>NC_047629.2:39731349-44731349 GCF_009650485.2 Drosophila albomicans | reverse complement strand
CATACACCAATTTTTCTTAAATAACTTCTAAAATTGTTATCCCATCACAACCAAATTCTCAGGAATCATAAATACTATATGGTGGTTATTATTGTCTATACCGAAAAGCTTAAAAATTACGCTTGTTATTCCATTTTTGTCAACGGACAGACGGGCGGACATTGGTATATCGTCTCAGCTGTTTATGCTGATCAAGAATATATGTATATACTTTATGAGGTTGGAAATGCCTTCTTCTGCCTTCAAAATAAATTTCCTGACGGCACAAAGTTATAATACCCTTCTACCCTATGATTTCCCGGTATAAAATTGAAAGCAAAGCACGAGTACAGTGAGTACGAGCAGTGCACGCACAGCTACGATTATAGAGTAGAAAGGGGAGGGAGGAGATGTTTTTCCCTCCTCTCTCCCGTTCTCCCGTTCTTCTTCTCCCCGCTGACAATGTCATTCGGCGAGCACTTTTAATGATGCCTCAACGCAAGGTGTTTTGCAAGCTGTGGCAGCAGCTGCCGGGCATCAGCTTGTAATCCGCTGGCCACAAGAGCGTGCCACGCCCCCACTCCGCCACCCACTCCCCCACCTCTGGCGTGCTCAGCCTACGTTACGTGCGATTATTATCATCAATTTTCCGGCGAGTGAGTGAGTGATGATTGTGCCAAAAAGAACCTAACGGAAACCGAGCACTCCACTTGCCTCAATTGTTCTTGTTGTTGTTGTTGTTGTTGGGGGAGTGGAAGGTATGCCAGCCAAGAGACAACAACAACAACTTCGAGTCCAACTCCAAACTCGAACTGGCGACTGCGACTCGAAAGCGTTAAAACGAACTCAAGTGGAAAACAATCTAATTTGCTAAAATTCCTTCCGCTTTAGTCCAATCCCAGTCGCTGTCTCTGTCTGTTTGTCTTTCCGTCTCTCTCTCTCTCTCTCTATGTTTCTGTTCTTGTTGCCTCTTTGAACCTCGTTGTGTATTGCCTGCCATTTTCCTTCAACTCAATTAAAGTTGATGGCAACATTTTCCTCATCGCTGTTTGTTGTTGTTGTTTGCTGCCTTGTTGTTGACGTTTTGCTTAGCCAATATTGTTAACTGCTTTTTGGGTTTATTTAGTTTCTGCTTCTGCTTGTTTTACGAGCTTCAAAACCGTTTTCCTCCGCCTCGCAATATATATAAATTTATTTGCTTATAATTTAATTGAAGTCGACTCGTAGTCTAGAACTTGTTATTCGTTGATGAATTCTGCAACCTCCCCTACCCCTACCCTAAAAGTTTTCCTCTTGGCTCAAATGACAGTTATGCATAAACTTTGACTCTTGTTTGTCCATTGAGAGACTTAATTTGTTTGCACTTGAATTCTCAAGTATTTATGCACTCAAGTCTCAAGTTTAATAATAACACACATGCGATTTCGAGTTCGTATTCATATTATTCTAATTATGAATTGATTAGATTTGTTCTCGCTTTGTTGCACACACAACAATTGTGTATTTGAACTAACTTGAGGTTTAATTAGTTGCTAATTTAATTACCAGTAAAATTCGACAATAACATATTGGAATTTGTGCATTTTAATCCATGTTCAATAAAGTCTGCACAGTTGGATAAATAATTATAATTATTTATTCGAAATATGTCTCTTTGTTTAATTAGAGATTGTGATTGGGTAAATTATTTATATAAATTTATTTGGTATACATTTATTTTATAATTGCATCTGCAAAGGAGTAAAGATATCAGATTTCTAACTATATTTATATGAATTTATTTTATTTTATTTGGTAACTTTGGCAACTCCTTCTGCCAAGATTTCTCAAGCCTAATATACAACCAAATTTATTTATATGAATTTATTTCAATTAATTTACTTTTGTTTTGCAAGGCTATTCTAAAGCTTCATTTTTTTATAGAAATTTAATTTGACTTTGTTTTGCATTTACTTCTTTAAAGGATTCGTAAACATAATTTCTATCTATATCTATCTATATTACTATTAATATTTTATTAAATATCTAATTTTATTAAAATGCCATTTCTTATTGCAATGCGATGAGGCAAAGCAACTATGGCCTTCAGGTTTACTTTATGAAAAAGTATCTCAGGCTTAATCAATAATTTAATTTATTTATATGATTTTATTTTATTTTGCTTTATTTGTATTTGTTTTGCAATTGCTTCTCAAAAGATTTCTTAAGCCTAATAAAAACTAAATTTATTTATATAAATTTATTTGATTTGTTCATTTGCTACATTATTTGCAAAGGTTTCTCAAACAAAATCTTCGACTTTATTTATTTCTTTGAAATTATTTTATGTTATTTGTTTTTGATCTGCAACGGCAAAGGTGACTCAATAAATATAGTTATAGAGCATATTTATTGATATGAATTTATTTTGTTTGCATTTCTTTCTCTCAAACAATATTTAATTAAATCTGAGTTTGTCAAACAACAATATCCACCTCTATTGTTATTTATTTTTCTATAGCTCGTCTAGCTGTCCATCTTTCGTGCCACTCTCACAACTGTCCCCTCAAGTGCCACACTTGGATCTGGGGTATAGTATAAGTATGAGTTGATAAGCTGTGCATATATCACAATAGATACATCTCTGGCCCCTTTTCGCCTTGCACGCTTCGGCAATTTCTCTATTAGTTGCTCGTTTCGTTGACCTTTTGCCATTTTCGCTGACCTTCTCTCTCCCCATTTCTCTCTGTGTGGCAGGACATGCGTTAATCTATTGTTTTTGGCAGCCAAGCAGGCAACATACGATGACATATCCAATACTCTCCTCCCACTCCGCGCTGCCAGCTGGTATTATCACTTTTTGCCTGACAAAACAAAAATACTGAAATACATATATGGTATATATGGTATATCAGGCTCGGCCTTAAATTGTATATGGATTGAGGGTATGAAATCCGTCTTCCCCCTTGTAGTTGGGACATTAATGTCATGGAAAATGTTTTGCTGGCGATTGGAAAATTGTTTGTCTTTGGCTCTGTGTGTGTGTGTGTGTGTTTGCCCAGCCCAGCTTGACATTGTGTTATCCTTGTAGCCAAAGCTGACCGTTGTCCTGTCGCAGCAATCACGGAGTGTGGGAGAGAGAGAAGGGGTTTCTCTCTCTATCTCTCTCTCGCTCTCTGCGTAGTTTATGACTTCACGGCCTCTTGATATATGAGGCATTTGCATGTGCTATAAATTATTGTTGAGTTTGTGCGGCACGAGCTTGGCTTTTACTCATTTAATATTCATAAATTTTGAGTTGGCAAAAACACAGCAGGAAAAAGGCTCCAAAAGAAAAACAGACAACAGCAATGTGTGTGTATGTGTATGTGTGTTTGTGTGTGTGTGAGTGTGGAAATTGTCTCTCTGCGAAATAAAGCCGACTAATTTGGACTGTTGGTTTGTCATTTGTTTAAGACACACTCTCTGCTCTTCTCCCTTGGCCACCCCCGCTGCATAATCCATATAATCCGCCTACAGCCACGCCTCCCCTTGCCCTCTCTCCCCCCCGCATACTCGATGTGCGCCTGCTAATTGTTTTATGTGCCAAGATTTGTGTCTTCTGTCGTGTTGAAGCTTTTTGTGTGTGCCTCAGCCGCCCTAAACATGTTTCTAGCCCTGCCACGCCCACTCGCATAGCAGTTATTGTTACGCCCGAAGACAAAGAGTGTGTGCAAGTGTGTGTGCGAGGTCTTGTTTTCACTTGCTTTTCGATTAGAACGCGTCTGCTAACAACATGGAATTAATTCGTTTTATGTTTCCTGTCCCAATGGCGGTTCAATGTATTTACGACTAAATACACTGCGCGAAAATAGACTGTGCTAATTGTAAAGTAACTTAAATACACTTCATAATGGTTTTAAAATTATATATTATGCTAGCTTCTACAAATACCAATTTCCCTTTAAATTTTATTCAACGAAATTACATAATTTGAATGTGTCTAAATTTTTTGGGTTCTATTCTATTTCTATTTATTGATAAATACTTAGAAAAAAGGGGAAAAAAATGATAAATTTATTACGTAAGCACAATAAAAACTGTAATTAAATGCAATTATAGATGAAAAGAAGAAAATAATACTAAAAATAACTGATTAACTAACCTTTCATCTAATCTGATGCGGTTCTATTTTTGTTTTTCTCCGAGACCACGCAAAGAATGCTAAGTTGAAATATTCCTATAGTTTTTAATTATTAAATTTCTTTAACATAAATAATATTTTATTTCGTATACATTAATTATCGTTTTTATTCTTTAAAAGTTTTACCAATAATCCTTTAATAATTTTATTACATTCATTTTTATAGAACTAAATTAATTATCATAACTTCTTTACTCAAAGGCATTAAATAAAAAAATAAATGATGAATAGTTATATGCAATTGCGAATACTATCGAATACTATAATAATATTAAATACTTCACTTTTGTTCTAAAAATAAAGTAAAACCACCTTTTCTCGCAGTGCATTATCTAGCGTGTATCTCTTGGATACACGCGCTGCTTTTGCTGCTGCTGCTGCTTACGCCTACATATTGATTTTCGTATTTATTTTGCGCTTTCTGCTGCTTTTCATTACATTTCGCTGATGATTTCTATTGGCCCTGTGGACCTCGCAAGACGATTCCAACTCTCCAGCTCCAACTCGAACTCGACTTTTGTTTTGTGCCTTGCAGCACTGCCTTTTGTGCGTAGTCTTCATCTTCACTTCGCCTTTTCCTATTCCCGCTTTTGCTTCTATTTATGTTCCAAGCTTTTTTTCATTTCATTATTTTTTTTTTTGCTTTTTCCTGCAAGAAAAATGATTGCAAGCAAAGTGCCTGGGCAAAAGGTGAGCAGCACCTGAAGCCGCATCCCAATCCCGTTCTCAGTCCTGCTGCTGCTGCTTTTGCTTTTGCTGCTGCTGCGTGTGTGGCCCGCGGCTGCCTGGCAAATCTATCAACTCCTGCTGCCATCTTTGCTCCCTCTCTCTCCTCTTTCTGGTTGTGTGTGGCTTCTTTATTGAGTTTGTGCGCCAGCAAATTGCATTAGACACTTGCCACACAGAGAGAATGAGAAAGAAAGACTGTGGCCAAGCTTTAAAGAAGCTGCAGCTGCAACTCGAAATTACATTTCACATTTAACTATTATATCATATCATAAATATGCAAACGAAAAAAAGAGACCCCAAATTCAATTTGAAAAATGAAATAAAATATAAAATTTTCTTTCATTTTTTTTTATGGCTATGGCTCAACAAGTGCGTGTGTGTTTGATTGGCATCCTTTTTCAATCATCAAACGGCGCATAGAACAAAGGCAGAGGCAGCGTTTTGTTTGTAACTCGATCGCCCACATTTCTCTATCTATCCCTCTTTCTCTCCCTCTCTCTCTCTCGGTTTCTTAAGCACTTCTCTCGCTCCAGTTGCAGCTCCAGTTTCTCCCCCACACACAAAACTCAAAATGCTCTTGAGCTGAGCCCAGTTGAGCTGTGTGAGAAGCTGCAGCATTAATGTCTTATTGACAGCTCAGGATTAGAATGAAGCCAAGTGGCTGCCCTGCTGAGTGAGCTGTTGTAGTGTGTGTGTGTGTGTTTGAAAAGGGATTATAAAGCGATTTGTTTGTCGAAAATTATGAATCTGTGTGTGTTTCTGTGTGTGTGCTAGGAAGCCTGGCAGACAGCCAGGCAGCAAGTCGTCACAGCTCAACTCAGCTCAACTCAAGTCAGTTAGCTCTCAAGCAGCTCTCCCACACGCTGTGTGTGGTTCTTGTCTGTCAGTCAGCGTCAGTGTTTTTGAGTTTTCAGTCTTCAGTCGTCGGTGGCCAATCCCCAAAGTTGTTGAAATTGTTTGGAAGCCGGCTTTATGTTGTTTATACCCTGCACACAATGCAAATGGGTAGGCAAATATACAAAACCTGCTGCGACTGACCCGAAAATAAACATTCTTTAACATACTATTGACTTTTTGGAAAGAGGAATAATTTTATAGCTGACTCAATATGTCAGTTAAATTATAATTTAAATTGTAAACTTATACATTATGTATTGAATGTAAAATTCTCAAAATTTCATGAGGTTTTGCTAATAAACAAAAAAGTTATATACAATATTATTTTAACTTTTTGTAAATGTTTGTCAAAGAAGATTCATTTTATAGCAGCCAGTATTATAGTTAAATTATAAATTAATAAGATCTGCAAATTTCAACGAAGTTACATATAATATTGGGATTTTTTCAAGTGTTTGTCAAAGAAGACTAATTTCATAACAGTCTCAATATTTTACTTAAATTACAAATTCATTTCTAGTCGTACACATTAAGTATTAAATTTTAAATTCTTAAAATTTTATGAATTTCTATTCATAAGCAAAAAACTTACATTCACATTTAGTAGGGTATATTTCAGCTTAGCAATACACGCAGCACTGCCTTTAACCTCCTTTCTTTTATATAAATTTTGATCAATTTTGACTTGAGCATTGGGCTTAGGCAAATTGTTTTTCGGCTTATAGTTGAGCTAGTTAGAGACAGTTTGAGGAATGAAGAAAAACATACGAAACGATGTGATTCAAAAGTTGCCTAAAAATGACATTCAAATAGTTGTGACTAGGCTTATCTGCAGCCACAAGACAAACAATTCTGCCTAATCTAAGCAACAATTTTAATGGCTACATTTAAATAACATCTACTTTCAGCTTATCTAAACTCAGTTTTCCGTTTTCAATTCTTCTTCTCCAGCTGCAACATCAGTTTACTTCATTAGCTCAGTTTATCAATGTTATGCGGACGTTGACAATACAACGATCTCCAACGATCGATAGAAGAGATCGACCAAATTTCATTCGAATTTGAATTTGAATACGAATTGGCAATAAAACGCCAAGTTTATCAGTTGTTGAAGTGTCTCTTCTCCTCTCGGGACAGAGTCAGAAACAGAGACAGAGATAGAATGTTGACCAGTTTTTCCCTTCGAACAACTTGTTATACAACTCTATTAGTTTTCCCAATGCAATGATGTGCATACAAATCAACTAATTTGCTTTTGAAATGCAACTCAACTACTTGAGTGAGACTCGAACATATCGTTTCTGTGTCCCCACAATTAATGTAAATCTGTGTGTATTCGACTTTTGGCTATTTTTTTTATCGTTGTGCGGCATTTGAATAAAATTTCAATTTTCATGCATTCGATTTGGACAAAACGACTAACTGAAAGTTTATCCCCGTTTATCATTGTCTTGTCTGCAGGGGACAGACTCCAAAAAATGAAAAAAGAAAAGAGACAGTCAGACAGATGGAGAGAATGAACGTCTGTCTCTCTTGGCAATGCCATTATATTTTTGCTAGTTAACTCAATTACTTTGTTGCAAATGCTTTTGGCCATTACCTACGACACCAGAAACGAAGCGGGAGAGAGAGAGAGCGAGAGGAACATCGAAAGCTGCTTTCGGTCCAGTCATCATGACAGGCGAGTCGAGTCGAGTCGAGGCCAAGTCTATCTATTTCCCAGCTTCATTATTAGTGCAAATTATGGTATCTTCTCTCTACTTCCTTTTTGTCCTTTTTACTGCCTACTGTTGTTTCATTCCCTGGGAATTGAGTTGATGACTCGTCGCCCACAGTCAAAAAGTTCTATGCGGCCAAAAAAGAAAACATAGAAAGAGAAAACAGCAAAAGCAAAAGGAGCAAATTCCAGGCACGTTTCCTTCTTCGGCTGTAACATGAACACACTCGGTTGCCGAGTGCAAGGACGACAGTCTCTCTTTCTCTCTATGTATATCCTTGTCTATGCTTTAAAACCCAGTCGAAACGGACAGCCAAGTGAAATCAAATTTGATTGTGGGTGTCAGTGGCAGTCTCTCAGTCTCAGTCTCAGTCGCAGTCTCACTCACAGTTTCAATGCTTGTCTATGTCCATGTTCATGTTCATGTCCTTCGCCAACTGACAGTTGCTGCTGAAATTAAACGCCCACGCAGCTTGTTTGACGCTCCATTATATAATGCTAACTCAGCCAGAATAAATTGGGTATGTGCAAATCTTTTTGCCATCTTTTTCTGGTTAACCAATATTTAATGCATAAATTTCTATAAATTACAATTTTTATTTTGAGTTGTTTTCAACTGGCTTTAATTTTTATTTTTGTACATTATTTATTTATAATATTCTACTTTAACTGACTTTAATCAGCTATTATCTATGTTATCGATAAATTTGTGTTATATTCAACTTGTGTTTTTATAATATTATGTATTTAATTGCAAGATTTAAGATTCATTTTTGACATTTTCATGTGCTCTTAATTAGCGTATGCATTTAAATATTTAATGCACAAATTTATATAAATAAAAAATTTATTTTTGGCAGTTTTAAATGTTGTTTATTGTCAATATTATACTCTCATTTTCAATTATCTTTAATTAGTTATTATCTATTTTCATGTTTGATGAAGTGGACTATCAAATTTTTATTTTTGGAAGTTTTTAACTATCTTTATTTGATATTAAATTTTGTTACAAAATTGTATAATATTCTTTCTTCGTTGTTGACATTTTCCACTAGTTTTTACTAGTATTTATTATTTTTGTCAAGTATCAAATGGATTTAGTTGATATTATCTATTTAAAAATATAATGCGTTCATTTCTATAAATTGCATATTTAATATTTTGTTAATTTTGAATCTGCAATATATTACAATATTTAGTTATCTATCTGCTTTCACTTTTGGCATTTTTGACTCTTTTAATTAGTTATTATCTATTCTAATATTTAATGCATAAAATTCAAATTACAATTTACAACTTCTGTATTTTGGCAGTTTCCAACTGGGTTTAATTAGTAAAATTTATTTCACAATTCTAGCTGCAATCTTTTACCCATTTTTATGTGGGTTCGTTTCGTTGTTGTTGGAGTCAAACGTCAACCAGTGAATTGTTGTATGAAATTAAAAGCCAACTGGCATTGTAAACATTTGGCAATTCTCGCCATGTTTATGTAGTTGTTTTGCAGAGACAGAGGGAGGAGAGAGAGGGGAGCATGTTGCAGGGTTGTTGTGGAGTGGCTTTTCGTATATGTTGTATTAAATTTCAATATGCAATGGCCCCATTCATATTTACACACATTTTATGCTGCGTCGCGGGGCACGAAATAAAAATATGCGAAAATAATGTTCAAACATTTGCGCTAATTAAAAAGCTGTGTGTGGGTGAGTGCGTATGTGTGTGTGTGTGCGTAAAGGGAGTGTGTGTAAATACTGCGTGCAAATACAAAAAGTATTCAACGCAATGAGACAGAAAGACAACGAGTCGTAGGACATGTGTAATTGCTTTTCAGCCCAACAATGCAGCAATAAGTTGTTGTTGTTTCTGTTGTTGTTGCTGTTGAAGTTGCTGTCGCAATTGCTATTATTGTTGTGTTTGTTTCCATTGCTCTGTTACATTGTAGCATATTTTTTTGGGTGGGCGACTTCATTGAATTGGCAGAAAAACATTTTGTGCGCTCAGGCCCGCGGCACGAAAGCGATTGAAACTGAAGACGTTTTGGACATTGGACGACGCCCACGCACTGCCATGTGGCATGTGGCATGTGGCATGGAGCATGCGGCAGCTGTGCCGGCAAAACTGTGGCAGCTGACAGCTGTCGCAACAAGCAGCGTCGTCAACTCCACTTTGCGTGGCATATCAAAGCCAAATCAAAGGGGAACTCACGTGACTTTACAATTTATTTGCGGCATGCAACAATATAAATTTATTAATAGCCCACAAGAAGAAGCATTATTGCCACCCACACACACACACAGCACCGGTTAAACCAGGTACTCATCATCGTCGTCGACGACGACTCCACCCAAGCCACAGCTGTGTGTCTGAGTTTGTTCATTCATTCAAGAAGAGATTCACATTCGCATTCACAATTCGCAATTCGCTTGCGTGAAGCTCAAAACTTCTCTTTTTCGCTCTCTGCAACTTGCGTCAATTTATGCGCATCACGTTTTCTCATTTTCGAGAATGACTAAATATCGTTTACTCCACACCGCACAATCGCATTTCCAGTTGCAGTTGCTGCTGCTGCAAAAAATATTATTTAACCATTTGCAGCGTGAAAAGTTTGCAACTTTAACTTTATGCAACCTTTCTCTCTCTTTCTTTCCTTTGCGGGGTGTGGCAGGTGCAACGGGAGTTGTTTTTTTGGTAGCCTTAGACCTCACCTGAAGTTGCATATTTCATTTGGCGTTGAAGTTCGGCAACTGCCCGAGCTGCTAATGCCAGAAACGTGCCGACTGCATCCGGATGGCACTCTCTCTTGCCCCGTTGTCTCTTTTGCCTCTTGCCACATGCCTCGCGTTGAGTCAGAGGCGTCATCTGCTGTGGGAGGACAACGTTTGGTTTGGTTTCGGGGGGGAGTTTGTTTATAACTCTAAGAAAGCAAAGTTGATTGCACAAAGTTAACTTTTAATTGCTTAATAAACTTTTATCCAATCGACAACATGCTGAATAATCATGCTCAATGCTGTCTGTGAGTTTTTAGTACCTTTTTTTAGCTGCAAATCGTGGCTGGAAAAAAATGGCCAACACTGTCTGTAACATTTCGATAAAAACCTCCCTTCACTTCGCACTCTTTTAGAGCTACGACTTCTCGGCTTTAAGTCGTTATTACACAGATGTTTATTTAACAATGCTCTTAAAAATGCAGCTACCGCGTTTTTTAGCACTCTACAAAAATTTGTAAAAATTTCAGCTTGTTATAAAAAATATTTTGGCTTTATTCGACATTACTTTTCAATATGAAATTTACGATGGTTAAAAGTCAAAGAGCTACAGGCGAATGTGCTTGACTGTTATATACTCGCTATGCATTTTTAATAAAAGTAAGAGTACGGTAAAATACCTAACTCACATGCCGAAAATACTAAATTTACTAAGATATATCAAGCTAATATACCGAAAATATTAAATATACTAAATGAAAAACATTAATTTATAAAAAGATACCAAAATCATATACTGAAATACAACAATCCGTATTATTCTTAAAATATACCAAACTTATGTAACGAAAATACTAAATCTACTAAATTCAAAACTTTATATAATTATTAAAAGATACTGAAAACACTAAATATTCAAAAGTACTAAAATTAAAAATTCCAAAATATACCGAATCTTACATTTGGTATATCAATACCAAATATGACTATCCTATGTGTATCACATAAACGAATTCCTGGTTTGTCTTCTTTTTAACATATTTTTGTTTATTAAAAAAGCGAAAATTTCGTGTCGTTTATATTTCTATACATGAATAGAGTTTTAATTTTAATATTTTATTTTATATGCTTCAGCGAAAAAGCGCATTTAATGAAATTTTTTTTAGTATTTTTAATATTGCCTTATTTCATGCAAAAATTGAAACTTATCGAGTTATTTAAGCATAACTCTTTTTGCAAAAACAAAAATTTCAAAGTATTAGCGTTATGAAAGTGAGTTTATTCATGAGCAATTTATGAAGTA
Organism: Drosophila albomicans; assembly: GCF_009650485.2. NCBI lineage: Eukaryota > Metazoa > Arthropoda > Insecta > Diptera > Drosophilidae > Drosophila > Drosophila albomicans. Next base: position 44,719,860 of record NC_047629.2, on the reverse strand, counting down.
ATTTTCGGTTTTAATTAAATTACTGCGAAATATTTTGAATAGAAAATTTTGTTCAATACCTTACGCAGCTTTCAATTTAGCTGCACTCTTCAAAACTTGTCTAACTTGCCAGTTGAATTTTCCCATGACGCCTAACTTGATTCCTTCTATAGAAATATCCCACGCAAATTGGCTGCTCATTCTATTCGCACCTATTGATTAGCTTATTTAGCAATTGCGTATGAAATACCAAAAAGAAAAAAGGGAGTGAGGAAGGGAATAAAATACACAATCTGTGCCCCTCTCTAATGTGGCGCCACTGAGTTGAAACTGAAGTCAAATAGAAATGCAGCACTTGGCGCTTGCAAATTAGTGTTAATTTATCATGATTATTGTTTCACAACGATTCGTAAATTGAGTTCGTTTAGTCAACAGTTGCAGCAAAAGAGAGAAGAAGAAGTGGAGGATAGGAAGAGGGGTGTGGAGAGGGGGTGCCACAAGGGTCTGGGATGTTTTTAATATAGCAAATTCAAGTGGAAGCGGCAACTGTAACTAATGCTGACTTTCAGACTGATATCAAACTGTCAAGCTGTCAATTCTTGTTAGTAGCGTCGTTTTTGGGGAGTAGCTGGCAATCGCTGTGGCAAGCATAGAAAGAGATGGATGGAAGGAGGCAGGAGTATGTGGATGCTGCTCAAAAATTCAATTTCCAGCTGAAGAGAGAAACATCGATAGCAGGAGTTGGAGGTGGGAAGTGGAAGGTTGGGAGTTGGGAGTCGGGGAGGTTGGGCCACATGTATCTTGTAGCTGCTGTATCTGTGAGATACAAATTGGAAATAGGTAGAAAACAGTCATTGAAAAACGATTGCTGACATAGCTTTGGCATCTGATGCATGACTGTCTGCCTCTTGCCTGCCTGTATCGTCTCTTCAGGATTAGCACGAGCTCCACATCCACACTTCATGTTGTTACTGTGTGTGTGTATGTGTGTAGCTTAGATATGAACTGAAAAATGTGAAATGTGAATTGTGAAAGGCCCGGAAAAAAGCCGATGATATTGACAGCACAATTAAGACTTTAATTGGCATCCACTAACAATTGCAACCTTGCTCTCTTTTTTTCTCTGTCTTTCAGCGATTTAGAGGCGCCACGATACACAATGTGCCACAGGCAGCAACAAGAGCAACTCGAGCAACGGCAGCTGAAGTAGACGAAGCGTCGTTAAAGGATTGTTAGCACAGCAACGTCAAATCCCAAGCAATCGCAGTATCGTTGCTGCTTCTCCTCCTCCTGCGCCTTTCCTCCGCTACTCACTCCCCCCGCAGCACTCTCAGTATGCCATCAATTGCCAACATCAGTGTGAGTGCCAGGACAATGGTCAACATCCTGCCTGGCCAGGATGCGCGTCTCGGCTACATTGTAAATCAAGTCACAGCCGCCGCCGCCGCCGCATCCGCCTCCGCTTCAGTGTCCACCTCCACCTCCGCATCCCCGTCCACGCCTCTGCCCACATTTAGTCCGCCACGCATCGAGAGCTTGGTGGCCAGCTCAGCGGAGCAGGATTTGGCCAGCTTTGGGGATGTGACATTCGACATCTTCGATGACGATGACGATTTGTTTGGCTCGCCCATGGCCTTCGATGCCAGCGAACAAGGACTGTGGAATGGACGCTTTGTTCCGCCGCCCCCGCGTCCCCCGTTCTTTGTCGACGAACCCGTGCTGAGCGATGGCCTAACCACATGTGATTTATGCTCCTGGGCCATGCCCACCAAGAGCACATTCATGTTCGAGGGCACGATAGGTAAGCCCACAAGTCAAGCCAAGCCAACAATACTCCAATTGCACAGCAATTGTCAACAGCTTAAATTTAACTCTCTCTCTCTCTCTCTCTTTCTCTTGTTGTGTTTGCAGAGAAAGCCAGCGAATTGGGCTGGCCGCTGACGTTGATCATTGTGTCCGTGTTGTCGGCGCTGTTCGGCGCCATCATCATGATTGCCGTGGTGCGCTGCAGGCGCAAAAAGAGCTCCAACAATCGCAATGGTGAGTACGCACAGTGGGTCAAGCTTTGTTATACTACGAAATAAGTTGAGCGCATTCTAAAGCCTTTTTGTATATCCGGTAGTCAGAAAGGAGAAAGGCTTGCTAAGTTAGTGGTTAAAAATAAACAAAGTTGATTCTATAAAATAATTTTTTTATAATCTTTATGTTTATATTTTTTTTATTAGGAGATTCTATAAATTGTTGCCTAAATATATCAAGAATTATGGTATTTTTTGGTATTTTATAAAATATGTTCGGATTGTTAATGCATTCAAAGATTTCTTCTTTCTATTATTTAGTAATGAATAACTTTTGTAGAATCTATATCAAAGGACGCTTTTTCACTAAATTATAATTTTAGTGAGCAAAATTGTCCTAAAATGAATCATTATTTAGTTGAAAAACGAATGTAGATAAGTATATTGGAATATTGTTATCAATTTAGAAATAAATGAATCTGTTGTTTTTTTTAGAGAGCGTCAAAGTTTACTATTCTATTATTTTTTATAATTATTTCGCCTTTACTTACTGATATTTTGCAAGCCAAGTCTTCTAAATAATAAATAAGAAATCTTAAAATGACAAACATTAGGGTATTATTACAATGTAGCGAATTAATATACCAAAAATATTAAAATATACTGAGGACTATGGTTGTATTGCGGTATTATTCTCACAACCAACTTAAAATATAAAAATACTGAAATAAACTGAAGGCTGTGGCTTTATACTATTACTTTCAAAATATACTTAAGATTACAAAATGTATAAATATAAATAAATGTCACTGCAACTAAAGCCTGATTTGAGAAGTATAGAATTATTTCTTGAATAAATTCTAAAATTTTATCATATTCCTCTCAGTTTATTCATAAGTAACTACCGCGTATGCGAAAGTCAAGCAGCACTCGCTTGTAGCTCGCCTAACTTGTTTAGCTTTAAGCTTGCCACATCTATTGTTGCAGTTGCCACCAATGCGTGTTTTTCTTTTTGTCTATCTCTCTTTGCAGACACTCATGTGCAGTGGTGGTCGCGCAACAAACGCGCCCACGGCAACGGGGCGGGCGGCACGGGTGGCAGTGGCAGCGGAGCGCCGATTGCCGGCAGCAGTGCGCACAATAACAACAATCATCTGAGACGCAGCAACATCTACACAGCGCACCCGGCGGACAGCATACGTGGACTGCAACCGTTGCCGCTGCCGTTGCCACTGCCAATGCCAATGCCGTTGCCAATGCCGCCCACGCTGCCGGCCACATCGTCCACATCAATGTTGTCCGTGTCGCCAGCAGCAGCAGCAGCAACACTAGGCCAACAGCAGCAGCAGCAACAGCAGCCAGCACATTATTTCCATTCATATCATCATCATCATCATCATCACGCACCGCCGCCGTTGCCGTCGATGTCGTTGCCACATTACCCGCATGACTGCGACGAGGATGCTGCCTATGAGGAGCCCGAGTATCATCAGCCACAGCAACTACACAGCAGCTCCACCAACAGCAACAGCAACTCCATGTCGTCGGTCACGTCATCGCCAGCGCCCACTGAGACGAACCATTGGCCGCAGGCCGGCACCATGGTGGTCGCCAGCTGAGAGGCAGCTGACGAGCCGTGCAGCAGCACTTGGTCGCAGCGTCCGCGACGCAGCAGCCTGAGCAGCGGCTGGATTTGGCAGTGACATGTTGCACGGCAACAAAGCAACAGCAAAAGCAAAAGCGGCAGCCAATGCCAAAGCGAAAGCATCGTTGTCTACTTAAAATGCGGCTCACAAATTCTGGTGCAGATCATAAAAAGGATTACACGTAACATTTTGTGAAGTTTATTTTGTGTGTGTGTGTGTGTCAGTGTGAGTGTGGCAAACGGAAGCAGTCCATAAGGATGCACACGCTTACTATCTATACTATATACTATATACGATATATATGTATATCGCTTGTGTGTCTGCAATTGGGAAAACCGAAACGAATTTAGTGTCACTTCCACTTCCGTTTTGCAAACTATCGAAAACCAAAAGCCCGCAGACAGACGAAGCTAACAGCTAACGAGGGACACAGCGAGAGAGGGGCAAAGTGGGGTAGGGGAATGAAGAGGGAACATCATGCTCTTTACATGCCTGGCACGTTTTATCCTTTATTGCCGTTCGGCATTAGTACAGGGATTTTGTCAGATTAAAGCAAATAAAAGGCGTGCTTTTTGTTTTCCAACCGGCAACTGCCGGCTTTGCTGCTCTTCAGTTTAAATCGTTCTCTGTCTATGTGTGTGTGTGTGTGTGTGTGTATTGCCACTAAAAGCATGACAAAGGGCATATAGACACACAAATATCAAAGTAAATTTTTGTTGAACATGAAGCGTTACATGACTGCACTAAAGTGTAGAGCTCAGCCACAGTCTTACCTCACTACACATGTATTTTTGTCCATAATTACTTGATATTGCAATGTTGCCAAGTCAAGGTGATTAGTTTCTAATACGCAATCAGGCAACACAAGATTCTTGGCAAAAATAAATTCATCGTTGTTTTCTGTAAATTTCTGAGCCTGTGATTTGAGCTACAAAGCCTGTGATTACTTTGAAAATACCACTCAAAAACCTAAACACTCCTTTTCCACAAAAATCAAACCAAACATTCTGAAACAAGAAATATTAAAAGTGTTAAAAATAATTGTACTTAAATTTACTCTAACATCGATTTTTTTATCAAAATCAAAAACACATTTTTAAACACATTCCTGGTGAAATATTTATATTAACTTACTTAAATATCGCTACAAAGTGTTGAGAATACTTGTACTTAAATATTTCATATACAACTTTTACTTAAAGTAAATTCAAGTGAGATATTCGAAATTTTTCATAGTAAAAACTTTACTTAAAGTAAAGAAGCAAATTCGCAAAAATTTTATTCCCAAATAATATTAAATATTATAGATGAGAGTCACATTTGAACTTTTCCTTCAAGTGTAATAAAATATGGATTACTCTCGAAACAATAAAAATGGTTCAAGACTGCAGAAATGTTAACAAACTGAGATTTCGAAAAATTTCTAATTTCCAAAATTTAGAGTCGCTTAATTTTATAAGAGAAATTTTGATTTGATTCTATTGACTTTTCAAGAATCGTTAAAAGTGGTTTTAAACTGCAGAAACTGTAATATTTTTCATTTTCCACATTTGGCAACACTGCAATTGAATTTTGTGAGTGAAATTTTAAGCAGCTTACGTTGAGGCAGAGCATTTAAAAGTCGCTTAGCAACACAAAATGATTTTCGCCCAAAAACCTTCTTATTGCATGTGGGTTTCTCTGGGAGTGTGTTTGAGAATGTGTGTGTGTGGGAGAGTGTGTGTATGTGTGTGTGTGTGTGTGTTAACTGGTATCTGCTGTTCAGCATGTTCTCGGCTGCAAATGGCACCAAACTTTGTGGCTTTTCACTTCATTCCTCTTGTTTTGTAATTACAAAAGCAAATAGTTTCGATTGCCATGGCAAAGCGAGCTCAAACTAAAATGAGAAATAAGAAGAGCAAAGGAAACCAAAAAGGAAAACCCACAAAATAAAAAGGAAAGGAAATGAAAAGAAAAACTTTAAATACACAACATAGAGAAAGCTTTTGCAAATATCGGTAATGTTCTGTGGGCCTTTCAAAAAAAAAAAATGAAGTTAGTTGGCTGCCTTCGTTTGTCTGTGAAAAGATTTTCCATGGTTTAAAATTGAAAATTTAAATTTAAATATTTTGTAACATGCTTAAGCATTCATTCATACACAACGCAACGAAAACAAGAACAAAACTTTTGAACGCTGCTTACCACACAGGTGAATCATAAACAATTCATGTCATGCATATCAAATAAGCTTAACAACTACAACTACAACTGCAAATAGAGAAGTACTTAACTCGCGCCATTGTATATACACTGTAAATAAATTCGAGTTTGTTATTCGCAATTTGCTCCAATTAGCAATTAATTGAAAGAGCGTGCAACATGAAAAGTTCGAGTTGCCTCTTGCCAGTTACCACAAAATACAATTATTATTATTAGCATTAAATAAAGAAAGAATAATGAAAGGCTGGAGCAACTGGCTAACGTTACATTCCTCTTCAAAGTTCAAGTTTTACGTTTAAACACAAAACACAAATTTAAGAGAAAGATTAAACAACAACAACCAAAGACTAGTCATAATGTTGCTATGTACAAACTATTTAGTAATAATAATCATAATCAAATAAATGAACACGAAAAAACTACGCTCTACCAGTTAATATAATTCGATTAAACTCAACTCTTTTTTCCATTCGACTCTAATTTGAATAGTAAGAAACAAAAAAAAACGAACTTTAATATATGTAGATAAACAAAAGAAGAAAGAAAAAACACAACTGCAATATTGTATTTTAAATATTTATTCATTACATGCACACAGTTTCGCATCATAATAACAATTACAATTACAATAATAATAATAACGATAATGATAATGGTAACATTTAATGATAACGCCTAATGTTAATGTTAATGATAATTAGCAACTATAATTAATAACTCAAATGTCAACATTATGAAAAACAAAAAGCTGCAGCGAATTCAACATTCAACTACTACTAAATGCAACTACAAATGTTCCAATTTAGCTTAGCCCAACTAATTATGTGCAACAAAAACGAAAAACAAAAAGCAAAAAACAAAAACAACATCAAATTGACAATTATAAATAATTATTTTCACAATAAATTCCATTAAATTGTTCAACAAATAAAGCAAAAAAAATACACACACAGAAGAGAATTTGAAAAAACAATGCAAAATGAATATTCAAACAAAACGAAAATAAATACAATACAATAAAAACAAACAAAAAATAATAATAATTCCTATAAATGCTTTGTTTTCATTTCATTTCATTTTACTTTATTGGCAACCCATTTAGCAAATTGAGCCAATGAATAATCCATTAACGGATTGAACAAAATTCGTAATAAATTGACATTTTTGTGCTCAACTGCCGGTAAGTCTTAAAGCTTTGTATATAAAATATAAATGCTAGAGATTTAACATTTTTTATTTAAAACTTTTTAAATAAATTCGTTTTAAATTGAAAGTTATTCCTTGAACTAAAAGCATCTTTGTTTATTTTTTTATACTTTAAAAATACGTTCATATTATATCGAACATGTTTAATGGCTACCGAATATTTCTGAAATTTCAGTTTGTCTCGAGGGTAATTTGCTTCGGTTGACATTCTGGTATATTGTGTACTTTATGGTATATTTTGTGTAAGTATATATAACATACCAAATAAAGCTTTTGGTATTTTAGTTTGGTATATATTGCGAAAGAGTATATTTATATTCCAAATTAATCTTTTGGTATATTTTAGAATTTAATGATACATTAGTTTGGTATATTGTACTTTCTTACTTGCTTTTAAATAAAAAGCAACTTCATTCATTACTTTGAAAATACAGTTATATTATATCGCACGTTAAAAAAAAAAACATATTCTTTTACACTCTTATCTTGACTCATAACTTCGAGGTGCAATTAAAAACACTTCATCATATCAGCTGCTTTATAAAGCGACGCCTCTGTATATTCTTTTTTTTCTTTATATGATAGCTTGTGGCCTGTTTGAACCCGGAGCTGCCAACATAAAGCTTATCTTGACTTTTGCTGATCCCCATAAGCAAATGCATAAAAATGAAAAACGATTTAATTTCATTTTCATAAACCAAGCGAACAACAGAAAAAAAAAAAACCGAAATCCCGAAAGATCTTTTGGCCAAAAAGTGAAAGTTTTCCGATCGCACATTGTTATAATTTTACTCTTGGCAATGACAGGGACTGAGCGAAGAGTGCAATGAAATATTTGGGTTGCCCGGTCAAGATGGAATATTTATGCCATTTATGACACGAAAGGCCCTCGAAACGTGTGCCATCGACGTGCTTACATTCTCTCTCTCTCTCTCTTTTTCTCTCTTTCGCTTGCAACATTTTTGCATATTTGCAGCACGAAGCGAAGCAAGACCAACAACGAAAAATCTGTTGGCCAGATAAAGCTAAGCCGAAAATAAAGCGCAGCCAATTCCCTCTGTCTCTCTCTCTTTCTCTCTGTTCGCATCGCGCTTAAACCACGACGTCGTAAAGCCAATCGAAAGCGAAAGATCTCAGAGACGATATGGAGAGCATATGGACACATGGATCGACTTGGTCCTCTGACGTCGCTCTGTCTGTGGGTGGCAGCGGGCGGCGACTTGCGATTTGCATATTCGAACGATTGAGCCAGGTCCAGGTCCCAGGTCCAGGCTTCGTTTTCGGACCAGACAACAGACAATTGTGTGTTCGACAGCGCCCAAAAAACAAAAAACATACACAGGATTGTGTCTGACTAAAAAAAGAAGAGGGGAAAAAAGTGAGATCTGTTTTTTCGTGTGGAGGCAGCGCAAATGTCATGCGGTTTTATGACTTCATTAGCGACAACCGTCAAGGAATTTAATGGCCACTCCATGCACAGTTGTCGCACAGTTGCAGTTGCACTCTCCTGTTCTCGTTGTTGTTGTTGTTGTTGTTTGACAAACAAATTTGTGGCACATTTTCGTGCATTTTCCAAGCGCTTGATGAGCAGTCAAACAAAACGAAAGTTTAGCAAACCAGAAACAACAACACAAAACTAATCAGAAGTTTTTGGCCAACTAATCGCAGAACCTGGTCGACATGTCACGAGCCATGAGCAGCCACAAATGAGAGTTGCCACAGGAACTGCAACTGCAACAGCAGCTGACAATGACGATGATGATGATGATGATGCATATGAGGTCGCCTTATAATGAAGTCGTGCATGCCACATACGACAGCTTGTCTACGGTTCGATGATTAACCAAGCAACTCGTTCAACTGAATAGTTGACACCTTTTCGCTTGTCACGGGAATTGGCGCACAACACTACCTAAAATGGGGATTGAGTGAGAGTTAGGCAAAAGAACTAAATACATAACTATTAAGGGTAAGGGAAAATTTGTAATAAAAGTTTAAAAAATGTAAAGAATGATTTATATATTAAATTAACTGAATACAAAACTGTTAATGTAAGTCGAAAGGATTTATTAGAAATTTATAATAGTAGTTAATAAAAAGGTTAAGAGAATTAAGATAAATTAATGAGTAAGCTTCAAAAACTAATTGTTTGGTAATTCATTATAACTTGTTATATAACATATTGTTAAAGTTATGAAAAGAGTTTAAAATAAACAACTTATTATTGCACTATCTTCAAAAAATATTTAGGATTGTGTTGTCTATACAATTTATATATGTATACATATAATTGGAACATTTGTTTGGCAATGATATAAAAATTAATAAATTGTTGGTATCAAGTTTAACTTGAGATGGGTTACTATATAAAATTAAAATAAACAATTTTTAGTTGCTTTATCTACATACTATATGTTATATAAATTACGTAGAATGACAAGGATATTTTATGATGATGTAATAATTCTTTTACAATGATAATACTAATTACTTATTAATGTATAATAATATTAAATTTATTATTGGTAATTTAAATTGGAGAAGATAACGAAGATTGGCTGCCGTAAATCTAAGAAATATAGTCAAAGAAGATCTGTAAATAAATTTAGACATCATTTTAGAAAAATCTTATGGTTTTGCTTAACTTTTGGGTTCTTTTAAATACATCTTAAATATACAATTTATTAGATAAACTAAAAATATTAACTTATTAAGAAATTGGAGCTTTTCTACTTAGTTCAAAATCTTATAAAAATAATAATAAAGAACACTATTAATTCATTAGTTAAACATTTTTAAAATAATTCGTTTCACTTGGGATTTTCATTATTGAACAATATTACTTTCGAATTTTAATTGAATCTTGTGTACTATTGGTTTATGAGCATAAAGTTATATATTTTGGGGTTAATTAGATTTAGATAGCTTGCACTTTAATTACTGAAAGCTGCAGCTCGATTAGTTTGATTTATTGAGGCGACCTCAGCAATGCCATCAGAGTCATGGCAATATGTATATTTTGAGGAAAACAAGGCACACAATGAATGCTCGTAGATTGACGTTTACAGGCTTTCAATAACTTTCCATTGGTTTCGGCTGTGGCAAGCCCACACCGAAAGATACATTGTCGGATAAGCAGAAGTACACAGCAGAGAGGGAGAGACGAGGCTCACAACTGACATCGCTGACTTCTGACTTGAGAGGCTGACGATAATGTCGTCGTCGTTGATGCCGACAGGCGAATCATTCCCTCCTCTTTCTCTTTGCCTGCCTTGGCTTCGATCCACGATCGAATGCCACTCGAAATGCTGGCACATGCATCATCATTATTATCATCATTGTCAGCTGCATGCAAGCGAAAAAATTTCAACTACTGCGCATGAATGAATCACTGAGGAGGATAGAGACACTGCACTGCACTGCTCTGTGCAACAAGCCAGACTGCGAAGCTGCCAACTGACGATTGTCGACTTCCACCACATGGAACCAGGCTACGGGCACGCCGTCTAACGAGATCGCTGCTTAGATGCTTACGCTGAAAAGAGAGATGCGAGCGAGAGGGGAATTGGGAACTGGAAGCAGGCAGCAACTGCAACATGCAAACGTCTAGCGAAAGTCGCGACAAAACTCTCATTGAGCTGCCGAGGCAAAAAGCAAAAAAAGCAAAAGCCATGTAGCTCCATAATGATGAATTAGGCTGCTGTCATGTCATGACAAAGGCGCTGCATCTGCATGCAATTGTCAGCACAGTGTGACAAAAATGAAAAGCACTTTAGCATTATGGGCTTAAGAGTGCAATGACAAAATTAGGTAAATAAATAAATGAAAATTTATTTTAATATTACGGCAGCTTAAGATAACAGGCGTATACTTAACATAGCCGCCTCCGTCTGTCTGTCCGCTAACATTAATAAAAGCTACTCTTTTAGTTTTCAAATTATTTTCCCGAAATTCGCCACATATCTGAGGTTTTATTATAGCTATGTGTTATGTTGCTGCGTTTTGATACACAACAAAAATGATGTGCGTATACTTAATATGTATGTCTGTCCGCTAACATTAATGTGAGCTTTGCTTTTAGTTTTCAAGTTAGTTCCAGAAAATTTGTTATACATCAAACATAAGTATTTAAGGACTTTACAAGCACCCTAATTCATTGCTTAGACGTTTAGCAAATGTTCCTAGGAATAAAAGACTCAAAAAGATGCATTCAACTTCTGCTGATGTATATACATACAATTTTTGTATTTCTAACTAACTTATTATACCACTTTTATTTACTATTAAGCTAAATTAAGATGATTAAGATTAAGATTAAATTAAGGCATTACATTCTTGCTTTTTATTGGATTATATTAAAATGATTCGCTTTATCCCAAAAATAGATAATAGAAGACTGCTGAATAAGTAAATCTTTAAAGTAAATTATAATGTTCACAAATCTATTAAATGTTTTTTATGATTTTATTTTTAAATAAATTTGTAATCATTTTCCACAACTTCAGCGCCACTGTGCGCTGTGCGGGACGCAAGGAGTGGAAGCTGCGCTTGTGCTAAGTAAGTAAACACTGGCAAAATGCAATTGCAATTGCGAATATTCAAACGTAAGTAGGAAGTGGAGTCTTAAATGAGCTAAAAAGAAGCAGGAAAAAAACGAAAAGACAGCCAAAACCACAAGAGATGGCTGTCTGACAAATCGTTTGCTGTTCGACTTAGCCATCGTTTTGCTGTCCTGTTGTCTTGTTGTCTGTTGCATCGTCTAGCTGGGATTGGCGCTGCTTGCGCCTTCCTAAGTGAAATTCGGTGTACAATAAGCGAATGCGAGAGTTCATTTCATTTCGCTTGCCTTTTTTTTTGTGGCTGCAGCACGTCATGATCCTCGTTGCACGTTGCATGCAAATAGAGAGCTGAGAGCAGAACAGGGCTGTGGCTGTGACTGTGACTGCCGATCCGTTGTCGTTTTGCTAATTAATTGTGGCGACTTGTCGCTGGCAATTAGTTGTGGCATAAGCAGATGACATGTTGTGTCATGTGTCATGCCGCTGGATGTTGCAACAAATGAAGTTATTACCCCTGGACTTGCCACAGAATTGCTTCTGCAGCAGATGCTTGCCCTCGTAGCTGCTCAGGTTAATTGCCAACAATAAGATTCAATCAAGCTAATGACGGAGCAGTCTGAACTAACCAAAAACCTGCTTGCAGTACCTGCTGCAATCTCCTTTGCCACCTTCCGCGCTCTCGCAATGTTGCATGCTCTCCATGCTCTACACAATTGCAATTTATGAGTTGCTCCATGTTGCCACAAGTTGGTGCTGTCGCTGCCGCAGCAACTGGCTGCTGGTTAGCTGTGGCTGTTGCGGGGGCGCAGGGCAATCTCACCGGGTCGCATGCATAATATGCAACCTCGTTGCAAAAACTTTCTTCGGATAGCCCCAAATTATTGATAAACTGCAAAAAGAACTCTTGAGTTCAGGTTGCGGAAGACTTGATACTCTTGCTCTTAAGTTGCCTCCATTTTCCCCGGATTGTTTTTAATGTGTGTTGAGAAGTTACGGCTGCCACTTGACATCTTGTGAAAGTTTCGCTTTGATGTCGATATTGAGAAAAGGAATTACTAAGGCAGTCTTTGCTAAGGACATTGATTAAGAAAATATCAAATGCAAAGTAATAGATGTTACTAAGCTCGTCTAGGGTAATTCTTCAGAATTTTCATCGAGTATTGAAGTATGACAATATACAATTTAAAATTCTGTTAGTTAGCATATTGCATAATTAGAGCTACACAATTAAGCTGTTTTCCTAAAATATACGTTTGATTGGCGTTCAAGACTGTAGCTTTCTTCTTCTTTAAGCTCTCAATTATTCCGTGATTTCATCAAGCTCCTTTATATATTGATCTGTTCACTGGTTTAAGTAACCAACTATTGCACTCAAATATATATTATTGAACACTTTCATGTCAGAAAGGTTTTAGCACGTTTTGAGCTAAGAAAGGAAGCTCTTTTTTAAAAATATAAAACACCAATTAAGCAACATACCTTCCTAATTTGCAGGTGTGCAATTTTACAGACTTGGAAAGTCAAAATGCACTTAATAAGCATACAAAACTCTGAGGTTAATCTAAAGCAAGCATTGTAGCTAAATTCATTACACCCTTCAAAAGAGTATGAAGACTAAACGCTTATAGTTCGGTTGTTTAGTTGTTGCAGAGCTGCCAAAGTGAACCGTCTGCAAATTGGTTTCGGAGGCAAATCCCAGCAGCCGCTGCGATTAACGAGCATGCCAAGAAAAAGCTGGGAATAAGTAGTTGTGATTGCTTTATGAGCAGCGATTGAAAGACACAGACAAAAATGACGCTAAAATTAGCTAAAATTAGCTAAAGGGATGCATTAAGTATACGCCAGAGTGGTTGGTGCTCTGTGTATTTTATTGAGTATTATGTGCAACAAGAATAATATTAAGCAGGTGCATTTCAAATACGTTGTTAAGTGTTTTAAAGAGTATTTAATCCAGGCTCTCCAACATCAATGTGAGTATGCTGTAGCATTGCTTAAGTATCTGCAAAAATATCAAATATTACTCAACATTCTCAAATACAGAAAGCATTAACTTACAGCCATGTAACTAGTGAGATTTAAGGGCGGAAAAGGAGCTGCACCCATTGAGAGTGGTTTCTGTGCCCGTCGTATTATGAAAGCGATATCACGCTGAATCTCCGGCACAGGTGGCGACCATTCGTAGGCATCAAATGCAGCTCCTGCTACATTGAATGCATGTTCGTTGACCATGTTGCCAGCGATGCACCAGTAGGATAGATGCAAAAAGCTGAGCACCATAAAGAGCATGAATCTTGCGGCCACTGAGGGATCATGACGAGCCACCAGCGAGATGAATGTGGACAAGGAGATCAAGAAAAAGGACACGATCATCTGCATGATCATGGGTCCATAGAATACTTCGTTGGTGAGCTCCACAAGGCTGTAATAAAAAGTTAGTAATTGTGGAATGTTTCTATGAGAGAATACAGATTAAAGTTTGATAACTTTTCGATCTTAAAAAAACAAGTAAGAAAGTTACAGTCGAGTGTGCTCGACTGTGAGATACCCGCTACCCATTTTTAATAAAGGCAAAATATTGCGGTATCATTTTCAAAATATACCGAAAATACTTAAAAATACTAAAAATATACCAAATGGTATGTGTGGTATATCGATATAGTACACCATTCAAAATATACCATAGACGGCACAATGTGCCAGATTGTCGGCCAAAGCAACTCAGACCCCTAGTAAGTAGGCGTTTTTGCCCATACAAAAGTATTTCTTTAATAACTTCCACAATTTTTATCTGATCGTAACCAAATTTTCAGGAATCATAACTACTACAGTAATTATTGTATATACCAAAATTCGTAGCTCTAGCTTTAAAATTACGCTTGTTATTCGATTTTTTTTGGTTTGCGAGCGGAAGTGGGCGTGGCAAAAATTTGAAACAAACTTGATCTGCGTGCAAACATAACAAATGCTGTCGAAAAAAGTTATAGCTCTATCTCTTATAGTCCCTGAGATCTAGGTGTTCATACGGACAGACGAACAGACACACAGACGGACATGGCTAGATCGTTTCGGCTGTTGACGCTGATCAAAAATATATATATACTTTATAGGGTCGGAGATGCCTCCTTCTACCTGTTACATACATTTCCTGTCGGCACAAAGTTATAATAACCTTCTACCCTATGGGTATAAGAATCTGGTTTTATAATCGATGATTTTTTAAATCCATGAAATTTGTTCTTTTTTTCTAGTAATGAGACAAATAATAATATTTTAAATGCGACCAAATTCACAAAAATAAAAATATTTTAAATGCGATCAAAGTCATAAACTAGTATTTAAATCCTAAAAAAGAAGATTTTAATCTTTAAAACGTATTGTCATAAAATTCCATTCTGAAACACTTCTCAATATAAAATCATATTTTCAAGAATATTAAAGTCGTGTTTCAGCATTGGTCAATCGGTAAAAATCTTAAAACAAGAATCATTGAGAAATGGAGTGTCAAAGTTGTAAAATCCTTTTTGAAATTGCGATCTAATGTCCAGTGCTGTCGCCATTTTAACTCATCAGTAAGTAAAAGAAATATATAAATTACTGGGATAAATAAATAAACGAAGTCTCGAGAATCAAAAATGTTTAGTTTAATTTTTAAATTGTTCGGCTTTAACTTTGACTTGACTTTCAAAGGATTGAAATTGGGTTTTTTTTTCTTTTTACTCACCCAAGGATCTTCTGGTGAAATATGCAAATGCGTCGCAGCTCGGAACGATAGAGTGCCACATCGTGACGATTGAGCTTGGACATGCAGCGCAGCTCCACACACAGGATCTTCATGTTGGCAGCCAGCTGGAAAAAGATGTGTACACACAACAAATCTAAGAAGAGCAATGCGTACATATTGTTAATCAATGCAAAAACTTGCCACCCATAGACAATAGCGTGAGCATAAGGATGTCTATCGGGATCATGCCAACCGAATGGATATATCGCATGAAAGGGCAACTTTTGATTCGTATAAACAGGAAGAGTCGCAATCAAGCCGATAAACATGGAGAGACCAAAGAACCAAAGGACACTTAGAGACGATTCTACGGTATAATGATAACGTTGTATAGACCGAATTTCATCGGCTGAATGTTTTTTCTTCACTTCCCGATGACAGGCATCCAATCTATCGACTAAATCATCGACTTTATCGGCACGAAAGTACAAAAAGTGCCATTTGGTCATCAAGTAAACCATCTAAGGTAGAGAGTTTTATTTAAGTTGTTTATATATAGAATTTAGTTTAATATTTACTCCACAGTTCCACAAAAGATCCTGACCTAAGGCCACAAAATCTTCGTCCTCGTGTAGCGCCCACACAGTAGTAACAATGAAAAATTGATTTGCAACAAAATATAAAAGTTCCAAGCGCGTTGAATCAAGGTTCGACTTTCCGACTTAATCGGAAAGCTGCCCCAGGCGCTGCTTAAGAGAAAACAAAGTATGACGTACATTAAATTATTTAAATTTATTTTAAATACTTTACATTAGTTGCAGACGATTGTAGTGGATGGATGTGTGCTCCGGATGCACATTGCTGTGTAATACTACCCACAGTTCCATGGGATGTACGCGGAGCAATCTCCATCTCCTTTGAACCTCATCAATGAGAGACATTGCACGTGTTTTAGCCACTTATTAGACTGACAACTGGAAAACATCTTGTCAGTTGCTTATATAGACGTAACTTGAGGGCTGCAAAACTGCAAATCGATAGAGTATGAGCTTATTAGTATTATATATTATTATTAATGAATGGGAGAGGCATACAATTATATTGACTAATCACAAGGACATTTTACAGGGCTGCAGTATAAGTACTTGAAATTTTTAAATTCTTAAATCTATGAAGATTATTTATATTATTATTTATATGATTGCAAATGTGACTTTATTTTAATATACAAATATATATTTTTTATTTTTATATTTCATGTTTATTTAGCAACTACCTTCAAAATTTCTTCAATTTAAAGATTTTCTAAGATAACTTTTATTTTAATTTTTAGCTCTTTTTATACCCGCTACCCATAGGGTAGAAGGGTATTATAACTTTGTGCCGGCAGGAAATGTATGTAACAGGTAGAACGAGGCATCTCCGACCCTATAAAGTATATATATACTTGATCAGCGTCAACAGCGGAGACGATATAGCCATGTCCGTCTGTCCGTCCGTCCGTCTGTCCGTATGAAACACTGGATCTCAGAGACTATAAGAGATAGAGCTATAATTTTTTTTCGACAGCATTTGTTATGTTTGCACGCAGATCAAGTTTGTTTCAAATTTTTGCCACGCCCACTTCCGCCCCCGCAAATCAAAAAAATCGAATAACAAGCCTAATTTTAAAGCTAGAGTTTTTGGTATATACAATAAATACTATAGTATTTATGATTCCTGAAAATTTGGTTGCGATCAGATAAAAATTATGAAAGTTATTAAAGAAATACTTTTGTATGGGCAAAAACGTCTACTTACTAGGGGTCTGAGTTGCTTTGGCCGACAATCTAGCACATTGTGCCGTTTATGGTATATTTTGAATGGTGTACTATATCGATATACCAAACATACCATTTGGTATATTTTTAGTATTTTTAAGTATTTTCGGTATATTTTGAAAATGATACCGCAATATTTTGCCTTTATTAAAAGTGGGTAGCGGGTATCTCACAGTCGAGCACACTTGACTGTAACTTTCTTACTTGTTTTTATTTATATTCGAAAATTAAATTTCTGAGTTTTTTGACTTTGCCGATTTAATTTCCTTCCATTCTTTAAATTCTTTTAATTTTGTTTAGCGATAAATTAAAATTTCTTAATTTTTGCTTAGCCATTCCATATATTTCTCCCTCTGGAGCCCAGATCAATCTATAAATTATTAGAGAATTGTTATTTAAATTTCTCAAACAATTTGTTGTATCATAGATTGATGTTTAATACAAAAGTTGACTTTATAATTTCTCTAAGTTTCTAGACTTTGTAGATATAATTGTACAACTTTATAAGACAGCTTTTACTCTTTTAGTTTCCTGCTGTTCTAATAAGAAATAACTCTTTTTGCTATATTCATTAATATTGAGAGTTCTGTAAGTTTCGGATCCGCTCGAAACTGTCTTGAGCCTAGTTTAATCTCAGAATTAATTCAGCCCTGTTTTCTGTAAATTTCTCAAGCAATTTGCAGCGATACGCCCACATAATGAGAAACGCGATAGAATGTTTCCAGCTGCGGTGAGAGACTCGAGGATTGTTGTGGCATTTGGCATAGACGTAAACAATGTATTGGTGCTTTGTGAACTTTATTGAGTATTATATGCAACAAGAGTAATATAAAGCAGGTGCATTTAAAATACGTTGTTAAGTGTTTTCAAGAGTATTTAATCCAGGCTCTCCAACATCAATGTGAGTATGCTATAGCATTGCTTAAGTATCTGCAAAAATATCAAATATTACTCAATATCCTCATATACAGAAAGCATTAACTTACAGCCATGTAACTAGTGAGATTTAAGGGCGGAAAAGGAGCTGCACCCATTGAGAGTGATTTCTGTGCCCGTCGTATTATGAAAGCGATATCACGCTGAATCTCCGGCACAGGTGGCGACCATTCGTAGGCATCAAAGGCAGCTCCTGCCACATTGAATGCGTGTTCGTTGACCATGTTGCCAGCGATGCACCAGTAGGATAGATGCAAAAAGCTGAGCACCATAAAGAGCATGAATCTTGCGGCCACTGAGGGATCATGACGAGCCACCAGCGAGATGAATGTGGACAAGGAGATCAAGAAAAAGGACACGATCATCTGCATGATCATGGGACCATAGAATACTTCGTTGGTGAGCTCCACAAGGCTGTAATAAAAAGTTAGTGATTGTGGAATAGAGATGAAAGTTTGATAACTTTTAGATCTTACAAAAAAAAGCAAGATTTGATTGTGAAACAAGATTTAAATCTCCAAAAGTTTTATAAAAGTATTATTGAGATAAAAAAATTTGATGATTTTTCAAAAAGATAAATAATAAAGTTGAATTTTCGAGAATAAAATATTTTGTAGAATTTTAGCTTAATTTTGAAATAGTTTGGCTTTAAACTTTGACTAAACTTTCGAAGGATTAAAAATAGTTTTCTTTTCTTTTTACTCACCCAAGGATCTTCTGGTGAAATATGCAAATGCGTCGCAGCTCGGAACGATAGAGTGCCACATCGTGACGATTGAGCTTGGACATGTAACGCAGCTCCACACACAGGATCTTCATGTTGGCAGCCAGCTGGAAAAATATGTGTACACTCAACAAATCTAAGAAGAGCAATGCGTACATATTGTTAATCAATGCAAAAATTTGCCACACATAGACAGCAGCGTGAGCATAAGGATGTCTATCGGGATCATGCCAACCGAATGGAAATATCGCATGAAAGGGCAACTTTTGATTCGTATAAACAGGAAGAGTCGCAATCAAGCCGATAAACATGCCGATACCAAAGAACCAAAGCACACTTAGAGACGATTCTATGGTATAATGATAACGTTGTATAGCACGAATTTCATCGGCTGAATGTTTTTTCTTCACTTCCCGATGACAGGCATCCAATCTATTGACTAAATCATCGACTTTATCGGCACGAAAGTACAAAAAGTGCCATTTGGTCATCAAGTAAACCATCTAAGGTAGAGAGTTTAATTTAAGTTTTTTATATAATATATAGAATTTAGTTTAATATTTACTCCACAGTTCCACAAAAGATCCTGACCTAAGGCCACAAAATCTTCGTCCTCGTGTAGCGCCCACACAGTTGTCACAATGAAGAAATTGATTTGCAATAAAATATAAAGGTTCCAAGCCCGTTGAATCAACGTTCGACTTTCCGACTTAATCGGAAAGCTGCCCCAGGCGCTGCTTAATAGAAAACAAAGTATGACTTACATTAATTTATTTAAATTTATGTGCAATACTTTACATTAGTTGCAGGCGATTGTAGTGGATGGATGTGTGCTCCGGATGCACATTGCTGTGTAATACTACCCACAGTTCCATGGGATGTACGCGGAGCAATCTCCATCTCCTTTGAAGCTCATCAATGAGAGACATTGCACGTGTTTTAGCTACTTATTAGACTGACAACAGGAAAATATCTTGTCAGTTGCTTATATAGACGTAACTTGAGGGATGCAAAACTGCAAATCGATAGAGTATGAGCTTATTAGTATTATATATTATTATTAATGAATGGGAGAGGCATGACTAACTTAACACGATAAATCACAAGGACATTTTACAGGGCTGCAGTATAAGTAATTGAAATTTTTAAATCTATGAAGATTATTTTATATGATTGATTTTTAAATCTATGAAGATTATTTTATATGATTTGATTTTATTTTAATATACAAATATATATTTTTTTATTTTTATGTTTCATGTTTATTCAAAATTTCATCAATTTCAAGATTTTCTAAGATGACTTTTGATTCAATTTTTAGCTCTTTTTTTTCTTTATATTCGAAAATTATACAGTTCTTGATCCTTTTGGGAACTGTGTTTAATGTTATCGAAATAATTCAAGTGTTTTCAAAAATTTCACCAACTAATATGCTGAGTTTTTTGACTTTGCCGATTTAATTTCCTTTCGTTCTTGAAATTCTTCTAATTTTCTTTAGCGACAATTTAAAATTTCTAATTTTTGTTTAACCATTCCATAAGTTTCTCACTCTGGTGCCCAGATCAATCTATAAATTATTTAACAATTGTTTTTATGAATTTCTCAAACATTTTGTTGTATCATAGATCGATGTTTAATACAAAAGTTGACTTTCAAATTTCTTTAAGTTTCTAGACTTTGTAGATATAATTGTATAACTTTATAAGGCAGCTTTTACTCTATTAGTTTCCTGCTATTATAATAAGAAATAACTCTTTTTGATTAATGAATATATATATAGTATAATAAATATATAATATTGAGAGTTCTGTAAATTTCGGATCCGCTCGAAACTGTCTTGAGCCTAGTTTAATCTCAGAATTAATTCAGCCCTGTTTTCTGTAAATTTCTCAAGCAATTTGCAGCGATACGCCCACATAATGAGAAACGCGATAGAATGCTTCCAGCTGCGGTGAGAGACTCGATGATTGTTATGGCATTTGGCATAGACGTAAACAATGCATATAGCAAAAAGGAAAATTATAGTCGAGGGCGCCAATTAGGTTACTGATACGCAGTTTCTGTTATAAGTATCAAGAAACCATAACACGATTTTCAGCATTGAGCAAAAGGAAAACAAAAACACCGCCGTAGATATCTCAGTGAATGGTGGTGTATAGTGCATGTTGCATGTGGCACGTTGGATGCAGTGGCAACAAAGTTTGCACTTTTTATCGTGCGTTTTGCTTACTTTTTCCTCGGCTCCTTTTAAGGCAACAAAAATGCATTTTACAGTTCGTTTTCCATTTTCCATTTTTTGTTTTTGTTGTTGCCTCTCGTTTGCAAGCGCAAATCTTTAACGGCTTGCAAAAATATTGCCAATGCCAAATTTGGTAGTCAACGATATGGATGAAGTCTAGAACGTCGCATCGCATCGCCTGTTCGGTTCTATTCTGTTTGCCTTTTAGCCAACTAGCTAGCCAACTAGCTAAGCTGGCCAGCTAGTGTTCTTTTTGTGCATTCTGCTGACTTTTGACTTTTGCTATCTTTTCCGACCCGAACTCAATTCAACTGTTTCAGTCGTCACCCGCAATACACCAGACACGGGTCTTATTAATCTGGATAGCATTTAGCTGAGCCTTGTCTTACTCTCGTATTCGCATTCGTATTTGGCAAATGGCCAATGCAACTGACATGTCGCTGCTTGTCCAACGTTGCAAGCTTCGTCGACGTCGTCGTCGTCGTCGCTTCATTAGGAACCAGCAACCAGCGCAACATTGTTGAATCAACGAAACCACGACAGCTCTACGAAGAGGCAAACTCTGACAATTTTCATCAAATTCTGCTCAACTTGTGTGTTTACTTTATACACTAACGGCAAGTCCTTGGAAATTATTTGCTAAGAAAACGTTGCTGAAGTTGAACTAAACTCCACAGAAAATACATAAATATTATAAAATATAGTATTTAAACTTTAAAATTAGGATCAAATTAAATTAAGTTATTTCATTTTATTTAAAATAATTAGAAAACTTTATTAGAATTATATTAAACGAAATATTTTTAAATCAAATTGTAGATAAAAGACTAATCAGAAAAAACCGATCGATATCAACATGTTTTAAATTATTTATGAAAGTCTGAACAGAGAAAAAAATGTAGATGGAAAAGTATATTACAAATATGGATATTTGGGACTTTTCTATCATTTTTGGAATTAGGAATATATTCTTGAATTAAAGATGTTTTTGTTTTTCATATTTGAGTCAAAATCAATCTTATTTAAAGCAGAATAATTCTAGATTTTTTGATCTTGATTTGATATTTTCTGTGTTTCACAAGATACTTTGGCCACAAGATACTTTGAACTTAAACGAAATACAATGGAAGTTATTAATTTAATTATGATGTATAGAATTATGTTATTTTTCTTAAAAGAAAACCTATCGAGATAAAGATTTCTTGCAAAGTATTGAGACAAAATTTTAGTTCAAAGACAAATAAATGAAACTATTCTCAATTTATAAAGATATTGTATACCAGTTTTTCACGATTGGATTACGTTTGTTTTATTCTTATTATTACTTCACTTAATATTTACTTATTTTGCTCAAAGTTGAATATCGATATCTAAACATTAAGTTATCGTATGCTAAATACTAATATTTCAATTTGAAATAGTTTTTTATCGGTTTTCAAACAACTTTTTAAAGGTGATGTTTAATTTCCTTAAAATTTAAAAATGTTGTCCAAGATTTTATTTTAAGATACCTCATTCAACCAAATCTCTTTTATTTGTTTCCAGCTACATTTTAGAGCTACAAAAATTATAGTTTTTTTTTTAGCTGCGAATTTTGAAGAGCATTTCATCAGTGACACATTAAAGTTATCCTCAATCGTATTTTTCGGCTGCTCGAGATTTGAGTTTGAAGCTTTCGCTTTGTCGGTAGACAGAGGCAAGGCTGAAAGCTAGACAACTTTGTTGCAGCTTGGCAGCCAGCAACTGGCAACTGGTAACTTGCAGCAGGCAACAGGCAACTAGCAACTGGTAAGTTGCAACTTGCAACGTGGTACCTGGCGCAGGTAGCACTACAATTTGCGCGCTTGTCAAGTGTACGACAACATTACGCGCAATTGTTCAATGTCAATGCATTTGATGGGCATGAAATGTCTCTCCAGGCACAGTTGATGTATTGTTGTTGTTGTTCGTATTGTTGCTGTTGTTGTCCTCATTCATTGTTTTGAGGCGGCATCGGCAGCAGGCAACAATTCCCATGTGCTGACATGTTGTGTGATAACGAAGCTGCCTCTTAAGTGCGCCTTTGTCGCGGCAACAAACGCAAAAGACAAACAGTTCGTCAGTCCGTCAGTCAGTCAGTTGGACAATCTGACAGTCAGTCATTGCAGCATGCAACATGTTGCACAGCCTATGAACTCAATTAAGCTTAAGCCCACCTATCGCGAGGCACTCAACTACTTGTTTACGTTTCCTCGAAAATGATTTGAAACTATTCAAAAGTATTCATGATGATAGACTAAAAACTCTATTGGATGGCATACTAAAGACATGCCTCGAAGTTGCAGTTGCACATTGCACGTTGCAACGCCCCGAAATAAAGTAAACTTTTCGTTTTTATTACAACTGATAATACGATCTGTGTGAGAGTGCAGATCGTACCAAACATTCCCTGCGGGATATTGGGCTGTGTGTTTTTTATTTAAAAGCCGCTCATTTCAAGTGATTTTTCGGTTAATAAATGCATCAAAATGTTGAATCTAAAACATTTTTATGTCGTATAATTAATCACAATTATATATTTCTATAGTCCAAAGTAAATGATGGCCGGACAATGGCCAACAATGCGAAACGACTTTGACTTGAATGTGGACGTTGACTTAAACTTGGACTTGGACTTTGGGTTGTGGCGCCACAGGGGGGTTGCATGGGCAAACATAGAGTGAGGGAGGAGAGGAAGAGGGAGGGAGAGAAATCGAAAGAAAGAAAGAGAGAGGGAAGCGTAGCAGAGTTTTGCCAAGCGGCGCACTAAAATTTTATGACTCTATTATGAGAGTGGCGGCTATTCAGTTCCAGCTACGCTCCCGCCAACAGCTCCGTTGTGGCTCCATTGTGGTGCACCAAGCCGTGGCTATTGTTCTAGCAACAAGGAGAGGGGGAAAGGTAGTTGTAGTTGTAGTTGTTGGTGCTGAGTCTGGAGCCGCACATTGTTGCACTTGCCTTTGCTTTGGCTACAGCTTTGGCCTCTGCATATGCGCAAGTGGATGCCAAAGATTTCAGCACACAGATTATACAGGCAACACACACACACTCACACACACACATAGTAGTATATCTTTCTACACACACTCGCGCGCTTAGATTGCCTTTGGGCCGTCGTAATTTATAACTGAGCTAAAATAGCCGAGAAAAAAGCTTTGCGGCAACCAAAAAATAATGCACACAAATTTGCGTTGAACTTCGAGCGTCGAGTTTGCTTTTCGCTCTCAGTGGCTCTCCTGCCCCCTCTGTCTAACATATGCCACCTCTCCACTTGCCCTCTTCCCACTCTTGGTTTGACCAGCACTTGCATGTGTTTCCCTCTCTCTCTCTCTCTCTCTCTACTGCCACGCTTCGGCTCCTGCACCATGGAACAATAAACTGCATTCCTCGGATATTAATCACAGCAGCGCCACGCTTATGAATAACTCTCGACTCCTCAACTCACCCCTCATATAACTCTCTCTACACTTTATTTCAGCCATTCCAAGCACTCGCTGGTACTTCTCTTTTTTTCGAGTATCTTTTCTGTGCTTTATTAAATCGAAAAATTGCAAAGTTAAAGCTTGCAAACGTGACAGTCAGAAACTTATAAAAAAAATAAAGCTATTCAATAAAGATCATTATTGCATATTGTAAATTTTGCAATAAAAGACACATTGAAATTTATTGTCATGCTTGAAATATGGAATGAAGAGAAGTAAGATTTGTAGATATATAATTCATTTTATTTATTGATGTAAGAGTTTTTAATATAATATGATCTGAATTATATATACCATTCACAGAAAGACAAAAATTAAGAATGAAAACTTAAATCAAGATTGTTTGTATGTCAAAATTAAACAAAGAAGGTTTATTCTTAAATCTAGATCAAAAATCTACAAAAAATCTAAATTGCCCAATTTTAAAACTCAAGATAATAATCTTGTTTTAAGAGTAGAAAAATTTAAAAATTTAACAAAGAAGGCAAAATTTGAAGTCAAGATCAAACGTTCTAGATTAAATTTAGATTAAATATAAATGATATAAGATTGATTATGACTCAAATAGGAAGATTTTATCCTTGTTTAAAAAATAGTAAAATTTAAAAATTGAACCAAGAAACAAAATCTTAAGTGAAGATTAAACATAGTTGCTATATTGAATTGTACACAGACCAATCAAAAGAAAAATCTAAGAATTCGTTTTTAATACGATTCATTGATTAGATGAACCAAAACAACTTCAATAAATAAATTCTCTAGTCTTGTTACTATTCAAGAAGTTAAAGATCTTTTAGTCTGGTTGGTGTTAAAAATAGAAAGTCAAAAGATAATCTGTGCTACAGATAATTTAATAAATATTTTATACAAAAATTAAAATTCAAATATTTTACTATGACAATTACTCTAAATTGTTGCTGTTCACATTAAGATTCGTTGTTTGGTAACTGTGCGAATAATGGCGCGATAATATCCGTGTCCACAATTGCAATTGCATTTGGTCACATGTGTTTGCAGAGTATCAGTTGAGCTGATAGAACACATGCTGTAGCGACTGCAATCTGGAATATTTATTAACAATATATTGGCAACTTGTTGTTGTTGTTCTTGTGTGTTTGTTGTTATTGATTCGAGTGGCGTTGTGGCCGCTAAGCAAATGCAGCTCGCGTTCGATCGATTGATAATGGCAACAACAACTTTAAGCCACAACAGAAACAACAACAGCAAGAACAACAACAACAAGCACTGGCCAGAGGCAAACATAACAGGCGAGACATGCAAAATTAAAGGCCAGTTCCAGTTCCTGAACGGCCCCAAACCCGAAACACACAATTAATATTTATGACCTTGCCTAGCTGATATATTTACCTGGGCGCACACAGGTAAATGGCGCGATTTATCATAGTCAGAGGTGCCTGGCCAAAGCCTGTCTGCCCATATTCTCCAAGTTGCCGTCGCAGTCGTAGTCGCAGTCACAGTCTGGTGTCTGGACAGATACAGCCACAAGGATAATAGAACTGTTAACATGGAAATAAAATTCAAATCAAATGCATGCTATCTCTCTATTGCTCTCCCTCTCTATGTCATGGTAAACACAGTTTTTCTGCTGTCAAAAAAATGCCATAAAAATTCTTTCATAATATATACAAATTCTGCTAATTAGCAGACCCGAAAAAATAGAAAACTGAAAACTCAACTGAAGCTGAAAACTGAACGCAACTGAAGCTCATGTCAGTCAGCTGCACAATAGAGATAGCTACACTGAAAAAAATCTTAAGTCACGAGTTTTGTGTTAGTACTAAGAGTTTTCAAGAATATATTAAAGCTTGCAAACACATCTTCATTTCAAGAACATTTCATATAAGAGAAAGTTCTTGTTAATATCATATACATAGGAAAAAATGTAATAATGTAAATGTAATGTAATAAAATGTAAAACACAAGTATTAATATTAGATAAAAAAGTACACTTTATTATATTGTTTTTTTTATTTTTTATTTTTATTAGTTTATTATATAATTGATTAGCGCATTCAATTATGAATATTGTTGATCACTTTTCTTACGAAATACCTATCATCAATTTGCGCAGCATTAGAAATCAGAAAGTCAGCCATAGACTACAAAAAAAGAATAGACGAAACACAAAAGTCTATATACATATAAAGTAAGAAAGCTGCAGTCCAGTGTGCTCGACTTTGAGATACCCGACTACCCATTTTGAAAAAAAACAAACTATTGTGATTTTTTTTCACAAAAAACTTAAATATAGTCGAGGCTTTTTGGTATATTTTTAAATTACTCAATTCAACATATACCACAGTTCACAAAATATACCAACCTTTAGAGAAATTTCGATGGGTTACAGAATTTTCTAATCTATGTTATTGTCTAATATTTTCGCTCTTATTTCGAGAATTTGGTAATTTTCAGACTAATATAGTAAGTTTCAGTAATTTTTTCGGAAAGTGGTCTTCTTTTAAGAACAATATTTAGGAACTGCTCTTTTTTTCCAGTGTAGAGAAAGAGAGAAGGAAGCCCTTGCACTGTCTCACTGGGTGGCAAATTAAGTCAACTCCCGTGGCAACAACAACAGCAACAACACCGACAACAACAACAACAAGTGCATGCATGTTTCAGCATGAAAATATTCATAATTAAAGTGCGTGTGCGTCTCTCTCGCTACACACAAGGGTGGCTTCTGACTACACCTGACTCGGTGTGTGTATGTGTCTGTATTATTGTAATAGCATAATTAATTTATTAATTAGTTTTGTTTTTTTCGTGCTTCGCATTCGCTGAAGCATGCAGCCACACAGCAGGAGCGGGAGCGAGAGCGCGTAATTGAAGCTGCCCACGCACAAAATACAAAATACCAAACCGAAAACTGAATCCTCAATTGGTAAGCTAACCCTGACATCGACCCAGAGACAGGTTCAAGGTGGAAGCGAGAAAACGGTAGCGACAACAATTAAATGTGTTTTGGTCAGGTTTTAAGCAAAACCATTCACCTTCAGCTTCAGCGAGTATTTCATTCAATTGCAATTATCAGAGCCCGAAAAAGCCCAAAGCAGATTTTTGTATGCAAGTTGCGAGTTTGCCAGTTTCGCCAGTTGCAAGTTGCAAGTTGCAATTTGCGGCGCTTTTCATTGTCGGCTATGCGAGCAATGCGACGACCTCCATCGTCGTCGTTGTCATTGTCGTTTGCCATTCTTCTGTTTGGCCGCAGACAATTGCAAAATTGTCGCCAACTCGATTCGTTTCGAAACGAACTGAACCTCAACCTGAAGCTGAAGCTGAACCTCGCGACTCAAAACAAAACCGAGCCTCATAGGCATACCTGTCGCGCATACCCCAAATCGTTTAGCAATTGACTGACGATTGTTTTTCTTTTGTTTTAGCTTCTCTCTTTTTTTTTTTTTTTAGTTGTTCGCTCTTCTGTGGCGAGAGAGAGTAAGCAGAGAACTTTGCCTTGACTTGCTTCGCCTTCTCAGGGCCAAGTTTGTCCGGCCTCACTTGGCTCATTGTCATCTTCTGCGTTTAGTGAACGCAAAGCAAAACCGCCCGAAGACGAGCCTAAATGGCCAACTGTTTTCGGCTCATTGGCAATTTACGTAGATCGTGAAGTGCTTCAGACTACGCAAAACTATTAAAGTCCATAGTAATTGCAGCTCACAGACTACCCACTCATGTGGCAAGTTGCTCAAGCCTCAAATGTCTGAGGTAAGCTGCTTCAATTTTAAGAAGCACTACTTGTATTTAATATACATAAGTATACTTTGAAACCATAGAACTCACATATTAAATTTAGACTTCAGACTTCATTTCAGAAAAAGTTCTGAACTGTCTATTCAATAAAATTTAATTAAATAAGAAAAATCACTGTTCTACACCTTACCCAAAACATTCATATTGATGAATGTCTTCTAATCAGTCATTAAATTATAATTTAAGTGTAAAGATCAGATTTCTTTTTAAAGTGTCTTCAAACGATTTATTTTCTATTTAATTTGTGGACTGTCTATTGCATTACATTTGGAGTTAATGATTAAAAAAGAAAGCTATTATCGCTACCCGAATCATTCATATCAAGAAAGGTCATCTAATTAGGCATTACGTTTTAATTTTAACCTATACTTCAGATTTCTTTTTAAAGCGTCTTCTTAAGATTTATTTTCTTATTGATTTGAGAATCGTTGAATCACATTTTAAGTTAATGATTCAATAAGAATACAGATAACAAGGAAATAATTAAATGAAGAACTAACACAGCCCGACTGTAAGACTGAAACTTTTATTTCAAGGATTGTCTTTCAATCCTGAATTGTTATTTAGTTAATTAGGCTATTAGTGAATTAGGCTATGCTAATATTGTACTATTTCTATTATTTAAAGCAGAAAGGTGTATTTAGACAAGTAAATTAGATATCTATTTTACACAAAAATATGTTTAATGATTGTGAAAAAATCAAATGTAAATGTTATTAAAAATGAGTTTAAAAAATTTCAGCGAAATTTATTTACAGCTTTCAGCTTTACTATTTTAGTTTATGATATGTGAACTTTCGAGTATAAAGACAACATTAAGTCAAATATTAAATGTATTTTATTAAGTTCCAATAAATCAAAATTATTTGCTCTCGAATGTGTGTTTTCATTGATGATGTTCGTAATACACAATAAAAGTAGAATTTTTTTCTATTGACAAAATTAAATTGAATTGAAGACAAATTAAAAAAAAGTAATGAATAATTATTATTTTATTAAGTTTGTTCTTCATATAAATTGGTCAGCTCTCATTAGGTCTTCATTATAAAGCGGTATATTAAATCTCTTGAAACGCACATTGTGGTCTCCATGGATATTAATGTTCTCTCACATTATTAGCTATCTGCGAAATGCTGATAAAATGTTTGGCATATAATGCCCTCTAAGCATGTTTCTGTGGCAGTTGTGGCATTGCCAACTTGCTACTAGATTGCATGTGGCAAGTTTGTGTGTGTTACCTAAGCATGCGCTGCGATAATCTTGTGGCAAGTGAGGCCTTACCTTCCCCCCTCCTCGACTCGATTGCAAACAGTTCTTTTTGCGACTTGCAGATCATGGAATCTGAGGAATTGAGACAATTATTTGCACATCGTGTATGCGAAGACAAGTTGCCGTTGAAGCGAGAGCCGCATGCGTGAGATGCTGCTGCCCCTGCTGTGCGGCTGCTGCGGCAGTTGCATCAAAAAAATTTGCGAAATTCATTAAATAAAAGTCGTGAAGAGCTGGCGAATCGAGGCAAGTAGAATCGTCTGCAAAATATTTGACAAAACGCCACTTGCGAGACGCCGCCGAAGACGTCGACGTCGTCAACCATTTTTGGCTGCCCCGCGGTTCGCACACAAAATGCGGTAGGTAGTTTTTCTCATTCTGCCACTGCCTCTGCCACTGTTGTTGCCACAAAACAAGGGGCAAGTTCAAGAACGTTGGATTCTACCTAACAAAACACGACAGGAGGTTAGTATAACTTTTAACGTCGTCTCATAAACTATGCGATATCGATTCAACTTTTTATTCAGCCTGAAAGTTGTTTAGTGTTTGTTTTGCGTTGGCTTTACGATTTCGGGCAAGTTAGTTTGGATTTTCAGCCGGTGGTAACGCCCTTTTCGTGTCGTTGGCTAGGCGAATTGCTAATTGAAATTTCGTATTAGTTTTGGCCTTGAGACGGAAGTTGGGCCGCCAACAAAAACACGTTGTATTAGACACGTTGCATGTTTATGCTAATCCTTGATGCCCTCGATTCCAGTCTGTGCCCCGCGGCATGCGGCATGTGGCAGGCGCGAAAATAGTCGCCCAGCAAACGCCTCGCAATTAGCCAAAGGTCTAAAGCTAAGAGTCGAGTCCAAGTGCTGCCCAATGGCTTATTAAGGTGTTGGTCCAACATTGTTGCCGCTGGCAGAGTGCGGCAGCAACTGGCAACAACTATAAGCAACAGCTGCAAGTCTCGTGCCACATTTTGGGTTGCATACATACCATAACATATATTGAGTTTCGCATGTGGCAAAATCGAAAATGCAAACGCTTGTTGTCAGGCCGGGTCACAGCGTTTAATAGAAGTATAAAATTACAAATGGCTAAAATATTGGCGCACATGTCCTGGGACGAGTTGCAAATGCCACATTTATTTGCACGCTGCACTTCCTGGCCCCGGCAACTTGTTAGTGCCACAGTCACATGTTGTTGTTGGCTTGGCAAAATTCATGCGCATGTTTGTGCCTCATTTTTGGACATTTTCACTGCCAACAACAACAGCAACGACAACAGCCACGCATCGGAATTGCCATCAAATGTGCAAGGGCAAAAGTTGCGTTGCATTTATGCGAACGGTAGCCTTGCAACAGAAACAGATCCGGACCCAAACACACAGACCTCATGTCCGTTGCATAGACGATGGGATCCTCCATCTCCCCCTCCTCTCCGATTTATAGTTAGTGATGAACTGCAATATATCCTGCAAATATGGTTAAGCTAATATGGCTCAAATATTGCATTTTAGGAGTTAAGCATAACTTTCTTATCTTAATATAATATTAAAAATTTGTCAACTGTATGATGCATTAATATTAGTTCCATTTGATTTTAATCTGAACTTTTTTCTCATCAACTCCTCATGTCAATATTAAAACTTTAAGAGAGATTTAAAAATTGAAGTAAGTCTTAATTTCTTAAATTTTACAAAGAATTTAATATATAAATTTTGAATATTTTAATTTTTTTGTTAATATATATCATATATTATTGATATCATATATCAATAATATTTTATTCTCTTGTGTCAAAAGTTTTGTTTAATAAAACTTCTCAATCCAAATTTTTACGCCAATATTTAGATCTTAAGGGAGATTGAACAATTAATGTAAGAATCTTCAATTTTTCAAATATTACAAAATGCTTACAAAGAACTTTAAATGTAAATATTGTAGATTTTAATTCAGATAATATGTAATTATTAAATTTTATTGCTTGCCTCACTCAAAAGTTAGAGTTTAATCAAGCTTCTTGGAAAGTCTTTATCCTTACCTTATCTTATTATTTATTGTTATATTTTTTTATATGAAATTAATATTTTATATATAATAGGAGGATAGTCTAGATAGTCATCTGAAAATACAGAGTTTTATCGTTGCTCTTCTCTTTCGCAGATATCACAGGGAGTAAATTCATTGCTCTTTACTGCAGCATAATGAAAATACTTTCATTTTATTCTCATAATGGGTATAGGCTTATATAAGCGAAGTATGTGCATGCATTGATATATACTATATGCTCATCTATAGTATATTTCCATATATGTATCATACATAGTATAAACGCATTCGATGTTCGAGTGTGTATATTGTATATTTGCTGTTTTCCTATTTGTTTATTTGCCTGCTTTGTCAAGTGTTTGTTTGCGTTTAGCGCGCACATCGTTTGCAAAAATCGAAATTGAAATATGAGACCCCAGTCGAAATATATACCCTATATGTTTGTATATATGTATATGCTGAGTGTGTGATACTAGAGTTGAATGTAGTGGTAAATTCGCATTCGCACACCTCAGTACACGTTGTGTTCAGTTGTTATTAGCTTTTGTTGCTTTTCTCATTGTTTATGCGAAATATTTTTGCTTTTTCTTTTTGTTTAATTTTTTTTGTGTTCTACGAGTATCTCACCAAAACCGATAGCTGCAGAGTTTTCGCAATGTGGGGGATTGGGCCAATCGTATGAATTCAAAAACACATTTTGGCTTTGCAATATTCAACTTTAAACCAAAAATAGAATGCACATAAACTTTGATATTTGCATTTATTGGGCACACTGATCTCGTATTCATATAAAATTATAGTAAGTCATCCCAATCTTATATGTAACTTTTAGTTTGTAAAGGGACATTTCTTGGTGGTTAAGGAGGAACTTTCTGTACTGCTGGAAAACGAGGATTCAGTGGTGTCTTCAATAGTAGATGAGGGGTCTGTATAGGAACTTTTTTTGGTGGTTGAGGAGGAACATTCTGTGCTGCTGGAAGTTGAGATTTCAATTGTACTTTCAGTAGTGACCAAAGGTCTGCATAGGGACAATTTTTTGTGGTTTAGGATGAACTTTCTGTGCTGCTCGAAGACGAGGATTCAGTGGTGCTTTTAGTGGCTGATGAGGGGTCTGGATAGGGACTTTTTTTGAGCTTGAAGTCGAGATTTTAGTGGAGATTTCAGTAGTTGACGAGGGCTCTGCATAGGGACATTTTTTGGTGATTGAGAAGGAATTTTCTGTGCTGCTAGAAGTTGAGATTTTAGTGATGCTTTCGGTAGTTGATGAGGGGTCTGTGTAGGGACATTTTTTGGTGGTTGAGGAGGAACTTTCTGTGCTTCTAGAAGTAGAAATTTTAGTAGTGATTTCAGTAGATCATGAGGAGTCTGTATAGGGTCTGTTTTGGTGTTTGAAGTCGAGATTTCAGTGGTGCTTTCAGAATTTAACGAGGGTTCTGCATTGGGACATTTTTTGGTGGTTGAGGAGGTTGTTGTGCTAGAAGTAGTTGAGGCGGAGGGGCATTTAGTTGAGCTATTCGTTGATGAAGAGCACTCAGTGGTGCTTTCTATGGTTGAGGAGGAGGGACTTTTAGTGGAGCTCTTCGTTGATGAAGAACTCTCAGTGGTGCTTTCAGTAGTTGAGGAGGAGGGCCCTTTGGTGGAGCTATTCGTTGATGAAGAACTCTTAGTGGTGCTTTCAGTAGTTGAGGAGGAGGGGCCTTTGGTGGAGCTATTCGTTGATGAAGAACTCTCAGTGGTGCTTTCTGTGGTTGAGGAGGAGGGACTCTTAGTGGAGCTCTTCGTTGATGAAGAACTCTCAGTGGTGCTTTCTGTGGTTGAGGAGGAGGGGCCTTTGGTGTAGCTATTCGTTGATGAAGAACTCTCAGTGGTGCTTTCAGTAGTTGAGGATGAGGGGCCTTTGGTGGAGCTATTCGTTGATGAAGAACTCTCAGTGGTGTTTTCTATGGTTGAGGAGGAGGGGCCTTTGGTGGAGCTATTCGTTGATGAAGAACTCTTAGTGGTGCTTTCAGTAGTTGAGGAGGAGGGGCCTTTGGTGGAGCTATTCGTTGATGAAGAACTCTCAGTGGTGCTTTCAGTAGTTGAGGAGGAGGGACTCTTAGTGGAGCTCTTCGTTGATGAAGAACTCTCAGTGGTGCTTTCAGTAGTTGAGGATGAGGGGCCTTTGGTGGAGCTATTCGTTGATGAAGAACTCTCAGTGGTGCTTTCTGTGGTTGAGGAGGAGGGACTCTTAGTGGAGCTCTTCGTTGATGAAGAACTCTCAGTGGTGCTTTCTGTGGTTGAGGAGGAGGGGCCTTTGGTGGAGCTATTCGTTGATGAAGAACTCTCAGTGGTGCTTTCAGTAGTTGAGGATGAGGGGCCTTTGGTGGAGCTATTCGTTGATGAAGAACTCTCAGTGGTGTTTTCTATGGTTGAGGAGGAGGGGCCTTTGGTGGAGCTATTCGTTGATGAAGATCTCTCAGTGGTGCTTTCTGTGGTTGAGGAGGAGGGACTCTTAGTGGAGCTCTTCGTTGATGAAGAACTCTCAGTGGTGCTTTCAGTAGTTGAGGAGGAGGGACTCTTAGTGGAGCTCTTCGTTGATGAAGAACTCTCAGTGGTGCTTTCAGTAGTTGAGGAGGAGGGGCCTTTGGTGGAGCTATTTGTTGATGAAGAACTCTCAGTGGTGCTTTCAGTAGTTGAGGAGGAGGGACTCTTAGTGGAGCTCTTCGTTGATGAAGAACTCTCAGTGGTGCTTTCAGTAGTTGAGGAGGAGGGGCCTTTGGTGGAGCTATTCGTTGATGAAGAACTCTCAGTGGTGCTTTCAGTAGTTGAGGAGGAGGGGCCTTTGGTGGAGCTATTCGTTGATGAAGAACTCTCAGTGGTGCTTTCAGTAGTTGAGGATGAGGGGCCTTTAGTGGAGCTATTCGTTGATGAAGAACTCTCAGTGGTGTTTTCTATGGTTGAGGAGGAGGGGCCTTTGGTGGAGCTATTCGTTGATGAAGAACTCTCAGTGGTGCTTTCAGTAGTTGAGGAGGAGGGACTCTTAGTGGAGCTCTTCGTTGAAGAAGAACTCTCAGTGGTGCTTTCTGTGGTTGAGGAGGAGGGGCCTTTGGTGGAGCTATTCGTTGATGAAGAACTCTTAGTGGAGCTTTCGGTAGTTGAGGAGGAGGGGCCTTTGGTGGAGCTATTCGTTGATGAAGAACTCTTAGTGGTGCTTTCAGTAGTTGAGGAGGAGGGGCCTTTTGTGGAGCTATTCGTTGATGAAGAACTCTTAGTGGTGCTTTCGGTAGTTGAGGAGGAGGGACTTTTAGTGGAGCTATTCGTTGATCGACAACTCTCAGTGGTGCCTTCAGAAGTTGAGGAGGACGAGTTTTCAGTGGAGCTATCCGTTGATGGAGAACTCTCAGTGGTGCCTTCAGAAGTTGAGGAGGACGAGTTTTCAGTGGAGCTATCCGTTGATGGAGAACTCTCAGTGGTGCCTTCAGAAGTTGAGGAGGACGAGTTTTCAGTGGAGCTATCCGTTGATGATGAGCTCTCAGTGGTGCCTTCAGAAGTTGAGGAGGACGAGTTTTCAGTGGAGCTATCCGTTGATGATGAGCTCTCAGTGGTGCCTTCAGAAGTTGAGGAGGACGAGTTTTCAGTGGAGCTATCCGTTGATGGAGAACTCTCAGTGATGCCTTCAGAAGTTGAGGAGGACGAGTTTTCAGTGGAGCTATCCGTTGATGGAGAACTCTCAGTGGTGCCTTCAGAAGTTGAGGAGGACGAGTTTTCAGTGGAGCTATCCGTTGATGATGAGCTCTCAGTGGTGCCTTCAGAAGTTGAGGAGGACGAGTTTTCAGTGGAGCTATCCGTTGATGGAGAACTCTCAGTGGTGCCTTCAGAAGTTGAGGAGGACGAGTTTTCAGTGGAGCTATCCGTTGATGGAGAACTCTCAGTGGTGCCTTCAGAAGTTGAGGAGGACGAGTTTTCAGTGGAGCTATCCGTTGATGATGAGCTTTCAGTGGTGCCTTCAGAAGTTGAGGAGGACGAGTTTTCAGTGGAGCTATCCGTTGATGATGAGCTCTCAGTGGTGCCTTCAGAAGTTGAGGAGGACGAGTTTTCAGTGGAGCTATCCGTTGATGGATAACTCTCAGTGGTGCCTTCAGAAGTTGAGGAGGACGAGTTTTCAGTGGAGCTATCCGTTGATGGAGAACTCTCAGTGGTGTCTTCAGAAGTTGAGGAGGACGAGTGTTCAGTGGAGCTATTCGTTGATGGAGAACTCTCAGTGGTGCCTTCAGAAGTTGAGGAGGACGAGTTTTCAGTGGAGCTATCCGATGATGGAGAACTCTCAGTGGTGCCTTCAGAAGTTGAGGAGGAGGAGTTTTCAGTGGAGCTAGCCGTTGATGGAGAACTCTCAGTGGTGCTTTCTGTAATGATATCGACAGCTGTTGTACTAGTTTGCGAACTCGTTTCCGTTGTCTTATCAGTTGCTCACGCAGTTGTAGAAGCGGAAAATTGATTCATTATTGTTAAATTTAATTACCTGTGGTTATGTCTGAAGGTGGTGGCGGTGATGGTGAACATGGTGTTGGCGGCGGAGGAGGTGACGAAGAAAGTGGACACGGTGTTGTAGTCGGTGTTGGCGGCGGAGGAGATGGCGGAGAAAGTGGACACGGTGTTGTAGTCGGTGGAGGTCTGGGGTTCCAAAGGTTTCCAAAGATATTGAATATAAGAGGTTTATACATGGAAATGCTTTGATTGATGTTAAACCCATTTTTGGTGACACCATTCACACACTTTTGTTGTGCTTCACTAAATTGATATCCTTCATCGCAAGAGCTTTTGATCTTGCCCAAGACACCGAAGCATACGTAATATGAATTAGGATTCGTTGAGTCGATTGCTTTATAGCCAATTTGTCGATTCGTGCAGATATCCAGTGCATCGGCGAAGACGATGGTCAATAGACCAATCCATAATATGTTAACTGAAAATTAAGTATTATTTTATGGATGTTAGAAGAGTTGATAAAAGAACTTACCCATCTGCATTTTCTTTAGTTTATGGTCAGTTACAGTTTGCGCATCTCGTATTTATAGTTAACTTTCTTATGTATAAACAATTAACTGAAAGCTCTCAAGTAAACATTTTTTCGCAGACAGAAATACATTTTACAAATTGCAAACTACCAACAAGTAAAACCTATGTAATGTTTACAATGTTTACAGATTTTATAGATATACTTACAAATTCTCTTGAAGTCTTAGAATCTTTGTTGTTATGTACAAAAACAAAATGTGACACGAAATGTATTTCGTAGTAAATAATGTCATTTAATAAAATTTATTTTGGTATTAGTTTGGAAGTAAAAGTATATTGATACACTTAATATGTATAGTTTATTCGTTTCGTATATTTTTAGAATACTTTATACTTTATTTTATATTAGTTTGAAAATTTATAAAATATAAATATAGACATTAAAATATAATAATATAAAATTTTTTATATATTTCATATTATTTTAGTTTATTAATTCATAAAATCTAAAATATAAATAAGCAGAAAACTTTAGTAAGAGAATTGAAGTAGAAAAATACTTAAAATAATTACTACAATATTCTGATTAAGCGACACATCAAAGATACACGTTTTTTCCCCCCAGATATATAAGTTCTTTAATATTTATGCTTTCAACATTGTTTAAGGAACTTTATCGTAGATCACACAAAAGATCACAGCGGGCAGTCTCAAGTCAAGTTGTATAGTTAAATTAATTTAAATACTTGTAGCGCGCTGTGCCAAAGCATAATCTTATAACATTTTTATACTCTTATAAATGCATCATTACAACCAAATTTTATTGGCAATCAAACAATGGCCACAAACTGGCCACTTGACGTGGGCTGAGAACCCGGGGAGACCGGCCATCTGAGCGTATATAGTATAAATATATACTATATACTTGACTTGTACCATATACATTACTGATTTATGACACACCGACGCGATTCATTAAACACATAGCAGAAAAAAAGAGGGGAAATTCTTAGGGTAAAACATTGATTTTATTTGATTTTAATAGCGCCGACCCGAAAGCCGTGGCCAACTATAAAGCGGTTATAAAACCCTGCAGCTGATAGCATGGACAAAAGAACCGCTAACGCCATCATCAGCTTGACTATATAGCCAAGCGCACAGCATCCAGTTCCAGTTACAGTTCGAGTCTCTCTCTCTCGGGGTCTCCCAGTTAGGTCATAAATTTGTACAATTAAAAATTATGGTGAGTTTTTACAGTTCATATCACAAGAAGTGGGTATGGAAAATTTATGTGGCGTCGTCGTTGGGAAAAATAAATCAGAGAATGGGGCAAAATATCAAAATCAAAGTTAAACGTTTTTCTCTAGAGACCCTAGACCCAGAGACTAAAACTAGGCCGTAAACCTTCACGGGTCGCACCTAGAGCTGGGCAGCTCGTAAAAATGCAAGTGTCAGACAGGTGAAGCTTGCCTCTTGACTCACGTCCATCTCCCGTGGCGTTGTCTTAAATGCCACACATATTTATGTTTTTATATTTTCTGTTCAATAAATCAAAACACTATTTATTCATTTTGAAATTTTAATTAGGCAGAGACACACCGCGACACACCCCGTTTTTTTGTTGTCCCCCTCTTCAGTCCAGTGACAAGTTCGTAATAAAATAATTAGACCGCACGCAGCGCTGCCAACGCAGCTCAGCGTTGAATTGAATTCAAATCGATGTGGAAATGCATTCAAGCCAAGCACTGGCACAGCGATAAGCCTATTAAATCGTGACATTCCTCATAGCTCAATCGTAAATCATACCGCATACGAGTAATGCAGCGAGTACGCCCCTTAGTCCCAAAGTCCCGCTGTCCGGCCATAGATCAATGTGACTCGATAGTTCGATTGTTCGAGTGCGTGTTCGATTTTTAACGACCCAAACGACGTGCGCTGCATATTTTCGGAATGCGCTCCTCGCTGAAGTCGTAGTCACTGGAGTTGCTGTTAAAATCATGCATAATTATGAGCGAGTGTGGAGTACATTACAATTGTTACTCGGTTTGTAACAGTTTTAAAAAGTGTGGCTAAAGTTAATGTGTATTAATATCTAATATCAATAACTTGGATATATTATAAAATAAGATAGGATAGGATAGGATAGGATAGGATAGGATAGGATAGGATAGGATAGGATAGGATAGGATAGGATAGGATAGGATAGGATAGGATAGGATAGGATAGGATAGGATAGGATAGGATAGGATAGGATAGGATAGGATAGGATAGAGGAGAGGAGAGGAGAGGAGAGGAGAGGAGAGGAGAGGAGAGGAGAGGAGAGGAGAGGAGAGGAGAGGAGAGGAGAGGAGAGGAGAGGAGAGGAGAGGAGAGGAGAGGAGAGGAGAGGAGAGGAGAGGAGAGGAGAGGAGA
The DNA here is from genome assembly GCF_009650485.2 of Drosophila albomicans. Lineage (NCBI taxonomy): Eukaryota > Metazoa > Arthropoda > Insecta > Diptera > Drosophilidae > Drosophila > Drosophila albomicans. Next base: position 44,680,833 of record NC_047629.2, on the reverse strand, counting down.
GGAGAGGAGAGGAGAGGAGAGGAGAGGATTTTGGATTTTGGATTTTGGTAATACTAATAAACAACGATCAATTAAATTAAATAATTACAAATTGAAATTATATTTTAAACTATAATATAATCCAAATATTCCGAGAAAATCGCTTCCATTTTAATAGTTGCTAATCGAACACTGAGGATATTTTCTATAAGTAAAGTGGCCAGAGATTTCTGAAGGAAATAAGCACTGAGTTCGTCCCTGAATTCAAATGCGTAATGATTGAAACAGTACTATAATTCTGTATTTTTCTTTAAGATTGTTTTCCCTTACATTAAAAGTTCTTTAAAAAAAGGGTATTCATTAGTCTCAAGCATTATAATACTAAGTTCATTCCTTAAATGACGAGCATGCATTATGAATAAAAGAGCATTGCAATCAGTCACATTTTCTCCAACTTCCTCCCTCAACAATTTTTGGCTATCTCAACGCCTTGACAACTCGGAGGCAGTGTTGTGTAGGGTCAAGAGGTTTGTGTACTTCTATCGCTTTGTCTCGTTAAGTATCTAATAATCTAGCAATCCCTATGACATGCAGGGGAGAGAGGGGAGGAACTGTCTGTCGACTCTCACGCACTTATCCAAAGAAAAGAATCTTGCATGCCCAATTTCAAGTGTCACATCGCTGACATCGTTTGCTCGCCTGATGGCTGATGGCTAATGCCGTCCAATTGACAGCTAACAACCACACGATAAATCGATTGAATATTGCCCCCGCTTTCTCTCCCAATAGCTGGCAACAATAACAATACAGAGAAGAGGATTAATTTTTTTTGGGGGACACAGAAAAAAAGAAGTCTGGAAAGAATTAATAAACACGATGCGCATTAAGATCAAATTACGTGATAGCCGAGCAAATGCCGATAGGGCAACAGAGACAGCAAAAGGCGTGCCTCGGAATGTGGTGGCAATGTTTGTCAATGCGGCATCAAGTTGCCGTCCAGAGATGGTCGGACGAACGATCTCTTCTATGGGCAAACAAATTGTATGCGTAGGAGCAGACAACAGATCAACACCCGAAAAAAAAGCGCGCGCGACGTGCAGTGAAAAACGATTATTAATAATGTCGAGATACGAGGGAGGAAGGAGAAGGAGGCAAGTGAGACCTGAACGAGATGAGATCAAGAGGCCAAATATGAGCTGAGGCAATGAAAAATAACGAGCTTGGCTAAAATATAACTAAACATAAAATCGAAATGGCAAACCGTTAATAAAAATGCAGCAGCAGCAGCGACTACAAAACAGGACGAGGAGTCAACAATCTAAAGTTGGAGTTGCAGTTGGAGTTGGAGTTGGGAGAGAAGTGCGAGTGGCCGTTGTGTTGTCGACACCAGCAACATATGGCCATGGATATGTGAAAATGTTGGCGATTGAAATCAAACGCCCACTGGAACTTGAGCTGCAGCTAAGCCACTGCTCATGGTCATGGTTAGTCGCTGTTGCTGCTGCAATTTGCATAAACCCTGGCCACAACTGACAATTGACAACAAGCAGCAGCAGCAACAGCAGCAGCAACGAGAAGCTTTGCAGCCTGCGCATGCGCAGCGAAATTGTCAATTCGGCAACATGTTTTGTGGCAGAGAGTGGAGCATGGTCAAGTGCAGAAACAGGTTGCCACGCGGTGGCAGCCACTTCCTAGTGCTGCTGCTGTTGCTGTTAGATTTTCAAGTGCAGATTGCTGTCGTGGCTGCCTTTTTGTGCGACGTTGAAATTTGTAGCAGTCAGCAATCACACACACACACACACAGAAACTAGGAAAACTGTCGCACAACAAAAACGTTCTGTGTTTGGGGCTTTGGCTCTGGGGGTAATTGTTGCCCAACGCCAACGTGCCATGTCTTGGCAACATGTTGCTGCCGTAGCAGCAACAGCAACTGCAGCAACAGCAGCTGCTGCTGTTTGTTTTGTCGATTGTTTGATAGGCAGAGACTGATGATGACCATCAGAATGATGCATTTGTACACCCAAGAGTTTTGACGTGAAATCTGCACTCGTCGTCGTCGTCGTCGCCACTTGGCATAAATTTCGCCTGCCTTTTCCCACAACAGCAACACACGAGCACTCGTAGTCGGAGTCTGAGTCTAGCGCCAAGATTAATGCGCAACTCAATTGAATAGCAGAGCAGACTCTTCTTATTTTGTTTTTTTGTGGCCGGAAGCGATGATCTTGTTAATTTGATAGTCTTGTTGGCCATGTTACTGCCTCGGTTGAAGCAATATATCATCATTAGAAATTTGCTTTCGACGCATTCGAACACGTAACTTCATAATTGCAAAACTCGAACTCTCTTCGCCTGCTGAGTGTGTGTGAAACGCCCACTCGTAACTCCAGTGCCCCACATAGCAGACAAGAGAATGCAGTCGCCATGCACCTGTGAGACAGACAGAGAGTGTGGCTGTTGTTGTTGCTGCTGCAGTTGCAGTTACAGTTAGTTCATGTCCACACGACTCGATGAGTGCACTCCTGATTCGGCTTGGCCTAGTCGTCGTGGCCTGGCAATTAACACTAAAGCAGCAACAAATCAATTTGGCGCGCTGTTGTTCGCTCTCTCAAGCTGTTTCCGCAACATGTTGCAGGAAGATGCGTACCAAATCGATTTGAATGCGGTTTGCGGGTTGCGGGTTGTCGACGTCGAGTAGGAGGCCATGCCCCATGCGAGTCGAGTATGTTGATGCATTTGCCCCACACACAAACGCCAAAAAAAAAAAAAAAAACGCAACGAAACGAGCTGAAGAAAAATACTTTCAACAAACGGCAACTGCAGCAATAATTGCTCCACTTGAAGCAGCAACAAATCGTCAGGCGCTGCCCAGGCTTAAGCTGCGGAATGTTCCCCCCTCTTTTCCACCGTCTTCCCTTTTGCCTTGGCAAACGCTTCGCGCATACGAAATGAGACAGCAATCGGAGACGGACGACTTGAATGAAGAGGTTTTCCGTTGCCATTTCGCTAGCCATTTTTTTCCTTGTTGTTGTTTACTCCTTTTGCTGTCTTCGTCTTCTGTGACTGCTGCGGCTTCTTCGACTTCTTCTTCTTGCCTTGCCTTGCGTTCATTTCCATGCTCAATTTTCCAATGTTTCCTGTGCCCAGCTAACAGCAACAATAACAACAGCAACAGCAACAGCATCGACGACAGCAACAAAGTAAAGTAGACGCCGGAATGCGTTGAGGCTGCACAAGCTGCAAACAATTGTGATTATCGAACGTGGCTGTGGCTCCTTTCAATACACTAACTTTAGGTGCATATGTCGAACTATTAAGCAGGCAAAACTAGTGGACTTAGAATATCAGACTTATAAAGTAAATATGAGAAAGTTCTGTTAACGTAATACAATACAATTTAATTTAGGTGTTTCCACAACTGAGCCTAAATTCACGTGGCAATTCCTATGAAAAATGCTACATTTTAATCAACTTTACCAAAGTTAAGATTCTCCTTTCTTATCAATTACATATCGTATCAGTTAAGAAAATTTGAGTGACCAACTGATAAGAATAAATTGAAGTAAAATATGTTCTTTAAAATGCAGCTATTTAAAAAAGAAGTTATAGGTGAGTTGAAGATGAGGTGTAGTTGAATAAGTGATATAACAAGAAAATAGTTAAATATTATATTACAAGTTGTTAACCAATAGAAATCATTAGAAGAAATTATGTCTGTTTTTACTTTTTGTTTTCAGCAAATTGTACTTTGTAGTTACTACTTGGTATGCATAATTTAAGTGAAGCTTAGGCAAAAGTTTAATATGTGATTTACATGTAGATATATTTAGAAAATGATGGATAATAATAAACAGATGAATTCCTTTTCTCCCTTTCCTTTTCTCTTTTCACCTCAAGATGTGCCTAGAAATTGTAAAATAACAATGAGATGAAGATCTGTTTTCACCTCTATTTTGCTGTCTTTGTTCCAGCTAATAAGTAAATATCTTGAAAAGCTACATCACAGTAAAATATTTAACCTAAGGGTATTAAAAATTCATTGTATTGCTTTTAGCTGACATTTTGGCTTGTTTCTTGAGAGGATCGCCTGGTACGCCGGTGGCAGTTGGGGCAGTTCAAGCAGTCGATGCTTAGGATAGCAATCGTATTTGTGTTGCTCTCAACTTGGGCTGGTCGCTGGCTCGCTTACTTGCTTGGTTGCATGCTTGGTTGCTGTTGCTCTTGTTGCTGTTGTTGTTATTGCTGTTGTTGATGTTGCTGTGGCCATTGTTGTTGTTTGTGTGGGGCATCGCAGCAATATAAATTGCAGATTTCTAACGCAATTTTCATAGTTGCATCCTCGCAGCGACTTTGACATTGCCATTGTTGTTGCAGCAGCTGTTGTTGCTGTGGCTGCTATTGTTATTGTTGTTGCTATTGCTATTGGTATTGCTGTTGCTGTTGCCGTTGCCGTTGATGTTGCTATCGTTGTGTGTGTGTGCAATTGGCGCTGGCTTGTTGCAAATTTCCAACATTTTTACTCAATTGAATATCTGCGCGTTTCTCAGCGAGTTCACAATAATTTTTAGTTATGATAATTTTCGGTTACTGCCACAACAATTGCAGATGCTTGCCTATCGCAGATCTAACCCACTTTTCAGTTAAGGAAGACTGTGAGAACTGAAAGCACAACGAGCTGATATTGCGACACACACACACACCATGCATAACATATATTCATGTGTATGGTTATTATTTTGGGGCGGAATAATATTTCTTTTCACCATTCAGTTGGTTCAGATAGAGTACATAATAAATTTATTACAATAGTCAAAAATGGGGTAAAGTAGTAGTAGTATTTTTCCATTTAACGTAACCTATAAACAGTTGACTCCTATATTTTAAATTAAGAACTCAACTATTTAAGTTAAAAATAAAGTTTGAAAATCAAATCTAAGTACATATTTATAAAGTGTATTAAAGAACACTATATTCAAAATTTATTTTATTCTTGACCTAAGATTTCTACTCACAATCAGTGTTGACTTTATTTGACGACTTTTGTATTATATTATATATAAAGTAAGCTTAGTGAGTTAGTGAAAATAAATCCAATCATTTCTATGTTGTGACTATCAAAAACTGATAGACCAAGGTAGACTGAACTTTTTAACCTCTTGTACATACATATGTACAAAAATGCCTAGATTTAATTGGTGTAGTTTCAACACAATTTCCAATTGGTAGAATAGTACAAAAAAGCACATAAGAATTCTTTTATGTATATATAGTCATGGACTCAAATTCGACTAGAATTAGAGCGTCTTTTATACGCATTTAGTAGAGCACCAAGCTTCAGAATGAGCAGAATTGTGATATATTCAGTCTTGATTCTAGTTGTTCATGGAATATCTTTTGGAGGAGCAGCAATCAATCCACAGGTTGAATAAATATATTCAATAAAGATTATACAGTGTGTGTTAAAACTAAAATCATTTTCCATTCATCAGAAATGTCAACTTGCAGTTTTGTTTTACCAGGACAATGCTCCCGCTCACAAGAGCATTTTCGCCATGTCGAAATTGTGTGAATTGCACTACGAAATTCTACCCCATCCACCCTATTCTCCAGATTTAGCACCCTGTGACTATTATTTATTTCCAAACTTAAAAAAATGGCTTGGGGGTAAGAAATTTCATTCAAATGAACAGGTAATCTGTGAAAAAACGTCTATTTTGAAGACCTGGACTAATCCTATTTTATGGAAGGTATTGGGAAACTGGAGGATCGGTGGTCCAAGTGCATACGTCTAAAAAGAGATTATGTTGAGAAATAAAAAAGCAAAATTAAAAAAAAACGTATTTTCTTTGTAAGGCCGAATATTTATCAGCCCACCCTCGTATAGTAAAATCGTTTCCCCTTTATCAGACATGTGAATCAGAAGAACTAGAAAGAAAAGAATTGATGAATAGCGAAATTCAAGAAATAAGAGCCAATAGGGATTATAACAAAGGAATCATTAAAGAATTAAGAAATCAGATTGAGTTTCAAAAAGAAACCATTCAAAAGCTTACAGATATTTTAAAAATAAGAGATAGTTGTGATGATTTCATTTTGAAATTAAGTGATAAGAGCAAATTGCTATTAAAATGCGAACATGATTTCAAAGAACTTAATAGAACTTTTGTTGAATAAAACTAAGTAAAAAGAAGAAAGCTACAGTAGAGTGTGCTCGACTGTGGGATACCCACTACTTATTATCAATCAAATCAAAATATTGGTGTTTTATACCAAATAATATACCGAAAAATACTACAAATATACCAACGGTCGTTTAAAATACCATAAAGTACAAAAAGTTGAACTTTATTAAAATAGTAGTTTTAAATTAACAGTTAGATAGCTGTTTTATTGAAGTCATAATATATAACTAAAATTTAGTTGTAAAATGTTTCAATATGTTAAAATGCTCTTAAAAACACCATTGATCAATCCCATCAATACTTAAGTTAAATATTGAATATACAATATAAAACACATAATTCAACTAACGTCACAAATAGCTAGTTTTTCCAATAGTTTGTAATCTATAAAATCTTATTAAGCACATGTTTTTAATGTAATAATAGCTAGTCATTTAAAGTATTTCAACTGCACAAGCAAAATACCTTTGCATCGAAGTTTTCTCATAACTGTCAAAGATAACATAATAGTGCATTAGCATATATTGCTTGTGATTCTTTCCAGGACACCAACTAACCACATAATTTAGCAAATTTGCAATACGTGCATGTCTTGCATAACATTTCCTTGATCAGGGCGTATTCTGGCTTTGGCTCTGGTTGGACTGAGGGAGAGAGATACAGTAAGTCAAAGTAACTCAAGATATATTCAAGATACGCGCACTCAACTCAACTCAACTCAACTCAAGTTTATAGCATACGCTTTCAGCTGTGGTGCTGGGCGGCACACGCCCACGATAATATTAATTGGCCATTTGCTATGCAAAGCGCAGGCGATGCAATAAGAGACCGCAAGACAGGCGACAAGACACAATGACAAAATACACCAACAACAACAATAGCAAAAGTAACAGCAACAACAACGACAGCAACAACAATAGCAACAGCAATATTCAATAAACGACAATTGCCATTCGCTGTTCGCATTGTTTGGCTCTGGGTTCTGCGTTCCCCTCTCTCCTCGCCCCTCTCTAGCTCTGGCCATGTCTATAAGTCTGTGTCCTGAGTCTCGACTGCGACTCGTGCCCGGCAAGCAAAGTTGTCGCTGAATGGCAAACAATATTTGACGGCGTCTGACAGCAACTGTCATTTTATTAAATATGGTTTTTTTTTTGTGCTTTGCTTTTTGCCTTCTTGATTTACCGAACCAAGCGACAGACCGCCCACTCACCACACCCCCACCTCTGTCTCTCTCTCTCTTCGTTTGCCATATTCCATTACCAGACTTTTTATCAGCGCTCAAATCCCGTTGTCGTTGTCAGCGTTAACAAGTTATGCGACGCGGCGCAGCGATTAACGGCTGTGGTGAAAAAGGAGACTTGAGGGGGAGTTTTTCGTTGCAGTCAACGGTAGCCAAACAGATAGCAACAGGTGTTGCTCACCCCCTCTTACTCCCTCGCTCTCTCTCTTTCTTGCAGACTTGCGTTGCGTCACGTAGCAGCAGAATCATCAACATTGAACGTCAGTCAGGAGGAGCAGCAGCTGGTAATTGAGGTGGCAACTGGCTGGAGTACAACGGTATTGCTATTGCCTTTTGATATTCATTCAAGCTGGCGATTATTATAATGATGTCTCCCTCTCACTCCCCCCTTCCCGCATCAATCGAGGCGATTGATAAAAATACTTGCTGCACTTGCTGCACTTGCTGCTGTTGCTGCTGCTGCTGTTGCTGGTGGCAGCTGCGTTTGAACAAGTGTCCGATTAGACATAACCCACGCAGCGCTTGAGGAGATTCTTTTATGAACGGAGGACATCAGGTGTATTTTTAGAATAATGCTAGATAGATTCATGTTAATATTTAAAATTTATATCAGGTGTCTTTTACACAGACTATAAATATAATCTTGCAGAGCGGAAAGCTTATTAAATAGCAGTGGCTTCATTTGATTATCACATAAGTTGTGTTATCTAAAAAGAACGAATTTAAATTATAGTTGTCAGTGGACAATTATCATTTGGTTATGCTTAAGGATTTTAAATGGAAATGAAAGACCAACTCTATCCCATAAAGCACACTTAAATATCCATCAGATAAATTTGAAATGCGATGCGTTCAATAATAATACAAATAACAGTTTTATATCAAAAAAAATTGCAGACTGTTTTCAAATATGAATTATGATAATTTTTATATTTGTAGCAAACTATTTAAATTGTATAAGAAGCATAATGTGTCAATTAATGAGCCGATTTTGATTGTCTCAAATTAATTGTATTGTTTTTAAATTATTAACATCTATTAATGAGATTGTTCAAGTTAAAAAAAATAAGAAATGGAATTGATGAATTATTGTATTTCGAATATTGTTAGAAGGGATTCATAAATAAGAATTGTAGAAGGCTTATAACTAGATTTAAAATTTATTCATCGTTTCTTCAGCTTCAACTCAAATTCCTTTAAGAGTAAGCAAAACTCCTTCGACTTCCTCTATATGTTGTTAGCTCATTTGAATAGCGCTTCTACTATTGGTAGAATCGCATTCTTTTGTGCGTTCTCATGCATCCCACGCCAACTTTCCATCAAATGCTCAATTTATTCCCAGCTTTTTAAGCACAATTTTGTTGTGGTATTCAATAACACCTTGACGATGGCTTTATGCAGCCAATCAGTGCTAAGTACATTGAAGAGCAGGCTCTATTTCTTTTTTGGGTTGACTATTCAAGGTCTAACAATGGGAGCAAGAAGCATTACTCGTATATGCTGCCGCATAGTTGCATGCCCCGGCGGTTGCACTAATTGCGCTAATAATGGGGATTACCTGCAACCAGTGAAACCAGAAACCAGAAACCAGAAAAGAAGCCTGGCCAAAAGACGAGAACGAGACTGAGAATGAGACTGAGAACCCGAGTGCGACAAACGCCAACGCACTAATGGACGCTTTTGTGGTGCATTGCTAACGATGACAACAGCAGCAGCAGCAGCTGAGGTTGTGCAACCACTTTGGAGTCGACGTCGACGTCCACTTCACTTCACATCACCCACTTGCCCCATGTTGATTGCGTTGAACGACGGCGGCTGCTTTTGGCCTCTTTTTTGCATGCGACGAGTGTGTGTGTGCGTTTATTGTAATTTCATTAAATGCGAAATGCTCGCAAAAATAGTCAAAACCACAATCGCAGCTTGCCACACAGTGCTGCACGCCGGACTCCGTCGTGGTGTGCAATTAGAGCTCAAAAATTATTACAGCATGTGGCGATTGGGTTTCTCTTCGCGCGCCGCTTAAATAGGTTACAATTTATGAGTGGCACTCGCGTTGTGGTTGCCACAAACTCTCTGTGTGTGTAGGAGTATGTGTGTGTGGGCGACTGTGTGGCTACTGTTTTGTTGCCACACCCATGTGCCACCAGGTGACACTCGACTGGACTCGACTACGGAGTGAAAGTGCCGTGTCGAATCTTTAATTCGACCGATCTTTTGGTCATTTTGTGGTCAACTCTTTGACAAGCGACTCTGCGCAATTTATCAATTTATCACCGACGTAGTTAACCGCAGCAGCAGCAGCAGCAACAGCCAACAGCCTCATGCTCATGCTCAGTGACTTTCCCACTCTATCATCATAACAAATTAAAGTGCAATTTATTTTCAATTAGCAATTTGCGTGCGCTTGGCCAAAAAGAGAGTCGCAGCAAGCAAAAGTCCGCAAGCCCTTCAATTCTGCGTCATTTTTGATGCAGTGACAAACTAATGTCATTTCCCCCTCCCCCCTTTTTTACCCCCAACTCTTCTCCAGCTGTCGTTGAAGTTGTCGGTTCTTCTGTAATGCCAAAGTCGCATGCAAATTGTGCAGCAAAACCGCAGCAAATTCATTAAAACAATTAGGGGCGGACGCAGCTGTTGCACACGGACACACGCCTCTGCCACAGCTTTTGCAGCCTATGCAGAACAGGTCCCACACTCTTCTCTGTCCTCAGTCTTCACTTCTACAGTGGGCTGTCACAAACTATAACTGCACTTCAATTAATTGGCATAACTACCCTGCAAAAAGATGTTTTGCTGTCTTCAAGGGGTTGTCCAACTTGGACTTGAACTTTCGCAATTGCTCATGCAAAACATTCAAGTCAAAGACTTCAGACATCAGCAGAAGAATTGCAAAAGCAAAAGCTGACGTGTCGAGTTGGGGAGTTACTCACAGACAGACGACCGATCATTTGATTGGTTGGGAAACTAGTCGAGTCAAGCGAATGAAGACTGAACTCATCACCATATCCCATCACAAGGGCGGAGCTTCCACTCATAATTATGGCAGGAAAATTTAAGACACTATTCAATACATGAGCTTTTCTCATGCGTGACTCAGGTAACGTCCACTTTATTTGAAATAAAGAGCAACCTATTACATACAACTTATAAATTAAGGTAATTCATTATATTAGATGATAAGTAGAGAAACGTACTTCTCAGAAGCAATTAATTGCAACATAACTTACATTGCATTAAAAAATACATTACTTACAAGAAGACATTTTTGAATATTTTCATACTTTTCAAGGAATAATTTCATTAAAACATGATATGAAAAAGATAAAAATGTTATGAAGAAGATACATATATATTTTCACATAAATATATTCATACTTTAATATCTGCTTAATATCGTAAGAGTTGTATTTCATTCTTATATTATATTTCAGAATAGTCCACTCTTACTATAATTAGAAACTTATACTACACTTTATACCAGGTCTACTTACAATAAAAGGTTTACAGCAACTTAGTATGGGGCTCATGATATTTGCAAATATGTAGAACAGTTGTTAACTTTAAAATTCTGATTTACGATTATTATTATAATTATTTCGGATACAAGTGAGAAAGCTACTATCGACTCGATAGTATCGAGAAGATTGATAACTGTGAGATACACGTTACCCATTTTGAATAAAAGCAAAATAGTGTGGTATTAATTTTAAAATATACCAATTTAATATACTGTAAAATACTAAAAATATACCGAAGTCCATTTTAGGTATATTAATACAGTATTACATAGTATCACATATATACACATATAACAAATCACAAATCTATAAAAATGTTACACATTTATGATAAAGCTACTGTTCAGAATCTTATGATATGACGAACATTTTATACGAGATCACTAGAGATTTCTAAGGTACTGACTGATAATAAAAAGCTTGAACTTGAACTTGGCTCTTGATATTTGCAAAACAGACGTATTTTTCGGTACAACATTTAAAAATGACTTTGTATCCTACCACCATCTACTTATAAATAATATAATATAAACATTACTCAAATCTCTTAAATTGCTTCATTTTTCAAACGTTTTCTTTAACGTCATAAAAACACAACATTCTCTTTAAATCATATTTTAAACATCATTCCTCCAATTGCATTTATGTAAATAGAATTTCCCATTTAAATTTAAATTTCAACTCTTTATTTTCAGTAAAATATGTTTTCCTTTTTAAATTCCTTTAAAACAAACAGTTGCAGATGCAACATTCATTTGTTTTTCTTTAAAATTGTAATTAGCAATTGTGACTTATTTTGCACATTATATTCATTCGACTGTTGGAACTTTTCAATGCATCACAATTGAATTTTATAGTTAATTTTTAAATGCTCATTATTTAAGGTAAGCAATAAATGACACTTAGCCTTTATTTTCCTTTCTAATTTTGAAGGCAGACTTATGTGTTATATAATGTGCATGTGATATTTATTGTTTTCACAACTGCTTCGTAAAATCTTTGGCTTTCTTGACATCATAAAAATCGCACATTTTCTTTTAGCCTTTGCTTAGTTTTAGGATTATGTGATATTTTTCTTTTTTGATATTTTCTTTTTTTTTTTTTGCAAGTTGCGAATATCTGCGAGAAACCATCGATTGCCGCGTTTTATGGTTTGATTAGGCAACAGATTTTAAGTGCTTGCTTCAGCTGCTGCTGGCACTTTCGGGTGGCCTATTGCTGGAGGAGTTGAAAAGGGGAGTTATGGGAGTTGAGAAGTTGCTGCCGCTGGCGGTTGTCTCAGTTGTTGTTGCATCCAATAAATGTCAAGGCGTCTAGTTTATGTGACTATTAAAGAGCCGCACTGCAAAGCCGCTGGTGAAGATAATCCCAGTCCGATGACTTAATGACAATGCCTGACCACGTTGATGGCGATGCTGGTGCTGCGACGCGTGCGAAAAATCAACAACAAAGTTGAGTCTCGGGTTTGTTACGGTTCGGTTTTGGTTTGCTCGCTGCTCGCTGCTCGACGGGGAGTTGTAAAATGCTGCAATTAAAAGCAGCAGCAGCAACAGAATGAAGTGAAGTGAAGTGAAGTTGCAGAAGCGCCGCTTGAAATGTTAACAAAAAAGGCAGCCACAGCTGTCAATTATTTCGAGTACTTTTCACCAACGCCTCACGCAGTGCAGTGAAGAGTCGGAAGACTGAAGAATTGCAATGCAGCAGCAGCAGAGACCGGAGACAGCCGGAGACCGAAGACTGAAGACTGCAGACAACCGACAGGCAGCAGCATCATTTGACAGCACAGCTCACAAAAAGGAAACCGAAAAAAACGTAAAAAAAAAAAATACCTGCCACAGCAACATTGAAGCGAGAGCGAGGTAAACATAAATATTGCCAACATACTCGCATGTTGCCCCAAACTGTCAAATTATTTCGATTCATGAATATTAACGCCCATCTGCCAAATGGGGCAAGGGCCAAGCCACGGAGGCAGCTTGGGAATACAGAATTCGCGGCTTCCACAACTTCCACAGCTTCCCATCTTCCCATCTTCCATCTCTCAACCAAGCCAAGGAAGGAGCTATCCGTTGCTGTCCTCGTAATTGACAGCCGCACTTCTTCCTCTTCTGCCATCGCATTTTTTTTTGTTTTGTGGCGTCGCGTTGTGTTTGTTGCCATCCATCTCCCGGTGTGTGTGTGTGTGTATGTGTGTGTTTGTTGTGCTCTTTACCGAATTTATCAATTAATTAAAATTCGTGCATTTTATATGAAAATGAAAAAAATGAATATATATACATATATACGTATATTCATGGCAGGACATTCTGCCGCTGTTGCACTCGTAAATGACATTTTATTGCCAAGCTCCTCGCTCCTCACTCCTCTCTCTCCTCACTCTGATTTCTCCATTTCTTTCACAGCGCTGTCTTTCTGCAATCGACGTCACACAAATTATGCAATTTTTTCGCCACAATTTTAACTCGTTTTCGGTGTTGGTAATAAACCGCATGCCAATTTAAATGCCCTGTAATCGCCAACGAAGGGCGAAGGGTTACTTCAAATAGGCAAATAAATATTGCCTAAACAAATTGTAAAATCTTTTAATTCAACACTCTTTGATACAATTCTTTGACTACAAGATAAATTAACGATTTTCAATTTTACAATTTTATCGAAAATTTATTATTTAAATCTTCTTATACCATATTACAAATTTCAAGTTTTTAATGAAAAATCCGATAACATATTTATAAATTTTGCAGCATTTTTCCAAAAACATTCGCGCGACTTTAAAACCCTAGGGTATCTTTTAAGTTAAGCACTCTCTCTTATGTTATTTAACCTTTTTTTATCTGTTTGTCCTTTTGCTGCCAGTCGCTTTATATGGCCAACTGTCAAGTGAATGCGGTTATTGAACTTTATCGAAGTTATTAAACGGCCCAAATCTTGTAATTGTCGCAGTGGGACTTATGCCATTGTCCTATGGGTCAGATAGTGCGGTCATCAAGTCATACTCGTATACACACTTATAGGTATGAACTTAATTATGGTGAGAATTTTATAAACTCATTGCGAATAATCTGGCATCTTTAAGTAGGCTTCAAGGGTATGAATGCGAAAGCGTGTCAGCTTCAATATGAATTTTAAACAAACAAAATATTGTAATATAATGGAAATATATATACTTCTTAATGTAAATAAAATATAGTATTCATTTATTGTAAACAAATGTTTAAAATAAATTAAAATTTTGAATAAAAAGATCAAAACTTAAATGCATTTTCTTGTTTAATTTCAAAAGTGTCATTTATAATAAATATGAAACTTTTAAGTAAAGGGCAAATCGAATAAAATATAATTCAAATATTCTCGACATTCGTCGAGAATATAATGTCTTAGTTGCGTTGGCTGACAATCTGGTGTATTTTGCACTATATGGTATTTTTTGAATGTAGTACTATATCATTATCCCAAACGTAGTGTTTGGTATATTTTTTTTTATTATGAACTTAGAATATTTTTTAAATAATATCGCAATGTTTTATGCTCTATGTTATAAAATAGTATATCAATATATCAAATATAGTTGGTATATTCAACTATTTTTCGGTATATTAATTTAGTATAATAATATATATTTTTAAATGATCTGATTTGTCTAATATATTCTAAGAGAATTTGCTAAAATATTATGGAAATATTTAAGCCCAAACTTCTTAGTTCTTTAGGAAAATTGGCAGAAGTTCAATGCCATCTGACAAGCGTCTGAATTTTAGAAAGTGACAACTGCTACTTGTAGTAAGTTGCAAGGTTCATTGACTCGCTGACTGGCAGTTGCTTGAGGTGAATGTGGCAAGCAAAGGGAAAGGAAAGGCAAGGAAAGGGAGGAGCTGTTACCAAACAAGGCATTGCCTAATTTTCCATGAGTTCATAAATCAATGTCAGGAGCAGGCGCATTGATTGTCTTCAATTTCGTTGCAGCGTGGCAGCAGCTTTTGCTGTTGACCCAAAGCGAAAGCATGCGGCACCACCTAAGGATGCAACTGCAACTTTTAGTTGCACGAGTCGGCTACGTGTGGCAATTATGTTTGGTTCGCGCCGTGTTGATGTTGTTGCAACTGCCACACCACTGAAATCGCTGCTGACGGCAAACAAAAACTACGAACAACTTGCACCTCGTATCGGCATTAGACTCATTAGCATATTTGGCCATTTGCATTAACACCTTCGCTGGGATTATGTAATTCCGTTTTGGCCAGATTCAAAGTTTTCCTTCTTCTTGTTTTTATTTTGCGGTGTCTAATGTCCCCGGCCATGTCGAAGCGTGACTCTCAGCGCTCTCGGCTTTCCCAAACATTTATTGTCCTTGTCTGCGACAGGGCGACACATGCTGCATGCCCCAATACGATGCTGCATGCTGCATGCTCCATAGTTAGCTGAATTATTACAAAGCTGAACGTTGTTCGCCCCTCGACGATTTCGTGAGTGCATCTTATAATGCTATTAATTATTTGCATGTTGCACCTTAGAATGTCAGCGAGAACTCGCTCAACAACTGAGGCCGCCAAAATGCGTACTTCCCGCCAGTTGCCACAGCAACGCGAAATTTATGCCGGCAACACGAAGAAATTGTAACAACATGGCAATTTATTCCGCGCTCAAGATGTTGCTAAAGTTGCCAGCTCTCTTGATTATCTTTTATTGTCGAGAGAGAACTGGAGAAGCGACTACAGCGGGCGAGACTTAAAGTGCCCCAGTGACAAGTCCCTGTCCCAAGGTATTCGCCTGGGAGCTGGCATAACATTTTCCAGACTATTCCAACCGCCAGCCAAGGCAGCAACCAGCAACTGTTGCAGCACCTTTTTGGCCAAGCAAGCTTTTAGCTCTCGACTCTACGAGAATGTTGCGAGGGAGGAGGCAAGGCGGTAGGAGGAGTGCAACCTCTGTTGCCGCATATTTCCCGACTCTCATTACAATTGCATTGAGAATTTGAATCACAAGTGTGAGTGTGTTTCCTCTACTCTTACATATATTAACATGAATATGTAGAAGCATGTTAGCGAGCGTTTACTTTACGGAAACGCTCCTTGCTAAAAGCTTTCAATTTGGGAAAGTGCTTTAAGATACCCAACACAAAATCCCAGTTGGCAGATTTAATAAGAATCTTGTTTAAAGAGGAGTTTGTAGATAATATTGAATTCAAAAGTTGTTAATTCTTAATTCTGCAATTGTTGCTGCATTGGCTAGCGGTTGAAAAAGTCTGGAGAATGTTATACTGCAATGAAATATATTAAAATCAACTAGAATATTTGTTAAGTCATTTTAAATGCATAAATTAAATTCTGAAATTAAAGTCATTAAAATATAACATATAGAATGAATGGAATAACAGCAAATTTAATATTCAAACAGTTTGCAGAAATGAAATGTAAATCATGTTTTTGTTAGTTTCAAACAAAAATGAGACGAAGCAAATAAAATTAATGTATCATATAAAGAAGAAAATAAATGTATTTTAAGAGTTATGATAAAATATTTGTATGTAATAATAATAATGAAATACAAAGTAGAAATGTGACTCCTGAACTTCACAAGTCTATGAGTATAAATAATAAAAAAAAAGATTAAAATTATTTAAAGAGTTATGAGAAAACATTTTTGTTAGTGTGGAATACTTTCTGCTCGCAATATTGGTTGTTATAATTATGAGACATTTATTGAACAAAAAATATGTTGATTATAGAAAGATCTGATTCTAAAAAGTTGACAAGCCTAGAATTATAAATACTGAATACAAATATTCAATGTTTTTTTATAATTTATGGAAACATAATTTTATGTAATGGCTGAATAGTTACTTCTTCACTTATTTAATGTGATATTAATAAAACATTTGTTTAACAAAAAGGATGTTGATAATAGAATGATTTGACTCTGAAAAGTTGACAAATCTAGAAGTATACATTCTAATCAAAATAATGCTAGTAAATAAAAATGTTATCAAATTTATTTGAGAAAACATTTTTATGCAATAGCCAAATACTTTCCTCTCGCATTATTAAATGTGAAATCAGAAATAAAATCGACTCTAAAAAGTTTATATGTTCAGAAGTGGAAATATGGGAAAGCATTTGATGTAGAAGACCTTCCTTTCCCAATATTGCATGTGTTAATATATTCCTTAAACAGAAAGAGGCGTTGATTACTCACAGTTGCGACTTCACAAAGTTGATAAGCTTCGAAGTAGGCTAACCATATTCAGTATTTATTTACATGACGATGAAAATAGGCTGCAAAAAACATGTTCTAATTAATGCAAATTCCCTTTGCTCATAATGTGGTTGCTAAGCCAGATTTTGGCTGCGTCAACTTCTGGCAACGGTGCTTGCTACACGTTGATTAAATGAAAATACCAAAAGTGTGGGCAACAACAACAACGAAGGCAACACTAACAAGAGCAACGTGAGTGCAAGCGAAAAACCAAAGCAACGAGCATTCATCTTTGCCAATTTGCATTTCGCAGTTTACTTTTGCCATTGCAGTTGCAGAGATGCAGTTGAAGTTGCCGTTGTAGCTGCGGTTGCAGCCAGTCAAATTGCCTTATATGCCGCCTCCGCTGCAACTACAACTGCAACAGCAACAGCAACCACAACCGCACACAAGCAACATGCATGGACTGGCGGGTTTTTGGTTAGCTCCTGTTCCTGTTGTTCCTCTTGTTCCTGGGGCACACTTTCCTAATTAGCTCTAGGCTGTCTGCTGGCGCGTCAAATTTGGGTTAACAATCGTTGGCAGCAACAGAAACTGCAACTGCAAGGCAAACATTGTCAGGGCAACACGTTGCTGTAGTTGTTGTTGTTTGCACTTTGCCATCAAATTAATTAAGACGGAAGAATGTTGGAAACGTGGCCAACCAAAAAGTGTCCATATAAAGTCAAAAATTGGCCAAGGAAATGCGAATGGCTTGTAGACTAATTAGTCGATTATGATGCAACTAATTGTGGACCACACACAGACACTCTCCACACTCGAGTAGGACAACAAATTGACCTGCAACATGTTCAACAACAACCATAAAGACCAACAACAACAACAGAAAGCAATGGGCAACCACTTGAACCGCCGAAAAAGAAACATGTTGATTGCTCTATCCAAAAAATTAATTGGACCACACACGACGACGACGACGAGTTGGACGTTGAACCACACAGCGCAGAAAGAGGCAGCAACAGCCACTTGATGCTTGAGTGTGAGCGAAAGATAGTGCGAAGCAGACAGAGAGAGAGGGAAAGAGAGAGAGGGAAACGAAAGGGTCACATGTAGCGCAGCGTCTAATTAGTGTGAACGAGAGAGAGAGAGCGACAGAGAGCGAGAGCTGGGATTGGATCGTGGTTCTGTGGGTGTCATATATATTTTAATGACCGCTGCGGGCCCACATCGATGGGTTCTTGATAACCACAGCCAGCCAGCGAGACGACCAAACGAAATGGCAAAATACAAAAAAAAAAAAACAAAAAAAACTCAAACCGAAAAGCGGCGCGAATGACTGCATAAATCCATGTGAAATGCAACCGACTGACTTCCAGACTCCCTGACTGACTAACTGACTAACTGACTGACTGACTAACTGAGGGCCTGCTCAACTGGTCTATCTCCAAAAGATTTGCCTCGCCCCAGCCCATGTTGCCACTCGAGTGAGTGGCATGCAACCTGGCTCGAGCTGCGGCTCTGCAGATCTCGCAACTTGCAAGTCGAGTCGTTAGGCTTGCAAATGCAAATGAGATATCGCCATATGTAGGTCTCCTGGGTGTCACTCTTAACCTTATTTCCAGTCCTCATAAATGGGAGCAACCTCGCTGTGGCAACAATGGGTGGCCCACAGACAGCACAAACACAGAGCAGTGTTGCCAAAATCGAAGCAGCTAAAAATAGCGTCAATTTAACGCGGAATGCGGCACATTCACTCGATTTGCCGATTATTTGCTCAGAGTTAAGAGTTCACATCGCCAAGTGTCAATAATTCAATTTGTGGTGTTGATGATTATATTAATAGAAATTAAAAATAAATTGAAAATTGTTTGTAAAAAATTGTGTACACCTATACCTGATATTTATTATTATTATATTTCAATTTAATTAGATAAATGAAGAAATCAAGAAAATTTAATTTATCGAAGATTTATTTATATTATAATTCTCGGTTGCTTCATTGAATACCAAACATAAATACAAAATACAACTTTTCTACTGAAAGTATAAGTTCTAAAGTTATTAATATTGAAACTAAGGAAAATCAATAAAAGGAACAGATTACAAGAAATACAAAAGTTTCTACCCAAAATCCCAACCTAAGCTCTTTTTTTATTCTTTTAATTTTTGATTATGATTTTGTAAGCGTTAGAGATATGTCGGCAGACAATTTTTACATATGTTCTATCTATATTAGAATGACGAATTACCAACAGTTTTAATGAAGATATATTTAATATATAAAGAACAGTTGACATCAGAAGAGACGGACGGACGGACAGACGGTTAAGATTATAGCCTCTAAGCAAGTTGTATTCAATAAGTGAGTTCTTTGGCACTTCTTTATTGAATATCAAATGTAAATACCCTAAGTAAACATTACAATTTGATGTAGTTCACTTTAATTGTCAGCTTGACAACCCTGGCCACAACCCTGAACCCAAGATCAAGCTCAAGTAACGCTGTCACACCCAAAGCTAATGCCGTCCGCCTAATTAAACAGTTTTTTTTTTCGCTAGAGCTTATTTATGGGTTTATTACAACCAAGCCGAACATAACAGAGCACTGAATAAACTGGTAAGAAATGTATGCTGCAGCATGCCGCAAATAGCCAGCGGTTGCATGCAGCACTGATGTTGCACGCATGTGCAGAAACATGTGTAAAGTTTATACAAATGTAAATAGAATGCAGGATCGTCGTCGTCGACTTGGTTGGTAGAGCGGTGCCTCTATTGTCGAGAGTCGCGAGTCGCCTTGTAACAGAATACGCCCACTTTGGCAAACGCTTTGGCCGGTTGGCGGTTACGCCCCCAAGCGTCCCATAGACTCGCTCAGTTGTGGCTAGAAGAACAGAAAGAGCAGCAGCAGCAGCAGCAGCAGCAGCAGCAGCAGCAGCATCGTAAACTCAGCACGTAAATTATGATCAGCCAACGGCGTTGAATATTAATTGCGCCGCATCGAAATGAACAAAAGGCTGCAGCCACATTCCACCTAGACGCTGCAGTTGCACATGTGGCAGCGGTGGCAGTGGCAACATCAGCTCCATACATGGTGGCCAGCTCTCTCATGTGGACGCGCGCATCTGTAACGGTGCCTTTGATAAGCGTCGATAATTATTGAGCAGCCGCTGATGCAGTCGCTGTCTTTGGTCTTCGCAAAAGATCTGCTCGCTCAGTTAGATCTTTAATTAATTTCCAGGAAGTTTTGATCGCGCCATCCACGGCTGCTCACTGAACAGTTGACCACGTTGTCTGTAGCTTTCGTTTTCGCCATTGTCGCGGTCATCACTCAGCTGGAGAGTTGAAACTGAAGTCGCAGTTAAAAGTTACTCCTCCTCCTCCTCTCTCTCTCTCTCTCTCTCTCTCTCTGTCAGTGTCAACACAGCGGCGACCCCCGCTGCTGCAATGCTGTCTTGCTGTTTGATGTATTGTCGCCAGTTCGAGGTAGCTTCAGACAAGGTGTGGTCCACATCCAGCTACAGTTTGAGGTCCTTTAACGTGCTGTCATAGTTGTTTGCTTCTAACTTGAAATATTCGTTGCGGATGCGCCTCTTGACTGAGTGCCAATGAGCAAGAGCAACAGCAGCAGCCAGTCTTAAATCGTTGACTCAACAACAGCAGCGACCTGGTTGTGGCCTGGCATTTTGTCCTGCGGCCACCAAAGCAGAGAATGCACTAAAAAAAAAAAGAAAACAAAATACAAAAATACAGAGGCAAACATACAATACACACCACTTGCTGAAAACGAAACCTGAAAATTGTTTGTGTATTTATCATGGCCGACAAAGCGGCGCAAATCTCACAGCAACGAAATCACAAGGCTATCAAGAGAGCTACTACCAACACACACAAAAGCAGCAACAAAACAATAATAAAAATGCCAAGCACAGTTGTTGCTTGTTCGCTTGTTGTTGGCTAAAATACAACCGAAACCGAAACACAAGTCTACACAAATCCATAAAAGAAACAACAACAAAAACAAAATACTCTTTAAAAAAGGCTACAAAACAAAAAAAAGCCCGGAAGCAAGTTCGAAAAAAAAGTTCAGTTTATTGAATTCTTGCTTCGATCGCTGGCCAACAACAAAATAGTTGCTGCAGAACTTCGAGTATATTGTATAAAATCTAGTATTGCAGCAACAATGTAACCACAGTGTTTGCTAAAAGTCGGCGTACACACTAAATCTGTAGCTTTAATTGTCATGCAAAAAAAGGGGCTTACAAGACAATTTTATTGAGTTGTTGAAACATTGCAGTCTGTGTAGTATTTAGTAGACATTTAAGCTGGATAAATGATATTAATGATCTGTAGGCAAGACAGGCAATGGGTAGAGCAAAACTTTGTAGAGAGAAAACATTTAGATATATCAATGAAGTCAACCTAAAATTTTTTAAATCTAAAACTTTTTGTGAAAATTTTGATAATAATTTAATAAGTACTTTCACGAAAATTTATTAAGAATAATTGATGGAGTTAATTTAAAAAAAATTGCTAAATTTAAGAACATTTTCAATAAATATTAAAAACGCACTCAAATATAATTGACTGTGAAATACTCGCTTCCCATTTTCAATAAAGACAAAACAATGCGAAATTATTCTTAAAATATACCAAAAAAAATATACCGAAGGCTGTATTTGGTATATCGATATTTAAAATATACCTTTGAGTGTAAAATACACCAGATTGCGAATAATGTATCTGAATTTAATACCTATTTAATTATTAACTATCCAAAACAAAAGTACATTTATTATCTTATAGTTCTTATTTTCAATACATAATATTATATAATGAAAATAAGATTTGAAAACTATGAGAAAATTTTAATCAATTTTGAATGAAAGAGAGCAAAAAATCAGAAAACTATTCAAGTCTTATATTTATTATTAACTCCCTTTGTAAAAGAAATATTTTTTTTCCAATGACATTTATAGCAAAATCAATACATAATACTATAATTAACAATCTACCATATGAGTTAATTTGTAGCTCTATTCTATATACATTATGCTGATACGCACTGTCTGTTCACTATCTTAAATATCGCTACCTTGAGTAATTAGGCACGATTTTAAGAATAATTACCACCTGGTCGAGAGGCCCACATGTTTTCCGTTACAAATTGCCGCCGCATATTGTGATGTTGGTTCGATTGTTACTCGACTTTATCAAGCAACAATGTGCAGTACTTTATATTCAACAAAGAAGAATGAAAAAAAATCCAATCCGTATATTGTATGGCGCCCCGAGCGGGTCATAAGCAATAAGCGTTCGTAGTTCGGAAGCGAATTAAGCGGCAAATAATAAATAATTTGTGCTCATAAAATGCAATAAAAAAGCCGCTCATAGCGCTGCGATTTATTTCATAAGATAATTTCAGACTAATTTGGTAGCATTTAAACTGGAGAATTATCGGCCACCCCACGTTTTCAATGTGGCCAGCACAGCGGGTTGCTGCACCACTCCAAACAGTGGCAGCAACACCAGCACCACCAGAAACCACAGCTGAGTAATGGCATTGAAAACTGCATAAATTTTCGCAGCCATGTGGCACGCCCATTTCAAATCACTCAAACGACAACGGACAGCAAATAAAATATGCAGACATATGGCGAAAAATTGCAATGAAAAGAACCCACAAAAAAAAATTAGAATATATTATGGGCATAGATGGATGTAGAGTGCTCCTGCTCCAGCTAAAAAAAAAAAATAGATAAATATTGGATAAAAAAGTTGCCAACAAGGAAGAACTTTAAGTTTGCTAAAGTTTCAAACTGATGCACACAGAACGCAGATAGATTGTGACAGCAATAGATAATGTTCAGTTTCAATTTGAATATAAATAAGATTGAACAAATCTATAAGTAAATTATAGATTTTGATGGAAAGTATTTAAATATTTCAGTGCTGCGGTTAAATTTAAATTGAAAAATAGTTTGAATATTAAGTTGATATACTCTCAAAATTTAATTTCTTATAACAATGATGAACTAAACCATAATTTTTATCACAACTTTTTTATAAACACATACTACAGTTTATATGATTTATGTTTCCTGCGATATGATAAAAATTGTATGTTATTTAAGAAATTCTTTTATGGAGGCTTTGGTTGACAATTTGGGATATTTTGAATGTAATACTTCATAAATTTACAAATTATCCTTTGGTATATTTTTGTATTTTGTGGCATACCAATTCGGTATAATTTAAGAAGCATACGGTACTATTTTGCTTTTATTCCAAATGCTTAGCAAGTATCTCATAGCCCAGCACACTCGTCTGTAGCTTTCTTAATTGTTTCTTATTAATTTCGTAATAAATGTACTTGTTTCCTACATTTTAATAAATTTTATTGCTAATATGTTTAGAAAATTATATTATAGGTAAGAAATCATCTGTTGCTTAGTCTATTTGACCCTTTAACTAATGGTAACATATTACTTCTGTCTAACAGCTTAACAAAATTTAATCACAATCTCTTAAGCTTTACTATAAAAATTCTTTTGATAAGTTCCAGGACATTTTGCATAGCTATTCCTTATACCCAACTAGATCAACTACATAGTTGTATTTAATCTGACAACAGAACCTTTTGCACATGTTACAAACAACCTGCATTTTCGGTAACGCCTAGCTGTCAATCTCAAATATAATCAGAAATTCACAGGCTGCGCGACTTATATAATTTCTAGCCAAAACAAATATTAAATATCAATTGCTAGAGCTGACAAATGTTGAGAACGAAAGCAACTGCAACCTCTAAAAGTGCAGTTCAATTTGGAAAAATTCCCATATCAAATTACTATAAAAAGAATCTAAAACACTTAAGATTGTACAGTTCTAATTCAAACATCAGAGAGTCATCAACAAAAGTGTAAAAATGGGCTTTAAATATTTGCAAGAATCAACTGAAGGAGAATTATTTCCGTCCCGTTATGCCTACAAATATCTGGAGCGAGGCATGAAATTCGTTGGCTGGTTGCCACCTTCAAGAAGCAGTGGATTCTATTGGCTCTACAAGCTGTGGAGTGTGATAATAATATTCACCATGGCCATCTATCTGCCAATTGCGTTCTTCGGCAGTTACTTTATTGATTTCGAAGGTTTCACACCTGGAGATTTTCTGACCTCGGTGCAAGTGGCATTCAATGCCGCATGCCTCGCGCTCAAGATCTTTTTGCTGGTGCCGCACATGGATCGCTTTGAGGAGGCCAAGAAAATGCTCGATGTGATTGACGAACGTTGCGTGCGGCAAGAAGATCGCGTTGAGGTTCATCGCTGTGTGGCACGTTGCAACTTCATCTACATGATTTATCAGGGTGTCTACTCCTCGTATGCCACATTGACCTATCTCAGCTCAGCGATTACGGGCTCAACTCCTTGGGGATTCTATTTGCCGTTTGTCGATTATCGTGATGGTGTCAAGAGCTTTTGGATTGCAGCCACTGTTGAATATATCATTGGCTCAGCTGCTGTTTACTCCGATCAAATGATTGATATTTATCCGGTGATATTTGGTGTATTGTTGCGCACCCATTTGAAGCTGTTAAGAGGGCGAGTTCGAAGACTGCGCACAACTCCCGGAGAGACGGATGAGCAGAGCTACAAGGAGCTAGTCAGCTGCATCAAGGATCATAAGTTATTATTACAGTGAGTATAGAATTTATTTTAGTTTTTTTCTGATTATTTGTAAGACTGCTTGAATTGATTTGAATTTTCTCGTTAATTTATTTTTTAAGATAATATGTAAGAAAACTGGAGTAGTAATACCTAAAACTCTGGGTCTCTATGATTGCTAATTTGAGGTTTCTTTATAAATTTATTTTATGTATTTAGATGTAGAATTATATTTGGAAAGTATTAGAAAGTTTACGATCTCTAACCAATTTATGTTTATGACTTGTCTTAAGATCTATAGCTACAGAATATTGTAATCTAAGATGGATATTTCCAACAAAAGAAAGTTGCTGCTATACTTACACTAAATGTCTACATAAAGATTTGTCAAGTCATTCGCAAAATATTCAGGCTAACTTAGTTAAAATATAATTAAAAGCTGAAAAGCTATTTACTACATTTACTGCTCATATAAAAAGAACAAATTGTCATAAACATTTGCCTTCTTTCATTAATGAGGTTGTTGTACATATTTTTACTTCTAAAAATTCTATATTATGCTTATCACATTCAGCTATCAATAAGTAGAACGGACCAAATTACTCTATTTTACCCCTTCCTTTTTCATTTTCCAATACATTGTTAATTCCCCATTCACTTGCAGATTTTGTGATGTGTTTCGATCCGTCATTTCGGGCACAATATTCGCACAGTTTCTGGTCATCGGCTTAGGCCTGGGATTGTCCATGATGAACTTGCTGTTCTTCTCGAATCTACTAACGGGTCTGGCCACCTCTGCGTTTATCGTTGTGCTAATGATTGAAACATTCCCCTTCTGCTATATCTGCGAATTGATTGAAGAGGATTGCCATAAGCTAACCTCAGTCATATTCCATTCGAATTGGATTGATGCCAATCGGCGCTATAAATCAACTCTCGTCTATTTTTTGCATCAGACGCAGCAGTCGATTAATTTCATAGCTGGCGGCATTTTTCCCATTTCGATGAAAACTAACATCGAAGTAAGTCGAAAAGGTTTTTTTCATAGTAAGTCTACAAAGTATTGTAACAAAAACTTGTTTCAGGTCGCCAAATTGGCGTTTACCGTGGTAACTGTTGTCAAGCAGATGAATATTGTGGAGAAACTGATGAAAGACTAAAAAGAAGTCAAAGAACTACAATTCTAACATATAAGAACAATAATCTTTGCGAGCACAGCTGTAGATCACAAGTTCACGTTTAAATTTATACTTAATGGTTTGCAGATTTGACAAGAATCTTCTGTGGACAATGCGAATTGCGAATCGATCCCTAATCGCACATTTTGTGGTTTGTAGAAGAATTGCGCGTTGAGTGAC
Organism: Drosophila albomicans; assembly: GCF_009650485.2. NCBI lineage: Eukaryota > Metazoa > Arthropoda > Insecta > Diptera > Drosophilidae > Drosophila > Drosophila albomicans. The sequence continues at coordinate 44,654,706 of NC_047629.2, read as the reverse complement.
TCATGGCAATGGCCATGGCAATTGCATTGTCCCAACGGGAATATGCTGCTTGATCGTTGAACTTTTTCGTTGGGCTGGCAATAAAACAAGCATTACGTATACGCACCGCAAGCACACACCAACAACAACAAAAAAAAGCAAATAAAAAAGTAGAACAGCAAATTGAATGTTAAGACGAACACGTACAAAAAGCAAATGCGGCATTAGCAACAGACTCTGATTTGGAGCCCCAGATACAGATAGAGAGCCACAGCAATAGCAACAGCAACAGCAACAGCTTCAGATACTTTGAGATAGAGATAGAAACGAACACGCACACTCGCATAAATCTATCTTTAAGATTTATGGCCCAACAGCGCCACGTTAATAGGCAAATGAGAGAGAATGAGAATGCTGAAATCTGTGTGTTTAAATGTGTGTGTGTGTGTGTGTTTGTTAGCCAGGTAAACTGTTAACAGTATGTGCAGTCTAGGCCAACTTGTGGAAATGGTAATAAAACTTTTTATGCACATTTATGGACGCTCTTTTTTGTTGTTTCTGTAGTATACGAGGTTGTCTTCAAAATGAATTATGAAATATTTGGCAATGCCTGAATGGATGTGGCATCGGCGTGGATACAAAAAAATATGTAAGAAAGCTAAAGTCGAGCCTGCTCGACTGTGAGATATCCGCTTTTTATTTTTAATTAAAGCAAAAACAAATGGTTTTAATTTTAAAGAAACTAAATTAATATAGCGAAAATACTAAAATAATACTAGCATTCGATATATTTCTAGTATTTTTCGTTAAATTTAGTATATTGATATAGTAATACATACACAATATACCATAGAGAACAAAACATTGCGGCATTATTTAACAAAATAATTAATTAATATACCAAAAATATACTAAAGACAATATTTGGTATCTTAATATACTACTATATTCTATAGAGTACAAAATATTGCGGTATTATTTTAATAACACACTAAATTAATATATCAAAAAATACTAAAATATATACCAAAGACTACAATGCTTGGTATATTGATATAGTATTACATTGAAAATATAATGGAGTACAAAATATGCCAGATTTTAAACCAACGTAGCACCGGCACAAAGCTAAAATACCCTTCTACCCTATGAGCTTCGGGTATGAAAACTCTCTCTCTTGACTCAGTGCGACTCACGGCATGCATTAATCACGGCCATGTCGGTAAAAGGACATGGCCAGAAAGCTGTGCTCCGCTCTGCTATGCTTCGCTATGCTCTGCTCTGCGCTATCTGCGTATGGATAAATAAATAACCGCAGCTAAAAACCTGTAGCCCAGGCCCATAAAAATTGAGTTATTAAAATAGCCAGCTGCGACAGGTGCCGCCGAAAGATAGACCACAAAGCGAGACAGAGCTAGTGAGAGCGAAAAGAAAAGAGAGAGAGAGAGCGCTTAAAGTTGGCAATCAAAGCCAATGCAGGTCAATTGCGGCCAGCTACTGTTAACACACATATTCATTCGCATGTATTTTCATTTCAGTTTACAAATGTTACCAATTTTCCAACATACAACAAAAGCGTGCCAAGTGGCGCAATACAATAACAATGGCCAACTCTTCTACACTGGTTAACAAGCAGCACTTGTGTTCCACAAGTTTTCACTTCAACAAATTTATCGAAAACTTTGTGCTGTGATTCTGTGTGTTAACTAGTGTAATTTTTGAGAATGCAACAGCAAAACAATTACAGCTGCCAGTCGCTGAATGTTGGTCCAATTACGAATGCGGTTCAACGGGAAGGCACTTAGCCTGGCCCAAATCGTCAGACGACAGCGTCAGAGAGCCAACAGTCGACAGTCAGACAGTCATGGAGGCGTCGCGCTGTCGAATATTTTTCTCGCGCAAAAAAAACCGTCGAGAAAGCGCGATAACATTTTAACACACAAGGCAGATTTCATGCACACACCCAGCAAGCAACACACACAGCACAACACAACACAATATCCATGATAGAGTCGGAGCCAAAAATTGAAGCTGCTGCGTTCTCAGCTTTTTCTCTTTTCATTTTTATCATCAACGAGTTGCAGCTGAAGCTGTTGCTGTTGCTGGCGAGCAGCACAATATGACCCTTGGGTCTGTGTTGTGGATAAGATAAATGAAATGAAGTTTCAGTCAGCAAATATGTGCTCACATGTATGTGCAGCTGATAATGCCCTTAAGTGCTATACTCGATAGCACAATTGTGCTGCTAAGTGAAGGAAACTCTTCTCTACTTCTCTGTTTTCTGCTAACCCTATCGAGCAGAACACTGGCTAATCATATCCCATATCCCATAACCATGCCATAACTGTCTTCGCATCCTCAACTCTGTCATGTAAATAGAATCATGCATGCCACATGACCCAGCTGACCCATTTACCATTTACCATTTTTACCATTTCACAGCGCCACAATGCCAATAAATTAGCATATAAGAAGAGACAGGTAAGCAACTCCAAACTCCAAGATTGAAAGAACAACAACTAAAAAAAAAACACACACAAGAGCGAAGGCAAATAAAAACAGGAAACGAAACGGTGCACAAACATAAAATCTGCACATGAAAGGATTTTGGCACAAATGAAAACATAAACAAATACATTTTTAGAGTCTGTGTCACACACAAAAATATTCTCAGCCAGATGCCAGGCTCCACCCACACACACACAAAAGCACTCAATGAGAACTACTAGTTGCATGGCTTCCTAAAAGTAGACTACGATTTCTATGCTTACGAAAGCTTGAGCAAGCGGGTGGATAGATTTCATTACTATATTATGTGTGGTTAAGTGATAATATAAAATTACTCACTGTCACCCTCATAATTTTTATGATAAATTCATTTTTTAATATTATATCATTATTGAATATTATATAAATAACTGCATTGCCATTTAATTATTGTTCTTTATTGTATTCATCGACACACTATTGGTCATCTTGAAATATTTTATAATTCTAAATGTTCTATTTCAAGTATTTGAATTGTTTCATTGAATTATCAATGCTACACATAATTTAAACAGTTGACATGAATTTCAAGAATTTTAATTTTATTAATCATTTTAGAATATAATGATAAATGTTAAGTAAATCTTTAAATTTAAGTTAAAGTTAATTTCACAAATCTCATAGAGAAAATATTTTTACAAAAGTCTAACTCTAACTAAAATCTTCTATTAAATTCTACAAACTTTTGTTCCGCCTTAAATGCTGCCATCTGCATTCGAATTTCCGGCAACAGGGTATAAAAATGTAAAATTTATTTAATTTGAAATATTCGTTGTGTTTTTCTTTGTGCCGTTTTATGATGCATACACAATTTGCCAAAAGGATTTGCTTGCGAAAAATCCGCAATACATGAATACAAAAATACAAAACACACAAAAGATACAAAGTAACAAAACGAAAGAGTAGAGAAATTGTTAACTAAGCATCAAGTAGAACGAAGTCTAGATACGCTTGCATTAAACATATTACAAATTGAATGTTTTATACATATATGCAGCATGTCAGATATTAAATTAATGCAGCTGAGATACGTATCTGTAGATTAGCAGCTGCCACAATTTAATCGCATGCCACACATAACTGCACTTGGTGAGGGCATAAAAAAACACACATTTCTTTTTACACATACAGCAAAATCAACTGAATTTACAATCACATACACTCAGAGATAAAACAACAACAGCAAAGAGACAATGTACAACGAAATTTACAAATAACTTAACAATTTGCTTTTGGCCCTGTTGACGTGGTGCCATGTGGGCCAAGGGTGAAGGGCGAGCGACCGAGTCATCACGACGATGATGATGATGACGACAGCAGCAACAGCAACAACAACAAGAACTGCAACAACAAAGTCAACAGCAGGGAACAGAGAACAGCAACTGCTGGTGAAAGTTAAGGCCAATCATTGCAGCCAATGCCAACAGAGTGACATCAACAACAATAACAACCACAGCAACAACATCTCAAACAACAACAAGAGCAGCAGCAGGAATTGCTAACAGAGACATGAATTTCAATACGTACGAGTTTAAGCTCAAGTTAGTTGGCATTGGGTACCATATGTGATACACGAACCCATTGATAATCATCATACCAAAAGTCAATTCTCAACCTGAGTTCTTTTCGCTGGACACAATGCTAATTTTTTGTATTTTTTTGTTAGCATTCTCTGAAATTTTGATCAACCTGCCATAAAAGGACATTGCTCTGTTTGCATAACAACAGTTAACAGAAGGTTTTCTCTTGATTACTTGTCCGATATCTATTCTTATCTTTCGGTTTGTTAAAATCATTCTCATACTTTCATATCTCTGATATCTGCCATTTTTGTTTAATTTAAAGTTGCATTTTGGCTTATCCATAAGCGATTCATCATGAAATCCACCCCAGATCTAGAAATAAGCCAGCTCCCATAAATTATATAGTTGCAGCTTATATTTTTACCCATCTTTGTTGGTCAAAAAGGGTTGCTTAAGTTTTAACATTCGTTACATATGGAAGCACCTTCTCGTCTGCTGCTTTAGTCATATTTATTTTCCTAAAATATTTTCTTCCTTGTAAATTTTCTAATCTGAAAAAAAGTTGGTTGAATAAGAGATATGCAACTTTTTAGTTATATTCCTTTTCTCATCCGCTCCTGTCTATTATCTTTATTTACTTTATAATCTTTTTATTAACATAATTGTTGTTTTGTCTAATCAATTACCTTCTTTACACTTTACTTTACTAATTTCATAGAGTATCTTTACGTCTTCTACTTGAGCAACTTTTCCTTCCCTGTAATATTTTTCTTCGTTGTGAATTTTCTCATCCGCTCCTATCTCTCAATCCATCGCCCATTTTCGACTTGAACTCGTCATAAATTTTAATACACATTTTGGTTTGCAAATTGCTCAAAAGATGCATTTCTCGCGGTCTTCCCCGCAGCCCTTTATCTCTCTCTCTCTCCCTCTCTCTCCTCTTCATTTCTGCCCACTTTGTATCTTCGCCAACAGTTGTCTTTGCTGTTGCTGCCGCTGCTGCTGTTGTCCTTTTGCAGCGACAACTGTGACGAGCCCGTCAACTTTTGATTGACTGGGTAAGTTCAACCGTTGTGGCTCTTAGCTCGTTGGCTTTTGGCTCTTTCTATATCCCAAGCCTTCTCTTCTCCACTCTGAATCCCTTTTATCCTCTCCCCCTTTCGTAGCCACTCACAACGCACTGGGATAGAACGGCAGCAAATTGCATAATTTTTACATAAATATGCTGACGTGCATTCATAATCATAAAAAGGGTTAAAATTCCATTCTTTTGCTTCTCCTTGTGTTCCATCCATTCTTTTGTTATCCCTCAGCTCTTAGCTCTTAGCTCTCAGCTTGTTGCTTGTTGCCCAGTTATTTATTTGGCCGCCTCATACTCTCGACTACGACTATAGTAAAGACAGACATACAATATTCCATATAATATGCAGCCTAATAGGCATTCGGTATAAGGTCTTCCATCTCCTCACTCGCCAGTTTCCAATTGACAAAATGTATGCAAAGCTAAAACAACAACAACGAAAACAACAAGCAGATCGGAGTGCATAAAATATTTATGATATCGTATTGTATTGGCATTATTTTCAGCTTGAATGCCAACTTATAAGTCCGAAACTAATCTACATGAATTACCAATGCGTAAAAGTGCAGACATTTCTTATGGATAATACAGCCAAACATATTCCTTGCTCTACAGGTGCAGCCAGCATTTGGCAAATCCACAAATTCCTTGCCTGGCATTGACTCTTTTATTTAGCCGCTAGTTTTCCTTTGAATATTATGATTACTTTTTTTTGATGATAAAGCTGTAGAAAGAGAATTTGCAAAATTCTTAGAAAATATGCGAAATATTTGGGAATTCGATTAGTGAAAAGCTTATTATTAAGTATCACAAAGTATAAAAGGTTGAGAAGATATTAGTTAGATATTAGTTAATTATTGGAAGCAACTTTATTTAGCTTATTAATATTCTTGTATTTTATAAGCCTCTAAAATAGATCAGTAATAAATAAAAATTTGTGTTTTAACATAAATAATAAAACGTTTAAAACAAGAATAAACTGTATGAATCATAGACATCTGATGGTCAACCTTTTGTTTAGATTATAATCTATTTTAAATTGGAATCGATGAAAATCGAATAGCAAGCGTAATTTTGAAGCGATGCAAGACAATAACATCTGAAATCATTATAACTTCTAAAAATTTGGCTGCGATCAGAAAAAAATTCTAGAAGTATTTTAAGAAATACTTTTGTATGGGCAAAAACGCCTACCTACTACTACCAAATGTAGCCATTGGTATATTAATTGGTATATTTTAGAATAAATACAGCACTATTTTGCTTTTATTCGAAATGGATAGCGGGTATCTCACAGTCGAGCAGTAATAAAATTGACAACATTTTTACTTAATTGAATTATATTTAAAACGAAAGTTTAAATTCGTACTTAACATTATGAATAAAGCGTTAGGAACAAGGGTCAAATTTATAAAAAAAATAAGCACCTGATTAACTAGTTTGTATTTCGATTGTAATCTTCAACAATGAGTTCAAAAATTTGTTTATTACAAAATTATATTTATTTGTCTAAGTTAAATCTGTTACAACATGATAAATTTAAATAATTAGAGTAATAACAACTAGTGTCTTTGATTCGACAAAATTGTAAGCAACTTCTTTGCTAATAACTAATGCAATCTTTCTAATATCAAAGCATCTAGCCACTTTCACTGTTTTCTTTAAAGAATTCTTTAATTCTCTTGTTCCTACTTTAACTACGCAACTTTAACATTTTTTCCTTCTGCAGTCGTGTGAAATATATGGGTAAGCTATGTGACTCTAAGGGTCGACCATAAGTTTAAAGTTGCCGGCAGTATCCAATACTCGTAGCAATATTCTTTGGTGCCAAGGCTGTGGATATGTGTGTGCTTCGTATCCTTCCTACTGCCCATCCATAACGCACATTTGGACAGTTAAAAGCAACGAGCTGTGAGAGTCAATTACATGCAAAACTGTGCCATTGTCAGTACGATGTTGTTGCTGCTGTTGCTGTTGCTGCTGTGACAAAGGCCTGGCCATGACTATGTGACGACCTAGGGATAAGAATGGCGCGATGAGCGTTGGCGGACAAACAAGGGCAACCACAAAATGGCCACCGCAACTACAACAACAGCAAGCGTTGGCCATAAACGACATGTGCGGGTCAAAAAGGACGCCCCCACAACGGAGCAACAACCAAACAGCTGCAGCAGGAGAAACATCAACAGCAGCAGTAGCAACAGCAGCAGGATGATGATGATGGCGACAACTACAAGCAGCCAGGCCAATGAGCCAACCAATGAAGCCGCACTAAAGGCGCGCCCTCTAGGACCCTTGTCGTCTGCCGCCTGCCAACAACGAAAGAGAGCTCGTGTTGTTGCAGCAACAGCAGCAGCAGCAGCAACAGCAACAGCAATTGTCGTTATAAATGGCAGTCATAATAAGTGGGTTAAATGCCCAAGCGAACATGCCTGGCCAGAGACTGGGTCTCTGTGTCAGCTGGAAAGTGTGGAAAATGTGTGGCACAGGAAAAACAGAGGCAAACGAAGAGGAGTGTTGATTCGTTGTTGATTTTGTGTCTTGTGGCTGCGGTTGTGGTTGAGTGTGTGCGGGGCGCAAAACTAATTACCGATAGTTCAAGGGGTCACTTGTTGTCCATCGACAAACTTTTTAAATTGCAATTAAATGCCACTTGGCAGCCAAGGCGACGGCGGCGTCTTGGCAAGCACAAGTAAAATTGAGCTCGAATTCGACCCGAACTGAGGCGATTATAAAGCAATCAAGCACTTGGCTTGCCTTGCCCCCGGTTGCCATCTTGCCACAGCTTCCACAGTCACAGCCACTGGGAGCACATTCACAGCATTCACATCATTTGCAAAATCATAATTCGCGTGTTAAGCGCGCATTAGTCTCACGTTGATTTATCACAGCAGGTACAACACAGCTCTCTAGAAACTGGGTCTGCGTCTGAGTCGAAGTCTGGATCTGGATCTGGCACTGGCTTTGACTCTGATTCTTAGTCTGGATCTGGGTCCTGGCAATCGCTGCCTGCCTGCCTGCCTTCATCTCTATTCTCCTCTCTCTTGCTCTCTGGCATGCGGTTTTAATAACCGAATTCGCAGCTAATTTCAAGCAGAAAGTTCAGAGCCAAAGGCATGTGGGTGCATGCGACGATGCCCTAGAGATGACAGCGTGATTTGTTGCGTGAGGTAGGAATCTAGGTGTTAAGTATATAAATTCTAAAATAGTTCTAAAGTCGAAGCCATTTTAGTCTTTACTATGCAATACATATTTAATAGAATAAAAACTAAACAAAGTATGTTCTGTTCAAACAAAAGCATCATTTTTTATTAGCCGTCGATAATAAGATACTACAATAAAGGTTTACAAGTTAGAACAAATATAAATATAAAATATTGATGATGTATGGCATGAATTCGAAACTCCGTTAAAATTGTAAATTAAAAAAAAAAAAATATTATTTATTTATCTATCCTGACTATTTCATTTTCTTTTGTTATAAAAAGCAATTATAAAAATATAAAAATATAAAATATAAATTTATCTAATACAAAATGTAAAGAAATTTAATCTGGTATATTGCGCACTATGGTATTTTTAAATGTAGGTCACCTAAAATTGCATTTTTTTGTATTTTTGAGCAAAAACTAATTCAGTATATTTGAAAATTATTTTCGCTGGCTTGTTTTTAATGAATTTAAGTAACTTTATATCAAGTCAAAAAATGTATATTTAATTTTAAATTGATGTAATCTAAACTAATACTTTGTAAATACGATTGAATAAATATAAATAGTTCTCTTTCAATTTAAGGTATGGTTCTTTATAAGAATATCATTAAAATTAAATGAATGTAAACATTACTAATACGTTCTAAATGTGATGTATTTTAAGATTACATTGTCCAGTAATCTGTTAAGATAAATATTTTTGAATACAATCCATTTAGTTGCTGTATCTGTGATCTAGTATATCGATGCTTGACTGTATTGTCATACCCATATGACTGCTGCATTTTAGTTTAAATGCAAAGTCAACTGGCTGCGTGGCACTTTATTTTTGCCTGCCACATGGCTCATCTCTAAGGGGCATACATCAAGGCAGCGCCTGATGCTCGGTGTCCCTGCCCCTGCCCCTGCCTCTGTATCTGTATCTGTGTCTCTTTGGCTTTGCCAGCTGCGCATTCGTTAAGCCAACGACTTACTTTTTCGGCTGCTTCACAGCGGTGCCTCTTCCCCTCCCATCTACCCTCCCTCTGTCGCCCCTCTTTATGAGTTTTGGCTGCAAAGTGGAGCAAATTTATGCCCAATTTCATGCGAGTGGCAAATGATTTATGCGACAGGCCGTTGCAATTGCCAAAAAGGATATGTGCGTTGATTTCGCCTGGCCCCAGGACAAATAACTTCATTACGTTTCTCTCTCTCTGTGAGAGCTTCTCCGGCTTCGTCTGCCTTTGTTTCTGCCACGGCAAAAGGTTGCCCCCTGTCTCCGCTTTGGGTAATGATGTGCCATGTTGTTGTTGTTGCTGTTGTCGATGTCGTTGCTGTTTGGAATTGGGTTTGGATTTGGTATTGGTATTGGGATTGGTATTGGGATTGGGTTTTTGGGATTGTAAAATATATGCAAGGCAAATCGCACGATTCTCGTGATGTTGCTCATATTTGGGCACCGTAACAAGCGATGCAACACGCGACAACAACAACAGCAATAGCTTGTGAAGAGCAACAACAACAGCAACAATTGCTGCGGCAACTAGCAGCAACAACAACGCGCGAAAATCACATTCTACTTATGGCGTGAATTTCGCGATCGTCTGTTGAGTATTTTTTCTGTATTTTTTCATTTCTGTTTTTTTTTTTTGTTTTGACTTTGGCACTTGGCACAAACGAAATTCGATTCAAATTCCCAAATTCAAATTTAAATGCAACTTCGACGACAGCAGCAACAGCAACAACAACGACATTGAGGCAAGAAATTGGCAGGAAGTCACGCCATTTGAACCATTTGTTTGTTAACAATAAACCGTTAGCAACATGACGCTGATTACACATGCATCCATGCTAAATGACAACATTTATCATTAGGAGGACAGCAGCAATTCCAACATTAACAGCAACATTAACATCAACATCAACGGCAATAGTAATAGCAATATCAACTTGCAACAGCCACAGAAATGTGGCACCAACGATTTGCCGATAATTGCACAGCAACTGCATCGCAGTTTCAAACTCATTGGCAACTGTCGGCTTAAGGGATTCAATTGACAGGCATTGCCAATGCCCCGATCAAAATGCCCCTAAATCTGTTGCATGCCACAGGGCAGCAGTGGTTGTGGTTGCTCTTGTTGCTGTTGTTGCCACGCACTTAATTAAGACGACAAGTGAACGACCTTAGCTGTCAGTGCGGTGCATGTGGCAAGCTGTGAATTGCGCTCAAAATTGCTGTGGATCAGCGTCTTAACTTATTAAATATGTGGTTTAAAGTGCAGCGGGATATCTGCTCAAAAGGCAGCTTAGCTGAGCGGAGCTAAGGCATGAGATACTTTTCGAAGAGGTGTCTCAGAGGGGTCCACGAAAGTCCAAGCATACTGCAGTAATTTCTTAATTGAGTATCATTCTTTTCTGAAAAATATAGAATGAAAAGAGTGAAGTAGAAAGATACAGAATGATGCAATGCGTAAGATAGATTTCAGAATTAAAAATGAGTAAATAATATGGGCAAGAGAGAGATGTATCTTTAATATTGCATTACTTCTTAAATTTGGTGATTATCCTATTTAAATATAACAGGAAAGATACAGTTCAATGTGCTCGACTCGCTACCTATTGTGATTAATCCAAAGCGGTTTTTTTTTAAAATACATCTTATTAATATAATACCATAAAATCTCTTCATTTATGAATATTAATAATTTCAAAGTAATTCCCGCAACATAATTCTTTGAATCGAGAGTGAGAGCAGAAAAGAAATAAAAAGGAAAGACAAACAGATATTTCAAGCAATACGCTTCTACTTCAGCTGGTTCAACCCTCTTTTTGCTTTATCAATTCCTCATGAACAACTCCGCCGTCGTTTTGACAAACTGATGCGAAAGCCAACCATTGATTAGCCCCATAAAAAGCACACAAATCTTCAGCGCTACAGATGAAGTTGAAGTTGAAGCTGGCCTCTCTTTCATGGCTTTGGCTTTGGCTTTCATGTCGAATCGATCAGCAACTGGTAAAAAAGAACAAGAACAACAAATAAAATATGTTTTGTGTATTAATAAAAGGCCAGCCACAACGATTGCACTTCACACCTCATTGAGATTGGCCATAAAGATGCCTTAATAACTCAGCTAAGCTGGACAACGATCCAAAGACGACGACGTCGTTGCGCCACGAAAAGGATGCCCCAAATGGAGGCATGCCTTCCCTCTTCCCTCTCTGCTCCTTCGTCTGCTGTCAGTATCGTTTATGGCTGCCCATATTTAATTTGCCGCTTCGCGTCGATGGCCAATTGAAGCGTTTCGATAAGGGGCCAAATTCATAAATATGAAAATGGCTTCATTTCGTGCTCGATTCGAACTGAAGACGTGTGTTGCTGCGATGCCTTTTGGACTGTGCTGCGTTGGACTTTGTGGACTGTGTCGATTCGCCCTTGTTCATATCGCTTAAATTAAAACTTAAATTTCAACACGCTACTCACTGCATTGGCGATACGGGGCCATATTTTACGGCCAAAGCAAACACAATAACAATAACAGTAACAGTAAGAGCAGCAACAACTGAGGCAACAGTCAAGTCAGTGGCAAGCTGACAATGGGAAAGGCGTTGCAGCTTTATCTGACAAATGCGCGTATATCTCGAAAGTTGTTGTTGATGTTGCTGCTGCTGTTACTGTGCTGAAATGTGGCAGCAACATTCAAAGCCAAAACGAAAACTGACCCTCACATTCATTTATCAATGCGTCTGAATATGTCGCCGTTGCAACGCGTTGGCCAGGAAGAAAGTGCTAGCTGCTAGCCGCACCTCTAACTAACAACAACGGTTGCTGCTACATGTTGCTGTCGTCTCCAACAGCAGCAACAGCAACAACGATCGTCGTCATAGAACCGAAGCCGGCTTGTCTTGATCTACCGCCGTCCAGTTGCAGTTGCAGTTTACTGTGGCAGAGCGTCGGCTACTTCATCATCATCTAAAATGTGCGGCGCGTAGTCAAGGCCTGACATTTTTGAGTCGTTGTTGGGCGCTGCCATAGACAACAGCAGCAGCAGCAACAGCAGCAGCAAAAAGGTAGCAACATCAACAAGAGCAACAATAACAAACAAACTGGGCGAGCGAAGCAAACGAAGCAAGCGAAGCCTCTCACAATGATTAATTGACTTTCAAAATTGCTGAAATTTTTAATTTATTATACGCGCCAAAGTGATTAATCAGTAGACAAAGCTGCGACCAAGGGAGCGACCAGCAGAGAGCTGGGCTCAGACTGGCCCAAGTAAAAAGGTAAACAGCAGCAGCAGCAGCAGCAGCAGCAACCACAGCAACAGCAGCAATCAGAGTCAACGGCAATGCACGTAGGCAGCAAACTGCGGCGACGAGATTGAAAGTGCTGGACAGCAGCAACAACCACAGCAACAACAACAACCACAAGTGGTTTGCTTGTTTTTTATGATGTCGCTGGCAATTCTTTTGCTGCGCATCAGTCAGCGTCAAAGACGTTTAAAGCTTTTAATTGCCGCCACTGTAGCGATGTTGTGGCTGTTGCTATTGCTGTCGATGTTTCTGCTGCTCGTCTGCTCGTCTGCAACATGTTGTTGGCTTAGCTTAGATTATTCAAAGCACTTTGATTGAGTTTAAAGCTACACACACACGATTCGTTTGGGGGGCGTGTCACAAGGAGAAAACCCTCAATATGTGTATTTATTAAAGTGAGTGCAACAACAAAGGAAACATAAATTTACCAATAAGACACTTTCATTGTGTCGAAGCATACAAAACTTCAAAACCGTTAGTTTTCGGCTGCGTTCCGTTTCTCATTTTTTAAGGCTTTTGATGTTTGGCGCACAGACACATTAACATAAATATGAGCTTGAGATAAGTGCGCAAACACACCCAAAGCGCCTCCTTCTCCTCCTCGAACAGATTGAGGAGAAGATGGAAGAGGAGGCAAGGCGGCAAGGCGGCACATCTGCATCTGGAGGCCAAGACTCCTTGGCTCGCATTGACATGCGTTAGACAGCCAACTCGCGAGTCGCAGAGTTGAGAGTCGAGGGGCGTGACCTGTTGCAGCGCGATGGCAAAAAATAAAACAGCAACAACATAACAAGTAAGAAAGCTGCAGAGAAATGTGATCGACTTAGAGATACTCACATTTTATAGGATCGATATCAGCCTCGGTCTTAAACAAATTTCCTAACTCCAGCTTTAAAATTTTGCTTGTTTTTTTCGATTTTAAAGCAGAACGAAGCGTCGTTAAATTCAGAAATAAATCTGCATAGAATCTACACAATTATTGTCACCAACTTTGGTGTCTAGTTCAGAAGAATATTTACATATTCTATGGTCTTAATATTTCGTTAATTTTTTTCTGATTTTGAATCCGAAAGAAGCGTTGTTCAATTCTGAAATAAATCTCCATAAAATCTATTCAATTATTGTCGCCAAATTTGGTCTCTAATTCCGAAGAATAAATATAGTTTGTCTGCTTGAAGATCTATCAACATTTTTCTTTAACACATAATCATAATTCCCTTTCTTACACTTGAAGCTAGCGGGTATCGAAAAGAGAAAAGTGCGCTGCACTTTGGAATCTCAATAGATAGATCGTAAACACAATTACGTTTTGCGGTCAGAGCAACATAAAAGTGGGTGTGGCACAAGCGCTGTGGCACAAACGCCGGCCACATATTTGACGCATCGCTGCAGCAACATACAAATGTTTTGGTGCATCGCAGCTAAGCTAAAGATGTGCCAAGGCACTAGACGAGGCAATCAAATGAAGCAGCTTCATTGCCATGATTAGCCTGTTGTTGTTGGTGTTGCTGTGGATGATGATGTGGTTGCTGTTGCAGTTGTAGCTGCTGCTGATGAGTAGGACAATATCAAGGCTTGTTGCCGTTGTTGATGGGGCCCAATGTTTCGGTCAGTTGCCATAACGAATCGCACAACACATTAAGGGTTGTCTGCTCCCATGCTCTCTCTCCCTCTTAGTATGAGCAAGTCAAGAGGCGGCGGCAAACAACGCGCAATTTATAAAATGTCTTAATTTTGTACGTTGCCATTGCCACAGCAACATTGGCAACAGCAACATTCGGGCGGGCGTCAAGCGAAAAACGCCGCAGGAAGGCACAACTTGTAGAGAGTCCAGTCCGGTGAAGTTCGGATCTTGCCAGTTGGCTAAAATGACTGACGCTGATGCCTGTCAGTTGGTCAGACAGCCGGCAACTTGTTGCTGTTGCTCTCACTGTATTTTGCTGTGTGTGTGCTGCTGTCGCCTTCATCAATTGTGTTGGTGCCGTGTTGTTGCTGGCGATAAATTGCATTTTAAGCGCATTTTCCCTGGCATTATTATGACTTTATAAACTCTGCGGGCTTTATGCCATCGCGCACAATGGGCACTTTGCATTCGCCGTTGTTGTTGTTGTCGATGTTGCTGTTGCTGTTGTTGTTGCTTTCTCACCGCCCCATGCAACGCCTATTGCAAGCAAGGTGTGAGCTATTTTTATATATATAAAAAAGATATATATATTTAGTGAATATCCCTTTGATTGCCTCTGTGGAGAGTCAGGGAAGTAGAGAAGGGGGCTGGGCTGGTCCAATCGCTTGGCCACTTGATGTGCTGCTGCCATGTTGCCTCGTCTGTGCTCGTAACAAGATAATTGCTTAATTTGATTAGCAATTGTTGCTGCTGCTGCTGTTGTTAGTATCGCTGTTGTTGCAGCCGCCTGCTGCAGCTGTTGCTGTTGTTGTTGTTGTTGTTGCTGCTGGCGGCCAACGCACCGCTGGGCGTGCAAATTGCTAACAATTTTGATATTTAAATTATTGAGCCTCTTGCCAAGTCGAAACGCAACACAACGCAACGCAGCTCAAGCTGAACATCAACAGCTAAAGCAACAGCAACAACATGACAGCTCAATAAACATTCCATCAAGAATGGAGTGTAAAAATCCAATTTTCATAAGTGGCCGCCAGCCAACCATTCGACCAGCCAAGCCAACTGATGACCACTGACTACTATCCACAGTTTTGTCCTCTCTTCCTCTCCCACTCTCCTCTCTCTCTGTGTCCCCACTGTCCTCGTCCTTGTCCTCGTCCTTTGCTTTGCATTGGCATTGAGCAAAATGGCATAAATTAGCAACTGTTGCTATCCCGCGAGCAGCAGCAGCAACAACTGCAGCACGCTGACAACCAGTTCCTAATTATGAAATGCACTTTTTATAAGTGCACTTAATTTGTCAATTATTCCAAAAGGGGAAATATACTAAACACACACACACACACACTCATACAGACAGTGCGACCTTTACCAAGCATAAGGTAAAAATATAATCAAGGAAAAATGCAAAAGTCAATGGGTAAATGTACTTTGTGTGTACGAATTATTAACTGAAATTGAATAAGTAGCTTAAGAGCACATTAAAAATTAATTAGTTATATTTTATTTACATTTAATGAGTAAAAAAGTATGTAGAATATATATAAATCCATTTATATGCTAAGGATGCATTTAAAAGCTAACTTTTAAAAACATAGACTAATTTATGAAATCAAAATGAACAATTACGCCA
Source organism: Drosophila albomicans (assembly GCF_009650485.2). Lineage (NCBI taxonomy): Eukaryota > Metazoa > Arthropoda > Insecta > Diptera > Drosophilidae > Drosophila > Drosophila albomicans. The sequence continues at coordinate 44,638,823 of NC_047629.2, read as the reverse complement.
AAAAGTAATTCTTTTCAAATATTTAATATTCGATAATCCGATAATAACAAGTTTTTGGTCTGACCCACTTCCAACTTCCGACTATTGATAAATCTAACATATTTTTAATGATTATTGACAAGGTTTCAAAATAATCCGTTCATTAGTTTTCATATGACACTGATATCTAGCCGCTTTTTTGACTGATTTGGAAGCAATGAACCAAAATAAATTTCTATTATTCACTAAACATTGTCTTTTTTAAATAGAAAACAGATGTTTAAGAAAAGTATGTTACATTCGTTTTTAAGTCTGAAAGCTTCTTAACTAAAGAATAATAATCTACTTTATATTTATATTAAATTGTATAAGTTATTTCAGAAATACATTTGAATCGCTAAGTTTTTTAGTTTTCTTTAGTATATTTTAAATGTTATATTATATCAATATACCAAATAAAGCCTTCGATATATTGTTACTATATTTGTAGACTATCTCGCAGATGTGAAAACTCCACTGTAGTTTTCTTAACTGTTAAATAATAAATAGACTATGTTTTTAAATAATTTATGAAGTTAATGAAAAAGTACAATGAATTCTCTTTTTGTGAATTAAAGTCTTATTTTTAAAATGATAGTCAAACATTCAGAGATTAACTTTATTACTCATTTCATTATAATATAATATTTTTGTTAATATTATTTAGCTAATATTTCTGACTTACTTTCCTCCATTTGTTTAGCTGCTAGTATTTAATCACTTGAGGAAAAATAGTTTCAGAAGCATAATGAAATTACCTACTAATCAGGTGAGTAAGATGATAGCTCTACTTTCATAAACTCAATGGCTGGCCATTTCTCAATTTGCCGCTGCAATTGCAAGACATTTTCGATAAATTTTGTGGGTAGCCGCAAGAGATGTGCTTAAATTTGATATTTTAATAAATTAAGCGCAACGAAACTAATGCAACCAACACCAGCCGTGACGGCTATTCGGGAATTCAAGAGGCCTCCAGAAGAGGAATCCACCTCCCCGCCCCTGATTTAGTGACCATGGAGATTGGAAGATCAACGATCCAGTAGCTAAAGTTGGGGCGCTGGCCACAGATGCCTGCCAACTGATTGCAATTTGAAATATTCAACGAGCGCTGAACAAGTAACAGGAACAAACGACAAGAACTTCTGTTTGGTCGGACAGATGGGCGGACAACTCGAGCAGCCGGTAGAGAAAGAGGAAGAGAGAGGGGTAAGGAAGCTATCTGGTGGTAAGGCGACCCAAAACATGATTGGCATTCGCCCAGGCTTAGAGACCCAATCCCAGTCGCTAGCTTGACCAGCTCAGTCGCCAGTCAGTGTAATGAGCATCTCTCTCCTCTCTTTCCTCTCTCCCACACACCTCCCGCTCGTGTCTCTCTCTCTCTCTGTATTTGGGTATGCGAACCCACAGCAACGAACTTGTACCTACCTACCAGCACGATCAGCGATAAGTTGAGCCTCTGCTCATATACGAAATGGTTTTAAATTTTTCGTCTAGTGTTTGATTCTTATTAAAAGATTGGCGAAAGCATCTTACAAGCGCATGTCGTTTACCTCTTCCCTCAGCCAGCAGGCAAACCTAGCTCAACCCAACCCATAATCCAAATCACACTCCATTCTCTCCATTCAGCGTAAAGGAGAGACTCCTGCATACAATTAGCCCACAACAATTTGGAGGCACACAAATGCAAAATGTGCTTGTAATTTATTTAAATCTCGCAACGAAGCATCAACAGGTCCATTTCCACTTCCACTTCAAATACTCTCTCGGCTCTTATGAGCCATAAGTCCAATCAGCTAAATAATCAGCAAAAAACAGCTAAACGACAAACAGCACAAGCTGATGCTGAAGCTTAAGCTCTAAGCTGAAGCTGAGACTGAGACTGAGGCTGAATCAAGGCTTGGCAAGGCCTCTTCCATTCATGCACTCTTGCCACTTGACATTGCCAACAGGCAACACAGACAACAGACAACAGGCACAACTCGCAACCGAAAGATGAAAGTCATGAGGCTTATATGTACTTTCCAAAGTGTACTGCCATTGAGTGGATAGTTTAGTTTTGTGTGCAATTCAATAATGACCAATTGAAGTTGAGTTTATGATCATTATTATCACATCGTAAAAACAGACTTTATTTCAGCTATCAAAGAGAAAAAAGCAATAGTTTATGTACAAATGATTACAATCGCTTTTATAAGTACTGAAATTGTACATGAGTATTATAAACTCATAACAAGAAAAATTAGTAGAATTGTTGAATATTTGCAATTATGGTAAAAGTGGCGTTATTTCTATTTTTAAAAAGAGAAGTTTGAGTCTGAATGTTTGCACCTGTTCTAAGAAAAGTGTTAAATAAATAAATTAGTTTAATTCTATAAGTATTAATTTGGATAGCGATGAAAAGTTCCTTAAATAAACCAAATAAAATAAGAACATACAAACTTTATATAATTCTTTCTTAACGATGAGTTTGGAATGCGATGAGTATAGTACGCTAATTATAAACAATCACATTACTTAACAAATACAATTATATTTTAATTATATTTTTAATTTCTTTGATTTCAAGATTATCTCTCAGAAATTTTCAAAGCTACATTTAAAAATTTTTGAAAGATAATCTTGAAATCAAGGAAATTAAAAATATAATTATATTTATGCTGAACTTTTCGTAGAGATACTTAATATTTCTAACATTATAATGTTAATATTAAATAAGGATCCACAGACCCTTAAGTAACACCTTATTGTTATTTTGTCAGGCGACTATTAAACTCGAACTTTTTCTATACTTCTAGATATGTAAATTAGATAGAATATGAAATGTTTCGAGATAATCAATAGGATTTTGAAGGTACTTAATGTTACTTATTATCAAATTGAATACATTTTTATTTATTTCCAGATGATCAATAAGATTTTTGAGGCACTTTTTGTTATTCATTAATACATTAACTGTACTTTAGCTGAGCAATTTAAGAGGATCCCTGGATCAGGGGATCTTGAGCTTTTAAATGTTACTATAAATGAGAGAATCACTACTAATTGTTATTTATTATTACGACTACGAAACTCTAATTATTTGTATCTTTGCAATTTAAGTAAATTTTTTAAATACTTCAATAGGATCTTTAAACGAGCAGAAACTTGCTCTTCGTCAACTTGTTGGTTATTTATAGTTTCTAACAGTTTACAAATTGCTTCTCACGTGAACTAGACTTTTAATAACAAGAAACAGTCAATGCCATCCAGATGATACACGTACTCGTATCTTTTGCAAATTTATGTGGTCGACTCCAACTGTTGTGGGGCCAAATCATGAATGAAGCCTGCCCCAAATCGTCGTATAAGAGTATGTGTGTGTGTGAGTTTGGAACGCAATGCAATTACTTATCACAGTTGGAGTTGGAGTTGAATCCGAAGCTAGCAGCTAGAGAGAACTGAGAGACTGGCATTGAAATTACTCCACAGTACTTCACAGGCTAACCGAATAGACCAGACCACGAGAGTTAAGTTTGAGTCAACGTATGCAAATGGCAAATGGGAAATGGCAAATGCCATGTGTCTCTCGCTCTCTAGGTGCTATGCTGTGCCGTGGACACGACTATTACCTGTCACATTGTCAGGTGATTGCGAAATTGTTGCGTTACGCCAGTGCCCAATGCCCATTGCAACAACACCAACACCAACGACAACGAAGACAACAGACAACAGAGCACATCGCACACATTGGCCCAATGGGCGCGACGGCCTTTAAATTTGTGGGAAACATCAACTGCAGCTAAGTGCCGGCCCATTGATGAGGGGCCCCCAGTTGGAAACGTGACTCGAACGTGACGTTTGTGCAAACAGGAAGATTCAACTGACAGCGGCAATAGTCCGCGGCAGCAACAGCAACAGCAACAGCACCGGCAACAGCAACAGTTGGCGCTCTTGGGACTCTTGGTTCCAAGTCCAAGTCCAACTCACTGTCACAGTTACAGACAGACAGACAAGAGTTAATACAGTTCAACTCAAGATGGAGCTGCAGTTCGAGTTGCAGTTGAAGTTGCAGTTCGAGCTGAAGCTGATCTGTAGTTGAGTTGATTGCCAGCGTCGCACAGTGGGATCGGATGCGTAGAACTAAGCTTTACAATTTAATAGAATATTTACAAGCTCAAAAAATTTTAAGATTGTTAAGTCAAAAATAATGTGAAAAGATTAATATTATTTATATATAATGCATTGTTAAGTAATAATAATAATATGACTATATAGGTCTTTACGTCGTGGAAATAATTTTATAAGGAAAACATACTAAACTTATCAATAGTTCCGAAAAGACAATTTATTTTACCATGTCGTACTTTCTATCACTATGAATATAAATACTTATAAACTAATGCAAAAGTGTCTACATCACTTAAGTTCCACTAAAATATTTTAATTAATTTTTTATGCAACATTAGATTGCATAATAACTAAGATTTTTTAAATCTTTTATTATGAAAGGTTTGTCTCAATTTTATCTTATTATATTATTATATTTTATTTGAGAATCATATATTGAATGAAATATTATTTAGTATTATTAAACTTATGGCCATAAAAAATTCAACATAATTTTAGAAAATCTATAAAAGCTTTACATATAATATATGGTAGATTAGAATGATCAAAATAATTATTGTATTTTTTATATTACTTTGATACGGCTTTTTGGTTACCTATTTAGCACTCGTTAATTAAGATTGAAAAGTTTTATAAACATCATAATTTTCAAAATTAATAAAAAATAATATCAACTCTTAAGGTCACTTTACGTCGGAGTAAACCACTGTGCCAACGTTGCTGGTGGTCAAGGCAAAAGGCAAACTGCGAAACCCAAATCCAAAACGGTATTCGCAAAATTACTCGTACTTAAACGTTTGTTATTGTTGTCGGTTGTTGGCCAACGACTTTGAATGCGTTCAAGCTTCGACTGAGGCTGAGACTGCGGCTGAGACTCAGGCAGCGACTGCGACTGAAGTTAATGTTGATGTTGGTGATGTTTGGCAGAAAGCCGCAATGTCTGGGCCAAGGCGTTTTCGCCAAGTTTTCGACTTTATCAGGGCGCTTACATCATCTGTGGCGAACAGAGAGCAATGCTCAGCAATGCTTTCAAATCATTTGCATTGTAATATTTTACAATTTGCCGAACCGCAGACTCAATGCGTAGGCCGAGATCAAATGGGCACCATGTCGAATGGAGTAAGCACAAAAGTTTGGTGTGTGTGTGTGTGTGTAATTGATGAAAGTCTCAAATCGCTATTAATGTCATCGATAACAACATGCTGAATGCTGACTGCAGACTGTCCGAGGAGAGAAGAAGAGGGAGGGAACAACTGTTGCATCTGCATGTGGTGGGTCCGTTTCTGGTGACGACCCAAGCTAGACGTTAGCGCAGCGACTTGAGGCTCATAAACATTGGCGACACAAATCAAAACATGTCACAAACAGTTGCTACGCCTCAAAAATTCTTGGAAAGCGTTTTTCTTCGTTTACTTCCTGGTGCCAACTGTCAACATGTCTCGCTTTGAGCCCGACTAGGTTAAGTTCTTGTTCCCGTTCGCAGTCTCAGCCCTTTGGCTGATTTATGAGCCGCGTCAATCGCGCTCAAGCCTAAGTAGCTAGCCAAACAATTACCAAGTCATAAACGTTGCCCATAAACCGTCTCTCTGCAAACAATGTAACTGCATTTCTGCAACTCCGTCTTCCCTTCAGTCTTCTCTCCCTTTTCTCATGGGAAAGCGAGACACACACTCAGTCTGTGATCAGATGTCCTGCTTTCTGCTCACAGCCACAGCCAACGCCTTTATTTCGGCTGTTGAACAAACACTCAAGCCCTAAATGACGGCCCATTGTATTAACGTGGCTTATCGCCACGAAGAAAGCCTTTTAATAAACCATATACGTGCATTTAATGTGCAGACCGTGAAGATTCGTCGACGCATTCTTCAACAACAACTAAATAATCACTAAAGCAAAACTTTAGACATGAGTAATATGAAAATTGAAAAAACATTTAAGCGCAGCAGAAAAATATATGAATGCGTCTTTTTTGACGGATTCCAGGAAACAGCCGAAAGCCAGATGAATTCCCAAAATGAAAAGAACGAAGAGTAGTTACACTTCTTTTTTATTTTAATTCACATTTTCTGTAAAGATCTTAAAAATATTAATAAAATGTTAAATCATTTAGGTCCGGGTAAAGTCTTCTTTACTATATTATGCCGATCCCCAGCTGCTTCGCTTGGTGTTAACTGCAGCAACATTGTGGAGCCCAGCAATAACATTGGTAGAAAAGTCTTTATCCCTAGCATAATGTAAAACACTTTAGCTCTTTAAAACTGCGTTTTATTAACTGAGTTGTCATTCTTTCCCTAACACAAAATAGAGTTTTTAACAAAATATAATCAGATACATCAAACGGAACCAATTAAATTAGCTCTGTAGTAGAGTGAAGCCAACACTATGTCCACATAATGTCATTACCTCTTTATACAATCCAAATAAAAAGGATTTAAACAAATAAGTAAACAACAAATTAAATCGAAACCAAAATACTTGAATTTTGTAGTACAATTACCAGTATATATTTCTATACATCTGACACCGTTACAAGCTTCTTTTTCAAATTATAAATCATTCACGCCGGACGACGACAACGACCTGCATACACCTCAAAGCCACTTGGACACTGGGGCTCCCTGGGTAAGCTCCTTTTTAACACCCGATCTGGAAAACAATCCTCATTGCTCAATGTAAACGGTACTTGCAGTAAAATTGTAAAGCCCAGCAATAATATTGGTAGAAAGAACTGCAATTTTAGCATATTGTAAAAAAAAACACCTCTTATTCAATCTAAGTTTTCAAGACTGACTACAAATGATTGCCAAGCTTTCTTCGCTTGAAATTTTAAACGAACAAAATTATCTTCATCTAATGGAATTAGTTATATTCAATTTATAACAGATTGAAGCCGATCTGTGTCCATATAATGTCATTACGCCTTTTCAAGAATGCAGATCAAATTATAAAGAGTGTAAACAAATAAATGAACAATAAAATACTTGCCTTTTTTACTATAATTACAAGAATATATTCTTAAACATCGCCGAGATCGTTACAAGCTACTCCAGCAAATTGTAACAACTCTGTAGTGTATTAAAATTGATGTGATGCGATATCTGTAAAGAGAGCCTGACGTGGAGACGTGCAACCGAAATGGCCCAAAGCGCGATACTCAACACTTCAAACAAGTTTTTGACACCGCAAACTGATTTGCTCAGTCAAAGAAAAGAACAAAAAGAAAAAAAAAACAAGATTCTTTTGAGCAATACATAAAATGAAAAAGGAAAACTTTTTATATTGGCCATTTCAATTATCTTAATGCACTTTAATATGAACAGCCAGAAAAGACGTGAACTGAAGAACTGAAAGAAACCCTTTTTACCGTTTGCTGTTGGCTCTCTGACGCACCTTTTAGCCAGTGTCTGGCAGTCTTCTTCTCTACGTATGTGATTGTGATTATCAGCTAATAAGGCATCAATAAATTTTGGTAAGCAGCGAACTCTGCAGCGGCAGCAGCCGAAAATGCCATGAGGTCTCGGGATCGCCTCGAGATGATGCCGCAGATTGCGCCAGGCAGATTGCAATTAATTTGCAATAACTTTTGATAAATGCTCAAGTGTTGCCTTTTGTTGTTGTTGTAGTTGTTGTTGCTGTTCTTATTATTATTCTTCTTTTCCTCAGCGGGGTGTGTGTGTGTGTGTCTGTCTTTGTAAGCAGGAAAGTGGAATTACCGTCGCCCGATAAAGAGTTGACGCGATTAAATGCCAAAGATTGCATGAAGGGGCCCCATAATAACTACCGTTAACAATGTGAACCACAAAAAACTTAAGCAACTTGACTGAAAAGTTAACAATTTTTAAAAACAACAATAACAATTTCGCAAAAAGAATAAACTTTTATCTACATAGTTTAAAGGATGTATTTAAATTTAAGTTAATATATTAAGATCAAATAAAAATAATGAATACAAATTGGTAATAAATAAATACGAAATTGAAAATTAATAATCTCACAAGCGCTATATAATTATAATAATCTATTTACAATAGGAAAATATAATTTGTGTCTTTTTTAGTAAGAAGGCTACATTCAAAAGTGCTTGACTGTGAAATGCGCGCTATTCCTTTTGAAGAAAACAACACATTATGGTATTCATTTTAAAATATACTAAATTAATATACCACAAAATCCTAAAATATACCAAATGTTACATATGATATATTGGTATAGTACTTCATCAAAGTATACCATAGAATAAAATCAATATTCAACAACTTTTCAATAATCAATTTAAATTCGTCTCCCAAAATCTCACCACTGTGTAGAAATAAAATGTTTTTAAAATTTGTTGTCAAACAATTTCACAATTTATGGATTACTTATTGATTTCATTAACAGCTGCCAAGTTTAAAAGGTATGATGTAAAAAGAAATATCTGTGCATTCCGTAATTCCCTTTTTTGCAGCATACAAAAAAAATCTCAAAAAAAGGTAAGAAAAAACGATGCCAAAGGCTATATCATTTTATTAACTTGCCATCAAATTTTATATGCAGCCGCTAAGAAAAATGCCAAACGATCAGCATAAAAATCGCATGCGACAAATTTGCCAATGCCGTTGCAGCAATGCAGCAAATGTTGCAATGTGGCAAGCAACGTTGCACAGTTTTCTGCTTGAATTGTGAGAGAGTACGATGGAGAGTATGCTGGAAATTTGAAAAATGTCATCAATAAGCGAAAAGTTAATAAAAAATAATTAATTTAAGCGAGCAGCAACTGTTGCTGACTGGTCTGGGCGGGTCGCAGTCTATTCATCCGCATGTGGATGTAGCTGCAAGCGCATTTAAATTGAATAAAAGTCGCTGAAAAGCCAAACCAACTGACAACGCCTCAAAAACATTGGGGCAACGGCAATGGCAACTCTTGCTGTGGCAACAGCAACTGCTGCTGCTGTTGCTGTTGCTGCTGCCGTTATGCGCTTAACATCTTGGCATCCAATCAATTAGTTTTTATGCGCTTCATTGCCAAGCGCTGGCTGTTCCTGTCCCAGGCAAGCGCTGGCCAAACCCAGAGAGCTCCCTTTCCCCCTCTCCTCGGACGAAGCTATGGCTAAGTCGTCAGCAGTGTCAGCAACAAATTGGCGAAGGGACAACGACAACTACAACGACGACGATGATGACGACGACGTCGACGACAACTCGCAGCTGGCAACCAGCAGCTTTTGCCGCCAGCTTCTACTAAAACGTAATGCGCCATACTTTCTCAAAAAAACCAACAAAAAAAAGTATAAAATTGAGGGAAAAAAAAAGAAAGAAAACATCAAGAGCTACAGCTACATTCGATGTGAACCCAGAGTTTGGAACAAGTCAAGAGTGAGAGAGATATTCAAATGGCTTTCAAATGCCAACGAAATGTGCGCAACTTTTGCGGTTTTCAACGATTGACAAATCAATTTGGTTGCTTGCTGCCTCCTTTCGACTCGAGGTTTGGGGTTTCGAGGCTTTTGTTTGCACAAAATGCAACACCTGCTGGTCGTTGTTGTTGTTGCTGTTGTTGTTGGTTGTGTTGATTTTACTCGTAGCTTAGCTGAAGGCCAAGAATACCCGCTAGCTGACACCTAAGCAAACGAAAGACGAGTCGAGCCAAGTCAGTCGATTCAGCCACGTCGATCAAAGCCATTGCACACACTTGGCAAACAAATGTATGCGCATTGCTTTCGAGCACTGCGCGAGAGGGGAGAGAGAGAGAGAGGCTGGGCAGATCGACGACAAGCTGCATAAATGCATGAGGATGGGCTCAAGAATCGCATCTGCATTTTGTGGCCAAAACGAACTCGATGCCAATGATGGCATGCCATTTTGGCCATGTCATTGCCGCCTGTTGTTGCCATTTGTTGCATTTGCCATTGTTGCTGTTGTCCAAACACAACTGAAGTGTTAAAAACATTCCCATGTCAGGTATTAGCAATTTAAGTTAACCTCCGTCCCGCCAACGTTCTTGATATTGTATTTGGATTGACGTCAAACTAACTCAACATATTTTTATCGCTACAAAGCATTGCAACAAAGTTTTCAATGCATCGAAACTAATTTACCGGGTGTACCAATCATTCTTATCGCATACATAACTCTCTTAAAGATGTTGAAGTGCTATAAATTAACTTGTTGCAGTTCGTTGAATTTGACGTTTTCGTTTTTGTCCAAAAACAACATTCCTATGTTGTTAATTTTTCCCATTCAAGTCAATATGTTAATGTTGATAATGCATTTGAGTTGTCGCCAAACTAATTCAACATTTCATTATTCTACAAAGTTATGTTACACTTTCGAGTTATGTCATCACTCTTAAGGTATCCGAACCTCATATAAATAATACTTGGATTTCAAGAGTTTGCCAGTTCTTCGCAAGTTCTACAAAATGGTGTACCTTCAGTTCCTCTTTCTCGTTCTGACTTCTCTCCTCTATCACGGAAGTGTCCAGGCTCAATATTCACATAGCAAACTGATAATAAGCGGTGCCAATGCAGCTCCTAAACTAATTCCGAATCAAGTCTTTGTTGACCAACGCCTATCGGATTCAATGTAAGTGAAATTAAGCAAGTTAATCATTTATACCGCAAGTATTTCATTTATCCGTTGCAGGCATGTTGACTATGGACATGATAAATAAGTAAAAAGGCTACAGTCGAGTGGGCTCGCGTTGGGAGATACCCGTTACCCACATTAAATGGAAACAAAACAGTGCAGTACTATTCTTGCTACTTGGTGTTCACCCTGCAATACAAAAATCTAAACAATAAGGAACTCAGGCCATACAATATATCGATGACACTAGATTCGAAATACTATGCCTTAGAGGTCGGTCATGTGACCAGATTGCTCAACCAAAGTATCCAGCGTGACCACGTTTGTTCAGTAGGGGAAGGTTGATCAGTTTTACAAAAGTTGTTCTTTAGATTACTCTACAAAGCTTTTAAACAGATCAGAATCAAACGCTTTTAATTTAGCTTTTGTCGATTTGTGGAGGGAAAGTGGGCGTAGAAAAAACTTGAAAGAAAATTTAAAACACATTCACTAACGCTGTAGAAAAGAAAATTATATTTCTGTCTCTTATAGTCTATGAGATATACGTGTCATACAGACGCAGGGACAAAAAGACAAATGGACAGACGAATATAGCTATATCGTCTCGGCTGTTGAAGCTGATCAAGAATATATATACCTAACGGGATCGGATGGCTCTTTCTGCCTGTTACGTAAATTATATGATTATGGGGAGTAGGTATAAAAAGTTTTGAAAAAAAATTTACAGGATTTGAGGTACAAATACAAGACAATTTTATTACAGACAATGCAATTTGAATCATTTAATATCTACTTAATTTGCAATCGAGTTGAGCAGAATGCAAGTAAAAATGTAAAGTTGATTAAGGGCGCTTGAAATACATTGAAAGTTTTGCAGCTATTCTTAAACGCATAATCTATAAAATTAATATAAACAAAAATTAATTTTTTCTTGTCGTTCCTTCCAATCTTAAGTTAACCTCTATACCGCGAAAGTTGATTTTTCAATTTGAGCTTCAAAGTTAATCTGCTTAAATGACAATCATTTTTATCGCACACATAACTCTTTTAAAGGTGTCCCAACCGTATATAAATTTACTTGGATTTTTTTCGCGTGCCAGTTCTTTGCAAGTTCCTCAACATGGTTCAACTTCAGTTGCTGTTAGTCTTTTTAACTTCTCTTCTAATTAAAGGAAGTTAGCAGGATCAATATTCACCTTCCAATCGGATAATAAATGGAGAAAATGCAGTTCCCAAACAATTTCCTTATCAAGTCCTTACTGAAAAACTTGTAAATTATGATTGGAAACGTAGCTGTGGTGGTGTTATAATATCGAATAGAACAGTCCTCACAGCAGCTCATTGTATACTGGATTCAACGTGAGTCAAATCATTAAAGTTGTCTGGCCAATTTAATAAAATTTTCAATCTATATTCAATTATATCAAGAGATGCTTGTAAAATCTACTTTGGAGCTGTTGACAGAACCAACGGGGACAACGGGACAACAACGTTATCGTTATTATATATATTATATATTATCGTTCATCCAGAGTATGATCCAATCCAATTTCCCAATTATATAGCATATGATTGCCTGATCCAGACAAATTATATGATAACGAAATTGGAGTTGTTTCCGGTTGGGGAATATTTGATAGTAAGTATATACAATGTTCCTCATTTTCAAAATATTCTAGATATACACATTCTTTATTGTAAGGAAATTCCTGGAATACGCCAAACAATCTAAAGTACCTTAATGTAACCATATTCCCTTATGAAGAATGCAAACCACTTGTGCACAAATACAATTACGCAAGGTTCTTTCCATCATCGTATATTTGTTTGAAGCCCAGTCAAGGCATAACATGTAATGGCGACTCTGGTGGCCCATTGGCAATTCGGAATGAAGATGGAACCAGTACTATAGTGGGCCTCACATCGTTCGGTTTGGAGACCACTTGTGAGCCCAAAATGCCTGACATTTTTAAAAGAGTCTCATCGTTTTTACAATGGATAAAAAAATGAATGAAAAGTATGAGAAAATTTGAAAAATAAATAAATAATAATCAATAAAAATGTAAATAATTTTTTAATGAGCTTCTGTGTAAAAAATTTAGGAATTAAAAAAAATTACGGATTTTTTATCCATCTCTTTACATTTGAGGCACGTTGACTATGAACACGATACATAAGTAAAATCGAGTGTGCTCGCATTGTGAGATACCCGTTACCCACATTGAATAGAAACAAAACAGTGCCATAGAGGTCATATACCAGATTGTCAACCATTTTTAATTTGTCATACAAAAGTTTTTCTTTAATAATATCTACAAATTTTATCCGATCAGAATTAAACGCTTTTTATTTAGCTTTGCGGAGCGAAAACGGGCGTAACAAAAATTTGAAACAAATTTGTTCATTATGAGCGCTGTCGAAAAGAAAATTATATTTCTGTCTCTTATAGTCTATGAGATATACATATATGTATGTTCTATGTTCATATAGACGGATTGACAAAAAGACAAATGGACAGACGGACATGGCTATATCGTCTCGGATGGCTCCATTTGCTTGTTACGTAAATTATATGATTATGGGGAGTAGGTATTAAAAATTACAAAATTTTGAAAAAAAAATTTACAAGACTTGAGCAGAATGCAAGTAAAAATGTAAAGTTGATTAAGGGAGCTTGAAATACATTGAAAGTTTTGCAGCTATTCTTAAACGCATAATCTATAAAATTAATACGAACAAAAATTAATTTTTTCTTGTCGTTCCTTTCAATCTTAAGTTAACCTCCATAACGCGAAAGTAGATTTTTCAATTGGAACTTCAAAGTTAATTTGCTTAAATGACAATTGTTCTTATCGCACACATAACTCTTCTAAATGTGTCCCAACTCCATATAAATGAACTTGAATTACTTGCGCGTGCCAGTTATTCGCAAGTTCTACAACATGGTTCAACTTCAGTTGCTGTTAGTCTTTCTAACTTCTCTTCTCTTTCAAGGAAGTGAGCAGGATCAATATTCACCTTCCAATCGGATAATAAATGGAAAAAATGCAGCTCCCAAACAATTTCCGTATCAAGTCTATTTAAAAGAACATATTAATTATGATTGGAAAGGTATTTGTGGGGGTGTTATAATATCGAATAGAACAGTCCTCACAGCAGCTCATTGTATATCGGATTCAATGTGAGTCAAATCATTCAAATTATCTGACCAATTTAACACAATTTTCAATCTTTATTCAATTTTATTAAGAGATTCCCTTAAAATCTACTTTGGAGCCGTCGACATAACCAATATTTATGAAACGGGACAACAACGTTTGATAGTAAAGCGAAAGAATATTATCGTTCATTCAGAGTATGATCCACACAAATTGCTGAATGATATAGCTCTGATCAGATTACCAGCTGAAATTCTATTTGATGAGTATATTCAGCCTGCTAAGTTGCCTGATCCAGACAAATTATATGATAACGAAATTGGAGTTGTTTCCGGTTGGGGAATATTTGATAGTAAGTTTATACAATGTTCCACATTTTCAAAATATTCTAGATATAGACATTCTTTATTGTAAGGAAATTCCTGGAGTACGCCAAACAATCTACAGTGGTTTAACGTAACCATATTCCCTTATGAAGAATGCAAACGACTTGTGCACAAATACGAGGGATTCCACGCATCATTCTATCCAACATCGAATATTTGTTTGAAGCCCAGTCAAGGCTTAACATGTAATGGCGACTCTGGTGGCCCATTGGCGATTCGGAATGAAGACGGAACCACTACTATAGTGGGCCTCACATCATTCGGTTTGGAGGACACTTGTGAGCCCAATATGCCTGACATTTTTACAAGAGTCTCATCGTTTTTACAATGGATAAAAGAAAATGAATGAAAAGTTTGAGAAAATAAGAAAAATAAGTAAATAATAATCAACAAATATGTAAATAATTTTGTAATGATCTTCTGTGTAAAAAATTTAAAAATTATAAAAATATATGTATATGGAATTTTAACCATATTGCGACACTTCTTTACATTTGAGGCATGTTAACTATGATACGATAAATAAGTAAGAGATACCCGTTACCCATTTTGAATAGAAGCAAAACCGTGCGGTACTATTATTCAAGTATACCACAAAAATACCAAAATATACCGAAGGCCATATTTAGTATATCAATGAAGTAAAACATTCGAAATATACCATATAGGTCAAAACATATCACATTGTAAGCCAAAGCAGCAAAGACCCCGTCAAGACTTGATGTTTACCTACAAGACAATTTTATTACAGTCAATACAATTGGAATCATTCAGATATCTACTTCATTTGCAATCAAGATCAATAGTATGCAAGTAAAAATTTAAAGTCGATTAATATAAACAAAAATTGTTTTGTTCTTCTCGTTCCTTCCAATCTTAAGTCCACCTCCATACAGCTAAAGTTGATACTATTTTTGGATTGACACCAAGTTAACTCAACTCTATTTAAAAGATAACAAACAGACTATTGTCTGTATCTACTCTAGAAAATTTTAATTTTCCGCTTTCAACAAAGTCTTTTCCTAAGCTTCAAAGTTAATTTGATAAAATATCCATCGTTCTTATCGCACACATAACTTTTCTAAATGTGTCCCAACTTCATATAAATGAACTTGAATTAGTTGCAAATGCCAGTTCTTCGCAAGTTCTACAACATGGTTAAACTTCAGTTGCTGTTAGACTTTCTAACTTCTTTTCTATTTCAAGGAAGCAGGATCAATATTCACCCACCAATCGGATAATAAATGGAGAAAATGCAGTTTCCAAACAATTTCCGTATCAAGTCTATTTAGAAGAACATATAAATTATGATTGGAGACCTAATTGTGGTGGTGTTATAATATCGAATAGAACAGTCCTCACAGCAGCTCATTGTATATCGGATTCAATGTGAGTCAAATCATTAAAAATATCTGAACATTTTAATAAAATTTTCAATCTATATTCAATTATATTAAGAGATGCCCTTAAAATCTACTTTGGAGCTGTTGACAGAACTAATATTTATGAAACGGGACAACAACGTTTGATAGTAAAGCGAAAGAATATTATCGTTCATCCAGAGTATGATCCAATCCAATTTCTTAATGATATTGCTCTGATCAGATTACCAGCCGAAATTATATTTGATGAGTATATTCAGCCTGCTAAGTTGCCTGATCCAGACAAATTATATGATAACGAAATTGGAGTTGTTTCCGGTTGGGGCATATCTGATAGTAAGTGTGTAGAATAATCAACATTTTCAAAGGTACATATACTAAACTAGATATTCTTTATTTTAAGGAGATTCCTGGAATTTGCCAAATAATCTACAGTATCTTAATGTAACCATATTTCCTTATGAAGAATGCAAACCACTTGTGCATAAGTACAAGGGATTACACGCAAAGTTCTTTCAGCATCGTATATTTGTTTGAAGCCCAGTCAAGGCAGGCCATGTAAAGGCGACTCTGGTGGCCCACTGGCAATTCGGAATGAAGATGGAACTAGTACTATAGTGGGCCTCACATCGTTCGGTATGGACGGCACTTGTCCGCCCAATACGCCTGTTATTTTTACAAGAGTCTCATCGTTTTTACAATGGATAAAAGAAAATGAATGAAAAATACGAGAAAATTTGAAAAATAAATAAATAATAATCATCAATAATGTAAATAATTTTTAATGAGATTCTGTTGTAAAAAAATTAAAAAAAAATACGGATTTTCTTACCTTTACCTCTTTACGTTTGAGGCACGATAAACAAGTAAAAAATTTAAAGTCGAGTGTGCTCGCATTATACCCGATACAAACAAAACAGTGCGGTACTATTCTTAAAGTATACTAAAATAATAAACCACAAAAATCTAAACAATACCTCAGGCCATATTTGGTATATCGATGAAGTACTAGATTCGAAATATACCATAGAGATCATATATACCAGATTGTCAACCAAAGCGGCAAAGACCCCATTTGCAGTAGGGGTTTTTTAGCATACAAAAGTTGTTCTTTAATAATATCTACAACTTTTATCAGATCAGAATCAAACGCTTTTAATTTAGCTTTTGTCGATTTGTGGAGGGAAAGTGGGCGTAGAAAAAACTTGAAAAAAATTTGATCATTATAACCGCTGTAGAAAAGAAAATTATATTTCTGTCTCTTATAGTCTATGAGATATATGTAGGTGTTCATATAGACGGATTGACAAAAAGTCAAATGGACAGACGGACATGGCTATATCGTCTCGGCTTTTGACGCTGATCAAGAATATATATAACTAGTGAGGTCGGAGATGGCTCCTTCTGCCTGTTTGTTATATGATTATGGGTAATAGGTATAAAAAATTATACAATTTTGAAAAAAATTTACAGGAAATACATTGAACGTTATGGAGCTATTCCTAAACGCATCATCTATAAAATTAATACGCACAAAAATTACTTTTTTCTTGTCGTTCCTTTCAATCTTAAGTTAACCTCCATACCGCGAAAGGTGGTTTTTCCAATTTTAGCTTCAAAGTTAATTTGCTTAAATGACAATCGTTCTTATCGCACACATAACTCTTCTAAATGTGTCCCAACTCCATATAAATGAACTTGAATTACTTGCGCGTGCCAGTTATTCGCAAGTTCTACAACATGGTTCAACTTCAGTTGCTGTTAGTCTTTCTAACTTCTCTTCTCTTTCAAGGAAGTGAGCAGGATCAATATTCACCTTCTAATCGGATAATAAATGGAGAAAATGCAGCTCCCAAACAATTTCCTTATCAAGTCCTTACTGAAAAACTTGTAAATTATGATTGGAAACGTAGCTGTGGTGGTGTTATAATATCGAATAGAACCATCCTCACAGCAGCTCATTGTATAAGGGATTCAATGTGAGTATAATCTATATATATATTATCTCTTACCACTTTAAAAAGAGATTCCACTCTTTCATCAAGGTATGCCCGTAAAAAATATACTTTGGAACTGTCGACAAAACCAATATTTATGAAACGGACAACAACGTTTGATAGTCAAGAGGAAGAATATTATCGTTCATCCAGAGTATGATTCAATCCAATTTCTCAATGATATAGCTCTGATCAGATTACCAGCCGAAATTCTATTTGATGAGTATATTCAACCTGCTAAGTTGCCTGATCCGGACAAATTATATGATAACGAAATTGGAGTTGTTTCCGGTTGGGGCATATCTGATAGTAAGTTTGTAGAATAATCAACATTTTCAAAGTACATATACTAAACTAGATATTCTTTATTGTAAGGACATTCCTGGAATTTGCCAAATAATCTACAGTATCTTAATGTAACCATATTCCCTTATGAAGAATGCAAACCACTTGTGCATAAGTACAAGGGATTACACGCAAAGTTCTTTCCAGCATCGTATATTTGTTTGAAGCCCAGTCAAGGCAGGCCATGTAAAGGCGACTCTGGTGGCCCACTGGCAATTCGGAATGAAGATGGAACTAGTACTATAGTGGGCCTCACATCGTTCGGTATGGACGGCACTTGTCCGCCCAATACGCCTGTTATTTATACAAGAGTCTCATCGTTTTTGCAATGGATAAAAGAAAATGAATGAAAAGTATGAAAAAATTTTGAAAAATAAATAAATTATAATCATCAATAATGTAAATAATTTTTTAATGAGATTCTGTTTAAAAAATTTAAAAAATTAAAAAAAATACGGATTTTTTACGTTTGAGGCACGATAAACAAGTAAAAAATCTAAAGTCGAGTGTGCTCGCATTATGAGATACAAACAAAACAGTGCGGTATTATTCTTAAAGTATACTAAATAATATACCACAAAAGACTAAAAAATACCCCGGACCATATTTGGTATATCGATGAAGTACTACATTCGAAATATACCATAGAGGTCATATACCAGATTGTCAACCAAAGCGGCAAAGACCCCATTTCCAGTAAACGTAATTTAACATACAAAAGTTTTTCTTTAATAATATGTTATCTTCAACTTTTATCCGATCTGAATCAAACGCTTTTTATTTAGCTTTTGTGTCGATTTGCGGACCGAAAGTGGTCGTGTCAAAAATTTGAAACAAATTTGATCATTATAAGCGCTGTCGAAAAGAAAATTATATTTCTGTCTCTTATAGTCTATGAGATATACATATATGTATGTTCTATGTTCATATAGACGGATTGACAAAAAGACAAATGGACAGACGGACATGGCTATATCGTCTCGGCTTTTGACGCTGATCAAGAATATATATATCTAGTGAGGTCGGAGATAGCTCCTTCTGCCTGTTTGTTGTATGATTATGGGTAATAGGTATAAAAAATTATACAATTTTTGAAAAAAATTTTACAGGAAATACATTGAACGTTATGGAGCTATTCCTAAACGCATCATCTATAAAATTAATACGCACAAAAAATTACTTTTTTCTTGTCGTTTCTTCCAATCTTAAGTTAACCGCGAAAGTTGATTTTTCAATTTGAGCTTCAAAGTTAATTTGCTTAAATGACAAACGTTCTTATCGCACACATAACTCTTTTAAAGGTGTCCCAACCGCATATAAATTTACTGAGATTTGTTACGCGTGCCAGTTCTTCGCAAGTTCTACAACATGGTTAAACTTCAGTTGTTGTTAATCTTTCTAACTTCCCTTCTCTTTCAGGGAAGTGCGCAGGCTCAATATTCACCCACCAATCGGATAATAAATGGAGAAAATGCAGCTTCCAAACAATTTCCGTATCAAGTCTATTTAGAAAGACGTATGAATGGTAATTGGACACATGGTTGTGGTGGTGTTATAATATCGAATAGAACCGTCCTCACAGCTGCTCATTGTATAAAGGATTCAATGTGAGTCAAATCATTAAAAATATCTGTCCAATTTAATAACATTTTCAATCTATATTCAATTATATTAAGGGATGCCTTTAAAATCTACTTTGGAGCTGTTGACAGAACCAATATCTTCGAAACGGGACAACAACGTTTAATAGTCAAGAGGAAGAATATTATCGTTCATTCTGAATATGATCCACACCAAAGACTTAATGATATAGCTCTGATCAGATTACCAGCCGAAATTCTATTTGATGAGTATATTCAGCCTGCTAAGTTGCCTGATTTGGACAAATTATATGATAACGAAATTGGAGTTGCTTCCGGCTGGGGCATGTCTGATAGTAAGTTTGTAGATTAATCAACATTTTCAAATGTCATATACTAAACTAGATATTCTTTATTTTAAGGAAATTCCTGGAAACCGACAAGCAATCTACAGTACCTTAATGTAACCATATTTCCTTATGAAGAATGCAAACCACTTGTGCAGAAATACAAGGCATTCCACGCAAAATTCTTTCAGCATCGTATATTTGTTTGAAGCCCAGTCAAGGCAGTACTTGTCATGGCGACGACTCTGGTGGCCATTGGCAATTCGGAATGAAGATGGAACTAGTACTATAGTGGGCCTCACAGCATTTCGGTACGACCATAACTTGTGAGCCCAATATGCTTGTTATTTTGACGAGAGTCTCATCGTTTTTGCAATGGATAAAACAAAGTGAATGAAACAAATAAATAAAAATTAAAAACCGTATGATGATTTTAAAATTCTGTAGTAATGGTGTACTAGGTTTATGATCGTCGCAAAATAAATTGATATAGGATAAACTGCAATTACTGACTCCAAGCTAAAAGCAATTTTATAGCTTCGTCTAACAATGTTTTTCAATATAGAAAGTGATTCTATATAAAAGTTTAACATAGTATCGTTCACGCATACGAATATACCTATATGTACTAGTTTAAGTCGGCGAATTAATATTTTATTTTATTGGTTGCAATGTTACAATCTCAAAATTTCTATAAATGTTTACCAGATTCTTGCAAATATTGATGACCGATTTTTTTCCAACTTTATTAAAAATAATTTATAAATGTCAAAAGAATACAACAGCACCTTTGTAGAGCCTATAATATTATATCAGTAACCCCATAATCATGTGTGGTCCCTATAAACTCACACTCAATTTATTTTCTGTGTTTGAAACAGTTCGATATTTGGCTAAAATTGAAACTAATGGAAAATAATTTGAAAAGTAAGCAAAGGTTATATAAATTCATATTATCTATTTTTGTCAGTGTGCAGCTAATTTGTGTCGCCTTCAATTTCGCTTATCGACAAAACTAATTTACGCCACATAAATCCATTGTCACTACCGGGTTATTATCGGATTCATAAATCTTAAACCTTCCTCATATTGAGTACTGACTATAAATGAGGGAGTATTTCCTACGACTGTCAGTTTCATCTTCAATAACTAAACATGGTTCAACTCCAGTGGGTGGTAATCTTTTCTGACTTTTCTACTCTATCAACGGAGTACTCAAGGACAAACTCCACCAACGGAACGTTTTCTAAGCGCACGTCCTCAACAATTTCCTTATCAAGTTTTCATTGAACAACGTCAAGATTGTAAATGTGACCCTGCGAAAAGTTGTGGAGGTGTTATAATATCGAGCCGAAGTGTGCTCACATCAGCAAGTTGTGCTGGTGATTATTCAGTGTAAGTAGTCTTTAATTATAATCTAGAAAACATACTTTTCAATTTACAAATTTAGGGAAGCCCTCAATCTTTACTTCGGTGCAGTGGATAGGACAAATGAAAAGGAATGGGGACAACAACGTTTGACAGTGAAGCGCAGCAATATTTTCGTTCATCGTGAATATGATCCATACCAACAACTCAATGATATAGCTCTCATAAGACTCCCAGTCGAAATTCGATTTGACGAATTTATTCAGGCTGCTCAGTTACCAGATCCTGAAAGCCTTTATGAAATGAAAGTTGTATTGTCTCTGGTTGGGGCGACGGTTCAGGTAATTGAATATCATTTTTGCAATTGAAACACTTATATATATTTCTTATTTTTAACAGGGTTTGCTATTTCACCTCGCCTTCATTACTCCAATGTTACCGTTTGTCCAACGAAGAACGCAAAACAGTTGCTCACCATCATTGGACTGGAAAAATTCTATCCGGCGTCGTGGATTTGCTCAAAGCCCCATGAATGCGGTCCACACACAGCAATCTCAGGAGACCCGTTGGTCAGAAAGAATGATGAAGGGTCAAATACTGTGATTGGTTTAATATCATTTAATCTTTCATCGAAGAAAAATCCAATTGTGATCTCCACAAGGATTTCATCATTTTTTGCAGTGGATAAATCGATTTTGAAGAAATCAATCCATAAATTATAATAAACATACGTGAATATTTTCATAGTCAAAGTGGCATTTTTTTATTATTTCTGTATAAGTAGAAGACCGAAAACTAGAGCAACAACAAAAACATATTACGGATCTATCAAATGTACTATATATCCACGGTACCTAAATGGGTAAAACGATAGTAGCTAATGCGAACAGCAGAAGTAGGCTCTGTGACCCGTCAAAAATATACATATTTGTAGATCAACGCCAATTGCCGAAACGATATAAATGTGAACTTCTATCTGCCTTTTCGCCTGTCCTTATGAGCAACAACTCCCAGAGACTATAAAAAGTCGAGCTTTATAGATAATTTTGGTAAAAACCTTACATTACCAGACTTATTTTCATAACAAACAATAATAATAACAGTGTTAGTTGATTTTTGATTTCTCTAAATTAAATGGTTTAAAACTTAATAAAGTTGAATAGCAAGAAATAATGCTTACGGAGCTCCAATTGTCGAATCTTATTGCTTGGCTACAATAAGTATTTGGTATATTTGCACTTATGGTAGATTACTGAACTTGCAAAGTATGAATCGATAAACGAAATAAAGCTTGGGTTATATTTTAGTAATTTTCTCCTAAAAGGTTAAAAAATTATTATATATATTTACCTATAATACCGAACACTGTTTAATGTATTTTAAAATGACCAACGGATTATCGCACTCGAGCACACTCCAGTGGTATTGTCTACTTATTCCATTTATTTTTTAAAAAGGATATTACAATATTTAACATATTACTGTTGCAAAATGATAACTGAATTATTAGGAGATTAAACGCAGCATAAAGATAAGTGCACTGACAAAAAAAGACAAGTTCTAAAATCAAAAAAAAGGTTCTGGAAATAAGACAACTTTGACAACAAATTCAAAACTTAAGAAACATTAAACTGAAGTCAACAAACAACGATTCAAATAACGCAACTAAATCATAAAAAGGTTAAAATAAAAATATGTAGTAAAATAAAAATTTAAAAAATAATTAAATATAATATTAAACAATAAAATAAAACAAATAAATTATAATAATATAATAATTTTTTATCTATATAAGATTTTGTTCGCAAACTATCAGGATTTTTCTTCTCAAAATAAGAACTTAATTCATTATTAAATGTTCTTGAAGTCCAGATGTGTTTTCTAACATTAGAATTTTCCATTTCTAACAAACTTTTTAGCCATAATTTCTTAGTGCTCAAGACCAACCAACTTCTTTGATTTTAAAACTATTTCCTGTGTGCATAGAATCTTCTTACTGAAGTATTAATATTTGCCAAAGTTGTTAAAAACGTTGATCTATTTAAACCAACATAAATAACTCAAACTCACCCTAACGCAAATTTCAGTTCCACTCCTAATAAGCTGGTGTTCTATTCGATTGTGCAGTTGCTTCTTTATCTAACAATTTACAACTGAGTCGCCTAATTGGCAATGATCATCGTCACATTACTTACCCAAAGAGTATTAGCGGCCAGATACCCTTCAAACGCATTGAAATTCCCTGCAGAACCCAAACAATCATATCAACAGTATATATTTTGAATTCTGGAGACGGCCGCGTCTCGGAGTGTGGCGCTGTATAATATCAAATACGAATTTGTTCTAACAGTCGCCATTGCATATCCAAAGAAGTATGTTAAAAATGTAGAATAAAATATTAGTCCAAATAATCAAATTACAATGTTAAAAAGGGCATACTGATGGAAAGTTACTTTGCGAACTGTGGACAAATCTAATAAAAGGGAAGCTCGGGCAGCAACGATTGATAGTAAAAGCAAAGAACATTTACGTACATCCAGAATATGACGACAATCAACTTATAAATGACATAGCTCTCATCAGACTTCCAGCCGATCTGCTATTTGACGAGTATATTCAACCTGCCAAGTTACCCGATGCAGACGAACTTTATGAGAATGAAAGTGCAGTTGTATCTGGTTGGGGTCAAACAACTTTCAATGGTAATACTATGATTTTTTAGGTCGAACCCATTTTCAAAATATTAATCTTTATTACAGGTCCACAATCGAATCATTTGCAGTATTACAATGTAACTGTGTTTTCAAACAAAGAGTGTAAAAATTTAATGATCGCTGTTTCTAAGATTTTTCCGACTTCATTTATCTGCTTGAAACCAAGTCAAAGTACTCCATGTCATGGCGACTCTGGTGGTCCATTGGCAATTCGGAATGAAGATGGGAGCCACACTTTACTGGGTCTAACATCATTCGGTAACCCAGGTTGCCCAACTAATTCACCTGGTGTTTACACTCGAGTATCATCGTTTTTGCAATGGATAAAACAATATGAATAAATGAAAAATTTTGTATTTTCAACAAAATACTATATCTATTTAGTAAGTCCTTGTTTTAATTAAGTAAAGTGTCCTAAAAACTGATAAATTGTAACGAAATCAGAGCATAAACAAAAATACCCATCTAAGTTTTTATACCCGCTACCCATAGGATAGAAGGGTATTATAACTTTGTGCCGGCAGGAAATGTATGTAACAGGTAGAAGGAGGCATCTCCGACCCTATAAAGTATATATATTCTTGATCAGCGTCAACAGCCGAGACGATATAGCCATGTCCGTCTGTCCGTCTGTGTGTCTGTCCGTCTGTCCGTATGAACACCTAGATCTAAGAGACTATAAGAGATAGAGCTATAATTTTTTTTCGACAGCATTTGTTATGTTTGCACGCAGATCAGGTTTGTTTCAAATTTTTGCCACGCCCACTTCCGCCCCCGCAAATCAAAAAAATCGAATAACAAGCGTAATTTTAAAGCTAGAATTGCTGCGAATTTTGGTATATACAATATTTACTATAGTAGTTATGATTCCTGAAAATTTGGTTGCGATCAGATAAAAATTGTCGAAGTTATTAAAGAAATACTTTTGTATGGGCAAAAACGGTTACTTACTAGGGTCTGAGTTGCTTTGGCTTACAATCTGGTATATTGTGCCGTCTATGGTATATTTTGAATGCGGTACTATGTCGATATACCAAATATACCATTTGGTATATTTTTAGTATTTTTGCAGTATATTCGGCATATTTTGAGAAAACACGGCAAAATATGTTTCTTTTATTCAAAATGGGTAGCGGGTATCTCACAGTCGAGTACACTCGACTGTAGCTTTCTTACTTGTTTGGTAGAACTTTCTTCTCTTAGTCTTCAGAAGATTGCTCAGTAACCCAACATTATTGTAAAAATTTTTTTTTATAAATAAACTACTACTGTTCAAACCCAACAAACAAATATATTGTTATCCTAAAAATGTAAATTAGAAGCAGTATGTCCACACGTTTTTTGGGTTCAGTTAAATGGTTGTCCTTAAAAACTTTATTATCTGAATCAACAATTAAGTCTTTAGTTTTGTAAACAAAAATTAAAATCAACCAGAGATTTCAGTATGATTTTTTATCCACGACAAATACGACGAGACTCGAGTATAAACCGAAGGCCTATTCGTCTCACACGGTCCTATGACAAATGATGCAAGTCCCAGTAAAGTACTATGGCCATCAGGGTTTTTTATAGCCAATGGACCACCAGAGTCTCCATTACAAGGTGAGCTGTCACTTGGCTTTAGACAAATATATGATTGTGGAACAATGCTAGGAGTTCTCGTCAATTCTTTCAGCTGTGTTGCACATTCATCAAGCGGTAAAACGCCGACTACGTAGTACTTTAGAATAGCTGAGCCAGTGTTTGAAGCTGTTGGAAAATGATTATAAGAAAACAGTATTTTAAAATACATATGTCAACGTACATTCTGTGTTGCCCCAGCCAGAAACAACTCCCATTTCATTCGCATATAGATGCTTTGGATTTGGCAATTTGGCAGGTTGAACGTAATCATTGAAGTGCAGTTCGACAGGCAGCTTTATCAGGGCTATATCATTAATGTACTGAGATCGATCCCACTCTGGATGCACTACAACATAAGATCGGTTTACTGTCACGCGTTGTTGTCCTGGCTCTGTTGGATCCGTTAAATTTACAGCGCCGATAAAAATAAAAAATGCAGCTCTAAGGCGGATAAACTTAGTTATAATTGATATCAAAATAAGGTAATAATAACTTACGCATTGTCAAGAATACAATGGGCTGCAGTTAGGACCGCTCTGCTGGATATTATAACGCCGCCACACATTGGAATCCAATTGTAATCCTTAGATGTATACAAATATGTTTGGTATGGAAATTGCTTAGCAACTGCATTCGAGCCATTCACAATGCGCTTCATTGGCTCAGATGCCACCTCATCATTCAGTTGATAGAAGAGAAAAGTTAGGAAAATTATTTGACACTTCAAAGAAGCCATGTTGAAAGGTTAAGGAAGAACTAATTGTAATAGGAAATGCCTCCGAGTATTTATAGCTGCCGATAAGCAATTAGTTATAACAACTTTGTTGCAATCAGGAAAGAACCGTCACTGTGTATTAATTTTATTATCATTGCACGCAACTATGTTGCTTCTATAATTAATTTTTGTAAATACAAGTCTTCTATAATACATTTATGTAAATATGCCAAAGGACTATCGACAAATAAGTGATCTACACCTTTGTAATTGAAATATTATACTTTCGACCAATAAGTGCAACTACTTTAGTTTTTTAATACATCTTTGTAAATATGATAAAAGACTTTTGACTTAAATGTGTTGTGATAGAAGATGATAGCAGACTTTCGATCTATAAGTATTTTTTTTTACATTTTTGAAGTATGATATAAACCTTCGACCTATAAGTGTATATATAACACATTTTTCTAAATGTGCTATAAATCTTTCAACCTATAAGTGCAACTAAGTTTGTTCTATAATACGTGTTTGTAAATGTGATATAAGACTTTCGACCTATAAGTGTTATATTATACATTTTTGTAGATATGATAAAAGACTTTTTATCTATAGGTGTTCTCTCAAAAATGTTTATACCCGCTACCCATAGGGTAACATAACATTGTGCAAGTTCTAAAATCGAAAACATTTCTCTTAAAAAATGTGTTCTGGAAATAAGACCACTTTAAGAACATTAAAACTGATCAACATACAACTGAACAAAACGCAACTAAATCATAAAATAGTAAAATAAAAAATATGTAGTAAAATAAAATCAAAAAAATAATTAAAATACAATATAAATAAAATAAAACAAATAAAATATAATTTAATACATAATATTATACTTTTCTATTCTCAATATTTATTCCCAAAATTTGATATGTTCACTTTATATTTTTTAATTTTTTTCTTGAAATTCTGTTATATTCTAGAAATTTGAAAATATAAATTATCTGCATTATTATTCAACACTTTGTACTATTTTACATATATTAATCGTTGTTTTTTAATATGTTGGAATATATTGTACTCGATATACAGCATATTTTTAATATTATTGGTATTTGTTAGTATATTGTTAATGCTCTCGGTATATTTTTTTTTTATTTTTTTTTTTACTAATGGTTTTTTTATTAACTTTCATGAATGTTTAAGCAATCTCAATCTCGCAGACTTCAAGAATTACTTCATACTTCCATTAAAATATGTTCTTCCTGAGTATTTGTATATTTGGCCTTATCTATTTAAAAATACTATAAATAACTCAAAGTCCACATTTCTACAAAATTGTTACACGCAAATAAATACCTTACATAACATTACGCAAGGGGTTAAGCAAATGTAAAACATACTCAGTTACTCTACTATATATAACTATGGTCATGCCTTGGATTTGTCAGTCACTCTTTAACGAACAATTTTAGCATGAGTCAACTTATATGGCAGCTGATCATCGTCACATTTCTATTGTACGAAAGAAGTCTCAGCGCCCAAGATACTTCTTCGAAACGCATCGTAAAGGGTTTCAATGCAGATCCTAAACAGTTTCTATATCAAGTATTTTTTAGAAGTCTGGAGGATAACCACTCTAAAGGAACATGTGGTGGTGTTATAATATCAAATCGAATTGTTCTAACAGCTGCTCATTGCATACCTAAAAATATGTAAGTTGAAACGTGCGATAAAATATATACATATATACATAGCTCAAATAATCAAATTCTAAATTTTATTGAAATAGTAATGCTGTTAAAATTTACTTTGGAACTGTGGACAGATCCAATGAATTGGAAGTCGGTCAACAACGATTGATAGTAAAGCAAAGAACATTTACGTACATCCAGAATATGACGACAATCAACTTATAAATGACATAGCTCTCATCAGACTTCCAGCCGATCTGCTATTTGACGAGTATATTCAACCTGCCAAGTTACCCGATGCAGACGAACTTTATGAGAATGAAAGTGCAGTTGTATCTGGTTGGGGTCAAACAACTTTCAATGGTAATACTATGATTTTTTAGGTCGAACCCATTTTCAAAATATTAATCTTTATTACAGGTCCACAATCGAATCATTTGCAGTATTACAATGTAACTGTGTTTTCAAACAAAGAGTGTAAAAATTTAATGATCGCTGTTTCTAAGATTTTTCCGACTTCATTTATCTGCTTGAAACCAAGTCAAAGTACTCCATGTCATGGCGACTCTGGTGGTCCATTGGCGGTTCGGAATGAAGATGGAAGCCACACTTTACTGGGTCTAACATCATTCGGTAACCCAGGTTGCCCAACTAATTCACCTGGTGTTTACACTCGAGTATCATCGTTTTTAAAGTGGATAAAACAATATGAATAAATAGCACATTCGAAATAATTATAGCTTTGCAATATAAAGCATTTGCATAGAAAATTATTTATTATTAGTGTTTTTGTTTTAATACCCGGAACTCATAGGGTAAAAGGGTTTTATGACTTTGTGCCTACAGGAAATATAATATAACAGCAGAAAAAGGCATTGCCGTCATACAGAATAAATGTATATTTTTAATCACCATGAGCAGCCATGTCTGTCTGTCAGTGCATGTGAACACCTTGGTCTCAGATACTATAAAAGGTAGGGCTAGAATTTTTTTTTGGTAACACTTCTTAATGTTACACGTAGATCCACTTTGTTTTTGAGTTGCGTTTAAGAATAAAAAAAAAGATGCGATTAAAATAAATGTTTTATACAAACAATAATAACAACATTTTTTGTGATATTTGATTTCCCAAATTAGCTGCGATTAAATAAAAAAATTATAATTGTTCGCGAAAAAGAAAAGATATTATGATATATTAATATGTACTGACGCGGTATTTTTCTATTCTAGCGGGAATGTTAATGAAGAATAAATCTCAGTCATATAGAATTGGTTCATACTCTTATTTCCAATAAAAGAACTTCTTACTGAAGTATTTGTATATTTGTCAAAGTTGTAAAATCATCTTATCTATTTAAGTAACTATAAATAACTCAAACTCACCTTACAATATTTCAGTTGCACTACTATATAAGCATGGTGTTCTTCTATTCGATTTGTCAGTTGTTCTTTAACTATCAATTTCGCCATGAGTCTACCTAAATGGCAGCTGATTATCGTCACATTCTTACTGTACCAAAGAAGTATCAGAGCCCACGAAAATCCTTCAAAACGCATAAGATATGGATTCCCTGCAGATCCTAAGCAATTTCCATATCAAGTATTTATTATAGGTCTGGAGAATTACCACTCTAAAGGCACATGTGGTGGTGTTATAATATCAAATCGAATTGTTCTAACAGCTGCTCATTGTATACCCAAAAATATGTAAGTTGAAATGTGATATAAAATAAATATATCAAATAATCAAAATTTGCAATTATTAAAATAGTCATGCTGTTCAAATTTACTTTGGAACTGTGGACAGATCCAATGAATTGGAAGTCGGGCAACAACGATTGATAGTAAAAGCGGAGTATTTTTTCGTACATCAAGAATATGACAACAGTCAACATCTCAATGACATAGCTCTCATACGACTTCCAGCCGATCTGCTATTTGACGAGTATATTCAACCTGCCAAGTTACCCGATGCAGACGAACTTTATGAGAATGAAAGTGCTGTTGTATCTGGTTGGGGTCTTACATCTTATAATGGTAATACTTTGATTGGGTAGGTCGAACCAATTTTCATAATATGAATCTTTATTACAGATCCACAACCAAATCACCTGCAGTATTACAATGTAACTGTGTTTTCAAACGAAGAGTGTAAAAATACAATGATTTTTGAGATTTTTCCGGCATCGTTCATCTGTTTGAAGCCAAGTCAAAGTACTCCATGTCGAGGCGATTCTGGTGGTCCATTGGCAATTCGGAATGAGGATGGAAGCCACACTTTACTGGGTCTGACATCATTTGGTATAACAGGTTGCCCGATTAAATCACCTGTTGTTTATACCCGGGTATCATCGTTTTTACGATGGATAAAACAATATGAATGAATGAAAAATTTTGTAATATCAAAAAATACTTTAACTACTTAGTATGTCTTTGTTTTAATTAAGTTAGGTGTCATAAAAACTGATTAATTGTAACGAAAACAGAGCATAAACAAAAATATACATCTATGTTGTTTGGTAGAACCTTCTTCTCTTTTTCTTCAGAAGATTTCTCAGTAACCGAACATTATTGAAATTATATTTTTTTAAATAAACTACTACAATTCAAACCCAACAAACAAATATATTGTTATCCTAAAAATGTAGATTAGAAGCAGTCTGTCCACACGTTTTTTGGGTTCAGTTAAATGGTTGTCCTTAAAAACTTTATTATCTGAATGAACAATTAAGTTATTAGTTTTGTAAACAAAAATTAAAATCAACCAGAGATTTCAGTATGATTTTTTATCCACGACAAATACGACGAGACTCGAGTATAAACCGAAGGCCTATTCGTCTCACACGGTCCTATGACAAATGATGCAAGTCCCAGTAAAGTACTATGGCCATCAGGGTTTTTTATAGCCAATGGACCACCAGAGTCTCCTTTACAAGGTGAGCTGTTACTTGGCTTTAGACAAATATATGATTGTGGAACAATGCTAGGAGTTCTCGTCAATTCTTTCAGCTGTGTTGCACATTCATCAAGCGATAAAACGCCGACTACGTAGTACTTTAGAATAGCTGAGCCAGTGTTTGAAGCTGTTGGAAAATGATTATAAGAAATCAGTAATTTAAAATGCATATGTTAGCGTACATTCTGTGTTGCCCCAGCCAGAAACAACTCCCATTTCATTCGCATATAGATGCTTTGGATTTGGCAATTTGGCTGGTTGAACGTATTCATTAAAGTGCAGTTCGACAGGCAGCTTTATCAGGGCTATATCATTGATGTGCTGAGATCGATCCCACTCTGGATGCACTACAACATAAGATCGCTTTACTATCACGCGTTGTTGTCCTGGCTCTGTTGGATCCGTTAAATTTACAGCGCCGATAAAAATAAAAATTGCAGCTCTAAGGCGGATAAACTTAGTTATAGTTGATATCAAAATAACTTAATGATAACTTACACATTGTCAGCAATACAATGAGCTGCAGTTAGGACCGCTCTGCTGGATATTATAACGCCGCCACAAGTTGGAAACCAATTGTAATTCTTAGATGTATACAAATATGTTTGGTAGGGAAATTGCTTAGCGACTGCATTCAAGCCATTCACAATGCGCTTCAGTGGCTCAGATGCCACCTCATTCAGTTGATAGAAGAGAAAACTTAGGAAAATTAGTTGCCACTTAAACGAAGCCATGTTGAAAGGTTAAAGAAGAACTAAGTGTAATAGGATATGCTTCCGAGTATTTATAGCAACCGAAAGCAATTAGTTATAACTACTTTGTTGCAATCAGGAAAGAACCGTCACTGTGTGTTAATTTTATTAC
This sequence comes from Drosophila albomicans, assembly GCF_009650485.2. Taxonomy (NCBI): domain Eukaryota; kingdom Metazoa; phylum Arthropoda; class Insecta; order Diptera; family Drosophilidae; genus Drosophila; species Drosophila albomicans. The sequence goes on along the minus strand of NC_047629.2, from coordinate 44,607,011 downwards.
CATTCCACGCAACTATGTTTCTTATATAATTAATTTTTGTAAATACAAGTCTTCTATAATATAGTACGTTTATGTAAATATGATAAAAGACTATCGACAAAGAAGTGATCTACACCTTTGTAATTATAATATTATACTTTCGACCTATAAGTGCAACTACTTAAGTTTTATAATACATCTTTGTAAATAAGATAAAACTACTTTCGACTTAAAGATGTTCTGATAGAAGATGTGTGAGTTCTGATAGAACTGATAGCAGACTTTCGACCTATAAGTGTTTTATAAGTGTTTTATTTTTGAAGTATGATATAAACCTTTGACCTATAAGTGTTCTATAATAAATTTTTCTAAATATGCTATAAATCTTTCGACCTATAAGCGCAACTAAGTTTGTTCTATAATACGTGTTTGTAAATGTGATATAAGACTTTCGACCTATAAGTGTTGTATTATACATTTTTGAGATATGATAAAAGACTTTTTATCTATAGGTGTTCTCTCAAACATTTTTATACCCGCTACCCATAGGGTAGAAGGGTATTATAACTTTGTGCAAGTTCTAAAATCAAAAACATTTCTCTTAAAAAGAACATTAAGAACATTAAAACTGATCAACATACAACTGAACAAAACGCAACTAAATCATAAAATGGTAAAATAAAAAATATGTAGTAAAATAAAATAAAAAAAATAATTAAAATAATAAAATATAATTTAATACATAATATTATACTTTTCTTTTCTCAATATTTATTCCCAATATTTGATATGTTCACTTTACATTTTTTTTATTTTTTGCTGGTATTCTAGAAATTTGAAAATATCTGCAATATTATTCAACACTTTGTACTATTTTACATACCATCGTTGTTTTTTAATATGTTGGTATTTATTGTACTCGATATACAGCATATTTTTAATATTATTGGTATTTGTTAGTATATTGTTAATGCTCTCGGTATAATTTTTTTTTATTTTTTTTTACTAAAGGTTTTTTTATTAACTTTCATGAATGTTTAAGCAATCTCAATCTCGCAGACTTCAAAAATTACTTCATACTTCCATTAAAATAAGTTCTTCCTGAGGTATTTGTATATTTGGCCTTATCTATTTTAAGATACTATAAATAACTCAAAGTCCATATTTCTACAAAATTGTTACCCGCAAATAAATAACTTACATAACATTACGCAAAGGGTTAAGCAAATGTAAAACATACTCAGTTACTCTACTATATATAACTATGGTCATGCCTTGGATTTGTCAGTCACTCTTTGACGACCAATTTTAGCATGAGTCAACTTATATGGCAGCTGATCATCGTCACATTTCTATTGTACGAGAAGAGTCTCAGCGCCCAAGATACTTCTTCGAAACGCATCGTAAAGGGTTTCAATGCAGATTCTAAACAGTTTCCATATCAAGTATTTTTTTGAAGTCTGGAGGATAACCACTCTAAAGGAACATGTGGTGGTGTTATAATATCAAATCGAATTGTTCTAACAGCTGCTCATTGCATACCTAAAAATATGTACGTTGAAACGTGCGATAAAATATATACATGTATACATAGCTCAAATAATCAAATTCTAAATATTATTGAAATAGTAATGCTGTTCAAATTTATTTTGGAACTGTGGACAGATCCAATGAATTGGAAGTCGGGCATCAACGATTGATAGTAAAAGCAGAGAATATTGTCGTACATCCAGAATAATATCATTTTATAAATGACATAGCTCTCATACGACTTCCAGCCGATCTGCTATTTGACGAGTATATTCAATCTGCCAAGTTACCCGATGCAGACGAACTTTATGAGAATGAAAGTGCAGTTGTATCTGGTTGGGGTCAAACAACTTTCAATGGTAATACTATGATTTTTTAGGTCGAACCCATTTTCAAAATATTAATCTTTATTACAGGACCACAATCAAATCATCTGCAGTATTACAATGTAACTGTGTTTTCAAACGAAGAATGTAAAAATTTAATGATTGCTGTTTCTAAGATTTTTCCGACTTCATTTATCTGCTTGAAACCAAGTCAAAGTACTCCATGTCATGGCGACTCTGGTGGTCCATTGGCAATTCGGAATGAGGATGGTAGCCACACTTTACTTGGTCTAACATCATTCGGTAACCCAGGTTGCCCAACTAATTCACCAGGTGTTTACACTCGAGTATCATCGTTTCTAAAATGGATAAAACGATATGAATAAATAGCACATTCGAAATAATAATAGCTTTGCAATATAAAGCATTTGCATGATTAAAGATTTGCTAGTGTTTTTATACCGGCTACCCATAGGGTAGAAGGGTATTATAACTTTGTGCCGGCAGGAAATGTATGTAACAGGTAGAAGAACCCTCCGACCCTATAAAGTATATATATTCTTGATCAGCGTCAACAGCCGAGACGATATAGCCATGTCCGTCTGTCAGTCTGTCCGTCTGTCCGTCCGTCCGTATGAAACACTGGATCTCAGAGACTATAGAGCTATAATTTTTTTTCGACAGCATTTGTTATGTTTGCACGCAGATCAAGTTTGTTTCAAATTTTTGCCACGTCTACTTCCGCCCCCGCAAATCAATAGATAGAATAATTACTGTAGTAGTTATGATTCCTGAAAATTTGGTTGCGATCAGATAAAAATTGTGGAAGTTATTAAAGAAATACTTTTGTATGGGCAAAATCGCCTACTTACTAGGGGTCTTAGTTGCTTTGGCCGACAATCTGTCACATTGTGCCGTCTATGGTATATTTTGAATGGTGTACTATATCGATATACAAAACATACTATTTGGTATATTTTTTTGTATTTTTTTTAGTATTTTCGGTATATTTTGAAAATGATACCGCAATATTTTGCCTTTATTAAAAATGGGTAGCGGGTATCTCACAGTCGAGCACACTCGACTGTAACTTTCTTACTTGTTTTTAGATAAACTACTACTATTTAAACCCAACAAACAAATATATTGTTATCATAAAAATGTAGATTAGAAGCAATCTGTCCAAATGTCTTTTAAGTTCAATTAAATGGTTATCATTAAAAACTTTATTATCTGAATCAAAAATTAAGTCCTTAGTTTTGTAAACAAATATTAAAATCAACCAGAGATGTCAGTATGATTTTTTATCCACGACAAAAACGATGAGACTCGAGTATAAACCGAAGGCTTATTCGTCTCACACGCTCCTACGACAAATGATGCAAGACCCAATAAAGTACTATGGCCATCAGGGTTTTTTATAGCCAATGGACCACCAGAGTCTCCATTACAAGGTGAGCTGTCACTTGGCTTTAGACAAATATATGATTGTGGAACAATGCTAGCAGATCCCCTCAATTCTTTTAGGATTGTTGCACATTCATCAAGCGGTAAAACGCCGACTACGTAGTACTTTAGAATAGCTGAGCCAGTGTTTGAAGCTGTTGGAAAATGATTATAAGAAAACAGTATTTTAAAATGCATATGTTAACGTACATTCTGTGTTGCCCCAGCCAGAAACAACTCCCATTTCATTCTCATATAGATGCTTTGGATTTGGCAATTTGGCTGGTTGAACGTATTCATTAAAGTGCACTTCGACAGGCAGCTTTATCAGGGCTATATCATTGATGAGCTGAAATTCATCCCACTCTGGATGCACTACAACATAAGATCGCTTTACAATCACGCGTTGTTGTCCTGGCTCTAATGAATCCGTTAAATTCACAGCGCCGATAAAAATAATAAATGCAACTCTAAGGCGGATAAACTTAGTTATAGTTGATATCAAAATAACGTAATGATAACTTACGCATTGTCAGCAATACAATGGGCTGCAGTTAGGACCGCTCTGCTGGATATTATAACGCCGCCACAAGTTGCATACCATTCGTAATTCTTAAATGTATACAAAAATGTTTGGTAGGGAAATTGCTTAGCGACTGCATTCGAGCCATTCACAATGCGCTTGATTGGCTCAGATGCCACCTCATCATTCAGATGATACAAGAGAAAAGTTAGGAAAATTATTTGCCACTTCAACAAAGCCATGTTGAAAGGTTAAAAAAGAACTAATTGTAATAGGAAATGCTTCCGAGTATTTATAGCAACCGAAAGCAATTAGTTATAACAACTTTGTTGCAATCAGCAAAGAGCCGTGACTTTTTATTAATTTTATTACTATTGCACGCATCTACGTTTCTTCTATAATTAATTTTTGTAAATATAAGTCTTCTATAATACATTTTTCTAAATATGATATAGGCTTTCAATTTATAAGTGTTCTATAATACGTTTTTGTAAATGTGATATATGACTTTCGACTTATAAGTATTCTTTTATACATTTTTGTAAATGTGATAAAACCTTTCGGCCTATAAGTGTTCTTTTGACAAATAAGTGATCTACACTTTTGTAATTTAACATTATACATTGGACCTATAAGTGCAACTACTTAAGTTTTATAATACATCTTTGTAAATAAGATAAAAATACTTTCGACTTAAAGGTGTTCTCATTGAAGATTGTGAGTTCTGATAGAACATGATAGCAGACATTCGACCTATATGATGTAAACCTTCGACCTATAAGTGCTCTATAATACATTTTTCTAAATATACTATTATATAAACCTTTCGACCTATATATAATATAAGTGCAACTAATTTTGTTCTATAATACATTTTTGTAGATATGATAAAAGACTTTTTACCTATAGGTGTTCTCCCATACATTTTTGAATTTACATATCATATTTATGATAAAAAACTTTCGACCAATAGGTAAAACTACTTATCTTCTATAATACATATTTCTAAATATGATAGCAAACTTTCGACCTAAAGTGTTTTATAATACATTTTTGAAGTAGGATATAAACCTTCGACCTATAAGTGTTCTATAATAAATTTTTCTAAATATGCTATAAATCTTTCGACCTATAAGTGCAACTAAGTTTGTTCTATAAAACATTTTTGTAGATATGTTAAAATACTTTCGACCTAAAGGTGTAGTGATAGCATTTGTATATGTTCTGATAGAAGTTGATAGCAAACTTCCGATTTATTAGTGTTTTATAATACGTTTTTGAAGTATGATATAAAACTTTCAACCTACAAGGTGCGACTACTTTTGTTCTATTATACATTTTTCTTAATATGATAAAAGACTTTCGACGTATAAATGTTCTATAATATGCAAAAAAAAAAACTTTCGACCTATAGGTGTAACTAATATTCTTCTTTAATACATTTTTGTAGATATGATAAATGACTTTCTACATATATATTTGTGTTAACTTATACATTTTTGTATTGACATATCATATTTATAATAAAATACCAATGAGTAGTTTCACCTTTCGACCAATAGGTACAACTACTTATCTTCTATAATACATATTTGTAAATATGATAGCAAACTTTCGACCTATAAGTGCTTTGGAATATTCAACAATTTAAGTGCTGAATGCGAGGCTGAGAGTCCATGGGCGTTGCATGGCAAACGCATTGGCGAAACACGCCCAAAATTTGACACAGACAAAAGCCTAAACAAATATGCAAAGCCAAAGCCCACTCAGCTGGCAACAGCAACAGGCAACAGCAACAGCAACAACAACATGAAACGTTTTGTGTCACAAAATATTTGAATGTAAAGTGCGCGGCTCCGCGCGACTTGCAACTTGAGAGTCTTGCAACTCTTGGCTTTTGCTGTCTCTATTCCTTGTTGCAGCCAGCCAAGTGGTGCAAGTGCCACCAGTTCCCCAGCCAACAGCATCGATGCCTTAACTGACGTGCGCCTGCGCGGCTCTTACCTCCCCCTTCTACCCCCTGCACCCCCCGTGATTGTGCCCCTAGGTCGGATCACTAATTGGTCACGACAGCAGCTAGCGTTGAGTTTTGAAAAGCGAAAAGTAAAATCCATTGAATTTGGCAACGCTCGATTGCCATTTGTTGCTGTTGTTGTTGTTGTTGCTGTTTGTTGGCCAGCTGAAACCTTCAATTTTGGTAGCCAGACAGCGAAAACAAAGCTGCCCCCAAAGACACCTGCCCCCTTGCGTCCGCCTTCTGCCAACTGCCAACTGCCGCCTGCCTCTTGATGGGGTCTTAAAGTTTAACATCGCAATTGATTTTAGTCGTCAGTTTTGTGGGCTTTTGATTTTCGTTATTAGTACTGTTGTTGTTGTAGTTACTCTTGGCTTTTGCTTTTGCTTTTGTTGTTGCACTGATGGCGCAAACTTTAAGCATTCAACATTAAACTGTTCGATTAGTTTTAGTTTGTTGCCTCTTTTTTTGCTGTTTGATTTTATGCAATGGGTTTTTTTATTCGCTTTTTTTTTGCTTTGCCAAATTTATAAACGACTGCATTGAATTTTATTATCGAATATCAATTTGAATGCATTTTTAATCATTGTTTTATGTTGGGCCAAATTGAAAATTATTATTCTGACTGTTATTAATTCAAATATTTATTGTTATTTAATAATGCACAATGCGGCATAACGTAACAGCCAAAGTGCACTTGCAGCTTACCGCTGCATAAATTGAATTTTAAATTACAATAGATAAATTAAATGCGGACAAAATACAAAGCGACCAGGAAGAGTTAGAATTCATAGTATTGTTTTGGAAATAATACGTTTTTAATAAGAGCAAAATTAAGATAGATTATCGATTTAAGAATTTAATTTATGAGTTGGATAATAATTTGCAGAATTAAAATATTGCTGAATATAAATAAGTTTGGCAACGATTGGCTTGTTCAGTTAATCCTTTCAGAGCCGAATTAAATAGCAGTGATTTTGCAAATGTTTGAGGTGGTATTCAAAATAATATAAAAATTAATAAAATACTAAAATTAATCGACACTTTTCAAATGTTAATATGAACACCAAAATAGTAGTTTACTAAGCTCAGAAAAAAACCAAGTAAAAGGGCTAAACGAGTATGCTCGACTGTAAGATACCCGCCACTCATTTTTAATAAAAGACAAACGGTACGTTATTAATTTTAAAATACACCAAATTAATATACTACAAAAATACTGAAAACATACTGAAAACTACATTTGGTATATAAAATATACAATAAAGGGCAAATTATGCCAGATTTTTTAGTCAAAGCAACGAAGGCTCGCAGTAAGTAAGTACAAAAGTATTTCTTATATATGATAATTATCCGATCTCTTCTACAGACATAACCTGAAATCCTATCCTTATCTTAAGCTTTGCATGAACATAAGAACCAAATAGTTTAATTTTTAAAAGCACAAATATATTTAACTTCAAACCAATTACTTAAAATCCAGTTTAGTGTATTTCATACTGATGTAAATTGGTTTATTCAGAGTTTTGTTGATGTAATACAAAGTATATAAAGTGTGGTGCAATTCATTGTGTTCATGTTGTGTTGTGTACAGACCAATTAACTATCGATCTATCGATACTTATTGACAGTTTTCCCAGATGAACATACTTATAGTCTATAAATATTTCTATTTTAGTTCGTTTGAAGTTTTCTTTAATTCTCTATTCAATTTTAATTGCTTCCTGATCCATTACCTAACTAATTTATACCTCGAAGCTACCTTGTTTTCTTGGCAACACAAAATACTGTAATGAATCAGGATACATATTAATAAAAACTTTTCAGATTTATCTCTTAAATCCCAGCACTTCCCGATTGCTTTGCATATGCTCTGCCCCCTTCCCCAAAACCCCCGTCCTCTTGATCTCCATTAAACAATCTGTCTGTTGTTAATGTAATTTTGTGATAATTTATTGGCTCGGTTGTTGCAAGCACACAATAATCGAAATTTTCGGCAGTCGCCAACGGCAACTGTTGCCAAAATAATGGAAAAAAAGAAGGTAGACAACGTCATTCATCAAATAAAATTTACTTAATGAAATTAATAAATAAATTATGATATAAATCTTGTTACAATCGCCGTAGCCTTATGAACGAAGCCGCCGCCAATATTTGTTGGTGTTGCAGTTGCCGCTGTTGTTGCAACGACAACTGCAGCAACAAACAGCAACAGCAACATTTTTATTAAAAGCTCTAAATTATTGGCAGTCGCATGCGACGGCGGCAACAAAGCAAACGAGGCTGGACAACTGGACGAATGGACAACTTGCCACATGGAGTCGAGAGCCGAGCGTCGAGAGTCGAGCGTCGAGCCAAGTGGCCTGTGCCACATTAACGAGCAAATGTCAATTTCGCAGCAATCTTTTTGCAATTTTTGTGTTTTTAGTTAATAATTTTTGCTGTCCAACTGTCGGCAACAGCAACAGCCACAACCAAAGCCACAGCCACAGCCAAGGGGCAACAGTTGCTGCTGTTGCCGTCGTCGTTGTCAGCGATGCGCGTGCGCAGAAGCAACGACAACAACAACAATACGTTGCACTTACGTAATGTGCTAAAAAAAATATTTGTGTCTTGCAAAAATTAAGTTAATTTATATTTTTTGCTGTAATAATTTTAATTGGTTTTTCATCGCATTGCCGAGGGTAGCTTAGTTATGCTGAGACTCGAAATTTTATTTATAGTAATTGTCGATTGCGTAGTTGACAATATAATTTAGATGCCTATTTAAGTCGCTAGGTGGTCATAAATGTGTCAATGCAATTAGTGGTATAACCAAAATTTCTAAGGTATATCTATATAATAAAGATACTATAACATTTAAAGTAGTTTTACAACTGAATTGATTCCAAATTTCTGCTTACTTTTTACTCAGTTGAATATATATTAAGTAATCAATTAAAATTGTTTAGAACACTTCATAAATTTAAGTACTTTTTAGAACATGTTATTAGCTTTTTTAATCTCTTCTTAATTTGCAATTTAATAAGAAAGAGACATATTTTTGGCGAACATTCGATATAATTATTAAACTGTTTTCATTAGAAAGAAGTTTTAAAACCTTTTCTATTTTGTTATATTATGAGCTTAGGAATAAATTTTCTATTTTTATACAATGTAATTTTCTTCTTCCTAAAAAAAATACCAAAGTAATTTAAATAACACATCTTTGTATAAAAGAATTTAATATTAATATTAATTTTGCAACTTAATTCATTATTAATTTCAGATTATGTATTATACAATTGAATCTACATTATGTTTTATACTAAAATTGATTAGAACAGTTCATAAATTAAAGGAATTTATAAGAATTTATTTGTATTTTTCTTCAATTGTAATTTTTACAATAGCTCGTCAAACATTTGCCATCAATATTAAAATATTATCAGTTGAAAGAATTCCGAAATAATTATTTCTGTTCCGTGATGACTCAAAGAATAAATTTGGTAGCTTTCATATTTCCAATTTAAGTAACATATCTTAGTAGGAAAGAATGGAACAATAATAGTAATAAGTAGGAAATTTCACAGCTGAATTCATTCATTATATTTGCGTGCTCTTTACAGAGGTTATGTGCAGCTCTCAATCAAGATTGTTAGAGTATTTATACATCTAACTCACAATTTTGTATTGGACAGTTGATAAATTTTTTGAATTTTCCGACGTATATTTTGTGATTTTTTGTTGCATTTTGTTGGCACGTAAATGTGTCAAATATTGACAATTTATATAAGTAATGCACATAGGTGCCTAGATAGCTGTCTAGATGAGGGGGCGGTGCAAGGTAGGTTTAAAGGGGGAGCGAGAGGGGGAGATGGAGCATAGGCGATTGGCAAGAAATATGAGTTAAACGCGTTTTTTAGGTCGATGCCAATTTTGTGTTTTTTTTTTCCTTCTGCAGTTTGCAGTTTGCCGTTGCTGTTGTTTGTATGTTGCTGCATTGCAATTTTGATTGCTGTTGTTGCAGTTGCTGTTGCCGTGGTGGTGGTTGTTGCTGCTGTAAACAGGAGATTGTTATTTGCAACCCGCTGTGCGTACACCGCAAACTGGACAACTTAATTTGGCTAAAGTCGCTTGTTAGTGTTGCCAGCGAGCCTATAGAGTCATGTTGTTGTTGTTCTTGCTGTTGTTGTTGCAGTTGTTGCTGTTGCGGTTGTGGTTTCGCTCTGTGATTGCCGTGTTGCTGCTGCAACATCACTGTTGCACATATGAGTGCAGTGCAGTGCTGTGAATAAAGATGAAGCTTGCCCTCCTTTCCCCTTTTTCTCTTGCTCTTCTTCGCTGCCTCCCTCCCCTCGACAGTTCTACAGTTGTCAAAATGGCATTGGACAAGTTTATATAAATCTTTTTTTATTTCCTTTTCTTCTCTCACTCAGCTTGTTACTGTTGCTCTGTTGTTGTTGCTCTGGCAATTGCTGTTGTTCTTGTTATTGTGGCTGTTGCTGTTGTTCTGGAAACGGCAACAATTAGAGGAACAAGCAGTTATCAAAGTTAATAGAACATTGCTATGCATAACCAGACATTCTTCTTGCTCTTTTTTGTCAGCCTGGGAACATTCCTGGAGCGTTGTTTGGATTGGGAAATTCTTAGCGATAGTTTATTGGAGTACGTTTAATTTCCAATTAATGTTAAAGTTTAGTCACTTCAACAAGCTTTATCAAATTGATATTTATTTGAAAGGAAATTTTAATTGATATGACTTTTCTTACGACAACTTATAAACATATCTTCATAACATTTTATAATATTAATATACTATTATCACCTGTTCTGCAGCCAATCCCATTATATTGAGAACTTCCTTTAAACATCTTCCACATATGGGCAAATCCCAGAAACAGTCCACCAGCGACCAATTTTTAAATTTCACATTTTGTAATGTTTTTTTATATGGACCATTAAAGTAGATATCGAATTTTAAGAATTTAAAGTAAAAAAAGAAATTTCGATCATTATAAATGCAAAAATTTTTATCAAACCCAATTTTCATTATAATTTTCATAATTTTACTTACATTCGGGCTCTGCGCACACCTTCAAATCCCTTTTGTATTCTTCACAATTTTTTGGCCTCTGCTTGGGCTCACATACAAAGCCAAAGTAAATCACGTTGAAATAATTGTTAAGCACATTTATGAATATAATAAATAATGTTTAGTTTAAACAAAAAGATTTTTGCCTTATGTTAATGCCAGCGGAAAAAGTGTAGCGTGCGACACAATGGGTATACAGCTTTGCTAAAAATCTATAAACATTATTAAGACCAAACGATCGGTTTTTGTCTTCTAATATTCTTAACTTTCTTTAGGATATTAACTTTCATAGGGTTTATTTTGCAGAATTCGCTAAAAATTGCGTTGGAAATGAAAATTTTGAAACTAACTTCCACTTTGTGTAGCGTGCAACACGTCACAATTTTATTAATTATTTTCAAATCAGTGTCTCCAGTGAAAATGAATCTTATACCCTCCGAAAGTACTCTCAATTCACTCTAAATACATAACAAAAGTTTACGGTAAATCTTTAAAAAAAACCCCAAAAAATTGATTTTCATTAGATAAAATCGTGCGAATGTTGCGTGCGACACGTGGGATTTGCCCATATACTAATTTATCTAAAATACATACATTCAAAAATCGACTTCTATTTATCAGTATTTATTAACTACATATAATGAAAAAAAAAAAATATCATAATTATTTGTTTTTGTTTATGACTACTTCACTACTAAAAGAAAAGTTATAAATTCCAGATTTTGATATTAGTACACTAAAATATAGAAGTAAGTTCATTTCATTTTTCATTTTGAAATCATTTGATAAGAGAACAAGCTTTTATTAATAGGACCTTCTAAGAAGAATGGTTCTAAAGAATGATTCGCGATAGTTTTACAAACTGAACTATGGGCGAATGCACTTACCTTTAAGTACAAACATTAATGGAATTTCGATTGACATGAAAATTTTGCAACGTGAATCTAATATTTAAAGTCTTTTTAGTATTTCATAATATTTCATTTTTAACCTCATCCATAATATTCAACTTTGATCGTTTATATATTCAAACCTTCATTTCAAGTTAATTGCCCTTTGCAATTTCACTTGCGTTTATTGCCAGTTTGCCAGTGCTTAAAACTCACATCCAATTACTTTAACTAGTCGCGTATTTTGCAGTCATTTGTTTTGCTTTTTTATGGTGTTGTGCGGTGTCTGGTCTTTGCTTTCGTCCTGATCGTCTATCATCCCTTTGGCCACTTTAATTACTCAAGCCTTTTGATTAATTTGTTGACTTGCTTAGCTTAATAATTGCCACACGAGCAACGGGACAAAAAAAGAGAAGAAAAGGCAACTGCATTGCGGCGGCGACATTTTGCCATTTGCCACGCCAAGAGTGTGTTGCAACTTGGCTGCAGCTGCAGTAAGTTGCAACAACTGGAAAGTTGTCGCGTCACATGCAACAAAACGACATTTATCATGTTAACCTTTGAAGTGCATTTGTCTAGACGTCTTCAACGAGAGTTGCTGTTGTCGTTCATGTTGTTGCTGCTGTTGTTGCTGCTGTTGTTGCTGATGTTACTGCTGTTGTTGTCGCACCGGCGTTTCCTGCCGCCAGTTATGACAGCAAACGGCATTAAATACAAAAAGCAAAAAAAAAAAAATACACATACGGAAAAACATCAGAAAGCAACAAGGAATCATAATAATTTGTAATAAATTAACGCCTCGTGTGCACAGCAACAACCACGACAGCAACAACGACAGCAACAGCAACAGCAACGCCTAGGCAAAAGTCGGCATTGGGTCTAGGAGCAAGGATTAAAACACGCCCATGGCCCAAGCCCAGAGCACAGAGCACAGAGCAACTGCAGCCGCGCTTCCTCGTCATCTTCATTAAGTCAAGGCGCGTTGTCGTTGTCGACTTCACATCACAAACATACACACACACACATTCATACACATATGGAGACAGGTAAGTGGTGCCCAACTCCCTCTGGCCCATATCCTTTTGTCTAATTTCACGCTGTCGTCTCTCATCAAAGCATGACGCGCGTCCCCGGCGAGTAATTCATCATTTCGCGTGACGTACTCGCCTCCAGCTTGCAACGGCAACAGCAGCAACACACACACACATACAGCACACACACACATTCAACGTACACATACATAGAGACATAAATTCTCAAGTGCCAAATGCATTTTTTATATGCCTTTGACTTGCCTCCAACTTCTGGCAATGGCGTGACAATCGACGACGCGACGTCTCCAACATGTTGAGACTCAAGCTCAGTGCTCTCTGCTCTCTTCTCTTCTCCACTTCTCCCCTATCGTTCTCCATCTCCACGACATTCTCGTACTCCATCGAGTCCATACGCCATGCTCAAGTCTCGGCAGCGTCGTTAGCTGCTAATTATTCAAATTAATTGTTTAGCTCGAAAGACACGCGCACGCGCAACTCAAACGCCAATCAAAGGCGACAGTTGCCCAGGCCAAAAAAAAAACACACAGTCGAAGCTTTTGCTCTTCTCTCTTTCCATTGTTGTTGTTGGTGTTGTTGTTGCTATTTGATGTTGTTTTCTCCTGCTCATGTTGTTGCCGCTGTTGCTGTTGCTGTTGCTGCTGACGTTGCTGTTGCTGCTGACGTTGCTGTTGCCGTTGTTATTGCTTGCTCTCTTAACGACCTACGATTAAAAGTTGCTCCTCAAAACACAAAAAAAAACCCTTTGTGACCACTCCGAATGCCATTTTCCAGCGTTTTTAATTGAGTTGTTTGGGCGTCTCTGGATCTGCCACTAGAGATGAGCGAGTGTCGTGACACGAGTCTCTGAAAAAAAATGGATTAAGAAAGGAGCTGCACGTAGCTCAGTACGTTTTTGGAGAATCCAGAAAATACACATTCATTCCAAGTTTTCGAGAAATCTTACTTCTGTGGTATGACAAGAATATATTTTTAAAAATATAGATAATTTCGGTTTTCTTTTTCGAATTAGAGTTATAACCCTTCCAATTTTTGTATTCTTTTGGATGATTATATCACTGCTATAATATTTTGTTACATTAATGTTCATTATATAAAATAAAGTAACAAATAAGAGAGTTTCTTAATTAAATGCAAATATTTATCGATATTATGCGAACATTAATGTTTTATACTTTTCTCCAAAATTTATTAGAATATTACACAAATTACAAAGAAAACATAATTCAAAGAAACTTCATATTCCCATTTTAACTTTTATTTACAGAATTTAATTTAAGCTTTTGATATTATTAACATTTCAGATCATGAGTATATTCATTGAATAAGTCAATATTTGAAAATTATTAGAAATTAGAAACGCCAATTACCGGCATAATTTATTAATTTAAATTTAAGAAAATTTACATAACTATTCAAAAACTATTATAATAATTATATTGCATACATTTTTAAGATATGTTCCATATCAGTTAGAAAATTCTGAGCCGATTTTTAAATGTCTCCATAAGTCTTATTTTTGGAATAAACATAATAACATAATTAAACAAATAGTCTGGCTTCAAAGCGGACAAATATTATAAATGAGTAATATGAAATATACTATTGAGATAAGATAAGGTTAATTCCAAATACCATATCATTATTATGCATTATTTGAATGTAAAAACCGGTATGTCATTACCAAACAACCTAATATACTATTGAGATAAGATAACATTTCATTATTTAACATCATTTATTTACAAATATTCTTAAATTAAAAGACTTCCATTGTTAAACTGCCGCTCATCACGCTGGCAACTCTATAACAGTTTGTATGTTAATTCTGGATTACGAGTATATTTGGCAATTATAGTTCAGGCTGGGAAAGTACTCGAGTACCCAATGCTAATACTCATACTCGCATTTGAATTCGTATTCGTACCCACTGACTGGGGCAGTTCCTTTCGAAACTGCCAAACAAATAGAAATGCAATTTGAATGCAAAGTTTAATTTTAACAGTTTTCGTAGTTTTGCGACTTGTTTGCAAGTTCCAATTTAGGTCGCCTCAATGGCATCGTCAGTTAGCTAGCCTGGGCAGATAGTTAGGTAGGAGCATATACACAGGTAGGTAGGCAGGTAGGTTGGGATACCTGTCAGTGTTTTGCAGCCAGTGGAACTGACAGTGGGAAATGCAAAATGAAACTCCCAACTGTCTCTCTTACTCTCTGTGTGTCTCTCTGTGTGCTGTTGTTGTCGTTGATAGACTGCCAGCAAATTGGCTCTAATGGGTGTTAGTTTAAGGAGGAGTTTCAATATACAACTGCCAATTTGAATTAACCGCAACACAATTCAGTTAATGCAATCCAAACTCGTAGCAGCTTCTCATACTTCTCTCTCAACTTCACAATTCGGGCAATTGAGTTGTTTTCCAGCATTCCAACAGCTTCTCATATTTTGCTGATAAAGGCAACAAGTCCAACAATTTTTTATTTTTGTTGGTTTCTTTTGGGCAAAGGACGAATGCAAAAGCGAACAACGACAACTCCATTTATTTGCTTTAGCTTCAAGCAGTTGTTTTATGTACTCGTACTTCAACAAGGAGACAACAAAATTGGTTCGAGTGTTAGCTATTGATGAGCTGCACAATACCCTGTAAGATGAGTGACAAGAAAGAAAGTAAAGAAGTTTACTCAACTTTCGGAAATCTAAAAACATTTTGTATGATGCTTATAGGTTAAAGTATTTTAATATACCATAATTTAACAAATGAAAATCCTCTAGCAATAGGATAAATCAAGTTTTAGAATGCTTTCATAAGGAATATAGATTTTTTAGATACTTATCCTTTGATTTCTACAAGATTTAGTATTTTAATATACCATATTGTGGCAAATGCAATTCTTTTATTAATAGTAAGTTTCAGTAACAAAGTTTTGATTTGATTTCTATATAGTATTAGTTAAACAAATGGAATTCCTTTAGCAATAAAACTCTGTAGTAAATTTCATCAACAAAATCTTCGTACATAATTCCGATTCCTTTACAAAATCATTCCTTGATTTCTATGCAATATAGTATTTTAATATATCAAAGTTGAACAAATTCAATTCCCTTAGTGATAAGTCAAAACTGTATCATGTCTAAACAACATAACTGTCAAACTAAGAGCGATGAGACGAATCAGAATCTTTTAAAGAAGCATTTTTATAATAGCTGAAAATATTCGATTAGTATATTTTATATCACGTCAATTAACACCTCATATCGTCTAATATACCGCCTGCTGATTATGTGATTGGTTTACAGGGTATACAAAAAGTAAACTGGAAATGGCGACCACATTTTTTTGCTTCTGCCCAGCTAAGATTAGCATCGATTTCTGGCTACTGTTGTAGCGACTCTTGTTGAGGCAGTTGTTGTTGTTGTTGTTGTTGTGGTTGCCGTTGTTGTTGCAACAACAGTAGAGGTTGCTGTTTGCTGTTGGTGTTGTCAAAAGCGGTTATTTTGGGCTTAAATGGTTTGGAATCAAGAAATGAAATGAAATCGGCAGGGATAAAAATTGCTGTTTGGCCTCCGCCAAAAATGTCGACGATTATGACGACTTTTTGAGTCACAGCGCCAAAGACAAACAGACAGTCAGACTGAGAGACTGAGAGACGGACGGAGACAAAGTTGCAAAAACGACAACGAAAACGTTTTTGGGATAAATGTTAAAAGGAATGTTTATGCAAATTAGAAGCGATCGCCGCCGCATCTGTTTGATGTCCTTTGCAGAATGAATTGCTGCTGTTGCGACAAAGGGAATGAAGGTGCCTCCGGCTGCTGCCGCTGCTGCTGCTGCCACAGATACTGCGCATGATAATGACGATGATGATGAAGTTTTCGATGACGATGATGAGATCAGAGAGAGAGCTCACAATAAGCGTTGCCAAAGCGATTTTTGGCAACACGAGTAGCAGCGACTTCGACTTTGGTATCGCATTTAATCTCTTCCTGGCAGCTGTTGCTGCCACTGCTGCTGCTAAGGCTGCCAAACGGTAGCCGCAATTTGGCATAACATTTGTGGCAGCAACAACAGCACAACAGAGACTAAAAGTCATTTGTTGTCAGTCTGAGCAATCGCAATCGAATTGCAATTATCATCGAAATTCAAAACATGGTAATTATCTGGCTTGTAATTAAGTTGGTTCGACCTTTTCCTTACAAGCGTCGAAACTTGTAAATCTCTATCACTATAGTTTCCATTAAGAGAGAAACGCACTAAAAAAAATCGAAATTGTTATCGAATCCGGCAATCGTTTAATCTATGCCGATCGGAATCGAATCGAATGTTAAAAACGTCACAAAACCATTAAACGAAGTCCGCAGCTCTTAACGCAGATAATTTGCGATCATTTCGCGTTGATGATGCCACATTGATGATGAGATGATGGCGCTGATATCGCGCGAATTGCCAACGATAACGGTCTAAAGTCCACTCTCGACTCTGTGCAACCTGCCATGCAAATATTGTCGCAAAGAGAACCCAAAAATAAAAAAAAAAATAAAAACCTGCCACACGAAACCTGGCAACAAGAACGACAACAAGAACGTCGCAAACGACGACAACAACAACGACGTAGAAGACTCGTCGGCCTCTGTCCAGATCGTGTAGATAGTTAAGATCGCTTATCGAATTGAGTTATGGCAGAGCTAAAAGCCTGCCAAAGTGGGTTTTGATGTGTGTGCGTGTCACACACAAACACACACACACACACATACTCGCACACACGCACAACATTATTGCTACTAATTTGACGACCTTGCCACTTGCATTGCGTTTGTTCCAATTAAAATGCAAAACTAATAAATACTCGCGCCTCAAACGCGTAATTCACTTTCAGTTTTCCAGTTTCCAAACAAATTTGCACCTGCCACTTGCCAATTGCAATTGAAAGTAATCCGCAGAAATGTCGAAATGTTATCGAAATCCAAGTTTCAATTCAATTGGCAATTGCCAAAATAAAAAAAAATTATGCTTGTTGTTGTTGCCGCCCCCTGTGGCGCTCAAATTGAATATCGTGGCTGAAAGTGAAGTTCGGCAACAAAACCTAAAGTTGTTATTCCTTTTATACCCGCTATTCATAGGGTAGAAGGGTATTATAACTTTGTGCCGAGAAAGGCTTCTTCAACCCTAGAAAGTATAAATATATTCCTGATCAGCGTAAACAGTCGAGACGATATAGTCATATCCGTCTGTCTGTCTATCCGTCCGTCTGTCCGTCCATCCGTATGACCACCTAGATCTCAGAAACGATAAGAGATAGTGATATATTTTTTTTTCGACAGCACTTTTTTTGTTTTCACGCAGATCAAATTCGTTTCAAATTTTCGACACGCCCACTTACGCCCCCGCAAATCGATAAAAATCAAATAGCAAGCGCAATTTTGAAACTATAGTCTTACATTTTGATACAGACAATAAGTATATAACTAAAGTTTTTATGATTCCTCAAAAATTGGTTTCGATCGGATCGAAATTATAAAAGTTATATAAGAAATACTTTTAGTAGCTTTGCTGACAATCTAGAATGTTTTGCACCCTTTGGTATATTTTGAATGAAGTGCTATATCAATATACCAAATATAACCTTTGGCACATATTTAGTATTTTTGTGGTATATTAATTTGGAATATTTTAAAATTAATACCACATTTTAAAATTAATAAACTGTTTTGCTTTTCTTAAAAATGGGTAGCTGGTATTTCAAAGTCGAGCACACTCGACTGTAGCTTTCTTACTTGTTTCTCATTGCCTCTAATGCGACTATGACATCCACTAATAACACAGTCTCTATCCGCTTTGTAAGGGCACTCGACGCTGGGCGGGCTCAGAGCCAACTCGAAGTTCCAAGCTCCGTTCACTTATGGAATCAAGCCAAAGACTCCCCCGCGAAGTCAACTCGAGTCGAACCGAGTCGAGTCGAGTGCAACGGTGAAAAGTCATAAGAGCCAGAGTCAAAGCCAAAATATGGTTTTGTTTTATATATTTTTGCTTTTTTTTTGGGTTCAAGCTGTTGTTAATGGCATGAAAAAATGTCAAGCGAAACCATTTAGCTGCTAGCAAAACGACAATAAGATTGGCTTAAGTATTTTTTGTTTGCTGTTTTTCGGTTAGTTTTCTCATGAACGTATTTGCTGAGAGGCAGCTAAAATCGAAAGATATGTTTAATCTACTAAATAGCAAATAGAAATGCGATATTATTAAACTGGTCACTTTCACCAAAAGCAAGAATAAATTAAAATTTAATAAAATGTTTAAAAAGGAGGAAATTTGCAGTTTACAATCAAATTGTTGGAGTCCCTAAAGGCAAGAACAAAATCAATTAAAATAAAATGCTTGAAAATATTGGAAGCTTCTGTCGAATTTTTAGAAACCATGATTTAGCCATTTTGAATTTAATTTACTAATTTTAAAAGGCCAATTAATAATCTAAATTAATTTTTATATGACTTTTTATTCCTCCGTTCAATATAAATACTGAACTTATATGCTATTAATAATGCACTACTATATTTATTGATCTTTTTTCTGATTGCATTTAGATTTAATTAAAGTAATTTTAGGCAATGAAAACATCAGTGAATATGCTAGATATCATTTATTAATACTGGAGAAGACATTTAACTAAATTGATCATAAAAATATATAAAAATGTAATAAACAAGTTCAATATTAAATTCACCTTAGATTTCTGAAAGGCTAAATTTTTTCTGTGGGGAATAGAACTTAAAAAACAAAGTAACAACAACAATTTATTGAAATTAGAATATAAATTCTTAAGTCAAGAATAAATTTCTACAATGATTTTAGACTGGCTATTCATTAAAAAATAAAAATATTCTTTATTTAAGAGTGCAAATATGTCTGAATTGAATTTAAAATGTCAAACCTCAAATCGATATTCTACATACTCAAATTTAGATCGCATCTAAGAAAAGCAAAGTGATAATTGGTAGCATACTATTTCTGTCAAACTAAATGCTTTATATAGAATATTCAATATTTAAATTCATAAAGCATATCTTCAAAATCTATTTCACTTTTTCTTTGCTTCACCAATTGCTGACCGAATGTAAAAATTCAAGGTTTCAAATTAAGTTGCTGAAAGCTCAATCCTCTAGCATTTTTTAATAGTCCAGCAATTTAACTTTTGTAAAGTGCTTCTCTAAGAGTAATAGAGAGTATTGAATTTCTTTGCGCTTTGAGAAAGTGAGCAATCAACTAAATTGAACGTTGAGCAAATGATTTTCTTTGCAACATTTGAATATCAAGTTGATGCTTTGATAATTTACTATGGTAGTTGAGGCAATTAATTTGAGTATTGTTAGCCATCCGAGGAGTGACTCGGTCCAAAACACTGTGCTAAATGCTGCGAGTTGGCAATAAAACAAAACTGAAGGTAACACCAACAGTGCAACATTCGCCGCACTCGACACTCGACTATTGCTGTGGCAGTTGCTGTTGCAGTTGCTGTTGCAGTTGCAGTTAAGGCTAAGCGTACCGCAGAGTCGACGAGGAAAAACAAGTGGCCATAAAATATAATAAAAGGAAGTGCTTAAAACTACCAACAACAACAACAACAACAGCAGCAAGCTTGGTGTTTGGTACTTGGTGTTTGGTACTTGGAAACTGGGAGCTTGCAACTTGCAACTTGCAGCAGACGTTGCTGTGGCAGGACTCCTTTTACATAGTTGAGTGTCTGAATTTATTACCCGCGATCTAACACGATTTCTCGCACTTGTACCTACAATAATCATTATATTCAAACACACACACACACAGAAATTTACAAGCGCCAAAGCTTTTTGCATATTTGGCATGCAAGAAGGAAAAACTGCTGAAGAGAAAAAAAAGGTAACAAGTGCAGAGCCAGAGTGCAGAGTGCTCATGGCTGCTGCTTTTGCTGCTTGAGAAACTGGTCTGATCCGAGCTGGAGATGCATCCCAGAGCACACACTAGAACCCATTTATGTAGCTCTATCTATACCTAGAATATGTCTGTGTATATATCTTCTATATAGAAGCGTAGTTAGAGCCACATGTGAGTGTATGCGTGTAGTTAGTTTATGTTTTATATAATTTGCCTTGGGCAAACCCTGAGAGATGCCACCATCATGCACAAACTGCTGTGTTGCATTAATGAGCAGCAGGCGGCAGCGTCAGACAACAACAACAACAACTACAACAAACACGAGAGATTGCAACGAAACAAATCTTAAGCACAGGGTAGACTAGACTAGAGTGTTGGCAAAACTGCAATTAAAAGAAAGTATATTAAGTAAAATAAGTGGAGAGTGCAATCTGCAAAAATTGCTTAATTACTTATCATTATTTCTAGCATATTAATATTCTTCGGCTAACCAATGATAGTTAAGGTGTATTAAAATAAAACCTAATTATGTATTAACTTTAATTTTAATAATAAAATAATAAATAAAATAAAACCTCATTAAAGTTGCTCGAATTGTGGAATTACTTCTTATTTTTCTTTTTAGCAACTTACAATTTTCCAATTATCTAATGTGGATTTTTGCATATTGTGGATTTTGTCACATTTAATAAAGTTGTTTACTTTCTTATTTAAATAAATAATTGAAATTAATAAGCTCACTTATTGCATTCATAGATTGATGATTCTTAGAGCTCTTATGTAAATTTCCAGCGATTATCTTCGAAGTCGCAATATACATATATTACAAAGGAAGTTTTAAAAGATATTGTAAATGACAGTTTTGGTGGAATTTCATTACCACAAATGTCATAGGATATAATTTATTATAAATATATTAAACTAACAGTTGGTGTACTTCTACTTTTTTTGTTTAATTGGCAATTCTGATGATACAATATATGTATTAACGTCAAAGCAAAGAAAGATTCTTGACAAATTTCCCCCCGGAGCAACATTTAAAAGAAAAAAAATTAGAATCAAATTCAATTACAATAGTAACAATTTAAGATTAACTAATGTTATAAGAAATATTATAAGGTTTTGGACAGAGGAATAGACCGTGTTCTCTAAAATTGTCTTCCATCATGACAAAAATATCTTGCTTATTGAAACTTCATTTAAAAATATGAAATTTGTCTTGACTTACAGTAAGTATTTTAGAAAACTTTTTAAAGACTCGGGTTACACACAAAACTCCTCATTACAGCATATCTAGGAGTCTAAAAGTATCACAAGTATTTGAAGCAAGTGAATAATGCAGCAAAGTTGCCACTAGTTTGATTATTTTTTTGTAGTAGCATCTCGCTTGATTCGCTTGCAGGCCAAAAAAACTAACTCACAACAGCAGCAACAACAAGAAGAACAACAACGACAACAAACTATGGAAGCTTGTCTATAAATATTTTGTGGCTGGCATCGAGATGGCTGAGAAGGGGAGAAAAGAGAAGAGTATAGTGTAGAGTATAAAGAAATTCAGGCATGAGATTACAATCGCTTGTAATAAATACCTTAAGTATCACATATATCAGTAACCCAAGGACGTGCATCGTAAGTCAAGCTGAACATTATTATTAAGCGGAGCCACCACCAAGAGCAGGCGCTGTAAAGTGGTGGAGAGAGAGAGGAGGGGGGAACGGGGAGGGAAACTCAAGCAACTTGACTTACGTGCAACAATTTAACAACTTAATTATTGCTAAACTACGTCAGCAACAACAACATCCACAACGACAGCAGCAGCAGCAGCAGCAGCAACCGAAGCAGCGAACGTGAAAGACAACAACATATAGACATAAATAAACAACGGTGCGTATGAGTAATATTCGTGGCGGCAAAGTCGTGGCGAGGCTGAAATAATAATAATAAGGAGCCTGCCAAAAAGATTGCAATGCGCGATATACACAAAGATGATCATCAACAGCTAAAACAACAACAACAACAACAACTGGAGGCAACCTAAGCCAATTGGCTGCACTTTGAAAGGAGGAGGAAGAGGAAGAGGCAGAGGCATGTGGCAGGGATTGTGGAACGGAACGAAACGAAGCATTCGCTTGTCATTGAGTAATCTATCGACAGCTTGGCCATTTAGTCACACACACACACATACACATACATAGGCATTCTGAGCGCTGAACTGTGTGTGAAAATTAGCATAAAAACGCAATTTTTGAATATTAATGTGCAGTTTGGTACGTTGGTCGTTTGGCGGTTGCCTGCAACATTAAATGCAACTGTTGCTGCTGAGCTGCGGCAACATCATCGCCACCGTCTGGGAGGCGCATTGCGTGCAAGGCCAATAAGAAGAAGCAACGGCAACGGCAGCAGCAGCAACAGACGTTGCCACTTGGCTTACTCGTTTTGCCAACTCGAAGTTGCAACTCGAAGTCGCAACTCGGTAATCAGATCCCCTGGCATTGATAACAAACACAACACTTGCTGTGGTTTTTGGCGCTATCGCATAAGTTGCATTCTGCCTTTTTGCATCTTTCACTTTTCTGTTTGGCACGCATTTGCTCTCCCCCTTTCCCCTCCCCTGGCAACTCTAGATTAAGGATTAGTTATTATTGGACTGTTGCACAGCTTGAGAAATGTTTGTGTCATGTTTTTCTGCTGTAATCTACAAAACGCACAACTTCCCACTCGTTTACCTCAACGCCTGACTCTCTTCTTCTCCCTCTCCCTCTCTCTCTCTTTCCTTCTCTCTCTTTAGCTGTTTCTCTCAATCTTTCCCTATAATCTTTGGCTAATGCATTTCACCGACTGAAACAAGTCGCAAGCAACTGTTAAATGCTACTGTCAATTGTCAAAATATATAAACCAAATGATTTCGATAGTAATCAAACTAAATAAGCTTCATGAAATTAAATTAAGAAAATAAATACTTCAAAAAATGTTTCATATCTTTAAATCAGACTTCATTTCAAATTTGAATAGCGTCCAAGCAGTATTTTAAGCAGTGCACGTTCACAGACAAAGCAGTGCAATTAAATTAAAAGCAAAGCCCCAAAAGTATGCAATATTATATACTCACATAATATGTAGGAGAATAATAATAACGAGGAAAAAAATATAAATAGCGTACAAGGACGTCAACTCAACAATAGTTAATTATTTATTATTTCAAAAAAATACAAATAATATTTGAAGAATCTAGGAAATGACTTTTCGACGGCTTAAATTTAGAATTTCATTCAAAGATGTTGATGAATTTGACACACATACATTTAAAATTTAGTCATAGTAGTTATCCTACTCTTTTCTATTTGAAGATAGATAGATCGTGTTGATTTACTAAATTATGCAGACTAGTATAAAAACTTTCTCAGCGTAGGAGGAAACAATGATAATTGATAATTTTTTTTAATTAGAAAAGTGTTCAGAGTCCAAATATGCAATCACTGATATAGTGAGCTGAAATACATACGTATTTATTTGCATAACATTGATAAGCTGTTGCCAAAGCATTTGCAATCTTATCTAAAATCTATAACAAATTGTGGGGCGCGACCCACTGAAAAAACTTGCTGACGCCATCTATTGTGCAGTAGTGCAACTAAGTAAGTATGTTCTTGGCTTCAATGTTAGTTACTCTCAATGGCCGCTAGGTGGCTCACACTTGTAGTCAAAACAAGAACCTACACAGCAGTGCAGAATTTTAAGCTAAATGAAAAGTAAACAAATTGCTGCACATTTCAATTAAATGTTTACCCGTTAAACATGCTTGATAAACAAACACTATTTGTATACTTAGCTGATACAAAGCAAAAAATGATATCAAATACGCTGCTGCTAGTCGAATATAGATTTCACCAGAAACAATGTCGCGACGCTAACTGAATCATAGTTAAGCAGAAACTCACAATGAATGGTTGTTGTTGGGGGCGGGGGCGGGGCGAAGAGCAGATCAAACAAACAGAACGCGACGTCAAGTTCATTAACCCAAACAAAACACGTTTCGACGAGTGCAGCAGCAACAACAGCAAGAAGGAGAAGAGGAAGAAGTACTTGCTGTTGTTGCCCAGATTTCACAAGTTAGGCCAATGACGTCGTCACAATAACCTCGCAGAGGTCGGAGAAGAAGAAGACGCAAATGTGGGTCAAACACTTTCACAAAATCCGCGCCAATTGCATTTGCCGGCGGAAGTCTCCCATCGCCCCTCTTGCACTCTCCACATACGTTGATTCAATCCACACTTGCAGTTGTGCAATGTGCGTTGTCTATGGGGGGTCTGCGAGAGAGAAAGAGAGAGAGAGAGACAGAGAGACATTGCAGAATTGAGCATGAATCATTAGCAAAAAAAAAAACCACTGAGCGTGTGTTGTCTGTCACGAACGCCGCTAAAAGTTGTTTGGCGCCTCTTCACCCGGTTCTCTAGTGGCCGCTCTCTCTTCAGTTCTCTCTCCCTCTATCAATCACTCTCTCTGCAGTGCAAAGCTCAGGTAAGCATCGTCGTTGTGACGTCACAGGCGCTTTGGGAATTGGTTAATTTATGTTAATCGAATTATTCAATGGCATTCACTGTGAAAATTGCAAACTTGACTCTACTTAAGAAACGGGTATGTGGAATTTATTGTCTAGTTTGGTTAACATTGATTATGTTAACTATATTAGCATTGTCTTGTATCAAAAATCGAGTAATTGAATAAGTATTACAAATAATTTTCAATTATTATAAAAATGGGGGACAAATTTAATAAAATCATATATTATGATTGTTTATTCAAACAAAGATTATAATATTTTGAAATATGAAGAAAAATATTTCTGAATTCAGACAATTTATAAATAATAAATGATATTGAACAAAAATTTAAATTTTAAATTTAAAATATTATAAATATATAATAAATAGTAATAATAATAAATAATAAATAGTATTGAAGACAAATTTCATAAGATCGTATCAAATAATGGAAAGAACAATCGATACCAAAATTTGAAATATTTTCAAATATGGAGAAAAGTATTCACGCAATCTTCAAGAACTCAAAATAATGCATAAATAATAAATGGTATTGGAGACAAATTTAATAAAAAGTAATTGAATGAGAAATCAAAAACCATATGTAATATATTTAAATATTGAATAAAAAACTAATTAAAAAATTCAGAATAAATCATAAATAGTGAATGTCAGAAACAAATTATATTTATTTTATTGTTTTCCAGCTCTACAACCTAAACTTTATGCTGCTAGTTACTAACTTTATCTTTAAATATTCTTAATATGATTTTTCTCTTTTATGTACAACTATTTTATTTCCAATGCTTAACTTATTTTCAATACTTTAAATATGACAGCTAAGTGATTAACGAAAACCAACTCAAGCGAAATTTTGTATTTTTAAAAAGAAGTTTATATATACAGCTGCAATAGTTCATAATCTTTCTATTAGTAAAATATCTGTTTATGTGTTAAACCAAATAAATAATATTGAAAACCACAAATACACATCCACATACATATATAATAATTGCTGAGTGTTCGAATTATATGATTTGTATAGCATTAATGTGCTTTCAATAGTTTACGATGTTAAAAGTGTATAAAAGAAAAGAGTTCATTTGGAAAATTTCGAAGTCTAGTTATAAGAACTGTTCTGGAATGTGTCCTCTATATAATTTATTATTTGAAACAAAGAATTACTTGCAACTTGCTGCATTGTTGATGCAGATGCTGCTGCTTTGGCAGCTGGCCAACTTTATAGTGAGTGTATCTACAGACTCGTGATGTCTCTCTCTCTCTCTCTTCCTCTGTCTCTTTTCCTTCCCTCTCCCCAAGCGCATCGGCAAGTGTGATCGGTGGCACGTGTGCCACGCAGAGGTCCAAATAGTTGTGCCTCCAAATACGCACACACTCCTTACATAGATACCAGCCAGATATACAGATAGATAGGCAGCTGTTGCAGTCACGCGGCTGCAACCACCGCATAACAATTGCAGATCGAAAAGTATCTGCTGGATACAATTTGTAAACAGCAGGCATAAACTGAGTAGCTGTAAATGTAAATGCTAATGTAATGCACGGCACGAGGCACAAAACTCACCCACAACTCCAGGCACAACTGAAAATCAAATAAAGCCTAAAAATAGCCAACAACAAAAAGCAAAAGAGGCAGCGCAGAGGTCACCTTGAATAAGGCGCAAGTTTAGCTGGGAACCCAAAAAAAAAAAAAGAAATAAATAAATGAATAACTCTGGAGCGGAAGAAACTGAGCAATAGAGAGAGAGAGATAGGAAGAGAGCGAGAGCGAATTGGGAGAGACTCGCTTTGCTTTCACAATGCCGTTTAGGCCATTTCGTCATTCATCCTGACCGGCAGCTGTTGGCAGCGACGTCGACGTCGCCGTTGACGTCGACAGCTGCTGCTGTTGTAGAGAGCGGCAATGGCTACAAAATCCAGCGGCGGCAGCAAAATTCCAACGAGTCTCGCGTGTAGCACAAACAGTTCGCAACGAGCGCGCAAACTGAACGGAACGTCGACGACCTCTAAGCTAACATAATAGCAATCCAGAGGCGCCACCGCAAAATCCATCCAACACATTCAATTCAAGTGAATTCCAAATAAAACCGAAAAACCAAAAGTAAGCAATCATAATCAAGCATATCAACGTTCAAAAAAAAAGTTCACAAGTGTTTATACCTAAGTTTATTTTCTGTGTTGCAAAAAGTGCATTCAACTTTCTGGCCAAAAACGCCCTTGGCCTTGTGCTAGGGCACTTCCTGTCTGCTTGCCCCCTTTTTATGGTACATTTGTTGTGTGAGGCACTTTCACTTTCGTTTTCCTTTCGCAACGCATGCGTCGAATTTTCCAACCCAAAAACGAAAAACAGCTGTGCTGAAATTTTCTTTTCATTTTCCGTTTGCTGGTAATTCAGACACATTTGACTTTCACAGAAGGTCATTTGACATTGCCTGTTCTAGCCTGGCCTAGTTGCTTGCAACAAGTGAACTTGTCCAGTGTTGCATGACGAAACCTCGATAAATCGCATGAAACTGTCACCAGAATGACCTCATATCAGTTATTTTAACTACGAATGTTTCAAGCAGTTCCACGGAATACAATCTCTAAAAAAAACAGTACGCTGATTTACTGAAAAGAGTATGAAAAAGTTAGTTTGCTATGAAAATGTGTGGCGCAATGTCAGCAGGGGCGTTTTCAGGCGTTTAATATTGAATGTTGAACTGGCTGTTCTATTAGAACTCAGCAGTCTCTAGGCAGATCTTGCTGAAATTTCACTGAATAACTTCTTAGTGTTATAGCTGATGAATTTTCTTGTAATTGAGATATTGTCATTGTTCCCTTTGATTTTTTATAATTTCTATATTAGGACAACTTGCTGAATCCCGTTCATTTTGTTAATTTCAATTGTAACAGACATCTTTAGAGATGTTGGTAGCATTATTTCATTTAGCTATTATACAATTTTAACTTTTACTTTAAATTTCAACATTATTTTACTGAAAGATCACAAGAATTAAATTTTCAATGTTCAAATTCGTAGTTTCTCTGACATAACTTTTTATTGAAATATCCACTGATATTTCATTAAGCAGCAGCTAAGACAAAAGTGTTACCTAAAGAAGAATTTCAAGTTCATTTTAAATTTTTAGACTACTTTTGAAGAGCTGCTAAACAGTTCCAGTTGAAACTCAAAACGTCTTGTTGTTTTCCGAAGTTGTATGCGACTTATAATCTAAATTTGAAAAATAAATCGACAAAGTTTTTTCATTGACAAAAGTTAGCTAGAGAAGAATATTAAGTTCATTTCAAACATGTATACTACTCTTTTCTGTTTCTACTTGAAGAGTTGCTAAATAGTTCTAGTACAAACTCATATCATCTTGATTCGTCTTGCAGTTGTAGCTGACACAGAAGTTAATTTTGGAAAAGATATCGATTAACTCTAGTCATTAAATTTCTCATACTAATCACATTTCTTTGAACAGCTTTCTTGAAAATTAGTTCCTCATTATATTGAATCATAAATCGGTAAATAGTCTTGCAAAACAAGCGATAATCACGCTTTTTACAACTCAATTGCAGCTGTATTTCGAGTTGCTGGTTACGAGTTGTTATTCTGGTCAAAACCGCACACTTAATTAGAAAAACTCTCAAGTTCAGGGTAAGGGCAATACAACGAAACGACGCTGAGTGCAATTTCTTAATTAGAAACGTGCTCAGCTCAGTGCTACAATATATAATCGCTGAAATAGTTTACCCCTTTAAAACATACATATATATTTGCATACTTGGCTGATAACTGATAAGCAGCTGCCAATTGTTTTGCAATCTTATCTGGGAATCTAATGCAAACATTGGCGTCCGACCTACTGAACCCAGAAATTGGAAATTGCGATTATGGAGGAGTGTACTCAATACATACGTCATGAAGTTTAAAAATACAGAAATAACGCAAATATTATTCATTTCTGGTATCGTAATTAAGTGTGCGTTGGATTAGCAATCGATTGTTCAGTGCGGTAATTAATGGAATGACTTATAGTATGATAAGGTAAACTTTATTTCCGATTCTAATGATGATTAGCTGAACATCATGATGAGGTTGTCATATCATATCAAGTGTCGAGTACTTCTGCGAAATTTCTTACAAGGTCTTTCTGATAAAACACAACACCCATTACGACGGGGGTTAATGAGGTTTTATTAGCTCGAATGCTCGAATTGAATTCGTGTGTGTGTGGCATGTGACGATGGTTTTCCGCCCCCTCTTCTTTCTCCCCCCTGCAATTCATCCTAGAGTCATTCGCATATAAAGCGGACAGCAACGAGCAAAATAGAAATTATTAATAATAATTTGTTTGTGGCGGTTTTCGGCAAAAATGTTGCGTAGAGGTTTCACTACCATCAGCTATTGCTCCGGCTGCTGTTGCGTGTCTGCGATAGATATGACCTTCATGAAGGTTAAACAACGCCGACACATAGGTCTGTCTCCGTCTCTGTCACTGTCTCTGTGAATGGTTGATGAATGAATGCGCGTGTGAGTGCCGCTGATTTTTATGTTTCCACTTTTACTTTCGCTTGGCATTAACTAATTCTCGCTAATTTGGATACTATACAAAAAAAATAGAGAACTTGGGCACGTGACAAACACAAGTTGATACTAAATAAATGGGAATCACACTCAAATCCCAAATGATTTGCGATATCACCAAAAGTCAAACCAATTAAACAGGATTCCGTGTGCTTAGCCTAGATATATACCTTTGTGGTTTGAACTTCAGCTTTAATTAAATTCCTTGCTAAAAAAAAAAGTAATTCCCGCAATTCATTCGCTTGTGATTGAAGAAATCATCAAACACCAAACCACTAAATTTACTTACTTTGCAAGATAATTTGGTGGCCAAGGAATTTTGTGCCCAACGAACTTTGTGGGCAGGGAATTCTGTGATCCCTGTGCTTAGCCTAGACATTAACCTTACTTACTTAAGTTATAATCTTAATTCATTTCCATGCTAAATAATCATTCTCTCTTTCTCTCTCTCGTTTACTTAGCAATGGCCGCCGTCAAGGACAGTCTGTTGGCCCAAGTGGCTGAAGTGTTGCCCAGCTCGGGACACAAGGTCACCGTTGTGGGCATCGGCATGGTGGGCATGGCCAGCGCCTTCAGCATTCTCGCCCAGGGCGTCTCCAAGGAGGTTTGCCTCATCGATGTCTGCGCCGACAAGCTGCAGGGTGAGCTCATGGATCTGCAGCACGGCTCGAACTTCCTCAAGAACCCACAGATCACCGCCAGCACCGATTTTGCCATTTCGGCCAACTCGCGTCTGTGCATTGTCACCGCCGGAGTGCGTCAAAAGGAGGGCGAATCTCGTCTGTCGCTGGTGCAGCGCAACACTGACATCCTCAAGAACATCATCCCCAAGCTGGTCGAAGTAAGTGCTGCTCTTTCCCTTCTTTGTACATTACTAATGCTGTTTTTCTTTCCACTCTACAGTACAGCCCTGACACCATCTTGCTGATGGTCTCCAACCCCGTCGATATCATGACCTATGTGGCCTGGAAGTTGTCGGGTCTGCCCAAGAACCGCGTCATTGGCAGCGGCACCAACTTGGACTCCTCCCGCTTCCGTTTCCTCATGTCGCAGCGTCTGGGCGTGGCACCCACCTCCTGCCACGGCTGGATTATTGGCGAGCACGGCGACAGCTCGGTCCCAGTTTGGTCTGGCGTCAACATCGCTGGCGTTCGCTTGCGTGAACTGAACCCGACTTTGGGCACCGGCGAGGATCCAGAGAAATGGAATGAACTGCACAAGCAAGTGGTTGACTCCGCTTACGAAGTCATCAAGCTAAAGGGTTACACCTCCTGGGCCATTGGTCTCTCCACTGCCTCCTTGGCCTCGGCCATTTTGCGCAACACCAGCAGCATTGCCGCCATCTCCACCTCCGTCTTGGTGAGTTAAGAACTTATTTCAGTATTTTCCTTATACTAATTACACTCCTCTCTCTCTCTCTTCTTCAGGGTGAACATGGCATTGACAAGGATGTCTTCTTGTCGCTGCCCTGTGTGATCAACGCCAATGGCGTCACCTCCGTTGTCAAGCAGATTCTCACCGACACCGAGGTGGAGCAGCTGCAGAAGTCGGCCAATATCATGGCCGATGTCCAAGCTGGCCTAAAGTTCTAATTTAAGTCAGCAGCAGCATCAGCGAAGAACAAGCAAAGTATTCTTTGTCTCCACCAATGTTTATTTTTAGTCCATTTCTCAGACACATTATTTATTATTTAAAGTATTTCTTTTGGGTTTGTTACAAATAAATTTTAAAAACTTAAGTTTTATTCTTAAAGAAAACATAAACGATTTACAATCATTTATCAATTGTTAACTATAAAACTGTTATTGCAGTTGAAATTTGTTAAAATCTTGCAAAGTACTTCTAGAAATTCTAGTTAGTATGCTAAACAACCATCGCTACCTCAGAAACTAGCGTAAATCTTAAATGGCTTTGCACCACGACGGGCATTAGTCATATTTATCGCATATTTAAATGATTAAATCATATAGTCAAATTTATTATAATTGTATGTTGAGCACCTAGTTGTCTTCTCGCACTCAATTAAAAACAAAAATTAAAATGATATGGATACAAAATGAATTCACAATGAAATATATCGATAACTATGCTATCAACTCCACAAACTTAAGCGTTCGAAAACTTCAATGAAAAAGAAATGAGAGCGAATCTAGGCAAAGGGAAGTCGAATATGAATCAACTCTTGTGGTAACTTATGAATGAAGATGATTGAGTCTCGAAGAAACATGGAGAGATAGAGGTAGAGAGTGAGAGATAGAGACATATAACAAGAAGCTTTTACTTATCGTTAGTCTTGGCTTCATTCATAAAGTAGATAATAATATAATCATCACATGTCTACCAAATCTTTTGAAAGCATAGCAAAGCTAAAACTGAATTCAAGTTTATAACAAATTTAGTGAGAAGAGATAATCAAATACTCATTTAGTTATGCTTGCAACATTTTCTTCTTCCTACATGAACCAGAAGTTACTTGATATATGTATGTGATCTATGATATGATATATGATCTTCTACGATCTGTCACAGATTGGCTTAAAGACACTTGCAGCAGGCTTCTTAAATACCTTGAAAGAAATGATATATTATGTTATATTTTAGCAAAACTTAAACTTCATTCTTTTCATTATTATGTCAACCATATGACAAATTCATTCAATCTTGTCAGCTTCAACATATGTGCTGTCTATAAAGATCTTCTCTACAACAAGTTTCAACTAGATATCTGAAATGCTAAGCTTGTCAATAAATAAACGGCAGCTTTTCAATAAATGAACCGAGACTGTAGTTTGTCAACAAATGAACAGACAGACAGACAGCCGGATTTTCATAGAGTATTTCACATTTGATAGCCAAATTATGTGCCTACAAGTAGCGCAAGCTAAGCGTTTGCTTGTTGAGGCACGATTCGACACGATAATCAATCGACTTGTAGATAGATAGCCCAACGAGTGTTATCTTAAGCGACAGAAAGCGCTAATCTATGTGACAGTAGTGGGGCGAGACGTAATCCAGACACTTTTTCAATTCCAAGATTCTACTCGAATTGAGTCGAACGTGCAAAATGCCGAATAAAGCAACTACCCCAAAAACCAAACTGAACTGAGCGATAAGCTAGAAGATAAGCGAAGCTCAAGTTCAGTCTTAACGTGGCTATAAAAGACGGTGCAAGTGCGCAGAGCTGGCCAAGTCCAGACCAGTCCAGCCATGAGAGAAGTTCAAAGAATTAGCCAGCGATTGGCATTTGTTATAGGCTCTGTATTGTTCCTTGGGCTGATCAGAGGAAACTCTGGCTCAGCCAGCATCAATCGCATACAGAAGCACAATCTGGAACTGCTTTCAGAGCAACTAAATCGCGGCTGGCATGCCTTCTGTAAGTCGAAGCAACTCTGGAACTAATTACTTACTGTTTAATGGTAATCAATGGATTTGCAGGCGATGCACCTGTTGATGAGGGCGTCATGGCCTTGTTCGATGGCATCAATCCCAGCGATGCGCGTCTGCATGTGATGACGATCACCAATCAAAGCATTCAACTGCCCATCAAATCCATACCGGAAATTCGTGACTTTGACATCAATCCAGAAAGAAGAACCTTAATTTATGTGAATGCCTTTCACACCGCGGACAGTTATTTCAGTGTGCAGGAGCATTTGATGCTGTTGCAGACAACGCGACGAGATCTCAATGTGATTGTTGTGGACTTTGCCACGAATGTGGCACAATTGTATTACACCGTGCGGCATCATCTCTCCGTTCATGGCTATTCCATCTACAAGTTGCTCAGCGCTCTCACAGATGCGGGAATTTCTGCAGAGGATATCACACTCGCAGGACATTCGGTGGGTGCGAATATTGCTGCTTTGGGTGCTGATCTCTATGCCAAGGGTAACAAGCGGCAGGTGGCACAATTGATTGCCATCGATCCGGCCACAATGTGTCGCACCACCGACATCTTGGTGCGTCAAGGTGTTGCAAGTCGTGTGGTTGTGTTGCACGGCGAGGGCGATGTCTTTGGTGTGCGAGTGCCGCTGGGTCATGTGGACATCTATCCCAATGGCATTGGCTACTTTCCGCGCAAGAAACTTCAGCCGGGCTGCGAGACCAAGATCTGCAGTCACATGTATCCATTTGTCTTGTTCATGGAGGCACTCATCGAGGGCGTCATGATTCCGGCCACCAAATGCGAGAATTGGGCCAAGTTCAGGCAGGGCGATTGCAGTTTTGAGAACACTTTGAACATTGGTCTCATCTATCCACCGAATTCCAAGGGTCTCTACTTCTGCATGACGCAGCCGAATCCTCCATTTACGTACATGGAACATGGCCTCAGGTACAAGACGCGACAGCCAGAAGCAGCCAACGTTCAGGCTTAGAGCCATCGAACAGCGGATTAGCTGTGGCTTAGGATTAACAGTTTGTTTTTATATGCATAGTTTTAGTATAAGCGAAGGATGTAACGAGTGAGCTAATGCAGCTTAGCTAAACATTATTAAAGTACTTATTTATGAGCATTTTGGGTTTATTATTTCGTTAGAACTTCCAAAAATATGACTATTATAATTTAAGGATTATTAGTACAAACATTGCTAAAGGTATTTCTTGCAAGTGTTCATGAAATGCATCAATTCAAAATCAATATCAATTTCAAACGGCATCATTTCCATACAAAATAAGTCACAGCCTGAAAGTATGCAACAATTTAGTGCACAGACGCAATGAACAGTGCTGCCAAGTTTTATAACGACAAAGCCACATACTACGCCATGTATAAACATCATACTTACATATTTATATACTTATCATGATATTTGCAATGACATTATTATTATTTCATGAAGAGCACACATTTCGGTTATAAATTTTAAAAACTATTTGCTTGTGTGTTAAGAACAGAAATTAAATATATTCACTCTCCGAATAAACTTATTAATATCTTAAATAAAATGAAGAAGAAATAAGAAATTTGTTTTAATAATTAGTAACATTTTTTTTGGAGTTTACTTTGTATGAAGCATAAAGAAGTAATATATAAAATTGTAGTTAATTGAAATGCAGTGTTTGGATAAAAATAAATAATGCGAAACAATTAATCTGAAACAAAACTTAAAACTGTTAAAATTAAATTGTATTTATGTAATTATAAAAATTTCACTAAAATAGTTTGCTGAGCATTTATTTCTATCGTTAAATAAAATTAAGTTGTTAACAACGACAGAAAAAAAGAATAATTTTAAACAAATTTTAATACGAAAAATTGTTCAATAAGCGGAAAAGAATACAATAAAATAGAAAATAAGTTCCAATTTAGCTAAGTTATCTAAAGTATAGTTCATCGGACATTTATCACACTCTGCAGCCCTGGCTTAAAGCGCAACTTTGCCACGCTTTGGCTTCTCTAGCGCTCCCTCATTCAATGCATTTCTCTCTCTATCGCTCTCTCTCTCTCTCTCTTTGTCTGCTTTCCACTCTCGCACTCTCTTGGCAACTTGGCCTTTGTCTGCTGACCAAGTTGAAACGTTCTCTCTCTCTCTCGGCCGATCTCTGACTTACAAATCAGCTGATGTCCAAGCCAGAAGCCCCAAGCCAAAAGCATAAAGCACATTCGACAATTACGCTCTCTCTCTCTCTCTCTCTCTCTCTTGGTAACTATTGCTCTCTGTACACGCACACTGCAAGCTATGAGAGCTGACAGCCACTATGCTGCCTCTACCTTTGCCTCTACCTGTTGCCAACACAGTTTTTTGTTGTCATTTGCTTTTATTTTTTTTTTTACCGAGTTTCGACGCTGAAAAAATGTGAGTTAAGAGCAGACGGCGCTCAGTCTTGGAGCGCAGTTTAGTTGAGTTTAGCGTGCTGTCTGGTTGTGTCCGGCAAAAGCAACGGCAACGGCATCGGAATCGGAATTGATATCGCCATCGCCATCGGCATCGGCATCGGAACGAGCTGAGGCAGCGATAAACCCGTCGGGTGCCCCGTCGGTATGTTACAAAGCTAAACCTAACGCCGCTTTGGCAGCTCCAAAAACTACAACAAAAAAAAAAAAAAAAAAAAAAAAACTCTCGTTGTTCACTCGCCACCGCGTTGATCGTGCGGAACAATCAACCCAGCTCCAAAAAATACAACAACAACAAGACACAGACGTGTATAATCAACAAATAAAATGTCTAAGCACAAGTGTGTTATGTACATCATGCACAACAAATGTTTATAAATAATGTGAAACACAAGTGCATTTAGTGAATAAACTAAATTCAGAAATTTGTACGAGTAAAACATAAAATTGAACTGCAAAGAAGATCTCGCTTAAAGTCAGTTCATCAGATACACGCATCGGATAGATACGTGTATCTATTGGCTTGGTGAGTGCGAGTTTGAGCTTCAGCTTGTATCTATGTACGTGTATCTGCATCTGTATCTGTTAGCGCGTGTCTAGAGCTCTCGTCTCGTTTGGCTCTTCGTCTCTTAGGTGTCGCTTGGCACACACACACACACACACTGAGAAATGTGCAACTTCTCCAAATTTGGTTGTAATTTTTCAATTGAAAAATGTTAAATGAGTTCTCGACAAGTGACATCAGAGAGAGAGACTCGAGATAAAGCAATCAATTACGCAATTACACAATCGATCGAGTAAACAATAAAAATAATCCATAAATTTGCGGAAAAGTGCACGTAAATAATACATGAAATTTTATAAATGGAAATCATTAAAACAAATTACAAAACAATAAACAAAATGCATTTGGCAGTCATTAATTACGATTTTATTCACTCGTCTGATTAGCATCATTTATCATATCAAATTCAAATCTTTGCAACAAGAAAATATTCCAAAATAGTTGCCAATTAAATATTGTATAAAAAAATAAGCAACCACAAATTAAACGACTATTTACAAGTTTAGATTTCAATAATATAATGATCACGTTAATTTTCAATAATTAAGCCAAATTAATACCTCGAAAAAAATGCGTTTAAATAGCATTAACGATTTTATGGAAAATACGAGTAACAAACAATGCAAACAAACAACAACGACTATCATAAACAAGTATCTACAATCTTTTTTATTGTGTGCTAATGAAGTTGAAAACTCCCACTGTCCGAAGCTCAATTTGAAGCCCAGAACGGGCTTAAGAAAAGTGCAAGTGTGCAGGTTTGCTTCGTCGATTCGAGTGGGGGGGGGGGGGGAGAAGAAGAAGCCACAAAAAAACGTCAAGAATGCTCGATTAGGAAATACCTCTTAATATTTGCTAGACAATTAACATGAAATATTCAGCAGCCATAACTTGCTAAATATCGAAAGCATTGTCAACTAAATATCCTCTTTAATTCAATGCTAAATTCTTGTGCAATGCATCACAATATTTAATATCAAATATAGGTTAAATTGAAATTGACTCATTGAATAAACAAATTGTAAACATGTTAAAAGCGCTTGCGTCAAAGAAAGTGAAAAGCGCGTAATGGATTTGTATAAAAATCAACAACAAACAACGTTGTCAACGCTGAAGACCATGACCAATATATCTTCACTTGATGATGATGTTGATGGGGGCGACACGTCGTATACGCAATTTCCTTTATACAATTGCAATTTCAGTGCGCTCGGTATTTTTATCTCAACCCACGAGTATTGTTGATCTGTCACAAGATTGCGATGCTGTCTTAGATACGTGTGTGTGTTTATATCTATCTAACATATCTTCTTGGGACAGTTCTTGGCTTGGGTTATCTTTTGGCCGCATCGTGGGGTCATCATTGGTTACACTTTTTGTTTTATTTCTATGCAAACAGATAAGCTGTAAAACTGCTGGCAAACTAATCTTTTAGTTGTGAATTGTGTGTACTCGGCACGTGCTTGGCCCCTAAAAAATAAAGTCGTAAAAAATGTATTCTCCGATCTTGGCTCAACTACCTGCAAATATTGCTTATTATTATAATAATTCTATGGAAGTGTGTCAAGGGGGCAATGTCGCTGTCGGAATAAGCGGGTGGCTTGAGCTTAAGCTAATGATTAAAACACTCCCGAAGTCCGGAGAAGTGCAATTAACCTACAGCGTGACTATGCGAGAGAGTACTCAGAAAAAGCCATTCAAGATGCAATTCATGGGCATCATCATGGGCATGGGTGGAGAGCCAACTAACCGGTTAGTTAGTACGAGTTATTCAAATCTTCTCGCATACATTTTTCCCCGATTTAACATTTAGTATATCGTAGTCGAAGTCGAAGTCGTTGTTGCGATTCTGTCAACGTTTCTTGTTTATAAACGAAATTAACGCGCTTAAGTGAAAATTTAGCGCCCTCTTCACATGTAGGGAACCTGTTTCTCACCAATCTCTACTCCCCATATATATACAGAATACTTGGACCGATCGACAGTTTATAAATATTTTATGCAAATACTTGGGACTCGACTCGAGTGTGGATATAGTCGTAACTGTAGGGCAACTGGTTTTGCATCCCATCCCAGACAGATATTCTACAGATATCAGCAAAAAAAAAAAGAAAACGAAAAGAAGAAAAAAATAAATAAACCATTCAATCATTCCATCCCAAGCGAATTCGCTCAATTAATCAAAGTAAAATATCTTCAATCAAGCAAAAAGCCATGCGAAACGGCAACAATGCTGACTTGGCAAAAAAAATAACATAAATATAGTAAGAAATAAAAGCAACAAGCAATTTTCGGCAATCTCAAGGTTTTTTCGCCGTAAACACTTAAAGAGAATACAACAACAAACACGTGTGTCCCATATTAAAGCCAGTCTATAGTGATTACCTCTGTGTGTGTATGTGTGTGTGTGGTTGTGTTTTTGTGTTGTTGGGGAAATCCTGGTTGATCTTAAAGTGCACAGATAAAAACAAAAAGACCCTCAAGGGCTACAAGTGAACAGCAAACAAAAAATCCCCAGCATCAAAAAGTAATTCGATTTTGCGGTCGTATTACAACATTGCCGAAAACGAAAAACTTCAAAATGAATAAGCCAAAAAAAAAATAAAATATATAAAAATTTATATAATAATAAATAATCCAAAAAATGAAGCACAATAAAAATATATGAAAATTAATATAATAAAATAAAATATAAAAAGTAATCAAATGCAATTTTTGTAAATTCGATAATATAAACTGAAAAAACAAAATTTCAAATTTAATGCAGCAAAAAATAGATATGAAAGCAGTAAAATATAATTTTTATAATTTGATATATTCCTACAAAATAAAATTGATATTGAATAAAGTAAAATAGCAAACAAAATAAACAATAAATAAATAACCAAATTGAATATAAAGAAAGAAAAACTAAAATAATATTTAGATAATTTTGTACTTTAATTTTATAAATTGAAAAATAAAACTTAAGAATGTATAAGCAAAACAAAAAAATATTATAAAAGTAAATAAAATATAGAAAAATTTACAAAACGAAAATGGTTAAAAACTTTAAAACATTTGCTAACTCAATTTATACAGCAAACAATTACAATAATTGTTTACAATTGCTTAAACAACGAAAGATAAATTCTGTAATAAATATAAAGTGATTGCTAATAAATTAAATTGTTACAAAAAGGAAAAACAACTTACATAAATTTCACCAAAAGTGCATTAAATTAAATCGCATGTAAAAATAATTCAAATGAAAGACAAAAACAACAGCAAAAGCAATAACAACAATAACAATAAAATAAAATCCAACGCCAACGAACACTTGGGAAACGTGTTGGAATTTAAGTTTAGCTATTTTTTTCTGATGTCGTTGTCGTTGTTGTAGAGTTGTAGAGTTGTTGTTGTACTTTGTTGCTGTCGATTGTTGTTTGCAGTGTATTTGCATGAGTTGCACTTGTGTTGGTGAATAATTTTACAGTTATCTGAACGTGTGTCGCGATCGTCGCGCTCTCACTTATTGTTCATTTCAGAAGAAGAAGGAGAAGGAGAAGTCGACGAATTCACCTGCTTTAACAGAACTACAGCAACTACAAGTGACTGCAACGGGGGGAGGGAAAGAGAGAGAGAGAGAGAGAGAGGAGAAGAGAGCGCTGTCGTCAATGCGGCGACGACGACGTCGACTTCGATGCCGCGCTGTCAATGTCGCGAAGCCGAACTAAATTCGCGCTCAATGAATGACGCCCAACTTAGCCTCGCCAAAAACAAAATGAAAACAAACTGAACTACATAAAACAACTACAGCAACTAGTAAAATCTAACTAAAGTAAAGTGGACAACAACAATGACCGTCTCATATGCTGGCGAAGTGCCAAATGGCAGCAGCTTTGGCTGCTTCTGGAAAATCCTCTGGAAGTGAGTATATATAATACTTAAGTATAAAGTAGAAAAGATCTGCATAGAAACGCCAACGTCTGTCTGGGCGATTTTCGCATTAGTCATGAGTGTTTGTCCGAGTAATTAACATCACATATGAGTACAACTCTGGGTACAATACACAGTTACAGTCCACAGTGCACACATACTACACACATATTTTAGTTTCCAGTAGCCAGCGACTATCCCAGTCAAGTGCCCATTGCCAGTAGTTTGTTGTTTTGTTTTCTACTAGTTATATTTTTTTGTAAGCTCGCATTAATTGTTTCTAAAGTGCAGTCACTCGTAACCAGACAGCGAGCGGTCAACTCTCGTTTGTTTTCAACTATAGCGAGTAGCGAGTAAAAGACAAAAAGAAATCTGCGATCTATAAATATATATACTATACAACCTATATACTTAGTAAACAAATCGACAAAATGTAAACAATTTACTTCACAGTTGTTTCGATCTTATATTATTGCCATTTGTGTAAACATTGTGCTTAAACAATATTTGCAACGCGTAAAAAATCTGATAATTACATTTTGCAATAGGGAGTTATCTAATAAATCCATCAACAAAAGCTCATTAAAAATTTCTATAAATTACATTTTCAACAAATTTTTTTGTTATCTACTTCAATGGGGAATCGAATTCGGATTCAACTAGTTCCGAGTAACTTTTTTTCTGTTATATTTTTAGCTGACTGTAAACAGAGAAATTTTAATTTTTAATTATTCACTGTCGGACGTTTAACGATTTCACTTTTATACTTTTGTACATTTTGTGCATTATTAACCTGTTTTTCAGCTTAAAAGTTACATAAAAAATATATACAATGTTGATCGTAGAATTATAAATTTTCTTTAGAACAAAACGAAAAAATATAACTACACTTTAATTAGCTTCACGTGTAGTACTTTAGTTGAGGAATGCTTAAAAGCCACTTAAATTCATTAGGAACTCAACAGATTGGCATAGAACATATGATATTATTATTAATAATAATGATAATACCCCATATTATACAATACTAATCACGCATCGTGCAACCCAAATATTATTAACATAAAGACCTTGGATGAGAGATGAGACAAAGACCCCAATAAGCCGCAATTCCTGTTTCATTCTCTCAATCAAAACACGCAGCTTGGAGGTTATACAGATCATTAGATGTTGAGCTAGTATCATATCACACAAAAGCAAAAACAAACGAAAAACCCC
The DNA here is from genome assembly GCF_009650485.2 of Drosophila albomicans. Taxonomy (NCBI): domain Eukaryota; kingdom Metazoa; phylum Arthropoda; class Insecta; order Diptera; family Drosophilidae; genus Drosophila; species Drosophila albomicans. The sequence goes on along the minus strand of NC_047629.2, from coordinate 44,565,607 downwards.
ACCAAATACATTGGAGCTGTCATGAAAAAAAAAAGAAAAAAACAAATAAAGTCGCAGAACTAGCGACCCATTAAACTCTGAAATATTTTGAAAAGAATTTGAATAAATGTGATATGCGCCTGATTTGATTTAAGGAAATAGATACCTGTTGTCTATCTGTCAGATGGGAAATTACAAGTCCCCAAGCTATAAATTATATTTAATAATCTCTTAATCGTGCATCTCTATTTTCTGTTTATGTTTCGTTTCGCAGATGGCGCGGCAGCGTTTACAAATTAGTTTGGCGTGAATTAGTCGCCTATCTGTGTTTATATTTAACCATTAATGTCGTCTACAGATTTGCGCTGACTCCCAGTCAGCAATCGTAAGTATTAACTAGACTTTATATGATAGATATATGAACTATTTGCTTTGCAGTCTATTTCTTAAAGTAAGAACTTATTTTGGCCTACAAATGGAGAGCATACCCATGTCCTTTGTGCTGGGCTTCTATGTGAATCTCGTGGTCAAGCGTTGGTGGGAACAATATCGTCTTTTGCCCTGGCCCGACACGTTGGCCCTGTTTATCAGCGCCGCCATTCCAAACTCCACAGGTGGTGTTAACGTAAGTGGTTCCACTTTGATTGCAACGTTCCACTAATTCATCTCTCTCTCATACAGAACGAAACGGGTCGCCTAATGAGGCGTAACATAATGCGTTACATGGTCCTGGCTTATGTCATCACCCTGCAACGAATTTCGCTGCGTGTCAAGCGTCGCTTCCCCACCACACAGCATCTCGTGGATGCGGGCTTAATGCACGAATCCGAGATGAAAATCTTCGAGGCCATGAACCAGAAGAGTCCCATGTCCAAGTATTGGATGCCGCTCGTCTGGGCCACCAACATTATCAATCGTGCCCGCAAGGATGGCCTCATTGCCTCCGATCATATTGTGCAAACGATTCTAGTTGAGTTGTCGGACATCCGACGTCGCTTGGGCGGTCTTATTGGCTATGATACCGTCTGTGTGCCATTGGTCTACACTCAGGTGAGTTGGAGCATGGAAAAAATATAACCTAGGGGGCACCCGGAATCGAACCAGGGACCAGTCGATCTGCACTCGAATGCTCTACCTCTGAACTATGCCCCCGAGATGAATTCATCACTACGAATTGCGGTTTTTAGCCACAAACTGCCTCTCTGCTTCTTTCACCTCTGCCTCAGATGTGCAAATTCAACAGCACCAAACGCATATTCCAAAAAATATTAAGATATTCCGAAGGCTTTACTTGGTATATCGCTCTACTACTACTTTCAATTTGTTCACTAGAGTCGTCATAGATTTCCTGCATTTCCGGCACATAGTTATAAAACCCTTTGTGGATGCTTTGTAGAGGAATTGTCGCAAAATATATAACTTAGGGGGCACCCGGAATCGAACCAGGGACAAGTCGATCTGCAATCGAATACTCTACCTCTGAGCTATGCCCCCGAGATGAATTAAAGCCTCCGAATTGTGCTTTTGAATCACACACTCGCTCTCTGCTTCTTTCTTCTCTGCTGCACAGATGTGTGACTCACAAGGTTATGTCTGACTAAATCAACATTCAAATACCCTGTAGCAAACAATTATGTATTTAGCTGATAAGCAGACACTTTTTTCTCAATGATCTATCACTTAAATCAAGTCCGAATTTCATCATAATTTGCTGGCAGTTAATCGACCCGTTGCATGAATCACTCTTTCAGCTGTTGTTTGTTTTTGTTTCTGGCGCTTTTATTAAATTTCTTTGAATTACTTTTTCAGGTGGTTACCCTCGTGCTCTATACGTATTTCGTGGCCGCTCTGATGGGTCGTCAGATGTTGCCCAATGTTTTGGATAGCAAGGGACGCGAGGATCCCGATTTGTATTTTCCATTATTTACCATATTACAGGTGAGCCAGTCGAACAATAATAATAATAATAAAAATAAAAAATGCAAATATGCATATGAATAATTTGCACGTTTCGCATTATTTGTCATAAATCATAGACATTTTCACGTCTCGCCGTTTTGCAAAAACATTACAAACAAGTAAGAAAGCTACAGTCGAGTGTGTTCGACTGTGAGATACCCGATACATATTTTGAGTAAAAGCAAAATATAGCGCTATTATATACCAAAAATACTAAAAATATACCAAACATTCAAAATATACCATATACGGCACAATATACCAGATTGCCAATCAAAGCAACTAAGACCCCTTGTAAGTAGGCGAAATATTGCGATATTATTTTCAAAATATACCAAAAATATACAAAAAATATTAAAAATATACCAAATATAATATATGGTATATCGATATAGTACCACATTCAAAATATACCATAGACGACACAATATACCAGATTGTCAGCCAAAGCAACTAAGACCCCTTGTAAGTAGGCTTTTTTGCTGATACAGAAGTATTTCTGCAATAACTTCAACAATTTTTATCTGATCGCAACCAACTTTTCTGAAATCACAGTTACTATAGTTATTATTGTATGTACCAAAATTCGCAGCTCTAGCTTTAAAATTACGCTTGTTATTCAATTTTTATAGATTTGCGAGGGCGGAAGTGGGCGTGGCAACAATTTGAAACCAACTTCATCTGCGTGCAAACATAAGAAATGCTGTCGAAGAAAATTATAGCTCTATCTCTTATAGTCTCTGAGATCCAGTGTTTCATACGGACAGACGGACAGACAGACAGACATGGCTAGATCGTCTCAGCTGTTGACGTTGATCAAGAATATATATACTTTATAGGGTCGGAGATGCCTCCTTCTACCTGTTACACACATTTCCTGCCGGCACAAAGTTATAATACCCTTCTACCCTATGGGTAGCGGGTATAAAAATTGTGGTTTTTGGATCATTAACGCAACTGAAATTGAAACTAAAACAGAAATTGAAACGCCAAATGAGTTAGAGGGAAGGTGGTAAGGGAGGGTAAACAATGGGTCGCTACCGCTAAACGCGTAATAACGATATGCATAATATATATATAGTAAAAGATATCTGGGCATATCGAGAGACCGAGATATACCTTACTCACTGCAGTCGGTTGGCTTTTTGCGGTTTTTGCCCCGAGTCGAAGGCAGATTTCAAGTGTTTTGCGTTATGTAAACGACTCGGAAAGAGTCACGTTCACGTTCGAAATAATAAATTGGCATTTTCGCTTTTGTGTTTTTGACGATGGCATTTTTTCGCCTCAGATAAAAATCAGCGACAAGTGTTTTTCAACCATGTTTAGGAGCTGTCATTAATAACTGTTAATTTCATTTTGCTACCTACGATGTGAGACAGTAACAGCCACAAAAGCAAATATCACAAAAGACCAAACTACAAAACAGAGAAAAAAAAAAGTGAATGGAAAATCATTCGATGTGCAACTCATATGAATACTCACTACCAGCGAGTTTGTTCGCACTCACATCACTCACGATTGTGCAACCTATTTGCGTTTCATTAATTCCATTTAATTACAATTTTATTTTCTCTCGTCTCCCATGATCATCTTATGATCTTATCATTGAATTCACAGTTCGTTTTCTATGTGGGCTGGCTGAAAGTCGCCGAGGTGCTAATTAATCCCTTTGGCGAAGATGACGACGATATCGAATTGAACTGGCTCATTGATCGCCACATTAAGGTGAGTTGATAACACTTTTTTTCAAGGGAATCGCTTAGTGAACTATGAAAGTTATTCTACTTTCCCGGAACTTAAGAATTGTTCTTCTGTCTGAACGAACAAGAGAATAGTATAACCAATTGCAGTAGAGTTTACTTGTTAGTCAAACGTTAATATACTTGGCAAATACTCACATGCTGTGCTCAAATATGGCAATGATCGAATCCAAAAAGTATTACCACTAAGGGGGCACCCGGAATCGAACCAGGGACCAGTCGAACTGCACTCGAATACTCTACCTCTGAGCTATGCCCCCGAGATGAATTATTCACTCCAAACGGCGATCATGAACCACAAACTGCCTCTCTGCTTCTTTCTTCTCTGCTCACAGCTGTGTGACTCAAAATATTAACAAAATCAGATGTGCGAATTCAACAGCAGCCAGTGCGGTATTCTTAAAATATACCAAATGAGTATTCCACAAAATATTAAGATATACCGAAGGCTTTACTTGGTATATCGCTTTACTACTACTTTCAATATGTTCACTAGAGTCGTCATAGATTTCTTTGTGGAGGCTTTGTAGACGAAATGTCGCAAAATATATAACTTAGGGGGCACCCGGAATCGAACCAGGGACAAGTCGATCTGCAATCGAATACTCTACCTCTGAGCTATACCCCCAAGATGAAATAACCCCTCCGAATTGTGCTTTTGAATCACAAACTCGCTCTCTGCTTCTTTCTCTTGTGACTCAATATAATAAGAGCAGCATACAATTATATATTTGGATGTGGTCTATCAATTAAAACAAGTGCGAATTTCATCATAATTTGCTAGCAGATCGAAACTAGGGAATTTATTGTGATTATATTAAAACAAAAAAAAAGCTATTAGCATTATCATCGCAGCAGCTTCACTTAAACAGTCTGGAAGGCAGCAAAAAAGAAAAAGCCCAAATGTAGAAACCGGAATTGTTTTAAATGAATGTCAAACTTCAGTCAATTTGATATTCAATGTGAATTGGCATATGCATTAACAAAAAATATTTTAATTAAAAATGTTCGCAAATGCGTTAAGTAAACAACGAAAATAGATGACTAGGGGTGTTACCACTGCCCCTTCCCGCCCCAAGTTATAATACCCAAGCTGTAATTACTCCGTAGCCAATAGATAACAACAGTTAGTTGGCAGTCATAATACTGTCAACATTCGTTGCAAATTTATTATCAACTAACATAACACACAAGTATTTAAATGTTTTTGTTGTTAGTTAGTTTTGCGGCCTGGACACTATATCAAATTGGGTTGCTTGACATATTCTTCGCAGTTGTTACGTGAGTGAGTCAGCGAAACTTCTTGTGATGAAAGGAAGAAAACAATGTTGCCACGCGCTAAATATAACAGGCGTTTAATACTCAATGACAGTGGAGGTAAATTGTGACAGGTTTCGGCTACAACGACTTTGATTGCGCGCTTAAAAGAAGCTTATAAGTGCGAAAAGAGGAAACAGAAGAGTTCTAACAGTTCGCTTAGAGCCGCCAACTTGTTGACAAAGTGCTACCAACTTAATTGTAAACCTTAAAATAGTATGGTCACCTTGTGCCCAAGCGCTGCTAACTTGTCGCTGGAGAGCTGCCAACTCAATTGCAGAGAAGTAAACTGAACAATGAAATATAACTTGATGTACAGAAAAGAAAATTCGAATTAGTCTGAAATAGAAAGTGTAAAATAGTATGGTCAACTTGGATAAGTGCCAACAACATATTACTAGGGTGCTATCAACTCAATTACACTTTTAGAAAAAATTATCCTGAACAAACTTTGTTAACTAAAACATAAAGTTTAATGTGAATTTTAAAGTTTAGAACAAATTGGTCACTTCTTGGCTAATTACTCTCTACTTGCCACATTGAAGCTACCAACTTGTCTTATTATTAAACTTAAAACTCAAATGTTACCTAATAAAATGGCTATTAAATGAAGCTAAAAATAAACCTTGACAATCAATTCCATGATTGCAGCTTTTGATTTCCATAAAAATACTTTTATGGATGCAGTGTACTAAACCAAATTTGCGCTTAAAATATTTACGATCTTGACCATATAACAGCTGAGATAGGAATTAGCGATCGCCTGCTCAGATTATATTGAATTTCTGATCAGATCATATGAAATTCTGACCATTTTAGTGTAGGGAATAAACTAGTCTACCTACTTCAATCAGTTGCAGCGCTTTGTTGGGGGATTTTGAGGTTTGTTTTGCAGTTTATTTATTTTTTGTTGTGCAGCTTTTCGCATTGGGCTCTGAACTTGCTGCTGTGCGAGGAGGTTTTTGCATGTGTTGTACAATGTGTGTGTCTGTGTCTCTGTGTATCTCAGAGTTTTGGGGTCTGCTGCTGTTGCCGTTTGCTGTTGCTGGTTGCTTGCAATTATTTACAAAGCCAACGGCAGCAGCAACAACAACTACAACACATTGGCAAAGTAAATTGAAAACAGGTTTTCTGTTAAAAAACATTGAAACCTCTTTTGTAGAGCTTTTTTATCATTGAATGTATTTTGTTATTTTTTTTTTTTACTTTTTCTGTAGCTGTGTTGTGATTTTGTTTTTGGTTTTTTCCTTTTTGTTATGATCAAGTTGGAAGCAGAGAGTTTTGTCTCGAGAATTTTAGGCACGGTTCAGAATGAAGAGAGGCGACGAAAACAAAAGAAGAGTTGTTTAGTTTTTTATGATCTGACGTTGAAACGTGACACTTGACAATGAGTGAAAAGATCATAAAATAGAGCAAAAATGATTGTTTTTCATTTTGTTTGGTCGTGGGTTGCGCTTAATTTGCATTATGGCATTATGAAACAATTAAAAGACATGAACAATTTCACTTTCTGGAGCGCGTGTGTGGGGGAGGGTGTATGTGTGTGTGTGTGGTTCGATCGCCGCTCGTGTCTGTGATGTAATTAGGTTTTTCGCTTTTTTATGTCCGCAGTGTGTTTTGTGGGTTTGTCGAGTGCCATCCCCGACATCAGAAATGGCAAACACGTTCTCCACTCAACGATCGATCCACTTTCGATCTTTACGATTTTGTGGCACGCGCTAATTTCCATTTCCATTTTGATTTCAATTTCGATTACAGGCCGCCTACATGATTGTGGACGAGATGCACGAGGAGCACCCCGAGCTGCTGCGCGATCAATACTGGGAATGCGTAGTGCCCAAAGAATTGCCCTACACCCTGGCCTCCGAGCACTATCGACGCGATGAGCCCAAAGGTTCCGCGGAGAAGTACAAGGTAAAGAAGGAGGATGCCATGTATGCCAACATTATACCAGGAGGCGGCAAACGCATGCTCAGCGATGATGTCTATGCGGATTATGTGAGTGGAAACTATTCAAAATTTAATTCCCAACTCATCACTGACTCTTCCCTCATTGCAGGAGAGCGTGGACACGCCCATGGTAGAGCGACGCAAGAACAATTGGCTGGTGCGGCAGCTTTCACGCATGGGATCCATGCGCAGTCAGTCGACGGCTTATTCATCGGGTGGTTTGCCCTTCAATCGCAATCGCCTGAACTCAGTTTACTCTAGTCCCGAGTCGGGCATGCCGCTGTCCATATTGCAGCAGCAGCAACTTCAGCAACAACACCAACTGCAACAGCAGCAGCAACAACAGCAGCCTGGCTCACAGCAACAACAACAGCAGCAGCAGCAACAGAGCAAGCCGAGTCTCTATGAGAAGTTTGTGCATCGCAAATCGCTGCGTGCACAGCGCCAACTGATTAAGCAGAGTAAGTAGAGATCGATAGTGACTATATATTACAACTTCAGTTATAAAATCAGTTCGTAGGACAGTGAATATATTTGCTTAGGCTGAGTTATACATTAAATTTCCTTCAGCAACGTAAGAATAAGTTACGTAAGATCACTTTTTACTGTTACGAATTCGTTATTTACAATTCAACATACTTCAACTGCTTTAAATTGACATTTCTATGGCTATAATTTACTGGCTTCTCCCACTTGTTTATTAAGTAATTCGAAAGTCATGGAAATTTTCTTATGTAGGACGAAGTGTGAGGCTCTTAAGAGCGACTGCGGAAATCACCTTAACAATCGATTGTGTTTTAAGCAAAAAGGTGCACATTCATCTCTTCAGAACTAAATTTTTTGTTGTACTTTAAAGTAGCTTGTTTTTATAGCCACTATCAATTATACATATAAGATAAAGCACACACGAAACAAATGCATTTGTTAATAAGTTACACTGCATTTTGCATTTTGTTGATATTAATGCAAATATCTTCTAGAAGTAGTGCTAATCAACCTACTAAGTCCCTCGATGTATTGTAAGAACCTGAAAAATTTCTTTCACATATGATGTTTTCTTTCTTTTATAAATTTCCAAGTACTCAAATTACTCACATCGACAAAAAAATCAAATTACAAACGTAATTTTATTTTATGTTCAAACAAACAGACAGAAGGAGGAATCTCCGACCACATAAAGTATATTCTTGATCAGCGTTAGCAGTATATCGTATATGGATATACCATATATAACCTACGGTATATTTTAGTATTTTTTGGGCGCATTCGACTGAAAGCAACACTTACTTGTTAAATATATAAACAACATAAACATAATGTTCAAAGATTAGCACATTTGCATTATTTATTCTTAGTCATCATATTCATAATTTGATCCTCTGGAACGTGGATTTATGTCAGACATTATTTCTTGACACTCAGCTGGTTTTAAGCCAATGGCAAAAATGATTGCTGCTGCGAGATAAACAAACGATGTGAATTTCATTTTCTCTGATTTGATACTGTTTCGTATTACAGATTAACATTTTCCTAAATGTAAAAACAAATCCACATATTTCCGTAACGAAATAGCAAAATAAATCAACAATTTATTGGCAAATTGTATTATATACGCTTATAGAACAGATAAACTGTGATTTAGAACTGCAACGAATTACTAAAGCAATTTTTGTTTAATTTTATTATATGCAAACAAATTTGAAAGGTTCACAAAATTACAATGTTTTTACGGTTTTTTGATGCGTTGCCAAGTTGTCAGGACTAATCCCAAAAGTCAGGCCTCAATGTGGGTCTTTTGATGGGTTTCATAGTTGTCAGTTTTCTCCCACATTCAGCTGGCTGCAAGCCAAAAGCTAAAATGGCAACAGCCAGGAAATAGCCAAACGATGTTAACTGCATCTTTTCTGAATTGAAATTGATACTTCACTTCATTGTTTTGAGGCTTTTATAGTTTAGGAAAATGTAAAAGCTGACATTTGTGTTACGAATTGGCGAGTTAATTACATAAACTCCATATTGGTATATCAAATTTGATTATATAGATATTTCCAGAAGAGTCCACCGATCCAAAACAGTTGCAGTAAATTCATTTCAAACATATATGTAAACATTATAAAATTCTATATAAATTAGTTAGAATTAAAATTCATTCACTTTTTTTGATAGATCTATTCTTTTCATTGTCGATATTGATTCAATCTAGTATTTTATCTTATAGATAAAATTATTTTATTTCATTGAAAATGTTAATTTTCGCAACGTAATTCGACAAATGTAACGCCAAGCACAAAACAAAAACCAGAAAAGAAATAGTAAATATTGTGGAATTAAATAAATGTCAAAAGCGACTACGGTCCATTAGCTTATATGTACAAATAACTTAATACAAAGAGACAACCTCAAAACTCACTTTTGCTTTCAATCAACTATTTATTGGCAAATTGTATTACATTTGCTTATAGAGCAGATAAACTGTTTTTTAGAACTGGAGCGAATTACTAAAGCAATTTTTGTTTAATTTTATTATATGCAAACAAATTCGAAAGGTTCACAAAATTACAATATTTCTTTTTACGGTTTTTTGATGCGTTGTCGAGTTGTCAGGACTAATCCCAAAAGTCAGGCCTCAATGTGGGTCTTTTGATGGGTTTCATAGTAGTCAGTTTTCTTCCACATTCAGCTGGCTGCAAGCCTAAAGCTAAAATGGCAACAGCCAGGAAATAGCCAAACGATGTTACTGCATCTTTTCTGAATTGAAATTGTTACTCCACATCATTGTTTTAAGGCTTTTATAGTTTAGCAAAATGTAAAAGCTGACATTTGTGTAACGAATTAGCGAGTTAATTACATAAACTCCATATTGGTATATCAAATTTGATTATATGGATATTTCCAGAAGAGAGTCCACCGATCCAAAGCAGTTGCAGTAAATTCATTTCAAACATATACATTTAATTCTATATAAATTATTTAGATTTAAAATTCTTTCACTTATTTTGATAGATCCATTCTTTTCATTGTCGATATAGAATCTAGTATTTTATCTTATAGTTAAAATTATTTTATTTCTTTTAAAATGTTAATATTTTATATTTACTCGGAATTTTCGCAACGTAATTCGACTCATGTATGGCTAAATGCAAAAATAAAAAAAAACAGAAAAGAAATAGTAAATATTTTGGAATTAAATAAATGGCAAAAGCGACTACGATCCATTAGCTTATAGGTACAAATAACTTAATACAAAGAGACAACCTCAAAACTCACTTTTGGTTTTCGTCACGTAATCAACTCGGTCGATTTTCACAAAATGGATTCTTAATTATAGTGCTGTTGAATCACTACAAAAATATACAAACATATTTTGTAGAAAGTGTCGTTTTAATTTTTATTATTTTATTATTATTGGAAAAGTCCATAAACAACTCCAAATTATTAATCAGATAATTCTTTTCATTATTAAGACTGTACCAATAGAAACTCAGTGTTTTTTAGAAAATAAATTTAACAACATGGTAATTTTGTAAAGTTTATTAATGATTTATTCAAGTTTTGATAATGTACTGAGAAAGCGGATGTCTGTTGTGTCTATAAAGACATTCGACGAATTGGAAGTTAGCCACCAAAAAGGCCGCAAGAAAAAGTAAATGTTTGTACTGCATTGCTTCTGAATTGAAATTGTTCTTGTCCTGTTGGTCTTATAGTCAACAAGTTATATAAGATGGCATTTGCGTAAAAAATTCATTTTACTCGGTTATAATATTGTTTTGTTAGGCTTTCCTATAATTTTTTAGAGCGTTCAGTATGGTAGTTCTTGTTATTCTGTAGATAAAGTTGTTTGCGAGTAGTTTTCTCATATATAAAACGCCTTTCCACCTCTCACAGATTCCAAGCTTAATGGGCTGAGCATCAATGTGGCCAAGACGCGACCGCGAATTCCTACGCCCGAGGTAACCAAGGATGGCAGCACTAACACAGGTAAGTGTTGAATATAAACCTAAATCGCACACACAGCAAATGCAATTATGAATCGCACCTCGTAGCAAGCAGTGCCGTCATTATGGCTCCACAGCAGCTGAGCACGCAAAGCACTGGCGGCATGTATCCGTCGTATCACAGCACCACGAGCACAGCGGGTCAACTGGGCAACGATGGCACCAATAATCTGCACCAGGACAGCGGCCAGGTGCTGGGCACACTGCTGCTGTCGCCCATCAAAGAGATGGATAGCTCATCATCGAATAACACTCTGATTCCAGGGCATCCGGCAACAGCGGCGCTCGCTCAGGCTGTCATGCCCACACGCTTGAAGGATGGCTTCACAGCGACCAGTAAGTGGCAATTGGAAATACTTAAATAGAACTCAACTAACTAAAGAATTCGCTTACTTTTAGCTTTGCCCGCGGAGAGCAATATCACCACACTCTCCTTCCCCTTCACGGTGGCCACCAGCGGCCCTGGAGGAGAGACCATGCCCACTGGCACCCTGAGCATTCTGCCACTCACAGCCAATGCTCAGCTGCCGACAATTACGACTACAGCAAGTGGCTATGATCCAAACGATGTCATCACCACGATACCCGTCTCGTTGTCCATTCAACGTTCTCCCTCGAGTCTCTCGATCGTGGAGCTGACGGGCGTTGGCGGAGATGTTGGCGATGGTGGCCAGCATCATCATCATCATCATAGCAGCGGCTCGAGCAATGGCAGTGGAGGTGGCATCACCACCACCGCTTTGTTGTCGGTGAAGCCATTGAATGGCCCCGCCAACAATATATCGCGCAACAATAGCTTCAATGTTAGCCTCAATCTGCAGGATGCGAATTTCTTGCGCTCCTCTGTGCGCTCGGCTGGACCCACAGATTCGGTGGATGCCACCGCTAGCTCAGCAACGATACCCATGCAACGTGGTGGCAACAACAAGGATTCGGCGGCACAGACAGCAGCCACAGCAACAGCCACAGCCACCTCGGCGCCCTCAACACTGGCCAAACAGAAGCCAGAGCCGAAGCATGGAGAAGTCTATGTGTAACGATGATGATTACAATGTCGATAGCTTTCTAATTGAACAGAGCTTGTAGTTAGGAATTAAGCAATTTGGCGAATATTTAAAGCCACCCGGAACCATTTGAAAGATATTAAATTAGAGAAGAGTCGAGTTTGAAAAAAACAAACAAACACATTACTCGACCTAAGTCCGAGATATATTTTTAAATTTAATCACATGTCAGTCTTTAGTTGTTAATGGATTCCTATTCTACCGATCCATGTATATAATATATATCTACTTATACTAGTTGCTATTTGTGTTGCCTAATGCTAACTGAAATTTGAAACTTGTTTTTTTTTCGTGGCACTTGCCATAATAAGCTAGTTTTGTAAGCGAAATATACATATATGAGCAATTTTATATCAAAAATCCCTATCGTGTAAATAGAAAACCAACACAATATGTGATATGCGATTTGTAACGATTAAGTCTCGATAAATGTAAGCCGTGTATAATTCTGATACCAACATTATTGCTATTTTACATACATACATACTACTATTGCCTAAGCATTGTTTATAAATATCGAGTAGCAATAAAGAGAAATTAATCATTAAGGTCATGGCTACGAAACACGAAGATTCCAATTAATATGGGTCACAGAGGTATGCGTAGAAGAGAGCCACACTATCGAGTATAAGAGCAGCTAGAATTCTTTGCCCATTCAATTGGAAGCTCAATTAAAACATGTTGATCATAAACTTAAATGGACCGTTTGTCAGCGATCGGCAGTCAGTAGCGCTGAGGCGATCGTCTGCAACGGTCGAGGAATAAAATTCAACTTGGATAGCAAATTTATGATAAGAACTCTTAAGGATAAAATATTCAAAGTGTCAAAAAGTGCTAGAGGTGAATATAATTCTGTGAATCAATCAACGCTGACAATGTCCTGCATATTTCCATATGTACTTGAATGATTTGTGATACTAAAAAAGTTATCTGTGTGCTTGAGTGCGATGGCACCTAACTTGTTAACCCTGAGGTCAATAGAGAAAACCTAAAGGCAAGGCAAACAATCTTGCAATGATTCTCGCAGCGTTGAATCTAATTGAATTAACCTTTTTGGCGTCTCTGGCGCTGCGCTCCAATGAAATGCTTTGTACTCGTGTGTTGAGAGTGTGTTTTGTGTGTGTGTGTGCTAAGATCGATGGCCTATTAAATGTTAATATCTATTCTTAGTTAAATCATGGATCTCGACGGGGCATCCATCACAACCAGCGATGAAAAGTCTCACGAGGAGGAGGCGCCCGTTGCTGCAGGCTTGGAGCCAACGGCTCCCATCAGCTTCTTGCAACTGTTTCGCTTCTCCACGTACCTTGAAATCTTTTGGCTCTTCATCGGATTTATTATGTGCTGCATCAAGGCGGTAACATTGCCAGCCGTCGTTATCGTTTACAGTGAATTTACCGCAATGCTCGTAGATCGTGCCAAGCAATTTGGCACCAGCTCCACGGTTCATGCTCTGCCTCTTCTAGGAGGTGGCAAGATTCTGTAAGTTGAGGTTATATGTACATATGTATACTCTAAGAGGTTGTGAACACGTACTTCAAAATAACTACCATAGCTTACAGAACAGTGAATTTATGTGATTTTGAATTTCACTTATATCAGAATAGAATAGGATTATGTAAAAATTTAAAAAAAAATATGTACTTTTATTTATGATTTAAACTAGCTAGAGTGAAGATTTGCAAAAAGAAAAATAACAGCTGAATTGCACCATCAAATTTTGTGATTGCAGCCTCCTAGGTCATACCTTATAGGCTTTGATATTATTCTGATAATCATTCAATCAATAGAAAGCTATTCAGCAGCTTGTTTGTCAAGGCGGCTAATAAACCAATACATATTACTATATCACTATAGCATTGAGTAATGATTTGCAAAAACCCAGCCTCATTTTGCTATGAAATACTGTTACCAATGTTGTAAGAATTGCAGACTCCTAGGTCTTACCGCTTAGACTGCCCGATGATAGTTCTTTCAGTGAATCTGTCTGTCAGCTTTTACTCACAACTTTATATATATAGACTATAATTAATACCAATTGAAAATGTCTATGACTACATAATATATCTATATTTACCACTTCATACTTTTCTTTTGCTCTGTTCAGCACAAATGCCACACGCGAAGAGAACAATGATGCGCTCTATGATGATTCCGTCTCTTACGGCATTCTATTAACGATCGTTTCGGTAATCATGTTCATCTCCGGCATATTTTCGGTAGACATATTTAATTTTATTGCTCTGCGTCAAGTCACTCGCATGCGCATCAAACTCTTTGAGTCCGTGATGCGTCAGGACATTGGCTGGCATGATCTGGCCACCAAGCAGAACTTTGCCCAAAGTATGACAGAGTAAGTATAAGTCCTATTTATATTAAGTTATGTATAAAATTTACTCTTCATATAGTGACATTGAAAAGATACGCGATGGCATCTCAGAGAAAGTGGGACATTTCGTGTACTTGATTGTGGGTTTCATCATCACAGTTGGCATATCCTTTGGCTATGGCTGGAAACTCACGCTGGCTGTCAGCTGCTATATACCTCTAGTGATTGTGGTCAACTACTATGTGGCCAAGGTGGGATTGCAATTTAATTTGTTGTTGTTCAAGTGTATTAATACAAACTCCTCTCAGATTCAAGGTACATTGACTGCACGAGAGCAGGAGTCTTATGCCGGCGCTGGCAATTTAGTAGAAGAAATCCTTGGCGCCATACGCACAGTGGTTTCGTTTGGTGGCGAAAAACAGGAGGTGGAACGTTATGAGAACTTTTTGGTGCCCGCTCGCAAAGCCAGCCAATGGAAGGGAGCCTTCTCCGGCCTTAGTGATGCTGTGCTCAAGTCCATGTTGTTTTTGTCCTGTGGAGGTGCCTTTTGGTATGGCGCCAATCTCATTATAGATGATCGATCGGTGCCTGCGGAATACCAGGAATACACGCCAGCCATTCTAATGATTGTATGTCGAAAAGTTAAAGATATATTTTTTCCATACTTTTCCCAACTCTTTTTATATATTTTCAGGCCTTCTTTGGCATTATTGTAGGGGCTGATAACATTGCTCGTACTGCTCCGTTCCTGGAATCTTTTGCCACTGCACGTGGCTGTGCTGCGAATCTTTTTAAAGTGATCGATTTGCAATCCAAGATTGATCCACTGTCCACAGATGGCAAGCTTTTGAACTACGGTCTGCGTGGCGATGTCGAGTTCCAGGACGTTTTCTTTCGCTATCCTTCACGTCCCGAAATCATTGTGCATCGCGGTCTAAATATCAAAATCAGAGCGGGACAAACTGTGGCTCTGGTTGGCTCCTCAGGCTGCGGCAAGTCCACTTGCATACAGTTGTTGCAACGCTTCTATGATCCCGTCTTTGGCTCTGTGATGTTGGATGACTTGGACATCCGGAAATACAATATACAATGGTTGCGCTCCAATATCGCTGTTGTGGGACAGGAGCCGGTGCTATTTATGGGCACTATAGGTACCTTAAAGATATCTCTAAAGTATACAATAATAATTTACATTACTATAATATTTTCTATAGCTCAAAACATTAGCTACGGCAAACCGAATGCCACACAAAAGGAAATTGAGGCAGCTGCCACACAAGCCGGCGCACATGAGTTCATCAGCCATTTACCAGAGGCAAGTGAGGCAATTGGAAAAGAAAATTTAATTTTAAGTTTTTGAAGTATTCCTTTTAGAGCTATCGCACCATGATTGGAGAGCATGGTTCACAGCTTTCGGGAGGACAAAAACAACGCATTGCCATTGCCCGGGCTCTCATACAGAACCCCAAGATATTGCTGCTTGATGGTGAGTTAAAATACCCGATTTGGTTGAAGAATTTAAAGATAGATTAGATCACTCTTTTCAATTAAATTGTATTAAATTTGTATCTCTATTTAAGCACATCTCTTTCAGAAAATATAAGAGTTTGAGTTTATCCGGATAGGATGCTACTGAAATGAAATTAGAGAATTAAGCACAATAATTTAAATGTAAATTTCGCCACGAATGATATGAAGCATATTCAGAATGCTTCTAAGGAATATCCAAGCTGTACAGCTAATAATGCGTACAGCGTATTCCACTGCCGATCAGACTCAGCTCTAGCCTATTCCTTTAATTTATTTTACAGAGGCCACCTCAGCCTTGGATTACAATTCGGAGAAGTTGGTGCAACAGGCTTTGGACTTGGCCAGCAAAGGACGCACCACAATTGTGGTCTCCCATCGTCTTTCGGCCATCCGTGGCGCTGATAAAATTGTGTTTATACACGATGGCAAAGTACTGGAGGAAGGCTCACACGATGATCTGATGGCACTGGAAGGTGCCTACTATAATATGGTGCGTGCTGGCGACATTAACATGCCAGATGACGTGGAAAAAGATGAAAATATAGACGAAGCAAAACGTAAGTCGAAGGACTCTTTATGTAATATACGAATCTTAATTCCTCAACAAATTTTGCAGGCAAAAGCCTCGCACTCTATGAGAAATCCTTTGAGACAAGTCCACTGAACTTTGAGAAGAACCAGAAGAACAGCGTGCAATTCGATGAACCGCTCGTTAGATCCCTTAAGGAGAGCAACAAGCAACAGGAAGCAATCGCTGCCGATAAACCAAAATTCTTCAGCACTTTTGCAAGAATTGTGCACTTGGCACGTCCCGAGTGGTGTTATCTCATTCTAGGTGTCATTTCATCCATTGCAGTGGGCTGTTTATATCCCGCTTTTTCTATTATATTTGGTGAATTCTATGGCGCATTGGCTGAGCTCGATGAAGAAGTCGCACTCAGTCGCACTGCCGTGTTATCCTGGGCTTGTCTCGGCATTGCTGCTTTGACGGCATTAGTATGTTTCCTGCAGACGTATCTCTTCAATTATGCCGGAGTTTGGCTAACGACACGCATGCGTGCCTTGACCTTCAAGTCGATTGTGAGCCAAGAGATTGGTTTCTTCGATCAGGAACAGAATTCGGTGGGTGCTTTGTCTGCTCGCTTGTCCGGGGAAGCCGCAGGTGTTCAGGGTGCCATTGGCTACCCTTTGAGTGGCATGATTCAGGCCTTGGCCAACTTTGTCTCTGGTGTCTCGGTGGCCATGTACTACAACTGGAAGTTGTCGTTGCTCTGTCTCGCCAATTGCCCCATCATTGTGGGCTCTGTCATAGTGGAAGCCAAGTGAGTCAGGTAGATTATTAAGTGAGAGAGTTGGGAATTACTTTATTCACACCTTGCAGAATGATGTCGAATGCCTTGATACGCGAGAAACAAGTCCTGGAGGAAGCCTGTCGCATTGCCACCGAGTCTGTGAACAATGTGCGCACCATTGCTGGACTGCGTCGTGAAGCTGATGTTATCAAGCAGTACACTGAGGAGATTCAACGCGTGGAGATTCTTATTAGACAAAAGCTACGTTGGCGCGGTGTGCTTAATTCTACAATGCAGGCTTCGGCCTTCTTTGCCTATGCCGTTGCTCTCTGCTACGGCGGTGTTTTGGTCTCATGGGGTGAAGTGCCTTTCCAGGATATCATCAAGTACGCTCTCTTTTATTTTTCATTATTTTTGCACCTTCTTATCTCTTTTCTCTTTAGGGTCTCAGAAACACTCCTCTATGGCTCCATGATGTTGGCCCAATCGTTGGCCTTTACTCCAGCGTTCACTGCCGCTTTGGTGGCCGCTCATCGTCTCTTCCAGATCCTCGATCGCAAGCCGCGCATTCTTTCGCCCATGGGCACCATTAAGAATACGCTTGCCAAGCAGCTGAATCTCTTCGAGGGCGTACGCTATCGTGACATTAAGTTCCGCTATCCCACGCGTCCAGATGCCAAGATTCTCAATGGTCTCGATCTGGAGGTGCTCCAGGGTCAAACGGTGGCTCTGGTGGGTCACTCTGGCTGTGGCAAGTCCACGTGCGTGCAGCTGTTGCAACGCTACTACGATCCCGATGAGGGCACCATTGTAAGTGTCTACCTAGCATTATTCATTTGGATACTTAAGCCTATTAGCTATTACTCTAGTCACTATAGTTTTCTTGAAATTGTAAAGCAAGTTAAATTAAAACTTATACTTTTTAATTGCACATTCTTAAGTTAAGATTGTTTGGTTAAAACAGCTTATTTTAGGGAATATCAGATGGAAAATTCTTGTATTCAAATATTTACTCCAATATCATGGGTGACATTTTAACAAATTTTCGATCTTGAAAAATATGTAAAACCATGATTTCAAACTGAAATCTAGACTTATAAATCTCAAAACAATGATTTAAAATGAAATCTTCTTTCAAGAAGTTTTTAGAATTTCTTTTAGATTGTAAAGTTCTCAAACTTTAAAGTTTTGTTGTAGTCTCGTTTTCTATCCTAAGAAATTCTAATTATTATATTCTTATAATTGACTATATATAGTACGAAAGTTCATGTTCATTACTAATACGTTTATTTTTCTTACAGCACATCGATCAGGACGATATACAGCAGGACTTGACGTTAGACGGTGTGCGTCGCAAGTTGGGAATTGTTTCCCAAGAGCCATCGCTCTTTGAGCGCACCATTGCCGAGAACATTGCCTATGGCGACAATCGACGCTCGGTGCCCATGGCTGAGGTGATTGCTGCTGCAAAGAGCGCCAATGCGCACAGCTTCATTATTTCGCTGCCCAATGGCTATGATACTCGCATGGGGGCACGTGGCACTCAGTTATCTGGAGGACAAAAGCAACGTGTGGCCATTGCACGTGCTTTGGTTAGGAATCCCAAGATACTGCTGCTCGATGAGGCAACTTCAGCGCTGGACTTGCAGAGCGAGAGGGTAAGAGTCCCTTGAATTACAATTGATCAATGATTCACTTCAATGAACTCTCTCTCTCTCTCTTTCTTTAGTTGGTTCAACAAGCTCTGGACTCGGCGTGCTCGGGACGCACCTGCATTGTGATTGCCCATCGTCTGTCCACGGTGCAGAATGCGGATGTTATTTGTGTGGTGCAAGGCGGACGCGTTGTGGAGCAGGGCACGCACTTGCAACTCATCTCCCAGGGTGGCATCTATGCCAAGCTGCACAAGACCCAGAAGAATCATTGAGCATTTATCGACGTTCTTTTACTACAATTTTATCCTATGTCACTTTCTCTAACAATACACATTTATAGCAATGCAATTTTGTACAATAAAGTATCTCACATTGATTCGAAGTTTGACTGCATTCGATTGGGAAATATTTGCGATTACCTTAAATCTTTATCAGATTTAAATCAACAATTTATATTGCCATGTTTTGTGCTAGTTTTTTGCGCATTTGAATTCCGCTATAACGCGAAACTACGAACTGCATCTGAAAATATTTTGTAGATAAAGTATCTTTGTGTCAACACTAGATAGAAGCGAAGGTAGATGTCAATGGCGCGATAATACTGATTATGACCCTTGATAAGCGTTCAAGTTATGTCTGAGTTCTTTACCAACGTTATCGTACTTATTATGGGCAACTTATGTAAATTGCAACCATAAAGGTCTATCCCAAAGAGAACGAGAGAGAGATAGAGAAAGACCGTTATACAAATACTATATAGAACGTGTATATAATCTGTGATAGGAATTTTCATGCAAATTTGCACAGACAACCTCTGTTGACCCATTATTGACCAGTAAATATTTCGAATATATTGAAAACTACATTTCTGCTACTCGTTTGAACACCTTGCCGATGGACGCACACATTTCCTCAAGTCATCGTGAACCTTGAGAAAAATCAATTCAATTGATATTAATAAACTAAAAACAAAAAAGACGAAAAAAATGAGAGAACTGCAAATGCTCTGGGAGCGTCGAAGAACATTTCATGCTCTCGACTCTTTTGGGCGATTTGAACATTAATAGAAGCCCAGAATTGATAAAAGACGAACCTCTCGGCGGCTGTCTGAACAGTTCGAGACGATATTTCAAACGGTGCGGTAGCCAAAAATCTTCTCGTGCAGTGCAAAAGCGTCAGTTCGTAATTTTTCAGTGCACTTACATCGTAAAATAAAAAAAATCAAGAACCAACAAAAAAGTTGTAGTTACTTAAAACTGAACCCATCAACTTCCTTGACATAACTCCCAGTGCAGATCGCGTGTTGAGATTCGTTTTTGCGTCAGACGAATGCGATAACTATCAATTGACCCCAAGGGTAAATGCTTATAGGCGAAACTTTCAACTCACGTCATTGCAATGACAGAGCCCAACATCAGCGCCGTAGCTGAGGCTGAGACGGTGGCCAATGAAACATATAACTACGTGGAGCCCAAAAAAGCCAAGGAGAAGGAACCCTCAATCAACACAGTCAGCTACACGCATCTCTTTCGCTATGTAGATGGCATCGATTATCTGCTCCTCTTTTGCGGCCTCATTGCTGCCATACTGCATGCCTTAGTGTTCCCCATTGCCATCATCATCTACAGCGAACTGGTGGCCATGTTCATCGACAGAAATATGGGCAATGGCACCAGCTCCACGACACATGGTCTGCCCTGGTTCGGTGGCGGCACACAACTGTAAGCCAGTTGAAATACCCCCAGGAAAAAGACTCTAAATATTCCCTTTCTCTAGTACCAATGCAACTCATGAGGAGAATATGCAGGAGCTGCGCAAGGATAGCGTCGCGTTTGGCATACTCATGACATTGGATTCGTTGCTCATGCTGTTCTCTGGCATGACCTTTGTCAACATTTTCAATCACCTCGCTCTCAAGTTGACAGTGCGCATGCGGCGCGAGTTTTTCAAAGCAACCATCAGACAGGAAATTGGCTGGCATGATATGGCCAAGGACCAGAACTTTGCAGTGCGTATCACTGAGTAAGTAGGCAGCAAGCAATTAAGAGTTTCATCAATGGGTTTGATCCCATAAAAAAGTTAAATGGCAACTAAGGTCAAGACAAAAAAAAATCTGAATAAATTGTGAATAGGGTTGAACGGGGTTGTAATAAACTAACTAAATTAAAAATTATGAATGAAAGATATTTAAATTTATGTTTCTCTTAAAATATTAATCAATTGACACAACATAGACCTATGAAATATATAGATATATATATTAATGAGCGTCCTCTCAAATCAAAATATATAATTCATAATAAATGCCAGCTCAAGTCTCAGTCTACAAAATTTGGCAATAAATTCTATGATCCAAAAAAATACTTTATGTTATAATATCAATTAGGAAAATATTAATATGGTCGAATATTAATAATTCACTCTAAACAACAGAATGGAATTTAAAATCCATCTCAACTTGAATAGCGTAAGTCAAATAAAAAGATTTTTTTTTTTTTTTTTTTTTTTTTTTTTTTTTATTTTTTTTTTTTTTATCACTTAACAATTGATATAATTTCGTTAACATTCAATTTGAATCGTTTTATTATAATTATTTCATCTTGTACTTCAGCAACATGGAGAAAATACGCACTGGCATGGCCGAGAATCTGGGTCACTTTTTGACCATAATGTTTGATGTGGCCATCAGTGTGATCATCTCGTTTGTATATGGCTGGAAGTTAGCGTTGTCCATGTTCTTCTACATACCACTCACAATGGTGGTGAATGCTGTGGTTGCTCATGTGAGTTTATAGTTTATTCATGCACAATGTCTTATAAAGCAGAACCATTTTTGCACAGTCCAAATATTTACATTTTAACAATAAATCAATTATTGCGATCAATCAATTATTCTTACTCGAAAATAAGTATTTATAGCTCAAAAATTCCGTTAAGTAAAATCAATTATAGTAAAATTTTAACACAATTGGCAAGATAAGAAATCTTTCTCTATTAACTGCAACTGTTTTAAATTGATGACATTAAATTCGCATATCTTCACTGTGTAATTTATAATTGGAAAGGCCAAATCATTTATACAATTTAAATTATAAATTCTTCTCTGTTCTCTTATTAAATTAAAGAGCAACTCTTCAAATTAAATATATTTCAAGTTGCAAATCACCACAATGAAATTTATGCAATTAAAATCAAGTAACCGGTCGTGTCGATAATGTCGATAATAATGTGTTTACCACACTTCCTTTAAATAATAATTGTCATAACCGTTACCTCCCAAAAACAATATCTTCTGTCCAACCATTTCTTGCTAATATTCTCAATTCCCTTTCACAGTACCAGAGCAAGCTAACGGCGAGGGAACAGAACTCCTATGTGAAAGCCAGTTCCGTGGTCGAGGAAGTTGTGGGTGCCATACGCACTGTGGTTGCCTTTGGTGGGGAGCGTTCCGAGTCCATGCGCTATGATAATCTGCTGAAGCCTGCACTCAAGGCGGGCAAGTGGAAGGGCGCCTTCTCGGGCCTCAGTGATACGGTGATGAAGGCCATGATGTTTATTGTGGGTGCTGGCGCCTTTTGGTATGGCGCCAATCTCATTTTGTACGATCGCAGACCTGAGGTGCCCATTCCGGATAGGGAATACACTCCTGCAGTTGTCATGATTGTCATCGCAGGCATTATTGTGGGCGCCAATCAACTCTCACGCACATCGCCCTTCCTCGAGACCTTTGCCATGGCTCGCGGTTCGGCGAGCGCCATTTACGATGTCATCGATCGTGTCTCGGCCATCGATCCGCTGTCTAAAGCGGGCAAAATCCTCAACAACGGTCTGAAAGGGAACATCGAATTTCGCGATGTATTCTTTCAGTATCCTGCACGCAAGGATATTATTGTTCTGAGAGGACTCAATGTCACGGTTAAGCAGGGACAAACTGTTGCTTTGGTGGGCTCCTCGGGCTGTGGCAAGTCCACTTGCCTTCAGTTGTTGCAACGTTTCTATGATCCGGTCTTTGGCCAAGTCTTTGTTGACGGCGAGGATGTGCGCAAATTCAATCTCAACTGGCTGCGCTCCAACATCGCCGTGGTGGGTCAGGAGCCAGTCCTCTTCCAGGGCACAATTGGTGAGTGTCAATGAATATGTTAACAGCTCGAATTGATAAATATTCCCTTCTAGGTGAAAACATTCGTCATGGCAATCCGCAGGCTACGCAAAGGGAAGTCGAGGAAGCTGCAAAAGCAGCGAATGCTCACAACTTTATCATTGCTTTGGATAATGTAAGTTTCATTGATTTACTATGAATACTGACATGCAATAAAAGCATTTTCATTAAGGGCTACGATACGCATATTAGTGAGAAGGGCGTGCAGCTCTCCGGCGGACAACGTCAGCGCATTGCCATTGCCAGAGCTCTGATACAAAAGCCAACAATACTTTTATTAGATGGTGAGTACTTTTTTAGATGCTTTGGCTTCAATCGCCAAATAGTTTATTATTTTATTTCGTTTAGTACATATTTTAGTCCCGAAGCTTATAACTTATACAACATAAAACATTATTGCTTTCGTTTTTAATTTATTTTTAAGTGCTTAAAGACTTTCTCATTTGATTTCGCTATTCATTAACGAAGCAATACCCACTTGTCACGAGTAGTCCGTGTTGAGTGAGGATATGTTACGGTCATGAAACATTCAGCTGTTGGTAAGCCACATGCCAAAAAGACTAAAACGGCAAAAAATATTAACGATTTAAACTGCATCTTTTCGGAATTGAAGTGACTCTTGTCACTTCAACAACGCTGACTTTTATAGTCAACGAAATTACGTATTCGCGGAATTCGCGGAACAAATTCAAAAGTGAATTAGATATACCTAATAGCATATATTAATTCGCAGATTTCATTATGTAAACTTCAGACATTTTTTCTTTCCCTAATAATGAATAACTAATACACCTCAATCTAAATTTCAAATCAAACTATTAAGAGACAAGATTATTATGATTTTGTGTCAAATAACATAGTTTATTTTTTATTCAAATCACCAGAAATGTGAATAGAGCCAAAGATACTTTTATTAGAATATACTTTTTATTAAACGGTGAGTAGTCAAGAGAATTTTAAAACTTACCAAACGCAAAGATTAAGGTAAGAAAAATAAATATATATTATACTTAAATTGTTCATAAAAATTAACTCATCCTAGAATAATACTTAAACGAGATAATATCAAGTTGTTTTAAATTTGTTTAAGTTTCTTTTAAATTTTTGCCATCCATCTCGGAAAGTAAAAAAAAATCGAATATCAAGAGTATGTAAATATAATAGCTTAACAACAATTTTTATGAATTGTGATAATTTGGTTGCGATTAGATACAAATTTTAGTTACTTTAGAAAATATTTGGTATGCTTTGGTTGACAATCTGGTTTATTTTGTATATCGATATACCATATTTTTTCCTGAATCAAATCATTTATAGTATTTAATTGAAATCATTTATAGATGATTTATTCAAATTTGCATAGCACCATAACATATAGCCTTCGGTATGTTTTAGTATTTTTCAATTAGTATTTATCAATTAGCCCGCTACCAAAACTCCGCTTCAATTAAGTCAATGGTATATTTTAAATGTCAATATACCAAATATAGCCTTTGGTATATTTGAGTATTTTTTTAGTATATGTATATGGTACATTTTAAAAATAATACCGCACCCCTAAATAGAAATAATCAAGCGAAATTGATGTAAATTTCATTTAAATAAAATTAGATTACTGTACCTATACTGTATGTATGTATGTATAATTCTAGGGAATTTAGTTTATAAAAAAGTTGGCAGAAATCCTAATCACATAAAAATAAAATTGCGCTTCGATACTGGCAAACAAGAAGTGAATTATACATCAAGACTTAGAAGGATAATTTGAAACTTAGAAATCTAGTTACTAAAGTAATATCTGGAGAGACTTGTATAATGTAAGTTACACTTTACGCACACTACAGTACTAACTGCTTACAGAGGCCACCTCCGCTCTGGACTATCACTCCGAGAAGCTGGTGCAAGCTGCCCTGGACAAGGCGTGCAAGGGACGCACCACACTGGTGGTGTCACATCGTTTATCCGCCATTCGGCATGCGGATCAGATTGTCTACATTGAGAACGGCAAAGCTGTGGAGCAGGGCACACACGAGGAGCTCATGAAGCTCTCGGGATACTATCACAAAATGGTGACAGCGCATGAATACGATGACAAGGCTGATGAGCTGCTCAATGAGAGCATCGTGCACCAGCCCAACGAGCGCAAAAAGTCCCATGATGCTGAAGACCTGCCCAACCCAATGTTGACTGCAATCGATAAGAATGTGGAGTTTCAAATGAAGCGCTTGAATGGCGACGTCAATCCGTCAAAACAACTTGAGACTGATACTGCGAAGCACACAAAGAGCACCAGCTATCCACGTACATTCCTGCGCATCCTGGGCTGGGCTCGACCCGAATGGAGTTTCCTCATCATTGGCACCATTTGTGCCGGACTCTTTGGCTGCACCATGCCCGCCTTTTCCGTTGTGCTCGCCGAGCTTTATGCCTCGCTGGCCGAGACCTCAGACGAAGCTGTGCTGGCTCACAGCTCATCCATGTCCATAGTCAGTGTAGTGATTGGCATCTGTGCCGGCATCTTTTGCTTCGTGCAGACCTTCTTCTATAATCTAGCCGGAGTGTGGCTTACATCTCGCATGCGGTAAGTTATCCCAATTAATTAACTTCAATTTCAATTTAAGCTTTTACCATTTATTCGGAGATTTATGAATGTTCTTTATTAACTGTTTAGCGATTGACCAAATAGTTTATTATTTTATTTCAATTAGTATATGTTCTAGTCTTGAATTTAAGAACTTAAACAAGATTACACATTATTGCTATTTTTTTTTATTTATTTTGAAGTGCTTAAAGACTTTCTCATTAATTTAATGGTTTCCGTTAACGACGACCATATCGAGTAGTCCGGCGAAATGGTTTGGTGAAGCCGCATTCAGTTGTTGGTAAACCACACACTAACAAGGCTATAACGGCAAGAAGAATTGATGATTTTAACTGCATTTTTACTGAATTGAAGTGACTCTCGTGCTTTAGTGTAACTGGCTTTTATAGTCAAAGAATTTACATAAGAAGACAAGAGCAGAGCCAATTCATAAGTCAATTAGATATGCCAATTAACATGCTTTAGATTTCATTATGTATACCTTCTATAAACAATAAACGTGCTAAAATCAAGAATAAAATCTTGAATATATATTGTTTGTATTTCAAAATTTAACCAATAAGGTTTATTCATAAATCAAGATCGAAAATCTACAAGAACATTAAATTGCTCAATCTTGAAATTCAAGATTATATTCTTGTCTCAATAATGGAAAAATCTAAAAGTTAATTTAAGATTGGAAAATCTTAAATCAAAATCAAATGATATAGATTAATTCAAGATTGGATATACTTGGTATCCATCTTGATTATGACTCAAATGCGAAGATGAAGCAATCTTAATTCAAGATTATATTCTTGTTTCAAAAATAAAAAAATCTTAATAATGAACCAAAAAGCCAAGATCTTAAAAAAAGATCAAACAATCTTAAATTTAGATTGTTTAAAACAAACCAAAAAAATTATTACGTGCTTTTTTATCTATTTATGTATGTTGTTTTTCTTTTTTTAATATTAGTTTACAATTATAACACCCATTTCTTATATGCGAACCGACATTAACCCAAGACTATAGTCATTTTACTTTATTTTTTCCCAAATAAAGATTAAGCAATACGAATATCAAATCAAACTATTACTATATGCAAATATTCTGACTCTTTTAGAACTTAAACAAGTTTCTGCATTGTTGCTATTGTTTTTTCATTTATTTTGAAGTGCTTAAAGTCTTTTCCATTAATTTAATGATCTCCATTCACTAGGACGGGGAAATGGTCGGGTGACGCCGCATTCAGTTGTTGGTAAACCACACACTAAAAAGGCTATAACGGCAAGAAGAATTGATGATTTTAACTGCATTTTTACTGAATTGAAGTGACTCTTGTGCTTTAGTGTAGCTGGCTCTTATAGTCAAAGAATTTACATAAGAAGGCATGAGCAGAGCCAATTCATAAGTCAATTAGATATGTCAATTAACATGCTTTAGATTTCATTATGTATACCTTCTATAAAGAATAATCGTGCTAAGGTCAAGAATAAAATCTTGAATCTATATTGTTTGTATTTCAAAATTTAACCAATAAGGTTTATTCATAAATCAAGATCGAAAATCTACAAGAACATTAAATTGCTCAATCTTGAAATTCAAGATTATATTCTTGTCTCAAGAATGAAAAAATCTAAAAATTGAATCAAGATTGGAAAATCTTAAATCAAAATCAAATGATATAGATTAATTCAAGATTGGATATACTTGGTATATCCATCTTGATTATGACTCAAATGCGAAGATGAAACAATCTTAATTCAAGATTATATTCTTGTTTCAAAAATAAAAAAAATCTTAATAATGAACCAAAAAGCCAAGATCTAAAGAAAAGATCAAATAATCTTAAATTTAGATTGTTTAAAATAAACAAAAAAAATTATTACGTGCTTTTTTATCTATTTATGTATATTGTTTTTCTACGAACCGACTTCAACCCAAGACTATAGTCATTTTACTAAATTTTTAACCAAATAATGATAAAGCAATACGAATATCAAATCAAACTATTAGGATATGGGTAATTCTCTGAGGGACGTCGCGTGCGACCAGCTTTTCAGTTACAAAAAAAACATATTCTGACACAATTTTAAAAATAAGTAAAGTTTATTTTTATAGCTCTAGATTAGTACTTTAATTAGAGCTAAGAATGGTTTTGGAATTTTTTTTTCTGTGTTGTTTTCTGTTCTGATAATTGCAAAAATTAACAAATTCGTACGCAAAACCAAAAAATGAACGAATTTATATATTTTATATTTTTAGTTTATGTTTTTTTTTTGTCACTGAAAAGCTGTTCGCACGCGACATTTACCAGAGAATTACCCATTTGCCAATATTTTGACTCTTTTAGAACTTAAACAAGTTTCTGCATTGTTTTTACTATTTTTTATTTATTTTGAAGTACTTAAAGACTTTCTCATTGATTTATTTGTTTCCGTTAACGACGACCATACTGAGTAGGATTGATAAATGGTTTGGTGAAGCCGCGTACAGCTGTTGCTAAGCCACACGGCAATAAGGCTATAACGGCAAGAAGAATTGATGATTTTAACTGCATCTTTACTGAATTGAAGTAACTCTCGTGCTTTAGTGTAACTGGCTTTTATAGTCAAAGAATTTACATAAGAAGACAAGAGCAGAGCCAATTCATAAGTCAATTAGATATGCCAATTAACATGCTTTAGATTTCATTATGTACACCTTTTTATCTTTTTATGTATGTTGTTTTTCTTGTTTTAATATTAGCTTACAATTATAACACCCATTTCTTATATACGAACCGACCTTAACCCAAGGCTATAGTCATTTTACTTTAAACGAATATCAAATCGAACTATTAGGATATGCAAATAATCTGACTCTTTTAGAACTATTGTTTTTTTTTATTTATTTTGAAATGTTTAAAGACTCTCATTAATATAATGGTTCACGAGAAGGACGACGAGGTGTTATCCATCCTGGTTTGGGGAAGCCGCATTCAATTGTTGGTAAGCCACACGCCAAAAAGGCTATAACGGCAAGAAGAATTGATGATTTTAACTGCATCTTTACTGAATTGAAGTAACTCTCGTGCTTTAGTGTAACTGGCTTTTATAGTCAAAGAATTTACATAAGAAGGCATGAGCAGAGCCAATTCATAAGTCAATTAGATATGCTAATTAACATGCTTTAGATTTCATTATGTACACCTTCTATAAACAATAAACGTGCTAAAATCAAGAATAAAATCTTGAATATATATTGTTTGTATTTCAAAATTTAACCAATAAGGTTTATTCATAAATCAAGATCGAAAATCTACAAGAACATTAAATGGCACAATCTTGAAATTCAAGATTATATTCTTGTCTCAAGAATGGAATCTAAAAGTTTAATTAAGATTGGAAAATCTTAAATTAAAATCAAATGCTATAGATTAATTCTAGATTGAATATACTTGGTATATCCATCTTGATTATGACTCAAATGCGAAAACGAAACAATCTTAATTCAAGATTATATTCTTGTTTCAAAAATAAAAAAATCTTAATAATGAACCAAAAAGCCAAGATCTAAAATCAAGATCAAATAATCTTAAATTTAGATTGTTAAAAATAAACAAAAAAAAAATTATTACGTGCTTTTTTATCCATTTATGTATGTTGTTTTTCTTTTTTTAATATTAGCTTACAATTATAAGACCCATTTCTTTTATACGAACCGACTTCAACCCAAGGCTATAGTGTTTTTACTTTATTTTTCTCACATAACGATTGAGCAATACGTATATAAAATCAAACTATTAGGATATGCAAATATTCTGACTCTTTTAGAACTTAAACAAGTTTCTGCAATGTTTTTACTATTTTTTATTTATTTTGAAGTACTTAAAGACTTTCTCATTAATTTATTTGTTTCCGTTAACGACGACCATACTGAGTAGGATCTATCAATCCTGGTTTGGTGAAGCCGCGTACAGCTGTTGCTAAGCCACACGGCAATAAGGCTATAACGGCAAGAAGAATTGATGATTTTAACTGCATCTTTACTGAATTAAAGTGACTCTTGTGCTTTAGTGTAACTGGCTCTTATAGTCAAAGAATTTACATAAGAATGCATAAGCAGAGCCAATTCATAAGTCAATTAGATATGCCAATTAACATGCTTTAGATTTCATTATGTACACATTCTTTAAACAATAAACGTGCTAGAATCAAGAATAAAATCTTGAATATATATTGTTTGTATTTCAAAATTTAACCAAGAAGGTTTATTCATAAATCAAGATCGAAAATCTAGATTGCCCAATCTTGAAATTCAAGATTATAATCTTGTTTCAAGAATAGGTAAATCTTAAAAATAAACCAAAAAGTCAAGATCTTAACTCAAGATCAAATAATCTTAAATTTAGATTGTTTAAAATAAACCCAAAAAATTATTACGTGCTTTTTTATCCATTTATGTATGTTGTTTTTCTGCGAACTGACTTCAACCCAAGACTATAGTCATTTTACTTTATTTTTTCCCAAATAAAGATTAAGCAATACGAATATCATAATAAACTATTCGGATGTGCCAATTAAAATTTTGTATTTTTCAACTACTCAAATCGTCAGAAATGTGTATAGATTTTTCCAGAAGTTAAACGAGATTCCACATATCATATATTATTTATTAAATGCTTTAGTTTTAATTTCTACGGAACCAATTAGGACGAAGAGTCGGTGAATAGCTGGGAATTTGATTGGAACATTCTGCTGTTAGTAATCCATTCGCAAGAACAGCCAAAACGGCAAGAAGACTTATAGACTTGAACTGCATCTTTTCGGAAATAAAATGACTCTTGTGCTTTAACGAAGCGGGCTTTTATAGTCAACGAAATTACATAAAGCGCTGGCGGAACAAATTCAAAAGTAAATTAGATATACCAAAAATATATATTAATTCGCAGATTTCATTATGTAAACTTAAAAAAAAATGTTTTTTCCATTACAATGAATAAGTAATAAAACTCAATCTAAATCTTAAATCAAACTATTAAGAGATACGATTATTACGATTTTGTGTAAAAAAAAACATTTATTTTCATTTTTCAATTATTCAAATCATCAGAAATGTGAAGAAGAAGACATTTCACATTCTATATTTTATTTATTATTTGATTTAGTGTTAACGTTTTACAATGATTGGAGAGGGGGTAGGCAGAGGGGCCAAAAAGGCTAAAGCGCCAAGAAGAACAAACGATCTGAACTGCATCTTCTCGGAATTAAATTAACTATAGTGCTTTAAAAAAGCTGACTTTTATAGTCAACAAAATTTCCTAAGAAGGCATTCGCGAAACAAATTCATAAATGAATTAGATATGCCAAATAACATACTTTAATTTGCAGATCTCATTATGTACACCTTTTTTATTATTAGTAACTTTACCATTTCTCCTCCTAATATGAATAAGTAATAAAAGCCAATATAAATCTCAAATCAAACTATTAAGATTTCTAAGGCTCTGTGTCAAATAAAATATTTTATGTTGCAAGTATTCAAATCACTAGAAATATGAATAGATTTGTCCAGAATTCCAAGTTCTACTTTTTAATTATTACATTATTAAATTTTAACGTTTTACATAGATCTTTTCGGAATTAAAGTGACTCTTGTGCTTTAGAGAAGCTGTTTTTTATAGTCAACAAAATTACAAAAGAAGGCGTTCGCGGAACAAATTCACAAGTAAATTAGATATACCAAATAGCATATATTAATTCGCAGATTTCATGATGTAAACTTCAAACATTTTTCTTTTTTTTCCATAACAATGAATAAGTAATAAAACTCAATCTAAATCGTTAATCAAACTATTAAGAGATATGATTATTATGATTTTGTGTAAAAAAAAAAAACATTTTAATTATTCAAATCATCAGAAATATGAATAGATTTTTTCAAATGACATTTCACATTCCATATTTTATTTATTAAATGATTTTGTGTTAACGTTTTACATAGATTGGAAAGGCGTTAGGCAGAGGGGCCAAAATGGCTAAAGCTCCAAGAAGAACAAACGATCTGAACTGTATCTTCTCGGAATTAAAATAACTATAGTGCTTTAAAAAAGCTGGCTTTTATAGTCAACAAAATTTCATAAGAAGACATTCGCGGAACAAATTCATAAATAAATTAGATATGCCAAATAACATACTTTAATTTGCAGTTCTCATTATGTACACCTTTTTTATTATTAGTAACTTTACCATTTCTCCCCCTAATATGAATAAGTAATAAAAGCCAAGACTCTATTACTAGAAATATGAATAGATTTGTCAAAAATTCCAAGTTATACATTTTAATTATTAAATACTCTATTTGGATAGATTGGATAGAGGGTAGGTAGAGGGAACATAGCAGATTCAACTGTTGGTAAGCCACTCGCCAAAAAAGCTAAAACAGCAAGAAGAAACAAACGTTTTGAACTGCATCTTGTCGGAAATAAATTAACTATAGTGCTTTAAAATAGCTGACTTTTATAGTCAACAAAATTACATAAAAAGGCATTCGCGGAACAAATTCATAAGTATATTAAATATGCCAATTAACACACTTTAATTCGCAAACCTTCTGTAAGAAATTAAATTAAATATGCGATTTTTATGATTCTGTGACAATTAAAATATTTATTTTGCAAATACTCAAATATCTAAAAATGTGAATACAATATTTCACATTCCATATTTTATTTATTAAATGCTTTTAGACAAGGTTTGTGTAAATTGGAAAGAGTGTTGTCCTTCCTTTCCAAATGACACATTCAGTTGTTGGTAAGCCAAACGCCAAAAACGCTAAACCGGCAAGAAAAACTAACGATTTTAACTGCATATTGAATTGAAGTGATTATAGTGCTTCAACAATGTTGGCTTTTATTGTCAAGAAATTTACATAAAAAGGCATCAGCGGAACAAATTCATAAATGAATTAGGTATGCCAAATAACATACTTCAATTCGCATATATTATTATGTAAAACAATGATTAAGCAATGAAAGTCAATAAGAATATTAAACAAACACTATGCGATTTTTTGACTCTTTGTCAATTAAAAATGTTTATTTTGCGAATGCTCAAATCTCCAGAAATGTTAATACCAATAGCCAAAAAGGCTAAACCGGCAAGAAAAGCTAACGATTTCAACTGCATATTTTCCAAATTGTAGAGACTCTTGTGCTTCAACGTAGTTGGCTTTTATGGCCAACGAAATGACATAAGAACGCTTTTGTGGAACAGATTCATAAGTGAATTGGATATGCCAATTAGAACACTTCAATTGTATTGTTATTTGTAGTTTTAGTTTATATACCCAATTACGATTAGGATGCTGTCAACACGAACTATTACAATATACGATTAATTTGTTTTTATCAATTATAAATTTGAGTTTGCAAATATTCAAATTCCCAGAAATATGAGTCGATCTGTCTGGTATATTTAGGTATATTGTAGTATTTTTCAGTACATTAAGTTGGTATATTTTTATAATGATAACGCACTGAGTTGACTTTGTTTTGAAAATGGGTAACATGCTTGTACTTTAAGTACAGAAACAATTTCTGTTGAGACATCATGTATTTTGAATCGATTGTTGTCTTCACTGCTCTATACAGAAAGTATTTGATTTTTCAAAATAAGTAGAAAAAGTGTATTTCATTAGCTATTATTTTCATACTTCTTATCATTTGTGGCATGTCTTATTTAGATTACGTGGCAGCAAAAAAAGTCAAACAAAAAGACAGTCAACAGAAAAATTATTTTCATATCTATCATTGGCTTGTCCTCATGGCAACCCTAAGAAAATATTTTTGAATCCTTAAACGTTAAATATATTTTATTCATTTATTTTCCTTTGCAAGTACTCAAATCGCAAGAAATGTGAGGAGCTCTTATTCAGAAACTAAACACGATCTCACCTTACATATTTTATTTATTACAAATTATAGTTTTTAGGTTTAGCCCCTCCAAGTAGGGTGATAAGTCTGTGGATATTGGGGAGGCGTTGGTCTGGTATTCCAACATTCTGCTGATGGTAAGCCAAACGCCAACAAGGCTAAGGCGACAAGAAGAGCTAACGACTTCAATTGCATCTTTTCTGTGATACACTATATATGTGCTATATCAAGACTTTTATAGTCAACAAAATTACGTAAGATGACTTTCGTATAACAAATTCTTTAATGAATTAGATACACCAATTATTTATCAGGCATATCACAGAAATTTCAATTGATTAGACTATACATGAACTTTTTATACCCTCTACCCATAGGGTAGAAGGGTATTATAACTTTGTGCCGGCAGGAAATGTATGTAACAGGTAGAATGAGGCATCTCCGACCCTATAAAGTATATATATTCTTGATCAGCGTCAAAAGCCGAGACGATCTAGCCATGTCCGTCTGTCCGTCTATCCGTATGAAACACTGGATCTCAGAGACTATAAGAGATAGAGCTATAATTTTTTTTTCGACAGCATTTGTTATTGCGAATTTTGGTATGTACAATAATTACTATAGTAGTTATGATTCCTGAAAATTTGGTTGCGATCAGATACAAATTGTCGAAGTTATTAAAGAAATACTTTTGTATGGGCACAAACGCCTACTTGCTAGGGGTCTTAGTTGCTTTGGCTGACAATCTGGTATATTGTGCCGTCTATGGTATATTTTCAATGCGGTACTACATCGATATACCAAATATTCAATTTGGTATATTCTTAGTATTTTTGCAGTATATTCGGTATATTTTGAGAAAAATACCGCAAAATATATTTCTTTTAATCAAAATGGATAGCGGGTTTCTCACAGTCGAGTACACTCGACTGTAGCTTTCTTACTTGTTTTTATTGCCTTTGCTTTTCTCCCTTTTAGATCGACGACCTTTGCCTCCATTATGAAACAGGAAATGGGCTGGTTTGATGAAAAGGAGAACAGTGTGGGAGCGCTCTCGGCTCGCCTCTCTGGCGATGCAGCCAGTGTCCAAGGCGCCATCGGATTCCCCCTCAGCAATATTATACAGGCGCTGACCAACTTCATATGCAGCTTTTCCATAGCATTTTCCTACTCATGGGAGCTGGCATTGGTCTGCTTGAGCACAGCACCCTTTATGATCGGATCGATTGTGTTCGAGGCGAAGTTTAGCGAAAAGTCCGCCATGAAAGAGAAGAATGTGCTAGAGGAAACGAGTCGCATTGCCACCGAGACGATTGCCCAAATCAGAACAGTGGCAGCATTGCGTAGGGAGGAGGAGCTAATCAAGGTCTACGATGAGGAAGTTGATCGCTATCAACAGCAGATCAAAAAGCGGTTAAGGTGGCGTGGATTGGTCAACTCAATGGGCACGACTTTGATGTTTTTCGGCTATGCGGTCACCTTGACTTATGGCGGTTTTATGTGCGCCGAAGGTCGCATCATATTCCCAGTGATCATGAAGTGCGTACGAAGATAAACAAATGTTGACTTTTTAATAAATTTTATTGCTTTTAGAATTGCCAATACGATGCTGTATGGATTGTTCATATTGGCTCAATCCTTGGCCTTCACACCTGCCTTTAATGCAGCTCTGCTTTCAGCCACACGCATGTATGAAATGATAGATCGTCAGCCACTGATTCAATCACCAAATATTGTGGAACAAAATGGCAATCGTAATGGAGTCTTTAAGACGAATGCTCTGCAACAAGGAGTCAGTTATCGCGGACTTAACTTTGCGTATCCCTCGCGACCCGATTACTCAGTGCTGCAGGACTTTAATTTGGATGTGCTGCAGGGACAAACAGTGGCGCTTGTTGGCGCCTCAGGTTCGGGCAAATCCACGTGTGTGCAGCTGCTGATGCGTTACTACGATCCCGACGAGGGCAAGATAGTAAGTTTCGCTACTCGATAAATACACTTCACAATCTTTGATTACATTCGTTTCTTTAGCTCATTGATCAGGAGAGCATACACCAGGACATGGAGCTAAAGACGTTGCGTCGCCGCTTGGGCATTGTTTCACAGGAGCCGTCGCTCTTTGAGAAAACCATTGCGGAGAATATTGGCTATGGTGACACCTCACGCGATGTGCCCATGCAGCAGATTATTGAGGCGGCCAAAATGGCCAATGCCCATGACTTTATTATGTCACTGCCTGCGCAATATGAAACCATGTTGGGCGCCAAGGGCACACAGCTCTCGGGCGGACAAAAGCAACGCATTGCCATTGCACGAGCCATGGTGCGGAATCCCAAGATACTTCTGCTGGACGAAGCCACCTCGGCGCTGGACTTACAAAGCGAAAGAGTAAGTTTAAGTGCAGCTAAAAAATCGATCATCTCTATTCCGTTGTGTGTTCTAGGTGGTTCAACAAGCGCTTGATTCCGCTTGCTCTGGTCGCACCTGCATTGTGATTGCTCATCGACTCTCGACTGTGCAGAATGCAAACATTATTTGTGTGATTCAATCCGGTCGCATTGTGGAGCAAGGCACACATTCCCAGCTGCTGGCCAAGAATGGCATTTATGCCAAATTGTATCGCAGTCAATCGAAAACCAAATAACGCTCATAAGTATGCAACAGTATTTTCACAAATGTCATAGCCCAGACAAAAACCTACGTGCATAAAAGTATACTACAATTTTAGGTACAATATATTTGTAAAGAACAATGTATAATAAAGACGTCATAGAAACTGCCTTAAATACAGTGAAGATCGCTTAAATTAAATTATTAATATAAAGAAATTCATTGCACACAAAATTAAAAATTCAAACAAAATTGCTTTGTAATTCTGTTGTGTGTATAAAATTTGCGAGCTTTGCTAGAAATGCCTCAGTCTATTTGATCAATGAAGTTCCGCTAATGGTTTTATCTTATCACCCATTATTATTTACTTGAGAGCAATTAGTTTTTCCACTTGAACATTATTATGCAGACACTTTAGTGCCGCATTGCGCTCCATAAAGTTCGCTTGTCTTTGCACAATGAATATTCATTTAATAGGTGCTTTAATTTTAAGCCTCTGCTGCTGTAAGTAAACTTAATATTATCTATTAAACAGTTAAATCAAGTAATTAATTCACTGTAGTAAAAGCGGAAGCTGCCGCAATAGTCAAAGTTTGCCCCTTGGAGAGCTCTTGCCTTAATGTGACTGAAAGAAGTGCAGTCTGTGCGTACGATGAGAAAAAAAACTGTATTCGGAAATACACTTCAATATGCCACTTGAAAATTGCCAGTTGTCTTCAGAATATAGGTATTATAATCCCTCGATATTAACTGCTCTTATAAAAAGTGACTTCTTCGTATAGAGATCGACGACTATAGTGAAATCTATTGTTTGATGGAGACATATTTATGCGAGGAATCTCCCGAATACGAACGTTGGACAATTTTCTTTGGCCACGAGAAAGATCGATAGCACCTATGACGTTGGATGGTGAAATAGGTGTGAGAGGAATCGCCCACCAGACGACAATTATAATACGATGATAAAACACCCCCAAAATCCAAAAAGTATTAAATAAAGCGCTGCAGACGGCGATCAATTAAGTGAATTGGTGTGTTTGTCCGTGACGTCAAACGTATTTGCCCAAATAATCAGATTCAGCGTGAGACAAAATGACGCCTCGAGCCCCTTTTCCTCATTACTCTTTAGCATTTAGTTTCGCATGGGTTGTGAGCCATTAGCCACGAGCTGGGGTCTGCTCGGTTCGGATCTGGTCTGGTCTGGTCTTCTGGTCTTCTCAATGGGGCTGATAGCTCTCGCGTAGGCAGGGCACTCAGTAGTATATAAAATCTTATGATTCTGCTCAAACTTTCGCAGTTTATCCGATTAAAGCAACTGAGACAAACGGGGATTTTTTTTTCGTATTTCGTTCGTCTGCTTTTTCGTTTCACCCGTTCAACGATGTGCCTACTACTTTTGCTTGGTTAGTCTTCGAGAGGTCAAACTTGACGTCTAAAGCAACGATTGATAACTTTTATTTGTAGCTCTATGCGTGGGCATGATCGGCGCTCGACCTTTGACCTCAACGGAACAACCATCACAAGGACGCCATCCCAATTGGCCCGGAGTACCCGATGAACGCTTGGCCGATGCTGAAGTGGATAACGCCTACGAGTTGTTCAAGTGGCAAACCGAACCATCGACAAGTGTGAAAAATTCTAAAGTCGATATGGGGTCAATAAATCGTGCAATGACGAATGAATTACAAGCCAAGCTCAATAATGCCTAACGCTTATTTCGTGTTGCTTACGTATTTTAGTATTAAATAAGTTGTTTAGAGAAAAAAGTAAATACAAAAAATTGGAAAATAAAACAACAACTATTTTGGTGAAACGTGCAATTCGCTGGTTCCTATTAAATTCCGTCAAAAATCACGTAGATTGTCATATAAAGTTCGTTGTCGCACTCAGAGATGCATTCAGTTTACTTTACGCTCCAAGTATTGACAATGTTTTTAGCCAAGTTCTTATCAGTTTTGCTTATCGCTTGTGCCCTGGGTATGTGTGTCAAATGTTTATGTTTGTCAGTGCTATAAATCGGTTTAATACGTTAAACTCCTTTTGCAGCACAAGCTTTGCCACTGGATGATTTTAGCAGTGAAGATGATCGCATTAATGAAATCAGCGCCGAACTCGGTCGTAAACTGATCTTGCCCAACGTTGATCGTCTTTTCAGCAGTGCCGAGGATCGGGAGTCAACAAAACAACGCGAATCCCCATCGAATAACATCAATAGAAAGTTGACAGAGACCACGAAGAGTTCGAAGCATGCTCATGGCATGATCACATCGATGCTCAGCTTCGTTAGCAGTGTACTTAATTTTGGCAAGACAATTATACGTAATGAATAATAAAGTTATTTTAAGAATGTACAATTAAATGTTGTTAATTACGTTAATTATATGATGTATTTCTTGATTTTTAGGAAGGTTTTTGTGTTTTTCAGTTGTTATTGCATATTTGTAAATCATTTATTTTTAATAATAGTAAAATTATCGAAAGTTATTGAAGAGTTAGTTTATAATGCTCATTTCTGTAAGTTTTTTGAATATTTTTTGAGAAATAAGTTAAATAGATAATAAGATAAATTGTTAAGAAGTTTTGTGAATGTCAGAAAAAGAACTTCAATTAACATACTTCGACGTTAAAAAGCTCAAGATTGTCTCTCTGTTTGGTCTATTAATAATTTTTAACGTCTAAAAGATATTGAACATTGAAAATAATTATTTATTTCATAATGAATTCTATTCTAATTATCGACAACTGATGAAATATTGGATATTTATGATTGATGTATCAAAATTAAAAAATAGCAGTCTAGACTCTAGACATTATTGATATAATGATGCACGTGCAGAAGATCAGTCTTTTTCCGAGAATTAAAATATTTAATTTTCTGAATAATTATTAAGTTTCATTCAAATTATCAGCTCTCAACAAAATATTGAAGATTTATAATTAATCTATACAAAGAAAAAAATCATATTATCGTTAGTCTGCTAGATTATTTAAAAAAAAATCGATCTTTTCCCTATATTTCTATAATTTAATAACCGTTTCATTCAATTTACAAACTAGCGACAATTGACATTGTGAAGCAATTAGATAGAAACTTGGACAAAGTTTTTCCAATTTGTTATGTTTTGTTAAATGTTATAAGAGAGAAGCGCAAGGTAAGCAAACTAAAAGTGTTACAGCTAATAAACATGGTTTGAAAAAACAAAAATAATTTCTTTATTTTGTTTGTTTTGTTTTAAAAACTTTAAAGCTTAAAAACGATAAAAACGAACCCTACTCGTAACAAGCCAGATATTAATTTAATTCTTAATTATAGTTATTTCGGACATTAACATAAGATTACATGTCCAACAAAAAATTGCCAAATTCTCGAAAACAGAAATCGAAAGCCATTAATAGTGGCAGTAACTGTGGATTGTGCAACGGTGCAACAGTGCTCAATAAGCCGTTTTGTGGCAGCCACCCGATGAACAAGGTTAGGCTTGCAACAGAGAGCGCGGCAAGCGGCAAACGTGTTCACACTTAGTTTAGTTTCCTTTAAAAGCGGTTTTCAAACGAAGTTATCAAAGAAATTCGAACAACACTTTGGAAATACAAACAAAAGATTTAATTAACATCTCGCTAAAATGGATTTTATGTTGATTGTACATAAAGTTTTATGTTATGCATATGGAGGGGTTTGTTGATGTGCACAGGTACATAAGGTAAATACTACGAATATATTTCTAGGTTCTTAACTAATTCGCCTCGAGTAAATGATATTTAAACATCTTGTTAAGTGAATTCATGTTCTGGGACAGCTCATTGCAGACACGCACAACGCAGCCTTTGTTTTTATTACACATGGAAATAGAGAATTATAATACAGATACAGATGCGGATAGAGAAACTATATTGTATGCCACACTAACCCACTAGATATTTGATCACTTTCAACAGCACCATGACGAGAACTGCGTCGATGCACACGCGACGAGACTTAGAACCAAATTGAACGCCAAATCAAAAGCACAACTGCGAATAAATAAATGAAACGCCTCGCAACCAGGTGAGCGACTACAACGCCAGCTGCGCTGCACAGTGGTACAGTAATTGAATGCAGTCAAGCAAAAAAAGTAAACAAACAAACTGTTTGCAAATAGCTGTTTGCTATTTGTATGTCAAGCAATAAATAAACCTTGTACAATGCAAAAATAAAATATTATATAAAAACACTTATGGGATTATATTTTACTATTCAGTTTTTTTACTTTATGAAAAGCAAGTTGTAAAATAAGAAAACGTTATTACCAACTAATAAAAAAAAAACTTTTTCAAGGCCCAAGATAAAGTGAGCACAACAGTTTTTATATTTATTAAACTAACAACTTAATATAGGAGATGTACGAAAACAAAACTACTGAAAAATTAGCTAAGCTCAAATATCTAATTTTTTGATTGTGCAATTTTTTTATTCAACTTCCACAATCAAAAAAAGTATAATCTTATATAAAGACGCTATAACCCATTTATTAAATGACAGTTTTAATTATTAAACAAATTTGTAAACCTTGAATTTGCAAATAAATCATAATTACTTCAAAAAAAAACTTAAGACACCATTTTTAAAAAATCATTTTAACAAAATAATTACGAATCAAAAACTAAGCTATGTGTAAAAATATCAAAGAAGAATATTATCATTTATCGTTCGCAACAAATACGAAATAAAACTAAATATTTAATAATAATAAAAAGTATGCTTATTATCTGAACGATACATATTGAACGATACAATTTGAGCGATAAGTAGTCAACGCTATGGTTCGAATAAGTTAAATTGACCGTTAATATTCAAAGTTAAAAAGCGCACTTGCCATTTTCGTGGCTTGTCAGCACACTGTTACAGCTAAGCGGACATGATAAATCAAGAACTTCACGTTGATGTTGCAATCGAAGTATCTATCGTATGTGAACAGTCTACACACAAACACACATGCGCGCGAATAATTCCAAAATACATTGTAAGCACTGGTGTATGTGTGGTTATAAGCATATTTTATTTGATTTGCATTTTTCGGCAGGCACTTAAAACGTTCGTCGTTTGCGTCTGCGTGAATTGCAAGAAACAGCATCAACAGTTTAAGCTTCTCAGCATCGGCATTACGATCTAACGATCGGCAACGACGACAACGCGTCGGCAATAAATGCAACAACAACAAGCAATAAACGAAAACGATGCTTATTACGTCATGAGAACTCGTTTGCATCCATGGAACAACAACAACAACAACAGCAGCAACAGTGGCGTGCAGCGACTGCACAGTGTGGCTAAATTGAGGCCAAAATTCGTCTTTATCAGTGCGATTATTTTTGTCATTGCAAAGAGTTCCATTGGCTGCGTTTACAACCAGTTTTCTCTTTAAGAAACAACAACAACAACGCGGCAACGTTGTCAACACTGTGCCGCCAAATCAACTTTGCCGTCGATGTGCATTGGTCATGAATTTTACAGTTGGTTTTTTGATCGTGATTTTCAGCTACGACGCCAGTTGCTTAGGTTATTTAATAGCACTAGCAATAAACTTCAAGTTTTTTTTTTAGTTTTCTAGGCTTTGCAGTGATTGTAGGTTGAGTTAAGTTTCGTTTTTTTAGTTTTTTGGTCAAGCCTCAACGAGAATTGACTATTTAAGCCGATATTCACCTTCACATGAAGTTATTTCGCACAGACACCATGCACAATATCCAATTAATTTCGACAGCTTTCGGTTTAGTAAGCACACGTTACGAGCAGCCTTCTAATGCCTAGTAAATAACATTAAATATATTTTAATTTGGAATAACTACGTTTAATTTCCGTTTCAATTTTCACTTTGCGAAGTGTCGCAAAAAAAGCGAGCGAATCAACTGATTCCATAGCTTGTAATCGCTTCGGAATATCGATATACACCAAAATAAATCGATGCTGTTATTACATTTGCCTATTGACATGTTGT
This sequence comes from Drosophila albomicans, assembly GCF_009650485.2. Classification (NCBI taxonomy): domain Eukaryota; kingdom Metazoa; phylum Arthropoda; class Insecta; order Diptera; family Drosophilidae; genus Drosophila; species Drosophila albomicans. The sequence goes on along the minus strand of NC_047629.2, from coordinate 44,523,537 downwards.
TATTAACATAAATTCAATAAGCGCAGCCACACTGCTAATTGGCAGTCACGCATAGAAGGCGAAGTTAGAAAGGTGGTCGGTTTAATTGGATTATAAAATTAATTGCTATTTGTGTCGCACAACGCAGTTGGAAACATGGAACACAACACTTGCCCAAAAACAATATTTTGCACAAGTATTGACGCCTGTAAAAACGTATCAGCAACTCCAATAAGAACTACGAACTCCGAACTGCTTCAATTCACAATAGACAATCAGTTAACGGTTATTTGCCAAGAGCAGCGCAGCTAGTTCGCTCTCTTGCGCTCTTTGTGGCAGCCAGCTACTGTTTTGATGCTCAACAAGAGATTGCAAACAAAACAAAGCCGGCCGGCATTTTAATGTAGAGAGCGCCACACAGCGTTAATGAAAAGAGAGAGAGCGCAAGCAAGAAACTTGAAATGGGAAGACGAAATATCAACGAACAGTGCAAGCAAAACAAACGCGGTCAAAAGCATTATCGCTGTCTCGGTCTCGACTCTCAGCTGTGCGATGAAGTAATAAAATGGGCCGGGATCGCCGTCAGCCGACGGACGACACGAAGCAATCTTCGTGTTCGGCTTCGGCGACGAATCCATCAGACATGAGAGATTAAAGTGCAGACACATTGTTTTTAGTTTTTTGGGGGTACCGAGGAAAACTTCTTGCTGCATGAAGTTCAGTTGCTCGCGACGAGCCATCCAGTGCGGTTGGATGGGCTCTTGAAAAGGAATACGAAGAAAAAAAGAATACAAAAGTGAAAAATAAGAACAGTGGCAAAGATAAGAAAGTGGAATACATAAGAACTGTGCGAACCGGAAGTGCACACAATAAAAGGACATTCATTGTCAGTGCGTGAGCGTGCGTGCGAAAGAGAGAGTGAGAGTGCACAATGGGGCGGCTTGTGGCCCCATGCAGTGCAATGGGCGTGGCCCTTGCATTGTGTTTGATTGTTGCGCTTTGTAATGCTGAACTGACGCCGCCATATTTCAATTTGGCTACTGGCCGCAAGATACATGCAACTGCCACATGTGGCGAGGACACCGATGGACCCGAACTCTATTGTAAATTGGTCGGCGCAAATACGGAAAATGATCACAACAAATACTCGGTTATCCAAGGACAGGTAGGATCCAATAGGAATAATCTAATGCTAATCTCAAATGGAAAATTTCCATGCTTTTCATTCTAATTTTCAAATGCATACATATGTATGTACATACATTCATATGTGCAACACATGTGGGGCACATTTAAATTTGAAATTCTATTTTTAAACTGAAGTTTCTTTTCGTTTTTTTGGCATGTGTTCCATAGGTCTGCGATCATTGTGATCCCAAAATACCGGATAAGAATCATCCGCCAGAGAACGCAATTGACGGCACCGAGGCCTGGTGGCAGAGTCCTCCCTTGTCCCGAGGCATGAAATTCAACGAAGTCAATTTGACCATCAATTTCGAACAGGTAAACACAGCAGGCGAAAGAAGAAAGGTGTAGCCCAAAAAAAAAAATCGAAAAAAAAGAAAAAGATACATACAAAAGAATCTGGGGAGAAGTCAATGCAATGTTCGAACAATCTGAAACAAGCTGAGACAGGCGCAGACACGTTTGCAGACAGCTCTTCTGTGAGAGAGAGACAGGCTCGTTAAATTAACGTTTTTAATGCGTTTCCATTTCATTTTCGACGTGGACGACGACAACACAGCGAAAAATCTTGCTGAGCTGTTGAATTGTGCTTCTTCTTCTTTATGTTGTGACTTGTTCCCTTTGGAGTTGGGGTTATCAGCTCTGACATATGTATCTGTGAGAGTGTGTGTGTGTGTGTATGTATGGGTTGTCTCGGTTTACAAGCTCGCTTAGAAACCGTCGCAGAGCATTGACTTTTCTTCGTTTTATTTCTATACCCTGCAATTAAAGGGTTAGAAGGGTATGATATTTAGCTCACATAATACGAGTATGATAGCTTTGTTTTAATGGACTGAAAATCAGAAACTGTAAGAACTAATGTTACTCAGAGAGACTATAATGCTTATTGCAATGCAATCTAGAATTGATGTAAACTTAATCAAAGAAAACTACTAAATAATTTCAGTAAATTAAGTTACAAATTGAAAAGACATTTTTAAGAATTTTAGATTTCCTTGAGTTTTCCATAAACATGGAAAGAAAGACTTTAAGAAAAATATATATTAGAAAAAAGTTACTCGGTATCTTACAGTCGAGCATTGTGGACTGTGCCTTTTTGACTTGTTTCTGTAGCCGCGATAAGCAGTCGAATAATTCTTCTTGGTGCTCCAGCATCCAAATGAAACCATATTATACATACATATGTACTATATACATATATGTACATTCTCGAAGCTGATAGCAGACAATTGAAACTATGCTCGGACGTACTTATCACTACAAAAAAGTCTTGAATGGTTCTATAAAAAACACTTTTGGGGTCACACCCGTCTTATCGCACTTGCAACGGAAACACTCGGATCGCACAAGTCTTTAGAAACTATCAAATTAAAACATTTAGTTGAACATATTTCTACTTGAGTTACGAGTACTTTTTTCGCCTCGTGGCTGGGGAATGAAATGAGATCATCTAACATATGAAAATGCAACGCCTGCACATATGTGCATAATTCTTAGCTGCAGTATTAATAGACTGCTTACGACAGCCAAAAAGATTAGTGTAGAACATATTTACAAGACTTTCAAGATAATTTAAAGAGAAGAACGTAAACCTGAGATAATAAAACAATTCTTTAAACAAAGACAGCTCAAGAATTAAATAGAAAATTTGATTTATTTTTCTTTAATTGAAAATTTTCTTTATACATAGTTTTAGTCATTACAAAAAATTCAGAATTTCTTCATACTTCATTCATTCATCAAACCTTTTAAAATTCTGAAATGTTCTCCAATTATAAGTTCTTAACAAAATGAATTCCTCAAAGTCTTATAAAGTGAACTAACAAACTACACATGTTTACGCAAAAAATTCAAAATCACAAACAGTATCTCAAGCATACGATCGCAAAATCAGTATATGTATATACACACATATGTAAAGACTTTATATACATACATATGTACCCACGATGTTTGGTTCGTTTTCAATTGAATTCAAATTGAAAAGCAAACAGAAAACCAAAAAAAAAAATCCAAAATAAACAAACACACAACGGACGCAGATAAATTTAGTACACTGGAGGAGAGCATGGAGTTAATTCTCTTTAGAGTGATCTCATGCAACCTCAGTAGATACACATACATATTTACATAACTATGCACATAAACACAAACACACGCACACACAGTCATACAAATAGTTTGTGTACACAACGTTAATAAATTTTAATGAATTTGTGCTTTTGAGTAGACTAATTTCGCGTCCCCTAAGAGAAGATCTATGACAAGCGTGAAGAAAAAGACTTAGACTAAGAGGGAGGTTTTAAAAGTACAGCGAAATAATAAATTACGATTAAAATACAAGATAACATATAAAATATAAAGATGATAGCAGAGTAAATATTGTCGTAGAACATTTTAAAGTAATCTTCGTATTGTATTTATATATTATCAACGCAGCAAGAAATATCATATAATTAATATAAATATGATTTAAATAAATAATAATCTTTAATTCATAACAATTGGGGATGCTATTAAATATTATTGAAAAAACTAGAAACAGTTTTATTTTTGACATAAGGAATTACTCTAAAGAGATAGGATAGTTAAAAATTCGGGCATAAATTCATAAAGATATTTGAACCCTTCGATAAGTAAACTTTTGTTTTATATCCAAGAACAATTTATCTAGAGTCATTTAAAGGAAGTTCTACTCTCCGAGTAAAAAAGTCTCTAAATCTCTAAATTTTACAAATAAAATGGAGTTTAACATTTAACTTGATTTCTACGCTACGCAGGAATTCCATGTCGCCTACTTGTTCATTCGCATGGGCAATTCGCCACGTCCGGGTCTCTGGACGCTGGAGAAGTCGATGGATTATGGCAAGACCTGGATGCCGTGGCAGCACTTTTCCGATACGCCCGCCGATTGTGAGACCTACTTTGGCAAGGACACCTACAAGCCAATTACGAAGGACAACGATGTCATTTGCACCACAGAATACTCGAAAATTGTACCGCTGGAAAATGGTGAAATCCCCGTGATGCTGCTCAATGGACGTCCATCGGCAACGAACTACTTTAACTCGACGGTGCTACAGGAATGGACACGTGCCACAAATGTGCGCATTCGTTTGTTGCGAACCAAGAATCTGTTGGGTCACTTGATGTCGGTGGCACGGCAAGATCCGACGGTCACACGTCGTTACTTCTACTCGATCAAGGACATTTCGATCGGTGGTCGTTGCATGTGCAACGGTCACGCAGACACCTGCGACGTCAAGGATCCCAGCAGCCCAGTGCGCATTCTCGCCTGTCGTTGCCAGCATCACACTTGTGGCATTCAGTGCAACCAATGTTGTCCTGGCTTCGAGCAGAAGAAATGGCGTCAGAACACCAATGCGCGTCCCTTCAACTGCGAACGTAAGTAGAGTCGATTACTATCTCTCTATCTACTATGGTTCTAATGCTTCTCTATTGTTCCATTCTTAGCCTGCAATTGCCATGGCCACAGCAACGAATGCACTTACGATGAGGAGGTCAACCGCAAGGGTTTGTCTCTAGACATCCATGGACACTACGATGGCGGCGGCGTCTGCCAGAATTGTCAGCACAACACCGAGGGGACCAACTGCAACAAGTGCAAGCCCAAGTTCTATCGGCCGCGTGGCAAATACTGGAATGAAACCGATGTCTGCAGTCGTAAGTTACATAGGAATATTATTTGCTTCTCTTTAACATTACTAATCACTTTCTTGCCTTCTTTTCAGCATGCAATTGCGATCTGTCGTATTCGACGGGACACTGTGAGGAGGAGACGGGCAAGTGCGAGTGCCGTGCCGCCTTCCAGCCACCCAATTGCGACTCCTGTGCCTATGGGTAAGTCAAGCCAAAAAGGTTGTCTCTCTAAGTTTCCAATGGTCGTGACATCTTTCAAATATTGGTTAGGCTCTGCCTTCGTGTGTGTAGATTTACTCCTAACACGTTCTGCTACTTCTCTAACTCTCAATCTCTACTTCCTTGCAGCTATTACAACTATCCGCAGTGCCGCGAATGCGAGTGTTACTTGAATGGCACCAACGGCTACAACTGTGAGGCCATCAATGGCATCTGTCCATGTAAGAAGAACTTTGCTGGCGCCCTGTGCAAGGAGTGCGCCGAATCCTACTATGGCTTCCCCGAGTGCAAAGCTTGTCAGTGCAATCAGCAGGGATCGATCAACAACGATTGCGATATTGTCTCTGGCAATTGCACGTGCCTCAGCAACTGGGGCGGCGCTCGTTGCGAACGTTGCAAGGATGGTTACTACAACGAACCAACCTGCACATGTAAGTCGTCTGATTGCTAAACCAATCTCTAACAGATCCAACAGTTTCCATTTCCTTTCCATTTCTCATTTAGATTGCGATTGCGAACATGAAGGTACCGAGCCAGAGATTTGTGACAAGCAGTCGGGTCAGTGCATCTGTCGTGAAGGATTTGGTGGACCGCGTTGTGATCGCTGCTTACCAGGATATCACAATTATCCCTATTGCAAGCCTTGCAACTGCTCCACCACAGGCAGCTCGGCTAACACCTGTGACAACTCTGGCAAATGCAGCTGCCTGCTTAACTATTCCGGCAAGCTGTGCAACATGTGCAGCGCAGGATATTACAACTATCCCGATTGCTTACGTGAGTGTCTTAAATTGTCATTTATTTATTTATATTGTATTTTATTTACAATTTGTATCTATTGCTCAAATTAAATCCTATTCTAAAATGTTGAAAGAAAAGGGTATACTACAGTTTAAATTTGACTGCAGTTTTCTTTCTCATTTATTTTATTGATTGACTAATTAATAATAAGAAAATAATCAATTTTTTTAATACCTTACAGCCTGCAACTGCGACGAACATGGCTCCGAGGGCGTTACCTGCAATGAGAACGGTTGCTTCTGGTAAATTCATTTGATACTTCCATCAAATCTTCTTCTTGCTAATCTTTCCCACCACTTTCAGCAAGCCCAACTTTGATGGTCGTCAATGCGAACGATGCAAGGAATCTTTCTACAACTTCCCCGCCTGCGAGGATTGTAACTGCGATCCCGCTGGTGTCATCGATCAGTTTGCCGGTTGCGGTTCTGTGCCAGTAGGTGAACTCTGCAAGTGCAAGGAGCGTGTGACGGGCAGAATTTGCAATGAATGTAAACCGCTCTATTGGAATTTGACCATTAGCAATGCCGAGGGTTGCCAGGAATGTGATTGCTTCATTGACGGCACCATCTCCAGCTTGGACACCTGCGCCTCCAAATCCGGCAAATGTCACTGCAAACCTCACACAACCGGTCGCAGCTGCAATGAATGTCGCGATGGCACTTTCGATCTGGATGCCGCCTCGCTGTTTGGCTGCAAGGATTGTGCTTGCGATGTGGGCGGCTCCTGGAATAGCGAATGCGACAAGGTCACCGGTCAGTGCAAGTGCCATCCTCGCATCAATGGACGTGCCTGCACACAACCCTTGACCACCCATTACTTCCCCACGCTGCATCAATTCCAATACGAGTACGAGGATGGTTTGCAGCCATCGGGTGCTCAAGTGCGTTATCAGTATGACGATAATGTCTTTCCGGACTTTAGCAGCAAGGGCTATGCCGTGTTCAATGACATTCAGAACGAAGTCCGCAACGAGCTGACAGTCTTCAAGTCCTCTCTGTACCGAATTGTAATTCGCTACATGAATCCCAATGATGTGAACGTCACGGCCAGCATTCTGATTCAGTCTGAGAATCCCCTCGAGGTGGATCAGAAGTAAGTAACTAGATATGAAATTTCGGCCTAATAGTTCTTGCCGTTTGGTAAGAGGTAGGAGGTACCAATTTTGAAAATTGTTAGTTTACAAATTATTGGAGTTCATCAAATAATTTACCTAATATTCATTCCACATCTTTGTCTCTCTCTCTTAGCGTCAAGGTGCTGTTGCGTCCCACAACGGAACCCGAATTTGTCACCGTCGCCGGACCCCAGGGCAACAAACCCTCAGCTGTTGTGCTAGATCCATCGCCTTCACCCTACACCTTCATCACCAGGGCCAACAAGAATGTGATGCTCGATTACTTTGTGTTGTTGCCAGGTGCCTACTACGAGGCATCGATCCTCACACGCCAGATTGCCAATCCCTGTGAGCTGGGCAACATGGAGTTGTGTCGCCACTACAAGTACGCTTCCGTTGATGTCTTTGAACCGGCCACAGTGCCTTTCGTTGTGGATAGCGATGGTAAACCGAATAAGCCCACAGAGTTCTATACCGACTCCGAGCATCTGCAGATAACTGGCCATACGGGAGACATTCCAGTGTTGAGCAACAAGCAGAAGGAACTCAACTATATTGTTGATGTGCCGCGTAGTGGTCGCTACATCTTGGTGATCGATTACATTAGTGATCGTAATTTCGCGGTGCCCTACGATATCGAGTTGCGCGTGGGAAAGGATGAGAACTCGCTGTCCTCAGTGTATCTCTACCCATGTCTCTATTCGACCGTCTGCCGTACGCCCATTAATGACGATGGACGCGAAAAGTCATTCTACATCAACAAGGAAGATTTGATGCCAGTGACGCTCTTCGTGAGTTATTAAATTTAGTATTTATATAGTGTAAAAACTATTAAATTTATTATATTGTATTATATTATTACACATTTTCCTCTTCTTTTTAATAGACGGAGGACGACGACGAATTCCGCGCGCCTATCATTTCAGTGACTGCTATTCCAGTGGAAGAGTGGTCCATTGACTTTATAAATCCCAGTCCCGTTTGCGTGATTCACAACAATCAATGCGCCGCACCCAAATTCCGTTCGGTGCCCGATTCCAAAAAGATTGAATTCGAAACCGATCACGAGGATCTGATTGCCACCAATAAACCTAACTATGCCGTCATGGATGAGCGTGTGAAACTCATCTTTTTGGATAGCCGTCAGAATGGTTCAATTGTCGTTGAATCCAAGGTTGCTGACCCGGGACGTTATGTCATCCTGGTGAAGTACTATCAGCCCTATCATCCCAAGTATCAGGTGCTCTACACTCTGACTGCTGGCAAGAATCAATACGATGGCAAGTTCGATATCAAACATTGCCCCTCCAGCTCTGGTTGTCGTGGTGTCATTCGTCCCACTGGGGATGACATGTGGTTCGATATTGAGGATGACTTTAAGTTTACGCTAACGGTGAGTGGGAGAAGAAATGTTGAAATAAACATCAGATTTATATACCAATTATTTTGCAGAACTCTCGCCCTCTCGGTGTTTGGCTAGACTACTTGGTGGTGGTGCCATTGGAGCAGTACAACGACGATCTGCTGGTGGAGGAGACCTTTGATCAGACCAAGGAGTTTATCAAGAACTGTGGTCAGGATCATTTCCACATCACCCACAATGCCAGCCAATTCTGTCAGAATGCTGTCTTCTCGCTGACAGCGGACTACAACAGCGGTGCCTTGCCTTGCAACTGTGACTACGAGGGATCAACCAGTTTCGAGTGTCATCCATTTGGTGGTCAGTGCCAGTGCCGCAAGAATGTCATTGGACGCCAGTGTACGGCTTGTCGTCCTGGCTTTTTCGGTAAGTTATCTATGACCGAAGAGTGGACTATGACATATTTTTATGTTTTATCTTTATTTGTTTATAGGCTTCCCTGATTGCAAAATGTGTGATTGCCCGAGCATCGCCATGTGCGAGCCCAACACTGGAGAATGTCAGTGTCCCACCAATGTCATAGGCGCTCTATGCGACAAGTAAGAATTTTACATCAGCCCCTTCTCATTTTTGCTTTTCAATCAAGCTTTCCCTTTTTTCCCTTTTTGCACTGTAACTTTCCTTTTGTGTTTGTTGCCTACATTTACATACTTTCTTCAGCTTCTCACTTTCTTTTCGATTCCTGTAGAAAATGATCTCTACACAAACTTTTCATTCATTTAACTAGTCATTTATATCCTCAAGCAGAAGATCCTCATTATCACTATTAGGATTTCTTGTGTTCCAACTTAACCTATCCGCCTTACTTTTTCCTACCTCATCTGCTTTCCTAGCACGTCCGGTGCTCCTCAAATTCATCCCAAGCAAAGTTACTCTGCTAATCTAATACCTTAATTGCAGATGTGCGCCCAACACTTACGGCTTCCATCAGGTGATTGGCTGCGAGGAGTGCAACTGCAACTACATGGGTATTGCCAACGGTAATCAGCAGTGCGACATGTTCAACGGATCCTGTTCGTGTCGTGACAACATCGTTGGCCGCGCTTGCGATGGTTGTGCCAATGGTTTCTACGAGTTCCCCAGATGTAGCATGTGCAGCTGCCATCAACCCGGTACCGAACTGGAGGTGTGCGACAAGATCGACGGCAGCTGTTTCTGCAAGAAGAACGTGGTGGGCAGAGACTGTGATCAGTGCGTCGAGGGTACTTACAATCTGCAGGACAGCAATCCCGAGGGTTGTACCACTTGCTTCTGCTTTGGCAAGACCTCACGTTGTGACAATGCTTATTTGCGTGTCTACAATGTCAGCCTGATGAAACGGGTTTCTATCAATTCGGCAGACTTCCAAGAAAACACGATTGATTTCGAAGTGTGGGATGTAAAGCCAGAGGATTTGATGTTGAATGAGACGACGCTGCAAGCGGACTTCACGAGCCGCGAAGTGAACGATCAACGTGTCGCCTACTTTGGCATGCTGGACTATCTGCTCAATCAGAACAGTCATATCTCTGCCTATGGCGGTGATCTTGCTTACACCCTGTACTTTACCTCCGGTTTTGTGGGCAAAGCAATTGTGGCTCCCGATGTTATTCTGTTGAGCAAGAATCAAGTGCTCGTGCATCAGAGCTACGAACAGCCCAGCAGTAATTTGGTATTTAAGAATCGACTGGAAATGATTGAGAGCAATTTCATGACCCAGACCGGTAAACCTGTGAGTCGTGCCGACTTTATGATGGCTCTACGCGATCTAGAAGCGATTTTGATACGTGCCAATTACTGGGAACAAACGCTGAACACACGGCTCTCCGATGTCTATCTGACGCTGGCCGATGAGGACACCGATGGCGAAGGCGCGTATAGTTTGCTGCCCGTAGAGCATTGTCACTGCCCGCCCGGGTACAGGGGACACTCGTGTGAGGATTGCGCCCCCGGCTATCATCGCGTTGACAACGGACCCTATGGCGGTTACTGTGTGCCCTGCGAGTGTAACGGTCATGCTGAGACCTGCGATTGTGCCACTGGAATCTGCACCAATTGCACGGACAATACACGCGGCGATCACTGTGAACAATGCAATGTTGGGTATTATGGTAATGCCACTCACGGTACACGTCACGATTGTATGATCTGCGCCTGTCCGCTGCCCATCGATTCGAATAACTTTGCCACAAGTTGCGAGATCTCGGAGTCGGGCAATGAAATCCATTGTGAGTGCTTGCCGGGTTACACGGGACCGCGTTGTGAATCGTGTGCGAATGGTTTCTACGGTTCTCCCGAAACTGCTGGCGATGTCTGCAAACCGTGCGAATGCTCGGGCAACATTAATCCTGCGGAGCAAGGATCTTGCGATACACGCACTGGCGAATGTCTGCGCTGCTTGAACAACACCTTTGGTATGGCGTGCAATCTGTGTGCTCCTGGCTTCTATGGCGATGCCATCAAGCTGAAGAATTGCCAATCTTGTGATTGCGATGAAATGGGCACGCTGGAGTGTGATCCCTATGAGGGCAAGTGCAGGTGCCACGAGAACGTGATTGGTGAGCGTTGTGATCAGTGCAAACCCGATCATTATGGCTTTGATTCTGGCGTTGGCTGCCGCTCTTGTGACTGCGGTACTGCCTCCAATTCGACGCAGTGCGACCAACACACCGGACACTGTAAGTAAAGCAATTTTAATATAAAAGGGTGAGGAAGTCACTATCTATATGTCAATCTGTCCGTTCATGGAAAATTAAAAATTGTATGCGAGAAACATTTACCAAATATACTTTATTTAAATATATTTTTAATATATATTTACGATTATGGTATATGTTTGTGGTATATTTTAGCGATGATCATAATCTTTTATATTTTCAGTCCGATCACTGTTACTTATATAATTTATGTATATTATATAACATTTTGAACATTTCTACTTCTTTGGAATATATTTAGCTTATTCGAATTTAATTTTAATTACACCCTCCTTGCTTTTTAGGTCTCTGCAAACCTGGCGTCACGGGTCGTCAATGCGATCGCTGTGCCGTCGATCACTGGAAATACGAGAAGGAAGGCTGCTCGCCTTGTAACTGCAACCAGGGCTACTCCCGCGCCGGCACCGGCTGCAATCCGCAGACGGGACAATGTGTCTGTCTGCCCGGTGTCATTGGCGATCGCTGCGAGGCGTGTCCCAATCGCTGGGTGCTCACCGAGGACGGTTGCATGGAGTGCAACAATTGCCATCATGCTCTGCTCGATGTGACCGATCGTCTGCGCGATCAAATTGATGGCGTACTCCAGGACTTCCAGACCGTGACAATGGCATTCTTTACCACACAGAAGCTTAACTATTACGATGTGCTGGCCGATGAGTTGGCACCCAAGGTGACGAATCTGGATCCTAATAGTGTGAATCTGGCGCCATCGCGTGAATTGAACAGTGAACTGGAAGCAGCCAGCAAAGCTTACGCCAAGCAGGTGAATCAAACGCTCAGCAATGCGTTGGATATACGACAACGATCAGGAGTGCTTCTGACCAATGTTTCAACCGTGCATTTGGATGCCTTGGATAGCGTGAATCAAGCACGAGAAGCCCTGGCTGCTGTGGATGCACTTTCTCAGAATCTGGAGGCGACGGCGACCACAAAGAGCGGAGCTGCCTTGGAGGAAGCACAGCACATACTTGACAAGATCAATGGCACTCAAATTGAGCTGCAATCCAATGAGCTTGTGCTCGACAAAGCGCGTGAATTGTACGATGAGGTTGACAAACTGGTCGAGCCCATTAAGCAACAGAATCGCAGCCTCAATGCGCTGAAGGACGACATTGGTGAGTTCAGTGACAAACTGGAAGATCTCTTCAGCTGGAGCGATGAAGCGCAAAAGCAGTCGAGCGATGTGGAACGTCTGAATGTGGCCAATCGCAAGGCCTACGACAACTCCAAGTTCGATACGGTGTCGGAGCAGCAACAGGAGGCTGGCAAAAACATTTTGGAGGCCGGAAACTATTTGATCAATGGCGAACTGACACTCAATCAGATTGCCAGCAAGCTGGAGGATTTACGCGGCGCTCTCCAGGAACTCAAGGAAGTCAACAAGGGTGTGGACGAGTATTTGCCCGCAGTCGATAATCAGCACAATGAGGCCGATGAACTAACCTTGCAGGCGGAACTACGCGCCGCCGAATTGAGTGCAAGTGCCGCCAACTTGGCCAATCAGTACACGGATATGACCGCCCATGCGGAGCCAGCGATCCAGGCATCTACCGCGTACTCAGACATTGAGGAAGCCGTCGAGGCTGCCAAGGAGTTGAGCCTGAATGCGGCCAACGCCGCTGAGAATGCTGTAAAGATTCAGAATGGCATTGAGGAGCGAGCAGGTACATCGGACAAAGAATCCGCCGAGTTATTGCAGAAGGCACGTCAATCGCTTGGCAAGGTACAGGATGATCTGGAGCCACGTCTTAATGGTTCAGCGGGCAAGGTGCAGGAGATTTCGCAGTTAAATGCCGCCACCGAAGAGCAGGTGAAGGACATTAACATTTTGCTACGCAAGCTGTCCAACGAGACACAACGTGACATGTGGAAGACTTCAGATACGAATGCGGGCGATGCGCTGGAGATACTGCAAAATGTGCTCGAGACGCTGAAACCGGTGAGCGGACAAACACCCAAGGAACTGGACAAGGCACGCAACATTAGTCGCGATGTGGAAATTACCAACAAGGACGTTTCGCAGGCCAATAATCAGCTGGATAGCGTTGAGGTGTCTGTGCCCAAGCTCACCGAACTGGCCAACGAGATTGAGGAGCAACAGCAACATGTCAGTGAGCAGAGCCAACGGCTCGGTCAAGATATTGAGCATCTGAAGAGACAGATTGAAACCGCACGACGCATTGCCAACAACATCAATGTGGGTGTTAGGTTTACGCCTAGCACAGTGCTTGAGTTGAAGACCCCGGAGAAGGCGCCGCTGCTGGCTACAAAGACAAAGCTCTCGACATATTTCAGGACGAACGAGCCCAACGGTTTCCTCTTGTATCTGGGCAATGACAACAAGACCAGCCAGAAGAACAATGATTTCGTTGCTCTGGAGATTGTCAATGGATATCCAATTGCCACCATTGATTTGGGCAATGGTCCCGAGCGCATCACAAGTGATAAACATGTCGCCGATGGTCAATGGTATCAGGCCATCTTCGATCGCGTCGGTTCGAATGCGAAGCTCACCATACGCCAACAGTTGCCCAATGGCGAGATTGTCGAACACAAGAACGCCAACGTTTTGGAGGGTGCCAACAATGTGCTGCATGTGGATCGCAATAGTCGCCTGTTTGTCGGCGGTTATCCGGGACCTTCCGACTTTACCGCACCCGATGATATACGCGCCAGTTCGTTCCGCGGTGATATTGAGGATTTGCGCATTGGTGACGAGAGTATTGGTCTTTGGAACTTTGTGTATGGCGAGGAGAACAAACAGGGCGCCGATGAACGTACAGTGTTGGTCGAGGAAAAAGCGCCCGTCACCGGTTTGCGCTTCAAGGGCAATGGTTTCGTGCAATTGAAGGCAACGCCCTATAATTTGAAGTCACGTTCGAGCATTCAGTTCAAGTTCAAGGCTGCCAAGGATGCAAGCAATGGTCTGTTGTTCTTCTATGGCCGCAATAAGCATTTCATGTCCATTGAGATGGTCGATGGTGCCATTTTCTTCCGCTTCAAGCTGGGCAATGGCATGGTCTCATCGGGCAGCCAGGATCGCTATAATGACAATAAATGGCATCATGTTGTCGCCGAGCGTGATGGTCGCCAAGGTCTACTCAAGGTCGATAATGTGTTACTCTTCCACGACAAGGCGCCAGCGGATGCTGATGCCGAGATGCCCAAGCTGCAGCGCATGTACTTCGGTGGTTATCCTGGACGTCGCAATCATTCGGATATTGTTGAGCAAAACTTTGACGGTTGCATCGATGAAGTATCCATCACTGGCTATCGCGTGGATCTTACTCAGTATGTCAATGGCACCGGTTTCGTTGAGGGTTGTCCCGACAAGTACTCCACCTCGTTGTCTTATGCCCCGCATGATTATGGCTTCCTGCGCATCGCAAATGTGTCATCGGAGAACAAGTTCGATGTGGTGTTGCGCTTCAAGACCAAACAGCCAAATGGTGTGCTCTTCTATGCCGCCAATCATGATCAAAGCTCCACAATTGGCTTAACACTGAATGATGGCTATCTCACGTTGAACAGCATGGGCAGCGAGTTGGTTGTGACCGAGCGGCAGTTCGATGACGGCGAGGATCATGTGGTCACCGTGCATCACGATGCCCAACAGCTCCGATTGTCTGTTGACGATGCACAGGACGCGCGGTAAGTTAGCCCCCATGATTTTTTAGTTTTAAGGTTGAATTTAGACTTCAATGCTAAAGATAGACTCGGTTCGTGAAATACTTTTTAGTATTCCTGAATCGTAGATGTTGATTTACTTTAATAATGTGCCGATTGAGTATGAATTATTTGCTCCAAGTAAAGAGGAAATTTGAGGGATATGTTGAAATAATTGCTAAAAAGCTTAGGTTCGAGTCTCACCAAATAATTCTATCGCTTCGGTTCTCCTTTTAACGGAAGTCTTTTACCAAGGTTCTCTGTTTTACCATTTTGCAATCTTGTCTAATGCTTTTTTCATTCCCTAACGTTTTCCTAGGTTGCCTGAAATTCCCGCACCCCTGGAGATCCGAGGAGGCGACATCTTCTTTGGCGGTCTGCCCGACAACTATATACCACCTAAGAGCGCTATCTCAACGCTGGCCTACTATGTGGGTTGCATCAACGATGTTACCGTCAACGGCGAGATCATCAACTTTGCAGACAGCGCGGAGCGCAAGAACGGCAACATCAACGGTTGTCCACAGGACATTCTAGGTGCGTCAGCTCGTCGAGTTACCGTGCTTGTACAAAATAACTAATGCTCTCTATCTCTCTTTTTATATGCAGCCTACGAGCCTAGCTTGTTGTCCACCTACTATCCCTCGGGTGCCAATGAATTGGAGCCGGCATCACCAGCTAAGGTTCCCACCAGCGTTTTTGTGGCACACACAACAACCACAACAACAACCACCGCAGCACCCACAACATCCACTACAACGACAACCACAACCACCACCACGACAACAACCACAACCGCCGCACCGCCAGTTGTGATTCCCGAGGAAAAACCACTTCCACCGCTGGGACCACCGACAACACAGCGTACGCTGGTGACAAAGCCACGTCCAGAGCCCAATTTGCCAACGGATCAGCGCTGCAAACTGCCGGTGAATCCCAACTATGATGTGGACTTTGTCGAGGCTGGCTATCGGTTTTACACACTGCAGGATCAGCGTCTCGAATTCCATTCGCTGCCCGTCAAGGTGCGCAAGCACTACGACATTAGCATCTCGGTGCGCACCAATTATCCGAATGGTGTGCTCTTCTATGCTCCTGGCCAGGAGGCTGGTGACTTTATTGTCGTCTATCTGCTCGATGGTTATGTGTATCATCATGTGCATGTGGGCGCCACCATTGACGCCAAGATCGTCAGCGAGGAGGACATTATTGATGGCAACTGGCATACGGTTGAGTTTATGCGCACGAATCACAGAATTAGTTTGTCCATCGATGGCAAGGAACAGCCGGGTGCTGTTGAGCTGAACGGCGATCGTCAGCCGCCAACCTTCAATGTGAACTTCCCCATCTATGTGGGCGGTTATACCAAATATGTGGAGTCCGATATCAAATTGATTACAACGCTATCCGGATCCACGTCCTATTACAATGGCTGCCTGCGTGACATCAAGTTCAATGGCAAGGCCTTGGAAACGGAGCCCGTGGTGCACGATGTTGTGCCCTGCACGGATCAAGTGGAGAGCGGTGTGTTCTTCCACAAGCCCACGGGTTATGTGAAGCTCTTTGAGCGCTTCTCCGTTGGCTCCGAAATACTGATCAACTTTGACTTCCGACCACGTGAACCAGACGGTTTGCTCTTCTCGGTGCACGGCAAGAATTCGTATTTGATTCTGGAGCTGGTGGACAACACGTTGTTCTTCACAGTAAAGTCCGATACCAAGAATGTGGTGGTGGCCAACTATACACTGAATGACAACGCCAGCTTCTGTGATGGCAAGTGGCGCAATGTTCAGGCCATCAAGTCCAAGTTTGTCATCACCATTGCCGTTGACTACGTCAGCTCGCAGCCTGGTGTTGGCAACGAGGGATCCGCGGTGACCAAGACGAATCGTCCACTGTTCATGGGCGGTCATCATGCGTTCCAGAAGGCGCCGGGCATCAAGACCAAGAAGACATTCAAGGGCTGCATTGCCAATGTCCAAATCAACAAGAAGCCCGTTGTCATTACGCCCAATCTCATCTTTGGCGACATCTGGCAAGGAAGTTGCCCCAAAAACTAAGTTACCGAAGATGATTCCCACGGACAAACGAGACAACGATTACCCGATTCATATGGAAAGTTAGCAAAACGTGGAGCGATGACAACATTCGATTACTATTGAAGGACAACGAAAAACGAACAAATCCCACAACGAACAATTAACTCGACGAACTGACCTCTAAACTGAAAGTTCTATCAATTGTTTGAGCTTTCAGTAAAACTGCTCGTCGTACAATTATATACTATATCTAAGTCCAAAACTTGTGCCAATTTATAAAATCTACAGATTTGTAATCATGTCAAATATAATTTTTTAAAAACTTGTCTTGAATAAATGTAAAAATAAAGTAAAGTACATATTTAAATGTCTTTCTTTAATATTATCTTTACTATCTAAAGTAAAGTTGAGATCGGAGTTTCTTTCTATTATAAATAATTGGATGAACGCCCTATAAAAGTTGGCAGTTATATTCATTCCTGACTTTTCTAAACTAAACTCTAAATTTAAATAATTTCAAAACACTTGTTTTACGATTTTGGATGATTATTATGTTTTACATACATATTTATTTAGTTTTCCAGATTAGTTTACACAAAAATCTCTCTATAGGAGAATTGAATGCACAAGCTTCAGCAATTGCGAGAACAACAATTCTGTTACTCCCGAAATAGCCGCTTTAACATATTCAAATTGTGTGTAAAGGATCTTTGTTGTTATATCAATGTATACATATATTCAAATAGATATTTTGTAGTAAATTTGTGTGTCGTACTGATAGAGTTGGAGTTAGTGTGGAGAAGAAGTTGTTGTTATTGTTGTTGTTGTTAAAAGGAAAAGTTTGGATAGTGTAATGTGCCTAACGAAGAGTTCCATATTTTCTGACTGTGTGGCTGTGTATGTGAGTGTGTGTGTGTGCTTTGCCGGTCTGCTGCTTATGACTGTGTATGTGGGTGTAAGTATATAAGTGTGACTGTGTATGTGTGTGTTAGTTGTAAATTAATGGAAATTAAAATTTACTAAATTTGTTTAAACGAGCATATCGAATGAGAACCTAGTTTTGTATAATCTTAATAATATATATTTATATATTTTCCTATGTGTGTTTTTGTCTGTATTCTTGTGTATGTGTGTGTGTTTAATTGTTGTTGTTGCTTTTTATTTAATTTATTTATTTCATAATCTTTTTCTGCTTAAACGCTAATCACTAAGATCACCCGAGAGAGATACAAACGCACGCGAACGCGACCGAAATTCCGCGATGAATTCGGTTTAAGGTACAACGAAATCACGATTTATTTTTTCATTTAGTTCTTTTAGTTTTGCTTTTGCTTTCAGTTATATATATAATTATGCTTGATTGCTTCTTTTATTGGGGACTCGGGGGCGAAAGTCCCGTATTGTTAGTAGTAAATATATATACAATTATATATATATATATATTCATTTTATTTGTATTTACCGCGACGCGAACGAACGACCCGAATTTACATTATTATCACACGTTCCCCCTTGGTTGGTTTTCTTGTAGTTTTCTCCGAAATATAATTAATACTATTACTTATATTTACTTTTGCTTTCTTTTTGTTTTTGTTTTTTTTTCTTTTCTTGTTGAGTAGTAGTTTTTTCTGCTCTTCAGCTTTTCTTTTTGTTATACGTTTTATATATTAGTTTAGTTTGTTTTTTTTCTTTTGTTTGATCCGCGACAATTTCAAAGACTTTTGTTTTCCTTTACACCTAATCGTTAAAAATTTGTTCTGTACAAACAACAAGATAAATAATATGAAAGGTAACAACTAAGTATACAAAAAGTCAGGAAAAAAAATTAAACATGCTCCTATACAAAATTATATAATACTTTAAAAAGTGATCAGTCAATGGGTTGCTTTGTTGTTGTTGTTATTGTTGTGTTTCATTTTTATAATTTTACACAAAATAAATATTATTACATTATTTAGCATAATAGCATATTTCAACGGAATTCTAATCTCAATTTAAATTTGTTTTATCGTAAACTTTTTGTTGTATTTATAACAAAACCTATAAAAACAAAAGTATTTAAAAAAAAAAAAAAAACAATCTAATCTGTATAGCATATAAATATCATGTCTCGTATACATTATATAAGTAAATTTGTATCAGTAACAGTTGCACTATTATTATTGTTTATACGTTTTTTGTTTGTTTTATTACCCGACGATTTACGATTTACGAATTACGATATACGATACGAACGAACGAGCGACGATAATACGCGAACGCGAAACCGTTAGAACCCGAGACGCGATTTTTATTCGTTTATTATAGAAAGTGTTGGGCTTTTTTTTTCTTTATTATTATTGTTGTGAAATTTGCTTTGATTCGCTTGATGATTCATTCATTGCATGGAATTGAACGGAGAGTTTTTCATTTGATTTATCAGTCTTTGTTGATATAAAATATTTGTTTTAGTTGCTTCTGGTGGTCCGATGATTTTCAGTGTGATTCTGATACGATTTTGATTTGCAAATTTCACAATAAGAAACCCAACGACTTTTGTTTGTTTTGATTACCGATTTGTTTGCTTTGAATTACTTTCATTCTATTATATCAGACTAAAGTTAACGCGAGACGAACCGCAATATCAGTTAAAATTAGAAATTATAATTACCAATAATTAGCCGTAAGTAAACACAGTATATATCAGCATATTCAACTGGTGTGTGTTGGATTGGTATTCAGTGTGTGTGTTTTGTGTGTGGATATTGGTGTGTAGATATAGTATGTAATATATGTTGTAGTATTATGGTTTTGTTTTGGCTTGTGTTATCTATTCATATATAGCACTGGATCCGGTTAAGTACGGCCGGAACACACATGTAAATTATTATTATTATTTTTACTTGGATTCTACTTTACGATTCTATAGAAACGGACAGACAATGCTTCAAATCCAGATTCAACAGAACGAACCCTAATAGTTCAGCGTTATATAGCTATAGTTTGCATCGGTTAAATGTATCTCTATATATATGTATATGTGTATATGTGTTTGTGTTTTTGTGTGTATATGTGTATAGTTTGACTTTATAAGTTGAATTTTCAAATTGTTTGTAAATGTAAAGTTTAAGAAACATTCGAATGTGCATCGAATCAGCTAATATATATATATATATGTCTAACATCGGTCTGCTACTGTGCTTACTCTAAAGTTTAAAGACGACGACACGCTTACTCGCATACTTGAACATAATTGTCTAGTTAATAAGTTTGCTTATGTGTGGATGTGGATGTTGTAGTTGTTGTTGTTCTTGCTCTTATTCTTGTTGTTGTTATTGGTTTATATTTCCACCTCTTAGATTTGATACATGGTAACCAGACGCTCGGCCAGAGATGACGGGAATTGTTCCACAAATCGACGCCAATTCTCTTCTCCCACTTGTGTCTTGAATCCGTGGAGTATCTATCATAGAGATTTAACAATTTGTACACTAATTCATATTGTTTTTAGAGAGTTTCACACACCTTTTGTATCATCTGATGCAGATCCTGGGGCGGACTAACCCATGAGGCAATCGCATCGCAGAAGAATATGAAATCGGGCACAACGCCAGCCGGATTTACAGTGATCATGTGACACATTCCCCTAAAGGCCGAATCCTTTTCGTCATTATCTCGGATGTGACGCAGCGATGTGCACCTGTTTTGCAAATAAATAGGAAAATATTTAAATTGGATTAAATACCAATGATTAATGAACATTGAGCATGCCTCAGGCAAACACTCAACAAAAAGAAAAAGTAGAAATAAAATCGTGATAAAAAGTACAAAGTAAAGAAAGAAACACAAATTTTAGTATTGTATACAGTTGCTACTAGTTTTCGAAAGATAAGCAATTAAACACACAAATTAAAGAGTTAGGAGGCAAAGAGTAAGTAAGTAAAATAACGTATAAACTATATATTGATATGATAAATAAATCGTGTTACACACCACTGTCGTACAAATTCGGGCAAATAAGGAGCCACTTCAACTGGGCACACATAACCTAGACGACCGATTGTTATTGCTAAAAGAACAGAAAAATATAAATAAATCAACTGAATAAATTATATTACATTTATTTGTAATTGTATTTGATATTTGCACACTCAACATTTACATTTAATGCATATAATAATCATATGTGTGAGCGTAAATGAAATTGTCAAAGTCATTGTTGTTGTCGTTGATGTTGTTGCTCTACATGCAACGTTGATATGAGATGCGAAACAAATGCTTTAGTACATAGATACATACATACAGATGTGAGTATAATTAGCATAATTATCTCTATCTAGTATATATACCATTTTAGAGGGGGCAGTTGAGGCGAGGGAGGGGCGGATATCAAAAGCATTAGAGTACTCACCTGTATTCTCCAGCAGCGTTTTTGGTGTATTCGGGCGATTGATGATGATGAAGAGATCGGTTAGTACAAGATGTATGTACTGCTTGGTTTCCTCACCTAATTTATAAACAATAAACAAAAACAAATGTTCTATTATTAGATCGATACTCTTGCAGACTACAAGTTTCTCTCGTTGCTTACCCAATTTCATGCAAATCTCGCCAATGGCCCAAGTTGCATTGTTGCACACCGAAATAAAATCAGGATTCAAATTTTGGCCCAATATCGGAAAGAATTCAGCCATAAACGGATGCACATGCGGAAAACAGGCCTTGGTCAGATCGCCCAGCAAAGCAAACGATGATTGACGCACCTATTGAGCAAATAAAATATGATTAACAATTGAAAGAGAAACATTCAAGTGTACCTAACTTTAAATATACTTGTGGAATGTAGCTGTTGTTTATTTTTAATCCGTAAAAACATGTATAAACATTCTTTTAGAAACCATTTGAAATATGTTTACTTTTGTGTGTAAAGAAATTCTAGCCTCTACTTTGTTTATTTTATTTACGAATTGTGATAGCGGAAAAGGCGCAGACAGTATACAAAATAAACTTGATCGGATGGAAGCATAAAGAAACGTAATCATCAAAGTGTGTATAGCGCAAGCTTTACAGTCTCTAAGATTTCCGTGTTTAGAGCCAAACAGACCGACAAAACTAGACAGTATAATTTGATTATATGATTAGGCAACTCTCTTCAAGTTCAACTATTACTCAAAACAAAAATATGATGTCTATCTTATCTTATCTCCTAAACGAACTATTCTGTAAATACTTTATAGCTGCATCGTATAGCTTAGCATCCATATTCATAATATTTGAATATATCTATATTCCTCTAGCACTCACCTCGGGCAGCACATCCTGCATGCACTGATAAAGCAGATGCATAATGTTGCTGTTGGCCACCAGGGTCTCGATATGTCGATCCAGACCTTCAGCCAGGCCGGACAACAGATCCAGGGCAACAATCATGCGCTCCTTATCGGGATGATCGAATGTGTGATTCTGCTTGCAGAGCTAAAGTACAAATTACACAAAATTATTAACAAATTCAACAAGTTTTAATTTTTCAAGTCGTTACCATTTCCTGGTTGATTGTTTGCTCGATGAGCGATATGCATCTTCTGTAGACGGGATCGCAGTAGGGCAGAAAACCCGATTGCAGCGCTGTGGCAATGCTGGACAGACATTCGAGCAGCGGAAACAGATCCTTGTCATCGTCTTTCAGCAAATTCCACTTTTCAATTAGCGGCGGCATCAAGATATCAATATATTGTGGCTTATTCAAATGATGACCCACCGAATCGGCCAATGTGCCAACGGCATCGTACAAAATCAACAGATTCTTGTGCTGATACTTGGAGAAGGCAAACACCAGTGTTTTCAATATGTACTCCAAGTACGGCACCAGTTCGGTGCATGCCTCCTCCTCGAGTGTGGCAAATGCCGAGCACGCTGCCTCCTGGACACGCTTATTTGAGTCCAAAATGCGCTTCAACAGCTCCTCCATCAGCGGTTTAAGGTATTGATCATGTGGCTGATTGACCACCCAGTTGGCATAACGCGACAGCGTCCAACAGGTGATGGAGCGCACCAGGGCTTTCTTGTCCGACAAACAGCTAATCAGATAGGGTATCAATTCGGGCAAATGTGGAATCATGCCCTCCATGCAGCCCTCGGCAATGGCGCCCAGAGCCAGAACGCCGCTCTCCTTGATGACCCATTCCTGATGGAACAGTGTGTCCTTCAATATAGGCAGCACAATGGGCAGCGAGTCCTCGCGGAAAACGTTGGCCAGCACATCAAGGGCGGCAGCGCTACATTTGCGCAAGTTCCATTCCGATAGAGAGCTATCATCGTCGAGGCCATCGTCGAACTCATCGTCATCATCTTCGCCGCCAGCCGCTTGATTTGCCTCGCCGCTTTTGATGGTGTGTGTGCGAGATTTGTGGAAACGCGGACGTATATCCTCCTCGCGATCCGGCACCATGTCATCCTCCTCCACATTGCCCTTGAGCAGTATAATATCAATTTCCGAGTAGCGCATGCCACGCACCAAAACTGGGGCCAATTGTGGCAGGTAAGGAGCAAGCACATCTTTGCAAATACTTTGCTCGGCAAGTGACAACCAAAACTCCGAAGCCTCGAGAGCGACGCCCTCATCTGAATCCTGAGTCCGCAGCAGCATATACTAAGGACATAAAGGAAAGGAATACATTTAGATGTGCAAAGAATATTTTATGAAGTCCTGACTCACCTCGATAATCTGCGACATGTGCGGCATCAAACGATCCATGCGCACCTCCAGCAACATGACCAGACCATGACAGACATTCTTGCGCACCTCGTGATCTTCGTCAGACGACAGATTGAACAGATTCTCAATGAATGCATCAATATGCAGCATCAACGCCTGCGATCGATTGATAATGAATTGATTGATGCACGCGATGGCATGCGAGCGAATCTTGGGGCTGTTGTGCTTAAAGTACTGCAAGAACTTTGGTATCATCACATTCAGAGGCCTGTTGAGTGCTGCCGAATCCAGAATCTCAGCGGAATCTTCGCAAATCTTTTGCAGTGCACTAAACGCACCCTCACACACATTGTAGTCCTGATTGTCGAGCATGTCGCATAGCGAGGGCAGCAATTGTGGCCAATTCTGTAGCCCACCATTGCTGGCTATGGTTGTGATCAGGATGCCAACGGTGGCACGGATCAGGGGTGAAGCATCGCCAACAGCCTGCAGGCATTCGTGTTTAATGTACTCGACAATCTCCGGTTGCAGGGTACTGCCGTGCATACGTATGTTGTTCTTCAGGATCAGGCCGCTAAGGGAGCGTGTGGGTTCATCTTCTGTTTTCAATTTAGTCAGCACATAGATCAGATAATTGTTGAAGTCTGGATAGCGATTGAATTCCTCCAATTTCTATAACAAAATTATGTTTAAAAAAAAATTGCATGTAGAGATATCGAAATTGGAAACTTACCATTTGCACTGCCATTTGAGTCGCTGTGTCGGGTGACTGAGATTCTTTCAAGATCGATATGATCTGCTGCAGTCCTTCTGCCTGCGGTTCCCACGTCATGGTTAGGCTGAGATGCTGCGATTTATAGTGAATTATTTAAGTATATTAGCCACATTAACCAACCAACCCCACCCACAAAAATCGAAATCGAAATTCTAAGCGAGTTGAACGCCCTCTTAAAGGGTAGTACAACTAACGAGTCACTTTTGTCCGAGGCCATCTCACTCATACACAGGCACTCTCGCTCACACGCACACACACACACACATGCTCAGTTATACAGACAGCGTGAAAAAAACACACACATAATGTGTAATAACTACTTGAGGCTTGCTGCACTGCCGCCATGTTCTTTGCATTCATTTTCATTAGCTATTTACCACCTGGTTTATTCACTAGTATTGTGTACATAATTAGCCATTTACCTTCAAGAGTTTCGAATGTGCGTTAAAGCTAAATTTGCTGGGTATACTTGATAAACCCCTTAATTTTCTTCTTTTCACTCTTTCTTTTGCCTCGCCAGACGAAATTTTTTATATGGTGCTCAAGTGTGACCGACCGATGCGTGGTCGTAAATTCAACTGATGTTTGAACGAAAAAACATACAAACAATATACCAGCTGCCAAATATGCTTGTACGGCTACACTTTTTGTTCAAAATTAAAAAAAAATAAGATTATGAATAGCGTTACAAAAAAAAAAAATTAGAATTCACCTACAACATTTTTTACGATATTCGCATAATATCCTCAAACTAAGTAGATTTTTAATTTTAAGAAAATCGTCCTCAAATTAAATAGATTTTCAAATCTAAAAATTACAATTTCATAAATTAAGAAATAACTGAAAACGACATTTAAATTTTGCACAAAATTATTTGCAATTAAGCTTCACGAAGTAAGGCAAACATTTCATAAAAAAAACAAAACAAATTAAACATATAATAATATTATAAATGTGGTGACACTGGCCGCTACAGAACAGGGCTGTTAAAAAATACTAAAATTATATCGATAACATCCATGTCGATAGCAATCATAGTCGCCATTTTATTTTTTGTTACTACAACGTTGAAGTCGACGACTAGGCCGTGTTGCTGCCAGAAAATTACGATTTTCATATTAATAAACAATAAAAATTCTCAAAATAAATATAGCGTTTGACCACAAACAAAAACTAAAAATAACCGAGCCCTTCTGTCTTTTGTGCATTGGTCCTCAATTGCGTTTTGATATTGGTTTGCCATTGGTGAGTAAAAGTTCATTGAATAAATGCAAAGTACATGCAAATTACACATGTGTGTGTACAGTACTACAGTACAACAATAGTGCGAAGAACCGAATTAAATTCGAGAAAATCAACGCCCAGCGGATTAACACTGCAACACACATATGTATGACAGCGATCAACGAACGTTGTGTGCTAATTAGTATAGTTTTAAAGAGCTAAATAAATAAAACGAAAAAAAAAACGCAAATGGTTACGAAGCCATTCATACATAGAAAGTGCTTTACCCTGAAATAATCGATAGCATAGTTTGTTGTTTTGCTGTTGGTTACGCTGCTATCGATTTATCTGCAGTCTTTGAACTTGAATTGTTTGTTATATATTTAGGAAAAACACGCTTGCGCCACACACATTAAATACAAACATAACATAAACGACTTTCTTAATAATTAGGCAATAGTCATAAGTAAGAATATACATATATAAAACGTAATCAATATTTTAAGCCGCGCGATCGAAATATATTCGGACGATTGCCGCCGAAACCATTTAAGCGATAACTAGGCAAAGCATTACCGTTGTTATTATTGAAATTATTGCCAGGCAACGGTTGCGGTGGCAGAGACGACGGCTGCGGCGTCGACAGCGGCCCACGATTGATGCCCAGACCATTGTTGCGCAAGCTGGGCGCAACATACGGACGCTGACTGGTGGAGACGCCGCCAGCGCCTGCTCCAGATATTGAAGGTGATGGTTGCGGTGGCAAAGGCTGAGGCGGCAACGGCGGCTGCGACGGAATTTGACCCTGTACAATGGGCGGCACAATTGAGTTGACTGTGGAATAGCTTGGCGGCGATTGCGGTTGCTGTGGAGCAGCTGGTTGTTGAATCTGTGTGCGCTTCGCTAGCGCTGGAGCCAAATAGGGATGATTGATGCCGCCGTTGTTGCCGCTGCTGTTGCTCTGTGGTATGTCATAACTGCGACCCGATGGCGTTGTCACCTGTATGCTGTTGTTGGGCGGCACGGGAACAGCACACGGCTGCTGCTGCTGCTGCGGCGGCTCTTCCGGTTCGGGTTTTGTGTAGTCATAGCCATTGGGCAGCACTTGGACATAGTTCTCAAAGAATTGGCTTACCGTATGCATCGGTGTCGAATAGTTAACATTCACCAGCGAACGCTTTGTCTGCTCCAGCTCTGGCTGCTGCTGCTGATGTAGCTGCAACTGTTGCAACTGCTGCTGCTTTTGCCTTAACTCCTGCGCCTGCAGTCGCAATATGTTGGCCTGCTTGATGTGCGGCAATAGTTCGGCATCTCCCTTGATCTTCTCTACGATGGCCTCGTCACTGTCGTCTGCATCCTCGGCATGTTCGCTGGTCGCCTTTTTTGTTGGTTCTGGCGCTGACTTTGTTGTGCTTTCCGTTGGCTTCTCCTTGGCGTCCTTGACAGTGCCCGTCTCCTTTTTGGGCTCTACGCTCGGCTTGCGATTGACAAAGTCAAAGAGATCGTCTATATCGGGCACATCGGGCAGCCCGCCATAGGATTCAAAGTTATCGCGAAATGCATTCGCCCATTCCTCGTTCTTATGCAGCTCGGGATTAATGGCCAGCTTCACTTGCCTGTTGCTTGTTGCCGCACTCGATGATCCCACATCGCTCACGCCCACGCCGCCCACATTCTTGATCACTGTGATCGTCTTCACACGTGTGCCCTCCTTGGAATCAATATTGGTGGCCGCATAGCTTAGACTAAGATCCCGCTTCGCTGGTTGCTGTGCCGGCTGTGGGTCCAGCGCAGTTTTATCGTTGCTCTGCGGCGGATACTTGATGCTGATTATAGTGGTGCCCTGGGCGCCGACAAGCAGAAGCAGCCCGAGTGCCGACATTGCCTTTAAATTTAAGAGACAGTTTAGTTTTGTGCTCATGGTTAGTAAGGCCATGGAATGATAGGATCATAACAAAAATCGATCTCGTAATTTCTATAGCCTCAAAATTGATTTCTTTAAATATACTTGATTTCTATCATACTTGGAGTATGATTTAAGTTATCAAACTTTAAATTAGTATTTAAGAGTGGATCATTGAAAGCGCATCACTAATTTGTTTATAGAACAATGACTCTGAGAAGTATCATACTTCCCTTTAGACTTTTGAATCTATTGCCTCACTTTTCTTTTACTTTACTTTCACCTTCAATTTAAATTCTACTCATGGTTAGTAAGGCCATGGAATGATAGGATCATAACAAAAATCGATCTCTAATTTCTTTTGCCTCAAAATTGGTTTCTTTAAATAAATTTGATTTCTATCAGTTCCAAGTATGATTTAACTATTTCTCAAACTTTAAATTAGTATTTAAGGATGGATCATTGAAAGCGCATCACTAATTTGTTTGTAGAAAACAATGACTCTGAGAAGTATTCTTCCCCTTAGACTTTGAAATCTATTGCCTCATATTCTTTTACTTACCTTTCTTTCACTTTCAATTTAAATTGTGCTCATGGTTAGTAAGGCCATGAAAAGAAGATAGGTTCATAAGGAAATCGATCTCTAATCTCTATAGCCTCAAAATTTGTTCTTGAATTTTGTTTATTTGAATAAACTTCATTTTTATAATTTTCAACTATGGTATAATAATTTTCCAAGAATTATTCTTAACTTTTAACTACTATATTATTGATTGGTAATGTCCTGAAGAAAGCATCTCTAATTTTTAGCAAACTCCGTGAAGTACTTCCCCTTTTCAATTTTTTTTTTTTTAAATTCAATAATTTTTTTTTTTAATAATTTCTATTTTTTTTTTTTCACTATATCTTTCAAATATTTTCTGTGCCTCACAATTTCATTAGAATTGCTTTGTTTTCACTCATCTTATTTTTTCCGAGTATTTTAGAAATAAATTATGCATTTACTTCCTGAACCCTTTGAAATACATTCTGATAATATCCAACACGATCGATTTCGAAGCGTATGAATAATGTTTGTGGTTTATACCAGCATTTATAATATTTTTTTTAACACTAAGATATGTCTAATGTCTATGCCTAACTTTGCTCACTTAGCCCTAAGATTGCGGTACTTGTGGAAGCTTACAGATCGGTTGCCAATGTCTATCGTATAAGATTACTTTTAAGATCGGAAGTGCACAACTTGTGATATAGGCTGAAGAACCATAGCAACTAAGTGTATATCCGAAATCCGAAAATAAATTGTGAGCTGGCTTAAGATCGGGTATGTAATAATGTTTGTGCTTTTTCAAGAGAAATTTATATACTATGGTTCTATATAGTCACACAATAGATCGCATAGCTTGGGGTGTTACATATTTGTAATGTTTTATAATGAATCACACTCACAATTGCGAATTTCATAACGATGTATTGAATGAATACTCAACGCACGCGCCGACGTTGACGATGACGGTGATGACGATGACGGTAACGCGGTCAAATCTTTTGTATAACTGCAGCCCAAAGAGCCAACAATGGCTCTTTTTATATAGCCAAGCGGAAGGAGTTGGAAGAGTTTTGTTGTGGGTTTCCTGTAGTGTGTTTTGGCGTTAATCAGCTGCAGCAGCACTGCCAAAAAGCAAAAGCAAACAAAGTGGATAACTGAAAACAGGCCGTTGCTACAGACTCCCAGCTCCTCCTGTTGTTGCTCCGCTTTAGCTTTGGCTTTAACTTTGGCTTGTATCAGTTCCAGGCTGTCACTTAGTTGTGTTCGCTGCTTATTTTCATTTGGCTGTCGTTTGTTGTTGTTGTCGTCGTCATCATAGTCATTGTTGTTGTGTGTTTGTTGTGGCACATGTCGGGGACCGACTGGCGGCAATAGCAATTGAACTAAAGCTACATAATCGCTTTCCCATTACGTTCAATCTGAGCTCAACTGGTTATAACGCGCATTTCTTTTTGGGAAAGCAGTTAGCGTTTTGCACACACACACACTCACACTGCGACATCATTAACAGGTAATTGAGTGCTACTAATGAGGAAATTGAAACGTTTAAATCGATAACGACAAACTGTTGGCAGCCACTGTCCAGCCAAAATGTTCACTGAGCTTTTAGCCTAGGGATATAGCACACTAGCTTACTTTACTAGCTTTTCTCTCTTCTCTTTTCTTTCGCTCTTCGGAGGCGACCTTCAATTTTGGAGCAGGAAGGTCGCATTATTTTTGGGTAAGTGAAAGATATGTGGAAATCTTTCTAAAACCATTTCAACCAGTCTCACACACAATCGCACAATTTTCACTTTGCTCAAAGGAAAAACTAGTTTTCAATTATGCAATAGCTCGATGCCATTTAAAGCCTAAAACTGTTATGAGAATATGTATGTCCCAGGATGAAAATAAAAACGCATTTATTTATTTTTTGCTGTTAAGATTTTCCCCACCAGATAACCTGGACAGAGTGCACTTATTCAGTTTTGGGTTTCCAGGCAGGTTTTTCAATTTTCTCAGGAAATCGGTAAGCAAGCTCGGTTTTGTGCGTTTGATAATGACAAATAAGTAAATGTTAGTTTATTAGTATGCCAAATGTGCCAGCTGAAAAGCTTAAGGCGAAATAATTGATGAAGCATTGAAAATCTTTAATGCAAACATTTAATTTAATTGCTATTAAAGTAATGTTTCGATTTTAATTGAGACAGTAATAAATAGCTTTTTATACAAGATTACAAGATTTGAGATATAGATTGCATTGGAGAAATTATATGTGTAGATAATAAATTAAATACAAATTAAATGTATAATATATTCGATGGCAATGGAGAAATTAAATAAGCTGTAGATAATAAATGTAATACAAATTAAAAGTGTTGTGCATCAACTCTACCAATTATTCAAATAAAGTCGTGTATTCATCGCTTCAATTATTGATTACGATATTTTGAAATTAGAAAATAATTCTTTAGGTCCGGCCACTATTATAATAATACACTAACGATATGCAGTCTAACAAGACTTGTCGAATCAAAATTATAGCTCTATCATTTATGGTCTCTGAGATCTAGGTGTTTTTACAGACGGACGGACAGACAGACGTGGTTATATCTTCTCGTCTGTTGACGCTGATCAAGAATATATGCTTTATAGGGTTTGCGAAGCTTCCTTCTGCCTGTTACATACATTTTTCTACCCTATGGATAGCGCTTAAAAAATAACACTAATGATGAATTGTATTCTGATGATATCTTAGCAATAAGCAGGGCAATATTAAGTCTTGATAATGTTCTTGAAATTCAAGATCAAGGTAAACCGAGAATACGATAAAAAGAGAACATACGTGAAGTATTGTATACAAATATTATAGAGTCTACAATTCTTATCTTTGTCTGCCTAACCAGCTATTGTATGCGTAAATATAACATACATAGCTTTAATGCATGATTATTTCAGAAAACATTTTATCGAACCTTGAAGTCGAAAAAAGAAGAGTTGCGATCGTTAGTTCAGCTCGATATTTTTACGATAATTTCGATAAAAATAAATTTGGCAATAATTCAAAAAACTGTGGATCAGTCTTTTCTTTGGTCACACTTTTTTAATATTGATTTGTAAATTTTAATTGAAGTTTCCTATAACACACAAATTTGATTTTAAATTTAATGATCATTAGAAGCGCTTAGCAATAAAGAAGATCAAGTTGGTAAGTTTAGTAGTATTAAATATGATGAGTCAGAATTTGTTCAATCATTTCAAAACAGCAAAAATATTGAATATTTGCATGTTAAGTAATTGATACCAATAAAATATCCTTCAGAATGATCTTTAGGTTTTATAATTTTAAAGATTTTTGTTTGCATATTCTCCATAAGTTGTTTTATTCTCATTTCAGATGCCGTCTTCAAACTGTATAAGAAACGCGTAACATAATCCGATGAGCAAAAGGAAGGAATCAGTTTGCTTGAGAAGCGTTGTTTTAATTCTAGATTGATTTTCGATCAGTGATCGAGAGGAGTGAATTAAAAAGTAAAGAGAATATATCGAAATAAATAACTGAAAAAACAGAGTGTTATAATATCAAGATGAGTGTCATTATTCGTTTGCAAAACTTGCCGTGGACGGCAAATGCGCGAGATATTCGCAATTTCTTCACGGGCCTCTCGATACCAGAGGGCGGTGTCCATATCATCGGTGGCGAAATGGGCGATGCCTTCATTGCTTTCAGGTAGCTAGTAATTCTCTCTCATATTCTCTATACAAATATCTTTTCGCGAATCTTGCTTAATATTGATTGTAGCCCAGCACCATAATTTTTCTATTTTAGTAATGTTTTTGCCAAGCACTAAATACTATGTCTCAACAATATATAATCAAATTGATATATTTGTTGATTAGTAATAGACTTTCGCCAAATAGTATTTAAATATACCATAATATTGTCACATATGAGAAAGTTGCAGTTTACTATTTCTTTTACTTTAGCTATGTTTTTGTTAAACACTAAATTTGTCTCAGCAATAGAAAATATAATATATATACATTTTATATTAGGAAAAGACTTTTGGCAAATAGTATTTAAATATACCGTAATATCACATCATATGAGAAATTTACCGTTTCCAAAAAAAGACTTGCGCATTCGATAAATGGGCCCAATTTTTTCGACAATTAGAATTAGACAATTAAAAACGGTTTATTCTACACAATCATGTAATATATAAATTATATCGATTGAGATGTTGAAACGAAATAAAACAGTAGTATTTGTATTCAGAATTTAGTTTATATAATAATTACACAATTGTAAAGATCATACTCAAAATATTTTAAACATTTCTTAATAACAATTGATTTTAATTTTCATTCTTAAATTTGACTCATCTTAAAAATCAATAAAGTACTTAATAGTTAATTAATTAATTGCAGTAAATGTAACATAATGCCTTTTTGCAAGCGTTTGCCTTTTAGAAATCATGGTAGAAAGTGAGACACTAAATTTATATAATAATTATTTTAGCGATTTCAGATCTGATGTTACTTTTCTACTAGCATTCTTTACATCAGTTTATTGAGTTTAAACATTGCGCTTATTTGTTGCTTTTCTCTTCTCTCTCCAATAATCTACAGCACCGATGAGGACGCACGCTGTGCGATGTTGAAGGATCGCGAGAAGCTAATGGAGATTCAGGTGCGATTGTTGCTCTCGTCGCGCGCCGAAATGCAAAAGGTGATCGAGACGGCGCGCAAAGTGAGCGTAGCAACTGCTGCAGCGGCAACTGTTGCCGCTGTGCCAGCCACCGCAGTAGCTGCCACAGTGGCTGCAGCTGCGGCTGCCGTAGCCATGCCCCCAGTGCCACAGCCGCCGATCATTGGCAGTTTCATTAGTCAGCTGCAGCAGCAAGTGCAGCTCAAGCAGCAATCAGCCGCTGCTCCAGTTTTAGCAGCAACCAGTGTTGCCACAGCAGCAGCTGCAGCAGCAACAGCAACAGTTCCCTCTTTCTTGGCTTACCAACAGCAGGCGGGCGTATCGCTGGCCGATGTCTCCAGACACTCGCCTACAGACACGTCGCCGCATTTCAATGCGCGACGCTCTCGCAATCATATTCACAGCAGCAGCAATGCCCGACATAGTCGCAGCATAAGTCGATCGCGCAGTCGCAGCCGCAGCCGCTCGAGCAGCAGCGATGACAGTCGCGATAGTCGTGACAATCGCAACATACGCGATCGCGATGCTCGCGATCAGCATTATCATCGCGATCAACGTGGACTACGCAAGCGACGCGGCGATCTGCGTGGCGACAGCAGCGAGCGCGACTTGAAAATGCCGCCAGCCAAGCCGGTGTTGTCGCCATGGGCCATTGCACCAGCAGCTGTTGCTGCTGTGGCGCCACAGTTGGGTTTGATGTCGGTGCTGCCGCCAGGGCTGCAGAGCTACAGCAGCAACACGACCACCAACAACTACAATCTCAATGTAGCTGCGCCTTCGCAGCAGCAGCAGCAGCAGCAGCAACAGTTGGCTGAACTATCAGCCGAACAGCAGCAACAGCAGCAGCAACCGATTGCCTTTGCCAATGTCAATCCGTATGCACAAATGTATCCGCAACTCTTTCAGCAGCAGCAGCTGTTGCTGCAACAGCAGGCAACCAAAGTGGCCGCAGCCTTGTCACCAGGCGGCAACAGTAACAACACAGCAGCAACCACAACGGATGCTCTGGTAGGTAACAACAGCGGCAACAGCAACTCGGGTGCGCCTGTCGCCGAGACGTGCTACATTAAGATTAGCGGCATGTGCACGAGCACCTCGTACAGTGATCTACGCAAGTATTTTGCTGGTCTCTACATCCCACACAATGGCATCAAGATTGTGAGCGGCGCCAATGGGGCACGCACCGGGGTCGCCTACATTGAGTTTTCTCGGGTTTCGAGTGCCCAGAAAGCGTTGGCTCGCAACAACACCATGTTCCGGGATCGTTTGCTGCAGATTGTGCCCATCGGTGATGAGGAGTTCGAGCAGGCGGATGAACGTTCTCAACGTGGTGGCAGCAACAGAGAAAGCGGAGCAGCTGCAACAGTTGCTGGCAATCGTGGTGGTGCAGCTGCTTCGGGGGCACAGCCAACGCTCTTGGTGCTCTATGTGGAAGACTTGCCACAGCTGACCACCGAACAGGACATTATGAAAATGTTCTCGGCCACGTGCACCATTGTGGACATATTGCTCGCGCCCAGTCCGAACAATCGTCGCGAGTTTGTCGCCTTTGTGTTGTTTGCTCGCGAGAATGAAGCGCGTTCCGCTTTGGAAGACACTTCGAGGCATTATATTGGCTTTAGAAAGTTGCGTGTGCGTGGCAGCAACCAGCTGGAGATGCAGAATGCCAAAGAGAAGATGCGGAGAGCCAACGAGCAGCTGCAGAAGGAGGAGCAGCAGCAGCGTGAGGATGCTGAGCGCGAGCAACAAAAGCAGCAGCAACAACAACAGCTGCAGCAACAACAGCTACAGCAACAACAGCAGCAGCAACAATTGCTGCAACAACAGCAGCAACAGGAACAGTTGCTGGCGTTGCAGGCCAAATTCAGCAGCGATCCAAGACGACGCAACAACAATGAGCCTCAACAGCAGCAGCAACCACAGCTGCAACACAACAACAATAACAACAACAACAATATGCCTCCCTTTGGCAACATGCCTTTTGCCTTTCAGCAGCAACAACAGCTACCAAATAACAATGCCAACAACAACATGCACAACAATGGCATGCACATGAACAACAACAACAATATGGGACCAGGTCCATTTGCCATGAACAACAACAACAACAACCAGCCACCGCCTCGCCAAGAGGATGTCTTTGTGCGTGTCCACAACTGTGAATATGCCACACGCATCAATGATCTCGGCGAGCTTTTTATGACCGAAAATCTGCGCATCGAGCACATTGAGATGCTCTTCAATGATCGCAATCAGAGCGCCGGCGAGTTCATTGTCGAGTTCGGGGATGCGCACAATGCCAAAATTGCCATACGTGAGTTTCACAATCGTCGTTTTCGTGGGCGTGGTCTGCGCTTGGCGCCCATCACGCCGCAAGAGATTGCGGATCGCATGAATAAACCGTTTATGAACTATTTGCCCGGTGGCAATGGGCCACGACAAACGGACAAGACACCAGCGCCCATGCAACAGCAGCAGCAGCAACAACAACAACAACAGCAGCAGCAGCAACAATCGTCGCGTCGTCGTGGTCCAAGTCGCTTCGATGATGCTGACAATCGCAACAACAACACTGGCAACAATCCTCAGCAATCGCTGCCACCGTCACATGATAGCGACGACAGCAACAGCTCCAAGCAGCAGCACTTTAATCCCTTTGCCGCCCGTGGTGCGGGTCCCGATGATCTGCTGCCGCCTCCTATTACTGCCCCGCTTATGAATGGCGGCGATGGTCCGCCTGCTAACAATGTCAATGATGATGGCATTCCCGAGAAATTTACGCGTCCTGGCTGCGTCGTCGCTATGCGTAATGTGCCCTTCAAGGCGGATCTGAAGGATATTCTGCGTTTCTTTAGCGACTACAAACTGAGTCCCGAGGATATTCTACGGCGTTTCAATGACGAGGGCAAACCCACGGGCGATGCTCGTGTTGCCTTCGAATCGCAGTCGGAGGCACGTTCCGCTTTCGAGTCACGGCGACGAAAGCAAATTTTTAATCGCACTATTTATTTGGATATTATTTAAAGTGGTGTTCGGCACTTCGAGTTTTAATTGTAAATACAACTTGTAATTTGTAGTTTTAAGGTTTTTTTTTAGGGACACCAAACACCATCACCACACAGACATCAATGTTAAGCCAAAGCTGTTAAGTCTAGTATGTACAGAACAAATTCAATAAATACGATATAAAATGGAAGAATAACAATTTTGTATGCTTAAAAGATTTCAGAGCATTCCAGAATTTCCAACGGGTTCATTATTATCTAAGAAGTACTTAGACATATACAGGAACAGAATACCAGAAATATATTTAACACAATCTCTGAAATGCTTACTTTCATAAGATAAAATCAAATCCTAAATATACCTGTTTTATTTGGCGCAAAAAAGGTTCAACAAATGCTCTCGATTTAAAGGTAAGAAAGGATAAAACGAGTTTCTGATCTTATGCCCAAAAAGGATATTTCTAAGACATAAAAAGGGTTCAAGAATATCCCAAAAAGGTTTTAATACTTAGACATAGAAAAAAATTAAATAACCCGAAATCGCTTTATACTTAAACATAAGAAGGGTTCGTCTCAATCCCAGAAATTCTGGCGTTTCGTAATACAAAAAAGGATAATAATTATGAAAAGACCAGCACTTCCTAAGACTAAAAAGAGCTCAATAGAATTCAAGAATTGCCTGTTATAGGATTATTAAGGGATGAAGATGATCCCCGAAATGCCCACACTTTTCAAGCATACTAAGGGATGTAGATAATCCATGATGTTAAATCAGAAAGAAGGCATCAAAGGATACCTAAAATCGTTATTTTCCTAGGCATAATTCTGCAGTTGAATGACCTGCGACTTTTTCAGCGATTCACGGCACAACGGACACTCGTCACGTTCCTCCAGCCATTCGAGTATGCAACTCCAGCAGAAGAGATGACCACACGGCGTTAGACTGTTATTTTGTCGCGGCTCCATGCAAAGAATACACTGAGGAGCATCTCCTGCTGAGGACTTGACGCTCGACTCGCGCTGCAGAAAACGTTTTCCAGCTTGCTTGATGGCCTCCAGTTGCTGGCGCTTGTGCTCTTTCCACGCCTCCCAACCACCAATGGCCAGCGAGACGGTCACTTGCAGGAATGTAATGATGCCCAATATTTTGTAGCCATACAGCGAAAACTCAGGCTGCAACCAGTGCCGGATTAGCACATAGTTGATGCCTGTGGTGCGCTTGGACAGCTGATATTTGCTGGCGTCCAGATAGAATAGAGATTTGTGCAACGCCTTAATGTAACTGGGCGATTGTCGCATGCGCTGAATGAGGTGTTGCAGCTTCTTCTTGGCATCCGG
This sequence comes from Drosophila albomicans, assembly GCF_009650485.2. Lineage (NCBI taxonomy): Eukaryota > Metazoa > Arthropoda > Insecta > Diptera > Drosophilidae > Drosophila > Drosophila albomicans. The sequence goes on along the minus strand of NC_047629.2, from coordinate 44,486,579 downwards.
CACAATCTCTTGGTGCTCAGCTATGTAGAGTTCCAGTTTTTGCAGCAGACGTAAGAACAACGCATCTCCACCAAACTCTAGTATAATGGCCATCAGTTGAAGCTAGATAAGGCAATGGATTAGCTATGATTTTATTAAGTATCAAGGACTTTGCTAACCAGTCGACTGGGAATTTGCTTGTAGTTGCCATCCACTTGTATGATGCCTGTGTATTCCTCACCCAACGTTTGTAGGTTATTGACAGAGGCGAAGCCATGGTAACTTAACTGAGCTAGCAGCTGGCATAACTGATTGTACTTGATCCAGTTTCGTGGGCCGGTTATTCGCAATATATCTGACAAGTCCTCGGCCAATTCGTTGGTGTAACGTGCATCCTTTTGCACGGAGCGCACGATTTCCGGTTGACGGGCGCGGGCGTTACGAAAGTCCATGTTGCACTTTTAATTTAGCGCCTTAGTTATATTTACATTATTCGAGCAGCGCCCGCAACGGGCGTTCAAAGTTCGACTAGATAAGAAAAAGAAAAGAAACAAATGGGTTGTTTTGATTTCATGGCAATAACTTATGCGCGAGTATCGATAATGTTATCGATATGACAAATACTACAGCTGTTCGCCTTGGGACAGCTGTTCTTGCGTGGTGCTATAGCAAACAGCTTTCTACAGCGTTTTAGAATAAGTGGCCGTTGTATTTTCGGTTCATTTTTAGTATTTTAATTTGCTTAAAATATTGTAGTTTTAAATAAAAGGAGTATTTAACATTTTTACATAATTTCCCCCAGTTAAACATATTATTTTCTGATGGTAACTTTAAAATTAGTATTGGTTAATTAGCAAAAACTAATTTCGGTATTTTTTAACTTCAAATGCTGTCACCAAGACTACCTCCCCCCACTGTGAATAAAATGCCGTTACTAGTTTATTGATATGACATTTTTTTGAAAAACTATATTTTTAACGGGAATTTGGTCATATATATTTTTTTAAATCACGAGTTGAAGTTAGATTCAATTCTCTGTTGCTTTGAAAAAACAATACACTACACGAAGTTTAGCCGAAAGTCTATTATGTGGGTTTCGGTATTTTGGGTATATACCTTTGGTGTTAAAACGTATATTTTTTAAATTTAGCTTGTGGGCACATTCCGACACAGGTGTTAAATAAAACAGAAAGAAGAAAAGTCAGAGTGAAGAAACAAAAAATTAAAGTCCGCTTCCTAACGATTTTGCTAAGCAATACGTTTAAATAATTAATTGGTAATTACAAAAACCGTGTGCTGCAAATACGTGCTATATTAAATTCGAAAGTGATTACGTTTCTCCGTCTTGCAGCAGACACCACGAACGTCGTGTGTTCGCGTCGCAGCGACATAGAGAAGAAGAAGAAAAATTAGAGTAGCAATTTGTTGGGAGCTGGCAAATTAAACGGAATTTCGGGCTGTGAAAAAATAAAGAAACGCAATAGCAAAATCGTGAAAAGTTGCATTTATAAAAAGGTAATTAACTTGCATTAACGTGTTTGCGTAGCTAACTGTTCGTGATTGTGTGTGTAAAAGTTGTTTTCCCTGAGATGGACGAGTTGCAAGCTACAAAAAAATTCCCATTTCGATGACGAAATTTGCTGAGTATGTTTGTGTGTGTGTGTGCGTGTTTTTATTTTCAACGTCGTTATTTTTCGCATTTGATAAGCAGGTGTGAGTGGGCAATATGAACACATATAAAATTGCATGAGGGTATGAGTGTGTGTGCTGTGATAAGCAAAGAGAAGTCGCCCTCTGCTTCCCCCCTCATAAAGGTCGCATATGTTGTTGGCATTTAAGCTGCATGTATTTATTTACAGTGAATTTTTGGCCAATAATTTCATGAAAATCAATTTAACAACTGCTAATACTGAAACCCCACAAAACGAGTCGTGTCCAAAAATGTAATTAGCACTGCCTTCCAATTTTGTTGTTGCTGTTGTTGGTTTTGATTTCAGCCCATACTCCCACACACACACACACACTAATGCGTATGTATGTTTATACATATACAGTATATGGCTTTTCTTGTCTCTCAAAAACGCTTCCGCGCTTCGTACGCCACTTCGATTGGCTCGCATTGGAGACTTGAAGTGTATGTGGAGACTTTTGTGCTTTGTGCCAATATATAAATGAGACTCTTGTGTATCTTCACCAACAGCAACTTGTTGTTGCTTTTGCTTTACGTCTGTGCTTTGCTTCTTTGCCTCGACTTCTTTTGTTTCTATTCTCCTCTTTCTTCATTCAGTCTTCGGGCCATTTTAGCTATTTTAACTACTTATTGCTCTGCAGATTTGTTTCGCCGCTTTACCCTTCACACTTTTTGGGTTTCAGTGCCACACAAGACACTTTAAGTATTTCTCATACTCTTCATATACGCATTGTTTTCAGCTCGTTTAACGTGCAATTTGTATTTGTGTTAGCGCCAATGAGAGAGAGTGGGAAAGAGAGAAATCAGTACGCTTTAACTTTCAAGTTCAGTTCCAGTTTTGCATTGCTTTGAGTCATTTGCGTTATTTCTGGCATTTATCTGGCATCTTACTTGTTTAGCAAACCTGATACTCATGTCCATTAAACACTAACTAAATTCGCTGAACTGCCGCAATTTAATTTCTTAATAATTCAATACCCAAAAAGTCACAAAAAGTCTCCAATGCGCTGGTTTCAAGGATTGTTTGTTCTCCACTTCCATCATTCACTTTTATCGATATCAGCTGATTGAGTTATGCATCTTTCATCTCTTTCTGGCGCCAGGCTATGTTCTGTTTACAAATATTTTGAGATGTGACCATATTTGTAGAGCAATTGAGGTTAATCTCCTAATTTATGATACTTATACAACACTGGGCTTAAATAACCACCTTTAATTATGTTTTTAAATTCGCGTATTTGAGGCTCCTCCATAAACTAAATTATAATTTATAAAGAAACTGAAAAATAATAATTAGTTCCAACACTTAGAATTTATAAATCCATTTAAAAACTTAAAAATAATGAATTATTTGTGGGTTTTTACTCACAATTAAACATTACCCTTGAAGAAGAGTCTTACAAATCATAATTAAATCATTACCGTATAATTTTTATAATAAAATTATAATAAATACGTTCTCCTTATCAATTCTCTGATTGATTTCGGTTGAATGAACGCAACCTGATGCTGCTTAATTCAATTGTCCGCTGCAATTTATATGCAATATAAGTATATAATGTGCGTATAATTATCAATGCACGTCTTAATGCATATTTAATTGGCTCTTAGCGACGCTTTTCCCTCAGTTCAGCGAGTTCGCGTGCCTGCACCTTGTTTCACACTTGTTTATTGATTGCCCGCTTTCCTAGTTGTTGTTGTTTACCTAGTCGCGTCGTATAATATGCAATATATTTGTTCTATTGGCACACATACTTATAGTATATATAATCGATATGGAGCAGTTTGAAGTGACCCTGAGTTTGGTAAATTTCCATGCCCCTGAAAGTAAAGTTTTGCCGAGTTTTCTGTCTACCTAATATATAATATATAAATGTAATGTTGCGTTGCGTGTCTCTCTGTCGCAATGTTGACTATCATTATGACAACAGCAACGATGACGATGATGATGATGATGATCTAATGCGTGCCTCTCCATTTAGCTGTATTTTCGTTGTTGACCCAATTTAGTTGCAACTCGCTACACACACAACACACTAAAGATACAATTTTTAATTCTGTGAATCTAGCGTGCCTGGCTGTGTGGCATGTTTACAAACTAGAATTTACTTATGCTTAGTATACATACATAGCTAATAATAATATCTAATGTAATTTCATCTAATTTGTGCGCTTTGTTATTTGCGTTTGTTTTCCTTTTTGTGTGGACAGCATGAGCACAACGCCGGCCAGTCTCATTGAGGCGGCAATAACTGCGAGCAGCGTCGCTGCTGCTGTTGTGAGTGGCAACGGAACTGCTGCTGCAACAACAACAACAACCGTGAAACCGAATACGAATTACGTGGTACAAATGAAAACTCCAGCTGTTGCACAGGAGCCATTGGATCCACTCCTCCATGTGGGCGATGGCATATTCCTGCAAACGAAGACCGCACAGGTGCTAGCCGGCGTATTTGTCTGGGCAGCGCTGTTTGTCACATGTCAACAGGTAAATTGGACATTCTCCCACATCGAAATTGATATTAATCGTGTGTCTCTCTCTCTCTCTCGCTTCTATTTGCAGATCTATCAGCATTTGCGCTGGTATACCAATCCACAGGAGCAACGTTGGATAGTTCGCATATTGTTCATTGTGCCCATCTATGCCACCTATTCGTGGATTAGTTTGCTGTTCTTCAACTCGGACAATGTTTACATCTACTTTTTTACGGTGCGCGATTGCTATGAAGGTGCGTTATCCCATATTATATATGTCTCTTAGTTCAATACTAATCTTCCCCTCTTGCTTTTAGCCTTTGTCATTTACAACTTTCTGTCGCTGTGCTACGAATACTTGGGCGGCGAGGGCAACATTATGTCGGAGATACGTGGCAAGCCCATAAAGACATCGTGCTTGTATGGCACTTGCTGTCTCAAGGGCAAGACCTACACTATTGGCTTTCTGCGCTTCTGCAAGCAGGCAACGTTACAGTTCTGTTTGGTTAAGCCGCTGGTCGCCTTCATCATCATCTTTCTGCAGGCATTCGGACACTATCACGATGGCGACTGGAGGTCTGTACACCCACAATCGCATGCTAATCTATTAACTCCTGCACCCAACTCATACATCTTTCTCCTGTTTTTTTTTTTTTGTATTTACAGCGCCGATGGCGGTTATATTTACATAACCATCATTTACAACATTTCCGTCTCGCTGGCTCTGTACGGTCTCTATCTGTTTTACTTTGCCACACGCGATCTGCTGACACCCTTTGAGCCCGTACTGAAATTCTGCACCATCAAATCGGTCATCTTTTTGTCCTTCTGGCAGGGCGTCGGCTTGGCCATTCTCGAGAAGGCTCAGGTCATATCGCCCATCGTTGACAGTGCTGGCACTGTCACATCGGCTGGTACCGTTTCCGCTGGCTATCAGAACTTTTTCATATGCATTGAAATGCTTTTCGCTGCCATTGCGTTGCGTTATGCTTTCCCCTATCAGGTGAGTGAATTGCTGACAAGATTTGACAGGTATTTATGTGCCATAACGATATTACAGTCAGCCAGTATATAGAGTATGTGAGTTGTAAGATAAGATACGCGCGTTTTATTGTTTATCAACAAGTGCAAGTTTTTTTTTCTATTCTAGTTTCACAATCAGTGTCAGCGAGTGAAGAAATTTAACTATCTTTTTTTGTTTCTGCCTCGTGCGAAAATACAGTCATGCCTGCCAAATGAATCATGTGGTAGATTCCCAGTTTATTATTGGCATTCAATAGATTGATAAATTGCTATTTAATACTACATGTAGTGTATTTAATAACAATATTGTTAGGGTTGCTGTTCAGATTAACTATGATATCGTAAAGACGCTTAATAAGTATTTTGTTGATAAGATTAGAAAACTATACTATTTTTAAATAACCTATTCTGTGTATTTTCTCTAGGTTTATGCGCGCAGCTGCATTGGTGATGGCCATGGACGCTCTGTGACTATGCAATCGATTTCCAGCAGTCTTAAGGTAAGTCCTTTGCTATATTTTGCGAATTTCATTCACTAAGATGTTGTTGTACTTTCTTAGGAAACCATGAATCCCAAGGATATTATGACGGATGCTATACACAATTTCCATCCACAGTACCAACAGTACACACAATACAGTTCAGGTAAGTTGCGTCTTTCACACGTTCTTCTTTGAGCGTTCTTCTTCTTCTTTCGATCTCTCTTTTCTATCGTGAATGTTTGTTGCCTGTGCTCTGTAGCTATTGTTAATCTTATCTTTCTTTTTTTTCTTACTTTGCTTTCATTTACACATAATTACATTATCATTATGATTTACATTTTTGTTTCTATTTCTGTTTCTTATCTTTTGCAGAAGTAACCTCAGCTCAGCGTTACGAAAAACTGTAAACATAAATAATAAAATAAAACTAGCGATGCCGCGATAAAAATACAATTAAAAAAAATTTAACGAAACAATGAAAAAGAAACTTAAAAAAGAAAAAAAAAATACAAGAAAGACAAATCAAGTGTACTTATAGCTTACAAAACGACACCACAGTTGCCTTTTGTTGCCGCTTTGAACACTAAAAACAAAAAAAAAAATAAGAAGATTAACTAAAATACGTATTAGGCCTAGTTTACTCGTACTTAACAAAAGAATGCGCGCACTCAACAAAACCCAAAACTAAAATTGCCTAGTTACCTTAGAGTTTCATTATGGAATTCGACATAAATTGAATGTTTCTACATATGTGTATTCTTTCATCAATTCTTTTGTATTCCTCAATATTCTTGTCCCATCTGATTTGCTGATTATTGTGTGTGTGTAATTCTTTTTATTATATTTACGTTTACGATTTAAGCATTTTATTCAAACTTATTTAAATGTTAGTTGTAACAAGAAAAAAAAAGACGCATTCTAATATGTTTAATATAACTATTATACCTAATGGATAATATTGTAAAATATTATGTATTTGTAAACAAAGATTTTATTACTATATGTATTGTATGTAATTATTTGTATAAAATGGCAATACAAACAGATCAGATTCAAAACGGAGCTTAGCTTATGTCCAAAATATGAGCCCAGATTAGCAGACTTCGCAGACTCAATAGGCTAACAATTAACCATAACAATTAACTTGGCAATTTTGGTGAATTTTCCATATCAGAATCTTCAAGGAGCGCTCTCAACTCTTTGAAGTTTTTTCACACACTTGATGTACTTAGCTTATTATGCATTTAACGAGTATACAAATATATTTCGATTACAAAATTCTTTAGCTCAAAGATACCAAAAAAAAAAAAAAAACGAAATACATAAAAATCTGGTTGCTTCTTTAATTTTCTTTTGTGATAGACTCAAATCGAAAGCTCGTGCTTATGTTTTTTTTTCTCTTATTAACTTTTGTAAATGTTTAAACAAACTGTATAAAATATATCTTATAAATTATCTGTATTAAATAAATGTACAATAAGCTTAACAGCGACGTCTTTCCTTTGCTTGCCAATATTCTGCATGTTTTTTAAAGGCATGAGTTTCAATCTCCTCCCAATTTGTACTTAGTACTTGTGTCAATCATTTAGTAAATAACGAAATTCGTGTGCAGGTGGCAAGAATTCGCGTGGCATTCGCGTGTCGAGCTACGATCCCGATGATCCAAGCAGCGGCGGCGGAGCAACTCAAGCGGCATCCATGGGCACAAATGCAAACGGTGGTGGATACAACGCGGTGGCAACTGGCGGTGGCAACAATGGATGTGTGGCACCCAAGACTCTTGGCAATCAACGGAAATTCCTGCCGGGCGGACAACGTGTGGCGACCATCAGTCAGAACTACAATGAGAAGACCATGCTGCTAAGCAGCGATGATGAGTATCAGTAGATGAGGATGGAAAGTAGATGGATGAAGGGGAAGGAACAGATAAATTCTGGTCACGAGTCGAAAGAGTGTAGTTCCATGTTTTTGTTTAACGAATTGTTCGTTGTCTTTTTCTGGATTTTTGATATTTGGTTTTGTTTGACAACCTCCAAAAGGTTTTGATTTGCTTGTACAATAATCTTAAGTAGCGCAACCGCAAAAAACAAACATGAAAAAAGGATAGGAAATTAATTATATATTTATATGTATATGTACTTACTATATATGTAATAAACGGAAAGTACTCTATATATGCGTCGGAATGTGTATGTAATGTATGACTAATCAATATGAGATTACTTTGTATTTTTACACAATGTATTGTAAGTTGTTTATCTCGGATGACAGTTTAGTTGAGTAATACAATACGATCAATTTAATAATTCAATTCACCTTTTTTATAAATCGTTTGAAAAACTTTGTATAAATCAAAAAGAAGACAAAAATACTTACCCTCTAGCGTCTAAAAACCGTCGTTGAGCAAATCTACAGGCTGCTTATACAATAATTAAATAAACTTTAAAGAACAAATATGTATTTAAAATTACAAATTAAACAAAGAAAACCAAATAGCAAAACGAAACGCATAAATACAAACCGAATATATTTATAAAACTGTAAGAAGCAAATTTTTAAAAAATAACTGCAAGTAGGAAAGCAAAAATATGCCGGAACCGGGTAATGAATAAACAAACAAGATACAAGATGAAAATAAACTAGGTGAATACGAACAATATATTGTATATGTGAAAGAAACACTTTCACATGCTAGCCGAAATACATGATAATTAAATTAACAGATATGGATACACGGAATTGTAGACAAAAACTCCCAAGCAACAGAAATGTATAAATCTTTTACCTGTACAGAGTATGATATAGTACGATAAAACTGATACACAATATTTATTTAAGCAAAATTGAATGAAAAAAAGAACACACACAAAACAAATTTCAATTCCACATTACAGTCTAGCGTATTCGAAAGGCTTCTCAAACACGATTAATTATTAATTAAGCAAATAAAATGAGAACAAGTTTGAAACTGGAAATGTGCGCTGAAACGATGATGATGGGCAACTGGCAATGTCAAATTATGTATGTACATGTAATTTTATGGTTCACTGTGTATAATGCGAACCAACGACAAACAAATGTTTTTATGTACATTTATTTGTTAAAACTCTATAGAACAAAAATAAAGTACATAAATGTCAAATAAAATACAACAAAGCAAAGCATTTTATTTTTTGGAATTTTCGTTCGTTTATCAACACTGCTCGAGGTCAACGGGTGGTGTGTTATCGATAACGATAGGTAATGAAAATGTAAGTGGCGCGCTTTATTTGAATTGGCAAGGCGTTCTATGGAAGCTATCGGACAATTGGTAATTGAAATAAAAATAATTGTTGAAAGTGTTAAATGTTTTTTAAAGCAAAATATATGTTTAATTTAAAATTTGTTATACTTATTTATATTATATTATTTTTAAACCAATTTTTATTTAAATTAAAGTAAAAAAAAACGTACAGTTATTGCTAATTCTTTAATATGAGCGGTCTATTCGCATACCAAATAGAATATTTTCAACATAATATTTATAAATATAATATAATTTATTAGGACTTAGGATATTTTGTATTAGCATCATATTTGTAATAAATCATATACTATTAGTTTTATTATTAAAAGTAATTTATTTCTTGATTGTGGTGCTTATACATTTTTCTATTTTTTTGTGTCTACATGATTTGTTTATACTATTTGTTAAGGCAGTGAAGCTCATAAATATAGTTTTTCAATTAATATATAGAATCGTTAAATATAATTATGCCCATTATAGATATTTTAAAGAATTTTCCTAACTGAGTTCACTAAGAACAACTACTTTTTACTATAGGAATTCCTTCAGTTTATTGGAGTTAATTTAAGATAAATATAAAAAGTAATATAAATAAAATATTCAAGTGAATTCTACAGCTCTTTATATATACCCTCTACAAATAGGGTATAACTTTGTACCTCCAGGATAGGTTCAGGCAAAAGGAGATACTTCCGACCTTACAAAGTTTATACATTTTTGATCAACAGTCGAGACGATATAGCCATGTCCATCTGTTCGTTTGAACACCTGGATCTCAGAGACTATAAGAGATAGAGATATATGATAATCAACAGCACTTATTATGTTTACACGCAGATCACGTTTGCTTACAATTTTTGCCACTTCCAGTTCCGGCCCCACAAATCACAAGAATCTAAAAATAAGCGTTAACAAGATAGAGTAGATTTCTGGTGCATGGAATAGTAACCCCACTATTTATGATTCCTAAAAGTTTGGTTACAATGAGACAAAAATTGTAGAAGTTATATACGAAATACTTACTACGCATCTTAGTTGCTTAAGCTGGCAATCTGGTATACTTTGATTTTGTTCGGTATATTTTGAATTTCGTACTATGACAATATACAAATTATAGCCTTTTGTATATTGTTGTATTTTTGTGGTATAATAATTTGGTATATTTTTAGAATACTACCGCACTGTTTTGTTTTCATTAGAAATGGGTATCTCACAGTGTCTTTCTTGTTTTAAATATATTTTTTATTTCATAATGTATTTTTATAAAAATTAGAAATAACCGTGCTGATATTTGATATTTACAGAGACAACTAGTGTGAATATTTGGCAAATTGTTTGAAATTTTGCGTAATTGTTTTGTTAACTTAATATCTTAATTGGCAGCCAACTGCAGATGTGGCACATACATATGTACAGAGAGCAGTAGATGAGCTTGGTGCATGGCAGAGAACAGCAGAGCACATCATAGCAGATATATGGTGTATATATACACATATAATATTGCAACTGTTATGTCATTTTGCTTGCATAAATTATGATGTTGTGTGGCAAAGGTAACGGATGTGCAGATGTGGGGCAGAGTCAGAAGCAGCCACAGCCACAGCAACAGCAGCACCAAACATAATCGATATAGCGACTGACTGGTTTGAGGATATTACACACGCACACACACACACACACATACATTTCCTATTTATGTGTGTGGCAGCGCACGTAAACGGAAACCGAACGACAATCGCACATTTCCCAATAATTATATTTCAATGCATCAGAATTTCAGCATGACAGTTGTCTGGTTTCCGCATACGCATGCAGCAACAATCACATCATCGTCGAGCATCATCCTGCCAGTTATGCGAATGCGTAAGCGAGACAGGTATAGAGTGGGGGTGTGTGTGTGTGTTTGTGACATAACAAAGAGCGCTCTCAATCCATGTCCATGTCGTTGTCGATGTCGATGTTCAATGCCCACGCTTGGTCATTATCTGTTTAACAGTTCCACATTAACGACGCGCTGCGACGCGACGATTCCAACTTCTGCCTGGTCATGGATACACTCTGGCAATTTCAAAAAGGGGGAGGCATTGACTGCCTGACTGCCTGGCTGACTGACTGACTGACGCCATATTGTACCATACATACAGACAATCAACGGAAAGCCGTTGGGCCAATAAGTTTATTACTTGCCTCAATGCATTGACCATCAATTCAGTCAGCATTGATACTCAGTGTGTGTGTTAGTGTGTGTTGAGGGGTGGTTGTGGGTGTATTTGCTTCCTGCTCAAGGACTGCCACACATATTCATTTTGAATGCGAGTTTATCGTTCCGACAACCACATAAATATATACGCATACACGTACAACGCACATATAGAGAGAGAGAGAGTATAGAGTGTAGCATGGACTGGAGTGAGCCTCTTTCGCCGCAGGACTTCCTTGTATAATTCATGAAATGCACATCATTCCCACAACCTCAATTATGACTACCATTCAGCAATGTGTCCGTTAACACACTAAAGGTTCAATGAGATAATACATGTACTATATACATCGTATACATATATTGTATATTGTACAGTATACTTTATGTATAATACGTATACGCACTGTAATTGGTAATAAGAGCTGTGTCGAGTCTCTGTCGACTCTGTCGACGTGCTGCGGCCTTCTTTATGGGCTTTTGTATTTCCATGCAGCAGAAAAACAATTTCATGTTTTACTTGTCACTGAAACTTATCGATTTCGATAAATCAAAATACAACTGTTCAAATGGAACACATTAATCAATGCGGAAAGGCGGAAAAGGTAATGATAGAAATAAGTACACAAATTATCTGCTGTATTGGTTATTATTGCCACTATCGCTGGCATTTTCACAGTTCCCTTTACAGGCAATATAATGATTAAATTTTGAATATAAATTAAAAGAGTTATTTTCATTTCTTAAACACTTGAATTGAAACATTTATAATTGCTTAAAAAGTAATTAACATTTTACACACAATATCCAACAAATTAGAAGAATTACATTAAAAAGAAAAACTTCAAGAATCGTCCTAAAAAAAAAATCAAATCTTACACTACATACTAAATTGAATTCATAATTTAAATACAAAATATTTAGACATATAATTTATATAAATACAAAAATGTAAGCCCTTGTCTTTTAAGTTTCAGGCCTCTGCAGCTGGTTCTTTAGAAATAATTTGTGTTTAATTATATAATATCTAACTATTATAAATAAATAAATAAGTAAACCATTTTCTTTAATAAAATAAGTAAACCATTTTCTTTACTGGGAAAAAATACTTTCTGCACATAAAATATATTTATTTTTTTACTTTTTTTTTGCAATACAAATATGGAAGCGAGACTAAACATTCCAGTATAATATATTTAACATTACAATTTTGAATTTATGAACTCAAAACATAAGATTCACCCTATAAACTTAAATTTTAACTTCTATCAGACTCCAATTTCAAAGTATTCAAATTTTAGCGCTTCTTCTTTATTATTTCTGTTATTAACTTAATTTCATCCATGTGATGAAATGTTTGTTGAAATACAAAAAGATTTCTGAATCAACATTGATTAAGTCTTAATACTTTAAAGGAACTAATTACTACTTTTTTTTGTCAAGAATTGTTTTATTATAATATTTTATTTATTATTATATTCCAAACCATAGATTAAAAAATGCAATAAATAAAATGTGAATTTATATATTTTTTTATTGTAATTTTCAATAACATTTACTTTATATTGCCCATATCTTTCAATTAAATAATAAATATATTTTCACATTTGATTATGTTTTCTTTTGCATAAATATTTGATGTGAATTCCGAAGGAACTTTGCAGCGAACGGTTTAATTGGATCAGCTTAAATGTATAATTTTTGTGACATGTGCTTACATGAGCACGATTACGAAATTACGCATACGTCATGTTGGGCATTGATGTTTTGGCATTTATTGTTGCAAACTCATTGCAAGACAATCAACAAATTGTTATTTGTTAAATGGCATTGCATTTTAATTGAGTTATTGTGCATTTAAACACGCTTACAACACAACAACCACATGCAACTAAAACACGTCACAGCGTGACGAGCCACAACAATCTGAAGCTGAAGCTGATGCCGGGTAACTGGAGAGGGAAGCTGAGACTGAGGCTGTGAACTGTAAACTGTAAATTGTAAACTGTAGCTGAAAACAATGTTGAGCATGTTAAATGGAATGAGCTGTGTGTGTGTGTGTGTGACAGACGCATTGTGGCTTATCCTTGTTGTTGTAGCACTCAAAACTCACACACGCTCACTTAAAGCGTCATTATTAGCACAACAGTGAACATACACACACACACACATACGCACAAACGAGTCGACCATTATGACCACTTGCTGTGAGCTCATCGTCGACCAGGACGTCGACGTCGTACTCTCGTGTTGACATACTTCTGCCAACAGTTGATCTTGTGGCCTACCGCAGGCATGCGGATTTAATCCATAAAGGATACGCACAAACACAAACACACTCATTACAAATGCCCATGTATGTGTCGGTGTGTGTGTGTGAGCTTGTGAAATTTTAAGCACGTCCGTTTTGGTCTAACGAGCCACGTTCCATTCTCGTGTGGCTGCTGCTGCTGCTTCTTCTTCTACTATCTCGTCTCGCCTGAAAGTAGGCAATGAAATCTGTTGAAAAATTTTGCAGGCGAGAGAGCGAACGAGAGAGAGAGAGAGTGAGTTGCCTTTAGTTGTATTAGTTTACAAATCACACGTAATAACAATTGACACAGACACGCCCCCCCACACACAACACTGACACCGCCCACAAGCTGCCCCATTATGCGACATTTGTTTGGCTTTTGGGTTAATTAAAACACACACACACAAACACATGCGCATAAAATGAATTCTGATTCCAGCACAAGTTGCAATTAGATGAGGCATAAAATGTGGTCAACTGCTCTGTGCGTGTGTGTGTGTTTGTGTGTGTTTATTATGTGTTTGCCGTGCGGCGACTTAACCGTAAACATTGCAAATTCTCTTTTTGCATATAATTCATTTTTAATTTCATTTCATTTGGCCAGTAAAAATGATTAACGCTGCGCTACACATGTAAAATATGGCTTAAATTCCAGTTCGAGTGTGTGTGTGTGTGTAACTGTTGAATAAATTAATTAAAATCAATAAAAAAAGCGGGATGACCACAAAAGCACAACTGTGTGTGTGACTGAGTGTGTGTGTGTGTTAGTGGACATTTTAACATGCACATTATTACAATTAAAATTAATTTAATAATAAATTTCAAAATAATTACAATACACTCGCTTAAATAAACGTTTGCGCCGCGTGGACAAAAATAAAAACAAGAGGGAAAAAAATATAATGGCATTTAAATATATAAAAAACTGTCATGTATACATATGTAATGTAATATGTACTCTCGTATACATACGATACATATGTATATACGTATGTTGAATATCCTCTTTTTTTTCCGTGTTTGCTGAAATGTATGCTGGGCAATCTGCTGCAACTCTAGCGGTCAGCAAGGTAAAAGTCAACAATTTGAATAACTCTTTTGCACCTAATTGAGGGCCACACAACTACTCTATTAAGTTTGTTGTGCAACTTCATAACTATTCTAGTTTCGTGGGCATATTACTTTCATAGTTATTATTTGAATGTCAGTTGAAAGCAGTATTAGTTTGTTTTAATACACAATACGATAAATTCACATATTTCTTAGTTATTACTTTGTAAGTTAAGAATATGCAGCACAGAAATTTCTTTTATTTATACCTTACTACATTTAACTGATGTTTAACTAGATTAAGTTATGATATGTTCTTAATATAATATATAAATATCGCTTGTCGGAACTGATATCGACTTTAACCCTTTCAGGACTACTTGGACAATACGTCCCAGCAATTTTCAAACTTCTGTATTTTCATCAATTTTTAACTATTCCAAACATAGCTTTAAGTGTCTATTTCATTATGTAAAAACAAAAATAATGGTAAACATTGGCATATATACGCAAAATTGACAATGAATTTCACAACTTCGGTACAATTTCGTCAGTCCGTTCGCAAAATTTGACAAAAACACATGCGTAAGCGAAGTGCGAAGTGTAAGTGCACACTGTTTGCGGTTTTCTGTGAGAAAAATGTCCCATATGTCCCACCAAAAATACATATAGGGATTATATGTATGTCCCAGGATAAAAGGACGATTTAAGGATTTTTAAGTATGCAGTACATAATTTTTTGTAGTCACCTTTTATAATAAGCAAAAACATTTGCCATTTGCCAACAATTTTAGATTTTAAAATAAAAGGTAGGAATGTTGGTTCCACTCGCATCTTTTTGAATTTGATTAGTGTTGTGATCTGACAGTGATTGTTGACAATAAAGATCACGTATACAACTAAAGTACCAAAGAGCTTAGTTTTTTTTGTTTGCTTGTCAGGTATATTACATTTAAGTATTATACCAATCAATAGTTTTCATATCGTAAGTAAGAAAGCTGGTTAAATTACAAGCCCACATATATGTAGAAGAATTAAAAACATGTATACAGTGACCCAAACACTTTTTTACCCGTATTAAATAGTTAATCTATTGTTTGGTAGAAGATTTGCTGATTTTAAACTTACACTAAACGTAAGCTGTGAGGACATTATTGGGTAATTTCCTCTTATTATTATTCAATAGTTTCGTACCTATTGATATATTAATGACTAGCCTCCACCGCTGATTTAATATATTACTCTAATTCTAAATTCAATAGATATAAAGAAGTGTGTGCTTTAATATATACTTTTTTTGTCATATATTTTCAGTTATTATTTTAAAAATACTTTTAATATTCACATTCCCATTAATGAATTTAAACAATTGTTCAAAATGTTAACATGAAATACTGCTTTATTTCTGTGAAATATTTAATGTAGAGCATATCACTCGCAGTGTGCTCTACTTAAAATTTTGCATTACAATGCAACATTTACGCTGCACTTTTCACAAGCGTCGCATAAATAAATGGCACACACACACACACACGTGTATGCATGAGAGCATTTGCTTGCTCTCTCTTTCGCTGGTTGTTTTTGCCCTCGCTCGCACTCTTTGTTTTTTGTTAATTTGTATGGAAAATCACTTTTTGCGAAAAACCCATTTAAAAATTACGCTGTTTTTATAAGGTAACAATGCATACAACAATTTACACACGCGCACGATGCAAATTTGCATAACATTTGGCCCGGGCCAACACGGCGTATGAGCGACGTAGGATGTGACACAGCACCCACACACACACACGCACACACATGCTCGCATAGACTCTCCCTCTCTCTCCCCCTTAGTGGAGTGGAAAATGGTTTGCCCAAGCGTATAAATTCACATAATAAGTCTGTGTCGGTGTCGCTGTCGGTAGATCTGTGAATACAGCTGTGTGGATGGATGCTGTGTGGCTCTCGCTTCTCCTGCTGATGATGATGATGATGATGCCACGGGTATAGCTACAGCTAGAGCTCCTGTTTGTGCCCCCTTTGCTCTTATTGTTATCGGAGTTGATGCGCAACAACAACAACAACAACGAGAGCAAGCATGACAAGGATATCATACGCCTGCCTCAACACACCCCCCAAAATGTTGCTGCTGGGTCTGCGTTGATTGGAACTCTGCGCTTTGGCCATGGTGCATGGTAATGGGCAGTGTAATGACATGTGCAGCCGGGCCAGACCAGGTTCCACTTCCCTTTCCCTTTCCCTTTTCCATCGCTTGGTCAACAGTCGACTGGCTGCGGTTTCAAATATTGCAAAATTGTAAATGTTTTATGCCTCGCTTTTGCCTTCCTCTCCGTCCAACCAAAGTTGTGACATCTGCCAGTCTGTTGTTCTTGTTGGTTTATTGTAAATTACGTACTATAAATTAAAATAACACACTCGCTAAATGTGTAATCAAAGTTGCCTGCTCTACTCAACTCAACACAGCAATTTGCTATTGCTTTTGTTTGTTTCAATTCGAATTCGAATCGTTTGTTTATAGATTGGCTTATTTTGTTAATGAATTAAATAAATGAAAATGTTTGGATTACAAACACACACACACACACACACACATTTTGAGTGCCAATTATCACACAAGTGCTATTTATTTGGTTTCGAAAGCAAAGGACTTCGAGTGCTTCACCATTTGATGAGGCAAAATATCAGATTTCTTGCATTCGAAATTTATGCATTTAAATAAGATTGATTGAAGGATAATAAAGGAAATGCAGTTCTTCAATCGAGTAACTATTTTGGATTTGATTGTGTCAGTTTGTAATTTGAGGGAATATTAAATAAATTGAATATATAAGCAACTCAAATGAAATTTATTATTTATTGGTATTTCAACTGCTATTCATTTAAGTTAACTGTCAGCCAATAACTATCAATAACAGCATTCCAAGTTGTTATGATCTAAATGTGTTCGAACAAGTGTTAAAGTTGACATTCTAACTGAGTCAGTTATAAAGTATTTACAACACAAATGATAGATCGATCAAGAGAGAAAACTTAATCTACTGTGAGTTCATTAAAGTTGTCAAGTTGTTGAGTTGTTATGTCAGCAAGTCAACTTAAGTCGAGATAAATTGTTATTTAATAAATCGAGTGCTAAGTGCGCGAAGTTGCAATTATTATCTCTTAATTATTTCACTTTAACATATTAACTATCTATCTCAGTCTACTAAATTAATATTTTGTAGGAGTAATTTAACTCTTTTATTCAATTAAACTATTTAAATTTTGAATCGACAATTTAAATTAAAGAATTTTCTGTGTGAAGCATTTGTTTAATTAAATAAATCGAAAAGTTCTTAAATCAAGATTTGCAATCTTGTTTTCAATCTAATCAGGTAAATAAAACATTCTTGAAACAAGATTTTAATCTTAAAATAAAATGTATTTAATATTAAAAGACAAATTTTTAATTTTCTTCTACAACCTGAAAATCTCATATCAAGATTGTTTAGTTTTTTAAGATATTTTAAATAACAATTTGAAGAGTAGATTGCAATGTAGATTTTTTTCTCTTTGTGTGGGTCTTATTTAGTTAAGAATACTTTCTTATCTCTGTTGGAAAGCGTTTTCTATTTTAGTATGTAAAGAGTTGCAGCCAATGACCCTTTCTTAGGGGGTCAAATGCATCTTTAATCAGTTCAACTAATGAAATTACGCAGTGTGCATGAAAATTAATTTAAATATCTTTCTTCTCCAATATTTTATGGATTATTTTTTGTCACACGTCACAACGCAGAGTTCGTGAGATGAATTTTGTGATCTTATCTTTGAGGCGATCTAATGATCTTTAAGAAATTTTCAAATTTGAGGATATACAATATAAGAATATACAAGAAGCATACAATTTATTTAATTAAAAATATATTTAAAAAACAATGTTTTATTTGTAGATAAATAAAAGTATTTGATATTACTTAAATTTAACTTTGTACAATGCACAAGAATGACAAAGTCATTTATAAATAAATAACTACTCGAGTTAGAATACATTCTATGCCTTTTAAAAATATTGTACCATGAATTTTGTTTTATATTAGGGAAACAACTTAACAGCTAAATTGCTATTCAACAAAAATTAAACTAAATAAGTAGCAAATTTATTTATTAAAATCTGTTTGCAGCAATTATTTTAGTTGAGTTAAATGTGCACTTTATTTCAAGGCATTGATCTCATTTGAGATGCTCGCTGAGTTATTTCAATTGCAAAGTTTTCCAGCTGCCGCGAACTTTAAGCAGACAATGCGCGGCCAAACAGCGAACAGCGAACAACAACAGCAACAACACCAGCAACAACAATCTGCAACATGGCATCTACAGACACAACAACACAGCAACAGAGTAGAGTCAGAGTCAGAGTCAGAGTCGGCGACTCCTCATGAGAAAGTTCTCATGCCATGGCGAGGCATCATCCATTTGCTTTTTGTTTCATGTTTTGTTTGGCGGCGAAATTGCGTTGAATGTTACCTGCCATTTGGCAGCACATACAGCAGCAAGTAGAGGTAGCGGCAAATGGAAATCGAAAGAGGCTAAAGGTTGATGAGGGTGAGAGGGAGTGAGGGAGGGACGTAGGGAGGTAGGGAGGCAACGACGACATGAAGTTGAGCCGCTGTACATTAAGTAAATGCCGCTGCCTATGTGCTTTATATAGGCGACTGTGAGTCTATATATGTTTGAATGTATGTATAGATGTATGTATATAGTATGCATATGCAAGCCAACCAACATTATTGCTTCTACACTGAGAGAAAAAATCTAGATTGAAAAAATCTTGATTTATGATTTTTTCGATCTTAAAAAGAACAATTTTGAAATAAGATTTTTACGTTGAAACAATATTAAATCAAGATGTTTATACAAAATTTGCATTTTATTTTAAGATTAAAATCTTGATTCTAGATTGTTTCATTCTTGATTGAGAAGTAGATTGCAAATCTTAATTTAAAATTTTTTCGATCTTAAAAAGAACAATCTTAAAATTAGGTTTTTGGGTTGAAACAATCTTAAATCAAGATTTGTATGCTGAATTTGCATTTTAAGATTATAAACATCTTTTTGTAAGATTACAATCTTGATTTAAGAATGTTTTATTCTGGATTGAAAAGAAAATTGCTAATCTAAATATAGATTGTTTGGATCCACAAAATAAAATTTAACTCTTGTTAGCTCATTAAGTAGAGACGGTCGGTTGGTCTTGAGTTTGAACTCTAATCGGTTCGTAAATAAAAAAATTTTTAAGTGTTATAATTGTAACTAAATTTTTGTGTTGTATTGAAAAAGTAAACAACAACGTACACAAATGTGTAACAAAATGTTAAAAAAAAACACGTAATCTATATTTTTCTTTGGTTTATATTAAACAATCTAAATTTAAGATTGTTTGATCTTGATTTAAGATTTTGCCTTTTCTCTTAAGATTTTTCCATTCTTGAAACAAGATTATTATCTTGTATTTCAAGATTGGGAAATCTATATTTTTTGTAGAAATTCGATCTTGAAAAAACGTGCTAAAGTCAAGAAAATAATCTTGAATCAAGACTGTTAGTCAAAATTGAACCAAGAAGGTTCATTCTTAGCTTGTCTCATTCATTTTTGATATTAGCACGTTTTTTCTTTCTGTGTGTGGCCTGAACAACCAACAGAGCACCGAGAACAGACAACAGAGAACAGATAGAGCCAGGCTAAAGGTGCTCGGTGTTCGGTGCTCGTCGTTTCAATGCTTTTTGTTGGCTGTGCACGGTGTTCCTTTGGCGTTTATTTGTTGGCCCGTTTTGCTGGGTTTTGGTTTTTGTGTTTGTTTGCCAGCCAGTCTGCCAGTTTGCCAGCCAGACAGTCAGCCCAAGTTGTATCCTACATCCTTGCAGCCGCAACAGCAGCGGCAGCGGCAGCAGCAACTTTTCCATTAAATCTTCTGTCCGTTCAACGTCCACGTTGTCCTCATCGTCGTCGTCTCGTCGTTCTCTCAACCTTTTCAATATGTGTTTTAAGCGTTTCCCTTTAACTCTCTGTTTGCCATTGTCATTGTCTAGACTCCAGTCTCTCTCTATCTCGCTCGCTCTGTCTATTGGGCACTTGCCCACACTGCGTATGCACAATATTTAGCCACAGTAAACTTTACAATAATCATACGCACCGTTGTGCAAAAAAACAGCAACGAAAATGCAAATTTCAGCTCCCATCTTTTTCTGCTTTTTCTTTTTGCTGCTGCTGACGGACGAACGAACAAACGGATGGAGTTCAAAGCTCGCAATGTGCAAATAGATCGAGCGATACTCGAAATGCACAAGCAAAGTCCTTTTGTATTGATATTTGTATTTGTATTTGTGTTTGCGTATGTGTATGTGTGTTTGCCTATAAATAAACGAGTTGCTGTTGTTCTGCTGCCGCTGTCTGTTGCTGTCTCCTCTTTGTATTTGTTGACATGTAATTGCAACTAAATATTTTAAATTGCTTTAAAATAAAGCGACACCTTCTCCATCTCTCTCTTTCATTGTGTCTTTCTGTCTTGCTCTCCCAAAAGGTTATGCAAATGACAAAGTTTCCTCGTTGCAGGATGCGCACACAGAACAGTGGATGCTGCATGCAACGTTGTTGGAGTAAATAACATATATAAAACTCGTATTTATACACAGCATACGTGTAAACAGACGTCGAAGATGAACAGACAGAGCGAGAGAGAGAGGCAGAGAGAGAGAGAGAGAGAGATAGAGAGAGAACGAGAGGCAAACGAGAGTCCTGAGACCTACAGCAGGTCCTGTTTGCATTTCACATTCAGCTGCGTGTTAGTGTCGGCATACCTGTATCCTTCCCCCTCCTTCCCCCCTCTCTCACTCTCTCCCTCTCTCACCCACTCTCTCTCTTTCTGCTCTGTCTGCGCTTCTGTGCGTCGAGTGATATGTGCAAATGCTTTTATCATCGGCAATTGTTCAACGAGAAATAATCATATCAACTCACCAAAATAACCAACAATTAGAAATCCTGTCTGCAGGATACGCTGTCAATTGTAGACACTCGTTTCAAGTTAAATACAGCAGAAATGTGCATTGAAATCTTCTCTAAATAGCGTGTATTAAGTTCACAATTTCGAATTGGAAATATAGAAATACTAAATAGCTTAATTTATACAGACATTTCAGAGTTTCTAGATTAGTTTAGCTTAGCTTTGCCTAATTAATATTATTGTTCAATTGCTGCTGACTATTTGGGTGCTGCTGACTAATGGGTTTGAATGCTTTATAATGATAAAATATGTGAGAATATGTTAGGGAATTAATTAACATTATTAATTGAAGGATTGAAGAGTTTAGTATTATGGGAAATGTTAAATAAACATAAAAATAAAAATAAATAGATACAAGTTGTAGGAACTCAAACAAATATTTGCTAGAAGAAAAATTAATCAACCTGTCGCATATCTTTAGATTAGTTCTGCAGAAGAAAATTGTGAAATATTATTTACTTGTGATTCCTTTGAAATCCTGTCATTTTATTAAACTAAAACACCAATATATATTTATTTTTTCTTTTAGAATAACTTTAATAAATAACTTTAATATAAAATAAATCCCATTTATTGTAGTAAAAATTAATTTTTAAATTAAATGATAAATATAGTAAAAAGGAAGTTATTCTCATATGACATTAAGACATATAAAGTTGCTTTTAGAATGATTTGAAACTTCATTCGAATTTCCTAACAAAGAATTTTTAAATAATTAAATTGAACTAAAAGATATGTAAAATATATTTATTTATGTAAATTTATTTAGTTGCTAACTATGTTGGGAACTTACTGAAAAGAAATATATAAAATCAAACTCAATTTATTTGAGACATTGAAAATCGACCCATAATGTTATGAGATTCAAATTCAACTGATAACAAAGAATCTATAATTATTTTTATAATATATGTATATAAAAAATATATGCAGTCGATAAATTTAAAATTAAAATGAAAGTTTTCTTTCTTAGATACGAAGACATATTTTTTAAATGAAAGGAAATTATTCTCATATGCTACATACTTTATTCGTTGAAAAATTAAACCATAAAGTTATGAAAAATTTAAATTTGAGAACACAGTATCTATAATTATTTAATGTTAAATCCCAGCATTAGCTTTCTAGTATTTCATTAGCTGCCTAATGAGCATAAAATTCTTATTATTAACTCTTAATGATGGCAATAAACCAAACAAAGCAGCAAAGAGTTGAGTCGATGCTTTGAGTTTTGGCATTTTGTGGACAGTTAAACGGCGATTAGCTGCAGCTGAATGCACATGTTAGTTAATTAGTTGCTCATTTAATTGTGCAAGCTGTGAGTACTCGTATTTATTTATTCGCAGAGTGCGAATGCGAGTGCGAATACGAATAGGAGTAGAGTAATTGATGTCGCTGGAATGGGGCATGAGTCGAGTTGGCGCTGTAATTAACACCAAAACACCCAGTGAACATGTCAGCAGTCACTTAAAGCGAAACCGAAATGCGCCAAGACGAACCGAGTTGAGACCTTCAATCATCAATCAGTCAAGTAATCAATCATTCAATTGCAGTTTTTTTTCAATATACGAAGGGGGAAACTTGTTTTTTTTGTCCTCAACAGCAGCAGCATTCACGATGACTCTGACGGCCACATTGGCCACATTCTTGGGGCATCATGAGACGACGTTGCAGTGGCAGTGGCAAGTTGCAAGTTGCAAGTTGTCCCAGAGGCTGTGAGAATATGCAACGGGGAGTCGTCGTCGTTTAAGTCATAAATAGTTACAGCCAATGACAGTTATGTGCAAATATGAGCCATATACTCACGTATATGCTCGCCTAATCATCATCATCATCGCAAGCACACACACAAAAAAAAAGTTGACCAACTTGGCTTAATTAATTAGGCGCGTGCGCTAATTGTTTAGTGTCCTGCTTTGTGTTTGGCTCTTCCTCTGCTCTTTTTTGTTGTTGTTTTTATTGGGAGCTGTTTACAATTAGCCTTAACATGCGCTTTGGCGCCTGCGCCATCGAAACCAGTTTTTGGCCGTTTCGCTTGCACGTTGAAAAAAGAAAGCAAGTGCAGCGAGTTTTCGCGTGATTTGCTTTGACATTTAAGCTGCGCTCAATGGCATAAAATTAATTAAGAAAATTAATAAAACATTTGCTTTTTAACATAAGCTCGAGCTGCCAGCCAGAAATATTAATTAACTCGACTCCGTTGCCATTCGCCATCGCCATCCTTTGTCATCGTCCTCCAACTGAAGTCGGAGACGGAGTCAACATCGCATCGTCGGAGTTGGAATCGTTGTCGTTGTCGTCGTCCACACTGCGTTATACAATAATTAAGTTTTCAGCACCTGCGTGTGCGCCAACTTGCAGTTGGGAGCTGCAGCTGCTTTGCAAACCACTTCGATGTCTGAGCCAGCCAGTTGTAGCAGTTGAAGCAGGAGCGCGCTGAGGGTTTTAGGCGCCAGTCGATAGGGCCGGTATCAAATATAAAACAAGTGAGAAAGCTACAGTCGAGTGTGCTCGACTGTGAGATACCCGCTACCCATTTTGAATAAAAGCAAAATATTGCGGTATTTTGTTAAATATATCGAAATAATATACAACAAAAATTATTTTAAAATATGTCAAATGGTTTTTTTTTGTGATGATACTAAACTTAATATTTACTACTCGTATAGACTGCAAAATATACCAGATTGCAACCCAAAGCAAATAAGACCTCTAGTAAGTAGGCGTTTTTGTCCATACAAAAGTATTTATACCCGCTACCCATTTGTAGGGTGGAAGTGGGCGTGACAAAAATTTGAAACAATCTTGATCTGCGTGCAAACATGACAAATGCTATCGAAAAATCCAGATCCAGTATTTCATACGGACAGACGGACAGACAGACGGAGAGTCGGACAGACAGGTATGACTAGATCGTCTCGGCTGTTGACGCTGATCAAGAATACATATATTTTATGGGATCGGAGATGCCTCCTTGTGCCTGTTACATACATTTCCTGCCGGCACAAAGTTATAATACCCTTCTACCCTATGGGTAGCGGGTATAAAAAGAAATGAAAAGAAGATAAAAATGATAAGACAAAAGAAAGTCTTTGAGATATCCTCTAAGAATAAAAAAAAGGGAGAAGGTACTTCCAAGAACATACAAATTATTGAATAAAATATACTTTAGAAACAAGTAAGAAAGTTACAGTCGAGTGTGCTCGACTGTGAGATACCCGCTACCCATTTTTAATAAAGGCAAAATATTGCGGTATCATTTTCAAAATATACCGAAAATACTAAAAATATACCAAATGGTATGTTTGGTTATCGATATAGTACACCATTCAAAATATTGCGTGGGCGGAAGTGGGCGTGGCAAAAATTTGAAACAAACTTTATCTGCGTGCAAACATAACAAATGCTGTCGAAAAATGTATAGCTATATTCTCTTATAGTCTCTGAGATCCAGTATTTCATACGAACAGACGGACAGACAGACGGAGAGGCGGACAGACAGACATGACTAGATCGTCTCGGCTGTTGTCGCTGATCAGGAATACATATATTTTATGGTATCGGAGATGCCTCCTTGTGCCTGTTACATACATTTCCCGCCGGCATAAAGTTATAATACCCTTTTACCCTATGGGTAACGAATATAAAAATAACTAATTGCGTAATACTCAAATAATAAATAAATATCAAATTGATAAACTGCTGACATTTGCATCGTTTATGGCATATCAGTTTTATGTTTCATACATATTATGAGTAGTAGCAGAAATAATACAATTAGTCCATAGAATACGATATACCAATTTGCACAGAATATAGAAATTTGTCTCGCATCAATTTGTTTATATAATTGTGCTGCTATAAAAGCAAAACAGCCACTCGCACAATCAACTAGTACGATTTAGAAAAGATGCAGCTGCATATCCTATTTTCACTTGCAATTATTGCTTTAATCGCATTTGGCTTACAACCATCAGAATGTCGTGATCCAGTAGTCACCACACCGTGGTTACGAACTACTACTACCCGCGGCGGCGGGCGCGGCCAAGGGCGCAACCAAGGGCGCGGAAGAAGAGCAATTCATTATATGAATTGAAAGTCTTCCATATTAACATATGACAAACTATCAATTTACTTTCAATGTTCAAATAAATAAAGAAAGATTCAAGATTATTTTAAAGATTTAAAACAAGTTATTGAAAAACGATTACGCCTGCTTATAAAGAAATAACTGAATAGGTCAGTGAATAAAATATTTAAAATATTTATTTTTCGCTTCCCCCGCGTTTCTTTTGAAATGCTAACGAAAAAGTTCCGTGCTTATGTTTGGTAAATGAGTTCAAAAAATGTAAAATTTTTGGAGGAAATTATAAAAAAAAGAAAAAAAAACACGTTCGTGCTTGGGGATATTGAAAATTCTCAAGTAAGAACGTTCGAATAATTTGAAGTCAGTTTTAGAATTGCTTCAAGAACAAAATGTTCTTAAATAAAGAGCTGTTGAGCTTAAGCAGTGGAAGTGGGCGTGGCAAAAATTTGAAACAAACTTGATCTGCGTGCAAACGTAACAAATGCTGTCAAAAAAATTTAGCTCTCTCTCATAGTCTCTGAGATTTAGGTGTTCATACGGACAGACGGACAGACAGACAGACGGACATGGCTAGATCGTCTCGGCTGTTGATGCTGATCAAGAATATATATACCTGTTACATACATTTCCTGCCGGCACAAAGTTATAATACCCTTCTACGCTATGGGAAGCGGGTATAATGAACCATTCCGAAAATAAATAATTTAATAAAATATTTAGTGAAGAGTTATAAACAAACAAATAATTAAACTATTAACTTAGCCTTACCATAAATTTCAAAGGAAATTTAAAATAGGAATTGTCAGTTGAGTTAGAAATGGCTGCTGTTAAAATTCTTTTCAAAGATTATAGTTTTTAAAACCATTTTGTCATTTTCCTTTTTTACTTGTATTATAAATCTATTTTATTCACTTTTAATACATTTCTGATTTAGTGAAGTCTGAAATCTTAATGGTTATTATAACTATTTCCAATTCTTCATGTTTTTATGTTTATTATGAAAATAACTTTTATCATTTTATTGAATTTGCATTGAATTCATTTTAAATCAATTGATAAATACATACATACAACGAATGTTTGGTCTGTTAAATGTCAACAGAATATTTAGGCAAATATCTTATTTGCATTATCATCTTCTATTTCTCAACAAGTAACAAATTATATTCTTTCACTGTACTTTATATTTGATTATTTAACACCATTTATTTCATTAATTTCATTAAGATCATATTTGATATTTATTAAAAGGCTTATTTATATTATAATATAAAGCAGAAGTTCAATCAGATTTTGGTTATCCCTTTTGTCCCTGTCGTTGGGCCATCGTAGACGCAATGGAACCAAATTGACACAAGGCTGTCCAAATCTGATTAAATAATATGCAATTGGTATTATTAGGTAAGTGAATTAAACTAAAACTTTACTCAGACTTACAAATATTGAATATTTAAACAGAATGCGCTTAAAAGTATTCATAATGAACTGTTGAAAGAGCTTAATTTATGTCGCCTATAAAACGATTTTTTTTATTTCAGCAAAACTGATTTAATTTCAATTTCACGCACTATTCACAAAATAAATAATATAATAAAATATTTAGTGACGAGTTGCATAACTTATAAGCTTCAGTTAGTGCTAAGAAACAAATAATCAAAATATTAACTTAGCATTGATATTAAAAATAACTTAGAACAAAGCGACTAATAGAAATTTATTATATGAACATATTTATTTATATTTAATTTTATTAATAAGTTATAATATGTATTTCAGACCATTTTATTCGTAAACTTATTAACGTAATTTTTCAGTATCTAGCAGTTTAACGTAAAATTTATTTTCTTTATTAATAAGTTAAGTTTTTATAATTAGTTTTTTAATGTTATGGATATTTATTATAGTTTTTTATTTGTAAGATTATTCATTTTCATTTATTATTATTCATTGTATTTATTTACTATTTTATTGTTAATTTCTTTTATATGATTATTGTTTAGCAAAGATATATTTATGCATTGATTTTCATTCTTTTCATTTTTATTTTATGATTTCATTAAAATATTATTCTCAGCTTTATTTGGCTTTATATTTCTTCAAGGCCCGTTCATCACCGCACTGCGCTCCTGCTGTGTTATCCAAAAAAACTGTCGCTTGATCGGTTGCCTGCCACTGTTGGCAACTGTGGCGCATGTTTGGGCCATTTTACAAGCGTAGCCAGTTTCAAATTTCATTCCTGTTGCCAGTGTATGTTCACTGATCACTCCCTCCTCTCTCTTGCTCTCTTTTTCGATCTCTTTCCCCAGTGCAGTCTGCGCGTGTCTGTGTGTGTGTTTGTGTGTTGACGTGTTGTTGCACATGCGCATTAACCCGGCCACAAATTGTAATTACCACAACGCATTACAACATAATTCCCAATTGAGTCGCCGCGCTCTTTTTCGCATATTTTGAGTGTGAATTTAATGATACGGAAGGCCAACAAAAGCGGCACGATATTAACGCTCGCCCAGGCCAAAGAAAGTTGCTTTAAGTGAAGGGCAAATGGTTCTCTGAGGAACGCGTCTGACTTTTGGGCTGGTAATAATAACATAATAGCCCCCCAAATATTGTTTTTGGCATTGGCATTGGAATTCAATTAGCAGACGGCGCAGTTAACTCACTCACATGTGAAAGGTTCAACTGCAACTTCAACTTCAACTCAAACTTCGAATCCATGTTCCCATCTCCATCTCCAAACTGCATCTTGATGCCTGGGCAACTGCTGTGTGCAGTGGCCATTTCCACTTTGAGGTCAATAGTTTTTGCAAATTGCTGTTTGTTGTTTGTCGTTTTGACCAACCGGCTCAGGTTTTGGCCCTGTCTCTGACTCTGGTCTCTGGTCTCTGTTCCCTGTCCCTGTCCCTGCACTTGACCAGTTTAGATTCTCTTTCGCTCTCAGCTCTCCTCGCTCTCTCTCTGCTCTCTGCTCTCTTTTACACACACGTGCAGTCGACCAGTTTGGTTGGTTCGTTGGCTGCTCTAGACAAATTGCTTGGAGCTGAGCTGAGCTCAGCTTAGGCCACATTTAAACTCGATGTCTGCGCCATGGAATCCAGAAGATGCCATCAGGTGTCGAGTGTTTTGTCAGCTATATTTGCGTTTGGGCTCAGTAAATGGCAATCGAGTTGCAGCCAGAGCGAAAGACGACTCTCAATAGAAACTGAGCACGATTGTCAAAATACGCGAAATCCGGATTGTTGTTCTCATTGTTCGCAAGTTGAATCTGCATCTGGAATGCAAAGCAAAGCAAGCAAAGAACTCAACTAGATCTGTGGAAATGCAAAGAATGCAACTGCTGACAATTGTTTATTGATATTATTTAGAAAGGTTATGGTTATTCTAACTATTTGTTATTGTTATGTTTTATGGAGTTAGATTTTGAATGCATAATTTCATTATTGCAATCTCAAATATAATTGAAATAAAAAAGAAATTGTCTATTGACAATTGTTATTGATATTAATTTCTTTTGCTTATTGCTTTTATAGCTTTTTGTTATTGTTATGTTTGTTGAATTATGAGAATAAATTCTTAGTGTTTTATTGATTAAGTCTTTGAATGCATTTTTCTCTTATTGAAATCTCAAAACTAATTGAATTCAAAATGAAATTGTCAGTTATTACAACTATTTGTAATGTCGAACTTCATTGTTTTTATTTAAACAATTTTAATTTTGAATGCAATTTTTCTTTTATTGAAATATTACCAAAAATTTCATTAAAATAAAATAGGAATTGTCAGTTGAGTTTTTTATTGCTGCTGTTGAAGTTCTTTACAATGATTATATTATCTTAAATTTATTTTGTCATTTTCCTTTTTTACTTTAATATGAAATTAAGCCTCAATGTTAGATATTCATTTTGAATACATTTTTGATTTAGTGAAGTCTGAAATCTTAATGGTTATTATACATAATTTTTAAAATGGCATGGTTTCATGTTTATCTTAAAAATAACATTTAACATTTTATAGAATTTGTATTGAATGCATTTTTTTTGTTCTAAGTATGTAGTAAAGATATGATCTGTTAACGGTCAACAAAATATTTATGCACATGTATATCTAGGCATTATCATCTTTTATTTCACAACAAGGAACAAATTATATTATATCATTGTACTTTATTCTTGGATATTAAATCGCGTAAACAACAATTTTATCAATGAAAACACGACAATTTAAGATTATAATTTTAAGCTGACAAAATTGATTAGCAACAGTTCCATCAAATTTTGGTTATCCCTTTGGTGGGCCCACCGGATACGGAATGCCACCAAATTGACACAAGACTGTCAAAATCTAATTATATAATATGAAATTGATATTATTAGCATACTGAAAGGTAAGTAAAGTAAACTAAAACTTTAATCAGACTTACAAATATTGAACATTTAAACAGGGTTTGCTTTACTTCTGTATTCATGATGAACTGTTGAAATAGCTTGATTTCCGTCGCTTATAAAGAGATCTTAGCAAATTTCAATTTCACACATTTCGTTTCACAATTAGACAGAGTTCATAAAATGTACATATGTTATTATGTAAATATGTACATTTGATCAACTGCGGCTAATTGCGCTATGTTTTGTTGCCTGAGAGTCCGTTATGTTTTGTGATCAATTGTAGACGTCGGTATATTTTAGTATTCGTTAGTATATTATTTTGGTATATTTTAAGAACAATACCGTACTATTTTGTTAATATTCAATATGTAGCAGGTACGAGTATATCACAGTCGAGCACACTCGACTGAAATTCTAAAAATTGAAATTCTTAAGTTTTTTTTGACGATTTGTAATTTGGAAAGTTTTTATGCTTATTATGAAAATATATGAAAATACCTCATATTTCATTTTATTTTGTATTGAATAATTTTTTTTATTGATAGACAATAAAACATTTTAGATTTCAATTGAATATTTTACCATATTTCTAGGCCTTATCATCTTATTTCACAAAATGTAACATTATACCATATAACTTAATTGTAGTACTTTATACTTAGAAATTTGACAGCAAATAAAACTATTTCTTTAATGTAAACACGACAATTTAAGATCCTCGCTTAAAATTGACAAGATTGCTTATTTATTTGTATTGCAAATTTTTTACATTATTGTAGTAGTTTATTCAGACATTAGTTATCCTTTTTTTTGGGACATCAAAGCAATAACGGTACCCATTTGACACAAGATTGTTAAAATCTAAGTATATTACAAGCAGTTGACATTATTAGCTGAATTATTAACTGAAAGTTAAATAAGTAAAGTAAATTTAATTCAACTTACAAATATTGAATATTTAAACAAAATTTCTTTAGAAATATGCATAGTGAACTGTTCAAATAGATTTAATTTTGTTGAATATAAAAAGATGACGGCAATTTAATTTATTTCAATTTAATTTCAATTTAACGAATTCCGTTTCACAATTAGATACAGTATTGAAATGTATTTAGAGAGTGGAAATCTATTTAGTGCTAATTTTTTTTATTCATTTATTATAATATGTTCTTGTATACAAATTAAATAGTAGTAAAAAATTCAGAAAAACTTATGCAATGTTTAAATAAGAATACAAATTGCTGATTGAACATTATAAGTTTTCCTTAGATAAATTTAATTTTTTGATTTTAATATAAAATAAACTATATTTCTCTGGTTGATAAAAATATGAAATGGAAGACAAAATTCATTCTCAATTGCTAATTTAAAATTATTATTTAGTGACCTTGTTTTTAAATATTAAATAGCTAATAACTATGAGTTTTCATGAGTGAAATTTTGTATTTTTTTTTCACTTTTAATAATCCAAATCAATTTTCTTTATTTGGCAAATAGAATACAAAATATATGCACAATTTCTGAATTAATATTGTTATTTCGTGGAATTATTTTTTTTTAATATTAAATATTTCTTATTTATATAAAGATATTATTGAAATTTAGAATTTCCTCTTTTATTTAATTTTTTTAAGCCATATACTGAAAATGTTTTATGTTATAATGTAAGAATAACGATTTTATATTATTATTATTTTATTTGGAAAAAGTATAAAATATAATGCAGCAAACAATAATTTTTTGTTGTTGTTTTTTATTTCAATATATACATATAAAATCAGTGCTGCAATTTCCAGAGAATCTTTTAGCAAATCAACTCAATTCATTGCTGCCATCTGCCACAAGTTTGTGATCAGTTTGATTCGCTTTTGTGGAAGTTTAGTTTTGGCCAAGAACTTGACCCATGTCTAGGCTAGAGTTTATTTAGTATGAGGACAAAAGACTGAAACTCGTTTCAATTAAAATTCTTTGGCTTCGACAAAGGAATACAACAAAAACAAAAACACAAGAAAAAAGACAGTCGAGACACAAAAGCGGCAGCCAAAGACAAATTAAAGTGGATTATGAGCCAAAGTCGATGCACCACAAATAAATACAAATATATATATGTAGTATGGTATACATATATATGTATGTATGTATATATGTATGTGAGAGTAGAACGATGCCTTTGAGTTGGATTTTGGTCTTGGCCTGGCTTAGCTCATGTTGCGTGTGTGTATCTGGCGCATTTAAGTAAATTTTTGCAGAAATTGGTGCAAAAGACAAAGAAAAGCACATAAAATAATAACAGACGCAATCGTCGACGTCGCGTCGACGTCGTCGCCAGGCGACTACAACGGCCGCCGGGCCAATGACTAAATGACTGACTAAGTGCCAAAGGGTATCCAAAGGGGTTGGGGGAAGGGAGGGGATGGGTATGAGACAGAGACAGGGATGGGGTACGAGGTTCTCTCTCTCTCACTGTTGGGCCACTAAATGCGAAATCGAAACGAAAAATCGAGAGGCAAAAATATAAAATACGAGTGCGGCCGCCGTCGTCGTCGCTCATTATAAATTTTTTTAATCGGCAGTGCAAGGAAAAAACATCAAAGATCCGTCGACTTGCGACTTGCGAGTTGAAGTTGGACTTGCGACTTGCGACGACGAAGTCGATCCTGCAGCAAGTTTAAATATTTAAAACAAAGTCTTGAAGCTCTGGAGGCCTGTGCATGGCTTTAGGCCTCCCTACCTCCCTACCTTCCTCCCTCATCTCTTCAATGTCTCCTTCACCATCTCTTCCATCTCCATTTCCATCTGCATCTCCACTTCCATCTTCGTCTTCGTCTCCGTTGTTGCTGACTGGTACGACATTCCAGGCGCGCGCGTTCCACCTTCGCCTTCGCCATCGCATCGCCTTGTGCTCAGGCCGCATCCTCCATGGTCGCACACACATAATTTTTTTCTTTCTTTTTGCTCGTTTTACTTTTTTTTCTGCACTCTGCTTGTTTTTTTTTTTTTTTTTTTTTTTGGACCTGTCTACATCCCGGTCTTTGGGTCTGTCCTTTTGTCGCTGTTGCTGTTGCTGTGTTGCTGTGTTTTGCCGTCTTGGTTTCGGTTTCGGTTTCTGTCTCCGTCTCCGTCTGGCAACTGTTCGTATTTCACCTGGCAATGTCCGTCCGTCCGTCTGTCCGTCGGTCAGTCAGTCAGTCATTCAGTCATTAAATGCCCTCAAAATGCAAACAACAACAACAACTTTGAGTCGAGGACAACTTCCAAAAGCAACTCACGCATTTTTGTTATTCCTTCCTTGCTTTGTATTGTTGTTGCTTTATTTATTTAATATTATTATTTAATAAACATTTTTGACAGCGATCTTCCCTTTTGTTCGCTTTTCATCTGTTTGACTGACAGCTGTTGACAGAATGAGATGCAAAAGCTAAGTGAGAGAGAGAGGTAAATAGCCTTTAATGCCGTTGATCATGCAACCTCATGCCACATTGTGTTATCCACAAAGCCATCAAACAGATGCACAACAACATTCAACATTCAACATTCGACAGACGACATTCAACATTCAACAGCAACATAACATTCAGCTATCGAAAAGGTGCTCAATCAACTTGAGTCTCGATAATCGAATGAAATAATTTAATCATTTTGCGTATTGTTAAACATTCATCAACAATAAACTTGCTTGTAAGATAAATGCATAATTAATAATAATATTTTTTTTTCGATTTTATGCGTATGGCAAAACAGTTTTTGAGTATCAGAAACTTTTTCATGTCATAGTGTAAACAATAAACTTGACTGAAAGATGAATGGATCGTATTTAAAAGTTATTTTGGGAATTGTACAAACGACTATTTTAAAACATATTTTTATTGTTCTGGTAAGTACAACATTTATTTTTGTCATTTCTTTAACTAATTATTTTAAAAAGGGATTTTTCAAACTCGAGTACAAATATATGTTTTTTTACACTCTTAAAACAAGACAATTAGGATAAGAGCACTTTACGATTAAGTTGCTAAAGTAATTAAGATTTTAAATTCTCAATATAAGAGTAATATTGTTGATAACATTTGCATGAATAAAGCACACGAACATATGTATAATATTCCTAAATTCGAAATCTAAATAAAATATTACATTACAAAAAAAAAAAATTGTAAGATACCCGCTAACCATTTTGAATAGAAGCAAAACTGTTCGGAATTTTCCCTAAAATGTTTCATATGAATATATCACAAAAATACTAAGTATATACCAAAAGTTATATTCGGTATATTGATAAAGTATTACATTAAAATTATACCAGTAAGTACAGTTTTTTATCCATACAAAAAATTTCTTGAAATATATCTCATGAATATATCACAAAAATACCAAAAATATACCAAAGGCTATGTTTGGTATTTTGACAAAGGATTACATTAAAAATATACCAGTAAGTAGACTTTCTCATCCATACAAAAAATTTCCTATATAACTTCTATGATCATAAAGACTGTATTTAATAATTCGAGTATAATTGTTGATATTGTTTACGTGAATAAAAGCATATGATATAACATAACATATATATGTGTATAATCTTCCTCAATTCGGAATCTAAATAAAATGTTGTATTACAAACCTTTATAATTTATGGAAAAATAACATCAATAGAAACTTATTTATATTAATCATTGTTAAATTGTTAGAAGTGTAAAGCCTAATTTAAAAATAGATTAATAATTAATGCTCTTGAAGCGAAACAAAATGTTGAAAATTGTACTTTACTTATTAAGAATTTTCTGAACACAAAAGAAACTAATTTTATGCTAGGATTACTGCATTCGAATGTTTATTAAAACTAAAGTAAGCATTAATATTGCAAATTTTATTCACGTTGTAAACTATTCCTAAGAAATCAATCTAATGTTTTAAACGTTTTTAATTTGATTTCACAATAATTGAAATATTTTAATTGAATTTCAATTTGTGCCTTGGCAATTGAGCTTAACTTATTTATATTTATTTGTCACAAATTGTATCAAATTATTATCCAATCACTTGGGCAAGTGCCTTTTGATAAATTATCCATTATTTTGTGGAAATAATCTGTTGCTTAATACACAGTTGACTTAATCATGCTTCAACATTTAATTTCAAGCTTCTACTTAATTTGACATCGTTTATTTCATTAACAACAAATTGGTCAATCTCTGCTTATTAAATGAAAAGATGAATGGATGCTGGATGAATGCAATGTGTTCATTTGTTCTTGTTGAGCTTTAGTATCTTTGCATCTGTATCTGTATCTTTATCTTTTGCTGTGGCTGTTGCTGTTGCACAATTTACATGCCACAGTGCGAACACAGTGGACAACTGCTGCAAATTGTGCGTGGCAGGAAGCAGCTGCTCGAAATTCTTGGAAATTCGCATTGCGGCGTTTCGTTTCGTATATTTCGGACAGTCGAAAGCAACAGCAGCAACAAAATGCACAACAAGAAGAGGAACAATAATAATAACATAATGTGAAATGCTGCCTGTTGCGTGTTGTGTGTTTACAAGTCGCCGCCAACGTAGCAAATATAATTTAATAAATTTAAATGAGACAAACGAAAGACAAGCAAGAACAGCAACAACAACAATAACAATGATGACAAGCTCAAAAGAACAGCAAGAACAACTTAAACGAACAAGAGGAAGACAACAACAACAACAACATCATTAGAAGCCGCTGCCAAAACTGTGCTCTGGCTTTGGCTCTGGGGTCAATAGTATCCATGGAATTCAATGCTTTTGCATTTGGCCAAGAGGCTAAGCTAAGCTAAGGCACAGAGAGATGTTGTTGTTGTGTGTGTGTGTGTGTGTGTGTGTGTGTGTGTTTGGCTCCATGTGAAATGCTCTCATGGGCACACAAGGAAGCGCATTTTTAAATGCCAAAACAAATGGAAAAATTAAAGCCAACGAACGAACGACGAACGGCAGCAGAAGTAGCAACAACAGCAGCCAACGTAAAACGTAAGTAAACCTGGCTAAAAGACACACACATACATAGATACAAACACAGTTAAACACTCTCTGCCTCTTGGCTGTAAAAATGCATCTAAGCTGCTTTGCTTTTTTGCCAACTTTTACCAACTGGTTTCTTGCATTGCCTCCTCCTCCTCCTTCTTCTTACTTCGTGGCTAACTCGATGGCAATTCCCAGATTTTTTTTTTTTTGTTGCAGCTCCACGGCAGCCGCAACACTTTTATTATATGCCTTCATCTAATAAGCTAAGCGTGGCGGGGGCAACGCGACGACGACGACGACATCGGAGAAGCTAGCTTTAGCTGCTGCCTCTTGCCTCTGGTTGTGTCTATTGAGCTATCCGTGTCCAATTGCAAAGCCCAGATACATACACATGTTGTTTGGGGACTGGACGCGTCGTTGTCTGTTGTTGGGTTCATTGGGTTCTCTCTCTCTCTTACTGTGTGTGCTCGTATCGAGTGCGATGATCACCAAACATGATCATTCAACTTTGCTTTTTAACGCCAAATAAAATAAATCAAATTCCAGCCCGGTCGTCGACTACACAGCAGCAGCAAAAGTATCTTCTTCTACTCCAGCCCAGGAAATGCCAGACAGACACCTTCACAACAAAACTCGCAACTCGCCATAAAATGAATCTATTAGCT
The DNA here is from genome assembly GCF_009650485.2 of Drosophila albomicans. Lineage (NCBI taxonomy): Eukaryota > Metazoa > Arthropoda > Insecta > Diptera > Drosophilidae > Drosophila > Drosophila albomicans. The sequence goes on along the minus strand of NC_047629.2, from coordinate 44,449,943 downwards.
GTTAAACTGGGAAACTGAGAATCTGCATTTTGTTGTGTTCTTACCCAAAAACGGTTAAAGCTCGCAATTATTTTCGCTGTTTGATTTTGACCTGCCCCAAAAAAAAAGAACAGAACAAAAATCCCAAGTTCTAAGTGACGATCGTTGTTGTCGTTGTCCTAGAGCGCGCATAATATAAACATTTAGAGGAATGCCAAACTAAACACACACAGTCACGAAATTAGTAAGTAAATGAAACCCAACACCAGTCCAAAAAGCAAAACGAAACCAAAGCAGAAACCGATACAGAACTTCAACTTGAATTCGTAACCGAACCCGAATCCGAACTTCAGCTTCCAGCTTCAACTTCCAGCTTCGAAATGATGACCATATCGCGCGATGGCGAAGGAGCGCAACATGCTAAGCCGCAGATTAAATTCAAATAAATCGACATGCTCGCCTGGAAATGAAAACATTCACAGAACAACATCGCCAGCAAACAACAACAACAATGACAACAACAACAACTAAGTTGAGACACCTTGAAATATGTGACTTCAAGTAGTAGATATTGAAATACCCTGCAAATTGAGAATCACCTCGACTATATAATACAATAAATTTGAATGCAATCATCATTTTTGACGACAAGAAAAAAATAAGAAATATGCTTATTATAAATCTTTTCTGATTTTTATAAAACTGAATTTTCTCTTCAAATCCTAAAAACAAAACATTTACGTTTAAAAATGAAGAAATTTCCAAAACAAAATATTATTCTCAAATTTGCCTTTGAATAATTTTTCTATTTAGCATTTTACCATAAATTAAATACTCATAAATTGAATAACGAAAAATTCGATTTATGAATTATCTGATATTTTTTCTCATACAATTTTGGAGTTTTCAACATTAATTAAAAAAAATCATAATTGGCTTTCATATTTTAATTTGATAATTTATTCTAGAAATTAGTTTGCTGAACTATCTGAAATTTTGTTTCATAAAGGAATTAAGTTTTCTATATTAATTTAAAATGAAATTTTAATTTGTTTTCATATTTATATTATTTTATTTTATTTATTTTAGAATATAGTTTGCTGAAGAACTTGAAATTAAATTTCAATAAATTTTAGATTTTTTTATATTAAATGAAATGAAATAAAAATGTATATATTTTATTGTGGCAATTTATTCTAGCAGTTAGTAAATTATTTTGAATTTTGTTTCAATAAATTATAAAATTGTTGTACTTCGATTTAGCTGTATTATTCTAAATATGAAACAAATATATATAAACATATAATATATATAAAAGTGCATTTAAAAGCCTAATTAATTTCAAAGTTTCTTCAGGTTATTTATGAGAGAAAAATAATATATTAGATGATATTATGGCATATATTATAAATAATATGATATGAATATATGCATTAGTATTGTCACTTTGAGAGTTTATTTAATTTATAATTATTATATAATATTGTGGAATATATATATTATATATTATGGACAATTCTCGTATTAGAATTGTCACTTTCTTTTTTTTTTTGAACTTGTGAGTTTTTTATTTATATAGTATTATAGCTTATTATTTTTTTCGTGGAATTTATTTATTTATTTAACATTTTACTTCTTAATACATATTTTATTTTATTTTACTTCAATACGTTTATAATAAGAAACTTTTAGTTGTCACCTTTTTTATAAATGTAATGAATGCAAATGGCATTGATGGCTTAACATAGGGTAAAAGTGTAGTAAGTAGAAATAGCTACTATGATCTCTATTCTTAGCATTGGCAATGGAAAAGTCGAGCTTAAAGCCTGCTTTGGATTTGCGTGGTTATGGTCAGACAGCGACAGAGACAGAGCAGAGAAACAGAAGGCATAAGAGTCGAATAAAGTGATGAAGGAGGAGAAGGGTGAAGGGCAAGGGGAAGGGATCACAACGGTCGCAGGGCGCAGCCAATTTGCGAATATTTTCATTTCAATTGCGCGCTGCAGGATGAGTTCGGTTTGTGCCACATGTGTGAGGAGTGTGTACGAGTGTGTGTACCAGTGTGTGTCTTTGTGTGTTGCAAGAGCGTCGTCTGCTGCTGCTGTTGTTGTTGCTGCTGCTGCTGCTCGGCCATTGACACAGGTCACACACGTACAGGCAAGGCCAGCAGCCGCTGTTTTTTTGCTGGCTGGACTCCGACTCAGACTCAGCTACAGATTCAAGAGCCCAAAACGTCACTTGGTTGCATGATCTATGCTAAGAGTTTAGCTGGCTCACCTGTGCTGTGCTATTGCTGTTGCTGTTGCTGTGTCTGCTGCCTCTTTTGGGTTCTCAAGTTCTTCGGCGGACTGTGCGGGTCTCGGTTTTTGGGGCCTGATCCACTAGCTGAGGCCATGGATCAAGGCAAGGCTATCATTAGTGGCAGCCCGAGGCAAAAGAGGCTGCTCTGTGTTAGCAGCCTTTTTTTTATGCATCATCGCCTTTTGTTTGCGAAAAACTTTCTTAAATTCTTTAGCTGCTGCTGTTGCTGTCGCAACGTCGACAGCGCTGTCGACGCAGACTAGTTTCGTATCTTGAAGTTGAAATAAAAATTATTTACGATCGTTTTGTCAGCCAGAACTGGAAGAGACAGAGCGAGAGAGAAAGAGAGAGAGAACGAAGTGGAGTGTCCAGTGGCCTGGCCACCTTCAACACAACTGTCGTTCATCTCTCTGTTGCAAGCTACCGCCCCGCCTTGCCACTTTGCCACCTTGCTGCACTTGCTGCTGTCGCTGACGCTGCTGTTGCCGCTGCTTTTGCTGTTCTCAACTTTGTTGTATTTCACGCTCATCAAACAACCAGCGACAACTGTTGCATCTACCTCTCGGACTCTTGGACTGGTTCGCTTTGCTCACCATCACCATCATCATCAGCAGCGACAGCGACAGCAACAGCAACAGCCAACAACGTTCAGCTTTAGCCGCTGTTTGCGTGCCGCTCGGTTAATCGGCTATGAACAGTTATCGGACTGGTTTTATTGGGTAGCATTTGTTATATGTGTAGCGGCTGCCTCTGTCTCTTGATGTTGCTCTTGCTGTGGTTGCCTTCGACTTCCAACTTCAAACTCTCGTGTCTCCAAGCTCCAACTCCATCTCTGCTTCTGCGGTTCTTTTTTTTCTTGCTGTTTGCTGGCTATTTATATTGGAATTAGTGCGCTTTGAGGCGATAAGCGTTGTGCGTTTTATAAGCGTGTTCATTTGGAAATTTAGATAGTAGCTGTGAAACAGTTTCAACTGTCAAAAAATATCTTTCGCTTGTTGCGTTTTTTAAGCATTGCCAATTACTTTATAAATAACTGCATTATTCACTTGCATTGCCGTTAACTATCGGAATGTGTTTGTGGATATTGGCTTTGCTTTGATTAATGCTGGAATCCGCATTGAAATGTTACGCAGTTATCGATAACAGTTATCGAAGTGCAAACCTGTCAGCTCAAGTGGATTTCAAGTTCTGATTGCAGCTCGGAATTCAATTATGCGTATTTAGGAAGCCGAAATAAATATTCATTTTTAAGTGATTAAGATAAATTAATAAAACACGTTTTATGTGAAATAATGTTTATATCATATAAATATGTTACATAATTTTAAATGCAATATGAATTGAGAATAATTCAATTAGATGTATGGAGATCTTAGAGAACATTTTGGAGATTTATGAAAAACTTACTGAAGAAGGTAATCATTGAATCATCTATATATATAGTTAGATATACTTCATTTTATTAATTTTCAGTTCAAATTTGAAATTCTAGGGTATTTTGCAGTCATTTACTTATCTATATTGCTCCAAGACATGTTTTGGTGTAATTAATTACTATCTAAGTAATCGATAATAGATCGAACAGCTTGATTAGCAAGTGCGCTGAATTTAAAGTGTGGCTATTAAAAAATGGAAAATTAACTATCAGCAAAAAGATTTGTTATGAATTTTGTTATCAGCAGTTTTGTTTAAGATTGTTGTTGGCTTTATCTTTATGGATATTTTGATGTATTCAGTGTTAAAACTAAATGATTTAATAAAGATTTTGAAAAGCTTTAATTTAAGATAAACACAGTAAGCTATACTTTATCTATTAAATGGACTTTTTTCAGAAAACAATAAATAATGTAAAAAAACAATTAATAGAGCTAAAGTAAAATGTGCTCGACTTTAAGATATCCGCTATCCATCTTAAATAAAATTGTAGTATTAATTATGAAAGGTTCCAAAATAATGTACCATAAAATTCAAAAAATATACCAAAGTAAGTATTTTACGAGTGAAAATCATACCAGAAGTATCTCTTAACCATTTAGGACTTTAACAAATTTTAAATTTAAACTAATTTCGATGTCAAATAAAGCTGAATGTCTTTCGGATAACTTCTACATAATGAACTATATATTTATATCTTTTTGCTTACAATACCTGTAGAAAAGTAATATTAATTGAACAATGAAATCCACAGCTAAATAAATTGATTATTTGACGCAAGTATTGCGTTGTATTTCTTTGTGTTGCTTTATTAACTGCTGTAATGTTTACCACGAGTATCCAATAATAATATTTGTATCATGTCAAATCCCGTCATTCGCATATAAAATTCAATAGCCTATTCAGCTGGCAAAGAACGACGAACATGGAATGAAGTTAAGTTTTATGTGCGGCACTTTTGGAGGCACCTCGCAGGTGTCCACTAAATGAATTCCAATTTGTCGCTTGTTTTAAGCCTGCTGACTGTCGACTGCCGCCTGCCGCTTTTTCTGCTCTTTTTTTTGTTGTTGTGGCGCCACCATCAAGAAATATTCAGCCAGAACAATTTAACACTCGGTCCCCACTCGCCACTCGTCTCTCTCTCTCTCTCTCTATCAAAACAATGCCAAGCTGAAAGGCAATGTTGGCCTTGGCGTTGCATGGCATGTGGAATGTGGCATGTTCAGCGGAGGGGGAGGGGAGTGGAAGTGGAAGAAGGGTGGCAGACGATGGCCGCAAAACTTGTGCTCGACTTGGAACGGTGCGTATCGAGAAGAGGTCCTTTGTGTGCATGTAAAATGTTATTTGGTAGTTCAGCTGGCGGTGCGTTTTACTATCTACACACACACATACACTTACACCCACACACACACACAAACACAGACATAGACTGACTGGCAGGTTTTGTATTTATGGGTCGAGGCTGCTCGCTAGTGAGGCGAAGGTTGTCGCTGAGTGGGCGGCGAGTAGGCGAGGTCGTCTCTCCACGCGGTTCGTTGACAGCAACTATGTGTGTGTGTGTGTGTCTCTGTGTGCTGCTTGGACTCAAGCTCATCCCAATTAATGACCGACTGAGAGGAGAAGGCTGTTTTTGCCTGCGGCGAAGGTTAACTAAGCGCTGCTGTGACTGAAGGTTAATAAATGCTGCTTTAAAATACAAACACAAAAAGTGTTGCCTACATTTAAGCGCACTCCAAGACATGATTAAAAACTTCGTGCCATTTGCGAAAAATCCCCTGTGTGAATGACGTCATTGTGTTGTCTTGTTCTTGTGCTGTGACGTAATCATGTTGCCCACACCTCGAAATATCTGCAAAATAAAATAGGTTCTCGGGCTCCTTCGATTGGCATTTAGATCGCCCACACACACACACACACACAAGCAAACCTACACACACACACAGAGGTAATGTACACATAAATATATGTAAATGCTTATAAATAGCTTCAGATATTCCACAGCTCGCACTGCGTGCTTTGTTTCGTTCTCGTTCTCGTTTCTCGTTCTCGGTTTCGTTCTGGCTTTGTGTCGTTTTGTTTTCACAATATTGTTGCATACTTTGCGCCGCTCGACGTCAGCTCGAAGAAATCAATTGAAGTAGACGACACGGCTAAGGTCAAAGGTGGAGCGAAAGCATTGAAATTGACATTTTACATAGCTTAAATTAATTGACTTCATATTTGCAAATACAATATGCTCTAAGCAAGCTGCCAACTTGCGAGTGCAATCAATTAAAGAAATATTTCGCGGGCGGCTTCAAGAGTTTTTCCATAATATTGAAATAAAACGGAAGTTAATTTCAAATATTTGTCTTAGATAGCAACTTTTCTAACGTAGACATTTGATATGATCTCTTAATTTTTTTTTAGCTACATGTAAACTTTTTCTGATTTTGTTATCATAAAATTCATCATACAAAATCATTAAATAAAGATAAAAATAACATAAAAAAATATATATTATGTAAAAGATAAAGTTAAGAAAGTTAGGGAATATATCTTATAAGATTCAGCCTTATTGCACTGAGATATTAAAAAAAGATTAATTTACATTGCCCAATTTTAAATGTTGAATTATAATGTTAACTATTTCAGCCTCGATTTGAAATGTTAGTTTAAGCATTTTGAAGAACAGACCTCTAGCTATTACCATGTCAAATATTTTTCAACGTTATTTAATTTTAAAAAACATATGTATGTATTTTGATTTTAATAATTTTGTTTTAATAAAATATATAAGAAATATAAAAGGTACAAAAATATTAAAATGATGCTTAAGTTAGTTAAAGTAGGTCTTTTGAAGAACTCACTATATGTAATTGCATTATCAAGATACAAAAATTATGTCAGCTTTCTTTCACTTACCAACATAACTATTTAATTATTCTTTAACGGAACATCAATATTCATGCCATAGAAATCATAGGATCCTATTTATAAACATAACTTAAGGAACGATTATTGAAAAATTCATGTAATTATTTTAGCCTCCTAGCTGCAAGCTGATACCATTTTAGATATTACCAAATGAAAACTTATTGCAGCTTAGAGTACGCAATTTTCTAGTTATTTGTTAGTTAGAGTGCTGAAGTATTCTCAAAAACTCCCTCCAACTCATGTGGCCTCCTCGCTCTTACCCTTTGGAATATTTCACATTTTGCTGCAAATCCACTTAAAAGCGTTTTAGTATCTCAAATTTTGGTGGCTTTTTGTGTTGTTTACGTACATTAAAGTTAATCAATAGATATTATTAAATTTGTGTTGGCATTTGTTGTGTGTTGGCGGCGCAACCCTCGTTTGTTGTGTCTATGGATTTAAGGTTTGCTGTCAACACGCGCAACCTGTCGCCAGTTGCCGCCTACCCTTTGACCCCATTCCACAACTCTTTTGGCAATGGCAATAAAAGCCACACGCATTCACCTTTGTGCCATCTGTTTACCCCGTCCACGCCTCCGTCTCTGTCCCGCCACCGCTTTTGACGCCCCTTACACACACACATACAAAACCGTAGAGATACAACGTGAGTGTCCACGCCCAGATTCACAATGGCAGCCGCCTCTTTTTGCCTCGTTTGCTGGCTGTGTTGCCTTGACTTGGGTCTCGCGACACAAATTGCCAGCGTTTTTGCATCCTTTGCCATATTTCTTGCTATATATACATGCTTATATAAAAATACGAGAGTATGTGTGTGTGTGCAGAGTGTGTGTATATGTGTATTTGTGTATTTACAGTTATGTATGTAGCAACATAATTACATATTGTGCGCTGTCACTTTTGGTGCCACACGGCGCACAATGCTTTCCCTGTGTCAACCTCCTCCTCCTCCTCCTTCATCCTCCTTTTGTCATTTGTTGTGCACACTCGCACACACATACACATAGAGCAACTTTGCATACATATAGAAATGGGAGCTTCAATTCCCTTGCTCATTTCTCATTCCCATTTCCTGAAACATTTTGCTCGACGTTTTGTTTTTAGTTGTTATTTATGTAATTATTAACATTTTCGCTCTTATGCTGCTTCTGCTGTTGCTGCTTCTTCCATTTCTTGTCTGTTGTTTTTGTTGTGGCTGGCATTGTCACTTTGGCGTCCTTGCTGTCCTGGTTGTTGTTGTTGCCGTCACTCTGTTGCTGCTGTTTTCATTTAAATAATAATTTCATTGCGAACGCCTTCAATGAAGACTTCTGCGGGCATCTCGCCATTAAAAACACTCAGATGAATGATACTAGAAAGAGACAAGGATAGCGAGTGTCAGCGTGTGAGAGAGAAAGCAATAGGAAGTGACAGCGACTGGTGGAAAAGCTAATGAGGAAATGTTTACCTTTTGCTGTTTATTTTCGCTCTTTCTCTCTCTCTCTCTCTCTCTCTCTTTCGTTCGTGAATTTTAACGTTTTTAAACGTGGCGTATACGTAATGTGTATGTGTGTAAGTCGGCTACTAAGTATTTCGCTGACTAATTGGAATGCTGCGAGCATAATAGATCAAAGAGATTATTTTTATGAATTAATAAATGCTATAAAATACGATAAAAGAATAATTAATATGATACGCAAGCGAGTGTGGAGAATTCGCTGACAGAGCCCAAGACGAATTGCCCTGCTATGCAACACTTTGGAATCGCTTATTTGCACTGAGACATGACAAATAATAAAGATATCCTTGAAAACAATTATTTGTATAATTAATTTGAAACATTTCTTTTACTAAAACAAAATTAGATGCACTGCAAGAACTCACTTTAAGTTTGATTAAATAATAAAATACGTGAAAGTATTAAAGAAATTATTGGGAATGAAATTGTTTATCTATTATTTAACAAAACAATATTGAAAGCTTTTTAAGTGTAATACATTCAATAAGGTTTTTTTTTGTTCGTTAATTAGAATTCTGAAAATAAATCAAAGAAAATATTTCTTTTTTAATATTTATAGTAAATTTACTATATTTTTATTTAACATTTAGCTTATAATAAATTTGCCTAAAACTATGATTTTATTTTACAAATATCTCACTATTTAAGTGCATCTAATTTGATAGCATTTGAACTTTATGATACATTTTGAAAATAATAGTATATTGATGTATCCATAGTTATCAACCGAATATTTTTGAATTGATTTGGTATATTTAAAAACTCATACCACCTTGATGGTTTTTATTAAGTGTTGGTATCTCACAATCGAGCACTCTCGTCTGAAACTTTCTTCTTTTAGTCTCGATTTTTCATGTGTAAATATGTATAGAGCTATAATTATATATTCGGTGTATAGTTAAAAATATATTTAAAATAAATTTAATTTATTATATTAGTCTCGGTAGATATTTTGATACGGATAACCAATTGGTGTCGGTAATAACGAAAAAAGTGCTTGTAAATTTCATTTAAGTGACTACTTTAGAGGTTTTCTCAAAATCCTACAAAAGATGAGATAACTCAGACGATACCAACTGTTTACTTTTTATTACATTATTACGTTACATTTAACAAAGTAGTTGGGTCAAATCAAATGAACTCAAATATAAATAAACCGATAAATAAAGTTTTTAAATGTTTGCAATAATGAATTTATTTTGGCTATGTATATTTTTAGATTTTCTATACGTCACCCATAGGCTAGGAGGGTATTAAAACATTGTGCCTACTCGAATTGTATGTACAGGTAGAAGGAGTCATATTTTTCTTGATCTTGATTCATGATCAGTTTTAACAGCCGAGACTTCAAAAGATAGAGGTTTAATCTTTTTCCACAGCACATGCACGAAGAGCAAGTGTGTTTTAAATTTTTGACAATCTGTCATATTTTGTTCTCTATGGTATGTTGGTATAAACGTTAAAGTATATCGATATATCAAATATAGACTTCGGTATACTTTAGTAGTTTTTCGGTATATTAATTTCATAGATTTTTAAAATAATACCGCACTGTTTGGTCGAATATTTATTTTTTTTTTATTTTCAAATTGTTGAATGCAACTAAAATCTATAGTACAAAAATTAAGCCAGATTAACTTAGATAATGCTGAAAATAATATAGTAATAGTATACCGATATACCAAGCATTCGGTATATTTTTGGTATATTTTTAAAATGACACCGCACTGGATAGCGGGTATCTCACAGTCTAGACTTAAAATTTGGAGTAAAAAATTTAGCTTACATTAAAAAAAATATTTTATACTCGTACAAATGTATAACAATTATTTAATTTAATAATTTTGACAATATGTATGTACTAATATTGATTGTTTCAAATATTATGTGTAGTCAAATATACATACAATTTACCATTTGAGTATTTACATAATTTATTTGCAAATACCGTATAATGAAGACTGTCTGTATTGATAATCCAATCTGGTGAGTTCGCATATAGGAATGTGTAGAGCTTAAGCTTCAGCCTCGGCATTCGATTTACAGCAATGTCAACTGAGTGGCTTTCGTATTGACATGCTTGCTTGCTACCTGTGTAACCTTTGGCAAGTAGCTTTAATATTTATATAGATTTAACACACACAAGCGAGCACATAAACGTTGCCACACACACACACACACACACACACAGAGCGGCAGAAGCATATGTAGTATGTGTACATCCTTGGCATGCAAAATCTGCTCAACTAATGAATTCAAGCGTATTAATTATTACGCATACGCCACATTGTGCGAAGGACGTCGAGCACAGTCAACCAACCAACGAGCTCACCGCCCTCACCTCCCTTTAACGCCACATCTCAAGCATCCTACTCACTCTCACACACACACACACACACACACTCTCTCTCTCTCTGGCTCACTTGAGCTCAGAAGCGCAAATTGTGCCAGGCGTTCGTTCCTCGTCCTCGTCCTCTTCGACATCGTCGTTGTCGTCGTCGTCGTCGACGTCGACGTTGTCGTTTTTGCTGGTGATGCTTCCTGTGCTGCCGTTTAGAGGCTGCCAAAAAACATTTATACAATTTTGCACGGAAATACTCACACACACATAGACACATTCCCACTCCCCCCACACACACACAGACACACACGCAGCGCATAAAAGTTTAAGCAGCGCAGCAAAAATGCCAAAAAGTTTCCACAGCATTCAACACACAAAATGGCACAAAAAGCGAGCAACAACTGCACAGAAAAAAAAAACAAAAACGTAAAACGAAAAACGAAAAATAAAATGGCAAGAAAAATCTATGAAAATGAAAATTAAAGCAAAAAAGACAATGCAAATCTGACAGCGAGCTGCGACCTGAAGTGGGCGAGAATGGGAGTGGCAGTGGGCGTAAAAATACTTAAAATTGAGTAAGGATGAAGCACTCGCTGTCTGCTACTTTTTAAACATCAGCACAAAAGGGATAGAATAACGGGACGAATCTATTTTTGGAAACTAAAATAAATGCATGGCGACCAACTTAAAGCTAAACTTGTTAACGAATAAGAAAGGCACTTACTTCATATAATATTAGTGGAGAACTGTTCAACAATTTGAGAACTTGATAAATATATTGTACTAGAAATATATAAAACAAAAAATATATATATATATATAAATTAGATTTATAAAACAAAAAGAAAATGATTTGCCAATTTCTAAATAAATTCTGAAGCTAAAAACGAAATTTAATTTTTATTTCTTTTTGTATGTGAATAATTTTAATATTCTGAATATAATAATACACATAATTATTTTAAATTTGTGAATTATTATGATCATTTAGAATAATAAAGTGATTCACAAATAAAAAAAAAAAAAAATTATTTTTTCTTTAAATTTTTTTTTTAAGTCTGGTACAAAGTATAATTTTTCTTGGCGAAATTCGTATATTATAATTTTAATGACGAATTCATCCCTAATCGATACCGAAGGTTGGGGTCGGGCTTACTTTTTTGGAAGGCACTGTAGCCACTCTTGACGACATATAAGCGATGCTGTGTATAAGTAAGTTTGTTGTCGTTGTCTCGTTGCCGCGCTGCTGTAAATGTTCTCGATGTTGCCTGCCACAATGAAGCGACTTGTTGTTGTTGTTGTTGCCTTTGGTTGTTGCCTGTGTTGTTGCTGTTGTTGGGCCTGGAGTTTCGGTTTCTGTTGCTGCCGTTGCTCCTACGTTATCATTCAGCGTGCAAGCTGTTTGCTCATTGTCTATTTATGCAAACACATACACATAAAAGAGAAGGCATGAATGAAAGATACTGAGAGCGAAAGAGAGCGGGAGAGCGAGAGAGAGCGAGATATGAGCACGTAAGCCAAACGCATTGAGGGCCAAACTGAAAATGGGTATTTCACAAGGAGGAGGAGTCGTGTCGAGAGCGGAGGAGGGGAGGGGAACACACACAATGCACGTGTGTTAAACAGACAGTTACAATTTGTATATCAACTGCGACACACACACACACACGAGGGATATGCATGTGTGAGTGTATCGCAGTGGCCCAAAAGTGTCGACGGTTTGTGCTTTCTCCACACACACACACACACACAATGTTGATCTGTGTATGTGTGTCTGTGTGTTCGTCACGGTAAAACTGAAATTGACAATGCATTTGGTATGCCTTCCCCTTCCTTTCCCCTTTCCCCTCTTCGCACTGCATTGCAACACAAATTTCGTATGCAAACGTTGAGAGGCAACTGAAACTGATTGAGAAATTGCGTTGATTTCTTCGTTTTCCAAGGCTTTGCAACTAATGTGAATTATAGACTTGTTATAGAAATCTAAAATTCATATTAACGTAATACAAATTTTGAGTCTTGGAACTTAATAGTCCTGAAAATAATTCTTTGAAATATAAATATTCAAAAAGCGATGTTTGAACGCTTCAGTCGAGGAAATGTGCTACGAATTTGTAACAAGTAAAACATCTCAGTATTATTGCTGAAGTATAATATAATAATATACCAAAAAATTACTAAACTATTTAATGGCTCAAATCATTTGGGTATATCTTGTTAAGTGGATATTAAATTGGTTACAGAGTACATTATACACTAGATTCGTTACACTAGTCCATATTTGGAATTTCTCAGTTATATATTTTGCATTTTTGTATTGCTTATTGCCCTAAGATTATACATATCTATATTATACTTAATCAAAAATATAATATAATGAAATATCATAAGCTGCTTAGCTTCTTTGATTCATAACCTGAGTTATTTTTGAATTTATAATATATTTTGAATGTAAGAGTATATTGATATATCAAATATACTAATTTCTAATATAATAAATTGGTATATTTTAGGAATAATACCGCGCAGTTTTGCTTTTATTGAAAATTGTTATAAGCAGAGACTCGCTACAAGATGCATAATGAAATAATTAACACCACCGATCATCCCAAACATATATTCTGAACCAATATCAAGTGCATAGCCGATTTAGCACATCAGCATCCAAGGAATATAGCGACATCTATCAGATTGCATACATCTATTTAAGTCGCTATCTCATTTCTTTCTGGTTTTATGCAAATAAAATAAAAAGCATCGATTAATGTTCTTTCATCATTTATTATTGTTGCAGGATTAAATCATTTGGGTATATCGTGGCAACAATGTTGTTGGGATCTATCCCGGTCTCCCTGGGTGGGGTGGCCTTGGTCTGGTTGGCTTTGGTCTCTTAGTTTTAGGCCTGGTTGGTTTCCTTCCACATTCTCCAGGTTGTACAAGAAGCAACATAAAGAACAAAGCAACAAGAATCAAGAAGTTAATACGCATCTTCACTAAAGAAAACTGTGTGCTGCACGTTGATTTTATAGTGAGCTAATTTACGTAAGATCTGATTTATGGAATAATTATATAAAGAATTTGATATGCCAATCTTTCCACTTGGAGGTTAAATTATTTACACTCGATTCTCTACAGCACTTGAAATTCAGAATATCTCGGTTATATAGTTTCGAAATTTGTACTGCGTATTGCCCTTAAATTATATGAGGGAAAGTTTCTAACCTGAAATTTAATAGAATAAAATAATATATTCTAAGCTACACATTTTATTCTGAAAATATACTGACAAAACACTGAAATATACCACATGATGTAAGATTATTTATTTCTATATTTTAAATATTTTTTACAATGTTATAGCTTAATTTTGGCATATTTTTAATCGTCTTAAAAGTTTGGTGTTCATTTAAGATTTTACCTTTTGGGTTCAACTTAAAGATGCTTTAGTATTTTTTGCCTTTTAAACTGTCATATTAATAAACAAAATTTCATAAATAAAAAAAAAAGAAATTATAAAATTAATACTTGTTTTTATATTTACATTTATATTTATTGAAACAAACATCAAAACATATTAACTGGGCGTTAAAACACATCGACATTTGTAACACAATATTTAGCATCCTCAGCTACTCGAGCAGAGAGCATGGAGCAGCCCAGAGAGAGGGGGGCAGGGAGGATGACAGAGGGGAGAGAGACTGAGGCATCTCGGGGTCAGCTTTTATTGCCATCATGACCCGCAAATCGCACACAAAATCCGCATACAAAACTCACAAAAGCCTTGTGGCATCCCAAAAACAGTCTGGGAACAATATGATGCCACCTATGCGATATACGACGAGTGTGTGCGTGTGTGTGTGAGTGTGAGTGTGTGATTGGGAGTGTGCGTGTGCGTGTCCTTTGCATGTCCTAACCAATACACATGCTGGTATCTGTGTAAGGATATGCTGCCCTTGTTGATCGCTTGTGTCGTTTCCTACAGCTTCGCTCGCTGTATCTGTCTCTTTCTCTCTCTCTCTCTCTCTCTCTCTCTCTCTCTCTGTCTCTGTCTCTGCCTCTATTTTTTCCTTCTGTCTCTGCCTGTGTGTGATTTACACTCTTTCGACTTCTGTGCGCCTGGCATTTTGTAAGCAAATTTTTAAAAATTCATTTCTCACATATGCAACACATTCACAGGGGTGTGCATGTGTGTGTGTGCGTGTGCGTGTGTATATGCCACACACATGTGTTGTTCCTTTGCTGACACTCTGCTGTTGACTCTGTTGCCTCCTGCTGCCTTCTCTCTCTCCCTCTTTATTTTTTTTTATCTCTGATAAACCCGAAGCCAACGCAATTTATACTCTTCGCACTTGCAACACTTGAACATGTGTGTATATGTGTGTGTGGTTGTGTGTGTGCGTGGCATTCTACCTAGCGTGCAGCTTATTAAGTTGTTGAATCTGAAGGCTTACTTCGAGTGTGCTTAGATTAACAATATTTATTCAAGTCTATTTAAATTTGTAATTTTTAAGCTCTTGGTGTTGCTCTGAGCTCCTCGAATCCTGTTGAGCGCACTTTTGTCAGTCGACAACTTGGTCAGTCGACTGGTCACAAAATTAAGCACTTTTCATTTAAGATTTGTAAATTCTTAAATATGTATATTTAATTTAAAATAACTGAAAACTCCATTTTGATGGTCAAAGGAATTAATTAGCTTTTTGTAAATAAAATATTTATGTTGTTTCTTTATTTATTGTATAATATGATAATCTTTGGCTGATAATCTGGTATATTTTGAGCTCTATGGTATGTGTATTACTTCATTTATATACCAAATATGACTTTTGGTATATTTTAGCATTCTTGTGGTATATTATTTGCTATATTTTAAGAATAATACCAATGCCACTTTATTGATATATCGAATATGGCGTTCGGTATATTTCAGTATATTTGTGTTATATTATTTCGTATATTTTAAGAATATTACCGCACTGTTTTTGCTTTTTATATAGAAGGAAATGTATGTAACAGGTAGAAGGAGGCATCTCCAACCCTATAAAGTAGCCGAGACGATATAGCCATGTCCGTCTGTCCGTCTGTGTGTCTGTGTGTCTGTCCGTCTGTCCGTATGAAACACTGGATCTCAGAGACTATAAGAGATAGAGCTATAATTTTTTTCCGACAGCATTTGTTATGTTTGCACGCAGATCGAGTTTGTTTCAAATTTTTGTCACGCCCACTTCCGCCCCCGCAAATCAAAAAAATCGAATAACAAGCGTAATTTTAAAGCAAGAGTTACGAATTTTGGCATATACAATAATTACTGTAGTAATTATGATTCCTGATCATATAATATAAAAATTGTGGAAGTTATTAAAGAAATACTTTTGTATGGGCAAAAACACCTACTTACTAGGGGTCTGAGTTGCTTTGGCCGACAGTCTGGCACATTGTGCCGTCTATGGTATATTTTGAATGGTGTACTATATCGATATGCCAAACATACCATTTGGTATATTTTTAGTATTTTTCAGTTTTTTCGGTATATTTTGAAAACGATACCGCAATATTTTGCCTTTATTAAAAATGGGTAGCGGGTATCTCACAGTCGAGCACACTCGACTGTAACTTTCTTACTTGTTATCTGTGGTTTACGGAGTTATTGATTAATTTTTTGAATAAATAGATCAAAAAATGCTGTTGTCGGTGTCAGTTGCAATTCTCTACTCGCTGCCGTCGACCATGAAGAAACTAATATTATTTGTTGCCCTCGTTGGATACGCTCAGGCACTTTCCTACTCCGATGTACTGGAGGAAAAATGGAATCGTTTTCAACTCGATTACACTAAGTTCTATGAGACTGAAGATGAATCATTGCTGCGCAGACGGATTTTCGAAGACAACAAACGGATGATCGACAATCACAACAGAAGATTTATGGCCGGAAAGGAGAGCTACGAAATGGGCGTCAATCAGTTCACGGATTTACTACCTAAGGAGTTCGAAAGTCTAATGCTAAGTTCAATAAACATTACGGAGGCAGAAGGTCTCATCGACTTTAGATACACTGCTCCGAGAGACGTAGTTTCGCCGAGGAGCATTGATTGGCGCACCAAGGGCGCAGTAACGAGAGTGAAGAATCAGGGGAGATGTGGATCATGCTGGGCATTTGCGACAACGGGCACGCTAGAGGGTCAGACCTTTGTGAAGACAGGTCGGTTGGTCTCGCTTTCTGAACAGAATCTGATGGACTGCTCGAATCGTCATCCATACAACAATAAAGGCTGCGCCGGTGGCTCGACATCGAGGGCTCTAAATTATATTAAGGACAATGGTGGCATTAATACGGAGTCTTCATATCCCTACAAGGGCACAATGCAGAAATGTCGATACGACAGACGGTACATTGGAGCCACTGTTAAAGGTCGTTCCATGGTAGAAGGCAAGAGTGAAAAGAATCTGGCAGCTGTAACGGCATTCCATGGTCCCGTTGCAGTAGCTGTTGACGGCAAAGGCATGCAGAGTTATAAAGGCGGAGTTTACAATAATCCAAATTGTTCAAAAACAAAATTGAATCATGCGATAGTTGTTGTTGGCTATGGGCACGATAAAAGAGGTGGCGATTACTGGCTGGTTAAGAATTCCTGGGGCACAACTTGGGGTGAACGCGGTTACATTCGTATGGCTCGTAATAGAAACAATCAATGTGGGATTGTAAGCTTTGCTGTCTTTCCGTTGGTGTGAATTTAATCAGCTTTTTATACCTGCTATCTATAAGGTGTAAGGGTATAATAACTTTGTCTGTATGCAAACTTTAATTAAAGAGTGTCATTGGGCTTTCAGCTATTTGATTGTTTTAAGTTTCTATTAAAATATGTCAACTCTTTAGGGAGCCGAAGGATCTGTGAACGGGTTAATGTCTTAAATTAAAAAATACAACATTTGAATAAATTAGCTAGTCTATCATACAACTAAAATTTTATGAAATTTAATATGTTTAATTTTGTATTTTTAAGTTGTAAAATATCTCATTTTTAATGAAAGCCTTCCTAGATTATTAGTATTTGTTTCATTTGTGTAACTCAAATTGATTTTATATTACAACATTTGTTCAATAATATTCATTATTTTCATTCAAGTCTAAACAATTTGTATACCCGCTACCCATAGGGTAGAAGGGTATTATAACTTTGTGCCGGCAGGAAATGTATGTAACAGGTAGAAGGAGGCATCTCCGATCCTATAAAGTATATATATTCTTGATCAGCGTCAACAGCCAAGACGATATAGCCGTGTCCGTCTGTCCGTCCGTCCGTAAGAAACACTGGATCTCAAAGACTATAAGAGATAGAGCTATAATTTTTTCGACAGCATTTGTTATGTTTGCACGCCCACTTCCGCCCACGCAATATTTTGAATGGTGTACTATATCGATATACCAAACATACCATTTGGTAAATTTTTAGTATTTTCGGTATATTTTGAAAATGATACCGCAATATTTTGCCTTTATTAAAAATGGGTAGCGGGTATCTCACAGTCGAGCACACTCGACTGTAACTTTCTTACTTGTTTCTAAAGTATATTTTATTCAATAATTTGTATATTCTTGGAAGTACCTTCTCCCTTTTTTTTATTCTTAGAGGATATCTCAAAGACTTTCTTTTGTCTTATCATTTTTATCTTCTTTTCATTTCTTTTTTTTTATTAGAAAAGTGATAAATGGAATATACAATATACATAGTACTTGGTTTGAAGAATTCGTAAATATTTCAAGCCACCTTTTATTTGATGTTGTCAATAATTTTCTGTCAATTTCACAATTCTCAAAGTGTTCTAATATTTACAGCGAAGGAGATGTACATTTGAGTATTAAAAATGAATAACACAAAGTATTTTTTGAACTATAAAAGTTTATTTATTTTTTTTTTTTTATTTTTTTTTTTGCTTAAGTGGTCCATAGTTATTTAAAGCCAATTAGTTTGAAGGGCATATCCCAAAAAAATTACCGATTTCGAATGAATGAATTAGGCATCCGCATCATCGTTGGCTGCATCATCATCATTGGCATTAGCTGCGTCAGCTGCTCCCTTGTTGGCAAAAGCGGCGCCAATAATGCACAAGGTGACCAAGATTGCCTTTAAATAGAAGAATTATTTATTAGTTCAAATATTTTTCAGCAGTGAAGAGTCAAACTTACGAATAGTTTCATATTTAGATATTGACTGCAAACAATTGCTGACTGACTTTTTGCCTGAAATCTCGTCTCCTTTTATATGATCTCCGATTGTGCTGCATTTGATGTGCTTATTTGTTCCATTTAGTTTTAATTAGCAATTTCATTACGTCTACAGCATTCGTCTCAGTTGTCTAGACAAATTAGGTCACGGGAATCATATATAACAATAATATATAATAAATATTTTGTTTTGTACTTTAAAGGTAACTTCAATTATCAAAAATTGAATTCTAAATTTTTATTAGTTAATTCATTACAATGCTTCTCAATTTAAGGCTAATTTTTAGCGTACAAATGTTTCGTATATCTTTTCTTTTTTATGTTTTACTAATATATTTAGTAGAAATGATTAAAGTGTCCTTAATTTTGATATTGTAATATATTCATATTTTTATACCCGCTACCCATAGGGTAAAAGGGTATTATAGCTTTGTGCCGGCAGGAAATGTATGTAACAGGTAGAAGAAGGCATCTCCGACCCTATAAAGTATATATTCTTGATCAGCATCAACGGCCAAGACGATCTAACCATGTCCGTCTGTCTGTCTGTCTGTCTGTCGGTCTGTCCGTATGAAACACTGGATCTCAGAGACTATAGGAGATAGAAATTTTTTTTCGACAGCATTTGTTATGTTTGCACGCAGATCAAGTTTGTTTCAAATTGTATTTTTGTATTGTATTTTTAAAGCTAGAGCTACGAATTTTGGTATATACAATAATTACTATAGTAGTTATGATCTTTGAAAATTTGGTTGCGATCAGATATGGAAGTTATTAAAGAAATACTTTTGTATGGGCAAAAACGCCTATTTAAAAGGGGTCTTAGTTGCTTGGGTTGACAATCTGGTATATTGTGCCGTCTATGGTATATTTTGAATGTGGTAGTATTTTTGTAGTATCTTCGGTATATTTTGACTTGACTGTAGCTTTCTTACTTGTTAGTATTATTATCACTATTATTATCTATGAGTAATATTCTTATTATTTTCTTTCATTTCACTTACTATGTATAATAAATCTACTCAATTATTAACATACTATGATTTCTTAACTGCCAATTAGGCCAAGCTGCATGAAATTCCACTGAATTTCACAATTCGGCACATTTAGTGTGGCATTACTTTTGAAATCTAATGTTAGTATTTATGTTATTTGGGTGAGAAATTCATAAGTGTGCATTATTAAGCAACACAATACACAAACACATAGATAGATATGTAGTATGTATATATTTGCCTGTGGGGACGACAGGTGCTTAGGTGAGTCCGCCTGCCTGCCTCCTTTCGCCTTCCTTTCGCCCCCAATTCAACGTTCGCCCTATGCGCCACTTAGCATTTAAGTGGGCGGCATTGTGGGCGACTTTGCTTATGCTTATGGTTGCTATCTCTCTCTAGCGTACTTCGTCGCTCTCTGTCGCTGTGAACACTCTCTGCTGCTCTTTGCTAAGACATTTTGGTAAATCTTCTTTAACAAGCGCAAGCAAAAGTAGCAACAACATCAAGCGGCGAGCGCATAAAATGCTATGAAAAAGCAAACGAAGCCGCCAAAACACACACAAGCAAGGGGGAGAGGTGAGGAAGTGGGGAACTGACAAACTCAAACATAAGTTGCACACACACACACACACAGATACACACAGAGAGAACTGCTAAAGCCGCAGGAGCGGCAAGGACGTTGTGTTATAAATTTTATGAGCTTGCCAGCAGCAGTTCTACATATGTACGTATGTGTGTGAGTGTGCATAAGTGTATGTGTGTGTGTGTGTGTGTTGGCTCATAAAAATAAGTTGCACTCGTGCCACGCTTTCCACGCTTTTCTCACATTTCGTTTGCCTGCCACACGCTATAAAAAACTTTGCTTGGGTGTTGGCATTTCTCTCTCTATCGCTCTCTCTCTCTCTCTCTATCGCTCTCTCTCTCTCTGTCTCTTTCTTTGTGTGTGTGGGAGTCCTTGTCTCTGTGTGTGTGTGTCTCTTGGCAGTCAGTCAGTCAGGCATTGTTGTTGCTCTGTATATTTCCTTCAGCTGCCTCCCTCGCTGCTTGACTGGCAAGCGGAAACATAACCAGAAGGATAACGCTATAATGCCCCAGTGGTACAACCCGATTGTGTTTTATTCGTAGACAATATACAAGTTTTCTTCCAGTCCCGTCATGTGTAGACACAAGATGCGAAAAGACTTACTCACTTCGTTTTGCCGTATATGCGGAACTGATTATCTACAAGACTCGTCGAGTATAAATTCTTGCCAAAGGGAAATTTAAATTTCCCTCGGCTGCGCTGGCGGAATTTGTACTCGACGTTTCTTGTAGAAAATATGCGGTGCAGCTCTTGCCGAAAATCTGTGCTTAGATTCTAGTGCGTAGTTCGGAATATGCAAAATAAAAATACGCTCAAAAATATATGCAGTAAATAAAATGTTTATTATACTTGAAATTAAATTTATTAAAACTAATACAATGAGTACTTAAATTTATATATAATATTATCTAAACAGTTTTACTTATAACTAAATAATATAATAGCTAAAAGAAAAAATTAATTTATTTCGCCGTTTTCAATATTCTTCGCCCTGAACAATGCCTTGTAGTTTTTATTTTTATCATCCAACGTAGCTCTTTCGTGGTCCTCAAAACTGTAAATATAAATACAAATACAAATATATTTTTTAATTTAAATCAGATTAGAATAGTAGTTTAATAATATTAACAACTTACCTCTTATTGTTTTATAAAAGACGCGCAGGAAAAAATCAACTTTCTTGTACAGCACTCACAAAACAAATGACAAATGATACACAAAATTGCACATGTTCGAGAAAAGTAGGCGTTAGGGAAATTACGCGTTGCGCTAAGAGGGCGCGTACACCAGACTCAATGCAAGAAGCATTCTACAAGACGATTCATCTAACGATCTGCATAAAATTCTTGCAGTCTCCGTCTTGGCATGACACGAAACACAATTGGGAATACATACAAAAACATTTCTCGACTCGGTGTCTCCTTCCCCCCCTCTCTCTCTTTCTGTCTCTCTCTCTCTCTCTCTCTCTCTTTCACGCTGCCTATATGTGTTTGTACATATATTCTTGTCTCCGTCGCTTTTGTTAGCCACTCCACTGTTGCCTTTTTTAACTGTTGTTGTTGTTGTTGCTACTGCTGCTGCTGCTTCTTCTTCCCTACCTCTCTCCCTACTGTTTGCCCTCTCCTCTCTACATACTTTCCTGTTTTTGGCTTTGGCTTCTCTCTCCTCAGTTTGTTATACATTTTTCTATTTTCTTTTTTTACTTTTTGTTCAAGTGAAATTCTGTTTTTTTTTATGTTGCTCTGCTTCTTCGCCGCAATATGTGTGTGTATGTTTCCATGTGTGTGTAAGTTGGTGAGTGTGTATGTATGTGTGATTGTGTGTGTGTGTTTGCGTTGGCTATGGAAAAGCGCATGTGGTTAACAGTAAGTGAAAAAGGTCCTGAGCTCAGCTTTGAGGCAAAATCCGAAAAATTACACTAAACTGTTATTGCTTTCAATTAATTGTGTTGCACTTTTTAATTATTAAATTATTTCAAATATTTATTTAAGGTTTTGAGAGAGCAGCAAATATAATTGAGAGTTTCATTTAGTTCACTTACTGTGGCAATTAAATGCATTTATTAAATAATAACAAAATAATATTATGAATATATTAAAATGTTGCTTATTTAATGATTAATTCAAATTTGTTGATAATAAATTATTAATAAATTTGCTAATAATATGAACTAATATGGTCAATCTAGTAACAAATTTATAAAGAGAAAAAACATAAATGAATAATAATTCAATAATGCTTAAAAATTTTCAAATAACGTTCAAAGTTTAGAATGCTAAAAATATTTAAAAATAAATAAATAAAACAAAAGAAAAATTAAATATTCAACATTTAAATATATTACTATAACAACTCATTAATTTTATATCTGTTTTAATAAAATGAAAAAAATAAATCACCATGAATTAAAACTGAATTGAAATTTAGTTAAATTCACATTTGGTACATCTTTTATATATTTTAATACAATAATTTGCTAAAAAATTTACAAATAAAACACAAAAGCCTATTAATTGAAGAGAAATTTACAAAAAAAAATAACAAATATTATTATATACGAAGTAAAATGAAATTTATGCAAATATTAATATTAATATTAATATTTCAAACAAATATTTATATTTTACAAAGCTAAAAGAGTAATTATATATTTATAATATGGTTATGTATTTTTTGTTTTTTTTTTTTCCTATTTATATTTCAGTTTTTTTTTTCAAGCCCTTGCCAATTTTTAATTTTTTTTTTTTGTAAATTTATAAACATAATTCCTTCCTGTTACTATTTCACTTTTCTTAAAAATAATTTTCAAAGTTTTATGGTTTTTTATTTTATATTTTATTTTATAATTCATTTAAATACATAAAAAAAAATTCTATTTGTATGTATGTACATATAATAATTAAAATATAATAATTATTTATATAAAATGTATTATAATAGTTTGTTATTTTTTATTTATTATTTATATTTTAAAACTTCTCTTTGAAATGCATTAAATAAATTTGTATTTTTATTTTCCCCTTTTTAATTATGAGCAGTGTGATTGCAAGTCGACTTAATCGCTTGGCCCCAATTTTTCTGTGTTCTCTTTCGGCTGAAGTTTTTTTTTCGGTCTCGGTTTTTCCTCTTTTTATTTATATTTTTGTTGATGTTCATTGCGTTGCCTTTGCTGTTGCCTGTCTGTCGCCTCTGTCCGCCTGTTTGCGTGCTGGCTTGTTTGTTACTCTTGTGTGTGTTGTTTTTTTGGTCCCTCTTTGGTTTATTTTTTGCGCTTCTCTATTATTTACAATTTTCTTTTGTGCTTGTTGTTGCTGTTGTTGTTCGTTTCGTTTCGTTCCGCATGGATTTCATATAATTTTGTTGCTTCATTCATTGTTGGTTGCATGTTGGTTAAATGTGTAGCTCTCTCTTTTTCTCTCTGTCTCTCGAGACTTTTGCCAGATGAAAGCTGTGAGTATTTCCCTGGGAATGGAAATGGGAAGGGGGGAGTGTGCGATAAATGTCTCTCTCCATTCGCTGTGCATCGCATCACACGCGCATTCAGTGCAAGATTCGACTCTCGCAACTCGCCTTTGGCTGCCCGTAAAAGTATGCTACGAAAAAAACGATAAAAAAAGAACGCATGAAACACGCACACGGCCCCAAAATAGAAAAGTAAACTTGCGTTGCAATTTTATGCAACTGCCACGCCCACACAACACTATTTACCGCCCATGCAACTGCTGCAGGATTTGATGGTGAAAATGATTTCAGTTTCAGCTTTTTTTTTTTGTTTTTTTCCTTTTTTCACTTTTTTGCTTCACTCTTTTCTTTTTTACGATGACGCTGCCATTTCGTACGCTTTGTTTTGCAGCCAAGAAGGAGCGGATATGATGATGGGAAGAGGGAGGGGCAGCACAGAGGGAGGAGTATGAGGTGCAATGACAGCGACAGCAACAACGACAACAACAACTTGAACGCGAACGCAACGTGCGCGAAAATGAAATAAACTTTATATGCCAGTCGCTGGGGGAAGTGAGGAGGTATGTTGCAAGGGGAGGGGAGGCAGGAGGGGGTGTGCCTGTGGCGGCGTTAACAAACTGTGCCCTTTTTGCCGACGTCGACGCGGTGACGGAGGCCAAGTTGAACAGGCGAGAAGCGCGTATAGCAAGTGGCAATTTCACGCGGCAAAACGAAGTTCGCCAAAAGCCAAGCCAAACGGTGAGAGGAAGAGTGGAGAGAGTAGAGGAAGGGGGATGGGGGATGACAGCTAGGGGTGGGGAGGGAAGTCGCAGCGTCGTCTGTGCGCCCAAAAAAACACATTTCGTATTCAGTGCTCGTAAAGTAGAGACTCAGAAACAGAAGCCAAGGGGAAAGAGGCGGCAATTGGGATGCGTTGCAAAGAGAGTGAAGGAATGGAGTGAGAAGAGTAAGAATAAAAGAGGGAAGAAGTAGGAGGTAGGGGGTGAAGCTTGGCAGCAGTTTCTGCGAGCTGATGTTTTATGCGGTGGGTTTTAAAAATCTTGCGTTGATGTCGTTGCGTGTGCCGCAGTTTTCCATTGTTGTTGCTCTAGTTGTCGTTGTCGTTGTTGTTCCTAGAGTTATCCTCGTGGTTGTTGTTGTTGGACAGCTTCCACCTGGAGAGCACATAAAACCGAAACGAAACGAAACGAAACCAAGAGAAAACGCTATAACGCCTGAAATAGCGAAATGTTCAAATTGCAGCAGTAAAATTTGTGCCCAGCGCCATAAATGAAAAATGAAACTTGTCTCTGCTCCAGCGACTTTTGAAGTGCGCCAACATCAACGCCCAACGATGAATGCCATAAAACGCTTGGGAAATTTAAGTACAGTCTAAAACTGGGCTGAGCTGCAAAAAACTTGGCCAAGGCGGAGCCATAAATGCATATCATAATGATGCCATATTCTCTTGATCAGCAGCCACAACAGAGTTCATTTAATAATGTCCTTCTGTCTATCCTTCATTCTTTCAATTTTGTACAACACTTTCCCTTACAAAAATCATAAAATAGCTTGCAAATTTATATCATATTTATATTTTCCCAAAAGAATGAATAATTTGTATTAATTAATTGTCATCAGCATCGTCGTTGGCTTTAACATCATCGTCAGCTGCTCCCTTGTTGGCAAAAGCGGCGCCAATAATGCACAAAGTGACCAAGATTGCCTGGAAATAAATGAATTCCTTTAGTTTGAATATTTTAAAACACTCAATAGTCAAACTTACGAATAGTTTCATATTTAGATGTTGACTGCAAAAAACTGCTGACTGACATTGTTTGAATTCTTTCCTCGTTTATATACGATCTCTGATTTTATACGCAAATTTGTTCCATTTAGTTTTTAATTGGTAATTTTACGTCTACAGCATTCGTCTCAGTATGTTAGAAAGCAAATGCGTTAACATTTTTTATGAATTATATAAGAGGATTTATATAACATTAAATTGATTTTTTAATAAGTATTTTAATTTAAAATGTTGTGAAAGATTAAAAATACATACGATTATTATACGATTGTATTTATACATTATAAAAAGTTCAAACAAAATTTGTCAGCAAAGAATAGGTAATGAAAACAATAATTGCTATTAAATGCCAGGATAATTTATATCAGAAATTTTAAGATAATCCTGCCAAAAGAGGTTGCCAAGCGTATCTAAGTGGTTAAAGCGACGATATTAATGCAAAACATTATGATTATATATTGTTGTATGTCACTCGAAATGTTCAATTTCTTCTCATTGTGCTAAGCAAATATTGAATAAAAGAGTAGAAATTGATAAAAAAATATAAATTAATGTTACTTTAAAATAAAAAAATTTTAAATTTCATTTACAATCAATTTTCAATAACTCTAAAACTTACACCATTGATTGGATTTAAGTTGGATTTATTTTAAAACATATAAATTCTGAATTTTTATTGTTATAAAATTTAATGCATAAATAATTTTCACTTGTGAAATTTATGGAATTTTAATTTATTTTGTTATCATGCTAAATTGTTTAAAAAATGCAAGCAGAAATAAGTTATGATTAAATATTGGAAAAAAGTGTGAATAATATTCCGGAAAATGTTTTTATGCATGGCAACTAATAAATATTGAAGTCGGAACATGGACGCTCATATTATTCAAGATTAGTCATAAGTGAGCTGCCAACTTGGCTGAGTAAAACACACAAACACATATTTACACACAAGCACACACACGTAGAAGGAGTACAAATTTCTTTTCATTTCAGTTGCCAGTCGCTGTGAGACAGGCAAACAAATGCGCCTCACTTCGCCTTGCTAGCTGCAATCGTTCCATGCATTTTTAATAGACGCTCTGCCATGAAAGAAAAACAGCAAGAAGGCGAAAAAAAAGAACGAAAATGAAATAGACGAAAAGAAAAGCGAGCGAAAAAAATGAGAATGAAGCGAAGAAAAAAGCATATTTGCCAGCACGGCGTATACGTAATTTTCGCATATTGCGTATACGTTGCAGCGCGTGGCAAGAAATGCAACGAATTTCACACTCACACAGACACACTCGAGGCTTATGTAAGCGGGTGAGTTGACAGTGATAGGGGGGAGGGGGGTATAAGCGGAGGAAAATGAGGCGAGAGGGAAGAGAAATTGAAGCAAGCAAAAAGGCAGCGCTCTAGTGTCAACATTGTGCATGGCGGAAAATGCGAGAAAAGCGAGTGCAAGAGAAACAGTTCAACTCAGCAGAAACGCAGGGAGGAGGGGGGCGTTGTGGGCGTGTCAGTTTGCAGCATGAAGCGGAAGTTGAGTTACAAAATTAAATTGATAATATTTTTTACTCGTTTTTTTTTTCTTCATGCTCCTCTTGACTCTGCTGCTATGTGAACTCTGCATGAATATGTGTGTGTGTGTGAAAGAGAGAGCGAATGTGTGTGTGTATGGCAACAATGGCGACGTCGTCATCGTCATCGTAATGTGCACCGGAAACGCTTGAAGTACATTCACATGCCAGAGCAACAACAACAAAGAAAGGAATCTTCTTGGGATGAACAGCAGTAGCGAAGCGAGCCAAGGAAGTTGTCTACAGCTTCGACTCTATATATTTATATATAACACACTCTTTCTCTATACCTATCTCTCTCTCTCTCTCTTTCTCTCTCTGTCTTTCTCTCTGTGTGTGGCAAGGACAACAGACGCCAATGCACTCAGCAGCAACAGCAGCTAAGTGCGCTGCCCGTGGCAAAAATTGCAGCCAGCTCATGACTTTGCAACTACACACAACTCGTTGCAGACTGATGGGGCATGTGGCATGTGGCATGCGGCACGGTTGTTGCGATTTCCGGGGCCAAGCTTAATGCTCTTGTGGCTTTAAACATCGATGCATCAATGCTGCATCATATTTGAAATGTCACTAATGCCCAGCATCGATTCTAGTTTTTCTCCCAATTTGATGAAGTGACAAACAACAAAATGAAGAACGAGCATTGCAATAAAGCTGACAAAAGCAAATAGTAACAGGCCACCCACTTCTCTAGCAACTTTCTCTTTACCTTTTACGCTTTTACTGCCCTTTTTTTTGCCACTGCCAATTGTCGCTCAACCCACGGCGACAACGCGGCGGCTGCTGTTAATATGACAAAAAGCAGCAGAAGAAACGCAAAAGTTTCCTCTTTGCACAAGAAGCTTGCCCCCGAAATGCAGACAAACTTTCTGTCCGGGTATTGCGACGCTTTGCTCCATGTAAAGGACCCCAAACGCAGCAGCAGCAACAACAACAACAACAACAATAAGGACAACTCGACAAGAAAGCCAGACAAATTTAAAGGCAAAACCAGAAAGCAGCTTCAACGACAAAAGTTTTTCTCTTCTCTGTTTTCTTCGTTTTTTTTTTGTATTTTTGCCAAAGAAACTAAATGAAATTTTCATGCTGCATGCAAAAGGCAATGAAGAAAACTTGAAAATGGCATCGCATCCTTTACCACTGGCATAAGTTTATATACCTTTCTCTTTATATATACATATAGAAGTATCTCTTCTCATACCTTGTGCCAAGTCAAAGTTTATATAATGCTCGGTCAGAGTCACTTTTCGTCTACTTAGAGAAAAACTAATTTTTCACATTCTGGTTTTTTTATTTTTTCTTTGTTGAGCAACGTTGCGTTTTGCTAATTTTCCCATTATGTTCTTAAGTGCATTAAAGTTTTAGCGTAATTAGACGACAACAAATTTAACATAATAATAATGTTTTATTTAATAGCAAATTTATATATCATTGTGTGAGGATAACCAACGATTTGGGTTTGAGTTTAAAAAACTGGACAAACACATCTTGTATTTTCTTTTTGTATAATTGGTTATACAAAGCTTTCTGTTTTAAATTGCGCTTCAGAGAAAAAACTCAACTAACAATCATTTTAGTAAGTTGATCGTATTAACAAAACTAATAAATAATAAGATTGAGAAAATATTAAATAAGTAAGAAAGCTACAGTCGAGTGTACTTGGATCAATATATATATGTATACCGCACATATACTAAAAATATACCAAAGGCTACATTTGGTATATTGATATAATACAACATTCAATATATGATACCAAAATTACCAAAGCAAGTAATATAACTTCTACAATTTTTCAATCTGATCGGAAACAAATTTTCAGGAATCCTAAATACTATAATATATAGTATAAAGTACTTTTTATATATGTATATATTTAGTTATAATTATATGTACCAAAAATTGCTTGTGATTAAATTTTTGTCCATTTGTGGAGGCAGAAGGGGACGTGTCAAAAATTTAAAATAAACTTGATCTGCGTGCAAACATAACAAGTGCTAATAAAGCTCTATCTTTTATAATTTCTGAAATACGGACAGACAGACAGACGGACAAACAGACAGACGGCTGTTGACGCTGATCAAGAATATATAAATATACGTCGAAGGGTCCGAGATGCCTTCTTCTGCCATTCCCAGTAGCCACAACGTTATAATACCCTTTGAGTACCCTTTGAGTATAATAAAATAAATTAAACATAGCCAAAATTAAACATAATTGCAAATATTTTAAAACTTCAAAACTCGATTCATTTTCTATCATTGTCCTTCTTCTAATTCACGTCCTGGAGGTGGATATGGCCGCATACCGTCTATATTATTTCCTCTAAATGGAAACAAAGGAACAGCGAGATAAGTTAGGCACAAAGCGAGCAGAATCTTTGGGGAATAAAACAGCAATTAGAATACAATATTGAGTGACAGAACATTTCTCTTACAAATAATTTCATATTCACAAAGTAGATTGTAAAGAAATGTAAAGTAATCTGTTGGTATAGCCTAAGTTATGTCGTCTTTTATAGGTTAATAGCCACTAAATTAAAATTTGCATGCATTTCTCCGGTTATTATAGAATATCTGCCAAGACGAAAATAATAAATTCAATTTATTTGAAATATTTTAGTTACAAATAGTTTCATATTCACAAACTGGATTGTAAAGAAATATGCTGATTTATATCAGTTTTTATAGAAGATTGGAAAAATCTCAAAAGAAGTCACTTTATTGAAATTTAGACTCATTTTTTTGGGTTATGTCACTGTTTCTTAAAATTGGCACGCAGTTTAACTCGAAGAATTTTCCACATTTTCGCTTGCAATTTCAAGGATATCTTTAGGCCCCGTATTCGCAGAGAATTTCGTACAGATTTGTTATAAATTGATTGGACGATTTTTAGTTGACGAAAAACTGCCGAAATTCGTAGTCAAATTTTTACTTTTTTGTTCAAAATAAATCTATACGACATTCTTTAGATATACCGACTTAAATTAAAATATTTTTCCCCGCCCTGTAATTTCAAATGTACTCCATGGAGTTCTTAGAGCAAAACTAGTCTCAGTGCGGGGGCCATATCGGCGCCATTTTGTTTTTTTTTATATAAAAAAAATTTATTTGTACATATATTTTAATATATGGTTTACAACATAATTTCATTAATTTACTCCATTTCTTTCTGGTTTAAAAATAATCGCCAAAAGCTCATCAAAAACAAGGTTTATTACTTAACTCTTACGATCGGATAGTAAAGTATGAAATTACTTAAAGTGCGTAATAAACATATGTTAGATAATGTGAAGATAATGTGCTGACTCTGGCATCGGCTGTATACATTGTATTGTAATGTTCGTTGATTTTGTAATTTGACTAACTAGTTTATTATTCACTACAATTAATAGTTATAGAATTTTCCTAGTAACTTGAAATTATCGTTTAATTTGATTGATAATCATGAAGAAGATATTAACAAATATAAGGGTAGAAAGGTATTATAACGTTGTGCTTCATCCAATTTTATTTATTAGGCAAACAAAGTTTCCTCCGACCCCATAAAGTATATACATATACATTTCTATATATATATAAAAGAAAGTCGTGTTAGTTACACTATTTATAATTCAAGAACGGCTTTACCGATATAGCTGAAATTGGAATTGATGAGGAGGTAACTTAGAGCCAGGAGAAAGACTTAGGATACCTACCAAAATCGTCTTACGTAGATAGATCATTAAAACAATGTGCTCAATATCGTCTTACAGAGCATTTAATAATTGTTTCGATTGTTTTAGCAGTATTGCGTGGACATGTATGTCAAAATAGAAACGGAACGTTGAACTTTTATTAGGTTGAACCAAGCCAAACTGACGTGCTACATTACGTACATTATATAATAGACTGCGACTCTTTTCCGAATCTACCGAAAAAACTGCAATGGAAAGAACTGAAGAAAGGAACAGCTCCGCTTCGAGCTTTTCAGTCACAAGAGCAACGTGAGGCATCGCCTGGAACGGCTCGATCGACAATCGTCGAACGAACTACAGAGCTCAACAAGTAGATAATTTGCGACCCAGAACAATAAATTTATCAAGTGCTGATTTGAATCGAGCAGCGTTTTGATTCGATTGCAGCAATGATTACAGCTTGCAGCAAATGGATGTTGATTGCAAGTATTGTGGTGCATTAAAGTTTTCCGAAGAAACGAAAGGATTAACATATATGCTGCCTTAGTGGTAAAATGAAATTGCCATTGTTGAATCCGCCATTGTATTCATTGCTTTGTGGTGAAACTCCAGAATCACCCCACTTTCTGGCAAACACTCAATAATATAATGGTTGATTCCACTTTAATCCGATATTTAAGGTATTTATTTATGTGTGACATGTTCACGGCTCGGAAGACCATCTGCGTTATTTGTTTTTGCTCGTGATAAGAAAACATAAAATGTCATGTATCATAAGGTACTGAAGTAAAGAGCAACCTATGTACTGAAATGCAGAAACAACAATAAATGATTAATGGACTTCTATTTATTGCTTTAAGAAAGCTTCAGTCGAGTGTGCTCGACTGTGAGTTACCCCCTATCCACTTAATATACCAAATATACCAGAATGTCAACCAAAGTAGTAAAGAATTTTCAAGTGTCTTTAAGACTAGAGATAACTCCTTCCGCCTGTTACACATTATTCCAGTAAACACAAAGTTAGGTTACTCTTCTACCCTTATTGAACATTGCCAAAATGAATTCATAATTTCAAATGTTTTAAAATTTCAAAATTCGATTTATTTACGATGATTTTTTGTTCTTAACCTGAACCATGTGGTCTAAATGGATTTGGTGTAACTATTTCGTACATAGGTATCTGTGGACTTGCCATCGAAGGCACAGCGAGAGAAATAAGGCATAAAGCCATCAGAATCTTTAAAAATTAAAACAGCAATAATAATACAATATTAAGCAATAATACGTTTTACTTACAAATAGTTTCATATTCACAAACTGGAGTGTAAAAAAATGCAAACAAAACTGTTGATATCTCCTGAGTTATGTCGTCTTTTATACGATTTTTTAGTTAATTGAAATTATCACGCATATTTTCTGTTATTAGAATCACTACATGGGTTAATACGAAGCAGAAAATCAAATTTATTTTCAGATATATACATATCATATGTTTATAAATATATATAGCAATATACAACAAAATATTAAAAAATATTATATATATAAATATATATTTGGTATATTAATATGGTACTACATTCAAAACATAGTATAGAGTGTCATATATACCAGATTGTCAGCCAAAGCATATAAGACCCCTAGTAAGTGGGCGTTATTGCCTATACAAAAAAGTATTTCTCAAAGAACTTCGACCATTTTTTGATCTGATCGCAATCAAATTTTCAAGAATCACAATTACTATAGTCATTATTGTAATTCGCGACTTTAGCTTTAAAATTACGCTAGTTTTT
This sequence comes from Drosophila albomicans, assembly GCF_009650485.2. Classification (NCBI taxonomy): domain Eukaryota; kingdom Metazoa; phylum Arthropoda; class Insecta; order Diptera; family Drosophilidae; genus Drosophila; species Drosophila albomicans. Next base: position 44,417,399 of record NC_047629.2, on the reverse strand, counting down.
AGATTTTTTTCGATTTGCGGGTGCGGAAGTGGGCGTGGCAAAAAATATCAAATTATCAAGTGTCGTTAAGACTAGAGATAACTCCTACCGCCTGTTACATATTATTCCAGTAAAAACAAAGTTAGAATACTCTTTTACCCTTATTGAACATTGCCAAAATGAATTCATAATTGCAAATATTTTAAAATTGCAATATTCGATTTATTTACAATAACTTTTTGTCCTTAACCAGAACCACGTCCTGGATATGGGTATGGTCGCATTGGGGGAAGAGGTTGTTGTGGACTTGCCATCGAAGGCACAGCGAGAGAAATAAGACATAAAGCCATCACAATCTTTGAAAATGAGAAAAGCAATTATAATACAATAATAATTGAGTGATAACACGTTTTACTCACAAATAGTTTCATATTCACAAGCTGGTTTGCAAAGAAATATACAGAAATCTGTTAATATCTCCTAAATTATGTCGTCTTTTATTGGATTTTTGAGTTAATTGAAATTTGCACGCATATTTTGTGTTACTAGAGACACTTCATGGGTTATTACGAAGCAGAAAATCTACCTAGACGAAAATAATAAATTCAATTTATTTCAAATTTATTTTCAGACATATACAAATCATATATATACCATATAAATATACTAACAAGTCAGATAGCTACAGTCGAAAATTTGGTTGCGATCAGATAAATTTTGGAAGTTATTAAAGAAATACTTTTGTATGGGCAAAAACGCCTACTTACTAGGGGTCTTAGTTGCTTTGGCCGACAATCTGGTACATTGTGCCGTCTATGGTAAATTTTGAATACGGTATCAACATACCAAATATACCATTTGATATATTTTAGTATTTTTGCAGTATATTCGGTTTATTTTGAGAAAATACCGCAAAATATATTTCTTTTATTCAAAACGTGTTGCGGGTATCTCACAGTCGAGTACACTCGACTGTAGCTTTCTTACTTGTTTTTTATTGTTCATGTTTAGAATATATGTTAATAGGGAGTGTGGTATATATATATATATAGTATCTATAAACATATGATATGTATCTAGAATATTAAAAAAAAAAATTAAATTGATATTTTCGTCTCGGAAGAGACTCTCTGGGTTCCACCAATTAAATTTAAAGCGCCAAGCATTGTGTTCCAAATTGGTGACGAAGTTGATGCGAATGATCCTATTGAAGTGTATTATGTATGAAAAAATAAATAAAATAAACTGCAGTCAAGATATGTTATTCTTTACTTTTCATATACCTAAAATGATCGTAATTATTTTTACTACGAATGAAGTAAAAATTTTTTTTGATACGTAATGCTGGGCTAATCAACACAAGATGTCATTTTCTTTGTGTGTGGGTGGTGAAAAGTTTCTTGTTGATTTTTCTTTATTTACAATAAATCATCCATAGTAGTAGTAGGTGAGACGTTATCCAAACAGGTGGCGGATATCTTTCTTTCGAGGACACTCGATTGCAAATTTTAAACCGTTATTTTTCACAGTCGATTTTAGGCATGTGTGTATGTAAGTATATAGCTAATATAACAAATATATTATGTGTATAACTAAAACGAAATTTATTAAATTGAATTTAATATTTTCGTCTCGGAATTTTATGGTGGATTTCTTTAATACGAAAAAAATACGTGCAAATTTCAATTAAGTTACTTCTGTGGAGGTTTTCCCAATATTCTTTAAAAGACGACATATCTCAGGCGATACCAACAGTTTTCTTTATATTTCGTTACAATCGAGTTTGTGAATATGAAACTATTTGTAAGTAAAACGTTTTCTTATTCAATTATGATTGTATTATAATTGCTTTTCTAATTTCCAAAGATTCTGATGGCTTTATGTCTCATTTCTCTCGCTGTGCCTTCGATGGCTGACCCGTGGTATGGCAGGGGGAAAGGACACGGACACGGTGGACACGGAGCAGGTGGACATGGAGGAGGTGGACATGGAGGAGGTGGACATGGAGGAGGAGGAGGAGGAGGAGGGGGAGGATTTGGAGGAATTACGCTTGGAGCGCCATCCATTGTGTTCGAAATTGGTGACGAAGTTGATGCGAATGACATAGCGAATGATCCTATTAACATGTATTATATATGAAAAAATAAATAAAAAAAACTGCAATGAAAAACTGTATTCCTTACTTTTCAGATACCTAAAATGATCGCAATTATTTTTACTACGATCAACACAATATATAATTTTCTTTGTGTACGTGTCGTGAAAAGTTTCTTGTTGATTGTTCTTTATTTGCAATTTTAAAATGCATATTAATAAATTATCCTTACTAGTAGGTGAGACGTTATCCAAACAGGTAGTAGATATCTTATATTCGTGGACACTCTATTGAAACTTTACTACCGTTATTTTTCACAGTCGATCTTGGGGTGTGTAACTATAAAAAGTGTGGTCAATTGAACATACCATTTTCGTCTTGGTAGATATTCTATAACGGATTTCTTTAATATGAAAAAAATGCGTGCAAATTGCAATTAAGTTACTTCTGTGGAGGTTTTCCCAATATTCTATAAAAGACGACATATCTCAGGCGATACCAACAGTTTTCGTCATATTTCCTTGACAATCCAGTTTGTGAATATGAAACTATTTGTGAGTAAAACTTTTTATCACTCAATATTCTATTATAATTGCTGTTATAATTTTCAAAGATTCTGATGGCTTTATGTCTTATTTCTCTCGCTGTGCCTTCGATGGCTGACCCGTGGTATGGAAAGGAGAAACGAAGAAGGATAGGATGGGGAGGAGTTACTTTAGGAGCGCCAGACATTGTGTTCCGAATTGGTGGCGGAGATTCGAGTAATGCAGATAATAACATGCCGAACGGTCCTTTTGAAATGAATGAATATATATGAACAAAAATGAAATAATAAACTGCAGTCAAAATATAACTTTATTCTTTAGTTTCATATATCTAAAATGATCGTAATTATTTTTACTACGAATGGTGCAAATTTTGTTGTTAGATATGTAATGCTGGGCTTATCAACACAATATATCATTTTCTTTGTGTGCGGGTGGTGAAAATGTTGTCCACAAATTTGCTAGACAGGAGTGGCTTGACAGAACTTTCTTTTTGATGTTTCTTTATTTAGAATTTTAAAATGTCCATAAATAAATTAACCATAGCTGCAGCAGTAGGTGATACGTTATCCAAACTGGTAGAAGATATCTTATATTTGAGGACAACTTTATTACCGTTATTTTTCACAGTCAATCCTGGGCACGTGTGTGCTAATCTAACAAATATTGGACGAATTGGTTCGTCAGGAAAGTCTTGGCGGAAGCGTTAAAATAAAATACATCGTGCTACTTTGACTATTTATTCGCGACTATGAATAAATGTTAGTTTACATAATTGTGTGCAATGTAGAAGTTAATGTTAATGCACTGCTAATATTAGTTATCGATACTTATCTATGCGTATGCATGATATTTTTAACAACAAATATATTATGCGTATGATAATTATACACTGTATAACTATTAAAAATGTTGTAAATTGAATTTAATATTTTCGTCTTGGTAGATATTCTGTGTCGAATTTCTCTAATACGAAAAAAATGCGTGCAAATTTCAATTAAGTTACTTCTTTGGAGGTTTTCCCAATATTCTATAAAAGACGACATATCTCAGGCGATACCAACAGGTTTCTTTATATTTCGTTACAATCGAGTTTGTGAATATGAAACTATTTGTAAGTAAAACGTTTTCTTATTCAATTATTATTGTGTTATAATTGTTTTTCTAATTTCCAAAGATTCTGATGGCTTTATGTCTTATTTCTCTCGCTGTGCCTTCGATGGCTGACCCGTGGTATGGCAAGGGGAAAGGAAGCAGGGGACACGGTGGACACGGAGGAGGTGGACATGGAGGAGGTGAACATGGAGGAGGTGGACATGGAGGAGGAGGAGGGGGTGGATTTGGAGGACTTACGTTTGAAGGGCCAGAAATTGTGTTCCAATTCGATCCACTTGACGAAGTTGATGCGAATGACATAGCGAATGATCCTATTGACATGTATTATATATGAAAAAAAAAAGAAACTGCTGGAAAAATATAACTGTATTCTTTACTTTTCAGATACCTAAAATGATCGCAATTATTTTTACTACGATCAACACAATATATCATTTTCTTTGTGTGCGTGTCGTGAAAAGTTTCTTGTTAATTTTTCTTTATTTACAATTTTAAAATGCACATTAATAAATTATCCTTAGAAGTGGGTGATACGTTATCCAAACAGGTAGTAGATATCTTATATTTGAGGACACTCTATTGAAATTTTACTACCGTTATTTTTCACAGCCGATCTTGGACATGTGTGTGTAAGTATAAAGCTATTATAACGAATATATTACGTATATAACTACAACGAAATTCAGTAAGTTTAATTTAATATTTTCGTCTCGGAATTCTTTAATACGCAAAAAAAAATGCGTGCAAATTTCAATTAAGTTACTTCTGTGTAGGTATTTCCAATATTCTATAAAAGACGACATATCTCAGGCGATACCAACAGTTTTCTTCATATTTCGTTACAATCGAGTTTGTGAATATGAAACTATTTGTAAGTAAAACGTATTATTACTTAATATTGTATTATTATTGCTTTTCTCATTTCCAAAGATTCTGATGGCTTTATGCCTTATTTCTTATGCTGTTCCTTCGATGGCGGGCAGGAGGATTCCACCAATTAAAATTGAACCGCCATCCATTGTCTTCCAAATTGGTGACGAAGTTGATGCGAATGACATAGCGAATGATCCTATTGAAGTGTATTATATATGAAAAAAAAAATAAATAAAAAAAACTGCAATGAAAATCTGTATTCTTCACTTTTCAGATACCTAAAATGATCGCAATTATTTTTACTACGATCAACACAATATATCATTTGCTTTGTCTGCGTGTGGTGAAAAGTTTCTTGTTGATTTTTCTTTTTTTGCAATTTTAAAATGCATATTAATAAATTATCCTTAGTCGTAGGTGAGACGTTATCCAAACAGGTAGTAGATATCTTATATTCGAGGACACTCTATTGAAATTTTACAACCGTTACAACCCGATAACCATAGGGTAGAAGGGTATTATAACTTTGTGCCGGCAGGAAATGTATGTAACAGGTAGAACGAGGCATCTCCGACCCTATAAAGTATATATATTCTTGATCAGCGTCATCAGCCGAGACGATATAGCCATGTCCGTCTGTGTGTCTGTCCGTCTGTCCGTATGAACACCTAGATCTCAGAGACTGTAAGAGATAGAGCTATAATTTTTTCGACAGCATTTGTTATGTTTGCACGCAGATCAAGTTTGTTTCAAATTTTTACCACGCCACGTAAATCAAAAAAAACGAATAACAAGCGTAATTTTAAAGCTAGAGTTACGAATTTTGGTATATACAGTAATAACTATGGTAGTTATGATTCCTAAAAATTTGGTTGCGAACAGATAAAAATTGTGGAAGTTATTAAAGAAATGCTTTTGTATGGGCAAAAATGCCTACTTACTAGGGGTCTTAGTTGTTTTGGCTGACAATCTGGTATATTGTACCGGCTATAGTATATTTTGAATGCGGTACTATATCGATATACCAAATATACCATTTGGTATTTTTTATATTTTGCAGTGTATTTGGTATATTTTGAGAAAAATACCGCAAAATACATTTCTTTTATTCAAAATGTGTAGAGGGTATTTCACAGTCGAGTACACTCGAGTTCACAGTCGATCTTGGGCTGTGTAACTATAAAAAGTGTGGTAAATTGAACATACCATTTTCGTCTTGGTAGATATTCTATAACGGATTTCTTTAATATGAATAAAATGTGTGCAAATTGCAATTAAGTTACTTCTGTGGATGTTTTCCCAATATTCTTTAAAAGACGACATATCTCAGGCGATACCAACAGTTTTCGTCATATTTCCTTGACAATCCAGTTTGTGAATATGAAACTATTTGTGAGTAAAACTTTTTATCACTCAATATTCTATTATTATTGCTGTTTTAATTTTAAAGATTCTGATGGCTTTATGCCTCGCTGTGCCTTCGATGGCAATTAGAGGAAATCGCATACGTCCACCTCCAGCATCTTCAGCCTAAGGACAAAAAGTCAACGTAAATATATCGAGTTTTTTCTTAAAACTGTTGCAAGAAGAAATTAATGTTGTGAATGTTTAATTTAATTTTGTGTATCCACTAACCATAGGGTAGAAGAGTATTCTAACTTTGTGTCAACTGGAAATGTATGTAACTGGTAGAAGAAGGCAACTCCGACCCTATAAAGTATATATATAGTCTTGATTAGCGCTGAGACGATAAACCCATGTCTGTCTGTCTGTCTAGATCTCAGAGACCATAAAAGATAGAGCCATGATTTTTAACATTATTGTTGTACGCAGCACTGAAGACATCAAATATCAAAGGTTTTAAGCTAGAGTCATTTTTTTTGTAGACGCAATATTAAGTATAAGTTAAGTATTCGTTATTTAAGAAATAATTTAATAAGGAAGAAAATCGATAGTTGCTGCCGGATCTTTATTAATTTGATTCACAAATATGGTATATTTTGTAAACAATGATATATTTTGAATTGATCGATATACCTCATTTAACCATCAGTATATTTTTGTTTTATTTTTTAATTTGGTATATTTGCAATATAATACTACGCTTTTATTGAAAGTGGACAGCGGGTATCTCACAGTTGAGCAAACTCGCTTGAAACTTTCGTTGTCGTTTTTTTTACATTCGTTTATGTATATAGCTATTATTATATATTACGTGTATAACTAAATATTTAAAAAAAAATTGAAGTGAATATTTTCGTATGGGTTATATTCTCCAGACTTTGATATATTTTAATATTATTTTGGCTTATTAATTTGGTATATTTACAAAATATTATCATACGGGTTTGCTTATATTAAAAGTGAGTAGGTTTTTATTGCCAGAAGGGTAGAAGGGTATTATAACTTTGTGCCGGCAGGAAAGGTATCTAACAGGTATAAGGAGGCATCTCCGACCCTATATATATATTGTTGATCAAGGTCAACAGCCGAGACGATCTAGCCATGTCCGGTTGTCCGTCTGTCCGTATGAAACACTGGATCTCAGAGACTATAAGAGATAGAGCTATATTTTTTTTCGACAGCATTTATTATGTTTCCACGCAGATAAAGTTTGTTTCAAATTTTTGTCACGTCCACTTCCGTTGCTTAAGCTCAACATCTCTTTATTTAAGAACATTTTGTTCTTGAAACAATTCTAAAACGGACTTCAAATTATTCGAACGTTCTTACTTGAATCAAAAATTTTCAATATCCCCAAGCACGAACGCGTTTTGTTTTTTTTTTCTTTTTAATAATTTCATCCAGAAATTTTCACATTTATTGAACTCATTTACCAAACATAAGCACGGAACTTTTTCGTTAGCATTTCAAAAGAAACGCGGGGGAAGCGAAAAATAAATATTTTAAATATTTTGTTTTTTCACTGACCTATTGAGTTATTTCTTTATAAGCAGGCGTAATCGTTTTTCAAAAACTCGTTTAAAATGTCGAAGATAATCTTGAATCTATTTTTATTTGAACATTGAATGTAAATTTATAGTTTGTCTTTTAGCAGACATATGCTAATATAGAAGACTTTGGATTCAGAGATTAATTGCTATTATTTTCAGGAAAAACGCAATTGGGTCTCTGGCTTGGCGGTGCGAATCCTGGATCAATCTCATAGTCACCCTGACATGCTGATGGTTGTAAGCTAAATGCGAGTAAGGCAATAATTGCAAGTGAAAATAGGATATGCAGCTTCATCTTTTCTGAATCGTAGTTGATTGTGCGAGTGGCTGTTTTGCTTTTATAGCAGCACAATTATATAAACAAGTTGATGCGAGACAAATTTCTATATTCTGTGCAAATTGGTATATTCTATGGACTAATTACACGAAGGGTAAATAAAAAAAAAACCAACGATTTTATTTTAATTTACTTTTAGACGAACTTTATGGGAATTGCAAGAAAGCGGGTCTTGTCTAAGAAAAGTGTCTTAAAAAACTAACTTTACAATATGTTGAGTTTGAACAAGAAACTTCTTATTACGACTTACAGTTAACATATGTGTAATGTTTTGTGTATGTGTTAGTGTTTTAAGTCCTCAAATTGCAATGGAAAATGTTAATTGATCTTTGGAATTTGAAAGTGGCGTGAAGTGGATCTTTATACCCGCTACCCATAGGGTAGAAGGCTATTATAACTTTGTGCCGGCAGGAAATATATGTAACAGGTAGAAGGAAGGCATCTCCGACCCTATAAAGTATATATATTCTTCATCAGTATTTCGACAGTATTTGTTATCAAGTTTGTTTCAAATATTTGCCACGCACACTCTCGATCCTGCAAATCAATAATAACAAGAGTAATATTAAAGCTAGACGTGCGAATTTTGGTATATACAACGTTAACAATGTTGTTTGTGATTCCTGAAAATTTGGTTGCGATCAGATAAAAACTGTTTAAGTTATTAAAGCAATAGTTTTGTATGGGCAAAAACGCCTTCTATGTATGTGTTGTATGTATGCGTATACGTATATACATGCTCGTCTATATTAGTATCTGCATGCATAGGGGGTTCATAAGCAATGCGATTGCTCAGGTGGTAGAGTGCAAGACGAGCATGTTGTGGTGATCGGGTTCGAGCCCGATCGAGAATACATGCATATTTATTTTTAATATTTTGAGATTATTACCGTAATATTTTGCTTTTATTCAAAATGGGTAGCGGGTATCTCACAGTCGAGCACACTCGACTGTAGCTATCTGACTTGTTAGTATATTTATATGGTATATATATGATTTGTATATGTCTGAAAATAAATTTGAAATAAATTGAATTTATTTTTTTCGTCTCGGTAGATTTTCTACTTTGTATTAACCCATGAAGTGACTCTAATAACACAAAATATGCCTGCAAATTTCAATTAACTAAAAAATCCAATAAAAGACGACATAATTTAGGAGATATTAACAGATTTCTGTATATTTCTTGTAAAACAAGCTTGTGAATATGAAACTATTTGTGAGTAAAACGTGTTATCACTCAATTATTATTGTATTATAATTGCTTTTCTCATTTTCAAAGATTCTGATGGCTTTATGTCTTATTTCTCTCGCTGTGCCTTCAATGGCAGATCCACAACAACCTCTTCCCCCAATGCGACCATACCCATATCCAGGACATGGTTCTGGTTAAGGACAAAAGTCATCGTAAATAAAAAGAATTTTGCAATTTTAAAATATTTGCAATTATGAATTTATTTTGGCAATGTTCAATAAGGATAGAAGAGTAACCTAACTTTGGGTTTACTGGAATAATATGTAATAGGCGGAAAGAGTTATCTCTAGTCTTAACGACACTTGAAAATTTAATTACGATTAGATACAAATTGTGTAGGAAATAATTCGATATGGCAAAAAGCGATAGTTGCTGCCGGTTCTTTACTACTTTGGTTGACATTCTGGTATATTTGGTATATTAAGTGGATAGGGGGTAACTCACAGTCGAGCACACTCGACTGAAGCTTTCTTAAAGCAATAAATATGTCGTTTTTCGAATTAATAATTTTTTTTGCATAGAAGTACATTAATCATTTATTGTTTTTTCTGCATAGGTTGCTCTTTACCTAAGTACCTCATTTTTTTTCTTATCATGAGCAAAAACAAACAACGCAGATGATCTTCCGAGCCGTGAACATGCATCATATAAATAAATATATTACATGTCGGATTAAATCCTTCCTCGTCAATAATATCTGCTCCAAATGAAATCATTTTGAATCAACCATTATATTTTTGAGTTTCGAAACAAAGCAATGCTCGACTGTGAGATACCCGCTACCCATTTTTAATAAGGGCAAAATATTGCAGTATTATTTTCAAAATATACCGAAAATATTAAAAAAATCTAAAAATATACCAAATGGTATGTTTGGTATATCGATACAGGACACCATTGAAAATATACCATAGACGGCTCAATATACCAGATTGCCGGCCAAAGCAACTAAGACCCCTAGTAAGTAGGCGTTTTTGCCCATACAAAAGTATTTATTCAATAACTTCGACAATTATTATATGATCGCAACCAAATTTTCAGGAATCATAACTACTATAGTAATTATTGCATATACCAAAATTCTCTAGCTTTAAAATTACTCTTGTCATTCGATTTTTTTGATTGGCGGGGGCGTAAGTGGGTGGGCCAAAAATTTGAAACAAACTTGATCTGCGTGTAAACATAACAAATGCTGTCGAAAAAAAAATTATAGCTCTATCTCTTATAGTCTCTGAGATCCAGTGTTTCATGCGGACGGACGGACAGACGGACAGACGGACATGGCTAGATCGTCTCGGCTGTTGACCTTGATCAACAATATATATATAGGGTCGGAGATGCCTCCTTATACCTGTTACATACATTTCCTGCCGGCACAAAGTTATAATACCCTATGGGTATAAAAACCTACTCACTTTTAATGTAAGCAAACCCGTATGATAATATTTTGTAAATATACCAAATTAATAAGCCAAAATACGAAAATATTCACTTCAATTTTTTTTTCAAATATTTAGTTATACACGTAATATATAATACATACATATATGTACATATACATACACGCATTGCAAAAACCGACAAAGAGAATACTATTTAGAATTTTTCAGGCAAGTTTGCTGGACTGTGAGATACCAGCCATCCACTTGCAATAATACTCTTCTACCCTATGGTTAGTGGATATACAAAATTAAATTAAACATTCACTAAATGAATTTATTGTAGCAACTGTTTTAAGACTTCAAAATTCGATTTATTTACATTGACTTTTTGTCCTTAGCCTGAAGGTGCTGGAGGTGGACGTATGCGATTTCCTCTAATTGCCATCGAAGGCACAGCGAGGCATAAAGCCATCAGAATCTTTAAAATTAAAACAGCAATAATAATAGAATATTGAGTGATAAAAAGTTTTACTCACAAATAGTTTCATGTTCACAAACTGGATTGTCAAGGAAATATGACGAAAACTGTTGGTATCGCCTGAGATATGTCGTCTTTTATAGAATATTGTAAAAACATCCACAGAAGTAACTTAATTGCAATTTGCACGCATTTTTGTTCATATGTTATTAAAGAAATTCGTTATAGAATATCTACCAAGACGAAAATGGTATGTTCAATTTACCACACTTTTTATAGTTACACAGCCCAAGATCGACTGTGAAAAATAACGGTAGTAAAGTTTCAATAGAGTGTCTTCGAATATAAGATATCTACTACCTGTTTGGATAACGTCTCACCTACTACTACAGCAATGGATAATTTATTAATATGCATTTTAAAATTGCAAAAAAAGAAAAATCAACAAGAAACTTTTCACGACACGCACACAAAGAAAATGATATATTGTGTTGATCGTAGTAAAAATAATTGCGATCATTTTAGGTATCTGAAAATAAAAGAATAAAGTTTTTCATTGCAGTTTTTTTTTATTTTTTTTTTCATATATAATACACTTCAATAGGATCATTCGCTATGTCATTCACATCAACTTCGTCACCAATTTGGAAGACAATGGATGGCGGTTCAATTTTAATTGGTGGAATCCTCCTGCCCGCCATCGAAGGAACAGCATAAGAAATAAGGCATAAAGCCATCAGAATCTTTGGAACAGAGAAATGCAATTGCAATACAAGATTAAGTAATAATACGTTTTACTTACAAATAGTTTCATATTAACAAACTGGATTGTAAAGAAATATAAAGAAAACTGTTGGTATCGCCTGAGATATGTCGTCTTTTATAGAATATTGGAAATACCTACACAGAAGTAACTTAATTGAAATTTGCACGCATTTTTTTTTGCGTATTAAAGAATTCCGAGACGAAAATATTAAATTAAACTTACTGAATTTCGTTGTAGTTATATACGTAATATATTCGTTATAATAGCTTTATACTTACACACACATGTCCAAGATCGGCTGTGAAAAATAACGGTAGTAAAATTTCAATAGAGTGTCCTCCAATATAAGATATCTACTACCTGTTTGGATAACGAATCACCTACTTCTAAGGATAATTTATTAACGTGCATTTTAAAATTGTAAATAAAGAAAAATTAACAAGAAACTTCTGTGCCTAGGAAATTTCTGGACAAAGCAAATGCGATATTGTGTTGATTAGCCCAGCATTACGTATCAAACAAAATGTTGCATCATTCGTAGTAAAAATAATTGCGATCATTTTAGATATCTGAAAAGTAAAGAATACAGTTATATTTTGCCTGCAGTTTATTTTATTTTATTTTTTTTTTTCATATATAATACATGTCAATAGGATCATTCGCATAAACTTCGTCAAGTGGATCGAATTGGAACACAATGTCTGGCCCTTGAAGCGTAATTCCTCCAAATCCTCCCCCTTTTCCTCCTTCATGTCCACCTCCTCCATGTCCACCTCCTCCGTGTCCACCGTGTCCACCGTGTCCGTGTCCTTTCCCCTTGCCATACCACGGGGCAGCCATCGAAGGCACAGCGAGAGAAATAAGACATAAAGCCATCTGAATCTTTGGAAATTAGAAAAGCAATTATAATACAATAATAATTGAATAATAAAACGTTTTACGTACAAATAGTTTCATATTCACAAACTGGATTGTAACGAAATATGAAGAAAACTGTTGGTATCGCCTGAGATATGTCGTCTTTTATAGAATATTGGGAAAACCTCCAAAGAAGTAACTTAATTGAAATTTTCACGCATTTTTTTCGTATTAGAGAAATTCGACACAGAATATCTCCCAAGACGAAAATATTAAACACAATTTACTACATTTTTTATAGTTATACAGTGTATAATAAACATACGCATAATATATTTGTTGTCAAAAATAATAATGTACGCATAGATAAGTATCGATAACTAATATTAGCAGTGCATTAACATTATGTAAATTAACATTTATTCATAGTTGCGAATAAATAGTCTAAGTATCACGACGTGTTTTATTTTAACGCTTCCGCCAAGACTTTCCTGACGAACCAATTCGTCCAATATTTGTTAGATTAGCACACACGTGCCCAAGATCGACTGTGAAAAATAACGGTAATAAAGTTGTCCTCAAATATAAGATATCTTCTACCAGTTTGGATAACGTATCACCTACTGCTGCAGCTATAGTTAATTTATTTATGTACATTGTAAAATTCTAAATAAAGAAACTTCTGTCTAGCCACTCCTGTCTATCAAATTTCTGTACTACATTTTCACCACCCGCACACAAAGATAATGATATATTGTGTTGATTAGCCCAGCATTACGTATCTAACAACAAAATTTGCACCATTCGTAGTAAAAATAATTACGATCATTTTAGATATATGAAACTAAAGAATAAAGTTATATTTTGACTGCAGTTTATTATTTCATTTTTGTTCATATATATTCATTCATTTCAAAAGGACCGTTCGGCATGTTATTATCTGCATTACTCGAATCTCCGCCACCAATTCGGAACACAATGTCTGGCGCTCCAAGCGTAATTCCTCCCAATCTTCCCCTTATTTTCCCCTTGCCATACCACGGGTCAGCCATCGAAGGCACAGCGAGAGAAATAAGGCATAAAGCCATCAGAATCTTGAAAATTATAACAGCAATTATAATAGAATATTGAGTAATAAAACGTTTTACTCACAAATAGTTTCATATTCACAAACTGGATTGTCAAGGAAATATGACGAAAACTGTTGGTATCGCCTGAGATATGTCGTCTTTTATAGAATATTGTAAAAACATCCACAGAAGTAACTTAATTGAAATTTGCACGCATTTTTTTCATATTAAAGAAATCCGTTATAGAATATCTTCCAAGACGAAAATGGTATGTTCAATTTACCACACTTTTTATAGTTACACAGCCCAAGATCGACTGTGAAAAATAACGGTAGTAAAGTTTCAATAGAGTGTCTTCGAATATAAGATATCTACTACCTGTTTGGATAACGTCTCACCTACTACTACAGCAATGGATAATTTATTAATATGCATTTTAAAATTGCAAATAAAGAACAATCAACAAGAAACTTTTCACGACACTCACACAAAGAAAATGATATATTGTGTTGATCGTAGTAAAAATAATTGCGATCATTTTAGGTATCTGAAAAGTAAAGAATACAGTTTTTCATTGCAGTTTTTTTATTTTTATTTTTTTTCATGTATAATACATGTCAATAGGATCATTCGCTATGTCATTCGCATCAACCAATTTCGAACACAATGGATGGCGCTCCAAGCGTAATTCCTCCCCATTTTCCCCCTCCTCCTCCTTCTCCTTTTCCTTCTCCTCCTCCTCCTCCTCCTCCTCCTCCTCCTCCTCCTCCTCCCCATCCTCCCCCTTTTCCCCATCCTCCCCCTCTATTCCCCTTGCCATACCACGGGTCAGCCATCGAAGGCACAGCGAGAGAAATAAGACATAAAGCCATCAGAATCTTTGGAAATTAGAAAAGCAATTATAATACAATAATAATTGAATAAGAAAACGTTTTACTTACAAATAGTTTCATAGTCACCAGTCAGTTGGATTGTAACGAAATATGAAGAAAACTGTTGGTATCGCCTGAGATATGTCGTCTTTTATAGGATTTTGTAGTTAATTGAAATTTGCACGCATATTTTTCGTATTAAAGAAATCCACCATAGAATTCCGAGACGAAAATGTCAAATTCTATTTAATAAATTTCGTTGTAGTTATACACATAATATATTTGTAATATTAGCTATATACTTACACACACACATGCCCAAAATCGACTGTGAAAAATAACGGTTTCAAATTTTCAATCAAGTGTCCTCGAAAGAAAGATATCCGCTACCTGTTTGGATGACGTCTCACCTACTACTACTATGGATGATTTATTGTAAATAAAGAAAAATCAACAAGAAACTTTTCACCACACGCACACAAAGAAAATGAGATCTTGTGTTGATTAGCCCAGCATTATGTATCAATAAATTTGAAACAAATTTGATCTGCGTGCAAACATAACAAAAAAAAATTATAGCTCTATCTCTTATAGTCTCTGAGATCCAGTGTTTCATACGGACGGACGGACGGACAGACGGACGGACGGACAGACGGACATGGCTAGATCGTCTCGGCTGTTGACGCTGATCAAGAATTTATATACTTCCTCCTTCTACCTGTTACATACATTTCCTGCCGGCACAAAGTTATAATACCCTTCTATCCTATGGGTAGCGGCACGCCACTTTCAAATTCAAAAGATCAATTAAAATTTTCCATTGCAATTTGAGGACTCAGCGTTAAAACACTAAAACATACACAAAACAATACACATATGTATGTTAACTGTAAGTCGCAATAAGAAATTTCTTGTTCAAACTTAACATATTGTAAAGTTAGTTTTTAAAGACACTTTTCTCAGACAAGACGCGTAGCCCGCTTTCTTGCTATACCAATAAAGTTTGTCTAAAAGTAAATTAAAATAAAATCGTTCGTTTTATTTTTTATTTACCCTTCGTGTAACGCGAAAAACATAATTATATATACATATAAGATAAAATAATATAAAAAGATCGAAGATAAAAAAGACAAAAAATAAAAAAAAATCGAAATATATCTAAATATATTTTTGTCGCTTAATTTGAAAGACTTACTCTTATTTATGTCAGTTATTGTTATTTCATATTTATTTTTATTTTGAAATAAAATACAAAACGGAGAGTCAAATAAATGGATTAAAAATACATTTTTATTTCTTAAAGAGTACTGAAGTCACTTACGGTTTGTTATCAAAACAAAATAGTTGCTATTTCCCATATTAAATTTAAATTTAAAAAAAATATTGAAAATATATAAGCAATAAAAATATTTTTCAAAATGTAAATGGCTACAAAAAATGGTTAAATACTTTTTGTGATATAAATCAAAGAAGAATAATAATTGAAGCAATAAATAAGTAAATAATATAAACACAATATAAAGAGGTAATAAATTGTATAAATTAATTCAATTATAATCCAAATACAATTTGTTTGAAGTGAAAAATATTAAAATTCATTTATTACAATTTCTTTGCAAGTTTTGTGCGCAACTTTTTAATGGAAATAATTGCAATGTTTATGTGCTAACTATTTGCTAGGTTTCTTCGCCCTGTCGCTCGTCGTACTATGTACAATATATTTATATGTATAAATACTTAACAATAAATACCATTGAAAGTTTAGTGGCCTCTCCCATTCTCTCTCCGTCTCGCTCCACACACAGTTGATGCGACGCTGTCAAATTCGAAAATTTTGCCTTGCGCCGAGAAGTATGCAACACAATTTGCGTTTCCTTATTGCTGAAACAGCAGCTGATAGCGTTGATCAAGGGAAGAGGGAAAGGGGGTGGAGGGAAGAGGACAGTCTCGGTCGGATTTTGGCAAAAGTTTTTGAGGGGTTTCATGGCTGGTTTGTTTTTGGCTCAAGTCTGCGAGCCAACTGCTCGGCTGGCCACTGGCAGTGGCCATAAGTCGACTGTTAAATGCTACTTACGACTGCTTCATATTCCATAGAGCAACTCACTCTCTCTCTTCTACTCCCTCTCTCTTTCTCTCTCTTTCTCTCTATGTGTGTGTGTGTGCTATGCCTATTACTTTTGGCATAAAACTTTGTCCTCTTGCAGCGTTGACTTGCTTCGTTTCTTTTCAGCTTTTCAGCTTGCCAACTTTTTGGCCAGACGTTCTCTTTGGTTTTTCTTCTTTTTCCTCGAGTTTGCAAGTTTGCGAGTTTATAATAGCGAGTGAAGTTATGTCGAGGTGGCGTTACGTGGGCGTGGCACCTTTGGCGTTTTAATTACGGGAAAAACGCAAAACTTTTCGCTAAAAGCGAATGCAAATTAATCGATATCGTTTAAGTTAATGTTACGCCCACCACAAAAATACGAAGCGAAGCGAAGTGAAGCGAGACGGTTTCATTTGATGTTTTTCTTATTTTTAAGGAGCATTAAATCTGGCTCGAATCGAAACTGAAATCGAAACTCGAACCATCTTCAGTTGTCTGTTTATATATGCTAATTAATTGGCCTTAGGCCTCGATACAAAGTGAAGGGAGTTTTTATGGTGGCATGGAATCTCTAAGCGGAATCTCAATCTCAGACTCAAATAACCGAAACTGAAACTGAAACTCAATCGCAAAACTCAACGCGTATCGGCAGCTCTCAATGGACCATAAATGTTAATTTCCAACAAAGCTGAAAATGATCAACATGCGAAGCGACTGCCAAAAATCGAAAATAACAAAAAGCTAACGAAAAGCGGCAACAAAAAATGGAAAACAACAACAGCAACAACAACAGCAAGAAGGTGGCCAACAAACTTTGCCTAATGAGATTTTTCAACTTATGACAAGTTATGCTAATTCAGGGACTGCTGCCAAAACGTTCCACATTAGGCCGCATTGCGGGGGAGCAGAAGTTGCTATTGTTTCGCTAAGTCGTCTTCTTCTTTCTCTCTTCCCCTCTCTTGCCACTTCTCCCTCACGTTGCTCATCTGACCCAGTCTATAACGTAATTATCCAATGAAAACCTCTTAAAATTTTAAGTGTGTTTGCTCTTCGCGTCGCTCTTTTCGCTTTGATATCTCGCTTGGAATTTAGGTTTAGCTTTAAGTATTTGTATCTACATTTAATTTATTGGGAACTAATCTATTTTTAACTATTATACATATTTATTACGTAATAAAATTAATTTATTGGGAACTGATACAATTTGTGCGCTAATAAGATATATCAATGTAAGCTGATAGATTTATAAATTAATGACTTAATAAATAGTGTAAACAATTCGTTAATTTAGTCATGGAACTTATAAATATTTATATTTGAAAATAAATAAAGTTCTTGAAAGAATTTGTGAGAATTTAACGTACATATATAATAAAAAGTCATAAACAACAATTTAGGATTAATTATTTTGGTAAGATTCTTAGACCTTTAAAATGGTAAATTAAATAAATAATTCGTTAATTTAAGTACGTAACTTTTAAAAAATTAGGCAAGTAAATAAAATTGTAAACATATTCATCAATAATTTCCACTTGCAAAAACAAGAATGAAAGCTACAGTCGATTTTGATATATATATACCACATAAATATACTGCAAATAATTAAAATATACCAAAAGCTACATTTCGCATATTGATACACTACAATGGGATGTTATTCTTAAAATATATCAGATTAATATACCGTACATATACTAAAATACACCAACATCTATATTTGGTATACTGATATAGTTCCATAAAATATACCATAGAGTACAAAATATACCAGATTCTGAGGCAAAGCAGCTAAGACCCGAAAAAATATATACTGATAGAATGCTCTATTCGAACTTATATTGTTTTTATATTTTATATTAAAAAGTTTTGTTTTCAATTCAATTCAAAATCAATTACAACATAGTTTATTATGTTATGTGATTTGTTTCTTATACGAATATTTAACAACTCTAATTAAATTGCTAAGCCTTTAAGAAATTATCTCAATTGTTCTGTTTGCTTTTTTCATGTCATCAAAATAAAGAAGCAATTAATTTTAAAGACGCACTTATTTTTAGATATTTTGCAAATTGATTTAATGCTTATATTCAAACACTTAATATAGGTAAAATATTTATTATTAGATGTACAACATTCATTCAACATTTCTTCAGCATTTATTTTTAGATTTTATATGCCATCGATTTATAGCTGCGCCATATTAATAAAGCAATTATAGACAGCAAGAATGAATAGCAAATATATTCATTCAACTATTTTTAATAGCAAAGTGTCTTAATTTTTAAGATAAGCCAAATATTTATTTTTGCATATGACAAAATGATTGCAGAACTATTTGTATATTTGAAATGAAAGTGATTCTAAGCTGCGCAATATTGATAAAGCAATTATAGACATCAAGAAAATATTTTCTTAAATGTATAAGAAATATTTTAACTCAATTGCCCTCAAAAACCTAGCATTTATTTCTGGATATACCAAATAAATTCAACAACTATTTTTATACATCACATTCCATTGATTTTTAGCTGCGTTATATCAATAAAGCAATCATAACAAGCAAGAAAAATGCTACAGGTGAGTGTGTTCCACTATGCTCAATAAAAGCAAAACAGTGCGGTATTATTCTAAAAATATACCAAATTATTGTACGGAAAAATACAAATATATGTCAAATATGCTATAAGATACAATATATAATTTGTATATCGATATACTAGTACATTCAAATATACTACAAAGCGGGTTTATTTTAAAAATATACCGAATTAATATATAGAGAAGAAATGCTAAAATATACCGAGGGCTGTAATTGCTATAGTAATATTTAAAAAAAATACATACAGATACTAAAATATACCAAAGGCTGCAATTGGTATAGTAATATTTAAAAATACCGAAAAATACTACAATATACCGAAGGCTGTAATTGCTATAGTAATATTTTAAAAAAATACTTACAGATACTAAAATATACCAAAGGCTGCAATTGGTATAGTAATATTTAAAAACACCGAAAAATACTACAATATACCGAAGGCTGTAATTGATATAGTAATATTTTTAAAAATACCGAAAAATGCTAAAATATACCGATGTCTTTAATTGGTACATTCAAACATACTTCAGAGTTTTAGTTTTCCAAAAATATACCAAATTAATATACCGTAAATATACTAAAATATACCGAAGGTAAGAATTGGTATATGGATATTCTACTACATTTCGAATGTACCTTGAAGTGCCAAATATACTGATTTAAAGTCACTAAGTCGATTATTAACAATGTATAAAATAATTTGTAAATTTAGTAATTTCGGTGGTGAACTTAAATTAGGCTTAATAATTAAATAATTTAAATATTTAAATCTGTTAAGCATTTGTTATTTGAATTGACTTAATTAACATAATTATATTTAAAGCTCAACTGCCTATCAATAACTCAATTATGAAAAGCAGAAAATATTTCCTCAATGAAATCCAAGTACATTAATTAAACAATACTCAATATCAAATAGTGTTAAATCCCTCCAAAGTTCGTCGACAGACATAAATTCATTTGATATAATGCAATTTAGCCATAAAGACACAATTGGCTTATTAAGTTGCCTTGTAGACTATTTAAATAAATCGCTAAATAAATGCGCCAACAGTTTGTGGCGAGTGTAAAACAATTTCTGTGTGTTCATACAACAACGAATTTATTGTTGTTGGTTGTTATTCTAATATGTTAAACAATTTGTTATTTGGGCGGGCAAAAGGCGATTACATAATAGCTGTCCGCATTCGGACAGTTGTTGGCACACAACTTATATTTGCGAGACAGCTAGATATAAAAGATGTATTGCTAATTTTTGGCAAATAAACCAGATGACAAATGTATGTGTGTGTGTGTGTGTGCGAGAGACAAAAGCCAAAAATCGAAATACCAAAAACCGACAACCAAAACGTGTTGTCAATAAAATTCGCCAAAGTCAACTAAAGCGGGGAGACGAGTTGGAGAAGAGGTTGACTCTGGGTCGTGGCATGCGTGGGACGACGCTCTCAAAATCATCAACAGAAAAAAACTAACATTTAGTTATTTTTCAGGAAAGAAGAAAAAAAACGAAACACGATGAAACAAACAAACAAAAACTCGAAATTGAAACTCGAAAACCGGCTTGAAACATTTTTTTCATCTCTCTTTTTGTTTTTGACTTTGTTGTGCTGTTAGTTTTTTATGATTTTGTGTGTTTAATTTACGGTTGACTGCTTAACGCATTTGCACCCGCAAGCGAGCGCAAAGAGCACGTCACACATTACGTATACGCAACGTTGTCGCCGCGTCGCCGCGTTAAAACGCATTTAGTTAATCGAGCAAAGGCTTTTAATAAATATGTTTGCTGCTTCGTACATTTGTTGTCATAATAGCCAATAAACCAAATACACACACTACACACCCTCTCACACACACACGTCCTCTCACACACACATTTAAACACTTGGCAGTCACTTGAATGAAACACAAATGTTTTATGGCCACAGCAACTCCTTTTAGCTTTTGCCTTTGGCAAGTAAACCATTCACACTCACACTCGCACTCACACTTATTCACTCTCACCACTTATTCACTTTCTCACTCACTCACACACACACACTCACTTGGCCTGCTTCTTGCTTCTTGGCCCCACAAAATGCATTTCTAATTAAGTTAATTGCGGCAAATGCTAAACTTAAGTCACTAACCTAAATTAATAAAAGGCTGCGCAACGGCCATATGACTGCTATTTATATGAGTACGAATGAGTGTGAGTGAGTGCGGTGTGAGTGTTTGGATGTGAGTGCGATTGCTTAGCAGGTCATAAGTTGGCATTGTAACTGTTAACTTGTCCCTACAGAAATCGAGCTGAGCGGAAAATTCAATTGGGTTCGATAAGAAAGCAAGCTTTAATTTCAATCGACGTTAAAATTTATTTTATATGATTTTTTTAATGAGCTTAGATACATAAGAATGTAATTTAAATTTGTAAATAGTCTTACGTTAATAATAATTTGAATTTTGACTTTTATTAAGTCTAGTATATATCATATTATCTCATGTACTTTGAACTTTAAAAATTAGCTCACAAATGAAATTAAGCTATCACTGAAAAACTATTGAACTCACTGAATATGCTTCAAAAATTAGTTCATGGATGAAAATAATTAAGCTATCACTAACAAATAATTTTAGCTACACTTTGCTCTAAATTATTAGTAAAAAATACAAATTAGTAAAATCCAAGACTTTTTACTCGATGTACATATTTAATGTGCTTTTAAAAGCTCGTAAGTTTTTTAAACGTTAATAACTTCAAAAATATTCATTCTTCCATTTTAATAATTATCTGAACATTTATAATTTTTTTGACGTTTTTTCATGGAATGTATTCATATTTCAAGAACAATGACTGTAAATTAAGCTATTGATTAATTGTTGTTTCTTTTACAAATACTTTTAATTTCATAAAATAACATAATTTGTAGAGCTTCCGTTCTGATTAGGTAAAATTTTTAAAATTTAATTAAAAGGAATTTCTCATTGTTTAATGTATGTACAATAAAATCAGCTTAAAGCTCTTTGTTCGGATTAAGCAAGAAAAAATCATTTAGACGCTTTAACTTTTCGGATTAAGCAAGAAAAAATCATTTAGATGCTTTAAATTTTTTTGATAACTTAATCAATTCAACAATTGCCATTAGAGCTCGATACACGAATGTTAGCTTAAAGCTTAGTTTCAACAAATGAATGTTAAAAGAGCTTTTTATCTTAAATAAAGGACGTTCTTAAATAAAGGACGTTAATGTTAAAAGAGTTTTTTTTATCTTAAATAAACGACGTTCGGGACTTTATTGTCTGAATAAGTAAAACAATTATTTAAGAACTTTTGGTTTAATTTGACATATTCCAAAAACAGTTTGAAACTTAATCAAGAGCTAATATTTCGATTCGGATTAAGTATAAGCTTAAAGCTCTTGGATATTCAGAACTAAGTAATGTATATATGAGGTTTTTTGATTGTCTAACAACTAAAATCAATTTAAAGCTTATTCAGGAACTAATGTTGCCTCTTCGATCGCTTGTAGGGTATCAATTGTGGCTGCGTCTTGCGCGTCTTGTTGTAATTTCATTTAATAACTGTTTTGTTGTTGTTTATGAAACATTTGCCGACGGCTGTCGCTTCATTTCACACACCAACAACAACAACAATAGGAACGACAGCAAGAACATCCCTCACACACACACACACACACACACACACACATACATACACATAAATACACACAAAACCGGAAGTAAGGAGCGCGCGTGTGTTGTCGGACCGGCAGCCAGGACAAGGCGACATGCGGCGATTGTTGGTCGAGGGGAAGTGGGAGAGGGGTGGGAGAAGAGGAAGAGAAGGAAGGCGGGGAGCGGGACAATTGGACGATTGGGCGCCGCCTGCGGTGTCAACGATGCCATTGGGTTTGGTTCAGTTCAGTTCGGTTCGGTTTGGTTTAGTTTGGTTTATTGTTCCACTTTTCATGTCAAAGTTATTGTAATTGTGTTAAGGCATTTCCCGTGTATATCCTACACACACATGCACAGTCACACACATACGCACACACACACACTCTTTTATACGCTGCGAACTTTTAGCTATAAATAAAAATCGGAGCAGCGCCGCGAGCTGAAAGAGGCAGAGACACTTGTTTGACTTTGGCTCAGGCGCCATGTTTGTTGTCGCTCTCCCACACTTGCACCCACAACACACACACACACACACATACACTCGCTCTCGCTCTCTTTGCTCTGCTTCCTTTACTTACGCCGTTGTGTCTATGTATTTTTTAACGCACATCATTATCATTCCGTTTGTGTTTTGAACCGGCGCTCAGCAGCTGAGAGCAGGCAAAGCACAAAACAGAGAGAGCAATAGCAACTCAGTCGCTCTGTCTCGCTCTCGTCAAGGAATAAAAGCTTTCGCCTGCTATGCTGTCGTTTTGTTTTGTTTCCTTTGCCTCTCTTCTGCGTTTCGCTTCGCTCTCTTTGCTGCTCTTGTTGAATTTTGTTAGATTTTTGTGTGGGTTGCGTTGAGTGGTATATAAGCCTGTGTGTGTGTGTGTGTACGATATGTTTGCATGTTTGTGTGTGTGTGTGTGTGTTTTCTCTGCGAGCACAAATAACAAAAGGATACAACAAACTCGGAACAGAAAGTTTTGACACTTTTATACTTGGCTTGCAGCGACCCGAAACCAGCCCAATAACCTGCACCCCCTCCCCCAACCCCCCCTTTGACACCCTACGTTGAGCATGACAACCCCTACTCACTTTTGTACCCTCTTCAAGCTGTTCTTTGGGGTGTTTAATGGAGCCTTTCGCTTTGTTGTTTTTCCCACCCAAAAATAAAAAAGAAAAACGAAAACTCAAACTCAAACACACAAGTTGCTCTCGTGTGTGTTTGTGTGATATAGAAATGGAAATGGAAATGGAAATGGGTCTATTTGGGGCTAATATTATAGTAACTTATGATATTCATATCGTATTATTGCCTCAAGGCAAAACAAACCTCGTTGTTGTCGCTTGGGAAATGCTCTCAAGATTTTTCTTTGATTGTTCTTCCACATCGTTAGCGCTAGAGATAGCAAAAAAACAAAAAAAAAATGGGGGGCTAACCTTTAATTCGTAACATTTATCTATTTATTTTTATTAAGTGTGCTCGAGTGGGCTGAATTTATTAAGTTATTAGCCACAATTCAATAAAGTAATAACATATTATTATGGTAGAGAATCTCAATATTATTATATTTTCCCACATTGAAAAAAGCTCGACTCCGAAACGATTCCAATCATGTTTGTTTTATTTATGCATGCTTGTATGATCCTTAATGAAATACCAAACATATACTATATTGAACCTTAAGTAACTCAGAAGTTTCTTGTTCGATTGTAGTAAAATTTCGAGGACACGTCGAGTATAGCAAATTAAATAAAGTTTTTAAAAATAGTTTGTTTAGCTTTTATAGTTCTTAAGATATGTGTATTTATATCTAATGCAGAAAGTCAAGTTCTAGTTTCTTTATGTATGTGACTTATTTACTGTGATAAAAAATGCATTATATTAAAACTTCAAGTTTATTTTTAGATTATTATTTAATAATTATAATTTATGGATTATTTTAATAATAACAACAAGTAAACAATACTGATTAATACGGTACGATTAACATCTAAATATACACTTTAATTAGTTAACTATTTATAAAATGATTTATTATTATTATTTTTAATATATTTTTTTTATTTTTATTTATATAGAATATATATTATTTATATTTTTATTATTTTAAAAGATTACACAACTGTTTAACTAATAAAAACGTTGTAAATTATCATTTTAATAATCTTCAAATTTCATTGCCCAATAAAACTAATAAAAACACTTTCAACTAATTAAAAAACGATGCAAATATAGTCAAATTATTCTAAAAATGTCACTGAATAGGAAACTTCGGTAAATAGCAGACAAAAATGTGTACAAAAAGTCATCAAAAAGTTAATTAAAACAATGACATAATAATGTGTCAAAAATAATGCTATGCATAGCACGATTTCCATTAGGGGGTGGGAGTGGTGGGGAGGGGGAGGAAGAAGAAGAAGAGGAAGAGGCTCTTATCAAACATAATAAATCAAAATGCAGCGTTAATGTAAATGGTTTATTACGAAAACAAAAGCTAGAGTTGTGAACTGAGCTCAGGTTGCGGTCGAGTGCAATCATTCTCTCCCCCCTCCCATTCTCCACCACTCCACCACCCCTCTTTAGACCACAGTCAACACATGGATCAACAGAGCAAACCACCAGAGACAAGCGACTGCGACGTCAGCAGCGCGACAGCGAAGCAGAAGAACAAACAGCAATTCCGAAATGAATTTCATTTTACAAATATATTAACAACTTTGCCCAACAACAACAACAACAACTACAAGAACAGCAACAACAAAAAGCACAGCCAACATATGGAAATGGAAATACGACGAAGCACAGCGACACTGCAGCCTCACACCGTTCATATGTAAATACACTCATGTGGATATTCGTTTGAGTGTATGTGTGTCGTCGCCCCATCACACTTGTAGGGCAGGCAGCGGCAGAGCATTTATGCCAGCGGCAGCGCTGTCGGCAGAGCATACACAACAACAACGAAAAAAAAAACGCAAAATGAAAAGCACAAAAAGCGTAACGCGACGACAGCGACGCCAACAGCAGCAGCAGAGCAACAGCAGCAGCAGAGCAACAGCAGCAGCGCCACCACCAACAACAGCAACAACAATCAATTGGCAATCTGTCCCACTGAAAAAACAATTGCACAGACCTCTACACACACACACACTCACACACACTTACACTGAATCACTCGAACTTGCACTCGACTCGAATCGACTCACACACGTGCGCCGTTACTCGTGAGAGCTTGAGAGAGTGTCGTCGTCTCGCTCAATTTCAGTGTTGTCGTGCTGCTGCCAAGCAATGTTGCCGTGCTGCAGCGCTCACTCTCACACTCTCTTGCTCTCTGAAAACTGGTCACTCTCTCTCATGCTACGCTCTCAGTGTCGAACTCGCTCATTTGCTGGTCGAGCGACCGCCAGCCAACCAACCAACACCTCCCGATCCCCCGTGACGACCAACGCATAACAAAAAGCCAATTTTGTTACTTAAATGTTTACGCTTGTGTTTATCTTTTGTATTCGGTTTCTTATTAGGTTCTCATCTCGTTCTCATCGTTTAACAATTTGAGATATGATGGGAGCACCAGCAGCGACAGCAGAGCTTCGGCTCCACAACTGGCGCTGCTGGCAGCGACGTCGACGTTTGTTTGCCTTGGTATGTGTAAGTAAGTAAGTACGTATCGCCTGTGGTTTTGATTTTGATTTTTATTCTGCTGCCGCTGCTGTTGCCGTTGTTGTTGCTGGCTGGCAGAGGCAGAGGCAGCGACGCGACGCTGTGCGTTGTTGTTTTTGGGGGGCTTTTGCTAATGAGTGTGATTTAGACTTGTCGAGCTGGTTTATTATTTTGCGGTGTTTGCGCTCTTGTTGCTGCTCATTGCTGTCGCTGTTGTTGTGTTGTGTGCGCTTTTGTGTTGTGACTCCCCCGCCCCCTCTTTCAGATGTTACTGCTGCTGCTGTTGGCGTCGACAGCGGTTGGGCTGTGGTTTTGTATTTAGATTAAATAGTTTTGACAGCTTCCAAATTGTTAATCTAGATTGTGTAAAATCATTGAGTTAATTATTTTTGCAAATTGATCAATATTTTGTAATTCGATTATTATAAGCTGCTTACAGCGATTATTAATTTAATTTGTCACAATTTGCAATTAAAAATATTGTAAAAAAGGAATTTAATTAATTTATGAACAATAATTATTACACATTATAAAACGTAAAACAAAAAAAAAAGAACAAAACAAAATATTAAAGTCAATTTGCAAAATGAGAACGCTTCGCTTGCTTCGGTTTGATATGTATGTTAATGTGTACAAATGTGCATACACAAACATACGCAAAAACACTCACTCACACACACACACACACACACACTCACGCGTACTTGCGCGCATTGTAAGCTCTGTGTGAAAAACATGAATCCAGCGCTTTGCGGTCGACGCTGAGCATAGCACTCGCTCTCTCTCATCGTTGTCGTTGTCGCTGTCGACGGCGCCGCTGTCGCTACAGGGATTAAGCATGACAACGACAACAGCAACAACGTCAACACACAACGATGACGATTGCGATGCCGAGATGCCGAATGACCAGGCGAATGTCGGCATGTGTGTGTGTGTGTTTGTGTTTGTGTGAGGTGAAGTGGGGGCACAAGGTAGCATGCAAAAAGTAATTGGGAGCAGAAAGAGCAATAACAACACAGCAAACGAACAGCGCGGGCAGCGACGTTGGCGCGCAAGGTGGCGGCAGCATTCACAACACGCAACAAGTTCGATGCAACCTGCTGCGAAGCACGCTCTCTCGCTCTCTCTGTTTGGCGCTTGGCTCCATCTCACTCTCGTATGTCAATTTGTTGCGCTCTCTTTAGTCGAATCGCTCGGTTCGCTGGTCGCGTGTTGCTTCATAATTTCTGGGCTGTTTGTTTGTTTGTTTGTTTGCGGGACGCGAGCAATTGGGGGTCATACACACACAGACGCACACACACATACATACGGGCTGAGAGAGGCATGGCGAAGGCACCAACATACTGTCAGTCATTATTTAGCGTACGCGAGAGAGAGCGAGAGAGTGGGTGGTGCTGTGTGGAGTGTTGGGTTTGGTTGGGGGAGGGGGAGGGCACCATGAAAGCTTCGTGTCGCAGTCGTCGGCAGTTGTCGGCTACGCTTGTCTGTTAGTATGTGTGCGTGTGTGTGTGCTTGAAACATATTGAGCAAACAAGTTCGCAGCTTCTGAGCGACGTCGCGACGTCGTTGACTGGAAGTGGGGCGGAGGGCGGCAGTGGGTGGCAGTCATCGGAAGTCAATGTAACAACAAACATGCAAACACTCGCGAGCACACACACACATACATGAGCATGCATACGTTTACATACTGTGAATGCGTGTGTGTGTGAACGCTCTCGTGTGGAGTTATTTAAGCTCTCTTATTATTTCATTTGTCGCTTTTAGCTTTTGTCTTTCGTGTTGCTGTTGGCGATGTTGTTGTTGTTGTTGTTGTCGGACTGGGTGGCTGTTTAACTGCTTTGTGTGTTCGCTTGCTTCGTTGGCTACAAAAAATGTGGTAATGTGCGAAAGTCCTTTCGTCATGCTCACCGCACGCTGCCCGCTGCGCCTGTCAAAGCTGCTGCTGCTGTCGCTGCTGCAGCGCTGTCGCTGTCGTTGGCGTTGACGTTGACTGCGTGTGCGCTTGTTTGTTATTGCTTTTGCTTGTGAATTTGATTTTGCTTACAAGTTGTTTCTTTTTTTTTCGCGTATCCCTTGTATTTTTTTTCATCGCTTCTTTTTTTTTTGTTGCCCTGTGTTGCGTTTGCTTTGTTTGTTTGCGCTTTGCGTTTTTGTCGGTTGCCGGCAGCGACGGCAGCGCTGCTTCGACTACTGCAGCAGCGGGCAGTCGTATTAAAATGTGTGTGTGTGTGTGAGTGGGTGTTGTGTGGGTGATGATGGCGACGGGGGAGGAGGGGGTGAAGTGAATATTTGACAATGTTTAGATTGTTAGACGATTTATTATGACAAGTCCTGTTAGCCTGAAGAGCTTTCAGTAGGTAAATTAAGCTTTTTGACAGCGCGAATGCGCTGCATAAATTTACTGTTAAATAAATATGTACAAAAGTGTGAATACAATTGATATTTGTTTGCTTACGAGGCACCCTGTATAATTGATTAGGTTATTTCAGTTTTGATTTTAAACAGTATTTTAAATGCAAGACTTGAGACAATTTAATAATAACGTTGAGTTTAAGCAGCACAAATTCTTAAAAGCACTCATACAAGTGATAATTTTTTGCTCAATTACACACCCTGTATACGGTAAATCATGTTTAGTGTACATAACTTTATTGATTCAAGCGTTTTAAATAAATATAGCTGAGTTTATATATTGGTATTATTTATACACAATGAGTAGATTAATTAACTATAATTAGTCTATAAATAAAAAAAAAAAAAAACAAACAATAAAAAATCACTATTTGAAATCTGGAAATTTATTTACTGAAAAGATTTACGATTAAAATTACTTATGCAAAAGAGAAAAACAAATAAGTAAACCGTTAATTTTGAATGACATTTTAAGTAGTTTACAGCACTTGTGACAATTTTGTCCACACTTGAGCACACCCTGTATACAAGGTCAAATCAAAAGTTAATTTATTATATATATTAATAATTGGTTATAGTAACTAATTTTTTATTTTTTTAAAATTCCTGAATTTAGTGCTTTTGACAATTCTTTTCATCATAAGCGACACCCTGTATGCGAGCTCAAATCAGGTGTGATGCGTCATAAATAAGGAAAACATTAGTTTTGAATATAATGTTAAGTAGTTTGTAGCAGTTATGAACATTTTCTACACATCAAAGGACACCCGTATAATCAAAAGTTGAATTAATAATATTAATAGTTGGTTATAGTTACTAATTTTCAAAAGAGTATTTTATTCTGCATCTCTTTGTCTATTTCCACCTTAAACACCGTGTATTTTCACTTGTAACGATATCTCCCACCACAAGCGACACCCTGTATGCGAGCTCAAATTAGGTGTGATGCGGCTTGTAATGCTTCCCCTGCAATGTGTGTGCTCACTCGCACATTTACACTCACACACACTGGCACGCAACATCAAATCCTGCGTTTCCCCCTCAAACCACCCAAAAGCTAACCCACAAAAATCTGTCAGATACCACAAAATAAAAAAAAAAGAGGCAGCAGCAGCAGCAGGAGAAAAAAAAACTGTTAGCAAAGCTTTCCACGTATTGTTAACGCATTTTATCACCAACGCGTGGCTGATTGGATTCCAAGGGGAAAGGAGAAGGAGGACAGCGGAAGAGGAAGCAGAGTGGGCATTGTGTTTGTGTGTGTGTGTGCGTCTATTGCGAGGGTGACCGATTTGGGGGTTGGGCTGATTGGGGACTGATTGGAGAGTGGAGAGTCGGGGGAGTGAGGTTGGGTTTTTGTTGCGGCAGTCATTTCAGCGGTTTTTGTGGGTCATTTTCTGTTGTTGCTATCAATTTCGCTAGCAGATATGAACACATTCTCACAGACACACACACACACAGAGACACGCATAAATGTGTTTTTGTGTATTGTGCTTAAAGCTTAGCGCATGAAATTTGCCAGCTGCGTGGAATTGTTTATTGATCAATTGGTTTTGCTGCAAAAGTACAGGCTCTTAAGCACAGCTTGGCGCTCCACTTGCCATCCACACTCGCTCTCTCTTTCTCTCTCGTTCTGCTTCTTTTCCTCTCCCACTCTCTTGAGTGCGCTCTCTTGATTTGTTTGCGCTCATTGCGCTCTGTTTGTGGCTGGGATAACAGGTTTTCAAACAGGTCTCTCGGGTCTTCATTGCTTACGCTTCTCTTTCCCTTCTATACGCCCCACACTTCTTCATCGTGAGCTCTCTGTCTCGCACTTGGCTGCTGTTGGGCGAGATCAGTCGCCGATATTGTTCACACATTTGCTTTAGCTGCCGATGCTGCTGTCGCTGTCGCTGCTGATGTTGGCAGCGCAGTCGCATCGCTTCGCTTCTTGTTTGTTGGTGTTTACGTTGATTTTATCGCAGGCGTAGCGCGTTTCATTGTCTTAATTTGTGAGCTTTCGTGCGCTGCGCTGCGCTTAGCTCTCATTCCCCTCTCCATCCCTCTCTCTACTATTTCTTCTGGGTCTGCGATGCGTTTGTTTTGATCTTGGCGAGTGCAAAGCTATTTCAAATGCGCCTCTTCTAATGGCCGAACTCTAACAGGTTTGCTCCGGCTGCGGCTGCTGCTGCGCTCGCTTGTCTCAAATGACAAATTGCCGCCTTACCAACTGATCATCTGATCATCTGATGATCTGTCTTTGTCTCTGCCACCATAATTGGCAGCCACGCGCCTCTGTCGCAGTCGCAGTCGCTGTCACCGAAGCAGCTCGTGTAATCGAGCAGAGCTTTTTTTTATGATACCCGCTATTCAAGAGGGTAGAAGGCTACGTTGACTTTGTGTCAACTGAATATCATCTATCTTATGTGAATGCCAATGAAGTACAGTATGATCTCGATATGTTAGAAGCTCATTAATTAAAAATGCTTTGAATCTTTCAGAATTTGGTTTAAAGTTTAGAATTAAATGAAGGGAATCTTATATTCAATTTTATAAAGTCAACAAATTCAAGTTATGTGTTATGCTTCGTGATGGATTATTTAAATAAATAAAAAATAATCTATTAAATATTTTTAAAATGTGTTTTCATCGTTAAAAAAGGTCATCAAATTTGAGTTTTTCAGATATGAAAATGACTTTTAAAATACAACAATTTGTGAGTTTTAATCAAGACAGTTATTCGTGAAAATTTTTTGTAGTTTAAAAATCTTGGGCAATGTATAGTTTTAATTGTGTTGGTCACACTTATTTTCTAAGAAGAGGGAAGTAAATATTTTTAAGACGTTATTTTCTAAATTATTCTTTAGAGAAACATCAAGATCATCAAGATTCGTATTCCTGAAAAATTCCATTACAATCTTTTAAAAACAAGTTTATATATGGTAAGCTTTTATTGCGTTGGTCACACTTATTGAAAAGGGAAGTATTTTTTGGTAAAGTCTTGTTAATCCTTCAAGAAACTAACTAAATCTTTATTTCCACAATTTTTTAATTATAATTAAAGAACAAGTTTAAATATCAAGTGTAATTGATCAGTTTTTATTGCTTTGGTCACACTTATTTAAAAAATGGAGACTTCTTGGATGCATTCCATTTTTTGTTAATCCTTTATGTATTTCCGAAAATTGCATTATCGCTTTTATTGCGTTGGTCACACTTATTTTCCGAATATAGGGTAGTGGATATCTATTAGTCGAGCACACCCTACGGATGCCTGTAGCTTTCTTGTTTCAGTTGTTTTTTCGCTAGACTGCAGCGTTGCTTAATCAGTTTTGACATTAATTTGAGTGGACGATTCCCTTTTTGCTGGCCATTCATCAGTCTCCTCCTCGACTGCTGTGCTGCTTCTTATGCATGTCACAGGCTGTAAGATTATCCACTTAAGTGCTGTCCACCCCAAGTGACAATTGTCATTGTCATTGTCGTGGTCTTGGTCGAGGTCTTGATTGTTGCTATTGTTGTTGTTGTTGTCGGTTGTCGCCTTGTAAATCATTGAATTTGCTGTGTGTTTTGACAGCCCGCCGAATGCTTAATAATATTTAACAATAATTGTCTGAAATTGACTCATAAATTATACGAGACGTCGCCATGTGTCAGATTTTGTTCACTTTATGGATATAAATATGTTTGCTCTGCTCACACACATTCACTTACACAAATGCAACTGCAAATCGCAGAGAGAGAGAGCTTTACACGCTCTCTTTCGTTCACTCTCTCTCTCTTTGCCTCATCATCCTTTATTCGTGCACTTGCTGAATGCTCTCTGACAAGGCGCTGACATTTTGTGCTCAGATTCAATTTCAATATTGCCTTTCGTTGATTGATTGAAAAGGCGCAAAAGGCGAACGAGTTGAAACGCCGCGAAGATTGATCATAACCAGTGACAGCGGGAGAAAGAGAGAGACATAGTGAGAGAGAGAGGGGGACAGCAAGTGTGAGTGCGCGAGAATTTTGGCAGATCAATCTATCAATCAGCGTTCAAGTGCTTAATAATGCATAATTATTCATTCAGATTTACACAAATTTGTCATCAATCCGATTTAAAGCTTCAACTCTTAAAAGCGTTCAATTTGAGTGACGATAAATTTGTGAACCCTTTCGATGGGGCACTAGAGGGTTAAGGCTGGTAATTACTACAAGTCCCATATAGGAAATAATTATAATGATTATTAGAGGAATGTTTAACGACAGCTTAATTATTTTTTTTTTATTAATTTGTTAAGTTATTTCGACAGCTCAATTCTTGGTAAAGTTCTTGAATATTCTAGCTCTATTATTAAAATTTAAGTGTATCTTAAAAAATGTTTTTTCGAATACTGTTATTAAAGTATTTTAACTTACGCAATTCCATTTTCGTGACTTCTGTGATTATTACCTGGATTATTTTAGTATATCTTTAAAAGTATTTAAAATATATTTAAATTTAGGCGTAGAAAATTTTAAAATGTCTACATTTTATTTACTTTTGTTTATTTCGTTTAAATTCTTATAATATTATTAAAGTATTTCTACTTATGCCACTAAATAGATAGATAGTATCTTGTAAAGTGCTTAAATATGTTAATATATGAATTTTGTAATTTTATAAATTGGTTTTCTTTTTCTTACTTTAGTAAATTGGATATATTTTATAATCCTAAGTCTAAGAAAACAAAATTTTAACGAGCTCGGAAAGCTAGCGAGGACATTTTCGAAAGTTTACCGGATAATATTTTTTAAAATATACATAAAGTTAACTATGAGGTATATTTTAAAGTTTTTATATACATTTTTTTATAATTTAGTATAGCAGGAAGTGAATAATATTAATTTTCATAAGTTAAATATCGTTTACAATACTAACTCTAATTTCAAATTCACATAAATTTGGAGCGTTTTTTCGGGAACTTATTTTAGTTATGAAAAATCTTTTAATCTTTGAATTGTTTTCAAGCAATTAAGTGTATGTGAAAACATAGTTAATATAATATATAAAATCTTCTACGCTTAACGATTATTTATATTTTATTATTTCAAACATAAATAAAGAATTTCATATATAGTATCATAAAGCTATACATTCTTTATCAGAAATAATAATTATTAGCAGAAATCTTTGCTCTTTGTGTATGGTTAAATAACATAATAAAAGATAGGAGAACTTTCACAAGTGATAAGAATTCTTTTGAGAATCTAACAATATTAAATGATTATAAGCAGAAACCTTTGTATATTCTTTCTTTTTGTATTCCTGTTTTATATCGTAATAAATGATAAGACAACTTTAATTTGTCATAAGAATTATAATAGAATATTTAATAATTGATTACAATTTATAGGTTACCTGAGTGATTCTGAAAGTAAAGATACTCCACACTTACTCTAGAGTATTGAAATCACAACTGCGCCTAAAATAAGTTCGTAAAATCGGGGAAACAATAGAGCTAATGGGTGGAAAACAATGTCAAGCGAATGGGAAACAGACAAAGGCAAAAACTATTGCACAATTGTCAATTCAGAATAACACAATAACAAATTGTGTTTAAGTTCATTTTAGGAGTCGACATCGCGACGACTTTTGCGATAATCAGGCAAAAACGAAGCGTGTGGCAAATGCAAATTCAAAATTTAAATGATAGAGAGGGATAGAGAGAGACAGAGAGAGATGGAGAGCAAGGTTAGAGCGAGAGGCGATGACAGAGTCGATTAACGATTAGTCTAAATAGCTGTAGGTCAGAGGAGGGAGGAGGAGGAGGAGGAGGTAACCCCTTTAAATGAACTGCAGTTGTGGGCGGGGGGCGTGACGTGACAACAATCTCACACACGTGCCACATTATGCAAATGATCTTTTGTAGACCTGTCACAAGTTCAACACTTTAGCGCACATTAGCGTCGCAGCAGCTGCCACGCCCCCTCCCCATTCGCCTACGCCCCCCTTATGTTGCATAAAATATTCACATTTTAATTAAGTGGCATAAAACTGATATGGAAATCATTTACAGAGCAACAAAACGCTTAGAAAAATGCACAAAATATTTATGGAAATAACAAATAAATTAAAATAACTGTAGAAACACGCATGTTATACGTCTGTATGTGTGTGTGTGTGTGTGTGTGGAATATGTTAATGCGGTCAGTACTAAATCATAATTTGTCAACAATTTCATTATGCTAAATAATTTACTTTTGTTTTTTATGCGCTTTTGTTTGCTGTTGTTGCGGTTCAGAGTTTCTGTTTATTGTTATTCGTATTTTATTATTATTTGTCAATGCTCTGGAATTGTTATTAAGTCATTAAGGGGAGTATTATAATACCATCAATTTATTTGATTACCTAAAAAGTGTTCTACAAAATTTGATTAGCATTTTATTAACTAGTTTACTCGAGAATTTATCCAAAACAATTAATATAATAAACTTATTTAAAATTTTTTAAAAATTATTTTTTAAAAAATAGATTTGAGAATTAAAACACTAATTTATCTTAAATTTAAGTAAGTATTTCTTACAAAATGTATATTATATTTTTCGATAATTTATTTTGAAACTTATATTTATTTTGAAGTTAAACAAATTTATCATAAAATATCAATTGTTCTTTTTAATACTTTAATCAAGAATTTATTAATATATTTTTATTTTTACTATTTCATAATACGAAAAATAAAAAATTAATGATTTTTCTATTTTCAATCATTGTATTAATAATTTTATTAAAAAAATGAGTAATTAATAAAAAATATTTATATTTTAAATAATTTAATAAACAATTTTGTTTTGTTGTAAAGTAGAAATTTATTTGATGATTTCAGAAGATAATTTTATTATATTTTTAATAATTTAAAAAAAAAATAGTTTTTAAAAAATTTGCAACAATAATTAAAGAGTTATTTCTTTAATTAAAGTTAGGTTTTTTTTCGAAATGAATACTTCTATTTTTATGTTTTATTTTCAATTTATATTATGTTATGTCTTTACCTAATTTCTGAAACTTGCATTCCGAATTCTTTAACTATTCTTTTTTCTGACTGTTAGTTCTAACTAGCATTTATTTATTTATTTTTTTTCTTACATAACATTCTTTTTATTAATGGATATCTTGTAGTCTTCTACTCCCAATTTGAACTAGCATTTTTTCCATACATTGTTTCGAATTTTCCATTTGGCTGATTGTGATGGTTTTCGGGTCGCTTCTTGTTACGCTCATTTGTTGTTGTTGATGTTGTTGTTGCTGTTGTTGGTGTTGTGTTTTGTGGCTTCTTTCATTGTTCGGTTTTGCAGTTTGTCAGTTTTATAAATTGTATCTGTCAGATACGCGCTCATTAGCATTGAAATCGCATTCATTTGCCCAGCTCCAAATGCAGCGCAAAATGTTATTTTGCTTCCAAGTTTCACATGATCAGCTTGTTTTCAATTTATTGTTTTTGGTTTTTAGTTTTTGTAGTTTTATGTTGAATGAATAAAAAAAATTTCCATCGCCAAATGGCGTGCAGAAAAATTCGAAAACCTTCAAAAACAAATTGCCCGAAATGATTCAAAATGTTATTTTGACACATTTTTAGCTTGTCACACACAAATAGAGTTAATAATAAATAAATGCCAGGCACCAACAACTAAAACAACAGAACAACCCGAAGAAGAAGAAGAAGAAGAAGAAGAAGAAGATGAGCAACCAAAGAAAAGAGCCGAAGAAGAAAAACAAGTAAGAAAGCTACAATCGCGTGTGTTCGACTGAAAGATACCTGTTCGTTGGCTGGCATTATCATTATAATATATAAAATGTATATACCAAAAAATACTGAATTATATCGAATTGTATATATAGTATATATAGACCAACAAATTAAATTTTTATTTCTTTATGTCTACAAGTCTAGGTGCTAACACACCAAATTAAGATAAAAATACTAGAATATACTGAATTATGTAAAATCTGTGCATTTAGTATATTATCAACAAATTATATCTCTATTTCTTACAGTCTCTGAGATCTAGCTGCACATATACTAAATTAATATACTGAAAAAATACTGAGTCCCGACAAATTATATATTTGTTATATTGCAAGAAAAATCTTTTAGGGTATATTTCTAGTCTATTATCTAGGTGTCAATATACCAAATTAAATATACCAAAAAATACTAAATCACACCAAAATGTATATTTGGTATATTCACAAGAAAAGTAGCTGTATCTTCTATAACCTTTGAAACCTATGTGACAAAATACTAAATTAATATACCAAAAATGACTTAATTACACTAAAATGTATAAATGAATATAGTCTCTAAGATCTAGGTGCCAATAGACCAAATGAATATACGAAAAACTACTGAATCACACCAAAATGTATATTTGGTATATTTGAAAAAAAACTCTATCTTAGAGTCTAGGTCTAGTCTAATGTCTAGGTGTCAATATACGAAATTAATATACCAAAAATACTGAATTCTACTGAATAATATATAAGAATTTTATTTAGTATATTATTTAGTATATTATTCGTATATCTTTATATCTTATAGTCTCTGGAATCTATGTATGTGACAATTTTTATATAGCAAAATAACTGAATTACACCAAAATGCATATTTGGTATAGCTTAAAAAGCGCAAAGTTATATTACCCTTCTGCCCTATGGGGAGCGGGTATAAAAACATATAAGTATATAGTCGACTGTGCGTTGAGCATTCATTCCCCTCGTAGAGAAAATACCACAAGAAATTGGGACACGTCAAAATATTTCAAATCAAAAGAACTTGAGACAATAAAGAACTAAAAATGAAAGCGGCTCGTTCTTAAAATTTTTTATAAGTATCTATCTATCTATCTATCGCTGATGTTTTTGATGTGTGTGTGTATGTGTGTGTGTGTGTGTGTGTGTATCTGAAATGATGGCATTATTAATAAAGTGGCAGTTTAACAATTTCACAGCTTCTAAACAAATCTTCACACAACGGTGACATTTTTGTGTTTATTTTGTTAATAATATTTCTCATTTCTATTCGCTGTCTCCCTTGGACACCTGTTGTTCTTATCGTCAGCAAGCAAAGCAGCTAAAAATATTCGAATGTTTGTTTGATTTCTCGTTGACAAATGTGTTCTATTTAGAGTTATGGCGCGTGTGATTTGCCACGCTATGGCCCCATCTATATAGATCCGCTTAGATATGACGGATTATCATCTATTCAAAAATTAAATCTCCGTGTCAGATTGCTCTTAATTATGCTTATGCGAGGCGTTCTCTAAACACACAAGAATCGATCATTAGCAACACAAAATTGCTGCTTTGATTTCGAAGGAATTCTTTTCGAATTCCGTGTTTAATTTTTTTTTTGTTTTTGATTATCAACGGATTAACTGTTTCATGTATCAATTAATGCCAAGTTTTGTATGAATAATAACAATCCGCTTTAATTTTCCATAAGCAAACAATTGTTGATTCTCTTATTTTATATTAGAATAGGAATTAAATTTCCATACATTTCAGAATGTTTTCCTTGACTAAATGTAATTGTAAAGATCATAAAGTTCTTCATATAATTTAATGTAAGTTCCAAGTTGGCAAAAAAATCTTCAATTTATTTTTTTTGGTAATTCTGATCAATTTTTTAACTACTTAAACCAAAAATCAATTATTTTTATTATAATTTATTATATAAGATATTTATTTATTTGAAATATTTTATTTTACTTCAGTTGCAGCAAACATTTAATTATGTTCAAAATAATCTTGACGTACTTCAGAGTAATTTTGTATTTATTTTATGTACCGTTCAAAAAAAGAAAAGAAAAATTCGTTAATGTTTTTTTTATTTTATTTGTTAAATTCTGATGCATAAATGCCAAAGATGCATTAAGATACCTTTTGATGTGATCATTCGTAGTACTTTACGTAATTGAATTTAATTTAAATATGTTGTTCTTTATTCAAGATTACAAAACGGAATGCGGATATTAACGTAATA
The DNA here is from genome assembly GCF_009650485.2 of Drosophila albomicans. Lineage (NCBI taxonomy): Eukaryota > Metazoa > Arthropoda > Insecta > Diptera > Drosophilidae > Drosophila > Drosophila albomicans. The sequence continues at coordinate 44,378,442 of NC_047629.2, read as the reverse complement.
ATGTTACCAGAACATTAATATTCAAACGTTAATTATTCCAACATTTTTTACCTTTTTAAGAATCAATAACTTCTCTACTTATTTGATATATTTTAGATGAAAATGTTTCGTAACTTTAGCTGCAGCAATTTTTATAGAACAAGAGCTTAACATAGCTTTGAGACTGCTCTAAAATAATAATCAATGATTAACTTCATGAATAAGATTACTAATTAAGATCAAATTATTTCTATTAAATAAGTTTAATAGATTCTCTATTTAATATATATAATATATATTTTTTAAAAGAGATTCCATTCCTGCTTTGCGTAGACTTAATGCTTATTAAGTACTCTCGATATTTTATTCATTTAGCTACTCTAATCAATCAAAGCAATCAATAATCATTGATTTTTATAGGAATCGATGTTTTTTTTTTTAAATTATTTACTATATTTTACATTAAATTCGTTGCTTACTTTATTTGGTATTTAAAGATTTCATTTAACTTATTCTGCGTAATTTTGTAGCTACTTAAAACTCACCTTTTATGCTGCTCGAAAAACAATAATCAATGATTTTTATTAGAAGCCTTGGGCGACTTGATTTAAAACGAACGCAACAAAAAAAAAATCGAAGACGCAAACACAAAGTAAGCCAAGTAAGTATCCTTGTCAATAATTCAGTGCAACAAATCGGTCACAAATCAAAATTTCAATTGTACAAAAATTCGCTCGGAAAAATGCCCTCCAGGCGCAAGCGAGAGCGAGAGGGGGAGAGGGAGAGCGAAAGAGAGGGCGAGCGCACATTGGATATTTATTTATGCCCCCAATCCACAGACATGTGTGTGTGTGTGTGTTTGTGTGTGCCGCACTCAGTTCTGACATTCAGAGTCTAATTCATAATAGATTCATGCGCTGTGTGTTCGCTGTGTTACACACGGCGTATAAGTAATAAGTTTTATTTGGCACTTGCCTGCCAACTACTCGTATTATTGCTGTTGTTGCTGGCGTCATTTAATGGCTAACCAATACGACATGTCTATATATCAGCTGCCGCTATATCCATAGCGGTGTATCTGTATCTCTGTATCGCTGTATCTAGATACATTTCGGTGTGTATCTGGCGATCTTTGTGCTAAAATTAATTTGTAGAAAAATGCGTGCGCTGCTTGTCGAGGCTGTCGCTGTTGCTGCTGCTGCTGCTGTTGTTGCTGCCACGGTTGCAGGTTCCACCAGCAGTTGCGGTAGCAAATTACGAGAAAATTAAATGTTGATTTAATTTTGAAAAGCAATTTTTCATTTTTAGCGTCGTCGTGGCGACGCAATTGACGTATGTATCTGTATCTGTAGCTTGCTGTTGTCGTATCTGTATCTGTATCTGTCGCTGTATCTGTTGCCATAGCTGGGCATTTGCATGTATGTTTGTATGTTTGTATGTCGTTCTCCCTATCGTTGTGTGTTGTGTGTTTTCTGCTGCCTGCTGTCTGTTTGTATTTGAATTACAATTTTGTTTCGTTTCGCTTTCGCTACGGCAATAAATTGCACTTTGCACGTCGTTGACGGGTTCGTTGCCAGCTGCAAAGCGACAACAAATTATATATCTATATATATATATAGGTACACTCTCACACACACACACTCATACAGCAATATGCATCTTAATTAATATATAATATTATACAAGTATAAATAAGTATGTGCAGAACAAATATAATTAAATGTAAATGATTTAAATTAGCTGCCCACTTGCAATATTTAATTATAGAAATTGTAGTGTCAATTTAAAATATTAAAACGAAATTAATTCTTGTCTGCAGCGACATCACTTTGATGAAGAGCCCATCTGTTTTTAACACTTTAGTTTTGGATAGGAAATGGGTAGCGTTTTTTATATGAGTTCTTTTATATAAGAAGTTGCCTCAAGAAGATTAGACAAATTTTCAATCTTACCTTTGAGCAGTCTCTCTCTAATTTTGCTATGGAAAATAAATAAAATAAAATAAACTAGGACAGATATTTTAATTAAAACATGATTTATACAATTGAGAAATATGTAAAATGCGAATTAAAAGAATAAAATACACATTTTTGTATCAAATAGTTTGATTATGTTGGAATAATATTTATGCAATAATTGAAAATTATTTGAAAATGTATTTGAATTCTTTTAAAAAGTTGAAAAATAGCAAATTACCACAAAAAAATAATATATTTTTTGTTTATCAAATGAAAAGCTTACTACAAATATGATTGATAAAATTGCACTAAGATTTTTTGTATTAAAATAAGAATTATACTTGACTATTCATATATAAAAATTTAAGCTGTTTGAATTATATTTTATAAAATAATTTAACAGTTTATAATTGAAGAAAATATTTTGTATATAAAAGTATTTTAGCACTTGTTTAAACAATATTTAAAGACAAATTATTTGGAAATAAGTTGGGCTCTTTGGAACTTTTTTCTTAGAAACTAGCAAAGAGAATTTATATATATTTAACTCAATTACATAATTGACAAAAATGTATACTGAAAATGCTAAAAAATGTATTCAATAGCAACATTTGCTGAAGTACTTAAGTTAATGTGTTTAATATTTAATGAAGTAATTGCATTAAATGATATATTATATTTGTACTCTTTTGAAACAATGTCTAGAAAACAAGCAAATAAATTATTATATTTATATATATAATTATTAACATATACTGTGGAAATATTTAAATTTTCTTAAGTGATAACAATGAAATCAAGTATTTTTGAATTATTTTGGTACACTTTTAATTGATTTGAGTAAAATGAGAATCATTTTTAATTAACTCAAACTTTTCATATAATTTTATTTTAAAAATGTGTATATTTTATTGAAGTGAAACATTTGTGAAGTTTCAATAATATTAAATTCTCATAATTATTATCATAACCCCCGCTCAATACACATGCTTTACTTTCGTATCTCTAAGCTTATTATTAACATTAACTATTAAAGCACTTTTATCTGAGATACGAGTCGAACACGTGTGTATCTTTTATGGGTAGAAACACGCGATATTCTTTCAAGTTGTACCCAAAATGTTGGCAAGTTGGCAAGTTTTAAGACCAACCACAGTCGCAGAGTTGAGAGCTTCGAACTGTGAGCTGATCTATTGTCGGCTTATGCCGTCAGCTGCTGTTTTGCTGTTGTTGTTGCTGTTGTTGGACCACCGTCGAAATGGCTAAAAGAACCGACTGAGCAGAAACTGTTTTCTGGACAGGCAAACAGCGGATTCGACACGCCCACCTGTGGCTGCTGCTTCTGCTGTTGCTGTTGCTGCTGCTGCTGTGTTGCTAGCGGCGGTGGCGGCATCTGCACGGACAAAGTCAAAGGCCAAAAAAGGCAACAAGAGCTCCGGTTTGGCCGTTGCCCCCTTTTGACTTGAATCGGTGCTTTTTTGCCGCTGCCGCTTTTTAGAAGTTGTCGGCGGGCCGGGCTAATACCAATTAGTGTTTACGCTGATCCAAACAACAAGAACAGCTAAAAAGACGCCCCAAAAGATTTATGACACCCACGAGTTGAAGACGCGGGCGGAACACAAGCACAAAACATTTTTGCCCGCTGCTGCGGCGCCGTGTGGCAACATGTTGACTCTAATTGGAAACATGTTGCAAACAGTTGCTTGCAATCCACAAAAATTATATAATATGTATCTTACCCTTGCACTTTGACAACTTATCATTCCATAATAAAAAGCAATTCAGCATTAAATTCTTCAATGAAATCGGAAAGGGAGACAAAATAAGTAGGAATGCTTTAGTTGAGTGTGCTCGACTGTGAGATACCCGCTACCCAATTTTAACAAGAGCCAATCATTACGGTATTAAGCTTAAAACATACCAAATTCGTATTCTTAAAAAATACTGAAATATAATAAAACAAAGGCTGTATTTGGTATAGATTACAAAATATATAGTATGTAGAATATTATAGTCAGTATATTTTTCAACTAAAAATATACCAATAAAATACTGAAATATACCGTACGTTATATTTGGTGAGGACAACATAGGTTTCAAAATATATAGTATATATAATATTATAGAGATGCTGAAAAAATACTGAAATATACCAAAGGCAATATTTGGTAATGAAAACAGAGTACAAAACATGTAGAGTATATAAAATTATAGTCAGTAATAATCTTTTAAAAAAGCAAATTCAAATACCAAAAAAATACTAAAATATACCGACGGCAATATTTTCCAAGTCGAACATAGTACAAAGAATATAGGGTATATAATATTAAAGTATATTTATATATTTATTATTTTTTAAATATACCAAATTAATATACTAAAAATACTAAAATGTGCCGAAAGCTAGATTTAGTATACAGTAAATAGAGCGAAAATATTTAGTATTTATAATATATCAGTCAATATAATTCTCTAAAAATATAAAAAAAAATATGTATACTGAAAAATTACTGAGTATTAAAAATATTAATACGGCTATTCTTAATAGGGTACAAAATATATAGTATATATAATATTATGGTCGGTATTATTCTTTTAATATACCAAATTAATATACTAGAAAAGTACTCAAATTTACTGAAGGCTATATTCGATATAGAGTACATAGAATATAAAATGTAGTATACAGTCTCTAAAATCGAGTGTTTTATACGGACAGCAATGTTGATCACTTCAGCATTAAGTTCTTGAATGAAGTCGAAAAGGGAGAAACAAAATATTGTCGCTACTTTTCTTCGCATTATTACAATTTTAAAATTTCAATTTAAATTGCTTTTGGCAATACAAATGCGCGAATTCTTTATAATATTTTTGCTTAAGTTGTTTTTTTTGCTTCGCCAGCACAGAAGGTGTTTTGGATTTGTTGTTGTTGCGATTGTTGTTGGTTGGTTCTGCTTCTGGGTCATCGCTCTTAAAATATTTAAATTGTTTTTGCTCACTTTTTGTGTTGTGCGTTTTTTGCGACGCTTTTGCTGTTAGTATTTGTTGCTGTTGTTATTGTTGTTGCTGTTGTTATTTCACCTGAAAGTTGTCTTTGGGCTTGGGCTTGGGTCTGACTTTGGCTTTGGCTTTGGCGTTGGGTCTGGGTCTCTTTTTATGCCCCATCCACATAGAAGACAAGCAGCACCAGCACAAAAAATATATTTTCGCATGTAAAAAAAATGAAAAGTACAATCCACTTTTTTCTCTTTTTTTTTATTGTTTTTTACTCGTTTTTTTTTTGTGGCTGGTCGTTGATCCGTTGCTTCCAGCGAGCTCTGAGAGTCCGGCGAAATCGGCGCATTTAACTGATTTGACAGCCTCATACGATATGATATGTGCGTTGTTGATGTTCATGTTAATGCTGTTGCCGATGCTCATACTCAGAGTGAAGCTGATGCTGATGTTGATCATGGTGACAGGCTTCTACTGGACTTCTATTTTTAAGCATTTAATGTGCAAAACAAGTTGAAGGCTGTGCTCTCAGTATGATGTAATTTGCGCTCTTGCCCTCAAGGCACTTTACACACATCTTAACTTGATCAGATACTTTGCTTTATGAAACTATCAGCTTGAACGTGAAATTAAAAAAAAAAAGCAAACTTATAAACAAATTGAAAGTGTGCTTTGGAGTTGTGTAGTTGGTAGTTGTTTTTAATTTAATGAGAAGCTAAATTATAAGTAATAAATTATAATATGCTCTTCACAAAATAAATATTGTTAGGAACGTGGTAAAAATGAAATAAAAACAGATTATTATATTTGTTAGATCTACTATTGTTCATCTAGAAACACTGTCAATAAGTATCGATAGTTAGATACAATCCGTTTTTGAACTTAGAGTCTCTCTTAAGTTTTGCGGGCAACAGTTAAATCAAGGTCATTGTTAAAATTTTAATACTTTTGGTTTTAAAAAACCAAACAAGAAAAAATCTAGATTGAAAAGTAGACTACAAAACTTAATTTACAATTTTGCCTTCTTGGTTCAATTTTGATATTTTTCCTTGACTTCTAAAATTGAGTAATCTGGAATTTTTGTTGAATTTGGATCTTGACCATCACCTGGATTCAAAATTATATTCTTGATTTTAGCACTTTTTTTCTGTCTAGGAACAACATTAGTTTTCTTGAAATTAATCTCTTTAAGTATAATAGGTCTTTTTTTTTGTATAATGGTAAGTACGATCAATTACAAAAGTTGTAATGCTATTTTCTATTGCTATTGAATGGTTTATCAACTCGATTGCATCCTCTTACTTTGACTGCGGATAAACATCTCAATTGGGACGGAGAGAGATAGAGATCGTTTGAATTATGTGGCAAATAAACCATTCTAAATATGAATTATTTATTATATATTTAATTATAATTTTGTATAAATAAGAAATAAATTAGCATCTGTTGTTGACATAAAAAGATACATAAAGTAGTAAAGTATATTTGGGGAACATAATTTAAGGAAGACTATAATAACTAGTATGCAAACTTTTTGTAGATATGTATGTATATAAATAAAACGATACGATTAATACGAATATCTAAAATTTCTTTTGATATTATTATTTTTATGAAATAAAATTACTTTCTTGCATTAGTTTTGAAGAAATAAAAATATATATATGTTATTTTCTTAATCTGAGTTATCAGCAGACTTAATTAGAGATTCTTTGAATTAAATGTTTTGCACTTTTCATCATTATTTGAACAGCTAAGCCCCAAAAATAGTCTTTGGGCAAATTGTTGCCTTTTCATGTTGAGCAGTTTGTTTGCCATTGATGCGGAAGCATTGAAAACGGCGTTGACTTCTTGGAAAAGCGATAAACTCTTTCTCTCTCTCGTATAGCACCTAGAATGTAGAATCTACACCGGCTGTGGCTGTGGCAATTGCAACAGAGTGTGTGAGTGTTTGTCTTATAAAGGAGGAAGCATTCAACAGCAGAGACAACAGCGAGAGAGAGGAGCGAGGAGAGAGCAGGCGATGCAAGTAGATGCCATATATCATGGCACGGCTGAGCGCGCCAAGTGCGTGCCCAGTTCATTAGGAGCATATGGCAATGGGCAGGCGATGGGCGATGGGAGGGAGAGGGAGAGGGAGAGAGAAGGGATAGAGATGGAAGATGGGAAGCAAATGGGAGGCAGTCGTCAGTTGGTGCTGCTTGGCAACTACTTTGCACTTTGCCAGATACTTAACTTGCAGTTATTTACAAGTCATGCTTGCTGCGAATTCGCTTGAGTGTGCAGACAGCGAGAGGGAGAAGGAGTGAGTGTGTGTGTGTGTGTGAGAGCGAGAGAGAGAGAGAGAAGCTTCCCCCCTTTTGGCTGGTTGAGATTTCGTCGACTTGGCTGCCGTTGATGCTCCTGATGAGGATGATGATGGGCTGCAGCTTCTCAGCATTAATAGCAGCCAAAATCTGTTGTCGTTTTTTTTTCTGCATCTTCTACCTATTTATATTCGCATTTATAAATAAACAACGTGAACGAGTTGTCGTTGTAATAAATATTATACACACACACACACAGTCTGAGAGACTGCTTGACAGACTGAGACTAAGAGACAGGCAACAGACATGCACAAATATATTTATATTTAGCCAATTTTCAACGCTTGTTGACAAAACTGTCAACAAAATGCAACGCACAGCGTAATAAAATTGTCCAAGAACCTGAAGCAATTGAAGCGGCATCACGCGGGGAGACGAGACAACACATCACAGCAGCAGCAACAGCAACAGCAGCAGCAAACAAAGTTGCCGCGTTTCTGACAGACAACCAAGTGAAGAAGGAAGAGAAGAAGGGATTTTTGTCATCTTCTTGGAATGGGAAACTGCAAAGACAATGGAAAATGGCAAAGTGTTTGTCATATTACGTATACGCACGGTTGCATGAATATGCTGAAACAGGGGAAGACGTAAGCACACAGGGAAAACAGACTCCAGACATTCAGTTATAAAGGCAAAGTTATGAATTCTGCTGAAGGGAAATCGATATGGCTCGTCTTTTTCTTTTGTTTGCGCAGATCGCGGAAATTCCTCGATGAAAATGCGATTTATTAACATATTTCAGATACATTTCTTTGCCATCGAATACGCCTTAAATTATATTTATAGTCATTATATTATGTATTTCTATTTTGTTACCATCAAATATATTTAAATATAATAAAAATTAAATATTATTTCTTTCGAAATTATGCAAAGAATTCTTGTCGTAAAAAAAAACATTCCAAAAGCATGTCTAATGAATATAATTCTTAATAATTTTTTATATTTTTTAATACGAAATTATTCATCGAATTCTTCTCATACTAGAAAGACAAATGTTGTATGAAAATCTGATTTATTTGGTTATTTGTAATGAATTTCTTAAATATATTTTAAATTAGTATAATCTTAATATGTTTTCTAGCAAAATTGGTCATAAGAAAACAAATTAATTTTGTTTAACATTGCATATTATTTAATGCGAAATTATTCTAAGAATTCTTGAATTTGAATTCTTCTTCTAAGAATGGCAAATTTACATATTTTTTATAGATTTTCTTTTTAAAGTTAATATAAGCTGAGTTATTCATGGAATTTTTGACATAATTAACACAGAAGCATGTCACATTTTTAACTTTATTATTATTATATAGTAACATTTTATAATATTATTTAATGTGAAATTCTTCTTAGAATTACAAAAACATGCAAAATTTATGTAAAATATGATTTACTGGGTTATCTGTTATTCATTTTAAACATCAAATGTGTTTGAAATTATAATATGTATAAATGGCGTTAACATTTTTAATTTCATTTCAAGAGAAATTATTTATAGAAATTTTGTCAAAGAAATAATTTGTAATAATTAATGTGAAAAGAAAAATGGGTTTTATATGAAATAGAATAGAATATTTGTCATTCCTAAAGTATGTCTATAATGTGTGTATTTTTTAAGGTTCTTTTTCATTTACAAAAGAATTTTTATTATTGTTAAATGCGAAATTCTTTTTTGTATTTTTGTCATAATAAACAGAAAGAAAATTAATCTTTGCGTATATTTTTTATGTAGTAAGATTTTATTTAATGAGAAATTATTCATAGAGTTCTTGTCATTATAAAAATATGTCTAGTATAATAAAATGTGTTAACATTATTTATATAATATTATTTATGTGAAATTGTTCTATGCATTAATCATTCATTTGATAGAATTTATAATGAGTACCAATTGTGATATATACAGAGCGAAAAATGGTATATTGAAAAGGCGATTGCAAAGATTAATTAATTAGATTAATTTAAAAAAAATATTGAAATTAGATTTTTAGGTTGAATATAATTTAATATTATAAGAAGATATAATAAACATTTTATTTATAAAAATACTTAAAAGATGCTAAGTAAATAATTAATATATATCTTAATAAATAATAAGTGAGTTTAAGTAGAATAAATATCTAGAAATTCCACCCACAATTAAAATTCTTCAAATATTTGCAAATAAATAAATCAACAAAAGAGCAGCTGCAAATGAAATGTTTGATCCAATAAAAAGATTCTTTAAATTTTATCTATCACTTTGTTCAACAAACTCGAAATTCTAATTCGCGATTCTAATTCGCAGAATTATACTCTTGGGACAGTGTCGCAGAATTTATAGTGAGATTATTGAACTGCTTATCCCGAGCGCATTAATCACACGCAAAACTGAATAAAATGGGGTTAAAATTTATGCCTCCCCAAGAAGAAAACGAGCGCGCAAATAATTAATAGATGATTCTAGGAATTTCGCTTAAAACATATTGAATTTGGGAGGAGAGGAAAGAAATGTAAATGATGCGGCATTAATCATGTTTTGCGGCCACACATTAAACTATTCACAGTGTGACTTATTGCGTGTTGAGTTGACTTAATCACGAGCCAAAATTTGTGGCGATTAAAGCCCTTCCAATTACCACTTGTGCCACACAGTTTGTTGCTGTTGTTGACAAGCAGCTAAAATCAGAGCGAGGCAATCAGACAGCCGAAGCAGCAGCAGTCGCAGTTGTTTATTAACTCAACTCTCGGCCACTTGACACATTTGGTTAAAAGATCAGTCACCTTGCCAGTGCCAGACAAGCAAGCGAGCGGCCACATAACAAATCTTCGCAACAACAACAACGAAAAGTTCAAATCAGCTAATAAATTTATTTCTTTAATTCTTGTTGTTGTTGCTCTCTCGCCTCGCCATAAATAAACTATACAAATATTTGGCTCGAGGCAGCAGCAGCAGCAAACGACGAGCTCATAAATCTGTAAATAAATAAAATAAATTTTCGTATATATCAAAATGTATCAATAAAAATGCTCAACAAGTTTTAGCGCATAGAAAAATTTACATTTATCATATACACAGAGAAAATCGGCAAAAATGATCAAAAATCAAGCAGCGCGCAGTCGACGCAGACGTCGGCAGCGACGCCAGCAGCGACAGCGACAGCGTCTCAGTTCGCTCGCTAATTTGGCGTGTTAATTGAAAGAGCGAAGACTTCGCTGTCGCTGTTCTCTTCTCTTGACTCTCGCTGGGGCAATAAATTTGCTGTGTTTTGTGGCAGAACGAAACGTTTAAGCCGCGCAAATGACAAACAACGAATTAACAAATTAATAAATTATATTTTTCTTCGCCTTTTGGCGCCGTCAAATGAATATTTAATATTTAAATGAACGGGGCGGACGTGGAGCAGCTGAGCCGCTGAGCCGCTGTGCCGCGTATCTACAAGATACTGTATCTATAACTAATGCGCAGCATAAATTTTCGGCACTTGCTGCGCCGCTGTTCGCTGAGCGAAGCCGTCGCCACCGCCGCCTACTTTTTGCATGCTTTTGCATATTAATTCAACTGGCGGCAGGCGTTTAATTGCCCACCAAATGGGGCGTGGCCAACAATGACGTCAACAAGTTGCCGCCTCAGCCGCATCGAATCAATTTTCGCCACACTAAGTCGACGCGCCTCGCCTCTCGCGATTCGATCAACTCAAGTGGGCGCCACAGCAGCTGACAAGTGCAGCAAATTTTCCAAAAAAAAAAAAAAACTAGTAAGAAAGCTACAGTAGAGTGTGCTCGACTTTAAGATATCCGGTACCCATTTTGAATAAAAGCAAAATAGTGTTAGGTGTTCATTTTAAAATATACCGAATTAATATACCGCAAAATACTAAAAATATAGCAGAGTATTTATGGTATTAACTTAAAAATATACCAAATAGATATACCACTAACATATTAAAAATATACCAAAGTTTATATTTGATGTATTGACATATAAAATATACCATAGAATGCAAAATATACCAAATTGTCAGCCAATGCAACTAAGACCCGTAGTAAATATGCGTTTTTCTAACACATATGTATTTCATTGACAAGTGGAAAAGATACAGTTGACTGTGACATTTTGTATGACTGAAAAACATTGCGGTAGTAATTTAAAAATATACCAAAATAATATACAGCAAAATACTAAAAATATACCAAATGTCGTATAGTATTAACCTTAATACAGACCGAATTAATATACCAAAAAAATACTAAAAAAAATTACCAAAGGGCATATTTGGTATATTGGTATACCATCATCAATGTGGTATATCAACATATACCATAGAATGCCAAATACACCAAATTTTCAACCAAAGCAACTGAGACAAAAGTATTTCGTAGATAACATCTGAAATTTGTATCCCATTGCAACCAAATTGTCAGGAATCATAAAGACAAAAGACAGTATTTTATTGTATTATCTCTCTATATCTTATAATCTCTGTGATCTAGATGTTCATACAGACAGACGGACAAACGGATACATTTATTGGAGGCACGAAGTTATAATACCCTTCTACCCTATGGGTAACGGGTATAAAAAGCAAAGCGTGCAGCAAAATTGTGGCACATGCCGCGTGTGGCAGATGCCGCGATAACTTGAGGCATCTAATAAAAATAACTGTGAGATGCAAAATGCATCTATAGATACATATGTTTGGCTAATTTGCTGTCAATTGCCGAACATGAGTCGAATACGAAATACGAGCATGATGCCTATGAATGTATGAATGTGAATGTGAGTGTGAGTGCAGTGTGAGTGCAAGTGTGAGTACTTGTAATAACATAAATAAGACGCCCGAGCGGAAAAACACTCGCATCATTTGTAACCCACTGCGACGGTGCAATGATCTCTCTGTGGTTGTGCCGCTATACAAATAAAGTACTGTCCGTATGTGCATGTGTGTGTGCGTGTGTGTATCTATGTGTGTTTATGGCTGCATGCCAGCAATAAAAACAAAAACCACAACAGCAACAACGATGCAGCAACGAAGCTTTTAAAGAGCAACCAAAAACCAAACAAGCGATAATTGTAATGGAAAAATTGAATAAATTAAGAGAAATCATTTTTCATTGCACAAAAATACGAAAAATAAAAGCTTTACAAAATACGTATTCCAATTTCAATATGATATGATTGTAATATTTTAATAAGTTGACTTCATAATTGAGTGAGAGAGAAAAAGACTTTTACACACTTATTTGGCAACAGCAAATTGAGGAAATCATAACGAGAAAATTGCAAAATTTATGCCCGAAAAAATATGCGCAATTAATAAAATTCGTATTGCATCTGAATGGTTGTGCGGATATCCGTTTCAAAAGTTAAGTTGTTTATTATCTTTGGAAAATCGAAGCGCAAGAAAAATTACATTTTTTTGTTTTTTTGGGAAACATTTGCTACCAAAATTATTGCTATATATTTTCTAATTTATTTAATTATTTATTTTAGTGCTTCCTAGATGATACACTAAAAAATATCAATTTCTAAAATCAAGAATAGCCATTTTAATAATAGTGTTTTTAAAGAAGATAAGATCAAAAATTATTAAATAAGAACATTAATATGAAAAACGTTAAATACTCAATTGAAATTCCAAAAAAAGCTTATTTAGTTAAGCTGTGGCGAAGTATTCTCCAGGAGATTCTGGATTCAAAAAAGACTGTGGAAAATAAAATAAAAGATGGTTCGTAAATATGTTGTTATATTGATCTGAATGTTAATTGAATAATAAAATAGTAAACAACGTAATATTTCGCATAGACTGAAAAGGCATTAAAATATAATGCAACATTTTTGAATCTTACAATAAGATTTATATTCTTAAAAGTTAATTGTTACAGTTTTACTTTATGCAATTGTTATTACTATTATTATTTGGAGCTTTATTTACACATTATAAGCATACATATAATAATTGTTTTTTGTTTATTTTGTTTCATTTCCATTTGAAAATTACCTCAGCTAATCGCTAATAAAATGTTGCACATTGTAAAGTAAATGTGTTTATATTGTAAATTCCTTGACTTTTCCGTTATTCATAAGCTGTCTTCTTGGCGCCTCTTTAACTTTCTACTTTATGTAACTAACAAATAATCATACGCCATGTGGGCCCAGCAATTCACTGAGCCGATTAAATGGTGCAAAACAATTGAGAAAACTCAAATGCAATACAAACACACACACACACAAATATCGAAAATAAAATAAAACCACAATCGAAATACAAATAGAAACAAAAAAAAAAAAACTGAAATTCAAATGAAAATCACATTTGCCAGCCATAATTTTTGGTCTGTTTTCGCAAATTGAATTGCCTTCAAATTTGCCAAACAATCAAAGCGAACGAAAATATCATAAAAATGGCAAATCTATTGCTCTACCTACATCGACATCGGAATACACATATATATAGATATATTTATGTGTCTGTATGTATGGGGATAAATGCCAAATAGTCGCACACATAAAATATAATGCAATGTGAATTTTCAATAAAATATCAACACAGCCATGAAATGTGCATCACCCGATAGACAAGTGGAAACACACACACACGAATCTATATATACATATATATATTACTCTATATATACAGACGGACAACAACACACTTGAAATGCAATAATCATATTAAAATCAACATCAACTATGAAAAAATCTCTAAAGGCAACAAAATAGTTCGTTTTTAAAGTTATTATTAGCCGCAAATGTGCGGCGATATACACACACAGTAAAGTGTGTGTGTATTTGTTTATATGTGAGTACAATCAATATATTGTATCGCACATCGGTTATGCATAGCTCTGCGTATCTATACAAAAATGTATCTGTATCTGTATCTGCATCAATTGAATGACTGACGCTAAAGTACATTTTTTGTTGTTGTTGTTTTGTTTTCAGTTTTTCGCTGTATTTGCGGTTGTGTTTGCGCTTTGTATTTGGCATCTCGTATAAATCATTTAAGCGTCCGCTAAATAACATCAAGTTGAAAATATTCAATGAACTACTTTTCAGTTTGCAAGTGGCAAAATTGTATGCAATGCATAACATACATATAAAAAGTACACATTAAACAAATACTTGCTTATTTATTTATACTCACACACACACATATTTATATATTATAATATATCTATATATATAGAACCATCATATTGCGGCGGGGGCAAATACTGAATTGTTGTTTTTTTTTGTTGGGCTCTGCCTCTGAAATTTATTTGCATGCCACAAATTAAACGCAATGAACACATAAACTATGCACAATATAGCAACCGATTTTGTTCTTTTTCGTTGTCTTCTGATTTCCCCACAAAATAATAAACAAATTATTGAAATTGGTTTTCTCTCTTTTTTTAATGATTCCATTTTATTTATTCATTTTATAAATACATGATTTTAAAATTAAAGCATTTTCGGACGCTTTTAGAATATTCATAAATATAAAATTTGATAAAAGAGAATATTATAAAAAAACGGTGAAACAGTTTTTCTCTGTATTTATAATGCTTCACTTTATAAACAAATAAATGCAAAATTAAAGAATTTCCAGGATATTTTAATAATACATATTGAATAGTTTATTCATAAATATTATATAATGAGGGAAAATAACTTGTTTCAAATATTAAACAAATTATTGAAAAACAGTGCGGTATTAATTAAAAAATATACCAAATTAATATACTGCAAAATACTTAAAATATACCAAATTTTATATAGTATAAGCCTTAAAATAGACCGAATTAATATATCACAAATATACTAAAATATAAATATTAATAATAAATATTAATAAATATTAAACAAATTATTGAAAATGTGTTTCTTACTTTTTAATGCTTTCATTCATTGTACATATATATTTTTTAGTAGATAAATTTCAAATTAAAATATTTTCAGGAGATTTAAAGATATTGAAAAGCAAAGTCTGAAAACGATTAAAAGCATTAGTTAATTTGTAAATATTATAATAAATATTGTAATAATTTTAATTCCTCTATTAAAAATATATTTATTGATACGATAAACTTTTTAAAACTTATTTATTTTTATTTACTTTAAGCACTGTTTTATATATTTTTTTATCTACAACACTGTAAAGATATTATTCGATCCAGAATATATGAAAATTTACAACTTCTAATAAAGATTATAAGTAAGTTACAAAATATTCACTTAACAGAAACCTAAATTCATTTTGCATATTTTGGGAATATGTAAGTTATATATTAATAGTATTGTTAATCCATATACTTAATATAAGTTTATTTATTCTATTATTGTTGTAAAATTTCTTTATTAAAATGTATTTAGGTAATCTTCAATTGGTTGAATAGACTAATTTGTAAATATTTGCGAAATTAGAAAATAAAACATAAAACAGTAAATGAAGTTAATACTTAAATTCAAATTATTTATTTTACAGTCGATAATAATACAGTATTTTAATTGAATAGCTTATGTTTTGTAGAGCAATATTATTTGGTCCGATTTAAGTTACATATTAATCATCCTCATATTATTTCATTAAATGAGCGAATAATTCTAGACAATTGGCCAAATAAAGTGCTTGCCTTAAAGAATATTAATCCAAAAATAAACTTAACAAAGAAAAGAGCAATTCGTCCACACATAAACACACACATACCCACACACTATGCTGCATGTTTGTGTGTATCTCAATATTAATTTGTCATTTATAAATTTTGCAATTTAAAACGCAAATTTCAACAATTTCAGGCGTCAACGCATCGCCAAAGCAGCGCAACCCCGCAGCCCATCAACCTCATCCCCCTTCCTTACCCTCTCCTACCCTTACACTCCGTTCCTCTTGCTCTCCTTTGCGCTTTTCGCGCCCAAACGCCTGGCTGTCCGCTCCTATTTTGTACGCTCCTCCGCCTCGTTGCGCATACGCCGCGTAGGCCGTCACATATAAATTTGCGACTCAATCGCCGGCATTTGTTCGCTGTCGTTGTAGTAGTTGAATGTGGTCGCCTTTCGGTTCGAGGCGAGTGCCCCCGAGTGTGGCCCACACTGTGGGCTACTTTTGGTCTCCCATTCTTTCTCTCTTGGTTTCTTTTTCTTTTTCCTCTTTTTTATATGCATTTAATTTGCCTCACCTTTCCCTGTGGACCTCAGTTCAGTTGAGTTCTAATGCTCGGCAGCTCGTCTGCGTTCGCTCGAGCGCACTGCGGGCCACAACAATTTATGTTGTGTGTTGTTGTTGTTGTTTGTTTTTGCTTTTTCTTAAAAATAAGTTTTTAATTGCGAGCTGACGCGACGGCAGCGGCAGATTATTCGCCAAATAATTTGGCTCTTGAGGCTAAAAACCGATCGCCAAAGTTTGCAGCATGAGCGAGAATCGTTCTGTTGGGTAAACATCTCTCAGATCGCTGTGCCATGTGGCGCAGCTAATCAGTCCCTCCTCCCTCTCTCTGTTGCCTTCATCTACTCTCGCGCTTGCACTCTCCAACTCGTCGAATAGTTGGCAAAATAATTTATCGAAATGAGCGGCAGCGTTGAAATTAAACAGGTTGGCCGAGAATGCAACAGCAGCGGCATCTTATGAGGCTGGGCAACACGACGTGTGTCTGTTTATTTGTTTGATTTACCAGCGCAGTCTGTAATTTTTGCTGAAGCGCTCATAATTTGTATATTTGCGATTTTCAATTAAGCAGCAGTCGCCGATGTTGTTGTTGTTGTTGTTGTGGCTGCCGCTGCGGCAGGGCGGTGACATATGCACCACAAATATGCCACATGGCCTGCCAGCAGCGTCCATTCGAATGCAACTTATTGAAATTTATTAATAGACAGCCGCCACCCACGCGAGCAAAAATCTCACATCACATCACTGAAACGCATCGCAACTCGACTCCTCTGTCAGGTTTCTCTCGCTCGCTCGCTCGAGCTGTGGCCATTGCCATTGAGTAGACATAATTTACAATTATTTCAAGGACACTTTACATAGAGACTGCCAGGCAGGCAGGCAGGCAGGCAGGCAGGCAGGCAGGCAGGCAAAAAAAAAAAACAAGTTCGAGGCAAAGGCAAAAGCAAAGGCAGCCCAAAAGCCACCTCAACCACTTGATGGTCCTACGTGCTGGCCATGCTTAAATGACTTTAGCTCAAGCTTTGCGGCTGCTTCATCGTTGCTTTTGTTGCTGTGCATTAAGTGAAAAATTGCAATTTTAACGCCCGCGTTAATTTACAGCAGTTGCCAGCAGACGTTGCCGAGATGCAGATACAAACGCAGATACAGATACAGATACAGTTGCATAGATACTTCAACATGATGTTGCCCTGCGCAGCATAAAACTAGTAACAAAGTCGAGCACACTCGACTGTGAGGTACCCGCTACAACTTTGTTTTCTTAAAATATGCCAAATTAATATACCGAAAAAAATACCAATATAGACTCCAAGCCATATTTGGTATATTGACATAGTACAACATTCCAATATGTGACAGTCTTTAATATTGTATCGGTATACTAAATAAATCTAAATCTTTCGGTATATTTTGGTATTTTAGTATATTAATTTGGTATATTTAGCATATCTATACATTGCTACATTGAAAATATACCAGAATGTAATAAGATAACGATATATCACATGTTGGTGTTCGTATGTTTTAGTATTTTAAGTATATTAATTTAGTATATTTGATATATCAATATTTTATTAATAGTATATCGATATACCATATCTAGCTTTCGGTATATTTTAGTATGTTGGTATATTTGGTGCATCAATATATTGTTACATTTAAAATATACCAAAATGTAATCGTTTATCGATACACAAATTGCAGGCTTCGGTATATTTTTTTTATTTTTGGTCTATTAATTTGGTATATTTTAATAACAATAAAAATGAAATTGAGTGGAACTGAGCCTGGCAAAAATTTAAGACAGATGGTCGCTGATCGCTATATTTACTTTATTGGGTAGGATATATCTGTTACGGAACTACAAAAATATACTGAAGACTTCATTTGGTTTGTTTACATTCTATAACATTCAAATCATCAAGCTATGACTTACTAGAATCGATTGACAATGCTTAAGAACATTTTTAATCTATGGTATATCGACATACTAATGCGTTGATAATATACTAGATTGCTCCTGCCAGACACATACATTTCCTGTATGCACAAAGTTATAATACTCTTCTACTCTATGGGTAGCAGGTATAAGTAGTAACTACGATATAGTAAGTAACTAGTGCCTGTGTCTCTTTGTCTTTTTCGGGGGGCTGTGCGTGGCAACGTTGCAAGTCAGCAATATTGCTGCTGTTGGTGTTGCTGTTGCCAGTTGCTGTTGTGGCAGCTACTTCTGACCGTGCTGAAGGTAAACCAGTGCGTTGTCATTGTTGTTGCGTTGTCATTGCCAAGGCACGCTACCAGAGCTTGGCTGTCTGTCTGGGTCCCTGACATTGTCTCTCTCTCTCTGAAGTCTCTGTTGCTCTCTGTTCTATCGCATAACATTCCACATAATTTGTTAACTTGCTATGCATAAAACTCGAGTGCGGATTTATGACTTGACGCGAAATTGATCGCGACTGATCAACTGCAGGCTTCTGCAGGCCGAAGCCCTATAACAACAACTATATAAGACAACAAAAAAATAAATAAAAAGTAAAAGAGGCACAAAAAAAAGCCAGAAGAGAGTCGTTGATCGTGTAGAGGATTGCAGAGGAGCTTGCTTTTGGCTTTTGGTGGAGCTTGAGCTCAAGCTCCACCCGTATTGAATTCCAATGTCAAATCGCAGCGCATGATTCAATGCCAAGAGCCAAGGTGGCCCGTATATCGTTTCAAGTATTAATACCCCGATCGTTGTTGAGAGTTCGATTTTGTTTTCATGATTCGGCTGCAGCTGCAGGTGAAGAAGACAACGCTATCGGGGTTATGGCTTCGTCTTCTTTTGCGGCCGGAAGTTGCCTGTTGCCAGTTGCCTGCTGCCTGTTGCAAGTGGCGCCATTGGTATTTTGATTGATAATAATGCTTTTTCATCGATGAATTTATTATTCTTATGCTTTCAGCAAGATCGACGGATAACAAAAAAAGATCTGTGAAATGTGCAGCGAAGAGGAAAAAAGCTGCAACAAATGGGCAACTTTTTGACTGAATGAATGTTGCGACACAATCGTAAATCAATTCGTGCAGGAATTTAAAATATAAATATAAAATATTTAATTTATACAAATTAGCGTATTTCGAAAGAAAAGAAATGAATGAAAATGAATGAAAATCCGAAAACGAATTATTATTTCATAATTAACTTAAACTTTTGAAAAATAAATATTGTATACTCATAAATAAATGTGTATGCATTGTTTTTAAATGCAGATTATTAATTTAATAAATTATATAATTATAAATAAATAAATAATTCTATTAATAAATATGATTAGATTTAAATAGAATTTTCAAATTTACATTTTGAGGATCATTCATTTAAATAATATATATATACCAAATATTTTCGCATATGAACTTTATTTCAATTCTCATTAAACAATAAATATTAAACAAATTTCAAAGTAAATAAACGTGCGCGTGACCTAAGACCATCAGTGTACATGAATATAAGAATAAAAACATATTTTACCTACATTATTTTTTCCTACAATTTTTTATTGATTTTAAAAGATTTAAAAAATATTTTAATTAAAGATACTTACTAAGTTATTATACATGATTATTTTATATTACATACTAACCCAATTAATATTTTAAATAAAATAAAATATGCCAAAATTTTAAATAAAATAAAAAGTATAATTATACATAAATAAAATATTCAATTCATGATATTCCTCAATATTTAAGGTACTCTTAAATATACATTCAATTAGTTTAATTTAAATTTTTATTATAGGTTTAGTAACATACTTAAGATAAATGATTTATTTATGTTAAAACAAAAATGTTTTGAACCGAGAATTAAATGGATTTTAATAATTACTTTAAGATGAAACAAGCAATTGATAACGAATTTCTTACTAATCCAGGAAACTTTTAAAAAATGTTAATTTGTAAACATTAAAAATACTTAATTCAGCAAATTATTAAATATGTTAACTTGTAAATATTATAAATGTTTGAATGTGCCATAATACGCACATTTGCAATTGACAGCTGTGTAATTAGAATGATTTCGATATGATTGCCAGCATCATCATCATCATCAGCAGCTGTTTATGGCGCTATTCAAATCATTTAACTTCGAAGTCTCCGTTCATAAGAAATGATCTTTACACTCCATATAAATACATTCAGTCATTTGGTCATTTAGTCGCTTGTTTTGTGGCGTTCTGTCGAGTTAAGTCAAGTTGAGTTGAGTTGAGTTGAGTCTATAAAACTATATGACTGCCAATTTGGTTTCGGATTCCCGAGTTAACAGCCCGACTCGTTGGCTGGCGATAACCCTTAGTAGCTGTATCCCCAACAGTTTCATCATAATGGGACGCTTAAATGACAATTTGTGGTCAGATATATATATGAGTTTCTGTGTAAACAACAAATCGATTGGCAGTTAAATCTTTATGTGGATTTTCACACTTTGCATATTGTGATTGCATGCAATTTGAGACTTGATCAGAGACAAGTTGAAGAAGGAGGGAAAAAAATACCGAAACAGAATCAAAAGCTGCGATCAAAAGTGATCATTATGAGGGCTTTTTGAGTGGCCATAAAAGGCGCGTGCAGCATTAACCGTTATGCCAAAAATACAGCAATGAATAAGAAACCGAAAAAATATAACAGAAAAAAAAATGCTGAAAACTGATTTATAGCGTTGATCCAAAAAGGGTTTATAAGGCCAGACAAAGCCATAAAAATCTCGAACGTAAATTAAGCAAAGATGCCAAAGACAAAAGCGATAAGTGCACGAAGTATGTATTTATATAAAAGGCACAAACTCTGAGAAAGCAAATTATATACCCAGAATCATATGCAATGCGAGTACATAAAGCTGTGTACATAGTTGCATATATAGAGATATGTATATAAGATGCCACAGACTGGAATTGGCAGCGACGGAGCTGGGCTAATTTAAGCGAGGACAACACCTCAACTCATATTTAAAGCCGGCTAAATCAGTGCCTCGTCTGTCTCCCTTAGTCTCTCCCCTTATTTCTGTCTGTCTCGCTGTCTGTCTGTCTGTGTGTAAGTTCCAGTCAGAGAGTCGCGTCCAAAGTCACCCAAAGCGACGTGGCTGACGCTGACGTCGTCGCCATCGCCATCGCCATCGTCGTTGTCTGTGTCTGCTTGGTTTTGTCTTTGTGTCTGGGCCGCAGCAAAGTAAAAAAGAAAAAATAAAGCAACAAAAATGATGAAAAAAGAACAAAATTAAACACATAAGTAACAAAAGAGGGGAAAAAATACAATAAAATTATAAAAAAAAAACAGAAACAGCAGCAACTAAATCGATGCAGCAGCAGCAGCAGCCGGCAAAAGAAGCGCAGAGAAAGGAGAGCAAAATGTGGTGCGGGGGGCGTATGAGTGATATCAGAGTTGCGAGGCACAGGAACACACAATGAACCAAGGCAGCAGGCAGCAGTCAGCGAACACTAAGGCGAGGGCATTGGTGCAGTGCAGAGAAATTAAGAAACCAACAAATTCATCCAGAAAAGTAGTCAATAAAGTGTCGACAATGCGCACAACAGCAACAGCAACAACAACGACAACAACAACGACAACAGGAACAACAAGAGGAACAACAGAGCCGACAACAACGACCACAACGAAACCGTCAAAAAGCAGCAGGCAGGCAGGCAGGCAGGCAGTCAAGACCCCGAGACCAGAGACCAAGAGACCAAGAGAGCTTTGAGCTCTGAGTTCGAACTCGAGTTCGGTTTTAGTTTCGCGACAGCAGAGAGGAGGTGACAGGGCATTGCAATCGCCTCCGCCTTCTTTACCCGCCTTCAGCTTCTCCGCAGCCATCAAGTTAACTTGAGCCGAACACACAACGAGTCACAATCCGAGTCGATGTCGAAGTCGCAGTCGCAGTCGCAAGTCGAAGACGAAGTCGAGTTGAGTTGAGAGCTGAGCCACAAAATCAATTGAGCGATCAAGTGTCTTGAGGCGAAACAGAAGGTGGAATAAATAAAACAATAACGATGATAATGAAGTTAAAGTGAATTTTGATGAATATGCCGACGAGGCGTGGCCCCGAAAGAACACAAACAGTGCTCAAGTGGACAGTCGCAAGTTGTGCAGAGAGAGAATGAGACTCGACTCTGGATAGTGGACATGGGAGTTGCCCCGCCTGGAAGCGAGCAAACAACAACTGCTCCTCCGGACATCCGGGGCAAGTGCTTAAGCACTTTTTCTGACAGCGACAACAACGACGACGACGACGATCACGATCATTGCAATTAGTTAAACAGCGCGCAGACAACTGCACAACACAGGCAAATGACACTGGCTTAAAGTGCCACTTAAATATTAGATTCAATGCAGCTGTCAGAACTGTCGTCAAACTCATTGAACAACTTAACATGCAGTTTGGTGTAGCCTAGAGCTTTCAGCAGCTTGCAGCAAATGACAGTGGCTTAAAGTGCCACCTAAATATTAGATTCATATGCAATTCAGCTCTCAAAATTGTTTTAAGTACCGGATTAAACTTGTTAAACAACTTTACTGGCATTTTGGCTTAGTTTAGAGCTTTCATCAGCTTGCAGATATTTGATACTAGCTTAAAGTGCCACTTAAATATTAGATTCAATGCAAGTGTCAGAACTGTCGTCGAACTCTTTAAGCAACTTGACTTGCATTTTGGTAAAGCTTAAAGCTTTCAGCAGCATGCAGGCAGATTACGTTGGCCTAAGTTCCACTTAAATATTAGATTCATATGCAATACAACTGTCAACATTGTTTTAAGTACAGAATTAAACTTGTTAAACAACTTTTCTGGCAATTTGGCGTAGCGTAGAGCTTTCAGCAGCTTGGAGACAAGTGATACTGGATTAGTGTGCAACTTATATATTAGATTCACACACAATGCAACTGTCAGATCTGTTTTATAGTAAGTATAGAACTATATTTATTCTACTTCTTGACTTGCATTTTGGCATAGCTTAAAGCTTTCAGCAGCTTACAGATAAATTATACTGGCTTAAAGTGACTCTTAAATATTAAATTCATAAGCAATGCAATTGTCAAAACTGTCTTAAGTATAGAATTAAACTTGTTGCGCAAATTGGCTTGCATTTTGGCGTAGCTTAGAGCTTTCAGCAGCTTGCAAGATTAATCAGCCAAGCAGCTAGATTTTAAAACTAGAACCATGACTTTTGATTCGTACAATAATAACTGCAATATATATTTTATTCCTAGTTGTCATCAAATATAAATTTTAAGAGACATTCAACAAATAATTTTTTATGCGATTTATTGGGATTATAACATAGGCTTCTTTGCTGACTAAGCTGAAGAGATTCTTTTCTACCTGGAATGCCAGAGTTAATATTGAAAATAATTAACAATTAATATTTAAGGATTACAGCAGCATATAATTATAAACGCTGTAGAATTATATAATAAGGTTTAAGCGTTCCGTTGTATTCATTGACCTCCATAAAATCAACCCAAGAGCTTTTAATCTGGAGCTTTTCTTCGTTAAGCTTAACATGAATAATTAATGCGCTTTAAGCAACTTGTTGCATCTGGATTTAAATAATGACTTCTTGAAGTTCTTCTAGAACATTAATAATATTAAAAAGCTGTTTCTATATAATAACTTGAAGTGTTGTGTCATTTGCTCAAACTTGCAAAATTTAACTACCGTTTCTTAGATTAATCCAATATCAGATAATGTGATTTCAAGTTGAGCATTTGAGATAAATGTGACCCAATTGTTAAACCATCTACTGTGCAGTTTGCTGCACAATAGTTTAAAAAGCGATACGATTGAGGCAACAAAACACTCGAAAACAAATAGAACAAAAGCTAGTTGATAGCATTAAGAGAACATTGAGTGGGCAGCGTGAGATGATGGGTGAAAGAGTTAGAGAAAAATGAAAAAAGAGAAAATGGGGAAGAAGACGACAGGAAAACAACTGCAGAAGTTTCTGCTGTAATTTGAAAAGTCGACTGTGACAGCGTTAAATTTTCAATAGCCCAGCACATCTGAAAGTGTCAAAAACTTTTCACTGAGAACTTTTTGTGTGTTCTGTGTGCAGAGTTGTTGTTACGAATAACTAAATATTTGCCAAAGTAAGTTGGATTAGTCAGAGAGTTAGGCTATACATTAAAACTGGTAGAATGTAGTGCAGAAATAATTGTATTTTGTTATCGTATTAGAAATTCATTTAAAAGTTCAATCAGTATTGAAATTGCTTAGCTTTTATGTATTGCAACTTTTTATAATTATTAGTAATTTTATATTTTAGTAATTATTTAATATTAGTAATTGAAACATTTTATTAGAAGTGCGATACATATAATTTAGACTGTTTTTACAGTTAATGTAATGTTAATATATTGTTAATGTAATGTTATTGTAATGTTAATGTAATGTTAGTTTAATGTTAATGAAATGTTACTGCACTGTTAATGTGAAGGTAATGTTTATGCAATGTTTATGTATTGCTAATGTTATGTTAATGTAAAGTTAATGTACTGTTAGACATATAATATAAGATTTTATAGATGAAAAAGTATTTACAATACTTTAAAAATAAGCCAATAATTCGGTAAGTTTTAGTTTAAGTTTAAAAATGTTGAAAATTTAATATTAATTAATGCATAGATTAACATAAAGGAATTAAAAATAAAAATATTTACAAATATTTTCGAAAAATAAATATACTTTTATAAATTCAATTTCGAACTAATTAATTTAAAGATAATAACAATAACTTTTTAAACTTTTTAAAGAAAAAATTATTTTTTATTTTAATAATAATTTAATCTAGATTCCTATTTAATTTTCGTATTTGAAATTTGCATTATTTTGGTAATATTTCACTTTATTTATTTTTTATTTTTTATTTTAATAATAATATATTCTAGATTCCTATTTAATTGTCGTATTTTAAATTTTGCATTATTTTGTTAATATATCAGTTTATTTATTTGATTAACTGACTAGAAATTAATTGATAAACTTGCATAGCACCTTTGTGAGTTTTGTTAAGAAATTCCTGTGCTCTTTTTCCACTTAAATATTTCGTTTCTATTTTCATTTTAGTAGGGTATTTAATCTTCGCAAGACATAATGAAAACCTTAAGCTGCTTGTTATTGCTGTTGTTCCAGTTGTTGTCATTGCATGGTCGACATTCAAAGTTCGTCGCTTTGGTGCATCCCACTTCGAGGTTGTTGGTTGGGTGGGTGTGTGTGTGTGTTGGTAGAGGAGGAGGAGGGGGAGGAGGGGTCATAAGAGTTGCGACAACTTGCAAAGCGCCGTGTCGAGGTCACAGAATTCACAGAGTCCTGAGAGGAAGCGAACGCGAGATAGAGAGAGAGAGAGAGAGAGATAGAAAGAGAGCCAGCGAGGCGACAGCAAAAGAAGCAGAGCAAGTGCAAAAACTAAAGGCATGCCACAGTATACATGCACTATATACAACAGCATGTATGTGTGTGTGTGTGTGTGTGAGCTTGCAGTTTGATATTTCCTTTTATTGAAAATGCACTTTGGTGCCATGTAAACTTTGCAATCAAAGTCAACGGCAAACTGGCGACGTTGGTGCCACAAGAACGAGACCGAGACCCGAGAATCGAGAATCGAGACCTGAGACGTCTGAAAGGTTCAACCTGGCAAAATGCTATTGGATATGGGGTAAAGAGTCGAGAGGTTCGGGATATATGTACGTAGAGAGAAGGAGAGAGAGGGAGATAGAGAACTGTGCTGCCACCTCTAACGATATAATGGCAACGACCATGGCCAGACATTAGAAGCGACTATGTGACTGCAACAGCAACAGCAGCAGCGAATGTTGTTGCAACAGCAACAGCAGCAGCGAATGTTGTTGCAACAACAACAACTGTTGTTGTTGGGGACTGAGTCGGAGGTACAGACACACAGGCATAACTAGAGCCACCGCCACCGTCACCGTCACCGACACCGCACCTTGCCTCTCACCATCCATTTGCCTCTCTGCTTTTTTGGCCTGCGCTTCCTATTTTTAGTTTGCATTCCAAAACGGCGTTGCCATTGCCTCTGTTTACCTGTTTTCCTTTACCTCCCCGCTCCCCCCATCTCCATCACCATCTCATGTTCTGTTCTCGGCTCTTTGCTGGCGGAATTCAGCAGTTTGTAACTTGTTTTTCGTTTTATGATTTCTGCCCAGCAAACTGTACTCTGCACTAAACTCGGTTGCCTGCCAGCCTGCCTGCTGTTGACGACTATGCGAAAAAGAGGTCCTAGAACCGATTGCTGATGTCCTTGGCCTATGTCCTGTGTTTCTCTGCTCTGTCTGTCACTGCTGATTATGGCAATTGCCTCGATCAATGCTGCTGCTGTTGCTGCTGATATTTTGCCGCCTGTAAATGCAATTGGCATTGCACCACAAACATTTCTAAAACTCAAAACTCAATGAGTTTGGCTTTTGTGTGTGTGTTGCAGGAGCAACACGCTCTGCGCTCTGGTTGCTACTTCAATTTCGACTCCTCCTCCTCTGCCTCCTCCTCGACTTGGCTGGTGAGAAAATTGTGTTGTGTTGTGGCATTTTGGTTGCGAAGGGTCGCAACAGACATGCAACGATTGCAAACAACAAAGGTAAACACCCATGCACCCACCGCCCAATTCCCTCAGCCATCCACACAGTTTTCCACAATACTTTTGCCCGTTGGGTGCGTGGCGCATTAGCCAGTCCCAAAAGCCAAACTTGGCCCTGCTCCCAGGCCATATTGCTGCTGTTGCTGTTGTTGTTTGTGTTTGTGTTTTACCTGCTGCAACGTCGCTTCGCATAAAATGCAATGAACTCGGCAGTCGGCACTGTCAAGGATGTGTGTTTATGTGCGGATAACTCCCACCCACAGAACTTCTCTCTTTCCCTTTCTTTCTCTCTCTCTGCCCTTTGTCTCGTTGTCGACGTTGTGCTTTTTTCCCCATTTTACGTCTATTTGGTTTTATTTTAGCTGCCTGGCTCCATGTTGAAGTCTTCTTGCCTCCCGCCAACTCTGTCTCCCTCTCTCTTTCTCTCTCTCTCTGTCGCCTGCCGCCGCCACCAAATGCATTTCCATTTAACATGCCAGCAAGGATGCGGAGTCCAAAAAGGATGTAGGCAGGAGGTTGGCAGATGGCATGGCCATCGGCTTTGTTGCTGCGGTTCTCTTCCCTTCACTCTCCCAGTCTGTCTATACGACTGGCAACCATTTTTCTCTCTCTCCCTCTCTCTCTGTCTCTGTCTCTCTCTCTCCATTTCCACCTGCCACAAGCTCATGCAATTGAATTGTTTTTCAACGTGCAACAGTTTTGTGCGTTTTATCGCAACTCCTACGTCGGTGCAACAATTTAGCAGCCATCAATTGAAATTTAAATTTTTCAACATTTTACTTTGCGCATTTCACAATTTATTCATCTAAAGTGCAAACATACTAAACACATAAAGAAAAACATTTCACTTTATTTTTAGAGATTAAATGTGAGATTGAATGATTTTCTAATGGTAAATAATAATGTTTTCGAAACCTTATCAAGTTTATAGTATTACCTTTAATCGTAATAACTTCCTGGATCGTAAGAAAAATGTTTTGCTTGACCGATATATTTCTTGCATATACTTATAATGCTCAATGGCGTAAATTGTTCTAGGCTACATAATAATAAAAAAAGCCATATCGAAATTTTGTTTGTTTAGAACAAAAATAAATTTTGTATAATAAAAAAATAATATGTACAGATAAAATTTCTTGAATTTTTACTGATTATTTAAAATCGTTAAACATTAGAAGTATTCATCTTAAACAAAATAAATATTTTTTAAACATCATAAATACTCATTCTAAACAAAAACCTATGGCAATACTACATACTCAATTAACATACTCAAATAACCGAAATGTATTTGAAACTGAAGTGTTTTAGAAAAAACAAAAGAGGTGAGAAATAACAAAAGTTAGAAATGCTTAAGTAAACCTTAGTAAAGCCAATTGCAATATTAAGGCGAACCTATTTATTGAAGAAATGTTTACTATCTTAAATTTAATATATAATACGTTGCTTTTAAGAATTGTTTTACAAAATCTTAGCATATTAAATAATAGTATTCAATTTATGGTGACCATTTTGTGTGGCTTGTTCAGAGTTTTAATAGTGACCACGGTTGCCACTTTTGGTACAAATGTACCAAAACTGGTACATTTTTTATGCGTTGGTACATTGGATCACTTTTTTTTTATTTTGGTACATTTTCGATATGCCTGGTCTAGAATTTAAATTTTTCATAAAATTTTAGGTTCACACATATTATTTTAACAAATGGCTCTGTTCCACCAGACACAAATTTTGTATCAGTTAGAAATTGAACCATGACTAACACTGGAAAATATTGCATACAGTCGATTTGCGACGTATTGTGTCAATTGAGAAAATATGTAAGAGCCAATCTAAGGTCTATCACTACTTAAACAGTTATATATTGTGAATCACAATTTGTGAAATACAAAAAATCTTTCGTGAAAAAATTTTTGGTACATTTTTTTGGAATGACAACCGTGATAGTGACTGACTTTAACATAACATGAGTGCTTACATTAACTGAGTTCATCTCTGGAATATAACATTCAAGAGGTATGTTAGATATTAAATTAATATATCGAACAGAAAGTTATGCATAATTAAAATTTTGAAAAGCAAAATGTACAATTAAGTATATGCTTATATACAAAAGTGTATTGAAATAATTACCATCTCCAAAATATTTAATACATAAAGTGTTGCCATTATAATTATCTTTACAAAATTTTAGAATAACAAAAGAAGTACTTTAATAAAAGTTAGAAATAATCATTTTAAAATTTAATTTTAAAATTAATGAACATTTTCAAACATTTTGTTTTATCAAGTGATAGATTATCTGAAATATTTTACACTAAACGTTGCTATTAAAATTTGAATGGCAGTTTTGTTAAGCTGTTGCAGTCTGTTGAAGAGCTGGCTAACTCACAGTTGTCTGTCTGCAAGGAAGAAATAAAATGCCAAGCAATAAAATAAAAATAAATACAAATTTTAATAATTAGTTGTGCTGCGTGCAGAGTTAACAATCTCTTTCTATCTCTATCTCTCTCTCTATCTCCCTCTTGATAGTTTTGCCCCCGCTTTCGAGTGTTTGCTTTGGCTACAACTTTTTCAATCTATGGCATTTACATGCAACTGTTATTGTTGTTACCTCTCTTTTTTTCAGTTTTTTTTTTTTGGTAAAAACTAAGCGAAACAATAATGAAATAATACACAAATGTGAGCTGTTGTTGTTTGAGTCCGTGTTTATAGTATTTGTGTCTGTGTACATTGGAAAGTTTGCTGCTGCTGTACGAAAAGAGACGAGACGAGTTGAGTTGAGTCCGCATTGCCCGCTGAGCTTCTCCAGCGTGCTGTCACCTCTAAGCGGCTTCCCCTCTCCCCTCTTTCTCTTGCTGTCTGCATTTCTCCTTTCTTTCCCTCCCCTCCCCTCCTCTTTCGTTTGCCTTTCCCCTGTAGTGTATTCCACTAACCCCATCAAGTCAGCTAAGCAGCGCGGGCGGCTTTGGCGGCTGCCTTTGAGTGATGCTTTGGTTTCATAACTAACCGTTTTTTGTTTCTCAGTTCCCATTTCTCGCACTGCCCCCCGCCCCTCTCCACTCCCCCTCCTTTTAACCGTGTTGCAAGTGTAGGTAAAGGTAATGTTTACCATTTCCGCTTGTCGCTTCGTCGTCGTCGTCGTCGTCGGCGTGGGTACAATGAAATTTTTGGACGTGAACGTGAACCAAACGAAAGACATCGCTAAGTTTGACTCGCTTTTTCTTCTTCTCTCTTGTTGTTGTTTTTTTTTTTCGGGGTACGCGTTATATGAGATGCATGTCAACTTTTCGGTTACTGCCACTGAAATTCATTTACCTAACGGTTTTTTTTCTGTGCTTGTTTTTTGTTGTATTATATTTTTGCTCTTTCTTACCAAATGCGTGCCAAGGAAATAGAAAGTGCACAGAGCTTATGCGGGCGATAATAAGAAAACAAGCTAGAAATTGGCATCACTCACACACACATACACTCACATACTAATAAATAGAGCTGACATTTCGGCTGACGAAATGTTGGGAGATTTTTGACAAATGCAAATTTGACAAGTTTTTTTCTTGTCTTTTATTTTTCCAATTTCCCTTTCCTGCACTTTTCACCCAATTTGACAGCTTTCTTGTTGTGTGACACAATGAAAACTCTTCCACAACTCTTGTGTTTATGAAAGCTAATAATGTTTATCAATGAGATCTTGTAAGGCAACCAACGAAAAGGCTTAAATTATATTTTCATAGAAGACTTGTACCAAAGTATCTTAAATTCAGAAGCATTTCTTCATCTTTGCAACTGCTAAAAATTTTAAAATTATTTTTTTTTAATAAGGGTGAATTATTTTTCAATTTTATGAAAGTAAAATTATATTATATGATTTTCATCAAATAATATTTCTTTACTTGCAATGAAAAAAATTTTAAAGTTGAACATAAAAATTATTGCTCTACTTTTGAATATAATATGTAGCATAGATAAGCAATAGAAATTAAATGGTATATTAGGAACTGTGTAGTATATTTGGAATATAGGAATATATCAATATACCAAATATAGTCGTATCTCACAGCTCATTCGACTATAGCTTTTTTATTTGGTTCGATATCATTTTATTTATTTACTCTTATTATTTCATTGTTGTTTATTGAGGACATATGTTTGTTTTTTTTTTTAAATTATTCATTAGCTTTTTCTTATTGATTCAAAATCAATACTAAATCTATATAATTCTAATCTAGAACTTTAAAAATAACCTTTACCTAATTTTAAAATTGTTTTAGTTTATTGTTTTTTTTTACTGTAAATTTTGAAGTACACGATAATTTCCATCAGAGAATAAATTATCCATATGTCTATTTAAAAATCTGCTCACTAGTGTTCTTCACTAATAAATTATGTTTGAAATATTGTGACTAAAAGATTTTTATTGGCAAACATTAAGACATTAAACTAGATGCATTTATTCTTCATTTGATTGCCTATAATTATAAATTTAGTATATTATAGAATATATGGTATTTTAATATTACATTAAGAGTATTTCTAGCACTCTTTCAATTGTCTATAATATTTTTATTGAAATAATTTAATGGATTAAAGTGATGTTTGGAATACTTTTAATTTCTTTGTAAATTAGATAATAATTAATGTAGTAAATTTTAAAATATACAGCATTTAAATACTAAACGAATAGTATTTTCATCACTTTATTATCCATAATAGTTTTTATAGAATAATTCAATTGGTGTTATGTTATGGTGTTTGGAATACTTTTTTTTATGTCTATTCTATTTCCATCAAAATACTTAATAACACTTCATAAATCATTAAGTGCATAAAACAGTTTCAGTGTTTATTAATGGTTAAATAAAAGTAAAGCTTACTTTGAGTGCCTAACAAATCGGTCAAAATAGGCTAAGAGTTGCAGCAACATGTTATGCTGATCTAGTATGTTGCCGATTGCATTGGCAGCAACAGCAACAGCAACAACAAGCACATCAACAACCAAAGCAGCAGGTTGCTGTAATAGCAACAACAACACTTTTTGTGCTATTGCTAATTGTATCAAATTTTCATTTTGATTTAGATTCAGATTACGAGCCAAGACCAAGCCAGATGCCGATGGCAACATTAGACAGCAGCCACAACAACAACAACAACAGCAACAACAGCAACCTGCAATCATTGCAGTCGGAGCTGGAGTCGAAGTCGAAGTCAGTTCCTCAGTAGACACAACAGCAACAGCAACAACAACAACAACAACAACAATAGCGAAACAGTAATAGCAACAGCGACTCTGTTGGCCTCATTATGTTCAAACATATTTCATATGCCAGCAACAACAACAGAAAAAACAATAACAATAACAGCAACAAATAAGCAAAGCAACTTGGCTCTGTTTTTTACTTCTTCTTCTTCTTCTTCTCGTAGTTGTAGTTGTTGCTTCCTCAGCAATCGCTTGGCTGCTGCCATTGTTGTAGTTGTTGTTGTCATAACTGTGTTTTGTTGTGCTGCTCAGACTTTGGTTGCTGTTGCTGTTGCTGTCCGGTGAAAGTAATCATCAACAACATTAAGCGAGGTAAACAAACTACAAAAAGTATAAAAAAAAAGAGTTACACTCGCCAAAAGTTCATTTGAGACGCGAAGCGCGAGACTTTGACCAGAGCAGAGACGAGAATGCTCCATAGACAAAAACAACAACAACAAAAAAAAAACATCAGCCAGCCCTGGAAGTGGGTACCACTCTATAGCTATCTCTTTCTTGCTGCCAGGGAATTCCGGCAGCTGCAGCGCCGCGTAACTGAAAGGTTGAAGAACCACAAAGAGATACGATTATGATGATTTCTAATTGAAAAACTCAGCGGCGCGCTCAAATGTGCCCAGACACAGCGACTGCCAAGCGGGAGAAGGAGAGGGAGAGAGAAAACGAAGACGTACAAAACAAAAACAACAACTGAAAAGAAGCAGCAGAAGCAGAGAAAAAAAAATGAAACGAAATTTCATTAAAACGTTTGCACAAATAAAATAAGTGCTGCAAAAAGCAGAAAAAAGAGTAACAGCAGCGGCAAAAGAAACTGAAACGAGGTCAACTGAGGTCAACACATTTTATGTACCGAACCCGAACTACTTCATACTCTACTAAATATTTGTATGACGACGACGACGACGACGCCAGCAGATGCGTGTGTGTGTTAGTTTGTGTTGGTGTGTAAGTGAATGGGGAACTGCAGTCAGCTTTGGGCTTGGAACTTCAAGTCACACAGCTTGTGAAGGGCAGCGGGCGGCGAAGCGAGAGGGGAGGGAACACTGGGCTGGGCTCTGTGCTGGAAGAAGAAGAAGTGGACGAAGGGAGTGCAAAGGGAGCTGCATCAACTAAATCAAACAAAAGGCAAACAGCAAAAAAAAATACAACACAAAAAAAAAGAAAAGTGGAGCGACGATGACGACTTAGACGGGGGCGACGCAGTTTGGGGAGAGAGAGAGAGATCGTTGCTCGCTGTTTGCTGTTCGCTGCGCTTCAATTGAGTTTTACATACATAGATTTCAGTTTAAGCGTTCGATGTTGTTGTTGCTGTTGCTGTTGTTGCTGATGTTGTTGATTTGATTTTCAACTATTTTGAGGGCAACACAACGGCGACAAAATGGACACCAACAACAGCTAGCGCAAAAAAAAAACTCGTTCGCTGTGACGCGCATTGACTAACTGAATTGTGTTGTTGCTATTGCTGTGGGCTGCTGTTGCTGCTGCCCTGACACCGCAGCAACAACAACAACAACAACAACTCATGACTTGGCAAATGCGCTCGCCAACATTATCGTCTTGACCATCTCGTGAACTTCATTTGCAAACGTTGGAGCAACATTTGTGTGGCTTAAGCTCGCTATAGAAAGAGAGGGAAAGAGAGGGATTGCTGCTGCTGCTGCTGCTGGGCAGCCAACATAATTCATTTGTATTGCTGTTGCTGCTGTTAGAGCTGTTTGCTGTGTTGTTGGCACAGCAAGTGTTGCCAACTTTATGGCATTTACAAATACAATTACATTAGCTGCCGCTCAGTCGACTTTTGTTGTTGCTGTTGTTGCTGTTGTTGTTGACTTCTTTTGGCATTAGCTTTGCCGTTACTTTTGCAATTGTCGGTTCGTCGGTTCGTCGGCAAACCGAGCTGAACTGAGTTGAGTTGACTGAAGTCGAGTCGAGTTGAGAGATGAGTGCTCAGAGTTAACTGTTGGCCAAGTGCGCAACTAATTTGCATTTGTTTGGGCGGCTTAAAACTCGCTGCTCGCTGCTGCTGTTGTTGTTGCTGTTGCCAAATTGCAGCTAAATGCAATTCAATGGCCAAGAACAACAACGATCATGAATCTTGCAACTGTTGAGGCTCGAGAATTTGAGTTAGCCAAACAGTTGGAAGCGTAAAGAATGCTTTTCTTGGCCAACAATAGCTCAAGCTATTAAGAATGTTGCTTCTTACAGGTAGCACAGTACAGGTAGTACAAAAGATATTCTTGCTCATATAATTAGAAATTTGCTTTATCATCGATTAAAATTATTTCAATATTCAGCATACTCAGGATTAATAGTAATTACTTGTTTAGGTACCTTAATATGCTAAGATTTTTTTTATAAATTTTTGTCTACTTTTATAAATAAATAAATACTTGTTTAGCTCATGAAAAGACATTATTGTATAATTATTACTTTGTGTGTTGAAATTGAAAAATTATAGTAAATTTGCAGCTAACAATTTGAAAAGTTTAAATTTGATTTACATTTTCTATTGCTTATTTTTATAGGTGAATTGAAATTATTAAATAAATTTCAATATTGAATACTTATGAAATAAAATTGTGTAGATTTTAAAAAGTTTCTAGTTTTACGTTTACCGATTCAGCAAAATTATTTTTGTGTTCTGTGTTTAACAAAAATTGAATTGATTTAAAATAAACAAATAAAAGAGTAGAAGAACTCAATATCTAATGTGTACCTTAAAGTATTATTTTTGTATCAAAAGTGTTTCATGAAATAAAGAATTTAATTCTTTTAGTAAATTCAAAATAATTCTGTTAATTCCTTGAAATAATTCTTCATTAAAAGTTTGAAAATTTTATACAATTTTTTAATAAAAATGGCTTAGTGACATTTAGCTTATATTTTCATATGTTTACCTATATTTGTGTCATATAAACTAGAGGCGGAGAACTATCTATAGTAGGCGTTATCGATAGTGCTTGATAGTTTCCATAAACGACGACAAGGAAAATCTATCGTCGATAGTTGTCGATAGTGCAGTAAAAGAATATATCTAATTTAATTAGTTTTTGAAGTAATCCATATTTATTTCAAATATAAGAGTATGAAATTGGTATTCCAATCTTTATCTAAAAATAATAAATAAGACGATGTCGGTCTGTCTGTCTGTCTGTCCGTATGAACACCTCGACAGCAATTCTAATGTTTCCACGCATATCAAGTTTATTTAAAATTTTTGTCAAGTACACTTCTGTTGCTTAAACTCAACAGCTCTTTAAGCACATTTTGTTCTTAAAACAATTCTAAAACGGAGTTCAAATTATTCGAACGTTCTTACTTGAATCAAGAATTTTCAATATCCCCAAGTACGAACGCGTTTTGTTTTTTTTTTTTTTAATAATTTCATCCAGAAATTTTCACATTTATTGAACTCATTTACCAAACATAAGCACGGAACTTTTTCGTTAGCAATTCAAAAGAAACGCGGGGGAATCGAAAAATAAATATTTTAAATATTTTATTCACCGACCTATTGAGTTATTTCTTTATAAGCAGGCGTAATTATTTTTCAATAACTTACTTAAAATGTTGAAAATAATCTTGAATCTTTCTTTATTTATTTGAACATTGAAAGTAAATTGATAGTTTGTCATATGTTAATATAGAAGACTTTTGATTCAGATATTGATTGCTTAATTAAATTCTGAAACGGGGGCCATATCGGGTCCGTAAGTGGGTAGGCCCCCTAGAAGTACGCACTTGCACGAATTCTGGATCAAGCTCATAGTCACGCTGACTTGCTGATGGTTGTAAACCAAATGCGAGTAAGGCAATAACGGCAAGTGAAAATAGGATATGCAGCTGCATCTTTTCTGAATCGTAGTTGATTGTGCGAGTGGCTGTTTTGCTTTTATAGCAGCACAATTATATAAACAAGTTGATGCGAGACAAATTTCTATATTCTGTGCAAATCTGTATATTCTATGGACTAATTGTATTATTTCTGCATGGTTTTAAGCATACCATATATGCCTCCAAGCTACATACTACTTCTACTACTCATAGTATGAAAATAGAAGGACCCTTAGAACTTAAAACTGACATGCCATAAATGCTGCAAACGTCAGCAGTTATTTATTTATTATTTGAGTATTAGACAATTAGTCATTTTTTTATTCGTAAATGTTTTAAGATCTATTGATGAGCTTAGTAAGAGTTTCCTTTAAATATTTATATACTCTCTACCAAACGCTGAATGCTTTTTATATTTAATATATTTGATAAGAAGAGAAGAAGAGTAATGTTATAGCTAAAGTCGCATTGTTTTCGTTTTAAAAATAATAAGCATTTGCCTCTGTAAATTTTTTATTTGCTTTTTTTCTTTTCACAAATATTTATTAGAAAAGGGAGACTATCTAGAGAGAATGTAGAAAATCGTATAGAAATAACTTCTTTATGTGAATTTAATTTTACATTTTTACAAATGTATTTTGTATATATAGAGCTTAAGGATAACTTAATACTATATTATTCAAATAATATGATTTTTTAGTTTTTCCTCAACTGCTATTTATATATTTATTTCAACCAATAATTTTGAACGCCTATTTGAAATAATATGTTCCCCTTTTTGCTGAAGACCATTTCCGACTCTACGGAGGTTGCGGGTATACAAAGATATATGAAAAAATATCGACCACTATCGACAATAGCGAATGACCACTATCGAGAGTGCGCGCCGCTATCGAGAGCGTGTCGATAGTGGCCAACCATCGATAGTCCCGATAGTTCTCCACCTCTAATATAAACTTTTAGAATAAACAACACATTTGTCAGACAACAAATTTTAATACTTAGTTGGAAGTAAGAAAGTGTTTAAAAACTAAACAATGAAATTTTGAAAACTTGAATTTCAATTTAAGTATTAATAGTATATCCATAATTACAAAACTACATTAATGGAATTACAAACATATAATGAAGATACCATACAATGACTTGACTAATTTCATCATCAAAAATTCAAATCTAAATGGAATTATAAAAAGAACTAACATATATCAATAA
Organism: Drosophila albomicans; assembly: GCF_009650485.2. Classification (NCBI taxonomy): domain Eukaryota; kingdom Metazoa; phylum Arthropoda; class Insecta; order Diptera; family Drosophilidae; genus Drosophila; species Drosophila albomicans. Next base: position 44,341,095 of record NC_047629.2, on the reverse strand, counting down.
ATCTTAATTTTAAGAACTGAGATGCAAAGATGAAATAATAGAAATAATTATATGATAGGCAATGAGTAAACATTTCATTAAATGCGATTATTACACAATAGGACAAACACCTGGCGGATCCTTCAGGAGTATCACAAAGCAAATGTAGGCTGTGTTTGTAATATGTATCCACACTTTTGTTGCTCTTCATGTCGTCGACTAGAAAGTGCTCAAGTTCTTTATTAAAGGGAATTAAATGACGATGACTGCTGAGAAATGTTAAGAAATACTTCAATCCAACGCAGTTGGCTTTGTTTGTCTTCAAGTGGCAAAGGACAGCTGATTCTTGAGCTCCACGAAAACTGAACAATTATTGACACGTGCGCACCTCCACAGAAAATGTCCTAAGCAAAGAGGGGAGCAAGGAGCGAAGGGTAAGGAGCGAGGAGCAGCTCCTTGGAAATGCCACAGATGCATTTCCGGCAAAGGTAATATTCAGCTGTTGATTTCATCCTTCTGTTCTGTTCAACTGCTGCTTCTGCTTCTTGCTGCCTGCTGTTTGTTGTCGATATTATCTGCAATTAAATACTCAATGCACAGAGTCGGCGACCAGGACAAAACAAGTAAAAATTTCAATAACTAAAAACGCACATGTCCTGTCAGAGGCAGAGCGAGAAAGATGCAGAGACAGAGACAGAGAAAGAGAGAGGCACAAGCAGATGTTACAGCGTCGTACAAAAAACTGTTGGAGCGAGTCCTTTTCGTCCTGCGCACTTCTTTTTTTATTCAGCCTACACGCTGCTGCTACTCCGACTGTCTGTTTTCGTCTCTGCGCCTGCGCAGTTTGTCTCTTCCCTTTGTGTCCTGCCTGTCTGTGTTTCTTTTGGGGGGCAAACGCAACAACATGCCCCGAAAATTATCCCCTAAATGCCGCCTGTCAATTGGATGAAGTTTCCTGCGCAGTTTGCGGCTCATCAGCGTCAGCCACAAGGCTACGCTTTGCGATCTCACTACACTGAACACATACAGAAGCTAATTGCATAAATTAATTTCATTACATTAGTGATAACGAGTGCTGAAAGATTAAAGACTGACCTTTACGAGGAACTAAAGAATAACACAATGACAACTGACTTCAAAAAGTGTAAAAAATATACATTTTGAAATGTTTGCATTGTGGTAAGCTAGGTTTCTTTAGGAAAAGTAAATCTTTATTTATATAAATAGGTTAATTACAATTATATTAATACTAACATTATTAGTAAAGCAATGGTTGAAAAGACCTTAAGCTTGAAAATCTTTATTTACGTAATAGCAATTTTTTTGGGAAATTATTTGGGAAACTGCATGAGAAAATATAACCCAATTTATTTTAATAATAAGTAGACTGAAAACCTTACTTTTTAATTATTTTGTAACATATAATAAAATAGGTATCAAGTGCATTAAATTTGTAACTTGCGTAGATACCATCTTAAAACAAAAAACAAAATAGAATTATTTAAATATCTAATTATTAAAATAAATATGAAATATAAACTCTATTGAAGGTAAAAACATATGAAGAAATAAGTTTGAAGAATCAGAGATAAACCAACTGACAATTGACTATAGCTAAAAGTCCATTAAATTAGTATTTACCAATTCTGATATACATAACTTTCCAATTCTCGTAGGAAACTTCAATTGTTTATATTGTATTGTTTCATATAAAAAATTGTAGTACAATTGTAAAGTCTTTTTGTGTTATTTTTTTAGGATTATTTATTCATCTTTTAGGAGAATATTAAAAGTACGAAAAAATTATGAAAAAAATTGGAATTAAAAACTTTAAATGGAATTTCAGATTTATGAATAATATTATTAAGAATATTTTTTAAGAAACATTGACGAATTTAATATAAAATTTGCTTAAAATACTATGAACAACATTTTTTAAAAAATATTTATGAATTTAATATAAAATTTGCTTAAAATAGAATGAACAACATTTTTCTTAAAAATATTAATGAATTTAATATCAAACTTGCTGAAAATATCATTTAAATATGTTTTTCAAAATTACTGAGAAATAAGAATGCATTTAATTACAAATTCAATCAATTCTTATACTAAGTATTTTTTTTCAGTGTGCTTGCACGTAGGCCCGTCTTAGTTATCAGCAACCCCTATATCACAAACGACACAAAAGACTACACAGATACCGCAGAGCAGAGCTAAGCAGAGCAGAGGCTCTCTGCTAATTGGTTGCCCCTGACACGCGTCATGCTCTCCAAGTGAACGGCAACTGCAACAACAACTGCAACAGCAACTTCAACAGCAACAGCAAAAGGTGAAATTGTACATCATTCTCGGTCTATTGGTATCGCTCACTCAGTTGCTCGTTCTCAATTTTAGATTGTCTTTTGTTTTGGCCCAGTTGACGAAACTACCTACGCAAGAAACAGTTTCCTAGAGTCGTTTTTTGTTGCTGTTGTTGTTGTCGAGTCTATTTCAAAGTGCATTTGGACAGAGTCGAGAACCTTTCCCAGTTACCAGTTCCCGGTGTGGCATGTTCCCATTTCTTGTTGTTGATACGCTGAAAGAAAGGTGCCACAAAGAGAAGAAAGCAATAGAATGGCATTTTTATGAATGGTTCGAATCATTCTCTCTATGAAAAGCATTTCGTGTGTCGTCAACAAACAGCGTGTAAAGTGGCCGTAAAATGCAGCCAAACACTCGAGGTCACATGATTAGTGTCACATTAATAAGCAAGCGGCGAACTTCGATCGACGACTGATGACCACCAAAGTCCTGAATATCAGCTGTGGATCTTTCACTGTGTCGGCATCGCGCTTAGTTCAAAGCAACAGCAGCGAAAATATTGCATATTTTCATAATGGCATAATACCGAGGGCTTAAATTAAAAAACGAAACGCAAAAAAAAAACTACTACAACAAAAGGAGAACACAAAAAAAAAGAGAACATACGCACAACGCAATTTAAATACTCTTTTAGATTTTTAAGTACATAAAATAATAATCAATTTAATAGAATTCTTTCTTATAAAGATGAACTTCAGTTTATTTAAATTTAATTATTTAATTTTTTTCTGGGTGTTAGAATATTATTATAAATGTCTATTTAAGAAGATAAGCGCCAAAAAATAAATTTTGTAGATTTGTTTTTTTATTTGCATATCTTAGATTGTGTTAAAAAGAGTTTCTTCCCGTTTATGTTACAATTACTATTCAAGATAATAATTTAATATCTTCAGCGCAGTTGCTATTGGTATTTATCAACACACTTGCATATAGAAAGAAATTTTGGAAAATTGATGCTTAAATCATTTTTCCAAATGTGTATTAAACTAAATTTCCACAACCTAGTCTTAGTTGATTTGGTATATTTTGCACTTTATGGTATATTTTGATTGTAGTACAATATTTATTAATTATTTTTGCGGTATATTAAATTGATATATTTTAAAATTAATACCGCACTATGGTACTTTTATTCAATATTTGTAGCGGGTATCGCACAGTCGAGTATACTCGACTGTAGCTTTCTTGAATATTTAATTAGAATCGTTTCATAAAAGAATGTGATTCATCTTATATAATAGAAAAAAATTAATTTAAAGAAAATATTTTAAGTATCATTATATATAAGTATGTTCAAAATCATTACTATTTAAGTGACTTTAATTTGCTTAATTTAATTTAGAATTTTTGCCATCTTCTTGAAGAAAAAATCTTATAGGGATCATTGTATAAAATTCTTTTCCAAATTGTCGCTATTTAAATGACTTTAATTTGATTAACTTAGCCTAGCATATTTGTCACCTTCTTAAGGAAAATCAATGTAAGGATCATTATATAAAATTATTTTCAAAATCATAATTTCTTTAATTTGCTTAACTTAGTACAGAATACTTGCCGCCTTTTCAAAGAAAAACATTGTAAGAATCATTATATAAAATACTTTCCCAAATCATCACTATTTAGTTGAGTTTTATTTGCTTAGCTTTGAATATTTGCGTCCCTCTTAATTAAAAATTTCAGCTAACTCAATTGGCGTATCTTATGCGTTAAATTCAAGTTTTGCTTCTTTTCGATTATCGGAAACTCGTCGATAATTAATTGATCCGTCGCATGCTGTATCTTAATGCAATTATGCCCAGTGCGAGGACTGTTAAAAGTATGTTAAATTTGTGTAAATACCGAAAGCAGCTTAATGGTGCCAGTTTCAGTTTGAGTTTCAGTTGCCCAAGCTACTTTTGTGGTTTTTGGTGGTGTCCAGGAAGCAGCCGTGACAGATGTTACCGCATCGGTATAAGGTATTATATATATATACTCTATATAATACGCAGCTTGTCGAGTGGCTGCTGTTCAGTCTGCTCTTAAGCTACCCCCTTTCTAGATGTTGTATTGAGTAGGGTGAGTTTTACTTTTGCTACTGCTGCTGCTGATGTTGTTGATGTTTCAGATGTTGTGTGGAGGATCATCGGGTTATCGGCATTCAGAAAGCTAATCAATCGATTGGCTTGATGAAATGAAGCCAAAGATTAAGATTGAGCCTGGCAGTGAAATGTGGAAGAAGAAGTCGAAGAAGAAAGACAGATCAATATAGAAAGGCCACCAAACAAGTTAGAAATCTGTTTATTTTCTTCTCTTTTGCTTGAATTGCATTGACGACGCATCATTAAAATATTTTCCATTGCTTGTTGTTGTTGTTATAGTTGTTGTTACTGTTGTTTGGTGTTAAATCAAAAACCACTTGAACGAAATAAAATCTTTCTCACAGTCGGCGACGATCGCGCGAGAAAGAAAAGAATTGGGAACGGGATTGAGACTGAGACTCTGGCATGGGAAACGCGCGGCAAAAGATCGAACGGACTGATGGACAGACGGACGGGGGAAACGAGGCAAACAAATTATGAGAACGAAAAGCGACGACGACGACGACGACGACGACGACGACCCGATTGTGTTTTATTCGTAGACAATATACAAGTTTTCTTCCAGTCCCGTCATGTGTAGACACAAGATGCGAAAAGACTTTCTCACTTCGTTTTGCCGTATATGCGGAACTGATTATCTACAAGACTCGTCGAGTATAAATTCTTGCCAAAGGGAAATTTAAATTTCCCTCGGCTGCGCTGGCAGAATTTGTACTCGGCGTTTCTTGTAGAAAATATGCGGTCCAGCTCTTGCCGAAAATCTGTGCTTAGATTCTAGTGCGTAGTTCGGAATATGCAAAATAAAAATACGCTCAAAAATATATGTATGCAGTAAATAAAATGTTTATTGTACTTCAAATTAAATGTATTTAAACTATAACAATGAGTACTTAAAATTATATATTATCTAAACAGTTTTACTTATAACTAAATAAACTTATAGCTAAAAGAAAAAATAATTTATTTCGCTGTTTCTATATTCTTTGCCATGGACAATGCATTGTAGTTTCTATTTTTATCATCGAACATAGCTCTTTCGTGGTCCTTAAAACTGTAAATATAAATACAAATATATTTCTTAATTTAAATCAGATTAGAATAGAAGTTTATAAATATTGACAACTTACCTCTTATTGTTTTATAAAAGACGCGCAGAAAAAAATCAACTTTCTTGTACAACACTCACAAAACAAATGACAAATGATACACAAAATTGCACATGTTCGAGAAAAGTAGGCGTTAGGGAAATTTCGCGTTGCGCTAAGAGGGCGCGTACACCAGACTCAATGCAAGAAGCATTCTACAAGACGAGTCATCTAACGATCTACAGAAAAGTCTTGCAGTCTCGGTCTTGGCATGACACGAAACACAATTGGGGAGAGTCGCGTCTCAGTTCGGTTCTCGTCTCGTCTCGTCTTGTCTCGAAGAATGTCTGGTTTTGTTCTTTGCTGCTTGCTGGCTTTGTTGTTGCTCCTAAATTGATGACAACAACATCAAAACGGACAAGCGTGCGCTTCAAATGTATCTCTGTATCTGCATAGGCCCGAGATACTTTGGCTCCCAGAGTATCTTTTGTTGACCGTGACGATTTCTCGTATACCTGGCGACGATTTCAAGCAAAAAAAAAAAAAAAGAACAGAAACAAAAACAAGAGCTGAAAAAAAATGAGAATATCAAGAGAAGAAATATACACACAAAATAAATGCCACAATAAGTCAATAATCAAAAAGAGAACGACAGATAGATGGATGAATGGATGGATGGATGTTTTCGAGTATATAAATATTCGTATGTACTCATTTGGATTGGCCCGATGGTTGACTAACAGCTATAACTGGCTGTCTGTCTGTCTGTCCGTCTGCCTGTCTGGCTTGGATGGAGCTGCGCTTATCATCATTATTCAAAGCGAGCCACCAACGCCGCCGACACCGCCATCGACATCGCCACCGCTTTAGAAATAGAAAACTAATAATAATAACAAGAACGGCAAACAGAAACGAGAAAAACAAAACAAGTTTTTGTGGGCGAGTGCATGGAAATGCTCGATGTCTATCGATATACATAGAAAAAAAAAAAATAGAAATAAAAATCAAGTTGAAAAGAATTTCTAAAACTCATAAAACAACTGCGACGACGACGACGAGTTTTGATTTCGATTTGAGTTCTCTTTTCTCATTCTCTTGTTGTGCTTGCTACTCATAGTTGTTGATCCAATGCGATGCATGGCAAAAGCCAGCACAGCACACAGAACACATGTAAAAAACATTTCAATTCACACTCTGGACCAACCAAGGCACTGAGAGTGAGAGAAGAGAGAAGAGGGGGAAAAAGTGGTTGGCGGTGGCACTAACAACTAGTCATCGTCAATATCAGGTTCGGTTTTGGGCTCCAGACCCAGGAAAGTGGTCAGAGTCCGACTCGGAGTCAGAGCCCACGCCCGCGTTATGATTTTGTGGCCATTTTATAACTAACAGCATTCCATCGTCCACATCGACATCCACATCGACATCGACATCAGCATCGGCGCCGTTGTCGCTTTCAGAGCCCCGGCACATGCCGGCAATCTTCTCTGTCCCTCAGTCAGTTTCCGATCAGAGGCCCGGTTGCAGTCTCATTCTCATTCTCAATGTACAACATGCCCCATGCCCCACATGCCACACACGTTGCTGATGAGCCACGCAGCAACAGCAGCCAGTCGATTGACCGCCAGACTGACGGACCGACAGTCGAAGCAACACTCTCAGCATCATCAGACTCCATTGCCTTGCCCCGAGGGCAGTTGATGCGCTGCTGTTGCTGTTGTTGGTGCCGTTGCTTGGTTGCCACTGCCACTGCTGCCTCTTGGTGACAGAAGCGACGCAATGCGTTGCATGCTGTATGTATGTGGGCAGCAGCATCTAAAGCAGTGAAGAGTGGGCAGAGAGAAAAAGAAATGCAGAGGGAGCGACTCTTAACCCATTAAACAAATCATTTAAATTCTATTCCAACTAGTGACAATAAAAAACTTCTGCGCAACCTGCAAGCTGAGAAAATTAGATTTGCATTAAACGAAGTTAAAACGAAATGATAATTGTGAATATTTTTAGTAATTCAAAACTAAAGAATGCGATTATATCTTATCTGAAGATAGTTTATTAAAAAGGTTGAAGCATTTTACAAATATTATATGTTCACCTTGATCATTGAAAATTACCTCAAAGGGTCGTTTAACATATCCATTTCCACCTCCTGCCATTGAAGGTACAGCGAGAGAAATAAAGCATAAAGCCATCAGAAAAATTTTTTGAAAGTAGAACAGCAATAATATATAGAACGTTTTACTTACGAGCAATTTCATATTCACAACTTGGATTGTAAAGAAATATAAAGAAATCTGTTGGGCTTTAACGCCCAAAATGATGTTGCAATGTCCGTCTGTCTGTCCGTATGAATCTCAAAGACAATAAGAGATAAGAGTATTATAACAGCACTTGTTATGTTCGCACGCAGATCAAGTTTGATTCAAATTTTGTGCCATGCCCACTTCCGCCCCTGCATATCGATAAAAATAGAATAACAACCGTAATTTTGAAGCTAGATCGGAGATTCATGGTACATACTGTAATAACTTAGTATGTATTTATGAAAATTTGACTGCGATCAGATAAAAATTGTAGAAGGTATTTAAGTATGGGCAAAAAAGCATATTTACTACGGGTCTTACTTACATTGACTGACAATCTGGAATATTTTGCACACTATGCTGTATTTTGAATGTAATACTATATTAATATGGATATCATAGCTATCATATCAAAGACTCTGGTTTTAATGAACGGCTAGCGGGTATCTTACAGTCTAAAATACTCGACTTTGCCCTTCTACATCATTTCCCTTTTTATAGACACCAAATTGCTTAATCCGACGAAGAATATCTACAGAGCCGAAAATAATAAATTTAATTGATTTAAAATATATTTGTTTGTTATTAGCGATATGTTAACGTATATACATAAATGTGGATAATCGACAAACTCAGTAAAAAGGTTTCAGTCGAGTGTGCTCGACTGTGAGATAATTTAAAATAATTTAAAATTAAAATAATTTAAAAAACCAAAAAAACATTGGAATTTTTATACATATGTCTATATTATATAAGCCCACTTTTTTTATATTTAGCATGGAACACAACAAAAACCACATTGTTAACAAAACAAACTAAGACCCGAATCCTGTTTATTGCCATGAAAAATTATTTTTTAAATGCCTCATGGCTCTGAGATCTAGCTAGCTATGTAGGTATTTTAGGAATGTACGGACAGACATTGAAAATTAAGCAAACAGTTCTTTATTAATGAACACATTGTTCTTAAAACAATTCTAAAACGAACTTCAGATTATTCGAACGTTCGTACTTTAATTAGGAATTTTCAGTCTCACATTTATTGAACACGTTAACCAAACAAAATGAACGAAATTAAATGAATGGCGAACATATTATTCGCGAGGAAAACGAAATATTAGTTAGATTACTTTTTATTCAACTTCACTGAGTGATTTTCCGTTGCCTGCTTGCCACTGCCCGAAAGAAGCGACGCAATGCGTTGCATGTTGTCTGTATGTGGGCAGCAGCATCTAAAGCAGTGAAGAACGGGCAGAAAGAGAGAGGGAGAAAGAGGGACCGACTGGAGTGAGTGTGATAAAGAGATGCAGAGGGAAACTGAATGCGTGTCCAACCAACTGTTAACCCATTAAAGTTCTTGTCATCACTAATGCAAACGGAGTAAAGAAAAAAGCGAACGCACCTTTAGATTTTATAGATGATGGATTTTGATTTATCATTTAAACAATTTTATGATAATTATACCTTGAAATCAAAGTAGAAAAGCTGTTGGTAAACCATAAAAAATTAATTGCTCTTTGAACACCACTTTCAGGGGGGATTGAAGATAAAGGTTTTTTAAGCATTAATCGAGATGGTGTTTTAAAGATTATTTACAATATATAAGGTGGAGTTTGGTAAAGGTAAAAAAATTCTTTAAAGATTTGTCAACACTCTTGCGCAATTTTATAAAACTAAAAAAAAATAGTTTATTATTTATTTATTTCTGTTTAAATATTTTCCATTTTTTATATTTATTAGTTCCTATTTAACTCAAAATTTGTATATAAATTAATACAACAGTTAATTTATTTGCATATTATATTAAAGGCTTTGATTGATCAATTAAATTATTGGGTGATTTGAGGACTACCACCTCTCAGACGAATACAGTTGTCGGAATTTGGTAAAATTGGATAAGCAATTACTATATAATATAAAATAAAATTGAGTTGAAGAACATTTAACTTACAAATAAATTCATACTTACTTACTTTTGGTACGGCTTCAGTTTTAAACACCTTGAACAAATGTATAAGATATACAAATATGTTTATATTACTTTCAATTGTTAGGATTTTCTTTTGTAATTAGAAGCACTACATAAGTTAATCAGCCAAAAAATTGAACCGCAACCAAAATAATAAATACAATTTTGTTTCAATATATTTTCAGTTCAGCTAAATACAAATTAAATTCTTCTTATTATAATCTTGTAATTATCTATATAGATTTTTATAATTATTGACTATTGAATTATTTGTTAGCAATATGGATTCTATTTTTTTTTAGGTATGATAAATGTTTGGATAGCTGGAAGTCCGATTTCATTCTGATTCATTCTGTTCGGGTTTATTTCTCTTTTAATATAAGACGCCATAAAATGAAAGCAAATATGTTATGTGTGTGTGTGTGATCATAAAATGAATTATAATTAGGCAAATGATTGCCAACATTTATTTGTTTGTTGGTCGCTTTTGCAACAAGCAACAACGAGCGAAGAGATAAACATGAAATTGATAAGCGCCGTTTTTTTTTGTTGCTTGACAGAATATAAACATTAAAGATCGTTCACTTTATTATTTAAAAGGTTATCAATTTTGGTTTTTATCTGCGTTTAATCAGATAAGACTCTAAATTTAAATTAAATGGCAAACGAATTTTTTGTTCTAATGGTTTTCGCTTAGTTTTCTATATTTCTACGTTTTTTCGTATTTATCTTTAAAATTGAAATTCTTTCAAATGTATGTAAAACAAAAACATTTTGTGAGCTCGACAAGTGTCCAGATATTCGTAGTACTCATATATCTATTCTAAAATGCTTATCAATTCATACATATTCGTTACTATGTTATGTTAACTTTTCTTGGAGAGTCTCGTACACACACACACACAAACACACAAAAGCAGTCCACATGTTTTGTATAATTATCGTGGTTAATGTCTCGACTTTGTTGTTTTGTTTTAATTTTTTTTTTCGTTTTTATTTTGTATTTTTGTGCTGATAAAAAACGTTTTATCAGTTCTTTTTTGTGTATGAGGTTGCGTTTTTGTTTGCCTTTTAATTAAGTTGAACACAAAGTGAACAAAAATTCATGGAATGCCAACGACGACAACAACAACAACGATGACGACGACGACAATGTACAATTTACTATTGTTTGCCCCAACGAATGACCTTGAAATCTCCACCAACAGTATTAAACAACTACAGCTACTTATAGCCATCTTGCTGGCCCAAAAAATCAACTTTCTTTTGCCCCGTTCGCTGTTGAAAGTTGCGGTTAATTTCAAGATACTGTGCCCAGGTAACAATTAAGTCTAAACTCAAGTCCGCAGCTGCAACAAAAGCATCAACACACACACAGTTAGCAACAACAACAGTAATAGCAACATCAACTACAACAAAAATGAAAGTAGACACAAATTTAGTTGCAATATTTCGTAATGCACACAATGACCACCCTTCCTCTCAACCACTTGAGCTCAGCCTGGTTTGGGGCTATGAAGCTGCCCCAAAACCCACATGAGTATCTTGCAATTGTTGTTGTTACTGCTGTTGTTGTTGTTGCTGTTGCCTTGGACAAATTGCATAGTGGTGCTCAGCGTTCAGTTCAGGAGTTGGCCAATCTTTGCTAAGATGCCACATAATTAGGCATAATTTATGACTAGAGCAAATATGGTTGCAACAAACAGTTGCACAGTCAAGTGAAAGTGCCACAGCATCCACAACAACTACATGCAACTGCATCTCTGCATTCGCTCCATGCAAATTGCTCAATTAAAAGCTACATCTCAAAGGACAGCCAAGCAGGGAAGCGTGTTCAGTTTATAAGATTCATATAAGATATTTGCAATATCCAGTTTTCATTTATCTAGTTCTAGTTCGATAAGCATTATATCTGTAAAGAAAAAATAAAAATAAACAAATAATGTGAATGTCGAGAAACAATATATAAATTTAAATATATATCCATTTTACGTTTAAAAACAAATCAAGTAGGTTTTGAGCTTGCCTCTGAGATTTGGACAATTGTTATACCCACTACCCATAGGGTAAAAGGGTATTACAACTTTGTGTCTGCAGGCAATGTATGTAAAAGACAGAAGAAGGCATCTCCGACCTTATAAATCATATATATTTATGATCAGGGTCAGCAGCCAAATCGATGCTGGTCTGTCTGTCTGTCCGTATGAACACCTTGACAGCACTTCTAATGTTTCCACGCATATCAAGATTATTTCAAATTTTTGTCAAGTCCACTTCCGTTGCTTAAACTCAACAGCTCTTGATTTAAGCACATTTTGTTCTTAAAACAATTCTAAAACGGACTTTAAATTATTCGAACGTTCTTACTTGAATCAAGAATTTTCAATATCCCCAAGCAAGAACGCGTTTTGTTTTTATACCCGCTACCCATAGGGTAGAAGGGTATTATAACTTTGTGCCGGCAGGAAATGTATGTAACAGGTAGAAGGAGGCATCTCCGACCCTATAAAGTATATATATTCTTGATCAGCGTCAACAGCCGAGACGATATAGCCATGTCCGTCTGTCCGTCTGTCCGTCCGTCCGTCCGTCCGTATGAACACCTAGATCTCAGAGACTATAAGAGATAGAGCTATAATTTTTTTTCGACAGCATTTGTTATGTTTGCACGCAGATCAAGTTTGTTTCAAATTTTTGCCACGCCCACTTCCGCCCCCGCAAATCAAAAAAATTGAATAACAAGTGTAATTTTAAAGCTAGAGCTACAAATTTTGGTATATACAATAATTACTGTAGTAGTTATGATTCCTGAAAATTTGGTTGCGATCAGATAAAAATTGTGGAAGTTATTAAAGAAATACTTTTGTATGGGCAAAAACGCCTACTTACTAGGGTCTGAGTTGCTTTGGCCGACAATCTAGCACATTGTGCGGTTTATACCATCGATTATATATATCGATATACCAAACATACCATTTGGTATATTTTTAGTATTTTTTTTAGTATTTTCGGTATATTTTGAAAATGATACCGCAATATTTTGCCTTTATTAAAAATGGGTAGCGGGTATCTCACAGTCGAGCACACTCGACTGTAACTTTCTTACTTGTTTTTTTTTTCACATTTATTGAACTCATTTACCAATCATAGGCACAGAACTTTTCCGTTAGCATTTCAAAAGAAACGCGGGGGAAGCGAAAAATAAATATTTTAAATATTTTATTCGCTGACCTATTGAGTTATTTCTTTAAAGGCAGGCGTAATCGATTTTCAAAAACTTGCTTTAAATGTTGAAAATAATCTTGAATCTTTCTTTATTTATTTGAACATTGAAAGTACATTGATAGTTTGTCATATGTTAATATAGAAGACTTTTGATTCAGATATTGATTGCTCTTCTTTAATTAACTTTTCTGAAATGGGGGCCCCATCGGGTCCATAAGTGGCTAGGCGTCCTAGTAGTACGATATTCTATTGGCACGAATTCTGGATCAATCTCATAGTCACCCTGACATGCTGATGGTTGCAAGCCAAATGCGAGTAAGGCAATAATTGCAAGTGAAAATAGGATATGCAGCTGCATCTTTTCTGAATCGTAGTTGATTTTGCGAGTGGCTGTTTTGCTTTTATAGCAGAACAATTATATAAACAAGTTGATGCGAGACAAATTTCTATATTCTGTGCAAATCTGTTTATTAAATGGAATAATTGTATTATTTCTGCATAGTTTTAAGCATACCACAAATGCCTCCAAGCTACATACTACTTCTACTACTCATAATATGAAAATAGAAGGACCCTTAGAACTTAAAACTGATATGCCATAAATGCTGCAAGTGTCAGCAGTTTATCTGTTGGTATCGCCTGAGTTATGTCGTCTTTAATAGGATTTTGAAAATCCTCCAAAGTAGTCATTTAATTAAAATTTGTACGCATTTGTTACGTTATTAGGGAAGATGAAATAATAAATTCAATTTATTTAAATTGTAGTTTTAGTTTTACACGTAATGTGTAATTATAGCCATAACATAAATGTGCAAAATCGACAGTGAAAAATTCAGTAAGAAGGTTTCAGTCGAGAGTGCTCGCTATCCACTTTCAATAAAAGCAAAACAATTTGGTATTATATCGTAAATATACCAAAGTCATTAAAACAAAAAAAAAAACAACTAATGTAATGTGAAGGATATATGTAAATATATTATTGCATTGAAAATTTTTTTTGCCATATAAAATTGTTTTATAAAAAATTTCTTACATTTTAATCTAAACGTACCCAAATTTTCAGGAGTCATAAAGACTAGTTACTATTGTGTGTACAAAAATTGGCTCTATCATTAAAATTGCGTTTGGTACTCGATGTTTTCGTTTCACGGGGACAAATCTAAAATAAACAAGTTCTGCAAACACACAATGAAAAGCGCTGAAAAAATTATGACTCTATCTTTTACATGGTCTGATATTAAGTAGTTATAGGAATGTACGGACAGACAGTCTGACATATATGGCAATATCATCTCAGCTATTGACTCTGATCGGAGGTGTCTTCTTCTGCCTACTACACATATTTTCTGCATGCAAAAAATAATTAGTCAGAATGAATTCGAATAATTTCATAAACTTAAACATTCGCAAACTAATTTACTAAGAAATATAACGAAATCTATTGGTGTCGTTTGAGTAATGTCGTCATTTTGGGTATGGCATAACGTAATCGTCGTTCAAGCACTAGCTTAAAATTTATAAAAATAATCTTGAATATTGCTTTATTTATTTGAACATTGAAAATTAAATTGACTGTCCATTTTTAAGTTGTCTAATTTTGAATGGAAGACTTTTGATTCAGAGATTTATTGCTCTTCAATATTTATTATTGTTGAGTTATCTCCTTCCTTTCTTTCCACCACGAGGACGTTCGGTCATCCTTGTGTATCCCCTGTGTTTATTTATGATGTTGCCCTGACTTTCTGCTGGTTGCAAGCCAAATGCGAGTAAGGCAATAATTGCAAGTGAAAATAGGATATGCAGCCGCATCTTTTCTGAATCGTAGTTGATTGTGCGATTGGCTGTTTTGCTTTTATAGCAGCACAATTATATAAACAAGTTAATGCGAGACAAATTTCTATATTCTGTGCAAATCTGTTTATTAAATGGAATAATTGTATTATTTCTGCATGGTTTTAAGCGTACCATATACGCCTCCAAATTCCTACTTCTACTTCTCATAATATCACTGAAAATAGGAGGACCCCTAGAGTTTATAACTGATAAAAGAAAAACTTTTGTATGGGTCTTAGAAGCTTTGGCTGACAATCTGGTATATTTTGCCCTGTATGATATACTTAGTATGTAGTAATGTATAAATATACCTAAAAAGCTTTTGCTATATATATATATACATATATAGTATTTTTATGGTATATTAATTCGGTATATTTTAAAATATACCAAATATACAAATCACACGCCATGCAAATTATTTGTGTGTTACGAAATTGGTCATTTTGTTATTAGTAAATGTTTTAGGATTTATTGATTTTCTATATATCCTTCTTCTTATAACTATATTTCTGTGAGTTACTTTTGACATTTCTTGATATTGTGCTGATTTAAATATAATTCCAAGTTTACATATTGTCAAAGATAACATTTATTAAGAGTTTCGATTACTGATATACATATCCTCTGCCAAATCTGTCAGCGTCATCACGAAAAGTATACGCGGATCAGGTTTGTTTTATGTTTTATATTTTTGATATTCTCCTTGCAAATCGAAAAATCGAATAAGACGAGTAATTTTATAGCTAAGGTCGCACAGTTTTCACATTATTAAAAATAGCTGGAATTAGCTGTAACTTTTGTATTTATTTCTATTTTCTTTTTACAAATTGTATTAGAATAGGGAGACTACAAAGCAGAAAAGCGCTTAGAAATAACTTTATAAATTTCAACCTGCCAAGATTACTTGCAGACCTTTGTTGATTACCCAGTATCACGTATCTATTAGCAACAATTTGCATTATTCGAAGCAAAAACGAAATAACAATTGCAAGCGTTTTAAGTAACTTAAAAGTAAAGATTGTAGTTAAATTTTTCAATGCAGTTTATTATTTTTTTTATGTCACCAAAGAAAATACAAAGATTAAAAATTTAATTAATTTTTTTAAATGTATTTTGCATATAGGGCTTTAGGATGACTTAATAGATTGCATAATAATCATTCGCAAAGTCATTACTATAATCAGGAGGAGGTATATTAACATTGAAGTCAATAGGTGGCCATCCAATTCCACCTCCTCGCCGGGGAGGGTGATAACCTCCCCGGCCATAATAAGCCTTTGAAGGTACAGCGAGAGAAATAAAGCATAAAGCCATCAGAATCTTAAAAAATTAGAACAGCAATTAGAATACAATATTGAGTGATATAACGATTTACTTACAAGCAATTTCATATTCACAAATTGGATTGCAAAGAAATATAAAGAAATCTGTTGATATTGCCTGAGTTATATCGTCTTTTATAAGATTTTGAAAAACCTTCAAAGAAGTCACTTAATTAAAATTTTACCGCATTTGTTTCGCAATTGGAGACACAATTGGCTATTCCGGCAAAAATTCAACCGAAACGAAAATAAATAATTACATTTTGCTAACCTATTGCCATAAAATATATATTTAATGCAATATCGATCGACTATCAGTATTATTTTGGCATTATTTCAAGATATTATTGTTTAGATTTTAGAACATGTTCTCTATGTAGATCTAATATCTTTCTCGTTTTATCTCGAATAGAATATGACCTTGTCTGCAACTGATTACACTCTGGATTGGTCACAAAGAGATTACTACACCACAATAAATTTCCATACGAATTGTATCTAAAAGCATTTCAAGCTGAATTTGTATCTGCATCTTTGTGTGTGGCAGCTGCATTTTACAGCTATGTAAAGCGTATCAAAGCAGAGCTGCCGTCTATCCATCTGTCTATAGTATTTGGCTTTCAATAGTGAACGGCTAACAAGTAACGGTAAACGCGTTTTGTCCACGCCCCAATGATGGAAACTCTTCACAGATTGCATTACAATGTCGCCACGGTTTTATTTTTATACCCGCTACCCATAAGGTAGAAGAGTCGTATAACTTTGTGCTTCCAGGAAATGTGTGTAACATGCAGCAGGAGGCAACTCCGACCCTGAAATGTGTATATTATTTCTTGATCAGTGTCAACAGACGAGACGATATAGGCATGTCCGTCTGTCTGTCCGTCTGTCCGTATGAACACCGGGATCTAAGAGACTATAAGAGATAGAGATTTAATTATGTTTGCACGCAGATCAAGTTTGTTTGAAATTTTTGCCACGTTCACTTTCGCCCCGCAAATCGAAAAATATTGAATAAAAAAAATTTGATGTATACAATAATAGCTATAGTATTTAAGATTCCTGAAAATTTCGTTGCAATCAGATATAAATTGTCAATTTTTTTTTCCGGTATATTAATTTGGTAAATTTTTAAAGAAATCAAATATACAAATCACTTGCGGTGCAAATTATTTGAGTGTTACAAAATGGCCATTTTTTTATTAGTAAATGTTTTAGGATTTATTGATTTTCTTTATATCCTTCCTCTTATAACTATATTTCTGTTTCGTCCATTTGACATTTCTTGATATCGACAAAATATTGTGCTGATTTAAATATAATTCCAAATTTCCATATAGCCACAGATAACATTTATTAAGAGTTTCGATTACAGATTTACATATCCTCTGCCAAATCTGTCAGCGTTATCACGAAAAGTATACGCAGATCAGTTTTGTAAATAGAAAAATCGAATAAGAAGAGTAATTTTATAGCTAAAGTCGCACTGTTTTCACTTTATTAAATAGCAAGCATTCGTGTCTATAACCATTTTCTTTGTTTCTTTTAACAAATATTTATGTAAATAGGGAGACTACACATTTTAAAAATTTTAAACAACATAGAATCAACATGAAAATTACTTGCAGATCTTCGGTTGATTACCCAGTATCACGTATCTATTAGCAAATTTGCATTACTCGAAGCAAAAAAGAAATCACAATTGCAAACATTTAAGTATGAAATTTATTTATTTTTTTTTATGCCACCAAAAACAGTACGAAGATTAAAAATTTGATTAATTTTTACAAATGTATTTTGAATATAGAGCTTTAGGATGACTTAATAGATTGCATCATAATCATCAATTTCATCCCATGGACTAATGTGTAATTCAACAGGTGGCAATGGGAATTTTACTCTTCCTTTGCCATAAGCATTTGAAGGCACAGCGAGAGAAATAAAGCATAAAGCCATCAGAATCTTCGGAAATTAGCAATTAAAATACAATATTGAGTGATATAACGTTCTACTTACAAGCAATTTCATATTCACAAACTGGATTGCAAAAGAAATATAAAGAAATCTGTTGGTATCGCCTGAGTTATGTCTTCTTTTATACGATTTTGAAAAGCCTCCAAAGCAGTCACTTTATTAGAATTTGCACGCATTTGTTTCGCAATAGGTTATTCCGGCAAAACGTTCAACCGCAACGAAAATAAGTAATTACATTTTGCTACCATAAAATATATATTTAATGCAACATCGATCGATAATCAGTATAATATTGACATTGATTCGAGATGTTTAGCATTTAGAACATGTTTTCTATGTAGATCTAATATCCATCTCTCAACAAACGAGATCATATATGTATATCATATCATATAAAAAGAGATAGCATGGATCTTTAGTATATACAATAAGAGCTATAGTATTTAAAATTCCTGAAAATTTCATTGCAATTAGATAAAAATTGTCCATTTATTTTTATTTTTTATTTTTTTTAAGTTTTTTTATGTAATATAGTATACTTTATACTTACTACGGGTCTTATATTCTTATATTCAATCTGGTATATTTTTAACTCTATGATATATATGGTATGTATTAACAATTTACTGTATAGTATTTTGTATATTTGTAGTATTTTTTTCTTTACATTAATTTGGTATATTTTAAAATAAATACCGCAGCTTTTTGCTGTTATTGAAAATGGTTGGCGGGTATCTCACAGTCGAGCACACTCGACTGCAGCTTTCTTAGTTGTTTTATTTTGGAAGAGTTGCTTTTGGTCTTGCCGAGACTTAAGTACGACAATAAATCGCCGCTTAAAGAGACTCAAGAATTGAGAACTGCCAACTAAGAAATGGAGCTGCGAGTCGCCCACGCAGCAATTGCAACTTCATAACTCACTCAAATCGGAGAAAAGAAAGAGTGAGTGACACAAAGAGAGACAGACGCGCAGAGAACTAAAGTTAACCTCCAGAAGAAGCACACACACACACACACACACACATACATACTTGGGTGGGTTGTACATATACGTAGTACTGTCACAACACACTTGTGTGTGCATCTAGAAATTGTGCTCAATTTTCACGCAAAAGTTACACGCACACACACATTAATAGATGTTGGCGCGACTGAGACGGAGACAAGCACAAAGAACAGAGACTGAAATGTAGCGTGGCCTGAGCCTTATCAACACAGAAGCATCATCTAGCACAAGATGCTTTTATCTCTCTCTCAGTTTGAGTCGTTTCGGAACAGGCGCACAGCAATCAACAGAGAGCACTCCACTCAGCAGCAGCAATGAGAACAGCAGCAGCAGCAGCTCGGATACTGCTTCGGTCTCCGTCTCCGTCTCGTTGTCGTTTTCGTTCTCGTGCTCGCTGTCTCAGTCTCGGTTGCTGGCTCTGATTCCAATTGAGGTGCAGTGTGGTGGATGGGGCGGGGGAGGAGGAAGTAGGGGGGAAGCTACAAATGCGACTGAGAGTGTGCACAACTTGCCAAATATACACAATGGGCGAAATGTGCGAAAACCGACAGCGAACAGACAATCGACAACAAGAGACAACAGACACAGCACAGCAGAGCAGAGTACAAAACTGGAAATGGAGGAGCTAAAGAAGGCATGGAAAGCATACAGAGCGCATAGCAAGTAGCAAGTGGCAAGTGGGCAACTGGGCAAGGAGAGTGTGTGTGGGGAGGCTTAGAACACAGCAGTAGAGAATAAATGCCGACAAGAGCTGCGAGCGCAAATGAATCGCAATGAGGCGAGATGCAGCCAGCCAGACTCAGACTCGAGAGTCAGAGTCAGAACTATAGCTATATGGCCATAACTACGATGTGACCATAGTGCAGAGTCCATAGCGTGTGTCTTGCCATAGGGAAAACTCGGCTCTCTCTCACTTACACCCCAACCTCTTCCTCTCCGTCTCACTCTTTGCATTCTCGAAGCTCGTTTTCTAATGGGTTCCGCGACGGGAACTCGTCGTCAACAGGGCGTAATAAGCGCAGTTTCTGTTTGTTTTTTTCTTTTGCCTTTTTGCATATGCAAAATATGACAAAATATATATATATGTATATATACATACATATAAAAAAGCTAAGATGAAAAGATGCATTGAGCAGCCAGAGAATGGGAATGAGACAGACGTCACAACTTGCTGTGTGATGGGGTAGTGATGGGAGAGGGGAGAGAGTGCAGTCGGTGTTGATTGCACTTTGTGTGCGAGAATGAATCGCAAAATGCGCTTGTTATGCTCTTGAATGTGATATGAATACGATGTGATGAAATCGCCATCTACTTGACGAAAAGCGTAAATAATGTGCTCAAATCAGAAATTGTTAATATTATATATTCACATATTGTCTTAATTATATAAAATATAATATATGTTAAATACAAACTGAATTCGAATATAATACAACTTTTGTTTGGCTTATGGTGGCTTAATACACTTAAAACAAAATCAGAAATAGTTCATCTTCTTTTATTCATATCTTATGTGAAAATATTATAGATACAAATTGAATTCTGCATTTAACATATATATATATATATAATATTTATGTTGCTTGGCTTAATGTATAACAATTATACATATGTTGGAGTCACAAATAGAAACTTGTTAAGAGGCGAAAGATTTATTCGACAACTGAAGAGAAGCCAGAGTGAAATGAATAGAAAGTGAACTCGTTATTAATATTGTACAATATTGACTTACATGAATTCGATGATATATAAATTTTATACTTATTGTTTAAGTATTTCAATTACATAGTTTAACATTGCAGGCTTGATGAAAATGAAAACACCTTCAGAAAAATGCATTTCTTATATTTATAATGTAAATTCTAGGCTTCTTATTCAACTCAGCATTTTTATTTTTCTTATATTTCTCACAAAACAAGAAAGTTCTTAAGATTACGTTTTTGCTACTTTTGGGTTTTTGTCTACACAAGACAGATTCGAAATAAATATTTTATTTTAATATTGAAATATAAAAAATAACATTGTAATAGTCTTACAATCTATCCATGTCTCATCTATTTAGGTGAATTTACGGTATAAACAACTTGCAGCTTTATACAGTAGTCCATAGCATAATTGTAACTCAGAGAACAGTATTTGCACTTTGATATTCGAATTGGTTGCAACTGCTGAAAAAGGTGTAAGAGCATGCATAGTTCGTAGAATTCATAAATTGCGCATTGGTCGACTGTTGTTGCTTATAGAGTGGGTGGCTTGCTTGCTGCTTTGTTGTTGTTCTTGTTGAGGAGAAGAAGGAGGAGGAGGAGGTGCGGGTGGCAGAACTGACAATGAAGCCATCATTGCTGGCTGCCTGTGCATCAATTGCAACCCCCAATGGAGCTGAGCTGCTGCCCAGTCCACAGCATGCACTTAACACAGTTTTACATGGCACGCACACACACACACACACACATAGATACTTACTTACACACGCATGCAACCCGTCAACTCTCACACTTTTTCTCTTACTGTCTCTCAATCTGCTTGATTCTTTCTATCTCTCTCGCTTTCAGTCTCTCTCTCGCTCTCTCCATCTCTCTTTGTTCTTCTCACTCTCTTTAATGACAGCTATCAGTGTCACTCTCTGTCTCTCTCTCTCTCTGTGTGTGTTGCTCAGTCAGCGGCTTTGTGTCGCGTTTTGGGGCACTGAGAATATCGCTCATTTTCAATAAAAATAGCTTAAAATTCGAACAGGCGTTCAGAAGTGTTCGCATAGCGAAATTTGCAATATGCCGCCGAATGGAAGCCGCTGGAAATATGTACGTACTATATCTGTATAAACGTCGACTGCGACGCTGACTGCGACTGAGACGTCGACTGAGACTGAGACTGGCATGCCGGGTTGGGTTTATTTTTGGGGCCAAGCAAATTTGTAGCGCCCGACAACTTATTGAAAAAGTTGAGCAAGAGACCTGAGCTTTGCTCTGCTGGGGAAATGCGCTTCCTCCGGCCTCCTGCCTCCCTCCGCCCTCCTCCCTTCTTCCCCTTTCCCTTGCTCTCTAAGCATGAAGTGGAGCTTCAAGTTTGTAAACGCCATTTTGATTGCAACAATGACGACGACGACGACGACAAGCAACATCTGTTGGCAGAGGCAAGAACCTGCCATAGTCGCAATCGCAATCGCAGAGAAGTGCAGAGAAGCAACACAGCTTGCAAATCGACTTGCACTTGCTGCTGCTTTCCTGCTGCTCTGAGCGCCGCAGATGCAGATGCAGCAACGACAACGGCAGCAACAGCGGCAGCAACAACCTTCGTATTTGTGTGTTTTACTTCCGGTTCGTGGCCACCGCGTTGTCGACAAAGGCGCGGGTGGGAAAAGCTGGACTCCAGCTCCAACTCGAACTTCAGCTCGACTCGACTCCACTCTCGAGTGGTTTGTTTGGCTGCTGCATTTTTTGGAGCACACTGGCAACAAGGGGCAGACGACGGTCGACGCATCGTCATCGCCATCCTCAACCTCATCCTCATCCGTTGCAAGTTTGCGGTCGTTGGCTTCAGCTTTAGCTTCAGTTTCAGCTTCAGCATCGACGTCGCATTTTTCGTTTCGTTTCATTTTGTTGTTTTCTTCTTTTTTTTGTGTGTGCAGTTTGTTCTCTGCTTACAGCGGATGCTGTTGGCTATGGCGCTGCATGCAACGCTCTCCTCACCTTCCACCCTCTGCTATCTCTCTCGTATGTCTGTTGATCCGTGGGTGGAGTTTTGGAGCGCACTCACACACAGCTCACACTCACACATTCACAGTTGCAACTTATGGTTATGTGTAGTGCGAGTTTAACTGCTGTCGCGTCGTTTCATAACTGCGAAAGTGCTGATTGAGTTCCTGCAACAACTTATCCTACTTGCCACACACACACACACACACACACACACACACTCGCATGAGTAAGTAATATGGTGGAGAGATAGTACTTAGCCGAGAATCATCAGGAAATTGAGCTGAAAAGCTTGTCAGCAGTGAGTAGCAACTTTAAACTGTCAGTTTAGACATTCATAAACTTGCATTTACTGAATTACATACATATAATATATTATTATCTAGATGATACTGAAGTTGTGAATAAATATATAATAAGAAATGCTACTTGATTTTAGTACAGTTTAAAATTGCAAATGTAATCCAGTAAAAGATATTGTTGACGGCTTAAATATAAATTTATAAATTACTTGAATTTTCTGATTATTTACTAAATTACATAATATATTATCTAGATGTTGCTAAAATTATGAAAAAATAATGTAACTATAAATAATTATAAATAAAACATCATATGTAAAATTGAAAATCTAATTGAATTTGTTATTTTATGTATAATTTGTAATTGTTAAATGTATTTCTTTTCTATTTGCTAAACATATAAGACTATTTAGATAATACTGGCATTATATGTTATAGTTATACCTGAGGGCTCACTTTTTTGTATTTTGTGAATTAAATATAATATTTTCTAGCTTGGCTTATAATGATCCTATATTAAATGTGTTGTAAAAGATTTAATCAAAAATAGAACGTGATACACAAAACTTTCAAATTCGATGAATATCCTATTTATTATAACATTCAAACTTATTTATGTTAAGCCATAATTTTAAAATGATATTAGTTCTAAAACTATCTGCGAGAGGCAAAAGCAAAAGTGCTATTAAATTCACAAACGATGTAATCGTATAGTAAGAATTTTATGCATTTATTTACAGCTCTAAAAGTTTCTGAACTAAAGCAATTAAAATGATAGTAAAACAAATTACGTCCCCATGATATGAGTTTAAGGTTTGGCCTGAATGAGTTTCCCTATAGTGTGTTGTTATAGTACTACTTTTTTTTATTTATTAAGTAATTGAACCAATTCAAGCAGTATACTTAATAAGTGAAAAATAAGCTAATTAAATTAATTGAATATACCCCAATTAACTATTTTTGCTCAGTAAAAACTTGAAAAGAAAAACTCACTAAACTAAAATTCAGATTTCATTGAAATTGGTAAAAATACGAAGAACACTTTTTCTACAAAAATGTGAAACTAGAAAAAATAGCAATATAAAAAGAAATCAAATCATTGCCTCAAGCAACAGTTTTGATTTAAATAATTCATAGAAATAACATATAAATGTACGCAAGCATAAATGCAAAATAAGTGAACAATTAAAAGAATGAAATAGAAACATAACTAAACAATAAATAAATAAGAAAATAAATGTCGAAAAAATACAAAAAATGTTTAACAAACTATGAATTTAATTCGTTTTTAATGCATTTCTTTTTGCTCCACAAATTGACACCGTAAAAACAACTGCAAAAATATGAAAAAGTGGTAAGCATAATTTAGTTGATTTTATGCCTGCTGGAATATCGTTTGATACTGATATTATCTGATAGCTGGCACACTAACTCACTTTTCGCATAAGAATCGGAGTTGAAGCGAAGTAGATATCACGAATTTAGTCGAGTTTTTCAGCTTGATGCGATCAGACACAGATCTGATTTGCGGCTAATTAACAATTTGCTTAGTCAGCGCAGCAAAGTGCTTTGCATTGATTTGTTGCTGACGCTATCTCGACAGATCAGCGGTGTCTTTACGATTGAGTTCGATGATGATGATGACAATCGAAGCGGTTGCAACAAACAATAATAAAATATCAAGAACTACAATGACGGCAGAATTATGTTAAGTCTTAAGTTGGCTTCCATTAGTCATATAATTGTTGTGATCTAATATGCGCGATGACAGCGTATTGATTGATTCTTAGCAGCAGTAGCAGTAGCAGTTGGTCAACGTGGCGTATGCGCAATGTGTTGTTTTGTGGCTCTTGGCTAAGCCAGTTCTTTGGATAACCAAAAGCGGTGCGGCCGAACAACATAATTAAGTATTTATTTATTTACAATTTTGGGCAATGACAACAGCAGCAACAACAACAACTGCAAGAGGCTGCAATTTGAATGCAACAGCAACTTTAACTATTGGCGTTGCAGCTTTTGTTGCTGTTGTTGTTGTTGTTGTTGTTGCCACAATTGCTCATTTTGCTGGTTGCGCCAACCTTGTGCTAAATTTTCCAAAACGTTGAACGCCGCTGCTGTTGCTGCTGCTGACACCAACTCTGTTGCAACAACTAGCGATAAATGTCAGTCAAGCGGTGTTGCCTGAACCACGCCTCCCCTCCCACCCCCTACTGAACTGAACTGCGCTCCCTAGCTGACTGGCCAATGGTTGACGCATAACAACAAATAGCAACAACAAAAAAAAAAGCGTTGACAAAGTCAACAATTTCCATTAGAGCGCATTATTGATGCTTATGAGCAAATGTACGAGCTTCTACGACGACGACGACTCTGAGATACTTGCCGCTTTATTAACTGCCAACTGCTCGTGAGACTGACACCATTTGCTCGCAAAGCGAACAGCTGTTGCAGCCAGCTCCCAGCTCTCCACTCTCCAGAGTGGAGCAAAGATGACGCCACCAAAAAAATTTACTCAACTGAAATGCGAAGCTGCCGCATTTTGCGTGTCAAATGAATTCGCAGCGAGGCTAATTAAAACAATTGCTCAAAGAAAAACAAAAAGACGCACTAAAAACTGATAAATAAAAGCTAACAAGAAACAAAAACAAAAAGCGAGTGGCAAGTGGCAAGCAGCAAGTCGCAAGTGGTAAAAGCACACAGCTGTTGTCAT
The DNA here is from genome assembly GCF_009650485.2 of Drosophila albomicans. Lineage (NCBI taxonomy): Eukaryota > Metazoa > Arthropoda > Insecta > Diptera > Drosophilidae > Drosophila > Drosophila albomicans. The sequence goes on along the minus strand of NC_047629.2, from coordinate 44,315,256 downwards.
TTTGGCCAAGAGATTTCGAATTTGAAAATTGGACGCAGATTTGGGTTGATATATTTTGTTTTTTCTTTTGTTTTTGTTATTGTTGTACAATGCACTTGGCATATGAAAAGTCGCAATTAACGCAAACAACAACAACGAGTGAAAAAAAATGAAGCCAAATGACGACGAAACATTTGAAAAAATGTGTAGCAGAAGAAAAAAAAAGCAACGTTAAAAACGTTGCGGTAGGAAATTACTTTAATTTGTTGCTCCCATTGTTGTTGTTGTTGCTGTTGCTGTTGCTGAAACTTGGCTAAATGAATGCCTGACTGACTAGCTGACTGGCTGACTGACTGGCGGCCACATGTTTTCACATGATTTCCACACGATGGACAGGTGAAAAGCAAGCCCAAGTCCAAGTTGAAGTCGCAGTCGCAGTCGCAGTCGAAGACGAAGTCAAGGCAGCAGAAAATTCACTGGAGCAAGAAAAGAAACCGTCGTCGCGTTGCAGGCTTTTCTGTGTGACAGGGGAGTGGTGGAAGTGCGGAGAGAGGGGTAGTAGGAGGGGGGCTACATCTTAGCCGGGTTAACAACTGACAGCCTGAAAAGTCAAGCACAAGATTTTGACGTTCGTCTGGGTAATTTTTAAGCGACTGCACACACAAAACGCTGCCAACGACAACAGCTGCGGGGAAGTCCCCCAATCCCGTATCTCTCCACCTCTCACTCTCTCTCACAGTCTCTTCGACTATCTCACAATTGAACTATGTTAAACCAAAAGCAAATTATTCTCTTAGTATTCACAATTTCTATGCCATAGTCTAGGCTTGTTTAATAGCATTTTGCACGTTTTAATTGTTATGCTTGCTGCTTTCTGTTCTCTGCTAAATGCAAACAAGCATAATTACAGTGCTCCATAAATGTGGCATTGATGATCGTGGCAATGCTCTAATTTGTTGCCAGTAAAAATCTATTAATGCTGTGTAAATATGTAGCTGGGGAATTAAAAGTAGCAAACACTTTCAATAATACGTCTGCTAAAAAATATATCGAGTTGAAAAAGTCTTTACTTAACATCCAAATTTAACACTTTTTGCATAACGGTATAATAACAAAAGAAATAATGAAATTACTAATAATAAATAAATACAAAAGAATTTTCTGCAATATTTGTTACAAGAATCATTAATCAGATGATCAACAAAAGGTTAAAAATAACAAATAAGAAAGCTACAGGCAAGTGTGCTCGACTGTGAGATACCCGCTAAGCCACTGTGAATAAAAGCAAGAATTGTAAAAATACCTAAAATACTAAAATACTAAAAAATACCAAAGGCTATATTTGCTATATTTATAGGTACATTCAAAATATACCAGATTTCCAACAAAAGTAACTTAAGCCCCTTGTAACTAGGCGAAAAGAAGGACATGACCGTATCGTCTCGTCTGTTGACGCTAATCAAGAATAAATATGTATACTTTATAGGATCGGAGATGCCTCCTTCTGCCTGTTACATACATTTTCTGGAGACGCAAAGATATAATACCCTTCTACTCTATGGGTAAAAACATAGTTACTTAACAATTTTACTCTTATTACACTACAGGTATAAAATTGAATAAAATTTATAAAAAATAAACAATAAATAATAATAGGTAATATAATAAAACAATATAAAATGAGTTTTTATAAGTTTTATTACAAAAATCATTAGTTGAATGATAAACAAAAAATTTACAAATAAAAAATGAGCATCTATTCATAAGTATGTATGTAGATGATGATGTAGATAGTTTGATGAGCAAGAGCTGCTATTAATGCCAGCAAAATCTATGTAAATGCTATTAAATATAGTTTATTCCCAGCTTAGCTCAATAAACCTTAAATTAAATGCAGTTTATTGCTAGCCGTTGCATACTTTAATCTAAAAGATACTCTCATTACAGTCTAAGATACATTTTCTCGTCGGCGCCTTGTATCATGTCAATCAACAATATGCGCTCTTTTATATTTGATATGCCACGCCCACTCTCTGCAGCCCAGTGCAACTCATGTTGCATGTGTTCTCGCACAATTAGCATGCCACATAATTGAAAGCTAGCGTAATAAGTGTAGGGTATAAAAAGCACAAGGATCCAAGCCAAAAAAAAGAGAAAGAAAGATGTACAAAAAAGTAATGCAGGCGAAAGGAAGCAAGAACAAGAGAAAATCATACAAAAGGCGCATAAATTAGCAATGGTCTGTAATTTCGAAAAGGGTCGTCAACAGCTTATAAATGTGGTGGCATCTTCTTCGAGGGCGCGAACTCGCACCGCATAGCAAGTGGCAAGTGGCAAGTCGAAAGTGGCAAGTGGCATGAACGGGGTTCAGTCACAGTCGGCGTGTCCGCGACGCATTCATTAGTTTAATATTAAAATAGTCATAATAAAATTGTAGATAAAAGTCTGTTACTTGCGCGCCAAGTGAAACAATGCACAACAACAGCAACACAGGCAGCAACAACAACAACAAAAACAACAACAACAACAGCAACTCGCACGAACTCAAAGTCGAGCAGCCAAGTACAAAGGGCCAAAAGATTTATGAACTGCAGTCAGCGAGGCGCGTGTGTGAATGTGTGAGTGTTTCGAGTGTGAGTGTAAGTATGAGTGAGTGTGTGAATGTGTGTCTCGCAGTCGTCTCAGCTGCCTAGACTTCCTCCCCTTGTGATTCCCCCACCGCTCTTTCTTCACGTCTCGCCAAGTCGCGCTCCAAGCGGCTAAGCGGAGCAATGAACTATTTACGAATATGTCTTGTACTTGTGAGTACTACTCACACTCACACTCACACACACTCATACTCGAAGCATGTAGGCGTGAATACGCCGAGTGACGGGGCGGCCTCTGAGATAAGCACCCGATTGTGTTTTATTCGTAGACAATATACAAGTTTTCTTCCAGTCCCGTCATGTGTAGACACAAGATGCGAAAAGACTTACTCACTTCGTTTTGCCGTATATGCGGAACTGATTATCTACAAGACTCGTCGAGTATAAATTCTTGCCAAAGGGAAATTTAAATTTCCCTCGGCTGCGCTGGCGGAATTTGTACTCGACGTTTCTTGTAGAAAATATGCGGTGCAGCTCTTGCCGAAAATCTGTGCTTAGATTCTAGTGCGTAGTTCGGAATATGCAAAATAAAAATACGCTCAAAAATATATGCAGTAAATAAAATGTTTATTATACTTGAAATTAAATTTATTAAAACTAATACAATGAGTACTTAAATTTATATATAATATTATCTAAACAGTTTTACTTATAACTAAATAATATAATAGCTAAAAGAAAAAATTAATTTATTTCGCCGTTTTCAATATTCTTCGCCCTGAACAATGCCTTGTAGTTTCTATTTTTATCATCCAACGTAGCTCTTTCGTGGTCCTCAAAACTGTAAATATAAATACAAATACAAATATATTTTTTAATTTAAATCAGATTAGAATAGTAGTTTAATAATATTAACAACTTACCTCTGATTGTTTTATAAAAGACGCGTAGGAAAAAATCAACTTTCTCGTACAGCACTCACAAAACAAATGACAAATGATACACAAAATTGCACATGTTCGAGAAAAGTAGGCGTTAGGGAAATTACGCGTTGCGCTAAGAGGGCGCGTACACCAGACTCAATGCAAGAAGCATTCTACAAGACGATTCATCTAACGATCTGCATAAAATTCTTGCACATGTTCGAGAAAAGTAGGCGTTAGGGAAATTACGCGTTGCGCTAAGAGGGCGCGTACACCAGACTCAATGCAAGAAGCATTCTACAAGACGATTCATCTAACGATCTGCATAAAATTCTTGCAGTCTCGGTCTTGGCATGACACGAAACACAATTGGGCATACGTGTATTATTATTATATGCTCCTCTCTCCTCTCTCCTCTCGCATTCATAAGCATGCATATTTATGCAGTCAGCAATCCGGTTGACCGGCAAAAGCCGAAGCTCGACCTTGAGGCGCCCTGAGGGATTACAGAAGTTTTCGCAAAGTTCTCAGGCACTTGTAACCAAAAAACAAAAAAAAAAAAAACAGCAGCAATAAATGTAGCAGGCATTTGAATAAATGTGGCCAAGGAATGCCAATTTATCTGGCAGGTATGCCAAGAATTTTACATGATTGCCACTTATGTAGCCTTCACATGTTTCCAAGTGGCTAAAGAGTGATTAATTGGCTGGAAATTTGAGCGAATCAACATATTTGGAAAAGATTATACAAATAGTAACATTTCTATTAAAATAGTGATGCAAATGTTTTAGCAAATAACAACACAAAACATAAAGATATTAAATTGACTAGGCAAGAGAGAGACTAATTCAAAAAACAATATAAATGTATAAATAATTCTACTTATATTTATTAACATCATGAATAATGAAAGAGGAACTAAAATAAAGGCTACGATAAGAAACAAAACCGTAAAATAATAAGGATATCATTAGTTGAAGAATGTGTTCTTGATCAATAGTAGAACATTAACATCATGATAAAATAAAAATAATAAAAAAGAAACTAAATTAAAGTCTTGTTTAAGAAAGAAAACAATAAAATAATTTATTAGGGTGCCCTTAGTTTACACATTAGTTCTTATTTAATAGTACAAATAAGATCTTAATAATTGTAAATTATATTCATTCAGAACCTTCATATTAAATAAGGTTATATACGGCTTTATTTTTATATTTCTTCACTATTAACTCAAATATATTTTATACAACTAATGTTAATAAAAGTTCGACAGAAATTAAATTGAAAATACATATGGAACGTAAAGCTACTTCTTCTATGGAATTATACAAGTATAGCTTCTCAAAATGTACTTTGTTATTTAAATTCATTCAAATTTAAAAGGAGAATTGAAATTGGCACATATAACTTTAGGATTTATCACTAGTAGTTTTTTAAATGTATATCTATTAAGGGTAAAATTTTAAAGTTAATTTAAAGTAACTAATATATAAAATGCAAATGTAGAATTAAGTACATCACAATATACATTGGTGTTTTGTTAATTAAGTTAAGTAGTTCAGTGATGAGACAAATGAATTGTTCAATTCTTTAACATGTATATTTTTAGTTGCAATATAATATAATTTTTATTACTAGAAACATCAACCCAACTTCAACTGTGACTACCACAATAAAAGAAAGATAGTTTTCATAATTCCAGATGAATTATATAATCACTACTATTAGATATATCAAAAATTCATTGCATATCACATTAAAGATACTCAAAGATGTAACAAATATGCAAGCTATGCTGTGGTTTAAAAAACTAATTAACTATACAAAAATTCTAATAAATAATATTCCAGATTTCGAAAACTGAATTCAGAGACTGACTATAAGACATTGATTTAGCTAGTTGCATGTGTTTGGGGGGCTGTTTTTCTTAATGTCAAACTATTTATCACATGACAGACCCCGCAATAGATTTGGGGAAACACTCTTTCAGCTGTGACTTTCCTCGGCCAGCTGCAAGTTGTACGATTTCCCAACTATGAGTACGCGATCGAGTACAAGTATATTATTACAGTTCACTATCGCTGGCGCTCTATTTGTGTACTGTGGGGCACCCTCTGTTTGATTTTGTTGTTCACCCTCTGCTCATTTTGCTTTCGACTTGTGGCAACATTGGCCTCAACAACAACATTAACAGCGCAAACAATAATAATATCAGAAAGAAGATGCAGCAGCTTCTTCTGTTGTGCTGTGTTGTGCTCTTGCCTCATTGAGGGCTGTTAAATTTAGTGCCTCCACTTCAATTTTAATTACGGGCATTGTTGAATATGCGACCGGCCCAGACCGAAGCAGCATCGAACATCGGGGAAGCACCCCCAAAACGGGGGCAGAAAGAAGAAATTTCATTCGCGTATCTGTTGCACACATGTTGTGCTGGAACTTTCCCCTCTTGCATTCAGTTCCATTGCGTTCCTTTGTTTGGTAGACAATTTAACATATTTGGGAATTCATTGCACTTTCTTTTATTAATACGCACTCGAGAAGTCTGCCTCGCTCCCACTCGGTCTCCCTCTCTTTCTCTGTCTGTGTCTGGAACACATGTAAGTGCATGTTGCTCTTTTGCTGCCCAATCTCTCTCTCTCTCTCTCCAGGCTGTACTGTAAACTTGAACAGTTCTCTGCTCTCTGACTAAATTTAGTCGCATTCTTGACTATTTTTGGGGTCTTCGCTTCGAAAGGCATCTGTGGGCTGAGGCTTTGCTTTTATTGCTCCAATTTTGGTATGCCATACAGCCAGCCATTGATAAATATAGACGCGCGCGCCTCGACTTTTCATTTTCCCCTACTCAACTGCACATATCAATGGAAATGGAAATGAAAATGCGTTTCGGAATGAGGCATGGAAATGTATACAAAGCTGTCTCTGAGAGTGCAGAATTGAAACTTATCTGTTAATCGGCACATCTGTTTGTCACATGAGCATCGCACAAATTCGAAGGGGGGGTCGACGAAGGGGGAGAGGGAGGGAAGACTTACTTGTATATGTCACTTTTGAGTCACAGGCAGCTGCCACGTGTGCTGAGACAGAGTCTGAGACTGAGACTGAGGCCGAGGCTGACTTTGGCCTTAAGTAGCTGCATTTAGCATTGAAAAGCAACGCAGCAACAACGGAGCAGTCAACAATTTTTAATAGACGAGCAATTTTCGCAATGAATCCCGCCCGCAAATAAAACTGCAGTTCCATCTCCTCCTCTTCCCTCCTCGGTTGCCCCTCGGCTACGTTTACGGCATAAATTGCAAGCGAAATGAGCAGCGCGCGCCAAATCAAAGCGATGACAAAACAAATATATGCACTTCGAGGGGTGCCCTTAAAGTTGTCACTATTAACAGACACTTATTTTAATTTTTATGTATTTTTAAATAAACCACAAACTACTTTAAAATAAACTCGACTGTCACTTCAAAATATTAACTAATTGCTCATTTATATAGACATCATTTATACTTAATTTCGTTAGTAAATAGTTTTATATATTTAATTTGTTTTACTTGCTTACACAATTTCTTCAATGCTCTAATAAAAATTAGTTCGAATCATTACATATTTATTGTATGAAGAACTTACACTTAACACTTAATTTATTTGAATGTACATATTTAATACCTAAATAAAAAGCAAATATTCATTTAAAGTATTCTTAACTTCATTTATTTATTTGCTTATTTTGATGACTCTTTTAAATTGAGCTTTATGCTAAGAACTTAAACTTTTGAAATGAACCACAAATGTATATTTTGAGTACTTAAGTATCTCTATAGACAGCAATATATTCATTCAATAGATTTTATTTTTTACATGTTTTCTTTTTCTTTAAAGATTATTTGATATTGTTAATTGTTGCTAAAAAGTTTTGAGAAGATCATAAACATATGAAGTATTTACAACAAATAGAGTAATGAAATACTTAAATAAAGAGAAAATATTCATAAATGAAATCCTAGATTTTATTTACTTATTTTCTTACATTCTTTTATTCTATTCATCAAAATTTTTTCTTAACTTTTTTTGAGTACACTCTATTTCCCAACATTATATATCGAAACTTGAGATATTTTAAATAAACAGATAAATTTTATATTACTTTCTTTTACTAAAAATTCTTTATGAACAGTTTTTAATATTTCATTATTAATTTAAAATTTTTCCATATACAAATTATACTTTACTCTATTGACTTTGATTCCTTTACTTTAATTTACTTCATTTATTTTCTATTTTTTCTTCTGCATATATTTTAAAAATTACGTTTCTTATTTCATTATTATTTTTAAATTCTCCTACTTAAGTCATCACTTTATTTTTTGCATCTCCAATTATCAATTGATTAGCGTGCTTATTAATCGAGCATCCCACCAAATATTGATGAATATTTTTCGCAGAGCTTTGTTAGCAATCTGCCATCGTCTCAAACGTCGCTGTGAAGCAGTTGCACAAATTGCGCAAATTGGTTTGAAACAAATGTAAATATTTATTAAAATTGCGCAAATGCTAAGCGTAGTGCCTATTCCCCTCCCCTCTCCCAATTGTGGACGAATTGCAGTCGTCAAACGTTCGAATGACGATGATGATGATGATGAAAAAGCTTTGAGCTCGTGATCATTGCACGTTCGAACATTGCATGCGCGGGTGTTGTGATCACCATCAAAAGGGAGACAATCAGAGAGAGAGACAGAGAGAGAAAGAGATGGCAGATCATGTGACTGACAGCCCCTCTCTCTCTGTTTCTCCTTTGTCTCTGCGCCTTTTGCTGATTATCGCCTCGATTCCAATTTTGATTCCGATTCAAAAATATTTATGCGTATGAGTAATCGAAATGCGAAACTGACACAAAACGTTGCCATCTTCGTATTGTATTTATTATGATGATTTTTGTTTTTATTAATTTTTTGTGCATTTTTTCTTTTTGTTCGGTCACTTTTTGGTATGCGTTATTGTGATTTATGTGCAAGCACGGAATCGGAATCACTTTGGAAACAGAATGCTTATGACTCCGACAAATGTGTGACTTAAGCATACTTCTGACTTCAGACTGACGACAAATGCGCATTTTTCATTTGTATTTCCCCCGAAAGTCTCACGCCAAACCAGCAACAGTGCAGAACATTTTCAACTATTTTGCTTAAGCAACTGTCGGCAAAGTGCCAATGACACGAGCCAAAAAGTGAACTTAATAGTACTATGAGTATGTGATTAATATAAAGGCTGGCAAAATTACAATACACTTCCTTTTGATACGATAAATACGATAATCAAGTTACTTTAAAGTATAAACTAATGTCGGATAGAAGACATTTAAGAGTTGACAACTAGATTAAATTAATCACCTAAAATAATAGATACAAAATACCGAATAATACTTATATACCGTAAGATATTACAAATATTATATATGTAGTAAATACGCAAATAAATGACATTTTTAAAAGTAGCTTAGATCATATACGCTTCTATTGATCGACAATCTTATATACTTCCACTTACTTGCCACTTATCATTAAATCTTCAATTGTCTGCTACACTTTTCAGCACGCCTCATTGGCTTATTAGCAACTGAGATATTATCAATAGAGATATCTCAGATAAAGACATTTACTTCAAGCTAAAGTTTAATAAAAAAATGAAGAGTTTACAAATATATATCACCTAATAAAAATTTGCTTAAAAATCTTTCTAAATTTTGATGAATAAACAATATTCATCTTATCTATCTTAAAAATTTTTGTCTACTTTCCACTCAGTCAACTGAAAAAGTTCACTCTTTAGACCATTTTCTTTTGGCTGAAACACTTTTCAGCTCGTGTCATTGGCTCATTAACAATAGAGAAAAAAAATATTCTATGCCCCTTGGTACTTTAAAGTCAATTTCGATTCCCAAAAGGCTTAGAGAAGTGTTGTCGTCGTCGTCTTCAGCGTCGTCATCACTATCAGCAGCGTCTGTCAACAGCAACGACAGCAAGGCAGAAGATAACAACAAAACTGAAACTAAAACAAAGTCAATGTTGACGACGCTTCAGCGATTTTCACATTAGATTAAATATTTTTCAACTTTTAGTTTTGAGGTCAAACTGAAGAAAACGCCCAGGTGTAGAAGACCATTGTGGCAGCAGCATTTTTGTTGCTAATACAATAATTGCCGTTGTTGTCGTTGTTGTTGCTGTTGCTGCTGCTGAGAAGAAGCGCTGCGGAAGCGGATGCAAAAAAAAAAAAAGAAAAAAATAAAAAAAATAAGAGGCAAGCGACAAGCTGAAAGCTAAACATGAAGTGCCAGGGCGAGTGACGATCGCATATAGATACGCCTGTCCAACAGCCAAACAGCAACAACAACAATAACAACAACCATAATAATAATAACTGAAGCAGCTAATTTCTCAGCATAAGAGAAACGAAACGACGAAACACAACAAACAACAACCTTGCCAGAAGCCAAAACAACGAATGAATTTCCATTGTCTTAAGTTTCAGGCTCCTCCAGTGCTCGACTTGTTGCTGTCGAAGTGTGAGTGTGAGTGTGTGTGTGTGACAGTGTGTGTGTGTGTGTATGTTTCAGTGTGTGGCACCCCAAAGGCCAAGATCGTCGTCATATTAGCGTCCAAAAGTCAACGTCGCTTGTCGGCGGCTTCTCAAAAGCCCAGCGCTGAGAAATATGTAGAAATGTATGCGTATCAAGCGTACGAGTTTGGTTTGGAGTACGAGTATAATGTAAATTCCGCAAAGTGCGATGGACAAGCGACGCTTGAAATTAAAATAGGGTCATTAAGCGGCCAACTCAAGACTCAAGGGAGGGAGACCTATCAGACAGCCACGGAGTGTGTGGGGAGGGGGGGAGGAATGGCATTGTATTGTATCTTCATCCCGATCTGGCCTTTGGTAATTGCTCCCTCTCTCTCAGCTCTCAACGTTTGCTGGGCACACAAATTTCTCAACAATTATTTTGAAATGCTTTTCAATCTACACACAGAAACACACAGAGAGCAACGTCACATCAGTTTTGTACAGTCGCTGGCATTAGGTTTTCCATAAACAAAAGTGTGAAAAGCAAGCAACAACCAAACGAACAACAACCGCTTGAAACTGACTCAAAGCAGGTCTTATGATAATTATGATTGCTGTACTCAATGTTTGTTGCTCTGGGCTGCTTTTGGGTTCTCCTCTTGCCTCTTGCCCCCTCCCTCTGCCTCTTCATCATTCAATCGCATGTCGATTTCAGCACTAGTCTGACATTGGTTTTATTGTTAAACAATTATTGATACAACATTTTATAGTCAATAAGTTTTAAGGCGTTGATCAACTGACGTCTCAATGCTTTTTCATTGGCCTACAGTTCCATAGAAAAATAACTAACTAATACGATTTTTAATAGGAAATAATATTTGTTGTTAAATGAGCTCTTTTTAATAGGGATTATAAATTATAGTATTCTGAAAGTGTTCTCTCATTAGCAAATTTGTTATACATTGTAAAATTATAGTTATTTCAATTTGTCACTTAATTTATAGACGTGTGAAGTGTCTAAGAGTCGCCTGCAGCTAATTTATCATATGCAAATTAATAAGATTTAATATTTTTCCATCGCAAATGGTTCTTTTTATGCTTTAAAAACATTGGGTTTGACCTTTAATTATTAAATTAAATTGTTTTAATGGAACTTTAGTTTTGACTTTGATTTAATATTCATTGGTTTTTTGTACCAAATACCAAATATATGTAATGGTATATGTTAGTATATTTATTTTTATTTATGTCGATGTACCAAATATAAGCTTCGGTATATTTCAGTATATTTTATTATAATATTTTAATTTGGTTTATTTTAATAATAATACCACAATATTTTACTGTTTTTATAATGTCGTGTAGCTTTCTTACTTGTTAAATTTAAAAGTAACTTTTTTCTATCTCATTTGACATCTCATAATCGACTTTGAATAATAAGATAATATATTAATACTATATATTTACTTTTGACTTTCCTGTGCCATGTTTGCTCTTATAACTAATCCAATTTTTATGATATCTAACACAACATTTCATTTCATCATAAATTTTGCTTAACCACTATTAAAACTATTTTCAACTCAAATCACTTTATTATAATCTGCAATTTTTCAACTGTTCTGCAGCTAATCCCAAGTATCATTCATCGGAGTACTTAAGTGATTAGTCATTGGATTTATAAGCAAAACAGTAAACTTTTTTTCGTTGACTGAAATCTGTTTTCAAAATTTGCTGAAATTGTCCCCAATTTGACAATGGGCAAAACGCTGCCGTCGCATAAAGGTGCGAAGCTGCCAAATGAGCAACACGAGGGCAACAAATTTGCAGTTGTTATTGTTGGTGTTGTTTTGCCGCCCGAATAAAAACCAGTAAGTGATTTCACACAGCGTCGTTGGCGCTGGAGTCGAAGTCGAAGTTGGAGTCGAAGTCGAAGTCCGAGTCCAAGTTGAAGTCGAAGTCGAAGTCGAAGCTGCGATGGAGCAAAACTAACAAGCACTGTGCAAAATTTGTAACATATTCGGCAGCAAAATTTTTAAGATGTCTTGTTATTGTTGTTGTTGTTCGGTGCGTTGTTTTTGGTTATTGTACATAAAGGCAAAGCGAAGCGGCGTCGCTTTTGGTTCATTGAACCATTCGTCGCTGACTCTGACTGACTTATTGAATGACTGAGACAGCAACAACTGCTGCAGCCCCAAAGCAACAACAGCAACAACAACAATAATGCTGCTGCTGCTGCCATCGAAGGCTGCACAGATTATGTCACACATTTTGTGTAGTATTTGGGGGAGTGTGCAGGGAGCTTGCTTAGAGGGGCAATTCGGTGGAAGAGCAACGGAGGGGTGCAATGTAGCACTCGTGGTAGCCATGTTACAACATCAATTGCGCGCGCCAAACAACAACAGCAACAACAACAACAGCAATCGTAACAAAAACAACAACTGCGACCTGAAACTGAAACCTAAAAGAAATCGTATCTGAAAGATTGTGCTGCTGTTTGTTGTATCTTTTGCTGCTTGTGGCGCAGCAGAAACTGTTTAGGCTAAATAACTGTGTGGCCACAACCAAAAGCTGAATCATTTGACTGGACTGCACAATGCCATACTTGGATGTCTTATAGAGAGAGAGAAAGAGTGCCTAGAAGTAGTGTCTGAGGCTGTAACTGATTGAATAGATATGAAACCTAGATAAAACATTTAGTTGGCACAGAGAAGTTTTTAAATTATTTATAATGATTGCGAAGAAATACATGAAATTATTTTCAAGAGTCATTATTATTATATGCATTACTTTAGTAATTGCTGAAGATCATCCAGTAATAAAAGGAGATTACTTTTTGAATTGAATAGTGAATAACATTTGAAGAGATTATGAATAAGGTAGAGATAAGGCCTTAGACGATCTGGCTCATTTCATTACAATAAGAATTTGCCTTCGTTATTTAAATGAAATAATATTATATAAATAATACTCCAACCCATTTCTTAAGTTATTTATTCTTAATATAATTGTTTATAGTTTTTTCTTACTTTGAGTATATCTTTGTAGATCGATTTATTCCTCTTTTTAGTGACATGGTTTGTGCATACGTTGAGGATTTCCCAACTGGCAGTATAAGTAACTGGCTCTGATGCTTGAAGACAATATTAGGTACACTTCAGTGGCGCCACAGTTGAAGTTTCACTGTACTTTAAACGAAGTTTGAAGCTGCCAAAGTCAGTTGTAAATATTTTCACACTCAATTGCATAATGAGCTGACAATTTGACGACTTGGTACACAAAAAACAAAAAAAATGCAGCTTCGACTGCAACTTAAACTCCAGCTTGACTTCCATCTTCAGCTGGTGTCCTCTAGTTTTGTGTGTGTATTGATTGTTTGATGGGGCAAGGGTGGGCAAGGGAAAGCGAGAGGCTGCAATGGGTCGCATAAAATAAGTGAAAGTCAAATTGTATTGACGCATTGAGCGCATGAACAAATTAACTGCGCAATGAGCAATCTCATGAGCCAAACTGATAGACAGACAAACTGACACGCACATGTATCTGTAGCAATAGCTGTAGCTATAGCTATAGCTGTTGCCGTAGCTGTATCTGTATCTATATCTGCGCCTTTGTATCTTTGTTTGGCATCTGGGCAAAGCAAAGCTAAGCAAAGCGGCAACGAGGCAGCAAAGTGGCAACGGCAATGGCTACAATTTTCGTGGGTCTCTCTCTTGCTATTTGGTTTTTTGTTAAGCTTATTAATTTTCGAAAAAATTATTAAATCAAGCTCAACAAAATGGGCAACAAACAGTAAACAAGTTTTCGTTTATTGCAACATTATGCAATGCATTTGACTGCAAGCTACAAATCGAGCAGAATATTCAACTGAAATGCGAATGCTGAGTCACAGAATGAATCTTATCAGCTGCTGCTGCTGCTCACGATAAGCGCTTGAATATGTATTTCAATTGAATTTTCGATGAGTAACAAGCACAAAGATTCGACTTTGGGGATGTAAAGAAATTTAAATTGACATTCGAACATCACACGAGCTGTGATAATAGAAGCGTGAGACGAAACCAATTAGTTTATCAACGTGACAAAATTGTATACGCTGCTCGTTTTGAATTTCAAATGTGTGAGAGGCAAAAACGAGCTTACTTTTTCGGCTGAAGTCACTTTGCAGGTGTCAGAAACTAACTTGTAGGAGTGGAACACAGTTAACAAGTAGAACGAATAACAAGAGATTTACTGAAATAACTTTATTTTGTATTTAGATAAGATGCAGTGTAGGACAATTGTTTTTCTTGCGATTCTTTTACTCCTCGGTTTCGTAAAGCCGTCATGTTCTAGAACATATCCGCTAAATGCGAACATTGAATTTTGCAAGATGTTATTGAAAGCGTCAATAATAAATAAATTGAAATCAATCCATGAACATTTAAAAAAGCTAAGCGTATGTATTGTTTACAATATTACTTGGTATGTCTAATTACCCAAGTAATTTATTATGCAAATGTCAGCTTATGTAGGTTTGTTCCATGAAAATAATTAATTCTAATTGGCAAAAGAAACTTTACCATCGATTTTCTTCAAAAGAAAAAGTTCAAAAATCAAGACCGAAGTCAAATTTTGGTCTGAAAAGGTCGTCAAGAATATGAAAATCCTAATGTTAGAAAACACATATTTATTTCAAGAATATTTAATACAAGACCCAAGCTCTTATTAATACGAAGAAAAAGTTTATAAATTTTTGCTTACGATATATTTATCATCGATTAGCAAAGCCCTTCAACCCAAGGACTTCCTCTCATAGAATAATGCAATTGAGACAGCTCGACTAACTGAGATGTAAAAAAAAAAAAAACATTTAAATCTAGAAAAAAAAGCAATTTCGATGGATTACAGAATAAATCTAGAATTTTTAGTCGTTTTTCAAAAATTGGCATTTTTGATACAAGTTCATTAATCTTAAAGTGGTCTTATTTCAAGACAACAATTGATAAGACGAATGTCTTGCAAGAGTCGCGGGAGATAGAAATAGTTCATAATAAGTAAATCTGAACATCATTGATTTCGTATTTTAACACACACAAATCGAAAAAAGAATAATTAGCGATATTCTAAATGATTTCTGATAACTTATTTCCGATCAGCTAAAAGTTTCGATCTTTTGTAACGTAGTTACTTGCAGCTTTTGAAATATGGACTTTTCAAGAGGGTCGAGGGTAAAAACTGCTCTGTAAATAATTAAATATCTGAATAGAAAAAAATTGACATATCTAATTCTGAAATTCAATTATTCCGTAAACTAGAACTTATGTAATTCCACTGACTATAAAGCCGACCTGCACTGAGGCCCATAACCAAGTTTTATTCAGTGAAAATGCAGTTCACCGCCTTGACTCTTCTGGGGGCTTTGAGCCTTCTTCTCTTCTTCTTACAACCAGCAGAATGTCAATCGAAACGGACGGCATCTCCACTATCTCCACATTTACCGCCGAAACGGCCAAGATTAGGCGAGCTTCCTCCTGGAGGTGCCTAAACGTAAGGTGGTTAACAGTTCTCAGCGAAGTTGCCGCCACAACATATCTAGATAAATTCAATTTGTTCAACCAATAAGAGTTTTACATACTGAAATTTTTGTTATCTTTGGACACTTGTATTAAAAACAAATTTGAAAAATGAATGCACTCAATGTTAGGCTTTTAATTTTATTCCAATGAAATTGGGAGGAGTTAGGATAATGGTCTATCGTTGACCATCAGTTATCGACGTTCTTATCGATTGACTATCAATATTGGTTTTGAATATAACTATGTACATTCATGTATAACACTAAAAGAAAAGTCAAGGTCTTTGGTTCTTAAAGAGAACGTTTAGAACGTTCGAAAAATATTGAGCGCTTTTTATTATATTACAGGAAAGGAACAACGTTTAATTTTACAATATTTTCTTTGGCTAGATGTTTAGTTCTGCCTCATATAATTTTTTTATGTTTCTTTTCATAGGTTGCAAAGTAATTATTTTCATTTAAGACTAATGAATGAATCGTACTAACTATTATAAGGCCGCAAACTAAGAATCGTTCTACACTAAAACTTTTAATAATATAATATTCATTGAAGACGTAGTTCATAGCCCTGACACTTCTTAAGGTTTTGTGTCTTCTTCTCTTTTTTCCACAACCAGTATAATGTCATCGAAATCGTTCGACAAGAAGACCTTCTTAGCTCCCGAAAACTTGGGTAAAATATGATACAACAACCTGAATAAATAATCAAAGTAAATTAATCTTTGAGCACTTTCAATGTTGGGCTTTTAATTTTATTTCAATGACATCAGTAAAGGACATTAAATTTATATCATTAATTGTTGCTGTAAGATCAAATCAAAAGACTCAGCTTTTCATTCAGGTTAAGAATATATACTTCCTTCTGCATGTAGAAAAATTGGAAAATTGTCATAGTAGCTAAGTCACAAATTAAATCTTCCTAAAGTATATATATTTTATATCAGCTAAAAATTCCAATTTTGGTTGACAAAGATAGAAAGTTGGCCGTCGCATCTGAAATATCGACTGTTGTAGAGGGTAGAGTGTAAAATGTACTCTGTAAATAAGCAAATCAGCAAATAGAAAATTGGCATATCAAATTCAAAATTTTAATTTTTCGGTAAATTATATCTTATGTAATTCCACTTACTATAAAATCGACTTGCACTGAGACCCATTATCAAAATTTTTGTTTAGTCAAAATGCAGTTTACCGCCTTGACTCATCTTGGGGCTTTGAGCCTTCTTCTCTTTTTCTTACAACCTGCAGAATGTCAACCTCCACTACCTCCTCCATCCCGAATTAAACCACCAAGAGATGTACCACTACCGCCTCCACGTAGGATTGGTTAACATCCACAATATAACCAGATGAATTCATTTTGTGCAACCAGCAAGAATTGTAAATAATGAAATTGTTGTAATCTTTGGACATTTGTACAAAAGAATAAAAAAAATGCTGTTAGGCTTTTGAATTTGATCTAATAAAATTTGGAGAAGTTAGGATAATGGCCTATCGCTTACCATCTGTTATGCCAGAGTCTTTTGTTTTAAAGAGACTGAAAGTTTTTGATTCAAGTACAAAATTTTTAAGAAAGTTTGCATAAATTGGAGCGCTCTTTATAGCATTATACACTAAAGCAAGTTCTACCATAATATCAATAACATTCGACTTCAAAAAAAGTATCCTTAAAATAAGACCACATTATGTAAATTTTCTTAAAACTAACAAAATTAGTCGAAAAAGAGCTAAACTTTCAAAAAAGGACAAAAAATTCTAGATTTGTGCTACAAAATTCTGTAATCCATCAAAATTTCTATAAAGTTTTTATCGATGATTTCGTAAGCAAACAAATTTGTAAGATATTTTCTTCTTCGTATTAATTAGAAATTTGGGTGTTATATTAAATGTTCTTGACATTGTTCTTTCTGCACTTTTTAGACCAAAATTCTTAGTAGCAAAATCTTGATTTTATAATGGAAAGAAATTTCAGCATTTGTTTCGCCTAGATTTTTAATTCTGCCGAATTGACCGACTACAAATTTTCATTATTTTTTTTTATAGATTATAAAGTAATTTAAATTATTTATAAATAAATTATAGTTATTTCATGTCATTTACTTCTATCTTGGTTTAAGATTCGTTCTAAGAACCAGAACATTTACGAATTAGCTGATTTTGAAAAAGTCTAGACTGAGACGGAATTGATTTTGGAATTTTAATTTGTGGAACGCATTTTTCTGTGTTTTTCGAGACGATTTATATATATGGTTGGCTAGTATAAAAGCAAGTTACACTTAGTCAAAAGAACTACTTCGATTCAGAGATGTATTTGAAAAGCTGTTTTTATTGGATTGCGCTCATTGCTGTTCTTTGCTATTGCCTGGAGTCTGCAGCAGCAGTAAGAACAAGAAACCCAAGCTCAACGAAAAGGCCAAGAAAAACAAAACCAAGAACTACAATTCGCACCCGCACTGGAATACGGGTATAATGAATGCACATCCACTTGTTTATTGTTAAGTCGAAAAACTAATGTTTGCAACATTACTTTCATCAATATTTTATTGAGTCTAAAATGTATTCTAACATATTTGCCTTTTTATAATTTTAAATTTTTAATTTAAAAATTAATTGCTTTAATTTCTTGAACGAAACAGAATTGATTTAAAAATACTATTTTATAAAACGAATCGTGTTATTTTTTCTGACTGTAGTTATAAAAATGTTTAACTTGGGACATTTTATAATAATATGCATTCTATTTTGATAAAGTCACGATAAAAAAAATTCAGAGCAAAAGGCAATATAAATTAGTATTGAAATATAAAAATTGATAAAATCTAATTATTTCAGATAGTGTCAAGTGTATCATACTCTGTAAATAATCAAAGCTCCAAATTGAAAAAATTGGCATATCTAATTAATCTGTAAATCACATCTTAAGTATTATTATTATTATTAAGAAATTACCAGCAATTATAAAGTTCGGGTAATTTGGTTTGTGTAAAGCAATAGCTTCAAAGGCCTTCTGCTTGAGTAAGTAATACCGCTTAATCTATACTAAAGTCCATATTACAATATTATACAATAATGAGCGAAAATGCAGTTCACTACCGTAAATGTTTTTTTTTTTTTTTTGGCTTTAGGTATCCTCTTCTTTTTGCACAACCAGAAGAAATTCAACATAATCGTTCGACAAAAAGGCCATCTTATCTCCCGATAACTTGGGCAAAGTAGTGGAACCAACATCACCAATGCAAAAATTACAAGTATTCTCAAAAAAACCTAGATCTAGGAGTTCATACAGACGGACAGACAGAACGATGGAGAGACGGAAGCTGTTGTTGTTTCCTGTTATATATGTATTCCATGCATGCAGAAAGTTAAAATATCCTTTGGGTTGTTTGTATGAAAATTGGCATATCTAATTCAAAATTTCAGTTATTCCATAAATTATATCTCATATAACTCCACTTACTATAAAATCAACATGTAATGGGACGTACAATTAAGTTTTATTTAGTGAACATGCAGTTGACCGCCTTGACTCTTCTTGGGGCTTTGAGCCTTCTTCTCTTTTTCTTACAACCTACAGAATGTCAACCTCCAATACCTCCTCCATCCCGAATAAAACCACCAAGAAATCCTCCGGCACCTCCACTACCTCCTCCATCCCGGCCGAACAGACCAAGAAATCCTCCGGCACCTCCACGAGCGCCTGGACGACCTCCCAAACGTCAGAATGGTTAACAGGACTCAACGAAATTTCCGCCACAACATAATCAGATTTATTCAATTTGTGCAACCAGCAACAATTGTAATTATTGAAGTTGTAGAAATCTCGCATAAAAAAAATAAGAAAAATGAATGCATTTAACGTTCTGTTCCAATAAAATTGGGAGGAGTTAGTATAATGCACTTATAATCACTTACTATTTGAATCGTTGCTGTGATTATGAAGTAATACAGATGAACAGACGTTCGGACTTCGACTGAGCTATTGATACTGATGAAGTTTCTTTCCTTAAGAAACTGAAAACTCTTGATTCAATTAAGAAATTTTTAAACGCGTTTTAGAACTGTTTTAACAACGAGTTGGTACTAAGGGAAGAGAATTAAGAATTAGTTACTTGCTTAAATTGTGCATAATTATTATTAAATATTTTTTTAATATATGTGTTTGCTATTTTAAAATTGTACATATCACATTTTAATTCTATTAGTTTTTAATACTACTTACCATACCCATCAGGAATTCCGCCGGTTGCATAATAAATTTGGTTGAAGTAGGATAGGAATTACAACCTTTGTTCTACTTTAATTTAGTCTTTATTTAAAATGGATGTAAGACTTTCGATCTCATATAATATTTTTAAAACGGTATTACTTTGAACAATTCGACTTAAGAGTACGGAAATTTTAGATTGAACCGCTTAAAAAAAAATTCTAGACCGAAACGGAATTGATTCAATTTTCGAAAATTTTATTTTGTAGATCGAATTATACTGTCTCTTCCTGGTGTAGTTATGTAATATGATTTTATGTCAAATGGTCAGCTATAAAAGCAGCATACGTTCAGTCAAAAGAATCACTTCGATTCAGAGATGTATTTGAAAAATTGGTTTTATTGGATTGCGCTTATAGCTGTTCTTTGCTATTGCCTGGAGCCTGCAGCAGCAATAAAAACACTAACACCGTATAAATATCGCACCCGCACTGGAATACGGGTAAAATGAACGTACATCAACTTATTTCTTGTACACAACGGAAACTAATAAAAATTTTGCAATACTAGTTTCATCGATATTTTATTGGGTCTAAAAAATTTTGTAATAAGCTCGAATGTTTCGATTTTGAAATTATACATTTAAAAATGAATCGCTTTAATTTCTAAAAAGGAACGGGAGTGATATAAAAAAATAATATTTTATAGAAATAATTGTGCGATATGATCTTAAATCAAATGGTTGGCTACAAAAGCAAACTACGTTCACTTCGATTCAGAGATGTATTTGAAAAACTATTTTTATTTAATTGCAGCCATTTTTATTTTTCCCTACTGATTGCAAACTGCAGAATATGAAAAGATAATACAAAAAAAATGCGGTTACAAACAATAATATGTGTAATAGAAAATGCATTTCAACTTACTTCTTGTAGAAAACAAAGACTAATAATTATTTGCAAAATTATTTTATTGCTGGGTGGAAGTCTGCTTTCAAAGGTCTAACATTTTTGACTCTTTCTTCCCAAGAATTGTCAACAATTCCGCATGTTTTTATATCCCTATCGCTTGCTGACGAGCCTCTTAACCAATCCGAAACAAATGTAGCATAGATTATTGCATTCAATGCTAAATAAAATAAATTAACATTCTCTAAATAGAATTAGCAAATAGTTAGAGGAGCGTTTAAGTGATATAACAAAGCATTAATAAACAATTTACAAAAATTTGTTTAAAATAATCCACCAAACAATTTCAGGAAATAAAAGAACTTAAGAAATGTTGTACGTATGCAAATTTAGCGCCAATGAATCATATTTTCCATTTTAAAATTTGTGCATATATAACGCTGAACTGTGAATGTATAACATAACAATATAATGTGTAACTAATTCATTAAATAATTTGATACGCCAATGCAAACTTACATAATTTACAATTTTGTTAGTGCTATAAAAGCCAAGATCTTAGTCCTCTATCATCCATTCAGAAAAAATGCAGTTGAAAGTCTATTTCTATTTTGTAACTACATTCATTCTCGTAATGTCAAGACAACGAACGAGAATATTCAACCCGGATGATTATTATTGGAAATAAAATAAAATAAATATATAATTGCGTTTTATTATTTATTTAAAAAAACAAAACAGAAAACAGTTCTCAGAGATATGTTAAATATCTGTATTGCTGAAAGAAGTCACAAAATTGAGGATTGCAACCTTATTACGTATATCCTACTATTTCAATTTGCACCAGTTTGATGAATAATTGAAAGTATTGATTGTAAATTCGAGTAAAATTTTTAATATTCTCTTCTTCTCTGTTGTTCTCTTTCCAATGCCACATAAAGTGAGTAATTTCACTTGTATACACACATTGTAAGAAATATGCAAAAACAATTTGGCAACGGAAATTAAAGAATTCAAGTATTATCAAACTTGGTTTAAGAAAATCCGGGATTGTCGAATGAAGATTTCTTTATGTTTCTGTGTATATCATATATAGAAAACTCAGTGATTGAATTATTTAATATATAAGGAAAAAAGATTTCAAATTTACCATTTTCATAATACATTTATTTAGATGTGAAAGCAAAACTAAAGACAGTTCAATTGAAATCGAACTTCGTTATTTGGTCATTGCCTTTAGATAGTCGAGACTAGACCAAAAATCACTCAGCATTGAGAAAGAACTCGACTAATTCTGGATTGCTTGTTTTCTGTTCTGTTCTCTTATTGTTGATGTGTTGTCGGCGTGCGCTGGCAATTTGTAAATTGGTTCATAATTCGGTTTCATCAGCTCTACACGCTCCATTCTTTCGGCGTCACTCTTAATTGTGCTCCCTCCCCTTCGCTTCTCTTCATCGAATCGACTCGCCGCGACTCGACTCGACTCGAGTTGAACGGAGATCCAAATATTCTAGCTTAAGTAATTTTATGTGTATTTCTTTTTTGGAGACAGCGTCAATGCGTTCGTTGGCTTCTTTTGTCTTCTTGTTCGTTTTGGGGGAAAACAATCCAAAAAGCTCACAATGAAATGAAATGGGTACAATCAACTAACTGTAAATAGTCTTTATTTCTGCTTCTCCATCTCCTCCTTCTTCTACTTCTTCTTTAGCTTGTTCTTTAACTTCTGGTGAGTGTTTGTTGCTTTTTCGTCATGTTTTGGACTTCATTGTTGTGCCAGTTTCAACGCCAGCGATGGCGATATAATTTTCTATTTTCTACAACTTATGATTGTCCATCTCTCTTTCTCTATCTCTCTCCCCCTCTCTCTCTCTCTCTCTATATCTCTCTATCAGCCCCACTTCGTTCCCTCGCTAAGCGTGTGCAAAATTGTTAATCGAATACCAAATCCCAATCGACACATATTAAATTTGCATATTTGGTCACTTGTTAATTAATAAGCAACTACAAAATGACCGCAAAAAAACATGACTAAAAAAAAACAAGTAGTCGACACTTTGTTCGTTGAACGACTAAGAAAAACCCTGTAAACAGTTTCAGCTTTATTTCAATTATAATTTCGCTTTAAGATACGCATTGTATCTTTAGCGCTTTTCTCTATGTTTTTACACATTTTAGCAACAGTCTTTCATTGAATTTCATTAAAATAGAAAAAAAGAACTTATGAACTTATGGTTCATACAACTTTACTTAATAGGAATTTTTGCTGGGTATTCAAAAGTATTCGTTCAATAATCTTTATTTCAATTTCGTTTAAAAAAAAACTTTAATTATCAGTTCATGCAACCTTTCTCAATGTCCATTTATGCTGGGTATACAAATGTATCTTTTGAATTGCTCAAATATATCTTTAGTATTGACATTATCGAATCTGTTGAGTTAAGCGCAGTTTTTATTGCATGTTTGGACAGTTTATTGAGTTTTGAAAATGCTAAAAGTCACATCGAAACGGGTGTTAGCCCAAAAACATAATCCGTGGAATATTTTAGCAGGTTGAATGCTATAAATTTCAATAATTACCTCTCTAATGTGTCGTATTCATTATGTGTTTTATCGTATTTTTGAGATATGTATATTATAAACAATATTCAAATCAGAGAGTGCAGCTTGTAATTGTTGTGTAGTAATTGAAGTTGACATTTCGTGTGACAGTTAACAGACCTAAATGATATCTTTGTAAACCTCATTGCATCGTACCATATATGGAATGCAGAATGCTGCAAAACAAATTCGCATCGTTGCAGATTGCAGTTACTGCTACTTATTATACATAGTAGGGCGATAGGGGATCCAGAGGTGGATGGGGAAGTGGAAGAGTATTGTGGCTCGGCTGAGCAAGGGGGTCAGTGCATGAAGGTTAGCGGCAATTTGTGTCGACAACATCGTCATCCAAAAGCAAAGCAACAACTTGAACCGTTGTTGCTGCACCGACAGATCGATGAAATGGCAATAAGAACAACAACAACAACGGCAACAATTGCACTGGTAATAATAAATAGAAGAGAAACTGCAGCAAAGAAGAACACATCAAATGCACCACACTCTTTGTTCCCCTCCCCCCTCCGGATGAAGTCAGGTCTCCACACACACGTCCAGTGATCGGCAACAAGCTAAGCAAAACGCTTCCTCATCGCCGCCGTTTGGCCTAGCGGATTTGCAATGGAAAAGTGGGGAAGAGTGAGGGAGGCAGTGAGGTAATAGACAGGGATAACCAGTTAGGCGCTCGAATTGGGCGCGCAAATGTTGTGCGAGAAAGAGACGGCGAGAGAGAGTGAGAGAGTTCAGTATCAGTTGACGGTCGATGCGTGGCGGAACGCTTAAAGCCAGCCAGCTAGCTAGCTGTTTGGGGTCCAGAAATTGGCAAACAATAAAAGCCGTCAAAAAGTGCAGTCAACAACAGTAACAAATAGAAAAGCTAAAGAGCGAGAAAAAGCGAGAGAGAGAGAACGATAGAAGAAAAGCGAAGAAAACAAAACGAAGCGCAACAAAAAAAAACAACAGTTTGAAAAGTTGATTGTTTAGTTGAAGCATAAAAAATGTTGGCTTTCAAAAGTGGAGCGAGTCAGAGCGTCAGAGTTAGAGACAGAGTCAGAGCCAGAGAAAATGCTTTGGCTGTGTGGCAGGAATTGAGTTGCAGTTGCAAGTTGCAAGTTGCACAAAGTTTTTTGCTTGCATATTCTGAATGATGTTTGGGCTTTGAACGCAAGTTGCATTTGCAGTCGGAGTTCACATTCATAATAAACTAGAGAGAGAGAGACACCGAGCGAAAGAGAGTGATTGACAGAGAGTTGAAGCGAGAGAAAGAGAGACAGAGAGAAAGAGAGAGAGGGAGACAGCGAAACTGATCGTCGACTGGTGAAAGATACATTTCAACTCTTGTCAAAAACGAAAATCAACTTCAAACTTGTGTGTGGCAAATAGACAAATGTGTTGGAAGAAAGTGCACAGGCAAAAATGGGTGGAGATGGGGGGTGGGGGGGTGGCAGCAACCAGGGTTGACTGCGACTGCGCAGCTGTTGACTGACATTTTACGGCGCAGCCAAAGGCGCCCCAAGTGTAGCCTGACAAATGCATAAAACTTGACGATGACGCGGCGACTGCTGCAACTGCAACTGCAACTGCAACTACAACTGAGGCAGCAACAGCAACAGCAACAACAAATGCGAATGATGACGGCGACGACGACGACGACGACGACGTTGACTTGTAGCAATTGAATTTTTGCACGTCGCCCATGAAGTTGTTTGTTTGCTTGGCATCGTTCCCCATTACCCCGCTGCCTCCACACTTCCCCCCACTCTCCATCTCCACCTCCTGCTCATCGCCCTCGCTACATTGAGAGCTCATTGTTGTTGCTGCTGCTGTTGCACTTGGTGGAAAAATAGTGGAAACGGTTAACGAAAAAGAGGAAAATGTTTGTCTACCTGATTGTTTGTTACTGTTGCTGTTGCTGTTGTTGTTGCTGTTGCTGTTGCGCGCATATTTATGTTTGCTTTGACTTACCGTTAGACGGTTATATGCCGGATTACATTTGGCACTGCTGGCAAATTATCTATCTGTGCCGAGTATCTTTTTCAGGCTCGAAATGAAGCAAAGTGTTTGCCATTGTTGTTGCTGCTGTTGTTGTTGTTGTTGTCGCTGTCGTTGCCGAAGTTTCTACTGCTGTCGCTGTTGGTATTACTGTTCTTCTTGTTGTTGTCAGTTGGCCAGTTAGAAGCCGCGAGGTTCTCCCAGGTTCTCAGGCATTTGTTCGAACTCCAAAGCAATAGAAATGTGTCTTAGAATTTGCTGGAATTTAATCGAAGAAAGAAATTAGATATTAAAGAGTAACCAACAAATGCCCTTTAGCTATTTTGGCAAATGCAGAGAAGAATGTACTTACTCAGTAAATAAAATAAGTATATAAATGTTAATAGTTAAGTATAATTGACTATAATAATCACAGAATACAATACTTAGCTCAGTCATACACTTTTATTTGCAATATCCACTTAAAATTAATTGATCAATTAAACTAAATAATAAAAATGAGTAGAATAACTTAAAATATTCTAAAGTAGTCAAAACCAGGACTTATGCTTAACATAAATTTGAATTTAAAGTGACTGGGAAAAGTTTTACTAACGAAAAATTGTAGGTCAACTAATAAGTAGTGTTTAATGCTTCATGTTATGGCAAATAACTAACTAACATAATTCTTGGATTCATAAATTTTAATTTTAATTTATAATATGGCATACTTATGTTTATATTATATTCTTAAGAAATGGATTCTTCAAGTGTTTATTATTACCCCATTTTAAATTTTCTTGAATGTCAACACTTAATAGTCCTCTTTAATAAATAAGTAAAGCGAGTAAGAAACCTAAAGTCGACTGTCTGATTTCTGATTTAAAATTAAACCAAAACAGGGCGGTATTATTTATAAAATATACCAAATTAATATACCGCTAACATGCTAAAATATACTTATAGCTATATTTGGTATATTGGCATACTACATATAGATACAAATAAGAAAATAAAATTATAATAAGTAACTAACTTTATTTCCGCATTTCTTTGGATCTATATATTGAAGATTTCACTAAGTACTGAGTAGAATTACTGTTAAAGCTGAACGAACCGTTCAATGAATATCTAAGTTGACAAAAACGCATATCGAAGTTAATTAGTTTTGTTCGGAAATATAGAAAATAATCTGTGTAGGATATTTTGAAAAATTTGAATTTAGCATATTGTTGTAAGTGTGCCCAAAGTTTAAAAAAAGTTTAAGTTTAAAATATCCTTTACTTTGTTGTATGGTCACACTTGATTTGAATATTTTTTTTGTCAGACAATTCGGTTTGATTAGATAAATTAAAAACTAAATCTATGTTGTGTATTTTATATGAAGACGGATATGGATAGATCCTCTCGGCTGTTGACGCTGATCAAGAATATATATACTTTATGGGGTCGGAGATGCCTCCTTCTACCTGTTACATACATTTCCCGCCGGCACAAAGTTATAATACCCTTTTACCCTATGGGTAGCGGGTATAAAAATAACTAATTGCGTAATACTCAAATAATAAATAAACATCAAATTGATAAACTGCTGACATTTGCAGCATTAATGGCATATCAGTTTTAAGTTCTAAGGGTCCTCCTATTTTCATATTATGAGTAGTAGAAGTAGTAGAGGCATATATGGTATGCTTAAAACCATGCAGAAATAATACAATTAGTCCATAGAATATTCAGATTTGCACAGAATATAGAAATTTGTCTCGCATCAACTTGTTTATATAATTGTGCTGCTATAAAAGCAAAACAGCCACTCGCACAATCAACTACGATTCAGAAAAGATGCGGCTGCATATCCTATTTTCACTTGCAATTATTGCCTTACTCGCATTTGGCTTACAACCATCAGCATGTCAGGGTGAGTTTGGGATTGATTATGAACTCGCACCGCCGTCCAATACCAAGGCGTAGTACTAGGCCGCCTAGACGCTATGAGCCCAGTTTCAAAATTTAATTAAAGAAGAACAATCAAGATTCAAGATTATTTTCAACATTTTCAACAAGTTCTTGAAAAACGATTACGCCTGCTTATAAAGAAATAACTCAATAGGTCAGTGAATAAAATATTTGAACTAATTTTTTGCTTCGTCCTGCGGATTGTATGTTTCCCAATCAACTATTTTCTTTTGAAATGCTAACGAAATGCTAACGAAAATGAGTTCAATAAATATGAAAACTTCTGGATGAAATTATTAAAAAAAAAAAACAAAACGCGTTCGTGCTTGGGGATATTGAAAATTCTTGATTCAAGTAAGAACGTTCGAATAATTTGAAGTCCGTTTTAGAATTGTTTCAAGAACATCTTGGCTGCTAACCCTGATCATTAATATATATGATTTTTAAGGTCGGAGATGCCTCCCTATGTCTTTTAGATAAATTGCCTGTAGACACAAAGTTGTAATACAATTCCACCCTATGGGTAGGGGGTATAACAATTGTCCAAGTCTCAGAGGCAAGCTCAAAACCTACTTGCTTTATTTGTATACCCGCTACCCATAGGGTAGAAGGAGGCATCTCCGACCCCATATAGTATATATATTCTTGATCAGCGTCAACAGCCGAGACGATCTAGCCATGTTCGTCTGCCCGTCTGTCTGTCTGTCTGTCCGTCTGTCCGTATGAACACCTAGATCTTATAGACTATAAGAGATGGAGCCATAATTTTTTTCGACAGCATTTGTTATGTTGCCACGCAGATCAAGTTTGTTTCAAATTTTTGTCACATCCACTTCCGTTGCTTAAGCTCAACAGCTCTTTATTTAAGAACATATTGTTCTTAAAACAATTCTAAAACTGACATCAAATTATTCGAACGTTCTTACTTGAATCAAGAATTTTCAATTTCCCCAAGCACGAACGCGTTTTGTTTTTTTTTTTTAAATAATTTCATCCAAAAATTTTCACATTTATTGAATTCATTTACCAAACATAAGCACGGAAATTTTTCGTTAGCATTTCAAATTAAACGCGGGGGAAGCGAAAAATAAATATTTTAAATATTTTATTCACCGACCTATTGAGTTATTTCTTTATAAGCAGGCGTTATCTTTTCCAAGATCTTGTTTAAAATGTTGAAAATAATCTTGAATCTTTCTTTATTTATTTGAACATTGAAATTAAATTGATAGTTTGTTATATGTTAATATAGAAGACTTTCAATTCAGATATTGATTGCTCTTTTTTAATTAAATTCTGTATCGGCGCCATCGAGTCCAATAGCGTCTAGGCGTCCTAGTACTACGCCTTGGTATTGACGGCGGTGCGAAGATCAATGTCATATTCAGCCTGACATGCTGATGGTTGTAAGCCAAATGCGAGTAAGGCAATAATGGCAAGTGAAAATAGGATATGCAGCCGCATCTTTTCTGAATCGTAGTTGATTCTGCGAGTGGCTGTTTTGCTTTTATAGCAGCACAATTATATAAACAAGTTGATGCGAGACAAATTTCTATATTCTGTGCAAATCTGAATATTCTATGGACTAATTGTATTATTTCTGCATGGTTTTAAGCATACCATATATGCCTCTACTACTTCTACTACTCATAATATGAAAATAGGAGGACCCTTAGAACTTAAAACTGATATGCCATAAATGCTGCAAATGTCAGCAGTTTATCAATTTGATGTTTATTTATTATTTGAGTATTACGCAATTAGTAATTTTTCTATTCGTAAATGTTTTAAGGTCTATTAGTGAGCTTAGTAAGAGTTTAATTTAAATATTTATATACTCTCTACCAAACACTGAATGCTTTATCACGAAAAGTATACGCAGATCAGTTTTGTTTTATATTTTATATATTTGATAAGAAGAAAATAAAAGAGGAAAATGTTTGTATAAAATGATGGTAATGTAGATGTTGAATGGTGTAGTTGAATGTGAAGACGAAAATATTTATGTTGCAATGAATTAAAGTTAGAAGTATTAGACCAGGATTAAAATTGGACAAACTGAGGAAAAATAAATATCTGTGACGAATCGTTACAAGGATACGAATAAGAAAGATGTTTGAAAAAATCTGTTTGATACAGAACTGTGTTGTTATGTTGTCAGCACGTAGTTGCAACGAAGTTATAACTGAATGTAAGCTGTTGTATTAACTGTTCATGACTTGTTGGTCAGTTGCGAGAGAGAGAGAGAGAGAGAGCAGTCGCAAGCATTGTCGAACTCCAAACAAAGAAATGTGTCTTAGAATTGCTGAATTTAATCGAAAAAAATTAGATAGTAAAGAGTAACCAACAAATGCCCTTTAGCTATTTGGCACAATGCAGAAAGAATTGTACTTACCGTAAATAAAAAGTAGGATAAAATTAAAGTTAAGTATAATGACGTATAGATAATCACAGATACAATACTTAGCTCAGTCATGCACTTTTGATTTGAATATCACTAAAATTAATTGATCAATTAATCTAATAATAAAAATGAGTAGAATAACTTAAAATATTCTAAAGTAGTCAAAACCAGGACTTATTGCTTAACCAAAATTTGAATTAAAGTGACTGGGAAAAGTTTTACAACGAAAAATTGTAGGTCAACTAATAAGTAGGTGTAAATGCTTTCATGTTATAGGCAAATAACTACACCTAACTAATTCTTGGATTCATAAATTTTAATTTAAGTTATAATAATGGATACTTATTTTATATTATATTCTATAAGAAATGGATTCTTCAAGTGTTTACTTATTACCCCTTTTTAAATTTTCTTGAATGTCAACACTTAATAGTCCTCTTTAATAAATAAGTAAAGGAGTAAGAACTAAAGTCGACTGTTCTGATTTTTGATTTAAAATTAAACCAAAACAGGCGGTATGATTATATATAATATATATCAAATTAATATACCGCTAACATGCTAAAATATACTTATAGCTATATTTGTATATTGCATACTACATATAGATACAAATAAGAAAATAAAATTATAATAAGTAACTAACTTTATTTCCGCATTTCTTGATCTATATATTGAAGATTTCACTAAATACTGGATTAGAATTACTGTTAAGCTGAACGAACCGTTCAATGAATATCTAAGTTGACAAAAACGCATATCGAAGTTAATTAGTTTTGTTCGGAAAATATAGGAAAATAATCTGTGTAGGATATTTTGAAAAATTTGAATTTAGCATAATTGTTGTTAAGTGTGCCCAAAGTTTAAAAAAAAGTTTAAGTTAAAATATCCTTACTTTGTTGTATGTCACACTTGATTTGAATATTTTTTTTGTCAGGACAATGCCGTTTGATTAGATAAATTAAAAACTAAATCTAGTTGTGTATTTATATGAAGACGGATATGGATAGATCCTCTCGGCTCGTTGACGCTGGATCAAGAATATATATACTTATGCGGGTCGGAGATGCCTCCTTCTACCTGTTACATACATTTCCGCCGGCACAAAGTTATAATACCCTTTTACCCTATGGGTAGCGGGATAAAAATAACAATTGCGTAATACTCAAATAATAAATAAACATCAAATTGATAAACTGCTGACATTTGCAGCATTAATGGCATATCAGTTTTAAGTTCTAAGGGTCCTCCTATTTTCATATTATGAAGAGTAAAAGAGCAGAGGCATAATGGTAGCTTAAAACCAATGCAGAAAATAATACATTAGTCCATAGAAACAGATTGCAACAGAATTAGAAATTGTCTCGCATCAACTTGTTATATAATTGTGCTGCTATAAACAGCAAAACAACGCTCTACTTCGCACAATCAAACACGATTCAGTAAAAGATGCGGCGCATATCCTATATCATTGAATATGCCTTTACTCGCATTGCTTACAACCATCACAGTCAGGGTGAGTTGTGATGATATGAACCGCACCGCCGTCCAAGTACCAGCGAGTACTGAGGCCGCTAGACGGCATGAGCCCAGTCAAAATTTATTAAAGAAGAAAACAATCAAGATCAAGATTATTCAACATTTCACCCAAGTTCTGAAAAACGATTACGCTGCTTATAAAGAAATACTCAATAGGCAGTGAATAAAATATTTGAACTAATTTTTTGCTTCGTCCTGCGATGTAGTTTTCCAATCACTATTTCTTTTGAAATGCTAACGAAATGCCTACCGAGAAATGAGTTAATTAATATGAAAACTTCTGGATGAAATTGAGAAAAAAAAAAACAAACGCGTTCGTGCTTGGGATATTGAAATTCTTGATTCAAGTAAGAAGTTCGAATAATTTGAAGTCCGTTTTAGAATGTTTCAAGAACATCTTGGTGCTAACCCTGATCATTAATATATATGATTTTTAAAGGTCGGAGATGCCTCCCTATGTCTTTAGATAAATTGCCTGTAGACCAAAGTTGTAATACAATTCCACCTATGGGTAGGGGGTATAACAATTGTCCAAGTCTCAGAGGCAAGCTCAAAACCTACTTGCTTTATTTGTATACCCGCTACCCATAGGGTAGAAGGAGGCATCTCCGACCCCATATAGTATATATATTCTTGATCAGCGTCAACAGCCGAGACGATCTAGCCATGTTCGTCTGCCCGTCTGTCTGTCTGTCTGTCCGTCTGTCCGTATGAACACCTAGATCTTATATAGACTATAAGAGATGGAGCCATAATTTTTTTCGACAGCATTTGTTATGTTGCCACCGCAGATCAAGTTTGTTTCAAATTTTTGTCACATCCACTCCACGTTGCCTTAAGCTCAACAGCTCTTTATTAAGACATATTGTTCTTAAACACAATCTAAAACGACATCAAATTATTCGAACGTTCTACTTGAATCAGAATATTCAATTTCCCCAAGCACGAACGCGTTATTGTTTTTTTTTTTTTAATATATTTCATCCTCCAAAAATTTCACATTTATTGAATCATTTACCAAACATAAGCCACGGAAATTTTCGTAGCATTAAATTTAAACGCGTGGAAGCGTAAAAAATAATATTTATAATATTTATTCACGACCTATTGAGTATCTTATAAGCAGGCTTATCTTTCCCAAGATCTTGTTTAAAATGTTTGAAAATAATCGAATCTTTCTTTATTTATTTTGAACATGAAATTAAATTGATATTGTGTTTAAGTGTTAATATAGAAGACTTCATCAGATATGATGATATGCTCTTTTTTTAATAATTCTGTATCGGCGCATCGAGTCCAATAATTCGTCTAGGCGTCCTAGTATGACGCCTTGTATTGACGCGGTGTCGAAGTCAATGTCATTTCGCCTGACATGCTGATGGTTTGTAAGCTCTAAATGCGAGTAAGGAGCATAATGGCAAGTGAAAATAGGATATGCAGCCGCATCTTTCGAATCGTAGTTGATCCGCGAGTGGCTGTTGCTTTATAGCAGTCACAAATTATTTTTAAACAAGTTGATGCCAGACAAATTCCTAATATCTGTAAAATCGAATATCTAGATAATGTATTTCCGCATGTTTTAAGCATACCATATATGCCTCTACTACTTCTACTACCATAAATAGAAAATAGAGCCCTTAGAACTTAAAACTGATATGCCATATGAATGCTGCAAATGTCACAGTTATCAATTTGATGTTTATTTATTATTTGAGTATTCCGCGCAAATTAGTAGATTTTCTATCGTAAATTGTTTTAAGGTCTATAGTGAGTTAGTAAGAGTTTAATTTAAATATTTATAATCCTACAAACACTCGAAATCTATCCGAAGATAACTCAATCAGTTTTGTTTTATATTTTATTATTTGATAAGAAGAAAATAAGAGTAATGTGTGTACCTAAAAGCGCACTGTTTTCGTTTCTTAAATAGCAAGCAATTGCTTTTTTTTCTTTTCACAAATATTATTAAAAAGGGAACTACAATGTAGAAAACGCATAGAAATAACTTTTTATGTGGGATTTAAAATTTTAGACACGTAGAATCAACAGAGAATTACTTGTAGTCTTCTGTTGATAACCCAGTATATATTAGCAAAATTTTGCTTACGAAGCAAAAAAGAAATCACAATGCAAACATTTAAGTAACTCCAAAGTAAAAATAGCAGTTATATCGTACATGAAGTTTATTCTTATGTTTTATTGTCACCTATGTGTAGCGGGATTAAAAATCTAAGCTTAGATAATGCATGTAGCTCAGCATACACCTTTGTTATACAGTTACACGTTAAATCAATTGAACAAACTCAACTCAACAACGTTGATTAAAAAAGAGATAATCGCAACATAGCGTGGCAGCAAGATGGCAGAGATGGCTTTTACTATATTTGCCTGCTGTTGGCACATTGCTCAGTTGTGTGTTTCCCATGTTCTATCACATCAACAAGTGTGTGTTGGTGATGCCATTACACTTCTGGACCAACTAATGTTGATGTGTGCTGAGACCTCCTAGGGATATACGAGCATTACTAATGATGATATGCGATTGCCTTAAGCGATTTGCTGTGTGAAAAACTGCGATTGTGTTTGGCCGTGCTCAATTTACAGTTCAACTTCAACTTGCCGGACTTTCGCCAGCAAGTGACACACAAGCTAGAGTAGAATATAAAACAAAAAAATAAATCCAACAACAACAGCGTACAAAAAAAAAAGGAAAGGCCTCTTCGAATACAGCGCAGTTGGTTCCCCAACCCGTGTTCTCGCCTCTTCCTCCTTCTCCTTCCCCTCCTCCTCCACTCATTGAGAAACCTCGCAAATGTTTCGCACACTTTCAAATGACTCGACGACACAGGGCTTAAAAATTCGCGTATGGAGTATTTTAGTGAGACTTGTGAGTATATTGAGTAGTTTTTGGTCCAGTCCTTAAAAGCTATCGCGCATTTGGCTCAATGTTGTTGTGTGCCTGCTGTTGATGTGTGTGTTGTTGGTAACTTGTTGCCGCTTGAGTTTTGCTTTGCTTGACGGGCGGCATCAGAAAAGAAGTCGCACAAGGTGCGTCCAAAAGTTGAGCTATTGCTTTAACTGTATTTATACTCTATCAAAGCAGAGTCTGCTCGAATAACAAAGTATGGCCTTTAAAAAAATCATCATTCACTTTAACTTGGTACTCAATTGTATGTTTTTACTTGCAATCAAACTAGAAATTTTAAAATCTGAAATATTTTCCAGGTAACAAATGAATTATTTACTGATGTGGTATTTGGCTTGATTTTGATATTCTTATATGTGTACCACAATGGTCGAAGGCACGCAACAAGCGTTTGGTCGAAGAAAATAAAAATATAAAAGAAATGGTGGAGGAGCTAAGAAGAATCAATACCGATCTTTAAAAAGGACGCGTCAACGCAAACGAACGGGAACCTAAGAAATGAAGGAAATGAGTATACAGACAGATGATGATGATGATGAGCGAATTGGATTTGAGGCAATTCAGACTAATAAAAGCATCGCTAACTGCGATACAAGCTGGTATTATTAATGGCCGAGAGCTCTGCTTACAGGAATCTTAAGCCCAAAGAACTGGATGGATTCAATATAAAACGTACCTTGGTAGAAATTTGCCAATTAGAACATCGTAATCGAAAATTTAATGATAAAATGGAGGAATGAAAATAATTATAAAAAAAAAACTCGGTCCTGTTAAAATAAAAATGTAAATTTGTTGGTTAAGGTATACAGCAGTTGAATGGTAACTATTTTGAGATTTTCCATTGTATTATTTTCGTTTCATTGTGTCTTTGAAATTAATGTGCCAGATTTTGAAAACCTGTAGCTGAAGATCGCCTCAAGAAAGAGCTGAGGAATCGCAATCAAAGTGGCGCTCTCTTTTTCTCTCTCTATCTCTCCTCTTTCTATTAGCTTCTC
Organism: Drosophila albomicans; assembly: GCF_009650485.2. NCBI lineage: Eukaryota > Metazoa > Arthropoda > Insecta > Diptera > Drosophilidae > Drosophila > Drosophila albomicans. The sequence continues at coordinate 44,280,162 of NC_047629.2, read as the reverse complement.
TCTGTGATTTTGCATTGATTTTCACTTGCAAGTTTTGGAGCAATTAATTTGCCATGCAATGTTTTGTTTTTTCGTACTCGCTACTCAGGATAGAAGGGTATTATAAATTTGTGACTTCGAAAAATGTATTTAAAGAGGCCATTAGGTAATTAATTTATGTGACAAATTCTGGCGACATGGTTACTTTGATATATTTTTTGAATTGTGTAGTATATCGATATACCAATTATAGCTTATGACATATTTCAGTATTTTTTGGTGTAATAATTCGGTATGTTTTAAGATAGTTCGACAATTACATTCTGTACTTTTTTATTCTAAAGGTATTTTTTTAAAGATAGTATATCGAGACACCATATGTAGCTTTGCACATATCAGTATTTTTTGGTATTATTTCAGTATAATTTGAAATATTCTAATAATTATATCGCTCATGTCATTCTGGTATATTTGGCGTAGAATATCAATATACCAAATATACTTTTGGTATATTTATAGTATTTATTGTATATTTTTTAAAGTTTTTGCATTTTTGGGTAATAATTTGTATATTTTAAAGAATATTCGGCAATTTATATTCTGATACTTTTTTATCTAATGTATATTTATATCGAGATACCACATGTAGCTTTTAGCACATATCAGTATTTTTTCGGGTATTTTTCAGTATAATTTCCATAGTCTATGATAATATCGCACATGACATTCTGGTATATTTTGGCGTAGTATATCAATATACCAAATATATCTTTGGTATATTTTTAAAGTCTTGCATATATTGATAATTGAGAGCGAGTATCTCATAGTCGTGCAATGTCGTCTGCAGCTTTCTACTATTTTTGCAATCTACACTCACACAAAGCTTTCAGTTAGATCTCATTGTATGTACAATATAAGTTATAATAGCCATGCCCCGTTTTACTACTGTAGTTTGCACATTGTTATTGTTGTTTTTGTTGTTGTTGCTGTTGCATACGTCGCTCACTTTGCCAATTTCGTTTAGTTTTGGCGCTTTTTGCTTTGGCATTGACGTATTGCCGCAAAGGGGGCGTACACTCTGATATTGTCGCGCTTTATGCTAAGCAATTTTTGGCAATAGTTTTCAGTTTCGGTTGTCATGTCGATGCCGATTTTGGCCTCGCGTAGGTGCCCAACAACAACAAACAGTTTCTCTCTCTCTCTCTCTCTCTCTCTATCAGCAAAATTGAATTTGTTGTCGAGGTTGATTTGCATTCAACTCTTAATAAAGTGAACTTAAAATTGCCGCCATGGCCACAGAAGTTGGTCAGATTGAGACGCGGATTGAGCCACAGTCGCCGTCAGCGTCGCCGTCTCAATGCGATTCAGGTTTCAGAGAGTTAGATCGGCGCAGTTGTCAATCAAAAAGTCATTTCCAACTGTCAAAGCGCCGCAATTTGTCTTTTGCCTTTGCACAATTGAGACGAAAACGAATGTGACATGGGGCCATAGAGAGGCAATGTTGTTTTTGTTTGGCGCCAACAAATACAATATGCATTTGTCTATGCTCATAGATTGCGCATACGCCGCGTGTGTCAGCGGCCACTCAATAGCATTTAATAAGCCCGCGACTTACGAGTTACGAGCGTCGCGCACAGCGATACGATAAATAAAAACCGAAGCAAAACTCAATCGACTATCGACAGTTCACTTAGGAATGCAGCTAACATGTGACACTCGCCATATACGATGCACTTAAAACAGTTTTAGCAAAGTCTTCTAGAGAAAGCAGCTACAGCTTTAGCTTGTCATCAATTAAAATAATTCGTTTTAATTAATCGTTTTCCCAGCCTAGAACCACATCAATTGCATCGCATCGCATGGGTTATCGCCGCACACAAAGCCAACAAATGCTTAACAATAAGCAAATAATTTTTTGCGCACATGACATGCAAATCGTTGGTCACACATCGAAGGGGTGTAAAGAGGCAAGCTTGAGCAGCTGTTTAGTCATACATATGTACGTGCAACATGTTGCCGTTTGCCTGAACGCATTTGGCGATCGGTAAATCGATGCAAGTTGCCATTTTACCATTTGCCAGTTGCTGTGTGCACATGTTGTACAACAACAATAAAACAACAAGCACAAAGAAACAAACACAACACGAGAGTCACCAATATCGGTATAAAAGTTATTCGATTTCTATGCTAATCGAATGACAACTGCGTAATGGTTTGCCTCTTGACTTACATATGTTGCGCTGTCAGTTACTTAAGATACCTCTGTACAAATGTTTTAGCAAAAACCAAGTCAGCTAATGCTTGAAAAGCATTTATATCAATTAGTGTTAAACTTAAATTCAAAATTTAGCAAAATTTCTATTTCGTAAATAGTTTTTACAGTTTTAAAGTTAAAACTATAAAAAAAAAGTACATTTCTTAATAGAAAATATTGTATAAGGACATATGAAATATAGACAAACTATAAGTTTCACTTCATCATAATTCCTATATAATAGACTTGAAAACGAATAATCGGCTTATGATAATCTTGAAAGAGAAATAAACTGCCAAAGTCACAATATAAATTGTTATACATAATGCTCTTCTTATTCAAGATTTTGCAATCTGGAATTCTTATTTCAAGAAATATTTTGTTAAGATAGAAAGTACTAAATCAATGTTTTGCTTTCTTGTTCTTAAAAACGTAAATTTGTTGCTCTGTGTATACTTTTTTTCACTTCACTCAGGATTAAGCACAAGAAAAATAGACACAATAAAGAATTACTTAAGTATCGTTCATACAATAAATCGGATCTTCCCCAGTTAGGGTTTTCATGCAAACAATATGTTGTAAATCTACTTTGTTACATTTACCCATCTGCTTCAGTTTTCTCACATATTTGCAGGTATCTTTAGCCTTAATTCCTGCACTAATAGGTCAACACTCTAGTGCCTCAAATATCAAGCCACAAATACAATCCACAGTTCAGATCGTTGGCATGACATATGTAAGAGCGAGTTTGGCCATGTTTAGGGCCAAGTAATCGCGGCAAGTGAATCGTTAACCTGCAAATTGTTGCAACAGCTACGTGTCACGATCCCAGCGCCCAAAAATCGCACAGACAGATGGATGGAGAGACAGTCAAATGAAACAATTTTGAAAAGCTGCCTCACATGTGTGGCAAAGGTGCGAGTGTTATGGCTACGGTTATGTGAACGCTGATAGTGTATACTTAAATGTATAAGCTGATGATGGACTACAAAATATCCTCTACTTGCGCTTGCAAAATGCACTTTAAAGTTACTTTTTAACTTTAGCCATCAAAACTGATATTATTCGAGGGTATTTTCAATAGCAAATGTAACCACAAAGCAACCAAACTATCGCTTGGAAAATCTCCGCAAATGAGCAGCGCGAAAAGCGCGACGACTGTCGAAATTGTTTGTTATAAAAATAATAAATAAAAATAAAATAAGAGCCCAAACATGAGAATGGAGTGGCGAGAGACTTGAGACTTTGGAGACTGGCTCATACATAGGCTGTCATATAAGCCTTCATTCATATGGAAGCTGCGAGTTGAAAGCTGGTTAGCTGTTTAGTTGTTTCGGCTGGCACAGGTTGAGAGTACTGAGTACTGAATTTGCCGCCGAGCCAGCAACATTTTGCGGCAATTGCAACTTTATTTAACTCGAAAAAATATTGAACGTCGTCAAAATGTCAGCGTGGCAAAAATTAATAAACAGCAACAAATACAGACAGCTGGCAACTTTTTCGCCTCGCCTCAACTCGCCTTGCCACGCGTGTTGGGCAACATTGCATAAAGCGAGCAACAGCAGCAGCGGGCAGCAAACAAAAAAACCAAACAAAACACACACAATATTGAAAAGCAAACACACAGAGAGACCAACAAAATAAAAAGGCTGACAACAAAAACTATGTTCACGCGTCGCTGTCCGATTTTGGGTTGAATTTTGCAGCACATTTCCAATTTGAGCCGCGTTCGCCTCCAGAAATAAAGAGAGCGGATGAGGAGTGGACTGAGGTGGGGCGGCATATTCGTCGTGCCTGGCAAACACAAAAGCTTACAAATCCACGTTTAGTTTTTTTATAGGTATCTCGGTTACTTATGCGGTCTTTCAAATTTATTATAAATGAATTATTTTGTTTGAGTGAAAATGCAAAAAAAAAGCAAAGCAAGCCAATCCAGCGAATCAAATAAACACTAAAGCAAGGCAGCAACAACGAGAATGAAAAAAACCGATTTATCATGCAGCCAAGAGTTTTGGGTTGTTACCGTATTTAGTCATATTTATTGGCACAACAAATTGATTAATGATTGCTCGACTTGCTGATTTAATGAGCCACGCAAGTATTGAGAATATTCCCAGCACTGTATGATCGATGATACATTCCGGCTGCTCCACGCTGCGTATGCGCAATGTGCAAGGACAATGATGAGCCCAACCAAAGCGACTGCTGACGAACTCGAGACGGTAGCTGCGTTTGGCAGCACAAACGATGTCAGGGCCAGGTTGAAAGAGTTGAGCTTCCTCTCTACTTCTCTCTTTCCTCTTCTTTGTTTCGCTCTCTCTCTCTCTCTCTCTCTCTCTAAGTAAACATTCATTAATCATCTGCCTCAATCGAGACAAAGTGAACGAAGTTTCCCCGCCATGATCGACTGCGAAACGAAGTCAGCGCCAACTTCATTAAAGTGCTGTCCATGCGCCGAAAGTGATTGTTTTGTATTACATAATCGTCACCCAACAACACACAACACACGTAAGAAAGTCAAGAATAATCCACAACAATTAACGCTCCGAATTCGTTTGTACTCTGCAAAGTTCAACAGCGAATTATAAAGCTTAAGATTTGATAGATTGCTGAATTCATTGATTGCTTTGTATGCATAATAATGTTAATTTGTTACTCTTAGTAAATATTATCAATTATACGAGGCAGCAAATTATCGAAAAGATACTATAATGAATTTCAATTAAAAGAAACAAATTTATATTTTTATTATGCTTAACATAATTAAATTTTCAGTAGATAACTTGTAAGAGCTGTTTAAGCAAATTAAGCATACATATTTTTTAATAACTACGGGCTCTTCACCGAAAACATTAAGAAAAGTCAAAAAGCGTCAGTAGTTATTATTTGTTTTTTAGTAAAAATCATATTCAGATTTCATTCAAGAAAAAATAAAATAAAATAAAATAAATATTATAAAAAATATCAAATAAGAAATTGATGGTCAAATTTTCTCGACTGTGCGATAGCCGTTACAATGTGAATAAAAGCAAACAGCGCGGTATTAATTTTAAAACATAGCTAATTAATATTCCCGCAAAAATATTAAATTTTTAATAATTCTTATATTTGGATATTGCGTTAGTATTACATCAATGTACCAAAGAGTGCAAAAAATACCAGATTGTCTGTCAATCAACTAAGCAACTACATACAAAAGTATTTTTTTAAAAACTTCACAATTTTTATATATTTTCAGGGATCATTAAAAAAAAATTAATAATCGTATCGATATACCAAATGCTCTTTTGGTACTTTGGACTTTTATAGTAATTCTTTCAATATATCATCATTAATTCAATGTAAATTTTGGGAATTATATAACAGATTTCCTAAGACCACCATTATCTTTGCACTCAAAAATAATCCCTTTTACTTATTTTTGCAATACATCACTCATTATTTTTATATTCAATGTCAAATTTTGGGATATTCAATAGATTCCTAGAAAACAATATTTGCACTAAAAAATAACTCACTAATTATTTTTTGTTTGCATATATAGAAATATATATTTGACAATATAATATAGCTTTCCAGAGAAACCAGCACAATAATCGGCTAGTCCTTGGTGCCATATTAAAGCAACAAGTGTAATCAATTAACATTGATGCTGCAGAAACAACTGCGTTGCCATCAGCTGTGGTATCGTTTGAACAGAGTTTGCAGTATAACATCGGAGTTTTTGTTTACTTGTTTTCTGGCCAAACACTCCAGAAGGGGACTTCCCCGTTGGCGTGATCGCGGCACGATATTTGGTGCAGGCGAGTTATGAATATGTGGAGTGAATATGTGAGTGTGTGTGTAAGTGTGTGTAGTCTGATCTGCAAGTGGGATGACATATTCGGCAAGCACCGGAAGCACTACAATGGCTGAACAAGCGTAACATTTCGTGCAAATGGTAGCCAACAATTTGGTCGCCATTTAGAGGTCGCCAAGAGCTAAGAGTTGGGTGTTACGAATGCGTCACAAACATATCATCATCATCCCATCCAACCAACAGCATCTCTCGAGGGCGACGCTTTCGCTTCGCCTGAATGCTTGTGGCCACTTGACTTGTGTGTTGTTGCGGTTTGCACTTGGCGCTTTTTGTTTCGGCGACAACAACAACAACACACCGAAAAAAACTGTTGCTGTTGGGGGTTGGTTGGTGACTGTCGACTGGAGGTGTTCCGCCAAGGCCAGAGGAACGCATCGCTCTCTATTAGTATAAAAGCTGTCCGATTCGACTGGCAATGGCATCAGTTCAACATTTGGGTTCATCACAACAGTATCAACGCATCAATATGAAAATCTTCTCTGCTTGCTTGCCGTCTCAGCAGTGGCTAATGCTGCTTCATTTGGCGGTGGTGGTGGCGGTGGCCATGGCTAGGCGGTGGACACGATCATCATGGCGACTCCAGTGGCCCGGCTCCCGAAGTCAAAGTTGATCAAAGTGATACACGAATCAGCTTCAGCTGGTGGGGGCGGCGGCGCGGTGAGCTGGCAACCAGCTGGCGGTTGGTCTGCAGGAGCGGCGGCGGTGGCTATGGAGGTGGTGCTGAGGTGGCTATGGCGGTGGTGCAAGTGGAGGATATGGCGGTGGTTATGGTGGTGGCGGCTCTGGAGCTGGTCAGGAACTCAAAATCATCAAGATCATCTCACAACCTCAAGCAGCAGGCGGCTATGGCGGTGGCTCCAGCGGTGGTTGGTCTGCTGGCGGTGCTGGTGGCTCTTCGGGATGGTCATCTGGAGCCAGCGATGCACAGCTGCTGTCAAGATCATCAAATCATCTCGGAAAGCGCTGGCGATAGCGGCGATGCCTCCGGCTGGTCTTCAGGTGGCGCCTCCCAAGGTGGTTGGTCCTCTGGTGGTGCATCAAGTGAGGCTGGTCTGCAGGTGGTGGCTCCAGTGGTGGCTGTCCTCAGGCGGTCCTTCAAGCGGTGGTTGGTCAACAGCCGGACCCTCAAAGCGATGGCTGGTCCTCTCAAGGCTCTGGTTCCTATGGGCGCGCAGCTTGGATCCTTTGGCGGTAGGCGGTCTCAAGGTGGCAGCGGTGGACACGGCAGCGGCGGTGGCAGCAGCTGGTAAAAAAAAAAAAACAAGGAAGTTTGTTTGTTAAGTTTCAGTCTCATTTTGCGCTCATCTCATGTATTCATATCTCATCTATGTTTTTGTGCCGTTTCGCCTTATTTGTTGAATTAATTCTTTATAATTTCCACAATCAATATTTGGTGCTTCCTTTTCGCGAGCGAAAAAAATCGTGTTGAAACTTTTCCATTTAAGGCAGAAATTACCACACACCACAGAGCAAACTGCATTTGAAAGTCGACAGCAAAAAAAAAAAGAGAAAGAGAAGAAAAAAAAAAGTGGAAGGACGAACTGGCTTGGCTTGGCCATCTTCCTTTCACTCCCTCACCTTGGTATATAAGCATATTGCTGTCTCACTCGCTCCCACGCTGTCTGTCTCCCCCTCTCTCTCTCACGCTCTGGCTAAAAAAAACACACTTAAGCGTAAAGTAATAAAATTCAAGCAACCAAAAAATGTCGAAGAAAAAAGGCAAAGAAAAAAGCAAAACGAAAAGGAATATATATAAAGAAAAAATAAAAGAAAATCATAAAAAACCAAGACGTTGGGAAAGAGAGCAATAGCAACAGCAACACACACACACACACACACACACACACACACACACACACACACACACACACACACACAGAGCAGAAGAAAAAAAATGTAAAATATCACTTTGGAGCGGCGAAGCGTCGCCAACACAGGCGAGCAAAAGGCAGCCAAGGATACCAAGGATACTCAATATACTTGCCACCAACAAAAAAGGGCAAAAGTGCAAGAAAAAGCTTTTCCACTGCCGCACAGCGGGGGGGGCGGGCAGCAACTTGTATAAAAAATATTTTCCATATAAATCTAACAAAGAACGTGTTCGGTTACTTGATTAGGCGACCAACGTGTGCAAATTGGCGGGTGTGGGAGAGGCAGACGACAATGACGACGACGACGACGAAGCTAACAAAAGTTACAGTGGCAATAACAACAGCAACAACGACAACAACAACAACAACAGCAACTGCGGCAACAACTACAATAAAAGTCGAGGCTGGGTGGAAACGACTTTTCGGTTTCCTTAACGTTTTCACAATAAATACTTACATAGAAATAAAAGAGAATAAAAACGAAGGCGCAACAAATCCAATTTGTGCTGCCATATTGTGCGGCGGAAAGGGGAAGAGGGGCAGAGGAAAGAGGGGAAAAGTGTGGTGCTTACTGTATTGATTTACTTTTTGATGGCCAAAGGAAGTGAGCAGCGAGTGAATATTATTTTGGGACTATTGCGCAAAATTTTGATTGCTTTTCGAGAATTATAAAACAATCATTAAACTGCCGATCAATGCGAGCCCCCCGCCCCCCTCGACCCCCACCACATTCATCAACTTGTTGCGCTATATAAAACAAACAAGAGCATTCTACAAGTTCTCACCCAGCTTGCTCTCTCTCTCTCTTCGTATCTCTCTCTCGCCCACATTACTTAATATTCGCTTTTATATTTTTGGCTGATCGAAACAAATGAAAAAGAAGAAAATCAATTCTCAAATTATTTGATGAGTTAATGGAAAATTTTCCATTGAATGCAAGCCACAACTTTTTGCCCCCAAATACTAGATGTATGTATGTATGTGTGTGTGGGGGCGAGATTATTTGCGCGGTGCTTCTAACAAAATTTGTTATTATTATTTTAATTTTCAATTTGTTGATTGATAGCAATGTTTTGCCTCGCTCTCTTCCCGTTGCACGTGCAACGTGCCACAAAAGTAGAAAATTGTCTGTTTGCTAAACAACACAATAACATCAACAACAGAGCCAACAAAGTTAAGTCTCATTTGTGGACTTCCTTCCTTTTTCGCGGGCGCCTTATTGACACTGTCTCGCTCTGTTTTCCTTCTCTCCCTCTCAATCTCTCTTTCTCTTTCGCTCTCTTGCAATGTGTGCGTGTTTGCCAAAGTCTGTTGACTGTGGGCGCGTGTGCAACAACAACAACAGCAACTAAAGCTGCAAACAAAACTCAATCAATGAGCCAAATGCAAACAGTTTATGCGACCCTCGTTTGCAAGTGCGCATTTTACCCGCTTCATTTGTCGGGCAACCCCCAAAAGATCGTTGCGACAATTTAAAACCCTTATTATTATTGTGTGATTAAGTTTCATCTGGAAGAGTTGACAGACAAATAAATATATTACTTCGCCTGAGATGTGTGTTGAAACTGCTCTAAGTATACAATATGTTTATTCAAGAGCTTTGCCGAAATGATTGACTTGGAGCGTACTAATAGTATTTTAAATTGAATGTAAATGCACATATAAACCTTAAATCAGGTGCAAAGCTTAAATAAATTATTGAAATTGAATACAAATTTTTTTGTCCGTAAGTTGTTTAGCATTTATATGTGGTTTTCTCATAAACCATGACAAAATTTCAAATTTTTACCAATTATTAAAAAATAATTAAAAATTATAAGCTTTGTTTGTATTACTACTTACCTAAAAAAAAAATGTGTAAAGCAATACAATACAATAAAAAAAACTTTTGAAACATCTTTTCAAGGCAATTTAAAACAAATAAGAAAGCTACAGTCTAGTGGGCTGTACTCTAATATAACCGCTTCCCATTTTCACTTAGTCCATATTCTACATATATACCAAAAATATATAATGGAAAATACTAAAATCTACCGAAGGTTACATTTGGTATACCGTTCTAATGCTACTACATACTGTATGATAGAACTACAAATATATCAGGTTGTTAGATAAAGCAACTAAGACCCAATATCACCGCATTCAAATCAAGCTTGTTCGTAGTTTATTGTCAAGGGGTGGAAGTGACTGTGTTTTAAATTTGAAACAAACTTGATTTGCGTGCAAAACTTGTTGAAAAAATGTAGGTCTACCTCTTAAAGTCTCTGGGATTCATACGGACAGACGGACATGGCGATATCGTCCCAGCTGTTGATGCTAATCAAGAATATATATACTTTATGGAGTCAAAGATGACTCCTTCTACCTGTTGCATATGTCGAAGTTTGATCTGCCGTAGCTTGATTGTCCATTTTCAGCGAAGCGCGTTCCGATGCTTTCACAGGCGAATTCTAGAGCACACTGCCCTCTCGATCGTCTCACTGCCTACGCCTGAGCCATCGAACCACACTCGGCGACAGCGGCGACACGCTGTCGCCCCGCATTAACGACTTTTCTTAAAGCTACAAAATGCAGACAACCAATCACAACACACAGAAAGGATGATGCAATATTAACACGCATACACACAACAACGCAGTGTCGATATGCCGACACGCACTCACAACTGCGCAGTAACAATGTGCCAATGTGCACTCACAACTGCGCAGTTGCCAAAATGTCAAAGTGCACCAAAAAACTACGCAGCGAGAATGTGCCGAGACGCACGTACAGTTGCGCAGTGGACAATGTGACGAATCTGCATTACTTACTCTCCGACACATACATTTCCTTCTAGCACAAAATTATAAGACCTTTTTAACCTATGTGTAGTGGGTATAAAAAGTAAAATTGACTGTATAATGATTTATTTTCAAAATATTATTGTTTTTATTAAATTATGGCATTTTTACAGAGTTGAACTGCAACTTGTTGAGCTGTCCCAGCACCAAGATCTCCTCGATTGCCTTCTTGGCCAGCAGCCTGTTGTGTGCATCCAACTTGCGATAGGAAACTGCCCAGCCCTCGGCAAAGATGTTGGCCTCATCGCGTACCTGATGATCTACAACTTTCGGCTGCTCTGCTCGAGGTGCTATGGAAGCTACGGGTGCTACGGGTGCTATGGGTGCTACGGGCTCTGGACAAGCAGTATTGACTGCTAGCGGGCTGCTGTCTATTGATATGGGTTCAATCTGCAAAATTAGCCAAGTAAAAGAATGTGTGCGGATAATCACAATAAAATATAACTTACTTCAATCACATCTTTCTGGTCAAAAGCATCCATCGGCTCCTCTTCGTCAGTTTCCTCCTTCTCCCCAGACCACGTCGCTTGTGTCCTCCGCGATTTCGAATGGCAAGTGCGCGATATCATTGCGCAGGAAGCTCAACTCTTTGAAATACCACAAGTGTGGTTTATAGACGTCATCTTTATTCCTGGCAGATAGTTCACTGCGCTCCACTTTACGCAGCTCGCGACGAAAACAAGCTCGTATGCCATTCATTTTGCGTCGCATATTGTCCACATTCGCACCGGGGTGGATCTTCTGGTAGCTCTTTAGGAGTTTCTTATAGCCTTCTATCTTTGCGCGTTTGCTTTTGTAGCCCTCATCGGTGACCTTCCAGAGAGCAGGTAGTCGACCGTAAACACTAAAGAACTCCATCCATTCGTCCGTCTTCGGTACTGCACTCATTTTGCTCACAACAAATAAACAAGCGTACAGTCGAACGGCTCGCAGCGAACTAAACGAAAGAGAACTGTTGCTCTCTTGTGTTGCCAGCACGTGGTTCGAACATGTTCGCGCACATTGAAACTACTCAATGGATAGTAACCAGGCGTCGAACATTCACGCACACATACATATGTTGACTGCAATGCGACCAAACATGTTCGATCGCAACGCAGCAGATGTTTGCAGGCAACGGCAAACTACCACGCTTGCATTTTTCCAAGAAATCATTTGCGAAGTTGTTGTTGCGTGGCTGTACTTTGTTTGCTTAATCTTATAATTCAGAAATACAGTGGATCACAGCTTATTTCAACCACCAGCAATCGACTACTTTGAATCTGTATACTGGCAAAACTAAAAGAGGTATTAAATGGAATTATTAAAACGCAGGATTTCAGCTTAATGATTTAATATAGAAGATATTCTTTCATTTATTCTCTAACTTTTTGTTGACTGTGTAAAATTCTAGAAAAACAAAAATATTATGGAATAAAAGTACCACAGCATATTTCAACCAGCAACTTTGCAGCTGTGCGAAGATCAATTTCCTAGAAAAATAACGGATATTTATTAATATATTGTGCTTCTCGCGAACTCAAAAATTGCTGCTCACAAACATTTAGTTCGCCGAGCGCTTCCAACACGAGACGAACCGAGCCGTCGAGCTTGCGTGCTTATCACAAAACAAATACACACACATGTTATATATTTGTTTGTATTAGTTACTCGTAAAGTGCACGAGACTAGAAAGAGCGAAAAAAAGTACAAAACGAAATATTATTACTAATTCATTTTGTTCTTTTCGTTCACTCTGTGCACTCTGTCCCTTTTGTCTCGCTCGCTCCCCCGCTGCGATGACGCGTCACGTCACGTCGCTCGTTCGCTCTCTATTTGGCATGCACTTTTTTTGTTTTGCATTACACAGACCACCCAGTCACCCCACTTGCCCTCTCGCTCCCTCTTACTGTCTTTGACGCTTCCATTGCCAAAGTGAGAGCATTTGTTGTTGCTGCTTATCGTTAAATGCTTTCAGGTGGTGTTCGCTTTGCTTCTGCTTCAAAAGCGTCTCTGGGCAAGTCATAAGTAATTTATCATCAGACAAAATTGAAGTGCGTCGACGGCGACGACGACGGCGACAGCGACGCCGTTGTCGATGTCTGTCAATGCCAATCAGTTGTAAATGATATGACTGACCGATTCTTGAGTCTTTCAATTCGTTGCTGTTGTTGTTGATGTTGTTGTCAGGTGGTCAATTCTCTGTGCCAATTGCGAGACACCAAATTGGCTGCACAGCGATTATGTTGCTTACGGATGCGGGAAGAAGGGTGTTTGGGTGTTGAGAGGGGAAAATTGATTGTTTAAGGAAATGTTTTGTAAATAAATCAAAGAAACACGAATAGTGCGAAAGCGAAATGAAAGCGTTGGACACCCTAAGGTCTCAAATGGCTGAGTTTAATGGTTTTGCAAATCAGTTTGTCAACAACAGCAGTATAAATGGCAGTGAAGCGGTTTAACGGTTCCTAAGGGAAACTATTCTCGCATAGCTTTTCTCACTTGCATGCGTTTTTAATAGAGCTTGCTATGGTTGTTGCTTCTGCTTTGGATTTGATCGTTTGTCCTTCCTGCTGTCTGTCTGTCCGAATCTTTAAAGGCCTCTCAGTCGAATACTATAAGAGCTAGAGACTTCAAATTTGGCATTTAAAGTTAATTTTCTTAGACGTACTTAAGCTTTGCTTAAAATATTAAGGAAACACATCCCTTTGCAAGACGCATAAGAATTCAGATAGAAATTTAAATATTTGTATTAAGTAATACGGAAATATTTTATTTCAATTTAAAAGTATTACTAAAAATTGTATAATATTCCCCACAAATTTAATGAAGGTTATAATTGATATATTTATATAGTACCACATTCAAAATATACCATGGAGTGCAAAATATACAAGATTGTCAGCAAAAGCAAATAAGACCCATAGAAAACAGGCTTTTCCCAATACAAAACAATTTCATAAATATATTCTATATTTTAGAACTGATCACAAACAAATTTTCAGAAATCATAAAGACTATTGTATGTTCTACTTTAAAGGTAGCGGGTATAAAAATTGTATAATTCATATTTGCAGCAAATTAAGTTTACATACACTCCACATATTCTATAGTTTCGATCAGAAACTATTGAAATAATATTGAAAATGTGCGTTTGCAATTTGTTGTATTCCATTTACCACACTTTACAAATTTGCGTAATTCCTTTAATTGCGCTGTTCAAATTTGTTCAAAGATTCATAAAATGCCACAAACACACACACAAACACACACACACAGGCATTTAATCAGACTGGCACACACACTCAATTACTATGCAAACTACCAACAACTCAACAATAAAATGCGATTTCCTACCGAAATTCACACAAACACACACACACACGCATACACACACATGTATAATGTAGGCTGGCGCACATGGCGTATACATTTTTTGGGTCTGCCTTGTGCTTTGTTTTGTATGTGGGTCATGTCCTTATGAAATATTCAAATGTCCTGAATTAAGCATTTATGCCATTTCCACTCTTTCATTGTGCCTCCTCCTTCCGTATTTCCCCCACCTCCCTCCAGTTTGTCCAGTAATTCCCCTGCTGACCAAACACATGTCACCCCCTTCGGCTGGCAAACAAATTGTAAATGCGTATGCCTGATTATGTGTGTGTGTGTGTGTGTGTGTGTGTGTGAGTGTCCGTATGTGTTTGCGAGTGCGTCTGTTTCAATTTCTTTATTGAAAATTGACCAAATTTGCGTTGCGATGAGGAAGGTGAACGCATGCAAAGTGTGGGGGGCAGAAGAGCAAAAAAAGAGAGACAATAAAACACAAACACATAAAAGCAAATAAATTGGTTACATTTGCTGTACACACACACACACACGCACACACTCACACATGTTCACGTTGCGTAAATCCGCAACGGAAGTTGTGCTTTTAAATCGATTTTGATTGATTTTTCTCACTGCGAGGAAAAATGCCTTTTGGCCAGCACTCACAATAACCCAACACACACACACACAACACACACACATTCACTTTGATGCGGGTGTGCGTTTGTATAAATAAAATCAAATTGTAAATAATCGAGTCGGAATCGTCGCCTGTTTGTATTTTGCCAGCCCTTTGGCGTGCTTCGCTTGAAATCCGTTCGAACAACACCAACAACAACAACAACAGCAAAAAATGGCAAAAATACTGAAAATAAAAAATTAAATCAAATAAAATGCAAAGAATAACAGCACAACAGAACGCAACAGCACAACAACACAACAACATAAATAAAGTAAAATATTTTCACTAAAATTATTTTCAATATAAACTTCACGTTCTTGTTCTTGTTGTTGTTGTTGGGTGTGTTTAACTTTGCCGCTCGTAGCTCGTTATTTATTTATATTTATTGAATGCGTCTGTGCTTGTTTGAGTGCGAGTGTGTGTGTGTGTGTGTGTGTGTAAGCATCGCTTTATTTCAATATCATAAAACAAGAAAGAATGCGATGCGTAAAGAATGTGATGAACTTTAAGATACTCCGGAATATGATCGCATTCAATTTGAATACATTTTATCAGTTATAAACTATACTTCAGTCGCAACTTCTTCCACTTAAGAACTTTTTAATTTCTTACAACACTCTTTAGTCTAGTTCAACATACCCCTTCAGCTGTTACTGCTTACAGGGTATACGAAATTGACACTGCCCGAAGAAAATAAACTAAAAGCCTGCACTTACATTTTTAATACAAAATCAATAAATATAAAAATATATATATGTATATTAAAATATGTTGTGCCACACACACACACATATGTACGAGTTTTTCGTGTTTTTTTTTTGTAAGGCACTTTTTATGGCTGCGGGCTCATAAAAAGCGCATAAAGTGGCTTTAACATAGCATAAAAAATGCACCCAAGAGTGCCAATCGCTAGCCCAGCTAGAGCGAAAGGGAGTGAGCGAGGGGGCATAAGTATGCTGGGAGAAGGGGAGGGGAAAGGAGGCAGAGCCAGTGAATGACCCATCTCTGTGGAGATTCTCTGGGTGGTCAGGGCGATGGTGATAAGCGCTACGATGTTGGACACTAAAAGAAATACCGAAGAGCATATGTGACAAAAGAACTTATGTTAGTTGGGTGTGAAGAAAGGAGTAGCTAAGCGAAAGAAATAACTAGACAGAGAGAGAGAGACATAGAGAAAGAGAGAAACGGAGTTTGAGTAAACGACCTTTCTTGTACATAAAGGATTTATCTCAGACTTGTGAGAACTGACAGCCCGAAGGTCTTGTACATATGTAGCTCATAAAATATTGGCTAAAACATTTCAGCATCAAAGTTGGCTTCAAGAATATTTTTTTTGTTTCATTAACAATTTTGTATTTTAAACAAAACTTCTACCGTTTTATTATGAAAGCATTTGACAGCAAATATTGAAATGAATAAAATATACATCTATTCATCCAATTTGTCTTTTGATATTGCCTTTACTTGTACAAACATTTTTGGATCATTCTTTTATTTTCAATTTTAATTCTAATCTTTTATTAATTACAGTATTTGACAGTAATTATATTTTAATGTATTTCTTTATATTTATTTTATAGATTATTACTCTACAATCTTATTCTTTAATTTATAAATTAAATAAGCATCAACAATGTTAATTCAAATTTTGTTCTTCTCTCAATAGACAGAAAATATCACTATACTTGTATAAATAAATAAATAAATATCACTATTAAATGTGCTTTCTTTTCATCTGCTTCACTGATTAAAAAATAAATTTAGTAAATATTTTGAATTTCTAATAAAATGATAAACAATAAACATAAGAAGCTAATTATTTGAAAGATACATAAAGATTGCAATTCTTTATTTGGGATTTTCCAATCTTGAACAAAAATAATCTTGCAATAAGAATTTTAGGTTGAAAAAATCTTAAATCAAGATTTCGATGTTATATTTGCATTTTAAGATTAAAAACATCTAATTCTAATATTATAATTTTGCTTCAAGAATGTTTTTTATTGTTAATTTAAGCCTGTTTTTTCATTCTGTGTAAACATCAAATATTAAAAATCCATTTTAATAGACAGGAAATAACAATAATAGCTTTCTTTCTTATCTGCTTAACTGATTTAAAAACTAAACTAATAAATATTGTGAATTTCTTATGAAATGATAAGCAAAAAACATAAGAAAATAATTATTTAATAGTTACTTTTCGGTTAAATTTGATATGATGAAATATGATTCAAAGTTTACTAACATATTGAAAGTTGAACAGTTCGTCACAATTAACAGTTGTCGTCATGTGATATGTCAATAAAAAGTGCGTTATAAATCTATCAAACTGCATAGATAATAACATTTTATTCAACATGTGTAAACTCATGTGACAATTAAGTTTAGATAAGTAACTTTGAGAAATTTATGAGTGAATAAGTTTAGGAATTGTCAACTTTGAAAGCAATTTACAAAACTTAGTAACTACAAGTTATATTATTGTTTACCAAATCTGCAATTCATTAAATTATAAATTCAACTTTAAGTTTTATTTGTTCAAATAAATACGTCCATTTCTTGCGTCGTAAAGTTTTGAAAACACAAAGGGGTTCTAATCAAACTTAAGCTTTTCCTGTGCGACTCGCACCTTCTTCATCCATTGGCAGTTTCCTTTTGTCAGACATAAGTCAAGCATCAAAGAGCACTCAATAAACACCCAAACTCATACATCGCACATTTACATATCTACATCAGGTTGTAATTAAAATATCACGCCCATGCAAACAAATTCCAGACATAAATCCCCCGCTACTCAACTCTCTTTCAACTCTCGAGTCGAACATACATAAATACTATATATAAGGGGTGTTGTTTGTGTTCGGGTTTCTTTTGGCTTCGCTTTGCCGAGGCCAACAAATAATCTTTAAACCCGCTTTTTGTTTTTAATAAAAAGGTCTTTACAAATATGCTAAGCCGCTCATCATTGCCTTATGTGCCAGCGCGATTCCTTTTTGCCATCGACAAGCTCTTTCCCCTTGGCTCCTTTCCCTTTCCCTTCCTCTTTGCCAGAGTTCCTTTGACGGCGACTGTGAATGCTTTGGGATCCATAGTTGAATTCGTTTCACCGCCCAGCCACGTCTGCAAATCAAAGAAGCGTATCGCGCACGTGTCTGAAATATGCATTAACACACCGCTTTGCCAGCCAGCGAGCCACCCGAAAAGCAACACCCTCCCACCCACTCATCCCCAACCATTTGCACTTCCATTTCCAGTTCCAGCTGCAGACAGTCAGTCGAGACACGGAGTCAGTTGTGGGTTCGGATCACACCCTGGTCATAAGCGAGAGCATCCACCGAAGAAATGATTTTATTTTTAATATTAATTGCAGCAATCGAGTGACCATGACAACAACAACCCTCGGGATCACCGATGCGACCCTCTGCTGTCTCGCACGAGCCACTCCAAATGCAGGCAGACGAGCACGATAAGGACGAGGAACAGGAGCAGGGGTGTCAGAAACAACATAACTACCCGTCCACTGTGTTCCGTTCAAGCGGACGTGGCAATTGAATTTGTAAGCTCTTTGTGAAATGACTACGACTTGTATTATTTATGTTCCGCCTCCCAATTCAAAATCGTGCATTTGTCAAACTGACTTGACTTGACTTGTAACTAATATAAAGTAATCTCCATGGTTCATTTGTTGATCCCGCTTGAAGGCGTCGTAATTGCTTCAACGATCCTTACAACTTCATCATGTTCTCGAGACTTGTAACTCTATTAATGACAGATCACTTGGCAACAAAAAGGGAGGAATTTTTCAGTTATTCATTCATTACTACTTATTACACTTCATATTAAGGGTAGTATTAAGGCCATAAATTACATATTTCAAATATTCAAATTTACTTTTCAACTTTTACTGTAATTATGTTTTGTAATTTGAGATTTTTCTAGTATAAATTCCCACTTGATAATGTTTTCATGAAGTTAAGGAAAAAGACTATTTCATAGTTTTTTATGATGGTCGTAAGTTTGAAATTCTATGTGTTTAAAGAAAATTACAACTCTGATATAACTTTATGAATAAAAAGCTAATGTTATAATCACTAGAATTTTAAACATGATACATTTTAGATTTTGTAGGTTTATTTCCTAGCAGCTATCAAATAATTCCTAAAACATGTCTTTATGAATTCCTATGAAATTTTTAGAACTTTAAATTCAAATCTTTTAATACATTTGATATTAATATTACTAGTTTTCAAAATATGCAGGGACCGTGATAAGTATAATATAAAACTAAATATAGCCAATACAACTAACACTTATGTTACGATCATATGAATGTTAACAAGATACACATATAGATTTTTTATGTTTACCTACGATTTTTTAGGCACTCAACTCTTTTCATGTACATCAAATATCAAATTATAAGTTTTAAAATAATGCTGGGAATGTGATGGAAATTATAATACTTTCTACAGTGCAAAAAATTTAAGATTTAAAATATTTAAAATTTGTTTCCTATAAGTTTTCAAGGAATTCCCTGAACAAATCGTTATGGATTCTTATAAAATTTTCAGAAATTAAAATATAAATCGTTAGAAGCCACCAAATAGTAATTGAATAGCTTAAATGAAAGTTCAATCTACTATACGAAATATTTGCGTCCCTATTCCTATAGTCTGAGTTAAGTTCTTCATTCATTAAAACTTTATTTACACAGGGGAAACAGTCTTATATCTATGATTGTTCTACTCAAATATTTCGTCGTAATATGTTGTGCGTCAAGTGTTGTGTCAAGTTGAGCAAGTGTTGGCAACTCGTTGATACTAATCGAGTAACCCACTGGCCACACTTGTATCATTCTGACACAATTCTGACTTCTCACATAACCCGTCGCTTGGCCTCCATGCCCCCTTCCACACTAGCTAACACACACGTACACACACACACACACACGCGTGCCCGTTTTTGTCATTCGGGCATTCTGGCACTTGCCCCAGTCATTCGCCCCTCATAGTCATAGTCTCAACTCTTCTCTCCGCACTCGAAAAGCGACACGAAACCAAATCCCAGACCCATGTCCGGAACGCAAATAAACGATAAAAGCGCAGTCGTTGCGAATAACACTAACAATAAGTAGCGAGAATGAAAGAGCGAGAGAGATAGAGATGGAGAGAGAAATGTTTGACAGTCAGACTCGCTCGCTGACTCGTCGGTTTAGCCGGCTCGTCCGTTCGTCTGCTCGTTGGTTGGTTTGACAAACGCGGGAGTTGCCTGGGCGCCCAGAAAACGCAGCAAGCAAAACGCAGCTCAAATTTCACAATGTGAAAATTGTGTGTGCGCAAAATAAAATGCGGCAAGGGATGGCTCAAAGAGAGAGAGCGAAACCTTAACGAAAGAGCGCAGCAAAGAGAGCG
Organism: Drosophila albomicans; assembly: GCF_009650485.2. NCBI lineage: Eukaryota > Metazoa > Arthropoda > Insecta > Diptera > Drosophilidae > Drosophila > Drosophila albomicans. The sequence goes on along the minus strand of NC_047629.2, from coordinate 44,259,963 downwards.
AACAAAGTTGAAAGTTAAATTGATTTGAGCTGGGTGGCATTAGGCGAAGGGTTGGACCCTTTGCTCTCTTTAATGCTGAGAGGGGGTGGTTCGTTCGGTTCGTTTTGGGTTTCGGTTCGGCTTGGGTTTCGGTTCGGTTCGGTTTGGTTCGGTTTGACGTACTCGTTGACGTTGGCTTTGGGTTTGGCTGCTCAACCAAATGACTTTCAGCATGTGGAAGCCGCTGCTTAGCATGTTTCCTGCCATTAGACTAGAAGACCATGCCACGTGCGCAGTTCTCTTTCTCTTTCTTTCATTCTATCTGTATCTCGTTCTCGCTTTAGCGTTCGCTTTGTATCTGCTCTGTGTAAACTGAAAATGAGGCGCAAATTTTGTGGCAACCGAAAAAAGGTTCAACAAATGGTTTGGCTCAATAGCAAGCCCAGCCAAAAGTGCCACCCACTATTTAGTAATGACACAAAGTTGTAATGGGGAGAGAGAAGGGAAAGGGAAGTGTGGAGAGAGGGGTACGGTGTGCGGGGTGCGGGGGAGTGTAACAGCGCGAAGTGGAGGCTTGGCTAGGTTCCGTTTGTGTGTAAAAACGTGTGGCATCATTTTTCAGGCTCGACTTTTTACACTGCAAGTAAGTGTGAGAGGCGGTGTGCGGGGGTGTGTGTGAGTGGGGGTGTATATGTGTATGTGTATGTCTGTGTGTGTTTGTGCTGCTTAGGTGGACTGCGGGCTACGGGTGTTTTCTGGTTTTGGGCGCTCAGCAATTGACGCAGAGCAACGACACGACGACGACGCTGCCAACTCGGCCCATTATAATGTCCACTTGCTCCCCGTCTCCCTCCCCAACTAGCTCTCTTTCGCTCTCTCTCACTTGCTCTCTCTCGTTTATACTCTTGCTATCTCTATCGCGCACACAGACGCTTGAAAATTATGTCAACGAGCTCTGTTGATTTTCCATTTTGCCTGCTTTCATTTTAGCCCTCTTCCTGCTGCTGCTGCCTTTATTATTGTCCTTGTTGTTGTGCAGTTTGTTTTTGTTGTTAATGCTGATGTTATTTGCCATTTGCTGTTACTGTTGTTCTTGTTGTTGTTGTTACCGCCACCGTCGTCGCCGCCGCCTGACGCTGGTTAATTACATTTTACAATTTGCTGTCAAGTAGTTAAGTTGGGTTAAGTCGAGCGCGTCGCTGCCGACTGCGACGGCGACTGCGATGGCGACTGCGACGCCGACTGCGTGTTGTTGGTAATTTAATATTCGATTTTATAATTTTTATGCGCTGACCTTTTTGCATTTGTGGCATTTTCTTTTTAATTATTTATGTGCGGTTGTGTCAAAGGACGAGCATCAGATACCGCGACTATTGGAAAAGCTGTTAGCCAGCGATGAAGTGGGCGGGAGGAGGGGTTAGGAAAAGCGTGTTATAGGTTAAGGGTTGAGTTGAGGGATGGGAACGAACAGGAATTAGAAGCGGGGAGGCGTGTTGCTCAATGTTGTTTGGTTGTCTTGCAGATTAAATGGAAATCGGCATATTTAATTATGCGGACAGGTGCCTGTAATTGAGAATTGTAATGCGAATGTCTAGAGGTGACCTAAAGAGAGAGAAAGAGAGTGGGAGAAGGAGAGAAAAAGAGTGAAAGAGTTGTAAAGTAAAGATTAAAGCATTATTTCCTATACTTTATCACTTACTTCCAACTTTAAATCAACAACATGACATTTCATTTAACGTCTCAAAACAGTTTGTTGCATACTTATACATCAGACTGTGCACGTGCACATACTTCTAGCTGCACTGTAAACTTTTATTCTACATAAATATTTTTAAAAGCTCAACTCAGCTACACAGACATTTTGCTGCTGCTCCTGCATAAAAAATATATACATATATGTATTTAAAATTGTGAAAAGGATGCATTTAGCTGGAGAAAAAGAGATGTAGAAATGTGCAAAAAGCACAATGGCAAAAACTTAACAGAAAAGTTGAGAAAATTATACAAGCAAAAAATGCATGAAATATATAATATGCTGAAGATTTTGGTGCACTTCAACGACTTTCTAATGCGCTGAACGACGAAGAACTCTGCAGTTCACTTTAATTATGTTTAACTATTATAAATCATTAACATAATGTGCTATGTTCAAGGATTAAAAGTGAGAGCAATGCTAAAGATTTTTGTTTTTAAATAGAACTGCTTCAAATTAGTTTAAAACATGTCGTTAATATCATAATTAAGTAAAAGATATATATATTTCATATTTAAGTAACAACCTATAGCTTTAGTTGTTAATATCAGGACATGGCCACCCGATCTTAACATAATTGAAAATGTTTGGGGCTGGCTAAAACGGAAAACATACGAAGGGGGAAAAAGAGTAACAAGAAGAGGAGGGACGGAACTGAAGCTTTAAAAGAGCTTAGAGTGAGTTTTGAACTACATTTTTAGTATCATTTTATTAAAATCCGGTTAAAAAGGAAGTTATTACTAATAACGAGAGCAGTTATCATTACTGAAATTTTTTTTTATTTCTAATGAATCATGTATTAAAACCAACTAAAAATGTAAATGAAAACATTACTTTTCTTATAAAATACTTAAAAAGCCTAACCAAGGCTGAACAAGAAAAATGCACCTTATTTTAGCTTTAAGAAAATGTTAGAAAAACACCATTTGGTTAAATTTGAATAAGCATTTGAATATTTTATTTAAATTATCAATCAATACCAAATGTTTTTGCATATCAACTTCATTTCAATTCCTATGAAAACAATAAATATTAAACAAACTTTAACTCAAGTAAAATAAGACCAGCAGTGTTTATTTTAAAATTGTGTGATTGAAATGAAAAAAAATTGTAAATTACGTTTTTAGAAAGTCACATAAATTTTGGTGCAATAAGTGAAATTATTTTAAATTTTGATTGCCATTTATAATAGCTTCTAAAATATCTTTGTAGGTTTTGGGTTTTAGGTGAAAAATATTATTAAAATTTAGTTTTATTGTACAAGTACATTATTTAATTTTTAAGTGAATATTTTTTTAATAATTTCACTAAGTTATAGCGGACTAGAAAGTCGTCGCTGACTGACGATCCCATTGCAGGACACATTTTGCGTTAGAGCATAGAAACTCGGGGAGTAAAAGACAAGCAAGGAGACAAGCAAAAACAAAAATGAAAAGCAGGCAAAAAAAATTATAAAAAAAAAAATAGGAAAACCATAGCGCAAAATGTTTCGCTTGCAATGGAGTCGGAGAAAAGTGATAGAGGGATGCACGAAAAGCTGCAAGGGAAGAGAACGATGAGGGGGGGAAAAGGAGACAGGAGACAGGAGACATTGCTGCTGTTGCTGCTGCTGTTGGGTATTTGGGGAATTGGTTGGGTGTTGTGTGTGTGCGAGTGTGTGTGTGTTGGTTGTTGGTGTCTGCCAGTTTGAGAGCATGTGGCTCTTCCAATGACAGCGGCAACCAGGCGAAGTCTTGTTCTCCTAGTTGTTGTTGTCAATGTTGTTGTTGCAGATGTTGTTGTTGTTGTTGCTGTTGTAGATGTTGCTGTTGTTGTTGGTGTTGTCGTAGTTGCTGTTGTTGTTGTTAATGCTGCTGCAGCAACAGCCGGCGATGGAGGACAAAAGATGAGAAGCAGTTGGAGCAGCAACACAGCAAACTGCGAGCCGAGAAGAGAAGTGAAGCAGCAGTGCGATGAAGGCATTAAGCTGCTACACACACACACACAAACACACTCACATACACACACACACACACCCACGCAGCTGGCAGACATTATGGCCAACACGGGCGAAGGATGCGTTTGCCATGAAATACGCACAGCCAACGAAACAGATAGAAAAACACACAAACACACACACACGCTTGCCGGCGACACACTTTCACACTCACACACACACACACACACGTACACAAAGAAGTTGGCAAGAAACTTGCGCGGCTTTTCGACCAAAGCGAGGCATGAGAAGAAGGAGAAGGCGAATGAGAATGAGAATGGTTTGGCATCCATATCCATGCCAAAGCGATAGAAGAAAAAGCCAGAGTCGACACACACACACACACACACACTCGCAGAAGAGAGATGCCAGGACAAAATGGCAACATAACTGTAGTGAAAATGTCAAGAGAGAGAAAAGATATTAAAACGTATTTGACTTCTGCGAGTTTGCGGATCCGAGTCTGGAGGACATGAGGCAGGATGTGCGCTCCACTGTGGCACAATGAAAAATATATAAAGAAGCCGCACACACACTTGCATACACACACACTCTCATATATAGACACACTCAGACACATGCAGCTTATGACAAAAATAATAAAAATGGCTCAAGAAACGAAGCACAAAAAAAAAAGATAAAAAAAAAACAGCAAGCGAAAAACAGCACAAAAATATAAAGCACTGTGGAAATAAAAGTGAGGAGCAAAGAGAGCACTGAGAAAAAAAGGCAAAATACAAGTATAAAAATGAATTTTAGATGACAGTCAAAGTGCGCTCGCTGGCGAGGGAGGAGAGGGTGGTGGAGGCGGTGGAGGCGGTGGTGGAGTGCGGTGGTCCGAAGGTTTGTCTTTGCAGTTAAGCAGACGAGTAAATGTTGTCCTTATTGTTGTTGCTGCTGCTCTGGCTGACGAGGTTGTCGTGTGGCTGCTATTTTATGCCAAAGACGTCGACGGCAACAGCACAGCACAAAAGTGGGCGGTGGGCGTGACAGCATTGCACAGCAGCAGCAACGACAGCAACAAAAACTGAAAGAGAAGCGACAAAAAGTGGAAAGTTTTATGGGCAACAGCAGCAAAAATTGCAATATACCGTGGCGAGGACTCAACGAGGACGATGAGAACGATGAGAACGAGGACGAGGATGAGGATGAGGAACCTCCGCACTTCGAGGAGCATTGGCCATGGGGGCATTGCAAGGCTTGTGGCGGGTGTCGAGCGAGAGACGAGTGAATTGGGTCTGCCACCAAGGAGGAGGAAGTGATGAGGTTGCTCATGTTGATGGCGTTGCTGGCGAAGCGAAGGCACCGACAACCAACCAACAGCAACAGCAGCAGCACTAACAACAGTAGCAGCAACAGCAATTGGCATATCACGTCAGGATAGCCACAGAGGCGTAGTAGAAAGAGGGGTGATATAACAAGAATTAATATAGAAACATCACATTTTAATAACTCACATCATGAAGACAAAATTCTACTTTCAAGCAGTGTTAAAAATATTGCATATGCTTATGGATAGTAATTACTTCACGTGTATTTAAGAAGTTATAAGTTTTTAAGAATTTAAATTGTTTGAGGGAAATGTTTCTTGAAGCGTTATGAACGTTACGTATACGCAATATAAATATTATCACGGCAGTTGCTCAACGCCTCTGTGTGATCAGTACTTAAGGGAAAGCCTGGAAAAATAGCGATATTTAATATAGAAATACACTATATAATTGCGAGAAGGTGCTAATTAAAGCATTAAAAATATTACGTATACGCAATTTTAATATTTATCATAGCCGTTGTTCAAATCCTCTGAATGATCAGAACTTAAGTGAAAGAGTGGGAAAATAGTTGTATTTAGCAATACAAGTTTTTATTTTAAGGCTTTCAAAATATTATGTAAACACATTAGTTATCATCATCTGATATCTATGTATGTATCTGATAGAAGTTTTCTAATTTAAATCACAGATGAAAAAGGCTTAAAAAATGCGTTAAAAATATTACGTTTATGCAGTAGTTGGTCAATACTTCACTGTCTTTTTTTTAAGTATTATCTGACACGAAATTATGAAAGTATTTTTATTGAATAGCATAATTTGTTTTGCATTGTCTCTAGTCTTACTTCTTTTATCTTCTCTGCAGCTACAGCTTTTTTTCTGACCAACTTTTGATAGCCTCTTTAATTGTAAAGAAATAAACCATTTTGAGTTGAGTTTATTTGAATTTAATTTGTTTTTTTTTGTGAATTTTTGTGTTTTTTTGTATTTTAAATTTATCTTAGAGTTTTGTAATATTAACTCGCATCTCCCATGAAGTGTTAAATCTTTATTAGCGTAGCGCTTAGTGAAATTTATGCTCTAAAAATAGTTTGGCTACTAAATGAAAATCGTTATTAAGCGAGTTTTAGATGTTCATTCAATATTTTTAAAGAATACTAAAACAAGAAAAAGCCCAAACGTTGAAAAGTCGATATTTTTTTACTCGCCACTCTAAATACCTAAACACAATACGTACATTTAACGTATTTTTGATGATTACATTTGTTATTTTTAATTTATTAGAGATCAAAAAGAAAATATAATTTGCCTCTGACTTTTCATTTATTGGGGTACTTATAATATTAACTCCAACCTCTTTTCATTTAACTTCCTCTCTCTCTCTCTCTCACCAAGCTGTACATTCTTTTCCACATTAGTGGCCAATTGCATGACAAATCGTATTCCCCTTCAAAGCCAGATTAGCCTGCGCTCCTGAGCAGAGCTGAGCTGGCATGACAGTATGTGTGTGTGTGTACATCGATGGCAACACCGACGAGCGACACATAAGCTAAGGAATTCACTGTGGGAAACACATCACACATTCCCTTTCTACATCCTTCCCTGTGCTGACAACACCCGCAAAACATGGCAGAGAGAAAATGATTTCGTTTCTTGGCACGAGTTTCAGGAGTAGAGGGGGGAGAAGCGCAAAACTTCGACAATGCTGATGGGAAACGTTAGCAGAAACAACTTACAAATTAAGGCTTAAATAAGAAGACGCTGCAACGTCACAGGCTGAGGCCAGATAACTCTCCAGGGAGTGTGTGGCCAGCAAAGGCAACGGCAACATATGTTTGTCAGCCAAGTGAATTGCACAAGGGAGCAAACAGAACAGAAGAGAACACAAAAAAAACTGAATGGAAATAGAATACAACATAAAAATAAATCATACGCCTCATCAGCCCCAGAAACGAGCCAATACCGTAACCATTACCCGGCCACAGCCGCAATTCACAGCCACCCACCTACCACATACATCACTCTCTCTCTCTCTCTCTCTCTCTCTCGCTCTCTCTCTTTGGCTCTCCCTTTTCCTGCCCCCACCTCTCTCGCCCATGGCGCTAATAAATGCTTATCGAAGACGCATAAAGCGAGTAAATTCGCAGCCATTAAACGAGCATAAAACTCAATGCCTGCCCGGGCCAGCAAAAGAAAATGAGGGGCCGACAAATCAAAGTACAAGCAAAACACACACCCCACCTGCTATCCTCTCCCCCTTTCCCTTCCCCTCATCCTCCTCCTCGCACTCCCTAAGGCCGCAAAAGCTGTGAAATAAAACCAGGCAAAGAACCGACAACGGTTACAATGAAACCCAAAGCGGCTCCCAGGCGATTTTAATGCGGGTTTGGCGGCCCAAGGAAGCAGCACGAAAAACACAGCCAGTTATGCCAACCACCCCCCCCCCCTCTTCACCCTCTCCACCCCCCCAAGCACCCTCAACCGCCCAACGTTGACAGCATACAAAGTAACTTAAATCGAAACAATAAAGCGGCAACTTTGTTCGAGCAAAAATGCAAAAGGGAGAAAATCATAAAAAAAAAGGAGGACGAACATGCTGAGGGAAAGGAGAAGCGCATAAAAGTTGCCAAAGATGGCAAAAGAAAAAGACACACAAAAAAAAGCAGAAAGAAAGAAACTGAGTGGAGAAAAGCAACGAAAACGAAAAGAAAAGCAAAGTAGAGGAAAAACGAAAACATGGAAAATGCGCAAATAAATGAATGAATAAAAGCACACTACGCTCTGCGTTTCGAACTGAAAGCACACGAGCGTGAGTAAGAAGATCCTGCAAAGAAATTACAAAATGCGAGAGGGACACAAAGCCAATGGAGAGCTACAGAGGAGACGGCAGCAGCTACAGCATCGTTGGAAAAAATATTAATAAATCCAAGCTATGAGTAAGTACTATGTGCCACAGGACACTAGACTCACTCCAGAGTGCTCTGGGGCGCCGCAAAGTGCCGAAACACACACAGACGAAGCGTACAACATAGCGTATGCGTAATATGCAAGAGCGACAAAAAGAATAAAACTTCTGATTCTTATCAAATAATTATTTTTTAAAGCACCATCAAAATGTTATTACTTGCTGAAAGCTTAAAGCTGTGAAGTTGCTTTTCGTATCTCTGATCTTTAAGTGGGTTCCTATAAAGGTTATAGCTGATTATAGAAGATAAAGTTTTCTTCTAACTAGTATAAAGATTATAACTTTCATTTGAATAAGTTATTATTTCTATTTGTTTAATTCAACAATTTTTATAGAGAGTAAAAATTTGTTATTCTAAGTATGTAAAGGTTATAACTGATTATAAGGATTATGTTCACTCATTTGAATAAGTTATTGAGTTTTAATTTATAACATTCAAAGTAAATATAAAAATGTAATAACTTTGAATCTATAAGGCCTAATTGTAAGTAAAGTACTTCTTTATAATTGAATAGTCAATTTTATTTTCTTTTTTTTGCGAACTTTTGTAGAGTTTTTAATCTTATACACAATATATATAGTTGATAATATAAGATTAAGTTCTCGTATTTCAATATATAATATATTTAATTGAAACTTTATTATTTCATAGAAATAATACAAATAATAGTGTAATAATAACCCTTATTTTTTGGTTTTTATAAAGATTATAGTCGATAGTTAAATTAAATTTTCTTATCCAAATAATTTATTATTATTAACTTTACAGTTTAACATTTTTTTTGTTAAAGTGCATATTTTTAAGCTGTTAATATTCAGATTTACTTTAAATATGCTCACATTAATCTTTATCTATCGACTTCTAGTTATTAAGTCTGCAAAGAATTTTATTTATCTGCGACATTCGTAGAATTCATTTTTATTACAAAGTCAAACGATATTTTAAGAAGTAATCGAAAACTTAACAAATTTTTTCAAGCAATAATCAAAGTAATGAAAAAACCTTCAAAATATTCATATATTGCTTCTGTATCAAATGATTTACCCTATTTGTAAAATGAATAGCTGTTCGAATAGTTCCACAATTTGTTACTAAATCGAACAATAAGTACTTATTATTTCCCATATCAATACTTATAGTGTTCGATAGATACTGAATAACTATTGATTAGGCTCATTAGTAAACTGAACACCGCACTTCTAGCTCTTAGCTTCCTTAGATCTCGGACACCCCACGATAACTGTTTAATATGCTCATCAGCTAATTTTGCTCACATCCTCAAAGAGCTTAGCGAGTTCCACACATCATCAGAGGAAAACTTTGGCGCACAAGCATGTGTAAGCATATGATTAACATATATTTAAGAAAATGCAATCTCATTATCCGTGTATGGATAAGTTGTACAACGCTTAACTGTTGAGTCAAATACGAGTAGTCCTCATATGTCGTCGTATTAGTTGAAGTGTCATAAATAATTGATCGGAATTCGATGCGTAATTGAAGTCCATCGACAAATACTCGGGACACTTGAGCCCCCAATTGAATTTGCGGGCTGTGCAATGGCTCGTTGCCCATTTGCAATCGACCACTAATCATAAGGATAACACCTAATCAACCGCAGCCACATCATATATCCTCCGAGTACCGAATGTGGAATGCGGATTGCCGGTGCCGCCCACAAAATCGAAAACCCCGAGGTTTTTCTGGTTAAATTAAATGAAACCGTTGATAAGGCGCAAAAGGGCGCACTAAACGATTAAATCGGATGAGCGAGCAAATGAGTAAGTGAGTGGCCACTGAGTGAATCGCCTTCGCATTCATTCATTCATACCCAGTTCCGCCACCCTTAACACTCCGCCCCCCGCCTCCGCCTCCACCACAGTAACGGTTGTGCCCGACTGACTTTCGGCACAAGTGCGCAGCGATGGCGAAAAGTGAATTTTCCGCCGTGCGGTTGTCAGGCACGCAGCGAAAATGACACGAGTAGTAAGAGGCAAAGATACAAACAGAAACAGAACGAAAGAGAAAGAGCGAGAGAGAGACAGGCAAACAAGTAAGAAATTGCTAGCTGAATAATTTCTGCTATCAAGCAGAAGCAGCCGGCACTCAGAGACTAAGAGAGAGTGTGAGTGCAAAATGCGAGCTTGCAAAGTCAGCTTAAAGCGCGACAGAGAAAGAGAGCGCCTCCCAAAGGGGGGAGAGTTGGAGAGAGTGTTAGATTGTTCGGCATTTGTTCGTTTTTGTGTGCGACGCGAGGCGAAACGACGTTCGGTCGGTCGGTCATTCGGTCGTTTGGTCGGTTTGTCACTTCGTCATTCGTTCGGTCAGGCAGACAATGTTTTTCACGTGCCATTGCATGTGCACACACAAATAAGCATATTGTGCGTTAGTATTCGTGTATGTGTGAGAGTAAACTTTGCAGTGAGTGGAGACTATTGCGATTGCTGCTTTGACTGCTGCTGTTGCGTTCTGTGCGCCTGCTCTGCAGGCAGCGTATTGCGTTCGTGTGTGACGTTCTGTGTGACCAAATTGATTGACGTTGACTGCGACGCCTCTGTTTTGGCATTTGTTGTGTTGCTCTTCTCATACTAATAATGAGTGAGTGAGTGAGTGATTGTATGTGCGTGTGTGGAACAGTAATTCTAGTTGTTGTTATCCTGTTGTGCGCTTTCTCTCTCTCTCTCTCTCTTTGTGTTTCTCTCTGTTTGTCTAACTGGACTTGATTAGGTTTTCGAGGTTAGATACATTACGAATTATTCAGCGCTCAGTGGGAAGGCGAAACTTTAACAATCCTGCGAGGGCGGTTTATCGAATTTCTGACCAGAAATTCTTTGATTGTGTTGTAATTGTGTTATCCATTCTTGTTCTGCCTTCTGCTGCCGTCTGCTGCTGTGGCACGTAGCACATAATTGTTACTATTAATATTTCATTGGGTGGTTGCCTCGAGACATTTATGGACTGTTTTCCCTTGCCTCCATCGCTCACTCTCTCTCACTCTCTCTCTCCATCTGTGTGTGTGTGTGTGTGTTTAATTAATCGACTTGCCGGCTCCGAGTGCCAAATGTTCTTATTGTTTTTGCTCGCTAGTCAAAATATTTGACTTGTAGATGTGCCTCTAATTGAGTGCCCCCTTCACTCCACACATTGGAGGGCGCTCTATTGCAGCGAATGAGAGTAAAAGTTTTCCAACTGTTGTTGCCACATCTTCTGCTCTGCGCTGTTCTATTCTGTTCATTCGCCACGTTCGCCCATCTGGCGTTAACTTCACGAAAATGATGTAAACCTAATTAAATTTCCAATAGCAAATGAAGCTCTCGCTCTCCTGCCCAAGGATTAGCCAAAGAAACTTTGACGACGGCGCAGATAATTGCTAGATTGCGTCATGCAAGCGACTTTTCCATTTACCCCAAGTCCTGTACTTCCCCTTACCATTTCTCCTCCAATTCTTACTCCATCCATTGCAATCTGGCGACTTTTCCGGAATGACGGAATCAAAGGTGGATGCTCGACTTTATTGAAGTACTGATAAAAGTGGAAGTCGAAGCTGAAGCAGAAGCAGGAGTCAAAAGCTAGCATTTAATTTCTGATTTAAGCAAATTAATTGCTTGGCCTTTCCACGAATAATAATTGTAATCAAGTTAATTTACTTGATTATTAGTTTATAATTCGACGAAAAGCGGCAGCCTTTTATCTTCTTACAAATGAGTAAATTGCTAAATAATTATATTCTTTGATTATGCAATTTTGATTAACTGTTAGTTATAGTGAAGAAAACTCAACTTCTTTTTATAAAACTTCTTGATTACCATATATTTATTGAAGAAATAATAAAATATTACAATGAGAAATCCATCTTCTCTTTATAAAGCTCCCTAAATACCAAATATTTAATTAAAAATGATTAAAATAATAAATAATAACTTAAAAGTTATATAAGTTGCTGATTGAAATAATGAGATATTAGATATAAGAGCTATTCTAATATCAATAGTTATAATAATCTGCTTGTTAAGATTATAATAAAGTAAAGTTATAGTACAAAACATGTTATTATTATTAATACCAATGGACTAATCTTAAACATATACATATGTCTTTTCAATCTAGAAACTATACAAATTAAGTTGAACAATTATAACAAACAAACTTTGAGACATTTTCATTTCCATATTTTTCATTTTTCATTTTCCAGAGTTAAGCTTTAGTATTATTATTAGTTATATATTTTGTTCTCTGTAAGAAATTTAAACATCTTTAAGAGGCATTAAGAAGCATTTAAGTTTTGGCATCAGAAATAATTAAAAATGTTTCTTCAATAGCTCAAAAGATACAATCTGAAAATTATCCCAATGTCTCATGGGTTAGATAAACTTATTCTATATTAACCAACATTTTTAATTGATTTTAATTCCATGAATTAAATGTTTTTAATATGTTTTAATCTTCTCACCCATCCAATTTAATTTTCGTTCACTTTAAATATATCATAATAATTTAATTTCATGCTGTATAAAAAAACGTATCAAATACCTTGATGATGAACAAATTGATTGTGAGGATCAATTTCCACAGCTGTTGACAAAAAAGTGTCGCATTTAAGAAAATCAGTGACTAAACTGGTCGAACGATAATTATTGGAGCGACAAACGATGTCGACAGCTTCCACTTCTGACATAAAAGATATATAAAGAGTATATATAAAAGAAGAGAGGGAAGGAGGGGGAGAGAAGTGAAGGTTGGCAGAACAAAGATGCTGGGTCATCGTCGAGTGTCGACGGTCGACGGTCGTTGTCGCTGTCGTTATCCTCATTGTCAATATCGAGCAAAATGTTACACCCACACACACACACACACAAGCGCAAATTGAATTATCCCCAACAAATATATCTGCAAGTGGCGACTGAGAAAGTGCGTTGGTGTGTGTGTGAGGTTGTTGTTAATGTCAATTGGGTGTCTGTGTGTTGGCATGTTTGTGCTTTGTGTTGTCTTGGATTGTCTTCAGCTGTGTGCGAGTGTGTGTGTGTGTGTGTGTGCGAGTGTTTGCTGTGTGTATCTGCGAAACGTCAAAGTATCTTAATTAAATTTCATCCCTTAGCCAAAACGTAAAAATGTACAGCAATTTCACGTTGCTCGCCTGACTAATAGACAATTTACGCCCACACACAGTGACACACACAAATACACACTTGGAGCAAGAAAGTAGAAGTCAAGACACAACACAACACAACACCAAACGAAACGAAACGTTGAATGAACTGTGCGACACGGACACTCCCCACAAATGTCGGGGACTCTTTTCCCTTCCTCCCTCGCTCGCCCTCTTAACCCATTGCTACCCTGAGACATGAGTGCACGAAATACAATTTCACAAGCAGCTACAACAAATGCAAACACACACACCCACACACATACATACTTATACCGTTTAGCAACACTGGCGCTGTAGTGTGGGGAAATGCCAGCCAACTGGCAGTCAACTGTTATGCCATTAAATAAAGTTGGCAACACTTAATGCACAGCGACAACAAAACCAACAAAACAACTCTCTCCCATCCACCCATTCAAAGGGTGTCAGAGGCGTGGAGAGAACACACATGGGGGAGAGGGGATGAGGTTGTTGCTGCTGCTACTTGTTCTACTATTCCTTCTACTTCATACTCCTCTTACTACTCCTTCTATTACTCGTTCAATTCTTCCTTCTACTACTCCTTCTACTACTCATTTCACTACTCCTTCCACAACTCTTTCTACTACTCCCTCTACTACTCCTTCTACTACTCCTTTCACTACTCCTGTTTGGAAGGGTCTAAAACGTTTACCGATTTGTTGCTAATATTTAGCAGGCAACCAAACGTAGCCTTCACTTTGAGTTCTGGCCATGCAACTCCAACAAAAACCTATAAAATATGCACTCCTGCAACAACAACAACAACAATAAGAAGCAACTGCAAACAACAACAGCGACAACAACTGCAAACAACAAAAGCAACTCGATCTACATTGTTGTAAAAGTTGAATACATGCCACGTTTATACGATACTCTTCAAAGTAATAATGAAATATGATAAGCCATGAAATAATAGAAAACTTTATATATTAACTATGAGAAGCTAAAAAAGTTCTAAGAAAGTTATTTACTAAATAATATTTTGTATAATCCGGATTCATTTAATATATAAAGCATTTCATCTAATAATTAATTCACAACATTTGTAAATTTCATAGAATTGTTTATTTTAAAATCTATGTTATATGAACATTATTTTCTTATGTAACTAAATAATTTCGAATTTGGTATATAAAAAATTAAATAAGTAGATAACTTTGAATATCGATTAATGAAATTAATAAAACGTTAAAACTTTAAAAGATTATAAAATTTTAGAAATTAAAATATTTTAAAGTAAATTTAAATTAAAATTTAAAACAAAAACGAATTTAAAACAATTCTAAAATACAAAAAAAATATTCGTATAATCGAGAGCTGAATATTTAAAAGATGCAATTGAAATAAATTTTTCTTGTATTTTTCTTTTTCTTTATTAAAAGTTTATAAATTTACGAAATGTCACAATCTTAAAATCATTTTATGTAAGATTACTTATAATTAATAATTTAATAACTTCTTTAAATTACATTCAAATAAATTCTATTACCACATATCTGATTTTCTACACTGATCTGTTAAACAGCAAACTAAATAGATAGCAAAATAATTTAAATAATTTAAACACGTTCAACAAAATTTTCGAAAATTGTTAAAAATACCTTAGGCCAATAAAAAAATTCGAATTTAAATAAATTTTTTTTTTCTTCAAGGATGTGCCAAAAAAATTAAAGTTCATAAACAGCAAAGTATTAAAAATTATATTTAATGGTTTAATAAAGTTTTTTTTTATGATTAGTTTATTTGTTGAGAGTGTTTAAAGACATTGAAAAAAAATTAAAAAGAAATACATTTTGTTTTTAAATTTTGAAAGCATATTATAAATAATTGCTTATCAAAAAGAATTTCAATTCAACTAAAGTGCTGTTTAGAACAGAGTGCAAGCAAATAAGGAAAAGAGTTATTTACGGTACTATCAAACTGTGGTAGAGTTGCCACCTTGCACAAAGTAGTGCATAAAGCAAGAACAAAATGATTCTCAAGAGTAAAGTGAACTGCTAAAGAACATTGCACTAGAAGTAATATTGCAATAAGTGTCGTATAAACTGAATGCCAATGTGTGAGTGAATGTTACCACTAAGTGAGGGAGTCTAAGGATGTGTTTGTTATTGTATGTGTGTGTGTATTGCTAAGTGTGTGTGTGTGTAAGTGAGTGTGTGCGTTTGTTAGCCATTTGTTTTTGTCGCTCGCCTCTGGCGCTCGTATAAACATGCCACGTTAGGCGACGTGCCAAGTTTCATGTGCAACTTGTGCTTCCTTCTAAACAAGCAGCAGTCATCCACCTCCCCCCTGACAGTCACTTCCCTCCCTCCCCTCTGCCAGCCCTTGGACTCCACTCCATGGCAAATGCAGCAGTTCAATCCAACAATCTACTACATATGCAGCGACAACAAAGCGCATGAATTTGTTGCCAGTCTGTGCCACCCGCAGCTGCTGGTCTGCCTCCCTTTGCTTCCCCCTCTCTCTTCCTCTTATAATCCCCCCTCCTCACTCTCTCCGCTGTGCATGTCGCCGACTGTCCATGCACCGCAATTTGCGCGCAACAACAACAACAACAACAACTGAACAGAACAGTGAACACAGCAGAGCAACTGTTGGGCGACGCGTGATATCCTTTTACACACAGATACAAGTTACTGCCAATGCTCCCCCTCTGCTCTCCCCCCACTCCCTCTCCCCCCCTCTACCCAGCATTGAGTGCGCCTTATCCATAGGAAGCCGGCACTCACAGCTACCGTTCCGAATTGAATTAAACTCAAACTTTTACCAATTTACAAAAGCAACAGCAGGCAAAGGCAAAGGCAAAGCAAAGCTAGCAGTTGCAGTCGATAGAGGAAGAAAGGGGTGCGGAAGGAAGGAGGGGTAAGTAAGGAGGGTCGCCCCGCCAAGGAGCATAAATGACGGCCAAAAGAAAAGCTGGCAAAGTTTTTACCCAAAAGCCAAGTTGAAGCTTATTTTCTTCTCGCTGCGCCTTTTGCCATTTTGTTCGAGACTTTTCCTCAGCCACGCCCACTTGCCTCCTATACTATTTTTGTATGCTACGGTTTTCGTTGGATTTTTGTATTTTTTTTTGTATATTTTTTTTTTTTGCCAGTTGTGTGTTTGTATTTTGTTTGCATTTGTTTTTGGGCCCTTGGTGAAACACAATCTGCCCCGTAAAAGAGCTTAAACCCTGTCAAGCCACCCATTAAGAGCCAGGCGCACATTTTGCGTGATGGCATACCAACAGAGTGAAGGGGGGGAGAGAGAGAGAGAGAGAGAGGGGGGACTGCTGGCAAAGGACAACTATGAGCGAGCTTTTGGCCGGATGGCCGCTTGGGACGCACAGACATGGCTAAGTTGTTTGTAGTTGTTGCTGCTGCTGTTCGGATTGTTGCTTTTTTCGGTTACTTTTGTTGGTTTAGTGTAGTTGTTGTTGCTGCTGCTGCTGCTCGAAATTATAGCATGTCCTTTGCACTGGCATTGCTATGGACTGAGGACTGAGAACCAGGTGGCCAACTCAGAGTCAGAGTAGATGGCAGAGAGTAGATTGTTTGGCTCGCTTGTGCTTTGACTTGTGCTTGGTCCATGGCCTGGACCCCTGACTAAAATGGCTATGAAACTCCTTGTGGCTGTATCTCTCAATGTTTCTCTCTCTCTCTCTGTCGCACTCTCATTGTCTGTTTCTTTCTCACTGGCAATCTGACTGCCGCACTCTGTTTGTCATCTACTGAAATATAATCGAGTCGAGCAGCCAAAAAGCGTACAATTTGCGCAAATTTAGTAGCAAACAAGGAGACGAAGACGAAGGCGAACAGAGAGTGAGATATTGAAAATGAAAATGACTGTGGAAAACCACGAAAATGGGCAGAATTTTCATGCCAAACATCGAGCCTGGCATGGCCGAAATACCAAACAGAGATGGACACAAGATACACAGCATGTTAAACATAAGATGATACATGCGATGCGATGCGATGCGAATATGCTGCCAAATCATTGGATTTGCCAACGATTTTTTCACTAAATGGGTTTGAAAAATGTGTGACAGAAGTACACACAGCCAACAGATGTTATATGAAATGAAATATTAGATGATATCACGTAAAATATGAGACAAGCTAAGAACACACTCGAGATAAGACTTATATTAAGTATACGCATAGATGATATAGAGTTATATATAGCAGTATTTTTTATTTATTTTTAATATGCATGGAGTATAAATGCAGTATATTTTTAAAATTAAATAATTTAAAAAATATATATATTATATATAAAAATACAAAAAACGAAGAAAATTACATTAAAAATTATAAATATATAACTAAAACTTCACAAGTAAATAAAATTTAGTTTAAATTAAGTAAATCAAATCATAAAAGGAATATCAATCTAATAATTTTAAAAACAAATTTTACACGCTTATGTTATATTGCTTAATATTATTGTTTTCTAAAGGAATATTTAATTATTTCAAATCTTTGTATAACGATATTGTAAACTTAAATTTCCTAGTTTATTCGATTTATATAAATTTCGAAATATAATTTTAACTCAATAAATGTTTTTTCAATAATAAACAACGATTTTTAATAATTTTTATAAAAGGTAATGATATTAAACAATATTATTAAATATTACATAAGCGTATCTTAAGATATTATATTTAAGAATTTTATTAATTTTCATAAATTCACCAAAATTTTAATTATTACTAAGTCACTTAAATACATTACTACATTAAAGCATTAAGAAACTAATACTAATTGTAAACGATTTAAATGTAATTTTAAATATAATATATTGATAGCATAGTAGAATACTTCAAAAATATTAATGAACACTGATAGATTCCTTTCTGTATTTATAAGTATTTATAAATATAATCTCCTCCGTACAAGAACTTTCGTATAATCGTAAAATAAATAATTCCGTATTTAGACCAAATCAAGCGTATGACATTTTGGATTGGAATTTTATCAACACCCCCGTCAGAAATAGAAATCATATAGAGCAACATTACAATCAGCATTATATTGACTGCTTAAAATGAAAATATACAAATGCTCAAGCGCTCAGCTCAAGCAGCCCTTGACTATCATCTACAATGTTGCCCTGACTGTCTCCTTCCCCCGACTGTCTCCTTCCATCCTGCGCTCTCTTTCGAATAATTTTCCAGCCATTTTGCCCACACCAAGAGCAACAGTGCAACAGCAAAATAGAGAAAAATAAAAAGGAAAGTAGAAAACCCAACTTGGGTGGTCATCATTCTGGCGACCAGGTCAGAGTCAGACTGTCAGAGAGACGGACAGACAGACAGACAGGCAGACAGAGATAGATAGAGAAAGGGAGAGAGCAGGATAAAGAAAAAGTAGCTAAAACGAAAAGTTAATAGAGAAAGCAGAAGCGACAGCAACAGAATGTGGGGCCAAGGCAATGCCGGCAAATGGTTGATGACAAAAGGGGGCAAAAGCGACAAGAGGGGTGAATGAGACTTTTGGCATCAACCAAATGGACAGACGGGCAGACAGTCAAGGCGAAAATTCACAAAAAGGTCGCACACACACACACACACAGACAGAGAGACAGAGACACTTTTGCAGTGAGTAATACAGAGATAGAGCGAAGGACAAACGGACATGTTGTGGATGTTGGACGACGGTCAGCCCCAAAGTTGAAAATGTACAAACAAATCGAGCAGACATCGAGCGAAGCTATGCTGGTGTGGTCAAGGGGAGAATGCTTGTCAGAGGTGGAGGGAAATGGAGAAGAAGAGGGAGCAAAATAGACGACGACAGACATCGAGAGCAACAAACAAACAAATAGACAAACAGACGTTGACCCAAAAGTTGAAGTGCAGATCTAAAAGCAACCAAAGCAGCCCCCACTTCATTCCTTCCCCTCACTCCCCCACTCCTTGTGAAATCCCAAAAAGTTTGATTTAAGCTGTGGAACTTTTTGGGTGCGCTACTCGAGTATATCACGCATACGCACTGTGGCCATGATAGCTGTGAGTAGCTCTCGCTTCTCTCACTCCTTGTGTGTGTGTGTGTTTGTGTGTTTGTAACTGCGTATTTTGTTGAATTTAAACATTTTCGCAAACTTTGGGCTGCTGCATAGCAAAAGCCAAAAGTGTTCCAAGCAGCAGAAGCAGCAGCAACAAAACTTGGCCCCGAAAAATAAAAAGAGTTTATTGCTGTCGGACCCAAAAAACCTGTGACGCCAGGGGAGGAGGGGGAGTGGAGGGAACTGTGGGTATGCCATTGCCTCTGGCAGCATAATATTTTCTGCTAACGCAGTCACTTTTCATAAACTTTCACAAGCAACAACAGCAGCAACAACAACAACATCGACAACAACAACAACAATGACGACGACAACTACAACAATGAAAACTCAAACAACAGCAACAACTTGTAGAAATGTTTGAAAAAGGCAGCCAGTAAAAAGGATTATAGAAAATTGCCAGCAATATGAGCACAAAGTGTGGGCACAGCGGGTGGGGGAGGGCGAAGGAGAAGGAGGAGGAGGTTAAAGCAGTGGCTGCTGAAGGGGCTGTTTGGCTGTCGGTTGTCGGTTGTCGGTTGTTGGCTGTTGGTTGTGGCGCGACAGGCGACGCGACGGTCGAGGGATTTGCAATGTGTGGGTGAGCGGGCAACAGACGGAGGCAGGCAGCTATAAGAGAGTGAGGATGGGGGAGGTGGATGGTGGGTGGTGGGAGGAGGACGCTCGTCTGCCTGTGCATATTGTCAACTGTTGGCGTCGACAACGACAGCGACGAGCAGCAGAACGAAAACGACAACGCATCAACGTCGTCGTCATTGTTATTACAGCCCTATGGCACACCCAACACACACACACACACACTCACAATCTTATCCATTCCACCCGCACACTCACTCATACTCTAGCAAATACACACACATACCCACGCACATGCCTAAAAGCCGTCAACACAATGTTTGGCTTGTAGCTGAGAAGCGTTACCAACAATGCTGCACAGTGTCACACAAATTGGTGAATAGAATAGAAAGCTTTAAAAACTAATTGTTTGACAAAGCATAAGTGAAGAATTGTGAAGTTAAACTGAATTCCATTTCTATAGAAACGAGCAATGAATATAATAAATGAGGGTTAATTAGAAATGTTGATAAACAGTTATATAAATGCACAAAAATATACTGAATACTTATGTACTGAATTCTCAGTATATTTAATATAACTACTTTACTTTTATATCAATTCCAAATGGATAGAATACTCAGTATATGTAATATATGTACAATATTCTGAATCCTTACTACTATTTACTATAATATATACTGATTACATATACTGAAAGCTTAGAATACTCAATATAGTCAATATATTAAATATACTGGGTATTAAGTACAAATATTCAGTAAACAATATATATGTATATATATTGAGTATTCTGAGAATTCAGTATATTCTCATATATACACAGTATTTCAGTATATGAAATATTATATATGTGTATATATACTAATACATATATGTATGATCCTAACATTGTAAAGAGTGAACTTTGAAAATAAAAAAGATGAAATGTGAATAATATAATTTTGCTTTAAACATACTAAATAGAGCGCTAAAAGGTCAATGATGTTATTATTTAAGCACGAGAAGTACTTTTAATTATTTTTATATAGTATTTAGTAACAATAATATTTTAAAAATATAAGCAATAAGTGTGAACTTTAAAGTAAACATATTTTCTATTTAGCAAATCTCTATTAAAAATACAGAAAATTTGAAAAGTTTGGAGAAGAGTATATAAAAACATTTTTCAAAAATTTATGAATGAGTTTGTAAAAGCCAACCAAAACAATTCCAACTCTTCAAACAGTCAATTAAAATCAATGCAATTAATTAGGATTAAAAAATGCTCTTTTGTAATTGAAAAATAAATATATTTTTTTTATTTCGATTTCTTGTCTATTCTAATTATAAAATAATTATTGTATTAAACAATTTTTACTTTTAATTGAATTTCCCTTTTTAGTTTGTAAGGCACAATTTTTCTTAAAATTTAGTTGGATGAATTATTCCCTTATTTCTAATACTAATATAAATTAAATACTATTCATATTATATTTATTTATTTGTTTTATATTCAAAAGGTGTGCAATTGTTTTTTGCACATATCATGAACCACTGTGCGTTGACAGCGAAGGTCGTTTAGCGTTGATGACTTGACGGCATCTGACACAGACGAAGAGCGAGAGATTGTTCTCGACTTGCGAGTGTGTTGGTGTGTGTGTGTGTGTGGGTGAGAGAAGGAGAGGGAAACGAGACGTAAGGAGATTATGCCTTAAGGGCCATGATGGGGCCAGTGTGCCGAAGGGGGACAATGAAGAGAAGGGAGAAGGGGGGCAAGCAGAGGTCTGCTTGGCGTCGGAAATTTTCAGGTTTTGATTGTGTAGTCATGTCAAAATAATAGTCAACTTACATGCCACACAGTCGAGGTGGCCATCCCCCAAAAAAAGCAAAGCAAAGCAGAGCCGAGCCGAGCTCGAATTACATGGCCAGAGAAGAGCGAGATAGAAACGCCAAAGAAATGCCAGAGGGGAGAAGAGGAGAAGGCCAAAGGATGACGAAGCTGCTGCTAAGTGGCTGGAACTTGTGAGTTCCTGTGGTTTCCTTTTTACCAACACAAACACACACACAAAGTGATGTATGTAAATGTAAAAGTATATAGCTATATCTTTTTTTTTGCATTTTAATTTTTTTTTGTTTTTTTTTTTTTGTATTTGATTCGCCGCATCCGCGCCTCATTTGCCACATTTGCATTGCTTGCGACGGAGTGAGTGGAAAATGAATTTGCGCATATTTGGCATATTATTTTACAGGCAAGCTCTTGACAAGCTGCTGCGATTTTTGACGGGTAGTTCATGCCGTAGATATCTAGAGTTCTGAGTTGAGAACTCAAACCCAGGGCAATGTCATTGTCATCGGGTGAGTCTCGAGTCGAGTCGAGTCGAGGCGAGTTTCGCTCGTCATTGCAACAACCCCTAGACACATATAGACTACGTAGCTGTAGATGATTTACCCCTCATACTCCTCACTTTGCTGCCTCCCGCTGACAGTCCGCAGCACACCCAAACACACACACACACATGCACATCCCTTAGTCGAGCCCAATCGCTTGTATTATACTTTTTTTTTGTTTTTGCTTTCTTCTTCGTTTTTCTTTTGTCATTGTGCTTTTTTTTCATATGATTTTCCTTTTGTATTTGTATAATTTTTTCTGTCGCCTTTGCAACCCCCACTGCAAATACGTTATGCACCCCCACCCGCAGCCCCCTCTCCCTTCCCCCTCTCCTACTCGCCATCTCATTCTTCTCTCTCGCATAGTGAGCTGCTATTGTTTGCTTCGCTTTTCGCTCGGTTTTATTCAGTTCAGCTCAGAGCACGGCACGTCTTTTATTTCGCCTTTTCTCCTTTTGCCTTCTGTCTTCTTCGTTTCATTTCATTTCTGCTCATTCCTTCGATTTGTTGCTGTAACTTTTGGCCATCGTCGCCGTCGTCATCATCGTCATCATCTTCAGCGATGCTGAGCCTTTTGCCTCGACTGCCATTTTTATTGTTCTTTGCACACACAACTTCATTTTTAGCCCACTTTTGGGTGGTTTATTTTTATGGCTCCATCCCCACTCAAGCTGCTCCCCATTCCTGCTCCCCATTGCTAACCTTCCTCTCTCCCTCGCGTTGTTGGACAGCGTTTTGGTGTCTCTCACGAGTCGTTGAATTCTTGTGCTATTTGCAGTCTCACACCCACCACAAACAGCAGCACAGCTGCCCCACCTGACCCACCTTCTGCCACCACTTGCTCCCTTCCCTTCCTTTTCTTCCCATCCTTCCTTCCCTTTCTACCTCTCCCATATATATTCTTCAATGTGTTTTTGGACTCGTGTCTTGTGTTTCACTGTTTTATTTTTTTTCTTTCGCTTTTTTTGCGCTTCTTTGGTTTTGACTTTGATGAGATTTTTTGAGGTTAATCCCTTGTAGTGCCAGGACCAAACGCGTCAAGTCCAAGTCCTTGCCGTGGCTTTTGTCTGCACGTATTTTCTCTGCATGTGTTTGTTTGTGTGTGTGTGATTGTTCTTGGTGCAGAGTGGAAAATTAGTCCATGCGATTGTTCTTCTTGACTGTCAAGGAGCCGCTTGCTGCTTTGCTCGACTGGACAGAGATACTTCGAGACTGTGTCGGCAGCGGGGGGCGTGGCACGTGCGCCTTTTTTAACGTTTGCCTTTGCTCTTTGTTGTGAGGAGATTGTACGAAAATTAATTTCGTTACCTACCAACTGCTGCTACTGGCATTGCTTCTTCTGCTGTTGACGGCAAGTCCTCAAATTGTGTTGAGAGCGGAGGAGGGGGAAAAGAATGTTAATGGTCGCTGCATTGGAGATGTTTCAAATGCTGGGCAAATGACACCTTCACACAAATATATTTTGAGCGTTGATTTTGTTGCCAAAAAGAAGAACAGACAACAGAAAGATGCAAACGAAGTGAAATTGTTGAATGTTCGCTGCTTAATAATTTATTATAATTTGCGTTGAATTCTCGTCGAGCCCTTGGCGTAACATCACACAAAAGTAATCAGCAATAAAAAGTAGCGACCCACATTCCAAGCAAAAATATAAAATACAAAAAAAAAAAAGAAATGAGAAGTTTCGCTTTTTTTTGAAGAGTTCTTGGTTGCAAAGCATTTGGGGTTGCAACAAGGGAATGCTTTAATCCGCAGATTATAAAATAAAATTTGTTACGCGCAAGAGGGGGAGCTGATGGATGGCTAGAGAGAGGGGAGAGGGGAGCGAAGGATAAAGTGCAGCTGCATTGATGCAAAAGACCAGCAGAAACTATTTGCAGTGCAGTGCTCCACTTGAGAGCAGCAGCAGTAAAGTCGAACCCTTGAGTTGACTCGTGTAACGCTGCGTATACTTAATATGCGAGTACACACACTCAACGTTATATTTATGACGATAAGCGAGCACACACACACACACAGATACACACCCCAACACTCACACACATAAATGGCAGATATCCTTTTAACACTTAAAGCGGTGAAAATATTAAAAACAAAAACCACAAAGCCAACAACAACAACAACAACAAGAACGCACAACATTTTTATTGATAAATGCGCAGACATACAAACAACAACACGCACACACGCCATCCAGCAGAGTTGCCAACTTCTATGTGTGTGTGTGTGCTTGTGGGTGTGTCGAGAGAGCGGTAAGGGGGAACATAGGGGGAGTTATGTTTGCTGGTCGTGTCCATGCCGAACCGCAGCGCAGCTCAACGCAAGTGTATAAAATTATGAAACAGCTCGCACCGTTCGCGTTGTGTCCCTACACAGCTCCTCCTCCTCCCTCCCCTTCTGCCACCCTCCCAAGTCCTCAACAACCTCATCTAGCCCCAAATGCCTTTGGCCCGTCCACCTGCCCCAGCGCTAGACAGCATACATATCAGCAGGGGCTAACTCGAGCACAGTGGAACAAAATTCTATTGGTTTTATTATTTATTGGCTACGGGGTAAAATTTATAAATAATAATATAAATTGTTATAAATAATAAAATAAATATAGTTTGAAATTTTAAGTGTTTAATCTAACCAAACCTAATTGCAGTAATCCTATTAATTTTTTTAACGAAGAGAGCATTATTATATATTTCTTAATTTATTTGAATATTAATAAAAACTTATTAATTTCATAATAAAAATCAAAATACATTCAAAATATATTTAAAAAGTTATTAAGAGTCATTTCATAATATTAATCAGAATGCATTCAAAATATATTTGAGAATATATTCAAAATATATTTGAGAATATATTTGATAAATATATTTGATAAGTTATATCAGAATATTACGTTTTATATTATTCAATAGATTTTCATTCATTTTCACTTTCAAATTTAGTTTCAAAGCAACTCTTAAACGACCGGAGGTACATATAGCAATAGATTATGTTTACCATTCATACAAAAAGCCAAGATAGAACAGAACATATTTATATATTATACAGGTATATAATAGATACAAACATTTTTCAAATACGAACGTAAAAGTATTGTTAAATTGAGCTTTGCATTAAAGTTTAGAGTCTTCAAGTCTTGAAATCTTTTTAAAATTCCAGATACAAAAATTTAACCAATGAAAGTAGCCAAATGAAGTATTTTAAATATGGTTCAATACTTAAGAAATGTTCATAGATATTTATGAATCTTCTCCAATTTATTTTATTTACTTATTTTATAAATTGATGGACTTTACATACAATAAGAATGATATTAATATGGATAATTCGTCAACTGAAAGAACTGGTTTAAAAGCCACAACTATCAGAAACATATATTCTGGAATCTTTCTTACTTTACTTTATATCAATATTCTTACTTGACTAAAGAACAAATTAAAGTAACATTCTTTTCTTTTAAGTTTGTTTCTATCACATTTTCTAATCTGTTAAACTAAATGTTCAGCTATGCTCAGCTTGCCTCACTGTGCGCAATCGTGTTCGGCCTTGCACTGGGCCCACACCAACACCACAACCTGCACACACACACACACAAGTACAGACACATTCGCAAATACATAGAAATACGCTTGTGCTGGTATTTGGTGCCTTCTGACATGGTTCCGGCTTGTTTGTTTGGTTTATTTTATGACCATAACCGAAGCACCCAACTCAAACCCAATTCAACCCAACACAGTCCGCAATCCTCAGCCATCGAGCCTCGAGCCACCCAACGAGCTAACCATCGAGCCACCAACGGCCTAACGCCCCAACCGAAAAGCAGTCTGAGCGAGTCCCAACTATAATACACACACAGTCCCAGCAGCAACAACAGCAACAACCGAGCTCAACCCAGAGTTGTGCCACACGGCACCGCACTGTGCCTACTATGCAACAAGGAGGCGCGTTTGCTGCAGGCGAGCACCATCTATATGTATGTATGAGTGTGCTGCTATGTATATGTATATGTGTGTGTGTGAGTAACTCTGTATGTGTGTGTGAGTGAGTGAGTGTGTAAGTTTAGTAGCTTTTGCCGCCTGTTTGACTCGGTTGAAGTTCGCTTTGTTCCAGCGCTCATCTGTGTGATGTTGTTGCTGTTGTGTTCATGTTTGCCACGCATATAAATTGCGTTGCTGTTACGCTCAATGTGTATGTGTGTGTGTGTGTGTAGTGACTGCGCTTAGCTCGTTGCTGTGGCGTTTTGAAAACCAAAACCGGCTTAAATGCCATTTGTATGCATTGAATGTTGCATGTGCCAGGAGCTACCAACTAGGACGACGACGACGACGATGGCGATGAGAAGGAGTCGAGTTGCCACAACGGCAATGCCAGAGTGGCCATGATGAGTTCAACTGTGGCATCTACACACCCGCACAGTCTCCCTCTTCCCTTCCCTTCCCCTTCCTCTCTTTATCTCTGCATCAACTTTTGCTGCTCCTCTGACTGCCACAAAGTCTGGCTGTCTCTCTGTCTGCGTCTCCCTCTCCCTATCTAACCCATTCTCCACTTATTCTCTCTTTCCCTAGCAATGTTGCCACATTTGATTTTTTGGTCAGCACAACAGCTGGCAACGTTGTGGCGCAATCATATTTTCCTTCTATTCTTTTTCCAGTTTTCCTACTTTTTCTTCTACCCACCTTTTTTTTGCTTTTTTGTTTTGAGGCCAACAGCAGCAACTAAAATATGCTGCATATTATTTTCCATTTTCCATTTGCATTTCCCTTTTGTTTCAATTCATTTGAAATATTTACATACCTCGTAGCTAAAGGGTAGAATCAGCTTATTAACTTATATTTTCAACCGAAAAAATATTTTGAATCATATTCAATATGTTATTTATCTGCATTGATAGCAAAAGCAATAAAAGCGGTTTCTCTTATCTGTCTGTCCGCATGTATAAACATCTATAACTCTTAGAATATTGAAAAAATATATATAAAATTTTAGGATAATATTTATTAGAGATAATTTCAAACAAATGAATTACTATAATTGATGGCAAAAACGATAAAGTCATTTCCTGCTATCTGTCTGTCCGTACGGAAAAGCATACAGAACTCATGGAATATTAGATATTTATCAATAATGTTTTAGGATAATATTTCTAAAAGGTAATTACAAACAAGTAAATTACTACAATTGAAAGCAAAAGCGATACAGACATTTCCTGCTTTCTGTCTGTCCTTACATAAAAACACCTGCAACTCAGCAAATATGTTATGAGAGATAAGTCTTTAAGAACTTGGTAAAATATTTTGTAGAGGAAATTACGAAAATTGTTTAAATTATCAAAACAAATACGTAGCGAGTATTTCACAGTCGTTCACACTCAACCTCGTAACTCTTTCTTGTTTTTGCCTCCTTTGCCACCTTTTGCCTCTCACCCTTTCATTTGCAGTTGCTGGACTCTTTTTTTATATATATTTTTTCTGTTTACTCGCTTCAACTTTGTTTTTCATTTCCACTCCCCCAACTCAGTGTTACTATGTGTGTGTGTGTGTGCAATTCATAGTTCATATGGCTGCAGCGACAAAATGACCCAACGACTGACCCTGTCCCCTCTTTCCACACCGCCGCCTCCCCCTCTTGGCGCTGTTCAGTCCTTCGGTTGAGTCTATATGTTGCCAAGTTGACATTTAAATACACACGAAGCACTCACACAGTGGACTGCGACACTCACATGTTGGACTGTGAGTGTTTTGAGTGAATGTATTTACTTTTATGCATATTTACTTGCGGTTAAGCGTAATTCAAACGGCATTTTCTGCACCTTTCGACTGTCAATCAAAAGTGTGATAAGTACAAATTAATTATTTATTGCAATGCATTAAAATTTTATATTATTATTATTTGGCATTTAAACGCTACAACGTTATATTACAGTTTTGTTGAGAATTCAAAATATGAAAATGTACTTACATATTATTAAACATTCTTTAAAGATCATATTTATATTAGGTTGATAAAATGAAATATTTTTCAAGTAAAGTTGAAGATCTTAATATTTAGTCTTTGAAGTTTGAAAATAAACTGCTTAAAACATTTCCTTAAAACTGTTTTACTGATTTATAATAAGCCTAACTAATGCAATTTAACAAACAAACAAACAATCAATTTGATATGCCAATTTCATTTAGTATACCTATTAGAAAATAAGCTATAAAATGTTTGTTTAATAAGTATCATTAACTTTCAGCTAAACTAGTCCATTTTTTTTCTTAGTCCAAAAATGAAAATATTTGCTCCATTTCTACTAAATATTATATTACTATTTAAAATCGACATGATAAGCAGTAATGGTAAATATTTTAAATATTATTTAAAATTATATTTACTTTATGAAATTCTAAACCTAAAACTATTTTTCGAAGCTGTTTGCTTCGACAAGCCGTTTAAACAAGGCATCGAAACTCCAGCTGGCTACATAATATGTGAATCGCAAAAGCAGAGAACTTGGAGCTATGTGGCAGAAGCAAAGGTATGCAAAGCTTGGAATTATGGCGGCTGTGGCGGCAATATGAATCGCTTTGGCAGCAAAAGAGAATGTCTGAAAAAATGTCGTGGCCATGTTCGAGCATTCTATAGAGCAGCTTTTTATTAATCAACAGAGAAACTAATAAATATAATTACGGCAAATTGTAAAAAAGGATTTGAAAATCAACTTGTTAAAGCAATTTGGGCAACCAAGGGATATCCGAAAGGGTTTTATATCCGCTACCCATAGAGTAGAAGGGTATTATACAGGAAATGTATGTAACATTTTCGACCCTATAAGGAATGTATATCGTAAAGTATATTTATCCGTCTGTCGATATGTCTGTCTCTCCAACCTTACACCTAAATCTCAGAGACTATATGAGATAGAGATAAAAACATTTCGTCTGCATTTGTTAACATATGTTTGCATTCAGATCAAGTTCGTTTCATACTTTTGCCATGCCCAATTTCGCCCACACAAATCGATAAAAATAAAATAATAAGCCTAATTTTTAAGCTAGGTTCTTCAATTTTGATACAAACGATAATAATTATAGTTTTTTATGAAAATTTGGTTCGATCGAAATTTTAAAAGTTATATAAGTAATACTTTTCTATGGGAAGAAACGTCTACTTAGTATGGATCTTAGTTGCTTTAGCTGACAATCTTTTTTATTTCTTACTATATGGTATATTTTAAATGTAGTACTATAGCAATATACCAAATATGTCCATTGGTATATTTTTAGTATTTTTGGTATATTTTCAAATTAATACCGCCCTATTTTGCTTTCATTAAAAATGAGAAGCGGGCATTCCACAGTCGAGGATACTCGTCTGTAGCTTACTTACTTGTTTGAATGTAGTACTATAGTACATCAATATACCAAATACAGCCTTTGGTATATTTGACTTAGTTACTTTAGCTGACAATTTGGGATATTTTTTTTTCTTAATGTATGTTTTGAATGCAGTACTATATCAATATACCAAATAAATTCTTCAGTACATTTTTATTATTTGTGTAGGTTACTTTGGTATATTTTAAAATTAATACCGCACTGTTTTACTTTTATTCAAAATGGGCAGCGAGTATCTCACAGTCAAGCACACTCGACTGTAGCTTTCTTACTAGTTGTTTCTATTTTTTGCTAAAGATACCTTTTGCACACTCAGCGTGCTCAATCGACAGTTTGCCCTGTTTGAAAGGGTGAATTATTGTTATGATTAAACTATAGCTTTTCATGTTTGTAAGTGTGTGTGTGTGTGTAAGGAACACAACCCCAAATGCGATCCAATCTGTAGCCACACCAAAGCCATGTCCATCTTCGACCCAAGCACAAGCAAAGCAATCTCATACGTCCCATCGAGCATTGTATTTGGTTTGGGTTTGGGTTTGAATTGGGTTTGGGTTCGAGTTGTGTATACCCGTTGGATACCCTGCCCCATCTCTATACCAGTCTGGCCCACTTATTATATATTTTACTTAATGCATTCTCTGCTTATCCTTATTTTTATTAGTGTTTCAATATTCTTTTTCACTTTGCTTGGTTGCGTTTTTCTCTGCCATCCTTTCTGCTGCCGTCTGCCGCTGTCTCTTCTGTTTGCTTACGAGTCCTGCTTAGAGTCCTTCGCTGCTGCTGCTGGGGTTGGCTCGTTTCAGCCATTAAATGGACAAATGAGGGATATAAAACAATTCGCTTTGGCTTCCTTTTTTTCTTTTTTTTTCTTTTGGTGTGTGTGTGTTTCGGTCTTCGTCTTTCCGTCTCCGACTTGCGATTGCGACGTCCTTTTGGCTACTCTGCTTCCTTTTTTTTCCTCTGCTTTTTGTTGTGCGCCAAAGTATTTTATTATTATATGTATTTCCTTTTTCTTGTAGACCTTTCGGGTTGGTCACTTTATTTGTACCTTCGCCATGACCACACAGGCAGCCAGAGCATGCAAAGTGCTTGTGTATCCTTTTTCGGACGGGGGGTTCAACGATGTCCTGGCCATGGGTTTGGTAAGGATTTATGCTCAGTCGTTGGGAGTTGCTATTTGCCTTTTGGGTGTGTTTGCTTACACGGCAAATGTGCCGAGGCGACTCGCTCCACATCTCCACATTGTCGTCCTCAGTACGTCCTTTCGTGTGTCCTGTTTATGTAATCGCCCACATTAGTTTCGAACACTGCTACGCTTTGCCATGTGTTGTTGTGTGTTGTTCGAGTTGGCGTTGGCCTAACAACATTTGCACTCACTTTTAGCCGAGATCCTCGCCTTCGAACTGAGCTTTCATTTGTTAGTGGCAGCTAAGTTGCGCTCCTTATTGCGTATCCTTTTCATTTTTATACTTTACCTTAATTTTCATTCCCACTTTCGATGGGTCACTTGCCTTTTACTATTTTTCCTCCTTTGTGTTTTCTTTTTCTGCTTTTTTTTTGGTTTGTCCTTCGCTGGCGCATGGAAAATGAAATGAAAATAGAATGATACTCATTAATTTGATAAATCGCGGACAGAAGCCGAAAGCCTCTACATATAGTACCCTTATATATATATATATATATATATATTGTATGTCTGTGTACTCGACTTAGTCTTAGTCCTTGCTTCTTTTTTTTTGGGTACAGTCTGCGCCTGCTTGGGACTCGGCGTTGCTTTCGCTTTTTCTTCTTTTCGCTTTTGTTGTTTAATAATGCTTGGAGATTTTATAAATGACCACGTTGCAAATGAAAAAAAAAACGAAACCAAGTTGACCTTTAGCGCAAATAGCAAGCCCAAGCCTCTAGGATTCCACCCACACTCTTCCATCCTTCAGCCTTCTTTAGCGTCTTTGTGCGCGTTGATTTTGCTTTCATCATCATCGTCATTCAGCATCCAGTTTCCAGCATCCGTATCCGCAGAATTTCTCTTGAATTTTTAAGTAATTTTTCTTGGTTTGCTCCGCCCACTTAACAACAATTTTTTGTATAGTCCACCTCCTTCTGCTCCCTCTCTCACCTCTCATCACCCTCATCAAACTTCTGCAGGAAGCGTTCAGTGTCGTCATGCCCATTTATTTGGAGACCCGAGCTTTTATTAGCACACATTTAATAGGGTCACGCGTGTATTTGATACCATCCCACTGACCTATACACCCCCGCCTTCCACATCCCTCCTCCCGCCCTCTCTCATGCAGTATTTTGAGGTGTTTTTCGTTCGTTTTTCTTTTGGCTGCTTTTTTTATTATTATTAATTTTCCAGCAAGTTACATGCACACAAAACAAAATAAAGGCAGGACAACAACAACAACAACAACAACAACAGTCAGCGGAAGCGAAACTTAATGGTAGGAAAGAGAGAGGGGGACGACGCCTACAACAACAAGAAACAACGCAATGCGAAAGGACACTTAAATATGGAAAAACTGTAGCCAGAGTGTGGGCAACGCGAACAAAACTTCGCTCCCATTTTGCTCAGTCTTTCTTTCTCTTAAATGAGGTCACTTTTTCTCACTACGCCGCACATGACAAACAGCACAGAGCAAGAGGGTAGGGAAGGGGGAGAGAAAGAGGAAGCAAGTAGCGCAATAGATGAAAATATTTGTGGCATTACCTCAACAGACCAAATTAACTGAAAGCTATAGTTAAGAGTATTACCATTTAATTGCTAGTCAATTGAATATTAAATTAGAGAGCTGATCAAACGAATAGTTTTTAGCTAGAAAATGTAATATTAATATGTCATACAGTATTTATGGTTTTAATAAATTTTCATTTAATTTTCAATATAAAAAAATAAAAAAGGAATTTCTTAGTTACATAAAATAAGTAAAAAAAGTTAGTTAATTATCGCTAACTTATTTTTAAAGCACTGGCTGTAAATGGATTCGGCTATAAGTAATGTAAGTAAATAAATAAAAAAGAGGTCTCAAAATATGCAGTAAAAGCATTTTGTAAAAACATAAACAACATACGTCAATAATATCATCAAAAAAAAAAAAGGGTAAGTATTTTCAATAAAAGAGATAGTGAGAGGTATCTATAACTTTGTCTAATAAAAAAAGCAGCTAAATTTATAGAAGTGTCTTCAATCATAAGAATAAATAAAAATATATTTTACATAAATTTAGTTTTCAGAATGGTGTATTGGAGAATTATATCAGTATCGACTATTCACAAAAATTACGGCATATAGAAAATTGACTAATTGCTTACCAAAGACTTTAATAAACAATATATTTATGGAGTCAAGAAAATTACATAAATATTGAAAATCTAAGAAACTTTTTAATAAAATAAGATAAGTGTGTATATATACTTAAGTTGGGTTTTTAAAATTTATTAATTAACAAGTAAGAAAGCTACAGTCGAGTGTGCTCGACTGTGAGATACCCGCTACCCATTTTTAATAAAGGCAAAATATTGCGGTATCATTTTCAAAATATACCGAAAATACTAAAAAAAAATACTAAAAATATACCAAATGGTATATTTGGTATATCGATATAGTACACCATTCAAAATATACCATAAACGGCACAATGTGCCAGATTGTCGGCCAAAGCAACTCAGACCCCTAGTAAGTAGGCGTATTTGCCCATACAAAAGTATTTCCTAAATAACTTCGACAATTTTTATTTTATCGCAACCAAATTTTCAGAAATCATAACTACTACAGTAATTATTGTATATACCAAAATTCGTAGCTCTAGCTTTAAAATTACACTTGTTATTCGA
The DNA here is from genome assembly GCF_009650485.2 of Drosophila albomicans. Classification (NCBI taxonomy): domain Eukaryota; kingdom Metazoa; phylum Arthropoda; class Insecta; order Diptera; family Drosophilidae; genus Drosophila; species Drosophila albomicans. Next base: position 44,226,648 of record NC_047629.2, on the reverse strand, counting down.
TTTTTTTGATTTGCGGGGGCGGAAGTAGGCCTGGCAAAAATTTGAAACAAACTTGATCTGCGTGCAAACATAACAAATGCTGTCGAAAAAAAATTATAGCTCTATCTCTTATAGTCTCCGAGATCTAGGTGTTCATACGGACGGACGGACGGACGGACGGACAGACGGACAGACGGACATGGCTATATCGTCTCGGCTGTTGACGCTGATCAAGAATATATATACTTTATAGGGTCGGAGATGCCTCCTTCTACCTGTTACATACATTTCCTGCCGGCACAAAGTTATAATACCCTTCTACCCTATGGGTAGCGGGTATAAAAATAATATAAAATTTCAGAAAAATTATGGTATGCAAAAATTGTGCTCATTCCATAAACCAAACTGTACAAAAAAATAAAAAAATTAATCGGTTAAAGGAAATTTAGGGGAATATTAAAAAAAAGATTACATAAAGACTATATTCCCATAAATAAAATTTGTATATAAAAAGAAAATAGTAGGAAAATACGAGTCGCCTTTTCACTCTCAATTCAACTAATCAACACTTAACTAATACAAATGTCTCTGCTGCAAGCCAAAGTCTAACATGCATTTCGAAAAGACCTTGAAAACAGTTGTGCACAACACTGCAGTGGCAACAACGTCGTTTAGTCTCCCACTTTCTCGCAGTCCCCCTCTTCCTCCTCCGCCGCCAGCGAGACTGCGACTAGGCCAACTGTGCATTAGACAAACAAATAGATTTGCATTTGCATAAACGAAAAAGCTGAAAAAACACAGTCTGTCTGACTCTGCGCTGATTTGCATTGCGGATGGCATTACAATACGAAGAATTTGCCATCGATTACGGAGAAATGAAAACTAAAACCCAACACACATGACGTATACGCAATGTGCTGGGCTTATGATTTGTTGTGCCATGCGCCATATGCAAAATGCAGAATAGAAAATATTGCCAGCATGTCTGCTCATTGATGACTTAGTTGCTGGCCACAACTGTAATAACTGTAAAGCTACCTGGCACCACAAATACTATCAAATACATAAAAATAATCATCAATTGGCAATGGCCAAAGCCGCCACAAAAGACAAAGAAGTCGCCCGATTAGGCCGCGACTATAGCCACTTGTTCAGTTGGCCACTAGCAGTTGTTGTCGCGAAGTCAGTGCGTAAAGAACTCAAACGAGTTGCGCGAAATAAAAGTGGGAATACAAGCGTAGCTTGTCAACGTGTCGTATACTTAACGCGTGCAATAAGATGAGTAAACCAAAAGGAGAATCAGAGATAGCAACAGAGACAGAGACAGCTGTTGCTGGAGATATTACAAAAAGTGTCGCCAGCTCGGCAGAACCTAGCTGTCACTTCACCTTCGATGCACATCCTTACTTTAGCTTTCCCCTCGAACCGTATGCAGCCTCCAAATACGGTTCCCAAGTGCGCGAGCGCAAAATCGATCGCTGCCTCAAACAACTACAGGAGGCGCTCAAAACTGGCAAGTAAGTGCGACTAATTGAATGAATATAAATTAATATTAATTCCAAAATAAAATAAGCAAAAGTATGGAATAATATCAGATTCCTTTCTTGAACATTTAATATCTTGCGCCATTTATGTATAAATATTTTTAATTAAACGTATGAATGCCAAAGTGATCTACTACAGCTGGATGCTAAACATCTCTTACAATTTATAAATAAACATTTGAATTAGGGTTTGCATTTGTAAGAGTATAAACATATTATTTATACGATATAGTGGGAGAACTGGTCTAGATTTACAATACATTAAGAGTCATTTATTCAAATGAACATCACAGGCAGATCCTGCGGGTCTGCGGGTCAGTCTTTTTAGAGTAAGCATGGAAGTAAGACCCGTCTATTAAAATAATACTTGGCTTGTAATTGCATGACATATCAAACTTCCGAAACCTCTAGTTCTTTATCGATATCCTTAATCCATGGGGTATTGCATATTTTCCTCAAGATCTTGCTTTAAGCTACACGGGTCTTATTTAAATGGGTCTTCGCCACAACCCCACAAATTTTATGAATAGTTGTAACAAAATAGCCTTTGGAAAAAGGTATATACAACTAAAAACCTTTGAATAATTCGCCATAAATATCATTTAAATAAAACTAAGACAAATACTTAACTTATAATGAATTTTGAATCATTGTGAATTATATACAACACATAAGTAAACGTCGTAACACAACAAAAGGCAAGAAAATAGTTGGACAACTTTATATACTTGAAATTTAAAAAAAAATTTTGTTTTATTTTATTCTTCAAAAAGCAACCCATATATGTTTCAGGTTATATTGAGAAAATAATGAAATACAAAATTAATAAATTTTGAATATGAAACATGTTTTACATGTCTTATTTAATTGAATTCAGTTAAAAATACTAAAAATAAATTCTAATTTGAATAAAATACTAAGCACGTAAAATGGCAAGCCAATCTATAATACAATTGATTGTGCAAATAATCAAAACAACTTATTTTACACGACTGCAAATCTTCGACGTATGCATCCTGCTAAGCAATTATTATTATTTAATGCATTTTCTGGGCACATTTCCCAAAACCACATGCTAAGCTTTAGGGCAATAATTTATTTTGACTTTCCTTCCTCATTATCTGCACATAATAGGCCTCATTTTGTGCATTCGGCAACTGTGAATACTTAATGGTTTTAGCTCATAACTTGTACATAAGTCAACAGCTTCCACTTGACTGGCTTCTTAGAGCTTAGCTTCAGTTTCAATTTGGAATTTCTCTCAATGTAATAAATATTTATTTGGCAAATGCTATGCAAAATTTGATAAGTTCTGGCGATTGGCTCATCTGTTATGGGCTTGTTGTTGTTGAATAATTAATTAATTGGAAAAGAGCAAGAGCCTAAAGTGCAGCAAACAAATGAGCCTATAAATTATTTAAACAAAAACTTAATTTTTGGCCAGGAAATATGCCAGATAAACAACAGCAAGCTGGCAAACAAGCAACAACAAAAGCTGAGACAAGTACTTTCAAAACGGATTACGAACAAGTCAAATGTTGCAACCACACACAGATACACACAAACAAATACACACAGATACAATGCCAAAGGATGCCAAAGGATGCCAAAGGCTGCCAAAAAGCTTAGCCCAAGCTGAGCTGTGAGCTGTGAGCAGCTTGTCTTGTATCTTGTGGTTGCTGCTGCTGCTGCTTTTGGCATCGGTATTTTGAGTCTGTAACTAATCACAAATGATAACATTTGCATGCACAATCAACACACACACAGATACATGCACACACTCAGTGTGTAGGTGTTTACTATGCATTTATGATTTTTGGCTATTTGCATACTTAAGTGTGCAGTTATTACCTTGTTATTCCGATATAAATAACAATGACGATGGCATTCTACACACACACACACACACACACACACACAACGCACACAACAAGCTGTTACATAGTCAATATGTGTATGCGGTTTGTCTGCCATGGGCAATTGTGCATTTAACTGCAACATCTTGTGCATAATTAATTTTTGTTTATTTAATACATTTTAATTTATTATTGATTTTACACATAATAATCACAAACAACATCACAACCATACCCCCAGGAAATTTGCAAACCGAGAAATCGCAACGCACAAAAATGGCTTTTAATTTGTGTTGGTGATCGAAATATCAAGTATACGACAAGTGCATTTAAAAATTACCTAAAAAACCATAATATTTTTTATATATTTAATACATTTCAAATTAATTTTGATTTCCCGCATAATAATCTTAGAAAATTAGAAACCAAGAAGAAGATAAATGGGCGTTCAATTTGTGTACATTAAGTATACGACAAAGACAACGTGATAGGACATAGCTACAGTTGAGTGTGTTTAAAAATACAACAGTGTGGTCTTCATTTTAAAATACACTTAGTTAATATACCGCAAAATACTAAGAAAATATACCAACGGTTATATTTGGTATATTAATACAGTACTACCTTTAAAATATACCGGATTTTCAGCCAAAGCAAATACATATTAAAATACCGCAAAAATACTAAAATATACCAAAGGCTATATTTATTATATTGATAGTACTCTACTCAAAATATACTATACAAAAAAATATATATATGTAAAATATACTGGATTGTAGGTAGTAGAAGTTTTTACCCATACAAAGATATACATATATTAAATAAGAAATAACATTTTTCTGATCACAACAAAATTGTAATATATAACTGACTTTCCACATAATAATCTTTCCAAATTAGTAACTGAAAAGAAGATAAAAGAGATTTTAAATTTGTTTAAATTAAGTATACGGCAAGTGTAACATGTTCAGGCATTTTCAAAATGGCAAGAATTCCGCACAACAACTGTGAAGCAGTGAAAATACCATAATACCATAATAAAAAACTATTAAGCAAATAAAACAAATAGTCACATTGTGGCGTTAATCAGAAGCATTTAAAATGAAAACATTTAATCGCATTTGCATTAATTTGCCATATGCAAAATATGCGAAACGAGGCCACAATTGAACAACAACACGAAAAACAAAAAACAAAAACAAGAATTATTCAAAGCGACAAATTAAATAGTAAAGATTATTATACACACACACACACACATTTACAGTCATAATCGCAAACACATTTCCTGCCTATCGGAATATCTCAATTTTGATTGAATTATCATGCTGCGTCGTCTATGCTGCGACAAATAAACTGCGAAATGTGAAATTCAATCGCTCGTATTTATTTGTATACACATATTTATAAATTTATATTATTGCATTTTGTATTCATATTGCACATTTCACTTTAATTATTATATCACAAATTTGTTGCACATTTTTTCTGCCATTTGCTGTTCACTTCACTAGGCGACCGCAAAAAAAGCAATCAGACAATTTGAATGCGACAGCGAATTGCATTGCACGACTAACTAATACCCTACTTCAATTGATGAGAGCATATAAGAATTTTATGAAATTTTTTTTTTAATATATTTAACTAAAATGTAGAGTTCTGAACTACTTAAATTTTACATTAAAAAAAAATAATATATATTTTATTAGATGCACTTTCTCTTTTACTTTTTAGAGGGTATTTAAATGCAATAATCGGCTGTAAACACACTTCTGCAAAAAACTGCATATTTTAGGCAAATTGCCAGCAACATTATTTTTAAATTTATCATGCTGAAAAGTTATTCGTAAACGTCAACGCTTATAACTTTAGCAAATTAATATTTTTACACAAATCAGTTATTAGCTTTTGTTTTCCCATTAAATTAATGAAAACAATATTGTGGCTGTCAAAGCACAAAATTATTAATTTGTTTTCTAACCAATTAAATAAACTCATTTGAAACCTTAGAGGTGTTAATAGTAATAGAATATAACGAATCAATTTGCAGAAAATTGTTATGCATAAAATTAAATACAACAAATTCGTTTAGAAACTCAAATAGATTAAAGCTACTAAAATAAATTTAGTTGTGGTAAATATAAAATATGTTTCTTTACATCTCATTAGTCCGTCAGTATTTTTAATATTAAGTTATTTTACTTTAGTCAAATCATGTTTATTTTCAAATCTATTTACCATAGCATTAGCTAAACTAAATTTAGCATTACTAAATTTTTGGATATTAATATCTATTTTGATTGAAAAATGTTGAAAAAAATTTAAATACAAAAATAAAATATTATTATATTTTAAAAATTCACAAATTTACCATTTAAATAAATACAAATATATAAAAATAATTTGATAGCATTTTTTTAAACATATTTAATATGCAATGTATTTATATTGCGTAAAGAAAATAAATTCCAAAGAGCATTAGTAAATTTCGAATAACAATATACGAGTATTTATATCTAATTTGAGTGAAGAGAACGTTGACTGCACATATAAAAATAACACGATTTCAAAAACCTACATAAATTTATTTCAAATAATTGAAAAATTATAAAATAAAATACAAACGCCAAACTGAAATGATTCTTTTTCCTGTTCTCTGCTATATTGTTTTGTTTTCCGCCATATATTCATTTAAAATAATTGAAAAATTATCAAATAAAATACTCTTCCTTGTATACCAAACGTTCATTATTTGTTTAACATGAAGTTGATCTACATTATTCAAAACATGTTTAATTTTCAATCTATTTATATTTCGTAAATGAAGCATAACCCAAAGAGCTTTACTGAATCTTGTAGTACTTTGATGAAAAAACAAAACTAAATGTTTATAATAAGTGTGATCGGGGCGGTGTGAGTAAAAACTTAAGATTCCATAGAGAGCGTTGCGCATAAAATTAATTTACTAATTGATGAGGCCCTGATCTCAATACGCAAAATAGCTCGACGAATTATCGTCGACAATGCAAACAAGTTGAAATTCAATTACGAAGACGACGACGACGGCAACGACGACCGAAGACCGATGACGAGCGGCGAGTGAGGAGACTGAGGACTGAGGAGAGGAGGCAAAAACTGAGAAAAGTAATCGTAAAGTACAGAGAAACAAAGCGATAAACAAAAGCCAATGCAAAAGGGAATTGTGAAGTGAAGTGAAGCATGAGCTAGCGGAGGGACAAAAGAGGGGAGAGGGAGGGGCAGAGCAATAGCAAATATAAGTAAATAAATAAACCGAATAAACTGAGAATTTATTGAAGAAATACGCGCTTCAGTCGAAACAAAAGCCAAAGCCCAACGCCACAAACGGAGATGATGATGACGATGATGATTATAATGATGAAGCGTCGTCGTCGGCGGCCAAAGAGGTGCTGTATTGATAGGCCGTCAGACTGTAGAAGAAGGGGGTAAAGGGGGCGGGCAACCAAAATCGGCGCGTTGTCGATAAAGTGACTTAAATCTCACACCCGCCTAGCGCCGATGACGATGACGCCAATGACGACGACGACGATGACAATGGCTGACGCTGGCGACGATGGGCAATGGCAGCAATTAGAATAGAGTATGAATACGTGTGAGTGTGTGTGAGTGTGAGTGTATGAATATGAGTGTGAGTACGCCTTGTGGAACCATCCAACTCAAGGTTGGCCCAGTCCCAGTGACAATCTGAGCTACAGCCGCAGTCGCAATCGCAAACGCAGTTGCCAGTTGCCAATGTATCTGTATCTCTATCTATGTATCTGCAGCTGTAGCTGTATCTTTGTATACACAAGGCGACAACGACGACAACAACGACAACGTCGACGACGACGACTTCTGCCCATGTGCAGTGAGCGATTTCACAATATTTAATAAATAATTTCATAATTGTTTTGCTTTGCGTAAAATTCAAATGAAAGAGCCGCTGAAATTTTGTATAAAGACTTTAGGAGCAGTGATTGGCAAGAGGATGAGGAGGGAATGAAGAGTAGCACGCACTTTGCCTCGCTGCTGCTTATATGTAGCTGCCACCTTTCATCTCTGCTCCTCTCTTCGCTACCGTTTGCTTCGCCTTTTGTGCTTGCTTTTCAATGTATAAGCACATAATTTAAATTTAGGTTTTTTTCTCGTTTGTGTGTACTCAATTAAAAGGCAAAACAGCAACAACAACAACAGCAACAACAACTAAAATGGGGAAATTATTCCGAGAATCTTTTGGATTGCCCGCCCGACAGCAAACGCCACAATTAAAAGATTCATTTTTTTTTTTCTTTCGCCTCTCCACTTCTCTGCTATTTTGTTTTGTTTTCCTTTTGCTGGGCCCAAAAGACAAAACGCATAAACGAACAAATGAGCCGGGTGATTGAGGCGGGGGTGGTGAAGTGAGAGGGGGGGATGATAGCTCGGGGTTGTTTCGTTGACAAAGCCAAAGCGACCTCCAAATCGCAAAAGCTACGACTGCTAAAATGCTAAACTGCCCTCAGGCCAAAGCAGCAGCAACAATTTTCCAACCTTAATCCATTAAATCTAAAAAGCTTTCACAGCTATGCTAAACTTTAATTTTTACCGATTATCATATCAAAAAGATAAAAAAGTGCGACTGGAAAATTCACTAGAAAACTAGATGACAACTAAACGATGAAGATTATCGGTTATCAGAGGTGCTAATATCAATTGATTATAATCTATGCTAATCAACAGTGGCGGAGATATGATTAGCATAAATGACTTTTATTATCACGAGTGTTTATTGTCGACAGCAACAGAAAATAATATTCCATTCAATGGTGACACAGAGAAAAGTAGGCAAACTTTATGGATACAATATGAGATACTCGAGAGTTTACTTACACACTAAAGATTATCATAGTTAAACATTTACGAAATATTTTGAAGAAATATTTGTGCTCATGAATGAGAGTTAGGAAAGGGTTTTAAATACATGGGAGTTTGACTGACATAGTTTTTAATTCAGCTGATTATCATACGATAATTGAAACGATAATTCTGTGGAAAAGAAAATCGTAGTAAAATGGTAAAATATTAAAGCGATTAGGCAACAAACTTTTAAATCAATAATTTTTAATCAGTACAACGTAAAGATATTAAAAAATGTTGTACTAACATGATATGTAAGGTAGTTAAAACAAATATCTTTTTTTATTAATTTATATTCATCCTAGTTCTGCATGCTGAAACTTATTAATTTGTGCTATTAAAAACAATTTTACGTTTTGCCAACTATTATTACTATTCTATACATTTATTTTTTTCAATTAATATTAAGAAACAATTTTCTTGTATTTTCTTCTTTATTTATATTCATACTAGCAAGAGCTTATTTGTTAGTGTTCAGAAACTACCAAATATTTAAGTTATACTAAATAAATTAAATTGATTATTGGGTCTTACTTTCTGTAGCTGATAATGCGGTATATTTTGTACTCTATGGTATTTAGATGTACTATATCAACACATCCAAGTGTAGCCTTTGGCATATCTTAGTATTTTTCGGTATAATAATTTAGTATATTTTATAAATATTACAGACATTTTTGTTTTAGCTTTTATTCAAAATAGGTAACAGGTAACTCAAAGTCGAGCACACTCCATAGTAGCTTTCTTACTTGGTTTCCTTATTTAGTTGACCATTTTCTTAAATGTTTTAATTCATTGCTTTCAATATAGTTTTCTTGCTATGCTGTTCGCATACATTTTGAACAAAATATGTCTGATAGAATGTTATGCTAACTGTATTTCAAGTACATCAAATATGTAGATTAAATAAACAAATAGTTTTCTCTTTTAAGAAAATAATTTGGGACAAGCATTGAAGCATCTCAAGGGAGCAAGCAGCAGCTAATAGAATCGATTGTGGCAATTGGAAAATGTGAATTTTCCATAAAACCAAAACAAGAGAAATATTTATGAAAATTGATGTGTATTTATAAAATGTTTGAGTTGAAGTCGTTTTTACTACATAAGCGTATTTTCTGCATTGGTCAATGCCACATTTCCCACTTGTTATTGTTATGATTGTTGTTGTTGTTGCAATATACGTACTATATATTATGGGGGATTTTTATTTACAATTGCGAGTTTACTTAACGCATTTAATTTGTTTCGCTGCTCATCTCATACCAACCAACAAAAATTTTCATCTCAAAAACGAATCGAGGAATTTCGTTTGCGTTTTCTTTCCCAAATATATATATTTTTTTTGTAGTACTTTGCTGTCTATTTTCTGAACCCCACAAAAAATAAAGCAATTTGTTTATGAAAATTTACTTGCGCACGCTTCGAGTTTTTAATTTTATCTTGTGTTCAGTGCTATTTTCTTCGTTTTTTTTTCTAACTAGTTTGCATGTGGGAAAACACAAATTGTGTTTTTCTTGCTTTGATATGGAAAATATTTTTACAAATAAATTAAAGCCATCTGGCATTAACAGATCATTGGGCCCTAAATCCGAAACGAATATCGGGAATTGAAGGAGGGGAAATTGAAGAATGTCGTCGATAAAATCGAGGACAGGATATGGCAAAGTCGTGATCGTGAATTACCACAAAACCCAAATCGAAAAACCCCTTCAAGTAAAACTTGTTTCCGGCTGTCTGAATGCCATGTTATTCTTATTTCTTATTTGTTGTCGAGCTGTGTTCATTTTCAATTAAATTCCAGGCGCGTAATTTAGTTAATTAAGTCATTTCAATCAGAGACGTCGACTACAAATCAGACCAGTGAATTGACAAGAAAAAGAACAATAATAAAAACGCGCTTGCATACCATAAATTATAGAACAAATTATGCAAATCACAAGGCAAATAAACAAAACCTCAGCGAAGCGAGAGGCCAAAGGCACCCAAAGAGACCTGACTCTATGTGGAGTCTTATACTCACATATATAGTATAGTATAGTATGTCTTGACCAGGGAGCCCAGCGACGACTCGTCGCCAATTGGAATTAACTGCACTTGGCAGCAACTCAGCAGCAACAACAACAAACAAGTAAAAAATATACAGTTAAGTGTGCTCGACTTTGATATACTCGCAACATATTTTAAGTAAAAGCAATACAGTGCGGTATTATTCTTTAAAAATATACCAATAAACTATACTATAATACTTAAAATATACTAAATGCTACATTTGGTATATTGATATAGTTATGCATTCAAAATATACCGTAGAATGCAGTATATACCAGATTGTCAGCCAACACAAAAGCACAAAGTTCAAAGTTTTAAAATATACCGAATTAATATACCGCGAAATGTCACAATATACCAAAGGCTATAGTTAGTATATTGATATATTAAAAATATACCATAGATTGCAAAATATACCAGATTGTCAGCCGAAGCAATTAAAGCCTGTATAAAGTAGGCGTTTTTCCGTCACAATAAAATTCCTTAACTTCTAAAATTGTTATCTGATAAGAAATTATAAATATTGTAGCTATTACTGTTAATACGAGTATTCGACTTTTCCGATTTGCTTGGTAGGCGTGAGAAAAGCTGGAAATATACTAGAAAAATACTACAATATAAATTGCAATAAAATATACCATATATAGTAGCACAACATATACCAGACTGTCAGAAAAGGTAACTAAGACTTGATCAAACATTACAAATGCTGTCTCTTATAGTCTCTGAGATCTAGGTGTTCATGCGGACGGACAGACAGACAGGAGGACATGGCTATATCGTCGCGGCTGATCCTGATCAAATATCTATATTCTTTATAGGGTCAGAGATGCCTCTTTCTGCCTCTTACATACATTTCCCGCAGTCATAAAGTTATAACACCCTTCTAACCTATGAGTAGCGAGTATAAACATATCGTACAGTGGCGGAACAAAATCATAAACAAAACAAAGACAGAAAAGAGTGACAAAGAGAAAGAGTGCGAAAGAGCGAGCGCGAGTTGAATGCGAGTGCATTGTGAGTGCACGGCGAGTACTCGTTTATGCATGAGTATAAGTATGAGTGTGAGTGTGTGTGAGTGCATTGACAACTCAACAGTCGACAGTCGACAACCGAGACTCAGGGTCAGTTCTTATGCATGGCGTCACCCGCTATGAAACCCAGTCGGAGGTCTGCACTTGTCCATGGCGCAAATCATGTGTTTATTATGTTAATTAATCGTTTTAATCAAAGATCAATACAGTTGACAACAAGCCACAGCGAACAGCGAGTGGAAGGGCACGCTGGTGGGCAAACAGCTAATTGCATTAAAAACTATAGACTCATAACTGATGGAAAATTGCGCAAACAATAGCTGCATAAGCAGCAAAGTCTTCAATGAAAATCGATTTCAACGTATTTATTGAGAAATGTCGCATTAACAATTTGATTTAAATAATCTTCTAATATCGAGAATTTACATTTGGAATTTCTTTATTTGTCAATTATAGAAAGATTTATAATATGAGTGTGATTGCATTTCCATTTTATTTTTATTTGTTCATAAGAAATTATGATATCATATGGATTATAAAAATCTTGTCAAGTTATTCAATATATAAGTAAAATTTCATGAAATCATTTCTAGGATTATATGATCTAACAAATGTTGTTCTCGTATTCATTACTTTTTTTTGTCTGTATTCTTAAAATCGAATAAATCTGGAAATTTTATATTTTTCTTTATTAAGAATAATATTATTACAATTGTCATAAGCAAAATTCATTAAGTTGTTCTATTTGATCTTAAGCTTGAAATCAAAAGACTAAATGTTTCAGATTAGAAATCTAGGGTATTTATATTATTATTTTTACAATCGTACAATAAGATCAAAAATTTTCACATAGTGTAATAAAATATTTAACTATTGAACATACTAAAATACCCTTCGAATTTTAAGATCTTAAACTTTATTTAATTTAATGTTCATTCATTTATTTAATATTCATTCCAAAATAAATTAAAATTTCAATAAAAGTAACAAATTAATCTATTACCTTCTTATTAGCTCATTATCTCTAAGTGAAATGATATTCAACTACTTTAAATTAAAAATCGAATCCTTATTTGAGTATTGAAAAAAAAAAACTATAATATCTGCATTATAATAAATCCTAACATATCAAAGTTAAAGTATTTGTTGCATTTCATTCTCCTTTCTAAAACTACCAATGAAATGATAAATTATTAAAAATTCTCATACTAATCTAAATATTTCATATAAGAAATAGTGGATGAAATATTTTCTCGAATTAAAAGTTTAACAGAAGGCATTTTAATTCGCAATAGTATACAATGGAATTTAATATTAAGAATCTAAGGCTTATAATAGCTTAGAATTTCTAATGCTATTCAATTAAAACAGGGCTTGATCAGCATATCAAGCAAATTATAATCCTTGCCTTAGCCTGAAGGCGTCTTTAGACCCTCAAAATATGCATTCAAAGTTACAAATAATAATAAGGAGAGAGAATAATCCTTTGCAAACCATCTGGGGTGAATTATAAAGCCTACGTAAAACGATACTTTGTTGCTCTAAAATTAAGCATAATCCTTCAAAAAGACTTCTATCGAAATGCAGCATGAGAACACAATTATACGAGTTTGCTGACAAATTATAAAGTGCTATCAATTGCTGATATCAGTTAAATTGTCGCACAATTAATATGTACAGTAATCTGTGATTGCAACCAAATCATTGCCATGTCAAATTGTATTGAAGGAGGCATTGAACTAAGCCATGTAAGCAGTTCATAAAGCATAATCATGCAGTCACAGATCCATAAATAATGTTGGGCAAACAAACGACGGAGGTTGGAATGACATAAAGAGAGTGAAAGAAAGAGAGATAGAAACCGAAGCGAACCGCATAAATGGCAATAAATGCTCACTTAAGGGTTAGAAAAATTGCTGAACTCTCTCTCTCTCTCTCTCATAAGGGAATTATTTTTGGTGAACTTTATAAATGAAGTGTGCGTGTGTGTTGTTTTTTCCCCCACGAGAGTTGAGCAGATTGCAGCCCACAGCGGGTGATCAAATGAAACAGCAAATATACATAGTACTTTTGAGATACATAAATTGTAGTTGTTTATGTAAAACATGCAATTTCGATTTGGCATATAATTTTTTAATACACACCCGATTTCTGCGCCCACCCGCTGTCATTTTGGGTGACAAAAAATGTCAAATGCGTAAATGTTAAGACAGCAGGAGCCACACAATGGGGAGAGAGGGGGAAGGGAGTTGCTGACGCAAGCTTCAGCCTCTGTCTACGACTTCGACTTGGATTCATTGCAGTGAGAAGGTGAGGAGAAGATTGAGACAGAGATGGAGAATGAGGTTGAGACTGAGACAGTAGCTGACTGCTATTTTCTTGCACAGAACATTTTCATATTCATGAGGCTAAGCGCCGACAACGACGCCCTCAGCCTCCTTCCCTCCTTCCCTCCTCCGCTCAGAGTTTATTCTCATTATCTCAGCTTGATTTTCAACATTTTTATGCGTCAAAAATGCTGCGTTGTCTCCTCAAGCTGTTGGCAAGTTGAGCAGATAGATAGATATATACTGAAAATATATATGTATATACTATATGTATGTGTATATATGGGTGAGGAGGCATATTCCAGTGCACGTGTCAATTGAAATGAATGTCGCCAGACGTCAGACGTCCCGCAGTCCACCTCCCACTCCTCCTCCTACTCCACCCACCACTTCGCAGCAATATCTCCACCTTAGGCATAAGTTGGCAACAACAATACTTTTTTTTTGTATGACTAATCTTTGGCGTCGTTCTTGTTGTTGCTTTTGTTTTCACTGCCTATGTTGTTGTTGTCGTTTTCGTTGCCGTTGTCGCCGCCATGACAAGAAAAATGCCAGCTACATCAATAAAGTGCACGGTGAAGAAGGTTCTAGACTTGTAAATACCCTGTCGCTGCTTTAATGTTAATCAACGGCTTGATTACAGCTTGCAAACATTACTTTTACCCAGTTCTTCTCATTTAAATCAACCCCTTATTAAGGCCTAATAGCAAATCAAATTCCGAAACGAATAGTCGACTCTAGAATACCCTACATAATATATAAGTTCTGTTTAAAAAAATTAATTTTAAATAAAATAAGAAATTTTATATTGAATGTATTGTAACATTTTTCTTTTTAACTATAATGAAAATATTATTTATTTGAATATCAAATTAAATCATTAAATAGATTAATTAGGATAACAAATACAATGTAACTTAGTTCAATATTTAAGTATGCATTTAAATTTGCAATAATATAAATATATTTATTCAATGTAATTCCTATTTTATTACCAAATATTCTTAAGAATTTATTGATTTTATATTTTCTGAAGATAAACTTTAAGTTTAGAACAATTTTAAAATATTTCTGTTTGTCTAGAAGGATTTCTCCATAAAAATTTCTTTAAAAATGAAAATTATTTTTGTAATATAAGTAAGTTGTCTATCTATATTATACAAATCATTTATTTAAAAGATTTTCTTATGCAAAATGTTCTAATGAATTTTATGGAGTATTTTAAAAGTTAAATTTCGCCCACAGGCGACTTAGGAATACCCTACAAATTACAGATATGTGGTTAAAATTTATATATTATGTAATATATAATATTATTATTAGTATTATTTATTTATTTAGTTTTTCATAATTTCAAAATTTTTTTTTTAAATTACACATTTTAACTACATTATTAAATATTCATAAGAAGATGTTCATTTTATATTTTTTGAAGATGAAATCTGAGTTATTTTCGAAATTTTCAAAATAATTGATCTAAAAGAATTTTTTGTTAGAAATTAAATGAAGTTTGTAATATCAATTAAATTTTAATCCAATTTCTATATATATTAATTAAGTCTTAATTCTATGTTTGTATATATGATTCTAACAAATATAGCCTTATATGATTAACTTTCTCATATTTATAGAGTATTCAGCACGTCAAGCATAATCAAATAATAGATTTGAAATTATTTTTCGAAAATTTGTAATTCAATTGCCATTTCAATAATAGAAAATGCAATTGTCTTTTCAATTAAAATCGTAATAAGAATGTGAAGTAGTTAGTAATTTATGAAAAGTGATGTCATAACTGTTAACTCTGCGACAACATTAAAGCGTCGACAAATGAATGCGTTATGAACGCCCAACATGCTAAGTTGTGGCAACCCTGGACGGATAGAGAGAGAGATAGAGACATGGGCAAGGGCAAGGGGCAGGGGCTGAAACCCAATCATAAACTCAAACAGACTTAGGCCATGTGCGAATCGGTTGGCTTTCATAACGTCGAGTCGATTGATTTTGCAATGATGCCACCGGTCAAACAGCTTGCCTGCCTCGTTGTGGCACGAACTGTGTGCAACTGCAACGGCAGCTATGTTAGTTGTGGTACCTTTGCACCACCACACACACACACACACATATAAAGTGAAATTGCGTCGCAATATGAGGGGGCAAATAAAGCCCTAAAGACACCCTTAAGCACCCTCAAGTATTTACATTTGAATTTCACACAAATAAACTCGTCCTGCTTGTTGAGTCCTCCCTCTTGTTGTTGTTGTTGTTGTTGCTGTTGTTGTTGTTGTTGTGTATCGCATCCCTTTTTGGGCAGCAAAATTAATAATAACAATAAATTGAAAATGGCAGCCACAGTGGCGGTGGCATGTGTGTGGCAAGTAGAAAACGCTTGCAACATTTGTATGTTGCACACAGATATTTCCTTTACACATACAAACGATTAACAATGGAACATTTGAGGTTCGATTTAAATGAATGCAATATTACTTATGTTGTGATTAAGATTAGCATAGTAATAAAATTTATTACGGATAACATTATTTAACATTTATAGCTTTTATATTTTTGTTATTATCTATAATATATTATTTCAAAGAAAGACAATAAAAATATTAAAAAAAAATTTTAAATAAACGTATTTTTGTATTAAATAATTGATTTACAGTTTAAAATAGTTCTTAAAATAAGAATATTTTAAAGATAAAATTAATATATAAGATCGAAATCTTATTTCAAATATTTTTCATCTTAAAGTTATTGTTATTATGATCGAAATTATCTCAAACTTAACATTTTTATTCTAATGTTGGGCCCTTGAGTTTTTTTTTTTGTTTAAAGCAAAAATTTATTCATAAAATTTTAGATCGAAATCTTGTTTCAAGAATTTTTCATACTTAAATTCTTATGAGTTCTTAAACTTACACAATTTATACAAATTTTTAAAAATAATAAATTTATTTTAAAATTAAAATGTAAGATCAAAAAATGTTTTTGAGGATTTCTCATTCTTTAATTGTCGTTTTAAGCTCTTAAACTTAAAAATTTTATTCTAATTTTAAACACATAATTTTTTCTCTCTATAAAGCAAAATTTTAATATTAAAATGGAATTGTTTAAATCGTTATTTTCAAATTTAAGTTCGAAATCTATTTGCCAGAATTTCTTTGTTCTTCATACAACATTTTCTTAGATAGAAAAGTTGTTAGTCTTCAGCCCATAATTTTTTCTCTCAGTGTAGATATGCTGACTGCCGACTGTCGAGTTGCAAGTTGCAAGTTGCATGCCGAGTGTGTCAACATTTTTAGTGGCTGGTGGTTGCACTCTAAATTTGAGGGGAGGCAGTAACAAACACACTTACACCCATACACACACGAACACACATACACACACGCATACCACACACACACACACTTACAGTTCGTTTCATGTCTGTCTATTTGACACTTTGTGTTTCAGTTATGCTTTTCATATTGATTTTCGTGCTGCTCGTTCTCATTCTCGTTGCTCGTCGTCGTTGCTCTTGTGTGTGTATGTGTGTGTGTGTGTGTATGTTTGTGTATTGAATTTCAAATGAATCGATTAGCTCGTTGCCTTCACTCAGCCAACAAGCTTGTTGTGCGTGTTGTGTTGTGTTGTGTGTGCGATGTGTGTTGTTGTTCTCTTTTTCCGCTTCCACATTTCCATTCTGTTTTATTTGTTTTGCATTGCATTTAATTAACTTTTATGCGCTTTTTGTTTTCTAGCATTTTAACTTATATAGATACAATATCTTTAGACTCGCCTTCAGCGATTCGCTATCTGCCCTCAGTATTCGCTATCTCACTCTCGCTCTCTCTCGCTGACGTGTAATGCGATAGGTGGCATTGGCTTTGATTTCAATCAGTGTGACATCATTTAGACTCAAATTACTCAGCGAATTCCACAGCAGCCGCGTAACTAAAGCTGCCCAATCAGCCTGACTGACTGACTGACTTATTGACTGACTGCCACGCCTCCTTTACCGCCCCACAACTAATCGCATTTAGCTAACTTTCTTATACCAGCTAGCCTGACTAGGGTTGAAGGGTATTATAACTTTGTACCTCTCTGAAATGCATGTAACAGGCAGAAAAAGGCATTTTCGACCCAATAAAGAATATATATTCTTGATCTGCGTCAACCGAAAGAGAAATACTTCTGTATGGGAAATTACGCCTACATCAATCGGATCTTGGTTGCTTCGGCTGACAATCTGGTATATTTTGTAGTATATGGTATATTTTGAATTTATCACCTTTTGGTATGTGTTAGCATTTTTCGGAATATTAATTTGGTATATTTTAAGAATAATACTGAACTTTTTGCTTTGTGTTGGCTGCCAATCCGGTATATTTTGCACTCTATGATATATTTTGAATGTAGTACTATGTTAGTAAACCAAATATAGCCTTTGGTATAATTTTAGTATTTTATGGTGTATTAAAAATACTTCTGGAATTTGTGATATTTTGTTGGCTGACAATCTGGTATGCACTCTATGGTATATTTTGAATGTAGTACTTCATCAATACACCACTTTGGTAAAATTTTGTATTTTTGGTATGTTAATTCAGTATATTTTAAGAATAATACTAAATTTTGTGTTTTAATTTAGATGATAATCTGGTATATTTTGAACGATATGATATATTTTTACTACACTTTGGTATATTTTAGCATTTTATGGTATATTAATTCGGTATATTTTAAGAATAATACTGTACTTTTTGGCTTTGATATGACTGACAATCTGGTATATTTTGATCTCTATGGTACATTTGGAACTATTCCAACTATGCTAATATACCAAATATAACCTTCGGTATATTTTAGCATTTTGTGGTATATTTATTAGATTTACTTTAAAATGAATACCGCATTAAAAATGTCTAGCTGGTATCTCACAGTCGAGCACACTCAACTGTAGCTTGCTTACTTGTTTTGTTCAATTTCCGCCTGGCTGTGATAACTATATAAATCTGACTTTCGTCGCGCTTAATTTGTTTAGGCTGCCGAAAAAGTCGCGTGGAAAACGCGCGGGAAACGCGCGCAACAATGCGTCAAATGCGCCGCAAGGCGCAAAACATTCGTCAACACTTTTTGGGCTGCGGATTTGCGTGGCAATTTTATTAGCATGTCCTGGGGGCAAACACAAGATGCCGCCGACGTCGGAGCAGCTCAAGGATGCTGACGAACACACAGACAGAGGGAACGAAAGACAGACAGACAGACAGACGGACAGACAGGCAGGCAGGAAGCTGGGAAGCTGGGCAACCCCCATGGAGTGGAAGAAGCAACACAGGAACTGAGTGGTTTGACATTTGTGCTGACGCGCGAACGTGTGCAGAGGATGAGCGCAGGACGAAGGACGAGAACTTCATGTGGCTGCCAGTTGTTGTTGTTGTTGCCAGGGTTGAACTTGCGCCGATAATCTCGATAATGAAGTGACTTTGCCCATCTCTCTCTCTGTCTCTCTTTCTCTCTCTTTTTCTGGTCATGCATCCTTCATCCTTCAAATCCTCACACATGCTCACAGTGTAACTCGTGCATATCCTTGCGATAGCTCTTTGCATTTTGTCTACGCTTTTGATATCCGGTTCGCAGCGCCTTAAGTGGTGGGTTTTATTTTATATTTTTTTTTTTTGTATATTTCGAATTTTTATTTCATGAGCGTTTTGCGTTTTGCTTTTTTTTTGTTCGTCGCTTTTGTCGTCGAGACTTTTGACCATTTGCACGGAAATTGAATTTAAATTGGAAGTTTTTAACCCCAGCGTGCGATAATCTTGCCCACAGCCCACCAGCCCATTGAATGTTGCCTACCCCCGGCAAATTGTCGATAAATATACATAAGACCCAACAACAACAACAGCAACTGAAAGCATGAAAAAAAAAGTTCAAACCTTCAAAAATCCAACAACAAAAGCATTTGCGTATTTCACTTTTCTTTCTTTTTTTTTAACTACAACAAAGGCATCGAAAATGTTCTTTTCAGATTCTATTAGCAAACAAATTCGTGATGGAACAGCTGTGTTGATGGGGAGGTGGATGGAGAGGGGCACAAAGGGGAGTAAGCAGAGTTAGGGGAAGGTGAATTCAGCCCAGAACCAACACTGCGGTTACACTGCCAAACAACGGCATTCTTTAGGGTCCTTTCACAGCACTGATCGCTGACAGCGATAATGAAGTGATCCTCGAGACAGAACTGAGATCACTTTGAATAACAAACTAGTTATATTTCAAATAGGGGATGTAGGACAAAGATCTGAAAGAAACTCCGCAAAATCTTTAAAAGAAATTGTTGCCTCATTTGCCGCCATCTCAACACCTCTTAAGGCGATTAATTTTAAACGCAAACAAGATCATTAGATACAATTAAATTGAGCCTAAATAATATTCATTTAAATTAATTTAAAAAATAAATATTTCAATTTAATATTTATGTACATAGTTATTAAAAAATACTTTCTTTATAAAAATTGCTAATTAATAAAATACAGAAACAAAATTAAATTTGTTCCCAAGAAACTTAATATTTGAATGAATTATTTTAATATAATATTTAAAGGAAAATTATTTTAATTCAATAATATAGATTTTAAATTATTGAAATTAATTCACTGCTGCCATAGTTTAAAATTAATAGCTTGCCTAGAATTTTATTATATGAAGATAAGTGATTCTCAAATAAGATTTATGGAATCCGAATTTGATTTCCTTACTTTATTTTTTAAAATTTCCATTCAATTTATTATTAAGTTTTTTTTTTTGTATTGTATTATAATAAAAAATTCATTCATTGCTTAGAGCTACATATTTTCTTCAACACCTTTTTTATTGTATAGTATTTTATATACTCTCCAACTTAAATTCATATTTAGGAATTGATTTCTTAATATTTGGTTTATTATGTTTATTAGATGTATTGTCTCTATAGATTAAATGTGATTAGTTTGATCCATTGAACTTCGGCCTGAATAATATAGAATACAGCTAGCTACACATTAGGTATTTTTTTAGTATATAGCTTCGCATTAGGTATTTTTTGTTAGTATGTATTAGGTTTTTTTATACTAAAAACCATTTTAATCATAATCTACAATCTTGAAAGAATTCTTGTGCATTTCACTTAACCCAATTGACTTACCAAGCTTCTTGATCTCAAATTCAGAATATTTATTAAATACTATCTTACTCTATTAGCAATTGTAGTGTATTTCCTACAGTCGTTGTACCCTTAAGCCAAGCTTGCACATGTTTCCCAGTCCCGTGTCCCGTTTGCCGTTTTTTTTTTTTTTGCTGTTTGGTTTTTTTGTTTGGTGCGTTTCATGTCTGTGCCTTCTGTTATTGCTTTTCATATTTTTGCCTTCGCATTCTATTTTCATTTCAATTTTGTACTCCATTTCTCACTCTCCTTCGCTCACTCTCTCCCTCTCTCCCATACTCTTCCTCTTCTATGCTAGCTGTCTTTTTCTAGCACAGTTCTCTAATGCTGTTTCACGGCTTCTTATTTTTGTGTCGGCTTTTGCGTTTTGCGTGTTTAACCCTTTGAGGTTACATTTGGCGTGTGTTTTGGGTAGTAGCTCCCCTCCCCTCGGGCTCCTCCTCCTCCTCCTCATACACTGCGGCTGCCCCCTTGAGGTTGCCTGCTGCCGCACAGCTTTCAACGTGTTGTCTGCTGCGAAAAGTGAGCAAAAATCACAAAAAAAAAAAGGTTCACAATTTGCGTTTACGCAGAGAAACAGCCCCGCAAATAAAAAGGATTTCATAACAACAGCAAAAGCAACAGCAACAACAATGGCAGCAACAAGCAAAGCTGATGAAAAGTAAAGGCTCAAATAAAAATGCTCGCCCCATCAGCAAGTAAATACCAAAGCGATACCAAAAGCGATACTATATGGATAAATATATGTATATAGAAATATATATATACAGAACAAGTTCAGTGTGCTCGACTGTGGAATACCCGCTACTCATTGAGAATAAAAGCAAAATAGTTCAGCATTAATAAACCAAATTAATGTATAGATAAAAATTCTGAAATATACCAAAGACTATATTTGGTATATTGATATAGTACAAGTAATAAAATTGCAGAGTGTGCTCGATTGTAAGATAGCAGCTACCCATTTTGAATAAGAGCAAAACACTTTGGTGTTCATTTTAAAATATGCAAAATTAATAGATCGCATCAATACTAAAAATGTAGCAAAGGTTGCGTTGGTTTATTGATATGGTACAACATTAAAAATAAACCATAGAACGCAAAATATACCAGATTTTAAAATATATCGAATTAGTATACCACAAAAATACTAAAAGGATAGGCTATATTTGGTATATAGAATGGTAGTAGTAATACATTCAATATATACCATAGTGTGCAAAATATACCAGATTATCAATCAAAGCAACTAACACCTGTAGTACTATAAGTAGTTTCTATAATAACTTCGACAATTTTTATCTGTTCACAACCAAATTCAGGAATCATTAATTTTGTAACTTCAAAATTACACTTGTTATTCGAATTTTGTCAATTTGCGAGGGCAGAAGTGGGCGTGGCAAAAATTTGAAACAAACTTCATCTGCATGGAAACATAACAAGTGCTGCCGAAAAAGAATTAGAGCTCTATCTCTTATAGTCTTTGAGATCTAGGTGTTCATATAGACGGACGGACAGACAGACAGACAGACAGACGGCTGTTGACGCTAATAAGGAATATATAACTTTAGGTGTTCAAAGGTGTCTCCTTCTGTCTGTTAAATAAATTTCCTGCTGGCACAAAGTTATAATACCCTTCTACCTTATGGGTAGCGGGTATAAAAATATATGTAGATACATAACATACATGTATCTGATATAACCATCGTATGGTTGGCATATTTAATCACAAACGATGACGCAGAAAAAGTTCAAAGCCAGAAGGAAGGAATTACAAAGCTTGCCTCGGCTCACTTCGACTTGCAGCATACCCCCAAATATGTGTGTGTGTGTGGCATGCCCCCTGCCCCCTGCACAACTCAATTGCTCAGTTGCTACCCCTGAACATGTGCTTATGTTATTGTCCTGCAACCAAGTTGAGGGAGAAGGAGGAGAAGGAGTGTTGCAAGCAAGTTGGTGTGGGTGGCAAACCGAAAATAAAAAGGTTCACTTTAACCCTTAGACGGACTCGTGAGTCATGTGAGTGTGAGATGAGCACGTCGCGTCTTCGTTTGATTACGATTATTATTATTATTATGATGATTGTCGCTGTTGTTGTTATGATTATTGTTGCTGCCAACTGAACTTTGAACTCGACAAAAAAGGGTTGCAAAGACGATCTTCGTTTAAGCGTTTACCTGAACTGCGTCTTAAGCCGGAAGCCAACTTCAGGTAGCTGATCCCCGAGAACTGTGAACACCCTGTATAACAGTAAGTAGCAAGGACGCAACAGGATGCACATTAGAACCACTAAACGTCCAATAAACGTTCCGAGTTGTGGAACAACCACCAAAGAGGCCAAGAACAACAACAAGAACAACACTCAAAACAACCACCGAGACGACCTCAGGCCAGGTGAGGCAAGGACAACAACAATGTCGACAACAGAAACGTAGCAAGGACATCATTATCAGCGCATTATCAACGCACAATTATCATGTGTAAAGCGATATACGTATATATATGTTATTTATATAGAGTACTTTATGTTTGGACTTTGACTTTGACAAAAAGCCTGCAAGGCAAACGAGGCTCATCTTTCGCAATTGAATCCTTGACATCAACATTCTTTAGAGCTCGCTTCGCTGGCTGACAAAAGTTGAATGAATGTTCGAGTATGTGTGTGTGTGTCAGTGTGTGTTGCACACACACTTTGGGCTGCGGTTTATTGGTTTGTAATAAGCTCTTTGAAGTGTTTAATTGAAGCTTTTGTTGTGCAATTAGGCGCCTAAAGTGAAGAGCCGCCAAGACAGCTCACTGAAAAATAGAGCAGCAGAGGGAATCAGAAAGAGATAGCTATAGCAAGAGAGAGAGAGGGAGAGAGACTACCTCTTGAGGTGTTGTCTATTGGTAATTGCTTGTGCTAAGTGCCAAACTCCTCCCTTGGCTTCATTCCACTACAAATGAATGTGAATGTGAGTGAGTGAGTGTTCGTATTCGCATTCATGAATGCGAATCAGTGTCTTCATTGAATTCCTCTGTCCACAAGTGTTTAGCTGCTTTGAAGTTCCTTCACTTTTGTGTGTTTGTTTTGAAGAAAAAACAGGAAGGACTTCGACTACTTAGTCTGTCTTCCAAGTCTATTTAAATGTCAACATATAATTGTGTCGAGTGGTTAACAAGTCAAACAGAACAGCGAAAATTCATTGCACACGCAGCGCGCAGCGAAACAAACAATTTCGAATGAGACGCGACTTCAATTAGAGAGTCTCTAACAAGTTGATTGATATTCGAAATAAATTGTGCGCAGCCAAGTGAAGTAACGAGAGCTATTAATAAAGGACATGCATAAAGGATACTTTGATATGGAAATTGGGTAATGGAATTTCGGGTTAAATGTGTTTAGGGGAATGTTAAGGGGTTAAAGATACATTATCTATTAGCAAACAAGATACTATTGTAGTTAATTTATCCAGGAAATTGTTTATAAATTAATTTAAAAGGAATTTATAGAAAAATAAGACACTATAGAAGACGAAAAAAATTCAAAATTAAGATTTTTATCTTTTTATTAATACAATATTAATATTAAGTCAATCTTTTTCAAGGAATGAAACAAATAATGTTGTATATAATTATGTGATATAATATTGCTTGACATTCGAAAAAAATTGTGTGCAGCAAAAAGCTACTAATAAAGCACACTTTTATATGGAGAATAGGTAATGACATTTCGGGTTAAATGTGTTTAGGGGTATGTTAAGATACATTATCTATTAGCGAACAAGATACTTTTGTAGATAATCTATCCAGGAAATTGTTTATTTTTCTTATATATGAATTCATTTAAATGAGATTAATTACAAAATTAGACATTATAGTAGCTGCAAGATATTAGAGATTAAGATTTATCTATTTTTATCATAACAAATAATATTTAGTCAACCATTTTTAAAGAGTTTAACTAATAATATTGAATATAATTATGTGATATAATATTGACTGACATTGGAAACAAATTGTGTGTAGCCAAGTGAAGTAACGAGAGCTGCTAATAAAGGACTTACATAAAGGATACTTTGATATGGAAATGGCATTTCGGGTTAAATGTGTTAAGGGATATGTTAAGGGGTTAAAGATACAAGATCTTTACTATTATTACTATTTACTATTTATTTCCCTTTTTTGAATTAATTTAAAAGTAATTCATAATAAAATTACACACTATAGAAAATAAAAGAAATTATAGATTAAGATTTATCTATTTTTATAGCTACAATTAATATTTAGTCAACCATTTCCAAAGAACCAACAATGTTCAATATAAAACAAATTGTGCGCAGCGAAGCAAAGAAATGATATAAAGATATAGATATAGATATAGAGGACATGCATAAAGGATACTTTGATATGGAAATTGGGTAATGGAATTTCGGGTTAAATGATTTTAGGGGTATGTTAAGGGGTTAAAGATACATTATCTATTGGCGGACAAGATACTTTTAGAGATAATTTATCCTGGAAATTGTTTATATTTCTTATATATGAATTCATTTGAATGAGATTAATTACAAAATTAGACATTATAGTACTAGCTGCAAGACATCAGAGATTAACATTAATCTATTTTCATCAATACAATTAATATTTAGTCAACCATTTTTAAAGAGTGTAACTTATAATATTGAATATAATTATGTGATATAATATTGACTGACATTGGAAACAAATTGTGTGTAGCCAAGTGAAGTAACGAGAGCTGCTAATAAAGGACATACATAAAGGATACTTTGATATGGAAATGGCATTTCGGGTTAAATGTGTTAAGGGATATGTTAAGGGGTTAAAGATACAATATCTTTTAGCGGACAAGACACTTTTGGAGTTACTATTTATTTCCCTTTTTTGAATTAATTTAAAAGTAATTCATAATAAAATTACACACTATAGAAAATGAAAGAAATTATAGATTAAGATTTATCTATTTTTATAGCTACAATTAATATTTAGTCAACCATTTCCAAAGAGTGGAACCAACAATGTTGAATATAAAACAAATTGTGCGCAGCGAAGCAAAGAAACGATATAAAGATATAGATATAAAGGACATGCATAAAGGACACCATGATGTGGAAAGTAGGTAATGACATTTCGGGTTATGTGTTTGCTCAAAGAATAGAAATTTAGGGGTATCCTAAGGGGTTAAAGATACAAGATACCTTTGTAGTTACTTTGCCAAACTTCATTTATAAGAAACGAAACTGTTTAATTTGCTTCTAGGCATTTATTTAAATGCTTCTAACTATATCAGAATTGTGAAATTTTAATATAATTTATAAGTAACGGCAACCAAATAAAATATGTATAAAGATTCATGTCATTTTATTACTGTAATTATTAGGAACAAAATAGTTTTATTGAATACTTTAACTTATTCTAAGGAGTGGAACTTTAAAATTGACTTAATGACTTAATTTAAATACATTTGAATTTAAATTAAGTTTAAAGTTAATATATTTATAATTTTTATTATTTTATTTGATATTTGTCTTATGGAAATAAGTTTACAGTCTTCTTAGACTCTGACTAAAATGATTTGATGTTTTTAATAACATGACGAATAATGTTTCTTTAAGTTATTTATATTTTTTATCAATTTAAGGCGTGGAAGTATGTACAATAAAATCTAAAATTAGTTCATGAGCTAATTTCCTAAATTCCCAAATCAAGATATGATTCATATTGGAAACTTGAGTTAATAATTTAAAACTGAGTAAGATGATATGATATTATTAACATGATGAATAAATTTGTTTCTAGTTACTTATATTTTTATCAATAATAACATACTTTTTTGGACATGGAAGTAAAATGAAATAATTGAATAACTTTGTTTTAAAAGAACATGACGTAATTTCGAAAATTCCCAAATAAAGTAATGATTAATATCGAAACCTTGACTAAACTTTTTGAAAATGAGTAAGATGAAATTATTCTATGAATAATAGTATAAATAAAACTGTTTTTTCTTAGATTCTTCGATGAGCATCAAAAATAATTAAGAATAGATAAATAAATGTGAAGGGTAAATAAATGTGAGAAATATGAATATATATGAAATTATATGTTAGGAGCTTAACTAAGTTATTTGAAAGTGAGAAAGATGA
Source organism: Drosophila albomicans (assembly GCF_009650485.2). NCBI lineage: Eukaryota > Metazoa > Arthropoda > Insecta > Diptera > Drosophilidae > Drosophila > Drosophila albomicans. The sequence continues at coordinate 44,199,616 of NC_047629.2, read as the reverse complement.
AGTAATGTTTATGATATGATCTGAAAATTATGATAAAAAAAAATAATTTTCTATAGATAAAATTTATAATAATATAATTATGAGAAGGAAAGAACTTAAGTGAAATAAATTTAGTGATTTGATATAAAATATCAAATTGTGTAATGAAATATATTGGGAACTTGACTAATTATTTTAAAACTGAGAATAATAAAATTATAGTATTTATAAGATGATAAATAAAATGTTTTTTTCTTAGACGAAATATACAATAATATAATTACATATGTGAATATGGAGTATGGAAAGAACAAAGTGAAGTAAATTTATTGATCTGATATAAAAGATTGCTCAACTTGAAGCAGATATTAAAATTAGCTAATGATGTAAGAAAAAGTATTGAAGCTGACTAAGATGATATGATATATTTAATAACATGCTAAATAAAACTGTTTCGTCTTAGGTAAAAAATAAATAATATAATTATGAAAAGGAAAGAACTAAAGAGAAATAAATTGAGTGATTTCATATAAAACATCAAATTGTATAATATATTGGGAACTTTAATAATTATTTTGAACCTGAGAAAAATAAAATTATAGTATTTATAAGATGATAAATAAAACTGTTTTTTCTTAAATGAAATATACAATAATATAAGAACAAAGTGAAATGAATTTAGTGATTTGATATAAAATATTGCTCAACTTGAAGTGAATATTAAAATTAGCTTATGATGTAAGAAAAAGTATTGAGAACTCGACTAATTTATTTGAAGCTGACTAAGATGATATGATATATTTAATAACATGCTAAATAAAACTGTTTTTTTCTCAGCTTTACAAGACTAATGAAATCAAATGGAAACTTTACACGAATAGTGCTATGAATAGTGAGTGAATGATTGCAATCGATTGTGAGTGTGAGTGTGTGAATAACGAGTGACCTGATGTGCAATTACAAGAGTGACTCAAGCAAACACACAAAATATCGTCATAAGTAAATCGCATAATAAAAAAAAAAACGAAAAAACTGACTCAACTCTCATGTTTTGTTACCAATGTGAATTGAACTTGGTTTTCAAATGAGAATTCGTTTAACATTCGCTTTGCTATTTGAGTCATTTGTGGCAGATCAGCAATGGAATTTGTTGCATGTAAATTGCTGTTGTTGAAAGTGTTGTGGAAGAAGAAAAACATTCTTTCATACTCGAAAAGATCTGCATTCGCTCCATTCTCCATTCTTGCTACTTGCATTGTCCTATTTCCGTCTGCCAGCAGCAGCAGCAGCAGCAAAAGATACAAATGTATCTCAGCATTTACACGCTAATGTCTGAGTGACTGAAAAGTATCTTCGAATGTGTGTTTGTGTGTGTGTGTGTATTTATTATTTATCATAGCCGCATTTTTATTTTTGTGTATCTATGGAATGCAGGCAGCAGGCAGGCAGCAACAACACAGATGCTGAGAGGTAACTGCAACTGCTTCGAGTATCTTCTGGTCACAGCTAGCCACAGATGCAGATGCAGATACAGATACAGATACAGACACAGCTGCTGAGATACTCGACGTTGCAGTTTCATTTGTGGAGTTGGAGATGCACTCAATGCGGCATGCAAACGCTAAACTGACCGATAATGATAATCAGGTCGATCATCAGCCACAATGATGATGATGATGATTGTGATGATCATCTTTATTGAGTTAATTATCATCATCAGCTTTTGCGCACTCGCTGATTTCGCTCTGTTTGTTGCTGTTGTACTTTGATTGTGGCATAATTTCCCCGCAGCTACTATTCCGCCTCCTTCCCCCTCTTCCCCATCCCCCTCCCTTTGACCACATCACGCTCTCTTTGGCCCACACTCTCTGCTCCCCTCTCTCTCTCTCTCTCTCTCCCGCACAGCGCATAAATTTTTTATTTGTTTGGTATTCATCTTATTTCGTTTAATGTATTTTTATTTTCAGCTTTTGTACATATTTTTTACTTCTTCTTCGCTTGCTGCTGCCGCTGCTGTTGCTGCTGCTTCTTCTTCTTTTGCTTCTCCGTCTCCTTCTTCACCTTCTGCTTCGGCTTCTTCAACTCGTGTTGGATTTTGTTTTTTTTTTTTTTTTTGTTCAGCTTGTTTGGTGTTTTTAAGGTAATTTTTGTTGCTGTCTTGTGCTCGCTGTTGTTGTTGCTGTTGTTGTTGTTGCGTATAAGTATTTTGTGTGTGTTAATTTTATTGTTGTTGCTGTTGTTGTTGCTGTGGTTGACGGGTTTGTTCAGTTCAGTTCAGTCATTCAACTATATAAAGCATTGTCGCTCGTTTTGTTGCCTGCTATGTTTTTTTTTTTGTTTCGTTTCGTTTCGTTTATTATTCGTTTCGTTTCGATTTCATTTATGTATCGCATTGTTGTTGTTGCTGTTGTTGTTGTTGCTCTTTTTGGAGTGTGTGGGCATGAGCATGTGGCATCCACTTTGTTGTAATTGCGACGTCGTCATCGTCATCGGGGCGACTGCATGAATAATTATTAAGTTGTACGCAATGCCAAAAGAGCAAGGCAGAGAGAGAGAGAGAGAGAAGGAAGAAGAAGAAGAGCGACCCTCGAGATCTTTTTCCACAGGAAGGAAGCGATCCCCTCACTACCCACCTTTTGAAACTTCAATGCAATTGTCTTATTATTGTTTTCTGTCTCTCTCTCTCTCTCTCTCTCTCTCTCTCTCTCTCTCTCTCGTTCTCTCGTTCTCTCATCTTCTATTTGTATTTTTAGCATTCTGATGAATTAACTTATTTTTAGCACAAAAACAACTTTTATTATTTAACGTCACTTAACAAAACAAACACACCAAAAATATGAAAAATGTGAAAACACAAAAGAACGAGTAAGAAAGCTACAATCGAGTGTACTCGACTGTGAGATACCCGCTACCCATTTTGAATAAAAGCAATATATTTTGCGGTATTATTCTCAAAATATACCAAATATACTGCAAAGATACTAAAAAAATATCCCAAATGGTATATTTGGTATATCGATATAGTACACCATTCAAAATATACCATAGACTGCACAATATACCAGATTGTCAGCCAAAGAAACTAAGACCCCTAGTAAGTAGGCTTTTTTGCCCATACAAAAGTATTTCTTTAATAACTTCCACAATTATCTGATCGCAACCAAATTTTCAGGAATCATAACTTCTATAGTAGTTATTATCTATACCAAAATTCGCAACTCTAGCTTTAAAATTACGCTTGTTATTTGATTTTTTTGATTTGCGGGGGCGGAAGTGGGCGTGGCAAAAATTTGAAACAAACTTGATCTGCGTGCAAACATAACAAATGCTGTCGAAAAAAATTATAGCTCTATCTCTTATAGTCTCTGAGATTCAGTGTTAAATACGGACAGACGGACAAACGGACAGACGGACATGGCTATATCGTCTCGGCTGTTGACGCTGATCAAGAATATATATACTTTATAGGGTCGGAGATGCCTCCTTCTACCTGTTACATACATTTCCTGCCAGCACAAAGTTATAATACCCTTCTACCCTATGGGAAGCGGGTATAAAAATGAATCTTCTTCATCATCAAAAGCTTTGCTATGCATTAATTAGGCAATTAATAAAAACGCCCTTCATTAATTACCGCATTTTGTTCAATTTATTTGTCGTCTTCCCTTATTTTATGGCTTTTCAAATGCTTCACAAAATATTCTCTGTATTTTCGACAATTAATAACATCGTAAAACCAAATGAAATAATTACACATTATTATTATTATTATTATTCTAATCTATAAGCACTTTACAAGTTATTAAGCGCTTTTTTCGTTTAAGCTTTGCATTAAATTATTTCATTTTAAGCGCATCATTTTAATCACATTATTTAACTGCCTAATTATTATTTCATATTATTTGTTTTTCTAATGGATTCAATTCGTTTTTGGCATTTCAAATGTTTGTACGTTAAAAGCTTTACAAATTTGATTAAATTGTAAAACAAATCTGTTTATAATTTAGTTATAAAATACATTATTCCTTATAATATACATTTATTTATTAATTTTAGTTTTGTATGTAACTCAATAGATTAAATTTATTCAATTGCTAGCAAGTTAAATAAGGAATGAATGATTATGTATAAAAAACCATTTCATAATTTAAAAAAATTAATTATTTGATTCATTTAATTCATTCATTTATTTGATTCAAACATATATTTATATTTTAGATCAATTAAACACTATTAAATTTCTTGCATATTTTCTTTACTTAGTTATCAAATATATATTTTGCATATTAATTAAAATAAATCAGCTTACAGATTTTACTATTTATTTTACCTATTTAAATTAATAAATTAACAATATAACAAACAAATAATAAAATTCGATTGAATTATTTTAAATTTTACACGCGTCAATTTAATAAATTATTTTCAAATTTTTGATGTTCTTAATTTTATTTCAATGAAATAAATATTTTTTTATTATTTTAAAATTTTAGTTAATTTGTATTTTTAAATATTTATTATTTTTACTTAACAGAAAATAGATTTAACTAAATAAATTGAATTTGAAATGAATTTGTTATTCAATGAAAATAAATTCAGCTAAATTAATTTGTTAATTCATTAAAATAACTGTAACTAAATAAATTTATATTTATTGATTTAAAATAATAATTTATTTTTTTATTTAATTAATTTAAATTCAAGTAGGTTTGTATTTTTAAATGAATATATATTTTTACCCAATGTATTTAAATTTAAATTAATTTGTTAATCAATGAACATAAATTTAACTTCATACATTAAAATTAATTTGTAAATATATTAAAATAAGTGTACCTTATTTATTTAGTTACATTTATTTTAATTTGTTAATTTTTTTAATTTACCAGTTTATATATTTTAATATATAAGTTTCCATAGTTAAATCAATAGTAATTGAGTAAGTACTTTTATGTTATATATAATTGTATGCAAATTTATTACATGTTAATTTTGTTACGATTATCTAATTATTTAACACTCTTGCGCCACATTAAATTATTGACTTTGCAACACTTTAAATCCACTGTTCCAATTGTGTGTGTTGTATAATTGATTTTCGAAATGCTTTCAATCTTTATATTTTTTCTTTTTGTTGTGCGCCCAGCAAACACATTAATACATAATTATGCTTATCCAAAGAGTACACCTTCAATTTTCAAAGCAACAACAAAAATTCCAATTCATTGCCATATCAATTTACCACAACGCACAAACACAGAAAGGAGCAAACAACAAAAGCAACAAGAGCAACATCAACAACTTCACTAACAACAACAACAACAGCAACAACAAGCAACAGCAACCAAAACAACAATTCATTCATACCGAAAAGCCAAAACGATTTGAGAGCTAAACAGAGAGAAAGAGAGGTATATATAGAGAGAGAGAGGGAGATGGAGAGAGACAGAGAGAGAGAGAGAGAGAGAGGGAGGGAGGGAGTGAGAGAGCATTCCTTTAGCTGCTTCGCATTGAAATTCAGTTCTTCAGCTGCAGTTTTGGCTTCTTTTGCAGTTGTGTTGTGATATTTATGTTTTCATCAAAAGGCAGCCAACAATCAAAATGCGCTGCACTTCGCCACACACACATACACACACACATGCAAAGATACGCAAACGGAGCTGCAGATACGAGCTAAAGATACAGATACAGATACAAAAGCGTACAGGTACATAAGGTACACATACAAAGACACAGCTCTGTGTGTGTGTGTGTAAACAACGTCAGCAACAACAACAACAACGAAGGCAACAGAAGGCAACGCTTTAACCTCATATTTATCCAACAGATACTTATAGCGCAAAAAAAAAAACGTTGACGACAAAGCAGAGAAGAAAAAAAAAACAGCAACAACAAGAAATGAAGGCAGTCGTCGTCGTCGTCGTCGTGTGCGCCCCCCACTTGCTCCCCTTCCCCCCTCCCCTTCACTCCCACAGCTGTCGCTGTGCTTTGTATGGCAACCCAAAAAAAAAAAAGAAAAAAGAAGAAAAATTGTACAAAATGTTGTGGCTGTTGAGCATTTCTTCAGAGGCAACAGCAACAGCAAAAAAAAAGAAAAAAAAAACGAAAAGAAACGAGGAGAAAAAAAAATAAGAGAAAAGAAAACAAATTTCAATAAAATATTATTACGCTTACGTTTATCGAACAGTCGAGACGAGGCGAGAAGCGAAGCGAGAGGGAGACGGAGCGTGTATCTTACAGATACAGATACTCTCGCACAGAGGCCAAGTGTTCATTCGATAGTCGCCAAGCGTTATAAATAAACCATATCCATCAATTGCTTAACTCAAAACAGCGCTAAAAGATACAAAGATACAAGAGACTCTCGACTCGCCTCTATGTCTGTGTATGTGAGATACAGATACAGATACAGATACAACCACAGCAACAACAGCAACAACAACAAACGGCACCCAAATAAAAACAACAATAAGAAATACGAACACAACAAGCAAGCCAAGAAAATCGACGCTGACGTCGCTTCGACTGATAAAATGTGTATGAAAACAACAACAACAAGAACTACAACAAAGCGCAGCACAAAAGAAAAAAATCTCAAAGTATCTGCCGACTGCGACGTCGCTGCCGCTGCCGCTGCCCCTGTAACTGAAACTGAACGAACATCGAACCACCGAGCGACGTCGTTGTCGTTGATTTTCTTCTTTCGCTGCCTTTTTTTGTGTTATGCTGCGCACACACACACACACAAACACACTCATACACACACACACACACTCGCACGTACAGTGCAGTGCTGCTTCTTTCACTTTGTATGGGCAGGCAGCCAAAGCACTCAGCATAATTTTTGCACGCTCTTTTCTCCAAACGTTGCTGTTGCTGCTGATTATTTTGCCAAACATCTGCGGGGCAGCAGCGACGCCGTCGTCGACAGCGCAGCGCTGCTCTCGACTTGCACGTGGAAAGGTGTCTGCCTCTAACCAAACAGCAGCAGCAGCAGCGGCAACAGCAACAAGAGGAACAACAAAAGCAAGCATCGTCAAGCAAAGTTCATCGTTTACTGCCAGCCGCCGTTGCCTCTGTCACCTCCTTCCTCTCTCGACGCTTCTCACGCATTTTACTAGCATAGGCAGGCGTAGCCTCAGCACCACCCCACAGCAATAAAAACAACAGTTACACAGTGCCAGTCGACGTCCTCTCTCTCTCTGTCTTCGTTCACTCTCTTCCCCACACACACACTCTCTATGGCTCTCTCAATTTTTACGTTTGCCGAGGCTGAAATGCGCAACATATTTTGTGACTGACCGACCCGACGAACGAAGAGAGCGACCGACCACCCGACAAAGAGACGAACAGCCGAACGAACGAACGAAGCGACCGACTGACTGTGTGACTGTCTGACTGGCATTGGCCACCCACCACCCACCGCCTCGTTGCGCCTGCTGCTCTTTGACAGTGCCATTTTTTTTTGTTGTTTTTGCTTTTGCTTTACCCACTACAATTTTCACGCTGCTGCTGCTGCTGCTGCTGCAGTTGCTGGCGCTCTTTGCTACATCATGATACAATAATACAAGGTAGTCTCGTCGTGTGCTTTTTTCGATCGGTTTCTATCCACTATCGTCAGTGCGCTCGTGCTTGTTGAAGCGAAAGGTTGTGCGCGGACGATTTTTTCCCTAAATGTTAACCCTTGTGCAAGACAAAAATGTCAGATTGCAATTATATTATATATATATATGAACTTTATGATAGAATTAAGAACCTGAACAAAAAAATTAGTAATCAAAAATAAAAACAACGATTACTGTCAACTTCTAAACTGTAAATAATTAAATTATAAAAACATTTCAACTCTTTTTAATATAGTGGAACAATTAAACCCTATGCGCCATTGAAGGGTTAATCACAAAGCTCTACTGTCGATTCTTTCGCACTCACTAGGCGCAGTCGTTTCACTCGCACTTATGCATGTGATAGATAGTGGACAGCTTTTCCGACGAGACTACCTTGTGTTATTGTATCATGTGCTACATAATTGATTTTAGTGCTGTGCTCTCTCATTCTCTCTGTTGTTGTTCCTGCTGCCTGCTGCAGTCGCTTGTTGTTGCTTTTAGTGCCGCAGTTACTTTTAGTGTAATCTCAACAGTTGCTGTTGCTGCTGCTGCTGCTGTTGCTCTTGTTGTTGCTGTGAATATTCTTCCAGCAGCAGCAGCAGCAACTTCTCCTTTTGCATCTCCCCCTCCCCCCCACCACTTACCGCACACAATGTTTATGCTTCTTTTTGCCACCCATTTGCCTCCTTCTTTAGCGCTTTCGTCGCTTGTTGGTGGCTCTGGGTTTGGTTTTGTGAAAACCAGATTTTTGTCGTTTTATGCATTAAATTGTTTTTACAGCCGCGTTTTATATACAGGGTGTGTCATTCTTTTCGTTAATAGACTAGAACTAGATTTGTGTTTTTTTTTGATAATTTATTTGTATTGAAAATATAAATAATGAAACAAAATATATTGAATACATTATTACATGCTAATATACATCCAATTGGAAAATGGGATATATTTTAATATCTTAAAATCAAAGAGATAATAACTGGGATTCTAAGTATTGTTTCTTAGAATATTTACAATTATAAAATTAAATATTTTTGAAAATTAATGGCATAGAGTTCCCTAAAAAGTGTTTTCCAAAAATGAGAATTAAAATTAAAAATACTGATTTGCATATTCTGTTATTTATGCAATAAATTAATAATTCAGAATCTTAATTTTTCTGAATTTAAAATTAGCTTAAAATCTTGTATCTTGTACAAGTATTGTACTCTAAGTTTGTATTTATATTACGTATACACCCTGTGTAGTGTGTCACCCTGTGACAGCATTGTGACTAACTGCGATCACAGCGAACACAACAGCTGTGTTGTAAGCGAGGAATGTGTCATGCCTTCCAACTGAATCACCCTGTATGCGGTTGCCCAGCTCACAGTCGCAGTCGCATCGCAGTCGAAGTCGCAGTCGCAGTCGCAGTGACAGGAAGGCACAACACAGGAACACACAACGCACATAAGCAGCCCATGACACATACACAATGGCCAAAGGGGCTGGGGTTGGGGGGCGAACAAACGAACGAACGAGCGAACAGAAGTAACGACAACAACAACAACAACAATGGCAGCAACAACAACAAGCGACGCATTTACACAGATACGGATACAGACACTCGAACCTCCCTCGCCTCCCTCGCACACAGCAACGACGACGGCCTACAACGCAATACACTTCCTTTTACACACACACACACACTTACAAACGCATACACCTAGAGAGTGAGTAAGAGAGGCAAGACACACATACATACAGACGAACATTACCCAAACCCAAAGGCATAAGCATAACCCAATGAAGCTGCCATCATCGCACAACTGTCGACGTTTATTGTTCTTGTTGTTGTTGTTGTTGGCACTCGAGAAGACTTCCTGCGCCAGGACGGCTGCGTTTCCTTCTCGCATTGAAATTATGACAAGCACTGCCAAAAATCGACGTCGAGCAGACAACACACAAACACACACACACAAACGCACACACAAAAATACAGCATGTTAAATAAAATAAAACATAATTTTATGCCAAAGCAACAAACACATTAACACTGCCAGCCAGAGGCAGCGCTAGCAGCAGCGGCAGCAACAGCGCAGCACAGCGACGTCGACGTCATCAATAAATCGCACGACCAACCAAGCGAACGACCCACCAAGCAACCAACCAACCACCCACCCACCGCACAAAAGCTTACAAGCCACGCACACATCCAGCTTTCTCTCTCTCCTTCACTTGCTCGCTCGCTTACTCTCTATGTGTGTCTTACTCTCTCTCTCTCTCTCCCTCGCTCTCACTCTTTTACTGCCACCTCCAACAACGGCGCTGCGCTCGTTTGTGTTTTGAAAATTTAATCTCGATATGGCAACAAATATGCTACAATTTCATTGAGATGAACACCCGATACGGATACGCGTCGCAGCCAACAGAGCCGAAGAGTGGCCAGCGACGAGTTGAGCCGAACCCGAAACCGAAGCCGAGCAGTAGCCGCAGCCGCAGCCGAAGTTGAAGCTGCTCTGCTGTTTGGGTATGCATTTAATTCGCAGTGAATTTCTCACGCTGTGCAGCTGCTGTTGCTCTCAATGTATGTGTGTGTGTGTGTGCGAGAAGTGTAGTAAATACACTACTACATTTTTCTGTGCTAATTGAGTGATAAATTGGGAGTGGATTTTGGGCATGACTCGACTTTGCCGAGAGCACTGCACGAAGTGAGCGTGAGCGCGTGAAATGAGAGCATACACAGACAGAGAAAGAGAGAGAGAGGCAACCACAAGAGAGCAGAAGTAGGTGTTTGTGTGTGTATGTGTGTGTGAATGTGGAGTGTTGTGTGAGCGGCAATTGATATGCTCAGATTAAATTGTTAAATGTTTTTTATTCGGGTAATTAAAGTATTTCAATTTTGCGGCCACTCGACGAAAGCAATGTTTGATTGTGTTTGAGTATTTTTGTGTTTGAGTGTGAGTGTGTGTGTTTGAGCATATGGCATGTTTATTTATTTATTTATGCAGTGTTAAATTAGATAATTCGTTGATTATATTTTGTGTCTGTTTATGATCATTTTTTATTGATCACTTTTTTTGCAAGTTAATTGGGTTGAGTATAATGTCAACGTTTAAGCAACAATTAATTTGCATTTTAATAACACTCAATTTGCATATGTAAGCCGCAAAAATATCGAATGAACAACAAAAAAATTGCGCCCCTGGCGACCGTAAATCATTCAAATATCAACCACAAATCACAACAATTAAGACAAATGTGCTGAAAAATCTACTTAACGCTGCCCACTCACACACACACACATGACGTATGAGCGATGTGCGCCCGTGTGTGTGTGTGTGCTTGTGCCTATTAAACGCTTTCAAAACAAACCCAATAAATGTCACAAAAAAGTAGTAGTAAAAGTAGTAGCCAGAAAAGTAGTAGATTCTACTACTCTTTGCGCTGTACGCACGCAAAGAAGTCAAACAAATTGACATACGTATAATTATTATTTTACTTAAGTGCTCGCGCGTCGTCGCCCCTTAACAGTCAAATGAATACCAAACACAGCGACCTGAAATAAATCAAGCGCGCGCGAGCGAGCACACAAACCAAAAAGTCGAACGACAGACAGAGAGAGGGCGACAAAGAGAGCGTGAACTCAAGAGAGCCGTCAAACTGTACCAACGACGACGACGACAACGACGACGAACTTGCTCGTTCTCTCGTTCGCTTGCTCGTTCGTTCGTTCGGTTTATGTCTGCCTCTATGTGTGTGTGTGAGTGTGTGTGTGGGTGCGAAGGTAGCGCCGCCATCGCAGCAGCAGCAGCGACAGCAACAGCGACGACAGCAGCGGCAGCGGCCATCGCAGTCGAACAGTTTCCCGTTCAGTCAGTTTCGAGTCGTGCCACGGTCAGCGCTGCCAGCCAGCTTCAGTTCCTTTCTGGCTGCCGTCGAATGTTGTCGTCGTTCGGTTGAAACACGCGCACCCGACAAGCACACACATAACAAACAGCAGCAGCAAAATCAACAACAAATCAAAGAGAGACCACGTCAAAAAATTATTGTTGGAATTTATTTCGAAAATAATGAGAAGTTTTTTTACACACACAAGATAACATCAAAAAATGTAAAATTATTGAATTAACAATTCAAACAGTGAAGTATTTGAAAAGTGTATTAAGCAAAAAAATTTGAAAAACAAAACAAAGAAATTATCAGTTAAATGAAGATAAACAAATTACAAGTTCAAGTGACAATTCGAACAAACAAGTGACAACAAAAAACAAACAACAAAATAAAAACAACAATCAACAAGCACATTTTGTGGATTAAGTGCTATAAAAAGTTCCTGTTGCAACTCAGCAAAACATCAACAAACAAAAACAAAAACAACAACAACAACAACCAACTACAGCAGCAACAACAAAAACTTGGATTACTACAACAACAGTATTACAACACAAACAACAAACAAGCACAACAAGTGAAACAAAATTAAAATAATCAAAAACAAACAAAAAATCAAGTGCAAACAAAAATTATTTAAAAATTTTGCTAGCAACCAAAAAAGAAAGAAAACAACAAATTGGGAAAACTTGTGCAACACATAAAACAAAAAAAAAAAAAACAAAACAAAACAGACCCAAGAAATGTGAAAGCGTAACAAACAACAACAAACAACAACAAAAGTGAAAGAAAAAGTGCACAAAAATAAAAAGGTTTAAAAATAAAAATTCAAAACAAAGTTGAAATAAACTTTGGCAAAATGTCGCTGAACCTTTGAGACAACAACCAACAACAAACAACAAAAGAAAACAGTTGAAACAAGCAACAAACAAACAAACAACAACAACAACTCACACACACACACACACAGTGGACACAAGTGTGTGTTAGATGCCCATGTATTTGTTGATGCCATGCAATTGATTGTTGACAAAATTCCCATGTATTCCAAACAAACAACGAAGCGCAATTCCAAAAAGTAAGTTTCAATTTTTACCAAAACAAACAAACAAAGAAGTAAATAAATGATAAAAAGTGCAAAATAAATATCAATGTAATCGAATTACGATTAATTGAAAATTAAAAACGAATTCTGAGTGCAAAAGTGAGAGCAAAATAAACAAAAAAAAACAACAACAAACTGATAACAAGCAACAAAGAAACAAACAAACAAACAACAACAACAGCTGCTGACTTCTCTCCACTTCTACTTCTTCTTCTTCTTCTACCACTTACAACACCAACAACAACAACAAGCGCAATAAAGCAAAACTTAGGTAAAATATCTAAAAATAAATTCCATTTAAAACAACAAACGAAAAAAATTAACTTTGCCACTTTAATTTCAATCATAAAATTATTAATATCCCCATTAATAATTAATAACAAATAACTGTGCAAATGGCAAAAAAAATTTTGTGTATTTCTTTATCTAGAAACTCTTTTAATTGTTGTGCTTTGAAAGGAATGTGCTTTTGTTTTTAGATATTTTATTGTAAATTTTTGTACAAATTATGCTTTGTTTGTTGTAGACACAAAAAAAAAATAAAAATCAAATCAAAAATCAATTTTAATACTAAAAGTGACAAATTCGATAACAAAAATTCCCCAAAAATTTTTGTAGTTACATTTTGGGAATAATCAATTGAAATTATGCCTAAAATACTAAATTAAGAATATACCAAAATACCATAACTTATTTGTTAGCTTGTAAATTAAGAATATACCAAAATACCATAACTTATTTGTTAGCTTGTAAATTAAGAAAATACCAAAATTAGCTACTTAGTTTTAAATGGTTTTTCTTTTATAAATATACTTATAAATAGTTCTTAAGTATTTCCAAATTTCAAGTGTGTCATCGATGTGTGTGATAAATGACATTTAATTTTTGTGTTTTATCAGTCTCGCGTTAATTTTTAATCACCCAGATTGTGAAATTGTATAATTGGAATTAACTAGAATTTTTTTTTGGTGGCCTCTTCAACTAAATTTATTTATTTTGTTGAGTTTCTTATTCGCCCCTTGTAAACACATCCTCGCATCAGCTGTGATGGAGTGTGTCTCTCTCTCTCTCTTTCTCTCTCACGCACAGCTGACCCATAATTGACTCTCACACATACACAGACACAGACTCACCTCAGTGTTTGCACGTACGCCACAAGTCGAAGAGAAGTGAAGAGAAGTGAAGAAGCAGAAGCAAACACAATTTGTTCTGCAACTTCTTCTTCTTCTACTTCTTCTTCTTTTCGACCTACTGTTGTTGTTGCTTTGTAGCTGTAGTTTTTCCTCAGCAGTTTTTCCATTGAACTATTTTCGTAGAAGAATGAAAGAACATTTTTTTTCCCGCTACACATTGTCAGTTTTTTTTTCTGGCTTTTGTATCGGGCCAAATGGGGGAGAACAGAGAGAGAGAGAGAGAAAGAGAGGGGCCGAAAGTGGAAAAGAAAAAAAGGTCAAACCGAACGAAGCATTACAAACTCGTCTCATCTGGAATTGGGATTGGGTCCGTCTCTCGTTTTCTTCTTTTCCGTTCTTAGAGTTTCTGTTTTTTTTTTGCCTACCTACGTTTGCTGTTTTTCTCACATGCCACGCATATTTTTCCCTCCACAACAATGAAACCAAAGACGCTTGTAATTCATCAAGAAAATGCCGGCACAGGTATTCAACCCATTCAACACACACAGGTAGTCGAAAGTCAGTGGCAAAAGAAAACGTTTTGTATCTTAAAGATACAGTACAAACTATACTAAAAGTGCATATCGTCATCATCATATCGAAAAGCGATGCGACACATCAATCAACCACCAAGGCAACCAAATCACAACCCATCAACACACACACAACAATACACAAAGCAACCACCGCATAAAAGAGTCGCCAAAAATTAACAACAGCAGCGAAAAAAAAAAACAACAACGAAAAGAAAGGACGACAAAGTAGCCGTTTTTACCTCCCCGAAGGACTTCCTGTTGTCGATTCTGTTTCTGCCTTTGGCAATTTTCACACGGGAAATAAAAATGCGATACAATAAGTAAATGGGCAGAAAAACAAAACCTAAACGCGGAAAACCATTTGCAAATCGCCAAAGCAAACGCAAACGCAAAAAAAAAATCAAATATAAACAACAGCGAACAACCCCCCGGAGAATACCTCGAGGTGCACTACGAAAAGATATAGAGAGAGAGAGAGAGAGAGAGAAGAGGAACGCTTCATACTCTCATTAACCCCAGAGAGAAACAAACATTCGCAGCCATTTATTGCTTTATCGAAACAGAGACCGAGACCGAGACCACCGCGTGCACTTATGAAAAATGCCTCTAATAAGTGCACAGCGTATTAATAAACCCATCAACCCTTGATATACGATCAACATACATATATCTACACGTTACACGTGTAAATGAAACCACCCCATTTAAATACAAAATATATTTTTGTGGGCCTACTTTTTAACCCCCTTTTTGTACTTTACGTTGTGAAGGTCAACGCTTGTCTCGCATATCTAATTGCAAATTTCGATTTGATTAGGCATTAATGGGTTAAGATTCTGACTTTTGACTCTTCGCGTTTTACAACACTTCTCTTTTTAAAAGGTGCTCAAAACGTATTGCAAAAGTCAGCTGATTAAAATCGATTTGATTGAAGCTTAGTGAGATGTCATTTTTCAACACTCATTTTCGAATTTGATTTGATTAGGCATTAATGGGTTAAGATTCTGGCTTTTGACTCTCGGCGTTTTACAACACTTCTCTTTTCAATGGTCGTCAAAATTTTTTTTCTGCTAGATGAAGTCACCTGATAAATGTCGATTTGAGTAGAGATTAATAAGTTGTCGTTTTTCAACACTTATTTTTGAATCATAATTCAGTTAAAAGTCTAACCTTTGACACTTGGCGTTTCACAAAACTCATCTTTTTAAATGGTCTTCGAAAGACCTTAAAGAAGTCACGTGATTTGATTAGAGATTAATGGGTTGTCGTTTTCCAACACTCATTCTCGAATTGTTCTCAAAACTCTTAAAGAAAAGATTTAATTAAGCAAAAATGGGTTAAGAGCTTGAATTTTGACTCTTGTCATTGTTCAACACTCTAAATCGTCCTCACAACACCTTGTTTAAAAGATCCTAACTTTTAAGTTTTGCCGTTATCCAACACGCTTTGTGTACTGACCTCAAGTCACCTAATAAAGAGCGATTTGATCAGGCAATAATAGGTTAAGAGCTTGTTTTTTTCACTTGAGTCGTTTTACAACACTATTTCTCTAAATTTAAAAACACCTCGAATAAGTCACTTGATAAAAAGATCCTAACTTATGACTCATTGTTTTACAACACTCTTTAGTTCTTTTTTTGAAACTGTCCCCAAAACACCTTGAAGAAGTCACATGATAAAAAGCGTTTCCCCCTCCTAAAAAACAAAAACCACCGAAAAAACCACACACAACGAAGAAAAAACCAAAAAAAAACAAAATATACGTTTAACGACCCAATTAAAAGGCAACCAGCATTGATATCAGAGCCTCAATACATTCGCATAGATATTGTATAGTAAAATGTATGCTTAAAACGGAAAAACAGAACTCAGAAAAAACAAAAAAACCTAACCGAACAACAACAAAAAATATAAATAGAAACCAAAGTTGTTGTCAGAGCCATAGATAGCACTCAGCACAAGTTTCAGTTGCACACACGAGAAATCAAAGGTAACCAAAAAAACAACAACAACAACAAAAAAAAAGCGCACCTTATCAGCACAACAACAACAACGACGACAAATTATGGAGCAAAGTGCTGTTATTTGCCTCAACCTGACAGACAAACAGATCGTAGCGTTCATTTTCGATTCGTACAATTCGAAACAATGGAAATTTATATGGCACTTTTGGTTCGGGTTCGGGTTTCGGGTTCTTCTATCGCATTCCCTCGTATCTCTATCTATCTATATCTTTCCTCTCCCTCTCTGAGGTATGCAGAATTGTTGAGTTATCGCATCGCTTATCATCTGACTTCTTTCCAACACACACGAAAAATAAAAAAACCGCCCACCTACTAGCTGACGAAATGTGTGTTTTAGGCCCCCGAATACCATAGAATACCCCTCTACTAACATATATAACATTTATACCGTTAACGGTCTACGATTGAAGAGATTGTCAATCGGTTTTTTTATTTTCGTGTCGTTTTTCGATTATTTTTTTTTCATTTTTTTTGTGAATGGAACTTTCAACTGCGGCGCGTATGAGCGTATGGCAAATATTTATGGTATTGCGATTGCGATTATAAGTATTATATATATATTGTGAAACGAGTGCAGATTCGTAATGAACGTTGCACAAATGAATGAACAACTAAATGTGCTGAGAACTGGAAATACTTGTAATTACATTGCACGATTAATCGAAAGTAAACAAGAGCTCCTCCATTCGCAATTACTGCTGAGGTTAAAGTTTAACATTAACTGTTATTCTTATTACCCTAACTTTCTCTATTAAGCAAAGGTTTCAAAGTTGCAAGTAATAGTTGAAAAACTTACTTAATCATGCTGATAAGTCAATTGTGATTTAATTCTGATCATGCTCGCATATTTTTGATTAAGAATTGCAGCTCATCGTTTTACGTTCAACAACATTTGCGCCTCTCTCAGCGCTTCTCATAAATTTGCAAGCTGCCTCTCTCTGCGCTTCTCACAGTTTCGAGTGTCCAAAAACAGCTGCTGTTATTATTGTGTTGCTTCAACAGCTGTTCCTCGAAACTGTTTCCTTCTTCCTCATTCCACAAGTTTTGTTGGCTTTAACAATTTTGTGGTTATGTTGAAAGATTTGAAGATTTCTGAATTTATGGCACAAATTTCTTAAACAATTTCGTATTGGGCTTGTTTTTGTTGTTTGTTGTTTAGCTGTACTTCAGTCGACATTTTTGTGTTGCTTCAAACTGGTTTTCAAGTACGACGCCAGCGTCAGCAACAACAACAACGATGACTGAGAAGCCAGCGTCGATTTATGCGTTGAGTTTTTCGTCGTTTTTATTTGCGCTGTTGCAATTTTCGCTTTGTTTTATTTTAAAAATGTGATTTATGTATATTGTTTATGTGCTTTGGTTGCTGTTTCTCTCTCTCTCTCTCTTAAAATACTTGAGCAAAAATTATTGCAGCTTCTTTTTTTTTGTGTTTTTGCACTAAGCTTTAGCTTTTGCGATGACAGTCAGCCTTCGACTTATTTTTAATGTTTATGTGTCTCTAATTGTTTATGATTTTTGCTTTTGCCTGGCGATCTCGCAATGGACGATTGTGTTTAATTGGCGATTAGATAAAAAACAACGACAACGACAACTAACTTTTGGATGACGCTAACGAATTATCCAATTCGTTTAGAATTCATTTCGTATATGCCACAAGGTTCTACACACCGTTCGTCGAGCCAGCGAGCGACGTTGGCATAAATTTTGTTTCAGCAAAACTGACAGATAAGATAGCAAAAGCAACCAAAAGCGACAAACTAGGCGTAAGGTGCGCAAAACTGTCGACTGATTGATAGTTACAGTCAGTACAGTGGAAAGGCAACAAGTAAAGAGGGGCAAAGGGAAAGGGGGCGGAGGGCAGACAGAGCTGGTCTGGAACCAACTTTGTTGCTGTTGTTGATTAGCGCGTGTTACAAGTCAATGCTGCCTGTTTTTTTTTTCTTCTGTTTCTGTTTTGTTTTTATCGCTGCACGAGCAGACAGCAACCAACAGCGACAGCGACAGCCATCAAAAACCATTTGGGGTTACATCACACAAGGACAGTAGCACCAACAACAACAACAACAACGAGCGAAATGCAATTACAAAGTTGTGAAATGCATTGCACATTTTATTTATGCGTTGAACTCTGAAAATACGAGTACTATGACGCAGTTCTCCAAACGACAAAATGCTTAGTATACAGCAGCATTTAGTTGACATGTGCGCTACAGTGAACACTGCCTAAAGTGAACGGACAATAGGAAAGCTTAAAAAGAAAATGTGTAGAAATAAAGGTGTAGCAAAGTAATGAAAGTAACTGTTACAAAATCAAATAATTATTTTACAATTTTTGGTTTTTCTTTTTATTTGTCCAAGAATAAAACAAAAATCTTTTTCTTTCAATTTTTATATGTTGAATATAGAAATGGTAAAAATAAAATGAAAATTATTATTTTCGTCTTTATTTTCTTAAATAATAAAATAAAAAATAGTATTCTTTAATTTTTGTATACCGAAGATAGAAATAAAGTAAAAAATAATCTATTTCTTTTCCACTTTTTTTATGTTAAAAATAAAAAAAAGTTAAAAATAATATAAAAAAATATGGTTTCCCTTTAATTTTCTTATGTTGATGATAGAAATGGTCAAAATAAAATAACAAATGTTCATATTTTTGCTTTTAATATATAATCTTTTCAATTTTATTTGTAATAATTTGAAGGTAGAAATGATCAAAATAAAATACAAAATAATCTTTTAATTTTGAATTTAGATATTCTAATATAACTGCTTAATACTAATTTCATGTTTTGTGAGATTTACATTAGAGAATAAAAACACAGAAATAAGAAATTACAAAATAAGTTGGACATTTAAATTAACACTTTACATTCTTCAACTTTTTTAACAAATTATTTTTAATAACTGCCTCTTAAGTATATTCAAGATCGTGTTCTAAAAACAAGCGCCCAGAAGTATGCTATAATTATTTAAGCTTATTTGCTGTACAAATTTATATTAAATTGATTAAACTAAAATTCAAATTTAAACAATTTTAGACGACTTAAGTCAGATAGCAAATTTTACTACATATTTCAAAATCAATTAATGTTTTTACCTCACTCCAAAGAAACTTCCAATTTCAAATTAAAATTGACAAAACATTTATAACGTTGCTCCACTGTGCCGCGTATCGCACATTGAGGCACTCACACTCAGTCACACAAGTGCTAATTAGTGTCATTATATACCCAAACACACACTCAATCGCGGCGTGCAAATAAAATGCAACCCATGCTGCGTATACGCAACGTGTGCGGTCAACGGCAAAAACGTTTTGTTGCTGTCGTTGTTGCTGTTGTTGTTGTTGCTGTCGTTGTTGTTGCTGCTATTGTTTTAGTTGTCGCTGTTGTAGCTGTCTGCAGTTTACAGGTGCCGAAAATGCGCCTAACAAATTTCAGCAAAACCAACGCAACAAAAAAAAGGCATTCAAATATTACTCATACCACATGTGGTACGCGCTGCTCACAAATCGAACAATGGCAACAGGCAAAAACAAACTTTTATGCAACCCCAGGCTGCCTGCCTCCCCCTCCCCCCTCCCTCCCCCCCTCCTCTCCGTTCCCCTTGGGGCACAATCGTTGCACCGCAAAACCGGCAAAACATTTATAAAAATGAATTTAAAATCGACAGGAAAATGCAACTGAGAGAAATTTCAGACAATATTTTACATAACACACAATGGCTGGAAAATGCGGGGAAAGTGGGAGAAGGGGGAGAAGCGAACTGCAATTGGCCATATAGAAATATGTTTTTGTGTTCCTTGTTTATTGTTTGCCGCAGTTTTTGTTGCATTGGATTTTTAATCAAAAATTGTGCGTTATTCTTTTATTTCTTGCCATGCGATTTTTATAAAGTTGCCCGCTCTGCTTTTGCTTCTCTCCCTTTTTCTTTTGTCTTTTTCGAGGGTTGCTGCTGTTGCTTTTGCGGTGGTTGCTGCGCTCGAGTTCGAGTTGAGTCTATTATGCTGATTTATTTTTATTTTTATTGCAATTTATGATGAACTTCATGCGAGAGAGTCCATTGACAAATAAATCATAAGACGATATTTACTACGCCCTTAACTGGGCGGAAAGTTTATTGGAATATTCCAAACACACACACACACACTCACACACACACACAGCGGGCGATTTGGCGCCAAAGTAATTCACTCAAAATGAAACCATAAAAGCCAAAGTAAATCTGGGGTATGATGTCCTGTAACTTGAGGCGCCGTCTAGTTTTATGGCATCCCAGTTTTTTTTTTTTTTTTGGCGTCATGCTGTTTGAGAGTTTATTTTCTTCCTTTCTCCTCCCCACTTCTTGACTTGAAGTTGCAGCAGAGAAAAAAAGTGCTGCATACCTGCAGGCGCCAAAAAAAGGAGTGAGAGAAAAAAGTAAGAAGTTAAAATTGGAAAACATTTTTAAAGCAACTGCAATTGAAACGCAGACTGTGGAAAGTGTGCATGTCCAGGGGAAGGGAAGAGTTCAGGGGGTGGAGTGGAGTGCAGCATTAAACACCCTTGAAAACAACTGTCAAACGCATTTTGAGAGGGTATCGAATGCAGTCAAACAATGGAACGTCGACGTTGATGACGAACCACACCGAACAGCAGCTGGATGTGTGTGCTGTGGTGGAGGAGTAGTTGGGGGAGGAGTAGTATGTATGTGTGTGTGTGTGTGTATGTAGTAGCTGGGGGTTGGTTATGAAATACAGCACTGCGGATGTTATTGGTTTTACACCAAATGCTGGACGAATTTTGTGATGTATGTGAGGCTTTGTCATCTGTGTGTGTGTGTGTGTGTGTGCAGCTCTGATGGCATTCAGTCAGTTCTTCTCTACTATCGCATGCCTGTCATGTTTTATATGCAATTTTTTTGAGGGGGGGTTCCAAATATTTCACATACGCAGTGTTGGCCACATCGAAATCGAAATCGCAAAAACGAGAAACCCCTTTAATAACTGCAACTACATGTCGAACAACAAACCATCATATAAATCAACTCAGTCCATTGATAGCAATGCTTATAAAGTATATTTTTGACCTCCACCCCTCCTCCCCCCCTTGACGTCTATGCCACACATCAGTTCCGTTTTGTTCCACGCACGTGTCTGACAATTTTTTACGGCTTTCTACAGTTTTTTCCCTACTCTATTTTTTTTATATTATATTTCTTTGTTTTTTTTTTGCTTACACGCGCCAGCAAATGGCATCTATAAAAAGCGCACGGCAACTAACACAATAACAACAATGGCAAAAGATAAATAAAAACAAAAAAAAAGCAAAAAACTTTTGCACTTATTTTTCAGCTTTTTTTGTTGTTGTTTCCCGCAGACATTTGCCAATCATGAACTCTGGCCAGACACATTGCATTTAGTAGAGCGTCGAGTTTATATTGTGCAATATTGTGTAACCTCCCTCTCGCTTCCTCTCTTTCGCACTCACACTCGTTTTCGCTGTTCAACACTGTCCATCCACACACTAATTTAGTAAGCGCCCCAACCCTAAACACATAAAAAACGTATATTTCAACAGCTGACATAATCAACCCTCCCTGTGGAAATATGAAATTCGTAAAGAAAACAAATTATTAAATATTGAAATAAAATAACGGTTGTAACTGCGACTTAAGCGCAGCTCACGCCAACTTCCAGTGTTGTGTAAGACGATCGAGATGCCCTTTCGCTTTTTCCCCCTCTCGCAAGGCATTTAAATAACACGGAAATCATTCCGAGATAGAGCGAGAGAAAAGTACATTTGTTTTATGACCGTTGCAAATTGAAGTGCGCGCAATTTACAATTAGAGAGAAAGAGCGAGAGAGGTGAAGTGTAAGGGACCTGGAGAAGAGGCGACATAGCGACAGATCAGCTGCTGCGATCTTGCACTGATTTTTGTTTTGTATGCGTTACGCTTACAATTGTTTTCTTTTATCTAATCAATAAAGAAATTTATATCTAATCAGCGTACAGCAACAACAACAACAGCAAAGCGCAACAGAAGCAAAAACAATAACAACAACAAGAGTACAGCAGCAGCAGCTGTATATCTGTACTCACACACACACGCACTCACATGCATTACATATGCATACCTTTTTCACTCACTCTCCCAATGCAAATTGTTAGTCACATAATGAGGCTGAACGAAACGAATCGAAACAAAACGAGACGACAAAACTTGACGATTATTTGACGATTGTATGACGTTGTGCCCTTCGCTCCTCGCCCACTCTCCCTCGCTCGTTAACTCTCGCGATAGACATGCCTGCAGCGCCACTCTTTCAACTAACGGGCGTTAGGCAATTTGTTTGTTTGTTTTTGTTTAACGCTACATTTAGTTGTTGCTGGTCGTTTTTTTTTATCGCGCATACACCTTGCACTATTTGCGATCTATCTGCCGCTTGCGCTCTCTCTGTCTCTCTATCTTTCTCGTAGTTTGAAGGTTATGCTGCCAGGAAGTTGCTCATAACTGTAACTAGCTGGTTAATAACGTTGATTGCCATATACTCGAATATTAATATTTGCATACTCTACAAATGGTTCGCCTTGAAGCATGCCACATTACTCGTAACTCGTAACTCATTATCAATCCTTTGCTGTCCAGTTTTCGCTCTGTGACCTGCTGACCCGCATTTGCAGCGCCTTCACTTCACTTTACTCATTGCTTTTGCTATTGCTCTGGTTTGTTTTGTGTGTGTAGCATTCGCCGCACTGCTCACACCAACGCCCTCGCAGCACTTCGCCGCAGTCGTTCTATCTCGTTCTAGCGGCCGCACTCAACTCGAGCGATTAGTTGGACTCAATGCTAATTTATCGTCACAGTCGCTACAGCGGCAATCACAGGTTCACTCCACTGCTCTTCCACCTGGCTCCCCCTCTCTCTCTCTCGCTCTATCACACCGTATTGTTCGCTCTCGTCTTGTGCCTGTCCCCTCTTTCGCCTGCTTGCTCTCTTTCGTCTTTGGTCGTTGCCGGCTCGTCATGCGATTATCAGCCAATCGCTTAGTGTGCTATTTATTTACATTTGCCATTTTGTTGTTGCTGTGTGTGTGTGTGTTCTTTTTTTCTGTATTTGCTTTTGTTGTGCGGCGCTGTTTTTTGTAGATGCGCAATTATTGTGAGCGTGTTACTTTATATTTCTGTATTGTTTTCTCTTTATTTATTTATTTTTTTGTTGCTGCTGCTATTTTGTGTTATTTTTTTTTGTATTTATTTCGTACTTTTCCAATTCGCATTGCGTTTTGTGTTTGTGTTCTCGTCGCTTCATATGCTGCCATGCTATTGTTGTTGTTGTGGGGCTAGCAAATATGCTTAATTATTTTTACCTTAAAAGTAGCTCCATCAAAACGCGAATGTGAAAACAATTTCAATGGAATTGTGAGACGAACATCGCCATTGCTTTGTTTATGCCAACGAGAGGGGGAAGAAGGGTTCAGAAGGGTGAAGGAGAGGGGCAAGCCCTGAGCCCATTTGACATTTTAGGCATTTAAATGTCAAGAGAGAAGAAGAGCGACAAGTGAAGCTAACAAAATGCAATTCGAAAAACACAAACAACAAACGAATAATGATGTTGTTGTCGTTGTTGTTGTTGTTGCTATTTGCTGATAATGATGACGAGAGCATCGTGAGCATAAAGCTGACATCATCATCGCCACAAAAGTGTCCCATTAGAAGTAAACGAGTTGACAATTGCAAATCTTCGCAACGCGATGATTATTATCCATTGGAAAACATCAGAAAACATTCACAAAAGTGGCACACACACACACACACACTCTCAACTGACTCACAGCATCCATTGAAATCTTTGGATTTATTTTTATAACAATCGCCGAAGATTTTACTTGGAATTATGCGCAATGTGCAAGTCGATTAAATGCAAATAATTAGCTATGAAATTCTTTTGAAATTATGTCGAGAAAAATGCTCTATTATTTTGCAGAATTTTGCTAATGGCTTTGATAAATTTTCGAAAAGAATTTTTCTCGTTAAACTATAATACTCTGTAGAAATCAATATAACATTTGCAAAGATTTTTTATTTTATCTTTATATTATCTTTTTTAAAGAGAAACTAATTTTAAGTTCTTGATCTTAAGTTCTGCTATCCAATTATTTGCTGATAATACTTCTGAGTATTAAATTATCACACTTTATAAGCAAGATGTGGATTTTGTTGATTCTGAATAAGATATCAAGAAATTCTCTTGTATTTGTCATGAGAAATAAGTTAAAAATAGTTAAATTATCTGCATATAAATATAAAATATATATACTCTGCTCTTTATTTTTCATAATACAAACTTTTCAATCATGAATTGTTATATTTATTTCTGGAATTTACTCAAGTTTCTTCACTTTATCAGCCACCTTTTGCTTTTTCTCTTTCGATCTTTAATCTTTTCCCTAACTGTCGCTCTCGCTCTCTAAAAAAAACTCTCGCTCTCTGTTGACAGCTTTCATTTCGGCTTGACTCTCAAAATTGGAAAGCTTCATTAGAAAACTGTGAAACAAAATTACTTTCGCGTTAAAAACTCGATAGAATTGTCAGCTGAGCGCTGTTCGGATCGAATTTATATACTATATAAGATATAGATCATAAGAAAATCATGTGGAGTGCTTATCAATGGCCAACAACTAATCCGAATTATTATTTGATCTATGATTATTGCAGAAAAAATGATGAAATGAACCAGCAGGCGGGCTCCTCAAGGGCGCCAGCCACAGGGGGCCAAATCTCACCGCCAGGTGGCAGCAGCAACAACAACAACAACAACAACAACAGCGGCAGCAACAGCAGCAGTGTTGTCGATGCACAGCAACAGCAGCAACTGCAACAGCAGCAGCAGCATCAGCAGCAACAACAACAATACTACAATCAACAGCAGCAACAGCAATACCAGCAACAGCAACGCGAAAGTTTTTTGGCTTATCAGCAGCAACAACAACAGCAGCAGCAACAACAACACCATCAGCAGCAGCAACATCCGCAACACCATCAGCAACAGCAGCAGCATCACCAGCAACAGCAGCAACAACGCTCGGTGGGCGGCAGCAACTTTATGCTGGGCAATGAGCTCGTCGGTGGCGACAGCCTGCGAAGCCTGAACAACACCTTCGGTCCCAACTCGGAGTTCACATCGCTTGGCGGCAGCAACTCGGCCAGTTCACTCGGTGGCCTCAGCTCCTCGAGCGGTCCAAGCGTCCAAGGCCAAGGCAGCGGAGTCGGCGTTGGGGTTGGCGTTGGCGGTGCTGCTGGTTACCCGAATATGGTCCAACAGCAACAGCAACATCACCAGCAGCAACAGCAACAACACATGTCCAACATGGATGCCATGGGTGGCTACAGTCAGGTGATTATCAATTTAATAACTCATTTTAGATCGATTATGAACAAAAGCTAAACAAATTTCAATTATCGATTTTATTTAGAGTTGGAAATTTGAATTTCATATTTTCAAATTATTTAATTTTTATTATTATTGACTCTATATTGAGTCAAAAGTTCAAAGTTTGAATTCCAATTTGTTTATTAAAATAGTTTAAATACTTCACTTTAAAAAAATCTTGAATTTCATATTTGAATTATCGATTTAATATAAAGTTACAAATTTGAATTCCAATTTGTTATTTAAAATAGTTTGAGTGCTCCACTTTAAAAACTGCAGCCTTATTGCACTATTAACTTTAAAGAAATAAGTTGTTGTCAGCCTACTTGGATTTACCATTTGATTTACAAATTCACGATTCAGACATTTTGTGAGGATAACTTATAGATATTAAATTATATCATATTTTTTAGAAATTTGATTAGCTTAAGCATTATTGGTCAAACCAAATTTGTAAATTATGTTGTATAAAAATTGCAGCCTCTTAGGATTTACCATTCTATGTGCAAATGAATAATTCATTAAGTCAGTCAGAATAATAACAAATGTTATAACATTTTATAGTTATAGTTGAAAATTTAAAGAACTTACGCCTTATTGCTCAATCTCGCTTTGTTAATTATGTTGTGTGAAAATTGCAACCTCTTAGGATTTACCATTATATTTGCAAATGAAGTCAGTCAGTGAGGATTATAACAAATGTTATATTATTTTATACTTATTGTTGGAAATTTAAAGAACTTGAACTATGTATGTTGTGTAAAAATTGCAGCCTCTTCAGATTTACCCTTGAGAACAAAGAACTTTACATATCTAGATATTATTCTACTTATCTGTTACTCTATAACTAAACAACTCCCTTCCTACCCTCTCACTTTGACAGATGGGCGGCGGCATGCATCCCAATGGCGGCATGATGGGCAACGGCAATGGCCAATACATGAATGGAGGCGGTCAGGGCGGCTACAACGGTGGCCAAGGGGGCATGGGCATGGCCGGCATGGGCTACGGCAATGCAGCGGCACAAAGACATCATCAGGTGAGTAAGAATGTCGGATGACTTCATGGCAGCTGCAGCTGCAGCAATCGTCTCTAGTCTTCAGTCTCTTCAATCTCTCTGCCAGCTGTTGACAAATCGCAATTTAGTTGGAGGCCAAATGCATCTGCCAATAGCTTTCAAACTCTTAACAATACAAAATGTTTTCCAAAATTGAATCGAAGTCGCAATTCAATTTGGCATTTTCAATGAGTGACAAATTCGCGCTTTTACGAAGACGTTTCAAGAGTGAAAGGGAAGCTCAGCTACACTTGAATGATTTTTGTTTTAAATACTTAGGGATGGGTTTTTAAATAAATGATGTAAGAATTATACCTTAAACAGAAATAATCGAAATGTGCTGAAATTTTGTTAATTTATAGATTACATAATTGAAATCGAGAATTAGGTTTAAAAATTAGTAAATATTGAATTAAAACATGTTCTTAGAATTCTTTCTTAATATATAATATAGTTTAGAAATGTAGCTCTACGTAATTGATTTCGATTTTCTTAGAATTCATTCTTAATATATAAAATAGTTTAGAAAGTTTAGTTTAGTATTTTCTAATCTACAACACATAATTACTTTACAATACATTTCCGCCTGCAAGTCGATGAGTTTCGCAACAGTTATTGACAGTCAAAACCCGGATCATGCTTCTAGGCAGATACAAAAGTCAGATCAGCTCATTTAGCTATAACTATCACCCATTTAACGAGCTGCCTGGCTGGCATAACACTCGTCGTAAAACCCTCCCGTATATAGACGGCATATGGACAAGGTCACTCCCCAACCCAATGCATGCATAATCGCAAAACAGAAACGAATGAGGAGATAGACAGATAGAGAGAGCGGGTTGGAAGCGGGCGAACCAATTACGAAAGATGCAACTACTTATCGAAGCGACAGGTAAAAATCTCTCGCCCGATTTTATGGCTCAACTTGGTGTCGCACTTTGCCTCGTCTTCGGCTCCAACGCGTGCTCGGCTCGTGTTCGGCTTATGTGCGGTTCATTCGGGTTTGCTTAGGTTCGGTTTGGGTTTTGGTTTTGTGCCGTGACGTCTCTCAATGCGCTTTCAATAACAAACTTAATTGCTTGCACGCTGCGAGCAAAGTGCGGTTGTAAAACGAGGAGAAGCGGAAGGGGAGACGCGCTAAGCTAATTAGTTGCCTGCCAAGCGCAGCTGTTTGATAGCTAGATTGTTCTCAGGCATACTGTTCCCAGACGAGACTGTTCCCATTCCAATTTGAAATGTTCTGGATGTAACTCTGACTGTTGTCAGTTCAACTTTTATCGATGCGACTGTTCCCACTTAAACTGTTCTCACTTAAACTGTTCTCTCCCACTCTGACTGTTCGCACCCAGACTGTTCTGACTCCCACTTTAGATGTTCCAACTCCACAAGTTCATTCTTGGACTGTTCCCACTCTGGCTGTTCCCATTATGGCTGTTCCCACTCTGACTGTTCCCACTCTGACTGTTCCCACTCTATCTGTTTGCACCCAGACTGTTTAGGCTCACACTTTTCCAGCTCTAGATTTTCCGACTTGAACTATTTCCATTCTGACTGTTTCCACTCTATTCTTCCCCCTTATACTTTAGATGTCTCAAATCTAAAAGTCGCCACTTGAACTGTTCTCACTCTGTCTTTTCTCCCTTCAACCTCAACTCAACTCTAATCCAACCCTCTTGATCCTTTTGTCCTTGCAGATGTCACCCATGAACCACATGCAGAACATGTCAATGGGCCCCGGCGGCAGCATGCCCGGCATGCAGATGGGCGGCATGAATCCCATGGCCAAGATGCAGGGCATGGCCAACGGTGGCTACTCGCAGCAACAGGGACCACCGCCGCAGCAACAGCGCCGCATGACACCCTATCCCCATCCGCAGATGCACATGGCTCAGAAGCGTGCCGGCGCTGGCGTTGGCGGCGGTGTCGGCGGCATGTATCCGAATCCCGCCCAGCAGCAGCAGCCCAATCCGCAGATGTACGGCGGCCAGCAGATGCATCCGGGTGCCGGAGGAGGAGCCGGAGTCCCGCTGCCAATGCAGGCGGGCGCAGGGAATGGCTATGGACGAGCTGGTCCCATGGGCGCTGGAGGCGTGGTCGGAGCTGGTGGCGCTGGCGCCTATGGACGCATCTCGGCACCCAACGGTGGCCCAGTGATGAGTCCCGGTGGCGGCATGATGCCCATGGGCGGAGCGGGCATGGTGCCCGGTGGTCCAGGTGGCTGCATGGGACAGCAACGCTTTGTACCCCAGGCGGGCGGAGCTGGCGTCGGTTATGGCGCCGGTGGGGGCGGAGGAGCAGGCGGCATGGGAGGAGCGGGCGCGCATCAGGCGCAATTCTATCCTGGCAGCAATGGTGGCGGCATGGGCGTGGGCGCTGGCCAAGGCGGCATGTGCCCGGCTGGACCGGGCGCCGTTGGCAGCACCGGCAATCCCTACCAGAATCAAGGGTGAGTTTAAGAGAAGGAATGGTTTTTTATGGAGTTACTTATTGTACTTATTTTCTTGTTACAGTTTCCAGCAAAACTATCAGCACAGTCCAGTTCCTGGCAATCCGACGCCACCTCTGACGCCGGCCTGCAGTGTGCCCTACGTCAGCCCCAATCCGGACATCAAGCCTCCAATGGACAGCAGTAAGTTCAAAAAGATTTAATATTGATATTATACATAGTTATTCTATTAATAGTAATAATAACATATCTTTACCCTGCAAAATACCCTGAAAGATCATTGTCTATATATTCTTATCCGTAGTTCTGTCTGTCCGCATTTTTGAAGACTTAGATCTCTCAGACTATAAGAGCTATTGCCATCAAATTTGTGCACAATGCTTATGAGGTTACAAAGCAACTAATGATTATTTTAGATATCCATAATTTCTTTAACTATCTCTCCAAATTCTAGTAAAATGAATATAAAGCGTAGCTCTAAAGCTGCACTTTTGAGATTTTCAAAGGTTAACAATAATGAAGTGAAGAATTAGTACACAAAATTTCATTTCTACCAGCATTTTAGCTTTGAAGTTATTTAAGTTTTTATCAATCTTGTACTTTGCTT
Source organism: Drosophila albomicans (assembly GCF_009650485.2). Classification (NCBI taxonomy): domain Eukaryota; kingdom Metazoa; phylum Arthropoda; class Insecta; order Diptera; family Drosophilidae; genus Drosophila; species Drosophila albomicans. The sequence goes on along the minus strand of NC_047629.2, from coordinate 44,169,799 downwards.
TCTTGTACTAATTTTGAGTTTATTTTCTTCTCTTTCAGGCGAAGAGATGAGACTGACATTCCCGGTGCGGGATGGCATCATATTGCCACCATTCCGCCTGCTGCACAATCTCTCGGTGAGCAATCATGTGTTCCATCTCAAGCAGAATGTCTACAACACGCTGATGTGCCGGTAAGTCAACACAATTGAAGCAACTAACCAAGTCAGGTTATAACTTTTGATCTTCCTCGATCGTAGCACCGATTTGGAGCTGCAGCTGAAGTGCTTCCATCAGGACGATCGCCAGATGAACACAAACTGGCCGCACACCGTCACCGTCTCCGCCAATGCCACGCCGCTCAACATCGAGCGATCCGAGAAGAACAGCACTGCGCTGCGTCCGCTCTATCTGAAGGCCGTTTGCCAGCCTGGACGCAATACGCTGCAGCTGACCGCCAGTTCCTGTTGTTGTGTAAGTACCAGACTCTCTTTCCTCCAATTTGAACTCGAACTAATCTCAACTCTTCCTCTCTTCTTTAGTCACATTTGTTTGTGCTGCAACTAGTCCATCGACCATCGGTGCGTCAAGTGCTGCAGACGCTGCATAAACGCAATCTGCTGCCTCTGGAGCACAGCGTGCAGAAGATCAAGCGCAACCTGAGCCTGCCCAGCGTTGGTGCCGATGGCGCTGCCGTTGCCAGTCCCGAATCGGTGCCCGGTCAGTCGGGTCAGCAGCCGCAATGCGCCAAGATCTCATTGAAGTGTCCCATCACAAAGTCTCGAATACGTTTGCCCGCCCGCGGTCATGAGTGCAAGCACGTGCAATGCTTCGATCTGGAGGCGTATCTCATGATCAACAGCGAGCGCGGCTCGTGGCGTTGTCCCGAGTGCAGCAAGTCCGCCATCACCGATACGCTGGAGATCGATCAGTACATTTGGGCCATACTCAATACGCTGAGCCACTCTGATGTGGATGAAGTGATCATTGATTCATCGGCCAATTGGCGTGCCCTCCAACACAACGGTGGCATGCCGAATGCTCCGCCTCCAGCTGGCGGTGCACAAACTCCCAATGCTGTGGCGCCATCCAATGGCTCTGCGAGTGGCAATTCGAGCAGTGGCAACACTGCTGCCAATGGCAACACGAATGGCAGCAGCAGCAACACGAGCGTCGGCTTGCCGGCCATCAAGCAGGAGCTGTGCGATGACATTGCCAAGGTGATGTCGCCGGGATCCACACAGCTGCCCACCTGGGACAATTCACAGGCGATGAGTCCGTACAACATGCACGACATGAATTCCATTGCCAATGGCAATATGATGGGCAACAACAACGCACCCAATGGCGGCCAACTGTAAGTAACACTTTAATGTCTGCTTCTTCGCAAAAACTGACTTTTTTCCTCATCTCTTTGCAGTGGCAATCGCAGCAGCTACGACAGCTTCAGCGGAAGTCATGGCGATGGCAATAATATGGCCAACAGCGATGGCGTCAACTCGCTGGATCAGCTCAATGCCATGGAGAAGTCGCTCAGCGATCAGGTAAATTTTGCTACATTATACAATAACTATACTAATGCAAACATTGATTGGAATTGAATCCGAAACATAAAGCTCTAACTTAGCTACATTTCTTTCCTTGGTCATGGAATATATAAAGTATATTTGGTATATAAAAATACCATCACCATCATAAATGTGAAGAGTTTATAAAATAACTATCCTAACACAGACATTAATTGAAGTTGTTATCCTAAACATAAAACTTTACCTTAGGTACAAGCTTTAACTTCATTCCATTTCCTTTGCCACGGAATATATAAAGAGTACATAGTATATTTTGGTATATAAAAATACCATCACCATCATAAATTGTTAAGACTTTATAAAATAACTATCCTAAACATTAAGATTTAACTCAGGTATAAGCTTCAGCTTTCCTTTGTCATGGAATATTTGAAAAATATAGCATACATTTGGTATATAAAAATACCATCACAATCATAAATGTGAAGACTTACAACCATTTTCATTATGAGAAACCCAGAAATTATCTTGCTTCTTCAAATCTTCAGCATTAAAATCAAGCATTTCATTTAAATTTCATTTCATTACAAATGCCTCATTTACCTTTTCGTTCCACCATGGAAAATCCCATAATTTAGTATCATTTATATACAAGTATACCATTACCACAATGCAGTATAAAATAACCAGATCGATGATTGATCTCAAAATATATAAATCGTAATTAATAATAATAAAATATTAGCAAATAGATAATAGTAAAAGTAACTTCAGACAGTAAACCTAACCCCTCTCTCCTCCCTATCTTGCAGATGCCCCACACACCACACACACCTGGTGCAGCCAATCATCCGATGACGCCCGGTGGTCCGCCCAGCGTTAGCTCCTCACACAATGAGCCGATCAGCGGCGGCACGCCCAACGCCTCCAATGGCAATGGCAACAATAATAGCAACAACAACAACAACAGCACTGGACACAATTCACCGCAGACACCAGGAACGCCAAGTCGTAGTCTGGGAAGCAGCACGAGTCTCTCGAATGCGGACAACCAGCAGCAACAATCCCAGCAGCAATCGCAGCAGGAGCAGTTGCTGAATTCCCTGATGAGCAGTCAGACACAGTTGAACGATCTGAGCGCAGAGCTGCAAAACTTTGATCCCGCCGCTGCGGGTCTCGATAACAACGGACACGATCTGAATGTAAGTCGATGAAAGAATTACTTCCAAAAATAGTTTGAAACTAAGTTTTGTTTCTACTTTATTTTTAGCTGCTGCAGGATATGGATCCCATGGAAATTCTCTCGTATTTGGATCCGCAGACAGACCTCAATACGCCGCCATCGAGTGGCAGCAGCAACAACAATGCTAACGATGATCTGTTGGCCACGTTATTCGATTAAGGCCGCCAGTGTTGCACAACGCAAAACAGCAAATGGAGAACGAAAGAGAAAAATTCAAGAGAAATGTAAAAGAAAAAAAGAAAACAAAGCAAGTGAAAAGAGAAAAGCAAATGGCATGAAACCATAATTGTAAATAGTATTATTAATTTTAATGAATTGTGCACTATAGCAACAAACAACAACAATTTTCGTTTCCTCACACATACACACACATCTACACACAAAACAACAACAACAACACGAAATCGAAGCAGTAAGTGCAAAATTGGAATTTTGCAGTGTTGAAAAACAATGAAATGTGATTTAAAAATTAATTAATTAAATTAATTGGCATTTAATTTAAACAAAAACAAAAAACAAAAAAAGCATAAAAATATAATAACAACAAACAGTCATTATACCATATAATTCAATTCAGTTGAAAGCATTACTAAAAACCTAAAAAAAAAAAAACAACAAAAATTTTATGAAAAATTCCTTCAATGAAATTTACGAATTTAAATGTGTAATTTTCGCTGGTTCCCCACCCGCAATTTGAACATTTTTTTTGTGTTTTATTTTTCGCATTGAAAATTTGATCAGGACATTTTCATACATTTGATGCACATTTAAATATGTGAAATGTTTCTTCTTTATTGTACAAAGTATTAAAAAGTAAAATGTAAAAGAAATTAATAAATACGCAGCAAAACATTACAACAAACACATTAAAGAAATAAAATACAACAACAACAACAAGTAAAGAAAAAGGGAAGCATGAGCAAACAAAAACAAAAACAAAAAAAGAAAATACAAAAAATCCCAACAATTTTATTACATTTATAAAATGAAAACATTTACATTTTAATTGTTGCATAATTTTAATTATTTTTTAATGCCTATAAAATTAATTGATTTAGCGCGGTAAACTAAACGAAATTTAAGCAAAATGGAAGCGCATAAATAAAACAAAAATGGAAGGAAAGCGAGAGGGAAAATTTAAAATATTAAGTGTAAAAAAATTGTACTTGTAATTTAAGGCGCAAACAAACAACTATTACAAATTTAAATCAAATTTAACGCTAGACGTAAAATAATATAAAGTAAAATTAAATAAAATATAATATAAATTGTATATATCGATATGTATGTTATATGCGGCAACAACAAAACACACACAATTACAACAAACAAAAAAAAGGAAAAGAAAAAAAAAAACAAAAATATGAAAAGAAAAATAATTAATTAATACATATAAATAAAAAAAAAAAATACGTATATGAAAAAGTATTGTTTAAAAACACTTTGGGTTTCGTTTTGATTTTTTACATTTACATTTTCTTTTTATTCCAGTTGATTGCAGATAAAGTTTTACGTTTTTACTTTTATTTCGTACGATGTGGTTAACATGGACCAATTTTTATATAATACCCACAAGCCGAACGATTTAATGAAACCAAAAACGATATTGATATATGATCATACTAAACACATAAACAATTAAGAAAAATAATGAAATATGAAATTTCAAAATAGCAAAATTTTTAAGCGAAATTAAATGCTTTTCGAGCTATTCCAAGTCCAAAAAAAAAACAAAAATAACAAAATGAAAACGAAAAAAGCTTAAAACAATTATTGCAAAATCTCGTCAATGTGGTAGTTAAATGAATCTCAACTTTTCTCAATGTTATATCAAAATAAAACAAAAACACCATATGCTAAATTATTATATATAACGCTTATCGTCGTACTCTTATTACAAGCAAAAAACAAAACAAAATCGAAAGAAGAAAGTATAAAAACAAAAAACAAAAAAAAATCGTAGTGGTTTCATTGTAAAACAATATTTCATAAAATTTACGAATAGCTTCGACATTTTTCTCGCTTCTACCAAAAAAAAATTGCTAAAAGAAAAACAAGAAATACTCGAAACATTATTTGGAGATCGCTTCCTTGGGCGCCAGTGTTGCAAAACACACTTTGATCTGCAAGCGTTGCCAGATCGTGCGTCGTTTGGAAAGTGATCAACAAGAAAACGAATTGGAATCGATTCGGGGGCAAGTTGAGGCCATGGAATATGCGCAAATGTGATTTTATTCAAAATAAAATACACATATAACGAAAAACAAAAAAAATCAGAAATATTAAAATAATGAGAAAGTAAAACGAAGTAAATAAAGCACACAGATACAATTATAATTAATGACATTTTTATTGAATCGCCATTGGCTGAGCGTGAATGAGAGAACGGAGTGTGTATATACGAGTATTTACCTAACATAACATATATGAATATATAATGGATATATATACATATATATTATATATGATTATATTAATGCTAGTTGTTAAGTTGTAATTTTAAAATGATGAAAGAAAAGCAAATACACATTAAATAATATTGAAATCAAGCAATAACTTCAATTGGGTTTGGGATTAATTTTGATGGGTTTGAATTTTCATTTCGATATATTTCTTTCCATTTTTTTTTCTTTCTTCCTAAATCATGAACTTTAATTCATAATTCGGAAATCATCTATATGATATGAGGATCATCTGTAAAAGCTTCTAGATATCTGCGGCTTCAAAAGCTAGATTAACCAAATGAGCTGAGACTACTTTTTAAATTTTTAAAATTCCTTTCCTTTAAAACACAAAGATACAATTACAATTAAATACATTTTTATTGAGTTGCCATTGGCTACACGTGGATGAAAGAATAGAGTGTGTATATAAGAGTATTTAACACACATACATATGTATACATTTATATACATACATATCTATAGACAATGCTTTACAGACTCGCACAATAAGTATTGTGCTTTATTTGACACCCGTAAAAATGCATCAAAAAGACACACGAAGCATTGCTTATTAGGCATTAACTATTGCGGGCAAAATGTTTTAGATCTTTGACATATTTATTTTGACGGAATTCTGAACTCAAAAAATTATTTTATTATTTAAAATATGCATTAATTTTTAAGATAATCAACATAACAAGCTTTTAGTGTGCCGAATAAAATTTTGTAAAGTGGAAAGTGAAGTAGTAGAAAAGATTAAATTCGAGAAACAGACGGATGACCATTGATGAAGTAGATGTTTGAAAATCTTATCATTTGATTTTTCATCGCAATTCTAAAATCCGTAAAAATCCCTCCACAGCAAGAATTACCTCTGAGTCTCAGAGTCACCAAATGTCGATCGTGAACAAAATGGATGATTTCTTTCGGTATTTATAAAATTAAGAAAATCCATTAGGAACAAGATTTAGAACTTCTAGCTTGAAAACCTTGTGTCGAACTCCGTTTTGAAAATGTTGAATAAGTGAAGAAACAGGAGGTTTTTCTAGCATAATCATTAAAAGTGATTAATAATGAGTGGAGAACTACTTTAATGGCAATGAAACTAATTCAGAAGACCTATAAAGATTTTGAGTTATAGCCACAGTATCGAGACTTTTTGCTGACAGTAGTATACAATGGATAAATATATAATTTTATATATTAATGCTAGTCGTTAGGTAGTACTTTTAAATGGTGAAAGAAAAGCAATACACATTAAATAATATTGAAATGAAAGATGAGCTTGGACTGGTTGTGGGATTGGGATTGATTCCTTTCGTTTGTATGCTTCTCCTCTTCTTCTCTCCCTCAGTTCCAGCGACTTTTCTTGGCACGCTTCGAGTCCAGACTTGACGCTCCCGCTCCTGTTGCTGCGGGCGCTGCTGCTGGTGGTGGTGGCGGAGGTGGCGCTGCAAAGACACCCGTCTCTGGCACCGTTTGCTCCCAGGTGCGATCGCTGGAGGCACGAAACTGTGAATTGTACTGCGACCGGAAAGCTTGACGCATCGCTGAATAGCGATCGGTTGCGGGTCCGGCGCCCGACAGCGATTTGCTGCTTGGCTCCGGCGCTGGTCCCTTGCTCTTGCCAATAGATCCGGTAGAGCCACCGCTGCCGCTGCCACTTCCTCCGCTTCCAGGCCGCTCACGGTAACCCAATCCCATGAAATTATTTGCCGGCTTGCGTGCCTTGCTCTGCTTGAAGCGTGAGCTGCGAAACCAGGAGCTCTTCATGGCCAGCTCCATGAGATCGTCGGGCACCTCCTGATCGGCGCCCTCCAGATTGCGCACCAAATGTCCCGCAAATTCCTTATCCTTGTCCGTCACCAGCGTATACGCATTGCCCTTTTCCCCAGCGCGTCCCGTGCGTCCAATGCGATGCGTGTGCGTATCAATGTCCCGTGCAATATCATAGTTGACCACGTTGCGGATGTGCGGAATGTCCAGACCACGAGCTGCCACATCTGTGGCCACCAGGATGTCGCATTCCTTGCGCTTGAACTGCATAATGACCTTGTTACGATCCGCTTGATCCATGTCGCCATGCAACAGCAGACAATTGTACTCCTTAACGAGCAGATTGTTGGCCACCGTCTCGGCGTCGGCTTTCTTCGTGACAAACACAAGAACCGCACCCTCGGAGAGGAACTTGACGAGATGGCAGAGCAGCCAGTTCCATTTCTGCAGCGGATTGGGAAAAACATACACATGCTGTGTAATATCCTGATTCGCCTCATTCAAATCGCCCTGCACGATGCGCACCGGATCGGTCAATATATCCCTGGCGAGACGTTCGATGCGTTTCTTAAACGTGGCGGAGAAGAGCAGCGTCTGGCGATCGGGACGCACATGATTGCAAATGGAGCGCACTTGAGGTTCGAAGCCCATGTGAAACATGCGATCGGCTTCGTCGAGCACCAGAAATGTGACTCGCCGCAAATTGGTGGCCTTCATCTTGACCATATCGATCATGCGTCCCGGCGTCGCAACGACAATCTCACAGCCCTGCTCCAGTGCCTTGCTCTGCTCCCATTTGGATCCACCGCCATAGCAGCATACCACATTGATGTTGTACACCTTGCCGAACTTCTTAGCCTCGTTGTAGATCTGCAGCGAGAGTTCGCGCGTTGGCGCTAGGATCAAACCAATGGGTCCATCACCCGTACGCAGTTCCCGCTGATCCATCAGATGCGTCAGCAGTGGCCAAATGAATGCAGCCGTCTTGCCCGATCCTGTCTTGGCAATGCCAATGATGTCACGTCCCGACAGAGCCGCTGGCACCGCTTGCGCCTGAATGGGCGTGGGCTGCGTGTATTCCGCCTTGCGCACCGACTTCAGCAGTGGTTCATCGAAACCAAAGTGGCCAAAGGAGCTCACTGGATGCGGAGGCGCAGCGCCGCTCACCTTGACGCCCAGCGTGCGACGGAGTTCGCGCACCTGCTCCTCATCCAGCTGGGCAATGTCCTCGTGCGGCGTATAGAAGTTGCGCTCGAAGGGTTCGTACTCGATCTCGGAGTGATAGATGGGAGGCAAGGGATCGATATCCTTTTTCTTGGGCGGCGCTATCGGATTGCCATCCTCATCGTAGTCGATCTCCTGATCGGATCCCTCGTCGCGCAGTCCCGCATTTGGGTTCTCCTCCATGTAGCGATAGTAGCTCTCCTCATCGTCCTCGTCATCGATGTCGCCACGCACGCCCTTCTTCTCCAGCACCGCTGCCGACGACGCCTTCAGCTGTGTGTCTGACGCACTGGCGGCCGCCCGCACCTTCTCTTTTTCCACTTGCTTATTGATGCCGGCCATAAACTGTTCCAGCGGATCCTCATCTGAATCGGAGTCCGCTTTGTTATTGTTGCCACCTGGCGAGGCACCTGGTGAGCCGGGTGCTGGTATATAAGCCTGCTCCGGCTGCTGTTGCTGCGTGGCTGGCTCATCGTCGTCGTCAAAGTAATCGTCGTCCATGTGTTGCTTGCGTTTGCCCACAAAATTCGTAGAATTTGTGTACTGACTGATGGACTCCAGCGTAGAATAGCCATGCTTTGAGGTGTTGCCGCTGCTGGCTGCTGTTGGGCCAGTTGCTGTTGTTGCAGCCTGAAAGCCCCGGCCTCGTCCACGGCCGATGCTGAAGCCAAATCCTCCGCCTCGATTGCTGCTTAAAGCCGGCGGCGGCGGCACAGCGCTCATGTTGTTGCCACCGCTCGGTTGCTTTTTGTATGGGAAGCCGCCGCCCCCGATACCTCGGTAATTGCTCATTACGCTCGCTGCTGTCTGGCAGTGGCACTAGACAATAGGTACAAGTTGTAATCTCTGAGGCCCAAGAACACACGAACACACAAATCAATACAACATACGCGAGTTTAGAATTTGCCAATCTTGAGCATTGTTGCCAACCTTATTAGAGTTGTGCAGCCCTGTAGCTGTAAAACTGATTAACATCTCAGTGCATAGCAGCCCTGGCTAAGAAAAACTATCCCAATGAGCAACACTGGCCGCGTTATCGATAAGCGCTTATCGATTTCAGCGTCTGCAGCTTGTTGATTTTACTGTTTTGTTGTTTTCGTTTGCTCTGTGTCGTCAGCTGATGTGTGAAAATGGTTGAGCAGAGTGCCAAAGATTATGCGAGAATCATACAAACTGCCGATTTGGATAGAGAAGTGAGTATATAACTTGAGACATCTATGCTTTCACCTTATAATTATCCCTCTTCCGCACTCACCCCTCTTCAGGTTAACCCACTGTGCAACAACATCGAAGACATGCTCGCCCGACTAGACGAGTTCGAAACTGTTTTGGCTTCGGTAAGTGATTGGTAATCGATGCTAAGAATCAGTTTGATATGTGGCATTTTCTAGGTGCGAGCGGAATCCAACAGCATTATGGCCAATCATGTGAGTAGCATTCTTAACTTCAGCGATAACTTTGGCGAGCTGCGCAATCGCATCGACAAATTGGAACGATTTGTGGCCAAAGTTAACGAGAATCTCAACGAAGTCGAGAGCTCAGTTGATGTTGCTGAGCGGGAGCTCAATGTCACCGAATACAGTCTAAAGGGTCTGCTGCTCAAGCCACTGAAAGCCAAATTATCCGCTGCAGATACGCTGGGAGCACAGCCATCCAGTAATCTGATTGATGGCGAATTTCAAGCGGTTCCCATCTATAAGTCTGACGAATACTTTGGCACAGCCGATGCCAGCGTCAGCACATCATCTTCATAAGTGATTTCAAAGCCAATATATGTATGTTTATTACGTACTTTTAGTGTAAGTGTGCAATTAGAAAAAAATGCTCTTCTATCAAATTCATTTCGTACGTTAAATTATTTACCCGAAGGATATGGTGGATCCCACGGCTTGCGTGACGCTTTAGAATAAACACTGCAAATGAGGCACAAACCCATTACTAACGCCTGTGTCGAAATAAAGTCTTCGTTATTAATTATAAAAATAATCTAATTTTGGAACTTACCAAGAGTTTCATTTCTGCAAATGATTTTAGAATTGATTGGAACCCTTATTGTGTGTCGCCTTTTATAGGAATTTTGTAGAAATGCGGAAAATTAGCATTTAATTTAAATTTAACACATTACGTATTTCCTGTAGTTAATCGAATTATATGAATTATAAAATTCATCATTTCATTTTTTCTATAAGTCTGACCATTCTTTTTTTTGCACGGCTGATGCCAAAGTCAGCACATTATATCCATAAGTGATTACAAAACTAACATTTGTATGTATGTTTATTACGCACTTTAAGTATACAAAATAACAGCTCTTTTATCAAATTAGTTTCGTACTTTAAGTTATGAAGCAACTTCACTTCACCTCCCGCGTCCAAATTCGGGATCGATCAGGTCAGGTGGAGGCCAGATTCTATCATCGGGGTTGATCGGCGGTGGATCATATCTGCCTTGCGGTGCGGAATAAACGCTGCAAATGAGGATCAGACCCAATACTAACGCCTGTAACGAAATAAAGTCTTTGTTATTAACTATAAAAATAATCAAATTTTAGAACTTACGAAGAGTTTCATTTTTGCAGATTATTTTAGAGTTGACTGAGAAGCTTTTGGTGTGTTACCTTTTATAGGACTTGTGTAATAATGTAGTAATTAGCATTAAATTTAAATTTACCACATCATTAATGAATATATATTTTTATATAATTGGTTAACATTTACTTCGTCACATATATTGCATAACAAGATTGCCTTATTACATATCGAATTTGTAGACTTTATTTAAGAAGATTTTCTTAAATACATTTATTAAGCACCCTATTCAATTTGGAATTTTGAATTTGAGGCTTTTATTATTCCATCGGGATGTTAATATAATAAAAACAAGTAAGAAAGCTCCATTCGAGTGTGCTCGACTTTACGATACCCGCTACCCATTCTTAATAAAAGCAGAATATACCAAATTTAAACATTATAATAATATATATTGTCGAGCAAAAGTGGATACATGACACTTCTGACTGTAAGGTATTGTAAAATTCGTAAAAATATGATAATCAATTATTTCTACTATATATAAAAGGAAAAAATATTCAAAAAACAAGTTGTTTATATTTTAAATAATATTTAATTTAGAAGAAGGCCAAATATCCACTTTTCCACGGTTGGGCTCATTCATGTTCAAATATATTATATTTGATTGCAACCGATCATTTATGCATAGTAACATGTATACTATATGGAGTCGGAAAAAACTTAGCGTCCGAGTGTATTGGGAAACACCTCCCAAAACTGCGGTGCGGAATAAACGCTGCAAATGAGGCACAGACCCAATACTAACGCCTGTAACGAAATAAAGTCTTCGTTATTAACTAAAAAATAATCTAATTTTGGAACTTACCAAGAGTTTCATTTCTGCAAATTATTTTAGAATTGATTGGAACCCTTATTGTGTGTGTCGCCTTTTATAGGACTTTTGTAGAAATGCGGAAAATTAGCATTTAATTTAAATTTAACACATTCCGTATTTCCTGTATATTGATCTAATCGATTTACCACTTCAAATAAATATAAATCGATTGTAAACGCACTGGAATGGCTAAATACAGAAACGAAAAGGATTCAGTTCCAACTGTTGATCACCTCATAATATTAGTTGCTTGAATAATTTCAAACTTTACTATCCGATCGTATGAGTTAAGTAATAGGAGTAACAACCACTGTAAATCTTGTTTTTGAAGAGCTTGTTGGCGATATTTTTTAGACCAGAAGGAATTGGGGTAAATTAATGAAATTTGGGTATGTTGTGAAACATATAATTAAAAATACAAATACAATTGAAATAAAAATTTCACTAAACATTTCGGCAGTTTTTCGTCAATTAAAAATCGCCCAATCAATTTTAAAAGAATCCGTACGAAATTCTCTTCGTATTCGCGGCTTAAAGATATGGTTGAAAAACTCGAGTTGAGGATCGAAAATAAGTTTTTATTGTTTATTATAGCTTATTTCTTTATTTTTATTTATTATTTTAAAAGTTTAGCTATATTTAAAATTAATACTAACACTGTTGGTAAAGCAATGGCTGTAAAGACCTTCATCTTGGTGTATTCTAGTTAAATAATCTTTCAAGATGCAAAAAAAATTTCTACATTTTGTAGACAGTTATACTTTATAATTGTTTAAATCTAACATTCATGATTATCAATAAATTTAACGAGCCTTTTAAGTTACTAGAAAAATTCTATAACAATTAATTGTAGTGAATATTAAACTAGTTAGTCGAATTACCAAATAAACGAACATTACAATGTTACAATTCCATCTATGAGTCTGACAAATTGTGTAGGCAGTGCCTACTAGGTACTGCCAATCGCATCATTTTCATAAGTGATTTAATAACCAATATATAGTATGTTTATTACGTACTTTTAGTGTAAGTGTGCAATTAGAAAAAAAAGCTTTTCTTACAAATTCATTTTGTACGTTAAATTATTTAAAGCCTATTGAATTATACGGATCGCGTGGCTCGCAAATGAGAATCAGACCCAATACTAACGCCTGTAACGAAATAAAGTCTTTATTATTAACTGTAAAAATAATCAAATTTTAGAACTTACCAAGAGTTTCATTTCTGCAGATTATTTTAGAATTGACTGAGAAGCTTTTGGTGTGTCGCCTTTTATAGGACTTGTGTAATAATGTAGTAATTAGCATTAAATTTAAATTTACCACATCATTAACGAATATATATTTTTATATAATTGGTTAACATTTACTTCGTCACATATATTGCATAACAAGATAGCCCTATTACATTTCTAATTTGTAGACTTTATTTATGAAGTTTTTCTTAAATAAATTTATTAATCACACTATTACATTTGGAATTTGAAACTTTTATTATTCCAACGGGTTTTGTTAATATAACATAATAAAAACAAGTAAGAAAGCTCCATTCGAGTGTGCTCGACTTTACGATACTCGCTACCCATTCTTAATAAAAGCAGAATATACCAAATTTAAATTTACTGCGTGTCCTTATGGAATAAACGCTACAAATGAGGCACAGTCCCATAAATATCGCTAGTAACGAAATAAAGTCTTCATTATTAACTATATTCATTTATGCAAATTATTTTAGAATTGATGGAAACTTTTAGTGTGTTGCCTTTTATAAAACTTGTGTATTAGTGCTGGAAATTAGCATTTAATTTAAATTTAACACATTACTAATTTCCTGTAACCAATCAAATTATAGGAATTATAATGTTCGTTAGGCAAATAAGGAAATAAACTAACATTATAATAATACACATATATTGGCGAGCAAAAGTGGATACATGTTTGACACTTCTGAATCTAAGGTATTGTAAAATTCGTAAAAATATGATAATCAATTATTTCTACTATATATAAAAGGAAAAAATATTCAAAAAACAAGTTGTTTATATTTTAAATAATATTTAATTTAGAAGAAGGCCAAATATCCACTTTTCCACGGTTGGGCTCATTCATGTTCAAATATATTATATTTGATTGCAACCGATCATTTATGCATAGTAACATGTATACTATATGGAGTCGGAAAAAACTTAGCGTCCGAGTGTATTGGGAAACACCTCCCAAAACTGCGGTGCGGAATAAACGCTGCAAATGAGGCACAGACCCAATACTAACGCCTGTAACGAAATAAAGTCTTCGTTATTAACTAAAAAATAATCTAATTTTGGAACTTACCAAGAGTTTCATTTCTGCAAATTATTTTAGAATTGATTGGAACCCTTATTGTGTGTCGCCTTTTATAGGACTTTTGTAGAAATGCGGAAAATTAGCATTTAATTTAAATTTAACACATTCCGTATTTCCTGTATATTGATCTAATCGATTTACCACTTCAAATAAATATAAATCGATTGTAAACGCACTGGAATGGCTAAATACAGAAACGAAAAGGATTCAGTTCCAACTGTTGATCACCTCATAATATTAGTTGCTTGAATAATTTCAAACTTTACTATCCGATCGTATGAGTTAAGTAATAAGAGTAACAACCACTGTAAATCTTGTTTTTGAAGAGCTTGTTGGCGATATTTTTTAGACCAGAAGGAATTGGGGTAAATTAATGAAATTTGGGTATGTTGTGAAACATATAATTAAAAATACAAATACAATTGAAATAAAAATTTCACTAAACATTTCGGCAGTTTTTCGTCAATTAAAAATCGCCCAATCAATTTTAAAAGAATCCGTACGAAATTCTCTTCGTATTCGCGGCTTAAAGATATGGTTGAAAAACTCGAGTTGAGGATCGAAAATAAGTTTTTATTGTTTATTATAGCTTATTTCTTTATTTTTATTTATTATTTTAAAAGTTTAGCTATATTTAAAATTAATACTAACACTGTTGGTAAAGCAATGGCTGTAAAGACCTTCATCTTGGTGTATTCTAGTTAAATAATCTTTCAAGATGCAAAAAAAATTTCTACATTTTGTAGACAGTTATACTTTATAATTGTTTAAATCTAACATTCATGATTATCAATAAATTTAACGAGCCTTTTAAGTTACTAGAAAAATTCTATAACAATTAATTGTAGTGAATATTAAACTAGTTAGTCGAATTACCAAATAAACGAACATTACAATGTTACAATTCCATCTATGAGTCTGACAAATTGTGTAGGCAGTGCCTACTAGGCACTGTCAATCGCATCATTTTCATAAGTGATTTAAAAACCAATATATGTTTATTACGTACTTTTAGTGTAAGTGTGCAATTAGAAAAAAATGCTTTTCTTACAAATTCATTTTGTACGTTAAATTATTTAAAGTCTATTGAATTATACGGATCGCGTGGCACGCAAATGAGAATCAGACCCAATACTAACGCCTGTAACGAAATAAAGTCTTTATTATTAACTGTAAAAATAATCAAATTTTAGAACTTACCAAGAGTTTCATTTCTGCTGATTATTTTAGAATTGACTGAGAAGCTTTTGGTGTGTTGCCTTTTATAGGACTTGTGCAATAATTTAGTAATTAGCATTAAATTTAAATTTACCACATCATTAACGAATATATATTTTTATATAATTGGTTAACATTTACTTCGTCACATATATTGAATAACAAGATTGCCCTATTACATTTCGAATTTGTAGTCTTTATTTAAGAAGATTTTCTTAAATAAATTTATTAATCACACTATTCAATTTGGAATTTTGAATTTTAAGCTTTTATTATTCCAACGGGTTTTATTAATATAATAAAAACAAGTAAGAAAGCTCCATTCGCGTGTGCTCGACTTTACGATACTCGCTATCCATTCTTAATAAAAGCAGAATATACCAAATTTAAACATTATTATAATATATATTGTCGAGCAAAAGTGGATACATGACACTTCTGACTGTAAGGTATTGTAAAATTCGTAAAAATATGATAATCAATTATTTCTACTATATATAAAAGGAAAAAATATTCAAAAAACAAGTTGTTTATATTTTAAATAATATTTAATTTAGAAGAAGGCCAAATATCCACTTTTCCACGGTTGGGCTCATTCATGTTCAAATATATTATATTTGATTGCAACCGATCATTTATGTATATATATATATTTATATATATGGAAGGTCAAACCATCTGGGTGTAGTGGGAAAGAACGTCGGTGCGGAATAAACTCTACAAATGAGGCACAGACCCAATACTAACGCCTGTAACGAAATAAAGTTTTTGTCATTGACTATAAAAATAATCAAATTTTAGAACTTACCAAAAGTTTCATTTTTGCAGATTATTTTAGAATTGATTGAGAAGCTTTTGGTGTGTCGCCTTTTATAGGACTTTTGTAGAAATGCGGAAAATTAGCATTTAATTTAAATTTAACACATTCCGTATTTTCTGTAGTTAATCGAATTATATGAATTATAAAATTCATTAGTTTAATAAGGCAATAAACTAACATTATTATAAATATATATTCTACAAATTGAGTCTGAAAGAACTCTCTTATTATTTAAGAAACTATTTCATAAAAATTGATGGTTTTTTGTATCCGCAAATCAAATTGAATTGTCAGAGACCGCAATTATTTATGAGGTATTAATGAGTTGATATCAGAAATATAATCAATCATCCAGTTTCATCTGGTTGCGATACTATTTTGTAAGAAGCAAGCTTTCGTGATTTGTGAATATTTTGTTGTTATTTATTTGCCATTTGTTCGCGTTCGCATCACGTGACTTCAAAATTTATGAAGGGAAAAAGCGTAGATTACATAATACAAGATTCAATTTATGCCTTGGTCTCCTTGCTCTCTTTGCTCTCCTTGCTCTCCTCCTCGGAGCTGCCAGGCTTGGCCTTGTTGAACAGCTCAGCAACTGGCACTGGACGATGACGCAATGGACCGTGAGGGGTTGTGCTGCCCACATCTGAAGCCGGACTGGCTGAGGGAACCTTCTCGGGA
Source organism: Drosophila albomicans (assembly GCF_009650485.2). NCBI lineage: Eukaryota > Metazoa > Arthropoda > Insecta > Diptera > Drosophilidae > Drosophila > Drosophila albomicans. The sequence goes on along the minus strand of NC_047629.2, from coordinate 44,153,140 downwards.
AGTGCCACAGCCTCGATGGGTGCCACGGGCTCTTTGGGCGCATCCTCCTTGGGAGCAGCAGTGGTCTTGATTTCAGTCGGCACGGGAATGTCACGTTTGGATTTCTTGTGGTTAGATAAAGCTTCGTGGGCGATCAGAGCACCGGCAATTTGCTTGCCATGCTCCGAATTGTGCTGCAATCCCTCGCGAGCCAGCACTGAATGGGGTTTAATTGGAGCCGGACCACCGTGACCATGTTCCTCTGCAATGGGTAGGCCAGCATGATGTTGGAGTGACTCGCGAGCCTTCACTGAATCGGGTTTAATGGCAGGGGGACCACCATGACCATGCTCCTCATTGCGTTTCTCGCGAGACAAGTGCAATTTCAAAGTTTCTCCTTTGATGTTTGAGGGAGCGGCTTGGCAAATGACGCACAAGGCCACAAAGATCAGCTAAAAGTAAATGAATTGTATTCTAAATATACATATATCCGATATTTGAATGGATCAAGCGCTCTTACGAATTTTCTCATTTCGCTGGCAAAAAGTATCTCGAACTGAACGGTCTAGATATTGATGATGAACTGCTGGAATCGTCGCGCATTCGGCGCATTTTATGGGATAGCGAATCTCTCGCTGGGCGCTATATTGTCATGTTTGAGATTGCTGTTAACCAGTTCGTAAATTGGTGATAATTGCCGTACCTTACATTGTACATATGGCGGAGAGACGAGTTTCTCGACTTGACTCGACTCGCACAGTATTTATTTTTCCCATTGATAGAGCTAATTATAAGCTGTAATAAAAATCACCGTAAGTCAAAAGCAGTGACAGACAGCAGCAGCATCTTTCCAACTTATACCCGTTTATATATAGTATGCATAATTTTTTATTGATATGTGCGAATCAAATGTGGCTCAAGGCGGCCAACTAGCCAGATTGACTTTGTGCTATATATTACTTGATCTCTAGGTCTTGGGAAGCCGGCAACGTTAGTCATCTTTACTTAGCATATTGATGCGAACAACACACAAAAACTATCTGCGCACGTTTAGAAAAATCAGTGCAAATATGAAAAGTTATAGGAAAGCTAATTGAAATGCACATAAATCTTAATCACTGTACGCCACTAATTGCAGGCTTTACGTAATGCGGCACTCTGGTTTACAGCTTAACTTTTCTGGGAATTGTACTAGTTTGCATTTTTAATGTAGTATAATTAATTAAATGCGAAACTCTATTTTAATAGCGTTTGCGTCTCATAACAACAATAGCAACCACAAAATTATCAATTCAAATTTTGTAGAACGCGCGATGAGCAATCAGTGTGTGCATAATAAATGTAGAAAGAAAATGCGTTGTGTGGTAAAAATGTGTTAATGTTGTGCTAATCAGTGTGTACACACTGTTCGCTAAGTTCTCGCATATAAATTTTGTAAATAATAAATTTCTAGTTAAATATAGCAGTGTAAAAACGAACAAAATGCCTGCAGAAATTGAAAATATCAATCCGAGTGTCTATGGCAAAATTAAGGAACGTGAAACAACAGCCAACGAGGAGGACGAAGCTGTTGTGGATCCATTTGATACACGTGAAATTTTTGGTGCGTCGTTAATGCAGCAATAAAGCAAAATTTCATCTAATCAATATTAATTGCAGATCTGATACGCAACATCAATGACCCGGAGCATCCATTAACACTCGAGGAGCTGCACGTGGTGCAGGAGCAGCTCATAACGATCAGTGACAAAAAGAACAATGTCCACGTGAATTTTACACCCACAATTCCGCATTGTTCCATGGCCACCTTGATTGGACTCTCGATACGCGTAAAACTATTGCGTTCGCTGCCACCACGCTTCAAGGTCACCGTGGAGATAACACCGGGCACACATGCCTCCGAGTTTGCCGTGAATAAGCAGCTAGCAGACAAGGAACGCGTTGCTGCCGCTTTGGAAAACAAACATCTGGCCGAAGTCATCAATCAATGCATCTCGGCGAGAAGTTGAACTCATGTACTTTCTATCTCTGTTTGTTAATAGTAAATATGTATAGTTTATTTTAGCATACGTCTGCAATCTTGGGTGGAACTAAAGACTATGGTAACACGGTTTTGAAGTTTAACAAGTGAAGCTATTGCTGCTGCTTGGAGGATGGTTGCTTTACACTGCTGTTGGTTATCCGCTGCTGTTGGGTAGGATCGTATTTGTACGTCTTGACTAGCGGTCCCTTGCCCGCCTTGGCGAAGCGTATCTCATCCAGGCGCTGTCGCTCCTCGATCTCCTTGGTGATCTTCATGTTGTCCCAGGCTGCAAAGCGATAGAAAGGAAACAGTTAGTTAACAAATAAAATTAGCAGCAAGAAGGCATCCTGATACGGCATAAGAGTGTCGGAATACTAAGCGAACTCTTGAGAAGGACCCAAAGATTAGAGACACAATTAGCTATAGAAAATAGAGGAATTTCAGAAGCACAAATTCTCAGCACACATCCTTGCTTAATGCATCGCCTTGTTTAGCATGAGAAGCAGTTCAGGCAATGGATTCTTCAACTCATACGAGATGATGTTTTTGGCTCTTCTGGGTTGCAATTAAGACTACCCCACGATATAAAACAATGAAGGTTACTTACATTCCTTCATGCCGCCGACGAAACCCTTCTTCTTCTTGGCGGGCAAGGAGCCAGGGGCATGCGTGATCATCTTGTCGATCTTGAAGTAATCCCGCACAGAGGGGATACGCAGCAAAGCCACCTGACCCAGTGAAATGAAATTACTGCAGGCCCAATACGTGAGAATGGCGGCGGGGAAATTCATGGTGAAGGGAAAGATGACCAAGGGCAGAGCACGCAGCACATACTTCATGGTGTTCATATTGGCAGCCGACAGACGCGCACTATCCGTGCCCAGTTCAATGGTCAGATACAACGTGGCGCTGGTGATGACGGGAAGCAGATACAAGGGATCCGCCAGCGTTAGATCCGTGAACCAGAATAATCCGCCATCACGCATCGACTCCACTGGGGCGTTGGCCATCTGACGCAGTCCCATGAAGAAGGAGATGAAGAGCGGCGCTTGCGCCAATGGTACAATCATATTCTTGAGAGGATTAACGCCTTTCTCGCGCATAAACAGCATCATTTCCTGTGCGTAGCGTGCGGATTCGATGGCATTTCCCGACTGACGTGCCTCTGTCATCTTCAGCTGCAGCACCTGCATCTGTGGCATGTTGTTGCTCATCTTCGCCGAGTTGCGTTGCGCGAGAATCACCAGAGGGAAGATGATGGTGCGCACCACAAGTGTACCAATGGCAATGGTGCCCCACCAGGGTATATCCCATGTGCAGTGCAGAAACTCCATGCAGTTCTGCACAATACCCACCGGCGAATAGCCGCCCAAGCCGATCGAAGCGAATGGTGGCTCACCAGCCACCGTTATTGTCTCCATCAGCGTTTGTGGCTCGACGACTGGTGCCACTGGGGCTTCAGGAATGGCGGGCAGATCAACAAGCTCCTTGGTTGAGACCACAGACATGGCATCTGGGCTGGAACTGGAGCTGGCGAAGCGCATTGTAACTGGAGATGCCGCCATGGATCCATAAAGCGGCAGCAATGTAGACGCAGGTGGCGCTGCTAAGCGACTCCAGCTACTTGCCATATGCATATCCCGACTGCTGGCAGTGGGAAACATCTGAAGAGTATATGTTTTTAGTTAGTAAAACGCATTCATAACAAACCGCACTTTGCAGGTTATGTCATCAACAATGAATGAACTTCGCTTGGCTTTAACTGCCGGCTGCTTACCTGTGTGCTTGTCCTGTTGGCCGTGCCATTAATCGCCAGCATCGCTTGGGAGGCGCGCCACAGCTGCATTCGTTTCGCCAGCATTTTGCAATTTGTTTTAATTTATAAAAATGTATAAAATTTGACGCATTCGCGATTCGTAGAAAGAGATGGCAGTCGTCGTGCTCCCCACACAGCTGGTTGGGCAAAAACATATGATTGCTACCAGGGCCGTGCACTCCACAGTATATTTTTCGGTTAGTTTTAGCTGCAACGTTAGGTGTACAACTTAAATTTAGAAGCGCACGATTTTGTGAGAATTTCACATAAGAAATATATAAATTTATAAGAATATCAATACCAAAAAATAATTTTAATAATGGCAGACTTTCCACAAGTATCTACATTCCCATCCCATTCCCAAATCGTTACCCGATGACCAATTTGAGTCAAAACTGCAAGTGTTTTGCAAAACATTCAACGGCACATGAACTTACATATTTAATAAACTTGTTAATTAACCAGCTGTTTAAAATTACATGTCTTTTAATCCGCACTTTGAAAAAATATCAAAATGTTCAATAAAGTCAGTTGGCATTTCTGATTATTGCTCAACGTTAATAAATTGCGGTCACACTTAATACCGGCTTACAGCTACATGGAAATAAATTTCAATTTAAAATTGAATTTTTATGGAATTTCAGATTAGAAAAATTAATGTAACTACAAATATCTTTGAAATAAAAGTGTGTATTATTATAGACAATTGAAAAAGTTCCATAAATATATATATTTTTTTCGACAAAATGTAAGTCGATTGACTAGCTTCAAGTCCTAATTTTAACGGTTAGGGAGAAATTAAAAAGAAATTTTAATTGTTTTGGTATATTTGTCATTAAATGAAATTATGTGTAATATAATTAATGTTAACTTGGTCCTTTAAAAATAAGTGAAATTTAACCTCAAACGTAAATACGCACGTTTAAGAGAATATTAGCTGGTGGAGCACAAGCAGCGCCACTTTTGTGCTCTTCACGATCGTCAGCGGTAAAGGAGCGAGCATGTTGCTCTCTTAACTTCAGTCGCTTTTTGGTGTTCGAGGCGAGCAGTCGTGGCGCGCACGCGTAGCAACTGGCACACACAAAGTAAATTCGAAAACGAAAAGGAAGAGGAAGAGCTGCTGATCGGTTGACGGGCGAATTAAAGTTTGAAACGATTTTTCAGTTACACGCGAGCGCTCCAGCGAATCGGTTATAGAGCTGCAGCGAAGTCACAATCGCAATAAATTATTTGCGTGCAATTTCTTATTGCAATTTCGGTTTTTTTCACGAGCTGGCTGCCGTCGCCGCGCATTGTCGCGTTTGTTTTTTCTTGAGTCGCTGGCGCAGCGCAGCTAGCAAAGTTCTTTTTGCGCGGCAGCCGTCGTCGCTTGTCGCCTGCGTCGCAGTCGCAGTTGAATTTTCAATAAACGCGTTTTCTTTTGGCACGCTGCGTGGGCGCCCTACCATGCGTCTGGCTGCCTCTCAGACTGTGTCTCTGTGTGTGTGCGCGTATTTGTGTGTTAGTGTGCATTAGTTAATGTGTATGTGTTGCTAATTAAAACAACAACAACAACCACATCAATAACAACAACAACAACGACTGCAGTCGCAGCAGCTAGAAACGAGAAACGATAACTTTGACGCAAGCCAAACAAAGTGCTATCGATAAATGCAATTAAGCTCATTCACAAATTGGAGCAGCCAAAGCAACAACAACAACAACAACGACAAGAGCAACAGGTGTTGGGCTGCCAGTTTAATAACAATTTAGTTTTTTTTTCGGTGGTAAGTTTCAATTTCAAAACTTTGCGCTACTTTGTTCATTTGTTATTCGTTATTGTTATTGTTATTATTATTTTTTATCAGCAATGTGGAAAATGGAAGTAATAAATATATAATTGTTTGCCTTCTTATTAGCGGTCAGCATCAACCGCAGTTGAAATAATATTTATTAGTTCATTGACAACAACAACAACAACAATAATAAGTAGATCAATTACGCGGAACAGTAATATTACGATAAGAAAATAAACTGCCTTGCCCCCTCCCCTCCCTTTGTCACCCTTTCGATGCCGCTGCCGCAGTCGCGTTGCAAGTGCAGCTCATTAATGCTTAAACTTAAAAACTTAAAAACTACACAAAAGATTAAAATATTCTAGAAATGTTTCTGAGGTTTATGAAATTGTGATATGAATATATGATTTGAAATATTTTTGGAGAAGGAAAATCAATTCTTCAAACTTTAAGCGATTCTTTAAGAACAAGTTAGAGATTATATATCAAATACATATTTAAATATAATATTATATTTTTTGTGTTTCTGATTTTGTTTAAATATGGCTTGAAAATAAAAAAAAAATAGAATATTTTCTATATTTTGCTTTTACATTTATATATTTTATGAAATATGAAAGAAAATTAAAAAAAAAAAAAAAAAAAAACAAAATTTTAGAATATTTCCTAGATTTTATTATAACATTTAGTTATTATTTAAAATATGTTGTTACTATAAAATTTATTTTCGTATAGAAGAATATTTCATTTATCAATCTTTAATCTTGAACTAGAATATTTAATTTATTTTACTATATTACTAATACAGTGTTTACTATAGAACTTGCTTAAAATAGAACGAAAAATTCGTTGCTAATCTTAAAGATAAATATTTGAGTAACTTTAAGCGCTTCGAACTGACTTTTCAAATGCAGTTTTTACATAAAATCGTCACAAATTAATTAGTAGCGAAGCTCGACTGCACCATAATTGTTTTTTTTTTCGCACTTATAAATGCATATGTATGAGGCAAATCTGTTGTAATTCGTAGGCAAACAATTAATTAACGCAACAACCGCAAATTGTTTGGCAAAGATAAAGCGAATAAAGAGAACGAGAAAGAGAGAGAGAGAGAGATCGGGAGTTATAAGAACCTCCTTCAAGATCATAAATTTGTTTATGGTTCGTTCTTGATACGAAACACGCCCCACAGCAGCATTAGAGGCCAACGATATGCTGCTATTCTGTTAGATCTTTGCCGATACAAATCAGTATCACAATCAAATTCAGAATCGACTTAGAATGAGAGAGGAAGAGAGGGAAAGAGAGACGGCTACCAGCCTTGCGAATTCCGAGAAGTGCTTAAGGTGCTTAAGGTTATGATATATGTATTCCCGAGTTCCAGACAAACTCCAACTCCATTCGAATCGATATTTGCCCCAAGCAAAAATCTGAGCATGCAACACAAAGTGTGCTTCAAAGCGGGGCGGCTTAATTCAAATTGATTTCATGATTTTTCATTTTTTTCCATTTCTTTCAATCGATTTTTATGTGCTCTTTTTTTTGGCAAACAATTTGAAGTGTCAATTTGTGTTTATAAAACTAAAATTATTTATCAAGCCGCTGGCGATCGCAAGTGGGCAGCGTAAACAGTTAAAAAGCGCACACACATACACATAAATACATGTATATATATGTGTATATATAGATATATATGTATTTATGTGTCTGAAGTCAAACGCGAGCACACAAATCGTAGCTAGATATTTTCTGACTCGGCTGCAAAGTCAATTCCCAAATATGGCGCACTTGTTTGTGTGTGGTTTAATGTCACACACACACACACTTATACACACCGACACACACTTGAAGAGTTGCACAAGTTTAAGTCGCTGCCCGTCAATATCTAAGTTTTTTGTTTAAGGAAATTCAACTACTTGTTTCGCCAAAAGACAGCAAAAAATAGTCACCAAAGCTGCGATAAATACTCACAGATATACCACATATGTATATATATACTATATATTGCTTTTTCCATTGTTGCTTGAATCAATATTGAGATTTGCATGTGTGTTATTTGGGCGCATAAATTCATTTGCCAATTGTTATCTAAGACTTCTCTTCGAGAGAGCAACGATATAAGGCTAGGCACATGTGTTAACTGATCTTAACATGGCTAAAGAACTTCAACTATTTGGCTAATTGTTGAATTATTTGCCGATTGCTATCCGCTGACTGACTAATGCGACAAGTTCGCTGACTAATCTGAAAACCACTTCCAGGAAAGGAATTCAATAGGCTTCTCCCAAGCAAACAGCATAACAACGAACGCTGTGAAAATTGCAATGGAAAAACTTAAAAAAAAAATCAAGCTTTTATTTGTTAGTTATTGCAGCTAAGCAATCGTTGTGAAAATCTAGCAGAATGAGAGCAATTTTATAGTATTAAAAGCAAATTAAACTTGAAGCACACATATTCAATGAGAATATCACAAGAGTTGAGCTTTACTATGTGAATTTGTAGATTGCATTTTTCTGAGAATATTTGTACATTCATAAACAAATGGAATAACCCAAGATAGAATTTGTAATAGCTTCGACAGTTTTATTGGAAAATTGTATCAAAATAATATTTCTGATATAGAAAATATTTGTTAAATTTTGTTATTTGTATTATATTTGTTATTGTTTTTTTTTTTTTTGAAATATATAATAAAGAAAGAATATATAAAAAAGTTAATGAAAATTCACACTGCATTGAGATTTGTCAATTATTTCTTAAATTTTCCGTATATTTTGCACTGTTTGGTATATTTTTAATGTTTTTACTATATCAATATACCAAATATAGACTTTGGTATATTTGTAGAAAATAGTGTTATAAAAAATGTCGAGAACACTCGACTGCAGCTTTCTTACTTGTTTGATTATAATACTATATCAATAAATCAAATAATCAATATATTTATTTTTATATTTGCTATACTCTTAGTAGAAAAAGGTTCTATTAAAAGTGGGTAGCAGGTATCTCAAAGTCGAGCAAACTCGACTGCAGCTTTCCTATGTGTTAAACTAAAATTTAAATAAGACAATTTCTTTATGTAAGTCTCTCTAATATTTCAATTTGGCACTGATTTGCATTTGGAAATCGATTTGCAGCGCAAACACAAAAACACTTTTGGAATCTCCTAAACGCAGCGATACAAAAATAAATAGCAAATTCTATTAGAACTTGTGCTAAATTTAAATGCGGAATGCGATGGCAAAATGTTTGAAATAACTAAATAAATGATGCGCCCATAAAATGTACTTGAAATTGCAAATCGTTTTAGTCGCATTATTTTAACAAATTATATTTGTAGCTAATTAGTTAAAATAATAAATATTTTTGTAAAATGCTCGTACTACTTTTTCTCACTGTAGCTCTAAAATCGCTTAAAGTTAATGAGTTAAACTCGTCGCAGTCGGAGATGCTGTCGAATGTATTAGTTAATTAGTATTAATGCTGCCCCCACAAAAATTGGCAAACGAATTGAAGTTAATCAATGAATCAACTGTTTAATGAATCACAAATCACAGAGAGAGAGAGAGAGAGAGAGAGAGAGAGAGAGAGAGAGAGAGAGAGAGAGAGAGAGGGAGTGAGTGAGTTGATTGTCTGACAGGTTTCACTGTAGTTGTAGTTGCTGCACTTGGCGCGTTTTTTCTTTGTTTTACGTCAACAAACCAAAACGAGCTGCAAACTAAGGGAAAGAATGAAACGGAGATACACACATATGTTATAAGTATGATATAAAATAAAATAGCTGCGTCGCGTAATACGCTAAGCCAACCTACGACGACGTTCTTTGCAACAGCTGCCGCTTAGAAACTAACCACACAGCAAATAAATAATAACAACAACAACTGCCAACACGAATGCATCAGTTAAAGGCACAGCCACAGCTTCAGCTTCGGCTTTAGCTTTAGCTTCAGCAGTTGCTTATTTAATATGCAAATGAGCGCATAAAAGCAATTCATTGCAGGGGCAGGGCAGCAGTTAAAGTCGCAGAGAGAGAGACCAAGAGAGGGGCAAGGGAATGGAATATTTGTTAAACAATAAATAAAAATGGCAAAAAGCAAAGAGCAGAAAAATACAGAATAGAAATAAATACATATAATTGTTATTCAACTGCTGCTGCTGCTGTTGATGAGGAGGATGCGCTGCGCTGTTGTCGACTGTCGATTCTCTATTGTGGCTGTGGCCCACGCAAAAACTAAAACAAGTAAGAAAGCAAAGTGGAATGTGCTCGACTTTGAGATACCCGATACCCATTGTGAATAAAAGCATAACGTTGTAGTATTAAATTGAAAATATACCCAATATATATATAGTGCAAAATATACCAAATTACTAAAAGCACTAAAAATATACCAAAAGCTATATTTGGTATATTGATATAGCACTACAATCAAAATTTAATCCAAATTGAAATACCACAAAAATACTAAAAATATACCAAATGTGATATTTGGTATACTGATATAGTGTTTAATTCACTATATACCATAAAATGCAATATATCACAAAGTACTAACAATATATATACCACAGAGTGCAAAATATACTGAATTACCAAAAACACTAAAATATACCGAAAGCTATATTTGGTGTCTTGATATAGTACTACAATCTAAATTTAATTTAAATTGAAATACCACAAAAATACTAAAAATATACCAAATACCAATATTTGGTATACTGATATAATTCATAATATACCATAGAATGCAAAATACTATATACCAAATTGTCAGTCAAAGTCTTTTCCTTTCAAAAGTATTTTCTTAAATAATTTCCAAATAACTTTTTTATCTTTTTGCAACCAAATTTACAGAAATCGTAAATACTGTAGTTGGGTATCGGGTATAATAATAAATATATTATGCGAGCGCGCAAACGCGGCGTATGAGTAATTTGCGTGTATGCAATTAGAAGCAAGCGCCGACAACACACACGTTGTTGCTGCTGCTGCTGAGATTGCAAGAATTAATCGCGTATAAAACAAAAAAGAACCACAAAATGTAATAACAAATGCGGCCAGCAAAAAAGCATTTAAGAAGCGAATAAAAAAACAATAGCAACAGCAACAGCAACAAGAAATCCAAGCAACTTGACAAACACTCTGTGGGTGTTTGTAGTTCTAGTTGTTGTTGTCGAAGCTGTTGTTGTTGTAGCCCACGCTTAAAATTAATAATAAAGTACGCAACAGCAAGAACAACAACGACGACCGAAAAGAGTTGGCACTGAAACGGCAGCTGTAAGAATTTTTTCGTTGTCATTCTGTGCACAGAATCAACCTTAAATTTATAATAAATTGTTTTGTACTCACTCTTTTTTTTTTTTTTTGGTGGAGCTGCAGAAGGAGACGCAGCAGTCGGGAGCAGTTAATGTGCCCATCAAATTGCCATAAATCAGCTCATTTAAATTGTGTTTCGTGAGTTGAGAGCCCGCGTGAAAGGTGTAGAAACCGTAAATAACAATTGAGCATCATTTAGTTGCATGAATTTTACGTTGTAAACTCTGTAAGCTAAACATATAATAGAGTAGAACGTAACGTCTGCCTTATATGGCAAAGAGGTTCAACTCTGATTGAAGACAACGCGTCGTATGCGTAATTCAAATGGTCGTCGCATCGCCCACACACAGATTCGAGCACAAAACATAAATTACTACTTGCACAAAGGCGGGCTAGGAAATAACCAAAAAAAAAATAAAAAATACTAATACAAATAAATAAACAACAAAACTAAGACCAAGACGTCAGCAGCTTATACACAATAGCTTTGTTGTTGTTGTTGTCATGTCCATTTAAGCCTTGCCAATTTTGGCAACTTGTCGGCCACTTGGCGCTTCAAATGCTCAGGCTACCGACTGCGATGCTGATGATGATGATTTTACGCCTTTCAGAAACGCTTGAGAAGACGCAGCTGAATCGACCGCCCATACAATTTGCTTTTCCCATATTAATTTATCATTTATAAACGATTAAAGTTATATAAATTAAATTGCGCGCCCAAAACAAATTCAACTCTTAATAATAGGAAGCGCTTTTTCACGCTTTTTGTGTAATTATTGACTTAGTCTTTGCGGCATAGCTTCACTATATAAATATATATAAGGCTTTGACCCACCTAACTAAATATATATTTATATTTATTTTTATTTTATATTTTTGTTTTTGCGCACTTCCGCCATGCGGTTCACTCTTTTATTGTTTTGTGCGCTTTTGTTTTTCTCGAGACTTCTCGGCTTGTTAACTTTCTAGGCTGCCATTAAAAAAAAGGCTGCTTTGGCGGCTTCAACTTATTGCAAACATTTCTAGGGCAACTCTCGACATATTTGGCCATGGCTGATTGCCTTGGCTCGCCTTGTCAACAGGTGAAATTTGTGCTGTTGTGTGTGTGTTTTCTGTTTTCTGTTGCCCGCCTAATTTGTTTGCGCTTTTGGCATAATTTTTCCATATTCCTCCACACTCGGATTTGCATTCTTCGTCAGCAGCAACGCAACAAAAATATAAAAAAAAGGCCAGGCAAAGATAAATAATGCTTCGATATGATGTCAAATCAGCGCCGAAGGTTGCCAAATAAATTCACATTTAATGTTATTACGTCTCAAACACAAACAATGTTTTTTTCCAGAATCATTTTTTTCTCTCCATAAAATGTGTCAATTTGTTTGCCAATCAGTAACTGATTGAACCGAACTGATCAAAAGATAGCGAACAGATTTCTACCACACAACATAATTAATATCAACTGATTGTCAGCTGATATGAAACTCACGGAATTATGCAGATCTCTTTAGCTCCAAATTTATCAAATATTATATCGTAAACTTTTCATTTTAATCGATCGCGCATCGATCGTTGAACTTTTTTATGGATTTTGCTGCTAGCCTTGATCATTTCTATGGAATTTTGGATCGCTTTCGTTAAATTTGTAGTCATTATTTAAGCATATTAGATAAGCTCTTCATTAAGCTAAATGATTGCGTTTTTTAGTTCAATATATTAACTATGTTTGTAGCAGACTTTTAATAAGAAAATAAATGATCAATATTTGCAGCAGAGTTTAAATATTTAGTTCGATAAATTGACAATATTTGTAGCAGAGTTTTAATCACAAAATAAACTAAGAATATTTATAGAAAAATTTTAATGTTCAATACTATAAATTAACAATATTTCTATCAGAGTTTAATCAAAAAATAAATTAACAATATTTGTAGCAAGGTTTTAAAATTTTGTTCGATAAATTGACAATATTTGTAGCAGAGTTTTAATATTTAGTTCACTAAATTATCAATATTTGTTGCATAGTTTTAATATTACATATTGCTGTTTAAATCAATAATAATTAATATGCAAATAAGAGTCTTCTCTTTCCTGCTGAGTTCATTTAAATTTCAAGCACGTAAAAGTCAACACATTAAACTAATTTATTGTGGCCTCAATTTTGATTTGGAATGTTAAATTTTTCCAAAGAACTATTTTCATTGATAAATACCAAGTGTTTGAATCATTTATTATGCATATAGTATTTGATTAAATTGCAGATGCTTTCGTCTGCTCTTCAGCAGTTTAGATTGTGTTTTTTTTTGTTGCTCACCCGCTGAGCGTTTTTAATTTAAGCAATTCACGTAAAACTAAGCTCATTAAATGTGGCATAATTATGTTTTGGGTTATCAGCGGAAAGAGATCGTCGAGATCGTTTTATAAGAATTTTGATTGAGAGCGCTGCAGAATCAATTTAAACAATTCACGTAAAAGTTGACTGATTAAATTACATAATTATATGCTGCTACTCATATTATCTTCGCAGCATGATCAAGTGGCACCCAGAAGACAAAAAAAAAAAAAAAAAACAACTTTGAGTGCGTGTTTGCATAGCTAATTCTGTTCATTTTTTATTAGCAGCCACTTGCGGAGCTCTTCTTTTATTATTGTGCACAGCACATAAATATTTATTTGGCAGAAGACATTGCGACACATGTCTGAGATTTGTGCTCAAGGTCGCGATCAGTTGAAAGATTTCTTGGAAGATACTTTTTCGACTTTTTTTGGGATGTTTGAAGAGACGCTTGCATTAGGAGCATTTATTAAATTTTGGTGCTGGATTTACGAGCAGCTGCTGAAACGGAAATTCTCAGCTAATCGCTCTCAACTTGTTTATCCAATTCTCCAATTCTCTCTTTCTCTAAGCATATTTTCCTCTCTTTCTCGCCGAGTGTTTCAAGTGTCTTACGGCGGCGCCTTTGGGCCTGCACTGCGTTTTGTTGTTGTCTGATTTGCGGTTGCGGTTTTATGTATTTTTTTTTTTTTGTGGCTTTGTCTGCCTTCGAGAATTCTATTAGAGTCGAGCGTAGAGCCGAAAATAAAATCGTATTCGTCTATTGATTTGCATCTATATTGCCAGAGAGCACTTAAGCTTGGCATTTGCCGAGGGAACTTGTTTCACCTACATTGCTTTTTTTCATTTCCGCAGCTGCGTGTGCGGCAAGTTCTCCAGCACTGCCATTTGTATCTGTATCTTTGCTTTTTTTTTGCCATGTATCCATGCAGTCCACGCAGTCACGAATTGTAACAATCGGTGAAGCCTATTGGAGTCCAAGGTTCGCTTCGTTTGTCCATTTGAACTTTGCACAAAAAGCTCTTTTAACGTTCTGACGGATTAAAGCGGCTTTCGATTGGGACTTCCATCAACAAAAATGAAAAAAAGGCATAAAGAACTCATTAACGACTTCATCGATCAACAGTCTTTGCTTCTTCAATTCTTGTAATTTTTCCAAGCCACCCACACTTTTGCTTATGCTTTGTGTATACCCGCTACCTTTAGGGTAGAAGGGTATTTAAGACGGCAGGAAATGTATGTAACAGGCAGAAGGAGAAATCTCAGACTTAATAAAGTCTATATTTTCATGATCAGCGTTAGCAGTTGAGACGATATTGCCATGTCTGCCTGTCTGTCTGTCTGTCCGTCCATATAAACACTTAGATCTAAGAGACTATAAGAGATAGAGATAGAATTTTTTTCGACACCATTTGTTATGCTTGACCGCAGATCAACTTTGTTTCCATTTTTTATCACGCCCACTTCCGCCTCGCAAATCGACAAAATTCGAATAACAAACGTAATTTTGAAGATAGCGTCGCTACTTTTGGTATATTTTGCCAAATCTAGTATATTTTGACATCTGTGGTACATTTCGAATGTAGTAATTTATCGATATACCAAATATGACCTTTGGTATATTTTAGTATTTTTGCAGTTATATTATTTGGTATATTCTAAATATAATACAGAACTGTTCTTTATTTAAATGGGTAGTATTTTTGTGGTATATTATTTGGTATATTTTAAAAATAATACCGCTTGGTATTGCTTTTAATCGAAATGAATAGCGGGTATCTCACAGTCGAGCACACTCAATTGTAGCTTTCTTACTTGTTTAATTTTTTCTGTGGCCGGAAGAGGTGCGAGGGACGCTGCCAATGTCGCTGGCTGGTTGCAACGGTATAAAATAATTTATGCGTTTGCCTCACGCGAATTACAATAATTCAAAGTGCACAACAACAATTGTGTTTGAGCTCTCAAAAAGTGCGTAAACTTTAAGTCATTGTTGTTGTGGCAGCCATAAATCGTCAAGTGAGAAACAAAGCAGAAATTGGCAAAGCCAATGCCGTTTCAAGAGGTGATCGTGCGTGCCTGGGATAAACACTCTTGGTCGCAAGTCAGATATAACGATCCAACGAACAACAACTCGTAAATTCATTTGTTTTCATTAAGCAAACAGCAATTGGACAAAGGGAATTGTGCGGGTGGCAAAATGAAAAAGGGAGAGGAGACACAGACAGACAGACACAGAGAGAGAGAGAATTGTGTAGCCTTCAGTTTGTTAGTTGAGCAATGCTTAAGCTCCATTTAATTGATTGTTAACAAGGTGTGAATTATTAATTAGATTTTGTAATCCCACAGAAAGAAGGGAACACATTATCATCGAAAGGGTCTCGATCGATCGATGGATCGTTAACAAAATATTCATTTACATACGCAAGTGCTAGTTGGCTTTTTACAAGTGCTCGATAAGTGATATTTACTTCCTAAGTTCCGCTTACAATTTTAACACTTGCCTGCCATATATAGAGCTAATATTCTGTAGACAAGTTTAAAATTAGAAATTCAATGATACTTGAAATTATTTTAGTACTTCGTTTACGCAAAAATTGAACTGATATTGAAATTTAAACAAATTCGTGATATTATTTTAGTTACTTTTAGAGGCTTACTGTTTATAACTGTTTGCGATAAATTGTTTTATCTCTTATTATTATTATTAACACATCTTTCGGTTATTTTCATTTAAATTCGTACTCAATTTTGTTTTTTCTTTGAGACTTGCTCTTTGTATTATTTGTTTTTTTGTATAATTTTCATATATAATTGATATTGATGATTTGATCTTTGACGATTTTTATTTAATTTTTAATCATTTGTCTTGTTTAAATTTTATTGGCAAAAGCAAAGTTTACGCATATGAACTTAATATGTATTTATTTATGGTTCAAATAATGCCTATATTATATTACGATACGATGGTAAATTTAGAAATATGGCAACTATTTTTAGATAGGAATTTATCTACAAAGCTTGTACTTATCAATATCGAAACAAAATTATAGAAAGATTTCCACCGCAGTGACAAAATTATATTGTTTTTTTCTACTAAAATTTCAATAAAATTTTTTATGTGACAACTGTGTTGAAATAAAAATTTCTTTAACAGACTTTAAATTTTTCTTGCTTATACATATTTCTTATTAATTATGTAAACTTTGTTAGTTTCTTTGTCAAATAACTTTTCAATATGGCAATTTACAAATAAGGCAACTGTGTTGTAATAGAAATTTCTCTAAAACATTTTGAAATAAATCTGACTTTGACAGTCTTTGAATTTGAATATTTGAATTTTTATGACTATAATAATTCCTTTTTCTAATAACATTACAATATAACAATTTACATTTATGATAACTGTGTTGTAATAGTAATTTTTCTAAACCGTCGTCAACTTCTCTATTAAAACAGAGTAAGATTGAAGAGTATCCGATCGATTGTTGGTGTGACGCTATCGGGAAAGCATAAAGAGTGTCAGACTATGTGATAGCTCTATGGCCTGGGCATTTATGGGTCAGTCTATCCCAAAATAGGCAACAGAGTGTGAAGAGCGTCAACGGCGTCACAGCGACAGCTGCAGCTGACGTTGATTGAGTTGAAGTCCAGCATGTGGAGTGTTTTTCTTCTTTTTTGTGCATAGCAACGATTCATCGATCGATTGTTCGGTTCGATTGTTGACGATGCGCAACACGTACGCGGATATCCGTGCTCAATCCGAATCCGACTCCCAAATCCCCCCAATTGTAATTAAACACGCTAAGCGGGCGTGCAATGCAAGTCAGACAGAGAAAAAGAGCGATAGAGAGAGAGAGGCTGAGAGTGGGAGTCATCGTCGTCTACTAGCCTGGAGGGTAAGTCAGTTAACGGCGCCTATCAACAGACCCATCTATCGCCTCGTATGTGCTTCATCAAATTGAAATTATGCACAGCTGATCGACAGTCGGACAGTTAGACAGATCGCTTATGTAATGTCTCTGGGAATGGGAATTGGAATGGAAATGGAATTGGGACTGAGACTGAGACTCAGACTCAGACTCAATCGCTGACAATTGAAGACAGCTAATAACTTTGACGAACAGTGAGCGAAAACTTCAACTCTGTCTACAAACTATCCTCGATCATTGCAACGATCGCAGCGACAACATGCAAACACTTCCTCTCTCCACGGAGTCATCTCGTTTTGCTCGTTTGCCCGTTTGCCATGTAACAGCTTTGCGCAAAATAATTTACACAAATAAATCAAAGTCATAAAATGCATAGAGCTGTAGCTGAAGCTGGAGCAGCGACTGAGTTGTGATCATCGCTTTCGTCTCTTGATTGCTTGACTCGGAAGATCAGCCAAAGATTTGCTGTTGCTTTTTTTTTTTTGAGTAGCTTTTTAGTTACTTTTCGTTGTTGCTATTTGCTATCGCATTAAAGAATTTAATGAAATTTAATGAAAAGTTACACGATCGCAGACACGACTCGATCGTTTGTCTCACAAACACACAGTGTTGCAATATGAATATGAATTTGTCTCTAGGACATTTTCGCAATTAATTGAATTATCGTCGTGAATGGCAAAGGCAGCCAAACGATTTGCTACTCGGTGCGATGTGCAATCAAATTGAGAGTTGTGAGTAGCCACCGAAGCGAAGACCAAACGCTCATTCGATCGTTCGATCGATCGTTCGATGGCTCGATCGATTGGCAGGTCGATGGTTGGTCTCAGTCTTGAGTATTGAGTCTTTCGTCTTGGGCTTGACTTGACTTATGCGCGGCACGTTTTATGGCTTTTTTGGCTGCAAAGAATATGAGTGGTACATTTGCAGTGTGGCATTAGCATTGCAACAATCCACAAGGGTGTGGCATCCACACACACACACACACACACACATGTCGATTGCGATTCACTTGCCACAACAGTGTTGCAGCTCGTGTTAAGGTTAAAGCAAACCCCGTCAAAGCTATTAAATTCAGTCAAGCTCCATTAGATGCGGCAAGCAGCGCAGTCGACGTCGCTGTAAGCGTCATTTACGCCTAATTAAACAAATTATTGCATGTTTATGCTGCAAGTGCTAGCAGCAGCAACAAAAACAATTGGTTGCGCATACGCCATGTGGCCCAGGAAATCTCACAATGAAATCTTAATTGTAAGACAATCGTCACTTTGGCTCGTTGTACTCAGCACACACACATACACACACACACACATTGTTTATAAATAGCGCAAAACGCAAACTCAAGCGCAAATCCGAACCGCATCGAAGCAACTGCCAACAACTGACAACAATGCAAAACAACAAAACAAACGGCTAACGAAAATATTAAGTTACAAACTTGGCTTACAAGTTCACGAGCCAACAACAAACAGCGGCAGCAGCATGAATGGCAATCTTTTTCTCTTTTCTCGGTGCACACGCCGAAATCATAATGCTCTCTGGCAAATTAAATAAAATATGCAAACTTTATATTTAAATATTTTGAATTTATGAAGAGTTAATATGTAAATTACTTTTTGAAATTCTTTTGCACTTGTTTCAGTCTAGTCTCTAAGCAAATGTTTATTTCGGATTTATAAATCCAATTTTCTTTGATCCATCACAATTATGTATTTTAAAACATCTCTTTTATTGCTAACAAAATACATTTACTAGACAAAGTATTTTTATATTTATTTATGCAAATGTGATTTTAATATTAAATTTATTTACATGTACATGTAAATTCATTTCAATTTCTTGAGAGTTCTGTAATTTCTTTTGCAATTGGTTTAGTCAACTTTCGAAGCAAAGCTTTAGGTTTTTATGATTCAAATATGCTTTGGAATATATTAATTTAAATGTTTAATTAAATTCATTTCAATATTAACTTTTATTTTATTATAAAATCAGCAGCAATCCAAAGTTGTTCTTATATTTTATTTTTACATCAATATTACTAATTAAATTAAAATATTTAAGTACAAGAAATTCATTATAATTTCATAATTTCATTACGCAAATTCGTTCGCAATTGCTTCAGTTAAATTTCTTAACAAAAGTGTTTATAGATTTGTGGTCTAATAGTTCTTTGGAATATATTGGTTTGACTTCCTATACAAATTAATTTCATATTTTATTTATATATTTTGTACGTTGACGTATGATATTTGCTTTCAATTGCAATTGATTTCACAATTCACTTTGATGTTTACTTTGCTAAAATTAATACTTTCAGCATGTATCGCAAATTAGTATTTATATTTGATTTATTTATATTTTATTGTTATTCACGCTTTGTTCTTTATTTATGTGCTACTCCACAAATATTCTAAGCATGTGCTGGAGTGATTTATTAAATCTTAATCAATGAGCTAATGAAGGGCCGCTGTCGCAAGTTATCCGATTACTAAACAAATCTCTAGCTAATCGCTTGTCTGACTGGCTTTTTTTTTAAATTGCATTATAAATATTTAACACTGCATTAAATGTTGAATTCCCCTTGAATGTGTTTCGCTTCTTTCATCGCATTTGGCAAGCTGCATGATCAACTTGAGATGCCCTCGACGAAGCCAAAGTTATTCGTACTCAAGAGAGAAGAGAGAAAAAGAGTGAGAGAGAAACAACAAAGCGAAGCGAGTGGCGCTGTGGGCGATTCGGCTGCCTGGAGATCGCTGATCTGTTTGCCGCTTGTCCTCGTCTTTGTCTGCCCAAGTTAACTGAGTGTGTTTGTGTGTGTGTGCTTCTCTGTGTGTGTGCCCCAAAAAGGCCAACTACAATGCAGGCTTTGGCCAACTAATTCGTCTGTCACGTGGCGTGGCCCGATGCCACACACACTGAACTGAAACTGAAATAACTGAAATGCTGAAATGGGAGCAATCTGCGCAGCTAATTTTCAATGTGCATTGCATGTAGTTCAAGTTCGAGTTGGCGCTGTGTGAGCTGCGAGTTGCGAGTTGCGCAAGCTTTTTAGCCAGGCCAAAAAGGTAAAAGCCAACACTCACAATTCGTCTTAATGCCACAGACCTTTGACAGGCTCTCTCTCTATGTCTCTGTCTCTGGTACTCTAGCCTGGCCTTTAATCTCTGCCATTTGGATTTTCACGCTTGTCATTTGATATCTAATTTTATACACTTTTAATTTATGCATTTGTTTTTGCGCTTTGTTCGACAAACAGCAAAGCAGCAAGTGCGAGAGATCTCTGCAAAATGTTGAACTTACATAAATGGCAGCTTGTTGGATTGCATTTCAATGCCGCAATTTGACAATGGGCGTAACACAGGGCACAAGAACTAAAGAAAGTACAAAACTCTGAGTCTGATTCACCTGCCACGTAGGTGTGATAAACGCGTGCTAAATATAGTCAAGCGATAGATCTCGAGACATAGATATTCTCGAATGTGATGCGGAAGTACATGTTTGGATGCGCCACAGCCCGAAAAAAGACCTCAATAAGCTTCATAAGCTGAAGGACAAATAGCTAAGCGTGAATACCACGCAAAAAGAAGTCAAAGTAGAAGCAAGAATCGCACCCACCAAGTGACAGCAGCACAACCCAAAAACAAAAACTTGGCTGACTAATCAGAATTTGAGATATTGTTCGCGAGAGAGACTTGATCTCTTTGGCATGAATGAAGTGAGGAAAACAATTTGCAGAGCCCACACAGCGTAGCTGAGAAACACGACAGCAACAACGGCAACTGAAACCACAAGTCAATGTCAGCACACTGGCGGCATCTATCGGCCAGCAGCTGTAGCTTTTGCTGTAGCTGTCACTGCGATTGTAGCAACAAAAGTTGGACAGCAAATCAAACAAATAACAAACACACATCTTTACCTGCGGCCGGTTGAACTTTTTGTGTTTTGACAATTCAAAGTTAAGGTCAACAAGGGATTTGAAATGCTGCAATGCGTGGGCTGCGGTGCATTGAACCTAGCTCCAAAAAAGAAAAATGAAACGATCTGAACCGCGCAGCATAATTAGCGTTCATTGTGCGCAATTGGCCCTGAAAGTCGTTTTGGTATTTTCGATTTATTTTGGCACTCGATATGTCATTAGCCATTTGGTTATAAAGTAGCATATACACCTGGTATCTCTCTCAGACATTCTGCATATGTGTGTTCGTAATTTGTTAGCTTGTTAGCTGTCATAAGAGTCGAACATATTTATGCACTTTACAAGAATCGCAAAACAAGTCTCCAGCTGTGTGCAGCAGTCGTATGTCTGTCTATAGCTTAGAGCTGCAACCTTTAAACCCAAATCCGTTTCGTATCTTAATAAAACAAAAAACTTTCGCTTTTCCGTTGTGTAAACGAGCGATGAAAATTGCCCATTAGCGCCTCATCTTTTATAGGCTTACAGCAACGAACCTGTTCCACTTTTTGTCTTTCGGTTTCACACTTTGCCGCCAATTGCGCAAAACTCCAAAGTTCCCAAAAAATTTACAAAATTTTAAAATTCCCCCTACAATATATTACTCGTTGTTTTTCACACGTTGCACGACTTTTTTTTTGTTTCTCTATTTTTCAATGGGTTCCAAGTGCAGCCCCCAAAAATAAAAGTGCTAGACCATTCATAAATTCTCATCAAGCGAGGGATTCCCCTTCCTCATTTCATTTCTCTGATCTCTGTGGAGGAACCCGCGTTGACTGTCAAATGTCAACAAGCGCCACGCGGCGTTCTGAATGAGACCTAATGAAGAAGTCTCTTTTGGGATAAAAGGGACCAGCTCTAAAGTGTATCTATTGAGTGGGACTACGTTACAATGTTGTATAGCGATGACAAACTGACTGACGAAAGCGCATTTAATTTACCCCGAAAAGTTCTTTCTTTCAACAGTTTGATAAATTGAACTGATGCTTAAATAGCTGACACTTGATATAAGCGATATTTATCTTATCTTTACTATGCATGTGTATGTTGTTTAATCATTATTAATCGAATTTGCTTATTTTAATTCCCAAGTGTGAATTGAGAAATCTCTTGGGAGAGAGAAGCGAGGGATCACAATGAGTTCATTTATTTTATTTGGTTTATATTGAGGAAAAAATACATAAATATATTCAGACATACATATATAAATATATTCTTATTTATATTGTATTGATTGGATTATACTCAAGTTAATTTTTATTAAACTAGATTAATAATGCATTTCTAGTATTAATCAGCGAACACAATAGAGTTCAAAAGCTAGATCTTTATAAAAAGAAAGCTTTATTAAATATATTACTCAATAATTATTTATAATAATGTCAGTAATATTTAAGTCTTATTTTATAGATATACCAAAATGTATTTTAACATTATATCTTCATTAAAGAATTATTCATTACTTAATACCTAAAATATTGATTCAGAAATAAAATATATTGATTGGGTTATATTCATTTCATCACTATATAAATTATAATCTATAGTTCAAGTAAACTTGTATTATAAAAGACTAGTTATATATGTATTGTGTTCAATAGAGATCACAACAGAATTTAAAAACTAGATCTTTATCAAAAGAAAGCTTTATTACATAAACCCTACAATATACCTTAATTGATTAAGCATGCATAATGCAAGCATCGACTTTCTATCGAGATTAGTTCAATTTAAACCGATGTTTAGCTAACGGCTTTTCATTCACAATCATTCACAAAAGGGCAGCACGTGCTCATCTCTAGCGCCCATATCTAAAGTACACACATAATACGAATGTTTGAACGAACTTTAACTTGAATGACTAGTTGTTGTTAGCTCTTTGGCTTTTGTGGTTTAGCTGTTAGCTGTGTTTTTTGTATTTTGTGTATTGGTCATCCAAAGTCAACGTCAGATTTAGAGTCAGAGTCAGAGTCATAGTCGAGAGTCATCGTCATCAAAAATGCAAAGCCTACGCATGCTTTATTTTATTATTTCTGTTTCTGTTTTTTTTCTTCTCTCTTCATTTATTTTTATTTTTTTCTCTCACTATTTTAAAGCCCGTGGGTTGCGTTTTATTTACTTATTTTTTGTTTAGTCTCAAATGTTCTTTGTTAACCACATCACAACCAGAAAACATTTTAAATTATGTACTTTTTATGTGCATATTTGTATTTTTTTCGGTGATCTGTTGAAGAGACGCCTACGTTGCAAGAGTTGGACAAGTGCTCATCAGGTTGACCAGCTGTTAATTGAGGCATTAATCGTTGTTTTTACCTTAATGGGCGTGTTGTTGCCACGCCCTAATTACTCAATTTTTGCAAAAGCGCAGCTTGACCTTCGTTTTGTGGCTGCACTTCAACTTGACATGTGGCCGAAAGCGTTTAACTTCAGCCGAAAGCTGAACTGAGTGCAAGTGGCATTATCCTCAAAAAAACAACAAAAAATTGAGATCAAGTGCATGTAAGAGGGAGAAGGAATGAACAGAGACGGAAAGAAAGAGAGGGGAAGCGTTGTCTACACGTTGCATGAATGAGTCGGGCAATGCAAGTTGCATTGAGATTGAGATGGAGATTGAGAATGGCAATCGCATAAAGTATATAAAGGCAATAAAATGTATCCCAATTTCAAGTACGCGACATCTCGAATTGGCTTTTTGTATTTTTAGCGCATATTCGAAACATATCAAAACGAACAACGTACAGCAACAACAACAACAACAACATCGACAACAACGACAACAATCGATACTGCCACATGGAGCTGTAAAGATGTTTTTACCGATTTTAGAAGTCATAAGGTCAATGCTGAGTGCGCTAAGCGTCGAGATCGTGTTTTGATTGGGACTCGTTGTTGTTGTGTTGTGTCTCAAAGTTGTTGCTGTTGTTATTGCTGCTGTTGCTGGCGTCGTCTGTTGTCAAGTGTTATGACTCGTCCATCAGTTCGCAGTTAGTTGAAAACTGCAGCAAGCAACACAAAGCTGAGTCTCTGTGCTTTTTTTCCCAGACAGCATCAG
The DNA here is from genome assembly GCF_009650485.2 of Drosophila albomicans. Classification (NCBI taxonomy): domain Eukaryota; kingdom Metazoa; phylum Arthropoda; class Insecta; order Diptera; family Drosophilidae; genus Drosophila; species Drosophila albomicans. The sequence goes on along the minus strand of NC_047629.2, from coordinate 44,128,971 downwards.
AGTTTGATGTTGTTTGTTGTTGTTGATAAGACGAGCATCAACAACAACTCAACTCAACACAACTCAACAGTGAAATGAAAATGAAGTTGCATAGCTCTCGATTAAACAAGAATAAATAAATGGGACGTTCTCATGGTCTCGACGAACACAAAATACGCTTTCAACTTTGCCAAGGGCAAACAATCATCCGTTTTGTAACTGAAGCATCTATAAGATCCAAAATCTAATTCAAATTTCGAGCATATTAAATAAACCTTAGCTGGAAAATTCTTATTGTTTCTACTTCCCCAAAATGGGAAGCTATTAACTTGGCTATATTTGGATTTAGTTCTTGTTAACAACGAAGAGAATGAGGTTGATAATGGTGCTGAGAACTATTTGAAAATAGTTCAACAACAAGTTCATTTTACATAATTATTTGTTTGTTTTTGTACACAAAAATTAAATGAGTTAAATCAAACTTATATTCTTTTTATGTAGGAAAACTTATTTTATGTGTATTGTATGAACAATTATAGAATTGCATTAAGATAATTTGCTAAACTTTTCAAACACTTCAAGAGTATTTTTTCGCATTGAAATCGAAAAGGTTATATAAAAATAATATATTTTTAATGTGCAACTGATTGCAGAATTGCATAACAATTTTTGATAAACTTTATAACATTTTAAGAGTATCTTTTCGCATTGAAAACTGAAGAGCAGCAGCAGCATCTGTCATAAAGAACTCATAAGCATCATAAATAATAAGGCCAAATGTGTAGAATATTCGCCTTAAACTTTAATTGAATATGTGTTGAGCTATTATTAAAGTTGAAGATAAATATTTAAATAATTGCAATGTGCTAATAAAAAACTCAACGATGAAGCTGCAGGTTTGCGTTGAGGGTGCGAGATTTTCCATTATGTTATTTCAATGAAATAAATTGATGTAATGGTAATATCAACAATGTTGTGTTTATCGCATTTATCGGTTATCGGTTAAGTACAAACACTTTACTCAATGGCCATTTATTTAATTTTCTATTCACATTTGTATTTTTGTTGTTGGACAAATCAAAATGCAAATTCGTTACGGCTGCCGACTGTCGACTGCAGCTCGTAAAAAATATTCAATAAAAAAGATTATGAAAATTGTGCAGTCACAAAGCAATGGCAACAAAGCCAAAGCCAAAGCCAAACACCAACACCTTTTTTTAACGGTGGCCAAAAGCAGTTAGAGACAACAAAAATAACACTTGGGACACACCCGTAGAAAATGCATAGAGAGAGATAGAGAGAGACGGCAGCGTTTTTGGAAGAGGCTGCAGCTTCATTTGCTACAATTTGTTACAGGTGGCACGCAACTCGAAATAACAACAACATCGGTAGCGACCTTGCCACAGTTCTGCTGGCGTCGCTGCTCTGCTTGCTTATTAGAGATTTAATATGAAACTGTTTAGCATTTTTCATGTTTACATTTCAGATCTTGTCTTGTCTCGCGCTTGTCCACTGTCAAGTGTCCTACGTGGCGTATGCTTGATTTGTGAACAAGCCCACAAAATAAATAAAATATCGAAATATTTAAAGCATTTCCGATGCACTTTGCACAACATTTAATCACATTAAGCAGCTGGCTGAACGGCCTGTGAATTTGTTAAACACCAAAAAAAATGAGGCCCAAAAAAAGCATAATTTATACAACATTCATTATTAAAATGTCGCATAGACATTGAAAGCGACACAACAGCAACACGAGACAACGAGACAGCGAGACATCGAGACACAGACAGAAATGTTCGTTGAGCATTGAAAAGTTTTGAAATTCGTGAATTATTACTTGCACTTTAACTTGGCTTCGAGCGAGGCGATGACGATGAAAATATTTTACAATCTCAGCGCCTGGCAAAATTCATGTGTATAGAGCTCTCTGTGTGTGTGTGTGTGTTCGGTTGACATTTTATAGACGGGCGACGGCGACACCAAGTCGCCACCTGTCGTCTGTGTTGAGCAGCCAACAGCGAGAGGGGGAGGGGAGGGGAGCTGAACAGCGGGTGGGGAGTAGAGGACAACGACAATATGACAAAGCCATTTGCGCCTGTCAACGCCCCGCAATTGTCTTCGAGCCAAGACAAATGAGCCGAGGCTAAAAACTTCAAATAAAATAACAAGTCAAAATCTCACACAGAAGAAAAATGTGAGAGGGAAAAAGTAAACCAAAAAACCAAAAAACTTCGAACCTCAAACAAGCCAAATACAGTCAAAGAACTCACGACAAAAGACATGAGATCTTTGCACCTTTTGACAGAAATTCTAATTAGCCTCTTTCGTCCAGAACACTGACTGCAACGAGTTCATTAACATTTTCATTTGCCAACCGAGTGTGTTTAAAATGTTCCCAGGGTATTTCCGTTTTGAGGTTTTGTGCTGCCAACTCTGTTTACAATTCAATTAATTTCGCATTTTTCTGTTTTCAACGTTTTTCAACTGCTTTGCATAAAAACTAAAAAAAAAAAATTGTCAATAAATGGCGCTGCAATCATCGTCTTAACCCATTCGATATATACATATATTCGTACTAATGGAACCAGTTTGTGCCCCGATAAGCATTTAATTTATCGGTCTATCAGTCGCCACGAGTCTATAGCCTAGCTTATAAACACTCTGCGCCAGATCAGCGGCTACTACTCCGAAGTCTGTTGTGCGGGTGGTGTGCCTAATTGATTGAAACACAAATTTAAGCAGCAGGTTCGCAACACTAAACAACACAAAAATGAAAAGCTATTGAAGGCCTACAATATCGATTTATCTATAAGCTCTAAAATTTACTACGATTTAAATAATAAAATAAAGAAGAATCTAAACAGAGCATATTTTAATTATTTTAATTTCTTAATTTAGATATAAATACAATTAAAGTAAAATACATTTTTGATTTATTCCTTTATCTCAATTTAAATTTAATCAAAATTAATTTAATTTATTCATTTTTCTTAATTTAAATAGCATCAAAAATGAGTAAATTATATATTAGTCAAAATATGAGCTCTAAATTTTCTTTATTTTAAATATAAAAATAACGGAGAATCAAAACGGAGCCAATTTTAATTATTTTAATTTTTTTATTTAAATATAAACACAATCAAAGTAAAAAATGTTCTGATTTCTTCCTTTTTCTTATTTCTCACTTTAAATATAATAAAAATAAATTCAGTTTATTCATTTTTCTTAATTTAAATAGAATCAAAATTTCTGTAGATTCAAAGAGGGAAAATTTAATTTTTTTAGTTCGTAATTTAAATAAAGTAAAATAAAACAAGTAAGAAAGTTAAAGTCGAGGGAGATTTTCAATGGAACCATTTTCCACAAATATGCCAAAAATATATAAATGTGCATATATATTAGTATTATAATATACTGAAGCCCTTATTTGGTATATTCTGCTAGTTGCACAAGTTTTCTGCAGTCACAAAGTTATAATACGCTTCTCATTTATATTATTATTTACAATCCTTTATAATCCAAAATAAAGTTTAAGTTTAGTTTATTTATTCAATCATCTTACTCAATAAATAAATATTTATCTCTTCTTAGAAGTATTTTAGAACTTTTCTTACTCTTAGTTAATAAATATACTAATTGAAAGTTATTTTGTGAGAATTGATTTTTATGATATTATCTTTTATCAATGAATTTGTTATTCAGACCTGTTTTTATATACCCAAATTGAGTCATAAATTTTAGCAATACTTGCAAAATAAATATGCTAAATGATTAGCAATAATTACTTAGGTTTTTTTTTTGTATACTTTACTTTTATTGATAGTGATAAAATCTTAGAATTAACATTAATTGACAGTTCTTTTAGAGATGATGTGAGTAAACATGTCAGTTAATGAGAATTCGTTTCATTAATTCCTTAAATGAAGCAATAATCACTGCATTAGATCTATCCAAAGATAATCTCATTCTCTTTATGCCAACTCAATTATGCAGCAGAGTGTAATATGCCATTTTTGAATTCATTAGAATTTCAATAGGAGAGAGAGACAGGCAAAATGAATATGACACAAATTGCAAATGTTTCAAGACATTTTCGATTTGATTGAGAACTTGTTTTCCGATTTGATCTTTAGGGTACACAATCCAATAATACCATATCGCATTGTTAGCCTGCGGATTATATCGGAAGTGTGCGAGGCACTTTATCCGGGCATATCTAAAGGATGTCATGTTCTACGAGCTGTCCATTTATTTTATGGCATTTTATGTGATTTCATTAGCGACGCCGTCAACTAGCCCCAACAATAACAATCTGTATAAATAGTTGTTTGTTTGTATATAAAGTATAAAGCAAAAAAAATATCAACATGAACATTTAGCGCACACACAAATTATAATTTCAAATAACGCAAAGTGCCACTTGAGATCAGAGCTCTTAACAAAAATGTTAAACATTTTATCGGCCTTTTTGTTGTCGTTGTCTTTGTTATTGTTGTTGTTGTTGTTTTTACATAGTTTTTTAATGAAAAATTTTCGTTGTTTAATATGCGAGAACTTAAATGGCAGAGAGACTTTGTCGGCAGATTTGTGCACTTTTGCGATTTGGCGACTAATCGAAATGCCTGTTTAAAGTGTAAACAAATTAACAAGATCATTTAATATAATTGAGATGAGATCTCTTGATTGAGATCTCTTGGAGGCGGGGCAACTAAAGCGACTAAACAGATTGAAAACTCAGCCGCCGACTTTGATCTTGGCCTGAGTTCGTGTCTCGTTCTTTCGCTTCGCTTCACGTTTGCATTTTGACCGTCAAAATGTTGCAGTTGAGAAATCAAAGGCAATTGGTTTAAGGTTTATTGGTTTTGTTTTTTCTCTTCTTTTTTTCTGTCTGCGCCTGCAGCCCAGAAGTCAAGATCGTAAATTAATTAAAAGCGCTGCATGCGCCGCATATAAAATAGACAAAAATATGGAGCAGCGACTGACAAAGTCCGCGGGGCCAGCAGCGATTGACGTCGGGTTTTGATGGGTGGGGTGGGGTAAATCCCTCGTGATCGCCGCGTCATTTGGGTGCACCCTTTAAGTGTCTAATGCAATCAACGCGATTTTCATGGGCAACGCTTTTCATCTAGTTCTCTTCTCTTCGATTACAGATTCAGCGCACGAGGGGCGTTTCGGCGTGACGACGGAAACTGTTTAGTTATTCAATGCGGCAATCAAGTCCAAGTCCAATTCCAACTCCAAGAACTGAGAACCTTTGCAACGAGCCGCTGCTGAAATCGATCGATCCAATTGCGTCCCCACGAGCAACGTGACAAACTGCGAGCATAGCTCGTCACCCTCCTCCCCCCACACTCACATTCAACACTCCCACCGATCACCGATCAACCACCCAAACATACAAACATGGACTCACTCATCGGTCTGGATTGTATACTCGAGAATCGTGAATACATTGCCCAGTTGGGCACTGCCCTAGACACGCAGAATACGACAGTCAAGAAGCAGGTCTTCGAGCTGCTGTCAGCGCTCTGCGCCTACAAAACCGATGGCTACGCCCGAGCCATCGAAGTCCTCGACTTTTACAAGGTAATCATCATGCTTAGCATACATAGTTTTGTGTCTATTCTTATGCCACAACTCACTTTATCGCCTCTTTGGCTCGCCTAGAATCTCAAAAAGGAACGATATCGTTTTAAAATTGTCATAAATGAGCTGGAACAGTCAAGTGCCGCCACAGAGCCGCCATTGGACTATCAAGCCACGCTCCTGGCCTTCATCAACTGCGTCATCATCACGAAGAAAGAGCCACAGGAGCGCATCCGCATACGCAACGAGTTTATTGGTGAGTCTTACTGCTTAAATAAGTCATAAAGTGCAAAGTGTTTGACTGTTCATTGCTTGTAAACTATCGAGGATTGCATAAGGAAATTTGGCATGTCAATTCTTAAGACATCTATATACAAGATTAAAGACTGGCTGGCTTCGATTTAGTCAAGTCTTAGTACCTTAGTTAAGATTATTTGAGAAAGAAAGTAAGAATATAAAGACAAACGTTGCTTGTAAACTATTCAGGATTGGGTCATACAATTTGGTATGTAATCTAGCGATCTATAGACAATTTTTAAGATTGACTGGTATCGATACATTAAAGCTATAAAGCTATATTTAATTTTAGTTTTACTCAGAATGATTGCAAACTATCCCATTTAAGGTCATGAAGTTTGGCGAGAATTTAAGACTTACATAGAAAATATTAATCAGAATGAAATTAAGATAATTAAGACAAGCATAGCTTCATAACTATAAAAGTTTATTTTATATATTAGAGCATGTTAATCATTAAACTTGTACTAACTTACTCTAATATAATCAAGTGATAGCACCATTATTATAGTTACTTCTAGCTATAAACATAAACTCAATAATGAAGAACTTTACTGTGTACCACCTTGATAATTCAGAACTATAACTATAATTTCGAAAACTGAATACTTAATTCAACATTAATACACATATTAAGACAATTAAATTTATATCAATATTATATTTGGAGCACATTATCGAAATATCTCGGTTCATCGAAAGTTTTCTTGTAACATAAATTTGAAATACATTTATTATATAGGTTTATTCTCACTTTCTATCTGCACTCATCATATGTGCTACTTAAATAATTTCAAGTTTAAACCATAAATTTAACTGTGCCAAATTCTAAATTCACAACACTATTATTACCCCAAACTATCCATAACTCAGAAGCAATACAAGTTAGCATTGGCAAATTTGTGTAGATAATTCTATTCATTATAACCTCTTTAGTTTAGTTCCAGCACATCGATAACTATCAATTTATAACTCGGAAACTATTAGAGCTACGCTCATTAAATTTGGACTACGACCTTGTTTAGCCAATATTGATGTATTCACACAATTGCAGTATTTCCCAATTGTGGCAGTGACAAATCAACACAACTACTCTATATGTTATATTCTTCCATATTGCGTTCTTTAATTGTTTACATTTTGGTTTGGTTTCTGTTTCTGTTTTGCTTGCTGACAACACTGATAACCAAACAGAAACCGTAACGATAAACACATTAGTTCCAACCGCAAAAGTCATCAGCCGACCTCCTATTCCCCATTCATCTCCCTCCCCCTCCACCAACCGCTCTCCGTCTCCGTTGCCTCTTGTCTTGTCTTCCCTATGTCATTGCCTTTTGGCTTTGCTATTGGCCGAGTCAACTGTTTGGCTGTCTTCGATTTCATTGATTTGATTGATGTGCCCGCTGATCCGCTGACGGCGCCGTTGATCGTCGCCTGCCCTTGACCATATACTTTTATACTTTATACTCATTCGAATACGAGTATATATAGCATATGCCATATATATGCCCAAAATATACAAAACGAAAAGAAAAAAAAGCGGAGTTGGTTAGCTGCATGTCACAGCCACGCCAGCGACCCTCGGGGCCTCTGGGGGTCGTGGATAATGATAGATTCAACATCGGGTTTGCCAGACAACAACCGAAAACAACGACAACAAATCGCCTTTTGCCTCTTGACGCAATCCAATTGAGTAACCTTAGCACGTGTCAACGATTAGAGGTGCGTCTTCAAAGCGTTTTCGAAGCTTTTTTGTTTGAACTGCTATACTATATGTGATAATGACGCGATACTCATAAATCGAACTAGAATAAAAAATCAATTTAATCGTGACGACAAGATAAACGTGACTTGAGAGCTAGGCTTTTAGGAAAATTTTGTAAACATCCTAAAGGATAAGCTTATTTCATTTACTTATACATATGTTGTCCTATCTATTTCTTTAGCTATTTCATAACTGCGTTCTCTGCTCTCATTATTCCTAATTTGAATTGGATTTTGAGAACATACTCAATTGAAAATAGTTTAAAAATGTATTCCTTTAGCTGTGGTTTCATATCTTTGATTTTTTTAGTTGCTTGACACACTTTTCTGCTTATTCATAAAACATCTTAAGGAAAGTTTATTCCTTTCGCTCATTAATTTATTTTTATGGTAGTTTGACTGTCTGACTGCTTTAAAATTTGACAATCTTTGCTGCTTATTCATAAATTGAAAGAAAGATTATTCGTTTTGCTTATCTTCTTCAATTACACTCTTCGCAGCTTATTCATCATTTAATTTGACTTCTCAGAACATTCACAATTGCTCATCTAATTCTGAATCAGCTGCATAAATCACGCGTTTAAATTTCGAATATGTTCACGCATTTTTACGAGCACGCATATTAAGCAGCATTTGAAAGAACTTTGTCATAAAATTAATTATACTTTTTCTCACAGAATCGTGACGTTTCCTCATCTAGTTTTCGTTTTGGTTAAAGGCTTTCCATTGTGCGTGCAAGAACAGCAAGAACAGCAAAAGCAACAAATTGTTATTTAATTTCATGCTGACGAGAGTCGTACTTAAGTGCACTGTTATATCAACAACATAGACACGTAGTTAAAATGCAATAAGTCGCATTTCCCTCAGACTTTTGTTGACAAACAAGGGGCGCATTCACATCCTGTCCCTGACATCTGTGGCAACTCCCTCAGCTCAGCCCCTGTCGCTGCCCTGAGCAAAGTTCATGAACTGCAACTCCATCCCCCAACTGCATTGCTATCTCCTATCTCCATCTCCATCTCTCAATCCCATCTCGAGCCCCAAGTCGTCTTCGTCGTCATCGCTGATGTCTGACTTTGATTGAGCGCAGTTGCACATGCGTCGACAGCGCAGTCGCAACTTGCAACTCGCTGTTCCTCTTGCTGTTGCTGTTGAATGATGGCTGCACTTGCACCAACAACAACAACATCAAAACTCTCAACTCTCTGGGAGTTTTTATTGTTCTTAATTAAAATAAATTGAGCTGCGCTTTTTCAGCATTACAAGAAAATAATAATAAAGGCAGCTGGCGACAAAAATCGAACAAAATCTCAACCAAAAACAACTAACAAAACTACAGTCGAGTGTGCTCGACTGTGAGATACCCGCACCCATTTGTGTTTGTAGTATTTTGTGGTATATGATTTGGTATATTTTCAAATTCAAAGCATACCGTAGATCGCAAAATATGTATATCAAACTGTCAGCCAAAAATTTGTTCATTCAAAAGTATTTTTTAAATAACTTCTACAATTAGTATCTGATCCTCTCTAAATTCAGGAAATTCAGGAATCATAAAGATTAAAATAATAATAAGTACTAAAAATCGCGACTATAGCATCAATACAACGCTAGTTATTCGATTTTTGTCAATTAGCAGAGCGGAAGTAGACGCGGCAGAAATTTGAAACAAATTTGATCTGCCTGCAAACATTACAATTGCTATATCTCTATCTATTATAGTCTCTGAGATGTAGGTGTTTATACAGACGGACGGACAGACAGACAGACGGACATGGCTCTATCGTCTCGATATCTGTTGATGCTGATCAAGATATATACTTTTTAGGGACCCTTCTTTGGCCTGTTAGATACATTTTCTGCGGGCACAAAGTCATAATACCCTTCTACCCTATGGGTATCGGGTATAAAAATATGTAAGTCACGCACTTCACAGCAACAATCCACCTCCACAGAGAGAGAGAGAGAGAGAGAGGGGGAAAGAGGAAAACGTTTCACACATGCAGTTTCCATATCGACTTTTAACATTCCTCAGCGACACTTTTGACAGGCAACTGGGCCGCATTTCGCTTGGCAATGAGATGATGTATACGGTTTCAAGGCTATTGGCTCCACGCCCCTTCCTCTACCTCTACCTCACCAACTCCCCCTTCCCCCTCGTTTGTGCTCTTTTGTGACTTTCCAGAAACGCCCCTCGAAGGAAAAAACATGTTCAATATTTGCATATTATTCAATTCAATTCAAAGTCAGAGTCAGAGTTCTCTGAAATCTGCTAATGCCACTTAAGTGCCCAATTATCTGATCAGTTGAGAGAACTCCAACTCGAAGTTCTTTGAATCTGCATTGGAATTGTCAGGGGAGTCAGTGAGTCGGCAATATATATATAGATAGTATAGAGTATAGCCATCATATCTGTTGTATGTCATCTGTCAAGTCCATCGCTGCCGGCTGTGCGGCGATTTTTTTCTCTCTCTGATTTATGCCCCATGATTTTCCACTTTGTGGCACGCTAAGTTTTTCTGTTGCGCGATCGCGCCATAAATTTATTTGCTTAACAATTTTCTCATTTAGTTTTTTTTTTTTTTTGTTTTTCGCTTGCCTGGCAAATTTCAATTTCAATTGATTTATAAAGCGTCAACAGATTTACAATATCGAGCAAAAAACAACAACAAAATGTACATAAAAAAAAATATTTAAATCGAATTGGATTTTTTTTTCCCTCTGAATTCAATTTGAATGTCGCGCTTCTCTCGCTCGCTCTTTTGTTGCCTGTTATTAAACAATTAACTGTTGATTTTGGGCGGGGCTCAGATGCAAATTTGCCAAACTCCTTGCGGCCTGTAGGGCATTGACAAAGTTGCGAGTGACTTTTTTGTAAGATCGGGTTCTCAGTTCTCGCAATTCTACATAGTTAAAGACCTCGACTTCCGAAACTCAAAACAATGCCTGGAACAAAAGAAACGTTCACACACACACACACACACACACACACACAGAGACACTTGTCTGACTCACAAACACACATTTTAATTGTGCGCCTTTTATGGTTTTCAATTTCAAATAAATGAAATGACAACGAAACAGAGTCGTAAAATAAAATTATGAACGTCAAGGCGCCAAATAAGGCACATGCTACAAGGGAACCTAACGAGTGAGCGGGGGGGAAAGTGTGTAAAGGGGGAAGGGGAACACACAGAAGCTACTGCAACGACTTTCACAAGTATATTTTGTAATTATTTTTTTTATTATTTACTTACAATCATTTGCTTCTTAGTGCGCAAATAAAAGCAGAAGGCGATAAAATTGATCAAGAAATACAAATAAAAAAAAGTTACTTAAAACAAGCTTGACCGGAAGCTACTTGGGCCACAACATTGGGCGGTCTCTCCAATATCCAACATCCAATCTCCAGTCCACAGACCCCAATCCATATCCAGTCTCTGTACTCGAGAGTATGGTGGGAGTTGGGCAGTGGCGCAACTTAAGCTTATACGATATGAAAAGATCTTTATAAGCCAACCACACACACACACACACACACACACTTGCCAAAGATTATAAAAGCAAAGATTGAGAAAACAACTTTCTCGATTGTGAAAACATTGATTCCAATATTGACATCGAAATACTATATTGAAATAAATAATTATTAAATCATTCCATTTTAGGGGCAACTGTAATTATGGGTGTTAAATTGACACCCAATTGTACTCGATAATTGTTATATAAGAGACTCACTTTTCTGGTTTCAATTGATTTAGTGCTTCCTTTTTTTTATTGTGCACACAATTTATTTAAAATTATTCGCCATTAACACACTAAGTAAATTCTGAAACAAGAGAAGTCCATTATGCTCGGCATATATTGAATATCAAATGGGTTCGAAAGCTCGTTAGTTAAATTAAACCATAGTCAAATTTATGATATGATACCTGCTATAAATCTGTCATGTACTAAAGCGTCGTGTTACGCATAAAATATGCAAGTTTAGTTGTTGACAAAAAAAAACAGACTAATAAAAGTTGTAAACGAATCGGTTTATGCAGTTGTTGTTAGCTCTATAAAATGCAAATGTCGATTTCACTTACTTTATTGTTACCTGCTTTGAATCATTGAATATGGTCACATATAATAAAGTATATATGGTTTTAATAAACAATTTTAACAATAAATAAAAAATAATAATAAAGTAATTATGGCTTTAATGATCTATTCTTAATAAAAATAATAAAAACTAAAAAGAATTAAAAAATAAAAAACACATATAAAATAAATAAATAATTTAAAAGCTATTTCAAAATATACAAATTTACTCAAGTATTTTATTCATTTCATTTTGATTCGACTAAACACAGACACTGATTTCAAAACAAAAATTCGATTGGTTTTTAATTAGAAAATCAAAGTATTATATACATATTAGCCATGCATTTACTTAACGAGGATTAAAAACAGAAATAATTAAAAAAAACATCGTTTGGTTTCATTAGGAAATAAAATAAATGATCAACCATTTATTAAATGAACGATAAATAAAAACAGAAACTGCAATTTACATAATAAGTCGTTTGGGTTTTAAATAAAAATATAGTGGAAAACGAGAAATTAAAAATAAGAACAAAATAAATAAAATATTATGAATTTTTTAAAATGTTCAGAATAATAAAAGTTAATTTAAATACAAATCTTTTTTATTTAATTAAAAGAAAATTGAACATTTGAAATTAACAAAAAAATGAAATATTGAATAATGAATATTTTTCAAATTTAAATGTGGAACTTAAAAAATATATATCCTACGAAATGTAAATGTTTTAGAGTTATAGATAAAAATATAAACTTTAAAATTAATTTCACCATTTTGTAGAGCATTAGCTAGTCGAACGATCTTTGGCATTAAAATGTTTGTTATGGAGCACTAGAGCAGTTTAAGGCATTTGTAATTTGACACTATTGTAATATATTCGATTTGCATTTATATTTCAAACACACTCGCAACTAATACTATTTGTTATTCATTCGATGTTTTTTCTCTTTTTGCAGGCCTCAAAGTGTTGCCGCTGCTGAACAATCTAAGGTGAGTCTAAGGCTTACAATAAAACTGTTGGACAAGTGGGCGAGGAGGGGGGAAGTGGAGGTGGCAGATGGGCAATTGTAAGACAAAGATATTGCTAGGGCACCCACACTTTGATAACTCAGACACTTATACGTATATAGTAGATTCATGTTAAATCAAGACAAAAAAAAAAACAAAAATTATGCAATGTTTGCGAAGTGAAACCCTGAAAAAACACTCCCACAACGCGTATAACAACATGGTCCAAATGAATATCACAAACAGTTTAAGTAGCGATTTTTAGTGGTATTTTCGATGTGAATACACCCAACCGATTCGCTATTCGAATAAGTATTCACGATGGCGAAATCGTTGAATTTGCATTTTTGCAGTCAATTTGTTCGGCAATCAACTAGACAAGATCAAGGTCCATTGTGGCATCGCAGAATTTCACATGGGCACGCGAATCAGTCCCTCCCCCTCCCCGCCCCCTCTGAAAACCTTCCCCCCTCCACACTCCATGGCTGTCATTAACGGTCACTCAATTGGCGTTGGCCAAGTTCGACGATTTTGTACGCTTGTCAAACATCCATCAAAAACGGCAACGATCCAAAAAAAAAGACAAACACAAAAAGTTTTCTTTACTTTTTTCTTCGTCGCTGTTTTATGCAAATAATTTGCGCCGGTTTTGTTTTTGTCTGGTTTGTTTTGTGTCTGTCAAGCAATTAATTCAATATTTAATTAGTCAACAATAAATCAATTAGTTAGCTACCTCCCTGCCTCCAACTCCCCTCCCCTCCCCCTTCTGGTAAACTGGTTTATTAATGGGGGCCTCGGCCGCAAGTTGACAACAAATTTGTCGCTTTGCGCAAAACTAATACAAATTCAATTAAATTTTTGTCCAAATAGTTCTAGCCCAAAAAATGATCAACAATCCGAAACCCCTCAGCTTTCCTCTCTGCCCCGCTCTGGCAGCTTCTTCTCCACGCTCGTCATAGAAATCTTCGCCTAATTGATTGTTTCATGCCATTTGTCTTGCGGCTCTGTTTTGTGTGTCTTTTTTTGTTATTGTCTGGGGCCAAGTGATGGACCCCCATCCATTTTGTCATCTGGCAGCTGCCACGCCCCCTTCCAACAGTTACCCCGCCGCCTCCCATTGTTATGAAAATTTGTTTAAATTAAATGCGTAGTTTCTCGCGCTTTTGAATTTATTTCAAATATTATTCGAAATCACAAATCGCTTTAAACGTTTTCATTCAGCCGAACAGCGCTTTGATTTCAGCGCTTTGTCCCCCTCAGGGGGTTATTCTTAGACAAGTGAAGAGGGGGAATAGGGGAAGGGGGCAGCTTAGGTGCTATTAATAAACAGATGCTCATTAGACTCGATGCGTAGCTTGGAAGCTGCTGAGTTGCTTTAAGCGGATTTTAATTGCTGTCAAATCCAATGAGTTCTAATCAATCTGCAAAATTCGACAAACATTTTGATTGTCTCTCAATATTAAATTACAACGATTTCAGCTTGAGAACTTTACGTGTTTAACTGCAATCCACGCGTATATAATTACACACAATAAACACATAAACATGTGAGACGCAAATAATTATTATTTTCGGTTCGCATAATTTATTAATAGATTTCTTAAGTGCGTTGATAGCAAATGGAATTTGTTGTCTGCAAACATTCTAAAGAGATTTATGGAGTTGAGTTATTTTGTTTTTGTTTTTTGATTTATTGTTGTTCTATGTAAATTAAAAAGTATTTATTGAGCAAAGGTGTGTGGGGTTCTATTGAAAACTACGTCCTATTTAAACTTATTTTATTTGAATATAATCTTATTGGAAGCAAAGTGCTATTTATCCTTAAGTGCTCTTCAATTACACAATTACTTTCTATTTAAACTTCTTTTATATTTGTATCATCTTATTTGAATCTACGTCCTTTCCTTTTTATACCCGCTACCCATAGGGTAGAAGGGTATTATAACTTTGTGCCGGCAGGAAATGTATGTAACAGGTAGAAGGAGGCATCTCCGACCCTATAAAGTATATATATTCTTGATCAGCGTCAACAGCCGAGACGATATAGCCATGTCCGTCTGTCCGTCTGTGTGTCTGTCCGTCTGTCCGTATGAAACACTGGATCTCAGAGACTATAAGAGATAGAGCTATAATTTTTTTTCGACAGCATTTGTTATGTTTGCACGCAGAGCAGATTTGCTTCAAATTTTTGCCACGCCCACTTCCGCCCCCGCAAATCAAAAAATCGAATAACAAGCGTAATTTTAAAGCTAGAGTTCCGAATTTTGGTATATATAATAACTACTATAGTAGTTATGATTTCTGAAAATTTGGTTGTGATCAGATAAAAATTGTTGAAGTTATTAAAGAAATACTTTTGTATGGGCAAAAACACCTACTTACTAGGGGTCTTAGTTGCTTTGGCTGACAATCTGGTATATTGTGCCGTCTATGGTATATATTGAATGGTGTACTATATCTATATATCTGTTTGGTATAAACATACCATTTGGTATATTTTTAGTATTTTTTTAGTATTTTCGGTATATTTTGAAAATGATACCGCAATATTTTGCCTTTATTAAAAATGGGTAGCGGGTATCTCACAGTCGAGCACACTCGACTGTAACTTTCTTACTTGTTTGATTTATGGTAGTTCTATGTAAATTAAAAAGTATTTATAGAGGAAAGGTGTGTGGGGTTCTATTGAAAATCCACGTCCTATTTAAACTTCTCTTATTTGCATATAATCTTATTGGAAGCAATGTGCTATTTATCCTTAAGTGGTTTTCAATTACAAAATTACTTGCTATTTAAACTTCTTTTATATTTGTATCATCTTATTTGAATCTACGTCCTTTTCCTTGTTTTCTAAAAGAGTAAAGCGTTAACCTAAATAAAACCAAAAATTAAAGTCATATTTCATTTGCTTTTCTATATATACAAATTATATTCAAAATTACGTATTTCAATTGTAGTTTAAATCAATATTTAAAGAAATATTATTTGCTCGAAATAAAAGCCAGACAATAACTTGTTGTCAAACCACATTTATTATCACCGCTCAGGAAGCAGTTTAGGGTCAACTTTTCTCAGCCGGCAACCTTGATCTTTAGTCAGATTTGCCTGCAAAAAGTTGCTTAAGAAATGTGGTTGTTGTTGCTTTTGTTGCAAACACCGAGAGAGAAAGATACAGTTTAAACTCTGAACTTTCCGGTGTGGATTTCAGTTGCCGCAAAAGTTGTTGATTCTCGGTAACTTTGGTGCTTCCGTTTCGTGTGCCTCGAAATTAGCCTTGTTGTTTTCACAGTGCCTGCTGCGACTTCCTTTACAGTCAGGACTTTTCCTATTTTCCCACTTTGGCGCCCACATTTCGTGCAGCTGGCCGGTAAAAAAAAAAACGAAAACAAAAATGCCGTGACGAGTCAAAATAGAACTGCATCACGTGCCGATGATGATGATGATGTCTCGTCACAATAACATATAAACGAAAAGAGAGTAACAACAAATATGAAAAGCACTCTTCAGTTGCCAAGTCGACTCGCCTTTGTTTTTTTTTTTCAACTATTTTTTGGCAATGCGCGCGCAGCACGTGTCTGGCAAGGACAAAGGCAACAACAAATTCTCGCTCTCTCGCTCTTAAGTAGAGCAGCGACTCTCTGCGGCTCTCGAGTTGTGCTCAACTGGCTCCGGCTGGTCTCAGTCCTGCCTCGTCCTCGTTATTGCCATTGCCATTGCCTAGCTGCTGCTGCTGACTGCTGGCTGTTGCCTCGCTGTCGTCGCGTTGAACTCGTCGTCGCCCCAAAACACAATTGAAAAGCAATTAAAAAGAAAAACAACAAATAAATATAATAGAAGGTGCAATATTCGATTTGCCAGGAGAGGCTATAAAAGGAGCTGTATCTGCGACAGGGACACAGCAAAGCAACGAACAACAAACGATTAGTTTTTAACACAAAACAACTTGAACTAACAACTATCGAATATGGTTAGGACGACAGGCGGCTGCCTCTAAAAAAAAAAAAACGTGCAGCGAGTTTTGTTTGTGTTTTCGTTTGATATTTTTTCTGTCGATTGCCAAGGCTGCTGCAAGGCAGGCAACGTGGAGTCATCAACGTACTCGTCCTCGTCGTCGTCATCTGAATCAGCCTCTGCTCCTCCGTTACCGCCATTGCCATTGCCATTGAAGTTGCAGCTGCAGCGACGTCGCACATTCTGCTGCTCGCTGTCCCGTTACAGCGGCGCTGCCTTGCAACTGGTGCAGAATCTCAAGTGAGTTTCGGTTTTTGTATTTTTGGCAACCTGCTGAGGTTACTCAATGTCACGGTTGCTGCCGCTGCCTGTTGGCAACTTGTGGACCATAAATCGTTGCTGCATTTGTCATAAATAACAAATCAATTAGTAACCAACAATTGTCAATTGCCATGCACAACAAATTGCAAATTGCAAATTGCCAAGTGCAAATTACCGTTTGAATAATGAACCGGACGAACGAGCGAGCAACACAACACATTCATTCCGTATGCAATTACCATCATTATTAACCCATTGATTGCCCCTCTTTGTTTTGCATTTGCAGAAAAGTCGCACATAGTGTGGGCAATATCATCGTACAATTGGACGTATTCGTGGAGCACCAGGAATGCGACGAGGCCCAGAATCCAAGCTGGGCGGCCGATGGCATCAATCTGAATTCGCATCTTGATGTCTTTGACGCGATACTGCGACAGGTAAGGCGACAGTTATCCTACTCTCTCACTCTGTGTGTCATACGCGGCGTATGCGTTATATTTGCATTTACATTAAGTATACGTGCCGTGTGCATATGTGGATTACTCTGGCTAATAGAAAAGCGTGTGTGTTTGTGGCTATGGTGAATGTTTGTGAGTGTGGTTGCATGTGTGTGTATGTGTGTGAGTGTAAGCTTGTGTGTTTTTGCCTGTTTGCTTGGTTGTTTGCACTCAGTCAAGGCTGCGGCAGTTGCCGCTCTGCACGCGAGCCGGGATAAATGTCAGTTATGGCAACTAGGAAATGGAATGGCAGGTGGACAGTTCAATAGTAATTTATTTCATTTTAATTGTATTTAAATTTATTCCTTTCAATTGAGGTGGCGCCATCTAGCGACATGCCCAGCTTGCATACAGTTAATTGATGGTATTTCTTTTAGCACGTTATTAGATTGACAGATTTATTAAAAATGCATAAACTAGTTTAGTTAAAATAAATAGAAAACATTCATAAATTAAACTACTTGCTTTGTGTCACATTTCAATGCAAGTTTATTAGGTAAAATGAACACCAAAAGTGTAATTAAGTTTCACAATTGCTTTGCTTAACATGATCCTCACTTTTATTTTTAAAGCCCATTTCCAACAAGCAATATTACTTAAGTATGCAAGTTATAATAGTAAACTAAACACTTCAGTGCGTTCTAAAATGTCTTATTAAATATGTTACAAAATATTTACTTCAATTATTAATTTTTATTATTTAAAAGAGATGGATAAGCTGGAAACTAAACATTCTAAAAAGTGAAATTAAATAAGTTACAAAATTGCTTACGTTAATTTATTGTCATTACTTTAAAGAAGAGTTTTCGGCAAACAATGTTGCTTAGATCATCTTATATAATAGGAACTAAAGGATCGCACATAGTACAATTAAATAAGTTACAAAATGATTTACTTCAATTAATGCTCATTACTGTTTCTAAAACACGTTCTCAACAATAAATTTAGCCTAACTAGACTAAATTCTACCGGCTTACAGTTCGTATATTGCAATTGAACAAGTTTTAACACTACCTGCTTCAAGTGATCTTTAATAAAAATAAACAGAACAGTCGCATTATCAATTCAACATTAATACAGTTATGTTTATTTTGATTGCCATTAATAATTTACATTATTTTTAAAGACTTTGCTAATAGATAAATCAAGGTTTTCGTTGACTCGTTCAATTTCACACAAACTATTGCAAACCACCGACAGATGGCGCCATAACATGCCTTCCTGTTCCCACATACATATGTATGTATATCTAACCTTACGTTCTCTGCTCTCTCCGCCAGGTGGCCGACAAGCCGCAAGAGGGTCCATTCCTCAACATACTGCAGCATCTGCTGCGCATCGACAACCGTCAGCCGCTTAGCGATGTCATCTGGGACACTTGCGAGCGTCTCGTGCATCGCGCCACCCTCATCGAGTCGCCCGAAGATGCAGTGCGTCTGCTGCGCCAACAATCCGCCCAGAAATTCACGTGCTCAGCATGTCGAGCCAGCGATGCCACAAGTCCAACACGCAAACCCTCGCAGATCGCTCAGCTTGTGCAGTCCACAGAGCCCGCTCAGCCCGCACAGCCCGCTCAGCCCGCAAAGACTGCCGCCAACCCACCACCGCCACCACCGCCAATGGGTCCAAAGAAGGTTGTGCTGTTGCCACAGCAGGCTACGCCGGCGCCCAAGGCGAAAATGAGGACAGTTAACTGGTCCCTGATATCGCAGAACAAGGTGCTGTTGGACAAAAACAACATCTGGAGCAACATGGCCGTACAGCATCGCGACTCTAACAAAAAAGACATTGACTTTATCGAGCTCGAGGATCTCTTCCAATTACAAGCCACGAACAAACAAGGTTCCCCCAAGCTGGGCAGAGATACTAATGGCAACCAATCGTCCAGCGGTTACGATACGCTCGATCGCAAGGCCAAAAAGGAGCCGGAGATCGAACTGCTCGATCGCAAACGCAGCCTAAATGTGAACATATTTTTGAAGCAGTTTCGCAGTGGCCATCAGAATCTCATACAGCTTATCAAGGATGGCGTGCACGAACAGATTGGCGCCGAGAGATTGCGGGGATTGCTCAATATACTGCCCGTGCGGGATGAGCTGGAACTGCTGCAGAGCTTCAACGGCGACAGGACGCGTCTGGGCACGGCTGAAAAGTTTCTGCTGCAGCTACTCGAGGTGCCCAAGTGAGTCCTGAAATAATTTCAAAAGATTATCCTTATTAATGGCATCATTTTCAACAGCTACAAACTGCGCATTAAGGGCATGTTGCTCAAGGAGGAGTTTCCCGCGAATGTTGCGTGTCTGGAGCCCTGCATCAATGCCATGCTCTACGCTGGCGACGATCTGCTAAACTGCAAAGCTCTGCAGGAGCTCCTCTATTTGCTTGTCGTCACGGGGAATTTCCTCAACTCAGGCGGATATGCGGGCAATGCTGCGGGCGTTAAGCTCTCCTCGCTACAGAAGCTCATCGACATCAAATCCAACAAGCCGGGCATGGATCTTATACACGTTGTAGCCCTGCAAGCGGAGCGACGCAATCTCGACGTGGAGCAGGTTACCGCGCTGCTGAACACGCTCGAGAATGTCAGCAAGTAAGTCTACAGTTCCTTATAGTTTTATTTTGGTATGCTAGACCCCTCACTTCTGATCAAATTGAAAAAAGGTCTATTAAGTTTGTCGGCTACAAGAAGAATAGATATTCTTTTCTATTCATTCGCATGAATGGATCTCTGCAACTATAAGTTTTAGTAGACACTGGTCTATTATAGGATATTACTAAATTTTTTATACCCGCTACCCATAGGGTAGAAGGGTATTATATCTTTGTGCCGGCAGGAAATGTATGTAACAGGTAGAACGAGGCATCTCCGACCCTATAAAGTATATATATTCTTGATCAGCGTCAATAGCCGAGATGATCTAGCCATGTCGTCTGTCCGTCTGTGTGTCTGTCCGTATGAAACACTGGATCTCTCACGCAGATCAAGTTTGTTTCAAATTTTTGCCACGCCCACTTCCGCCCCCGCAAATCAAAAAAAATCGAATAACAAGCGTTATTTTAAAGCTAGAGTTGCGAATTTTAGTATATACAATAATTACTATAGTAGTTATGATTCCTGAAAATTGTGGAAGTTATTAAAGAAATACTTTTGTATGGGCAAAAACGCCTACTTACTAGGGGTCTTAGTTGCTTTGGCTGACAATCTGGTACATTGTGCCGTCTATGGTATATTTTGAATGGTGTACTATATCGATGTACCAAACATACCATTTGGTATATTTTTAGTATTTTTTTTTTTAGTAATTTTGATAATAATACCGCAATATTTTGCCTTTATTAAAAATGGGTAGCTGGTATCTCACAGTTGAGCACACTCGACTGTAACTTTCTTACTTGTTTATATATAAAATCTCAGAAAATATTTCGATCTGTTAACACTGTAAACAGATCAATAAGTGAAGTAAAGTCAAAGATGACTGTAGCTCTCTTACTTAAGTAGTTTAAAGTATTTTGGCAAAAACACAGAAAATTACCATTAAAAAACTTTTCTACTGATATTTCGATATGACAAAGCGAAAAATAAAACTAAATAAACTACACATACTTAAGTCTTCATTTCGGACACCCTAAAAATTTGCTATGTTCAAATCTAAATCTCTAATCTTGACAATGGAGAAAGAATAATGTTTATGCTGATTACATACTTAGCTTTCTGTTGGTTAAAAGGCTTGCTTTGTGTTAGGGTTCAATTTCGTACCGAAAGTGTTTTAAAACAAGTTTCATTTTAGATCTTATATGCATTGCTCCCATTAAAACTACCTCAAAATAACAATCAATCTGCTATTCTTCTATAGAACCACCGTGGACCAGATTAACAACGAGATCAAAGCGCTGAAAACTCGCAGAACCGAAATCAGCGAACAGGTTGAACAGCCCGAAATGGATGCGGATATCAAGCAGCAGATGTTGGACTTTCTGCTGGCCGCCAAGTCGGAGTTGTTGGTGCTGAGCGAGGGCATGGAACAGGTGGATAAGATGCGTGAAAAGTTGGCCAATTTCTTTTGCGAGGATCCGGGGACATTCAAGCTGGAGGAGTGCTTCAAGATCTTTCAGAATTTCTGTAGTAAGTTTCGGCTGTCAATCAAAGAGAACGAAGAGCGAGTGCAGAAGGAGCAGCAGGCGACACTGCGACGCAAAAAGCGCGAGGAGCAAGCAGCCAAGCGAGCCAGGCAGCGTAAGTTATAATCTGTGACCTAGCAAGGTTTAGCAAATAATGACAGTATTCTTTCAGTGGGTCAGGCGGGCACGCCTGTCTCTGACTCAGACTCATATCTGGGCGACGGTTTGCTTGATCCGCGCGCCAGCCCCGCGCTAAGCAGACGCCAGCTGGGCTCAGGTGAGATCACCAATGGCTTCATACGCCTCGAGCAGGAGAGCAGCGCCTCGCCAGACATTACGCCCAATGGAAGTCTGAGGCGGCGACCGAGTCGTGTGTTGGCTGGAGAAGATGAGCTCATGGAGTTCCTGCGCCGCTCCACTGGACCTTACGATGGACATGCTAGTCGCGATCGCAAAGTCGCCTATGGCAGTCTAGGTAATTGATCCTCATCCTCAAATTTTATCCCCTCTTCTCAAACTGTTTTTCTCCTTTGACGACAGATCGCTCCATTGGTCGTCGTGCTCGCTCTGGCAGCTCGAGTCGCAAGCGTCCGGATCTGCTCAACATTGATTTTGGCGTCGATCGCGAACGCGCCTGCTCGCCAGCTCCTTTGCTGCAGCCTCAGCCTCAACAGCAGCAGGATCGCCTGCAGTCGCCGTTGGCCAGCAGCGGCACGGGCACGCCCACGCCCACAAAGACAACGAATACGCCAGTCAGCAATGGCCCCACAACCATTCACATTCAGTCACAGCATCCACAACAGCAGCAGCAGCAACCGCCCAGGACAACAGCGCACGAGGATGCGATACCGAGGTTTGAAATTCCCACTATTATATTGACTATTGCATGTTTTAAATAATCCTTGATGCTCACACTTAATACTGCTACCATATGTTCCTTTTAAAAAACCAAAATCTTCGAAATTATTTTGAAGATATGTATTCCTTATGTTCCTACACTTTTTTAAACTTATTTTAAATAATCCTCAAGAATTTAATATATAATTTACTACTACTTAACAATTTTTAGTTACTTCCCAATAAAAATAATGTCTAAAATTTCAAATATTCTTTTGGTTTTTATTTTTAACCTAACCTGCTTTAAAACATAAATATGTTTTATATAAATGAAACGCACTTTCTAACACTTCGTAAACATAATAAAATATTTCCAAAAGCAACCTGTTTTTAGTTACCAGTTCTTTCCTATATAATTGTATATTTTATATTCTAATTTGCCAGTTTAAAAAGTTGATTGTTAAATTATTAATTTCCTCCTCATCAGTTAAATAACACATTAAATAAAGATATGAGAGAAAAAACTCAGTTATGAATATCACCATTTAATTTCACTACAATCAAAAACTTGTCAATGCCAAATCAACGCAATTAATTATTGATAAATTAACCTATTATGTTGTTGACTAGTTAATTCCCCAGGGAATAATTGCAGAAAATCTTCTCTATAAAGAAACAAATTAAAAAGCAGAGTTCCTTTTTTTAAATAATTTCATATTGCACGTTTTATGTTAATAATATTATTAGTGGTATAGTTGAAGTGAAGGGTACATAAAATGTATTTTTAAAAATATAATCTTCAATTCATTGTTAAAAACACAAAACATTTGTATTTAATATTATTTATTATTTGTCTGTTTCCTAACACTACAAGCAAAAGCTTGTAAATTACGGTGATAGTTACTCCGATTTGATTTTATTATCTCTTTAATTAATTTGATATATAATTTCTATAAATTTCTTATAGAATATCCCGTGAAGGGCACCAGAAAATCCAGTCTTGGCTGCAGTCCAACGAAAACGATGAGAAACAGAACGAGGAATATAAGCGGAAACGTCGCCTGGTAAATGCGAATCGGCGATCGCTCGAAAACGAATCTGGTAACACATTATAAACCCCATTCCCGATGCCAATATCTCTAAACTCTAATCATTTGTTGCACAGAAAACGAACGAAAACTGGATCCATTGCCAGAGGAAAAGATAATGCCAGCAACAACATCGACCACAACGACGCCAACTAATCCAACTAATCAACACAACAAGCAACGAGATCAGGAGTCGCATAAACCTGCGGACAAATACCAACGTGTCTATGCGGACTGGAAGCCATCGAGCACATTGGACAACACCGATGTGGTGGGCAACATTCAGGCAATTGCCGATGCTGCAACGAAGTCGCAACCACATCTGACCACCGCCGAGGAGCTGCGTCAATATCGCCGCCAGCGATCGCAGGAGCAGAGTCAAACTCCAGGTGTATTACATTCGATAGCCGAGGAGGATCGTCGCAAGTCCATCATACAGCTGCTGGGCGAAAACGACGGCAGCGCCGATTGCCTGAAGATCTATTTGCGACGTCCCACCCCCATGGACATGCTGCAGGAGCCGGTGAAGCCGACGGAGGCTGCGCCAAGTATGAACACAACATCGACGGCGCATGAGGATCCATTTGCCAGTCTGCTGGATCATCACAAGAGTCACAACGAGTCGCAGTATGCGTCCAAGGAGATCGATGCGGACAACATTGAGACACCGCCAGTGACGCGACGTGTGCTGGCCACGCCCAACACCACAGTGGTCACCGTCAGCATGACGGACAAGCCGAAGCATCTGCCGGAGGAGAAGAATACGACAGCGAGCACCGCAGTCTCGACTGTGGAGTCGGATGCACCAGGGCACTTCGACAGACACGCTTCCGCGCGGCGCACGCGACGTTACAAGCGACCCACGGACTACAGCAGCGGCAACGAGGAGCTGGCGCCATCCACCAACCAGGAGATCAAGCACTCAACGAGCGCCAATGAAATGCGAAGACTGCAAAAAGAAGAGCAGCAAAGGGAGCGGGAGGAGCAGGCGGACAAGGCTCGCAACATTACCAAGCTGGAGAAAGTGAGTCGTCACATTATCAACCAGGAAGATGTGCGCGAAGCCATACGCAATCTCAAGTCACCAACGGGCACACCCGAGCGTACCTGGAGTCCACCACGCGAGCTGACGCCCAGCAAGCTGAAGCTCAGTGTGAGCGGACATCACGAGCTCAACGATGAGGGCTTTGAGGAGACGCAGAGCCTGGTCTCCGATACGCCATCGCATGGCAAAGGCGAGAGCACAAACTCCTCTTGCAACGAGGCCAACGATGCGCCCTTGCAGCAACGTTCGCGTCCGCTGTCCAAGCAGAAGACAACGACCACCAGCATCATGGGCATGGGCATGGGCAGTCGCCTCTCGGATCGACTCCAGCCGCCGCGTCTCCGCGGCAGCTCCGCAAGTGCGGCACCAGGAAGCAGACACAATCCAATGCCAGCCACACAAACAGCATCCCAGGCATCAGCAGCAGCGAGCGCAGCAGCCAAGCGCAGCCTCTCGGCGAGTCGCCCGCTGCGCATGCCCAACGGCAGCCCGATGCTGGGTGCCACGCCCAACGGCAGCATCCGCTCCTCGTCGGGTGTGCGTCGCGATCCCAACTACGCGTTGAACGCACCCAAATCCCGCGACGTCGAACGCAGCAGCTCAAGGAACAGTTTACGCTCGTCGCGCTCCTCTATCAACAGTGGCGCCTCCACACAGACCGTGGTGCGTCGTCTGCCCTCAGTGCAGCGCACCGCCACCGTCTCCGTGGACTCCTCACCGAGTAAGCGACCGCTGGCAACACAGAATGCGCGTCCAGCCACAGCACGCGGCGTGCCCGCAAGTCGCAGTAGCAGCAGCGGCTCCAGTGTGGGTCCCAGTGTCATCTTGGTGCGCAGCAAGCTCACGCCTGGCCAGACGACGCGCACTGCTCAGGCAGCGGGACAACCGCTGGGCAACAACACCAGTTTCAAGGAGAATCAAAGCACGAGCACAACGGCGGCAACGGCTTCGGCATCCGCCTCACGACTGACAGCAGCGCGTAGTGCGGTGCTGGTAAAGAATGTGCTGAATCAGCAGGCGAAGACAAGCAGCAACAGCAACAGCAGCAGCAGTAATCCTCAGCAGCGCAATCCTCGGCAATCCGTCAGCAGCTTTATGCGTCCCACAGCCAGCAGTGTCACGAAGCGACAGAAATAAGTAAAATACAATAAAACACAATACTAGTTAGGGAAAGCTGAAAGGCACACGAGAGAGTACAGTATAATTATGTATTAAGGATTAAGAAGGACTCGTCCATGTTAACACAAGACACAAACGAGACAAAAACGAGGAACAAAGACAAGTTACAAAACGCAGACAAGCATCTACTCTAAGCCGTCCAAGTAAACGACATCAAAAGATTAACAAAATACAAACAAATGACAATTACAATTAAAATTAAAATTACAACAAAACGTTTCGAATTTCTAGGCAGGATTTTGCACAATAAACTCCACACACACACACACACGCACACAAACACGTAAACGCTCCAAGCGTATGTTATTTACCAAGTAGCCACTAGTTTAGTATGGGTCCAACCATGGGTCCGTTGATTCCCAGCACATTCCAAAGTAATAAAAGCCCCGTAAAACACCAAACAAAAACAAAACACACATCCAGAGAAACAGGTGCGCCCCGTCGTGGAGGACTCGTCACAAATGTGTTTCAAATGCGAAAGGTTTTTCAAAGCACTTTTCCATCAGTTTCCAAGGACCTCTTACATTCTAATTGTTAAGCATAAAGACAAATATCGTTGAAAATTCTTAATATATTTGAGCACAAAATACACATTTACAAAAAAAAAAAAAGATATTAAAGACAAAATACTAGACGTTAAACTATTCAACTCTAACTTAGGTCTTAGGAGAACACACAAAAAAAAATGAAAAAAAAAGTTACAATTGTCTTTTCCATATATTAACATTAACAATTAGCTTTAGACATTATTCGATTATACATGTGTAGGTTTTTTTATAGACAGCGCGTTATTTACAACTTGTGTAGTTAAAACAAAATGCAAATGAAAACCAAAATCATAAAACATTATTGTTAATTGATGAAAGTATACGTATTGATATTGATACTGAACAAAATGACAATTACAATTCTAAAAAAATAAAATACAAACAAAAAAGCAAGCTTTAAAAATGCATAATAAATAAAAATACAATAATAAAAAAAAAATCTTAAAATCTAATCGACTTTATAAAAGACTTTCTCTTTTACTTTCCCCTGGCAGTAGCTTAACAACTATCTAAAACTACCAGACTTGAAATCTCTGCTTGACTACTCTAGAGATTCGAGCAGCTCCTGTTGCAGCTGTTCCTGGTTCACAGCTGGATGTACATAGTTCTCCTTATCAAACCATTCCTCATGGTTCTCTAAATAACTGCAAGCAATGACAAAATTAATCAAAAAGGCATTAAAAATACAATTCAGCGACTTACTTTATGAATGAGTTTAAATGTTTTAGCAGATCTTCCAGCTTTTCATTGGATATGGGCGAAACATTCAGATATTCAGGCAACTTAACTGCAAGCAAATTAAACGATTAATAAGTGATGAAATGAATTGAAATTATGCTAGAAAACTTACCCAATAAACGCGCCAGATGCGGTGCGCCAAACATCATGGATTTCTCAGGCCGCGATTCTGCGGACAACAATCTCCAGTTGAAGGTCTCACAGAGAAAGCCGTACATTTCGAAAGGCAGCTTGTCGGCTGCCTTATAAGGTGAGTTGCGTTCATCGTAGGCGAGAGCCATGCTATTCTTGCCACTGTTATTCACAATGTACTCGAGGTATTTATCTCGCTGCTTTTTGTACTCAACGCCGCCAAAAACATGCTCATTCTCGTCATCGCCATTCACTATCGCACTCTGGGTAATCAGCTCCGCATCGGCATTGACATAGACAGCAGCGTTGTTCAACATGATGCTGCAGTTCTTTAGATTGTCATCGGTTAAATGTCTGTGTACGTAGTCTTTCTCCTCCTTATAGAGCAGGTGATCCTCAAGATGAAACTCGAAATAGATGCGCAATCCGTCAACAACTTCTTTCAGCATGCAAACACTACAAAATATGATTCGATTAGTTGCAATTAAGTTTGAATTAAAATTCTTGCTCACTTACATGGACATTACACGATCGTATTCACGCTCCATGCGCGCATTTCGGCTGGTCGTGACGCGACCCCGTGAACTGTCCTGTTTGATGCTAATCGCCAGCTCCACAGCGCGCTGCTTCACAAAGTTCTCCAGTATGGTCACGAGAGGCATGCGAGCGGGCAGCGCATGCTGTTTGCCCAGCATACAGACCATGTTGTAATCATACTCCATGTAACCGCGTAATCGTTCACTAATGCGCAGCATCACACGATCATCCTGATTGATAAACTTATCCTCATCCATCGTCATGTTGTTCGCTGACTCTTTCTGTGGCGTGCGCATGCTGAAAATCGACTTGCCACCTTTGCGACCACCGCCGCGTGCTGCTTTCCGTGTCTCCCTCATTCCGCTGGCATCTGCTGCACCTGCTGCTGCGCCGGTTTTGTCCGCTTTCCGACCACCGCTCGAATCGCGTGCTCGATTCCCACTGTTGTCTCGAGAGCGCGCGTTTTTATGTGAAAAATCCTGGGATATGTCCAGAGGATCACCAAGCGAGTCCTCGAGATTACCAGCACCACCTCGCGTCAATCGTTGCTTTTTACTTGCCGGCAAAGTGGGTGTCTTAGTGTCTTTATATGAGTAGCCGCCACTTCTGTAATTTGTAAACAAATCGTTACACATACACTTAAAGCTCACACAGACAGTGTCATTGTGTATACTCACTTTTGTAGCTGCGCGGCTTCTGCCAGTTCACGCTGAAGTTTGCGATTCTCTTCGTTGTCTTTTAAAAGACCGGAGGCGCGCACATTTCGATCCCAGCTTGAGCTCCAGCCTTGAAAATGAATTTTGTATTCAAAGTACGTGTAATTTGCCTCGTCTCTTTGCTCATACACGGCCAATACCTAGGATGAAAAACAGTTTTTCCGTGAGAAAAATCGAAGACGACCACCTCGTGTTTGGCACTTCTATTTGACGTTTCATACGTCTGTGTGTGTGCAATTTTGCGAGTGTGCTTGTGCATGGTTACCTTACTGACGTACAAAACCCTCGCCTTCGATTCGTCGGGTTCGTAGCACAGGACTCTTTCGCCCCGGTTGAAAAGCTGCACCTCGTTCTCTCTTGCCGTCATCACTTTTGTGTAAACACACTACTACTATTTATTATTAACTTATGCCTAAATAATTGTTATTTATAAATTGCACTCGTCGCGTCGCTCGCGATGTTGCTCTTTAGCCATTCACGCAAA
Organism: Drosophila albomicans; assembly: GCF_009650485.2. Taxonomy (NCBI): domain Eukaryota; kingdom Metazoa; phylum Arthropoda; class Insecta; order Diptera; family Drosophilidae; genus Drosophila; species Drosophila albomicans. The sequence continues at coordinate 44,100,055 of NC_047629.2, read as the reverse complement.
AAGGCACTCACACCAGGGCTGGAAAATCGCATGAATTCATAAAAGTCGCTTAGTTCCATTTTGCTCAGTATCTATATTGCTAATCCACACAATAAAAGCGAAGATAACGGCAACTCAAGTTACAAATTTATTTATTAATTTTATAAGCTAATATTTATCAAAAATCATTTTATTATATTTTGCTTATAAATTCTATTGCTCTGCAAAAAATGTGTCCGTAAACTGTGAATGACACATTATGATTTCTTCGATTATCGATAAAAAATGTTGGCGCAAATTGAAAATACTTTCGTTGCTAAGGATGAAAAACCAAAACAAATAATTATCCCTTAATTACTACACTGCCCAAACGTTATATATTCTTTAGCTAGCAAATTAAGATATGGCAACTGCATTGACATCTAATTGGCTGCATGTGGACATTGGTGAAGAAACGCCACTCCTCCTCTCAACACTGTCAAGTTGCATGACTCTGAGCGACGTTCAATGCGATGGTTACATGCGTCTTTTGGCAGCCGACATTTCGCTGGAGGAGGATGACGAGCCCTCCGCTAAGCTAAAAGTGTTTCGTGGCCTCAAACTGAAGCAGGAGCAATCGCTGCCTGGCATTCCCACGGCCATTGAGAGTCTGTACATCGACGAAACCGAGCCCAAAACACCAGGTGAGTTAAAGAAACAATTTGATTAGCTTTCGTAATCTCACTCTTTTATTCTCTCCCAGTGATTGCCGTTGCCATTGCAGAGTCTGTGCTCTTCTACAGGCATATGAAGCCCTACTTTAAGTACACTGTGCCCGCCTTGGATGCCGAGGAATTGGAGCTGGAAGTTTGGCGAAAGCTTCCTGTGATGAAGGCAGAGACTCACGATGAACTGCTGCAGTTGCTCAAGGATGTGGATCATGCCAAACTGTCGCGCAAAACACAGCGACTGCTACAGCTTAGCGGGGAGGAGAGAGAAGTAGGATAATTATGTATAGAAGATTCCTCCGATTTCATTAAAATCCTTTTCTCTTTTAGTCCTTTATTGAGACACACAAGGACTCGCCTGTGGGTCGAGTTGGCAACATTGTGGCCATGTGCTGCTTGAAACGTGTCTCCAGCAGCCCCAATCCGCCCTCACATCTGGTGCTCGCCACAGACACAGGTCGCGTCTTTGTTCTGGAACCACAAGGCTTCAATCTGGTTTATCAGGCGCGCACTTGTAGCTATGAAACCGCTGTGCCCAGCCTGATATCTGTGCATGGCACCTATGAAACGGACTTTTGCATTGTGGTGGGCACACGCAATGGAGGCGTCTATCTACTCCGTAAGGCCAACAACGAGGGACAGGAGATTCTCAAGATGAGCACAGCATTAACGGGTCTGCTGCTATTGCCTGTGGATCAAACCATTGTGGTGACCACCATGGAACAACGGTACCTCTGCTACTCCAAGCGTGGCAAACTGCTCTATCAGGTGCAGCTGGAGGCTCAACCCGTCTGCATTCTGCCACTGATGCTGGCGCATCTGGGCCTCACTTTGGTGGCTGTGGCGCTTCAAGGCGGCGTCGTTAAATTCTTTCTACAACGTTATCTGGTCGATGAGTTTGTGCTGCCCGAGACAGTGGCCGCCATGCTTTACGGGCGGATGGGCATGGAGGATCATGTGCTGACATTGACTACGCAGTCGGGTGAAATGTTTATCAAGATATTGCGACGTGTGACACGATTTGAAACCGACGTCGTTGCAGCTGCAGCGGCAGCGAATAAAAGTGCAACAAAGTCGCAGCGCATTGCGGATGTATCCATACTGGACAAGCCCAAAAAGAGTTCCATATTCGTGGAGCAGGCAGCGCGAGAGAAGCTAAAGGCCAAAGGTGAGTAATGAATGCTGTATTAGTGTTTTATTTTAAATTATTTCAACTGTTTGCTTGCAGCAAGCTATGGCAGCTTTCAGGTGGAACTGTGGCGACTGCGTCACACAGCTGCGCGTGCCACCATCGATGCCATCAACTCCTCGGAGAGCACCATCTCTGGTGATCTCACCCATGCACCTGTCAAGCTCTCAGCCGAGGTCTGTGGCAGCGGACCCGCCTTTCGTCTCTATCTCACCGTCCAAAATCTGTCCACCTTTAAGATGGCCTCGAATTTGGTGGTGCTGCTGCATGCAGATCGACGACACTACACCATGTCGCAATCCATGGCCAGGTTGCCCAGTGTATTGCCCGGCATTCCGCTACGCGTTGACTTTGAGGTTATGGCTGTGCTGGATCCGCTGGACAAGTTGCCACCTGGCAGCCTGACACCCGACAATTCCCAGATTCGCGTCATGCTGTTGAAGACTGGACAGTCGAAGCCACTGATTGCTGCCGCAGTGGCTATGCCGCAATCTGAGGCGGCTTTTTAGTTTACACTCATTTGTTGTTGTTGGTAAGTTGCGTCATTTATTGCACACTTGTAAATGTTTTTAATTGCTTTTTTTTCTAAATTCTTTAGGCTGTATTTGGTTGCATATTTCTTGTAGATCGTAATGGAAGCTGCCTGAACGGTCTTTTCACGAACTTTACGCCTTGTACATGGCTTTTTTCTTTAGATCCCACATGCCTGGCTTATCAATGTTCACATTCCTGAGGGTAACCTGTTTGGAAAGTCCATATAACTCAAGATTTTCGGAATCCATGGGTTTCTTTGCGAAGCTTAAAAGGTTCTTAGTAGCGTCCTCATCTTGTAAAATCAATTTAGTTTTGTTTATATCCAATTATCATCTATTTAGAATTGGTATTCCTGAAATGATTTGATTTGCATATCGTAGCAGCTAAACCCTAAAAATAGTCAATGGGACTATCGCATTGTACTCGCCTCTAGTAGTATCGGAAATGCCCAATCCATACATTGATATTTTTTTTGGAAAACTTCCATAAAAGATAGGACCAAGACAGTAGTTACGATTTGTAAGATCAGCCAGCGATAACTTTCGAAGTTTTAATCACACAACCTTTGATTGAAGGGTGTTTTACCCAATTGCCATTAACTGGCAATGGCATTATGACGTGTCCGGCGACTGATTAATTAAGTCATCTAGTTGATTTGATAGTCAGGATTGACTTGCTATATTTCCGATATTCAATATATACAGCTAGGCGTAGTACAGTCATAAAATATTCATGTTAATCTTATCACCTAAGTGCATGGGCTGTTTATTCATATCTCTACAAAAAAAAAAAACGGTTTGTGTGTACATATTATATACAAACTGGATGATAGCTATAACTAATTTCTTTTTTGCCAAGTGCAAGTGCGCTGTGAGTTTCCCCTAAATCTGATAAGGCTCGTACGAGTTTTGTTTTACTTTTTGCCTTTCCTTCCGACCTACCCGCTCCCTCTCTACATAATCAATCATGACAATCACATATAGTTTGTGTTCGGAGTGACTGCATGATGAATCGGGGCAGTGGAGTAAGGGGAATGAGAAATACAAACAGTAAGAGTCTCCTGTTTGATAAGATTAACAAAAAAACAACGGGTGACTACAATGTTTGAGCCCATTATATATAGCTGGTGGGCGGTTTGAGGAGCCACAATTCGTTACCGTTCGCCAAACACAACAAACCACCAAAAACCAAATCAACATGCCGACCGTAAGTTGAAATTATTTAATTGTATTTCAACAAACTAGGATATGTGATAAGACTAACTTGAATGTTGCTCGATTGCAGTTTGAGGAAATCGTTGAGAAAGCCAAGGCCTTCAAAGAGACCATCACCAAGGAGGATATCCTGGAATTCTACGGCTACTACAAACAGGCCACCGTCGGTGATTGCAACATCGATGAGCCCGAGGATGCGGATGAGAAGGCCCGTTACCTGTCCTGGAAGAGCAAGGCCGGTCTGACCGCCGAGGATGCCAAGAACCACTACATCGAGGTCTACAAGGCGTACGTCGCCAAGCACCAATAAACGGTTTGCCTCTAATAATGCAGAGAGACAAATAATTGACACTACTTATCCTAAAATTGTCACTAATATCGTACTGTAGTAGTCGCTGTTGTTAAAAATGTATTTATTGTATTTTTATACTAAAGTTTAATAAACCCCTAAGCATTTAAATGTAAACTCCATTGTGTTTAATTTATATTATAATCATTTAGGAACTAAATATATCCAAATGGGATTACCTTAGTCTAGACAGGTAAAAGAAGTCGTAAAAGGATTCACACCCACAGGACTTTCATGTAAGGTGAATAACTTAATTCTCATTATTCTTATCTTATATATAGGTGCCATTCACTGCTTACAAAAACAGTTGACAAGTACGGTCTTAGACACATTTTTAATTTTGAAGGAAACTGTTAATATAAATCTCAACATTTTTCATTATAAAAACTTTGTCACATTCCCCAGCTATCATACAAAAAATATCGCCTGCAATTGGGTGATTGCGGAAATTAAAACTTATAATAGAGATTTAATCATCTGTAATGCAATTTAATAAAACACATACGCAAATATTCTTTAATCTAAATATTACAGTATATTAATAGATCTGCTAAAAATATTGGTTTTTATGGGAAAAAATAATCAAACACATACTTAAAGCTGAAAAATTCGCTAAGTTTAATCATCGACAAGTTATCAATTGAGATTATCGTTATATGGCTGAGAATAATTATAAATCAAATGACTTATTGGCGTCCCCGCACAATACATAGCAAGCAAATATGACTAATGTATATTGAACTTTGGAACATTCAACGCACGATACAAAATGTTTGTAGAAAATTATCTTATTGACGATATCGTAAAACTCTATGGAAATGTCTGACATCAGAAATGACGGACTTTATCTATAAACCAAAGCATAAATCATGTGTAAATAAAATTATACTGAAAACTGGAAAGATAATTACGTTTTTCATACAAACAGGAAGTCGAATATCGAGCATTAATCACGAATATAACACAATCGACCTATTTTTAGAAATGTTTACATTAAATAATAGTAGAAAATGTATTAGTTGTAAATTTTCCAGTACCTATAGAGTTAGTTGCTTAGTTGCTTTGGATGACAATAAATTGGGATATATTAAAATGAATGCCGCACTGTTGAGATTTTATTCACAAAGGGTAGCGGGTATCTCACAGTCGAGCAAACTCGACTGTAGCTTTCTTATTTTTTTTACTTAACCAGTGAACACTTGGAAAGATTAGTGGATCCACCAAGATAATCGAAGTCTACAAAAATTGATATCTTTTATTAAAGAGCAAATTGTATATATTATGTATGGTGAAGGCTTACTAGTTAATTAAATTGTTATAGCTTTTTTCCAATGCATAATTTGCTGCTAATAGGTAGGAGAAAAAGCGTTTAAACAAAATTTAAATAATACAAATAAGAAAAATTTCTGAAATGCAGCTCATTTCCATTCAGGTTTTATTATAGGCAATTCCAAAAGCAAAATACAAAGTATTTCCCCGAATCACAAAACAAAGATTAAAATAACATTATCATATTAGCAATTCTGATTACCATTTTATGATTATTACCGTGACAATAATTATCAAAGCAAATGGCAGTTTGCTTGCCCCTAAAAGTATGCAACATAAATTGAAATTATTTGTTCAAGCAACATGACTAATAATGATTCTCTCACGATTGAACTTTAGAGCGGTAGAAAATGTTTGTAGAATATTATCTTATTGACAATAAAGCAATACTCATTGGAATGGTCTGACATTGTGCTTTATCAATATTCTAAGACATATATGGAATGTATAGAAAAGATTGTACTAAGCCTTTGAAAGATAATTATGGTTTTCATACGAACAGAAGGTCTGCTAGATAATTAAATCAAATACTTGTGAATCGAATTACATTTTATAGTTTTCTGACCAACTGATACTTTAGAAAATTATAGTTAAATATTTGTAGATTATTTTATTTCTTAATAATTTTAATCATACGATATATTTAAAGAAATAAATAGTCTACAAATATTTGAGTATTATTTGGTAAACTATCAATTTACAAATCTTATTTTGAATTGTGTGTGTCTTATAAAACTTTTGAATTTCATTTGAGTCTATGTATGTTACAATATAGATTTAGAGGAATTAACTATATACATATATTTGTTTATTACAATAGAGTAAGTATAATAATATTATAGGCTTAAGTGCACGTCTCCAATTTTAATTTGCTGTAGATACATACAAATATATATATACATACATTTATTCTAAACTTTGAGGAATGAATAATAATGACATCACGCGCTAAAGTACACGTTATAGATTTTCATTCGCTAATATAAATTGCAATTTAAATCTATACCTATGATTTTTTTTTTGTTTGTCGACTAATCAACAGGTGTGAAACTGATAAGTGCAGTAATTTCTGGATTAAGCCCGCAAAGGAAGTTAAATCATTCACAATCCCAAGTATATTATTAGCTGCAACTGCGATTACTGCGTTTGCCGGTTGCCCTTCGCACCCATCACCCCGATAATAGTGATTAAATCCTAACCCATATCGGTAGAACACAAGAAGCACATCCAAGAGCATGCAATGCTGAAAGCTAACCGGGTCGTGAGTAAAGTGAGCAGCACACTCTGGAGCATGCAAGTGAACGCGGTGCGTGAGAATTCGGGAGAATATCAGAAAAGCTCTGCTTCTAGCGACTGGCGATAGTGGACGCTCCCAGTTGCTGTGAAGAGAGCTTTGACTCGCTCGCGATCGTGTGCGAAAAAAGACTTAAATTGAAAGTCCAAGCGAGACTCGGATTCAGACAGTGTCGAGTTCTGTGACCGCCCAGACAGCAAATCCCAGCGTAAGTGCAACGAATACGGATTTCGAGTCCGTAGTTTTCCGGGGAAATAAACGAAATTATTGAGAGTGGCGTGTTATCAGACAATCGATTAGCTAAAATATATTGTGTGTACTTGTTCATGTGACAAATAACAAATATCAGAAGCTCATTTAGATAAGGGCCCAAGTGTTATTATGGGGCCACATCATTTACCAATTTTGGGCACCACATTGGATTTCAAGTGGCTGCTGAGTATGATGAACACGTACATACGTGGACCACGCCCAAACGCCTTTTTTGGGTCGTCTGTTCATCGTCTGTTTTGGGGGAATTCGCGCTGACAAATCTAATTCAATTGAGACTCGCCCGCCACGCAATCTGCTAGATACATTTATTTGTATTTGCATTTGTATTTGTATCTCTTGTCGCGCGCGTTCGCATAATTTTTTCATTAATGAATTTCTATTTTTATTATGTTGTTGTATTTTGTTGCTGATGGTGAAAGTCAAGCTTACATGCTCAGTGGAGGAGCCGCCATAAATGGTGCGACCTCAAAACGATTTGCTGAATAATCATCGCCTGATGCTATGGCAAAGTTCAAGCGGTGGCCAGACAATTTGGCGTCAGATCATTTAAGCCCCATTAGCTTACGGTATTCTATACCACTTATTACTAAGAAACGGGTTTTTCTCTTTTTGGGACTAACAACTTCTTGTTTTATGTTATGTCATTAACCATATTTTAATCTCTCTCATTTTCTTGTTGCTTACAGATTAAAATCTAAAACAAAATGCCCCTCACCGAGGTAAGTGGCACTTGGTCGTAAAGCAACCACTTGATTCCTGATAGCCTCATATATGTAATGAGCTAGCAGCTATCAGCTTGACGAGCTTATCACCAGCAACCAGCATGTTAATCATGTTAATCTTGTTTCGCAGCAATTCAACGCCGCCGCCGAGAAGGTGAAGACGCTGACCAAGCGTCCCAGCGATGATGAGTTCCTCGAGCTCTACGCTCTCTTCAAGCAGGCCACCGTTGGCGACAACGAGACCAGCAAGCCTGGTCTCCTCGACCTGAAGGGCAAGGCCAAGTGGGAGGCATGGAACAAGCAGAAGGGTAAATCCACTGAGGCAGCACAGAAAGAATACATCGCCTTCGTTGAGGGTCTGGCTGCCAAGTACGCCTAAGATGACAAAGACCAAAGGAGACCTGAGCGCAGCTAATGCGATACTAAATTGATTTTAAACAATTACCGGAGAGACTATTTATATATGGTAGACACTATGATCTTTTTAAGTGTGTAATAAAAAATAACAAATTGTTTTTTAAAGCCAATGTTCCAATTGCCATTGCAACCTTTAGTCGACCATCTTCACATCACTTCACTTTGAGTTCGTTTCTATTTGTAATGATATTTGCAAGGCAAATACCAGATACATTCGTATAAGTATGTTTGGACTTCATATTCCGGTTCCAGATTACCCAACCAACGACAAACACAAATACAAATACAAATTCGAATGCGATTCGGAATCCGAGTGTAGATCGTGTTGCAACTCGTCGGTTGCGTTCTTTGGACGCTCGTCTGCTCATTAGCGATTAACTGTTAATCGCAAGCTGTTTGAAACACTTTCAGACAGACACACCTGCTTTTAGTTTGGCGAATAGTGACCTTGAGCTTTTTCAGCTCTAGATGATTGCAGTCATTCGATGTGACAAAGTTCTATCCGGCATTTCACTTAGCTTTTAACATACATATAAAATCCCTTAAAAAATATAATATACGGAAGTCAAAAATGACGATTTGAAAGTAACAGTACAGTAATTAAGTTTTGTAATCGCATGCTAAGTAGATGTTCAAATTTGACAAGCAAACATTGTCAGTAAGAGCTAATAAGTGTGAGAATAAATTGTGAATTTGTCTCCAAGCGTCATTTACAGATCGCAAGTTTTCTTTTGTGATATTTAATAAGCTGTAGCTTTTTATACCCGCTACCCATAGGGTAGAAGGGTATTATAACTTTGTGCCGGCAGGAAATGTATGTAACAGGTAGAAGGAGGCATCTCCGACCCTATAAAGTATATATATTCTTAATCAGCGTCAACAGCCGCGACGATATAGCCATGTCCGTCTGTCCGTCTGTGTGTCTGTGTGTCTGTGTGTCTGTGTGTCTGTCCGTCCGTCCGTATGAAACACTGGATCTCAGAGACTATAAGAGGTAGAGCTATAATTTTTTTTCGACAGCATTTGTTATGTTTGCACGCAGATCAAGTTTGTTTCAAATTTTTGCCACGCCCACTTCCGCCCCCGCAAATCAAAAAAATCTAATAACAAGCGTAATTTTAAAGCTAGAGTTTGGGATTTACAATAATTACTGTAGTAGTTATGATTCCTGAAAATTTGGTTGTGATCAGATAAAAATTGTGGAAGTTATTAAAGAAATATTTTTGTATGGGCAAAAACGCCTACTGACTAGGGGTCTGAGTTGCTTTGGCTGACAATCTGGTACATTGCGCCGTCTATGGTATATTTTGAATGATGTACTATATCGATATACCAAACATACCATACGGTATATTTTTTTAGTATTTTTTAGTATTTTCGGTATATTTTGAAAATGATACTGCAATATTTTGCCTTTATTAAAAATGGGTAGCGGGTATCTCACAGTCGAGCACACTCGACTGTAACTTTATTACTTGTTTAAATATTAAATTTTTCCAATTTCAATCGATACCAATTATTTTTTTTTTTTGGGAAATGGCTTCAATTCGTTTATAGTTGTATATTTTAATGTAATATTTAAATATTATAAAGGTAGGTAGATATTTACAGAACATTTTTTATTTGTAATATCTTCTTTACAAGTTACTAATCTTCCATCGATATCTGTAATATAGGAATATGGTATTTTCATCATAATCTTTTGCTTGTAGTAAAACTTATTATTTAATTAATAAAAAATAAACAAATAAACACCCCATTTATATATCCGGATTTTTATTTATTGATTACTTTTCCTTAAAATTCCCGAATTTCACGAAACAGTTTCATTTCATACAATTACAAGTTTCTTGCAACAGTTTTTATTTAATCTTCTCATCTGCTGCTCAAATGAATTTAAATTAAATAATCAAATTATCATTGCATGTAAACAAATTATATTTTTCAAAAAATAGTTTAGTTGACAACTCTGCTAAATGCCGGCAAATTCAAAACAAAGCGATGGCAACATTTCAAATGTTGCCAGCAACATGTTGCCACAGCGTTGTTGCAGCTGCTCAACAGGTGAGAGCAAAAGGCAATCAAGCGAAAAACAACAACAAAGCGCGCTGCGCTTTTTGTTTATGAATGAAAAGCGCATAAGCAAACTGTGATAAATGTGTGTGCACGAGCAAAAACCGACAGCAACAGCAACGACAACGGCAACGGCAGCAGCAGCAAGAACAACAACAATGCAAGCAACCGCACCAACAAGTTGCCAGCTTGCGATCATGGGCCAATCAAGAGAGCGCCACGGCAAGAGAGAGCGAGAGAGCGAAAGACAGCAAGAGAGCCAGTCGGTGAGAGAACCAGTCAGTCAGCCAAGCCAACAGTGAAAAGCGAACAGCAGGCAACAGGCAACTCACAACTCACAACTGGCAACTGGCAGCAGCAACAGTTCAGTCTACGTTTTGGCCTAAACGCGTTTGCTTGGAATTGGCCAGCGCGCATGAGCCGTCAGTTAGTCTGCCAGCGTTGCTTCCCCCGTCTCTCTCACTCTCGTACTCACTCACTCACTTTGTGTGCGCTGTGCAGTGTGCGTGTGTGTGTGTGCGTGTATGTGTGGCCTGTTAACAAAATGTGATTAGCAAAAATACAAAAGAAGAAACGAAGGCAGCAGCGAACAACAGCAAAAGAACAGACAACGCGAAAGTGTGTTAAAAATAACAAATAATACTTATACTCTCCTCGTACTATGCATACGAATAACAACAACAACAATACGAATACGAATTCGGTTTTACAGTTTCACAGTTTTGTTTAGTGTATGTATGTATGTGTGTGTTTTTTGCATAAATGCAAATGAAAGGCAAAAGTCCAATGCGCTGGCGCTGCAACAATAACATAATTAAATAAATCCAATACGTTAAAACCAATGCTGAATTTTGTGCAACGCCAGCGGCAGCAGCAGCAGCAACAGCAGCAATAATACTCATATTGAACTACACCCAAAAGACTACAACAACAACAACAACGGCGGCTGTGCGGCTGACTGACTTGGTCGACAGCTCACCAACAACAACAATAGCACCAGCAGCAACAACAACAACCACAGTCAAAGTCGTCGTCTACCTTTTTCGTGCCTTTTCAAGTGTTTTGCTATTGTTGTTGCTGTTGTTGTTATCCCCCGCTCAGCAGAGCATAGACAGGAGAGAGAGCAACAGACCGCGAGAGAGAGCCAGAGCTGAGTGCAGTTCCAGTTCCAATTCCAGTTCCATGCGCCGACCTCAGCTCAGCTGTGCCTGCAGCCCCCCACCTCCGCTTCCCCAGCCCAGCCTCTTATGCTCAAGCTCGTCGTATGCAATTTCGGTAAGTCAACGTTTAAGCGTTTACCGTTTTAAGCAACGCAGCTCAACTCAAATTGGAATACTACTCGACGATTTAGTAGACTTACCTGTGCTGCCTGCTGCCACTGCTTCTTCTTATTAGTTAGGTTTTGTTAGGATTGCCTGTCTTTGCCTGCCTTTTGCTTTCCTTTCCTTTTCTTTTCTTTTTTTGTGTATTTTTTTTATTTTTTTTGCTTATAATTATTTCGTTTGCGGCTCTTTTCATTAATAAGTTTCACGCGTCGCTCATTTTTCAACAAGTTATCGCCCCCGGCGTCCGCATGGTCATGTCTACCCCTCGTTGGTCTTGCGTTTTGGTTTGGCTTAGCTTGTGTCTGGCTCGGATTACCGTGTTGATGTTGTATTTACTTGTGTATATGCCGTGTATATGCACGTACATATGTATGTATGTATATGCCAGTACATCAGTCCATATATACATATTTATTGTATGTACATATGTCGCTCCACACCATGCCAAATGAGGCAGGGGATAACATAAATTCTCTTTTTATTCGTGCTTTTTTTTGGCTGTTTGCTAATATCTTCTTATTTGGGTTCTCACGCTGTGGTTTTATAAATTTGCCAAGCAATTTGTATGTGAGGAAGGTAAGCAAAATTAGGATCACTAATTGTATACATAGGCAGTTGCCTGAAGAAGCCAATAGATGGAGCTTCAGATTGAACTTTATTTAAAGGCTAGACTCTAGACTGAGATCAGCTAATTAAAAGTCATCTATTTCCTATATCAAAAAATATGCATATCTTTAATAAATTTTTTATTCTGATCGTTTCGTGCAAATATTTTATCTATTGTTAGAATTTGTGGATTTTGAATTGGTTTATTAAAATTTATGTCTGCATATTAATGAATACTATGCTTTTTCCTCTGATCATAATTCACACGTACCAAATACAAATTTCTCTACATTCACACATGTATAACAATCATAAACAATCGTAAAAGCATTTCTAATCAACAGAATCAATGGCATAATAACAATAATATTCGATAGCTTATCATTAGATTTAACTTCCAGGCAGTATTTCTCGAATGTTTTATATTAGAATTATCGAGAAAGAGAAATGTGTGTGCTAATTAATTATCACAAATTTGATAGAGAAGCATTAGCAATCTACCAACATTTTAAAATTAATGATTAAATGCAATTCTTCTCTAGTTTTCTTACAATTAATAGAAATGAGAAAAGCGACAATTCTCAAAAACTAGAATAGAATATTTATTCAAAATAGAGATTAACAACATAAAAGTAAATTAATTTTTAATGAATAATAATAAAATGCATTTGACGTTTATATTGTTTATTTCTTTATTTCAAAAATAACTTCTATGATAATATAAATCTCAAGTACTTTTTATGGTCTTTTAAATAATCATTATTAGTTATGTATGTTAATTAAAAGCTCTATCTACAAGTATTTTGATAACTAATAATAAATGTTTAAGTAGCCTGTTGTCGAATTGGGTTAGTTGCCAGGCAAGAATTGGCCCAGTCTTTGCTCAAGCTATCCAGAACAATCTATTACTTCAACTCGGAACTCGTTGATCCGACAATGACAGTCGCAGACTCAGTTGCAATCGCAGTCTCTGGGCATGCGTAGGGTAACTTAACCATAACTATAGCCATAAAGCAAAGCCAGACTCGAAACTAGTTTGTAGCAGACACAACACAACACACAATATTTCTATGTGTGTGTGTGTGTGTCTAACTAAAGCTAAGACTAAAGCCAAAACTGTGACTACAACTAGGAGTATGAGTATGAGTGCGAATATGAATATGTCTGCGTCTCATGTCTCGAGTTGTGAGTCGTGTCTTGTGTCTTGTGTCTCTGTTGCAACTTGCAACCTGGACCAGGCTCTCGACACTTGACGCTCGTCTAAGGCCAGGTATTTGCAGCAACAACAACGATAGCAAGATGTGGGGAATAACTGTTTGAGGAATGCACAAACAAGAACAAAACACTTGCAAACTGAAATCGGCATTACTTGTTCTCATATTGGCAATTCCAATGGCACAATTGCAATTGCGTATACGCCCCGTATTTGTTATGATAGGTTATGTGAGTTGGCCCAGACTGTGCCAGCAAATGATCGTATATCAATGCCAGTTGCAAGTTGCAATTTGCCAGTTGCTAGTTGCCACTTCACTGACTTGAGAGAGATTGATCTTCAAGTTGGCAGCGCTTCATTGAGTCATCTGATTTGCATTTAATTAAACCCAAAACAACTGAAACTGGTTGCCCAGCGTTGAACTCTGTCATTTTGGCCAAAAAAAAAAAAAAAAAAAAAACCGAAAACAAAAACACAAATCGAACTAAGAATTATTGCCAGAGTTGATCTGCTGTTGTGTCTAAACTAAACTTCCAACTGAGCCAACACACAATTCAATCGCTCTCTCGCTCTCCTTCTCTCTTGCTCTAACTCTACGTGAGTGTGTGTGTGCGTGTTTGTATTTGTGTTTGTAACCTGCCGCACCGGTTTCGGTTTATGTTTTAGCCAACGCCATCATCATGATCATCATCATCATCGTGACGATCATCATCATCCATTACTTATACGTGTATTTCTATTTCTCTTTTAATTTTCTCTCGTTGCTGCTGCGACTTGTTGCTGCTGCCTCTTTATTTATTTTTTAACCAGTTTCTTTGCTTTGCTGCAACCTGAGCGCGAATGAGCCATAAATAACAACAACAAGCAAAGTGCTGCTGCTGTTGTTGTTGTTGCTTTGTGGCGACTGCGGCTGTCCCGGTTTCCAGGAAGCAAATGTCCGTCCCCATTGTCGTTGTCTGCGTCTGCAATTCGCGTGCAGAGCCGCTGCCCCGCTTCTCCGCCGCCCCGTTGCCCCTTCAGGCGCTGGCATTATGCAACTTTTGGTTTTGTTGTTTTCGAACAAAAATTTAATAATCCACAACGCGTTGGCGTCGCTTCCTTGATGTGGCCACAACAGTCAAACAGACAGACAAACAGTCTATAGAGACAGCAACAGCTGAAGATAGAGACAGAGACACAGAAAGAGAAAGACAGCGGCAAGTTGCGCCCACAAAGCAAATTCCATTGTCGTCTTAGCCAAGCGACTTAACACTTAATCCCCGTTGCACTGTGGAATTCTGCGCATCTAATCAAAATCTAACTACAAGTACTTACAATCCCCCTCAACCCTCTCCCCCTCCTCAACATTGGTTGCTTTTGGCCAATGTGCAAAGTGCATTCCACACTGCATGAAGAGAAGCATTCGCTGGCTCAAGTTGAACGCTGACAGGTCTGTGATATCAGAGCAAACACAATTGCCATGTGTTTATTTGCACCGAGCAGCGAGTTTAAGGTGCCCGTTGCTTCCCTCTCCCCACTCCCTGACTTCCTCTCCCTTCAGTAACCAGGGGAATCCCCAGAGAGCGAGAAAGAGAGTCGCAGAAAACAGAAAACAGAAAACGACGCGCATTTTCATTACCTTCTGCGGCACATTATTATTGCAATGTGCCAAATCTGCCGAATCAGTTGAATATACAAAAGTGTACAATACAATACTCGCAAACATACATACTTATATAGATGGTTTACCGTTAACCTTGACCAACAGCGACGCCAGATCGACTGCAAAGATACTGAACACAGTAATTTGTTTTTTGGTGTTTGTGAATCGCTTTTAAAGGTCAGTTACGATAACAACTTACATACCAGTTGATACCACTGATATCATATTTACGGTGTCCGTCTCCGGCTCTATAAAGTGGGTGGCAGACAGTCTTATCAGCGGCACTTTGCTGTCTTTATAGTCCAGCGCCGGTTTAGATATCGAGTGCTGAGGCACTTTTGCTTCACAAGTGCAACAAGTAACATATTTTGTGGCTATTTATACAATGCCACAGGCCAGACACAAGTGCATCTCTCCACATCCAGCCAGACTGCTGCCTGACTGATATATAGTCTGACACGAGACGAGACGGGGAAGAGAGAGAGGGAGAGCGACAGTTGAGTGAAAACGTTATTGCAGCAAATATTTAGTCAAGTGGAGAGCAGAGCGAAATGCTTAGGGCTAGTTGTGCCCAGTGTAGATCTCCGACTTTCCCCGATTCCCCGACTTCTCCGATTGTTCTGCCCTATGGCGAGATAAGATAAAGAAAGGCAAAGGCGCCAGCAGCCGCCGCCTGACAGCAGCCTGGCAACTTGCCAATGACACTGAAAATGCAAATGCGTCGCAAATTGCATTGCGTCTCCAAGTGCTTCAAAGTTGCAAGAAGTTCCCAGTGCCCGAATAATGTCCGAAAAATAAAACCGCTTTGTTTTCATTGTGCTTGCAGCTGCCCAAGGAGATGATTGACTAGACTAGAGCGATGCACGAACTGTTTACGAAAGTGCTCGCCAAGCGCGATTTATCCCGTGCCGGAGATTTGTTCTCCGTTCCCGATGCGGACATTGTCAACGACATCACCGAGGTGGTAAGTCTAGTTAACACTCCAGCAAAGCTACTAAGATAGTAATCATAAAAACTTTTACTTTGCTTAGTTGTCGGAAATCAATCCCATTATCTCGCATGCGGATTACGTGAAGAACAACAATGATCAGAGCGTTGTGGAGATTTGCGTCACTCGTGTGCTTTCGTGCATACGCGAAACACGCAGCGCGGAGCGTTATTGTGCCGCTCTTGTGGATCTGCTAAAGACCTGTCTGCTCTGGAATCTGCAGCCAGTGGCAACCACCAAGGAGGAGCCGCCACATGCCAAGATTGCTGCCGACATCATCTCTAGCATATTTCTGGTAAGTCCGCTGCATTCCCTTGCCAATTTCATGGCTAATCCTCACTCTCATTGCAGAACTATGATAAGAAGGAACTCATGAAGATTGCGCTGCCCATTGCGGTGCAGTTTCTGCCCAAGGGCAATAAGGAGCTCTCCCGCAATCTCGCCAGCTATCTTTCGCTGGCCGCCATCGATTATGCCTATCTCTTGATTGACATCATGGATCCCATCATGGATTCCATACTTGCAGGCAATTATGGACTGTTGCGTGTACTTTCCCAGGTCTATGAGGTTTCCCCCGAGACCGTAACGCCCCATGCTCCACTCCTCATTCCGCTGCTGCCGCAATGTGATGCCCAGGAACGCATGGCCGTCTTTCAGCTGTATCTGCTCATTGTGCAGAAGTCACCAGCTGTGCTGGAGTCTTGTGTACCTCAACTTTGTGGCTTTCTGCAGGACAGCGACACCTCCAACATCACCATGCAGATACTGCTTAAGCTGGCGCAGCACTCGCCACACCTGCTCGTCGATCACTTCGAGCAGCTGCGCCTAGCTGCGAAAACCAATCCGAGTACGGTCACACTGTGCGCCCAAATCCTCACCACCTCGGGCATTGGCAGCAAGGAGACCGCACAGCAAGCCCTTGACTTTGTGCTGGAACATCTGCCCGCTCAGGCGCTGTTGCAACAGGAGGCGACGCGTCTGTGCTCCGCTTATCCCGTGCTGTTCACCGACAAGGTGCTCGCCTGTGTGCGCCAGAAGAACGCAGCGCTCAGCTCGCAGCACGATGTGGGCAACAAGACGTCGGGTGGCGTCACCATCGTTAGTCTGAACAGCTCCAGTCCGAGTCCGCCCATGAAGCCAGCTCCCTCAACCAGCAACATGCTGCAGACGCCGCTTGGCAATGCCACGCCCACTGCCATAGCGACGCCTACACCCACGCCAACACCACTGTCTACATCCACGCCCCTTGCACCGCCTGCTGCGCCAACGCCAGTGCCGCAGCCTGTCATCGCTCAGGTGGCCACGCCCACGCCTCCACACACGGGTTACACACGACGTGTGAAGCTCGGTGATTCTCGCAGCACGGGCCGTTTGCATCCGGCGAGCAATACGCACCGCAGCGTGACCCGCTTGAATGTGGCCAGCGGCTCGGTGGGCGGACTGCACAAGAGCATGACGCGTCTGAGCAATTCACAACTGAATCAACAGGCTGCTGGCGGCAGTTCCAATGGCAATGTTGTGGTGCAAACGGGCGCCACGCCCAAGACGCCCACCACACCGAATAATCCGCCAGTGACGCCGGTGCCGCCGCTGAGCAACGATGTGATTATCACGGGACACAATAAGCATGGCATACCGGTCACTTCAGGTGGCGTTACGGTGACCACATCGCCATCAAAAGTGCGTCCCCATTCGCAAGGTCCCTCAACGCTGCTCAATTCGAGCACAGTGTTGATGAAGTACAGCACCGATGCACTGAACCAGTCGGTGGGCTCCATTTCCATACCACAAACGGGAGCAGGAACATCAGTAGGAACGGGAACAGGAGCAGGAGCTGCACAGAACGCCGTCTCCGTACATCATGCATCGCCAGCAATGCCTCAATGCTCCAGCAATGGCAATGCCAAGTCCGTCATGAAGCTGCCAGTCAATGGCAATGTAAGACAGTTCAAGTGGGTTTATTCTATTCATTTACTAATTGAGTTTACTTTCTTATAGAGCGAGGTGATCGTCTCGGGTCCCACGACCACCACGAATGTAGCGCCTCGTCGCAGTGATAACACCAGTCGCACTTTACTCAATGCCAACAACGTCATGGATCAGCGCATGAGCACCTTTGAGCCATATCAGATCATGCGCGATCCCGTCCAACAGTTTTGCGAGAAGAACTTTGTCTCCATCAAGTCGTATATGGATGAGGTCTCACAGCACTTGCCACCGCCCACCAGGTGCAGCATTGAGGGTAAGTTTCTTTTTATAAGGAATTTGTTTTCCCGTCTGTTATTATTAACTCGGTCTCAGAGTATATAGGAGTTAGGGGTATGGAATTCAGCGACAATATTTCCAATATTTCGACTTAGATCTTCCTTGACTATAAATTTAAGTTAAAGTTCTTTTGGTCAAATTTTATTCTTTTTCGCATTAGCTTCGTTTGCAGCTTTCTTACTTGTGAATTTCCTTTCTAACTCTCTTTCGCTTCACTTCACTCCATCACTATACACACCTATACATTATACACCTACACCCACACACCTGCACACATCACACACAGTTTCCAATGAATTCGCAGAACGTCGCAAGAAAGTGGCTAAACTGCATTTTGCATGCCAGATACGTGGACCGCATTGCCTCTACTCGAAGACCTGCTTCACTATGCGCACACGCAACCCCAAGACCTGGATACACATGATCTTTCTCGACTTTCAAGTGCGGCATTTTGTAAGTTACGACTCCCTTTCCTCCTCTATTAAAAACTAATACAAGTTATGCTTCACAGGTCAAGGAGAAATGTGTGCTTAGCACACGTGAGCCGGGTATCAGCAATCTGAAGAACATCTGGCAGATACTCAAGTGCGAGAATCGCAGCTTCACCGAACTGGTCACCAGTCAGTTTCCCCAGGTCAAGGTATGCAACACTCCTCTATCCGTTCGCTTCAACTTTATAATTGTTATTATGTTCTTAGGACCGCGAGATACTTGTGAATGAACTGCGTCACTCGGGCTTTCTCGATGTGTTCGAGGTGTCCAAGACGAACAAGTCGAATCCTAACTGCAATGAGCTGGAGTATCAATGGGGCTGCTTTCTGTGCAATCATCCGGACAAAGCGGTTGGCTTCCTCAATGGCAGCAATCAGCCCATGATCGAGGGCCAGCTCAAGGAAAAGAAGGGCAAGTGGCGACTCTTTAGGCGCTGGCGCACACGCTACTTTACGCTCTCCGGCGCCCATCTGTCCTGCAAAGGATCGGTAAGTCGAAATATATATACTTTTTCTTTTACAACTTCAGGCATTTCCTTCGCAATTTTAGAGCGGCGGCGAGAGCATCGATGTGAATCAAATACGTTCCGTTAAAGTGTCGCGTGGGGCTCGTAATATACCCAAGGCTTTTGAGATCTTCACTGCGGATCAGACACTAATACTCAAGCCCAAGGACGGCAAGAATGCTGAGGAGTGGGTGCAGTGCCTCAGCATTGTGGTGGCCCATTCGCAGGCTCGCGACAATCCCACAGTCAAGACAAATAGTTTGCCCGCCCGCAGCATTGGCAACAGCAAACCTTCCTTCTAGCAGCAACAAGACAAGACAGAACCTGAACCTACATTGTGAGATTATTTGTAATTGTAAAGACCACGAACACACAAAACAAAAAGACACCAGCGGCGGCCGCAAGAGACATTCATAGCTGTCCATATCTACTTATACACGAATACATGTTATATACATACATATATTATACATATACATAGACATATACTATATAATCGTATTTATGCATATATAGTATGCCCCCATACTTATAGACTTACCAACGTTTCAAGGAATTTTTCAAAAGTTTTGCGAAATTGTTTTTTTCTACGTTAGTTGATTTTTTTACATTTAGTTTATGCCTATTTATTTATACGTGTATTATACAAACAACTTGCTATCAAATCAAAATATCATTTGTTTTCATTCATTCATATATATATATATGGGTAAATATATATATTCAGGTAGCACATGGCCATGGTGCCTAAGCCCGCAAATACATTAATCAATCAATAAATAATACTATTCAAAGCGCTTTTCAATGCGCTGCAGTCAGCAAAGATACCGCCAAAAAGTATGCAATAGATAATTTCAATTGAGCACGGGTGCTTTCGAGTCGCTGCCTGCAAGTATGCAACAAAAATTAGGCAAGTGTTTGCATTCAACTACAAAATTCAAGGCATCCCAAAAAGTATGCAACATAATGTTTGCTAGTTAATTTGATTTAAACTTTAAAACGTTAAGATTTTGATTAGAGAATTTTGACTTTAGAACAAATTTTGGAATAGATTTCTTTTAGGCTACTATAGCAAATAAACGTGTTTGCTTCGGCTGAATAAGTCTAAGTTTAGCCTCGATTTTTTTCATGTCGATTAGAATTGGACGCAAACATTTGTAACTAACTACGTAAAGTTAAACAACTTGTAAGTTCTAATAGTTAACTAGATAATTAACAACAATTTGACACCATTCAAGGCCTTGAAGCCGTCACATCGCCACCATTTGCATTGAGATCGCGCTCCTCCGATTGATCCAGCAACTGCGACCAGCTCGCATTTAAACGCACTATTTCCATGTCCTGTCGCAGCTGCTGCAAAGGTTGCTCCTGCAGGCTCTGACAGTTGTCAAGGACGCGCGAGACGTGCTCCAATTGATTGGCATAGATGCGCAGACGCTCCACATTATTGTTGTCCTGATGCGCCGCCGTATTGACCTGAAGTCAAAGCAGGATTAGTAAAGGAAAAAATAAAGATATTTGCTTAAGGACTCACTGTGAGTTGTGTGCCACAGACATTGCGCAGATAGCTGCTGACACGCTGATCCTGCAGCTGACCACCGGAATGCCACATTTTCAACAGATTCAATATGCCCAGGACGTCGCCCTGCTCGGGCGCCTGGTTGGGCGACAACAGCTGCATGGGCGGAAACTCTGTGGTGGGCGAGAGCTTCTTGTAGCTGCTGCACAAAGTGCTCAGCGTACAGATGTCCTCATTGAGACGCTGTTGCCACACACGAGAGTAGCAAGCAAAAGCAGAAGCAGGCGAAGTTGGTTATGTATGAAGTATTAGTAGTTAACGTTTTGCATTTCATTTCAAACGAAAGAGTGCGCTTTTGAACTTGATTTGTGACTGTCCCTAGTCCCAATGATGAATGGATGGATGATAATGAATGTGGATTACAAATATATGTATAGATTGATGTTGGCATGTGAAATGAAAGTTTCAAAAGACGAAAATAAAAATTCCAAATCGATGATATTGCTTATAAACTAGGCCAAGAGAGTTCACTTTATTCTAATCAAATAATACGTGTAATTGTATGACTAAAGATACGATTAACATAAGATCAGAAGCGCGATCGTAATTGTGTTAAAACATATGAAAATATATCTGGCCGACTAAACGATAACGATATATAGAAATGTCTTCGAAGAATGCGCAACATAAAAAATGTTTTTATAGTAGTCCAAAATAAATGAGGAGGTGGAGGAGGCAGAAACACAAAACGTGGCTAAAACCTTACGTCGATTTCGTTGCGATGTCGCTGCATTTCCGACTTGGCGCCACTCAGATCGCTGCCCTTGATCATCAGCTCCTGTGTGGCGTCCATTAGTTCGTCCTGCAACTTTAGATTGACATCCTCCAAGTCTTTTAGCTTCTCCAGCATATCTTCCTTATGCTGTTGTAGTTTGTTTCTGTAAGTAATTTGGTATTAGGTAAACAATCCTCAAATTTATATTCATTTTGCGCTTACTTATCCACGATCAGTTGCTGTATGCAATTGTCGTTGTCCAGCTGCACAAGTCGCAGCACTTTGAGCAATTTGGTAACCAGAGTGTCCACCTCAATGACCTGGTCCACAACTGCCTGAGCTGTGCTGTATTCCATCAGCGAGGGCAGCTCAGCCAGCGAGTCATGGCAACTTAGCTCCTCCGTGTTGCATTGATCGCGATTGCTAAAGAGAAGAGTAAAGATTTAAGTTTGTTAACTATGTAATTGAATGCCATACTCACTTCATGGGCAGCACACTTAACTTGTGCACGTGCAGTTCCATTTGCTGGCGATTGGTGATGGCCTGTGAGAGCTGCTGCAGCGAATCATCGCCATTGACACTCTGCTGATGTTGTTGTTGCTGGCTGCACTGGCTGATCAGCTCTGTGGGCAGCTCAATCTGCGAGATCATGCCCGTGCATGAGGAAACCATGTTGTGTGAATGCGAATCCGGCTGCACAACATCCTCCAGCACATTGTCCATCATCAGCAGGCAGGGCTGAAGAAGATATTTAATTAAATACTGATTTACAACTGTTATCCTTAAATACTCACTTCCGTTTCCGAGTCGAGCATTTCGGTGGAATCAGAGTCATCGCCGTTGCCGTTGAGGCTGACTGGTTCGTTGTTGTGCAGCGTCAGCATCGAATGTCCTGCAGCCGCTTGCTGACCTTGCTGTCTTTTGCCACCATGACGCAGCGAAAGTCGCTTGCCCGAGTGCGTTGTGGCCTGGCGTATGGCACCGATGACGGCGGCGATGAAGGATTGATTGCGCTGCGGCGACAGCGAGCCATCACTGGTTAGTACTAGAGTATGCAGCGCATCGCCATTGGCAGCCGGACTCAGTGGCAAGTCTATACCGTTGGGCTTCATGCCATTTTGAGCGTGCTCCGTTTCCGCAGCGAGCGATTCAGCCTGGAAGCGTATGTCCTGTGGGGTAAAGAGTTGGAATTAGATAGTGATAACAAAGAAATAAGTTGTTTATTGAGTGAAATTGACTGGAATGTGGTTGCTAACTGTTTATTGAGGGTATGACAAAGCAAGCTCTTAATTTCACTAGACAGAGTTACAAGAAATACCTCCCTAATCATTTTGAATTGTTGAATACAATCATTTAAAAGGTTGTACTGTAAGCTTACCTCTAGATCCTGCTCGGAGATGCTGTAGGAGCACACCAGCTGCTCCACCAGGCTGTCGAGGCGTGTGTGCAATCCCGACAGCGCTGTGGAGGCGCCTGCCACCGCCGCATTCTGCTGATGGATGAGCTCACGCGACTTGTTCTCCAGCGCTGCGTATTTGGTTTGCAGCAAACGATTCTCCTGGCGACGCTGCTCATTCAAACGCACCAGATGCCGGCACTCGTCGCGCAATACTTTGGCCTCCTCCTCGCGATTGGCCAGCTGCGCCTTGGCTGTCTGATACTCCGTTTCCAGTTCCCTGAGCGCATCACACTGCGCCGCCTTCTCGTGCTGCAAAAAGTCCTGCAACTCGCTCGATTCCTGCTCAATGGCAGCCTTCTCCTGCAGCAGCAGCTGCTGCGTGGCCAGCGATCGTCGCATCTCCAGCTGCAAAGCACGACACAAGGCACGCAGCTGCCCAATCTCCTGCTGCCGCTCGAACAACTCATGGCCACTCATCTGTATCTGCGACTCGAGCATTAGCAGACTGTCGTGTCCGCTGCCATCGCCGCTATCCTCAGAGGTGGGCGTGCCTGCGCTGGCGCTGACAACGCGCGCCAACTCCAGCATGCCCATGACACGCTCCGTATTCAGATGCAACTCCTGCTGCATGGCCAGTTTCTCCTCACGCTCCCGCTGCAGCTTGCCGCTCAACTGACGCACCTCCTGGCGCAGTTGCTCGAGCTCATGATCACGCTGATCGGGCTCGGCTTGCGTGCACTGATCACGCTGCTCCACGGCGTCCAAGGCGCGCGTCTGCAGCACGCCACCGTTGAGCACTTGCTCCAGGTCATCGCTGGTCAGAGCTGTCTGAACCGCTGTCTCATGGTAAATGCGTGTCCTTGGCTGCTGCTGCTGCTGTGGGCGACGCAGCGAATTGACTTTGGCGCTGGCTGCGGGTGGCGCCAGACTACGACGACTGGTGGGCGTCAGCATGACGGAGGAAGTCATCCGTGCATCCACGACCGCAGCACGACTGATGGAGTTGCTGCGCGACAAACGTCCCACGCTCAAATCCTCCACAGACTGTTGCTTGCGTCGCCGTGGCAATGTGCCACCTAAAAAGTGGAAGAAAGAGCGACTAACTTTGTTTCTAATGGAGTTTGATATTCACTTTGCTTACCTGGTGCTGGACTCCCGCGCAGTCGACTGGCCATCACATCTGGCGTCACAGACATGCCACGCCTTGCGCCCGCAGCGCCGCGATTCGCCGGCCAGCGTCCGTCGTCGGAAGGCGTGCCCGGCGTGCGTGCGCGACTTAGCGAAGGCGTGCGCTGCACTTGCGACAGTCGCTGCACGGATTGAGCGCGATTCAGCGCACTGGGCAGCGTGTCTGGCTTCTGTGGGCGTGGCGTGCGCATAGTTGTAGATGTGGGCGTGGCACTGGGCGCACGAAACGAACTGGAGCTGGTCAGCGGACGTGACTTCTCCTTCTGCCCCGCCTGTGACTGTTGTTGTTGTTGCTGCTGTTGTTGTTGCCTTGGCAAGCTGGCGGCACGCTTCAAGTTGGCCACGCGACCGCGCAGCTGCGGCGGCGACTGTTGCTCCGGTTCCGGCTCAAACATGGCCACCTTCTTCTTCACGCTGCCATTGTGCGTGCGTCGCTGTGGCGTCGTCGTCGACGTCGTTGCCTTCTGTGTGTTCGGCTTCGTCTGCTGCTGTTGCTGGGAACACTCGCTGCTCTGATCGCTGGGCGAGACTGCGCTGCAACTGCTCATCAACTGCAGTTCGCAGCTGTCGTAGATCTCCTCCAGACCATTGCTGCTGGTGTAGCCACCGCTTGTGCTGCTCAAGCCGCGTTGCAGCGTCATTCGTGATAAGCAACAGCTGCTGGGCACATCGAGACCGCTGTCGCTGCCATCGCAGTTGCTCTGGACCACGGTCAGCGACTGTTCGCACTCCTGCAGCTCCAGGCTGGCCAAGCACACGGCCAGCTGATGTTCATCCTCGCCAGGCAGCAGCAGTTGTTGTTCTGGTTGCTGTTGTGGTTGCTCCATCTCGCAGAGCGTGCCGGACATGGCAGCTCAGTAGTAACTAGAAATCAAAAAGAAAGAGAAAAACTATTTAATTCGTGTGGTTTTTATAGTGCAAGTGATTCACACACAGAGTGCGACCCAAATTTGTTGCATGCACGCGTATTTTTGGTATTGTGGCATTTCAGTGTCTGCCCCGCCGCTGCAAGTTGCACACACATTTGCACACACACGCCAACGACCTTTTCGAGGGGAATGCCACACGCTGCCGAATGCTGCAAAACAGAGAACTTGCTGCCTTTTGCGGTCAAGTTGGACACGACATTTCAATTCTTAGCAGCTGTCCAGCTGTCCCCATGCTGCATGCCTCATGCTGCACGCTGTGCCCAAGCGCTTTTTGGCCACTTTGATTGACTTAAACTAGTTCACACCTGACACGCAACTGGGACACAAAAAAAGTGCTGAGGACACTCGGCATAAGTTATGAGCACAGCTCGCTCATTGTTCACTTCAGACTGTCGTCGAAGAAGCTGCCTGCCTCTTGAATTCCTGCATTTTTTGGCAGCTTTCAAGTTGCTTCTAATTGCAATTCGCATTCACACTATTATTATTGTGATGATGATTGTTATTGCAACTGGGGCAGCAGCATCAGCATCATCTGTAGTGGAATATTTATGACTGTTGCATGTGGCATTAAGTACGAGCACAACCTTGCCACAAACAAACATCGCATAAAAGGGAACGCTCTTTAATTGTATTGCCATCTCAGGCCAAAGCTCCGTCTACTCATCATCAAGTTGGCCACCTTTGCGAACGGCCCAAATAACTTGGCCATAACTAACTAATTAGCTGACAGCTGACAACCGACAACGTTTGTTCCCTGCGACTTCTTCGAATATGAATCACGACTAACAGAAGACACCAAGAGTTGACCAACTGAAGATTTATTGGAATGATGCAATTAACTCTAAGAAGGAATATAAATTTACTTCCACTTTGCGGTAATATTGTTTTTCACATGCCTAGCAAGGAACATGGAATTTTAAATATATTTTTATACCCGCTATCCATAGAATAGAAGCGTTGGGATCATATTAAAATGGTAAAAGTTATTTAAGATATAGCTGTATATGGGAAAAAAGGCTTACGTCTTAATTGCTTTGGCTGACAATCTGGTATATTTTGTAATCTATGGTATATTTTAAAAGTAGTACTATATCAATATACCACAAATAGCACTCGGTATATTTAAGTATTGCGGTTCCGCTCTGTTTTGCTTTTATTCAAAGTTATCTGACAGTCGAGTTCCCCCGACTGTAGCATTCTTGTTTTACTTTAAAACAGTGGACTTTATAAATATTTAGATTTGTCAAGTGACCGTAATTTATATTACAAAAAAAGAGTTATGGCTAAATCGAGATTCTATATTTAAACGGGTTACTAACGAAAAATAATCATGAAATTCTCATAGGGTAACTTATTCAAAAAAATATAAGATTCATAAAGAGTAAATGCATATTTTTGTGAAAAACTGAATTACTTAATTACAATTTATATAAGAAATCTATTTAAAGGACTAGAATTTGTTGGTCTACTAATGAATTATATTTTTGTGAAATCTAAACAAGTACAACTTAAAAAACATGTTTAGGTATAAGTAATGAGTAATAATAAATAGCAAATATTAGACTAATAAGGACTTTTCTGATTGATGATTTTTCTGTCTATTTACATATCTCATATCTTCTTTTTCAAAACTACAGGGTATAAAATAATATTAGCTACAATGCAGCAGCTTAATTAATAATATACTGACTTCCCATTTGAAATGTCTAATATTATTATATATAAAAACTTTCATTTTAGCCACTTTTCACCAAACCCAACATTAATCTTTCCTGCTTAGACGTCATTCAATTAATATAAAATTATGGTCAAAATATTCAAATATGGTCAGGCGACTCGAACTGGAACTTCCCTAACAGGTCTCCATATGAGTTCATTGTTTTCAATTCCAGCTCGAAAAGAATTTAAATGTTGAAATCAGGAATGCTGATTTGGAATCTGGAATGAACTATAACCTTTTAATACAATACTGTGTAATTCAATATAAACTAGTTGCGTTTTAGCAACAACTTCTATAAATTATTATGCAGTTTAAGCAAGAGTAAAACGGAACTGGGAAAACAAACTCTAATTGAATTATTTGTTAAAACAATTTGAGTGAGAGAAGTTCCTCTGGAATCCACAAATGCGGAAATCCCTCCAAAGTTCTTCTTTCGAAAACTTGCTGTTGATTTTCGACACAAGTTGGGTAAATAAAAGCCAAATGAAATAAAGTGCTTGCAACCATATGTTACGCTTTAATTATATAGTAAGGGTATGTCGGGGTCGTGGACAGCTGTCTATATAACATTTTGTTTTTTTTTATTGCTGGTGTTATTGTTACTCGTTGGTGTTGTTTTTGCTGTTGCTGTTGCTGTTGGTTTCATGGCACGCATCATTAGTGCCTTGTTTGTTATGCGATCTCCCAGAGAGATTTTTGGCCAAATTTGGCCCAAAACGATTTCATCATCAGCAACAGCAGCAGTAGCGAAAAACAAGCTGAAAGGGAAGATATGGCAATAATGAAGTTGCTCCAGTTTCAAATGTGTTTTTTACTCGCACTCGCGCACTCGTAATTGGAATTTCAGTTAAAGTAAAAGATAGTTGGCATTTTAGTTAGTTTTTCTTTTTCTTTACTTTGTTGTTGTTGTTGTTGGGCGTGACAATGTGAAACCAGTTTTGTCGACAGAGAGAAAGAGATCCTGTCAAACGACCTTGGCTAGAACACGTTAACGTTAAAGGCTTCTCTACAAAAAAGAGGTCTTTAAGCGCGTTAAAGAGAACTGTGAAGGGGGGTTTAGCGGTCTAATGAAGGGCACTTGAGGCAGGCAGACGAGACACTCGAGTGCCGCACAAGGAAGGCAACGAGCCAACGAGGCAACGAGGCGGACTTTTTGTGCCCCCAGCGAGGCATGGCGAGGCAGTAAAGCAAGCGATGCAAGAAAAGCGAAACAATTTCCAGACACACAAACACACACACACACATAAATGTTGCAGCTCAATTGTCGCATGTGGCAAGCCCTCAGACTTGCGTCTTTGCCTCTTGTGCAGCTGCCATCGGACTTGAAGTTGAACTTAAAGTTGCGAACTGCGAATAAAGTTGTCGCATCGCATCGATCTCGCCATGGCCATGACAATGAAAGATTGAGTTGTGTGTGCGAAAAGAAATAAAACTCGTTTCAGTCTTTATTATCGAGGTCTGTCCATCACACACAACAGTTGAAGAATACTCGTGCTTTGCATAAACCGGAACTGCGACTCCGATTCCAACTCCAACTCCGAGTCAAAGAGTCAAGCGTTGCACCCACTCAACATAAAAGAGTTCGATTGCAGGTGGAAGGAGGAGGAGGAGGAGGAGGAAGAACACGCTGTCTGAATGTTACGCCTAATTAAGTGCAATCAATGAGGAACAACTGTTGAGAGACGGAGACTGAACTGATACTGAACTGAACTTGCCCCGCCATGTTGCACCATTCAGCTAATTCGATTAAGGCGCTTCACAGCGCGCAAACAAAGGCAAAGTCGAGGGCAACGCCGGCGACAACAACATAGCCAAGTTAATTACAGCAACAACAAGAACAGCAGACAACAACAAGCAACAACAAACAACAGACAGCAACAACAAGCGACAACAACTGCAATTAACATGCTAGAAAAGCGCGTAAAAAATAAAAGAGTTTGCAAATTGCAAATTCTGCGTGTGTCATTAAAGAAAGACAGCAATATGTCAGAGAGAAAGAGAGAGAGAGAAGGAGCGATGGATCAGGGTTAGCGTAGCTTTGACTTTGCGACACTCGACACTTGACATTTCAGACGCAATGCGGCAACTTGTTCACAGTTCAGCGTCCAGTTAATGCAACGCACATTTACAACACATTAAAAGATCATTTGGCATGAGAAAGCAAAAAAAAAAATAAAAAAAAAAAGTATTTCTACACACACATCCCAAAGGCATTTGAGCTATCAAGATTGCCAACCAAATTAATCATCTGAAAATGACTCGATTAAAGTTGGGAAAGAACTTCGTAAGTTGAAGAAAACTTTGTTTTCTTTTACTAAGGAAACATGTGAGCAGAATGTTAATAAAATGAATCAATCATTCGACAGAATTAGAATGATAAATCAAGTTCTTAAGATCAACAAAGATATTCTGAATTTATTGAAAAGATATGAGTTTCATTTAAAACAAATTAAATGAAGCTTACATTAAGTAATATTGTATTTATTTGTATTCCGAATTTGTTGAAGCTTTTTAAAGCATGAAGCACTGTATGGAAAAACTTTGAGATGGCTTTAAAATAAATTAAGTTGCAGATATAATTAGATTAATATTATATTTATTAGTACTCGGAATATTAAAAGCTTTTGGCTGCATTTAAAGTAAATTAAACTGAAGTCAATTAATGAGTTTCAAGTTTCAAAAAGTTTAAAGCTTATGTATTTGTATACACATTTCACATATGAAAACTAATTAATCGCAATCATGTTTGATAATTAAAAAGTCGTGCTTATCAGCTGCACTTAAATCTTGTTATTTTTATCTGCACTTTGTGTCTTGATTGTTGAGCCAGCTTCTGATATGTTAAACATCTGGTTAATCACTGCTGAAGTTGCTTTTAATTTCTTAAATTATACAAAATCAGCAGCTTAAATTGTTGTATCAACATTAATTTCGCTTGCTGTGCAAATGTGATAAAAGACCTGCGATTTGAATAAGTTTAAAAGTTCACAATGTTCATCATGTCTTAATTTTTTTAATATTATATTTTATAAATGCTTAATTTGCTTCAAATGCCGCCCAAAGTTTTTCGAGTACTACACAAATATTATATTAATATAATTATAGCTTCAACTTTATTTATTTTTAAAACAACGTCAAAGTTTTATAATACATTCGGAATACTACTATATAGAATATTAGTGTAATTTTTATTATAGTCTAATATGCTTTCAAGAGCTTCAATAAATTCTTAATACTCATAAATATAATACAACTTAATGTAAATTTTTTTAAATCATTATTATTACTGTTTCAATAACTAATCTAGACTATTTTAAATCATTTTAATTTAAAGATAGGTCTGATATAAGCCTATAAATAAGCTAAGCAACTCCCTCAAGAAAGTGTACTGAATATTTTCTGTTGATACGATTCACTTTTAATAAGCAACAATGTTTACCATCAATAATATTTGGTTTGTTCATATGTCGAAGTCACACTATCTCCTCACACATAGTTCACAGAGTCTCAGATACTCAGACAGCTGTGAACTCGCAACTCTGGCAACGATTATTTATGCTCTAGACTCTAGACTCATATGCAGGGTTTTATAGTCGCTCATAAAAGTTATTGTACAGTCGTTTTTTAAATATTTTGATGCGATTCCCTCGCTCTATTGTGCAGCCGAACTAATTCTGATGTTGATTCTCATTCTGTGTCCATCTGTTGTGGGGGGAATCTCTGGTGGGGAACTTATCTCTCTTTCTTTCTTTCCCTATCTCTCTGTCTCTTTCTCTTTCACTTGCATAAATTTCTCTCGCTGCTGCTTCTTCTTCGCAGTTGTTGTTTGCAGCATTTGATGTTTGCTTTAGCTGTAGTTGCATTGAAAACAATTTATTTCCATGCCTCGTATTTATGGCAATTTATTTTGTGCTCTCTAGTGAAGGGGACTCAACACACAACACACAACACAACACAACTCTTTGCCCCTCGTTGCAACTAGAGGCAGGCAACCAATTTATGTGGATTGTGCTTCATCTTTATCTCTCATCGCATCTCAGTTATTGTTGTTATTTGTTGTGGGTGGTTTGCAAATGTCGCGACTATTTTAATTGATGGCAAAGCTCGTCTCGTCTCGAATTCGAATCTGAATTCGAATCCGAATGTCAATTCTCACGCTACCCAAATGAAACAGGTGGACAACGCTTGCAACACTGAAGTGTGCCACGCCACGCCTCGTTTGCTGCGTTATTGAACACTCCTCGAGTCGACTTCCTGTGGCAGCAACACACACACACACACACACACACAAAAAGCGTCGACGACCCACGAAACTCAAATGAAGTGAAACATTTTGTGCCGCGAATTACAAACGTGCCCCCAGGCCTGAGGCCCGCATTTGCCGCAGTGTTGCATGCCCCCAACCCTGCACAGTTATAATGAGTTGCAGTTGCAAGTTGCGCGCCCAGTTGTCGCTCTCTCTCTCTCCCTCTCTTTTTATGTCGCTGGGGACAGCAATTGAAAACTGCGCAAAGAGTTTCGACTTTCGGGTTGGGGCAAACAGCCAAACGAGGCAAGAGCTCTTCCGGGTTCTGTCTCCCCCCCCCCTCTCTCTCTCTCTCTCTCTCTCTCTCTCTCTCTCTCTCTCTCTCTGTCTCTATTTCACTCCTTCCTCTCCCTCTCTCTCTCTCTGGGTTGTGGAGTTCTCATTTCAGCGTGTTGCACCTGCAGACTTAGTGCGCATTATGCCCATAGAGAACGCCAGCCATAATATCTAATTTTTAGACTCGAGATTCCCCACTTTCTACCCCCCCCCCCTCCCCCCCTCCCTTTTCCCTTCTCCCTCTTGGCTGTTTTGTTTTCAATTCAGTATAAACAGGGGCTGGGGAGGCATCGAGCTGGCACCGCCTGGTGTTTAATGAATCAAAGAGAACGCAGACGTCGCAGCGGACTTGGGAGGAGGAGGAGGAGGCAGAGAGGGGGCATGTGGCATGGCCAGCTGGGCTGTCACGAACGCGGGTTTGGATCTGGCTATTGGGCAATCACAACAACAATTGCAACAAAACTAACAACAACAACAAAAACTGAAGAAGAAGCATGCAGCAAAGTTGCAAGTAGCAGGAAGAAGCGACCAACTGAATCGCTGCGCTTTTTAAAGTTACGGTCTGGGATTTGTTGTTGTTGTTTTAGTTGTTGTTGTTGCTGTTAAACTATAAACAATTTTTCGGCGGCTTCTCAGTCAACAAGAAAACTTCAACGGCGCGCACGCAAAAGTTTCGTTTTGCATCTGTTGAAAGTCGAAGAAAGAAAGAAAGATTGAGCAACTGAAGCAACCCAGAAAAATGCGAAGCTAAATACGAGAACTGTTTTGCCATGTTGTTGTGTTGTCCAAAGTTGAACTGTGCCACACAGCATAACACTGTGCAACACACAACAGCACAAACCTATGCTCGACACTCCCACTTGCCACTCAAAACATTGTTATGTATAATTAATCAAGCACAGCGAACACACTTTGATTAAATTTTAATTAGTTTCGAATAACTTTTGCCATGCGCCTGCTTAGAAATGCTTCAACGCAAACGCAACGCAACTCAACTCAATTTTTCATTTACAGTTCATAAATATAAATTGTTTATTTTTGTACTTAGAGTGAACCTAATAAGTGGCATTAATAAGTCAAGTATACGCCAAAAATAAGTATGTCATCAGCTGAAAGTTGACTAAATTTACAGTCTGCACTTTTGCTAAGCTCATTTTGGAATTTAGCCGTAAAAAGAAAACAGTTTATTGAACAACTGTAATTTAGTATTTAGAACGTTAAATAAATACCAAATGTGCAGTATTTCAGTATTTATTGACTGCACTTTTGCTAAGCTCATTTTGGTATTTAGCAGTAAAAGAAAACAGTTTATTGGGCAATTGTAGTTCAGTATTTAGAACGTTAAATAAATACCAAATGTGCAGTATTTTAGTATTTATTGACTAAATTTAAAGTCTGCACTCTTGCTAAGCTGATTTTGGTATTTAGCATTAAAAGAAAACAGTTTATTGAACAACTGTAGTTTAGTATTTAGAACGCTAAATAAATACCAAATGTTCAGTATTTCAGTATTTATTGACTGCACTTTTGCTAAGCTCATTTTGGTATTTAGCAGTAAAAGAAAACAGTTTATTGGACAATTGTAGTTCAGTATTTAGAGCGTTAACTAAATACCAAATGTGCAGTATTTCAGTATTTATTGACTAAAATTACAGTCTTCACTTTTGCTAAGCTCATTTTGGTATTTAGCATTAAAAGAAATCAGTTTATTGAACAACTGTAGTTTAGTGTTTAAAACGCTAAATAAATACCAAATGTGCAGTATTTCAGTATTTAGAAAGTTAAACAAATAGAAGCTATTAGAGTTAAAGTACAATGAATAAATAAAATTTAAGAATTATATAAATTGTGTGAAATATAAAAAAAATGCACTTTTATCCGAAATAGTTATTTAAATATAAATAATAATTGAATATTACTCGCAGTTACTTAGTATTTTCCCTTCCAGACATATTATTTAATATAGTAAATAATGTTATTTACTGAATTTTCCTTAAATAGTGTGAATAATATTAAAAAAAAAACTACACTTTTAT
The DNA here is from genome assembly GCF_009650485.2 of Drosophila albomicans. Lineage (NCBI taxonomy): Eukaryota > Metazoa > Arthropoda > Insecta > Diptera > Drosophilidae > Drosophila > Drosophila albomicans. Next base: position 44,066,791 of record NC_047629.2, on the reverse strand, counting down.
CTTAGTTCATAAAGTATAAATAATAATTGAATACTACTGGCAATTACTCAGTATTTTTATTTCCTGTTTTAGTATTTAATATAGTATATAGTATTCCTTACCGAAGAGCTGCACTGCGATCGAGAATAGTTTATAAATATGCATCAATAATATTACAATATTATCAGCATTTCTCTTTACAGTTTAGATTTAGTATTTAATAAAGTATTTTGTATTTATTTGTATTCTTTATTTTTTGAAACCTTTCCTTTATGAAGTTCACGTTTAATGCTAGTGAAGTTCTTCACTGCTAGGTAATAAATAATATTATTAAGCCGCACTTTTATTGAGAATAACTTTTAAAATATATTAATATTTAAATATTAACAGTATTTTTCATTACAGTATTAAATAAAGTATTTAGTACTTCTTTGGAATCATCCGCTACCGATTTTTCTTTATTTAACCGATTTTTATTACTATTGGAGCTCTTTAATGTTAAGTAAGTCAGTAATTCAATTAATTCGCGATAGTGCCACACGTACTGTGAGTAAACATTCATAAGTTCCGACACTTGTAGAGATAAGTTATACAAATATGCCGCTTGTGACAAACAAATAAAAAGATCCCCTTAGGGTACTCATTCTTCTACAAAGTCTTATTGAAAATAAACATGGCTAAAATTCTAGAAAAACTTTGATAGGTAATCAGCCACGCTTATCACTTAAAAGAGATTAATCATAATCTAAAAAAAATGCATACTAAATAAAATATTAAAGAACTGTCTTTACTTTGATCTGTGCTAAATTATGTTATTCAGTGTTTTGTTTACTTAGCTGTGTTGTTGTTGGTTCTTTAGAACAAAAATAAAGTATAGAAATGTGCAAAAAACGAAATTAAAAGGGAAGCAAAAGAGAAGAGCAATAATTGTGTTGGTTTAATTTTGTTAAGCTGCTGAGGGCGGATCGTACATTGGCCTGACTGTGGGTCGGATCATATTGGAATGATGACTGGCACTTGCCTCGTTTTTTTTATTTATTTTCTAACTTCAACTCTGCCTCTGACTGTTTCGGCTATCTGTCTCTCTGTCTGTCTGTCTGTCTATCTGACCGACTGTCGGTCTATCTGGTTTCATTAACAGCTCATTGCAGTGGCAATTACGCCAAGAGCCGAAATTGTTTGTCATATGGCAGAGAAAGTCTTTGGTCCGCTTCATTTTTCTTTTAGTGCATGGCAAGAAAAATAAAACTCTTTATGACATAGGCTATATAACGATGTGCCAGACACAACTGCTCGCAGAGTGTATATGATTATTATATTCGCTTATACTTTTTTTTTTTTGTATATATTCAACTACTACTACTGCGAGTACTAACTACATTATCAAGTGAGTAACAGCAAACAGTAATGGGAAGCCCGCTTCACGCTTCAAGGCGTCTTTTTTTTTTGTATACCCGCTACCAATCGAGTTAAACGGGTATTATTAAATTGTCCAAAAAAATACTTAATAGGCAGAAGTAAGTCTCCGATCTCACAAATTATACAGTTATACCATAAATTGTGGTATTATACCATAGTATTGTACCACAAATTATACTATTATACTACAAATATACCATTAATCATAATAGACACTTTTAGTTCTGAGTCTTTAACAGTTCTATACACCAATTTTATTGTGCTTATATTTGCAATTTTGATCAATAGGGAAAAGCATGAAATATCATATTTATTTAGACGGATTTTTTGAATATCGAATTATAATATTTATCTATTTTTATAAAATGATTTTATTAAAACGACTTTAATTATTTTTCCTGTAATTAGCTTAGTATTATGAAATTAAATTTATTGATTTTTCATTTTTATGATTACTTTATTTGCTTATCGAAATTATTAAAGCAAAACAATTACTTTAAAATAATGACATTCATGATTAGAACATATTAATAAGAAATTTTACAAGTGCAATGTCTGAAAACGAAAACAAGAATTCAGGACGCTTTGGACTTTTCTACTAAAACAGATAAAATTAAGGAGTCAATATAATGAACATAGTATACGATATTTGGTGAATATAAATCTTTCTTATACAAAAATATCGTAAATGTACAATAAAAAATTTAAAAATGAAACCAAACTAATTGCTAAGTTGAAGCTTTCGAAACATATACTGTAATGTGTTTCGAAGTGTTTGACATAAAAAATCATGAAAATGATTACAAATTTAATTTCGTATTATTTAAATCAGGTGTGTCTCAGTTGCATTGGTCACACTTATTTTTTATTACTCAATAAAATGAGAGGCGGGTATCCAAAAGTCGAGCTCTCTCGCTCGCTTATAACTTTTTTAGTTGTCTAACTCTATTTTTTGCTGCTGCTGCTGCTGTTTTCAGCGGCATGCGCCACATGACACTCTGCCTCAGCCTCTGCCAAAAGGCGTTTAGGGGGGCTGTATGTGTGTGTGTGAGTATGTGTGTGTGTGCTTCGGATAGCCACGTCTACACGTCTGTGTCTCCAGCTGACCATTGACCAGACTCTGAAGACCCCATAAAAACTAAAGAGACGGCAAAAAAAATCATTGTACAGCTGCAAAACGAAAATAGAAAAGCTGCTAGAGGAAGCTTAACTCTCTGGGGGGCGGCAGACGCCGTGAAGTCTCGCCTGAGAGCCTCGTTCATTGTCAACTTGCAGAATGCAAAAAGAACCTTCATGTAGTCTATGTATATAGTATAGAAAACTGAACTCGTAATGCTATGCGAAGCATCCTTTTGTTCAACGTAAGCTGAGACAGCTGACAATGAGAAGAGAGAGAGAGAGAGAGAGAGAGAGAGAGAGAGAGCTGAGAGATATATTACTCCATGGCAACTTGTCCAAGGTTCTCTAAGGTCTGCTCCAGTTACTTCAATTCGGTTGAAACTGACCTTGAAAATGCCAAATCACAGAAAATGGCAAAGCGACAAAGACCCGAAAAAAACGCTTTACGCAAATATGAATATAAACAAAACGATGACAAGTTTATTTATTTTTTTTATGATTTTTTATTGAGCTGTTCGCTTCATCGAATGCGGAGCGAGGGCAAAGTGGGCGGAAGTTGAGCAACGAGTGCGAGTTTTAAAACATTTCGCACACGTTGAAACAAGTTTCAATCGCATTTTTTATCGCAATTAATTTGCTTGTGATTATTAGCAAACAACAAAAAAAAGACAAGTTGGAGAAAGGAAAGGGAAGAGTAGGAGGCATAAAAAAAATACAATTCAAGTGGAATATTTGTGTACATAGAATCGAGGGTAATCGTTCATATATACATATGTATAAAAGGCATTGCTATCGTCAGACACGATAACAACACACAAAACAACAGGCCACAATTCGAAATGCAGCCAGAAAATTTAGCAAATGGTTGGCAAATAATTATACCGTAGCCAAAGCGAAAACTGATAAGATTCCGTTAATTAGAAATCGAAAATGTGTCAGAGCAAATGGCCTAAAATTAGGGCAAATTTATCAACAAGTGAGATATTAGATATTTACAAATAAAACTTAAAAATATATATGGAAAAACACAACAATAAGGTTTTCCCAATTTTTTTTATAGTTTCCAAAAAGATATAATATGTATTTATATCAATATGTAATCTTTTAAAATGTTTGTAGATAATTCTCAAGTTCTGCGAATCGTTTGAAATGCGCAGACAGCAATTAAGATAATTTTCGATAATTGAAACCCTAATTTTTATATACTATATAACACAATAAACCGGAATATCACAATGCAAAAATAAATAATTGAACGGTAATAAATCAAATACAGATTTTTTGCCAAGTTTTTGCATAAAATATATTTAAATTTTCGACACTTTTTTTTAACCAGTTTTGAATATAATATAACACAATTTTCGATATAATATATTCAAATTTTTGATACTGATTTTTAAACAGCTATACAATTTTTGATATAATATATATTATGAAATATAAAAATCAGTATCACAAATTTTAATATATTATATTAGATTATATTATATTATAATTTTCAATATAATATATATTATAAAATATAATATAATATAATATATTACAATTTTCATACTGATTTTGAACCAGATTTGAATATATTATATTATATTACAATTTTCGTTCAAAATATATTATAATAACTTGACTTAAGCAAAGCAAAAAAAACTTATAATCTAAACAAATTTTTTCTCTTTTCATTTTGAATTCATTTCAAATTTCCTGATTTAAATTTGTTTTTGGCTTTACCCGAATTTTAAATGGAAAACCGAACATAAATTTACGTTCGAAAGTTCAAGTAGATTTTATAAGGTTGACAAAACAAAATTTACGATACATTTTCCAACTCTTTATGGGCGAACTTTGCGAATATTTATCGGATTGTGCGAAACAACCATAACGATTAATCAATATGGAATTATTGCCCATTCAAGAGGCGATTTCAAAGACACACAGACAAACTAAAAGCTATTATGCTTGCAAATACAATTGCTTAATTTTGCAATACAACAAATTTGATTTATGGTGATTTAGCCTGGGGAAAAACGATTTAGTAAATTCGAGCAATTTGTGGCGCATAAACATAAATTGAACATGAAGGAATTCGACTTTGGCGAAGCTCGAAATACAACAAAAAACAAAAACAAAAAGTATGCAACAATTTGATGATCGGATGTGGATGTGGATGGAAAAAAGCAAGAAATTGAAACTACAAAAGTGCAATTGCAATCGCGATGTATTTTATTAGTTTGAAAGTAATTAAATGCCATGAAAGTAATTAACAACAACATTGAGCAACTCTCTAATCTCTCATTCATTGCGTTAAGTTGTTGCTAAGTTTTGAAGTCGCGCAGCCACTTAAGATTTTCTCTCTATCGAAACGAAATCAGAAAATACGGCAAACGGCAAACAGCAAACGGATTAATGAAGCTTAATTAACATTTTCCTCAAGTAATAGCTGTGGCAACTCCAATCAAGCATTTGTCCATTTGTCCATTTGTCCACCCGCCCAGCAGGCGACGCAAAATGTCGCGGATGCGTAATTAAAACGGTTCGAACATCCGCTCTTCATCATTAGAGCTTGAAGTCGATGTATGTATGTATATATGGTAATATAGCAAACAAGAAAACGTAGCGTTTAATAATCGGGCCAACTGACTGATTGACTGATTGATTGACTGACGTCAAACTGACATCAAATTGCACTCTTCCTGATTGCTGCTTTATGCTATATACCATATTTGCTCACAAATCGATTATCGCTCAAGTCATGCAACACGAAATGAGTTTTGACGCTGCATAATGAAGTGTCGAGGCAGGAAGTCACAGTTGTTGTTGGAAATAGGAGTTGCAGTGACCTTTCAACTAGCCAAAAGTAATTGAAAACAAAAAAAAAAAACACCAACGACATGGTGACGCCAGCCAGCCACAAGAAAAATAAAACTGAAAAACTCTCAAGAAAAAAAGAAAAACTGAAAGAAAAAACCTCTCTAACCGCCCACCCATGGACTCGACTCCAATCCCAGTTCACAGTCACTGTTCGTAGTCGCAGTCACCATCCCGTCACTGTCTTAGCCTTCTGCCATCATATTCGATAACAACTTTCTACCCGCAAACAAAAAACAATAACAACAACCACATCAAAAAATTTGCTACTCACCCACAGAGAGCGCGGCAAGCAGTACGAATAACTGTGCCAGTTGCTCTTGTTGCTTTTGTTGTTGTTTTCGTCGTTGCTGTTGTTGCTGTAGTTGTTGTCGTGCTGCTTATTCCTTCGGTGGCCACTGATGAAAATGTCAGAGGGTCCCCCAAGGCATTCTTGCCTTCTCTTTCACTCTGCCGTCTTCGCTTCTTCGCTTGTTGATTTTGTGCTGCTGCTGCTGTTGTTGTTGTTGTTGTTTCGGGAGTTTTTAGCAGCAAATGGACGTCTGATAAATTCTATTATTGCTCCCCCCGTGTGTGTGGTTGTGTGTATGTGCAAAATAACAAAGTTGGATGGCAATTTGCGATGTTCGTGGACGGGTGACGTTTTGGATTTGCGAATTTTGCATTAACGCTTCTTCAAATTTGTGCAAATTGAATGCACAAAGATCACGCACACACACACTCACACATCAGTAACACATCAAGAGAGTGCGAGAACAAGAACGTTGACCAGGTGAGCGAGCGGCAGGGAATCTCTTGGGTATTTTGTTGTTGTTTTTGCTGCTTTGCTCTTCTATTGTAGCCTGGCAGCTGCAGAGGCAGCAGCTGTAAAGGACTTTGAATGGCGGCGACAGCAGCGTTTCGTCAGCCCGTATTTTCGGTTTATCTGTGCGTATGTGTGCGCAAAGGTCCTCACACACACACACAGGCACAATGGAACATACACTCACTCACACTCACGTACACCCACAGAAGACGCGTTTTAAACAGCGCGAAAAATCGATGGCTTAAGCAAAACTTTGTTGTCTATTTTGGCAATTCAAATGCGACGCTTTGCGACAGCAAATATACAATGTAGTTTGGACGGCACAACATCGATTAAATTTGAAAGCGTTGCACTTTTATTTCGGGGTCCACACGAATCCACAAAGGCTTCAAATGCATCGAGAAAAAAACCCGTTCAAGCAAAACGCCGCGACGCACAGGACACAGAAATTTAAAACGCGCCCACACGAGCCAACAGCAACGACGAAACTGTTTACAGCCAAAAACGAAACGAAACGAAACGCAGCCGCTGTTAACATTCGCCGCAGCTGCTGCTGTTAACAGAAGCCGGTTAACAGTGTGGCTGCACACTGCGCTCGCCATAAATACCACACAAGACTGTAGAAACAGTGCTGCCCATGATAGTTCGTAGAGATTTAAAGACTGAATTTGTTTTGTAAATTTTTTTTAGCCATTTATTAGTTCGTACGATTTAGTTTTCAATCTAGAAGCTACATAAAAAACCCGGGAGAATATCACTCGGAACTCATCGAATTATGAGAAGCGAAGGAAGGATTTTTTTCAATAAATGCCGCACTCAAGGTATATAAAGGATACCAAGGATAGGCGGTTGATGGATTGGGGGTTGTGTGGGGGGTTGGGTTAAAGTCACGCTCTGGCGGACACTTAAACAAAAATATTTATATATTACTAATAGTACATAGATAATATGCTCGTAATGGGATTAGCTGGCTGGCTAACTGCTTGGTATGTAAACTGCTCCTACTGCTCCTCCTCTCCTTCTCCAGATCCTCTTCTCCACCTTACTGCAGATATAACCTATGGTAATCGTTGGCGCCGAACGCGCAGTTACATTTGGGGCATTTGCGTTGACGCGTCTCGTAGCGGGTCCGCAGGCAGTCGTAGCAGAAGACATGGAAGCATTTGGAGAGCACCGCATCCTTGCGCTTCACCTTGCACGAGGGGCACGTCAGGGTCTCCTTGTACTCGCGTATCTCCTCGATCATCACCTCATCGATGGTTGTGCCCGACATTTCCATTTTCTTCATGCGCTCCGCCTTTCGCTTGAATTGCGCCAACTCCTCCTGCAGTCGCTTCGTCTTGTAGGCCTCCGCCTCCAACGAACTGGTCTTCTCGGCGACCACCTGTTGTGCCTCCTTCATTTGGGCATGATACTTTTCCAGATGCAGCTTGAGATCCGCTGCCGATTGCGCCGATTCAATCGCCTTGCGCTTGTGCATCTCCATCGCCTGCTGACGCAACATCAACTCCTTCTCAATGGATGCGACGGTGGCCTGTAAGCTGCGCTCCTTCTCCTCCAGCTTGCGCAACACAATGTGCATGGCATCGATTTGCGTTGTCGCCGTTGCCATTTGATCCTCCAGCACCGTCTTCTCTTCCCGCAGCAACTTATGCAATTGATTCGCCTTGATGCGCTCCGACATCAGCTTGAAATTCGCATCGTCCTTTTCTCGCAGTTGCTGTATGAGGCGGGAGTTCTGCTCCTGCATGTCCTCGAATGCCTGACCCGTCACCTCCATCTCATTGAGCAGCGCCTCCTCCTCGTGCGAACCGACAAAGGGACGCGTATAGTTGCCGCCGCCGGGTCCGCCGGCGCCTGGTGCTCCGCCCCAGGAATTCTCGGTGGGTTTGTGATTGGCCACCTGCTTTTGAAGCTCATACTTTTGCTCCTCCAGCTGTTTGATCTTACGCAGCGCCTCCTCGTCAGCGAGTTTCTTGCGCTCTTCCCGTTTGCTCTCCTGCAGCTTCTTGAGCTGCTGGCGCAGCTCCTCGATCTCGGAGCGCAGCTTCTTCTCGGTGGCCATCAGTTGCACTTTATCGCGCTGATCCTTCGAGACGCCTTTGTACATGTCCAGCAACAGTTTCATCTCCTTCTGATCATTTAACGCTTTTCTGTATAGGAAAGTTAAATTTATAAGTTTGCTTTGAAATTTCAGACGTTCTTCAATACTCACTTTAGTTGCGCCTTTAGATCCCGCACCGTTTCGCTCTCCACGGCCTTCACATCCTTGCCTTTGACGCCCTCCTTGGTGTCCTTCTCGTTCTTCACAGCATTCCCAGCTGTGGCTCCCGTTGCTCCCGCTGCTGTTGCATTCGCTGGTCCCGGTGAGTCTTTCTTTTCGGAAGGCGTTGCTTCGCTGGCGGAGATCTTCTCTTGCTTGATCGCAGGATCCTTGACATCTTTGCTAGCCTCCTCCTCGAGCTCATCCTCAGCGCTGGCGCAATTCTCCTCTTTGATAGCAATATTCGCATCGCCGCTGCAGCTGCCTGCATTTGTTTGGCACATTGAGCCGCCACCGCTGCCGCCTCCAACGCCTCCCGCCGAGGAGTTGCTGGCATTCTCCTCCTTGATGTTGACATTGCTGGACTCCTGCTTGATGTCATCGCCCGTTGCAGTGCCCACCGATTGTTGTTGCTGCTTGCTGCCCTCGATCTTGGCCAGCGCATCGTCTAGCTCCTTGCGCAGCTTCACATGATCGGTGGAGATGTCTTTATATTTGCGCTTATATCGCTGCACTTCGCCCTTCAGCTGACCATTGTGATTCTGCAGCGACGTGATCAGATGTCGCATCTCACGATTGATGGGCGCCGTCTGCTCATTGGCGGCCATGTTCTGCTCGAAATCGATGCGCAGAGCCTCGTACTCCTTGCGTATAACGGCGAGCATGTCTTCCATCTGTATCATCTCGCTGCGCACCTTCTTCTGGGCGATGAGCTCTTCGCTCTCCATCACCTCGATCTGGCGGAGATGCTGATTCTTGCTGTTCTGCAGCTGATTGCGTGTCTCGTCCAGCATCGTTTTGATCTGCATGGATTCGTTGTACAGCACCGAGAATTGCGACTGCAGACATTTGTACTCTGTGGTCTCCACAATCACCGATTCGGGCAGCTGTCGTATCTACACAATAAAGAAAATAATAGTTGTTAAGTAAAAAAGAAACTGTCGCTAATCCTTGCTGTCCACTTACATCCATTTTAAGTTTTTCCACCTCCTTGAGCGTTTCGCGATGTGTCGCATGCAATTTGTCCAGTTCCTGTAAGCGATTATTGGCCAATTCGCGATGCTCTTCGAGCTCCTTTTGCAGCTCCTCCAAATGCTGACTATTCACATTGGTTGTGGCGCTGCCTCCTCCTCCACCTCCACCACCGCCGCCCGATCCTGATCCCGTGCTGGGCGTCTTCGTGCTGTTGCTGCTCTTGTTGGGATCACCGTAGATTTGATGATACGCTTTCAGCTTCTCAATGGCCTCGGCCAAGTGGTTCTCCAGCTTATCGTTGCGGCAATGGATCTTCTCGAGATCATATTGCAGCTCATCGATTTGATTCTTGAGCTCAGCATTCTCCGTTTCCTTGGCGGTGAGTGCATCCTGATATTCCTTCATTTTCAGCGACATCGTGTGGAATTTTTCGTGCAACGACGTATTCAGATTCTGAAGGGCGCGATTCTCGGTCATAATCTCGATGTGCGTTTGCTTCAGCGTCTCCTCGAGTGCGGCAGCCGTTGCTGCTGCTGTTGCCGCCGCATTGCCCTCCGCTCCAGCGCTGTTCGACTGTTGCTCATCATCATTGGCAGACCCAGAACTTGCCGCTGTTGCATCACCTTTCAAAACAAGCGTTATCTTCTCATTGCGTTGCATTAACCTATCAATAACCTGGACAATTTTAGCGACTGCACGCTTCGACACTTGCACCCGATTCGCCAGTTTTTCGTCCAGTTCCTCCTTGTCCCATGTGGAGAGTTGTGTGAGAAACGAGGTGGTCACCTCATTTTCATTCTTATTCTCCAGCTCGTCGGCGGTTTCGGCATCGAAACGTTGCAGCAGCACCCTTATATCCTCGTTCAATTGATTCCAATACCTATTCACTACATTGAGAACTGCATCGTCCTGCGTCTGACGCTTCTCCAGCTGTTCGATGCGATGCCGCAACTCTGCCTCACACCGCATTCGCTGCTCGATGCGTTGGGCGAGTTTCTTGTTCTGAAACTCCAGCACTTTGATATCCAACTCCTCCAGCGTGGACACCGGACCAATCAGATGCGGCTCGAAGTGCACCTTCTTGATGGGCGGCTGACCAGCGGCCGCTGCAGCCGCCAAACAACTGCTGCCGCCGCTGCCGGCGCCGCTGGCATCATCAGCGCTGCGTTTTGACATTTTGTTACCTAAACTGCAAAACACACAATAATGTAATGCACACAAAATGTATTTTAGTTTTTGTGTTAATTTCGCCGCTATTATTGATTTTGCGAGTTTCGTGGCTGTGGCTGTACTCCATATTTTTTTCTCTCTTTTGGTCGCCGGACGCTGCCCAATTGGAAAAAGGGAATACTTCCCAACCGGCCAGCTGGTCGCACATCTGAAAATCGTACATGCTTGGTCTATAAGACTTACCTTAACTTGTGATTTGTACACTATTAGCTTCACATTCATTAATTAATAACTCAACAAAGCGGCAGAATTCTAAAGTTTTTTTCTTCTAGCTGTTGTTGTTAGACATGGACAAACATCGATAGAAATAAACGATACATCGATATTTTAAATATTCAAAATATCGATATTTATGGCAAGCATCGACGTTAATAAAACTAAATACTAATATTATTTTTTATAAAAAAAAAAAAACATCATGCCTGATTTTTTCTATAATTTTTAGGCATATCAAAGAAACAACAGAAAATATTTGTACACTAAAATTATTACTAGGCCGTTTAAGTATCACCATACTGAGATTTAGCTAGCTCTTGTGGTCGATGTAGAGATGCTCTTTAAGATTAAATTACAATATTTCACTCTGAATAAATCCTTATCAATGTACTTAAATGGCTAGATGTCACACTTCAAAAACTGTCTGATTTAACCTGAATAAAGGCACCCAGGCGGCAATGCTGACCAACACTGGATTTCGATAGCTTTGAAAACAAGGTTCAACTTATCGATAATTGCACAATAAACAAAAGTAAACCAAAACATTTGGTAAACTTATTTAACATCTGACAGCAAGCAAGTATGGCAAATGTCTGTCGGATTTGTATGGTCGAATCCGACTCCCATCTGGACATATTTGAGGAGAGGAATGCAACAGCCAATGAACCGAGTCTGGTGGAAATGCTAAACGAGTGCATTATCCACAAAGTGGAGAAAAATGATCCGCTGCCAAAGAAGATTTGCTCGAGCTGTGTCGACTCCTGTCTAAATGCATTTCGCTTTAGACGCATTTGCGAAGAGAGTTATCAATTGTTTATGGAATTGCTGGACGAGGAAATAGCCGAATCTCAAAATGCACAATCCACAGGGAACAATGTGGACTTGAGCTGTGTGAAAATCGAGAAATTTGATGAAGATGTGGATATGGTGCAAAGTACCTGGATGTCTGCAGACAACTTTCAGCCAGATGATCACAAAGTTCAAGTTAAAGTAGAACCCCCTTGCATAGCTGAGGATAACTTACATTCATCTGTGGACAATGAAAATCTTAAAATCGATGACGATATTAAGGTTGAAGACACATACATAGCTGGCGACAACTTGCAGCCAGCTGTGGATCCAGCAGAAGACAACGATGATCAAACTAAAGTACCTGATGATCGTTTACAAACAGCTGCAAGCACCTCAAGTTCCGAGGTTGCTCAGAACATAACCAAGACGATCGAACCTACAACACCAAATACAACGAGCACGGATAGAGCTTATTATTATTGCCATCTATGTAAAATGAAGTACGTTCACTTGGAGAAACTAAACCAACACCTTAAAGGGCATCAAGCCATGTTGCAAGCTTTCCGTTGTCGCTACTGCGAACAGAAATTTGCTAAGCGTTCGCTTCTAAATGCCCATGTTCGGCTCCACGCTGGAGCTGGAAGTACACTGATATGTCCGCATTGTCCCAGGACATTTACAGGGCAGTCTGATCTTAGCGACCATATCACAATTTTTCACAAGAGGAACCAACAAAAGAACGCGATGAGCAGTCGATCGGTCGCAATAGAAATGGCGAGAATAAAGAGAAGGAAAATAGAGGAAAGTCTTCAAATGCGCAACTGGGAAAGGAAGCCAAAGCCCAGGCCTGAAGAATCATCAGGAGGAGCTGAAACGAGTCAGTCTCGAGTGGAGAGATGCAATGAACCGAAGTTTCATCGATGTGGCACTTGTGATAAGAAATTCACTGAGTTGGCTAAGCTGACTGAGCATCTCCTAGAGCACAGCACTGACGAATATCATCCCTACACATGTATACGTTGCTCCAAAGTTTGTCACACCAGTTCAGCTCTGGAGTTACATCTGCGTACTCATGCCACCGATCGACCTATCGAATGTCCCGTTTGTTCCAAGGAGTTCTTGCTGGACCAGCAGCTCAAGCAACATATGCACCATATGCATGGCGAAGAGAATCGCTTCCCGTGTCCGCATTGTCCGAAAGCCTTCAAAAGGAATGGGAATCTACAATCCCATATGCGTACTCACTCCGTTGAACGTCCATTTGGCTGTCCACATTGTGAAAAAACCTTCAATCATCCCGCGAATCTGGAGATGCATCTGCGCATCCATCCCAAAACGCTCAGCCCGGTGGAAAAAAAAGAATTATCATAGTCTGGTTAAATGTGGTGACCCTTCATACAAATTTGAATAGCATGGACAAACTTCACCGATAAGATTACAATGTAAGAAATACATATTAGGTAATTTTCTTTAATTGAAGCGTTGGTTTTAAATAAAATATAATTAAATAAGATTTGAATTGCACACCTTTAGAATATTGCCATCTAAAAGCTTGTCATATTCATTTTAAAATTTCAGGCTCCTAGTTTATAAAGTTTGGCTGTGCATTGATAGTTTAAATAGTAAATCAGTTATAGGAATTCATATAAAAGACTTGCTGAAATTATTTTTACTTAATCAGCAAAAATAATTTAAAAATAAATAAAAGCTATAAATATATTTAATATTATTAAGTAATCATGAATCAATTTTATACTCTATTATTAAAATGTTTTTTAATTGATGAGTAATCTATAAAAATCACACGAATCCACGTCATGTGGAAATAATCGATACTATCGAAACAAATAAACAACTTCGTAAACATAATTATTTATTTTTGGCATAAAGGGTCAAAAATAGAAAAAAAAATAGGACCATGCTTATAAAATAAAAATTTAATAATAATTTTTGTTTATATTCGTATATTATAAATGAATTTAAAGTCTCATTAATATTTAAAATTTATATTTAGTTTTCAATTTCTTAAAAGATTTAACTTGCAATTGCAATAAAAATCCATCGCACTCCACTAAATCGATATTATACCGATAGTTGAAAAACAATCGACTAAGAAATGAAACCTTACCATCGATATTATCGATAGTACTTTCGACAGCTCACCTGTGTATTCTTTAGTTTGCCTGTGAAAATATTAGAGAATGGACGTGGAGAAAAAAGCGTGCAGAGTTTGTATGAGTAGCGTTGTTACGCTGATGGAGCTGTTTCTGGAACCAATACTAATGTTATCGAAGGAGCCCAGTCTAGCGGAAATGCTAACCGAGTGCGTGGGCTGTGAAGTGAAGCCGGATGATCCACTGCCAAAGATGATTTGCTTGACCTGTGTGATCGAAACAAAAAATGCTTATCGATTCAAGCGGAAATGCGAGCAGAGTCACAAGAGTTTCTGGGAGATGCATAACAAGCAGAAGCAGATCATTGCTGCACAGTCCCAAGTTGTGGAGCATCCAATTGATACGAGTCCCACTAAAGTAGAAGTGCCTGAAACTGGTGAGGTGAAAAGACCGAATGGGAAATCATTTACCATATCGTCGATAAGGAGCATCAATACGTCAGCTGACCACATAGATGAGGAGTCCCATGACAAAGGACTTTCTGTGAGGAGTATGTTGAGCGACACACACAAGACAATAACGCTGAAAGAGGTAGTCCAGACCTTCAAATGTATCCATTGTCCTCGAGCTTTCAACGAACGCCTCGCCCTTCAGACACACCTTCGATCTCATGGCGTGACGCCATACAAGTGCCGACACTGCCCCAAATCCTTTGCCCACCATGAAGAGCTCGACGAGCACCTGCATCACACTCATTACGTGGAGCTGAGATTCGAGTGTGCCAAATGTCTGAAACTATTTAGCACCGAAGAGAATTTAAAACTGCATTCACGCTCTCATGCTCCAGCCCGTCGTATTTATGAATGTCCGCACTGCTTAAAACCCTTTGGTCAGTTGCCGAGCCTACAAAAACACATGCGCATCCATTCGCCATACAAGTGTACATACTGTCCGATGTCCTTTGCTCACAAGCACATGCTCGCTTATCATATCCTCGTCCACACAGGCGAGCGTCCGCATAAGTGTCCGCATTGCGACAAGGCTTTTAAGAAGAAACAGCATGTGGAGTACCACTTGCTCACTCACCGAGGAGAAGGCGTATTATAATTGTAATTATATATATATTGTAAATGTAAAATACTTTCTAATATTAATAAACATAAACGGATAAAATTGCAATCAATTTGTGAATTAGCTGTTATTTTACAAGCACTGGTTTTCGATAACTTGAGTTTGAAATTAACGATAACAGATAGCAACTCAAACGTGACTCAGACCATTATTATTACAATTGAAATTAATGTTTGTGTTTTTGGTCAAGGTGAAATACCACTAAACCACAAAATATTCGTAAAAGGGTCTGTTGTTATTTTGTCGACAACACTGATTTTAAATAACTTGATAACTTTTTTGCTTGCTTGTTTATCGTAGATAAATCTAAAGTGCTTTACCAACACTAGATTTCGATAGCTTTGACAAGTGCAAAACATAAACAAACGGAGCAACATCTAAGTAATTTAGATTTAATTCGCACGCAAAAATGGCAGCAGTATGTCGCCTTTGCATGGATGAATCCTATGATCTTGTGGATATATTCGAGGAGAAGAAATCAACAGCAGAGGAACCAAGTCTTCTCGAAATGCTGATAGAGTGCATTGCCTGTAAGGTGGACAAGAATGATTTGCTGCCAAAGAAAATTTGTTCAAGCTGCGTTCAAGAATGTAAAAATGCGTTTCGCTTTAAGCGTATCAGCGAACAGAGCTATAATCTCTTTATGGAAATGCTGAGCAAGCCCAGCTGCAGTGGAATTAACCAGCAACCTGACTTGAGCATTGTGAAGCTGGAAAAAGAAATTGATTCATATGATGCACCAGGTAATGCGTCCTTGAAGGACGATGATGACTTCTTGCTGCCATCCGTAAAGGTGAAAAGTGAAATTGATTCATGTGATGCACCTGACAATGCTGCCTTGGGGGACGATGACGACTTTTTTCTGCCACCTGAGAAATGCTTGCAGCCTGCCCAGAACAAAACTAGTGCTTCACCTTGCCTGGCGGTCAAAACAGTGGAGGACATTAACAAGAGAGTCAATCAATCAACGACAGTCACGACAATGAAATGGTGCGGAGGCACGGCAATACCATTGGGCAAGACGACAAAACTCTCGGGTAAAATCTACAAATGCAGAAATTGTAGCAAGGAATTCTTTGAAATGGAGAAACTACATGAGCACCTGAAGTCGCATAAAGATGTCATGAAACCGTTCCGTTGTCGCTACTGCGAGGAGAAATTCGCAAAGCGATCGTTTCTCAATTTGCACATTCGCAACGAGCACACTGCGAATCCATTCAAGTGTTCAGAATGTCCCAAGACATTTGCCCGCAAGCAGCATCGCGATGAGCACATGAGTCTGCATACCGGAAAGCGTCCCTACAAGTGCTCGGATTGCTCCAAGGAGTTCCGCAGCAATCTGGGATTCAAGAAGCACATCTGCCTGCCTGCCCACAACGAGCTGAGGAACGCACACTTATATATAAACACTTCAAGTCCTACATATGAATGATCTTTACTGACTTTTCGGTTTTACATAAATTAGTCAACATTATTTAGTTTTCACTTTCCTTTATTTTTCGTTTTTTAATTGACATTCTTATACTTTCATAAGTTTTTATTCAATTTAAGGACACTTGAATGTTACTTGATTATAAAAAAAAAACCAATTAGACTGGTTCAATAAAAAGTAATTTAACTCATTATTTGTACAATAATGAGAAAATAATAAGGGATCGCCATAGTTAAAGGTTTATATTGAATTTTTCGACAAATAGAATAATTATATAATCTGTATTTGACAAAAAATTTTAGTCATTCTTAGCTTTTGACGAGTTTAATTTCATTAAACATTTCTGAATAACTTGAGGGTAATAAACACTAAATTTCTTGGTTATTTAAGGTTACGTTTTTTAGAAACAATAATATTCCTTATCTGCTATATGATATTTTTTGTATTCATTTTAGAGTTTTAGTCATAAACTGTAAGATAATTAATTTTGCTCATTCCTTTCTTAATAAGTAAATGAGTAACTATTAAAATTAAAATAATTCAAATCCAAAAATACATTGCAATAAATACTTACCTGAAATATATAAATGTTAATCTTAATCGATGAAATTTGCAATAAGTATTTAGGTCTTTCGACCAGCAGCTTTCCGGATAGTCTATAAATATGAAAAAAAAAAACTGCTCCAATTCGGGGCGAAAGAAAGTTTCGCATGTCGTGACAAGCAGCATAAATCGATGGATAAAATCCGCAATAAAAGAAAAAAGGGAAAAGTAGGGGGGAAAGTAAAAGAAAATAGACATAAGAATTCTTATACTTAAGTATTTGCATAATGCGAACTCGAAGTGAATTGCAATTTATTAAACATGTACACAATGTTCTTGGATATAATTTCGTATTTTGGATTGAACGAGGATTAATGCACATGTAATTTGATTTAGATTGGAGTGTGTGGAGAGGTGACATTCAGTGTGTGTATGTGTTTCAGGGAGTCTGCTGACTTGTGGGGCACAATTAGAGTGGGTAAAGATGGAGGGGGAAAGGGGCAACTAGAACGACGCGTATTTAAGGGCCTGGCGCAAGGTCATGCAATCGACCTCGTCAATCTTGCAAGTGTTCGCCTTGATGTTGATCTCCTCCTCCTGCATGACCTGGACATGCATCAGATACCGCATCGATGCCTTGTTCTCATTCAACTTCTGATTCAGCTTGCACACCGAAGCCTTCAGTGCCTGCAGCTCATTGTACAGCGCATCCTGGACCATGTCGCACGTCAACTCGAGACCCGGACGATGGGCCCGATTGCTGAGACGGGTCTGACACAGGGTGATGGCACGCTGCTTGTCCGACATCTCCTTCTCCAGTTCGTTCATGTTGCGCTGCACCTGATGGATGTGATCCATGGTGTCCTTGTGCTTGTTCTCCAGACACTGCTTCACATGCTTTGTCTCCGCAATCCGACGTTCGAATGCCTCATTAGTGCGATCCGTTTGATTCTGCATGTCCTCGCAGATCTGCTTGAGCAGCAGATCAATGTACGCCCGCAGCTGTCCGGCGGAGACCAAAGCCTTGGAGTTGGCCTCCAGATTCTCATAGGTCTGCGCCTGCCATTCGGTCAGCGAGAATTGGCTGTGAGAAGAGTAAGGAAGAGTGAAATAAGTGAGAAAGTTGCAGTCAAGTGTTGACTGCTAGAGACCTGTTCAGAAGTTCGAAATAAAAATTATAGATTTGCAATTCTATATTGATTTTGCTTTCCTAATATAATATTAATAATGACCTCTATATATGGTACTATATATGGTACGAAATTTTTATGAATTTGGGTAGAGATATCAAAATTCCATTATCTTCACGGTTTTCTTCCTTGAAGGGCCTTGTTTCTATTTGTGTGGAATCGTGTGGGAAATAATAAAATTCCCTTAACTGTCTTATCGTTATGTAGGTCAACAGACGGTCATAAAAAGATGGACTCAAAACATAAGGGTTTCCTTTTTGGGGTCGGAGATGTCTTCTTTTGCCTATTACTCCCATGGCTTTCATCCAACCTAATATATCTTTTTCCCCCATTTTTCGAAAATGAACAGGTCTATAAATCCTATATAAGATATCTCTCTTGGTCTGCTTTCAGTTTGGCTTCAACGTCTTTAGAGTTCTTCCCAACAAAAATCAACTTCTAAACCTAATAGCCACTCTCGTCCACCTACCAGTGCTGCTTGGACAAATCCTGTCCCTTGCCCAGATCATGCTGAAAGTCCTTCAGTTTCAGATTCTTCTCGTCAATGGCCAGCGATTTGTCCTTGGCCGACAAATCCTGATCCAGCAGATACATCGCAGCACGCAGCTTGCGTATCTGCTCTTCAGCCTCCTTGAGAGCTGCGTCGGCTAATCCCTGACAGCCCTTGATGACCTTCAGTTCTCGACGCAGCGAACGATCCACCTCATCGTCACAGAGATCGACACCAATGCGACCCTCTCGCAAAATGAGACATTGCTTGCAGATGGCCAGAGATTTCTCCTTAAGGAATTCAATGGCACTCAGCACCCGATTGCGATACGTGTTCAGCGTCTCATCCTCCAGCATAGCGGTCTTCTTCTGACGATTCAGTTCATCGACCAGAAAGCGAATCTCGCTGGTGCGTTCACGCATATGATGCTCCACCTCTCGCTGCCAATTCTTGGTGGTGTCCTTGGTCTCATCGACCACACGACGCGATTCCCTAAGCAAAAGTCGATGAAAGAGATGATAAATTTGAAGAGTTCGCTTCACTTACTCGACAATGCGCTCGGCTAGCTTCTCCTGATCGCAGGTGATGCGAAACTTGATCTTATTGTTGTAGTCCCAATCCTCCTCGGAGTATCTGGGCGGACACTTGGCCACGGGTCCCAGATGCTTGCCGGCCAGCTGAAGGCCGGACACGCGACGCGTCTTCAAATTCGGCAACATGCTTGATGATACTCAATGCCTCTCAAACTGTAGTATATGCAAATAGAAAATGTATCTTAAAGATTGCGTAAGCTGCTGTTACGTCATGCGAATGCAAACAGCTTTGTGTGTAATTATAGTGTCTATTTTATTAAGTTAAATATATTTATTTAGTTTTTTATAAGTACATCCTTTAAATGGCACACTTTGCTGATGGGAAACAAGAGAAATTCTATAGTTTCTATAAATGCTTGTGAGTTTTTTACCTGGCGACGCTGTTCCGAATCTGTAACGACTTCAATTGCTACTGAGCCAGCTGCAGCTGGTGCGATTGCTACTCCGCCTCCTCCTACTCCTCTTAGCGCCTGCAGGTCGCTCCTCGCTTCAGTTAGTTAAATCGATTCATGCTAAGGAATTTATCCGTTGCCTAGCGGTATTTTATTATTATGCTGTATGTATGCTCTGTCTCTACACATATACATATAGTATATATATGTTGCTATATGATATGTTTGCCTCTCTCTCTCTCTCGCTCGCCTGTCGCTGCCTTTGTCACCTGCCATTCCAATTGAGCACAAACGCAACCGATTCGGATTCCCAAAAAAACAAACTGCAGAACTCGCAACTCCTTTGACGGTGGCAGGCGCGACGTCTCCCCTCTCCTCTCCCCCACCGCTTCCTCTTCTTCCGCGTCCTTGCGGTTTCTTGCGCCTCGCGAGTGTTAAAAATAGCTTGTGCCTGACTTTCAAGCAACTCCAACTCCTGCTGCGGATCGATTTATGTATGGTTTAACATACTTTCGCTTTTTACCTTTTTCTCTGTTTTTCGCCCATTTTCCCATTTCCCATTTCCCACTTGTCATTTGGCTTTGCAAAACTTCTGCTGCTGCCTGCTGTCATTAATTCATGCTAATCAATGGCGCCCAGCTGCGTGGGCGTGGCACTAGACGCCATTTTGCATTCACTTGGTACAGTTTGAGCAGCACTGACCAACTCAACTATTTTTAGACTGCGCTCACATATACAAAGAAAAAGTTGAGTGTACGAATCAGGCCAAATAGGGATAAAATGCTTAAATATATTCTATAATAGACGAAATAATTTAAGTGTAAATTTAAGAAAATAAAAAAATAAAGTGTAAATAAAATTAATATTTTCATACAAAAATTATTGTAATTGGTTGTAGAAACTTTAGAAATTATTTTCAGCAGCGCATAGCAAAGATTTTAATGAAAAACGTTTAATTTTAATAATAATAAATTAAATATAGTTTCCCAAATTAAGGAAAATAAAAAAAATAATTACATTTTCTCTAAGAATGTAATAAATTATTGGTACTTAATATTTATTCTCATATTTTTTCAAAAACTAAACTATTATTTCTGCATAATTTGAAAAATAAGTAAAGGTTATTCATATAGCTTTTGGATTAGCACTTTATTTAGAGCTAAGATTGATTTAGGAACCTTTTATGTTTTACGATAAAATATATAAATTCATTCATTTTTGGTTTTACGTACGAATTCGTAAATTTTAGTAAGTTCTTAAAACAATTACAAAATTATTCGAAAATCTTTCTTAGCCTTAATTAAAGTGCTAATCAAGAGCTTTAAGATTCAAATTTACTCATTTTGGTGCAAGTTTTTTCCATATTAGATAGTTTCGCATTTTCGCCGGATAATTACCCATATACAAAACTATTTTAGAAATATAAAATGATAAATACTTAATGCCTTTAGATTTCCCAAGTTTACTTTCTAATAATAATATTGCAATAATGATTTTTGAATACTAACTAAATAAAAATTGTTTTCCAAAAAAAAAAGAATATATCATAATACATACTTTCCTGTCAACTTATGAAAACGAGCAATAAATGAATCGTTGTTGCCATTGTTGTTTTTGTAAAATTAGTTTGAATTTATTACGATATACATTTGTTGTTGTCATCATATGTTATATCTATACATATACATTTACATATCCATATGCATGCATTATGTATATTTGTATTTGTTTTGTGTGTGTAGTTGTTGTTGTTGTTGTATGCACTTATAGCTTAATGATAATAAAAATGTACAATTTAATTAACTAGGATCTGTTGATGTTCTCATTTCAATAGTTTTCTTTCGTTATTTGTATTTATGTTATTTGGATTTGAGTGTGTGATCTGCTTTCAGTTTGGCTTCGACATCTTTAAGAGTTCTTTTTCCCAAAATAAACTTCTTCTCTATGGCCTTGTGTGTTGTGTTTCGTGTTAGAAGAGTTCTTCTGTTTTTTAGAGGTGAATCATTCAATTTAGAACACGTTCTTTTAATTAGTCGCTCTTTAATTAGTTGTTAACATGGCGCTTCTCTTACAAAATAACTGTGATTATACGTTGCCAGAGTTGCCACACTCACACAAACACATACTCACACACACACGTACAGACAAAATACAATTTTCGTGTGATCGCGTGTTGATCGCAATTTAATGAATTATTAACAGTGAACTTGTTTTTTGTTTTTGTTTTCTTACTTTGTTATTATAGCTCGAGTCAGTCACCCAAACGTTTAATTAGTTTACTTTACTTTAGTTTAGAGTTGTGTAATTATTATTTCGTTTCTGTTTCTGTACAAATCGCTAAATTATTATCAATTATTGTAACTCTAGAATCTAAATTTTCCATTTATTCATCATCTCTGTGTTGTCTAAGTGATCTTGTTGTTCTTCTTGGTATTTTGTTGCTGTTTTCTGTTTTGTTTCTTGTCTCAATTGTTTAACCTGCTATCTACGAATACAAACTGTAACTGTATCTTTGCTTTGTATTTCTTTTCTTAATATATTTTCTTTTTTTTTATGTTGCTTGCGTGTATTTAAATTCATTTATTTGCTCATTAGTTTTATTGTTTAATTTGTTGCTAGTTGTTGTTTCCTTTTTAGTGTGTAGGCAGTGTTTCATTCATTCTTGGGTTTGTTGCTCTTGGGTTTTTTTTTCCTCAACTCTCATTTATACATATTTCTTAAGTTTATAAGTAAGTATATGCTATATTTGTTGTTTGCAGTGTTTTGTTTATTTTTTGTTGGCCCTTTTTCCCAACAAAGAAAATAAGACATTTCTTATTCAATTTGCCGGCGCCACAATGAAAACAGTTTTTCTTTTGTTTCTCTTTCCATTTTCCTCATTCCACAATAACACAATAAATCCAAAGCATTACAATTAGCAAAAGAATAATTGAAACAAATGTTAAATTAAAAAGTAAATTATACACATAAAAAAAGAAATCAATGTTACAATTCGGAAAAATAAGTATTTATATTTATAGTTTTAATATTTTGTTCGCATACAAACATTTTTATTTTTGTTTTTTTTTTAGCTAAATATTTGTTGCTTTCGCTCTCTCGTTAACTTTTATCATAGTTATTATAGTTTTCTTTATCATTATGTTTATCTTCATCTTATGTTTCTCTTTGTTGTATTATAATTTAGTTGGTTTTCTTTTCTTTTTCTTTTTTTTTAACAAAAATAATTGCTTTTGAGGTATTTTCTTTTTTGTTTATATAAATATGTTTTTGTTTTTCCTTTTCTTTCTTTTATTTATTTTTATACACATAACCATTATAAGTATTTAGTTTTTAGTCGTTCTCGTTTTCAATAGTTTGTTTATCTCTTTTTTTTTTGTTTTTGTTTTTATTTTTTTTTGTTTTGTTTTGTATTGTAGTTGTCTTGTCTTTTTGTAAACAATTCAAAGCACCTTTTGATTATATTTGACATTGTATTTTGTTTTCCATTTTTTTTTTTTTTTTTGCATTTTTTGTCGTTTTCATTTTTTATGCGGTTTTTTTGTTATTTATTTGCAAATATCAATAGTTAGATCAGAATAAACAACAAAAAGAAAAAAAAAACAACTGAAACAGAATATAATCAAAGTACATACACAAAAAAATTCAATATTATACATTTCTTTTTTTTTTTTCTTAATCTTTGTTTTACTTTAGTTTTAGTTACTCTTTAATTTTATTTTGTTGGTGTTGTTGTTGTTGTGGCAGCATTTAGTTCTCAGTACACGATAATTATTGGATTTAAAATATATAGTATATATATGTAGCATCATCGGGGTTCAGTTTCATTTTATTTTAGTTATTCGTTAATTCCCTCTTTATTCTTTTCATTTTGCCGCTTTTTGTTTTTGTTTTAAGAAATGCCTTATTTTGAACAACTTTCTGTTATTAAGTAACATAACTAAGAGAAATGTTGGGCAGCAACTGAAAGCGAGTTATCTGCAAAACTATTCTCATAAAATAAATCAACTATTTGAGAAGAAAATCAATAAACAAACAAAAACAAACTCAATAAATTGGCTATGCATTCCCTAACGTTTCTTTATCATCTTCATTTTACATTTCACATTTCATTTTTCATATTTATATTCATCTTTATTTGTTTTAGCATTATCATTATTATTGTTGGTGTTTTTCTTTAATTGGGGGGCATTTGCAATTTGCAGTCCTATAACTATGGTCAACTATACACAGAGGTTTTGTTTCTCATCTTATTCTGCTTTATATGTTAGTTTATCGTTTTTGCTTAATATTTGAATTTAAAGCTCGAAACTAAACAAAAAAAGTGTGTTTGTAAATCATTATAACTTTTGCTGTTGTTGGTGGGGAAATTCTTCCCTCACTTAACTCTTTAAACTCAACATAATCGTAATCATAATTGTTGTCCTTTTCACTATGTAAGTATATAAGTATGTGTATGTAAGTGTGTGTGTTTGTGTGTGTATAAAAAATCAAAAAAGTTGAAAGTGTACATTTGAACTAAATTGTTTAAACCTTTTCGCCTATATAGTATAAAACATAGTTAATAAGTGGTAAATATTTTACATGATTCTCGCTTTGCAGCTACTTGATCTCGATCTCTCGATCTCTACATCCATACATATATAGTTACATTCTATATATAGTATAGTATAAGCTATAGCTATAGCATATATGTATATATGGTATATTAGTTTATGTTATATGTGTTATGTGTATGTGTGTGTCTCTAACTGTAGTATTTATGTATAGATCCAAACAAAACGTTTATCGTAGCACGCGCTCTTCTCTTCTCTTCTCCCATCTTCTTCTCCAATTCTCTCTTGCATAACAAAAACAATCTGCTTCTCTATCCTCTCGTTGTTTGCTCCTTCTCATCAGCATCCTTATCCTCTTCCTCAGCTGTAGTATGTCATATTATATAGTAACCTTAGACCATCGGCAGTCCTTGCTGCACATCCATCATCTCGTCCTGCGCCGGCGACGGACGTGGCGCAAATGTTGCCATATGATGTGGATGCGGATGCTGCAGCTGATGTGGGGGCGTGGCCCGTGCAAACAGCGTCGAGCGTTGCATCCCCATGGGCGCATTGCCCCCGCCGCCCACATTCGCGTTCGCCGATGGGAACTGCAGCCGAAAACTGTTATCCGGATGCTGATGTTGATGCTGGCGAGGAGTGCGTCGTGGTGAACGCGCTGGCATCCGATTGGCTCGATGCATATCCTCCAGTATGGATGGCGCAACATATGTGAAACCCTGCAAACGAAATTGAGTTTGAGATTAATAATTGGCATTCTTAGTGGAAGATTACAAATAAGTTATTCACAAAAATTAAAGAAGAAAATCAGAAAACTACAATCGAGTATGCTCAGTGTGGTATTATTATTATAATAAACCAAATTTATATACAGCAATTGTATTAAAATATACCGAAGGCTTCCATTGATATATCGTACTACATTCAAAATATACCATAGAGTGCAAAATATACCAAATTGTCAGCCAAAGTTGTCGTTTTTGCCCCATACAAAAGTATTTCTTAAGTAGCTTCTACAATTTTTATCTGAGCGCAGCCAAATTTTCAGGAATCATAAATAAAACATTTGACACTCTTTCTTTCTCAGTCAATAGCTCAGATCATAAAATAATTTAGTTCGTCTGTCTATATAAAGTTTTCAACATTTTAAGGCACCCTAAAATTGAATGTTTACTTTTTTACTCGAAAATTTATGAGGTTTCTGCTTTTTCAGTTTACTGCTTCGTAATAAGCAATATTTTCACAATATAAAAACTTTATTATTATGTGCAAATTGTAATATTTTAAAATATTTGACCTTGGCCTCAAATAATGTTTGTTTTATTGTTTATTTGGTTTCATTATTTATCAAAATTTAATTTAATGTTTGAGACATTAATCTTAATCCTTAATGAAATTGTGCATCTTAAACGTTCCTGTGTCATTGAACATGGTAAAATCGTCTCTTAATTTCAGTTCCTTATTGCTTTCATAACGCTTTTTTAGTCAGCAGAACCTTTTTAATTAATAACTGCGGAAAGAGTTGCTCCATCTTTGATAGACAGTTGCCCCAGTTGGTCAATCGAGTGTGCCATTAAATTTGGAGCAGGCAGACAACAATATTGCCTGGTCGGATCAACACGATTCCCTGACGCATACTAATGCGCCGCGACAGCCGTCAGCATATGGACACACAGGGATTATGCAAGGCAACCACTGCTGAGTTGCTGAGTCGCCGAGTTGGCGGCCAACTGACCCAACTGCCTATGTAACACATTTTGCATAATTTTCTGTCCGACAGCGCAAAAGACACTAATTAAATTTTGACGAAATTCAACCCGAAATCATAACAAACAGAAATCCAACTGCAATAAAACAATTAAAAATAAAAATAAAAAAAAACAGAAAAGCCGGTGGCTGTCGTGTAAATTTATCCGGCACGCCAACAACGAGAAGGAGTTTTGATGTCTTGAAGCTGCACAAATGCGTGACGCGTCCAATTGGAATGACATGGGAAGTGAATCGAAGCTCTCGGGTACGTGAGCGCAATGCTAATTGGAACCCCAATTTGGGAGTTGATCATATCTCATCACATTGCACGGTAGTCGCTCGCTGTTGACCCACTAAGGAGAATAAGTTGCGGGCGACTTACGAGAAAGTTCATAACAATGCTTAAAGTGGTTCTAAGTGGAGAAAGAATTCCCCAATTAGCAGCTGTCTAATACAGTTTTATTGCAACTGAGACGACTGTAAAACCGTGTTAGTTTTGCTTATTAGAATCAATCGAACTTAATGGCGCAGCAATTCCCCCAAAAGTGTTTACCGCCTTTCACAATGTTCATGAAACTGTTTACAATGTTGCTCAAACTGCTGGCAATAAAACCCATAATTTCAGTGCAATTTTAAGTGACTTTAAAAAGGAAATTAAATTACAGCACACTTTAAGCTAAAACAAACATAACTTTAAGTTCCAACTACCATTTATCAATAGGCAAACAAAAAGCTAAAAAAAAGGGCCGCCGTAAACAACACATAAACCTAAACGCACTTGCCGCATTTTATAAACAAATAAAGACAGACAACAGTAGCGTTGTGTTTTTCTGCTGCTCATGAGTTGCAATTAGCTGCTCATGGGCCAAAGCCAACAACCAACAACAACCAGCAATAACAACAAACGGTTTAAACAAACTCTCTTCGTCTTTTAGCCACTTCGGCCACTTCTCAGTCACGTTCATGTTGGCCAGTCTCAAAGTAACGCTCAAACTGTGCGCACGAAGACAGAGCAAGCGAAGCAGAAGAAGAAGCAGCAGCAGCAATAGCAGACAACTTTCGTGTCGTGTAGAAAATTCCAACCTCCCCCCTCAATTTCCACAGTTCCAATCACCTGATACCTCGTTGCTTTTATAAGGCGCGCGTCGTGTTTCGTTTGGAGAAAGGCTTACACTCGGATTTGCAATAAGACAAACAAAAAAAAAAACAAAACGAAAGAGAGAGAAATATGTTTAATATTTAATTTCACTATGCAAATGCATTGACATTCATTCTTGAACGAACTTGCACAAGTTTGATTTGCCCTTCAGGGCCACATACAGTTTCAGAGTCCAAACTCGAAACCAGTTCAAAAAGCTTGCAGTCACCAAACATCCAAAACAAGAGCGACAAAGAGCGCAAGAGAGGCGCGCAAGCGCACGTGCAGAAAGCGAGAGCGCAGCAGCGAACGCGTTGACAGCGTCACCGTCGCGTGCTTAATTGGGACAAGAACAACTGTGAGTGCTGTCGTCGCTAAACTGTAATGGCTATCAAACTGTGCGTGCGGAAGTTTACAAACTGTGGTGTATTGTGTTGTGTTGACATTGCGTAATTTTCAATAAACAACTACTACAGTAAACTAAAAATTCGTAACGAGTTGCTAACAATAAAAGCATGTGCAAGAAATCTATAATAAAAAATTGGCAATAGCTCGATTTTGTGTGAAAACAGCAAACAGCAGACACCACAAATTTGTGGTCACACCAAAAAATAAAAGCGCAGCTTTGTTCGCATACTGTGAACGAGCATAAATAACAGCAGCAACAACAACAATAATAACTGAAATTTACCGTTACCAGAAGGAGAGAGAAACAAATTAGCAAGCTACGTGCGTTTGTTTTTTTGCATTTTGTGTGAAATGTCCAAACAGTTGAAAATAAATTCACTCTCGTTGCTGCTGTTGGTGGCAGCGGCAGCGACAGCGCTGCCCCAACAACAACAACAGCAGCAGCAACTATTACCAGCAACTGTTGCAACAACTACGACAACAACAAGACTAGTAAATGCAACTGACAGCGCTGGCACTTTCATCGATAACAACAACAATAACAGCAACTTTGAAGCAACAACTGTCTCCTTCGAGCAGCAACAGTCACAACAACAACAACAGCCGCAGCAGACATTGCAATATGCACATATAACGGCATTAGATAAAGAAGTAGGTATGCATACGGTATCAACTGACGATGGCAGATAGCTGATCAGCTGTGAAGCGCGTGTCGAATACTCTCACTGCGTGCTTTAATCATCGACTTTTCGGTATACATTATTTTTCAGTTAGCTTCTTTGGCATTGAGCTAATGTGAACTAACTTAAAACTAGACTTGAGCAGCTTTTGAACTAGCGGAACTTGCCACTAGAATCAGTTATGAACTACTTACAAAGAACTTTTGAACTAGTAGAACGAGCTGGCAATAAGGACAATGCGAACCAGTTACAGACAGTTATTTGTTGTGTGACCAGATATTTTTCCAATTTTAAAGTGATAATTTGTCAGAGCAACAACAATTCGACGTAACATTTTCTTTTTGTTGATATTAAGTGAAATTTTCGACATGATTTACTTGGATGACCGATGACGGTCGTGTTTATGGCCACGCCATGCGTATTTAAATGGAACGCTGGTAGCCAACAACAACAACAATAACAATATCAAGCGTTTAATTTGCAAATTAGCAACAACAACTTCAAGTACTGCAAGGGGCAAGGTAAGAGAGGGGGACTGAGGAGGGCGACAAATTGTGGGCTCGGTTAGTTTTTGGGTGGCCGCTTTAAGTGTGTGTGAAAGTGAAATTTATTACACCTGAAAGAAACGAACGAATTTAGAGCTAAACAAACACAACACAACGTGCAGCAGATGCCGAACATTCGGCAGCTTAAAAGAGTGCGTGTGTGTGTGTGCTGAGTGTTGTGTTTGTGGTGAGGTTGAGTAATTGCCTCAACGTCTAAGCGTCTAATTAAAATCAAGTTAATGAAGCTAATCTCTCTTTCCCCAACTCCTCCTCTTCGCAGTTGAACGTCTAATCAAGCAATGGGCGCCGATTGTTTGGCTGGCGCCAGAGGAGAAATTTCTGCCTCTGGGCGTCGAAGAATTCCTACAGAATGTGCATCCCATGGACAAGGAACGCAGCAACAGCTTTACCCCTGGCGTGCCCTTTAGCGAATACTCCACAAAGTCGCATCTGGTGACGAATGCGGATATGGAGCAACTGCTGCAGAATGAGCAATCCTTCATCTATGGCCGCAATCCCAACGAGGCGCCAGTGCCTATCTATGGCGTCGTGACGCTTTGTCCCAAACCAGAGCCAAAGCCCGAAGTGGTGCCACAGTCACAACCACAGCCTTTCGCCAGTACCCGAGGACCTTACATACCCGTGTCCATTGACCCGTTGGAGGAGCGCAATGACACGGTCCGACGCTCGTCACGCTTGTATCCACTGTTTCAACGCGTGAAGCGGGAGTCAGTGAACATGCCACCGCTCCGGGAATACGATCTGGTCATGGGTGAAACACAATTGCCAACGGCAGCAGTGCTGGAGCCTGCAGAGCAGCAGCCACAGGAGCTGGAGGACGATTCGAATGGATTGCCAGTGAACAATTTCATTGCCAATCTGGCGGACAATGTCAAGTTCAGTGGCGGGCCCGAGATGGAAGACGATAATCTGGAGGACAACAACATTGGCGATGCGCCGCCCCTAGAAACGCCACAGCAAGGGGTTAAAGGAAAACTGCCTGGTTTCCATGTCACCTACTGGATGTTCTATCCCTACAGTCAGGGCAAAACCATGTGCACACTGAGCCTGGGTCCCCTGGGTCGCATTCCCTTCCCGGCTGTGTACGGCTATTGCTTGGGCAATCGTCGAGATATTGGCAGCCATGTGGGAGATTGGGAGCACATGAGTCTGTATTTTAATGGCGATGCCGAGCCACAGGCGATGTATGTCTCAGCTCACGATGCTGGAGCCTATTACAGCTACAATCGACTGACGGGCTCCTTTGAGTTTCGTCGTCAAGAGACGCGCAAGGGGATTTTACAGCGTCCCAATTTCCCCAAGACGGTGACCACATTTAAGAATCATCCGGTCCTGTTTGCGGCCAAAGGTTCGCACGGTCTGTGGACGGCGCCGGGCAAGCATCGCTTTGTTAAGGTGGCCAGACTGTATGACATCAATGGCTTTGGCACGCCGTGGAACACTTGGAAGGCCGTAGACATAAGCTACAAGAATCTCAGATCCTACGGTGAGTAAGAATTCTTTTTTCTCCAATTTAATGCTAGCTAGTTCTTGTTCTTTGGCAGGACGTTCACTGGTTCCCGATTGGCTGACGTATCGTGGCAAGTGGGGCAATCCCAAGAGCAAGTGTCATCCCTTTCGCCGCATCGGATTGAACTTTTGTGAGTTCACAGACGGACCCACTGGCATTCCTCTAAAGGAGCCGCATTTTCAATGTGGCGCTGACTATCGTTAATGATGGATTCAATTGCTGCTGACTAGTTTCTTAAGCGTAGCTCTAGACAAGTATTTATTGTGAAATTCCCGCCCGAAGATTACCCCGAAAAAACGAAGCATTAAACATTTGAAATAAGCACATGCCGTATTTTAGCTAACGAGGTCAACAAATTGAGAATGCTATAATTAAAGATTCGACGACGTGCAACGAGTCTTGACCCCCACAAAACTCTTAATGGTTGAATAATCTCTAATAGCTGCTTGGACGAGACTCACTTGGAAAATTAAATTGGCACTTTCGCTGAGCGTGGTATCATCCGGTGAGTCCACGGGAATCTGTCTTGTGAATCTCGTATCAAACTGCGACACATCATCCTCGCTTCGCTGCAAGTTCAAGTTGATTAAAATATTGAATCAAAATGGGTAAGGTCAATGGACTTACCAGCAGCGGCTTAATAGGTGGCTCAAGGCGACGAGCGACAACATCTTCCCAGTTGACGTGCTTGAAGAATGGATGCATTTGCACGGCAGTCGCATCCTCGGGTCCGCTGCCCAGACGCAGTGGCTCCTGACGCTTCATCAGGCGTCGCACCAGATCTCTGGCTTCCGGTGTGAGGTAGGCTGGCAGATTAAGCTTTGCTTTCAATATGGTCTCGATGGTTTTCTTGCGATTCTCCGCTGTGAAAGGCGGCTACAAAAATGGCAAAGTTAGTTGAAAAGGAAGTGAAATCTCTTTGTTAGATCATTACTTACCACGCCTGTGAGCATGTCGAACATGAGTGCGCCTAGTGACCACCAATCGACGGCTTTGCCATGGCCACTTCTGGTAAGGATTTCAGGTGCCCTGCAGCAGATAAAAATTCAAAATTAATACAAATTCTCGCAAAAGTAATTTAGCCAAAAATGAGAAGCATCAAAAGCTTGGCAGGCGCACGCACATGTACTCAATTGTGCCGCAGAAGGTGTGGGTGACAATACCCTCTTGTATGTGCTCCTTGCACAGACCAAAATCGGTTAGCTTCACATGTCCCTGGGCATCCAGCAGTATGTTCTCTGGCTTCAGATCGCGATAGATGATGCCAAGTTTGTGTAAATGTCCCAGAGCTAAAATGATTTCGCTCAAATAAAAGCTGCAGGTGTAGAGAAAACAGTTGAGTAAGGGAGTTGCTTGAGATGTGTAATTGTTCCACATACCATGTGGTATCCTCCAGGAAGATGCCCTCGCGCTCCAAATGCATAAACAGCTCACCGCCGCTGAGATACTCGAGTATCAGATACAATTTGCCGTCTGTTTGAAAGGCATACACTAGCTCCACAATAAACGGATGCTGAAAATGCAAAGTACAATATTAATAATTGATTTAAGTAACGCATTTTAAATGTCAACTCACCTTGACTGCCTCGAGTATGTTGCGTTCAGCTCGTGTGTGCGCTGTGTCCTTTTGATTGGTGACTATCGATGCCTTCTTCAGCACCTTCATGGCAAAATATTTGTTGGCATCACGTCCAGCGGTTTTGCGCACCTGTTGCATTCCAATACGTAATTAGTTAAATGATAGCAATAAATCAATTGGTTGATAACGCACCTGGAATACTTTGCCGTAGCCACCTTTGCCGAGGACTTTTTTGAGCTCGAAATCCTTGGGACCCAGCTTGATTTTCCCCGGATTGACATTTTCCTCTGAGAGCTGTATGGTCTCCTGTCCTTCATTGCTGTTTTTGGGGATAGGGAAGGGGACGAGTTTAGTTTACGTTATTAGTTTAGTAACTGCGACTGCGATGTTGATGGCCGCCGACTGCTTGCGTGGGAAATCGACAGCCCACGCGCTCTATAAATAAAAACCTTTGGCAAACACGCGCCAATTGGTGGCGCCCCCTTTAAAAACCCTCAACACAAATCCCCCACCGCTCCATCACCATCACTATTCACTATCGAGTGTGTTTGCACATTGGCTGCTTGGCATATTGCCCACTAGACACACGAGCGCACAACAAGCTGCTGTTGTTTGGTAGTCAATTGGTAGTTGTAAACACTTCTGTCGACGACACATATGACAAAATATGTATCAACATAAAGGTAGTTAGTTCCCTTATCAGTTTGGTAGCTGCGTCAGGTGGACTTCTCATCCGTCTGTCTGTCTGTCTTTCTATTTGTCAGTCTGTCTGGCTTGGCTGCCTGCTGGTAGGTAAACTGATATGCGCAATACATGTGTTGGCCAGGCTAAGCCGATTAACGGGCTAAACCAGCTATGGATATAGAGGGATTTCCCGCTAAACATTTGTTCGCTCTCCGCATTTCCGAGAAAAGAATTTTGCGCGCCTGCCTCTCGAAATAGCTGCCTCATCCTCGATCCAGCGACAGCGACAGCTACAACGTCAGCGACATAACATCAGCATTACTCACTCTTGATGTAGATTTATGCTCAATTCCGGTTCTAGATCGACCTGCAAAAGAGAAACGGAGAATCGAGATAAGTAAGAGAATCGACAATATGCAAATGAGTCAGAGAACTTGTGCAATTAGTCAGTAGTTTATAGTTTATGGTTTTTGTAGTTTGTGCTAATGATTGGCTAGATACTTTGTAAGTAAATTTTCAAATACGTAACCTAATAGTTCCTCGAAATTCATTTAAAATTTATTAGTTGCTTAACTTGTGTGTAAATGCTTCCTACTAGTTTTGAGTTATTTGATTAGACGAGATTTTGTTATTAGTTTTTAAGTTTTCTTTTAAAGAAAAAGAATTGTAAAAGTAATTCCAAACTCAATATGATGATATTATAATTAATTTTATGTTTAATCTATATAATAAACATTTGAATTTAAAGAAAATAGTGGCAATAGTAATTACAGATTTTCATATTATTCAAGAAATTAAATAAAGAAATCTATATAAAAATATAACATTTCGAATATAATGAAAATACTAAAGATTTAAGTACTTTTAATATAATTGAAACTGTAGGATTTACTTTGATGTTAAATGTGGGAGGTAGCAATGACAATGCTATATCGAGTAAATATTTTAATAGCGTATAAGGTTAAGTGTATAATACTATTGATATAGCAATTAGCTATATTTGAAGTGAAGCTTTTAAAATTGAAGGTTAATCCTTTGTAGAATTAATTAGCATTGTGCGAAACTTATTATTTTAATATAAAATATATTTACTCCTAAGTATTAAGATTTTTCCAAGAATGAAGTACCATAAATATGTCTTCTTAGTATTTCATGTCTAGGTGGATTTGTTACGGCAATTAACTGAAGCTAAAGCCATGTGTCGTAATGAGAGAAAGAAGTAAAGATTATGTTGATTCGCTCATTTCGGGAGAAAGTGTTTTCGTGGTAGAGAAATCGTTAAAAGCAGGTAACGCCGACGCAGAACCCAAAGATACCTTCTTTTTGTCATTTTCTTCATTTTTGCATTACCCACTTGCTTTGGGTCGGGTTCGACGAGTCTTCTATATACAAGTTTATGTACAGCAAGCAGGCAGGCAGACACACTTCTCCACACGCACACACACACACACACACACACGCATACACACAATCGTAACACAGACACACACGCACACCTTCTCTTTAATGACAAACTAAAATTAGAACTCGGAACAATGCCAAATACTCTGCCGGCAATTCTGCCAGTGATGCTAATACTGCTGTGTTTCTGATTCTGTTTCTGTTGCTCTGTTTCTCTGACTTGTGGGGGATTTGGAGACTTGCTCTCGTCTCGGACTCGTTATTTTCTGTATATATATAAGAATATATTATACAATATATTTAGTAGGAATTGACTCTCCGACGCCCGCATAAAGTAAGAGCGATTTGTCCGAAGGGAAACTGGTTTGAAGCCTCGTCACAAATGCTGCTGGCGCCGAATTCCAATTAACAAATCAATCATAATTTCCAGTGTCCACAATTCGAGGGCGTGCGCCCCGTTTTCATTGCGTAAAAGCCACAAGTATTTATGATAAATGGAAATATATATATCATATATATACATAGGTATACAGCATGGACAACGCAACACTTTAGTTGCATTTTCAATAGCTAGAATGTAAAGCAAACAAAGCTGCACACTCCGATCGACTCGATTCTCAAGTCATTCCCTCATTTTCTTGTCATTCTTTTCGTCGTTTTCGTCTTATCAGCAGCAGGGCACGATGGGATTTTTTTTTTCGTCGTTTCTCTAATTTTATATTATTCGTTGATAAGCATTTTTGTTCCTTTTTTTCTTCTTTTTAAGTGGGAGTTTAGCTTACAGCTGAATATTACGACAAAGCGTGTGTCTTTGTGTGTGTGTGTGTTGAGTGACTTGACCCAACAGCAATGTATAGCATGAAAAACATAGTGAAACAACATGCGGTTATCATCATAACATGATCAACGATAGAAGCACCTTCAACTGATAAGCTAGAAAGTCTATTTTGACTCAGCAGTAAGCTGATAACTGATTCAAGTTGATTATGTAGCGGATGTTATATACATTATGTGTGCTCTTTTTTTTTTTTGTTTGGCATTGTAAACAATATTAATTGTGGTAGATGCAACAGTTGGAAAACGGGTTATGGAAAGTCTTAATGAAGTATGCAAGAATATGAAATGGAACAACCCTTTTTTCCTATGCAACAGTTGGAAATGGTTCAAATGAAATGTCTAATGAAATATGTAAGAGAATTCTATTAATTGAATTAAAAAGAACAAAATCTTTTTAATAAATTCCAAATGATAAACTATTTAAAGCAACAGTTGCTAAATCTTAAATTATAATTTATTATAATAATAATAATTATAATAAGTAAAAAATGAATTCATTTACTGCAAAAAGGTTTAATGAAAACTTCCTACGAAAAATGTATTCCAAAAAAATAATTCTTTTCATAAAGCAACAGTTGGAAAATGTTTTTTATTTGCGAAATTGGCAGTTATAATTCAATAGAAATTAGCTTTATTATATTTGCTTAATATGAATGTGATTTATATTGTTTTATTGCTACATGCTACCAAGTTGTTTTGTTTTATTGATAAATTATCATCACATTTCTAGGGATTCACATGAGATTTTAATCATTATTTGGAGCTGCTAAACAAAGCGAGCAGTTCGACTGGGTTGGCTCCCCACAGTGCTCTTTGTTGTTGTAATTCTAAAGTTGATACTGTCAACTTAATATGTGTATGTGTGAATAAGCGTGTTGCTTTATGTGTTGGAGGTGCCGGTGTGTGAGCAATTGATAGTGATTATTTTGAAGGACATTTGCCGAGTTTGATTGCTTAATATCGAAAGACAGTATTGCAAGAATATTTAGCGATAAAGATTGAAAAATGTGGGCTGTTATTTGGTTGCTGTTATTGTTCGTTTAAAGGGGGGAAGGAGGACAGGTAACTGCGATTGATACTTAAAGTAAAGATGTTGAATAACTTGATGACGCCACACAAACGCTTTTGGACTTTTGCGCAGCAGATAAGCGCAACAACAGCAGCGCAGAGTTCAAGCTCCCTAAACAGACCAAAAGAAAATGCGAATAATTTTCGTGGCCAGCTGCGCCTTTCACGACTTGCAGCCGCACCAGCAGCAGACAAAGCAAAGAAGGTAAACAACAAACAAAGGAGGGAAAAATCTTCAAGTACTGTACACGAAAGTAAAAGCGGGGGAGGAGGCGCAAAGTGCTGTTGTTGCGCAGTTAGTTTTGTTATTATATATGTTGTAGTATATATACTCACATCATCCAGCTCGATCCTGTCATCGTCCGAATCATGTGCTTTGTCGTCCTCGTGGAGCTCAAGATCGAACAGTTCACTTGGATCACTCACGTCCGCCATTTGTCGTTGTTGTTGTGTTTGTTGTTGTCGTCACTCCACTACACACACACGCAGACGCACACGCTTACGCACACGAATACGCACTGGCAACGTTCACATGCACACGCACACTTTACGCACACAAGCGCAAACACAGGCAAACACTTTGCTTTTTTGCCTTTGCCTTACGTTTGCGTTTACTTCTTTCTTTGGGTCTTGCGTTTGGCTATGAATTGCTAGTTGTTGTTGTTGGTATTGCTGCTGCTGCTCTGCTGAAACAATACGGAAACAGCGCAGCACGACGACGAGACGAAGAGAGACGTGAAGAAAAGACACAACACACACTCACATATACAGACGCAGTTTCTTGGCAAATGCTGCGATTTTGATTTTTGATTTTTAGTTTTCGATGTTTGTTTTTTTTATTTTTTTTGCGTTGCTTTTGGTTTATTCGACCAGGTGGTGCACGGGGGCACTTTTCGTCGTCTCGAAGGTTATTTGTTTATTAGTTAATAGAATATATGAATGGAATCGGAGGCGCAGCAGCAGCAGCAGTAGCAGCGGACGGAGCGCCAATGCCACAGCCACACAATGCCACACAATATACACACACCACACACGACGACGACGGAGACGCGACCATGAGACGCATACAGGGAGGCGCACGCAAGTTGTAACACGACAGGAGCTCAAACGTTGAATGCAGCGCGCTCACGTTGTAATCGTCAAATCAAATTAAATGTAAGTGAATAATAATTAAAATGCACTTTTTCTTTGTTTGCAACCAGAACACGAGGTAAGTTGGGACAGCGATTGCACTATTCGCGCTTATCGATACTAGCTCGGTATCGAGTGTGTCATACGCATAGTATCGATGCCTTAACATTCAAAACGATGCTACTTGCAACGACAATCGATACACGAAAAAGTACGCAGTGTGACCTTTTATGGTATATTGCATACCCTGTTTACGAAAGAAGTGAAGTCTGACAATATAATATAATATAGTGTTTGTCGATAATCACAAAAGCATTTAAATGCATAAATTAACATAAAATCAATTTTAAAAAAAGTTTTATTTTTAATTTACATTTTACAATTACTAATATCAGTCATGCATTGTACTTATTTTATTGATCAGCATGAACAGCTGATTTAACGTTCATTTATTTTATGTTTTGTTGTTCACAGGGTATCTCATAGCAT
The DNA here is from genome assembly GCF_009650485.2 of Drosophila albomicans. Lineage (NCBI taxonomy): Eukaryota > Metazoa > Arthropoda > Insecta > Diptera > Drosophilidae > Drosophila > Drosophila albomicans. The sequence continues at coordinate 44,029,450 of NC_047629.2, read as the reverse complement.
ATAGTTTTGACTAATGCGCTGCTACTTGTTGGTATTCAAATACGATTATTTAACTATTCATTTATTTGTCCTTTGGACACTACTTTAAACTTCTTTAAGATTAAAAAATTATGTTTTTCAAAAATATTATTTTTGGCAAGACTAAAAAATTTGAGTTTTTAACGTTTTTTTGGGAAATTTGTTTGAAACATATGAAAGCAGTATATTTTTGTATGTGAAATAGTAGGTATTTTAAATGAACTTGCGGTCACACTGCTGGCACGCTAGCAAAACAAGTGCACTCAAAATAACCATTTCATCGCCACACAATTAAATATTAAAAGTGATAATCATGTGCACCGGCGGTTCTCCCAGCAGCAATGGTTCCCAAGCCGGCGACAACACCGAGAGCGAACAACAACAGCCATCAGCAACGGAGCAGCAGCAGCAGCAGGAACAGGTTCCACGAACAGCTGTTGAAGCCTCAACCCCAGAACAGATTCTTGCCGAGTATGGCGAAAATCTAAAGATCCTAACATTGAACTCACAGGTGTCCGAGCTGCTGACAATCATTCGCGACAAGTATGTGCAATATTCGTAGAGTGTCATTCATTTTTACTTACAATATTTTCAATTCCTCTTTGCTAGGAATACCACGCGTAGCGATTTTAAATTTTATGCCGATCGTTTGATACGTTTGGTCATCGAAGAATCGCTAAATCAGCTGCCCTACACTGACTGCGATGTAGAAACGCCCACGGGTGCCATCTACGAAGGTCTCAAATATCGCTCGGGGAATTGTGGCGTCTCAATTATACGTTCCGGCGAAGCTATGGAGCAGGGATTACGCGATTGCTGTCGCTCAATACGCATTGGCAAGATTCTGGTTGAATCTGATGCAAATACACACGAGGCACGTGTGGTGTACGCACGTTTTCCCGATGACATCGGCAGCCGTCAAGTGCTGCTCATGTATCCTATTATGTCCACTGGTAACACTGTGTTGCAAGCTGTAAATGTGCTGAGGGAGCATGGAGTGCCCGAGAAGTGCATCATACTTTCGAATCTGTTCTGCACACCAATTGCTGCACGGACTGTGGTGAATGCGTTTCCCAAAATGAAGATTCTCACATCGGAGCTGCATCCGGTGGCGCCCAATCATTTTGGCCAGAAATACTTTGGTACTGACTAGGATAGCAAAGAAAAAGTCAATAAAAGCAGCAGCAGCAAAAGCAACTTGACAACTAAGCTCTGCTTAGGATAGGTAGTGTGTTAGATTATCTATCCATATCTCTCTCACTCACCCAACACAATCCTCCCTTAATTAACTAATCTTAACATTTGTTTGCATGGCTTCGCACTAACCACATTTTCTTCTCTTCCGCATCTAGATGTCCTTTAAACTGGAAGGAGCAGCACAACTACTATGATTAGTACATTATTATATTATAATAAGCCTGCTTTAATTTGGGCTCTTCATTTAAATCTCTAAAACGAAACGTGACTTGTTCAAAGCTATTGTAAATAAACATAAATATGATTTACCATCTTTTGATGACTATTGAGTTGGAAAACCAGTACAGCCTAATGATTAATTGACCTTATACCTCTTGGACCTTTTGCAATCTTGTCTTAGAATCCCTTAAATTGAAGAAACAACACAACTCATTTTAATACTAATTTAATAATTAACTCGCCCCAATTTGGGCTTTTCAAATTCAAGTTCGCAACTTTAACTTATGTAAATACAGAATAAATACTATGAATATAACTTAGGAGCTCATCTTATAGTTGACCACAGTGTCCACCTTTTGCAATCCCGTTGAGAACGAACGCAACTGCACGGCCTGAGCATTCTGAATGAAGACAGCTCCAGTTTCGTTCCATTGTGCCGGAATCTCGGTGTTTTGTAGTGTATGAATCATCACATCGAAGGTGCAAATGCAATCAAGAAGTGGCAAATAGCTGACTGTGGCCGATATCTGGCGCATCACATCACGAATCTCGTTTTGTATGCGACTCAATTGTTTGGATGAAGTTTGCTTGGTGGGATCGCCAGCTTCAACGCCATCGCCTGCTTCGGCTTGCATTTTAAAGTCCCAACACTCGAGCACTTCTTTGGTGTGTGCATTGGTAATGACCATTGATATCTTATTAATCATATTCTTCGCCAACCATTCTACAAAAATGTACCAATGAAGAAAAAATTCAACAGGTGAATGAATCTAGAACTAACCTTCGGTTTGTGTTAAAACATTTTGCAGAAAGCTCACGATTTTGGGGTCCTTGGACATGAGAATGGTTAAGCCATATTGTTGTGTGTTGTCAAAATTTTCAGCTGGATAAATGCCACGTTGAAACAGTATTGAATTGATGCCATACTCTACAATTTGCATTAAACAAAGAAACAGGACGCCATAATGTGTGTGCGCCATTAATAAGCGTGCTCGTTGTTATTGTTCTTCTTACAAATACTTACTTAGGTACTCGACAATAATCTGCGCTGAGCCCTTTAGTGTAATGCAATTCTTTGTTGCTTGAGCCGTTGACATTTTTGATATTACTATTATAAAGTTACAAAATTTTCTTTTACATGTAAAAATAAAAGCCGCTCGATTTGAAGCTCTTTTTAACAGTGTGACCACAACATAGAGATGCAGAAATACCTTAAAGATTAACGATGTATCGATATTTTTTGAAAAGTGTGTGTAACATCGATTATTTCTGCAAATTTGGTAGCGTTACCTCAGTTTAAAATACATTACAAAGTATTTAAAATCTTTTGTAAGGCTGTTTCTTAAATACCTTAATAAAATATTTAATATCAATTGCTTGAAAAATATACTAAATTTACTAATGCTCCGAACCAATCGATCAACTGTAGCATGCTCGATTAATGATATACCAGGGCAGTAATAACAGTTACGATGAATCTTCAGCAAACAGTAATCGATAAATTTCAATAAAGAACTATCGTACATTTGTGAGCGCCAAAACTCAAATTTCCAACACAACAAACTTTCATTAAAACACAATAAAGTAATTGTAACAAATACATGCATTCTTTATTAGCAATTTCTGATCTATATCTAAGCATGAGATCCATTTATGCGTACGTTCTCGTATGTGAATATTATAGATAAGATGTCTATTTAGAATTTTTGTTCATCCATCGATCATTATTGTTGCCATAGCCCCTTTTGTAAGTGGTGCCTGTTGGGGTAGAAAAAGAAAAACAAAAAACCAAAAGATTTTTAGCTAGGATAATACCAGTTTGAAAGATTTCCATTGTAAAACTCATAATTACTTCAAGCCTCCAACACCGGGCTCGATTATCCAGAGCCTTTTGTTGTATTTGTGCTAGGTGGTAATTTGTTGGGGGGAAAATTAAAAGCAAATTAGGTGGAAAAATAAACAAAGAAAAACCAACCAAATATTTTGTTCAATTTTTTGATGTTGTATTTGTGTAATGCTATAAATAATTTAAAACAGAAGAAGAATAATATTAAAAGCAATCGATTTGTAAAATGTGAAGTATTTGCAAATTTTTAATGAAATTTTTTCTTACGCTTCATTTTGTTTTTGAATTAAAATTAAGCTTTACATGGTATTTTTGGTATAAATCTTTCGATAATTAAATTAAAAATTTTGACTTAAATTATATAACTAAAAATAATCTCTTCGCCGCATGTCCTACGTCTAATCAAAATAAGTACAAACTGATGTCAACATATACATAAGAACTACATAAATTTGCATTTTACATTTTTCATTCACTTTAATTACAAATAATAATAATAATAATGGTATTCAAAAAAATAAACACATAGAATGGGCAAAAAATAGTATTTCGAAATTAAGTAGCTTTAGTAGTATGTGTAAATGTGTGTGTGTGTGTATGTTTATGTACGAGTACTTAGGGATAATGTTTAATTTAAATATTTCATGAAGTACAAAATAAATTATAGTTAAGCTCTTTTAAAACATAGTTTGAAATGTACACAAAACTTATAGTGAATTATAGCGAATATACATATATATATATATGTATATAGATAGTAAGTATATGTAGATATAATATATGATATATACATGGTTTATTACAAGTTCTCAGCTACGTATACTCTATATGTATAGTAAGTATAAAGTATAGTATAGTATGTCTATGGTACAACAACAAAAGCGCAACAGTGTCAGTGTCAGGGTCAATCGGTATCTTACTTTCTTTTTATGATCTTTTCGTTATTGTTTTCGTTTTTGTTTTTGTTTTTGTTTTCTCGTTTACTTTCTTAACTTCTTTTGAATTTGTTGTCTCGCAATACAAAGTACAAAAATAAAATAAATTCAAATTTTGATTCAATTTCTTCATACACAAATTTCTGTCACCGTGCACAAAACGCCAAATAGAACGGGAAGTGTCAGTCTGCATCTGGTTAATCATTTCGTTTCAATTGAATTCTTTTCGTTTAATTTTTTTTTTATATATTTTTTTTTTGTAGTTGCAACAAATTTAAAAGCAACGTTCACACACTCGATGTGAACAGTGCTGTAAATTTTATGTGGTTTTTTGCTTTTTTGTTTTTTTTTTGTGTGTGGTGCAACAAATTGTATAATTTTTTAAACATAATACTAAAAAATTACAATTGTCGGCGTTGGAGTGCAGGGAGTACTTTTGTTTGCAGTTTTCTTTTTTTTGTTTGTTTGTTTGTTTAAATAAAAATTCTATGCATTAAAATAGTCATTAATTAAGGTATGTATTTGGCCGTAGATTGCAACAAAATATCTGTGAAGAGATTAAATCATAAATAAAAATTAAAATTAATTGGTTTTTCTTTGATAACTTTTTTGTGTTTTTTTTTTTATTGCCAACTAATTGCCCTAATACCATTTCCAAAAGGGAATTACAAGCAAAAAATAATGCACTCAATAGTACTTCATGCATGATAAATAACAATTTAAATTGATTGTTTTTGGGATAAAGCTATTGCTAAGCTTTGTTCTCTTTTGCGTTATAAACAAATCAAATTAAATAGAAAATTTAGGACTAAAATAGTGGAACAGAGTTAACCAAAAAAAATCGAGAGAAACAGTAAGAAAACGCAAGAGATTAGTCAACAAATAATTGAAATTAAAAAAAAAAAACAACCACCGATAAATAAATTAAGGAGCGTATGAAATTGTTGTTTGTTTGATTTGTTTTGAAAAGGGTTTTTTTTTTATGTTTTGGTTTGTCAAAATCTACAGCCAAAGTGTTAATAATGTTTCATAGAATAACAAGAAACTATGTAATAATAAAATGTATAATGTATAACTAAATTAATTGCAAAGAAATAATTATTATTGTTATTTAATGAAGTATTATTATTATTATTATTCGCATCGGGTTTCGTTTTTTGTATTTTGTCGGTCGATTTGTTTTTTTTTCTTTTCTTTTCATGTATTGCAAACTACAAAAATTGTTGATATAAATGTATAGAGATGTTTTATGGTATTTATCGAAAACAAAACAAAATTTTGGTTTTTTTATGTAGTGGTTGGTCAGTGCTTTTGTGTGGTGACTGTACTTTTGTGGCGACAGCTTTTGCTGCTAGGGTTGCCATCTGTTGCAAAAAAAGAATATCTAACTTAAGAGAGCCTCTGTTTTTATTGTTATTGTTACTGTTACTGTTATTGTTATCCATATGAGTGTAGGCTGTGCCAATTTGAATGCTTTGAATGCACATTCGACAAGTTATTCAGTATTTGGTAGGTGTCTGTAATGTAATGAGTGTGTTTAACGTGTGATCGTCTGAGTTTGAGTCTGTGAGTTGCTTAATAATTTTGTTTTGTTTTTCGTGTAAATGGAAAATCAAATTCTGTTTAACATTTACGATTTTTTTGTGTTTTTTGTTGTTTTTGTTTAATGAGAATTTCAATTAAAATAGATTCCTAAGTAAAAACTATTTAAAATAAACCTTCTATAGCACCATTTGTTTTTATTCGCATTTTAATATTTAATAGTTTTAATTTTCATTTAAATAGTACATATTTTTGTATGTATAATAATTACAAAAAAGAACAGTTGTTGTTGTTAGTTTTTAAGACTTTGCTTTGTTGCTTTTTGGAATGTGTTTTCTAATAAAAAAAAACTCAAGTTCACGGTATGACGGAGAAGGAGCTAGTCGGGGGATAACTTCTGAATCTTACAGTTGGTCATATTGTATATCGATTATTTAGTTTTATTTGTACTTTGTGTATATAGTAAGTATGTATGTATGTGTGTTTGTGTGTGTGTATTTGCTTTCAGTTATCAACTATATTTGGTTTATTTCAAGTTTAGGTATAGTATATAGTAGTAGGTATAGTATAGACAAATGACCGACCATTCTGGAATAATTGTTAATCTTTTGGGATACTCGTAGTTCTTGTGTACAGAGTTTCAGTTCTGTTTCTGTTTCTGTATTTGTTTTTGATTCGATTTGGATTTGGATTTCGTTTTTGCTAACGCTTTATATCGTTTCGTTATACGTATATCGCGTGACTCGATCTAAAACAATCGATGCTATAGAAGTGCCTATTTTAGCAGTAAAAACCTCCAATATACTGGTAGTCACAGTCGGGATTTTTGCTGTACATACTGTCTGACGAGTGGTTCTCGCAACGGACACCATAGTAATCCTCCGGGCAACTGAAAGAATCAAGATAAAAGAAAAACATACACTCAATTAGAATTTGTATAAAACACTTAAAACATCTTTTTCGCCAACAACCAAAAAAAAAAAAACATTAGGTACACATCCCACTGGCAAATGGCCATGAACTGGGGCTGCAGTGCACCCACAAACACAACACTTAAGTACAAACGGAATCAAAAACACAGAAGCAACAAATAATTAATAATACTGTTCTTTTTTTTCTCGCCGTTTTTTGCAAAGCGCAAGCATCGAAATCGAAATCGAATTGGAATTGGAAATGTGAAATGAAAAGTGCAAAAGAAAAGCGTCCAACAATGCCAGCACTTTAAATACCCTAGAAGTAATAGTGCACGTTCAGAAAAAAACCAAAAACTGAAAACGAATATACTAGATATTAACAACGAATATACCAAATTTAGTTTATTAGAGGACTAGTTTGCAGTATTGATATTGTAAGAGAAAATACCAAAAGTTGACTTTAAATATACTAGATATTAACAGTGATTATACCAAATTAAGTTTATAAAATAACTAGCTTGCAGTATTGATACTGTAAGTGAAAAAAGTTGGCTGAGCATATAGCGAATTTAGTTTATTAGAGAACTAGTTTTGCAGTATTAATCTTGTAAGTGAAAATACTAAAAGTTGGCTGAGAATATACTAGATATTAACAGTGAAATACCAAATTTACTTTATTAAAGAACTGGTAAGTGAAAATACTAAAAGTTGACTGCGAATACATTGGATATTAACAGGGATTATACCGAATTTTGTTTATTAGAGAACTAGTTTGCAGTATTAATCTTGTAAGTGAAAATACCAAAAGTTGACTGTGAATATACTAGATAATATATGTGAATATACTAAATTCAGTTTATTATTTGATTTTGTAAGGGAAAATTCCAAAGGTTAGCTGGGAATATACTAGATATAAACAGCGAATATACCGAATTTAGTTTATTAGAGAACTTGTTTGCAGTATTCATCTTGTAAGTGAAAATACCAAAAATTGGCTGCGAATATACTAGATATTAACAGTGAATATACTAAATTGCATTCATTAAAGAACTAGTAAGTGAAAATACTAAAAGTTGGCTGAGAATATACTAGATATTAACAGTGAAATACCAAATTTAGTTCATTAAAGAACTGGTAAGTGAAAATACTAAAAGTTGACTGCGAATACATTGGATATTAACAGGGATTATACTAAATTTAGTTTATTAGAAAACAACTTTGCAGTATTGATCTTGTAAGTGATCTTCTGCCACATTTTGAAGCTAAGACTGCGCATACCCTTCATTGGCTACAGGGTATGCAGTGAATACAATGCGCTTTTTTGGGATTGAATGGAATTGTACAAGTATTGGATTGGTTTACATATACGCGTCGATATATGCGTCGTGCATACACACAGTACGTGGATATTGTATAAAACGAGGCGTTGAAAGACATTATTCACATTGCACACACCCATGACTGTGTGTGTGTGCGAGTGCTCGAGAGTTCGTGGAGTTCTTCTCACTCTCTCTCGTCTCGGGATGTAATGTGATGCCAAAATATTACAACTTCTCTCTACTCTAGAGAGAGAGAGAGAGAGAGAGAATGTCAGAGACGGAGTCAGAGTTTTCTCAAGTGCTTGTCGCTCACTGATTGTTAGATGGTTAGTTTTTGGATTCTATTTCAGTGCATTCTCGGGTACTGACTGTCTTTATCAGCTGTCACCGGTTTTATCACAACACCAGCCACTTGAGTTTGAGTTTTTGTTCTTTCTGTGATTTTGATTTTGATTTCGATTTCGAGTTCGAGTTCAAGTTCAAGACATCCATGGGGCATAAACAAGCAAAGCAATCCTTTTGGGGTACTTACTTGCAATAGTACTGAGAGATATCCGGTATCAGCATGCAGGTGCCGTTGTGAAAGCAAACATTCTCCTCTTTACATGGATAGCCCCAGTTGCTCTGATCCGGCCGTGTGGCAACTGCAAAGAGAGCGATCGATAGCAAGAGAGAAACGAGAGAGAGGGAGAGAGAGAGAGAAGAAAAAATATATAAATAAATGTAATGAAATTGAAATTCATAATTTCATGTTTTTACAAGGTGTTGTAGGTGGCTTGAAACATATTTCTATGCTTCGATTGTCGCCTTCAAATGTGCCCATAAATTAGAAATGAATTGGGGCGCAAAACTTGACACAAGCACATCAAAGATGACAACAGAGATCGGATGAGATGTGATCAGTTGTTGATCTACTTTGGGGGAAGCGACTGAAGGTCTCTGTCTGGTCTTACCTGGATAGGCATTGATCATGATGCGGCGTTTGTCAATGTGTTTTTTGCTGACTTTGTTCTTGGCCCGGCATTCGTATTTGCCCGCATCGGAGGAACTGTTAAAGGAGCGCACAACCAGCTCGGCGCGTCTTCTACAATAAGTGAAAGAATTATTAGACATGCATATCTATCTAAATATATACTATATATGATACATGCATATGTATATACAATGTATATAAACAATACTTACTTGTGATGCTTGAATTGGTAAACATTGCGTTTGCGATTTATCGACTTGTCGTCCTTGAACCAGGTCACCTTTGGTGGCGGCCTGCCCTCCACCTTGCATATGATCCTCAGCTCCCTTCCGTTCTCGATCGTCGTGTTCGTCGGATTCGATGTGATCGACGTAATCGATGCGTTCTGTGCTGTAAAACGACAACAAACAAAAGCATTTCAAATTATGTCTGCGAAATTTTCCCTCTTTTTCCACTTGCATCTTTTCTAATTCTAATTAATTTTTTTCGTGTGCGATCATTGTTTATGCAAAATGTACATGAAAATTGTTTTCTTCCTCTCGGCGCCATAAACAAAATGATCGCACTAGAAATTATTGAAATTCTTTTAGTTTCCACCCCCTACTTTTGTCTTTTCTCTATTTTGATTTTGATTTTTTTTACGATCAACCTGACGCGACGCCTATTTCAACTTAATCGTAAGTTGTTTATAGACTCTGCTGATCGTTAAATTGCTATATGACATGACCTGATTTTCAAGGTCCAATCACATCGAACCAGCATATAATACTACTTGATATCTATGTATATATCTCTCAATCGAAAAGATACAGCATTTTGCAATTCCAGCTGAGAACTTTTTAAGGCGACTGTTGACAGATGAGTTTAATAAAACAACTTGTAGTTTCTCTATTCAAATTACACACTTGTTGATGATGGAGGTTTCCTTTATATGGGTTTCGTAATATCAGATCAAAGATTCTAGTTTTAAGTACTATATTTCTATAGAATTCTATAGAATTATATAGAATTTGAAGATCATATTTCGGGTTCTTGAATTTTATTATAACGAATATGAATAAAGTAGAAAAAATATTTATGAAAATTAATATATAAAATTTTAGGTTATATTTTGAGCTTTTAAATCTATTGAGAATTAATCGTAAGTTAATAAGTTATATTGAAACATTTTTAATAATTTTGAATTTTTTTTTTAATTTTATAACCTTTTATATTAAAGATCTATTGTAACATGTTTACAATTTAATTATGTAATATGAATGTAAATCATTTTATCATTGCATTTTTAAGGATCGTTTTAGGAAAGAGTTTTTAATAATTTTGAAAACTTCATGAATTTCATGACCTTACATATTAAAGATCTACTGCAAAAAGTATGAAACTTAATTCTGTAATTGGCAATAATAAAAGTAAATCATTTTATCATTGAACTCTTAGCGTTCTTCATCTACTTCATTTTTGTATTGTAATTAAACATTTATTTTCATCAACGAAATAACAAAAATTGAATTAAGTTTCAGCAAATTTTCGTGCAGATTTGCGAAATAATCTGTTTATGTTTTTTTCGCAGTTTGATTGATCAATGCGCGAGTTTAAATATAAATTAGTTCGATCGTTAAATTTTTATCATTGATCTCTTAAACGATCAGCTGAGACCGTTAAGCTGTCACGTACTTAGACCGCGATCAACTTAATTGATTTGTTTAGCACACAAATTTACATTTAAGTTGCCTAATTAAAGTCACCGTCGCATTTGCAATTGCAATTGAAATGTTTTTGCAGTTCGGGGCAATTACACATTAGCCAATCATTTGCGGGATGCTGCCAAAAAGTCTCCTTCGCCGCTGATTCATAAGTCTCGACAAAGAGAGCAACAGAGAGAGGGAGAAGGAGATGGAGAGAGAGAGAGAGGGAGGGAATTTGGCAATGAAACGCTTGTGGTCGATTGCCTCGCCACGCCCACAAGAAGCTTGTGAGTATCGACAACAGCAGCAGCAGCCGTAGGTTGCTTTAATTAGCCGGCATATCACGTGTCTGGGCCACAAGATTAGAGACTCAAGAGTCTGTTTTTCAGTGTTTGTGTTGCTTGCTTGTCGTGTGGGCGCAAGAGGTAGGTGGAGGCGGGACAGAGTGAGGGGAGTGAGGGGAGCGAACGGTGTGAGGGACGCATCACATGATAATTGACAATTGCGTGTGCTTGGTAATGAATGAATCACTCGAACCATGTGAAACAATTGGTCAACTTTCGCATAGACATAAATAATCGTATACTAAAAGTATACAGACACCTTCTATCTATATCTATTTGCTACTATTTGCTATTTTCAATTTTTTTTTCGTTTCTATTCTTGGGTGGGCGAGTTGCAGTTGCTGCAGAAACACACACACACACAAAAGTTGCATGCGAATTTTCTCATGATTATGCAATAGCTGTCATTACGCACGCAAGTTTTTCCAGCCACAAATAATAGTAATAATAATATTAATAGCAAAAGAAATATATTATTAATCTGTCTGTCTGGACTCGAGCTATTCATTTATGCCGCGAGTCGGCGATTTTTTGATGTGATTTAATGCTAAGCGAATGATAATTTATGCGACTCTCGCGTGGCCCAGCCGAAAGGAAAATGAATATGAATAGGAATATGAAACTATATATATATATATATATAGATGTAGTCGACAGTCGACAGACGGCAGTCAGCGAATATTTATACTATAAAAATTGTTATATATTAAAAGATAATTTATTGTTTATAATTTATGTTTCGGCCAAACAGCGACGGCCCATAAAACAGCATTTTAATTGTCCGCGTCACTTTCTCACGCTCCCAAATTGTTTCGCCGGTTTTGCCTTCTCTTCTCTCTCCCTCACTCCCTCACTCCCTCTCTCTTTCTCTCTCGCTCCTCGCAGCATTGTGGAGGAGCTTCACACAATGGGAAAGAAGAGAAGAAAAATCAAATGAAACGGCAACTCACAAGTTGCCATGGACAGAAGGCGATTAAGAATTGAAGGCAGCACGCAAACAAGTTGACAATTGTCATGCCCACAGCAACAACAAACGGGGTGACAACACTGTCCCCCCTCCCCTCTTCCTCCACCTCCTCTATCGCTTGCAGATCGGTAATTCGGTGGGGATCGGATCCCCAAAAAAATTAAAAGACAAAAAAAATTCAGCACGCAGTTGCTGCCGGTCGAAGCCTTTTCAAGTCGTTTTTTTTTGTATTTCTGCTTTGATTCACAATGAAATTCGAGGCATAATAATAAGATGAACATTTTATTTGCGTGTGTGCGTTATTTTATTTACTTTTTCTTCATTATTACAGTGTTTTTTTTTGCTCTTCTTCTTGTTGTTGTTGTTGCTGGGGATCTTTTTTTTATGATTTTTTAATGTTTGGCATATCATTTCATTTCGATTCATTGTTATTATGACTTAATTATGCGCTTAAAAAATGATTATCAAAACGCCTTGGCCATTGGTCTTTCAGCATGGACTTTGGCTAAAGGCATTTGCCATGATATTTGGGAGCGCTTTAAAAAAAACGTGGATAAAGACAGGGTGGGGAACCCCCAATTAAGAGAAAGATAAAGATATAGATAGAGCGAGTGAGAGAGAGATGAAGTAGATACCATTAAGTGGGAGGTAAAAGTGAGAAATACGTTTGACAATAAAATGCAACCTTTAAATTTTAAAATGTCTAATAAACTCATTAATATTTCTCCTCACATTATTTTGTTTGTTTAATATTTAATTACTTTCAAATATTAAAATGTTTATTTTATTAGTCGACATCACTTTAAAACAAAGTGAAAAAGTTTCTTGTATATAAGAATCACAAAGAGAGGCCCTTGCAAAATAATCAAATTTAATTAATTCCTCAAAAAATGATAACATTATATTTTTATGTTGGTACTAAAATCAACTCTTTATATAGTATATGTTATGTTATTTTTCGACTATGTAAGCTTCATAGTAAAAGGTTTGTATAAAAAATATGTTGACTCGTTAGGAAGAAATGTAAAAGAATCTTCGACATGTTTGTAAATATTAAAATGGATGCATTTTTAGACTACTAGAAAAGGGATCTACTTCTTTATTTTTATGAGAATAACAAGAATAGGCGCCTTAATAATATTCAGTACTAACTCATTGGTGAAAAAAAAATGAAATTATATTTATATTGGTACTAAATTTCTCTCTGTATATAAATTCAGTGTTACTATACATTTGTGAAAATTCAATAGTAAATAAAAAAAGGTGGAAAAGAATCTTCGATATGTTTGTTAATATTAAAATATATGTGTTTTTCGATCTTTGTCGTTAAGAAACGGGAGATAGGATCTACTACGTTTATTCTTTTCACATAAACGTTGTGTTATATTCCATTTAGTGAGGGTGAAAATTTCAAAGTAAAAAATAAAATAAGTATAAATATGTATAATACATAAAAGTGAAAAAGAATTTGCTTTTATCTATGAGAATCGCAAAGAGAGGCTCGTGCATAATATGCAATGTGAACTCATTGATCAAAAAATGATAAAAAAATTTTTTTTCATATTTCTAAAACTTTTGTTTTATTTTTGCGAAAATTTCAAAATAAAGAGAGAAATAAACTAACTCGATATATATTTGCATTTGCTATAATAAATTGCTTTCTGTTTAATCCTAAATCCTGCCTTGATAAACGCAGTGTGCAAATGGAAATTTGATACTCGTTGCGTTATTTTGTCAAGTGCTTCGATGGCAGAGCTCATTGGCCCCAACTGATGATGATGAAGATGGGGCCTAACACCAATTGCTGTCGCTGATTGTAGTTGTTGTTTGTTGTTTGTTGCTCTTGCCATTGTTGTTGTTGTGGTTGCTGCTGTAGTTGTTGATGTTGTGTGTGCGTCAACACTACGTCAAAGCCGCAGCTGCTGTCGCGCCGCGCTTCCGGAAAAGTCTGGCATAACAACTGCGACAACTACCACAAAACAACAACAACAACAACAACAGAAAGAAATATAAAGTACAAAAAGAAAAAAGAAAAGATTGACAAAAAGGCGAAAGAAAACACGGAGAGGAAACGCTGCCAAAGGCAGGAAAAGTGTCGTCGTTGGCTGCTGCCTGTCGCCGATTTTAGCACACTTTGGTCGCCCTCTCCCTCCACCTCCCCCGCAAAGGAGGCGAGGGAGGAGTCGAGGGCACGGTGGAGGGCACTAGCATTAAAATAACTTTTCATACGAGTATGAAATATATGTGTGTGTGTGTATTATAATTTTTCTTCGTTTTTGCAACTCATTTCTGAGCGCTTTTCCTTCGAGCGTGACGCCTCAATGATTCATGCAAATCCATCAAAAAAGACTAAATAAAAAGCAAAACAAACATGAACAGAACTGAGAGATAGAATGCAAGAGAGAGAGATAGAGTTAGAGGGGCGACAACATGTGGTTATGGCATCGAAGCGTTGCCAAAGCCAGAGCGAGAGAGAGAGAGATTGAGAACGGTTACGTTTATTAAGATTTTATTGAATTAATAAGCAAATTGCATGCGACACGCTGCTGGCGCCATCTGTCGTCCAAATTGCATGCAATTTGCATACACATTATTTTTGCGACTCAACAATTTCACATTCACATTGTTCTCCCTCAATGGGGGGTTCCCAATAACGAAAGCAACGCAGCAAAAATTACCAAAATGAGAATCGAAATTTGTTGTATTTTTTTTTTTGTTATTTTCCATTACAACTTTTTAGTTCACTTTTGTAAATGAATTTTGAACGTCGCCTCGTTTTGCGCTGAAAGACATTTTATTTTGGCAGTCTCTTGCTGTCCCTCTTCCGCATACACTCACACACATTCGCTGTCTCGCTTGCGTTCGTTTGACCCACATTCAACGACGACGACGACGACGATGAAGAAAAACTTCCGTTCGCTGTCGTGTTTGTTCTCCAACAAGATTTTACGCTGTTTTTCCAAAAATGAAATGTAGCCCCTGATCTCTTCATCTTTTCTTCTTCCCCATTTTCATTTTCATTTCGGTTTTTTTAGGGGGGGTTATTTATGATGTTGCAGCTCGCACGCTCGTTATTTATTTGATAATTTTTGATTCATTTTTATTGGCGCCCAGGCGACATTGTGTCACTTTCTCGATTGTATTTAAATAGAATTGAGCAAAAGTGATTTATTGGCATTGGCCATAAAAACGAACGAATGAACGAAACAAGCGAGTGACTGAGTGAGCGACTCTCGACTCTCGACTCTCAACATTATCTTATTTGCCCCCGATATCATTTACAATCGTGCGTAGCACGCGCCCCTCATAAAATACGTTAGGGGTGGGGGGGCGGGGGTTGAACTCCCAACGAAATGGAGGGGCCAGAAGTCGCCTCAACCTATCGCATTGAATATCATAATATTTGCATGCAGATAAGATTTATATGACTTTGCGCCTCTCTTTCACTCTTTCTTTCTCTCTAACATTACGCATACGCCAGGTAGGTGCAGCTTTAAAAATGTAAACACTTTTGACAATGGCACTCATCATTTTTATAGACGCTACCCATAGGGTAAAAGGGTATTAGCAGAAGGAGGCATCAACAGCCAAGACCATTTCCGTCTGTCTGTCTGTCCGTCCGTACGAACACCCAGATCTCAGAGACTATAAGAGATAGCGATATAATATTTTGCGACAGCATTTGTTATGTTTCTACGCAGATCAAGTTTGATTCAAATTTTTGCCACGCCCACTTTCAGTCCCGCAAATCGATAAAAATCGAATAACTATTACGCTAGTTTGTGAGTTTTGGTATATTTCGACAATCTGGTATATTATTCACTCTATGGTATATTTTAAGTGCTACTATATCAATATACCAAATATGGCATTCTGGTATGGTATATTTTATAATTTTACTGAATATTATTTGGTATATTTTTAAGAATAATGCCGCACTGTTTTACTTTCATTAAAAATGAGTAGTTTTTCGGTATATTATTTGGTATATTTTAGGAATAATACTGCACTTTTTTGTTTTTCATTAAAATTGGGTACTTGGTATCACACAGTCGAGCACACTCGACTGTAGCTTTCTTACTTGTTCTAATTATTGCACTTATCTAAATAGCAGAATAATAATTGTTATTATAATTATTATGCTGCCTTAATTTTAACGTTTACGTGCTTGGTTCGATGCCCTTTGGGCTTAGACGATTGCGCAGACGCGACAAATAAAATAGCAGCTACAATTGTTTGCGTTAGATTAGATTAGAAGCGCAAACTTTAATGCTACCGTAATTCTGGGAATTTGCAGATTTTACCAGCTAGCATTTGACTTCATTTATATGGTTGAGCAAGGTGCGAAAATGCAGAGCATTTTTCTTTGGGGTGAAAGTTGAGAAAAAAGCGAATTCTGTATGTGGAATCAAAGCAGCATCAACAAGCAAATTATGTTGTTCTAATGGCCAAGGCAAAAGAAAAAAGAAAAGAAAAACCGGAAAGCTGCAAAACAGACAGACAGACAGACAGATAAAGCAGGCAAATTGAGGCAAGTTCTCTAGTTGACTGTCTGTCTGTCTGCTCTGTTCGATGAACGTCAGACCTGGGCCTGTGCCTGTGCCTGGGCAAGCGCTGATGGCAGATGAATGGCCGGCACGTGTGGCCAAAATGTTCGCAATGAAAATGCCTTGAAGGCGCTGTGTTGTGCTGTGTGTGTGTGTTGGCAGCACACTAATAAAATAGCAAAACACTGACAACAACAACAACAGCAACATCGACATCGACAGCAACAACTTAATGTATGTATAATGATTGTGTCGTTGCGTTGCGTCTGTCGAACTGTTTTTTCCATGTTTGTTTGCCGCCGCATCCAGCGTTTGTTCGCTTATTTATTTATGTATTTTCCGTATACGTTGCGTATACGCAATGTGATTTCCTTTGAACGCGCGACTTTCACGTCTAGAGGTTGTCGTCATTTGTGGCACTGCAATAACAATAACAAATTGGCTACGCGATGCGATCGCGATTATTTAAACATCACAGGTAGCTTTAGCCTTAGCTTTAGCTTTAGCATCTAATCTGAGTTCGCTAAGATAAGCGCGATAGCAAACACACGCAATCTTTGCAGCAGCAGCATCTCTCTCCATCTCTTTTGCGTTGTGTTCGCTTTGAACTTCGTCTCGTTTTTTACGCCTGCCTCCCATATACACACACATATATATATATTCAACTATATATACAATATATAGCCTGGCAGACAGACGCTACATATATATTTTTATAACACTGCCTGCCCCGTTTAATTAAGTCAAGTGAGTGAGGATCGCTGCCCCATGCAACACACATCCATAGACACAGACGCAATGCCTCTCTAAATGCCAACAAATTCAGCGCAGCTGCTTCTCTTTCCCTCTTTCCCTCTTTCCCTCCTCCCTTTTCCCTTCCCTTTCCTTGCCACCTTCTGTTGCCCCTTTTTACGAGGCAGCTCTTGTATTTGTTTTGTTTATTTGATTTGATTTGCTTTCTTTGTTTGCAACCGCCGCCGACGAAGACGTCGCTCTATTTTTGCTGTGAGTTTGCAAATCTGTTCGCCCAGCTGCCCAGCTGAGCTAAGCGACCCAGAACAGCTTTTACCCAAAAAAAAAAAAAAATCAGCTACTATCTTATATAGTATTTCATTTAATGCTTTAGTCTATATACTAACTTCTTCGTCTTCGTCATCATCATCAGCGTCAGCATAAACAGCACGCTCTATGCGAACTTTTTCTAGCGGCTTTTTCACTTATCTTGTCGCATAGTTTCTCACGTTCTTCTCTGACTAATGCCCAAGCGCAATTGCTGCAGGTGGCTTATCAGCATCGCAGCTGCTTTGCTTGTGGTTGCTGCTGATAAGCATAAGCTTTGAATCTGTCTCTCTGACTTCTACATCGAGTTCATGCTCTGACCATGAATCATGCATCGTCGCATAGCTCAAACTGTTCGCATGCAACACACAGCACAACACACAGCAGAAACAGCAGCAACTGAAGCCACAATCCAACAAAAACTACAAATAATCATTCATAAGATTATTTTATCTTGTGTAAACAAAAATATTTTTGCATTTCTTGATAACTCGCTGACTACAATAAATAGTGCTTACTATCATCTCTTTGACAAACAAATAAAAGTATTGTTGCTTCTTAAACTGCTTAAAACTCGTATGATTCTTTACATTGAATGTTTAGCAGAAATAACATTTAATTTTAAATGAATTAGAAATTTAAATGATTATTCTAAAAAATGTTCAATAGCTTAAATAGAAAATTAGAAGCAGAATCCAATTTTAAATGAATAAGAAAAAGGTCAATTCAAACGTTGTTCTCGCGTATTGTAATGATTATTATAAATTCAAAATTTGGTAAGAATGAATAACATAAATTGAAAATTAATGAAAAAATAATAGCAAAATTAACAAAAACTTGAATATTTCCCGAATATTAATTTTTTAGATATCAAAACGTTGATCTCATAGATCTTGACGATTAATGTAAATAAAAATTTGTTAAGAATGAATAACATAAATAGAAATTGTCGAATTATAATTAGTAAAAGTTTGAAGAAATACAATACAAATAATTTTCTCTCATATTTTCTAATAGTTTGTGTTAGCTCAAAAAAAAAACTAAATAGCCTTTAAGAAAACAGAATTAAACAATTTCTTAATCCCTACTAAATACCTTTTAAACCAATCGAATTTAATACCACTTAAATCACTTAAGCAGCTGACAAACATGCGTGAAAATAAATTCCTGAGGAAATTCAATACACATTGAGAATATCTTTGAAGTATTTCCCAGAGTCAAAGACAATATTTTTTCGCACTTAAAAGTGTTGAAAACTAGAAAGCAAAATACTCAGCGAATTCCTTGAAATTTGAGCTAAATACTGGCAATAAATATTTATAACAAATATCAGCAAACATTTGACAGCTTAAAGCTGCATGTGATGCAATAAACACAAACGAAATTGATCACATAATATTTGTTTAATTAAGTAATTGAGCAGGGAGGAAGCACAATTCATATTTGTTTGTGTATAAGTTAATAATAAATTAATTTGTCAGATAAGTGCGACGTGTGAACACAGCTAAGGAGCTGAAAATTTGTTGCATAGTGTGTTATCAAAGTGATTGAAGCTGTGACGCTGGCGCTGCAGCAAGCAAACAAACAAACAAACAACAGGCGAACAGACGAACGGACGGAGGGACAAACAAACAAATAAACAAACAAAGCGGACAAACAGACAAACATGGAAAATTGATTTACAATTTATTGTTGTTTGCTGATAATAACACAAATTTTCCGTGACGTGTTTTTGGTTTTTGACGATGACGATGACGTCGCTTGCTCCCATAGTAGTTAAATTTACTGTTACTCTTTTATATTAGTATAATTATTGTTGTTGTTGTTTGGGACCACCTCTTGACTTGTTTTCTACAAAACTGTCAAAAAGTTATGCAAATATTTGGTGTCATTTTATGTAAATCCGAGAGTATTCTCTTCAAGAGATTCTCTCGTTCTCTAAAGCGATCTTTTATTCTCGTTATTTGCCTGTGGTTGTTCTTCTTTTTGTTGTTGTTGTTGGCTCTGTGTTGGGGGCGTGTGAATGACAACAATGCGGCAGTGATAATGCCGATAAGAGCCGAAACCAAAATGCTGACTGACTCTGTGCTGTTGTTTGTTCGATTTGCGGCGAGGGATGCACAAAAATACAATTGATGTAGTACATCAAATTTTGGATTTTTAAAATGAAAAATTAAATGAAAATTGAGCTTAAATATATTGAAATTTGAACTTAAAAGTTCTGAAGAATCAAATAAAATTAAGCCCAAATATTTTAAAGAATTAAGCATATATATAGTGAAGAAAAACAATATTGAAGACATCTTACATATTCTGAAGAATAAAAACTAAAAATTGAGCTCAAATATTCTGAAGAATACTTTAGTTTAAATATATTGAAGAATATGAAGGGAAAATTTAAAAAAAAAATGTACAAAAGAAAATTCAGCTTAATATGCTGAAGAATAGCAAAATTTAACTTAAATATTCATGTAAAAGAAAATTAAACAAAATATTCTGAAGAATACATCACGAAAATTCTGTCTAAAATATTCTGAAGAATTAAAATATTAACTTATCATGAAATATTCTAAATAAAACAAAAGGTTCATTCTTATAGGTAAAATATGCTTTAACATTCATTATTATTATTATTTTTTCTTTCTCTTTCTTTCTGTTTTTTCTCTAATTCTTTAGATTATTAAGACTAATAAATTCCTGTTTGTTTTTATTTGGAATATTTGTTGGTAATTATTTTTGTTTTGAGTCTTTTAGTAAATAATTGTTAAAGCGATATTCTCAAACGCCAAATCTAATAGTTAAATGTTCAATATAATTCGTATTATAAAAAAGCAATTACTATAATTTTTCTATTTCTATAGGTGAGCTATTAATTAAGTTTTAAATTTTTATTTTTAAATTATTAATTATTAAATTTTGTTTTAAATTTTATCTTCATATTATTAAATATACATTTTGCAACATTTTATTTACATTCAAATTAATTTAATTCTCTCTAAGATACATTTATATCTTTTTGTGATTCTGCTTCATCAGCTGCTGCAGCCCTGTCAGATAACGGCATCTAACTACGTCACCAGCACACAATATGTTTTTTTGAATACATGAATACACTCAGGCATTCAAATACACTCTCACACACACTCATAGACACAGATATAGAGACGCACTTGTTGCTCTGGCGACAGCGTGTGAAAATCTACACAAATGCATTGACATTTTTTTTTTTGGTGTTATGCTTTTATTTCTATTTTCTCTACTAAAATTTAAATAAACATACATTGAGAAGAAAAGAGAGAGATAGAGAGTAAAAGAGTGAGATAGAAAGAGAGAAAGAGACAGAACTAGATAGATTGAGAGAGAAAGAGTGATAGAGTAGATGTAGATTTGTCCAAGGCCACGAGTCAGGAGCCATGTGTTTGCATTTGCATCTCGTTTTCGAAGCTTATCTCATTTCATTTGACTCTCGTTGTTTGTTATGAGTTTGGGAAGATTGTAGCAAAAGTAGTTGCAACTGCAACTGGCTGTGGCTGCCACAATTTAAATGTCTGCGGCGTCTGCTCTGCTCATCAGCGCTGCTGCTGTCTTTTTTTTTGTTTTGTTGTTGCTGTTGTCATTGTTGTTGTTGTTGTTGTGGCTGGCTGGCGCACAAAGCGCCTGATTGCTGATAGCCATCAGCAGCAGCAGCAGCATCAGCAGCCAGTCGCTGCGGCAGCAGAGCAGCAACATGGACAACGATTGCAATTGTTTGGCAATGACAGAGCGCACCTCCCAGACGACGGCCGGTAAAGCAAACAAGCCATAATTAAGTTGCACTCGAAATCGTTGAGGCAACTGGTTGTTGTTGTTGTTGTCGATGTGTGTGCCCCACGTTCCACCTAAGTCGCTCACTAAGTCAGTGAGTCAGTCTTTCCCTCTCTTTCCCTCCTTGGCTCGCTTTGTCGATGATCTTAATTCCATTTAAATCGATCAATTTCCACTGACGACATTATTTTTGCATGCCCAGCCCAGAGTGCAACAGCAACCACAACCAACAGCCAACAACCAACAGCGACAGTCAACAGTCCAGAGTCCACAGACAATCGTCTTGTCTCGTCTCGTCTCGCGTCTCTTCTTGGCCGGTTTTGAGTCAGCGCAGCTCTTTGGTTACGTGGGTGAGCTGCCAACAAGTGGAATGACTAAGCGCTCTCCAAAGTCGCTGTGCTCTTGGTCTTGATCTGGGGTCTCTGTTGCCTCTCGTTGTTGACTGTTGACTGGCAGCCTGACTGCGCTTATCGCCCAGTTGTAGATCGCGACGCGCCCTTTTTGTCAGTATTTGCTCTAAAAATAGCCACACAAGGCTGTTAACTTAGCCAAGATCATCATCAACAGTAACAGCAGGCAACAACTTCGTTATGATGATCATCTTAATTATGATGATGATCGTCAACAGCATAATCAACAGTTTATAATCTAGAGCAGAGCAAGAAAGACAGAGAGAGAGAGAGAGAGAGACGAAAGTAATGCGAAATCTAAACTTAACCCAATTTGCGGGCCGCATAAGGAAAATGAGCACATTACAAGAAACAAGCGCTGTTTTGTTGGCACAGTTGCAAAGAAAAGTCTGTGAAGAAGAGAGAGAGGGAGAGCCAGAGAGAGAGAGGGAGAGCGACATCCTTTTGGTTGTGGTAAAAGCTTCTCGCTTTTGTTCTTAATCAGCGTGGGAAAATCACAACACAAGCAACCACAAACAGCAACCACAAACAGCAAACAGCTGTGTGTGACCTTCAAGTGGTGCAGTTCACACCCACAGCTGAGGTAAAACTAAAAAGAAAAGCACCGCTAGGTGGCGCTGCAACTTTAAACTGCAGCTGCAGCACCTGGCAGCTATAAAATTTGGTGCATGTTCGCTGATTGAACACAAATGATACGGAAGTCGGTCGAAGCTTGGAGTTGCTGCTGCTGCTTCGAGCTGCTGGCTGCTAGTTGCTGGCTGCACTCAAGCGCAATGAGTAAAATTCTCACGCTTGGCCACTTGGATTACCCGCCAGATTACATGAAACGCGCCTACACAACAGCAGCAGCAACCAGCAACCACAACTAGCAACTAGCAACCACACAACAACAGCGCATAAATCAGCTGCTGCTGCTGCTGAGACAGAGAGTTAGAGTTGGAGTTAGAGACTGAGACAGAGACAGCGACAGCGACAGAGACAGAGATGGGGACAGCGCTTGGATGGCTGGAAAAAGCCGCCAGTTGTACGCATGCCAAAAGCGGCTTAAATGTCCAAAGTGGGCAACAACAACAACAACTCGAGTCGATTGCTTTGTGGAAAATGTGAAAATGTGCAGTCAGTGAAAAGTCAGCTGGCCAAGTTCTGCTATGGGAAACTATTCCGGCCAACAACGTTTTGCTTGGCGGCCACCAAAATTAATCATACGCCCCATTAAACGAATGACGTAACCAAAAAGTGTGTTGGCCTTTTTTTTCTTCTTTTTTTTTTTCTTTTGCATGATTCGTGCGCTTTTCCAATAAATTTGCAGCGCACTCATCGCCTATGTTATCTTCTAGGCTGAATATTTTTATCCCTCGCTCTCACAGTCGACAATGCGTTGACTTCTTGGAAATTTTCGGGCGCAAAAATACATTTCTTTGACACGCCACATAAAATGTTCTCAACACTGCTTTAAAAGCTGGAAATTGTAGCAGACAGATGGCCACAAAAAAAAAAAAGAATTGGCACTTACATTGAGAAAATGAAAAGAAAACAATTGCGTGAAAAGTCTGTGAACAATTTTCGCCTTTGCACTTTTTAATTCACTTGCGCTTATTTATTATTATTTATTCCTTAATGCATCCGTTTCATTTCATTCCATTCCGTTGCGTTGCGTTTCATTCCGTTTCGTTTCGTCTTTTAAGCCCATTTATTGTTTACTCTTTGCCTGCCCGTTGAAATGTTTATCGGGCCATATACAATACAGATATATATTCACAAAAATATATTCACATATTTATTCATACTTTCAGCTTGGCATTTTTACTGTGTTGCTCTGGCTCTGACGGTTTTCTGTTGCTATTGTTGTTATCTTGTAATATTTATACCCATATTTTGGGTGAGAATTGCGCACTAAACTGTTGTAAAAATAATCGTAAATATAATCGCTTCTATCTACTTGTTTTTGTTTATTATTCAGCTGAATTTCTGAAGAAATTGTTATTAGCAAATCATCTGCTTAAGAGGGAAAGATTACTAATGATTCGATAAATGTATATTGGATGAGAGTTGTTCTAAAAATATCAATTAAATTGCAAATTGAATAAATTTTCAAACTAAATAAAAATATACTTTAAAAAGCTTTATAATAAACCATCAATTATTTCATAAGGAATACTTAAACATATTTTATATATACCCAATCCTTTGCTTAATTGAAAAAGTTTACTAATGATTCGATAAATGTATATTCGATGAGAGTTGTTCTAAAAATATCAATTAAATTGCAAATTGAATAAACCTTAAAGGCTTTATATATATCAACAATTATTTCATAAGGAATACTTAAACATATTTTATGTATACCTAATCATCTTATTAACAGATTAAATGATAAAATAAATATATAAATACTTTAAATCTATTTTCGAATTGACTTTAAATAAATCAGAAAATAAATAAAATGTTTTAAAAGCAATATGAAAGTTTTGACATAATCTGAGCTTTAGTAAACTCAAACTTTTCAGCAGTTTTATTTTTCAGTTTAGCTAGCAAGAAGCATTAAGGAATAAATTACGTATACGCAATGTTTGCAGCAGCTTAACACTTGCATTTAGTCTGATAAACTTTAAGTCAAACTAAAGCAAACTCTTGCTTGAAAAAATATATAAACCAACTATTCTTGGCACTATTTTCTTCCCAAAAATAAATTGTTTCTTAGTCATTCTTATCGGTGTGTAAATTTTGGCAATACAAAAAAACTTTGACATTTTGATCTGTTATCTATTTGTGGTGAGTGTTTCGCTTGTTGAACAACATCCGAAATGTTTTTTGGTGGATTTTTCCAGGAATTGACGCTGTGCATCAGCGTTATTCCCAATAACCAAGAGCAATTTCCCCAATATTTTTTTTTTTTGGCACTTCCCGTTCGATGATCGAGTCAATTTGTCATCCAATCGTTATGTTTTTCACTGACTTCCATTAGCTATCTGCTGCTTCTTCTTGCCACATGGGAGTGTGCGGGTCGCACATTAACGATGTGTTGAAAATGTGATTCCCCAAGAGCGATAAGTATAAATTCAAATTGGCTCAAATTCACAGTTAAGTCTGAAACATCGAAACGCGTTTCGCTTGATTGCACTCTTCAAATTTTCGAATTCGGCAACTCTCCCTAATACTAAAGAAAAAACCAATTGCCACACCCACTGACAGAACAATGTTGCCACCGAAATTGCACAACAACAACAACAACAGCAGATGTATTTTGTTTAAACAACTTGTGGAACGGTTCGTCAATCAACTGTTGTATGTGTGTTTTTCCCATTGCGAAAAATCGGTGCCATCAATAAGCGTGAGCAGAGTTGCCACCCCCACTGCCTGGGCAAAATAAATAAATAAAGTGCCAAACTACAGATTACAACATTTGTGATGTTTATTAATACGAAATTAAGTAGCCAACGTTAACAGCAACATCAGCAGCAGCCAACAAACAACAAAAGCACATCAAGGTGTTTGCTTTGGGTGGCCCACAAACATTGAAGGGGCAGGCATGGGTTAAGAGAGCGGTAGAGGGGAAAGACCTCAAGTAGCGCTTTCATCTTTTTGTAATTAGGTGCGCGCAGAGACTGATAGATAGCTCGTGGGATAGATACAGATTGGATTTTGAATAGCCAGCTACACAACAAACACATATACACATATACATACAAATACATAGAGTATAAGTTTATGCATATATGGGGCAGCGCGTTGGAAAGATGAAAATTAAAACAGCAGCCCATCAAATGTTTACATATTGCAATGCTGCCTTTGCTACACTTGCAAGCGAGCATAACAAGTTGCCGATGCAGTTTGCGCTGCAAATCGTTATCGATAAACGATCAACCAACTGTGTGCAAGTGTTAACAGCAAGCGCTGTTAACCAGCTGTTATGTTAAAGTCCCATGTTAAACGACAGTTTATTTGTTTGCGTTTAAAAAGAAAAATCATGAATTAAAACTACCGAATTTATGACTATAAAACTTGCTATTAAAAAGAAAAGTATTCAGCAACGTTAATTGCGTCCGAGCTATTTATTAATACCTAATCAAGAGTCAGTTGCTGCGCTGTTATCAATGAGTGCTGTTAAGAAAAGGTTAGGTTAAGAACATTTGACTTGCATGCAGCTAAAACGAAAATCATGAATTAAAACTAGCAAATTTTTGACTTTGTAAGTTGCTAATGAAAATAAAAATATTCAGCTATATTAATTGCATTCGAGATGATTATTAATAACTGACAATCAGTTTTTGATGCTATTAATAAGGTTCTGTTAAGAACAACTTTTGACTTTTATGCATTAACAAGAAAATTATGAATTAAAACTATCAAATTTTGAACTGCACAAGTTCCTTAAATAAAGCAAAGTAATATGGCTATAATAGTTGTTATTTGTTTTGATGTTTAACGCTTTGAAAGTGTATTGAAACTTCGTTTCGTTTTGCGTTTGAAGATTTTAAACGCCAGACGTTGAACAAACAGCTGTCGATACGCACGCACACACACACACTTCGATTGCTGCTACTTTTTGTGGTTCAGTTGTTGGATTTCATTGCGGCCGCGCCGGCGGGGGCGTTTATAATTAATTGTAATTGTCGTTGAAAGATTAATTTGGTTGCGCTTCAATGGCGCTTCATTGTCGGCCATTGCGCGGTTGGGGAAATCAATTTTATATCGCTTTTTGTTCAGACTCTGCTGCGGCTGTTTCTTATATCTCGTTTTGGGGTTTTTATTTTCTCCACTGTGGCCGCAACACACTCACTCACACACACACACACACACGCACACACATAAATGTATATTTTATGCTGCGAAAAGTGCAATCAAGTGGTTAGTTTTGTATGCCTGGGAGAGGCAAAGGCAGGCGGCAGGGAGGGGCTAACCTAGGGGCAATCTTCAAAGGGGCAAACGGCGATGACGGCGGCAAGCCAAAGAGGGGGGAACAAAGAAGGAGGCATGGCAGGGGATGGCGGCGCGCGCCGTCTATGTCGGCCCATTGAAATGGAGCATAAAAATTGTGGCTATAAATAAGACCCTGTAGGAACTGTTTAGTTTCTCTCTCTCTCTATGTGTGTGTATGTGTGTGGAGACTAGAGGCCTTTATTTTTTCAAATCAAATTCAAAGTTGTTGCTGCCGAAACATTTCCGCAGATCAAAGTCACAGCTTGACAATTTCTATGGAAAGAGAATCGGGCACCAGCTGGCAGCAACAACAACAACAACATCTGCTGGTCGCTGCTTGCTAATTGCTTTTATATCAATATCAATGCCGTAACCTGATAACAGCCACAGTAACAACAACAAATTATGTGCCTTTTCAACACCTTTAATGGCTTGGGGGCATCTTTGGCACAATCTTCAAACTGATAATTATCAACAGAAGCAGCAGCAGCAACTGTTGCACCAACTGATTGATATGCAAAAAAAAAAGCAGAGCAAAAGTCAGCTCATCTGCTTCTTCTTCTTCTGCTACTGCCCGCAGCGCATAAGGTGGCGGCCTCTAGCGTTCGTTTTTTGCGCAATCAACAGCGGCGGCGCCGACTGCGAAGCAAAAGGCACACGAAAAAAAAGCCCTTTGATCTCTTCACTGTATTTTCTTTTGCTGTAGTTTTAATTTTGGCCAACAAACATGGCGCCACATGCCGTTGTTGTTTTCGTTGTTGTTGTTATTATTACTGCAGCTCTAATTAGGCGCACACTTTAAATAGGGGCAGCTCTAGTCGCTGTTGTTGTTGTGGGGTGCCTTTCTCTCCCCCTCTTCATCGCTGTGTTTGTCAGCTCATCGCTCGCTCATCGTCGCGACGACGGCGTTTTTAAAAATAAATTGCACATAAATTTATGAAACATGAAAGATTTCAAATAAATATTTCGTCATTTTGTCAAAGGGCGAAAGACTCGCAAAGACGCAGGCACAGAAGATTTTCCATTTTAAATTAATTAGTTTTTGAGTTGAGATCAGAACAATGCATGAACAAGTAGAATACGAAATTCCCCATAAACAAATTGCGTTTTAAAGCTGCCAAAAATGTTGATAGCTAAATATTTAGTTAGTCCCGGCGAACGCAGCAGGAAGCGCCATAAACAAATACAAAAACACACCGAGAGAGCAACAACTACTTGTAGTTATAGCAACAATAACAACAACAACTAATTGCCAATGACATATAAACAATCGCTTGGCAACATTTACAGCAACAAGTTGCTTGCACAGCCGTTTTGGCCAAGTGCAACCAGCAACCAGGCAACCAGGCAGCAGGCAACAAAAGTTGGCTCGATTGTCTGGCCAGACAGTCTAGCTGTTGTTGCTGTTGCTGCTGCTGTGGCAAAGCTGGCAATCATCATCATTAGCCACGGCCATTTTTGGGTAAATAGTGCAACCCTCTTTGCATAATAATGTGGACAAGGTGCGCATTTGGTGAAAAGCGCGCAACATGCAACATTTTTGTGTCTAAATAAAGATGCGATGTCGTCCAACGACAACAACAATCGCAACTGCAACAACAACCATAACAATAACAACTTTTGGTAGCAGCAACAGCCTCAGCAGCAAAGTTGCAGCCTGTTTGGCTAGCAAACCCGGTAGTTGTTGCCACTTCACAGTCGATGGCAAGTGTTTTGCTAGCAAATCGATTAAGGAGGCTAGCGAGTAAAATACTCTTAATAATAATAATAAGACAAATTCTTCAGTTCCTTAAAACAAAGCTACTAGTACGTAAAATACATTTAATAATAATAATAATACAAGCTTGCGAAGTAAAAATACTTCAAAAAATAATAATCAAAAAAATCTTCATTCCTTTAGATCAAAACAACATTTGAATTAATTTTAAAACCCCAGAAATTATATCAGCAAACTAAGTAAAGTAGTTCAAATAAATCATTTACAACTTTTAGAAATTATATGTAAAACTCATGAAATATACAAAGCAAGAAAAGTTCTTTTACATTACGAATTCTTCATTTCTTTAAATCAATGAAAAAGTAAAATACTCTTAATAATAATAGTAATAAGACAAATAAAAAATGCTCTAAAAAATACTAAGAAAAAATCTTAATGTTTTTAAATCATAAAAACATAAGAAGTCATTAAAAAATAAAACAGAAAATATATCAGCAAAGTAGTAAAATAGTATTCAATCAAGAAGTTTATTAATAAAAATAATCTTCATGATAATATAACATTTTTAAAACGTTTAATCAAAGAAACTAGTTAATATAATAATTTTAAAAAGAATACGATGGTAAGTGAAATACTCACATAAACAATAAGACGAATTCTTCATTTCTAAAATACAGGTAATAATAATTATAATCAGAACTATTTTTTCCATCAATCTCATAACCTTCAGAAATCATTTCAATAACCCAGGAAATATATCTGCACTTTAAGCATTTATTGCAGTTTAAAGTATACAATCTTTAATCAAGTTGTTGTCTAAATTTTGGTTTGATTTATTATCAGAAGTGTAGACTATAATTTGACTAAGCACAAAAGATCATAATAAATTGATGATACATCGATCCGCCGAAGAAATAAAACATATACTAGTTGCTAAAAACTATATCTAAATATAATGATCAATTAGGAAAGTATTTCAAAAATTAAAATAAATTGAATTGAATAAAATTATATAATAGTTGCCATTAATAACTAACAAAACCAAGAAGCAAAGAAATAAAATCAAAATAAGTACACAAAGACCTTTAAAAAGTGCTCAATAATTGTTTAGTTGCGACTGTGTCGTATTTTAATCAAATATTATCAATTACAAGAAACTGATAGCGCAATCATTTTATGACCATTATTATAGTGTTTATATTCTAGTTAATTTATTAAAGTGTTTGTTCTTAAATAAATAATAAATAAATTTAACATGTGAATACCCAACCAATAGATTGGCCATTAAATGATTTGTTAGCGACTAACGCGACTGGGCACATTACGCATACGCACCGTAAACACACATACAGTGATAGTAAATACGTCATGGGCGTAAAGTTCGTTACTTGATTTTCTGGGAATAACTAAAGTTATCTAAGTAATACACGCCGATAAGTAATGCCAACACAAAAGCGTATCACGAGATCATTTCAGCACCCACTTTAAACTCTCTCTCTCGCTCTCTCTCTTTCTCTGTATAGATCTGTCTCTTTCTGCTTTTGGGTCGTTCGCTTGTCACGCTGCCTCATTTGCAGTCACGTCAGAGGCGACAGGCGTCAGACGCCGAGCAATGGCCCCCAGAAAAATCCGAAATGAAACGAAACGAAAAATCAGAAAGGCAAACGCAAAGGCAAAACGCAAACGCAAACTTTGGCGTCACATTTTGGGCCAGAAACTGTCATAGACTGGCGCAGATTTATAATGGGGCGCCTAACAACCAAAACAGCAGCAGCAATAGCAATAGCAATAGCAACAACAAAAGTACTAACAACAACTACAACGAATAGCAAGAAAATTACTTGGCCGTCGATGCGGCGGCTTCAAAGTTGTTTCATTTTTGGTTTTTCGCCTTTTTTCGGTATTTTATTTTATTTCATTTTATTTCATTTTTGGTCTTCTCTCTTTCTTTTTGGTGGCATCATTAAAATGTACAGAGGAGCTCACAATTTTTGAAATTTATTTCATACGCAGCGTGGGAATTGCCCGTCAATTGTATGAAAGGCGCCAAAAAAAGAGTCACACAAAGTATTTTTGTTGTTGCTGCTCTTTTTGCGCATTATAAACGCATTAACTAATGTTGGAATTATAAGACGCCGCGACGCATAAATAAACAATTAAAATTGTTGTTAAGACCACAACACACACACACACACATACACAAATATACTGACAAAATGTCGATAAATGTCGCAAACACAAAGAGAAGCGAGAGAAGCACAAAACATGAGACATAAAACATTGATAAGTGGAACTCATGAGTTTCAATTTGGCCAGTTGACAGTTGACAAAATGCCAAGCGAATATATTTTTTTGTTTTTGGCAAACTAAACTAAAAACTAGCAACAAAATGAAAATATTCAAAATAATATTTGACAACGAAAAGCGATTCTTTTTTGTTGCGTACTCGCAATTTTCTAAGTAGTTAAAATGTTCAAAATAATTATGGATAAATCAGTTGTTGGCTTTCGAATAATCGACAAAAATGTGCCATCAAAATTGTTTGTTATATTTTTGATCACATTTTAAGTAAGCGGTCTGCATGACATTTAAATTATGCGCTAATAAAAACAAATATTAGAAATTTATATGTATTTTGTATTTGAACAACTTTTTCTGCTGACAAATTGTGTGTGCAGATTTTTTCCAAGAAGACTTTTCATTCTTTCTTTTATGACACGTTCCGTTTATAAGAATAATAATAATAATTTCGTTTTTGGGGGAGGGAGAAAATGCTGATTATTAAAAACTATAAAGCTGACAAATGAAAAATACGTGGTTGTATTTAAAGACATTGCTCATACGCACCGTTTGCTATGACTATCTCTCGTCTCGTTTTGTGGGCTAGTGAGAGCGTAGCGCTTTATGGTCTATGAAACGATCAAAATTTCTACGCTTTGGGCTTAATTGCAACTGGCAGAAACCGTAAAACAGTTGGCAAAGCGCCGTTAACTCAGTTTTTTTTTGTTCGCTTTTTTTTGGCTTGTTGTTTCTCTGTCAGTTTGCCAGTAATATTATTTTTTTTTAGTACATGCTGAGGGCACGTGTAATCGCTGAAGTGCAACCATTTGATTTGGCTGCTCGTAAAGATTAAAAGAACTGAGGAGCATTATCAAAAACTTATCAACAAATGCAGTTTTCAAAAGGGGAACTACAAGAAGCTCAAGCTCGAGGCCAAGTAATGCAAATTGAATTGATGTTTGCAGACGTTGTTGCCCTTGCTACAGCAACAGCCACAGCCAGAGTCAAGTCAGGTTAGCTGCATGCCTGAAATTATAGCATAAATAGCCGAAGACTGAGACTCAAGACTGAGAGAGCAACAGGTGCCCAAGAGTTTGCCGCCAGTTGGCAGTTAAGAGTTGCCAGTCAGAGTTGGCAACACGTGCCCAGGGCGATGCTGCCGTGGCTAAATAATTACGTAATAAGTGGTTGGCAGGCAGTCAGGCAACAGGCAGCAGGCAGCAAAGGAGCTGTGGCAACATCCAGCAGCAACAGCAGCAAAACAGGCAACAGGCAATGGACAACAGGCAGCTTGGCCTGTCAGACAAACTATGCCAAGAATTTCATATGAAAGCGCGCGCTGAGTGCCGGCCAAAGAAGAAGTGAAAAGTCTGTTAGCCAGACAGAAAGACAGACAGACATCCAGACAAGACAGGCACTGAGACCAGCCAGGCTGCTGCTGTTAGCCAGATGGATGACCAAGACGAAAGACAGAAGACTAACGACGGACACACAAAACTTGTTGTCTTCTCAATTTTCCAGTCTGACACGTGTGACTAATGCAGAGTTCCAGTTAGTTAACTAATTCTATACTCGCAGTATTTTCATAAAAAATACATTAAATGTGTGTGCAATGTGCATTAATGTTAAAAAGTGCAACTAATATAATGAATTCGTTTATTTACTTTGTTGCAAGGACTTTTTTTGCACTCAAGAAGCTTTATAGGAATTTTCTTAGTTGTTGACTGCTTGACAATTTTTAAATCTCAATTGAACTTATAATATAACAAATTTTATTGCAATTCATACACAAAATATAATATTAACGTTTTAGGTACATTATTTAAATTATAAGGTCATTGTATTTATAATGTGTCCATTTTAATTTTAAATATCAATTCATTAAGTTTATACTCTTGAAAATGATTGAAATAAAAAATAATGTTAGGTGAATTTTGAAATAATAATTATTTTCTTAATTCATTTCCAATAATTTACTTTATAAATATTTTCTGATTATTGTAATTCCACATTATTATTATTTCCCATCTTAATAAAGTTCATTCGCTTACAAAATAATAATACTTGAACTTTCACATTAACATTTTATTGTTTTAATTAGTTGTCAATCAAACAAATGAAGTAATTTTACATTAAAATTTTATTTCATTTTTGTATTTCTAATAACTATTTATCTTATCTTGTGTCATTCAACAATCAAAAATAATACTTGCTGATCTTTTAAGTAATAATTTGTTTACTTCAAATGTTTGCTAATAATAAATACTTAAATTTGTTTTATATATTTTTTAAATTGAAATGTGAATTTATCTCTTACAACATTATTAATGGTTTAGTAAAAGTTCAACACATAAAAAATAATAATTGTTTTACTTTTTAGGTATAACATATTTTTCAACTTTATTTCCAGTATTGCTAAATTTACTTTATAGATTGGTTTTAATTCATGCAAGTCCAATAATGTTAACATTTTTGTTATCTTTACTAATGTAATTCCCATATTAAACTATCTTTCTCAACAAATGTGCGCCTTTTCTTTTGTTTTCGTTATGGCAAATAATGAACTGGTTCCGTATTAGGAAAAATTGCATTAAGCGCAGCAACAATGTTGCATCTAATGCACTGGCAACATGTTGCTAGTATCCACTACGTGTTGATGTTGCGGTCTTTGGTTGCGCTGCAGCAACAAACAAAAGCAACCGCAAATAACAATAACAACAACATTGGCAGCAGCAACCACAACAACACAATCAATAATCGCATCGATAAAGATCGTTAAGCGAAATGTTTTTATTTTCAAAGCGATGACGATGACGACAACAGCGACAACAACAACAACAACGACAATAACAGCAACATCGATGGCAACGACAACTTCGAATGTTTCGCGGCCTCAGTCGCAGTCGACGTCGACAGCAGCAGCAGCAGCGACAGCGACGAGTTGGACAATTGCAACGGCTGCCACATGAGTTATGACGACGTCCTCGTCCAGCTGCGCGTTCGCACGCCACACATGCGCAATGGCAATGGCTCACCTGTCCCCCCCCCCCCCTCTCTCTCTCTCTGTTTGTCCCTCCCTCCGTCTGTCTGTCTGTCTGTTCGACTGGTTGCCACCACGTTGCTGTTGCCGCCCCCTTTTTGCAGTGCGTCTGGCGTGCTGTGCGGTAAATTCGCTTTATGGGCTCCCGACAACAACTTCAACTGCGAATGCGACGACTGCGAATACGACTGCGACTGCGACGTCGACTGCAAACTGCTCTATGCTAATTACGTCATGGGGACGACGCTTCGTACCTAATTTTGCATTGTGGGAACCGAAAACTGGAAATCCAAGACACCCAAGACACATCGCGCAGCGACTTTATTTTTTCTCCTCTCTCTCTCTCTTTCTGCTTCGCGTGTGTGTTTTTTCTTCTCTTTTTTTCTGCAGCCTCCTCCCCTTGTGTCTAGGCATAAACTTGCTTGCATTTTCCAACTGTGGCAATAAAAAAAAAATAGTAAAGAAAAAAATTCTTCACTGCGGCGGCGGCAACAGTTGCTGCTGCTGCTGTTGCTGCTGTGGCTGCTGCTGTTGTTATTTAAGCAAATGTGTCGCAGTCAAAGCCAAAGACGCAGTCAACGGCGACGCAGACGTTGCATATAATGACTTTTTCGAGTTGCAAGTTTTAGCTTTTTATGCTTATGCTTTATGCGCTCGCCTTGGTCAAGCGAAGTTGCACGTTGCAAGTTGTCGAGCTGCTGCTGTTGCTGTGTGTGGCATGCCAGCTACCTGGCAACTTGTTGTTATGAGGCTGCCACAAATAATTTGCTGTGTGAAAATAAATATATTTTGCACTGAGCAACATGTTGCTATCGCAAAGTGTTTTGTGGCTGCGTCCTTGACAGCGGCTCAATTATGTCAGGCATTTGTTGTTGCGCATTCGAAAAGCCACCAAAAATTGCATTTAGACACATTTAAATACCATTTAAATAGCTTGCGCTTGCTGCACAAGGTGAAGCAGTTGCCACTGAGTAGCTCAAACAGCAGCAACCAGCAACCAGCAGCCACAGCAGCAAATTTGTTGCTCGCGGCGATGAATAAAATGCTGCACAAAAATGCTGCTAAAAATGCAACTCCAACTTGAAATTGTCAGCTGCATGTGTGTGTGTGTGTGTGAGTAAAGCTTGGGAACCAAAAACAAAAAAAAAAAACTAAACAGACAAACACGCGCTCAGCTTGCCCCAAAGTGGCAAGTGGCAAAGTGGCCAGTGGCTCGCGCAGCCAGCGGCAATTTTAGCTGATTTTCATTGCTGTCGTTTTTTGTTTTTTGCGTTTGTTTTTTTGGCTTTTTTTATAGCACACGGTCAGCTTGCCGGCCGGCAACAAGCAAAGAGCGAGATAGAGAGAGAACTGCGGATGATTGGCTGCAATTTGCGTGTTTAATAATACACATTTTATATAATTTTCATAAGCGCAAAGTGCAACATATTTGCTGCTGCTGCTGTTGCTGCTGCTGTTCGAACAGCAGTTGCAATTGTTTTGGAATTTCCGCTCGGTGGCAGTGCCAGTGGCGGAAAATCCCACAGAGAGCAAACGCTCACGCCAAGTGACAAAAATTCATCATAAAACCCAAGGTGAAAGGCGCGCGGGGAATTTCCGGTCTATGAAAGATCTGAGGACATGTGGCATGTGATGTTCTCGATTTACCTGTTGCACGTTGAGATTAGAGTTTCGAGTTCGAAAAATTACTTTTTTCCCACGCAGGTAAGAAGTCGAAATCGTTTGTGTTCTATCAATTGCATTAAGAACGCAATTCAAATGTGGCAAATGCGATTAGCCAAAAGAAACGATGGCTGTCAACGATGAAGAAGCTGTCAAGAGATGTTGCTGAAATGCTGCAACAGCAACCACAGCTACTGTATGAATGTTTGCTGTAATTATGATAACTGTGTGCCTGCAGAAAATGTAAGTAACAAACAGAAGTAGGAATCCCCACTCCAAAAGTATAGATATAGAAATGTCCGTCCGTCTGTCCGTCCATCTGTATGAACACCTACATCTCAGAGACTATAAGAGATGGAGATCTAATTCTTTTTTGACAGCATTTGTTATGTTTGCGCGCAGATAAAATTAGTTTCACATTTTTGTTACGCCCACTTCCGCCCCCACAAATTGACAAAATTCGAATAACAAGCGTAATTTTGAAGCTAACGATTACAATTTTGGTACAAACAATAATAATTATAGTATTTATGATTCCTGTAAATTTTGTTGTGATCAAAAAATTTTTAATAAATGCTTTGATATGGGAAAAAACGCTTCCATAGTTGCCTTAGCTGACATTCTAGTATGTTTTGCGTTCTCTGGTATATTTTAAATGGTACTATATGAATATACCAAAAACATAATCTTTGGAACATTTAAGTAAGTCTGAAGTACATTCATTTGGTACTTTTTTGTTTTATTCACAATGGATAGCGGGTATCTCACAATCGGGCACACTTTACTGCAGATTTCTTACTTATTAACATGAAAAAAAGGATAGACTAAGTGGAGAGTTCCATGGAGATGCCAGAGCAGGACAATAGCTGGACAGTAGCTGCTAATATTCGCGCCCAAATATATTGCGTACTTCCTTTTAAAAGCGGCCAAGCGAAGTTCAAAGCGTTTGCGCCGCCAACTCAAATTGCAAAGTTTAAACGGTTAGTTAGTTGAGTTAGTTAGAAACCATTAAGCTTTCCGACTCTAATATCTGTACCATGGGAAACTGAGCAAATGATGCTGCCAAAAACAAAAACATGAAACCGAATCCGAAACCAAACGAAACGAAACGAAACGATTTCTCAAAATAACTCTTCAACTCTCTTCGAAAAATATCAATCAATTTCAATAAGCTGCGTTGTCATTAATCTTGGCCGCGTGCGCAACTGTTGAAGCGTTTTTCAGTATTTTCAGCATTTTCAACACAGCCGCAAGAGCATAAGGTGATGGAGGAGGGGGAAAGGAGAGCAGTTGCAAGGCGAGGGGGCGGAGACGCGTTTAGTGGAGCAAAAGGTGGCCGAGGGCAATGCGTTTATGCGGGCAGAAATTAAACAGCAAGCAAGGCAACAAACAATTAGTGAACAACCGACCAACCGACAACCGACAACAACAAGATGTATCTGTATCTTATCATTTATCTTAGCTGCTGCGCGGCTATTTATTTGGAATGTGCCGCAAGTGCCGCGAAAATTAACGCAAAATCTTGAGGCCAACAACAAAACATGCCAACAAATGCAGAAGAGCATTCGGAATACTTGATGGAGTTTGTAACCACAAATATGGAGAATTAAACATTAAATAAAAGACATTTTAAGTATAAAATGTAAAATTCCAAAAATGTAATGTAATTATAACATCTTCATCAAAGGATCTTGAGGCTTTGAAAATCTCATTATCTTCAAGAAATATATAAAATAAATAAAAATAACTTCAATAAATGAATAGGTTAATACATAAATATTGAACAAAATTCAGATTAGACATAAATAAAAAATATACAAGAAAAAAGCGAAAATAATTATCTCTTCTTGAAGTTTCGAACCACAATAAATTATTTTTTGAATAAGCAAACTTAGTTGAAATAAATATGTTATTTTTATGAAAGGAATTTGAAGAATAATAAACAATATCTTTGAGTCAAAGTATTGTGAACATTTTATGAAGTTTATAAGAGCAGAAACATGCTTTTTCAAAATATAGAAATTCAATTTTATACAACGCTGAAAGTAAAACAGATGCAAATATTATGGAATATTTTACAAATTGTGAGAATTATAATTGTGGAAAAAACAAGAAAATTTCTACTATTTCATAAGTTAGACGAAACTAAGAAGTGTTCTCAAAAAAATAAATGTATTAAGTCGACCTCTTATAACATTTTCGTCAAAGGATCTTCAGATTTTGTAGATCTCATTATGACAATATGAGTTTATAAATGTTTTTCCATTTTTAAAATAATAAATACGTTAATATTTAAGTCTTCAGCAATATTAAAGGTTCTCATAAATAAAAAATATTCACGAAAGAAACGAAAATAATTAGCTCAAAAGAGAACTATATAAAAATGTGAAATACAACAAAACTAACAACATTTTTCATCCGAAAAACAATTAATTGAAAATACAATTTGCCACGAGAAATTTGTTAAATGCTCAATTCTATATAGTTTATATAGGGCTGCCACAAATATAGATCTATTTGTGTGTGTGTAGTGAAGAAATTTTCGTACATTCCAAGAATCGGATGAAAAATGCCCATTCAATGAGTTAAATGCAAAGCATACAGAGTTCGATATTATGCTAAAGAGTGAAAAAAATATGTTCATTATGCTTTGTGAGGGGCGGGAAGCGCCACCTGTGGGGCAGTTGCGCTAACTTTGATATCGCCGACACAGATCTGAATCGGAATAGGAATTGGAATATTGAGCAAATGAACTCAGTCAGAAATGAGTGCCATACGTTTTATGCATTTCACAATCGATATTCGTAGTTGGCAAAGAATGAGAATGTGGATGGATATTATGTCACATCCGCTGCTGGAGAGGCAAGGGAGTGGAGAGGGACTGGGACCATTAAGCTCGAGTGGAACAGTGGATTGCCATTGATATTGGTCGATGCGCCATTAGCGCCACTTGCGTTAGGTGCAACGCGCTTTGCTTCAAGATGCCGCATCTCTGATTTCCAAATGCGAATTACAGACATCATTTGTAGCGGAAAAGGGGAGGGAGGTAAGGGGGAAGACGGAGAGGAAAGTGCACTTAGAGGGAGGCTAACAAGCATAATATTTTTGGCAAGGCGGCGCTGACGATGATGATGAAGGCGACGACATCGACAGCGACGAAAGCGACGTCTTCCTATTCTCGAAATGCTTTTCAGCTGCCCGCCGATCTTGTTGTTGTTGTTGCTGTTGTTGTTGTTGTTGGCGGGGCCAGAAATAGCGTAAAACTCATAAACGTCGACTGGCAGCGGAGGGTGGGTTAGGGGCAGACGGGGAGGGGCTGAGCAGGGCAAGTGGCAGCGAGTGGCGACTCAGTCAACGACGGGCAACGGCAACAGCAACATGCGATGCCATTTGAAAATTTCATTTCATTTCATTTCATTTTGTTTCATTTCGTTTCGTTATAATTTTCTATTTCCCGCATGCCAAACGGCCCCTAGGTGATGCTACCAATGGGGTCCCCTCTCCACCCCCCCTCTCCTGCACTCCCTCCCCCTTTCATGACTGTTGACTACGCGTAGTTGTTCATTTGGTTTGCTGCGTCTAGCGCCGGCATTCATACTTAATTACCAAAAAAAAAAAAAAAAAAAAACAAGTAAGAAAGCTGCAGTTGAGAGTGCTCGACTGTGAGATACTCGCTAGACATTTTTAATGAATGAAAAACAGTGCGGCATTATTCTATAAATATACAAAAATAATATACCGAAAAGATATACCATAGGCCTATACATACTATTACATTCAGAATATACCATAGAGTACAAAATATACCAAATGATCAACAAAAGCAAAAAGATTGGGCACAAAGTTATAATACCTAACAAATATGAAAAATATACTGAAGACTATAATTGGTACATTTATATACTAATACATTAAAGTATACCATAGAGTACATAATATACAAAATGGTCAACCAAAGCAAAAACTATAGTTATAAT
The DNA here is from genome assembly GCF_009650485.2 of Drosophila albomicans. Lineage (NCBI taxonomy): Eukaryota > Metazoa > Arthropoda > Insecta > Diptera > Drosophilidae > Drosophila > Drosophila albomicans. The sequence continues at coordinate 43,990,075 of NC_047629.2, read as the reverse complement.
ACCCTTCTACCCCATAAGTAGCGGGTATAAAAAAACAGAAAGAAAACAACGAAAAAAGTCGAAGAATCGTCGCAGTCGCAGTTTGTTGTATCTTCTCTGGCGTGACGCGTACAACAACAACAACAACAACAACAATGTGAAGAAAACAGCGAAAAATCTTCTGACCAGGTAGCCAGAGATGATGAATTGTGGGTGCCGTTGAGTAAGTTTGTCTCTATGCAACGTAGGCGTTGACCTAAATAAATTCTTAGCTGTCTCAGTTGTTGTTGCTGCCATTGTTGTTGTTGCTGTTAAATCGTTTTCCGCTTGTGCAATCGCTTGCTAAACAATTCTAGTGGCGACAAGTGCAACCAGAGTAGAGATACAGAGACACAGAGAGCGAGAGCTTTGCGCGTAATGCGAAACTCACAGTCAAGGTTCAAACAAATGCAATGAAATCTATACTCATAGTTAGATAAAACCACAAATTGATTTTCAATGTTGCAACTTATATGTATGTACAATATAGTATTATATAATGTTGTAAATGGTTAAAAGACAGCGACAGTTGTGCACTGATTGAAGGTGTTGCTGCTGATGCCAGCACAACAGTTTATTGCTTGTTGCTGTTGTTGCGATTGCTTCTGGTATACGCTTGGCGGCATTTCGAGCACTGCCAGTTTGTCTCCGCTTTTAACCAAAACAAACAACCAACATCAACATCGATGCTGCTGCTGCTGCTTCAGCTTCTGCTACTGCTGCTGCTGCTGCTGGTAACGACGAGCACACAAAAGCAAATGATGTTTTATGAGCAGCTAATTTACTTAACACCTCAGCAACAACAGCAACAGCAAGAATAAAGATAAAGCAGACAACAACAACAACAACAACAACAAAATGAAATATCAACTATAATAGCCCGCGCTGAAGAAATAAAACATTTATTTTTTATTTATTTTTCACATGGCCTTTTTTATATTTGGAGTCACATTTTGTTGTTCGTTGGCTTCTTTGGAGTGTTTTTTTTTTCTTTTTGGTGTATTTCATCTTTTCTCGTGTGAGAATTGTGTGAGCTGCGTTGCGTGGGTGCAAATTGGCCAATGTGTGTTTGGACCAGTTAATTCATGAAAATACCGATTCATTCAAGTTCGAAGGCATTTTAATTAGTTTCAAGCAGAGCGTAGAAGCGCTGAAACTCCGTCACCGGTGGCGTATGATTAATATTCGAACCTGGTACAAAAAAAAAAAACTGAAAACCGATTCAGATTGTCGCATCTGTAAAGTGTTGATTGGGTTATTTGTGGTTTCTCATCTAGATTGGCAGATTGCGAGATTGACATTGATTGGCTTGACTTCTCCTCTTTTTTTCGGTTTTGTTTTATGACGATCTTCAGCTCGATCTAGCTGGTGATTGATTTGCTTTATGGCCAACAGCTACCAAAACTATATTGATATGCAAATGCCTTTTTTGCGTATGCTGATGAGTGCGTGGGTGTTTAGCTCTCTCTCTTATATGTATATGCATATATGCTTAATTCGTCTAGTTTAAGTATGCATTTAGTGCATGATTGTTTCATTTTTTGTTTAAGCGAAAGAGATTTACAGTTAACTCGCGGAAGGCAGCTGCGAAAAAAAACGAATAATGTTTTGTGCTGCGTTTGCGAACAGCACAAAGCTCAAAGCAAAATAAATCAATCGGAGCAGACGAAAAAGTAAATATCCTGTCCCTGCAGTCCCCTCTCGAATCTCTTTCTCTCATACCATTTAGTTTGCCATTCATTGGCGATTTCATTCATTAAGCTAAAGCTGGAAGCTGGAAGCTGCAAAGCTGCAAAGGGAAGCGGGGGCAATAAGTAAATAAACACAAAATGAGCTGTGGCTGAGGAGGGGAAAAGGGAAGGGAAGAGTTGATGAAGAAGAGAGAGATGTAGGGAAAAGTTGAGGGGGAAGATATAGGAAGAAGACCTTAGATATAGGGAAGAGTTAAATGAAGCTTGAGAGAAGAGTTGAGTAATATGAAGAATAAATTAAAGAGAGAAGCAACAATTGCAAGCAAAAGAGAGAGGAACAGTTGAGGATAGTAAGATAAACCGAAGAGTTGAGTGGAGAAATAAAGAGATGGAGGCAAGAGATGGAAGAAAGATCTGAGTGGAGCTATAAAGAAAGATTGAGAAAATTTGAGTGGGGAAATATAGAGAAGACTTCGAGTAAAATAAGGAATTAATTGAAGAGAGAGAGAAAGACAAATGTTGCAAGCAGATGTGAGAAGGAAGATATGAAGGCAGAGAGAGGTAGAAGGGTGGGGAAAGAGATAGATGAACCAGAGTCGGGCTATAGAAAAAGATTCAGATGTTTTGAGTGGAGAAATATGGATGAGACCAGAGTGAGGTTTGACGAATGCAAAAGAATTAATTGAGGAGAATAATTGCAAGCAGAAGAAAGAGAGAGCAAAAAGTCAAGAGCAGAAAGAGTGAGTTTGGGACCAAAGATTTGAGGACACAGAGAGAGATCCAGAAGAATTGCTGAGTAAAGAGAGCATATCGAGTTGTCGCGAGGGAACAGCTGATTGCAGCTGATTTCTGTCTGCTGTTGCTGCTGCTGCTGCAAAGGGCGACAGTGTCTCCTCCCCTCTCTCTCTCCCTCCATCTCACTCTCTTGTTGTCTGTGTGTGTGCGCCAGCCATGACGGAAGCCAAAGAAGACGCAGCGGCAGCAGCAGCAAAAAATGAATTAAAAATCTAATTGCGATCGCATTGAAACAAAGCAAAGACGGCAAAAGACAATAAAAATAATAAAGAAGCAAAAAAAAAAGAGGCAACGAAACGCGGCAACTCAAGGCGGGGGATACAAACACACACACACACACACACATACACACACTGAAGTCGGGATCTGTGTGTTGTTGCGCATTTAGTCGCGTTACAGACGCAAACGTCATGAACCGCAACGCAACAATAATTACAACAACAGCAGCAACAACAGCAACAGCAACAACTTAGGGCTGGGTCTGCCAACCGCAAAGGTCGACTGCAGATGCCAACGTTGACGACGTCGACGTCGACGACGATGACGACGACGAAGGCCAGAAGAAATGAGTTTTCAAAAGTTTTTCCAACTTGGGGAGCAGCACAAAATTAATGCGAATTTAATTAAAATGTGCAACTAGCAACAGCAAACGGCAACAATTCTAGAGCTGAGCTTTTCTTGTTGCTGCCCAGCCACCAAATTGTAGAAGAAGCAGCAGGCAGCAACAGCAACAACAGCAACAACAACAGCAACACCAACAACATTCGCCTGGATGCGGACTTGGAACGGAAAATTGCAATCGTCGGCGCATGTGCGACGGCTCCAATGTTGTATGTATGTGAGTGTGAGAGAGTGTTGCTCATGTGTATTGCTCGTGTAAGTTGCTCGTGTGTGTGTGTGTTGCATAAAATTATTTCGGTCTGGTGGATATTAGCAGAGCGTGAAGTTGGCAAATAAGAAATTCAGCATAAAAAAAGGTAAATTTTCATTAAACAGAAACAGCAGCAGCAACAACAACAACAACATCAAGAGCAGCAGCAGCAGCGAAGAAAAATTGGCCAAGAGAGGCGGAAGAGCCTCTGAGTGGGCGGAAAAGAGATAGAATGCATCGATAAGATTGCTGCACAACATTCTTTTGCACAATTTCAATAAAAATGCAAACCTCGAAAGGGATTTCTGCTCGGCAGCCTATCTGTATCGCATCTTTAAAGCAACAACTTTCAAGTATTCCACAAAAATGAGAACAGGAACATAGTGTAAAAAGAAACAATCTTATGTTATCATTAGACAAAGTTGCAGCTCTGAAGATAAAAGTTTTCAAGATCAAAACTTAATATAATAGCTTGAGTGTTAAATAGAAGTCTTAGGCAAATGTTGCAAGATAGATTTGACAATGTAAATGCTGCGTAAACTAGAATAATCTAGATTATGGCATTTATTCTTTGTATAAGTAAATCATTTTGAGGAAGTCTATAAATTCTGATATGTAGATTTGTACATACGTAGTCGAATAAAAGAACTTTTTTTTTAAAACAAATTTAAATGAAAATGTTGTTTAATTTTCAATGAAACATCCAGTTGCCTCTTTATATTTCAACCAACGAAAAATAATAATAATATAATCCTTTGGCAATCAACAATAAATTATAGTTAAATTTCCTATATTAATTTAAGAACTTATAATTTCTTAACTTCCTCTTCGTTTAACTTCTTTTCTTAGTAGGTCTACATCAGCAAGAAATTATGTTTAAAGCAAATGCTCTTTGGAACACCTGAACAAAAATATTGAATATGGTTTTTCATAAGATAGACAAATGTTGTAGAAATGTTTTAAGATAAACTGGCAGTGAAAGAAAGCATCTAATGTAATGATAATAATTATGAATTAGAGAGAACTTTTCTGGTAGATCATTTCGAACTGATTCTGCATATTGAGTTAACATATTATTAAGTATAACGATGTCAGTTTAACCATAAAATGAAAGTCTAAATTATTGTAGAGGTAAAAATTTTAGTTCTAAAATTCATAAAATATAAACCATGTTCAATATTTCTTAGCTGTCATAATAATAATTATTCAGCGAAATGATGATTCGTAGCCACCAAAAACTTTGCAATCATTTCAGATTTCTGAATATTTCGACCTAAATCTTTTCCCCCAACAATACTCTATAATTTCCTTAGATATCTTAAATTAAAGTAAAATGCAAACTCACCATAAGTTTCATTCACAGCCATTTTGACTGACTCGAGCACCGAGTGCGTGACACGAATCGGCTGTCCGAGGATGGAGAAGTTGCCGGGATTCGTTTGCTGCACGAACATCATGTAAGTGACGTCCGAGGATTGCTCGAGATCGTTGCCACGGACCAATCCGCGTGGCAGCAATCGCTCCCTGTAGATGTCGCATTCACCGCTGCCGTTGCGCAATGCGAACTGCAATCGCACCAACGGCGGCAGTTGCAGATCGCGTTGTTGCTTGTACACCTGCAACACTTTCATTGTGGCCGAGAAATTGGCGCGACGATCGGCTGTCATCGATGTGAAGACGCCCATGAAAACGGTGGGCGCTACAAACGCCAGCTGGGCGGGATCACGCGCTGAGCAATAGCGTCCAGATCGACAGCGATTTCGATGCTTTCGCGGATGCTTGCGACGCTGTTGTTGCCGCTGCTGTTGCCTTTGCTGTTGATGTTGCTGTTGCTGCTGGTGTTGTTCCTTCTGCTGTCGCTGCTCTTTGCGTTGCTGCTGCCGCTGGCGGCGATGCTCGCGTTTATCCTGCTGCTGTTGCCTTCGATGGTTGTTGTTAGCACGCTGTTGTCGTTGGCTACCCACGTTGCTGTTGCTGATGTTGCCAAAATCGCGACGATTGCGCGCCGTTTGATCGTTGACTTGGCTGCTCTCTGGCACTTCGTAGGACGCGATGAAATGGCGTGTGATTGCTGCTCTGACTTTGCTATTATAGTTAAAGGCAACATCATCTTGTGGTTGCTGCCGCGCAGCATTGATGTTGCTACTGCTGCTGCTGAGTTGTTGTTGTTGTAGTTGTGGCAACGCATGTCGCCGCGCTTTACTGCTCAACGCAAAGCTCGGATTGCCGTTGTTGTATAATAATTTATTTATTTGACTATTGATTAGCGTATTTGGAACTTGTTGCTGCTGTTGCTGCTGCTGCTGCTGCTGTGCGTCGAATACTGTTGCTGGCCTTAACTTAATGTTGCTAGTGCTAGTGCTACTAAGACTATTGCTTGGCCGGCTAAGCAGCCTACTTAATATATTGTTGTTGTTGTTGTTACTGTTGCTGTTGTTGTCGCTTTCACTGCTCCCACTGCTGCCATTGTCCGCCGCCAGCTGTTGTTGTTGCTGCTGTTGTTGGGGCAATGCAATGTAATAGCTGCTTTCTTCAGCTTCCCATAATGTGTGATGTTGTGTGTTTGTTGCTGTTGCAGCTGCAGCTGTTGCTGTTGCTGTGGCTGTTGCTGTTATCGTCGGCGCACATGTGATCAATAGCAACATGTTGCTGACGTAGATTGCTAGCGATATCAATGGCATTTGTTGCAGTTGCGTTTTTAGACTCCATTTGCGCACATGTTGCGCATACATGGCGTCCTCCAAAGTTGTTGTTGCTGTTGCCCTAGCTTTATTTACAATCCCAAAACTCAACAAATCGAATTGCTGTCGATGTTGCTGCTCTTCTTATTGTGTTTGCTCAAGCTCTCACTTCTTCGTCTTTGTATTTAGTTGCTCCAAATAGTGACCGATGGTTGCTAATGTCTGTTGTGGCTGCTGTTGTCTAATCCTGACAATTGCTGTCGCTGTCGATGCTGCGTCGTCGCTGTGCCTTGTCGTATTTTCGTTTATCCTGCAAATACTTTCGATAGTTTCGTAGCATTTTGAGAGACAGCAGCGAGAGAGAGAGGCGCGAGCGAGCGAGATAGAGAGCGAGCTTGTATGAGTGGGTGTGTGAGTGACAGAGACACAGACTGTGAGAGAGGGTGTGAGATTGTATGTGTATAGTGTATGTGTGTGTGTCAATGTTTGACAATCGCTAGCATAATATTTATAAGCACTTTGAGAACTTTGCTGTCAGCTCTTGTTCTTGTTGTTGTTGCTGTTGCTGTTGCTCTTGTAGTTGCTGCTGTTGTTGCTGCTGGTGACTCATTTTGGCCCGATCGTCTGCTTTGGCAATGCAAAAATGTATACGTATATCTTTAAATAAATAAATTGCTGCTTGTATTCTTTTTGTTGTTATTATTGTTGTTGTTCGTTCGTTGATTCGTTCGCTTTTGCTGTTGTTGCTGCACTTATTTATGTTGCTGTTAGAATTATTTTGTTCGCTGCGTTTCACTTGAGCGCCTTGGAGTCGACGCACTGGCCACGCCCCCCTGCTTAAAAACCTCTGCGTTAGGCGTAGACTTAAGGTCGTCGCGTGGCGTTTGATTTGAAGTTTTGTTGTTGTTGTTGTTTTTGTTTTGTTTTGTGATTTTTGTCGTTGCTGCTGTTTACGCGTTTTTCACGACGTTTTTCACGCGCGCGCGTTTCGTGCGCGTTTCGTTTGGCACGTTCGGCTGCCGTCGGCAATTGCCGATTGGCTGCTTCGTCTCGCGTTCGTGTGATGCGATGCGACGCTTCGTTCGTGTCGCTGTCGCCGTCACAGTGTTGTTGTCGTTGTTGTTGTTGCTGCGCTGTTGCTGCTGCTGTTGTAATTGTAATCCTCGCTGCGCGCGTATCTCACACAGCAGTTCGATATGTGTCTGTGTGTGTGCTTCTTTTCGTAGGCTGGCCAGCCCCCCGATAATGCCTCTAGTGCTTGTCTCGCCGTATACGCGATCTGTCTATATAGACATAGTCGTAGTCGTAGTCGTAGTCGTTGCCTGATTCACTGTCGAGTGTTTTCTGGCACACACATACAAGCGAACACTGTCTCGGTTGTCGCTGATGACGATGGCGATGATGATGATGTTGCTGTTGCTGTTGCTCGTGTTGTTGTTGTTGTTGTTGTTGATATACCAGACACAGACTAACACACTAACACTAATACAGAGACGCGTACGCAACACACACACACCCGACGAACACAACACACACGTTTTCTAATTTTAGACAAAAGTAATTATAAAAGAAAAAAGCAGAGCAGAGTGCGCCGCGTTCAGCTCATACGCATATATCTTCTACTCTGCCTAGATATATCTACAAATATATATATATATCTATATACACGCACACACGCGAATTATAACTGTATCGGTGTGTATGTGTGGATTATATAGAGGATCGTCACAGCAAGTACATATGTTTGTATGTTGGAATATTGCACACGCACACACTAAATCGATCTCGATCGTTTTTTATATAGCAATATATATATAGTATATATGTGCTTGTGCAGACAGACGATGTCAGTTGTTTGCTGGACGGAGGCAGAGACGAAGTTCCCTTTGCGGATTTTCCGTTGCAGTTGCAATTTCTTGTTATTGTTGTGCAAAGTTTTGTTTTCGTCTTCGGATTCTCGTTCGACTTTTTTTTTCTTCTTTTATTCACTTCACTTAACGCCTTACTGGCCTTATCAATGCAACCATCAATTCAATATCAATACGAAATCGAAAGTCCTTTCATGATCTGACGAAATTCACGCGACTTTTTTCCCACTCGCACTTTGCAAATCGAAGTCGAATCGACAATCATAAATTAGTTAGATCTCGTATCGCGTACCGTAATCTTTATCATATATCTTTTTTTAATTCTTTATTTTTTTATCTTTGCACCGATTTAATTCGAAAGCAATTCAAATTCAATTCGAAATCCACAAACACAGGCAGCCTCAGTGTCTCGGTCTGCAGTTTGATTTGACTCAATATAAATTTTTCTTTCTTTTTTTTTATCAATGCTCCTCAGTTTCGGTTTCGATTTTGGTCTCTGAAATTTTTTTTGTATCTTTCGCCGTTTTTGCTTTTTATTTTTGCGGTTTGCCGACACGCGCGTATCTGACCCGTTGCCGTTGAGTGTTTGCCGCGGACTAACGCCAACACGTAATTCGGCACGTAAACGCTTACGTTGCGTTGCATGTCGAACCGCCAACGCATCGTAACCAGACAGCCAACCGACTGTTGAAGATTCTGGTTAACAGCTCATTACTGTAACTATATTTGCGGTGACTGTGCTCAACTGATAATTTTTATACTATTTTTACAATTTTGATTAATCAATTTTTAGTTCATTTCAATTTTTCATTTTTATATTAAGTCAGTCTTTAATTAATAATATTTATTGCAATTAAAGCATCTTTAACACAAACTGTTCACATTTCATGTTAAACTCAAAATGGTCATGTTAAACTCACAATGGCACTGCTAGCATCTGCTTAGGACAAAATGTAAGCGGTTCGAGTTCGATGTCTCGGTTCGATGTTGCACGCTACCAGCCTTATACGTATAAGATCAGATGGCTGCTGCCAAAAATTCAAATGCATTATACAATTTGAATAGAAAGTGCGCGAAATTTGGCGCAAAACAATTTTTATTTATGTTTTTTCCAAACTGTTATTGGCAAACATAACTATGTGACTGATTTAGGGTATTCATTTTTATATTAAATCTTTTGAAAAACACTTTAAGTAATGTGAGCACCAATTGGAATACTACCAATAAAGTATTGGGTCTAGTAATGTTATATAATGCATTAACACTTAGGGGAAGTACCAAGCACATCGACTTGTGATCAAACTTAAACTGTTAGGGGTCAAGTCAAGGGGACTCTTAGTAGTTTTGGTAACTTTGTTTTTAATTAAACAATTTTCATATTAAAATAATAATATTATTTTTGTATTAGATATTATTTGTAATGTCAATTACTTAACCAGCAATTGTAGTATTAGTATTATTTTGTAATGCTAAGAAATTTAATTTTCAACCGATTCCTTTCAGGACTTTTCTATTTTTCCTAAGTAAAAAAGGTTCTATAGTGATGGTATGCAAATGAAATGACAGACAAAAAATAGTATAGAACAAATTATATTTCAAATGAATTATGATGGAAAAATATAATTTTATCACCAACGAACTTACGGCTTCCGATTGCAATAAAAGAAAGTCTGGATTACCACATTGATTAGGAAACTTCCTGACGTAATAAAGCCAAACGATAATTGAGTTATCTTGAAGGTGTTGAACCATTCACTCTGCGATTGCAATTAAATAATTTAGCAAGTGCTACGAGCTATTTATGCGATTTCCCATAAGCGTTGTCAGCAGAGATAAGAAAACTGCAAAAAAGTAGTAATAAACGGAATTAACTTAAATAGATTAGAATTTATAGAAGCTGCAAATTATTGATCAAATACGAAAATTATTAGAATCCCTTTGACTCAGACAGATGACGCATTAATATCTCTAAATGTATGTATGTGTATATATATTAATTTTTTTTTTTTGAGCACTGCAAGTCATCATACTTCTGTTTTTTTGGGTGGCAAGTTAAGAAAGCAGCTAGCTGTGACTTTAATTTGGTTTTAGTTGATGTTATTGTTGCTGCTCAAGTTTGTTGTTGTTTTATGGTTAGCCAACGAAAACGAAAACATTTAGTTGACACACACACACACACTCGTACAGCTAGGCAAAGCGAGTTGGTAACTCGACTTTTTCCCATGATTATTTGCTTTATTGTCAAATGTCAAGCCCAGCAAAACAGCAGCGCGGCAAACAGAAGGAGACCGCGACTCAGGTGGAGTTCGAGAGCTCGAGTTGGAGCTGGAGTTGGAGCTGAAACTGGAAGTCGTGTAAACTTAACGTTTTCTCAATGTGGTTGTTGTTGCTGTTGCTGTTGCTTTTTACCAGTTACCAGTTACCAGTTGCTGCTAATGCTGTTATTGTTGTTATAATTGTTGTTGCCGCTGCCGTTGTTGATGTTGTTGTTGTTGTCAAAACAAAGCTTCCACTTGTTCTACGCAGCGCGCATAACAATAAAAGAGGCAACAGCGGACAGCGGGAAGTGTGTGTATGTGTGTGTGTGAGTGTGGAGCACAAAAGTAGGGGGGGGGAGGGGGAGATATAAAAAGCGTAGCACAAAAAGATGTCGTCGCCCCAAACGGCGCTCTGACAAGTGCGGCAATTGTAAAACAAACCTCATCTCGAAACTCCAACTCAACTCTAGCTCAACCTCAATGTTGTTTGGCACCTGCACCTCAGAGCGTGTGGAGGGCCGGGCCAACAAAAGTGGGCAAAGTCGGCCAAAAGAGGCGTCATTTTAGCCACTCAGCTCAAGGTTGAGAGTTTCTGGCGAATCAGCGATAATAGTCAATCGCAGATAATGCTTATCACACTTCACGTTGATCTAACAAACATATAAACAATCGAGTATCGATGATGTAATTTGCGGTAATTAACAACGGACATAAAAAGGAAAAAGCGTATTTTATTTATTGTCTTTAACAGAAGAAATGTTTTATTTATTTAATGTTTGATGTGAAACATTTTTAACAGCTAAAAGAATTCAAAAATTAGGAACTTCATTTCTTAATTCTATAAGTAGTCTTTGGGATTGTTTTAGAATTCCAATTTAAGAAACAAAAGAAGGAGAAGAACATATAATATGTCCAAAAATATATAAGATTGATACTCAAATAAAGACAGGTTCGCAAAATAATTACTAACGAATAATAATTAAGATTATGATCTATTATTAAACATTATGGAAGCAAATACTTAAAATTAATAATTGTTTTTTTGCTTTTTTCTGTTTTCCTAAAAGGAGTCAAGATTAACTCGGACTGTTCTGCTTAATAATAATAATAATTACTAATTATATTATATTATATTATTATAATAATTAATAAAACAATACTAATAATAATAATAATAATAGTAATAATAATAATAATAATAATAATAATAATAATAATAATAATAATAATAATAATAATAATAATAATAATAATAATAATAATAATAATAATAATAATAATAATAATAATAATAATAATAATAATAATAATAATAATAATAATAATAATAATAATAATAATAATAATAATAATAATAATAATAATAATAATAATAATAACAATAATAATAATAATAATAATAATAATAATAATAATAATAATAATAATAATAATAATAATAATAATAATAATAATAATAATAATAATAATAATAATAATAATAATAATAATAATAATAATAATAATAATAATAATAATAATAATAATAATAATAATAATAATAATAATAATAATAATAATTATAATAATAATTATAATAATAATAATAACACTTGCACCAAATACTTATTTAACTAATTAATTAGGTTTGCAAATTTCTTATCGAATTCTTAGTGAGCAGTAGCAGTCGATGACTCTCTGATTGTTGGCGTACGTGTTTTATGAATGAAATTTGAATGGAATAGGCAATCACGAGTGCAGTCGCCAGTCGCCAGTCTATATAATCTTATCGGTTAAAGGCTAGTATTTTTAGCGTTAGAGTGACGCGAGGTTGCGGAAACGGATGTGGAGCTTCGCTGGGGGGAAAGTGGAAGTGGAAGTGGCAACAGCGTCGTCAGCACCTGTCGTTTTTTGGTGGGCGCAGTTCAAACAGGTAGAAGAAGAAGAAGCAGCCGCAGAAGAAGAAGGTACAAGACGAATGAATGAGTGAGTGCGAGTGTGAGTGCGAGTGTTTGAAAAGCTGCAAAACCAAACAATCAAAGAGCATTGTTTGCCACGCGAGGCTGAGACTGGGAATCAACTAAGAACTGAACTGAAAAAACTCAGCTGAGAGTTTTGCGGAAGTGCAGGAAATACTCCTCGAACTCTCGTGGACCTCAACCTCAAAGTGCGCGCATAAACAAGCTGCTCAATCCCGACACACACACATACACAAATACAGGCCAAATACAGGAGGAAGCAGAGAGCAGGGAACTGAGAACAGAGAACCTGGCACACAGAGCAGACGGCAGAACGATAGACAACGACAAAAGACAAACGACAGCGACAACAGCTGCCAAGCGCAGCGTCATTGCATCATCAACAAACACACACACACACACACACACGGTCACACACTCACACAGTCGCATAGTGAGACACACCAAGAAATTAGAACAACAATAACAACAACAGTCGAACGCACCACTGAAAACCCACAACAATAACAAACATACAAAAACAAATTTTCCAAAAAGCAATTTTCAAATACGGCGACGTCGACTGCGCTGTCAGCGTCAACGTCAGCGTCAAGCGATTTTTATTCTCATTTTTTTTTGGAAAGGAACCAAAGAAAATATGTAATGTAAATTAAATGGCCAAAAGCAAAAACAACAATTCAGTCGAGTTGACGCGATTTGAGTTCTCTTTATTTGTACAGCAAGTGGTTAAAAGCCAAAACAATAACAAAAGCAAAATACCAAAACTACGCAAATGATTGTGTAATTTTCTTAAATGACTTTTCACACAAACACAAACTATAGGAAAAGAATGAGTAGTCAAGTTGAAGGTGTAATTCTTGAGTTGAAAATAAGCTCTAAGCTGAAACTCCTGCATTCAAATGTGAGAAAGAAGTGGTAGAATAACAACTAAACAACAAAAAATTATTGAAAAAAATATTATTCTAATTAAATGAATTAAAAAAAAAAAGAAAATATAAATATAATAATAAAAAAAATAAAATAATAATATAAGTAATTCTCAAAGGTTGATAATAAAGTAAAGTCATATGGAAAAAGTTTCTTGTTTTGTAATTATTAATTCGATTAGATGTCGCTTTGTTTAAAAAGTATTTTTATACCCGCTACCCATAGGGTAGAAAGGTATTATAACTTTGTGCCGACAGGAAATGTATGTAACAGCCGAGACGATATAGCCATGTCCGTCTGTCCGTCTGTGTGTCTGTCCGTCCGTCCGTATGAACACATAGATCTCAGAGACTATAAGAGATAGAGCTATAATTTTTTTCGACAGCATTTGTTATGTTTGCACGCAGATCAAGTTTGTTTCAAATTTTTGCCACGCCCACTTCCGCCCCCGCAAATCAAAAAAATCAAATAACAAGCGTAATTTTAAAGCTAGAGTTACGAATTTTGGTATATACAATAATTAATATAGTAGTTATGATTCCTGAAAATTTGGTTTCAGATAAAAATTGTGGAAGTTATTCAAGAAATACTTTTGTATGGGCAAAAACGCCTACTTACTAGGGGTCTGAGTTGCTTTGGCTGACAATCTGGTATATTGAGCCGCCTATGGTATATTTTGAATGGTGTACTATATCGATATACCAAACATATCATTTGGTATATTTTTAGTATTTTCGGTATATTTTGAAAATGATACCGCAATATTTTGCCTTTATTAAAAATGGGTAGCGGGTATCTCACAGTCGAGCACACTCGACTGTAACATTCTTACTTGTTTCACTTAAAGCGGAAACTCTTTTAATAAATAAATAAAAGTTAAAAAATAATAACTGATAGTAATTTTTATACTTACGTTAAATAATCTTATACTAATATTCTTGTTATATTCAACATCTATCATAAGTATAATAACTATAATAATTGTAAAAATATTAAGTGGAGTTTCAGAATTAACTTTTTCAACATTAAATGAGCAATAACGTAAAAAATTTGGATTCAGGTCTATGAGAGTAAGAGATGCCTTTAAAAATAAATATTTGTCGAGCTACCAAAAATAAACAGAATTTATTTAATTCATTAAACAAAATTAATTGGAACATGAATACAATTTTAAAGGTATTTCGATTTAGTTCACAATTATTTAAATGCTTAAATTGGACAAGAATTAATTGCATTTTTATTTAATTTTTTTAATAGTTAAAGAACTAAAGAAACTTCGCTAATTATAAAAAATCTATAACAATGCATTTTTTGTAAAAAATTAGCATTTCGCTTTAATATTATTTGAAAGCGTTAATGAAATCTGTATTTTACTGACTTTATATTCGATTATTACTATATTTCTTATTTTTTATAATAGGTCACTTTATATGCCTGAAATATTAAGTATAATAACTATTTGAACCCTTACTAAATAAAATAAAGATATTTTGTTTGTAAGCAGTTTAAAATTACTAAGGAAACCCGCTAGTTATGTAATAAATCTATTTGGACACTTTCTAGTCGACGATAAGGTTCCTCATGATAGTGATTAAATAATGATATCATTTTGGATCTTAGTCATCAATCCGTACAATTAAAAATCTATTCGCAGGCGCCAGTTTGCAATTTTTATCACCGGACTTTTGATAATGAGAGCAAAGTTTACAACGTTTGGACACTTCATGGCTGCGTGATTGATTGAGTTGCGTAACTTAAATTCTTTCTCGCTGATCAGTTTTATTATTTACTGGTAAGTTGTCTATCTCTTTTACTGATCAGTTCTCTATCTCTTTCGCTGGTCAGTTGTTTGTCTTTTTCGCTGACTGTAATTACAATGAAAGTAAATGAGATTCAAATTTGTTGCAAGTTGCAAGTTGCTGTTGCACTTGTTGATGTGCATTCGCACACTGCAACTTCAACGAACGTCAGGTAACCCAAGACAACAAACAGTCAGCGCCGTTATTGCTTGTCGCTCTCTCCCCACCTCTTCTTTGCCCCTTCCCAGTCTTGACACAACTGTTGCCACAAAACTACAGCACTCTTTTTTTTGTTTTTGTTACTCGGGTGCCACCCTTGCGATCATCAGCGGCCACAGCCACTAAATTGTGTTAAAACCTTTGCCGGCCAAACTACAGAACGCAGAAACCTCAAGATCTCTGGCCAGAGATAAGCTCGCCTCTCTCCCTCTCTCTCTCTCTCTCTCTCACTGGGCTGGAGCTGGGGTGCGAGAATGAAACGGAACGGATCGGAACGAAGCCAACTGAACTTGGTGCAATCTTCCGCATTATGAGTAGCAAACACCGAACAGCAACAGTCAAGTCCAAGTCAGCAGCTCTTTCGGTGAGGAAATGGAAATGAAAATGCACTTGGCTTACAGAGTGAGAAAGAGTGAGAGGGAGAAGAGGGGAGGGGGCTCCATTCAGGTTGTTAGCGGCGACATGTGGCCAGGTCTGAGCCTCTGCCCGAGTCTTAGGTCTGTTACTGAGCCGGGGCTCTAATTTCAATTGGGTTTCGTGGTCGTGGAAATTATTCAACAGTGCTAAGTACGCTCTGAGCTCTGAGACTGACTTTGACTCTGGGAGTAAAACGAAAAAAAAAAAGAAAAAAAAAAACTGCAGAGCACCCACGCGTGACGTGACTCTTTGGTTTGACTTTCTGCTACCTCTATAGTAGTAGTAGTATACTACTTTAGCTCTACCTGAGCCGCTTCCGTAAAAAGTTGCCGCCGCTGCCGCTGACTTTTCCCCTCCCCAGCTGCTGCCATGACTGACTGACTGACTGACGTCCACTTGCGGTCGGTTGCCGCTCTTCAAGTGCATTGAAGCAAACTGAAGGCTATTTTTCAACTTCAAATGTTTGCTAAATGACTTTTGATGATTTGTGGCGAGCTCAAACCCCGAGGGTTGAGCCCTTTTTCGGGATGGGGGGCGCAAAATAAATTAATGAATGTATTTACTTAATATCACTTCGAACCTTTCGAGTGTTGACTTGCCGTCTAATTGGGCCGCATCGATGAGGCATACAAAATGGAATTTGTTTCCCAGAAAAATGCATTTCTTACTCTTCAGTACTTCAGAACTTCAGCACTGACCCATCTACTAACAATCTAATAAGCACGCCAGACTTATCAAGTGCTTGTAAAGTGTGATAACACAATGTCTAAAGCAAATAAGACTTGTTAAACGAACTTTGATAACTCGCATTGCACACATAAAGATACGCAACGATGTTAAAAGAAATTTAATCGCATAAAGTACTTCCGTTTTTCGTTTGGCATTCCATATATGACGTATAAAGCTTGAGGTATTTATAGCGCACTTCTATCTAATCTATTCTATTGTTAGATGTTATTAACACTCTTCAAGTGGCGTTTAATATTGTTTCCGTCACTGACCCACAGCGATTAGAATTATTAAATTGTCTTCTGACTAATTGATAAGCAATTAATTCTTTGATTTGACACCTTGAAATTCCAAAGTTGACAACGAAAGGAGTTTGACCCCGTTTCTTCATCTTTCTCTGATAATGAATTGTCTGAAGATTCAAAGTTTTGACATTTTTGGCAAACTGAAGTGTGGACTAAGCAGGGGGGGAGACAACACAGAGAGGGGGCTGAGACTGACACGTGCATTGCAGATAATCAGCGTTCGTCGTGTCTAGGCCTAAAAATAAACTCCATGTAATTAGCCCCGCCAAGTGTCGGCGGTGTTGGCTTTTACTCTTAATACTCGCGTTTCTATACACTATCTACTTTCCAAAGGTATATCAGCTCTTTCATTTAGAATGTGACTAGAGTGCATATCATAATGAAAAGAGTTTTCTTTCGAAATAAAACTTCATATTACAATATAAATACGGTCTTTAGTTTTAAAAAATGACAAACGTATTTAATATTGTATAGAATACAATTGTATACAATACAAGCGTGATGAATCAAGATTTTCATCTTAAAATATGATGCTTTTAATCTTAAAATGCATCCAATCTTGATCCAAGATTGTTTCAACATAAAAATCTAATTTAGGTTTGTTTTTTTTTTAAGATCGAAAAAATCTTCAATCAGATTTACAATCTACTTTTCGATCTAAATTTTGTTCTTTCTGTGTAATTATAATAATTTAATATAAATTATGTTAAAGTTTGTACGTTGAACAACTGTAGAGCTTGGAACATACTATTTTTTTTTTTGCTGAATAAGTTCTTTAGTCAGTCACCTTTGATTTCTGTTTATATTTATCTGATCAAATATTTTCTTATAAGTAACTGTAAGTGTAATCAAAGGAGCTTCAGGATAAATAAAGCTTTTATTAACTTTAAATATTTTGCGCATTTCTGAAATATTCAAAATATCAGTTTATGGCATGATTGTAATAAATAACAAAAAATACTTCAATACGTTTATCTTTCTATTAAGGTTTATTTTTCAACCTACAACTCTATCAATCTTTCTATATTATGCCAACTCAATTGACCGCTGAATTTATGAAATATTTGGCAAATTTCACATAGTTAGAGTATGTAGAATTTCATGCTCATATCGTTCGTTGTTTTTGTTGGTGCAAATTTCGTGCCTTTCCAGTTGCTGTGCTGTGCTGTTCGCTGTCTGGAGCAAAAATAGCCAAAAACGCGGCGAGTCGCGACAGGCGATGGATGGGCTATAAATAAGGCGAACGCAGACTGAACTCAACTGGGAAGAACTAACTGCATTTCGCATTCGGGTCGAGTTGAAAGTATTTAGTGCTTCTTTGGCTTAAGCATAGAGTCTACACTCGCTTCACTCTTCACTCTCCATTCTAGATTGTAGACTGACTCACCAGCTACACAAAGCTGAAATGCTCAACTAATATTTCAATTAGGAGAAACGCTCAAAGCGAGAAAGAGAGCGAGAGACGGAGAGTGAGGAAGGGAGAAAAAAAAGCAAAGTCTAAAAAGCAATAGCCAAGTTGATGACATGCCCAACGTTAATAAAAAGCGGCAGAAATGTGCCAGAAGAGCAGGGCGAAATAAATTCCATGGGACCCTAGGTGGTCGAATATTTTAACACTACCGGGCACTGAGTTGCCTCCAGTCTACACTCTATACACAGTCTACACAGTCTACAGTCCTACATACAGCATCGAACATTCAACATTCAACAGTATCTGTGCTCATCGAAGACCCTAAGATGTAGAAGACAGTGGCAATCTGTGGCGCTGGCGTCTGCCTTTTAATGTAGAAAACTAGTCGAGGCGCATAATTTACGACAGCGTCTGCCAAGGATCACATCAGGGGGAGGCGGCAGAGAGGCGGTGAGGAGGTGAGGGAAGCAAAGGGAAACAGCGGCGTTGACTTGACTTATCAATTTCACGGGAATCCAATCGATTTTTATATGAGAGCGCGCAGATAAACCGCAAAAATCAAGCAATAAAATCGCTGCCCAAGCAAAAGAAACAAAACAAAACCAAAAAAATAAAAAGAAGACAACAACAAAGCACTAAAGTGAGGCAGAGCCGCGGTGCAAAATGAAGAGCAGCCACAGAGGCTGACAATGAGACAAGACAGAGAGAGGGAGAGATGTGGGGAGAGAGAGACAGAGACAGAAACTGTGGCACACACAGAGTGAGAGAGGAGCAAAAGGAAAATACCAAAACGGCAATAAATGGTGTTGATATCCCGCGAAGCGTGTGAAGACGCTAACGATGCCGCCAAAACTTGTTAACCACAAAAATTATTGCATGAGATGAAATAAATTAAGGTGGCGGCGTCGACTGCAGCAGCAGCTCCAGCAGCAGAAGCAGCTCGAGACTCGAGTCCATTTCAGGCCAGGCCGAAAACTATTCACATTGCTTCCTATTGCTCGCATCCTTGCGCCGACGGCGACGGCGATGAAGACGACGTCGACGACGACGACGGCAACTCTCCAGCCAGGCGTTCAGGCCGCCAGTGGCGACGTCGCCGTCTCCGTCGCCTTCTCCATTTGCGTCTTCAGCGTTGCCATCGTCATCGTCTGTTGCTGTTGCTACATTTGTTGTTGTTCCTTCTGCTGCTGCGGCTGCTGCTGCCTCTTGTTGTGTTGTTGTGTGTACTTTGGGTGAAATGAAATGACAGACACGGCGCAAGATGCAAATTTACCTATGGAATGCTGATTAGACCATAAAGAATCTGGAGCACACTACGCCAGCAGTTAACGCTGATTAAATAAATCGATTTTATGTCAGGTAACTTCTCAGCTTTATTATATGTATGTATATGTTCTATATATACACATTATGAGCTGTACAGATAAGAGATTGCATGAATTTTCAGCTAAAAATTAAATTAAGTTAACATAGATATAATAGTAAGCAACAAAATCTTGTTTTCTTTAAGTTTACATATTTTTATTGTGCTTTAAAACTACAAGAAATTTTCTATTTATAAACAGAAAGAAAAAAATCTAGATTGAAGAATAGATTGCTAATCTTGACTTAAGATTTTGCCTTCTTGGTTCAATTTTGAAACTTTTCCATACTTGAAACAAAATTATTATTGACTTATTTAAAACTAAAATTGAATAAATGATATTATTTTATTCGCTAAGAGCTTCTAAGCTATTTTTTTTAATTTATTATTTTAATACTACGATTTTATATTTATTTTCATTTGGCTTAACACTTGCTTGCCCAATTTCATTACATTTTTCATGCGACATAAATGTTTTATTATATATATTTCTTATATTTGCTGAATTTTAATTAAAATAATTTAATTTAAATTAAGTTACTACATTTATTATTACAATGCTGTATATATTTATTTTTCAATTTTATTGTAGAATTTTTTTTTCTTTTTTTTTCATTTTTATTACTTGTTATATTTCTTTACGATAAATTTGTTAATATGTTATTAAGTGCACAAAATCGAATATAGAAAATTTACTGAAATTATTATATATTTGAGATAAATATTTATGTATTTTTTCATTTTTTTATTTTTTATTTGATATTTATTTGTTATTGTTATTTATTTATTTAGAATTTCCTATGTTTGTCTTTATATTCCAATATAAATATTATAAATACGCTAAACATGTGTTTCATTTTCAAATGCCTGCTCGAAAATCAAGTATACGCAAGGTAACCTCTCAATTCGCTTATTAGCAAAAACTTGAGGCTCAAGGGTAGCGCGCTGTTTAAGTGATTGCAACCGAGTGTTGCAACATTCGTATGCGGCACAACATTTGACCAACGTAAAGCTCTTTCAGTTGCCCCTCATCTTTCCCCTCTCTCTCTCTCTCTCGTCTCTCTTCCCGCCTGCCATGCAAAACACAGCTGCCCTCTCCTGCGCTCTCTCTGCAGTTGCTGTTGTTTTTGTTGTGCTCTCACAGCAGTCGGCTGTCTCCCCATTGCTTGCCCCCTCGCTTCCTTCTCTTCCCGTTGCCTTTGCCCTTCTGCAACGCTGCCCACTCTGCAACGACGATGACGACGACGACGGCGGCGGCGCTGCCGTTTTAGCAACATTGCAATCATCTGAAAATTCCATTCCAATCAAATTAAAAACTGGCGTCTACCTTTTTATCATTTTCTTATCAGATCTCAAGATCTGCCGCAGCGATGCCTTTTGCTGTGCGCCTTTTATACACGAGTTGGCCACATACTGAACGAGTGTGTGTGTGTGTGTGTGTGTGTGTGTGGATGGGGTCTGCTGTTCGTTCTGGCTATGGGCAGCAGTTGCTTCACTGGCACTGGACCCAGACACGGCGGACAGACGGCGACGGACTGTGGTGCGACTCTTTTTGATTTTTTTTTTTTCGTTGCTGTGTTTTTCGTTTTTTATATAATAAGCAGATCTTTGTCCCAAAGAAACCGTGGCCATAATATATCAATATAAACGCAGACACACACACACACACACACAAACACAGAGAGTTGAGCGCCTGGGAAGCAAAGCACATTCATGGCTCGCACTGTAGCTGGACATTGACTTCGTCTTCGTCTTCGTTTTCGACTGCGACTGCAAAGACGTTGCTGCGGGGGCAGGCTAAAGTGCTGACGATGCCGAACCGACGATGAAATCCATTAGTTTTGCACCTTTGCAACATGTTGCAGCATCGCATCGTCGACGTCGTTGAGTCGCCGAAAATGTTTGGCTGGCCACATTGGCCATCGACCGCAAATTGGTAAAAATTAACACGCTGCTGCTTTTGCTCTTGACCAAAAACGGTCACCAGCGAAGCCCATTTTGCTTTTAGGCGTCTGTCGCCAAAATTCCTTTCATGACAACGCGAACGTGAACGCGAACTCCTTACCCGCCTCCTGTCTCCTTCCTCCTTCTCTGCTGCTGCTGCTGTTGCATGTGCCACATTGGCCATTTCATACTTCAATTTAATAAATTAATTGGCTGCGGCTCGTTTGCCATTTTCAGCGCAACAAAAGTGGCAGCTTTGTGTGATTTTGAAATGCACCAAAGTTCACACAAGCTGAGAAAACTATGTATAAGGAAATCTTAGTACTAACATACACAGAAAGAAATAATGTAATAATAATAAATTAAGAATTAAATCGATTTCCAAAACGTACAATAATAACTATAGTATTTATAGTTCGTGAAAATTTGGTTGCGATCAGATGAAAATTGTAGAAGTTTTCTAAATGAATACTTTTGTATGATAAACAAGTAAGAAAGCTAGAGTCGAGTGTGCTCGACTGTGAGATACCCGGTAATAATTTTAAGTAAAAGCAAAATATTGCGATATTAATTTAAAAATATACTAAATTAATATATCATAATATACCAAATCTAGTATATTTTGCACTATGTGGTATATTTTGAATATATTACTATATAAATGTACCAAATATAGCATTTGGTATATTTTTTGTATTTATGCGGTATATATGATTAGTATTTTTTTTTAAATTAATACCAAACTGTTTTGCTTCTATTCAAAATGAGTAGCGGGTACTTAATAGTCGAGCAGATTTCTTACTTTTTATTTTTAGATTATTTTTTTAAGTTAATTTATTTTTTCTTATTACGTAACAATAATATAGTAATATCAATATATTATTTTTATTTTTTTATTACATATCTTAGGTGTTAATGATTTCATTTTTGGCCACCCAATTGCCAATCCTCATGCCGTTGCTTCCCTCGTTATCTTTCACACTTCGATTTCAGGTCGCAACTTCGACGCCGTCTTCAACTCCAACTCCAACATCTTCTCCTACTCATTCTCGCGTTTCTCATTCTCTCAGGCTCTGCTCGGCTTATCGCTTTAATCTCTTCTGACAGTGATTATTGCTGTTTGCGGATTGTGCAATTGATGTGCGAACTTCGACACCAGTTGAAAGAGGAGCAAAAAAAAAGGGAAGCAGAATCAGAATCAGAATACGTATGTGAAAAAGCAGCAGCAGCACATACAATTTAAAGAGAGTAAAGATATGGAGAGGGAGGAGTGAAGACCGCTACCATCTTGGCCTGTCAGCGCCAGGAGCAGCAGCCGCTTTTGCAGTCTCTATTTACAGCAGGGCGGCATCGCTTTTAGCACCCAAATATGATGTCATGGCCGCGGCCTTAGTTGCAGAGACTGACTTCAATTCTCAGACGCAGTAGAGTCTGCTCTTGCTCTGGCTGCTGCTCTGCTCTGGCTGCTGCTGCTACTGCTGCTGTAAGTCGAAACCCCAAAAAGGGCAATTTTTGAAATCATACGCCAAACATGGCGCGACATAACTGCAGAGAGCTGCTCCCAGATAGCTTGGGGAGCAAAGCTTGGAGTAGCTAGCCTGGCCTGGACTGGACTCGCCTGGCCTGGCCAACAACTGAGCATTGTTCTTTGCACTGTCGCTTTCGCACTTCACAAAGGGGAGATAGAGTTCAATTTGGTTTTCTGTCTTCTGCATTCGAAACAAAAGACTTAAGCAACAAACTTGCCTGCGAGCTTCAATTTTTTTGCTGCCACTGTCGCTGCAGCTGAGCTCTTTGCTGCCGCTGCTTATGCTGCTGCTGCTGCTGCTGTTGCAGTGAGAGTATTTTGGACCCAAAAAGGTGTCGCTGATTGTCTTTTAAGAGACGGCATCGGCGGCGCCGCCATCGCACCAAGGAGCGCGCGTTGACAGTTGTTGTGATTGTGATTGTTGTTGCCGTTTTAGCCGATCAAGCTGCCACAGCTTCGGCCACAGCAGAACTCTGTTGCATTGTTGTTGCCGTCTGGAATGTGACCGTCGCCTCCTTATGCCGGTGCATTCAATCGAATTCAATTGTTTTTGGCAGTCACAACGCAACAGAAAAACACAACAAAAACAAAAAAAAAACCGAAACGAAGCAAAAAAAAAAAAAATAAGAATAAAATCAAACGAAACCACCAACAAAAATTGCAAAACACTCGGCCGCATTCCCACACAGATCAACACACTTCTCGGGCGTTAAGAGGGGGCGGTGCAGGGAGCTTGTGTCTTGTGCTGCGGAGTCGTGGCCAATATCCACCCAGAAGTGAGACTTTGAAGTGTGTTTTGGGCTGTGTAAAGTCGTTTTTTTTTCTTAAGTGTGAGAGTGTGCGGTAGCTGCTGCCATAATCAGGCTGACCAGCCTCCTTCAATCTTTTGCTCTTTAGCTCGCTCGCTCGCTCGCTGGCTGGTTGGCTGGCGCTTAAAACCTCAAGCGATAATCGCGCATCAATTCGTTTTATAATGATGACGAGCATCCGCGCACTGGCCACGACTCCAACACTGAGTCCGACTCCGAGTCCAGCTCCAACTTTAACTGCAACTGCGGAGTCGACGCCAGCATCGATGCTGGTGGCAAGTTTATCTAATGCCGGCGATCTCCATGCCCAGCGCCAAGTGTGAGCTCAGCCAATTGGTTGCCGCAGTTCGCTCAATTCGCAGTGCCCCCTTTGGGGACCTTGAGCATTTTAGAAGACGCTGCTTGCCAGGCCAGATCGATGATTTGCTTCTTCAAATAGAAAGTCTATTTGCTAAGCTAAAGATTTGGTAACAAATGCCAAGCACTATTCTACTTTTGATAGTGCAAGTTTCTAGCAAAGATGATAGATGTTTACGCGTTTTTAATGTAAAAGAAATGAGCAGAATTTTACCGGATAAAAAGATTATAAATTGGAATTGTAAATTGTAAATTAAACTAACAACTCTTTGCTTAAATTGTCAGCAACACTTTCAATAAACATATTTTTGCAATTTAAACTCAATGTAGAGCTCGGAAAATTAATTTAAAAATTATATATCTAAACTGCTTAATGATACATGTGTACGCATTATGTTTTATACATCTAACAATGTATAATGTTTAATGCCTACTAAGTAAATTGGACAATGTTTTTCACAATTTTTTTGAGACTATACAATTTTGGATTATTTCCCTAAACAACCAATTTGATATTTCAAGAGCAATATTGTTATAATAACGATTTAAATGGCTTCTTTATGAAATCAATTTCAAAATGCCTTGACAGAAAAATAATGTATATAATAATCAATGAAAATTAATAGAATTAAATAATAAGCTATATACATATAATTCTCCCTTTATTTTAGCGCATTCAGTATGCAAATTTTACACACTTTTGTTTATGTAATTAAAACAATTTGAATTGTGACTAAACATACAATAAAATTTTGTCACAATTTACCAATGATAAATAAGAAATTCTTTGACATAATATTGACTTCATTCTTAAGAGTTTCAGTTGAAAGAACTCTGCAAAAAACATCAATAAATTTGGAACAACTGTGACTACTCTCTAGTAAAGCATTTTGCTGAAAGCAAAGTGAAGAGTTGAAAAAAATTTCAGTAAATTCCCTACTTATGCTTATTTCAACGATGTGCTAGTAACAAAGAGTATCTAAACTTTGTTATGTTCTTCTGCTTTAGCTTGCCATGCTGCCCTGTTGTTGTTGCGTCATTAAAAGTTGCCGGCACCAAGTGGCCAGCCAGGCAGCCAGTCAGCCAGCCAGCCGGGCAGACAGAACGGCAACCAGTCCTTGTCCACAGCAGCATCTTCAGTGTCTGCCTTGCCTTTGATCCCCTTGCACACTCCCCGTTCTCTCCACACTCTTCTTCCACTGCTGTGCAAGTGGCAATAGAAATCATTAGCAGCATTGACGGCGGCATCTTGCTGCTTGCTGCTCGATTCCCTCTGACTGCCTTGGGATGGTTGCTTGTTGTTGGTTGGCTATAATCTAATCTGCGGTTACGGGGGCTGCTCTCTGGCGCTCGCGTTTGGCTACCTCTTCTGTTGATTTCTGTTGATTTAAAGCGCTGATTACTAATTTTATTAATTTTTCAACGACCCAGCTCCAACTCCATCTTCAACTCCAGCTCTGACTGCGGCTCTGGGCTATTGAATGTTTATCTTGTTGTTGTTGTTGTTGTTGTCGGAGGGTTTTCTGTTTTGTTTTTTGTTTTTTTTTTTTTTTGGCTTTAGGTGGCTGTTGTCGCTATTGATTTAGTTGATGTCTTTATGAAGCATTTGAAACACGACACTTTATTTTTTCAAGCTGGAGAGATACTGAAATTAAAAGTGATTTCATTTAACGGTAAGATGAGGCGCAGAGGCGCCTTTTGAAGTGGCATCGAATGATTGCCCAGGCTCCCAGGCAAATCCAACTGCATTCCTTAAAAGAGAGAGGGGAGGCAAGGATGAGAAGGAGCAGAAGCAGCTGGTTGAAGTTGATGCTGTAGCTCTGTAGCTGGTCTTAACCCCTTGATGACCCTCAAAACGGTGTTAATCAGATCATTTACACAAACGACACGCACGTCTCGAAATTAGCAGCTGTGCCTTCTGACCCTGACCTACAAGTGGGAAGTGGGACCACCAGTTAACAGCTAGGATGGCTAATAGAACCGAGCGTGCGAGTGTGTGAGTGTGTGCAACCCTTAGACAAATTCAAAAGCAATTCTCACACACATGCAACTCACTAAATATGAATCAATGTCAGGGGCAGAAGGCAAAGCGTGCGGCACAAAGACGCAGCTTGCTGCACGGGACAGGACAGGACACCATCAGGAGTCTAGGCTACCGAAAGAGAGAGAGGGAGGGAGGGAGACAAATTGAATGCAAACAACAACAAGAGGCAAACAAACTAATTCCAAGAACACACACACACACACACTGAGGCCAAGAAAGGAAACCAAATGAATGACTGAATGAATGAATGAATGAAAAAAAGTGAAAAAGAAAACCGAGAAATGAAAGAAGAAAGAACTCTGAGATCGCCAAGATCGTGTACGCAATATCAGCGGATAATTGAGCCTAATAGGATTTTAAGTGCACACACACACACACACGCACATCAAGTCAAGGTGTGTGTGTGTTGTCCCACTGTGCCTAACAACTGAGGAAGCTGCACGAGGATAACGGCTGACGACGGCCGATTGCGGACTGTCGACTGCCGATTTGACGATTTGAGAATTGTCGATTGAGAATTTGAGACTTTTGTGTTCTCTCTCGATGTGTGTGTGTGTGTGTTGTGTGTTGTGTGGTAGGAGCAGAGAAATCCGTTCCGGTCATTAAACGCACCGCCCTCCGCTATGTGTGTGTCTATGTCTATGTCTCTAGACGGACGTCTGCAATGAGTCAGCTGACTTTGCTTTTTGTGTGTGCTGTTTGTGTTTGCTCTCGCCTGAGGTAAATTGTGCGTGTTGTGGCATGAAAATATCACTGGCAGAGCAGAGCCGAGGCGAGTGAGCGCGTCAGGAAGCAAGGGAGAGATAAACAGGAAGAATGACCTGCTGCTTGGAACACAACACAATGGGACGCACGTCGTCAACGGTCGGTCAGAGACCAAAGCGAAAGCCAAAGCCAATACCAATACCAATGCCCAAAGCCATAGTCAGGGCCAACCTTAAACCCAAACTCATTGCGCCAGCAGCGCAAAACAGCGACTGCAACTGCAACGGCGACTGCGACGTCGACGTCGGCTTTTGACGCTCACACAGTCAGACAATTAGCGAGACAATGAGATTGAGATGCAGACGAGGCGGCTTTATGCCCCTTACCCTTACCCTTACCCTTAATAACAGACCAACTACAACTACATCTACATCTACAGCTATCTATAGAGCCTCCTGTACTCGTACTTACGCTGAGAGAAAATGTTCTAAGGACAATCGATGCAAATTACGAGGTGTTTGTACTTAAGGTTTAAAACGTAAATTTTGTTAGTTAAAATTGAATTGATGCTTTCAATTAGCTATTAACTCGTTGAAGTATTACTATTATTAACAATTTATGTAATAATGTGGTAAACCATATATATTAGGTAATATGTTACTACAAATATTTATTACAAATATGTTAAAAATTCTAAAATGAATATCAACAAATAATAAGATAAATATAAATCAAAATAAAAAGATTGCACATCTGAACAAATATATACATAAATAATATAATTCAATAATAATTTTGAGCTTACATTTCTTTTACTATGGCTTAAAATTGTGTTTAGACAAATTTTATTCTAAATATTATACCTTAGAAAGTTGCATGTGAGTGTCCTCAAATTTAGTTTACCACCTACTTATTGTAAGAAAAAGGCTACAATATAATTATATTAATAAAGTTGAAACTTTATTCGTAAATCTTTAAGTTTATTATCCAATCATATTGAAATTTGTAAAATATATTGGAAACTTATGTTTGCATCAACTTTTTCCTATGAATTGCACAACATCTCTTAAGTTATTCTGCTTTTCAATAAAAGTAATTGATATTGTTGCCAAATATAGAAATATAGCTCAAGTTTGAATATTCTTTGATATCTGTGTGTTCCTTCGGACAGACAGAGGATGACTTCACCGTCTCGGTTGTTACTTTTCAAAAACTTTATAATTTATATGTTCACAAATATATTTCAATGTTGTGGTTCTACTTGTTGTTTTATTTATACATTTTCGGTAAGTTGTTAAAATATTAATTGATGTCACTATTAAGAATTAATGGATAATTCGTTTAGCAATTGTTGCATTGAATTTTTCTCTAAGTGTAGACGCGTCTCCTTCACTCACTCTCTCTCTTGGACTGTCTGTCTAGCTGTCTCTGCGTGTGTGTGTTCCGGCAACGGAAGCAGCAGCAGTCGAAGTAGCAGCAACAACGACTAGATAAAGTTGTCAGCTGATCACAGGTTGAAGGGCGTGGCCTGGGCAGTCATTACCCAACGCACGATGATGATGCGGCAATTACGAAGACAAAACTCGCATTAATTGAAGCCCAACCAAGAAGCTGATGCTGCTGCTGCTGCTGTTGATGGCGAGTCCACAAAGTCGGCAGCAGAGTCTGCAAAGACTCCTAACAATGGGACAGTCTTTTGGGAGATTTATAGGCCAGAGAGAGCGAGAGACAATGAGGCGAGTTTAGAATTTCAGAAATGTGCAGACAGTCGCAGCGACATTCAATCAAAGCGAATGGCATGAGCTAATCCCCAAAATACCAATTGAAAACGTAAACGAAAACGAAAACAAAGGAAATTCCACGACGAAGCAGCGAAGTTGGCAAACCGAAATTTATGCAGATGATTTATGTATGAAAGCATCAAACATCATCAAACTGAAGCAGAGTGACTCAGAATGTGAATGTGAATGTGAGTTGTGAGTTGCGAATTGAAACTAAGTTTACGATCGATGTTGCAACTATGAGGTTGGCCATAGTATAGCTTAAGTATAAGCCACACAATGTTGTGCTAAAAACCAAACAACTCAATTAAGCAGCATATTCTCTCTCTCACTCTCGCTCTCTCATCGCTGTGCTGTCTCTGCTGCCAGCTCATAAAATTTAATGACAACGCTTAATTATAAAATCAATAAGAGACGCCGCACACGCCGATCACTTCAGTCTCAGCCTCAGCTTCAACTTCAACTTGAACGCAGCAGGAAGAAGGCAAGAGAAGAGACAAGAGACTTGAGGTAGGATCCTCGCTGCCCATAAGTTTGTCAATTTATATGAGACACACACAGAAGAGAAGAGAAGTGTAGAGAAGAGAAGAGAGAGAGAGAGAGGCAGGCGAGAAACAGAAATCACGTTAAGCGCAATAAAAAGCGCGAAACATTTTAACGCGTCTCGGCGATAAAGTATCTGAAAACATTGCCCCGGACAATGTCCAATTGGGGCGCTAAGCTCTTCTCTCAACTCTCTTGAGTTGAAGTCCGTCCGACTCTTTGGGGCATTATCTTAAGTAGTGTTGAGTTTGGCCACCCCGAGAGCAAGATGCGATATGGCGATAATTTGATCAAATTATGTCTCAATTAACGCTCAATCTCACGGATTGCGTTGCGTGTGTCTGGGCATTAATACTTACAATAACAACAACAGCCAGACCGCTGGGAAATTGCAGTTTTCCAACCCTCCTAACAACTAATTGCTAATGAAAATATACCAATATTTTGCCAATGCTGTCCAAATATTATTGCGGCGAGGGGCGACGAAATCGATCGAGGGGTAGTTTAGGAAAAATTTCCATAAATAAATCGTAATTAAATTAAAACGCACAACAAATGAGAGCGCAAATCAAACAATGCAGTCAAACAATAATAAATAATGACAGGCCGAGAAAAAAAGGAGACGAGATGAAGAAGAGAAATCAAGACGCAGACAGAGGCAGGCAAAGGTAGAGGCAGAAGCAGAGGCAGAGGCAGGCAGCAAGGAGCAAGGAGCAGGCGCTGGCATAAGGAGCAGCTGTCGCAATTTGTTGTGCACAATGGAGGACACAGCATCGACGACGACGACGACGAGCACACTTCCCGAGTGACCTTTTTCTTACTGTATGTGTGTGTGTGTGTGTGTGTATTTTGTGGCAGGAGCCACGATGAACTGGACTGGAGCAGGCATCCTTTTGCGCCACATGCGCCACGTGCTAAGTCGTTGATCCTGCCAATGTCAAGGCAAGCCAAGACAGAAGGAAACAGCACAAGACACAACAGCTGCCAGCTGCAGAGGAATAACAAGGCAACAAGGCAAGGCAAGGCAAGGAAGCAAAAGCAAACAGGACCTGCAATAGCACCTGCTCCTTGGCTGTGTTATTCCTCCACTGCTTTGGCTGTTTGTTGGGCGTGCTGTGCTCTCAATCAGAATGTCACTCCACGCGTTGCTGCTTCATTTTTTTCCGTCTCTCATTCTGTTTTTTTTTTCTCTTTTTTGGCAACAACAAATGAGCAACAAGGTGCCGAAAAACAAGCCTCCCAAAATAGTAGTTGGCAGCCACGTTTTTTTCATTCCATTCCATTCCTTGTGTGTTTTTTTTCGGGGTTCTATCTTGGTGTGCGGCTAATTAATGAAGGTAGCCGCTTTATCAGCAAAACTGTCTGACGCCGGACCACACGAGAGTTGTACCCAAAAAAAATGCGACTCACATTCTGTGCGATGACTCACAGCAGACAAAAAGAGAGAGAGAGAGAGAGAGTTAAGAACCCCTCGAACAAAAGTTTAGTGTGCGTTTTAGCACGTGGTTTTGTTGCAAGCTTCGTTGTTGCAGCTGCCTCTGCCTCTGCCTCTGCAACAAAGACACACCTGCACAGCTGCCCATTAGCCGCACTGATCGATAGCTTTAGCCAACTTGGCCAACGAGTTGATTCCGAACAACAACAACAACAACAACAGCAACAAAAAAGCCGCTTTATAATTTGAAAGGCACATCGTCCGCCTTGTGTCCGCCTTCTTGTCGCCAGCCTAACTGCATTTAACATTTGCAGCAGCTGTCAGGACATGCAAGGGTTGTCCCTCTAGTTGTCTCCAGGACAACTCAAGGGCTTAGAGCCCAACAGTAGCAACAGCAACAGAAACAGAAACAGCGACAGATACATATTTACTTCAATTAATTTAAGCTATCCATTATACTTAGCAAAGTCCTTTGGCAATTGAAAGGGTTGCCTTGTGGAGATAACCATCTGAATGCGAAGCTTACGATCCTGAACAATCAGCATATCTTAAATGTTATAGCTGCACTTTCTTTTCATTTTAGAAAGGCAGCTCCTTTTAATTTTTTACAGGTTGGGCATACAAAGTGATCTTCAGTAATTCGTCTTAAGAATATAACAGAAAAGTTAATGTAGGACATTGCTATTATTAATGAATTGTAAAAGAAATATAAAAACCATAATATATCTTAATTAATCAATTTTCGAATCCCTTTATTACTTTTGGATCCTTCCAACAAATTTTACCAAATATTTTTGAATAGAAATCAAATTGAATAAAATGAGCTTACACTTAGATCATAATGAAGAATGATTCGCGACAGTTTTATTAACTTAGCTTTGTGTAATTAAAAGAATTTCGATTGATTCTAGAAATTTTGTAACCTAAGTCTAGTATTTTAGGTCTTGTATTGATAAATTTTAATTTTTAATGTGCTTAGTTTTAGTTTTAATATTTCTATTCTATAAGTAGTTCTATTTCAAAAGCACAATTTCAAAGATGAATTTTTCTTTGATGAACTAAATTTTTCTTCATATAAATTGAGGATTTACATATCATATATATTTATAAGTTTCTTCTGATCATTATTTGAGAGAGAAATAATAATTTTAAAAACTTTCCTATTATTTAATAAATATCTTCTAAATTTTCTGAATTTTTCGTTTTTTTTTTTTGGTTTTCTGTTGATTCTTAAACAGAAATTATACGTTTTGTTTCCAATTCAGAGACTTAGCATATTTTCTAAAGTTTTCAAAACCTAATCATTATTATATTATATTTCATTAAAATTCTGTAAATTGCTTAATTACTTTTGTATTAATTTCCTATCTGTTTTAGAAATCTGTCATTTTAATTATAAGTTTTTTTTTATAAAACTGAATATTTCTTTATGCCTATCTTTAACACATATGCTCACTAGCTGATTAAGATTCCTTGTTGAACAGCAAGCAAAGTTAAGTTGTCGAAGGCAGTAAAAATGAACTGGAAGATGCCGAGAAGAGAACAAAGTAGTCAGAATTTATGGGTAAACTAAGTGATATATCTACTTATTAATAGGCTGCTCAGCCACTGCAAAGAGCTTTACTCGCTCTCTCTTTCACTCTGTGTGTGAATATTCATAGCATTTCATATTTGTCTACTCAGTTAAGGTGGCTGTTGCTGTGTAGTTGTTCTGGTTGTTGTTGCTGCTGCAGTTGCTGTTGGCTAACCGTGGCCAATGCCAATAAACAATAATTCCCATGACTGTCACTAAGGCGCAACGTACACAGCGACTTCCCAGACACTGCGACGACGTCGACGACGACGACGGCGATGACGACAAAGGCGGTCGACTAGACTTGTGAACTACTCATGCCAGCAACAACTAAAACAAAAACCACAGCAACAAACACAACAACAACAGCAGCAACAGCAGGTGAGATGTATTTGCTGCTGTGCCACACCGAAGCTGGTTTTTTCCTCCTACTTGACGTTCATCATCATCATCGGACAGCAGCAGCAGCAACCACCGCAAGCATCGACAACATTTGCTATACACATCACCAACACAGAAACTCTCTTTGACGACTCGTCTGCGGCGCAAAAGTTGTGGCAAAGTTGATCTGCGCTTGATCTTGTCATTAAACGCAGCAACGTAATGATGTTGCTGCCGCCAGCTGGCTTATTGAAATTTGTCTTGGCAGCATGTTGCAGCAACATGTTGTTATTGCCACTGCAGGCTACCAGTTTTTTTTTCTTTTTTTGTTCATAGTTGCTAAACAAAATAGGTGCACAATTTGCACACACTCTGCGCTTTTCCCATTTCCACGCATGGAATGCGGGCAGCAAGGCAGCCCGTCCTTGAGGCAGCCTGTTGCAAGTGGCAAGTTGCAAGCCTGCGTACATCGACGTCGTCATAGTAAATAACTTGTTATGGTCAAATATTTCAACGTTGCCTGCCATGACATGAGCAGCTTCAGCTTCTGCTTCAGCTTCAGTTGCAACTGCAGCTTGCAACTTTAAGGCAGCAAAAGAGGAGGGTAGAAGGAGGCTTGTGCTTAGTCAAGTTGACAGCGCGCTAACTTGACTGAGGTTGTGGCTATGCAGCCTGGAGCAGCAACAGCTTCGATGCTTCTAAATATCTGTCTGCGGCATTTGTTGATAAGCATGCCACGGCCACAGAAGGTTGCCCCACACCAGACATCAGTCTGTCTGCAGTTGCTGCACCACCTCCTCCTCCTCCAGCTCCTTCTTCAACTACTACTTGTTATTACACTAGACTGCACGGCGTCGCAGCTCTCAGCTGCCTTCTCCTACTTCTTCTCTCTCTTTCTCTCTGAGCTGAACTGAGCTGAGAAATGTCATCGCTGTCAACAGCAAGCTGCAGATCGCTTCGCTTACTAACTGTCTGATCTTCTCAGTCCGCCATCTGTCTTTGCTGCAAATTATTTCAATTGCCGCACTGCACTGCAAAACTATCCAGATATTTTTATTATTACTGCAGGCTAATCAACTAGCTTCGCGGTTGGAATTTGTCCACAAACTGTCACTGGAATGTGAACCTATTTCGCAGTCATTGTCTCTGCCGAGTCTCTGCTCTGAAGCTCTGAAGCTGCGGTCTAATCAAAATGGATAATGATCTTGAAATTTCAGCAATTTCAAAGAAACTGTAGCAACAGTTAAGCTTCGCATAGTTGACAGATTGTAGATTGAGTTCGAAAATGTTTAAGAATTATTAATGCCAAGTATGAGTGAAATAAGATTTTATATAGTTGACGTCAAGTTTTTTAACGACTACAAAGAAATGACGAAATACTATAGATAAATAATGAAGGAAATTCCTTCAAATAAATTAATAAATTTTTACACTATTTCAAAGTATTCAAAATTGAGTGTATTTATGGTATTAAATTACGAGTATTAATTATACAAAAAGTTGAAGATGTTAAAACAATTTAATTGCTTGAATAAATTGGTTGAAAATATAAAACATTTTAAATATGATACAAATATCAGATATCAAGTTCTTAAAGTTAGTTTAAGACTATAGCAATATTAGTTCTATTAAGATATTACAAAATTCCTTGCCTCCTAACTCAATATAAAAAACTCTAAATATAAAATCATATCATTGTTTTTAAAAGTAAAATGTAATAGGATTTTAACTCTTTATGAATTAATTATTATAATTACGAATAATCCGAATAATAATATTATAACCATGATTTCTATAACTACTGTTTTGGTATTTATAATTGATTGAAAATAATAATTCATAAAACGATACACAGAATTGTGAAAAAAAATGTTTTGGTTTAATTTTGTTTATTGGATACAATATAGTAGCATTTCTATATTTCAATTTGGCCTGATTCTACCATATTTATAGTAATAACGTATATTGTAACTATGATCCCCAAAATATAATATATATGAATTTAATGAACAATCATAATTAATATCTACAATACCTAAATTGCTTATAGATCTTAAATAAGTTATATTTATAAGTTATTTAGCATAATGATCATATTATTATTACTCAAACATAAGAACATTGTCATTTAAATAGCTTTGCATTCTATTCAGTTTCATTAAATAGTTGTTATCACATGTTTTCAGACTTCATTTCATAGCTGTCCCATCTATTCCCTTTAATGCTCAGAGTCAGCATCTGGTATATTCCAGTTTCTGCCAGAGCACAACCCAAAAAAAAAACAGCAACAACAAAATTAAATAAAAGAGTCAAAATGAAAAAAACAAGGAGAAGGGAGGAGGAAGGAGGGAAAAAAAGCGAGGCAAGCAAATCAAGGCAATTGCCCACACACTACGCTACTGTTCGGTGTCCAGAAAGTGCTGCATTCAAGATGCTCAACTTGTCCCAACTCGGAGGCATGCTCCACGGCATGCAGCATGCTCCTCTGCTCTGCTCTGCTGTGTGCTGTGCTGTGTGCGATGCTGTGGTCTGCTCCACTGTGGTCGCAAGATCGCATAGCATAACAATCTCCAGCGTCACGTTAAAGATTTCACTTGAAGCTCGCGAAAAATCACCTGATGACTAAATTAAAGTGGCGCTGGTATGCTTTGGGCAACGTCTTCCCCTCTCTTCCTTTCCCCCTCGCTGTCTACTCTCCCCGCTCCCCCTCTCTTCACTTGCCCTTGTCAGCTTGTGAACTAATTTCGTAAATTTTTCGAGCTGCTCTCATTCCATGCACAATGT
This sequence comes from Drosophila albomicans, assembly GCF_009650485.2. NCBI lineage: Eukaryota > Metazoa > Arthropoda > Insecta > Diptera > Drosophilidae > Drosophila > Drosophila albomicans. The sequence goes on along the minus strand of NC_047629.2, from coordinate 43,954,881 downwards.
TGTTTTTGTGTCGTTCGCATTGGATTTTCAACCGGCTTTTTGAGCAGCCAACACACACATACATACATGTGTGTATATATGTGTATAGTCACACACACTGTTGCATTTTTAATGAATTCCAATGAGCGGCTTCTTCTTCGGCTATTGGCCGAAAACGCGGTGTGCGGTCGCCTTCTGCCCCTAAACGGGCGGGCGAGGCAATTCACTTCACTTCACTTCGCTTTACTTCAGCTCAGTTCGTTTTACTTGCGCGTTGCAAGCTGCTCGTTGCCCCCGTCGCCTGTATTGCCTGTTGCAAGTTGGGACTGCGATTTGGTTAGTTAGTCGCTGGTTGCAACGTCACAACGCTGATCGCTGGCTGCTGGCTGCGCTTGCATTTTGTGCGCCTTGTTAAGAATTTCATTAAAAATGAAGACCTGAGACCCAGAAGAATGTATGTTTCTCCCAGCCCAAGTCTCGCTCTCTCTCTCTCTCTCTCTCTCTCTCTCTTGCTATCTCCCTCTCTCTCTCTGGCTAGCTGCCACCAAAAAATGCCTGTTGTTGTTGTCGCTTTTTGTTAGCTCGCCACCGTGGAGTGGATTGGAAGCTGTGCGCCGGCGTTGCGCCTGCGCTTGCATATCTCCAAGACAATCAACGACAACAACACAACCAAACACACACACACACATACGTATAGTGTATACACATTCGTATACACACTCAGTCTCACAGTGGCGCTTTGTGGTCAGCGATTGCCCACCAGCGCAGACTTTGCCTCAATGCCCGCAGCTCCACCTTCAACTTCAGTCGCATCTTCGTTTTTGGGTGCAACGAAACATTTTTAATTGGTTTTGTTTCATTTTGTCGGCAATGCCGCCAGATGAGCAAAGACAGAGGCAGCCTGAGGAGTTGCAGAGGGGAGAAGCGAGAGCAGTAGCAGAAGGAGCAGGAGTAGAAGGAACTGGGAGAGCAGCAGCAGGAGTAGAAGGAACAGAGCAGAGAGCCAAGGAAGCTGCACAGGGAGTAGAGTAGAGTAGAATACCAGAGAACACTAAAGGGAGGCATAGGAACAGCAGCAGAGGGAGCAGGAGTCGAGGGAACAAAGCAAAGGAAGCAGTAGGAGAGGGAGTAGGAGCAGCAGATAGAGTAGAGAGCAAAAGGAGTAAAGAGAGCTATAGGAAGAGTAGAGGCAGCAGTAGTAGAGGGAACAGAGCAGAGCTGAAAGGAAGCTCCACAGGGAGGAGCAGCAGCAGAGGAAGCTGGAGAGGGAGATAGAACAGAGAAGAGAGGGAGTAAGGGGAGCGAAAGCGGCAAAGGGAGCAGGAGAAGCAGCAGTAGGAGTAGAGGGAGCAGAGCAGCGAGCAAAGGAAGCTGCAGCAAAAGGGAGCAGGAGCAGCAGATAGAGCAGAGAACAGAGGGAGTAAGGGGAGTCAAAGGAGCCAGAGGAGCAGAGGGAGCAACAGCAGGGGCATACAGCAGAGGGAACAGCAGGGGCAGCAGCAGAAGCAAGCTAAGAGCTGAAAGCCCCGCCACAGTGGCTAGCATTTTGGCATGGCCATTGGGCATTGTCTCCTGCCACGATGTGTGTGTCTCGCTCGCTCTGTGTGTGTTGCCGTGGCATGCAACAGCAGCAGAAATTGACGGACTGCCTTAAATAAGCAACTCAAGGTTGGCTGCCAGTTTTCCCTAAAGACAACAGACAACAACAACAACACACACATGCAGAGACTAACTGATTGTTGTTGTTGTTGTTGCTGCAGTCGATCGGTGGCCACATCAAGTCAACAAAAGATTGAAAACTCAATATAGCACCGAGCCAACGGGAGACTGAGTTGAAGCTGCAGATGAAGTTGGAGATGAGAGTTCGTTCGCTAAATGGTAAGTGGTAGAGGAAGGATGGAGAGAGAGGGGAGAGGAGTGGGGGGGAGGAGTGGGGACTGCTGACAGACACGCAAAACATTCGCCAGTTCAAATCCCAAAATTGGCAATTTATCCTTTATGAACTTACAAAATAGCCGCCGTTTATACCAAAACAAGTTAATTCGTCGTCATTGGACTTGGGAGTTGCGAATTGCGAGTTGCGACTTCAACTTGGTATTGGAATTGTTAGCAGAGACGCAGACGCTGTCTGCAGATGTTGTTGCTGCTGTTGTTGTTGTTGTTGTTGCTGTTGCGAGTCTCTTGACGATGACGAAGGGCCGCCAACGAAACAATGAAACCAATGAAACCAGACGAAACTGAGACTTGACTAGCGACTAAGCTGTTTAAAAGGGGTAACAACGAACGAGCAACCGACTCAAGAGGCGGCGCAATGAAAGCCAAGCCGAAAATGCAACTTTACTCCTACTCCCAGCTCCTACTTTATCTTCTACTCTGACTCCTACTCCTACTCCTAGTTCTGTTGCTGCTACTGAGAGCATCGCTTTAAATAGATGTGCCCAAGTTTAGACAATAAAGCCATAATTGTGCATAAGTGCGGCACATTGAACATACACACAAACATTCCCATACTTAAACTCATACTCATACCCAGACTCAGACTCAGTCTGGCACTCATTCCCATACTCATACTCATACTCATACTCATATATTTCGTACAGGATTGAGGAACGAGCGAAGCTGTAGCAAGTTTAGTTCCCACAGCTTAAGGAGTCGAATTTGGCTAGAAAAGCAAACAACAAACAGCAGCAGCAGTTGAAAGTAAAACAGACAAGGCGAGAAAGTAACTTAAGATAGTCATAAAATACGTTTTTATTACCAAAAAGAAATGTTCATTACTATCATTAAAAATTCATCAAAGTTATTTTAAACTTATTTTCTAATTTTTTATATTTTTTTTAACACATCGTCTAAAATAATAATTATTGTAAATAAATAATAATTACAATATTAAACCAATCGAGATAGTAGACAAGTGTTGGATTGCTGGAATCTGGATAATCTTAATGACATCGAAGTATTTTTGATAAACAAATAAAATGTTGTGTTAGACCAATAAGTTTTTACAATTTAAAAGTAGCCTGAAAAATACAAATTTCTCAAATCAAGGACATGCAACTTAACAACAACTGACCCTTTAAATAGCGATCTAAGTAATGTGCAGATAATGTCTAGCTCTTGACATTGCCAAAGAAATAGACAAACTTTATTGATACTGAAATTAACTTTAACAAATTCAAGCCAAATAAAATATTATTTTATTTCTAACCAAAATGTTAATTCTTTCATTTGAATTCCACCTCAGAATAACATTTAAAATTAGGATACGAAAAATAGTGAGTGTTTTTGAAAGTATTCTTAAAATAGATACGTTTGTAACTTGAGGATTAAGATTAGCTTTTGTTATTGTCCATTAAATATTATATGTGTATTATAACTGTGGCGAAATAAAAGACTAATTCTTATGCTTAGCTGATAAGTTATATTAGATTCCAAATTAACTTTACCAAGCAGTATACAAATGAAATATAATCTTGTTACTTACAAAGAAATATTCATAAACTTCATTTCAAATTAAGATAAAGATAATAATAAAAGTATTATGGTATTATAGTGTTTCCAAAAATAGAGACTGTAAATCCAAGGCTTATGTTTAGCTTTTGTTATTGCCCTAAAAAACATAGAAACTATGTTAACACTTGAACAAATTGAAATCCTAACGCTAAGTAGATAAGCTATTTTAGTTTTAGGGCTTGTGATAATACCGATGTCAAGGCTAAGGCTAATGCTAATTAGGGTAATCATAATTTAATGTGTGCAAGCATAAATTAAATAATTTGAACGCAATTAAAATGAAATATATGTATAAAGCGCATATTAATTAATGCTTGTTGCACTTTTCTCCATTGCTCAACGTTTTTTGTGTCGTCTACAGGTGAAGGTAATTAGAGTACTACTAAATTTCCTTGCTCGTTTTATTGTTCTTTAATTTAATGAGCTGTTTTGCAGAGTGAGAAACTTGGATGATATCTGACGTGTTCTAGTTCGTCGTAGTTCGTGTTGGCTAAACTACGTTTTTTCTCTCTCTCGTTTTTTTTGGTCTTATCTGATGTATGCATAGGGCGTCAAATTCTGTTCCATTTTCATAGGTGCTTGGCTTGCAATCAGCACGGAATATCTTTATAGCACTATGCACTTGGCTGCGTTGGCCAAGACAAAACTATCGAAAGTCCCAAATGGCAACATTCGAGTACTCCCCACGGTCTGACTGACTAACTGACTAGCTGACTAACTGACTGAATGACTGAGTGGCCCTGCTTGCTGTTGGCTAATTGCGCAAATCTGTTAAAGGCAACCAACTAGCCGGCAGACGCTGATCGACAGCGAGACGGGCTGGAGACGACAGGTGGCACACGAAAGCGCCAAAAGTGGCAGACAGAACAAACGCAGAACAAACACAGAACACAGACATTTCCCAATCCCAATCCCAATGCCAATGCCAAGTGGCAACAGACACAGACACAGCAGTTGGCGGTGCTTTCTACTAGCTATGATAATGTATATTTTATGAGTTAATTCCCAACAACTACTGCTGCTGTCCATGTTGCAGTTGCTGTTGCAGTTGCTGTTGCAGTTGCAGATCGCGTGCTGCACTGTTACAGTAAAACTGATGCCTGACTATCTTCCCCCTTCCTTGTAGCTGACTTTCTCCACTCTGCTGTCTAGTCCATCAGCTCGTCTTGCGCTCATCACGCTTCACAAATTCGCAGCTTGTGCAGTGCTCATAATTCTCAGCTCACACAGCTCTCTTATGCTGGGATCCCTTTTCCCCCTCTTTCCTTGGCTGGGAGAGTTGTTATTGTCCCTGTAGCAGTCCCATTTGCAAACCCTAACAAGTCTGTTAAGCTGCAGACGAGTCTGCTCGACTAATAAATACCTTATAAACATCTTTTTTGAATTACAACTGATTTATAACTTTGAATATTTAAAATAGTGATTGAAAATGCGATAGAATTGTTAATTTTAAATGTTTACTTTTATTTCTAACTAACAAATAATTCTAAAATCTATTATATTTATTATTATTTCAAACTTAGAATTAAAGCCACCAAAAGCAACTTGAGATTGAATTTAAAAAATTTTGATTTTTCTTGAAAAAGCTTTTAAGCTATATTTTTAATATCCTTATACTTATTAATACCGTGTTGTTTAAGATACATTTATCTTATTAAAATTTAATTTGAAATAATTAAAATAATAGTAATATACAATTACTTAAGTTTTAAAGCTTTTCGATCTAGTAGTAGTATAGTATTACATATGATATATAAATATGACAATCCACATTAGTATTGTATTATTTATTTATAATAAAATATTTGGAATAAATTGTGCACGAAAATGCTTTGCTTACAAATTCAAAACGATGCTTCAATATTTTATTATTATTTTTTATTTAAAACAATTTATGAATCAAAAAAGAAGGGTGTTAAATTTCAAGAGTATTTAGGAATATTATCACTAAATTCGGTAGCTCTTGCTTTTTTAGTTTCAGAGATCTAGGTGTTTAAACAAGCGGACAGACAGACGGACGGATAAGACTTTAGAGCTGTAGCTACATCCTTTCTAGTGCTTGCAGTTTATATTTGTAACTATCAGCAACTTTAGATACCCTTCTAGCCCTTTTTGTTAGCGAGTATAACAAGCGTCAGCGGCAGCTTTGTTGCGGTCTGTTTTCGGTTTGTCTGACCCCAAACCCCACAGCGCCCTCCCTCTCAGTTCCTCTCTGGGCTGCCACCTCCTGCAGCAGTTGACTGCTTCTTCATTTCGATTCGCTTTCGGTTTGCAGCAAAACTATACGTATAACATACAACGCTGACGTCGCTTTGACTGTGCAAGTCTTCGAGTCTTGAGACGACTCCGAATTGCGACTCCTCCAATTCGCACTTTGGTTAAATTAGTTGCGGTCTGGGAAGTTTGGCCACCATAATTTCCCGTGGCGTTTGCCGACCCGACAACTGCAACAGCAACAGCAACAAGAGTAACAACAACAACAACAACAACAACAACAACATTACACTCCACTTAGCCGACAGACGCCGCCAAGTGTGTGACCGAGCGCGCTGATTGAAGCCGCCTGCATCAACGCCATCAACAGAGAGATCTCAGATCTCAGATCTTCATTGCCAAGTTGTTGTTGTTGTTGTTGTTGCCGCCTTCTGCTCACGTTGTCAGTGAGCGGAGGGGAGAGAAGAGGTGAAGGGGAGCAGCCGAAAATTGCAGCAGCTAAAGGATTAACCTCAAATTTCTGCTGGCGGTGTTTGGCTTTCAACGCTTAATTGGTTGTGAAATCATCATTATCACATGGACATGCAAGACCAAGCGAATGAGTACGAGGCAGGGGAATGAGAGAGGGGGAGGGGAGGAGAAGAGTGGTGACTAAGGAGACTGAGGTGCTGGCCTCTTGGCTGTTGGCTGTTGCCCGTTGGCTGACGGCGTTGGCGTTGCAGCCTCCTTCATCACTTCTCAAGTTGTTGCTGATGATTGTTTATTAAGCAGCGCCAGAGCAACAGCAACAGCAACAACAACTCAAACAACTCGAACAACTTGCCCCGTTTCTGTTGCTGCTGCTGCTGCGTGTCCTGCAGATAGCTGACTCTACTGGCCATATAATTTGCGCGTGATTCATTTATGATTGGAACAGACTCTTGTCTGTTGTGTGTGTTGTTTATACAGGCATCATTCCAGTTGAGGCGGCGGCACGATCAGCAGATGTCTATCCAAAGCCAAAGCCAAAGCGGCGCTTGCCAATCTCTGTCTCTCAAATTATAGGCCAAGACCACCAAAGCGTTAACTGAAATATTTAGCAAGTTTGTTTCTTTGATTTCCAGGAAGCAACCTGCCTCCTCTCTCTGTCTCTCTCTTGACTCTTGCAGTCAAATGAGCAACGCGCAATCGCGCTCTTTAATTAAGCAACTTTTGCCGCCAGGAAGTGCAGCCAAAAATAAAGCAAAGAAACTGAGAATTGGCATTGCCAGCAGGCTAAAGCAAGCTCAGCGAAGCGTTGACAAGATCGCTCTCCTTCTCTCTCTCTCTTCCCTCTTCTCTGATCGACAACAAAAAAAGGCAACTGCAATATGAAACACAACGGGAGAGTTTGCCCAAAAATGGTACGCGCCGAATTTTCCCCAAACCAAAAACAACATCTTGAGCTGAGCTGCGGCGGCTGCGTAACATTAATCATAAATTACCAGGTCGTTGAGAGTTGGCCAAAAAGCAAAGCACGAAAAAAAAGAAGTCAGAACTGCGACTCCTTCAGACTACAGTCCACAGACAGTAGACGCCCCAACGTGTGGCGAGGTGTTCGCACAGCGCGTTTATAAATTTTGCCAAGCGCCAGAGACCCAGAGTCAGAGTTGATTGAGCCGAAGAGAGGTGAGGAGTATGTGGCTGCTTGTCCAGCGCGAACTCGCGAACTCAGTGCGAGCCCAAAAATGATCATCTTCATCATTTGCCGACCACGTAGTAAAAAAAAAATAAAGCAGTATGTGAGATATGGCGGCAGCAGGCCAAGGTTATAATTGGCCCAAAGCGGGCGCTGAGACAAACGAGAAGCACAGCTCGTAAAAAGGCAAAAAGAAGACAAAAACCGCAAGAGAGGCGGCAACGACAGCCACCACAGTCATGAGCTAGACGATGGACCAGGCAGTTGTTAACCCACCAAGAGCAGCATCTCATCCTCACCAACCTGTGGGCAGCCAGCATCAGCAGCAGCAGCAGCTCGATGGAACGCACGTGCTTAACCTCTGACTTTGTTTTGGCAGCAGCAGCCACAGCTAAAGCAACAGCATCAACAGCAGCAACCACAGCAGCTACAGCAGCAGCGGCTACTTCAAGTGGCAGCTTGGCGATTAGTCTCGGATTGTTACCGGGAACTCTGAGTGGTTGTTTATGAGCCTCCCAAGACACGCCCACTTGATGCCAGCCTGGGAATGCTTGCCTTTAACTTATATGCAAAGACCAGCCAGCAAGCCAGCTAGCCAGCGATTCTGCCATTTAAATAGTTAACTCCAACGAACTGAAAACTTCGAGTTAGTTAAAGCTCAGTCAGCTCGCTTCAATTGTGCGAACAACACAAATTGAATTTGGGGCAGCAAAAGAGTTTTAGTAGAGATCAGTTAAGCGATTAGTTTTGCATCGAAGATTAAAGGAGAGCGATTATAGCTTTGAGGATGTGTAAAGTATTGGCAGAATGCAACCTTGAACGCAGGCAGATAGTTTCCCAATTAAAGTCCCATTAATTCACACTCTTTAAAGCTTAATAGATTCGTTATGGGATGCGAGTTGTCTATGAGAAATTACTAATTTAATATTGAGCTATTTAACTGAAGCTTATTTAGGTCAGTTCACAAAAATGCTTTCAAATTATATTATTAAATCCTTTCATATTCTTTCTAGATCCTATTTGAAAAACTGTCAAACAACTTGCATGTATTTAAGCTTTAGTTAGATTGCCAATGCTTAAAATGAATTTAAGGTATTCATATTTTCCACTATAAGATACGAATTCATTCCTTCAAATTATTTGAAATTTGTTTGTACATTTGAAGTACTGAATTTGATCTTTTAAAATGTTGTGCCACGGATTTCTCTTGATGCCTTCAAAGTGTTTGTTTTAGAAGTTCGCTTATGCATTTAGTTGAATAATTTCAGTCTTCATACGAATCACAAACACATTCGATGCAAATTGAATGCATTCAAAGATTTACATAGAAATTAACTTATTATAAACAAGAAGAAACCTTTCTAAACATCCTCCTTGCACCAGCTGTCAATTTGTCATTGAACATTCAACAGCTTCTCGATGTGATAATCAATTCCCTTCCTCAACAGCCTCTCAAAGTGATAATCCGTTCTCTAAACACAATTTACTTGCAGTCACAATTCAATTATCATGATAATAAAGTCGTTTACTTTATGCATTGCACAGATGACGCAACTTTGCCTATCAAAAGCCAAAGCGACCTGACGTCCTCCAACGTTCTGCAAGTCACTGAACTCCAATGCAATAGAGAATAGAAATGCATGAGAAACTCTTGCGGAGAGCAAGAGAAAGCAGAATCCGCCCACATTTTGTGAGGCAGCCTTGCCGCAGAATGCAATCAATTCAGCTGGCCGTTGACAGGCATTTGTAATATTATGCTGCAGGACATTGCAGGACAAGTCGCACTGTCGCCTTGCTGGCTCCTCGCCAGCCATATTTACTGCACTTTGAGGACAGCTCATAAAACACAGCTTGCTCGTAATGTGGCTGCTTTAATTGCGCCGCAAACTGCGCTACAAATTCAATTTCACGCAAATTGCAAATCTGGTATCGAGTGTAAGATAGAGTATAGTGTAAGATGAGAGTTGCAGGCGTGACATTGTCTTTGCAACTGACAGTTTTCAACAAGCGACAGTTTCAATCTGTTCGTTGCATAAATACGCAAATTTCTGTAATGCCAAGACATTTCCATTTAGCAAAAGCACTTGGCCCGATTCCCTCTAGGCAAAACACACACAAAAGAGCCAAAGAGCAAACGAGGAAAGCGCCAAGTGAAAAATCACTGAATATTTTGCTGCAGCAAATGGATAAACTGGCATCTATCTGTATGTGTCTCTCAGTCTCTGTCGCGTTTCAGGAATGGTGGCGCCAAAAAACTACTAAAAATAAAGTTTGCATTCTCTCTATTTGTTTCCTGTCGCCTTGTCCCAGTCCCAGTCCCTGCCCTTGTTCCAGTTCCCATTCCTACCCCTTTCGGTTAAGCTAAAAATCATCCACCAAACTGCCAGAAAACGCAATTCGCATTAAGGCAGGTTGACAGTTTTGTGACTCTAGGAAGGAAAGTCATAAAAAACTGCATAAACTTTGAAAAGAAATTAAATTGGGAAAACATTTTATGAATCTATGATAAGCATATACATTTTGTTGTCCTAGCTGATTAAATTAAACACTTACATAGATTTGAGAGATATTTGTGCAGTTAATATTATAAGTTGACTTTCTTGACATTTTTATTTAACCCAAATTGTGAGTAAACGAGGTTTAAAAATGTGAAATACGAATTTAAGATTCAAATTAACGTTACTTTTTTCTACGTTATGTAGCAAGAGAGGGCGCCACTTGTTGGCGACATCTATGGAAACTAATTCGAGATGCAAATTAATGTTACTTTTTTCTAAGCTGTATAGCAAAAGATGACGCTATTTGTAAGCGACATCTATTGAAACTTATGAAGACATACTGCACATTAATTAGACCGCTAGAGGGCTGCACAAATTCACTGCTTGCTCACTAATCATTATCTGCGAATTCTCCCACAGATGGCGTGAGCAAGCAGTAAAGTGAACTGCTTGCCGTTACGTAGCGTTAATGTTACGTGACGTTACGTAACGAAAAGTCACTTAACGTTAACGCTACGCAACATAAAATTTAATTTAAATGCAAACCGACAACAAAACACTCAAAGTTTTGTTTAAGTAAACAGATTTGCGGCAAATCTTTCCCTAACTACGAAATCGTGATGCGCATGCAAAATGAATCTCTGCAGCAGGTCAGTATCAAATTATACACAAACTAAATGCAATTTAGAATTAATTACGCCTGGTCAATTGGCAAGTGGGGAAGAAGGGAAGAGGAGAGGGGGAACAGCAGCTGCCTCACATGGTTGGCCCCACAAGTTTAAGCAGCTTGTGCTGAGGTTACAAATTCTCATATGTCGAGAGACAGACAGACGACAAGGAAGCAGAAACAGAAACAGAAACAGAAACAGTCAGGAGAATTGGCAACAGTTGACACTGAGCATTTAACGCTTCAGCACGTTTTCAATTCAATTTACACAAGGCTGCCAAGTGGGCAGAGAAGGGCAGCAAAGCGGGGGGGAGTGGGGGACGGGGTTGACGAAGTTGGCGTGGCCAAGAGAGCGCCAAGGAAGTTTAGGCGTTGAAGCGTGCAAAAACTTAAGCAGACGCACAGAGCATGACAAACGAGAAGGACAACAACAACAACAACAAGAACAAGAACAATAATAATGATAATAATGAACACTAACGGTAAGCGAATTATGCGACAAAGACAATAAGAAGGGGGACGAAGGGAAGATGCTGCTGCACTTGCTTAAAGTAAATGTAAAGAGAAGCACAATAAATCAACAAATTGCGCGTGGCCAGAAGGGTTTGCATTGTATCTTTGTATCTTTAGATACTTTTGCTTTGCTGGCCAAATATATTTATGGGCAAAAACAATAAGCGAAACGCTTAAAAATGCATAAATCAAATCACAAAACGCAGCCAAGGGAACTCAAACAAAAACAAAAAGAAAGCGAAAGAGAGTGGAAGTGGGAGAAAGAAAAGCGAATGTCAAAATGATAATCGCCAACAACTGTTGGAACTGCGTGTTGACAAATGTTGTCGCGTTGCGTTGCGTTGTTGAGAGCAGCGGGTTGGGTGGCAACCCTGACCAATGCGAAATGCTAGGCCGGCAAAAACACATTTCACTTATTAGGCGGGGGATGGGAGGCGGGGGGAACTGCGGCGTCATCTTAACAATAATCATAAAAACAAATGCAAAACGCAAAAGCCAACCAACATCATGACAGGCATTGCTTATGGCAATCACCCCCTCCCCTCTCCCCGCTAGCGACATCCCCTTCTTTTACTAACCCCTTAATCCACTTGTTTCTGAGCTCATAATGCTTCTTCCCCTTTGTCCCTCTGTCCTGACTGCTTATTAGAATACGTTTGGGTCGCTGATTCCTTGGTTCGTTGGGTAGTTGACCATTTGCGCAAATATTTGCGATATACGATTGAGTGTTTGTTATTGGCATACGACGCGGCTTAAAGCACACAATCTGATTATGAATACTCCCAAGGAGGGGGAAAATTTCTCTAAGTATATTTAACGATGGGTAAGCTCCATATTTTGTTAATTAATATGATCCACTGTTAGGCTTAGTTGTACGTAATGCGAAGAAAACTACTCTAGGGCGTAAAAATTAATTACTTAGTGAGTAAATACTAAGAATTAGTTTCTACTTACGATTAGAATGTTTTCTTAATAGCAAACTTTTATATTTTCTGCTAAGCATTCAAAAATTTCCGAAAATTACATCTTAAAACCTAAAATAAATATTGATTTTAAGATCAACCCGATCTTAAAAAAAAAGTATAAAACAAGACTTAAATTTTTAAAACAATATTTCAATAGTCATTCTTCGTTCATTTTAATTTCACGCGCAAACATCGACTACAAAATTATGTTATATTATTTGCATGCCTTCTGCTTTGAAAATTTTTTATAGCATACTTTTAAGGGGGTTTAGTTCATTTCATTAACACAATATTAATATTTCAATTTCAATATTTTGTACACAAGAAAACTACATAAAAGATAATTTACATTTAAAACCTTGTTTATTCATTGAATTTTTGGCGCCTAATTTAGTTAAAATTATGATCATAAATTAGAGACTTTTAAAGTTGAAATTATGATCATAAATTAGAGACTTTTAAACTTGTCCAATTCAATTAGCAAGTGTATTTGGTTATTAATAAAAACTAAATGAATATAAAGAAATGGATTAATGGTTTAAGTTACAATATATTTATGTCCCTATTTTAATGATGAATAACAATTCATTAGATTTAAAACATTGAGCATGTAAACTATTTAACTGCTCAAATTATTATTATTGCTTTTAAAGCACAAAATAAATTTCAAGAAAATATTTAGGAAACAGTTCAATTCTTGAACAAAAACAGTATTTTTTTTTTTATTACAGCCAAAAATACCCATCGATTTAATGTTCGTATTAAGCCAATCTGTTGAGCGTATCTGCCACACAATAAAAACTCAAACGAGCAAAAGTTTTTTACCTTATATTGAATTCAAATCGATAAATTTAGATATACATATATTGAACGAAGTAAGTACTCGCATTCGAACTCATATTTTCATATCATTAGTTTTGTTTTTGCCTTCCTTTTTGAATTTGCATCGAGGGAGAGCATTATCATATGTAATGACGCCGCTGATTTCGTTTGCCATTTGCTTTGGCCAAGTTCAAACACCTTGAACAAATATTTTACTTAATGTGGATGGAAGCAGAAAGCAGGTTGGGGACTTCCCCACAGATACCTTTGCTGCCAGTTGATTTTTGGAAAATCGAATCTTGAATTAATCATGCGGAATAAATTTACTCTACATTTGCTTAAAACTGAAGCACAGACTGAGAAATAGATAGAGATAGAGAGCAGAGAGAGAGCGAAGAACATTTTGTGTGTGTGAATTCAATTTTCATATTTTTGTGGATTTTCTTTTGCCAAGTTTCTATTAATTGAATTAAAATTGCCATTTCATTTCCATTTGCTGCCATTTGCTGAGGGATATAAATAATAATTCGATTTAATTCCAATTCGAATTCCAAATTGAAACCGAAACTGAAACCGAGAATCCACAAAACAGAAAACAGAAAAGAGCCAAAAATTTATGACAGCTCGCAAAGATTTACGTGTTTTTGCTGGATTTGGCAATCTTTTTCACATTTTTGGCGAGTTCAATAACTTTTGGGGTGGATTAAAACATAATTCCATTGTCATGGAAATTTATGAGCTTAGTTTCGACATTGTTGTCATCGGTTGGAAATATTTGCAACATTAGGGCCGAATTAGCAATTCACTTATGGCATCCATTACGGCCAAGGATTCGCGCATATGTGTCAATGTCCCCATCTAAAGCATGATACTATTCATTGTCTATCTTTCTCTCGGTCTTTCTATACCTATCTCTTTCGCATTTACAAATGGCATTTCGCAATTACCCAAAACGTTTTGCAAATACATTTTAAAAACTGGGCCAACATCTGAATGAAGTGTTAAATGGCATTTGAAAGTGAGTGTGAATGAATAGCGAGTGCATTTGAAACTCTGAGTCCCTTCTTCATTTGGGGATGTTTCACAATTTATCGCATATGCGCTTATTTTGTAGAGCAAACTTATAGAAATAGATTGTTTAAAAAGGGAGCGTAAAATTCGCAATTTAACGGATTGCTGTGGTTTTCTCTTGGTTAACTTGAGGTTCGCTTAGAACTTGTTAATTCAAATCTTATTAAGAGATTTGTTATCAGAGTCCACTTTTTTTTAGTTTTAGAGTTTTCTTTAATTGGTGAATCTCAATTTTCACTATTTTAACAACAAGAACATGTAAGAAAAAGCTTTTGTTTAATTGAAGAAATAACATAGTTTTGCATCTGAAATATAAGTCAAACCTTGCAAAAAATACAAAATTTCATCTCTCTTCGATCTACTCCATCTACTACTTTTCAAAATCATAAGAATTACGAATTTATTAAAATTTAAATTATGTTTGCTTGCTTGAAATTTTAATAGGAGAAAATATTATTTATTTTTTTAAAAAGGTTAGACACAATTAAAATAAACACTAACGTATTTCTAAAGCACTGCAAAGGTCTTCGGCTTAGGTGGTAATTCTAATCTCTGATATTCAAAAATAATATACTATATGGATCTCTAATATTGAAAACATTTTCCACTTTCAGAATTAAGTAAGTAAATTAAAGTAACACCCTAATATATTACTTTTAATTTATTTTTATCCATTTCAAATCAATCTAAATTTGCTTCATAGTTAAAAGTATTATTTATCTCTACATAATTTTAATTCATTAAATTATTATTATTTAATTAAATTAAAATAATGTGGTCATCTTATATAGCAAATTTAGATGTTTATTAACATAATAATTATGTATGTTTATTTCAAAATAAGATCGAGCACTTAACTCGACAATAAATTTAGTTTCACGGAGCTAAGATTATCTAATCTTCATTCTTCATATTTTATAGGGTTATTACCATATTTTCAAACTACTTTATCACTTTCAAATCAATCCAATTTAAATTATCTTGCTTATGTAAATAATGCAAAATTAGGAAAAGTTCTTTAAATTTATAATCCAGCAAAGATCTTTCTATTAAGATATCTCTTTCGTTTTATGAATAATGTAATGCATAAATGGAACATTTACATACATATGTTGATAATTAAAGATAACTAACAATATTATTTATCTGCACATATGGACAAGAGCTAGTCTCTACTTCAGCTCTATAATTATAATTTTCTATTCATATCTGGATCTAGTGTAACCCTCTAGTCTGTCTTTCCAGCTTCACCAGCAACATATTATTATTTCCGAACCCTCAAATCTAAAATATTTCTATAAATTCCTCAAGGAATTCTAGTTAGATAAAGAAACACAGCGGGATGCTAGCAATTAATGCCGTTTTTCAAAAGCCGAAAGAAAGAACATAAAAATGCAGATGCCAATCTAAAATGAAGTCAATTTCGAATGAAGCAGAATGAATCATTGTTGCAAGTTGTAACCGCAACTGATAGTTGCATGGTCGCTGGCCCAAAATTCAGCATATGTTGATGCCACATTAGATGAACAACTCAGTTGTCTGCCTGTCTATATGTCTGTCTGACTAGTTGTCTCTTGGGTTGTGTGCTTATCATTTGCACCAGTTCCAATCAGAGAGTCAAACAGCGAAGGGCACCCGCGGGAACGCACTTGCAACAAGGAACAAGAAGCAAGGGGGAAGGCACGCAGATTTTCGACGCATATGTCAGCATTTTCGAATTGGAAACGAAAAATGCTGCACTAACAGCATTTTGTGGTTTTCAGCATAATTAAAGGCAGACTGCAAACCCCTCTTCCTCTCTCTCTATCTGCATTATTGTACCGCCCCGGACAGATCGAAAATGTCGAAAAACGTAAGGTGCAAAGCGAGGGGTTGCAATTGAGAATTGAGAGTCGAGAATCGAGAATCGAGGAATTGTGAATACGACGAGCATTGAGATTCATGAGGTTGTGGCGCGAGCTGTTCGGCGAGTTAACAAAGCCATCAATGGACCATAAACTAAACACTTTTTAAATGCCTGAGGAGGGAGGAAAGCAAAGCACAGCATGATCCTGTGATGTTCGCTTCGTCCTCCTGTTGCTACAACTCGCACTCGCACAAAATTGCACAGATGTTTGTGCGTTGTGCAAGACAACAAGGATGTTAGAGTGCTGCTGGTAGTTTAGTTTATTAAAGGGTAGTTTTCATCGACACAGTTGGAAGTTGGACTCTCCTCCTCTCTTCCTCTCTCTCTGTGTCGATTGCAATTGGAACCGGGTCGCAAATACACTGATTAGATCTGAATCTGATTGCCCACTGTCACGAGTAAACGGAATGGAATGGAATCGAATGGCATGGCTTGACAGGCAAACAGGTTCTCCCTTTGCCTGGGTCACAATTTTATTTATAGCACCAGAAAACGTATTGAGCAACTTTAAATGCGGGTCAGCTGTCTGCTCTGTCTGCTCTGGCAACTGGTGGTAATGATGGTGTCGTCCTCTCGTTGCTGGTGGTGACTTGGCGGTCGATTCATTTGTGCAGCTTCGCTGAGCATACGCTGCACATCCTCAACATACGCGTAAGCAAATGCTGAAGGACCTGCAATCAGCCTGCCATGTTGCCCACTTGCTCAGAATATGCTTAACAGCAATGACATTAAAAGCATTTCACACCACGACACCTGAATGCTCCGCAGGGATGAGAGATCGGTTAGAGAAAGAGCTGTTGCAGCAACGAAAAGATCATATAAATTAAATGATGTATGTGATGAATCTAAAGAGCATTAAAGTGATCATGATCACGATCTACATAATTTAACAATGTTTCCATTGTTGATTGAAGGAAAAAGAAAAAGTAGGTATATCATTTAAGCAAAGAACAATAATTACATAATAGGAAGCTCGGCAATGTAAATTAGTAAGAAAACGATATAGAAACCGATCCAAGTAGCAATAAACTTTTACTACTAAGAATAAAGTAACTTTGCACAGCACAAAAGTCTAAATTACCCAAAAGTTAATTAGAAAATGATGTAGGCTGAACTAAGTAATAAAGATAGTGGCGGAGTAAGAACTATAAATGTAGAAAAGTAATAAATCTACAGTCGAGAGAACTCGATTGTGAAATAACCGCTTGAAGCAAAACAATGCGGTATTATTCTTATAATAGACCAAATAAATATACCACAAAAATACTAATATACATCGAAGGCTATATTTGATATATTGATACAGTATTACGTCCGAAATATACCACAGAGTACAACATATACCAGATTGTCAGTCAAATCAGATAAAACCCGTAACCCTTCTGGTGTAACTTTTACAATTTCCTACAATTTCAGAGATGTCTTCTTCTGCCCATGTCGAGTAGAATCAAATGATTTAGTTACTGAAAAAAAAAGAAATCTAACAATAAGTAAAGAAGCTAAAGAGTAATTCAAAACTAATATAGAAACTTTAAAGAGCTTTAACCATCAATTAAAATTTGTTCTGAAATAGTATTGTTCGTCAAGAAACTCAAAATGTTCTTAAAGTTTCATAAAATAAAGTAAATCTATCAAGTAAGTCACTCTATAATTTGTAGAAGATTAAAATATACGTTATTCTCAATAAATGTATATGAAAGTTTACTAAAATATGACGACATTGTATATTAAAAGTCTTTGTTTTACAGATAACAAAAGAAAGTTGCGAACTAGCACACAAAAAAAAGAAGTATATAATGAAATATTTGCAAATATTAATGTTCACAAAGCAAACGAAATATGTACATCCTCAATATCAATAGAAAGAAAAGTATAACGCCCACTTCAAGAGTATGGCAAAATCTGAAGCAGCTATTCCTGTTGCTATTCCCCTTTGCTTTCCCGTTCCCGTTATTGCCTTCCTGTTGCTGTCCAGTGGCACAACTGAAGAGCACTTGACATGCTGGCGGTGCCACAAAAATTGCATAAAGAGTGCCACACACTTGGCAACTGTTAACTGTTGCAAGAACTGATGTTGTTACTGTTGTTTGTGCGTTGCAACACAGCATTTATTTTGTATTTGGAATGGCACTCGTGCCACATCCGATGAGGGGAGAACATAAATATTTATGCCCCACTCGATTGAAAGCTTCTCGAGCGTAAGCATTTTAGATAAAGCAAAATTGGGAGAAGGGTGGAAAGGGAGGGGAAGGAGAGGGATGAGGGGGACCAGGTACCGAGTCGAGTCAGACTCAAATGCAAATGCAGAAACCGAATCAGAGTCAGCATCAGCAAACAGCATCGTTTTGGCTTTTTTTGCATGTGACAGCACAAAAATTCAACGAGCTTGATTGTGAAGTCTGATTGAACGCACAGCACAGCAACAGCAATGAAATTATTGTCATCGGGGCGATTTGTTAACCAAAACAAGGATTCTCTAATCCGCTACTAGAGCTATACGGATCTAACTTCAGCATAAAACACTAAAACCACAAAAGTCCACCACCAAAGGAGCGAACAAGGACATGCCCTCGGGCCTTGTTAGCGACCCTGCTTTTGCCTTTCGCATTTTTAATCCGTTTAAATGAATGACAGTCTAATTGGAGGATTTGAACGAGAGCGAACCGAACCGAACTGAACCAAAAATAGTGACAAAGTCCTTGCCATATGCTTCGAAAAAAACCACATGTTATTCACGGTATTTAAACAAACAGCAACAAGGCTCAAGGCAGCAAATCCACCCTCCCACTTTCCACTTCCCTTAACTCGACAGTCGACTGCAACCCCCAATAAAAATTAGGTGCTGCGGCCAGGAAATCCAATTCGAATTTTTGTTATAATGCGCGAAAAGCACTTGATTGAAGCGAAAGTTCCAAATTGTAACCAGCACACATACTCCAGGGACAGACTACGTTGAATATCCTTCTTGGGGTTGCAGCATCGAGTATCAAATTATGCACAGGACGATGCAATCTGCACAAGGAGTGCACAGAGCGGAAACACAGTGCGGCAGCTAGAAGCTGTTGCTAACCTGGGGAAAACAAAGTGCCACAAGACAAGAGACAAGGCAAAGAGATTACGAGAGTTGCGAGTTGCGAGTTGCGACTCAACTCGACATTAACAATAACCGTAAGAAAAGGTGTCGCCTGTCTCCAGCAACTTCTTCTCCAGCTCTTCTTCCAGCTATCTTCTAGTCTCAACTCAATTAGCATTTACATTTTCCCAGCCAGCGATATCTGTGGCAATTAAAACCGCCAAGAAGCAGTTCTAGACTGGCATAAGGAGCACGTAGCACGTCGCCTCAAACTTAGTCCTTAGATGCGCATCTTAGTTTTTAATTCCCTCTGCTGCCTTTCCGTCTCCGTCTCCAAGTTGACTTAATCACACAAAGGCAATTTCACGCCTTTTTGCCTCAGCCAACACTCGAGTGTCTCGTCTCCGAATCACTTTGTCACTTGGCAGTTTGATGTATCGACGACACAACAACAAGGAAAATCCTCCCCTTTTCTCTCCCGAAAAATCTGACAATCCGCTTGTCAGATTGTTTTTACCCAAAACGAAAGATCTTGAAGGGGAGATTAGCAATTTGTTCTTTGGGCTTAGCAAATTTTGTGCTCGATTTGTGTATCGACGATTTGCGTTAATTTTCATTGAAAATATTTACTACTCGCCTAAGTGAATCCCAGCGAATGTGTTCGGATTTACACTTGACTCAAATTGCAGTCACGTGCCACATGTGTCGCCTGCGTGTGTGTGTGCTTGCCACAAACTAACCGAACATGGGTAGGGAAAGTAAGGCACAGTTCTAAATAGGTGAAGTCAAGCGATACGTAAACAAATAAACCAATACTTAATTAATGCTAAGCCATTTCGAGATTTCGATTAAATCACATAGTTAAATAAGTGTTTGGTTTATACCTTACGGGTGTAATACAGATTAATGTAAGTGGTGAATTAACAAATTGAACTTTCAATTTAAATTCTATTTAATATTGTTTCTTGAGAAACTACAATAATTTATGTAAGTTTGCTAAACTTTTAAAGTTCACAACTACTAGTAATAAATTGTTATATTCACTTACCACTTAGTGATTTAATATTTTCTGGGATGATGATAAAGAGTATAATTGAAGTAGCTCTGTAAAAAAAAAATATATATATTTTTGATATTTGAATTATCTGAAGATATTTAAAATATTTAAACATATTATTTAGTTAAGAAGCGGAAAAAAGTTTGTTATCTTTATGAGTCTATTCTAAAATAACATATTTAAACAAATATATTTGAAATACTGTTAATTATGCAGGAAGAACCAAATTATTAGAACTTATAATTTGTCTGAGAACTGAAAATATTTTATATGCAATGGTATCTTTTAAAAATAAAACTATGAATATGTAAAATTATTTGAACATAATAAAGTGAAAACATTCTATTTTCTTCTTGATAGAGTATTTGTGTAATAAATCAAATTTTCTATCTTGTAATATTGAATTTATTACCTGGAAGTAAAGCAATATTAGCTTTGTATCTTTAAATATTTTGCAGTACGCAAATCGTATGAATATGTTATATTTATCTTTAACAATAATTTCTTGGAAATAACAAATAATTTACTTCAACAACTTTTACTAAAGTTTTAATACTTGTCAATCATAAAAAGAACTTGCTTTAAATAGTATTTTTTTTACCCAGTGAGATTCTTCAGTTGGCGCTGATTAATTTGGCTTTAGTTTTTTTTAATAGTTCTGTCGGCAATTAATTAAATATAAGCTAAACAATATTTTTAATGAAATGGCAATGTCGAAAGCAATCATGTGTTAAATATTAATTTTGTGTCGACAGCGTTAGGATTAAATGCCGCTGCTTGGGACACAGACACACAGTATGAAAGAGAACACACGAGAGTGTGTGAAAGAGAAGGATATACAATATGCAGTGTGCTGAGATAGTGGCAGCTATAAATTTTAATTAAAAATGCAGCTCATATGGCAAGTGGAGCAATTAGCACCTGAAAATATGCAAACATTAAATTGCCAACTGCAGACGGGCAGCAACAAAAACAATATAACGAAAAAAACAACAACAATTAAAGGCGTTGGATTTCAATAAATTGCGAGTATGTAAGCTGGACATTGTCTCTGTCTCTGTATGAGTGTGTGTGTGTGTGTGTGTGAACTAACATAACGTGGCCATAACAGACACATATTTTGCCCTTACAGCGGCCACATCCTGTGCCAGGACAATGCAGCGAGCGAGTGAGAGAGGAAGCTGTAGAAAGAGAAAGAGAGTGGACAGTGGCTACCAAAAGTGAATGCTGGAGTGAGACAGCAAAGCAAAGCGGAAAACATTGCACATTTTGTTGCAGTTGTCATCACAGTTGTTGTAGCAATTGTTGTAGCAATTGTTGTTGTTATTGTACTTGTTGTTGTTGCTGTGCATTGTATTTACTGGACAATGGTCGAGCCATCGTTGCTGTTTTATTATATAGCAGTCGAGCAGACGGATAAATATTTTAGTTTGCAAAATCTTTTTGCGCTCAACAGTTCCCTCTCTCTTCGACCTCTCCTCCTTCTATGTGTGATGCAATATGTAAAAGCTACGCGCAGCATATACTCAACAAACACACGCACACACGGCAAACAACAATAACAATAGAAATACCAACAACAACAACAACAACAACGACGACGACGACACAAAACATGAATACATATTCAGACAATCTCGCTGCTGCTGCCAAAAAATCGACAAAAACAACCTGTTCGGAAACACTTGCAACAAGGACATCAACTATATATGTCTGTGTATATGTGTTAGCGTGCGTGTGTATAGGGATGTGCTTGTGTGTGTGTGAAGCAGCAGAAGTCGCAGCAGCAGCAGCAGACTGCTAAGCGAGATGGCGCGATTCAGCGCGAGAGAGGGTAAACGAGATAGACAACAGATTGCCAGCCATTGCAGGGGGTGGAAGTGAGAATCAGAGCGAAGGCGAGAGCGAGAGAGTGAAAGAGCACAGCAACATCAGCTAAGCACCGCCTATTTTCGAAACTTTCGGCACAGTGGAGCAATCTATAAATATGCTTCCTTGTGTTAATAATCTGCTATATTTATCGAAAACTTAAAAATTATACCAAGCTATAGAAAGAAACTTCTAGTTTAGCCTTCAGTAATTTATATAATGAAAGCAAAAATGCAAATTTATTAAAAAAAAAATAATAAGCAAAAGTATGTATTGCGGTTATACGAATAATAAAAAGCTCAATTCGTTGAAAAGAACTAAATAATTATTTCAAAATATATAAATTAACAACATTTAAAATAATGTTAAGAGAGTAACTATTCGTAAAATAAATGTCAGGAAAAGAAAAGGTACTTTTAAGTAATATAAATGTTGCAACTATAAGAGATAATATATGTAGGTGAAGTATGAGTAGTAAAGATATTAAATTGAACTTTTGATATCCGAGTCGATAACTCAGTACTCTCTTTTCTGTATAATTAAATTTATTATTTAATACTACAATTAATATATTAATTGAAAAAATAATGCTTTTATTATATATTATTTAACAATTTCATATATAGTACATAAAATGCTAATTTACTTAATGAGTAATATAAAGAGATTTAATCCAATTGGATAATGTTTCTGCAGGGAATAGTCCTTAGTCCCCCTAGTCATAACACCTACAGTGAAAATTTGAAGAAGTAAGTAAGTATGGTAGAAAGCTTGATTATCCTTATTAAATGAATGCTATCTCTAAAATGTTAACTAGTTCAAACGTTAATTATTTTTAAATTATGCCTATTACTTATATTAAATCTAATAAAAAGGTAAGTATACGAAATAAAAATAGTTTTGTACTATCGAAGTAATATTTTACACATTCTTACACTAATACATAAATATAACCAATTTTAAAACCAGAATAAGCATTGCTTAAAAATTATATATTATTAAATAAAAGACTATACAATATGTGGTATCTTTGTACCACTGTGCCATAGACCCGTAAAGTATGGCAGAGTACAAGAAAAACCTATTGCGACCTCAAGCAGCGAGGCTGCTATCCAGCTAGCCAACCAGGAGGCGAGGCCCAGGCGAGTCTGTTCACACAATAAAACCACAGAATATGTTGGCAACTGGCAAAGCAGATGGAACGCCGAGAGAGCGGGAGAGCAATAGAGGAGAGCAGAGAGGCAAGCAGCATAAGGGTGAAGATTCGAATTTGACTCTCTGCAGAAGCAGCGAAAGCAACAACAGCAACAACAACAAGAACGATTCCAAACAGAATCAGGACAGATGTGCGAGTGCCGCGAGTGCGGAGAGTTTCGTTTGAATGGGACAATATGAAAATTCCAAGTGGACTTCGACTGCTCTCTGCTGCTCTGCTTTTCTGTTCTGTTCTTCTGTTCTGTTCTGGTGGTGGCAATGGGCGAGAGTACTTAAAGAGGAACAGATTGCGTGCGGGCAGCAGTCGAAAACAGAACTTTGAATCGGAACGAACGCAACGCATAACGAAATAAATCCAATCCAATTCACAACAAGTATTTTGCCAAAGATGAACTTGCTCATGGATAACCTGCCGTCGCATGTGAATCCCGCCGCGCGTCGCACAACTCCGCCGCAGTCACAGCCACAGACGGAGCTGCGCATCTCGACGAGTCCACACAGCACAACATCAGCAACCGTAGAGGGAGCAACCACAGCAATGGCACAGCAACAACACAACAACAACAACAATCCGGATGTGCCAAGTGTCAAGACCACATTGAAACGCTCCTTTGATGTTGCCTTTCTCATGATGCCCGACGAGCGCATCAAGCAGAAGCAGGCAGAGAAACAAGCGCGCCTACAAGAGGCACTGCATCTCCAGCAGCAACAGCAACAACAGCAGCAGCAACAGACGCTTCACTATGCCACAGATCTCTCGCCCAGAGCAGCTGCCTCGCAGCCACCTTCACCTGCCGCCCTCGAGTACATCAGTTTGCTCGAAGCGCGTCAACGTTATCCACAACTTGCCATTCGCTCGCCGCGTGTCTACGATGATCCCACGTTGGTCATTCCCCTGGTGGATTCTCCGGAGGCCACCGTCTCCCCTCCACCGCCGCCACAACGCAGCGCCTTCACCAAGGTCTCCTCATCGCTATCCAGCTCGTCGTCACCCTCGACAGTCTCACG
This sequence comes from Drosophila albomicans, assembly GCF_009650485.2. Classification (NCBI taxonomy): domain Eukaryota; kingdom Metazoa; phylum Arthropoda; class Insecta; order Diptera; family Drosophilidae; genus Drosophila; species Drosophila albomicans. The sequence goes on along the minus strand of NC_047629.2, from coordinate 43,930,854 downwards.
TCTCGAGTCGCCGGTGGATGTGGGTGCTCCTCCCTTGAGCCCAGATCAGTTGAGCTGCCACTCGATGAGTCCACCAGTCACAACGCCACCGCCTCGCACCAACAGCGGAGGCGCAGCCAACAGCAACTTGCCGTCGAATCCCATCGTGTATCACAACTTTCGTCCGGAGTATCAGTTCAATGGCGCCTTTCAGGCTGTGAATCCCATGCAAGCACTTCAGGCTCAACAACGTCTCAAGCAGCAGCTGCTCTATCGTCCTCCTAACACCGCAAGCAATGGCCACAGTCCGAATGGATCTGCTAATCCCTCGTCGCCACCAAATGGTCCGCCACCGCCGGAGTTTCTGCATGCCGCTGCCGCCTATCCAGGCTTTGGGCCACCGCATCCGCATCCTCTGCCCTTTGCAGTGGCTCAGCCGCTGCAGAATCCCGCTGCCGCTGCGATCTTGAGCACCCTCATCCCGCCCACGTTGGCTTCGACTTTTACGCTGACGGCACAGAATGTGTGCGCCAAGTGCAACATCAGTTTCCGCATGACCAGCGATCTCGTCTATCACATGCGTTCGCATCACAAGAGCGAGGTCGCTTGCGATCCGAATCGTCGCAAGCGTGAGGAGAAGCTGCGCTGTCCCGTCTGTCAGGAGACATTCCGCGAGCGCCATCATCTCACCAGGCACATGACCGCCCATCAGGACAAGGCCAGTGATCATCAGCCCACGCCCGATGAGTCCAGCGACAATGAGATCATCAATGTTGTGGGGGGCACGCCTCCGGGGCGACGTTCGGGTGGCGCCTCCAAATGATCGAAGCATTTCTTCGGATACTTTTAAGCTGCAGCCTGTTTTGTTGTTGAATATCTTATCTTCTTCCCATTGTGATATTAAGTTTAGTTACCACCACCACCACCTGACCATCGATCTCTCCCCCAGACTTAAGTTTCTTTATTCTACACATTACACATTAGCCATAAATCTAGTGCAATTTCACACCATCGATAAGCAGCTCTCGTCTTCTTCTTTTCTGCCATTTCTATCCGAGCTGCTCCGTTTTATCATTGTAAAGTATTAGCATTAAGTTTCTGGCTCCACTCACACATTCTAAATTTAACACTTAACATTTGATGTGCGACTTAATGTTTAAATAAATATCTTATTGTTATTAAATCCAATCACTTGCATTTAATCACTTAAAGGGTATAGGTAAATAATAAAAAGATTACTGTTATTCCATGGTAAAACAATATAATATTACTGTTGCTCTCTTTTGTCAAAAACTAAGATAATATTCAATTAGAAATATCCCATAAAACAATATTATTTTGATCAAAAAAGGTAGCAACAGTAATATTTTTAATATTTGAGGTAATACATCAGCCATAGTGATATTTTATGTCAAATATAATCGAAAATGGAATTATTCCGAGCATTGCAAATTTAGTTTGAAGAATAAATGCATACGATTTCCCAAATTCTTTTAAATGAAAACATGAATATGTTAAATTTTTTATATGAATATTTCTTAAATTCTTAATTTCTTTTAAATGAAAATATAAATATAATATGTTAGACTTTAAATCAGATCAACACTTTATTGATAATCAGTTTGGATCAATAAACCAATAATTTGAAAATTTACTTTTGAAACCTTTCATTATAAAGCCACTATAAATAAAAGCAAAAAGCAAAAAAAGCGAAATTTATCCGAAATTTCTTTTTTATGCAAATGTTTTCGCAAATGCAAGCAAATCTCAACATGTTATATTTCTAGATATATTAGTTTGTTAATGATAAAGTAAGCAACAAAAGGCAAGGAAGTCCACTTAACAAAATCTTTAAATAAGAAAATCTCCAATGAAGTTGTCTTTATGATGCGTTATATTCGTAAGTAAACCTCAGTATATTCGCACAATTTGATAAGTACATACGTCTTGAGCTCCAAAATTTCTGCCATAGTAAAGTCTATACTAAAGTCTAGTCTAAATTGTGAGAATATACCGAGCTCTCCCCTTAAATCAGAAATTATATGACAATCAAAAGTATTATGTTTTTAGCTAAATTATTTATTTACATGTTAATTATTATACCAGATAATGTTATAACTAAATGAAGGGAGTGCTAGCTGATAAGGCCATCGACTTAGTTTTGTTTTTTGTTAAATTCAACTATTGCTAGCTTAAATTCTTACCTCAAGCGACACTGTAAGAGAAACTGAAGAATTTTTTTAAATTTAAACCCATCATTCAATAGACTTTCTAAAAATATGGACTGTTCATAATATTACAAAATTTTTATCTAAATGAAATCTTGTCAAATTTGCTTATTGACAGATTGTAAATAAAATAATAATTAAAAAAAAAATGAGTCTATTATAATCTCTTAAGAAATACAATCAACTATATAAATTCCTTGAATTATCTACAGTGTATGGTAAAAAAGGAACGAATTTCAGTGCATTTTACAGATATTTGTCGCGGAGTGGAAAAACATAGGTTCCCAGGCTTAGAAAAACAGGCACATACTGCTCGAGAGAAACATACGCCAGCCATGTGAGTGGCCCGAGAATATGTTGCTGGCCTTGTTAGCGCAATGAAGTCATAATCACACGGAGGGAATGGGGTTAGAGCAGGAGACGGAGACGGAGCACGAGGATGGCATTCGTCTGGAATGGATGGACACATGCAGGCGAAAAGTCGAGCAGCGTATGCAGCAATTAGATGCGGCGACAAAAACTGCGACGGCGACGCTAATGAGATGCCTCTGAGTCTGGGAAAACAGAGTTGCCAACGAGCCAAAAACGAAGGGTAGTCGCCACAGTCTAGGACTGAACTAATGTGCAGTTAACAGGGGATTTCTCAAGTACTCAAAATGATTTTCGAATTTCAATATTTTTCTCTACTAATATACGAATCGAGTCAACCCTCGATTTCTCGTTGGCTCGTTGACTGCCAAAGTGATTCCCATGAGCCATACGAATTTATAGCATGCCGAATTCCGACAAAGCGCAACGAATTTTCTTGGGTGGTGGTGGGTGCTCAATAAGAAGAATATGGAGATGGGAGATGTAAGATGGGAAGCTGCTGCCTCGTTTGCTGTGCTGCACTCAAATGAGCCACATCGAATTGCGTTGATTTAGCGTGGCCAAATCCTGTTAGCCCCGTGCCAGCCAGAGCAAGAGCCACGCGATTCTCACAGGATTCTCTCACTCGTTGCCTTATCAATGTGATGTATCAATTGATGGCGTTACTAAATGCGGCTCTGTTTTCGGGCTTTGTTCCCATGATGGGATTAGCATTTTATGGCCTTGTATTCACCGACAAAACACTCGATAAAGACATTCACAAACCGAGTGTGGGATAGACAACAAAGGTGGCAAGATGCGGTAGCTGAAAGCTGACAAAAGGAGTTTACGGTTCAAGTCAAAAAATCGACTTGAAGATGTCGAATCAATTACCATGGGTGAAAGAATAGACTATTGTACTATTCATGGAAGTAAATCAACTTTTAGCTTATAAATTAATTATGAAATAATTATTAGCTGAATCAGAGGAAGTTAATATTTGCTTTGAAGATGAAAGTAAGACGAGCAGACTTAGTATTTAAGAATAGATTCATTCTATCTACAGATGATTATATATTAGACAATCACAAGCCTTTCACATTAACATCATAGCTTCAGCTCTTTCTAGAATATGTTTTAAATATTATTATTTTATTTTTTATTATTTTATATTATTTTTTGTAATCATGAAGGGAACATATGAGAATGGAAAAGACTAAAAAGCTTGCAACAGGAATGGTTGTTATTTATCTGACTTTGCGATACATTGATAAAAAATATAAAAGTTTGTATATATTTGAAGTTATTTTTGATCAACAAATTACAAGGACAGAATTCCTGTAAGCGTTCGTATATCTCTATATTTATTCAAAAAGTTTAAAAGTTTTAGTATAAATGAAATTTATCTTAAACAAACAAACCAAATTTTTCACACTACGTTATACACGCATTCGTGTTAGATTTCTTTCTCAACAAAAGGTACAACATTTAATTAAGTATTTCGAGCACAACGTAATTAAATGTATCCTCCTTACATGAAATAAATACTTTTTAAAAAGTTTAACACTTTTTTATTTGGAGGATAAGTAAATTTGAATGGTAATATTAATTACTAATTGCTACGTAAGAAATACAAATAGTTTTACATTCACCATATTTAAAAAAAAATCTTCACAAAACATAAAATTATCTTACTATCCTAAAACAACAACATCTTCTTCCTCTATGAATCTTGTAGTTGCTGTTTTAGTATCATAAAGCTGTGCGCTTAAATAGAATAGTCTCATTACAGGAAAAGTCTTCATCATAACCATTTTTTATGGTTCTCCAAAGTCTCGCACCACACTTCGATTATTTCATTGCACTTTTGGATTTGTCGTCGCTTGTGGCTTCAACTTTTATGCGTCTTCTAACCGCAGCCACTGATTTATTTTATACATTTCCCCAACGAGCAATTTCGACTTCCTTTAAAAACAATTACAACTTCCTATACACACACTCACACACACACACACATCTATACACACATACACACCCACGCAGACATTTTGTTTGTTTCTCTCGTTAAGCCAACACATCGTCAAAATCACATTTCCTCATTTAAGCCCCTTTCAGAGCTCGCACGCTCGCTCACTCACTCAAAACGACGCCTGGAGCACGACAACCGCAGTGGCAACTTCATAATAAGCCTCATCATGGCTGGCTATATAATAGCAGCCATAATCACATTTCATATTTATCACATTTTTACGCCCACACGCAGCTCGTCGACTTCGAGTTGGAGCTGAAGCGCATGGCGCGACCTGCGCATTGTTTGCCTTTTTTGCCTAACCTCTCGCAATTTGACCGTAAATAAATTGCCTGCTCATTTGCTAAGCACTTGGCCCAAAGCCCAACACTCCCCAACCTTCCACACTCTGCACAACAAAGTGAATTTCCCACCAGTTTCCTTTCAAATCGAGAGCTGCTCCCCTGACATCGTGTTCAAATACGTTTAAACACAATGCAAATACCGTTATAATAGCAGCAGAGCAAGGACAACAAAGCCCAACCAGAGGCAGACAGCTGGGTAAGCCACACCACAGCCCAGCCCAGCCCAGGGGGCTTGTTACGCCCCTGAACAACACTCCCTCTCCCTGACTCTAGACTCTTGTCTGGTACGTGTGCGTATGAGTGATTTTTCTCAGCTGCGCTTAAAAGTATGCAAATGTTTTTCAAAAGGGGTTGCTGTTCGGTGGGGGCGTGGGCGTGGCAGTGGCTGACTTTCAGTTTATGACTTGTTGTTTGACGCTCTCGCTGTTATTGCGGTCTATTAAGTTGACTAAAGTGTTTTTAACTGCAGGCAATTTCATTTGCTGTCGCTGCCGTTGGGCGTTTAATTTTCATGTCCTTGCAATTGACGCTGTGTAATTTCTGCATACTGATTAGCTCTCTCGGACAGACAGACACGGTGCTTGCGACAGGTATTTTGTTCAGCTGCCCGGCTACAAGTCAACTTAAGCGCACAAATAAAACAAGCAAACTGAAAACTGAAAACGAGAAATGAGAAACGAGAAACGAGAAACGAACTCAACTGACAGCCAAGCCGCTTAAACTTTGAACTTTGTCATTTCAATTTTCGCCAACGGATGCGCTTTGTTTCAGGCCACACACAGAGACACAAGTGAAGTGGCATGCCACACGGAGTCGACTCGACTCGACTCGAGTCCATGAACCGCCGGAAACATTGAGCCTGACAATGCGACTTTCATTTTTGGGAAACTCTCTGTGTGTGTGTGTGTGTGTGTGTGTGTGTTGCGGTTGCCACCGCCAACGTTGAGGAGCTGCCCCGCCATTGTTTTGCGGCCAAGCCACATGATGATGATCACGATGCGGAGAACGATGATGAAGTCCTTGGGGTATGGCCAGGAAGTTTTTCATGCGCCATGACACTTTTTGTGCGATTCAGCAGCAGCCATTTTCTCTCGACTACCTTTAGCCTGGGCTCCGGATTCCGAGGCCGAGCCAGAGTCAGAGTCAGAGACAGAGACAACGACAGCTACAACTACAGACTGAGAGTTGTCGGTGCTCCATTGAAATGATTTTTGGATGCATGGAAGCTGTTTGGCTTGCCGCAAGACAGGCGGCTTACTGACTGAACATCCACTCAAGAGTCAGAGTCAGAGACAGAGTCGGAGCATAGTCAGAACAACATCCGCGTGTCCGTTCGTTCGTCCTGTAATTTATGATGTGCGCTTCCTCGTTTTGCTCCTTGCCAGTTTTTAGTTCGCCAAAAACTTTTGCAGTGAACTGCTGCTGCGCCTGTTTTCTGCTGTCATAACTTTGCACACATAATTAATAGTTTGTAACGAGCCGTGAGCGCGGCTTTTTAGTTTACAACTTTTATATACAGCCACACAACCACGACGCGCTTTTTGCCCTGCTCAATTAACTTAGCAGGTAGTTAATTATTCCCAAAAGCCGCAGGACTCCTTCTAATTGATTTACAATCTTCCGCGTGGGAGTCACTCTATCAAAATGGTGTATCTTTAAGTTACTTTAAGCCACAAATGTATCTAGTGGTCCAGTAACTAGTCAAGTGTAAATTTACTCTGTTTGAATCGCAGCCAAGTTGCATTCGAAAATATCACAACTTGTTTGTTTCAGCCATAAATTTGTAGCATTTCACGCGCTACACTGAAGCGTGAAGCTTGAAGAGTGAAGAGCGAAGAAGTTCGAGGACCACAACTAAGCAGCAACCCCAGTCGAAAGTCGCACAATAAATAAAAGTCACAGATATCTTTCTGTGCACCCTTTTTGGAAAAACAACGGGGATCAACTTACGAGAATTTGTATAAACTTAGTTGACAATCTGTTTGCATTGGCACAAAAGGGGGCAAGACAAAGCAAGACAGCCTTGGAATATGCTCAGCAAATGCATATTTTCTTAAGATTTACACAATTGTCGACAAGTTTCAATTTGTGTGTGAGAAAAATAGCAGCAAGTGGAGGGAGAAATTTTGTATACGAAATTATATCTATTTTCATGTGAATATTGTTTTCATTTGAAAACTTGTAAATTTGTACAGAAAATTGAGTAATATGCTTAATTGTGAATGTAGCTTCATTTGATTATACAATTAAAGATTGCATTTTCGTCACTTTCTGTTACTTGTTCAGGCCTGTCTTTAGCTCCAGGAAATCTGTATAATATTGTTTTTAATACATATAAAATTCTACGTTTGGTTTGTTCTTGACTTTATAACATTATATAATATGTTATATACAAACACTTATCCAATCCCAGCTATGTATTTAAAAATATTATTCGGACTGACTGTAGAACTTCAGAAAAAATTGAATTTTTCTTTATGTGTTTTCTCTGCTATTACCTTGATGCACGTAGTACATCATTCCTTATTAACATTTATCCTATTGTAAGTCTTGAATATTTATAGTTGACTATCTATAATAATTCTTATGACTGCCTTCAAGGCTCGAAGAAAGATTGGTATTTTCTTCTACAAATGAAAATCCTGTAGTATCTTTCATGGGCTCTTGTCTTCATTTTAGTTCAAATTAATTAGAATAAAATATATACATCATTACTTAGTTTCATATTCTCTTAAATAACTTTTACAAGCTAAAATCTAATTCAACCTTTTTTTATATAATAAAAATAGTTTAAAGTCTAAAAACATGCATTCAAAAAAGCATGTACTTCATATAAATTTGTAAGATATTCATAAATTATGTTTTTGAAAGTTTGTACTAGAAGTACTATAATATTAAATAAAAACAGGAGATATCTTTCTCTTGGTATTGTGAACTATGCAAATCAAATATTCAACCAAATATACCATTTTTATACAAAAATTAGAATAGGGGTAAAACATCTAACACATTACTCAACTTTACATTTTCTTTTTGGCTGCTTAGCCAGGTAAACGCCTTTGCCTTGGCACCGCTGGCTTACTTGGCGTATGCACGATTTGCTCTGACTGCTTCTTTTTGCTCTTCTTGCTCACTGCATACCTGGCAAAGTGCTGAAACCACACGCGAAATATTTAGCATGTCAAATGACATATTTGCAATTTTTTTTGCCGCCTTGGCAAGGTAAAGGATATGAATCCAAACACAACTCGCTTCCCTTCGCTCTTACTCTTAATGTGCTTGGCATATGTGTGTCTGTCTGTCTGTCTGTCTCTCGCTGTTTTGCAGTGTGTCGCCATTTTTGCTGTTTTGTGCTTCATTTATCACTCGCCGAAATTTCCATACACATACTCAGCATATTTGCTGGCCACAGCACTTCGTCGCACATCGTATGATATATGACTGTGTCTTTAGCCCAGCCAAACGTCGACATCATCCACTCTAAGCCCAGAATACTATGTCATTTTCATTCGTTCGATGACAATGCGTGTGCTCTTCCCTTCCCTTCCCTTCCTCGATACTCTTCGCCTCGCCATACTTCTCACACATGGTGTAATTTAGATAAGTGGTCATTCTTCATATTTTTAATGCTCATAATTTCATAATGTGCCACGCATATGCAACTTTACCCCACAGCTCCCCCTTTTCTTCCGGTAAATGAAATCAGTTCAAAAGCAAGCGAGAGAAAGAGAGAGCTACAGAGGAGACAGAAAGAGAGCGAGGAATGGGCTGTTAACAACATGGTCAGCGTCGTGCGTTGCCAGCGCCATTTATTTTATTCGGCGCGACTTTTTGTTAGTTCAGCCACCTTGCACATTGCATATGAATATAGTCAGAGAGACTGAGAGAGAGGGGGGATATTTTCCATGAATATGGAACATGTGAAATTCGAAATTGTTGTTTCTGCTTTTTTTTTTTTGTTTTTCGCTCTCGTTGCCCACCGTTTACGTTTGTTGCTGCCTTTTACTCTAATTTATGAGACACATAAAAGTTAACGTAATCAAATGGCTTTTTGGCACTGCTTGAATATTTATGTTAGCTGCTTGAAAGCCAGCAAATGAAACACAAGGGAAATAAATTATTAAAGGAATTCAGGCCGATTTAATATGCTAGAATAATAGCCAAATCAAGCGATTGAACATCAATTAATTATTTCTATTCAACTTGTAAATATTTTTCTATTTCCGCTATTTTGAAACTAGTAAATATGCATATTTCTTTTTTCTAACTTTTAAATATTTTAAGATTTTTACTATTACTATTACTTCTTATTAATTAATTAATTTATTATTATTTATTTCTATGTAAAATGGTAAATACATAAAAATAAATTTTCATATTAATATTCTTTTTCAAATTTTAAATAATTTTTGAATACTTGTTTTATTATTTTTCATTACAAAAAGCCTTTTTTGTTCCATAACATATATATAACTTTAACTTATATAACTTTTTTTTATCATTTGAAGAAATTGTACTACCTAAAACTTATCTTACTCTCTTGACATTATTACTTTACGAATAATTTGTTTATATTCTTCATTATAACTTTGTTACCCTACCTGTTAATAATTTTTCCCTCTGAAACTGCCTAAAATGTACAAGTATTATCTCTCCTAACATTAATAGTTTAAGAACCATTTGTTCATATTCTTCATTCTTTTAAAAAGTGGTTTATTTATTTTTTTTTATAATATTCTTAATTACTTAAACTATAAATATATATATGTATAAAACCATCTTTATAAAATTATCCAGACCAAATAAGTTTTATGGAAACGTCAGAAAATTCTCGAACTCGAAGATTAGCTTGAAGAAAACAGTTTGCAGAAATTATATTTAAGTGACACAGTTAAGGAGAGAATCGTATTGAAATCATTTGCTTGGAATTTACGATGCAAATATTTTCTGATAGAGGCGAAAAACTTTTTAATAGTTAAAATTTGCAAATTTCGCTTGGCAGCGATAACAAACAGGTTCGCCAATAAATATTGACACCATTTTGTGTTTATGTGGAGGAAAGTTTTGCGGGGCAAAAGCGAGACAGATAACGGTAACATTATATGCACATATATAAGCTCTGTACTTAAAGGCAGACACAAAATAGCCAAACTGAAAACTGGCAACTGACAAACTGAAAACTAGAAACTGAAACCGATTTGCGGGCGAGAAAGAAAAAGAGTGGAGCGAGAGCGAATCGTAAAAAATAAAATTATGCAAATTTTTATTATTTGATTATGCAAATGTTCGCGCTTGACGACCCTTGGCATAAGGACGACAATACTCGCATTCCCCGCCAGACCCCGTTCCCCGTCGCCCTCCTGCCCCTCCTCCACGGGCAGCACATGCGTTGCTTCCGTTGTAAGCACGCGGAAAAAAAAACTCCAAAAATGGAGGCAAACAGTTAGTTGGCCACCATTTGCCTGTCGCTTGTCCTGCGTCCTTCGTCCCGCATCCTTCGTCGAGTGCTCCCTACAAAAGCGGGGCAAAAATTTGAATATTCGCTTTGCCGATTTCTTCTGCGCTTTTTGTTGAGGGGAATGAGCAGGAGGCAGGGGACAGGGGGCAGGGGCAAGGAAGCGTATGGAGGGGTGCCACTGTGGAGCATTGTCATATGTGGTTGGAAATTTTGAATCTGTTTGCAACCCCTTCGAGCGTATCCGTTTCCTTCTGTCGCGTGCGTTTCCCTCTGGTTCCTCTTCCCTATGCTCCATAGTCCGTCCCCCTCTATCACCCCCCTTCGCACTTGTCGTATGCGTATTTATATTTTCTCATGTTCTGCTTTGTTATTGTCACTCTTCCTGCTCTCGCTCGCTCTTTGCGCGCGATTTGAATCTTTTAAGCGAAATATTGTTGAAATCACTTTATGCCTGAGTAACTGCAGCATTGTCACTGAATTTTTTGGGGAGCTGTCTCTCCCTGTGTGCGTGTGTGTGTGTCTCTGTTGGGGTAACCACACCTTAAACGTTCCGTAATTGATATACAAACGCTAAGCCGCGTTGCTCCTTCTCCTTCGCTTTTTACGCAACCTGCTCGACAAAGTCACGCGGCAAGCGTCTAAATTACAAAGTCGCTGATAAAAAAAACGAAGCGCGCACTCGTAAAAGCCCAACTGATAAGACTTTTGAGCATTCACTTTTTATGGTCGTCGTCTAATCAGTTTGAATAATTACCGAAACGTGTTACAACGAAACTAAAGCAAGAGTTGCAAACAAGAAACTTAGTAGTAGCAAATGGGGTTAAAGATACAACTCAAAAATATATATTTTAACAAAAAGTAACAAATATATGCTGTAAAATAAAAATATATATCAACAATGAAATAAGAATCCTGTTAGAAGTTAAAAAATTTGTAGTATAAAATGAATTTAAGCATACAAAGACTGAAAAAGTTATAAAACAAACTTGAAAGCATAAAAAATACTGTAAAATAAGAATATGTAGTTAATAATATAAATATAAACCAAATTCGAAGTAGTAATAATTTTATTTAAAGTTCACATAATAATTGAAAAAATAATAAATAATTATATTTTAAACAAAAACCTTCGAATTTATACTTTGGTAAACAATGAGAATTGAATTTAACTCCGAAAAAATTTAAAATATAATAATAAAATATAATATAAATAAGAATGTAAAAGATGGATAGAGATTTCTCATAGCAGAATTTATTTTATTTTTTAGATAATTAATTTACTTTGTTTTCGGTCTTTAATAGACAGAAACACTTGTGTTGTCATAGTTCTTTAAATGCAGTATCATAATTCGAAACAAATTTAAAGGTGTGTCAAAAATTGTTAAACAATGTCTTATAAAAGTTTCCTATATACACTATACTATCGTAGATTGTAGATAATTTTTTTAATATTTTGTCCACTTAAACATAATGTTATTATATTCAAAGGTAAGTTCGCTCTTAAAATTTCGTAACCATTTATTTGCTAATTTCGAGATGAATTAAACCCCGTGAAGACTATAGATAGATAAATAGATCTTAACTCTTATTTGATGGCAGAAATTTAATAATTTAGCTTTATATTATTATATTAAGTATTATTTATATTATATTATTCATTATAATTATATTTATTTATATTATTATTTGTAATAGTTTATCAGAAGTTATTTATTTCATTATTCTAATTAGATTTATTAATCTCTTATCTTATTATCTTGTAAACATAATGTTATTAAATTCTTATGTTTGTTTATTGACTTTACTTAGCAAATTCGACATTAATCCCACAATGCCTTAAATCCCAGTAAAACCGATAGAGATCTTGATTGAAGACAAGCAAATACATATTCGCAGAGAATGATTGATTGATTACACACCACGACAACGACTAAAATTATTAAATGCTCGTAGTTAAGCACACAAATTCATTGTTCTCACTACTTAACTTCCCAGTCCCTTCCCTTTACATTTGGTAGTTAAACGCAATTTGTAAGCCGGTAAACAAACGAAAAGGCTGAGTCCGGATGGTCAGTTATGAATAGTGGCCAAAAACTGGTGAAGCAGCTCATCAATCACCAGGCAACGAAACATAAATCAAGCCAAGAGTCAAAGCTAAAGAAAATGTTGAGCACAAAAAAAAAATAAGAAAGCATATAAAAGAGAGGAAAGGCGAAAACTCTTTAGCCCAATGGCCAAAATAGGCAGTGGCTCATCAAGTTTGATTGAGCAACAGTCATTCAACTTAAGCGTCACTTCCGGGCAACCAAAAGGAGAGCCATAATAAGTAAAGCGCGCGCACTCAAAGCACACAAATGTTTAGAAAGGAGAAAAGAGGGAGCTGAAGAAGAGGAAGAGCGAGGAAGAGTAGAAAGTCTGACAGCGCCATATACAAAGACAGTCTGTTTATTTACGCCGCATCGTATGTAGAAGCTTACATATGGACGCCTCCAGCAGCAGCAGCAGCTGGAAGGGAGCTGCTCCGGTTGCTGTTGTTCTTCTTGTTGTTGTTGTTATTGTTGTTGTTGCCTCCATACGGCGGGGCACATATCACACATGTTGTTCCGAGTACACACGTATGTTGCCTGCAAGCGATAGCGTCAACGTCGCTCGATGCTCGACGTTCAACGCTGCCGCCATTTTCGTTCTTTTTTTCCTCTCTGTGTTTTTTGGCAGCAATCTTGGGCAGCAATCGCAGTCGACACATATGTGCTATTTTCATGTGCAACCCGCCACAGCCACAGCCATTGTGCAGCCCCAATCAACAGAACTCAACTCGACTCCATTTTGGTTTTTGCCATTGGCGCTCACTGCCCACAACACGCAAAAAACACGCCCCTTTGCATGTGAGGCGCATGCCCAGCATGTTTGTCCCCCATTTTCGAAAATTCGATATCGAATTTCGAACTGCCACATTTAATATTACGTTGTGTTGCGCTCTCGCGGCAGACGCAGCTGCTTAGTGTCCAAGTGGTTGATGGCTGACACTTGACGGACGGTTTTGTAATCAAAACTAGATAAGATTTGCAACAATAACAAAATGACAAGTGCACAACAAAACAAAAAACAAAAAGAGAGGGAGAATGAACGTCTCTGACCACAAATCCCGGTGCGGAATCAGAAGCGCGTTAAATTGAAACTTGGGATTTCACGCAGCTTAAGTTTTTTAGCAATTATGTGAAGTGCTGCGGCACAGTGAGAGATCATCAAACAAAAAGCAGGCGTTAACACTTGTCAGCCACGAGACAGGAATATGTCACCTGCGAAACTAGAGTTGGAGTTGGAGTTGGAGTCGGAGTTGGACAGTTGCAAAGCAAATTCAATCAACAGCCAATGGCAAGCACACTCTATAAATCTCACACACACTTATAAATCTCATATTTATGGTCCGAACCCAACACAAAAGTCGATTAGCATGCCGCATGCCCCTGGGGGAGGCAACAACCCAAGCCAAACCAAACCAAATACAAATAGGCAAACGCAGGTAATCGCATTTCAGAACGGTTTTACCTCCCTCTAAAAAATAAAAAAATAAAGGAAAACAAACCAATTTTCAACCCCTACCGAAAAACTTTCGTGTTGAAAATCTGCTGAAACACAATGAAAATATTTTGCCATCCACAGCTACAGAGGTGAGCGGGGGAGGAAAGCGACGAGCTGTGACAAGTACAAGCCACTTGTGCGTTGATGATAATTTTTACATTTTTGGGAACAGACATCCGAGAGAGAGATAGAGAAGGAGAGGAAGGGGAAGGGGAGGTATATGGGTTGTGGCGTGTCCAGTTTTGAGCTGCAGATATCTGAAATCGGCTTATGTCGCCTGCATTGTGCTGACAATGCTGAAGGAGCTTTTGTTTTAAAGGCAGACAGAGAGCAGCAAGAGAAGCCCGGGGGAGGGAAGAGAAGAGGGGAAACCTGTGCGACCAGGCATTTCATGATTTATGCCCAGTTTTAAATTAAAAGCAATCAATTTGAAATATGGAACCCCAAAAAGAGTTTAGGCTGCAAGAAAGTTGCCAGATAAGTTAAACTTCACAAATGAAACATGGCAATAGACGCTTTTACTTATCAAACAAGTTATTCATTTAAATGGACGCACATTGATTATATTTTAATTGATTTATTTGCTTTGCAAAAGAGTTTTCTGGAAAGGGTTTCTTTTTAAATGTATTCAAGAACTTAAAATTCTTTGACTTGATCTATTTGGCAGCGATTAGGTAAGTTTATAATCTTAAAGATTCTAAATTTAATAAATGTTGAAATCATTCAAATTTAAAGGCGAAATTATTATGTAGTAATATAATAAGAAGTTAGAAAGTCGAGTGTGTCCACAACCAAATTCCAATAAAACGATATTCTAAAATATTACCAAATTAATATTATATAACGAAAAAATAGAAAAATATACCGATGGCTATATTCGGAATATCAATACAGGAAGAAAGTCAGCAAAATGAACTTGAAATTTTAAGGATTAAGATTAGTGAATTTTGTAGGTAAAAAAATAAATAAATCATGCAAAACAAATTCAACTATATTAATTTGCAATAATATAAAGAAATGAAAGTGACCGGCAGAAAATGGGTAATCCAAAAATTATTAAGCTAAACTACAGATAAATAAATAACATGGAATAGAAATTCAAAAAGCATAAATCTGTACAACAAAATTTAAAACTCTAAAAGCATAATTTCAAGACAGTTCACTCTTACTAAAATTTCAAATAAACTCAACAATGCGTAATATATGAAATCAATTCCTTTACATTCGTTAGTGTCAATCTACAATTGATCTTAAGAATATTAAACAAATTACAAAATACATTAATTAAAAAGAAACTACAGACAACGTTTGTTCTGTCCCATGAAACACTGTACACCAATCCAAATCTTAAAAATATTACAGAGCTAAGAAATGAGCATTAGCCTTAGGATTACTAATGAGCAGAAACATTAAAAAATTCAATTATGTCAAACATTCAGGTATTATCTTGATGCATTCTACTTGGCTAATGAGGCGAATTTCAGCCAGAGCACGACTAAAGATATATATATATATAGAGAGAGAGAGATAGAATAATAGAGTAATAGAGGAAGAAATGTAAGCGATGTTATCCACTGAGAAAGCCGCAACAAAAAAGCTAAAGAAGTCAAGGACTAAAGTGAAATCAATTAAAATTTATCACTTTATTTTCATTAAGACACAAAAGCCGCAAAGCAGCATCGTTGCTACTGATGCTGATGTCCCCAAGGTGCAATTCGTTATCAATTTGCGGAGGACAATGGCGGACAGGATGTGGCTTGACTGTAATTTGTCCTGCCGTCGTCGTCGACGTTGTAGTTTTGTTATCGGCTGGAGGAAGACAATAAAATGCCACAACGTTTGTCGCTTTAAATAATAAAAACATTTGATTTGCCAAAAGCGGCACGTGCCAGAAGGACTCACCGAGTCCTTCAGACTGGCAATGCGCAACCAAATCGCAGATAAAGCTGCTCAGTAAATTAATGGCCGACACGTGTCCTTGACACTGCCACAAAGCCAAAGCAAAGCTAAGCAGTTAGCACTGAGCTGTGATTGGGTTTTGGGGATTGGCCAGGCTGATGTCCTCACTGGGTGGTCTGCAAGTGTCCAGGACATGCTCAACAAATTATCGACTCAACTCTCTCTCATATGTGAGCGACTGATAATTGAGGCGTAAATGTTGACACACGTCCACCAACAACCAGCAACATTGTCGCCCTCAACTTGCAACTTCCAACTCGACAAATGAATTTTTATGAAGTTGTGACAATTGCTTCGGATTTACGAGTCCATTGAGACCAGTTTATTTCGAGTCCCTTTTATGGTGGCAAGCTCCAAACATAGTTGCTGATAACCCTATTAAAGTTTTATGCCACATGTAAAGCCAACCAAAGTAAGCGCATCATTTGTCGACTGCATAAAAAGTTAATAAGCTTCTCCATTCTGTGTGCAATGCATAAAACAATGAAGTTCACACAAACAATGGCTGCGTTTGATTTTCCAGCTGATGAGTTGGTTTCAAAGTGCCCAACCACAAACCTTTGACCATATGCGATAAAAAAAATCAGGGGAGGAAACACGGATTGTGGCAATCCTCTTTTCAATGTGTGCGAATGGATAAACATAATCGATGTTAAATAAATGAATAATTAAGGTTTGATTTCAATGTGATATAGCCACGAATGAGTTGTTGAATCTTATTTTGTGGGTACATAGCCAAGTTCTTGTTAAAATAAATAAAAAAATATGAATGAATTTTCCTCATAAATAGAATTTGAATTTGGAATATTTGTTAAGGATTGAGTATAATGAATTTTAATGGCACCAAGTAGCGCTTCATTCATGAGAAGAAAAATATATACATAAACTTTATAAATATAGTAGGCATACAAATTCATACGAACAATCCAGGATCCATTAAATAAAACTTACTGTCCCACAAAAATGTTCTTACTAGGAAATAAAATAAACTAATATCTAGCTTTGTCGCTATGATAACATTAGAGAAATAAAATAAAATACAACAAAAATAAAATGATTTGGATTACATTTTTAAAAATACTTAGAAGCAATTAAGAATTCTATTATTTTTATTTTATTTCTAATCAATAGATATATTAAACTACACACTTATCCAGTAGAATGTATTTTTTAGGACCATATATCTATATGTCGTACATTTTTTTTAACTGCAAGTAGGACGTATTTTTTATCTTTATTTAAAAACGGACAACAAAATACTTAAGACAGTTAAAATTCATTCTAGTGTATAAATGAAATCATATTTTCTTTTAATTGTACATTATTTATATGTTGACTTTATTGGTCATGTTTCATATATAAGCACTAAATTAATTTTATTATTTAAAATACATAGGTAAGCAACCCATATTTTATGTTTTATTTGGTACTTTCTTAAACTTTACATTAATTTATTTTCAATTATAATTTTTTTATTTTTATATATTTTATCCCTCGCTTAGACATTATTCTATAGAATTAATTTTCGAGCTTGAAAAGTTAGTAGTTAGTAGTCCGTAGTTGTGCTTTATCTATGATATGTTGAACAACCACAATTAATCTACCCCTTTTATTTGCAACAACTGCAGGGTATGCGAAAATGAAAAGTGACACCACAAAAGCTGCCCTGTTTGTAGCTGATGAGAAGGGACAACAGACATATGGCCACTTGGCCGCATTGGTAAATCAGTGAAGGATATGCTAACAACAAGACAATTGCGAAATAACCACAGGACATGCACTTGAACGCATCTTGTGTGTGTGATTGGAACAGGATGTGTGTACGAAAGAGTTGTCAAGGTGGATGATGAATGTACATAAGTAACCCATTCAGTTTCAGCTTTGATCGTTGATTGGAGTTGGACATGGGCCACTCGAGGCGCAGCTGTGACACTGATTGATGATGAGCCAATGGGGCCATGAATGCCCATAAACAGCTTTGTATATTCCGCATCAGCGATTGCATTAATCGACTTCTGTCCGAGAGGGGAATACAAAAAAAAGGGGGGAATGCTGTGCGCAACTATATAATGGGTGTCAACTGCGGGTGAGCATAAAAAATAATGACCAGCAGAGATAAAAATATATTTTATGTTATTGCTCCACTTCGCCAATTTCAGTGGCAGCAGCCACAAACAATATTTAAATTTTTCAAAAGTTCCAAGTGTACCAGTTAAATGAAGCAGAAGCAAGATTGTCGCCACATCCCTTGCCCCCATCTCACTTGCCCCAAAGGGCGAACGGAAAAGAGAATGAAAAACAAACGACAGCACAAACTAGAGTAGAGTATTTTTGGGGAGTGGACACGCCCACTCAGCTGCAACGCCCTGGCAATCGAATTTGGAAATTGATACACAAAGAGAAGGAGAGAAATATATATGTGTTATGTACTATGTGGACACTATCATAGTATAAATAAATCATAAATCAATAGTAGCCAGGACATCCCTAGTGTCCTTCTTGCTGGCCAAGCAGCAGCTAATGATGTCTTAAAAAACGATTTTTCCGTTCGAGCAATGTCACAAAACGAGGGCAATTGATGTCCTCAGGTCAAACGCATTAACAAAATTGCCGATTCAGCTGCCAGCTCTTTATATCACTGAGTGTGTGAAAGTGTGTGTGTGTGTGTGTAGCTGGGAAATTGAATTTCCACCGGCACGCTAAGTGTCGACTGCTGCTGGCAACAATATTCTTCTTTTGCAAATCGGCTTTAAGTCATGAAAAATAATAGACAACCCCCAAACACGGTCTCAAACGTCGAGAGACGAGACGAGCGTAGTAAAAAGCAGATTGCGAGGCGCGTCAGCAGCCAAGAAATAAAGAAAAAAATAACCGATTGTGGAACACATGCTGTGCCGCATATGACGACGACGATGTGGATGTCGCTTATCAACTGGCAAACACGCCTGGGAGTTGCTTGGGTGGGCAACACGCAACATGTGAAACTCTCTCGCAACTTAAATAGATACAAGAAGTATACAAAGTATATTCAACTTACCAACGAGCACAAAATAGGGTAGAGTAGAGTACAACTTAATATTATTTTAGATGGCAACACGAAGCGTTCTCTAGGCCAACTCCATGTCGCCGGGTATTTCCGAGTCCTCGATGCTGCGTGTCGCCGGTATATAAACCTTGAACGCAAACTTCGACTTGACAAAGGAGCCGGTGTTCAACACCGTGCAGCCATGTTGAGTACTAACAAAACTCTGACACGAATCGCGCCATGACAATGAGATCGGGCAAGGGGTAAAGCCACAGTGCGGGATCGTAATCCCAGTGCACGGGCATCGCAATGGGATGTATGGGCACCAGATGATTCTGACAGACAAGCGTGCGTGCAAAATGCTGTTCAATGTGCTCGGTGTCTGGCGGGAAATGCAACGTGTTCCGGCAAAACTTGGCCATCAAATCCAGACGACACACCACAATCTGTTGGGTGCAATACTGCAGCCGGCAAGGATTCGTGGCCAATTGGGTGCGTGGCCAGGCCTTGAGCAGACCAGCGGCCAAGCATTCTGGTAGTGGAGCACGTGGAAATATGTTGGGTGCAGTGGGATCCTCGGTCGAAGGCACCAGTATGATATCCGTTTGCTTTTTCAACTGCTCACAACCAGCGGCCAAAGCACCCAGCGCATCCAAGTGATGACGCAGCTCGTGATGATTGCGTGTGCTCGCGGTAAACGGACCCATGAGCACAATAGCCTGAGGTGGACACGAATCATAGCCCACAAAGAGTTGACGTAGTTTCTCCATCACTACAGGTAAATCAAGACGCACATCGGAGAGAAATACGAGTGTAGTCTCTGTATTTGTTCGCTCCAATTCCTGCAGACGCGGTGAATATTTTAGCAGCTTGGCGGACTCGCCGCCCCAAGTGTTTCCAGTTCCAAAGAAGGCACGACTGCTGCTCGCCACCTCAGCGGGTGGAAAGCCCAGACCATCAACTGTAAAGCACACAATTGGATTATTTAGCGGAATATGCCGTCGATCTCATACTAACCCTTGAGCACACCATTCGCATAGCTGCCCTCGGCGAGCACAAAGCAACCCTCGCAAAAGAAGCCAGCATGAAAGCGAGCGCCACTCAGATCGAGTTGCACGCTGCCCGTTGGATCTTCCACATAGAATTTACCCTCCTTAAGCTGGGTAAGCAAGCCCAGCACCACAGCTTCCTTCATATTCGAGGTGGCCAACAAATTCTCAGCATACTGCAATTTGAATTTCTTCGTCTGTGCTTCAGCTGCAACTCCATCTTGTATGACAGCGGGTGCGAAGAGATCGTGTCGCAGGGTTTTCTGCAACAACATGGCATAGCGCTGCTGCAGATAATCCGATTTCATGCGAGGTTGGGTGAGGAGGCGTCTTGGTTGCGTATCCCGCTCAAATTTCTTGATTCGCGTATTGTAGCGATAGCGAGGCACAGTGAAGGCATCGATGACCGAAAATACGGTTTCACCTTCGTCCAGGCCAACGCGATTTAACTCGTTAATGGCTTTTTCTAGTGATTCCCGTTCGACGTGGGGGGTTGATAGTTTTTGTCCCTGTAGATTCTCTGTAATGACCGTCATCCATTTTTCGCGCTCGGCGGGCTCAAAGGGTATCAGCTGCTCCGCGAGAAAGTTGCTGTTCTCGGAACGTATAAGAAAACCGCACAACTTAAATGAAGTTGTAATGCGTTTGCGCAACTGCGCCAATTCATCCATGGCTTTTAATTTGCAATAATAATATAAACCGCACAACTTGTTGCTCTTAATAAATATTTGTTACTTTGGCGCCAAATGAACTTGTGAGTGAGTGAACCGAACCATGAACCAACGATGTATCGATAGTTTTGGAGCAGCATATAATATCCGTTGGGGTGGCTAGTCGATAAATTAGTTCGTTACATTATTTATCGTTTTTAAATTTATCGTTTTTCTAATACTTTAAGTAGGCGCCAAATAGAATTTTTTAAATGGAAGGAAATCGAGCGCCAGCAAGTAAAGATAAAGAAAACTGCTTAAGCTTTGATGAATTCCTACCCTATATGGGAGAGTTTGGCTTGTATCAAAAACGCCTAGTAGTCTATTTGATACCATTCTTCTTCCTTTGGGCTTTTATCTACTTTACGCAAATCTTTTTAATCGTTGTGCCAAATGATCATTGGTGTCGCATTGCCGAACTGCAAGATCTATCAAAAGAAGAGCAACTGAAGCTAGGCATACCCAAAGTAAAAGACGAATACAATAAATGTTTTATGTACGATACAAACTACACGGAAGCATTAGACAGAAACTTAACCACAGCAGATGAAAATTGGCCACAGAAACCATGCAAGGTTTGGATTTACGACAAGGAGCAAGTGCCTTACGAGTCCATTGCCACACAGTACAACTGGGTGTGCCAAAATGATCATCTCGGTCCTTATTCGGTTACCATTTACTTTCTGGGTTCTATTGTAGGCGGCCTTATCTTCGGTTATGCTGCAGATCATTGGGGACGTTTGCCAGCTGTCATGTTGAGCAATCTTTGTGCTCTCATTGGAGGTCTTCTGAGCGCCTTTTGTAACAGTTTCCTTTGGTTTTCCATCACTAGATTTGTTGTGGGTCTGGCACTCAATAACTGTTGTATTCCCGTGTATGTTCTAAGTGAGTTTAAAGTTGCGTACTATATTTATTTTATTTGTTTCTAATATGAGTACAGTGATGGAATGCCTGCCTTCAAAGTATCGACCCGCAGTAACAAATTTCTCATTGACTATCTGCTTTCTGCCTGCTGCTTGTTTGCTGCCTTGGATTGCATTATGGTGCAATAACTGGCGTTTATTAGCTATTGTGACTTCAGCTCCCCTTGTCATTTGTCTGTTAATGTACTTTTGCTTACAAGAATCCCCCAGGTAAGAATACTAACTTTGAAAATTAATGTCTACTCATTATAAAGTCTCTTTTTAGATGGTTAATAAGCATTGGTAAAATGGCTAAAGCTATGAAAATTATAGAATATATTGCTAAGGTAAACGGCAAAGAAATTTCAAAGGAACTAATAACTACATTCGAAAAATGCTGCATATTAGCTTACAATGAAGAAAAACAAGGGAAACAATACACTCTACTAGACTTGTTCAGAAGTTATCGAATGTGTTTTATAACATTGGATTTAGTTATTATTTGGATGATCACTGCATTGGTTTACGATGCACATGTTAGAGCTATTATTGAGATTGGACCGGATATATTTATTACCTTTTCAGTGGCCAGTGCAATGGAATTGCCTGCCTGCCTAGTTCCATTCTTTTTTCTAGATTTTGTAGGACGCAAATGCATGTGCTTATTCGCATTTATTGGATGCGCAGTCGGTAGCTTAATTGCTGCATTACTTCGGATTAAATGGCAAATAGCAGTGACTGCCATTTTTGGTAGATTTTGTGCAACAATCACATTTAATATTGGAGTTCAGTGGGCTGCCGAAATACTTCCTACTGTGGTGCGTGGACAGGGCATTGCATTCATACAAATTATGGGATTTGTTTCATCACTACTGTCTCCATTTGTTGTGTACACCAAGATTTATTCACCTTCGGCTCCAATGGCAATCATTGCAGCGCTCTCTATTTGCGCTGCAGTGTTTGTTTTATTTTTACCAGACACTACAAGGAGTGTTTTGCCACAGATACCTGAGGATACAGAAGCACTTTCAAAGAATCAAAATATATATGTATTAAAAAAAAAATAAAATACCCATTAATTTGAATTCAAATTTGATTACGGTGAAATTTTATTCCATTGTACAACACTGTTAGCAACCGATAACGCAATTATTTATCGAGTGTGACCATTTCGAATTTGAAACAATATATAAACTCTGAAGCACATTATTGTGCATATTTATTAATTTAATCAATTTAAAATATAAATTTAATGAATTTTTAAAATTACGGCTTTTGTACACATTATCGCATCACTTAAAGAGTGTGGCCATGCATGCTGGTATATTTTAGTATATTTTTCCGAGTGAAATATTTTTCAAAATTCTACTAGCGGTCACGCATGTACAGCACGTGTATAAATATCAAAAGGAGTTGAATTGCTGTTTATTTCCCACAAAATGGATGTAGTTAAAGCGGTTTTAGAGAAACATCAAAATGAATTGGATAAATATAAACCAATCACAGTCGAAAAGCACCTGGAATGCCGTTTAGATGTTGGCACACTACTCATCACAGACCCCAATGATTTGGAGGACCGGCAGCTGGCGTAAGTAGCAAACATGAGGCTTCAATAGACATCGAAATGAAATAAAAACTCTTTTTAGCAACGACAAAGAAGAGTATTTGGCTGCTTTAACCCGCGACAATACACAACTGCTGGTAAATGCCATCTGGGAGCTCCCTACAGAGCGTGTGGACGAGAGCATCGTGGCTAAGTTGCCGGAGCCAACAACAGTTCTGCCGCGTCTACGTAAACCTCCAGGCCCGCGTCCATTGACCAAATGGGAGCAGTTCGCCAAGGAGAAGGGAATCACAAAGAAGAAGAAGGACAAGAAGACTTATGATGATGTGTTAGACGTAAGTACAATAGAAAGTACTTCAATTCTTGAGCTAATTTTTCTTCTTTCACATAGAAATGGGTACCCACGTATGGCTTCAAACGTGCCGAGGCTGAGAAAGATAAGGAATGGGTGTTGGAGGTGCCACAAAATGCCGATCCCAATACAGACATGTTCCAAAAGAAGATCGACTTGCGCAACGAAAAGGTGGCCAAAAACGAGATTCAGCGCATGAAGAACATTGTGCGCGCGAAGAAAATGGATGTGCCACGCAGTGGTTACCTAGGTCCTGAGGCTGCATCATCGAATCAACTGCTAACCGCGGTGACGGTGGCGAAATCCTCAACAGCATCGGTGGGCAAATTCCAGAGTAAGCTGCCCAAGGAGAAGGAGGCGCGTGGTCTGGGCGTTAAGGAGCTGATACCGGGTGGCAAACGCAAGGCATCGCATATCTCAGCACAGCCGGAGCGCGAGGCTAATTTGGACCTCATCAAGAGTGTGCTGAACAAGAAGCCCAAACTGGATGTAGAGAAGGCGATACAGCTGCAAAAGCAGGACGAGCGATTGGAGTAAGTGCAGCAGACAGTCGAGTATATCATAGATGTATGTTTTAATTTGATTAATTTGCTTTTGCAGACGTGAAGCAGAAGGCAATAAACCTGCTAAGAAGGGCAAGAAGGGCGGCGGCAAAGGCAGCCGCAAGGCGGTGGGCAAGAAGCCCAAAGGTCATCAGGGACAGCGTGCGCCTGGCAAAAAGGGACAAGCTGGCCGCAAACGTCGTTGAGTAAACCACTTCCACGTTGTAACTAGTAGATTTTTTAATAACCAACAATTTACACGATAAATACAAATGATAATATTTAAGCAACTTTCACAAAACACATTTGTTAAATCTATCCACGATGGAAACGCAAATCCACTGGAGCCGTATGACGCTTCAGATACTCGTAGACGAAGCTGCGAAAAACGCGATTAAAGTAACGTATCGAAGGATAATGCAGATTTGCAGCATTATCTCTGGGTGTGTGCCAAACGTCTGGGAAAGGCGTAGCAATCAAATGCAAAATGGGCACATTCTCCTCCAGGAATGGACGATGATCGTCGTCGACTAAACCGCCAGCTGGCCGATTCAAAAACATACGATTATTGCCCTTCAGATGACCAGCAGAACGCAGTGATTGTTCAATCTGCACTAAACTGGAGTGTAGACCATGTGTGTTCTCATAAAAACTAGAAAATTTCGGATTACGGGCTCCAATCAAATCAAGCAACACAAGCACTTCCTAAAAGTAGAAAGAATTTTTAGTAAATTGTAACGTTCTTTTTTTAAGAAACTTACAATCCGATCAATGTAACGTTGACCCAGATTAGCTTGTCCACTGCGCGCCAGTTTCTTAGCTAAGTGTCTGGAACCATAAACTGAGTCGCTATTTGTCCAGTCCTTAAAAGCCTCCTCACCGTCAAAGAAGATCAGCTGAAAGAGAATTTTTCGAATCATTTGAAGTTTAGTGAAGATCGTCATTTCTTTGAACAATTTTATGCAAGCGCAAATTAAATTGCAACGCACGACTTTCAAAAATTGTTAGCGATTTTATTGCTTCAATTAAATTGCATGATCAGTTTGCGATGTTTCTATGTCGGTTATATGAAAATACATTTTCGACATGTTTCTGATTTCTTTAGGTATTTAAAAATGATTAGGCTATATTACAAATTGAATTTTAAAATTACTAAATTTTCATGATCGGTTTTACAATTATGAGTCAAATTATCACGATCAGTTTATTGGTAATATTGATATGAATGATACATTTTTTAAGTGTTTTTTTGAATGGAATATTCTTTAAACAGACCATGATGATGATGATGATATACTCTATAATATACTCGACTATATACTCAAGGTTCTTTTTCCCTATCACCATTGAATAAATTAGTATGTGTTGGGTTTCCCCCTCATCTGACTCACCATAAGTCCAAGATCACGACGATTGCGGAATTGCTGCAGCAGATAAGTGTTGAGCGTCTTCGCGGTATTCAAGAGAATGGCACAGGGAACAGCTGAGTCGGTGGCACCGACGAAACCCGGATCATTTGGAAAGTACTTGCTGTCGTAGTGGCAGGCAAGGGCCAAAAAGTTCTCCGCCTGCGGATTTATGTAGCCAATCACATTGGCGAACGTGAGCTCGCCCAACACTGGGACACGCTGCTTGAACTCATCGACTTCCGTTTGAAAGCCAAGGCCATTGAGAGAGTTGACCAGATAATTGCGAACCTGCTCATGTCCACGACTGCCGACGACGCGTGGCACCAAGATCGCAGACAGACTGCTATTGAAATGCGTCTCATCGTCATCCCAGTGCGTTGTATCAAACTGTTGATAAAAACAAAGAGATCGAAGGGTGTTACACATTTGGCTCGTGACTCAGCATACAACATTTCCATGTTGTTACTTTTAACGTCTTACGCTGGCTTGCTGCTGCTGCTGCTGTTGTTGGGCCTGCGTATAATCAGTTGCAAGCGCACAGATCGTAACTGTAAGCAATAAAAGGCGCGACACTAACAGCGACATGTTCCCAATCTTGATCTCAACACAGCGATGTGTGACGGCGAACTGAATTGACGTTTTGTATTGAATCGCGCTCTCTGTTCGTGCAAAGTGCGCCGTGTTGTTGTGTTGTTAACGATCTGTACAGACAGCTGTTGTTGTCTGCAGTTGTTGTTTTGTTTTGCGGTTCCTCATGGCGCGCAAACTAACTCTCACCCACACACCTACATACAAATGTACATGCATACAATATATGTATGCGCGCAGCGAAAGCTTTCGGCCTTCACATCCGCATACAGTTTGAGTAAAGCTTTGAGTGCGCGCCTCCATAACAAATACTTAAAAGTTTCACTGCTCTGTTCAGCTCATTTACATGAGCAGCTTACAAAAAGCTTTGCCTTGGCATATTTTCAAATGTATGTTAAGCGCTAAGCTTAAAAGTTTTAAACTGCACGTAGCTCGTGGTTGCATGTAGTGCGAAGTGCCTAAGTAGAACTTTCAATAAAGACCACTAGCCATATAATATGAAATGAAACCAAAATATAATTAGGGCAAATCGAAATATTTACTGTTGAACAAATAACAATATAATTGTTCATGATCTCTATTTAAACGGGTAACCTACTTATTTCATCTGAATGGTTGTGCAAATATTCATAAACAAAATGCGTAATTATTAGATTCATATTACGTATCGTTGGAAAGTGAAGATTTCTAAGGTTATCAGAGTCGGTGTGCCAGACTTCTGGAAAAGTGTGAGGCACAATATGCATTACAGGCACGCCTAAAAAGGTTGTCAATATTTAAGATCAACTAAAAATATTTAACAACAATGGATCATACGCACCCTCCATGAGAAATGGATAGTGATCATCTTCAATGTCGCTGTCATGATCCTTCAGCTTATGGAATAACTGATGAGAGTTGCTCAATCTACCAGCTTCCCTTAGATGTTGCTCAATATCTGCCAGACGACTGTGCAACTCAAAGGTGTTCTCATAATGACTCATGTAGATTTGATTAGGTGCGCCAATCAAATTAAAAGCAATGACAAGTTCCTACGAATTATCTTTTGTTAAATATCTTATCTTCTGTATGATATCTATGGATTTAAACTGTAAGAAACTCACAATGCTCTGCAAAGGAATTAACTCCGTTTCTGCAAAATGTCGTGATCCATTTAGTGAATTAAAATCGTCGATTACTTCCTCAAAGGACTCATGACCATCAAACAATACCAGCTATAAATCAAATTAATATAGATAAATACTATGTATGTGTTTATAGATAGTGATAATAATAGTTTCTTACCAACAAACCAATATCCGTTCGCTTTTTGAATTCTCCCAATAGGTAAGAATTTAAATTTTTAATCACAGTTAGAAGCATTGCACAAGAAACGGCGCCATCTGTGGCACCTACATAAATTTCGTGATCTGCTATGTATTTCGAGTCGTAGTGACAACAGAGCATTAAATAATTTGTTGCCTGCGTATTCATGATGCCCAACATATTGATAAACTTCATCCCATCCAAATGCTCATCATGTATCGTGGTGAAACCCAATTCTTTCAGAGTATCGGTAAGGAAGTTACTTACTCTAGAATGTCCAATACTTCCAGGAAAACGTTGTCTTAATAGTTTTTCAAGCGTGGCATTAAAATATGTCTCATTGCTGACCATATTCGGCGGAGGTACATTTTTAATCCAAAGTATTAAATAATACTGGCAAATTACACCGAATGTAAGTAATATCAACAACAGGCGAACTTGTTCCGACATGGCAAAGTAAAAACTAATTTAAATATTTAAGTAGTATTGAATTTTATAAAAATGGTTACACATACAAGTATATTGTCTTAAATTGGCAAATCGAATGGGTTCGATGTGGAGAGCTTACAGAGAAAAAATTTCAAAGTTAAGAACGCGAAAAAAATAAATTCTTGAATATAGAAATTATTTTTATAATTTAATGTCGCATTGAAGTAATTACTTAAATGCCTACATTATTTATTAATTAATACATAAAAATAACTAAAAATGAAAAATAAATAAATAATAATATATTAGAAATTGATGCTTAGAACTGGAAATAAATTTGACTATACAATTAATTTATTATGTTATAATTATTTAATGTTAATAAAATCTGTAATTAAAATAACTTGATATGAATTTTTCTTAAAAAAAATATTACATTGAATAATAGTATCAGTGTATTTTAGAAATCATATTTTACTTTTTAGAAATGATTCTAATCAGATCAATCCATAACGGATAAATTTGTTCTAGTTTCGACAGAGTAAAGAGAATAGTATATTTTTTTACAACAAACTTTATTATTTAGGTAAGGAAAAATAACAAACTTGGTGGCAAAGTTTGTGACTTATTCGCAATTACAAATCAAATAAAAAATCGATCTATTTTATATTTGAATCACTTTGCATATGGAGGCAGAAATCTATATGATTTCTGCAATTTTTCCATAATTGTCGAATCATCACTAACCATAGAAGGCAGCACAATGGGAGTAGTTCGACGTCGGGTTTTCACAACTGCAACGCGATGCAGTTTCCTGGAACGATATTCATCCTTCGAGAGAGTCCTCAAGCTGGAGCCCTGATGCCAGTCGTGTTTGTTTAGATGTGAAGGACGGGAGCCGGCTCCACAACAAGGAAAATGCCAGATGCGTTGATCCTTGCCAAATTGATTGCCATCACTAAGCGTTTGCGGCAGATCCTGATGCAAAGTCTCAGGCAGAAACAAAGCCAACAAGCCACCCAAGATGCCCAACACGCCCAGCGTATTTAACATCAAGGCAATGGACAAGTGAGACATGTAGATAATCGGAGGAGAAAGCAACATGGCCACAAATCCCAAAGTGTGTATGAAGGAAACACCTTGAGCACGCACCACAGTTGGCAACACCTCCGCTGCCCATTGCAGTCCAATGTTATACGAAATGTTGGCAAAGAAGCGTCCAGCCAAAGCAGCAGCCAGCACCCAAATGGGATTATCAATGTTGGCAGCCAAAAGACTAAAACCGCCACTCAAAGCGGTCGAAATACAAGCGCACCAACGACGTCCAAAGCGATCCAAGGTGATGGTGACAATCAGATCACCGGGAATCTCGGTTGCACACGCGATGCTAAATACCGCAAATATATTCTCTCGATCCAACACGCTAGCTGCACGCACATGTCCATCGTAGACCAGAGAAATGGTCATCCAAATGATGATCATCAGCACCATATAACGCGCCAGTCGTGATCGCTTGAAGATCGATGCAATGGTAAAGTGACGTCCTTCGATCTCCTCCCTGTAAAACTGTTCACAACTCTCGCGAAACGTTTGCCACTTGAGTCTGGACACTTGGCGACGATTACGACGTGCCACACGCTGTAGTATTTCAATGGCATTATCGATTTTGCCCACAGAGACGAGCCAACGTGCAGACTCGGGCAGTACACAGAAGCCAATCAGTCCAAAGCCAACGGCCAGACCATACAAGCCAGAGAATTTGCGCCAATCGCCAGAGTAGAAAGCCAGCCATGGCATAAGCACGGTAAAGGGGGAATAGAACATGGCCAGCGACATGTTGGCCACAAAAGTGCGATACCGAGGACCCACATACTCGAGCACTGAGGAGGAGATTGATGTGAGTATAAGTATAAAAGGAGATAAAGCTAGAATGAAACTAGCTTCTTAAAAGAAGAGAAAGAAATCAATGTCTTGAATTAAGATATTTTTCTCTATAATACAGTAGATACTCTTTAGTCTTTAAAATAATTTACATTGGATTAGCAATTCATTATTATGAAATATGTTATGTTAAATATTAGTAGGAGACATACATTCATAGGTAAGACTTAAGTCAACAAATTTTAGAAGTTTTATCACCCAATGTTTTAAGCCTAACGTTTAAAAACCCCTTAGATCCAGGTGCGAAAACAAATGGACAGACGGACGGAGAAGCATATAGACAGATTCTATGACCTAACCAGAATATTAATATTTCATCGCGGAGCTGCTTTCTTTTCTTATTTTCTTTCAAAATTTTTGGATAGCAGATGTAACAAGCACACTCCACAGTATTTAATCCTACCCAGTATATAGATCATGGTGAAGCAGGTGTCAAAGGAGGCGCCCACCACAAACCGTGTGATGACAAATCCCGCAAAATTGTCGCATACCGAGCTGAAGATGCTGCCAAACAAAGCCAAGCCACAGCTGCTGACCAAGGCCGAAACACGGCCAACACGATCCGCCAAATGTCCATAGCCTAAGCAGCCAACCACAGAGCCAAAAAAGAAAATCATTTGAGCATAAGTGCTATAGGCATCTTTGTCGCAAACCCAATTGAATTCCATTGAAGCCGTTCGAAAGTTAAAAGGATCATCGTAGACATAACCTTGGCGACACGGCAACTGGGCTAGAGAATCGTTTATGTACTCGCTGCGATTCTTGGCGAGATACACTGCGGAGTAGTTGAGATCATACATGCGACAGTGACTGTAGCTGCCATCCGCTTCCTTGGGTATCGAGAGCATTTTGCGCTCCTCCTCGCTCTCAATGAGCGTCAATTCATGCACAAAGCAATAGTAATTCTCGGGTGGGAGTGTCATAAAGATCTGGCTGAGATATACAAAAGAGGCAATGAAGCAGAAGGGTATCATAAGTACAAACAGGATTTTCTGATACAGCCCGAATTCTCCAATCTCCGGCAGCAGATCGTCAAAGTCAAAGAACAGCGGCACCTCCGACCAACGAGTAATATTTGTCTCAATAGATAAATCCCCTGTCTGTTGTCCCCTGTCCACCCGCTGTGGCTTGCCACTAAGTATTTAAGTATTTTGATATAAACACATGCTGACAAATATGTTCCATACTACTTACGATGGCAGCTCGGAGTCGTCATCGCTTCTCTCGGTGTCCATTGCCCCGAAAGGGAATTCGTCAGAACTGACAAAGCAATTACTTCGCAGCCTGCTGTGGGAGGGTTTTATATATATCTTACATATGTATAGTAGTTTGTGTGATTCAACAGTTTTTCCAGTCCACTGACTGCGGCTTATCGACGCCAATGATAATGTTGTTGTTGTTGTTGTTGCATTAGCCAACGTGTCGAGTCATCAGCGTGTCCGGCTTTAATTGTGTCTTAACTCCTCGCCCACCCGTTGGGAAATACAGCTGAGGTTGCACAAATAATTAAATGAAATGCTTTTGCAAAGTGTATACGTATTATTCTTATCATTGCGTATACGCCGCATGGACTGCGAGCACCCGCAGTTTCCTTTTCGCCATGCAAATGCTGCTTCACTGTCAATGCCAACAGCAGCAACAGGCTGATGCGAACACTGCGCATGTCTCTAAAACAGTTTCTTACGCTAAGTTCGAAATTCATTCATTAAAACGCCGCTTGATTTTCGAACTGTTCAGAGGACATTTTGGCAACAAGCGAAGCAGCCATCGAATCAGTTGTGGCGCGTCTTTTGTTGGCAACAGTTCAATGGGAAAAAGAGCGGATTAGTTTTTCAATAAATTCGCAACTGTGTCAAATAAATCAGTGTCATAAATCTGCGTGCGTTGTGTATGAAATTAAGTGTCAGTGCCTCGAGATAAGCAAAGTTTTCGGTTTAGCTTACAGAATCCTCGACTCGGCAGAAAACTCGAAGAAAAACAACATCGAGCCGGGCCAATAAACAAACTGGCGGCACTCTAAGACAAACAGCCCCCGAGCAAGTGTCAAAAAGTAATGTGAAAGTGGCGGCTGCCGTTCCCCCCGCCGCAATCCCCTCCTCTCAGTCACGAACTTGTCGGTTCCTTAATGTAGAATGTTAATGCATAAGCAGTTGAATAAGTAATAGGCCCACAAAATGGCAATACTCGAGTCCTGCTGCTTCTGGAAGAATGTGCGAAAGGGCAGCTTTGCATGCGGCCTTTATACTTTGGTATGTACTACAATATATTATGTATAGCATTTTGGTTGTGTGTGGACAGGGGCAATCAATTAAAAGACGCTTGATTTGTGGCCTCCTTAATTTGCCATCGGACTATAAAAAAACACAACTGAAGCTTATCATCTTAAATTGAAGTTAATCCAAGCAGCGAGTGCGTGGTGTGAGTGACATTTCTAAGCAAGATTTAATGTGACAAGTTGAGTTGAGCAAATCATCAGGAGATGGAATGAGAAGCTACCTTTCAAGCAAGAAGTTGTTTTTATAGTGTCGGAGATTTAGGTGATCATGCTTTATGTAGTTACAGATGGTTTCTTACAGATGAATAGGAGACACACACACATTAGAAATATAAAAGGCAACGTCATCAAATAACTTGAAAGAAATAAAGTAAAGTAAAGTAAAAATTTAACAATTTCTTAGGTAGTAAGAACATGAGCAGAAATATGGCCAAAGTATGTAATATAAAACATCATGTGTAAAGAAATATACGAAATATTAAGCTAATATGAAATGAGAGAAAAATTGAAGATTTTATGAAATAATAATAATTTTATGAATAAATAATCCAAAATCTTAAAAATAATTATCAAAATCTTTATCTTTTATATTCAATAACATAATAATAACATGTGTGTTACTTGAAATGTATAAACAATTTGCCAAATTAAAAATAAACACGAAGGTATTAAGATCGTTAATTTTAATGGATTATATTAGTTGAAGCTTCAATTGTTTAGTAGATTTAGTTAGTGCTCTTATATATTTCTTAAATAACTGAGTAGATACTTATTATGATTAATATGTTCCTGAAACCTGTTACAAATCTTTAAAATAAAAAAGAGTAATGTATATATTAAAGAGTGTAAAAGCCTATGGAAGTCATAAATTCTATGAAGATTACTTAAAAGCACACAAGAGCAACTGAAAGGAGTATAAAATGCAATTGCTAATAAAATATGAAAAGCAAGGAAAAGCAATGAACAATTACTCGAGTTTGTGAATATAATCAATGGATTAGTTAAATGAACTTTATCCAGCGATTGTGCAAATAATAAAAAAAAGCGAAAGGCAACTGTTAATGCCAATTATGAAGCAAAATGCTAATCTTGAGAGAGTACATAAGATGAAGCAAAGGAAACAAAAAGTGAAGTGAAGAGAAATGGAAAGTGAAACTGGAAACAAGAGGCAGGCGAAAAAACAAATAGACAAAGAAAGCGATAAGACGAGAAAAGTTGAAGTGGATATAATTAGACACGAAAACATCAAACAGAGGCGTCAAGTTTAAAGCAAAACGAAGTGAGAGGCAGGATAAAAATGGAATGGAAAATACAAGTACAAAAATCAAGAGGAAAATCTGATTAAAGTTTCCACAGTAGTTGCGAAGTTAAAGTCCAAATCTGCTGTTTCGTTGTGGTTGTTTGTAGTAAATATGGATTACCGCGGAAATACGCTCATTATCATAATTACAACAGGAAAATTGGAAGAACAAATAAACAGAAAATGAAAAGAAAATTGCGGAAAACCAGCAAAGACTTGCTCACTGTTTGCATCACTTAATTTAAGCCTAAAGAAGCCATGGGAAAACAAGTGCTTTATGAATTACAAAAAGAACTTGGATGAGTGAAAATATTTTGTGGCATTAGGGACATAATCGGAGCTTAGGGAAAAATAAATAAAGGCAAATTGTACAGCAATGATTTTCATAAATGCAATTTAACATTAAGCGTATTAAACTATTAAGGAAGTGCTTAAAGTCATTGGACGACCGAAGAAAGGTCGTGCAATAAATAATGTCTTAATTTCCGCTTAACCTTTTTCTTGCAGATCTACTTTGGATTGTCGACGCTCATGTTTACGTTTTATGTGCGCGAGGAGCAGGAATTTCTGCTCGGCAAAAGGACACAGCCTGTGGGCGAAAGCATTCTCGAGAGAGGCGATGTAACTGTAGGTGAGGAGAGACAAAGAGACAAACAAGAAAAGAAAAACAAGTAAAATACTTCAAGTGCCTCGTGATTGACGGTCCACTTTCTCTTTGCAGTAACTGTGATATTCAACGTTTTGTTTTTGTTTTGCTCGGTGCTGATGGTGTTGTCCTCCATCTTGTTGATTGTGGGTCTGCGGCATGTAAGTCTTCTTAAGTCCCAGTAGCTTAAATTGACATGTCCAAAATGTATGTATATCTTTACTTGCGCAGAACAAACGACAATTGCTGCTGCCCTGGATTGGTTTAATGCTCTGCGATTTGCTCATCGAGTGCGCCCATCTTGTCCACCTGACGCTGTCGCGTCGCGTCAATTTTGACCCAATTGTTGGCTTTATATTCACCATAGACTTTTTCATACTCTGCCTGAATGTGAGTGTTGCTTTAATTTACTCAAATTGCATTTCATTGTCGCCATTTACAGCTCTACTGTCTGCTCTGTGTCATCTCACAGTATCAGGCTTATCGACGCGCTGCCGCCGAGCAGCAAGAACATCCAGCGATGTCGGTAAGTGCTCTTATCTTTGAATCCTTGAATCCTAATGCAAAAAAACTAATCTCAACTGTCATCTTTCTATACCCGCTATCCATAGAGTAGAAGGGTATTTTAGCTTTGTGCCTTCAGTAAATGTATGCAACGGACAGAAAGAGGCGTCTCTCTATAAAGTCTGTCTGTTCGTCTGTCCGTATAAGCACCCAGTTCTCAGAAACTATGAGATATAGAGGTATCATTTTTATCGTTTTTGATTATATATTTTTGCCACGCCCACTTCCGGCTCCGCTACTCTGCTACTTTGATTGAGAATCTGGTTTTTTTTTACTTGATAAAGTATTTGAATGTAATTCATAACACCAACACAATGCTGTATTATTTTTGAAATAACTAAAATATACCGAATGCTACATTTGGCACACCTTCGATATATTATAGTATATTTTTGTATATATGCCGAATTTGGTATTTCTTCAGTATATTTTTGGTATAATATTTTGATATATTTTAAGAATAATTCAGCTTTTATAGAATATGGGTAGATGGTATCTTACAGTAGATTATACCGAATGCTATATTTGGTATGCCTTCAGTATTTTATAGTATATTTGCGGTATATATACCGATCTTTGTCGTTGGTATGCATTCAGTATATTTCAATAAATTTTCGGTATATTGTTTTGGTCTGTTTAAAAAATAATACCACACTTCTTAGCGGGTATCTCATAGTCGAAAAGCTTTCTCACTTATTTGTTTTGTGTGTCTAGCCCACAGTTATTTTTACAGCACCCGAGAAGCTGAGCAAATCGAAGCGTCAGCAACTTGCCGCCACCAAGGCTGGCAACAGTAAGCGGCATTCGCATCGACTGCTCGCTGCAAGTCCTTTGATCACCTCCCAGCGTCCCACCAACTTTTCCACCATCACCGAGGAGGAGGAGCAACACCAACAACAACAGCAACATCAACAGCAGCTGCAGCAACAGTTGAATGGCAAAGAAACAGCAGGTAATCAGCATTAGCTAAAGGACAAGGCAAAGTGCATAATCCAATTCGTTTTTAGCTGCCAATGGCAATGGCGATTGTGGACACATCTCGGAGCAACCAACCAGCAATTCCATTGAATCGGATATCCAATTGCATGCCAATATACCAATTATTACATTAGATCCCAATTCGCTGCAATGATCATGATGATGATGATGATGATGCAGTTACTCTCTTGGCTGTTCCCAAAGTTGACAAACTATTTTTACATGAAAATCGAATGAAAAAATGATTGAGTAAAATTCAAAGAACATTTACTAAGCACTCGCACAGTCTGTGTATTTATTTGCTCTCCTTGAGGGGAACAAAGGGCACCGCTCAAAATTTCATTTGCAGCTTCCGCCTGGTGTCGCCTTCATTTCCTGTCACAAGACGGAGACACGGAGACAGAGACACTGACAGCAGACACAGACAACAGACTTGATGTTCGGTCCTTCGGTGTCAGTTTAGTGTATTTGACAGTGAGTACTCGTATAGCAACAACCACAAATGCCCCTTTCATTGCAGCTCACATTTCTCTTGACAGTTTTCAAGTGAAACTATTGATTTACTCTGCACTGCTGTTAAATAATTATCGAGTGCTATATTAATTAAGTGAGTGTACAATTTATTCTCTAATCGAATATGGTTTCGCCTTTAAATAAGCAACCTTCACATCGAATCACATTCATCAAAATAACACATAGGTAAGTTATTCACAGTCATCAATCCGACAGTTGTGTGTTTATGTCATAAAGGAATTCGATGAATTCGAAAATAACTTGATTATGCATAAGGCACGAAGTGCTAAGAATGTAAGATTAAATTTCCCATACATTCAAAAGACAGTTGTGAGATACAAGATTACATTACATTCAGAAAATAGTTAAAGAAATTTAAAAAAAAGTCCGAGTATCATAGAAGCCATACTGAAATATTCATTTTACATTGTTATTCTTTTGACTTTGCGCTATACTAATTTAATTAAAAAAAGAGTATTCTATATTCTATAAATAAAAATTATGCATTTAATCAAGCATTCTTTTGGCAATTAAATAGTTGTTAATTAAAGGAGTAATTAAAATAGAATAATAACGAAAATAGTATTCGCGCTTAGTTAACGAGTTGAAAATCAATTCCATTCCATCACCAAACTATTCCAAATATCTGACTAGAATTCCGCTACCTTTTTCCATGAATTTAAAATAAATTCCTTTTGTTTATTTATATATAAAAATACGCTAGACTGAAACATGAGAAAAAAACGGTACTTGAAATTTGGGAATGCAAAAATAAATTCGTTATGTCTGATTTATTTTAAATTGGCTGTTATGCATGACTCTATTTATTTCCAATCCTCGACCAAGCATCATTAACATAGCTTTGCAACTAAGAGGCAAGTTTGAATAACATACATAGCATAAGTACCAAGTATAAACGAGTATGATGACCAGCTGCAAGGGTAAAAAAACGTCCGCAATTTATTGTATTTTTTATGTAATTTCCAATTGCCATGGACACAATGTCATGGATGATTGTCCTTGTGCAAAAACATAACTGCAAATAGTGAGGAACATAAAATTCTAAGAAAATATTTTTATAGAAGACAATTCACAATAAATTGCTCAAATGCCAAGTCAGGTTCAACTGAGAGGTTCGGAAATCAACAGCAATTAAAGTTGAACTTGGCTTGTTTGCAAACCAAACGAAGCCCGAAAGCTGCTGTTCAAATGGAAAGGAAGCCAAACAAACTCGTAGAGCGAGAGAGAGGAGAACACAACGAGTCCTTGTGCGCTGTGTAAAATGCTATTTACCTGCCTGCAGCGACTGTTGATTATCCAGTCGAAAATTAGAGTCATTTAATGCCACTTAATCACACTTTTCGGATTGTGTATCCCCTTGACTCTCTCGTTTAATTACAACAACTGCATTGTGGAGTGAATGGCTTTATCTCTGCTGGCTCTGCTGCGAAAGCAGATGGCAATTATCATTCGCTAGTTGCCAGTTGACACACAGGTCAAAGGACTCCCTTTTCCACAGTGTTTGTCAAATCTCATATGAAACGAAATGCCAGAACGCAAGCCACTTTTGTGTCTGCGCGATGTGTCATAAAACTAGCAACTGCAAAAGTCGAAATATGTTGGCAAATACCAAGTTCAAAAAGGACCTCGGCGACAAAAGCTGATAAGAGTTCTGTCGACATGGACTTAATGGATTTTTAAGTGCTCAAACGCAACGCTATGTAACACATCCTTAACAAATAAGAGCACACAATATATGTCGTCTGTGTCTGGATTATTAATAAAACTCTCTGGTCGACGCAGTCAAACAATTAACAAAAAACAGAAAATGAAACATTTTGATGTCTCTTTTCTTTTTTTGTTTTTGTTGTTTGTGGCAAAAAGCACAAAACAAACCGTTTGATGTTCATCACACGAGTTGATGAAAGACAGGCAATCCAATTAACGAATGTTTTCTGCAAAAACATATTCACTCTCATGTTTGAATTTTGAAATTGACTTTAAAATACCCAGTAACCCAGTGTTTGCTAGAAACACATTCATTTCCTTTTTTTTAGCAACTGTGAAACCATTCAACAAAAAATTTTTTGAGTTTTAATGAAAATTGGCACCAGATGTTGGCCAAAAAAGTGCAAAATAAATTAAAGAATTTATTGGAAGGGAAGCCATATTTTAGAACTTTTATAATTTAAGAATCCAGGACTTGCCAATAATCTCTTTGAAGCTATTTAAATTAACAAAAATATACAACACTTTAAACTATAATAACATAAATAATTATACGAAAACATTTTGAAGATTTATCCAGAGCTTAGCTTTAGCGAAGATAAAATTGCTAAAAGTGTAGCCTATTTTAAGGCAAATGAAAAATACCATGAGTTAAGGTAATTTATATTTGGATAAAGAAAATAAACTTTTCTTAATTAGACACTCTTCTTATTGAAGAGCATGGAGAACAAAATTTTGATTTATTTATTTTTTATATTATATTTTATTTTAATTTACAGAAAAGAGAGTGGTGGCTACTGGTGCCTTCGACTCATAAAATAATATTATTTAATGTGAAGTAAGACAATTTGATTTTAAACATAAATTCAATATTAATTTTTGGTTTTATATTTTTAAAATCTTCTACATTTTTTGCTTTAATATTTATGTACATTACATTCGGCATTTTTCATTTACTATGTGAGTTATATATTCTTTATATTTCGCTTAATAATTTTTAAAAATTTCCAATAATATTATATAATATTATAATTTATGATTCGTGTAGACATACTAATATTCTTTTCTTTTTAACACTTATTTTCAGAGCATATGCACAATAAATTCACAATAAGCTTGTATTTAAATGAAATTCAAATTGAACATAATTTTAGGCATGTTTTCATGGATTGAAATCATAATATTGAAGCATAGCTGCACATGAAATGAATTATGTTAGTTTTGTGTGTGATTATGAGTGAGAGTGTGTGAGTGAATGTTTGTGTGTGTGCTTGTGATTGTGATTGTGTAGCATGTGTGCGTTTGACTTGTGCACACAATAAATTAACTTGCAATCTTCATAGAGCATGAGAAATGCCAAAGAACACGAGGCATAACACAGAATTTATATGCATTGGCATTCGAACTTAATCAACAGAGAAAGGAAGATAGAGAGAGTGAGAATAAAAGAGAGAGAGAAGATGGGCCAATTCAGAGGCACAGAGAGAGAAAGATCATAGTAGAAACAACATTTGCATCACAAAGTTATAAGCTTGGTTGCACCATTACTTTGAGTCTGCTTGGCTTGGTTTGTGGGATGGCACACAAGGCGCTTAGTAGCTGCTTGACAACTCGAAAACTCGCATGCCACAATAATTGACAATAAGCGCACTTCAACGCATACGTTGCAGAGTGCCAGAGAGAGAGAGAGAGAGAGTGAGACTCAACATGGGGCATGGCTAATTGCTCAGCACTCTCACTTACTCACTTACTTTCTCCCGCTCTCTTTTCCTTCTGGATAATGAGTTTTCCATTAGCGTTTAAGTACGGCAAGCAATGACAATATTTGCCAGAGCCAGTGCTTAAGTGAAAATTCAATTACCGTGCAAGTGAAATGGCATTCGCCACATCCATATCCTGTTCAGTTTGCGTGATTGGCGTGTAATCGTGGCCATCACAAACTCTTGGCCTTGACGAAACTAAAAGTTTATCGCAAGGAACAATGGCTGTCAGTGCGCAGAACTTGAAAGCAAACTCATCAAATGTTTGTTCGCTAACAAGCTCAGAATAAGTAGCAGATATTTACATAAATTATGTCTACCTAGTTGTTATATTATGCTCATCTCATCTCGTATGTGTTAACAAATTTTTGTGGCAACTTAAATGACAGGCAATGTCACAGAGTGCCAAAAAGAAGACTTCTTAAAGTTGCCCATCATAATATTGACAAATTTAAGTCCTTGACTGTGTCTACTTGATTTATTGCATACGACAACTGAGCAAAGTTATATTTTAAAGCATACGGAGAGAGAGAGAGGGAGAGAGAAGAGAAGTTCAAGCCGGAAGGCAAACGATACGCACACTGTTTGTCACTTGCTTTATTGCGTATACGCAGCGTGTGCGAGCGTCGAAACTCATGGAGACCCAGAGACATTTATGAGTTTTTTGGAGAAATTTACGAGATGTGCGTTTTTAGAGAGCATATTATGCCACAGATGCCAAGCACTCAATGGGAAAATTAGCATATCAAATGAGACAGATTAGCACATCAAGCAAATGAATCTACACAGCTGTAAAATAAATTGACACTAAATGCGGCTATGAATATGAACATCAATTATGAATGAAGTTTGCTCAAAAATTCATTTTATCTGCCTTAAAACTTACAATGCTTAAAACTGTTATGTTGATTTTCATCTTTAATAATTAAATAGCTTAATAATTTCCATATAAGTGTGCGCATTAGAATTTTATTAGTTTCCTTTGCCACAGGGTATAACCTAATTGAGCAAACTGTCTACGCACACACACACACATCGAGTTTGCCATGTTAATTAGAATTTGTTCATAAATATTAATGTGTGTATGTGTGTGTGTTTGCTTGCTCATGAGTTGCTCTAAAAACCTGAAAATAATAATTAGTCAGCATTATACATTATACAATTCTACAGCAAATTTAAGTAGAAATTTCGAAAAGCAACCGTTTACTTTAAACAGAAATTCAAGAGCCAGACCCAAAAAGAAAAATGAGAGGAGGAGCTGTTCGGTCATGTTTCCATCTGACAGGCGAAGACAGCAAAATGTTGTTGTGCCGTCTCGTCTATTTAATGCCATTAGACAAATTACAATTACGCACATTTAATGGACTGTGTGAAGCAATCAAAGATCTTTTATTTAATAACTTAATAACAAGCATGAACTATAAACAGCTTAACTGAAAGCATAATTGAATTGTCAGTGTCAAGATACCTTTTGAAGAGCCAAAACCTCACTATTATTCAGTATTTGGAAGGCATTTCACATAACTCAAGCACTTGGCTAATTAGGCCCAAGTCCTTGGAGCTCTCCAGCATTAGCATTAGCGTTTAATCAGAATCTCGTGATCGGGCACCGTTTGTCAGCAATAAATCCTAGGCGGGAAAATTATGTGGGCAATGCGAAGCATCAATCTTGCTGGGTTGGAGGCACACACAGTCTTAACTCATGCTGCCTCAAATACTGAATGACACCTCAAATTCGCCATGGCAATCGTGTGTATACATTGCTATTGAGCTGGTGAAACATCCGCGTAATTATTTGCGATTAAAATTAAAATTTTTTGTTTCGCAACATTTACCCTTTTTAGTCTGCGCCATGTTACAAAACATACACAAAAGAAAAGGTTAAAAAAACATACTTCTTGGGTAAACAAATGAGGGTCGTTAGGGTTACGTAGCCCCATCAAAATTTTGTGGTCATTCAAAACTCATTTCGTGACGGTTCCTTAAAGCGCTTTTAATGGAAATTTAT
The DNA here is from genome assembly GCF_009650485.2 of Drosophila albomicans. Taxonomy (NCBI): domain Eukaryota; kingdom Metazoa; phylum Arthropoda; class Insecta; order Diptera; family Drosophilidae; genus Drosophila; species Drosophila albomicans. The sequence goes on along the minus strand of NC_047629.2, from coordinate 43,889,339 downwards.
TTCATTTATTTGCACTCGCAAAACGAGCAAAATAAATATTTTTATGGTTCATAGTTGACTGTCATATTCCTCTAATTGTTTGCGCAACTAGAGCATAGAATATTTTTCCAACTATGCGGACAATGTTGCCTCTGTTACTATTTTAATTGATTTTTGTGAGCAATTAGAAAAATTCGTTGGCAGCAATTTAATTTCGTAATGCATACTTTTGGGGACACCACAATTTTTGCAAATCATAATTTGTTGCATACTTTTAGGAGCTGGCTTTAAAGATTTCGGTGCAAGCAAACTTTTGCAATTTGCTAAACATAATTTGTTGCACAGATTTTAAATGCTTTCTCTGCAACCGAATCTTTATGCAATTTGCATATGCAACCAAAGTTATTAGACTTAAAATTGGTATGCTAATTTTAAATTATATTATACAAAACAAAGCATTCAGTAAGCAGGCAATTTCCATAATAATTTTGGTACAACTCCTGCCAGCATTTTATGAACTGTAAATATGCTCGAATGAATTAAGTCAGTCAAATACTGTGATGTAACTATTTGTATTTCTCCCACTCTTTCGGTTAGAATAAGCGCCACAATGTTGTTGATATTTCATTAGAATGTTTTCATTGTCATTTTCGTAGTTGTTTATTTTAATTCACTGTCAAAACTTGCCACGACAGCAGCCTGCGACTCTCCCGCCACAATGTTGATGTCGCTTTAAAATTCACGCACACAAACACAGAGGGATAACCTTGACTGATGTGCCCGGAGACTGTGTGGAGTGACTTTTGGTGCTCAGTGTGCGCTTGGACTGTCTTTCCGTTTGGTGGCACTTCTGTTGAAATATTTAAAATGATAAATCCGCTTTTAGTATCTCAAAGTCCAAGATAAAGCTTTAATAGCATTGACAATTGATATTTCCATAAATGGATATTCATTTCTTGTATTTTTACGAACGGGAGCTCTTTGGCTCATTGACAAGCTGCTTATGCTAATAGCTTAGCATACTTATCGGCGCACACACACAAACATAGAACGCCACACATATGCACATTTCAATCTGGGGCTCAATTTCGTTTAAAAATTACTGATTTATGTGGAATTACAGCGCAAACAGTCGTCTGGCGAATGACAATGCGTTTTCTATTCCCTTAACGCATTAAGATTCGTATTTGATGGATTTTTCGCCTGGCTTCTGTCCGCTAGGAACGCAGTACTCTTCCTTTTCTTGTTGTTGTATTTTATTTTTTTCATAATTTATAACCCGAAGGCGAATGTCTAATGCGCTTTACGCGTCCAGTGGGTCACATTTGACATCGTGTCTACTACGATGGCATCCATTAGTTTCAGTCAAATTTCATAAGCAAACTCCACGCAAAACCAATATACTTATCGAGCTTGGTAAATATGTATTGCATATATTGGCATTAGCGGAGCATAATAAATAATAAACATACGTAAGCAAAGAGCAAGAGCAACTGCGAGTGCGAGTACGAGTATTATAAATAGCCACACGCACAGTCGCTGCCATCAATCAATGCCCAATGATTCGATAGACTTGCTTTTGGCCACCCGTCCATTTGTTTCCCCATCGCATTACTCAGCAGAATTCACAAAGGACGAGCAAGGGACCGAGAGAGAGATTTCCCGCTGAGATTTGGCTTTGTTCTAGCAGCAACAACAAATTGGACCCTTAAAGCCACATCGACCAATATTATATATTATATATTGAAATGTATGTATATTAAAGCCAAGGCCAAAAGTCTTGTCCCAAAAGTTTGACCCATAATCATGCCTGTCACAATGTTTTCATGGTTAATTAAAAGCTCTCTGTTTGATTTGCATATTTACCAAAAACACCCAGATCGGGGGATACCAGCAGAGTGTCAGTTTGGTTTTAAATAAATTAATTAATTAGCCTTTACTACAGCACACTTAAGAACCAATTTCATTGATGTGGTCGAGCATGCGGTGAGACTGTTGAGGTTGAGGTGGTTGAGCGTGTCTGTTTAGGCTATCCAAAAAGTCTGTCTGCGTTGCTTGCTGGCAACAGTTTTGGACAAGTTTACACTGCTGTTGTTGTAGCTGCTTTTCAATTTGGCCAACGCTAATTTTGTAAATGAAGACTACATAATCAGAGACTACAGACTTTTTGAACATTTTTCAAATTGCGAAAAGAAACAAATTTTACTGATTTTGAGTGTGTTACAAATATGGAAGCCAATCAACACAATATAAATATTTTGTGAATTTAAGTAAAATTATTTAGGGAACACACTGAACACAATAATAAAGTAATGACCAAACAAAATGTATCTATTTGATTTTAATATTAAAGTAAGAAAGTTACAAATATAGTAATGATCCAATATAAATAAGTTAATTTTATTTTCAGATTTTAAAAATGAGTTCAAATTCAATGCAAATTATATGAAAACAAAACGCAACCTACGCAAAGGATTATTATAAATACTTATACTTATCATCAAACATAAAACGAACTGGCAGTGTTTTAAAGTTTATTTTTGTTTGTTTGGTTTTCCCATTTCGTAACTGAAAAAAAGGTATTCGAGAGCTTTAACTTTATACAAATTTATTCAAAACAAAATGAAATCCAATCAAATTTTTGCCGATTTTGATTGAATTATTAAAATATATTTACTAAAAAACTATCTATTTGATAAATTGTGTTGCTTTAGTTTGTTCAGTTGAAACTTTATGCAAATTTGTGAGAACCAAAACATAAACTAAACAAGATATTACTGATTTAGTTATTAATATTAAAATATAAATATTATAAATTTAGATATCGATTGATGCTATTGAAAATGATATAAACAAAGCGTTAGTAACGTAAAAAATTTGATTTTATTTTAACCATATTATGGCTTAAACAAAGATTAAACTTTAAACAAATTTATTCAAAATAAAACAGAGGTCAGTCAACGATTTACTAATTTTGATGTAAAAAAGAATTATTATAAATATGGATACCATCAAAGATAAATAGACTAGGCAAAGTTTATGAAATCGTTTTTCCAACTTAGAGTGAATGCTTTTTTAATAATTTGATTTTAATTGCTTGACTATAGAAATTTAGTATATTCTAAGCACAAAACAATAATTTCTTTTGAAATGTTTTGTGAGACATTGTAATAAAAATTAAACAGAAAAATAACACCGTAAACAACTTAGTTTCAAGACCATCGATCTGCTTATAAAATGCGTTAGCACAAGAAGCATTAAACTTTGATATTTTTCTTTGAACAGCAACAAAAACAAGTCTCTAAGGAGACAACACACATTGTGTGCTGAGAGTAAAAGAAGAAAGACAAAAACAGAGCTTACAGCTTATTTGCATCGAAAGAACTACTGAACATGCAGAGCAAAACAAATAAATACGAAAATATAAACATATGCATGATTGGAATAGTCGCAAGAACTTATATATAAATCGCCAGGATGTTGTCAGGATGTTACCATATATGCTCGACTGACAATTTTCAATATATTTTGTCGCTGTTTTCTTTGCTTTATACTGTGGGTGGCATTTTAATGATGTTCGTGAATCGTGTTCGCACGTAATTCGTTACAGTGTCTCTGTATCAGTGGGCGAGAATTCAAAGAAATATCATTACGATTTAATAAAGCACGTGTTATTGATTGATTGATTGATGGCGAGCCTGGCAATCAAAGTGATTCCAATGCGCGAGACAACGAATTGAATTACAAAAAGCCAATTGTGCTTAAGGAATTTGAAATTTAAAGCGGATTGTTTCACTTTTTTTTTTAATTTCAGCATAGCTTTGCCAATTAGACACGTTGTGTGTACGATGGCAAACCACAAATCCAAATTACGAGTGGGTATAAATGGGCAAAATGTGATTGCAAAAATGCACATAGATTGGGAAAGATTTCCAGGCAAATAGTCACACACACACACACGCAAAACAATGTGAATTTCAAAATAGAGCACAGCATGGATTACCGAAAATGCATTCGCTTCGAATGCAGTTCAAATGCAGAATGCAAATGCAACTGTCAGAGTGCAGATGCGGAGGCATGCATTTGATTTGTTTGGCATTAAACTGCAAAATTCGCTTTAAAGACACTTTCGTGTGTATTTGCAAGAACCTTCCTTCCACTGTCAATAATTGCGTTTATTTTCACAGCAAGCAATGTGTGTCCATGGTAACCGCTGCAGAAGGCGTTGAAGCGAAGGTCTCAGTGCAGAGTGCAGAGTGCAAGGAACCGACATCTGGCATTTAATCAGCAGCATTATTCGAAGCGTTGATGCCGAGCGTTTATCGAGCACATTGCAATCACAATCACACACACGGCTGCAGCACTGCAACAAGACAAAGGCAACACAACGTTGCGTATACGCAATTTGCACACTCAATACTTTCAATGTTCAGCAATATAACGCATACGCAAGGTTGACACAACAAAACATTCAGTTGTTGTTGGGAGCATGTCAAATATGAATAGAGAAACTGGAAAACATATTCACAGTGAGAATGGGTGCGGGAGGTTGATTTGTATATGTCGTTGACATACTGAGATTTGCCCAGTTTCCTTGTTTTGTTTTGTTTACACGTCCCAAGCAGGCAATTCCATCCGCATGTGTGCCATTCACATATGTACGTGTGTGTATGTATTGTGCATGCGTGTGCGTCTGTCAAATCAATGAAAATCTGCTGAGACAGCAACCGAGCAGCAAGAACCCAGCAAGAATACGTGTTAAAACCTCAGGCTTTTTTTTCGGGGGTTTTCTTTTGAATTTTGATTTGTATTTGCGTTAAAAGCTCAAGCGTCGCAAACACCAAGAAAAACTTGTTCGCTTTTATTGTACAGGTTAAGCAATGTCGGCACAAAATTCGTCACAGCTGCCGCTTTTCAGGAGGTTCAGCAATTCCATCTCCAGGCAAATTAAAGTAGCGGCAATCCTTTATGAATGTGCCTCAAGCGTTCGCTTATCAAGGCAGGCACATCTTGTTGCCCACGAAAAAACGGCGTTGTAAATGTTGTTAAGTGAAGACCAAACACATTGGAATACGCACATTCACTCAGATGTTCGCTGGGCAATAAAAACAAGTAACAAAGCTACAGTCGAGTGTGCTCGATTGTGAAATACCCTGTACTCATTTACAGTACAAGTAAAACAGTGCGGTATAATTCTTAAAATATACCAAATTCATGTATTATAGAATACTAAAATATATTAAAGACTATATTTGGTATATCGATATACTATTACATTCGAAATATATAATAGAGATTAAAATCTACAAGATTGTCAACCAAAGCAACTCTGTCTACCACAAAAATACTAAAATCTACTAAAAATACTGTATTTGGTATATTTGGTAGTATATAGACATAATATTACATTCAAAATCAATTATAGAGATGGAATTATACCAGATTTTCAACCAAAGCAGCTCTGTCAAGTGTGCTCGTCTGCTCGACTCAATACAAGCAAAACAGTGCGGTATTATTCTAAAAATATACCAAATTAATGTGCTCTAAAAATACCAAAATACCAACTGTATTTGGTGTATAGATTTAACAGCTATCTATCAGCTATCCCCTTTAATTTTAATTTGCGATCGGCCAATACCATTTTTCATATTTTTGCCATATTTTCTGGCGTAACTGCTGTTTTTGGGCGTACGCTACGCTCAGCGTCTTCGGTGACCACACGACCTCGTTTAAATTTATTATACCAATCCTTAATGGTTGATTTTCCTGGAGAAGAATCCGGGTAATGCTTATCAAGCCAAATTTTGGCTTCAACCGTATTCCTTCCCATCAAAATACAGGACACGAAATTCCTTTTTTCCATATTGTAGAAAAACTCAAAGGTTGTTTCACTTTAAAAATTGTAACTTAAAAGCACATGGTCGCAGAGTTGTACAATTTTTACACAGAGCTTATGATAATTGGCACTATCCATAAAAAATATCGATGTTTGCTTACTACTGCCCCCTATATGTCGGGCCGGGAACTTATTGAGCCGTGTGATGCTATTTCATTCAATATGTGTAATAGAGATTAAAATACACCAAATTGTCAAGAGTCTCTAAGATTCAGTGTTTCTAAGAGACATAATGAGATGACTCTTTATTCCTGTTGTATGTATATTTCCTCGTGACACGAAGTTGTAATACCCTTCTACCGTATTGGAAACGGGTATAAACACTCAAAAATGCCTGCTTATCTAATCTAATGGGCCGAAGGGCATCAAAGGAAGCACAGCTTTGAATGTCGTTGATGGCCATCAATGTAAATTCTGTGACAGCTGCGCCCAGCTGGAGGCCAACTGAACGTATCTATGCATTCAAAAAAAGGGATAACAAAAATAATATATACATTTGAAATATATGAAATCTCTTCCGATCTGTAACCGAGCAACGCGCACAGCACGCACAATTTTAAGCGCAAAAGGTTGAATTCGCATTTAGCCAATTTGAAGGTAACAGCAAACATAATTGCAGCTTATCTTTCCCCCGTAAGAACAAGTTATATTTAAATATATTTTAAAAGCACGCCACACGTTACACAATTAACTACATACTTCCAAAAAAGAAGCCTGCTGCTGGTTTTTTTTGGAAAAAAGTCGAAACCAAGCAAGGAAAAAATAAAAAGAAAATTCACATAAGGCAACTGTCAAGAGAAAAGGCAAAGCTAAACAAAATATATATGTATATGTGTAGAATATAAAGTTCTTTTGCAAAGAAATTTTGTTACAGTCATATCAAAAAACTGAAAGGGGATTTAAAATTCATTTCAAGTGCTTCACCAAAACTGTTTATTTATATTTTTGTTTTTAAAGAATTTTGTGGTCTTTATGGAAGCAAACTAAATGCCTTAATGGTTTTTCGCAATTTAGTTAAAGCATTTTGGGATTTAAATACATTTGCCAACATCCGTAAAATGCATTGTTATAAAGCACAATTTTGTGTGTGCTTTTTTTTGTGTACGGGACCCAAAGGCACAATTTGTGCGGTTTTGTCGTGCTCGAATGCTGCGGCTTGCCATTATTTTGAATTATTTACACCAAATGCGTATATTGAAATCAATTTAATGCTGTCGCTTGAACTGTTAATTTGCAGCAATTTATTACTGCAATGTGGCTGACGTGGTCATAAATCAATAGGACATCAATCATACGCCATGTTGCGAGCAAGTGAAACATTTCATATTTTTTGACGCGTTTTATTTTTACGCTCAAGAACATCTTGTAAATAACACAAAGTTAACTACTTGTTTTAAATTCCAGTGCATAAACTATTACGCGAAAATATTGTAGAATAAATTAAAAGTATTTTCTCAGGCAAGTTGAAATTGTTTTCCATAACGAAAAAGAATTCCCAAGTTGCTCCTGCTGCTGCTGCTGCTGCTTATTATGTTTAAGTGTGTTGATAAGTAAACGTAATGTGAATTTAAACTGTCATTTAACAGATTATTGTAAAATTTTCAGCAAAAACAAAAAAGAAAACGAGAAAATTCTCCGACTAAGTGGCAAAGCCATCAATCAATATCAAATGAAAGCAGCTGCGACCAGGCTTTAAATTGAAGCCAGCAGCACAGCACAGGCAATATTTCAACAGGCAGCTCCCAAATGCAATCTCTAAACGAAAATAGCTTTAAGGAACACATACAAAATACATGTCAGATGTGTGTTACATAAGAGGCTTCTTTGTTCTCCCCAAATGGCAACGAGCTTAAAGTCGACCGAAAATTCGCAGTACTTTTATGGAATTATTTCCCTTTGTGTGTGTTTTCTATTTTAAATGAATTCAGCAAAATAAATACCACACACTCTGTGTTGCAATATATAAATACAATGGAAAATAAGTTTAGATGATTAGCAATGCTTGAAATAGAAATTCAAGACTGAAGCAATATGAGCAGCAGGTGTTATCGATGCCACTGCATTGGACTTTGCATACATACATTGTGTGGCCAATAAATAATTGTTGTTACTGTAGTTGCTGTGTTGTACTGTGCTGATAAAAATCAAATACACACTCGTAGATTGGCACAGTAGCTCGATAAGCAATGAACGATGTTCATAAAATGTAAACAGAAGCAAAAATCATTTAAATGCCAAAAGCTGAAAAACATTCATGTTTTCCCATATGCAATACACGCTGCAAATAAATAAAACTATGAAGTGGGTAGCCAAGTGCAGTGATAAAGTGTATTTTTTATTGTATATATTTCAATAATGAATTATGACATCAAGTGAAACATTTTCTTATTAGTTTTATGGAACGCTTCATAAAGTTAGTTGATTGTTTGGAAAATTTTCTTATTCAACTTACCTCAAATTTAGTTGTACTTACCAAGTGTAGCCGTGTTTATAGAGAATCTAAGGCGTGACGTAAAGTTGATTGTTTGTTTGGAAAATTTTCTTATTCAACTTACCTCAAATGTAGTTCTATTGCTTACCTCTCAAACATGCCATAAAGTTGATTGTTTAGAAAAATTTTTATTTCAACTTACCTTATCTTATGTTTTTCTTACCTATCTTAGCTGTGTTTATAGGGTATCTAAACCGTGCCATAAAGTTAATTGATTCTTGTAAAAATTTCGTACAGTCTTGCATCAAATTTAGTCGTATTATTTATTTCACTTTGATGTATTATAGGGTATCAAAGAGTTGTTCATTGTTAGCATTGCAAAAAGTAATGTTGTTATTTACGCATTTCCATGTCCCTGGCAACAATACTCAACTGTAACTGCCCACAAAAAGCACAACACAGAGTTGCTCAAAAATAATGTCGCATGAAACGTGCTGCAGCTGATGATGATGACGACAACGACGAGGTTGAACCCATTGACACGTACTGCTCATCATGGTAGTTCAATTGAATCAAGCTTAGTGCCCCACACACACTCAAAAACCGCACTGCGTTTTGCTGTTTGTTTCTTTTTTTATATATATATTTACGTATACTTAATATTTGTGCACATAGAGATAAAATGACTGAGGACAACAACAACATGCCACTCGCTGCACACTATGCACACAGATCCTCAACGGATTCGCCTTGCAGCAGTAAACGCTGCTGTTCATGCTTCTGCTTCTTATTGCCAGACTTGCCCCCAGAGCCGCCAGCGGCCTTGCCACGCCTTCGATTCAGCACGCCATCCGTGTCATCCATCATGCGCAGTATTGTTGTCTAAGCGAGTAAACATTTTATGTAAACAATTTGCATAGTTTATTGCTGTTTTTTTACCTGATCAGAACAGTCCATGGGTGCCACTGATATGTCTCGCACCGCTCGAAATTTGCCCACATTGTTGAGATGCTCGTTCTCCAGGCGAAAATAGTTCCAAATGAAGCGACGAAATACCTCGAGGGGACTGAGAATGGTCATCATAACGTCACCCTCGATGTAACCCGCCTGGATGAGGCTCATGGACAGCGTCCAACTGAAACGCAATATTAAATCCTCAATTATGCCAAAGTAGTAGAAGCCCTGAGAAGAGAAGAGAGAAAAAGCGTAATGGATGCGTTGAAAGATTGTTTTACGTGCCGTCCCACTTGGACAAATATTTATTGCCGCCATTAGAGGGACACCATGACCATCGCCAACAACCACGATGTTGAAGCGTTGGCGACGAGGCCAAAAGCGCACTCAACTCACCGTCGATGAATAAACGATTTCCTCACGCAAGAATCGATTTTCGCCCGCCTTCGCATCGAAGAGTCCCCAGTCCATCTTGATGTCCCATATGTAGGCATAGCACGACGAGAATAGAGCTGCTGTTATCCAACAGTAGAACCAAGGATTCTCCTTCGACTGTGCATAGGTATCTAACCAAAAGAAGAGAAGGAGAATATGTAAGAAAGCTACAGTCGAGTGTACTCGACTGTGAGATACCCGCTACCTATTGTGAAGCAAAACAGTGCGCTAATATTCTTAAAATTTACCAAATTAATTTACCGCAGAAATACTAAAAATACCCTAAGGGCACTGGTATATTGATATTGGACTGCATTCAAAATATACTACAGAGTGGAAGATAAACCAGATTGTCGACGAAAGAAACCAAAACCTGTAGTAAGTAGGTTTTCGTCATTTTAAAATACACGAACTTAATATAGCGCAAAAATACTAGAATATACCAAAAGTTATATTTGGTATATTGTTAAAGTACTACATTGAAAATATACCATAGAGTACAAATTATATCAAATGGTCTGTCAAAGCTCCTCAGACTCGTAGTAAATCGGTGTTTTGGACCATACAAAAGTATTTCTTAAATAATTTTTTACAATTTTTCTCGCAACCAAATGTTTAGGAATCATAAAAACTATAGTTATTATTATATATACTCTAGCTTAAAAATGTTTATTTCCGTTATCGATTAGCGGGGCCGTAAGTGAAAATGTATATCTCTATTTTTTGTAGTCTAGGTGACGGACGGACAGATTGATGGACAGACGGGCATGGCAATATCGTCTCGTCTGTTTACGCTGATGAAGAATGTATACAAATATATTTTTTTGGGTCGGAGTCCCCTTTTGCCTGTTATATATGTAGATTTCGTAGAAGCACAAAGTTATAATACCCTTCTACGCTACGGGTAGCGGGTATAATGTGTATTCTACGTGTTTTTGTGCTGAAATAAAATTAACATGAATTTGCGGTTTGGCCATGAAGGGAAACTCTAATTGGCAGCGTATCATAAACAGCACGCATAATGAGCCCCAAAAAACAAAACGTGGAGAGTTTTCCTTTAATGAACCCTCTTCGCTCTCTCGCTTGATGGTATTTTCCCTTTGCTTACCCGTTGTAGTGTGAAATTTGTGTGCAAAGATCACAACAAAGAACGAGGTCGCATACTTCGCAGCATTCACGAGGTGGGGAAAGGATTCCTTTGTGTCCCGATAGCGACGTATGCATTGAGCGAACCGAAAATATGCCGGAAGTATGGCCACAATGGGATGCAGAATGGACACATACTGCACACAATGATTGCCAGCTAAAAGTATATATAAATATAGTATATAATAAACAATACGTGTTCAATAGAGAAGCACTTTCAAAAGCAAAATGAAAATTAAAATCTTGTTTTGAAACAGAATAAATTAAAATACATTAAATGTTACCTATTGTGAAGTTTCTTAATTGAAACTATTGAATTAATGCATAATTCATTATTAAATTCACTCGACAATTTACATAATAGATACGATATAATTAAAAACAAGTTTAAAAATTCAGTTGCGAATTTAAAAATAAATAATTCTGTTCACTCAGATGTTTAAGTCGTACAGCAACATTTATTTTGAAGTAATAACAACGAAGCTTTGTATTGCGAAAACTAAAGAACAAAAATAATGCAAAATATTTGAAAATAAATTAAATAACTTCCATTGCCGTATTTAAATCTCAGAGTCTTGAGGCACTCAGCATATAATTTGTATTATTTAAAAAACGAGAGGTTTTTAAATTATTTAAATTATATTTATCTGTTGGCAAACATAAGAAATTGGATAACTGAGAACTATAACTCAAATAACTTACAATAATATAATACAAATTATATGATGAGTACCTCAAAGTACTTATAGATATTAAAGAGCTAACTTAAATCTATTTCTACAGCTCAATTCAAATTTGAATTAGGTGCTATTAAAAGTGAAAGTCAAAATTTTATAATTCTTTTAGCGTTTTGAACTCCCTAAATAAAATTACAAAATGAACGTGAAATATTTTAAAACAAATTTAATAACTTCAACTGAAATATTTCAAAGCTAATTTCATCATTACTTCGAGTGTTTAACAAAATACTATTTAAATTTTACAGCGAAATTTTGGATTGGGTGAAGTAAAAAATTAAAGGCATAATTTTATAATAAACATTAAATAATTAGATTGTAAAGTTAACATTAAATATTTGAAAAGAAATGTATAAACTTCAATTAGAGTAGATGACAAAAATTTACAAATGAAAAGACTTAAAAAGTCATACCTAAAATGTGTTCTCAATTAGCAGTGAAGATTGAAAGTTAAGGCATAATTTAATAATAAATAACTCCGCTGTCCACTAAGCTTCATACAACATACATAAATTAGCCAAAATTAACATGAAATATTTACCAACTAAGTTTGAAATTCTATTGAAGTAACATATTTTACTGAATTGAATAAATTAAAATATTTCAAAGTGAAGTTAATTAACATATTTTGCTGAATTGAATAAATGAAAATATATTAAGGCGAAGTTATTCCACAGAAGTTGATTAACAATTAGATAAGCGAATAAATTAATAACTCCACATTTCCATTACGCTTTAAACTAAATAAATGAATTTTCACTTTTCGTTAACGAACTCAAATTTGAATTCAAATATTTCACCAAAAATGAAATGTTAAACAATTTCAATTCAATTTGGCGCAACTTTTGCATTAACTTTTAATAACATTTTTAATAGCGTTTACATGTAGAAAATGTGCAACTCTTGCGCCGAAAGTAATTTTGCGATTTACTTGCATAAATTAACAACGAACTGAATAAATTAACTGCCAAAGTTTGCATCAAAATTTAAGTTGAAACGAAGCAAAACGAATTTACGCACATGCTTCTTCTCCCTTGGAAGGATGTAATAAACTGCATAAATTAACAACAAAAAGTTGACTTTGACTTTAACAAACTTGAAACACTTTTGGGTATTCTTAAATTCTTAACTTTTCACATGGGAAATTTAAAACGGGTTGCTTTAAATTTAAACCTAAAATAAAAATTGAAGCAAGACAAGAATATCATTTTACTGAACTCACCCTCGCCAGCCTTGTGCCACGTGGGATTGCGACCGAAGAAGCAGATGAGGAATGGAATATCCAGAAACGCAGGCACCATGCTATTCAATTGATCCGCCAGCCAGAAATCGGCAAAGTTCACAAAGCAAAACGGCGCCATAATGACGCGACTCAATACACGAATTGCCCAATAACGTGCCTCATGATGAAACGTCTTTGTCGGATTGAGCAGAAAGGCAACCATTAGAGTGTACAGAAAGAGTGGAGCTGCATATTGTGGAATGCCCAGAGGTTCACAGAAGATGTAGCAGAGCACACAACATGCCCAAATCACGCCAAAAACCGAGGCAATCTCCATAATGTTCTGCTCGGAGAGATGATTGCGTGGATCGAGTTCGAAGATGAGCACATGATTGACACCCGACGAGCGCCAACCGTAGACATTGACACCCCACAAAAAGAGGCATTCGGTGATCAAGAACGGAGCACGAAACATGCGCAGACCAACCCGCCAATTCTCACCAAAGCCATAGAACATGGCAGCGATGATGACGGTGAGGAAGAGCACGACAAAGGCGCCGGAGAAGAGTCCCACTTTAAAGGTGGTCCAAGGACTCTGCTGCTCACCCAGCGGCGGCACGCGCAGACGCTTCATGGCACCTGTAAAGTTAAGAGAGATTTTAGAAATATATTTTTTAAATATATATTTTATTACTCACGCTGCCTGTCGCCACCCTCAATGTCCTGTGTCACCGCCTGCTCAGTTTCCTGTATCAGACGATCAATGTCTTTATTCGTATAAAAATGCGCCGCCTCCACATGATCTGTGCGCCAACGTGCTCCATAATCCACGCTCAGCAGCTTGTCGTGCTTCTTGAGAATCTTGCGAAAACCGGTGAAGTTGAGATTCTGATAGTTTTGTAACAGTATCAGACCCAAATAGAATTCACTAAATGCCAACTTTAGATCTTGTATCTTTCGAGCTGGGACATTCTTTTTGCCCAGCGGTGTGCGTCGCTTCCACGCCGGCTGCTTCTTCACATGGCCCATTTCCATTGCCTCTGTCAGTTCGCTGCGCAGGCTGCCGTATTTGCGCGTTGCCTCTGCCATCTTCTCCGAGTAGAAGGTGTTGATCTTGGCCAGTTCCTTGTCGCAGTAGTGAAAGAACTCCTCGTCGAATTTGGCAAAGTAACGCGTGAGCATCTCGCGATCCACGAGTTCCGCTGATGGCGATTGCTCGATGGCCGCATACAGCATAGCCTTCATTTCCTATAATATATATTTTAATAATTTCATTTAAATTTCTCCAGCAAGGACTTCTTTTATCTTGTAAGTAATACCAATTATAATGAGCTACTGCCCTGTGATATTGCTTAGTTGTGAACTTTTTGGGATAGTCTTTGAAAATTTTTTTACATATAGAAATTTCGGTACTTTTATAGAAAACTGGTATATTTTTGTTCCTATTTATATTATTCTAATTAAATACATAAACTAAGGTAGGCAATATTTTTGTGTTTTTAACTGTTTGATATACATTCAATGGTACTTTTGGTTCAGATTTTGCAACTCTTTTGGTAAAATGGTATACTTTTCCTCATTACAACTATGGATTACTAGCTGGAATCTTATTGCAAGCTTCGCTACTTTGTGTCAGATGTCATATGTTATATATCTGAAAGAGGTGACATTCATTATTGGTACATCGGGCCACTTTTTTCCTAAGGCATGTGTCCCAGTCTATTTTACATCTTGTAATCCTTGAAAATTATTTAATATTTCTATACTTATTTATTTATTTTTTTTATCTAAAATGAAACTTTATGATCCAAATCAAAAAATTAGCAATTGGCATATATGTAAATCTTGTCCTTAGCTTGGTTGTTTTTGTTTTTAATTAAAATACATTTCAAGAAACAATTTAAAAATATTGCAGTACAAAATAAAAAAAATAATGTTTAATAGATTATTAAACTTTTACACAGATAAATATAGTATTCATATATCGCCTCTTTTAATTTTGTTTATATACATTTTTTTTTAAATGAAAAGCTTCGAGCAAATTTGCATTTCCAATGCGTTTTCAAAATAAAGTACACACTGTATGCATTTACTTTTCAAACGCACTGTGATGCCCATACTGTGCTCAACTCTTTGGCCTTTGTTTACGTTTGTCGCGAGCAAAACAAAACAACCGATTGCCAACGCTCCGCAAAGCGCATGCGCCAAATGAGCGGCGCTGTAAAAGCTCTCGTTGGCATTTTGACAGCTGGCTGGCCGTTTTTCACGTGACGTCACCAGCCAAGTGACAGCTAGGAAAAGCACAAGCTTGTGTATCCATCGAATACATATTTTATTTTCATTTTTTTCTCATCAACAGTTTTTTCGCACACTTTTTGGTTTTTACCTCGTAATTGATGTATTGCTTGCGCCATTCTGGCGTTATATGCGCCGTCAAATGCTCGGCGAATTTCATCTTTGACCACTTAATTCCTGCCCGCTGCTGCACTGCATCCACATGGACAGCGACAAACGACAAACGACAATCGACGGCGTTTCACGCGCACGTTTTCACGTAAACAACAGAACTGGGCCAACGCAAGCGAAAGTTTCTCGTTCGATGGTCTCTGAATGCCAGGCTATGGCAATGGTAGAAACGTTTGATGAGTGGAGGGGGTGGAGTGAGGGATGCGGAGCGGTGGCCAAAGGAGCTTTTGATATGTAAATGTTGTCGCTGTTGCTGTTACTGTTGTTGTTGCTATTGTCCTCTGCTGTCATCCATGGCATCATTCGCTTCTGACCAATGTCAACATAAACAAAGTGCTAACAATTGCGTGTGTTGCCAACTGACTGAATTGTTAACAAATTCAATTAGTTTTTCGCTATAGTTTTATTTAATAAATGCGAAGAGAGTTATTTTTAGCAAACAAACATTCATTTTATTTATTGTGCAAACATATGTTAACAATTATTTTGAGTGTTTTGCGCTTAGGTAATTATAACATACAGTAAATAAATGAATATCAATTACATATTTAATTAGCCATAGAAACGTCTAGACAACAAATAAATTAAACATGTGCAAAATTAATTTTAATTAGCAATATTTGTAAAGAATTTTTAGTGTAGTATTAATAATTTAAAAGGAAAAAACATTTAATGTTTAATTTTCAAGATAATTACACAGACAAAAATGCTTACTATACAAATTTGTTGATATTTAAAAGATAATATATGTTATATCTATAAATATTATGAAACAGTTATTAAAATAAACGTTGAAGATAATTTTTAAATTAACAGTGAAACATTTATTTTCAGATATAAAATGATCAATAAAAAAAGTAAGTAATAAATATAAATGTAATATAATAAACTAGTTAAAACATAAATACATTATTATACAAAAAATTAAGTAATATGAAATCACATTTAAGAGCTTAAAACATTAAGATTTTTCAAAATTACTGAAAATGATTAGAAAGATTTTTATATGTAGTCTCTATAATACATATCAGGGAAAAAATTTAAGAGATTAGAATTACATATCTTAAAATAATTAGATTTTATTCAAGATAGCAAAACTTATATCCACAAAGTATTAAGAAAACAAACTTAAGAGCTTAGTAGTCTAAAAAATAAATAAACAATAAAAAGGTCAATAACAATATTACAAAATATCTGAAGATGATTAGTTTTTAAGTTTTTTATAAACTCCGTAATACAAATTCAAATTAAGTATCACGTATTAAGAAAAACAAACTTAATATCTTTGGAGTTAAATTAAAATAATAAACAATAAAAAGGTGAATAAAGAAATTACAAAATATCTGAAAATTATTAATTAAAAAAGAAAGATAAAAAGCAACACATAAATAGAATACTTGTATGTAAAATAATTTTGAAATATCATCAATACGCAGCATATTTAAAGCCCGTCAGTCCCCAGATAAGTTCATTTATCATGGGTAAATAAATGATTAATCATTGTAGCCGAATTAAATTAAATTATCGTTCGACAGTATTGCTACGATTTAAATAAAAGCAACCAGCAAGCTCAGTAGGCGAAAATCTGGTGAAATCATATCACTTTCAGGGAAAAACTCGTTTCAAGATAAGAACGCAAAGAAATTAAAAGTTAAGGCGACCATTCCACAAACTCCGAGTACATTATGAACTCGGCACGGCGGCAACAACACATGCGAGTGTAATAATAATAAAAATCAATTTCCAAACTGTTTTCATGCTGAAGAATCCACACGACACTCATTCGTTTACTCTCTCGACTCTCTCGCGATCCGCTTTTGTTCTTATCGCAATTACTGACTGCTCCCGGAAGAACCCCTCGCCCCTCGCCATTCCCAACGTCTCTGCCCAACGATTGCTGTCTGTTTGTTGCTCGCGTAATGTAGTTTTTGTTTTCTGTTTCTGTTTCTGTTTTGTAGATTGATTAAAGAACGGTCTGCTGCTGTTGTGGATCGGCCTGCCACCCGCATTGAGTTGCCTGCATTGATGATCGAGCAGCTCGCTCAGCAGCTTTGCCCCCAATTGAAAGCGTCTCGCAATCTGTAGCGCTGTAGCGTTTGCAGTTGTGTTGCTGTCAGTTCTTGATTGCTCGCCACACAGTCCAGTCATCCACCGCTATCTCAGCTATCCACAACGATCCCCCACCGAGAGAAAAAGTGTGTGACAAAGAGAGCGCATATTCACTGATTAGCGATCGTCAGTCGGTTGCGATAAGTTCCTTAAGGTTTTCCATATAAATTCAACGTATTCGCCGTGCGATTCACCAGTGCAGTGTAACACAGCTCGACAACAAGATGCCGAAAGGAGAACAGCCCACAGCCGAGCAGGTTAACGAGGTGAAAACCCGTTTCCTCAAGAACCTCGAAGAGCAGCCACCAGCAGGTAAGCTCTCATGATCCTCCCGATCATTTCTCCGAGAGTTAATTTCATGCTCTTTCCGTAGTGCCCTTCCATCCCAGTGATCTGGCCAGAATCAAGGACAGCGATGTGTGGATCACACAGCTGCTCGAGGCCTATAAATTGGATGTGGAGAAGGCGATCATTCGTCTGCGCGAGAACTGCGAGTGGCGTCAGAGCTTCGGCACCAACGACATCACAGCCACGAACATCAATCAGGAGTATCTGAATGATGGCGAAATCTATGTGCACAATCAGGATAAGGATGGCATGCCGCTGTTGATCGTGAACTTCTCCAAGCACTCCAAGAGCAAGAATCACGATGATCTTATCCGTGTCATTGTCTACTGGGTCGAGCGTGTGCAGCACCAATACAACTATGAAAAGAAAATTACGCTTTTCATGGACATGACCGGCGCTGGATTAAGTAATCTAGATCTGGACTTTATCAAGCGCATCGTTGGACTGTTCGAAACCAAATATCCCAATGCACCCAACTATATTGTAGTGCACGAGCTGCCCTTCCTGCTGAATGGTGAGTGGGGAAGATCGAGTATTACATTTGTTTAACTATTTAAATTTTCTTTTCCTTAGCTGCTTTTAAAATTGTCAAGGGTTTCATGCCCGCTGAGGCTTTAGAGATACTGCGTGTGACCACCAAGAAGGACATCAACGAGTATGTAGATAAGGAGAACTGCCTCAAGAGCTGGGGCGGCAACGATGATTACACCTACAAATTTGCCGCCTAAACTAAAGTGTAATTGAGCCATGTAAATAATACGATACTTATTTATCTCAAGCAAGTCGTTTTTTTCATTTTGTGCTAAGCTCAAAGTGCAAAGCTTGAGTGGATAGTTCGTGCTTGAAGCGCAAAAAGCTTTCACTCACTCTCGCTCTCTCCCGCGACAGCTTTCACTCAATGCGAACTCATTTAAATGCAACAGACAATCGATGCTGATCACGTTCCATTGCAGCAGCGTGGTGACAACGCGTTGCCCTTTCCAAGGGAGTCCACTTTATGGTGCTCCACATCGCCGTCGCACGTTCATCGACTGCCAAAGCAGAAACAGCGATTCAATCGATTCACAGCGATCAAACGCCGTTAGTTAGCCTCGGCAACTCGTGTTAAGCACTCGAAGTGACTCGATTGATTGTGTTTCGCTTGTTTTATTTTCGAAACCAGAATCTAATCGACGCATTATCGTGTAGTGCCGAAAAACTGGATTATCGATTATCGAGAAGCACAGCACAACGGTAGTTGTGATAAGCAAAACTCTTGACTGTTGCCTCTGCAAGTGCTGTGCGCCGAGTTCAACGTTTAGTTTGCACACAGTTGCCGTTAAATATTGAGTGTGTGTTGACCATTGTGCCAAGCAATCATCATCATGGGTGTTAAGGTTAAGAATCCCACGAGTGCCCAGATCGAGGAACTGCGCCAGCGTTTCAATACACAATACGCTAACTCGCCGCCGGCAGGTAAGCATTGTACACTTGGGGGCCCTGGGTTCAAACTTAGTTCAATCAGGTGTGCGTTCTAAAGCCCCATTGAGTAATAATGCATTATCTACATACACACAAATACCTGCTATACCTGTTTACCCGACAATATCGTCGCTGTGCGTCATGACGACTGCAAAACTATTCAAAGTCATAAAAAAAACCAACCGCTGATTACTTCAAATTCGGTGCGAAAACGAATCGCTTCGACTGATTGCGGAACGAACTCTGTTGGAACCAATTGTGCAAATAGAGGTAGCTCAGTTGCAGTTGCTGCTACTGCTGCAGGAAATGCATTTGTAAGGTCACAGTTCAGCTTTTGTCAGTCATCAGGCTTGGCATTCACAAAGTCCACACAGCTTATTATCAGGTGCCACAAGTCAGCTTTTGTCAGACACCTCCAGCAAGAAGTGTTTCACGGACACAGCTCAGCTTTTATCAGCCACCGGCATGCACACAACCCACACGGCTCATCAATCGAAATGAAATCAAATTATAGAAGGATAGCTCAAATAAGCAGTTGCTTCAGAACCAATATTTAGCTTTTCTTAGACAGCAGGATTCTTATAAAAATAGAGATAACTTAAAATAAAAAGCTGCTTAAGCGGTACAGTTTAGCTTTTGTCAGACACCTTTTGGCCTCCTCAAACTCAATTATCAAGGCCACATCTCAGCTTTTGTCAGACACCTCGCTTGGCATCCACACAGCTTTTCATTGTCAAGGCCACCACCGGCTTTTGTCAGACACTTCAATTGGCGTCCACACAGCTTATCACGGATCAACATAAAAGTAGCTTAATGAACAACTGCTATTCGCTCTACATTCACAAAGTCCAAACGGTTTATCAATTATCAGCTGCTGCAGAAAATGCAGTCCGCAGTTATCACCACCGACGATTAACAAGCAATCACCGATTAAAAGCGAGTGCTATTTTTAATCTACCAATAAAAAGCTAATCATTTATACCCTCTAATCACTGTTAGCTCCCTTCCATCACGTCGACCTTGCTCGCATACGCAATGAAAACTTGTGGCTTCAACGTTTTCTGGAAATGCACGATCTGGACATGGACACCGCGTTCACCAAGCTCTGGGAAACTTGTGTGTGGCGTCAATCGTATGGAGCCAACGATCTGCATCACAGTCAACTGAATCAAGAATATCTGAATCAGGGTTGCGCCTTTGTGCATAATCAGGATGTGGATGGCAAGCCATTGCTTATATTTCGAGTTAGGCTGCACAATAAATCGAAAAATTTGGATGAACTCATACGCATTGTCGTCTATTGGGTGGAGCGTGTGCAGCGCGAGAATCACTTGACCCAATTGACCATATTCTTTGATATGGCGGGCACGGGCTTGGCCACAATGGATCTGGACTTTGTAAAGCGCATTGTGGAAACTTTTAAGCTCTACTATCCAAATGCACTCAATTATATCATTGTCTATGAGCTTGCTTGGGTGTTAAATGGTAAGCTTACAATTAAGAAAGCTTTTGTCTCAGCTTGAGCTTTAATGACTTGCACTTGTCTTTTTTGTAGCCGCGTTTAAGGTCATCAAAGCTCTGCTGCCGCCAAAGGCAGTTGAGATATTGAAAATGATATCGAAAAAAGACGTCACTCAATACGTGACCAAGGACAACTGTCTGACCAGCTGGGGCGGCACTGACGACTACGAATACAGCTTTGCGCCACCCTCCGAGTCGAAGCAAGCAGCACCCAAAATAGTGGCTGCAAATGCCGGAGACGCCGAGCAGCCACCTCAGGATTACGATAAGAAGGTAAGCTATATGAACTTGTATATAAGACTTAGAAAGCTACTAAAGTAGAGTGTGCTCGACTTTGAAATGCTCACTTTCAGTAATTACAAAAATATTTTGTTGAGCCAGAAGATGTACTTTATAATTTCAAATATTGTGATATTTTCAGTAATGTTGAGAATAGTAAACTAAATGTTTTTTTTTTTATTTATTTCAAGTCAAATAAGTTAGTACTGTTAAATATATCTGTTGCTTATAATAATTTAATTGTTTTAAAATCAAGCACATAATTTGTATTTGCTGTCTCTAGCTTATACAGAAGCACAGATCGTACTAGACGAACAGATAGTCAGGCGATCAAAAATTTCAATATACATTGAGAATGTGAATATTACTTAAAATAATTTGAGGAGACAAAATTGAATTTCTTCTTAAAGAAAAACAATTGATATTAACATTTAAGGACTTTAAGATTCAGCTGATCGTATAGTTAAAGAGACAGACAAAGGCTGATTAATTGTCTTTTTCTATGAAATGAAAAATACTTAATCACTTTCATTTTTACTTGGCACTCAGTTGTAATACCCTTTACCCAATTGAAATGGCATAAAGGTACTCTGTATGGTATACAAGTATATGCTCACATGCTTAGTCCGATGTTTGGGTGTGTTTCCCGTTTTAACTGTCGTGCCCTAAACCAGCCGGAAGTCTGTCTATTAATTGCTTTTGCTTTTGTTGACCACACGAGTCACGCGATTCACCTTTTGCGTCTCCCATTAATTGATTTACATTTGTAGCATGTATTGATTTAGGGTGCCGCACAACTGTTTGCGTGTCCTTTGCTATGAGTGTCCGAAACTAGTTAATAATAAAGCCATCGAGACCACATGGCGGCATTATAATCGCTATTTATAGTCATATTTATGTGACATATTGCAAAACTTTCGCTTTTCGCTTTGCTGGTTCTACTAGAATAGCCAGTGAAGCGTTGCGAGGCGTTGACCTGTGAAACAAAATGTGGAACACTCATGGAATACATTATAAATAATTCCCTGTGGGCAGAACGGGGACAGTAGCGGGGATTGGGGATAGATAGGCTTGACTATGACGAGCTTACTAATTTTGTCATTCACATTAGTATTGTTCAGCTCCCGTTCACTCTCCTTTTTATTCGCCCACTCACTTGCTTCCCTCTCGTTTGCGCACTCTGCTAATTGAATGTGAGAATGCAATGGACCCCAAACAGTTGAACAGCTGTTACGAGAGGCTGATCGTAGTATGAAAGCTTTTCTGTTTGCGTGTGTTTAATGTCGAGAGCTTTTATTGTTTGTCTCTTGCGTTTATTTTATTATGTTGTTGCTGTTGCGATATGTGCTTTTTTTAGTTGTGTTTCCACGTTTGCCGCGACACGACGACCACATACATACGTCATCAGCTATCGTTTTTAAAATCCAATGCAGTCGCGATATATGTGATATTTATACGAGTTGTGTGTGTGGTTAAAATACAACATCTACTACATTTTTGTGTTAGTCACTAAAGAGGAAAAAAAGAGCAGCAAATTAGAATCCACTTGAAATATTTATTCAGTCTTCAGCAAACATGCCTAGGGTAGGTGGCGTCAAACTTGCTGTATCTGTGATTGTTCGTGTGTTTCTGTGTTTGTGTATATTTAAATGTGTGTGCACTGTGTGCCGATCATGTGTATTGTGTGTGCTGCTTTTGCTAAACAAAGCATAACAATGAGGAATCGAATAAAAGGGAAATGAATTCTAATTGTTATTCAAGACATACAAGCCGTTTAATTAACCTCGAAAATCAATTCGTTATATTCCTGGTTCTACATTTATGGCAACATCTGACACAACAAACTCATCAATAATTCACTTGTTTCTATTATTTTTTTTTAAACCGTTCAATCTTTTCTTATTGAGCTGAGCACATTGCTGACTGCTATAACACCATGCAAATGCGATACATCTTCCAAGGTGATATCGATAAATTCTAGTGCAACGCACAGTACGCTGTCTACGCAAAATGCAAGCAAAAAATGTACACCTATTTTGCATGTTTTGGTATCTTTGATTCTTTATTAATATTGTCATTTTGCGCAATGCATGAGCATCTTTATGTTTTGTCAAAGAAAATGAGTGAAGTCAAGTAAAAAAATAATAATAGTCAAGTAAATAAAGATAATCAAATGCAATTTAAACGTGCGCGCCTTATCAGCCAAAGTAGGTAATTTTTAGGATATATTTTTAAATTATCCAAATGCAAAGTGCGGGCACATTTTCCCATTGCGATGCATACAACCGCCATCAGTCTTTCAGTGAAGTTCGATCGAACTTGGCCGGATTAAGCTTGTTAAAAATACAATATATAAACAATAAAATAAAAAAGCTTGCCTACCACGGTTAATTATTTGCGCTATCAAAGTGCCGAGCTATATTACCAAGGTGTGAATGCTTTAACAAATGCACAGTTTACTGTATAATTTCAAAATAGAACGTGTCCATTAGGAATTGTTAAATAAACAAAACTATTATTAGCATAATGCGGCACAGCTGATTCTTGTCATGCTAAATTAATAGCAAAGCGAATGAAATCAATTCGCAAAAATGGCCTTAAACTGTGTGTGTGTATTTATTCAAGTGGTGCTCCAAGTGTGAGATGACACTTGTAAAAATGGCCGAGCTCAGCATGAATCGATTGAATGGCTTACCATCGTAGTGAGGGAAACCTGAGATGGGAAATGAGGCGACTCCCAGCTAACAAGGGGTTGTAAGGTATCATAATCTGTTGGCCAGCTGAATTGCTTGCAACTGTGTGAAGAAGGCATCTCACAAAGTATCATAATTCAAGGCGAGATAGTTTCACTTGTATCTTCTTAGCTGTAAACATCTATATCGTAGATACTATAAAAGCGAAAGACATCAAATTTGGTGAAAATACTCTTCTTATCACTACACAGCTGAATATAATTTAGTACAACTTCCAACTTATCAACAAATTTCTAATTTAGACACTTGCAACTTAAAACACACAAAAGAAACCATATTCTGAATCAATTCTGAAAGTTTCATTACAAATGCTTCATAAAGACGAAGGTTATTTATTTATAAGGATGAGCACACTCCACTGTAGCTTTCTTACATACATATTTGAAATTGAATTCTCTCATTAACAGGTTCACTTCGCCGAGATGGTGCTGCATGATACGAGCATTAAAGAACTGCACACGCCCTCGGATGGTGAGGGTGAGTTGTATTCCAATTTATAGAAAACTGTGGTATGCTTTATATATACTATACCACATAATGAATCCTACACAACATTGAGTCGTGTGTCAGGTACATGAAACTTTCTGACACTTGAATCTACTTAGATTCTTAGCATTTTCGTTAAATCAACAAATTTTCATACAAATTTCACACTGCTTAAAATTGAAATAGTAGAAATCACCTATACATATTTCTACTTGCGTATTGTGTTTGCTGCCTAGGTATGTTGCAATTGGAACCATCAGAAAATGTTAATTTTTGTCCACACACCGGGGATGCCAAGCTGACCCTCAAGAACATTTCACAACAGCCCATTGTCTACAAAGTGAGTCTTAAGTATATATCTGGTATAATATTTATCTAACTATATGTTATTGATCTCTCTTTTAGATACAAACCACATCGCCGGAAAAGTTTCGTGTGCGTCCACGTTGTGGCGTTATTCCGGCACAATGCGCAGTTGAGGTCAGCATATGTCTGAAGTCGGATCATCAACTTAGCCCCGATGGCAAGGATAAGTTCCTTGTAATGGCAGCCGTGGCACCGAGCGCCGACTGCGGTTCCCAGGAGGTGGCCGACATATGGAAGGAGAAGGGCACAAATGATGCAGACGTGGAGAACTATCGTCTGGTATGCCGTCATTTGGGTAAATCCAAAGAGGGAATGGATGTTGTTCAATCAGGCGGCTCTCAACCTGGTAGTGTAAGTAGTGCAGTTGTGAATCGTTAATGAATTCTTCGTAATATACAATGGAATAATTTCAGAAATTCGGTCCACAGGAATTACAGGAGCAGGCAAGAGAAATGTCAGCCCAATTGAGGCATACAAGAAATTTACAATATGTAACATTAGCACTCATCGTGCTGTTATTTGCTGGCTTTGGTTTTTTGCTTTTCGAGCGCATACATTTCGCATCAGGGGATTTGCAGGGATCTGCAGCGGGAGCTTGCCAACAGACGGCGCCGTATAAATGTGCCAAGCACAAATAATATTTACTGTCGCAATGCAATCTGACCAGGCTAGACGATGCCACTGTTAGTCACGACCATCGCAAGAGCAACAACAACAACAATAATAAGAATAATCCGATTAATGATAACCAACAAAACAATGATAAAGAGAATTGTGTGATTTGTGATTTGGGCCTAGAACTGGACTACATTGATGCTGAGGATGTTGGCAATGTTAACGATGATGATGACTATAATACAGATTGCCTAGAAGCGCTACTGCTGGCACAGCAGCTGCAGCAGCTGCAACTGTCGATGCGCAGTGGTCGTGTGAGTGACAGTCAGATGGGAGGCGTTGCCAATGGCGGTCATCTGCTTGGTCTCATTGCATTCGCACGTAAAATAGCGCGCGTGCTACTTTCGCTCTCATTGTTATGCTGCATTTTGTTCCTCAGCTTCTACCTGGGCAACAGCTACGACGTTCACAATGGGCAAGCAACAGCCTCAGATCACCCTCATTCAGCAGCATCAGCAACAACAGCGACAGACATGTCCTTGGTCAACAGCACCTTGAGAAACACATCATCAACCACCATTAACAACAACAGCATCGCAATCAACTCTTCGGCTTCGGCAGTTAATAGCCATCATTCACCAGAAACATATTCCATATAGAGAGAGATCACCACAATATACAATTTAGTAATGTATATTATACAATATACAAGAGTCACAAGTGCAAAATTTCTCCAACACTCTTCTTAAGATTGTAATTTCAAAATTCGCTTGAAGCAGAGAGCTTCGAGTATTGTGTAGAATTTATCTTTGATCAACTTTAGCCCAACCCATCAAAAGGAAACAGCCGCTGGAAACAATGAATTTGTAGTAATTCCATGTACGATATATATACTATGTAAATTATAAACAATTTAATATTAATAATTAAACAAAAAAGTTGATTAGTTTGTAAATACACATTTTAATGAGTCTTTTTTCTTAGTTTTGTTTAGTTTTTGACACAACTTTCAACCACCTCCAAATAGAGTTTAACTATTTATATACTTATTGTATATAGATATTTATATACTATATAGATACTTTATTTAAACAAAAATCAATTAAATAAACATGTTTAATATTCAGTTGGCATTGTGAAACAAGTTTTCTGTTGCGCACGAGTTAAGTTCGTCGAGTAGTAATAAACAAATGTGGTTAATATGCAGAGAATTAGAAATATTCGCTACGTTTCCGTTTAATTCTTCTTGCGTCCACGTTTAGCAGCTGGCTTCTTGACGGGCTCCGGACTGGAACCGCTTGTCAATGGCTCCCCATCATTGACGGGAGTAGTCTCTTTGTCATCAGTTTTCTTTGGCGACTGCTCCGCCTCCTTGGATGCCACCTCGGCAGCGCTGGCCGCAGCCTTTGTCTTCTTGCCACCGCCTCCGCTGGCTGCTGGCACATTCTCCTTCTGCTCCTCTTGCACATCGGACTCCACCAGAAACACACTGTGCTGTCCACCGCCGGCAGCAAGCAACATGCGTTTATTCGCTGTGTTCTTACTGCTCACCAAAACCGGCTCAAATTCATCGTCGCCATCGCCAACGCCCAGCTGATTGTTGGAGCCCATGCCCCACGAATACAATTTGCCATCTTTGGTAATGGCATACGAGCATGCCTCTCCACAGGCCACATAAACGGTATTCCCGCTCAGCTCTTTGATGGCCACCAGTTTGTCAACCACTTCCTTGACATCGCTACCAATGCCAAGGCGACCATATTCGGGTCGTCCGATGGCAAAGCATTTGGAATTATTGTCCAGCACCAGGGTATGATGCTGTCCACCCGCAATCTGTTTGACATCCTTCAGATCGGTCTTAATCGGTATGAGAAGACGTTCGGCTTCCTTGGCATATGTCAGCTGCTTGTAGTTGTTCAAACCGACGGCCCAAATGATATCAGTCTGTGATTCCCGCAAAAAAGTACAGTAGTTGGTGGCCCAAACAGCCTCAAAAGGCTTGGTCCGCTTGATAAGCAGCTGATCAGGTCGCAGCAAATCACGTTTGCCTCGACGTCCTAAAGGAATAAATAAACATTACTTATATACTGAGCAATGCTATGAAAAACTCTTCTTACTCACCCTCGCCACCCACTGAACGTTCCGAGATGCGTCCCAGCTGCCCTTGCTCGGCACAGCCCACGGTATAAACCTTGCCAGCTGTTGTCAGAATCACCAAATGATCCGCGCCCGATGCAATGCTGCAGCAAACGGTGCCCTCCAGCAGATTGATGGGTGTGCGCTTGTTGCCATCAATTGTCAGTCCCATATTACCGTGTGAGTCACGGAACGAGCCCCAGGCATAAACGCGTCCATCCTCCAGCAAGCAAGCGGAATGCGAATCGCCCGCCGAAATGCGCAATGCTTTGCCAGGCAAATCGATGAGTGCTGGCGTTGATTCACTGCCCTCCTCGGTGGTACTGCGTCCCAGAGCGCCCTCGTCATTGCAACCAAATGAGTAGATGTCTCCGTTCTTTGTCAACACCAAGCAATGCATACCGCCGGCACAAATATCCACGGGGTTCGGGATGTCTTCCACCAGTGCCGGACGTTTGCGCTCCAGAATATCTTCGCCAAGGCCCAGTTGACCGGTGTCGCCGGTGCCGCAGACAAGCACTTGGCCAATGGTTTGACGACGCTTTGGCAACTCCAAATGGAATGCAATCCGCGCCCTTTTTGCTTTTGTGGGCTGCATCTCATCTTTTTCCTCGGTTTCGTTATTGTTGTTTGCGAGTATCTTGCGACGCGGCATTCTTGAGCAATTTCGTATTATACGGAAGTCAGAACTTTTCTAAAACGTAAAAATTAAAACAATTTAAAAGAAAAACAATATAGTACTAAACGGTCGATTGCTTGAGCTTGTGTGTTTTTGTTTGTTTTGTAAGGTTAGGTCGATTTTTTTTTTTGGCTGGCAACAAACAGCATTGCGGTGGTACTTACTTTGGAATTTAGATGTGATGCCTACTGTTTAACGAGGTGGCGGTGTGACTGCTTCAGTGGTTTTTTGGCGAGTGAAAAAACCATAGAGTCGGAATTTTGGTGGTTGATCTTAAAGATGTTTGCTAATCCAGCATGAAAAATGCGCGGGAAACACGATAAGTTCTGCACACAATTTGAGCTACCTGAACTACGTGTGACCGTTTGTTGGATTTTAAAATTGACCACTTTATTTTTACTTTTTACTTTGGTGATTGTAAGATATATGTATTCAAAGCTAAACTTAACATTTTTAACATTTTTTTTTTTTTAATCAAAATTACCTGTAGAGTTGATTATAATCATAAAAACAAGAAATATTTTCAAATATACCACACTTCAATATTTTATTATCTCAGTATACTCTAGCATGTGGTCCAAATGGTCATACTGAAGGTAGCCGGCATTGTTAATGCTGCATTTCCAATGTATCGCATTTAATTTCTGATAACTTAAACATCGATATCGATGTCGATTCGAAATACAAAACAATCGGCGCAAAGTAATTTAAATTTTATTATCGAAATAGACTATAGACTGTCATCATAGCCTTGAATATATTCGTAAATAAAACGGGTAAGAATAGCATTCACATTGTGTACACTCGGCCAATGTAGATTCTGAATATTGTCGTCATCCTGAAGCCATACATCTGGATAAGTGTGAGGAACTACATGCATCACGGGTACACCTATAAATAAATTAATTAATCATAAATTCAGTAAGTTGTAAAATCAATATAAGAACGTACTCGCATTCAAGAAAGGATAGTGGTCGTCATACATGTCAGTATCATGGGACTTCAGCTTATAGAATAGCTGTGGACATTTGATAAGCTGTCCCGATTGACGCAGCTTCTGCTCAATGTTTGCCATCATCTCATGCAAAATATAAGTCCGCTCGTACTTGCTCATATAAATATGATTTGGTGCGCCAATCATGTTTAAAGTTATGACCACATTCTACGGATTTTGGTTGAATTATTCTTGGGTAAATTGCTTAATGTTATAATACACTTACTATGCTCTCCAATGGCAAGATTTTGTTATCGACAAAGTTCTGGGAGCCAAACAGTGGATAAGTAGCATCGTTGATTCCCTCTGCGGAATCGTGGCCATCAAAGAAAGCCAGCTAAAATTAATGAAAGTAACAGTCAAAAGTGTCATTAACTTTGAGCTAACAAAAACAGTACTTATTATTTTACTTCTAATTACAAACTTTTTATTTATTTACTTACTACTTATTTTATGTAATAAGAAACTTGTGTATTTCTGTGATTACGTTTCTTTGTGAAATATTAATTAAATGATATTTAGGAGCATTTTTCGATTGAAATTAAGTTCGACTTCTAAACTTATTTTAAGCATTTAAGAAATAATTTTTAATTTGTTTGCTTACAGTACCTACTAATTTCAGCTGTCAACTCACCACCAATCCAATATCCCGACGCTTGAGGAGATCGATGTCAGGCAAGGCAGTCAATTTCTTAGCCATGTTAAGGAGCAAAGCACACGAAACTCCTGCATCGGTAGCACTCACAAAGAACTCCCCAGACTCCAAGTACTTTGTGTCATAGTGACAACTCAGCAATAAAAAACGTTCTGCCAGTGGATTACTTATTCCCAACACATTCGTCAGTGGAAAGGGATCTGTAATTGCATCTTGAAACACTGTAAATCCCAATTGATTCAACTGTTTCACAAGGAATTCCCGGACTCTTGTGTGTCCGGAACTGCCCGGCCAACGTGGTATTAATATTCTATTAAGCACTGCAATGAAATGCTGCTCGTCACTGGCAATGATCAACGTTGATTGGCGTCGGATGCGTGACAGCAAAATAATTATCACAAATACAGAGAACAACGAAATGTAGAGCCAACTGCGGTGCAACATGGCTGCAAGGTTGAGAAGGTGAAACTGCAACTCAATATTGTAATTAACTTACTTTTTGTGTTATGCTTCATGACTGTAACGATTGCCATTAACCATGGCAATTAAAAGTTTCCAAAACTAGCAACGACTAGAAGATATCATATAGTACACTGTAGTTATTATAATTTTAAATACATTTACATTTTTATTTAGAACCCTGAAGTTTAGAATAGTTAAATACACTTTAAGTAAAAAGAGTCTTTTCGAAAACGTTTTGCATTAATACAAATTGTGTGTGTTTTAGATGCCAATTTGGTTAGGAATTGTATAAAGTTGGAATTCATTTCAGTTGCTTTCATTTCTTTTTTGTTTACTAAAAACTAAACTAAATTTCTATGAAAATAATATGCACATAATATGTCCAATCAACAATGTCAATTATAACTAAATCCATATACTATTACATTATTTAGCTAGGAACAAATTTGAATATATAATAATTACAAAAAAATATAAATCATTCATTTTGAAAGGCAACAAATTGTAATTTCCGGCAGACCGAATATGAACTACCCTTGCAGATATACGTATTTAAAAAAACATCCTA
Source organism: Drosophila albomicans (assembly GCF_009650485.2). NCBI lineage: Eukaryota > Metazoa > Arthropoda > Insecta > Diptera > Drosophilidae > Drosophila > Drosophila albomicans. The sequence continues at coordinate 43,858,641 of NC_047629.2, read as the reverse complement.
TATAAAACTAAATGCATTTGGAATTTCAATAACTAAACGCTCATGGAACATTTGTTCTTATGGCAACACATTTCAATTAACAATTACGGACAAGTTGTGAACAATTTGGAATACGAGTTATATACAATAGTTATATGATCTGCAAGGGAATGTATGGTAAGTGTATACAGATATATGTAGATAGATGCACTAAGCAGACTCATCATGAGATAATTATTAATGTACACAAACATACAGATATAATCAGAATGCATGTGGTTATAGATCAATTTGGCTGCACTAAGTGAAAGCTTGTTTCGAATTTACAACATTTACAGAGAGAGAGATGGTGCTTTGATTCTGAATCGATTATATCCTTGACCATCTACACAATCACACATGGGACTGGCTACCAGTTTCTTTTGTTTCTTCTCACAACAACTCATCGCTGCGACACTTCGCGACGTTTTAATACATCGAATATGACATCGGATGCACTTTGCTTATTTGCCGAATCATTCGCTGAGTCTTCATCCGAATCGGTTTGCTCCAACAGTGGCACACTAAGTGTGGCATGTGAACCCGACGCTCCTGCACTGGAATTACTTTTGTTGAACTCATATTCAGCGGACATATCCTCGCCATCGTTGTCCAGCTGCAGAGCTAACTGTTGTTTATTCAACATCGCCATGCTTGTGTATTTGTGCCACAGGTGACAACAGATGCCGGCCAAGCAGACGCCAAGGCCAACCAGATTGATGGAGCTCAGTTGATCACCTTTGAAGGCCACCGCCAAGGCGAGCTGGCAAATATCCTTGAAGATGCCGGCAATCGAGAGCGAGAGACTGGATGTTTTGCAGAGCACGAGGAATTCGGTGACCTCCATGAGAAAGGCAATGAGAGCACCCAACGTAACCTTGGCAATGTTCCAAAGGATGTCCGAATCGGACATATGATGAATATCCTGCATGCCCTGATGCAGCTTGGGACCTGTGTGAAAAGTATTAAATAGTTATTAATAAACAGAACTTTACACATTTGCAGTTCAAGCTTCAGACCTTCGATGAGAAATACGAGCGGCAAGAGTGCAGCAATCATCCAGGGCTGCATGTGAAAGATCATATCGATGGGATTGTGCAGACCCAACTTGGACTTTTGCATGATGAACTGTGCGAAACTCCAACGAACGCCGCTGCTCAGCGAAGCGACGAGTATAAAGATGAAACCCAAGGCATTGAACTGTGTCGACTTGTAGGTGAACATAAAGAGGCCGAGTCCAATCAGACCCACAATCAGAAACAGCGTCCAACTCTGCAAGCACAAAAAGATAAACGATAGAATGTGCAATATGTTGAGCAAAACATAAAAAAGAATCAAGTTTATAAAAGTTCAAATAAAGATAGGAATTAATAATTAATTAATAAATAAAGCAAATAACAAATATAATAAATGTAGAAACTTATCTATTGATAAAGCAAACGAGAAACACGATAAATTCACCATTTTTTTTATTTCTACAATAATTTTATTGTATTACTTGTAGAAGCAAATAGAGAAAACTTGCTTTAAAAATACAATAAAATTATAATTTTATTGTAACTTTAATGAAAAATGAAAATTAAACTATAGAAATTCTCACACTTAGAAAAAAAATTATTTATGAATTAACATGCTAGAAAGATTTTAATTAATTTTAGTCACGAAAAACTTGTAAAACTCATGCCTAAAAATATCTTTTTGAACAGTTCTCAGATAAATAAATGAAAATAGAATGCTCACCTTGCGCTCCAATCCCAGCAGTATGGCAAAAATCAAAATAAAGACAATCGTCGAGGATTTGGTCATCGTATACAGAGAGATGGGCACCAGGAGAAGGCCCCAATTGGAAAAGCCAATATCGATGCCGCTCGCGATGCCAGCTGGCGCCATTTTTCTGACAGCAACACGCCAATCCAGCTGGACACGCGTCTTGCCCACACGCATCTTGTAGATGTTGCGGATCAAGGCGGCGAGCAGGAATTTCAAGAGCAGATGATATGTGACAATGGTCAGTGGAATGGGCAGATCCCGTATGATGTCCGTCTGATAGAAGGTCAATGTAATGGAGAGTGTTAAATAGAGTAGCACAGTGACCAATGTGGAGATGGCCATCTGCATAAAACGTGCATCCGTATGGCGAGCCATTCCCTCGTGCAAATGATGCGGATGATGATGATGTTGTGCGGACGTAGACGTGGCGTCGTTGACGCTGCCGCTGCTGCTATCGGCGTCGTTGTTGCTGTTGCTGCCACTTCTGGCGTATTTAAAGTTGGCATGCGTCGACGACGACAGCTGACGGCGCTCTAACTTCAGTTCGACTTCCTCAATGTTGTTGTCATCGTTGTCATCGGCGTCACTGCCAACGCCGCTATTGTGGCCGTTGTCGTTGTTGCCGTCGCCGGTGTTGAGGCGTTCATATTTGGGGGCTACCATTATCTAAAGACCATGCCCGAATGGGGCGCGATGCTGGCTGCAATTACAATACTAACAATCGCCTAAACACTTTTTTTCTCTTCTGTCTTTCTTTAACTCCGTTATCTATAAATTTATCGACGCTATTATTGTTGTTGTGGTAATGCCATATGTTTCACTTGCCAGAATACTGCGCTATTAAATTCTTGGGGTTCTTTGTTGTTTTTGCTTTGTTGTTACGTTATCTAGCTCTACGTTAGCTTAATGGATTGCTTCGATAGCGAATATTACGTTTCCATTACTTTTCTTTTTTTTGTGGTTCACTCTCTGCCTACGTCTGCTGTTTACTGCCAACTGTTTATACAGTGTTTGTTGTTACTGGGTTTTTTTACTTGCTCTCCTTTGGCTTTTTCGCTTGGCCATGTTGACGTTTGCATTGTGTTGTGAAACGTTGCAATTTCAGTGCCGATAGGTTCGATAAGTCGATACATGTGCAAGCTTTTGTTTTTGATTGCATTTATTTATCTCAACGATTTATGTACAATGTGCAAAACATTTTTAAGCTTACATTATTCAAAATTACAATGATATCTATGTCGCAAATTGACTGTGCGCTTAAATAAATGCATCTTTTATTTACGTTGTTCTTCATCAGCTCTACATTTGCTTTGTTTACGCCTCGTCATAGCTCCAATTTTGTGTGTTGTCTTAAAGTTAAGCATTTTTCAACTGTTGCAGCACAATCGGCGCTATTGATTGGAAAAAGTAATTGTTAGCATTTAACAAAAACACCTGTATTTACATAAGCAGCGCACGTTTTTGCTTCATTCACTTACCTAGTCGAATAGCTGCGCAGAGAACACCAAACATGATGAAGTTCATTCGTACCTCGGCCGCAACGCGCTTTGCCTCCTCCGCGGGATCGGGTTGTGATTGTTGTAGACGGAACATTGTAGTTTATTTATTTATGTTTTTTGTTTAATACTTGCAAATTGAAATGCGGTAGGCTAAAACAGCTGACCAGTGTGACCACAATTATGACAGAATTATAAGGTGAAGTGTTGCCCTACTGCGCCAAAACCATACGAACCATACAGCGATAACGTTTTGGACAAATGGTAACTTAAAAGTTTAAAGAAAATAATTGCGTAAATAAATAAATAATATTACATATTTCGAATGTGCCCTTGACCCAAAGATAATAAAAAAATACTTTACATTTATTTGAAGCAAATGTTATCGATTGGGTTAACTGATTCCAATAAGAATTTATCGATTGTGCGACCAACGGATATTTGAAAATCAAAACAACACGTGAAGCTTTCTCTTCAAAATAAAAACTTCATTGATTGCATATTGCATTGTTTTTGTATTTTTTGTATGTCTCGTGGCATTTCTTTTCTCTTTTGCAAATATATATATAATATTTATGCTTGTAACTAAGTACACAATTACATACACATTTACATATAAATACATCTACTGCACATACACATACATATATGTATGGTATATATGTATATATACATATATAAGTATATAGCTTCTGTGTATAATTATACAATATTATCGCGTCGTTCCATTTCATTTTATACGTGTATATTATTTGTTTTTAAGCATCTTGCTTTATCTCTACACTGTTCTATTTTATTATTATTATTATTTATTTTTTGTATTTTATTTTTTAACTTAGTTTCTCCTGTTTACTTGCTTGTCTTTGTTCATTTTATGTCTAAATTCTTTGCAGTTTTACATTCAAATTGTACACACACAACTAGTATTTAATTTAGGCGCTTAAAAGCTAATCTCACTACGACTCCTATTCTCATTAAAAATATACATATACATAAGTATATAAGGACCAGGAAGGGAGGTGAGGAGCGGGTGTATTTAGATCTGAATTCAAATCAAGATCAGGTGGTAAGAAAGGCTTACATTTTGCTTTGATCGAATAGCAGTATCATTAAAACAAAATAACATTATTGGTGTAACTAAATGGTAAGTGTTGAATTTAAGTATTAAGCTAAATGATCTTCTACTCAGTTCGTCTCGTATAATTCTCAAAAATCCCATATTAACATTAATTTTATTCGTGTTTTTGTTTTTGTTGATGTTCCACTTTAGCCTATACAAAGCAAAGCACCCTGTATTTCACTGCATATGAAAATATGTAATGCGGCAAATCTTTGTTTTTATAAAACGATTTTAAGCGTGATTTAGAATATTTATCTTGCTGCACTTTTACATTTAATTGCTACAATTATTTTTATGGGTTTTCCTCTTTTTTTCTTGTTAACACTACACATTTATCAACATTTATTATTAATATGTATATATGTACTATTTTTTTTGTTTTGTTTTTAATGTATATCGTCGTTCTGTCATCGATCTTGAGTCGTTCATTTCTATTATCCTTTCGTATACATTTGGAATTGTTTGTTTTCTATTCTGTGTTTGCTTTGAAATTGTTTATCAAAAAGTGTTTAGGAACTTTAGCAATAATTCAAAAATTGTTTAAAACGGGACGCGGGCAAAACCCAACACAAAACCAAAAATATACAGATAAATAAAAAAATAATAATAATAAAATAGGCAAATATTTATATTTTTAGAAAATAATATTTTCTCTTATTTTTTTGTTTGCTGTTGTTTCTCCGTCTGACACTTTATACATACAAAATTGGAGTTGGGCTTTGTACAGAACTTGTTGCTTTGCTATCGCACAATGTGATTAAGATTAGCATTAGTTTAACTCGTAGTTTGTGTTTTACTCCAGTAACTAAATAGTATTAAGATTAAAATAATGATAGCTAAATCATCAACATCATGATCATCATTGTTTAGTAATTGCTTTCTCTTTTTTTGTTGTTTATCCAAATTGTGCCAATTTGTAAAATAATAAAACTATAACGACTAAAATTAGAATTAATTAAAATTAACAAAACTCACTTTTAAGGACCCGCGTCACGGGTGTGAGGGGCCCGCCAAAAAATGTACAAACTAAAGGCTCTACTAACTGCTATAGTATAGTATATATATTCTCTATATATCTGTATCTGTATCAGTATTGGTAGACTACGTAAATATTTAGGTTACTTCTGCTGCCACTTAAGGTAATTACAAATTTGTTTAGTTGTGTTGCTGATGTTGCATATGGTGTTTTTTGTGGGAAGGGAAGAGCGGGGTGTGTAGGTATAGGTAGCTAGGCTTAAAACAATATTTAAATAATTAGACTAACTTTTTTGTTGTTTTTAAAAACGAATTAAATTGGTGAAAACTCTCGCCGTTGGACTGATTATAAAAAACAAATCAAACAGCGTCTCATCAATATAATGGCGGCATTTACAATGATTTAAAAAAAAATAACTTCTCATCTGTAAAAATGTTTCTTTAGGAAATTAGGGCAACGTTGACTATGTCAGCAGAATTCTATGAAAGCGCTCTGAACAATTGTACAACAATCTCGCTTAAACGTTAAATGCTAATAGAACAATTTGAAATTGAAAATTATGTTTATAACAAATGATTTAAAAAACAATTTTTTTTTTAGTTTTGCACTTTCGACTTAAACGCAATGACTTTTTGCTTAATAAATGATTTTTGTTACTTGGGGAGTTTAGTTTGCGCTTACAATTAAAGAGTTATTTTTCTTGTAAAGGTATTTTAAGGAGCTTGGAAATTTTTGTGGGGGAGAGATGTTGGGATCTATTGCCTCGATTATAATTGTTGTTTGATATATGTTGTGTCGGTTTGTGGTTGCGGTTGTGGCTATTGACGACTCAGTAGTTTCTGTGTGTGTTTAGATCATGATCATTCTCATCTAAGAGGCCATTTTGGAGCGCTAGGTGCTGTTGGCGACGGTTTATCATTATAGTATAATTTTTTTTATGCTTTTCGTTTAGCTACTATTGAAGCGTTTTGCTATACATTCAGGTCTGATCAGACTATAACTATGATGCTCTCATTAACACATATTCCATGAAGCAGACGTTTCTGCTTTGCTGTTGTGAGACACAAAGAGTTTCGAGTAGTTTTTTCAGACCTGATAATTCATCTTGGTAAGAACTTCTTAGTCACATTTAAACCTTAACAACAACAACAATGTTTCGCTACAATTAAACAACTAACAACAACGTAAGCGTATACACCACCAACAACGAGAACAACAACAGACAGTACAATAAGCGCGCACCAAACAACAAATGAGCAGAACAAGACAATTCAATGTTTATTGATTCGTCGCCGTCGTCGACGATGATGTTGTTGCTGCTGCTGCTGTTGTTGCTGCTGTTGTTGTTGTAGTTGCTGCTGCTGCTCCAGCGCCACATACGCGACATCTTGCTCATCGCCACCATTATCATCATCATCATCTTCGTCGTTCGCTTCGTTGGCCTCCTTGAGCATATACTCGAGGAGCAGCTCATCGACTCATCCATCGCGTTGCGAAGCAGCCGCTGCTGCAGCCGCGGCAGCTGCTGCCGCTGAAATGCCATTCGTTGGCGATTCCATTTTGATGACACCCAAATGCTGAAGCTCCTCGCCTCTTGGATGCTGTATGCGTCCGACAACCACGCCGCCCATGGTCACAAAATTACCATCCGCTGTCACTGCACCCAATTGCATGGCGCTGGACAAATCACCCAAAGCGGCCACATTGAAATGATGATGCGGCGATGTGCCATTGCCATGCTGCGTTTGCTGCAGATGTGATTGCTGCTGCTGTTGTTGCTGCTGGTGTTGGGCCACTGTCGTTGTTGATGGCAATGTTGTAATTGTAACTCCCCGTTGATGTTCGATGTGGTGTTGTTGCTGCTGCTGTTGCTGATGTTGTTGCTGCTGCGATGGCGTTGACGACTGCTGATGATGCTGCTGTTGTTGTTGCTGCTGTTGTTGCTGATGGAGATGATGATGTTGCGCCAACGCCATGCGTCCTAGTCACCCCTCGTCCTCCTCGGTTTTGATCTTGACAGGAACGTAGACCTTGTCCATGACATGGATCTTTATGTGATTGTTGAGCGTACTGGATTGCCGGAATTGTTTCTTGCATATGACGCACTCGAACGGCTTTTCACCTGCAAGGGAGGCTAGGATTAGTTGCATAATTCAACAAAAGACACACAAGTCAAGTCTATACTCTCACCCGTATGGATCTTCACATGATTTGCCAATGTGCTGAGCTGACGGAAATGCTTGGGACAATAGTTGCAATTGTAGGGTTTTTCGCCCGTATGAATCTTCAGATGATTCGTCAGCGTGGACGATTGACGGAACGTCTTATCACAAACGTTGCACTTGTAGGGCTTCTCCCCGGTATGGATCTTCACGTGATTGGTCAGCGTGCTCAATTGTCGAAAGCGTCGATCGCACACCGTGCAATGAAACGGTTTCTCCTGCTCCCGTCCGCCGCCTCCATTGCTGCTATTCGAGCCATTGCCCTCGCCCGACGCATGCTCAGCCGCGCCGTGTCCATTGCTGGTCACATAGTGCGATGCGTCGCCGGTTAATTGTGTCGGCGGACTATGCGTGGCATTGGCCACCAGATGCGCCAGCGTATGCGCTGATGGCGCCTGTCCCGCCTGCGCTCCCTGTGCGGACTGAGGTTGCTGCTCTGCTGCGGCGGCTTGCGCTGCCGCGGCCTGCGCAGCTGCCATGGCGGCCGCTTGAGCGGCATTGTGTGCCTCCTGTGCGATGCCCGTCAAATGCATGTTAAAGGGTAAAGCGATTTCTGTGGGCGCGGGCGGCTGTTGTTGTTGCTGTTGGTTATGTTGTTGCTGCTGCTGCTGCTGTTGTTGTTGCTGCTGCTGCTGTTGTTGTTGCTGCTGGGCCTGATGCTGGGCGTGGGCGACGGCTGCCACATGGCTGGCATGGCTTGCCTGTGTGACCGTATCGTTGTTGTTATTGTTGGCGCTGGTTGTTTGCGGTTGCGCGGCAACAATGACAATGTCACAATTGCTCATTGCCGCAGCGGCCTGATGTGCGTGTGGCAGGCTCTTGATATGCATCATCGACTGCCCTGGACGTCAATAAACTATTGGGCGGGACAAGAGTTGTGTATGTGTGGCGGTGTGTGTGTGTGTGTGTGTATGTTGGGGGAGGTGGAGGAAGGAGAAAGGCGCGTTTAGGCGTAGGCTCAATAACAAGAAACTTCGTGACAAGTTTTTTGGCGCGCTCTGCTCACAAATGCCACGACATGCTGGCTGGCCTGGTTGTGGTTTCTGCTGCTGCTGCTCGTTGCTCTTGTTGTTGCTGTAGCTGCTAGTGCCTGCGCAAGAAAAAGACAAGACAAGCAAAGAGAGTGAGTGAGAGCGAGTTGGTGAGTGAGCGAGTGTTAGATTAGAGATGAGCAATGTTGTGATTCGGTCTGTGTTACAACTGTGACTATCGCAAGTTTACTCAAGCCAATATTCAAATTACATGGCACTGTAATCAGCAATTATCGATTTACAGTCAAACGATCACGCACACATACATGCACACACGCACATTGGCTCTTTCTGCTGTTGCCCAACTCTGCAAGAGAGCGCAAACAAACGGAGAGAGAGCGAGCGCGCTGAAGTGAATGTGTTGTGAGCGAATTAGTTGGCGGCATCTTCTTTACATGTTATTTCGGTTTTTTGCTGTATGCAAAAATATGTGAGGAATTCCCAAAAAACTAACTGCGAAATCTTTTTTAAATTATTCATTCAAACTGGGCTGCTGCGGGCTTTTGTTATGGCCAAAAAGGTTCTGCGGCTCTCTAACGAGTGTTTAGCATAAATTATATAAAAAGTCGAAGTCGAAAAAACAACAAACTATTGAGTGGCGATTATGCATTTGAAAACGCGCCCAATGCATGTAATTTGAATTTTTGGCTCTGGTTTTTACGTGCGCCGACAGGTTCCACGTTCCAATTGCTGCTGCTGTTGTTGTCTCCGTTTCCCCCACACACTCTCTCACACACACACATTTACACGCAATCGGACTCACACACACACACGTTTACACATTCACATGTTTTGGGGCGAACTGACAGCGTGTTACTTTCTCGCGAATTACATGTGTTTTTCATCATCATGAACGTTACTCGATTCGATTTTTATATGACAGCGAAAGCTTCTAAGTCCTTTGCTATCCTTTTTTCGTGTGTCCATGTATGGGTGTTTTTGGCGGCTATTGGAAATATCCGTGTTCAATTTTTCACTTTTTTAAAAATCCACTTTAAAGTAGTTTTTCCACATTCGATCTTGTCGTTCACGTTCGCGCTTCTCACCTTGTCGCTGCTGCTGCTACTCGCTGCCTTACCCCCCTCTATCATCGACAAACGACACAACCACTTTCAGTCGACGACGTCGACGTCTTCACAACGCGCCACTCGGACACACTCTCACACATATAGCAACAACACACGTACACACATAGTATATGTATACGCATACAAACATATCAAAACACACACACGCACACACATAGCTCTCACATTATAACAGCAGCAGCGAAAACCAAAAAAAACTCTTTTGAGGTTATGGGCCAATTGAAATTTTCACTATTTTTCACATGTTTAATAACACTAATAATACACAGCAGACGTACACTTTTGTGTGTTTCGAGCATGTACACACTCTATACACGGTGCTGTATGCGCGCTGGGCGCGCTCAGCTCACACTTCTTTGACCTACCTTTCCATTTTGTGCTGGCGCTGTTGGCCTTTCAGGTTTTTCTGATTGGGATTTTTCGCGGGCGCCAGGCAAATGGGCAGCAAGCATACGTTTTGTTATGAATTCGATTGCAACTATGCTTTAAAGCATTTTTTATTGTTGTGTATTCATTTATAAAACGTAGAAAAATAGTAAAAATTTGTATTGTATTTTCTTCTTTTTTTTGCTTTTACTGTTTGCGTACCAAATAGACGCGAAAGAACTGGTACAAGTGGCCAGTGTTGAACTGGTGCAATTCAGGGATGGTCTTTTTGCGCTTACCTGCGACTGCTCACAGGTGCCTTACATCGGATAACTTGTTGGTAGCTATTGGTAATACCGTGCACTCTTTGTATTGTATAAATTAAAAAAATTCGAGTATTTCGACACATTTGTTTCATTGTAGGCCACAAATCGAACAAATTGAATTTTCGTTGTTATTGTAGACTATAGCATGAACACATATCGTGTCAGCTTTTGCTCATCGAATCAACACATAGGTGGCCATTCACATGTAAACGTTACACCGCCAATCGATACTGGCGATGAAATATCGATAGACGCTAGAGTAAAACCAGCATTTGCAATGCGAAATTGAAACTGCATGTTTTTATTGGTTTGAATCAAATGCAATTTTGTTTACAAAAGTGCTGCTCTGCGGACTTTTAAATTAGAGTGTGTGTTTTTTATAAAATAGTGCAGACGCGTGACGACTGCTGTGCATTAGCAGCAGTACCAGCATTTTGGCCATTCTGCAGGCTTAGCTCGCTGTTGACTTTGTTGTTGCTGCTGTAGTGTGGCGGCGGCTGTGACGTCGACTGCGACTGCGACGGCGCTTCATCTGCCGGCAAAAACAAAACAAACGTTTACAGGTGAGTTAATTAAATGATTTGTTTATCGCTTATACTAACCCTCAATTTGCACGGCCTTCTCGTTGCGACATGAGAGTCGCATGCCATCCAAGAACTGCTGCACGAATCCCTTGCTGTCGCTGCTCTGTCGACGTTCCTCGGATTTCTTGCTGTTGCTGAGATTGATATGGGAATTTGAACGTTGCTCCTCCAAGGCACGCAGCTCCTCCTGCATGGCCTTCTTGCCACGCTCCACGACCGCATCGAATTGATCCTCGACCTGGGTCTCGAATTCGTTAATACCATTGTTGCCATTATTGCTGGCGGAATGGTGATTGGAGTTCACTGAAGCCGTCGTGCGTTCATCCTCCTCCTCCACGGAGCTGCTGCTGGGTCTCGGCTCCTCATTAGGCGTCGTGGTGGGCGTATGCATCTCCTTGGCTGCCTTTATTTGAAACAACGATGAAATGTTCTCCTTGGCGCCTTGAACTTCATGCGATATCTTATTGGTCATCGAGTCCATGGCGCGGCCCATGGATTCCTTGGTGTTGGCAGCCGCCTTAGCTGCATTGCTGCCCGCCTGCTCCATGGATTGCCGAGCATCGCTGGCCATAAGCTGCGCTCTTTTGCCAGCCGCATCAACTGCATCTCTGGCGCCATCCGCCATTCGCTGTGCTCCATTGCTGGCTGCAGCGACGGCATCGCGAGCTCCATTGCTGGCTGCAGCGACGGCATCGCGTGCTCCCGTCGTCATACGCTCACCAGCAGCTCCTACAGCTTTGCGCATGGCATCGCGTGTTTCCAGTAGCTTGGTTTCAATGGCACTGCCAACGCTTTCGTTGGCTTTGTCCATTTTCTCCACCAGCTGCTCGCTCTCTGATTCCTCCAGTTCTTCCAGGGAGTCACCTAGCGGAGTGTCTGGCATCTGCTCGGCAACATTTGCCGTCACATCGACGCCATTGTTGATGAATCTTATTTCGTTGACCACTTTGCTGCTGTCCTCGGCATCTTCGGTGGTTGTTATCTCCACCGCCAGCTGCTCATCCTCCTCGGTGGGTGGCGTAGGCGTAGAGATCTTGATGTGTGCATGCTGTAGACTTTCGGCCAAAGGTTGCTCCACCACTGTATCCAAGCTATCGACTAATTCCGGCGAGGTTTTCTCGAGCTCATCGTGCGCCATCGCTGCCTCATAGGAGAAGTTGCGTTGCGGCGTCTTCTTGATGGTTTGTGGCGTGCTCGCTGCATCGCTGCTGTCGGGATACGGTGTGCGAGGACGCAGCTTGTGCTCCTCCTTCTCTTGGCTGCTGCTGCTACTGTTAGGCATTGATACCTGTTCCTTGCTCAGGGATGCAATGGATTTCTGTGGCGAAGGCGTCTCTGCTGGCGGTGTTGGTAGCTTGGCTATCGATTCCATTGTTGCGACGCTGGTGGCGACTTCTTTAAGTGGACTCTTCAAGGGCGCTGATGGCTCCGGCTGCTGTTGCTCCAAGTTGTCCTCTTTATCCGCTTCCTTCGCTTCTTCTTTTTGGAGACTTTCTGTGCTTGTGACTGCTTCTACTTGGGATGCTGCTTGCTCTGGTTTCGCTGTCTCCACCTGCTCCTCCTTTACTGCTTGTTTCTGCTCCTCCTTTGTTGCCTCTACTTGTTCTTCTTTTGCTGTACCTATTTCTTCCTCACTTGTTTCTTTCGGCTCTTCCTTTGCTGCTTCACTCTGCTGCTCCTCTGCCTTTACCTCATCCATCAAATTCCCATTGATCTCAGACGCCTCCGGCAAGTTGCCATTGATCTCAATTGCCTTTTCCGCTGCCTGCTCCGCAATGTCCGCAGTTTCTGCCTTCGCCTCCTCCTTGCTCAAATGCTTCACTGCTTCCAAAGTGGCCACTCCCGTTGCCATGGCTGCTACACTAGCGCCCATTGCACTGCCGCCTACTCCTTGTTCCGTATCCATTTCCGATTCAGTTTCCAACGCCTTTTGCTTGGTCAAACTTCTGCCGCTGGTGCTGCGCTGCTCCGCGTTGCCATTGAGCTGCTCCTTGGGCTGCAGCACAAAGCTGCGACTCATGTAGCTGTGAGCCTCGGCAGCAGCTGCACCCGTTGATGCCGACACCGTCGAGGATCGGGGTAAACCCTGTACCAAAATGTGCTGATCTCCAACAGCAATGTCGAGTAGTCGCAGATTCTTGAATTTGGAGATCTCGCGAAAGGTCTTCAGATGGTGTCCACTCTCCGAGAAGGTGGTAAAGAATTTATTCGCCTTACTCAACACTGCGTAGAAGGAAAATCCTTTGAGTAACTTCCAAATGGGACCGTTTTCCTCGCTGTCGTAATCGTAGAAACGCTGAAAGACCAAACTCTTGTTGCGCATCGACTCGAAGCTGCGATATATGCTGCCCACATTGGTCACGATGAAGATCTCGCTGGCCTTCGAGATGTGCATGAAAATTATGCGTTCCTGCTGCGCCAAATTCTTTTGCAGCTCCGTGAATTTGGGAAAAACGAATTCGTTGAGACGTCCGGTTAGAAATAGATTCCCAGTGGCTGTTAACACTAAAGTGGATTCGGGGCCGCAGGCAAATTGCTGCACTGCCGCATCCAGACAAATCTCCACGGGATGTCCATCATAGTCCGCCTCGAGATCTCCCAGCTGCTGTTGAGCATTCGAGCCACAGCCAATCAGGCGACCTTTGGCTATAAATAATTGAAGAGAGGAATTAGACATGGAGATTTGAGTATGTAATTTGGTTACTCACTGGTCAGCACCACAAAGTGTTCGTTGCCCGCCTGGATAGCTATAAAGTTGTCCGTCTCCTCGTTCTTCGATAGATAATCGTCGAACTCTTCGAGGCGAAATGGTTTGCGTATGATTGCACAAGGCTGCTCCTCAACGATGGCATCGATAAAGTGCTGAGCCACATGCGTGTCCATGGGAAAGATGTTGCGGCCCGTAAAGAACACCTCATTGGATACTGTATAGGAAAGAGAATAAAGAATAAAACAGGACTTAGATACTAGCATCTTGCTGGAAAATATATCTTAGTATATATAGTGTTTTTATACCCGCTACCCATAGGGCAGAAGGGTATAACTTTGTGCCGGCAGGAAATGTATGTAACACATAGAAGGAGGCATCTCCGACCCTATAAAGTATATATAATATATTCTTGATTAGCGTCAACAGCCGAGACGATATAGCCATGTCCGTCTGTCCGTCCGTCCGTCCGTCCGTATGAAACCCTGGATCTCAGAGACTGTAAGAGATAGAGCTATAATTTTTTTTCGACAGCATTTGTTATGTTTGCACGCAGATCAAGTTTGTTTCAAATTTTTGCCACGCCCACTTCCGCCCCCGCAAATCAAAAAAATCGAATAACAAACCTAATTTAAATATTTGGTATAATTTTGGTATATATAATAATAACTATAGTAGTTATGATTCCTGAAGTTTGGTTGCGATCAGATAAAAATTGTCGAAGTTATTAAAGAAATACTTTTGTAGGGGCAAAAACGCCTACTTACTAGGGGTCTTAATTGCTTTGGCCGACAATCTGGCACATTGTGCCGTCTATGGTATATTTTGAATGGTGTACTATATCGATATACCAAACATACCATTTGGTATATTTTTAGTATTTTCGGTATATTTTTAAAATGATACCGCAATATTTTGCCTTTATTAAAAATGGGTAGCGGGTATCTCACAGTCGAGCACACTCAACTGTAACTTTCTTACTTGTTAAAGAAATACTTTTGTATGGGCAAAAACTTACTAGGGGTCTAATTTGCTTTGGCTGACAATCTGGTATATTGTGCCGTCTATGGTATATTTTGAATGCGGTACTATATCGATACCAAATATACCATTTGGTCTATTTTTTGTATATTTGGTATATTTTAATAATAATATCCCAAAATATATTTTTAGTATTTTTGTAGTATAATTGGTATGTTTTGAGAATAATATCGCAAAATATAGTGCTTTTATACAAAATGGGTAGCGGGTATCTCACAGTCGAGCACACTTGACTGTAGCTTTCTTACTTGTTGACTTTAGTTCAGTTTAAAGCCCTCTGGATTATTTCCACGTCAACTACTTTACTAAAGTCTCATTTTTAGTTCCCTTTTTTTATTTAATTTAAATTGACCCGAAGCAATATCCGGATGAATTCCTATATCCAATTTACGCGAACTCTCTTTTTTTACATTCTGGAAGTTTTTTTTTTCTTTAAATGAATCCAAGCTCTCGCTTTCTTTTGTTTTTCAACTTCTGTTTTATTAATATCTTTATGTTTTCCTCTACTTTTAATAATATTTTAATTAATAGTTCTTTCTTATAAATTTGTGTACTTTGCGCTTCTACTTATTTTATTTGCATTCTTTTTCTGCATTTTTTCATTTATTCGGTTCGATTTTTTTTATTGTGTATTTCATAATTTGTTAATTTATCATTATAGTATAAACATTTTATTCTTTCATGTTTTGCTGTGCATCACACATTTTTTACTTTTAACTTTTACCAATTTTTCTTTTATTCTTTAAAACTTTTCTTTCTTCAATCAAACTTTAACTTCTTAAATTCATTTCTAATTTTCTAAGTGTATGAAATAACTTCTGTGTAAGTTGCGTTCAAATGAAGGAAAATGAAAATCAAGTTTTTGTTGTGTTTCTTCTTTTTGTTGCTGTTTTTTTTTTTAATTTTGCTTGAATGTTCATGTTTTTAACAACAAGCTCTTTTTACTATTTTTCTATTAATCTTCTTGGCTTTTCCCTTTCAATTTGCTCTTTTTTTAAATTATTTATTGTGTTGTATTCTCAACTATTTTCTTTTATATGCATGTTTCTCGGTTGTCATTGTCTGTGATTTATTTCTCCTAAGCATTTTACATATTTTATATTATGTCCTTTTATCTTTTCACAACTCTGCTCTTCTGCTACTTTCCTTCCTCTCCCTCTCTTTCTTCGATACTCACGTGTCATTATCACCGCCCAATTGCTGCCAAAAGCGGCATCGTTTATCTTCAATCCGAGAGTTTTAAGCGATTTAACGCAAGTTGGTTTGCTAACAATATCTCCATTGTTGTTGTTGCTGCTGCTGCTGCTGTTGTTGTTGTTGTTGGATTTGTTGCTGTGGCCGCCAATGCCGAGTTGGCCATAGTGATTCTCGCCCCAAACAAAAAGACGTCCTGATTCTGAAATTGATAAGAACATTTGTTGGACATAAAACTTTAACCAATTTTATTGTTGCTTCAACTTGTGACTTTTATTGATTGTGTGCGTGAGCGTGTGTTAGTGTGTGTGTAAGTGTGTGAGCTACTGCCAATCCCCGAATTTGTACTAACTGTTCCAAACAGCCGTCAAAAGCGACAGTTGACCCGCTTTACGTTTCAATTACGAACGCGCTTCGGTTTCAGTTCAGTTTAGTTCGGTTTGGTTCTTTTGGGTTTTAGTTTTGGTTTACTTGACGTATACTTGATTTCCTTTACAATCGCTTCGTGAGTGTGTCCCATATTTTGGTAACACCCTCCCCCACCAATTCCCTTCGCTTCCGTCTGGCTTAGCTGACCTCATTAGGCGCCTTCTATATTGCTATTGGGTTCTATTTCTATTTTGATATTTTTTGTTGTACTCGCATTTGAAAGCCAATTTTTGCTGTGATTTAAAGTGGATTATGTAATATTGGCTAATTGAATGGCCAGCTTAAGGATCGTGTTGCCGTCTTGAGTTCGTAAAAGTGAAAGTGCGCTGTGTGTGATTATTATTTAAAGCAAATTGCAGCTAACATGCAACATTCCCAACGCGACTCGACTCAAAGGTGCCACAGACACCGCAAAAGACAAGGGGCAAGGCAACGACGACGACGATTTGACCACAAAGGAAAGTCTCTTTCTCTCCCTCTGTCTCTCTCTCTCTCTCTGTTTGTGTGTGTGTTGTTGATGGATAGACAGGCGGACAGTCCGGTTAACTGCTTTTGGGTCGTAATAGGGTCAATTGTGTCTTGGCCATTTACCGCATATAACCGCACTCTGATGCGGACCGGATATCAAACGTTTGACCGGATCGTTCTTGATGTAGAAATAGCTTTGTGTATTCTCCGCCAAATGGGACTTGCCCAGCGTAAATATAGCGCCGCTGCTCGGTATATCCATATCTCTATATACACCGATATGTATATATTGAAGAAGAGTTTGTATTTCTTTTTGTTTATTTTGCACTATTTATTTGGTGTAGTTTTTCTTTCTATCGATTTGCATAGTTTTTTTTGCCGGCTGCAAAAGCTCATTTAAAATTTTTATCACCACACCAGAAACAACAACTTAGACACAACAATGGCATTTGGATAATTGCGTGCTCGAAACTGAAAGAAGAATTTCACCCGAGGGCAGCCGGGCCACAGAAAAACACTTTTGCAATCCGTGTTGCACTTGCGGTCAGTTGAACGTTTCGTCTCGTACTGGTCAAGCTAGCCAGTTAGTCCGGCTAATAGTGCTAGCAACTAGCCAACAGGACTCGCATACCAATACACACACACACATACAAATTTATACATATATATACTGGTTTAACTTTTCCCCTTTTGGCTAAGCGACTCGCTGACTGACTCGACTTTCGTTGCCCCCATAAATATGCTATGAAAATGTGTTCATGTGCTGTGCGCCTGGTCGCCACTTTTGTGCTGTGCCTCATTAGAGGACTCGATACACTAGTGAGTCACTACACTACACCCCAGACAGGTTTAGTTAAGTTATTCGAATACTTCTTTTACACCCCGCTAAGGTGTTTTTATACCCGCTAACCGTAGGGTAGAAGGTATTATAACGGGTATGTAAGAAGCCGAAGGAGGCATCTCCGCTATTGTTATTTCTGCTTTGGTTGACAATCTGGTATATTTTTGACGCTATAGTATATTTTCTTCTCTATGAATGTAATCCTATATCGATATACCAAATAGTCTTTGATAAATTTCAGTATTTTTTCGGTATATTAATTTGGATTATTTATGGAATAGTCCATTGAAATAGGTAGCGTGTATTTCACAGTATATTTTGTACTCTATGGTATGTTTTGAATGTAGTACTATATAAATATACCAAATATATCATTTGATATTATTAGTATTTTGTAGGTATATTAATTTGGATTACTTTTAGAATGTGGTTTAATTGAAAATGGATATCGGGTATCTTCCAGTCGAGCACACTCGACCGTAGCTTTCTTACTTTTTTTTGGGTTATGGCCTCAAACTTGGTCGGTATTAATGGCATTTTGTGTGTAGTGTAATGCGCGCAAATCTTCAGCTCGAATGTTAAAAATAAAATGAAATATGTTCAACTGCTGACTGAGTGACTGACTGACGGAATGATGGGGGAGTGGAGTGGCAGGCAGTGGGCGTGTCACGCCCTTTGACCTGTTGACATTTGCATAACTAGCTCTGCAATTTCGTTGCTTCGCAGATTTCTGCACTAAAACTTAATTAATTCGTTTTACTTTGTATGCAGACTGGCCCAAAAACGAGGCGATTGCCACCCGGTTTTTTTTTATGGCGCCTCGTAAAATGATTAATTCCACAACTGCTGCTGGCTTTGGTCGACTTTAGCTAAACTCACACTTGCATTTTTTCGCAGACAATTTGCGTCAATTAATTGATTTCTTGCGCCATCTTGAGAAAATTCCATTCAATTCTTATGCAATTATATTATTATTACTTTTGCGCCACTTTTTTCTGTCTGATTACCGCGAGAAGCACCTGTGATGACCAGTTGAGTTTCCACAATCGGAAAAGTAAATATGTTAAGTATATAGTTAATAATTTATTAGGAAATTCCATTCAAGTGCTTTAAGAATTTAAACTTAATGTGACTAGTAAATGAATCAGCGAAAGTTTAGCCTTTATACAAAAGTATTTGTTATAGTTTGACCCAATTTTGATACGATTGATTTTTAATTAGTGTTTAAATATGCTCCACAGTAAATTTGGAGTAATTAAATTGCTTAATTTATATCTTTAAATTTATATTTAAATATATTTTGCGTATTTGAATTGGTCAATTAAAAACTTGTTTCAATAAAAGATTAATCTAATTTCAAGACCAAAGTCAAATTAATTGAGTGCTTTGAAATCTAGTCCAACAAGTGATATTTTATACTAAGTTTAACTTGTTTTTTGTTTAACAAATGTGAACTTCTCATATTCGTTTGAAGATTAAATTTTTTTTCTAGAATTATAAGTTTAACTGATTTATGGAGATTACATTTTAATGTAGCTTAGTATGAATTGAACTTAATACCAAAAACAATATCATTTAAAATTTAACATATTACATTTGTGATACATTTTATTGAGTTCGAATGCGAATCAATATGCGCAAAATGTAATAAAATGGACTAATATTTCAAACTTCGTTAGTCTATAAAAAAATTATTGTAGATCGTTTAAAACCTGTTTAAAATGGGCTTTAAGTTTGCAAAGATGACAAAAATTATTATAATTATTATTATGTAGTTTTAATACAACTTATATACTACGTGCTCAGCCAAAACAATAATTTCTGCTTCATACAAAGTTTCTTGATTTTACTTCATTGCAACGATAGATAGAATTCGCTTTTATGAAGATATTTCCTAAATCTCTGGCTACAAGATCTTTTAAACTTTGTTCATATTCTTGGCCATAAAATTCGTTTTAAAATCCTCTGCAAGCACATTTCTTGTCTGGGCTCTATTTGTAATCAATAGGAAGTGAAGAGAAATTCTATTTATTCTTAGCTATGTTCTTGATTATAGTGCAATACAAATAATGTATCGACTTGCCTTTAAGAATTTAATTCATTAATCTCCAGCGAAAGTTTATATGTAACTTTCATATTTTTAAACCCAATTTTTACTTACACTTTGTGCATATTCATATCATACCCATATATGTTATTCGTTGTAAAATCCTCTGCAAACATGCTTATCTCTTGAGATGTATTTATGATCTATATGCCAATGGGGAAAACCTGAACTATATCATATGACTGCTGCGCCCACATTTGAGTTGAGTTGAGTTGCGTTGAGAACACGAAGGCGCAGGCTACTCACAAATGTGCATAGAGTGAATACAACGAGTGCTCGAGTATGAATACGCGAGTCCATAACGAATGCTCGCCTGTCTGTGTAATTTATGAGTGTCGTCCAACGACTTTGTGTGTTAACCTCTCTGCAACTTTCCACTTGCGACTTGCAACCAACTGACTGCAGCCATGGCCAGAGTCGAAGGTGGTGTCAGTTTAATGGCTCTGACTGCCTACCACTTTACACTGTTGTTGTTGTTGTTGTTGCTATTTTTGTTGCTATTGCTGTTGCATGCCACCAGTATTCGATATGTGTGCCGACTGTCGACGGTCGGACAATGTGCCAGTTACTGCAGTTCCCAAAGGCAGCACCCTCGACAAAAAAAAAAAAAGAAAACAAAGAGCAGTGCAAATCTTATGCGAATGCAAATTTGCACAAAACTTACTCGCGGGTTACGTTGAACTCGCTCTCAGAGGTCGAGAATGGTATTAAGGCATTACAGGTTAGTGCTGAAATGTGCAACACACTTTTAAAGCGATATTCGATAAGCTTTTTATAAATTGAAATATTCGATATTCTTCTATTAGTCTTAGAGGCTTGTTTGTGGCCTAGATCTTTTCCTTTCTAAGCTTATTTTCGAATAAATAAATTAGAGTTAACGATGAGAAATATCTTCGATTTATATGTTCTTAAAGTGTTAACTTAAACTTTATTAAAAAGAACGCATTACGTGAATTCCATAACTACGAATATAATAGTATAATAAATATTCTCTCATACAGTATATAAAGAATATTTATACAAATATCTCTGAAAATGTACAAAGTACTATATTCTTTCAAGAAAAGTGTCAACTAATAATTAATTAAAAAGAACGCAATAGTTTTCGAAACAGCAAAAATATACTAAATTCACTTAAAGATATTTATATATCTTTGAAAATATACTACATACCACACTCTCTCATATACTATAATGAAAAATAAGAATGTAATTAAGAATATTCACGTAGATATCTCTGAAAATATATTGAATACTTTACTCTTTCTGTTTCTCTAATGAAGAATGACATTTGATTTATTGTGTGAACCTAAAAAAGTGTCCCATCATCTTGTTTATTCGCCTAGTTGATTGAACTCTAGCCAACCCATCTCGTTTTTTTTTTATATACTGTATGTACCAAATACTGTAGTATATACCAAAATATCTCATACCGTCACAGTATAATAATAGGGAAATGCAGGTATCAAAATATTATAATTAACATGCCGTACATTGAACTCTATTGAGTGTCTTCAGCAGTCGCTGACGTAGAAAGCGTCCCAAAGCACGTGAACAGCTGTCGCAACTCTCAAGATTTGTCGTAATACCAATTGAGTTGACAAATCAATCGAACAAATATATATATATACATATATATGGTATATATATACGGTTTTTGGAGAAAACTGTTTAGTCTTAGGTCAAGTTAAGTTGTCGCCAACTGCGGCTTTTGGCCGGTTGATTGAACTTGCGTTTGTCGCGGGTTCAAAGCAATCGATTTAAAGGTGGCAAATGAAAACGGCTCCTGGGGCGTAAGTTAAGCCAGAGTGCCAGACCCCGAAAAATAAATAGAATTGTTTGCCTGACCTTCAGCAGCTGTCAAGTTGTTGCGATACCCTGTAAGATTAGAGTAGTTGAGAGGGAGTATTAACTGTTCATTAATATTAGAAAAGAACTTGCTTCAATACTGACTTTTAGATGGTATTTTAAAGTGTACTTTTCAAAACATTCTTAGTACTTTCTCTTACTAAGACTTTGCCAACTTTGTAATTCACTTATTGTAGTCATTATATTTACAGGGTATTCTATACACTGCGTTTTCTGAGTCAAAGCCGCTTAAGGAGTATCTTTTAGTTCCGCTTTGCTGCGTTTGTCGCTTTGTTGTTTCGGCCGCGTTGTTTCTCCGACCCATAAAAATGGGATTTGTTGGCCTTTTTTTTCGCTTGCTTGTTTTGCTGGCTTTTGGGAGTTTCGTGCGCTTTTCATTTCGTTTGCATTTTATCGGTTAACCCTCAGCTTGACCCACACACACAGTCCAGAAAAGAAAGAATGATGGTAATCAAAGGCACACAAAAAAAGGTGCAAAAATGTTGACTGTATTTTTGGTTAGTTCTCCACCATTTTCCCTTCTCTATGCGAAGCTCTACACAATGTCAACGTCATGAGCACGTTTTTCCAATTTATTTTGACCATTTCTTCATGCTTAAATTGTGTGTGTGTAGTGTGTGTGGGCAGGAAATTCTGGCAAAATATGAAATTAGCTGGAAATTAGCAACAGCGAACTAAAAGTGTAGTCTACTTTTGTGCGTTGGCCACAAAAGCCACAACGCCATATAATTACAGAAAGCATACACAATGAGCGACGAAAGCAAAGCCAAGGAAGAAGAGAAAGTAGCTGGCGAAAGTGAAACTTCTGTTTCCGAGGAAAAGTCCAAGGATAAGAATCCCTCTCCTTCGTCGGAAAGCGAAAGTGAAAAAATCGAAGCAAAGGAAGCGGCAAATGAAACTGAAAAATTGGCGGATGCCGTCGCACATAACAAAGCTGCTGATGCCACACAGCAGGATTTCAAGGCTTTCGAGGAGCACGTTAGCTATGCGGCCGATGGTGGCGCCATCTACACGGATCCCAGCACAAAGCAAAAGTACAAATGGTGCGATGAGAAAAATGATTGGAAACCTTTGAGTGAGAGTGAGGCGGCAACGGCGGGAAATCTGTACGAGAATGAGCACTACAAATGGTGTCACGATACGCAGCAGTGGCTGCCGAAGCAATCTGCTGGGAATGCCACCGAAACGGAGCACTACAAATGGGATGAGCAGCAGCAAAAGTGGCTGCCCAAGAAGACAGAAGAGCAGCAGACAAAGTCCGATGTGGTCTACGGTGTTGATGAGAATGGCGATCGCACGTATACGGATAAGGATGGCGCGGTATTCTTTTGGGATGCCAGCAAATCTGCGTGGTTTCCCAAGATCGATGATGATTTTATGGCGCGCTATCAAATGAACTATGGTTTCATTGACAACACCAGCGCGGGGGAGCGTGAGAAGGCGGAACGTGAGGCAGCCGAGGCCAAGCGCAAGGAGGAGCAACTGCAGCGCATGACAGCCGAAGCTCAGGCGGCCATGAATGCGCCAGTTGGAACTGGCAAAGATGGAGTTCCAGCTGCAGCAACTGGCAAGCGAAAGGCTCAAGAGCCGCCAAGTGAGTTGAATTTATTCTCAAGTTGTACCTTCTTTTACTTATTAATTTACTTTATTCCTTTAAGAATGGTTTGAGATGGATCCATCGCAGAACACCAAAGTGTATGTCTCCAATCTGCCCTTGGACATCAACATGGAGGAGTTTGCAGAGTTAATGAGCAAGTGCGGCATGGTGATGCGTGATCCTCAGACACAAAAGTACAAACTGAAGTTGTATACAGAAGCGGATGGACAAATCAAGGGAGATGGACTGTGTGATTATATCAAAGTGAGTTGTTGCTTCCATAGTTATTATCGTAATCTGTTTTATAATGCATAGTAAGAGTAGCTAATTCGCAAATTTGTTTTGTAAGTATTCCAATTTGATATATTAATTCTTTGTTGGTATTCTTATTTGGTTTTATTTCTGTTCCCTTCGCAGTTTCGATCTCAATTGGTTTTATTTCTGTCTGTTTGAGTGTTATTTACTTGATGAATATTTCTACTTTAAAGTCGATAAAAATTAGTCCATTAATTATTTTCCATTTGAAAAATTCTTTCCTCAATCTAAAAGGTTTTATTATTGCCGTAATTTTGTTTTTGTTTCCAATTTGATAAATGATGTTATTTTTTTTTTTTTGTTTAATTTTTGTCCTTTTCACTATTTTGATCAAAACTGTTTTTTTTTATCATAATCACAATACTTACCCGAATTGTAGAATACTATAGAACATTTTCATTAGATGCACAATTTGAGGAATCTTTTTTTAATGTTTTCAAAGTACTATGTTCCGTTTTTTTAACATACAAATTAGTTGAAGTCTATTAAGTGTCTATAAAATTATTTGCCGCTTTAAAAATTCTTCTCCACTTATAAAACCAAAAAAAAAAAAAAAACACTTTCTTTTTATTTTGTGTTTTTTTTCTCAGTGTTTTGTTTAAAACTTTATTTGTTTGTTTTATCTAAATTAAATCGGCTTGCATTTATATTATAGATAATTTTTTTTTGTTGCTTTTCATTATTTGTGTATTTATCAATAAGTTTTTTTTTGTGTTGTATTCTCTTTGCGTTCATAATGATAAATATTCACCTTAGTACTGCTGACTATTATGGATCCTCTGTGTTTATTTAATAATATATAATTATAATAATAATGATATATGTATGTATATATTTTAAAATTGGTTAGTTTGTTGTTTACTTAGTAATTCTTTTTTTAAAATGCATTTACTTGGCTACAAAAAATTGCTTTTTCATATCAATGAGTTTTGTTCATCATCGTTTGTTTTGTTGTAAATTTTATTTATTATTTAACACAAACAAAATTACAGTTGAAGATTGAAATAATCATGATTTTTTCGCTTAATGTTGCTTGGTTTTTTGTTTTGTATTTGTTTTTGCATTTGAGGTACATATTAAAAAATACAATAAATTTACACATTTAAACATACAATAATTATTAAAAATATAAAATATATATAACCTAATTAGTTAGTACAATAGTTTCGCTTAGCCTTTTGCATTAATCTTCTCTTCTTTTAGGCATATAGTTAAAGTATTTTTTTTGTTTTGTTATAAAAAGGTTTTCATAGTATTATAATTATTATCTTAAAACTTATTGCTTCTTGGCCGATAGAAGAATCCTTTTTTAGAGGAGAGTGGAGGGGAAAGCAGGAGAGAGGGGGGAGTGTTCATTAAATGTAGTAAACTTTTATTTTGTTTCTCGGTGTTCCATTTTGTGCATATTAATTGTTAAAAAATGTGTGTGTATAATATTATTATTTGTATTTATTTGAAATGCTTTGCGCTAATTGCTATTTTGGTGATTAAGGAAACATTTTGGGTCTATTTGCTAGGCCATCTAGTTTTCTTTTTAATGTATATTTTATATTATATATTTAGTTAGTTTTCTTTTTTGTATTTTATATAGTTTAGCTGTACATTGTGTGTGGAGCGAGTTGGAACTCTTTCAATTTTTCGTTGGAAAATATCTGCGGAATATTTTCGCAAAAAATGTGCACGATGTTTAAGATGTTCGTTATAGGTTGTTTTTTCTTCTTCTATTATTATTGTAAATAATACTTTTGCGTGTTGTTTTGTTTTGTTTTTCTTCGAAAGCATAAAACAAAAGATAACATAGAGAAAAAAAGAAATGACTCCCAAAAATGTAGACGATATGTTTTCGTTTTTGTATTTTTTTTTAGATTTTTTTTTTTTGTAGTTTTCTTTAGTTTGTTAGTGTGTTTAATGGCTCAGTGTGTTTACTGCAGGTTGTTCAGCCTGATGGCCTCCTCTATCCGCTTGAGTTTCTTCTGCTGCTGCTGTTTGAGCTGCTTCTCCTTCATCTGTTTGCGCATCTTGCGCATCTCAGCGAAACGCTCCTGATCCTCGGGACTCAGCTTCGCTATGCGCGAAGCGTATTGCCGACGCTTGTCCAGCAGCTTGTCGGCCACCTTAGCGTTCTCAATCTTGTTGGCCTCCTCGAACTTTTCCTTCTGCTCTTTGGCCTTCGCAGCAGCCGCTGCATTCTCAGCCTCTTCACGCTGCTTGCGCTCCTCCTCGGCCCGCTTCATGTCCTCCTCCAGCTGGCGACTACGCGCCTTCTCCTCCTCGCGCAGCTCCTGCTTCAGTCGCTCCTCCTCCTCGGCCAGTTTGCGCTCCTCGGCCTTGCGCTGCTCGATCTCCGCCTCGCGTTGACGCTGCAGCTCCTCGCGGCGAGCGTTCTCCTCGTGGAGGCGCGCCAGTTCACGCTGCTCGAAGAGACGCGTCTCCTCCAGACGCTTCAGTTCCTGGCGTTTCTCCTCCTCCTCCTGTTCACGCTTGATTTGCTCTTGACGCTGACGCTCTTGCTCCTCCAGCTGCTGTTGTATTTCCAGTTGTTCGCGTCGCTTGGCCTCGTGTGCTTCTTGCAGCTTGCGCATCTGCTCGGTCTTGGCCTGCTTCAGTCGCTCCTCGTACTCTTCGCGCAAACGCTGCTCCTCGGCGAGACGTTGCTTCGTGTACTCCAGACTTGCCGCTTCCTGCGCCGCCTGCTGTTTGCGCTGCTGTTCCTCCCGGGCCAGGCGTTCCTCCTCCTCGCGTTCGCGCTGCTTCTGCAGACGCTCCTGACGCAGCCGCAGCGCTTCGTCGTCGGCGATGCGTTGGCGTGTCGCTTCGTCGTGCTGCTGCTGCAGTTGCTGCAGCTCACGTTGTCGCTGCTCCTTTAGCTGTTGCTTCTGCTGCTTCTCCAGACGCTCACGCTGTTCACGTTGCTCACGATCTTGTCGCTGCTGCTCCTCGATGGCACGCTGACGCAGCGCTTCGGGTTCGCTTTGTGGCTCATGTTGTTGCGGTGTATCCACGTGTTGTTGTTGCTGCTGCTGTTGTTGCTGTTGCTGCTGGCGCTGTTGTTCTTCTAGCTGCTTGCGTCTGCTTTGCTCCTCCTGCTGCTTGCGACGACGTTCGCGACGTTCCTGACGCATGCGCTGCTGACGTTCGGCTCTCTTCTGCTGTCTGCGACGCTCCTTCTCCCGCTGACGCTGCAACTTGCGATCATAGTCCGTCATCTTCTGTGGATGCGTGGGAGTTGGCGACGGTTGTCCGGCTGTCGATGGCACATCGTTTCCATTGTTAATCAGCGTTCCGGGAGCGGGCGTTGTGCTCACACGTGGACGCTTGCGTGGTCGCTGCTGTCTTTGCGGATAGTTGACATCGTTGTGGTACGATGGTTGCTGTGGTTGTTGTTGTTGCTGCTGCTGGCGATTGCGTTGCTGGAAGCGACGATTGCCGGGACGACGCTTGCGTGCGGGAATTGTCATCTCCTCATCGCTGCCTTCGGCTTTGACGCGGCGGTGATATCTACGGAAAGAGAAGGAAAGGCATTAATTGCAAGTCCATATAATATTTTGTTGTCAACTCTTAGTTCAAGAGTTTATTGTAAATCTTTGGTATATATTAGTATTTTGAAGTCTAGTTGCGGCATATTTTAGTATTTTATGGTATATTTTCGGGGTGTTTAGTATTCAGCGGTATATTTTTAACATAATTTAATATTTTGTGGTGTGTTTCAGGCATGATTAGTATTTTTGCGACATGTTCGCTGCATATTTTAGTATTTTTACGGTATATTTTTGAAATATGGTTTTATTGAAAAAGTGTGTATCTCGCAGTCTTGTTTTACGTAGCTATTTTGCTTCACAAAACCTAAAGACAAAAGTTACATTGGCTACACTGGTCTATAGAGAATTGAATTTTAAACTAAAATTAAACTACGTTTAATATTATTTTCTCACTATTTACTCTCTGAAGTTATGCTTCTTGTAGTTTATGTAAAAATATTGATTTCTTTAAATGTGACAAATATTTTAACAAGATCTTCCAAATTGGCAACTATTCATTTATTTATTTAATGCGTAGAATTATAGAAAATTGAAAAGTTAAGCTTTACGGTATATCACTTTTTGTGTGCATCCTTTGGCTAAAATAACAAATTACAACTTTTTAAATGGAATTTTCAAATGTTGTCATAACTCTTGCTAAAATAATTTCCCTGATTCTCTTTTAGGTGGAATCTGTGAATCTGGCGCTGGAGATACTCGATGAGTACGAGCTGCGTGGACACAAGATACGCGTGCAGCGCGCACAGTTTCAAATGCGTGGCGAATACAATCCCGCTCTGAAGCCCAAGCGCAAGAAGAAGGACAAAGAAAAGTTGCAGAAAATTAAAGAAAAGTGAGTAGCTAAAAGCCAAACAAATTTATTTAAATTATTAATATTTTTCTGGTATTTCTTTTGCAGATTGTTTGACTGGCGCCCAGATAAAATGCGCGGCGAACGCTCGAAGAACGAGAAAACTGTAATTATTAAAAATCTCTTTACGCCTGAGCTGTTTGAGCGGGAAGTAGAACTCATCTTGGAATATCAAAACAATCTGCGCGAAGAGTGCGGCAAATGCGGCATGGTGCGCAAAGTAGTCATATATGATGTGAGTAGAAATCGAGTAATTGAATAATAGAATTATTTAAAATGAATGCAACTATTTGCAGCGACATCCTGAGGGCGTGGCACAGATTAATATGTCGTCGCCAGAGGAAGCTGATATGGTTATACAAATGATGCAGGGTCGCTACTTTGGACAGCGACAACTGAGTGCTGATCACTGGGATGGCAAAACCAAATACAAGTAAGTAAACATCGAGAAGAATTATTGCCATAACTCATTGTTTTTCGTTTTGTAGAATTGATGAATCTGCTGCTGAGGCACAAGAGCGTCTGTCCAAGTGGGATGAGTATCTGGCTGCTGAGGATGCTGCTAAGAAAGAGGCAGAAGAGACGCTTCAGGAAGCAGTCAAAAAAGAGGCGGAAGAAGCGTCTAAGGAAACTGTCAAGCAAAGTCTTGAAGAAACGCTTCAAGATGCCAATCAAGAGGTAGAAAAGGCGTCTAAGGAAGCTGTGAAGAAAGCGCCTGAAGAGACGTCTCAGGAAGGTGTCAAGCAAGTCTCAGAAGCAGCGATTCAGGAAGCTGCCAAACAGGAAGCTGAGGAGACGCCACAGGCAACTGATGCTTAAGGCATAAGGTGGGAACTTCTATTTTTATCTTATGCTATACTCAATTAATTTCTTTTTAAACCTTTTTGCAGTTGGAGTGTCCCAGTTGCTTGTTAAGTTTTGTTATTCTTACCTGCGATCCGAGCCGCGGCGATCGATAACCTCCAGCACAACCTCATTGGCCAATGCACCGGGATAGGTTGTGTTCCAGCGATTGTATATCTTCTCACGATTCGCCGCACTCACTTTGGGCATCTTGTGCTGGCAAATGAAACGCAGCTTGTCCGGACAGGAGCGAGCCGACCAGCGATACTTTGTTTCCGGATCGTAGACAGCGCAACTATTGTCCAATGACTTGCTGTTGGAGATAAGTTGCACATAGCTAAAATTGTTGCTTTTATATTAAAGAAGAATTTCCAAAACCCAAAGCAAAGTAATTTTGTATAAATTTTGTATCAATTTACGTACGTAGGATCCATTTCCGTGAATGCATTGTAGGTCAAGTTGCGGTTACTAACGCTCCATTGCCAGAACTTGTTGTGATGGTCGTAGGTTGCGCCAATCCAAATGGGGTCATGTTCTGTGGGGGACACGAGGATGAAGTATTTGTATTAATAAATTCTTCTATCTAACTTTATTTTACTTATTTCAAAAGCATTGCGTATTTTAGCTTTAGGTTTTACACAATGAATACATAATTAGATGTCTTGAAGTTTAGATAACTGAAGTCTATGATAGTTAACTAACTAAAAAATATTACTTATTACGCTCTGATTCATTTATAAAAAATATTTCGATAGAGAATACAATAATATTCTTTAGTGTATGACTTATTTTGTCTTTAAATAATAATTTCGCAGAAACTTCAAAATCTTTTTATTTGTATTACCTTTTTCACGCAATCAATGCTTTTATAATTTCAAATTTAAATACAATGAAAAGTTAGTTAGATTAATTTAATGTAGAAAATATAATTTCTTACTTTCTGATTCATTTATAATAAATATTACTTGTTTGTTTTACTTAAAGAACAGTCTCTATTTTATTACATACATATTTTGTAGGAACTTCAACATCTTATAGTTCATTTTTTGTCGAGACTTATTCTTTATGAAATGCTCTTAATGATTTCAAATTTAAATTCAAATTTTAAGCAATTTTTAAAGTCAATTCTTTATAATTTTGTTCACTTTAAGTCCTGAAAACTCTTGAAATTTGTCCATCTCGTAATTCCTTTCATAATTGAATCATGATTTTGGTTTTGCTTTCACACTTAAATTTGCTGCTCTCTTTGAACTTTTCACTCTTAAGCTGATGCATTCACTTACCGCCCGCAAGCGAATCCTGGCGTTCCAGGAAGGTTCTCAGCTTGCGATCCGCATACTTTGTGGGCTCCGCCAGATTGGCGTTCTTGTCCTTGCAGAAGAAATGCGCCTCCAGCCAGCTGCTGCGCTGCGACACCAGCGAGTAGCAATCGAAGCCCACACGTTGAAATTGTGGCGGGCACATGGCATACATGCGACGTGGCTTTGCCACGCCCTCCGACAGCGGTGAGGGGGCGCCACCATTGGCATTGGGGAAGCTGACGCCAGCGCTGGCGCCGCTTAAATGCATCTGTGCCTGGCATGTGTGTGCCACTGGATGAGAGATGGAAGGATGATGATATTATTAGCTGTCAACGGCAGTAAAGGGCACACACACCATACGCGGCGTATGCGCAATTTACTCACATAAACCTAAGGTAATTACTAGGCAGCTCAACATCATTTGGCTGCGGTTGCTGCTCATGTTGCACACTTAATGTGATTCCTTGTGGTTGCTGCTGTTGCTGCTTCTTCTGTAGTGTTCTGGTTTTAGTGGGGATTCAATTGGTTTTCCTTTGCTTCGTTGTCAGCTTTTTACATCGCTGTGAAAATTGCTAAAGTGCTGCAAGTACAAAAAAAATCCAAGATATATTTTTAGCCATTTATCATATCTCAACATTTGAATGATTTATAAAAAGATGAAAACGCTAACAAGTATTTCCGCTGATGGATGCGGCAAATTAAGCAAGCGAAAAAATTCTTGAAGCGATTTATTTGCTTTATTAACACTTCATTCATAAACACAAATTTTACGCTCGTTCAGTTGGCCAACTGGCGCTTACTTATTACGTTATTGGCCAACACAATGTCGACTGTTTGTTTGGCATTCCACTTGACACTTTCATAAATCGCTTGCAGTTGTTATTCCATTCTATTTGCCATTATGCGTAATTCACCTTGGTTTGGTCTTTGGGTGTGACAACACAAATCACACATTTGGTTTGAGAATTTTGATTTAAGTTTTGTTTGTGTTACTGCAGCTGCTTCTCAGGTAAAATAAGCTCTTAATTATGAATATGTTTAGGCGAAAGCTTGCATAATTTATTTGTCACTATAAGACATTTATGCATTTATGTCTGAGGATTTAAATGCAGCAGCTGCTGAGGCAATTATGTTACAATTCAACAAAGAACATTTATAGGATAAATGAAAACCAATCAAATGAGTTAAAGAGTTTAGAAAAAAAATTTCAACGAAGCAGTTTTGTTGAGCTAAATTGAGTGCATTTAATAGCATTTAAAGATGAGAACTTTTAAAACAAAACTGTTTTGTCAAGGAAATATTTTTAAATAGTACTTATTTTCTGCTCAAATAAATCTACATTATGCCAAAAATGTGCTGATATTTCTATGACTAACAGCACTTTGATTTATGTACTTAATTTGGGTATTTAACTAAACAATTACATTTTAAACGCTAATTTCAAATGCCAATATTTGAATTATAAATAAACGTTATGGCATTTGAGCACAGTTAGTTAGTTCAATGAGGTGTGACTGTTGTCAGCATAAGAAAATATTGGAAGCTTGTTTATAGAGTATCAATGTTGAATCAATGGGGAAATCACTAGACGTCATATTAGGAAACGTTTTCTTCCAAGTCACAAAACTCTGAGTAGCTTAATGGAACCACTTTTAAATCTATGGTGTTTCTTGTTTTCTATCGAAATATTTTATTTATTTTAGAGTATCTTAATGCAAGAGAAGACACAGAATTCATTTGGAAAATTACCAGACAACAGATACTGAAATAGTTTTGCCAAAGAATTCCGAGTAGTTGAACTATTGATGAACCTAGATTGACTTCTTTTATTTGATTTTTCTTCAATGTAATCTCGTCATTCAAACTTTTGGTATTATATTTCTTTTAAAAGCTGTACATCTTTGGATCGAACTTTTCATTTTTATATAAAGTAATCGCCTTTTTATTCCAGCTAATCCTATTTTATAGCCTTCCTCTGACGCTCCCCGTATTCATAACGCAATCGTTCCCAGACGCCGTGACACATTCTCTTCAAACGCTGATCGTTTTGCCCGCAAGCTAAGCGATATTGATTCCTTATCAGCTGCTTGGCTTGCCTCAATTCCCCACGCTGAATGAGGGAAATGCTGTAATAGAGCTTGCAACGCGCCTGCATCAAGGGATTCCTCAGTCGCATACCAATGCTCAGCTGCTGCAATGAAATCTTGCCAGCTGCCTCAGCGCAGCGCGTAAATTGATCGCCCAGCGATGAATAGCCGCCACCCAGAGTGGACAGCCAGCACATCAGTTGGTCCAATTGCACGTGCTCCGCAATGGTGTGCGACAGCATTTGTGTCCACTTGTAATCGATGTCAAGTCTCGCAGGTGGCTGCAACGATAGCCACAAGAGTTGCACGCCCAGATTGTGTTGTAGCTGGTGTTGCAGGACGCTTTGCTGCAGTACTTCGCGCAACAAATAGTTGCCACTAACAGCGTCCAGTTGCACGGAAAGTCGACGCATAAGTTTATGCTTAGCCAGTTGCTTTCCCTCGTCAGTTGATTCCATTTGGATTGCCTTGGTCAGGGGGCGATTATAATAATGACGCCGTTGCCAATAGTCGCAGACGCACACAATTAATCTCATGCTGTGCACAGCGAGCAGTCGCTCGCTCAGTTAAATGTCACCACTAACAAAAGCATATTTTGTTTTCTTTGTGTTAGTGCTGTCATACAATAAATATTTGTTATCGAATTCGAATTTCTGTTGCATACTTTGCGGCTGTAAACAATATTTCAATACAATTGGTGTTTGTTTTGAATGAAATTTTCCTGTAGCCTGTTAAAGGCCGGTGCCCAGATACACAAAGGGCCGATTTTTCAATGATTTTTCCATAAAGTGGCATACAACTATTTTTTTAAATTAAATTAGTTGCTCAATAATGTGTTCTATGAATAGGCAAATGTTTCAGAGGTGTAGCGATGCATTTTTTTGTTTTTTTTTTATCATTTTCGTGTCAAAAAGTTAGACACCTAAAGGTAGCTAAAAAAATTCACTCCTAAAATATGTGGAATCATCCCGAAATTATACCTTTTTACCTTTCTACTCGATATTAATGATTATTCCTAAGTACTAAAGTCAAAAACTATTATTTTTCAGTACATTATTATAAAAATTATATTGTACTTATCTTATAATATTTCTGAGATCTGAGCTTTTGAACTGAATTTTTTTCTAGATCTATTCAAAGTATGATGCCATTTTGCGTGTTTATCTTTTACACGACAGTTGATAGCTTATCAGTTGATTGTCGTTAGTAAATATGGAAATGAAGTCATTTAAGGAAGCTGAATAACTCAGTCAATAAGAGATACCATTGTTTATTCCCTTAGATGAATACAAATATTGTAATAGAAACTTTAACTTAACTTTAAGTCTATCATATAAAGGTACTTAATGTATATCTACAAAATAAAAGTCAGCTTCTAAATTTTGTAATTACCTTTATTTGAAATACTAGTTACTAAAAAAAATGAAAGAAAACTCTGTTGGCAACTAAAACGTTAGCTAAGGTCACATTAGGCCAGACTCTAATAGCAGCTATAATTACGTGAATCATTTCAAATAGACAGCTTTGACTGTTTTGCAGCTTCCGTATATCGCGCTCTTGCTTCCACTTCCCAGCTGCTTTGGCGCTCCCTTTCTCACTCTTTTGGGCTCATGGTGTCACATAATTGAGCTATTTGAGGCTTGCGACTAACCCAAAGTCGCAGCCGTTGGCCATTTTCACGACAAGCATGCAACACACATGCTCGCATCATTTTCCACAGCAAATCACATATAATTTCTCGTTGCTTGTTGTTGTAGTAAAAAACAAAATATGAAAAAAAAAAAAATAATTCGTGCCTCTGCATGGCAAAGCACACAAATTAAAAGTGCCGCCAGGCCCCAAAGGCAATTGCCGACGGAGATCTTTCTTGGTTGGCTCCTCTCTTTCCCTCTAACTACTTCTCTTTTTATCTCACTCAATGTTTTGGCATAGGCATAAGACTGGCTTGACGACTTTGGCAGACACTGTGACTGTTTGTTGATGTTGTTGTTGTTGTTGTGGCACAGCTGAGCCAAAACCGAGTCGAGTCGAGTTGAGTCGACGAAAAATTCCACAACGATGACGTCTGAGACACCAGCTGAAGCTGCGCCGACATTGGCATTGGGCCTCAGCAATTGCTGTCTATCTTTCTGTCTTTCAGTCTCTGTTTTTTTGTGCACAATATATGCCTACAAGGCGCTGCACATTACCGCTTGACATGTGTTTCGATGGCCAATAAGTAGACGGCAGGCAGTCAACACCCACTCATAAAACTGTTGAATGCTGTTGTTGTCGTTGTTGTTTTTGTTGTGGGCGATTGACTGATTTATGGCCGCCTTTGAATGCAGTTCAAAGTGGGAGACATTACATTCAAATGGCATTCGTTGACAATCCACTGAGATAAGCATCGCGTCAGCTTCGATTGTGTCTGCCCTGACCTTGATCTTGAACTTGTTTTCTGGGCGTGTTTGATTACAGCATCGTCGCATTTATATATCGCAAAACATCCATCAGACATGCAACTGCGATGAAATCACTTTTGTGTGTGTTGAAAATGTGTTTTTAATTTGATTTTCGACAACAGTTCAACAAGTTCCGGGGAAATCGTAAAACATGCAGAGCCAGTAAATGACAAAAACTGACACGAATCAAATCAATCAGCGAAACCCCAAAAAGGCTTATGAAACACACATTTTATGAGTGCGATGATTTGGGTTCAATAGAAGCGCATATTACCCCTAAAAACTTTAAAGAAGATTTGAAATATATCCCAAAACTTCAGCATGACCTTCAACGCAACGAAGAGTATAAAAATGTTATGTTTTCCCATAATTTTTTATACTCTCTACCCAAAGACTAAAAGGGTATTATAACTTTGTGCCTGCAGGAAATGTATGTAACTGCTGCTTAGCTCAACTGGTATTTTTATAATCAAATTTAACTTTCGGCATATTTTAGAATTTTTGTGGTATATTACTTTGGTATATTTTTAATGAATAATATTGACATGTTTAGTACTTTACGGTATATTTTAGTATTTTTGGCATATTTTTAGTATTTTTGTGGTATATTACTTCGGTATATTTTTTATGAACAATACTGGCATGTTTAGTACTTTTAAATGCAATACTAAAACATATAGTATATATTATATATTTTAGTATTTCGGGTTATAGGATATTAAGAAGGTATATTTTAAGAATAATACCACTATGTTTAGTACTCCATGGTATATTTAAAATGTAGTACTACATCGATTACCGTCGGTATATTTGAGTATTTTTGCGGCATTTTTGGTATATTTTAAGAATAATACCAGACTGTTTTGTTCTTTTTTAAAATGGGTAGCGGGTAACTCACAGTCGAGCACATTCGTCTGTAGTTTTTTTGGTTGTTTATTTTTTAACTACCCAACGTGAAATTGAATTTAAAGCCGTACAAAGAACGCAGTATTTTTAAAAGAATTTTTGGTTTTTTAAGAGTCTTTAACAAAGTCGTTTTGTTGATAAATGAGCTGAGGGCGTGTTTGGACTGGAACTAAATAGTTAGTTATGTTTATTTCAAGAATTTCAATAAACCTTGAGAGCGTGCGGCTTAATATTTATGCGAAAATTATAAAGCAGACATAATTCTACGAATCCATAATAAAGTTGTTAATCATGACGATAGAAGTATGAATATGAAATATGTGGGCAAATAAATTAACAAATTGCAATCGAAAATTGTAAACATCATTTACAGAAATCATTCAGTCAGCACTCAACAAAATTAGGAAGCTGGCTGAGTGTTGTTCGCTGCCTCTGTCTGTAGTCTTAATTGAGATAACCACCCACACATTAGTTCACTCAGTCAGTCAGTCAGTCAATCAATCAAGTGGTCGGGGCGGGCAATCAATTGAAAGCGAAAAGTTGAATGTTCGCCACAGCAGCAGCATCTTTTGGTCTTAACCTCTTGACGGCGGGTTCAATGCGAACAGCTGCCTCATAAATCTTCAGCAAACAAAATATTCTTTTGCTTGATTTGAGTTTGGTTTGGTTTTTTTTTTTGTTTTGGTCGTCGTCGTCTCTAATATATTACTTCTCTAATCTGGCAAACCGGTTGGAATATCTGACAAATTGTCGACATTATTCTTACAACTTTTCAGCGGACCACACTAAATTGAAACGAAAACAAATCCCAAAAAAAAAAACATAAAAAACACTTATCTTTTTAGTTAATATTTTGTTATTTGCTATTTCCAATCAATTTCCGATGAGTGCTAACCCGTTTTTTATTTTGTTAATTAAGTTGCAGTCAAAAAAATAATTAACATATATTTTGGGAAAACATGCGAATCGGAGATGCTTAATTTTAAACTAATTTCCAGTTTTACGATTTCAATTAAACTTCATAAATATTCGAAAAATCTTTATAATTATTTCAGTTTCAGTTTCTTGTTCAATCCATTTGTTTTTGTATACCGTTTTTTTCTACTCTTTTGTCGAAGTGTTTCCGCTCTTAATTAATTTATGCGCATTATATTTTGATATCATGTGTTGCGCATCATAATTGAAAACAAACAGAAATTAAAACCAGATAACAACGCAGCTAAGCTACTTATTAGATTGCAGACACACTCGAAAGTAAATAGGTGAGTAATACGATAAATAAAGGAATTAATTATTGCATTTAATACATATTTTGTATGATTTTTATTTTATAAACGCTATATGATAAATTAAATCCAAAAGAAGCAAACTGAATATATGAAGTACTTTCAATTAACTAGGCTTAACTTCTTACTATTCATTTATCAAAACTCTTCTATCATTCATTTGTTTTGTTTTCAACAAGCTTTTCCGCTTTGATTTGTATTTAAATTAAAATTTATTGTAGAAAATAATTGTATTAAAAATCTGATTTCAATGTGTGTAGCAAAAAGAGCTTCAAATCGAAATGATTATTAAATTATTGAGTTAACTAAATTATCTATAGTTCTTAGAAAAGATAGCTTTTATTACGTTATGCAAATTGT
The DNA here is from genome assembly GCF_009650485.2 of Drosophila albomicans. NCBI lineage: Eukaryota > Metazoa > Arthropoda > Insecta > Diptera > Drosophilidae > Drosophila > Drosophila albomicans. Next base: position 43,821,463 of record NC_047629.2, on the reverse strand, counting down.
TCTATTTAAGGACAAACATATGAAGCAATTTAATTTCAATGCTGTTTTGAAGCCAATAATCAATTTAAAAAAATATAGTAATTGCTTTGTTAACTTTCTTTTGTCTGAACTTGTTTCATTTTGAGTCATAATTAAATGTTTATTTATTTTCTTATTTATATCTGGCTTTGACAATGTAATTCAATTTAAAATTAGTTCAACTGACACGATGATAAGATAAGTGACACTTATTATATTATATCTTTACGCGAATTCCAAAAACGACTTTTTACAACTGCAGCAGCTTACAATTATTCAACGTAATATAGCAAGTGAGAGTGCGTAAAACGTTTTTGCAAAACTGCATTTCATTGAATTTGATTTGCTTTTCAGTTGGCTACGCTTTCGAAATCGTGGCATAATTCAAGCGCCACTTACTCGGTAAGCCAATCACCTATCCGCTAGCAATCCGGAGTTGAGAGCTGAGTAGCTGAGTAGCTGAGTTCTTCATGACGCAGTCGGGCAGAAAAACAGTTGCCATTTCTTCTACCATTTTTATTTTTTTCATTTCTCAGGTGCTGCTCTATGAACGCATTTTACGAGCTGCATTGCTGTCGTTGACTTGGCCATGATAACTTCAGCCTTCCTGTGGCACATCACGTACTCGTGCTGTAAGCATGCCCATCTATATACCTGGCCAAAGAGCATCTGATATGCCGTTTGGCTGCTGCCAGCTGCGTTTGTCTTTCTTTCTTCTCCTTCCTATTTTTCTTTTGCGTTCTTTTATCAATGCAAGCTAATCTTATTGGCCCTAGAGCTGTGTCATGACTGCATCTGTGACTCTGTGATGCTTGCAGGGCAATGTTCTGTTTCGCCTTTCGGGTTTATGCCATTTACCACGCAAAAAAGTGAAAGTCATTTTCCTAATGCTCTGCATTCAACTTGCTTCGTCGTCGTCGCCGTCGTTGTTGTTGTTGTTGTTGCTAGTAGTTTAGCCGCTGACATGACACTGTCTGAAGATGCCAACTCCTTTGACAGTTGAGAGCGTTTTGCAGCGATAGCGTAACGCAATCAGATCGCAGTGGCGGGCCCTCGGGTCGTATGCGCAATATCACGCATACGCAGCACAGCGGAGCGCATTGAAACCATGAGGCTGCACTTTTAATTGAATTCGAGCGAATTGAAAGTTTCAGTTCATCCAGTTGGTTGGCTGCATGTTGTTTTCTATGTGTGCACAAGTTTTAAATTAATTTCCAGTTCAGCTTCAGCTTTTTTTTTTTGCAAAAAGTTGTTTAATGAGTTTAGTCGATGAATTTCAACAATAAATTGCTTTTGCATCTATGCTAAGCTACCCTTTCCATCTGAAGCCAATAAAAGTCAATCTGAGTGTGCGTATACATAGCTTGTCCCTGATAAATTGTGGCTATGTCAATCAGCCTGAGAGACTGAGATGAAGCATCAGTTTTAATCCACAGTCCATAGTTGACTCATCCGGTCTGCTTATGGCCCAACCCATTTCGATTTCCATTTTCTGGGAACTTGGGAATTTGGCACTCAAAAATTCAACGATTTTTGGGTCATTCAATCAACGCACGCTTCAGCGCCTCCTTCGCTTATCAATCATTTCCGCTCCACAAAAAACTACCTGCTTCCCCCAAAATCCGCAGCACAAAACACAAAAAAGTAGTTGGCAAAGTATGACATAATTTTTGGTTCAATATCAGCTGCATCAATCACATTAGGCCTGACTTTGACTCACACAACACGTACTCACTCAGCACCCAAGTATGCGTTGACTCTGTGAATGTCTGTTCCCGTGCCTCCCCTCTCCCCTCCTCGAGCTTTGCACAACCTCATCCAATCATTTTATGCATTTTAAATTTGTCAGCTCGGCGTCATCGACCAAATAAATTTGCGTATGTGGCGCAGGCGCCAGCGTCGTCGTCGTCGTCGTTGTCTATGGCACTCGAATTACAACTACAACTACAGAAACTACAAACTATCGTACACTTTATAACAACAATAACAGATACCAAGCAACAATTTGCTCTCAAGTGATGTCATACATTTGAATTTATGCCGAACCGTCGCCCCAGCCTCTTTAATCTCCATTCGTTTCATTCGCTCGCTCGCTCGCCTGCTGATGATGTAAATTTTTTAAGCAAATGCCACGATCTACGACGCTTCAATTACAGTTTCAGTTTCAATTTCGATTTTTATACCCTATGGTAATAAAACTGTGCAAATCTTTAGCGTTGTTGCTAATAACTTGCCTTTATTCATCTGATTAAAATCGTTAAGTTTAAATTCATTTTGCTATTTATATAGTAATAGCGGCTACTGCTAATAAACAGATAAAATATTTATCATTTGTGAAAGTGAAAGGCAAGTTTTAAATAGGCTAAGAAAAGGATTTACTAACCTTATAGTCTAATATTGGGATAGGCAATTTAAATCTGTGTATAACACAATATTTCCTCAAATATATTTTGTTGTTGCTGTTGCCTATTTGTGTGGCTAATTATAATTAAATTCTATGTTGTAAATAATTTTATTTTTTAATATGCACAATTCTACGTATAAATAAATATTTTGTCAAATTTCATGCAGTTTTGCATTGTAGAATAATATAATAGAACTTTAAGACTATCGTTTATGCACACAAAATTTGTCTAGTTTATTTAAGAAATGAAATTAGTGAAAAACATTTAAAGGAATGTTTGAAGAATACTTTCTCATTGAATTTCCTTAATACTAAAATATAAAAATAATTTCCTTAATACTAAAATATAATAATATAATAAAGCCTAAATATTGAAATTAGTATAAACTTTTTAACTAAATCCACGATCAATATTAAAGTTGGGCATTTCGTGGTCTGTCAGCACTATCAACTTTGAGTGCTCTTGACTTGTCTTTCAGCTATTTCACCGTCTTATTATTTTTTATGAATTTTCTGTTTGCATTGACATCAAAATGTCACTTGAATTGTTTTTTTTTTCTGGTGCGTTTGCTGAAACATTTTCGATTAATTATTTGCGCAGCTTGAGCAGGAGAAAACTGTTTTTTAATTTATGCCAAATATTTGAGCAAATTAATGCGCAGCAAACACGCAAATTTTGTGTATGAGTGTGAGTGTGTGACCGCATAAAGTTTGCTTTCATATTTTCTGCTGCCCAAGCACTAAGGAAGGAAGGGAGATGAGTTATAAGAGGAGGGGGAGAAGAAAAGCCATTTGCCAAGTGGACAAGCCATTGTCATTGTTGTGTTTGTGCTGTTGCTGTTGCTTTTGCTGCTTGTTGTGTTCGTTGTTGGGTCAACAGTATTTTTGGCGCGTGTCTGTGACTCAGTTGACACTTTTTATGCCCCCCTCTTCCCTCCTACTCCATTACAACGCCTACGCCTTCGCCTTTGCCTTTGCCTCACTACTGGATAATTTGTGTGAGCTGCAGCATCTTTCTATTTCCCATTCTCCTCCTCCCCCCAAAAATGGAAGGCACGCATTCGAGTAGTTAGTTCCGCATCCTGTGTGTGTGCCATTGTTGTTGTTCGTTGTCCGTTGTTCGTTGTCCGTTGTTCATGTCAACAATAAATCAAAAGTTTTATCTTTGTGTCTGTGCTGTGTGCCCTTAGGAGCCTCCGCTTCGGCCTCATCCTCATCCTCAGCCTCAGCACACAAATGGGACAGACATATTACATGCGTCAAGGCATGAAATCATTTGCAGCCTCGAACAATTTTGTTTGCCTATCTCTAGTTTGTGCATTGTGTAAAATTCTTATGGGAGCATAATGAAGGATACTCTTTTTATACCCGTTACCCAAAGGATAGTAAAGGTATTATAGCTTTTTGCCGGCAGGAAATGTATGAATCAGGCATCTTCAACCCCATAAAGTATATATATTCTTGATCAGTATCAAAAGCCGAGACGATATGGCCATGCCCGTCTGTCCGTCTGTTTGTCTGTCCGTCCGTCTGTATAAACACCCATATCTCAAAGACCGTAAGAGATACAAACACAATTTTTAACGGCACTTGCTATGTTTGCAGGCAGATCAAGTTTGTTTCAAATTTTTGCCACGCCCCGCAAATATAATATAATTTATGATTCCTAAAAATTTGGATGTGATCAAATGAAAATTGGTTTGGCTGACTATCTGGTATATTTTAGACTCTGTGGTATATTTTGAATAGTAGTACTATATAAATATACCAAATATAGCCTTTGACACATTTATAGTATTATTGTGGTAAACGAATTTGGTTTATTTTAAAATTAATATCGCATGGTTTTGCTCCTATTGAAAATGTGTAGCGGGTATATAGCCTTTAGTATATTTTTAGTATTTTTATGATATATATTTATGTATATATATTGTATTTTTTAAGAAAAATACCGCTCTTTTTCAAAATGTATAGCGGATATCTCACAGTCGAGCACACTTCACTGAAGCTTTCTTACTTGTTGTTGTTGTTAAAAAAGGATTGCCGAGTGTTTGCCAACATGTTGAAAATCCGCTTGGCAGACGCAAAAGCAAACATCAAAAAGCAGCACAAACATTATTCAGTTTGATTTCCATTTCCGTTTAGCAGCAGTAATTTATATGGGCTGCAACAGCAGATGCCACGCGCGTTGTGGCTGCCACATTTTGTTGACTTAACGGCTATGCAAAGTCTGCATCAATTTATTGACCAACTCGCAGATTAATAAATGGACAGTTCTTTAGCCCATATTTGGTTCGGTTTTAAAGTCTGATCTAAATGCCAAGGTGAACATCAAAATTTGTTGCGCACAACTCACAAATCAAATCAAACGAATTAAATTTGAAATCGAAAAACCAAATCCGCATCCAAAGGCAATCAAAATGCCGCTTCAAGCGACGAATTTGGCATGACAAGCGAGTCGTCGACTTGACAGCGAATTGCATGCAAATTTTCGTGTATAACAAAAAATAATAAAAAAATATTATTCCAAATGGTGACTAAGACTCCAACTACTCTTGGGTGGGTCTTCCAGCAGCTGCTAGCTGACTCATCTACATATATATAATATATCGACTACAATTATAGTTAGTCTATCCACAGTCTCTGGCAGTTGTGACAGTTTGAAGCGCCTCATTCGATTCGTTACTTTGCATATTTGCATGTAATTTCATAAAAGCATCGCAACGATTCCGAGTGTCTCTCTTGCAAATTGTATAAATATTTGATAAGAGTATTCAATTGTATCAATATTTGTGTTGCATTCAACAAATTGTTGTGGCTATCGTTGTTGAAATTTAATGCCACAATGCTAGCATTGACAATTATTACGCATACGCCACGTGCAACGCATAACAGCCCACCACCAAATGCAATTGCCATATCAATGTGAATGTGAATGGGAATGGAAATGGGAATGAATATTGAATGTGTCGTCGTCGTCGAATACCCTTCACACAAAAATTACGCCAGTGGGTGTGCTATGATTCGTAATCGTAGGTGCGAAATATTTTTCTTATATAAATAAATGATTGTTATGGCAGTATCACAATCAAAGTTGAACCATTATTACGATTGCTGCAGATAGCATCTGAAAGTGCTTATTTGCTCAACTTATTGGCATTCATTGAACTTATAGTATTCGTAACGTGAAGTGTAATGAATGCAATTATTTCTATTGATTATTTGTGCTCAATCTACAGCTAGTTTTTCTATGCATTTCCTAAAAAAATTTCTCTATGTACGTCACTTTATTGGTTTTAGAATACTTATTGGTTGCGCTTGATAACTCTTCGATTTTAATGCGCATATGTCATATTTGGTTTCAGCATTGATTACGTTAATTATGATGAACAATCAGCGATACTTCAAAGATATACCGCATCGTATTAAATACTTTTTTCATTGTATAAGGGAACTTTTTTAAAATTCGATATTTATTTAATAGTTTAAGTTGGCTTTTAAAAAGGGAAGTCAACTATTGTATTTATATTCTATAGGATTGATTGTTCTTCTTAAAGAAGACAAGTTAAATTTTTAAAATATATTTATTGTACTTCTATATTATATAATACTTTAAAACATATTCATTATGGAAATATATAATTTTATAACCAAATAGTTATCATTTAGATTTGGTTACTTGATTAAAAATATTCTCGCTTATTTCAGACGTAAAATGAAGTATAAAATGTTCTATGTCTATGTCAAGATATTCAATAAACAAATATTTAGTTTACACTCTAAAACAAATTCAATATTTTGTAATTTAAACATATATTTTTTTAAGACATCCTAAACTAAATTATAATTCAATATTTTTGAATTTAAATATATTAATATATATATATATAATTTATAATAAATAATATATATTTTTTTAAGACATCCTAAACTAAATAATAATTCAATATTTTTGAATTTAAATCGATTTTATTTGATTAAACTAAACCTAATTCTTACTGATATTTAAGAATTTAAGAAGAAAAATGAAAGTTCGTATTGAAATTGAAAACCTTTTTTGCAGAACACTTGGCAATTACTCGTGCTTTAATAAGCAAAAGTGACAGAGATAAAGTCTGATGGATTGAGCAGTTTGTGGAACTTTAATTACATTCTGTCAGTCGAAGCATACTTTTGAAAAATATCGCATGCAATTCTTTGCAGCTTAAATTAAGCATCCATCTTGCAGGATATCTTTCAATTACACAGAACCAACTGGCAGCCCCGGACCAAACGCTTGGCTGTTTATATTCGCATTTTATTTAATTTGGAACTGCAATGCCAACCGGGCACTTTGGCAATGGTAACGGTAATGGTAATGGTAATGGGTCAGCCTTATCGCCCAGCCGGATGCCTTTAGCGAGTACGACAAGAGAGGAGAAGCGGAGAGAAGAGAAGAGAAGAGAAGAGAAGAGTTGGAGTAGTACGGATTGCGGTTGCTGTTGCCGTTTTGTGGTTTTCGATATGGAAATGCAATTTTTGTCAACACGGAGAGTGAGGTTTTAAAAAATGCACGTGACGATAGTGTTAAAAATAAACATAAATAAATGTGACATTGCTAGAGCTGGAGCTCGAGCTCGAGCTGAAGCCGGCGACAAGGCAAAAAGCCGACAAAAATAAATATAAATAAGTGCAAATGAAAATGGGGAAACGGGGCTGAAACGGAAAGCTGCAAAAGATGAAAACGTATATCGCCGACTGTGGCAACTGTGAGCTAAATGTGTGTGGTAAATATTGACTGGCATAGAGAGAGAGAGAGAGAGAGAGAGAGAGCGAGAAAGAAACAGAATGGGGGAAAGAGAGGGAGAATGATGTGGTGGCAACATTGCGGTGGCTTGGCGTATCAAATAGCATTAAGCAAATGCTTAGCACAAATAATGAAAGGATTGAAATTATGCGAATGCATTTGCTACGTGAGAGAAATGTTTTTGCAATTGATGAAAGTTGCATTTCAACTTGATGAGATTGACTCAAGACATTAATACTAAACTGTGCTTTGGCATTACTTAAAAGTTTAGTACACACAGAAAAATAGCAGTTCGTTCTACAAAATAATATGCTTTTATATATTCCGTCTTGGTATAGAATTTTTGTAGAAGAATTTGAGTTGAATGTAAAATTTTAATGTATTATTACAAACAACAAGTGTGTCTAAATAAACATACTTCAAAAGCAAACACTAAATATAAAAATATAATGAATTATGATTGATTTCAGATTTTTTGAGTTTAAGCATTTAAGTTCTTAAATCAATAACATAATTTAAATAATATTATTTCTAACATGCGCTTCAAATTAACCGAAGATTCTTAAATGAAGAATTTCAGTCTCGTTAAAAGACTTGATTCATAAACGACAGTGCTTCATATATAATTTTATGATTCCTGAAAATTAGGTTCCGATTAGATAAGATTCAGAAGCTATTAAGTGACAAAAAACTGCTGATGTAGTTCTTGCTGAGTTGCTTTGATTGTCAACGCAATATATTCCAATATTGTACTCTATGGTATATTTTAAGTGTAGTAGTATCTATTTATAGTATTTTTAGTATAGTTTTTTTTGGTATATTAAAAAAATAGGTAACAGGTATCTTATAGTCGAAGACACTCGACCTAAGCTTTCACTGATATATATTGCACCTGATGGTATATTTTGAATGCAGTAGTATATCGATGTAATATTTTTAGTATAGTATTTTTTGGTATATTTAAAAAATAATACTTCAGTGTTTGGTTGCTTTTAAAGATAGGTAACCGGTATCTCATAGTCGATCACACTCGACTATCACTTGTTCTCTCAGTGTACCTTCAAAAATTTGCTATGCTTACCTAATAAACCGTCTTCGCACTGTTGTCCAGCTGATGTTGCAAGAACTGTCACAGCTAAAAAAGACAAAAAGAAGTAAAAATGCAAAAATTAGTTGAATATCCGTTGAAAATTTCGGCAAGTGTAGGCAGAAATACTGTAATGAGTTGGCCCATTACAAATGTCAATTACGGCAAGTCGCAAAAATTGGAAAACAAGCGTTAACTGACACATTGAAAAGTGCACGACTTTTGGCCGAGCTGATCGCTTAATGGTTAACGACAATTGTCAGCAACAATAAATACGATGTTTAAATAATAGTATGAAATTGCGTAATACAAATTGCCAATCAGCAGCAGCAGCAGCAACCCGCTGAGTTGGCCACAAGCCACAGTAGCCATGTCCAATTCAATTCAACACAAAGGCAGACAAACAAACAATAATAATGCTTATTGTAAACTGTAAATTGTAAATTGTAATTTGTAAACAGAAATGTGTTGAGCAAACAAGTTGATTTGCTCAAACTTGAACTGCACAAATTGATGTCAAATCATCAGTGAAATATTTTGTTTTCATAATTTCAAATGTTTAATAATTAACTATGTACATTGAAGCTGTTTGCCAACAACAAATTAACGAAATGTTTGCCCAAAGCTACTTATAGATAACATGTGTGCTGTGTTGTATCTGTGTATTTGCAGCGCAAAGTATCTCAACTAGAGTGCATTTTTAAGCTGCTTAAAGATTGTGCTAGCACACTTGCCAAAAATAGATGCACAGTGGTTAACAAATGTTAAGCAGTTGAGCAACTGTTTTGATATTGTAGTAAATTCAAATAAAGTTCTACTGCAATTGCCTTATTATTGAAATAAATTCAAATAAAGTTCTACTAGAATAAATGTTCAACAGCTTAAAACTGTCAATAAATATTAGTTTATTTTTATTTGAAAAGTTCAGTTCCTGCTTCGACTGTGTTCACACACTTTTTGTCACCACTGTGCTCTGCTCTCATTGTGGTTTATTTGCTTTATGCTGTCTTTGGCTGGTGCCATTTTTCGAAGCATTTTGCACTTTGAAAGTTGTTTTTCTCTTTGTTTTTATGTTGCAACATCTCTCCACACAAAGTTTTGAATGCCCAAGTTTCCTTTTATGCAAATCGAATATTGTCTGTCTGTGTGTGTGTGTGTGTGTGGCAAGTGTTGTGTGTGTGTAGGGACAACTTTGTCACATTTGTGGCGCCACATTGAGCGGCAATCAGACGCTCTATTTTAGTGTTAATGTTGCGCGTCATAGTGCCACGCCCAGCTAAAGTGGCACAGGTGGTGACGCCCACAATTTCGTATTTTTCGCCGCTGTTGATTAGTTTTAATTGCCTGAAATTGGGTGTGTGCTCCTCTGCTTTTGCTCTTTCAGTTTTGGAGCACTAATTGAAATTTCTAAACGCCAACAACAACAACAGTCAAAGTAATAATAATAGAGAATCAACAAAAAAAAAAGAATGGCATAATTTATCAATTGTGTTTGGGTTTTATTAACTACTTCACTTTTAGTTCCATATGTATGCAAAATAGCAATTAAAACGAGGACAAATGCCAAATTAAATGAATTTTCGACAGCGTGTAGGAAGACTTATTGAGGAGAGTGTGGGGAGCAAACTTGGGAGCCAGACTTGGGAGCATATTTATTAATTCAATTCGTTTGGCAGCCACAAAACGAAATATGAATAAAATAAAAGCAGACTAGGGCAAAAAAACGAGACATAAAAAACACAGCAAGGCAAATGCGAAGCAGAGCAAAATATTCGATTGAAATTTAAATTCAAATCAACTTTCCAGGCTGGCGGCAAATTTATGCACAGATATTTCTTTCTCTTCGCTCACGTCGCTTTTGTATTTGCAGTTTTGTTCGGTTCGGCAGGTTGCCGATACTCAAAGAATGTTAACCAGAAATACGGAACACAAAATGTTCTATAAGGAATGCAAAATGTGTGCCAAAAAAACGAAAAAACGAAAAAAAAGCAAGAATCTTTCTAGTCATAATTACAAAGTGTACAAAACTCGCAACTCAGCCGAATAGAGTCCACAAGCATTGTGGGAAATTTGCTGAGCCATCGATAAATGGCATCCACATACAAACGTAAAGAGAGAAAGAAACAGAAAAAAAGCAATGTGGGAACTTTAAGGTTGACATATCCCATATTTCATATGCGCCACATTTCATATACTACGACTACGATATCGCATAACAAATAAACAAACATAAAAGCAACGTGACAATGCGAAGGAACAACAACTGAAAAGAACCGGCAGCAAAAGGCAAATAAGCAAATGAGTAGTAAAGAAAACAAACAAAAAAACAACAAGAAAATTGCAGACGAAAGAAATTTCAGATGTATGAGTGAGAGAGGGGATGACGGGGGAGGAGGGGGCGTGGTAACGTCTCAACTCAGTGACAACTTCGAGTGGCTGCCATTCAAATGCACTACTCGAGCTTCTTCTATATTACATAGTCACAGCTGCCTTCAGTTTGTTCCATTCTAAATTGGACTTTGCATTATTCACTTGTTGTGGCTTCTCTTTTTGGCTGTTCTCTTTTTTGGCCACATTTTGCAGACACACATACACAGGCACACATATAAATGCGTTTATGACATTAACACATTGCAAGCATTGCAATTTTATTTGCCTGTTTTCAATAGGCTAAAATGGATTTATGCCTCTCTCAAGTGTTCGTTGCGAATAAAAAGCGATTATTTTGGAGAGAATTTATGGGACCGCAATATGTAGAAGATTTGCAGCTATAGCGCAGATGAATTAAAAATACGGAATTAAAAATGATATACGCGTTTTTGAGCTCAGTTTCTATGTTTGTTGGGCCAACACTTTGGCTGCAGAAATAGTAAAAATGTAAATTTTTTAAGGCATAAAATCTTAAATATTGTATATTTGCATTTTGTGTACAGTTGAAATTAACAATATAATTCTATTAGTATTTATGTTCATTAAAAAAAGCTAAAAAAAAAATTGTAATTTTTATTAATTTTTTGTATAAGCAATGTATTATACATTTTTTCTTGAAATATTGTTTTCAATTCATTCACAAATATTTTCGTCTTTCATAGTTTTATGAAAACGCAAAGTTCCAAAGTTTTCCAATCTTTTTCCCATTCTGGAAACATCTTTAAAACGCTATAGCAACAACAAATGCTCAGAAATCATTGCAAATTAAAAGCGAAAGGTCTAATTTTAGAGTTTTGAGTGCGTTCCACTTTTGTCGGTTATAATTTCTGAACAATTCAAAATAGTACATCAGCAAAAGAAACGAAGAAAAGAAATTATTTCTGAAATGCTTTTAGCATTAACGCTTAAAACTTTTAAGTGGGAAAAAAACATTGCGGAAACGTAGCAGATTTTTCGTTATTTAAACTTTGTAATTAGATGAAATTGTGGAATAGTATTCTTACTGCAATGTTTATAAATCTATACAGAAAAGCCATTTATTGTAATTTTAGCTTAGGAATAAATTATTTAGTATAAAGATATTTAAGATTTAAGGCTGCACAAAGTTTTCATTTTTTAATTGAATTTACTTTTTTATTTATAACAACAATTATTTCAAATTTAAAATTCTGAACGAACAAGTTCTTGAAGTTCGTGATCTGATGTCTGTTCTTAACATTACAGCACCTGTCTCAGAGTCACCGTTATACAAAAGACCTGTCAGATCAATTGGCAATGAGATTGTGGATTGTGGCAGCATTGGTATTAGGCTGTCATGGAATGCATTGACCTGCCCTCCGGGCTGCAAACAGATCGTGCCACAGTTCTCAGCTAAGTGGCAGGCTAAACGGCGCGTGGGCTTAACGGTAATGCAGAGAGCTGAGAGTCGGCAATCCAATTGAGTTTCGTATGTATCTCAATAGATTTATCTGGCGAGCAAACTGGAACAATTTGTTGGGGCAATTTGCACCAGTTGTTGTGTTGTGCACAGCATCGACAGCAGCGCGAGAGACTGCCAAACAAGACTTCCAGAGTAATCTGCCGCTCAATCAATTTGCAGCAGGTTTGTTTAGCTGTCGCTATCGCTGTCTCTGTTCACTAGAGAAAGAGTAGAGCGGGTGACTATCTGTTGGCTTATCGAATTAATCGTTTGAATTAGCCTGTTCTGCTCTGCAAGATGAGGCAGAGACAGCTCAATTTCTGTCTGTCTGTGTGTGTGGCTGGCACATAAATTGTGGCAATTACTTTGTTAACCAGCTACAAAAGACAAACAACTTGCAACTTGCGCATCTTGTTAATTATGAATCAAATTTATGCAACAATGGGTGCAGTAGCCACAACACAAACTCAAACGCAAACATAGCGACATTTGCATAAGGCAAATCGCTTTAATTTTTATCACAGATACGCCTCGAGGGGCATTTGTTGTTGTTGCAGTTGTTGCGGGTCAGATTGAGTCTTTAAACGTTTTGTTGATTTGCCTGCCGATAGGCAGACCGCAGTCAGCACAAATGTCAGCTGCGCACGCCCACAACACACGACCAAATACGTTCGGGTGGCTGAAGCACTCAAGCAAAAGGAGCGGGTGTCTGCTGTGTGCCTTCTGCTATCTGCCTGACTCTGGCAATTTGTTCAATTGCGGCAGCCTCTTGGGCGTCACTAATGCGCAGCTCTCGCATCTCTCGTCTGCATCTAAAAGACTTTTGCCTCCCCTTTCGCGATCGTTTCCCCTATGTCTATGCTGTTGACGCTGCTGGAGTTCAATTGACACAGTAACCTCGTCGCTTTTTTTATGCCTCATGAATGATTACCGCCTCCAGTACAACAACAACAACAACAACTATTGTGGAACGTGTAGATGATGCATTGCGGTATATATTCCCCCTTCTCTTCTCTTGCCTGTCTGCTATGTGATGCTACTGTGAATGCCTGTTTCTGAGTAGTTTGTGAAAATTTGTCATTTGCCACAATGACACTACACTCGCTATACTCTTAACTAGCTGTTTGTTTACTTATTTGCCTCCTCACTGAGAGCTTGACTCTTTTGTCTTTAGGCGTGCTAACAAGTTTATAGTTTTTATGGGTTTTTAAAACACTGATTATTTTCAAAGATTTAAGCAACATTTCGAACAACACCTAAAACGCATAATCAGCAATTATGTAGCTTCATTTACTTTTAATAAAATAAGAAAATCAATTCCCCAGTTAACGCTTGTTAATCATATTGAGTTAGGAATTCTCTAGTAATTCACAAAAAAATTCGATAAAAATGTTTAAGAAAATATATTTCGTAGAAACTGAAAGTTTAAGAATTTGATATGATGATTCATTTTTCTCGTTATTTTAATTTACGTTAAATAAGAATTTCAATCATGCAAAACAATTTTTAAAATTTAAAATTTCATTTTAAGTAAAAAAACATTATTTACAATTATTTAATTAAGATTTTATTGTGTATAGTAATAAAAGGGATAATTTAAAAAAAATTGTATAATAATTTAAATGTAAAATCAATTCTTAGGAAAGAGCATTTGCACTTCGTCTATCCATCGCTTACTATAGTTGACTCTTCTTTTGCTTGGCTGCAGCGTTTGTTTCTGGGAAATTGATTCAGCTACAAATATTTGCATAACTCATTAAGAGCGATGCGAGATTGTACAACGTAAATGCTAACGTCAACGTAAACACGTAAACGCATACGTAAGTAAAGTAAGTGTGCGTGCGTGCGTGTGTGGGTGTGTGTGTGACAGTCCAAGGCAGAGAGCTGCTTTAGTATGTTAAGTAGTTGTTGCTGCTTGTGTCGCGCGATCGTCAAGCGAAAATATTTTAATTAGTTTTTGGGCGGCGGATGGAGGCGCCTCCAATCGGTGGCTAATTGTTTGGCATTGGCTCAGCAAGCGAAACGAGCAAAACGAGCGCCCCTTGTGCTCAACATTATGGAAAGATTATGCAAACATGTTAAGAGGTTAAACAAACTACACGACAGCAACAGCAAAACAGCACAACAGCAACAAGAACAACTCCCAGGCGGGAAATTGCAATGGCAAATGGAAAATCCATGTAGAATAGATGCATACTTATTTAGTTAGTTTTTTGTTTAAAAGCATCCAACATGATGACACAAGATGGCCATAACTTTTTGACGAAATGTCATATTTGACTTGGTCACACTGTTCAAAGCAAATGTCACTTGCATTTAAAGTTAACATGATTGGATATGAGGATATCTTAACCCGTGCTGTTCAGCATATGTTGACCGAAAAGAATGTCCGAGTGGACGATGAGCGACTGCTTAAGAGGCTCGTGATGACGCTGCATATGAGTAAGCCAACAATTTATGAGGCAGAAAGTTCACAATCTAATTGTTAACCTCACTTTTTTGTGTTGGTTTTACAGAAGTGCAAGAGATTGGCAAGTGCATCAGCGTGTCGTCTTGCCATGCTGGCAGATCCACGACATGTTATTTCGATGTCGAGCGCACTTTTCGAGTGATGGGCATTCGGGTGACAGATTTAAAGGCGATTCGCAATGCGTCCTTAAAAGGACACGTCACCAAACCCAAAACCGCAACAAGGCAGCCAACGAATGAGGTTTCTTTGGGGTCTCAGCGAGATATACACGATGTTGGCATACTTGATGGTGGCAACCATGGCGGTCGCCATATACCCCGATTTCTGCCGCCATTTCCCGGCCTGCACACGTACCAGACCACACGGGAGGAGCAGGTGATGAACAGGGACTACATGGATGAGCGAACGCGTTTGGCGAAACTTAAGCGCAAGGCGCAGAAGGCGACGAATGCCTTCTATCAGCGCACGATGCCAACTTTATCGTTATTTAAGACACGTCAACGGAACGAAAGATTTAAAGGTATTATAAGAACTTATGACTATCACTTCCGAACAATTGATTATTGTGTTTGTAGTGTTGAAAGTGATGAAACCCAATCAATTGCCCTGCTTCGACGCCCTGATGCCGCCGAATGAGATTCTTGATTTGAGAATCTATGATTCGAGTCTCTATGATTCGTCGGAGCAACCAATTAAGAAGGGTAAAGTATCCTAAGTTTGAATGAGGACGAAAATGAATATAAACTAAAGTTCTTTTCAGGACGAATGAATCCTTATCTAAGAGAACCAATAATAATGCGTGTTGAGTCAGATGATGAGGAATATGAGGTGGTGGATGAAGAGTGGGATGTAGTAGGTGAGGAAGAAGTGGAGGAAGGCGAGGAAGAAGGTGAGGAAGAAATTGAAGTAGAAGAGGAAGAAGAAGAAGAGGAAGAAGTTGAAGAAGAAGGGGAAGAGGAAGAAGTTGAAGAAGGGGAGGTAGATGAAGAAGGAGGTGAAGAAAGTGAAGACGAAGGGGAAGATGGAGAGGATAAAGAAGAGAAAGAAGGTGAAGAAGGGGTAGTAGAAAAAGAAGGAGAGGAAGAAGGTAAAGAAGGGGCAGAAGAAGAGGAAGCAGGTGAAGTAGGCGAGGTAGACGGAGAAGTAGAGGAAGAAGGTGAAGAAGAAGAAGAAGAGGAAGAAGAAGAGGAAGACCCTTCTTCCTCTGAAGAAGAGGAAGACCCTTCTTCCTCTGAAGAAGAGGAAGACCCTTCTTCCTCTGAAGAAGAGGAAGAGCCTTCTTCCTCTGAAGAAGAGGAAGAAAAAGAGGAAGAAGAAGAGGAAGAAGAAGGAGAGGAAGAAGGTGAAGAAGCAGAGGTAAATGGAGAGGATGAAGAAGAGAAAGGAGGAGAGGTAAATGGAGAGGATGAAGAAGAGAAAGGAGGACAGGAAGAAGGTGAAGAAGGGAGAATGAATACTTAGGTCAGGTCCCTAACAATACGAGTAGAAGATGTCGAATCAGATGAAGAAGATGATGAAGAAAAAGAAGGAAAGGAAGAATATGAAAATGATACTTAGTGATGTTGGACGTGAAGAAGAAAGGGACGAAGAATATGAGGCAATACGAGAGGACGAAGAAGTAGAGGAAGAAAAAGGGGAAGAAGGAGAAGAAGCACAGGATACAGCTAATGAAGTTGATGAAGAACATTTGAGAAAAGATAAGAAAGGCGATTTAATAAATGAGGTTGACAATAAAAAGAAAGTTGAGATGGAAATTGAAAAGAAGTTTGTGAAGGTAGTGGAAAAGAAATTGAAGACGCAAGCTAAGGAATATGATGAAGATGACGAAGGAGCGGAAGAAGAAGACGAAAGTGAGGAGGAATATGAGGAAACAGATAAGACGGACGATGAGAAAGATGAGGTGAAAGATGAAATATAAAAATTACAGTTGAGGAGGAGAAAGAAAAGAAAAATCAGATAGAAGCAGAGTAGAAGAACAAGAAAGATGAGGAAGAGCTCGATGGAAATGAAGACATAAATAATGATCGGGAGAAGCAGATAGATAAATATAAATCAAATTGAGAATGATATATAAATTAAAGATGATGAGGAAATTATAGAAATTAACAGGAATTATAAAAAAGAAAATGAAGAAGTAGAGAAGGATTCAAAGGAAGACTCTGTGATGGGATCTAAGAAAGCAATTGATGACAATGTAAATGGTCAGAAGGTTGATGACAGCAATAAGCTAAT
Source organism: Drosophila albomicans (assembly GCF_009650485.2). Lineage (NCBI taxonomy): Eukaryota > Metazoa > Arthropoda > Insecta > Diptera > Drosophilidae > Drosophila > Drosophila albomicans. The sequence goes on along the minus strand of NC_047629.2, from coordinate 43,804,616 downwards.
GATGCTTCCCAACTTGGACTAATGCATTGCATTAAAGTTAAATGTTATTTTTATCGCATCTTTCAAATTAATCTTTACATAACAGAATATTATTAAAAACTTTGATTATTGTTTTAGTATTATATCGGATTTCAATACAGTACATAATTGAATTTATATGATTTTGCTGTGCTTTACAATAAACACTTCAAACTTAGTAAACAATATTTTCAAGTGTTGCGAAACACAAAAGTGTCCAATAATAAAAGATGGCTGTCAAATCTTAATTGAGGTTAGTTAAGCGACATAATATCACTTGCAAACACTGATTAAAATGCAAGTTTATTGACCTTGCGACATCCCACGAGACTTGTGACTTTCAGCCAGTGTCATTGGCATTTGAATGAAAAGACTAAACGGACTGCAAATTGAAATGATTGAGAGCGATATAAAATTACAATCAGCAGTTGGAATCTTGCTCAATCTCGTCTATGTTCACTTGTGTTTGTTTTTATTTTTTAACGAGTCACACGCTTCGTGTCCAGCTCATTTCAGTTAATTGCAAAGAGTCCTGAAACCAAATAAGCAATGTGAGCAATTTAATTTATTTCAATTACATTTCATTAAAAACTGACACACGTTCTCAATGGAGGAGAAAGAGGACAGACTGGTTCTCTCTTTTTACTTTTTGCTCTTTGCTCTTCTCTCACAATTCTCTTTCACTTTGTTGGACACCTCAACCGGGATTCCAGTTCGTGTGCTACCAAAATACAAATGAGGCAAAGGGCAAAAAGGGTGCAAAAGTTCAAAGTGCTACAACGTGGCACTGCAGCAACTGCTGGCTCCTGTGATGCTCCTGCTGGTGATGCTGCTGGTGATGCTGATGCTAACGGTAACGATTCCAAAGTATTAAATAACTTTGTAATTTAATTAACTTTGACGTCGTCGTCGTCATCGTCGTCGTTGCGCCGCTTAACTTTGATTAACGTTTTGCAATTTTTCAACAAGTTTCACTTGAACTTCTCTCACGTAGCCTCTGATCCCAGGTGAGGAGGGGCAGCTGTAGAAATGTAGAATGGGCAGCAGCAGCTAAAGGATAAGGATTGCCGTCTATGCTTGAAACTCGAAGAGTTCGGATTACACGCGACTTTTGCAAGTGCCTTTTGCCTTTTGCCGTTTGCTCGGCTGCAGTTATTTGTGTCTTTCAAGTTATTTGATCCAAAGTATTTGAGATTTGAGGCACTGCGCCAACTTGGTGGCAACTTTAGACTTTTCTCTTGCTACTCGCTGTGGCAAGCGACATTCTTTCACTTTTATACACATTTATATTTTATTTTGAAGCAGCTGTCAAAAGATAATGATTAACTTTAACTTTGGTTTAAAAAACTTCGCTCTGAACTTGCGAAATTCAATTAGAGAACCAATTAAAATCACAAACAAATGACTTGTTCTTTGCAGACTTGCAACAATCGAGCACTTGCCACAAGCTCGCCAACTTTTGTTGCTCTCTTTATTTTTTTTTTTTTGTTTTAAGCCACATGGATTTCAACATTTCCGTTGATTATTTGATTTGGCAATAGCTGAAAGCATTTCACCCGCCATTTGACTTTGATGCGCACTGTGCGCTGATGCGGTGTATGTTGCAGCTGCAGCTGCCAGGCGCCGCCTGTTTAGCGTGCAACATTAAAATGCATAAACATAAACAATCGAGGAATTGAGGAACACAATGCCCACATGGGGGCCATAAAGACTGGAGCACATTAAAAGCCAAAGTCGAAGCCAAAATTTGAAAATACGAAAATACGAAAAAAAAAATCAAATTCTCATTGCTTCAAATGTGCAATAATTACGCAAATGAAAGGCCAACAACAAACAACATAAATTCTGAAATTGTTTAGATATGCGACTGCATTCCGTTTTTTTTTTGTCTTCTTTTTCTATTCTGCTCTAAATTCAATTTGATTCTTTTCGTTTTATACGGTTTTTTGCCTTGTGCCCATTTGGTTTGTCATTTTAACCCATTTAACCCATTCTTGCCTGCCACAAAAATGGCCGCGGCAACAGTTTTTTGTTTATCTGCGGTCAACGATGATAAATTTGAAAATTATGGCACAGTTTTGATTTGTTTTTATATTTTTGTTGCTCTTTTGCTTCAGTTGACTCTGTAGCAAGGCCAGTGGGCGTGGAAATTGTGTATTTAATTATTTATTTTAGTCGACTTTGTTTTAGGCACAAAGCACATAAAAAAAACAACACATAGATAAAATGACGGAAGTGGAAACGTGCAACAGCATAAAGTAAGAATATACAACAAAAAAAAAATAAACAAATACATGACGTACAGCTCAAAAAGTTACACTGATGTTGACTTTAAAATAAAATATAAATCATCACGCAAAAGGGAAGAACGTAATCTGTTTCCTATTTCCTCTTTCATTATTTTTTTTTTTTATTTGTATTATTTTTGATTACATTTTATTGATTGTTTCTACTATTTGTTGAAATACAGTATTCGTGAGTTGTATTTAGGTTCTGAAACATATTTTTTTAAAAGAATGATTAGCTTTTACTGAAGTGGCCTTATCATCATTTTTGCAAATTTAATCGGCGTCATCTGTGGTGCAAAACGTAACGTAAAATTCCTGAAATGTAATAGACTGTTAAGAACATTTTCTTATTGCCAACAATCTTAAATTATTACCACCAATAGCAGATTTGAATAAAATCGGGAAATGTCAAAGAATCGCAATTCTTCGATGTAAAAGCCTGCACATCTGCTGCTGATATCTTTTCATGCCAGTTACCTTCCATTTTGTCGAAAGCATTGCCCGAGTAGTTACCGAGTTCTTTTAAATTGTAGAATTCCTTTTCGTCACCAATGACAAACTTACTATATCGGGCATAGATGGTCTTATTCAAAAATCTTTCAATATATATACAATTCATGTGGCTGGGATTGTGTTAGCAAATGAATCTTCTCAAGCCCAAGAAAGAATTCTCCACGAAGATTCCCAAAGCCATCCTTATACTCTGACCACGTTCGATTAAAATCTAAACCATCATTCTTACGCCTCTGTATAACAGTCCAACCAGCTCCAGCTTCAAGCAAGTTTGATTCACACAGAACTGTCATTGTTTGCCCTGTAGGAAGTCTAATCTCATGAACATCCGTCAGCTTGCCGAGACAGCTAGATGTTTCTTTAGATTCTTTTATTTTTACAACTTCTGATAGCACATTATTAATCTCTTTGCCTTTTGTAGTTAATTGAATCTCATATTGATCAATAAGTTTCTTTTGATATTGATTTTGACTTTCACACAATTCACTCAACTTGATTTGCTGTGCTAGTTGCATGTCCCTAGACTTAATTAACTCATTTAAGTTCTTTATTTCATCTGCTTGTGATTTAATTGTATACTGTAGCTCGTTTAATTCTTGTGTCATTGATTGGACCGGGTTTACGTATTGTAGAAGTGGCTTCACAACTTGATAGCAATAGGTACTGCATTGATCATCCAATTCTTTTGAGTAAACGGAGCACTGAGTTGAGTTTGAACATAGTATTCGTATTATAATCTATAATTTCATGAAGATATTTTCCGAGCTTTTCACTTGTTTAGCAACTAAAAATATTGTCAATATGCATGTATAAGTAGAAAGATTCATTGTAATTTTTTATTCCGATTCGTGTCACAACTAAACAACAAGTGAATGATATTTATTTTGAAGACAAATAACTTGAAACCATAAATAGCGATTTTATTGTAGAATTTACTAATATTTTTATACCCGCTACCCGTAGGGTAGAAGGGTATTATAACTTTGTGCCGACAGGAAATGTATTGTATGTAATGAAAGGAGGCATCTCCGACCCCATAAAGTATATCCGTATGTCCGTGTGTCCGTCCGTCTGTATGAACACCTGGATCTCAGAGACTATACAAAGTAGATATACGTATTACATTTTAGTGATTATTTCTACTGTTGATTGAAATACAACATACGTAAGTTGTATTTAGGCTCTGAAACATATCCTTTTAAAAGAATGATTAGCTTTTACTGAAGTGGCCTAATCATCATTTCTGCAAATTTAATTCGAGTTGACATGGTCACCAGATTATCAAATGGTAAAAAACGCATGTTAATATTCCTGAAATGTAATACAATGTTAAGAACATTTTCTTATTGCCAACAATCTTAAATTATTACCACCAATAGCATTTTTTTAAAGGAGAGAATAACATCAAGTAAGGGCAATTCTCCGATAAATCCACATCTGCCGCTGATATCTTTTGATGTAAGTGATTTTCCATTTCAGCTTTAGCAGTGCCCGAGTAGTTTCCGAGTTCTCTTAAATTGTAGAATTTTTTTTCGTCACCAATGACAAACTTACTATATCGGGCATAGATGGTCTCATTGGAAAATCTTTCAATAAATATATACAATTCATGTGGTTGGGATTGTGTTAGCAAATAAATTTTCTCAAGCCCAAGAAAGAACTCTCCACGAAGATTCCCAAAGCCATACTTATACTCTGACCACGTTCGATTAAAATCTAAACCATCATTCTTACGCCTCTGTATAACAGTCCAACCAGCTCCAGCTTCAAGCAAGTTTGATTCACACGGAACTATTATTATTTGCCCTGTAGGAAGTCGAATCTCATGAAGATCCGTCGACTTTCCGAGACAGCTAGAAGTTTCATTAGATTCTGTTATTTTTACAACTTCTGATTGCACATTACTAATATCTTTGCCTTTTGTAGTTAATTGAATCTCACATTGATCAATAAGTTTCTTTTGATATTGATTTTGGCTTTCACACGATTCACTCAACTTGATTTGCTGTGCTAGTTGCATGTCCCTAGACTTAATCAACTCATTTAAGTTCTTTATTTCAGCTGCTTGCGATTTAATTGTATGCTGCAGCTCGTTTAATTCTTGTGTCATTGATTGTACCGGGTTTACGTATTGTAGAAGTGGCTTCACAACTTGATAGCAATAGGTACTGCATTGATCATCCAATTCTTTTGAGTAAACGGAGCACTGAATTGAGTTTGAACTTAGTATTCGTATGTAGTGTATAATTTCATGAAGATATTTACCGAGCTATTCACTTGCTTAACAACTAACAATATTGACAATATGCACGTATAAGTAGAAATATTCATTTTAATGACTTATACGTTTATTTAATTTAATTCCGATTCGTGATACAACTAAACTGCAAATGAATGCTATTTATTTTGAAAAGCAGAATGAAAACATTTCTAAATGCATTTCCAATCTTTGATTAAATGTTTAAACTTTTGATAACCTTTAGTATAATTTTAATACGTAATCGGAAAGCGCGTTGCTTTCTTATATGTAATTAAATATTTTTCCACTTGGGTATATATTATTCTATATATAACATATATATATATATATTGAATGAAATAGTATATCAATACCAATTATAGATTTCGGTATAGTGCAGTATTTTTCGGTATATTGGTTTGGTATATTTTACGAATTATACCGCACTATTGCTGTTTTATTGAAAATGAATGCAATAATAAAGCTTTCAGTATAATTCAGTGTGTCTTCGGTATATTAATTTGGTATATTTTACGAATAATTCCGCACTGTTGTGGTTTTATTTAAAATGAGTACTGGGTATCTTACAGTTAAGCAAATTCGGCTCTATATACCTTTATTTTGTTATATTATTCTCATTATTTTTTAATTCCATAATATTATTACGACTTGTTTTTTCAAATAGATAAGAAACTATAGAAATGTTGTACATTTTGCATGAATCATAGTTACATCAATTTCAATTATTATTATCAATTTTAATGAGTTAGTATTTATTTACAACAAGTATTTTACATTTTGCAAAGTTCATTCAAATTGTTTGTAAATTGTAGAATTTAAATTCGTTGCTAGAACTTGAAGTGCATTGCAAAGTGCTTAATATGCCAGACAGCGTGCCAAAAACTCGACTGTGTCATAAACTTTACATTTTCATTTAGGTTCACACACGCACACCCCTAACATACACTGACACACACACACACACACACACACTCATATGTGTTGTACACTTTTGTGTATGTTATCTTGTTTGCTTGTGACCCGCTTGGCCAAACAAAAGCCAATTTTTCATAAATCTTTTCGTGTCCCGCACCGTAACCCGTGCCTCTTGCCTCTTTCCGTGTACCTTGCCTTGCCACCATCTTGCCGCACCCCTTATCACAGTCAACACCCCCATTCCCGCAGCTACGTTGTTGCCTCCTGTGTATGCTAGCCATTTTACGGTTGCATTTTAACCTTTTTCTCTTGCAAAGAAAAAAAAAAGAGAAAAAAAAGAAAATCGCTTTAAATTTAACGCTCTGTTGTGTGGCCATAAAAATGCTGGTTGCGCATACGCCCCGTTTGTTGTCTGCGCCCCAAAAGATACAAATTGCTGGCTCGTTATAATTATGACGTCGTTTTTACTGTTGTCAAGGGGCAGACACAACAGCAGCAGCCGCAGCCACAACCGAAGCCACAGTCACAGTCACAACAACAATAACATGCCACAACATTTGTACGCTCGCATGTTAAGAAAAGTCTCTAAGCAAATCAATTCAAGTTCACGCTTCTTTCAATGGGCTTAAGAATTGCGGCGCGTGTGTGAATTTTTTTTTCTTTGCTTTTGTTCTTTTGCTTTGCATTTGCTTTGCCTTACTTTTCGGGTACTGCATTACTTTACTTTCGCTTCGATTTGTGACTGCTTTTGTTAGCTTTTCGCACACACGTTGACTTTGCCTTCGTATGGGAAATGGAAATGCGAATGGAAATACTGAAATGTTGGTGCTGTGGATGGATGCGATCCCAAAGTTGCTTCAGCTGTTTGTTGCCTTTTTGGTTTATTTGATTTTTATTTTATGTATGTATGTATGTGTGTGTGTGTGTGTGTGTGTGTGTTTTGTTTGGCCTCTCTTCACCATACAGCGCCAACACTTTTCCAGCTGCCTCAATGTTATTTATGTGCATGTCTTTTATTATTTTGTATGCTTTTCTGAGGCAAACAGCGAATCCGGCAGAAAAACGCTGGCAAATCGCTCGTCTGACACGCGCGTGTTTAGCATAAGAATTCGCCATCGACTTTCCTCCTTCATTTGGGAATTGTAAATTTTTTTTTTTGTCTTGTTTTTTTTTTTGTTTCCCCAAAGGCGCTGCGAATAACAACTTTACTTAGCTAATGAAGCGCCTAGCTGAAAACTCTTTCGCCCGCAAAGCGCCAAGAAATAAGTTTGGTTTTTTGCTAGCGAAATCGAAAATATTATCCGATTATAAATAACATTTCAGTCAGCTGAGTTTAATTCATTTAATTTTATTGAATTGCTTTCTATCGGAATTCTGTGTTTTCCCCATAGACACATAAATAATGTCAGCCAAAGTCCAAATAACATATGAAATTGAACGAACTTTTTTTTTTTTTTTTTTAATTTTTAAATTGAGCGCAAAAGTTGATGGCGGATATTACAAAATTATTGCATCAGTGTTGGAGAAATGGAAAAATTGTTTGGCTGTCAACTAAAAAGTTGCGAAATTCTATTAAAATGGTTATCGATTTTGTTTGGGAGCGAAATTTAGTTAAGTGTAAATATAAAGTATACGCAACGCAGTACATATTAAATTAACCTGTTGCTTCAAACCATAAATTGAATAATATATTTAATAGTATGGTGTTCCTAATTGCTTTCTTTGACACAATAAATTGGGCAGTTAAAAATTCTTTAAATTCTTAAAATTGCATTTAATAGTATTTCAGTGCTTAAAATGTTCATATGCATTTAATTTATTATATGATTGGTCAAACAACATTGAAATATTTATTGATACAATTTGTTTTTAATTTTTTAATTTTAATTCTTAATTAATTTTAATATTAATTTACTTTATTTTCTAATAGTTATTTATTTTAATTTTATATATTTTATTATTGAATTATTAAATTAATTAAATTAAATTAAATTAAATTATTTCTTACATTTGTATATACATATATATATATATATATATATATATTAATTTATTTCTTTAAATTGATTAACTTATTAAAATTATTTTTTTATTACCTTTACGTGTAATTTTAAAATACTTTTTTTTTAATTTTATTTAATTTTTATTTATTTTTGCGAAATTATGGATATTGAATTTCATGGCATAAGTTTGTATATATATATATTTTTAATAGTAAATTACATTTATTTGTTAAATATATTTATTAATTTAATTATGAAATTAATTTATTTAATTATTTTTTACATTTATTTTGTATATATTCATTTATTTATTTTAGTTCATTTAATTTATATTTTACTTTTTAAATTTATTTATATAAATAATGTATTTATATTGTACATGTATTTATATTTTATATTTTTTTTTAATATTTATTTCTTTTTTAATATATTTATTTTATTTTTTTTGAGAAATTATGGCCATTTCATTGCATGGCATAAGTGTGTATATATTTATTTAATATTTAATTACATTTATTTGTTAAATATATTTATCAATTTAATTATTACATTAAATTATTTAACTATTTTTTACATTTTATTTTAGTTCATTTAATTTATATTTGATTTTTTAAATTTATTTATTTATATTATGTATGTATGTATTATATTTTTAAATATTTATTCCTTTTTGAATTTGTTTTTTTTTTATTTTTTGAGAAATTGTGGCGATTACATTTGCTGGCACACAATAGTTAACATAACTAACTAGCCCAACCTTTGTGTTCGGCTCGTTGTTGTGCTTTGTCCCTACAACTGTTCATTTGTACGTGTTATTCGCACGTTTGGCTGCTGCTTTATGGCTGCCTTTATTGTGTAGCCCCGACCACGACCACGACCGAGACCGAGACCCAGTCGCAGTCCCAGATCCACTTGCCGACCCACATCCAGAGAGGAGAGGACACCTCCAACTCATCTGATACGCTGTGGCAACATCCTTCTAGTCAAGTTTATTTCTCTAGTTATGCATGTGTATCAAATGTCTGTGCGTGTTTAAGTGTGTGTTTCTTTTACACGCATGTTGTTGTGTGTGTGTTTGTGTGTTGTCGGCGTTTGTTACTCGATATTATGGCAGCTATATAAAAGTACATTTATTGCATATACATATACATGTGTATATATACATATATGATAGGTATTTTTAGCATCGCTTGTGCGTTTTACGTGCGTAACGTGTTAAAATTAACACGAGGCGCCACAAGCAGCTGCCACATTGCGCATACGCCCCGTATGCGTGTGTGTGTGTGCTCTGCTTGATTAAATTGATTGAATTTGATTGCTGTCTGAGCCTGTTGCCTGTCTCCCGTTCCCGTTCCCCCCTGTTGCTCCTTTTGCACTTTGCAACACTGTTGCATATTTCATTGGCGTCTGCAAAAGCAATTAGTTATATGCTCAAAGTAGCTAACTTGCCTCCTGGCGGAGATACAGCTCAACTCTGTGTATGTCCCTGTGCATCCTCTCTCTATCTGACTCGTTCAACAGTTATGCAAATTTGCATAAGTCGTCACACACAGGCGGCAATTTCCACGAAAATGCAACGCAATTGAATTAATGAGTTGACTGAGAACAACTCTTAGGAGATTGGGAAGGGAGCAGAACCATAAGAAAATGTTTTGAATACCTAATGTCTTTATAATGCGAAAGCGTGCAGATAGCGACCGAGATTGAGATACGGTTGCCAATTCAACTTCACTGCTTGCAGCTTGCTTTGCATCTCAAAGACACAACAACAACACCAACTCAAGTCGAGCTCAAGCGTTGAAAATTACAATTACAATGCCACTTTGGTGGTTCGGCAATAATGACTACTCAGAGTCTCTCATCTCAGCTCTCATCTCACATTTGCCTACTCGAATTCAATGTCTGGACTTGGTATTTGTGTGCATTGCTTCCGTCAGCGAGCTGTCTCATTAGCCAGGCCGCATGCATTCTGAGAGGTTTGTTATCTTTTGTTAAAAGCCAGCACACAATAACAAAATGCCAACAATAATAAATACGAAAACATCATCATGCTGTTGCTAATGATGAGTCTGATTATGTTGCATTAAGCTGAGCTGAGCAATAGCCTCAACTAAGTTTCGCATTTCATAATCATAACAAGTGCAACAACAACAGAAGAAGCAGCAGCAGCAACAGCAGTAACTCAAGCAGCAGCAACTGTGGCAAACATCAACAATTCGCCCCGCTGAAGCTGCCCGGAACAATGCCAAACTCACGACGACTCGTGGCAGGGAAGTCAGCCAAGTCAGCAGAGTCAGTTAACTCACGAGACAGCCTTGGTTGCCCAGCTGACAACTAACATCGCTGAGCTGAGTAGAACAAAAGATTCTTGGCTATTCTAAGCAGCACACACTTTATAAATGAGCAACAACAAGCAGAATACTTTATACGTTACACTTGAGTGGGAGACTTATTCTTTAGAGAGAATGTCAACTCTTTTTTCTGCAAATTGTTGTAAAGAATTTCTTAAATTTATTATTTAGGTACTTGAAAGGTCAACACAACTTTAGCTGCTTTAAATTTTATTTTATTGTTTACATAATTGTGATGTAAGAATAAATTTTACTTGCCTTATATCATATTCATTTATTCATTTTTTGAGCTTGAATATTTCGTAAGGTCATGAGAGTTTCTTTCCTTGAACTCCTTCAAGATTCATCAAATTCACATATATTAAAAAATGACAGAATTACAGCTTATTCCAAAATAAATCAAGTACTAAAAATATGTATGTAGGTTGTATAATTTTTCTGATAACGCTGTTGCCCTTCGGCTTCGGCACTTCAATCGATTTCAGTTCAAGTACGGTTCAATTAAGTTTCCAATTAACTTTTCGTCATTCGTCAAATAAATTATTAATATTTTATAAATTTTAGTCAAGATTAAATGCTATTCATGAATTCATTAGTTTACATATTTTCTGTTTTTATTTTATTTTCTTATAATAATTCTTAACTTCTCAATTTCATTCTTCAAATTTTTGAAATATTTTGCAGCTGCTGCTAAAGAGAAGAGTGTTAACTACGCTGTCTATCTTTAAGAACTCTTTGACTCTCTCTCATTTTTCTTAAATCACCTGCAGTATAAGCTGCATATCGAATTTCACACACCCTTTTTAGCTTCAGCTGCTGGGCATAATACTCGTAATGCATAATCTCAATGTGAAAGCCGCTTCAGGAAGCTGTTGAACAAGAACAAGAACAAGGGCAGCGCATGCGCAACATGAGCTTGAGGAAGCATTGTTGTTGTGTTGTTGTTGTTATTGCTGTTGCATCTCTAATGTAGTTGATAAGTATCTGAGCAACAACAACAACTCAAACTCGAAGGTGGGCAAAATACTACTTGAAAATTTTGCAACTTTTCAGCGCTTGATTTCCGCAAGAAAAGACAGAGTTCGCCTGCAGTATTGTGTGTGTGGCATCTATGTCTATGATCTGCTGTGATGTGGCAAGCGGAGAGTGAATGTAGGTTGCTCTAATGTGCTGTGACGCTATCGCTGCGCTTATCTCTCGACGCTGTCATAATACCAAGTCTCTCTCTTCGCTGTGCGCGCCTGTGAATGCGCTCTAATCAATTTCAAATGCCGCTTTCAAACTAATCAGCATTTGGCAATCTCTTTGAAAATATTTTTCCATATGGCTGCTGCATCTGTGTGTCGAGATTAGCGACAGCAGCAGCAGCAACAATGCCAAACTGTCAGCAGACAAACGAAAACGTTTAGCTGCAATAATGTTGCTGGCAACATGTTGCTAAAGCGTAGACGCATAAATCAAAGGAGCACAGCGCAGCCTCAATGTTGCTATCAGCATGTTGCGCAATTCACTACAAATATAAATCACAAGTGCAGTGGTTGTTGTTGTTCTGGTTGTTGTTGTAGCCAGTCCAACCCAGTCGCGAGGCACATCAATTTTTATTGCCGCAGGTCATGAGCAGCCAATAAAGCGAGAAAGCCTTTTGCCAAATGCATTTTTTTGCCAGCGATACATTTATGAGCACATCAACTGATTTCCTATATACTATAATTCAAATACTAGAGAAGTCCACTCGCTCATCGATTTGCCATTTGCTCTTAGTGTCTACTATATATGTATGTTATATACACATATTTCGATGACCTGAGCCCAGCCCCCGGTGCGATTCATCACCATGATGATGATAATGATGATGATCATCATTAAGCGATGAGTGAGTGGGTTGTCTGTCTATCGCTTTGCTTTTGCTTGTCTATTAGCACACAGCACTCTTCTCCTGCTCCACCCCCCTCTCAGTTCCATCCTCTAGTATACTTTTTATGTAGTCAATGTCGTGTGGCATTGTCAGTGTATGTTTTCCCTAGTTGGCATTGCATTGTGCCATGAAATAAGTTGTTGGTTTTACTTCGTTTTTTTTTCTCTATTTCCATTGCAACTTGGCCGCAATGCAACTGAGACATTTCGGATGTGTGTGTGTGTGCAGTCGAAATCCCAATCCCTGAGCCACAATATTGTGTACGTAGTGCCTGCCTTTCAGCCAGGACATTTAGTCTCTCAACTGCTCGGCACGTTCACGAATTTGAATTCAATTTCAGTTGCTCCCAGTGCGCACTCAGTCTCAGCCCCCTTCCAACTGACCTTTTAGGCAACTACAAAAAAATGAACTTGAAAACGTGTGTGTTCTGTTTAATGTTTTCTATATTTAACATATATGTATCATATATAATTATATATCGATCTGCCCTATTTTTGTATTTTTTTACAACTGTCCGTTCTTATCTTAAATATTAATAGTTTTGTTAATTGGTTTTCGCTTTTGGCTTTGTGCTTATTGTTGTACAATTATGTGTGAGAATGTATGAAATATTTATTTATTTTATGCCAAATGCATTTAATGAGCCTTAACTAAATTATATGCAACATATTGTTATTTGGTTCTGTGATTCATTTGTGTGTTGCGGTTTAATAATTATAATTGCATTGCCCCGTTAATTGGCATAAATATTGAAAGATTTAATGCACGCTTTGTGTGTTGTTCGTACCATATTTTCGCTTTAATTTATTCAAAAGCTATTAATGTGCTCAAACTATAGAAAATGTATGTTTCATTTATACTACGAGCCAGATCGTGCGTTCTGTATCTGGTTTATATATCCATTATTATTCAACGCAATCACGCATGAAATGTCGCAATATGCTTTCGCAGTGCGCTACATTTAAAATTTTTCAGGCATATTTGTTGACAAATTAAGTTTAATATATTCAAATATTTATTTTTACACCCGCGATGCTTAGAGTAGAAGCTTTTTATTAGTTGTTGTGGGTTTAGATATACATATATAGTATATTTTCAATTTGGTATGTAAATATACCAAATACACTCTTCAGTATAATTTAGTATTTTCGGATAAAAATTTCATACATTGATGCGGAGCATATTAGTTCACAAATTAAGTTTAATGTTTAAAAATATTTATTTTTCCACCCGCAAAGCTTAGAGTAGAAGCTTTGTATAAGTTGTTGTGGGCTTAGATGCGCTGTATGTCAGTCTGATATGTTTTCAACATAATAGTATATCGATATACCAAATACAGTGTTTGGTATAATTTAGTATTTATTTGGTATATTTAGTATATTGATGTGGATCATATTAGTTAGCAAATTAAGTATAATCTGGAATATTTTCAACGTAAGAGTATAGTATATCGATATACCAAATAGAGACCTCAGTATAATTTATTGGGTATATATCTGATATATTGATGAGGAGTTTATTAGTTAGCAAACTAAGTTGAATGTTTTGAGAATCTGGTATATTTTCAACGTAAGACTATACTAAATATTGTTTTCAGTATGATATAGTATTTTTAAGTAAATATTTAGTATATTTTTAGAGTGATACCGCACTTTTCGCATTTATTAAAAGTGATAATGACTGTAGCTTCTTAGCTTGTTTTAACCCAAATTCTTGCTGTTTGTTTAATTTATATATTTTGAGGAATATTTTACACTTTAAGCTGCTTTAATCGAAATGCCCGCTTTCAACTGTAGGGCATCAATCATTGCGATATGATCTGGCAATTTGTGTCCGCTGTCCATCTGCTTTGTGTCTCGTGCTCTTGACAATTTTGACATTTGTTGGGAATGTCTGTCAGACGAATTGCACAATTTTTTTAATGCATTTTTCACGCACATTTCTTTTTTTTCTCCGCTTCGCAGGTGACAAGGAATTTATTTCATAAAAATTGCTGTAGAATAACAGTGTAACGACAATAATAACAACAGCATAAATAATTGGCAAGCGAGGAGAAGACATCGACAACGATAACGTTGTTGGAATTCGTAATAAGCCAAAGCTTTCGCCCATCGCCAATCATCGGCATAAATCGTTTAGTGGGCCCCATTTTAAATTGTCAACACTTGGCATGATAAATGAAATAAATTTACGCGAAAAAAACGGCGAATGCTAAAACGCTTAACCTACATTTCAGAAAGCAGCTAATTAAACTGGCCGGCGTTGTGTGTTGTCAATAAATCAAGAACTTCTAAGCGAACTATGACACAATGAAATCCTCTGGTAATGCCGACGACATTCATAAATTAGTTCACGGACAACACACAAAAAAATATGACAAAATACTAAGATACCTTTTCAGTTTCTTTTCAGCCTTCACAGTTCATTATTAATGGGCAAAGTGAGCTGCGGGTTTGTCGGGATGCCAAAGAGACAATTAATAAACAATTAGATGAAAGCAATGTCTCAACTTCTGTGCTGCTGTGTTGCAACAAGTGGTTGCCCCTCGAAATTGAAATTCAATGAAACTAATTCCGTAATACTCAAATTGCTGTCTAAAGTATACATATAGACTATATAGACAGATGACTAATTTCGCTGTTAAAAATAAAGCGCCAAGTAAAATAGCCTAGGAAAATTGCCAAGAAAATTGGCACGCTTCTTATTTCATACGCACAGCCGATGAAACGAACAGAAAAACAACAAAAGTGAAACCGATGATATAATACACTCGGAAACCATTTATAAAAGAAATATGTTGGATGGCGAGCTATTATTTATGAGCAAGATTTCAAACATTTATATATTTTGCATATACAAATTGTGTATTCATTCATTTAATAAATAAATGTAAGCTAATTTATAAGAATATTATTTGTTAAAGTATTCTTAAGATGTTGATTATAATTGTAGTTTGGAATTTTATAATATAATAATATAGCTACAGCAATTAGACTGTTATATTATAACTTTGTGCCAATACCAACATAGTATTCGGTATATTCGGTATATCATACCATATTAAATATGTTAGAAGGCACGATTATATTTATGAGCAAATATTCTGTTTAAAAATCTATATATTTTCCATATGCCAACTGTGTTCCTAACTAATAAATAAAAGCAAGCAAATTTATAAAAAATATTATTTGTTAAAGAATTTTTCTTAGTTTTTTATTTGCGGATTAACTAATATTAGTATTATTAGTATTGAATTCTATAATATAATATTGTAGCTACAGCAATATAAACAGTTTTTTTTTATTTTACCAAATATAGTGAACTAATTAACTAGCTGAATTATGGTGAAAAAGCTTTAGACTGATCCAAACAAGCAATATAATATAGTAGCAGCAAATGTGATACTCAGATATATATCTAAGTATTTCTGTGGTTTTCCTTGTTCTTGTTCCAAATGACAAATCGTTGTGCATTTATTACAAAAATTGAAAATAGAAAGTGACGAAATTGCCAAAACAAAAATACATATTGTGTAATTAATAATGCCAAAATAATGATTGTAAAATGTGAAAACAATTTTTAATGCTGCATTTGCCAAATTTTATTGTGGACATTTTAAATTTTCGTTGTGTGATTTCGTTAATCATATTCGCAGTTTTATAAACAATGTTGATATCATCGAGACCACAAACACATACATATATTTAGAATTTATTTTTAATGGCTTTTTTTTTACGACTGGGAAAATGTTGTGTGCCGAAACACGTCGGCAGAAGAGGCCCGCGGAAAAGAAGGCATTAAAATAAAAATAAAAGTAAAAATACAAATTAAAATTAAAGCAACTGCAGGGCAGTCCATTAAAGTGGTCCAACACCCTGGGAACAAGCTTTAATGATCTACTCGAGGCAACACCAATAAAAAAAGAAGCTGAAGCTGAAAAAAACAAACTGGGAAATGTTGGCAAAGACTTTGGCAATCGAGAGATTGTTGAGGAGGGGCCCAACATGGATGGAAGCCGTAAAATAAATAACTCTGTGGCACATGGGCGCCTCAGAGTTAATGAGGAGCGTTCTTCCCCCATTCCCCCCTCCCAAACTTCATCTGGCTGACTGACTGACTTGACTGAGATGTGAACTTCCGCAGGAAATGCAAATAAACAAAAAAAACTCAGTCTCCGACTAGGAAAGTCTGGCGGACTAAAAGTTCCGCCAAGCACATTTTTGTTGGCCACTTTGAATTGATTTTTATGGGCAAGCTCGTAAGTATTTGATATTTATGCACGCCCGCAATTTGTATACGCATTATAATCTACACAAATAGCGTCGAGTACATGACAGCTCCCCAAGTTGGGGCAACTTCTGGTGCTCTGTTCTGTTTGCCTGCTTGTTTATGTAAATGGATAGTGGAGGGGGCCACACACGAAGCCTCAAAAGCCTGAAACCGTTGTCCAAAAAATAAAAAGTACGTTTACATTTCAACTGCAAAAGCGGATGCCTTTAAATGCACCAACCTTTGAAAATAAACATTAAAAATATATATGTATAAATGTAAAGAAAAATGAGGGAAAAAACACACACACTTAAGGATTGAGAGATCGGGAGTTTTTCAGCCAAGCGCTCGCTCTTAACGCTTATTTTGCTCGTCACTGCAACTTGATTATGCTTTATGGCCAGGCTAAAAAGCTACTGGACCATGCCCAGAGGGGCGCATCCCCGCATCCCCCAGAGTGGTTAAGTCCCGCCCATGGACCGTAGCCACGCCCTCGTCTCCCACTGCACAACTTTTTCGCTGTCCCAATTTATGAATTCATTTTTTTTCATTTCACTTCTTTGCCTTTCGGCTGCTTATTTTCCCTCCATGTCTGTGTGTGTGTCTGTGTGTGTGTGTGGGACTGGACGTTGGCTTTTCTCATTTTAATGCGCAAACATTAACAGCCAAGAGTTTTGGCTTTATTATTGCTCATTTGCACAGCCCGTGTCCCCAGTTAAGTTAATAACAACATGTTGTAAATTTCATTTGTGCAAATAAAGAGAGCGAAAGAAAATCCCTTCAGCAGCGCCATCTATGGTCACTTGTTGGCAATATGCCACTTATGTTTAAAGTAGTATTTTTTAATGTTATATCATTAAATCTTTTTGTCGTTTCATGTTCTGATTTACCATTGCTTAATTGTTATCGCAAATGCACGAGTTGAATTAAATTTGTTTGTATAAAGAAAAGCGCATAAAAACCTCTTAAGCATCGCCATCTATGGTCCGTTTTTTTTGGCTCCATATCATTAAATCTTTTTTCTGATTTACTTTTGCTTAATTGTTATCACAAATTTCAGTTAAGCGCTAAGTTTAATGAAGATGCCAGCAAACCAGCCAAATGCAATGAAAAAACAAATGAAAAACTTTCAGTTCTTTTCCGTCAAGACTTCAGTTTTTCATTTGTTTTGTTAGTCTGCCATTTTTGGCACTTTTTCAGTCTTCATTCCTTTTGTTTTTTTTTGTTTTCGCTCAAGTTTTGAGTACCTTTTTTTTGTCGAGTGTGTTTTCGGCAGGTTCATGAAAATTCAATAAGTTTTTCAGCTAAATGAATTTGGCTTTTAATGCATACACTTCTCTTCTTTTTCTTTTTGCGCTTTTCAATGTGTTTTCCACAATTTTTTTGTTCTTTGTTTTTGCTGTTTTGGCTTTTGTTAATGTTGAGCTTCATAAGTTTTAATTAGCCGCATTTTATGCGAGTCCATTTAAATCAACAGCAAGCAAAAGAAACTGGAACAGGAATAGGAACAACAACGAACAAGGAGTCCAACAACAGCGATAAGCCATTAAAAGTGCAAAGGAAAAATCATCCTTGAATAGCTGGAAGGGACGTGTATTTTTAGCACAGAGTGTGAGAAAATCAATTAGCCTAAACTTAGCAATCGACTCGATTCTCAACTCTCGTCTGTCGTAGTCAAGCCTACCCTTAACTCTATGACTTTATATGTATGTGTAGAGAATGGGGGACGAGTCACAATTCAGTTCATATCTGGTTGCACGCTGCGCTTCCGTTCGTCGTACGTTTCCGTTTCCGTTTGCTGTCCCTCGCTGGCCCCTCAGTTCCACAGTTCCTCAGTCCATCTGAATACCCCGAGCCTTGGGCAAATATTGAAACAACTGATTAGTTTGAGTGAGTTGCAATTGTTGTGTGAGTTACGATGTGTGTACAAGGACTTAGCTCTACTCTGGCCACATCTGAGACAATAGCTCAATTTGGTATTATTGCACTCGATACAATATTGCAATATTGAGATATTCATGGCATTTAATTGATTTAATAGTACAAGCAAAATACCTTTTGCCATACATGTCAATTGCGTTCGGACTACGAAATTCCTCTTTCAAATGCATGATATCTATACAATTGTGGTTACGAGTACATTGATGAATTATTTGCCAAATAAATGTAAGAGTGAGCAAAGAGTTTTCGTCCAAAAGTGCGCTATGATATTTGAAAGATGTGTGTAGAAACTGCATTGCTGTTGAAGTAGTTTAATACTCTGCAGCTTAGTTTACAAAATAATTTTGAATGTTTATTAAATTTCTAATGAGATTACTGTCATTATTATAGTTCATTGGTAAATTTACTCATAATAAATTAAGTGAGGGGAATGGAAATCGATTTTGTCATTTTACAAAGCAATATTGAAATTGTTGATATGAATCTATTGACTATTAATTTAATTACTTGGTTCAATGCATCGCATAAATGTATTCTAATAAAGTAATAAACCAATTTGAATAATTTATGACAATATAAAGTTACATTTTTTGTGAATTCAATTAAACATATAATTTCTAATTAAATTTGCTGTAAGTGCCAATCTTTTTATTGTCATATTATTATTTTATTTATTTCTTTTGAATTTAAAAACAATGCGATATTAGCATTGAAATATACCAAATTAAAATATACCTTGGTATATTTTAGTATTTTTTTGGGTTTTTATTTGTAAGTAGTATTAACAAGTTTGTTGACGATTTTTCCCACATCTTAAGCCAAATAGCTCTTGGTATATTTTAGTATTTTTTGGGTATTAATTTGGAACTATTGCAGTATTAACAAGTTTGTTTAGGACTATTGTCATGTGAAACATGGCTTTTGGTTTATTTCACTATTTTTGGTATATTTATTTAGTATATTTTAAATATAATACTGCATTGTTTTTAAAGTAACATTTCTCACTTGTTTGTATTTGTCTATTGTTGTCATATATATATGTATTTAGCATATTTATTTCCTAAATTAGCAGCAAGTTGAGTTCAACTTCCTAAGAAATGAAATCCCACACACTCCCATAAAGTTGTTCTATCGAAATTCTAATTTACTGAAGCAATTTGAATTTGTTGACAATTTCACTTAATATTATAATTATATTGGCAATGCAAATGGAATCAACTCAGTTTTCAATTGGCCCCAGCTGCAGTGGCTTTGACACGTTTTAGTCATAGAATTCCAGATGTTTGAGTGTTTGAATGTTTGAGTGTTTGAGTATTTGGGCAACAGCCAAATACGAAAACGAATACGAATACGAGTCGAGAGTTCGAGTATCTACTTTAGTATGTATAGATATACTGGACTATATAAATGTCAACCGAAAACTTAAATGGCATGCGAGTCACAGACGTTTTCCTAATGGAATCACAATTTCCCCACACACACACACACACTTACACACATACCTATACATATATAAAGTCAGTACACACACATATATGAAAGTTAAACCAGAATTTCTGTGTATTTTATTGTTGTTGTTGTTGCCCAACTTAACTGCAAAAGTTGAGCGAAAATAAAGCGACCTCTGCTCCGGACGGTGGGCGTGGCAACCAATAGATAGCATGTAAGAGGGAGAAAGAGGGAGAGAGAGGAAGGGAAAAGAGCGTGGGCGGCAGAGAAATTTGGCCAAATTGAACTTAATCAAATTGAAAGAACGTCGAGCAACATTTGAGCATTTTGCACGCTTCGTTTTGTTTCTGGTGCGCCGCCAACTTGGCCAGACGTTTTGGCCCTAATGGCAAGTAGGGTCGTCTGTAGAGGGGAGGGGGAGGGGAGAGGAGAGGCGACAGATAGGCAAGTGAGCATGAAAACTGAAATGACGAATTGTTTGTTCTTCAAATACCCTGTGAGTAAATGTGACAAAATGGTTGCTTTGACTATAAGAATATTCGCGTTACAAAAGTGTTTGCTTAATTGTCAGTTTTATGGCCGATAAACTTGTCTAAGCTCAGGCACTATAAAAGACTCGTTATTGTTTATTTACGTTTGGGAGAGATTTAGCTGGGCTCTAAAACATTTGCTAAGTACACGGCTTAAATGATGTTCAAGTCCTTGGCTTACACCTGCGGCAGCTGCTGTTGCTGCTCGACTGTAAACTGATTAGGTTGCTTCCTCGTGTAAACAAAACTCTTTTCTAATTGCATTAGAGTGCAATTTATAGTTGAGAGGATTCTATGCTAAACTGACCTACAAATTATGCAGTGCGAAAAGAGCTGCAAAGCCTCCTTTTGCTGCTTGCTGCTGGCTGCTTCATCTTCATTCTCAATTCAGTTGGCAACTAATTGAGTTGTTGCCACTGCAGTTGCAGTTGCAGGTGCAACAACAACAACAACAAGAATAATGCCACTCAATTAAGTGACTATAAAGACTAAAGGAATCCAAAAAGCCAAAGCCAGCATCTTGGCTGCAATTTGAATAAGCGCTAAAATACATTTCACGTGACCTAATTAATCGAAGAGAGAGAGAGAGAGACAGAGACTAAGAGAGAGAAAGAGATAGGTAAAGCGACGCTACAAAGTCGCATTAAACGTTTTAATTACAAATTGCTGCAGCAACAATAAGAGTTAGCTGCATTGTCTTCAGTTTGCCACTTCCGCTGCTAACAAGCGTATCCTTGTTGTCCTTTGTCGTGTTTTGTGCTCTGCAGCATCCGGCTGTCTCTCAGAAGCACCTTTAAGCACCTTCAACTCGACAACCTGTTCACAACACACAACATACAAACAAAAGCAAAACAAACAATCGCGCAATATACTATATTTTATATATATATAGCATTTTTTACTCTTGTGTTTTTTTATTATTCAAACGCATTTTTCACTATCTCTTTTTCTCTCTTTGGCGGCTCGGACTGTTTGTAAATTGAGTGTTAACCCATCCACAAGCCAAATACTGTGGTTGATGACCAACAGCACTTACAAACAGGGTTAACTGGGTCACCCACAACACACACACACACACACTGCACAAAGCGAAACGCACACAGATTATGCCAGATGGACATATAGCATATATGTTACATATACAACATACATATCTGTGGCCATGCAATATCTCTGTGCAATATCTGTGCCAACCATTAGCCTAGGCGGGCAGATCATCTTTTAAGACTGTAATTACTCAGACTGTTGGCACGTGTCGTGCATGAAAGAGAGAGAAACCATCACCAAAAAGCTGAACAGTTTGCAGATATCTTTTTTCAGTGTGCGCGCCATTAAATAGCTGCCATTAAATATTTAGTAAGTGTTCTTGTGACTAAGCTTCGTTGTTGTTGCAGCTCTGAATCTGAGGCACTTGTAACAGCTTTAATAACTATGATTTTCACTTGATATTTTCTTAGATATAAGACTATTTTATGTATGACGGCTTTTTTGAAATACAAAATAATTATGTATACTTTAAGACTGAATAAAATGACTAAATATTAAATATCTGCAACTAAGATAGTTGCGTGATTTTTCCTCGACATTTTGATGGCTAAAAAGTCAAAATTGTATGACAATAAAGTATTAATTGAATTGCTACAATATTTATATAACAGTTTAACTGAAAGTTCATGAAAATGTTTTTATAAATATCGACTGAGAATTGTTTGAAAACTTTTAATTATCTATTTTAAATTGTGTTATATTTGCTAAGCTTTCAGAAAATGTGTCATCAGCTAAGCATTCCTGGTTGTTTGTTTAGTATGTATGTATTTAGTATTTTAGTATTTTTACGAATTAGGCATTATTTTTATTTCAATTTAACTAAATTCAATTACTAATATTTTAATATAGTCCTCCTTTGTCGTAGTTTTATTGTTTTATTAGACAATATGATATATTTTATTCTCTATGGTATATTTTATGTGCACTAAGATGTTGCTTTCTGTATATTTTTTAGTATTTTCTGGAATATTACAAATCAGCTGAGCATTGCTGACTTGTGTGCTCTAATTTTATAAAAGATTTTGATGAATAAAGCATTATATTCATTTCAATTAAGCATAATTCAATTATTAAAATTCCCAACCACCCATTGTTGTCAGATTTTTGTTGTTTTGGTGGACAATCTAGTATATTTTAATCTACATGGTATTTTATTGCAGTATTATAAATGCAGTAGCATACCTTCGATACATGTTCAGTATTTTTGGTATATTAATTCGGTATATTTTAACTACAAAACAGCTCGCGCTGTTTTGGTTTTATTGAAAATGGTTAAAGAATATCTCATAGCCGGATTCACTCGGCAAGCATTAGCATTATTTTTTGCTTAATAAAAATATATTGTATAAATACTATTAAATATTTAGCTTATGCATATTTAAGCTATGGAAACAACTGTTCCACTTCACCAAAAAACAGATTTACTTTGCCATATTGAGTACTATAAACTAAACAATTTAAATTTATTTTAGCAAGTGTGGCAAATGTGTTCATAAATGTTCACAATAATTTTCGAATTGCTGTTTTAATGTGTTATTCCAGCAAATTCAATAGCACAGCTCCTCATAAATAAGTCAAGTAATAATAAAAGTAAAATATTTAAGATATACGAACATTTTCCTCAGCTATGATATAAGCTCACTGTTGGGGATTTAGTTGCCCAAAATATGTTAACTCTCACACTTGACGACAAGTTTTGAATATTTAATAAGCGTGTGATGCAATTAGGGTTGAGTTAGTTGCTGGCATAATTCACTGAAAGTTCTGGGCAAATTTGATTAATGAAGTCCGCCCCAGCTCAATATTTGCTCACTAATCGCTCCGAAACTGGGCTATTTCAGCTGCATAAATTGTTTTCACAGCTTGTTAGATGAGAGAGCGAGAGAAGAGAACATACGATATGTATTTGCAGTTTATTCATGTGTATTTTGGCGTGCAACTTGCAACGTGCAAATGCAACGCAGTTGCAAGTGCTCCAAATTGGCCATGCGACATGTGGCTTGTGTCATGCTCCTAAACATGCCAACCAAATCGATGCGCCTAATTGGCTTTGACCAATTCAGGCGAACCGAAAGCCTGCACTTCCATGACTATATATATTTCTCTCTCTGTGTGTGGTTGTGTGCTGAACAACAACTGCAACATTTATTAATATGCGTGGGCTGATGCCGCACGACAAATAAACGCAACAACTTCATTAGCGCAAATGTTGTTCCCGTTTGCCGACTGATTGACTGATTATGGTCAAGTGTTCGTCGTTGTTTTGCCAATTCCCCCAACTTCTCTTCTCTTCTCTTCTCTTGGCAAATTAACTGCATAGTGCATTAAGTGTCTGTTGTTGCTGTTGTTGCTGCAGTTTTGTATTAATTATCGAGCTCGCAACTCGAAAATATTTATTTATTATGCACTCGCCGTCGTTCGCATTTATTTTTGGCTCGTTTTCGGATTCGAATTCTTGTAATTTTTATTGAAGCTGAAGCTCCATGCTAGCAAAATGTATCGTAGTTTTTCTTTTCGTTTTGCTTAATTGCGCGTGTTGCACGCGGCGTATGCGTTATATTCGCCATGCATTACACATACGCACTGTTGTTGTATAGAGATGAAGGCAACGACGCCGCGTTCGCTCGAAAATCAACAAGCAAATATTTTGCCAACCCAGGCAACACACACACACACACACCCATACGCACACACACACTCGTTTTGTGCATGTATCAAATGTTGGAATTTTCTTCAATATTTTTGTTGTTGTTGCTGTTGCTGCGTTTTCTTTCTTTTTTGTTTTTCCTAACCCGACAGAAATGTTGGCTATTTTTCGTGTTGTCCCGCTGCTTGTTTTAGTTTCGTTCAACAACAAAAAATTGTGCCATTTGTTCGTAAGCTAAAGGGTTGCTTTCCGTTTTGGCCAGTTAACCAATTTCCCAGCCAGCAAGAGAGAAAGACATAAAATATGCGTATGCGTGGGCTTACCTAAAAATAGAAGAAGAGATAACAATTGATTAGATTAGTTATTCAGAGATGAATTTCTATTGTTAGACTAGGCTTATACGTATTGTCGCAGACAATAAATTTAGCTTTTGTTCTGCTGCATGACAATTGAGTGTTTGCATTTTATTTCAATTAGATTGCACTTCACTTTGACCCATCAACTTGATGACTCGAATAAATGTGCATTAATTTAATTTACTTCTTTATTTCCTTTTTTTGTGTGTGTGTGGTTTTTGCTGTTCTGCTGTCACTTTGGCAAACAACAAATTCAAATTAAGCGCTGCCAACGTTGAGATTCTATTTCGTTCCGTTGCAGCGAGTAAATAGACAACAAATGACTTTGCGCTGCCGAAACGAAAAAAAAAGAAACAATGCAAAAATCTCTGACAACTCGAAAATGTCGCGACTTTCGCACAGGATTAGCGTATAGAGTCTGAAGTGTGTGCGAAGGGAAGTAGAGAAAAGCTGACAAAGGCAAGAAAACTGTAGCAGCAGCTGCACAAAGGCAAATAAGTGAAGCTAACAAAAATAAACGAGAAAAGAAGCGCGCAAAAAAAGATGCAACCCAAGCGAAGCATTAACAAGTAAGAAAGCTAAAGACGAGTGTACTCGACTGTGAAATACCTGCTACCCATTTCGAGTATTCATTCATTTTAAAATATACCAAATGAATATGCCGTAAAAATACTGAAAATTTACAAAAAGTTGTAGTATATATATTTATATACTTAGTGCAACTAATAAAAATGTTACTAATAAATAATACTAAAAATATACCAAATGTTGTATTTGGTATAATGATAATGATAATACTAAAAATATACCAACGGTTGTATTTGGTGTATTGGTATAGTTATACATTCAAAATATACCATAGAGTGCAAAATATACCAAATTATCAGGCAAAGCAACTAAGACCCGTAGTAAATTCTAATATTCTTCTACCCTAATGTAAGTAACTCTTAAATATCCTGCAAGCAATGTACAACAAAAGTTATCTGAAAAGTATGCTACAATCGCAGTTAAAACACCTTCTTTCTTGCCTTATGCTTACAGGGTATGCAACAAACAGTGGAAATTCCATTGCACATATTTCAATTTTGTTACATTTTTGTGTTCTATTGTATCTGCTTGTTTATGGCTTATACGCATTGTGTGCACTCTTTGTGACTTTCTCTCCGTGTGTGCATTTTTCCACTCTACTACTATATGTAACTGTCACCTACAAAAAATTAAATGCAAATCTGTGCTAGCTTAAAGTTGGGTTTGTCTTTTGCCCTTTTACAATTCAATTAACTATCAATTTAATGGTTCGGTGCGCATTTGTCGATATGTTAATTTAATAAATAGGTGCAAAGTCGATGGAGAGGTGAAATAAATTTGACATCAAATTAGGAACGAAATTGTTGACAAAATTACCGAAAATGCTAATTGCAAATGGCAATAAACCACAGAGTTCGATATAAAAATTGAAATTTATATTTGATGCTCATTTTGATTTCAATTTCAATTCTTTTTTTTTATTTTGCGTAGGAAATGAGAAAGTACCAATGCGTTCAATTTGCATAAACAGACGGACTGATGGTCGTTTTATTGTGTTTTTTTTTCGTGGGTTTGGTGGGGGAATTGAAATACCATAAAGCAAACCAAGAAGCGCCTAAAACTCCCCAAAATGTTTATATATAGCCGGCTCACATTTATTTTGAATGATTTATGGAATGAAAACGGTGGCAATATGTGCCGGAAATTTGTGCGTATTTTGGTTTTCTCGTCCTCTTTTTTTTGATAGCATTTCAAACATATTAAATACACATTAATTTTCTATGCCAGCAGCATTGATACCTCTCGCCGTCCCTCTCGCTCCCATTGCGATTTACGCCCATATCTTGACAGCTCTAAGCTGGCAGAAATTGTTGTCATTTTTATTGCTTGGAGTTGACATTTTTGGGTTTGGCCATTCTGCTTTACAGCAAAACAAGAACGAAAAAAAAACGAAATTGTTTTGTAAGGATGGCAAGCAAATGCAGATAAATGAATACCCATAAGTACTTTGAAAATGCCATTAAACTGAATATGAATGAATTGCTTGATTTCAAATACAACAGAATACACACAAATACACACATACACATATAACAAGCAGCGAAGAGTGCATATGTTGCCTACTCGCTTGCACTTCTGCTACTTCAACTTTGTAGCAACAAGCATGTGAGAGCCCTTAAGCCATGCAGTTATGGCGCTCTCACTCTGACCTGTGCATACTTAATGAAAAGTAATTTGAGTGCGTTAGTAATATGTGTAGTGCAGCTTTTGATGTTGTCTTCAGCTTTTGTCTGTCCATCTCCTCGAGCCTTGCTTTCAAGCTTTTGTCTGGCTGCAAGCATCGCTCTCCCTCTTTGATCAATGCAGTACGCCATATTGTTGTTGCTCCTTACTCATTCGCTGATTAAACTAGTCTTTGCCGCACCTCATTCTAATGTTTCAAAAAGTTCCCCATGCGTCAGCTTTTGACAGTCCATCGTCTTAGGTAAAATACTTAAAAATTTCAAAGCTGCTACCGGAATTAATGAACATTTTTATTACTTGTATTGTTCACACTTCCATACGCACATAAATTAAGAATTTAAAAAAATGTTCACGCCCCGTTTAAGAATCGCTTTAGCAACCCAAACAAAAAAACCTAATATAAATTGTACAAATTTCAAACTTAAACCATAAAATATGTTTTTATGACTTTTGGCCAAGTATTTAAGCCCGCGAAATATGGCAGCATTATAATTGCAAACACACACGCACAACAATTTCAATTTAGCATGCAAAATTCCTTTCGCCCATAAAACCCAGTCGCATAAAATGAGCT
This sequence comes from Drosophila albomicans, assembly GCF_009650485.2. Taxonomy (NCBI): domain Eukaryota; kingdom Metazoa; phylum Arthropoda; class Insecta; order Diptera; family Drosophilidae; genus Drosophila; species Drosophila albomicans. The sequence continues at coordinate 43,777,269 of NC_047629.2, read as the reverse complement.
TTTTTTCGCTTTTTTTGGGTGTGCTTGAACCGAAAAAATTAGTGACAGCTGTGGAGTGAAGGGAAGGAGGGGACAAAAGAGAGTTTGCGGTAGCGGGTGTGTAGCCAAAGGTGGTGAATGTCTCGCCGAGCGAAAAACTGAAAACAAGCTCAAAATGCTAAAAGAGTAACACAAAACATAACACGCTAAAATAACCCTAAACGCAAATCAAATATTCAGTTCGTGAAAGAAAAAGACCGTAAACCTGTAAACAATCTTATGGCATCAACAGTTAAATCGAAAAGCCATATAAAAAAAAACTCAAAGACACAACATCAAAGTTTATGCGCATGGCATGCGAAATTCAAGATCATGTTCATAACAAAATAAAACACAGACAAAAAACTATGGCAAAGGCGACAACTTTTTTTTTACATTCTTCTTTTTGAAACCAGAACTGAGGCAAGACCACAAAATATTTAGAGAAAGAGCGAAAGAGAGAGAGAGCGATTGTCGTGATAAGCGATCACGCATGAAAATTGAAGACAATAACATGCTGACAAAACTGCAAAATGAAATATCGACCAAAGAATACGCTGCAAATATTTATATTCCCCTTAACAACTTTTACAGGGTATACGCAGCTAACAAATCACAATGAATAAAAGTTACCCAGCGCCAAGACGAAGTTTGCATGCGTAAAATAAATCCCGCCGGTGGCCAACATAAATTTAAATACATCCAAGTATTTAGGGAATACCGAAACAGGAAAAATACTTATGAAATTAATCATACTAACACACAGATCACATAATACTCAACAAACCTGTTGACATAGCAAAAATAATACTCTTCCGTCTAGAACTTTGCAACTGTCGCTTGACAGGTTTATTTATTTTTTTTTGCTTTATCTTCAAAGCTTGCTCAAAATACTCATAAGGTAAGGGAAATAGTTATTTTAGGGCAGACTGTAAAAGAAACAAAACAAAATAAATGCAAAACGCGTTTTTGGCTTACGAAGCGAGGCGTCAAAGTATTTTTTTCTTAATTAATCCATAGAAGTGGCCCATAAAAGCGTCGAAAGAAAAAAAAAAAAAGTTTAACAGAAATTAATCAAAGTGGCAAAGTTGCTGTCTGGGTGTCTTGATGACTTCGTCTGTGCTCTTCAACTGTCAGCATGGGTCCACTTGATGAGTTTGGTTCATTGAATTAATGATGTAATACTACATTACCGAAAAAAATAAAACAGGTGAGGAGACGAGCGGGGGAGGCAGTCACATTATAAATTCCATGACGAGAGCGCAATGAAAAATGTTATAAATATGCAAAATGACGCGCAACGTTGCTGCTAATAATCATCGCGATGATGATGATGATGAAGATGATGTTGGCGACAGCTGTCGTATTTATTTAAATGACTAACTTGGTCAACAAGCAAAGTGTCTTTTTTTATTTTTGTTGCCTTTTGAGTGGAAAATCGGCATTGTTTATCAGCGCGTTGTTTATCTTATCAATGCATGAGGTTGGCTAACTCTTTCTCCACATCAGTCAAGACAGTTGCCAACAAGAAGAAGTTTCTCTCTCTCTCTCTTTCTGTGTCTTATCAGAAGCTAACATCAAGCGCAGAGCAAACTAAATGAGTCCAGAGCACTCGAAACTGAGCAACAATGACCCAGAAAGATTTACGAGTATTCAATTAACAATTAATTAAGTGTTGCAAAAACGCGCAAAACAGCAACAGCAACAGCAACAGCAACAACAAAACCAAAATTAATTAATTAGCTTAGATAACATGGCTTTTGTGGCACAACTTTATTTGAGGATTCAGTCGATAATCGTTAAGTTTTATTACGCTAAGATAATCAAGCAAACGGAAACGAAATTTATTCGTAGCTAGAGCGACTTCTAGAATCGACGATTACATGCTGTTTTCTTGCAGTGTAATTGAAAGCCACAAATCATGGCACGGCTTTCGGATTTTTGTTATTACAGCGAATACCTTCAACTTGTATGCTTGAACTTTGATTCGTTTATAAAACAAAGAGAGCTGCGAGTGAGTTCCCCGAATGACACTTCAGTTTAACGAACTTCAGATACGCGACATTATTACAGCCAGACGCCGAGTACAAAAAAAAAAAGAAAAGAAAAAAAACCAAACCACAAATTGTCAAAGTCAGCATAAAGCAAAAATATGAAGAGACCCTAAAAAAGGCACGGCATCAGAGAACTGAACTGAGGGACTCATAATTACCAAGAGCGAAAACAGAAAAAAATACACGAGAATTTCAATTGAAATTGGCCAACGGTGTTGCGGTTGATTAATAAGAAAACTTCCACAAATGGCTCCCCAAACGGTCAGCTTTTGTTTTCTTCCCCCTTTTGTGAATAAAGTTTAGCTCAACTGCAATTGCAACTCTCTCTCTCTGCTGGGTGTCCTCTAAAAGTCTTAATTAAGCACATGAAACACAAACAGAGAACAGCAAACACAAAATGCCAAGTTCAAGTTTAGATGCAAAGCAATCGGGGCGTATGCGTAATGTGTGTAACACGATGAGGAGAAGTTTTGTGCATTTAAATGTCAAGTTGTGCTAACCCTTTTACGCTTGGCTAATGATTGTAGGGTATTGGAGTGCAAACACTTGGTCCATTGGCTTTCGCTCTTTTCACAGCCCAACCTTTTGCCTTGGCTTTCAGTTTGATTTATTTGTATTTGTGCGCCGCGTGGGCTGAGAGAGAGACAGAGAGGGAAAAGGTCAAGGACGCGTCGAGAGGCCAAGCTAAAGAGCATCAGGAAATGTTATATGAACAGTCCCCAGACTGGGGACTGCGACTGCGACTGAGTCTGAGATGTCGGACACTTGGCGATAATCAAATGGCGTCAATTGCCAGGGGAATCGATTAGATTTCAGCTATTTATAAGGCACATCACTTTCATTTTGTTGTCGTCGTCGCGTCGCCTGTTGTTGCTCAATCAAACGCATCGGAACACAAACATCTCAACAACAACAACGAATAACAAACAACGTTCAGCACACATTAATGTCAACGTTAATGTCAACAATTTGCAATGCATCAAACAGCAGATTGGCAAAACACGGACTCAGCGAAAGAGAGTGAGATAGAGAGAGAGAGAGAGAGAGAGAGAGTGAGATAGAGAGAGAAAGAGAGAGAGCGGCGCCTGCAGCCAACCATCCAAATTGACAGCCAGCTGCAAATGGAAATTCGTATCATTTTCGATTCAGACTCGTGCCTCTTAATGACACGCAGTTTGTTTCAAATTAATTTTTATGTCAGTATTTTATGTGATTTACTGCAATTTGCGGCGCACTCGTATAATTATCACAATTTCAACCAGCAAAAAGAAAAATACAAAAAAGGAGCGTTTTTTTTTATTCGTTTCGAGTGCTAATTATCGCTGCACATTAAAATTGCAAATAAAATCAGTTTCAATAACCAATGATACGCTCAAGTTATTGATGGAATACGATTTGCACAACACGTTTAATTCTCCAGTTGGCTTTTATATAATAATCAGGCTCAGTTTGCAACAGCCTATTTTTTGGATGACTGGTGAAAGCGCTTATAAACTTAGGAATTAATTAAGCTATTAAAATGAATTTATTCACGCGAAACTTTTGATCGAAGCGAATACTTAAAATCAGATAAAGTTCGATTTTAAAATGTGAGCTATTTTTATACTTTTCGAAATTTGAACAGCATAAATATGACTTAATTTTTTGATTAAAGCAACATTTATTGCTTATTTTATTTATCATATTTTATTAAATCCATATTTTTGATACCATCTTTAAAAAAAAAACTTCTTCCATTTTTGAAAGAGGAATGAGAATATTTCGATGATTAATTCTAAAACATTCCTGAAAATTTTCTGTATAAATATTTAAATGATAAATGCCGTATTAAAGTTAGGAATTAATTGAGCTATTAAAATGAATTTATTCACACGTAACTTTGACCGAAGCGAATACTTAAAATCAGATAAAGTTCGATTTTAAATGTGAGCTTTTTTATACTTTCTGAAATTTCACTTTTTTTATATTATTTTATTAAGTTAAAATTTGCTATGCCTTCTTTTAAAAGAACTTTTCTTCTTCTATTCTCGATTATTTTTTGAAGGGTTATGCAAGAGATAAATGCTATTATATAGTAAGGAATGAATTAAGCTATTAAAATAAATTTATTCACACGTAACTTTGAGCGAAGCGAATACTCAAAATCAGATAAAGTTCGATTTTAAATTTGTGTTATTTTTATACTTTCTGAAATTTAAAAAGCATAAATATGATTTCATTTTTTTATATTATTTTATTAAGTTAATATTTTCTATGCCTTCTTTTAAAATAACTTTTCTTAAGCTATAAAACTGAATTTATTCAGATGAAAATCGGACGCTTAAAATCAGAAACAGTTCAGAAATCAATTTAAGATATTTTTATACATTTGAATAGTTTTCCATAAATAAAAAAATTTGTTCGTCCTAAATATGATTTATTATTTTTCTTGTTGTATATTTCATTTAAGAAAGAAATGTACTCAATTTTTGTATTAATTGGTTTTTTTATAATAAAACTCTTGTTCTTCTTTTTTCGAAATAAGAATATTCCCATTATTAAGTCTAAAACTATTTTAGTCCCTTGGTGTATAATTATTATTATATAATTATAATTATTACTGTATAATTATAATGATATTCAAACAAAAGTTTCTTCGAAGGGGATGCTTAAAATAAGATAAAGTTCAGTATTGATTTTTAGCAATTTTTATATATTTTTCTACCCAACTATGTGTAAAACCTAAATATAATTTAAATAGTTTTTTAATATTTTTACAATAAAGCAAGAAATGTATATAATTATTCTATAAAATTCATCTCTTTCTATTCCTTCTTTTAATAGAACTCTTATTCTTCTTCTTTTCCGAACTGTAGATTTTATTGTGCGTGATTAATTCTTAAACATTCTTGACCACTTTCTGTTGAATATCTCAACCGATAAATGCTATCTTAAGCATCTGTTAAAACATATTTTGCTCATTTTATAGGTTTTTTATGCCAATATCCAAGGGATTAGCATACGCATATTTCAATAAATACGTCAATACACAAAAATATGTGCAAAATAAATTCATTTGAGATTCTTTTGTTTACTTTTATGTGTTCCCCACTGACTTGGGACCTCAATCCAGAACACGTTCCAAGTGTGTCTATTATTAAAAAGAAATTGCTTTTGTTGCTGTTGTTGTTGAACTACGAAAACTAATCGAAATCGAAGAGTTTAACTGGCTCAATTCAAGTGGAAGTATAAACATAAAATGCAAATTCCAAGAAGCTTAAACGATTAGCTAATATCAACTTGTTTAAAATGCCAAACAAGAACAAGAGCCAGAGCAATGAGAGACGCCGACTGTTGGTTATCTAATCGCAGCTTAGTTGCTTTTGGCTTTTGGTATCTTTATCTAAACATTTACGCAATTAGCGGGCAATAGTTGAGGAGATGAAAGAGCAGCAGCTGAGTGCACAGGGGAGAGAGATGAATGAGAAATGAGAATTCCATGCAATTAGCAGCAATTGCAAATTAATAATCGTGTCGCGTCCAAGGACGACAAGGACTCGCCTGCTACACACGCGGCTTCATGTCGCATCGGTGGCGACACCCACGCAATGTTCACAAAACATGCGGCCCCCTTAATAGAAAATGAGCCAGTCAGTCACCATTTTTTTGTTGGGTGGTAAGAGCTACGAGGTGCGAGTTGTGAGCTGCGAATAGCGAGTAGCGAATAGCAAGGAGGTTGCGTGGAAAAAAAGAAAAACTCAACGAAACGAAACGAAACGAACCCATAACAATTTGCAAGCGAATGAAAAATGTATGTGGAGCAAACTTTAAATTCATTACACACACGCAAAGTCAGCATAGAGCGAGAGAGGAAGAGTGTAAAAGACAGAGAGAGAGCGAGAGAAATGTCAAATGCTGGTGACAACTTCACATGGACATGGGCAAGCGCTGGCGAGCCAAGTAAGTTTGCCAACAGTTTGTTTAAACTGCGGTCACTGGGCAGGATAAACACGAACATGGCCAAAAACCCAACTGCCCAGTCGGACATTTCCCGCATGAGTTTGCACAAACCACACAAGGGAAGCATTCAATAGAGAGAGACACCAGAAAGAGAGAGAGAGAGAGAGAAAGAAATATAGAAAGACTATTTGCCATGCGAAACAGTTTGAAATGCAGTTGCTGTAGTGCTCTTCTCATGACATAGTCAGCTGAAAAGTCAGCTGCTCTAGCTAACCACAAAGCTAGCTGCAACGTTCATAAAGTATGTATTCATTTTAATCTTTTAAGATAGCTCAGATTTCACAAAGTAATTACAATTAACACATTTTCTCCTTATGGGAAACAGTTGCAAATGCAGCTGCTGTAGTGACATATTCATGACTTAATCAGCTGAAAAGTCAGCTGCCGCCCTTTCCACTATGTTATAGCTTGTATTTTACAAGAAATACGTAAATAGAAATGACATTCATAATTATTTTAATAAAATATATACCATATACAAAATTTCAAGTAATTATTTAATCTCAATGATGTAGTGACTAACAAAAATTAAGACTTATAGCGATTGGATAAATAAAAAAAAAAGTGCAATCGATAGCATGCATTTCATTACAAAATAGCGAGATAATTATACTTCTTATCTCACTGGGAATGTAATTTATGATTTTACAATCATTTTTTTTGAGTAGATAACGATCCTGTTTCAAATGCACTTTTCGTAGTGGAATATTCATGAGCTATTCAGCTGCAAAGTCAGCCGCCCCTACTAATAACTAAGCTAGAAGCAGCGTTGATATTTTACTTTGATCATATAAGAACACAATCCATAGTTGCAATTCCATAAATTACAAGATAGTTCAACGCCTTTTCCCACTCAGTCTTTATTATGAACTTTTATGCTTTCGGTTAACAAGAAAGTGAAATGTACTTGAAATGTGATCAGGTGTGGCTCCACATTAATACTTAAGGCACTACTTACTAAGCTATATTCATAAAATACGCCATAACTTTAAGTTTATAAGAGTGCAATCGATCAGGTGTAAAGCCACATTAACACCCAAGTTACTATTTACTAAATTATATTCATAAAATACGCCATAACCTTAAGCTTATAAGAGCGCAATCGATAGCTGCGATTTCATAAAGTAATTGAAAGGTATTCAACGCCTTATCCCACTGGGTGTTTAATATGACTTTGTGCGTGTTTTGTAAGTTGACCTGCCTACTTCCGTGCACATTCGCACTTTCAATACGCACCCACAGACACATACACAGACACAGACACCACATCAACCACACTCTTACACACAGAGGCCTCTCGCTCGCTCGCTCAAAGGACCGCTCAAGTCTGCCAATCTAAAGCAGCGCAAAAAAAAAAAACGAAGAAGCACAAAATAAAAAAAAAAACGGTAAAAACGAAAAATAGAAAAAAGAAAAGTGAACTGAAATTTCGTGCCACGCTTCTATTTACGCTTTTATCTCTATGCCCCACTCAAAGCGAACAGCAACAGCCGCGCCCCACTTCAGGCCTCCTATCTGTTTTTTATACAATTTGTATTTCGCCATTTTCTTCTTCTATTTACTGCTGCTTCTTGCCACTTCTTTGCTCATCATTATGTGTGCTTCGTGTTAACCTTGGCCCAAAGCATTAAAAGCGTGCCAAGTGCCAAAAGCAGCAGCCAACAGCCAACAGTCAGCAGTCAGGCAAGCAGGAGCAGCTCAAAAACTAAGCAGCAAGAAGTGTGCTCGACCGGCTCGTGCCCATAGTCCAAGCTGGACACGTCCATCTCGCTCTCCCTCTCCCTCTCTTTCGCTCTCGAGTACCAGCTATGAGCTACGAGTACATTTAAAATTCGACAAACTGTTAACTAAAGTGCGAGCCAAACGATCCACCAAGTGTTCCAAAAATCCAAGCAAAACTCTCCACTCTACACTCTCCACAACATTTTTTTTTTTGTTGGGGTCGTGTGCAAATTCCTTGAGCTTAGCTTCGCTTATCGCTCCTTGCTGACTCCCTCGTTCTCTCGCTCTCTCCTTCACCCCTCTCTCGTTATTTTACGTTTCCTGTTGCTTCTGGGTAGCTGTTGCATTTTTTATGCCAATTCTTATTTCATTTGGGTTTGTTTTTTTTTGCTTTATTTTTATGCTGCCTGCAAAATATTGTTTGGCAACGAACCCTCCACACAACCACATTCACATTCCCATTCACATCCACATTCGCATTCGCATCGCACATCTCACATTCGCACACAAGTTTATCATATTGTCTTCTTGGTAATGGTTTTGCTTCACTTTTATTTTCTTCGGCTCTTCGGCAACATGTTCTTCTTATTCTTATTCTTGTTCTTATTTTTGGTTAATGTCTAGTTCGCATTGTTTGCTTCCTTCATACTCTTCAATAAGGCATGAGGCGATTTATGAAAATAAGAAAACGTATGGAAACAAAACATTGCAGATGATGCAGAAAAAACAGAATCGTCTTTATTTTCAAAAATATACACATTCATTTTAAATAACATAAATTATAAATCACAATAAAAATTTCATTTTCAGCTGTGCAAATATTTTTTTTTTTTGTATCTTTTCATTGATAAAAGAATAAAAATTAACAAACAAGGAAATGTTGAGGTTGATTAAGCTTTTTGATATTCCGAATACAAATATGAATGAATGAATATTAAAAAATGCAAAAGCATTAAAAATCGAATTTGATTTACTGCGTTTGGAATAAAACTGCAATTCTTGATATCCGGGTCAAGATCTAAAGAATTTTATCTACACTTAAAATATAGAATTTCCAAATAATCTCAATAAAATTTTGAAGCACCACAATTCTAAGTTTGATTGAAAAATCAAAGTACTTCAAACTAATGTGCAAAGTTTTGCAGTATTTCCCAGAGTATTGCTGCTTCGCTTTTTTGTTCTTGTTTTTTTTTTTATTATTATTTTTCGCATGTGGCATTTTTTGTGATATCCTAAGTTGAAGCAAAATTGCCGGCAAATGTTTTCAGTATTCGTTAGTTGTTTTTGTTGTTTGGTTTGGTTGGTTGGTTGGTTGATTCGGCGAATGCCTTCAGCATTTGTGCAGGGCTTTATTTTCCTGTTGGCCGAAAATAACAGAAACCAACAACAAAGTTGTTGCAGAAATACACACAAAAAAAGAGGAAAGAAAACAAAATATAAAACACACACAAATGTATTTTTAGTGTGCTGCTAAATATCTAAATATATGCGCGATGGGACGAGCACCTGAACGAGGAGCCTGGCAAGAAATGTGCCGTCTACTTTTTTATTTATGAGCCCACCAAACGACGACGACGCGTTCGCCATTTGGCTATGGCCCGAATCTTTGCCGCAGCCACAGTTGACGAACATCACAGCGGGAAGAGGATAAAGAGAAGGAGGAGGCTGAGGCTGATGGCGATGTTACTGTTGCTGCTGGCTGAAGGTCATTGCGAGTTTTGGAGTTGCCGCTGCTCATCTCTCCCCCTCCCCTCCCCTCCCCCACACGTCAGTTAAATCGATTTTAACGATTTTTATTTTTGCTACCTGCCTGCCTTTGGGCCACACACACTCTCACTCTCACTCTCCCTTTGGACTTATGAATATGGAATGCACTTGCATGGCCAGTCAACAATAACAACAACAACGACTTAAATGTGCTTTTGATTGACAAAATTGTGGCAAGGACACATAGGCACATTTTGTGTAGCCAGCGACATTAATTGATGAGCCAAGGATTTGAGCATAAAGCGAGATGAAGCCCCCTTCCCCTTCCCCATCCCCTTCTCCCCTTCTCCCCTTCCCCATCCCTCAATGGCACTTCATTTCAACTGTGTTGTGTCATCTTTTGTAGCGCTTCAGTTGCACCCCAACTGACAGCTCATTAATAAACGGATTTTAGCCTATAGAACCTACCAACCGGGAGGAGGGGCACTAACTACTGCTAGCCAAGGCTATAAGCACCTCTTCCCCTCCTTCCCACTTGTGCCCGCTCATCATCATGTGCGCTTGCCTTTTGTTGACGAGCTAATCTAGTACATAAATCTACTGTTTTATTAACTCCACGAAAGGCGATCAAACAGCACACAAAAAGCACAAAAACCTTCTGTCCGTCCGTCCGTTCCTCTGTTCGTTCGCTCGTTGGTAATAGGAGGAAGAGGCGTTACACGCCATCGGGGGGCGTGGCCGTCAAGTGGTCGGTCACACAAAAACCGAAAAAGGGAAGCACAGTTCGCACTTTTAATTAGAGTGTGTTTGATACTCTCGAACCTTTTGGGGCTGAGAAAATGGCAACTTGCCAAGCTGCCCCAAATCTATATCTGTAGTTGAACATTTTTCGAGGTTCCAGTCATTACTTTTTTCAGTATATGCAAATTTAACAAAAACAATACTTAACACATTTTATTCAATTACATTGATGAAATATTTAAAGTATATTCTTTGATCAGTTTTTTATTAGAATTAGATCAGAAAAAAAAAACATATTTTAAAATAGTTTCAAAAAACTTAATAGTTTTGGCAATGAAAAGCAAACATAATTTAAATCTTATAAACACTTGCTCAGAAATGGAAATTTTATGAGCCTAGAAACTAAATAAATTGGCCAATTTCAAAGGCACGTGTAGTATTTTTTTTTTTAGCACATTTAAATAACACTGTTCGCAGATTAGTTTCATAATTATCTTTTTGGCGTTAATTTTGTTTACCAAACTAGTATTTGTTATTTTTAAGTTTTTTGTGAGTTCTTTACATAACTTTTGTGTTAATAAATCCACCAGACGGTTTCATATTCAATTTGGGTGAAATTTAAGTGTCTTTTTGCATAAATTTAGCGTTAATTTGAATGAGAATTCGAATTCGAGCTGCAATTGATTGACACTAACCTTTAAAGTTTCCAATTCAATTCGGTTGCTTTTAAATTGGTCGAATCAACAGAAAACAATTTCCAATCAGAGTCAACGGAAAACAGTTGTTTTTTTTTAATCTTTTTTCTTTATTTTTTTGGCACAAACACAATTAACAATTTTCGATTTCTAAATTCACCGGCAAATTGACAACTGGCGAAACAAAGCCGAAAACCACCGACAATTCTCGAATTTTTGTCGAGCACACGGTAAATATTGAAACTTGATATTTACTTGAGGGGGGTGACCGACAAAAAGTCCACAGATTTAGCCAATTAGCGTTGACTGGCCGCAGAAATTAGCGAATTAGCCAACACACACTGAAAGACACCGACAATGGCCCAAAGATAGCGCCCGGCTTGAAAGAAGGTGTCGCTAAAAATTTCACCTGCAATTGTGAAATGCACTTGCCATGCGATTTGTTAGTAGAAGAATATGTCGTTTTTTAACGGCTCTTTTGAGATTCCGTTTCTTAATTCAATAGGCTCGTTGGCCGCGCGCACGTTCGGCCTCAACGACAGTAAAATTGCGACTGTTCCAAGCACACGAAAAACGCAAACGCAAAGCCAACAGAAGCAGCCAGAGCAAAACTTCGCTATGCCGCCGCCTAGATACTCTAACCTAGCAGAACGTTGCTCACTACAGGCAAAGAGAACAGCATTTTACACTATGTGAACTTTAAACAACTTTAAATTATGTTTATTTAATAAGAATCAAGTTTTGTTTAATTCAAGCATTTAATAAATGTTCACGTCATACGTCAAGTTCAACATCATTTGTGACGTAATTGCCATACCCGAAGAGAAGGTGTATAAAAGGCAAAAGCTGAGCGAAGGCGGCCGGCTCCAATGTCGACGACGTCAGCAGCGACTGTTGATGCTGTGCTCTCTCACTCTCTGCTTCTTTCGCTCGTTGGCATTCTCTCTATGTGTCTCTCTCATTTTCGGTGTGTCTTTTTGCGCTCTCTCGCGTGCTCAATGTGTGTGGGTTTGTTTTTGGCTTGAAATTCGCCGGCTCCATATCGTTATCAACATGTTGCAGCTTTCCTTATGCTTTTGGCGCGCGCTTTCAAACAAAGTTGCAAGCGCTCCATAATGTAAGGGCAACAAATCCAATTTATTCTACATTTTCTCTGCTGTCGTTGTTTTGCGATTTCTTTAGTGTTATTTTAATTGCAGGCTGGGACGTTGTGATATATAATTTATAGTTGAGTTTATTTTTTTAGGTGCGTCTGTTGCTTATTTATAAACACATTAAAATTTATAGTTGCCGACCCATTTGTGGCAGATTTTTGTTATTTTTTTTATTTTTGCTTTTTGCATGAGATCAGCATCATCAACTAATTTATGGGACATCAGAGAGTACGTTGTCGTCGTTGTCGTTCCACATTTAATTTATGCTTAAGCCAGCAAACAAATACTACATATTGAATATGCTTGTTTGTCGGGGACACAAACAGAAATGTTGCCAGCAACTTTCACTGTCACCCCTCCGCAAAAATGTTGCAAAGCATCAATGTTGCCCAACATACTCGTAACAAGAGATCGTATTTTGGTTAATTCTGGCGATTGTGATTAGTCAGTTGTAAGAAATGGTGCTAATAAAATCCGCCAGCTCAATTTGTATTCATAGAATTCGACCAAGTAAATAAATGATGCAATGCCGTGAGCCATTCGTTATACTTTATTTATAAACATTAACGTATACGCCGCGTTGTCAGTCAGTTTTCCAATGACAACATTTTGTACAAATAATCTCAACTTGATCGTACAAAATTCTTATCTCGCGTGTCGCTTCAGTGTGAAGTCATTTCATTGCATTCCATTTGCAGTTCTCAACTGAATGTGTTGTTTATTTAATCTCTGATGTTTTTCATTATTTCGTTTTCTATTTTTTTGTCAAACTTTTGTATCAAGTTTGTGTGCAACTAATTGCCGCACTTGTAAAGTTCCTAGCTCAATAATGTAAACAAAAGCTTTGATAACTTTGGCAACTTGTTGCTGAGCTTGCAAACTTGTTTTTAGTGTGACGTGATAAAGTGCAGACAGAACAGGCCTCCGAAACAACAATAACACAGAGAAATGCAGTGAAAACAGTTTGTTCAGCAAGTCGCACTACAATTGCTCTAACAAGTTTTCAATGAATGAATCGAAAAGTGATTAAACTGGTGGAAAATTTGAATTATCCACAAACGTTAAAGAAATACTTCTTATAAAATATTTTATTTCCATAAAATATTATATTTATATTAAGTTCAATTTATAAAATATTTTATTTTAGTAAGTAACAATTCATTGTTAAATTTAAAAATAACTATTTGTGCTCAAGTTCTTCTTCAAATTAAATTATTTATTAACAAAAAATTTCTTAAGTTCTATGTACGTATTACGTCAAAATACAAAATTTATTTTCTTTGTGATACATATTTCAAATGCATTCGATATTTAATAAAAATTTTCATATTCATAAAATTCAAAACTGAAATATAATTTTCCCTAAAATATAAATGATTAATTCCAATTAAATCTTGCCATATTAACATTCCTCGAAGTGAGGCAAGAAAACAATTTCATTGCCTTTTCTCGTCTGACCCATTTAATGTTATTGACAGCGACATTGAAGAGTCTGGCAGACGGACAGACGGACAGACAGAACGGATAAGTGGCAGACTGGACAAATTGTTGCGATTGTTTATGTCATCTGCGATGATAAGCAAAGAGGCAGCAAAATGATGGCAACAATGTTGCTTACACACACAATAAAAGTGTAGCTGGAAATCATAAATGAATTTATGATGCCAAATATAAACAAAGGAAATGCTGCAAAATAGTCCAACTGATTCGTTCGTTCGTTGGCTATTTTTGTTGCCACACATGTAGCTGAAACTAAACAAGAAAAATGCTTTAATAGAACAAATTAAAATGGGCAAATGAATTAGATTATTTTATGAAACAGTTGATGGGCAGTGTGCATACAGGGTGCTCGAGCATTCGATGTATGAATAACAAATGCTAAAAATAAATATGACAACAATAAAACAACATCGAGACATCGAACCGACGTCGACGTCATCGTAATGGAAATGAGTTGAACTAGAAGCAAAGTAAAAACCGGTGGCCAGATGACGACAAGTGGTCAATCTAACAACAACAGCAGCAACAGCAACAGCAACGCAAACATCCACCAGTTGCTGCCGCCCCGAAAAATGCGGCCCGGAAGAAGGAGAGGGTATTAATGATAGAACACCATCTGGAGGCGTGGGCGGCATCGACATTGAACCAATGATGATGATGATGGCGCCAACTTTTGCATAAACAACAGCATTACACACAGTTTGACTAGCTATGTATATAGCTTCACAGCTCTCCATTACATTTGAGCAGCATGAAAACAAGTAGGAAAGCTAAAATCGAGTGTGCTCGACTGCGAAATACCAAAAATAAAACTAAAACGTTATTCTTAAAGGTAGTTCACTGAATTAATAAAGAAAAACAACTCGAAAGCGTTATTATCATAACATACATCAAAACATACTAAAATATACCGAATGTTATATATGGTATATTGGTATATTTCAGCATTCGAAATATACAATAAAGAACATCTTATAAAATACTATCAACTAAAGCATTTATTGAAATACTAAAATATAAAATTTCTTTATATTTATTTGTTACTCAAAATAATAATAAACCAGATTGTTAACCAAAGCAAATATGAAGTAATATATCGAAAATATACCAGAAAATATATTTGGTATCAATGTATATTTGGTATAGATTTAAAATATATCGTAGAGAATACAATATACCAATCTGTCAGTCAATATAGGAGTTCATTCAAAATATAGCATAGAGAACAAAATTTACCAGATTGCCAAGAAAAGAAACTCTTTTTTGGAATACCTTTAAATGGTTTAAAAGATTACATTTCAGGAATCATAAAGACTGCTTAATTTTCAATTTCTTCTGTCGTGTTGCCACAAAATTTGTATACCCATCTATCCTATGCTTACCGAGTATAATGACCCACACCCCACAGTGAAATACAGCAAGCTGAAACAAATTACAATTTGATAGTTTCTCAGATACTATGCCGAGGTCAGCATTAGGTCTCTCGATGGCATTGATTTGTCCCCTTTCCACTCCCATTCCCACTCCCACTCTCCAGTTGTAGCCCTTAGATTCTGTCTGTCCAATTAATGTCTCGCATCGCGATGCTTTAACAGATTCGTGAATGGCTGCTCTTGAACCTTGCGCAACGTGTGTCGTGTGCTTCTTGTTCTGGGCTAATTTATTACAATTTAAAGATTTTGTGGAGCCCACACGTTTGGACCATTCATCACACGGAACGATGTCAAGACAAAAAGGAAGCCAAAAAGTATGCCGTACATTTCTTTCTCTTCGTTTTCTCTTTGTGATGTGATTAAGTCGAAGAAATAGAAATTCCTTTGAGCTAATTTTGTGAATTCTTACAAAATATTTCACTTTTGATTCACTTTTTAAATGTGAGTGAGCAATGCACAAATGCTTATGCTTAACAATTTTCAACAATTGTTTCGTCCAGATGTGCCAAAAGTTTTCCATTTTTTCGCACATACCAAAAAGCTGTATACTTTTCTCGATATGCTTCAGTAAGATTCTTAAGGCATAGACGAGTATGTACAATAGAATATCCCCCAATGCCAGCTGCACCCCACCACCCCCTTGCAATTGGGTCAAATTAAGCGCTAAATAGTTGTACACAAGAAGAATAGATGAAAAACTAACATAAATTGAAATGCCTGCCATATAAATAAACAAGCGTTTTCTATGGACGCTGGCATAGAATTTAATGGGATACGCAAACTTGCACTTGCTGCCAGACTACAGACACTACACGATTACTGCTGACGAATACATCTCGTAGTTCGAGAGTTTGTATAAATATAGTATACCCCATCCACCCACCTCCACCTCCACCCACTCAACTAGGCAGCAGGCAGCAGACACCACCCACAACCACTGGACAGCGGACGCAGGCCACGAGCCAAAAGTCAGCACACAGACACACACACACACACACAACATCTAAAATAACGAGACGCATTGCCACGATCTCGAAACTCGCAAAATTTGTACTGTGCATGTTCATGTTTAATTTCGAGAGAATGCGTGCCAAACATAAAAATGCAAAATACATCCAATATGAACAACTTATGTAGCACATTTTGCACAAATTTCTGGAACGATATTATTGGTACACATTTCGCAACTGAAGGTCAACAGCAAATCTCACAGGGATTATAAATCACTTTTAGTATTTGAGTATTTCAAATTGTAAATACTGAAGTTAAATAGTATTCTTTAAAAGATCTTCGTGATGAATACTTAGTTTACCCCTCTAATATTTTACATTTTAAATGGTGATTTTAAATAGTATTCTTTAAAAGATCTTGCTGATAAATACTGAGCTTCACCCTCCAATACCTTACATTTTAAATACTGAAGCTGAAAAATATTACTATTAAACATAAATACTGAGCTTACGAATTGTAATATATCAAAGAAAAAATACTAACCACTTGGATATTAGACAAAGTAAAAGCAAAGAGGTTGAAATACATAAATATAAAAAAATTGGAAAATACATGCTTATTAAATAATACAAAAAATCAAATTTACTTAGTAATTCAAAACCAAATCAGTATTAATTTCACTTAGGAAAAAATATTGAACTAAAAAATAAAAGTAAAACCAAATAGATTGAAATTCAATTGATAATTCATTGCTTAAATTTCCTCAAAAGTCAAACCCAATTTATCCATATCTTAGGGATCTATCTTCTTTTCTTAGAAACTCCCTTAAAAACTTTTCATAAATCTACGGAAATATAAATAAACATTTCATCAATTTTCACTTTCATATTTCTCATTTTTGAAAACTATTTCAAAAAATGATTTTTTAGGTTGAGAACAATGTTTTCCTCATTAGAATTTTTGACAGCAGATTGAATTCGAAATTGATTGCTTTTTCTTCCTGTGAAGTGTGAATCATTGCAACAACCCACACCGCACAGTAAATGCAAATGGGCAATAAAAGATGACACACAGGGATGATTAATACCGTTAGCCCCGGTTTGTGTGTGTGCACAATGTGTTTCCAATTATGCATCAAAAAAAAACACAAACCTGAAACCAATATTGTTCATTATATTGTTCATTAAAATCGCCGCCGTCTGTGCACATTTCATCATAATAAACAAGAATTTCAATAATATTTGATAAGAGATTTTCGAATTTTTGTTTTTTTTTTTTTAAATATAAGAAGTTGTACTGTAATTTCCACAAGCAAAGCCAAAGCAAGTTGCACTTTGCAGTTGCAGTTGCTGTGATCAATGAGCAGCGAGCAAATGCCACTTAATTGGTTTTCGTTGTTGTGCACCGATTGGCGCTAATTGAAGGCAACTTGTTGAGCCACTAACTGGCCAGTTAGCAAAAAGACAGTCAACACTTGATACTCGACACTCGACAGATTGAAGATTGAAATTATTGAAAAGACTGCGAAATGCCAACGGCTCGGCGGCAGTAAACAAAGTTTTATCAATGGCAGCAGCAACTTGTTGTACTCGCGAGTGGCGCCTTCAAGGCCAGACTTAAGACTGAGACAGAGAGATAGTAAGTGAAAGAGACAGAGAGAGAGAAAGAGAGAGGCTAGGGGGGAGCCTTTTTGTCTGCTTCTATCAGTGGATAACGCTGCACTAATTGATTTTCATTTCAGTTGTGGCATTCACTACTTTTGCCCGTGGCTAAACAAAAATTGTTGCATCAGTTGTTGCTAACAAATTGCCGAAAAAAAAAAACGAAAAATTAAAACTATTTTATTAATTGCCCCAAATTTTTTCGGATAGAATGAAGACATTAGTTTCAATTGTCACTTAACACAGAGTTCAAGTTCAATTAGACAGTTTCATTAGGCAAAGATTATCAAAATTGACTCAAAACTGATAAATGGCTGACTGAATGTGAAATGAATGTGAAAATATAAGTAAGCGAATATTAAATAAAATTGTTATATAAAAATAAATCAATCTTAAACAACACATAATTTGGAAATACGGAAGAAGAATAATACAAATTTAATTGACATTTTTATTATTCATTGTTTATTTTTAAAGTACTCGATTAGAATAAATCAAAGTGGTATATAAAAAAAAATCAAAAAAATAAAATAAATAAATTTCAAAAATAACAAGTAAGAAAGTTACAGTCGAGTGTGCTCGACTGTGAGATACCCGCTACCCATTTTTAATAAAGGCAAAATATTGGTATTATTTTCAAAATATACCGAAAATACTAAAAAAATACTAAAAATATACCAAATGGTATTTTTGCTATATCGATACAGCACACCATTCAAAATATACCATAGACGGCACAATATACCAGATTGTCAGCCAAAGCAACTAAGACCCCTTGTAAGTAGGCGTTTTTGCCCATACAAAAGTATTTCTTTAATAACTTCCACAATTTTTATCTGATCGCAACTAAATTTTCAGGAATCATAACTACTATAGTAATTATTGTATATACCAAAATTCGCAGCTTTAAATTTACGCTTGTTATTCGATTTGTTTGATTTACGGGGGCGGAAGTGGGCGTGGCAAAAATTTGAAACAAACTTGATCTGCGTGCAAACATAACAAATGCTGTCGAAACAAAATTATAGCTCTATCTCTTATAGTCTCTGAGATCTAGGTGTTCATACGGACAGACGGACAGACACACAGACGGACAGACGGACATGGCTATATCGTCTCGGCTGTTGACGCTGATCAAGAATATATATACTTTATAGGGTCGGAGATGCCTCGTTCTACCTGTTACATACATTTCCTGCCGGCACAAAGTTATAATACCCTTCTACCCTATGGGTAGTGGGTATAAAAATGTAATAATTAAATTAAAAAATTAAATTACGATTTAAATACATTTTTTTTAAATTGTCTTAGATCCACAAATATTAACATGATACTGCTTTGAATAAAAGTATTTTTTTTATCAATTAAACTATAATTCCTTACGCAAATCAATTTATGCTGAAATTCAATGAACTAATTTAATTTCATTAATACCAATCAAAAACACTTAATAAGAATTGTTTGCGTATTCCCTTTAAATCAAACTACTTTATTGATGCAACTTAATTTCTTGCCGGAATAACGGCAAAATCTGTTAAAGTGCTGAGCCAGAACTATCCCAAGTGCAAAGCAATAAAAGAAGGGAGAAGAAAAAATACGCCAGAAAAAGGGAAACTGAGGCAAATTCGCACATTCTGAAAATGCAGCTAACCACATAAATAAACAATGAATAATTCTTGCAGTAGAGCATGTGACAAGAGTGCTCGAGAATGCCGATTGTCTAATGTAATTCAGTTAAGAGTTTGTCACCATGAATGACAAAGCCGTCAATGGAACTCAATTGCCTCTCCCCCTCTGATAACTTGATTTCCATACGCGTATGAATCACATTCTATAAAGAATGCGCTGAAGTTTATTCAAGTGACTAACAAACTGCAAATAGAATATTGTTTATGGAAAAGCGCGTACAAAAACAATTTTTGACACACTTATCGACAGACGAGACGAGGCGAGATGAGATGATGAGCGAAATTGAAGTGGAAATATGCCAATCAAATTAAAAGGCTCATCAATTATTAATGCACTTTGCTAAAATTTTGCATATTTAAATCATTTTGCTTTCGTTTATTTGGCCAATTAATCAAATGTTTTGTTAATTGGCAAGTGGTGAGTGTCGAGTGCCGTCTGCTCGACTCTCGAGTGTTGAAAGAGATAAACAAGTCAACAAATTGGCAGCAAACCGGGCAATATCACGTATACGCCACATTGAACACACGCATGTCTTTCGGCGAGTGAAATTTAATTTGTCAATCGAATTGCGAAAATGGGCAAAATTAGTTGCACCTCACACAAAATAATTGCGTTTTGCTGTTTGCGCGGCTTAAAAATTATGCAAAACGCATAAAAGATGCAAACGAAGTCGAAGTCGACGCCGCATTGCCACGAACCGTGTCAATGACACAATGTCCAAAAAGACACCAATAACCAGAGACGAGCAACAGCAACAGCAACAACAGTGACAACAACTACAGCAAATACCACAATCACTATCAACAGCAGCAGCAGCAGCAACAACAATGTTGTCAGAGCTGCAAAGCAATTGTGACCAATGCGAAACCACAAAAGCGCCCAGTATCATCCTCTCTCTTTCCCTTTGCAACACCCTTTCTCCCTCCCCGCTCTTCTATCCAACACTTTGTGGTGCCTGGCAAATCACAATGCCATTGCCATTTGCCTTAATGACTTGCCAATTCTTATGCATATTTAATTTTATGC
Source organism: Drosophila albomicans (assembly GCF_009650485.2). Taxonomy (NCBI): domain Eukaryota; kingdom Metazoa; phylum Arthropoda; class Insecta; order Diptera; family Drosophilidae; genus Drosophila; species Drosophila albomicans. Next base: position 43,756,919 of record NC_047629.2, on the reverse strand, counting down.
TTATGCTCATGTTTGCTTTATGGAAATCGGAGATTTTGCCCAAAAATGAAAATGAAAATTTCATGTAAGAGGCAATACCACGTCGATAATCGGACAGTGGTGCAAGGCATCGCAAACATCAAGTATTCAATTTCAGTATATTACATATAGAGCAGATAGAAGATATGAAGGAATTTACTAAATATTATTTCAGTAAATTTAAAATGTAAATACTAATAATTGCAAGTAATGAAAAAGAAAGATATTTTTTAAATGCAATTTGAAATTACTAAAAATAAATGTTGAAAAAGTATTAAATATTAAGTGCATATTTAAAAAAAACGAAACCAAAAAAGTGATTTAAATACAGATGAATATTTTGAAAACCGAAACCAAGAGTACTCTTTTAAATATAAGCAAGTGTAATGAAGAAAACATTACATAAATATTTTAAAAAAGGAAAACAAACATTTTTTTCATTAGACTGCCTTCAAGATATTGAGTTGAATGCAATGATACTCGTAAGAAGAGAAAGAATTATAAGAATATTCTAAAAAAGAAACCTAAATTCTGATATACGAGTAACTTTAAATATAAAAAAAAAATTTTTAAATATTAAGTTCAATAAATAGACACAAAACAAGAAGATATAATTTTTATGGTACATATATTTTCGACTCAAATTTAGGCAAAAAGTTATTTACTGATGTACTAATAATTTTCTATTAAAGAAAACTCTAAATTTATTTGTACTTTTTAGACAATACTTAAGATATTTATTTCGCAATTGTAAAAAAAACTCAAGCTCTTGATACGAAAATATTATAAAAATATTTAAATAGATGGTATAATCATAATACAATAATCTAGTTTAACTTATAACTAATTTTTAAGATATTTAATTCTATTTTATATTCATACAAATTCTGAAGTTTTTATATGCTTTCTCCCACTGTGCTTAATTGTTATATATGTGCCACTTGGACATGTGTAACACACTTTTTTACTTTTTTTTGTGTGTGTGCACTTTGGACTTTGGACTTTGGTGGCGAATATGCAAATATTGGTAAGGTTGAAATGTGAGAAAAGCATTTCGTGCAGCCAGAAATGGCATCATGAAGCAAATGAAGCGTGGAAGAGTGAAAAAGAGAAGGAGAGAGAGCGAGGTAAAGAGAGTCCAATAAAAAGCGTATAAAATACATATAACAAAGTTCAATTGTATCAATTTGGGCAAACCGCGCGCGATGGGAAAATAAATTAAAAGCGAAGAAACCGCAGAAGTTTGGTGAGGGGAAGGAAGGGGAGGGAAGTGACAGGCGGATGGACTAACCGCCGGACAACGCAATGGACAAATAGGCGAACAGTTGTGGCCAGCTTGTAGAACTCATCAATCATAGCCATCAATCAGACGTGTGGAAAAAAAAAGTGAAACACGGAACTTTGAAGTTGACGGCGGACGCTCATAAAATGCAAAACGGGAAGTGAAAGGGGGGACAGAGAGAGAGAACGGAGGAAGAGAAAGAGCCACAGCAATTTTGTGGTCCATTTCAATTACGCGAAGAGTCAGAGACATGGCAAAGAAACTCGTTCAAAAATACCGTGTGTGTGGATGGCAGGCGAGATGTATGTGGGAACTTTTGAATTGTTTTTTGTTTGTAGAAATGAAAATTTGTGCGATAATAATTTAAACAAGAAGCGCTTTTGTTTGTTCAATCTACCGCAAAAGATAAATTGGCAAATCCTTTACGCTCGCTCTCTCCTCTTATTAATTAACAGAACAAATGAAACTATTTTGGCCACAAATTGCGATGATCTCAGAACTATTTTCATATGAGTGAAAATCAACTCACTGATGTCACTGCCACTTTAAGCCAAATGGGCTAAACAATTAATAAGTGCAGCGTTAATCGAGCAAAATAAAAAAAAAACGAAAACGAAAACAATATTCAACAACAAACAGCAATCAATTTTCACATTCTTCTGGGGAAGTGGCCCTCTGCCAAATAGAATGCAATAAAAACGGAACTGAATCACTCTACAAATAAATTCGGGTAGAAAATAAACTACTCGATTTTGCGATCACTTCAAAGCAAATGAAACTCAAGAATATTATTATCATTATTATTCGTATGCAATATCTTTATCGTTTCTAATTCGTTATGAGGTGCTTAAAAAATCGTTTAATTTATTTGCAGTACGAATATTTATTGAGTTGTTCAGATGAATCTTTTATTATCATATTAGAAATGCAATATTCTATTTTTGTAATTCTTAATGAGGTGCTTTAAAAAATCTCTTATTATTATTAGTAGAAGTATGCAATATTATATTATTAATTCGTTATGGGGTGCATTGTATCTATATTAGTAGTAGTAGTACTGTATCTTTCAGTCTCAATTGTATAAATTTACCAAATATAGCTCTTAGTATATTTAGCTAGTTTTGAGTTATATTCATTTAGTGATATCTGTTGAGAAACACACCGCACATTTAAAATGAGTCGAACACATTTGACTGTAGCTTTCATACTAGTTATTATTATTATTATGCAATTTTATGTTTCTAATTCGCTAAAATTTGTTTAATTTATTTGAAGTGCAATTAATATTAAATTGTTCGGATAAATCTGTTGTTATTATTATTAATACTCGTTTGCAATATTCCATTTCTAATTCGTTATAGAGGTGCTTAAAAAATTGTTCAATTAATTTGCAGTGCGATTAGAATTAAGTTGTTCAGATGAATCTCTTATGTGACTGACATACTAATCACTAATGAAACGATCATATCACTTCAACTGCTTGCGATAATTGTCGAGGCAACCCATTTGCATTCTGGGCCAGAGACCCGCTGAGACCGATTTCCCCCCGCACGCACCTCTCGAGAGGCGCCCAAGTGGCACGCCCCCATTTTTGTCGTCTGTGCGCTGTCTGTTACCTCATTAATTAAACTATTCAATGAATACACAAGCGAGTGTCTGTCTCTGTGTACTTTGGCAAGCGTGCAATTATGTACTCACATCTCACATCTACTCGCGTACTTTGGCTATTTTAAAATAAGTTTGCGGTGAAAGGTCTTTGGCAGTGTCACAGCCCACAAAAAACAAAATACAAAGTGCGAAACGCCGATGAAAACAAAACAAAGAAGTGGGAAGGGGGTAGAGCAAGAGAGAAGATCAATAAATAAATCACGAGACTTGCACTTTTAAATGTTGTTGTTGTAATAATAGTTTTGTTGATAACTTAATAAAGTTAAAGATTTTCATTCTTCTAAGTTTTGCCAGTCGTATAGTTTTTGTTAGTATTTGTTGTATTAAGTAATTGTGAATTTAGACTAAATATTTTAATAAGAATTCAATTTTTAAAATCTTGAATATGTTATATTCATAGACAAATTTAAAATCAATTGCACATTAATAAACATAATTTAAGAACTTAATAAATTCCATTACATTGTTGCACATGAACTACTTCCTTATTAAAACATTTTTGACTATGGCCAAAAGGTTTTTATAGCATTCTCATTACTATTAATATTGTGTATTCATACTTTAATTTAAGGAACTCGTAAACAAGTTTAGGTGTAAATGTTCTTTTTCACAAATTATGTTTTTATTATTTATATAATTAATTTCTAGTTTCACAATCCATTTAATAGTCCATTTAATAAATTATATTTTTTAATTTGTCTGATTTGTAGTAGAATTTTTTTAGTATTAAATGTAACATACAGTATATCTATTTTCATTTCTAGCTCCTTTAACAAATAATCGTTATTTCAACATTAAAAAATGTGAATAAAAACCTTTTTTTCTTTTCTTTTTTCAAAATTCAATTTTAAAATTTATTGGCAATCGAAAAAAAAATGAATGCTAAAACATTTTTGACAGAGGATTAAATGTTTTTATATAGCATTTGCATTTCAGTAATCCACAATTTATTAAATGCTGTTCGACGTTGTCTAAAATTAAATTTTTGCAATGCCGTAATTCCTTGTGATAAATTAAGCAAATTTTTCTTAAATGTAAATTTTCTATACAGACATCAAGTATACGCTCAATTTATATGAAACAAATGCCACAAATAGTTTTGATAAATTTAAATAGACTCGTCGTTGACAAATGCTTGAAGTTGAAATGTCTTTATTTTTCGCAACATTGCTGAAAAGTGATTAGCACATGCCCAAGATGATGATGATCATTATCAGCATCTGGCAAGAGATATGCATAAATGTTTGTATTGTGTGCTGCTTGGCAATTTCACACGTATTTCAGTCGATGTCAAGCGTTAAATAAGACACGTCATTTGTATCATTAAGCCATTATTTCCGCTTATTCCAGATACTAACGCGTACATAGTTTCATTTGTCACTCAACAACGAGGTTTCTTTCCAGCTTCGCTTCGCTATTTCATCTGCGCAAACATCTTTCTTGGGCGACAGAAGACGCGCGCTCGCCAGCGATATGTTGGCATGTATCGCATATCAAGCAAGTGTCACTCAATGAAATTCTGGGTCTATCATTCGGGAATGACATCATGTGAGACGACATCATGGTTCGTGGTCATGCATATTTAGCGCCAGATCGCATTCAATGACGCTGTCGCCATTAATCACAATCGTTGCCCACGACGACGACGCCGACGTCGACGAACTTCTCAGCGTCAATTGCAATTGGCTGTGAATGCCAGTCAAAAGAAAAAACCACCCACACACAACACACTCAAGTAGATGTGAATAAATTCGCGCGCATTTATAAATGAATGGAGAATGGGTTTGGAGAATGAAATATGCACTGGCACAAGTGAAAAATTTTTAATATTATATAGCGTTGGGTGACAGCAAGTCAATCACAATTAGTCGATTCACCAGGCTCGCTTTCTCCACAGACAATTTACTATACTTTATAGTGGCTGGAAAATGTGTTTGTTATTCATTAGTCTCGACAATTCTCTGCTCATCGAAGCTATCCTCCTTCTTGGCACCAATGTACAAGACCGACCATGATTTGTCTGGCATATCAATGTCCAACTTCTTTGAATTGACACTACATTCGCTACACTCAATTAAACTTAGTTCAACTAAACTTATAACGACTTTTACCTCGTTTCAGAGCTGACCAAGCGTTGACGTTGATGCAATGGTATACAAGTCTGTTTGGGTGACGATTTCAAATCCAGCGCGATTTCGCTGCTAATCGTGGATATTACTGCCGTGGCTCCAACAGTCTCAGCGCCTTCTCCGCCCGACTTCTCCACACCAAACTGAGAAGACATGATCTGTTTGCAAAAAAAAGGGAAACACTACCAGAAACTAACCGAAATGTAGCAGCTGTACGAAATTTGCAGTTTTTTAATGGACCAAATACCGATTTCTTATAAATTTAAGACCGAAGAATGAAATCAACTGAACTAAAATGTTTTCAGACTCTGAACTGAGTATTTCGATATAATTTTTTTTGGAACTGAAACTAAGGCTGAAACTGAAACAAAGTCTAATGAGCATTAAACGAAAGGCTTGCTCGACAATTTTCAATTAGTTTTTACCATAAAAACGAACATGCAAAGCGAATTCAAATTTTGCTTAAGCACACTGCCTAAAAGTATGCAACACTTTTTTTGCAGCGAGCGGACGAGGATGCAAATCAAATTTTATTCAGCTACGGATTATTAGTTAAAAAATTAATAATAAAGTAAATATAATATAATTTATAATATATAAATTATATAATATAAATTAAACAACTTTTTATATTTTTTGCATTAGTTTATTCCCAATTCGTGTTTATAAAATGCACACAATTAAAATTTTGCTCTTAAAATAGAAATTCCACTTCAATGGATTAGCACCTGAACGGCTAGGAAATGTTTACCGCCATTTGTCATACGATGAATTGTATTGCCGGAAAGCATTAGAGTGCGATTGCTATCATAGAGATTCTTTGGCTTTTGTGTGCAACGAATGTCATAGACCTCGCTGGTATTGACCGTCAGATATTCGACCATTGGCTCCTTGCTTGCTGGCCACACAGAAACGGTGGCCATAATTTGTGTATCGTCCGTGCGCCCAGCTGTTAGCCAAATGAGGAATATTTCATTGTCGGGTCCATAGTGTTGCGATGGCAGCAGCTGAGCTTCCGGTTCAAAATTGCCGGCAAAGAAATCGGTGAGACGAAAACGCCCTGACATCACCAAAATTGGCACCATTTTTTTGGTATTCTTGTTGTCGAATTGCTCGTTGATAAAGTAGACCATGTTGCAGGTGGATTTTCCCAAGACCGTGGCACAAGTGTTCATAAAGAAAGTCTTCACCTGGCCGCGTTTAATGCGCTCCATGGCCAGAGTGGGATGCTCATGCGTTAGATGCTCGTTAAAGTCCGACATGAAGAACATGCGATGGCAATTCGAGTCGGGACAATAGATGGGCACACGGCAAATCTGCAGTTCATGTGGCTTCCGAGTCTGCACTACGTCGCGCTTGATCAGCATCAACTCGTGGAGTTTCTTGCGTGGACAGGGCAATGTCTGAAATTGTGGCAAAGGCGGCTCGCGATGACATAGCAACTGCTTTTTGTCTAAGCTGTTAAGCAGCTCTTGAGGATCCTGGACGAAGCCTTGGAAGCATGCGCGCTGCACAGTGGACGCCAGCACATGGTGTTTGTCTCTCTTTGGCTGCTTGGTCTCCTTTAACTGATCAGCTGGAAGAGACGATTGTCTATGCTCCTTTCCGTTCTCCAATTCATTTTTCAGGTTTCTTTCCAGCTCCTTTTCCAACTCTTTCCCTAATTCCTTGTAAAGCTCCCTCTCCACCTCTTTCTTCTTCTCTTTCTCCTCCAGCTCTTTCCTTAACTCCTTATCTAGCTGTTTCCCAAGCTCTTTCTCCAGCTGATTCTCCAACTCTTTTCCCAGCCCCTTATCCAGCGCTTTTTGCAGCTCTATCTTCAGCTTTTGTTCCAGCTCTAACTGCAATTTATTTTCCTGAAGCGTGTCCAGCATCAGTGCAATCTTCTCATCCAAAGCATCGCCAATGGTTTTCTGCGGCAACTCAATAGTTTCCTGGGCCTGTGCTTCTTGCTTCATGTTGGCGCCGCCCTTCATCCGATCGTTGTCAGTTTGCTTTTCACTTCGATTGCGTTTTGTGTCCGCCTGGAGTTTCATATCATTTATCTCCTCCCTAATGCGATCGTATTCACTATCGACATAGCGACGAATGCGCCTCCATTCACTCATTTGTTGCCGCTTCTCCTTGAGCTTTGACTTTAGATCATCTTCATGCAATTCCTGCATTTTAGAAATCATTTCATCTTTGGTCAAGCGTTCAATAGGCGACTGAACGCTATCATAGGGTTTGCTTGTTTCAGCTTTGGTCTTCAGTTTTTTGGCCATCAATTGATTGACTTGCTTCTGCACCTCTTCTTGCCACGTTGGCAACTGATCCTTGTTGAAGGAAGGTGGTAAAGGAGCTTTAGGAATATGTAAATCGCTATTATCTGAAGAGTCCTCTAGACCATTGTTCCCTGCTTTGAGTTTCGAAACGTCATCGTAGGGTTTGCTTGTTTCAGCTTTGGTCTTCATTTTTTTGGCCATCAATTGATTGACTTGTTTCTGCACTTCTTCTTTCCACGTGGGCAACTGATCCTTGATAAAGGAAAGTGGTAAAGGAGCTTTAGGAATATTTAAGTCGCTACTATCTGATGAGTCCTCTAGAGCATTGCGCTCTTCTTTAGCTTTCTGAACGCTATCATAGGGTTTGCTTGATTCAGCTTTGGTCTTCATTTTTTTGGCCATCAATTGATTCACTTGTTTCTGCACCTCTTCTTGCCACATGGGCAACTGATCCTTGTTGAAGGAAGGTGGTAAAGGAGCTTTAGGAATGTGTAAATCACTTTTATCTGATGAATCCTCTAAATCATTGCGCTCTACTTTCACTTTCTTATCAGCTGGCAATGTCAAGTTGACATGTTTATCGCGACGTTCAACTTGCTGCTTTGCAAATTGCCTTTTTCCCAGCATCGCCTCGTTGACTAGCGATTTTGAGCGTTGCATCAGCAGCGGATTATCCTTCTGGCGTCGTCGAGCTGCACGATCTACGCTCGCTGAGCGTAACTGGCGCTCCCACATGCAACCACGTGGCAACTGCGATGGCAAGCTGGCCAAAAGCTGCTGTTTGAGCACATCCAGCTCCCGCTCTAAAACACGACGAGTCAAATCGTCATTCTCTTTCGATTTGCGATCGTTTTGCTGTCGCTTCGTTGATGCGGCCAATGCATGAGATGCCAGCTTCTTGGTGGGCTGCAACTCTTCCAACTCTTGAGCCGGATCCGTGTCCATGTCGGACTTGAAGAAGAACCTCAGCGCAGAGCACTTATCGCACCAATCCGAGATGCCCTCGAGATGCGTCGCCTCACTCGCATTTACTCTGCGGCGAAACTCAAATTCCGGATTGCTACCCAGCTCCGACTTCTTAAAACCGCAAATGGTACACACATACATCGTGGCCGCTACTTTTACACGATTTTTAGCTTAAAATTTAAAATTAGTTCAGTAAAATAAATACATATAAAATATCCTAAAATTTGTAAATAACAATGCTAGTCTTAAAAGGAATAGTAAGCAAAGCAAACTAGATGCAAGTTAGCAAAGGCAACTAGCTTTTAAGAATTTTACATTTTAACATTTTTCGGATTAACCATTTATTTAGGGATATATGAATACATATTCCTATTTGTTTAAGAAATTATTTATTTATTTGATATTCATATTTATTGAATTAACTTAACTTTGGATACGGTGCTTTAATTCGAATAATATAACTATAATAAACATTTTGGCAAATTCGTTTTCATTTTATTGAAACTTACAAAGCGTCAATTGTAATTTTCCCAAAAAAAAAACTTAGCAAAATCCAAAAAATCGTCAATTATAAATTTCCCAAAAAATATCCCAACATCTCTAGCACTTATACGGAAACTATTTTGGTTAGATGAATAATATTTTCCCCTTGATTGCCATTCTTTAATCCTTTCTTGTTTTGCTAAATTATTTTTATTACAGCTCAATAATAGTTGTTTTTAAAAGAAGTTAAATACAATCAGTTCTTTATTGAACATTACTTTCAGTTAATTCTTCTTAAACTTCCTTGAACTGCCTTTTTATAAATAGAACTTTATTTGAATTTATATTTTTTTTATGTTTTTTAATTTTTGGCTCAAATTTACCAGTTTACATTTGCCACCTTCAAAAGAATATCACTGCCATTCGACGAAAACTAACATATGTCACGCTTAAAGCTTTCTTCATTTACCCAAAAAATGATTAGCTGATAATTGATCAAATTCATCAGCTCTTTCTCTCAATTACAATATTGCAGATGTGTCTTCATTGATCAGGTGAGATATTGTTTCAGAGAGGACAAATATGTGCATATGTAGATTGATTAGCTGCCTCGCTGTGTGTGAAAGCCCATTCACCTGCTTGACATCGAGCACACACAGTTCACAAATCCCCCCTTGGCACTCGACTCGAATGTCACTTGAGGAACCCACGTGTTGACCGTGAAAATTTACATGTTAGACAAGGCAAAGTCGTAGCAAACATTGCAAAAAAAAAACTATGAGTTGAAATAAGACAACACATTGAGAAAGAAGAAGCGATTCAAGGTAATGCGAGTACATTGTAGGCAGTGGCGAATACCAAGCTACACAGGGAGAAATACAACAATCTAAAATCGAACGGGGTGAAAATAAGTTATGATATTATCTACGGGGAGAGGATATAACAGAATATCTTTTAAATAATATAATAAATATTAAATTAATTTCGTTGTTAAAATTATTAAAAGAATAAATATTTTTAAGAATACCGTATTTAATGTTAAATACAGAATTTCCTTCAATTTATTTCAAATTGCAACAAATTCCATTTCAAATAGTCAATTACTATATATGGATAATTCTCTGAGGGATGTCGCGTGCGACCAGCTTTTCAGTTAAAAAAAAAACATATTCTGAAACAATTTTAAAAATAAGAAAAGGTTATTTTTATAGCTCTAGACTAGTACTTTAATTAAAGCTAAGAATGTTTTTGGAATTTGTTTTCTGTTTTGTTTTCTGTTCTGATAATTGCAAAAATTAACAAATTCGTAAAACCAAAAAATGAACGAATTTATATATTTTATCGTAAAACAGAATAAGTTACTAAAATCAATCTTAGCTCTAAATAGTGCTAATCCAAAGCTTTAAGAAAAACCTTCACTTAATTTTAAAATTGTTTTAGTTTATGTTTTTTTTGTCACTGAAAAGCTGTTCGCAGACAATTTTACATTTATTTACATCAAAAGAATATTATAAAATTTATATAAAGAAGTGTCAAAATATTAGCATAACAGCATTTGCAGTATTCTTTTATTAGTTAAATATTATGTTATAACCATTTTAAAATTTTTAGTTACTTTAAAGTACTTCAATATTTTACTTCTCCAAAATATTGCAAAATTCACACGAACTAATTTATTTTCTCAGTGTTTCGAAGCTTCCAGCTCGAATGCGCCACTGCTCCAGTTGTCATGCCGCCGCTGGGCCGAAGATCTCGAGGGCCATTGAAATTGTCAAACGCCCAAAAAGCGTTAAGAGGCTGCGGCTTCGCTGCGCTGCGGCTTCGTTGCCAAAAATCGGCTTAAGACGACCGCAACCAATTGAGTTTCGCGTCGAAGATTGGGGATCGTTTTATTTTTTTTTTTTTTTGGTTCATTTGGTTTGACTTGGTGCGATGATTCAGCATTGTTTAAATGTTTGTTGATAAGATGCGCGCGCAAAAAATAAAACAGACGGCGAGATAGAGAAAGATACAAGATACGCAGAAGTTAGACAAATAACGGAACATGGCAACGAGAGAGAGACAAACCAAGCCAAATATTTAAACACTTACAGGCCAAAAGTCCGAAGGTCTGTGCAGACGTTCGTGTAAGTATAAATACCCCGAGTGTCGTCTTGGTCAACTATCAAACGCTTGACAACTAGCAAACAACGCACAGCCAATATGGTAAGTAAGCAGCTCCATGGAGAAGGAAACAAGCGAAGCTAATCGTACTTGGACTTGGACTTGAGATTCGGATTGGTTTTCGACTCCTATTTCGGCTTGGGTTTCGATTTCAACTTGGACTTATCTTGTGATTTCTTTTTCAATTATCAGATAGTAGTTTACTCCTAGTTTCACTTAACCTTCAACTCCTCTGCAAACACTTCTATCAACTTCTTCTTCAATTGATTTTCCGATATCACGATAGCTATAAAATTATGGAGCAAAATAAATCCTTCAACATCTCGGATAACCCTCCCTAAAACTTCTCTCTTTACTCAAAACCTACTTCAGTCTTAATTTGCCACTCAAATTCTCTAATTTTCTAGCCCTCTTTTAACTGTTTCTTGAAATTCCTCCTTAACTCCTTGAAATCCTCCCTTATCTTTCCAACAATTCCTTTTTCAAAACCACCATCAACTCAATTCGATCAACGCTTCCTTCACCTGATCTATCAACTCTCTCTTGAACTCCACCTCCTTCTTTAACTGCATCTTCAATTCCTTTTCCTTTATTAGAAAACCTGCTTTGTGACATTGACGCTTTGCGCCTGCCTCGCTTGGGCTGCTGCGGATGTTTCGCACCTGCCCAGCAGCAGCTATTTGCCGCCTCCAAAGCCCGAGCAGGTGGAGCACATGACCATCGAACAGCACGAACTGCGCGAGTTGCCCGAGCAGGTGGATTACATGCACGAGAACGAGGAGGGCGTCATGGAATTGGCACCCAGCAGCCAACTCACTCCTCCCGCTATGCCCGAAGGTGAGCAGATGCTTAGCGGACGCTATCTGCCGCCTCCAGAGCCTACAATGCCTGAGCAGGAACTGGCTCCCATGCCCGCAGCTCGCTACTTGCCTCCCGCTCCCGTTCCAGTTGCCATGCAGGAAGCGGAGCAACAGCGTGTGGAACCCGAACCAGAGCAAGAGCAGCCCATGCAGCAGTTGCCCGAGATGATGCCCACACTCAGCATGGAATTCGTGCCACCAGTTGAACCTCAGCCACAGGCTGCCCCTGCCATGCAGTATCTGCCTCCCGTGCAGCAGCCACAATACACCTATCAGCAGTACCAGGAGCAACTGCAGCAGCAGCAGCAACTGCAGCAGGAACAGGCACAGGACATGCCCTACATCCTGGATGTGCAGCAGCCCACAGCTCCCTCTGATGCCGAGTCGGCGGCCTACGAACCAGAGCCAGCTCATGAGCTGCGCAGCGATGGATACCACTACAAGCAGGCCAGCGAGGAGCAGCGTCTGAGGCATTAACTGGTTGGATTTTGATGTCCACTTGTTGTTAAATTGTTAATGTAGCACTTAAAGAACGATTAAATTTTGTTGAAATTGAACTTAATGAGAGCTGAGATATTTTTAAGTGAATGTGAATACACAACCAAGAGTATTGCTAGGCAAAGGCGTTAAAGAGAAATCCTGTGACTATTTGAGCTATTGGGACTGGGCTGTACTTTATCTTCCATTTGATCCTTTTCTTGAAATCTAAGCTTTCTTGAAATCTAGCTTTTAGTTTTAAATCCTAAAACAGCCCAACACATCATTCTCTTTTCTTTTATTCCCAAACGGTCAACTTATTATGAAATGAATATACTTTCAAAGTACACATTAGATTCCCCTTCATAGAATAGAGCCTAAAACTTTCCATGACAAAGAAGAAACGCCACAAACATGTTGTAAAAACTAGTTCTCCTTTTATTTTTGCCTAAAAAATACTTCTTATTCGCCTCTCCGCAGCACTTCCACCTTGTGAATGCTAAAGTCAACATTCATCATCTTCACATTCAAGGTGACCACAAGGCAATAGAGCAGCACCTGAAGATGCCTCGTTCGCAGCAAATATGAAGCGCCTTGTTGCTTGGGGAATAGTGGATGATCCTTTTCCTGGCAATCGAACATAAAGTAACCTCCGAAAGGACCCTGACAGAAGCCAATGGCCAAAGCACGCTTACGCACCATCACAATTCCAAATTGAAAGTGATTGAAGAAATAGATCAAAGCCTGGGAGAGATTCATGCGATTGAAAGCAGGCACACGATACAGTTTGCCATAGCAAACGTGCTCGATGTGCACCACAAATTTGAGGGACTCCAGAGCGCAGTTAGTATTCAGATACTCTAAAGCGAACTCGAAATCCTTACGCTTCAGATTTTTGATGCTCTGCTGAAAGTATCTATGACCACTCACAACAATTGTGTCGAGTAGCTGAGCACTCCAATCCATCAAATTATAAACGCTGGCTGCACAACAAGCCATTACATTGATGGCCAGATATTGGCGACCTCGCAACAGTTGCTCAAAGACAGGAGCTTCGGGATGCAGATTTCCCCACACCGACCACAAGCGATCCTCAATTTCAATGTCATACTTGTTGAATTTACTGAGTGGCAGATTTCTCTGTTTGCCAGCTGCATTGCGGCGGTTCAAGCGACTCCAGATGGGCACACAAGTTGGTAGCCAGCTTGAAGTTTCATTTGAGGAACTTAAATTAGCCATTGTGAAATATTCCCCAATAACCTTGGCTTAATATGCAAAAGTCATTCCTTTTCTTAAAAGTGAATTTACTTTCAACGACTTTCTATGTTATTATTATAACTCATTTTATAAAGAAGTTTATCTGAGAGAACATAATGAACCAATTCGAAATTTTGAACTTTACGCCAAAGGTTACTTACAGTAAAAAAAATAAATTGATTGAAGAAGTACTAAAAGTACTAAAGGCAATTTAAAACAAGTAAGAAAGCTACAGTCGAGTGTACTCGACTGTGAGATACTCGCTACCCATTTTGAATAAAATAAATATATTTTGCGCAATTTTTCTTAAAATATACCGATTATACTGCAAAAATATTAAAAATATACCAAATTGTATATTTGGTACATCGATATAGTACCGCATTCAAAATATACCATAGGCGGCACAATATACCAGATTGTTAGCCAAAGCAACTAAGACGCCTAGTAAGTAGGCGTTTTTGCCCATACAAAAGTATTTCTTTAATAACTTCGACAACTTTTATCTGATCGCAACCAAACCGATCATAACTACTGTATTATTATTACTGTATATACCGAAAATCGTAACTCTAGCTTCAAAATTACGCTAGTTATTCGATTTTTTTGATTTGCAGGGGCGGAAGGGGGCGTGACAAAAATTTGAAAAAAAAATTATAGCTCTATCTCTTATAGTCTCTGAGATCTAGGTGTTCATACGGACAGACACACAGACACACAGACGGACAGACGGACATGGCTAGATCGTCTCGGCTGTTGACGCTGATCAAGAATATATATACTTTATGGGGTCGGAGATGCCTCCTTCTACCTGTTGAATACATTTCCTGCCGGCACAAAGTTATAATACCCTTCGACCCTATGGGTAGCGGGTATAAAAACCAAACGAAATTATATTTTGAAGATAATAGGCAAAAACTATTAGAAGTCTAATAGAAGCTTGCTAATGAAATAAAGAGATTGCAGTTTAGAGGTGCTACGAAAATAATAGCAAAGGAAAATATACATAGTTGTAATTATTTGCAACATATGATAGATACAAAGGCATTAACAATATAACATTTAAGACGGCTAAAATATGAGGCTAGAAAAATACAACTTGAGAAAATGCAGAACATTTTTGATATTGTCAAAATAAAAAAAAAAAATATTTTATATATTATATTATCATAATGTAGTAAAGATTTAAAATATAGTATCTTAAGCTTGAATTTATATTTAGAATAAGCTAGCTTGCCACTTAAAAATATTAGACCACTCAGTTTAATATCTACTAACTAACCCTCCATTAATACAATCTTTGCTGTTGTTATTCAGTTTTATTGCAAAGTGGTTGTTTAAAAATGACAATGAAATGATTTGGATTAAACACACAAACTATCGAGACACGTCCTTTCTTCTCCGCTAATATCCGCCGCCCTCCTCCTCCTCTTCATTCTCCACAGTAGCTCCCTCCCGCAGCATCTCCACCTTGTGAATGCTAAAGTCAATGTTGTAGAAGGGCACATTGAGGGTGACCACAATGCAGTAAAGAAGCACCTGCAGATGCCGCGTTCGAAGCAGATAAGAAGCTCCCTGTTGCTTGGGGAACAGCGGTTGATCCTTCTCCTGGCAATCGTACATAAAGTATCCACCATCGTGGCCAGGGCAGAAGCCAATTGCCAAGGCACGCTTTCGCACCATGACAATGCCATATTGATAGTGACTGAAGAAGTAGATCAAAGCCTCGGAGAGATTCATGCGATTGAAAGCAGGCACACGATACAGTTTGCCATAGCAAACGTGCTCGATGTGCACCACAAAGTTGATGGCCTCGAGGGCACAGTCAATGTTCAGGTTCTCCAGCGAGAACTCATAATCCTCCTTGTTGATCTGAGCAATGCTCTCTGTGAAATACTTGTCGCCACTCACAACAATCGTGTCGAGCAGCTGAGCACTCCAATCCATCAGATTGTAGACGCTGGCCGCACAACAGGCAATCACATAGATGCCCAGATATTGCCGGCCACGGTTGAGATCCTCAAAGACCGGCGCCTCGGGATGCAGATTACCCCACAGCGACCACAGGCGACCCTCGATCTCCACGTCGTATTTCTTGAGTTTGCTCAGCGGCAGATTGCGATATTTGCCAGCAGTGTTGCGACGATTCATGCGACTCCAAACGGGCAGACAATTCTCCAGCTCCAGCCAACCCAATGACTCGTTGGTGGCACAAATCTCGTACTCCGGATGTCCGTAATGCTTGTTGTTGCATGTCATGGGCACCGACAGATCCGTGAGCAACTGCAAGATGCGTGCATTGGGCGCTGCCTTCTTGTAGGAAAGCACATCCACCACATAGAACATGTACTGATTCTGTTCCTTCCAATCCGCTTGCGAGCAACGCTTATCGATGTACTCTAACATGGCATCAACATCAGCAAAGAGAACCCAGGAGGCGGTGTTGCGTTCGGGGAAGCGTTTGGGTCCCTTCGGACATTTCTTCTTTTTCTTTTTGCCATCGCCCTCTTCCTCATCTCCGCCAGCATTCTCCTCCTCCTCCTCCTCGCCACAAGTTTCCATACTCGCATAGGGATCGAACAGGTGATAAAACTCATCGTGGAACAGAGCAAAGCAACCATTCGGTGTAAAGATCATGAGATACTTCCGCGTGTTCAGCGTCTTCTGCAACTTCTTCTTCATAATGTTAAGTCCCGCTTCGGGCGTCACTTTATTGGGCTTGGCAGCCGGAGTCCACATACCCAGCGGCTCAAAGAGACGTATCCAAATGTCAAATTCATAGTCATCGATGGTCACATGTCGCACCACACGCTCAAAGACCGATTCCAAATCACAGACGCGAGTGGCAATCGATTTGGCATGCGTGATAACCCGATCAATGCGATACGAGTTCCATTGATTCAGTGGACGCAGGGAACAGCTAATGATGGCCAAAGCGGAGGCGAAATAGCAGGCCTTAATCTCCTTGAAGGAGCCCTCATCACGACCGTCCATATTCATGCTGCCCTGGATCTTAAAGTTGCAATCCTTTTCGCGCATCCGATAGCCGTAGAGTATCGGACGCGGCTTGTACACTTTGCGTATCTCCTTGGGCAGCTTCTTGCCGGGTTTGTGCTTCAGCTCGATCTCCTCCTCGCCCTCGGCCTCCTCCTCCATGTCCATGTAGTCAAGGTCTTCGCCTTCTTCGCCCATGCCCTCGTCGATGCCAAGATCCACGTACTCAGCTGAAGGAAATTAGTTGTAAATAAGTAGTTTAGTGTAGGTCGAAGTAGTATAGTGTAGGTCGAAGTGTGCTCCAAGTGTCCAAGACAGCCTTTAGATGGCCTGATTAATTTGCATACCTCGCTTAACGGTTGTTCATTTTGAATATTTTAGATAGGGTAAATTTTTCATTAAGCTTCCATTATAATTTGAAGCTTAATTTGAAGATTTTATATTACAAAAAGTTTGTCTACTATTTAGTTTTTTTTTTTTTTTTTTAAATAAACATTTTCAAAGTTTGACAACAATTACAATTTTTCTTATCTCGCATAACGGCCAACTCATTTTAATTGTATTGCCAAAAATTTGCCATTTTTATAAAAAGTGTGCCTCCTAACTTATAGTTTTTGAAAAGAACCCCTTTCAAAGCGTGACTTAACTTAAAAATTTTACAGGATTCGCTTTGAAATAATTTCACCTAAAAACTCGTTTAGCGGCCAGAACTGAAATATTTGATTTAGAAGGTCAGACAATTATTTTGCAAATATTGCGACTCCTTTTATAATTTGCAGAAAATAAACTATTCCGTCATTATAAATTAATTGGCAAGGATGTGCTATAAACTAATCACACGCAGAAACTCATGTAATGACATCAACTGACATAAAAGAATGGCAATTAAGCGAAATCGTATTAAATGAAGCACAATGCTTTTCAGCTGATTCATTTTTTATGACAATTAATTGAAAAAATATGCCGCTAAATGAATATTTGTACTGCTTGAAGAAGAATTGGGTGTTTATCGAAACTGCCGTTAAGCGAGGTCAAAATAAGGTGTAATAAAGGAGAACCTAGAGCTCACTATAGGCTTAAAGCTAACTTACGTTTACGCTTCTTGCGATCCTCATGCGATTTCTTCGCCTCTAGGAAGTCCTGAATGCGCTTGTTCTCCTTCTTAAGCTCCTCATCGATGTAGCGCATCTTCTCCAGTCGCTGTTCGCGCAACTTCTTCTTACGCGCCGCCTCAGCATTGTACTCCGCATCATCGTCCGCCTTGCTCCAGGGACGGAAGCGTCCCTTGAGATTATTATCAACTATTTTGATAGCAGCCACAATATAGTTCATGACATTGCAACCCTGCGGATTACAGCCAAACTCAATGCGACGTATCAACGAGTCCAATTCAATGAAGCGCATCATGCAAGCTGGACCGCTGCCACTCTTGCGATATCCAATCGCATTGCAGGGGAAACCAATGAACATGTAGAGCAAATTGTATCGCTTGAAGATGATGCACGAGAAGTGCTGACAAACGAGCAGCACGCGATTGTTGTCGATGAGCAACTCGAGCAGATCCTGACGCAGCGAGGAATTCACCGAGGACTTGTATACCTCGTTGACCACCAACGAAAAGTTGCTCTTGCCGACAGCGATGTCGGGCAGCTTCTTATTCAACAAACATGACAAATTGAACTCATAATTCTGATATTCTTCACTGAAACTATTCACCGAAGTGAGGCAGAACTCAATGAGATCGGCATTCCAAGTGGAAACCTTATACTTGGCAGAGACAGCGCAAGCAACCAAGGCGGAAAGTAATCCACCCAGTTTGGTCATCTCCTCATCCAATGGTGGCAACTTGGTGGTGCCCATGATGATGTAGGCACCATCATGCAACGTCTGATAGTTGCTCTTCAGCTCCAGCTCTTCCTCGATAGTCAGCACACGCTTGAGATCCTCCTGCTCCTCCTCGCCCAACTCATAACCACGCTTGATCTTCAGACGCAGAGCACGAAGATTCTCTTTATCGGTGCGCAGGAGCACCCGTTGAGCTTGCTTATAAAGATGCGGACGATCGAGTCTTGGTTCAGGCAGCTCCTTAATAATGTTATTGATGATGGAGAGTATGAGTTCCTCTACGAATTCCTTTTCATCCTTAACAGGTATGCGTTCCTCCTCGGGTATGCTCTCGATGCTCTTCTTCTGCACCAACTCCGCCTCGCCCGGTTCATCGGTGAACGTCGGCAAACCCATTTGCAGTGCTGGGAACTTGTTCGTCTGCTGTGACATCACTTGCAACGGACGTATGCAACCAGTGCGTATGCCATGGATAAAGAACTTGCCACCGCGACGCATCTTCAGCGCATTCTGATAGATAATCCGTACAAAGGAATCAAAAGTTGTGTGCATTTGCAACACAGCCAAACCCTTGATGCGATAATCATCAGGATCGACGACCATGCCAATGCGATTCCTACGAAAAGGATCGAAGGCATAGAAGAATTCACGATCACGCCAAATGGACAGGACCGAATTATCAATCTGCAGCAAGGCGCCTGGCCACTCGGGCATTTCAAAGATCTGCTGCAAAGCGTGCGTCAACTGTGATTCCATATACGAACTGCAGTCGGTCACATGACCAGTTAACAAAAATGGGGATTTTCTCACTGTTGCCTTGAAAGCTCCCATCAAAAACATTTCTGGTAAGTCAACCACATTCAACTCCGGTTTTTTGTTCTTCCAACGTTTGCCATCCAAACGGAATTTCTTGCGCAATGTTTTATAGTAAGCAACACCATAGCGTATAATGTCATCGATGGTCATGGGTCGCCAGAGCTTCGCTAGTTCGAATTCAGAGTAGATCAGCGCAATCAAAGAGACCACTAGAGAAGCATTCTTCTCAGTGCCCGAAATCGGTTGTTGAATTCCGCTATTGCCACCAGTTTTAACCGCATAATGCTCATTGACCACCGCCCACAGTTTGTGATAATGATATAGCTGATCCTTGCCGATCGGCGGTTCCTTCAGCTTGCCATACTGTGTCAGCGAG
Source organism: Drosophila albomicans (assembly GCF_009650485.2). Classification (NCBI taxonomy): domain Eukaryota; kingdom Metazoa; phylum Arthropoda; class Insecta; order Diptera; family Drosophilidae; genus Drosophila; species Drosophila albomicans. The sequence continues at coordinate 43,737,321 of NC_047629.2, read as the reverse complement.
ATCTCGAATATATTGAATTCATCCTCGGGTGTTAGATCACTAAATTGTGTTATCAAATGCACCAAGTGCTCCACATGTCGTGTGGCCATCAACGAACACTTCCCTTCCTCAAAGTCACGCAAACACAAATCATTGCGACCATTTGCATCAAAGATGAAGAATGAGTTTGTGCAACGCTTCCAGATGAGCAAAAACATATCACGTGAGGTGAAAATGCAAGCTGTGTATTTGGAAAAGAAGAGCGAGAGTGCTTTGTACACATTCGGTTCGTTCTTGAATTGTCCTGTAAAGTGTATCACGATCCTTACAGCTGATTGTCGCTCCATCACTTGGGGCAATATATCGAATTCATTGTCCTCTGATTTGTAATTGAGTTTTTGGCTTTTTTGGAGCAGCTTCACGCCGCGTTTGAGGATGCCATCCATGGTGCCTGCTGTCCAGAAATCGGGATTCATGTGATACGTTTCCACAAAGGCCACAATAATCGCGGCTATTTCACTCGGTCGATTGTAATAGCTGCAGAGCATGAGTTGTGGTTATTCGTTCATTTTGCTATTATTATTTAATTTATTTTAATTACACTCAATATCCATTAAATAAACCAACAATTGAATAATTAATTATTAACGAATTACCTTATTTTCATTTTAAACAAGGAGAGAAAAATCCGGTTACTTATTATTTAATTACTTATTTATTAATACAAACTCTTAATTGCAAAAAAAAAAAATATTTTAAATTCAACTTTGTGACGTTAAAATTATGTTGCACTTAAAGTAAACTAATTAGCTTAAATACATTTTGAAATTATTCACTTTTATTTTAACAGCGACCAAAATACTTTTTAATTCATTTCTATTTTAACGTAAACAGTAATTTAAACTAAACATCTCGAAATGTTTAAAGTTTGAAAATGAATTCCAACTTATTTGCAAATAAACATATATCTAATACATATTTTATTGACTAAATTATGTAGCAAATAATTGCAGTTAAATTAATTAAACAAGTAGTATTAATACGGTATATCAAGATATCAAGATCTTAAAGCTTTGGAATTTAACCTATTAAACATATAAAAAAATTTCAAAAATATGTCAAATTATTGCAATTGAAATTTATTTTGGAATCAATATAAATTGATTTTGAAATTTTTAGAGCTCTTTATGTGCATCTATGTTCGAGTTTCTAATTTTTGCAAATAATTCTTTCAAGTTGTAAATGTCAAATAAGCTAGCCTAATAACATTGGGACTAATGTATTGTGTGTTTGCAACAAAGTACAAAAGATTAAAAATAATTAAAGCAAGTAGAATTAAATCGATTAATATTACTTGAAATTAAGCAACTTAAAAATGTAAGAATTTGGGAAAATCCTCTAAACCTTTTTAAAATGCAATTTTTAATTTCACTTTAATTTCCTCGCAATTGCAAACTCTTAACTTACGTCTGTCTAAATGCTTCTTTCTTGGGTTCCGGGTAAATATTTCGTGTACCAAATACAATCTCAGCGCCAAAGGTTTTTCCCAGCTGTTCGGGAATGTTGTACACGGTGAGTTCGAGATCGTGAGCTGCATTTTTTGGATGTGCCTAAAGCGAATTAATGGCCAAGGTAAAGGAATACAACTGATTACTACACACCATATTTAGGCAAAGAAGCTGTTATGAAATCTTGGTCCAGATCCATTTCCCTCCTCTGCATGCCCACATTCCAGGTCCACAGATCCTGGGGACTGCAACCCTCGATAATGTCATAAGTGCGCAGATTTTCACCCTCTAAGCCTTCTTGAATCACACGTGGATTGTATGTGGGAAAAGGCAATTCTTCCAAAGGCCCAACTTGAGTTTCATTGATATAAATGCGACTTTTGGGACGTTTTAATTCAAGCTAAAGGTGCAGCAAAAACAAGGAAGGTTACAAATCAAATATCTCTGCAAGAAATTCAAGTGTTTCCGTGTCTAATTGTTCAAAATAATAATAATACGAATAACTAACATCTTGATTGAAACCAATGGTCTAAAAAAATGTAATTTTCTCTTTTTTTTCATTGATTGAAATTAGCATTTCACATGTATAAAAATCTCAAATAATTATATATCATTTAAAAGAAAAATTTTAATTAGAATTCTTAACGTGAATAAACTGTTTTTAACAAATTTTACTTATATAGTACACATCAAATAACAATAATATTTACAAACATTTAAGATTTCTCTAAGCGACAGATCATTAAATTGTTTTATAGAAATATTCCATAATAATAATATCATTATATATTTAACAAAATCTATATTTAGCAATGAGCCTCATCTTTAATTTAATTCCCAATTTACTGACTCATGTCCTGACTCACTGACTAACTCACTGGCTAAGCGATTATTAAGCAATCTTAGCGCTAAAATCTAGAATACTTCTATTGCCTCGCTTGTTATAAACTCAAAGAATCAACGGAAATTCAATGAAATACGGGGTCAATGGTCTAAAGGAATATCCGCTTCAATAGCGGGAAAAACTAACAAGTTCTTTACCTAAAAAGCGACACGTATTTCACAACTTTATCTAGCGATTCTCAATGCTATATGCTGCTCATTTGTTATAGCCTCGCAAACAGATGGTCAGGTTTGTATTTTTTTTTTGGGAACGCCATGGAAATTTTCTGCTGTTGTTTCTTTGTTGTCGTTGTGACTCTTATTGTTGTTGCTGTACGTAACTAATTAAAGCTAATTGTGTATGCCATTACGCATACGCCACGTCGACAGTCGAAGTGTAGACTGAAGACTGTAGGCTGAAGCCTCGCCTGCGCATTGCGAAAACCCGAAACCATAAAAGCGAAAAAGAAAAATATACGTATACACTTTATATTGTATTGTATTGTATATGTATAAAAAGATGATATTCCCTCAGTCCATATGCCAAAGTTATCGTTAGCATTGCTTTCACTTGAGTGTGTCCAATGTTGTTCCTGCTGCTTTCTTGGCTGACATTTATGTGCGAGTTAATGCGACATTTCAAGTTGCAAAGCTGAAAATAGCACGCATACGCCACGGATGCCGCAACGCAACGTAACACGCCTATAAATACAAGTACACACACACACACAGAACACACTTATGTACTGTTACATGCTATACTATATACTCGATGTGTATCTAGAGCTAAATATGGAGGCCAGGCCCAGACTATTGGAAGTTAGTAAGCGGCATAAAGTAAGCACGAAATGCCAACTAGACTCTGGCTAACTACTGCACAACGACATCGACATCAACTACGTCTGTGTGAGTGTGGAAGTGTGTGTTAGTGAGTGCCTCTATGGCTGGCTGGCCACGCTGACGGCCACAAAACAGCGCACAGAGCAGTAAACAACGAACAGCGCTTAGTGCCACATCACGAATCTTATCGCAAGCGCACGAATGCTCAGCACAACACAGAAAAACCAGCTACATCAATATAGCAGTTATAGCAAGCAGACAGCAGCAACCAACAGCAGCAGCTAAACAAAAAACACCTCAGCAAAAACACGACACGAGCCGAGCCGAGCGTAGGTCGTAATGAACGAGCCGAACGAATGAACGAACGATTCGGCTGCAGAACAAACAAGTCATCTAACAATAATATGTACGTAAGAAAAAAGCAAAAAAAAAAAAAAAAACAGAAACGTAAAATAAAACAAGTAAAAGCAACAGAGACAAGTGAGCACTTATAGCATACGACGACGACGACGACGACGTCGTCAATAAATACACGAAGTACCGAGTACATAGTGCGATACTAATACCAACAAAAACAACAAAACCAACAACATCAGGCAACAACAACAACAACAAGTATGGCAACCCTCTCAACTTTAAATGCGACTGACGCGAAACGTTGGCAAAATGTCAAAGCAGGTACGCGTTTTAGTTGCCAACGCTGTTGCCAACCATGTTGCAGTTCTGCTTGCTGTTGTTGTTTCTGTTTCAACTAAAATGACGCAAGCAGGAGACGCAAGAGCAACCGTTGCAGTTGCTTTTCATTCATTGACTTAAGCCTGTCTATCCTCCATGAATAAATCAATTAAAATTGCTTAAAATCAATACGAGAACATTACATTAAGAACAAGTTCAAGAAGCTAGCGACTAAACGCAGCGCGTGCAATGCAAAATGCAAACTAAACACACTCTGCATACACACACACACATAGAGTGCTGCTTGTTTTCAAGTTCAACAAGGAGCAAAAGGCATAACAAGAGAAACCAACAACAGCAGCAGCAGCTGCGAACACACGTCAGCAAAGACGAAACTTATGTGTGCACGCATGTGTGTGTGTGTGCTTGGTGAGCGTAGCATATGCACATGCCATTAAGATGCTGAAGTTGCATAAAAGCCAAGTCAAACAACACACAAAAGAAGCCCATAGCATGCAATAAAGTCTTGGCTGCCCAGGTGTTTCTTTTTGCATTCGTTCATCTCTTCTTCTTAACGAACGAGCGGCCATAACAACACAACGTACTCTCACAAACACTCACACACACACACGAACGCAGGCAGTCACATAGACAGCAGCCAAACAAACAGCAGAGCAGCGACGTCAAAGTAAAGCGCAATAAGAAAGAGCAATGGCAGCTCTCTGCAGAGGCGTAGGCCTTTTTAGCATCCAGTGCAAATGGGCTATGCAAAGCGCACAAAGGATCTCCCATTGTGTAAATGGGCTAGAAGGGGCTTGAGGTCTTTCTCAATTAATTATGGCATCGTTTCGGTATTTTTGCGCTGTTGATAAGGCACAATTAATAAGCGACGCCCCATAAACACATTAAATCGCATTTTATCAATATCAATATAATGTTTTCGTGCTGCTCCAAACTGTAACCATACTAAAAAAAGTTTGAAGAGCTCTCTCTCTCACATTCACTCACATAAACGCAAACGCAGAGTGTCATTTAATGATAGGTCTACACATGTACAGTGCATGTATTATTTGATTTTGCCTTATCTGCAGAAAAGTTAATTAGCTTAGCGTTGCTCAAACTCAAAAATACGAAACAAAAATGAGAAATGTATCACTTTGTAATTGAAATATAATTTGCATTAGCGCCTACGCCCCTGAACTATTCAAAAAGGAAATCAAGAACATAAGTATGTAACTAACAAATAAGCGCGTAAATGAAACGAAAAATTAAGCGGCAGCGACGCTGACTGCGCTGCCCACGTCAACGTTGGTCGGCTTTTGCATAGAAGCGAATGCAATGCTCAACAGCAGCAACAACATTGCGAACGTTTCTCCATTGCAAGTGTGTGTGTGTGTGAATGTTTGTAAAGCAGCTGCTGCTGCGTGTTGCTCGCTTTAATGCCTCCCCGTAGAACTAGTTCGAACTAGTTCCCCAAATACATGCATACGTGAATAGCTTGCACTTAATAAACGTTGTCCTAGCAATAAATTGGGATATTTACAATTGTGAAAATATAAAGTTTACTCTTTTCTCTCGTGTCCATAACACTCCTATCCTTATCTAACAAACGAGCATCTAGCAACACAAAGCATTGGGGGCTGCATTAGCGCATTTCAGTTGCTACAACAACAGCAAGCACTCACACACACACAGACAGAGAGAAACACACGTGCGCACTTAAAACGACAGGCAGGCGGCTGTTGTTGCCGGCCTGTGCTTGTGCTGTGCATAGCGAACCGTTTTTATTTCATACGGCCGCAGAGAGTCACAGCAATAACAACAGCAACAACAAGAACGAACGAAACGAACGAACATACGGCAAACACCTGAAACCGAAAAAGAAAAAAAAAATACAGTGCACAAGTGTTACTCAGCGACCAAGCACGCGTGTAAAAATGTCGCCTCGCCAGCAACAACAATAGCAACAACCAGAGTAAAAGCAACGAGAATAGCACACAAAAACAATTGAATAACTGAACGCGGGCGTCATAAACTAAAACAGAGCAAATGTAAAAACAATAAACTCATTTTGGGCGTCATTTTAACAAATTTCCAATTCTAAATTGCATTTCCATTTTTGCTTTTCTTCTATTTGCGCAGCATTTAAAGGAGTCCCACAACAACCAAACAAACGTGCAAGCAAAACGTGAACGCACTGCGCTCTCTTCGTGTGCTCTCTGAGAGCGAATTAGAGAGAGAAAGAGTGAGAGTGAGAGAGGATAGCAACAGCGCAATTGGCTTTCCAGCAGCTTGAGCTTTCATTTTGAGGACGCTGCGCAGCTGTCGAGACGTCAGAGAAAGAGAGTGGGAAGGAAAGTTAAATATTGAAACTGCACATTTTGTGCAATCGCGCACAGCAGCCATGGCCACGACAGCAACAGCAGCAACCACAAAAAAGGGCATCAACAACAATAAAGGGGTAAGTAAATGTGTCTCCATGTTGTCTGTGTATTAACTTGGCCTTTTAAGCTGGCCGAGGGTTGATTTGTTATGCGTTGTTGCTTATGCCATACGCACACACACACACACTCATACCAACAGATGCACTTGCGTGCGCGTTAACAAGACTGAACATTGAAACGCAGTGGCGTAGCATTTAGCTTTGGCAAGGGGACGATTTTAGAGATATTATTAGGAGACGACTTTCGGTATATCATTTTCGTTGGTAGGAAATAAATATAATCAGTATACATTAACAATAATAATTTAAATAAAACTAGAACAATGATTTTAGAAATACAAAAAAAACATATTGAACTAATTAACTACGCTACTGCTCAACTAATTTCGCATCTTTGTTTTGATGTGCCCTTTGCAATTTTCATACCCGGTATATTTTAAATAAACCGCTATTATTACTGCCAGTAGAAAGTTCAGGAAACTATTAATCTAAATTTGCTAGAATAATTGAATTAGGCAACGACCAAAAAAGGATGTATTTTAATTACTCTATTATTGGTTGTTGAAGTTGAAAAATATCCAATAATAGAATTATATGCCCAATATTAAAATAATATAGAAAACTATTAAAATAAATGAACATTGATCTTAGTCCTTAGTTGATATGCATTTATGAAATCGCAGATTTCGTTTAAAACGTTGCCTAATCTGAATAAAAAAAAAAATTGAAATTAAATAGTTTCCCTAAGTTCTAAGTATTAATTAAATTATTTAGCTTCTTTTATGAATGCTCTTCTTATATGTTTTTAATTCTGAACTGTAGATTATTAATTACTTATTTTTATATTTATATTTTTTCTTGCAGGACAAAACCAAATCTCGTCGCAATGAACGCAACATTTTGACCTTCTACGAGAAGATTGCCGTGATACGTTACTACGATGAGACGAACATCTCACGGAATAGTTTGGCCAAGATGTTCCACTGTTGCGCTACCCAAATACGCCGCATTCTGGAGAAGAAGCGAGAGTTGCTACAACAGCTAGCCACTCTAAGCGAAGCAGATGCTTCGATCATCATTGAGGAGATGACGCGGAAGCGTCGCAAGTTTGAGATGAGCGCCATTAGTTTCTTGTTGCACGAATGGGTGGAACGCTGTCGTCAGCTGCGACTTGGCGTCAGCATCAGGAATCATACGCTTAAGGAGACGGCACTCAAAATGGCAGCTGTTCTCAATTTGCCAGCATTTCGACCATCTTATCGCTGGCTGAATCGCTTTCGTGGCAAATACAAGTACGAGGACGATGACTTGGGCTACATGGGACCGAATCCAGTGTCCAGCACGCTGCCCGTGGAGCAGATTATTGTAGAATTTAAGCAATCGCTACCCAACTTTATGCAAAAGGAACTGGCGGACATCACAGACATTGATGGAAATACAAAGCTAAAGATCACAGCGCCTACGCCGGATTTTGTTAATTTGTCGAGCGAAAATAGCGAAATCTCTGATGACGACGACGGAGTTGAATTGGTCACTTGTGAGCCAAGTGTGCTTCACTCCCCTGCCAGCACATCGGATGGCGAAGACGAAGTGCCTCAATCTCAGCTGCCGCAGCAGCCCGCTCAAGAAGATGCGGCCTCGACTAGTCTACTTTTAAATGCCGGCACTTGTTCGCTGCTGAGCAGCGTTTTTCCCCACTTGGCCATCATACATCAGTTTGCGCTCATGAACTCCGATGTGCAGGCGCTGGAGCTGATCTCGCAGCTGGGCGTTCACATGCAACAGCAAGCCACCTCGGGCGCTTATCGCGCTTCCCTAACTATGGCGCCAAGTGGCGACGAGCACAATGCTATCGGACTGCCAATGGAGCTGCCGCCGGGAAGCATCTTTGCAGACATTGATGATATAGAGTTGATAGAATAAGCTAATGTACAATGCTAAGATGCTAGGCTACAAGTAACATTTGCATGTAGTCGACTGTAAGATACCCACTAAACATTTATGAAGAATAGATAACTATTAAGAGTGGTTGCACCTTGAGCTTTATCATTGGGAGGAAACGTGGTTTAATTCGCTACAGATAAAAGTCGCATATAAAGATCATTATAAAAGATGGATGGACAAGCAGATTCCACCTCCCTAATTATTCGATTTAAGGCGGCTTGGTCGAACCTCAAAACAAGAATTTCGAGACCCAGCACTCATATCATATCTATGGTATTCAAGTTTTAAAGGAAGATTATGTTATCTCCCACCTACATTCATATGTGGGTATTGTCTACAAATTTTATATCTCTAGCTTTTAAAGACTATGAAATTAAGAAGATCATAGAGACGGGCCATATATCACGGTATACAAGATGTATCTATCTATTATCTATTCTATCTCTCTTTTCTCAATTCTCTTATTTTGCCACATACACTTGCCATTAATTTTTACCACTTTTTTTATCTTATTTCTACCAGGTATGTAAAGTCAGTGCAGCACTCACCATGCGCTTGTCGGGTATAATGATCATATCGGTGCTGCATTCCGGTGTCGCTTGCTCGGGCTTCACTTCCGTTTCCTCGCCCTCGGCAACATCCTCCTCCTCTTCCCCCTCTTCCAAGTTCATAGGGCTATTGAGAGCCACCAAGTCCTTGGGACATATTTTATCGATGCGCGCATCATGCTCCACCAGTCCCACCTGCATTTTAGACATAATAACACGCTCACGCATTATGGCATTGGTTTTGAGCTCCTCTGGTGTGCGTTGCGGCACAATGCACATGCTGAACTCATCGTAGAGATCGCACTTCTTCTTGAACGGGCGAGAGAAACGCGACTCTTCGGCCTTTTGATGCAGGCGGCGCAGCTCATCCTCGATGGTCAGCACATGTGAGATTGTCGAGTTTGGCGGTTTCTTTTGGCACACGCGATCTCGGGGCGGACAACTATCCACTTTCCACTCGGTGATTACATTGTCGCCCATATACGTTCGGACTGCATACGGATTCTCGGAGGGACTTGCGTCCGCATTGACTTCAACGAACTTTTTAAGCATTATGCACTTAAAATTTTGCAGCAAATAAAATGTGAATTGTTTACAGTAAATTTGGTGATCGGATTCGTTTTGTTTGTTTGTTATTGAACAACCACACACGATTGATTAAAATTGTTAGTTAAAACCACAAAAAGCCTACTCGTTTTTGGCGCGTTCAAAAAATGTGCAGTGCTGCCAGACCCACATAAAACGATGTCTTTCAGTAACAGAGCGCTGTTAGTTAACAGCGTTCAAACAAGTTAAGCTGTTATCGAATGGCGGACGAATGGAAAAATAAATTGATTTTTCATTTCGTATTTTCTACAATAGAATATTATTTATTAAAACTATGATCTGTAGAAGGAGACCACTTATAAAGCGTAAAATACTCAGAAATAACAAGCTGTTTAAAAATTCGCGGCTTCTTGCTCATTTTTGGAAATATACCGCAATGTTAAACGAAGAGAAACCAGCTGACAGGTGAATTTGGTATATCTTATCGAAATACGAGCAAATGCAAACCACATAATAAAAGTTAACATAAAATGCTTTAAACAAAACTTATGTCTTTAAGAAAATAATAAATAAATAATTCGTAATGAATTTCCACATTATGTTGGCCAAGAATTCTACGATCACAAATCGATATTAAAAAACAATTCAATCTATCGATGCATCGATAGTGCCAACGATGTTTCTTGAGCTCTCAGAAAACAACAACAAACGTGAGCACGACGGACAAACGACAAGTTAATAAAAAGTGCATTCGCTGCGTGGTTTAAGCAACTAAGTAATTGTAAGGTGTACAATTCGCATTGCATACGAATTGATTTTGCCGCAGATGTAACAAAACGCGACGCACAAACACTGCTCGCTTTTCTTGGCGTGTTTTCGTTTTTTCTTCATGGGCAAACTATGAAAATTGATGAAACGATAATTTGACGACTTGTTCAGCAGAAAAATAAAAAACAACAAACAGCAAGATGTGGATTCAACCGAAGGATTTGCTGCTCCCATCGCCTTTCTGGTAAGTTAAAGCAAAATTAATTTCACAACTAGGGGGTGTTGCCTTCTTTAACTATGCATTGGGATGCTGTGCACAGCCATCGAAATTCCCCCGCACCCGCAATTCCAGCAGCTGATTAATTTAAAGTACACACACACACGCACGCATAACACAACAGTATTTTCGTGTAGGTGTATGCATGTATTGTGTGGCTTTGTTATTGTTGTTGTTGTTTCTTTCGCGAACTATAAGCTGATAACTAATTGAGCAGAGTTCAAGTCACCAACTCTGCTCTTGCTCGTTCTCCCTGCACAGATTCTCCAAGCACAGTTTCTGAACAAAGAGTCAGCGAGAGCTTCAAAATATACATACATATGATTGTTCTTTTTTTGTTTTTCTGTTGTGGTTCGCAGCACAACTGTTTTTGTTGCTGCGTAATACCAACACACTCCCAACTCACACGCACACTCACATGCACCCGCTCGTCTATTTGAGTATTTATGATGTTTATTTTTTGATTCCCCTTTTTTCTGTTACAGGATCGCTGAAATGTATTCCAAATATTTTGTGCTACAAAAGCGACGCGGGCACGGCGAATCTCGTGGCTTTGGATCCATGCTGGTGGGCACATTTGACAGCGTCATGAGCACCAAACCGGCGCCATATCGCATACTGCATCAGACGCCCTCCTCCGAAGTTTCTTACGGTAGGTTTGCCATCTCCCCTTTCTACCTCCCGTTTAGCACCTTATCAGCGAAAGAGAGGTATACATATTGGGGTATGGGTGGGGGAAGTATTGTCCATTCACTCGGCGACTCACTGACTCATCCACTGCATACACACTGGGAAAGGCAGATCCATACATGTGTTATACGTATATATGTATGCGATAGATTTGTGTTGCAGTGGGACGAATGTCTTCACACATTTACAATTAATAGAGTGTACTTCTGGGTTCTCGTTACGCAGGTAAAGATGTTTTTGAAGTGTCTATGAATGGGTAAAGATGTTTATGAAGTGTCTTTGAGTGGCTTTAAAGACAGACTGTACAGTAAAAGATGATATATATGTCATATATATATGATATCAATTCTGAGTTTTCACTGTATACTATATAGAGTATAATATTTAAGTGAACATAAAAAGTTCAATGATACAAGAAAAGAATACTTGAAAATAAGAGTAATATAAAATGAGAGAAAAAATTGATATATTTTAAAAAATGGAAATTAAAAAGAATGTATAGATAATTTGAAAAGACGGAAATATGTGTACCTAGGCAGATCTTATTATCGATAAGCAGGTAAAGATATTTAATCACATTAAACACAGACTGTACCATTATGGAACACAGAAGTAAACTTTTAATGCTGTGTACAATAATTATTAAGTAAACAAACAATAAATGTGTCAGTTAATAATGATAGGACAATAAATAATAATGAATAGGTAATATAATACTACTAAGGAATGGAAATAATATAAAAGAGACAAGAGAGACAAGAGTGTGAATACTTATAGCGTTAGCTGATCTTAATGAATAAAATATAGTAAATGCGACATAATGTCACGTATCAAAAGCAATAATTCAATGGTTAGCCTTAGTAAAGTTCACTACTCAATACATTTTTACTTTTAACAAAGAACTTTGCAGTGAATGCACTGAAAAGGAAATATCATTGATTACAGTACCTATATTTATGGATTATGATTATTATATGTCCTTTAAAATTTATATAAAGCTAGAAAACAATGCAATTTTCAGAAATACATTGACTTTGATCTCTTCCATTGTTCTTTTAAACATAACTAAGTATCTTGAATAAAATTAATATGTGTGGTATTAAGCTCATACCAATCGAAAGTAGAGGAGCGCTAAGAAGGTCTATATACAAATAAACAAGCGAATTGAAAGATCAGAAAACGAAAACAATTTGTGTAAATTTTAGCTCAGAAGAAAACTGTTAAATTGAATTGAAATTTGACTGGTGATTTTGGCAATATTTTGTACAATTTATGCTGTCAGTATTGAACTCTGTTGACATTCGGGTTCAAATGTCTTCAATCAAGCATTTGAAATATATTCATTTATAATACAAATTCACATGTTGCCGATATCTGATTGTTTGTTTGTTCAGCTGATATCTAGGTTTGTGTGTTCCACAAACATAACAATCTTACATATGCACATATATCGTAAAAATCAGCTCAAGTAACAGGCGAAAAGAAATCTATAGCAAGCAGCTGTATTTATTTTTGCTGCGTAATAATAAAGACTGTAAATATATGAGTTCAATTCCTTGGGGACTTTTGCCCGCATAAATGAAATGCTACAATTATTTTTAAAACAATTTTATTTTAAACCTCGAACAACTTTTTTCTATTTCCATTTCCATTTAATTTGTAAGTTTTGACCGCAGACAATGAGATCTTTAAACAGCTTTAGGTTGCATTTAAAACATATTAAATATAAATACTCATTTGCTGTATTAATAAATTGTTCTGATAGCTCAGCAAATGTGTCACCCCCCTTAGATAACTCAAAGTAACACAGTATATAGAATTGTTTATTTGATAGCATTACAAATTATGAGAGCACGGTTTTCTAATAGTTATTATTATGATTATTCCTTATCGCTAGAAATTGCAATTGGTCTGACGCAAGACGAGATCGTAAAGGACTGGGAATGGCTGCAAACGAATCTCTTCAGTGTGCTCAATGAAATGGAAAATGAGGAGGAAGTGACAAACTTTACAATCTGCAAAATACAATCGCTGTATGCTCAAAATAATCAAGACGATACCGGTGAATCGCCGGACTTTAAAGTGATGACCTCACAGTTTCGAAAAATCTTCAAAATGCCCGAAGAGGAGCGTCTGGTCAACTCGTATTCAGCCACGTAAGTGCAATAGTCCCAAGAATTGAACAGTTTGTTAATTTCTTTGTTTTTCTGCAGATATGTCAAGAACAAAATACCAAGGCAAGGACAATTGTACATCTCGCTGAATCATGTCTGCTTCTATTCCTATCTCTTGAGCGAGGAGATTAAGCGTATCATACGTTTTGCGGAATTGGAGGACATCAGTCGCAGTGGCAAAACAATATATTTGAAGACTACCAATAACATGACCTACAATTTTACGCTGATCTTTAATGCAAGTAAGGCGCATGCTCTCATCGAGCAGCTCAATAAGATGGCCATACAAAAGCTGATACAGGATCCAGAGAGTCCTGTTGTCGATCACGACACATCGAATTACACACGCTTTGCCACAAAGATGTCGAAGGAACCTGTGCTCCTGCGAGACTTGACAGCACGTCAGAAATCCGAAGAGTTTCGAGTTTATTTCCGTCTACCACAAACAGAAATTATTGATGGCAAAATCAAGGCGGATATCTGGACGCCGTACTCGAAGCGTTTTCATGCCGGCTACATTTATCTCTCGCCCAATTTCTTCTGCTTTCGCAGCGATGTCAAGGATTTGGTTAGCCTTGTCATACCCATGAAGACTATTAAGGTGAGTTAAATGTTAAGAAACTTTTATAAGCAATTACTTGATTAATATTACTATTTGCAGAGCGTCGAGAAGAAGGACGATGGCCAGCAGCGTTATGACAACCAGATTGTCATTTTTTCGTCGGATAATGTGCCCTTTATGTTCTCAAAGATTGTCGATCGTGAAGTGCTCATCTCCAAGATCACAGATCTGCTTTCCCGCATACACATGTAAGATATTTTTTCTAATTTAAGTAATATAAAGTATTTCAGTGTAATTTTTCTTACAGTCCCGTGAGCAGGGAGCGCGCTAAATATGATATATCCTGGAGTAAGCAGACTGCTTTACTCAACACATTCAAGACGCAGTTCAGTCCCGACATACAGAAGAAACAGGAACAGAAGTTAGCAAGATGGGAGGATCATTTTCGTGATTTTGGACGTGGCATTGCGATGTTTCGCACTACAGATGTGATCAATTTGATTGTGGAAGGCATACCGGATAAATTGCGACAGGAGATTTGGCTCATCTTCTCGGGCGCCATACATGACAAGGAAATGAATCCTGGACTGTATGAGGATCTCGTAGAGAAGGCTGCCTGCATTAAAAATAGCTTTGTCCACGACGAGATCGATCGTGATTTACCACGCTCGCTACCAGAACATCCGGCTTTCCAATGCACTGATGGCATTGGCGCCTTGCGACGCGTGCTCCAAGCGTATGCATTACGGAATCCGCAGGTTGGCTACTGTCAGGCCATGAACATTGTATCATCGGTATTTCTATTGTTTTGTGATGAGGAGAACGCCTTCTGGATGCTGGCGGCGCTCTGCGAGAATCTATTGCCTGACTATTACCAGGACAAGATTGTGGGTGCCCAAATCGATCAAGGTGTGCTCAATGAGTTGGTGGCAACGCATCTATCCGATTTGCATGAACATCTGGAGCGATTGGGTGTCATCAAGATGATCTCCATCTCCTGGTTCCTCACCATATTCATTAGCGTCATCAGCTACGAGAGTTCGCTGCAAATTCTCGATTGTTTTTTCTACGAGGGCGCCAAAATCATATTTATGATTTCGCTGCAAATCATCGAATGGAATCGAGACAAGCTGCTCGATTGTCAGGACGATGGCGAAGCTATGCTGGTATTGCAAACGTATTTGGAGGGCATCTACAATCCAGAGTATCAAGTGCCACCGCCCACAGACAAGCGCAGACAAGAACGCCCCCAAACCCAAACAGTGCAGACTCTCATCTACGAGGCGTATACGAAATTCGGTGCAGAGCTCACGCAACAACGCATCGAGGAGTTGAGAAATAAACATCGTCGACTCACTGTGCGACAATTTGACATTGACAACGAGAAGACTATTGTGAAGGCGCATGTCCAGAACCCATACTTCGAGCGCCTTGAGCTGCATACGCTGCTCACGATTATCAGAGAGGAGAAGCTGGTGCTAAAGTCGGTTCAGCAGCAGCAGAAGACACAAAGCTTGAGTGAGGCGCCACAGCTGCAGCATCATCAATCGCCCGCACGTGATATTATGCCAGGCGGCGGCAGTGGACGCCATGAGGCCTATTCAGTTAACTATGAAGTATTCCACACGCTTTTCAGCGAGCTGACGCCTTGGCGCAAATGCGTCAGCGTCGACATAGCCGAGAAGCTGTTCAGGGTAAGTCGCAATATTTTTGCACATATTTGTTATATGATTTTAATGGAAATTTTCTTTTTAATCAGCTCACGGATAAGAAGGGCACGGGACAGCTGGACTTTGGACAGCTCGTTAACGCCTTGGGCTTGGTTTGCTCCAACAAGAGCACGGAGAAGTTGAAGCTGTTGTTTGTGCTGCATTTGCCGCCGCTGCTGTCGAAGGCGGAAATTGAGCGCACTCGTCGTCCACGTCCACGCACCAAAGACGATGCCGAGGAGGCCATCGAAGCGGAGGATTTCTTTGAGTAAGGCTTTATTATAAAGTAGAAGAGTTACTCTTATTTAGAGCCAACTGCAAATTAAAAAAGAAAACTTTTTTTATGTTACTTTTTCGCTTTCGAATGTATGCTAATATTTTTTATGTCTTGCTTACAGTGATGATGCCTCCGAGTCGATTGAAGCGCTGCCATCGCCATCGGATCAAAACTTCGATGCCGATGACTTTGCCTTGATCAGCGCCACACAGCATTTGCATAATCTGGCTGGCATATCGGGCAACACATTCATGGACTTGTCACGCACACCGAATCTATCGCTGAACTCGAATGCCTCGTCGCTGGCGCATCGCAACTCGACGTTCTATGTGGATCTGCCGGGTGCTGCTGGTCTAGCCGGACTGTCGGGTACTGCAACACGCACTGATGCTGGGCAGGAGGACGACTACGACATCGGCCTACACCAGCAGGGACGTTACGAATCGATTGACACATTTTCGGATATTTCAGATTTGGGAGCGGCCCGCATGACGCCCCCAACGACAGCTGGGGCTGCATCAGCAGCAGCAGCTGGTTCAAATGCGGCTACAGCCGCCGAGCAAATGCTACTGAACGTTGAGACTATATCGAATTTCTCGCAGATCAGCGATCTGGTTGCAGCCACACGTCTTGATCGTGCCGACTCCAACGCTACGGACACACGCAGCCTGGGCAGTCTGGGCTATTTGCTGGATCAACCCAGTGAGGGAGCCGCTGGCGGCCATTCGCCAGTGCCGCATATGCGTAAAGAGAATTTCCAGCTGCTGTGGCGTAGCATTATCGAGATCATGGGTTGTGTGCAGGACGAAGATATGCGACGAGCATGTAAGTAACGCGAACTGTAGCAACTATCGAATATTTAAGCATTTTCTTTTTCACTTTGACAGATGAAAATCTCATTGAGTTGGGCAACAGCAATATCAAAAAAGAGCCGAGCTTGGAAAGCTTTACACAGCTGAATTTAGCTGGCAGTGGAGATGAGGTAAGTTCATATTTTCTCTTCTCTAGAGTGCTATTAATGTGATCCTTAATTACAGCAACCGGATAACAATGGCAATCCGACAACGCCGGCTGCAGAGCCGAGCAGCACAACGCGTCTGTTTATTGCGCTCGAGGAGGAGCTGCGACAGGCCAAAGCAGCCGCTGCGGGTGGAGGAGCCGCTGCAACCACAAGAACAACAAACACAACGAGCAGTGGCAGCAGCAGCAGCACGAACATCTCTGATGGTTGGCACATATCCATCAAACAGTTTATCGCCACAGCGCTCACATGCGAATGCATTGAGAAGGCATTCCAGACGAGCACACGCATTGTGGAGCAGATCGAACAGCTGCAGAAGAAGCGACGCAAATGCTTGTCCACCAACTACAACTACTAAATTCCCCCCTTAATCTCTCTCCCGTAGAACCCAATGTATTAGCCATAAAAAGAAACTCTCTATCCACCAACCCCAACTTCCCTCAACAGATAGAACTGTGCAATGCGGCTTGAACCGTCGTTATATACCGTTTTATATATAAATATGTATGTGTTGTGTACCCGTCTACTATCCGAATTAGTTAAGCCAATTGTTTGTGAATATATAGTTCTATTATACCTATTATTATTACATTATATGAAAAGATGAAAGTCCAACTTAATGTGTGGCAAATTTATTTCAATATATATGCACAGTTATATATCGACATAATTAATATACACACATCAACTCATTTACTACTGATCCATTTCCACATCCTCCAGCTGCTTTGAGTTCCTTCGCGCCGCCGACTCCTGGCGAGCATGCTCCGCGCTCCGCACCAGACACTCCTCATAGTTCCACTTGGGGAAGACGCGTTTGTAGAGATACATGAAGGCGGTGTCATAGGAACGCAGCTGGCCATCGAAATAGCACTTCATGTGACCGTGTGTGCCCAGCGATTCCTTAATGTGACCCAGACGACCGCATTTGGTGCGTAGTTTCACCGGCTTGAAGTACTCCACGTCCTCCTTGTAGAAGAACATGTAGCGTATGGTGGCCGATTTACGATTGATGCGCATCGGATGTCCACTAAGCACCACACGCTTTAGCACAATGCGATCCGGATTGCAGGAGAGCAGGCGACCACGTGCCACCAAAGCAAGTGTAGAATCGGGATTCACCTTGAACGCCAGTATGGCAGAGGGTGGAAACTGTATGGGCGCATAGAAAGTGGCGCAAACAGTTTCGTAAGGTCTGAAGAACCGTTCAAACTTGTGCTTATCCCCGTTGGTGTGCTGACTGTAAATGGGATTGACGACAAATCGGCGATAGCCACACTGCACAATCAGTTGCTCCTTGGACTTGAGAGGCACCTCAGAGTCAGGGATGCGCTGCAACACCACATTCATCACACACATCTGATGTTCATGCGGCAACATGCCGTAGACAATCACGTTGTCGGTGTACTGTGCGGATCGGAAAGCATCCCAGCGGCTTTGGGACACGTTGATCACATGCAGCGTGATGTACAAACCGGGCTAGAAATAGGAAGGAATCCAATTAACACTTTAATTAAGTGATTAAATAAATAAGCTTAAATCACTCACCTGAATTCCCACGAAATCCTTAGCCTCTGTGAGGATGCGTCGCTTGGTACGATCGAAGTTCTTAAACTGATAGATGCGCGCATAATCGCTGGGAAGATTCTCTTTGGCATCCCAGGGCGAGGTGCGGAACGATTCGAGGCCTCGATACTTTTGGAAACGCTCGTGAGCCGGCACATCGAGTGGCGTATCGATCTCATCAGGCCACAGCTGATCCGTGCGCGCCTGCTGCAGTTTTTGCAGAGATTCACGCTCCTCCTGGAAGTCCATTTGCTGATCATACTTTTCGTCATTGATCGCTGCTTCCGAGGAAACGGAAACACTGTCCAAATACTCTTCTGTGTCCGAGTCACGCTTCTCGTACTCATCCTCAAACGATTTATTGTCACAGGACATGAAGTCCTCATCCTCGTCCTCTTCATCGTCACTCATATCTTCATCATCCTCATCGTCGTCGTCGTCATCACCGTCCTTGTCCTCTACCTCCTCGACATCGGGTATCCAGGCAGCTTGATAATCACTGTAACCTTTTGGCACACGTTTGATTAGACGCGTCTTCTTGGTTTCCTTTTGGGAGGCCTCGATTTCCTCCTCCGTTGGCCACGTTTGCTCCGCATCCATAGGATCAGGTATATTCTCCGCTTGCAGCGACGTTTGCTTAGCCGGGTTGCTGACAGCCAATACGCGCACCTCCGTGGACTCGCCTTCGCGACTCTTGTCCAGTTTGTAAGGATCGGGTGGTCCATCGACTTGACCCAACTGATAATCGCCAAGACCGGGTATATGCACTAATCCGTTCACATTCAACGATTGACCACGCAGAAAACCAGTTATTTTTAGCGTACCGAGCTCACCGTTGGGCACATATTCCACGATATCGCCAAACAGATGTGGACGATTCTTGACGTTATGAAGCACACGTTTCTTTTGCCCTCCAATGCGTCGCATCACATTCAATCCTTCACCTGAGCTATCCAGCTGCATTAACTTCTCTTCTGGCAGCAACTTGGTGATGAACTTTTGTGCCGCCTGCTTGGCAGCTGTGCGACGCTTGGGATTTATGGACTCGAGATCCATCAGAGCAACAACAGGTGTGGGAATGCCCTGAGCTGAAATCATGTTGAACACCCGCTGTCCCCAGCGATCGAAGATCTCATCGTCACCAAACGAGGCAGAGGTTAGCATCAGCGTTGTGTCGCACACCTTCAGATAGTCGAGCACAATCAACTCGTTCCCACGTCCAATGGGAGGCACCACAAAGGCGAAACGTTGCTTGAATCGCGGTAAATTCATGTAAACAATGCCGCTGCCTGATTTCTCCACCACAATCTCGCTGTCGCAACTCTCCAGTATGGCCAATGCAGAGTAGGCATCGATTTGCTCGTGCATCGGCAGCAAACAGACCAGAAACGGAGCCGTGTTTTGGCCACCAAGTTGACGCTTCTGCTGCAGCACTTCATCGCGTTTGTTTTTGCGCAGCTGATTCATTTGATTGCGTCGCTGCTCCTTGCGTTGCTGTTGCTTGTGCTTATGCGAAATGGCCTTCAAGCCAACTTTGCCTAAAAACAATACAAGTTAATGCTGCACTTGTTGTTGAGGTGCAAAACACAAGACAAACCTTTTACTGCATTGTCGATGGCGCCTTTGGAGCGATGACGTCCGGTTTTATGCGCCTTATTCGTTTGCTTTAACGGACCAGGCCGATGAAATGTATGATCCGCCATGTTTGGCTTATTTATTACCACAAATTAAAGCGAAATTATCAATATTTTTAAACCGTATTGTTTTCTTTACAGGCGAGGCAAGCACATGTTTCCAAAAGATATCGATATCGTTGAATCGGGATATCGATGGCAGCTGCGCAAAGTGTGACCACACGCAATTCATAGTGTTGCAAGCGTAACAAATGTTTTTACACTGCAGAGCGCGAAAATTCAAATAAAACAGCAAGTTGTTTGTTTTTTAACCACATTCAATGTAAATATGTATTTGTTGTTATGGTATATTTTTAGTACATTACATATGTGTGGGTGTGTATGCAAGCAAGCTTGCTTACAAATAACGTTGTTTATTTTATATGTAGGTTTATTTTCCATATGATATAAGTATGCGTTGGTTTCTCCGAATGCATCCGTTAGTTGAATAGTTGTAGTAAGTAACTGCATATATTTCTTTTCTTCATTTTTCTTTTTTTTTGTCTTATGTATTGCATATAGAGCATGCCGAAAGTTTTACATAGAGTTTTAACTAACTTAATTGCATAGAGTATTTAATAGTTAAATTTCTTGGGGTTTTCTTTGATTGTGTAAATAATTTAAAATAGTAATAGTATTAAACATTTCTGTTTTGTTTGTTTTTTTTTTTGTGTGCGTATTTTTTGTTTTGTTTGTGTGGGATTAAAACTTAACGGTAGGCATAACACTTAACGATTTCATAAAAATAAACGAAATAGTCTCAATAAATTTACATACATAATTAAATAGTTGGTAGTTTTTGTTGTTGTTGTTGTTTTTCGTATCTTCAGTTAAGGTAAATTGAGTGATTGTTTTGTCATTAATTGGGTTTGGTTCAATCTAGGTAGGTTGCTCTCATGGCAATGCCTTTGTTTTTTTATATGTATGTATGTGTAAAGTATACTTTATATGTAGATTATGTATGTATTGTTACATTCATTTTTTGTAGTACATATTTCACATATTGTATGGCCACTAACAGCGCTATTATATTAAATACGAATTATGCATGTCGTCTTAGCCATTTCCCATTCTTGTAGACGTGTTGGACAAATCTCAATGTTGCATGATTTTGCTGCGCGATGCGAATTTTCGCCACGAATTAGTTTCTTACCCCCAACAGGGACTTCTCGCCATTGTCCCCGACAAAAATAAAGTATGCACTTGTATATAGATATATATAATATATATATGTATATATTGTATTCAATGTATATGTATATATTATTCATTATTATTTATTTCTGCTATCAAAATGCCAACACAATGCACTCTGATCTTCTTCACATTTCCCCAGCAAAAATTCTCTCACATCGTGAGCAACGTTTGTTTTTTTGTGTGTGTATGTAAAAAATTATACATCTCCCTTCTGAAAAAATGCCAGGCAATATTCAATTTACATACAAAATGCTAGCCACAGCTCTCCTCTCGCTCTCACTTTACCTCTAAGGTCAGGGCCTTATAAAAAGCTGTGTTGCCAACGCGTGCTCCTCTCAATAGCCAATATCTTTTTGTTGTTGTCGTTTCGGTTTTATATGGAAATATTCTTTTTTTTTTTTTGGTTTTTTTGTTGTACAAATTTGCGCATTGTTTTGTGAGCTTCTCTTTGTTGATTTTTTTTGTTTATTTATTTTGTTTGGTTTTGTGCAAGTTTTCATTGTGTGCTTTTAGGGGGCGGGGACGGTTGCGGGGCATTAACAAATTACATGTTCCTGCATTGAGCGCAAACGGATCGAGCCTTTGTATTGTCACGCACAAAATCATGCACATTGAATTTTCCATCATCGCCATGCTCGTAGCCGCGACTCTTCAGCTGCCTATCGAAGGGGAAAGAGAGTGAGAATTTATCATTAGTTGCGGAGTAAAGAAAAGTAATTAAATTCTATGGCCAACTTGAAAGTTATCATCATGTCTGTCGCTGTCTCTGTCGTGTGTTGAGTTAAGTTTTTGTGGCAAAGCAACTCTTTCTCTCTCTCTCTCTCTCTTGCTTTCGCTTACCTGGCGACCGCTGTGAATGCCAGCTCCACATTGAGTCCCGTCTTGGCCGATGTCTCCATGAACGGCACATTGTGCTCACGTCCAAGTCGTTCGCCATCCTCCCGTTTCACCTGTCGTTCGCTGCTGCTGCAATCGGCCTTGTTGCCTAGTGGAGTGGGAGTGGGAGGGACGGAGAAAGTGATTCGTTTGAAAAGCGACAAAAGTTGCACAAGTTTTACACTTGCAATTCAATTAAATGGCCCAACAGCTCTTAATCAAATCTATTTGGTGCAGCCTTTTCGAAACTCAATCTCACCTATTAAAACGATGACCACATCCTCCTGTGCATACTCTCGTATCTCGCCCAGCCAGGCGCGTATATTATCGTAGGTGGTCTTGTTGGTGACGTCGTACAGCAAGAGCAGCGCTAAAAATGGAGGTGAAGTTGTGTTCAAATCGAATCAAATACAACTAAAAAAGCTACAGTCGAGGGTGTTCGACTGTGAGACACTCGCTACCCAATTTGAATAAAAGCAAAGCACTGCGATATTAATTTTAAAATATACCAAATTAATATACTGCAATATATACTGAAATATACCAAAAGCCATATTTTGTATATCGATATACCATTGTAATCAAAATATACCATATTTGGTATATCACTATACCGTAACAATGAAAATATTCTATATTTGGTATATTAATGTACAATATTTGGTATATCATTTGATATAAAATATAGCATATTTGGTATATCAATATACTGTCACAATCAAAACATACTATATTTGGTATATCAATATAATATTACAATGAAAATATACCGTATTTGGTATATCATTTGGTATAAAAATATACTATTACATTCAAAATATACCATAGTGCACATACTAAGATCTGCTTGCTTAGAAACATAACAAGTGCTGCCGAAAAATATTATAGTTCTATCTCTTATAGTATCTGAGATTTAGTATTTTACACGGACTGACGAACATGATCAAAAATATATATACTTTATAGGGTTGTAGATGAATCCTTATGTCTGTTACATACATTTCCTGCAGGCTCAAAGTTAAAATACCTTTCTACCCTAAGGTTAGCGGGTATCAAAATGTAGTCCAAAAGTGCAGCAACAGCTGGGCACTAAGTTAGTCAGTTTATCACTCTGTCAGTCACTCACTCCGTCACTCAGTCCATCACTTACCATGTGCATCGCGATAGTAGGCGTGCGTCACGCTACGGAAACGTTCCTGGCCAGCTGTGTCCCAGATTTGCAATTTGACGCGCGTGCCATCGACGACGACCACTTTGTTCTATCGATGTTGCAAAGTGAGTTATGCAGCAGTCACATTTGTGTGTTATGCAAAAAGGAAACGTTGTTGTGTCAATGAAAACGCAATTGTTACACAAAATGCAATTAATTAACGAATTGTTGTTCTGCATGCCAAAGAGTAACACACAAAAAGATCAAGAGAACGAGCGAGAGCGTGAGGAGCAAAGCGGGAGGCATTCAATATTGCGTATACGCAATGCTGTACAGAGCATGCAGACAGACATCAAATACACTCGACAAAAACAGTAATACAATTACAGGTTAGCTGTGTAGGACTTTTAATGATATAAGGCAACGACTTTGTGCCTGCTGCCTGCTCAATTCAACTTCGAGTAGCCTCAGACAGTCAGTCAATATAATAAATGCTCAACAACTGTGTGTGTGTGTGTGTGCGAGTGTGTGTGGCAGCCAGATTGAGTCTTATGTGTGCAGACAAATAAAAACGAAAAGCCAAAAAACGATGATAGAAAAAACAAACTTCTAGATAAGTAAACACAAAGTCAATGCACTGCAACTTAAGACGAACATTTACGGGGAGGGAAAATTCATTTGGAGCGTAGGTAAATAATATGAATCGCAGTGAATACACATACGAGAGTACCTGGAAATATATTTGATTTATGCTCAAAGAGTTGTTGACTGGCAAACATTACTAAAATATTGGTTAAGCTCTAAATCTCATTTATTATTTAGTGCTTTAATTTGCACAAAACTGCAAATCTTTATCAAATATTTATGATGCGTGCTTTAAATAATTAATGCACTTTCGCTGTCAATTGCTGAACTTGCAAATTAGCTCACAATTATTTGCAATTAAAGTAAAATAAATTCAATTTACGATTCTTGATAATTCAATTATATAAATTGCAGAGAAACATTTGCTGAGCATTGTTTGGATTTTAATAAATTGCTTCGCTTTAGAAATCTGCGGATATATTTTAGTTAAGCATTAAATACATTATTGCGTTGCTTTCAATTTGCCGTCAAGACAACAAATTGAAAAGGCAGCAACAACAGCAACAACAACTACAAAAAAAGGACGTACAGAATTTAAGGTCAGTCGGAAATCATTTAGGAAGATTATACGTAACCACAAAAAAAAAAGAAGAATATACAGCAAAAAATAAAGGAAACACGTTAGGAAGCTGCAAAATCAGAAAAAGCGGACGCACTTATCCACACAAAACGGACTAAAAAGGATGACCAAAGGGGAAGGAGAAGGGGGAGCAAAGTTAATGGGCGACATGGCAAATACTTGTAGTTGTATTATTGTTGTTTAATAAATTTATGTGCCATATGAGCCACCAGCAATTTCTACGATAATAAAGCCCCTCAGAACTTGAAACAAAAACCTCACAATAATAAGCATGATAAAAGCAACAACAGCAACAACAACGGTAACTTAAATACGAGTAACAAGTGTACAAGAACGAAAAACACACACACATACATATACACACATGCTGAACACACACACACACACTCATACAAAGAGACAACACCATCAACAAGTCCTTTTCAAGTTCATATGCTTTTTAATAAATAGCCCCAAGGAGCTTAGCCGCAGCGAATGCTGGCAAACTGCTGGGGCAAGGGTGCAGCAACCCCCAAAGGGAGACTGAGAGGGAGAGAGATAGTAGAGAGTGGGGTAGGGGGAGGGGGAAACAAGGGACAAGGCTTGAACACGAGTTAAGCAGGCGGTAAAATGTTTCGCTAAAGCGCAGAGCGCCACAGCAGCTGGAAATCATGAAAACCGCAAAGCAAACAGACAAAGAAACACGCCACAAGAGAGTTTAGACGACACGCAGATACGCTGCAACAGGATTACAAATAAAACGTATACTTAATGTGTAAGTATACTTAATATGTACGTATACTTAATATTGCAAAAGTTTTTAATTAGCATAGCTGCAATAGAAAACCGTTTTATTAAATGTTAACAGCAACTGTTAAATGTTAACTACAACTGTTAAATGTTAACTACAACTGTTAAATGTTAACATCAAATGTTAATTGTAACTTCTAATTATTAACAGCAACTGTTAGTTGTGCCGGTTAAGCATTAACAGCAACTGTTAAACGTTAACGGCAATGTTAAAAGTTAACAGCATCTGTTAATTGTTTGTAGCAACTTTTAATTGTTAGTATTTATTATTAACAGCAACTGCTGAGTGTAATTCCTAAATGTTAACAGCAACTGTTTAGGAGTAACTGCTAATTAACGGCAACTGTTAAATGTAACTATTTATTATTAACAGAAACTGTTAAGTGTAACAGTAAGTAAACATTTAGTAATAGATTAAGTAGTAAGCTTAACTTTTAAACTGAGACACCAATTAACGTTTAACCCAAAGCAGGGTATAAGCACACACAGAAATACACACAAAGCAAAGGGAATTTCGCTTAGGGGAGAGGGAAGAAAACACAGTTGTTTGGGCTTGGGAGTCAGGTTCAACTTGGGCAGCAGTTATAACAAGAACGAGAACAAGAACAACATAAACCGAGGAACACACAAATAGACAGAGAGAAAGAGACAGAGAAGGAGAAGAGAGTAAGAGCGCAAATGAGGGAGAATGAAGACAAGATGAATAAGTTTGATGTGAACGCAGGTGAAAATCGTATTCGCATAGCCTTGACAACTGTTGACAGCGTACAGACAGGCAAACAGATAACAGCGAAGACAACAGGGAGAGAGACAGTGATACAGAGAAAGAGAGAGAAAGAGAGGGGAGACAGAGTGTAAGTATAGTAGACACACACATATAACAATTAGTAAGTAGTACACAACAACAACAATAATATGAATAACAACAACATGAATACAGACAGAGACACACACAGAGAGAGAAAGAGACAGACAGAGAGAGAAAGAGACAGAGACTGTGAGAAATCGCTTACCCTAAAATCAATGCCAACTGTGCTCAGGAAATAGCTGGGCACATAGCGACCATCGCGAAATCGAATCAACAGCGATGTTTTGCCCACTCCCGAATCGCCCAGCATTATGACCTGGCCAACAACAACAACAACAAATGTATGTGAGAGTGTGTGTGAGTGAGTATTACACATATGTATGTATGTTGTGTCTAATTAAGGTGACTTCTGCCTATTCTACAAATACTCATATTTAATGCATAGCTTATGAGAACTCATCCTGCCACTTGCCAATTGCCTCATGCCATTTGCCACTGCATAACTCTTGTGGTTTCTTTTGATTTTCAAAGCTCTTTCGGTGTCGTCTTCTGTTTGTCTGTTGACTTCAGTGGCAAGCCAAGCAAAATGAGATGCTACTACACCCAGGCAATTAAAACCGCACTCAACTGTTATTTGAGTATCGCACACTCAAATAACTGTATATAGTATATAAACTATACTATATAGTAACTACTGCTGCAACCCTCAGCGGTTGCATTACAAAATCTGCCCTTGAAGCTCGCTGAATTTTCTATTTGTCAATTGCACAAATTTTCCAGAGAATTTGCTTTGCATTTATATTATATGGTATTACTCTAAAATTTTTGAATGCGTCGACGACAACTTGGCAAAACTGAACTTTTAATAAGAATTTGACTGTCAATTGTTGCGCATCGCAACTTTATACTTAATGCCGCTCAATTTTGAATGTCTACAAGTCATACAACAATATTTGTGTTCTTCAGCGTTTGTTGAGCTCTTGCTTTTACTGCTAATGAATGTTAAGGCTTAAGAGCTAATAAAAGTTTATTTAGTTGTCGGGCAATTGACACACATGTTACTACATATATTTTAAAGCTGTTAAGATAGATTGTCAATTGCTGAGATGACTGATGGTAAATACTTAAAGTTATTTTTTTTATAGAAATTTTACAGTTTCTAACAGCTGTTAAACTTTTAAAACCAGCCTTATTGTTGTTGAAGTGACTACGTTTTTAAGGTCCCTAATCCTTGTAACTATTCAATTGTTTGGAATTGGATTACTTGTGTTGTGCCTATTTTATATAATCCCTTAAAAGCTTCCTCTTAAATTTTCGTGGCATGATTATTCTCGATAATTATAATTCCCTTTAACAGACTTATTCCGGAAATGGAATATTAGTGTTATACTTAATTTTATTCTATAATCCAAAACAACTGTTATACTTCCCAAACATGGTTGATGCTAGTACAATTACTTAACTTTTTCAACTGCTAATCATTACATACTTCACAAAATAGAGGGCTTATACGATTTCAATTGTTAAGGAGACGGATTACTTGTGTTATACTTGATTTTATATTATCATCAAAACAGGTGCTTAAGTTCACAAAAAAAGTTTGCTTTAAAAAGTTACCAAACTTTAACAGCTGCCAATCGTTGCAGTCTGTTAACATTTTTAAGCTGTGAAGATTGCAAAATATTACCGAGAAGGATTACTAGTGTTATACTTGATTTTATTTTATCACGCAAATGTTACAGTTTCTCAAAGATGCTAAATTTAATGATCCTTCTTGATTAAGTTACTTCAATGTATAAGCTGTTATACGTTGCAGTCTTTTAATAATAATACATAGAAATAATTATTACTAAGGTAAAGCTTTTATTATTCCTATGAACATATTATAATTTCTAATGACTGATAAAACGCAAAAAACAATTTTCTTGTCGTTACAAGCTTTTAACATTTATAATTTAACATATTAACAACTCTGTTAAACTGAATTTGAAATCAAATTGCGTCATTTCTCATAGTAAATGAAATCCGTTTATGCTCACAAGCTAAACTACATTTCATTAAGCTCCGCCACAAACTGAATTAATTGTATAAATCATAAGTGACAAGGGTAGCTCATATAAAGCTTATTCAAGCGGTTGTTCCCATTGAAATTAGCATTAACTACTTAATTAAGAGCTGCTAAAAGATGCACAACATTGTTGTTGTGGGGAGCAGAGGGGAGGAAGGAAACACCTTCCCCAGTCAAGTCTATCAGCCACAGCTAATTGTGCGCCTCAACAAATAGGCCAAGTTATTTGCATATTTCAAATTACCAAAGAGCCGCAAAAACTTTGCCATTTAATGCTAGATACACACTTGTATAAATATGTATTATGTATTTATATGCAGATCTCTCTACGTATATAATAAATGGTACTTTTAATGCTGGCATCTGGCAACTGGCAACTCATGCAAATATTTTTACTACCCAGGACTTTTGTTTGCAGCGCAAAAACTACGCAAGAAGCGCTTTAAATATGCGTATAAAAAAAATGAGAATAATTTAAATATGCAGCTGTTATACTTCTTATTCTTATACTCTTTCGTCTAGGATTGAGTCTAATGATTTTAAAGTTGAGATTGAAGCGGAGATGATGACTGTGATTTGGTTGTTAAGTTGAGCTAGGAAACTGGTTTTCTATTAACTTGTTAATTATCGAACTCTGTTCTGATTGTCAGCTAAACTTTTACCAATGATTAATGTCTTATCTTCATATCAGTAAGCCACAAAATTTGTGAATTTAAAATATTTACTGCTCAAACTCTTTCCTTAACATTCACAACAATTTAAGTTCCCTTGACTTTAACGCTTTCCTTTTCTACTCCAATTAAAGTGTATTTGAACGCCGCTTTTAGACTCCAACAACTTGTTTTATATTTTTTTATTCATATTTATATATAGTATATTTTTTTTATGTCTGCAGCTGCGTGCAGAAGGAAGTCGCAGCCGAGGCGAGGCATTTGTCATAATTCAAGTGAATTGCGCTAATGAAAAGCATAAGGCAGCAACTTGGCAGATGGTTGGCCTCCATTTGTGTTCCATTCGTTGTTTTTATTGTTGTTGCAAGGACACGTGCCACACAGCGAACTAAACTAAAGTGACTCTGTGCCCAGAGAAATTAAGACTGTGAACAAGCAAAGCATCACACACAGACAATGGCAAAAGGGAAGAGCATTTAATTTCCTCTTTTGTCACTTTGCACTTTATTGAATTTTATGACTTTATTTTTGAGCTTCTTATGCAAATCCCATTGTAATCGCGCATCAACGGCAATGCCATAAAAAATGCTCCCTGCAAAAGGAGTCGTAAAATTGTCAGTCAAACGGACAGACAGACAGACAGGCTGCCAAATAATACTATATACATATATAAATCAATTTGTGGCTCAGGTAAAAATGCTTTGAATACGATTTTCGGAGACTTGGCAGCTCCTTTAGCTTTAGCTTTAGCTCCTTATAAATACTTATAAATTTTAGGTTGTTGTTGGCACCTGATCTTTTGTTGTCGCCGTTTTTTGTAATGCAAATTGATAAATTTTATGCGGATTTGTCGACAAATGTTGCAACATGTCGACTACTGAGTGGGTGTGTTCAGTGTATTTGATTGTGTATTGTAATGTGTGTGTGTGAGTCACCTTGCCCATGATATCAAAGTCCTCGTCCTCATCCTGACCGGGTGCCGAGGATATCATGCGTATTAGAGCACGTCCTGCCGATTTGCAAAGCGTTGCTCCAGCGCCATCATTGCCGGGTCCCACAGTCGAGGCAGCAGCATCGACAGCAGCTCCGCCTCCGCCAGCAGCAGCAGCAACTGTGCCACCTCCTCCACCTCCAGTATCGAGCAACGGTTGCTGCTCGGCAGCTGCTGTCAGACGGATGCTGCTCAAAAATCTACTGCTAAAACCATTGCCAATCGATGTCGACTGCTGTTGTGTGGATTGTTGTGCTGATTGCAACTGCTGTTGCTGGTGTTGTTGCTGCTGCTGCTGCTGGTGGAGATGATCGCGATAGAGCTGCGATGGACTCATGTAGTCAGGCAGCAACGGCTGCTGTGACAGCGATTGCTGACGCTGATGCACAATGACGCTGGGACGTCGCTTCGGATAGCCATCATCATCGGAATCATCCGAGGCAATGCCATTGATCTTGTCCAGCGTTTTCACTGGCAACTGCCCTGGGGTAATGTGCTGCCAAGTGGGTTTGACCAGCGATTCGCGGCGCGTGGGCGAAGCACTGCTCAAAGATGGTGCAGTGACCAAAGATGGTTTTCGTGTTGCTCCAGTTCCGCTGCTGCTGGCAGCAATCGAATCGCTGCGATAACGTGTCTGCTGACGTCGCATCTTATTTGAAACCGTTCAATGTATCTGCTTATGATTTTGTGGCAAGAAAATCAATAAACTAACTGTTACCCATCATCGTCATCATCAGCGACAGCCGAAGAAGCAGATGATGAAGGCATTGATATCGACAGGAGGGCCGTAAAAACAACCCTCGGAGTGAAATAAAGGCAGCTCTTCCCTACTCAACGCAACTCAACTCAATCGAAATCCGGGTGCAAAGTTTGCTTTGCTGAGGCAGCGCAATCAAAAGGCAAAAGCTGAAGCTGAAGCGGCTGTTTGCCAGCAAAACTTTTGCCCCGAAAACTCATTAAAAATCATAAAACAAAAAAACAGAATACGGCACGCAAAAAAAAAAAGATGTACAAAAGCAAAAACCGATGAGAAACTGAAGACAAAATATATATGTTATGAATGCCTAAATATAAACACAAACACTCCCTCTCTCTCTTTCTCTTTCTCCTCTACTCCTTCCCCGTGTGCTTGCTGCTCTGTCTCTTTCAGTTTTGTAGTATTATATATTGTATATATTTACATCGTAATATAGCTGTAAATTTCATTAGCCCGCCAGTTATAATTTACTTTTGGCCAGTTGAAAAACAAATTACAAACTCACAAAATTCCCAAACGTAACAGAACAAGCTAGCATTCAACTTTAAAGAGACGACGACGGCGATGGCAGAGTCACAGGTGCAAATTGAATATAATTGCCTTGCCAACGACAGAGACCCAAATGAAAACCGAAACCTACCGGAGCCAAAGCTGTCCTCAGGGCCAAAAATGGCTGACATTGTCGTTGACAACGCGCACACACACACTCGCATGGTGTGGGGTCAGATTAGAGTGTGAGAGGAAGAGGAAGAGACTGGGTCGTGACCACGCCGCTAAATCAACAGTTGGTGTTGCGTGTACCAACCACAAAGCCAAACAACAAACACGCGCGCCTCTGCAGCCAAAAACACACACATACACACACACACACACACGCAGAAAAAGCTCAGAGCAACATTTCGGTTAATAATGAAGAACTGCAAAGGATTCGAACTAGCACGCGTGGGAAGCCAGCAAACAAACACAAACCACATTATTAACGTTTGGCCAGCCGAATAGTAGCTATTAATGCATAAACCTCTTAATTTCCCTTTTATACGCAGTGCCACGCCAAATGTTGCATACTTTTGCGCGCAGCGTGTTTGACATTGAAATCTCGCACAGGGTGACTCTTCAAATTACGCGCTTTAATTGTGTTGCATACTTTTGGGCAGCAAAATGAATTGCTTATTTAATATGGCATACACAGCTGCGTTGATTTCAATATTAAAACATATTTGCACCAGTTTGGCAATATTAATTACGACCGAAATGATTGATAATAAAAATTTCGACTGCATTTTGCGCAGTAATGAGGAGCTTATATTTGTTTAATTAGCAACAGTTTGCGTAATTGAAGCATACGTTTGAATGAATTGATTTTTGATTTCATCTACATTTCGCATATTTATACAGAGTATTTATTCTTTAATTCCAATACCTAGTTACAGAGTATGTCTTTATTACCTCAAACCATTTTCGTCTGCATTCCAAGAATTCCAACCTGAGTATCTGAATTCATATTTATAACCAAATTATAAATCTAAACACACATTTTTGCTTTGCTTTCTGTGTGCTAAGAATGTTGAAATAAATCTTAGCAACTATCGATTTAAATTAAAATTATTCATCAGTATAAAATAACATGAATTTAAATATGGTCAGATTTAATATCTTCCTTCTACTCAATTTAATTTATGAATCAAAAATGTTTAATATTTGTTTCTAAGTCTTATTTTCGCATTCTAATTATAATTTCATTAAAAATTCCATCGGTATCAATAATTCAATCAAAGCTAAAGCCATTTTCATGGTGATTTTAGTCAGCATTTCTTAAAATGTTCAAAGCGTGAGTCTAATTATATTTGAACATGAAATTCCATCGACATCTATAATTGTATCAATTCTAAAGCCATTTTTCATGGTGTCTGGAGGTTAATGCGATTTGCAGTCAAAACAAGCAAATGAAAACAAGATGAAAATGTCAATAGTCGGATGATGCTTGGCATGCATAGAAATTTTTGCACAATTTTCCGAAGGTCAACTCTTTGACAAAGCAAAAGCTGCAGAAGCTGGAAAATCAGAGACTACTTTGGCCATGACACGTTGCCTGCACGTTCTGCATTCTCTTCTGTGAGGCAACAAACAGCTATTCACCTTTTTAGTTGCCGGGTCGCAAGTCAATGTGCCTTGTGCGCACATTAAAAACGTTTTATGTAGCAACAGGATGGCTGGCAGCCAAGTAGTAAACCAGACTCGCAGGCACTGAACCAGCCAAGCGCAACTGGCGTCTTGTCTCCACCTGTCTGGGATCCCTTCCCCTCCTGACCTTTCTCTCCCATCTTCTTAACCGTCTGGTAATTGTCTTGAAGTTAAATCCAACTGTCCGACTGCCTCTTAAATGCTAGTGCACGGCACGTGCACAGCCTAGATTATATTCGGGATTTAGGTGCTACACAGCGAGGGAAAACTTAAGCTCTTGCCAATAACTATTTCATCTCAAAAATTAAAAACATAAAAAAAACTGTTTGAGGCTTATTATTTGATTGATTTTAAGTTAAATTGAGGGTTGCATTTTACGGAGTATTTGTTATTTGTTACTGACATTTGGATGTCTAGTTTGGAAACTGTAAGAATCATAATTGGAATGATTTACAATCTTATAAAACATTTTAAACTTTTCTATTCTACTAAAATATGATTTATATAGTTCAATATTATTAATAAATGATAATATTTTAAAGTTTTGAATTATCATTTATTATTAATATTGAAGTATAAAAAATATTTTAGTATTATAGAATATAAAATATAACTATATTTCAAAATTATAACTTAAAATTCATTTCAAAAAGTTCCGAAGCAGACACAACAGTTTTTTTTATATACTCGTATAATATAAAGCATTTCCCATTTCTTTCGATTATTACAGATTTACTAAATATAAGAAACAGTTAAATTTACTTTATTATTGGAGAATTCTATGCGAAGTTTAAACATGCAAGTGGAAGAACAAATAGGTCTGCAGCTTTAATTTAATTTGCCATTTTTCTCACCGAGCAGCGCATGTTGTTTTATGTTATTAGTAAAGTGATAAGAACGAAAAGGAATGCAATGAAAGCGTGGCTTAATTTGTAAGCCGATAGCACTCGTATCATTCCCTCATTCAGGGTTAAGGGACACACTTTATTAAAACAAAAAGTATACATTACACAATTAGAACGTCGACCTGAGCAGCAAGACGAAAGTTTTGTGTCAAGTGTTGCTATATTTACACTAGATGCCTTTATGTTGAATTCCAGTTTGAGTGAAAATTTGTAGAGTAAATAATTTTACGCTTGAAATGTGATATGAAATGATGCCCAGCAATCATCTATGCAATATTAAATGTAAATTCTTAAATTTGCATTCTTTTCTCTTCTTTTTGGGGCTTTTGCAACCCTTTTTCCTTTTTCGAATTTTATTCAGATTCGCACCCCAAATTTTGTCGACCCGTAAAATAACCTTTCAGCAGCAGAAGTGGACGACGCCAAGCAAAAATTGATAATATAATCAAGCTACTAACATTGTCAATCATTATGTGCCGATAACAAAAGTTTTTAATTGGGTTGTGCTTGCAGCATTTTCCACGGAAAAGCGACGGTGTCAAGTGAAAAGTTGCGAAACGAGAACGACAACGAGAACGAAAACGAGAGACAAACGCTTGAGTGAATCAAATGGCATTTTGCAACGTTTTTTCTCCAATCGCCTTTTTGCGTAATTACATCAATAATCGTATCGTACTCTCGTATAAGGCACAAAAATAAATGGACCCTCAGATCACGGCCTGTTGCACAGAAGAACACGCAACACGCAACAAGGTGGGTTTGGTTGTGTCAAAAGCCTACGCAAAAGGCGGTTCAGCTGCTGGCGACAAACACGCACACGTCAAAGTTACAAATACACTTCACAAATAACAAAAAAAAAGTATGTAAGATAGCTACAGGCAAGTGTGGTCGACTGTAAGATACTCGCTACCCATTGTTTAATAAAAGCAAAATGTGGTATTAGTCTTAATATATACCAAAAAATGACTGAAATGTACTGAAGACAATATTCAGTATATCAATATACTATTACGTTCAAAATATACAAAAATTCTTAAATATAACGAAGACTGTATTTGGAATATTAATATACTATTACGTTCAATTATATAAAAATACTAAAATATGCCGAATACTATTTTTGGTGTATCAATATATCATAGAGTAAAAATTAAGACTCAAATCAGGCAAAAAATAACAAGTGCAAAAAACTGTAGCTTTACGGAGACGGACAGACAGACATTCAGACAAACATACTTGATCAAGAATATATATACTTTATATGGTCGAAGATGACTCCTTTTGCCTGCTACACACTTTTGCTGGAGGCACAAATTTATAATACCCTTCTTCCCTGTAGTTAACAGGTATAAAAGGAAAAAGGGACACATTGATGGGTGGCTGAGTCTGGGGTTGATTCATCGACATACATACATACTCTCAGACACATTCAATCATGCGCTCAATCACGCAACTAAAATGAAGGCAAAGTGCGCAGACAACAGCCGCAGAGCTGCCAGACAATGGCTTCCTGATTGCATGGACAGCTTTAAGGAAATAACCAGCACACACACACATACAATGCCATGGGAATGTGTGTGCGTAGGACGTTGTTGTGATTTTTAACAGGAAACTGGGCGAAACTGGACAATCGACAGCTTCACGTTGATGTGCGGCTGGCGTAAAACATTTTATGGCACGAATGAAAGTAATGAAAGCCACTCAAGAGCAACAGCAATAGAGCTAGGAGGAGGGAGTTAGGGAGATAAAGCATAGCGAGCAGACCTAAAACCCAAAGATTTGTATAAGTAATCGGCTTAAATTGCATTTGCTCAGCACAGCACAGCACAGCACACACAAGTTGTGGCAGCCAGGGCCATGGCCCAACCTAAATCCTCTTCTGCTGGACTCGCTGCCTGTTTTTGCATGTATTTAAGAGAATGTTTTATAATTGCATGGAATGCAGGCAACTAACCTTGAACCTGAGCAGGCAGGCTTAAGTATCCCCAATCTATCCACGTGCATTGTCTTAGAAAAGGGGTAGCAACAACAACAACAACGAAGACTTCGACTCCGACGACAACAGCCACAAGCTAAACAGGAGCAATACAAATTGACCTTCGGCCATTGAAAGCACTTCAAACTGATGCGCATATCATCAACGCCTGCCAGTTTAATTAATGCGCATTTGAGTAAGACAAATGCTAACGAGAAAGGGGACAACACATCCAAGGCAGCAAGGATACCAGAGAAGATATGCAACTGCAGTTGCCAAATGGATTATTTTGAGCTCAACAGGATTTCTAAGCATCTCTCTCTTCGTCAGAAATATTGTCGTTCTTAAATAACAAAAGGCAAACCAAAGCAAAGCAAAGCAGAACAGAGCAAAGCTTTAAAATTGCTGAGCACAAATCAAAAATAGATAGCATACTTTTATGGGCACTTCAAATGAAAGCTCACATAAATCATGCCTCTTATGAAATGCAATTGAAACTCGATACTCCAAATTCAATCGAATTCATTTTGCTTTTAGAAAAACAATGCTGCAGGTTTTAATTAATTCTCAGAATTTGTGAACAAAGCTTCAGTTTATTAAAAAGTAGTAATTCTATCATATTCCCTAATTATTAATACATCTAAAATATTCCAAAAGAAAAAAGCAAAGCAAATTAATAAAGTAAAATCAATTTCTATTAGTTACGTTTAACGTAAATTGTTTTCGTTTATTTTTAAACGCGCACACGGGGCTGCTCCAGTTACCCAGACACTACAACAGACCGCCACACACACACACATACACGCACGCACACACACACATTGACAGGGAAGCCTCCAAAAATAGCTGTAAAAAAATGTTGTTAAATTGCACGAATATTGTGCGCTTGACGCGACGCGCTCAAAAGTATGCAACAGTAAATTTGCAGTGCCAAATGAGTGTGCGTCTAGGTATGAGTGAGCTGCACTTATGTGTGTGTATGTGTGAGTGCTTTATAAGTCTGGCATAGAACAAGGCTAAAGAATGGTGAGTAGTGTTCAAAGCGTTCGCTTTCACTTTACATTTTCCAAAAACGCAACGAAAACTTATTTAAAACTCTGCGCACAAAAGACAGTCAAAAACACACAGTTTGTGTGTGTTGTATGCAAAATGAAAACTTTTTGGGAGAAGCGCGACCGAATGCTAATCGAAGCGTCAACGGCAGCGCACAAAACTAAACTGAGCACGCAGCGAGAAGCATCTGAGGCAGCAACCGCAGCATCCCAAACGTTTCAAGTCCTTTCCACAGTTTGTCGACGAGTCAAGTTCGTGCAACTTCGGCTTTTGGCTTTGTAACACACAGACACAGAGACACACACACATGCAAATACACACAGAGCATACACGACACAGCCCTGGCCTAGAAATGCTGCCAGCCAATGTCGAGCACGCGCCGAGGTTTGACTACTAAGGGATAACAAGAACAAGAGCGGGGTGGAAGTATCAACGAATGTAGAGCAGGTGGCAGGTCGGCTTCAATGGCAAATATAACTGTTGCACTTGAACTTCATTGCCTTGACGGCCATCGGTTGCTGCTGTTGCTGCGACTGATGCTGCGGCTGCTTCGTGTCGACGTGACGCCTCGTGACAGCAGCTGCGAACAGCTAGCTGTGAGCTATGAAAGCTGTGAAAGTGAAAGCCGGCAACAGGTAGTGGGCCAAGGGTGAACAATAAAGATTCGTTGCCTACTTTGCGGGGCGCTCAATTGAGCTGTCAACTATGCAAATTGTTAATTAAATATTATTTCAGTCTTTTGTTATGCACATCGAATGGAAATAATGTTAACTTTTAAATAAAAATGAATTCAATTTAACTAATTATTGATGAATTGAACTATGCTTTAATCGATTTTGCAAAATTCCTTTTGATATTTTGATATTTCAAGTTAATTAAAGTTCTACTACCAAATATGTTAACTTCAGTTAATTGTCCATTTACCAGATTTATACTAGAGACTAAATCAAATCTTGAATGATGAATATAGGTCGCTTTATGTTCTAACTTTAGGGAATTGGTTCCATCAGATATATTACCATAATTTTTTCTCAATTATTATTACAATTAGTGCACATGTTTTCTTAGAAATATGATAATACAAAAATACAATTTATATATGCTAAGTATCCATTTTTTGTTATAAATTTTGTATAATACAAATTTATAACTTCTAGCATACATAAATTCTATTTGTATAATCAATTCAGAAAATGAGAATACAATATTTCCTTAGAAATATGACCATTATTATGTTTCTAAATTTATTGTAATAATAAATACTATACAATGTATAAATGCTGAAAATTCCTTTTTTCCATAAATTTGGTATAATAAGAAATATATAATATTCAGCACACATAAATTATATTAGTACAACCAATTTAAAATCAAATAAAGGTTATATTTCTAACTTCACTAATATTTAATATTATTATTTAATATCTTGACTGTTGTAGCTAATGTCATAAATATATTTTTCTCAATTCCTCTAAAGCAAAAATTTCAAAGCCACACGCACCATTTATTGAGTCACATAAATAATTAGAAGTGTTCCAAGTTTATTATCGCTATGGGAAGAGCGCAATGTGGAGCGATAAAAAGTGTTAGATTTTATTATATTAATCACAATTTTGCGATATTTTTGTGCATCACTGATGCGTGACATGACATAAATATTATGGTACGCCCACAGATACACAGACATATAGAGAGAGAGGTAGACCAAAGCAACTCAACCTCAACCTAAAACGCTCTGCGCTCCGTTACGAGGTTTATTTTTATTGGAGCGAAGCGGCAACAACAACAGCAACGTCAACAACAACACTAACACGAACAACAAAAAAGAACGACAACAAAATCAATGCCAATGCGCTGTGGAGATTTGTGCGTGATAAAAATAGACAACATAAAGTACACGAAATCGCGCCAAATGATTACCGACAACACACAACAATATGTTGCCTATTTGGCGTGGCACTAACGAAGCTCTTGCGGCTGCTGCTCAATTACAGTTAGCACACACACACACACACACGCACATACACACAGAGACATACAAATGTAGGCACAGGTGCAGAAGTGACGTACGCATAGCAAAGCCACAAAATGGGATTATGATTATATATGTATGTATGTTGAATGGATAAGCGTATTTTGGATGGTTTTTAATCATGCACAACAAACAAGACTTTGAGGGAATGCCAAGGATACAAAGGATAACACCATCCCACCCAATCAGTTAATTTCACTTACCGTCAGCGCAATTCCAACAGTGGCCGAGAATGAACCCAAGCGAAATTCACCCGTATTGTATTTGACTAGAAAGGAGGTTTTGCCCACGCCCGAATCACCGAGCAGGATCGTCTTATGATTGATGGTATCATCAAAGGGCTGCAGATTAGCGGTTGGCTGTGACTGATGCATGTCCACCTCGTCGTAGCGATACGACCGCCAGCCATCGTCGTAGTCATCCTCCAGATCGTAGTCCGCATTGCCGTACGCATACAATTGCATGGCCTCGCGAGACGGACGATATCCAGGATATCCGCTGGCAGTGCGCTGTACGGGCGCCATGATGGCATCGTCATGATAGTGATGGCTGCTCGTTAAACTTTGCTGGCTGCCTCGGTTGTTGTGATTTGTGTTGGGATGATGATGATGATGGTGCTGATGCTGTTGGTGTTGCTGGTGCTGGGAAATGGGCGCTGCGGGCGGATTGTAGCAGCCATCGCCGAAAGGACGACGACGCAGCTCTTCGATGCGTGCCTTTGTCGTTTCCGCATCCTCGAAGACATCGTCGCTCATGCTGCTCGCATCGTCGTGATGTGTTGTCGTTGTTGTGGTTGTTGTCGCCATTTTGCGTTTTGGGTTTGTGTCTTGGCTATGCGCAGCTCAACTGAGCTGAGCTTTTTCGTTGAGCTCTAGCAGTGCTTTAGTGTCGTGTAGAATGCTTTTTGGCGCTCTCTCTTTCTCTTTTATTGTTGTGCTTTCAACTCTCTCTCTGACGCTCTCTTTATGACTTTGACATTTGGCGACGTTTTGGCCGTCCGGTTTTATGGCACGTTTTCTGAATGAATTTGATTTTTGGGCTTTTCGACGGGGGGCTGCAGTGTGCAAGGCGGTTTGCCTTTTAATATTTATATGTATATATATATATGTATATATGGATGTGTGTGTATATATATGTATATTTGCTCTAAACTTAATATCCGAAATATGCTTAACAATATTGAAATTCCCTAAACGTATATTCGTTAGTTTTGTTATAAATTGAACTTTGTTTTATTTTGTCTTTTATTTGGTGTTTTGGTTGTTTGGTGTTTTCATTAAAGCCACTAAATAATTGTTAGGTATAAATTGTAACTAGCTAAACATATTGACTAACATTAATTTTGGGTTATCCGCTAATTGGTGCTGTTTTTATTATTTTATTCACTAAGTTAAGTTTGATTAATAATAATTTAATTTTTTTTAGTTTTGGTTTTGTTTTTGCAGATTGCACTCTGCTTGGTGTTTTGGTTAAAGCTTTATGTTGAATTGGTTTTTGTTTTGTTTTTTGTTTTTTTTTTTTTTGGTTTTTACTGTTTTGTGTCTTACTCTTTATCGAGTGCTTTCACGATTTTGCTTTAGCGAAAATATTGCATTTGGTTTGTTTTTCTTTCTTTCTTTTGTTGTTGTTGGTATTTCACTATCACAGCATAAATAAAAATGTCGTCAATGGCGTCGTCGACGTCGACGTTGTCGCCTGCGCCGCACTAATTAGGCAGCCACATTGAGCCCCCGGCCGCACTTCATCCACATCCACATCGACCACATCGACAACAACATCCACTTCATCCGACGATGCTGACGTCTTCATTTCTCGTTTTTGTTATCTGTCAAACGCAATAACGGCAATGGCATCCTGCCCGAGCTCGAGCGCGACAGCTAGTGCCATTCATCGACCCAATCTATGACGACAAAGCAGGCCCAATTGACAAGGGCAACAACAACATCGTATTACTCCACATCCTTTGTGGGTCATTGTGTGTGCGTGTGTGTGTGGAAGTGTCTGTGTTCTTGTGTGTGTGTGTGTGTGCAAGTGTAAATGTCGTGTAGCGGCCTGTGTTCACATTTTCGATTTATCAGCTTTCTTTTTATCCGTTTTGAGCACTTAACACTATTATTTAATTGATTTGGTCGTTTGCTTTTCGATTTGTTTGTTTTTTAGTGCAAAATATTTGATAACATTGTTGTTTATACAAATTTAGATTGGTATAAAAATCATTTTGCACACTAACACACACGTAAACGATGCAAATTTGATTTATTTTGCTCACTCTTTGAATTAGAGAGACCGAATTTATTGAACCCTAGAATACCGCTACACTTTTTTGTAGGCTCCTTTCAACTAGGCTCGTCAGGTCACATAGCACAGTCCTCAAAACATACAATCCACTATCCACAGCAAAATTGCCCAATGGGACCGATAAATTGTGGCGGCTTATCGATTATCTACTAGACTACCTGAGTGTAACCGTGTACGGTATATTTAAAAGTAAACATACAGTCCATTTCAAAATTGAAATATACCGAATGTAAGTAAACGAGTTTAAAAAATTGTAAATGTTGTAAATCAAGTGTAAAAAAAGGTCGAATTTTAAAGTACATAAAATTAGAGCAATACATTTTTTGCCTGAAGAACAAGAACCCTTTAAAAATAAATTTTAGTATATTTTGAAATTGAACAACTGCAGTCACTCTGATTTTCAGCTTTAACCACCACAGCCACATTGTTTTGCAGTCAGTGAAATGTCAGTCGCAATTTGTTTTTAAACAGTTTTGAGTTAA
Source organism: Drosophila albomicans (assembly GCF_009650485.2). Lineage (NCBI taxonomy): Eukaryota > Metazoa > Arthropoda > Insecta > Diptera > Drosophilidae > Drosophila > Drosophila albomicans. The sequence continues at coordinate 43,695,781 of NC_047629.2, read as the reverse complement.
AAAAGTAAAAGATTTTAACATATATTGAGCTACAAGAATATTAGTTAAAGCACAAATCAATTGTTATTATTGTCAATTTCAACGGTGGAACAATAAAAGCCTCAAAATTGGTAAAGTGGACGGCAACACAATGGGCAACTCGGACGATCGCGTCTATGCTGCCGAGAAAATCATTCAGAAGCGCGTTAGAAAGGTATGTTCTAGAAAATCAACAAACAAAAATCAAAATATTAATAACAAGAACCACATATGAAAATAAAATGTGCGCAGCAAAGACACCACAAACATACAAGGTCACATGTCCTTCGAAATTTCCAGCAGAGGCTCGCATCGTCCATCTGCTGGCAGCTGCGCTAATGTCTCGTGCTGCATTCGACAGCAGCAGCAACCACCATTTGCGCTATGCGTGTGTGAGTGTGTTTGTATATGCGTGATGTTTTTGTTTTTGCTGCGCTGCGTTTCGGCATCGATGAAAAATCAATTAGTTCGCCGAGTGCGCATGTGAGTGTGTGTATGTTTGTGGTACGCGCCAAATGTTTTTGAATGCATGATGGATTGATCCTTTTACTCGATTGGAGATTGGAGAGTTTAAAGAGAAGTGTAGAGAATGCATTTTAATCAGCATACAAAACTCTTGTTGCAGGGTGTTGTGGAGTATCGTGTCAAGTGGAAGGGCTGGAATCAACGCTATAACACTTGGGAGCCAGAAGTGAACATCTTGGATCGCCGCCTTATCGACATCTATGAGCTGAGCAATAAATCCTCGGGTACGCCCTCGAAACGTGGTGCAGCGCTCAAAAAGAAGACAGAGAAGGAACCGGATCCAGAACCTGAATCCGAGGAGGATGAATACACCTTCACCGGCGATGATGTACCCGATAGCAATCAGACACCAACGACATCCTCTGCTGCCGTTGGCGATGACAACAAAAAGGATAAGGAAAAGAAGCACCACCACCATCATCATCACCATCATCATCAGCAGCAACAACAACAGCAACATAACATCAATTCGAACCAAAGCATCAAGTCCGAACGCATCAGCAATCGGCGTTCCGAATCGCCGCTAACGCATCATCACCATCACCATCATGAATCGAAACGTCAGCGAATGGATCATAGCTCCTCATCAAACAGCAGCTCCACCCACAATGAAAACAACTCTTTCGTGCCGGAGGCAGACACCAATTCCTCCAGTTCGGAGGATCAACCGCTCATGGGCACCAAGCGTAAGGCTGAGGTGCTCAAAGAATCGGGTAAAATTGGCGTCACCATTAAAACCTCACCAGATGGACCTGCAGCCAAGCCACAACAAACGCCTCAGCCAACGGACTCAACTACGCTGCCCAACAAAACGGAACTGCAGAGCACAGAAGCCGAGACGAGTGAATCATCATCAGCCGCCGCAGCAGCGGCAACAACAGCCCCAGCATTTGCCGAAGAAGAGGATGATGAGTCGTCATCTGTGGCGTCTGCAGCAGCGGCTGCGGCAACAGCGCCGCCATCGGAGAATAATAACATACCAAAATTGAGTGGCGCCATGGCATTAAGCCAGAAGCAACCATTGACGCCGCTCTCGCCGCGTGCATTGCCACCGCGTTTCTGGTTGCCCGCCAAGTGTAACATATCGAATCGGGTGGTCATCACGGATGTCACAGTCAATTTGGAGACGGTCACCATACGCGAGTGCAAAACAGAACGAGGATTTTTTCGTGAACGCGACATGAAAGGCGATTCCTCGCCGGTGGCTTAGGCAACGCTTTCTAACGCACTCCAAAACAAAATGAAATTGTAAATAGTTCAACAGCGAGTGAATCTCGATTTGCTAAATGTTGAAAAGCATTTTCTTTTTAAGTAAAAACTTATTTATTGTATTTATGTTTAGTCTAGAAACTAGTTGTTGTTTTATTACAATGTTTAAAAAAGCTCAGACCCACGATTGTTGAGCAGTCCTCAAACTTTAGTGACTGCACAACAATGCTGGGCATAAGACGCATATATAGTTGTATGTCTAGTAGTTTAGCAGAGTATATATTAATACCTATATATATATACCATATAGTATATGTATATATAATTATTTAACATATATGTATATTTTTCTATAAACAATTTGAATCTGAAAACAGAAAATGAAAAACCAAAACACACTCATTAACGCAAACAAATCCATGCGAAACTGAAGCAATTGCTATTACGCTTGATATACACATTTACATAATATTAACAAGAACATGAAAAGCAACCATACAAAATGAAAAAAAAAGCATAATTAACAATTATATACAAGTATATATAAATAGAAATTATATTAAGTATATTAGAATGTTATAAATCGGCAGAATATTTTTTTTATTTCATCATATTCTTAAATGTAAAGATTTGCTGATTTGAGACACACAAACTGATACAAATGATATAAAAATATATATATTATATACATATATACATTTAAGTAAGAATGCATCATATTAGATATTAGCTAATTGTAAACTACGCATGCATAATTTAATTTATTTTTAAAAATTGTTTAATTTTATGTTGTAAGATATGGAGAAATGTTGACGATCTATTCGGTTGTGCCGTGCACAGCTCAAGATTCCCCAAAATCGTAGATCGTCACTTTTCCACATGGTTAACAATTTCTTTTAAATTGTTCTGTACATTTTACATTCTGAATAAACGGACGACGCACAATGAACATTACGAATTTGATGATAATGATCCAAGAAATGTTTATTCAGAGCATTGTGTGCGTAGTATTTTACTATTATTATTATTGGTTAATTTTAGTTACGGCGCTAATTCCAAACATACAAAACTAACTCGCAAAAGTTTTCAATGTTTGCAATTTTATCCTAACATTAATGTTATTGCCAGTATCAAACGGTAATTAAACGTAAATAGAATCAACATGTTGTGTTTCGTTTTTATTACTCTTATCTTCTAAATTCGTTCGTCTTGTGGCCACAAATATCAATAGTCAAACATTTAAATATCAAACAATAGCTTAGCTAAGGGAGGGTTAAGTTTGTACAGTGCTGGGAGGGCAGTTGAGTAAGGATTTATCAGACTCTCATAAGGGTCTACATCGGTTAATAAACGAATTGATAATATGCGCCACCTTCTCGGGCTCATTGAGATGTACATGATGCGATCCCTCAACTTCTTGATATTCGAACAGCGGATTCTTGCGCAGCACCTCCATTGTGGCATCATAATATTTCTTATCCTCATAGTAAGGAGCCTGCAGAGCTTTGATAAACAGATGTGGCGCCTTAATACGTGCAGCCATCTCCAGCACAACTTCAAGTGAGAGAGTGTAGAACTGAGAGGTCTTCAGTCGATTATCCCGCGAAAAGTAATACTTGTGCGGCTCATGACTCGAGGGTTTAACATTACGCTGCAACAGGTACTTGCATGCCTCCATATCGATCGACTTGTTGGAGCCCTGATGCAGTCGTTCCACCAGTTGATCCCATTCATAAGCTGGTGGTTCGCCACCGCTGCGTAGCCTTCGCTCTAGCTTCATCGAACCCTCCAGACGTTCGGACAATGCATCCACAATTTGTTTACTATTGCGTATGGGTGGCTTAAGAATGTCGAGGCCAATGAACATATCCACTTTATCGGGGAACAGGGCACTGAACACAAAGCCATTGAACGAGCTCATCGAGTGACCCAATATGGATACTTTGTCCCAATTATACTCTTCCATAATGCGCAGAATCATGTGCACATAATCAATGGAGTGATACATTACGCCATTTGGTAACCACGATGACAGTCCATGCCCAGGTGCATCGATGCTGAGCAATGGCAGGTGATTGGGCAGCAGCGGGGCGAGCGTATCGAAGGTACCGGCATTGTCCTGCCAGCCGTGCATGGCCAGAATGGGACGAACATGCTTTGGGCCATACCATTTGCCTGCAATGTGGCCCCAAGGCACCGGGATGCTGACTTCCTCGTACTGCAAAAAAAAAGAGATGTTAGTATGATTCAACAAATATTAGTGATGATGAAATATCTATATGCGAATATAACTTAAGCGAAATTTACAAGAGAAAGTTTTTTAATACAACATGTGACGCTCAATTATTATACTAAATTCAATTTTTAAATATTTGCTGTAGAAGCGTGTGGTAATTGTCAACATAATTGTACACAACTAAAATGCTAATAAATCTTGCTTACGTTGTTTTCGCAAATATATCTCGATGAATATGGTGATAAGCTTAATTATTGACACAGCACAAGCACATTAAATTTTATGGACATTGTTTTCTATCTAATATAATAAAAACATACAATTAACAACAAATTTATGATTAACTAATGACGTTATTCCTTTTATTTCAAATATTTAACTGTGCCCATAATTTAGTTAGTCACTGTGTGTGTCACCTACATGTTTTGTGAGCGCCTTCAAGTTATTCGCTGAACTTTGACCGTGAGCGTGACGTAGACTTTGCTGTGCTCCACTTGCCAGCAGGCTCAGGAGACTCCTTGGACCCTTCATTTGAGTTTTTGTAGTGAGTATTACACTTTGTGTGTGCCAAACGTATTGAATAATATCACTGGCGGCAACAACTACAGCTAACGTGCACTTGCTCAAACGAAATTAAAACATATGATCAAAAGTGTATCAGTGTGCTAGTGATGGACCTTAATCGAATAGTGACGCAAAGAAAGCTGTGCCCCGACCCATAAATACCCTAGACAATATTCATTAATCTAAAAAAGTACAAGGAAGCAAGTAAATAGCAATGTTTTGTAATTGCATTTAAAATATTAATATCTTTAAAAATAATGCTGTTTATAATTTATAAAATAAATGAACTTAGATTCAAATTTTAATTGTTACACACGCATTGAGAATTCATCACGGCCACACATGAACATTCAAATATAGTTATCGAATTTGTCATCAGTTATCGACAAATTGTAAACAAAACATGCAGCAGCAATCATTCAAACATAATGCTGAACTAATGGACTGTGTTCTATCTTAAACTGATTATTGGTACTAATTATAGTAAGAATTTTCTAGACCTATATCTGATTGTAATCGTCATATTTCAGGAAAGTGTAGGCGTCATCTAGATAAGCAAAAATGATAGAACTTTGAGCAGACAAATCTGTCAATTTGAACTTTGGATTTGATTCGGATTCTTTATTTTTTAAGAGTCAGCATTACATGGCACTTATTCGTAATATTATTGACATTGCAATTATGCTTCTTGATTACTTTTACTTATCTCCAAACATTTTTGTATCAAAACAATGTAATTTTCTATGAGTATCTATTTACAGTTTATACTAGGAATCTTGACTATTAAATTTCACACATCTGGTCTATATTTGTTAATGAACGCATTGATTAAAGGCGCTACTTTCTCGGGTTCATTGAGATGCACATGATGAGATCCCTCGACCTCGTAGTATTCGAATTGCGGATTTTTGCGCAGAACATCCAGTGCGGCATTGTAATACTTCTTGTCTTCGTAGTAGGGAGCCTGTAGGGCTTTTATAAAAAGATACGGGACATTGATGCGTGCCGCCATCTCCAACACAGTCTCATTGGAGAGCGTGTAGACAAAGGCTGCCTTTACACGATTGTCATGCGAAAAGTAGAATCGATTCGGATCTTGTTTGGAGGGTTTGCAGCTTCTCTTCAATATATATTGGCAAGACTCAAGTGATATGGACTTTCTTGTTCCCAGATGCATTCGTTCCACCAGTTTATCCCACTCATATGAAGGCGGTTCGGTACCCTCAAGCATGCGTTCCTCCAGTTTCAAGTTATTCTCCAGACGCTCTGCAAGTTTATTAATAAATGTTTTTTCACTGCGAATCAGGGGCTTCATCACGTCTAACCCAATAAACATATCTAGTTTATCTGGAAACATTGAGCCGAATACGAAGCCATTGAGGGAGCTCATCGAGTGACCCAATAGCGATAGTTTCTCCCAATTAAAATACTTAATGATGCGCCGCATAAGTTGCACCAATTCGATGGAGTGATAAGCTGTTCCCTTTGGTAGCCACGACGAGAGTCCATGACCCGGTGCATCGATCGTGAGCAGTGGCAGATGAGCTGGCAACAGCGGGGCGAGCGTATCAAATGTGCCGGCATTGTCCATCCAACCGTGGATGCCCAGAATGGGACGTACATCTTTTCGGCCATACCATTTGCCAGCAATGTGTCCCCAAGGCATTTGTATGATTATATCCTCATGCTAAAATAGAGAGCGCATTAAGTTCAATCACATAATTAATGCAATTGTATATAACCTACATACATCTCTTAGCGAGCCAGCTGCACTTTGACCATGAGCCAGACGCTTGGAGAAGCTCTGCTGCGTTCCATTTGTCAACTGTCTCAGCAAACGCAGACTTTGTTGGCCCTTCATTTTGTTATATCTCAATGTACACGTGAATTGGAATAAATTAAATACACATATAACTAGTGTAGCAAACGACACGATCGCACATCTATTAGCGATGTACCCCTTAAGTAACAACAGCTTTAAATATCAATATCGATGTTAGCCACATCGATAATTTGTATTAAATAGAACGCAAAAACTATCCACAACCCCAAATTAACGAAAAATACTTAAGTTGTCTACAGCAAAGTTTGCAATCATCAATAATACATAATTTTCAAGAAAGTGTCTGAGCTTTTACAGTGAGAACCTGTTTAGCATAAACTTTATTGTTTTGCATTTCCGAGTTGAGCGAGGCATTGTATCTGGTATTGAAGTAGCATTGCAACAAAGACTTGTTTCAAAGACCCGCGCAGTGGTATCGAATCGACACAGTCAACTTATCGATATCGTTAAGTTGTATTCAAATGTTTTGTTACGAGCCCCATAAGTTTCATCTCTATCACGCTCTCTCACTCTCGCGCTCAAAATAATCAGCTGTTTGCGTAGTATCATTCTTGGCATTTTCTAATTAGAATTATTAATTTATGAAACGTCAACGATAACACACCAATTCATTTACAAATTGCATTTACGTATAAAAATAGAAAGATATCGCCGCAAAATAAAGTCAAGCGTAAGTAATAGTTATAGTGATAAATGTGGAGAAACAAATCTCAGCGCTTGACCTTGACCTTTGGAGTATATTGTTCGAAGTTTGTGTTTTTTTTTTTTTTTTGATGCCACATCGAGTTAATATGGCATGGATAATTTAATTTCGTGGCAACCATTGATTATGTGCTCGTGTTTTTGTTTTATTTTTGGCTTTTCTCGCCTTGCCTAACTAATCGCCAACAATGCGAGCTAATCGCAATGAACAATTGCTGATAAGGGTTTTGCGCTGGACTTTTGTTTAATATGATTAAACTTTGGAATTAAAGCACATTCGTCTTTTGCAATTCTAAATTGCAGTTGGCCGACAGCAGCAGAAGCAGCAACATGGAGTTTGAGTTTAAGGATAATGACAGCAGCAACAGCAGCGGTGACGGCGGCAATGTGGAACTAAATCTGAATCAACGCTATCGACATGCTGGCGATCTGACTGGCGAAGCGCCAACGAGACCCGTAAGTATTAGTGTGTACTTTGATCTTTTGCCGATCACGAGACGCTGAGACTAATCAAATATTCAACCATATTGCAGTTTTCCGAGATTACCATAAAGGTGCCGTGGGGCCACATTGCGGGCAAATGGTATGGGCCACAAAATGTACAGCCAATACTCGGTCTACATGGGTGGCAAGATAATGCCGGCACATATGATTTGCTGGTGCCGTTGCTATCTCCGGACGTGGCATTTTTGTCAGTGGATTTACCGGGGCACGGCCTGTCTTCGCGGCTGCCAGATGGTTGCTATTATAATTCCGTAGATAATCTGTATGTGATAAGGCTTATCATGAAGCAATACAAATGGGAGAAGGTCTCACTCGTTGGCCATTCCATGTCATCGATCATATGCTTTGTGTTTGCTGCCGTCTTTCCCGATAAAGTCGATATGATCATTGGCATTGATGCCTTGAAACCACATCAACGTCCCTATCCATCCGTTATTCGCACCATGGAAACGCGTCTCGATGAATTTCTTCGCGAGGATGAACGTAATCGGAGTAAAAATGAGCCGCCCAGCTACACGTACGACGAACTCATCGAGCGCGTCTACATCGGCACCTTTCATTCCGTCAACAAGGAGCTTTGCAAGCATATGCTGGCGAGAAACATTCAAAAGTCGGGCAAATACCCCGACAAGTATTTCTTCTGTCGCGATCGCCGTCTGAAGTTCTACAATTATGCGATCGGTTCGCAGGAATTGTGCGTGGAAATGGCCCAGCGTATTACTTGTCCATATCTATTCATAAAGGGTCTGCAATCATCGTATTTCGAGGACAAGAAATACTACGATGAAGTGATGGAAGTGTTGATCAAAAAGCCCAATTTTGAGTATGTGGAGGCAAATGGCTCGCATCATTTGCACATGAACAATCCGGAGGCCATTATCGGTCCGGTCAATAACTTCATTCAACGCTTTGGGCCAGCAGCCGCTGCCGCTGCGCGTCGACAGGCCAAGGAGGCTGCACAAAACAAGCTATAGGAAGCGATATAATTCACAGCTTACTGTAATGCTTCAGTATACAAATCCATAGTCACAGGGGGCCTATTTATTGTTGCGCATCAACGATTCTGGGTATCGATGCAACAACTCTTTATTTTTATACATTACTTAATTGTTGATTTTTACTGTTAAAGGACAGAGTCTGTGTCTCTGTCAAAATTACTTATGTACAATGTGCCTTTATATACAAAAAATTACAAATATATGTATATACATACATATTTATGTATGTAATCACCAAGAGGTTGTTCGCTTCAATTTGTGTTGTGAAGGATAACGAGGAACTGGTTATACAGTCGACCAGCATTGACATTTTACTTTATCTGACTGTTGCTATGCTGTTAACCGCTTAAGAGCTTTTTCCCTGAAGAGGCTGCCGATTTTATAGTAAAGAAAAACTTGTATATCATCTCATTTGAATTTATGTAAATTTGAATACTTGTTTATTTAAGATGATTTTTGAGTTTGGGGCAAAATAAATTTGTACATAATTTTCTATTAAATATTAAAAAGTAAAAGATTATTCCTAAAAATAGTTCAATTGCGCTATTTTTTGGATCGACAACTATGATTAGGGCAAAATTTTGTACTTTCACAATTTGCATTAGATATTCTAAAAATAGAAATGTATCTTATAAACATTCTGATAATAACTAAAAAATATAAATTTGCGCTTTTCTTTAATATGACTGATGAAATTTAAGAAAAAAGTCTTAATTTAAATCCAACGGATATTTCATGAAAGCAGTAACATAGTTTAAACACTTCATAAAATTCGTATAAAATATAAAATTAAACTTTTCTTTAAAACGACTGCGAAATTTAACGAATTAAAGAATTTTTTCAACATTTTCTATTGAATATAATAATAATAAGAAGGATCACATTTAAAACATTTCTGAAAATTTCTGTAAAATATAAAATTGAGTTATTCTTACTGAAATTAAAGAAGAAATTTTGTATATCAGTTTTTTTCATCTGATCATTTTTATGAAATGTAAATTTGAGCTTCATTTTTTAATATTATAAACATAAAATCGAATCGGAACTTAAAGCTTTATTATGTAAATACAGTTATGCCAACAATGTATGTATTTCTTTATTCAATAATATTTTCATACTTAGTGTTAATTACGAATTGGGAGTTATCGCTTTATTATATCAACACAGTTATCTCATTAATGTATTTCTTAATTCAATAATATCTTCATATTTTGTGTTAATTATTACGAAATGTAATATTGAGCTTCACATTTGCCCAATGCTTAACGGGTCATTATAACCCAATCGAGCCTTAATGGGTTAATTGCGTTCATTGCGTATTACGTGTGCGGAGATGTAGGGCTGGTTGGTATAAAGGGAACATCAGTTGACCTACATTGGGGTCCAGTAGAATCCGCAGGCAGCAGCGAAAGTGTTAATAACCGGCAAACCAGTTTGGTGTCCAAGCACAGTTGCATCACGTTTTAGACTCTTTCTTGGTATTTATTTCGTTGTGTTTTTTGTATTCATGTTTTTTTTTTTGTTTTTCGCTTTCTGGTTTTACCATTTTTGGCGGTCAGCTGTCGGATTTACATTGAAATGACAAATTAAATATGTATGTACATTATTATTTTGAAGAAGAGAAATAAAAAAATAAAATAAGGTGCGAGAGAGAAGAGTCGAGTTGTTGGCCATGCAGCTTCCACATCTGTATGAATAAATTTCCGACGGATGTTTCGTTAAATGCGTTTGCTAGAGAGACTTTACTTTAAACATTTTTCACCTCGACCAATCGCAACACATGCGTTAATTCCTGTGCGAGTTCAGAGTGTCAGGCAGCGTCTGCTTTACACTTTGATTAATGGTTGCCCATTAAATGTAGCTCAAGACAGATTATTTTGTATTTATTATTAATATGAAAACTGATCGTCAGTAGGAAGCTAAAGCTTTTGCTAGCATCACACAAACACATGGTTGCAGAAACTTAACAAACACATATAATTTTGTATATATATGTGCTTGATCAGCTTGAACAGTCTACGCGATATAAACGGGTCTGTCTCACGCCTAATCTTAGAGCCAATAAGACAATATACATACATCAAGTTTTAAGCACGACATCTATTAAGTTTGATTTAATATTAGGCCACACCCTATTCCGCCTTTGCAATTTAATAAAGTATAATATTTTGTAATTGTTTGAGAAACAATTGTATTTCAAAACTATTTATTTGAGTGATGAGTTCACTTTTGCGAAATTAAAATTATCTAATATTAACTAATGATTCGTGTAACAATTAAGACATAACTAGGGTTTATATAAAAAAAAATATAAAAAATCCTAGTTAGATTAAGATTTTATGTTAGGCTGTTTTTTACTGCATTTCTTTTTTGTTGTCGAAGAATTTTTAATTAAATTAAATTTTTGCTTGTCCTGACTAACTGATTGACAGACAGACTGACTAATAACATCAAGGGCTAAAAGTTAGGATCCTGAAATTCTTATAGAAAACAGTTTGCGAAATTTCATCCGACTGCAGCTCTCTTAAATCCTATGAGAAAATTTGTATGACAAATCTATAAGAAAAGATAATTTCGATATTACTTTACCTCTTTGGATTTCTCAAAATGCTGTTGGTGACGTGAAGCCATCCATTTAATAATGACCTATGTGGAAAGAAGAAATTTAAATATTTTCTAAAGAATATCACTCCGAGATACTTAGTTCTTGAGATACTTATTTCTCAGAATGATATATATGTATGTATATAGAAAAAAATTTAATTTAATAACAAAATTCTCCTGTATTTAAATATATTTTTTTTTTTTTATAATTTTTTCTTGTTTTTACTATAGTAAGTAAATATATCTATTCTTGTGTTGGGTGGGACTTGATGTATTCAATTGCCTTCAAGATAGCCTCAGGAATTGGAGGAGGTGTGGGCAAATGCTCGGCGACAGGTTGATATCCATTCTCATCAGCGACGTAGCTGACTGCAATTTGGTTTCCTTCTGGAGCGGTCCAGCTGAATTGCCCTTCTTGGACAATGGCTTGTTCATCGCCTACACTTTTCAGATGTCCTTCCTGTAGTTGTTTTTGGCCATCAGCCAACTCTTGCTCGATTTTGAAACTGTCAACATTGACTTCCGAATTTGATCTCAACACTTCAGTATTATAGTTTGCTTGGGCGCAAACGACCAGAGCAGCAATAAGGCAAAGAGACTGTAAAGGAATTACGAATTATTTATTTGCTAATATCCTGCAGTGTGTTGTGCTTCCTTCCATCAGAATGTGTCTTTAACTTACCAGCTTGAACATCTTGCTTCCGTTGGTTAATTTACAGTGTGTGGTTAAGTCTGACGAACATTGGCTTTTTATACCCACTGAATGTGGCGACTCTATTATCTATAATCAACTGGTTTTGATAAACATAATAATAACATTAATATGCAGGGCTAGGGCGGATACAAAAGCAACACAAATTTATTAAATCTAAACAAAAAACAAAAAGGGGCAGTCTAAAACATTTACGAATTGAATTTATTTATTTTCGGTATAGTTGAATAACATTGTTGATGGAATTTTGCCAAACTATTTGAACAATAACTTGGATAAACAATGTTCTATATAAAAAAACACAATATTTAATTAAATAAGTTTCTATATGTCTTTAAAGCTATAATGAAAATGTTCTGCTCAAAAACTTAATAGTGGATATTTAAATTCACAAACTTATCTAGCAACCCTCTTAATTAGGCTCATTAGCATAGAATTCTTCGGCTTAACTTTGGCGAATCTTCTTCTTGGATCATCGCTAACGTCATCAAACATCTGAAGCTATTGTTGTTATTTTTTTCCAACGCGTGCGATAAGAGAGATTGACTCTGTCAAGTATCTGACAGAACATTTAATATTCAACTTCACTTTGATTGGTGGAAACAACAGGTACGAAAAAAAAACAAAAACAAAACCAAATGAAAATTGCGAACTAAAGTCAAAAACTATTTTAGTTTTATTTTCGATTTCATTGGCCACTTCGCTTGTGGTCTAACCAGTTTAGTTATTTAGTTAGATAACTAAGAAGAAGCATGACTTGACTATTCTTAAATTCGCATTAGCATAAAATCATGTGACGGGTCATTTAATTAGTTCACTGTCTGGATCGACAGCGACTCCTCATGTGCGTCAAACCATGTCAGTTACCCTTCAACCTCGGCCTATCAAATATTTATTTTCAGAGCCAAAGGAATATCTTTCTCATTCTATTCTTAGACGTTCGTGTAGGCAAATCAAATGACTGAGAACACGAACTTGTTTTGAGAATTAAAATTTGAAATTATTAAAAGTGATCAGGATATTAGAGTTTTGTTCTGTTCTATTCAATTTTAAATCGTTTAGTTTTCATTAGAAATTTGCTAACTACAAACTTCGCAAAGTCATAAACTACTAACTTTATATTTTGTGAATGTGTTTTAATGAAATACGGAGTTGCAAAATATTTATGGAAGGGTATTATAACGTTGTGTCTACAAGAAATGTATGTACACTGGACTGTTTCTTTCTTACTTGCATTATGCAGCATTCGGCTTATGAATACCTCAATGGAGTGTGGGTTTTGTATAAGAATCGTTTTAGTTTTAATCTAGTTTAATCAATTTGAATACCAAAATTCTACATTTTATATATTTTAACATTACAAATCTTACATTTTACATGCCACCAAACTAGTTGGATTAGTTAATTAGTTAGTTTTTGTCAATGACGTTTTTGAAAGCTTCATCAACGCTGATCTTATGATATAAGTGTTTGTGTTTATATTATTATAATTATATATTACGAATAATTGTAAAATTTAGAAATGATAGAATGAAAATTTAGATCTTACATTAAGCTCAAGAAAATAATATTAAATTAGAGTATATAAATAAAATATACGTCTATTGGTTCAAAATTCTGCTACCAAAGTAAACAGAAAACATTGAATTTTTTTAAGACTTAGTATTTAATTAATGAAGCGTTTAGGTGGAAAAAGAGCCACTTAAGCGAAGATATCTTTTTGCTAAATGCTGCAATGATTTGTAGTTTCTTAAATATTTGTTAAATGTTAATTGTCTTGCACCCGGATTTATTAAAAAGACACAGAAGACACTCAACAGCAATTATTTTATAATCAATATTTAGATTCGTGCTGAATGAAAAACTAAAACTCTAACGTTTTGTAATAACGGCCTATTATTAAAGCCAAATTAATGTTGAGATTCAGCAACTATTAATTTTTAGTATTTTTTTAATTGATTGATTGCTTGATGTCAGCTTTAAGCTGAACTTTTGTTTTGCAATAGGAATATTTTTTTTTTAAATTATGCTTTTACTATATTTATAGTTCCTTTGGTGAATTAGAAATAAGTGCTTTTTTAATTTCGTTCCTTAGAGTTGGAATTCATTTTCCGCAGCGATAAATGTAAGTCTGTGCGATGCACTGTCAGGAAACTCAAAGGAAAATTGATTTTCCGGATTTTATGCAGTGATACTTTTTGACGTTTTGTACCAAAATTCCATTGACAACTAAGTTGTATTCGTCGACTTGAACAATCTCTTCACCTTGGCACTAACTAAGAGCGCTGCAAAAATGGAGACGAAATAATTTTTAGGGATTTTCCATAAAGCTTCTTCTATATCTGAGACGTCATCCACTTACCAGCTGGAGCATCTTGCTACCGTTGTCAGCAACGCAATCTTCTGTGCTTTACTTTGAGTGACAAAGGTTTTAATATTATTGTATCATGAATATAAATTTCCATTTCGTTGTCACTTTAGCATGTGGGTAAACCAGTTTAATTATTTAATTAGGCAAATGAATAAAATTCTTCGTCGAAAATCGTCAAGTTCATATTAGCATATCTAGCGTCTAGTGACTGGCCAATAAATTAGACCATTGCCATTATGGTCTAGTTCGCTTTTAGCTCATCGTATAGAATGTGTAAAACGATCTCAGTCGCACCTTACATTTTGGCTAATAAAATGGCTATTAAGTGACGTCAATCCATTACGCTTCAATTTTGTGGTTCGTTTTAACACGTGCAAAAACAAAAGACTTAGAACACAAACTTGCTCGACGACAATCCCTAGCAACAAATTCGAAATGCTAAATTGGATGGGAAATTAGATAATAGCTGGTACATTCTCAAAGCGTCGGCGATTTAAGATATGTTAGTACGAAATAAAGAATAAATTTAAATATGAATTTCTACGTTTGCTTCTCACATTTTTAAGTTGCCTATTTTCGCAAATGCTTTAAGGAATAAAAATAGATTTTCTTTTTGAATTTAAGCACTGTTCATCACTTGATCAAATATCAAGTTCAGTTTTTGGTTTATTGCACGATATGATATGATGTCTATAGTCTATTAACTACCATTAACAATTACTGTTGAGGATGAGACTGGATGTATTCCAAAGCTCTGATGATTGCCTCTGGGATTGGGGGAGGTGTGGGCAAATGATCGCCAACGGGATGGTATCCATTTTCATCAGCGGTGTAGGTCAAGCTGATTGGAGTTCCATCGTCCGAAACGTATCTAACAGCTCCAGAGACTCCGGCACCATTTCCAGCCTCCTGTGCGGCAATGCCATTCGATGTTTCGTAAGCATAAGCATAGTTGCCTTCGGCATCGGGTGCATCGTTGGACTCCCTCACAATTTGGGCATCCTTGTTAATGTTGTCAGCATAGACGGCGGAGATGGCCAGGGCGGCAATAAGGCAAACGGACTGTTTTCAAAATGATGATAATGATGATGATGAGTTATTATCCTCTGTTGTGTTTCCATTCGTTAAGCGTCGCTCCACTTACCAGCTTGAACATGTTGCTTGTGTTGTCTCTAATTCACAATGTGTGCTTCACTTTGCGTGCCAAAGCCTTTTATACCGCTTAGCTTAGACGCTGTCGCCAACGCAGCGTTTGCTTCGCAGTCGCCAACGCAGTCGCTGCCATCAAGCAACATCAAGCAACATCAACATCATCATCTAATCCGGCGCAGAAGAGCAAAGCGAACGCCGTCGACGCGTTGTACTAAATAGCACTAAACTTAAGTGTGTATGTATGTGTGTGTATGCATATTTCAAACAAAAAGCAAATGGCTATAAAATTAAATCATGCATGCATATGCAGGTTAGTGTTTATATTAGCCAAATATGAATATGAGAGGTAGGCATTATTTAAGAGTAAATATTGATATAATCAAGCTTCATTTAAGAGTGGAGGCATCGTTGCCTCTAAATAGATCATATTTCAAAAGGCCATCGCTGCCCATACATGATTAATCAAACGCATTTCCTTACATATTTTGTCTACATAAATCATATCCAATCCAATATAAATTAATTGCAAGTATTGATCTAATTTAATAAACATTGAAAACATCACGTAGCCTACAAAAATCATCATTTTATTTGATGAGCTTAAGTGGCACATTTCGTCAACATAAATTAGAATGTCATCGACGACATTCCGCAATTTAAAGGTGTTTTATATTAAGATATGTATCTAACTATTTCCTTATTGCCAATATATAATACTAGCACCATCAAACAAGATGTTCCTTGTCAAATTTTAAATGTCATTAACACAAACATTTTAATTAGAACAAAAGCTGTGCATTTGAAAATTCTTGAAATACTCTGACACTAACACAGAGTTTAAGCGTTTAATTCACAGCAATAATTTGCTTAATATGCTTACTAAAATGTGAAATTTTGCAATTAGTCAAAACTATAAATGAATGAAAAGCTCATTTGTGAAAATGTCTAGGCAAATATATAAATTTTATTTTATTTTTGTTACAAGCTGAAGCTTTTATTTATTTTATTTTTATAATTAGCATCAAAAGTATCAATATAAATAAAACAATTAATAATCTTTATAATAAATATAAATATACAAATATTGGAAATTATTTGTACATATATATTTATTATATACAAGACTTATTAATTAATATAAATATAAAAATTTATTAAACTCTGAAGTTTTTATTTATTTTTTTTTTATAAGACGTTGTAATTATGCATCAGCATAAGTTTACAAATAAATATTGTATATAATAAACATAAATAATAATATACAAAACACATGCAAAATACCAATAATAAAAAATATGTTTTGCATTATTTTAAAATGTGGAATTTTACATATATTATTTATTTAACTATTTTCATTCGTTTCATTCGCTTGTAGAACAAGCTAAAGCTCGTTATTTCTTATTTAGAATAATTTACGAGTAAATTTATTTATATCATTTCAAATAATATATTTTTTTTCAATTTTGCAATTAGTAAAAACAATAAATGAATGAAAAATCTAATTTTATAGTTGTGGAATGTCTGCATAAATATTTCAATGTCATTTAAAATGTTGAGCAGCCAAGAAATTTTGGTATAAACATGGTTTCATTTAGGAATAAATATAGAAATACGTACAGGTATTAAAACAAATATATTTTCAATAATTCTTTACATAAACATTTAAAATTTAATTGTAATTACAAACTATAAAAAGTTGTATTGAACTGTGAAATAAATAACAAGTACAAAAAATTTGGAAAATTTATAATATATGTAATTGAAATATATAATAAGTTTTATTAAGCTGTGAAATAAATAATTGAAAAACTACAAGAAGTATAAAAAAATATTTGGAAAATGTATTTATATTAAAATTTTAAATTTAAATGTAATTAAAACTTTAATGAGTTTTATTGAACTATGGAATTTTCCCAAATTTTATAACTCAACCCAGTATTTTGCGCAGTGGATGCAAATCTTCTGGATTGATCATTCCATCAAGAAGCTACTTAGAATAAAAGTGAAAGTAATGAGCTCAGGCAAACGTCGCCAAACAAGTTATGGAGCCCATATACCTGTCCGCTAATAGATAAATCTCAAAACTATGCTTAAGCACAGCAGAAAGCAGACATCTAATTTACAAATGGATCATTTTGATCTTCATTTTCGTCGGCTGCCCCCCGGCTGAGGTTGTTCGTTGTCCGTCTGTCTCACAAGCATTTTTGTTGTTTTCTTGGTTTTTTTCTTTGGTGGACGACCTTGCACATCCAACAAAATTTCAACAGCTTTTTTTCTGTCGAGATGGACAATTCGCGCCGGCTACCAAGCGGGGCACGCGCACCTGCCAGCTCTTTACTCCAACTCCAATGTTGAACTCCACCAATTCCAATTTCAATTCCAACTACATCCAACCACAACTACATCCATCCATTGTCTCTTCTTCGTATCCACATCATCGAAAATCCAGCTATAGATACAACAACAAAACTTGATGGCAGGGCGCCGTCGGCAACAGCCATTGAAAAGTTGGAACAAAGCGTAAAGATGTGTTTTTTTTTCTTGGTTTTTATTTTTTTGTACGTTGTTTTTATGGTTTTTTATTTGTATTTGTTTTTGTGAAATTGCTGGTGTAAGTGTGAACCACATAAAAATACACAAATAATTAAAGATTTAGTGAAAAAACAAAACAAAAAAATAATATAAAGAGGTGCATGGGGCAAATGCAAAACTGACACCGAATTAAACCATGGAAATAAATTGCTGGCAAATGACTCATGCATTTTGTAAGGGTCTCTCTCCCTCATTTCTTATATCGATTATAGATGTAGTTGTAGTCGTTGTTAATGTTTCGATTATGATAATACGATTTTTGGCAATTATTGTTGATGCTGCTGCCCAATGTCCATTGCCCATTGCCCATTGCGCTGCCCCATGTTGTAGTTGGCAAGTTGCGAGTTAAGAGTTTAACAGTTGCCAATTGCCATAAAAAACCATTAAAACCCGTTTGGCTTCGCTCCGAATTTCGACGTTGCGCTGCCACATATATAAATACCCCAACGCAGTTGACCACAGCAATCAGTTGCAGTTCAAGCATCCTCCTCTTAACAACACTTCAAGCACATTCACAACCAAAACCAACTCTCAACAACATGTTCAAATACGTAAGTGCCAATCACTCAAGTGGCTTCTGCATTCCCATCTCATCTCCAACTCCAACTCCACTCCACTCCACTTCAGGTGCTCTGTGTCGCTCTCATTGCCTGCGCCTGCGCCGACAACATCAACAAGGACGCCCAGATTCGCAGCTTCCAGAATGACGCATCCGATGCCGAGGGCAACTATCAGTACGCCTACGAGACAAGCAATGGCATTCAAGTCCAGGAGGCTGGCAATCCTTCGGGTGTCCGCGGTGCCGTCGCCTATGTCTCCCCCGAAGGTGAACAGATCTCCCTGAGCTACACTGCCGATGAGGAGGGTTACCATCCAGTTGGCGATCATCTGCCCACTCCTCCCCCGGTGCCCGCTTATGTGCTGCGTGCCCTCGAATACATTCGCACCCATCCTGCAGCGCAGAAGGACGAATAAACCAAGTATTCCAATCCCAGTCCAATCCAGCACCCAGCACCCAACACCTTCCACATCCATCTCGATATTAAGTGGCAGTCATTGTTATATTGTAGAGACATACATTCGCACCTTTTAATTAGTTAGTAGTTATCGTGTTAATAAAGCTCGTTGATCCATCCGCCAGCAAACACTAAACGCAAAAAAACAACAACTAAGAAAACAACATTATTAGTGAAGGGTTCGCAGCAACAAAATATTATATTCACTCACCTCGGCTTCATGCAAAATTATCGCATTGTCCTCCACTTAAACTTAATGTGCATTAAATGTGTTATGCCAGCTGCAATTGTTTCCGCACAACTTAAAGATGTCCCAAAGAAACAAAAACATTTAATTAACCCTGCACATTCTTTATATTAAATTACTTATTATTACTTACCTTGAGACAACAACTCTTCTAAAGTGGGAACATTATATCCTCATATCCTGCAGACAGCAGCCATTTTTTCCGCACAACTAAAAGATGTCCCAAAGAAAAAAAAAAAACATTTAATGAACTCTACATATTCTGAATAAGTTAAATATGTTACTTACCTCGAGATAGCTCCTCATCTTAAAGATACTCCCATGTCTTGCATTTGTGTATTTATATCAGACAGGAGCCAATTATTTTGCACAACTAAAAGACATCCCCAAAAACAGTATATATAATTAACTGTGAACATTCTTCAATTTTTATGCTAAATACTTACCTTGAGAGAGCCATATTTCCATGCCCATATATGATATAACAGACAGTTGCAATCGCATATTTCGGTTCCCCAAATCAGAAGAGAAGGAACCTTTATTCACTCTGCACCTACTTTAAAACTTTACATTGAGTTAGCTACTCATCTTATGTTTAAATAAGATATATCCATATTTTGTATTGTGCATCTAGAATAAAGATATAGATGCACAATATTTATATATATATATATATCCACAAAATAAATCTTTAGTTGAGTCTGAACATACTTTAACTACTTTGTGAAATACTTATACTTATTATATTTTATTTATTCTTAATAGATCCTCGTCCTGTGTTATGAGTATCTATGGCATACAGTTGCATTCACATCTTAAAGACTTAGGTGTCCCAAATCTGAAAAAGAGAAACATTTAATTAACTCTGAAAACTATTTATGTAAGTTGTTTACCTTGAGACATCTTAAGCATGAACAATTTACGTATATACTAGTCCTGCAGTCAGCTGCAATTATTTCCGCATCTTAAATATACTTGAAACTCAAGCAACAGCATTATGCGTTGAGTTTCAAAAAAGTTAAAACGTTTACCTAATTCTGCTAAAATACTACTTTTCTTAAATAGAAATGCCCAACAATACAATATTTGTTAAGGATTGTTCCAATGTTAACAGAAATTATGTAGTCAGAAAAAAATGATTCATTTTAATGTTAAATAAGTCAAGAAACAATATTTATAATCCCCAAGGTTCTCATGTTATCAGCTTTTCAATAAACTTAGCCCCTTGTCTTCAACTACAAGCGAAAAAGAAAAAGATAAGTAAAGAACTTTCCGCATTGTTTAACTACTTAACACTTACCTCATTATGCGCAATAGACAAAAGTACAAGAATTAAAAAGACTCGTATTTCAAGTATATTTCACTAAATGAATGATGCAAATTCTTAAGCATCTACTTATGCTGTTTTATCATAACTTCATATATATATTTATGAAGCTGATTAGCAGCAAAAAATCATTTCGTTTAAGCTTTCAGTTCATTAGCGAAACATGGCAAAATTTTGCAAAAAAAAGAATAAAAAACTATAACATTTTTTGATCTCTCGCAGAAATTAGAACAAACAAATAAACGGAAGGACTGTCTATAACACTTTTAAGTAAGATTTATGATCTTCAGACGTATTATTGATAACCATACAGTGCTAAACATTAATTCAAATTAATACTGACAAATTACCAAAACACAATACAAACGATTTATACTTTTGAGAATTCAGTGTGCATTTATTTCAGTATGTCATCAATATATTCTGCAAAATTTCACAAAAACAATTCTTCAAATTCAAAGTTCAATCTAATGAATTATGGGGAATCTCTATAGCATGTTTATAATTGTCATCAACAGTGCAAACCAGAAGAGTTTCGTAGCGGATCCTGCATATAAGAATATATAGTATAGATGAGTGTAAATGATAAATTGAAATGCCGAATATAGATCCATTGCCAATAATAAAAAAATAAAGCATGAATAGTTTTTGTACACGTTATTGATTTATTTCGATTTTTTTGGAATTCTTTTTGTTTGTTTTTTCTTTTTTTGGATTTCTTAAAATGAATATTTTAATAGTGAATTAATGCTCGATCAGGCCGAGCTAGTATGGAAGCTTTGCAAATATTTGAGTTAGTTTTGCTGTGTTTTTTTCGGGGAGAACTCACATATCATTTAGCTGTTGATAATGTGAATACTCAAGCACAAATGTGGACACCCGGAAAGAAAATCCTGTTTATATAGAGTTAAACGAAAAATCTGTAGATATCGAAAAGCAACGAAAAATGGAATCTTCTTTAATTTCCATCCAGTTTGATTTGTGAATTCTGAGTAGAAGCATAAATATTTATGAGCCGGGTCACGTCATGCGAAACAGCATTATGATCGTGCTCATTATGATTAAGACATAATTAGCCAACAAGAGGTCGACAATCCTAAACAAATACTTAAAGCATGGCATTTTTATTTGTTTCGTTCTTTTTTTTTCTTATATTAATTACGTGGGTGGGAAATAAAATTGCTTATAAATTATGCTTAAGTGTCAATATAAATTAGTTTGAGCCATAAGCACGGAAGAATATGGGACGATTTGAATATGAATAGAGTAGAGCAGATGACATGATTTATATGAAAACGGAACGACTAGAAAAACAAATCCAAGACCAAAAGACCAAAAATCTTTTGCGCCGCTTCAACTTACGAAAACTATCAACAGTTGAATATTGTATTAGTGTGGGATATTTTTTTGTGTTTTTTGTTTCTTTTTCTTTGTTTTGTTGATTCTACATGCTATCAGTTTATCAGACTTCTGCTTCAGCTGCCACTGCCACGTGCCACGTGCCTCGTGCTTCAAGATCACAGTGTATGAACTTTCGGCGAACCATCTTCGTTGTGGGTGCGAATGTACTCCAATGATCGCAGTATATAGCTGGGTGTTGGCGGTGGTTGGGGCAGATGTCTGCCCACCACATGGAAGCCCAACTCATCAGCTATGTAGCGAGTCTCGATATCCTGACCCTCGGGTGAGGTGTAGCTAAAGATGCCAATCGTTTCCAAAGCACTTCCCGCAGCCTGGACATCGATGCCGTTGCTCGTCTTGAAGGCATACTTAAAGACACCATTCTCGTCCAGCGGCTGTACGCGAAAATCCGTTATCTGGGCATCACGTTCGCTGCCACCGACCAGGCGACGAATGCGACGAATCCTCACGAGCCTCGCATCCAGCTGCGAGGAGAGAAGCGCCAGGCACAGCAATGTGATGAGCTGAAACGAACCGTCTGAGTGGCTTAGTATCAGCAAACATTAATCGCTTTTTTTTTGTGTGTTTGGATTGTTTGGGTCACTGCGATATCAAAATTCACAGATGGGAGCAAGGTCAATGCTTACAAAATTGCGCATATTTCTCACAGTCTTCACTTTAATCCGGCTTTAATTATGATTTAATTTCGTGTTGATTAGTGTCTGGCGATAATGCGATAATTGTCGATTTTATTTGTATTTTTTTTTTCTTTTCGTTCGATTCGAAATTCCGATATGAGACGCGATGCGATGCGATCTACGTGATCTAAACGCGAGCTGCGCGAGGTTCAAAGTTTGCCACCGTACTGCGGACTGGTCCAATGCTTCTTACTAACTTTATATGCGAGATGGAGAAAAATGTCGGGCCCAAAGCGAAATCGATGAAAAACCAATAAACATAATCAAAGTGTCAATAGTTTTGTTCACTCTTTTGTTTGTCTGTTGTCCATACGTTGGCGTCTCAATTTCAAAAACCCGGCCAACTCCAAATGCTTTGATAACACACACCACAATCTCGCTTAGTTGCCGTATTCAAGCATTTCCTATAAGCCATGCTTATTATGATCATAATGCCGTTTATTAGCACAATATTTATGACCATTCCGGCTGCATTTTATAATCCCCTGCCGAGATCTAAAGTTCTTTGCTTCCCATATCTCATTTAGGCTGAATTTATTAACGATTCAAAACCAAATTCTTATCCGTCGTAAAATTTTTAATCACCAACCAGTTTCTGTAATATCTGAAAAGGTTAAACAAAAATTCTTATTCTTAGACAAACTTCTTAATACAAAAACTAGGTCAAACTAGAAGTCACGCTTTCTTCGGCAGATTCCCCAATAATATATAATCCAATTAATATAGGTGTTTATTAAGTAGTTCAACCACATTTTCTGGATAGCTTTGTTTTATTAGCGAGACGGAAGCTGTTGTTATTTGATTTTATGATAAACTATAAAAATCATGTTTGGAAGATGGCACATTCCAAGATCAATAAAAATTATAAAATCAGATAAACTATATGTTGGTAGGAGTAGAAACAAAAAAAAAAATATAGAATTATACCACAAGAGATAATCAAATCAAGCACGAAGTTCATTTTAGTTTATAATCGAACAGAATTTTAAGTGGGCCAAACGAATTTCTAGCGGAAACAGTTCCGTATCTATAACGTCAACGATGACGCTGAGTTAACAACAATACGAGTATAAACAAATAAATTGTTGAAGAACTATAAACAAAAGCAGCAAACTCTGTTCTACAGCGTCTCAAAGCCAATTAGCAACTGATATTGAAGATCATCTCAGTTATTGACATGCGGTTTCCATAATTCTTTTTATTTTTTTCTTTTATAACGGGGATCTGTTATGCAAATAACGTTAAGAACGAAACCGAAAGCTACCTTATAAAAACCACATTAAATTTGTAAATTTATTTATTTATAAATGAATACATATTTACATAGGTTTTTTGTATATTCTCATGTTGTTTTTTTATCTTCACATATTTGCTTAGTTCTGCTCGAGGTGTTGAGAGTTCATATGGAGTCAACCTTTTGTGGTGAGATGAGATGCGATGAGCAGCATATTCTTAAGTACTAATAGTTAACACACGCACTGGTAAGGCGAGTTTTTCGTGTTTTTTTTTTCTTTATTTGGCAATCAACAAATTCTAAGGCTAAGCCGTTATTAAACTAATCATATTAATAATGTTGCCCATGAAGGAACTTTGCCAATCGCAATCTCAAAACTAAAATCGCATCTCTCGACACGCAGAGCGCTTAACACTTTATTAAACAATTAACGTAATATCATAAAAGTTTTTATTTTATTTTATTTTATTTCATTTCATTTCATCAAATTGCATGCCCTTGTCTTTTGTTTTTCTTCTCTTTTTGACACTTTAGCTGCTTTTTATAAATATTTAACGAAATTTAATTGAATTTATAAGTCTACGTTGTTCTTCCAAACTAATGCAAATGTCACAACTCAGCCATAAATTATTGATTGATATTGATTTACTGATTGATTTTGTCGACTCGACGCCTTGAGACCGTATCGCTTCTTCGAAGTCTTTGTAGCTCTTCTCACTCTTGAATTCCTCTGTGGGTGTGACCAACTGACCAAGTCGAGCAAGGTCTAGACTTAGACTTAAGCACAGTGATGCACAAGTGATTAAAAAGTGACGAGGAATGCAGTGGCTAATGATACCCATAAATTTTTTGTTTGAATTTTTTTGTTTAAGCGAAAAACCAGTTTAAATTGTTTTATGTTATGATTGCCACTTTAATAATAATTTTCATACTTTGCAATAATTTAGGTTCATTAGTCGATGACACATGGAGAGTGCTTAGCAGATCGGCATAATTAGATATGCCAGAAAGCAATCTTATTTTTAACTCGCACAACGAAATAAATCCAAATGACAGATATAATACAAATAAACCTTTAACATTTCGTGCTCGTGTTCTAAAGATTTCGCAATCATTCCGTAATGTCGTACGGTAAAAAAAATACAAAAAAAAAACATATTTTTGATAGCTCTATAGCCGGTTTGTTTGTATGCAAAAAATTATCACATTTCGACGTGAAACGCTATATCGTAATTACATGGTTTATTGACCATGAACTTCTTATTTCTATTTCTCTTTGGACAGATTGCTGTTAAACGTTATAACACAATAAATTAATATATAATGTTCAAAGTCATGCATATTTGAATAAAGCGGCTCGATTGAAGTGATCAAGTCAACTATTCATCTTTGTCTAATTTGCCGCAGTTTCATGCATTTATTTAACTATTCGGTACCACTGTGCCTAGCGCCAGTGTCAACGCAGTTGCAGCCACACCTAATAAAGGCAGAAGCACAACACAACACACTTCATTGTTTTCGGCACTCATAATAATAGACAGGTCTCGATTATCAAAACTCTGACATAAATCACACCCGATGATGCTGTGAGCTGCCGATCGTCGTCGACGTCGTTAGACTTGGACTTGGAAACAAGTTGCGGCTGCAGTCGATAATGCTCAATTTATGCAGGTATGACGAGCAGTAGTATGTTGTATGTCGACTATTATGATATGACGACTACTGACTTCAGAGGCTGTGGAATACTTTTGTTGTCTTGTTTTTGTCGCGAGAGTTTTAGAATTCATTTTTTTAGAACACATGCTAACAAAACGCTGCGAGAGAATTGCCTTAAATTTTAATTTTGTTTCTTTTTTTTGTTGTTGTTTTGCATTTTTGTTGTATTTTTATGATGGGGGATTTAGATCGCGAAAGCTTATTTTTGCATTTGCCAAAATACTTATTCGGCAGTCCCAAATTCAACTTCAAGACCAACGGATCGCGTCGCTTTCGCTGCAAACTCTCTTTTCTGACTGTCTCCGAAACGATCGCAACAGATTCCAGATCAACGCCCGAGACACTTTTAATTTGAATTTAAAAGTGAATTCAAAAAACAAAGTATTTACAATGAATTCGCGTAGTCGTCGTCGTGGCCAGCAGCAATGCCTGTTTGTCAAGGTTTGTGCGTCGCATTTGTTTATTTGTTGTTTGCCTGGGATTAATCGTAAATCCCGATCCCGATCAGCTTCATCAGCTGTTCCTGCTTCAACTCGCGCTGCTGCTTCTACCATCCGCTGCTGATGGACGTCCTGCTGCCACAGAATCTGCAGCTGAAACACTTTACTATGTGAATCAACCGGCGGATGCCGCCGGAAATTATAATTTTGAGTTTCAGACCTCCAATGGGATCACCACCAAGGCGGCGGGCAACGAACATGGTGCAGTTGGTGTGGTTCAATATGTGTCCAAGGAAGGAATCCCAGTGACCTTCACCTATGTGGCCGATGAGAATGGTTATCAGCCCACGGGAGATTTTGCTCCACCTCATTTAGCTCGCTTGCTGGAATATCTTCAAACGCATCCGGCGGTCGATGAACAGAAATCACGACGCTGGTAAAGCTTATTTATTTTTTGTTTGTGTTCAACAGCGGACATTGGGGTATAATGTCTAAGCAATAATAAGAATAAAATATAGTCAATGATTGTGAGATAAATTGTCGTTTAAATAACTGGCAATTAGGTGTCAGAATGTGAGATAAGAAGTCATTATTACTTGTATCGTTATTGTTACATTTCAAAAATCTAAATTTGTATTAATCGTTTAGCGCATTCAAATGCAAATCAACCTAAATGAAACATAAACAAATACAACTGGCTGGCTTTGATCATGTACAAAAAAATCTATAACAACATTATAAATAAAATTGAAACCTAATTAAATGCATTATTAATTCTATCAAATGCCAATGATCGAATCCAATCATCATGGGAAAATACTCTATAGCATTCTTTTGGGTTTTTTTTTTAAATACATTTATTTGAAACCATATTTTGTTTCATTAATTTGTGGTTAATTCAAATTATGTCAGAAAGAAAAGAGCTTTTAACGCATGACGATGAATAAATACCCTTCAAAAGATATCTTAAGAAGAAATCTATTCGAACTTGTATCGAAGAGTAAAAGAAAGACGCATAGCAACCGAAAAATAAGACTAATTTCTGAAAAAGTTTGAATACCTTCTGCTAGAGTATAAAACCAGTCATAAGTAACTCGTGCTGCAAGCTGTCATAATATTTCAAAACTTACTGAGGAAGAGAGTAGATTAAATAAGAAAGAAATCAGCATTCCAATAGATAGTCAAGCAACATTTAGTGAACGTGAATTCTCTGAACCGATTAGGCTAATAACATTAAATAACTAAATTTATTGTATCATATTTCAAACTAGTTAAAATTTGCAAACTATTTAAATTTCTTATTTATTTAGCATTTAATGGACTTCCTATTTAAACTTAAACTTGTCAAGCAAGATGGAAAGTTTATACAAAGTTCTTCATGCGCATACAATCTTATTGTTTTTTAGGCTTTTATTAATAAAGAATAAAAAAAAAACAATTTTCTCACATACCCTCTAATTTTTGCTTTAATCAGTCTAATTCCCAGCATTTGTATTATAAGAATTGATTTCATCGTCGCTCTCAAAGTCGTAACTCTTCCGCGGTTTTGCGCAGACAACAACGAAAAAAGATGGA
Organism: Drosophila albomicans; assembly: GCF_009650485.2. NCBI lineage: Eukaryota > Metazoa > Arthropoda > Insecta > Diptera > Drosophilidae > Drosophila > Drosophila albomicans. The sequence continues at coordinate 43,668,097 of NC_047629.2, read as the reverse complement.
CAATTAAAATGTTAAAGTTGGTGTCCCTCAGCTCATGCAGAATTCCGGCATTAATAAAAATATTTGCCGCATTTTGCTACCGTCTTCAATTAAACAAATGACAAACACTTAAAACCAAACATGAGTCATTAAACGTATGTAGTTATTCCATTAATTTAAATATCGCGCAATAATAAGCAGTGTGTGTTGTTGGTTTTTGGTTCTCTTTGTCTGCAGTCGATAGACGAGGTAATCGGTGGGCGTATTATCGATATCGCGGCTTGTCATTATCGCAATTCTATGTGCCCGCATTTGAATGCATTTGTGTGTGTGTGTGTGTGGGTTTGAATTTGAAAACAAGTCAAATAAATAACTGCTAATCGATGGCATTTATCAGTCATTTGTAAATTGGCAGCAAATATAAATACATACATATAGTTTACATCTTTACTTTTCCTTTCGAATCGTCGTTCAGAAATGGCAATCGTCAACCTTGTGTGTGTGCGTTTTTGTTGGTTTAGAACGGCTTTCGAATTGAATTCAAAATTGATGCGACTCATTTGCATGTGATCGCCTAATTGAGGCCGTTGCATAATATTGACCGAGCCGAAAAGATTATGTAACCAGACTAATAAACCAAAAAGCCGTCAGATTTAGCTTTTAATGTCACCGACCCAACCAAGAGATCAACAAACCAAACCAAAATAAAAAGAAAAAAAACTACAAAAATGTCGTTGTGGATGCAACTAATAAAGTAATCCCACCACTTAACGACGTCCTTGGATGGAGTTTAAATTTAGTTAGCCATATGAACCAATCAGTTAGTCCAAATTGAGATTCTGAATTAAATCAAAATCAACATTGTTGACAAATGCATAAAATCCCAAATACCAGGCAATTATTATTATTTGACAACAAATTTGCTTGAGAATCGAATACACAAACACATGAATTAAAAAGTTTATGAAATATATTTATGCATTATTCATAAGAATCTCTCTTCCAATTGTGAATGCGTTTCACTTTCGATGAGAGTCTCAATATGTTTCTCCCATCGACAGCTGATAGCGACAAATGTGAAGTTAATTTGACAATATATCACACTCTCTATATGGTATTAGAACTATTCGAATGGATTCAATTAAAATGCTTTTCAAGGGGATTGACCAAATCAATTTTGGCACTAAGTGGCAAGCCGCAAATTGAAATTAAATAATGCGGGCATTCGTCATTAAATCGGATACAACTTAATTTCTTGCCAGTTATTTGAACTCTGAACATTAAGCAAACAACAATTCAATCTTCGAGTGTATGCATTAAATACTATTAATCTGTAGATTGATGTAAGCAACAACAAATTCATCGTATTCGTACGGTTTTTGCTTCTTATCTACATCGACATGCAAATTAAATTCCGAACACACAACAAATATAAAACAAGATTTGTTAAAGTTATTTTTTTTTGTTTCTCTGTTTCTGTTTTTTTTCGCACAATCGCATATCTTTACATTTGCCATACAATACAATTCAAATCTTTTAACTGTATGTGTAAGTGGCGTTGTGTTGTGTATGTGTGAGTGTGTCTCAGTGTATTATTACGGGTGAGAATGTGTGTGTGTGTGTGTGTGTGGAGCAGTTTAGGCCATTCATTATAATTAAAACATTGAGCGCAGCTTGGCTTGGGCTTCAAATGTCTGTATTTACGGATGATAAGACGAAGTTGGCTTTCTTTAGGAAGCTAATAGAATTTATGTTTACATTTTATTTTAATTATGGTTGTTTTTTTTTGTATGTTTTTTTTTGTTTTCTTTTCATTTTATTTAGTGTTAAAAATATAATTGTGTGGTAATATTAAATCATAATTCAAGCATCTGTTGTAATCATCTATGAACTCGTTTTTTTCGTATTTTTTTTTACAAGTTTTTTGTTTAAATTTACTGTTGTACCTATGCTAAACACTAAGCCTAATATATATCTGCCAAGTCCAGCATTGAACACACACTGTCAAGACAATTGCAAGATGATGATGATGCCTGATGGCCAAATTTGTGAATATTTGGCAGCAATTGTTCGTTGTGGTTCGTTCCTCGATCTCTTCTCGGTTCTGATTCTGTTGTCAACTGGAGTGTTAATACATATACTAAATGTATAAATGTGTCCGTGTGTGTGTTTGTTTTGTTTTTATCAAATGCGGATGTATGTGTGTGTTGTGGGTTGTGCAGAGAGTTGTCAGAGCTTGCATCAGCTACTGTGTTTGTTTGGTCTAAGATCTGTTAAAACCTTGAAAGAAATTTACAATTTAATTGTTGATACTAGGAAGCAGATTTATGTATGCCTTGTACTCACCAGTCCTCATCGTACGCCAGTATTGTAGTGTAGTGTCTACGGTTGTGTCCCCGCAACCGCCAATTCTAGTCCGCTTTCGTCTCGGCGAACTCGTCGAGCGCAAAGAATCCGGCAGTGCCGCCACTGCTACTGCTGGCTGTGCTCGTGGTCACCGCTGTGGCCGCTGCTGTTGTCACTGTGACCGATTCGCTGGTTTGTGTTGCCTCGCCCGCCTCCTCGGCCTCGGCTTGCGCTGCTGCCGCCGCCTCCTTTTCCTCGGCACTCGCCTGTGCCGCTTCCAGCACTTGTTGCTGCACTTGCACAATGGGTTGGCCATCTTCTGTGTACGAAACAGAGACGGGTATGCGTGTGCCATCCTCACTGATGACATGTGGACCCTCCTCGCCATCCTGGCCCTGTTGTATGATGATTTGGCCTTCGGAATTGATCAGTGAGGCATCGATCAGTTGCTGTTCGTTGTTATCGCCATGAACGAGAACCATTTGGCCGCTGCCATCGGTCATCATTTGCAGTGTGTCGCCCTCCAAACCATCGCCGGACTGCAGCACACCAACACTCTGCAGCAGCTGCTGTATCTGCTCGGGATCTTGCACAATAATCTGATTGCCCTCGGCATCGGTCAGTATGTGATTATCCAGCTGCAGCAAATGTCCATTCTCATTCACAATAAACTTGATTTGTCCACCATCGACTTGGGCCTGCATTGCCTCATCCAGTTCCATGGCCACTTGCTGTTCACCTCCCGCTGCCTCACCAGCTTCACCTTCACCGGCGGCAGCAGCTGCTTCGGCTTCCGCAGCGGCTGCAGCTTCTTCGGCTGCTTCAGCTGTTTGCTCGCCAGCTGCTGGCGTCTCCTCGGCTTCGTGTTTCTCCGCCTCGGCAGCCTGTGCTTCGCCCGCAGCTTCTTCAGCACCTTCCTGCTTGACCTGCTTCTCCTTGCTAGCTGCTGTTTGCTCTCCCTTGGCGCTGGACTTCTCGCTGGGCTTGGCTGCTGCATTGCCATCGGTTGTGTCGTCTGCATTGGCATCTGCAGCTGCTGCAGCTGCGGCCTCATTGTCATCATCCAAACTGGGCATAGAGACGGGTGGCGCATTCGATTTGGTGTCGCGAGCCTCAGCCGTTTTGTCACCCTGCGCTTGTGATTCTTCCTCCTCGGCTTGATCCAAAGTGGGCATATCAATGCTAACCGAAACAGGCGCTTGTGCATTTGGTGAATGCTTGCTCTCCGCCTGCTCGACGCCGGCGGCATCCACTTGGGGTATGGTTATGTTAAAAGTGATGCCACCGCTCCCCTCCTGTGAGGTGATGACCATTTCATTTTTCTTCTCGCTGTCATTCTTATCCGAATGCAATTTCTCAAACAGGCTCTCAATGTCAGCTTCAGCGCTCTGCTCATTCGATTCCTCCTTCAAGCCGACACCCGACTCGCCGGGCTCATCGCTCAACAATGCTGTGGCAGCCGAATTGAGGGCAGCTGCATTACTGCCACTGCCTCCTCCGCTGCCACCGGCAGCGCCGCTCTTCTTCTCCCGCCTGTGTGTCTCCATGTGGTGATTGTAGTACGTCTCCTGTATGAAGGTTAGCGAGCAGATGCTGCACGAAAAGAAGCGAATGTTGTTCTCCTCGGCCACACTGCTCACCACCTGCTGGCCACTGTTGCCGCCCTGAGCAGCAGCTGCTGGCACCGAATCGCTCAATGCCTCATCAATGGTCTCCTGCAGCAATTTTTGTGTGCTAGCGCCGCTGGCAGCCATCTTCTCCAGCTGATGAATCTCGGCATGCTTCACGAGCAACTCACGCTTGGGGAAGGTCATCGCGCACTGACCGCACTTGAAGTAGTTGGTCTGATGCTGCTTGGCGTGCACGGTGGCCGCCTCGCGTGTCTCAAAGCGTTGCGAGCATAGGCGACACTTGAATGGCTTCGGTTTGTTGGTTTGAACATGTTTGCGCATATGCTCATCAAACACACCCTTGTCCGTGGACTTGAACTGACAGTGATTGCATGTATACAGCGCCGAGCCCGAGACACCAATCGACTCAGTGACATTGCCAGCCGATGCAGCAGCCGCGGCGGCGGCAGCAGCAGCCGCAGTAACTGGAGCGGCAGCAGCGGGAATTGTTGTGGTGCTGGTGACAAGCACATTGGTGGCATGATTGGTTTCCATGTGCTTGCGCAAGCTCGTCTCATTCACGAAATTGATGTGGCACATGGCGCAAGTGTTGTCCATGGCGGTGTTGTGATCACGCACCATGTGATGCTTCATGGCGCCAAAGTGGGGGAAGATCTTGCGACAGGTCTTGCACTGGAACGTCTGCTGTTTGCATGTCTCGTAATGTGTGTTGAACAGACGCATGTCGGAGGTCTTGTAATCGCACGAGGTGCACTTGTAGATCTTGGTTGCCTTGCGTTGAACCTGCGTCTGGGTGGCGCCGCCGCTCTGTGGCGATGCGACCTTCAATTGTTGCGACACTAAAACAGGCAAGGGAATGGTATTAATATGGATAAGATATAAGACACTCTCTTTTGAATATCACTTACCTGGCGTTGATTGTTGCACCAGCTTACGCTGTCGCAATGCATCTCCGCCCTCTTCGAGCGAACGATTTGCCGCATTTCCTGCTAGCTTTTGCATTTTCAAAGGCGGACTTGCCGTATCTCCTGCCACATTATTATTGCCACCGCTATCCTCATTGATGCCATACTTTTTGTTTAGCAAATTCAGCAGATTCGACTTAACGCGCTCCACATCGTTCTCAAGGCGGTCGTAGTAGTTGACCAAATTGGTGCAGCGCGAACAAACGAAATCTTCGTTGCACACAATTACCATGAAGCCTTCGCCAACCAGTTGAGCCAGCTTATTGGGGAATTTGGTTGAGGTGTGCGTGGTGCACATATCGGTTAGCGATGTCTGCGTTTGATTCCCCAATAGCAACTCATCGCAAATATAACAGCGTGCAACTCCATCACTGTCCATAACGGTTTGCTGTTGTTGCGAAGCAGCCGCTGCTGCGCTGCTTGCATTCGAATTGCCGCCGCCGCCGACAGCGAGTCGAGTCGTTTTCAAGATGCGCGGCTGTCCGGGACCGGTGACGGTAACAGCGCCGCTGCTAAGCAAATTATTGAATTTGCGGTAGGTGGCCGGGTTTAGTTGATTGTTCATCGTACTATCCGTCTCTCACTATGTGTGTGTGCGTGTCTCTCGATCTCGTTAGCTATTTATTCTAGTATATAGTATGGTTTGTAGGTTTTTTCTTCTTTTTCTTTTTTACTTTACTTTTGCACAAATCATAAAAAACGAACATGTACCATCACCACCACACACTATCCTAGCGTATTGAATTTCTAATTGTGTATTTCGCAAATTGATATTTTGTTATGCTATTTTTTTCCTTTATTTTTTTCAATTGTTCGGCACCAGAAGCAACAACACAAATTGTTGGATTTTTTAATTCACGTTTGTATGCCGCGGCGTCACTTCGACTGTACTAAAGTCTATCGAGTGTGCTGTATTTTTTAGGGTTAAACGCGTATGTGCTGCACAAAATGGTAGCTGGTTGTCTCGCTTTAGCGCACGCATGCGGGTTGCTCTGTGCTCGTGCGATAGCTAGCCTTCTCATTTACGCTCTGCGGAAATGGCGGCCTTTTGTGGTAGACATACACGTTCAGACACAACTGTTAGCGGCGTTAAATGCACATCATGCAAAGGTAGAAAATGCATTTATTCGGCACAGAGAACTTTGTTATAAATCTAGAATACATTTTCTATAGTTAATAAAAAAATTGTAAATAAATCGAATACACATTTTATTCACAAGTTACATTTTATGGCTAGTGACTGACATTCAACTTCAGGCTGTACGTCTCCAGCATTTGGTACAGCTGCCCCAAAAACTACCACCAACGCATGCTAGATGGCGCTGGTTTGGCGCGCTATTCAAATTATGATTTGCAATAGATGATTAAGCACTTGAGTTATGATGCAAACACACTAATTTGTTAGTAGATAAGTGTATACATCATTAATGTGAGTCTGATGACGATAAGAGTCCACAACGCATTTACCACCACTTTCATATATTTCCCTACTCGATTTCGCGAGTCCAAGCGACCCATGGAAAACCAATGATATTGGAGAGAGGAGGCGGCGGTTTGGCAATATTGAGGTACGCGCTTATCAGCTACCTCTGTTCGCCGATAATATAATAGTATTTACCGACGCAAGTTGATACATACGGTATTTGGTAACAGCACACGCTCACGGCCAGAAAAAAGAGGCATTATTTCGGTGGACGTTTTTCAGTTGGCAAACGATACGAAAAGCGAACGCATAACAGCGTAAAGAGTCGAAAAATAATAACTTTTCTATTGGGCATTTCTTGCAATTGCTCTACGATATTGTTCTTGTGTGATTATTGGCATTCTCTTTCCCAGTGTCGTGTGTCTGTGTGTCATATTCAAAGTGTGCCATTATCGCTCGGTTATCGAGCAAAATAAACCACGTTCAACAAATTGGAAATTGAAAAACAACAAAAACAAAAGAGTTGAGGTGAAAAACAACAAAAACAACAACAACGCAAATAGCTGAATTAATTGGCGACTGTTCAGGGCGACGGCCGATACTCAGATTCTCCGTGTCCGGTTCATTTAGTCGTTAAACGCACGTCGCGCACTCAATACGTCGTTAGTTAGTTGGTTGTAACTACCGCCACCGCCGCCCACTCGAGCATAAAGAACGCACCTACCCATCGATCCGGGGCGTGGTGTGAGAACTTTTTTAATTGTCGTCCAGCACACAGATAGCTGATAGCAGATCATCACAATGTACGGACACTCGACGCCGACCATCAAAAACTTTGACTCGCTGAAATCATGGTCCGTCTGGGCAGGTGTACTTGGAGTGGTGAGTAATCGATGCGACCTCATTACCCCATTGATAACGGCGCCATCTGTTGGCCATCTGCCGCGGCGAGATAAAAACAGATCTGTATCTGTTGCTGTCTTCTCGAGTATTGTTATTGTTGTGCAATTTTTCAATTTTGTAATGCTATTTATTATCAGCGCGGGCTGCCTCACTATACAGAACTAAGTGATCAGCTGCATTTAATCAATCACCAGTGTTATCAAGACCAGAAATAAGTTGCAAAAAATACACACCGACAATAAGTTGGCTCTTTTCCGTTTGTCAACAAACTAACCGTAATTACACACTTAATTACTTCCTCTCTCACTCCTCCACTTTCACTTTGCAGGTACAAGCCGTCATCTGGATAGGTCTAACGATAACCGCAATTGTTGCATACACATGTCATATATACATTACCAATGAAATGACTTATGGCTCATTTGTGAAGACCATTTTCTTCGATGTTTACTTCCATGGCTCGTGCAAAATGTCACCCGATGCCTATCAGAGCTATGATGACACCATTCTCAAGTCCGTGAAGACTGTCTTCGATCCCACCCAGATCTTGGTCTGGGATTGTGTCTATTTGGCCCTCTCCGTTGCCTGGTTCATCGTTTCCATCGTGCTATTAACTTGTGAGTATTCTAATGAAAGTTTATTTATTCTTAAAGCAAAATTAATATTCCAAAATATTTATAATATATATAAATCATATTATTCATAGACCACATCAATATAGTAAATCTAATTAATTGAGCACTTCTAAGTAAAAGCAAAAAGTTCAGAATTTTTAACTAAAATAAAGTAGAAATTTACTTTTTATCTAAAGAATTTCTGCAAACCTTTGTATCAGGTATCGCAAATAAGATAAAAACCGGAACGTTGATAGCTTTATTAATAGAAAATTGAGAAATATGTTTAATATTATTGGAATAGAATACATGCAAGGGATTTAGATAATAATGCACTTGGTGCTTCCCAAAAATTGTATTTCGCCATTCAGTGGGATTATACTAAAGTCAAGTTTGATTTATTGTTTAAAGTCGGAAATAAGGTCACTATTTGTATTTATGATTCATGTAGATAAATCAGGAATAGGTATGCACTTTAAAATGGTATACTATCTGTTTCTTTTTGCTATCTATAGGAATTTCAATAGCATATGTACTTTATTATCAGGCAGAAGAGCTAAAGATAAAATCAAAAGCCTCGTTTCTAAGTGATATCAAAAAGGGGTGAAAAATAATGAATATTAACAAAAAGGCATATCAACCACCAAAAAAAGAAACAAAAATCAACGATTAGTTTGCTTTTTTCGTGGTGTGGTTTGATATTGTATAATTAACGATGGTTTTCCATTCACATTTCAAAGTTAACCAAAGTTGCAAAGAAATGCGGAGGGAGTTCAAGGTATGCTATATTTGTCAGTGATCCATCAAGTTGATAGACAAGACCATATGACTCTTTTAAACTAAACTTTCCACTTTCCAGTAAACATTCCAATTTCCATTTCTTCCAGGCGTACGAAAGGACAGTGTGAAGGGCACACTTGGCGCCATCTACAGTTGGGCGTTCTTTGTGTTCGTCATCAGTTGCATGGACTTGGCCATTGGCGTCATTTTTGGCGTTGATTTCAGTCGTTTCCATGCAGTTGCATCCCAATACAATGCCAACGACATTAATGCCGGTGTTGTGGATCCGAATGCAGCTCAACTGATTGCTGGTGGCGTCGCTGCCATGGCTATGATGATTATTTCATTCAAGGGATTCATATTGTGGTTCATCAACGTTGGACTCTTGATCTATTTGCTTACGCGCGCTGTTCAAATTGCTTCTGATAACGACAGAACGGTGAGTAAACCGTTAGAAGTGGGTTATAATTTCCTCTTTTTTTTTGGTTGTGGGTGGTGACATCATTTGCTATCTTCCCTCAATGTAATTGCTTGAGGGTATTATAAATACTTGTCACAACGCACTAAGATCAATGAGTTTGTTTCCAAAAATATGTATGTAGACAACACGAATGCCAAATTCAATACGCGTTTGTAAACTAAATTAAATTGCCGACGCCTCTGAGATTCTTGAACGCAGAGGACTACGGCATGTCTAAAGTTAGCTCTATGGAGGAACTGATAAGCCCCGAGGCGTCCAGTCGTTAAATTGGCTTACTTCGCTGTGTGCCTGATAAGAGATTGGAATGTTTTTGTTGGTGTCGTTTGAAGTTTATGCAAACGTATTTTTAGGGAGCACACACTATGAAAATGCCCTGTAAATGATTTTCCTATTATCGATCATTTATCGATTTTCGCCATTATTTCGATATCACTTAACTTTACCTGAATATGCATATTATCGATAGTAATAAGCTCAATGGCGGTGTGGCAGCGCTGCAAATCGAAAGCAAGAGTGTTATCGGTAACATAACTTTGTCTACTTACGCCCTTTTCTTTCGTTTCATTGCACTTTCTTGTTTACTACATTGTGTTTTTATCGAGTTCATTGTTATATTCTAGCTGATAAAACTTTATGAGACAGCATTGCAATTGGCTTCGTTTTCACTGCACTTTTAGTGTTTTATTGCTTTAATAAAAATATTTGTTGAGTTTTTTATTATGTTGTCGTTGATAAACATTATGTGAACTCACTGTCATAATTCAGAGAATCAGTTATCGATAATACTACGTATCTGCACACAGTTTTAAAGCCATAGTTTGACATGCACTGTAACGTATTTCTTGAATTTCTTTGGCTCGCAGGATACGCTCTTCATGCCACGCAAGGACTCGAATGACATTCTAGCCACCCGTGCACCCATTCGTGCCTACGAAGAAGAGAGGTAAATATATAAATAATATATTTTATAGTTAATTTATTAACTAATTACCGATTTCCCACAGAGTGGAAGTGCAAGCCTACAACAATGATGCCTTCCTGCCCGATACACGTTCCACGGCCGAGACAATCGAAGTGAATGAGGAGGCAATTGTGCGAGCAGCGCACATGTCACGCGATGCCAATCTGATGGATCGTCGATTCCGTAGCATCGATGCCTTCCAGCAGTATCCGTCACCCAATCAGCCTGCAGCTCGTCAATCGTCGCAGAATCCAGTGCAAGAGACTGTTGTCGTGGCCACAGCGGGATTCCCCGTACCTGACTATTCGCCCGGTCTGAGTCCCGGCAATAACGGTATTCTCCGTCACCATCATCAGTACTAATTTTTAATGCGGCGCCCAAAAGCATGCTTACGATAATGAGCTGATAAGAAATTGGCCTCAGTAAGAATACGCAATTTCTTTTTTTTCTGACATGGAAATACATTACTTTTGAGAGCAATATGCCAAGTCCAGAGATCCCTCCGAATAATAAGATTATGAATTATAAATTTCCGATCAAGCATTTATTAAATTTTGATTGAGCCCCCAAAAAATATCTAATTTTAAATTTCAAAGTTTTTGGATCCAAAAACGGTTAGAAAAATGATATCCGACAAAAATATGATTTAACTCATAAAATGTTTCTTACCTACGAAAATTTCTTATCAGCTCATTCTCGTATATTATAATAATCCACATAATTCTCAAATAGTTCCCACCCTGCTCCCCCTTCTAAAGTAAAGCCAACAAAGCCAAAAACAAAACCAAACAGTTAACACCAAGGTCGTTTTCTTAAAATCCAGTAATTACTTTTCGATCCAATGTTGGATTTTTTTATCGTTAAGTTAGAGATTGTTTTTAACTCTGGACTGTAACCCAGTGATAAACCAAGAAACCAAACCTGAAATGAACATTGTGTTGTCGCCCATTGTATTATTTTTTATTTATTTACAATATATTTTGTGTATATAAACAGCAAGCAATTGCCAACTGTGAATAAATAATATATATATATATATATATATGTATGTATATATGTATTTGTATACTATATAATTATGTGTTTGTATATAGATATGATGAATATGTATTTTGTGGTATAAATATGAAGAAAATTGTAATGCTTTTTTAAGCTGCGTTATCAGCAACTGTTGCCTGATCATGTTGCTGGGGCGGTGATCGTCGCACTGGATTACGCAAGACCAGCTCCGAATCCTCCGATATGATGGGCAACGCATGCACCCAATGATAGTTGATCAAATGACTGATGCTATCGAATATGCGATCTTTGGTGCGCACCACGCCCTCGGGATCGATGAGCAGCAGATGCTTCGGTGTCTTCCCCTCCAGTCCTGTCAGCACGTATTGTCCACGCTTGCCCTGAGATTCGCGCACTAAGAAATCGCCATCCTGGAGCAACATGCGCTCGGCAATGGGTCGCGAGATGGCCGCATGAAACCAAACCTCGGCTGTCAGCGGACACTGGGCGCCATCGAAGACGTCGCGTACTGTGGATGCTGTTGCAAGGGCAGCGGCAGTTGTTGCAGCTGCTGCTGCTGTTGTAGCTGCGTGCAATGGATCAAAGTTGCCCAGTGCTAGCTTATTGGTGGTTTGATCGGGTGGCGGGGAGTTAAGATCGATGAGATTGCTGCTCAAGCGATCGCGCGGTTTCTTTAAATTCAATTGTGCCACACGCGGTGCATGCGGATGCAGTGGCATTTGCTGTTGTTGCTCCTCGCATGGCAAATCCGGTGGCAGCTTGTTGGGCAAATCATTGTAATACTCTTTCACATTCTCCTTGCAGCTCTGACTCATCATGCCATCGACAAGTGCGTTATTCGCTGATGACGCTTGAAGATGCTGATGATGATGTTGATCGTTGTTTAATTTGTTCAATGCATTGAAGCGCAGCACAAACGCTTTGCCAATGGTCACAATTAAGTCTTCGCTCTGGCCGCCAGCGCATTCCAGCACATAACATGCCCGCCACTCGTCGCCCTCCCTCTTCGCAATGTAGGCCAGGAAATCAAGGGTATCATTGTCGCCACCGGAAGCAAAGGAAATGCGCGGCATATTGTGATTGGCAATCACTTCGCCAGTGTCCACATTGCTCAGCGTAAGCGCTCGACTCGACACATTGATGATGATGTTGGTGCCAGCATGTTGCATGCTCGGTCGATCCGATATAAAGTTGTATAACTTCTTGTCCAATCGCCGTTTACTGGCCGATTTTAAGCCTGCTGCTTCGCACACCCGATTGATGCATTCTCTACAAATATGTATGTATTCATTATTGTTCACGGACTTTTTTCCAATATTTCATTCAATTGCTTCGCTTACCGTGCCAGCTGTGTGCGCGTCTCAAAGTCCAGTGATTTCATTGAGGTCTTGACCTCAACGCAGCCCGTGTAACGTACATTGAATGTTACGCCCTTTTCCAATATGACATCGTCCGGATATATGCAGCCATCGTTAGTCGCTGTGGATGTGGAGCCCATGCCACCGTTATTGCCGGCTTCGATGCCGCCATTCCGTGGCATTTCGCGTTTTGTTGTGTATGCGTATTTTGGTGCGTCCTTTGCGTCCTTTGTTTGTAGAGTTGTGCAGTGCTCAGGGAATTAGTTCGACTGAATGACTCACTTGTCAAAAGAACGCAGCACTAGTTCAGGGTGCACGTTCATTTCGTTCCATTGCAGTTATCACTGATTAATGTCATGGCGTTGTTTATGAATTGAGAGAATTCTTTTTAATTTGTTGGAAAAAATATTTATGATTTTAAAATTTTGAAAATAATGTTTTTGATAAATTGAATTGAAATTGACAATTGCGCGCATTTCGTTGCTAGTTCTGGTTCATTCTTGGGGATGCAATGGTCAATCGTTATATCGTCCATCCGCCACAGTCTCCAGACATTCTACTTGCAATCCAATCAGCTGTTGTGAGCAATGTTAGCCTTAACTGTATTTTAAATACTTTTCGGTCATAAAATACTAAAATTAGTGTCTTAGCTTATTTTTAAAGCACATATAGATAGTATTACCCATTTTGTAAACCAATAGCTTTTGTGTCTTTTCATAGTTAATTTTTATTCATGCAGTCAATAAAGTAATTATAATAATGCAATAAATGTTGGTATATTTAACAACATATACTTTGTTGTCAATTATAAAACACGGTCACACTGGTCGTGAGCGCCGCTCGGTTGTTTCGCTTGTTGCTCAGAGTTAGAAAAGCTTGTGGCAAGTTAAAGCTCTAACAAAAGCTGATATCTTTTTTGACTGTCGTGGATACAACAACGTTTTGGGCGGACGATACGTTGTGCTCGCATTTGTCGGTTTTGTCGGTGTGTTTTCAAGCGGGGCCCATTATACATACACAGTTGTTAGTTGCTTGTTCTCAGAGCCGCATTCGAAGTGACAAAAAAACAGCAGACAACGGTACGGCGGTTTCTTGTTAAGAATTAACTGTTTTTAGTATATAAACAAACCTCAGTGACTAAGATCCACTTGTCGGTGAGCAATTGCTCTTTACCACAGCTAGAACAATAGTATATTGTATCGACAAAATAAAATAGAAACTTGTTTACGAAACACCCGAAAAAAGAATAAAAATTGTGAAGTGTAATTACTATATACCAGAATATTTGAATCAATTTCCATTTTGGCAAACAAACTAAAAAATTAACAAGCAATAATAAAAAGACACATTTTGGCAGAAGTCGCAATTGCAACTATACCGCAAATAAAAACCCTTGTTGAAGTTAACGCAATTCTCTTTGTGCAGCGCAGCAGCAGAGCAGCCAACGCAACAGCAGCCGTGCATTGGAATCTAATTGGAACGTACTCACCTCACACACATTGACCGAAAATCCAATAGGAAAGCCAGTCAAAACTATATTAAATATATAAAATCAAGGCATTCGCTGTTTATTATTATTGTTGTGGTAAGTTTTTATAACACCGCTTGCCATTTTATCACAAAAACTTTCTGTTTTCTGTGCTTGCCCAGTGGGTTTCTTCACTTCAATCATTATGTCTATTTGTGAGTGTGTGTGTGTGTTATGTCTATGTGTGTCTGTTGCCGTTTCGGATGTGGCTCAGTGAGCATAAAACCCATTTGATACGTCATATGTGCAGGCTAAGAAGCATTGGAGGGGACCAACAACAACAACTGTGCTTCGTGAGTCATTTGCATGACGGCGTCTCAAGACAGGTATACAAAAACACGCAAACAAACAAAGACACAGATACATAAACATGTGCGTTCGCAACGAAACATAATTATGTTATATACGCAGTTTTTGTTGTTGGTGATCTCATCGTCGTGCTTCTGACCTGCTCCCAGACACTTATTTAATTTCGGCCTTAATTCACGCCTCTGCTCTAAAAACCCCGGCAGCTGCGACGCTCCTAATATGGCTCTAAAACTGTGGCACGATGACGTTGACCCTCTAACGTCAAGAAGAACAACAAATCACACACACACACCGGTTATCGATAACACCCACGCAACCTTGCGACCTTGCTTGCAATTTGCTTCGACTAAATGCTGTTTGCCAACAAAGCTGTAATTGCTTAATTGTTTGGCGGGTCGACACACTATTTGTTGTTTGCTGTTTGATTACCATATTGCGTATAATTATGTTTAGAAAGTGTGCGCGCACAATGAATGGCTTTAACCTTCGTTTTAGTTTTGGGTCGTAAAGAAACCAGCTCAATGAACTCAACATTTGAGATGCTGCGATGATACTTGCGCTGATAAGCTAAGCATTAACATTAACATTTCGATGAAAATGGAAAGTGTCAGCACAGTACACAGTAACCTGTTAACTAGCAGCGCTGTTACTACAAATACACTTGCAAGCAAAGACAGTTGGCAACGCCAGCAAATTCGGCACTTGCTGTACTTTTTTTTTGTTGCGATGAGAAATGCCTAGAGGAAAGTTAACAGCGAACAATGAAATGTCCAGCTGTTAAATTGCTAGGGTATTTAACAAGCGACACTTGTTTTATACTTTGTTTTTTACAATCGCTTTTTATTGTTTACCAAGTGACTATATCAACTAAATGCATAAGTAATGTAACTATATAGTATATTTGTAATTTATGTAGATTTAATGCTGCTTATAAAGTAACTATAACACGCCGAGTTTGCAATACTAAATTCGCTGAGGTGACAATGCGCCTGCCTTGCGCTCTCTCCTGTCTCCCTCTCACATCAGCTGCTCAAAGTCCGTTATGTAATACTGGGCGCGTCTATAGACCTCAGGTCGCACAACATTGCCGCCAAAGCCAATAAAATTGTTTGCCGGTGGCACAGCTTCCAAGTCCGTTGCACCATCACCAATCATCGTAATCATCAATGGGGCATCTCCTGCTGCTGTTGTCGATAAGCGTTTGCGTATCATGCCAATCGCTTCGGCTTTGCCGCCAGAACGCGATGTGGGTTGTGTGACATCGAAACTATCGTAATCGCCTTTGTAATCGAAGAGCATTTTATTCGCATACATATTGCTCAAGGGAATACCCAACTCGGCGGCGACGGGCGCTATCAGGCAATCAAAGCCGCCCGAGATCAGAAACACCTGCTTGCCATCTGCTTTTAGTTGCGCTACAAATCGCTTCACATTGCGACTGAGCGTGCTGGGACGCTGCTTGATAAAGTCCGAGACTTGTTGTTGTGTGGGCCTTATGATATTGAGGCGTATCTTGAGGGCGTCCTGAAAGGTCATACTCCCGCCCATGGCCTCCTTGGTGACACGTGCCACCTCGCTGCCCTTGCCACAGTACTCGGCCAGCTCATCGATGCCCTCCTCGCAGATCACAGTGGAGTCGACATCGAAGCAAACGACATGCGATTGCTTGATGATCTTGGCTGCCAGCAGCGGTTGCTTTGGCTGCGGCGGGTGCGGTGCGGTTGTGGAGACTGCTGCTGTGCTGCTTTTGCCATTGTTGGCCAGCGCTGCGTTGAGCTGCTGGGCGAGCAGTGTGGCTGTTGTTGTTGCTGTGGCACAGCTGCTGCCGTTAGTTGTTGGCCTGGTCATGCTCAAGACGCTGCTGCTCATTTTGCGTATGAAAATCACGTTGTGATGTGTTCGGTGTAGTTTTGCTTTTGAAATGACGTAAATGCTGCGTGCTCTTACGTTGCTTGCGCTTTAGTTTTTGCTATTGCTTTGTTCGAACGCGCGTTGCCGAATGCCACTAAAAAAATTTTCCGTTGGCTTGGAAACTTTTTTGTATATATAAAATATGTGAATTTTTTGTTGTGTGTATATCAGATGCTTTTGATTGTGTCTCTATTTCGCACACGCGCCGTTTTGCTTAGGTTCTGCTCAGCTGTTTTTTGTTTTTGTTTTGTTTTGGATGTATGGCGGCGATGTTTTTGTCAGCTTGACATGGCACTGGAGTAGATTTATTTTTGTCGGAATGAAACTGTATTGCTGGAAACGATCGACACGACTGACTTTTTACAACTGATTTCCCAGTGGTCGCCGCTCGCCCTTATAAGAAAACTCGACCAAACTAACACAAGTGCAAAGCGTTCTCTTTGGCGCTCTTTCACTGTCTCTGTGTGTTTGGTTTGTCTCTCTCTGGCAGCCAGTCAGACGAATTGTCGCGTCGCTGCACGATGCTGCTTGACCAGCGCACTGCTTACATTGTATGCGTGAATGTGTGTGTGTGCGATCGTACGATAGGCATAGCAACAACTAGTATGTGTGAGAGAGTGCTCGCTTTGCTTGTAACATTTACATTGCTCTCTCTCTCTCTGTGCGATACGATAAACAGCTGCTGGCAGATATCGAAGCAGCACCGACTGACAGTTCACCTACTCTCCGTTGCCCATGTGTGTGTGCGAACCAAACCTTTGCACCCCACTTAAACTCTGTGGAGGCGAGAGCGAGATGTCCAATGGACTAATCAAAAGCCATTAAGTGTTTTCAGTGGAACCGAAACCGGTTTGAACCAGTTTGCAAGACCTATTGATGTCGCCTGTTATCATAAGCACGCTACTCAAGCATAACTGGCTGCTGATTACAGTACTGGGATCGCCAAAAAATCGTGTTATTATGTCTGGCCATTTTTAATCTATAAAATAAAACCTTGCGAGCGGGTGTCACTTCTTATTTCGATTGTTTGTTTGTTTGCCTAATTTATGAAACCGGAATAGTGTAGTATGGTCTTATCAGAAGATGACAAACAAAAGCCAAAGCGAGCGATCGTAAGTTCAATACTTTCTTTTTCTTGTTTTTTTTTTTTGCATTATGCATGGAGTAAATAACCTAAATTTCGATGACGTGAGAGACTTCAAACAAGTTTACATTGTACATCAATAAGAAGGGGCTGATGAAATGCAGTCTCACGTTACGTCTTACGTCAAAAAGTAGCGTAAGAGTGAGCGACAGCTGACAGTTCTCGCTCTTAACTCTCTCGGCTCTTCTTCCTCTTAGATAAATTAATGTGTGGCGCGTGCACAACAAACAACAACAAGAACAACGACAACTGCAAGTCGAGAAATTGCAGTCGCTGTGGGGTTTTGTTGTTGTTGGTTACGCTGCTGTTGTTGTTTTGGCTTTGTTATTGCAGTTGAGGAATAACAAGTTGTTTTGATCGTTGCCTCGGCGTGCAGTAAACAACAGGCGACCGCAAAGTATTTCATTGCCATTGTGCACCTTCTATGCACTTTTGTTTTTGCTTTTCAATTCTGCTATCGTTATCGATAAACCGTTGCGTGTACATTGAAAGCCTAAATAGCTAATGGATACGATTGAACAAAGTTTTAATTACCACCCATTTCTCCGCGTTTTGTTTCTATTTCGATTTTGTTGCCTTGGACAACAAAATAGCAGCTGTCAGGATTTCAACACGGCGTCGCCGGTTGTTGGGCGTCAAGTTTTTCCCTTACCTTGGCAACTTGATTTTTACATTTATCGATTGACCTTGTTGCTGCATATAATTTGACTCAAGTCGTTTTTAGCCATATTCTCGTGACAGAACAAAACTAGGCTCTAGGCATACACATATGTATATGTGTTCTTAAGTAGGGGTACTTAGAGACATATGTACATATAGGTTTATATACTGTGTGGTGTGGTGCTGCCCTTTGGTCAGACAGACACCTGAGTGTGACTTTTGTTCAGAATGACTGATGACAATTCTCTCTATTGTATAAGTCACGATATACTACTAACGACTGTGGACATTTGGTAGTGCAAGTTTACTATAAGGTGTATGGCCCAAGTCCTGGGACATCAACATGTTAAAGTAGGCAGCCTAGTTTCATACCCAAATGGCGTCAGTCGCTTACTTAAACTTTGTATTGCTTGGTGAGGCGCGATAATAAGACTGTGCCCAAACTCTAGTTAGAAAACTTATTTTACTTCAATGTGGGGCACACTATTTGTATGCTAGTAATTGTAACGAACTCGTTACGTCAACACTCACATGACGCACACACCTACATACAATGTGTGATATTTATAATACACCCACAACTATCGAGGGGGTCTTCCCCTAGCACTTACTAAGTGACAGAAGAAGCAGATCAGACGAGGGCTTGTTATTTTCGCTACTCAGAGTCTAATCAGATGATAGACTAAAAAAAACAATAATATATTGTGACCAGACAGGAGGCCGCGTAATTGCCATATATAATTTCATCATGAGATTGCCAATAATAAAAATATGCATGTAATTCAGTATTATTTTTATATTTTTCATTTGTATGATCTGTCTGCCTGGAGGAAGCTCTGTAAGCGTAATTGATTTGTTTTCGTCGCAAACTGCAAATGCAAGCGTTGCGTTGTCAAGCGTATTGTTTCCAACTGCAATTGGCGCTGCTGTTGCTGATTAACCGTTAAATTGTTGAAAAGCTTTGATCGCGCAAACAAACAAACCGCCCTCTCGCTTGCACTCGTGTTAACGCCTGCCGTTTGCACGCGATACCAACTCCTGCTTTGGTAAAACTCTCTCACGCTCTCGCACACATAAGCCCCGTTCATCTGACACATTTACAAATGTATCACTGTGTGTGAGTGTGCAAAAGGAGAGCAGCACAATGTGCAGCTTTTAGTTACTCTTGTTCCCTCCCGCTCCTTTTTGCGCTTCGTTACTCTTCTGCTTTGTCTTGATGTTGTTTGTGTTTTGGATCATGCGCTTTGGCTTATAAACAGTTATAAAGGCGTTTTATGGTGAGAGATTCTAGCAACGTCAACAGTTTGCTACTGGGTAAATAAACAACAACAACCACTACAATCAACGATTGCGATTGCAAGGCAACCAGCCATTCAGCCAACCCACTTTGCTGGGGGGCACGCTGTAAACACGTCATTTATGCGCTGCTGTTGCTATCGCATTTTGACATTCGAACTGCGATGCAGCACTGCTTGCTGCTCCTACCCATCTGCCGGCGTCGCAGTCGACGTGGTCTGTGCGCTCGACTCGGGTTGCTGTGCTGTTAAACTTTTGCACGCTGACAAAACTACTCAAAATAGCAGCGGAAAAAGTTTTGTGCATGTGCTCGAAATGATTGCATCGTCCCCCCCTGGCACGCCCACCAACAAATGTAATTACACAAAAGCGCTTATCGTTCTGTTTCTTATGACACAGGCAGCGACGTCAGTTCGTTGCACTCGCAAATTAACAATTATTAAAGGTACGAGGAATATTGTGTAACCGCAATCTGTGCCACTTCCTATGCGCCTTCCTGTTGTGCCATTCCCCCCTCATTCGTTTACTGCGAAATGGCACGATAACACACGCACCTTCGCTTGGCAATCGGTATCGTTATCGGCTTAAATGACTGACCTACCTAGCGGTTGGCAACGCTGCAAAATAGTAAACTGCAAAGGAAACTATCGTGTATTATTATTTTGATGCCGTTTATGGCTGTCAGCGCACCTACACGTGCTACAAGATTGCTGAATCATTGAACGGCAACAACAACAAGAGCTGATACGTAAATTGCATGTGCAGCGATTCCCACACAACGTCGCACCCAAAATGGGAAGTGATAGAGAAAAACAAGAAATCTTAAGTTGAGTGTAACGACTGTGTGATACCCGAGCTATAAAAATAAATGAACTGTGACCAAATAAATTAAAAGATTTTTTATTGATCAGTCGAGTAATCAAATTAAATAAAACTTTGATATTTATTCACTTTTTAGAAATCAAAAGTTTAAACTCAATTTATTTTTAACTTATGTTCAAGGTTTTTTTCAGATTTAATAAAGTATTTTTTAAGAGTACTTTATAGATTTAATAATTTAAAGTTTTGTAACCGTTTATTTACATCCTTGAGTTTGTTTCAATTATTTAAAAAAAATACATGTTAGTTTTTGAAATAGTATTTAGTTTTTATAATATTTCCTCTGATAATAAAAATATTTCCTAATATTTCCAAAATTATTCCCCTATGAAAAACTAGTTACCACTTTTATCTAATACAAATATCAATTGCCACTAAGTGACTATACCCTATTACCCCATATTTATCGGGTACAATGAACAAAAACAACAGCAAGCTGATAATCAAATTGAGTTCAGCTCGCGCCTTTTTTTTTTGCAATGCTCTATTTAATTGGAATGTTCTGAATGTTCAATTTTTGCAGTTGCTTCAACGGTTTGTTAGATCATCATCATAGTCATCGTCGTCGGCGTTGAGCGCATCAATTATGGTGGATTTCCGTTTCGACATTAAACCGCTGTTTCCGCAGCCAATTATTAAAGTGACATCGAATCTTTTGCCGCACACCTTTCGGGGTGATCGGCGTCAGTGCTTGTGAGTATTGAAACTGTGAGCGGGCGTTAATCATTCAATACACACACAAATTCGAACTAACTGTTTGCAATTTCCACACTCTCATGCACACACGCAGAGATGCCACCTCAAAGATGTCCGAAATAATCGATCAGCTGGGTCAGTTATCGGCCATATCGCAGGGTCTCAGCAAACCGGTGACGACCGCCCAACGCTTGCGAATGTCCGAGAATCAGACGATCTATTTGCTAGCTGATCCCGAGGCGGGCAACAAGTAAGCAAACGCTTGGCCTTGAATTGGAGTTAGAGCATCATGAATTTCGCCTTTTTGCAGTGGCGTTGTTACGGGACTATTGAAGGTGGGCACCAAAGATCTCTATTTGTTCGATGAGAAGGGTCAAACACGTAAAATGGAAAACTCACCATCGATTCTCGACTTTTACGTGCACGAGTCTCGTCAACGCGCCGGCCTAGGCAAACGTTTATTCGAGACCATGCTGCGGGAGGAGCAATGGACGCCACTCAAGTGCTCGGTGGATCGACCCTCGGAGAAGCTGTTGGCATTTCTGGGCAAGCATTATGGCCTGGTCCGCACCATACCGCAGGCGAACAACTTTGTGCTCTACGAGGGCTTCTTCAATGATGGCAGCACTTCCAATGGTCGTAATGGTCACGATTCGCCGTTGAGTCAAAAAAATGGTCTGCATATAACAAACAGGTGAGTGTTTGCTCAGCTGGGGGAGAAAGTGTTTTTCTCTTTTGGAGGGCGGGATAGGCGGCGGCATTTTAATTAAGGCATTGCGGCTTGCAGGAAACATTTCACTTGGCTTAGTTGCCCATTTCTTTGTGTGCCGCATTTGCATATCGCGCACGCAAACATCCTGGGCAACAAAACCCCTCCCCAAGTCGCAAGTCCCAAGCCCCAAGCCGCGTATTAGTTTTGCTTAGTGTTGTGTTTGTGTTGTGGGCGTGTGCGATAATATTGATCATCTGCGGAAGCGCACTTATCGATAAATAAAGTCAAAGTAAACTGCATGCAATTAATCTTGGTGGCCTGTTGCTTCTACAATGTATCCTATCTATAAGACATGCATTATAATTGTAGCTGATGCGTTTTAACGGTTGCTTCATAAACATGCCTTTTGTACCAAAACCACAAAATTTTACCTTAATATAATAATTTAATATATAATAATTTAATTTGGTTATCTACAAATTAATATAAGAATATTTCCTTTTTAAATATGTTATTTTTATTGAATAACAATATATTCTGACGTGATTCAGTCACAACAAATTACCATAACTAATTTATCCAGACGTAACACAAATAAAGCTTAACGACATAAGAAGAAAGTACAAATTTGCTTAACTAGACGCTTACAAAACAAACGTAAAGAAATTAACGGGAACTAATTAAAAATAATTACATTTCGTAGTTAATAAATTCCTTTCAAAATACAATATGCCAAACACAAAAAAAGATTTCGGTGAAAATGCTTCCATGACCAACGAACATAAAACGAAAAAAGGTACATTTTAACCCGATGTAAAAAAGTACTATAAAATGGGGAATGGTACATTTGTAGCAGTTGCAAAAAGTACCATTACCATTGTTTTGGTATAAATGCAATGAGTGTGGCAACCGTGTAAACAACTTATCGAGTGTCGTTTAGCTTTTTTGATGGTGGTCGATCGATAACAATTCAATTTGCATAAACTGTTTATCGACTTCAATCGATGAACGATACTCGCAAAGTTAAATGAAAAAAACGCATCAACGTGACTAATTTGAACATTGTCGTAATATTTATTAATTGTAATGTAATAATGTTAACTCTTTTCCATCCACATGTTGCGCCTACTAACGTTAACGTTCATCAAATCAACAACAAATTACCCACATGAATCAATCAAAATAAAAACAAAAGTCCTAACACACAACTCTTTGGTGCTACTTACTTGGGCGATGAGGCTAACAAACGCTCCAGCGGCGGTCGACGGGACAGTGGCTCCCAGCAGCAATCGTCGCTGCTGCAGCAAATAACACAGATCTCACCAAATGGACGATATGGCGCACCGCGTCCCACTTGCAGCATGGCCGAGGTACTTCGACAACTTTAAGTTACATACCGTTTTTATTTTGCTTGCAGCTTGCAATATTATTTTCCCTCTATGATGAGAATTGATATGTGTGATTTGTGTTTAAAATGCTCCCACTCAAAAAATACGTACATTATTACATTTGTATTAACTCAAAATTGTTTAAAATTACAAAAATCGACGAATCAAGTGTGCTTGTGTTTCAGCTTCAAGTTTTATCTACTTCCCTCCCCTTATCCATATACTATAGCATTATTTACAGTTTAACTTTCTACTTCACACAACTCACTACGGTTTTTTTTTGTCTCTCAATTTTTTTTACTCTTCGAACAAAAACACAAATTATTTAAATATTTTGTGTGTGCTTGCAACGAATTGTAAAAATCAAACAAACAAAAAGTGTAAAGTTCTGAATATATACATATATATATTTATTTGATTTTGTCGTGTTCGGAGTCGAGTTTTAGCCTTTGAATTTAACGATTATGGATGCGAAACGTGGCACACGCCAAGGTGCCTCCAAGACGAGCGTCGCCGTAAGTTGCCAATAACTCGAGAGAATTTTATGATTTATTGTTGCCCCTCCTCTCCTTTCCGTGTCGCAGTCACGTCATGCGTCCAACGCGAATGTGGCGCGCAAATATGGCAGCGAGGTCAGCCTGACGCCCAGCCAGGCCAAGCACAATGTGGACAATGTAAGCTGAGATTGTTGCCTGATTCCTTGGCAAGATCATCACATCATACTCCACTCCTTACTCAGCCACGCAAGTCGCCTTTGGATGCGCTGAGTCGCCACAGCAATCGTCAGGATCCGTTTCAGCGTCGTTCTGGCTTGCAAGATGTGGATGATAGCTTCATGGCTTCCAATGCTTTTGCTCGTCCATCGCGTGTGCGTCACACTGGACTGGATGGCCAAGCTGCAGGCAATCAGCAAGTGAGCAATGCCGCCGTGGCACCCTTAAGAGTTGCCTCTGGCCAGGAACCGCAGCAGATGCAATTCCAACAGCAGCAGCAGCTGCCACCACAACAGGCTGCTCAGCCGCCCGTTGCCAACATGGCGGCATCTCAGATGCAACTACAACAGCAGCAGCAACAGCCAGCGGCAGCACAACAGCAACAGTCACCGGCTGCTGTGGTGCCTTCACAGCAATCGTTGCAGCAGCAGCAGCAACCACAGCAATACGTGCAGCCCCCGGCTGCTGGACAGCCCACACGTCATGATCCTTATCCCAGCGGACGCGCTCATGTGCAGCATCAACATCACCATCAACAACAGCAGCAGCAGGCTGCCTTTGAACAGCAGCAGCAAGTGGCACAGCAGGAGGCACATGCTCAAGCTCAAGTTCAGGCACAGCAGCAGCAACAACAACAACAACAGCAGCCACCAGCTCAATTGTCGCCACGCAAGCAACAGCAGCAACAGGGCTACGTAAACAACAGGGCTGCATCTACTAAATCGATCTACTCACTAAATTCAACTCTTACGCAGGCTGGACAACAATCTACGCCAGCTGGTGGCGCCTCAGCTGCGCCAGCCGCAGCCGAAATGTGCACCACTTGCCCCAATTGCCAGACTACCATCTATTTGGTGCGCTCTCCCGAGCTGGGTCATGGTGATGGCGGCATGCCCATGCAGTAGTTATTCAATCCAGAAAAAAACAATGAAAATTCCAAACATCCGCTTTGGCTTGCAAAATTCAATGAACCTCGAAAGAACAGAATTCTGGATGTGTGTTGTATATATCTTATTTGTATAACGAAATTTGTTTGTCGTACACACTACCAAAATTCTGCATTCCTCAAATGCTGACAATAGATCAAAGCTCAATTTCAAATTCTTCGGTTCATTTGGCTGGCGAATAAACACGCTTCAACTATGAATCAAAAATTCAAATGTAAATATATGGAATTTTTAGATTTTTATCGGAATTTTTCTAGATGGCTTTGTTTCGTCTTTAAAAATAGTTTTTTTTATTGAGACTAGGTTAGACATTTATTTTTAGAATTGCAATTGTAATTCTCATAGGAATTTTGTCTTAGTACACAATACTAGTAATTTGCTGGCGATTTGTTTGCGCTACTTGAACTTTATCTATCCTTATCGGAATTCTGCCAGATAGCGATTTGATATCTGAGAGTTCCACCGGTTTGTGGGCTAAATTTTGCTAATAAACTATAACTCTGAGCCTAAACAAATTTTAATTGTAATTGCCACAACAGAAGATCAATACCTTATTATAATCCTTGATCCTTCCCGGTACAAATTTTCGGTACATCTTTAGCTTAAATTGAGTGAAACCGAAAGGAAATCCATTTTTTCCCATGCCTTCTAATGCAGCTCTTGAACTTTCGCCAAGGGGTGCCATTTGTGCCTCACGCGCACACTGGGTCAACCCCTAAAGACCCCAATCTCTCGTCTGCATCTCCTCCCCCTGCTCTTCTCCATTCTTTAGCTGGGCTGCGTGCCAAGGGGCTGTTTTGAGGGCGACTCGTGTGGGTAAAATAAAACTTCGCTTGACACTTGTACTAGATTCAAAGCAGGCCTTAAGTTAGTTGGCGTTGGTTTTGTGGAAGGGGCATACACTAAATATAAAATTTAATTATGCCCATTCTGATTTAATCAGTTTTTATATAAAGCTACATTTCGACAATCAATAAAACAACTTGATAAATGCGTGTGTATGAGAGGTCGGGTTAAAAATTAGTCGAGTACTCCCAGTATAAACCGGTTTTCTTGCATATGCCCTAGATCTTGGGCAAGCCAACAAAATAAATCTATAATTTATGACTCATCTTATCTTTTTCAACCCTCGCGCAAATAATTCATACTTTATTATAAATCATCTATCCATAAAAACAACTTGACTAATGTGCGTATTTTTTGTGGTTGAGCAAAAATAAAACAAATATAGTAAATGTCGGTTATGTGTGACTACGATTTTTAGATATAATTTCTTATTAATTTATGAATCTCAAAATTTAAATAATTGATTAAGAAGATTTAAATTGGAAAACGAGCTATATAGTTGATTAGAGTTATTGTTTGAAATGCTGTTGAATGCTGTTAAATAAGTCGGAAGAAAACTGAAAAATGCTATGACTGCTGTAATCTGTTATTAGCTATTTCAGCTTACTTTCGACATAATTCATTATGTTCCATATAACCGATTTATTCTGTAGAACACCCCAATTGAATTTCGATTTTCTTTTAGCATACACATGCATATATGCCCTACATGCTGAGCGAATCTATGAAAATATATATAATTTTCTTTTTTGCATTTTCCCCATTTGTTGTTCCACCCTCGTGCAGATAATTCACGCTGGCAGTGGAAACTCAGGCAAGGGAGGCGGCGGCAGCGGCGCAGAATCGAGCAGGTAATGGCTTCCATCCCTCGTAATATTCAACCAGACTCCCTTCTCTCCCCTCCACTTTTACTAACAAAAACACGTTCTGTGTAAGCATATTATCATCTTTTGTTTATTGTCGTTTTTCATTTGGTATCCATTTTCTTTTTGTTGTCTTTCAGAATCAAATAATTACGCATACGCACACTTGGCTGCAAGCAAAAACAAAAAAAAAAAACAAACAAAATATCAACTAAATAATTGTACAAAGAGCTTTGTTGTTTATAGTGAATTATTTATAATTTAATGATAATGAGAACATGCAGACGAAGAATGGAGGCTGCACGCCGCACACCACGCCCCCCAAGAACACCAACACACACACATACACACCATCACAAAGACAACCCACACACATACACGGCAACTGGAACCGTTGCACACAAAATACCTGATAATTGTGATTACATATATACAACAAACAAACTACTTAACTCTTTTTATTTTAACACATCGATTTTATTATTTGTTCTAATTTATTTTCATTTGTGTCGTGCAATAAAACCAAACATTTAGAAATCAATTTTCGAGATTCAGTTCTGTTCCGTTAACATTGTTATATTTGTAGAATGTTATTTAACAGCCTCTGTTAACATTTTTCCCCTAACAGCGGCAACGATATTGCTGAAATTGCCGCACAGCTGCAACACTTGCAGACGATCGATCATTATAGCGTGCAAGATTTGCAACCGGAACTGGAAATTGAACCAGAACCCGAACC
The DNA here is from genome assembly GCF_009650485.2 of Drosophila albomicans. Classification (NCBI taxonomy): domain Eukaryota; kingdom Metazoa; phylum Arthropoda; class Insecta; order Diptera; family Drosophilidae; genus Drosophila; species Drosophila albomicans. Next base: position 43,641,005 of record NC_047629.2, on the reverse strand, counting down.
GGAGCCAGAACCGGAACCAGAGCCCGAGGAGGTCTACACTCCACCCTCGCCGCCGCCCAAATCCCACACTCCAACACCGCCCACAGTGCGTTCACCGGATCGTGCGGAGAGCATTATTGGGGACAATCGTAAGCCGCCGGCATTCCAGCTGAGCAAACAGCACACGGGCATGAAGAATCGATCCTTTGGCGTCGGCATGGCAGTGATGCCCAGCAGCAAGATGGAGTTCAATCAACAGGAACGCGAAGATTTCGGTGTGGTCAAGATCAATCGCCCGCTGGGCAATGAGATCACATCGCCTGGTCATGATAATACCGATGCCATGTCCACAGTTTCGTCTGGCGGCGGTTTAACCGATCAGGGTTACAATGATCTAAAGTTCTATCACAATAAGTTGTGGTAGATCAATTTTAGACGAGCGTAAATTTATCGTGCTGCAATATTTGTGGCAAACTTTTTGTACGTGTCATTAACATAACAATTAATATGTATTAAAGAAGCATATATCGTAGCATTTAAGATAATTACCCTAGAGACAGACACAACGGTTCCTGCTTTAGTTAAATATTTTGGTTGTTATACGCTTTTGTAATTTTCGTTGATTTGTTCATTTGTTACACTCACGCACTTTACAGCGCAGTTTAATGTTAGCCAGCAAATAACAGTAAAGTAACATTAACTTAACAGTCTGTAGTCCAATTGAATTTTCAACTGCCCCTTAAGCAAAAAATATGTTAAACAATTAACAAATACAGTAAAAAGTAAACGTAAAATATGCGTATCTTCCATTGCAGCAAACGCGATTATTACGAGCAGATCTATAGCGAATATATGCTATAAGTGGGCCCACAAAATCTTATCGAACAAAAACAACATAATTATATGTAATACTCTAATCTTGTAACATTTAGTTAAGCATCGTCGCAATAATACTTAGTCCAAAACAATAATAATAAAGACAACTCTTTCAATTCTATTTGTATGCCAAGCACAAGCCGCATTGGCTTTCCATTTAATCATATACATACACAAATGTTATGGTTATAATCATCTACATCTATATAGACGGCACGCGCTGTAGACTCGGCTCGGCTATGGTGCAGTTTAATTGTTGTATAAGTAGAGCTATCGTTGGTGATGCTGCCTATCTAGAGGGAGAATTGGGTGTGGTGTAACAGCGTAGTTCAACCTGCGCCTTTCGTCTTACATGTAGATGAAGTTAAATCTGCAACAAGGAGTATTTTTATTAAAAATCTATATTGAATGATAATCTGTGGAATACTCACCTGCACAATGCTTGCGGCAGCGAGGAGATTATCGGTCCATAGCCTTGTGAATTGTCGTAGAGCTCGAATAATGGGGCAGCAACAAGCTTATAATTTTTGGGCACAGCAAATAGTGCTAGATAACAGAAAAAACAATATAGAGACAGAATTCATGTATATATGTAGGCACAGTTGGCAATCGATAAATATATAAATAAAGTATAATAGATATGTATTATTACAATAAAATATATATATATATATATTACAATCGGTTATACAAAAACAATTTACAATTGCAAGAGATTTAGATTCGCTGTCGTAAATTACGTATGATAGATAATATAAAAGATTGGCATTAGGTTTGTTTTTTTTTACATTCACAGTTCTTCAGTTAGACTATATTATTTAGGGTTTCTCGTTATTGATGCGCAAAATGTCGAACTTAATTATCACATTTAGTCTAGGATTTTGCTTATCAAACGAAGTCAACTAATTGCTGGATATGAACATAATTTCGATTACCATTAAGACCAACAATCATAATACATGTTGTGTGTGTTTATGTGTGTGTGTTGATTAATTGTGTGTCTTGTGTATGTGAGTGTGTGTGCGAGTTTTGCACAATTTATGATGATGTCAACGAACTACTAAAACACACAGAATTATATTTGTTGATTACATATAACGAATGCTTAAATTATGGTTTTATCTTTTCATATTGTTGATTTCTTGTTTTCGGAAGCGACTATTCAACTGCCTGCCTAGTCCAGCTGCGCTTGCTATGCTCGCAAATCAGCACAACACGCGAGATTTGTGCACATTAGCAGACGACAACCAGCAACAATTTTACAATGGACTTTTCACAAAAAGTAACAAATCTGCCTACCCGGTTGTGGTTTTATAGGTTTTTGTTTTTAGATTAACAACACATTAGACTGATCAAACATACTCGATAGATAGCGTAAGTATAACAAAAAGAACGAATTATTCGTGTTGAATGCGCTGTTGTCTCGTTTACAGAAATGTCGACATATTTACAAAATTAATAGTAGTAGTACAACAAAGAACAATCAAAGAATTTCGGGATTTTGCGCTGCGATCGTCGCAAACTCACACAAACAACAAAATATGCCAACAACTCTATCGAGAGCAACTAGTATGATAAATACAATTTGAAGTTTAGAGGGTATTGTACAAAAAATCATTCGCAATTAGAATCGATCGACGAACTCTAAGGTAACAAAAAATATGTCTGCGCGCCTCGGGGCCATTATGCTGTTTATATTTTTCTCTCTGTTTTCTGATTTCTTTTCATTTTGTTTGCTCAGTTTTTCTTTGCACTCTTGAGATATTAGAGCGTTGTTGGAAGTGCTCTATTGCTTGGGTTGGGCAGCAGATGCCAGATGCGTGAGATTACACAATACAACACGGCGCTACTTTGGAACTGCTCAGCTCAGGGTACATCGTAACTGGCGTTCCTGTCCGTATCTAAACAGCATTGAAAAGATATGACATGAGGTTTGTTAGCGTATCGGTTTTTGGCAAATAACTATATAACAAAGGTTATATATATATAGTTGGTTTTGTATATAGTGATTCATAAAAAGTTCATTTTTTTTTTACCTATTTACCTACGCTGCAGATAAGGCGTTTCTTTTTAATTTTTTTTGTGCCTAAACAAAATTGGATATTTACCCTTTTCATGTAATTGCACTAGAAACAAGCGCTTGTGCTCCTTGGGCTTTGTTATGTGCGGCGGAATGTATGGATATTGCGGTGGCTCAAAGTTTGGTCGCCACCAATTGCCAATGGTGTCCTCGACAATCCAATCTTGTTTAACACCATCTTGACGTCCCAGCGTCTACAAGCAAGTTACACAAACAATAAAATTGTTAAAAAATGCGAGGTATTTCATAGACTCACCTCGGAGAGTAGCCTTTTGAGGCCTTCAACCTCATCTTCGCCGGCATTCAGCTCGCCGCCGGGCAGCTTAAAAAATGTGGTGCCCAGCTGCAGCAGCAGCACATGTGGCAGCCCATGTTCGTGCACCAGAAGCACACCTTCCACCGAGCGACGCATGCCAATGCGATCGAACTCTTCCCGCATCCGTTGGAATCGCGATGGCACCGATGGATCCTTCTCAAACAGCGGCTCCTTCGTGCCAAATGTGTAGTTAGTTAGTGGGTAGCTGTTGTTGTTTTGGGGAGGGTTAAATAAATAACACAATTGCAATTCGAAATGTGATTACTCACAGATTAATTGTGCGATTTATAGTAAGTGCTTGATTGGGCGCGTATTTTTGCGTGCCATTATTCGTTATACTGGCATCAGCTTGTCCTTGGCTACCGCGCCGCGGCCAGCCGGAGCCCGATTTGTTTGAGACTTGTGAGGACGCCATCTTTGTTATACACACACCTCCGTTATAGAGCGCAGTGGAAAAAACTATAAATTCGGCGCCAAACTCTGATTGGCCACGTTCAATTGAATCTACACTCTCGCTCACTTCTATTGCTTACTCAATCACTTTCTTGTCTGCGTTGTAACTACAATTGTGTTTATTTTAATATTAAATTCTGCTTTAGAATTGCAAAAAAAATTCACGCCGGCGGAAAATGCAGAATATGCGTAATGTATGTACACATTGTTTTGGTTGCCGGCAGTGTGTACTCACAAATAAAAAGAAGGCGATATTCGTAAATCTGGCAACGCTTTGTAGTTGTCGTGAGCAGCAGTGTGACCATTGTAAGTTCGTAAGAGCCATAGTACTTATTGCTTGACTAAAATTACGTTACACAATTTTTATTTTATCAATCTTTTACACTTCACTTCAAAGATCATATTGGGCAATTCAATTTAAAATTTTTTCAGAAACACAAGCAAATAAAAAATATTTAAAAAGAACCGCCCTTGTATGCACAATTTTTAATAAAACATATACCTTTGGATGTGGGACCAGCTAGCACATATGAAGGCGGTAGTGGTGTCGCTGTAAAATGTACATTTTTAAACGCAACATTCGGTCATACTGTAGACATACATTAGTTTTTTGTTTATGTTGGGAAATCGTCGGAAAATTCGGCTGTTTTCTATGTGCGCTACCATGAAAAGCTGCTAAAAAGCTAAATATAAAAATCAGCGCAGCGCGCGGCCGTCTGTCGGCGCATTGTTTTGTAAGTGCAGTCAGCAGGCAGCAGCAGCAGTCGTCTATTGGGAAAAAATTATGTGAAGCAGAAGAAACGCAGTTTCAGTTTTTGTGTGTGTATGTGTATGTACATTGTTTTTGTATGTGTATTGTGCAATGAGAAACTGGAAAACCATTATTATTAATGAAAACGCGTGAAATGTGTAAGTGCAACAATGAAACTGCAACCTAGTATTGCTATTGCATTGAATTTTAGAGATTTTCATGTTTTCTTTGGCTCTGCAATTGCGGGGCCCTTGTTGTTCCCCATCTCTTTCGCAGACAACAACTACAACTACCAACTCCTCCCACTTGTAAGTGTGTGTGTGGTTGTGCGGGGTGCGCATTGAAGAAGGGTGTTTGCGTATGTATGTGTGCGTATGCGTGTGCCTGTTTGTGCGTGCACGATAAAGACTTGAGTATTTGAGGACAATACACGTACATATGTATGTATGTAGATAAATGTCAAAGACGTCGACGCGTAATATGCACACACATTAATAACGCCAAAGGTCAAAAGTTAAGTTGGAAACAGGACCAAGGCGCCGATATGCTATAAGAAGACAGCCAACGGCAGAGCGAGCAAGCGAACGAGAGCGAGCGAGACAGAGAGCGAATGTTGGTGGTGTGAGTGTGAGTGCACTCAATAGGAAACAAAGAGAAGAGCACGAAAAGCAACCGCGACCGGGTGAAAAACCGACGGCTGAAGGGCGGGACGACAAAACAAAAGACTGCTAAAAGCTAAACAACAAAACGAAGCAACAACACCAATAACAATAAATAAAAACAACAACCACAACAACACCAATACTCAAGATATAAAGCGAAAATGTCGGCGGCGGAGCTTGAAGCTGAAAGTTCCGCACAGGAGCAGCATCCACAACAACAACAGCCAGAACAACAACAAAGCGAACACAACACAAGCAACAACAGCACTGCCAATGATGCTGAAGCAACCACATACGATGTTCATGATGTTCATGAGACCAACAACTATAACAACAATAACAACAACAATGCCGAGCAACAGCTGCGGCTTAATAATATGCAACAGCATGCACAGCAGCAGCAACAACAACAGCAATTAGATCAACAGGGTGACTTGGGTGTGGGATTGTCACTGATGCAATCATCACCACCGCCACATAGTTATCGACACTCACGCGCTTATCGGCACTTTAAGAATCCGCCACAGCCGCACATGTGTATTCGGACGACGACAGAGACGGGTGAGGAGCTGTTCATTAATGTGTTGAGCTGGACACGTATTGTCATACCCCAGGAGCCCAGTGATCCAATACCGTTGTATGGCGGCATGCGGGTGAGTGATCGATAACTTTTGACCGATTCTAATGATCGAGAACTATTGATTGATTATCGATTGATAAGAGATTACTAATAATTGAGTATTATTAATCGATAACTAATAATAAAGTTTTATCAATTGATAACTGCTTATCGATAACTTTAACCTATAACGTATTTATTTTTATTGATTTTATTAGGTGCCTCCTGGAAGTCCACGCAGTCCGCCAATTGTATTCGCTGTCATGGCTAATCCGGAGGTGCTTAAGGATTCGGGACGCCACAGCAAGGATCCAGAGGAACGGCGTGCCATGGTTGAGCTCATGTGCGATTTTGTGGAGGCTATGAATCCCGGCGTGAAACTAGTCAGGTGAGCTGGGGTTGTGTTTTGTTTACTAAATATCACTTCATCAATAATTTTCTTTGGCACTCTTAGAAACGCCGTCATACTCAAGGATCGCGACATCTCCGGAGAGCTGAAGGATGTCTGGAATGCGGTGCAGGCGCAGCGTGATCGCGAGCGCGAGGAGCAAATGTTGCAGCAACGCCAGCAGCAGCACTATCAAAATATCACCACACAACAAATGTTTCCCAAGTCGCCCGATGCGGCGCGTGCAGGGAGTTCTACTCAATCATCGTCTGGTGCTGAGATCGGTTTACCGCCCGCTTACAATGCGGATCTGATTCCAGTTGAACAACAAGGTAACAATGGCATTACACTGGCCGTCTTTGCTCAACAGCTGGACAACAAGGTGGCCAGCGAGCAGTTGGAGGAGCAACAAGAGCAAACGACGACTGCCAACGAAGCGCAGCCAGCTGGTGAAGGTTGTGCTGACCAAACAGATGCTGGTGGTGGTGTTAATGGCACAAATGGCACAACGCCAACAACCGGTGATAACGGAGAAGCTGCAGAGCAAGAGCCAGAAGGCAAAACGGCCAGCACCGCCAGCAATGGAGGAAGTACAACCACAAATTCATCCACGCCAGCAGCTGCTGTTCAGTCCCCAGCCACGCCTCCAACAACAGCGACGCCCATACCGACGCCGGCGCCAATAGCAGCGCCGGCCAAAAAGGAAAAGCTTGGCGGTTTCTTGCCAAACGGTTGCATTTTCCCGCGTTTCAAGAACAACAAGCACAAGGACAAGGACGGGAGCAATCACAAGGAGAGCAAAAGCAAAGAGAAGACGCTGCTCAATGCGCTGAAGAAGAGCAAGGAGAAAAAGGTGGCGCCCAGTGAGCAAACGGCCAGTGAAAAAGCAACAACGATCAACAATAGTAGCAGTGGCAACAGCGACAATGGCAATAATGGAGGCACAACCACACAGTACGAGAAGAACTGCATCAATAATCTCGAGTGTGAGGTGCAGAAGCTTGATTTGAATAGCAGCAACAACGACAACAACATGTTCATCAAGCTGAAAGTGGCGCCCAGTGCAACGGCCGCGGCAACTGCGACGGCGGCCAAGTAGAAGATAAGTATGTGTAGAGTAGAGTAGTTCCGATCACAAGTTTGGTAAGTAAGCGAACCGATAACGATAACGATAGGCGCGAAGCATAGAGACGAGAAGTAAAAAAAAACTACCCAAAACTAGCACTTCACTAGCACCTAGGCGTATTTAGAGGAGACTCTCGTATACAAGATTTACATATATATATATATATATATACAAGAATACGTTTATATACAGTATACATAGGAGTACATATATGTATGTATACTATATGTACCATATACACAGTTGTATCAGTCAATTTTTGAAGCAAAACAAAATATATATACTATATATCGACAGACTCTCAAATCGAACAAGTAAAAGTTGTGCCATTCTCCAAAAATATACCGACCCAACAAAATACAAGTTTGTGTAAGCAAACCAATTTATATGTCGTCTGGTTATATCCATAGTTTCTCCAGGAATTCTTCCCCCGGCATACGTACGTAAAATGACAAAAAAAAGAACAAAAAACAAAGTATTTATATAGTTCAATATTCGTATGTTTCGCATACAGTTTGCCTTATATACAAACCGAGAGAGACAAAAGCAAAAATACAAAATAAATAACGATAACGATAAAAAAACAAATGAGAAAATACAACACCTTAAATTAGGTCATCTAATCCATGGCAATCGAAACGTAACTCATGCGCCAAATTATCATCAGAATAGAACAGAACTCAGCACTGGACACTGCACCTACTATTGCATCTACTAATAAATAATATGCCTATGCCTATGCCACAATGCATACATAGAACTTAACTCTAGAGTCTAGACTACAAACACACACACACTGTCACACTCACACACACACACATCTCTGACATGTAACAAAATTCCCTTTGATCAAAAAAGTATTATGCATTTTTCATCCTACACCCTCCCACAATCGTATGATCTCCAATCGCTTTTGAAGTTGAACTTGGCACAGACTCGACATACACAACGTAGGCTCTATAAAGTACCTTGTATACCTTGGTATAACTATATATATTATACCGATGGGTATATCTTATAAGACGCTATTTTGTTTTTATTTCAATTATATTTTTACGTTTCCCTATTCGCATCAATTTCACAAAATATTCGAAATTGATTCTAGTATGGAATCAAAACTCTTGAAACTTGAAATCCCTTAGAAACTATATTTGTTACGATTACACATTTGTTTATTATTTAAACTCGAACGTCAGCGAGCTTTCAACTTCAAAGAGCAAAAACCATTTACGAATATTTACAATTCACATTCAATCACACTCACTCACATCCACACTCGAATAACATTCAGGCTTAGACGTAATAGAACTAAAAACTCTCAATATTGGACTGATTGAAGCTGCCATGTATAGATAACATACATATAGACGGATAACGCATATGTGTGCATTTATGATGTTTGCTTTTCATTTAACATAACGAAATTCAATTGTGATTCATTTGAAAATCAAATATTTTGTGTTTACAACATCGAAAACTATTTTCAACTTTTATTTTGTTTGCAATTGCATTTTTAAATGTACACACACAACAAAAGTATACAAAAACGAAATTATAAATTTTATTATTTAACAAGTAATTAAAACAAAATTCCCTGCGAAATAAATCCAGCTGAAATTTTGGCAATGCCGAAGTTGAAATACTCTTGCAGACTACAAAATTTGATGAAATTCCAAGTTTTAAAATAATATATAAAATATAAAATTCAGAGAGATTCATTTAACGTTTTATAATAAAAATGGTAAGATAATCATTTATTTTTATTTTAATCGCAAAAAATAAAATTTTTGTTTTTTGATGATATAACTTATGAAATAATGATCAATATTCCAAAAATAAAACTCATAAAACAATCATTATTTTGTAATCAGAAATAAAATTCATAAAATAATGAATTTTTCATGATTTTAATTTTTTTACTCAAAAATAAAACTCAAGGTGAAATATTGGTGTTATCCTTGGAAAGAAAATGATTCTCACTTTTTTATGAATACTTTGAAATATGTTGCTGCAAGAGTATTTAGCATTTGTTATGTTGGATTTTTTTGTAGCGCCTAGAAGCATGCAATACAAAATTTCACATACTCATTTAAGCTGGCCTTCGCCCTTATCTCCCCCCTTCAACCGCTCCACGCTCCTTAGTGCCATACAAATGGGGCAACAAAAACACAAAAAAAAAAAAAAGGAAAAACAACAACACATGCTACAATTTTAAATCAAAAATATAATTATGTATTCGTTTAGTGCGGATTAAATTACGATTAAAGTTACAATTATGATTAAAAGTTTTATGTGAGTTGAAATGGAAATTAACACAAAAATAATTAACACATAAATGTTAGTTTTAAATTGGTTGTAAGTGAGAGAAGAAATGCTCGTGTAAATTAGTTTAAAATAGGCGCACGACAACCAAGCAACAAGCAGCGAACAGCAAGCAAAAAAACATCAAGTTAAGCGGACAACTCCATCACATTATAATTACGAAATAATTAAAACAATTAACATTTAAGTTCAAGTCTTGCAACTGATGAGCAAAGCGAAAGCAATAATTTTACTTGATTAAAAGCCGCAAAAAAAAAAAACAAAAATAAGAATCAATTAAAGTAAATAAAAAAAGAAGAACAACAAGAACTAAGATGTTAAAATTAACATGAATGAAAATGAAATTATACAAGTGGGGGAAAAACAAAAAATCGAAAAAAAAGAAGGATAACAACCAAACCACATTTTATATATGTAATGTAATAAAGAAAAACACAAAAATAAAGAAGAAAACGTATTTGAGAAATGTAATAGCTGCTGTTTTATTTAATATCATTGAATAAATATTTAGAGTTATATTATTTCTATTTCACATCTAATCTAACACAAACGCTTCCGCTTACTCTTCGTCCTTGTTGTTGACGGCACGAAGACGCTCGAGTTCCTCGCGTTCCGCTTTGTTGCGCAACAGTGGCACATTGTAGTCGAAGGCATAGAAGAAGCCCTTGGGCTCGCCGGTTTCCTCGGGTCCGGGCACATAAGGTTGCTCCTCATGCACATAGCCACGGGTCTCAGCCTCTGAGGGTTCATAGCGACCTTCGCCAGTCTGATACTCGGCAGCATAAGGATCGGGATTGTGGCCAGCGGCGGCAGCAAGTTCACCCCATAGCTTGAAGTGCTCCTCCTCAGCCTTGAGCACTGCGGGCGTCTTGGTGGCGGGCTGCTTCAGATAGGCGGGACGATTGTCCTCGACATGGAAGCCAGTGCGATCGGCGTAGTACTTGGCGATAAAGTCGCGTCCATGTGGCTGCACATACTTGTAGGAACCGCTCACAGTGCCAGCCTCATCACGCTTCTCGTTCTTGCCCTGATTCCAGTCCTTGTAGCCATAGACGTACTGACCGAGTCCATCCTGACCGTGATACTGGTGAGCATCGTAGTGCTCCTCGACATAATCCTCGGGATGCTCAATCACACGACCCATGTACACGAATTCACCCTTTTCGTTACGTGCCTCGGGCAAAGGATTCTCACCGGTCTTGGGTGCGTATTCGATCTCGTTGACGCCACGCAATTGGGCGCTGTTGAGATACTGTTGTGCCTCCTCGGGTGTGATGTTGATCTTGAAAATGTTCTCGGCGCTGGCCAAACTGACCTGCAAAAAGTAGTTGATAAAGAAAAGTGTGGGTGATAAACTACGTCGAATAATTTCGATCTTTTCGATGATGTCATCTGCGCTGCACGTGTAACGAATTTGCACATTGTATCATCTCTGGCAAATACACTCGACTAAGTAATCGCGTATTTGCACTCTGCCAGTCACATTTGACATTTTTACAACCCGGATTTCTAATTGTATACGTCCATAGATCCAAAGCTCGTGTGTTATCCAATCGTTATGCATATCAAAGCTGTCTCTTATTTTATATTTTATTGGTTTTTATTTTGGGTCTACTAACCAGCATCAATGCGGCTAAAACGAAACACTTCATGGCGTATGAAAAACTTGTTTATCACTGGGACGATCTAACAGTTATCGTAGTATATTGTTCACTGTTCTGCGTTGGGCGGTCGACTAATAACTAAATAACTAACAGCAACGCTTTTATACTAAGTTTTTGCTTAGCAGCTTATTGTTGTCGTTGTTTTCAGATTGTTGTTTTCTTACTGTGTTTTTTTTTTGTTTTGCATAAAATTAGCGACTGCGCGTTGAATGAAGATGTGCGGCATCAAGCTGTCCGGTTTCTTACTCAGCTTCAATAGCATCTCAGCAGCGTTTTTTCGATTTGAAGTTCAGCAGCTCAAATTCACACTTCTCACGCGTCCAGCAGCATCAGCATCGATCGCATCATTAATTTTATGTATGAGCGTGTATGTGAGCACTCGAATGCTCAATTAGTTATTAAATAATATTTATTTTGATTTTTTTTCTTCTCATATTTGTTTTTGGTATAGAATATGTATTTCATATTGGCTTTACAGGCACCCGCAAGTGTCTGTCGCAATTTAAGTGGCATTCTGTTGAGCTCAGCGACTGTCAGTTATCTCATAGGTAAGCGTTTCATTTATAATACCCTGTATCAACTTACAGCAATGGGTATAAGTAGCTCACTTATCTGAACTTCCGCTTCTATAAGCCTCTTTACATTTGACGTAAATTGCAGCTGAATCTTCTCTAATTTCAATGGAATTGTTGCACCAATAATGATCGGAAGAATGTTGTTAATTTGTGATCCCCAAAAAAAAATATATTATATATCAATGCTTAACTTATTCAGAAATAAAGTTAAAGTTATAAAGTTATCTGCGATTAATAACTATCAGTTTATTAGTTTAAAGTTAAAAGTTGGTCACTTAACAAGTCTCTAATTTCAGCAGGATTGAAAAAATGTTTTTAATTTGTGATCCCCTAAAATAGTGTAATATATTACAATGCTTAACACATTCACATTTTGACAGTAGTCAAATAAAGTTAAAGTTAAAATATATCTGCTGCGATTATTAACAATCAGTTTATTAGTTTAAAGTTGAAAGTAGCTCACTTAGTGAATCGAATTTCCGCTTCTCTAAGCTCTTTACATTTAACGTAAATTGCAGCTGAAGCTTCTCTAATTTCAGTGAAATTTTCAATCAAAGAATGTTGTTAACTTGTGATCCCCAAAAAACTTATACTACATAACAACGCTTTATTATTTTTATCTGACAGTAGTCAAATAAAGTTGCTCTTAAAAAGTTACCTGCTGTGATTATTAACTATCAGCTTATTAGTTTTGAAGTTTAAACTTTAATACTTTGCCATAATTTTTGACAGTTGAGATGAGACAGATATGAGTTTAAGGTGCCAGCTTGCATATATTAAGCCGATCAAGTGGAATATTAGAGCAAAGATGTTAAGCTGGTTCCCCAAACCAGTCGCTGAAATCAGCAAAAAATTGAATATACTATATATTATGGAATTGGGTAGCAAGTTGTCGTGCATTCGCTAGACTGCAAAGCTGTGTCCAGTCAATGATTTATATATTATTAAGCACTTTTTGAGGTACTTCCATCAATTTGTTTGTGTTTAATTAATGCAAAATTATGTGCTAACTGGGGAGAAGGGGAGATTTTTAATGCTTAAGTTTCCTGAACGGAAGTTTGCTGTTTTTACTGACATGAGCTGAGCACTTGACGTCTCAGACTTGTGCATAATTAGATGGCTCGCTTCGATGGGTAATCTCAAATCTCTAGATGCGCTATCAAATGTCCGCTTTGAGCGCTTAAATTCCGCAAGTTCGTTGTCTAAGTCTTTCTTTTTTTTGTAGTTCGTGCAAGGGCCAAACCTTAAAGTGTCCATTTGAACTGCGCAGTTTTCGATTACAAAAATTACAAAATGATGCTGCCTATTTAAATAATTGTTAAGTTTGCACGACTCGTCGAGAGAGGGATTCATTACAAGTGTTTAAACAAATTTGCTCAGTTCGAACACTATAAAGATTAGTTTAAAAATTCGTTTCCAATCTATTCTTAGCACCGAATGGCGACTTTGTGGCTTTTGCGTTTCGTTCATAGAAATCGATGAGTGCCCGAAAAGGTTCTAGATAACTCGTATTTGGTCATGATTCACCAACAGGTTAACATATTTTCTGTTCTTCTTGGCAACAACATAATAATCATCATCTGCTAGACTATGATTATTTATTTCTGTTTATTCTCGACTTCTTTTTGTTATTTTATGCATTGAAATCGCCGCTAATGAGATTTTTATATATTATATTTTGGGATTTCTGCAATTTTGTGGAATTTACGTCAAAACGTTGTGAGAAAAACAACATTGAGAAATGTCGATTGATTTTTTAAAATGATTTTTGTACTGAAATATTTTGTAAATATGTCGCTGTTCCGATCTTTATTGTTGTTGCCGTCGCTTGAAGATGATGCAAAAGTCTAAATAAAAACGCAGACCTAATTTTCAAGAGCCGGTTTCAACAACAGTTGTATTATTAAATAAATGTTTATTATTATAATGTCGCTTTATCAACTTATTTATGACTAAACACTACACAACAATATGCCGGCAGTGTTCGTAAAATACATTAATATTGCTATAAGCAAATTGTTTTGTTTTTTTCTTTAAATTATAAATAGAAATGCAATTTTCGATTCTTGCAAAATCTTGTGTTTGTGAGCATACTTTTGTTAGCCAGTGTAAATGCTGATTTAAATACTGTCTGTAAAGTGGCAATCGACCCATTGACCGATTTACTGTAACATCTACTCTATATATTCTTTAGCACTTTCACTACATGAATACAACAAGGCGAGTAAATATTACGTATACGCAAATGGCAAATTTTCGTTCGTTCGTTATCTATTGAGAGCAAATGTATAACAGTTAATGTACAAATAGCTCAGACTTCAATGCAAATAAGTAACTCAAACAATAAATACGCGCTTGCGAGAGAGCTCGCAGCTCGAAAAGTTGGCCCAGTGCCCAACACAATAAACCGCACTCAAAGTGAGTTACAAGCGCAGTGAAATAAGCGAGACAAAGCTTGGCCAAAAGCAGTGCAATCGCAGTCGACTAACCGTGCAGAGCTGAACACAGTTCACTTCACTTAAACGACAAAAAATATATTTAAAAATCAACTCACTTGTGATGCAGCTCAAAGGGCTGCGATTGCTGTTGCCCTTGTTGCTCTTTGCGACGACGTCGCAAGCCGCCGTCGTGCCTCTGGATGTGACTCTTGGCTCACCTTTGGATATGGAGAAATTTGGTTATCTAGAGCTTAAACCGAATGGCACACTGCTCATGAGCAGCGCACCCAATCAGAATGGCGGCAGTCAGTTGCAGAATCTGTTGATGCTGCGCAGCGTGTTGCAGGCATTGAAGCTGCAACCAAGTGGTGGACAGGGCAAGCTGAATATCAAGATCTATGGCGACGGCGAAGAGCACAAGTTTCCGCCTATAATGGAGAATGTTTTGCAGCGCATTCAAACATTCTTCTCCATCTATCGCTACACGGACACAAGTCGTCCGGTGCGCAAGGATGAGCTGACAACAAAAGCGCCGCTGGAGACGAGCACGGAAACAACTACGGAGAAACAGTCGCAAGAGAATGAGCAAGATAATCTGCAGGAGAATGACATTACAGCCACAGAGCAGCCACTGAAAGATGATGACACTTGGATTACAGTGGGTGAAGATGATTAGAAAAACGTTGCTAGAAATGTATTTATGACTCATTTTATAGATGAGTAACAAATATATATATTTATTTATGTCTCAAATTATATTTAGATTAAGTCTTCCTAAAAATGTACCATTGTGGGCAAAATGTAAGAAGTAAAGTTAACTTTAAACTTAATAGTTTAATGACATCTTGGCAAAATTTTATGTCAATGTCATTGTCAGTAATATATTTACATTTGTGTTTACCAAACGACTAAGATTAATTTAATTAATTTTAATAATAAATTATTTGCTTTTTATTCACCTCAATAAAGGGCTGCTCTGGGGCGTTTTCAATTGGGTAACTGTAACAAATGCCTAGACAAAGCTTGGGAGAGAGAGAAACAGACGCTTCTCTTCAAGTTATGGCTGGGCACGTCGGCATGCCACGGCGGTCTTCTGCTTAGTATGCAATGTCGCGTTCGAAATGCGATTTATGTTCACCTCTCGATGATATGTGCAATATTTTTTATGCTGCGTGGAATTTCTGGGACGCGCTTATGGAGTTGCTGCTTTATGTTATGGACATTGCATAATGTCGCCCAGCATGTGGTTGACCAACTTTAACAACGCATGGCTACTATTTGCAGTTCTACAAGTTCTTAAGTGATCTATTCTGTATTAATGTTATTTGTTTATGTTACATCTTCGAGTTGATTGCGTCAATTTTGCTACGCTTGTTGCCTAAGTCTTTCGTTTCCAAAAGGTCATTATAATTTTCTGCGGTTGGTTCTTTAAAATAACAAAATATTTCTCTTCTATTCAAATTTACTATAAAATATTATAGAAGGAATATAAAGATAAATTTAGGAGTTTTAAGTAGCGCGTGACAAAATTATGAAACCAACTCAGATTGCGTGGGACTTAAGTTTACTATATTGAGAGTATTTCTCTCCAACTTAGAAAATTCTAGACCGACAGTCATGCCAGTTGACGACAAGATTTATGCTTGTAAACTATGTAAATCGCTTTTCAAAATTGCTGCTCCAAAGTTGTCAGTGATTTATGACTTTGTTCTGCAAATTCTTGACCAAGTTCGCTGCCTAAATCTTTCGATTTAATGTCATCAGCTCATCATCAGAAATGAAACGCTTACACTCGATGTACATTTTACATTCACTTTTTTTTATTGTTCTGTTTTACATTTGCAATTGTTATGGTTATGAATATAATGAATGATGATGAATGATGCTTATGAACGTTGTTTGTATGATGTTTTATGAATGAACGTATATGTAGATGCGTGTTGCTTGATGTTGCTTTATTTGTATACTTTTTGCGAGATTTTCGTGTTTGTTTTGTTTGTTAATTAATGCGTGTGTGTGTGTGTCGGAAAATGCTGAAAAAAATTATTGCTCTGACTGTGTTAGTAACTAAATGTATTATTTAACCCACGGCCTGGCTGTGGCCAAGGCACGAAATGCAGTTTGCAGTTTGTAGAGTACCAAAGTTGCCCATATAGTTAATATATACGTTTGTGTGTGTGTGTTTATGAGTGATGATGATTTGTGTTTGTGTGAGTGAGTGATTTCAGTTCAGTTTGGCCTAAGCCTCTGGCGCTGCCTTGATGGCAATGGCACTGTCAATCTCCGGCTGAGCCTCAGCTGGCTGGATGGCCAACGCCTGCGCTTGGGTCTCAACAATCGCCTCGGGAATGGTGATGGCCTTCAGCGGCGAGGCGGCGGGCTGTTCCTCCAGTGGCTTGGTGGCTGCAGAAATTAAAATTAAATTAAATTAATTGCCTAATCTCCCATGATATCTTTCTTAGAGAAAACAATTAAAAAAATAAAAGCAAAACAGTGCGGTATTATTCTTAAAAGTTACCAAATAATTCGCTGAAATACTAAGTTATACCGAAGGCCATATTTTGTATATCGTTAAAGTACTACATTCGAAATATACCTTAGAGGTAAAAATATGCCAGATTATGTCATATATTTTATAGTCTTTAATATCTAGGTGGCAAACAGACGGATTTGGCTAAATCGTATCGGCTGTTGACGCTGATCAAGAATATGCAATATACTTTATGGGGTTGGAGATGACTCCTTTATTTACCTTTACCATTTACATACATTCTACTACTCTATAGGTAGGGCTCGCATCAAAAACAATATACAATTTCTTAATAAAAACAAATTTATGTATTATGTGTTAAACACAAAAGAATTTGCCCCTTCTTTTAAATAGGTTTTAATTTCTAAATTGTGTAAATCAAAAATTTTTTGAGGAAAAAAATGTAAAGAAAAATCAAAATATTTCATCATAATTATTTCTAATAAATTGTTTTGTAATGGTATTAACTCAATCTAATATAGTTTGAAGTAATAAATATTTTAGAAATTAAACAGGAATTATTCGTAGTATATTCTTTCATCAATAATCATTAATACTTTTAATACTTTTTGTATTACCACTATTGCCAAGCCCTTTAAAGTTTGTTATGCAATTGTTTTGACTACTTACGCTCCTCCTTGATGGGCTCCGGAATCGCTTCCTTGGGTGCTTCCTTCAGGGTCTCCTTGAGGGCTTCCTTGGGGATCTCAGCGCTAATCAACTCTGGTTTGATGGCATTGCTCTCCTCCAGCTGGCGTGCAGCAATCTCTGGCTTCGACTCACTTGCGGGCTCAGCGGCAGCAGCCGGAATGATGGTCTGTGCCAGCTGCTCCAGCGGCTGCTCTGGGGACTCGGGCAACTTCTGCTCCTTAAGCAGAGGCTGAGCCTCGGGCAGTTCTGGTGCCAATGGTGCGGCAGCTGGAGCGGCAGGAGCGATAGGCGCAGCTGCCTCCAAAGCAGCAGCTTCGGGTTTCTGTTCGATGGCCTGCAGAGGAGCCTCGTCGGGCTGGATGCTGCGCGCACGAATGGCCGAGATGGGCCAGGTGTAGACGGGACCATGGACGACATCGACAACGGGCGTGTGATACACTTGAGGCAGACTGTAGAAGTGACGCGCCTCGGCGGCAGCAATCAATGGTTGCGTGTTGGCTGGCGTCTCGATCAGTTCAATCTTCTCGCTCTTCTGGGCCTGCAGCTCCTCCTTGGCATTGTTGCTGGGGAAGAATCCAGGGAAGAAACCAGCACCAGTGGCAGCAGCGGCGGCAGCAGCTTCAGTGAATTGTCCGGTGGCGATTTGAATGTTTTGCGCAGCCTGCTGTTGGATCTCGTTGATGTTGCTGGGAATACCCTCGATCTGTTTGCCCTCCGGTGCCTGATAGGGATTGCGAGCACGGCCAGTGCCAACAGCATCGCTCTGCACGGCAGCAACATTGGGCACCACCGAAGCAGCTGTGCCAGCGGGCACATACACAATGGTCTCCTCATGATGGGGGCCCGAGACACGTGCCAAGGGCGACAGGCCGTGGACATAGCGCACCGCTGGCTCCAGATGCACCTGCGCCTGCGGTGTCACAATCACAATGTGCTGCGCCGGCTCCACCACAGGTTGCAGTGGCTTCGCTTGGCTGCCCACGGCAGCCAGCAGGCAGAACAACGCTAGGATGAACATCTTCCTAAGAGAAGTCAAATGGATGGAGCGAGAGAGGGAGAGAGAGAGAGAAAGAGACTTCGTAACGATTGCTTTGCAAACTGGTTGAGACTTGAGCTATTTATAGGCTTTACATGACCAAAGTCCATTCTAAATTTAACATTATTAATGCAAGAGTGTGTGTGTTGTGACCACAGGATGCGCACTATTAACCGGTTTGTGCCATTTGATTGGCTCGCCGCGGACAAAACCACTTCTAGTGTACATACCTATTAAGTACTTGCAACTTGCAAACTTACAACTTGCGACTTGCAACTTGCAACCTGGGGGCAATGCAGCTATGATTATAAGCCACTCTTCATGGCCAACTCTTTTTGATTGCTCTACCATTCTACGGCTAATAACTGGTTTGTGCTTCAAAGAAGTGGAAAAAGGTTCTGTTTCTGTTTCTGTTCTTTCTGCTGCTGATCATATCTCTGAGGGCATTAAATTGCCCTCCTCCCTCCAGCGACTTTTCAAGCTCTACTCACTGTTGGCGAATTTTTCCATAAATAATACGCTTGAGACTCGCAAAAGGGTAAAATAATGTTTTGTCTATGCAATTAAAAACCATTTACGTACAACTGTCAAGACTTCTTTGCAACATGACAACTTTTTGTGGCAAAATAAAAACTAGCTATGCCAAATATGAAGTGAACTTTTTTTTTACAAATATTCAAATCTCAGTTAATAAATTATAAATTTAGTTGAAATTTCTAGTAAACACTTTCTAACATCATACTTAAATCTGTTTAGTTGTATCGTTTAAAATGGCATGTAATGCTTACTAAATAGTTTGGATCAGATTAACAATCAAACAAAAACTATTATACTATGTTACATCTTTAAACACATTTTTATTCCATTATCAGTCCTGAGTTCTAATATTATATTCATCTTACAATTCTTATTAACCTGTGCTGTACAATATTCAATACAAAATTGATATATTATTCATTCTGATTAAAATTTATTTTGTGTAAGTCAGCTGTTCCAAATAACTTGCAATCCTGACCAAATAGTTTGAAACCGATTAAAATTTAAGTAAACTACCATTTATCTAAAATTTTAAAATAATTTTTTTGTGTTATTCAATAGAAATTGGCTCTAATATTCTATTTCCTTAGTCACAATTTCTATAAATTATTTTCTATTGAAATATTTAAATCTTAACTATGGCAAAATATGATGCTGAAACAGTTTGGATTAAATCGACATTCAAGCTAAATCATATCTAATCATCCTTGAGCTCTAAAATTTTATTCAATTACTCGAAATTTCTATTACGCATTTTCCGGTGAAATATTTTTGTCTGCTTGATTCAGCGAATAACTATGTTATAATATGCTAATGAAATAGTTTAAGAGTGAAAAATATTTGTCATTTTCTATTAGCTAAAAAATACTTACGAAAAAAAATCTAAATGCCAAGGCCACAACTATTGCTTAACGTTGAAAGTTAGCATTTCTCTATTATATAATTCACCTAATCTTAACTAATTCCTAGAAATTTTTAACTTTTAATTTCTTTTCAGTTAATCAGCCATTTCTCTCAGTGCGAATTTTATGATCACGATAATAATATTTGCAAAGAGAACGTAATATTTAACGCTCTATGCGACATTTGCTCTATTTTACTGCTTTTGCTTTGATTGATTCTGTGAAAACATGCTTTTATGGTGGTTGCCTAAAACTGTCAAAAAACTTGTGAATTAAGAATTTGCTTTTATGAACAAAGCTAGCTACTATAAAATTAAATTTATGTGCACGCTTTGCAAGTGACAAAATGTTTATATTGCTATCAAATTTGGTCATAATTCTGAATCTTAAATTCTGAGATAATTTTTATCTACTTAATTGTAGCGAATTATAATGAAACTGCTTCCAGATTATCATATAAACAATACAATAATTATTATTTAGTTGGTCAAGATTAATGGCCCCAAAAATATATCTAGATCTACAAACACGTTTCCTATGCTACTTATCTCTGTGGTAAATTAATGAGCGCATAAAAAAAGATTTAACATGTAGCTGAGATCTAATTTTCGCTTTTCTAAGCTAAGTAATGACCCTTCTACGCCTACTGTGCCGAATTCATGGCCAAAAGAACTTTCTAAAAAGTGGTTAAGAGATTAAAAAACTTACCTTTTAACAGCTGCTGCTTAGTGACTTCGATGTGCTACTGTTCTCAGTTTAGGACACTTTCAACACCGCACTTAAATCCGCAACGCAAAGAAAAACTTTGAAAATGATCACACGAGAGATACGATGACTGTTTTTGTTTTTGTACTTTTAGTGGCTGTTTTGTGTAATGCAAGTAATGGGGTCTATGGAGTCAGTCTTCGGTCTTCAGTCTTCAGTCTTCAGCAGTGTTGACACGGCGACCACTTCAAGGAAACTGGTGGCCAATGCAGACAGCGATGGGCCTTTTATAATGTGTGCAGAGCTGCTTCGCAACTGACCTAGCGCAAGAACAAAGAAATGAAAGAACCAGAAGAACAAGCTGCAAGCAACAATAACAACAACAACAACAACGATGACGACGACGACAAAGACAGCAACAATGTTGAAAATGTGCAGCTTCCAGCAGGATAGATAAGAGGAGGGAGGAAGGGAGGCAAATACTAGATAGCCAAAAGGAGCACACGCAAAGCAGGCGGCAAATGACCAAAGTTGGCTCTAAGCACAAGCGACAACAACAAGTACACACACATAAACATACTTATACAATCATACTTATACTTATGCAGAGGGTTCTGGTTTCAGGCATAAGATACTCATACTCCCAGTCAGCTCCCAGCTTGGAGCTTGCAGCTCGCCAGGCAGATGGTCAACGTAGATGGTTCTTTTCTCCATGTCTTTTGCTCTTCGCGTCTTGATGCTTGCTGGTCTTGGTCAAGTTGTGCGAAGAAGTTTGTTAACCTGCCTTGTAATAGAAGTCAAGCGCTGCAAGCTAACCAACCACATTGACAGCCCCACTCACGATCAGCGCAGCGCAGCCCTGGCATTGGCATTGGCTTCGGTAAACCATCGAAACTGGTTCAGGTGCAAATTGAATACATTCTGCTTGCATTTACCCTACCCCTTCTTCTCTCCCCACACACCATCTCTCCTCCGTAGTCGTGCGGCTAGATTTATTTTTATGCCTGCCTGCACCGCCTGCTGCGGCGGAAAAGATTAATCAAGATTTGCACATGCTTGCGCACTTATATATATCGCATATGCCATCTTCTTCGCCTCTCGATTTTGCCATTCTTTTTTTAGAATTTATTTTGTTATAAAATATAATCACAGCTTGCAGCTATTAGATATGCAATCGCAATCGCACTCCTTCTCTTTCTCCTTCGTCTTCTCCTCGTGCGCCTGCTAGCAGGCTATAGAAATTTAATAAATGCATCGGAAATAAACAACGACAGCTCTGCAAGCAAGTTCAATGGCCGGCACTTCCTTCTCATATTACCAAACTATCAATTTCTAGCAGAATTGACAATATGCTGTTGGTGCTGCAGCAATTTTTCATTCTGGCTGCCGCCATCATTATCATTGCCAGGGATGCACAACTGCAATTTGCACTTTCTAATTGCCGAAAATGTGATAAACAGTATGGCAACGCTTTGGCAATGGCGGCTAAACGATAGACAAGTGGTAATCGACATCGACTTGAATAGCTTTGAGTTTTATTCGCAATAAAAAATTACGGTTGTGATATAAATTATTTTATTGGCAAACTGTTGGATACATAAAGTGAATGTTTATTGCATAAATATAGCAGAAGTGCAGACTTTTATCGTCTACTCGTAGTGCAGACGCCGCTTGGGTGCTGCTCTTATGACAGTCTTAAGCGGCGTCTTCGTCTGCACCGGCTTCGATCGTGCCGCGTATTCTTCGGCAATAGCTGTGCGCCACTTCTCGACCAAGGAGTCGGGTGCACCACTTTGTCGTAGTGGCGTCTCGCGAGTAATGGGAAAAGTGGCGATGGCCATTGGTACATCGCTGTAGTCGTAGTCATCGATGCTAAGACGCTCTCCAGCAGCAGAATTGGGTGACTTGATGACCAGCTGATTGCGTGATGGCAACGTAATGCTGAAGGCAGCGGCCTCTTCGGGGGTGACGCCAGCAATAGCTGTGGCTTTGGGCGAAGCCACCGCTAAGCCATTGCGGCCCGAAAGCGCCGTAGCGTGAGGCTTTGAGGATGCTACGCCGCCCTCACCGGCAATGGAGAGACCTGAAGGTAGAAGCAGAGAGAAAGAAAACAGGTAAGCAAGCTACGGTCGAGTGTGCTCGACTGTGAGATACCCGGTACCCATTTTTAGAAACTAACGTGTTTTAAGCTAACATTTCCGTTAACAGAGCTTCTAAGCTTAACATTGCAGTCGTATAAAAATATGTTTAATTTACAGAATTGGTAAATGTTAATTAACAGAGCTGTTAAATTAACCGATCAGACTTAAGAGCTTATAGCATAATAAATTGCCAGTTTAATAACTTCCAATTTTATTATCCTATCGTCATCAAATTCTTTGAAATTATTTATGTGTCTATTAAAATTTTATACTGCAGCTCTAAAATTTGGCAGGTGTGGCTAAATTGTAAAACAAACTTGATCTGCGTTCAAATATGCCAACTGTAGCTCACTCTCTTTGCACTACATGTTAAATACATTTCCTTTTGGTTCTTCTACCCTATGGGTAACGGGTTTACATAGATTAAGATTTCTACACACTCACCCACTGGCTTGGCTTCCGCCACGGCAGCATCTTTTTTGGGTACCATCACAGCCACACTATCGTTGACGTCCTCGTAGGGGTCATCGCTGGGTGGCAAGAACTCTTCGAGCTGTTGCTCTGTGACTTCCTCCAGCTTTTGTTCATCAATCTTTTGATCCGCTGGGTTATTGGCTTCCAGTCCCAAATTCGAGGGTTGCTTCTGTGGCCCATTACCGAAAAGTTCCGGTTGCAAAAGCACACTAAAGTCCTTGATTTGTCCAGTTTGCTGGAGTAGCGCCAATGCAGTGGCCGCTTGTCCTAACTCCAGCAAACTATTCGCATAGACCTTGTTATCTTCTTCACTAAAGGAACCCTTGCGTTTAGCCAACTCCTGTATGGCAACAAGACGTGCGGCTGCTTCTTGGATTCTGTTGAAATTGCTGCCGCTGGCAGAGATCGTGGTGCTGCTGACACCCCCATTATCATTGGCAATAGATTCGATGCTGGCTGCCGATATAGTGATGGTATCATCTGAATCCCGGGGAAGACCACGAACTTGCGGCACTTGACGCTGCTGGGGACGCAGCTGCAGCAATTGACCGCTCCAGCCGCCGTAGTATGGCAATTGTTCCTCAAAGATCAGTGGACCTGACCTGTGTCTAGGGAATTGCAGGGTGCAAAAAGTTTGGTTATAGTATAGGTGGTGCTATGTGTGGATGAAGTTTGGCTTTTTTGTTTTGCCTGTACAAATTGTGGAGCTGTGCGTGAAGGAGCGTGGTTTATATAGACAAAGCATTGGGATAGTGGATACAAAGTGCTACATAGATATTAGACAAAGCAAGATAGTCTACAAAAAACTTTATTTACAAACTAAAAGGATGACACTTGGTTTTCGGGCTCATAGGAACACACATTGAATATCTACACTACAAAACTACTTAGCTGGACTCGGTGTAAAGGCATCGTTGTCAATTGAACAAATCCAGCTCCAAGTCGGCCGCTGCATGAGCTTTGCCACCGACACCCGCAATGGCCACCGACTCGGGATTGAAGTACACATTCGTGGGCACTCCCTTCTTGAGCAGTGCCTTCGAAATGGGCGTGGAAATGGCAGTGCCACCATTACCCACCACAGCCTTGGAATGTGGTTCGAGTATTAGCGCCGCTTGCTTGCGTGCCTGAATGGCCTTGGCCTGTGTGGGACTGTAGGGCAGAAAGAAGGTGCCAAAGGGTATCTGTGGAAAGTTGTTGGAGTTGGTGCTGGTGCGTCCGGTGGCCTCCACTTTGACTGGCGTGCGCAATTTGCTGTTGCTGCTTCCCTTGCGCAATTTAGCTGGTTTAGCTTTGGGTTTCTTCAATTGAGCAGAACTTCCAGTTATTTGACTTGAAATTACATGCTTGCCAGGCACTGCGACAATCTCCTCGATCACGTAATTTGAATTGATGCGGCTGACAGCTGCCCGCAAACGTTCATCGCTTTGCAGATCGTTTGTCGCTGGGGTTTGTGTCTTGGCTTGCAGCTTTTGCAGTGTTTCAATGGTATCCACTTCATCTTCAACATCATCATCCACTTCGGCTGTGGTTGTGGGCTTGACTGTGCTGGTTGTTGTACTTGCTGTTGTTGCGACGGCGGGTGCAACAGATGGCGCCACATATGCGAGTGGTAGACTGTAGGCGGCGTAGTATGGTGAATTGATCAGTAAGAGGTTGCCGTGTGTTGTGGTGGCTTGCAGCGCACCGTATGGACTGAGAACACCAAGCGCAGCTTGTGGAACTTGTTGTGGCTGTTGTGGAACTTGATTCACCTCAGGCGCAGTGAGTTTCTCGGGCTGCGGTTGTTGAGCTGCCAAGTAGGCGCCATAAGGAGTCACAAGTTTGGCTGCTTCCTTAGGTTGTTCAGCTGTTAATTTCTCAGCTGCTGGCTGGGCGGGGGCAGCTGGTGCAGCAAAGCTGGCGAATTGTTGAAGTGGACTGCGCAACGGCCATGTCTCAAAGCTTGTGGTTTGCCAGTACGTGCCCGCACTTGGGTAATGGATGGAATTAGGGATTTAATTGTGTGGAGGATAGCAGATGCCATAGGAGAAGTGCGAGAGAGAGAGAGTTAAGGGATAGAGCAGTCAGTTAGTGTCATAATATTTACAGCTCAAATTGTGTCTAGTTTTTAGTTGAGTACAGAGATTAGTGCATGCAAAAGGTGTTAGTGGGCGTGGTACCGTTAACTAAACTAGTATATGTACAGCGATGAAGATAGAGATGAGGGCAATGCACAAAAAATTACAAATTACAAACATTTATTACGAATACACTTAAGCGCTATACAAAAATACTAACAGTCATTAGGTTTAAATCGAACATAGCAAACTACAGCTCCCCCCTTTTCTTTTTTCAAAGTGTCTGGCAACTCTCGCAGCTCGATAAGCGATAGTTATCGAACGCTTAGGCGCGCCATTTGAATTCACTAGTTAATCAAGGGACTGAGACTTATGTGAGCCTCAAAACTCCTGCTCCTGTTCCTCGTCGTCTGTTTCCAGCTCCTGCTCCATACCCGTGGCAGGTGCATAGTAGACAGTCGGCCCCGTGGCCACCACTTTGCCCTCACGCGGAAAACTGCGCGCCTCCACATCGGTGCGCTGCAGTGCATCCTTTAAATCGACATCGGCTGGTATAGATATAACCTTGGCACCCGGCCCAGCAATGGTCAGACTGCGTGGATGGGTCAAAGCATACCCGCCGGGACCCACAATCGCAGTGCCACCGCTGCCTGCGGTGGCCACGCCCCCTGGTCCCGCAATGGCAATACCACCCTTGCGCACCTTTAAGCGCTGAATGATGATGCCGCCCTCGCGCAGCGCCTGCTTCTGTGTGCCCTGATGCGCAGTGGCCACCGTGCCAATGGTTTCCATCAGTGGCGACTTGTGCGCCTTGTGGGCAAAAAGCAGATGCTTCTCCGAGGCAGCGCTGCTATCGCGTTCGGCAGCAGTGTTCTCTAGGGTATCAATGTTGCTGTCGCCATCGCCACCGCCCTCTTGTTCATCATCCCATTTGTAGTCGGCGTCCTCTAAAGTGGATGCGCTGCTCTTGTTGGGAACGGACTGCAGACTGCCGATGATAGCTGGTGCGGCATTTGCTCCTGGCGAGCGGAAGGGCAACTTGAAGATGTTCTGGAAAGCGTTCTTAATGGCCACCGAGGTGTGGTTTTGCATCTCGGCGAGATTCACTCCGGGCACGCGGAAACCCGTCAAGCGATTGCGATTGGGCAAAAGTCCACCAGCTGGTGGCAAGGTGGAGCTAACGCTTGGTGCAGCTGTGATCTTGGGAGCTGTTGTGGTAGCTGCCACAGTGGGCAGACTTTGTGCACCTTCCTTGGCTGCGATGCGCATTGGTTTCGTGGTCTGATTGACTGCGTTGATGCGCTTGCGATTGCTTGGATCTTGCACCACGCTGACGGGAATGCGTTGCGGTTGCGGCTTCTGTTTATTCGTTAGCTTCTCACGCGAATCCAAACGCTGCTCTTTGCTGACAGTCGGTGCTCTCGTGGTGCTCGGAGTGGTGCTTGTGGCAATTGTTGTGGTTGTGTTTGGGCCACGCTTGGGCGTGCCATCGTCGTTGAAGGCCAACTCGCGGGGCAAGAAGAACAAGTGGTATTTGGGCGTGCTCTTGCCCTGTTTCTTTGCTGACTTTGCCTTGCCATAGAAGCTGTCCACATCGCCAATGATCTTGTAGCCCTTCACACGATACTCTTCCGGTGCATGATCGCGAAGATATTGTTCCTTGTTCTGCTTGTAAAGATGCACGGGTATCACAAAGTGGGCGGGCAACTGTTGTGCCTCCTGCTCTGAAGTTGGCTGTGGCACTTGCACTTGATTGGGTCGAAAGACGAGTTGTTGTTGTTTTTGCTGGGAAGGAGGAGGCGAGGATGGAGACGATGCTGACAACGGAGGCGGCACATTGAAGGCAGTTCTTGTTAGCTTCACAGCGCGTATCGAAGGCTCCAGCAGCGTTTGCCCGTTGCTGCCAGAGAAATGATGCTGCTGGGCGTGGAAGGGCGATTGCGGTAGCTTGGGGAATAGATATTGACTGGAGTCGAGTATGGGCGGAAGTTTTGGCTGTTCGGGCTTCTTCTTCACGTAGCCAAAGGCCTCATTCACTTTGGCGATCTGGTCGAGAATGCGCTGGGCCTCATCCGCTTTGTTGGATGTTGTGGGCGCCACCACATTCGGATCAAACTCTTCGGGAAATTTGATGAGTCTTTGCTTTAGAATTCTGCAAACGAAACGTTTAGGTTTTTGTTTTTGGTCTCTTGGCATTGGCATTCGAGTATGTAATTAGTAAACTAATTTAAAGAGTTGTAACTAAATGAGCGAGACACAGCAAATGCGATAGAAAGAGAGAGAGAGAGAGACATATAGTGATAGAGTAAAAGAGAGCGAGAGCGATAGAGAGGCTTAGTCACAAAAGTTGTAATGTTTTTGGTTTTAGTCACAAAATTCTAAACGCGTGCTGTAAATTTTCTACCGGGGAACGAGCATGGGGATTACGACACACAGTCACAACTCAAGGCAAGGCAAGGCACGAGGATTTGGGGGGGTTAATAAAATGTGCTGAAAGCGTCAAGCTACTTACTCAATGCCAGCTGTGCTTTGGCCTGCGGTCAGAGTGGCCAGCAAGAGTGCCGAAAGCTGAAAGAGAAATTAATAAAGAAATTTACAGTCAATTTGTGATGCTCTTATCGTTAATTTTAAACGCTTTCTGAGGGTGTGGAAAGTGTTTAAGAATGCTTAACAAATGCGATATTCTATTATTGCATTTGTTTCAAGTTGAAGTATTCCCTTTTGTTATTTTTATTATTATTACTCTTCTTTCTTAAGTTGAATTGAGAAGGGTTTGCATAGAAAGAATTGTGTTCTTATTGTACTTTGTGTATTTGGTATTGTCTTGTTATAGTGTGACGAAATTTCCAATAAATGGAACTATTTTATCGTCTAGCTACCGTTTGATCTGATACAAACTATTCTTTAAAAACTTAAGGTATTTGGGAGAAGTGTGGTACAAAATTTGTGTATCGAATAGTCTTGTAAGTAAGCTATAGAATGAAAATTTAAATTTAGTACAAAAACTTTATCCCTTCTTTAACCAAAAGAATTTAAGAAATTTAAGGCTTTTCTTTAATATTGTTAATTAATTGGTTATTAACTTGTATCAAAGAGCCCGCATGATGCCAAGGTCTAAGAATGCGGTCAAGCGACAAATTGAAAGCCTTTCTCTGAAGCTTGAGAGCATTTGCATAATACTCGTATCACAAGCATGAGTTGAAAAGTGAGAGCCAAGCCCATTTTGGCGACAAGTACTTTTCAGCTTTTCACTTCAACGCATCATCAACATCATCATCATCATCATCGGCCTCGTCATCGTCATCATCGTAAAGAACCAGAACAATAATCTGAACTCGAAATAACGTACACGAGCCGAAGCGAAATTCAAGCAAATATTTGCTCAGTTTCTTTTGCAAAATCAATATTGACGCAACAATCGCGAGCCAGAGACGGAGTCGGAGACTGAGGCCTGTCTGGAAACCGTTAGCTTGGCACCCGCTAAACAGCCTCCAACAGCACGCCCATCTATCAAAGCTCGTAATGTCACTGAGAGCTGTGTGCGCCACCAAATGTCATTGACCCTGTGAGACACAAAACTGAAATTCTCAGCCTCAGTCTGCCTAAGCCACGTTTTGGAGCAGCGGCAACAGCAGCTGGTGGCAAAGTTCTTGTATTTGCAAGTTGTCTTGCATCCAGTTTCCAGAGATGTATTTCCCTCAGCTTTCTTTTGTCTTTTGTCACTAATTTATTATACATATTTATTATTTGCTCTTTGGGTGTGTTTCAAGCCAAACAACATAAACTGGGTTAATGTTATCCAATGCAAATGAACAAATGAAACGCCAGAGTTCTAAATTATTGATAGATTTTTCGTAATTTGAAGCAGAGCTGCAGCTGTGCGGTAAACATGTCTATTAAATTACGATTGATGATATTACGGTACACTCCTCAAGAGAGTGTGGGTTTCTTCTTTTTATTGATTTATCGTCGTATGCAATCCAATTTGTTGAACTTTTTTATGTCTTCGAAAACTAGACAATGTGATGCGATTGTTTTTTTTTTTATAGTTTTCTCGAACTGCTCCCCAAGAACTTTATGTGGCAATGTCATTTATCATGGCATACGCATGACTTTTACACGTTGCCAGCATATTAATTTCAGCGCAATGAAGTCATAATTATAAGCAATTTTTTTTGGGCTTTTAATAAATTCGTGGCGGACGTTGACGCAGTTCTACTTTTAAGGGCGAGCCTAGAGAACATGAATAATGCAAGCTGATACTTTTCACTTTTCAATAAATAATCATAAGTAACAGCACGTCTCAATTATCTATTATATTTTCAGTATTGTTACTTATCCCCATAATCCTTAGGCCACAAAGCGCTTAATTATTCCACTTTTGTAAATTGATTTCTCAGAAAGTTCTATAATAATCGCCGCATATGCAAATCTGACCAACACAAAGTGAACGCTAAACTGGCCAAGAGCCAATTCCAATTCCAGTCTCAGACTCAGTCCCAAATCGGAGAACCAGAAACAGAAGCAGAACTTTACGCAGTGAAAGTTCAGTGTTGGGGCAAAAATATTAAATGCGAAAGACTTAAGGCACGAACTTGCGCCAGTTAATGCCTTTAAATGCGAAAGACTTAAGGCACGAACTTGCGCCACTTAATGAGTTCAACAACAAGCTGGACAATAAATGATTAATTGCGGTCACACACATGGAAATTTTAACTAGTTTCACATTAATTATGGTTTATATATATATTAAGTAATTTTTTATGTTTACTTAAAACATCTTTTAATTTTCATTTATAAATATTTTGCTTATATTTTAATTTTCGTTTATTTAGTTTTTTGTGTTTTATGTTTACTTACAATGAATAGACGCATTTTGCTTTTTAAAGTTTTTAACGCTGCTTCGTTTGTCCTTGGCCAATATCCTTGAACTGCGAACGAGACAAAATTCACGCTTGTTATCACGCGTAGACACAACAAGAACGAGGAGTAGAACAACGACAATCCTGTCGCATTTTATAATTGAAATTTAATTCGTTTTTTATTGCTTGTTTCACTGTTCAGATTACCACTGCTACAACAACTACAAAGTCACACAACAACACAAAAACACTCACGCACCTTTTTGTTTTTTAGAACCCAACCAGGCAACGACTGAAGATGAACTGATTCGTGCCCGTGGCCAGCGTGTCGGCTTTATAACATTTCCATTAGTCAAGCGTCAGCAAAGCAAAGCAGCAAAGAAATGCCCAACCTGACCCACGACAGTTGTAAAAGAGAAAGACAGCGAACGCCAGAGAAAGAGAGAGAGAGAGAGAGAGAGAGACGAATGAGAAATCAGGTAAGAGAGAATGCTTTAAGAGAAACTCAGCGTTGGGGGCACGTACGCAATGCTTGCGCCTTGACTAAGCTCTTATCACTTGGCGGGCATCAAAAATCCCGCGCTCTCATTTAACCAACAACGAAAAACCACCCAAAAATTGACATTCATGGATCAGTTTGGCACTTTGTCTGATTAAAATCATGTCTCTATTATGTTAGATGAGCACCAAAATGAATCACGTTTTATTTTGTTTGCCTTTTTTTTCGCAAACACTCTTGGGAACTTGTCGAGGCGTTGACAGCGCCCCTTTTGGCGGCCTCGCAGCCTGCTGCTGACATTGATTAATTAATTGAAAGTTTATTGGCAGCGAGGCAATTACAAGTGTATTGGCAGAACGAAAGACCTAAGACACGAAAGTGTGTGGGAAGCAGAATACTCGAGTTCTATGACAGTTTAGAACATTAAATTGGCTGTTGTGGTGGGCCCCAAGCAAAACGAATTGCCAATTGAAACAAGACATAAGCCTCAACATAAAAGACTTAAGGCACGAACTCGATTCAATTGAACAACTCAACTTAACTCACAGCAACAGCAGCAGCAGCAGCGTAATTGACATGACAAAAAGCGTAAGAAAACGAGAAGAAAAAGAAAAGCTAATGAAAAAAAGTCAGCAGCATAAAAAATGATATTTAAATTTAGCCTACTTCACTTGAGCTTGAGAACTCGTTAGAAAGTTTAAAGTCCTCAGTCCAATGCGCCCTTAATCTCAATTTCAATTGAATTATATGTAAGTTCTTGTGTTTCGCTTAGCTTTGCTATTTTTTTTCCTTTTCAGATCTTAATCTCTTAAGCTGCTTCGCAACTTGAGAACGCTCGTTTTTTAGTGACCCTTGCTACCGTGTAGTCTGGGAGGTTCAACTCGTTGTAGTCGAAACAGCAAATCAATAAGATTACCTACAAGATTTATGGTTTCAACTGGTCATCATGCGCTGGGCCGCATACTAAGTGTAGAGCAGAAATTCCAAAATAAAACACGCGAAGCAGGCAGCAGGCACACTTTGAATGGCATTAATTGAAAGTCGACAAATCGATGCAACAACAATCGAATCAAGTAGGCACAAGCCTAGCTTCGTTCAGTTACAGAAGTGCAAACCGAAACCTTGAAACCTATTTTTATATATAAATAACCGACTGAGCAACAACAACAAACATACACGGAACTGGGACTGAGTTTGGTGATGGTGATGGTGATGTTGCTCTTGATGGCTGATTTAGCCTCCATGCCTGTGACCTTCACTGAGTGCATCAGGAACAGCATCAGCAGCAGACTTAACTTAAACCGTTGTTTAAGGCACATAACTGGATCTCCCGACCGTTCCCTCACTCAAAACACTGATATTCTGTTCTGTTCTGTTCTTGTTCTGCTCTTTTTTTTTGCTCCCCATAATAAATGTTATTTGCGGTTAATGCCAGGCATTACTTATGCAATTATGCCAACCCAATTATGCAGCTGCCTACCTCAGCTATCCAGCTACTCAGTTGTATTCCCAAGCGTGAGGCGCTAGACAAATAGTAGAGTATCTTGACTGAGAAATTGCCCCTGAGAATGAGCCTAAAAAGCGTCCAATTGATGTCAAAAGTTTAGTTTAAAATGCACTTACAAAGAGTTATGCGAGTGTTTAATAAAGTACGTAACTATATTGACAGATTTTTCTACTTACAATTCAGTGATAGAGTTCATTAATATTCATTAAATCAGAACGTATTTTGTATCAGTTCATTATACTAGTCCGATCAAGTACGTGTAGGAATATGTACTTAAGATATTGTGCGTAACTGGTTGGATTGTGGAGCCCATTAAAATGCCATTAATTTAAATTTAATCGACATTTTATTGCCTTAAAAACATTACATGGATTCTTTGCTGTGTTTTTGTGTTGAATGAAAAGATGAGTCAAAGTAATGGCATGCATTTACTTAATGCATATTAAGCTGTAAAGATGCTAAAGACTTTCTACTGTATGAATATAAATTTAATTCCAATAAATAGTATTGCTTATTTTCATTGTTTATTTTCATTTTATGTACGTCACAGATAAGGCAATAGGAAAGATTTGATAGAGATTAAATATTATTATATTAAATATTCATTATCATCCATTCAGCTTCTTATATGCACATTTTTATTAAATTGAGGTTTTTTATAACAACGAATAATTTCATATTAAAAACAATTTGAGAAAGTCTACTGAAAAATATTAATCAATCTGAAAAAAGTTGTAGTTAGTTGTTGTAATTTTATTGATTTATGTACATATATATTTTGTTTTGTCATATTTATTATAGTAGCTGTTAATGTTACAATATTGATTTATTCTTTTTCTGGTTGTTTTTATCATATTATTCATTTTATAGATATGGAAACAATACAAATAAAGAATGTAATCTTCTTTTGGCCTTTTCAGCTGTTAGCGTATTCTCATCTTCGTCTTGCCCTAGCTAACTGTTCTGCTTTCGATATCTGGCTCGGAAGAGCGTCTCAAAGAAAGTTGTCAACTGGTTGAAACGGCATTTAAAATGAAAACTTCTGAAGTGAATTTTATAGCCTACAATTTAATTACAAAGAGTGAAAACCTTGTTTTATTTCTTGACCAGCCTCGAAAATAGCCAAAAAAAAAAAATGTTGCAGCAATCATTTGAATAAAGTTTTTTTTTTTTGCTATGGCAATAAAAAATATTGTTTATGTTTTGAATTTGGGCATTTTGTTGTTGTTGTTAATATTACTTGTTGTACTTGTTTTTTGAGTTTTGGCTTTTTTGGTTTTTGGCACATTTTCTTATTTAGGCCACGTGAGTGTGGCCAAGGCTTCGCGTTTCGTTTCATTCCGTTCGATACGAAATTATTTGGCAAGTTCGCGCACGCAGCGCACATTTCAAATTTTAAACGCGCGCCCTCGCAGTCAACAACAGCAACAACAGCAACAATAACAACAATAGCTACAACAAAGACAAAGACAAAATTGAAGAAGTTGCCTCCATTTGACTCGGATGCACCTGCCGAACAGCATAACAAATTTTTGTTTTTGCTCGATTTGTAAATTTGTTGTTGCTGCTTTAATTTGAGTTGGTCAGTCCCGTTGAGCCCATTTAATGTTCCGCAAATCAATTAAGGCATTATAAAATACATAAATCGTTCAAATTATTGGGCCAAAGCACGCGCCACTCGCTCATTCAGTAGCCGCATATTTGTGTTCGAATTAGATTTATTGGGCAATCCTCGCTTAGCTGGTTATGCTTCAAATACTTCAAGTGCTCTTCCTATTTCACATTGGTCAAAACTTGTGTCAAACTTGAAACTCTATGAATTCCCTTGAGCATTTGCATTTGCATTTGCACTTTGTCCCTGGCAGTGTGAAGACATTCACTTCCCATGCACATTTTTTATGGGCTTTTAATAGTCTCCAACTTTTGTGGGGAATCTGAGTTTTTTTTTTTTGGCTTTTTTCAATTTGTTTAATACAATTTATTTTACGTGAAGGTATGCTTCTTATTTTTGAAACTAAGCTAAAGCAACTTGTAGTTAAAGAAATGTTAAGTTAAGAATATTACTTTCACTTATTGCAAAAGCTTAGAAAATTTAATTTAATGTGACTTTTCAATGACTATTTGAAGGGCTATTTAATGACATTTGTCAATTTATTTTAACTTTATGATGCTAAAATAGAAGATACTTTATTTAAATTATTTTGGAAAATTGATATTCAGTTTGTTTCTACAAAAATATGCCCTAAACAAGTAAGAAAGTTTCAGACGAGTGTCCTCGACTGTAAGATACTCGCTAATCCATTTTAAGTAACAGCGAAATGGTACAATATTATTCTAAAAGTATACCAAATTAATATACCGAAAAATACTTAAATATACCCAATACTATATTTGCTATAATATTATGTTCAAAATATACCATAGAATACAATATATACCAGATTGCCAACCTAGAACTTCTACCCTATGGGTATATTTCTTTGTTATATCGTTTGTTAATTAGGCTTTAATTTTAAGGTACTTTATTTCAAGATATTTTTGAATAGAGTTAACACTTATTTTCTCACAAGCACAAATATAACAAGCTCTTTTAAATTGTATTTCATTGAAAACTTATTCGTACTGTTAATGCTGCGTTGGCTTGGCCAAATTTCCTCCCATCACCACGAATCCAATGCCTGCGCCTGCCTTGTAGCTCAGCTCATGGTAACCGGCATCATCGTAGTAGGAATACTTGCCCAAAACATGACCCGCTGCATCCGTGTGCTGAGTGTGCGTCATTTGTGGCGTATTGAGGTTGATATTGTAGCTTGGTTGACTGCTAGCTACAGTTGGTGTTGCAATTGGAGCTGCAATTGATGCTGCATGTGTTGCTGCAATTGGAGCTGCAATAAGTGCTGCTTGTGGTGGGGCACTGATCACTTGTTGTGCTGGTGGCGTCCAGCCCCATTGATGACGCCTTGAGTTGCCTGCTCCCAGATTCCTGGCAACTGTATAAGGCCAAATCTGTTGCTGAGGAAGCTGCTCGTAGTTGGGCGACAGTTGATGATGAGCACTTCCTCGCTCGTCTGTGTTGTACTCATAGTGCTGACCATTGAACTCCATGTAGACATGTGCAGCGGACACCAACTGCCGGAAGCAGCAACAGCAGGAGAAGGCGACAAACCAGAGCAGCAACGAGTAACACTTCATCTTGCAGACTGAAGCGGTAGTTTCTCACGTTATCAGTTTTATAGGGAAACCAAAGGCGACCACAAGTAAAACATGCCACTTGCAGCATATTGAATAACTGCAACTTTGTTTTGTACCAAGCAGTTAAGGGGTAGAAGTGTTTGATGGGATTTAAGTTATATTTTGAGATAAATACTTGTTTGTACTTGTCGAAATTCTGAAATCGATACCATTATCTTGTTATGTTTGTTCTATCCATTCATTTTATCAACTCGATCTCACTAGTCTATAATAATAATAAAAATATTTTGACCCTTCTGTCGTATTTGGAGTTGATTTAAATTTTTTTTTGCACTGTCTACAAAATGTAAAAATGTAGAATTTATAGCAACAAGTTCATTTTAGAATATTGATCTCTTTTTAAAAGATTTTCGTATGAACTTTTATGAGAAATTTATGGTAATAGAAGTTTGAGTTATGAACAGCCCAAACATATGGTTGATAGTCAATCAATTAGTAAACTATCTCTTCCTTTGGGATGTGTGCTGATAAGTAAGGCAGTTAATCAGTCAATCAAATAGGATAACCAATTTTATTCATTCGCGATTTCAACTTTGAGGTCATAGACAACAGCTCGTCCGTAGTCTACTAATTATTATTATTATGTGTAGGTAAACGATCCTATTGAATCTTTTGTGTCCCCTTCTGAGCACAGTTACTTGATCAACCCAATTACTTGTATGAATTTAAGAATATTGTTCGGGTTCAGGCTTGCTTTGGAGCAACTCTACTTAACACACCAATATTATCTATGATTTATATCGGGTATCCCCACGTCGAACATGATCGAATGCACTTTTGTTACATGATTAATACACTCGTGTATTTGGCATAAATACTGTTACAATTGAGCAGAGGTTAACCGCAGCCGGTTAACCCCGTTAAGAGTCGCTTACAACTAGACGCTTATGGACTACGAACTACAACTACCAAGTGTAAGGGTGTTTGCCCAGCTCTAATGCTCCCTGGAGGCGCTCAGCTCGGCAATCTCGTCCTGGCGCAACGCCTCCGATGGCGACAAGTTGACACGTCCGCCGAGTGGCACCAGATCGATGTTCTGCACATGGGCGCGCACACTTTGTCCCGGCGGGAGTCCCACATACCATTTGCCCACATTGCGGATGACCGTGGAGTCACGATGTCGCTGAACCCACTCGCGATCCCTGTCGATCTCCAGTATGCGATGATTGGCGGTGACCAACGGTGGCAGCGAACTGCCCACATCATCATCGTTCAGATTGTAGTTGTCTCCTGGGCCGCTGCCGCTGCTGCTGCCGCTTCCGGTTGGTGGCAAGTAGCCGCTCTCTGAGGAGCCGCCGTCACCGCTGAAGCGATTGCGATTCCTAGAGCCGCTGGCATTGAGACCGGTTGAGCCACCGCGATTTCTGTTGCCCGAGGAGCCTCCTCCCCTGCTGCCTGACCCAGCGCTTCCTCCTCTGCTGCCCCCTGAACCGTTTCCTCCCCTACTTCCACCTCCTCCGCCACTGACACCGCCTCTGCTTCCACCACTAGCACCTCCTCCACTTCCGCCACCTCCACCTCCACTTCCTCCTCCTCCTCCGCTTCCACCCCCATACCTTGTGCTGCCTCTTTGTCCTCCGCCCGCTGCATAGCCCCTTCGATCTTCCTTGCCACGCGACGCACTAGCGCTGCCCCCCGAGCTGCCGCTCAGCTCAAAGTCTTCATTATTGCCACCTCCATTCCCATCTCCATTTCCATTTCCTATGCCATTATCCTCTTCATCCACATCATCGCTGGCTGCAGCTGCGTCTTCATCTATTCCACCGCCCGCTGGCCTCAGGTAATCCTTGCCACCAGTGCGTCCCCTGCCCCCTGTAGCTCCTCCAGCGCCACCCGCTCCACTTGGCCCAGAGCCAGAACCAGAGGCAGAGGATGCACCACCTCCACTACCAGCTCCACTTACGCCACCTAAACCTCCACCTGCACCTCTGCCAAAGTCATTGGCCAATCGGAAATCCGTGTCACTCAAGCGAAAGTCCGCCACAGAAGGATTTATGTGCGTTCCAGGTCCCACACGATTGTGTACCACGCGATAACCAATCCCGGCACCCGCTATATACTCCACAGTACGTTGCACGCCTTTATCATCGAGGAAGGAGTAAGTGCCACGCACCAAACCATCTGGAGCTCGACTCTCGGCACGTCGATGATCGGGACCAGCTGCGATGAGTTTGTAAGTGCCGCCGGGACCTCGTTGCACGGACATCTTACCGCGTGTCTTAGGATGTGCCTTGTACAGCGGACTGGAGTAACCAACTATGGCGGGATTGTCGGGCACAGCGTTGGAGATCTCGAAGCCAGTGCCAGCGCCAGCAGCATAGCGTACGCTGTGTCGTTCGCCCACATCGTCCACATAGGAGTAGAGACCTGATAAGGAGCAAGGAAGCTTGAGTAACTTCCTAGTTAAAACTTTAAACTTGCCTCTAATGCGATTGCTGGCATCGTTTTCCTCGCTGCGCGATTGATCCGGCGTGCGAAACTTGAAGCTGTAGGAGGGATCATCGTAGGGATCCGCAAGCGGATCATCGGGACTACCACGTGGACGTACCGGATACTGAGCCAGGTCCATTTTGCGATGTATCTTCGGTCCATTCACGCGAAAGCTGGGCAATGAGAGGCGAGAGAGATTAAGAGGGATAACGAGATAGAGTGTGGGATTAATTAGCTGCTGAGCTGACTAATTGCGGTGGGAAAGTTTCTGTGGAGATTGGGTAACTGCGGATACTGTCGACTGTTAAAATCGCTCGCCAGCTGACAGCACAATTCTAATGCTATCTGATGATCTCGCACGTCATTGCCTCATCTCAAGTACTTCTATTCCTTCATTTGGAGAAAACTTTAATCTATTGTGTTTGACTGTGGGATACCCGAAGTTGACGAGGTATTTTTAATATACATTGTTATGTATACATTTTTAACTTACAATGGCAATTAATTTATTTGATTGGAAGCTGCAGAACTGGGCGTGGTCAAATGCTATACAAACTTCATTTACATAATAGAATATTACAAGCAAATTTGTTTGCTCGATCCCTGGTAGCTTTCAAGATTTGTGTCTTTAAAGATGTACAGACAGCCAGACGGAATAGTGAAATTTTTCTTCCTTAGCGAACAACTCTATTAAGGGAACCTCTCCTTCAGTCGTAGACTTTTTGTGTAATGCATTTTTATTATACAATTTTTAAATAAAATTTTTTCTATTTTGCTTTAAAAAATAATACATAAAGTTTTTTCTTTCTTCATCTTGAAAGTTTTTTGTCTTATTAAGCTCATAACTTATTTCTGCGATTCCTGATGCTTATCAATAAGTTAACAATTTTCTTTTTCTTTTCCCCTCTTAATTCATATTAACAAATTGTTCCTTAGTCATTCCTTAGACCCTTCTACCCTTCTTTATTTACCGGGTATATTTAAGCGACTTTTTATCTAGTGCTTTGCATCTTAATGAATTTTCCAGCTATACACACACGCAATTTGTTAACAGCTTTGCGTTTTCCCAACTACCGGAGATTGCAACAACAACAACAATAACAAAACAACATTCGAAATTGAATCTAATCGAAAACCTACAAACAACTACAACAACAGTAGCTACAACGTTTAGGCAATAAAAACAGTTGCTCCCTCAGCTACTTATTTCCTCTCTCTCTGTCGCTTCGTTTCGCCCTCCTCCCAGTTGGCATGTGTTAGAACCGTCTCGACTTTAAGTTTTTGACTGCCAGCCACGCTTCAGTGGCGCTCTTGGTACTTTGGCGCCCCAGCTCTGCCGTAGCGTTGATATATGAGCTCGGCGGAAGACGAACCGAACAGATAACTCACTTGGCTACCGCACTTTACTCAACCAGCGTTTTCGTTAAAGGGCTTTGCATGCCCTGTAATAATTGAATGTTCTTGGGTATGCTTTACATAAAAAGTCTTCTGACTTCATTTTTATGTATAGTATCCACGAACTTACAAAACAGCATCTTTTGTGTTAAGTCTTCAGCTACAAAATTTCATTAAAAAAATTTCATTAAAATGCCCCATTTTACTTGTAACTCTAAATTGACATAAGTATGTATTATGGTACGTACATGCTCGTTTCTTAAGGAATAATACAAAATCCTCGCTATATATAATATAATATTCTATGATATGATTTTTAAAAAAGGTGCTTGGTTTTAATTCACAATTTCCTGACCTAACAAGTTAAAATAGTTACGAATCAATACGACAGTCTTGATCACATTTATATCAGCGTATCATATGGTATTTACTAGTTGGAAAATAAAATTAATCTTCTTTATATACTGAAATTTACCCATAGGAATTTCTGCTTTATAATCATTAAAGAGTATCCTTCAGGGTAAGATAAATATAAAGATAATAAGAAATTGTTCTACCAATGAATGTGAAGTAAATAACTGTTAAATCTCTGTTGCTTATAAGCAATAGATTAATTATAAATTAATCTGTTTTTTTTTCAACTCATGACTACCAACCTTCTAGGGCAACTCATAGCCACGAATACTCGATATTACTTGCACTTATTTGTTGGCTGCTCCTTCTGCATTACTCACCCACGTGGTCCGGCTGTGTAGACGGTCTCTTCGATTTGGCCGCTCGCTGGACTACGCGAACCATAACGACCTCGCACAACATTGTCTGGAGTGCCGGAGGCGCTATGATAGTAGCCTCCAATGTCATCATTTGCATGTCTATTCCAAAAGTATCCGAAATGTAATTGCGTGTTGGCCATGCGTGTTAGTGTGTGTGCGTGTGTGTGTGTGTGTTGGGGGAAGAAAGACACATAGAATTACAGTTACTCAGCGAAATGTTTGAGAGAGGAATAGCAGAGCAGCTGCTGCTCCACACTGCGTATACGTATTATTCGCATTGTTGTGCTTGCAAAACGGCGTTAAAAAGGTGTTAAAAACAAAACAAAACGGCAAAAGGAGACGAAGCGTGATGAGGGCAAGGTGTAAAATATTGTTGATTAAATGATTTGTTCATTTTCTTTACGTTGAGCATCGAAAAAATATATTTTAATTTGCTATGCCTGAAGGTGCTAACAACTTAAGTGTTTAACTTTAAGTGAATCATTAGTTGGAAACCATTGGGAAAATTATTTGATGGCATTGTTGATTAAACATGTAAACTAATTGGGATTTGAAGCTTTGCAAAATTTACTGCATTTAGGGTAAGTTAAATGAATTAAGCGCTCGAAACTTTGCAAGAAAAAGAAGAAGAAAAGCTAGATTGAGCTCCTTCAAATATTTAAGGTTTTTCTTATTAGCAACTGTAAAAATATCCTATTTAGTTTTAATATTGTTTAACACAAAAATCCATAAATAAATATCGTATTTATTAAGTTTAAAATCTTTATGTGATTCCGAAGAAAGGACAATATAAATTAGATTGAGCTCTCTCAATTAGTTAAGCCGTTTTTGAGATTGACGATTATGGAGGAAGTCCAGTTTAGTTTAAGCTTTGCTTAACAAAAAAAATCTTCGAGATTCAGTTTGAAGACTAAAGATTTCTACATTTTTGATATATCGAACTTCCCATTAATTTAATATCTAGCTCTTAAAAATATTAAATATTTTTTGACATTTTATTGCAATGAATGTATCTTTATAACTTGGTTGGTAATATTTTATTAGTTCAAATGGATTTAGTTATTTTGAAATTATCACTTTAAATCGTTTTCAAGTCTTTATAGAGTCTGTTGAAAATATGTACACAAAGAGAAAAAAATCTAGATTGAAAAGTTATTTGCCAATATTGATCTACAGTTCTTTCGATCTATAGTATTGTATATTTATTAGCTTTAGATTAATTTTTAATATATATTTTTTTCATTTTGTTTGTAACAAGTTTTGCTTAGTTAAATCACACTAGCAACTTTATACCGAAATTGAAAAGATCCATCTGCGTTGATGGTATTGTATTCAATTTCAGCTAGCACAGGATTATGCAGGAAGCCGAGAAAAGCGCACGAAAAGCTAAGCAGACGCAACATTTCCATTGATTTTCCGTAAAGTGAAAAACCAGTTCGAAGCTGAGTTTGTAACGAATCGAATCGCCAATTAAACGCGCATCCTGCACAGGCACAAACACAATCGAAACGTAAATCAGTGGACACAGTTTTTCGTTAGAGAGTTTTGTTCTTCCAAATGGTTGCAAGATGTTTCGATTGCTTTGGGAACTCGCGACTCCGTGTGGCGGGCGGCAAGAACAACGCGACGTTGACGACTGAATGCGCCAGAGCGTTAGACCTTCGTATTTAAATACGATTCTCAGGCGAGTCAGCGAACGGTAGCCAGGCCAAGCTAGTCTACCAAGCTAAGCCAAGCCAAGTTCGGTTAGATTCGTTCGGTGGCAAACGGCAAACGGCAGCTGCCACTTGTCTCACCTGACCACCCACCAAAGTGGCAGCCACGAAGATGAAACAACATTTGTGTGCAAATTGCGTTACACGAAACTGAGAAAAAAGAGCGAGATGGTGAGAAAGAGAGAGAGAGGGAGAGCTGTAAGCGAGGGCGAGAGGTGAGAGAATTTGTTCTAATGATGGACACGCAAGTGTCTAAAGTTGTAGCTAAACTTGCCACTGCCTCTTGCGGTTGCATCTACTTCGGCTGCTGCTATTTGTGCAAGCATTTGCTAACAATGTTAAGAGTCTCCTTGTTCAGTAAATTGCAGCAGTGGGCAACAGGAATAGAAAGAAGTTCGGGAGGCAGGAGTGTAAAAGTCGTGGCTGTTGCTTCTGTTAGTTCTGCAGCTGTCTGTCAATTAGTTGAGGTTGCTCTTTGTCGTGCTGCTGTTGCTGTTGTTTTTGTTTATGTTTTTCTGTCTCTGTATTTCTTGTTCTTGTTGCTGCTGGCGACGAGTCGACTTCCTGTTGCAGCCGCATTGTTGACAATTTTCCAACTGCAGTTCAGCGCGTGATCTATGCCAAAACGTTTTCCTTGTGCATTGAACTCTACAAATGTCTACACTGAAAACAAGGAAGTTCGGGTAATGCATTGTTTTAAATTGATTTTAGTTTTGGATAAAATTTAAATTTACATATTTTAAACATAATACCACGCTAAGTTTAACTCTTTTGAGTAGTTTTTTCCATTATAAATTATACTCGAATTTATAAATAGAAAAAAGTGCTTAAATCAGAAATTGTTCTTTAAAAATAAATTATACATGTATTAATTTAAAATATATAGTATATAAATAATTGTTTTCATGATAAATGTATTTCTTGACAAAAAGTTTTTTTTTGGCACTTTATTAAGTTGTGGATTTACACACAATATTTTTCTACGCTTCCTACTTTTTTCTTAATTATTTCCACTGAAGTGAAATATTTCTGTACTCTTTTATGTTATAGAAAACACAATCCCATACTCAAATTCATTTTTTTTTTCTTATAAATTTTCAAAATGTGAATTATAAAATTTATTCTTTGATTAATTTGGATTAATGGGGAAAAATACATTTTTTAGACTTCCTTCCCATTAGTATATTCAATTGTTTTTATACTCCTTTCATACCTTAATTTATTTTTGAATATTTCAATCTCCTCTATTTCCATCGCTGTTGCTTTCGTTCAGTGTAAGCGTAGGCAATTTTCAATATGACACGCCCACTTTGATAGTCAACGGGCACCGTTAGAGTTGCCCGTCATCTTTTCGTGTACTCGTCTATTATAAATTTGTTTTGGCCCGAGTCTAGGTCAGTGTCTTAGCTGCAATTTGCGTCTTGGCCTGGCTTGGTCTGGCGTTGCCGCAGCATGTTGCAATTAAAGGCAATTACGCCGCGTGCAAAGCCAACAGTATAGAGTACAGATCGTATAGTATAGTATAGTACAGGAAGAGTTGGTATACGAGTAGATAGCTTTAGAAGATACTAACACACACCCGCCACAATTTCCGCCTAGGATGTGCCAAAAGTTTTCCAACCAACCTTTTTTAATGAGCATAATTAGCGAGCGGGTGGAAGAGCGAACTATGCATAGAGCCATCCACAGCTAGAATCACAGCACAGTTATTGGCCATTGTTCTCGGTCCTACAATGAACTAATGAAAATATGTCAAAAATTTTGATTAGAACTTGCGGTGGCAGCGTGACACGGAACACGAGCAATCCAGATTAAATATAGATTTTTTAAACAATCTGTATAAAATACTAACATATACTTTAATTTGAAAAATATAATATATTTAATTAGTAAATAGAGTATGTTAAAGTTTAATAAAATATTTATATTTTGAAAAAGTTACTTATATAATACTAACATATACTTTAATTTATATAAAATACTATATTGAATTAGTAAATACAGTAAGCTAAAATTTAAAAGAAATATTGATTTCTTGAAAAAGTTATTTTTTATCAGAACAAAGATTAATCAAATATACAATACAAAAAATTAAAGAATTACATTTTCAAAACGCTAATCTTACTTATTGCGAAATAATATGAAATTTTCGTTTTAAATAATTACATTTTAATATCTCAAAAAAAGATTATTTTTATAATTACATTAAATAAATATTAAGTTTTTCACTTACTAGATAGTCAAAGACTGTTTTTCTATTATATTCTCTCAACAAAATTCATCGCCTTTAATTTCGTGTCACGCGCTCAGTTATAGTTGTGAACTAAATCACATAGAGGGCGCCGCTAGAATGAAAGACTTAAGGCACGAACTTGGGATCGCTTGGCTGCGTTTTGTGCGTCGAACAAGTCATGATGATTTACTGACCCACAAGTACTTTACTGGTTTATGACTGCCGCATAATATACATATGATAATCTTGATTATAGTTTAGTTTAGTTTAATATGTAGATTTATTAGTTTTGTGAGTTGTACGTGAAAAACAATGCGGAAGACTTTTTGCGCCTTTTGCCATTTATTGACTAATTGTGCAGTCAATTGGAGCAG
Organism: Drosophila albomicans; assembly: GCF_009650485.2. Taxonomy (NCBI): domain Eukaryota; kingdom Metazoa; phylum Arthropoda; class Insecta; order Diptera; family Drosophilidae; genus Drosophila; species Drosophila albomicans. Next base: position 43,596,680 of record NC_047629.2, on the reverse strand, counting down.
CTCAAGATGAAGCGCTGTTTCGTTGAACGCTTCTCAATTACACTTTGGTTTAGGGTTGTCGCATTGACATTGAAATTGAAACAGAGACGCCACTGTATACAGTTGACTCTTTACAGTTATGCTGTGTGTGTTAATAACCGTAAGGACAAGTTTGGAGTTTGGAGGCAACTGCACGCATGGGAAATGTGCAACCAGTTGTTTGCAGTATTATTGCTGTACTTGCAAGTATGTGCATACTGCATAGATAGGCAGCTGTTGCAGTTTTGCCATTGAACCACATACCCATAGAGCAAAACTGGAAATTCATATGCGTTTTCACTGACAATGCTAACGTTTAAGCTGTTGATGTTGTTGTTGCAGTTTGCTGTTACTGGAGAGGAAGGCCAAATGCCGGCAATCCTGCCATTTGCCAGTTGCCAGTTGGAAAGTGAAAATGCTTTCGTTTTCATTTGCAAATAGTTTTGCGTTCGGCATTCAATTGACAGCGGTTGGCCAACAAGGTTGAGCGCATCCATCCAACGCAAACGCGGTGTTAGAGCATGAAGATTATACAATTATTGCACATCGTGTGTGTTATCACATCCATCGATGCCCACGGCTACATCATACGCTATGAGATGAAGAAAGCCCGTTGCTTGAATCCGCCACGCACCGCCAGACGCGTGGAGTCCGTGATCGGAGAGTGTCAGGAGGAGGTCAAGAACAAGCTGGTAACTGGTAAGTTTACCCAGAGATGACACATACAAAGTTCTCAAAAAAAATACTAATATTAAGGTCTAAAAAGATTGGAGTTAGCTAAAATAATTGATGATTCAAATCTTTAGTCTATAATCCTTTTGAGTTAATCAAAACGTTTGCATTATATTTGAGTTGCAAAGTTGTGGCGATAAGGCTTTACTATTGAATTGAAAAATTGCGAACTCTATACTAAAATAAATAAGTTTATGCATATAAAATGGAATAAACTGAAATCAAGTTCAAAATTGTTGATTTCAGTAAAATTTTCACTACATCGAAAGACATGATTCAAAGTGTTTTTTTTTATCTGAATTTTAATTATGTGATTTTTATTGAATTAGTTGTTTCTATATATGACTTACCCAAGACTATAAGTATTTTTTAATAACTAATTTAATTTATTAACTATTAACTATCAACATGTTAAAATTATTTATTTATTTTTATAGACTTCATTTAAAAAAAATAAATAACGGCGTTTTGAGGTACTACTTTTGAATAGTAAAATTGCGGATTCCCCACTTAAATCAATAAGTTTGTGAATATAAAAAAAAATAATTTTAATACAATGTTAAAAACTGTAGATTACAGTATAATTTACTCTACATCGAATGCCCAAATTTTTTTACGTGATAATTTTTTTAAGTGATAATTTTTGTAAGTGAAGTTTCCAAAAATAAGAAAACCTTTTCTATCTATCTGATATACTTGCTTGATAATTCCATTTTAAAGACTATGTTTAACTATTATTAATAATGCAGAGGCCTATGAGATACTCAAGGAGCAGGTGTCGCAGGAGCAGCCGCCGCTTGATCTGCACAGCGATAGCGTCGAGTTAATCGAGTCATTCGACTGGCAACCAATTCATGAAGATCCGCTGCTCCAACCTCCGCCCATTGAGCAGCCAATCAATGCCACAAACTACGAGTACATCATCTACGATGAGCCGGAGCCACGTCGTCGTGTGGCACGTTTGGTGCGCAGTCTTAAGCGATTGGATGTGGCCAGTGCTGGGATTTATCATCCGACTCTTGTGCCGCTCGAGGATAAACGCATCGCTGGGGTAAGTTAAGGATGTGTGAGAGTGCAGAGAATGCATTTCATCCATAAAGCGCACTCTTAATGAATATGCAACTTGTAGTGTGCAACTTGCAACGTGCGCAATTAAGTTCAATGGCAGCTCGCAGTGGCAACGGACGCGCAGTGACGACTTTGGTTGGATCTGATGCCACATTGCCATTGATTTGGCGTGCAATTACAATGCAACCTCCAGCCACAGTACCTCTCTCCCTCACCGACCCCGCCCCCGTCACCGCCCTAACGCCTTCTATTCATGCTAAAGTCAGGGTTGTCGTTATATTGCCAGACAATTGAAAGAAAAGCGCAATCGTCGCTGGCGTTGCAAATGCAGTTGCATTTTTGTTCACACACAACGCGCTAAATTTTATGGCTGAAAAGTGCATTTTATGGTTGCATTTAATACACATTAGCTGCTTTTTATGCATCAGCAAATTGAATGCTTAGTTAAGAGTATTTTCTGATTCTTCTTGTCGACGATGTTGTGGTTGCTGTTGCTGTTTTTCCAGTGTCTGCTGCACTGCGTCTATGCGAGAAACGACGCCATTGACAAGAATGGCTGGCCAACACTGGACGGCTTGGTGGACTTTTACTCGGAGGGTGTAAACGAGCACGGCTTTTTTATGGCCACATTACGTTCCGTAAATCTCTGTCTGCGCGCCATGACCAATAAATATCATGTGAATCGCAAGCAAATGCCGCGCAAAGGCGAGAGCTGTGATCTGGCATTTGATGTCTTTGACTGCATATCCGATCAGATAACAGGATATTGCCTGGATCAATATAGTAGATATTAGACAAATGCATTTAATAAAAGTGGTTCTCTTTATTTGATTATTAAGAAAAAGTAGTTATTTTATTAATCTATATATGACTAGTAGTAAAGCGACATCTAGCGTCTTAGCTTTGAAACTACTCATTGGCGCCATTTTTAAGTTTTTAATATCCCAAAGCTGATAAAAGATGGCGCCACTGTGCAATGGTATTTTTTATATATACTGTACAGCGCATTGGTCAAACGTTCAAAAACATGCTTTTTAAATACTACTTCGTAGTAAAGCACTAATAAAGTGCAGAATTGTTTCACACTTTTTCATTCGAATTATCTTGGTAGATTTTTTAAATCAAGAAAACAAAAAGTTGTTTAAAATTGCCGCCGTTGGCGCCAATACAAATATACCTTTTAAGGTGTAACCAGCTGCGGATTATAGGTGTAGTATATTTTGGTATAACATGACATAAAATAGTACAATTTCAAATTGAGCTTTCGGTCACGCTACTGGTCACATTGGGCCCGCGGTTGGAAACGCGAGTTGTTGTTGTTCCAGTTGGAAGCGGAGTGTACGAAAGAAGTAATAATTTTTTGATTATTTAACAAGTGTAAATATAAAAGCTATAAAAATCTACAATCTGCTTTGCTGCAATTGTACATTTGTTACGTATTTGTAGTGTTTCAAGTGCCCCTATAAGTGTACAGATGCATACTGAACAAACCATCAAACGCGTAATTGAGGTCAAATTCGTGGAATAACTATCAAAGTGTAACAAATTGCATAGCGTATTGGGTGAAAACGCGTAACTCTATAAAATAAAGATAAAATCTGAGACTTTTGTGCAATATTGCAGTCGTTGAAAGCCAATTTTTCCTTGGCCCTCAATGATGGGCCTTATATAATGCAAGTGGGCGTGTTTCCAATGCGCCTGCGCTTGTCAAAATGAAAAAAATAAGAGAAAAATTTAGAAAAGTGAAATTACTGAAATGCGACGACGAAGACGACGGCGGCTGCTGCTGCTTCTGCGGCCGGCCAATCGACGTCACATGTTTCTGTAAATTAGTTGAGGGGAATGAATATTGCAATGATGACGCAATTTTGCGTTTGCTGCTTTTGCCGCTGTCGTTGCCGCGTATGCTTTTTGTCGTGCCCGCGTGAATCATTCAACATTCATTGGGCTGTTGTTGTTGCTGCTGCGACTGCGGTTGTCAGCACATTTTATATACAGAAACTTCCACAAGTAATTGTTGTTGCTGCTGCGCATTGCTGCTGAACGGAGACAAGACTCTCTTGACAAGCTGTCAGTGCTCAACAGGTTGCATTCCCTATGATTGGCAAAGTCATGACCATGGTTTCGCAGACTCCGCTATTATTACTCAGCTCTATTTGCTGCGCTTCAATGAACGCACGCGGTCGGCTCTTAAGCAAGTGTGTGTGTGTGTGTGTGGGTATGCACGTGTATGTGTGTGTGTGTGTGAGAGTGGAAGTGTGTCGTCCACTTCTCAACTAAAGTTGTTTTTGCATATGCGTCAAGTCTCCACTAGGGGGCTCGTCTGCTCTCCAAATGCAACTGCAGTTGGTTTGTGTCCCGGCTAAACTATTCTTATTTGAGCGGCATTCACAACGTGGCGCATGTTTGAACTTGAAATTCTTATTGATTACTTAGCTAAGATATCTACACATGTGCTTCGACTCACATTCATTTGATATCTTGGCACATTGTTCACTCGATTCATGCGGATGGAGCGGCATTTTTGAAAGGTCCAGTGACCAACTGAGTGACGAATAGTATCGAGTTTTATTTGGGCACGGACTTTGAAATGATTGTAAACAACGTTTAAGGTTGCCTAAAAACAACAACACACACACTCACATATGCAGACTTGGCGCGACATTTAGATAAGTAAAAAACACCATAACAGATTTTTATCAGTTTGCGCTTGGCCCCTTTTCCTGAGTGCGCACACACACACGTACATCTGTATCTCACACGGAGCTATCTGTTTCTAATGAGATACATTTTGCGATGTCATGTGCCTTTTTATCGCACATTTTGTTTTTCTAGCGCTCCGGACGTAAACGACACAACAACAACACCTACAAAAAAAAGAGGAAAAAGAGAAGCAACAATTCGATTTCTAAAAAATCATATATATTTATTTTTTGTTTTGTGATTTTTCGTTGTCGTTTCACTCTCACACTCGCAGTCGCAGTCGGGTGGGTAATCTTTCGGCTGCGTTTGCCCCACAACGTTCAGTCGACGCGCAGCACTCAACACGAACAATTCGTTGGGACCGCGTATCTGTCAGATACGACGTGACGTATATATATATAGTCGGTTCGTTTAGTTATTCGACATTCTCTATTTCGTTTTCGTTTTCAATTTTCTAAGTTATGCATAGTTTTTTATGAGGCCAGTGCAGTGCATAATTTGAACATTTTACGGTTCCACCAAAAGTTGCTTTTGAGACACATTCGCGTTATTGTGATTAACAGCAGATTGAGTTTTAGTTGGAGTTACTTATATACTATATACATATGTATATGCAACTACTACCTATACTAATTAGCAGTCTTGTGTTACGCTATCATAATAATATGACAGAATTTTTCAGCTCTCACGCGAGTTTTGTATTGTTTGATTTTCTGCTATATAAATGCTTGCCGTTATGTAATCTGTTTTCGTAACAGCGGCGCGATGAAAATGTGAAAAACAAAAAAAATAATTGCAAGAAAAGCGGATAAATAATGGGCGGGGGACAAACATTAGAGCGAGATGCAGCAACCTTGTTGGCAAACTAATTAAATTGAATTATCTGCGTTTTGGTGTTGTAATCAACAACACAGCCAGCGCAGCAACACTTTCAAAAAATATTCAACATTTCGAGTTGACCGCTTGAAACCGGTTTCCAAAATACATTCGTTTTTCTATAACCCACATATCTCTCTCACTTATTTCGAGTGGTTGATCAATGAAAAAGAAGGCAGCCATAGTCCATAGTCATAGAGACAAGCCCATAGCCAGACCTTTACCAGACCATTCCACTATAATTTTTTTGCCTTACTGATAAGCGCATGTGACCTGTTAATGTATTTCATTCGCGTAATTCGAGCATTTGCCACGCCTTGTTTTCCTTTTTATTTTTTTTGCATAGAACATCGATCGAGGGAATTAGATTATAATTTGTTCGCACGCGCTTTGCGATTGCTTATCAGTTGCGAAAAAAAAGTAAAGGAAATTTAATTATTAAATTATGATGTGTGCGTGGCATGATTTATTCGAGATGTCTGGGGGCTGGTTGATGGCCTTATCGTTGCAAAACTTGTGTTTAAACCAGGCCAAAACAAGTACTCTCTACACACGACAAATAAAGCAAGGAGATGTTGTTGTTGACCAAGCAAATACACACAAAAAATTGATTAAGTCAGTAGTCAGTCTGACAATTGCGCAGCAAACATACGTAAAAAAAAGAAGGCAAAAATCCCCCCATATCTCTCTATATATACAAATGTATATATGTAATATATTCTCAAGCATTTCACCACGGTGCAAATTCTGTTTTTTTTGGCCCACAACCAATTTGACGTCATTTCAAGCGATCGCTGTCACGTGTGTGTGTTTTTTTTTCGGGTAACTGGGCTCGTTATGGGTCTCGAGTCTAGTCAGCTGTCTAGACTCCATTCTCGAATGCTGTATCTCGCTTGAGATTTTAGATAAATACATATGTATATATGTATTTATGCTAATCGGCTGCCTGGCAACTTGTTTTCTTTCGCAATCATCGTTAGTTGCAATCAATTGCTGACTTGTGTTTCTTTTTAATGTGATGACGTAAAAAAAGATACAGGAAAATTAGTTAGTATGGTTTTGACATTTCTCACTTGTATAACGCAACTGCAATATCTTATCGGGAGGCGTGTTGAAGCTATCAAAGCACTTGTTCAAATACAAATACAAATACAGCTACAACTCAAATTACATTTTGTGTTTGTCAACAATTAAACTATCAGAAATTTCCTTATCAATTGCCTTGTCATCTACTATATATAATATTATTTAATAATAATTTTACATCATTTCTTCACAGTTCGATTTTGTAAAGCTACAAAATGCATAGAGCACACACAGCCTTTAGTCTGGCGTTATCGCCGATGGCGCATAAAAACTTTGCCACATGGCTGCTCAACAGCAGCAGCAGTCAAAAGGTAAGACTCTAAAAATATAATCATCCGAATTAGCATGAAACTAATCAATTTGTTTACAAACTTCACAGCTAATCAAGGCAACCGCTGCTGCCGCTGTGCGCACCTACAACTCAGCTGCCGCGGAACCCTTCGCCAATGGCAGCACTGCCACCTACGTGGAGGAGATGTACAACGCCTGGCTGCGTGATCCCAGCTCGGTGCATACTGTAAGTGAAGTGTCTGCCAATGACATGTCGGTCATTCGCCTTCTACCTGCAAGCAAAACGTGTTGTTTATCGTTGATTATGACTGCAAATCAAGCGACTTTTTTGGAGCACAGTCAAATCTCGACGTAGAGTGCTTTAACACTTTTGCAATGTTTGCCTTGAACCAGTCAGAGGCGAGCAGAAACATATTCGACTAGTTTTAAACGCGTGTCTGCAGTTAAATGTTTGCTAAATTTTAAACTAACTTTTAGATTTATTCAGATGAATGCGAAAAACGTGCTTCAAATGTTATACATCTCAATTGTATTAGAACAGTTTCTTTATAGGAAGCTTGAACAACCATGAAATGGTTTAGTAATATGAAAAATGTATTATTAAGCACAACTAGTTCGCTTTAGAAACCTTTCGCTACTTTTTTAGGCGTAGAATTTTCTTGATATCGAATATAAAATGGCAACTGCGATTGCTTCATAATAATTTAATTGCACTCGTTAAGCAAACTCTTAAAATGTTTCGATAAAAAAACAGAAATAATTATTATTTCATTGTAATAACGAATACAATTCCTTATTGTAGTTAGATGAGCCAGAGCGACTTCAGGCTGAACAGTAATAATATATTGCTAATATTCTAATTCTAATATCAAAGTAGGAATATTGATTTGGTAGCTGCGAATGCTTCATAATGATTTAAATGCACTCGTTAAGCAAACTTTAAAGTTTACTCTGAAACAGTTTGAAATCTTATTCATCAACTCAGTTGCCCTTTAAGACCGCACTTAAATATTTATATTGTCATGTGCACTTTTAATGTGCAGCAGTTCACTTATTTACAATCATTACTTTTTGAAATTGATTGCAACACGTTTTGTTTGCAGCTTTATTATTACCTCGACTGATGTGCAATGAACTCAACTTTTAACACCTGTTTTTTGTTTTGCAGTCATGGGATGCTTACTTCCGCAGCAACACGTATGTGAGTCCACCAAATTTGGCGCCCGTGCAGGCAAACACGTTGCCATTGACCGCTTTCAATTTGGGAGGCGCTGCGAGCGCTGCACCCGACTCGAAGACCATCGATGATCATCTGGCTGTGCAGGCGATCATTCGCAGTTATCAGGTATGTTTGTGCTGGGTCCATAGTTAGTCCCTCTCCACCCCCCTAAGTTATAGTCCGCCTATTATATAGAGTTGGAAACAGTTGAGATTGCAGCCGCAAAGCGTAATATTTGTTGGCGCTTTTTGTTTTTTCTTTTCGTTATACGTTTTCCCTTATTTTCCTTTTGGTTCGTTTCTCGTTTTTTTATTTGTGTTACCACATTTAGGTTCTATATTTAATGTTTATGTTTTTTTGTAGAGAATCGTTTAGAGATGCCCACCTTTCTCCTATCCACAAGTTTTTTCTTTGTGTTTCATTTTGTGTGCATTCTAAAAAGTATCTCAATCGCACACAAACGAGTAGCTTAGAAGTTTTTTTCGTTCCTTTGCTTTTTGTTTAGTAGCAAACGAATTCTAATCCGACCTGCGTTTAATGTTTACACTTTTCCACCTTGCCCCCTCCAAATAAAACTCCCCCATTGTTGTAAATGGGAATCATAAAGTAGAGATCACCCACGTAGTTTCATTATCAGTTTTTTTTCGAGTGTAGTTTTTTGGTTAGGGATTTTTTGTTATGGTCACACTTATTGCATTATTTCCTTGCACCGCCATTTGGTATTTTAATATCTCTCGATGGGTAGTTAGAACTGCAAGCAAAAACAGAACAACATAATACAATTCTAACAAGCAAACTACAACTACAACTACAACAAACAACTCTATCTACATACAATCTACTCCAATATATAATATATATATATATGTATAACATGTGTACGATATAGTCACGTGGTCATTTGGCATCTGATCTGGATCCGCTCGGAATTTTAACACGCGAAAAAACCGTTTGCAAGGATGGCCTTGCACGTCGTGCTAACGAAGATGTGCTCAGGCAGCATTCTGGGTTTTTGTTTGGTAAATTCTTTTTGCAAAACTCAACAACAAACTACTACCACTCCACCATATCTTGTACTCTCCCACATCCTGATCCCAACTTAAAAATGCACCCCATAAACTATACAACACCTGCACCACAACCGCAAATAAACAATAAATTGTACAACTTTGTTTTTGAGTGCTTTGAAGCCTATTGATTAACCCCTCATTCGATAATACCTAACTACAAGAAAAATATCGATCCCAAATTGATCAATATTATTGTGTATAACAATGAAATTCGGAGTTGATGAGGCATAAACCTAAAAAAGAGTCAGGACTTTTTAGAACATAAGTTATAGTCAAGTTCAGTTTTAAATTCCAATTCAAATTCAGTTCACTCATGTTTCTCTCTAACTGTACAACTAAGAGTAAGTAACCCTCGGTGTTTGGCATCCACAAATATCTAATTACAATAATAATTATCTATATATTTGTTGTCCTCCTAGTGCACTCTAGTCTTTAGTACCACGTTCCAAGTTACAGTTCTTTTTTCCCCCTCTAATCCAAAAGAAAAACCAAGTGAAAACTGTCATTTGTTTGTCGCTCTAATGCTGGCTTACTTTTTTGTATATCTCTCTGTTCTGTATCTAGCTGTTTTTTGTTTATTATATAATTACTATTATTTCTTATGCTATATTATTTATTAATTTTTCTTTTTTTTTTTCTTCATTTATTTATATATGCTTTCCTAACCACCTCAAAAAAAACAAAAACAAAAATAATATCGAATTGAAAACTGAAACTGCAATCAAACAATGTTTAAAACAACAAATTCCAAATTCTCTCTCTCTTGTATTATCTGTGTGTGTGTGTAAACGACATTGTTAATATTATTATAATTGTGTAACACAATCACAACAACACCAAAAATTACACAACAACTACAACTACTACTACTGACACAATATTAGATTCGAGGACATAATATTGCTCACCTCGATCCACTCGAAATTAATACACCAGAATTGCCTGGCAACTCCTCGACGAAATCCATTTACGCTAATTTCAGTTTTGGTAAGTAAGCTTAGAGACGGTCCCCAAAACACACCCCCCTAAAAACCATCCGAAACACTTTCCTACCACACTATACGAAAACACCCAAAATTCATTATAATTTGTTCGACTTAACTCTTGTGTTTGTTCCGTCTTGTACAATAAAAACTCCCCACACACAAATCAAAAGCAAATACGTTGTGTCTTGTATTTAAGTAATCCCAAAACTTGTACCTTGTATATCCTTTCATGCACACATCCAAAAAATAAAATTAAAAATCAAATTCGAAAAAATTACCTTCAAAAAAATATAAAAACTATCAAAATCAGAACCAAGTAAATATATACCTTTACTCTATATATGTAAATAAATTAATATTTTAAATATATATTGCTCAGTTTCAATGTTATATACTTGACCTTTTGTATTGTAAACAAAAAACTATTGTTATATTTTTTCATTACAATATTTTTCATATAATTTCATAAGTTCATGATTAGATTTGTTTGCATGTCGTCAACATATGATTAAAGCTGACTTTTGATCAGGCATCAACAGAATCAACAAATTATCGTATCATCTAAGGCATGCACCAAGTACCAAGTGTTGTATAGTTTCTATATATTACTACTATATATATACGATGTCTAGGACAGATCAGCATGTGTCTGTGACAAAACTTTTTGCAGACAACAAAATCATTACACTCCGAATTTCAAAACCAAAATCCACATTTGCCGCCTACAAAACTAAACTTAAAAACTAATCACAGCATCACTTAACAACAAGCACTAACTAGTATGATTTACTAATATGTCACTATATATATTCCCAACCACAATCGCATCCCTAAAAATAACAGGCGAACAGGATATGGAACGTCAATTCAAGCTGCCCAGCACCACATTTATTGGTGGTGATGAGGCTTCGTTGCCATTGAAGTGAGTATGACGATTATTATATTCCTTTCACATTACTAAAGTTTCTTTTCTATTGCCTCAGGGAAATCCTCAACCGTTTGGAGAACGTCTACTGCAACAAGATTGGCGTTGAGTTCATGTTCATCAACTCGTTGGAGCAGTGCAACTGGATTCGCAAGCGTTTCGAAACTCCCGGCGTTCTCAACTTCTCGCCCGAGGAGAAGCGTCTGATTTTGGCCCGTTTGACACGTGCCACTGGCTTTGAGGCCTTCTTGGCCAAGAAATACTCGTCAGAGAAGCGTTTCGGTTTGGAGGGTTGTGAGATCATGATTCCCGCCTTGAAGGAGATCATTGATGTGTCCACCGAACTGGGTGTTGAGTCCGTTATTATGGGCATGCCACATCGTGGTCGCCTTAACACTTTGGCCAACGTCTGCCGCAAACCCTTGAACCAGATCTTCACTCAATTCGCTGGCCTCGAGGCCGCTGATGATGTGAGTACACAATTCGAACCCCTGGAATGTGCAACTAATTAATTTGTAATCTTATCGCAGGGCTCTGGTGATGTCAAGTACCATTTGGGTACATACATTGAGCGTTTGAATCGCGTCACAAACAAGAACATTCGCCTTGCGGTTGTGGCCAATCCCTCGCATTTGGAGGCCGTCGATCCCGTTGTCCAGGGTAAGACACGCGCCGAGCAATTCTACCGCGGCGATCAGGAGGGCAAGAAGGTCATGTCCATACTCATTCACGGTGATGCCGCCTTCTGCGGCCAAGGTGTTGTCTACGAAACGATGCACTTGTCGGATCTGCCCGACTACACCACCCACGGCACCATTCACGTGGTAGCCAACAACCAAATTGGCTTCACCACCGATCCACGTTTCTCGCGCTCCTCGCCCTACTGCACAGACGTCGCTCGCGTCGTCAACGCACCTATCTTCCACGTCAACGCCGATGATCCAGAGGCTGTGATGCATGTGTGCAAGGTGGCGGCTGAGTGGCGTGCCACTTTCCACAAGGATTGTGTCATTGATTTGGTCGGCTATCGTCGCAACGGTCACAACGAGATTGATGAGCCCATGTTCACGCAACCCCTGATGTACCAGAAGATTCGCAAGCACAAGAACTGCTTGGATCTGTATGCTGACAAACTGATTGCCGAGGGCACCGTCACCGGTGAGGAGGTCAAGTCTGTGGCCGCCAAGTACGAGAACATTTGCGAGGAGGCCTTTGCGCTGGCCAAGACCGAGACGCACGTCAAGTACAAGGACTGGTTGGACTCGCCCTGGTCTGGTTTCTTTGAGGGCAAGGACCCATTGAAGGTGGCGCCCACTGGTGTTAAGGAGGAGACGCTGATTCACATTGGTAACCGTTTCTCGTCGCCACCACCCAACGCTGCTGAATTCGTTATCCACAAGTGAGTCACGGATTGTTTATAGTTACTTATTCTGTACTGATAAACCTTTCTTTCTCCTCCATTCTCAGGGGTTTGATGCGTGTCCTGGCCGCTCGCAAGACCATGGTTGATGAGAAGATCGCCGATTGGGCTTTGGGCGAGGCCATGGCCTTTGGCTCGCTGCTCAAGGAGGGCATTCATGTGCGTCTCTCCGGTCAGGATGTCGAGCGTGGCACCTTCTCGCATCGTCATCACGTGCTTCACCACCAGCTGGTCGACAAGGCCACTTACAACTCGCTGCAGCACATGTATCCCGATCAGGCTCCCTACTCCGTGTCGAACAGCTCGCTGTCCGAGTACGCTGTGCTGGGCTTTGAGCACGGCTACTCGATGACCAACCCCAATGCCTTGGTGTTGTGGGAGGCGCAGTTCGGTGATTTCAGCAACACCGCACAGTCGATCATCGATCAGTTCATCTCCAGCGGCCAGTCGAAATGGGTGCGTCAATCCGGTTTGGTTATGTTGTTGCCCCACGGTATGGAGGGCATGGGACCTGAGCACTCGTCGTGCCGCGTTGAGCGTTTCCTGCAGATGAGCAGCGATGATCCCGACTACTTCCCACCCGAGTCGGATGAGTTTGCCATCAGGCAGCTGCATGATATCAACTGGATTGTGGCCAATTGCACAACGCCAGCGAATTACTATCACATCTTGCGTCGCCAGATTGCTTTGCCCTTCCGCAAACCTTTGATCTTGTGCACACCCAAATCGCTGTTGCGTCACCCGGAGGCCAAGTCGCCATTCAGCGAGATGAGCGAGGGCAGCGAGTTCCAGCGCATCATCCCCGATCGCGGACCAGCTGGCGAGAATCCCAGCAACGTGAAGAAGGTTGTCTTCTGCACAGGTCGCGTCTACTACGATCTGACCAAGACGCGTGCCGACAAGCAGCTGGAGAAGGATATTGCCATCGTGCGTGTGGAGCAGGTGCATCATGGAAATGGAATTCAATTCAATTAGCATTTTAATTAATCTCTGTTTGTTGCTCTTTAGGTATCTCCCTTCCCCTTCGATCTGGTCAAGGAGCAGGCCAATTTGTACAAGAACGCTGAGCTCGTCTGGTCCCAGGAGGAGCACAAGAACCAGGGCTGCTGGTCGTATGTGCAGCCACGTTTCCTCACCGCGCTGAACCACAGCCGTGACATCAGGTACGTGCTAATGTTAAGTGCTCCATCAGCCACTGCTGCAGCTCCATGATGAAAAAGTGAAAAACACCCCAAACTCGCGCACTCTCTGTCTTTACTCTACTCTTAATCTCTTACCCTTCTCTCTGTCTTTGGGTTTCTTCTGGTTTACTTTCTATATATATATATATTTATTTTTCGTTCACTCTCCGCCTGCACTCGGCGCACTTTCTTTTAGTCTATTTCACTCAGGCACTATTTATATTGTATATTTTCCTCTTCAATCTCTTGTACATTTTGATTTGATTTGGTTTCTCTAGTTTGGCCTTAATACTACATTTGTTTTTAATCTTTGCACTCTCATCGCACTCTGCACTCATCATTGCCTTTAGCTAATCCTTTTTCCAGCTTTTACTAATTATTATTTAAGAACTGTAGCGTGCTCCAAAAAGTATCTCTCTCTTCTATTCTATTATATTCTCTTCTCTCCGACTGTCTACTCTATCTCTAGTCTTAGTTCTAGCCGAGAGACAACATACTCTCTCTCTCTTAAAAGATCTCTATAAAAATCTCTCTACACACACTCAGACACAACTACATTCAAAATACAAATGACGCATGTCTCATAGGCATTCCAAAAAACGAAAACTCCAAAAATTCAAAAAGTGCATTTTGCAGTTCATCAACGAAAATTGGCTTTACACACACTTCACACACACACTGACAGACTGACATACACACACGACAATACACACACACATATACACACTCGTATCATTGTTATTATTTGCATGGCTTCTTAATGATCATTTGTTGATTTTATCCCAAAAAGAAAAAAAAAAGAAATGAAAATACTTTTGATTATTTTCTTTTGTACTAATGAAGATTGTTTAAAAAGTGCAAGAAAACAGAATGTTATGTTATGTTCCTTGAATTCCCGAGTCTTATTCCCAGTGATATATATATGTATATGTATTATTTGTACAATCGGCGAATCAGCAAAACAAACAAAATTGAAAAATCGTAATATCCAACTTGTCCACTCTCTCTCTTTCTCTCTATCTCTCTATCTTTCTCTCTCTGTGTATGTGTTATTGTTACAGCCAAAGCGATGAACAATCCACCTTCTCCAATACAACTACTACTACTACCACTGATAATACGAATACTAATCAAGATACCGATTCCGAAACTGATTCCGATCAAAAATCGAAACCCTGGCTAAGTCGCATGTTTGCCTCGAATAAAAGTGACAGTGCAACAACCGGTGGCAGTGCTGCAACTGCAACTGCAACTGGCGAGTTTAATGCCGCCAAGCATTTCGATTTAAAGAATGTACGCCACGATTTCAATAGGCCCGCGGGCGTCGCGGCCGCTCCGGGCGTGCGCCATGCCAAAACCGGACGTAAAATTAGGTGAGAGGGCCCAAAAAGCAAACAACAAAAATACTCTACTCTGCATACTCGATGCGCGTCAAAAATATTTGAACTCTCTCTCTCTCTATATACCTCTGAAACTCTCTTGAAAAAACTGTCTCTTTACCCACCTAACTTACTTAACTATCAGCAATTAATAACTACAATATCAATTAACAAAAAACAAACTCTAAATTAATATTGTAAATTTGTTCAATTCTCTCTCGCAAAACTGTCTATACTTCTCCTCTTTCTTTTTCCCACACATTTTCCATTTGTATTGTGTTCTATTTTTAATTTTCATAACCTAAACTCCTTCCCCCCGCTCTAATACTTTCCAACTCTTTCTAATCTTGTACTGCACACGAGTTTCTTTTCAGTCTTTTGTTTTTGTTTGAAGCACGCGCGTTTTTTTTTTTATTTATTATTTATGTTTGCTATTACGTAACCAACTACCAAACCAATCAGTCCATAATTTCGAATCGTTCTCAGCGTTTTTGCCCACACAAAACTTGTCGTATAACCAAGGCAAAAACAAATCAGCATTCTAGTACTCAAGCACATCTCTATACACTGCAATCTACAGAAATTATGAAGATAGATATTGCGATATGTCTGCTTAGAAGATATCTGCCCAATTTCTATTGCCCATTTGATTTTGTCAATTCTAAATATTTCAAGGTTTGGGTTTGGTGTGTTGTCATTTGTTCTCTCTCTCTTAATTTAACGGGAATTTTCCTCCGTTCTTGCGATCCCCACACTGGTTGTTGAGTTTACGCTACATTTATTTATTGTCTCTACTTATTATCATTTGCCGAAACGTTTCTAATACTTTGCGCCTTGGCCTTAACTCTCTCCTATCATTTCATTGAACATGACCCATAAACTATATGCTAAACAATCTTAACTATATCAACATACTTCTCATAGATAATGTCTAATGTAGTGCACGTTTCTCTAACCAAATCAAATTAGCCAACTTATTGTTATGTGTACTACTCACTTTGCATTTGTTTTCGTGAATATTTTTCATGGATGTTTATTAATATTTTCTTTATGATCCTAACTCTCTATAGCTATGCTGGTCGCGCCTCCAGCGCCTCGACAGCCACCGGATCGAAGGCCCAGCACATTCGGGAATTGAATGCGCTGTTGAACGATGCGATTTCCACCTAAGGAGAAAAGAAGGGAGAAAACGATCAGCTCAACGGTGTTATGGATGGTTGATGAGTTTTATGAGAAATGAATATTAATTATGATTATATATGAGTATATTTTGTAATAGAAACGTAACGTATGCAGATACGATCTTTGATACGAGTTTTTTCGGACGAAATTGTTAAGTGCATTGTGTGAAAGTAATGAAATGAAAATAATGATGTTAAATATTAGTTTAGTGAAATTGAATGAGCAACAAAAACAAGAACACGAAATTGTTTAGTGTTTTTAAACAATACAATACAACAACAAACACTACAATTCACACACAAAACACCCTCCACTCCACTCTCCCCTCTACACTCAAAACTCTAGTAGTTTATATTAATAAAAACAAATACACACTCAAGTAAAGAAATTTCTAAAAAGAAAAACAAAAAAGAATGCGAAAGAAGTAACTTTTTTTTCAAATGAATAAATCACATTTGTAATTTTATTTTATTTTTATGCTTAATATTTATTTTATTGTATTATATATAAATAACTATCTCAACACGAAAAAAAAGAAAGAAAAAACAACAACTTATGAATGCAACAACAGCGTGTTTTTGTTTGCCTTTGCTTAAGTTATACAATTTTGTTTAAATAAAAAAAGCAACATTTATATACAAAACAACAACACACGAGAGTATACACTTCTATATATATAATATATATATAGATTAAACTGTGCTTTATAGTCGGCTAAACAAATGGGCGGAACAACAAGAACAAAGTTTTTTATCAGGGATGTTGCGACTGTTTTGCATCGTTTATTTCAAAGGCGTATCAACAATTGTAATATGGAATGCTTTAAGTAATTTGTACTGTATTTTAGAATTTAAAATGAAAACATCAGCAAATCAAAGCGATTGCAATTTTATTTGCCAATTGATGTATGTACGTGCACCACTTGCAGCACTTGTGCTATAATTACTTATAGTACTTAACTTAAATATTTGCACCCTTGTCTCGCACCAATATATGATATTGAACGTAGAGTGATAATGAACAACTTTAATAAAACTTTTCAACAAAAAAAAAAAAAAAAAAACACACTTATACTATTTTATAAAGAAAAAAGAAATACAAATTGAGAGAGCATGTGTGTCGGTTATAACTCAAATTTTACTCTTAATCAAAAAGATAAATTAAAAAAGAACAAAAAAACAGAACTCTAAGTAGCATGTTTACATAACAGTTAACTAACAAACTGAAACAAAAGTTGAACACCATACGAGTATGTACTATAATAAAAAGCGGATAATGAATAAAATATATATATACAATTAAGCAACAATAAAACGACTTTGACTCAGTTAAGCTCACTTTAATAAGTATACGCTTAGTACGCCACAACTATAATATATGGAAGATGATAAAACTTGAAAGAAGTGCGACATTTGGCGACGCGAAGATTAAATACTCTACTGTCTTAACTTGAATTATTAGCAACATTTTAAAATTAACATTCCATTGAAATCTACTTTAGCTAAGTAAGTTTTTTTATAGTGCGATTCAACTTGAATTAAATAAGGAACGCGAAAATTTTGGTAATGAATAATCTTTTGAGGAAATACTTTGAAAATAAGCTTTGATTGATTTCTAGGTTGCTTTAGTTCTTTATATATTTGAAAAATATTTTAATTTATAATTTCCTATTTCCCACAATTACTAAATAGTCCCGTAGAAATGGTCACACTTAAAAGTTGTTCTTCTAAGCTTCCCTTTTCCAAGTCGATATTCCATTTTTGGAAGCAGCTTTAGAGCGTCTTCGCTTAGTTGTCCGGTTTTCCACAGGAAGTGACACACTCAGTGAGGTTTTTCGATTTTCACTGTCATTCTATTAGTATTCTGTATGCGGAGCACTTTCACATCACCTTGTTATTGATCCTCTGTTGGCTTTTGTGTCTACCATCTTCCTGTCTGACAACTTGGACAACACAAATTGGGCAAGTAAAACGCTCACTTTTGGCCAATTTTCAAGCTCACACACTCCACACATGGCGAAGGAGGGCGGGAAGAAGCAATCACAGCAATTTCATTGAACATCTTTGAGCGTTTTTGCTTTACTTTCTAATGTCCGGCGTAGCATTTCTTGTTTTCATGTGCTGAGCGCAAACGCTGTAGGCGATCCAAAGTCGCTAAACCAGCGAAACGCCATGTAAGTGTAAGTAAATCTATGGCCATATAACGTGTTTTCAATTCTTTTATTTGTTTTGTTTTTTTTATTTGCGTTGCGTGTTGACTCGAGTTGTTTGCGTCTCGTCTCTGCCAAAAATGGGCACATCCAGTGCGTGTTGCTCGTTTACCGTTTCGCCGAAGAACTTATCCGAAAGCTTTGTGCTCCAACATCAACATGATAATTGAACGTAGGGCAAGCTCTCGCTTCTCGATTATGAGCAGGCGACAACAGCGCAACTGAGCATAGAACTTTTGCGTAAAAGCTTTAACGCACGATTTACACGTTGAATGATTGACAACTGTGTTTAACCCATTTCTTTATGCAATGGCGAAGCGAAGCCCCACGATCCCCATATTCGATTGCCTTCGTGCGCTCTCTGACCTCCTCGTCGTTTAAAGCTTGCAAGCTTCGGCAACAGTGCACGCTGCTGCTGTGGCTGATACAGCTTTAGGTTTCAGTTCAGTCTTGTTGTGCCCGCGAACGTGATCGTATAAGAAAGCAATAAAAGCAGTAAACGGATTGTGTGTTCGGATTCGTATTTGTCTACGTCGCCGCGCCTCGCCTCGCTTTATCGTCACCATTGAGAGTACGGGGTTTCAATTCTGTTGGTTTTTCTTTTGTTATCGAAACCAATTGGCATTGTGCAACGTGATTGATCGTTCATGTGGCGCTCGCAATTAAAATCAAAAGTGCTCTTAACGCGAAAGTAAAAGTGTGTTTGTGTGTTTTTGTGGCGCCACAAAATGTGGCAAGTGCTAGTGCCGCAATGATACCGGCTTTGGGAAAGTGCATGCAAATTCGCAGTTCGCTGCGAATAAAGAAATAAATAAAACGCGTTAATTTACATATCAAAGAAGTCGCTTGTCAATACCCGTTTTATATAATCGTCCATAGATTATCACTGAGCTATTGTGTGGCAGAGTGTAAAAGATTACCATCATCATCAACAAAATTTTATTTTGTTTGGATTTTTATGCGCCAAAGTTGATACAAAACAACGCAAAAATGTAAGTGCAATGCCAATAAATTGATAATAAATGAGCTAAAAAGCTAAACAGCTTAAAACTAGTAACTGATAAATGTTGTACAGTTTATGGTATATAGGAAATGTCATTTCCAGTTCCCCAATTGAGTCGAGTGTTCATTTTTATATTGCAGTCGACTCTGATAAAGCTGTAAGAGCTGAATAAGTCTTTCCTCTGTTATCAGACATATGGTTTCTTGAGAACAATATTTATATGCGACTTTTATCGACGCTGTCTGAATCATGCGGATTGTATTTGTTTTTCAGATGTGCTCTGCTCTTTTAATCTGCACTACGTATTCCCATTGCAGTAATCCACACCAGTTACAGTTAGCCACATAAGTATATGCACACAATACAGCGCTACAGATCATTGTTGTTTTTTGCTTGATTTATTAGCTTGTTTGTTTTGTTTGCGCCCTTCTTTCGCAATTTATTGCTGTTAGAAAGCTGCTAAATACAAACAAAGGTTGGTCTCCCTCTCTCTCTTTCTTTCCCTTCTTCCTGAGCCAATTTGCTGAAACTTTCCATGCGCGCGATCTGTTTAGATTTTGTGGTCGTTCACTTTCTGCTCTTCGTCTCGTTATCCTCTCTTTTCGCACCTGTCTCCTTTGATATTCCTTCCTTTCAGCGCTTTGCCAGTTGTCATAAGTAATTTACAGCCTCGTCGACTAGCCACTGTTACAGTTGCATATTTAACTACACTCTGCTACAAAATACTTTTCATGCAGTTTGCACTTTGTCAATATGGCTTAACGTAGACAGTTTTACACTTCAAGTGATAAGCGTATCATAGCAGTGGACTATAAATATAAAAAAATAAAAAATACCCACTGCAGTCTGGCATGAGTCATTTTGCAATTAAATAGTAATTCTTAAATAGATTCAGAAATGTCGTGGATAGTTTATGAAGAAAGTATGTCGCATATAATTAACCTTAACCATCAAAAAAGATAAGATATACGGAGTCATCAATCAATAATCAAAATTTGCATCGAATTCCTTGTCTTATCGTTAAAGAGTGTAAAAAATTCTTGATTTATTGGATATTTTGATGTCTGAAAAACCGAAAATTTGCGTATTTCTTTGAATATTTAAGTTCAAATTTACTTTTCCTTTATGTGTATAAACAGTCCAGGAGAATTTTTCGCATACTTGGCTGTACAGTGCTGTAAACAATGTGTGTACACAACAATTTCTTCCTGTCTCATTACACATAATGATATATAGTGCATATGTTTGTAAAAATATGTGTGTGTGGCATTTTTCGCATATGGATGCATAAGCCGTAAGACGTAAGTCAACTACTTTAACTGGCCTCCAGCTGATGTCTGTAAATGTCAATGTAACTCAATTGTATAAAGACATTTCAAGCAGGCTTCCGTCTTCAATCTACACTAGCTCAGTGTTTAGTTTTGTCAGAGCTGAATTGTGCTGTCTTTTTATCACGTTCGGCGGACACAGTTGTTGCTAAAATTAGCCATAATGATATAGTTATGTCGTGGTAATTATATATGTTGTAGAAGTAGTACGACATCTGGATCAACACTTTCCATTTTCAACTGTCAGTTTTCATTTTCATCGTGTGATGAAAAAGAGTCTTTGACGAGTGGGAATGGAAGTTGTGTTGAGCTCACAGCATCTTTAAGGTTGGCACATCATTTGCATAACGACACATTTATAAACTAACTATGATTGTTTCGAGTGCCACCGCCATCATAATAATAATTTTTGTTTTGTTTTGGCCCCACGTGGGTGGGCCCAGAGTCGTCTAATTGTTCGATATTTACATTGTATATCTCATGGATGCAGATACTCGTACATAATTTTCAAGTGGGCGCGCTGACAGTTTTGCTTCGTTTTGACTCAACGCTCTCAATTTGTATTCGATTTCCAAATTGATCTTATGCTAACGATCTAACACGTAACGCCCATACACTGTGCCAAATTACCCAGTTCTAAGCTTCAGTCTGATGGAAATAATTGGATTATGAAATGAAATTGAAATTACGAATACATTTTCACGGAATACATAAGTCACAAAAGCCTCAAGTAATTGCAAAAACGTCACGTATGTGTATACCGAATGTCAAGATTGAAGTAGAAAAAACAAGAATTTTTAGATAGTGCAGAAATAAAAATTGAAAACATGCAGAAATTCGACTATCTGCAAATGTACATAAGAATTACCCTTGTAGTTGGTTTTTTATTACAAGAGATTGGTTCATTGACATTTTTTGAAACTTATAATAACAGATTAATAGTATAATAATTGATAGAACTGCTTTAATATACATGAAAATAAAAAAACAGAATTTTAAAACTACTATGAAAAGTAGACCGATGATAAAATATCTAAAAACTTAAAATTTTAATTATGAAATTTGAAACCACAAAATATATTAAAAATTTGGGTTACAAATCGTGAACAAAAATAACGCAAATGATCACATATGTTATTAATGAAACAGGTCTTCAAAGTAAATAATTTAAAAGCGGAAATACTTTATGCCAAGTGCTAAACCGAATTTCTATCAGATGTGCGCTAAACAGAGTTGAAATTAAATTTCGAATATTCTACTGCTACCAATCAAGGGCTTTTCCCTTATTTGTCAATACTGGCTTTATATAATACACTTGATTAGGTTCTTTACCCCTTATTTGGAGGCTGTAAAGCGGTGACATATTTAAGTTAATTGTGTGTGTTTTTTTTTTGGTCCGACTCACTGGGCATTCCTGTGGCTGTGACTCATGCGAAGAAAGCCAAGTCAAGTGGTCCACGCTGGCTCTAAAAATGGGGAATGTGAAACCGGTCAAGAGACGCACAGTGCTACACAAAAGTCCACCGCTTACTCACGTGCCTGCAGTTTGCTGCGCTCTCGAATTTTGGATGCCTGGAAAATGATTATTGTTACCAATTGGCAATTGCTGTGCATGGCCAAAGCCGTTCGTCGCGACAGCCAATGAACTTTGTCTGCATGTTTTAAACATTTCACATCAGCAGTTTTGTATATTTTGTTGACAATACATATATATTTTAGATCTCTAAGTGCGAAAAACACGTCATCGTTTGTGGCCAACTAGTTGCTGACATTTACGGTTGCTCTGAATTATGTATGGGCTGTAAAGTGCTCAAAAAAAACTAATCTGTAATCGGACAGCAGCGATCAGTAATCGATTTTTCAGTTGATCACGTTTGCCAATGCTAATCAGAGCTGTCATCATTGTGATCATCATTACCAACTCAGTTTTCATTTCTTGCCAATTTTTTGTGAAATTCCAGTTGACTTCTCGTCTTACCTGCTTGTTATGCATTTGGCGTATTCGCAAAATATCGTGCGACAATGATTTCACATTGTGCTCTCCACAAAATTGTTCAAAAGCATTCTATATGGTTCAATGTTGTATAATTTAACAGCACTCGAAACTGTGTCAAAGCTTGTGGGCGATTGAAGATGCCAACGAATTAACTTGGCCTAGAGAGTTCATTCAACGTTTTCTACTTCCAACTATGAGGTCACATGTTGAGATAAACAAAAAACGTTCAGTGATAGATAGTTTCCAATTAATATAAAAGCCTCTCCAAAAATATGAATATTCAAGACTGTGACAAACATAAGAATAAAATAAGATCGTTAAACTTTCATCTAAATTGGGTTTTATTTAAACGCCTTCTATGTAGATGCTTTTGCTGTATGAAAATGCTAACCTCCTAGTCTTTACTCCTAGGATGCTTCATTTAATCAGCTTAAAGCTCTTCAATTTATTCACGCGAGCTTTCGCATCGAAAGTGTGCTCACTTTCTTCTTGTTTTGTGTTATTGCGATATAAGTCAACGTTAACCCATTTTAACTGATTAATCACGAATCATCGACACATTGTGCTACGTGGTCAAGTCATGTTGCTAATTGAACTCAAATCACGTTTACATTGAGTACTCGTAATAAATAGACTCATGGGCAAGGTCGGTTGCTCTGGTGAAAATCCATCAGATGTTGAATTGCTGGCGAAATTTTGGAAAGTCTAGATATTATATTTACTTCCATCTCACAGCTTCTCAACAACGGAGGCGCCCTAATTGCAGGTGCTGTGACGATGACAACGTTGCTAAATGAGCTAAACACGGAATTAAATAGACCAAGAAAAATTACAGAAAAGTTGCACTTCTCATACACTACCTAAAATTTTCCACTTTTCGAAATCGTTGAGAAAAATTTATTAACTAACATCAATCAATTACATAAACAATTAATATTAGTAATACTAAAAGTTATGTGAAGCAAATACTTTTACATAATGTAAAAGTGTTTTGAAATTTTAAAGTAACTTTACTAATTGTTAATATAGTAAACATTTTAATTTGCTTTTAAATATTTTTTTAATTTCTGCACATTATTTAATGTTTTATATTAATTAAATGGAGTAGAGCAGTTGCGAAATAAATATAGTTCGAAAAGGAAATGAAAACATATTCAGTGATAATTTCAAATAAACTATTTAAATTGTAATTTTAACCCAGTTAAAGGAATTACAGGTTGAGAAAGAGTATTTGCACGCTTAAGTGTTGCATAACAGTATATGAAATGTGATATGCTCTTAGTAAGAGCGTAAATGAAGTAGTGTGAGAGAGAGAGAGGGGAAGAGAAAAGCGTAATTGGGGAGAGGGAGAGCGCGGAGCTTCTCTGATTTCGTCAGGCCAATTGTAACGGCAATTAAAGCTTTACATTTGTATAGACTCTACACAATTCTACAACAAGTGGTTGTTGCTGCTGCGTCGAGTGATTAATGTGCATTGTTTCGCATGTGACTGCGACTAAGGGGGCGTGGCATGGCCCCACAAATGTGGGGCGCCCACCAAAGAGAGGCAGGCACTTGATGCAAATTACAGACGAGGCGTGCCCGGCTAACAAGTGTTGCCTGCTGTGGTAAACAACCGCTTGCCACATGCGGTTGGCTCATAAATACACACAATCGCAGATGATGCTGAAGTTGTTGCCTCCCCTCCTTCTCCTGCTCTGTTGACAGTCCGAAGTGAGTTGTAAGTTGTTGCGCTGACAGACCCATGTTTGGTTTGTTGTTGCAGCCTTTTGCTTTCTGTTTTTGCCGTTTGTTTTTTTTTTTTTTTTTTGGCACATTGAATTGAATGAAAATGAAAACCAGGTTTACAGGTCGACGTCGTTGATGTTGTTATTGTTTTTGTTGTATGCATTTTGGGCTTGCGAAATTGTGCTCAACTCTTTGGCATTGTCTCGACTTTTAATCACACACATTCCACAATATGTGGCAGCAACAACGGCAACAACGGCATTCGAATATTAACACAGTTTGATGCCTCTCTGATAAGCAGACTGTTAAATGCATTTCAATATTTTTTTACCCGCCATAATGAGTTTAACAGTGGCGTATGGTCACCCTGGACAGCGAGCTTGGCATGCCACCGAGTTTGCTGCCATCTCGCTCGCACGCAAAGCTTCATCAAAGCAAAAGCAAAAAAATAAGCACATTTTGCCTTTTGCTTTTGTTGTGTTTGCTTTGCGTTAAACATGCTGTGTATGTGTGTGTTTGTGTTTTGTTTTTGTGCCGTCTCTTTTTGTGGTGTTGAACTTGGGCTTGGGTAAGAAAGAACTTGCCGACTCGAACTGGTATTGAATTTTTCGTGCTGTTTGTTTTTGTATTCAAGTGCCTGCATTTGTGCGAGTATGTTTGTGTGTGTGTTTGGGTATTTTTTTTTTGGTGTTAGCTTGTGTGTGGCTTTCGTCACAAAACCAAAAACTCGTTTCCGTGCGCGTCTCTAATGGGATTTACGATCCACGTTAGTAGAGTTGCTTGTGGTGCAAACATTCCAAGCAGAAGCAGCATCATCGCATTGCTGATGAAGTGTAGAGGGAAATGACAGCTTTGATGATTGCCCTCTAAATCAATTGAAGGGCCAAGCATCTTAATTAAAATTTGTATAGCTCATTAAGGCGCGGCGCTGTCTTCAAAAAACAAAACGCAAGCGCAAACGCAAATGCCAATGAACGCTAGTTGTGCGCATGCTACAAACAACGGGCGCTGTTTAATCGACTGCAACTGCAACTGAGCCTGAGCCTCCTGCATCTCGTGCTTATTGCATCCGCCAAGGCGCTGCTTTTGTGGGTCGCACGACAACAGCTGCGGCGGCGGTGGCGGCGTCGTCGTCGTTAGCATCGTCGCATACTTGTGGAGAAATGCAGCAGTGCAGCAGAATCAAAAGAATCAGAACAAAATGCAGGCAATGCACAAGAATGCGAAACGGCGCGAGACCAAAAAGACAAGAAAATAAAAACAAGTCGCTGCAGCAGTAGCGCAGTCGCAGACGCGAACGCTGTGCTAACGAAAAGAAGTTGCAGTCGACGTTGACGTCGACGTTGTTCAGCTAGCTGGCTGCCCAATCGACACCAAAGCAGCGCCGCGTCGGTTCGGCTCTTCAGTTGCTTTGCAATCGTTCGTCGAGTCGGGCGTTTTTCGTTGAGAGCTTTGCGGCTCAGCTCATCTCTCCACTTTTGTCTTACACTGTGAGCTGTGCGCGCGCGCGTCTTAAAGCTCTACAAATTGTGTGTGTGTTTTATGTTATGTTCTTCTTTATGCTAGAAAAATCATTAAAATTATGTGCAATAATCACGGTAAACATAATTTTGGCAAATTACTAAAGGTGCGTGTTGGAGTAAAGTGAAACGAAAGTGGCTGGCAAAAGTGAAACGCCCACAGGCAATAACAAATTAACCAAGAATCTAGCCAAACCACTTGGCCAAAAGCCCACACATATAAATAGTTACAACAACATCGAATATCAACAGCAGCAACAACAGCATCTGCAGAAATTTCACCAAGAACAGGCTGCGGCCAAGCCTGCCAAGCCTTCCAATTTAAGCGCCTGTGTGTGTGTGTGTTTGTATGACTGCGAGTGATAGTGTGTGTGTTATTTTCTACATAGTTGTGGATTATATATGGCAAATGTCTTCTTGTTCCACACATAAACACATTTGAACATGTGTGGCTTGACTTAATGGTAATTAAATGAAATGAGGCTTTTGCTTTTTGTTTTTGCGTTGTGCTTTAACGGTAAACTGCTTAGCTTTGACGTTTTTTTTTTGTGTTTTGTTTTTTGCGTATTCTGTTGTGATGGCCTCAGAACTGACCTCTGCTCTGCTCTGCTCAGCGCCTGGCCACTGCGCCTACAGTTGCAGCATAGTACGGCTCATCTTACGGTTTAAGCGGCAATGCTACCGTTGTGTTTTGTCGTGTCTTGAGCTTTGCAACATGCTGCTTGGCTTGCTCGCTGCACGCTAATTACACGCCTCTGTGCTTTATGCGCTCTCATCACCTCACCCCACCTCCTGTTCTACCACTCTCTCTCACTCTGTCTCACGCTACCCAACGCGCATTTGTTGTGGTTCTTGTGGAATGCAGTTAATTTGCATAAAATGTATACTAGGCAAAAAGCTTTGACAGTTCTGTTGTGACTCTTTTTGACAGTTGTGTAGTTGTATGTGTATATGTGTGTGTGGTTATGGATTACAAGAATGACTAATTAGCTGCTGCGCTAGCTGCGTTTATTGGTGGGCTGATAAATTCACCCAAAAATGACTAACGCATTGCGCTTTTATCAGTTTGTATAAATAAACAGTAAATATAGAGACATACATGTTATAAATACGTAGCTACAGTAAAGCGCGACAGAGAAAACCACATATTGCCCCATCGTAATTAGTTTGCGCAATCTCACGTAACTCCGTAAATATTTTAACTAAAGTGATAAAGTTAGGAATGTCCCAAATGTATTTCATAGCACGAAATTTTTCATTTATATATATTCCCCTTAACTTTGA
Organism: Drosophila albomicans; assembly: GCF_009650485.2. Lineage (NCBI taxonomy): Eukaryota > Metazoa > Arthropoda > Insecta > Diptera > Drosophilidae > Drosophila > Drosophila albomicans. The sequence continues at coordinate 43,569,476 of NC_047629.2, read as the reverse complement.
AGTTACTAATTGTGAAATCATTAGCTTAACAAAGTAAAATATATCAGCAGTGGTCTTCGGCTTACTTAAGGTAGTTCTTACTAAAAATGGGGGCAATTACAAGTGTCATTGTTCGCCTGAATATAAACTCTCGACGCCCTCTAGCGGACATTTTATAGTAACTGACTAACGAAAATGTCCCTCATGAATTGTCACTTTCTCATATTTGTAAAAACGAAGCGGGAAGTTCAACAGGAGAATCTAAAAATGATCCATTTGAGCTATACATCAGATATATAATACGATTTTGTATTTTATATACGATCACATTCTCTTTTGGGGTTGTCAAACTATGGGCAGCACACTCTTCACTTAACGCCCTGCTGAAAGTCAGTGCATCAATTTAGCAAATTGAATTTGCCTTAAACTAGGCGAAAATGCAAACAACTGATGAAAGCAATGGCAAAGCAACATACACATAGCACAAAGCGCGCTCTTTAGAGTTCAGCACAAAGGCGACCACAGACTACAACTCGAGAGGCGGGCAAGGCAGACAGATTACTAGACTGAGTATGCAAATAAATATATGGATAGCTAGGCACAAGCCCTCGAGTGGAGGGCAGTGGAAAAACTATCGACCCAAGACACACAAACACACCCTCTCTACCTTCAACCTTCTGCCTTAACCTCCCCAACTATTCACCTCCCTGGCTATTTGTTTACGCTCGTTTAACACGCTGTAACGCATACGCCACGTTGACCAGCCCCAATATACAAATGACATTGACTGGTTAAGGGTGAATTTCAGCCACTCTTAGGGGTTGCCATGGGCTCATTTAGTCGTAGGGTCTTTCAGTTGGTCGTCAACTGTTTCGGGTGGTTGAATTCAATTCAATTGGTCGTCCTGGTAACCGACCAAAACATAAACAAATGCAACTTGCATCATAAAATTCGGACAACAAATAGTTTGCCATCGAAGGTCCTTGTGGGTGTCGCGTGTGACGTAAAAAAGTGCCAGAAAAAATGACTTAAATATATGAAGAACATTTCTGTAAATTCTGCGGGTAATTTCAGCACACTTTTAATGCCACTTTAAGTGATATCGAACTGTGAAATTAACGCAAGAAATTGCTGTTTGCAATGTGTAAGCACAGAGCTTGCAAAAGTTAATTATGCACTGTTAACTTTGCTGCAACCGTAACAAATAAATTGCACACAAACGTTTGCAAGTGTAACTGTAAAGATTATTAACTTTATCATTATATAAATATTTAGTTTCTGAGAAGTGAGATCACTTGGTGGCTTCTTCTATTGGACTAGACTTTTAATTTATTATCAAGCACTTTAGTGAGTTCATTAAAATGTCTTCCTAACTTTGATGACGGCATCTTCACTAAATCTTTCACTGAGACAGTTCATTAGTTGACCGCAGAAATAATCAAGAAAGCACAGACAAAAAATAAAACCGAAAAACAAAAAAAGGAAAAGTAAACTTTCACATTTCTAATGGGCCTTTTGTTGTTGTCAGCGAGATGGGAGCTAATCACGCTTCTTGCTATGCATAAACGACAATAAATTTTCTTTGATTTAATTTCTAGAAACTTAACGATACGAAAATATCTTTCTCTGTGTTATACATATATATATGTATATATATTTACTATATCCATTCGTTGCGCATAATTTTCATTTATCGTTTTGTCTTCCGCATTCATTCATTCACCTGCAACACAAAACAGTCGCAGTCGCAGTCTGTTATCAAGTATTTTGTATTGTTGTTGTTTCAGCCAATGCGTGTCTAATCGCCAGTTCTTCTTGGAATGGCTTAAACGCACAGAAGTTATCATTCAGTCATTGGCTGCTCACTTTCACCCATCGCAGCTTGAAACTTGGGCGGCAGCTTCACTTCTGATAACTGTGAAAATCCCACTGAAATTATGGCCAGTTTTTCAACGTGCCTCGTAATGCGCATCCGTCTCAATAAGATGCCATTGGCATCTGCTTATGGCCCGCTGTGGCATCCCAAAGCTTTTAGTTTCTTTTTATATACGAATGATATGCATTTGCATGCCACCATAAAAAAATGTCGCAGCGTCAACAATGACACTTGCAACAGCAGGTGCATTCGAAACAACGTCAGAGAGAGAGAGAGAGAGTCGCTGAAAAAGATGTCTAGCAAATCTTTTGTCAGCAATCGTATATATAAATACTGCTTAATTGTGGGAGCATGGGGTATGCTGTAGTTTCAAGATATTTAATTCCACAGAATATGAATACCATATAAAGCATATGCCTTAATTTGATCTTTAATTTACTGTATGAAACTTGTTTACAGTTTTCTAATTAAAATTTGATGAACCTCACCTAATAAAAGCAATTAGTACTAAGCTCTTTCTATCTATTAATAGATTTCTAAAGAATTATTTATATTTCTTCATCTTTTCATAACTCTAACCATAAGTTTTACTACTTAAACTTTTAATTTCCAAAACAAATTTGTGAAAAGATATTTCTATTTCTTTAACTACTTATTACTAAGAGGAATATTAATACTACATTAAGGATATCACATATAGATTTGCTCTTCATTTTAATTTAATTTTTCTAATTAAAATATAATCGGTATCATTTAGTAAATGCAATTGCATCTAAGTTCTTTGAGTCTTTTAATATCTTCGTAAATAAATAGTTCAATTTCTTAAACTTCTCAGTACTAGAATTAATTCATAATGAAATTGATCAACTTCTTTAACTTCTGATTAGAAAAATCGAATCTCAAAGTTTTCCTAGGGTATCTCAAAGTCTTGCTAGGGTATCCCTTTAGTCTCGCAGACTCACCTGTCACATTATTATTGCTATTTATTCATACGTATATCTCTATACATTTATTTGCCGTGTATTGTTTACATTTTCCCTTTTTGGCTTCAGTTTTTTATATGCAAAGCATTCATTGGCTTTTTTGTTGACTTTGTTTTTTCTCTCTCTCTTTCTTTTTGTATTAGCCACGCCAAAAAGTTGTTAACCTGGCTGTCTGTGAAGTGGCCTTAGTTTTCAGCTGTTGAGCTGTTGAGCTATTGAGCATATATTTGTCTGGTGGCATTGACGACTTTCAATCAAATATGTCGGCTTGAAAAATCAATTTGCATGCGTTTCGGTTTCGCTTAAAGATCCATAAGCTAAATTGAATTTCAGCTCAATTCAGATGCTAATTTTATATATGTTAATTGAAATTAATTAGCTAGTTGAATCGATTAGCTGCTCGCCAAATCGCCTGAAATAGAATTCCCATGTGAACGATAAGAATCGCCAAATGCAATATTTATAAATCTTTCGTAATAAAGCCTGGGAAACAAACGCTTTCGTTGTTGTTGTTGCTGTCAATGAATTGCGATGCTCAACATTTGCGATAGCTCAATAAACACATTCATGCAATCGGATGATAAACATTGAATAAGTCATTATCTTTGCGCCCAATTTCTATAAACACGAATTGAAGTCAACGTAATGAAAACATGGCCAAGAGACGGTTTGCGTAATCAACAATTTTTAGCTTCTTATTTACATTGCAAGTGCGTGTGTGTGTGTGTGTGTCTCAGTGTGTGTGTGTGTGTCTGTGTTTGTTGCTCGTATTTAATATTTTGTTTAAATACCATTTGCAATGGCGTAAAATTGTGTTGTTATTCGCAACGCGTTCGTCGCAAATGCTAACAAAATAACTAAGCAGGTTGCAATGAAGTGTCAACGACTTTGAGATACTACTTATTTTTTTTTTAATTTTAATAGTTTTTAATGTTTATAATTTGAGCAATTTCTTAGGATTATACTATTTAAGAAATTTGTTTAAGTGATCTTTTGAATTTTTAAATAAAATAAAATAGGAGAATCAACTATAATAGAACTTTCTACTTAATCAGATAAAGAACAATAATGTGAGAATGAATATATAGGAATTTATAGAAAGAAAATTATTTATAAAAACTTCATCAATGTAGTTAAAATAAATTCTCAATATATTTCATAATAATAAGAATCAAAAAATGTTAATTTTAACTTCAATCTTTAGAAATATGATATTAATATTATAAAGAAATTTCTACAAGTGAAATTTTTTAGGATGATTATAAAACAAAAAATAAATAAATAGAAAATTATTTATAAAAACCGCATTAATGTATTCTCAGAAAATATTCTCAATGTATTTCAAAATAATATGAATGCAAATTGTTAATTTTAACTTCAATCTGTAAAATGAAATTTGCTGAAGATCTACAGATTTTATATTCCATGAGGTCAAGGATAGAAAAGAGACATTGACAAGGATTTTGACTATATCATCTCGTCTAATAACCATTATCAAGGACTGCCACATTATTATTTTGTTGTCACTACGTTTTAATACCCTCTGAATACCGGTTATAAAAAGACAACTACTAAAAGGCAGAGGGGAAAGAGGAAGGGGGGAATACAGAAGACCCGGCTACGGCCGCTCGCACTGAGCTGCTTAAAACCCATTTGACGCATGTGCTAGCAAAAGAAATGTGTTCAGTTGGTTTTTTTTATGCAATCGCTCATTATAATTGGCATTTGTGTGTGACAAAAACGTGAGCTGAGCTCCGGTAGGCGTAAGGCAGGGGAAGAGGGGCGATGAGAGGAAGAGGGGTCGTGACGATGGGGCTTCCCAAGTAGCAACCAAAGTATTGTACTGTATGACAACGTGTGCGGCGGTTAGGCAAGCATTTTATTATTACTCTTTTTCATATAAGCTGCGCTTGATAACATCGAAGACAGCCAAAAAAGCATATCACGCATACGCAACGTTGTGCCCACACAACAAGTGGCTGCTCAAGAGTGATGTGTTTGGTAAGCAGTAGTTAAAGCTTTACATAAAAGTGGCAAAAGCTGAGCTCAATTAGAAATTTCGCATTTGTCACATGGCTGGCAAATTCTTCGACAGGAAAAGTCTTGTATATTGAAATGTGCAGAAATTGCAATTGATAGCTCGCAAAAAAAAAAATACAACTAATCGTTAACCCAATTAAATCATATCAGGCATGACAGCGAAATGCTGGTTGGCTTTAATACTGACTTGTTTGGCCAGTGCGAAGATTATGATTGACTTATTCTGCCTCCCCTTTTATACACAGAGAGAAAAAGTGTTGTATGAAATCAAGACAAAAAAATTTAGTTGAAGTCGAACAAACTATTCTTGAATCAAAAAAAATCGTATCGATTTCTTTTTGTAAACTAAAAAATTCTATTGTTTTGTAACATTTTTGATTTCAAGTAAAGTTTTCATATCTCTTAATAAAAAGCATGGGATTTTATTCCAATTTGTTTCCTAAAAGAATTTTACTTCTTTTCTTTGTATTGACATATCTCTTGAGAAAAGCATTGGATTCTATTCTAATTTACTTCCTCAAAGAATTGAATTTTTTCTCTTTTGCTAATAATATCTTATCTTATATCTTATTTTTGGAAATTTCTTGTATACAAATTTCTTAAATGAAGAAAATAAAGAAAGAAAGAATTTCCATATCTTATCACAATAATTTCTGATTTTTTGAAGTCAATTTTAGGTCACTTTCTGCATTGCACAAGAATTAAGAAAAGAATTGATTATTTTCGAAATTTTTTCTCCGTGTACTGTGTGAATTTGCATATCTGAGAAATGTTGCCACTCAATTTCGTGTATAATTTATTGCTGTTGTTGTTACTGTTGCTGATGTTTTTTCATGCTGCTGAACGATTTTCATGCGCTTTCTCTTTGCTCTTCAGTTGCTCACACTCTCTGATTTTTTTTTTTTTACCATTTCAGGCCTCGAGGCGGCAGTTGGCAATTGACTTGGCCACTGGTGGTCACTGGTCACCTTCGGTCTAATCACAGCACAGCTCGACGACACGATGGCGAGCTCAGAGTTGGCTGCTGCTGCGGCAGCTGGAGCAGCAATACGCTGCGATCACAATGGGAATGCGAATTCGAATGCGACCACGCCCAGAACGACGCCGCGTAAAGAAAAGACAATACTCGGTTGGCTGGTGAAAAGTGCAAGTGTGAGCGATAAGACGAACGATAGCGAAAGCGATAACAACAATCGATACGCGAACGCGAACGCGAATACGACCGATAACAACAATAGTAATTGCAATTGTGAAACGCGCGCTTTTCGCGATTTTCGTGGCGTGCAAACATTGCGATTGCTGTGGAGCAAACGCATCAGCAGCGCCAGCGAGGAGGCAGCTCAACATTATCATCAACATCATCACAATCACAATCACAAATCCCCAACGGGGCTGGGCACACTGCGCAAGCTAAATAAATCCGTTAGCTGTTTGGTTAACGCGTTTAATAACGCACGCGATTGGCCCAGCCTGCAAAACGCGCCGGAAACGCGTTCAAAACGCGCCGCAAGTTTACACAATTTGCAAGAGGCACGCGACGCATCGAGTGCGGAAAGGGAGACGAAGGAATTGCAGCGCGACAAGGATAATTTCAATAAATACAAAAACGCCGAACAGGCGAAAATGCAAAACAAATTGCGACGCGGCAGCAGCAGCTGCGGCGCCGAAGAGAGAACCACAAGTTTTCCGGCCGTGAAAGCGGGCAACGCAGCTGGCGAGCGTTTGCAGTGGCCAAAGCGCGGCGATGTTGTCATGCCCAAGTGCAAAATGGATGGCTTATCAGATAATGAGAGGGAGCGTGAGCGCCACCAAAACAAATACAACACCAAGAACCACAATGAAAGTCAAGAGCTTATCAGCTCGGTTGTTGTGGGAGAGGAACAATTCGAAGCACATTCGGTTAGTCTCGGCGCGACTTGCACTCAGAACGGCAGTAACGAGTCGCTGCAAACGATAAATTCCATAAATTCCAACACAACCACAGCGACTGTGACGTCACAGTCGACAACAACAACAGCAGGAACAGCGGCAACACGAAGCAATCCACGTCGCAAATACAGCTTCAAAACACATGCGGGCAAGTCATTCCATCAGCATCACACACCGCGCCGCATGTCCAGCCACAGTCACAGTCATCACAACCACAGCTACAATCTCAGCTTGCCAGCAGATGCAGCAACATCTGCAGCAAGTGGCAGCGCCACAGCAGCAAGTGGCAGTCTCGTGCGGCAGCTGACGCAACAGTTCAATGAGATCATACAGAAAGATGCGCGTCTCCTCGAACAGGTGAAGCGCAAGAATGGCGTCTGGTTGGCGCGGGGTGCGCATGTCTACAAGATTGTCGAGAAGCAACCCGAGCAGCAGACGTCATCGTCGTTGCGAAGCTCGATGGTGCAGCGTAACATTAAGAAGTTCGAGAAGCTGGAGAAGCCAGCGGTGCCCCAGAAGACGGAGCAACTGCTGCGCAAACATCATGAACTGACGCTCAGTCTGAGCAAGCAAATGCGCAGCAAGCGAGCCAGGCAGCAGCAGGAGAAGGACAAAGAGAAGCAGGTAGAGCAACAGGAACGGGAGAAGGAGCAATCAAAGTTGGCGGTTCTGCCTGAGGTGGAGCACAGCACCGATGAAGGTGTTCAGTCGGATGTCGATGATGCTAACAAACCAAAGCCACAAGCCGCAAGCGCTGAATCAGCAACAACCGCAACAACAACACCAACCACAACCACAGAGGAGCTGAGTCAGCTGGCTGACGATAACAGTGATGGGGATGAGTTGGATGCCGTGGAGGCGGAGCGACAGCAACGACGCAAGCACAAATATGCCAGCATCTATGAGAAACTGCGCTTGCCCTTCACTAAGCGATCATCACCAAAGAAGCAAGCTGCTCTACTCGAGGTACCGGAGTTGCAACCACAGCAGCAGCAACAGGATGAGGTTGTGGAACCTCTGCCCTCGCCTTGTGAGGAGGCATCCGACTCCAAGCTCCTGGCAGCACTTGAAGTGATCGATCAGAAGCTGAAAATACTCGCCGAACCGGGCAGAACAGAGGAACAGAAGCAGGAACAGGAACAGCAATCCAACGAGTTGCTCCTATTAGAGCACGATGACTTTGAGCAGCGCATTTTGCCCAACAATTCGTTCATCTATCAGGCGGCCAACAAGCAGATCTCCAACAATCAGCTGCTGCTCAATCAGGCCGTCAATGTGACGCTGGTGAATGCCATCGAGGGCGAGCAAATGATCATGGAACAGAAGCAACTGGCAAAGTCTCCCGTAATGCAACTGGAGTTGCAGTTGGACCCGAAGCCGGATCCCATGTATGAGCCCATTACGCCTACGAAGGAAACATCGGAGACAATAAAGACTGAGCCACAGGCGTCGAGCTTGTTTAAGATCACCAACCAAGTGGAAAAGGTCAAGGAACCAACGACAGCCGAGGACATTTATCAGACTGTAGAGGAGGCAAAGACGCTGACGCCAACGCCGGTGGCGACGCCGACAAAGTCACAGACTAATTGGCTGGAGGGCTACGAGTCCATAGCGGGCTCCTGCGAGGCGAGAAATCAAACCTCCAGTCCCAACGATGATTACGAGGCCTTCGACACGCCCACAACGCCTCAACCCATACCAGAGGAGCCAGTGACGCGCAACATTCCAAATAGCACAGGCACACTGGGACGCAACACTCGCGATCAGCTGCCGGAGCTGCCCAAACCGAAGCGTGTGATGCCCCAGGTGCTGCGTCCGGCGCCTGCCAAACCCAATCAACCCAGTCGCCTGCAGGTGAATGCCTCCTCCGACGAGGAGGAGGATGAGAACATCTACGACACCATCAAGGGTTGCTACGACTCGATGTCGCAGCGCACGATGAGCTCCAACTGCTACGAAAGCATCTCCAACTATCGCAAGAGCAAAACCACATCAGGTACTTTAGTAGTAGAAGGCGGAACAGCTGCGGGAGAAACAGGAAGAGCAGCTGGAGTCGCAACTGGAGCAACTGCGGGAGTGCAGCTGTCGAGCAGTGGCTCCTCGTTGACCATCTCATCGGATCACCGCACCAACAGTCTCTACGAATCGTCGCTTGCTGCGGGTTGTGTAATCTATGGCAGTGCTAGTGTTGGTTGTCGCTCCTCCCTCGCCAGCAGCAGCGGAGGAAGCGGAGGCAGGAGCAAGCTGAGCGATAAACGCTCTTCAATTGCGGGATCCAGTGACAACAGCGATGCCTGGGTGGATATATCTGATGGCGAGGCAACGGCAGCAACGGCAACAAACAACGAGGCGCAGTTTATTGTGTAAGTAGTCAAGAAAGAAAAGGGAGGGAAGGGATTTTACCCGTTGGAACAAATCAAAGTAAACAAGTAGAAAAACTGCAGGCAAGTCTGCTAGACTGAGAAATACCCGTTACACATTATTAGCACAACATAGATCTCAATTTAAGAAATTTAAAATTAAAACAAACTTTAGGTGGACTGTTCGACTGTCCGACTGTTCAGGCTGATTGGGAGTATAATCAGAGGGGTTTTTGGTTCACACATAGCTATTAAGGTCTTTTAGCCCGTGGATACCGGGGATATAAAAAGCTGCGTAGATTACTGATAGGTTTGTTTGGCTTGCCGCTTATCTAATCGGACTAAACAGCGAACTGCGGTCGGTCCACAGAATTTTGTTGACGCCAATCGCTGTTGCAGAGTGAACAAATAAATACAGAGAGAGGAAGAGAGAATGCAGAAGCACGAGGGTTGCAACATGCAATCAGAACGATTCCCAGAAATGTCGCGTATAGAAAGCAGGTCAAGGCAGTATTACGATTTACCTTTCGAAGCAGCAGAAAGCAGAGAGAAATCAAGTAATGTAAAGCTATTGGTTTATCGCAGAAATAACTTACGTTAATGAGGTTAGGCTCGCGATTGATTCCGGGTTAAACAAATAACCCTGACCTCAGTTCAAGTCGCCGTTTCCCTGTCTCGACTCTTGACTGTTGTGTAAGTGCAGGTATTGAAAGTTGAAATGCGATTGCAATTTGAGCTTTCTCACTGATAAGATATGAATCGACAAGTCTGATTAGCAGTAGCTGTAAAAATAGCTCTATATATATTTGTTTATATTATACACAATTGACGTCTTGAAACCTTAGTCATAATAAAAGCTGCACTATGTGCTCCGGAAGTTTGTTTCCTAAATATATTTAATGTGTTATTAAAGCTAACTTTTGAGATAAACGATTAGTTTAAACCGGAAAACTGCAATTAATATAGTTCAGATAGTAAATGGTATCAATAGCAGCTAAGCATACAACTTTTTATTATTCTTCAATATAAACTTTGAGTTTGCTATCTATTTAACATTTACTCTTGATGCCGCACAGTGTTTGTAAACAAACAGAGAAACAGTAACACAGTAATAATAATGCAATTTACAGTAGATAACTATAATTTTACTATAATATGTCCAGGCAATTGATTAATTGATAGCAGTTACGGACCAATTTGACAGCTTCTTGTGACAATGACAGTGCGGAATCATTAAAAAATTGACACATTTCTTGGCAATTAAGAGCATTTCCTATCCCCCGTTGTGTTTGTAATAAGTGCTATGAAATTATGAAGAATGAATTCTCTCAGTTAAACATGAAATTACGCTATTGCATAACACACTCTCTCGGGCAATGCAACTGCCTCTTAGCCCCCCTTTGAGACACTTTAATTAGCGCGTTGACCTAGAATTGCGTTTTGTTATCAACCGATAAGATTGTTCGCCTACTGAGGCAACTCACGCCCCATTCACAATTCACAAGTCACAGTTGTAATGTCGGGCACCTTTTATTGTAACTTCTATGCTAGTTAGAACTTCAGAGAGAAACCCGAACACAGTTAGAAGTGAAGCGGCCAAGCTGAAAGACCTTTTTAATAACGCTGCACATTGATTGATCGCATTTTGAGGAAGGCATGAAGTACTATTCTACAATTATAACGTTCTAATCAGTTACGGTATTAACTTTATAATCTTCTCCCTTGCAGTGTGCGGGAACAGAGGTTCAAGCAGCATCGCGTTCGTAGTCCGGATTGGTCGAAACGCATCAGAGACAAAAGACTGCAACAAAACAAAGCGAAGAGCTGCATTGAAGGTATGTACTGCACATATATGATATAGTTATATAATCAAACAGATATATATATATAGTGCAAAGAGTGCTCACAGAAAGATAGTAGTTGAATATTTTTTTCCCAGACATTTCTTTATTTGCACTCAGTCTCAATATCGCAGAAAAGTCAACTCTTTGCTGAGTGAACAATGAGCGGTGTTTGCTTAACTTGTCTTTGTGTTGCTCTACATCAATAAATTAGCTAAATATGTGCTCATTATAATTCACTTTGTCTGCAAAATGATTTCCTATATAGATTGTGCTGTCAGAAAACCACAGAGCTTTCGTGTACATAAGCTAAGCAGAGCTTTGAGCCAAGCTTACAGTTCCCAGCTAGCTGTGTCTCGGCTACTTGTGGTTTGTGCACGAGCTAAACTTGCCTTCCACATGCAATCCACAACATTGCTTACTCACTGCGGGTTAATTAACGACAATTATAATGAATGTTTGTTGGTCGGCTGCTTGCCGTCAGCGATTGATAAATCGTATGCGCAAATTGAGCCCAACTCGAAGTCCATTTAAAAGACAGCTTGGCCACAGGCGAAATGAAATGTCAAAAGTAAGCAGGCAGCATGTAAATAAAATGAAATGAAAATTAACAAGACGCAGACTTACAAAACCCAAAAAAAAACGCAGCGCGTTAATTATGGGCAATGTAAATGCGAGCAAAGGCAGCCACAATTCCCACACACATGAAATGAGTAAGCGTTATGCGCACATTTTACACAAACACAAAAAAATGCAATTGGCGCCTGCCTCGACGACGCAGCTGCGACTGCGACTGCATTGCGCGACAGGTTCCACAAAAGGCAATAACAAGTTGAGAGAGCGTGCGCGCGTAAACAATGCCCATAAACTGGACCCCGAATGCTTATGGGTTTTTCTGTGTTTGTTGTTGTTGCTTTGCAATTTTAATTCCATGGCTGCCATGCAGCACCAACAACAACAGCAACAGCAACTATCGCTGCTCAACTCCACGGCCCAGGCAAAGTCTGTCTCTCTCCGCCTCTCTCAGTTGTATTGTAAGCTGTGCACAGTCTCAGCGCGTCAGTGCTAACGTGCGGTTCGTCTCTCGGACGCTGCCTGTCGAAAAAACTCGCCCAACGAGCTTCAATTTTCGTTTGTTAAATGTGAAAAATATTTTCTACAATATTTTTGTGTGATTAATGTGCGCTTCATAATTTTGCTCAATATTTTACGTGCTTGCGCATCTCGGTGTGAAAAGTGAAATAAAAACAGAAAGAAAGAAATGAAGAAAGAGAAAAAGTGCATGGCGCAGTGCATGCAAAATTAGCAGACGACCCCAAAAAGGCGTTAGCGTCGACGCCGACGGCGACTGCAAGCAGCGCTGCGCAGCGTAGCTAGTTTTCAATTATTGTATGCCTATGTTGTTGTTGTTGTTGTGTGTGCTTTTATGCAAAGGCAGCGAGACGTCACGAACTACAACTGAAACTGAAACTGAAGCCGCCATTTGCCCTACGCCCGCAACGAGAGAGCAACTTGAAGCTTTATGTTTCACTTTTATCGTGCTTCTTTTTGTTGTTGTTGTTGTTGTTATTGTGAATGATGACGAAATTGCTAAGCGAAAACCAGTCTAGATATAATATATAGCGTTAAAAGCGCACAACCTTGAAGAAGTTAAAAGTTAAGAAAAAAAATAACAACAATAGCTACAAGCAGCTTAAGGAACTCGCTAACAACACAAAACACGAAAAGTCAAACACAAAAAAAAATACTAGTAGTGCAGTGACTACGCACATAATATAAAAATACACATGAAGTAAAAGGAATAGCAATAAAAAAAATATATAGTAAATAGTGAACTGTGAACAGTGAACAGTGAATAGGCAAATAAGCAAATGCCAGCCTCAATTTCAAATGCAAAATTGCAAAATCGAAATGTAATCATGTGCAATAATAAGTTGTTAGTGCAGCCCCAAAGAGGAGCCCACAAAATAGCATCCCATAAAAGTACTCGTAAATAAGCAAAAACGAAAAAAAAAATAAAGCTTTGCAATATGGCCGCTTGAAAGTTCACTGAACGCTGGCAGCGACGCAACGCAGCTAATTGGATGACTGAGGGGAAGTAAGGCTAAGAAGAAGAAAGACTGCAACAGACGTCTAACTGTTAAATACGGGGCGCGTAAACAATTTTAAAACTGTGAAATAGCCGCGTAATTTGTAATTGCTAATTTTGTGTTTGAAGAAAACCCCAACGGCAATACAGAGCGGAATTCTCAGCAAAGCAAAGTCAACTTTTACCCAGGGCACGTTCGCTTTTCCTTACACTTTTTCTTTCTTTTCGGCACGCAATAATTAAAGCAAATAAGAGGTGGTGGAAAAAGAGGCGGAAAGAAAAGCGAAAGTGTCACTCTACACACACTTAAAATAACCAATGAATCGAAAGGGGAAGGGGAAGCAGACGAAACATTTTCAATGGGGTCGTGGAAAAGCCACAATGAAGATTTATGAGGCAGAAAGATCGAGTGGTGAACTCGTCGAGCTTAACTGATTAATCCAAGTGGCAGCTATATAGATAGTATATGTTATACTTAGAGCTTTGCTGGCTGACACTGAGCAGAGCCGGCAGACAATGACATCGTTTGGCACTTAATAAGTTTAACCTCAATGCGTCAATCGATCGATCAATAAACGATACGTTTGGTTCAGCTGCATTGCATTCGCATCGAATTGGAAATGAAAATAATTAAAGTGATGTAGTATAAAAAAAAAACAGAAGATTGCGTAGCGAGTCTATTCAACCTCAAGCTGTGCACTTTGCCAAGGCTGCAATACTTCTTGTAATCACGAAACAAAGCATCAGACAGTTTTCCGTTGTCTTGTCTCCATCTACGATTGTCTAAAGAGTCTAGACTCTCTAGCGGTGCTTGCTTTTGTTTATGTGTAAATACGGTGCGTGGCCCACACGAAAACGCAAGATTAATTAGCCAAGAGGCCTAACAAAGAGCCTAAAGAGCCAAAGATACGAACGATATTTCCGCATAAGCCAAATACACAACGAAAAAATATATTTTGCAAAGCAAACCGAGCTAAATAGAGTAAGAGGCAAGAAGAAACATGAAAGAAGCAAAATGCAAAATATATAAATACTGAAATACAGTTTTGCCAGAAAAGGCATAAAGTAAACTAAGCCAGCAAATGTATAAACAGACTTCTATACTTGGTTAACAGATTTAGTAGATCAGCCTAATTTGTAGCAGGTTGCGTCAAGACAGCTTGAAAGCCGAGATACAAGTTTGCATAGAAACCGGTGTCAATTAACACTGCATGTTATTATGGTTGTTGTAGCCTTGTCAACTAAATTACATATTTATGCATCAAATTAGAGGCGCAAAAAAATAAAAATTTATTAGCGGCGTAAATTCCCTGAAGAAAGCTTAAGAACTTGAAATAAATTAATCCAATTTACAGCTTGAAATAAACATACACAATTTATTTTTGCACTGTGCCGCCTTCACATCCGCCAGCTGAATTTTTGTGGATTACTTCTGAATAAGGCTTAAGACGGCGAGAACAGCCTAAAAGCCACACACAGCATCCCACGCACAACAAGTGTCGCTTTGGTCAACGGCAAACAACAAGCCACAAAGTATCTTGTTTCAATAGCTCTCTCTCTCTCTCTCTCTCTCTCTCTCTCTCTCTCTCTCTCTCTCTCTCTCTCTCTCTCTCTGGCAGTTAGCATCCACATTGTGGAACGCATTGAGTGCTGCCCAGGCGAGTGAGCAAGCAGTCGTCAGACAGACATCTGTGTTTTATTATCGCGCTTCGAACCGGTTCGCTTCGCTGCGTATACGTAATTTTCATGTGTGCTCACTCCAAAGCGCTGCTCTGGTTTTATCTAGTCTAACGCTTATTTTTTTCGTATTTTTTTTTGTATAATTTCGGAGCACCTTTTGTGTTAATCACAATTGTACCTGCTGTTTTTGGCCGTGTGCTGCATTGAAGCGTGATTTCATTATAATTTTTGCGCTATTTTGCATGCCAGTATGTTGATCAAAATCGCGCATACGCCGCGTTGTTAAAGTTTATTGAGTTTTGTAGCTAAAACACAGAAAAAATATTATGACACTTGAAAAGTTTTGTTAATTAGCGCTGCGAGGGTCGCTAATAAAATGGGAAAATAAACATAAACAACGCCAAAAATTTGTTGAAATTATGCAAATTATATAATTTCGTAATTTTGCTGCGCAACAGTTTTGTTCTTCAGCGTTCAAATTGAAAGACAAGACAAGTATTTAATGATTATTGAGTATAAAAAAGAAGCCCGCATTAATTGAAAGTGCAACTCGTGCTGCAAGCAATGCAATCAATTGTTATGTGCAGACATTTAATTGCCGCCAATTAAAAGCAGAATTTTGCTTGCATGCAAATAGAGTTCAAAAGTTCAGCCCGACAACAACAACAAACAACAACTGAAAGTTTAATTGCTAGCATTCGATAGGAAGTTAAGTGCGTGAAATATGCTGCGATGGCAACCACGAGCAGCAACGCGAATGCCAATCAAAGCCAGCTGCGTCTTAGCTGCAGCAGCAACTTTAGTGCCACAGAGCAGCAACAACAGCTGGTGACGTTGCCACGCAAACGACGCCCTCGGGCGGTGGGCGAAGTGAGTGTCACCTGTCCATCGAGCAGTGTTTATCTCAATGCCGAGGGCGACAACGAGACAACGCTGCCCAAGGCACAGCCGGGTGAGCTGGAGCCCATCTATCAAAATGAAATCGCAGCCATCAATCAACAACGCAGCAGCTACAAGCTGGAGCGAAATTTGCAACAGCGTCGCCTCCAGGCCCATCTCAGCGTGTTGCGACTGTCGCATGTGGAACACGGCAATGCGTCGAGAGAGTCGATGGTAGTGAGCACCTTTGTAGGTTCGTCAAGCGTAGGCAACATCATCAGCATCTCAAGAAATACACATTCAACATCACTTAACTAATGATATTTATTGTTTCCTCTCTCAGATGACTCGGATCATTATTATGAAACATTATCCCCGCTGGGCAACAAGCGACACTCGACGCAACTGCTTCCCGGACAGCATCACAAGCGCACTCAGGACTTGCCACGCGCCTCGCAGCGTAGAAGCAAACAGCATTCGGCATCGGCGCATGCGCTGGGACAGCATGCCATCAACTCGGATGACTACGACTCCTTTGAAACGGATAGCGATGAGCACACCGAGCAGGAACAACGTCTGCAGCACGTAAGTTGTGAGCTACAACTTTAATGCTGAACTTTGCTTAACACTTTTTCTCTCTTTGTAGCACAATGACAGCGGCGTGGATATGCGTAATCATCGCCTTCCGGAGCCGCCGGCACCACAGAATCAAGTCTATGCCATTGTGCGCAAGTTTAAGGATTTCATCTCCAACAAAAAATCACCCAAAAGCAGTCAGCAAAAGCTCTACGAGAATACGCCCAGCAACACACAATTCTATGTAGAATGTCGCAAGCAGGAGCTCTACGAGCAAGCGAAATCTCTGAGCAGCTCCGAGAAGAATCTTAATCAAGAGCAACAACAACAGCAACCGCAATTGTCAACAACTTTGATGCGAGCCAAGCAGAAGAATGGCAAGAGTTTGCGTTCGAGACTGCGCAAGAGTCTTGTGGGTTCATCCTTCGATACTAAACAGTTATCTACTCTGACGCCCACACGCAGCACCTTCTACATTGAGGATCCGCCAGCGCAGATGCAGTTGCAGCTGCAACAGCAACAACAGCAGCTGCATGGCTCTGGGGAACTCGATTCGGGCTTCTCAGAGAAGGCTTCCTCGGGAGATCTTCCTGTGCCCAGCGCCGAGTCCCAAAAGTTCTCCACAGTTGCACGCAAAGCCAAGAAGGAGGCGAAGGCAATGCGACGTAGGGCTACCATCGGAGTCCGACCTCATGAACCTCCGCCACCTCCGCCTCCACCAGAGCAACGCAACAGCGTCAATCGCACGCCGCAGACACCGCAGCTGGAAGGCTTAACTCAACCCGATTCGTGGTACGCCGAGTGTGGAGTCTTTAAGCAATCGAGCAGTGTGAACGGTGAGCTGGCCACGCCCACACCGAGCGCTAATGGCGGTGGCAGCTCTTGGTACGCTGAATCGGGTCTGTATCAGACTAGCGGCAATTCGGTGGCCAGCTCCAGCGGCAGCTCTGGCGTCTCCACGGGCAACGAAGCGGGTCTGGGTGATGAACTGCAGCCACACAGTTTGTTCTCCAATGAGCCGCTTTATCAAGTCTACAGCGCAGCCAAGCTGGAGGTAAGTTAAGAGTTTCAAATGCCAGAACTCAAATTTAATAATTTTTGTTGCTTCTAGTCGATTACACGTGATCTGGAAGCGCATGAGAATGCATCTACGGATGGTTACGAGGAGATTGGACTGCATGCGCACGCCAAGACGCCGCCGGCGCAGCAGGCAAAAGCGCGTCCCACGGCGCTGCAGCTGGTGGAGCCCAAGAACGGGCCGTCAAGGACGCTGTGGAGTGAAATACCGGAAGTCATCAACTCATTCATACTGCGTGAGTAAAGAAAGACAATATAAGAATAGCAAATATTGTAATAACTAGAGAGTATATTAAGAAGAGAGTAGTGTAAGTTGTAAAGAGATTAAGTAAAGCAAATAGAATATAGTAAGTAGAGTTAAGATGCTCAACGTTCACATTACCTGTTATTCATTTTGAGTGACAAGGTTATCATCGAATCGTAATGAAATTTGCATGATTTAATCCTGACATGATCATTATTAGACATGTTACGACTACATTTTGACTGTGAAATGTAAAATCGTAATTGATGATGATCCATGATTTAATTTGCGTAAGTTTATTTTAAACTAAATTCCCGAGGAAACCAATTCCTTTATACTTCTGATGGAAGGGAAGGAAATCAACTATCTTTAGTATGATATTCTTGACAGCTATACAATAGTTATTCGAATATAGCTTTTATTGTATAGGACTCAGTAAATTTTAGTTGGTTTGGTTCCATCGGTTCCATTGATTTCAACTTAATTTTTATTTTAATTTAATTTTGAATCAAATGTATTGCTTTTACATTTGGTAGCTATTAACAACTTAGATTTAGATAATTAGCGCGCGTAAAGACAGAGTTACATTCATGACAATGAACTTTATAAAATACTTGATTAACTAATCCTTTTTTTTACAATTTTAGCTACCCTAACGCCTCGTGAACGTGGCTTGCAGGAGGCCAAGTTTGAGATCATGACGTCGGAGGCGAGTTATCTGAAGTCTTTGAATCTGCTGCGACGCCATTTCATGAACAACACCGCCTTCTGTGACACCAGTGTGCTGAGCGCACGCGATCGCAAGGCGCTCTTCTCCTACATTGTGCCCGTGCACGAATGCTCGGAGCGTCTGCTCACGGAACTTGAATGCTGCTGGCAAAACAACATCATGTTGCTGGGACTGAGTCGTTGCATCTACGAGATTGCCGAGCGGCATTTCCATGTATACATCACATTCTGTGAGCATCAAGGACGCATGGATCGAACGCTACGCCGCTTGAAAGAGACGAAGAATGGCGCATTCCAGCAGCATCTGGACAAACTGGAATCCAATCCCAGCTGCTGTGGCCTCAATCTGCACTCGTTTCTTATGTTACCGATGCAACGCATCACTCGACTGCCGCTGCTCATCGATGCGGTGTTCAGCAAGGAATCACCCAACAATGCTGAGGAATACGAGAGCTGGAAGTTAACGCTGGCGTTGGTTCAGAAGATCGTAGCGCAGTGCAACGAGGCAGCAAATCGCTGGGAGCAAGCCTACGAACTGGAGCGCATCTCCAAGCAGCTTGAGTTTCCCTCACACATACGAGCACTGGCCATTGCTCCAATGGGTGTGCCTAAGCAGGGCGCCAAGCCACGTTTCCTGGTCAAGCGGGGTGAACTGACGCATCTCGTGTGGCGTGGCGACGATGCCAAGTTGACGTTTGGCAAACGCTTCAGCAAATCGAGTATTTATGCCTTCCTCTTCTCCGATCTGCTGGTGCTCTGCAAGCGCAAGGGCGAATCGAACTTTAGCGTATTTGACTATTGCCCCAGAAGCATGCTGACACTCGCATCGGGCGACACATTGCCGCAGCTGCCCACCAAAGATATTAAGGATCCGACTAGCAAAAATCTCATGCTGATGACGCTGCTGGAGAACTACGAGCGCAAGACAATTGAACTTGTAAGACAATTCATATTATAGCTAGAATCTGTATTAACATTGTTTTTATCTTAGGTGCTGTCGTGTCCCTCAGTGTCAGATCAGCAGCGCTGGCTGGAAGCCATGCGTCCACCGGAGGCGGAAACGCCTGGCGAGAAGTTGTATGAATCCTGGGATTGTCCGCAGGTGATTGCCAAGCACAGCTACAAATCTGATGAGCCAGATGTGCTTCAGCTCGAGCAAGGCGACGTTGTAAACGTCTCACGCAAGCTGCCAGATGGTGAGTACCTAGTGAAGCTATTAATCCTCTCCAGCTATTATAAGAGTATTCTCTTTTCTCAGGCTGGTACCAGGGCGAGCGCATACGAGACGGAGCCGTCGGCTGGTTTCCCGGCAGCTACACCGAGGAGCTGAATTCGTCGCATGTCCGCTCCCGCAATCTCAAGCAGCGCCATCGTCTCCTCACCTTCACCGCCACCTATCTGGAGGCGCAGAAGGTGAAGTGATTGCGACGCAAGTGGGCATCCTCATCCACGCCATCTCCAATCAGGCCACATCCAAGGTGGGCCGAGTATTCAAATATTGTAGTCCATTACCAGCAGATAGAAATATAAATATATATATACGATCGATTATATATAACAACTAGGAAATGTGATAATTAATTAAATATATTTGTTTAAAAAGGCAAAACAAAGAAAAACCAAGAGAAAACAAAAAGTGAGAATCAATTGCTGCCCTTTAATTTATGTGAATTAGTTGTAAACTTTTCAATTGTAATCAATTCAGTCGTAATATCAACGTATATGCATGTACTCTATGTTAATTATACTTAAACAAATATCATATATTACTTTAAAAATATATATAAACAAATAAATAAATGTATGTGAATGTATAAATGGTTAAATACAAACTCAAAAAATCATGAATAAAAAATATTATAAATATACAATATTTGTATTTGAAATCTATCGACTAAAAGATACAAAAAACAAATGTACTCTGCAAATCCTCAAGGAGAAAATTTTGCATTCAAAAATCATGTGAAAAGTGTTCTTAAACATAAAATCCTTGATAACTGCGAAACCAATAATCCGATTTGAATGTCCTTCGGTACATCGATAGGCCTATCTAAAAGGCGTCGCTTGACACTAGTTTTAACCAGATCCTTCAAAGGACATTCGAGTTATAGCTTATTTTCTGTGAGGTAAAAAGTCGTTTTATTGCGTTTCCTGGAAGGACTTTCGTCCTTTTTCGATAGTCATTCGAGTTATCTTAACGAGGACTATCTGCATACCAAAGGACATTCCAATCGTCCTTTAAATAACGAAGTTACAGCCGATTTTGTGATTTTAGACCAATTTTTGCGTGCCCTTATAAAAATTTGAGCAAATTTTTCAGAAAATTTTGAAAATCCTTGAATGCCAATCGATAGAGCTGCTTTCAGGGAGCATAAAAAATGTGTCCTTTTGCCAGGACACCGCAGGATATCCTAGAAAAGAGCAAAACAAAGCTGGTTTCACCCTAAAAGTAGGCAACACTTTTGGCCAGTTGAACTGCGCGCAGTCGCAGTAAATTTCCTTATTTGCGCCTGCCTGAAAGTAGGCAACCAATTTTTTAAAACCCGCCAGGTTATTATCTAATTAGGTTAAATAAGTTTCAATTGATGCTAGATTTCCTGGCCTATTAAAAAAACGCAATGTTAAGTTTTTAGAAGTGTTTTTTTATCTTTTGTTTCAAAAATACGTATACAAATTTATCCATTGCTTGTTATACTTAATTGCTATATACATACATATAATATATGTACCGTTTACGATGTAATTAATTCTCGAATGTTTACAATTATAAGCTGCGCTCCCGCCCTTGTATGTGTGTATGTGTGTAAACTTATTTGTAAGTATTAGATCGATAATTAGATTATTGCTGTCATAAATTATTAAATCTAATTGAAACACTAAATGGGGGAGGAGCACGAGTACAATCGATCGATCGATAATAGCAAACTGCTGGAGTGCTGCTAAGTCGTGTCCCACAATCATGCTAACTAAAAACTAAATCAAATAATTTACAATACTTCTTCATGTGACTGCGCGATAAGTGGGTTCCCTAAATCATATCCCAAATATATAATAATCATAATGAATATATGGTTAAGTGCTTGTTATTTATGCATTTGGATGGATGGATAAGTGCATGCATTTCTCCTGTTTGTTTGTGTATTATGTTATGTGTGTTGAGTGAGCTGCTTGCCTGTTTGTTATATACGTCCTAACTAAGAATAACCTGATTTTACTACACGCTATATTCATAAAAATATATCACAAAATCAGTGAAATGAAAATTCGCTGGAGTATTTGCTTGTTTCGCTATGCTTTGGATGATGCGTGAGATGAACATAATGATGCTAACGATGATAACGTTGATGTTGATGATGGTTTTGGCAATGGTTTGGTCCTGTTCTCAGCTGCAGCTGAGCGTCTGTCATCTGAAGCTGATGCCACACTTGCGACTAATCTTCGGCGTGTGTATATACGCAATGGAGAGAAGCAGCGGCACATCGTTCTCCGATAATTGCAACGGTGTTGTGATGTCGCTCAGGCGACACGGATCCGTTTCCAGCAGAAATGCGGCCAGCGTTTCTGATTGCAAATAAATTTCCTGCAGCTTCGATTCCAGAAATGCCAGACACTGCAAAGAGCAGAGATGATTAATAACATGATAGTCAGCAAAGAAACGTGCTCGACTTACCTCATAGGCGGGTATGCCGCCAACGTGCATGGCTTGAACAGTTTCGAGCATGCTGGAGACCAGCTGTGACATGCCCACCGGCGAGCTTTGGCCGCCGGCATAGGGGAATTGCTGCAGCTGTGATGAGATTAAACGTACATCCCACTTGTCCATATCGGCCACAATGGCGATATTCTCCGCCGGCTGTGAGATGAGCGAGGCAGAACGTGCGGCCAGCGCCAGATCCTCGCGTAGATTCATTTCCCACTTGTTGGGCGGCGCACAGGTGCCCTACAAAATAAAAAAGAATAAACTATTATAGAAATTGCTTGGCAAAAGTATTGACAATAATTGAACTCACCTGCAGCACCATGTCGGAGACGTAGTGATCGCTGACGCTGAGTAACAGCGATGGAATGAAACCGGCGCGCAATTTGTCACCCGGTGGTTCGTCCTCCTGTGGCAGTTCCTTGATACCCGGAACTGGCAGCTTGAGCAATTGCTGCGATTCATTGACAGCCGCACACTTGGCTGCCACCGACGAGACAGAGCTGCGCTGCGAGGGCAGCCGCTTGTTCTGCGCCCGACGCGTATAATTGGGCGTGGTCAGTGGCTCCGGCATCGATTTGAGCGTGTCGATGGAGGCAGCCGAGTTGACTGTCTGCAGTACACTCGAACTGTTGCTGCTCTCGTTGTAACAATGCACTTCATCCGTCTCGAACTCCAACTCGGTGGCATTCGAAGGGGTCTGATAGGTGGCGCTGCCACTGTTGATGCACACAATGCAACGATCGCTGCCCACAGTTGTTGAGCTGCTGCTGGCTGCCAGCTCCGCCTGCTGTTGTTCTTGCTGCTGTTGCAGCGTGACGCTGCTGTCGCTGGGCTTGAGTGATTCGTTGGCCTCCAGCTTGCTGGCCTTGTCCATCAGCAGATCGTAGTTGTTGGACATGACCAGATTCTTACTCTTCATGTAGTTGGTCGCAATCTGCGGATATTGCTCAAAGTTGAACTTCATGCCCGAGTGCTTCTTGTTGGCCATCGTGGCGTCATGGGTGCGCTGATGCAGTGCACACAGCAGCTGTGGCTTGGACTCGTTGTCCTCGTTGAGATCCTCGTTGCTCTTCTTGAGATTGATCAGTGGCTCATTGTCGCCCAGCACAAAGACAACGCCGTTGCCATTGTCCACAGCGGTCTGACGACTGATGCCGTGCTCGCGTTCAATGAGCTTTTTGCATTGATCGAAATGGATTTGCTCCTCCAGACTAACGTTCTCCTTGATGGGCTCAATGCCCCACGTCATGCGTCCGCTCTTGCCCATGCTGTTCTGCGTTATCAAATCGGAGAGCGACAAATGCGAGACGCGTCGCTCATGCACCAAAGGTTCCAGCGGTTCAGGCGGTGAACTGCTCTCCACAGAGTAGCTGCTGCAACGACGCTCTAGCTTGCGATTGATAATCTTGACGCCCTGCTGCAGCTTGGCCAGATCGCTGAGACTCAGTCCCTCCTTAACGCCCGCTGTTGGCACCATGTTCCAGAAGAAATTCTTTTTGCTCTGCTGCTGCTGCTGAACCGATGATTCCACTGCTGGCGATGGCATCGATTTGACTTCATCGAATTCCAAAGCTTCGATGGCGCCATCATCGATGCTGCCACCGGTGCCCACAGAACCAGCATTCGACTCTTCCTCCATGTAGAGCTCCACATTCTCAGGCGTCGTCACCGTCAGCCTGATGCGTCCATCTTTGCCAGTACGAAAATATTGCTGCGCCTGCTTCGCCAACAGCGATTTCTTCTCGATGCCCGTGTCCATGAGATAGTTGCCAATACGCAGCTCCTGCTGCACAAAATGCGAGTCACGAAATGCCAACACCGTTGGAATTTCGTTCTTTTTCAGTGTGGTGCCAATGAACTGAGCATCAGTTTCATCCAACTGCTGCTGATCATCGCCGCTATCCAGTTCATCCAGCTGCTGCTGTTGCTGCAACAGCAAAGACTCATCATCATCATCCACAATGGCGTTGAGGTTCTGCTTGCACGTTGTTGTGCGCGTCAATCCGCCCAATCCCGTTGTGGCTGCAGGACGTCGTCGTAGCGTGGGCGGACTCTTGTGCCGCTCCTGATTCGTTTGGCCAACGACAAGCTCGTTGATCAACTGCTTGTTGAAATCCTCACGCTTGGCGGCACGTCGCACCTCGCTGCAGCGTATGAAATAGGTCAACACATTGAGCAGCTTCTCCACCCACATCTTCTCGGTGCCATAGATGATAGTGCGCGCCAGCTTGGGTGGCATGCCGATGGCGCCATACAAATCTCCGAGTTGCGCCCACAGCGCATTGTACGGATGCTTTTGAGCCACTTGTAGTAGCTTCGCACGTCGTTCAATGGCCGCCGAAGCAGCCGAGGAACCTGAACCGCTAGACCGAGAGCTATTGAACGCTGAGACGGTGGCCACCCAGCCCAGATGGTTGGTAAGAATACCTGTCAACATGGTGCTAATGAAGCTGCAAGAAAGATATAGTATCTTTGTTAATTAGTAAGAAAAATAAATAGTCTTTATTTAATGCTTACAAATTGGAGTCTTTGGTGTCGGCGAAAGAGAGCAGATCGCACAGCTCCTTGATGAAACGCTCGGCCACAGTTTTGGAGTACTTGCTTCCGCTAGTCGTGATGCTCAGCCAGACGGGCGTCTTGATGCGCGGCGCCGTAAACAGATCGCTAAACCACTGCTGTGCATCCTGCCATGCCTGGAACATGATCTGCAAGCAAGAGTAGGAAAAAAATATTAGGATAATGTGATAGCTACATTTGACTGTAAGAGACCCTTTAGTGCTCAATGTCAAGTTAACAAATTATAAAGATTCCTTATAATCTAAGCAAACCAGCGTCATAGTTATTACAACTTTTGGACTTCAGTTAAAAATGTGTTTAATACCAAAGTATGATACCAACATTTGACTGCTCTAGACCCTTTTATCTTCTACAATCGATGCGGAAAAATCATTATAAAATTATACCTCAACTAATAATGATTTCTCGATCAAATAAGACTATTTATCAATCTTGATTCTGAACTTGAATTTAAAGTATTTCATAACAAAGGATGTTGGGAACATTCTACAGTGGAAAACCCTTTGTTTAATTATGAACATTTCTAAGAATTGATCCTCAAAGAGAACCTTAACTAATGATTTCTTAATCAAAATATTTCAACAGCTATACCTTATTCTTAAACTGCATTTAAGGTGAGTTTGACAGCAAAGTATGATATCAACATTCGACTGTTAGAGACCCTTTGATCTCTGATCTCTCAAACAAACTGTTAGGTAATTCTGATGCATGATTTTGATTATAAATATGTTTTATGACTTTGATGAGAAGCTTGTTTTGTATTCTAATGTAATAATAAATTCATCTCTAACTCACCTGCAGAAAGTTCTTGTGATTAATGTAAGCATGCTCTGTGCTCGCTCGCAGTCGACTCAACATGGACTCGAGCAGCGCAATGTGCTCGCTGCAGAAGAGCTCCATTTCCTCCTCAAAGGACTCACTCATCGTAATGCAGACAGCAAGCCCGAGCTTGTGCCTACGTCGCTGATTTGCCTGACGTCGACCCATCTCGGGATTGCTGCGCGACTCATTCGCACAGTAGCTGGCGCGTCTGTACTGCGGAGGGGCCATGCCACCTCCCTCGCTGCCACCGGCTGTGGCAGCCTGATTGCCAGCGGAGCCGCCGCCATTCAGTTGCACATTGTCGCTGAGGAAACCGATAAGGTCATGCTTGGAATGCTCATACTCGAAGGAGGTGCGCAAATTGCGCGAGATTCGTCGCTGCAGACAACCATCGCTGGCAAACTCATCCAGCTGCGGCGAGCTGGCAAAGAAACTCCAATCGTCGAGGCTGAGCTTACGCATGGCATCCGATTGATCGGAGATCACACTCCCTAGGCTGCTGCGTGTGGAATACTGATACGACCACTGATCTCCACTGGAATAGGGGCCACCTGTACCACTCCCACTGCCCGAGGCACTGGCCGAGTAACCCGAGTCGGTGGCATTGCTGTACGTGGAGGAGAAGCGCGGTCCACTGTCCGCTATCGACAACGAATGCTGATCGGCAGCTACGGGCACATCCAGCGGTGGCGTCAGACTCATCTGTCTGCCGCCCACGCTCACACTGAACGGCATGGAGAACGAGTTCATCGAGAGACCATCCATCGAGCCGTGTTCGCTGCAAATCGAGCTGCGCGGGGTGAGGCTGTTCATCGAGAGCGTCGAGTACGGCGAATGGCCTCCAGCTCCGCCTGCTCCGCCATTGGCAGTGGGTGTAAGATAGACCTGAGAGCAGAGTATCCTTGCGGGCTGTGGCAACCAGTGCACCTTCAAGGCAGTGCCGCAAAAGGACATGGCCAGCGAGCCAAAAACCATCTCGCCAATGGGCGTGATGTCTGCGCCAGACGGACGATTGTGCTGTGGAATAAGATAGTGACGAAGAGAGGGATTAGAGAAGGTTTAGATTAGCAGGAATTGAGAATAAAAGGAAGAGATTGTAAGGCAGGTGAAGAAACAAGCGATTATAGTAAGACAGAGTGATCTTAGTAGTTGAGTTAAGAAAGACATAAACGGAATTGGAGATTAAGTTGAGTAAGAACGGGGACTGAAAACCATCAGAGTTTTAAAGAAGATGAAGAAGTAGGGGAACTAAGAAGTGTTTACAAAGAAATTATAGCAAGAATTTAGGAATAATGGAAGAGATTTTAAAACAGGTGAAGAAACGAGGGATTAAATCACAATTGTACGGCATATTGTGTTCTTACTAGTAGTGAAAAAAGAGTATTAAGAAATAGAGTATGCAAAGAAATTTAAGTTGAAACAATAGAGAATATTGTTCCCGTGTTAAGGAAAAAACATACGAAATTGCAGCAGAAGCTAAGGCAGAAGAAAGACATGAATTTGAGCAGAATTTATAGAAAATGCAGCGGAATTAAAGAAAGAGCTTAAGAAGAAGATCTAGATAAAATTGACAAAAAAAAAGAGAATTTTTGAAAAAATGAAAAGGCAAGGATACCAGATGCTAGATCAGGACTTAAGGAATTTAAGATGAAACGATAAAAGAAAATGAGATACAAGTTGAGGAGGAATCAGATAAGTTTTTGGACAGAGCTTAGGAAATAATAGAGATAGAATGCAATATTAAGAAGAACTTAGAGTAGTAATAGTGATTTAAGGAAGGAGATTACATCAGGATTATATCAGACAATGAAAGACTTAAAGAAAATGCATAAGCAAAGAAAGGAGAGTTTAGGAATTAAAAAGAAACATGGTGATTCACTTACTTTGTAGCCATACTCGGGGCACACCTCGATCAGGTTGCTGCTGTTGTTGTTGGAATGTGCTTTGGCCTGCAATTTGCCATTCTGCAGCGTCGTGAACTTCTCATTCTTGAGGAACTTGCCACCGCCAGCTGTGGCACTCGACGAATCCTTCAACGTCACCTTCTGCAAGGCGTGCGAGTCGAACAACAGCCGGCGTCCATGGCTGTCGTCCTCTTTGTAAAGCAAAACGCGCACCTGGCTGACATCGAAGGGGAATTGGCTGCAAAAGCAAAAGAGAAAGAAACAACCTTAGTTATAGGAAAGAGATAGGTAATATGTGCCTCAGATGACGCACAAATTTTTGGCACATTCAGTCGACACCCACGAATCGTATGTTACACAAAGTTTTTGGGGATTGCGACAATGGTTAAGGTCATGAGTCACGAGTCACGAGCAATGTACGCAAAACTTTCGAATGAGGAAGGCTGTGAAGGTGCAATTAATAGACATAGAGTAAAAATAGATAAAATATCATTTGCCAACTTTATTTAACTTTTAAAATACAACTGATCCCATATTATGTCAAAAAAGAACAGTCCTATAATAGAAGAAAGTGAAATTCTATTCATAAGACTTCCTTTGCGTAGATCACACAATTTTTATGGCATAGCAAATGAAGAAAACTTATCTTGAGGGTGATAATTCACATTCCTAATTCAAAATAATTCGTTTGCTTTATAAAAAAGACATCACATGTTATGATTATCGTTAGCTACTGTAAGATAGTCAAATAATCTTTATACACAGTCATCATTGTTTTGCTTTCTAACATTCCACAAATAGATTACCAAATGCAACTCAAGAAAATCTCTCAATGAAAACGTTAAAAAATTCCTTCGAACATAATCAAAACATTTATAGTATTCTAGGAAAAACTATCGCTTTAAGCTGATTGATAGCAATCACGAGAACTACGTTAATCTAAGTACAAAATTCCACAAAAATTTCGGAACAATAATATAATTTACTATCATGCAAATAAACTAATAGACTATTATGGCAATATGATAATGTTAGTTTCGCTAGTTCCACTTAAATTTTGGAGCAGATAACAGCTGACTATCATATCATATTAATTCCCCGATACCAATCAACAAATCGCCACACACAGCTGACAAAAATATTTACCATCGTAAATA
This sequence comes from Drosophila albomicans, assembly GCF_009650485.2. Classification (NCBI taxonomy): domain Eukaryota; kingdom Metazoa; phylum Arthropoda; class Insecta; order Diptera; family Drosophilidae; genus Drosophila; species Drosophila albomicans. Next base: position 43,541,034 of record NC_047629.2, on the reverse strand, counting down.
CAGTATATGATAATCATAATCGTAATCGCAATCAAACAATCACAATCACAAACGCAGTGGCTGAAGTTCAGAATATACTTGTATATTCACAAATATAAATATAGAGATTAGCGCTTACTATCATATGATATCAGAGAGATGTTAATCACAGTTCTCCGAGAGCGTGAATAATTCCCCGACTGAAGGCAACAACAGTTGGTCAACAATTGCTCATCTTCCTTAGCGAAAATGAAATGAAATGAATCCGCACTCGAAACAAATTACAGCGTCTCTTCTCTTCTCCTCCTCAACAAATTCACTCGCTACGTCGCAGTAGCATAATCTTAGTGAAGTGCTCCTCTATTCATTGTCAAATCGAGAAATTGGGAGGGAGGTGAAGAGGAAGGAGGGGATGGGGTGTATAAATTGTATGTTCGCTCTATATATAGCACACATGAACACACGGCACGTGACGATTACTCACGGCAAAAATACAAAATACAAAATACTTGCGACCCTGATAACCCCCATCCCCTCCCTATGTTCCTCTTGCCTCTGTTTTCTTTTTGCTCTCTTCTCTTTCTCTACTCTTCTTTCTTTCTCTCTGTAGTTCCGAGTTAAGTTTGTGTTCTTTTTTTCTTTATTTTGGGCGTTTTTATGATGTTTGCGATTAGATCGTGTGCCAGACATAAGAATAACTTGTCGGTGTTATCGGTTATCGGATGTGAAAACAAATGCTGACTTGCAAAAAAAAATAGGAAAACACAATCACAAAGTGAGAGGGGAAATCGTTAAATTCCTGATCACCCAAAAACATTGATCACTTCCCACACACACACACACACACACTTTCAAAAAGCACTCGACATCGCGTCAACCAATTTCAGATTTGAGGTTCTAATTTATTTTTAGTGGGGCTTATAAATGGATTGTGGGACTTCTAACAATAAGTAGCGCTAAATTGAGAATACGCCAACTGACTAAATTAGCGCTATAATTAACGAAAATTTCAGCTCTTAATGCTTTATGACTGCCTAGTCCTCCTCCTCAGAGCGGGTGGAAGCGGGGGTGGGAGGTAGATACTCTGCTTTATTGCTTAATTTGGTCGTGTTTTATGAGACCGCGATAAGAGGCCCAAGGGGGAATTTTCTATGTGAGACACATAGATTAGTTAGTGTGGGCCCGACTGGGATCACGAGTGCAGATCCGCGGTTATTTTCAAAAATTGAGGCCGGACAGACAGACAGACGGACGGATGGACGGACAGGCGGAGGTAACATAATGTGAGCTTTGGTCAGTAAATGAGGGGGAGCTTACGTGTATTTCAATGGCGCCGTATGCATGCGGATGGGTTTGTTTTGTGGGTTGTTGGAAGTGGACGCGTTCAACCAACTCGCGCGCTATGAATATATTCGTACACTTTATATATATATGTATATCCAATATTTGGCTGGAAGTAGAACGATCGAGCAACGCGAGCGCAGTGTTTATGGCCGCGATGCTAGACGCCAAATGAAGTTCAAGGCGTTGTGAATCGCGAAATGGGGCGAATCGGAACGGATCGGATCGGATCGCATCGGAACGTCCCGGACAACAACAGCAACAACAAAACGATAAACGAAACAAAAACAAAAAAAAAAAAAAAAAAAGCAGACGAAATCGAACAGAAACTGAACAGAACAGAACTGAAAAGTACCTCAAGGCAGCGACGCGCACGTCTGAATATGAGAGTGAGTGTAAGTATGAGTGCTCGCTGCTAGTACTCGGTATAGACTCGGGTACTCGCGCGCGCCTGATCGATATAACATACTACACACACACACATACGTATCTCTCAGCCACACATAGTATATATATTTATGCAGATACGGCGACGACTGTCGACTGAACACTGAACACTGACGACTGCGCCTCATGGGGCACAACAGTCTCTCTCTCTGTGTGTGTTGGCGGTGCGCGGTGGCAGGGCGAATCACTTCAATTGACGCGGCAGGCAGGCGAAGCAGGCGAGGCAGCAGTGTCGTCAGTGGAGGCACTCAAAGAGACGAGGTGCGGCAAAAAGCACGGCGCGCGCTGCTCACATGATTCGCGTCCAGCTGCGACACAACGACGACGAGCATCACATGTGCCACCACACAACAACACAAGCACAACCACCACACACACACAGATAGAACAACACCACACACACATTGTCTTGTCAGAGAAGAGTGATGTGTTAATATTTTGTTTAACAAACAGGCAACAACAACAAAGAGCAGCGCGCGCAAAAAAAAAAGCTGCAAAATAAAAACAAATCAGACACTTTTGTGATGGATTAGAGTCGCAGCGAGTCGAGAGTCGATAAGTCCGCGGAACTGGACTTTGACACCTGCCTGGCCTGCCACTGGCCTACGTGTCGTATGAGCGATCGACCTGCCACTGACCCACTGACTTCCTACAACCAACACTTGGTTTATTGCTCCAACTCTTGACGCCAGGCGCCCATCAAAACTAACTTTCATACTTAACTCATTCATTAAAAAAAGGAAGGTAGAGAGGTAAAACATTTCAAGATAGATGTTTTTTTGGCGTTGCATGATGATGATGAAATAGCGCAGCTAATCAGTCTGGTATCGTAAAACTCGCACAGTTGGGAGTTCATTGATACCGTAATTTCACAACATTTAGCAAATAATCTAAAGATAATGAATCTCTCACTCTATATTTAATTTGTTATTTATACTTAGTAATTTTTTGGGTATCCGAATGGGAATTCAATTTCTATTAACCGACTGTAATCAATGTCCTCGCATTAGCCGTGTTATCATCGAATTCGTTCCACTTCTTTTCAATGGAAATCAAACTTCAGTTGTGCATCAGTTTGACGGGCGGAAACCATAATTGTAAAACGATACAATCGACCCATTTGTCGATATGATTCACCCAGGGTAAACACTAAAAATAAATAAACTTGCGACATTTGCCAACTTTGCAGCAAAGTTTTGCATTTCTTTGCAGCCAGTTGCGAATTGCAAGTTTTGCTGGAACTGCATTAAAAAAGAGTGAATTACTCTTATTACAATTGCTCGATTCGACTTTTGGATTATTTCCGGCAAAAAGGCAATAAATAATGATTCCAAATTACAGAAGTAAGCTGTAATAAAGTGCATAGTATAATGTTTCATAGCCTACTTAAGTTTCGTCTAATACTTCCTATGACAGAAATCTGTAATAACAACTTCCTATATGCATTTGATTCAGCTGTATCACGTTTCAGCGCAACATGAACGAATGTATCTCAAAGTTTGCCCAAGAGTGTAAAAATAAAAATAAGACCAGACAGTGGTTTTATTTTAGCGCATTTTCCCCTAGGAACAATTTAAATCGAATTTGGCGAATGCGTTTTTATATTTCCTTAATACTTTGCTTCACATTTTGTGTTGTTCAGTTGGAGTATTTGCGGTATTTTTAGATTTAATTTTTCGATGTTCATTTGTCGATTAGAGGAAACGAGCTTTTTAAGTATTCCTCGAGAGTGCGCGCGGCTTTAAAGTCAACTCAAGAGCAACGGCGACTGATACCTAGCATAACCTTGCAGCGGGTAATCGAACTCTCAGTCACGATGCTGGAAATGTATAACTGTATCGCATTGTGTGTGTACAGGGTGTATTGCGATGCACACAATGCCGTGACACCCTGTTGTCGTTGTTGCTGTTTGCTGTGGGGGTTGTCGACAGATTGAGCTTTTGCTGCAAGGGCGAACTTAAGCTCGCGGTCGTCTCACCTCGCCTCGCATCGCATCGTTCGCACTCTTTCTCACTTTCTTGCACTTTGTAGCCATCTTGCTCCGACAGTGGTGCCATCTCGCTCAGTCGCTTTGATCTTGCCTGCGCGGCTCTTGCTGCTTGCCATATGCTTGGATCACATGCTTTATTTTTCAGCTACGCAAGCAAAACAAAAGGCGAGCAACAATAATAAAATAAAGCAGCAGAAACAATACTAAGCAAATACATTAACTTATGTGTGCACACACACTCACACATACACTCAAGTATATTATGTACAAACAGAAATGTTCATATGTGTTGGTTGGAAAAAAAAGAGACTCTTTTCGCCCCGCGGGCTTTTTGGTTGAGCAGATTGCGTTGTGTTGGCGCCGCTGCCGTTTACTTGCTGGGCCAAGGCAACAGAGGAGCACCACTATGGAAAGAGGGGAGAGGGGAAGGGAAGTACGGTGGGTGCTATGTTCCAAATATGATTGATATGCTGTACGGTTCCGCTTATCAGCGCCAAACACTTGAATTATGTTAAGTGCCTCTGATTAGCCCTTTTGGATTTACTATAAATCGAGCAATTATAACGCAAGCAATCAAGAACAAGCGACCGTGATCGACAGCTCGGTACTGCGCATTAGTTTTGCTAAGAATCGACCTAATCAAGTGTATACAACATTAGATTAATCAAATTATTACTTAAGAATTTATGCAGAACTCTCGGGTCAGTTGGTCAGCTGAAAACCAAGGCTAAATCTTTCACATTTATTATCAGTTGCTTGTAATTGGAAAAAATACTGAGGCAGTGGGTGTGGCAAACTTGATCTGTGGCCTGTGTTTGATGTGAATGTTGCCTTTAAATTAATGAGCGTAAAATCGACTTTTAATATCTAGTTACCAAGTCATTAAGATTGTAAGTCAATAATCGAAAGGTTTGATTAATATTTGAGGTGCAATACTGTGTTGCTAAGGTATTATTTTTAGATAGTACGATTTTTCTACTAAACTAACGAAAGTGTTGGTTTAAATTTAATTTTCAAAACTGTGTTTGTTTAGAGACTACTTTTAGATTGTACGGATTCTCCACTTGAATAAATCTATGTACTCAAAAAATATATTTAGCTATAGCAAACATTGCAAGATTTTGCACTTAATACATACATACATATAAAACAAAGCGTCTTTAACTTAAGCAAACATTGCCACGCAGTCATCAAACTCTTTCTTGCAGCGAATATAACAACTATAAATACAGTGTATAAGTATGTGAGTGTAAGTACAGATATATGCGCACATATATACGTGCCTAAGACTATATATAGTCGTATATATAGGCTGCAATTTGTAGCCATAATCAAATCAAGCGGCAACATCTTTTAATCGCATTACACTGTCTGTGTGTGTGTAAGTGTGTGTGCAAGTGGTACTGTATGTGTGTCTTTGTTTGAGTCAGTGTGTGTGTGAAAGAGAGCGTGCAAATAAAAACAGATTTCCAAAGTGACTACAACAAAGCAAAAGCAACACAGCGACAGCAAACAGAAACAGCAACAGCAGCAGCAGCAAACAGCAACAACAGCAACAGCAACAACGACGGCAGCTACAACAACCAGTTGCTTCATACAACAAGTCACATGACCAAACCAACCCAACGATGGCGACGATGGCGTCGCTGCCGGCAGCGACGTTGGCAGCGTTAAAAGCACAGCGAGCGCTGTTGAACGACAATGAAAATGACAACAAGCTGCCTCTGCCGGCAAAAGGCGCAAAAGTCAGGCGAGTTGCGGTCGCAGTCGCAGTCGCAGTCGACGTCGACTGCAGCAGCGGGAACAAGAGAGACAGAGACAGAGACAACGCAGAGTCGTTTGTTTGGTAACAACAACAAATTGCCTATCATTATCATGAGATGCAGCTCTATTATAAACAAATATATATACTCTATATAGACAGATATTTAATATATATAAATGTAAATAACTGTGGTGTGCGCAATAGATAAGTGGTTAAAGAGCAAACGACCTTCACCCCCGGCCCCGCTTCGGCCTGCGTCAACCAAGCAGCCCGTTGTTCAAGTGCGCAAATAATCGAATGTCAAGTTCAAAGCAAATTGCCAAAAGGCGTTGTCTGTCATCGGCCACAGTAGTTGTCGATGTTGTTGCTGTTGTTGTTGTCGTGGTAATTGCCAACGTTGTCAGGTCCCAGGCGAGTGGTGGGCCAGGTAATAGCCCACAATAACATGAGAAATGTATCAGGCAAACAAATGAGCAAATGACGACCAGACCACGACGACGACGGCGACGACGACGGCGACAGCGACGCGACGTCGTCTGATTGCCAAGTGACACTTGAGGCAATGCTAAAATCAACACAAACAATGAATGAAGTACCAGCAGCATGCCTTGCTCGCCTCCCCAAGCCGATCCCCCCGCCCCCTCTGCGTCACTCGGCGATCAATGAATAGAACCACTAAAAGCACAAAAAGTAAAACAAAAAGAACGAGAACGAGACGGAGAAACCAGAAGCCGAAGTGGAACTGCGAACCAGTTCAACAGCTCGGCGGGGGAGTTGCTTTTGATCATGTGACGTTGGATTAACAAACACACACACACACACACACATACACACGGAGGCACGCACACGCACACACACCTAGATATATCTGCCATATGGGAGGGTGAGTCAAGATGGGAGCGGTCAACGAAATACAAAATAAAGGTGACGGAACCAAAGCAAAACAAATGGCGATTCATCATTGCAATGCACTCATTAAAATGAGCTTAACATTTTGAGCGAAAGTCAATAACAATAATAAAATCAGTAAACATAAATGAAATTATAATAAACGAGTGAATACTCATTAGGCATAGGCAAAATATCAATTGATCATGCCCAATTATACACATTTGTTTGGGGTGGAGTTTGGGTTATTAATAAATCTAAAGAGCCAAAGCAAATAGCGTAATTTCATTTAAATGTCCAGATTCCAGTTAAGCATTAACATTGTCAGCACATACGTAAATTTCAGGAAATTGGGCTTAAATGTGCATTAACATTAACAGCGTCACTCAACACAACACATCGAAGTGAGTAAACTTTGTGCCGCCCGATGACGAAATAATGACTATAAAGCTAGTGTCAAAGTTTTGCCTTTCGGGTAGTGCAATAACATTTTGACAGCGTCACATTCACTTGTTTACCTGAAAATAAATGCTAAAAAATAATCTTGTTGAACCCCAAAGTTCAATAACATGAATGTTGAAACTGTAAACATTAATAGTTTCGTTTTAAACCTACATTAATTGCATAATTCTAATGGAACTTTTCCACTTTTTTAAAAAAGATTATCTAAGCAATAAAATGATTAAAATGAAAAAAAGAGTTTAATTACTACTTTTTTAGATTTAATATTAATATGGAAATATTCAACTTTAAAGAAAAGATTACCTGAACAATAAAATGCAACTAAAAATGAATTTTCTAATTATTACAAATTAAAATTAAAAGGAGAATTTAACTATATTATTTTTTAGATTTAATATTTTTATTATTATTTTTGTCTCTAGTTTTCATTTATTTATTTGTTTTATAGTGCTGCAATCCACTTCTTTTAAGCTACGAATTCTAAGAAAAAAGAAAATATAAATAAATACTTTAGGTTCTTCACATTCTTTCCATTTACCGCAAAAATATTCAACTTTTATAAAAAAGATTATCTAAGCAATAAAATGCAACTAAAGATGGAATTTCAAAACATTACAACTCAAAATTAAAAAGAGAGTTGAACTATATTCATTTTTTAGATGAATAGTTCGTATTATTATTTTTTTCTTCCGTTTTTTATTTATTTATTTGTTTTATAGCGCTGCAATCCACATCTTTCAAACTATAGTTTCTAAGAAAAAAGAAAATATAAATAAATACTTTAGGTTCTTCACATTCTTTCCATTTACCGCAAAAATATTCAACTTTTATAAAAAAGATTATCTAAGCAATAAAATGCAACTAAAGATGGAATTTCAAAACATTACAACTCAAAATTAAAAAGAGAGTTGAACTATATTCATTTTGTAGATGAATAGTTAGTATTATTATTTTTTTCTTCCGTTTTTTATTTATTTATTTGTTTTATAGCGCTGCAATCCACATCTTTCAAACTATAGTTTCTAAGAAAAAAGAAAATATAAATAAATACTTCAAGTTCTTCACATTCCTTCCATTCACCGCATGCCACATACCAAAAATGTTTAATCTACAATAGAAATACTATTGGGCTCTCTTTCTACTAAGTCACGCTCACAAACATCAACTGCGTCACATGAGCGCAAACCTCATTTCAAGATAGCGGCAAAAAGAAAGCGCTGTGTCAGCTTTCCAGCTAACCAGCTTACCACATGAGGCACCACAAAGCTGGCCCCACTTGCCACGGCATTAATAATAATCTCTGTGATTGTACTGTGTATTGCATGCATATATGATATAGTATAAATAAATGAATATATATGTACATACAAGATATATAAATATATATATATGTGCATTTAAAATTTCTGTTGATTTTTTAGCAACCATAATTCGCCATAATGTGCATTTTTATTATTATGGCTTCAATTTCGCAATTGTAGCTATAAATTTGTGGACATCATAATACCGAAAAGACACGCGGACAGACGGTGAACGGGAGTATGAAGAAGGCAGAAGGCAGAAGGCAAACGGCAGTCAGATGGAATTGATTGTGATGAATGATTTATGCATAACAAGATATGCCACAGAGATATGTGCAGTATAAACAACAAGAGGCCAAATTGACGTGAACAGAGCTTAGCAGCATTATTTACACCTTGACGGGCAGCAGCACTTTCTACACTTTTTGGGCATTATGTCTAATTTGACGTTGCTCGTTGAAAAGCAAAAGCAATTTTGTTAACTGATAATTACCAACGACAACTACAATGACAACGACAACGACAGACAGTGACAGAGGCAGAGGCAGACAACGTAGCGCGTCCAGCTATCAGTCCCAAACAACAATAACAACAACAACTACTTCGAATACCAAAACAAAAAAACAACGAAAGCCGCAGCCACAGCGCAATGACTGCGACGACTCACTCATATGACTTGGCAGACCACGAGACTTCACACATGGAGGAGCCACAGTGGCAAACGTCGACTACGTTGGCATTTAAATGTGATTATACTCTCTAAAACCAAGTGAACTGTGACTGGGAATATTTGCGGTGAAGCAATTGTTGTTGTTTATTTCTTTGAAATTCACACGACAAATTATAAAAATAATATTTCATATGAAATAAAAGACTTGTTTGTTGAAAGCACTTTCAATAGTTAGGCTTTCGCTCAAAGTTGTGCTTTTAATGTGCTTTTAACAGCTTTTCGTTAGAAACAAAGCCTTTTCTCAAAAATGTGATTGTAATTTCTATTTTTACTTCAACTGAAGAGAATTGCGAAATGCGAGTCTGAACTTTTAAATTTATATTAACTTTTTCGTTTGTTTAAGATCACAAAATAATCAAAAAACTTTTGATTTTTTAGTTTAAATTCATATTGTTGCATATTTTAGTACTTATTGTATAAGAAATTAGGTAAAAAATTAATTATATATTTGTTTTTACATTCTTTCTCAAAATTATACGCGAAAACACTCAAAAAACTTTAAATTTGTTATTCAAAAATTATATTTTTTAATATTGTTATTGTTTATTGTGTAAGAAATTAGGTAAACAATTAAGTATATATTTGTTTTTGCTGTAACCGCAGCTTTAAAGATTAATAAAGCATCAAATATAGGTTCATAAAACTAAATTCTATATGTTTTGAAGCTAATGTAACTTTTGAAAGTTTTTATTGCGCCTTCGACACTTTTCAGTGCACTTTAAGGTAGCGGAATTTATAGCGAGTTTATTAGTCTAGCAATACTAATTAGCTGTTAATGACTGTTGTCGAGACTGCGACTGGGATTCGCACAAGTACACACGCACACACACACACACTAGCACAGTTACATGCACACATAGATAGAGACAGAGACAGAGATAGAGCCCAGACACCCATATACCAATATACCCGCTGATAATGGAGCAGGGTGATTGTTTGCACTAAAGACACGAGGCTGCTGCGACGCAAATACATTATGCCTCGCAAGGTGCACAAAATTCCATAAAAATAGAAAAAACACAAAAACAAAACAATCACATCAAGTAAAAAACAAACAACAGCAAAGTGACAAATGCAAAGTTAAATACATAATTGACCTAATGAAATGTGACCAGACGACGCCAAACAAAATGGATCACACCAGACATTGGGGCGCCCATTAGATGATCTCGTAATGGGTGGTCGCGATCGATGTAAATCACAATATAACACAACAATAGCACAATAGCTTCATATCCCACATAAGCCTCGTGAGGTTTTGGGGGTATTATTAATAGGGCATGTGAAGCGCTAATGATTGATGTGTCTCTGTATGTGTGTGTGTGCAAGTGTGTGTGTTTTGTAAGTGTGCGTGCGTTCGTGCGTTACATTTGTTTAAACAATTTGCGCTCAGTTATCGACATTAATGAATTTCCAATTCACAATCAATTTTTGGCACACACCACCGCAAGCCCGCAAAAGGCTCTAAATGATATTATTTATACCACACATCTGGTCGCTCGATTGATTTATACGCGAACTCGATGAGCAATCAAATCGATCGATTCACACGATCCCCCACACAAAGCAAAAAAGCTGCAAGAAAAAAACCAGATATATGCATGAAAATGGGTAAGAAATAAGAGAATATAAAAGACTTTGTTGGCATAAAATTTCCACAATCGAGTGCTAATTGCGGCATAGACACAGATAAACTCCCATACCATACCCATATACCATATACTAAACTCTAGTCCGTCTATCAATATCCGATACATCCGATTGTATAGAGCTGTCTCGCTTTGGCTAATTCGTGTGAAAGTTGGCGGCAATTTATCGGAAATTATTAACCACGTGCTAATAACTAAGCACACAAACACATATATGACCATCTGTGTATGTTGTATGTGGTATGTGGTATGTGTGCTTCTGCGTCAAATGACTTGGCTATTTGGGTTAGGGACTTAACGCTGCCGCCGCTGAAACACATGATGCCACTCCATCTGTTTTTTTTTCTTTACTTTTTGTTTTTTTTTTTTGCTGGTTGTTTCTTAAATTTCGCATATTCGAATGTGACGACGACGTCGACGAAATATGCGAATGTCTCAGTCGCAGTCATGTGACTGGCTAGCAAATGTCTAAATATGGACACGACTTGGCCATGATTCACACAGCCACACAGAAGAAGAAGGCAGGGGGGCTTGGCTAGAAAGCTGGAACGAGTCGTCGGGTCAGTCGCATGACTGACACAATCCACACAGATAGTAGTTAACATAATGACGATGATTATTATTTGCTTATGATTATGAGTGTAGATAAAAAAAATAATATTCAACTATTTGCTTAAGAATTTAGTCGCAAGCCACAGAGTCACAAAAAACTGAAAATGGAAATGAACGATAACACAGACGGTCACACTTTCACACACACACACACATAGATAGATAGAGAGTCGTGCGCGCAGAACCTGATGGAAATTTACCCAGGCGTGTCGTCAGTATAAACAACAATTTAATAAATTAATTTTAAGTGTCAGCAAAAGTAAACACACAAATTTATTTATTTTATTTTTTTGTTTGGTTTTACAGCACTCAACCAAAAACTGACCTAAGACACACTTTAAGCACACACTCACACCCACCGGACAGTGTGACCGTCCCTCTGTCCCCCCAACACGCCAGACAGACAACACACAGTGTGTTCCTCCCCCTCGTACATATCATTAGTTTAACGACTACAGCAAATTTTTAAAGTTTACATTTAGCAAAGTGCAAAAACCCCGCAATTAATTAGCAAAGTGAAAAGTTTATCACGTGATGGTGAATGGAGCAGAACAGCAACAACACTGAGTGTGTGTGTATGTACGACAGTGTTGGCCATAAATATGTGTATACTTCTTGCACCTGTATTGGCCAATATACACTTGAAACTGCCAAATGGCCAAATGTGATATACATATGCCATTTTTCATGCCTTATCGGCCATTTGACAGGGGTAAAGGAGGCAAACCACTCCCCTCTTCACCGTCTTAGTACCCCACTTAGATACATGTGTTGATCGCGTTAATCGATTTAACAAAAGACGCGCTAGGCAAACGATTCGCGCACGTTGAGCACTGAATGGGGCAATGCAAATTGTAATTGAACAATTGAAAATGCTGTTGTTATTATTATTATTGTGATTGCGATTGTTCTTCATGATATTGTTACTGTTGTCGTTGTTGTTGTTGCTGTTGCTGTTGTTGATCGAGCATTCACACACAATCAATAAGCAAACAAACAAACATACAACAACAATCAGAACGGTTGACAACAAAGTGCAAGCGTCAAAAATCAACATTGTAAACGCGAGCACAGTTCAGCATACTACATAAGCAAATAAACAGTACTCGTAATAAATAATAATTAAATGAATTAACAGGGAAACAACAAAACAAAGCAACGCACACACATCACATGCCTCCACGCTCACACAACGAATTTCAAATACTCTACAGGCTGCTGCGTAAGTAAACGCAATTAGCTAAAAGGAATGCTCAACTAAGAATATCCTTCTTTCTAGAAGGGTAATCCACATACACATGCGTATGCGCACTCACACATACTTATAGAGTACGTCACACAGCGCAGCGGCAAAGGCAACAACAAAATGTGTATGACATAATAATCACGAGAGCAGGCAGCGACTGTGAACGCCGATTAGCAAGTCATGTGATTCGTTTTTATTTACATTTGCGCCTGACGCCCGCTCCCTCCACACCACGTCTTGCCCACACACACACATACAAAGACACACGCGCACACAGAGTCGCCCACAGTGCCCCCAAACGCCACAGCAAGCCGATCGACAAGTTGGTGCGAGCACAAGCAAGAGCGAGAGAACGAACATATACGAGCGCCCACGAATAAGCGAAATCGTATACGAACGAATCTGTGAGCACTCGTGTGACCAGCAATGCATTGGAAGAGGGAAGTGGAAATAAAGAGAGAGCGCGTGTGAGAGCGAGAGCACAGCACGGGTTAGTAATAGTGTTGGTGGCTTGCTGGAGAGGGCGCACCTTTGACTTGCACTTTGACTTTCCCACAGCAACAACAAGAGCAACAGTTATCTATTCACATACACAGACACAATGGACACATACGCAAATTGAATTGGACCCCACACAGAAAGCAGTGCATTTTTTGGCGTACGTGACGGCTATCGAAGCATTTGCCAAATGTTTGTTGGGTTTATTGTCCCCGTTTTGCGTTTGCGTTTGCCAATTTGCGTACGAGACACCAAGAGGAAGAGATAAAGAGCCGTCGCAAATTGACAGAGCGACGACAAAGGCTAGGCGACAATGGAAATGCTTTCTTTCCACTACCTCTCGTTATCTGTGTGTGGCGAATGCGAATGTGTGTGTATCTGAATGTGTTTGCACTCTTTCTTATACCCGCATGCTTTTCATAGAAAGGTATCGCTATGGTTTCGCCTAAATTCATTAATTAACTGATTACAAGCAAGGAAGGAAGTGAGGCACGACAAAATTTAATAGTTTTAATAGTTTCATATACCCTACGTTAACGGGTATTTAGCAGTCGAGCAGGCACACAAACTATTCGCTTAATTTCGATTTCGCTTTTGCCCATGAGTAAACTGCATGTGCAATGCAGCAGCTGCCTATCGGCCCAGGGGTTGTGTGCCTGTGTGTGTTTGCGCCTTTGTTTTCCAACGTCCTTTATCGACGGCTACTTAATGCCAGGTGTTAGTTAAGGCTTTGTTAGATATGACAGCGTGAGTGTGGCCAGACATTTCGACTGCTACTTGGCAAACAAATTTCAACACGAGAATCACGACACGTGCTGATCTCCAACAATTATACAGTTATTGATATGCATGAGTGTGTGAATGTGAGCTAGCAAGCAAACAAACACACACACATACATAGATAGATAGACAGACAGAGTCAAACACTTACCTTAGATAATTTCTGGACGTTTGCGTAGCTTTTGCGGACGACGAACTATTATTATTATTGCCGGCATTTCCAGCGGCGACAGCAGAAGCAGCGGCAGAGGCGTGAGTACGTGATGCCGCCTCCGCTACTGTTGTTGTTTGGCTATAATTTAGCGTAGTTGACGCTGGTGTTGTTGTTATCTGGTTTGCTGTTGTTTGAGGTGCTGTTTGCTGCGTGGGCGATGTTGCTGCTACTGCGGCGGCTGCTGTTGTTGTTGTTGCGGTTGCTGGTACCGACGGAAAGAACAGTTTATTCAACAAGGCCATAATAACATACAACTGGCGCAACAAGAATCGCAATCATTTATTAAACACAACATCTGGCTAGCCAACACAAATTATTGCAATTTACTTGAAACACACAAATTGCGCTCTGCTTCTTTCTCTTTCTTACTTTTGCGCCTTTTCGTGTGGGGAACGGTGGAGGGTATGTCTAACACTTCACCAACACTAATGCATCAGACGCAACTAAAACGCACTTTAGATTTTTACACACGCACACTATCGAAACTTTCGCTTTGCACTTTTCTTTTTCTTATTTATTGACATTTACTCACTAACACATGCAAGCAAATATGCAAACACACATATATACGAAATACAGATGCAGACGTTATGATGCTGCTGCTCTCTTTTGGCAAACTGGCTGGCAAATGATCTCTTCCTGTCTTGGCCAAATTACACTCACACACACACGTAAACAAAATACACGCGCAGTTCTTTTTGATTGAATATTTGCTATTTTTGTGTTTATTTCACGTGTGGTGGGGGGAACTGAGGTGTATGTGCTCTTTTGCCTATTTCAATCACTTATACATACACACACATATATATTGTGTGCATTTATTTTTTTCGCACTTCTTTCGATCAACAACAATATTTAACGATTTTGCGCGCCCACACGACGTTCGTCTCGGCCAAAAAAAAGATGTATTTATTGTTGTTGCTATTGGGTTTGCAGTTGTTGTTTCTGTTGTTGCATATATCTCCGGAATTGTTTATGCTCACATATATACACATTTGCACGATTCGAATGCGTTGTCGGCGACCGAAAGCTTTTATTTTGTTTTTTTTGTTGATTTGTTTTTCAAACAACCTATTATTTATTTGTGTTACTTTTCATTTCACGCGCTGCGGACGCGACGTGCTTCCTGCTCGACGACAAAACAACAACAAATGTTATTCTTCTTTTGATGCTAGCGACCCGAGCGTGACCACAGAGTCTCTTTTTACTTGTTATACTGTTATACAAATACCGAAAATGTCCATGTTATTGCTCAGCTGAACTGTAGTCGCTCTCACGAGCTGCGTCCGCTCAATACACCATGTTATTAACATAATTGCCAATTTTTCAGTATTTTACCGTTCATTTTGCTGTTATAATAGCCGAAGTGTGACCATATGCAGCGTTCTCTTGTATTATTTTGGTATTCAAATCTTGTTATATTGTCATATTTGGACTAAAAATTGGGTTTTATTTATTAACATAATAAATTTTATTAAAAATGTTTTCGTCTGACCAGTTTTTTTGATTGTTAAATTTAAATTTGCACTATTGCATAGCCGTTGTTTTTAAGTAAGTGTAACCAGACTTGTATATAAAGCTGGCATGCTCGGTATATTTTTAAATATCATCAACCCGCGTAAATTAAATCTAAAAAATGAATTTGAATTTTAAATTGTAATTGTTGAACTTTATTTGTTTGACTTACATACATATATTTAAAAAAATTGTAGACCCACATGCGAGGAAAAAGTGGGCAATCGGTTTACATACGATGTCGTATTGTTTTTTTTCTTTTGCTTTGTGTTTTGTTGCAATTTGTTTAATTTAATTGGAACCAAAGTAAACAAACAAAAAAAGATCGCTTCATTCTTAGTATATATATATATAGATTAGCGCTAAATATTCGTAACTCCTGCATCGATTAGTGCGCACGTCGGTCTAGGAATTCCCGAGATAGTATATATAATAATATTTTGAAAGTGTCGCACAATAACTTTTAAGAGATTTTGATATCAAATTACAAATAGAGAAATAAATGATGGGACTTTGAGTCGCCTCCATAGAGTGATAGAGAGAGAAGCCTTATATTAATAGGGGGTTTTAATGTTTTATACTTTCGTTAAACTGGTTGGTTTTGCTTGCGTGCATAATTTGTGTGTTTTGTGTGTGCTTGAGAGTATGTGTATGTGTGTGGGGGTGTGTTTGTGTGTGTGAGGGGAGAGAAAAGATGTGTGTGTTTGATAGCAATGCTATCTATATATATTCCTATTCCTTGCATGTGGAAGTATCCATGGGACTGGCTGGCTGAATAAACGCCGTGGCCGCTGCACTTGGCTGATTGGTGGGCGTAAAGGCCGACAGCGAAGAGTTGCTGCTGCTGTTGTTGATCAAATTGCCGCTGGACGAATTGTTCATCAACATCAAGTTGGACGACGACGATGAAGCGCTGCTCGATGTACCGCCACCGCCACAAGATCCTCCTCCTCCGCCAGTTAGCTGCTGGTTGTTCAGTGATAAGATGCCACCCGCTAGAAAAGTGCCAGCGGCGCCCGCTGATTGAGGCAGTCCAGCTGCAGCAGCAGCACCTAAGCTCAGTCGTTCGCTGCTCAGATTCGATAGAAACCCAGCCATGCCACCGCCACCGCCAGTTGAAGCTGCACTGCCCCCGTAAATAGCAGCGGAACCAGTGGCCAGCAATGGATTTGTTGTGGTTAGCACATTGGGTGCGGAAGTGTTTAGACCCAGCATGGGCGTAGGCAGTGCTGGCTTAATGAAGCGCTCGCTGGCGCGACGATTCTGCAAAAGAAAGAAATATTTATCCATGCTTCTAAGCATTTAATTTGCAAGCTCACCACAAGTTGGCCGCAGGCATAGCAGCGATTTTGTCCCGCCGTTCCAGGACTGAGTGGACGACTGCTCGATGGACTGTGCGACACTGGACTGCTGATCGTGCGCTGTCTTTGCGCATTTGCAGCGGCTGCCGCGGCCGCAGCAGCAGCTGTGGTGGAGCCTCCCGCCATTAGATTCTCATTGTAGAAACGCTCCTCATCCATTTCTAGCGATGATTCCGATTCGGAGAGATGGCGACACAACGCCTCGCGTCGTTCCACTTCCTGTTTCAGTTTACGCTGTAGTCGTGCATTCTCCTCGCGATAGGATTTCTCCTCCTTTTGGGCGGTTGCAAGATTGGCGCGCAGACGCAACACCTCTGAGCGCAACGTTTGTATGTGCGCACTCAGATTAGTGGCCGTGTCGCCATTGGCATTATTGGTGATATCACGTGGCGTTGTTGGATCCGACACCGGTTGATCCAATTTGATTTGCAGCGAACGCTTCTCTGTCTCCAGCTTATCCATACGCTTCCACAGCTTATTCACGAGCGCCTCCTGCTCCTGTTCGAGTGTATTTTCCAGCTCAACCATTTCGCGTCGCAGCTGTTCCAAATTCGTTTGTTTATTATCCGTTTCCGCCTGGAGTTTCTCAATTTTACGCATCAACTTGTTGACCAGACACTCCTGTTCCTGCTCGAGCGTTTGCTCCAGCTTGCACTTTTCCTGACGCAGCTGGTCGAGTTTGCGCGACAAATCGTTAGTGAGGCATTCCTCCTCGCGTTCATAGTGATGCGCCAGCGTTTCCTTTTCCTTCTTGAGTGCTTGGATCTTCTTTAGCAGTGTGTTTGAAATATATTCCTCCTCCTGTTCCGCCTTGGCTTGCTGTGGAATTGAGATAAGAGTTAAGTGGGAGCTTCACAAGTATTGCAGTTACTCACGATTATGACCGAGGCCTGTTTGAGAAAACGATTCTCTTCCTGCACCACCTTAAATTTAGTCTTCGACGTATCCAGCTCTGCTTTGAGCACTCTGGGAACAGAGAAGTAGTTTAGTTGAGGCCTTAAAGAGAATTCTCTTTACTTACTTGTTTTGCTGGGTGAGCGACTCGATGCGCTTCTGTAGCTGCTCCCGGGATACCGGACTGGGAGGCAGCATGGTGCCGCCATCTAGTGAACTCTCCGACTCACAAGGACTCTCCATAGCTGAGGCAAAGAGAAGAAAAGAGAATGTTATTTAATGCCCAGACACAATTCGTTTCTTTGCGCTGCAACAAACAAAAACAAGACTGAACGAAAATAAAGAAAAACAAAAAAGTAAAACACAAAGAATAATGTATACGCTTCTGTTGTTGCTGCTTTTGTTTTTCTGGGACTCTGATCGCAGTTGTTGTTGCTTGCTACAAACAAAGAATGGCAGCAAATGTTTAACCTTCACTCTTCGCTGCGGTTCACTTGATTTTGTTGATTTTATTTTTTGGTTCTTTTTTTTCATTCTTTTTGGGCGATTTTTATGCAATTTCAGAAATCGATAGTTAAGCACAGTACAACAACAAGGTCAGTGTGAGAGCGTGGCATTGAAATCATCTCTCTCGCCTTGCAGGCGGCTCCTCCAGCAGCCACCTCACCCCACCCTTTCTTTATGCAGGACCCCCTTTTTGAACACCTCACCCACATTACAAATACAAATACAAGACAAACAGTTGTTGCCGTCAAAGCGACAGAGAAAGAGATTACAATTTAAATATATATATACTTGCCATTTTTATTGCCATTTACAATTTACCTGAAGTTTTGTATTGTCGACGATTCGCTTCTTTTTTGCTTTTTTTTACTACGCGCCGCCTCTGCTGCTTCTTCTTGCCAGGGCGAGTATTGAGCTTTTTTCCTTTTTTTTGTTGTGTTGCACTGCACACAGCTCCCGTCGCACTATATTACTAACCGTTTTGTGGGGTGGGGGAGGGCGAACAAGGGAATTCGCTTGCGTGTGCCTGACTCGTTGCCTATTTAATAGGTTGCCACTTTGCCCAATCGCACCAACATTTTGCAAGTTTTTGTCTAAAAATGAATAATGCGAAAAAAAAAAATTGCTTCACAGTGCTGCAGCGTGACCGAAACTTGTAATTTCGAGTATGCCAATTTACTGTGCACAAAAATTACTGACTGAAGTGTGTTTAAGGTTGGTCACACTTTATTTGGTATGAGCGAATTTTGGAATGTCGGCACAGTTTCTTAAAATAACATTCTTATTTTATTTTATGCACTTTGAGCGCAAGTGTTATTTCTTTGTTGACAGCTTAAATAGAAAAAAAAATTTACATAAATTTCTTGAGTTTAGTTTTCCTGTTTTTAACCTGACTGCATTTTCCAAGAATAAATTTATCATTATTTTTTTTATTTATTGCCTTGAACACATTTTTTAAATATGCATCGATTGAAAAAATGGATAATCGATTATATTTTCATTGAAATCGACTTGCGTCCCTAGTGTGACCAATATCTTGGTTTTATGGTATTTTAAATTCAGTGCTTGTGCCGCTAGCACGTGCAGCAGAAATTCGTAAACATATTGTGGAAATTTAATATTTTGTGTTTTTAACGAAATAATGGCCGACGATGCTGCTGGCCAAGACAAGCGGAAGCAGCACCGTGCCCGCCAGTCCGGCGTCAGTGCGGACAAAAAGAAGGAGAAGGCCAAGAGAGACTCCAATCAAAAGGAGCCCGAATTGACGGCGCGCCAACGAAACCCCAAAGCGTTTGCAATCAACTCAGCGCAACGTGCCGAGCGCAATTTCCGACGTAAAGAAGATCTTACGGCCAAGAAACAGCACATACCTGTGGTGGATCAGACTCCCGATGAACCGCCGCCAGTGCTAATTGCAATTGTGGGACCACCAAAGGTGGGCAAAACAACGCTGATCAAGGATCTGATCAAGAGCTTCACGCGCACAAATGTCACGGATATTAAGGGACCTATCACCATAGTGACGTCGAAAAAGCGTCGCATCACCCTGCTGGAGTGCAACAATGACATCAATTCAATGATTGATGTGGCGAAATGTGCGGATCTTGTGTTGCTGCTTTGTGATGCCAGCTATGGCTTCGAAATGGAGATCTTTGAGTTTCTCAATATCTGTCAAGTGCACGGCATGCCCAAGATTATGGGCGTACTCACGCATCTGGATATGATCAAGAATCCGAAGCAACTGCGCAAACGCAAAAAGGAACTTAAACATCGCTTCTGGACTGAAGTATACGATGGAGCCAAGCTCTTCTATCTCTCTGGCTTGCTGCATGGCGAGTATCTGCGCAATGAGATCAAGAATCTGGGTCGTTTCATCTCGGTGATGAAGTTCCGTCCGCTGCAGTGGCGCGGTGCTCACAGTTATCTGCTGGTGGATCGTGTGGAAGATGTCACCAATACGGATGCAGTGCGACGCAATCCTAAGTGTGATCGCGAAGTGGTGCTCTATGGCTATGTGCGTGGTGTGCCACTCAAGCAGCAGCATATGGTACACATTGCTGGCCTTGGCGATGCTCGCATCGATGAACTGAGCATGATTCCGGATCCTTGTCCGCTCCCCGGCACTGAGAAAAAGCGCAGTCTGCTGGAGAAGGAGCGTTTACTTTATGCCCCGATGTCGGGAGTGGGTGGCATTGTGTATGACAAGGATGCCGTCTACATTGAGCTGCAGGGTTCGCATTCGCACAAGGAGAAGACTGCAGAGGCAACGGAGCAGGAGGCGTTGGTCAGCAAACTGATTGAGAAGAAGGCCACCATGGATGAGCAAATGCAGGAGCAGCAATTTCGACTCTTTTCCGATGCGGCACCTATGAAATCCAAGGACTACAAGAGCGACCATGAAGAAGATGAGGAGGGCGATGAAGCAGCAGATGATTCAGGCATGGATGCGGCGGACAGCGATGAAGAGCAGGACGATGAATTTGCAGCTAACGATTGGCGTGGCGAGAATAGCGATGAGGAAGAAGAGGATGAGGAACAGAGTGATGCTTCTTCAGGAGATGAAGAGTATCAAAGTCTGAAACAGAAGGGAGAAGGAGAAGATGACGATGATGATGAGGACGATGAGGATGAGGATGAAGACGACGAGGAGTCACGCATATTGGCGAACAACATGAGCTGGAAGACGAATCTGGCGCAAAAGGCACGCGATGCCTTTCTACAACGTCACTCGGAATCCCGCAATCTAATGCGAATTGTCTATGGCGTTTACAACCAGAGTGAACGCAGCAAAGAGCAGCAAAAGGAGCAGGAGGAGAATGACTCCGATGAGGAGCTGGGTGGCTTGTTTCGTGTGGCCGCCAAGCAACAGACGGAGCTGCAAAAGGATAAGGACATACGCGACAAGGACGAGCGCTGCTTCTTCGAGTATCAGGGTGGTAAGTGAAGCAGCATAGATACTTGACACGATTAACCTATCGAATATTTCATTTAGGTGTCACCCGTGACTGGTTGACGGAAGACAATAAAGAGCTAATCAAAAACTGCTTTGTCACGGGAAAATGGAAGGCTTCGGAGGATGCCGAAAATCTGCTGAAGCTGGACGACATGAGTGATGCGGACAGCGAGGTCTATGGCGACTTTGAGGATCTAGAAACGGGTGAACAGCACAGTGGAAAACCCAAAGACGAAGCAGCCGAAGGCAGTGAAGAGGAGGCGCCAACTCCCGGTGAAAAACGCAAAATGACGCGCGTTGAGGAGGAGAACCTAACCAAAAAGGAGCTGATGGCCAAGAAGCTCAAGCTAAAGGCGAAATTCGATGCCGAATACGACAATCATGGCGAGAAAGGTGAAGAGGATGGCGGTCGTATTACCGGAGATCATTCCTTTTACGAGGATTTGAAAGCGGAGGCGCAAAAGCAAGGCGAACTAAACAAGAGCGAATTTGCGCATCTGGACAACGAACTGCGCATTCAAATCGAGGGATACCGTGCAGGACTTTATGTGCGTTTGGGTTTTAAGACAATGCCCGCCGAGTTTGTGGAGAACTTTGATGCCAGCTATCCGGTGTTGGTCGGAGCCCTCAACATGACCGAGGAGAATGTGGGCTATGTGAACTGCAAAGTGAAGAAGCATCGTTGGTACAAGAAGATCCTCAAGACGGGTGATCCACTGATTGTGTCGATGGGCTGGCGACGTTTCCAAACGGTGGCCATCTTTGCCAAAGTGGAGGATAACTTCAGGCAACGTTACCTCAAGTATACGCCCAATCATGTCACCTGTAGCATGACCTTCTGGGGACCAATTACGCCGCAAAACACCGGTTTCTTGGCGCTGCAAACTGTGCGTCAGGATCAGGAGGAGATGAAGCGTCTCGGTTTTCGTATTGCTGCCACCGGTTGCGTTACCGAACTGGACAAATCGTCGCAGATTATGAAGAAACTCAAGTTGGTGGGACATCCGTTCAAGATCTATAAGAACACGGCATACATCAAAGACATGTTTCATTCGTCGCTTGAAGTGGCCAAGTTCGAGGGAGCCAAAATCAAAACAGTGTCCGGTATACGTGGTCAGATTAAGAAGTCGCATCACACACCCGAAGGTTCGTATCGTGCCACCTTCGAGGATAAGATTGTGCTTAGCGACATTGTTTTCTGTCGCACCTGGTTCCGTGTGGAGGTGCCGCGCTTCTATGCGCCAATCACCTCGCTGCTGTTGGCCGCCGAGCAGAAGAGTCAGTGGCAGGGCATGAAAACGCTCGGACAGCTGAAGCGAGAGCGTGCGTTGCAAAACGAAGCGCAGCCGGATAGCATGTACACGGACATTGTGCGCAAACCGAAGATCTTCCGTCCCCTCGTTATACCCAAGGCGTTGCAACGCGCTTTGCCCTACAAGGATAAACCGAAGTTGGGACCGGAGAATCCACGCGAAGAGTTGGAACGTGTCGCTGTCGTCGATTCGCCGTATGAGCAGAAGGTGGCTAAAATGATGAAGATGATCGAGACGAACTACAAGGACAAACGCAATCGGGATCGCAAGGAGACGCAGCAGCGCATGAAGAAGTTCCGTGCCCAGAAGCGTGCCGATGAGGCTTCCAAGCAGCAGCATCAGAAACAGCTGCGCAAGAAGGTTTCGCGGGCCATTAGCAAGATGCGTGGCAAGAGCCAGAAGTAAAGTCGCTTCGATTGTAGATAGGATTTATAGGGCTAAATAAAAATCTTTGTAAAATTTTAAACTTCGAAATGTTGTAGAAATGAGACTAACGAAAATAGAAGCATATCTCGCTCAACCGTCACTTAATTTAGTAGCAATGAGATTGCTTAATTGGCAATTTGTTTAATTTAATAACAAAATTCATTCCGCGGCATAGACCAAAAACAATTAGTAAAGAAGCGTTCACAGAACGTCTTCGTTTAGGGGCCTTTTATACCGGATGTCTTGAATTTAATACCAAAACTCGGTTACCGGCATATATACCTCGCTTAAGGTCAAAGTTAAAGCAATGAAATGAATATACTTATCGTCTTTTAATTTTGCGGAACACATTTTCTGCATTAGTCAAAATTGTCTATAAACAAAATTTACTTTGTTGTCTTCCTTTTCCGGACCCATCAATGCCGTTAAGCGAGGTATACCTCAAATGCTGATTAATAGCTGTTGCTTTAACAGCCACTTGTTGAAATTATAAAGCTGTTGATGTTCGCCTTAATTAGCGGGCCTTTGACCGTTGCAGTTGCAACAATCACTGGACAAAATACCGTCATGGCATGGGAATGTCATCCATAAATGTGCGGACAGCCCTTTGTCCAGCGCTTGTTGCACAGCTGCATCGGCTTGTGGCACACGGAGCAGTTTTTACTTTCGAAATCAATTAAAAAATATAACTTAACGCAGCTTATGGTCTAAACTCTAAACGTGGGTGTAAAAGCGACGCGGCTAATCCTCGTCCTTGTTGTCATCGATAACCTTAAGCGCCGCCAGCAACGCATGCTTGCGACTTGCGGGCATGGCTCCCGGTGCAATGACTGCGCCAGATGGAATGATGTTGTTGCGCTTCTTCTTAGCGGGATCCTCACGCATTGGTTTAGTGATGTTATTGTTACCCGAGGCGGGGCGACAGTGAATGTCCAAGAAGTTCTCACGTTCCTTGTAGTCTTCGGAGATGAGTTTACGTATATTCGACATGTTCTCCTTCATGTTCGGCCCCTGACGCGAATTCATCTTCTGTGGCAAAAGCATAAATGTTAATTTGGCATAGAGAGAACAAGATGTGTGGGTTACTCACCAAGTCATCGATAGCTAGCTTAGGCGACGATTGATCGCCACTGTCGTCGAATTCATCGTCATCATCGGGTTCCTCCATTTCCAGCATTTCGGATAGTTCACATTTGGTGTCCAAATAAGCGGCATAATTAACAGGGCTATCCTCATTGGGATTGATTTCATCGACATCATCGCTTGGCTCCTCATCTTCCTCGGCTCCATGGCACATTTTTGTGATCAACGCCGACTCCTCATCATCGTCAGCATCTTCATCATCGTCCACATGATCAGAATCTTCGTCATAATCAAATTCCAAGGGTTTTGTCATCGTCTGCAGTTTGTTGAGCTTGCCCTCAACTGTGGCCAGCTTGGGCATACCATCGCCTCCTGCTCCATCTCGTCGTTTGCCAACTGCTGCTACTCCAGCTACACTGCTTCGCACATTGCTGCTGGCCAACGTGGAGACGCTGCCATTTACTGAAGCTCCGCTGCGCAGACGAGCAGCCACTGGCTTTGTCTTGTTTTGATTTAACATCTGGCTGAGCGATGGACGCGATGCTGAGCTGTTGTTGTTAACTGGCTTGGGTGGAATGGGAGCCGGTGGCAGCGTCAATTTGCCACGTTTCATTTTGTCCTTGTCCAACACAGTATCGCTAGAGGGTGAGGAGGAAGAGACATGCTTCTCCTCATCGGCATCGTCTTTGTCAAAGTCAAAGTTGGAGTCAGTTTCGAGGACATCGGTTAAAGCATTAAACTCGCTTTGATTGTTCTTCTCAATGGCTTTGTCTAGCAGCTCCAAGGATTTCTCCAGCTTGTCAATTTTGTCGGTTTCATCAACTGCGTTCAGCTTGGTGCGGCGACCGGAGGTCAAGGGATTGGCCTTGTCAATCTAGAGAAGAGTTAATGTTAATATATCGAAGTTGTATGCTTTATGCTTATACTAACTGTGAACTCCTCCAGCTTGCGATAGCCGCTAATTTCAAGCCTGGCTTTCTCCAGCTTAAGCAGCACTTCCTTGGTTTTCTTTTGTTCGTTGAGCAGCTGCTGGCGACAATTCTTCGACTCCAATTGCACCTTGCGTGACATAAGCTTCATGTCGTTATCCTTCTCCTGCAGACGCTGCTCCAAGGTGCGCAAACGATCCTGCAGCTTTTGGCGCTCATCCAGATTTCTAGAAAGATAAAAACGTTAATAAATCTAAATTTAGTTAAGGCTTTCCTTCGCTCTCTCACTTGTCCTTGATGAGCTGACTAAAGTGACGATTTTGATCGCTAAGCGAAAGTATTTGCGCCTCCTTCTGCTTGAGCTTTGCTTCCAGTTCCTTGTTGGTCGCTTGAACATTGCGATACTTTGTCTGCCACACACGCAACTCTTCCGCATGCGAGTGCAGCAATTGAGGCAACTCTGCTCCAGTCGATTCGTATTTATTCAAGGCTGTTGATTGACGCTTGTGCATGGTGCGCAACATGCGATTCTCATGGGCCAAGTTGGCAATCTCGGCCTGGGCATCGGTCAGTTGATTCTGAAAGGTCTTGACGCGCAAGTTGCGTGCGGACATCACACGCTGATGGATGTCGCTGTTCGTGTTGCTGGGCACCATGCCTGGCTGACGCATGCCTCCGCCTTGTTTCATGCCACGTTGGGGCGGCTTGCGTTGATAGATTTGACTGGCGGATTCGCGAGAGCTGCCCGAGAACAGACTTTCACAACTTTTGGCCGGTAAACTGTGAGAAAGGGAGATGAGCATTTTGTTTGTTGCGGTTTTTAACGGAATTACTCACGACATGTTGTTATCCCAGCGAGCTTCACTACTTACTGCGGATGCAGATTTGCGCGGCGATACCATTTAAAATGCCACAACGCCGAATTATGTGTTTCAATTGCGCACACAATTTATATTTTGTTGTTGTTTGCAGCTCAAAATGTGTAAATTTATTTGTGGATAATATATTTTTGTTTGGAGTGCTGCTGAGCTGAGCTTCTAAAGCCGGCGAGTTGACTGAAAATTGAAACGCTTGCTTGCTGCTGCTGTGGTTACGACGATTATTTGTTTCGTTTCGTTTGTTTATTGTTTGTTCTGCCCACAAAAAAACAAGCAAAATCCTTGAGTGTTTTTTCCGACTTGGGGCTGCAGTTCGTCGTTGCCATGACAGCTGTGGCGCCTTTGCTGCGCAGTTGCAGCAGGTTAAACATATTTTAAAAATACAATACTTTCAATTTATTAATTATTTATTACTCATTTGGCAAATTAAAGAATGAGCTACAAAACAATTAAAATTAACGACGCTTTTAAAAACTGCACTTTTAACGGTCAATTGGAGTCAGCTCTCACCTATAGCATGCAGCCTTGTAATGTGTAACAGCTAATCAGCTGTTGCATAATTAGCAGTCAGCTCCTTGTCGCCCTGCAGACAAACAGCTGTTGCTCATTCAAAGCAGTCAGGTTTTTTTCATTGCACCCACAGCTGCAGCGTCTTTTGAACGCTTTCTATTTTTCTCCCCACAGAGCGTTTTTTTTTTTGGTTCTTTGTTGCTCCCAATTTTGCTTAAGTGAAAATCAATCAATGCAATTACGCGCATCCGGAAGAAGTATTACGGCATCCCCAACGTGCCCGCATTGAAGTGAGTTGCCCAAATTGTGTCGTTTGTGTTAAATAAGTGAATAAATTGAACAGCTGGCTCACAAATCTTATTCCAATTCTAACGTAGGCGCTCCACCAAGGACGTCGGTGTGTGAGTGTGTAAATTAAGGGCACACCTGGCGTAGCACTAAAAATAAATACCAGCAAAATGATTCACGTTGGCGACAACTCGTGGAATCTGCGCATCTGCATCACAGATCTGGCGCTGGAGCGCACAATGCGCGTGCGCGGCGATCAGCATTTGGGGAGCATTATGCTGCAGTTGGTGGATCCTGAGAATCCCAAGGATTGGTCGGATCATGCACTCTACTGGCCGGCGAAGAACATTTGGCTAACAAGGACACGCGCAACTCTGGATCAATGTGGTGTCCAAGCGGATAGTTTGCTCTACTTTACGCCCATGCACAAAATATTGCGGGTGCAGCTGCCGGACTTGCGTTATCTGGACTGTCGTGTCGATTATTCGGTCAAGACCTTTGCTGCTGTGCTGAATCTCTGCAAGCAGCTGGACATCCGCTATGCAGAGGAGTTGTCGCTGTGCAAGCCACTCGAAGCGGAGCATCTGAAGAAGAACTACGCTCAGCTACCGCATGCCAAGCGAGTACCCATCGCTGAACCCGATGGCACCACATATTTGCAGCCAGCGCTGGATACCAATTCATTTGTGCCCATTAACTCATCGTTCAATGGTGGCGGCAGCACTGGGAGCCTGGACAAACCATCGTCCCCGGCTTTGTTCTTTTGTGCACCGCTCTCGCCGCACAATGCGCCCAATGCGAAGCGTTCGCCAACGCCCACGCATGGCGCCTGGAAGGTCAGTCAAGCAGGGTATGCCACCTATGATTCGTCGTCGTCCAGTTTGGGTGATTTCCAAGAGAACTTGGCCAGTTCACCGCGCCCGCTCAGTGCAGAGATGCGAGCGCAGCTTTTGCGACCCAAGTCGCTGGTGGAGAAAGCGCGTCTCAATGTGGGCTGGCTGGACAGCTCGTTGTCGCTAATGGAGCAAGGCATAAGGGAGTATGATACACTCTGTTTGCGCTTCAAGTACTACACGTTCTTTGACCTGAATCCCAAGTACGATCAGGTGCGCATCAATCAACTGTACGAGCAGGCCAAATGGTCCATATTGAATGAGGAACTCGACTGCAACGAGCAGGAGACGCTCATGTTTGCAGCGCTACAGTTTCAAATCAATCATCAGCTGGATATGCAGCCACTTTTAACTGCCGTGGACTCGGGTATAGAGACATCGAGTCAGGAGAATGACGACGACGACATTGATTCAGCATTGAATGAGCTGCAGCTTACATTGGAGGGCGGTGATCCGCATGAGAGCATCAATCTCACACGCATACCAGAACTCTCGGATTATTTGCGCTTCCTTAAACCGCAACGCTTCCTGTTACGCGGCTACAAACGCTACTATTTCATCTATCGCGATTTGCATTTGCTGCTTTACAAGAATGCTGAAGAATCCCGACACTCTGCATCGCCCTCAATTCGCATCAATTTGCGCGGCTGCGAAGTAACCCCCGATGTCAATCTAGCCGAGGGTAAATATGCTATTCGTCTCGAAGTCTCGCCGGAGGATCATCATGGACCCAACAGCGAGGTTTGGGTACGCTGCGAGAATGAGCAGCAGTATGCCAAGTGGTTGGCTGCTTGTCGCCTGGCAGCCAAGGGCCGCTCTTTGGCCGACAGCTCATATGAATCGGAAGTCGATGGCATTTTGTCGTTGCTGCAGATGCAGCGTCCTGTGCATGGCGTCCATGTTAACATCGATCCACGCACCGTGGATGCCGTGGATTATCTGTCGCCCAAAATGCTCCGCAAGCTGTCCGGAAAGGCGGTGCAACGTATACTCGAGGCACACGCCAATGTGCGGGATTTGCCGCTGCTGGAGGCCAAGATGAAATACATTCAGGCTTGGCAATCGTTGCCTGACTTTGGTGTCTCGCTGTTTGTCATCAAGTTCGATGGACATCGCAAGGAGGAACTGTTGGGCGTAACGCATAATCGCATCATGCGCATGGATCTGAGTACAGGAGATCACATCAAGACGTGGCGTTATAATACTATGAAGGCCTGGAATGTCAATTGGGGAATTAAGTGCATGATGATTCAATTTAATGATGAGAATGTCGTCTTCTCTTGCCATTCGGCCGACTGCAAGGTAGTGCATGAATTTATTGGCGGATACATTTTCATGTCTATGCGCTCCAAGGACAACAATCAGACTCTCAACGAGGAGCTCTTCCATAAGCTGACGGGCGGTTGGTCGTAAAATGTTTTCGGCGAACATTATTTCAAAGTTATTTCGAATATTTATAGGCATCTTTATTTTATTTGTTGACAGTGGCCCAGTTCAGCGCCCATTTTTACAATGCTGCACTTGATTTTTAATGCAATTTACAGGATTTATCCTTTCCACTTTTGAATGGATGCCTTTTTCTAAACTAATCCCATGGATTTTAACTGATTTTGTTTTTAACACAAATCACTAGCCAGAGGCACTTTTGCCTGCCTAACCTTAAATAACTCAGCCTTATTCTTGGCCTTTTTGTACAACTAACTCTTAAGCAATAATAAACAATTAGAGGACATTTTAACAAAACTTACAAATTTGTATTTTTGATTTGAATTGCGCGCTCAATCTTGTCTGATAGCTCGATTAAATGTAGCCAGCAATAGACTCGATTTTTTTGTGACAGGTGTTCGGATGTAAACAATAGATTCAAAATATGTGATATTGGAAGAAAAGAGGCGAAAATCTTGGGAGAAAAATATATTTTTAAATTGTGAAAATCAGGTCAACTATATACTGAGAGTTTTCTGAACAATAGGCAAACAAATCTGTACGTAAAATATATCAATTTGAATTTTGCGCTATACAAAAGAAGTTAGTTCGATAACATGTGGCTGTCAATGAGTTATCGATTTTTTTAGTGACAGCTGTTCGGATGTAAACAAAAGATTGTGACATTCAATGTTTCTGATATTGATTGAAAAATGGCGAAAACCCCGCAAGGCAAGCGAAAACCTTGGGTGAAAAACCTCTATTCGAATCGCGAGTATCCGGACAACTATACGGATGTGAGTTTCCTTAAGGACCTGCAGACAAATCTGCATGTTCGTCGTTACACATTGCGCGAGGCTCTCGGCGGCATCACTGTGCTAAACAATCAAATTTCCTGCATTACCGGCTTCCTGATACTCTACCATGTGATGCTTTGCGATCGGATAGCACCCACCAGCATATTGGTGCCGACGTGCATCATTACTGCCATTGGCTATTTGTATTATCGTGGCAGCAGCCTCACCATGATAATGCTGGGCGAGGACTCCAAGACCCTCGTCACAGTGCTGCTCTTTGGCTACATTTTCTCGCCCATGCTGCACACACTGACGCAGGCCATCAGTACGGACACCATATATACAACAACGTTCTTTGTGATGCTCTTCAATTTGATGTTTACGGACTACGGCCTGGACGTGGCCATGGTATCCAAAGCGATCTCATTGAATGCGGCCATATTTGGTGCCATCTGTTTGGCCTCGAGACTGTCAACTTCTTATCACGCCTTTGTGCTCCTCGTCGAGGCAGCGATCTTCTTTGTGCTGTATCCCATTATGACAGCGGCCAGATGGCATCCCTACTGCATGGTGCCCATCTTTGTGATCTGCTGCGGCGCTCTCTACTTTCTGTCCCGGCCCGTGCTTTATTTGTATGCGTGCACCACACTCTTCATCAACTTTGCGTGTCCCTTGATATTTGTGAGGCAGCAGCACTACAAGTTCAACATCCACGGACCTTGGGACGAGGCAATCGTAGAAGAGAACACCGAAGAGAATCTCGATGAGAACTTATAGCGCCAGCTTCGCTTCTCGGAGATGCAACACATCGATGATGGGGAGCAAGAGCTAGACTATTAAATTGCAACAACTTTGTTTTTTTGTTTTCATTTTAACCACATTACACGTGTGTAATAGAAACACATTTTATTCTGGATGCCCACATTCCGAACTCGGCACATTTTCATTGTAATTATTAAAAAAAAAAATATTTATATAGATTTGTATATAGCTAAGTATAACTCTGTAAATAAAACAAATGTCGAAATGCAATTTATATGTGTGGTTATTTTCTTTTTTTGGTTTCCATTTTGTATCATTTAATTGTTATGATTATGCTTGATACATATACATATATATAAATATATCATATATTTTGATATATATATATTTACAAACATATACACAGAGGAATACGAAACAATCGATCGTGAAATAATACAGCGTATGTTCGTACTGTTTATGATAAAGATTTTTGTTTGCATTTGCTTAAAGAGTTCTAATTAATAAAGTCATTAAAAACGTCATTTATACAATTTGCATTATTACAACTACTAAGAATAATAATAGTAACTAATGCCTAAAACTTGCAATGCACTTTTCTTTTGTTTCTCTCAATTTGCATAAAGCAATACACTAAAGTATTTTTTCTTCTTTCTTCATTGTAATTATACTTGCAACTTTTCACTAAACAATCGCACCAAACACGTCTCCAAAAAAACGATCGCTGTCTTTAATTATTAACTATTTATAACTATTAAATACAATATAGTTGCTATGTATATAGATTTTATTTTTTGTTTTCTTCACGTATAAACTTTTTCAAAATGTAAAAAATCGTACATATTCATTTTTTTGTTTGTTTTTGCTTTTGGACTTAACGCTAAGAATTAACTATCAAGTTGTTGTTTAGTTAATGCTATTAACATCTCATATAATCGTATAATTTATATGAACTGCACGCTATTATTATTATGTCTAATCATTTTGATTTCAATTAAACTAGCACAAAATATAATATTTATTATTATTTATAATATAAAATACGGTGCGCTGCTTGTGTCTGTTGTGTAAAAAGAAGGGGGGACACACACAACACCTAGAGGTTGGGTGGGGCAGGGCCAGAAGCATGGTCACATATACATAAACGCACTCACACACACACACGCACGCATGCACGCTATTAACTAAACTCTCTTCTTGCCAACAACAACAACAAAATGTTGAGAACCCGACACTTGCCGCCTCCACAACACAACAATTAAATGTCCCGTAAAATTCAACTAAAGAAACAGTTTTTTGTTTTTCGAGTTTCTGCTGCTGCTAAAAATCACCCCCTCCTATTTTCCTACAAAAAAACAGGACAGTCTCCATCGTCTCGAAAGTGCAAGCTTTAGAGAGCCACCTCATCACCGTTGCGTGTGCAGGCGCCGCCACTAAGCATCACCTGCTCCTGGCACTGCAGCTCAGCGCGCAGCTGGAGTTCGCGTCGTCGCTGGGCGGTCAAAGAAAAACTGACGACATCGTTGGCAGCGATGGCTTTGGAAGTTGCTTGGTTAGTTGGCTCGTACAATATATCACGTGTTCTGGTTGTTGTTGTCGCTGCTGCTGCTGCTGCAACTGCTGCTGCTGATGATGATGCTGTTGTTGTGCTTGTGCTCGAGTTGGTGGCAAAGTGTACTTGATGCTGATGCTGTTGTTGTGCTGGCGACAGTTGTTGTTGTTGTTGTTGCTGCTGTTGTCTTAGATGTTGTTGCTGCGGCAGTTGTCAGACTATATCGTTCTTTGGCGTTGACTCTGCTGCTGCCGTTAAGCCAGTTCCTCCATTGCCCAGCGACTGATTGCCGGCGGCGGCAGCGCTTCCTTCTAGCAAGGAGCCAGCTTCAACGTCGCCAGATTGACGCGCCGCATTGCGCTGACGACACAGATACGGTGAATTTGTGGGCGAAGGAAGTGGATTCTGTAAGCGAGTGGCAAAGTGAGAACTCAATTCTTTTACAGCTTATAATTCAAGTAATACCAATTTGTTGTTATTCTGACAGCAGGTGGCTTTAACACAGCCCTCATCCGTGGTGGGACAATCGAGAGCACAGCAATCGGAGCCACTCATGTTAATGCTGGAGGTGCCATCGGACATGTTGCAGCCTTCGATTTCGCTAAACTCCGGCTGTATGGTGGTCGAGTGTATGCCCTCGTTGTGGAAGAACTCCTTCACCTTCTCGGCAATCTTCATGTACTCCGACAAGTTGCGACAGCTGTGAAATACTTTGAGTTAGACATGTGATTGCAATAGCTTAAAGATTGCCAACTACCGTATGTGTGCTGAGGCAATGATGCGATCGCCAGCCAATTGCCAGACGTGGAATTCGTGCACAGCCAACACACCGTCGACCTTCTCCAGCAGACGCTTCTGTATGGCATCCACTTGGATGTGCGTGGGCACAGTTTGCAGCAGAATGAGCGCCGATTCACGCAGCAGCGGCCACACTGAGTGCAAGATGAGGGCAACCAACACAATGGAAAGGGCTGGATCGATATATAAACGATATTCCCAGTCGCTCAGCCAGACAACGAGCGCACTGACGACCACAATAACGCTGCCAAGAGCATCGCTGAGCACGTGCAAAAAAGCGCCACGCATATTCATCTGACCAGGATCGTGACTGTGACCGTGACTAGACTTTTTCACCTGCTGTTTCTCCTTCTGCTTCTCGTAGGCATAATCGTTCTGCTCGTCATCGCCTTCGTCCATGTTCGCCAGCTCAGTGAGGCGACTGTGATTGCGCGTCAAGCCACCGCCATGTGAGTGTCCATGGTGACCACCGTGTTCTGTAGGAGGGAGAAGTATCTTGATTTATTGGTTGCACTATATAGAGAAATATTTACTCTGCTTACCATAGAGCAGACAAAGACCAATCATGTTGACCAGCAAACCCAGCACGCCAACAATGAGCAGCAGACGTGGCTCATGGATTGGTTCTTTCTCGATGAATCTGTAAGGGATTAAAAAGTTTCATTAATTTAAAATTATTACAATTTTGTGTAACTAAATTATAGTTATTATACATAAGGATGGTTTATTATACTGTACAATTATGTTTGAGAAGCGTTCCTATTCTTTATTTTATTCTATTTTACTTTTATATTAGAACACTTTATCATCTATTAAAAATATGAATATTTTAAAAGGCAACTTAAATTTATATTGATCAATTCGAGCTTTTCAACTTAAAAAATTAATTAAATGCAATATAAACTGTGTAAAAATATATTAAATTATATATATTATATTATATCTCTATCATTATTTTTCTTTATTATTATTATATTAAATCTTTATCTTGCATTTATCTTGCGAATTTTGTAAATAGGAAAGAGTATTTATAAAAAGACCCAAAAAGGGGAAGAACTTTATATTGAGTATTGGAGCTTAAGTTGTTCTTAAGGATATGATGAGGTATTAACTTTTATGATGGCGCTGATAATTAAGCTCCTATCAATATCAATATAACTTATGTGAGCAGTTGGATTAGATAGATGCTCGTAACTCAGATTAGATAAGAACGAAATCAGTGTGGAAATATGTCAATCAATTTGTAATTCCAAGCCAATCCCCTTTGCGTTTCTACTTTGCACGTTCCGACAACGACGACGACGACGACATCGAAATGCGCATCGTAAAGTGGCGCGAGATATGCACATGGCATGCAAATGACAACAATCGAAAAGGCAAATAAAGAAAAATAAAATGTTCACAAAAAAGCGGCTAAAATTGAAATTAAAATAAAATAAATGGTGACAAGGCAACAGCAACTGTTGAGTCGTCATTCACTGGGCGTGTGTATGTCTGTGTGTAATTCGCTCTTTGTGTTTAACTTGGCATGGAACAGGTGTCTCACCTTTTGCATGCCTCGATCGTGATGCTGAAACAGAGCGCCACTAGGAATACAGCATTAACGAGCGCACCCAGCACCTCAGCACGTGCCCAGCCAAAGGTGTTCTTCGACCACTTTTTGGGTGACATCTGTGGGTGATTTTAAATACAATTAAATTACGATTTTTGTTAAATATTTTCATTGTGACTCACCTTGACTGAGAGGAATGATATGACCAGGGCAGCAATATCGCCCAGCATGTGAAAACTGTCTGCGACCAGCGCCATCGAGTTGGTCACATAGCCCACAATGATCTCCACGAAGAAGAACGAGGCTGTTAGCCACATCATCGAGAGCAGGCGACATTTTTTGCCCGAATATTTGGACATCTTGGAGAAACTGCAAGTGTAAAAGGAAGGAAAATTCAATATAATTGAAATGCTTATTTAGAAACTTAAAAAAAAGGAATTTTTTAAAAAGTTTAAGTTAAATGAATTGTTTTAAAGTTAAAGTTGATTCGATAAACTTTAATTAGAACTAGCTTAAGTTATGAAAATCTCCTCAAATTTTGCCTAAACTTAAACATAACTAATTCCTAAAAAAGCATTTCAAGAAAAAGGAAAAACTCTCTGAATTAAAATGCTTACTAAGAATTTAATAATATAAATAATAATTTAATGTCTACTTTAATTATAAAAAGCTTAATTCATTTAAGAAAAATAAAAAAATAAAATGATTAGGAAAATCTTTTCAAATATTGCTAAAACATAAACTTAAGAATCTATTATTTGAAATAATAATTTCAAGAAATATTGGTTCAATCAGCTAAAGTGCATTCAATATGAATACCTCTTTAAACTTTAGAATTTACTCCCTTAACACCTTTTTAAAATCTCACCAATTGAGGTGCTAAAAACAACATTTTAAACTGCAGCACAAAGTTCACATTTAAAGCGAAGTATCAAATGTTTTTTACGTGCAAAACTTCCGAGTTCATTCAACTTTGAAGATTGCATCAATCTATTATTAAGTTTTCCAAGTGCCAAAGCCAAGCCCTTTGTACAAATGCTATTAGCTTAAAAATTAGCAAACAAATTGAGTTATCTCATTCTTTCAATTTCTATTCCTATTCCCAACTTTGCATTGGGTGGGTGGAAGCGAAGTGGTTTAATTGAATGAAAAAAGTTCAAATTGGAAAACAATTTAAGCTACGCTTGAGCAGGCGTCGCAGCCACGCCCCCTTTTTGTAGGGCGTGGATGGGGGGTTTGGTAATTGTTTTGTTTCTTTCTTTTTTGCTCGTATTTATTTATGCACTCTTTTGCTGGTTTTTTATGCTTGAGTAGACAATAAAAGGGTGTGTGTGTGTGAGGGAGAGAGAGATATTTGATTGAACTTACACAAAGAACTGCATTTTTGCTGTTGCAGGATTGTTGTTGAAATGGAAGCAGCTGCTACTGCTGCAACGATTTTGTTGTCGTTGCTGCCTCGTTGCCTTTGGCTGTGCTTATGAATTATAAACTGATATTGGCAATTGATGGCAGCTCGATTTAGCCACATGGATACGGATACCCCTTGGCCATTTTTTATCAAGAAACAACTTGCAAGTCGCGTTCTCGTTGCACTCACAGCAGTAACAGCAGTAACAGCAGTAACAGTAGCAAGCAGCAACAGCAGTTTTGTATAAACAATAATATAAAACAAATTCAAGTGAAACGAATGAAATTCACCGAAGCACCAAACAGTCGTTGTCAAGGGACAGAGAGAGAGACAGAGAGAGAGGAGAGAGAGTCAGAAATGGGGAGCATGTAAGGGATGAGACTTTTTGTTGTGGTAGCTAAGAAAATAATTTGCATATTCGCATTTAGTTTATGCGATCGCCCCGTTGACTAAGCAACCCAAACAAAAAGCAAAACATCGCCCCCTCGAGACGAAGTGGGAGAGAGAGAGAGAGAGACGCAGAGTGAGAGGCAGTGATTGGCCATGAACAGGAAGTGAGGCCATTGCCATTGGCACTGACTGCATCATCAGCTCTTTCTGCTGCCCAACAACGATTGATTTTACAATCTCCTTATGGCTTCAATGAGTATTAAAATATGTACACAAATTGATTGTCGTGCTGTAGTCTAAATAATTCAAACAGCAAAACAATCGGATCAGTTACCCAAACAGAAATGAGAATCACTTGACTTTGCACGCCTTTGGCATTTACTTCCTATTTATAATAAGAATTTTGAATGGCTAGCTTTCTTCTCCCAAGATATATTTTAAAAGGTAACAATATAAGATTTTAGTTGAACAAAATTTACTATAATAACTTTTATATACACAATGCAAATACATTCAAAAGCATGATCTCAAATAATAAGCGAGCTAGGAAACATGCCATAGAATGTAATTTCCTAGAAATAAAGCGATAAGTATTAATATTTACATTGTTAAAAGCACTTCCTATTCAGAATTATCACATAGACAAATAAGTTTTGCAATTTGTCATGGCTGAAAAATTCAGTGTTTACGTCCCCGTTATAATGTCAGGCATTATCTTTATGATAACTTATTTAATTAGATTGTTACTTTTTTTAGAATACAAATATTAAAAACTTAAAATATACCAACAAACTTAGCTGGCGTTTAAACACAATTTCTGATATATACATACAATAATATCTTCAGTATTTATGATTTCTCAAAATGTGGTTCCCATAAAATAAAAATATTAGAAGTTATTTAAAACATATTTGTATATGATAAAATCCCCTACATATACCAAATACATATATCATTTGGCTTATTTAAGTATATTAATCTGGTTTATTTTAAGAATAATACAACACTGTTTTGCTTTTACTTAAAATGGGTCCTAAGTGCTTTCACTGATAATCTGGTATACTTTGTTCTTTATGGTATTTTTTCAATGCAGTACACTATCCATATACCAAATATAACCTACGATATGTTTTACTTTTTTTTTTAGTATTTAAGCTCCTCATATTTTAAGAATAATACCGCAATGTTTTGCGTTTATTCAAAATGGGTAGCGGGTATTCCACAGTTGAGCATATTCTATGTTCTTACTTAATAAATATATTAACAAATATGCCCACATTCTCGAAAAGTGTTTTAAATCAACGTCAAGTTGAAATTTCGCTAATTTGTTATCTCTTCAGTCTTTTTTTCGTAAGTTTTCGGCACACGAGACGCCAAAAATGTGGATTAACTGCGCTCGACCCGCTCAAAGTTTGCTTTCTGCAGGCAAGCACAGACTACATTTAGTGTGGTGTCTGTTATCTGGACTAATATTTGCGCTTTATCGTGTTATCAGCCATCAACTATGCATTAATCGCACTTACAACAATTCAGATGCCAACGTGTGATATGATATAGTCAACTCGCCCACTCTTCCTTCTTCCCGCCCGCACTATGAAGAATAGATAAATATCTGCAGTGATCCCCTCTAAAAAAGAACCCTTTATTGCGATAAGCGAAATCATTTCCAAAGTTGAACGTGCGCAAAAAAAATGATACAGAGCAAAATGCTTATCGAGGATTGTGTGTGTGTTTGTGGTTTCTGTGGTGTTTGGGTTAACAAACTTAATAATAATAAGTAAGAGCACAATATGATTACATTGTTGCTGAGCTAATTGTGCGATAAGCATTAGGAAGGGGCAAACTTATTATTCATAGCTAAGCAAACAGTGATTACAACTGAACTCTCTGGATATATTACACGCATTTCAATTATGACTAAGAGATGCTGAATTCTCTTCTTGATAACACAGTCTAGACTTTGGCAGTAGTTTTTCTTACACATTTGAATTTGCAACTTTAAGATAACAAACATGCTCAGCATTTGTTTATAGACCTATTGGTTAGGGTATATAAATAAAACGAATGCGATATTTGCCGCTGCTGTTGTTGTTTTTTGGCAATGACTGAGAGAAATTATTTAGCAACGTGAAATGTAAAATTAAAAGGCGAAGCACAGAAAAGCGTAGGAGAATCAGCGAGAGTATAAATAACAAATACAACTGAAGAGAGCGAAGAAAGAGAGAGAGACGATGTGTCGAGGTTTCACTGTGGATGACATTGATTGAATATTTATTTTGCTTAATAAGTTCAATTTATTATGTAATTACTTTGTAATATAGAAAAAAAAAAACTTGAATAACAATAATAAAAGTATAATAACAATAAAGTAGTCTATACCTATTTTGATATGGGAATTTTTCTGAACAAGTTATAAATTTATTTTAATATTTTTTCCAAGTAATAAAATAGCAGCAAATTTCAAGTTTTGTGCGTGTTTTTAGTGATCAAACTTTTGTGGCAAGTTTTATTAGGCATGCTACGTTATTTCTCTGGAACATAAAAATACTAGTACGAAAGTTTTAAAGCGCTGAACGCAATTTTAGTATCAATTAACAATTTTACTTGCTTCATTAAAGAAACTTTAAATTAAACATGCGTTTATATAGCTGTCATAACTATGCTGTTGAAGAATAATTGTTTTCCTAATTGAAAATATACATAATGAATATAACGTGCTAACATATAACATGTCATGAATATAACATGTCACATCTCTATTAAGATATTATATAAAGAAAAGTATGAGTAACATTTACTTATGCTGGCAATGAAGTTGTTTTTACTGTATTCTAGGATAATTTAACTATTTTTTAATAAAAAAAAAAAAAATTAATTTTTTAAAAATTTTACAGTGTTACCACTTAAAGTACCCCTTAGCTGTGATAACCATGCTCTTTAAGTTATAAAAAATAATAGTTCCTAATTAAAAATATATATATTGAATATAATTATATACTAACGATAATGTCACATCTCTATTAAGATATTATATAACAAAGAGTATGAATAGCATTTACTTATGCTGGTAGTGAAGTTGTCACCTTCACACTTGACTGCTGCGGCGGTGTGACTTTGACAGTCTTAGTGACAGGGACTCAATGCAGCTGATAGCCACAGAGAGTACATGAGCTTTTAAGCCACTGTCCGATAGCAGAGGCAACAGCAGCAGCAACCAAAGAGACACCGCAACACAACTTTGCTGGACGAGGGCGATAAAATAATTTATGGAAACGTGTCTGGCAAGCAAAAGCAAAATGAAGCGAAGTCCAAGCAAGTAACTAACCAATAACCAAAATGTTTTTAGCCACGCTAAAACAGGAGGCAGCCAAAAAAACAAACAGAAAACTGCGTGGTTATTACTAAAAACAAAAAATACAACACATTTGTTGCTTGATGAAATCAAAGTGTTTCTTTCTCTTTCTCTCTCACACTCTCTGTATTGGTCTGTTGCTGTTTCTGTTTCGGTTTTTGGTTTGTCGCTTGGCACATTTTGGCATTTGCGGCATCAGGTCACATAACCCTCCCCCCTCCTCATCCCAATCCCCATTTAGTAGTTGCGTTTCATGGTTATGTCACAGTCAAAGCAAAAACCAGTCTCCAAGCACGTGATAGTTTTAACTAATTGCAAAGCAAGTACCGAACCCTCATCATCATCATCGTCATCGCTATTATATGTAGAACCAACGATACCTCAGCTATAGCTATAGGGAAATCCAAGTTAAATGTAATTGTTATACGTACTCGAACAATATATATAATACGAATTGTAATTAAAATTCTCATTCACAAATGCACTTGACCATGACTAAAGCAAAACGAGGCTAAACTAACATATAATGTAACATTTAGATATTTTTGTAACTGCACAACAAAAAAACTTTGCATTAGTTGTAAGTGCAGCCTTTATAGTTGAAGATGCTATTGGTTTGAAAATAAGAAATCAGAATCGAATAAAACGAATTTTTAGTCATTAAAATGATGAATAACAATTTAAATAGTGCTTAAATTTGGAGAGCAAATAAATACTGAATTCGTTATTTTGAATTTGATTTCAAGTTTCAGTAAGATTCCATTTAAACTAAACTTCCTAACAAATTCTATTGCTAAAATGTGTAAATAAATACTAAATATAAGAAATTTATACCTTGGAATAGTAATAAATGTAATTCCTAGTTTTAAAAGAATTCCAATTAAATGAAAGAATCCAGAAATTTGCTTTATATTAATAAAATGTGGTATAAATAAACGCCAAATAGTCAAAGGAGTCTAATTCGTAAGGATTCCATTTAAATTAAAGACTAATTTATATGGTTAAAATATGGAGAACTGAAAAGAGTAAGAGTACGAAATTAAAGACTAAAGATCCTTACAATTCCGATTGCTTAAGTATTTAGTAAATAAATCATAATTTAAGAAATGCATTCTTTTGTATTTAACGATTTCTAGTTTATGTTTTGTATGAACTCTAAATACGCAATTTACTTTACATTGTTAAATGGTGGAATATATAAATAAATTATACTAACATTTTGAAATTTGAAGAACTTGAATTTGAAGATTTATAAAGATTCAAATTAAATAAAACGTCTTCAATTTTCAAAATTTTAATATAATTCATTTAATATTTACATATGTATTCCACAGTTTAACAATATATAGTAATAAATTGCGAGATTCTTATCTGTAACTAATAAATACGAAATTTAAGAAATTCATAATATAAAAATTCAAAGAATTTCATTCAAACTAGAAGTTTGTTCTCGGAACAAAGTTTGGTGCATAACACATAACTAGCCATAATAACTTTTGCCTTATCTAGTGCAGATTCCGAGCATATTTATAAGTTTCCGCTTTGTTCGTCGTCCCTCAAGGATAAAGCGCCATACACACATACAAACACACACACACGAATGCATTTATTTATAGCTAAAATGATGACAATGTATATAGAGTGTGAATACATTTAGTTGCAGCACGTGATTTGCCTACGCATTTATTGCGGCAATTAAACATGCAGCTCGCATGCAAATGCTTCAAAACTGTACAAAATGTTGCAAGTGCGGCAGCAGCAACAACAGTAGCTTATTCACACACACAAACACACACATATTACATACAAAGGCAAACAAACATAAATATACACTCACAATTGTTTACTTGTGATATGAGCAGAGTGGAGGCAACAATTGGGTTACAATATTCTAGGTCATGTTGTTTAATTGGCCGCTCTCTATGCGAGTTCAGCACTGAGTGCAAGTGTGTCTCTGTATGTGTATGTGTGTGTGTGTGTGTGTGGGAACCATCCACTCAACTCAGTTTCGGACATGGCTGAACTTTTGGCATATGCTGTGTGGACTTTATGCCCTAAGCAATAGTTGCTACTTCTGCTGCAGAGGCTGCCACATGGCAACATGGCAACATGACAACCTGTCGCAAGCGGCATCAACATATTTCACCCAGCGATAACACATTTTGGATGGTCTCGCAATCATTAATGCTGCCCGTTCGGCCTTGTGCCAACATTTTGTGGTTAAAGCTTTATCAATGGCATGCGATATTTTCAGATAAGACATTTAGTTGAACAGTACGAATTTACTTTTAGTAGTACTTCAAGCAAACTAATTAATTGGCTACTTAAGCGATGATTATAGTTGTATATCATTTGGGCATTTTAATTGAAATAGCGCTAACTATGATAACAAGGATGCTACGAGAAGAAAACGATTAAACCACATCAACTACAACAACCTTTCCAATATAAACAGAACAGTGTGGTATTATTCATAAAATATACCAATATACCAAAAAATAGGTCTTATTTCGAAGTTTGTCTTTGGTATATCTATATAGTGCTACATTCGATATATACCATATAGCCGAAATATACCAGATTGTCAACCATTTGTAACAAAATTAAATTAAATTAATTCTGGAATAACTTCTAAGATTTTTAACTGATTGTAACCAAAGAGAAATACATACAGAATTAAAAGTGAAAAATACACAAGTAGCTAGACCTGAAGTATTATAAATATTCCCAGAAAATGTTATGATCTTAAGAGTTCACAATTGACTGATTTTAATCAAGAATATTAGTAAAACAATTTCAACTATTCAAGTATTTCAAAAATTTCAAGTATTTCCTTCTATTATACACCTCTAACAACAACATCTACAGCAAGTTACATAAAGTTACCTTCAAAACCCCAAAAAAAAAAGTATCACTCATTTAATCAAATGGACAGGCGGACAAACGAACCCAACTACGAAGAGTTAATCAAAAAATGTGACCCTGGAGCAGAGTCATAAACATTATGAAGCTGCAGCTGTTGCAAAGCTTTTAAAAGCTCTTCCTTGGCACCCTTTTTTTTAGTTGGAAATCCTGTGGATTATTCATGTAAATTGTGCAATTTCAGTTAACGACTCTAGTGTAGAGCGATGGCGAACAACTGTAGCAAAGCAAAAGAAATCAAATAATTATTTTAATTAGAAAATTGCATGGGCCGCAAGGTCTCCGCCCCACCACCAGCAACAACGACAACAACAAAATCAACGACAACAATTGCGGAAATTGTGCCGGCAACAATTTTTAGCCATTGACTACGTGGCTGGCGGACAATTAACCCGCTTTTCCACGCAGCCCGGAAAATGGCAAATGAAAAGTGGGAGGAGGAGGAGCCTCGAGTCGTTTGTTTGCAGAGCGCGGAAAAGCGCACTCTAGCTTCGTAGGAAGGAAACGCATAGAGAGACAACTGACCCAACTGCGCTCAGCCCTGCGCTGCCTGGACAACTAAAGTGGGCCAGGTGAGTCAGTTTTTGATTTATTTATGCAAATTCTGTGGTGCGATATAAAAAAGAAGGGCGGGTGTACATATTGTGTATATGTATATAGCAGCTAACCTGCTGACCCAATTTCCAAAGAGGCTACCCGAGCGCAGTTTTCCCCGCCAGCCATAACAACAATGCGTTGACAGTCGTAGTCGTTGAAGTGGCGGCCAAAAATTGCAATCTGCAGCTCTGTTGCTAACAAGAAAGCTAAAGTCAAGTATGCTTGACTATGAGATACTTGTTAAGTTATGAACTACATATAAGTATTCAGATTAAGAGTGTATAGTATTGAAATCTTCAGCTCTGTTGCTAACAAGTAAGCTAAAGTCAAGTATACTTGACTATGACATACTCGTTAAGTTATGAACTAAATAAAAGTATTGAGATAAAGAGACTATAATATAGAAAACTTTACAGAGATCTCACACAGGAAATAGTCTGCTATATCAACCAACACTATATGATTAAAATGTATAAGTAAAAATACATCCTAACTTTATGCACTAAAATTGCTAGGT
Organism: Drosophila albomicans; assembly: GCF_009650485.2. NCBI lineage: Eukaryota > Metazoa > Arthropoda > Insecta > Diptera > Drosophilidae > Drosophila > Drosophila albomicans. The sequence goes on along the minus strand of NC_047629.2, from coordinate 43,497,513 downwards.
ATAAAAATATGTCAAAACGAAAAAATGTGACAACGACAGATGAACAAAAAGCAAGTTGACAGCGCCTTAAGCTGGAGTTGACAGCACTGTTAGCAATCAAAATCTCAGTTTTCGTGGGAGTACGCGAGTCTAGTTGCATTTTTCGTTATCATAAACTCAAGTGCAGGGTATCGGAAATTCAAGTATGCCAAAAATGGGGCCGTACAATATTTATTGATAAATCAATCAGCAGATTACATTTCATGTCGACTACCTAAACAAGCTGTGCACGAATAGACACACATTCGTACATAGCACATATAATTGGATATTGTCGAGCAGATGCGAGACTTTTGCATTCTGTAGTTGCACATTTTGCTAGAGCGAAAAGCAAAGGCAATTGTTATCAGAGAGCAAATGTTCTTGGAGCGTTGGCTTATCTGGCCAGCTAATTAGAGTAATCAGAAATGAAGGCAGTTTAACCTAGTTAGTTTTTGTCATAAATCTATAGCATTCGTTTATAATCGTTGGGCAAACATAACCCAGTTCTCAAAGTGCGTCAAGTTCTAGTTCTAGTTCTACTTCTGTGGTACACACTATTTACAACCATAAATCAAATATTGAATGTACTTTTAGTAAATTGGGTGGGAGACAAAGCGAAATGCATTAATAAACACAAAATGAATCTTATTTGGCGCGAAATTTAATTAACACGTATTGATTTTTTTTGCACTCAATTGTATTGGAATAATTGACAAAGCAAAAACCGCACAGCTGATGGCAAAAGGGGAATTCAGTGGGGTGTGGTGGGAGAGGAGGGCGGCAGCTTTCGTTGTTTTGTTCTGCCTCAATATGGAGCGTGACCTTTAAACGATAATTGAAAATGGCAAACCTGACGACGCTCTCTGAGGGCGCGCTTAAATGTCACAGCAACAGACAACAGACAGCAGACAATGTTAATAAATGCTCATATCTTAGAAAGACATATGGAAGGATGTATAGATAATTGGCTGGACACTAAGCTGGTAATTTGTTAGTTTATTCAATGAATCGATAGGTGAATAAGCTTTGATAATTGAGAGAACAACTAAGTTATTTCATATCATAAGCAAAAATTTCATTAACAACAAATTTGTATAGACAATTTTTGAATCTGCCGAAATGCAAAACTTGATTGATTTAATAATGAAAAAGCAAAAAATTAATCATAGAAGAATAGATTGATGAACTTTTCGGGACTGCTTTTTCAATAAATGGATATAACAATTAAAACAGGAAACGACTAATGGAATAAAGATTCAATATTGAAGAATGACGCTTACAATGACTGTGAAAATCCGCAAATAACAATCTATTGGGAAGAAACTACAACAGTGTTTAACGAGACGATGGGTGAAGAACCGACAAGATAAAATTGAAACATGAATCAGAAGTATATTTATTTAAATGGCCATGGCCAAATGATGATTACGACTAATGACTAAGACGTCGTCCCCAGACTGTGAACGGGGCAAAACCAGTTACTAAGGTAGCCGGCAATGTGAATCAACGTGTAACTGATGCAGCCAGAAACCAGTAGAACAATTTTAACAACACAGACAAACAAACACAAGCATAAACATGCACGTGCATGCTCATAGTACGTTATTTAGGTAGGCCAAGGGAAAAACAAACGGCACAGCAAGAAGTTTTTCACGAATGTCAACAATTATTGAGGCTCATCCGCACACAAACTAATATGGAGGTGGATGGCATTTTGCCTACCTGTGTGCCTGAGTCGTGTACCTGCCGCCCATTTGGGCGTGAGAGCGCGCAGTTCACTGACCTAAAGCAACAACAACACCAAGCTAAGCTGCAATTGAGTAAGCTCAACTTTGAGATACCCGCTACTAAGTTTAAGAGAATAAAATAGGCAGAAAATAACTGAATAACTAGCAAGTTTGCAAATATTTCAAATTCTTGTTATTATTGTGTATATAAAAATTGACACTATCGCTCTAAAATTGCAAAGAAATGGAAGCTACATCTTTTGTAGTCTCTAAGATCGATGTGTTTGTGAAATAAACATTAAGCAAACATACTCTTTAGAAATAAAATTTCTATTCCCACAAAGTTATAATACTCTCCTAAACTACTGCTAACGGGTATAACAACAGCAAGTTCGCACAGGTTTCCTTTGAGTTTGTTATACAGACGCACACACACACGCACTAACACAGACACATACACTTCAATTGGATGTTCTTTCACTATTTCTCAATGAGATTCGGATTTGACTTATACGCTACCTTTGTAAGACAAGGAGGGAAAAAGAATGCAAGAGGGAAGCAACACTTACCGAAATTTAAAAGCTGTTTTGTTGCCGGCGCTTTTGAATGTGTTTTATTTTTTGTTGGTGTTGAGTTGGGTGCTTGTTATCCACACCGTTTTGTAGGCCGCAGGAAGAGCGGCTTTGATTTTTATCTACAATCACAAAGTATTATTATTACTAATTTATAACATGCCTGTTGTTCGCGCTATCAAAATCTATCATTAATTTTCACTACTACAGCGCCCACATCTGCAAGTGTGTGTGTTTTTGAGCAGAGTGCTCTCATCTACATGCAATACACTCTTGTTCTTCAATGTGTGTGTGTATGTATGGTGAGATGGGGGAAACGCGTTGTGATAAAGGCAAAGCAAAGCGCCGATAAATTGACGTCGTCAATACGTTATTCGCCTTTGTAATGCGTGCAAAACAAAATACTTCTTAATAAACAATGCATTGTTTGAGTGGGTGCATACGCAGAAGTATAAATGCTAAGAGGAAAACGCGAAGTATGCACAGTTATCTTGTAAAATTCTGCACGCCACGCGCAAAATTCCTGCGCTCTCTCGGGGGTGGGGGCGGGCGGCAGGCGCACGGCACGCCTGATTTATGTACACACACACATACTTGCATACAAATCGTATGCATGTGACAGTGTATGTGTATTGCTAATAGTGCACACAGCGTATAATGACATCGCTACACGTTAACACACACACATACAGTCTGAAATCACAATATACATGTGTATGCATGTATGCAGAGTATATTGACAACAATATTCGCAAGGCAATTCACACTTTTGCAGTTTAGCGCAGTTAGCACGTGCACTTGTCGAGAATATCTTTTGTTTTTTATTTATGCCTTCATTGCAATCTGCGCATTACCGATTTTGATTTATTTATTTTATTTTGTGTTTCCGATGCAAGACAACTGCGGACACTCGACACTTGCGACTTTGTTAAAATTTTCAAGACAACTGACGGCGTGACCATTCCCGTAAAAGCTAAAAAAACACCACTCAAGCATTCAACAGGGTGACCAAACAACCCACCTACGAAAGCAGTGTGCCCGCAACACGTATACGATAGGTGTTTTGCGATATATCGCAGGGCTGCAATATAACCGAACTGTTGCTGTTCGAGGGAATTCCCTTTATATAATTCAAAATGAAACAAGTGCTTGGAGTTACAGTCTTTTGGGAACATTTTAGAAAAAAAAAAACATTTTAAATATATGACAAAGTTTAAGATTAGTATAGTAGTTATCACGTACGTCGCTTCACAATCTCCAGGTTGGCCAGCTTGAGAATGCGATTGAAATCAACTTTAGTGTGTGCGCGCCAATAGCTGCAGCGGCCCCACATTACGGCCGGATAATTGGGACTCGTTATGCCGTGGAAAATGCGTGCAATGTTGCGGCCACTGAACGTATTATCGGGATACATGTTGATCAGAGCATGAACATCGGAAATAATGTGGTCATCTGGCACATTACTTGGCTGTAAATTTAAAGTAATATTAAAAAGACATTGAAAAAATTTAATTGTTTTTGTATACCTCAATTTCCAGCTCCAAATCTTGCGGATAATCATTGCGGAAGTAGTTGCGCACAATGCCCTTCAATTGAGTGGAACGATCTTGCGGAAAATCGACGCTACAGCAATGAACACACATGTTGTAAGCCACAGCGGACAAACCATGTGCCACATACTGTAATTGAATGAGCTGGGTGCGCTCCTGCTTAACAGAGCGAGAGTACAGCGTATCCAAGGCATTGTCAATTTCCGCCTCACTGAAATCTCCCGGTGCCTTGATGCGAAAACCGAGATCAAAGAAGCTGACGGTAATAGGCGAGCGCTTGGGATAGCCGTTGACTAAGGATTGATGAAATGGTTAGCAAGAGAATAATAAATAAAGTTTTTTCTCATCTTACTTTGCATCCACTCGAGGTTCTTTAACTGATACTTGACCACACCGCTGTTCCAGCCGATGCCAGCAGCAATATCAATCACAGAGAACTCTATGATGTTGGCGTCTTCCTTGAACGTCTTATTCTTGATCTGTAGCGCAATAGCCATGGCCAGCGGCGGACATTCCTTGGCTGCATGTCTTTTTGAAAGAAGAATGATTTACTAAATCTATACGCAAAATTCGAAATAGTCTTTCCAACTTACTTGAGGTATTTGGGACCGCCGTAGGAGATGACTTTGGCCATAATGTAGGCAGAACTGAGCACATTCATGCACCAGCGTGGCTCCAGCTCCATGTAGCACAGCAGCGTCGATATATTCTCAGCTGGTATGTCAAGTGCCTCGACAGTTTGCTCCACCGAGAAACCAATCTCATGGCCGGGACAGATATGCACTCGAGCGCCAGATGTATCACTGAAATCCGCCGCATCTTTTAACTCACTTACAGTGGCTTCCTCGACAGCTGCTGCACTGTTGCTGCTGCTGCCTCCAGCACGCTGCTTGTCACAGCAACAGGGCACAAAAATGCGTTGTAGCAGCTTGCGGATGACATGTCGATCAATCGAATTGGCGTAAACATGACGCCGCAGTTCGCTTTGATCATTGCCCTTGGCATCCAAGAAGAGATGACAATGCGAAGTGAGGCCATCGCGACCAGCGCGTCCAATTTCCTGCACATAGCTCTCGAAATTCCGTGGCATATTGTAATGGATAACAGCACGTATGTCCGGCTTGTTGATGCCCATGCCAAAGGCAATGGTGGCCACCACAATGCGCAGCTCGTTCGCCATAAAGGCGTTCTGCACTGTACGTCGTCTGGATGCGGGCATGCCGGCATGATAAGGTTCCGCCTGCCAATTGACACGCTTGCGCTTCTTCTTCGTCTGCTCTGGTTCAGCTGTTGACTTGCGATCCTGCATGCAGGTTCGTATAAAGCCGGCAATGCGTTCGCACTCATCACGTCTTGTGCAATAAATGATGATCGACTGACAGCTTTCAAATCTGAAAGAACAATATGATTAAAGAAGTCAACTCGGTGCATCTAGTTCACCTAACTGCCTCTTACCTCTCGCTGTTAAGCAGCTGCAGCAGCGCCGCATCGCGGTTCTCGTCCTTGGACACCGAGAGTACAAGATTATCGGGCAGAGGAATATCACTGATAATGCCTCGCTCGCCATCCGTAATGCCCAAGTGATTAATAATGCTGATGCGCGTGGGCAGCGTTGCTGTGGCCGTCAAACCCAGAACTGTTTGCACTCCCAGATTCTTCTTGAGCACCTTGCAGATCATCAGATAGCTGGGACGAAAATTGTGACTCCACTGCGACACACAATGCGCCTCATCGATGCAGGCAAAAGCAATAGGCGGCAACGTTCGCAATATGGCACCAAAACCAGTCGCACGCTCTCCGGACACAACAGCCTCGGGTGATACGAGAAGTATATCAATCTCGCCATTGGCAATCAGTTGTTGTATCTTCATCCGTTGCTGCGGCGTCTGATTCGTGTGCAGGCAATGAGCACGCAGAAAATGCGGCACTCCCGTCACTTGATCCTCCATAAGCGACACCAGCGGCGAGATGACCAAGGTGATTGCTCCCACACGACGACTGTATAGATAAGCAGGCAATTGGTAGCAGAGCGACTTACCGCTGCCCGTGCTGAGAGTGACCAGCGTGGACAGTCCGCTGAGTATCCGCATGACAGCGCGATCTTGACCTAAGGGATATAAAATGTGGTTAATGCTATAGCTTTCGAATGAGATGCTTTTAATTTAAGATTGATTTGAAGAAGTTTAACAAATTTGAACGCGTTAGCTTATTTGGTGTCTCTAGTTGTTATAGTTTTAAAGTTTGATTTACTTAAAGCCAGTCGGGAATAGACAGAACTGAATACGTACACTACATAGCTTGCAACACTTTAAGGATAGATAAGAAGTAATTTTTCCTGCCCAGTATTTGCTCGATAAATTAAGCTAAGACACAAAACACAGTTTGTAATCAAACCCTTACTAACCTAAAACACGAACCAGTTGCAGTTTCTCTTTTCCATAAATACTATAAATTCAGGTTTGGACTGAATGAGTTTTTCCTAGAATATGATACTAATAGAACTTTAATGCTGTACTGGTTCAATTACTCAATAAATTTAAAATCCAAAAAAATCTTCCATTCTTCAGATATAAAAAGCAGCTTATCATATTATCAGCTATACAAATTTGAATTTCTTACCCTTGCGAAAGTCCTTGTGGCCAAACAAATGCAGCGCTTCGGTGACCTCCGCTGTTAGCTCTTGCACACTACCATCCGCATTGAGATCGTAGAGAGGTTTGACGCCACCATGACCACTACGCACCTGGCCGGTAGTGGAGCTGGCATCCAGGCCCGCCTGCTTGAGAAACTCCTCGGGTATCTTGTGACCCACATAGCTCTTAATGGGCGAGACCTGTTTTGCCGTTTGCGAGGAAGCAACTGCAGCATCGAGTGCTTCAAAGTCCATGTCAGAGTCATCGCTGGACATGTGTGGTTCATCGACTGTACCGCTTGCTTCATCTACATCCATTTCAACTGCAGCATTTTCCTCCTCTTCATCGCTGCTGCTGCTGCTGCTATTGGCACCTTGATAGATGGCTGCATTGGCTGCCTGAGGCAGCCGCTCAATGTTGCGACTGTGCGCCGCCAGTGCGCCCTGCGTGGCCATCTGTTCCGCCTCCTCCAGCGTGGGAAATGGCGATGGATCCTCTTCAAGCTGAGCGCTCAATGGCAACAACGCATCGCCTTTTACCTTGCAGTTCTGGGCAAAGTGTCCGACTCCACCACAATTGAAGCAGGTGAGCACACCACCATCACATCCACCCATGTCCATGTCGGGACCAGTCAAAGCTGCTACTCGTTTCTTGTGACGCCACTGTTGCTTCTTGTACTTGGAGAAATTGATGGACTTTTTGCCTCGTGCAAATTTCTTCTTCTGTATGTTGATGGTGACAAAGTTCTCGTTCAACTTGCCAGATGCGATTTTCTCTTCCAGCTTCTTGCGCGCCATGGCTCGCTTCTCATCGATCGTGGCACTTGGTCTGGCTCCCGTTCCAGCAGCAAAGTTGCTAATGTAACGTTGCGCCACAACGTCCGCTTGCTCCAAGTCGTTGGCCTGGATGCGCGGCACAGATGTAATGTCGCCCGACTCCAGGGCGAGCACATACTTGAGATCCTCGGGATTGAGTGGCTGCTCCTCGGGTTCCCCCTCCTCGGCTGCCTCATTAGCAGCTGCCTTGGCTTTGCCCTTTACAGCACGTGGCTTCGTTTGCTTTGGCAGCTTCTCCGCCTTCGGTTGCTTTTCTGCCTTCGGCTGCTTTTCAGTCTTGGGCTTTGCTGCTGGCTTCTTTTCAGCTTTGGGTTTTTGGCGTTTGGCAGTGGCCTGCTTGCGCTTCGCCTTCTTCGTTTGCTCTGGCTCGTAAGTTGCATCACGTTCCTCATCCGCCGAAAAGTCTTTACCCTCTTCCTCCTCCTCCTCCCCCGCCTCCAGCTTCTGCTCCATTTCAATTTGTGGCGGATCAATACTTTGTGCTGGCTCAGTTGCCCGCTTTACTTCGGTCAGCGCTGACGGAGAATCATTTGTGGTCATTATCTTTCGCCGCTTAGCAATTTGACGGTACTCTGGCTGCTCTGCTTCCTCCTCGCTCTCCTCCACCACCGAATCCGAGTCGGAATCCTCAACAACTGGCGCTGTTGCAGTTGGCGTAGCGGCAGCTTGCAGCACTGGAGCTGGCTGCACTACAGCTGGCTGCTCCTGTGGCGGCTCTTCTAATTTCATCACTGTTGGCTTCAGCTTGCTAACATCGATGTTGGACAGTCCAAAATTGTGTTTTTTGCCAGCCGGCGTAGCATTATTATTGGGTTCCGGCTCCATTTGCCCCATTTGTGGCTCCAGTGAGTTCTGCGCCGTGTTGCGTTGCAACCAACGTTCATCCACATGTGTTTTGATGGCCTCCTTACTTGCCTTTGGATCCGCCGCTAGCAGCGCATTGCCAGCAATAGCTTCTGCGGCCTTAAAGTCTTGTGCCTTGCGTATGAGTATCGTTTCCAGGTCGGGCAGCTGCTCCATCATTGATGCATCGTTGTCGCCTTTGAGCACACTCGATGCACTCATATTGAGGGAGCTGCGTGACATAGGCTTGCGAGGATTGCGCTTGGCAAAGCTGCGAGACGATTGAAACAGTTTGTTGGTTATGCTCGGTTTAATGCTGGGCGTTTTTGACTTGGCGGACTCATCCAAAGAGGTGTTCTGCTGCTCCACTGGTGGCGGTTGCTTTTTGCTTACGTTTTCACCCCAGGCGGTTTGATTTTGGGCTAGCTCTTCGGCAGCCTCAAATTTGCGTATCACATGATTCTCATCGAGATTGGCCAGATTACTGAGCGCTTGTGGCGTAGGCAATTCTTGAATATTGGAGAAACTCTCACTGTTGCTTTGCTGCACCAATGCGGAAATGTCCATCGGCAGCTGTGGACCGTCATCGAGTGTTGAGACACCCAAATCCTCGGATTGCGTCATTTCCAGCACATCGAAACCATCTTCGCTGAGCACATCGTTGAGGGTCTCCTCGAGAAACGATGTCTTCAGCTTATAATACATTTTGTAAGAGTCGCGTATCTCCTGGCTGGCCTCTCTTATATCGTACTGCAAGTAAATCTCATTAATCTCTGCGCCCAACTCTAAACAAAATGAATTATTTACCTTGGAGGGCACTCGGCCGTGTTTCTTTTTGAAATCGTTCTCCCATATCTTGACGCGCAGCTTGTACTTTTGGTATTTATCTTTAAAAATTGATTCGTCCATAGCGTTGTTGGGAATTATTACACTTACTACATTTAAAAACACACAACTAAGCAATATAAGGCAGATGGATAACACACCTGTTTTTTGCTGAGCGCGCGCTTTTTCTGCAATGGCAGCAGTTGCAAGGGCGGCGTTGCCAGAACTTTTGTAGATGCCATAGCAATGGTGCCAGATTGTCTTAGTGGCCATGGTGTTGGCTGTTGGGCGCCAAATTTGAAACGTACACATCTACAAGACACTGGAGACAACAATCCTGTGGAATTTTAAATATAGACGCATATTTAAAATTCGAACCCAAATTCGGTAAACTATAAGAAACAATTGCTGCATTCCAATATTTATTTCCCATCATTTATTTGAATAGTTTTTACTCCTCCTTAGTGTTTTATTCAATAATCATTTTCCATTTTATGTTATACAGAAGCTTAGCAGTTGCATTTCATGTGTCTTCGGGAAGCAACAAATTACAGAAGTAAAAAAAAAACAATTTTAATTGTGTGTAGTACACAGAATTCGTTAAACGAGGAATTACAAAAATATCAATAGCAAAAAGCACACGCAACCCAAATTTCCAGATTTTTGCTTATATCGAAATGACACTTATAATTCAAATATCTAAAGTTAGACTTTCCAAGTGCGACGGCAGCAGCTAAAGCGGCGGCGGCGGCAGTTCAGGCGATAATAATGATTTAATCGTTTTGCGTGCGTTACGTTTGTTTTGTGGAGTGGTGTTGTAGTTTGGGATGTTGCGGATGTTGTGTAGTGATGAATTGTAGGTAGGTGTAGATCAAATGCCTTTACTGTCCAAATCCAATCCCAATCCTACATGAGTATCAATGCAATGTCCTCGGGCTGCATGGCCGGGCATCGCCAATTGTACAAATAGTACTGCAAATTACCGTCGCCAGCACCAAACTTCAACGGCACAAAGAACTTCTTATTCTCCATCAGATCAAGCGCATTATACACATCCATTTGGACATTGCGCGCCGAGATCAAAGCATCGTTCATCAGCTCAATCCATGGCGTCTTCGTCGACACATTGTAGAACGAATATGCGGCACGCACATTCTTGTGCACCGGATGATGCATAACGGACGAGGGCAGACAGTAGTAACTGGTCAAATCGGTGATGTTGCCCTTCTCGTCGGCAACAATGAAGCAATCGATGATGCCATCGCGTGGCGTGAACCAATGCTTAAATTCCTCCTTGGTAAACATGGGACCCAGCGAAAAGCGCTTCAAGTAATCCTCAAGCAATTTGTGCGCCTTATCCATGTCTTTGGCTGTGATGCGACGATAGCCCTTTGTCTTGGGCTGATCAGGCAGTTTGTAGAGTTTGACGGTGCGTTGCATGGTCATGTTGCGTGCCAGATGCGAGAAGCGTACATCGACCAGCTTCTTGGGATTCAACGAACGATGCCAATAACGGCACGTCGACACCGGCGTGGGCAGCACAACGCCCGCTGTGTAGGCAGCCTGAAAGATGCCCGTCAAATTCACGCGTCGTGTAATCTCACGAATGAGGACCGGAGCGACACGTTTGCTGCGCAACTTCTTGTGCACACACAAGAAATTAATGTCGACCACCTTGAGCACCTTCTCGTAAGTTCGCAATTTGCTGGGAATGGCCGAAATGAAGCCGACCAATTTACCGGATTTCTCCACACGAACCCCAACGTGCCAGTCTCGTTTCCAGCCCGGTGGCTGCAGAGACCACTTCAGGAACTCCGGCTGATAGTCGAAGCGAAACATGGCATCATCGTCCTCTACATAATTCTCATTAAGCAGCGTGTACAGCTCCTTCAAATCGCTGGCATCGTTCAGATCGAGTGTCACCCACTTGAAGCCGCTGGGCAAAGTGTAGGGTTCGGCACGTATATCGTCGATCTTTTTGTTTGGCTCAATGCACTCGTTGGTGGTCACCAGCTCATCCAGCTTAGTTACTGGTTGCGTTGACCAAAATGCAAATTTCTTTGCCTGTTGGCGGGTGTTGGCCATTGCATCCGTCATCGCCTGCAGCAGCGCCTGCCTGTCTGCAAGAGACATTTCATTGTTAATATGCAAAAATATTTTCATTTAAATTGCGGCATGTTAATATACATATGCATATTAACATACATACACACATAATTGTGCATTTTTAGCAAACCTAACCTCATTTCGGCTAAACGCTTTTCGTATTGGGCGCTTTTTTTCGCCAATTGTAAATATTGTTGCTGCATGTATTTACTTACTTTGTTCTGACGCTATAAAGCTCTTGCCCGACTCCTTGGCATCTTCTGTAGCGCCACTAGCATTTGCTTCATTTGCTGCCGCCGAACCCAGCTCCATTAGCTTCAAGCCGGCAACGGCGCTTTCCACCATTTCCTTTGTGGCTCTAGCCACATCTTTGGTTTTCTGATGCAGCTCATGCTCACTCTCGTCGTCTTGGTTGGCGGCTGGTGTTTCGTCTGCGTTCGGCATGTTTTGAAGCGTTTACCGTTTTTCTCTTTTCAGGTTAATAAATTATTTTAGCAAGAAATTATTGCAATGAAATCGCAAAACGCCAAGCAGCTGACTCAACACTGCAGTTGCCAGATAAGGCGTATTAAATTGTGAACTATGGTCACTCGATGAAAATAGTCGATAGTTTTTAATAAAATCCATTTTTAACATTAAATACCAATCAAAGTTGATTATGGTAATGAAGGTTTGAAATAAATGTTAAATACGCCAAAATAACAAAAGCCAACCCAAACATATAGAATAGTTTATGTAATCGATTCGTGTAGTTAATATATCGCTTATCGATACTAGATAAATGTTATGCTGCAACAGCTGATGAGCGCGTACTCAGTGTGTGGAAAAAAACTGCTTTGCTTGCTGTTTTTGGGGGAGTAAACAAAAAATGTAAGAATATAACAATGCAATGTGGATGTGGGACTTGTGTTTGCTGATAAGAACAAACAGCGGTAGCGGGGAGTGAGTGAGCGAGCGAGCGAGAGTATTGTATTTCTGTCATCATCGCCACATCTGCTGTCGCGTCACAATGAGCTTGACAAAAAAACGACTAAGAATGGTTGCCGTTGCTTCTCTGACAGTTTTGGTGCTGATTTATTTATACAAAGTTGTGTTGACCTCCACTGAGATCTCGCCGAGCCGGAGCAGCAGCAGCCACTTGCTGAGTAATGGTGTCGTCGAGGAACAACATCAATGGCCACCCACCGAAGATGTGGAGCAACGAAATTTGCGAATTGCTTACGAGGCACAAAATGCGCAATTGCATCAACAGCGCCAGGAACTGCTTCACACTAAGGAACAATTGGCCCACTTGGAGGAACAAGTGCGCGCACTCCAGGCAGCGACGCCACGCAAATATCCGAAAGTGAAATATCTCAATTATAAGAATCGCAAACGCATCCTGATCACTGGTGGCGCCGGCTTTGTGGGCTCCCATCTGGTGGACGATTTAATGATACAGGGTCATGAGATTATTGTCGTGGACAACTTCTTTACGGGGCGCAAGCGCAACGTGGAACATTGGCTGGGTCACGAGAACTTTGAACTCATCCATCATGATATTGTCAATCCACTTTTCATTGAGATCGATGAGATTTATCATTTGGCTTCCCCGGCATCGCCACCACATTATATGTACAATCCCGTAAAGACGATAAAAACGAACACGATGGGAACCATCAACGTGCTTGGCCTGGCGAAGCGGGTCATGGCCAAAGTGTTAATCGCAAGCACGTCAGAGGTTTATGGTGATCCCACAGTGCATCCACAGCCCGAGACTTACTGGGGTCATGTGAACCCAATTGGACCACGTGCCTGCTATGATGAGGGCAAACGCGTCTCGGAAACGCTCAGTTATGCGTACGCCAAGCAGGTGAGATGACGTCAAAAATATAATACATGAGGGCTTGAAACAGGTCTGCAAACTTCCCTAAGGAAAGTCCATTCCAAGGTCTTTTCTACTAAAGTAGATTAGCATACTTGCACCGCAGCTTCGACCGCGTCTTTTATAATGACAGCGGAGTAAAATTAAAAGCTAGAAGCTGCACCACTTCTTTCTTCTTTAGTACTAATTTGTAGTATACATTTCTATAAATATTTTATATCATATCATATTTAGAGAATCCCATTCTTATGACAGGCTCAAAAGTCGTAAAAATACCTTGTTTACAAATTTCAACCTTGCTTTTACGATTTGAATTGTGCTTTGATAACTGCCTGATTATCAATGCACAACTGTATATACAATACAAAGAATCTTCTGTATATGGAGTATTCTAACTATGTATACGAAAAAGCGTTTCAATTATCACTTTGTTAAATCAAGAAGCAAATATTTAACTTTCTTTTATGAATGTTTTGTTAACATTCTGTTCGAAAATACTAAGTAAATAGCAAGTTCTTTCAACAATGATCTCGTGAGTTTATGTACACGAGTGTTTTGAGTAAATTGAAGTAGCTCCTAACCTTGACTTTGTGAAGAACCAGAAAACTGTAAACATGCCTTCCAATAATTAGGTCACTCCAAGCAGACTTGACTAGTTATAAGTTTAAACTAGTTTGCTATATAATCTATACAACCAACTATCGAAAATTAAAAACTAGGTGGGGCTTCGCATATTTGCATAAAATACTTGTCTTTCTTAAAAGCTTAAGAATCGTCATGGTTATATACTATATAAGTTTATAAAGTCCGTTTCGCTCCGTCTGTCTTTCTTAAAAACTTAAGAATCGATATAGATATATATTAATATCAAAAAGTCAGTTTCGTTCCGCCTTTAATTTAAATGATATGGTGCCAATTACATAAAAACCTCTCTGTTTTAATATAAGTAGTATTATACACTTGACTAATTCACATATTTTCGCTTCATTAGGAAAAGGTTCAAGTGCGCGTGGCGCGCATCTTTAACACCTACGGACCCAGGATGCACATGAACGATGGTCGCGTGGTGTCCAACTTTATACTTCAGGCGCTGCGCAATGAGACAATTACGGTTTATGGGAATGGCAAGCAGACTCGTTCGTTTCAATATGTTTCCGATCTGGTCGATGGACTGATTGCACTGATGGCTTCCAATTATACGCAGCCCGTGAATCTGGGCAATCCCGTGGAGCAAACAATTGGTGAGTTTGCCAACATCATCAAGCATCTGGTCGGTGGCCAGAGCGAGGTGAAACAAATCAAGGCCATGGAGGATGATCCGCAGCGTCGAAAGCCGGACATAACGCGGGCCAAGAAACGGCTCAACTGGGAGCCAAAGGTGCCCCTGGAAACGGGTCTGCTGCAGACCATCTCCTATTTTCGCAATGAGCTGGCGCGCAGCGATCGCTTCCAGGAGAATTCGCGCAAGTACTTTGAGTCACCGGATCTGCAGCGAAGTCGGCCGTAACCAAAAACCAACCAGCAGTAGCAGCAGCATATCGGAACTTGTGTGTGCCTGTAAAAGCCAATTAATTGTGTGTAATTGGAAACGTCTCTAGTCTGCAAAATGTAAATATGACCATCGATAGAGCTAAACGATTCTCCATAAGCGTAGGTATTAAGTGTTCCAAGGGTAGTCACGATTAATTCATCATCAGTTGCAGTTTGCGCCTCATATACGTAATATAATTAGTGAATTCGCTCTTGTTTCGTTTTCTTTTCATTCGACAACGTGCAATCGCAGAATACCCTATAAAAACTAGATATAGCAAAGTTACAGTCGAGTGTAACCGACTTTAAGTTACCCGCTACCCTTTTTAAGGCATTATTAGACAATTGAATGCGATTAGAACATAATGATTTTTGACTTATAAAATGATTTCTAGATCCGATCTTAAAGAAACTAAAAAAACCAATTAGAACTATTATCAACATTGTAATCTATATCTTTAACATGTTGTAAACCAAATTGTAAAAAGAGAAAAACCTAAGCTGAAATATTTTCATACAACATGAAGCTTCTCGCTCTGATAATCTTCGAGTCCGAGGTGTTCATACAAACAGACAGATAGACGATCGTCACGGTTGATTTAAAATGTAGTTTTTATACTATTCTATTTGGGTAGCGGGTAGAAGAACTACTACAATAATAATTAAGTTCAATTATATATAAAACGTGTTAATTGTCTGCCTTTTTGTAGTTGTAGCCGTAGTTGGTAGAGTTCATTAAATGGCTTTAAGTTTTTGTCAATACAATTGTTTAATGTTTTTAATGAATTAATCAATTAATTCGATTGCAACTGCAATTACGATTGCAAATGCTCACACACTCACATTCTACACACGCTACAAACACGAATGCTATGTACACTTTATGAGCTACATCTTTTTTTTTTGAATGCTTAATGTTCTAGATTAGTAACTAGGATTTATCTTAAACCGACTATATTTGCACCTTGACTTATGAGCTACACTCTCTTCCGCAACTATTAACTGCCTAATTGTGGTGCTACCTGCTCCTGGTCTTCCTCCACGTATTCCCTTCCATCCGGTTGCCCTTTCACCTGGCCAGCGGCTCGAGCATCTCGAGAAACAGTTTCTTCATGTTGATGAGTTCGTCGCGTGCAACGCCGCGCCAAAAGCGTCGTAATATGTCGTCTGCCTGCCGCAACGAGGGCAGCAACAGCAGCAGCTGCTGCTGATGGGAGACGGCGGAGGAGTGGCGCAGCAAATAGACGACATCGTTGAGTGAATTAAGTATGGTGTCGCGGAAGGCGCGCAACGAACTTTGATCGTCCAGCAGTATATCACAATTGGACAACAGCAGCGCCTTCAGCAGATAGTATTCCTCGCGACGCGGCGAAATGCGTTCCATGCGCTGTGCGATCTGCACACAATGATAGTAGAATTCCGTGTAGCCGCATTCCTTGGCCAGCAGCTCATCCATCCACACATCGGTGGCAAAGCATAGTTTGCCATTGAAGGGCAGCGAACGAAACGTCAATTGCAAAGTCAAGATCTCGGCCCACGACACTTGCAACAACTTCATTTGATCGTTAAGCGGCAACTCAATGAAGCCGGGTATTTGCTTGGCCCAGCCAATGACACTGACCAGCTCCTTGTCATAGAGATCGCTGAGCACGCTCAGTATCTCGTGTGGATCGTTGCCGTTGTTGTTGTTCTGGAAAATGCATGTGCCTGTTGTGGTGCCATTCGAAGTGCTGTTGCTGCTGCTCTCCAGCTTGACGCTGCCCGACGATGAGGATGCTTCATCCGTGCAGCTTGTGGTGTGCGGCTGCTGGGCTGGCTGCACGCTCAACGCATCCGGCTCATAGGAGTTGAGCACGTCCAGTATCTTGACGTCGC
This sequence comes from Drosophila albomicans, assembly GCF_009650485.2. Classification (NCBI taxonomy): domain Eukaryota; kingdom Metazoa; phylum Arthropoda; class Insecta; order Diptera; family Drosophilidae; genus Drosophila; species Drosophila albomicans. Next base: position 43,481,131 of record NC_047629.2, on the reverse strand, counting down.
ACAGCGATGTGGTGCTGGACTGATACAGCAGCTGCATGGTTTGATACGAGTTGGACACGGGATTGCGACGATATTTCTGTCTTCCACCACGTACACGATCCAAACGCACGCCCTCCTAGAAAGTGAAGATGGTTAATAAACAGTATAGTTCAACTATTCAAGTACTTACCTTGAGCATACCCATGAGCAGGCACTTCTGGAAGCGACACGCCTGGCACGCCTTGCGCCGCCGCTTGTTGATCTCGCACTCATTATTTGCCGGACATGTGTACTCAATGTTGCCCTGTATGGTGCGCTTGAAGAACGCCTTGCACGCCTCACAGCTGGCGACGCCGTAATGGAATCCCGAGGCTACGTCGCCACACACCAGGCACAGACGACGCAGTTCATCGCGCATTGAATTGGCATTGGCATTGCCGCTGCTCGATTGATTTGTGCCACCGCCGCCACTGGAGGCGCCTCCCTTGTTGCTGCTGTCGCCATCGTTGCTGAGCGAAACGTTGTGCAGATCGCAGGACAGTGAAGTGGTTGAGCTACAGAGTTGACGCTCCGGCGACACCGATGGCGATGACTTCATGCCGCTGTTGCTGTTGCTCGAGTTGTTGTGGCCAGTTGTCGTTGACGTTGTCGTCGTTGTGCCTGAGCTTGTGGTTGCCTTTGAGCTGGGACTGGCCGATGAAGTGTCCACCTCCTGTTTGATGTGCAGTACGCTGACGCCGTCGGACATATTTCGAGACCGAAGAAGTTGTTGAGCTACAAGTTAAACAACAACATCACAACGGTTAAAAGCAAACTAGTTAAGAGCGTCACCATACACAGCAGCAGTGGGTGCTTCAAAAATATTTGTGCACAATCATTGCGCTTGAAATTGTTCTGTGATTGTGTTTTAAATGTCAAAAGTACACGGCGAACGATAAAAGACCGAAATGAGGGACTGACAACGTTTTAGCGAGCGTTTGAAAGCGTCGACGGCGACGGTGACGGCGGCAGCGACCGCTTAGCTAATTATTAATGAATGTAAACAACAGCAGAAATTGCAATTAAAACGCGGCCACACTTACACATTCATGCAGTTATGCAGTTTGAAGTGCGCTCTCACAGTCAGTGCTGTCAATTCAATATATTTCTTCCACAAACTAGCTGGAAAAACAGCTAAATTTTTGGCAGCAAATTTATAATTATCTGTACCGCATTTTTTTGGTTTATTAAAAATTCAATGCGATGCTAATAAGCGCGTAATAAATGCTAAAATTAACAGCCATATGCACTTAAATAAAAAATTAAACCCATTTTTGAGCTTCTTATTCTCATTTATGCCGTTATCTTGGCAGTCCCATTAAATGTACGTAGGTGGTTATCGACATTATACTGTATATTGGGGTTTTTTCAAAATGTGGGAACAAACTTGTTTGCAACATTTGTTGGGAGAAATAATAAATTTATGAATTACTTATGTCTCCGCAATCTTACTGATACCAGTTATCTAATGAATTCGTTCTACACTATTTGCGCCAAAAATAAACTTGAGCGGAATCTCGTTTTTGACTAAAGTTTTTTGTTTGTAAAATTTTTAGCTTTTTCCAACAGAGTTGGCAACACTGATTGCGCCATCTCGTTCTAATGAGAGCACAGTGTGCCCCTTTTTGGGTACTTGGCACTTGGCGCGGTGGAAAAGTACAATAACGCGATAACGGTACTATGCGTATACACTGTTTATTTAATAAATAATTAACAGTTACGCTACTACAAATCACGACGCAACGGCCTGATTTCAAACATGGCCTACACAGCTTCAAAGCGCTGTACTATGTACGTACATAGTAGATAGATAGTGCGCAAGGCGACGGCGGCGGAAGTGAAGCGACGCAAGGCTGAAGAAGATGCACGTTTTTAATACGATTTCTCGTTGTAGTTGCGCTTATCACACGGGCAAAGTGGGTGTGTGTGGGATGAATGATAACAATACTACACGAGCTTCTAGTTTACGAGCTTGCTACTTACATAAAGTTTCGTAAAGATCTTGATAATTGTAGGAATTATCAGTGAATTGTGGTTTAATTTGTTTTCCAGCAATCCAATCAGAATTCAGTCAACACATTTTGATACATAACACGCACACACACACATGCTTATAGATAGTACATGCATATGCATTTATTTTGGTTCGAGAGCTTTTTGTTATTGCTTTTGTTGTCTGCTTTGCTGTTGGAGTCTGCCTGCATCCATTTCCGCTTTCTCGTTAATATTTCGCAATTAATATGTGACAGGCGTTGTTGTGTATTCGTCGAATTCTCTTTTTGCATTTATTGTTTACATTTGTATGCATATAACTATTATGCACATTGCATTTTGAGAGCGTCGACAATTTGTAAAATTATTGTCGATTGATTGTCGCGACGCTGTACTCGTTCACATGCAAAATGAGCGCTTTTCGTTGCTGCCATCCTCCAAAGCACCATGCGAATTGAATGAAATTTGCAAACTACTTTACTTTATCTCATTTATCTGCTTATGCTAAATATTTACAGAATTTTAACACAAAATAAATAAATACACACTTTCTGATCAGGTATGTGTATGTGTGTGTATATTGATTGGTTTTCATACTTTCCAAATGAGTACACACTGCCACAACAGCTGATTATTGTGTTGTGCGACCCTGGTTTTCTAATTTGTCGCTATCGATACCAGCACTCCGCATATTTTTAATGCTCACGATTTCATATCAAGCTCACAATATACAAAAATATATACAAATGCAGTTTCTTTGTTATAAAATATTTTTTTTTAAATGAAATTTATGCCTAGATAAAATTCAAATATATATGGTAGTTATTATTTTAAATGCTGCACGCCAAATTACTTGTGAGTAAAAATACTGCAATGCTTTACAACACTAAGCGTCTGTGTGATGGCGCGAAAGCCAAATCGAAATTTAAATGAATTTAATAATGTACAAACTTGTTTTGTTGGAGTGAGTGTTTTCTATACAATATAATTTGCACATAAAAGACAATTAAAATAGTCTTATTAACTAAATATAAACTCACACGCGTTCATACAATTAAGTATAAGTGTGTAAGTATATACCCAATTGCTTAAAATTTATGAATGAAGCTGATATGGCCCAGCAACAACACTTTAAGTTGCGCATCCGCAAACTCAATACACATGCATAACTATGTACTTATACGTACCAATACTTACACAGATCCGCGCCGCAGACTGATAAGTCAAAACTGCTTCACACATGTTGCGCCAAGGTGCGCTACAGGTGGTTAGCAATGTATACACAAGGCAAACAACTTGCAATATGGTGTTTACTTTTCGCTGTTGTCTTTTTTGTAGCCATATGCCACACTTCTTCGATTATAGGGCATTTTTCTTTTAAAGAACCAGAAAAGGAAACGGAAACCGGCAAACTGCATTGAATGAAGACAAAAACGAAGCATTGAAGAATTAAATTTACTTTCATTCATTCATGGTGTGTTCTGCCGCCTCTTCAAAAGCCCCCCACACACACACACACACACATGACATTACATATTTATCATATTAGCCGCTGTGAACGACGCCAATAAGAATAAGTGAAAGGAAGGGCACAGTTGGTTGCATCGCTATTTTGTTGTTGTTGTTGTAGTTGTTACTTGGTATTTTTGTATGTGAGCTGATGTTATGTGAGCCTTTGTGAAATGCATTCCTTTAGATATGAAACAGGAAATTCCGATTACCCTTTCTATTTTCCATACAATTGATTATATTTAAATTAATTTTATTGCATATTTTTTTTTTAAAATACTAATTAGTTAAAACATAATTCGATTTTAATGTTTTAGTTAGGGTATTTTTTAGTCGGCTCCTTAGTTCTTGAGTGCGTGTCCAAATGTCCTTTGCAGCTTCAGCATTTTGCTCAACAAAAGGTAGACAACGTTATTTTCACCGCATAAGATGTTTATGACATTTGTCGGATTTTCTTTTTTCGTTGAATATTTCTTCATTTCATTGTGCGTATTTTATTGTGTTAACAACCAAAATTAAGACAACTCCCGCTTTGACATTTTGAATTTATCACATTTATTCTTTAACTTTTATTAAATTACAATATTGTGCATACAATACATAGAATATATATATTTTTGTTATGTATGTTATTTGGTTTGTCCTTTTTGGCTGTGGGTTGATAATAGATTTATACACTTGTAAATATATTTAATATTGTATTTAGGTTCGATTATCTACAAATTTTTTGGACTTGTACATATAAACTCACTACAAGATGGCTTTAGTGTGGACTTTGATTTTTTTTTTTAAATTGTTAATTAATGCTCTATATACAAAATATTTGACATAATGAAGACCTGTGAAAATATTTGTACAGCCACTTATAAATGTGTTTTTGCATTGTTGATTAATAGGTTTTTAGTCTATAAATCGAAATGTTAAAGCTAATCAAAGTTATGCTAAATTGAAATGTTAGTAGATATATTATTATTTAATAGACTTTAGTGGCTAGAGTTTTGCAGAGTCGTTGATTTATAGTAATTCAGATTTAAAACTGCATAAACACATATAGTTAACATTCATACACACACAAACATACACACATACATATATTGTAAACTAAACCAATTGGTATATCTCATTAACTTATTTCTCTAATTTCAAACGACTAGAACTGTGCTGAGATGTGAAAATAGAAATACGTTAGCACATTTACTATATGTATATATTACATTTAATAATTGGCTTAAGAGCTTAGTAAGTAATCTCAGTGCCAATTGCTACCAACTACTTTATAGACTACGATTTAATTAGATTTGTTCTCTAGTTTTTTGAATAATTGAATCTGCGAATCATAAAATCGTTCCAAAAATAAATTCTGCCAGCTTTGCACATCGACACGACTCACGCACACTGAAGCTTTAAAAGCTCCGAGCAATCGTCGTGTGTTGAGCCAAAAGCACACTAATACACACACACACAAAACATTTACTAATACATATACGTGAATGCAGAGATGCGCTTAAACCCAATTGTTACGCGTCGTAGGCTATAAAGCGTCGTTGTGACTCTTGGATATGGTTGTTTCGATCTGATCGATGCGTCGAAACGATGGCATATATGTCGAACTCGCCTGCGTGACAATCGAATTGTTCGAGGAACTCTGCAGCGAAAGAGTGATCTATTTGAGTGAGTGAGCAGCGGATTAAAGAGTGTAGTGCTATATAGTTTACCTTCTTTTGGCGATAGGAACGTGCTCGCACTCGCGTCGTGTTCCGTCGCACTGGATTCACTGTGGTGGACTTTTGGGAGAGACGCACGGAACTGAAGGTGCTGCCGCGATGTCCACGACGTATTTGCGGCGAAGGTGTGCCGGTGGCTAAAAGTAAGAGAAGTGATTGTGGAGCATTACCGAATCAAAGACAGTTTAGTGGCATTCGACTTACGTGTGCCTGGAATAGCTGTGCTGCGCTTGGTCGCCTGCATCATGCCAAAGACAACAGCACTGAAGGAGCCGTGATGAGATGTTTGTCGCTGTAGATTTGGAGTGGGAGCAAGTGGAATGCCCGCTGGCATGCGTACGGGTGAGATCAGTTGGCTGTCCGAGATGCCCTTGGGATGCACATAGAATGTTGTCATCATGCCCTTGCCCTTCACATTGATTTCACCGCGTTTCTGAAAGGGAAAAACACGTTTAAATTGTGATGTGTGGAGCTCAGAAAGTTAAGAGTACTATCTGTTATCTAAAATAGCTTAATAACAAAAATTCTGTAAGTTTAACCACATGATGAATTGTAAATTACATTTTGAAAAATAAAGAGGAGCTTTTTGTTTTATTTTTTACAATTATCGGTTTAAAAAATATGCATGTCTCAATGCGTTTGTTTTATAATTTCTAGCTAATATTTATCAATAAACAAATATGGTGTGGAAAGTTGAACTAACTTTATTTTAATTTAATGCTAGCATTGTTTCTAAAAGTTTACTAAAAATAGATACATTATTTATCTATAGAGTGCATATATGGGTGATTAACTTTTATAATAAGAGAATTGCTCAAATGAAATTTAGAGTTTTCTCCATTATTATCAAAAACTTGCTCACAAAATTTGATGATCCTATTAATGTAAATCTTTAAAATGCAATTGCTTTTATGAATGGTCACCCAGACAGACTGATTAGGTTTTTTTATCCGAACTTACCACACAAGTGTAGCCACGTGAGCAGAGCAACTCGGCCGTATTATCGGGCACCTGAACACGCCAATTTTCTCCAGTGGAGTCCATGCGTGAGGCAACATTCACCGTGTTGCCCCAAATGTCGTAGACAGGTTTGCGAGCTCCAATGACGCCACTGACTAAGGGTCCACTGCATATGCCGACACGCAGTTGGAAATTGTTAAAGGCATCGCCGTTAATCTCCTCCAGCTTCTTCTTCATGGCAAACGCAAACTCAACCAGATCACAGACGCTGTCCTCTGAGGTCTCGCCCCTAGCACGCAAATGCTCGTGATTGAGTCCAGCTGCAGCCATGTAAGTCGCGCCAACGGTTTTGATTTTTTCCACCGAAGCAAATCGTGGCTCCTCCAGCAATTCATCAAAGTCACCTAGCAGACGAAGCAGCAATAGCAACAAGAACAAATCAAAAAGGGGAGGGGGGAGTCTAGCGCACATCATTAGAGCATTTAATCAATCAACTTACAGATAATCTCATTTAGAATTCGTATGCACGCCTTGCCATTGTCAATGTCCTCGGAGTAAAAGTCCTGGAAGTTTGGTATGGAGGCGAACATAACGCCGCACAGATTATGCATCTTTGAATAGAGTTCATCTGTGTGCTCGTCGGACAGGTAATAGGCAGCCACATGGTCGGGCAATACGTTCTGTTCAGCAAATTCAAATCAAGCGATTAATTAATGAGCAAATCATCAAGCGAGAGGGAGTGGGATGCTTTTGGTTGTGGCTGGCTTGGAATTTACCTTAATTAATGTGTCATTAAGAGCACGATTCGATTTCATGTTGGTCAGTTCACGCTCAGCTTGTTCCTTCCAAATAAAGTCCAGGCGTGAGGTAACCTGCAGGAAAATTTCGAACATGAGGCAAGGAAGGAGTCAGCCATGAATTGTCAGCTTACCTCCACGAGTCGAGCATGATAGCAGACCATAATGAGAAACGTAATCAGTAGTATGATCATTTGCACACCCAACGGCATGCCGCGATCCTTAAGGTTGACCAAACTGAAACTTTCCTCAAATCGAAATCTGATAAAGATTAGTGAGGTGTAGAAGGCAACCATGCCCAAGGCCATAATCGCTTTAACAAGATAGTAAAGCTTCAACGCTGTGGCCAGCGAGACGAGACAAAGCACCCAAGTGAAGACGATGTACTCCTGATGCACACAGCCCTTCTCATCCTCAATGTAGGAGTGCAGAGCACCGCCAGTGTATTGACTCAGGGCCAGCGAGCGAAGCGATTCCTCAAAGGATTCCAGCCTGCGAAGCACAACCTCACCAGAGGCATTGTGAATGCTCTCATTGTACTGCGAGAGCAGAGAGACAGCCGAAGATTGTCCACTTGCTGGCGTGGTGATGGTAAGATTGGTTTGTATGGTTTTCGATAGACTCAGTGTCAAGTCTCGTTTGCTGGTCGAGGCCGAGAAATTAGTATAGACTTCGGTGGTGCCATTGTAAGTGGTTGTGGGACAAAGCATCAAGCCAATGGCGCTGAGCATGCACATGGAGACGATGACGCCGCAAATGAAGAGCGTGCGACGTCGCCGCTGATGCACTAGCTTGGCGGAGTTAATCTTCAAACAGCTGGGAAGACCCGGGAACTCTTCGGCCATCACCAACACACAGCAAAAGGTGAGCACCAAAGTGCCCACGGCCAGGCAAATGATGACTGTGGTGCAGCGTGGTATGATAATGACCTGGCACAACACCATAAATATCCAAATGACAAACACACACAACATATTCGAGCTGCACATGAATGGAGGGCAAAAAGCAATTAGCAAGCAGTTCATTAATTAAGTTGCAGGCGAAAGAGAAAGAGAGAGAAAGAAAGGTATACAGATTACGCATACGCACCGAAACATGTCCTCACGCAGCTGACAATATTTCAGCTCCTGACTTTTGTCAATAAATTTCAGTGTCCAGGCATTTAAATACTCTCGCCGTATTTCCTTATTCGAATTTATCTGTATGTTCTGCTCAATGAACTCATCAATCTGTTGATTGTTAAACACAGTTAATATAAAACGATGACAAATGGCTGAAAAAACTTTTCACTTACTTCTTCGTCCAAAACTGTAACGGAGACGCGATGATCCTGCTTGGGATCAACTAGTATGGAATCAGTGCGATTTAAAAGTTCCTCTGGGCTGTTGAGCTGTTTGGGAATCAATGAGGATATAAGTTGTTATAAAAGTGAAGATGATTTCTGCTGGATATCAGAGATGCTTCGCTTATTAACATTACAAAGTGTTTAATAACTTTTAGCTTCTTTTAGTAAAAAGATATTATTAAAAACTTCTTACACTAATAAATTCTCATGGGTAATACTTTATGTAAATTTCGTAATAAAATACACAATTCGAAATGTTTTTTAGAGAATTTAAACAAATCTTTAAAAGCACATCAATATAACGAATAAAAAATCTTGAGGTAACTGGATTTATAGGAATTGGGGAAAAGTATCAATTCTAAGCATAATATTTATTAGTTTGAATATTATATATTCAATTTAAAGCTTACAGCTAAGTTGTTTCTAAAATAGCGAGGTTAAACAGAATATCGGACGAACAGAGAAATAGTTAATTCTAAAAATTGGCTGCTGCTGTTATAAGTAACATTGACATTAAGAATTGTTACTTATAAAAACTATTGCTCCTTTAATTTTCTTACTACTTACATTCCTGAAAGGTATCTCGGCTATCCAGTCCGTAGTGCTCTCGTCCTCGATGATCAAACCCTTTGCATTGATGTCCTCCGTCAGATTTTGTACGCTGGCGCCATTGCGTGGCCTCAGTTGTTGCTCCAATGGGGCCGACATCATGGCCGTGGGCGAGGAAACCGTGGACAAACCAGCTGTAGGTGCTCCAGCTCCACCAGCAATGCCAGCACCACCAGCTCCCACAGCTCCGCCATTTCGCAGTCGACGATTCTCCAAGGCGACGCCTTCGACCACATTGGGCAACGAATTGAGCGAAATGTTCTTCTTCTGCTGCTGCTGCAACAGCTGAGCGGGTTGCTGTGTGGCCATGGCCAAAGCGGTGGCATACTCCAGACTGCGTCCATCGATGCTGCCACCGTCACCGCCACCGTTGACTCCACCCACAGCTGTGGTGCTGCCCATGCTGCAATCGTTGCCGCTGCCGCTGGCTGAGATTGATTTGGGCAGCACTCCCGTAGCGGGAACTGGAGCTGTGGCTGCGGTGGCAATGCTGCTGCTCTGATGAGCGCTGCTGCGAGTGCCAAAGCGTCGTTTGGGTCTAAGAAAATGCATAGAATACTTATTGGGGTACACTTAAAGGGTATCACAAGTCCGACTTACCGCAAAGGTTCGGTGCGCTTGATCAAATAGGTTGTCACGTTGAGCTTATTGAGATGATTATCCCGACTGCCGCCGTTGCCCGGCTCCACTTCGTAGGCATCGTTCAGACAGTTGAGTGTCGCCTCCGAGATGTGCACGCGTCTAAAGAGGAGGGAGGATAGAAGGGAAGGGATTTGTAGTTGGTCCAAAATTAAATTCAAATATTTGCCCAAAAATGTTCGGCGATTGTGCGTGAAGTTTGCCGCCCACAAAAGTTGAGCCAGCTGTATGAGAGAGTGTGTGTGTGTATGTGTGTGTTTCTATCCATAATTGGGTTGCTCTACGATTTTGGTTTTCTAGTCCTTGCTGCTCTCTCTTTTCCTCTGTGCTCAAGCCACAATTACATCAAAGCATTTTGCATTAAATGGAACCTTTTACTTTTGCTGGTTTTTGTGGCTTCTGCACTGATTTGTTGCTCTTTGTTGTTATTGCTGTTTGGTTTCTTGTGTCTAAACACGCCAAGCTTGCAGAAATTACTCAGCAATTGTTGATGGCAGTAGCCTCGGCATTGAAGCAAGCCCCCGTAATTGGCCAATTAAAAATGCGGCTGCAGCTAAGATTTAAAGGCTCGCCTAGTAGTTAGTTATTTGGCAAGCAGCATTTTCGCCACACTGTGCACTATTTCTTTGGATTCTTGCCAATAAATTTGAGCCGCATGCCGGACATGGCAGCTGTGCAAGTGTGTATGTGAGCCAGATGAAACAATTATGTGTGAATCGAATACAAGGCTGGAAATCGATAAATTTTGTATGTGCGGTAAACAGAAGCTGAGAGTTGTAGACCGAGATAGTCAAAGTAGAATTCAAGTTGTTAAGTATTCCAGGGAATGAAATCTACTTTAACAATTTCAATTCGCCAATAAAATATTTATGTGTTCGCTCAAAAGAATGCTTTAACATTTTCTTTAGCAAACATTGTTTTCTGCTGTTTAAAACTTTGTTAATTTAAGCAAAGAAGATTTTTAGTAGACGTGTTTTGATTTGTTTTCCAGTTGGTAATTAATCTGTGCCTTGGCCGAAGTAGAATTGAAGCTTCACTGTGTTCCTCAATATGAAATCTACTTTAATGATTTCAATTCGCTAATAAAATAATTATAGGAGCACTTCAAAGTGTGCTTTAAAATTGGCTTTATTAATATTTATTTTTCTTCCTTTTGAAACTATGTTAATTTAAGGAATGTGAAATTTTTATTAGCTGTATGTTCGACTTGCTTTCTAATTGGTAATTAACCCGTGCCTTGTTTTTGTTTATCTCGCATGCTTGTTTACGACAACATGGATAATTGCCAGGCCTTGGGATTGACAATGCTTTGTGCATAATTACTCAACTAATTCAAATGAGAACCAGGCAACTAACACACACACACGCAAATATGTATTGTATATCAGAGAGTGAATCCAACTACTGCTTTTGTGTGTGATTGGTGGGCAAAATAGAACGTGACTGGACTTACCCGGGTATGCCGCCGGATTCCATGTGATTCGCAATGATAACATCATTAGACCAGACGTCAAAATGCCATTTCTTGTTGCCCAGAACGCCGCACATCACCGAGCCACTGTGGATGCCGATGCGCATGTTGAGGTCAACCTGCAAAACGCAATACAAACAACAACGCAAAAATTTGCAAATGCAACATTCATTCCAAAAATTATGCAAAGCACGCACTTTTAGCTGCAACAGAAACTTTCGAGCTGCTGCTGTTGCAGATGTCTGTTGTTGAGTCTGTCAGTCACTCAGTTTGTCAGTCGTCTGGTTTGGTCGGACCAATTAACATTATCCAATTGCATTAAATATGCTTAAAGTGGCATAGCTCAAAAATTCCCATTGCACCAAAAATTTCATAAAAATAAAACCTCAAAACAGAGAAAATAAAATCAATTATGGTTGAGCGTGGAGGCAAACTTGTCGTTCACTGTGATGAAAATTTAACACATATTTTTTGCTGCGGCTGTTGGTCGCTGGTGATGCTGATGCTGCTGCTGCTGCCGTTTGTCGTTGTCTTTTGGCTCTGCGGAGATTTGCATACAAATGAATTGTCAACACGTCCAGCAGCAGGCCGAACAGCAGCAACAGCAGCAGCCTATCCTGCTGCCTATACTGGGTCACATGGTGCGACAACAATGTGCAATACTCGTAAAAATAAAGCGGCTTCAAGTGCCAACAAAAAAGAAATGCAAAACAGCTGACAGCTGAAAAATTTGCGGCATTAAATTTGCACACACAAAAAAGAAAACGTAAACATATTGCGGGCAGCCGCTTAACAGATTGCTCAGCAAGTCACTAACAGTGCGCTGTTAAGTGCCAACATGTTGGCTGGCTGGCATTAACAGTTGGCTGTTACTTTTCAAGCGGCACTTGAAAGTATGCAACACTTTTTAAACAAACTGTCAGCTGGGTGTAACTTTTATGTTGACTTTGAGACAACAATTGTTTGAGCCTTTATAGCAGTGAAATATAATAAATTGATGGCATAAAGGTACAACCATTTTAATTTGTAATTAATATATGTATACCCTGGAATAGTTTCTCGTACTATCTCTTGCTTGTGCAAAACAAAAATGTAATTTCTCGCTTTACTCACGTGCGTATGCAGGCGCACATCCTTGATAGCCTTTATCATATGGAGGCCAGTTTCAACGCTGCAGACCGCATGATCCGGCCGTGTCTTCCAGTTGTCACTTTCGAACTGCGACACACAGTAATAGCAATCGCCCAGCAGTTTCACTCGCAGACAATGATTGTCCTGTATGTGTAAGGGAACAATGTGAAAACAAGTTGTAGTCGTTTTTTTTTTGTTTGCCATCGAGCCATGTTAAAGTGTAAAATACTTTAATGTGTGCACTTACCTCGGCTATGCGATCGAAACGCGCAAAAAGGTCGTTTAATATTTTCACCAACTGCTGCGCCGATGTTTTGCTGGCCAATTCAGTGAAACCCTTTTGAGAAAAAATGCCGCAAAAATTTAATAAAATATTTCATGCAAAAACAATGTGCATTTTATTTACCTTGATGTCGGCAAACAATATGCTGACATTGTCCATGGGATACACGTATAATTTGTTAAACTGCGTTTCAACCGTTGGATCCGTGCCTTTATACATTTCGCTGCGTATTTGATTATTCACTATGTTGGGCAAAACTGTAAACCGGAAATGAAAAAAAGTGCAACAAAATTGCAGCAAACTCAACTGAACCAAAAAGCCAATATAAATTCACAAGTGAACTCTTGAGACGTTTGTTCTCTATCTGCTTTATACTCTCGACTGTCTGCTGTTGTTAAGCAACGCGAAACAACTAAAACCACGGCACAAATGTGCAACTTGGCAGCAGCGTTTTAGTTACCTGCCTCCAGCAGACTCCGCTGATTTGTCTACCTGGCCCGCAGCCAAAGATACTTAGCTGGAAATTGCGCTTGCAGACAAATACAGTCAGCTATGCAGTTACCTACGGCTGCTCATTTAAAGATAAACTACGGAACTTCCTTTGCAGATATGCTCAACAGTTATATGCTTGGATAGAGATGCAAATTGAAGAGCTCAACACTTGGACTTTAGAATGTTCGCAATGGGTATTAAGTTCTGACATAGAACTTTTCTGACTTTACTCTTTTACACATCATAATATACTATATGTTGGTGTTTAAAGTTAATATTAAAATTGGAACGCTTTCTGTGAAAGATAATATTATAAACTCAATTTAGGTTGTTAAAAATATCTTTAAAAAATGTCATACGCTTTCGCACAATATAAAACAAGTCGAGTGTGCTTGAGAGTTAGATTCCCGCTACCCTCATTGAATAAATACGAAATTAATATACAGCAAAAATACTAAAATATATCAAAGGCTATACATATTTAGTATATTGATAGTACGAAATTCAAACTATACCATAGAGTACAAAAGTATTTCTTATATAATTTCTACAATTTGTATCTGATCGCTACCAAGTTTTCAGGAATTATACAAAATTGTAGTTACATACATTTCTTGCAGGCTGTTATAATACCATTATACCCTATGGGTATCGGGTATAAGGATGTTATTGATTATTATTTATAATGTATTAATACGCTTTCTGGTAAAGAGATCTTCTTAAACACCATTTACTTCGTTGAAAGTTTCTGTTAATTTAGAAAAATATCTAAGCATGGCATCTACAAATTTGCATATCCTAACTAGATTTTATGTAGAACTAAATTTTATGTACGAAAAAGATATTTATTCTGGGAATTTTGAGCTTATTCTATGAACTTTTGTGTATTTGTTTCAGTAAATCCATTTTAATAATTTGTAATTTAATGTATGAATGAAATCTGAATATATTCCTATTTTAATACCACTCCATTAATAGTTAATTATGTTAAATTAAAATAAATTCATTTAAAATAATACTAATATTGTATGGTCATACAAAATGTATTTAATCAAGAATTATATGAATCCTTTTCATTCCTTTCCTTTTGCTTCATACTCGAAGTTAGAAGCAATTTACTATTTATGATTCCCCATCCCTTTTGAAATAATCTTAATTTTCACTCACTTGAATCGAGTAGCTTTTGGGTGCGTTGCAATTCCTTTTCGGACTCTTTCTTGTGCTCCATGGCCTTGTGGGTCTCAATGAAGGCCAAACGCTGACCACGATCAGTCAGATACTTCGTATACATGCCAGCCACATTGATGGCCGTGTACAACACGAAATTGGCAATGATTTGGAACAAAACACAATTGGGGTCCATGGGAGTCTAAGGGAAAGCAATAAAGTAACGCAGATTTAATATAAAACACGGATATCGAAAAATATGTATAGGCAATATTACCTGCTTGTCCTGCAGTTTGTTGATGGTAATTACGGCCAGGTGGCAGCTGGCAGTGATTGTGCCACCGAAAACGCACCATTTGAGGGGCAGTGGCAGCATGGCGTAGGGCACAAAGATGACAAACAAAATGTACCAGACCAGGTACTCACGATTCTCGAAGCCAACGCCTTCGCTGATGAATCCTGAGCAAGTGTGTGGAGCGAGTGAAAGAAGAGAGAAGCAATAAAACATTTATGACATTGCCCAAAAGGATTAGCAAATTTAATGGCCAGCGCATGTGACGCATGATTTATGCCTTGCACACACACACACTCACACGTAGAGAGACCCAGATTCCAATTCAGATCCAGACTCACCCACTCACCTTGTATATTGAACAGCACCCAAGTGCAGACGGCCGCCCAGTGTAAATAATTGTTGGCAAAGCAACGCCAATAGCCCAAAAAGCAAATGGCCAAATTGGCAATGCCACAGCAAACGGACCAAGTTATTGCCGTCGCTGTGCTCGCCGCATCCGCCGAGCTAGTTGCATCCTGGCAAGGAACAAGAGTCTCTCAGGGTTATTTGGAGATATGGGAGAAATAAGAGTCCACTTACTGTCGCTAGACGATTCTCTCTGGGCTGCAGCATCCATATCAGGGCCATCACAATCTTTAGCACAAAGTCCACAACATTCACAATGATCAGCGATTTCTGACGCTGTCGATGCGTGTAGGTTAGATAGCTTCTCTCCAGCGAGCTCTGCTTGAAGGAGTTGGTCAGCGATGGACAGAGAATGCCTTTGACCACGTTGCCACTCTTAAATGCCGAATATGTTTCGTTGGTCAATGGTCGCTGTGGTCCCGCAATGCTTGCTATGGATTGACCCGATTCCAGTTCATAGTCTATTAAATTAAAGATTGATTAAGGATTATCTAGAAATTACCGATATCCGAAGGACTATGAAACAAAAATGTGCTAGTAACTTTAAGTACATATTTTAAATTACGCCCTATTAAAAATTACAGTTTAACAATATGTTTAAACTTATGCTGCATTTCAGTAAGATATTCGAACTTTAATTCATAACAGTTACAAAACATTTTAAACGAATATAAAGCATTTTCTTATTCCATATTTTCTATATATATGCATATTATCTGAGTTTAATAGCTCGCGAGATTTTGAGATTAGGCGTATGCTTTTATTGTAGCTATTTTCCTACCTATTCAGGGTTATTTTAGGTGTCAATTCTACTGAGAAATTGAATAATGCATAAATATAGATAAGATTTATTTAAAATCTAAAGAAATCTATAAGACTCATACTTGCTTAAGAATATTTTTTTAAATATCTACTAACACAAATCTAATTATCCAAAAGGAATCAATTAAATAAGATGTGGAAAACTTCTGGAATGACCAATATAATTATAGAGTTCTAAGCTATAAAAATTGCAAAATATTTGCAAAACAAAAACAGAATTTAAATACCTAAAACATTCTTATAGCTCTCTACGCACTCTTTAGTTTCATGGCTAGCTGTCACTTCTAATTTAGCTTTCCTATATCCTTCGCTCAGCTTGTGTTTGCTCAGCTGCTACGTTGCCACAGCTCAATAGCTGCTTCTCTCGCTTAATTTGAGGCTTGGCCTGACTGTCTCAATTCCAATCAATTTAAACCCTATACAAAGGTCAAGCTTTGGCCGGTTGTTTGGCTTACCAAAATTGCTGTTGCCAAATATGCTGCAGCTTTCGGTGCGTCGCTTTGGTCCATAGCCGGCTTTGGCCTCCACAATGCGCACGGATTGCACGCGTCTCGGCGTCTGTTTGGCCAAGCCACCAGAGCCACCTCCATTACCGTTGCCATTGCCATGGCCATGGCCATTGCCACGGTCGATGCCGATGCCAGCGTTGAGCATGGCCTGCTGTTTCTTGCGCAAATTGGACAAAATTGATGCTGTGGAGGCACGCAGCGAATGCGG
This sequence comes from Drosophila albomicans, assembly GCF_009650485.2. Classification (NCBI taxonomy): domain Eukaryota; kingdom Metazoa; phylum Arthropoda; class Insecta; order Diptera; family Drosophilidae; genus Drosophila; species Drosophila albomicans. The sequence continues at coordinate 43,464,755 of NC_047629.2, read as the reverse complement.
CAGATCGCCGCTGTCATCCATCTGGGCGCCGTCGCCTGGAAGTCGTGGTATTTTCGACATGTCCGGCGCAATGGTTAAAGCCAGCATTGGAGTCGCTGTCGCTGTAGCTGTCGCAGCTGTTGTTGCTGGTATCGATGTCGCTGTCGAAGTCGGTGTTGTGGTTGCGGCTCCTGCCTGCTGTTTTTATTGTTTAGTTACGCTTTTAATTAGTCCTAAGTGCACACAACTTACCTCGGCGGCAGACGTCGCTTTAGTTGGACTTGTTGTGGCCGTAATCTGCTGCTCATCGCTTGTGGTCTGCGCAGCGGGATTGCTCAGTCCGGGGCCATTGGCCGCATAGTCCACGTCATCCTCACCATCGCTATCAACGTCATCGTCGCAGTCGTCGTCGCCGTCGTCGTCGCTCTCCAGCCTTAGGTCGTCGATTTGTGCCAAGGTAATGGCACCCTTGTCGACGGCACGCCGCAGCACCACGCCTTGCTCCTCCTCCTCCTCTTCCTTTTGGTCCTTCTCCGACTCCTTCTGCTGCTTCTCCGGACTGCGCTGTGTGAGCTCAGGCGGCGCGGAATGTGTCGCATTGTTTGCTTGACAACGTCGCTGCTGTAACGCCGAGCTGGGAGTCGCGCTCAACTGCCGCAGATGCACCTCATCGGATACCAGCTTGTCGTCGTCGTCATCCATGTTGCGCTCCTGTTCCTGCTCCTGTTCCTCCTCCTCGTTTCTGCAAAGACACACAACTCAAGTCTTAGCATTCAATTTACGCTTTGAAGTTCGCCAACGATTTAATGTCGTCAGGTCTGATTGCTAGACCTTTTCATTCTAATGAATACAAACATTCCCCTACTTCTCGACGTCGCTCAACTCACAATCAACTTTTGAGCATACAAAATATAAATGGTTTCTAAGCGCCGACATTTTCGGCGAGGCGTGAAGCCATTTGCCAAGTTAAGACGCTTGCCAAGTTAACGCATAAGCTAGGCAGAGAGATCTGTCTAGAAGACGATAATGATTAATATCGTTGCCAACCTGAGCCTCTTTCCCCTGCTTTCCAATTGGTTACATTTTATGTAATCAAATTTAATATTTCATTTGCTCTAATTTTAAATTGTTTGCTATTCTTAACTTTTTTAATACAATGTTGTAATAAAATCGAATATTAAATTAGTTCCAATTTTAAATTATTTTTGCATGGATTTTTAAACGCTTTTAAGCGCTTTACTTTTTAACATTGCATTCAAATGAGCTTCTTTTCAATACTGTAATATAATGAATTAAGTAATCAAATCTAAGTTTGAATAATATTTGCATTGTAATATATTATATTTATCACCTACTGCTGCAATTTATAAAATTGATTAGTCAAGTGCACTATGAATTAGTTTTAAATTGAATTTTAATTTTTAGTATTGCCTGATATTATTCTTAGCTCAATCTTTTCTTTTTAAACGTATACTTGATATTTTTGCAGTTAACCGTGATCAACTATTTAACATAGTTAATAAATGTTATCTGTCTGCAATAATGATTATTGATTCAATAATGAAATGAAATCCAATATTAAACATCTTTTAATTTTTTTTACTTTAAGTTTAATCTATTTTTCAAACGTATACTTGATTTTCTAGCATACAACAGAGATTAACTAGTTAACATAACACATCAATGTTATTTTTAGCACTTAACAGACAAATGTTAATGAGCATTTGCCTGCTCGATTGTTTAAAATTCAATTTGATTAATCAAATGCAAAGCTTGTTTTGTTTTACTTTTTTGTTGTTGTTGTTGTTTTTATGTCGACAGCGTAATCAATCGAATTACTTTCTTTGAAAGGCATTAAGGGATAATGTGGCATGCAACGTGAACTGTGTAGAGCATTAAAACTTTAACATGGGCCTCTGTGTATGGTGTATGGTGTCGTCTACGAATTCCCAGCTACAGATTGAATAATTTTCAGTGTGTGCTTTGTGTGCTTATGATGAAGAGCGCAGACGGGCACGCGCCAGACAAGCAGCCAGTCAAGACAGGCAGCCAGCCTAGGCGTTGTCGTGTAAGTTACCTACATCAAATGCTCGTTTGTGTAGAATATATGTTAAGTAAGTCTGTGTATATATGTCTGTATATTTAGACCCATATTGCATATAGCATACAATAATAATGCCAGCTACTCGTACTCTCAGCCGTATTCAAGGCAAATTCACGATGGCGCAGCGGAAAACACAAAACGCAAAATGGCGACGGGGGACAGTCAACAACTAGAAAATGGCGCGTTGATGTCGTTGTCATTATTCAAATTAGCATTTAGACACACACCGTTGCACACATTCGCACACGCACACGCACACGCACACACACATTCGCAATCTCACGCACTCAAATGCAAAAACACATCACGTCGCCCGCTCATTCATATGCGTCATGTATAGAAATCGTAGCATACTTTTCGGCTGAGCCCCAAAAATTGCTGTCAAGAAAATGTTGTGTCCAAACATTAAGAAAATGCCAATAAATCGCAGCAGCCAAGCGAAATGTTTGCACACACACACACACACAGATACACACACATATGTATGTGTATAAATAAGTAAATATTGTGTATGCCAGCAAATTAAATTTAAGATACTTTAGCGTCTAATTCAATAAAGTGTCAAATGCTTATTGTGCTGGCTTCGCAAATTTGCCCCATCAACATTAATACTAAACATTTTATTTGTTACGCTCATTTATGCTTTGGCCAACTGACTCAGTGACTGAGTTTCCCTCGCTTGCTTTTCATTTGTCTAATTTAGTTTAACTGCCGCTGAGGATGAACTTTTGCAACCGACACGAAAAGTTCTCTTGTTTTTTCCTGGTTTTTGTGGTTTGCTTTGGCTGTTTTTTTTTGTTTTTATACCCGCTACCGATAGGGTGAAAGGGTATTATAACTTTGTGCCTGCAAGAAATGTATGTAACATGCAAAAGGAGTCATCTCCGACCCCAGTATATATATTCTTGTACAGCGTCAACAGCCGAGACTATATATCCCATGTCCGACTGTCTGTCCGTCTGTGTAAAACACTGGATCCCAGTTACTATAAGAGATAGAGATATCATTTTATTCCACAGCACTTGATATTTTTGCACGCACATTAAAATTGCTTAAAAATTAAATAATAAGAGTGAAAAATTTTGCTATAGATAATAATAACTATAGTCTTTATAATTCCTGAATTTGGTTGCGATCAGATTACAATTGTTGAATCTATTTAAGAGAACCTTTTTATAGGGAAAAACGCCTTCATACATGGATATTAGTTGCTTTGGCTGACAATATGGTATATGGTATATTTTCAACTCTATGGTATATTTTGAATGCATAACTATATCAATATACTAATTGTAGTCTTTAGTATATTTAAGTATTAGTAGTAGTATAGCCTTAGTAGTGGTTTGAATGCAGTACTATATCAATATATGAAATATACCGTTTGGTATATTTTCAGTATGTTTGTGGTATATTTATGAGGTATATTATAAAATTATTCCGCACTATTTTGCTTTTATTCATAATGAGTAGCGGGTATTTCACAGTCAAGTGTGCTCGAGCTCTCTTCCTCGTTGTTTTTTTGTGTTGTAAGTGCAACCAGCTGCTGGTTAAACTGTGCATGTAAAAAGTTGGTAATACAACGAGTTTATCAAACTGCTGTTGAATGTTATCGCTTTACTGACTGCACGTAGTATGAAAATAGACAAAAATATTATAGTAATTTGTGTGTAGTATCTGTTCTATTTTCGGTCTTGTTTACGCACAGAGTTGACGTTTTATTAGTATTTGTATTTCGGAGTCAACTGCACTTCCCGGGCCATTAAATAACTGTTCTCTGTTCTCTGTTTTTCTCCGTTATCTGTTATCGGCTTAGGGAATAATAACAACAACAACAAGAAAAGCAACAAAATTGTGGTTTGATTAATGCCGCATTTGTCGGTGAGATTGATAAACCGCGAGAGCAGACCATGAAATGCGTGCTGTCAATTGCGTGATTCGCGCACATTAATAAACTGGGGGAAAAATGCGATGCCATAATTTGTGCATTGCATATTTTAAGGCGCTGCAACATTATGTTAAACAGCTGCGCAAAGTTGCTTTGAATTTCACATCATAATGAGTATTATTTTCAACAGCTGTTTGCTCTTCAGCTTGGTTATTTTCCACCAGCCAGAGAGGCTCTTAGCACCTGCATAGGAAATCGAATTCATCAACAATTGAATCGATTTCATTTTCTGGTTAAAATCCAAATATATTACACGCACCTGTTTGATTAAATCTTCGTTTGTTTGTGATATCACACATGCGAATTGTAGTTAAGGTCTATTATTATTTCTCTCTCAATCATTACATATGATTAACACATTTCACTTAAGACTTGAGCTTGGATATCGTTTTACGATTTTGCATTTAGAAGCAACTTCAACTTGATATTAGTATTTGAAAGTTGCATTAGTTTCGCACACTAAACCGGTTGTTGGTGTTGTGTTTTTTGTTTTTTGTGGGCTCTTGATTTCGTTTTCGATTTCGGTTTCGGGTGAGTAATCCAAAAGATAAACAAAGAACACACAAGCGTCGAACCGTGCCGAACTCCAACTCGAATAATGAAGAGGACTGAGAAGGGAAAGCGGGGAGCGGGGAGCGATGGCAAGAGCGAGCGAGGGCGAGATAAAACGCCTAATATAATTATCACTTATATAAATACGTTGATAATGGCGCAACAATATTCAAATACAAAATACAAAATCGATAATCAAAGTCAGCATATTGAATCCGTATTGACCATGATAATATTGAGCCATATTAATCATATTTTCTGAACACTCTCGAACGTTTTTTTGCACTTGTTTATTTAGAACTTTAGCGTCACGCAATTAAGTATAATAGTTGTAAGTGTAATTTATTTAAATTAGCTTTTATTTGGCATGTGCAAATATTGTGTGTACACTATTTAATGTTTCATTTATTTTGCAACTGCCGCCAGCGGTGTGCTTAGTTATAGTTTTTTTTTTTTTATTTCTTTATATTTTTTTCGGTGTCGGTTTCGCGTCTTTCGCATCGAACTGACGTTGGGCAACTGAGCGACAAGTGAGCGACCGACCATAGACTGTCTATAATACTCAATGGGGAATATCGAATATGAATTATGGCACTCTCACGGAGCGACAAAATCAGTTGTGTCGCTGATATGTATGTGGTAATTGAAACTGAGATGATGACGAAGATAAAGAGAACAAATGATAATCAAAAATCGATTGTTATCGGCACTCATCAAACAGGAGCGGTTTAACAATGCCATAATGACAAAGTTGGATTAGGCTGCGATGAATCAGCAGATCAGCTAATTTTAGATTAATTACACTATACTTGTTCCAGCAAGTATGCTGCATAAATTATTGTGAAATTCAAACGAAATTGAAGTTGCGAATGGACAAAAAATTTTTGAAATTTAATAAAAAATTTCAGATAAAACTACACTGTCGATCATATGGTAAAATGTTAGATGCGTATTTGAAAAAAAATAAATAAAATAATAAATATGATTTTACGACAACTAAATTTTGTAGAGTTAAAGGTGATAATAGAAAAGTTTAAAAATACAACAAGTAAGAACGCTAAAGTCGAGTCTGTTTGACTGTGAGATACCTGATTCCGTTCACATTAAATGCAAAGCAAGCAGTATTATTATACTGTATTGTACCAAAATAGGTAATTGGTATATTGAATATATTAATATTTATAAACAATACTGTAGTATACCAAAAAGTATATTTGGTATATTAATATTACAAAGTAAATGAAATGCTGTAATTTCAAATTATTTGTTTTATTTTAAAAGTAATTATACTTTTTAAATTTCTTGAGTATGTATTATGAATATTTTTTGGTATATTATTTCTTTAATTTAAAAGTAATCATATTTTATTATATTTCGTTTATGTGATATGATTATTATTCAGGTTTCTAAGAAATTTTATTTAATCTTTTAAAAAGTATATTGAATAATTCTGGAGTAGATTGGAATTAACTTAACTATTTTAAAACTAATGACAAGCAATATCTGCAAAGAAATAGTCTCTGATTGAATATTAAGATTTAACTAATTTTATTTGTAATTGTATTTATTTATTTATTCTATTTATTAATATTTATAATAATCTTGAAAAATGTCAAATATTTGATTTATTAAAATTTCAAAAAATAATATTTTTTCGGCTACAAAATGCTACAAGACATACAGTTAGTTTAGCTGAAGAGCACTATGCATCGGCCCTCTAAAATTGTGGTTTTTTGTATCGCACCACGGTTTTCAGGCTTTGATTTATAATTTATGTCATTGAAAACCATTTTGGTAAAACATTTTAGGCGACACAGAACTTTTGTATACAATTTTGCTCCTTCCTAAGCTCAAGAAAGGACCTCCTCTCTACATTGGACCAGTAAGGTCCTTTACACACTAAAATTAAATTTTTTTTTATAGTTATAGTGTATTGTCGTATAAACTACAATAATAAACCAAATTAAACTCACTTTTCATAAAATTAAAAACAATTTCGGCTTTTTTAGTGGAAGAAAAGAAAAAACTGCTATTCTAATGTTCAGCCCAAAAGTGGTGCACTTGGGTAAAAATATCAAAATTTAAGAAAAACTGATCAAATCTAACGGGGTTTTTACTGTTTTCTTATCTTTATGCTTCATTTTACAAAAACAATGTGCTAGCGATCAACTAACATAAAGGAATAACCAAAAAAAACGGTTACATAGTCTTTTCTCTGTCGCACTGCTATTTCAAAGATCACAGCTGTAAATCTAAAATAACTTATAAAAACCTTGCATAATAATATTTATTTAGCTACAAAACCACAAGTCAAGTATTCCAAGAAATGTCTAACATATCAAACATTTTATATAGTTTAAGTAAAAGAACTTATAAAGACCTTGCACAATAATATTTATTTAGCTGCAGAAACCACAAGTCAAGTATTCCAAGAATTGTCTAACATATCAAACATTTTATATAGTTTAAGTCGATGAGCAATCTCAGTTCTTATCAACAATACCCGCAAGACAGTTAATTACATCTACAATACAATCTCTCTTCCTTAATGTATCCAACTATTTATAGAGCAGAATGGCGAAGCGTTTCCTTTCTAGCATATGTAGTATACTCGTATATTTCTTTAGAATCACTATCAGCATCCGCATCAGGCTGCGCCCTCTCTATAACATCATAAACATTCACCTGTCACGAGGGACAAACAAGTGGCCACAGGAAGCGACCACTGACAAGGACAATCAGGCAAGGACTAAAGGCGGACAAGCAACGGAAGGAGATGGGGAAATGGGGAAGGGAAAGTGAAAGTCAAGTAAGTAAGATATTTAAAATAGGAAATGGGATGGTTTGTCGATAAATATGCTTGATAAGAGCCTGTACTTTAGAGTGAGTGTATTGCTGTTGTTGTTATGATTGTTGCTTGTGTTGTTGTTGTTCTTGTTGTTGTTATTGTTATTGGCTGTCAAATGCGTTGGCCGCGCGTTTTGTTTGGGGTTTGGTCGCCTTTTTGCCAGGGTGCAGTTTTGTTTTTTGCGCAGCATATTCTTGTTTCTTTTGAAATTTCCTGTCAGCTGTTGTGTGAGTGTGAGTGTGTGTAGTGGGGGGTGTGTGTGTGTGTGTGATATGATATGAAATGTCAAAGGCATGTCTGCAACGTTCGCTTTATTTATGTAGGCAGGCAGCTGCTGTTGCTGTTGCTGTTCTGGGTTCAGTTGCAAAGTCGTCAAGGATGAGACGGAGTCAGCCCTTTTTATGAGCTTTTGTTGGCTTGTTGAATTTATGGCCATAAGAAACTTGTTAAAGCGTATTATTGGGTGTGTAACAAGTGCGTGTGTGTGTGAGTGAGACTTTGTGTGTGTGTGTTTGTTTTTTGTGCTGCGGCTTACGAACTCTTGAGCAAGAAGATGGCGAGACAAAAGGGCGAGAACGAGGGCGAGGGCAAAGGAGAGCTGCCTTAGCTACTTGGTAAGTAGATTAAAGTCATATTTACACGTCGCTCTCTCATCTCCCATGTGTGTGTATGTGTTTTGTAGTTGTGTTTGAGTTTGTGCTGTGCGTTAAGTGGCAGCAATTAACACTTGACATATTTATGCTTGGCCCCGAGGCGCAACGTGCTATCCACAATGCTGCATTATGCCCTAACAACAAACAAAACTCGGCGAGTGCAAGACGGAGAGAGAGAGAGAGAGAGAGAGAGAGACAGCACAGCAGGAGCCATAAGAACAACAATTAAGACAAGGCCAACCCATCGATATGGCAACAACAAGAATGTCTGGCAAGCTGCTTATTTTATTTATTAAGCGTTTAAGCCTGCGGTGGGCGTGGTGGCATTTTGAGGAATGTGTTGACAACACAGTTAGACAACAGCACAGAGGGGTTAACAAGGTGTTGGAGAGCGGGGGCTAGGAGACAGCAGAGACGTCGCCTCTTAGGTTGAATGTGTGAAGCAAATATTTAAAGATAATTAGCCCAAGATGCCAAGAGAGAGACACAGACACACAGGCTCAGGCTCAGTCTCAGGCCTGACAGAGATGAATACAGAATCATTAGATGACAAGGGCAGCTTGAGAGCAGCATATGGGAGGGCCAAAATAAAACAATAGACGCTTTCCTTTCATGCTTCTTGCCATAAAAAGCTTTCAAGAAACATTTCAACGTCACATTGCTTGTCTCAATATTCAGCTTGTTAATTTGTAACTTGAGCGCACTCTTAAGTAAAGCACTTGGCCACGAATGTTTTAATGAGATTTCAATAAATTTAAGCACATTGCATGACTTAATTTTATAATTAAAGTAAACTTCAAATAAATAAATCAAGTTATTTGTGATTAGATAAAATGAATTCAATTTTAAACCAGTTCAAAGTACACTAATATAAATTCTTAAAAGCAAGCTATTCGCTTAGTCAGAAATTGAGCTTAAAGTAGTCTAATATAAATTCTATTTTGAGTGCCAAGGAATGCACGACAAATTTTGTTAAATTGGAAACGCTGCTATTTCATAATAAATAGATAAAGCATCGCTTCTGAGGAAAGGTAATATGAACTTGATTTTGCGCTTTAAAGTGGAAAATGATTTTCTTGGAAATGGAAACCAATTTAATAGGAAAACTGATAAACGTATTATTTGCATACATTTCGAACAGACTTTTGTAAAAGTACAATTTTTTAACAATAGTTCACCACTGCTTCTGAAGTTGTATATTAATATACTAAATATTGCTTTAACTATATGTATTTTTCTATTTTTTTGTGATGTATTAATTTGGTATATTTTAATGATAATACCGCATTTGAGGGTAGATTATTCTCGACTGTAGTTTTCTTACTTGTTGTTTTAAGTTTTGAAATTTTTTGTCGTATTCATTTGCTTAGGATAGTTCAAAATGTTGTCCTGAAATCTTTAAAATAAATGTTTACATGTACATTGCATGAAGACGTGAAATATTCGACGAAACATACCTATTTTAGTATTTTTGGCATATTAATTTGGTATATTTTAACAATAGTACATCAATGTTTCTGAGTCTGACAGAATAGTAATCTCGACTGTAGTTTTCTCACTTTTTTTGTTATAAGTTTTGCATTTTTAATTTTTAGTCAAATGCATTTCCTAAGTATGTACATTTCAAAATGTTGTCCTGAAATATAGCCACAGTTACACATCATTAACTTTAACACCAAAATACATTTAAACTTTCCAATAGATAAACCACACACAACGAATATAATCACTTTATTATAAAGAGAAACCTTGCTGTCCATAAAATCAAATAGCTATGCAATTTGAACAAAATTCGAAATGTCGAATGGTCGAATTCTAAGCAACAACAAGTGTAATTTGGCAAAGTTGGCTTAGCAATTTGTGAATGCATTAATATTGAATCACTTTAATTTACATTTATCAAGCGGTCGACTCGAGTTTAGTTAAGTTGAATCGAGTTGAGTTGAGCCCGAGCATTATCATTATCTGTAAGTTGGTTCTTTTGGTACTTTTGGCTTGGAGCAATCAATTAAAGCATTTTATGGGAATAAGTTGATGAGTCGATGTAATTAATTTCCGGCACAAGCTTAAATGCGCTCCAAATGGCACTTCACTAGCAGGCGGAGACGAGCGCCTAAAAAAGGAAACGCAGCAGGTGGCAAATTTGCTACGGTCTAAATAAGTATGTACTCACATTTGTATTTGTGTTTGTATCTGTGTGTATACAGGATATGGCTGATTCATTTAGCTAAAAGTCGGGCACAACACATAGCACAGAAACAATAAAACGCTGAAATACACAAGCGAAAGACAAGTCGGTGTCTTCTTTGACCCCAACAAGTTCGCAAGAAAGGCGAGTAAAGAAGATAGAGAGAGGGGAGGATGGAGTAAGAGGGAGAGATACCTTTTCAAGTGGCCAAGTCTCCATGTTTGTCTCATTGTCAGAGAGTGTGTGTGAGTGTGTATCTTTTGGATTTGGGTTAATGTTGGACGTTGGTCAACATGGGTGTGCATTTGAAAGGGCGCAACAAAGCAGAAAATAGAAAAATTACTCAGCGGCACAGAACTGAACAGAAGAAGAACTCAAAAAAAAAATGGAAACAACACATACACACACACATAGATAAATAAAAAGGGACAATTGCACGTGTTCCGGTTAACCCTTTCCATCAAAATTCGTCGACACGTCTGCTGTGGATTCAAATGCAAAGAAAAGCTTATTGAAGTAAATAAATTCACTCAACTTGACTGTCTGATTATTGTGTTGGAAAGAGTTCCAGTTACAGCTTACTCATAGAATTCGCAAAACGTAAAAATGTAAAAAAATTGAACGATATTTTAATATTTTGGAAAAATGTAAAAGCTAAGTAAACGCATTTTTAACATATTCAAAATAAATATACTTTCCACCATTTTCGCCGCAAATTTAACATTTAATTTAATATTTGAATTTGAATGAGCTGCTTAGTGCTTCGATTTGTGAAAAAATATAAAACATTTTTCTAAAATATGCTCTTTAAATTTAAATAAATTCCAAAGGTATAAATTAAGTATACGCACTACAAGTAGAGTCATGTTAACTCTTTCGAACTCTGATGTATGAAAATGTAGAAAAACTTATCCCAATCATACAATATTTATTAAAGCCTTTTGAGTTTTTTGGGATTCATATAAGAGTTTATCGAATTTATACATTTGCCATAAAAAAATTATAACATTTATCGCTCAGCATATTAATATTTTAATTTGATTATATTGTTTTATTGAGTTTCTAATAACGTCTTATCATAGATTTAAGTATATAGAAATCTAATAATTTTCTATATATTTTGAATATGCATAAATTACGTATACGCACTTCGATAAACTCTTATATGAGTTCAATTCTCTACTTTTCTCCCTTACATATTAAAAAGTTTAAATGTATTTTTTCAATTTCGAGCTTTGACATCTTCAATGATTGCTTTCGATATTGCACTTTAACAGTCAGGCGAAAATGATTTGTGGAACATTCACGTTGATGAGACAATAAGTGGTGTGATTATAAAATGCCAACGTTGTTTCGGTTCTGTGTGTTTCTGTTACGCATATTATGCATAAAATGCGCTTAGGTTGCCCACAAGTCGCCGCCATCAAAAACGCTTTGATGTCCTTTTTCTAAGGGCTTTCTTTTTGTGTATTTCGTACGAAATCAAAGCTATTTATTTGGCGGACGTTTGCTGATTTGAGTAAACACTGAAGTGGGTCTCTGGGACGCTTTGTGGGACTTGGCTCTAAAATTCACTAAGCTAAAAAGAAGAGAAAAAAGGCAATAAGCCGTATAAGTGGCCACTTTCGTTGGCCCGTTGCCGTGGCCGGTGTTTGGCTCGGCAATTCGAAAGCCATTAAAATTGATAAATTGTCGATGCGAGGGACACACAAATCTTGATAACTGGCGGCCAACAACTGTGAGCAATAACTTTTAGGTGAAACTCAATTTAGTTCCGATTTTGACATTGCGAATTTTGTAGCAAAGACATGAAAGTGAGTGCAACGAGCGTCCTCAATAGACATTCATGGGTTTGCTAATTAGTTGTGCATAATTTTTTCTGTATAACGAAAATCTTCGTCGCAAAAGTTTGCTGCCATTAAAAGTTTGCGATATCATTTGATTTAAGTTAATGCGACCTGCCACTTTGTGCTTGCTTTTGAGTCGCATTTTGTGGCCCTTCGTTGTCGAACAAGTTTATGTTGGCAGGGCGTCACAATTTTCAGTTTTGCAAAGCGAAACGTGACGCAGTCCCCCATGCAAAGCCGTGAAAATAAGAACAGCTTCGTCTAGTTCGAGGTGCGAGTCCTTGTATTCTTGTTAATATACCCTGTAGAAAAGGGTAAGTGGGCTATGCTGATTGGATAGAAATGTAAAATTAGGAAGAAATATTTTTAAAGTTTTCATTACGTAAATACGAATTAACTTTAAGAAGTTTTATATTCGAAATTTATTGAGAATTTATTCTCAGCATAAATCTAAGCTTTCATTTTTTAATCCTTTAACATCTTCGCTTTGCCTCGTGTTAGTTGGAATATAAATTGAAAACTTTAATTGAATAGAAATGGGTAATGAAATTTTACAATGTCGTAAAAATAGTTGAAAAAAAACACGATAAATTGAATATTCAATTTTCAATTTTCGTAATGTATTGAGATTCTTTAATAATAATAATAATAAATTTTTAGTTTACCTCATGTTGAAAACTCTAGTAAAAAGTTTGTTTGAGTATTCATATTCTTAATTTATTGAGCTTTATATTTTTAGTTGTTAAACATTCTCTTATTGTCTCATTTTAATTGGAGGAAGTATAAAAACTTCTTAGCTTTTGATAAATTTTCACTAGATATGCCAGAGATTATTTACAAATACTTTTTTTGAAATTACATTATTTTGTGGAGAATTAATTCATCAAATTTGATAGCCTTCAGCAGTTCATAAAATTATTATATTTCTTTAAAGGTTCAAAACTCCATAAAACTCATCGTTATCTAGGGCATAATCTAGTCAACCATTATTTAAAATGGAAACCGTCGTGTTATAAGCATTTGGGTCTCTGCTGTTGTCGCTTTGTTGCCTGTTTTCTTTGCCGTTTGTTGTTTACATCGCGAAATTTGCATAGTAAAAGAAATTAGCATAAAATTAAACAGGCATTTTGAGCTGTTGTCGTCGTTGTCGTCGTTGTTGTTGCTGTTGCTGTCATCTAAGCTATTTGGTGTCTACAGCTGCGTCTTGACTTGAATGCCAGAGTCGTAGAATGTAATCTGGACTAGCGAAAGTTCAATTCAATTCAATTTAGAATCAATGTTAATTACAGCTATTTTTAGACCGCATTGTCCTGCATAACTGTCAGTTAGCTCGGCGGCTTAATGTCCAAAAAGTCTGTAGACTTTTGACTTTTGACAGTTGACAAAGGTATGTGTGATAAAGGATAATACTCAAAAGCCGAAAAAAATACTTGCCTAGCTGTTGATATGATGAATGACCAAAAGTTATGAGAGCAATGTGAAGTGAAGTGTTAAATCACTTTACAGCAGTATTACTTGTTTTAAATGTTCACCCATTAAATTTGTCTAAGTAGGATATCATTTTTCAAAAGTTTTCCTTACGTTTCGCCCACATTTTCAGGCGGCATTCTGATTATGACGCTTTTAAATTCCAACGTTAAATTGTTTTACAGCTATTGCACGCACAACATTCAACATTTTCTACGCCCAGTTGTTGAAGCAATTCTCTTCCCTCGGTCTGTTTTGTCTGTCTGAGGGGCGTGGCGTGCTTTTTGTGCATTCAGCTGGCAGAAAAGGCGGCGAAGTTGATTGTCAGTGCGTTATTATGTAATTAAAATTTCATAATTCGATCAGGCCTCGAGTCAGCTGCAAACCCATAATAATAATGCGAGGGGCGTGGCAGCTGAGCACTTGCTTAAAGCATTAAACGTGGCGTATGTGTAATTTTTTTCATTCAATCACTTTTTAAATTTATGTTGCATACTTTTGGGCGCAATTTAATAAGCAACGAGGTTTGTTTACTTTTATTGAATTTAAAAAAATGTTAACTGTGTTAAAGTTCATTTTCATATTGTTTTCACTCGCAACATACCGACAACAAATGCGAGTTCAGTGGAAGCACCGCCAGCCTGTCTGCAGCCATTTATAAAACATAATTGAAATATGAGATTGACATTGAATAGCAACGCTTTGTTGTTGTTGCTGTTGTTGTTGTTGGTGTCGTTGTCGCCACTTTTGTTGGGGGATTGCGCCTTTGACAATGCCATTGCGACAATATTTTTGTCGTTGTTGTTGTTATTATTGTCGTCGGCATCTAATTGATTAATGTAAATAAAAGAAAACAACACTCCGGACTCTCCATCATATTTAATTTCTGCGCAAAATGACTAGCAAAGCGACGTTCAAAGTGCAGTTTGTTGATCTCTCCCCATCCACTCGCTTTATACTCGAATGTGCGTGTAATTGACACTTATTTATCGTGGGCCCAAAGTCTGGCATCTGTCACTAAATACGCTTAAATACAATACATTAGGGCTCACATTAAGGTTCACCAGCTACTCAAATGAAGAATCGTTTTCCATGTGGTTCGTTGAGCAAATGAAACTGACTTTCCTTAATTGCTTTAACATAAATATGCAATTTAACATTCTCACTCATTGTTAATAGCAGAAAGGGAAAGCAATACATAGCAGTGTTAGACTGTAAAGTTCTGTTCTGTTATGTTAAACAGTTGTGAAATCATGTTAATTTTGAGCAGCACGTGGCGTATGCGAGCATGACTATTCCTGTTAACCCCATTAAATGTGTGCATAAAATTGATGTCTGGCTATCCCAAAATATGATATTTATGAGAATCATTTTAGGCAACTACAAAAATAATTTAGAGCAGCTTTAATGCAATTTTTCATAGATTTTTTTGGATTGAAACACGTTTTCAATTTAAAGCTCTAACCACACTGATTTGGATTTTGTTATGAATATATAAAGTGACCAACATTTTGGTTTAATTCGATTAAATTGAACAAAGTATTTGAGAATGAAAAATAGTGAAAAATAAGCTATCTAATTGCAAATTGAAAATGACTTTCGAATATGCAGTTTGTATTTATTATAAATAACGTAAAAGCAATATTTTTATTTAATTTGATGTGATTCAACAATGCATTTGTATAGTCAAAAACAATTTGAGTTAAACGCAAATTCAGCATAAATTAATATTGGGAAAATTAAACATGTATCACACAAAATTTGCATATTTTTAGTAATTAATGAGAACGTTTTTTGTTTTTTATTGGATTAGATTATAAGTAGTATTTAAGTAGTATTTAAGTAGATAAAGATAATAGCTAAATAAAGTGAGCAACATGTTGATTCATTAAATTTAACTTACGATTTGGATAGGCAAAAATAAACAGAACTAATTGCAAATTTGTCGATGATTTTTCGTATAGAAATTTTTGTTAAAAATACTTAAAGTATAAGTAATTTTTTTAAATTTGTTTGTACTTAAAACAAATCATTTCAATAGTCAACGAATTAACTGGAAATTTGTCATATAAATGTTGAATATTAAACATGTTTGATTAAACATGTTGAATTATTTATAATCACTTAAATGATGATATTTTGTTTTAATAAAGAGACCAATTTTTCTTTGTTTAATTGGTTTAGGTAAATTGAGTATTTGTGCATCATGGAAGTAAAAATAATAGTAATTCAATAATAATTTTTCAAATATCGTTACAAATAATAAATAATGCGATCAAAGTTTTGATTGTATTTTTGTTCCATTTAATGCCAATATAATCATCGCTTGTTTAGATATGTTTAAATTTAAAGTTCTAGTGTTCTAGTTATAGATTTCAGTGTTATTCGAAGTAAATAAAGTGGGAAACAATATAGTTTCATTGAATTGTAGTTAAACCGAGCTTTTGAGCATAAAAATAAGCTGACTTAGTTTAATATTATGATTTAATAAATTAATATTATGATATTACGATTTAAGCTTAAAGATTGGAGC
This sequence comes from Drosophila albomicans, assembly GCF_009650485.2. NCBI lineage: Eukaryota > Metazoa > Arthropoda > Insecta > Diptera > Drosophilidae > Drosophila > Drosophila albomicans. The sequence continues at coordinate 43,448,639 of NC_047629.2, read as the reverse complement.
AGCTTAACCCAACTAAAACCATCTAAAGTGGTTAAAATGCCTGCCAATTAAGTCGAGTTGCCTGGCTCATAGCCAATTTGCTAATTGTGTGACTGAAAATCAACTTAAAGCCATAAGTTTCGGCTTGACTAAAGGCAAACCTAGTAAATCATTGCCAGCTAAATAACAACAACGACAAGAGCAGACACACACATACTCGTACAACACACACACACAGACAACACTCAGACAGCGCAGTGAACGATACACTCACCTGAGGCAGATTCGTTCCTCCTCCTGCTCAGCATTCATCGTGTTGTCCCGTTTGACTCACTGCTGCCTCTATTTTCTCTTTCTTTTTTTTTTTTATCTTTTTTGTAGCTTGTCAAGTGTGAGTTTTTTGCTGAATTTTTTTTTATTTTTTGTTGTTGTTGTGCCACCAACAGACAGGCTAGCAGCCTGGCAGTTGAGAATCCTCGAATTTTGAGAGTATTTGCTGGGCTTTAAGGTGCCGCAAATCGTTTTAAGCTGTTGTCAATTTGCCTAATGCCGCACTGGGGCGTCGAGCTGGGGCTGAGGCTGAGGCTGAAGCCACCAAGGATGTTGTCTATTACATGATTTGGATTTGGACCTGTTCTCCAGAGATTCGTTGGGCTGTAAAGGCAAAGCAAACAACAGGAAATCGCATATAGTAAATAATACTTAGGGAACAAAAAAAAAAAAAAAAAAGTAAAGCTGTCAATTCGTATGCCCAAATGAATGTCCCATAAATGCTTTAATACCACAATAAGATGAGAACGAGATGGCCATATGTCCTGCCTCCTTTCTCCTCTCTCTCTCTTTCTCCTTCTCACACAGTCTGCCGACTTTCCACTCAGCCAAGTCATTCACATTTAACAATGCGAGTATATAATTTAATAGATAGTTGCAGTTGACAGATTTCAAGTGGAAACGGGCGTTCAAAGTTGTTGTCACTCCCTCTGCTTCGCTTTTCCATCTGTCTACACATAGTCGCCAACAAGAGGCGCACAAGCCGTAGGAATAATAACAACAACAACAACAACAACAACAACAGCAGCAACTTTACTGTGCTGGCAACAATAACAACAGCAACAATGGCTCTATAAAGCAATACTCGTATATCAGCAACGACAAGTGCAAAAGTGTGTGCAAGAAGTGGCATAAAAAATCAAGAAATAAACAATATGTTAGTTTTAACACAACGAATTAGAAATACACTTTCTTAAGGATTCAAAATGAAGATGAGTCATTTAGGAATTATATTTACTATAGTATAACTAGTTCCTTATAATTAATATAATATGTTGTGTTGGGAATTCTATTAAAGGAAAACAAAAAGTAACAAAAATAATAAACACATTATATAAAAACCTATTTTCGCACTTTATGGTATATTATTTTTAGAATGCAGTACTTTATTAATATATCAATTACAGTCGAGTACTCTCGACTGTAGCTTTCTTACTTGTTTAACTTTATTTTAATAGAGAAATAGTTGCCTAATTTTGTAATCGTAGAAAAAAAATATATATAGTTAAATGAATGAATTTTAAATGAATTCAGTTTTAAGACTTACAACTATTTCTTTGCATTAAATAAGTTTGACCATTTAAGCTCTTTAGGTAAACGCTCAATTTAAAGATTTTTGTATAGTATTTTCGAACTATATTTACCTATTAAATCTATTCTTTTTTAAATCGTTCAACTATTTCTATTCAACAAATGAGTATTGCACATTTTCAGTTTTTTAGCAAAACGCTCAAATTGTTTGTTAGCGCTGAAAAGGTAGAGTATTCGCTTTCCAATACTCTAGTGTCTAACTGCCTTCGCTTTGTTAACGTGGGAGAAAGTGTCTATGTTTGTGTCTGTCACTGCAAACACTACAGATGTCAGAAGTAGTGCAGCATTTGGAGGTAGGAGGGAGAAGGCAGAAGGAGAGCAACCAGCAGCCGATATCGCACAGTTGCCGGCGGCAACAATTCTTGCCAAGTGGGGGAGTAGGAGTAAGAGGAGCTGGATGAGCGGAGAAGGAGGATGTTGAGTGAGTCAGTGAGGCGGCATGAAACATGAAGTCAAATTCAATCAATGCGTGCAGCTTGGTGGCCACTTGGCGATGCTGTTTGTGGCTGCCACTGCGGTGCCTGGGCAATCCGTCTGGCTGCTGCCTGCTGACTGCAACATGACTGTCTGCCTACCCTTGTTAGGTTGGTTGGCCACATTCATGCATTGGTTGCTTTTGGTCGTTGGGTTGACATTTGCAAGTAATTGCAAGACTGTGTTTCGCATTTGGTTCGCACTGTGTCTCTGTGTCCTCTCTCTCTCTCTCTCTCTCTGTTGAACTGCGACCGGTGGTCGCATTATTAAGTCATAAAACTCAATTTAAGACGCTTAAATGGGATGCACTTACGCGTAATCGCATTTCAACGACGACGCTGTCTATTAGCCCCCTTTTTGAAATTTTAAAGGCAATTTTTCATACTAGCTGTGTAATACATACAACGTGAAGGGAAGTACGAGACGATGGCACATGTTTTACAGCGGTGACGGAATTTTTATAGCGCTCCAATGATTTAGCTGCATCCTGTTGCGTGTGTCGTTCTTGCAAAGGGGAAACAGCAAAACACTGGAGCATTTGAGTAGGTGGGCTGCAATTTCTTTAACACATTTTGTGTCGCGCAGGTTGACAATGTAACAAGTTTATGAGTAGCGCTATCCGCCATCCGCCTTTAGCCGCGCCAGGATATACATATATACGACAATGAATGTGTCAAGAGTTATGACTGCTATGCTGCTGCTACATAGCACACGATATGCGAGGGTCGTTCCTCAACTAACCTGCAACTATTTATTTCACCAGCAACAAAAGCAAAAATAAACCACAACTTTATCTTCATTAAAAGTTTCACGTTCAAAACTAAAACATAGCACTTTATTTTATTTCCACAAAACTTATCAACTTTTTAGCTGCAAACTTTGCCCTGATTTTGGTAATTTTGCCATGGCGATCGACTAATAAAAGAACTCACAAATAAATCTCTTATCTGCATTGAAATTGAAAATACATTTTATTGAATCACGCTTTTGATTGCTTTTGAATCGTACATTTTCGTTTAACAATACGTTTCACTATAAATATTTATTTTATTGAAATTTGCTTGATTGCAATTTCTTTAGAAATTCATTCTGTATATTTGAAACTTGATTATCAACACTACGGCGAGAATTGAGCGAAAATTGAACCGTCATCAATGCGTTAAACTTTGTAACTAATTTAGCTGCGGCAATATGAGGGCTTAGATCGAAAACTTTTGAGCATGATCGAAAGCTCTCTTCAAGCGTTCTAAGAAAGAGCTGCTCGATTATTAAGAGCGGTGCAGCTTAAACATAGGAAGAGAAAAATCATATTTGCGATTGAAATTTTTAGTGTACAAAATTTTTGTATACTTTGCATTACGTTTCATTAAATTCTTTTTTTTAAGATGCTGGTACTTTTTTATATTTTTAAGAGACGCTCATTTGTATAAATTTAATTTTCAATCATCCTAATAATGGGTTTTTAATATTAAAGAGAAACTTAATAAATATTAATTGCGAATATTTATGTATTATATTTTATGTATAACAATTGTTAGTTATTTAATCATATATCCATTAGTTTTCACTTTATTTTGATCAGTTTTTGATCAATTTATTTTTCTTTTTCTTTTATTTAAATAAAATAAAAGATCAATATATTGAACTTTCAACACATATTAATTTTTAATACCTTCTATTTATTTTTTTTTTAAATTTTTATTTATTATTATGTGAACTTGTAATTTAGATGAAATAAATCTATTAAAGTCCTCAAATTATAATCAAAGAAAAATAATATTAAAATTTGTTTTTTAATTATTTTAGTTTTTTCCAGTATTTTATTTTTAATGCAATTTTATTGAAATTAATATATTATTAATATGTTGCTTCGTATTATTTTTTTGTTTTACATAATAGTTAAATATATAATATACATATTCTACTGGATAAAATAAAAACAAACAAGCGTTTAAATTAAAAATAAATAAAATTATATTACGACATACAAAAATTTATGCTAAGATGCTTATGCCAATAATTCGTCATCTGATGTTAAAAACATATTTATCATATTTTTAAGCCAAATACGAATTGAGTTTCTCTAATGTTGAGGGCAGAAACTTGGTGGCTTTGGGTCGCAAAAAAATATCATCGCCCAAGATATCATGATCAGTGGGCACATAAGGTATGGCTGAGATCGGTGTCTTCTCCTGAATCAGCTGGTAGCAATACTCGGCAAGCAGATCCTTCAGCAGTTTATTGAAAGAGCTGCGCACATAGTTCCTAACGAGATCTGGAACGCGAGTCAAATCAAAAGCATCACGACAGTAGTGTAAATTCGGCAATATTTGAGGTATTTGTCGCATGAGCTGCTCCAGCTGCGAGAGCAAAACTGCCATCGACACAATAAAGTCCGAGCGATCCGGAAAGAAAAAGCATTCGATGCGACAACGTGGCATCGTTGGCGTCGGATCGCAGCCGGGAAGATTGAACTCGGCACGCACAAAGAGTTGGACATCCAGCCGAGCGAATAGGCGAAAGAGTATCTGCAGATGCCGTTCATGGGGAATGGGACGCGAGTTGACGCGTCGAATCAGACTGCCCAAATTGTGGAACGCTTGCTTGGCATCAACGCTTGATAGTTTGTCTTCTATTAGCTGACGAGCTCGATGCGAAAATGTCTTTGGCACTGCAACTGGATGTTGCATCATGCGTTCGAATTGCGTTGAATTTGCATCCAGAATGGTCTGTGAGTTGGGTATCAAACAGTCTATTGTGGACTCGTCGATCCTTCCTTCCGACTCGGATTCCAATAGATGCGGTGGCCACAGCTCGTAACAATAAGTGGGATCGTAGTCGTCATCCTCCTGATCATACAATACAAGCATATTGTTTTGCCTAGGCATTGCATCACCTGCTGAGCTCGTGTCACGCTCGTAATTCTCCTCGAGAGCCTTGAGAGTGATCACTTCTTTCGGCTTGTGTATCACTACATAATTGCGATGCTTCGAATCGAGCTCGGCTGTGACCCATTGAGGCTTCCTAGTTTCCGTCACTAAAGACTTGCAGCTCGATCTCTTTTGCTTCACTCGGACATCCCACGTTCCGCCGCTGGAGAGCATCTTGTCTGGCTGTGATTTCGAGAAGATTCTTGACAGACTGCGCTCTCGATATGAATATTGCGAGCAGGAGCTAATCGAACGTTGATATACCGGCGTGTGTCCGAGTATTTGTGACCGATTGTTGAGCTGCTGCTTTTTAAAGAGACTTGAGTGACTTGCTTCATTTGCAGCCTGCTGACTTTGCAGAGATCTCTTCAGTCGCCTGTCAATTTGGAACTGTTTTAGTCTCTCTTTGTACTCTTTGTTGAAATTCGGAATAGCCGGCTTCTTGACATAATATTTGGCTTGTTTTTGAACTTCCTTGACCTCTCTTACGTCCTCAATCGGCACATCTTTAATGTCCTTGAGCTCATCTTGCAGCAGTTCAGAGACACCATTTGTTATCTTCTGAATATTTTCGACTTCACATGGTTCGGATGGGTTTTCTAACTGCTCAGTTCTACAACTGGAAGTCACTTCTTGATGGAGTTCATCTTTTGACTTCTCTTGAGAGTTCTCTACTGCCAACAAATTTAGTTCAGATGATTTTATGAGCTGATCTAAATTTTCATTGGTTTGCTTCTTGTGCTTTGAATTAAGGGCCTCATTTGCAATCTGCTCCTTTTCAAGAACTCTCAGTCGTCTGTTAATTTGAAACTGTTGCAGCATTTTCTTATGCAATTTGTTGAAGGTTTGAAGAGTTGGTGGTTTTTTGACAGTTTCGTTAAACTCCTCAGGTGGTTTCCACATATCTATTGGATTCCACTGAAACGAGTCGCGAATTATCGCTTTTTTGGCTTCGTTTGAGAGGAGTTTGTTGATCTTTTGCTTTTCGATTTTTGAGTTTTTGATATGTTGAGACAATTCTGTGTTTTTTTCCTGTATATCTTTTTCATTTAGGATTTCATCGTCATTTAACTGTTGCTGCGATGGTTCTTTGATCTGCTTCGAGTCAGCATCTTGAGACATCTTCTCGACTTTATTTAAATGCAGATCACACGTTTCCATATTGCTTTCCTGTATGATTGTCTCCTTAACCTGTTCAACGCTTGCAATGTTTCCCTTCTCCTCATCTTGAACTTCCTCAGCCATAAGTGTACGCAGCTCAGAGGATGCATTGATCTGCAAAATAGTTGAACTGCTGAGTAGCTGTTGTGGCATAGTCTTCATCACATTTCGTAGGAGTTCCTCGATCTGTTCAACTTTCTCAATACTATGAAGCTTTGATTCAGTTAGCGGCAGTTCCACGTTGTGCTCAACGTGGTTCGTACTCTGAAGCTCTGTTTCAGTTGAAGGTTGTTGCTCAGCTAATTCCATAATCTGCTTAACATTATCGATGTTTTGTTGGATGTTTTGGTGCACGATTTGCTCAACACTATTTGCATTTGACTCAGATAGTTCCTCGATTTCATTATTGACGATTTCTTTAGGCACCTTCTGGGCATTATTTAAATGCTGATCTGACGTTTCCATAATCTGCTCAATGTTTTTATTGTTTTGCTGAATAATTGGCTCCTCAACCTTTTCAATACGAGCATTGATGTTCTCCTTATCCTCTTGAGGAACTTGCTCCACCTTATTAGAGAGCTGTTCAGCTGATAGTTCTTCGTTGTGTTCAACCTTGTCCATAATATGAGGCTCTGTTTCAGTTGCAGGTTGTTGCTCCACAATCTGCTTAAAGTTATCGATGTTTTGTTGGATGCTTGGGTGCACGATTTGAGAAAGAGGCTGTGGTTGCTCAACACTATTTGCATTTGCTTCAGATAGTTCCTCGATTTGGTTATCGACAATCTCTAGAGGCACCTCTGAGGTTGCAGCATTTATCTGCCGATTTGTAGATATATTTTTCAATTGTAGTGGATATATTTCAGCCGTTGCATTACGAGCTGGGATCTTGACCTGTCGACTTTTGCCGCTGCCAGTTGCTTCGATCTTTGGTTGATGCGGGTTTCCAGTATATTGGAGGGATAATCTTTTGCCTTTGCATTTTATTTCAACGACTGCATTTGATTTGTTTTTTGACATTCGAACGATATTTTTCTTCAGCGAGGCATTCATAAAAGCATCCTCCAGATGAATGTAGCCCGAGCAACAGATCAAAGCATAATTATTTGGCTTTTGTGGGTTCACAAAGAGGTCGCGTTCGGATGCCGTCAGGCTTGTTACACCGAGATGAAATTGATCCTCTATCGTATAGGCATGGATATTGAACATATCGTTCATGTGCGAGTTGCTGCCCCTGGGTGTGATTAGCAACACAATCTTGCTTAGCAAAGGGACACAGAAGAGTTTGCGCAATAAACGATCCTGATCCGAGCCTTGGCCGTTGTTGGCGCCCAGCATTTGCGGTTTCACGAAGCGCTTTGAGACTATCATCGGACTAGCACGCAGCACTTTGGTCACATAACGTGCAGCAAATGCCGTAGGCCGTGGTAATCGGATAGATCTAATGGATCTTGTAATTTCGGAATTCCGTTTCGTTTGCGAATCGAGCTCGGATGGCATTGGATTGTCATTGTACATTGCACCCATCAAATGACAGAATCCCTCGTCAATGCTGCGACCTTCATTCGTTACCTTTGCTGAATCACCATTTGAGTCACACATTGTAATTTTAATTCAAAAAACTCAAGAATTTAGTAATAAATTAAAAGAAATTTTTTTGTCTTTATTTCAAATTTTGTTAAAATGTAAAATGAACTGTTTGCTTAAAATATTGAAACTGAAATGATGAATGTCTGAGCTGGATAATATGAAGGAATACAAAAGTAGTTGGCTTAGTAGAAGTTGAGCAAAAAAATCAAATATGTTCTATATCTATTGACAATGCTAACTTGGACAAAGTAACTGATACATATATAACGTGAAATTAATAGACTTCGTATAAAGTATAAACTATGTTCACTTACTATACAATTTATGCTTAATACACAACGCGCACTTAATTCTATACAATGAATAACGTACATACATATGTATGTACATACATATACATTTCATATAGAACGCTTTCCTTGAAAGCTACATACGTATTCTTTATAGACTACGTATACTTGATATATAACGTATACTTTATATACTAAGTGTACTTGATGTATAACGTAGACCTAATATTCAATGTATACTTAATATTCTATGTATGCATGATATACTACGTATACTTAAGATACGATTTTACGTCGTTATACCCGGAAGACGCACTAACCGAAAGGACCAAAACAAATTTTTGTTTTGTATTTTTTTTATGGTTGTCATTTTCGTAACAGGTTTTTAGGATAAAACAAATTAATTGTTAAGCAAAACAAAAAAATTTATAAATATAATTTAATAGCATGGTTTTTCCATAATAAATCGTATATATGCATGTTCCCTAGCATAAGCTAAGGCGTCAGCTAAAACTAACAGAGAGTAGTGAGAATGTTAGAACCTTTGTGTCGCTCCTACGCACACAAGCAAGAGTGCCATTCACTGATAAATGCATACATTTATGACAGCGTCGTTTGATACTTAAATTTGTTGGCATTAATCCGCTGTATTATTTTTTTTCGTCGCAATATCCGGTTGAATTGTAAAAAATTTCGTCGGTATAAGCGGTTAGTCGCTAAAAGCGGAGACGTTCTAAGCGGAGGCCCTTTCATATAAGTTTGTATGGGAACCAACCAAGCTATCGAGTTTTCGTCGTAATAACCGGTCGGACACTATAAGCGGAGGCGTTATAACCGGATTCTACTGTATTTGCATATGAACTAGTAAGTTAAATAGAAAATATTGAAAGATTACTCAAAAAGTTCATTTCTGTGAGACAAGCAATACAATTTGTTTATTTATCAACTCATTTGGTCAGCACTCAAAACGCAATACATCGAAAGGGTTTTACGCCTTTTTGCAGCAGCTAAACTCATGGAACAAACCATGTGAGTTGATTCCGTTCAGGCCACAAACACAATCGCAATGCGTATTGCGTTCTGTTCTATACAACAAAACAGAAATTTATGACACTTGGATCACGTAGTCGTCCTTTGCCCCTTCCCCCCTTCTTCTTCTTACTTTTCACTCTGCCCCCTACGCATTTCGTGTTCACACTCACACATGCATACAAATCCATGGGTAATACCTTTGTGCGAATAACAAGAGAGCGAGAGAGTAGAGGAAGGGAAAAAGCAAGAGGAAGAGGAAGGAGGACTAACAAATTGACTGTAAATATGCTTGCGATTGCTTTGTTGCTGTTTTGTAGCGGCGTTGCAGAAGAGTTGTAAAATTTTGCGAGCTGCGTCAAAATGTCCACTGACGATTTATGCCAGCTCCCTTTCTCTTTGTTATTGTTGCCGCTGCTCTTGCTGTTGCTTTTGCTGTTGCTGGCCTGTTTGTTTCAGGAAAACATTTTGCCATCGTACGCCTGAAAATAATTAAGTTTTTGATTCATGTCGACGATGCCAGCCACAGACAAAGGCGCGCTAACTACAACTACAACTACAACTACAACCAGGACTATGACTATGACTATGACTGCGGCAACTCCAACAGCACTTTGCTGCAAATGCGAGGCAAGGACACACGTTTCAACGTGCACAAAGAAATGATGGCAAACAGCGAGTGCGGCTGGTTGCACTTCTTGTTGATTCCGTTGCTTGCCCCTCCATATTTTCACATTAAGCCTTGCGATTTATGCAGCCAAGTAGCATGAAAAAAGCGAGACGACTTCACCGCACACACACACACACACACACAGAGACAAGCAAAGCAACCGCAGACAGTAGCAACCATTAAAAGCGTAGCAAGCATGCAATTTGAGTTGCAGTTTGCAGTTAAAGTATGCTAACGCTGCTGCTTCAGGTCTACAGCGAACAGCCAACAGCCAACTACAAGCTACACCCACTCAAGTTTCAGCTTCATTTATGCTTATCCATGGCCAACACGGAGGCATATCAAATAATTGCCGTGCAGCTGGCAGACTGGCAACTGCCAACTGCCAACTGGCAACTGGCAACCGGAATTGTTCTACGGGTTAAGTAGCTCTGCCCTGTCATTGTTGTCTGCCTGTTGCCGGGTAATTATGCGCTTCTTAAAAATAAATTACTGAGTGAGTCTGAGATTGCTGCGACTGTCGTCAGGTAATTAGTTGTTCTTGTTGTTGCTGTTGCTATCGTTGTTGTTGTTCTCAGCGTTGTTGCAGCTGAACTTACAACCTTTTTAATTAATTACACTTCAAGCCTTATTGAGTTTAACCCACCCAAAGTAGATTAGGTAAACTATGCTTGAGAGAGAAGCTACTTAAATCATTTGCTTGAAATAAGAAATAAGAAAACTTTTTAAGCTGCATGCAAAGGTTATTATTAATCGATGTTAGTTTTGAGCAAAACTATCGAAATAGAGTGACCCTTAATTTGTAAGGCCATCGATTATTAGCATAACATCGAAGGAAGAAAAAATACCGATTAATGGAATGAGCAAAATAGTATTGATAAAAGCCAGAAGTAAGAAAGAAAGCTTGTAACGAAATTAAAAAGAACCTAATTTAATTGAATTTAAAATCATAGAACTAAACCGAAGTAAACGTTTTATTTCACTAAGAGTGTTTTTTAAGGTCGAGACTTTACACTGAATATTTATTGAAATATAATTTTTAGACTTAATTAATTTCCATTTAATTTCTTTGTTGATTATTATCAAATTTGGTAAGTTTGCTGTTGCGATATCACAAAATAAAACTCATTGACATTTTTTTAAATGCAGTAATTCTTTTGTTGCTAATAATAAGCATTACGTTATTTTGTAGTGCATTAAAATGCTTCATATCAATTAAATAAGTTTGTCTTCGCTAATATTTTTATAACGGTACGATATTAAATACTAAAATAATTACAACTTTCTTCAAATGTTACATAAATTCAATAAATATTTCATCGCTAATAATATGAATTAAATATTTTTGCAATTCAATGACAAAACGGAAAATGATTAAAATTATTTTAAGTGCGTCACTCAATAACTATTTCTTTTTCAATATTAAACGTGTAGTTACTATGCAGTGCGATATTAAATACCAAAAATTGATGGATCTTCATTTAAATGCTCTATTTAAATGCATTAGTTATTTATATATACAGTATGTCACTTTGCAGTTTATTTAATGGACGCGCGCAGTGTTGTTTCATTTTTACCATAAATTGTTTATACGCTTTTAATTTATACACTTATAGTTTTCAGCTTATTTCATGAATTATTCATTATTGCTTTTGCCACCAATTCCGCAAACACTGCGTATGCGTGTTTTGACAGCACTCGACAGAAAAATGGGAAAAATAAAAAAAACTGCAGCATACTGTTAGGCGCTGCGTTTATTGTTATTTTGATTTACGGCGTGCGAATTTTGTAGGCTTTCAGTTTTAATTAGCTTTAATTATTGACAAATATTAATGTATATGTGCGCACACACACACACATACAATAATAATTATTTAATGCATTTCGATTTTAATTGAATTTGTCGTTCACGTGCGAAAATTGCAATATTCTGCTGTGGGTGGGTCTCATAAATTACTTTGCTTCACTTTACTCGCAAATGCATTTTTGGCTCTTTCCTGTTCACTTACTCGCTAATGCGACCTAACCAAATGATGGCTAATCAGGTGATTTGCTCATTTGTAACAAATTTTGAGTAATTGTTTTGTTTATTTTATGCAGCTGTGGTTGAATTTCCCAATAATCCCTAAAGTGCTTTGTAATTTTAACCAAACACATTTTACATTATTCACATCAACACAAAACGAACGAAACGAGTTACAAATGAAATGCAAATAAAATACTTTGCCCGGGGCGTTTATTTAAATATAAAATTTAGAAATTTATCCGAAAATTGAGGCTGTAAAAACTGCAAAAGCAATTTGTATAATGACAGGTAGTAAAGCAGAAAGTCTTCGAGGCATATTAAACTTTATTTGAAAGTCATAAAAACGGAATGCTAAAAAGACAACAAAGCATAACAATGGCAGAAGCTTGCATATCAAACGCAGAGCGTTGCATTTGCTTTCAGCTCAAATTATTTTTCATTTTTTTTTATATGTCAACAAAGCAACAACACGAAAAAAAATGACCACAACTTAGGAAAGAACAGCAGCAACAGCAACAGTAGTGAAAGCATGAAGAGCAAAAAAGGGGTAAACAAGCTGATAAATTTTGAATTAATTAAAAACAAAGCGTTTGCTATTTACCGTGGGAAGGGAAGAGGAGAGGGAGGGGGTAGAAGTATCCTGTTGTTATCCGCTTTGAAAAATAATTGCGATGCCAAGTCGTGTTGACTTTGAGTGACGTTGAGGCGCATTAAATTATGATTAAATAAAGGACTTAAATGGGGTTATGTTTTTAGCTAAAGTTTCGCGGCAAAAATATGGTTCCCACTCTTTTGCTGTCCACTGTCCAAAGCATAATTAATGAAAACTGTGTTTATTTGTTCATTTGTGCAGTTTATTTATTTTCTTTGGTGAGCTGTGATATGAACATCAATGAAATCTAAGCAAATTCATTTAAGACTACTTTAAATTATGCAGAAAGCACAAGGGAATTCCGATTGTCAATGTCTTAAAGTTATTCAATATTCTGTTTTGACTTGCTGAATTACAAAACTGTCAGTTTAATGTTCTATATGTTTGATTATGTATTGCTATATACTAAACAGTTATTGATCTGACAGTTTTGACAGAAATTGTCGCGTGGAAAAAAAACAAAAATTGAAACAATTTTAGTAATAATTAAAGGTTATTCTTATAGATCTGGACTAGCATTACATTTAGAGCTAAGATTGATTTGATAAACTTTCCCTCTTTTTGGGTTAAAATATATATTTTCGTTCCATTTTTAGTTTGCATACGAATTTATTCATTTATGCAATTATCTTAAAACAGAAAAATAGTTCAATAATCAATCTAAGATCTAATTTACATGCAAATCACGAGCTAAAAGATTCATCTTTACGCAAAATAAAAAATATTTGCGCCAGAGAATTACCCATGTGCATCATTAACTATTTCATTGAATGAACATTGCTTATTAGGTGTTGTAAAAAAATATATATTCCAAATATTACCCAAATTTCTCAGAAAATGTTAATAAAGAAGGTTTTTAATCTCCTCAATGTATCTGTTTGGAATATTAATGTTGAGACAATTAACACCTAAACAAGAAACACTTAATTTTCTCTGCCAACTTTGTTTAACTTAACAGTAAAAAGCTCTGTTAATATGCCACAGTTAATTTCTCGCTGTTAAGATTAACAGTAGTGCTGCCGTTGTCACTGTTAAGCTTAACAGCAGTGCTGTTGTTTGCCATTCTGCGCTGTTAAAGCTGAATAAATATTGCTGTAATTGTAATTAAATTGTCTTAATCTATCCGTTTGACGTCTTAAAAGTCACAATTTCGTTGCCCTGAGAGAATAAATTGAAATAAATGAAGAATTTATTGGGTGTGGCATAAATATATTGCAGTAATAATTTTAAAATTCATTTTTATTTCACTCTTGAATGAGCTGGAAAATGTTTTCTCAGAGTCTATTTTACGTTTAGTACTTTTTTCTTGTTATTGTTTGAATTGTTATTCTGTGGACAATGACAAACTATGACACTGTCTGTGTGAGTGTGTTTGAGTGCTTGTGTGTGCATTGTTATTGTTGTTATTTACTTTTACTGCTGCCTTTTTGGGTATGAAAATTTGTGTTTCAAGCGGCGCTGGCTTATCAGACTTTTTTCTTGTCTGCTCTTCGACTGGGTTCCGTGTTGTGTTTTCTGTTTTCGGGTATGTAAATACGTAGTGTACGTAGCAAATTAATAAATTAAGATGGCAGCAGTGTGTATAATTAATTTTTCAATTATAAGGCTTTAACTTGTGTTTACTTTTGGCCAGACGCAAGGTAAGGTGCCAAGTTTCCCCCCTTCGATATTTTGTTACTGTTTTTTTCAAAGATATTTTAATGGAACTTTTATCGGTGTTTTATCATAAGCTTTGGCAAAAACTGTTAACAGTTCCTAGATTAAACCAAAGGCGTCAGGGGAGCGCACTATAAAGGCAGAGGCAGGGGAATAACTAGAGAGAAGACAGACAAACAGACAAACAAACAGCATAAAGAGAGAGCACAAAACTAAGGCAAACATGTTGCGTTCTAGGGGCGAACGTTCCAACAACAACAAACAAACTATGAGCACTTGCATTTGCCACAGCAGTTGACACTTGACTTTTCTCAGTGTTTACATCTGCACTCTGTCCGATTGAGTGTGTTTATTTGTGTGTGTGTGTGTGTGTCTGTGAGTGAGTGTGCCAACAATTGTTGCAAGAGTTTAAAACTCGATGAGCAAGAAAGGTCAAATGATTTCTGGGAATGATCTTTGGAGAGTTGAGATGCATATTTACTTTTATCTTTAGCTAAAATCTTTATAATATTAGCTAAAGGCCAATTTTGTTTATTTTACTTTATTTAATTTCTTTTATTATATTTGTTAACCACATTATGCATAGCTTTAATTTAAAATAATAGGTTGTTATCTATTTCCCGTAGTATGCAGATATATTTCTAGCATATTGAGACTAATAAGTTTTTCGAGGTAATCATTTCTAATTAATAAACTTTTTTACGAGTTAAATTCTTCGCAAAGCTCCACCCAAAATATTCTTGGAAATTTTCAAAACTTCAACTCTGAACAAAACTTGCGAGCAAGCGAGAAAGTATAACTTAACTGTACTTAAATCTTGTTATGTTAAAGTTATGCTAATGTTACAATATCGCAGTATAAATGAAAAACCTATTATATAATATATAATTTTTAACTTGCTATATTATATAATAAAAAATATTTTTTTTAAGGTTTTTTTTTATATCACAGACATCAAACCTTAGAAAATGTCAACTGAGTTCAAAGAGACTTTAAGACAAACATTAATAAATTTGTAGCATCTCAATGAGTCCTCCAATATCTCAAACCGTTAATCAAACATCTATTGTTAAAGCAATGAAAGACTCGAGCATAGAACAAAGGATGTTTTAAGAGCCATGGAATTGCATTTTACGTTACGCCCCTCATACCTGCATCTATAATCGATATAACTAACTATTGCATCTAAAGCATTCCACACTGTAAAATGCTGCTGTGGGGTATTAAATAAACATCTCCCGCCTTCTTTCTCAAGTTAGATCAACTTTCAGCAGGCACTTAGCCATGACAGTGGATAGTTTCAATTGCATTTGCAGCTGCATCTTTGTCGCTGTCTGGTTTTATATGACGCCATTGTCTGCGTCTGTAACGACTTCAGCTTCACTGAGTTCCCCCTTTCCCTTCGCCCCCTTCTTTCTCCTTCCTTTCCTTCCCTTATCACTTCACACCGCTGAGAAGAAGCACTCGTAAAACGCTCGTTGCTGTTGCTGCTTTGCGCTTGTTGCGGCAAATAAGCGAAGCCAAAGTGTATCAAGTGAATTTTTATCAGCACCACTAGCAAATAGACAACAAATTCTTGGCAACACAACATTGGGTAAACCCGTCGCCCGCCTCCCCCACTTCACTCCTCCTCTTCCTCCTCGTATAAATTATTCTTGTAGCTTTTTGTTTTTAGCGTGGAATTTTCTTTGACTCAATTTGAAAATTGAAATTTTAATGCCGCGCGCGCACACATATGAATGAAATTGTTTGGGGCGGCTATTAAAACAGTTTTGCGGAGATAAACAATGCGAAATAAAATACAAATTTAAAACAAAAGCAAGTAAGAAAGCTGCAGACGAGTAAGCTCGACTGTGAGATAGCCGATAGATATTGAATGAAAGCATAACAGTACGTTATTAGTTTTAATGCATATGTATATATATTATATACAACAAAAATACTGAAAATATGCCGAATGCTATATTTGGTATACTGATACAGTATAATCAAAATATCATATTGTATATTCAAAATATACCATGTAATGCAAAATATACCAAATGGTCAGTCAAAGCAACTAAGACAATGTTTTATTTCTTAAATATCTTTACAATTTTGATCTTAAAGCAACCAAATTTTCAGTAATCATAAAGTCTATAGTTATTATTATGTTTATCAAAAATTATATCTCTTATAGTCTCTGACATTTAGATGTTCATATCGACGGACAGACAGATAGACGGACAGACAGACGGACAGACAGACATTGCTATATCGTTTCTCTGTTGACGTTGATCAAGAATATATGGTATATACTTCATTCATACATTTCATGGAAACACAAAGTTATAAGTTTTACCCTCTGGGTAGCGGGTATAACAAAAGCTAACTAAATATACTAGATGTCCCAAAATATTACGTATACGTATATCTCATTTTTATCACTGAAAGTTAAGCCAAACAGTTGGAAGTGTCACTGCCAAGTTGAACCCTCATTTTGTGAGTCATGCGAACGCACAAGTTTTATTCACTGGCTTGCCTCTAAATGGGCAGTAATGAATAGAACTATAATTGGAAATGCTCATTGTCTAGTTCAATCTACATATACTATATAATTCATTTTGCCAATTTTGGCACATGTTTGCAGTCATTAGAACATAGATATATATTTATTTTTATAAATTTGTTTATTTGTTTTGTGCTTTCCATTTAATGAGTTCACCTTTTAAGCCCCCGAAAAATTGTATGTACTACACATTTTGGCGGGGGAGCTTAAGTGATTTTTTTCGGAATTTTCATTTTATTAAAGCCAACTAATTTGTTTGTTCGGCTGACTGCAATTGATGTGCCAACTGAATGTGGCCCAAAAAACCAAAAAATTTCTGCTTGTGCAAAGGCAACAATTTTCGGATTTGCCAAAAAAAAAAAAAAAAAAAAAAACAACTGCAAGCAAATCCCCTGAGCTCTCTTGCGTTTCCCTGGAAAACCAATGAAAGTTCGTTCCACAAATTGTTTGTAGTGCGGGTTAGCAGAGTTTTTGCTTTGTTTCATTTGGTTTTGTTGCAGTTGCAGTTGTTTTGTTTTTTCACTGCACTGTCGCAGCCTTGGCAGCAATTTGACAGACATAAATAAACAACAAAACTGGCCAAAGAATTTTACAGTTCATATAAGTTTCAGCTAAATACTCTGCCAATAAATTTATATTACTTAAAGAAACTATTATTAAATTGTATTAATGAAAATCAACTTACATTTCTTTCATTACTTAAAGATGTATTATTCATTAATTTATTTTAATACGAAACAAATTCAAATATTTTACTATTTGTTTTACTTATTATTATACATACTTATTTACTTATTTATTATACATATTAAATCTACCAAATTTAATTTTACAGAAAAGAGAGTACTGACTGCTGGTCCCTTCGACTCATTTTAAATTATTTAATTTTCTATTTAAAATATTTCAAGCTTATAAAAGTGTGCAACAAATTTCTGTAGGGAATTTCCTTGGAATGTCGAATGGTGGTCGGCAAACCTTTGACTTTATAGCAGACTTAACAAAATGTGCAAAAATATAAAACAAAATATATATATGCATTTAACTGCCTTTAAAACTGGGTGGCAATAAAGCCCCAAAATCCTCTGCATTAAGACGCCCCACAAAAAAGAGAAGTTGATAAACTGCGAGTATAAAAACTGCAAGAAACGACAAGAAGTTTCGGTCATTCTTATACTTTTTGGCATACGTCACAAAGTATTTTTGTGAGTCGAATAAGCCGACAGGGAAGAGCATTAAAACGAGGCAAGCAGAAAAAATTGTGGCAACTGCAACAGTTACAAGTTTTCGTACGCCTAAAACTAGGCTACAAAAAACCAGTCGAAGGAGGACAACAGTCAAGAACAAGCTGTAACAACAATTAGCACAACAACAGCAACAACAACAACGAAGACAACGGCAGCAAAAGAGTCATAAGTTGTGGCGGCAAAAGTGGCAAAAAAAAAAGTTAAGAGAATGTCGCGTTTATTAGCGCCTGGGGAACGCACTTGACTTTGGCCATAATTGTTGTTGTTCAACTGCCTCTTTTATGTTTCTGTTTTTTTTCCTGTTATGGCGAGGATAGAAAATTTTACAACAGAGGCGTTAATGTGATCTCCCAAAATGGCAGTAAATTAATATATCAACCTGCCTTAATACTCGTTACTATTACTGACTCGTTACTGACGCCATTTTCTTCTTCTTGGCACGCTGAGTCGACACGTGGCAACGTTGCGTATGCTTATTAAGTATACGCCGCATGACACCCCATAATGACTGTGCCCAATTTCACATTTATTAAAGCATCCAGCGTCTTGCTTTGGATACTCAATATATACATATATCTATATGAATATTCTCGTAATAATCATATTTTCGAGCCGCATTGTGCCAATTGACAAAAGAAAATATGTTCGCATTGCTCTTGAATTGAATTAAATGGCGTGTGATTGAAGCATAAATAAATTCAATTCAATTTTGTTTTTTCTATGCTTTATTCTGTGGGTTCTTGTTGAAATACTTATGTGCTCGTATCTCATCAAAAGAGCTATCAAATTGTTAACTTATTTGTCTTTTGGAGTATTTTGAACAATGCAATATGATTTGGCATTTCACTCAACAGGTTTTCATTCTTTTCTTTCTCTCCTTGGCTGTCTTAATATTTTCGTTGCCAGGGCAACCTTCACATTGGCCTGCAGCCAAGTCCATTTCCTGGCCTTCTCGATGCGTTGTCGTCGTCGTCGTCATCTTATTGATTCAATCATGGGAATCACAGCAGCTTGTTACTGCTGCCCTTCTCCCTTCTATGTATATACATTTATGCCCACAGCTTGTGGCTACTAATTTTATTGTTGCCGATCTGTTCTTCTCTCCCCGCGCTCTTCTCCACTTGCTCTCAATGTCAAGGCTGCGGCACAAAATGTGATTGTGTCGCTGTCATGAGTGTGATGGATAATTTGCCTATGGCCTGTCTATGACTAGTTTGTCATGAGCTTGTTATTCCGCCATCAAACTACTTACAGCAGGCCTAAGGCCGTCCCTCAACTGATTTGTGTACTCCGATTCGGAGCAATTACATTTGCGGCATGCGAAACTTGGATTTATCGCCTTGGCTTTAAAATACTGCCAAATGTTAATCGTGTTTAAAGATTATCCCTCTTTAAAATAGCTTTAAGTGTTGCCAAATGTTAAACGTGTTTAAAGATTATCTGTCTTTAAAGTATCTCTAAATTTAAGTTTGTTTTTTTGGGAGATATATCAGAAAACATTTAAAGAGCAACGATGAATTGCAGTCATCAAAATTTAATCTGAGTATGTGTATGTAAATACAAATAGAAGTACGAAAAGTCTTCTTTAGTGCAATGATTAAGAAATAATTAGAGAGCAGTAATTGACAGTTGAATCTTGCTTCTATGATTAACTAATCAATATAATTGAAAGGAAAACTGCCACTGCAAAAGTCACCAGCAAATAATTGTTTTTATGAGAAGCAATTTACATACAGCAGCGAGATTAACAAGTAAGAGAGCTAGAGTCAAGTGTGCTCGACTGAGAAATACCCGTTACCCTATGACAATAAAATCATATTCTACAAATATATACTAAAAATATAGCATACAAATACTAAAATATACTAACGGAAATTTTTGGTTTATCAATTAAGTACTACTTTGAAAATATCATATTATATTCATAGACTACAAAATATACCAGACTGTTAGCCAAAGCAAAAATACTAATAAGTAATAAGATGGCGTGCTTTGAACTCTATGGTATATGTTTAATGTATTACAATATACTAAAAAATATTCTTCAGTTTGTTTTAGTATTTTTGTGGTATATTTCTTGTATATTTCTAGAATATGGTTTTATTGAAAATGGGTAGCGGGTATCTCACAGTCGAGCACATTCGATTGTAGCTTTTTACTTGTTTAATTTCATAACTGTAAGCCTTTTCCCAAAAAATAAGACATTTGCATATTTCCTAATGTCTTTTGCACAGCAGTTTTCTTCGACGAAGTAAAAATGAAGTACATACATATAAATGCCTTAATCAAAGGTCAATAAACTTCTTTCTTCTATTGATTAACGACAGCTGCTTTGCCAAAGGGTCAACATAAACTGGCCTAAACTTGTTGCCCCACATTTAATCGTTTCATCACGATACTGTACTAAATAATTCATAGCAACTGTTTGCGTTTAATAACTTGCTGAATGCTCATAGAATACTGAATGTGGCATTTAATCAACTTGTACTAATTATGCACCTTCCCCCCACACACATTTCTTCCAACTCCTACACCTGCTTCTGCTTTTGTCCCTTGGCTATTTTCCCCCCTTTACGCTGATGTCGTAGGCGACTTTTCGCATTCCCTTGCCCTTTGACAGGTGACCTGGTTAATGCCCGCATATATGCCTGGGGTCACAACATAATGCGCCAAATAGCTAATTAACAACTGCAACAGTGGCATTTTCTTTCTATTTCTCTCTCTATTTTTTTTTTCTTTGCTGCTGCTTGCTTTCTATTTTTCTATTTTTACTTCGTCCTGGTCCCGATTACTAGTCATAGCCATTAGTAGCAACAGGACACAAGGCTTGCGTGTTAAGTTATTGCTGGGCATTCATTTGATTATGACAAACAGCTACACATACATATACACATGCCATTACACACACACACACATAAACACATACACAATTAGCCAAAGGCGTGTCCTGACAATCGCTGAAAGGCGGCAAGGCCTTTGTTTTACTTTTTTCTCTCTTTTCTCTTTCGTTTCGGCTTTTTCACTTGCCAACTTATTTTCTGCAAGTCCCAAAGAAAAAAAAAATTTAATTTTTTGTCACGTCACAGAAAATCATTAACAACTTGAGCAACACTCGCACCAACCAGACATGGGAAGGTTATTCAGTTCATCGAAAAGGATTCTGAACGAAACAATGTCAGCCAAGAGAAACAGCTTGATGAGTTCGAGCAAAAGGATTGAAGGCGTGTCACAGAATCGACGTCAAACATTAAAGCAACAAAAATCAATCAGACACTTGCCAGCCAAACACAATTGTTGTCGGCTTGAAATGAGTGTCAAATTCAAAGTGATTGCAAAATTTCAACACAAGTTTTGTTTAAGATGAAATTGTAATTGCCTAAATGAATTGAAGGCTTTCAATATGTCAACAAATTTTATTTGATATTTTTACATACATTTTTACCTTTAAGTAACATGCAAGAAAACTGTCTGAACTTGATATATTAAATACAACGAATATACTTCTATTTAAGACACAGTTTTATAAACTGCTACAATATATAGCTTTCGGTATATTTTAATATTTTGCGGTAATAAACAAATAATAGTTTATATTTGTAGAGTATAATCTTATAGAAATTGGTTAGCGGGTATCTTTAAATATTAAGAACGATAAAAAAAAACCATTAATTTTAAGTCTGCCCTCTTCGCATATTAATTTGATGTATTAAATAGGCTTTTATTAACGAACCAAGCTAAAGTTTAGAATAAAATATTTATTGGGTAAACAAAACATTTACTTAAAACCTATCTATCAACCACTTGACATCTCAATTTGATATAATGAATTGGCTTCTATTTGTCGCCATTCTAAAGCAAGTTTATTAGTCAGCCAAGCTGAAGTTTTGTTTGAAGTGTTCTTAGATAGTTTTATGTAATGTAATGTAAATGTAAGTAAATTAAACATATATATATAATATATAATATATATAATCTCGTAAAAAAAATCATTTGTAAATGTTCTGTAAAATTATAAATATAATTATTATATTAATAAGCCAAGTAAACGATAGACAGGACTTAAATAAATTTTTTATTTATTATTTGAAATATGCTATAACATATAAGTTAACAAAACATTTATTAAAATCTGTCCATCGACTACTTGACATATTAATTTTATGTGGTAAACCGACTTGTATTTAAAGGTTGTTTATTATTCAAGCTTAAGCTTTAAGTAAAATATTTGCAAATATTCTGCAAAAATATAAATACATAGGAAATGAATTTAAGTTCTACCTGTGAACTATGATCAACTTTAAGATCAAGTTTTGTATTAAATATTTTCAAGTCTTTAATAACATGATTGTAAATATTCATAAAAAATATAGAAATAAACAAAACATTTATTTAAAACCTTTCTGTGAGCCACGCTCAACTTCAAAACAAACGCTTTTTAAATTCTTTTTTTTCATAATTGTTATAAATATTCAGCGCAGTGAATTTTTAGCGCAGCTCAAAAATAGTTGCAAAACAAAGCGCAAAAACAAGGCGAAGTTGGCGCCTATTTTGGGCATGGGGTCAAGAGCTGCTGGTCAACTGGCTAGCTGAATCTGCAGCCAGACAAGAGAGGATACGGATGCGGATATAGAACCGGATCCGTAGTCGTAGTCGTAGTCGCAGTCGCCGCATAAGTGGATGGTTGGGTCCGCAATTGGTTCGCAACCCCCGCGGCAGATTGTATTTTAAACTTGAATTTATTTTCGTTACTGGCGACCGAGTTCGCTGGCTGTTTTGGGGCGCAACGAGGCTGCAGTAATGCGCATTGATTTTGCTACGAGCCCATCCATCGATCCGGCAGCGTAGAGTAGAAGCTGCTGCTGCTGCCATCGAACTAACTAACTAAGTGAATCCCGCAGCCCAAAATTGAACTTGATGTGGAGAGGATGCCGCACAATTTGACGCTAAAATACCTGCGAAATTGTGTTGATTTGATTTGGGCGCGTGAAAACTTTTTAATTAATTGCTGCCAGTTTTGCGGAGTTTGCTTTTAATGCTTGTGGTGTTCGCTAGCGGATGTGTTGTGGTTACTAGTATTGGGTGCTCAGGCTTTACGGGTTGTCTGTCCGTCTATCTGTCTGTTTTTTTGTGTTTTAGCCAAATGTCAAACGTGACCCGAAAAGTTGTTTGCTCTTCCTTCTCGGACTCGCCCCGGACGTGACAGTAATAGGTCATGCTTGATTCGATTCTGCTGCTTTTACTGCTGCTGCACCAGAGAAAAGTTTGTTTTATTTGATTTTGATTTGATATTTTTTATCGGGGAACAGTTTTGGCACATAAATTTATCTACGTGTTTGCCCACTGCAAAATTGTTTACTTTTTTTTCAACCGCTACTGCTTTTTTTAGGTTAATCAAACTTTGTTGTTTGCCTAGCAGATGACTGCGTTCTATGAATAGACAAATTTCCATATTAGAAAATTAGATTACGTAGCTATAAATATAATTTTCCCAGTTCTTAACTTATTTCGAAATTAACTTTCATACGTACTTAAAATTCATTTTGACATTTATTGAATTTTATTGATTGCATTTCAATTCGCAGATTCACGTTAAATTCATTTGAAATTCACTTTGCTCGAAATTCACTTAATCAATTTTTGGGTTGCCCCTTTTTTTTTGCCACTTTTACACGCAATTTGTGCGCCTAATTGAGAGTACAAGCCGAGAGACCGAGCACCGAAGACCGAAAATTTTTGGTATTAAGAAATTCGGAGGCACCCACAGGAATTCACATTAAAGTAATTTACTTCATAAAATGCGACGCCTTGCGATTAATTAAATTTCAACTAATTAACACCTTCGAAGAAGAAAGCGGGAAATTTCAAAAAGGCGCGCACTTGAATTTACTTTTATGGCAAGGCATACGCGTCGTATACGCAACTTCCTGCCGCACTGCGACGCGTTCTAACGGCTACTGAATGACCGTTCGGCGTTTCGCATGCCGACAACCAACAACGAAGACGACAACGACAACGACGTCGACGATGACGACAAACAACAGCAACGACGACGACGACGAACAAAACAGGCGGCAACATTGAAAGCAACAAGCCATTTTACAGGAGCGGCACGCGGGTTTTTGACATCACAAAAGTCTCTTTCTCTCATCGCAGTCGTAAATCATATCGCACATCTCACGCGCTTTGTATTTGACGGCAAACTTCTTGTTTGGATTTGGTTTCGTGTTAGTCATGGCAATTAATCTGTCTGCCTAATTAAACACATAACAGTTTTATCTTTGTCGTGTTTTGTTTGCCGCCAACGTGGACGAATTGCAGGGAACCACCTGTTAGCAGCGTCCTCAATACGTGCGCTGTTAACACCGCCGCTAACAGCGCTCTGTTAAGTAAAAGCTTTTGCTTTTGCTTTTGCTTTCGCTGTTAACGTTTGTTTTGATTGCATTACTCATTTGCCGCTTGCTTTGCATTTGTTTTTTCGTTTTGTTTGTCATGTTAAAACAACATTATAAAAAGTGTGTGCGTTTAATTGCATTATTATGAATACAGTTTATTCGCATTATAAAAAAAAAAACGCTGGCCAGCTGCTGGCGCTGCATATTAAAATTTAAATCTAATTTACCCGCAATCAATAGCTGCCTGATAACGATTCAATTGCATTCATAAATACAATTATAATTTCCAAGTGGTTTGAATTAATGCATTTGAGCGTTGAGGTACGTTTAAATGATTTCAAATGATAAGGTGCTTTAGGGTTCAATTAACATTTAAAATGTGGAATATGAGTATTAGGCTTTTTTAATGCCAAATATTTTGTGTAACGTTCTAACAAAAAATACTTAGCTGGAACACATTTAATTGGTTAATATATAAAATAGATAACATAAATGAATCATTTTTATACCCGTCAAAACCTAGGTTAAAAAGGAATTATATTTCTACCGGCAAAAGGAGACGATATAGTGTTGTTCGTCTGTCTCTATGTTTATACAATGGCAAAAAACGATTGCTGTTGAGCTAGTTTTAATTGCTTAGGTTGACAATATGGTAAATGTTGTAGTCTTTGGTATGTTTTGTACTTATTATTTGTATGTGGTCATTAATAATAATATCAAATGTAAGTTTTGTATATGGGCAATTCCTGAAAATGGTAAACCACGACCGAAAAAAAAATCTTCACATTCATCGTATTTTTTTGTATAATGTCATAAAGAAATATCCAAATTTTCACAATACAATGGATCCGTAGCATATCTCCGTTGTTTCTATAAAAAAATTTGTCTGCAAACTGAAAAAATGTAATTTTTTCACATTTAGCTACTTTTATATGCATTTTTTTGATTAATTATTTCACAAGGAAAACATAAGATATGTTTGCATTTTTTCTACCAAATCTCTTAATAGCAATCCAATAATAAGATAAAAATGCAAAGTGAGCGAAAAAATGTTCAATTAACTGTTAATTTTTATTTTGCTTCTTGTCTATGTTCAAATCGCGACCGAAAACATCATTTTATTGTAATTGCTTCGCATTAAGTGCAAGCAGATGAATGAAACTTCGCGTGCTAAGTTATTTTGGTATATATATTTTAAATATAACAAATCGTTGGGGTTACTCTAACCAATCTTTTTTTTATTGATTGTCAAAGTAGCGTACGTTCACGAAATTACCTATAAGCATATGTCGATTTTCACTAGCGTCGCATGGATTTAAAAAAAAAATGATTTTGTTTTTGTTTTTGAAAAAACTATGTCGTTACTTTTTAGTTATTACTTATTACTTATTACATATTTTTCTTGCTATTAATAAATTTCAGTACATATTTCATATTTAATAAAAAATTATTTTTTTGCTTTAAATGTTATTAAACACATTAAATTGAGTTAAATCCGTTTGTTTTTATGAAATATGAACTTATTAATCAAAAAAGTTGTGGTAAAAATAAAAATTTAATAAATATGGAAATCGTACGTTCGCGACCGGAACTTAATTAAATTAAAAAGAAATAAATGGAGATATTTTCTTGGGAGTAGACTTGATAGAAAGCTACTTGAATCTATTTTAATTTAAAGTTATTGCCTTAGAATATTCCGTCTCAATTCGCAGAGTTTTGCATTTGTACATTTGCACTGCGACAGCATGTTTTTTGCCAATATTATGAAAATTACAAATCGATAAGCCCCATAATTTACACTAACCAAAGAGCTTAACAAATGCTATCGAAGAGTAAAAAAAAAGTTTCAGGAAACGTTTGTTTTCGATTTTATTTTTTAATTTATCTCGTACGAACGTACGTTCGCGACCCGGGGAAATGCCCATATTGTATATTTAGTTGGTATATTTGATATAAAATATCCATTTTGTATTTGCTTTCATTGAAACCTGTTAGTGGCTGTCTCTGAACATGTTTATCGATTACAGACAGAACCTCATTACAATTTTAAAGAGATAAGCAAAATATATCAACTTATTGTTTAAAGACATCAATATATCGATCTAACCACAGACAATTTTTTTTAATTTTTTGAGATGCTGGAAAACTTTTTTATACAACTTTTTTTTTAATAATTATAAAATTTTACTCGAGTGGCCTAATCATCATTTGTGCAAATTTCATCGGCCGAGACTTCCACGATCTCCATTCAATGCCATTCACATCCTTATCATTATCAGAATACACGTACATTCCGTTAAGATTACTGAAATGTAATACAAAATTAAGAAAACTTTTCTATAGCCAACAATCTTATATTATTACCTCCGATAGCATTTGGAAAACCACCACCCCGAACTATAATCTTTAGCGCAACGGATATTAGTATGATTGTATCTATCTGGTGTTGAAAACATTTTATGTATATGAGGTTGCATTGAATCGGGAGCAGTGCCTGAGTAGTTTCCGAGCACTTTCAACTCGTAGAATTCCAATTCGTTACCAATGACAAAGTTGCTATATCGAGCATATCGGGTTTCATTAAAAAAGTCTCCAAGGAATATAAACAATTCATGTGGTTGGGATTGTGTTAGCAAATGAATCTTCTCCAGTCCAAGAAAGAATTCACCATGAAGATTTCCAAAGCCTTCTCTATACTCTGACCATGGTCTATTAAAATTCACACTTCCATCCTTACGACGCTGGATAACAGTCCAACCACCTCCAGCTTCAGGTAAGTTCGATTCACATGGAACTGTCATTGTATGAATTATGGGGACTCGTAAGGTCTGAATATTCGTCAAATTTCCGAAGCAGCTAGATGCTTGTTTAGATGCTGTGATTTCATCTTGAAGTTCTTTTGTTTTTACATTTTCTGATTTCAAATCTTTAATCTCTAGATCTTTCGAAGATATTTCTGATTTTAAAGTAGTTAATTGAGTCTCATATTGATCAATAAGTTTCTGTTGATTTCCATTTTGCCTTTCACACGATTTACTCAATTTGTCTTTAGACTTTATCAATTTATTGAGATTTTTTATTTTTTCTGCTTGCAATTTGATTGTATGCTGCAGCTCATTATATTCTTCTGTCATTGATTCGTCCGTATTTACGTTTTCTAGAAGGGGTTTCACGACTTGATAGCAATAAGTACTGCATTGATCATCCAATTCTTTTGAGTAAACGGAGCTCTGAATGAAGTTTGAACTTAGTACTCATATTATAAGCTATAATTTTAAATAAATAAAGATATTTACCGAGTTATTCACTTGATTTACAATTAACAATGTTGCCAATATACGCGTGTAATTAGAAATATTCATTTTAATTTTTTATTCCGATTCGTTTCACAATTAAACAGCAGCTTATTTTGAATCGAAGCAATAAAAAATTGCAGTTTGCAGTTGCGCTTCTAATATGTAATTAAATCTGCTGCTTGCACTTTTGGTAACCTTTAACAGAATATTAAATTTGAAAGGTTAATCTGGAAGCGTGTTAAATATTGATATATTATGAATATAAATATTTGGTATATTGTATATATCAAATACCATATATAACTTGCAGTATTTTTTTGTATTCTTCAGGTATGTTATTTTGGTATGTTTTAAAAATAATACAGAAATTTTCTTTTTTGAAAATGGTCTTAAAGTCGACCACACTCTAATGTTGCTTTTTTGCCTGTTCAATTTAATAAGCTGTGTTATCTAGTTTATATACCAGTAAATAATTATCTTCGCCGCCAGCCTTTGTTTTGTTTATATAATTTGCACTTCCAAAACTAATTTAATTTAATAATAGTCTCATTCAAATAATGTACCATGAATGTGAAATAAACAATTAAGAAAGCTACTGTCGAGTGTGCTCGACTGTGAGATACACGCTACCCATTTTGAATAAAAGCAAAATATTGCGATATTTTTCTCAACATATACCAAAAATGCTACAAAAATACTAAGAATATACCAAAAGGTATATTTGGTATATTGATATAGTATTACATTCAAAATATACCATAGACGGCACAATATACCAGATTCTCCGCCAAAGTAACTAAGTAGGCGTTTGAAGGCAAACTTCTTGTTTGGATTTGGTTTCGTGTTAGTCATAGCAATTAATCTGTCTGCCTAATTAAACACATAACAGTTTTATCTTTGTCGTATTTTGTTTGCCGCCAACGTGGACGAATTGCAGGGAACCACCTGTTAGCAGCGTCCTCAATACGTGCGCTGTTAACAACGCCGCTAACAGCGCTCTGTTAAGTAAAAGCTTTTGCTTTTGCTTTTGCTTTCGCTGTTAACGTTTGTTTTGATTGCATTACTCATTCGCCGCTTGCTTTGCATTTGTTTTTTCGTTTTGTTTGTCATGTTAAAACAACATTATAAAAAGTGTGTGCGTTTAATTGCATTACTATTATTTTCTATTATTAGGTGGCACTACAACCCATTTCGGGTTTTGGCCGACCTCAGCGTCTCCCTCCAGGCGCTTCTGCTCTTCGCGCGCCTCCTCCAATTAGAAATACCCAGTAGATTGAGGTCCTGTTCTACTTGGTCCTTCCATCGAAGATTTGGTCGTCCCCTTCGTCGTCGCCCGTAGTCGACTCTCGCTTTGAATACCTTCTGAGCTGGAGATTCTTCATCCATACGCACAACGTGGCCGAGCCAGCGCAGACGTTGTATCGTGATGCGCCGGACCACGTCCACGTCGTCATACAACTCGTACAGCTCGTGGTTCATCCGAATGCGAAAGTCGTCCCCAATCCGAACGGGACCGAAGATCTTGCGAAGAATTTTCCTCTCGAACACTCCAAGCGCTGCTGCATCTGTCATTGACACTACCCATGCTTCTGCGCCATATAAAAGCACGGGTAGGATGAGTGTCTTGTAGAGTGCTAATTTTGTTCGGCGAGAGAGGTCCCTATTGCACATTGTGTGATTCTTCGCTTGATCTCCAGGCTGACGTCATTTTTGGTGTTATTGGCCAAGGTATGTGAACTCCTTGACCACTTCGAACGTATAGCTGTCTGCTACCACCTGGGAGTCTAGGCGCCGCGCCTCCCTGCTTGTCGACAGCATGTACTTCGTCTTGCCCTCGTTTACCGCCAAACCCACTTTTGCTGACTCTTTTTCGATAGCGGAAAATGCAGCAGTGACATCACGCTTGCTGCGGCCAATGATGTCAATATCATCAGCGTAAGCAAGGAGCTGGACACTTTTATAAAAAATAGTGCCAGCTCGATGTACACCGGCTTTCCGCAAGACCCCTTCCATCACGAAGTTGAAGAGGTTGCACGACAGGGGATCGCCTTGTCTGAAACCTCGAACGGTATTGAAAGGTTCGGAGAGGTTCGTTCCTACCTTGACAGAGCTGATGGTGCTGCTCAATGTCATCCTGCAAAGACGTATCAGCTTTGCAGGAATACCGAACTCAGACATGGAGGCATATAGCATTGCATTACTATGAATACAGTTTATTCGCATAATAAAAAAAAACACTGGCCAGATGATGGCGCAGCATATTAAAATTTAACTCTAATTTACCCGCAATCAATAGCCGCCCGATAACGATGCAATTGCATTCATAAATACAATTATAATTTCCAAGTGGTTTGAATTAATGCATTTGAGCGTTGAGGTGCGTCTAAATGATTTCAAATGATAAGGTGCTTTAGGGTTCAATTAACATTTCAAATGTAGAATATTTGTATTAGGCTTTTTTAAAGCCAAGTATTTTGTGTAAAGTTCTAACAAAAAATACTTAGTTGGACAACGATATTGTGTTGTTCGTCTGTCTCTATGTTTATACAATGGCAAAAAACGATTGCTGTTGAGCTGGTTTTAATTGCTTGGTATGTTTTGTACTTATTGGTATATTTGTATGTGGTCATTAATAATAATATCAAATATAAATATATGTCGTATTTTTTGTATGTTGTATATTTAGTTGGTATATTTAATATAAAGTATCCATTTTGTATTGTTTTGCTTTCATTGAAACCTGTTAGTGGCTATCTCTGAACATGTTCATCGGTTACAAACAGAACCTCATTACAATTTTAAAGAGATGATCAAAATATATAAAGTTATTGATATTTTATATATTTTAATTTTTTTAAGATGCTGCAAAACTTTTTTATACAACTTTTTTTTAATATTTGAAAATTTCACTCGAGTGGCCTAATCATCATTTGTGCAAATTTCAACGGCCGATGCTTCCACAATCTCCATTCAAGGCTATTCACTTCCTTACCAATATCAGAAAACACGTACCATCCGTTAAGATTACTGAAATGTAATACAAAATTATGAAAACTTTCCTATAGTCAACAATCTTATATTATTACCTCCGATAGCAACCATCGTTGTTAAACCACCATCCAGATTTAAAATCTTGAGCGCATTTCTTAGAAGTAAAGTCTTTATCTGGTGTTGAAAACTTGTGATTTACGTGAGGTCGCAGTGAATCGAAAGCAGTGCCTGAGTAGTTTCCGAGCACTTTCAACTCGTAAAATTCTTTTTCGTTACCAATGACAAAGTTGCTATATCGAGCATATCGGGTTTCTTTAAAAAAGTCTTCAAGGAATACAAACAATTCATGTGGTTGGGATTGTGTTAGCACATGAATATTCTCCAGTCCAAGAAAGAATTCACCATGAAGATTTCCAAAGCCTTCTTTATACTCTGACCACGGTTGTTTAAAATGCACAGTACCATCCTTACGACGCTGGATAACAGTCCAACCAGCTCCAGCTTCAGGTAAGTTCGATTCACATGGAACTGTCATTGTATGAACTATGGGTACTCTTAAGGTTTGAATATTCGTCAAATTTCCGAAGCAGCTAGACGCTTGTTTAGATGCTGTGATTTCATCTTGAAGTTCTTTTGTTTTTACATTTTCTGATTTTAAATCTTTAATCTCTAGATCTTTCAAAGAGATTTCTGATTTTAAAGTAGTTAATTGAGTCTCATATTGATCAATAAGTTTCTGTTGATTTCCATTTTGCCTTTCACACGATTTACTCAATTTGTCTTTAGACTTTATCAATTTATTGAGATTCTTTATATTTTCTGCTTGCAATTTGATTCTATGCTGCAGCTCATTATATTCTTCTGTCATTGATTCGGCCGTATTTACGTTTTCTAGAAGGGGTTTCACGACTTGATAGCAATAGGTACTGCATTGATCATCCAATTCTTTTGAGAAAATGGAGTGCTGAATGGAGATTGAACTTAGTATTTATATTATAGGCTATAATTTACATAAAGATATTCACCGAGCTTTTCACTTGATTTATAATTAACAATATTGTCAATATACGCGTATAATTAAAAATATTCATTTTAACTTTTTATTCCAATTCGTTTCACAACTAAACAGCAGCTTATTTTGAATCGAAGCAATACAAAATTGCAGTTTGCAGTTGCGCTTCTAATATGTTATGTAATTAAATCTGCTGCTTTTGCACTTTTGGTAACCTCTAACAGAATATTAAATTTGAAAGATTAATCTGGAAGCGAGTTAAATATTGATATATTATGAATATAAATATTTGGTATATTGTATATATCAAATACTATATAACTTGCTTTATATTTTCGTATTCTTCCGGTATGTTATTTTGGTATGTTTTAAAAATAATACAGAAATAATTTTCTTTTTTGAAAATGGTCTCGAAGTCGACCACACTCTAATGTTGCTTTTGTGCCTGTTCAATTTAATAAGCTGTAATATTGTCTTATATAGTTTATATACCAGTAAATAATTATCTTCGCCGCCAGCCTTTGATTTGTTTATATAATTTGCACTTCCAAAACTAATTTAATTTAATACTAGTCTCATTCAAATATTATACCATGAATGTGAAATAAACAATTAAGAAAGCTACAGTCGAGTGTGCTCGACTGTGAGATACCCGCTACCCATTTTGAATAAAAGCAAAATATTGCAGTATTATTCTCAACATATACCAAAAATGCTACAAAAATACTAAAAATATACCAAATGGTATGTTTGGTATATCGATATAGTACCCCATGCAAAATATACCATAGACAGCACAATATACCAGATCGTCAGCCAAAGCAACGAAGACCCCTAGCAAGTAGGCGTTTTTGCCCATACAAAGGTATTTCTTTAATAACTATGACAATTTTTCTGATCGCAACCAAATTTCCAGGAATCGCAACTACTATAGTTATTATTGCAAATATAAAAATTCGCGACTCTTTAAAATTACGCTTGTTATTCGATTTTTGTTGATTTGCAAAGGCAGAATTGAGCGTGGCAAAAATTTGAAACAAACTTGACCTGCGTGCAAAAATTATAACTCTATCTCTTATAGTCTCTGAGATCTAGGTGTTCATACGGACATACGGACAGACACACAGACGGACAGACGGACATGGGTAGATCGTCTCGGCTGTTGATGCTGATCAAGAATATATATACTTTAGATGCCTCCTTCTCCCTGTTACATACATTTCCTGCCGGCACAAAGTTATAATTCCCTTCTACCCTATGGGTAGCGGGTATAAAAATATCAAGTTATTGTTTAAGGACATCAATATATCGATCTAACCACAGACAATTTTTTTTAATTTTTTAAGATGCTGGAAAACTTTTTTATACAACTTTTTTTTAATAATTATAAAATTTTACTCGAGTGGCCTAATCATCATTTGTGCAAATTTCACCGGCCGATGCTTCCATGATCTCAATTCAATGCCATTCACATCGTTATCATTATTAGAATACATGTACATTCCGTTAAGATTACTAATGTAATACAAAATTAAGGATACTTTCTTATAGCCAACAATCTTATATTATTACCAAAAATAGCAATTGGTAAGCCACCATCCAGAATTATAAGTTTGAGGGCAATTGCTAGAAGTATGATTGTACCTATCTGGTGTTGAAAACTTTCGATTTATGTGAAGTTTCAATGAATCTGAAACATTTCCCGAGTATTTTCCGAGCACTTTCAACTCGTAGAATTCCAACTCGTTACCAATGGCAAAATTCTTATATCGGGCATTTCCAGTTTCATTAAAAAGGTCTCCAAGGAATATAAATACTTCATGTGGTTGGGATTGTGTTAACAAATGAATCTTCTCCAGTCCAAGAAAGAATTCACCATGAAGATTTCCAAAGCCTTCTCTATACTCTGACCACGTTCTATTAAAATTAACACTACCATCCTTACGACGCTGAATAATAGTCCAACCAGCTCCAGCTTCAGATAAATTCGATTCACATGGAACTGGCATTGTTTGAATAATGGGGGCTCTTTCATGAATATTCGTCAATTTGCTGAAGTTCTTTAGTTTTACATTTTCTGATTTCAAATCCCTAATCTCTTTATCTTTCGAAGAGATTTCTGATTTTAAGGTAGTTAATTGAATCTCATATTGATCACTACAAAAAATGCCATTTTAAAAACTGTGCTAATTATTCATTTTGGAATTAATCAGCATCGACACCAAAAACTTCAACATTAAATTGTATTTCGATGTTTGTTCTAGGTGCACTGAGAGAAAGTTGAACCCACTAGTATTGATTACTTATTACGAATGCTTTTATTAAAATTTGATTATAAAATGTATGTGAATGAAAAGAATTTAATATAATTTTATTTAAATTTATATTGATTTTTCACAAAAAAATAAAATAAGACTTAAACACACATTGAAGAAAAACTTTTTTAATAATTATAAAATTTTACTCGATTGGCCTAATCATCATTTGTGCAAATTTCAACGGTTGAAGCTTCCACTGGTTCCATCTAATGCTATAGTCATCCACATCATTACCGAAATGTTTATATTCCCCATTAAGATTGCTGAAATATAATACAATATTAAGTTAATTTTTCTATTGCCAATAATCTTTATTATTACCTCCAATAGCAATTGGCAAACCACCATCCAGATTTAAAAGATTGAGCGCATCTCGTAGAAGTATGACTGTATCTATCTGGTGTTGAAAACTTTTGATTTATGTGATTTAGCAGTGAATCGCGAACAGTGCCTGAGTAGTTTCCGAGCACTTTCAACTCGTAAAATTCTTTTTCGTTACCAATGACAAAGTTGCTATATCGAGCATATCGGGTTTGATTAGAAAAGTCTCCAAGGAATACAAACAATTCATGTGGTTGGGATTGTGTTAGCACATGAATATTCTCCAGTCCAAGAAAGAATTCACCATGAAGATTTCCAAAGCCTTCTCTATACTCTGACCACGGTCTATTAAAATTCACACTACCATCCTTACGACGCTGTATAACCGTCCAATCAGTTCCAGCTTCAGGTAAGTTCGATTCACATGGAACTGTCATTGTATGAATTATGGGGACTCGTAAGGTCTGAATATTCGTCAAATTGCCGAAGCAGCTAGACGCTTGTTTAGATGCTGTGATTTCATCTTGAAGTTCTTTTGTTTTTACATTTTCTGATTTCAAATCTTTAATCTCTAGATCTTTCAAAGAGATTTCTGATTTTAAAGTAGTTAATTGAGTCTCATATTGATCAATAAGTTTCTGTTGATTTCCATTTTGCCTTTCACACGATTTACTCAATTTGTTTTTAGACTTTATCAATTTATTGAGATTCTTTATATTTTCTGCTTGCAATTTGATTGTATGCTGCAGCTCATTATATTCTTCTGTCATTGATTCGTCCGTATTTACGTTTTCTAGAAGGGGTTTCACGACTTGATAGCAATAGGTACTGCATTGATCATCCAATTCTTTTGAGAAAATGGAGTGCTGAATGGAGATTGAACTCAGTATTTATATTATAGGCTATAATTTACATAAAGATATTTACCGAGCTTATCACTTGATTTATAATTAACAATATTGTCAATATACGCGTATAATTAAAAAAATTCATTTTAATTTTTTATTCCAATTCGTTTCACAACTAAACAGCAGCTTATTTTGAATCGAAGCAATAAAAAATTGCAGTTTGCAGTTGCGCTTCTAATATGTTATGTAATTAAATCTGCTGCTTTTGCACTTTTGGTAACCTTTAACAGAATATTAAATTTGAAAGATTAATCTGGAAGCGAGTTAAATATTGATATATTATGAATGTAAATATTTGGTATATTGTATATATCAAATACCATATATAACTTGCTTTATATTTTCGTATTCTTCCGGTATGTTATTTTGGTATACTTTAAAAATAATATAGAAATAATTTTCTTTTTTGAAAATCGCCTCGAAGTCGACCTCTAATGTTGCTTTTGTGCCTGTTCAATTTAATAAGCTGTGTTATCTAGTTTATATACCAGTAAATAATTATGTTCGCCGCCAGCCTTTGATTTGTTTATATAATTTGCACTTCCAAAACTAATTTAATTTAATAATAGTCTCATTCAAATAATGTACCATGAATGTGAAATAAACAATTAAGAAAGCTACAGTCGAGTGTGCTCGACTGTGAGATACCCGGTACCCATTTTGAATAAAAGCAAAATATTGCGATATTTTTCTCAACATATACCAAAAATGCTACAAATACTAAGAATATACCAAAAGATATATTTGGTATATTGATATAGTATTACATTCAAAATATACCATAGACGGCACAATATACCAGATTCTCCGCCAAAGTAACTAAGTAGGCGTTTGAAGGCAAACTTCTTGTTTGGATTTGGTTTCGTGTTAGTCATGGCAATTAATCTGTCTGCCTAATTAAACACATAACAGTTTTATCTTTGTCGTGTTTTGTTTGCCGCCAACGTGCACGAATTGCAGGGAACCACCTGTTAGCAGCGTCCTCAATACGTGCGCTGTTAACAGCGCTCTGTTAAGTAAAAGCTTTTGCTTTTGCTTTCGCTGTTAACGTTTGTTTTGATTGCATTACTCATTCGCCGCTTGCTTTGCATTTGTTTTTATACCCGCTACCCATAGGGTAGAAGGGTATTATAACTTTGTGCCGGCAGGAAATGTATGTAACAGGTAGAAGGAGGCATCTCCGACCCTATAAAGTATATATATTCTTGATCAGCGTCAACAGCCGAGACGATATAGCCATGTCCGTCTGTCCGTCTGTCCGTCTGTGTGTCTGTCCGTCTGTCCGTCCGTCCGTATGAAACACTGGATCTCAGAGACTATAAGAGATAGAGCTATAATTTTTTTTCGACAGCATTTGTTATGTTTGCACGCAGATCAAGTTTGTTTCAAATTTTTGCCACGCCCACTTCCGCCCCCGCAAATCAAAAAAATCGAATAACAAGCGTAATTTTAAAGCTAGAGTTACGAATTTTGGTATATACAATAATTACTATAGTAGTTATGATTCCTGAAAATTTTGTTGCGATCAGAAGAAAAATTGTGGAAGTTATTAAAGAAATACTTTTGTATGGGCAAAACGCCTACTTACTATGGGTCTGAGTTGCTTTGGCCGACAATCTGGTACATTGTGCCGTCTATGGTATATTTTGAATGGTGTACTATATCGATATACCAAATATACCATTTGGTATATTTTTAGTATTTTTTTTTTAGTATTTTCGGTATATTTTGAAAATGATACCGCAATATTTTGCCTTTATTAAAAATGGGTAGCGGGTATCTCACAGTCGAGCACACTCGACTGTAACTTTCTTACTTGTTTTTTTCGTTTTGTTTGTCATGTTAAAACAACATTATAAAAAGTGTGTGCGTTTTAATTGCATTATTATGAATACAGTTTATTCGCATTATAAAAAAAAAACGCTGGCCAGCTGCTGGCGCAGCATATTAAAATTTAAATCTAATTTACCCGCAATCAATAGCTGCCCGATAACGATGCAATTGCATTCATAAATACAATTATAATTTCCACGTGGTTTGAATTAATGCATTTGAGCCTTGAGGTGCGTCTAAATGATTTCAAATGATAAGGTGCTTTAGGGTTCAATTAACATTTCAAATGTGGAATATGAGTATTAGGCTTTTTTAATACCAAGTATATTGTGTAACGTTCTAACAAAAAATACTTTGTTGGACAACATTTAATTGGTTAATATTTAAAATAGATTACATAAATGAATCATTTTTATACCTGCTAAACCTAGGTTAAAAGGAAATTATATTTCTGCCGGCGAAAGCAGGCATCTCCGACACCATAAAGTGTATATATTCTTGATCGGCATCAACATCTAAGACAATATAGTGTTGTTCGTCTGTCTGTCTGTATGTTTATACTAAGGCAAAACACGATTGCTGTTGAGCTGGTATTAATTGCTTTCATTGACAATATAGTATATCTTGCAGTCTTTGGTATATTTTATAGTTATTGGTATGTGGTCATAAATAATAATATCATGAATAAGTATTTTTTGGTATGGTATATTTAGTTGGTTTTCCTCTTATTGAAAATTATTAATGGGTATCTCGTAGTTGACATCTAAATCAGTCACAGACAGAATCTGATTTTAAGTTATCATTTAAAGACTTCAAGATTTTGATCACATCACAGACATTTTTTAATTTATTTGAGATGCTGAAAAACTTTTTTATACAACTTTTTTTTAATAATTATAAATTTTCACTCGAGTGGCCTAATCATCATTTGTGCAAATTTTATCGGCAACTTGTTCCATACAATGACATTGATATCCTTACCATTATTAAAAGGTATATATTTTCCATTAAGATTACTGAAATGTAATACAATATTAAGAAAAATTTGCCTATAGTCAATCTTATATTATTACCACAAAAAGCAACCGCCAAACCACCATCCCAAACTTAAGGTTTTAGCGCAATTGCTAGAAGAATGAATGTACCTATCTGGTGTTGAAAACTTTTTATTTTTGTAATTTACCATTGAATCGGAAGCTGTGCCTGAGTATGTTCCGAGTTCTTTTAGCTCATAGAATTCTTTTTCGTTACCAATGACAAAGTTGTTATATCGAGCATATCGGGTTTCATTCGAAAAGTCCCCAACGAATACAAACAATTCATGTGGTTGGGATTGTGTTAGCAAATGAATCTTCTCCAGTCCAAGAAAGAATTCACCATGAAGATTACCAAAGCCTTCTCTATACTCTGACCACGTTCTATCGAAATCAACACTACCATCCTTACGACGCTGGATAACAGTCCAACCAGCTCCAGCTTCTGGTAAGTTCGAATCACATTGAACTATCATTGTATCAATTATGGGGACTCTTAAGGTCTGAATATTCGTCAATTTGCCTAGGCAGCTTGATGCTTGTTTAGTTGCTGTGATTTGAGTTTGAAGTTCTTTTGTTTTTTCATTCTGAGATTTGAAATCTTTAATCTCTTTATCTTTCGAAGAGATTTCCAATTTTAAGGTAGTTAATTGAATCTCATATTGATCAATAAGTTTCTTTTGATATTGATTTTGACTTTCACACGATTCACTCAATTTGTCCTTAGAATTTATCAATTCATTTAGATTCTTTATTGTTTCTGCTTGCAATTTGATTGTATGCTGCAGCTCATTATATTCTTCTGTCATTGATTCGGCCGTATTTACGTTTTCTAGAAGGGGTTTCACGACTTGATAGCAATAGGTACTGCATTGATCATCCAATTCTTTTGAGTAAACGGAGCACTGAACGGAGTTTGACCTTAGTATTCATATTATAGTCTATAATTTCATAAAGATATTTACCGAGCTTTTCACTTGATTTACAATTAATAATATTGCCAATATACGCACATAATTAGAAATATTCATTTTAATTTTTTATTCCGATTCGTTTCACAACTAAACAGCAAGTGAATACCCCTTATCTTGAAACGAAGAAAAAAACAAGTAAGAAAGCTACAGTCGAGTGTGCTTGACTGTGAGATACCCGCTACCCATTTTGAATAAAAGCAATATATTTTGCGGTATTATTCTCAAAACATACCAATTATACTACAAAAATACTAAAAATATATTTTGGGGTATTATTATTAAAATATACCAAATATACTAAAACACTAAAAATATACCAAATGGTATATTTGGTATGTCGATATAGTACCGCATTCAAAATATACCATAGACGGCACAATATACTAGATTGTCGGCCAAAGCAACTAAGACCCCTAGTAAGTAGGCGTTTTTGCCCATACAAAAGTATTTCTTTAATAACTTATCTGATTGCAACCAAATTTTCAGGAATCATAAATACTATACTTATTATTGTATATACCAAAATTCGCAATTCTAGTTTTACAATTACACATGTTATTCGTTTTTTTTTATTTACGAGGGCGGAAGTGGGCGTGGCAAAAATTTGAAATAAACTTGATCTGCGTGCAAACATAACAAATGCTGTCGAAAAAAAAATTATAGCTCTATCTTTTATAGTCTCTGAGATCTAGGTGTTCATACGGACGGACGGACAGACACACAGACACACAGACGGACAGACGGCTGTTGACGCTGATCAAGAATATATATACTTTATAGGGTCGGAGATGCCTCCTTCTACCTGTTACATACATTTCCTGCCGGCACAAAGTTATAATACCCTATGGGTAGCGGGTATAACAATTGTAGTTGCACTTCAAATATGTGATTAAATCTGTTGCGCTTGTGATAACCTTTAACAGAATATTAAATTTGAAAGATTATTCTGGAAGCGAGATACATACATATTGATATATTATGTATGTAAATATATTATATACATATTTCGAATACCATATATAACTTGCAGTATATTTTCGTATTCTTCCAGTATGTTATTTTGGTTTGTTTTAAGAATAATACCGAAATAATTTTCTTTTTTGAAAATGGTCTCAAAGTCGAGCACCCTCTAATGCTGCTTTCTTGCCTGCTCAATTTAATAAGCTCTAATATTGTGTTATCTAGTTTATATTGAAATTATTCAGCATGGACACCGAAAACTTCTATATTGAATTGGATTTCGATGTTATTTCTAGGTGCACTGAAAGAAAGTCGCATAAACTATTATTGATTACTTATTACGAATGCATTTTATTAAACTTTTTTTATTATAAAATTTATGTGAATGAAAAGAATTTAATATAATTTTACTTAAATTTATATTGCTTTTTTACAACAAAATAAAATAAGATTTAAACACTCATTGGAGAAAAACATTTTGTTATATTTTTTTTTTTAATAATTATAAAATTTTACTCGATTGGTCTAATCATCATTTGTGCAAATTTCATCGATTGAAGCTTCCACGCGTTCCATCTAATGCTATAGTCATCCTCATCATTACCGAAATATTTATATTCTCCGTTAAGATTGCTGAAATGTAATACAAAATTAAGTAAATTTTTCTATTGCCAATAATCTTTTATTATTACCACCAATAGCATTTGGAAAACCACCATCCAGAATTATAAGTTTGAGCGCAATTGTTAGAAGTATGATTGTATCTATCTGGTGTTGAAAACTTTTGATTTATGTGAGGTTGCATTGAATCGGGAGCAGTGCCTGAGTAGTTTCCGAGCACTTTCAACTCGTAAAATTCAAACTCATTACCAATGACAAAGTTGTTATATCGGGCATAGCGGGTTTCATTAAAAAAGTCCCCAAGGAATACAAACAATTCATGTGGTTGGGATTGTGTTAGCAAATGAATCTTCTCCAGTCCAAGAAAGAATTCACCATGAAGATTTCCAAAGCCTTCTCTATATTCTGACCACGTTCTATTAAAATTCACACTTCCATCCTTACGACACTGGATAACAGTCCAACCAGCTCCAGCTTCAGGTAAGTTCGAATCACAAGGAACTGCCATTGTTTCAATTATGGGGACTCTTAAGGTCTGAATATTCGTCAATTTGCCTAGGCAGCTTGATGCTTGTTTAGTTGCTGTGATTTCAGTTTGAAGTTCTTTTGTTTTTATATTTTCTGATTTCAAATCTTTAATCTCTAGATCTTTCGAAGAGATTTCTAATTTTAAGGTAGTTAATTGAATCTCATATTGATCAATAAGTTTCTTTTGATATTGATTTTGACTTTCACACGATTCACTCAATTTGTCTTTAGACTTTATCAATTCATTTAGATTCTTTATTGATTCTGCTTGCAACTTGATAATATGCTGCAGCTGATTATGTTCTTGTGTCATTGATTGAACCGTGTTTACGTATTTTAGAAGGGGTTTCACGACTTGATAGCAATAGGTACTGCATTGATCATCCAATTCTTTTGAGTTATGGATGCACTGAATAAAATATTAACTTAGTATTTATATTTATTTGCTTTAACATATTTACCGTGCTATTCACTTGTAATACAATTAAAAATATTGCAAATATA
Source organism: Drosophila albomicans (assembly GCF_009650485.2). Taxonomy (NCBI): domain Eukaryota; kingdom Metazoa; phylum Arthropoda; class Insecta; order Diptera; family Drosophilidae; genus Drosophila; species Drosophila albomicans. Next base: position 43,407,060 of record NC_047629.2, on the reverse strand, counting down.
CGCGTATAAGAAGAAAAATTCATTTTAATTTTTTATTCCGATTCGTTTCACAACCAAACAGCAAGTGAATGCCTATTATTTTGCAACGAAGAAACAAAAACAGTTGCAGTTAGCAGTTGTGCGAATGTGATTAAATCTGCTGCTTGCACTTTTGATAACCTTTAGTAAAATATTAAATGTGCAAGATTAATCTTGAGGCGCGTTGGATTTTGATATATTATGTATGTAAATATATTTATACCCGTATAATTGGTATATAGTATATTTTCAATACCATATATAACTTGCAGTATATTTTTGTATTCTTCCGGTATATTAATTTGGTATATTTTAAGAATAATATCACACTGTTTTGCTTTTATTGAATATGGGTATCATGTATCTTAAAGTCAAGCACACTCAAATGTAGCTTTCTCACTTGTTTAATTTAATACGCTATAATAATGTACTATATTTTTTATATGTATGCACCAGTAAATAATTATGTTCAACCCCAGCCTTTGTTTTTGTTTATAAAATTTGCGTTTCGAAAACTAATTTAATTTAATAGTAGTCTCATTCAAATATGCCATCAATGTGAAATAAAAAAGGCATTAAAGCTGTTAATTAAACTACAAAAATTGCCCTAATAAAAGACTGTGCTAATTTATTCATATTGAAATTATTCAGCATCGACACCGAAAACTTCAATATTAAATTGGATTTCGATGTTTGTTCTAGGTGCACTGAAAGAAAGTTGAACCAACTAGAATTGATTACTTATTACGAATGCTTTTATTTAAATGTATTCTTGATTTTTTATAATAAAATAAAATAATATTTTAACACAAATTGGAGATAATTATACTAAATTTAATATTGTTCATTTAATAGAATATATAATAATGGTAAAATGCATTTTACAAAAGTATCTATTAGATAGAACTTGATTAATTGTATATATGATTATAATTCTTTATTTATATTTTTGTAAAAATGTAAATATTTCTTTATTCTCAAGATCTGTTTAATCTTTAATTTAAAATTAGGTTAAGCTGCCTTGTAGGTAGCTCAATATTAATCTAATCAAAAGAGCCCTTTATATAAAAACCAAAATAAAATTGAAATATTCCTGGAAAAATAATATAATAAAAAATCAATTTTCCTACTGTATTATCAAGAATCAGTAGTCTCCAAAATAATTAGAATGTTTTAAATTGCTGTTAATTTAATTTGTTACTATTATTTTTCTCTAGGTGTACGAATTAGCCAGCAAATGTTGGGAATCATTGCAATTGATTTAATTAACCAAAATCACTGTATAATTTAGGTTAATCCAATGCTATATAAGCCCCATTTTGTGGTGAAAGTCAAACAGTTGCCGCCGAAACGGGTTCCAAGGTGCAAAGTGATCAACAAAAAAAAAAAAAAAAAAATTTATTAAGAATTGAAAAAAAAAAAAGTGTTAAGTAAAATCCTTGCAACAATGTGCGGCATTCTGGCCATATTTTCACCCGAAGGACAACCGATTGAGGTGCAAAACTTCAAGGGTAGTGAACATAGTTTAAGGGAGTTGGCCTATCGTCAGAGTGGCAAGCAACGCCATCGTGGCCCGGATGATACAGGAGTCGAGATCATCGCCGAACAAGGCGTGGCTTTGGTGCACGAACGTCTCGCGGTGATTGGCGTGGAGACAGGACATCAACCGCTGTACTCTAAGGATGGCAACATCTCGTTGATTGTCAACGGTGAGATCTACAACTACGTGGAGTTGACGCAACAGATTGCCAAGCGTTTGCCTGGCTATCAACCTAAGAGTGACAGCAATGTGATCATCGAGTTGTACGAACAACATGGCCAAGAGTTGTTGCAACACATCACTGGCATGTTCAGCTTTGTGTTGTACGATCGTCGCACGCGGCAGCTGCTTGTGGCACGCGATCCTTTCGGGATTATCCCTCTCTATATGGGCAAGGATTTGCAGGGCAATCTGTGGATTGCCTCCGAGATGAAATGCTTGGTTGAGGTCTGCGAACAGTTACAGATCTTTCCACCTGGCCACTTGGCAGCGGGTACAGTGAATCATCTGAAGCCAGTTCGATACTATCAACCGAGTTGGCGTCAGTTGGTGCCCAACAACAATGTGAACCTGGACGAGCTGCGTCGCCAGGTGGAGCTGGCAGTGCGTTCGCATCTGCAGTGTGATGTTCCCTTTGGTGCACTGCTCTCGGGTGGCGTTGACTCCAGTTTGATTGCCTCAATTGCTGCCAGGATAATGAGGGAACGCGATCCCAACTACAAGCTGCGCACCTTCTCCGTGGGCATGGAAGGATCTCCGGACTTTGAGCATGCTCGGATGGTAGCTCAACACATTGGCAGCGAGCACTCAGAGATTGCTTTCAATGTGGAGGATTGCCTCGATGGGGTGCGCGATTTGATCTGGCATTTGGAGTCCTATGACATTGCCACCGTGCGTTGCAGTCTCCCTATGTTTTATTTGGCTCGCCATGTGAAGAGTACGGGTATTAAGATGATACTCTCTGGAGAAGGTGCTGATGAAATCTTTGGCGGCTATTTGTACTTCCACAAGGCGCCCAACTACGAGGAGTTTCATCACGAGATGGTCACACGCTGCGAGCAGTTGCATGTCTCGGATATTTTGCGGGCCAACAAGGTAACCATGTCGAAAGGATTAGAGCTGCGTGTTCCCTTCCTGGACACTGCTCTCGTTGATTATGTGATGAACATACGACCGCAGGATAAAATTCCAGGACGGTTGAATGAATTTGATGGAGAGTGCAAGTGGCGCATGGAGAAGTTTGTGCTTCGTCAGGCTTTTGCTGGAGATTATCTGCCAGATGCTGTGCTCTGGCGTCAGAAGGAACAGTTCTCTGATGGCGTGGGTTATGCTTTGATCGATGCTCTGCCCGTGTTTGCAGCTCGGCATGTCACTGATGCACAGATGCTGCTGGCCGAAAAGCGTTTTCCCATTAATCCGCCCAAGACAAAGGAAGGCTACTACTATCGCTGCATCTTTGAGGAGCAGTATCCTGGAGATGCCGCAGCAAGAACCGTGGAGAAGTGGGCGCCACGCTTGGACTGGGGCTGTCCGGAGGATCCGTCAGGCAGAGCTCAAGCAGCGCATGACAAAGCCTATGGAAAGTGCTAGAAGGAAGTACAAACACATTTAATTATTGATTTCGAAAATTTATTTTAATGGTGTTCGAGTAGTTTTAGTTTCTTAATAATAAGAGGTATTCATTTTAATCTTATGTCTAAAGCTAGAAACCTTAAGAAGTTTTTAATTACTCTGTATACTATGTGGAATTCTCTAATAATTAAAAGCAATTTATTATTTTTTTTTTAAATAATGTTTATATTAATGGTGTTCTCAAGTAGTCTCAATGCTAGAGATCTTAAAAAAAAATTACCTTATCTATGAAGATTGCTAAAATATTTAAAGAAAACCTTATTTTCTTATTATCAAAAGTCTCTTTTTAAATTTCGTTACTTTAAAATTGTTCTTACAAAAATTTAGAAACACGATTAAATTTTATATTATAAATAAAGCTAGAAACTTTGAAAAAAAATTAATTGCAAATATTATCAGTTTTTAATATTATGTAAAGTGCAAAAAAAATGTACAGAAAATTTCAAAAATATATATATTGTTAAGTAATTAATTCCCAAATTAAGGAAAAATCTTTAAATCCTCAAAATTTGTTTTTGTTTGTTTTACTTTTTTTCGAATATTTTTCATAAGTAAATTTTAAATGAGGATGTTTGAATATTCTATAAATTTTAATATAATTAATTTGTATACGAAGGACAAATCTTAAAATCCTCAAAACTTTACGAAGGACAAATCTTAAAATCCTCAAAACTTTTTTTTTTATTGTATGGCGTATGCTATGTAAGCTATGTATATAAAAATGTATACTAGGTATTAAATGTGTTATATACGGTGTAGGACGTTAATCACAGTATAACTTGTACAGTATTTGCAAAAACACAAATTACATTGTTAATGAGCTTGGAAGTGCATTACAAATCACTTAAAGGTGATAATTACTTTTACTTATTCACAAATAAATTCAGTTGTTGCTTTAAAGTTCATTCGTTTCATTTTCGCATAAATTTAAATAATTACCCGCTACTTTAATCAATCAAATGAAAATACAATTGAATTGTACTTGATGTATTTTGATACCCGGCAGCTAAAAAGGGTGTATTGAAGGCGTGATAAGCACAAGTATAAACTTTATACTTTAAAAACTATTTTATACCATAAAAACAATTTTATACTATCACAAAAATAAATTTAAAAGATAGAATGAAATTTTAAACCTTTTTAAAGTTTGATTTGTAAATTATACAAATATATGTATTTGTGAATATGTTATAACGATAGCAAATTATTATGCCGGGTATTCCATAGTCGTCTATTGCTTTCCCACTTCTATTACATTGCAGTGAATCTCCCAGCTAGCAACACATCAATTGCGTTATTTATAAGCGTTCGCATGCGGACTTTGTAAGTAGTCTGACCTTGAACTTGGTTTTCAATTGATTTATTAAAATAATAAAATAGTAATGAATTGCAATTCGAGACGCGTGCTAAGCATCTGCTTTCTTAATTGCATTCAAATTGAGTTGCTTTTAGAAACCGGGTCACTAAGTCAAAGAGAGGCAAAGCAAAAGAGAGCGAACTTTAAAAGAGCGAAAGCAAGCACGTGGCAAAGCGGCAAAAGCTTTTTGCTAAAGCTCATGCTTATAGCTGGCATTGCGTGTTGTTGTTGTTGTTGCTGCTCAACTTGTTTGGCGAACCCAAAAAAAAAAGAAAACAAAAACAAAACGTGCGAGCATAAATATAGAAACGACAAACAAGCGACGCTAGAAATTGCCTGACGCAACACGAACGTGAGCGACAATCAGCAAGAAGCGTCGCCGCTGCCTTTAAAAGCCGGCAAAGCTGCGGGCAACGTTAACAGTTGTCATTGAACTTGCAAGCGAAACGGAACGAAGCGTAACAAATAACAAAATGTGCGGTATATTTGCAATATTCTCAAGCGATGGCGAAGCGATTGGAGCCCAAACATTGGAGGGCAGCAAACACAGTTTGCGTGAGTTGGCCTATCGCCAGAGTGGACGACAACGACATCGTGGCCCAGACTCCACGGGCGTGGTGATTGTTCCCGAACAAGGCGTGGCCATGGTGCATGAACGCTTACGCATTGTGGGCGTGGAAATGGGCGATCAACCATTTGTGTCCGATGATGGCAACTTGGTGCTCGTTGCCAACGGTGAGATCTACAATTATCTGGAACTTTCCGCACAGATTGCGAAACGTCGACATGGCTACAAGCCCAAAAGCGATTGCCATGTGATACTAGAGCTCTACAAGGATTATGGCGTTGATTTGCTGCAACACATTACGGGCATGTTTGCCTTTGCCCTTTACGACAAGCGCAGTAAGGAAGTGTTGCTGGCCCGCGATCCCTTTGGCATCATACCCATGTATGTGGGCGAAGATGACGCCGGCAATCTTTGGGTTGCCTCCGAGCTGAAGTGTTTGACTCCTTGCTGCAGCAAGGTGGAGACCTTTACTCCAGGCGAGGCGCGTTTCGGACGCGTTGGTGCACTGCGTCGCTGGCAGCACTTTGAACAACCCTGGCAACAAGAGTTGCCCAGCTTGCCATGTGATTTGTCCCTGCTGCGCACCAGTTTGGAGTCTGCAGTGCGCACTCATCTCCACTGCGATGTGCACTTTGGTGCCCTGCTTTCCGGAGGCGTCGATTCCAGTCTGATTGCCTCGATTGCCACGAAGATTATGCGGGAAACCAAACCGAACTACAGGCTAAAGACCTTCTCTGTGGGATTGCGAGATGCGCCGGACTTTGAGGCTGCGCGGCAGGTGGCCAAGTACATTGATAGCGAGCACACTGAGCTGATCTTTGAGATTGACGAGGCGCTCGATGGTATTCGGGATATTGTCTACCATCTGGAAACCTACGATGTGACCACTGTGCGCTGCAGTCTTCCCATGTTGCTGCTCACGAGATTCATCAAGAGCACGGGTATCAAGATGATACTCTCTGGCGAAGGCGCAGACGAGATCTTTGGCGGATATTTGTATTTCCATAAGGCGCCCAACTATGAGCAGTTCCACCAGGAGCTGGTGAAGCGTGTGCAGCAATTGCATCTCTCGGATTGCTTGCGTGCCAACAAAGTGGCCATGGCCAAGGGCGTGGAGTTGCGTGTGCCCTTCCTGGACACGTCGTTTGTCAACTATGTGATGAACATACGGCCGGAGGATAAAATCCCCGGGCCACTAAATGCATTTAAGAGCGAGCAGAAGTCGCGACTGGAGAAGTTTGTGCTGCGCGCTGCGTTTGCTGATGGTTATTTGCCCGACTCGGTGCTGTGGCGTCAGAAGGAACAGTTCTCCGATGGCGTTGGCTACGACTGGATCGATAGCATTCGACGGGTGGCCACCAGTCATGTGACGGACGAGGAATTTGCCCAGGCATCGGAGAGATTCCCCTTCAACACACCGAGCACGAAGGAAGCGTTCTACTATCGCTGCATCTTCGAGCAACAGTTTCCAGGCGATTCTGCGGCACGAACTGTGGTTAGGTGGGTCCCACGTCTCGATTGGGGCTGTCCCGAGGATCCATCGGGTCGTGCACAGGCCGTGCATCAGATTAATAAAGACTGATTAGCTAAGTACGAGTAAATTGTTCTAGATTTACCGCATTAAATTCACTTGAGTACAAATATGCACACAATATACGTTATACTTTGTTATATTAATTTCGCAATAAATCTGTCAACGTTGGCACAACTGCTAAACAAACATTAAATTGTTTATCAACATAAATAAATACGCACACACACACTGAAATATTTGTAGTTGTGCTAATTCACGTGTCAGCGAATTTGAGTAGGGTTGAGTAAATTCGATATGGTGTGACGTCTGGCAAGCTAATTAAAGTTGATAAGGCTCCCCAGACTTGACAAGCGAAATACAATGAACTATTCCCGAAATTCTTGACCTTCCTGGTAATAATTTATGAGATAAACTTGCTTATCAGTCAACGATTATTAACCTGAAGGGAAACATTTGAAAAAATGTTTAATTTCTGCAACCTTTAGTATAAATAATTTCAAATTTGAAGATATATTCTGCATAATGGAAATATTGTCTCTTAGTCAGTTACAAAATTATTAAAATTTAATACATATTTAAAAAGTCGCGCATTTTATAATATTACCATACTGCTGGATTAAACTTAGTGGCAGCGCCAGAGTTACTCCTGCAATCGATATATTTGTAGACATTTATCGAGAAGGTTGATAACGATATACGAATTCGATAACAACAATAACACTGTATTTGTTGGTATATTTTTAAGTAAACTGAATTTAATTTGTCAACCTTTATTTGAACTTCATTTGTATAAGTACATTAATATTTTTAAATTTGCATTTTAACAAAGTTGCTATTTAACGAAAGTTATTCATACAATTAAGCATCAATATAATTGTTAAAATCAAACGAGATATAAGTTCAGCCGCTCACATAAAAAAAAAATCTGACTCTTTTAATTGTGAAAGTGGTGCGTTCAGTATATTCTTCGGCGGTAAACAAGAGATTTTGCAAATAACATTGCAGTCACACTGATCAACAACCGATGAATAAGAAGAAGCGATTTTTTCGCAACGCGCAACAAAATCGGTATTAAATTTAAGTAAAAAGTTGATAAACATTTGTGTAAATCGGCGCTACAAAAACAATCAGTGCGAATGTGCAACAAAATGTGATGTTTGTCGATTGCAGCCACGGGACGGCTACGCGGCCAAAATTCTTAATGAAAATCTGATGACCCATGAGCAAAGAGAAAGAGAGAAAAGGGAGAGCGAGAAGAGAACAAACAGCCAGCAAGCAAGCAGGCAGCGCGTCACTGAAAAAAGTTCACAAAATCAGCCAGCAGTAGAAACAGCAGCAGCAGACGAGACTTTGAAGACGTTGGAATTTGTGTTGAACCCGCGGCAGTCGACGGCGCTGCGACTGCGACGGCGACGTCCACCTCCAGCAGTCATCAATAACGGTAGAGCAAGAGAGCGAGAGAGATAAAGAGCACAGTGATATAGCAACAACAAATGACATTTAATTTGCCAAAGTGAAACTGTGCGCAACAACAACAACAAATACAAATAAATAAGTGGGTGAGAAGAGGGGCAAGCAAGCAAAACTGTGATCTCTCGTGTCTGTCTGGCAATTGTTCAATTGGCTGTGCTCAAAACGACATAGAATTTATTAAATTCGCGTATTTGTGTGCGTTGCAAATTGTTTGTTAAACTTACCAACTGGAAAATCAATTCTTAATATCGGCCAAGAGGCCAACAAGCAGCAGCAGTTGTGTTGTTGCTCTGCTCCGCTCTGCTCTGGCGTCAGACCCAACCCAAAACAATAAATTGAGCGTAAAGAAAAATAAGCAAGAGAGGGAGCCGACGAAGAAGAAGAAGCAGCAGCAGCCGGATTTGCAAATAAAGTGAGTAGAGAGTATTTATTTTGAGTGTATGTGTGAGTGTGCGTATCTGTGAGCGTGTTAAAAAAAGATCATGCAACTATTTGGCCAAGACACGCATTCGCAAAAGTCGCCTCCGCTTCCGTCTTGATTTTCCTTTTTGTTTTATATATTTATTTTCATGTGACATTTAAATTTGACAAATTTACGCTGCGGCAGCGCAGTCAACACATTTAGTCCAATTGGACAGAGCATGTGAGAGAGTAAGAGAGCAGCAGCTGTTTTAAAAACGAACATTTTAATCAATTGCCCATATCTTATCGTCTAGTTAAAAAAAGTAAAGAGTTAAAACTCGACGAGTTACGAAAGCTTCGCATAGCGCTTTGTAATTTTTCTTGCCTTGCTGTGGTGCTGCTTCTCATGTTGTTGTTTTTTATTATTATAAATAGAAAATTGCGTATGCAATGCTAATTTGTTGCTTGTTCGCTCAATGCTCTCTCTGTCTCTATCTCTCTCGTCAGCGCTGAAATGAGCAAACAAGTCGCTGTTGTTGCTTAGTAATTGTATACATACTCTTCACCTCTTCTTCCTCTTCGCTGTTGTCATATTATCTCATTCAGCCATTTCCATAAATATGTGTTATTTTTTCGTTTTTGTTGCCTTCTCGTTTTTATTATTTTATTTCGTTGGTCCGACGACGTCAGCGTTGTTGTGTTTGCGCTGCGCTGCCGACGTTCTCTCCATAGACGGCTTGACGTCGACGTCAACTGCGACGCTGACGCTGACGTCGTTCACCGTTTATGTCGCTGCTCGTTTAGCCGAAAACGTAATAAGAGACATACACAGAGTAAGACACAAACCCAAACACAACACGTTGACTGCCTTTTAACAGGCTGCCACCCAAAACCACCCACTGCAACACTCCACTCCTGGACGCCGTCGTCACGCTCATCGCGGTGAGATGATTCATTTTTGTGTGCACGACGTAACAACGCCCCGCACATCAAGTCCCGTCCTTTACTCCATCCCCCATCAGACAGCCATTCCAACACACAGCCCACAGCCATCTGTCCATGCCCATCCCCACCCGCATAGCCATTCACCTACTTTTTCGCAGCCCAAACACTGACTTCATATTCACTCCCCACACACAAGCAAACAAACATCGCACGCACGCATACATCGATACGCACTCCAATACACACACACACGCGCGCATGCATAAACACAGAAATTGTTGCGACTGTTGCTTTTGCTTCTTCTTCGTTTTGCGATAGCGGCTACGGGTTGCTGCTTCTTCTTACTTTTTTGTACTGCGCGCACGTTTGAAATGAGCGCGCAATTTGAAAAAGTATAGTTTGTAAAAAGAAAATACTGTATAAACTCCATCATGTCTCATGTTCCACTCGTGGTCTTCGTTATTTTGCATAATGTATGCACTCGAGAGATAAATTCAGTTTTGCTGCATCTCCGACACAAACCAATCTATAGTGACCTGCATTTTTGGCAAACTGCTGCTGGCCATAAATATTTAATATAATTTGCAAAAGCGACGACGAACTAAAATCAATTTTTCCTCTCCATTCACTTTTATTGCAGCTGCAACTATACAACACAAACAACAAGAAGAACACTATCCATTCGTGTGTGAAGCAAACAGAGACACTCATACAGCATGGCGTATCGCAAGCCAAGCGATTTGGATGGCTTCATTCAACAGATGCCCAAGGCGGATATGCGCGTCAAGGTGCAATTGGCTGAGGATCTGGTGACATTCCTAAGTGACGATACCAATTCAATTGTGTGCACTGACATGGGCTTCCTCATTGATAACCTGATGCCTTGGCTGACAGGCAGCCACTTTAAAATCGCACAAAAGTCTCTCGAGGCCTTCTCGGAGCTGATCAAGCGACTGGGCAGCGATTTCAATGCCTACACAGCGACAGTGTTGCCCCATGTCATTGATCGCTTGGGCGATAGTCGCGACACAGTGCGCGAGAAGGCCCAGCTACTGTTGCGTGATCTAATGGAGCACAAAGTGCAAACACCACAGACGTTAATCGACAAACTGGCTGCGAGTTGCTTTAAGCACAAGAATGCCAAGGTACGCGAAGAGTTTCTCCAGACAATTGTGAATGCTCTGCACGAATATGGCACCCAGCAGTTGAGTGTCCGAGTCTACATAGCACCAGTGTGCGCGTTGCTCGGAGATCCCACGGTGAACGTTCGCGAATCCGCCATACAGACGCTGGTGGAGATCTACAAACATGTGGGCGATCGTCTGAGGCCTGATCTGAGGCGTATGGATGATATGCCCGCTTCCAAGCTAGCGCTGCTCGAGCAGAAGTTCGATCAGGTGAAAGTCGAAGGCTTATTGCTGCCTTCGGCGTTGCGCAGCTCCAATGGCAACGGCATGGATGAGGCGGACAACATTGGGGTGCGTGAGCGTCCCACAAAGATTGTGAAGCGTCCGCTGCACTCGGCGCTGATGCGACCGAAGCCAAGTCAAAACGAGGTCGCTGCTGGCGATGCGGGCGCCGTGACCATGGAGATCTTTGAAGCCAGCTTCGAGCAGGTGCCACAATTGAACATATTCAATTCCAAGGACATGGACGACAACTACAAGCAAATTCTGTTGGTCATCAGCGACAAGACAATGGACTGGGAGAAGCGTGTGGATGCCCTGAAGAAGATACGTGCACTGCTGATGCTCAATTATCATGCGCAGCCGCAATTTCAGGCTGTGCAGCAAAAGGAGCTATCAATCAGTTTCCTCGACATACTGAAGGAGGAGTTGCGCTCCCAGGTGATACGCGAGGCGTGCATCACCATCGCGTACATGTCGAAGACGCTGCGCAATAAACTGGACATCTTCTGCTGGAGCATACTGGAGCAATTGATACAGCTGATACAGAACTCGGCCAAGGTGATTGCATCCGCCTCGACGCTGGCCCTCAAGTATATTATCAAATATACGCATGCGCCCAAGCTGCTAAAGATCTACACGGACACGCTGCAGCAGTCCAAGTCGAAGGACATACGCGCCTCGCTCTGTGAACTGATGGTGCTGCTCTTCGAGGAGTGGCAAACAAAGGCACTCGAACGCCATGCTCTGGTATTGCGCGATACGCTCAAGAAGTCCATTGGCGATGCCGACAGCGATGCGCGACGTTATTCGCGCCTGGCGTATTGGGCATTCCGACGCCACTTTCCCGACCTGGCCGATCAAATCTACGGCACCCTCGACATTAATGCGCAGCGTGCGCTCGAGCGAGAGCGCGATGGTGGCACCGCCAATGGCAGTCAGCAATCGCTGGAGACGCGACGCACGGTGGCGCCGACGCGCATTGGACGCACACCTGGCACACTGCAGAAGCCCTCGGCAAGCATGCGCTCCATCTCGGCAGTGGACACGGCGGCAGCGCAACGCGCCAAGGCGCGTGCTCAATACACGCTCTATTCACGTCAGAAGAAACCGTTGGTGCCCAGCAACTCTGTGAATACGGCGACGGGTGCGGCAGGCGGTGGAGCAGGAGGAGTTGGCAGCGGTTCGTTGCCACGGCCACGTCTCAATTCCAACAGCAACAGCGGCTCACATCACACAGTCTCGCCGGGCACCGTGACGCCAACGCCACGTGTGGGACGTTCGCGCGCTGGAGTCTCGCAATCGCAGCCCGGTTCACGTTCCACCTCGCCCAGCACTAAGCTGAGAGATCACTACGGCATGGGCAGCTATTATCGCGGTGGCGCCACCGGTGCCATACCCAAGAAGGCCTCCGGCATACCGCGCAGCACGGCCAGCTCCCGGGAGACGAGTCCCAATCGCTCAGGTGCCGGCGGCGGTCTGATGAAGCGCAGCATGTACTCGACGGGATCGGGCGCGAGACGCACACCGGAGCGCAACAATCCCTTGCGTCCCACAGCTGCTGCTCGCCTACTGGCGCAATCCCGTGAAGCGGAACTGACGCTGGGCAACAACATAGAGACTCCTGACTATGTTTCGGGTGATTTTTTGCGTACCGGAGGCATGCGCATAGGCCGCAAGCTCCTGGGTCGCGATGAGTCCGACGACATTGATTCGGAGGCAAGTTCGGTGTGCTCGGAACGTTCGTTCGACTCGAGCTATACGCGCGGCAACAATTCCAATTCGAATTACTCGCTGAGCGGCTCACGGAATCGCCTCGATTGGAGCAGTCAGCGGGCACCGTTCGAGGACATTGAGACAATTATTCAGTATTGCGCCTCGACGCATTGGTCGGAGCGCAAAGATGGGCTGATCAGTCTGACGCAGTATCTGGCCGATGGCAAGGAGTTGACGCCACAGCAGCTGCAGTGTGTCCTGGACATGTTTCGCAAAATGTTTATGGATAACCACACTAAAGTCTACTCTCTGTTTCTAGATACAGTCACCGAACTGATTCTGGTGCATGCCCCCGAGCTGCACGATTGGTTGTTCATATTGTTGACCAGGTTGTTCAACAAACTGGGCACCGATCTGCTCAATTCGATGCACAGCAAGATCTGGAAGACGCTGGTGGTGGTACACGAGTATTTTCCGACACAGCTGCAACTCAAGGAGCTGTTTCGCATCATTTCGGACAACACACAGACGCCCACAACCAAAACACGCATCGCCATCGTACGCTTCCTCACCGATCTGGCCAACACGTACTGCAAGAGCAGCGATTTCCCCAGCGATCAGAATCAAAACTGTGAACGCACCGTGCTGAAGCTGGCCCAGATGTCGGGTGATCAGAAATCTATGGAGTTGCGCTCACATGCGCGCGCCTGCTTGGTGGCTCTCTACAATCTGAATACGCCACAGATGACCAAGTTCTTGGCCGCGTTGCCCAAGGGATATCAGGATACGGCGCGGCTCTGCATACAGTCAACCATGCGGCGACAGAGCAGCGGGGCGAACTCGCCGAGCAGCTCGCCGTTGAGCAGCAGCAGCCCGAAGCCGTTGCAGAGTCCCAGCGTCGGACCGTTTGCGTCGCTCAACATGGATCTGAAGTCTAGTCCACGATCGCGTCAGTCGTCGGTGGAGCAGGAGTTGATACTTGGCTGCTCCGACCTGGACGTGAAGCACAACATACAAAAGACATCCGAGGAGATACGCAACTGTTTCTCCGGTGGCCAATATCATTCGCTGGCGCCCAATGGCTACAACGGTCATCACTTGCAATACTCGATTGAGCAGCAGCTGAAGCGTGAACATCTGGAGCTGACAGCGCAGCAGGACTCGCTGTCATCCAACTCGAAAACGCAATCGTCGGCCAACACCACGCAATCGAATACCCCGGAATCGGCCACCATGCGTCTGGATGTCGCAGCGCCATCGCAACCTGCCGTCAAGATATCCATCGATGTGGCGGAGAACGGTGAACTGATATTGCCCTGCAATCTGCACGAGAGCGAGGTGATTCGTGTGGCGCTGACGCTCAACAAAGAGATGCCCGTGGAGCAGCTGCAGACGTCGCTCACGAATCTGGGCATCTGCATACGCAGCGGCAACTGTGAGCTGCCCAACAAGCACTTCAAGTCGATCATGCGGATGCTGCTCAACATGCTGGAGGCGGAGCATACGGATGTGCTAATCGCTGGACTGCACGTGCTGAGCAAGATTGTGCGCAGCGAGAAGATGCGTCACAATTGGCTCAACTTCCTCGAGCTCATACTGCTGAAGATCATCAATTGCTATCAGCACAGCAAGGAGGCGATACGTGAGATCGACACAATGATACAGCGCATAGCGCCAGCTCTGCCCCTCGATTTGACGATCAACATTGTGAATCCGGTGATAGCAACGGGCACGTTTCCCGAGAATATGTGCGCCATCAAGATACTGCTCGAGGTCACCGAGCATCATGGCTCCGAGATCACGGATGCCCATCTGGATATGGTGTTCCAGAATCTGGCACGCTCCGCGGATGATTCGCAATCGATGGTCCGCAAGGCGGCCGTCTTTTGCATTGTCAAGCTGTACATTGTGCTCGGCGAGGATAAGCTGAAGCCGAAGCTGGCGCTGATGAATCCCAGCAAGGTGCGACTGCTGAACGTGTACATTGATAAGCAGCGCAATCCGAGCACTTCGGGTGGGGGATCCACAAAGAACTCGTCGGCTGCCTCCTCCTCATGATTGAGAGTAACCACCACCACAGGCACATCCGCACACACATACAAACAAAGGTCACCCACGCGCTCACACACACAGACACACAAAGACACGGACGTGGCGCCGTCTTTTAACTTATGCAAAAAGTGAGAAAAAAATATAACAAAAAAAGCGAAATAAAAAAAAAACCAATTGATGATATATAACGATAAATCATACTAATTACTATTTATAAAAACAAAAAAAAAACACACATCTAATTACTTATTAATTACGAATCAAATATTGATCGAGGATAAAAAAAGAAACGATGATTGTTAACGATCACGATCAAAATCAATAATTGTGTAATTGTTTATTATTAATAAACGTAAAAAATTGAAAAACTAATAATAAAAAAAGAAACCGATTGCATAAACAGAACTCCCTATAAAATGTAATTGTAGCGACAGGAACAGAACAAACTATTTATATACGACATTTAACTAAAAAAAAACAAATTGTAACAGAAACAAACTTGTAGCCAACTCTATAAGCCTTTCTCCTCCCCCCCCCCACTATACAAAACAAAAACCAAGAAGAAATCGACTTTCTGCACCCAGTTGTAACTGTAACGCTATTAATTTCTTCACTATATCGTTTCTTATATAAATAATAGTCACTAAACAATTTAATTTTCCTTTAGTTGATAAGTTTCACTCACTATGCAAAGCGAACCTTTTCTATATTGTACTTGTAACTATTGAAACTATTAATTTAAATGTTGTCCTGCCGGATTCCGTTTTTGATTTCCGCTCAACTAAATGCTAATTATTATAATTACACCGATTTCTGCTGTTTTTACAACTGAACTATTTTTGTAATTAATTTAAAAACAAACAAAACAAAAAACAATAATTAAAACACGTTTAGGTTATGTAATAATATTTATAAATTAATTAAATGAATAAAACAGTTAAACAAAAATAATAAAAAGAACACAAAAAAAAAACATAATAAATAAAAATCAAACGCTCCCAACATATAAACACCATTTTCTGGGTTTTATTTTCGAAAATGAAAAGGCCAAACGCAATTTGTTTATTAACATTTTTGCTATTTTGATTTTCTGTTTTCTGTGTCTTTTATTTTTGTTGATCCATAAAATTTAAACGTTCAAATATTGTTTTTTTTTTTTATTATTATTATTTTGTTATTTACACATGAACTTAAACGTAAGCTACATTTAGATTTATTTCATTTTGTTTGTTTTGTCGTAACTTGGAAATTATTTATCATAAAATGTCAACACTACAAGGTTTTTCGTTTTCTTCTTTTTTTTTGTTGGTGAGTATTTTATTATTTAACAACTAATTAATTTGGTTTTGACTAAAAAACATTTTTGAATGTTGCTCGATGTGTTTGGGTTTTTTAAATATTATTTTTTACTTTGATTTGTGAATTTTTTGGGCCCATTTGAAACCTGAACTGGTTGTTATACAATGTAAATGATAATTTATATTTAAAATTGTATTTTTATATTTTCGTTTTTGGTTTTTTATTAGTTTGTATTGCATCAGAAAATGAAACTAAATTAAGGCACTTAAATCGAAATCGAAAAAATGAATTTAAAAAAGTACGTGAATAGTAAACGAATAAATTGTTAGAAATACATTTTTGGACAAGTACAAATTAGTGCGGTGGTTTTTTGTTAGTGTATGTAATCTAAAATACAATACAATACATAAAATATATCTCTATATATAGATATATATATATTTGTAGGCTTACACGTACTCGTAAAACTTAGTGCTTTGCTTTAACTATTTTGGTAATCGAATCGAAATGACACATACACGTACGTTTAGTATTTGTTGTTGTATATGGTATATGTATATATATAACTAAATCGTAAACCTTATAAACTGTGTTCTTGAATTAAAAGTTATTTTCAATGGCACATCTTTTTTGCTAATTATAATTTATAGATCTCTTCTTTGGGCTACATTTTTACATACAATACATATATGGTTGAAGTAAGTACATCATACAATATATATAGATTTCAAAGAGATATCGAGAATGCGACAAGAATGGTGTGTCTACTTAAGATTAGAAACAAATTCGCCAGAGATCTTCTGTTCAATAATTGGTTTAAAAATACTCGCGACTCTTGGTTCAAACTTGGCTCAAAATTTTTCTTTCTTTGGTTTGGTAGACTCTTTTCGACTTACTACACGAAAAAATGCATTGCTCTACGAGTATGTACAGTGGGACAAAAGTTTCAACATCAGCATACAATTATGTTTTCAGCTTTTAAAACTTCTTCTCAATTTCGGTTTTAAAACATTCAACTACTTAAGACTTACGATTATTTTACATTTTGGCCTGGTTTTCTGTATTTTTGGTTTTATTAAATTTTGAACGCAATCAATGACAGCAATGCCCCATAAAATACTTAACAAACATCTGGTGAGCATTGCCGAATTTTGACCGAAAAAGGCACACACAGAGAGAATTTCCAAATGACAAACGACAAGGACACCAAACAATATACAATACATATTTTTAGTATTGTACGATGTTATTATAATGTAATATATGCCTGTAAATATCCTTCATTACAGGCCAACTCTACTCTACTTCTTTAATAGCCATTGCAACGTATTTCGCCGTAACGCGATCTGTTTGCACTGTAGGCCGCATAGCCATATCGCTCATACGCCGCATAGTCCGGATATGGATAACCCTGACCACGCATTCGATTGCGTGCAAACTGCTGACTCTGCTGGTAGGCCATGTTGTGCTGCTCCTCATATGGCCAATAGCCATGCATGCCACCAACTCCAACTCCAGTTGCAGCTGCTCCATTCATTGGTGCATCGTAGTAACCGTTGGAAGTCGCATATCCGCCATTGCTGTGGGCATACTCCTCGACCAGACGCTCGACGAGACTCTCGGGTGTCTGTAGAAAACGCTCCGAGAAGCGTCCGATTTCGGTGGAACCAAATGCCTGCAGGAAGCCAGGCAACGGCTTAATGTCCTGCAAAGCAATGGGAGTAAATGTTTTATTAATAGTGTAAAAAAGTGAAACATTAAGGAAAAATAAATTGCAGGAAAATTAATTATAATTAATTGCTATTAAAGTTTAACATAAGAATAGATTGAGCTACCAAATTTGAAATTATCACAATGATTTCTTTAATATGCTATATTCATTAAAGAGCCAAGAGTGTCAAGAGTATTTTATTTTTTTATTCAACTTATTTTGGTTATTAGTGCAAATATGAAGGCACAATTTTAAGAAGATACATCTTTTATATTGTATATTATTGATACATATTATGGAATCAAGTGACTAGCAACTTATACTGATTAGTATCGTGCTTTATTTGGTATTGACGTCTCAGAATTCAAATTTATTTATCTAATTTGTTATTGTATGTAGTGTGTCTAAAAAATCTTGTAAAAAAATCTTGGCTTCATTAGAGAAGTTATTATCCATTAATATTTATTGAAAGATCTTCTTCAAACTTAAAAAAAACAAAATTTAGAATAAATTTTGAAATAATATTTTAGCATAGAAAATCGCAAGTATAATCGTAATGAAATATAATTTCAAAATAATTTATCTAATTTATATTACTGTAAACTCTGGTGTTAAGGACATGAATTCAGAATTCTTTTGATTTCATGAAAGACAATTTTAAATGTTAATAGAGTAAATTTTGTAGCATAGAAAATCTCAAGTATAATCGTCATGGAATATATATTCAAATTAATTTAAGTTATTTTATATTAAATCCTGGAAAACTAATTTTTAATTAATATAACTTGAAAAGGAATAATACTGTTGGATTATTTCAAACATTAATACAGCAAAGTTTTGAATTATGTTTAAATTAATATTTTAGCATGGAAACTTAAGGTTCGCATCCAAAATGACTAAAATATATTCTAAAATTAATTTCGCATTAATATTTATGGCAAAGAACTCTAATAATTAATGAATAGAAGAAACCAGCTCAAAATGAGACTCTTCTCTAATTAAACCTGAATCGATATTAAAGCCTTGCGAATAGTTAGCTGTAGTTGGATGTTATTTTGCTCACCCTTATTTGTTCGCGCACTGTGGATTCTGTGGCATCCACATGGTCCGCATCAGCCTCCTTTTTGCTCGATTTGCGTTTTGATTTCTTGCTCGGTATGAGATCGCATTCAATGATACGATTGTTGCCACTGTTGTTGCTGTTGTTGTTGCAATTGCTGCTGTGGCGATTTTTGGCATGTCGTTTGCTGTTGCCGCTGAGATGCTGCTGCTGTGGTTGATGAAGATGATGTTGCTGCTGCTGCTGTTGTAGTTGCAACAGTGGCGCCAAGGCAGGTGGCACAGTGGGCGGCGCTGATGACGCGGATAGACCAAAGCCAACTGGCGAATTCTGAGGCGCGGGCGGAGTGCGCGGTCTCCGCGGCGTTGGACTCCAATTGTGCGATGTGGCTGTTGATGACGCCTGCTGCTGCTGCTGTTGCTGTTGCAAGTTGAACAGAAAATCGATTTAGTTTTCAGTTGCAGAGAAAAATGGAATGAAAGAAAAAAGTTGTTACGCTCAAGTGTGGCAAGTGGCGTGGCACTTGAAACTTGCCGTGTGCCCAGTTTGCCAGGCTGCGGAAGCAGCAGCGGCGCGTGCTCGCAGCTCATGTTGCCAAGCGACCAAGCAACCCTATTAAGGGCTCCTGGTGCTTCCCTACTTCCCACTTATCACCCATCCCCTCATCCCCTAACAAAAAGCTTCCCGCCACTCAACGCAACTCGGCAGCCGCATTGAAGTTCAGCGCAAGTCCCCCAAAAATCAATAGGCGCTCCTGTGAATGCGACTGCGATTGTGACACCCTGTAAAAAAGGCTTCCGGCAAAGAGAGAGAGTGTCAAGTCTCTCTCTTTGTAGTACCTCTCTCCCACTTTCTGTCTATCTCTCTCTGTCTCACTAGTTTGTGGCTGCCTAGAAAGCCGGTCGATGGAGCTAAACGCATTTCGCTTTTGCTCTGCTCTTTTTTTGTTCTGCTGTTGTGTTGTGTGTTTGTTGTCTGTCACTTGCCACTGCTGCTGCTGCTGCTGCTGTGGCATCTTCTGCTGTCATTATCAGTCTATCGTTTATGGATGCTTTGGCCTAATTCAGAGCTCACTCTCTCTCTGTCTCACCTGGCTGTCGCTTAATTAGCAACACAGAGCATTTAATGCCCCGCTGGTTGCAGTTTTAATTTGTAATCTGCAGCGTCACTTACCCCATGCTCAGCTGCATCCTCGTTTATTTGATTAGTCGCTGGCTGCTGTTGTTGTTGTTGTTGCTCGACAATATCCTGTGGCGGTAATTTTGTCGCCGTCGTTGGCGTTGGCGTTGCCTCCTTGTTGGGCTTCGCCAAATTGATTTCCGCACGCCTCACAACTTCCGACTGCGCCTCGTCTGTTGCCGTCGTCGCCTCTGCTTCAATCGTGGTTGCTGCTGCTGCTTCAGCTGCCTCTGCTGTTGCTGTTGCTGCCGCCTTATCAATATCATTCACATTGCTCGTAGGCGACGTCGACGTCGCTGCCGTCGCGCTTATGTCATCTGGAAAATTAGCGAGAAAAAAGGCGCCCAAGCGCAAAGAAAATCAATAAAGATTTTTGTCTTTTTTTTTTGCCATATACAAAATATATACAAACATTTTTTTTTTATTATTCTTATTTTGTCAGGCTAGAGCAGGCGATGGGTAATTACTTTGTCATGCGTGCAGACGGCCATCAAGGGTTAAAAAGTCGAGTCAGGTTTTTGACCAAACTTCTCCTGCCGCCCACTTTCCTCTCGATTTCCTTTCATTTTTAGTATTTTTTGCACACACGCTTATCAAATTTCTGGGGTTGACAAAGAGAGCGCGCCACCAAAAAAGAGCGCAAGAGAGAGAGAGAGAGCGAGCCAAGCACACCAACATGCACTTGTTGAACGTTTTCAGCACACACTCACACACATTCCCTCACACGCACAAACTTGCAGAGCAAAAAAAAAAGAAAAAGAGAGAGCAAAAAAAAAAGAAACGGTAAACTATACAGCGCATGCGAGTGAGCTTGCAATGTTTACGTATTTTTGTTGTGGCCGTCGTTGTTGTTGTCTTTGTTGTTGTTGTTGTGCGATATTTGACTTGGGCTCGATTCTGTTATTCTTGTGTCATTCGCGACAAACAAATCAATTATTCACAATGCCTGACTGATAGCTGACGTTGTCAATATTATTTAATTTATTGATTGATCTGCTTGTTGAGCTGTTAACTTTAATTACAGCAAAGAGCTCAAGATGTGGGGGAAAAGAGGATTTGCTATTTAAGTTAATTGATCGTGACAGTAAAATGCAAAGAATTTTAAAGTAAGAGAGAAAGGTTTAATGAATAAATAAATAATATACATAGCTTTTGACCTCTTTATGTTCTTAATATAACAATAATGTTAAAGAAATAAAATTTTTGTAAATACATTTTGATTCCAAAAATTAAACACAAATAACATAATAAAAAATGTAAATAAATACAAACATAAAATCATATTCTACAACAAAATTTGGTACTTATCTTTTATAATAAAGAATTAAAATAAATACTCTTATTTCTAAAATCATCTTTTACAAAAATAGTTCGCACTTATGTATCTATAATGTGCCATTAACTGCACATTGTTAAAATCATCTTTTACAAAAAAAAGCTGGCAC
The DNA here is from genome assembly GCF_009650485.2 of Drosophila albomicans. Taxonomy (NCBI): domain Eukaryota; kingdom Metazoa; phylum Arthropoda; class Insecta; order Diptera; family Drosophilidae; genus Drosophila; species Drosophila albomicans. The sequence goes on along the minus strand of NC_047629.2, from coordinate 43,385,723 downwards.
TTATCTGCAATGGGCAATTAACTTAAAAATGGTTGACAGCAATTTTAAATTGTCAAATAAAATAATAAAATATTAAATAAGTACACATATTTGTAACTTAAAGTGTTCACAATAAAGTAACAAAACACAATACAATACAATGTCGATAATGGCAAAGTCATTTTCAACAACGAAAGTTGGCACTTATCTGCAATGTGCAGTTAAATTCAAACTGGTAGCCAGCATTAGTTAATTAAACGAAGCTAACTCCTTATTAAATGTACGTTTAGAACAAAAATTGAAGGCCACTTTTGATTGTTTTTATTTTAATGTGTGCTCTTATCTTGTACATTGCAATTAAGTGCAATTATCAATATTATACTGCTTAAACAGAGCAATGTGCCCTTATGTTGAATTTGTAATTTAGTGAAAACTTATTACCAATTTTGACATTTTATCTTTTAATTTGGGCAAATAATTTTAATATTTCAATTAAATGGAAATCTATGTACTAGGTGCATTATTGACATTATTGCATTTATCCTCAACTTTAACACTAAATTTCTCTAGCTTGAGCTGTCAACTTTAGCTGCAATTGCTTTGACTTACAGGTGTTTAGTTTTTTTGTTGCGTCACTTGTCGATTCGTCATAACGTTGTAGTACATTGATTTTTGCGTCAATATTGTTGGATAGCTGTTGGTTGGATGGTTGGTTCGTTGGTTGGTTGGTTGGTTCAACAACGACACACAAATATTGCAAGCAGCGAGTACTCCAGGGTGACTCTTCAGTGTGTTCAGTGTGTGTTGGGCAAACAGCAAACAGCAGCTACATAGTAGATAGAGCTCAGCTACTACCCACCACATTGCGTTGTAAAGTTCATTTACATGCTTTGCTCTGATGACATTCCACACACACTTAAACACACACTCACGCACACATACTCAACTTAAACACCCCGTCGAGTGTGTGTGTGTGTGTATAAGTCGAGAGCCCATTGATAAGAGGACGGCACATTGCCCACAAGTCTCGTTTACATTACGAAATATTTAGAAAAGCTGTCATATGTTGGTATTGCCAACGAGGGATGGCAATGGAGTGAGTGTGTGTGTGTGTGTATGCGTGAGTGAGTGTGTGTGGCGCTCACAATTTACACCTTCCATTCCCAGCGGAAGCTCTGCTTCGCTCTGCCTCTTCTTCTCTCTGTTCTGTGTGGGAGTTTTAGTCTCTCGGCTTTGGCGCGACATCAAAAAAAAAAAAAAGGTAACTTATTGATTCGCACACACTCCTTCAGCCCCCCAAAAATGTGTTGGGGCACAAGTAAAAAGTGAAATCTGAAAAGGAACTCATCAAAAAGCAAAACTCGCAGCTCCAAACGCGCTCGACTGAGCTGCTGAGACTTCCCGCCTGCCTCCGTTTGCGTGCCTAAATAGACAGCTAATTTTCAAGTCCTTTAAAGCAACATGACGTAGGCTCGTCACAGCAACGCCAACAGCAATCCATCCACCCACGCCCACACACACACTCACACACACAACCGCCCACTGTTGGGGCTTGGGCTGCTAAGTCAGGTCGACAGGAAGCGGAAGCATTTCAGCAGTTAACCAACGCTGATTGGTTGAGTGTTTGCAAAATGTCGACTCCTCGAAGCTCTGCTCGGTCTGCCCAGTTTGCCGAGTTTTCCCGGTTTGTTGGTTTGTCGCTGCTTGCAAATAGCTGAAACGCCTGACAGACAGCCGCTTGTCAGAGACGCCGACGAGGACGACGACGACGACGGCGTTGATGGCGACTCAAATGGACAGTCTTTGCATTCATTTGCATGCAAAATCAAGCATACGCAATGAGGTACATGCCAAGCGCTCCCCTTTGGCTACAGTGGTATGTGAGAATTGATCAGCCACAACGATGGCAATCGAGAAGTAAACAGCATTGACGGAGACCCCTGGGCTACAGAACATCATTTATTAATTGCATTAATCAGCTGCCTTGCACTTGATTAATGACTTAAATCAAAGGTTAAGGACACTTGATGGAGCCATCTGAATAATAAATGCCTTAGCAATATTATGAATGACAAATTAACAACAATGTATGCTTGACCTAAAACAATAAGAAATTAGGAGTTAACTTTCATACTAACATAACTTTCTTTGATTTCTAAAAAAAGAGATGGTTCCAAGTGGACCCAAAATTTTACTATAATAGATTTGTAAAATGCTTTTTGACATTTTCTTTTTAAACAGAAGTTACCAATAAAAAAAAAAAACACTAAAAATATGAAATATGATTTTTTGAAAATTAAATTTGTTGCATATTTGCGAATTCAACATTCAAATAAATCTGAAAAAAAAACACTAAAAATGTGAACTTGATTTTTTGAAAATTAAATTTGTGGCATATGTGCGAATTCAACATTCAAAAAAATCTGAATTCAAAATTTGTTAAATATAAGTGAAAATATATAAGACTTTAAATAAACTAAAAATATAAATGTTTATGTTAACTATTTTCTTCAACAATACAAGTTTTATTCTGTTGATGATACCTCTTATTAAAAAAAGAAAAATGAATCCACAAGTTAAGGCAATGTTAACATACTGTATGAGAAATATTGTTAATGCTTCAACAACAACTGATATTTTAAATAAATGTTAACATCAATTGAAATGTTACGTGAATGCTAACACTATGAACTAATATGTTACGTCACTGTTAATATTCTCAACTCTTATAAGGTAAATATAACGTAAATGTTAGTGTAAATAATGCTAACATTATGAAGTGTTGTGGTAAGTCTCTGTTAAAGGTAAACATAAAGTAAATACAATATGTTTATATTATAAACTGATATGTTATTTTATGTTATCAATATCAACTGTTATAGCAAGCCACTTTTAAGGTAAATGTTAGCGACATTCATATTTTTAACTGATATGTTATGTCAATGTTAACATAAACAACTGTTACTGTTAAAGTCGATTCAACATTAATGTTTGAGCTGCCATTTTCGTTGCCTTTGGTTCCACGGTGCCAAAAGTCAGTTGCCCACTTAGGAGTGCTGCCTTTGCTGCTTGGTGCTTTGAGTCCCCAACCCTAACTCCACTCCACATCGGGGCATTAATACTTGTTACATAATCCAGCCTGACATATGTTTGCATAAATTGCGAATAACTCCCCCTCCCAACGCTCCATCGACCCATCATCCGCCCTTCGTTCGCATAATTGTGAATTAAATAGAGTGTAATGCAAATGGCGACAAAACTTACCGGATGATGATGATACGCTGCCTGGCTTCGGCTCCTCCGTCTCCTGCTGTTGTTGAGGTTGCTGCTGCTGCTGCTGGTGTTGTTGCTGTTGCTGTTGTTGTTGCTGTTGTTGCTGCTCTTCGTCGTAGTCTCTGCCATCGGCGGGACAATGATAGGAGACACAGGAAGCGGACTCCACGGACATGTTGACAGGATACTCGCCGCTGTAGACGGGCGTGCTTTGGCTGCTGTCGCTGCGAGCACGTGTGCTGCAATTGCTGATGCCGCTGTCGGTGCCAGTGGCACTTATCAACGGCGGCGATGTGGTCAAGCGTTGCGTGGGCGACGCCGCTTCCGCTTCGTGCTCTAGCTTCAGCTCAGGCAGCGTTTCCTCCACCTTCGGCAACTGTTGCTGCTGCTGCGGCTGCTGATCCGTGAAACTGTTGCGCATTGGCTCGAGATAATTTGGCGGCAAGACGGTGCGATTCGGTGCCGGCGTTGTGGATCGTCCAGGCGGCGCATAGTGTGTGCTTGAGCTCTGATAGGCGGTAAAGCCACGTGACTGTCCGTAGGAGGAAGCACTGTACAAAGCAGGCGGCGGCTGCTCATAGCTGCTGTTGCTTGCTGGCTGTTGATAGGCATGATGTGGCAGCGATTGCTGAAGGTGGTGAGGATGTTGATGCTGCTGTGGCTGCGGATGGGAACGCGGTGGATAGTGCAGCACGCTGGAGGGTATCAGCTGCTGGCCAGCTGGCGTAAACATGCCCGGATGATGATGAGACGGTTGCTGATGCGGTTGCTGGTGAAGCGGATGCGAATGCGGTGGCTGACTGTAGTGTGGGGAAGCGTAGGGCGCATAGCGATAATAGTTGGGCATATAAGAGGCACTGCCGCCTGCAGCATAGCCATAGCCATAGGGACTGCTGTTGTAGCTGCCGACGGGAGCGTAGGGAGCATTGCGATAGCCCGGCGGAGCATAGTGTGACATGGCTGCTTGCGCTTGCGCTTGAGCCGGATGATGCAGTTGCTCGTAGTAGCTGGCGGCGTATCTATCCGACATGTCGTGTCTCTCGTCGTGATCTGAGCTTAGCAACTTTCGTGCAATAACAGTAATAACAATGGCAAAGTTGACTGCCCCGTCCGATTCGTTATTGTTGTGGTTGTTGTTGGGCTGGTGTTGGTATTAGCGGCCATATTGTGTCGTCCAATGGTCAATGGCGAGCGTATCCTCTTACATGTGTCTATTATTGATTTTCCTTTTCCTTCCTTTTTTGTGTTTTTTTTTGTTTGTTTCTTTTTTGTGCCTTTTGCTGTCTTGCAAATCCTTACGCCCAACCGCCTTTTATTTATGTTGGCAGCAATTTGGTCGCCTACACGCGCAATTGCTCCTTTTTTTGTGGCCTCCTTTTGTCCTGCAAGTACACAGAGCTCGTTTTAATATCGAGTGCTACGTGTGTCGTGCACCTAATGCCTGCATATTTGATATCAAATCGCCAGCTGGGCGGTGCTTAAATATAATACATAAGTCTGGCTATTATTAAAGCCGTGTAATATTCTGCTAAGTGTTAAAATCATGCAATTTATTTGTCGAACTTTTAATAACTTATTTAAAGACTGTTGAAAGACATGAAATTCACACACAACTTACGAGAAAATTGCATTTAAAACGAGCGCCGCTAAGTATGCAATGGAATTTTTATGAATGAACGCAGTGTATTTGAAACCGAAGTTGTGCAATTTTTAAAGTCGCAGAATATTGGATTAAGTATTAAAATCATTTTATTTAGTTCTCCATTTTTTAATGTGTTATTTAAAGACAGTTGAAGCCAAGCATTTCATGCATAAGGCAACAGCAAATTGCATTTAAAGCGATTGCCGCATAGTATGCAATGGAATTTTTATGAATGAGTGCATTGCATGTGATACCAAATTGGCAACTGAAGATAGTTAAATATAAATTATTGAAGTTGCAGAATATTGGCTTATGTGTGCAAACTAAGCATCTTAACCATCAGACTGTTAATATCTAATTTAATGCAAGCACTTTACACACAACTCAACTGCAAATCGCATTTAAGGCAAATGCCGCAAAGTATGCAATGCAATTTTTATGAATGAATGCATTACATCTGCTTCGCTCTCTCTTACTTTTAAGCTGGTATTAGGCTAAACGTTTCTAATGCTGTTTTGGTCTTGAGGCTGTCAGAAATGTTCTGAACCAAATGTGATGCGTTTGTTCAAGATGATGGATGATATATGGTTGCAATTTTCGTGGGCTGGCCGAGGGTGTTGAGCGGCGTGTAGTTGTGATGGCTCATAATGAGCCCATCCACAAAATGATGTTTGTTTTGCACTCACGCAATGGCAGCAACAGCCCAAGCCAAGCCACTCAACTTATCGAGCGAGCCTTGCATTGCACACCCACACACACACACACATGTGCACATGCACATGCAGATGAATGTGTAATAACCACATGCACTCTGGTCACACGCAAACCGTTAATGAGCCACAAAAGTGCACACAGGCAATGAGAGAATGAGAAAGAGAGAGAGCGTGAGGGATTCAATTGAATGCCGGACCAGGAACCAGAGTCAAAGTCTTGCAGCAGCAGCAGTAACAATGCATAAGTGTGAGTGGGTGAGTCTGTGTGTGTGTGGGTGTGAATGTGGGTGTGTTGTGTGCGGGAGCTTGCGCCTGTCGTGTGCCGTTTATTGATTAATAAAAATGGGTTTTGCTTGTACTTTTTTGTTTCTTTTTTTTGTTTTTGCAAAAAATGGGCAAAAATAACAACAACGCTTGCCGAAGCGATTGATAAGTTGGGAGCGTCGTCAGCAAAGTTTATTGATTGAAGCTGACGCTAAAGCTAACGCTAAAGTTCGCTGATGTCCTGCTGCTGCTGCTGCAGAACAAATTAGCAAATTCAGCGACTGAAACAGAGCAGGCAACAGGGGAGCGGCAAAGATAAGGAGGGGGGAGGTAGGGAATGAAGGCAGCAACTCTATTAGCAGCCACGCGCTGGATAACATAATCAATGTAAATGTAAACATGCGCTGAGCGCAGAGAGCCAAAAAGCTAAACTACCAGAGAGAGCGCAAAACAAAAGAGAGAGGGCGACTGACAACAAGAGAGAGCGGCTGTTGGACCGGCAGAGAGCGAGCTTTTTGTCGCTAAGCAGTCAGAATTGCAAAGGGTTATGCTGAGTGATGATGATGATGATGATGAGTGCGAGTGCAAGGCGCAAATGAATTGAGACCCCAAAAATATGTTTGGGCAAATGCAATCAGGCTCAGGCATTTGAACGTTACACAGCAGCTCCTCTCTTTCGCTCTCTCTCTCTCTCTCGCTCATGCGTTGCAAGGGAACAGCATAGGAAAGCGGAAGTTTTTTTCATTGCTTCTTCTTTTTTTGGTGGAGCATGGGGATGCTACGATGCTGCGATGGATGCTGTGTGTATCGCACTGTTTTGGGGGCAGCAACAGCCGCCCAGTTTCAGCGCATATAAATCAATAAAAACACACAGAGCAGCAGTTGAGCTGAGTTGAGTTGAGTTGAGACTGAGTCAGAGATGGAGACGAGTCAACTTACAGTGCTTGGGCTGAGCAGCACAGAGCGCAGCTTCATTAATTCTTTTGCTGTGCTCTCTACGTTTTAACAGTTACATTTCGCAGCAGCCGAGTTTCTAGTCTACTACACGCATACATACACATACATGCTAGCCTGTATGTGACATATTGCACACATACATACATACGCACATGTACATAGTAATTATTACGTTGACGTCGTCGTCGTCGTTGTACATACAAACATCAATACGTCACAATATGCGAGCGCCCTGGCGCACTTGAGCTTGCAAATATTGACAATGCCTGAAAGTATGCTGCAAGTTTTTTTTAATGCAATTTTAATTGAGAGCTTCATGCGTATTGCACTCATTTATTTGTTGTTGTGTGTGTGTGTGTTGTTTGATGTAGTTGTTATTCATGTGGATGCTTTGCAATAATTGGGGCAAGTGCGTAAGCTGGCTACGTGTGTGACATTATAATGGAGTATAGGGATAAAACGGCACAATACATTTATTTTTGATTGCCAGTATTCGTAAATATTGAATGAGCATACATTTTTGAAGTGATTATTGTATTTTAAACTAAAAGATTTAAGGAATTACAAATTTTAAATATTTACCTATAACGTAATGTTAATGTTTTTTAACTTTCTATTTTTCACTGGATTTCTTTTGTAATTTAAGTTAATAAAATAATTTACTTTGTAGTTTTTGTTTTTCACTTTTGCTCGAACATTTCATAGAACTTGCAATCGATTTCAAAAATACCGTTACATTTGCAATGTTGCGCACAAAATTCAAATTCGAATACCTATAGCAAGCACTCACACATACACTCACACTCTCATTCACGACACTCTTTGCACTCACGCGCAAAAAATCGAAGAGAGGAGGCTACGCAGCAAACGATCGAAAAGTGCAAAAATCTGTAGACGCACTCACACTTATCACATTCACATTCACAGTCAGTTGAGAGATTCAGAATGGGCAAGTGCCGACTGATTAACCCTTGAATGGGATTCAATGAATTACTGCTGTTACTGCGTTACGTATACGCAGCGTGTGCGACGCGCGCCAAAGTCCAACGTAGACTGAAATGCGATACGGCTGGCGCGCTACCATTTATACACCGAGAGCCTCAACGGCGTCGTCGACGTCGTCGTCGTCGTTGTCGCCATCGTCGTTGTACCCCCGAAAATTGTACAAAGAAGAAAAACTGGCAAAAGACGGCGGCGGCGAAACAACAACAGGGGCCAAAACACACCACAACAAGGCGAGCAACACAAAGCAGAGAAGAAGGGCAAAAGAAAACACAACGAGAACGTCGCTCTGCTGCGCGCTGCACTGGGAACCCAGCGCAAACTATGTGACCCGATTTGATGGGCAACCTGCCCACACACGCGCTGCCATTTCACAAGGCGAGCGCGAGCTTTGTTGGGTTCACGTTGACGCGATGGCGAGAGAGGGGAGAGAGCGTGCCAAAGAGAGCGCGCGCATTTGGCAATTGCAATGGGGCGGCAAACTCTCTCTCTCTCAATCTCTGCATGGTAAATGTCATTTGTAAATTTCATTTACTTTGCTTACGAATTAGAGCACAAAACAGAAACCGAACAAAAACAGAGAGCCTTGCCAAATGCGACAGAGTGTGAGAGAGAGTAAAGAGGGAAAGGGAGCGAGAGCGAGTGCGCACACCAAACAGACAAAGCGTTTGCTGGGGGTTTCCCTGGTTCAGTGCTGGTCATGTTATCAATGAGTATGTATGCGCCTGCTTTATTGATGTGCCCGGATCAACGATACTACAAACTAAATATAGCATACATATCAGCGCAGAGTTTACACAGCGATAATTTGTGTTCAGTACATGATAACTGCTTGACCGATAAGCAAAATCGATAAGCATAAAGTAATCTTAACTATCGCCGCAAAAGTAAACAGTCACACAAATGCACTGACACCTACACACACACACAGACACCCACACATGCATTCAATACGCGCCATTAATATTGATTGAATCTGGGAGAGAGAGCGAAAGAGAGTGTGATAGCAAGAGAGCAGATTCAAAAACTGCGCACATGCTTTTGCTCTCTTTTACTGTTTTTGCGCTCTCTCGCTCTCGCTGGATGCACGTGTTGTGTGTTTTGCGGTTTTCGCAGTCAACACACAGCAAAAGCCTCCAAAATATTGCGGGTGACAACAACGATGCGGCGGAATTGAAAACGAACTGAAAAAGAAAAACGTAAACAAAGCGTGCGCACGCAACGCTAGAACACAGTGGGGTAGGAATGGATGCAGTAGGTAGGGGTGGGATGTGTTTTGGGTGTTGATGAGTGTTGGGGATAACCAGTTAGGCGCGCACAGTCAAGGGTGTTTTTGTTATTGATTCTGTAGACGAGATACAGGGTGTGGGCCGCAAGGCAGTTAGGAGAATCCCTAAGGACTAGATGACCTAAACTCATGGCAAATGTTGCAATTTTTATGAGCGTAACAAAAGTTATAAATTAGAATACAGAGAAATGTTTAAATGTAAAACTTGACGTTGCAGCAGAAAGGAAAATATAGCACAAAATTTTATTGAAATTTTAAATAGAGTAACAAGAATATCAATTTTAATGGATGCAATATTTAATATTCATATTCCGAGAGGCAGAATCCAATAAGACAACAATTAATTTAAGTCTTCATAGAAATCTGAAAAGAAATCCTTATATTTTATATTATTGTCCCTATCCCTAGATTCCAATAAGATCAATACTCGAGCTGCTCTTGTGTTTATTAACAATTTTACAAATTTAACTTGTAGTTACTTTAACAGTCTTTCGTACAGGCAAAAAAACGTTTTACAGAATAGTCAACAAAATAAATGAAAGATAAAATCAAGTTATCTCTACTTGCATTATCATCTTTAAGCCAATGCGAATGCTTCACTTAACCAAACCAATGAGCACCCATGCAGTCACGCGTCCATTCTGTTTGACAGACCCAACACCATTCGAAGCCGCAGCCAGCGCGTGTGCAGACCATGTGCATGCAGCCACCTGTGAGACATACATAAAATCGAAACGAATCGAATTTGAGAATACATAAGAATTGATGCTGTAACATGTAACAAAGTTACAACAGTGTGTGATCGACTGCAATATATCTGTTACTACTTGTTATGGAATATTAAATATTACAAAAATTACAAAGCTAGATATTATTAATTACCAAACTTTTTTAAAGAATTCAACTTGAAATTAATATTACAAAAAAAAGAAGATATACTGTATTATAAAGTTACATCTAAGATTTGAATTTTGTTATATTCCCGCAAACAAAAAAGCTTTGGCGAACTTCTAACAATAATTCTTATCCATCCTATCTAGATCTAGCTTTTACAGTCTCTGAGATAGAGGCATGACATGTTACATGTAGCATCGTATACTTGATGCAATCTGCTGTCTATCAAGCTAAAAAAAATATCCCTCTTGCTTACCATCACGTTCCGTGGGCGTGCGACATTTTGGACAGGGTTTGGTGCTGACTTTGATGGTCACATTGCTGGCCTCCTCCCAACGGGCCTCGGCAGCGCGCTGTCAGATAAACGATACGTATTGGATTTATGCAATCAACACAACAAGGACTCAAGTTACTCACATTGGGATCGACGGTGTAATCACATGACTTTGGAGCATTGCCAGCGGCACCCTCGGGCAAGCATTCGCCAATGTGATAACCTTGCAGGCAATTGCGACAGAAGACATAGCCACAGCCGCTTTGGCAGGTGACCTTGCGACAATCAGGCTCCACAAGCAGCCCCATGCCACAGCCCGGCTGTGGACAGAGTACGCCGCCAGCCTGTAGCACAAACTCTTCGGTGGCAAAGCGCTGATAGCGTTCGTATTCTTCGCGTGACAACAGCTTAAAGTGATGAATTTCCTCGATGAAAGAATGCTCACAACCAGCGGGGCAAGGCAACGTATAACCAAAATCTGGATGCGGCATAAATTGGCGTTCGCTTAGACGAGAGCGACAATAGTCGCGGAAGCAATCGATACAGGTGACGTGCTGTGAGGCGCAAGTAAAGACCAGAACAGTTTCGCTACAAAATAGAACGCAATAAATAACTGGAAATAGTTGAAGAGAAGTCCGTGAATACCTCACATCGGTGCAGGCCAAACAGGGCACATCCTTGATGTTGTTCTTAATCAAATTTAAGGGCACTGCGAAATCCTTTTCACCGCCTGAAACATGTTCAGCACACTTGAAATAAAACTCGGCAAAGGGCAAATCTCCGGCTTCGTTGTCCACGCACGCAATCTCAAGACTCTCACAATGACCGCGAATGCGTCTCGGCTTTAGCACATCATCCCAGCACTCGGGATCCCGATGTACAGTAAAGGCGCCGCCTTTGCATAGAGCACATCTCACACGCAGTTTTCCCTTACAGAGCTTCTCGCATTGTCCGCAATAGACAAAAAAATGCGCCTTGGCTCGTACACGCTCTATGAGATTAGATTAGAAAAATTTTCAACAAAATTGATTAGAGCTAAACTATAGCTCACCTTCGTCGGTAATGTTGAGACGTTCCTCACTTTCCAGCTGCAGATCGAGCAAAGTTTCATTGAGTGGCTTCGATGGCTGCTCTTCTACCACACTGGGTTCCTCCTCCACCAATGTGCTGGATTGACGTTCTCGCTGCAGCGGTGGACGCAATCGTATCGCATGCAACACACTCTGCTGTCCCAGATCACATTGCTAGATCACAGGGCAGCAAACTGATTGCAGTTTAGCTATAATTCTGCGGGTATTTTGCAATTTGCATTTACCTCAATGGTGGTCGCATCGCTGAGCTCCTTGCCGGCAAATATGATCTTCACCTCCTCCGGCTGCAATCCCAGCTGTGGTGCCACCAGCTCCTTGACGTTCTTGATGTCCCACTGTGGCTCCAAGTTTACAGACAGCGTGCGTCCCGTGTTTGTTTTCACATAAATGCTTAGTGTGTGCGTTAGCTTTCCACCAATTTGCAGAAGCTCCAGCATTTTGCGTATGATTGCAGCAACAAATTTGAAAATAAAACTCATTTATATATTGAGCACTAATAAAAAAACATTATCTAAATTCTTAAGAGCTTTATCAAAGCTGTTTTTATTTGTTGTAGTGTGACCATAAGCAAAATTTCGAAAATACCGTTTAAATGACGTTAGTATATACTTCAGTATACAAATTGCCACACGCAACATAAATAATTGCACACCTACGATAAGGGCCTTGAAACATCTTTACAATTAGCTCAATTAGAAAGTAATGCTAAAATTTAAATGCAATGCAGTCGATTCTTTTACATTACTGCAACTCACTCATTTTGCAACACTCCCCAAATCAGCTGTTGTGACCCTTTGCCGGTTTTGCCATTCGCTTGTCAACGTTAATGTGTGCTTTCGCGCGGCAATATTGGAAAACAAATTTAAGCAACTTGATTATTTTAAAATAAAAAAAAAACTGAATGAAAATGTCAAATTCAGTCATAAAGGAAGTCAACGGCGACTTATTTAGCGCTGGCGCTGAATATTCAATGTGCCATTGTGTGGCCGCTGACTTGCGTATGGGCAAAGGAATTGCTGTTAAATTTCGGTAAGCTTAACATTAAGTTATCCTTACTATTATTAATGTTCTCGTTTGTTGGCAGCAACAAATTCGGTCAAATGGCTGCATTGCAGCAGCAAAATGTGAAACCTGGCGGCGTGGCCATATTGCAGTATCAAGGACGCTACATTTACAATCTGATTACTAAGCAGAGCAGCTGGGGCAAGCCGACTTATCAATTGCTCCACAGCTCGTTGAGCGCCATGCGCGAGCATATGGTAAGTGCATCCCTATCATATATAATGATATATTATCCGAATATCCCCACCCTCAGCTAAAGCATAATGTGGAGAAGTTGGCGTTGCCTCGCATCGGTTGCGGTTTGGACGGACTTAATTGGACCAAAGTAAAAGACATGCTGCGTGAGATTTTTGAGGCTGACACCGTTGAGCTTGTAGTGTATAATTATGTGCCAGGCACTACAACATAATAAAGAGGCAGTATAATTAATTGTAAGAGATTTCTATTGCGGCGGTACGTAGTTGTAAACAACAATCTCCACCTGCTCCTTGCCAAAGACATGCTCGAGCAATGCGCTGACCTTGTCCCACTCTAGGCCATCGATGCCACAGCCAATGCGCGGAATGGCCAGCTTATCAATCTGGTTCTTGAGCTGCAAAAGAAATTACAAAAAACTTACATAATTTAGATTGAGAAAATACTGTCTGAATTCTGTTAAGAATAGTTTTGAACTTAGTTGAAGTTAGTAGAGAGATGCAACACAAAAAGAAATTGAAGTCAACAAGTTTAGAATTTGCATAACAAGTGTAAATGAATTTACTTTTTCTATTAGCACTGCTACGGCTGAGATTTTGAAAGTGAAAATGCTAACGTAATATGTTAAATTAGGAATAAGCATAATAAGCAGTAGAAGTTCCGCTAAGTTTAGTATTGCTAGTATTACTATATTGCAAGTGTGAAAGCTGATCTCTTATAGTCACTGCTAATGAAACTTTCAAATGAAAAGATAAAATTTAAACTTATGAGCTTAGCGAAGCTTAGTAGAGTTCTAAGACAATCCAAACTGTATTCAATAATTCTGAAATTTGCTCAATTTTAATTGTATTTCAATTGTTTAAGCTACAAATTGAAGATGAAAAAACAAACTCGATTGAGATAAGAATGAAAGAATACTCTATAAGTTATGGAATTTGTTTAGCAAGTGTGAAAGAATTTTGCAGCAGGTATTTTACCTATTTTATTAGCAACCACTTAAGCTGAGAGCTATAAGATTAAATGCGTTCAACATTTAAAAATAAACCAAGCTTTTGTTATGCTTAAAAATTAGCAAATTAGCTAGAAGCAAATTATAGATAAAGATATTGTACAACAGAATCTATTTTACCATATGCTCACGCATCTGCTCCAGCGATGACTGCAGAGAGTCATAAGTTGGTTTGCCCCAGCTCTGTGGCTTGGTCACTAGATAATAGATGTAACGCTGATCATCCTTCAGCACAGCAACTTCACCGCTTCCCGCATTCTGAGCACGTAGTTCATCCACTTTCCCGTAGACTTCCTTGAACTTGACTGCAATGCCAGCGCCCATGGCAAGATCGGCGCCAACGCAATGCGCCAGCGAATGCGTCTTGGGGGCTGAGAAGAGATCTCCATCGATTTCGCTGAACTTGTAGCTGCCAGCCATGACGAAGGCGCGACGAAATGTGGCGCGCAGATCTAAAAGTTTTGGAGAATACATGAGTAAATTATGACGATTGAGTTTAGTTACTAGCTAGCTTAGGTGTTTACTTAATATAATTATTTAAAAAGAATTTACTAGTATTAAAGAGAAGAAATTACAATCGTTTAGATTAAATACTTGTCAGCCAAAAGGCGGTGTCTTTTATTCGCTTTACATGGTACACATAAATTATATAAATATCCATAAATATCAACATTATATGTCTTTATACTGTGCTCTAAACTCTTACAAAACTATATTAAGTGTGGGGTGCGTGCATCAAACCCAACCCGCAGAGTGTCGTTATAAATAAACATCGTTGCATATATACAATATAATAAGAATGTTGAATCCTTCTTTCTCCCCTCGCTTAGAAGGGCGTCTTCTCTCTGTAGAGCGAGGAGCGGGAAGAGCTAACGCTGCGCGGCAAGTGCATCAGTTTCATGTGATGACAGGTGGGACACATAACCTTGATGGTATCCCGATCCATGCTGGGCGGCTCATAGAAGAAGGCAATAATATCGACGCTGTCGCTGACAAAGACCAACTCCAACAAGCTGCGAACACGCAGCCAATCCAGACGATCGATGCCGCAACCGAGACGTGGAATGGCTAACTTGCTGACTCCATTCTCACGCTAAGGAAGGAGAGAAGAGCAGTATTTAGAGATGGATTAGTGCCTTTAAACAATGACTTACCATATGCTCACGCATGGCCAGCAGCGCATAGTAAAGTGCAGTGTAGGTACATTTCTCATGCGCTCGCTCCTTGGTCACCAGATTATAGATGAAACGTCCGCCTTGCTCGAGCACAGCGACATTTCCGGTGTGCTTTTGCTGTTTCTTCAGGTCATCCACATGGCCAAACTTGCAGCGGAACTGCAAATTGATGCCGGCACACATGGCAAAGTCAGCGCTAACCGAATGCACGAGCGCAAAGTTTTCCGGTGCGCTAAACAGATTTCCCTTGGCCTCGGTAATCTGACACTTGGGCGAAACGAGCTGCCAATGCGATGTGAGACGTGAGCTTAACAATAATTCGCAAAATTTTGTATTCTATTACTCACCTCTTTGGAGATGTCGTCATACTCACAGACCAGTATCTCGATGGGATACTCGCTGTGTGCAAAGATCTGCTGCATAATGCGCTTCACTTGCTTCCAATCGAGGCCATCGTTGTCATGGTTGCCACAGCAGATTCGTGGCATGGCCACTTTGGTGATTTCATGATTGCGCTACGAAATAAAAAACACATGCAAAACATATTTGATTAATTAGGCTAGCAAACAGTGCGTATACGCGATGTTAAGTGACATATACGTTATCAAATGTAAATATATTTCTCTTTATTTAAAGAAATGTTTTTCTAAATTAATTAGAAAATCTTCTCAGTCAAAGATAACTGCTGTCAACAATCATATATCTACACATTTGTTTAATTAATGACAAGCGACAATCAAGATGAAGCAAACAGATTGAATTCTAAAGGCAAATAAATTTAGCTCTCAAGAATGTAATTCAATTTAATTACAATAAATATTTTGAGTCACTTGTTGATCACAATAAAAGATAACTAATTTCAGCTCATGTTACAGATTTACTAACCAACCCAAAACGAATGTGAATTTTGTGAACAAACTTTTTGCAATTTCGTTAGAAAGTGATTTAGCTGAACAGCTTCAAATTCCAATCAAGATTTCACATACAAGTGATGCCGCAGATAATCAGATACAACTATAGCCAACATAAGCACAAACACTGCGATGCACAATGAGATAATATCGCTTTCATTTTCAGTAATGAATCTCGAGATGCTTAGCATTAGCTCCATCATCGCACTATCTTTGGGTGCTGCTTGAGTGTTGTTGATCAAGTGCAAATCTGGTTCATCAGCTTGATCCCCTCGCTCCAAGTTGTTTATCAAGTGATTGCTACGCTTTGTTGTGCGTTCTTGCAAACACGATGATAACGGCTTATTCCCGTTTGTCTCGGCCATTGTCTTGAGCGAAAAACTTAATTGATTTTAGGTTCTACAATAAATTTCCTGTTTCGTCGACTACCTTGTTTGGGATAATAACAATTGGAGAAAAGGCAGAGCTGATTTCATAGACTGTGTGAGACCCTTTACTTTTTATAGTTGATTGATTTAGAGGTTGTTCTCTAAATATGGAATTATTTTGTTCATGATATTATAGATGATCTAATGGGCTATGTGAAACCCTTTTGATTTTTCTAAGTAATTGATTTTAAGGTTCTACCAACTTCGTTTTATTTGAGTAGACGATAAAAGAATGGTTAATTTTATTGACTTTGATAGACCCTTTATCTCACACTTTTATACTTTGTGAGACCCTTTAGTTTTTGGGGTTGACAGTTTTTTATGATTGTACAATATTTTTTTTGTTGTTTCAAGGGAACCGTGTTGGGGATATTATAGCTGAGTCTATTGACTGTGCGAGACCCTTTCGATTTTTATAATTAATTCATGTATGGTTCTACAATGTTTTTTTGCTTAGACGACCACCTTTCCGCTAAATCTAGCATGCTGACATTAAGAGAGCAAGGTCTCTCTATGGTTGATCTTATTGGCTTTGCTACCTCCTTTACTTTGTGTACTTAATTATGTTCTACAATAAATTTTACACTTTGCAATATATTTCCAACTTTATTTGCGAAAATCTTTGAAATGAAAGTAACTAACATTAGTTAGCATGATCTAAAATTGATTAAATGTTTATAAGACTAACCTGCTAACTTGCTAGTAGTCTTATCTGTATGAGATCCTATACTATATTTTGAGGTTCAAAATTTGATTTAAAGTTCTACAAAGAATTTCTGACAGACTTGTTAACAATTTTTATCATGTGGGGAGATTTTATGCAAAATATGAAAGTAAATCCAATTCTATTGCATCTAGCTGTTCTTTCTGGTTATAAATAATCAAGCGCAACACTTTTCAGATACGATCTGTAGTCGTGAATTGAAAATTGCACGCTTACTTACCATATGCTCCCGAAGGCAAATTAGTGCCGCTTGGACATCGTCGTAAGTGCTTGCGGCATAGAGATTCGACTTGGTCACCAGATAGTAAACAAATCGTGCATTGTGCTCCAGCACAACGCAATTGCCGCTGCTCACCCGTCGCCGACGCAGCTCATCCACATCCCCAAAGATGAGAGCAAACTGCCAAGCGAGAGTGCCTCGGACTGCACTGAAAGATGACTCAACGGCATGAGCGAGTGCATAGCTTTTGGGGGCTTGGAAGAGATCGAGTTTCGATTCGATGATTTTCACGTTCGTGCTGGCCATAATTGTTGGCGTAATTTGTTAACTGCAATTAAGTGAAATTATTTTGTGCCAGTGTCTGAATTTTGATTATCAACAGTTTTTGTTTTCGTTTTTTTTTATACTTACACGCAAACGCGGAAACTTTCACGAGGCCAAACACCGAAAACACTTTGAAAACTTTTGCAGTTTAGTTCTTTTTTTTTTTTTGTTTTGTTAGCCAGGGCTAAAACAGTTGCCAGAAGAACAACACCAAAAACGCAAAAAAAAAAAATGAAAACCACATCCACCAAACCAAATGTGAAAAACAAAAGTAATTAGCAAAACGTTGCGTTTCGCCGCTTCACTCGATTGGTTATTGTTGTTAGCACACAAAGTTACCACAGTTAGTAGCTAGTTATTTGTTGCTTGTTTGTTTGTTGTTTTTGTTTTCTTCTCTTTGGGCTTATCCCCCTCTCTTGTGCCCTGACTTGAATTATTAATCAATTGACTCGCTTAACAGCTGCGTGGCGCTGTTCGCTGTTCACAGTTTGTTGTCTGTTGTCTGTTGTCTCATCGACTGTCTCCGCCGGCGTTCTGCACTCGAATGCGAAGAATGCGCTGAGCGTGCCAAGCGAAAGCCCAACTCAGTCCAGCAGCAATATTGTCGGCCCCAATTGGGGCTTTTCGGATGACAACTCTGACTCAGCATTGTTGCTGTTCTACTATAATATGCCATCATTCTGTCGCTGCCTTCGCCGATGATGATGATGATGATGACATATGATTGCCTGCGTATGTTTGAGTGTAAACTTTATATATGTATTTGTGTGTTTGTTATCGTTTGTTTGTTTTGTTATTTGCTGTTAATTTATTGTTTTTGCCCCGGGAGCCAAAAATGAAATTATTCCAAAAATGTGCGCGTCGTTGAGATTCCTTAACAGTTATGCCCTTTTGCTGAGCGATCGTAAAACTACACGTCGCTGAGCTGAGCCGATAAACGAACTATAACCATATTGATAGAGCATTTTGTGCCCTATGCGTAGGCGATACGTCTACCTCTATCTTCACGTTCGACGTTCGACGCTGCTGCTGTCAACCGTAATCAGTGGCATGTGCTAATAGGGGCACTCAGGCGAGTACTCGAATACACTTGGAATCACTCACTGCTCACAACTTGCGACCCGTTGACATTTGTTTATTTGCATACGTGTGTATAACAAATGTGACTTAAATAATTATGAATATAATGGTGCAGGTGAAATTAAATATTAGCATACAGCGCATACAAATTACTATATTAAGTTAGAAAAGCTACACACATCAACAACACTAACAACAATAGTAACGACGACAACATCAACAATGACGCATACGCTTTTTTTGGCTCGATATTTGCAAGTTCAAAGTTTTGGTAGTTGGCGCGTGAGTTTTCGTGTGTGGGCGTTTTGCAACACTGACTAGACGCTGGTAATGGGGACAGCTGTGCGAAAGCGATGCGAATGCCAGTGTGCCAGCTATTGAACTTATGTATACACACTATTATGTGTGTAGTTTTTATAAATTAATTATCTCTTAATATTATATTTTCAAGTAAAAAGTAATTTAGCACAATATTCAAATTTCCAGTGCCAAGTTCACATTTTCAAGGGTTCGTTTCTTGGCTAAGGGCGCAAAGCGTGCGTTTAGCAACACTACCCGCAAATATAAACAAATTGAAATTGCTTTTTCGCATAAACAATGCGTGCAAAGACAGCAGCAACAAAAAATGATTGCACAATTAACTTCAACAAATTGCACATAAGTGTTTTCTTATTAATTAGCAATCGTTCTCCACAAGTGCAATTGCCTGTTGACAAAGCGCCAAGGTCGAGTTTGTTTTCAAGCACGCCCTTTCTCTTTTTCTCCTTCACAAATTAGATGGTTGACTTCCACGCATTTCTACGCAAGGCGGGAATACTCCAATTGGATTTGATTTAAATTACACTATTCATTCTTTCAATTGAGCAGTCGACGTCGCAGCGCCAAGAGGAAAAGCGATAGCTACGTAAGCGTCGGTGTCGTTGTCGGTGTCGCCTCCCAACGAAACGTCTCTGCCTTAGTTCATGGCAGTTCAACTTGGCGCTCCGACGACAACGCACAGCGAGAGAGAGGCGAACGAAACGAATACAAGCGCCAAATAAAATAAAATAGAAAAATATATAAAATCGAAATATACGCATACGCTTTCGTAGATTTTTGCGCTTGTGCCGATTGATGTTGTTGTTGTTGTGTTTTCGTTTTTCTTGTTGTTAATATTACTGACTGTAGCCTCTCGAAAATTACATAAATAGTTGTTTGCGTGCAAATCTTAAACTAGTTGCGATTTGTAGTCTATTGTGTTCATATTATAATACTTTACGTAGTATCTGTGTTAGTTGTGTTGTTGCTTGACGGCGCGCTATAAACATTCGTCTTGTATTTTATACGTTTTGGGTAATTATCGTTTGTTATTATGATTATTATGGTTATACGACGCGTTAAAAGCCTCCCGAAATAAAATCACAAACTACGAAACGCGCTCTTCTCTATCTACAGACAGACAGAGTTAAAACGTTCTGAAACACACGCGGTCAGCGAAATAACTAAAAAGTGCAAGGCAAAAAAAGGCAGACAACAAAATCTTGTTGACAGCAGCAGCAACAGCCACAGAGAAGCAGCGCAGCAAAGTCGACGACGACTGCGTCAGCTGTTTTAGTTGTTGCTGCCCTCCCTCCCCTTTGGATACATCGTTTCGCACGTTACGTAGCGCGTTGTCTTGTTGAATTACGTCGTGCTCGTCTTACGTAGCATTAACTAGTTTCTGTTTTTGGGCTTTGTTTTTGTGATCGCCGTCGTCGCGTTGTTGTTATTGATCTTTGTTTTTGTAGTTTAATTTAAGTGAAACACTCCGCGTCAGCTGACTAGAACAATGTGTGTGTGTGCAAAAACGCGTAGATAAACAAAGTAAACGTTACAACTATAACGAAATGTGGCCTTGAAAATAGTGTTGTAAAATGAATATAGTAGCTTAAATTTTGATGTTTTATTTCATTACTCATACTTTTGGCATTTTCTACTAAAATTGTTAATAGTGGTATTCAGGTGGCGTTTAATATCAACTCGATGGCTTCGTTGACATTGTGCTGCTCGCGTCGTGCGCTCTTTGCGAACACCCACCACACCAAGGCGAATGGCAGCAGCACTTGGCGGCTAATGCACACACTTCAAAGGCGCCAACAACAATTACAACAATCCTGTGGGCGTCTGCGCGCAGCAGCAGCAGCAACAACAACGATACGAACAGCGTTTGCAATTGAACCAAAAGTAAATGCAAATTGCAGCGGTAAGTTTGCGCTTTATTATGCTAATTAACGCGTGCAGCAATTGTTTATTATCTTTAGTGTTCTGATTTATATGCCTATCTCTGGGCTTCCTCTTCTCATGAGCTTGACAACCCTGTTCGAACTCGAACATTTCAAATTTCTTACCCGTTTCGCCATCTTTCTTATCGTCGCGAATCGTACGAAGCTAGCGAATTGTGAATTGTGTATGCCGCCCACGCAATGTCAGCCAAATTATATACGATATACACAACCCGTATACTTATATGTCCATCTATATAGATTTATAATTAAAATAAACGATTTTGCTATAAAATGAGGGAATATCGAACGTTGAATGCGCAACAAGTGGCAGTTTATTTTGTTTACATATAAAATCAATTTAAATATTTAAGGGGGCGTGCTTTACTTAATTAGGCAAAAATATTTTACAGCAGTCATTGCGCGATAAGTATAATAATCAGTGACGGCATGCAGTTGACTTCCCATAAAAAAAATATTGTTTAAAAGTGACTGATGTAATAAACACAGTTTAGTTAGGTATAGAATTTTGTTTTATAATAGCAATAGATAAGTTTTTACTACTCGTAATCATAATTTCTTAAAGATTAATAGCAAACAATAAATATATTTGCTCATATTCCATTCTCTTTCATCATTCAACGATTTTCTGAGTATTTCATATTAATTCATTATATTTCATAATCATTCATTATATCAAAAACTCACATGCATAAAAATATATAGTAATACCTACATTTATTTATATCATATATCATTATAAAAGCACATAAATGTTGGGTGTCATCAAATATCGTTCATTTATTTGTATTATTTAACTCAGCAGGGGTTCCATTCATTCATTGTTCCAGTTCGGACAAACATTACTAATGACAATTTGATTGCCTAATTGAAAGCGCATTAAATGAACACCATAAACACTTGTTCTCGGTGTTTGACAAGACTCCCCCCCAAATAATTGAAACCCGTTTTGCTTCAATTAACGTTTTATCATTTTTCCACACGAGTTGAAACAGGCGATGACAAATATTCTTTGATAAATATGGACAGATATATGTATATAGATTTCACCTGGTTATTATTTCATAACCTCAGGTGCGTAATAAACACCGTGTTAATCGATGAATCAAACAGCTTGAGTAAAGCTCACTGTGAGCTTATTGATTTTTTGTTCTATTTTTGTGGAGAACTCTCTGGAATAATTAGAACCAAGTTGTGCCTACTTAAGTTAAGCTTAGAATGAATTTGTAATTTATTTAAGTGCCGAGTCATGCATCAAATTTTAAGTTTTCGATTAAAAATAAATATGAATAACTTTTTATTGATAGTCAAACATGATGCAAGTTTTGGTTTAAGCATTTAAAGAATTATAACATAGCTTGTACTTTATAATTTTTCGTGTCGTGTCACGCGGTTATCTTTAAAGTTTGAATGAACGTATCTCTTAACGTTCGAATTATAATGAGCATATCTCTTATTATATTGAGCGTAAAAATTCGGTTTATAGAAATTTCTATTTCTACATGGGTTTCAGTCAGTAATTTATTTTCGTGTCACGCGCTCATCCCTAAATTCCCTTTGTATAATATGCCTAGAGCGTAATTTTAAGGATACCTTTCCTTAGCCTTTCAACAACGTTGCAATACAACGGATGCCAAAAAGAAACCGAAGTTAGTCAGTATTAAGGAATCGCGTCGCTTTATGATCGATTGCTTCAAGGCTGTCTGTGTCCCCGAGGATCATGCGGTGGCTCAAGCTGAGCTCTTGGTGGGTGCGGACATTCGGGGTCACTTTAGTCACGGCATGAACCGCCTGGAGATGTATGTCAACGATCTGGCCACGAATGCAACCGATGGCAAGGCAGAGCCAGAAATACTCAGCGAAACCAAAGCCACAGCCTGGGTGGAAGGTCATAATGGTTTAGGCGCTGTTGTGGGCAACTTTTGCATGGATCTGGCCATCGATAAGGCGTTCGATGTGGGCGTTGGTTGGGTGTGCGCCAAGGGATCCAATCATTATGGCATGGCTGGCTGGTATGTGCTCAGGGCAATGGAAATGGGTCTCGTTGGCATGTCCATGACCAACACCTCGCCGTTGATGGCGCCCACGGGTGCAAAGAAGGCGGCACTGGGCACAAATCCACTCTCGATGGGCGCCAGCGCAGATAATTGTGATGGCTTTCTGCTGGATATGGCCACCACAGCGGTGGCTGTGGGCAAGATTGAGATGCAGCGCAGGAAGGCTGCTCCCATTCCAGCTGGTTGGGCCTTAGATCCCAATGGCAAGGTGACCACCGATGCCGAACTCGCTTTCAAGACTGGCTGCCTGATGCCTTTGGGTGGTGCTGAGGACACCTCTGGTTACAAAGGCTTTGGCCTGGGTGCCATGGTGGATATTCTGTCGGGTGTTATGGCGGGTGCCAAGTACTCCACGCAGGTGCGTTCGTGGACGCATCACGGCGCCGACATTGAGGCTGATCTGGGTCACGTTTTCATTGCTGTCGATCCCAGTTGCTTTGCTCCAGACTTTGGCAAGCGTTTGAGTGATTTTAATAGTCGTCTCAGAGGCATAGAGAAAGTGAGTGAGTCTTGGTAATAATTACTTTTAATAAGTTGCCTCTCTTTAGGCTGATCCCTGCAAGCCTGTGCTTATAGCTGGTGACAAGGAAAAGAAGAACTTGGAAACAATAGAAGAAGCAGGTGGCATTGAGTATTTGGAGAATCAACTGAAGACTTGCGAAGCTCTAGCCAAGAAATTGAAAATAAAACCACTCAAATTCCTGTGAAAAATTATACTTGTTAGTGTATGTCGATAATAGCAAAATCTCAAAAATCCTCTTAAATAATAGTTTTGTAAAAATTTATAATAAAGAGAAAATTTGTAAAGTTAAAGTATAACATTTAGACTGCTATTGGATCATGTTATTTCTTAGCTTGCTGAATGTAATTGGTAAATAAATAAATGGCGTAACCTTAAATATTAAATTCCTTCATTCTTCAAAATTTTGGAATAATTCATATTAACATACTTCAACACTTCTACAAACTGAATAAACTTCGACTTTTTTTAAATCCATGGTCTCAAAAGCTAAGCAAATAATTTGTACCACTTCAAAAGTACTTCAAAAGGTTTTAAACTTTATTGCTTATTTAATACAATAACAAAAATATTTACGATTTACAACAGCTGTCAGAATAAATACAAAAAATTAGAACATTGTAATATTATACGATTTTTTACAATATTAGTTGTTGAATAGATTGTAAAGTTTAATATTTGGTTAAGTGAATAAAATAGCCATAAACAAAAAAACCAAAAATAAGAACATGGTAATATTTTACATTTTCTTATAAGTTGAAGAGATTATCAACTTTTATATTAGCCTAATAGAATAAAATAGAAATCTTTACGACCCTCTAGAAGATCTACAAAAAATACTGGACATGTTTATTGTTTCGATAAGAAAACCTCCCAATTTGCAGCTGATAAGATTAGGATTGTAAGGCTATCAGCTTCACTATTCGTTTATAGTACTTTTTGGTGTCTGGGCCAAAGTCATATTTGTGCAGCCATTAAAAAAAAAGTTTCGCTTTCATTGTGTGAGGTCAGAACAGAACTTGCTGGACTGAGAGTCGAGTGGGTGTGGCTCATGTAAACAAGCTATAATTCCACGTAAATATTATGACAAATGTTCCGAGTAAACAGCGAAAAGCAGTCCCAATACACTTTATTATAGCTATCGCAGTATATTTCCGTTACAATTAATCAATAGTGCGTAGTTATAACCCATCCCCGTGGCACAGCATAATTAATTCATCCATCAATTGTTATTAAACTATTTCATTCATATCACATGCCTCAATTGAAGTTCAAGGTCATTAACAACAGCAGCCACAACAAACACTCGACGCCAAGCGACGCGATTCAACGCGATTCGACTTGCTGCCACTTCCCACACACACACAACTCACAACACAACACTTTATATACACAACACTTTCGAGAGTGTCGTTTCGAAACTTGGGCAACACAGTCACAGTCACCTCAATAAGTATACAAGTCACATGCATAATTTATGAACACGAGCACAGCATAGCGTACATATATTTTTAGGGGTATATGTTCTATATGTAAATAACATACTTATATTGTATGTTGTATTATCAGACTGCGAGCCCCCGAACATTGCGAACTAAAAACAGAAAGCCGAAAACTAAATACCCTTGACTGCAAAGTATATATGTATTAAGGGTAATGATCTATCGCGTTAAAATGTCTAGAATGTTTAGAAATCTTTAGAATATCATTTCACTAATTCATCAAAAAGTGAGCAAAGAATGTAGTAAAAATATCTTTTGGTATTTTTGGGTTCATTACTATGACAAATCGATTGTGAGTGATTGAAAGTGTTTTGATAATCATACAATATTTACAAATTAATGATATAGGAATTTCATATTATTCACAAATAATCTATTGGTTGACGAATGGATGCGGAATGATTTATAACTACCCTGATAAGAATTTAGAAGAAAATCAGAAAACAAGAAAGAAATTAAAAGAATAGAAAATTAAAGAAAATTAATGAAAAGAAAAAGAAAAGAAGAAATAGAAAATAAAGAATTTAAAAAATATTAAAAATAAAATTTAAAAATGAAAATATTCTAAATTTTTCTATAATTTCTTTAAAATTGTTTCTATTTAAATTAGTCAAAGTAAAGTGAAATCATTGCCCAGTAAATTATGAATGAATATTTTATAGTAAAAATCTCTTAAACTTGTTTTAAAATAATTATAAATCCAAGCTTAGATAGTAGTATGATTGATTGCATATAACTAAATGCGTATTAACATGTGTCGATGTAATTATACATAGTTGACTGACAGTTAACTGATATAGTAATGTTAGATGATTTATAATACTAAAAGTTAACTGAAAATTATTCACTCCTTATTTAGGAATTATGTAAGAGATACTCGTAATAATTTGATATTTATAGTATGTTCGTAGGTTTTGAATTATAATAATAAAAATAAAATTATTCAATGCTAATTTGACTTTAAATAAATAGACTGATATAACTTCGATGTACAAATTTATTACATATGCTATTTTCTTAGGAACGAAGGTTACAAATAATAATTAGAGTAAAATAGAAATTTCTTAAACCTAATTTAGGCATTATTTGGGATGTAAATAGAGATTGCGATTTTTTTTTCAAATTCCAAAATGTGGGATATAGTTATGATAGAATTATTATAATACTAAAAGTAAAGTGAGAACTATTCAATGCTAACTTGGGAGTTTTTTTTAGAAAAATTCAATTAGACTGATGAGATGTGTAAATATACTATTTACTGAATGTTCTTAGTAATGAAGGTTACCAATTGCTTATAATAAAAAACGTGGGATACAAATTCTTTGATCCTAATTTAGGTATTTTTTGAGACGAATACAAATAAAATTTATCTTCAAATGAATTCCAAAATGTTGGGATCCTAAATGATATGCTAATGCTGTCCGGACTTGTTTATATCTTATTAACCCAGAAAGACGGGTCGAATCGAACCTGCCAAACGTGCGTTGCCAAAAATTCGACTAGTTACACGCGCCATAGCATAAAGAGATTGTGTGAGTGTGTGTGTTCGCGTAGTTTCCATATCATCGACAGGCAATAGAGGCACACACACACGCACACTCTCACACACACTAACACACTGACATAACCTGCTGTAGAGCTGATAAGTATTCGGTAAACACGCTCCCTCTTCCTCTCTCTCGCGATCAGTTTTCTTCTCGCTCTCACTCCTTTGCTTGTCTGGCAAATAAGTACGATATAAGAAATTTCAAGTTTGCCAAAAAACAAAATACGACATAACAATTATAAAATACTCTAGAGCCCAAGTGTTTACCCGCGTCTCTCGCTCTTCTTTTCCCTCTTCCTCTTTGTTTCTCCCTCTTTGCTGTTTCCAACGGGCTCTGACGTAGTGTGTGTGTGTTTGAGTGTGTGTGAGCATTTGCTAGATTAATTATTAGACAGGCGAGTCGTCGTCGTAGTCGTCGAGGGCCAAGCTCCAGGCCGACAAAAAAAAAAAAAACAGTCGCAAACTCGCCGCGAATCTGAACGTACGCAAAACGTTCCCGCTCCCATAAGTGTTCTCAGTCACTGTTCCCACTCATTGTGTTCCCTCTCACCGTTCAAGTACTCGTATCTCAAGGAACTCTTTTTGCTGTTGCTCTGTTTTAGACTTTGCCATCGCCAGACGAAACATGTCGAGTTCCAGTTCCCCTAATCTCGTCGCGGTTGCTGAATCGCGTCGCTTCATGATCGACTGCTTCAAGGCCGTCAATGTGCCCGAGGCACATGCCATTGCCCAGGCTGATCTGCTGGTGGCCGCCGATTATCGTGGTCACTTCAGTCACGGCATGAATCGTCTCGAGATGTACATCAATGATCTGGCTATCAACTCAACCGATGGCGCTGCTGAGCCTCAAATACTCAAGGAAACCCCTTCGACTGCCTGGGTTGATGGTCGCAACGGTCTTGGAGCTGTTGTGGGTAACTTTTGCATGGATCTGGCCATCAAGAAGGCAAAGAACGTGGGCGTTGGTTGGGTGTGTGCCAAGGGATCCAATCATTATGGCATGGCTGGCTGGTATGCCATGCATGCCATGGAACAGGGTCTCGTCGGCATGTCCATGACCAACACATCGCCTCTGATGGCTCCAACGGGTGCCAAGGAAGCAGCTCTGGGAACCAATCCCCTCTCGCTTGGAGCTCCAGCTGGCAATGGTGATAAGTTCCTGCTTGACATGGCCACCACAGCGGTGGCTGTGGGCAAGATTGAGATTCAGCGCAGGAAGGGCGCTCCACTGCCCGATGGCTGGGCGCAGGATCCCGAGGGCAAGGTCACAAACGATGCCGAGCTGGGCTTCTCCACTGGCTGCCTGATGCCTCTGGGTGGCTCTGAGTTGACCTCCGGCTACAAGGGCTTTGGTCTGGGTGCCATGGTGGACATTCTCTCCGGTGTCATGTCGGGTGCCAAGTACTCCACACAGGTGCGCAAGTGGACGCATGCGGGCGCCAACTCTGCGGCTGATCTGGGACAGGTTTTCATTGCTGTCGATCCCAATTGCTTTGCTCCCGACTTTGAGGATCGCATGAGCGACTTTAACTCGCGTCTGCGTGGCGTCACACCCGTAAGAAATACAACTAATCTTCTCTTTTAAGATCTGCTGTAAACTTATCTTCTTTGCAGACCGATCCTAGCAAACCTGTGCTGCTCGCTGGTGATAAGGAGGGCAACAACATGAAGGCTGTGGACGCAGCTGGCGGCATTCAGTATCTGGAGAATCAGCTGAAGACCTGCACCGCTTTGGCCGAGAAGCTGAAGATCAAGCCACTCAGCTTCATTTGAAGAGGAAGCGGGAATTTGGAGCCAAGCTCATCTAGTTTTTTGCTGCCCGCTCTTTGTTCTTCGCTCTTCGCTCTTCTTCATGCCATACACACAATGAAGCAGCTGCTGCATTTCGCTTGACCAAAGGACTTTGATTAGTGCCTAAGTTTAAACATTTAAAATCCCCTTTACAAATTAGTTAACAAAAACAAAGCAGTGTCTTATGCAAATTTGTGTTTTGCACGCAACCCAAATTCTAAATTGTCGTCGTCGAGTTTTGTATATGTGTTTTTTACACCTAGAACCAAGATATCATCACATTTAATAAATTTATAGCTTTAAAATGAATTAGAAAACAAAAAATCTCCTCTCTAGTTTATTTGGTGGATAGGAAAAGTCTTATAAAGAAATTGAAAACTTAGTTCTTCCAGTTTTTTAG
The DNA here is from genome assembly GCF_009650485.2 of Drosophila albomicans. Taxonomy (NCBI): domain Eukaryota; kingdom Metazoa; phylum Arthropoda; class Insecta; order Diptera; family Drosophilidae; genus Drosophila; species Drosophila albomicans. The sequence continues at coordinate 43,357,141 of NC_047629.2, read as the reverse complement.
TTTTTTGTAGAAGTTTTGATAAGAGGATAACATAAAAAAGGGAAAGACTAATGAAGTTTACAATTACTAGCTGTTAGCAGGATACTTGAAGTCTTTTCCAACTTATACATATTTTGAAATATTATACTGACTTTGCTCTGCCGATAAATCTAAAGATTGTTTTATTTTAAACGTATTTTGGGATCACAGAAATGCTGTCTAAAAACTTTATTTGTAAGTTTATTTAGTTTCAGAATTAAAATCTAATTTCAAGCATTTTCTTTAATATCGTAAAATAAAATCTAATTTCAAGGATTTCTTTTAAGATCGTAAAGTGCTTAAATTCAAAGATTTTATAACGTCAATTAATGCTTATGACAACTGTAGTATAATTTTAAATAATTTAAGCGAATTTTTTATTTTTTTGGAATAAGTTCGAACAAGAACAAGTATTTTAGCATATGTTTGAACTGCAGGTTTATAATATAGAATCTTGTATTGGTCTTGAATATTGTGCCAAGTGTTTTGGATAGCAGGATTCGAAGTTGAATAGTATTTAAAGTATTATTTATATTGAACCCGCGATATTTACTGAATAAGTATTTTTTATTTAATGGGGAGAAATTTGTATTTATATAGCAAGATTTTTTCCCAAAAAATAGACTAATATTACCGCAAGTTTTAACTATCTATGGTATGTAAGTAGAGTGGTCGCAATACCATCTTGGGGAAGATTAAAGAGTAATTCTGTTATGTAGTATTTAGTAGAGTTTACCGAACAATTTATCTGTGTTCTTCCCAAATCAAAAAGATTTCTTCCAAGATGAAGAATTGAATATGTAGAAATGTTTCCTTATGAATATTCAATTCAAATCAAATATCCTGAATAAGTTGTCACTTGCATATGGCCATCTCTCATTTCTCCCAAAGTATCCAATTATTTTCTTATTGTGCTTATTTCGGTGCCATAGACAACCGCCTTGATGACATTAGCAGCCAAGCGTCGCCCATCTTTGCCCGCTGTAATCGATTCCTTCTTAATGCGCAGCTTGAAGTTGCGACACGGAGTATCGAAGAGGAACGGGGTGGGTTGAATGCAAGGATTCACCACCATGGCAGAGCGCAGTTCCTCAGCATTGTCAGTCTTCGACATAGACTTGATGAAATCAATGTAGCGTTGATTCTCCTCGGTGAGTTTTCGTTTCTCTTCGAGCAGCAGAAGATTCTGGGCCTGAGCCATGGCCTGTTGACGCCAAAAATTTTTCATTTTATTATTAAGCTCGATGAGCTCATCTTCGGTAATATCGACATGCTTCTTGATGTCCAAGGATTCGAGTGTGAATTCCTCATTGAGATCACCCACATCGACTTGATCTATAACTTCGCCGCCCACAATAACTTTTTCCGATTCAGTTTGTAGCTTGCGACATGTGATCGATAAAGCGAGCAGAAGTTCGCCACTCTTGACGATCTTCTCAAAGCGCTGGGAGGAGAGAGTAGTAGATTTAATAATAACAAGTAAGAAAGTTACAGTCCAGTGTGCTCGCCTGTGAGATACCCGCTACCAATTTTGAATAAAAGCAAAATATTGCGGTATTTTTTCAACATATACTACAAATACAAATATACTCAAAATATACCAAGCAGATTGTCGGCCAAAGTAACTCAGACCCCTCGTAAGTAGGCGTTTTTGCCCATACAAAAGTATTTCTTTAATAACTTCCACAATTTTTATCTAATCGCAACCAAATTTTCAGGAATCATAACTACAATAGTAATTATTGTATATACCAAAATTCCAACTCTAGCTTTAAAATTACGCTCGTTATTAGATTTTTTTGATTTGCGGGGGCGGAAGTGCGCGTGGCAAAAATTTGAAACAAAGTTACCTTAGTCAGTTCGTAGCACTCGGTGCTGAGAATACGCAGCTTCTCATGCGTTGTAATGCGATCCACATGCATGCGTTCCTCGATCTTCTTGCGCACATTGGCAAAGTACTCATACTCCAGCTTTAGATCATTGATCGTATTATTATTCTCCGCCTCGATGCGCAACATTTCACGCTGTGTCTCATTCTGCAGACCTATGTACTTCATCTCCTCGGCATCCAGCTTTCGGGTTTCATCCACAAAAGCTTGTTGTCGCTCCGTCAACGAGCGGATGCGATCGTATTTATGTGCATCAAGTTCGGTGCTGTGCAGCGAGTCGACGAAATCATTGAGTTGCCGTTGCATCGTCATCATTTTCTTCACCACCTGATCGCGTATCTGAAAGCGTGCTTCAATGTCCTTGTTCACATAATGATCGCGCTGCTCCAAATAGATTTGATAGTCGAGTTTCAGTTGATCGCGTGTAAACAGATTGGAAGCATGTATAATATTCTCGCTATTCTGTTTCATCGCCTCAACTTCCTCGGTGCGAAAATGCACTTCATCGTAGTACTCTTTGAGCAGATCCTCTGCCTGTTGTTCATACATTCGTTTGCTGCTCTCGAGCATCGCATGATAACACTCTCCAATGTGATCGATTATCTCGATCGTTCTGGAATAGGTTCGTGAATGCTGCTCTTGCGTTTGCTGCATGTCATCCATCAGCATCTTGATGTGATCGTTCTTTCGCTCAATAATGTCGGATGCTTTTTGCCCCCATTGCACAATCTCCTGGCGCAGCTCGATAATCTTAAACTGCTCGGCAATGGCATTCCATTCGTCCATTCCACGCATCTCCATTCGCTCGCCCAGCTCAAGTTCCGTTTTCAAGGCATGCTGTAGGGCAAAGTCTTGGTAACCATGGCGTATACATTATTTATTAGTTAAGCAGGGCAAAGTTGAAAAATGGAATATAGTATGTGTTGTCATGCTTAAGTGGTAATCTTCTTAGACAATTATTGAGCGTAGGAAAAAAAAATACAATAATATATAAATTTAAATAGTTCAAAAAAATTTTGGAAATAATGAAAAATATATAATAACGTTTGTTACATAATTAATGGATAAGTTAATCAACTTACTGGTCACTATTTAACGGCTTATAAGACTTAATATCGATTTAAGATTCTTAATAAATGTATAAACATTTTACTAAAATCAAGATTTTAGTACTAAGACTTTTGGTCTAAAAAGTGTGTCAAGAAGATGAAAATCTTAATGTTAGAAAACACATATTGATTTCAAGAACATTTGATATAAGACCTTAGTTATTATTAGTAAGAAATTTATAATCTAGTAATTTTGGGACTATTTTGAAAATATGGAATTTTTCAGACGTAAGCAGTTCTTCTGTACATGTTTTTTCTCATTTTTTTGTTTTTAATTTTATAAAATATTCCAATAACTTCAATGATGTTTTTTACGTTTTCTTATTTTAAATTTTTTAGTAACTATTTTTTAATATCACTTGTTTTCATTTCATTTCTATTTATTTAAGTGTGCGATTTATTTAGTATCAATAGGAAAGCCTTTAGCATTTACTATTAACTGATTAGGAACACTTGGAAATATTACAAATATTTGTGTCAATAGAGCCATAATATGTTACTATTATGCATAATAACTTAGTCTCTATTTTCACACTCACGCGCAATATTAATTTCTGTTCTTCTTCCTTGGCTAATCTCTTGGCCTCTTTACGAGCTGCCTTCTTTTCTGCTTTTGTGGGTTTCGGCGGCTTGTCATCTTTGTTCATCTCATCGAGGGCCTCCTCTATGTAGGTGTCCGTTATACGCGTAATGCGTATTTCTGGCACTGGCAACGACATTTTGTGCAAAGTATTTAAAAATGTATTTATTTAAATCAGTCTGTTAAAGTCGAACAAAAGTTTTTGATTACGATTCGAAATCTGAAAGCAGCGGCAAGGCTTATTGAAGCTTTTACGAATATGATTTTACGTTATCCAACACTGCTGCGGAGCGAACTGGAGCTTGGCGCCAAAGTGAAAGCTCGCTCCCGCACAGCATCTGCGAGTCAGCTAAGCCGCGGCTCACGCGCTAGCCAAGTCAGTAGACGTTAAAAGCTTGTCACGCGCGGTTGTCAGTTACGGCGTAAAACGAAACCTGAATAACCACAACAACAACAACAGCGGCGGCAGCAAACACAACAAGGAAGAAATCCTGGCACTAACGGCACGCCGACTACGCGTCTGTGTGTGTGTGTGCGTGTTTGGTGTTTTTTTTTCCGGCAGCGCCTTGTAAACAAAAATAACTTTGCTTGTTGTGACTGCATGTGAGACTCTGTGTGTATGTGTGTGTGTGTACTTGGTGGTGGTTTACAACCCCCAACAACAACAACAACGAGAACAACAACAGCAAGGAGAACCAACTACAAAGCTCGAGTGGCAAGGGCAAATCCAGCAAAAGTTTTCGGGGTTGCAGACAGTTGGCAAACAAGCTGCGAATTCCTGTTTAAATACCCATAAATATTCAACAAAAATAAATATATAAATACCTACTTGCATATACACACACACAGCATAACCGTAAAAAAGTAAAGGATATATTTTGTCCGTTTATCATCAAATATTGAGCATCATCCGCATAAATATGAGCGATGCAGGCGGCGCACCCAATAGCAGTCATGGTGGCTATCAGAAGCTGCCGCCCGGTTGGGACTGTAAATATGATCAGACAACGGGCAACTGGTAAGCGTAAAAGTGCATTACACAGTGCAAAATACAGCACGCCATAAATATTTATGCATGCAACTTGAAAAGGAGTAATACAACCGAGTGCTGCACGCCATTCAATGTTTTTATTTTCCTTTTCCTTTTTTTTGTGGGCGGGCGAACAACGAAGAGCTCTGTGTACAGTTTACAATGTGCGCGCTTAATTTCCATTGCATGCTTTTAGGCGGCAGTTGGTATTTGAGCTGGGTACGAGAGAATGCTATGGCAACTTGACGCTCGGTGGGATGGGTTGGGAAATTGATTGGCTTGTGCGAAGTGCGGAAATGTCAAGTGCTTTCACTGTGCTCTTAAAATAGCATGTTTTAATGAGATTCTGAAAAAGGTGATAGCAAAAATCTAGGCGGCTTAATAATATCTGATGACTTAACCCGCTGTGCATACAATACTTTTGGGCTGTGCTGAAAATCAATGCTGGCTTTGTCTAGGCTGCCTAATTTGCATAGCATACTTTTGGGCTGAGCTGAAAATCAATGGGCGGCCCTTCAAGTAGTTGACTTGGTGACTTGTGTAGCATACTTTTGAGAGCGCTGACATTTGAATTTCAACAAAAGCACTTGACAGTTGGTTTTTTCGTTTGCGCTGTCTTGTAAAGCTATTCATTATGCTTATGACAGCACTTGAGGCACTGACAACGTCAATTGGCCCCATTTTAGACGCATAAATTGTGTCACTTCCGCCAAGACAGACTGCAACTCTTCCGAGCTCTTCGCAACTTCAGAACTTTGTTGCCTTGGCTTCAGTTTCAGGCTGTGCGCAATTAAGCAGCGACTGTCATACGTTAAATTCAAGTGGCCACTTGGCCGTAAGTCTCGTCTCCAGTCGAGCTGCAATCAGAGCCAAGATTAGCTGTCAAATGTGATGTGATGATGTCTGCTCTGCCTCTCGACGTGTTGCCAGCCAGTCTGCCTGCCAGCTTGCCTGCCTTTTGGCAGCTACTTGGCACGTGTCGCTGTTTAGGAGCTTCATGCTTCACCTTTACGTTTCCTTACCCCTTTTGCATGCAGTACACAAAAATAGCCGCAAATTTCCCAAATGTGCCATCAAATGTGTGTGCCGAGGAAAATACACCACCAAACAGCAGCAGCCAACAACCAACAACCAACAGTCAGCATCCAATATCCAAAGAGCCAGACAAACAGACAAACAGAGAAACATCTCGTTGCTCGAAATCAACCCCTGGACGAACATGAAACGTGGAGCTTTCGGTTGTTGTGGTGGTCGGGGTGAAGGCCCTTTTTATGGCCTTTGATTTGCACTTTTATGATGCAACCCAATTGACAGTCATTTGTGTGCGCCATATTGCAGCTATTACATAAACTATCTGACCAAGGCCATGCAGCTGGAGGATCCGCGCAACGGCCGCAACTACAAACAGTTGCACAACGAACGCTGCTCCACAGAGTCCATTGCGCTGCAGGTGAGTCCAGTCCACAGTCCACAGTTGCTGCTGTGTGAAAATCAATTTACATTTTATTGCTTTCTTTCTCCATGTTTTCTGTTCTGTTCTATTCTGCGTTGCATTTGCATTTACAGCCCTTGACGCAAAGCTCGCACCACGGTTCGCCATTCCACGTCGTCTATCCCAGCAACAATTTGACGGCCGTGCGCGCTTTCCAGGAGCGTGAGCAACGTCAGCAGCCCGCATTGCACAATCTATCCACCAGCCCACTGCTCTCCGCATCCTCGCGAGGACAACTGGTAGGCCAATTAGCTAATGTAACATAGACTATTTGCACTCCGAGAAAATGTTAATTAGATTCGTGTTGAATACTTTTTGTTGACTCTATTCTATACATATCTATTCTATACATCACTATCTTGATTTTAGAATATGTTGTCATTCACTTTTGTTGACTCTATACAAATTACTATCTTGATTTTAAAACATATTGCTGTACATTAAATACCATTTCTCTAGTTTACATACAAGAGTTCGAATACGATTTAAATTCAATATTCTCTAGTTTAAATACAAAGGTTCGAATACGATTTAAATTCAATATTAATCTTATTATTATAATTATTCAATTATAAAGATTATTTATTTTAAATTTTATATTTTTTTGCTAATTTGCTAAAACGGTCATTAAAGAATCAGGAAAATGTTTTATAACTTGGTGCCTGCAGAAAACGTTTGTAACAGAAAGAAGGAGTCATCTCCGATCCCATAAAGTATATATATTCTTGATCAGCGTCAACAGCCGAGACGATATGGCCATGTCCGTCAGTCCGTCTGTCTGTTCATCTGAGTGAAACACTGAATCACAGAGATTAAAAGACTATATTATGGTATATTTCAAATGTATTATTAACGATATACCAAATATAGCCTTAGGTATATTTTAGTATTTTTGTAATATATGAATTTTTGGTATATTTGTAGAATATGGTTTGATTGAGAATGAATAACGGGTATTTCACAGTCGATCACACTCGCCTATAACTTTCTTATTAGTCGTTTAAATTAGTTATAGAATTAATACTTATCATTTTATGTTGTGTTTCTTATTTCATATTATTTACTTATATTTATATATATACTTTATATTGCCTCAATCGTTTTTAGTAAAGTTAAATTTTTCTAAAAATATTCAGTACAAAAATCGTTCATCCTTTATTCTAGAATATTTCAATTCAGTTTTAGAATGTATTTTCTGTATCCGTTTTTGCATTTTTAATCAAAGTTTATTTATTTGGCTTTAATTTTTTTAAGTGATATGAGAGTTTGTTAATTAACTTAACTTAACTCAATTATTTGAATTGACATGAATTATTTAAATAATTTGAAAAGGAATTTACTTTTGTTTTATTTACAAATTTAAGAACTATTTTTGATTTATAAATAAGCATAGAAAATTCCTGAAGAGCATTTGGTCTACTATAAACTTCTCTCACCATTTTTCTCTCAGTGTAGTAACACTTGCAGAACTAACTGTCATGTTTATCCCGCAGGAAATGTCGTCGCCACTGCCTTTCCAGCGTGCTCGTTTGGCCTCCAACATGTCGCGTCGGTCGACCATCCAGGAGACCTCGTTTAGTCATCAGCAGCAAATCGATACGCACGCCGTCGTTACCAAGATACAAAACATGTTTCCCACTGCCGACGAGAATCACATTCGCCTGCTCCTCAAACGGTAAGTGCCACGTTATCCTATCTAATCTGAGTCTCTGTCTTGTTCTCTCTCTCTCTCTATATATAAATTGTATGTGTATTTGTATTTCGATTCTTTCTCACACGCTGCCGCTTCTTGCACTTAATACTTACTCACACTTGCTCGCCACATCATCGAATTCCCCACACACGCTTACTAACCCAACAAAATGAAAAATAACAGCTACTACAATCGCGAGGCCGTCGTCATCAGCGCCTTGCAGGTGGAGAAGCATCCGGTGACGATGCCGGGTCCATTTGTTACTCCACCGGCTCAGCGTCATCTGTTCCACAGCAATTCTGCTTTCTATATGACACCACCGGCGCGTCGCCTGGACATGGGCGCTAGCCGGGTGACAGTCACCCAATCCCAATCCCGCACGGCCAGCCCTCTGCCCGGCGGCCGCCTCGGTAGTCTCATGAGCATGCATAGTGGCCCCTCTGCACATGGACATGGAGCCGGAACTGGGGCGGCTGTCACCGCCACCGCCACCGCACTGCACGGCTCGCCGCAGTGGCGCAGCTCGCCGAAGCCGCACTCGTCGCCTAAAATGAAATTGAGGTGCGGTTATCAGCACTGAGATCTCTGATGAGATGAAAAGCAATCAACTAATGGGGCGTTGTGAACCCCTCCTTTAACGGAAGAAGACATCAAAGGGGGAAATGTCAGGCAGCTAAGCGGCAGAAAAATGGCAGATTTAAATGAATTGATAATGAAAGGTCCTTCAACATGAGTTGAGTTTGTTAACGTCACAATAACTGGTCCATTGAAATGGTGAAATTTGTGTAGTTAGTAACACTTAATGCTGTGAATAACATCACATATTAGTAACATATGTTAACAACGAATTAACATATTTTAAAACCAAATGAACAATTAAATATAATGAGCTGTTAGCGCTTTATAGATCCTTTGATGTAGGAACTTCACTTCTAACATTATAGTAACACATGTAAACAAAGCATAACATATGTTAATCTAAAACAAATGTTTGCTCTTGATGTTTTAATAGTAGGATAATTTTATGACAAGCTCTTTTGACGCTTGTTAGACTCTTCAGTTTTAATAAAACTAAGATGTAAGATAAGAGATAAAGTCTACTAAAACCAACAACGAGGAGAAGATGAGGTTATTATCTAATAATGAAGATAATATCCTAATCTTCTTTCTGTTACTTAAAGATTTAGAAGATTTAGAAGATTTTCTTTGAAGAATCTACCAAATGTTAAAAAATAATGTCATTTTATTATTCACCATCGAAACATCAAGAGGTCTTTTTAATATAAATTCAATCTACTTAAGTGATTAATTTTTTTCGGTGTCCCTCTCAATATTGCTTTCTGTTAACGCAACACAAATGTTATCTTTCAACATCAGAGGTAGTTGAGGATTAAACTAATCTATAGGGACTTATCACTATGCACAATATGTTGGCTTGTTGTTACTGTCCTAAAAAAAACTATCCCAGTTGAACTGAAAAACTAATTTAGATACAATATTAAAGTTTCAAACGCTAGCTTATAAAGTTAAAGATAGATTTGTCTGTTATAAAAGTCCTAATACTTTTCAGTACTAATGCTAGCATAACATAACAAAGTTTAATATATTTTTGTGCTGTTAATGTCACCTTAACATTTCGCCTTTGCAGCAGTTTGCTTTTCATCTCGGATGTGGCTCGTAGACTCGCTCTAAGCTCGCTTCATTTCTTTTTAATACCGCCACATTTAATAATGGAAATGATTTAATGTGCTTTCTAAACACTTCACAGATATATGAAGAACATATTCCCCAAAGCAGATGAAATGCTGCTGCTGGACACCTTGGCCAATGCGGACAACAACGTGCAGTTTGCCTCCGAGAAACTGATCTCATTGGGCTACACAAAGCGCGAGATGCAGCTGCCACACAGACCCAACAATCGGCCACCCCAACTGGGGCAGGATCAGGAGCAAGCCAATGATCAGGCAGTGCAACACATTCCACTTCGTCCCAAGGAGTACACAGCAGCTGAGAAGACAGACAGTGAGAGAAATCGAATTTAATTCACTACTGCAATACATATTAATATAATTTTCCTTCTCTATAGTGGAAGCTTTGCTCAAGGAAAAGTATCCACAGATAGCGGAGCGCATTATTCTCATGGCTCTGGAGTCGGTGAACTATGCCGAGGATCGTGCAACGCAGATACTGCAGATTGTGCAGGACGAGGATGAGCAGCGCTCCAAGAAGCATGCCACGCCCAAGAGTCTGCCACAGGAGTGCAGCAACATGTTGCAAGTGGAGCAGGTGGACGGTGGCAACATCACAGCACACAGGTAAGTCTCGGAGCTGAGAGACGCGCTGTTGTTCTGTTGTTTGGCATATTCATCCCACCTCAGAGTTATCAGGCTGCCTCCTCTGTCTCTGTCTCTCTCGCTATTGCCGCCTCTTCTACTGCTGCTGCTTTCTCAGTTTTGTTAATCGATATTTAATTTTCTCTGTAAACCTTTGTTGCTGCCACCAAAAAAACAACACACACAATCACCCATTTAAACTTTGCCACTGCTTGCTTGCCACTTCCCACCAACATCATCATCATCATGATCATTCATCATCATCAGCAAGCCACACAAGGTGCATCGGCATTTGCCATCCATCAACCTCATCACGCCCACAACGGCCACCACACAGATCCTGCTCAGCAATTCGCCGATGCAGGAGGAGCAGGCGGATCAGCAGGCGAAGCCACAACCAGCGTCGGCGGCGTCATCGAGTGCATCATCAAGCCATTCATATGTGTCACCACAAGCACCACAGTCACCCATCATCAGCTATGAGCCACTGACCACCAAGCGCATTCTGGCCAAATCCAACAACAACACTAAGAACAACAACTTTAGCATCAGTGGCTACTTGCATGGCTCTACTACTACTACTCGCACCTATTCCTCCTATAATGCATCAATGACGTCATCATCGCTGGCATCCGCTTCCGCTTCGGCCTCGGCCTCGGCCAGCTCCATAACGAAGGCCATCGAATGTCGTTCGCGCGCCAAAACCGGTTCACTGAAGTATGCCCATAACCGTTTACCCGTTACCGTTTACCTTTTATCGTTTCCGATTATCGTTTCGATTACACTTTTACCGATTACCGTTTCGTTCAGTGCATGCGTTGCAATCGTAATTGAATTGTTTTGCACGTTATAACCTTTTCAGTTATAAATGTAATGTACTAAATGTAATTTCGATTTAATTTAATCATTTACTCACCACATTCTTGCACTGCAGACATCGTGCGCCGCATGCTGCTCACCTGGAGAATGCTCAAAATGCCGAATCCACTGAATTTCAATCGCTCATTGAACGCATGGCCAGCTTGGGACCCAATTCACAGCTCACCAAAGGCGCCAACGAGAATCTGCTGCTGTAAGTCTACGAACTACATTTAATAGCCAATCTTTACTCATCATAATCTTTCTAACAGTGCTGACTATGTCACCTGGAATGGACCGAATACACCGCTGACACAAAAGCACTCGGCACAAGGAGCTGATGCCAATCTGCTGCTGGTTGCGAGTGAACGTAGCTACAAGGCAACCGGACGCAACGAACAGCTGTGCAAGGGCGCCAAGCAGGAGTTGGCCAAGGGAAGCATCTATGCGCCCGGCAAGAGCGCCAACATTAAATGCAACTAGAACAAGGATTCCAACTCCAACTTTAGTGTGCCAAATAAAACCTTGAATATTTCAAGCAGCTGCCATGAACACAAAAAACACCCTCCAAGCAACCCAGACTTGAACTTTTACATGTCTCCAGGTGTTCCCATTACTACATAATATGTAGTAGTACATATAATCGTTAATATTTAAGTATATCTAGATATTGTGCACATTCACATACTCTTTACACGTATTCCATCCAAAACTCTAATTCATTTTTTTTGGACAAACTTTGCAGCTTGAAATACATACTAATTACAAAAACAAATATATGTATAAATCGATATTTAAAATTAAACCTAGTAATATGCGTGTTTATTAATGGGCGGCATTTTTTTTTAGACCTCATCCTCATTTAATAGCATGTTGGGTATGCCATCGGTTATGGGAAACACACGTCCGGTTTCGGGACATTCCAGCTGTCCCTCGAGCACGTCAATTTCGAATAGCAGATGGTGCAGCTTTTGCAATAGCGCCTCGTTGTCAGCAATGTTATCGGGCTGTGCTGGGGGAATGTCCTCAGCGCACTCCGCCTGCAAGGGAAGCACCACATTAGTAAGGATGCTGTGCATCTTGAATAATGTTGTAAACTTACCACTTGTGCGGCACCGTATAGAGCTGCCCAGTCCAGCTTAGGCAACAGTTTCTCTATAAACACCGGATTGAATTCACTTTCCACAACATTCTGTTTGGTGATCTGCAGGAGAAACATTTGCATGAAGTCATGAAACAATCAATAACAAGTCCGCTATTCAAACTCACCGTCAGTTTTAGGGGATAGCCAACCTTAACTCCCTTGATGGCCATTGAAGTGAGAAAGTTATACGTGCTGAGTTTCATAGTGTAGTTTTAATATTTGCTTAATTTAACAGTGTACAACAAATTTTTAAATAAAAACAAATGCGGTATGCAAAACGCACGTTTTTGACATTCACTACGCAACGCATGCAAAACAGCTGTTTCTATTTGGCAAAGCGGTCATATTGTTTGGGTATATCGATAACAATTATCGCTGCTTAGCAGCTACTGCTAAATCAAATACCTATTTTCACTATATGTGGTGCTGTTGCTAAACTTAAAGTACTGGTTAATAACCATTTTATGTTTACATTATAAACAAATATAAACTTTTTAATAGTTGCCTTTCAAATATTAGCGCCCACTGTTAACAGCATAATACAATGTTATATTTACGTCACTGTAATATGCAGTGTGACCAGTCATTGCAATAACGAAAGAATAACAAGAGCAGCGCATAACAACTGCTGCAATTTTAGAGTTTTTTAACGTATTTAAATGTAAATTAAGTGCAATTCGTATTAAAAACATTACAAAGAGTGTATAACAAACGCGTGTATTGCAAATATGGAGGATATATTTCATTGGTGCCGCGAGGGCAACTCAATTCAAGTGCGCCTCTGGCTGGATGAGACGGAGCATGATATGAATTTGGGGTAATAAAATAAAGTTATAAATTAACTTAAAAATTATTGAGAAATGCTGATAAAATTCCCAACAACATGTGGCGTGCAATCTATTAAATATTTTGCTCAAGCTATTTTGGTCGGACGCAAAAGCGAAATCCAATTGAGACTGAATGAATGTGTTGTCCACGAAGTGACGTCATGATTTATTCTTATGTTGTGTAAACAACCAAACCCACTGTGTGTGTGTGTCACCCTCTCTCTCTTTCTCACGCACGCTCTCTTAATAATTGCAGCGATGATCATGGCTTCAGTCCACTGCACTGGGTGGCAAAGGAGGGCCATGTGAAGCTGGTTGAGACGCTGCTGCAACGCGGCGCACGCGTCAATGCCACCAACATGGGCGACGACATTCCCCTTCATTTGGCAGCCGCCCACGGCCATCGCGAAGTCGTCCAAATGGTAAGCAGACGCCCCCAAAGAGCAAACACACATAAATTAAAACTATTTCATTTATTTAGTTGCTGCGCGAGCGATCGGATGTGAATGCGGTGAATGAGCATGGCAACACACCGTTGCATTATGCCTGCTTCTGGGGCTACGACATGATTTGCGAGGATCTGTTGAATGCCGGCGCCTTGGTCAGCATAGCCAACAAGGATGGACACACGGCCGTGGACAAGGCAAAGCCAAGTCTAGGCAAGCGCATTCAAGATCTGGCGGAGAAGAGTGGTCAAGAGTTGAAGGTCATCAGCTTCAAGGAGCAGAGTTGGCTGGGCATGAAGACACGTTCCCGCGATGCCACCTTGTCACGGTTTAAGGGCATCAGCATGGGCGATCTCGACTTGCACACCAAACTGTCGGTGACGCCCTCGGGAGAAACTTGGCGTGGTCGCTGGCAGAAGAACGATGTGATTGCCAAGGTGAGTAAGACTTTGGATGGGGTCGAGTTCAATTGCTAAACAAAGACTTCTTTGTTGATCGGATTTCATAGTTCAATTTGGTTTCAAGCCCTGGCGTCATCTTAAGGGCACAGTTAAATCATGTCATAAATTTAGTTATTCAGCTTTTGTAATTTACATTGAAATATTCAACCGAAGCTTTCCTGTATTTAGAGCTATATATCAAAGTAACAGAAAAATAGGCTTCCCATCCAAGCCATTTTCTTAGGGAAACTGTTTCAGTTCGGCTTCAGTTAAATGATTATACAACTCAAATAGTTCGGATCTTCAACCTTCGTAAATTTACACTAAAATATTTAAGCACCGGTCTTATATTATATAAATTAAACTCTACTCTAATTAAACTTAATTTCCCTTATAGATTCTGGCAGTGCGTCAGTGCACATCGCGCATTTCGCGTGACTTCAACGAGGAGTTCCCCAAGCTGCGCATCTTCTCGCATCCCAACATTTTGCCCATCATTGGTGCCTGCAATTCTCCGCCGAATCTCGTGGTTATTAGTCAGGTGAGTATCCTACCTATTCTCTGCCTTATCAACATCTAATCCCTCATCACTTTGAAGTTCATGCCACGCTCTTCGTTGTTCAATCTGTTGCATGGCGCTTCGGGCGTTGTGGTGGACACCAGTCAAGCTGTGCACTTTGCCCTGGACATTGCCCGAGGCATGGCTTTCTTGCACTCGCTGGAACGGATCATACCGACGTATCATCTGAACAGTCATCATGTGATGATCGACGATGATCTGACGGCACGCATCAATATGGGCGATGCGAAGTTCTCGTTCCAGGAGAAGGGACGCATCTATCAGCCGGCCTGGATGTCGCCGGAGGCGCTGCAGCGTAAGCCAGCGGATCGTAATTGGGAGGCGTCTGATATGTGGAGCTTTGCTGTGCTCATCTGGGAGCTGACAACTCGCGAGGTGCCATTTGCCGAATGGTCACCCATGGAGTGCGGCATGAAGATTGCGCTCGAGGGACTGCGAGTCAAGATACCCCCGGGAACTTCATCGCACATGGCCAAATTAATCTCGATTTGCATGAATGAGGATCCAGGCAAGCGGCCCAAGTTCGATATGGTTGTGCCCATTCTGGAGAAGATGAAGAGATAATCCCAAATCGCACACAGTCCCACAAACACAATAGACTCGTCTTATTTTTTGTAAAACAAAGGGTCTTAAAAATTACGAAGCCAAAATGTGCCTGTTTACAAACTGTGTAGCTAAATCTGAATAATGTGAGTTGGAGCGGAGTGAAGTGAAAGGAACAGAGCTCTCTCGTTTGATGTGTTTGCCAACTAATTATAATTACTACTTTGTGTTAATTAACTGCAACGGAAACTGAAATTTAACTGAAATCTAACAGACACCGCCACAAGTGCCTTGAGTCTACAAAATCCATTCAAATATTTACAGGTAAAGCTTTTAAGTTTTTTTTATTCTCTATCTCTCTCTCTTTTTGTGTAGTATTTTATGTGTCCCACTGTCCACGTTTTGTTCTTATGAATTTTGATGATGTTTTTAGACGGTGCTCGATTTTGTCTACGTTGTAAGTTCAATTATAAATACAATTAACAGTTAAGCTTTTAAAGTACGTATTTATACAGCATATATATTTGTTACTAATGATTAAACGAAATTTGTGTACCTATATAAAAACGATAAACATTATTTTACATTCGATTCGATTTCTTCTCAGAATAGCTATGTACATTCATACATACATATGTATATCAAAGCTTCCTTTTAGCTTTCGCCGCTAAAATGCAAAATAAAGTAAAGCTTTCGTGTCTTTACTTTTCGTATATGTGTGTGAGGGTGTGCGTTGCGGGTAGTCAGCGTGAGCAAAACGGCCCTGACCTCATTTCCATTATGTGCACGCGATTCTGCAGCGCGTGGGCAGAGCAAAAGCAGCAGAGTGCAATGAGAGCGGGAGAGCGCCGGCGTGAGAGAGCGCAGCTGTGAGAGAGAGCACGTTTATAAATTTTGTAAAATGGATGCTACAATAACGATGGATTAATGTTGAAATATTAAAATGTAATACTATATTTAAAAAAAGGGGCATTATATTGAATAGTTTATGATTTCATTAATCCTACTGCAGCGCAGTTTTTTTTAGCTTGCTGCGGCCATTTTCATTTGCCGCTCTCTCGTCGCATTTTGTCGGCTTGACGTTGGGCTCTCTGTTTATGTTTTTGCGGCATCGTTATATATTTGAAACTGGTGCTGTTGTTGTTGTTGTCGCGGCGAGCTTACACCATGTGATTGTTTTGTTGGTTCGCTCTCCGTTCAACGGTACATCCTGTGCCTGCATCGGCACGTGTGTGAGTGTGAGTATGAGTGTACCAATGCAGCTTTAAAAAGTTTTGCTGCATTTTGTTGTCGTCGCCGTTGTTGCCATCGTCTCTGCTGTGTGTCGCTGTCGTCGTGCTTTTCGGCCCAGAGGCTGGTCGCTCGGTCTCCAAACAGCAGCAGCGGGTAACAAGCGCTGCGTTGCAGTGTGTCCAAAAAGCCGATTTACACTTTTATATGCCAGTTATGAGTGCAACCAACAAACAGCGACAGCATTTCCGCAATGCCGAATCCAACGATTGAACAATAAGCGTGCGCTAACATCAACATTAAAAGACTTTGCTAAATTGTGCTACATAAATATATAAAAAATAGAACACACTAAAAAACAAGTTGAGCCTGGCCTCAAGTTTGTGTGAAAAAAAAGCTTTGCATTGCAAACGGACAAAAACAAAAGCCGCATTCAGTTTTAAAGTGAAAGTGGAGAATAAAAATTGCATGGCATCTTTTAGGCGCAGCGCATAAAAGTTTCGATTGATGACGGTCGCTGGCATTGTTGTTGTTATTGTGATTCACATTGTTGTTGTTGTTGATTTCTTGAACCTCTTGTGAAGCGCCCAAACAGCAGCTGTTTAAATGTATTTTAGTGCTTGCACTCAACAACGGCCAGCCCCCTTGAGGGCCGGCAACTCATGGAGTATTCAAACTCAAAGCGTTTGAATCATAACGAGCAGCAGCAGCAGCAGCCACAAAACGAACACGAGCAGCAAACCAGGTTAGTGTTTATAAAAATATACTATATATGAATTCTTATTTTTATGTTTATTTGTTAGTTATGTGCCCCATTTTTATGGCCACACCTGAGTGCCACAATTTTTATGCATTTTTCTTTTTTTTTTTTAATTAACCAAACAATTGCCCAGGCACGCCCACATGCCTATTGTGTCTCGCTGGCAGTCGCATAATTTGCAGGAGGCAGAGAAAAAAAAAAGAAATACAACAAAAGTTGGCAGCATTCAGGAGCGGCTGCGGCTTGCCACACGGCTGCTGCTGCAGTTGCTCCTCATCATTCATTTGGCTGACGAGTGAGCCACTAACCTACTTCCTGCCCCCGACACGACCACATGATGCACACAAAAGCCGCAGTAACTTTTCGTTGCTGCAGTTGCTATTGTTGTCCGCTTGTTGTTGTTCTTTGCCGGCATGCCACGCCCACAAGCGGCACACGATGATGATGATGATGCTGCTGATGATGCTGTTGTTGGGGGTGTTGATGAGTGCAAATGTGAAAATGACATGGACCAAGTGGCAGCAGGAGACGACGCATCAAATAAACGATGCCAGTCCGTCCATCAGTCAGTCAGTCATTCAGTCAATCAATCAGTCATTCACTCATTCCAGCATAACAAATGATGATATTTTCGCTACTCAGAGCAACAAACGTTCTCGGTCGATTCTCTGCTGCGCCTTCTTCTTCTTCCATGCATAAATCAAAAGTTCAATTTTGCACATTTCACCAGTAAAGCACAGCGAGACAGAGACAGCAATACAGCTAGAATAAGATAGCAAGAGAGAGCGGCATCTTGGCAGAGAACTAAAACGCCACATGGGCAAATATTTCACTTGTGCTTTCGAGCAGCGCATCGAAAAGCGAAAATATTGTGACAACATCAGCAGCAACAACAACTGCAACAACAACAACAAGCTCGACAATCTCTGTTTCGAGTGCTTGTTGGGATGCTGCACTTGTGTGAAGTGCATAACAACGTGGAAATATTGTAAAAGCAAACTACGAGCTACAAGCTACATAGATAGATGGGATAGATAGATAGAGGAGAGGAGGCAAGTGGCAAGTGGCAAGATTTGACGGTGCGGAATTCCAAATGCCTGCGCCTGAGGACGACAAAGCAAAATGCAATAAAGCTCAGTGGAGGCATAGAACATCAAACATGGTAGCCTCCAGCAGTGGTGTGGAAAGCACGAGGGGGGTGGCAAGGGGCACGGGGCAAGACGCAGTTGTGCCACACAAAAGCAAAGCAGCCAAAGGATGGTTAGGTCCTGGGAGATGCTCATGTAAAGCGCATATTGATTTTAGAAAGTGTGTGCTCTACAACACACAAAAGGGTATTTGCAGTTTGCCACACAGAAGAAGCTCTAGAAACTGAGTTTTTCAACATCCGGCTGGCTGTCTGTCCGCCTCTTTGAACAGCGAGAACTTAGTTACTATTAAAGCTAAGCACACTAAATTTGGTGGCGATGTTACTTTAAGTTTTAAGTATGTTTATTTTAGAACTTATGTTAATCATGACTTAATAATTTTAAAACTTCTACAGAAATTTGAAAGACTTCCACAAATTTGATGGTAATCAGTCAATAAAATAAAACTTTATATGATTATAATATTTGTAGCGGCTAAAATTGAAGCGACTTTTTGTCTTTTAAGTAGTTTATTCTTATTTTAGAAGTGGAACTCCCGAAAATCGCAAAAAATGAAAAATTCGAGCGGTTTCAATCAATTTTAATGTTTTAAAGGTAATCAGTTAATAAGATAACTAGTTATTTGGAGTCAGTTTAGTTAAATGTTTAGTTCAGGCGACATTTAAAAGGTTCTTGTAAATTCTAAGCCTAATAATATTTTGATTGTATTGTTGTTTTTTAAGAAATATTTTTCAATTATTAAAGTCAAAATTATTGTTAAGCCTTATAATTTGTGGATTGTATTGTTTTTTTTTTACTGCAATATGTTTAAATATAAAAGTTAAAATTATCCTTATTAGTTTGTAATTTAAATATTTATTTTGCTATTTCTCCAACAAAGTGCTCAATTTATGAAATGAAAGAAGTAACTCTGTGCCTCTTAAGTTTAATTTTATTTTAGAAGTTAATCACTCCGTTCTCAGCTCCTGAAATTCGCAAAAAAGTAAAATGCAAGCTTTTTAAATCATTCCTAAAATATGAATGGAAATTAGTTAACTCAATAATTATTACCAATTAGTTTAGTTGACTTTTTATTTCATAAAAAAGCCTTCTTGTAATATTATTTGTATCAATTTTATATTCTGTTCTTTACACTGTGTTTCTTTAAATTAAATAAGTCTCAGTAGAAAAGTCTCTATTAGTCTGTACTCTTCTTTGTTTTTAATCTGAAACTTCATTTAAATTATAAATTTGTCTGATAGTTAAATAAATAAAATTGTCAGTAGTTTTCTAAAAATCATTATTGAACATTAGCTGCGCCTTTAATTAGACAACATTTTTATGCCCTTCTTCCATGATACAGGGTATTTTGTAGTCGCTACCTAGCTAACTTTTCTGTTCTTAATGCAAAAGGATGCCGCAAAAACATGTTGGTTTTGTGGCTGCCTAGAGCAAGCGAAATGGGAATGCCGACGGGAACAGAGCAACAACAGTGCGTATGAGTAATATAGAAGAGAGACAGAGCGCCACAGCGACCACAGTGCGTATAAGTAATGCGAGAGAGTGCATTAAAGCGTTGCCAGCGAAATGAGCACAAATTTATTTTGAAGTCGAGTCCTTAGCTAATTAGCATTAAATATGCAAAGCAAACGACAAACCCTTTTTGCCCGAGTGAGTGCGCAGCTATTTATTGCTGGCGTTTAACTCGCAACTATCGATCAAAATGGCAGTGTTAAGAAAGAGTGGGCTAAGAGTTTCTGCACCCACTCAAAACGTCGCTGATATTCAATAAATTGTGTGCCGGACTGCCAGGAAAATGGCCAATTACGTGCAATAACGAGCTAAGAAGTATGCCAGGGCAGCAGCAGCTGTCCAAGGGTTGAAGAATGGGAAATGGGGCAAAGGGGAAAGGGGCAAGAGAAAAATGTGGGTTGCAGCTTGCTTTGGAACTCGCTCGACTGCACTTAACATGAATGGCCATTTTTCCAATCATTTACTCGGGCACTGCGCATTCTAGAAAACGGTTCAACGAAGTCCTTTCTTCTCCTCTCCTGTCCTCTTCTCTACTCTCCTCTCCTGTCTTGTGTGTGCTTAAGAAACTCGGCTGCAGGTGGCTTCGATAATCACTTTAATGTGCTTGGCCACATTAATTGCATTTCGATTAAATTTGACATTGACAATGAAACTGTGGAAAAAACTCGATACGAATTCAATTTAAATTTTTGATTTGCTTTCACAGAATTTCACTTGCAAGCGGCTACTTTCGCAGCAGCGATACGCCAACAACAACAACAACAACAGCAGCAGCAGCAGTTGATGCAGTAGCAACAACACCAACAACTGGCAGCCAGCGTTGCTTGAATACGCCACCCACAACACCCAGCAGCCCATTGCGAGAGCCGCCACAAAGTCCTTCGGACGGACAGACTTCATCGCTGAGCTCGCATTCCGTGTCCAGTGACATCTTGTTGGGTGAGTAATGCAAATTCAGGCTCTCTACTTGAAATACTTGTGGCACAACTGAGGAATACTCTGTTGCGCCTGCAAAGCGAAGAGGAATTATATTTAAATCTGATTGAATTTAGTTCAATTATTCCTCAAAGTATTGAGCTGGGTCTGAAAAGTATTTGATGGTTGATCTTTGGATTTATATTGCAAGTCTTTATAAATTGTAGTCTACTCGAGGGAGAGAAACTTTGACATTCTGGGAAGATTATTACAACTAAAATTATCATAAGCTGTTAAGATTAATTCCAAACTCTTCATTGACAGATGCGACTGTTAACTAAAGCTTTATTGTTTCCCTTTTATGTTCATAATACTTGCTAAGTTGGATATAATTTATTGTTATTCAACTTTAGAAGAATGTGCGTGTAACTTGAAAACTTTTAAAGGGATTTGCTCTAAGCTATCGATATGTGTTATAACATACTCTAGTAGATATTCCTAACTTATTGAATATGAAATCTCCCAGAAAATTATAATGATTATATTCTGAATAGAATTTGCTAGAATGATAATGTAATGTATAAACAAATCAATGTAAATAACGTATACCACACGTTGTTCTAATCATTGTGGTATATTCATTTATGTAATCAAATTACTATCATAAAAATTGGCAAAAATTATCCTTTCATTATTTATCTAGATAAATATTCAATGAGTAAGCTTTAGTGTAATAATAATAATAGTAATAATTTGTTCTTTTTTTATCACTCTAAATGATGAAGTTTTTAACATGAACATTTGCTTACATTAACATTGTTATGTTAAATAGCAGTCTGTTAACAGCTTCAATAGACTCTGATAAATTCTAACTAGAATTTCTCTCAAATGTTTGCCAAAATCAAAACACCCTTCTAGTCAAACTAGTTTCCAGGGTATGTGCAGCATTTGTTACACTTTACTTAAATATACTTTATTTTTTTTCTGCTGTGGCTCTCGCTCTGTTATTTATAGCTGCCCAGTTTCTCTCACGAAACAGATCATGACCCAGGAAAGAAACGGGCAACAAAAGAAGCAACAGCAACAGCAACCATAGCAACAACAACGAGAGCGAAAACGAGAACAACAAATAAAATCGCAACATTTTATTGAGGTTGCTGACATTCAGCCAAACATTGCACATGCCTCTGGTTGCTGTGGCAGCAGCAACTACATCCCAACGGCTCCCACTGACGTTGTGCGACGACCTAAAATGTTTTTGGTGCTGGGTTTTGGGTTTCGGCATCGGCATCACCATCAGCATCAGCATCGGCTTTGGCCAGGGAAAAATTCAGCCTGCAAGCTGCATGCCACACACACTCGATGCTACATGTGTTGTAAAAGTGTTGCCCAGGAATGCCACAGGCAACAATCTCTGCTCTAGGCCCATGTGGTTGCTGCTGCCGTTGTTGCTGCTGCCACTGTTGTGGCATCGTGTGTGACGTTTATATGGATTTTGTGTGCTTTGCCATTCTGACATGAAAGATTCTGGCACAAACAGCGGGCGGTTGTGGCTCTTTTTCCATTGTTGTTCCTTCTTGTTCTTATTGTTTTTGCTTTTGTTGTGGTGCAAATCCTTGGGGACAAAAGTTTGTCAAGCGTGTTGCTGTCTTTTCAAGTTAAATAGCCTGTTAGATTGTTTGCTGATAAGTTGGCCAAATGCTTTATGTTTTCATTCCCCGAGTCCCAGATGAAACCTAAGGCAGCAAGTGTTGTTTTATCATTTGATTAGGAATATAAGAAGAAGCATTGCTCAAATAAATAAAACAAACTTGATAATTAAAATACTTTAAAACCACATATTTTAAAGAATTTAATTCAAATATTTGCTACCTGAATTATTCGCCCAAAAGTATGCTATAAAAATTTAAGGATTTCAGTTTATAGATTTTACTTTTCTTTCTCTATTAAGAACAACTTCAATTAACATTAATTATTTATATTTTTATTTTACAAAGTTTCATATGATATTTAACGTTCATTTTAAGAAAATAGATGAAGACCTAGTTCGTTGCTTAGAGTCCAAAAAATTAATCTTGCTTCCTTTAAATCATATAAGTCTTTTTTTCTTTTAAATCATATAAATCATATCATATATAACAACGAAAGAATAACAATAAGATTTCGGAAATATTTAGCCTGATTAATGTACAAAATTTATATGTTACTAAACACTTTAGTCAAAAGCTTCAATACTCTTTTTATTATTATTATTTAAAATCATTTTGAAATATATTTTGGGAAGACGAATTGAATGAAGATTGAAATATAGTCTTTTTACTCGAATGTTCCATTTTTTTTTTACGATTTTTTTGATTTACATTAAATTGTTGGTATAAATGAATAACAACATATTAAAAAAAAAAAACTACCTTAACTCCACATCCTTCAGTTATAATTATTTACCATACATATTATAGAAACACTCCCAACAAATTGTGTTATTTGACAAATATTCAGATTTTTAGCAAATCTTGAATTCCATATGGAAACTTCCAAGACTCAACTTCACATTCTCCTTTTCTTCAACTTTGTGCGATAATTGCAAGTTAATCCAGCTAAATACTTAGTCATAATTTCTCACTCCAAGTGATAATTTCTAATGCCTACTTTATAGCTTGTTTACAGCTCTTTGATGCCAGCATATCAGTCAAACCCCAAAGGCAGAGCCACAAGCAAAAACAACAACAACAGCAATCGACAACTAGTAGCAACAAGAATAACAACAACAACGGTAGCAAATAGCACAAACTATGAAAAAAATGTGCAAAGTAAACAAGAATTGTAAAATCTAGAAACAGCAGCAGCAGCAGCAGCAGCAGGGGCATAATAATGAGCAAATAAATAAAACTAAACGCATTTGCGCCACTTTGTTGCTGTGCTGTTGTGCTTGTTGTTGTTGCTGCTGCTGCTGGCGCTGCCCATGACGTTGCTCAAGTCATTGAACTTAGGCAAGCGAAAAAAGAAGAAAACAACAAAAACAAATGAGTAACAGCAGCCGGCGCGTTGATAAGTGAAATGCAATGGGCGCACGCCAGAAAATGGGCATGGTCATGCATTGGCAT
Organism: Drosophila albomicans; assembly: GCF_009650485.2. Taxonomy (NCBI): domain Eukaryota; kingdom Metazoa; phylum Arthropoda; class Insecta; order Diptera; family Drosophilidae; genus Drosophila; species Drosophila albomicans. The sequence continues at coordinate 43,333,490 of NC_047629.2, read as the reverse complement.
AGGCAATGGCTAAAGTAACAACACAACAACAATAACAACAACGACAGACCACGTGGAGATGTGGTGAAGGGGCTCTGCCTACCAGCAAATAACTCTCACTCAATGCACACACACACACACACACGCTCATTCTCGCTCACACTCTCTGCACGCACACACTGACAGCGATTACACAATCATGCTGCAGTGCAGCTGCTGTTGCATTTTCTCTTCCTGGTTCGTCGACGTCGACTGCGACGTCGCGTGTCTTATGGCGTCGAAGAAGAAGATGTGTGTGTGTGTGTGTGTGTGTGGAGATCAGGTTTTATCAGGCAAATGCAATCGAACATGTTACGTTTGTTGGGGGCGGCGGGCGGGCACGAGCACAAGCACGAACACAAACACGAGCCCGAAGTCTTTGGTTCGTTGAATTGTCGTCGACCACACGAAGCATTATTTGCCCGTCTTCTTCATTGCTTGCGGTTGTCGTTGACTTTTCGCTTTCGATCCTCGTTGACGTTGACGCCGCGACGTCGTCGTCGTCGTCGTTAGCGGCAGCGTCGTTGTTGCCGTTTTCTTGTTATTTACAGTTTCTGCTGCTTTCGCTGCCGTTGGAAAAATAGCAAATACTTGTATGCAGCGCAGCTAGCTAGCTGATCATTGACTTTCGTTGCTTCTCTTTTGTGCCAGGCATTCGTCATGGAAAATGTGTGAGGCGGCTGCGGTTGCGAAATGGGAAAATTGTGCGCATAAAGCACTTGGGTGATTTTTCCCATTTTTATTATTTTATTTCCTTGACTGCGCAACATTGGTTTGATATTGCGCGGGAGTGAGAAGGATGGCATGACAATGAGGAGTTGTAGTTAGACATTGACAACAAATTGATGTACAGTAGGGATACGTTAATAACATAATTATGTTAATTAGCATTAATACCTTGCGCTGTTATCAATATCAGCTTAATAAATAATAATAATCTTCTTATAGCTTTAAGTACATTTATGTATGTACGTTCCGTAGAATTAATTTATAAAAATAATTCCTATTTTATTTATAAATTCTTAATCTCCTTTTCAATCGTACTGGTTCCCACTGCTTTCATATTTAAACTTCTTTCCGCTATGTTGCGGGCGTCTTGCAGAAGTTTGGACAGAGTGCAAAGCGCTGCTTAAAAAAAATCTTTGAACAAAACTCGTTTGGCACTTTCTACTACCTAAGAACAACAATAGCAACAACAACTACTTTTGAGTGCAACTCCAACATTTTAACTTCCGTATTATAGAACTAGTGCTCTCTCGCTCCCTTTCTTGCATGCACACGCATTTCGATGAGTGAGAGAGCGCAAAGGTTCTTTGACTTTGATTATGCTCGCTCTCACTGCATCGCGCTCTCTCGCTGCCTAGTGCAGAACTTTGTAACGGTTCTCTCTTGGCGCGCTGCGCTTTCGTAGTGTGTGTGAAATTGATCTTGAGTGGAGTGTGTGCACTTGAAGTTGGCGTCGACGTTGCGTCGTCGTCGTCGGCAGAGCTGCCCACGGGCAATAGAAATTGAAAATAGCAACCAGGAACAGAAAATCGCCTCTGCAAATGGAAAAGTGCAGTAAAAAAGAAAAAGAGAGTGCGATTGCGATTGCGTGTTGTTGCTGTTGTTGTCGCTTGTTGTTGCTTGCAGTTTGTAGCTTGCAGATTAGAAAGATAGAAGCAATAACAGCACCCCCTCGCTGCAAATCTGTCGCTGCTGCTGCGGTTGCTTCTCTGCTGTTGAGTCAGCCTCGTGCTCAAACGGCGCTACAAAAGTTTTTCCTACTCCATGGCAGCCACAACACATTCTATTTTCCTGCTCTTTTCACACAAATACGCAAACACATTTGCACTCCACACTCATACACACACACACACACACAGACGCACGCGCCTTCTTTCTTATTCTTGTTCTTTTCTTGCGCGCTCCATCGTCGATTGCAGCTGTAGTTGTAGTTGTAGTTGTAGTTGTCGTAGGTTCTGCAGTTCTGCAGTTTGGTTTGAATTTCTGTTGCGCATTTGGAGCGCTGCGAAGTTGGCGCTTGGATCTCGTCGAGGCGAGAGTTTTGTACGCGCGATCGCACATTTTCACATTTTCCATTTGGCATTTTCCCAATCGGAGTTACGTCGCCGTTTCGCCTCCGCTTTCGCGATCCTCTTCTGCTTCTCACTTTTTAGTTAAATCGCTTAAATTGTGAACGTGTCCTGCTCCAGTTGCAGGAGTCTGCGTATCCAGTGTGAACTGCCAAAATGTGAAGAGTTCTAGTGTGAACAGTTAAAGTGTAAACAGTTGAAGTGTGAACAGCCTTAATAATAAAGATTAACAATTGCGGAAATTTAACGCTAATTGTGCATTATAATCAAATCGCTAAATGATTTTTATTAATCTTGTGTGCTCAAGTGAAGTGTGAAAAACTAGCAGATTTAAGACTTTTAAAGTGGTTATGAAATAATGAATGATCATTGATAAACTTTTTTGTATAGTTTGGTTTTTTTTGTAATATGCAAATATTTTTAGCAGTTTTAGAATTTGTTTTGAAGATTAAAGATTATCTAATTCCCCAACATTTATATCTAGAATATAAACTAATATTACCTTACATATACATACATGCTGAAGCTAGACTCTAAAAAAAGTAAAAGTAGTCATTAAAGATTAATTAATTTTTTAAACATTTAAATCTGTAAAATATAACATTATTAAATTTGAAATACATGCTGAAGTTAGGTTTTGAAAAAAGTTTTTATTAGAATATAGAAAAGAATTAATAGTTTTTTTCATGATATAAAGTGGAACTATAACATAGGAAGAAGTACCATTTTTTATTAAAGTAGAAAAGTACAGCAAGAATTTTATAGTTGCGATAGGAATTGCATCAAATTTGAAACTTTTATATAGAAAAGATTTTTCAGAAAAGTTCGGTATAAAAATTTAGGTATTCCATGGCTGCTAAGAAATCTCAAGCCTATAAATTTAATAGCTAGTTGGTAATATCTTACAACATGCATAATTTCCAAATAGTCAGCTACTGATTGCTTTAAGGAAAAGTCGTAATAAGCCTTTATTGCTTAGCTTATGTGGTAAATGACTAACAAGAGAAAAGGAGGAACATAAATCGGAATCGAGAACTGGAAAGGCCATAAAAATGCTGAGAACGCTCCGGCGAGTGTTGCCAGTGCTGAATTCAATTTGCGTGATGATGTTGTTGATGATAATGGATGCGAATACGAATGCGAATGTGAATGTGAATGCAGCGACGCCAGCAACATGGATGTGTACCAAATAGAGCTGGAGGCGCAGGCACAGGCACAGGAACAGGCACAACTACGCTCCCAACTGCTGATCGTCGACACTGTGGTCAAGAACTTGGGGCAACCGACACGCCCCCCAGAGGATAACAATATTGCAGATTTAGATATAGACGAAGAAGAGGACGACGACGACGAAGAGGAGCAGCTGGAGCAGCAAATAAACGGCGAGGAAACCGCTGAAGAAGACGAGGAGGAAGAGGAAGTGGACGACGAGGAAGAAGAGGAGGAGGAAGAGGAGAACGACGACAACAACGAAGCATTGCCAGAAGTTTGCTTCGATGCAAATTCCGATTTCAATTTGCATTTCTTTGACACTCCCGAAGATTCATCCACTCAAGGCGCCTACAGCGAAGCTGGCAGCCTAGACTCTGAACTCGACGACGAGCAGGAGCAACACCAGCAGCAGCAGCAACATCATCAACAGCAGCAGCAGCAACAACAGCTGACGACAACGGCAACTGCAGTGAATGCAGCACAGGAGCTGCAGCATTGTCTGAGTGGCATCGAGACAGATCCATTGCAGTTGCTGCAGTGCGAGGGATACTACAGCGCAACGCCAGCAACAGCAACAGTTGCTGCCGCCACAGCAGCAGCAGCAGCAGTAGTAGGAGTAGCAGCAACATCGGCAACAGTTGGTGGCACAACAGCAGCAACTGCAGCAGCAGCAGCACACTTGAGCTGCACGGCATTGAGCAATGGTGGAGGTGCTCTGTACGCCATCAGCAGTGTGCATCAGTTTGGTCCCGCCAGCAACAGTTCCAGCTCAGCCGGCGCCCATTCATCGCCCGACAGCGGACGCAGCAGCGGCAGCGGTTGCTCCTCCAGCTCGAGCTCTGTCACCACCGTCTCATCGTCATCCTCATCATCGTCCTCGGCATCCAGCGCTGAGCATTTCAATCGCGCGACGCTTCTCAATGCCAGCCAACCCCAACAGCTCCAGCTACAACTACAACAACAACAGCAGCAACAGCAACAACAGCAACATCTCAACGGCCATACAACATCCTCGTCAGCGGTCAGCTCCTCCTCCGGTCACGCGACAGCATCTTCAACTGCTGCGCATTTGAGCAAAGGACACGCAGGTATGTGAGCTCGGAGACTGTTTGCTTCATGTCTTTCAATTTATTGTTAATAAATCAACATTACACACACAACAACTGTGATATAGGGTGTATTCGACTGTGTGATACGCGTTAGTATCTTTAATATAATATATATAAATGCTTATGTAGAGAGGAACTACTTTATTCAAGTTGTTTACTATCCCAACGATATGAAATATTCTGAAAGGACTAAGAACAAACATTTGAGTAGTATTTTAATATTGAAAACTCCAACTTAAAACTTGTACTTGCAATTACAAATTTTCTTTAGGAATCATTGCATTATCCATAAATTTCCAGCTCTCGTAATACTTTAATTTCTTTCTAATACTATGATTTGTATCAAAGAAATGTAAAGTTTTTCATTATTTGAAGAAAAGAAACGTAATTTGAAATTTAAAAACTGCTTTTCTTAACTTAATAGATTTATGAAGGTTTTTAAATAGTGTGATCAAAACAGTAACTTTATTGTAGTTATTTAGTTGCTATACGATTGGTATAAAATTTTTAGAAATGCTTAAGTGCGATGTTTTTAATTTGAATAATAAGTATTCAGGACTTATTTACGAGCAAGGCATAGGTTAATCAATTCGATGATCATTATATTTTTGAGCTTTATATTATGTCGAAGTTTGATGTTCCTATTCCAAATATTAAGTTATTATTTCTGAGTGAGGAAGGTATAGTTTTCAACTGATTTAGGAAAATAAACTTTAAGAAAATATTAAAATTTTCAATTTGAATAGGTTATGCAAAGTGTGCTCAGAGCAGTTACTTTATTTTATTTTGATATTATCCAATCGTAATGAAATTTTTTGGAACAATTAAGAATTGGATTATTATAATGTAAGCAAATATTCTAGACTCTAACTTTAAAAATACTTTTGCAACCATATTATTACTTAATGTATTATTCGAGTATTGTCAAAATTTTTAAATTATTTAGTAGCTTCTGAGGATGTATTTTTTTAATCTAACAGACGGACGTACACACATCGTTATATTGTTTAGCTAGATCAGATTACTCGAAGAAACCATATATTGTTTAGGTAGGTTAGATTTCTTGAAAAACCCATATATAATTTGATGATATTGTAGTTATAGAAATTTTCTACTGCCTCCAATCGAATATACCCTGTTTTTTTCTTTTGATGCCGCGCATGTTAGTCGTGTTTTCAGAAAGTTGCCTCGCCATCGTCTTTATCTACATTTTTCGCTCAATCTCCATGGTATTCGCTTTTCCGCGTCTGCTTCTTCTTCTTCTTCTTCGTTTGCTAGCTTTTTGCGGAAACTATTAAGACGCCGCCTGGAAAATGTGAAAATGAATGCAATTCGCTTGTGTTGTTGTTGTAGTTGTTGTTAGTTTTAGTTGCCGCATTTGAGAGCTGTGGCAAGGAAATTGCTTTCATGTTGCAAAATGTCTGTCAATGTTGCGCTGTGTCGTAGCATGTGGCATGCAGCATGCGGCAAGCAGCGCTGCCTCGCTGGTTGCCATTGAAAGCCATGAAAATGTGTTTTCATTTTCATAAATAACCTGAAATTGCGCAAAATGAAAAAATTGTTTTTCATGTAAAGTCTTCAATTTGCTTCGATTGTGCGGCATTTTATTGCGGTAAAAGGGAAGTAATAAAATGGATTCAACACTTTTCAGTTTTAATTTTTATTCATATCTCACTTTTTCCACCATTTGATGTGCTATAATTTGATAGTAATTATTTGATGTGCTATAATTTGATAGTAATTGTTTTAACATTGATTTTAATACCTAACATTTAATATTGGGTTCGCTTTTTGCTTCCTAGTGATAAAGGAAATACAATTTGGTTCAAATAAAAAAAAATTAATTGTAATGGAGACTAAAATTATTTGAGGAAAGTCTCTCAAGAGTTAAATTTAAGATTTTTGGTATATATAATAATAAGTTAGTCCTTATGATTCCTGATTTGGTTGCGATCAGATAAAAATTGGGGAATCAGATATAAAATGGAAAAAAACGTCTTCTTACTACGGGGGTCTTAGATGCTGGGGCTGACAATGTGGTATATTTTGAACTCTTTGGTATATATGGATTACAGTATGGTAGTAGTAGTAGTATATTAGTAGCATATACCATATATATGTATGGTGGATATGGAATGTAGTACTATATCAACATACCAAAAACAAAGCTTTCCAGTATTTCTGAGGTATATTTTTTCGATTTTTTTTTAAGAATAATACCGGACTGTTTTAGTTTTATTTAAAATGAGTAGCGGAAACCTTTCTAGTTACCTTTGTTACTTGTTTCATTATCATAATAAAGTGTTGTAATTATTCAAATAAAGTTAGAGTTGATTATGAGAGACCTTTTATTGACAATTCGTGTAAAATGACATAATTTGTTATTTGTACTTCTTTCATTTCCATTTTGGAAAATAATTTCTTATTTTATTCTTATATAACATATATTGTAGATATCTTTTAAGTCTAGTTAGCTGTATTAATATGCTAGGCTAAGAGATGAGGCAATGTCGAAACACTAAAGAATCGCTTTATCTCTTTAAGTAAACTGAATATATTTTTTATAATTGAGCTTAGAAATAAACTGAAAGATAGACAAAATGTTAACTTTGTCATTTGTTAAGAGAAGAGTCTTCCTTGTTTTCTATTTAACTGAAGATTCAACACCATAACCAATTAAAACAAATTAAATGATCGTATGAGCATTAGGCAAACTTAAAATATATTGTCATATCTGAAGAATTGAAGCTTTAGCTAGCTTAGAAATAATCTAAAAGATAGATAAAATGTCAATTAAAACATTTGTTTAGAGAAGAGTTTTATTTTCTATTTGACTGAAGATTAGAATAAAATCCCATACTTATTTTTAACGATTAAGTAAGCATAATAAATATTGTCTTATCTGGAAAACTTAATATTTCGTTAGCTAAGAAATAAACTGAAAGACAGGAAAAATGTCAACGTAAATATTTGTCTAGATCATTTTTGGTTTGTTTTCCATTTAAAGTAAAGGCAGACTAAATATGCTCGTAAGCAAACATAATTGTCATATATGTGAAGAATTGAATGCGGAGTTAGCTTAGAAATAAAAAAAAACGTTAAATTAATCTTTTGTATAGATAAAAGTTTGTTTTATGTTTTCCATTTAGCTGAAGGATGCAACCCCGAAACTAATTGCCACAAACTAAGTGTTGAATGTGCTAAGTTGCAACGGCAGCTTGGACGATTGAAAGCCCTTTGTGATTAACTGGGCACTTGCCACCAGCAAGTTTGCTTCCAGTTGCCACTTGAGTTGGCTGATGGAAAACGATATTGCGCTTTCCTCGCTTGCGCTGGCTTTCTAATTGCGAGTTGTTGCCGCTGCTGTTGTTGCTGTTGCTGTTGCAGTGGCAAGGATTTATTTGCAGCAGTTAATTGCCGCAATTAGTGAGGCAGCTGTGAGCAAGGCGTGAGCAAGCTGCAAACAAATTAATTTAGCCAGAGACGATAAAGGAGGCAGCGACGATGTTCCGATGTTGCGATGCCCTGTCGAAACTAGTTGTTTGAGTGGCAAACAGCAATTGCAACGAAGTCGAAGTCGAAGTCAGCGACATTTTGTTGGTATTCAATCAGTCAGTTGGCATTTTTTTTTGCTTTCTTCTTTTGCTTTATCAGCGTTGCACAAACAACTTGCAACAAAATTATGAACTGGTCGTTGTTGTTGTCTTTGTTGAATTGTCGTTTGTCGCTTGTCTATCGCGTTTGCCGCTGTCTGACAACGCGGAAATGCCAAGCAGCAACAGCAGCAGCAGCAACCACAGCAGCAGCAGCAACAGCAACAATGGCATCTAAATTGTCAACTCACAAAAGCGGCCAAGTGATTTGCATTTGAACACAGCGCGAAAATGAAGCAAAGCAGCAACTGCAACGGCGACTGCGAGTAGCACTTGAATTTCCTTTGCCGTTGACATTTTCCAGACGTTCGTTCGTTCGTTTCGTTTGTGGTTGCTCCACCTACAGTTGCTGTTGTTGCTGCTCCTTCAGCTCTTTTGGATGGAAATTCAATTTGCAATTGCACAAGCGCGTAACGCGGTGACTTGCCTCCTTCGTTTTTTCCCCCTCTCTTTGCTTCTGGGTGTATGTGTGTTGGCGCGTGCAAGTTGCACATTAATTTCATTTCATTTCGCTTCGCATTTCGAGGTGTGGCAACGTCGATTGTTGCAACAAAAAAACGCCTGTGGCAGCGGCAACTGCAACTCGTAGTTCAAACTCCGCGCTTAGTTCATTTGCCTTTTTCTCTTTTGCATTAGAAAAAGGCAAATTGAAATGAAATGAAATGCCAAGAAGCACACACAATTTTCTCTACCGTTGTTGTTGTTGCAACAATTGTTGTTGCTGTTGTTGCTGCCACTCGTCTGCCTCCATTTTTCTTGCAATTTGCATTGCAAATTTTCGGCGCTTGCTGTGGAAATTGTGCGGAGCTGCCACAACTTTAGTTTTTCCTCTTCGTTTCACTCTCTGTCTCTCTTTCTCTCTCTCTATCCTCTGCGTAGGTGGCGTATACGTGATTTTTCGGCATTTTTCCTTATCGCAACATCGCTTGTTGTTTTATTTGCTCAAGTTGAATGCACTTTTGAGCTGCATTTGAATTTGATTGTTGCCGTTTGCTTTTGTTGTTGTTGCCGTTGTTGTTGCAACAATTGCAATTGCCTGTGGAAAATGGTTTTTCCTTAAACATTTTCCTGCCGCTTTCTTTACTTAGCGAAACATTTGTAGTTTGCAGCAACTTTTTAAACTGTATAAATTGCTTTATAAATGTCGATTACTTAATCGGACAAAATGTAGGCGGTGGGAGAGAGTGTGATAAATTAGAAGAATACCCTTTAAACAGCTTTCAAATCTTGGCATGAAAATACCTCCTGTTGACAAAACAGTTCATGATAAGGTTTTAATTTGTAAAGTTTCATAAATGATTTACAAATTTAATAAAAGGAGCAATATTTGTTTATAGTTCCATTTTATACCCACAAAGCAAAGAGTAAAAGAGTATTATAACTTTGTGACTACGGAAAATATATTTAATAACAAGAAGGAAGCATCCCCGACCCCATAAAGTATATACTATATCAATGTCTGTCTGCCTGTCTGTCCGTATGAAAACCTACATCTCGTAAACTAAAATTTTTCTCGGTTACTTTAGTTGCCAATCTGGTGTATTTACTCTACGGTATATTTTGAATATAGTAACTTCTCAATATACCAAATGTAGCTTTTAGAATATGTTGGTTTATCAATTTGGTATACTTTAAGAATAATGCCATACTGTTTTTATCGAATATAGGGAAATGCACGAACTTCTGCTTTTTACATGTTTTTTTGTGCGCTGAAATTCATCATCCCATTGATGCCATTAATTTATCGTAAGCAGAGGATTTATTTGTGGCTCAGAAAACTTTTTAATGACTTTCTTCGCTTTATAAAAAATTACAGCGATTCACAAAATAATTGAACAATTGCTTCCCATTACAATTCATTGTTTGATTAGGAGTTTTGTTCTACTTTCCCTCAGGGACATTTCTAATATGTCACTTGCTTCCTCAACCTGACGACAATTGCATTAATTTGATTAGATTTTCCATTTCACTTAATATTTTGGGCAAGCTTTCCTAATCGACTTACCTGGAGAATCGTTAAAAGAGTGGGAGAAGGACGCTTTTATGGTGGCAATTGCTTAGAGCACAATTTTTATTTGCCATCTCGTTTTGTGAGGGGTGGACGAAGTATTGACAGTTGAACTGTCGCCGCTTGTCACTGACAAATGAGGCAACATTGAGGGGGGCAATGTGTAGCAGATGTGGAGCACTCGATTGCCGTGCCAAACTCATTTAGCAAATTGCCATTACGGCAATTGCTGGCGCCGAAACGTAGGCGAACGTGGCGTATGAGTAATGTGAAGTGAGGCTTGCATAATCAACAGGCGCGACAACTTTCCAAATCTAACCAACAACAATTGCACTTTGCCATTGCAGAGCAACACTCGCAGCAGCAGCAGCAACAGCAACAACAACAGCAGCAGCAGCAACATCAGCAACACTCGCAACAGCAATTGCAACAGCAACAGCAGCACGTGCAACAACAATTTGGCATTGTTGACTCGAGCAACGGCAGCAGCAACAACAGCAACAGCACCAGCAACAACAACAGCAGCAGCAACAACGGCAACATCAGCAGCCACAGCAACAACAACAACAACAGCAACGGCGTCTCTTCGAAATCTTTCGTGCCCTGCAAAGTCTGTGGCGACAAAGCATCGGGCTATCATTATGGTGTAACTTCCTGCGAGGGTTGCAAGGTAAGTTCTTGCATTTACTGACGAAGTTGCATAGCTAATTCAAGTTGCATTCTTCCACAGGGTTTCTTTCGTCGCAGCATTCAAAAGCAGATCGAGTATCGTTGCCTGAGGGACGGCAAGTGTTTGGTCATCCGCCTGAATCGCAATCGCTGTCAGTATTGCCGCTTCAAGAAATGTCTTTCAGCTGGCATGAGCCGCGACTGTAAGTACCACAAAAAAAAGAAATACCGAAACTAAACAACTCGCCAAAAAGTCATGGGGGCCAATTTATGATTAAGTACTCGACGCCTTCCCAAAAGAGCGCCTCCAAAAAAGGCCAAGCAGCAAAAATGTTGCCACAAAGCGTTGCATGAAGTGAATGGAATGAATGCTGCACCTAGTTGGGAAGTTGCAGAGTTGCTGTGTTGCAGTTGCCGCTTGTCGTCTCAAGTTGGCCTATTGATAGCTTTATTAGCCATCTGTGAAAACGTTGCCAGATCCAGCGATTAAAGATTGTGTCTCTTGACTGTCAACTGCTTGGTGTCAATGGGGAAATTGGCAACGACAACAACAACAGCAACAGCCAAAGCATCGACAGCAACAGCCACAGCACTGGCAACAGCAATTGCAGCTTGCAGATTGCAGATAACTAAAAATGTCAGTTGACGCTCGAATCTCTTAATTTGCAGTCTCACCTTACATTATTTATGCCAGAGATTTGTGAAAATCTTAGTGCGATTAACAGTTTTTTATTTAACTAAGATAATCGTTTTTTTAAATCAACCCAAAAGTATTTTGTATGCAACTTGGCGCCGTAGCTTTATTACATTATAATTGATACTAATGACTATATTTAGATATGGAAAAAATGAATAAAATAATGTGACCAACAAATTTCTAAACTGTTCGGATCGAGCTCTTAAAAAATACATATATAAATATTTTTACAAGATTCAAGTCAAGTCAAGTGATTTCTTTCATCAATGTTATTAAAAGTTTTTAATTACGCTAAGATAATTATTTCACATTGTTGTCTTATGCAATTTGGTGTATTCTAAAAGCTATATTAAGTTATGAAAAAATCTTAATAAACAAAATGTCTAACTACTTACTCATCGATTCAGATTTATATCATGAAAAACCAATATGTTCTCTTTATGTGTAATGTGTAAAAATTTCTTAATGCGACTAACAGTTTTTCATTTAACTGAGACAATCATTCAATCGATTCAGGGTTTTTTTTCGATGCTGATTTAATCCATTGGAATTGATATTTGTATGATGTATTAATTATGAAAAAAAATTGAGAAAATAATGTGTCTTAATATTTGTTCAGACAGTCAGTTTGCAGTCTTTAAAAATGATTTAAAATTTGCATATTTTAAAATGAGGTTTAATTAAATTAGTAAATAGTTTGTATACAATTTGTCGCCGTTGCTTTATTGCTTCATATTGATATTAATGTTTCTATTTTATTATGAACAAACGCATAAAGTAAACAGTCGAACTATTTGTTCATATACTCAGATTAAAGCCTGTACAAATTCAATATACTTTACAATAATCTAATTGCATGTGATGTATTGAAGGACATTACTAATTTTCCATTTTCAAATATATATTTTAATTTCTATTGCCCACTCTGCTGCATACTTGTACTATAGAAACAATTTTTAATATTGAGCAGCAACGTTGCAATATCATATTTCCTTAACATTAAAATTATAAATATGTATAATGAATCATTAAGTTCATATCTTCATTTAAATTCTAAAGGAAACTTTAATTTCCTCAACCCAAACTTTTAAATTATCCCGACTCCAAGTTGAGTTACACAAACTTTGGTAAACCGCAAAGCATAATTCCTTTCCACTTTCAACAGAATTTCCTTCTGCTTGTGATGCTTTTGGTTTCATGTGGCATCTTCCTTATGGGTTTTGGTGTTCTACTCGGTTTTGGCAGGGAATGTATTTTAAGGCTCATTCATCTCGGGTTGATTAACTTATTTACCACCAACAAAAGCGCCGTTAACCAACACACAAAAGCCGCAAATAGGAAATGGAAAATGAGAAAGCAACAACAACAACATAAACAATGTGCGACTTAAGTTAAGTTCAACAACAATCTGGCAAACAGATTTTTGGTTGGCAGACAGTCTCCTGACTTTAGACTTTACTTCCTGGTGAAGTCAAACCGCAGCCTTAAAAAGCAAATTAGTTTTTGTTGCACACACACAATTGCTGCCTTTAAATGCAATTTATTTGATGTTGCACAATTAATTGCCTAAAACGCAGCAGCAGCAGCAGGCAGAGAGCAGAGAGAAGGTGGCAAGCAGGCTGTTGCATGTTCAGTGGGTGTGTGTGACAGGCAAAAGACATTTGTTGCCGTCGTTGTTGCTGTTGTTGTTGTGTCACTGTCAGTGCAGTTGCTTGCAACATTTATTAGTCGCCCTGCAACATTTGTTGCCATTTTTTATGACTCGCTTGCGCTGTGTCTGTAACCCACGCCAATTCCTTTTCGCTTCGTTCGTTTCGTGTTTGCCTTTCGCGCATTTTAATGATTTTTCCAGCCAGGTTTTTCTTTTGCTGCTGCAGTCGGAGCAGCAGCTTCCTCATCCTTGTGTTTTGTTGCATATGGAAAGTTTCAATAATTTACTCAAATTGCTTTTGTGGCAGCTTTGTGATTGTTGCTGTTGTTGGGGCGTTTTTTTTTTTTTTTTGATTTGCGCGCTGCTGTTTAATTAGACTGTTTTTGGGCTCTCCAGTTAAGTCGCAAGTCGAGTTTATGGCATTTGCCAATTTGCCAATCGCTGAAGTCCGTGAGAGAATTTCCAATTAAGTTTCGCGTTTCATTTCATTGCGATTTTCGATTTTGCCTCGAAACTTTGTTGGCCAGAAAACTTCAACACGTTTTGGCTTAAATCGTTGTTTACCATCAGCATCAGTAGCAGCCTGAAAAGTCGGAAAAATACGCTCTTTTTTTGGGTCACTTCATTTCGTGCTCCTTTCGCATTCATTTGAGAAGTCAAATAATGCAATTATACGCTGTGAGTGGGCGTGGCACACTTCTTTTGCTGCTGACAATTAAATGCACAAACCATTGCTTTGCGAATGTTACAATTGCTGTTGCAGTTGTAGTTGTAGATGTAGTTGTAATTGCGCTTCTGCCACAATGACACGAGCTGAAAGAAGGAAAATTATACAAAGCAGATGCGACTGAAAAAAATAATTTGTCTTTAACTTTCGCTGACACGATTTAATGTACTTCTATAAAGATTTAATCCATGGCGAGATTCCTTTTTTAAACTAATTGTTCTTAGGAAAACAAAGTAAAACAATAAAGAACAAATCTCCAATTTAGCCGAAATAATATCAAAATTAAACCCGAATGAATTCTTAAATCAAGTTTAACGAAATTCGAAAATATGTTCTTATTTAAAGAATGCAAATATGCCAAAATAGAAACCTGATCATTAATTCTTTCTTTCATTTCAAATAAATTCTAGAGTAGACTTTAAGGATTCTCAAATTGCAAGATTAAATCTCTTGTTTGAGGTTTTCAAATATGCCTAAATTAAACCCACAATGAAAAATATAATTACACAATCTTAACTTAAATTGATTGATAACAATACATTTTATTTAAAGAGCTAAGAGTTTTTAAGTTCTACATTTGTATTTAAGATTTTACATATTAATATTTAAGTTTCTAAAAAGGTATTGAATCTATTTGAGTACCTTATGAATAGTATCATTACAAAATCTATTATTTAGCGTAGCTATTAATGACAGATAAATTTTAAAAATTACTCATTAATTAGATATTTTAGTTCTCGAATTTAAAAATAAAATTTCTTGTTTAAGGTATTCAAATATGCCATAATGAAACCCACAATGAAAAATCTCAAATCATGATTACACATTCTTAACTTAAATTTATTGATTACAATACATTTTACGTAAATATCTACAAGTTTTCATGAACTAAATTTGTAAATTTGTTTTTAAGAGCAGCAATGTAAATAACAGTTGAGCTAGTATAATAGTTACTTATTATATATGGTTTTCTATATTTAAAGTTTTTAAACGAACAAGAAATTTGCTAAAACTTACTCAGCTGTTTATGATTTCTGCCACGATTTGCAGTTAATAAACCTTTTCGTTTAGATGCTTTGGCAAAACTTTTTCAGTTGTTGAAGTGCATAAAATTCCCTAAAGTTTAATTCCATTTGCAACTGTCAGTTGCAGCCACTGTCATTTGGGTGAAATTTAAGAACAGTTGCTGCCAGAAATTGGGTCAGCACCCACAACAGAACGTCAAACAATACGCACAAACGAGCAGAAACACATCGGAAACTGCAGCAAAAATGTTTTGTGGCATTTTGTGTGGCAGCCGCAGCAACAACAACATGTGTTTGCTGTCCTGTGGCAACATTGTTGTTCGAACTTTGCGTTAATCAAATTTTTGGCTAATTGCGAAAGTTGTTGCGGTGCGAACTGTCGTTCCTTGTGGTCACACGTGGCGTATGCGTACTATTTATACTACGTGTTATAGGCTGTCAATCAAAGCGCAATTAAGACGACATTTTGGAGCGCAGCAAAAGTTCTCGCTGTCAAGTTTGGCTTGGGAATGGGCACAATGTTGTCGCCGGCGGCAACAGCAGCAGCAGCAACCACAGTAAGAGCAAGGCGACATAGTAACATAGAATGACTCCACTCGAGTCGACTCGACTCTGACTCCAATTGTAGTCAATTTGAAAGCAAACTATCAAATGTCAGCTCAGTTTCTGTTGCTTCTAGATGCCCAAATCAAACTGTTGTTGCTGCTGCCGGTTGCTGTTGCTGGTTGCTGTTGCGATTGCGTCTGCGCAGCCAGCGAATGACAGCGAAACAACAGCACAAAATGAGAGACGGAATTGTAATTGTGGCCTAAACTGGGTCAGCTGACAGCCAGCTTGTTCTATTCGACTGCGACTGCGAGTGCGAATTGTTGTGTTGTCTGTAGTTGTTCAATTCGTTGCTGTTGCTGTTGCCATTGTTGTTGTGCAGTCGACTTCTTTTTTTTTCCTGTGTTTTTGTGTTTGACAATCGCTAAGCATTGTTGCTGGTGGCAACATCAAAGCGCAGGCAACAGCAGCAGCAACAACGCCTTTTGCCATTGTTTTTTGCCATCCATTGTATTGACTTTATTATTTGGCAATTGAAATTGGCAAGAGAAATGAGCGAAAAACAATAACCAGCAACCAACAACACAACTGCTGTCGAGAATGATTTGTCTCGCGCAGCAGCCAAAACAACAATTTGATTTAAAAGCTTTTGCACTCTCCGATTTTTGAGATGTGCCAATAAACAAAAAACGCGGTATTCCATCTTTAACCTGTTTGACCGTTAGCTGAACTCACAGCGAAGTTCACTTGAGTTCGGCTTAAATCGCATCTGATCCCGTTTTTTTTGGGTAACTTTGAGTTCACTTCCTTTTGAACACGCTCGCCGCCTTTCACTTTCAATTGTCGGAGTCGTCTGCGTCTCAGCAACTTCCGTTGTGGTTGCTGCTGCTGTCGAGTCGATTCACCCGCTCAGCTTTTGCCTGGGCGGTCAGCAACAGAGTCCAATGCACAACGAAAATGCACAAAGATCGAAATCACACAATTAAGAAAGCTATAGTCGAGTGTGATCGACTTTGAATTATCCGCTACTCATACTCTAAAAATATATTATACGAAAATTATACCGCAAAAATACTAAAATAACAAATTTTCAATAGAATCGTATTCTAAACATATACCAAGCAATACTGAAGGCTATATTTGGTATATTGATAATCTACAGTATTTCAAAACATACCATAGTACACAATATATATCGTAAAAGTACTGAAATATACCAAAAGCTATACTTGGTATATCGATATTGGATTGAATTCAAAATATACCATATATTACAAAATATACCATAAAAATTTAAAAAAATTACCGAAGCGTATACTTGGTATATCGATATTAGACTGAAGGCAAATATAATGTAGAGTAAATAAATACCATAAAATACTAAAATATACCGAAGACTTTATGTTTTATATCGATACAATACAATATATACCGTAAAAATACTGAAATATACTGAAGTCTATATTTAGTATTTATTCAAATATACCATAGATTACAAAATATACCAGAATGCAAGATAAAAGGTTTTCTTAACTTCTACATTTTGATCGCAACCAAATTTTCAGGAATCATAAAAACTGTAGTACCAAAATGTATGTACCAAAAATACTCTTCTACTCTTTGGCTAGCGGGTATAAAAGTTGCAAATGTTGAAAAAAACATTTCAATTTTAATTATGTACTAAAAAAATGCGACCCTTGTTGTTGCTTTGCTTTATTTATAAACATTTAGCGTGCAATGGAAATCAAAACAATCGGCAACCGCATCATAAACACTTTTTATCAACTGTAAATTGTAAACAGTAAATAAGCAATAAGAATTTGCTGGGCAATGACAGCAGCAACATCACCTGTTGCAAGCGATTATTGGTAAAGAGCAGCAAAAGCAACAACAACAAAAACTGTCGCTGATAATTGCCACGCCCCTTTTCTGGTTGCAACATTCTTTAACAGCTAATTGCTGATGGTAATTTATGCAATCTACGTGAACGTCACTTTGTCATTTGGTTGCCGCTGTCGCTGTTGCTGCTGCTGCTGAAGTTGTTGCTAATGTTGCTGCCGTGTTACGCATGCGCGCGCCCCGCAGCAACATTGCAAATTAAGTTGCTTGTGTGCTGCACTCGGTGGTAATTGTCGCACATGCTGTTGTTGCTGCCTTTGTCTATTTGTTATTCGAATTAACACTTTTGTCGCTGCGCAAAATTCACAAGAAACAAATCCAACCAGCCGGAATAAACAAACAAATGAATGACGATGACGACGTCGACGTCGACAACAGCGCATAAAATTTCGACGGCAAATAAAAAAATAATAATTATTATAATAATAACAACAATTGTGAACTGCACTCGAAAGTTCAATGCATGAAATGTTGCAACGTTTTGAGTAAAAATCCCCCGCAACAACAACAACAGCAAC
The DNA here is from genome assembly GCF_009650485.2 of Drosophila albomicans. NCBI lineage: Eukaryota > Metazoa > Arthropoda > Insecta > Diptera > Drosophilidae > Drosophila > Drosophila albomicans. The sequence continues at coordinate 43,315,683 of NC_047629.2, read as the reverse complement.
AACAGTTGTTGAATGAATAATCGTATTTATTCTTGCCAAAAAATTCTTGTTATCGCCGCTGCTGCTGTAAAATTTGCACATTTCTGCATCAGTTGCAAATTTTGTTTGCCCAGCAAAACACAAAAAATAAAATGAGTCAACGCCAACGAGCTGTCGAGTTCAGGTCATTTGCATTTGCACTGGGGTAACTTTCCACACACACACACATCGCACACTCACACACACACTCCCACATGGCGTATACTTAATGGGCTTTCCTTGCTTAAATCGCAAATCACATAGCTGAGCACCACACATTCTCCCCTTTACGCTTGAAAGAATCACCAACAACCAAAAATATGACACAAAAAGTGTCATTGTCATTGATAAATGATAAATGAATAACCTTGACACCTGACGATCCCATTTTCGCATTTGTGTGCCAAGCAGCTGATGGCACTTTGCGCCTAATGAGGCTTATCCAATGCGCTTTTTTCGACTTTTTCTCTCTGGCAAAGAGCAGTTAATGTGGTTCGAAATGGGATGCTGATAAAATTTTGTGAGGGAATTAAATTAGAATATATTTTTTATGGAGATTAAATGTTTAATGTAGTGTGAGTGAAATTGAAATCAAAGATTAAGCTATCGCTTTTTGGTATCTAATAAGCTTATCACATCTTATTGCTAAGGAGAATTACGTGAAAAAAAACTTTAAAGATTTTTGTGGAAAATAAACTTCGATATATTTAATATTAATATTACAATTTAAATGAAGTAAAACGTTGATAGAGATTAAAGACTAATTTATTAGATTTTAGGTGATGATAAGCCCAACGGAATTTAACATGCTTTAAATTTAAAATATATTCTGTTCTTATAACTGTTATTTTAATATAAAGTCATCAATAGTGATAACTTCAACATATTATTTATGAACTAAAATATACCTCATAATGATTACTTGCAAATTAATATTTATGAACTCTAAGTGAATGAAAATAACATCCAATTAAAATAAAGGGGCTAATAATATGTATTTGTTTATGTTAAATATTATCAGTCTTCATCAGTCTTCATTTATATAGTTTAGCTTAAATGCAAGTAATAAGCATCTCCGATACCATAAAGTTTATAATTCTCAATCAGCGTCAACAGTCAAGGCGAGTTTGTCTGTCTAGATCACAGATACTATAAAAAAAAGATTTAATTTGGGTTACAACATTTGTTAACAAAATTTCGTCAAAACTATAAATATTAATTATTTATGGACAAATTTTATATTGAGTGATTAAAACCATTTAACATATATCTTAACTTTCTAAGAATATTTATTAATAATGGAACATCCAACAAAATGCAATTAAACCTAAAGTTAACATAACATGCAGTATTTTACTAACAGAGTGTTGCTGTTAAGCTAACAGCTGTTAACTGTTAACAGCACAGCATTGCTGGCAGTTAATAGACAATTGTTAAAGAAATTGGTTTTAGTTTGTGATGAAGTAATTTTAATAGTTGCAGCTTGTAATCGAAGTGCAATTACTGCAATTTCCTCAACCAACAAACCAACCAACAACACCCACGCAATCAATCTGGACAATTACCCAATCTATTATCGAAAATAGAAGTAATGTGCATTTTGTATAGAAAATCGTATCAATGCATTTTCCAATTATCTAGCCATGTGTGCGCACACACAAATTGATGACAAAAGCCATCAACAAATTGCCAAGAAAATGTCGCCCACGTTCAAATAGCGTTCACTTGGTTGTCTGTCAACGCTGAAGATTGGAGGATGGGCTGGGTTAAATAGAGAAAGAGAGAGAGATAGAGAGGAGGGAGGGAGAGAGAAAAAGGGAGAGCGAAAGGGATTGAGGAAGACAATGGCGACGACAGCTGCTGCGTTTTGCTTGCTGTTTTGTGCAGTGCGATGCGATGCGATGCGAGCGTTGACTTCTAAATGTCAATCACAGACAGTATAGTATGCTGCCCCAATGCGCCTTTCCCCTCCCCACCCCACCACCGCAAATGTGTGTGTGTGCGATGAATACGAAATGTTTAGTGAATATCATAAAAGTGTATATGCAAAAAAATGTGAAGCACTCGCTAAGCAATAGCAACAGCAACAAACAATAACAAATCACAGCGAAAAAAAAGCAAAAGGCAAACAACTAAATAAAAAATACAAATCAAGAAGTTTATAAAATTAGCCAAGGCAAGTTGTTGTTGTTGTTGTTGTTGTCATTGTTGTCGCGGCTAGTGCAAAAATAAATGATTATGATGCGTTGCCATTCGCCATATAAATGCGTATACTTAATAGTTGACAACACATCGCAGCAGCAACCACAGAGTGCGTTGACAATTGCACCCGTTGGGCGAGGTTCAACGCCCCCAAAAGTCGCTTCAACAACGTGACGAAGTCAGAGACGGAGACGAGCGACGGGCGTTGCACGCATTTTTCTTCTTGACGCTTCCGCGATTCTGCCAGCAGCAGCAGCAGAAGCAGCAGCAGAAGCACTTCAGAGTGTCGACATTATCAGGCAGCGTCTGCTTTGATAAAGCAGCCAATTGCAACAGTTGTTGTTGCTGCTACTGTTGCTGCTGCTGCGTCACGCGTCGTTGACTTTGTCTACATCACATTTTGTTTGGGCAAAACGCCACAAGGAAGAGCAAAAAGCATTATGACTCCACAAACTGATTGCCACATTATGCCAAAACATAAATTGACCGCAGCAATTCAAGTTGCAACTGCTGCTTGCATTGCTGTCAACAGTTGCTGCTGGCGAACAACTAAATCAAGCAGCTATTAATAGTTGTGGATGCCAAAAGAGTGAATAAAGGTTTTTCAAGAAGGCAAATGACAACGTTTAAAATAACCTATATTAGCCAAAGGTCAAAGCAACCAGCACTAAATTAGTATTTAGTACTAAATTTAATAGAAAAGAGAGTACACTAATTAGTAATCTATGATTCAACAACAATGATAATAATAAATTTTAACTATAAATTTAGTAGAGCTCAAGGAACATTAAGTAATGAGAAATATGAAGAACACACTTACTTAAAAAATAAAGCGAACTTTTTAGTAAACACAAAATACAAATCTAAAAGCAAATACAAAAACATTGACGTCACATATTAATAAAACTGAAAATTGGGTTGATTTAGACATGTTGATGCTTCACATAAAGAGGAATTTTAGAAACTTGTTTGTGTAGCCTCAAAAATTTGGCATAAAAACAAAATTTGTATTTTTAATTAATTTTAATTTAATTCACGTGATAGTTTCAAATAGTTTGCCAATGGGAACAACTCTTCTTCTCATTGTGTTAATTAATTTTAATTAATTAAAAAGCATTCGAACTAATTTGTGTGCTGCTTTCAAAGCTGCTCTATTTCGGATTTTACATATTTTCATAATTCTTTTAGTATTTGTATAGAGCAATCTTAAAGACACCAAAGTTCGTTTTATTCAAACACGAATTGAAAAAGACACGTGTACTTTGATAGGTTGTGCATAAATATATTTATCTAAATACAAAGTTAGGTGTTAATTGAAAAATGTTACAAATAATAATATTCGTTATTTCAATAAAATAACGATGATGATTGTAATTATCAGTTATTAAGTTAATACCCAGCAATAAATTTCGGGATAAATACGTCTAGTTAAATCTAAAACTCATTAAAGTTGTGCAAAATGTCAAATTTGCTTAACCCAAGTGTGTAAAAACTTCACTTTTGCAATCCCGAAATTAAAATTATAAAGAGAGATTTATTTGATTGGAGCATTATGTTGCCTGAATCCAGTATTTAATAATAAAATAATGTAGCAACTTTATTGTGAATGAAAGTGTTAGAAAGCTATAGTAGAGTATAGTCAATTGCAATAAATGCAAAACAGATCGTTATTATCATTTAAATATACCAAATTACCGCATCGGAAAAATACTGAACCATACTGATATTTATATTTCGTAAACTGCAATAACAAGTGCTATAATCATAATTATAACCCTATATCTTAATTAATTAGTGTCTGAAATCTAAGTCTAGATCTAGATTTAGACAGACGAACATGTTCGGCACAAAGTTAGAATCCCCTTTTACCATCTCGGTAATGGGTATAAAAAGTAGTAACTATTCAAGTTTGTAATACTAGAGTTCATCAAAGTCGCTTTGAAGGGCAACTCGCAAAATTCGATTGATTGATCGACAAGAAATTAAACAGAGTGAAGTGAACTTCATTCACTCTTTTGCTGCTTTGCCAACTTTGTATGTCTCTAGACAGCTTAAATGCGGAAAAAGTAGCTCGATATCAAAGAAAGAGAGAGAGAGAGAGAGATTGCCGCGCCCCCAAACAGTTGCTCGTGGCATTTCTTAAACGCGCTGCGTTTTATTTAATTGCAACAAATTTACAACAACGCCAACTGCGATTGCAGCTGAAGGCGCAACAAGCGACGAAGTCAGCAACCAACAAACAAACAATCAAACAAAACAAAAACAAAAGCAAAAGCAACAAAATGGTAAAAGATTTAAACAGATCAAAGTGTTGTTTGCCCGGGAAACGGAGCGAAGCAAATAAAGGAGGGGAAAGAGAAAGAGTGGAGAGGCATTTAAGTTATGCGGTTGCACATGTAACAGAAATGAGGAAGCGGCATTAAATGCGGACAGACTTGCAACAATCGCAGCCAACGCACAAATCAGTGAAGCGTTTGATTTTGAACAGAAATGCGAAAATGTTAAAGACGAGGCGGCAATACCAAAGCAGCAAAGCAGCAAAGCAGCAGCGCTTCACTTGCAACAGCCGCAGCAACAGCAACAGCAACTGCGAGGCAAACTCAAGTCGAGTTGAGTCTGGCTAACAACCTCAACCTCAGCTTTGGCCAGTTGCCTGCTTGTCTTCAATTAACACGCCGCTTCGTTAAGTGATGATGTTGCTGCCTCACTTGTTGTTGTTGTTGCTGTTGTTGCTGTTGTGTGTGGCATTTCCCTTTAGGAGCGCACTGAATGCGTTGACCTTTCGCTGTGCGCTCTCAAGTGTAGCTTGGCAACTTGGCGGCAACTTTGACAGTCTCTCTTGTGCACCTCCAGCTAAAGTTGCTGAAGTTGCCCCATGGCTGGCCATTTGATTTAACTGCTTAATCAAGTGAAGTTGATGCTGCTTGCAGTTGCAGTTGCAGCTTGAGGTTGCATGCTAAATTGCTTGATCTGTTGTTGATCTGCTGCCTGCCAGTCGCTGTCATAAGCACAACTCTATAACCAGCTGCCAGCAGCATCATCATCGTCATCATCATCGTGATGATCGTCGTCGTCGTCGTCGTGATCGATGACCGTTTTCCTGTTGCTTGTTGCAAGTTTGCTACTAAATTAAATCAAAGCTGGCAGCGTGTTAAAACGTGCTTGACATGCCACCAAGGGGCAGAGGCAGCAGCAGCTGAGGAAATCAGCACTTGAGACGCGTGTGCGATGCCCTTTCCCCTCTCCCCTTCTACTCACCCTTCTATCATTGCTCAGTTAATATCCACTTTTAGCATGCATTTGCGTTGCACGTTGCACGTTGCATGTTGCGTGCTGCAAATTAGTTGCAGGGATAGCAAGTCAGGTTCCCTTTTTTTTCGCATGTACTGCATAACGGTCTCTTGATTAGGGAGCAACAAAAAAACAAAAAAAAAAAAAAACGAAAAAAAAGAACTGCCCGCATTTGCGCCCATGTTAAGCACAACTTTAACCAGCAATTACCACAATATATAACCCAGTGGGCGGCAGCATGGGGCGTGGGCGTGGCGCCTTGGCACCATTCAAGAGCGTTGTAATGCTGTTAGGCTCACCGAAAAAAAAAAACAAAAGGAAAATATGAATATTTCTACCCATAATTACACGTACTACAAAGTAACTTCTGACGTGAGGGGGGACGAAACATTTATATACTCTGTAGACAATAAAAAGGGGGTCAAAGCAGGACATTTACCTCTTCAGTAAAAAGGTTAAATCAAAGTGCAGAGAAGTTGATGCAAAACGTTTATGACATGCCAGCAATTTTGTTAGACCTCTTTTTAGGGAAGTTAGAGACATGAGACGTTGATGGGATCTTAACGGAATTTAATAAAAATAAAGAAAATAACTGCTTATAGTTTTTTCCATTTTCGATATCATTCATATATATCTTAAATATTCAAAATGTCAATTGAAATGCCAATTTAGAAAATACTAAACAGTGTATAAATATAGCAAAATGTTAACATTAACATACAAGTGTTAAAATATACCATATTTATATAGCGAATAGAAATAGAAAATATACCAAAAGCGGCATTTCGTCTATGAATATACTACTATTTTGAAAATATACCATATACAATTTTATCTTGAAGTTCTTATAAGTTTCATATCTGATCACAACGAATGTTTAGGAAATTTTAAATACTGTAGTTATTATTGCGTATTTGTCAGAGATCGGATTTGGCTTTAAAAATACACTTGTTGAAAGAGATTTAATCAATGTTGATTACATTGTGAAATATGTGTACAGCATAGACTTTTCCAATCCATTTTAAATACATACCTATGAAATTGACTTAATTGATGAGTCTACGAAAACTTTTTCAAGCTGCTCCCATATCATTAAACTCATCAAAGTTACGAATTTTGCTTTCATCACTTGCATAACAATTTATCTTTATCGCTTTGCCAAAAGTTTCCTTTAGACTTTCTCCCTCTGCAACTCCTTAAGCTTTTCATGACTTGCCTAATGAACTTTTCTTTCACTTTTTGACATATCTGTATCATACCCTGCAGCGGATCTCTTTGGCTTGTATCTAATGCGGAAATACTTTGGGTTTCTATTGCTTTTATTTTTTTTGTTTTTTTGGCAACTAGCAACATGAAATTGTCAAACGTTGCATCCTGTTTCCTCTTGCAACTTGATCGAAAAAAATGTATGAGGCAAGGGGCAACTTACAAAGCTGACATGAAAAGTTACTTCCTTATTGCAAATGCCCCCACACACTCACACACACACACACATGCTGTACACACGTATCTAAGCCGACATCTAAGCCAAGGCTTATGTAACTGCCAGCAGTCGCCATCTTTGAGCGTTGCAGTCTCATTGCTGCTGCTGCTGTTGCCGTTGCTGTTGCAAATTGTAAAACGTGCCGCCGGCCACGTTGCCAAATGTGCGGCAGGCAGCTTCAAAATGCAAATGCATCTAACACCGGTTGGGCAGCTTTTTGTTGCAATCTCACGGATGCAACACACACACACAACAACAACACATAACAACAACACAGAGCAACAACAGCAAAATCTCGTTACTCAATTTCAATTGGTTTGCTGCCGCTGTTGCTGCCGCAGTCAACGTCAACGTCAATCGCTGTCAACGTCGCTGCTGCAGGCGACTGCAACGCTTCCTGCTGCATTCGAAAGTTCTGCATGCAAAAGCTCTCTCTCTGTCTTTCTCTCTCAGCAAACGCAAACGTTCGCTCGCTCACACGTTGGTCCAATGCTTGCGCTCTCGCAGTTGCTCTCGCGCTCTCAACTTTCAACTGGCGCTCTCTCACTCTCTCGGCTCTTTGCACTTCTTTGTTTTGCTTCTCATATTCTTGTAGTGCTGCGGCTGCTGGCGTTTGCTATTGCTGCTGCTGCCTGCTGCTGTTGCTGTAAAAGCTTTACGTCGACGTCGACTGCGACGGCAACCAGCGGTCGCCGCTTTTTCGCTTCGCGATGCTTCGCTGTGTTCGCCGTCGTTTGTTCGCTCGCTTTACAGTTGTCTCTCGTTGCTTCAAGCGCGCGGCACGCGAACGCTCCCATCAACAGAAAATTAAGCAAATTACAAAAAACGTCTGCAACAACAACAAAAACAAACGCGTTCGTTTTGTGTATTTATAAGCAAATCAAATTTTCGTCAAAATCAGGCAAACCCAAAAAAAAAAAAAAAGTCGAAAATATCAATTAAAGTGCGTGCAAAAGTTCATTACACACACTTACATCCATACGCAACACATACATAGCATACATGCGTATACATACTTGCAACAATTGATGCGTTCTACACACAGTGTTGCATAAATTGCTAGGCGGCCAGAGTGTGATTTGAATTTCAAAATCAAGTTGAAGTTGCGGCCCGCTGAGGCTGCCTGCAGCTTGTGTGTGTGTGTGTCGAAGGTGGCCGAGTGTTTCCCCAATTCCAGCTGCGAAGTGACAGTGAAAAGAAGTCACAAAACAGTCAGGGAAAAAGAGCAAAAGAAATACACATAGTATTGAAAAAGCAGAGCAGTGAAATTACAAAAACAGTTCAAGCAAAAAAATTGTTGCCATTTAAGTGAAGTTTCTGAAATCAACACACGAGACGTCAAAAGAAAGGGTAACAACAATAACAACAACAAAAAGCCAACGAACGCGGCTCAAAAACAAACAACAACAAAAAAAAACTCACCAACAACAACAAAAAAAAAATAAAACCGAAATTCAGGCAGCGCCTATTTTTGGATACACGAGAGCCGCTTTTTGGAGATTTTGCGGCAGGACGGGAGAACGAAGAAGAAGAACACACATTTGTGAGCTGCTCTCAATTGAATGGTAAATTGAATTCATTGCTGCTTCTTCTTCTACTTTTTCCTTTCAAGCACTCTCTCGCTCTCTTTCACTCTCTCAGAGTCTGTAACTGAGCTTGCGGTATAAATAATTCAGTCTTACGTTGCGTATGCTTAATATTAATATAATCATCGAAAATCAACACACACACAGGCATACACACATGCACAAATCTGTTACTCCTCACACAGACAGACATTTTGCAGGTTCATTCACATCACATCACAACAAAACAAAACGGCCTGCAACTTCCTGTCTGTCTCTTTGTTATTGTTGTTGCTGCCGCTGCTGCTGCTGCCTGCGACTGTTGCATTTTACTTCCTACATTTTCCGTACCACAAAAATAAATAAAAACTGAAACTGGTTTAGTTCAACACACTGTTTGCGACTATTGCAAAACTGGTTGCAATTATTTGTTGCTGTTGCAGTTTGCTTTGATTTTGCTGCTGCTGCTGAGGCTGCTTGGCCAATTGATTTGTGCCCAGTTTGTATGTGGCTGGCATTTGCATTCCGGTTTATAGGGAGCAGCATCTTCGCAACCCAAGACTAATCAGAGCCGGAAACATAAAAATTGCTGCCTGCCCGCCGATTGTCGCCTTTCGCCTTTTCAAATGCCCAGCTATGAAAATGGCTAACGACTTTGGCCAACAACAGGTGCAACAGCAACATCTTCTGCCCCATAGAGACGCGATCATAGGATGCTGCCAGTCGACTATTTGCAGCTGCTCTTGCTGTTGTTACTGCTGCTACTTTGTCCCCTGTGCCACTTGTCCACTTGCCTCATAATCCCAGCACAATTGATAGCTTTGTGAGTGCGTCAAATAAATCAAATATTCTCAAAGTAACTTCCAAGACAGAGACTAGCAAATACACTCTCTCTATTTTTAACTACATTTATTTTGAGTTCATGGAACTTTTAAGCGTTAAGCAAATATTGCAAAAGCTGTCTAAGGTTCATTAATACTTTTTTATGTTTGCCAAAATTAAATGAACTTTTAATAAAAACCAACTATACATATTTTGAGTTCATGGAACTTTTGAGCAAAGTACTCTCAAGTTCATTTTATATTTTGATATTTTCTAAAATTGAATGAATATTTAAAGAGTCATTTAATGTAGCAAGCTAAATACTCTAGCTTTTTCTTGAACTGAATTTTTTTTTATTTCTAACAACTTGAATTAAAAGTATAACATTATATTATGGTTAATATACAACTTAGTTTAATAAGCTAATTAAATTTATACAAAAATATTTTCGTTACATGAATTGAATGCTGACATTTTAGACTGTTTCACAACAGATATTGAAATATAAAAGGAAAGTAAAAGCTTCTTCATTACTTCGTTTTATAAACGATTAAGGCTTAAAGTGTTTACTAGACTATTCTTCACCTGTTTTTAAAATTAATGAAAGGTCTAAGATATGATGATTTTTTAGCCTGCTACTCAACAGAAATTAAAATATATACATGAATGAAAACGTTTAGCAGACTTTGAAAATGTAAATATAAAATGACAGAAAAAGCGTAATGGACTCTTTCTTTTTTACTTCTTTGCAAAATCTATAGAGGGTCTAAAATTTTTAATAGACTGGTCTTTACTTGTTTTTTGAAGTGATCATATGATATAATGATTTCTTAGCCTGATTCTCAACAGAAAATAAATTATACAATGTATGAAAAAGTTTCAAAGACTTGTTTTTAAAAGTGATAATGGGTCTAAAAATCGTAATAGACCCTTTTTTCTTCACTACTTTTTAAAACTGTAGAAGAATCTAAAATATACATACCAATAAATATTCGTTAACTTTAGTTTTAGTTTCATAAATTTCCGCTATGGTAAAAGACTTTATTTTGTAATAATATTTCTTCGAATTATAAACACAAGCTTAATCAAATTGAAAGTTGTTTAATAACAAACAAATTGATTCTCCTTAGCAACATTCAATATTAAAGTGTTGCCTGTCAATCACTCAGTCACACATACCCCGTTCTTTTTTGTTGTTTAGCCAATTTGCATAGAGTATTTCTATAGAAAATCAGTGCGTCGATGCGAAATAGCTATGAATAAATTAGTTTTCATTATGTTAAACACATTTAGATCGTTCGAGCAAACGAATATTCACATTAAATAGTTGACAAATTGGCAACTAAAATTGCAAACATACACATTGAAACACACACACACACGAACACAAACGCACTCAAATGCGAAGCACTTGCCGTCAAAATGTTTGTTTGTCGAGTTCATTAACATCAAAATTCGTCCTTGTGCGGCCAGCAACAAGAGTCAACAGAGAGAAAAAAAAATACGCATAGCCAAAGCCAAAAGCAAATTGCAAACATAAATAAATTATATGCAACAACAAAAACCGAAAAAAAAAGACAAGAGCAAGCAAAGCAATTGAGTTTTGGGGCCAGGTGGAGGTGAGAGCTTACAGCCAAGGATAACAAAGAGAAAGGGCGTGAGATAGAGAGTGATAGAGAGAGAGAGAGACACGTGTCGTGCAAAAATGTAGCTAAACCTATCTGTAGATACATTTGTATCTTTCTATCTTTTGGCCTGTCACCTGGGCAGCGGGCATGCACGCAGAGCGCAGAGCGCAGCGCAGCGAAAAACTACTCGTAAATAACGATGATCATCATCAACGTCGTCATCGTCATCGCATAATCATCATAAAGCAGTCGAGCGACGAGCGTTGAGCGTTGAGCGCTGAGTTCGCAACGGTATTCGTTGTAAAAACGCGGCCAATAAACTGAATGCGGTGCGGTTCAAGGTTTAGCCAAAGCCAAAACGAAACTAAAGCAACAACAACAACAACACAACGCTAACAAACAAAGGCGAACACACACAACGCAACGCAAGCGAACGAATGACGAACGCTTCGCCTCGCAGCGGCTTCGCAGCCAAATGAATAACAATTAAATCTCACAAAAGGCATGAAATCATCTGCCGCGCGCAATAGACTAAAAAAAAAAATGAGTAGAAAAAAAACCGAAACTAGCACAAAGTCGAGCGTTTGTAGTAAATGTATCCATGAGATAGTCTATATGCTCGCTCGCGTTGTATCCATGAGATAAAACTACTTACTTAAGCGGCCACAATCGCCGCAAAATCTTTTTGAGCTCAAAGCTCATTGACCAAAACAGTCAGTGGCCCAGTCTCGCAATCTACAAATCAGCTTCTCCTCAGTCTTTCAGTCTTCCAGTCTTCAATCTTCCATGTTCCATCTGCAATCTTCCGCTCTGTGCTAAGCAATACCGTTAAGCTCAACTTGAGGCGGCCCATTAACAGTTAAGCGGGCCAATTACCAAGGCGGATAATTGCTCCAGTCTCAGCAGGAAAGAAGAGGGGAGTAGACAAAGAGGAGGGAGGGGCAGGGAAGGTGGCCAATAATGGCAGTCAATCATTCAAAGTGTTCGTCTGTCAATCAGCTGCTCATCGTTTGCCCTTAGCAGTTGGGGTCGAGGGGGTTGAGGGGGTGGCGCAACCCCCCAAGTTCTCAGTGCTGTAATTCTATGGCTGCTTCGACTATTGTTGTTGTTGTTGTTGCACGCTCATTTCTACTTTATTACAAAATTGACCCACATATTTGTTGTTGTTTACTTTTGTTTTTTTTGCGCTGCCAACGAGTGGCCATTATACAGCTACAGATACATTTGTATCTATGGCTTTGTATATGTATCTGTTTGTGTGTCTCTTGTTATTTATTCATTATTTTATTATTTTAGTTTATTTGTTGTTGTCTTCGCTGCTTTAATCGACGATTTTTTGTTGCTTTTCCTTGCTCTTCTCATCTCTCTCTTTTTTTTTTGTGGGTTCACATGACAAAAAGTTGAAGTGTGTTGTGCTGTGTAGTGTTGTGTTGTGTGTATCATGACATTAATGAACTTATATGGGATGGACAATTTAGATTTGATGTGTCAACAATCCATTTGGGCGTGTTGTCTGCATCTGTGTGTGTGAGTGTATCTTACAGATAGCCCATGAACTCACATATAATTGTATTGATTGTCAGTATAATTGTGTGTGTGTGTGTGTGTGTGTGGCAAAAAGGGTGTGGCTTAGGCTTGAGAAATTAATTGACACATGCTACTTTTGATCCAGACATGTAGATAAACATAAATTAAGAAATCCATATCATATGGCCAACGAATTGAGGTCGAAAATTGTTTATTATTTACAAAAAAAAATATATAGATAAGCATTAGCTTAGCTACAATTTGGCTTTTCAGCAAATTCTAGTGCAGCATTGGGTTAATCATACTTTCATGTATGAGACATTTAGTTTAATTAGAGCTTAACATTTTTCTATTTAACATTATGTTAATAGAAATTAACATTATGCTAATGAATTGTAAGCGTAAGCCAATTTTTACATTACTGAGTTATGGAAGCTAACTCGATTGTAGTTACAAATAATATTTGGGATTTCAGCATAATATTTATAGAGTGTATAAAGAAAAGTGTATAACATTTTAATATTAGTTCATGTTTAAACTTTCGATATCCTTTTTATTATTCAGAAATAGTGAAAAATTGTTGTAGTTATGAAATATTTATTCTTACTTTTTAATTATTCCACAATTTTGTGAAATTAAATACAAAATTTGAAAATGAATTACCTACGCAGTATGAAGAAAAGTTGTTTTAATTAATGCTCAACATTTTTCTTTTTAACACTATGTTAACAACAATTAACATTATGCTAATGAATTGTAAGCGTAACCCAATTTTTAACATACTAAGTTATAGAAGTTACAAATAATATTTTGTTAGTTCATGTGAAGAGTTTTTAAAATAAAGTGTATAAAATGTTATAAATTGGTTCATGTTCAATGTTTATGGACAGACTTTAAACTTCACATAACCTGTTAATTATTTTGTGATAATGAAGAAAAAATTAAATTTCTCAATTGCTTATTAGATAGAAAATTTCGAAATTCATTCTTGTTAATAAATTGTATATTTTAAATAACTTTTCAATTCTGAAGAAAAGAGTATTTCAGTTGTGAAACTTATATTTGTTAATAAACTGTACAATTTAAAATGCCTATTAATTATTCAGGAATTGTAAAGTACACTGCAGTCAATACAAATAAAATACATTTTAAATATATTCATTTTTCATATTCATATTCATTGTTTACTACTGACTGTATATTTTTCTTATTTTTATGATAGTTTTTCGTGGTTTTAAGAGGCAGAAATTTAATGAAATACTTTACATCTTATTTAGCCATTTATGTTTAAGTTTTTATCAAAATGATCTGAATTGTATTAATTTAAAACACAATTTGACATTTCTGCATATGCGCATTATTAATATAAGTTAAAACAATGCTTAAAAGCCAAACTTAAATAGCTGCTTAGCTGTTGCAATAAATGTTTATTGAACGTTGAACTATGCTTTGTTGTACGTCGATAGTTTCTCGACATTTCTGAAGTCTTTTGTGCAGCAGACATAAACACAGAAAATAGCTGGCTAGCAACGTGCAATTATTATTTAGTTTGCCGCTTCTCGAATGTTTTATGTTAACAATTATTGCAGCAACATTAAAATGTAGTTGAAGCGTCGTTATGCACCCGCACTTCTTATTATAATTGACATTTTGGTGCCAAGAATATACCGCAAACTGTTTTCGTTTCGTTTCGTTGTGGTTTCTTTTTGGTTTTTGTTTGCTATGCGATTTGGTCATGCTTCGTTGCAGCCACAGTCTCAACTGCAACAGCTATAGATACAAATACAGATATAGATACAGATACAGATACAATTTACAAATGTGTCTGCAGCAAATGCAGTTAGCAATGAGTGACCTCCAAATTGAATAGAATACAAAATGCCCACAGAGCGAGAGAGAGAGAGAGAGAGAGAGAGAGAGGCCAGAGGCCAGAGGCAGGGCAGGGCAGCAACCCTCCACAATGTGTGGCAAGGTGCATGCGACCATAACCACAAAAGCCACAGCGACTTTATGGCGATCATAATGATGATGATTAAGAAACAGAGCTCTCAACTCTGGCCAACATAATGTCTAACTATGTCTCTGTATGTGTCTGTGTGTATGTGTGTGTCTGTGTGTGTGAATGAGTGCGAAATGAAAGCTTCATTCTGCGGTGGCTGTCATAGACGCTGACGACCCATTCAAATGGTGGCAAACAGAACAGAACCGAAAGACCAAAACGGCCAGCTAACTGAATGTTTAGCCAACTAGAAGGGGAGTCAAGAGGAGGCGGGCAGACAGAGACAAACAGACAGACAGACAGGCGAATGCTCGTATCAGGGCCATGCGGCTTCTATATAGAGAACGCCTTTTAATGTTGCTTTTATTACAAAATGTATTAAAATGTGACACAGGTGGTGATTGGGCTGCATACATAAGTAGAAGGAAGGAAACAAAAACAACAAAGTAAGAAAGCCACAGATGAGTATGATAGACTGTGAGATACCTGAAAGTACCAATATCTTAAATTATACTAAATTAATATACCAAAAGAGTGTAAATATACTAAAACTTCATGTAAAGTGTAAAGTAAAAAATATACTAGATTGTAAACCAAATCAGATTAATAGCGGCAGTATTTCAAAAAAGTTTGAAAAAGGTAATTCCGAAAATATACTAAAATGTGTACCGATATACACACCGATTACACATCAAGTAAACTAGTAGTGAACAAAATATGTTAGGTTGTCAACCTAAGCCGTTTGAAAGAAACAGTATCGCAGTTCCGAAAAATATAGTATATTTACCATAACAATATACCACTACTTTTGAAATGTACCATAAAGAACATTATATACCAGATTGTCATCCAAAACAATTCTTTTTTGTGCCTCTTACATAAATTTCCTGTTGACACCAAGTTATACTACCCTTCTATCCTATGTGCAAAGTGTATAACAAGAGGAAGCATGCAATCAGGCGCAAGGAGAGAAGCGAGAGAGAGAGAGAGAGCGAGACAGATGATGTCGCGATGATGGGCCTGCTAAATGCTGTTGATGGCCGCCGCTTTTTTGATGAGACATGCGATAAAAATGTTTATAACTTTGGTAGTTGCTGCTGCTTGGCTAATGACTGTGCCCAAAAAAAAGCGCCAAAGACAAGTTTAAAGTGGGTTAAATGCTGCTCGAGGTGGCGACAAAAAACCAACAAAAAAAAAAAACATATAAAAACAATAAGAAAGAAGAAGAGCTGACTATCAGAGCTCAAAAGCCGATTAAAGCTTTACTCTTCAAAAATGTACATTCTTTTCTTTAGTGGCAACTCCTCTAATAAAAATACCAAGCACACAGTCACAGAGCAAACGCTGCAACGTGCAACATCTCGTTGCATGCCCAGAGCCCTTAAGCTAATGTGTGTGCCCATTTCACATTTATGCGTAACTGCGCTTGTGCCACGCCTCAGCTCATTAGCAAACCCCAGACGCAGAGGGGGAGGGAAGATGGGGAAGAGGAGTACAAACAGGACACAGCAAGAATGAGGGAAGCACTTGGCAACTGCAGCTCCATAAATTCTACAACTGCATCTGCAATTTCACTTGCACTTCGCTTGCTTGTTGTTGCTGTTGCTGGCAGTTGAGTTAATTTTATTTGCAAAATAAAGCGAAACAAACTTTAAATGGAGTCAAATGCCAATACACACAGAGAAAGAGGGGTAAAGAGAAGGGGGAGCGAGGGCACAGGCCAGACGTCTGCAGAACAAAGATTGCACACACAGCAGCAACAGCAACAACAACAACAACAATGAAAGCAACAGCAGCAGCAACAAGAACAAAAAAAGTTCAAACGCCAGACAAGGATGCACCAAAGTGCAAAGGCAGAGAGCAAGCGACCAACGAACGAACGAATGAACGACCGACGACGAAGACGAAGACTACAACGTGCAAAGGGGGGTTAAACACAGCAAAAGCACTCGACGCAGCAGACGACGACGACGACGACGAAGCGGAAAGCAAAAAGGATTGAACAGCGAGCAAAGAGAGTTGGAGCAGCGGCCAGGGGGGAAAGCAGTGCAAAACAGCAGGAGGCAATGGCGACGCACGTGAAGACGCAGCAAAACACACACGCATAACGTACAAACGCACGCACACACACACACACATACTCACGTAGGCAAGCAAGACTGAAACAAGAACAAGTGCATTGACACTTTATAACGCGATGACGGCGAAAACGACGCGACGACTGCAAAGGGTGAAGGCACCACTGAAACGACTCTGACTGCGACAGCGACGCTGGCTGCGCTGCATTTTGATAGCATTGCGCTGTAAATATGCAAAGAAAAAGAAAAGAAAAAAAAACAACAGCAACAACAAGATGTGTAGAGCGAAAGCATAAAGGGATCGACATCGACAGCGACCTCAGAGGCCAGACAGCAAAGCACACACACAAATACACATACACTCATACACAGCTGATCAGCCGAGCAACTCAGGGGAGAACAACAAACAGTCAGACTAAAGAGAGAGCAGGAGAGCGAGAGTGGGAGAGAGCGAACGCAAGTTTAAGCAAGCCCCAAAAAGTTGAGAACATTGCACTGCCACAATAACAACACAAAGAGTTTACTTTATTTTTGCTGTTGCTTTTTTTTGTTTGTGGAGCTTTTGCTGTAGCCGGTAGCTGATTATGAGATTGCGAAACGAGTCTCTCATTATGAGCATGTTCATAATGTTTGTTTGCCTGACGATGACGTTGCCAAACAGTGAACAACACAACAACAACAACAAAGTCAAGAATGAATTGCGAACAGCAACAACAAGGAGACGCCGTCGACATCGACATCGACGTCGACATCGACATCGACGTCGACAGCGACGACGATCAACGACGACGTTTATAGTTCAACGCACCGTCTGGTCGCACTCCCTGTTGGGATCGTTAGCGGTAGCCAATGCCCTGCGAAAAAAAAAAAAATGATTCTTGTCTCGCGACTCCTTTTTGTAGCAGAGGAAGAAATCACTCACCCGCTGGCTGCAGCAACAAATGTTGCAAATGCCCATGCCCATGCCCCAATGCATTTACAGCCATTGTCGGTCATTGATCGTGCGTGCTCATAATGAAGCCAACGACTCGTTGACTCGTCTTTCATTGACTGCACTGATCTGATCATCCTCTCTAATCTTATTATTATGTTGACAGCAGAGAGAGAAAGAGAGAGAATGAGTGAGATGGCAAACGGGAAGAAAGCGATCACCCACAAACTTCGTAATAATTCTTACTTACATAAACAAACAAGATCCGCATTTACTTAGTCAGCAATCTGAGGGTATTAATGAAATCAGACAGTAATATCTCTGATTACAGTCACAACGATCAGTTCTAGAGCAACGATCGTTGACACTATCACGAGCTTATTATGTTGACAGCAACGAACTGGAAGAATTAATTAAATCCGTCAGCGCGTCACTTAAAGATAATAAACTATTTTGATCAGTGTTCATCGTAGATTCCAGCTTAATGAAGAGCTGCTACTAGACAAGATCACTTGCATTGTCAGTTTCATTAATTACCCGCTGATATGCTCATAATTGTGACAGAAGAGATCTACTTCTGTTGTGATCGGTGAGTAATCTTCGCATAAGTGATGCTTAATTGTTATTATTAGTAACATAAAAGATCAGTTCTTATAGAACAATCGTTTATACTTTAATTGATACGAATAATGTGATGTTGTAAAAGAGTTAATGAAGATCGACCAATAAATTGACTTCTGACTTCTGTTTACTTCTCAGCTGTCAATCATTGCCTGTTAACAACCGATCCTCAATAGATAAATGCATAGAATGGCAAATATTTTGTTCAATTGTGATTGCAGATTACAAGTTAATGAACAGTTTGAAGCACGTCAATTGCTTTGCTAAAGTTAAATAAATGTAATTTTGATTTTATTATGATTAGTGATCAGCGATCAGTCAAAACTTGGCAAGGCAACACCCACGCCCCGAACAAACAGCAGTTGAGTTCGGAGATCAGGCTACTGGCTTAGCAAAGAGAGCGCCAACCGAGAGAGATCATTGATCTTACCTACTTGGCGCTGTTAATTTGTATTATTAATTCAATCAATCACAGTCCGTCCGATCGCACCCTAACGATCCCAATCACAGCCGATCGACAGCAGCTGCCTTCGAGCATTGATCTCGCAGATCGCAGACAAACACAAACATACTCGCACATCTATATATATTTATGTGTATTTTGTTTGCTTATATATATCTTGGTCGATTGGCATTTCACAAATGCGCTTCGTTCTAGTTTCTCGCATACGATGTCGATGTGGATTTTTGATGTCGATGCTGATGGTTGATGGTTTGATGTCCGATGTCCGTTGTGTCCGATGTTGGCTGTTTCGCATTTCGTCTTGTGGCCTCTTGGCTAATTTAATTGTTTGCTTTTTCATTAAGACGCTGGGAGCGGTTGTGAATTCGAATGCGAATACGAATGTGGGCCTCTATTTAGCTCATGGAAACATTTATAGCACAACCCGACTCGACTCGACTCAACTCGATTTGCTCGCCAGCTCGGTTAGTCGGTTGCTCGGCCAGCGTTTAATTCGCTAATTGCTAATGCGCCCAACGCTTATCAAATTGGAGCATCGCGACGCAAACTTTTATTTTCTTCTATTTTTGTTTTTGCTATTTTTGTTTTTGTTTTTCTTTTTTTTTGGCGACTGTTGTCTGATGTCTTAGAAGTGCCGTTGTGCCACTGCTGTTTGTTTTAATTTAGCTACACATTTTAGTTCAAATATTTGATAAGCAGTCCGCCAACGTCGGCATTTGCATAACTTTTGGCATTACTCATACGTCCCGTTAGCCGTTCGTTCTCTCAACTTGTTTACAGTTGAAATTGCTTCCGCTCATTTGAAAATCATTTAAATCGTACCAAAAAAATGTGCACTAAGAATCATCTAAATGTCGCACTGTAATTAACATTTTCACAGCTCCATTTCAATGGTTTTTTGTGTGTGTGCTGCATGCTTCATTTCCATCTTAATTTGCAATTTGTAATTCCCACTTCCACTTCACTTTTTGATGTACCATCGAGTTCAATAAACGTTTAATGAGCTACCGACTTCAATTCGCTGCTCCTTCGACAGAGTTCAGCGACAGCAAAAAGGACAGACCGACAGACAGACAGACAGGCCAATGATTGAACAATGAAATTATGTCAAAGTGTACCGAGCTTTAATGGCATAGTAAAGAGCGTGTGTTGTGTGTCGGCATCTCAAAGATACACGTCGAGTGTTCCTTAATGCTCAAAGAACACTCCCAGCATGAGTCTTTGTTCTACGTGTAATGCGAATTATATTGCTTAAGCTGAGTGATAAAGGATAACAGTTTAAAAATGTCAAGTAAATTATAGATTGCACTTAAAAACCGAGTAAGAAAGCTACAGTCGAGTGTGCCTGAAAAGAAGATAGCCGCTATCCATTTTTAATAAAACCATATTCTACAAATATACCAAAAATATACCGCAAAAATACTAGAACATGCCGGAAGTCTATATTTGGCATATCTATATTGAACTGAATTTTAAATATACCAGGTTTTCAGATGTCACAAAAAAAATCGTGCTAAGATCAAGAATAAATTCTTGAATCATGATTATTTAATGTCAAAGTTAAACACATATTGTTTCGATCTTCAAAAAAGATTTTGTAATCTTATAACCATGGTTGAGAAGTGAAATATTGTTTTAAGATAACAACGGGAATTCTTGACTTATCTTTATAATATAAAATATGCCCTGAATTAAGATTTCTATTCTACATTTCAATTTTTGTTCTTACAAATAATTCGAAAACATTTTTTCGCCTAATCCTATTGCAAATATTAAATGACAAACCTGAGACAACTTAAAGGGCACTAAAAGAGTTTAACTAAAGTTTAAACTGAATGAATATAATTTAAATCGAAAACAATATTTAATGATCATAGCTAGGCTGTGAAGATCGTTTTAAATCTATCCAATAACTCTTGTTCCCTCTCTCACAGAATTGCAATATTAGCATATCAGATAGCAGCCTGGAAAAGTGGAAATTGTTTACAAATCTGATATATGAACTGGATGGCAATGCTCCACTTGAGCGTGCTGCGATAAAGATCATCAGATAAACAAAAATATCCGGGACTCGCCGCAATCTATTGTTGGCTGGTTGCAACTTTGCTTGGGACATCTTTGAAAATAAAACTTTTTACAACCCGACATATTTGCACTTAATGTGGCCCTAATCAAATAGCAACAAAGTTGTCCTCATTTGTTGTATAAGTATGTGTATGTATATGTGTGTATGTAATATGTATGCAACATTACTGTCTGTTTGGACAGCTTCAAAGTAGGACGCACACACACATGAAGAGAGACAATCTAATAGAAGCGAGTGCAGACAGAGTTAACTCACTTTCCAGCTGTCACAGCACTCAACACTCCACAGTGCCACGCCCCCCACTCTAGCCTCGTTTTTTTCTTTCTTTTTTTTTGTGGTGGCAACGCCTCCGCATTGGGGTAAAAGTGACTGCAACTTTTAACACCTCCCATGGGGCATAAGCAGCGCCAACGGCAGCCAACTGTATTTTTTATCTAATTAGGTAGTCAAAATATACCATATATACATATCAAAAAGAGAACGCTCCACTCTAGCTACATGTGTGTGTGTGACAGCGTGTGTGTGTGTGTGTGTGTAATCTAAACTGTGTCACTAAACAAAAATCTGGCAGAGAGAAGGCAACCGAAGCAGCAGCAGCCTCAACTTTGCGCTGTGCTGTGCCCAGAAAATTGTGTCAAACAGATAAAAGCGTTGATGGAGATGGAACGGATGCGGGGCTGGGTGAGCACAGATTCACTCTGGCTATAGGCCACTCCTTTCCCAGCGAGATGGAGGGGCAGCGGGTACAGCGGGGATCGGGGTAAAGCAGTTATGATTATAACCTCAATTTCGCTTGCGCTTGACGTGTTTGCAGCGGAGAAAACTGGCCCGAAAATTGTAGAGCATTTGAATAATTTTACAAGAATGCAATAAAGAAAATACACTCAAGCACACACACACACACACACACACACACACAGACAGAAAATAAGAATAAATACAAAGCAAAGTGAGAAGTGAAGAGTGAAGATAAAAGCGGTTAAAAAGCCACTGTCCAAAGTAGGCGGCGGCGTCGTCGTCGGTCGGCAACGTTGATTTAAATGGCACCCAAAAAGTCAGTCATGGAACGAGAGAAAAAAAAAAAGACAAGCACATAAACGACAGACGGACAGAAGAGATGAAGAGACGACGGACGGACAGACAGACGACGGACGGATGGATGGATGGACAACTATTCAAATTGAGGTCATTCATCCCGCTTCGTTGAACGCGCTTAAGTGAATTATATGTACGTATTCCGTCGCATGTATTCGTATGTATCTGAGAGATACATTTGCCAAGCGAGTATCTGTAAAATAGTTATGTCGCCAGAGCGAAGGGGAAACTTCTGTGAATGAGGCAGTTTTTGCAGTTTGAAAAAACTAAAAAAAAACTATTTTTGTCATCACATCGCTGTCAGCAAATGACAGAGTTGAAGACACGGGACAGGGGCGGGGCAAGTGGCAAGTGGCAACTGGCAAGTGACAAGTGGAGAGCCGGGTCAGAAGATGTATCTGTGCCAACACAGAACCAAACCATTTACACCTCTTCAAGCAAGCCAAAACAGCACTCAACCCATTTTGAATGGGACAACAAGAAGAAAGCCTTTCTCCGATTGCCGGCTAAGCGGCTTAACGTTTTTTTCTTTTTGGATATAGAACTCAGCTTGAAGTTGAATCGAGTAGATGTCGAGAGTCGAACTCAACTCACACATAATGAACACGTTAATTGCCGACAATTTGCCGTTTATCTGATTGCCCAACAGCCGCACAATTTTTGACTGATTGACCGAGCAACACAGACACACACACACACACTTACATATATAGTATATATATTTAAACGATCATTCAGCAGATCGTTCAACGCCCTCAGTTGATATCATCATCCATCCATCGTACGCACTTTACATAAATATCTGCATATTCTGCTTCATTTTTTTTTTTTGCTGATTCAAATTCGAATTTGTACGCGTGTTTGTATCTGTATCTGTATCTACGTATGTATACGTATGTGTGTGTGTTTGTATCTATAACTCTTTTGGGGCGTCTCTTTCGATTTGCTGTTTCGTGCGTGTTTCATTTGGTTTTTCATATGGGAGTAGGTCAGTTCAAAATTTGCATATGCCTTGACTGATTTTGATTTCTTGCTGATTTTTTATTCATATTCGCTCAGCTCTTGCTCCCCTCACCCTCCCCTCTCCAGTTGCATTTATTGCCTGATTTAGGCACAAATTCCAAACGAATCGAATGGGCAACACACACGTGGCAAACACATCGCCATCGCCGCACTCTATCTATCTATATATCATATGCCTCACCTAAGGCGATTAGTTGCAGACTCTGGCAATTTGTTTGACTTCAGCTTTTGGGCTTCTTGGCTCTTTGGCTTTTGTATTTTTGGTATTTGATGTGGCCCCAAAATGAATGGCAAAATTTTATGTTTTTTGCGCATTTTTTTTGGGTTGCGAACATTGATTCAATGCGTGGGACTTTGTGTAATTTTACTGCCATTCAATTTATGCAAAAAAGGTCGAAAAGTGGTCAGCAGACACAAGAGATGACCTGCTGGAATGTTTGTGGCGCATGTCTTAAAATGGTTAACGGGGGCAATATAAATCCGAATCAAACGGTCTGACAGATGGCCAATCAATGTAAAAGCTTGCATACTAAAGCTTCTTCGTTAAGATTTCACATTTAAATAAGGCACATTTAATGAAAACTGTTGAAGCTAAGTTTGAGCTACTTTAAAAAGAATCAACAAGGTGAAGTCTAAAATGATAGCTCAAGCAATGGTAAAGATATAGATTTTTTAGTATAAAAATAATACTGAGTGTTTGTGTAATGGAACCAGTAATATTATTCGTATCATTAAAATGTTATTATATTCGCAAGAGTTTGAAAACTCTAGAAAAAGGGTGAACTCTAAAAAAAGAAAATAGTGAGGATATTGCTTTGTCAGTATAAAAAGTATACTGAATGTTTATGTGATGGAACTATTTATATTAGCTGGTATCACTAAAATACTCTATTAGATTCGAAGTATCTGTCTCAAGCAATAATAAATATATTAATTTTATAGTATTAAAAGTATAATGAGTGTTAATGTAATATAAGTAGTTATATTATTCCTATTACTAAAATACTATTATATTCGATTAAATCTGTCTCAATAAATAGTAAAGATTTAGATTTTTTTTTAGTATAAAAAGTATACTGAATGTTTATGGAATGGAGCTATACTCTATATTCGAAGTATCTGCCTCACTTAATCTATTACGTTTTTGTATGTAATATTCGGAATATTCACTAAATATGCCCACATTATAATCACAACTGTAACTTTCTATATCTCGAAAAAGTTTATCAAGAACTTCTTCCTTGTTTATCTAAGAAATTCCATTAGGATTGCAGCACAAACTACAAAGCTGCATGTTTGAAGAACTTATCAACAGCAAACTCACTTAAAACTATTTGAATTATTTATCAATTGGAGTTATTCAATCGATTTGAGGCAGGTCAAGAGCTCGGTCAATAAAATCATTATCGTTTCCGCTCTATCTTAAGCAGTCGATAGCCAAAGAAAATCATATAAATTGTCTAGGATTGCACTTGCAATGCCATCAGTTGATATTCTTTCGTGAGACGGCAAACTAAACTCTCTTTGATGATGAAACTCGGTAATGTTTTTGCAAGCACATAATAAAAATCGCACTTGGCCAATTTCAAGAGATTGCTTTTCAAAGTTCTGCAGCTCTCCTTTACGTTGATTGCGGTCCTACTCTTGGCCATTTACCAGGCTGACAGTCAATTGAACCCCATCTCTGGCTGCGACACCAAAGGCTTCTGTGTCTGTGCCGGGCATGTGGCTGGCGATGTGGTGCCTGATTGCACGGATTGCACCAGATACTACTTGTGTGGCGTTAATACCATCGATCGCATTCTCTGCCCAGCTGGACAAGTGTTTGACATCAATGTGCTAGCTTGTGTGCCGGGCTCGTGTCCACGCATTGATGGTGAATGTCCTGCTCCTGAACCATCACCGACTCCGTCGCCAAGTCCAACTCCAAGTCCATCACCGACTCCGTCGCCAAGTCCAACTCCGACTCCGTCACCAAGTCCTTCTCCGGGTCCAACTCCGAGTCCGTCGCCATGTCCTGCTCCTTGTCCATCGCCGAGTCCTGCTCCGAGTTATTGCGAGAACCAAGAAGTGACTTGCCAATTTCCCGGCCAGATTATACCAAATGCCGAGCATTGTCGCCTCTTTTGGACCTGTGTGGAGTTGTGTCCCGTGTTGGGCTTCTGTGAGTTGGGCATGTGGTTCGACCGCGATAATTTCGTTTGCAACTATCAATGCTATGTGCGCAACTGTCCGGCGGGCAGGGATTAAACACACACATATAATAAAACTTACGCCATGCCAAATGGCGCAAATTTACTTTTAACGCTCATTAAACTGCAATTGGCTCCATGAAAACATGAAAACGACTACAACAACAGCAACAACAGCAACGACGGGCAACAACAATAGTGTTGCAATAATATACGCAAATTGCTTGACACAATTTTTTCGCTTACGGACAAAAGGCGGGTGGGCGGCTGCTGTGCGCATGTGTGTGTGTGTGTGTGTGTGTGTGAAAGAGTAGAGTGTGTTTGTGTGCGTGTTGTTGCTGGCAGACTGGCAACAAATTTAGCACGCAACTAACAATTTTAGCTGCTCCAGATACAAGCTAGCAACACACACACACACACAAACACACTGAGACACGCACACCACAAGCGCAAACACCGACACACCTTGCTGCAAACAAAAGCAAACAAATTGAAGAAATAAACGCCAACAACGGCAACAAAACGAAGACGACATACCCTTTATACCAGCACTTTCGACTCTTCTTTTTACACTTTACACAAGTTTTTCAACACTTTTTAGTATACAAAATTTCGTTTAATTCAAAACGACTTTTGCTTATTGCACTGCTTTATCGATAACTAACGATAAAAAGCTCGATGATTGACGATCTGCTGCAATGTTGCCAACTTAACTTTTTCTGACGCAATAAATTGGCAACACTGCAGCGTGCTGCATGCGATTTATCGTAATATGCCGATACGGCAACACTGTTACATCGATAATAAGAATTAATGTATTATCGATTTGATTGACGCCAACTAATGCAGTGAACGAAAGTATTTAATTCTTTAATGACTATTAGTTCGTTGTTATTGTATAAAGTAATGAAAAGTGTGCCAAGGAAGTCGAGATAATTAATCAATTTATAATATTTTCTTTATTTTTGCGAGACCTATATTTAATTTTGGCAAATGTTACAAATACTTTGGAATAGCGAATGCACCCTTTAGTTAACTCTAGCAACGACATACTAAAAGTTGGGCCTGCATAGTTGTTTATTCTTTTTGGCAGCGGGAACAAAAACAAACTTTCTCCCAAGTAAGCCGCAGAGCATTTTGGACAATTTCGTAACTGGGTAAACATAGCGACCGATACTCACACACACATACACACAAGTAAGTGTGTGTATATGCAAATGTGGAGTGCATAAAGTGCAGCCCCGGCGACAGCGACACCAACAAAAACAACAGCAACGACAACAACAACAACAGAAGCAGCAGCAACAGCAGCGACAGGTGAATGAACGACCTCAAACGAGGTCAGCAGCAACTACAGGCCAAATTATGCCGGTGCTATGTAGTGAGTGGGGCAGTGTGAGAGACGGAGAGGAAGAGAGAAGTGGGGAAGAGGGGACGGAACCGGGGCCGGGCCCATTCATGCGCACAATAAAGCCAAAAAACAAAAAAAAAAAAACAAAACAACATGAAATCAACTAAAAGTGTGTGTGTGTGTGTGTGTGTTTGTGTGATTATGTATATGCTTTGATTGTTGTTGTTGTTGTTACTGGCTGGTAGTTGATGTCTGCCCGGTTGGCAGTTGGCTTGAGCTTCGCATGCTAATGGCCAACAGCGCTACGGTCAAAAGTGGGCAACATTTGGGCCACTTTACGGGCTGCCGCTTCACATTTCAGTGACCCAAATCCTTCCTTGGCTTCGAAGTCGTCGCTGCCACATAGATGGATGGATGCTGCATCCAAACAAGTTTACTTTCCGCCTCCCTCCTCCTCGCTCCCCTCTGTTGTGTTGGCTGCCTTTCTCTGGCGTTCTGTCGCACGGTTGGGTCATTGGGCCGCTGAGCATTGGAGCCATTTGGCTGCACTAAATCACTTAAGATGCTTTTAGCAGGAAAAGAAGTTTAGGCTTAGTCTTATTTATGTGACTGCTTCGCTCAGCTCTGTTCTGGACTGTTCTGTGTATAATGGATGATTTTGACCTGCACTCGTGTCGAGTGCCACAAACCAAATGGAAATGCTTGTGGGAGGCAGTTTACTCTGCCAGGTTGTGGGTAGTATAGATCGAAGGGGAGGGGAAGGGGGAAGACAGCTGGCAGGTGACAGTCTTAATTGTGGAGCAAGTCGACTAAGCTGGCACGATTGAATAGCTAATGTTACAGATTATGGGTAATAAAATATAGCATCTCATGCTCTATACATACCTAATTTAGTTGGACCCCAATGAACTGTGTGTTTAGCACACGTTTTATAACAAATGCTTGGCACAACATTTGCTGAAGTATTTTTGTAAAAATCAAATACATTTCGAATCGAACTGAAATGATTCATTGAAAGAATATTTGGACAAAATTCTTGAATTAAGAAGATTCTCCTAACAAGATGTTAAAGCTTAACTATTTTAATGCGAATTCAGCTTAATTTAAAATTACCAAATATAATTGGCATCTTATTCTATTTGTGAATCATTGCGTAATTATTTATAAATATATAATATAAAAAATGGAATAAAATAATTAGTATGGGTTATAAACACATAATAAAAGAAAAGCACGCCAACTTTATAATACAATTTTAAAATTTGTTTCTAGAACTTTGAAAGACTGAAGAATTTTGAAATAAAGTAAGAAAATATAACATATTTTTATATGAATATGAATTAACAAATAAAATAAGATGCTAATGTAAATTTATAGCTTTAAGATTAAGCAGAATGGACATCAAAATATTTAAACTTTAACATCTTGTTACCAAAAATGTTTTTAAATAAAGAATTTTGGTTAAATTTTCTATTAATGAAATGACGAATCAAATTAATATACAATTTTAAGAAAATCTGTTTCAGAAAGTTATAAAAACTTTGCTTTGTTTTAAAGAAGAATTTGCAAACATAATGCACTTGTATATCTATTTGATCTTAAGTATTTAAAATGTATTTTAATATATTATTGAAAGAACTTAGTATGTGTTATTTGAAGCCTTGAGAATCACTTTTCCTCATTTGTTCTTGAAGCTTAAAAAATTGATTTTGTTGTCCAAAGAAATGTTAAAAATAAATTTTCACTCTGTGTTTGAGGTAGATAAGATAAGGATTTTAATGAGTAACACTTTGCGAGCTACTTTTTGGACACCTGCTGACTGTTTGTTTGACTATTTCATATTGAAATGCTGGTCAATGAGCTGCTCCACTTCTTGACAGCTTCAAATGGCACTGGAAGTGTTTGTCCATACCCTTGAGATGCGGAGAGCAAACAAAATTTATATGAGGTTCACAAAAAAAATCTGCACAACAGGCGATAAATAAACAAATCGTGCAGCTGCCATCATCATCATCATCATCATTATCATTGTGAGCATCAACAGAATCGCAATGAGCTGCTAATTGAAGCCACCTTAAAATAAACAGAGCAAAGCGCCCGCCACAAACAATTAACAGAGTTGAAGGTGGTGTGGAGACAACAATAACAATAACAACAACAACGATACACAAAATGCAACTATTTATGTAGGTGCGTGTGTGTAGTTATTATGTCATAATTAATTTACGAGCTGTGACAATTAACGAGAGATGATCAAAACTGATGCAAAGCAAAAGCGTGACTGCAACTTGCGACAAGGCCTGAGAGTGAGTTTCACACAGAGAGCAAAAATGACAAAGTGGCCAACAACAACAGATTTGGGTCAATGTGTTGACCAACTTAACGCAACGATCATCTTTCGCTGTCTGCTTGTTTTCTTCACACTCACACACACACACACACTCGCTTCCCACGCAGACAGTCTCGACTTTTCCGGGCACCCGCTGCGTATGCGCAATTTGTTGAGCAACTCTTTTGCTTTTTTTTTGCTTGACTCATTTGCTGTAGTTTGTTTGTTAGCCAAACCGTTGACCACTTTGCACAACTTGAACAGCCGCACGCTTTTGTGATTAGTGCAACTCAATACGAATGTATCTTTCGGATTGTTGCTGAAACTGATGCCGCCTCTGGCGCTCTTGCTGTGTCTGTGTCTGTGGCGAATACCACAACAACAACAACACAAACAATAACAAGACAAAGCAAAAGCAAAAGAAAACGCACAAGCAACAAAATCAGTTGCCGACAGTTTTTTATATTGAGCACAGTGGGTCAATGTCCCACTGATAAAGTGAGCGTAGAGTGACGACGTAGAGCGTAGAGCTCCACCAGTTGAAAGCCAGCAACAACTGGAGCAGCAGCTGCTGTCGCTGTTGCTGTCGTTGTCTCTGCTGCTGTCTGCCAGCCAAAAGGCAAATGCGATTTTAATTAATAAAATATGCTGTGTATTTGGTTGCACAAAAGAAATTTCACGTTGAGCATTTTTTGCAATTTGTTTCGTTTTGCTTTGGTGAAAACTAAACAGACAAGCTAATGAACATTGCCAACAACAAATAACAAATTTGTTGCAAAAAAATCACACACACAAAAAAATAAACCCTCGAAAATAAAATAAGATTTTAGTACAAATTTTCTAGTTGAGATATCACAAGAATTTTGTTTCCCATTCGCCGCTACAAATGTCTGTTTTGTGCGTATTTAGATGAGTGTTTGTGTGTGTGCTTAAGATTTATGCGTGTGCCAGTTTTATTGTGCGGCATTTTGCTTGGGCATTAAATTTAAATTGCTTTTAGAAACTAATAAATTGCTTCATTTTGGTACACATCACTGACGCACATTTTAAATGTTAATGACTAATCGTCAATGTTGCCAAGTCCCCAAAAGCGTTTTAATTATTGAACAGTCCCCAAGAAATGAAATCAACTTATTTCCCTAATTAATGTACTTAGCCAAACGAAGGGATATTTTCAAATTAATATTTAAATGGTTCGCTCGAAAGTATGCTGCACTTTTTGGGTTGCTCAATTACTGTGCGGTAAAATATGCATATTCAGTGTAGCATACTTTTAAGTGCTGCGCGCAGCTGATAAAAGCTGCACAGCTGACAGAAGCTGCTTGATTTTGTTTGAATTTATAACTTAAACTGTCATTTTCCACTCTTTCGTTTATTTGCAGCTGTTCGTTATGGTCGCGTACCCAAGCGTTCACGTGAGCTGAACGGTGCAGCAGCAGCCGCTGCATCCGCCGCATCCAGCAGCACACCCCTCAATGTGGATGATAGCAGTGCCAATAATTTGCATACAAATCTGATACAACAACAGCAGCAACAGCAACAACAGCAACAGCAGCAACAACAACAACAGCAACAGCCGCATGCGAGCAGTGTGCGCGTGAATACACCAAGTACACCACAAACGCCACAAATGTGTTCGATTGCCTCATCGCCATCGGAGCTGGGCGGTTGCAATAGTGCCAACAACAACAACAATAACAACAGCAATAACGGTAACAACAACAGCAATGCAACAGCTGTAGTTGTGGGCAACCATCATCAGCAATTGGTCAACATGGGCAGCAGCAGTGATATGGCAATGACCCAGGTGGCCATGTGCCATCCACACGATCATCACGATGGCCTCGCCACCGGCAACGAACTGACTGTCTACGATGTGATCATGTGCGTCTCGCAGGCGCATCGCCTCAACTGCTCCTACACCGAGGAGCTCACACGCGAACTGATGCGACGTCCCGTCTCCGTGCCACAGAATGGCGTAAGTATTGCCAAGAGTATTTAATCTTGATTCAAGAAGAACTCTATCCTTCATCGTGACATAAATCTCTTTAATTCTGAAAATTTAGTGAAAGTGCAAATATATTTTGTTGAATTTAGCTAAATTTAATTAGTTGCACTTCTTTATTTATGTTAATAATTAAATTAAACGTATACTGTTTATTGCAACCTCATAAATACATTTAGACCGACGACAAAAGACTTGTTTCAAGTACATTTTTATCAAGCGTCGCCAATCTCTTTTATGAATAGAATTTTGTAGTAGCAGTAGAGAAAATAAATAATAAAATTCATAGTTGATTCAATGATAGCAAATTCCTTATATATACTAATTTGCTAATTGAAATTAATGAACTTTTTTTTCAAATCCAAAGTGCATTCAAAATGAAAGGTGACCCCATAAATGATATACATAAATATTCCTCGGTATATTTTTGTATTTTCGGTACAAATTTGGTATATTTTAAAAATAGTACCTCACTCTTTTGCTTTCATTGAAAATGGATAGCGCGTAGCTCATTGACAAGTGTACTCGACCCTTAGGGTAGAAGAGTATTATAAATTTGTGCCTCCAAGAATCGTATGAAACAGGAAGAAGAAGTCATCTCCGACACCATAAAGTATATATATTATTGATCACGGTCAACAGCCGAGCATATTTATATGGTATATTTTAAATGTTGTTTTAGTATTGTTGCGATATATAAATTTGGCATATTTTTAAATGAATGCCGCATTATTTTGCGCTTATTCAAGATTGAGGTGTATCTCACAGTCGAGCAAACTCGACTGTAGCTTTCTTACTTGTCTTAACTTGGCTATAAAGTTCTTCATGAAATCTGATATCTATATTCATCTCTCACTAACCAATCTTCACATTATTGAATTTGCAGATTGTCACCACTGTGGCGGAGAGTCTGGAGTTCCAGAAGATCTGGCTGTGGCAACAGTTCTCGGCACGCGTGACGCCCGGCGTGCAGCGGATTGTGGAGTTCGCGAAACGCGTACCTGGCTTCTGTGATTTCACGCAGGACGACCAACTGATACTCATCAAGGTGGGCTTCTTCGAGGTGTGGCTGACGCATGTGGCGCGTCTGATCAACGATACGACGCTGACGCTGGACGATGGCGCATATCTGACCCGCCAGCAGCTCGAGATTCTCTACGATGTACGTTCTAAAATATTTTTACACCCGCTACCCATAAGATAGAAGGGTATTATCACTTTGTGAGGGCAAGAAATGTTTGTAACAGGCCGAAGGAGGCATCTCCGATTTAATAAACTATATATGTTCTTGATCAGTGGCAACAGCCGAGACGAGCCATATCCGTCTGTCTGTCCGTCCATCTGTCTGAACACCTAGATCTCAGAGACTATAAGAGATAGAGATATCATTTTTTTCGAGATATAATATTTTCGATCAAGTGTTTCAATAATAACTATAGTCTTTGTGATCCTTGGTTCCGATCAGATAAAAATTGTCGAAATTATTAAAGAAATACAAAAATGTCTACTTACTAGGGGTCTTAGCTGCTTTATCTGACAATCCGATATATTTTGTACTCTATGGTATATTTTGAATGTAGTACCATACCAATATACCAAATATACCATTAGACACATTTTTAGAATTTTTATGGTATATGTTTTGGTATATTTTAAGAATAATGCCGCGCTGTTTTGCCTTTCTTCAAAATGAGTAGCGGGTATCTCACAGTCGAACACACTTGACTGTAGCTTTCTTACTTGTTATGTAATTCACAAATACTCAACACTCTCATCATTATTACAGACTGACTTTGTGAATGCCCTGCTGAATTTTGCCAACACACTGAATGCGTATGGACTGAGCGACACTGAGATCGGTCTCTTCTCGGCCATGGTGCTGCTTGCCTCGGATCGGGCGGGTCTCAGCGAGCCCAAGGTGATTGCCCGTGCCCGTGAACTCGTTGCGGAAGCGTTGCGTGTTCAGATCTTGCGATCCCGAGCGGGATCGACGCAGGCGCTGCAGCTGATGCCGGCGCTGGAGGCTAAGATACCGGAGCTGCGGTCGTTGGGGGCCAAGCACTTCTCACATCTAGACTGGCTGCGAATGAACTGGACCAAGCTGCGTCTGCCGCCGCTCTTTGCCGAGATCTTCGACATACCCAAGGCGGATGACGAGCTGTAGACACACACACACGGAGAGAGAGACGCGACGTCAGTTCCCCTGCCCCAACGAGAGAGCTGTTCGCTTTACGTGTTTAAGTAAAATTAGCATTAACAAAAAGTGTTGGCAGAAAAACAAAGCAAAAAAAAAAAAAGAAAGCATCAGCAGCAGCATCAACTACTCAACAAGATATCCATTTTACCAGATACACAGATACAGATACAGATAAAAAATAGTTAACTACAAGTAAAACTATAACTAAAGCATAAACTACAACTACAACTACGACTACAAGTAAATATTTAGCAATGTTAAACGCGTTCTCAAAAAAAAAAGAAGAAAAAAACACATCCACACACACACCTACAAATATAGTTTGATTATTTGTTATAACACATTTCGAAACAAAGTTAAAATGAGATCAAATACCAGCTAAAGCTAAAGCACAAGCCGAACATATCCCATGCGCAACATAAAATTTATTTATTTCATTGTCAAACTCATCAAAGTTCGTCTCCCTAGCAAACAAATCTCTACTTTAAAACCCTTTTTCCCCGCTCCCGCTCCCGTTCCCACTTTCCCAATTTCCCAAACCTTACATTTTTTTTATTGGCCAGCTTTGCCGGACAATTTTCAAAGCAAAAAAAAAAAAACAAAAAACAAAAAAAAACTCGACTGAAGTGCGAGCGTTCAAGTTCGAAAAATACTGGTTTTTTTTTTAATGAAAATGAAAAGTGAAAAGTGAAAAAAAGAGAATACTTATTGTATAATTAAAGAACTACTTATAACTATATCAAATATATATAAATATATCTATACTTATGTAAAACCTAGAGTTATTCTAGCGTAGTTCAAGCAAAAAGACCCAATTTTCTTTGCTCGTTTATTGTATCTGCGTGTAAATAAATTTAAATTAATTTTTTAACATTTAAACACTTTGCTTGATTATTATTTCATTAAGTTGCGCTATGATTACGCTCTTTCCAAAAACAAGATATTGAATAATGAATTTATTCATTATATACATATATTGTGTGTCCGATTTCATTTATGATTTTTGGAAAGTGTATCTTAAGGACGGCCCACAGACGTCGCTTTCATTCGAAACGTGTTCATAATATTCGTTTTACAAAAAAAATATCGCATAATTTTAAGTGCTTAATTTGTATAACTTGGAACAATCAAATAGTTTGATGAATTTTTGAATAGATTGGTGCTAAATTTTTCGTGTATTACAAGAAGATCAATAACAAATCATGATACATACTAGTTATATAGAAATCTTCAAAACAAAATCTTTAAAGCTCTTCATTAATTGTTGAATTTATATAGAACATTTTGTAAATTTTATTAGTGTGAAAACCAACAAAAACAAAAAAGAAGAAAAACAAGATAATATTATTAAACAAATATATATATATATATATACCACATATATACTTACTACTTATATAGAGGGAGCTACGTTCAAGATCTGATTTCAATAGAGTTTTGCCGTAGCGCCCGTTTTATGCTCCATGTGTACCTTTCGCTTATTGAACTAGAATTTGTACTCTTACGACTAGTAATACTATATAAATTGAAAAACAACAACAACAATTTGCAATATTCGTAGTAAACAACACTCAACTAAATGTTATAGCTTCAGAGATTCGACTTTGCTTAAAAAGACCTATTTCAGAACCAGATTCTCCAGACGAGAAGAGAGAGGAAGATGGAGAGAATTGTAAACCAGTGCGCATAATGGAAAACCTTGTGAATGTAGCGTTAATATTTTGTATTTTATTTAAATTACATTTATTCAATTATACACAGAAATACAAAACAAAAATATATTGAGAATACATAGATACAATTTTTTACCTACTGTAGCTTTGATTACATTTTTCAATGATGTGTCAAATTTTAAAATGGTATTTATGGTTAGTACAATAAAAATACTAAACATACAGAGATACTTAGAGACATGTATTCATAAAAAGATAAAAGAAAAACAAAACAAATAAATTATACAATACTCTACTGAATGAAAGAAAGAAAAGTGTTAAAAAAAAAAAAAAAAAACAGAAAAAACGTCGACTTCCTATGATAACAAATCTCTCGCTCGTTGCTAGTTAGTTAGTTTAAGTGTCACTACTTCAGTCTACTCCAAACAAAAAGAAATAAAATATCAAAAAATACAAAAAAAAAAAATCAGCCAGCAACAAATGCATAAATGCATTACAAATACATTATTGAGTGTAATCGCTTTTGCTATCAACTAAACAAAAAAAAGGGCACAACTACACAACAAGATTATAAAAGTCGCGCCTCTCGACTAAAGCATATAGAATCCAGATTCAGATTAAAATCAGAGAATTGGTATCCGGATTATGCAAGTTTTTTGCAAAATGAATCTATGAACTCTTTTATCGTCTGTCGAATGATAAACCACAGGTTTTCTAACTTCATCCAAACCGAAACAACATTGCTTTACTATCAGCTACAACAACAAAACATAAAAAAAATGAAAAAAACAATATGCATAATAGTAAGCTATAAACAAAAATAGATAAGAACTCATATTTGCAATAACAATATAATAAAAAAAAGGAAGAGAAAAGAAAAAAACAACCAGCAAATGAAACTAATTAAATTGCAAAACAAGCGCCGCTGATTGTAATAAAATTACAGAGCAGAAAAAAAGAGTACTTGAATGCAAACAAACAAAACGTCTTTGAATAAACTGATAAAAAATATATATAAATTAGTAATTGTATAGTTATGTATATTAAGTATATGTTAATGACTCGAGTTTTATTCTGGAAATTCATTTTAGGTACTTGGTTAATAGTCAACAAATGCGATACTTGTAGATTGCCTCATCATAATCTGTTCTATATACTATATATATGCAGTGCTATATATAGTAAGTAGAACGTGCATCGATTGCAAATGCCTTTGGCCTTAATCGTCACGTGGTTGGGGATAATATTGCGTCAGCTCCTTGGCGATGTCCTGGGCCAACTCTGGCGTCGCTGCTGCGAGCACACGTCTCGACATGATGTCAAACTCGCCGCCAGCTGGATCAATCACCACACCGCCCGCCTCCCGCACAATCAAGTCACCGGCACAAACGTCCCACGCATGAATGCCAAACTCGTAGTTCACATCCGCAGCGCCCAAGGCTACCATGGCCATGTTCAAGGCAGCCGAGCCCAGAGCACGCAGCCTAACTCCAGTTGAACATCAATTAAAGTGACCTTTCTATATTAGCAATCAATTAAGAACTTACCCATGCACCTTGCGGGCCATTTTCGCGAAATTCTCATTGACCAATTGCAGCTTCTGCTCATCGCGTGTGGTGCCAAATTCGCTGACGACCAGCGCCTTGCCGATCTCACGCTGTCCACTAGCCTGTATACGCCGTCCGTTGTAGTAGGCACCCTGGCCACGACGGGCCGTGAAACGTTGCTCCAACATCGGATTGTAGATGATGCCAATTTCGGTGACCTTGTTCACCTTGAGGCCCACCGAGATGCAAGAGTGGGGAAAGGCGTGCACAAAATTCATGGTGCCATCCACAGGATCAATGATCCAAGTGGGTGCATCCGTCAACTTGTTGACTCCGTTGCCTGTGCTGCTCTCCTCCTCGCCAATGAATCTGCATTGATAAAACAGCTTCAATAATGATATTTCCAGCTGATTCCTTCATATGCTTACTTGTGATCTGGAAAGTGCTGGCGAATGCCATTCATAATCAGCTTCTCCACATCTTGATCGGTTTGGGTGACCAAATCAATATCGCCCGATTTGCACACAAACTCTTGACGCGTCTCATTGTTGCGTGCTATCAGCTGTTTAGGGAAAAACACTTGGCGATTATTTCAACACTCAAACAATCAAACGAATAAACAAATTTGCACTCACTCTGCCTGCTTCTGTGGTCAAGTTGTTGATTATTTCAAAGCACTTGCCCAGATCCACACTGTCCGCCATTGTGCACAAAGTTCGTGTGTTTCTTTCACAAGTCAGTCGACGAATGCGTATGTATAATTTAATTAAGTATCCGCCGCCCAACACCACACACAGGTTTTTTCCGCTTATCAACAGCTGACCGCCAAGGGCTGACAGTGCTGGCAAAACTCAGCTGTTGTAAAATATCGCCTATCGAAATGCGGCATATCGATAACACGATTTGAAAAAAGCGCCATCTGAAGTATGGCGGCTACATTTGAAATTAAAATTAAATAAAAATAGTTTTATTCGTATTAATTATAACTGATTTTGTAAATGAATTTATTATTATAGAAATTTAATTCATAAAGAAAAGTTTTCTCGCCATTTTAATCATTTTTAATAAATAATATTAATGTAGTATTTTATATGCTGTTTACCTTTAACTTCATTAATCTGTTTAGGTGAAATGAAAAGGTAAATTTGTCTTATTCTATTTTGAACAACAAAAATCATATTCATTTGTGAAATTTACATATTTTAATATAAACTGTTCTAAAAATAAAATTTGTACTCGTACTTAAATATTTTATTGATATGAATTCTTGGCATGCATTTGGATTGCTTTTAAGTTTTTATATTCTCATTTTCTTGAGGGTTCAGAGGAGCTTAGCGAAAGACTGGAATCGGAAAATTGAGTCTGCTCATTGAAATCCTTCGTAGCAGGTTCGGTAGGCGGCACTACTCTGCTTTCATCATCCCTTGGCTTTGGATAGTTTTGGGTCAACTCGGCGGATAGCTGATCGGCCAGTGGTTGCGTAGCTGCAGCTAGAACACGTCTCGACATAAGATCCACAGGACCTCCCGAGGGATCCATGACAGTGCCGCCAGCCTCGGAGACCAACAAATTGCCCGCAGCCATGTCCCAGACGTGCAGGCCAAAGAAATAGAAAGCATCTGCGACGCCCGAAGCAACCATAGCTAGACCCATGGCTGAGGAACCAATCGAACGTAATCTGCAAAGGAAGCTAAAGCTAGGATAGTTCGGGAAGCTAACAACTTACGCGTGTGCCTTCTTGATGAGGCGACTGGCGTTCTGCAAAGCTGCATTAGTGCGACATTCATCCACACCCGAGCTGTACTCCTGCAGTATCATGGCATCCTTGAGTTCCATCTGTCCGCTGGTGTGTATCGGTTCATCATTTAGCCTGGCGCCTTGGAACTTGCGTGCCGTATAAAATTCTTGCAGTGCCGGATTAAAGATAATGCCAAAGGCCGTTGCCTTGTCCACGAGCAACGCCACCGAAATGCAATAGTAGGGAAAATGATGCACAAAGTTCATGGTGCCATCGATGGGATCAATAATCCAGGTTGGTTCAGTGGTTAGCGTCACCTGACCCGTCTCGGATCTGGAAACTTCCTCCTCAGCAATAATTCTGCAAGGCAAATGGGTTAGAAATGTCGTAGGAGTTTGTAGTGTGCCACACTTACTTGTGATTCGGATACTTCTCGTTGATTTCCTTGATCATCATGGCCTCTATATCGTTGTCAGTGCTCGTATTGAGATCTCGCTCATGCTCCTTTGTAGTATATGACAATCTATCCTTGGCGTGGTTCGACGCAAGGGCAAAGTCGCCAGCTTTGCGTACCAATGCAACGGCAAAGGCAAAGATATCGTCCAAGTCAAGTTTCGATGGGTGAGGCGGCTTTGGTGGCGGCGCTGCAACGGGCTGGACGGGCTCGACAGGCTTGGCTTCCTCCTCGTCCTCGGAGTACATTTTACCCGCAGTATTTGTAGTCTTGCAGGCGAATTCTTTCGACGGATCGAAGCTAATGTCGGTGTTGGTAGTTTTATTGACACCAGCTTCCTTTTTGCTTTTTGTTTCGACAGGAACTGCAATAGGAACTGGCGGTGGTAGAGGCGGTGGCGGTGGTGGAAGAGGTGCTGTTGCGGGTTGTAGTTGCTCAGCGGGTATTTTGGGTTCTGGCGGTGGCGGTGGTGAAGGAGGTGGTGAAGGAGGTGGTGTCTCGGGTTGTAGTTGTTCAGCGGGTGTTTTGGGTGTTGGCGGTGGCGGTGGTGGAGGAGGTGATGGTGTTTCGGATTGTACTCGCTCAGCGGGTGTTTTAGGTGTTGGTGGTGGTGGTGGTGGAGGAGGCGGTGGAGTGGGCGAGACAGACTCACTCTTCAATGACGACTTACGCGGAGGAGTCTCATCTGTAGGCGGAGTTGCAGGCGGAGGTGGCTCTTGTACCACCAATCGGGAAGACTTTTCATCGGGGCGGCGTGAACCCGTTGGAGTCGCTATCATAGGAGGTGTACCGTGACTCGGTGTTCGAGGAGGAGACGATTGTTTCGATTCCGGTTTCGATTCCGGTTTCAATTCCATCTTCGATTCCGACCTCTTCGATTCGGTTTTCTTTTGTTGTGTTTTGTCTTCGGCTCGACGCAGTTCACTGACTCGCGGATCTTGTTGTGTGGCTACATGACCCTCGAGGCCATAGCCAGTTGCTGCATTTTCTGCTAACGAACCGGGTCGCTTTTTTTCCTCTGCTTTTTTGTCCTTGTCCTTGTCATCGGCCATGCTGATTTAGGGTTATCTCTGATGCACCTGTTGAACTGCTCTGTTGTCTACGGTCTAACCAAATGCTGCCAAGTAATTACATGCTATTACTATTGAAGATCAGCCGAAACGCTGACTAAAATTTATTTCCCAATGAATGTAACATTTGAAAAATTGACTACTATGATTTAGTTTGTTGAAGCAGGCTCATCATCTCTGGCATGATAGATCTGCATGTCGCCCAGCAGCTTCACCATTTGCTCACCCAGCTGCGGGGTGGCAGCGGCCAGCACACGTCTGCCCATCACATCGAATTCCCCGCCAGCCGGATCGATGACAACACCTCCGGCTTCACGCACAAGCAACACCCCGGCAGCTGTGTCCCAGCAATGCGGATAGAACTCGTAGTAACCATCAGCAGCACCCATGGCCACAAGGCACAAATCCATGGCAGCTGAGCCCGTGGTTCGCAGTCTGATGGTAAGAATATTAATGTCAAGTCAAAGATATTCCCGCTACACTTACGCATGCGCCTTCTCCAGCATTTTCTGTGAATTTCCCATTTGTATGGCCATTAGCTCAGGCTCAAAATTCGCCGAATTCAATTCATTCAATATGATGGACTTCTCCAGTTCGGTTTGTCCACTTGCCTCAATTTGAACGCCATTCATATAAGCACCACAATTGCGACGTGCGGTGAATTTCTGTCCAATCATAGGATTACAGCAAATGGCCAACTCTGGTTGCTTATTCAGCCAGAATCCCACCGATATACAAGTGTAGTGCAAGCCATGCACAAAGTTCGTAGTACCATCAATAGGATCGATGATCCAGGTGGGCGCATCGGTCAATTTACGACCCGTTGCTGCACCGCCAGTTCCCTCCTCGCCTATGTAGACATGATCGGGGAAATGCTCCATTAAGCCCTTGATGAGCAGCTGCTCAATTTCGCGATCTGTAGCCGTGACCAGATCTGCGGTATTATTCCCTTTGGTGTCATACAATCGCATCTTCGTACTGGCTTCCTTCATGAGCTAAAAGGAAATACCGAAGGTGCTTCAGTTCGTAGCAAGCTGCTTTTAGTCGAGTGCTCACCTTAGCCGCCTTATCAACCAGTTGATTCATTTGTGCATAGCATTTATCTAGATCAACTGCAGCACAATTTGACTTGCTTGTCATCGATTTAAGTGGCAGTAGCCATTGCCTTACCAAACGAAACATTTCCATATAATAATTTCCAATTTATTTACTTTTTAAATGTTAATTATTTTAAAGATATTTACATATACACAGACATATACAAAGCTTTCTAGAAAATGCTACCTTGACCCGGTAAATTTGGATCTGTAGGATAGCTCCTTACAAACTTTCTTCGGTCCGTTGGTGCAGCTTTAGGATATCCAGAGAATTTCATCGAGGGCGATTGAAATTCTGTAGTCAACTTGGGTAGGACATAAACCATTCTTGGGCGGGAGAATTCTTTGGGCTTTTTGTCTAAGCCTTCCCTTTCCTGGTACTTACTTTGCGTTTTACCCGTTTCCTTAGTATTTCTTTTCTCACCCAAACCAAGTTTCTGCACAGTTTCATCAAGCTGCGGGACTTCACTAAGCTTTGGAGCATCCTTCTCCTCTGAGAAAGCGAGCACTGCTGCCAACTCCTCAGCCAACTCTTGTGTGGCAGCGCATAAGACTCGTCGGGACATTAAATCTAAGGGTTTCAGCGAAGGATCGCAGACCACGCCACCCGCTTCCCTGACCAGCAGCATGGTGGCCGACATGTCCCAGCTGCCACAGTTGAAGTCAATGTAGGCATCGGCGTATCCTTGGGCCACCATGCACATGCTCATCGAACTGCTGCCCAAGCTACGCAGTCTAAGATGTGAAAATGGTTTAAATAATTGAGGAGAATCCAAGCTGATTACCGGTATTAACTCACTCATTTACTTGATGTGCTATCTTTCTAATTTCTTTCGAATCAAAAGTAGCCTTAGTTCTCGCCTCGCACATGACCAGGGCTTCGGATAATTTCCTACAGTTGCTGACTTGCAAAGTATTCACATTCATGAAGGAGCCAAAGCCTGTGCGTGTTGTGTAGCATTCATCCTGCAATGGATTCCAAACGATGCCAAATCTGGGCTTTTTTAACAGCCAGAAAGCTAGATTGATGTTGGCATAGGGAAAACCGTGCACAAAGTTCGTTTTGCTACCCAAGGGATCAATAAACCAGGTGGGATCATCCGTTAAGCTAACTGCTTCACGATTCTTGTGTCTATTCTTGGTGATAAAGCTGAGAGGGAAATGGATATTAGCTGAACACCGTTTGAATCCAAATGCAACATACAGATGTGTGGGATATTGCTTGGAAATGTCCTTAATCAGCATATCCTCAATCCGACTATTCCATTTTGTAAACATTCGCATTCGTTTAGCGGGCTTTACCTCATTGTTGACTTCCTTTTTAAGCGCCTCCATCAACTTGGTGGCCACACGTTCGCTGCTCTTCAGACCCACTTCAAAGCATTGATCCATGTCAAATTTGTTTCCCGAAGATTTCCTTTTTTTTGACTGTTTCTCCGAAGTGCCTGCAATGCTGGCAGCAGCAGCAGGCGGAGGAGAGCTGCTCTTGCTGGAACCGAAGCCCAACAGCAAAGACCTGATGAGCTTCTGCATTAATTTTGTTTGCGCTACAATCCAAAAAAAAAATAACAATAATATTCCTACATCGATCTAATAACGTTTGAGTACTATATCAATGAAAGCTTTGCGATTTATTTAATCAGGAAACACTTGAGTCAACATTGGTATCAATTGCTCGGCCAATTCAGCAGTTGATGTTGCCAACAGTCGCTGCGATTGCAGATCATATTCTCCGCCACAAGGATCAAGGACTACGCCTCCTGCCTCACGCACCATCAACACTCCAGCTGCCGTGTCCCAAATCTGTGGACCAAATTGTATATAAGCATCACAGGCTCCAATCGCCACTTGAGCAATATTCAATGCTGTCGAGCCCAACGAGCGAATGCTGAGAAAAGATTCCTTAACTTCGCAAACAGTTTCTCAATTCTTACTCACCCATGCACAATGGGCAGCAGTTTCAGCATATTATCCATGGCCACATTGACGTGATCTTCATTCCGCTTCAACGACCATTCTACAAAGATGAGCGACTTCTTTAGATCCCGCTGTTTGCTCGCCTGCATGCGCTGATCATTGAAATAAAATCCCTTGCCTCTTTGAGCTACAAAAGTTTGCCTAAGCAGCGGATTATGAATCCAACCGAACTGCGCTTGCTTCTCCGCATAAAATGCAATCGAGGTGCAAAAATAAGGAAAGCCGTGTAGGAAATTCATGGTGCCATCGATAGGATCAATGATCCAAGTAGGGGCAGCTGTTAACTGCTTACTCTTAGAAACTCCCTCAGTGCCTTCCTCTGCAATGATTTGATGTTCGGGAAATTCTTTTCGAATACCACTGACCAGTAAACGCTCCACAGCTTTATCAGCTTTTGTTAAAATATCCCGTGAATGTTTCTTGGTTGTGTATTCCATTCGCTTGTTCAACGCCTTCAGCATTATCTAAAGGAACTTATCTTTATTAAGAATCAGTTTGAGGCACAACAAAGGAAAACCTTGCTACACTCTGGACTCAACCGACTAACGAGCTGGCACACCGTGGCGCCATCTAGCGTTGAGAACTGTCTGCTGAAAGCTCTCATAAATTTGCACATTTCGAAATTTCAAAATGACTGAAAAAGAAAATGAGTTGGAAAAAATGTTTTTGCCGATTCAAACACATTGAAACAATAAACTTTATTTTATATACATATATATAGAATATGATTCGATAAATATATATCTCTAATTGTTATTCATCATCGTAATTTCACTAAGCAGCTTTTTACAATCAGACAAAGACATCGTCGTAAATGATGTCTTAGCAATAAGTCAACGAAGCACTACGTTCCATATTCAAACTCTCAGATAAATCTCTAGCTTTAACGTTGATAACGCTAACAACAACAATACAATACTATATGTGGTCGGTATAAGACCGTGAAACGGGCCTAACAATTAAGATATGTTTTTTTTTTAGTTTTTGAGTTTTGCAGCAGTAACTTTCAATGATATGTTTACGTTGCGGAAGTCTTTTTTCGACCATATAACACCTTTATACAGTGTGTAGTTCTCGATAAATATAATATATACGCTTGTATATATCTCTATAATATGTTGATTAAATATTTATATATGTATATCAAATTAGTATTTAGGAATGTCGATAAGCATTAATATGCCACATTGATATGTATCGTTTCCAGAACTTACAAAACTAACACAAAACAAACCCAAAACTTCAGATTGATTTGATTGCATCTTATCATCATGATCACATCCGGACTTACGTGTTCCATTTAGTTAAGAGCGTTACTACGGGAAAATGAAAGCAACAGCTAAAGAACTACAGAGAAAAAGTATGAGAAAATGTGAACGAAACAGAAAGAAAAGTGTGAAATGTATTTTGGTTTTTTTGTTGTTGTTCTTGTTTTGTTGGTGAAGAAATATATATTACTGCAATTGTGTATATATTTTGTTGTTGTTTTTTCATGTTTTTTTTGTTTGTTTATATCAATTCTACTAAAAATACATACATAATCAATTAATAATTAAATTTGTATCACAACGAATTTAGCAACTTAAGCTAAGACTACAACAAAGAAACAAATGAACTGGAAAACTAGAAAGAAGTGCGTGCTCAGCATAAATGTTAACTACGAGTACGATATCTCTATATATAGTATTACTATATATGATGTACTATGTAGGAAACACACACACACACAAACATTGACTGACAATAAAATATCAAATAAATGGGTGCATTATCTTCAAAGTTCAACAAATTATCAATTGTTACTTACACACTTAACAACTAAATAGAATGTGATTTGCAAGCCCGGATGCAGGGCCAACAGAGTTACGTTTTAAATATATATGTTATATATATATAATAGGTATATATAGAGTGATTTTTAAGGGAGAGGGGGAGGAGATTTACAAGACACGTAATTACGTGATTCAAACTGTTCCCAATTGGGTCAGCCTAAAGAAAAGAACGCGACCGCAGTTAACTATGGCTAAGTATTAGATGATTGCAGCAGAGCCGCGTGAAGAGTAGAAGAACTCTTCCAGAAGCCAGAAGCAAATCCAAGAAAATCCATAAGAGCCGCCCATTCATTTACTTGGCCTCGACTGGACGATTGGCGAACAACTGCTCCACAATCATCTCGTCGGCTAGCGTCGAAGTGTCGCCCACATTGCGATCGTTGACGGCAATCTTGCGCAGCACACGACGCATAATCTTGCCGGAGCGTGTCTTGGGCAAACCAGGTGCATTCTGAATGACATCGGGCATGGCGAAGGGTCCAATGCGTTCACGCACCATCTTCTTCAGATCCGAAATCAGTTTCTGGTCGAAGGGTTCGTTCTCATTGGGCGTAATAAAGCAGTAGAGACATTC
The DNA here is from genome assembly GCF_009650485.2 of Drosophila albomicans. NCBI lineage: Eukaryota > Metazoa > Arthropoda > Insecta > Diptera > Drosophilidae > Drosophila > Drosophila albomicans. The sequence continues at coordinate 43,270,815 of NC_047629.2, read as the reverse complement.
GCCCTTCACAGGATGCGGACGCGACACAACAGCGGATTCGGCAACACGTGGATGCTCGGTGAGCACAGATTCTACCTCGGCGGTGGACATTAGATGCCCGGACACGTTCAACATGTCATCCACACGACCAGTGATCCACAAATAACCATCAGCATCGCGACGAGCACCTGTCCATTAAAGAAAATCATTAATATATTGAAGATGTAGGCAACATTTTCCACTTACCATCGCCGGTGCAATAGTAGCCAGGGAACTTGGAGAAATAGGTGTCCTCGAAGCGCTCGTGGTTGTTGTATAGCGTGCGCATCATGCCCGGCCAGGGCTGCGAAAACACCAAGTATCCCTCACCTTCACCTTTGATCTCAATGCCGCATTCATCCAGCAGCGTTGGTTTGACGCCAAAGAAGGGGAATGACTGTAAAGTGAATGAATATACAATATATACAATATACGTAAGCCATTAATTCGCAATTCTAATTTGTGACGTCTGAGCAAAGTAATCTGATTTTTGACCTATTAAATTGTTGATTGAATAACTGATCTTAATCTGTTTAAATCGCTTGTTAATCTTATCTGTATTTAGAGTATTCAGCATGTTAATCCATTTCATTTAATTTAAAGAGGAGAAAAAGGGGCCTGGCAATTGAAGATAATTGATGATTGTAAAAAAACGAGTTTACTTATCCAATGTAAAATTCAGCAGAAATTTTAGTATGTATCATAATTAAGACATATTAAAATAAAATTAAACGTGATGCATGTAGAACCCACAGAAGTATTATACCAAATTTAACGTCTCTATCTTATTGAATAACTAATCTTAATTTGTATTATTCATTTACTAATCTTATCTGTAACTTGAGTATACAGATTGATAATTCATTTAGTTAAATGGAGAGGGGAGAAAAAAGGATTTGGAAAATTAAGATGAAAATGTACAAAAATTATCAATTGAAAAATTGAACAGAATCTTTAGTATTAAACCTATACCAACTACTCATAGTTTAATATATTTGTTATACAATCTATCAAAATTAAGACAAATTAAGTGTAGTACCCACAGAAGTATTGTTCCCAAATTTGGTGTCTCTAGCTATTCAAGACTCTAAGTTCTAGATCTAAATTCAAGCGGTCAGACAGACAGACGGAAATATCCTATCGAACTGCTTCATTCCTTATACATTTTATAATTAAATCCCCTCTCTAAAGATTGAAATGTTGCTTACAGCTGATCCCGGCTTCATGGGCGTGGCGCCTGGCAGGGGCGTGATGACATGACCGCCGGTCTCCGTTTGCCAGAATGTGTCCACAATGGAGCACTGCTCCTTGCCAATGTTGCGATAGTACCACAGCCAAGCCTCCGGATTGATGGGCTCACCCACACTGCCGAGCACTCTACAAATGAAATGAAATTGCATTAGTGAAATTGTTATATTAATGCGTAATAAACGCAACCTACTTGAGTCCACTCAAATTGTGCTTAAGCACCGGAGCCTCGCCAAACTTCATGAGGGCCCGAATGGCTGTTGGTGCGGTGTAGAACTGGGTCACCTTGTACTTGTCAATGACGCTCCAGTAGCGATCGTTGCCCGGAAAGAAGGGGGTTCCCTCGAACTGTGTGAATCGAAAGGGCAATGAACTCGGAATTAGTTAAGCACATATGATTCGTTTGTTATAACTCACAATAACTGAAGTGGCACCATTGGCCAGTGGTCCGTAAACAACGTAGGTATGTCCAGTGATCCAGCCGACATCAGCGGTGCACCAGTAAATGTCACCGGGTTTGTAGTCAAAGACAATCTTAAATGTGGTCGCAGCATAGAGCAAATATCCAGCTGTGGTGTGGAGAACACCCTTCGGCTTGCCAGTGGAGCCACTCGTGTAGAGCATGAACAACGGATCCTCGGCATCCATCCATTCGGGATAGCAGGCTGGCTCTTTGTCCTCCATCTCCTCGTGCCACCAATAATCACGATCATCTGTCCACGGTATGTCCTGCTCCACATGATTCTCCTGGCAGGGTGTGACACGCTTCAAATGCGACACCACAATGCACTTCTCCACCGAGTGGCCCATCTCCTCGACCTTCTCCAACGCAGTATCGCAGAGTGCCTTCAGGTAAAGTGGCTTCTCTCCACGCCAAGCGCCATCAGCAGTGATCAACAGCTTAGCCTTGCAGTCGAACATTCGTTCCGCCAGCGAATCAGGTGAGAAGCCAGCGAACACAATCGAATGCACGGCTCCAATGCGAGCACAGGCCAACATGGCAATGGGCAGCTCCAGTATCATGGGCATGTAGATGGAGACACGATCGCCCTTCTTGATGCCATGATCCTTCAGCACGTTAGCAAAGCGGCAGACTTCCTCCAAGAGTTTGCGGTACGTGAGACCACGGGAATAATCATCGGGGTGGTTGCCCTCCCTACGAAGAAGAAAGAACATCAAGAAATGAGGAACACGCACATTAAAAATCCATTATGCACAGCTTGTTTGGCAATGTGCCCATTATAAGAAGAGAATAGCGATGGCGATCGCGATGACAATACTTGTAAGTCGCCCACATTTCGCTCAACTCGCAATTGGATCACTTATTATGGCAATTCGTGACTTCCTAATTGTCGCGAGGCGACTTAATTTGAATTTGCAACATAATTTGCTGATTTGTTTTAGAGAAGCAGAGAAGAGAAGTGGGTGGGAGCACTTGTCCCTCAAGCTCAAGTGGCGCCTCTCTCTTTTGTTCTCAACTTGGCAACAGGACAGCTGAAAAGCCAACGGCAACAAAAGTCAAACAGCTGCAACGCTGACGTTCTATAGTATCTATATCTATGTATATCTATTATTTATGAACAGTGTCTTGAATAAGTAATGGGTTGAGTAGACTTATCAATTCAGCTAAATAATTATTGCAAATAATGTCAGCATATAATATTCTTTCGCTTTGTTGAAACATTATATAACTGCATTATACAATGAATTCTCTTATATAATTTATTTGTGAACATAGAATATATATAATACTTTTTAATCTTAATCTTAATCGCATCTTGTCTATTTAATCGTCTTTAATCTGAATCACAATCTGATCTTGCCTATTTATCAATTTATTTCATTTTATTTGATTTGTTATTTTTTCTTATTTTAGTTATCTTTTATTTACGTTTTATTTAAACTACTTAACCCGTATATCTCTAAAGTTGAAATTACTTGGAGAGTTCACATTCCTAAATTAAAACCAATTAAGTTGAAAATGCGACACTATTAAATCATATATATACAAAGTATATAATCAACTTTCATTATCACCCCGAAACAACATGTGTGCATTAAAAAAAGGCGTCAAATTATAATTATTAAACTCGTATATGAGTAAAATGTTAAATTTCCCCGCTCGAATTCACTCGACTGAACTAATTTGTTGGTTCATTTAATGCTAACGATAACTGTGTATGTTTCCACTGAACATGTTATTGTATAATTGTTTGCAAAGTAAATACAAACTAACCGTAGAATTGTGCACAACTCTCGCATCATACGAAATCGTGACAGCTTATAGAACGGATATCGTTGATTTATTGAAGGACATTTGAGAAAGCAAAACTGTGTGCAGTTGCAGTTCTTTGTCTAGGTCACTTGATTGGATGATTAACGGTGCGCAAACCCATAAAGAAAACCCAAAACAATAAATATAGTAAATGTTGTATATCATTGATTGAATGTCAAGTTGGGGTTTGTCACACTTGGAAGCGATAAGATTTTCGATTTAGTTAGTCAAGTTCATAAACAGTTTGCTTTATTCGAGGCCATTGAAGAAAATCGGGAATAGTCCACAACAAAAACAAACGGTTCCCAAAATCGTGACGTATCTCTGCAGTTATTTTTAGTCACATTTCGACATCGCCATAGCGCGAGTACCAAAGTACACGACTTTCGGCTATTATGTATGATACGCTGATGAGTGGCCCAAAATGTGCGTTGCTGTTACGAAATGTTTGTCAACTCACACGAAATGCCTGTATTATAAATTAGTAAGATGTTAAAAATAAATTGTATATAAGAAATCCGCTTTTAAGCAACCCCAATCTGTACAGTTGCAGTTGCTGTTAAGTTTAAACTTAACAGCACTGTTAAGCAGTTACTCGCACTATTCAAGGCCAAGGCAATAACATATCATGATGGTCAGTCATGCTTACTCTCTCGCTCCCGCATTCACTTTGCATAGTTCTGTATGTGCTTACAGTTAAAGAGCGATTGTGAGTTATTACTATGAGCACGTTGTGCTTATCAAACTGTTGTGCACATTCACAACAAATGACTAATTATGAGCTTTAGCAGCCGGCGGCGTGTTGTTCGATGGCGCGACTTTTCCCATGCAGACGACGCTGACTAAAAATGAAGTGTTTTTTTTTTAATTCCGTTCACCTCTCGCCACTTGAAGTACAACAATTACTTGTCGGCTAGATCTAATCTATTTATTTTGGGGAAACGAAACGAATCGAAAAAAAAACCGCTAGACATGAAAATTTCCATGCTGCCCTGGAAACGAACTCAATATTATATACATAATCATTGAAACACCTCCTGATCTTGACCGGTGATTGAAGCAGCAGACAGACGCGTGGCCACGCCACGCTTATCAAAATCAAAAATATCACAATTTTAACGTCTACTGCTGCTATTTAAGGCGATTATTACTTGTGAGAGGAGGAGGAATACAATCATGTGAGCAACAGCAACCGGCAACAGCAAAGCAAAACCACAGAAAAAAAACATTAAACTTATCTAAACAGCTGTTGATTCGCGTGTTTCGAACAAATCGCATCGAATGTTTTCATTTGTTGTTGTCGTGTTGTTGTGTTGTACTGTTGTTGTTGCGTAGAGTGAGACCTTAAAGTTGGCCAAAGCTTTTAGAAAGCGTCGTCTGTATGTCTGGCTACTGCCCTGCACAGTTTGACAGCAACATCGTATGATCTTCGGCTAGACAAACTGCAGACACTAATTTATAAGCAAAGTTTGGAATTTTGTCTTTTGATTTCTGAAGTTGTATTATGTATTTGCATAAAGTGAATAATAGCAAGTCCCAAAAATAAAAAGATAAACAAAAATATAAATGCGGTCAGGGCTATTACAAATCGATTTCAGTCTCAATTACAAAAGCATATGTTCGTTGCAAAAATGATAACAAAATGCACACGATGACATGCTGATTGTTTCTTCAGTTTAGGGTTGCTTGTTTCTCACTTGAGGTGTGTCAGCATTAACAATATTTTCGTTTCTTTTACACTCACACACACAGCGACATTTAGCCGGCGTAGAGTGGTTGAAAATAATGCTCTCTAATTGGTTGTGAGTGAATCAGACGATGTTTTGTGATCGCGTGATTTCTGCTTGGGCCATGCAGTGCATTCAAAACTGTAGTAAGCCAAGCACAGGTTGCGGAAGCTGTGTTATGATGTCTCTCTGTATGTGTGTGCGTGTCTCAAGCGAAAAGCTTGTCATACTAAACGGTTGTTCACTTAAAGCTCACACGCTGGTTGCTGTCGTCGACGCCGTCTGCTTTGACACACATTAAAGCGCGAAATATTTAACGTAATTCCGTACGTAGGAAATCGAACTTAATTTGAATAAACAATTTGTGCGCATTGGTTCAATCCGTCGCCCAGTCTGCTTACATAATCGATTTTTGGTATCTGTTTATTTTAGTATAAAGAAATGTGCACAGGTGCTATATACGTACATACATACAATGTATAATATATAAACACCACACATACTTATTGTATAGGTTTTTTTTTGTTTTTATTGTCCAGTAAAAGGTTCATATAAAGATTTTGGCTATTTGGGTTGCTTTGCTTTGCTTTTGCCTTCACTCAAAACTTTATTGCTGACGGCGACAACGTCGACGACGTATTATCTGTTGTGTTAATTATTCCCCATTACGTTCAAATTGCTTGGCGCTGCGCCGGGTTTATCTTATCTCGACTTTGGTCCGTATATTGGCTTTTGGGATTTGAGCAAAACAAAAAATTAAATTTTTAACAGCTGTTAACACTTGACTCAGCACTGCATGCTGCAACTCTGTAAAGTGTGTGTAACAGCTGTTAAACATTTGCAGAATCCGTTTGTGCTTGAGCTTGACCTTGTAAATTTGCCTTTCATTTACCTGGCTATTTCCTATGCTATTCACTATTTGTATTATTTTCGCACGCGGCCAAAGCTGAACTGCACTGATAACCCCACAGATTATCACATTAACATTTTGTTTAACATTTCTTTTTTGTGACGAACTGACATTGACAGTGATTTGAACTCTGCCATCAACAACAATAACACAATAATAAACATGAAAGACAAACACAATCCACAAACTATACAAACAAATTATTTAAGACGCATTTAACAACCAATCCGACCATCTGAAGGAGGCACTCCATTAAAGCACCTGACTAATAGAGATAGCATCCATATATTATATTTCTGATTACAAATTTTTAATTGACAAGCAAGCAAGTGTAGTGTGGGAAAAAAAATTGTGTAATATTTTTTTGCCCGTAAAATTCCGTAATAGTACATTTACAATTTAAATTTGAAAAGGTGTTTTAACTTTTATGTATCTAAAGGGCGGTAGCATCGTTAAAAACTTAAAAACAGAGCGCGTGGAAAACAAAACAACAAAAAAGTAAATATGATAATTTGCTCTGCACTCGCGAGAACTTTGAACAAAGTACACAGAATAAGCATATGCAGATTTTATAATATGTAGTATCTATAGTATTTTCTAAACACGCATTTAATAGTTTATTTGACCTGGTCAGGGCCCCTCTTGACATTGACCTCCCCCAAAGCACAACAACACAAAATTCATGCAGTGCCGCAATTAATTCAGAGTCAGCTGCTGTCAGCTTTTTGTGTTTTTGAAATGCAGAAGCTCTCAAGAGACAAGCGAAGTGTTGTCCTTGAGTGCGAGAAGGAGAAAGACATAGGTAGTGAGAGTAAGTGCAAGGTGAGGTGAAGTGAGTAAGAGAAGCACCACCCCTTGCCACATAGTTAACTTGGAGAAAACATCTGTTTTTGTGCCTTGCGCACTCACGATGAAAGTTGAACCAGCGACAACGTCACGACTGGGTTTCGTAATCGCAACGTAAGGGAAAATCAATACGTTATTGTCCTTTTATGTTATTATTATTATTATTACTATTCTGACGATGATGATGCGACCTACCCAACTGATGAGCGAAGAAAATAAATTGTGCTTACCAATAGTAGGCAATTTGATCTCCGAGTCCGTTGCGAACATTGCGATCCAAGAGATTGTAGCAAATGTTCGTTGAGGCGCCCTCCATCCATTTGATGGAAATGGGTCCTTTGGAGATGTCGAAATTGTATTGCAAGAATTTCGCGGGATCGGCGGGCGTTTCCCAGTGAAATTGCTTGGCAACGCGTGACCAGAACTCTGCAGGATTCTCCAAGGACTCATCGTAGAATTTCTTGTACTCCTCGAAGCTGGATATGTACGCGTTTTGGCTAATTGCCGGATTCGGATTGTATATTGATTTTTCCGTTGGCATTTTGCGACTGGCTAACTACAACGTTGGTTGTGGTGGTTAGTAGTTGATATTTCGTTATATTGCGCTTTTATTCACAATTATCCTTTCGCTCATGCAGCAATTTTTGTTGCCCCTGTCTTTCTGTTGTTTGCGTATCGAGCGAGCGTTCCGAGTGTCTGTGTGTGTGAGTGTAGTTGTGTATGAATGTGTTGAACAAATGCTTTTGGTTTGTTGTTCTAATTTGCCGCGACGCACGGTCGTTGAATAGGGCCAACCGCACGTTTCGAGTTCTATTTGAGCACTGAGCGAAACGCTCGTGCGCCGTCAAGCTTTTGCCATTCGGCAGAGCTTTTTTTTTTGCTCGTAGAGCTTTCGACGCAGCCGAACGCTGCGCGCGACGCGACGTCAAGTTCAAATTGTTAGCGCGCTTATCAAGAATCTATGGGCTGACAATAGTAACAGCCGCAGAGCAGACAGACAGATAGTCAATTGGCCCATCAAAATCGCCTTATCGCTTTAACAGACAGATAGACGACGGACTTAAAAGGGCGTGCTGCCTTCTGCTGAAACAAGTGCGTTGAATGCACATATTAATCAGGTGACATTTTGCAGCCTCAGCAACAAATATTTCCACTGTCAGCCGCAGCGACGGCGCTGCTGATCCAATTGAGTCAGTTTTGAGTGCTTTCAACTTGACACTCACATGTGCTCTCATTCACTGTTGCTCTCTTTGCTTGCGCTCTCTTGTTATTTGCGCTCGCTTGTTACTTGCGCTCTCTTGTTGCTTGCGTATTCTTATCTGGCGCCGCCGTAACGATTTCGTGGGGGGCAACGACAGTGGCACCCGTAGGTCAAAATCAGCAACGATTGGTGATTGTCTTAAGTGTAATATTTGGCTTTTCAGTTTATTTTTAAAAGCGTGTTAACGAACGAAATCCAAATGCGACAACAATGTGGATTATTTCTGTCTGTGTGAAAGATGAGTCTGATGTGTGTGTGTGTGTAAAAGTGAGATAACATTGTCTGGAGTTTTCATAACTCGTCGTTTTAGTGATCAGCGCTGCTGCTCAAAAAAGTCTTGTACTGTTCCTCAGTCATGAGTTTCTGGAATTCATCCGGATTCTTCAGGTCAACCTTGAAGAGCCAACCTTAGTTAAAACGAAATCATTAGTTAACAGGTATAAACAAAGTTTATGGCGGAATCTTACCTTTTTCATAACAGCTAGTGTTGACCAAGGCAGGTGAATCCTCCACTTGTGCGTTCTTTTCCGTCACCTTGCCACTGACTGGTGAATAAACCTCACTGGCCGCCTTTACGCTCTCCAGAGCACCGCATTCATCATCTTGTTTCAGTTCTGTGCCTGGCTCCGGCAGCTGAGCAAAAACAACGTCACCCAGCGCTTCCTGTGCATAGCTGGAGATGCCTACAACAGCCTTGTTCGATTCCAACAGTTCCACCCATTCATGTTTGTCTGTGTAGCGACGTTCTATCCATACAAATAAAAAAAAATAAAATCGTTACATTTAAATCAACCTGTTGCAGAGGCTTCCCAACTGTAGTTGATAGTGGTTGCATAAATGCATCTCTTCTTCTTCCTTACCTGCGTTGAGCAAGCAGCTGACGTGAAAACTACGCCACTGTGATGATGCTGTCATAGACTGTGGCTTGGAGAGCAGCTGGCGTGCAGTCTGAGCACCAACAACACGTGCAAGTTTTGTTATGAAAACCATTTTCCGTTGCAGTCTGTTTTTTATTTGCTCTAACTAAACAAATCTCGCCCAAGGGAGCAACTTCTCCAGAGCACGTCTCGAACTGAAGTGAGCAAAGGAAAAGCGAACACACGACGTTTTACGCACGGACGGCTAATGATTGTAGCCCAAAGTCGAAATCTGATGTCGTATTCGACCGCCCGTCGACCGGCTTATCAATTTTTATATTATTTATTTTTTTATTGAACTTTTGCTGACCTACGACTAGGTGGAGGCGCGTCGATAACAATGTTAATCGTTCATCAATACGTTGATGATTTTAAAATTCCTTCATCATCAAACCTTATATATTATTGCAAACATAAATGTTTCTTAGAGCCACCAAATTTTATTTGAAATGTATTTGCTATTAGATCCAAGAATTAATACACACTTTATTCATAATTCAGGATTTCTGAAAGTTGTTTTGTTTGTCAGGGTGTGACCAAATATCGAGGTCGTCACGTCAGGGCTGCAGAACAATATGCTCGATCTGCGTTACGTAAGATCAAACTGCGTAACGTAGTACGCAGTAAATACTACGTATCTTGCAATTTAAACATTGGGCGCTAATAAAAATAGCAATTTTGAAGACAATGCCAAAAAGATTCACATTTTTGCTAAATTATGATAAAAAAATCAATTGCTTATCCAACATATATTAATTCCTACGAGGAACTTCGACATGGTGCTGTTCCTTGAGAATACAGAATAATAATTATTAAAATTTGAGTTGAAATGATTGTAGGAAGGCTCCGAATCCTATACAAAACTTTTCGGCAACTGGACATCTTTAATAAAGATAGCATCACTTTCAAGTAGTCATACGAGCTCAAATTCTTTAACTACATCTGCATAAGGGCAAGATTCATATTACCGGTAACTTTAGCTCTTGAAGCCTCCTGTATTGAAAGTTGATTTAATGCGGGCAGACGGATTGTTGGTTATATCGCCTCGGCTGTTAATTTTGTTCAATAATAGATGCTTCTTGATGTCTTTTATAATACCCGATTATAACAAGACAATAATCGAGTGTTTTTTAGTTTTGCATCTCACAACACGATGTTTATTCTGTGCCAACGAAAATGCAAAGCAAATCTTTTTGTGTTTTATATATTGTAGCAAAAAAAGCGCAGTCGTGTGTGCTTAAAATGACAACATCATCTACCGTCCTTGTTGATTCCCGATTAAAACCTAATTGCGACGTCCATAGTTGTTGGTGCTGGGCGCAGTGAGCTGCAGGCCACGAATGTTGTGGAAGTCCAACAGCTTCAACATCTCCTTGGTATCGGCATCGACCTCGATGATGTCTTGCTCCAGAGCAGACACAGCAGGAACGTAGTTATCACGACGCTCACGCTCCTCCTCCTGCAGCTTAATGGAGATACCACGCACCTGAGAGTGACGCAGACGGCCCATCAAGTGGGTAACATAGCTATCCAAATGATGAATCGAAATTAATACAAATTTACTGAGATCCGCGATAAATACAACTTACCCGGCAATCTTGTTGCGGAGGGGCTTGGTGGGAATGATAGCAACCTCCTCGCAGATGCGCTTGTTGGTGTGGAAGTCCAACGTCAGGCGAGTGTAGTACTTCTCGATGATGACCTTGGCGGCCTTCTTCACTGTCTTGGTTCTGACGCGACCCTAGAGTTTCAAAAACACATCATTAGTATTTTTTTGGCGGCGGCTTTCTTTCAATGTCGCACATAAACAATCAATGTTTTCAGTCATTTCAATGGTTGTGCGCCATGAAATTTCACTGCGCTTGGGCGGCAAGCATATTTGTTCACATTTTATTGCACATATTTGTGGCTTTAGCGCAGTGATTGCATTGATAATTTTAGTTTTATTTGCGAGTTTTGATTATCGGACACCCACCATTGCGAACGTTGATACCGGAAAAGAACAGAAAGTGGTAGCTGTCAAAATGACAGCATTTTGTGTGAATGCGCGAGCAGGGTTGTATTTGTGCTATCGGTAAAATAACGACCGTAAGCGTTGTGAATGGCAAACAAAACGCAGAAGAAGAAGAAGCATCGCTGTCGTCAAAGTAACGGAAAAACAGTGCAAATATTATTATTATTTTTCTTTTCCTAAAAAGTGGGTCAATTAAAATGGAAAAAACGCATAACAATGATGAAGAAGCTGCTGGAGCTGCAGCATCCAGCTCAAATACAGATGATCAACAACAACAGCAAGCTTCAAGTGCCGGAAACGGAAATGATTTTCAAATCAGTTTAAATGATTTTCTTGAATTTTTAAAACTTTCATGTCACGTTAACGAGATGATTGCAAAAGCGGACAGTAAGCCACACAACCGGGAGCCCGTGCCGCCAGCCGAAAGCGCCGCGGGCGTTGCAGTCGCCAAGCGAAATGCGAAAAAGGACGAATTCGATTTTAATAGTTTGGCCGAAAATCCTTTGGTAAATGAATTGCTTGCTTTGAAGCGGCCACATCGTCACGCCACCAATGAGAACAGCAGCAGCAGTAGTCGCAGCAGTCTGCTAATGGAGCACAAATCCACGGCACGTTCCTCGCATGTTCACACGCCACGTGGTCTGCATCCCAAGCTCAACGAGCAATTGGATTATGTGATCAATGAGGGCGTCTTGGACTCAGTGCTCTCATTCATTTGCCCAATGCCGCTGCCCGTTGCCTTCACCAACAGCGGACGCGCCAAGCTAGCTAAGCAACAACAACAACAACAGCTGCAACAGCAGCAGCCTCTCAAGCCGGAGGCGTCCAACTCCAACGCTGTGGCATCATCGAAGCCTGACTTGGGTGTGACGAGCTCGCCCAGCGGAAGTTCGCCTCGAGAGAGCCGCGAGGCGACTCTTGACTCGAACAGCAGCAGCAGCGCCAGCAATGGCATGGTCCGTGCCTTGGTAAAGGAGCAGAGCGGCAAAGGGGCAACAACGAATGCAACTGCACGACGCAAGTCGCTGCTACTGGCCAAGGACAGCAAGCATGCACGTCAGGAGAAAAAGGAGTAAGTCGTTATGGAAGCTATTTGATTAACTTATATTACTCTTAAATATTGAATGATAAATTTACATTCCAAAGAATATTTATTGTAGCTTCCTAATCCGTTTTAATGCCTTGTAGACCCGAGGTCGTCATTCACGTCTGCGACGAGGTGAAGAACACCTCCCGCGACTTCAGTTGCCCTCAGAGTCTGCTCATCAGTAAGATGGGCTACTTTGCCGATGTCACCGCCGGCCAGCGACTGGAGGAAATGGATATTTCGGTGCACTGTGACATCCAAATCTTCGACTGGCTGATGAAGTGGATCAAGCACAGTGCTCAGAGTCAAGAGCTGGCTGCGCCCGGACAAAGCAGCTTTGCAGCTGGACCCCAACTCGATGGCAACAATGTGGTGCCCATTTTGGTATCCGCAAGCTTTCTGCAAATGGAGCCACTGCTCCTAGAGTGTTTGGCCTTTTGCCATGCCCATCTCAGCGAGGTGGTACGCACCTCAACGAATCTATCGTGTTTGAATGATGCACTGGTTAGTCGTCTGGCTGCCATGTTTACTAATCTGGAACTGGAAATGGTGCGCGATAAGAAGGAGCGTGTCACACCGCGTTTGTGGACGAAGCTCATTCAGAGTCTGTGTGAACCCGATGCGGAAGTATTGCGCGGACATTTCTACAGCATTTCGGGACTATTCCGTTGTGTACGCTGCTGTCGCTGCGTCACCAACACCATGAAGTCCTATGTCAACTGCATTCCGAGCAACATTCGCCTGAATCGCTGGGGACAATTGATTAGCTCGCATGTGCGCGACACAAACTGGGATCTGAATGTCTATGTGCTGCAACTGTTCAAGGAGCTCAAGTCGTGGCGCAAAGTCTACTGGAAGCTCTGGGGACATTGTCATTATCTCTATTGCTGCTCGTGCGAGGCGCATTTTCCTGTTTACCAGATGAACTGGTGTCGCTATCATCCTGAGCCGCCCAACTTTCTGGGACCAGAGATTGAGGGACGCATGGCAGGACCAGCAGGACGCTATGCGTGCTGTAATCAACAAGCATTTCGTTACGAAACGCTGCCGGGTCCAAATGTGAGTTTTACTCTCTACTAAAAATAATGCTTTTCTGTCTGTCCGTCTGTTAAAACGTCTAAATCAAAGAGTTTGTAAAAGCTGCAGCTATCAAATTTAAGCAGAAAGGTTTTTCTTTTAACAAAGTAATTTAAGAATGAATTTTGTGTGCAACAAATTGAAGTTCAGCCATCCGCCTGTCTGTCTGTCCAACTGTATAAGTAATCAAAGCTTGGATACTATAAAGGCTGAGACTATCGACATTGAAGAAACATTTTTTAATTGTTAAAAACTAGTTTAAACAAGAGTAATAGTAAGGTAAAGCACTAAATGCAGTTATCCGGCTTTCTGTCTGTCCGTCTGTTGTATAACCTCTAACTCCGAAACTATAAGAGCTGAATTTTTTCACAATGCTTAGTAATAACTATAAACCAAATTATTCTCGTAAATTCAGCTATGATTAAGTGTTGAACAATCTGTGTTGTCTATAACTCGCCTAATACCAATTTCTTCGCCGCTTTTAGGGTTGCCAATTTCGAGAGCACAGCGTACTCGTAGACACGGATCGGGAGCGTGCCATATTGACAATTGCACAACTCGTAGGCGAAAACTACGCGCTGTGCGAGCAGCCGCCGTTGCACATGCAAGAGCTGGCTGCCGCTGGAGAGATAAGTCCCAACTGGCTGGGCATCTCTTTGACCCCACAACGTTGTCGCCAAGGACTGCTGCCGCAGCTGTGCATGGACAGTGAGTTCTGCTTTGATTTAATAAAAAACTGCTAACAAAACTTGTCGCTTGCAGTGACCAATCATCGCGTAAGTCGCCGCTGTCGCTATGAGATCGATACCAGCACCGAGTCGGAGACAACATCGACCAGCTCGGAGGATACACGCAGTTCGCGTCCACGCATACGTAATACTTTAGTCGATGACGAGTTCACCTCGAGTAGCGATGGCTGCGAGTCGGATCATCGTCCGCCGCCACGCAAAACGCGTGGCAAAAAGAAACGCAAACGGTAAAGAAGAAATTCAAATCTTTTCACTTCAATATTGATTATTTCTCTTTTATGATTTATAGACCCGCTGCAGTGTCTGGTCGCTTTTGGTCTGGCGAGTTGTCGGCGCGCAGCAATCAGGATCACCAGCGTGACTTTGAGGAGAAGATCATGAAACAGGTGGCCAGCTATGTGACAAAGAAAACAGGCTCCGATCAGAATCTGGTGCACAATGCACAACCCTTGGGAGGCACTTATGTGCGTCTGGAGTCCGAGTGGAAGGAGATGTTGAAGCAGCGTCACAGCAATCACAATCTGCAATCGGGCGGAGGTGGCAATGGCAACAGCAACTTGGGCGCCAACAATGGCAACGCTGCGCTGGGCAGCAACAGCAGCAGCAATCAGAATCTGTACAGCGGCGGAGGCGCCACAGTTGGTGGCATGGCTTGTGGTTCGGGTGCCTCGTTGTTATCCAAGCAGAAGCACAAGTAGAGATGATTATTAGCAACACCTAGCGAAATGTAGAACAATAATTAGTGGTAGTATTTAAAACTCAATGCAACAAGAGACAAACCAAATTGATGTAATGTGTTTTTAGATGTTTTAGTCGCAAATATAACCGCGCAACTCGTAGTGTGTTGCATAATGTAATCTAGTGTTGTTGTAGTAGGAATCTTTAAAGTATATATCGACTATATGTATTAAGATTGCAATTTTAATTTAGAGGCACAAATTGTTGACTTTCAAATTCAGTTTTCATTAAAGCTGAAATTGCTCGATAAATATTTGAAATATAATATATAGGAATATGATCTATTGTAAGACTATACTTGAGTTAAATTAATGTAAAGATATAGCAAATTTAGTTGAGAGTAGTAAGAAAATAATTATTTAACTTTGTTTTTAAATGTGCTGAATCAATTTTTGCATAATTGCAATTATTAATATTGATTTTACATTGTTTCACTTGCATATAGACGATATATACCGTATAATATAGTATACTTTATCACCAGATATTATTATTGCATATATAGAAATGCAAAGTTCTATTTATATTACCATATACTGAATGTTTCCTGAAAACTTCACAACAATTGTGCAATTAACTTGTGAGTTACACAAAGTTCAATTATAGAGCTGTTTATATAGTATTTATGCGTAGTATAGTTAAAGTTCGTTCTTTTTGCATTTCTTAATATTTGTTTATTATTTAACTTAACGCAATTTACAATTTCTTTTTTATATTTAAAATTAATTATCGTTTTCGTACTTCATTTCTTTTTTTTTTTTAATTTTTTGTTTAGACATATAAATTAAACCGAAATACAAATAGAATTATCATCTTGTATGATCAATTGCAAAGTGTTGAAAAGTGTTTACTAAATTTTTTTGTTTGTTGCTTCATTTTCTTGCTTAACAATAAATGCGGATGCACAAAACGGAACCCAGGGTTCTATTATTACAATAACATAATCAAATATCGGGGGCCTTAGGCTCAACCTGTAGCAGGAATACGCAACACGTTACACAATAGAGTGATGCACTGCACAAAGGATATATAATAAAGGATATCATTTGAGCGGCTAATTCCGGCACTCACACTTTTTATTCAAGATCAGTTTTAAATTCAATTCCAAAAAGTGGCAGACAAGTTTTTTTGTTCTGGAAATCTTGTGCGAGAAGTGAGAACCGGAAGAAGCCGAAAAATAAAATAGGAAAATTTTGAATAAAAATGGCAATAAAAGGGAAATCGTATATAAATAAATGAACTTCTCTCAAAATGTAGTGAAATGTTCTACTAGAATTTTGCTTTTTGTTTTGCGGTGTTTTATGTTCCGATTCTCTGGATTGTTTTCAATTTGATTGCAGAGTGTTTTTCTTCGGCTAATAGAAATATTGTTGTTGTTGTTGTGGTGCTATTATTATTAGCTGTTGTTGTCGCTGCTGATGCTGCTCTTCCTCTATAATTGCTCGCTTGCCGAGCTAACTGAAGAGACACTCGGTCGCCTTCTCCAGGTTCCAGTTCTCTTTGGAGAGCACAGCGCGCGCATCGTGCTCATCAATGCCCATATCCTTGAGCCGTTGTATCTTTGAATCACAATCAGGATACGTATGCGGACCACCAGCATAGGCATTTGTCCAATGCTTCGCTGTGAGCAGAAATAGATCGTGCTTGTCCTTGAACTGATAGGCGACCACAGCGTCCTGGGGATCATCGGGTTCGGCAGCGGCGAGCAGCGCTTGCAGCGATAATAACACAGTGCGCAGTGTCATGGCAGCGGCCCAATTATCCTTGAGGATATCGAGACAAATGGCACCGGTGACCGACGAAATGTTCGGATGCCAAATCCTTGTGATGAAGCGTACCTAAGGAAAGAGATTAGCAAACTGCGTGTCTTGTACATTCTTTTAGACTTTACCTTGGGTGGATTGAAAGGATATGTTTCGGGCACTTTGATTTCTAGCACAAACTTGCCGCCCTCGTAGGGTGTGTCCGGTGGACCGGCAATTTCGCCGCGCAACTCTGTCCAGCTATCGTTAACCAGTTCAATTTTGATCGAGCACTGAACGATCTACGGATAAGAAAAAACACAAAAAACGCCAAATCATTTTAGCGCCAAAAGCAGAAAAAAATAGCAAAGTGCAGCAGGAGGCTTAACCTGGGGTGGAGAAGGGAGGAAGGGGAAACGTTGCACTTACCTCTTCACTGCGCATTACTTCTTTAAATTCGCGCTTGATACGTGATACTGCCATGTTCGCCATGATTATAATGTTTGTGTCTTCTAAATTGTTGTTGTTCTTGTTACTGTTGCTTCTTCTTCTACTACTACTGCAGGGTCTTGCTTCTTGTGCTGCTGCAGTTGTTGTTTATTATTCTTAATGTTGCGTAAAATAATGCACGTTTTGACCACGTTCGCTCGTTTTGTTTCTTGTTTGTTAACGTTTTACACGTAAATTCATTTGCGACAGCACAATAAACAATAAACAATACGGGAAACACTTTAGTATTTCAATTTTTTTTTTATTAAACTGGCACTTTTCTCAACACAATTTCGCACGACACAACCCAGGGCTGCCGTAAGTCTATCGATACCCAGTGACAGTCAGCTGCTAAGCAGTGTGACCAGAAATTATCGCAACAAAATATGTTAGACAACACTACAAAAATGTGTTAGCATTGAAAGGCCGGCGCTGTTAACCGTTTGCATGCTGACCCGTTTTGGTGTTGCAAAGCGTCAGCGCTAGTAATTTGAAAAGTGCGCGGGAGCTGCCAATAATGGGGTCTAAGTAAAGTGCTATGTGTAAACTGGTTTGGTTTTGATTGTGTCAAGGTATTTTCCATTACTTGCTCAAGGTCTCGCATTGATCCCTTTGATCTACAGAGCAGAACAGTACAGCAAAGAAACGAACTTCATTTGACCTCAGGTAGATACTTCTATTACCCGCCTTGGCAACCGTTTCCACTTACGTTCGCTAATGCCAAACTCGTTTTACGTCTTATAAACAAAAAAACAAAACACGAGTTTGTTTTTTTTTTGATTTTTTTTGTTATGGGGTGGGCCGCTTAGTAACAACAGTGTCTAGAATAACATATAAACAGATCGGTAATTATGCGTCTCACACACATATTCAAATCGAGTCTTCTACTCGGATAAACAAAAACAAAACATGCGAAACATGTCGAAAATTATGCGTAGGCATCTTTTGAGTCGCGGAACATAACCCAATAAACAACTTTGTTGCGGCGATTTTAAAGTGACTGCTACAAATTTGCCAGAAGAGCAGTGACTAAGATGTTATCATAGTCGTTATCAGGAAGTCAAAAAGCATTTGTTGCTTTTCAGGCGACTTCTTTAACAGTTTGTGTTTATTTGTACGCTTCGTTTGTGTTTACTGGGCACGTGTTTCGTTTGTTTTCTTTCCACAGACGTTCGTCGGAGCTCCCCAGCTCCAAGCGCAGCAATGTCTTCTTGCCGGCAAGCCAAACCCGCTTGCTCTTTCACTCTCTCACACACAGATACACGCAACGCACACACACACACAGAGCAACTCTCTCGCTTCATGTTTCTTTTGTGTGTTCTCTTTGTTGGCAGTTCAACTCCATGACTTTGCTGCGTATGAAATCATTCAGCTTTTGCATTTTCATTGAAGCGGCTGCATTGGGAAGTGTGTGAAATAAATAAAAATTCGAGTGAGTAAATCTAATTAATAAATGTTACTGTTAACGATCAATTTACTTTTGTATTCAATTTGTGAACAAAAACAATTGCAAAAACTGCCCGTACTTCAAGTAAGTTGCTTTTTAAATTGCCCAAAAAACGTGTTGCGCTGTGTGTGTGTATGTGCGATTGAGTGCCTGTGTGTATGTTTGTGAGTTTCTTATTGTGGGGCACAAAAAACGTGCGCTGTCAGCATACTGAAAGCCGACACGTGGTTGCTCGCCCCCAGCTCCTTTTTTTTTTTGATATTTTGTTGTTTTTTAAATGCAACGACGCCATTTGCATTTGCGTCAATATATGCACATACAAACACACAAACACTCACATGCACACACTCACACAAGTATACAGAGAGTACGTCAGCATCCGTAGGATTTTCTTTTGTGTTTTCAGCATAAGTCTTTAGCTTTAGTTCATTTAAATATAGACACGCAAACAATTTAGCGAATCTCATGCGTTGACATTTCGTTGTTTCAAGTACAGTTGAGCAACAACAATGTCGACGACGAGCCCCCTTGGCAGGCGCCATTACCTTAGGCCAGCCTAACTAAATTAGCCATGCGAATTATAAAAACAAAAAAACTTTTACGTATGCAGCCCTCGTAAATGCAGCAAATCAGCTGTGCCATAAAAGAAAGCGAAAGAACGTGCGCAAGAGTGAGAGAGAGAATACCTGTGTGTGTGAGAATCGTGGAAAAGCTCTTCTGGCTTCTATCATCTGTGTACGCTTGTGTGCGTGTTTGTGTATGATGCATACGCATACGCCATGTACGCGCTCAGTTTCAATTGCTCAGTAGCTGCTGTCGACAGCGCTGCGCTCGTCTCTGTTGTTCTCATTGTCTAATCAACTGTCATACTAGAAGGCACTCTAATAAATAAATATATTTATACACATTCATGCACATGAAAGAAACGCAATAATATTTGTACTATATAGAGACATTGTGTACGCTCTTTTTGCTTTTGCTCGTTTGCGCTCAATAAATTGTTTGGCCCGGCTGCCTGTCGGTGGCACAACAAAAAACTTAGTTACTCAGTCGTGTATTACCGTTAGCACCTGACGCGCGTCGTGCAAAAAAAGCAGCATTTGAAAAAGAGTGGATAAGTTATAAACATTATTATGCCCGATACGAAATGTACAGAGCTCGACCAAAATGGTGCGTATCCCGAAAATTTTGTTTTAATTTTGCAACCTTGTGCATTGTCAAGGCTTTATGGTCATTTGCTGACCTTAAAAAATCAAGAAATACCCTCTTTCCCCATACTAAACAAACAGCTGTTCGGTTTGTGTCGTGTTTAAAAGCTTTTTGTTTTTTTCTTTTTGGCACGCGCCTGTTTGCATGCAGGCATATTTTATAGCTGCAGTAGGCAATGAGAGTCAAAGCCTTTATCAGGCATTGCGAGCTTTCGGCGCTCTGAGCGTATGAGTGACGAGAGCGCGTGAAGAGTGTTGCCAGACTGTTACATTGGCTAAAGGATCTCTATTTAAAGATTTAAACAAACAAAAATTTACGCCACTTTTAGTTTTGCCAAATTTAAAGCAAACTTAAAAATAAATTGAGCATAATTGTGCATGACACGGACTTTGACAAAAAAAAGAGTATCCAATAGCATTCGACTTGATCTGGCCGCTCTCACTCACACAGGTTGCGACAGCCAGCAATACGTCAAAAAATCACATGTCTGCTTTGGGGTGGCTTTGCTGCTGCCGCAGCTCTGCGCTCTTACTAGCTGTTGCTCTCCACGTCACTCTCTCACACACGCAGACACAAAAGCTTTTGCGCTGCCAACGACAGTTGTATGAATGAATATTTGGTGTTTGAGTGTGAGGAGAGAACGCGCTGTCTGCTGCTACGTCGCTTTGATTACATGCTCACAGACGCGGTGTACGTGTACTTTGTGCTCTCTTACAGATGCGCTCGCTCTCTCGCTCTTTCTTACGCTATCCCCCCAAAAAAAGAAACATATACATATGCATACACGTAGGCCACAGAGAGTGAGCGAGAATTGGCGGCAGCGGCGACGGCGACGTCGCTGCTTTTGCAAAAAAATTTTTATAATAAAAACTTGTACTCGTAGATTGTGTGATGCCAGTACGTTCTGCTAATCCGATACGCGCTAGAAGTTTGATCCGAGACAATTTGGAGAAACAGGCTGGTTGTCTAAATCTAATACACTCCAGAATGCCAAACATTAAAGTGTTTTCGGGCACCTCGCATCCGGATCTGGCGCAGCGTATCGTCGATCGACTTGGCATCGACCTCGGCAAGGTGGTCACCAAGAAATTCAGCAATTTGGAAACATGGTAAGTGCCCAGCACACATACACATACATACACAAAAGAACAAGACGAATAAACGGTGCTAAGTGAAAATAATGTGTGAAAATGTTCAAAGACGATTGAAATTGTTGTATAAATAAACAAATAAAAATGCCAGTGCGAAGTGCGTGTCCAGGAGACTTTTGGTCCTTGACATTCGCTGAAGGTTGACAGTGTTGTTTGTGGCCAAGAAAGTGTGCCAAAAAAACGTTGATTGTGTCTATGCATTTCTTTAAAACATTTTCCGTTGTTTTTTTTTTATATATTTTTATTGATTTAACAAGTGGACTGTACACCGTAGTCATTGGTCTCGGTCGCCGTGTGCTTGCCTTGTGTATGTGTGTGTACTATACGCACGTACACACACACAGTTGCACTCTGACACATGGACACAGGCACACACACACAGTGAAAGACACAAAGACAAACGCGTTCTGGCAACGTCGCGTGCAATTTGACTGCGAACAGTAATAAAATAATAACATTAAGCCCCAAAAATTGAAAAAAAAAACAATAAGTAAAAGGGGGTCCCACATCAAAACATAAATTTAGTATCAATTTTAATTAAATTAGTTCCATGTGCTTTTTCTTCGCCAATCGCGACTTTGCCGTCTAGCTTCGGCTTGCTTTACACAGACGCACACACACATGCATACGTCTGAACTCGCACACGCATACAGTCATAGGGCAAGTCAGCTGCTGCTACAACAACAACAATAATAATAATAAAGTGTCTCTAGGCTGGCGCCTTATCAGCAGCCAGCGCAACGCACACACACTCACAAGCAGTTGTATAAAATGCCAACACACACACACACACACAAGCTGAGGCGAAACGAAACGAAAATTTTAATAAAATGAAATAAACGTGGAAAAATATACAAAGGAAATTAGCAAACAATTAGAGTGTAAGGCAAAATAGCAAAAGCTGGCTAAAGAACTGAGGCAATGGAAACGGCAACGGCAACTAAATTAGAGGTTATAATATAAATAATGCGCGCTAAGCTTTTTGACATGATACGCGTATGAGTATTGCATACATACACACCTCTTGCATTTGTGTGTGCGTGTGAGTGTGTGTATATTATGCTCTCACTCACGCATGCTCACGCACACAGGCACAGACGAAAGGTAAACTCCAGACGCAGCAGACAACAGCAAAAGTAAACCACAACAACACGTCGCTGTCACGTTTTTAAGCAAAGAGAGCGAGTGACTGAGTGAGTGAGTGAATGTGTGAGAGAGCGAACACGAAATGAGAGCACGCGACTCGATTTCTACGTCAACGTCAACGACGCCCCCACATGTTTCATATGGCTGCGTTGCGCTCACGCGTTTTTATCGCTCTTTTGCTCTTTCTCTCTCTCTCTCTCTGCAGACGAATCAAAACCCGACCCCCACGTGTGTGCAAAAGGCAGACACAACAACACAGTGGTTGTGATTGCTGTCGCTGACGCTGTTGTTGTTGGCTGCGCACTTGTCGGCTTGTTGTGGCTCTTTCTAGTATGTGCTCGTGAGAGCCTGAGCAACAGTGTAACGAATATGTTGACAGTTAGGTTAGTTGTTGTTGTTCTTGTTGTTATTGCTGTTTCCCTTGCACTTTGACTTGATTGGAGCGCTAGCACATTGTTATTGTTGTCAACTAGAACAGCATGGTTCAGGCTATTAACAAGATTCGTTACGAAGGGCGCACCGATGACGTCATTAGCCTTCATATCCAACAAATATTTCTGTCCCATTATGAATAAGCGCACGTTCGCAGCTTCACTATTCATTTAATAATGTAATGAAAATGAATAATAAAAATGAATAATAAAATGAAAGTATTACGAAAAAGTAGACCACAGATGACCTTGCGAAAGGCAACCGCCAATGCACAGTGGTTGGGCTTGTATGAAGCCGCGGCCAAAAATACTTCCCGTTGAGATATCGTTATGAAATTTTCCCCAAAAATTTAAAAAAATATTTTGAATATATAGTAAAAAAATTGGATACATCGGAGGACTATTTCCTATAGCTCCCATATAACCTTATTATGGCGTATATGCCGATTGTGCGCCAAAATTCTTCCGGTGCACCGCGGTGGAGTTACAGTGCTAAAATTTGATATTAGAATCCAAGATATACTATATATATTCTATATATATTATATTTTAAATTATATTGCTACTTTCTTCTACCAAACTAGTTACTCTTCGAGTTTTTTCTTCATTAGTGCCCACTTCTGTACACCAAAAAATCAAAGATGTACATGCGTGAAAAATCCAAAAATCTATAAAAATATTCTAAACACACTGTAAAAAAAATCGTATCATATAGCTTCCATACAAACGGCTCATATTTTTTATGTTGATTGGGTGCATGTTATCGGTATTGATTCCTTTTCATTCAACCAATCAGATTGATATTGGAGAATTGAAGATTTCATGCGTTTGTAATTAACCCAAAACATTATAATCCTCTTACAAACGTATTTAATTCGCTTTGACACTTCACTCTTATTAACAATACAGCCGTTTTTAATAATATTTGCTTCTATAACTTCAATCAATTTTGTTCACCTTTCAACGGCGCTACCTTCTTTGCTGCACCTTACATTAATAACATATAAACTTGAGAATACACACTCATATTAAAGTTTAAAGCAAGGGAATAAACAAAAAATAAATCAAAACTATTAATAAATGAAAAACTATTAATAAACACAAACTCAAAAGACGAAGACAGGGCAACAGCACAACAAGCACACGAGCGAAAACAAATTTTTTTAGTGCAAAACTGACCCTGAAAATGTTAAGACGGTGTTAGAATTTTTACGATTGTAAGCACATCGGCACTTTTCGGCAAAAAAAATTTACACATTTATTACCTTAAGAGCCAGACAAACACATTGATATACAATTTAACTGTGGCATTCAGTGGCGTCACTACTAAAACCTTAGCTAAACATAAAAAAGACGTTCAAAATATAGACAAAAAACATGTATTATTTCAAATTAATATAACAAGAAGAGTTTAACAAGTACGTTTTTTTATAATATCTCAAATTTTAGAAAATACCTTCAACTTCAAAATCCATTAAAAATATTATAAACTTGGACACGTAATAAATGAACTGACCACTTCAAAGTTCGGTTTTGTTGTGAAAAATTCGCGATGCGCGCGAGCTGTGCTGTGCAAATGACTAAATGTTCGCAACTTCAATTCTGTTTTTAGAAAGAACCATTAGATATCCAGAAAAATCTAGTTTGCCATGAAAAAGGTTGGACAATTTAGAAACGATTTGTTTACTTTTCGTACCTTTTTGTTGTTATGACTTTTTTTATTTTTGGCCTATGGACGCAACCACTGTGCAATGCAACTTGTGTCAATAATATAACCCACAAAACCCAATGACCATCAATATAAAAGGTCGCAACACGCAACGAAACCAACCCACAACACATCATCGACAAGCAAATATTTTGTAATTGAAAAGTTTGATCGATAAGAAATTTGCGTGCTCATGCAAAGAGAGAATGAGGGAAAGAGAGAGACAGAGAGAGATAGATGAAGAGATTGAGAGAGAGCGGGAGGTCAAGGGGAGGCAGTGGAATTGGGAGCAAGGGCTAAGCTGATAAGCAAAGTAAGACGCAAGCGATTAAGATGCCAAGATATGGCATTTAAAACAAGCCACTAAACGTCGATTTATATGACTGATAGTGCCAAAAACTCTAGAAGAGATTACGCTATCTCACACACATACAAATAAACACGTACACGTGTGTAAACTTGTCAGTTGTCTGGCAGAGAAACAGCTAGTTAAAAATACATGCACAAAGAATAGATGAGGCAAAAAAACAAAAAATCAAAAAACAACAAAAGACGAAACCAGCTGCTTTGAGGCAACGGTCTACCGGCAACTAACACGACATTGCGACAGCTGAGGAGAGTGTGGAGAGTGCTTGGCTCGCAGCCAATTTGTGATCCCGAAAGAGTCAAAGCAACCCTTCCCCCTCAATCCAACCCCAACCCTTACCCCAAACTGCTTGGCATTTGAGCAATGCCAGCGGCGAAAGTGTTTTCGAAAAAACAAAAAAAAATAAAAAAGAAATGCATTCATTTCATGCATCGTCAACTGCAACTGCAACTGCTGCTAGCAAAAGTCATTGCAAAAAGTATTTTCTTGCATTTATTACCCCCAAACACACAAAACGAAAAAAATCGAAGCCAAACAATGCGGCGTATGCGTAATATTTTGTATAGCACACAGCGCCATAAAAAAGCAACAAAAACAAGCAAAAAACAGCTGATTGCTGGTCGCGTTGACGTTCACTTTTTGTGATGATTGCGATTAGTTTTGCTCGTCGGCGCTAATGTCTGTTGGGCAGCAAAAAACAATTAATATTCTGTGCAGCACGACATCACGACTGAAAATGTCCAAAATTTATCAATCGATAGGGCGCTACGTACGTTCGATACGTTCTGAATACTACGTTTTGTCGTTAGTCTCGTAATTCAATTAACCTTCACTGGCAATGACCAAATGTGTGCGTGTGTGTGTGTGTGTGTGAGTTAGAGTGCTTCGTTTGTGTGTGTTTTGTAACAAAAGAGAAGAAAATCCAAACGTAAACACAACAATAAAGCGTCCATTTCTTTCAAACTTTTCCCCAGCAACACAGCAAAAGTTTGCTATGATATATGATATGCCGCAATGACAGTCTATTATGATGGATATTATTGAAATTCAGCCAAACATTTTTGTTGTATATTTATGTTTAGCTAGTCTGATACGATGGCCACTTTATTTATATCAAAAACTCAAATCTCGAGTGTGTCGAGTCGAGTTGCTATTATCGAATTTTGAGGGTGGGAAACTACAGAAAAAAGAAGTTGCTATTATAAAGTCTAACAATCCAATAAAATAGAATTCCATAAAACGCATACGTCATAAAATTTTATGAACTGAAACTGAGTCAATTGTGATATATCAGTGATTTTTGATCTTGGTTTTTTATTATGCGATAATAATGTCTATGAAAAGTCATTACCAAGCAGAAATTCTATATTTTTATATAAAGAAATACACTTTTTTCAAGCTGTAGCTATGAAGGCAAGCAGTAATCTAATCAGCCTCAGCTCAATTCAATGACTTGGCAAATGCTCTAAGACGCATCTGTAACAACTTTCATACACATCAGCTCAATAAAAGTCGAGTTCGAAGAGAACAAACTGATGGGCAAGGCTATATCGATTGAGTTACCAACGCTGTACAAGAATAATTACGTTTTATGAGGTCAAGAACGCCCCCAACTTTCAATAACGGTAACAAAACTGAGCGACAGTCAGTTGGAAATGCAAAAGGGTATTTAATGACGCATATGGGAGGCATAAAATGAAAGAAAGAAGCACGAGACGCCCTTCATCGCACTCTCTGCACACACACGCCCTCTATGGGGCGCACTTGCAAGCGTTAGCAGAAATTCAATGCAAGGATAGCTTAAGTGCGAGTTGACTGAGTATGTGTGTGAGCGTGTGTGTGTGTGTGTGAGTGTGGGTGTAATATGAGGGCCAATATTTGTCTCTAGGCATGTTTACACAAGTTCCAAGTAAATATGTGTGTAAGAATATCTCGTATGAGTTTCTAGGTAAAGCAAGACTACGACTCTACAATATATACATATATGTATGTACATATGTATATTGATTTGTGTTCACATATCGTATCTTATCGTATCATATATACTCTATATGTAATGGCATAACGTTTTGAAAATTGTGCAATAAACAAATTTATCCAATTTCAGCGTCGAAATCGGCGAATCGGTGCGCGGCGAAGATGTTTACATCGTGCAGTCCGGTTCCGGCGAGATCAATGATAATTTAATGGAGCTGCTGATCATGATAAATGCATGCAAAATCGCATCAGCCTCTCGTGTTACAGCTGTGATTCCTTGCTTTCCATATGCCCGCCAAGACAAAAAAGATAAGGTAGGTTTGCCTTACATACATAATCCCGCCAACCGATCTTTGTCTCTCTCTCCCTCTCTCTCTCTCTTTGAATATTTTTTATCTCCTTGTCTCTCCTTAACCTCAAAAAACATAATGCGATATACTATACACACACAATTTGAGAATATTTCGGACAGTAGAGCATACAACTGTCCACAGTTAATAACCCCATTAAAAAAAAAAACAAAAAACAAACAAGAAACAAAATAATTATTCTTTTCAATATCGTATTTACCATGTACATACTTTCTATATATAACCCGGTTATCTATATAATAATGTTTCTCTCTCTGTGTGTGTATGTGATTTATTTTTTTGCATTTTGAATACTTTTTTTTTGTTGTTCATTTCAATTTGGATTATTTTTTTTTTGTTTTTGGTTGCAAGGAAGCAAAGCTGTAAAAAGAAAATTGCAAAAAAAATGTGGAGAAATTTTCTATAATAAATATAATATTGTATTTTCTAGCAAATAATATAGATGATATATATGTATATAAAATCTTTGCTTTAATGAGTTGCTGCTGGTGCTACGATTTGCTCTACAACTCTCGCTCTCTCTCTCTCTCTCTCCAGTCTTTTTTGATTAATAACTCTCTTTCTTTATAACTCTCTACATCTCTTTAACTATGTATCTATATGTGCCAACATACGTTCTATATACCTATCTCTACTCTAGTTGCCGGGCAGTGAGGAGAAAGAGGAAAGCAAGAAACTTGCCAAGAAAAACTACGATTGGAAATTTAGGGTATTTACTTTCTTCATAGCTCCAAACTTAAACTCTCAACTCACATTTCATATAAATGGACTTAATTTTCAACTTGTTTTGTTTTTTCTTTACAACAAAAAAATAAACATAAAGTTAAAGGGCAATTTCTCAACTCATTTAACTCATCCAAAAGAATTACAAATTCCAATAAAAAACAACTTGCAAACTTCCCTCAAATCTCAAATCTCTGGTCTCTGGGTTCTCTCTCTCTCAAAACGTTGGTAAAAACTTCCAATTCGGCAATTATTCAAAATTTGCAATAATACGAAAATTATACGCTTCTAATGTATCAGTTTTCTTTGTCTTTTTATGTTGCATGTTAAACTAACTACAGAATACGATTGTGAAAATCTAAACAAACAAATAACAAATGCAATGAGGAGATGCGCAAATTATGAAAATTTCACTACATTGTAAACAAAATTTTTGACAATTTTCAATCGACTAATTGGTTATTCAAAATGCAATTTTAAATATAATTTTTGTTTCTTTGCTGTCGGCGGCGCTTCATTGCAACAACAACAACAAAAAAGAAAATAAAAAAATTATATTAAATAATAAATATTTATATTAACACCGTAGACTATACATATAATATATAAAATTATTCAACTATTATTAATTTTTTGTATCTCATATGGCGGTCTGCTCGTAATCGTTTCTTGTCTTGTGTTGTTCGTCTACTTCATATATACTGTGCCTAGTATATATTCCTATATTTAAATATATATACCCTTGCACGTTTTAGAACTCATAAATCATATAGAATTGGTTTAAAAAGAATGAATTGCTTTGACTATTCTATTTGAACTCGAAATCCTTTAAATATATTTTGTGGAAATTCTTCATACATCAAGATTATATAGTAAATATAATAATTGTTAAATTTGATAATGATCGGAGTCAATTTTTCAGAGTTAAGTCTTTCTGTTCTATTTGAACTCGAGTGCATATGAAGATATGTTTATGAAATTTGCGAACTGTAAAACTTTTTCAAAACCTATTGCAAGGGTATTAAATCTTCGGCTCTCCGAAGAACTTTAATTTTTTGATTTTGCATCTTTTGGCACGTTGCACTTAAATTCTCCGCAATCAAAACAGTTTTTCACTTTTCCAAAAACAAAAAGTGGCTTCAACTGCTGATAACAAGAATTTCGCATAGCAACAGATTCATTGATTGTGATTTTTCAGTTTTATTTACATGCAGTAAAATTTGTATTTATTTTTCCATTGATAACCGATTATACTATACTTAGTTGACGTCAGCTTTTGTCCTATCGAAGGGGGGTCCATTTAATATGGCACTTGATCCCGAACCCGAGGTGCACAATTGTTTTTTTTTTTGTTGCTGATTGACGATTATTGATTAATCTGTAAGAAAAGTGCATTGCGATGAACTCGAAATGCGTTTGTTTACGTCTCTCAAATTGTAAATATTTTTTGTGCGATTACATTTGCAGATAGCGTTCAGCATATAAATATTATATATTTCTTTTTTTTTTTCTTGATTTGAACCTTGAGTTTATTTTAATACCTTGTTCTATTTTTTCCCGCAAATCCCATTAACAAACAAAAATCCCTTCAATTCCTACCAGCTTTTGGTTTGATTTGATTAATCTACAAAACAAAAAAGTGAAACATTCTCTCAACTTTTCGTTTCTTCTTTTTCTTTTCATTTATTTATACAAAAAAAAAAACAAATACTATACTTAAAATGTGCTTAGGAGTTTTCAGCCAGACAATATACTGTGAGTAGTTTGCGTCCAACTTTGTCGGGTCTTTAAAGCCTTGTAAATTTTTAAATAGCTTTGGGCAAAATTGTGTTTAAATAAAAAATAAAAAAAATCGAAATAAATGCTTACAATTTGCTCTTTTAATTTAAATATTTTTTAACTGAAGAATTGCAGTTACTTTAATATGTTTGTTTTGATTCGTTTTGTTGTCAGTTCCACGTAATCGCATGAAAGTTATCGAAATTTGGCGACAAGGAATCGGCGCGATCAACAAAATTATCATAATTTTCTTTTGCACACTTTTGTTTTTGTTGTTGTTCTAACCGCGCTCTCTTCCCCCCTTTTGTGTATCTTTTGATTAACTCGAGCGCACTCTCATTGGTCGTTTACACTCAAGCACACTCTCTTTTGTTCTCTCTCTTTCTCTCGCTCGCTCTGAAGCTCTCTCCAATCTTATTCTCTCCGTCTGTCTATCTCTCTCTCTCGCACACTATTTGCAGTGATATTCATAGTGCACACAATTGTCGTTGTCGTTGTTATTATTGTTGTTGTTGTCCTTTGTGTTTGTGTCGCAAAAAAAAAAAAAAGAAAATGAAAAATTCCGTTTCTATGTTTACCCATTTGGAACGTATACGTAATATTTAAATGTTATATTTTAATTACAATTTATTTTTATTTCCACCATGGCCTAAAATCTCATAAAATAAATAATGTTAAGATCGCACAGGGAAAAATTACTAACTACGCTAATGTTCCATTATAATTTTCTCCTTTTTTCCTTGCTGGCCCATGCACAGAGCCGTGCGCCCATCTCGGCGAAATTGGTCGCTAACATGCTATCAGTTGCCGGTGCGGATCACATCATAACCATGGATCTACATGCCTCACAGATTCAGGTAAGCTTGAATTAAGAAAATATAACAAGTATTAAAGTTGCATTCGAGAGTGCTCAACATTGAGATACAGGGTATCAAAGTACTGAAAAAATAGTAAAACATACCAAAAGATATTGCTATATTTGTTATTGATATATACTTTGGCACTCAAAATATACCATAAAGTGCAAAATATAAAATAAACAGAATTTGGATATACTATTAAACGTAAAATATACCATAACTTACAAAATATATTAAAAGTTATATTTCGCATACAGAATATGTATACCGATTACTAAATTTGGTATCTGGACATATTTTCACACTCAAAATAATATACCATAAAGCACAAAATCTACCAAAAGTTATATTTCGCATACCGAATATATATACCAATATACTATTACCCTCAAAATTTATCTAATATATTTAGTATTTACATATATTATCACACTCAAAATATACCATAAAGTACAAAACATTAGAATTCCTTGCAAAGAAATTGTCATCGGACAACTGCAGTCTGTTTTTGTCATAAACAATGATTTCTTAAGTTTTTTATCTGACAGATGATAACACTACACAAAAGCCTAATTTGAAACCCATTAACGATAACAATAAGTTCTCTTTTATGGACACACAAATCACAAAATTTTGTTTATTTGAAGAAGTTGATACCAAAAAGTAAAAGAAAAAGAGGAAGCAATATCTCTGTATATAAAATTTTGGGTGTTTTTGATACAAGCTACTTGAGTTCTTCGGACTGTGATTGCATTGCAATAATACGCATCGTTAACGTGGACAGATGACTCAACAATTGAGCAATGCGTTTGTCTTTATCAACGGTCACCGATTCGAGATATTTCACTTTATTCTTCAACAAGTTGATAAACTCAGCTTTCGTCTCATTGACCATCTTGAGTTCCTCGTATTTGGCCAGCGAGATTTGTTCGTGATCTGGATTGGAATCTCGCGGCGATTGAGTTTTGCGAGGGGATCGAGCATTTGATGCATTCGTTGGCAATCCATTGCGTTCCAAGTGCATCAAATGAAAGAGCAAAGCTCGTATCGCAGCCAAATCCCCAGATGCCAACTGTTCCAGCTCGGGACGCTTCAGATGCAGGCCAGTTCTTCGCAAGACCTTCAGATTGAAGATCTCCCAATTGAGTAACTTGGCCGCCAGATTGCCATGCGATGTGTAGTTCTTCATGTCGACCAACTTGAATAGAATGCTCTTAAAGAGCTGAGCCATGCGGACCACATCGGAGAGATCGCGTCGT
Source organism: Drosophila albomicans (assembly GCF_009650485.2). Classification (NCBI taxonomy): domain Eukaryota; kingdom Metazoa; phylum Arthropoda; class Insecta; order Diptera; family Drosophilidae; genus Drosophila; species Drosophila albomicans. The sequence continues at coordinate 43,239,289 of NC_047629.2, read as the reverse complement.
GTTCGATGATTCAACTCGATGCGTTTGATTTTCAACCACTCATCGAGTTCCTTTTGCTCCTCGGCATTGAGATTGCGATTGTAGGTGGACATTGCAGTTGATAATTAGGATTATATATTTATAGTATAATTTGTTTTGTTTTAAGATTTTTGTTAGTTCTGAAGTGAAGGAATATAGTAGAAAGATTTCTTTGAGCAAGTTTTTTACTCGTTTGAAGTGGTTTAGACAGTAATCTGAACAGTTACTATATTGTGCTTCATTTATAGGGTTTCTTTGATATACCAGTTGATAATCTCTATGCCGAGCCAGCGGTACTCAAATGGATCAAAGAGAACATTCCCGAATGGAAAAACTCAATCATTGTGTCACCCGATGCTGGCGGTGCCAAGCGGTAAATAAAAACAAATATTTTCTTTGAAATTATTTATTAATTCAATTATTTTTTTTATTTTAGTGTGACTTCCATTGCGGATCGTTTGAATGTTGAGTTCGCTCTGATACACAAGGAGCGCAAGAAGGCCAACGAGGTGGCTTCCATGGTGCTTGTAGGTGATGTGAAGGATAAGATTGCCATTCTGGTCGATGATATGGCCGACACCTGTGGCACCATTGTGCATGCCGCGGATCGTCTGGTGGAAGCAGGCGCCACTAAGGTAAGTCCCCCATTAACATCTATCATTATCCATAAAGATGATTATTGATTTTCTATTCTCTAGGTCTATGCCATACTGACGCACGGCATTTTCTCGGGCCCGGCGATTTCACGCATTAACAACGCCTGCTTTGAGGCGGTCGTTGTGACCAACACCATACCGCAGGACGGTCATATGCGGGATTGTCCCAAAATACAGGTAAGATTTGTAAATTGATTGAATTTAGTGTTTGTTTAAAGTATATAAAACCCATAATAACTTCGTGAACGTATCCTGAAAATTTCCTTATAATCGGATCATAAACACCTGAGTTTAAACGATTGCTAACAACCTCTTTTTTTCTCTTTCAGTGCATTGATGTCTCGATGATGTTCGCCGAGGCTGTTAGACGGACACATAATGGCGAGAGTGTCTCGTATCTCTTCTCAAATGTTCCATACTAATTTGTTGAAATAAACACAGCTCAGCAACATTAACACCAACAATAACAACAACAACAACAACACCAGCAACAATTTATTAACAACAAGAACCACAAAAGTAATCTTCAAGCAGTGTTGCAAGCAAGAAAAGAAAAAAATTGGAAAGCATATATTTGCCATCATCATCGTTATATATTTTTTATTACCTATTAACTATGTAAACAATTGCAAATACAAAATCACTAATCGCCATTATTGTAATTATATTAAAAATAGCGTAAACTACACTCAACAACAACAACAACAACAAAAAACTGCACACTAAATTGCCTTCATTTTGTTAACTTTTTTGATTCTGATTTCAATTTTTCGAAACGCATTTTTAGAAAAGAAAAAAAAAACTAACAAAATAAAAAAAAAAAGAAACACACATAAAGATTGTCAACTCTTAGAGAGACCGTTAGTTGTATAGATTATATATATATTATCAAACACACACATATGCACACACACACACATACTCACACACAAAGAATTGTAATTTTACACTGTGCAACAACTTTTTGATGATTCTTAAAAACTAAAAGAAAAAATATCGTCTTCATTTGAAGGCGAAAAGCAAAAGTTTCTCTTTGCAAGTTCAAAACAAAAACCACTAAAATTTTAGTAAAATTAAGTAAATAAGCGATAAACAAAAACAAAACACACAATTGAAAAGAAAAAAACGTAGCAACTAGGCGTTTAAAACAAACAAAACAACAACAACAAAAAAACAACCAAACAAACAAAAATAAATAAAAAAAAATTAAGAAAACTGAGCTCACTTGTGGGTATTTATTTTATAGCTGTGAAAGTTAAGTATGAATTCCTTAAGTTTATATTCGTTTTAAAGGTTTAATAAGAAACTTAGAAGCATTTTTAAAATTTTGTAGATTATTTGTTTCTTTAGTAAATATGTAGCTTTATTTTCAAAAATGATCATAATATGAATAATATCCTAAGTCAATATGATCTTGTAGTAATTCAGTAGTCTATTATTTGCATTTAAAATTTACGTATTGAACTTTTATTAATTTCCCAACTATACTTTTTGAAGTTATATGAAGAAATAATCAACAAATTCCCAAGAAATCCATCCTTACACATTAATTTCTAGAACGCATTATTTTTAAAGTTTTTTTAACGATAGTATTTTTTAAGTCAGTACTTCATAGATTAAGAAAGTCTTCCAGATACAGTTTAGTATACTACTAACTTAAAAATTTTAGATATTGACATTATTTACACTGAAGATCCATATTTCAATAATTCGAGTACGAAAAGTATATTACTTAATTCTATGTAAGAAATAATCCTTACTTTGTAAAAAAAAATCATGGACATTTGCAGTCCATAATGGAAAAACAACCACTTTCCCAGAACTTTAGTTGAAAAGAGATAATTATTTCCAGCTTCCCATCTCTTAGATTGTTTTTTTGTAGATAAACTTACTCAGTTGTATTTTTACCAAGACAATTTTTTATTGGTTTCCTTCGCATTAGAATAAACCTATATATTCCAAATATTAGACAAACATGATACTACCTTCCTTTTACAGATAATTTGAAACAATAGTATTTCTAGCAAGACAAATTTGTTTTTATTGATAGAGAGAGTTTCACAGTTTCAGATCAGTTAATACTTTATTAAAGAATACTTTATTAAAAGGCAAAATAACTCCAGCTTGCTTAGTACTCATCCAATTCCTCGCCACCTTCCTCATCGTTGTTCAGTCCCACCTCATTAAAATCGCTTTCAAGGACAGCGATATTCTCTCTGGCCTCAGTGAACTCGCCCTCCTCCATGCCCTCGCCCACATACCAATGGACAAAGGCGCGCTTGCGGAACATCAGATCGAATTTGTACGAGAGATTTGTGAAGGCCACAGAGATCGCCGTGGTGTTGGACAACATGCAGCAGGCACGTGACGTGGGACCCAGATCACCATCGGGCACAAAGGCGGGACGCTCGTAGTTGATGCCGATCTTGAAGCCCGTGGGACACCAGTCGACGAACTGAATGTGCCGCTTCGACTTGATGGCCGAAACGGCGGCATTCACATCCTTGGGCACCACATCGCCGCGATAGAGCATACAGCAGGCCATGTACTTGCCCGCTCGAGGATCACACTTCACCATCATGTTGGAGGACTCGAAGCAGGCATTCGTCAAAGCGGTGATCGCATGCTGCTCATGAGCAGCGCGTTCCGCACACATCAACGGTGCGTAGGCGACGAGGGGGAAGTGGATGCGTGGGAAGGGAACCAAATTCGTTTGGAACTCATTGAGATCGACGTTCATTGAACCGCTGAAGCGCAACGAAGCCGTCGTTGAGCTGACAATTTGGGCAATCAAACGATTGAGATTACGATAGGCGGGTCGATCGACGCCCAGTTTATTGTTGCAGATGTCGTAGATCGCCTCGTTGTCCACCATAAACACACAGTCCGCATGCTCAATGGTCGAGTGTGTGGTCAACAATGCATTATACGGCTCCACCACCGCCGTTGACACCTTTGGCGATGGATAAACAGCGAAATCCAAGCGACACTTTTTGCTAAAATCATTGGAAAGACGCTCCATCAACAGTGAAGTGAAACCGGAGCCAGTGCCGCCGCCCATCGAGTGAAAGATGAGGAAACCCTGCAGTCCATCGCATTGCTCGGCGATCTTTTGCAGCCTTGCTGTGACCTTATCGATCACCTCCTTGCCAATGGAATAACGACCGCGTGCGAAATTATTTGCTGCATCCTCTTTGCCGGAAATCAATTGTTCAGGATGATACAGATCTTTGGTGGCCCCGGTGCGCACACTATCGATCACCGTCGGCTCCAGATCGACAAAGATCGAGCGAGGCACCTGCTTCCCATTGCCCGTCTCTGTGAAAAATGTGTGCGCATCGTTGGCATTGGTGCTTTGGCCAACGGTTGCGCTGCTGCTGCCGCTTTCCGTTAGCTGCTCCTGCGTCTTGCGACTGCCGTCCAGATTGATGCCATGCTCCAGCAGATACAGCTCCCAGCAGGCGTTGCCAATCTGAATGCCGCACTGTCCAATTTGTATCGAGATGACTTCGCGCTACAAAACCCAAGAAAGTAAATCGAATATCGAGATTTTGCTACTAAAACTTCAAAGAAAGCTTACCATATTGTTTAACTGATTTAATAGCAAAACACTTATTAAAAAAAAACGAAATGCAAATCTGGCTTGAACTCTTTCTTCGCTCAGTCACGATGCCGCACAAAATGGCAGATCTGCAGTGCCGTTATAATGCAAGCATAAAGCGGAATGTCAAAAATTAGGCAGCGTTGCATTCGACGATCGGTTGGGTGCGAAACTCGACTAAAGCAAAACTTGGCCGAGTCAAAGCTCGGCTAAATTGCAATTAAGAAAAGGACATCTTTCGTTTGTTCAAAATAAAACCAATAACAAAAAAGTAAACTAATGAGTCACAAAAAAATTCAACAAAATTGAGAAAAATTTTTGGTAATATTTTTAGGTTATATAAATCTATTGAAAATTTAAAAAATAAAAGTATTAGATTTGCTGAGATCTTTTTTCACTTTGAAAATATAATACATATTTATAATAATTGTAAAAATTATTAGCACGCTAATATTCTACCTTTTAGAAACTTAACTAAATCGCAACTTGGTTTAGTGAAAACTCGGCTAAATTGCAACTTAAAACAGGACATTTTGTGATTGTTTAATGAGCATTCTGTGGGTACATCGAAAAATGGGTACAATAAATTAATATAATTTAAATTGTTGTAGAAGTAGTAAAGTAAATTCCTGATTTCCTCGTAATGGCAACTTAAAAGTGTAAAATGCTGTCCGAAATACAATTAATCCTTGCTCACGCCTGGCGGCAACGTTACATCGAACACAATCGGGGCATTGTTGGGCAAATAGTTGATGTCGCAAGTGGAGGCATTCACATAGATGATCCGGCCATCGCTGGTGATGCCATAACCCTCGTGCACATGTCCAAACACATGGTATTTGGGACGCACCCGTTGCTGCACCGTGCTCAACAGTTCCACGCATCCAGCACGCACTCCCGAGCAACAAAGATCTCCATGACCCACGGGCGGAGTGTGTGTGACGAGTATATCGACGCCAGCGGGTATTTGATTCCATTTGTCAAGGCAAGCGGTGCCACGCGGCACATTGAAGGCCCAGCGACAGAACTCTGGTTGCCACGGTGATCCGTAGATGCGCACGCCCCACAGCTCCAGCAGCTCATCCTCCAGGTAAGTACAATTGGTTAAGGCCTCGCGTATGTTAGGCGTCTGCACGGCGCTCTCCATGCTCTGCTTGTCGTTGCCCAGCGTGGGCAAGTCATCCAGTATGGTCAGTCCAGTGGTTTTGGAGCTGCGCAGACAATAAGAAGATTAGATTAGGCATTAAGTACTATACGGAGATAAGCACAGTATAAAGCCGATAATTGCACACCCATCTATTAAAATCACATATTAGGCTTTATCTTTAAGTAAAAATATTTGTGGTTGATTAGACCCATAACTTTCAAAAAATGTGAAGAGGGTCTATTCTAGTATATTTTAAAAGAATGTGCATAAACATTTTACAGTGACAATCACATATTTTTGCTTTGAAATCTACTATCTATCTATAATTCCGAAATAGCTGTCATATTTATGGTCTGATTGTCATCAAATTAGGAGAATGTTTATAATAGGCCATATTTGAAATGCTTGCCAAGTAATAAAAAATTATCACGAAATTGGGACAATATAAAAATTATAAAATGAACTCGAGAAGAATAACTTTCTGAAGCTAATGCTAGTCTCTATTTAAAAGAAATAACATAACTGCAAACTTTTCAAATAAAAGTAACATAAAAAAATTATATCTCAATTTTAGTAGTACAACATTGCATTTAAGTTAAACTATGCAATTATTTTGGATGTGCATTTAAACACTCAAAAATAGTTCGTATATCTGCAAATCCTCTATGTAAAACCTTGTAGACTCTACAATGTAGAGCAACTAAACAGCAATTTGCAATTGCATTTATCGACGCTGTACTGTATTAACGTATAATTGCCAGCTTACCGTTCGCCATGTGCATGCTTGCCCTGATTCTGAAAGGGATGCGTAAAAGTACGATCAAAGCTCAGCTCATGATTGCCAGCAATGACAATCTTATGCTTGTGGGGCAAAGCGCCAATCCAGTTGTTGAACTCCACCACCTCCTGCAGTTGGCCGCACTTAGTGAAGTCGCCGGCATGAATGAAAATGTCGCCATCGGGAATATCGAATTTGATGTACGGAGTCAATGAGTGGGTGTCGGACATACAGACGACTCGAGCTTTGTTGGGTGCCACCGTTGTGGTGGGTGGCTTCATCACCACTTTGATGACGCGCTGCGTTTTGCTGATCTCATTCCATGCGGCTGTTGGATCGCTTGTCAGCGGATGTACGGATACGTTGGACATGGCATCCATTGCTGGTCTAACACAAATTAATCACAACATGATAGTGCGCTTTATAGCCGATAAGTGATGGGTGTTATTTATTTTAAACAAACACACGGATTTGCCGATAAAAGATAAGAATTCGCAACGCGTACATAACAAAAACGTTTCTTCGTTATTCATCAGCTGTTCGCGCTTAGAGTTGCCACACTGCCATATGCAATGGTTTCCCATGATTTTCTTTAAAAATTGGGCACTTTTTTTCTTTAAAAATATGAATGCCGAATGTCGCTTTTATTTCCAAAAGTTTAATCAATACACAGTTGATGTTTTCTCAAAATTAATATGACATTGTCAATATTTATGACGTCATCTCTTATTGGAAGCTGGCAAGGCCATAACGGCGTGTTAGGTGGCAACGCCGCATGCTAAACAAAAAACAGCTGTGCTTGACTGCTGTTCATCTCTCTGCTTCTTATACCATTCACTCATTCACGTCTTGTACAATTTTATCGTTTAACCATTTTTTCTGCAAATCTATTCACCAATTTGTCAAACATTCCGGCATTTTATTGTCTGCATACGTTGTATAACAACAAGTTGCCGCAGTGCGCTGCGAGAGCGCGCAGCGACAATAGAATTTAAAGTGAAAAGCAAATTTATAAAACAAAGATGGCTGCGATGCGTCTGGGCAGCCACTTTGTGTAATTAGTGCATACGCAAGTGTTTTGACCATAAAAAAAGCCCAAGAAAACAAAATACAGACAAGCAAGCATGGAACAACAAACGCTGGAGCTGCAGCAGACGCAGCTGGAGGCATTTCTGGATGCCAGCGGTAGCGGCAGCAACAACAACGGCACTGCAGTCGTCGTCAACAATGCAGGTGAGTTCTAATTTTAGGGCGACTCAATTACCTCTGCCTGGGTGCAGCCCCCTTTTTATGGCGTCGCAGTCGGCGTCGCTATCGACGTCGCTGCTAATTGTTTACGCCCACCGATCAAGTGTGCGTTTTATTTGCTCAAAGTCACTGTGTGCGATGGTCTCTCCGTGTGTGTGTGTGTGGTGAATTGGCTGTTCTGTGTGTTTGTGTGTTTATATTAGTGTTTGTGTACTTAGCACCTGGCCACTGTCTTCAAAACTCCTTTAGCTTGTTGCGTCGGTCTCTGTTTGTTTCCTTATTTCTTTAAGTGATGATTCACTTTGATTGTCTCTACTCTTTTTTCTCTGCACAGACAATCAACGTTTTATGGCGAACTGAGTCTGTTTGTATGCGTGTGTATGTGTGTGAGTTGTTTTTATGGCCATTGTTCTTTGACTCCGCCATAATTTATGGCGCCGCGCAATTTACCGTTGCAATTTAAGCTCTTGTCCAGCATCATGCGCTCTCGCTCTATCTCGTTGTCTGCCGCTGATCAACATTGCACTCAATTGTGACCTAGACCTAGTCATCATGATGATGAGCTTTGCACTCTCGCTCTCACACTTTTTTTTGTTTGTTTTGTCTGCCTCTCTGTCGCACATTCATTCACAAAAATATATAAATGACAGAGCAAAAGGCGCGCGCAAAAACATACATAAAACCTTGATAATGACATTCAGGCGAAAAAGCAAAAAAGTAGCGTCAGTCAGTTTGGTCACAACCTCTGGCAGTTATCCAACAGATTTTTCCGAGTAGCCGCCGCCGCGCCAGCAGTGCAAAAATTAGAAAATCATTTTGTTATTGTAGTTGTGTTCGCCAAAAGTCAAATGTCGAGTGAGCGGGAGAGCAACAACAAAGCACCTGAACCTGAGCGAATTGCATAAGTTGGTTGCGAGTCTTCGTCTTCGTTTCAGTCTCAGTCCTGAAGCTTCAAAGCTCTCATTTGTTTGCCAACGCGCCAAGTGTCAAGTTGCAGTGCGTTTTTCTATACGTATCCTCGGTCTCGTTCGCACTACCGCAAGCTAGTGTGTGTTGGATTGTAACGGCGCGTTCCGGTCGCGTGTTCGTCATCGCGTGCTTTTTTTTGTGCGTTTTTTTTGTTTGGGTTTTTTGCTTCTTTTTTTTTTTGCCAATTTCTGGCGTGGGCGTGATGTAATTTGCCATAAAGGCAGTTAACTAACACTTGGAGAGAGAAAGAGAGAGAGAGGCAAATAAGCAATGTGCTAATTCGCGCCCCTTTTTGTACAAATATTTGTAGCAAGTTTTTGCCATTTATTTTGTTATGGCTTCCACAGTTAATAATCAATTTAGTTGTTTATTGTTACAAAAAAAAAACCCATTTCACTGTTTGTCTGATTAGCATAGCGTTGCCAACAAATGTTTGTTTACAAAATTTGCAGATCTAATGTTGATATTTATGTAATATCGAAAAATGCATAAACAAAGGCGGCAATGCTAAGAACGGGTTATACAATGTAAGCCACAAGGCTGCGTGTTTGCATATGTGGGTGTCAGTGCCTGTGTGTGTGTGGCACGGAAATGGGAAAAAGTTTAGTGGGCCACAAAAGTTCTTTTAGCTAATTGCAATAATTACGGGGCCCGTCACATGCTGTGCTAAGTTTTATTAAATTTATGCTAATGTCCAGCATATTAGTGACACTGTGCGACAAGAACAACAGGAACTCACGCTGCGCTTGCACACACACACTCAGAAACTCTAATAAGAAATCATACGTCACTTGCGTCAGCTGTTGCCAGTTGTTGTTGCTGTGCGGCTTTTGCCAATTCGCCGCTGACAACAGCTGTTTGACTCACATCACACTCACTTCGCTCTCTTCCAATTGGGTGTTCGTGCTCTCTTTCTCGCTCTCAGTTGCTGTTAATCATAATTTTAAATAGACAATTATCGTTTGTTTTGATTTTCGTGCTTTCAATTTGCGAGCGCGCGCGCGATTTACGCTCAACTTATTTTTTGTGTGTGACTTTTGTCTTTTGCTTTGCGTTTGCTATTTATTATTACTCACTCATTCGTTGTTGTTGTTGCTGTTTCGTCGTCGCTTGGAACTTTTTGGGCTGCGAGTCGTTGCGCGCGTTTTCGCCGCAGTCGAAATTCGTCGTCGCCAGAGTTCGCCTCGCATTTTAGTTTTCGCGTATACGTTTTGTTGTATTTTGAACGAAGAAATTGTGTTTTGTGCGCGATCTGAACGTGAAGATATATATAAATATACGTATAGCGCATATATACGCTGTGTGCGCACATATGTGTATAAATAAATACATTTAAATTGTAATTTGACAACAGTATTTCGGTGTTGTTTTTCGGTTTTTTCGGTTTTGTGTGAGCGACGTCTGTCGATTTGGAGAATTGAAAACGCTGAGCTCATTTTTTGAGACGCCTTTAAACTGGCTAATTAGCATAAAAAAGCATTATAAATACATAAATCAAACGATACTATATGTATGCCATATATACTCGTACAGCAAGCTGTGAAAATTACAAATAATCATCATTTCGCGATATTATAGTATATTTATATTTTTTTGACATTTCGAACGCTATAAACAACTTGTTATACGCTTGCCGAGGGTATTAACATTTTATCAAACGATTTTACTAAAATAAAACTACTTTTTGGCCATATAATTTATATCTGATCATTAGAGTGTATAAAATCTTCGACATCTCACAATGAGGTGTTGATTTTTGTTGTTGATTGTTTTATTTGTTTCATTTTTTTTACGCTAATCAAAGTCTTTAAAGTGGCTTCTCTATATAAGAAAGTTCCTTGGTTTCGTTTTCGACTCTTCGATTAACGTCACTCGGGTTTCGGTGACACATTTATGAGTTGTGCTGTGACTGAGTGTATGGCCTGTTCTTATCAGTGATTATTTTGTTTTTTATTTTTTTTTATTTTGTTATACTTAATACGAACAACAACAACAATCCTAACTAAACGGCGCACAAATGCTGCTAAATTAATTACAACTCATAAATATAATTTGTGTTTAGATAGTGGTGCACAACAATATCAGAAAAAAGGGGCTCACGTGCCTCTAATTACGACAACTTACGATTATTTAATCAACGCTCCCCAGCCCCAGACAATCTATCCCCTATCCATCACTCCACCCCCCACCTCCCCGAAAACGCTGTTACTAATCAACTAGTTAGTTGAGATATACCGAAAGCGAGAGAGAGAGAGAGAGAAAGCGAGAGAGTAACTCTCGCAATTTGTGAATCTGCCTGGGCATCATTTTCCTAGCTGTGATTATTTTACAAATTTATGCGCCAGTTTCATGTTATGGAATTTTCAATGGACACCAAAAAAACTAAAAGGTAAATTATGATACTCAAATGACGCGATTTACACTCAAACTTGTCAGCTTATTGGCCTATTAAATATTATTGTATATATCCTGTACGATTGCAGGCCGAAAAAAGTGTATCTTAAAATTAAAGGCAAAGCTTCAAACCGTTTTTTCCCATCGCTTTTGTTTGTTTCTGTTTTTTATGGTCTGGTTGGGGGTCTATTTTCGATCATTTCGGAAATACCTCATAATTCTCAATAAAATGTGATAAGAATTCTCGGAAATTTATTTAAAAATATCTCTATTCGCATTGCTTAAGATCTTCACTTGATCGCTTATTTATGTATTGAAAAAGATTTGTTCCAGATTTGATTAATGGACTGTTTTATATTCTAATTATTTTGTTATTGCCCCTATTTCTATGTAAGAAATACTATAGGGTATTTTCTCGTTGAGCGCTTTTGACAATTGATTTGTTGTTGTATTAAGAAAAGTATGTGCTACTTTTTATAGGTTTCTTTAAGAGGCTATTTTCAATCATATCATTTTGTTAATGCCTCATAATTCTTAATAGAAATCGATTAGATTTCTTGATAAAAAAATTTGGAAATATTTCGCTGGCATTGTCTGAGTAAATATTTGCATTGATTGTATGTGAAATACTAAATCCCTGATAATCGAACAAAAGCTTCGCAAACAAATCGTAAATTTCATGCAAAATGTTATACAAATATTTTCCACAACATTTTCGGGAACATTTATTTGCCGTCTTCTCTTCTCGGGCCTCCGCACGTTTTGAAAACTGCGCATTGAGAAGGAAAAGCAAAAAAGAAAAAAACAAGAAAACAGAATTTGTTTTTTTTTTTTTTGCTGTTGCTGCAGTTTTTAAACTTTCGGCCCACAGAAAACTATACGAGAAAGAGAAGAGAGGAGAACAGAAGCCAAGTGAGGGGAACAGAGATCAAGAGGAGAGATACGTGTTGGTCGCATGTCTTTGCCAAGATGTTGTAGTTGTTGTGTTGTGTTGTTAAATGACACATTCATAGCGCATTTATAACAAGAATTTCTGACGTTTTCCGTTCGTTTTGGAGGCGGCTTTTTGAGGCAAACTGAACTAAACTGAACTGAACTGAGAGCGTGTTAATACATTATTAATAATATACACAAACAAATGGAGGAATATGTCTTTTAGATTTTTTTTTTGTGTATATTTTCAGCGCCATTTTTAATACTTTGCTGCGCATTTGCATACCCTGTAATTTGTATAATTGCCCGCAAGCGGCATATTAGATACAAACGAATAATCGTTTATTGTAATTGGAGTGACTAAATGAGGCAAAGGTGTGTTAAAGCAGAAATTTATGTGTTTATACCTAAAGGTTAAAAAGTGAAAATAAGTATTTGTTTCCAATTTCAAAGTGAAACTTTTCGTTCAAAGACAAATAAAATTCTTAATTGTTAAAAGTTTTAGAAGAAAGTATTCCAATAAAGGTAAATTCCATACTTCATTTAAACAATTTGAAATTACGCTAGGTAAATATTTATTTAAATAGAAAATTCCAATGTTCTATTAAATAACAAATAAGAAAGCAAAACAGCCTGGAATTATTTTTTTCAAATATACCAAATTAATATAACAAAAATATACTAAAATTTATCGAAGGCTGAACTTGGAATTATGATACTACTATTTACAAAAAATCATGGTATATTTGTTATACCATATATTGAAAATAAGCGGGGAAATATACCAAATTAATATATCAAAAATACTACAATTTGTCGAAGGTTCTAACATACAAAATACTGTGGTATACTTTTTATACCATATATTTATATGATTTTATTAATACATTATTGTTAAATTTTATTAAAATTAAGTATACGCCTAAGTAATCTGTTATTGAATTCCCGTATAGGGTATCTCTTGGTCGTGCTCTCTCGTATGTTTTTCATGCTGTTGCTTGCCACATGTTTAGATGAATGATGAACAAATATATGGCTACCTTTTATTGCATTGAAAAGCAACGAAGACAAATGGAAAAATGGAATTTTTCTCAGCTATTTTCATAGCAGGCAAAATCGTTTTGCGCAACTCTCATGACAGCTCGGACAACCTTAAATACTGCTCACGGCAGAACGAATGCGATGTGAATTGCTTTTATGGAGCTGTCTCTTTTAAACCTTATCAATTATTCAGTGACAGTGAAAACTTTTGCCCTGAACTTCTACTGTGACCTTTAAGTCGCCGTTGCCACCGCCATCCCCATCCCCACTGCCATCGCCGCATATCGTATACTCTGCCCTCTGATCCTGGGCCTTGATGTCCTGCGGAACAGCTGACGGGCGGGCGGCATTGAAAAATCGAAAGGCCTAACCTTGCCCTTCCCTCATGGTATATCCGTTTACCATTTTACCAGTTTACTATTTATTATTTATAATACTTGTTACCGTGCTTTCCTTTTTTATTTTTACTTGTTTTTTGGGGGGTAATCTAATGTTTGTTGCCTCTCTAATGACAGCCAGAGGACAACACGATTTGAGGATTGCACTTGAACAATCAATTTGGATGTGCTCTCTAGTAGTATATGTTTGTAACCTGCGGTCAAAGCTATTGATTGATTTCATGTTCTGTTCTGAGAGAGGTCACGGGTAACTAGTCCAAAATAATTCAATACTATAATGATTGCGGGGAGGGCAATTTTCGCTATATGTAATGTTGATTGGATCATTATAGTAAATTATAGATTACCAGCTGGTCAGTAGTAAACTATACGAATGTTAAATGTCCGTAAAACGGGCGGTACTAGTTATATTTTATTCATTTCTTGATTACTTAGTTTCTATCAAGTACGCGCGATATGAAGGAAATGTAGGTTTTGTGCCTTGAAAGCTTCACAATGTTGCATTACTGATAGGGAACAATAAACTAGGACTAGACCAAGTTAAATGTAAACTAGATAACTGGTTCTATTAGAGGTGGAAATAGGAAATCGACTTAAATGATTATTGCAGGTATCAGCTATGAGTTATCTAATGAACCGAATCTCAGGGACAAATATGATCTAGATTGTTCAAATTGTAGTTAGTCAGAATACAGGGATTATGAAATATATACGATAAATAGATAGTTACATCTTGTGGCTGTTCCTTTTTCGAGCGTTTGTTTTATTCTGCTTACCGATCAAGGCTGTCTGTGTCTGTGTAATCGGCAGTACAGGAGATGTGAGTTTAATAAAAAGAGCATTACTAACATCAACAACTCTCTAGTTGTTAGAATAACTGAGAGAGTGTAAAGTGAATATGTGTGTGTTTCCTACATTCCAACTACAGTTTTGTTTTAAATTTCCGATGACTCGCCAAGTATTAAAATGCAGAAAAGAATACCGAAAGATAGTCTCGATATTCAAAAAGTATAAATTTACTAAAACTATAGATTTACATTGATGTTTCGATGGTCTTTATCTTTGTTCTCTGCTTCGTTCTTCGCTTTGTTCTGTTCAGAGTCTGCTTAAGTTTTTATTTAGCCTAAGCAATTAGGCTAAGCAATTTCTCTTGTATATTATCTTATTTTGAATAATCGTTTCCATTGGCTTTGAAAAGAATCCACAAATTTTGCCAATAAATTGTTGAAGGCGTTGTTAATTTGTTGCTTTTATTTGAGCTAATGAAAAATTGATTCTTTAATACAAGTCTTTTTTAAAAAATTTAAATTTTGCCAAAAATTTCTTTGTAGCTCTAACTATTGAAATCAAAAAAGTGATCTAAATTTATTTACATGGTGTTGCTTTACGCCTCAACACATTTCAGTACGAAAAAGATATTTCCACGAACTACTTTTTTATACAAAATTGGTATCAAAACATGAACTTCTGACGAATTTGCAATGTTCTCCGCCGACCTCAAAACAAATATGTGCAGACACTGATGCACACAAGTTTATATCTATATACAAATATATATATATATATATATATATATATATCTTCATGAGCACACATGGCTGTGTTTTTATACGCATAATAACTTCGCGTTGTAATGTCAAAGCCAATTGAAATCGATGGTGAAATCAGCTTTTCGCTGGAAAACTGTTATCATTAAATTCTATAAACTGATAAATGTGAATACAGACAACACTATAAAAAAATACTCATATATATATGTATCTATATATATATATATATCTTTGGGGCATCGCAGCCTTGAGAGTTTCGCTCGTCATTTGTGTGTGTTTTGCATAGATAAATTGACAGATTGATTGAGGGTGGCGTCATCAATCTGTGTGATGATATTTTTGCAAGACATGCGATGCGCCATGATAATGATAATGAAAACGATAATGATAATGAATGGCATGTTCGATATGTTGTTTAAGGTCTCTTTAATTAAGATACAAACAAAGTTAACAAATGTACAAAATGGGGAAATGAACTCTTAACGATAACAAAACAACAACGGAGAAGCGAACAAAGTCTACGCTTTATGGTTGTGTGTGTGTGTGTCTTGACATATGTGTGTGTGAATGACACACCCACAAAATAAACGTTGCTCATGATGAGATAATAATATTTTCTATTTGCAGATTTGATTTGTTAGGCGCGTGCTAACTAGAGATTTGGGTAAAACATTATAAACAAAAAAAGAGTTAACAAAAATTGTAGATATACATTCGCGCACTCATACATGAGCTTTGTTGTTGTTGCTGTTGCTGCTAGTCGCAAATGTGCCTACAACAAAAACTGAATCATACTTTTCATACCCGGCAGTCATGTTGTAAAAGTGGTATTTAAATTCATACATGTGTAGAAATGTGGGTCAGACGGAGATGATGAAATTATTTTAATTATTATTTTCATATTCAATATGAAATATATATTTCAAAGATCTATTGTCTTTGAAGTAGATCTGAAAAATTAAATTCAATAATTATACTATGATAATAAAACTACTTTAAAGCTTTAAATACTTTTGTTTCAATTTAATGCCTGTCTTTCTGTCTGTCCGCGTATTTTTAAAGGTGTATCTTCGCTAGATTTAGCGCAAGACAGTTAAAAGTTGGGCATAATACTCCATTAGTTCGATATAGTTTTATCTTAACGATTAGTTTACAATTAAACCTTCTAGCACCTTAAAAGTGCAATTTTAAAATTTTACTCAGGGGTTGAAGCTTACAATTAATAAACTTATAATTTTAACGACTTTAATCTGAAGATGTAGCTCCCATTATAAAGTTCTTGAATTGATAATTGCTGCGAATCAGTTTACTATCAGATAATAGTACTTAAATTAATTGATTGACTTGCTAATTTTGTTATAGTCGTATTTGAATATTCACTTGACAAGGAATATAAGGTATTTCGCAGTCAAGTGTATTAGTTTATAGATCTCCGATTCATTTTGCGCTTGTAAATATATTAACACACACTCAGACACACACACACACTCGTAATCACATCAAGCCATCTGTAGTGTGTGCTTATTGATAAGAGCTAAAAGCCATTTGCAAGTCATGTTTTGAACTCATTTGCTTTACGCATTGTTGATGTTTTATTCTTGTTTTTTTTTTTTTTGCTTTTTAGGCACAAATCAAAACGCAAATGAGCAGCACGTGAGCGAAGCAGCCACAGTAGTTGCTGCTGCTACGGCTGTCGGCTCACCTATCTCGAATCTAACTCAAACAGCAGCAACCACAACAGCAGCAGCAGCAGCTGGAACACTAACAGCAGCAACAACAAGCACAGGAATAAGCGAATCTACAACAGCGGCAACAGCTGCGAATACAACGACGCCCACGCGGAGTCCACAGCGTAGCGTTGTTTATCACGAAGATGCGACGTTCGATAGCATTGATAACGAGTCATCGCCGTTGGACACGAATTCTGGTTCACCCGGCCAGCGTCATTCGATCAACTTGAGTGAATACAACTCGACGCCAAAGTCGGCAAGGAATGGTGGCACAGCTGGCGCTATCTCAGCTAACGGCAGTGGCACCACTTCGCCCATCAATTATCAAATCCTCGCTGACGACTACTCCTACAGTATAGAGTATGAATCACAGCAGCAGCAACAACAACAGCAGCAGTCACAACAGCAACCAACGCTTGGCGTGAGTCAGCTGCAGGAATCGTTGGCAACGTCATCGGTGCAGGCGACTTCGGCCACCATCAGCTACAGCACGAATCGTCAGAGTTACGCCTCGCCCCCGGCTGCGTTGCCACCGCTCATCATACCGCAGCGACAATCACTGTTGCCGTGGGGCGCACACTCACGCAGCTCCATCATCAACGTGCTCCCGAGCTACACTCAAGCCGAGATGCATGCGCTGGCGGCGAGTGTGGCCAGCGTGGAGCTCACAGCTCCGCGTCCCGGCGAGATTGTGATGCGCAATTTGTTCAGTGATTTCACCGCACAGGCGGAGAAGAAAATCGAGCTGGTGATGCTCGAGAGCGCGGACAAGAATCTCTCGAAGTTGCTGCAACGTGGCGAGGACCAGCAGTTCGATCAGTTGCTCTCAGCCTTGGGTTCGGTGGCAGAACATTGTTTACCTTCGTTGTTGCACACGCTGCTCGCTTGGCATCGCCGGCAACTCTCCGACATGGAGATCAAGAACGATCTCAAGAAACCCGCGACGGGCAGCAGTGTGCAGTCGGTGAACAAATCGACGGTGGATTTGGATTTTCAACTGCAACGTCGCGAGGCAGCTGTGGAGTTTATTTTTTGTCTGGCGCTGATTGAGATACTCAAGCAGTTGCCCTTCCATCCGGGCCATGAGGATCTGGTGCGCAGCATCGAGAATCTGGCTTTTAAGCACTTCAAGTATCGCGATGGTTTGCAGAATAATCCGAATGCGCATAACATACACATGATTGCCGATCTGTATGCTGAGGTCATTGGTGTGCTCGCCCAGAGTCGCTTTGGTTCGGTGCGCAAGCGTTTCATGAGCGAATTGAAAGAGTTGCGCGGCAAAGAGGCGTCGCCCAATACGACTCAGAGCATCATCAGTCTGCTGATGGGCATGAAGTTCTTTCGTGTGAAAATGGTGCCCATCGAGGAATTCGAAGCTTCATTTCAGTTTATGCACGAGTGTGGTCAGTACTTCCTCGAGGTGAAGGACAAGGATATCAAGCACGCCTTAGCTGGACTCTTTGTGGAGATCTTAGTGCCCGTGGCAGCTGTGAGTAGAGCTAAGAGTTTATCTTTTAAAAACTTGTTACTAATTTCCTTACCTTACAGGCTGTTAAGAACGAGGTGAATGTGCCTTGTGTGAAGAACTTTGTGGAGCTGCTCTATGTGCAAACGCTGGATGCCTCGACCAAGTCAAAGCATCGCTTGGCGCTGTTTCCACTCGTCACCTGTTTGCTGTGCGTCTCGCAGAAGACTTTCTTTCTGACCAATTGGCATTATTTTCTCGCCATGTGCCTGAGCAATCTCAAGAATCGCGATGCTAAGATGAGTCGCGTGGCTTTAGAGTCACTTTATCGGCTGCTTTGGGTTTACATGATACGCATCAAATGTGAATCGAATTCGGCGACGCATTCGCGTCTGCAGAGCATTGTCAACTCGCTGTTTCCCAAGTAAGTGGATGCCATATGAATTGCATTATATGTATTAAATGAAATTCTTCTTTTTAGGGGCTCCAAGGGCGTTGTGCCGCGTGATACACCGCTGAATATATTCGTCAAAATTATTCAGTTTATAGCGCAGGAACGTTTGGACTTTGCCATGCGTGAGATTGTCTACGATTTGCTGTGCGTGGGTCGCTCCATCAAAGTGATACTCAATCCGGAACGCATGAGCATTGGTTTGCGTGCCTTTATGGTCGTTGCGGACTCGCTGCAGCAGAAGGACGGTGAACCGCCAATGCCGCGCACGGTGCCCGTGTTGCCATCGGGCAATACGTTGCGCGTGAAGAAGACGTACATCAATAAGTTGATTACTGATGACACGGCACGCAGCATTGGCATGTCTGCATACTTTCCGCATGTGCGTCGCGTCTTTGTCGACATCTTGCGTGCCTTGGACGTGCATTGCGGTCGCCCTTTGATGATGACAAACACACAGAATCAGAATAAGGAACCCGATGAGATGTTGTCGGGGGAGCGCAAGCCACGCATTGATTTGTTTCGCACTTGTGTGGCTTCGGTGCCGCGTTTGATTCCGGATACGATGACCGCACAGGAGCTGGTTGATTTGCTGTCGCGGCTGACGGTGCACATGGATGAGGAGTTGCGCATTTTGACGCATCAATCGCTGCAGACGCTGATGATTGATTTTCCGGATTGGCGTCAGGATGTCGTGCACGGTTACACCCAGTTTCTGGTGCGCGATGTCACCGACACCTATCCGCAATTGTTGGAGAACTGCACTCGCATACTGTTCGTCTTCCTCAACATCTGGCGCTGCGCTATCATTGTGAATGGCACCACAGTTGCTGGCGGTGGCAACACAACAAGTAATACTGGCACTGGCGGCAACACGGTGCCCAATGCTGCCGGCGTTGCTGGCGCTGGCGGCGTGAATACGGTGCAGCAAAAACTTGGCGGTACAGCGCCTACAATCACCACAGCTGCCGGACCGAGTTCAACTGTAGCGGCAGCAGCTGCCACAGCGCCTGTGGCGGGCAAGGAAACAACCAACAGTCAGCTGTCGAAACAACAGCATCTGAATACCGCCAGCAGCGCCACTTCGAGCATAACCACCTCGAGTGGCATGTCCAGCATTACGCAGCACACGGTGCTCAATATGGTGGCCAACGATGTGGGCAAAAAGAACGAGATTCCGCTGGTGACTACGTTGCACTTTGTCGAGGGCTTTGCACTCGTGTTGCTCTGCAATTATCGTCCGTATTTGCGCAAGCTGGCGGCGATGATACTCAAGGAGGTGAAGAATCTGATGCGTGTGCTGGGCATACCCGAAACGGAGCCGCCGCTCATCGATGTGATGGATCGCTGCTGTCCCCAGATTGTGGAGAAGTGTCTGCCACAGTTGCCGCAGGCCGAGAAGACGGCCATACTGAACGCGAATTGCATCGATCTGCAGTGGATAGCGGAGCGTTCAAGCGGCGTCTGGTTGGCAGGACTCACAGATGGTAAACAGCGTTCTAATTAGTGATTTTTATACCCGCTGCCCATAGAGTAGAAGGGTATTATAACTTTGTGCCTTCAGGAAATGTATGTAACAGGCAGAAGGAGTTATCTCCGACACCATATGTATGCTTAATAAGCGTCCACAGCTGTCTGTCCGCCTAGAACACAGAGACTATAAACAAAATAATCTTTTTTTGCGACAGCGCTTGTTGTGTTTGCACGTAGATCAAGTTTGATTCATATTTGTCAAATAACAAGCTTAATTTTGCTATAGACAATAATAACTATGAGAATTGCTGAGAATTTGATATCGGATCGGATACAAAATTGTAGAAGTTATTTAAGAAATTCTTCTGAATTGTCTTAACTGCTTTGGCTGACAATCTGTTATTACTCTACCGAGTTAATGAACCGCAAAAATTCTGAAATATATCGAAGGTATTTGGTATTATGATATAGTTCTACATTACAACAAGTAAGAAAGCTACAGTCGAGTATGCTTGACTGTGAGATACCCGCTACCCATTTTGAATAAAAGCAATATATTTTGCGGTATTATTCTCAAAACATACCAATTATACTACAAAAATACTAAAAATATATTTTGGGGTATTATTATAAAAAAAAATATACCAAATATACTAAAAATATTAAAAAAATACCAAATGGTATATTTGGTATATCGATATAGTACCGCATTCAAAATATACCATAGACGGCACAATATACCAGATTGTCGGTCAAAGCAAATTAGACCCCTAGTAAGTAGGCGTTTTGCCCATACATTCTTTAATAACTTCGACAATTTTTATCTGATCGCAACCAAATTTTCAGGAATCATAACTACTATAGTAGTTATTATATATATTAAAATTCGCAATTCTAGCTTTACAATTACGCTTGTTATTCGATTTTTTTGATTTGCGGGGGCGAAGGTGGGCGCGGCAAAAATTTGAAACAAACTTGATCTGCGTGCAAACATAACAAATGCTGTCGAAAAAAAATTATAGCTCTATCTCTTATAGTCTCTGAGATCTAGGTGTTCATACGGACGGACGGACAGACGGACAGACACACAGACGGACTGACGGACATGGCTAGATCGACTCGGCTGTTGACGCTGATCAAGAATATATATACTTTATAGGGTCGGAGATGCCTCCTTCTACCTGTTACATACATTTCCTGCCGGCACAAAGTTATAATACCCTTCTACCCTATGGGTAGCGGGTATAAATATACCACAGCGTACTAAATACTAAATACTCTTTGGTATATTTTGAATGTAGTACTATATTAATATAAAAGTTATAGCCTCTGGTATATTTTTAATACTTTTGAGGTATATTAATTAGGTATATTTTAAAATTAATACATCACTGTTTTGCACAGTAGGTACTGGGTATCTCACAGTCGAGCATACTCGACTGTAGCTTTCTTTTTAAATTGCACTTTTCTTCGATGATATTTAAATCCTTGTTTGCCTTACCTTTGCAGACAACTCCAAGTCATCGACTTCGACACTGAATCTATCGCAGACCAGTTCGACGGCTGCAGCCGCAACAGCCACAGCAGCGAGCTCAGCCCAACCGCAGTTTGATCCTTGGGCCACCTGTTTGTTTGGTCTGCTGGAGCGACAGCGAGTGCTGCAGCAATGTCCCTCGGCGGTGGCGCAGGCTTGGCCCATTTGCTATGCTCGTCTCAATGCGCTCTACAGTGTCATCGATCCCACGTAAGTGGCTTAAGTTTTTGGCATTTAAAGTGCGTTAATTAAGAGTTGGTTTTATTTCTTTGCTTGCAGTCCTGTGAGCGACAATCGCGCCTCGTTGTTGCGTGGCTCGGCGCCGACTAAGAAAATGCCCACCGAAAGCCAAAAGGATTCGTATATGCGTTTGTGGCGCAATCAAGTGGCATGTGCCATGCGTCTCGTGCCACAAATACCCAGCGTTGCTGTGCGCTGCGCCTCGCCCGATCTGAGCTTGAGGTGAGTACGCATTCCAACTGGAAAAATAACAAATAACAAGCGCATTTAAAGCATTTTCAACACATCGATGAGAAAAAGACAGCGTGTTAATTTTCAGCTCAAAAGTGGCAATCAAATATCAATCATCATTTTTGTTTGATTAACATTTTGCATTCGATTAGATGCCGTGGCACGTGTTATCCCTCCTAAATCCTACCCGTAACTCTTTCTACTTCTCCAATCGAATCGAATCGAATACTATAATATATCGTGAAATCGCTCGTCGTATGCAAATCCATTTTGAATATTATTGGTATTTAGTTTTGTGTTGTTGTCGTCGTCGTTGTGTGATGTGTTTTGTTTGTTTTTAACTAACTTCAATATTCTACACACTTGTCAATCTAACTATTTGTCCTGCGTAATCACAGCACATTGCACATGCACACGTACAAACAAACACAGACACACTCGCACACACACATAGACGAGTAAATACATTTTGAGTTTGTGCAATGGAATTAACTAAAAACTTGCATTAAATCGAATCAACGCACTGGCGACTCTTATTTAATAAATGCACTATTGCAATATTGTATGTAAATTTACATAATTTTCATCAGAATTCATACGTCATGTTGTACAATTATATTTCGCGCTACATTCTGTCAGTCAAATCGAACTGATTAGAGTTTTGGTCATTTAAAGATTATGTTTATTTGTTGTTTCCTCGAATCAAACTTTAATTTCCAATAATTTGCATTGCAATTGTAATTAAAGCAGTGTCCAAAACAAACAACAAACTCATTCACTCAAACTCGATTTTGTTTTGTTGTGTGGCTACAACAAGATGTGGCACTTTATGTTTTCTTTCAAATGCAAATTGCAACATAAGGCAAGGCATAAGGCAATCAGGCAAAGCAGCTTCAACAATTGCCTTTGGACATAAATATGCAAATTATGCAGAATCCTTGAGCAGCTCAGCAGTAAATCGATAAACAAAAGGCTTTCAATTTTATTCGAAACAATATTGTTAAGTTCTTCTTCTTCTGCTGCTGCCCGTTAGTTCTATACAATTTAATTGAAATGATTTCAATAATTTAAATCGTAAAGTTTACATGTTTTACAAGTTAATTATTAGTTTAAAAAACGAGAGAGGCGAAACAATGAAATCAACTTACATTTATAGCATTCCACTGAGTAAATTTGTATGTAAAATATTTTTGCTGCTGCGGTATTTAACTTATTTTCGAATATAGTTCATATGTATGTAGATATTTTTAATATCATTGCATTTCATCTTGTATTTGTTGCTATTTTATGTTATTTATTTGTGTATGGTCTTTCGTTATGGTTTGCTGCATGCTGCAAATGTCGATGGTTAATAATCTGGGACAAAAATGTCAATTGAATCCCCCACAAAAATATCACACACATTTTCCACACACAACCCACAGACATTTTCTCGTTCTCGTTCAAATGCAGTGTGGGAAACATGTCAAATAAAAAATACAAACAGAAAAACATGAATCGAAACTCATGAACTTCACTTTTATTTGGTTAACCAAATCATAATGTTTGTTATGCATATGTCATCAATATAAATATAAATATGTTTATATGCATATACGTATTACCTCTATATATGGATTGTAATTTATAGTTTACAAGATCAATCGGATTCACGTTCGCTATCCGATTCCTTGGACAATATACCGTCAAATGTCTTTGGGCCCGAGGGAATCGTTACGCGTTTCACCCTGCCGCTCTCCTACGGACGCAAAGAGGCGCGCCAGAAACGACTTGGGTAAAGCAAAAACCAACCAAAAAACATAAAACACAAAACAAAATTCTAAACTTTATTACAAATTATAAACAAAAATTTAAACTGCAACTTTTAGCAAAACAAAGACAAAAAGTTAAGCTACCAAACACACACTCGAGACAATGTCTAATTAATTTGCCATAAGTCTACTCCGATTTCTTTTAATGTGGTTTTTATTATGCTTGTACGTGTGTGTGCGTATTTATTATTAGTTTTGTAATTCATAGTTTTGTTGGCATGGAAGTTGACGCTGTTGCTTTTAGTTTACAAACAATACTTGCTTTTAATTATAACATACACATGCAGAAAATTGAGCTTGACAACAATTTTTACATTTTATTTAGAAAATATTTTTGCAAATTCTACATATGTGTTATCTGTAGTTTTGTTAAATTTTCTCAGAATATATTTTTTTCCAATTTAAGCTGAATTTTTTGTATCTATTGTAGAATAGTTTTATTTGATGTGTTAGCTTTGATTTTTTAGTATACTAGTTGTGTTATTTTTACACCCGCTACCCATAGGGTAGAAGGGTATTATAACTTTGTGCCTTCAGGAAATGTATATAGCAGTCAGAAGGTGGCATCTTCGACCCCTTCAAGTATATATATTCTTGATCAGCGTCAACAGCCGAGACAATGAAATAGCGTCTGTATGTCTGTCTGACTGTCCGTCTGTCCGTATGAAACAGAAGATCTTAAAAATAGAGATATCATTTTCAACAGAACTTTTAGTGTTCGAGTTAGTGTGTTTTAGAAGTTATTTAAGAAATACTTAGTAGCTTTAGCTGAAGATCTGGTGTATTTTATACTCAACTTCAACTTTTTACTCCCACTTCCGCCTTCGAAAATGAATAAAAATCAAATAACAAACGTAATTTTCAAGCTAGAGTCGCCAATTTTGGTACATACACTAATAACTATAGTCTTTGGAATACCTGTTAAAAATTGTAGAAGTTATTTAAAAATTATTTTTGTATGGGGGAAATCAGGTATATTTTGCTCAATATGGTATATTTTGAATATTATACCAATATGTATATCAAAAAGATCTATCCCTGGGATATTTTGAGAAGAATTTCGAAGTGTTTTCTTCTTATTCAAAATGGGTAGCGAGTATTTCACAGTCGAGCACACTCGACTGTAGCTTTCGTACTTGTTATTGCTGTGTGTTTTAGTGAATACAATATTTATACAAGTTTGTGTTATGTCATGTCCGTCTGCCATGCAAAACAAATCCTTGAGCATTTTGCTAAATCGTATTATCATTGAGTCTTGGCAAAGGGAAATGTGAGTTTTATAAACTCCAAACAACTTGATGAGCAAGTGTATTTCATTTTCAGCATATTTTTTTTTTGCAAAAATTGTTCATTTGAAATATTTGCTATTTGCACAGATTCCGATTATTTTTGCTTAAATAACAATCCTGGCAAATTTTCTGAGTAGTTTTAAATAGTGAGTTTCTGTTAGATTGGCCAGCAATTGTTTCATTTGGCTTTTGCAAACTTTTGCCTTGCATATTTTGCTTAATTTGTGTTTTGTGCTGCTGTTAAAGTTGTCCATTTTCTGGGCTAAATCAATATCACATTTCTAGGCTTTTCTTTTGTCATTTTTATTTGACAAACAATTTTCTCGTCTGTTTGCATTGTTATGTCCGCGCATTTTATTGTCGTACTTTTTTGCTTGCGCTTTTTTTTTTGTGACGAAGCTGGAAATGTTGTAAAATCATTATAAGGACAAGTTTATTTATTTTTCCATACTACGCATTGATGTGTTGATGCCGCCCAGTTACGCCCACAGCACGTCTACCGATTGTCACGCCTGCCTGCCTAACAAAAAAACCAAAAGAAACGAAAAAAAAGCCAACCAAAAATATATATAATAACAAATTTTGTTTGCTCAAATATTTTTTGTGTGCAGGGGTCCGAAGGCAAATGATAAGGAAAAAACTGCAAAGAAATTTCGCTTTTAATTGAAATGTGCGTTTTTTAATATTTATAATGTTATTTTAAATGAAATTGCTGGCATGCAGTGTGGTCACAGTAGTAGCCAAAAGGAATCTCGTTCTCTTTGCGCTCTTTGCTTATAAATAGAATTATGAGTTTGCCTTGGTCTGAAGAAATAAGTGAACCAGAAGTTTTTGTCAATTGATGGCAGCGATGTCCTTTACGTTACTTTACTTTTACTCGAATTTAAGTTGCCAAATGACTGTTACTCCAAGGACATTTTTGCGTTTGGCCTTTTGTACACGGGGCATGATACTAAAATGTGCGACCGTAAATTTTATTTTATAGCTCATCGCCAGATTCCCTAAACGCGGATCGCAGTGACAAGTCGGCAATGGGCAGCGCCTCGCCCCAAGCACTCTACAAACTGGTTGTTCCCCTGCTGCGTTGTGAAGCCATCGATGTGCGGGACGCGGCTGTCAATGCGTTAGGCATGATAAACCACGATGCGCTCAAGTAAGTAGCAGCCACATTTCAAACATGTACAAATATCCTTAATGTAATCCTTTTGTATGGCTTCTACCAAGGGATCTGATGGAAGAACTCGTTGTCTACATACGCGAGGCAGTTGATCGCAAACAGGAGAATATGCGACGACGTCGACGACGCGACGCACTGCGTCTGCAGGTGGTGCGTGTGCTGGAGAAGATTGCCGAGAATGGCACATTTGGAGTAAGGTAAGCTTACATGATAGCGTAGAAGCGGGCGTAATTTTAAAGCTAGAAATATTTAAGAAATGATACTGCAATCGGGTCATAGATGCTTTGACTGACAATGTGGTATATTTTTTACTCAATGGTTTGTTTTGAATAATGTACTATACAGGTATACCAAATATAGCATTGTGCAACTTTTAGTATTTTTTATTATATTAATTTTGTATAATTTAGGAATATTGTTTGCTTTTATTTAAAATAGGAAATTCAATATTCGGTATATTATAGTATGATTCAGTTTATTTATTTGGTATATTTTAGGAATATTTCCGAACTGGTATACTTTTATGGGTAGTATTACTATATCGATATACAAAGTATAGTATTCGGTGTATTATAGTCTTTTTCAGTATATTAATTCGGTATATGTATTTTTTGAATATTGCCGAACTGTTTTGCTTTTATTTAAAATACTTAGCTGGTGGAGTACAACGTCAATATACTAAATATAGCATTCGGGATATTTTAATATTTATTTTTCAATATATTTTAGGGATATTATCGCACTGTTTTGCTTTTAGTTATAATGAGAAGCGAGAGTCTCACAGTCGAGTCCACGCGACTATAGCTTTCTTACTTTTTCTTAAATGGAATTATTTCCCCGTAGTAATAAACTCTTTATCCTTTCAGCACTTGCGTTTTGGAGCGCGATACGATGTCGTTGCATCCCACATTTGTGGAATACATTGAAGGCGCCATGGCATATCTAATGGCCGAAACGGATAAGGATAATCTCAGCATACGTGAGGTCAAGGCGCACTTTTGCAATTTCATACGCAAAATGATTAAGAACTTTTCGCGTAAGTGACAATGAGAATTGTTTTCATCCGCCATCGCAACTCTAATGTCTCTTTTCTCCGTTGTTCTTGCAGTGGAATCGTGTGCCACGCTGTTGTCGCGCGACTTGAAGCGTAATCTATTCAATTTGTTTGCCACTTGGTGTGGCAACTTCTCGAAGCCGCTTAGCATTAGTTCACAGATTGGCCAAACACTCGAGGAGGAGAAACTGCAATTTAGCGCCTTACAGGTGAGTCCATCGTTGCTCCTTTGCATATCAATGTGCTCTCAGCTTATTTTAATGCCTTCCTCTTCTTCGCATCTTTCAGGCCATGTCCGCTTTGCTGTGCTGCGGACACATCTTCTATACACCGCATTTGCAAGACGATGGCATCATTTACAAATGGCTGGATTTGCTCTTGACTTCCAAGGATGAAAAGGTAATTGCTTAAAATTTGTGAAATATTTTACCATTTTCAATTTGCCATAATTTAGACAAAAATATGTTAGATATTCATTTACAATCTTTAATTAGAATTGGATTTAATAAATATTGTATTACGTTGTTATTTTTTTATTACAGTTTATTTCATATTGATTTCACAACATTTTATAAATATTTGTAAATGAATTGTGTAGTATTCGTTAATTACTTTAGCTGAATTGTAATTTAATATTGCAAACACTTGTAGAGTAATTTCTTTTGCATAGAAATATGTTGTTCATTTTTGCAAATTTATTTAAATGAATTACTTAAAACTTGAAAAACATTTGTAAATTATTTGTCAATATTCATTGACTACTTTAACTGTTTTTTAACTGATTTTTCACTTTTTTTTTTTTTTTTGTAAATACTTCAAACCCACATTAACAAAATATTTTACTTTTGTTGTCAATTAGTTTCTTAGCATAGAAATATTTTGCTAATATTTTCAATTCTTGTTAAACGAATTACTGAACACTTTATAAATATTTTCAAATAATATGCTGAACATTTTAAACTCACTTATTTTATTTTAATTTATATTGTTTCTTGTTACTATAAAGAATACAATTTTAATCGATTTCTTGTCATTTTATAAATAATCTTTAATTATTGGATTAATATTTTTAAATGTATCTTTATATCTATTTACTTTCTTTACATTTCATTGCAAATTGATTTTCCAACATTTTAGATTACATTGTCTTTATTATAATTTATTTTGCAGATTGTGTTTTAATCAATTTTAAATGATTTGCATAACACTCAGTGATTACTTTACCTCTTTTGTAACTTATTTTGCATCATTTTGTCTTGCTTTGTTTAGATTTATCAGCTGGCGCGCGATACAGTTGTTTTGTTGCTGGAATCCAATCCGGATATGGGACAACTGCTCGAGTGGGTAATCGATCGCTGTTATACCTCAACGCCACGCGAGGCAGACGCTTGTTTCCTGGCCCTCGCATCGATCTTCAGTGCCAAGTAAGTGGAATCAATTGCCGGCAGGTATTTACTAATGCTTTAACGCATTAAACTTTGGTCCTGCTTCTCTTTACGTCTTCTTTTCGTTTTTCCCAAGAACGTGCACCATTTACAAATAAGCTCATTTACCGCACATCCTGTAGCACTGTGTGTGTGTGTGTGTGTGAGAGAGGCTTAAGTACCACCTCACGTGTCTCTTGTGCCGTGTGTGGCGGCGCTTTAAATTTACAAGCTCAAAGAAGCATTGGCTCTCAAGGTACTCAGACAATATGTGCACAGTGTGTGTCTGTTGTGTGCTTACACTTAAATTATTGTGCTTCAATTGTGTTCATTGATGTGAAGTCGCTGCTGCAAATGTGGTTGCTGCTGTTGTTGCTGCCTCTTTGCATTGCCTCTTGCCACTTGCACTTTATTGCTTTAAACTGCAATACATATTGTTGAATTTTCTCGTCTTTCCCTTTTCCAAAGGGAGGGTAAATTGTTAAAAAATTCAGAACTGATATTAATTTTCTTTATTGTGTCTGTTTGGCCCTTCAAGCAAATATTTCAAACGCAACATATTGCAATTATTATGTTGTCCCGCTGTTTCGTTTCATGCTAGAATGTATCAAATAAATTTCATAAGATATATGCGTTATGTGTCTTTGAATCGAAACAAGTCATAACGAGTTTTTCCTGCACTCAAAGTTCATTTTACATGCGACTAAACTAACCCAACTGCGTAGTTTTAACCGACATGCAACATGCAAGCTGCGTGCTTCATACTGCAATCTACGATATTTGCACTTTTTATGACCTGCATGCAACACATGTGTTTCTCGGAAATAAATTTGTTTTTTATGCCTTAGTGCACAATACAGCTTTAAAGTGTACGCCACATATTTTGATTGATTATTTAATTGTATTCAATACTCCCACTAAGGCGCCTGTCTGACCTTTTCAGTCTTTGGCTTTGAACTTTACTCAAAGCTGGCTAAGCCAGGCAAAAAGCAGTTTCAATTAACAGAGAAAACGTCGCACGTGCCACAACAAATTAGCACACACACAACAAACACCTCGTGCCAACCACAAGAAAAAAGAAAATCAGTGTCAATCAGCTGGCAATTGTTATAACCTGTCTCGACTACAAAGTGTTGGTCGCTTCTAAGCTGGTTAAGCATTCACTTTAAGGGGGCGGAGTTGCTCTTTCAGGTATCATCAACAATGTTTTGCATAAAATGTAGCATACTTTTCAGCGCTTTGCATTTTGTATGCAAACTCAAAATCGATTGCCGTGAAAATATGTACATGAAATACACTTGTACATAGATTTATTGTTGCCGCTGTTAACGGCAGCCGAGCTCGCAGCTTGTTTGACAGCTGCCTGCCACCTGCCATTTAGCTGTTGCAAAGTCCGTGTGCAATAGCTGTAAATTTCCATGCTGCCTGATTGAACATTATTTGGCGAACTGTTGATTGTTGATTTGATTTGATTTGATGATGGCAGAGCTTTGTCGGATATAAATAACTCGAGCTGCTGCCATGGTTAATGCTGCAAAACCCCAACTCCATTAACTTTGCACTCAACCAACAACCAACGAACCAAAATCCATTAAAAACATTTCTAATTTATGTCTGTACTTTCGTATTCTTTTCTCTCCTTTTCTTTTTTTTTAGGGAATATCCTTGCGATCATTACACCTCGGTCATAACCGTAACGCTGTTAATGACGGGCTGTCCACGTGTTGAGGTGCATGCCACCGCATTGCAGCTGCTGCAGATATTGGACAAACGTTTCTTTGGCAGCGTCGTTGGCACGCTGCACAGCGACAATGAGAAAGGTAGGAGCTATCCAGCATAATTAAATCGCCACCGCATCTAACCGACTAACAAACTTGAGCAAAACGTTGCTATTAAAGATTTATAACTCAACAAATAGGAACTTTAAACGTTGAAATTTATTTTTAGCAATGAAAACGTTTTCGTTAGGTGAACAAAAGTGCTGCAACTCTTAAATTAAATTTAAATAAAATTAAGCAATTGTTTTTTAAATGACTCATCTCAAATTTTGGTTGGTTTAATTGTCACCAATGGTTAGGTTTACTTTGTTCTTGTTCTCATGCGCAGCTTTTGTCTAACTCTCTAATTTTCATACTTGGCTAAGCAATTTTCTAAATTTCCATAATTTGCTTAATTTTTTGCTTCTGCCGTTTTTGCGGATTTTCATTTGGTTTTAATCTGTTTGTACGTTTCTCACACTCACTTCGCTGGCTTATTTTGGATTATTGAAAAAATGTGGTACGAGTTTTCGGTGGTTTTTTCTTTCTTTTCTTTTCTTATGAGGAAATATATATAATTTGTATTTATGTTCAAGCCTCTCCATACAAGGCAGCGTTTTCCGTTGTTCTGCTTGCCATCCATTAAAATCTTCTTTTAAGCAGCTTTTAAGTAAAATTTTGAGCTCGTATAAAATTCTCAACTTGAGCTCAGCCGCAGATCCACTAAAGCAGAGTGTGTGTGTGTGTTTATGTGTGGCAATTTGATTGAATTGAATTGAATTCTTTTTGCATGTTCCTCGTTCGCTTCGCTTTGCTCTGAATGTTGTTAGAAATCGCTGGGGAATTCGAGTTCAGACGCATTCCTGTGGCGGCATCCTCTGTGCATAATTTCATGGCAATTTGTTATGCACAATGCTCGCTGGGCCATTAATGTTTATATTCCTGTAAATTGCTGGCCAATATGCCACAGAGCAGCAATGCAAAAAGACAAAGCAAATCGGAAACAAATGAAAAGTTTCATTTGATGAGTGGTTGACTATGAAATACCCTAACTAAGGAATTTCTTCGAATTGAGTTTTTATTTAATAAAGTTAATTTTTAAAGCATCCATTTGTTGCTTTGTCTGACAATCTGATATATTGCGTATTATATGGTATATTTTGAATGTAATATTATATCGATATACCAAATATAACCTTCGGTATATTTTAATATTTTTTGGTATATTAATATGGTATTTTATTGCGTCTTTATTGAAAATGGGGTATCTCATAGTCGAGCACACTCGATTATAGCATTCTTACTTGTTTTTAAATATTTGTATTTAATTTATTTTATAGTAAAATGATTTTCATTTACACAAAATTTAAATTTTACAATGATGTAACTTTCCGATAACGTTTATTTTTAAATTGTTATTTAAGTATTTAATTGAAATATGTTTTATTCTTTTATTATATGTTTTTACTACATTCCTATACCCACCCAAATTGAATTTTACGCAAATTAGTTTTCTTTGATTTTATTTGGAGTATTTATAATTCCAAAATGTGTATGTGGGTCAAGTAGGATGCCAGAAATTAACGCTTATTCATTAAGGCAATTAAGAAAGTACTCAGCTAATGCGCCTAGACACGTTGCCTCTAGCTTCCTACTTAAATAGCTATATTTATTTTTATTCACTGTAGTCGTTGTTGTGAGAATTTAGGGATTGTAAGCAACAAGTTGTATGTTTTTATAGGCGTAAAATTGAGAGACTTTCTGTGTGTTTTTGTGATTGTTATTGTTGCTCGTTTCTGGTTCCTGGTTGCTCGTTGTTTTCGGCTGTTTGTCCTAAAGTTGAGCTTTAAACCGGCCCAATTCGGATCGTTGTGGCTTATAAGCCAACGCGCTGCCTGCACTTGACAAGCTTTGTGCTGACCTTTTCCCGTGCACCTAAGCAGCTTAACTTTTGTTTTTCTTACTGTTGTTGTTGTTGTTATATTATGGCCATTGGGCAAATTGTCCAGGTGGGTGGCTTAGTGCTTGTACTTTTGGCCAGCTTAAGGGAATGTTGCAGGTTGGCTTGCCTCCACTTGACCAAATGGAAATCGTTTAATGGGCTCATTTCTGACATAGATCCCTGGCTCCCTAAATTCCTCAATCCACATCAAAATTGTTATGAAATCGAGCGATGTAAGTTTCCTTTATTTTTAGCTTAATTAGAAACTTTCTTTGGGCTGTTTTTCGCCTTTTTTCCCCTCCCCAAAGTCAAAATTCATTTTGCGTGAACATAACTAACATTTATTACGATCCAATTAAAATAGACTTAATTTGTGTTTTTTTTTTGGTTTTTGCTATTTTGATTATACAATATATCCATTAAGAGTTTAGCATATTGTGGTTAATATTGTTGTGACTATTGCATTTTGATTTATAATGAATTCAATTATCGCATTGTCAATTAAGCATCATTTAAAACATAATTAGTTTAATGTTAATGCGCACATACACATAAATGAGGGGGTAAGAACAATATATACATACATCCATATGCATATATTAATACCACAGAGATAACACCACGAGTTGCCGTCGGCGCTTTTAAAGTTTTACTCAAATTCGGTTCAGAGTGTAAACAAATTCATACCCAAAGCGTTTATTTTGTTAATTTATTTCGGTCTCTATAATTGTGTCACGATATGGGTATGGGTGCTTATAGAATAGATGGGCGCTTGCTTAACATCGGCAAAAATCAATATATAAATCTTTCTTTAAATGTCAAATTCGAATTGCGTAAAATATTCATAAACATTGAAAGGTTTTCTTGAAAACAACAAATATAATCTCTTAGATTTTTTCATTTGTGTACAGTATATTTTGAATGCAGTAGTAATACATTAATACCACATATATAATTCGGTATATTTTAGTATTTTTTTCTTAAAAGACGGTAGCGTGTATTTCTTGTTTTTAGTTGCATTCTAAGCTTTGCAACTAATATTCCCGATGTTATCTTGCATATAAAAAAAGCTCTATTTGGTAATTGAAATTTACAATTTTCCTTGTTTCTTTTACGAGTAAAATCAATTTAAGCTGAAGTTCTTCTAGATTTTTTATAAAGCGTTTCAACGCTTTTGTTTTTTCGTTTTACGTTTACGTTTTATTCTTTGCTCATTTTTTTTCTTTTTAGTTTTCTTTGGCTTTAGCAACATCACAAACAGGTTTTTCTTTCGTTTTCTTTTTTTTATGCTTTAATTTACGAATAGCTAAGATATCCTTTTGCATTTTGTGCAAATCATATAATTAAAATGCGAACACCTTAGGGTATTCTCTGCTTTGCTTGCCTCGCGCTGCATTTGCGTTTCGTGCAATTTTCTGGAGGTGTTTTCGTGAGTCTGCTTCACTTAAGTGGATGCAACTCATGCATCTCATTCCAGCAGTGTTGTGTCATCATGCGTCGCCTGGTTGAGGTACCGGTGTTGCGGCAATATTCCGAGACTGTCAAAGAAAGCAAAATAATACCTTGTAAATTAAGTGAAAAACTGTTTGCGAAAAATGTGTGTGTGTGTGTGTGTGTGTGTTTACGATGAGTTTATAAATTATCGTCACAACAAGAGAGCGTAAAAAGAAAAAGAGAACTCATTAAAAGGCGTTGGTATTTGTGGCCTGTCGTTTGCCAGTGCAAAAACTTGATTGACGTCAGGCCAAGACAGGGGCAAAAGGAGCCATATCCCTTTCCACTATAGAACTCACGCTTTTCCACCTCCCACAATGTATTGCTTAACAATGTGGTTGAGTTTCGAGTGGGCGTGCTATAAATTTACCAGACGCTTGTTTTCGAATTCCACTTTCAAAAGTCAAAAGGAACATGAAATTCTTGTCTTTTTTGGGTAAGAAAAAGTTAGATACATTATTATTAACAAGTAAGAAAGCTTTAGTCGAGTTTGTTCGACTGTGATTTACCCGCTACTTATTTGAAATAAAAGCAAAACAGTGCGGTATTTTTGTTAAAATATACCAAATTAATATACCACAAAAATACTGAAATATACCACAGGTAATCGGTATATGAATAAACGTAGTAAGAAGTTATAATAACCTTCTCCCCTATGGTTATGACAATAATACTAAAATATACCATTGGCTTTAATTGGTATATTGATATAGCACCACATTTTAAATATACTATAGAGTACAAAATATACCAGATTGTCAGTCAATATTGCTAAGATATACGCCCTTCTACCCTATGGGGTGCTGGATTTAATACAAAATGTTTGGAGATTTGACCATAATTGGTTAATTGGCGCACAATCGTGTGCATTTAGCCTAATGACGGCTAATAATCCTGTGTTCATAATTTAGCATATTTCCATTTTTATTACGCTTGGAGTCATAATTTAGCATATTTAACATTTCCATTGCCATTGAATTTGTGCACAAACACTTTTGACCTTTTCTATCCTATTATTTTTTTTTTAATTTGAAGTCGTTTATTTACCTGGTCGACGACCGCGATTTCAATTTAGATTTGTCTAGCAGGGGCAGCTCCTAATTTTACTACCATTTCTTTCTCGCTTTATGTGAATTTGTTTGTAAAAAGTTTTTTTTTTGTCAAAGGACATTTTGCTTATCTGCGCATTGCAGATGACTGAGGCTATAATTTTTGGTCTATTCTCGGTTTTTGCCTTTCAATACAAAAATTTACATTTGTGTGCAGCCAGCAACAGCCATAACAACAACAACTACAGCAATTGCCAGCATTTACGACCGGCATTTCAAGCGTTAGTTTTGAGCGTCACTCAACTTGAAAAATGTTTGCAAATTAGAGGGCGTGGTCGCCTCTGTGTGTGTGTAATGACAACTCACGATGAGGGCACATTTTGTGCGGGGGGGAGAAAAGTAATTTCGGTGATTTCGATTTTCAATCAGTTGCGCTATTGTTTGATAATTTTCACTGATGTTTTGTTGATTTAATCCCAATTTTAATTCGGATTTTAAATGCAGTCTTTCATAATTTTAATTGTGTGTTTTTCAAAACATATTTTGAAGCGGATACTTTTATTCTACTTTCACCATATTGTGTTTCCAAGCCAATCTGTGCCAATCAATCATGCATACGCCATTCACACACAGACACACACCCATTTTAATGAAATTTGATAAACAACTGTGAAATCGTGTGTTGGCCTGGGTGTGTTTTTGTTTGAAGTTTTCCACATATTTTGTGTTAATACCCTAGCTATATGTAGGTAAAGTAGAGGAATATGCAACGCAGAAAGAGATTAACAACTGAAATAAATGTGAAAATATAAAAAATGCCTTATAGAAAATGTGTTTATAAAAACTTTATGGAATGCTACTTTAAATTTGTATTGGCTAACCACAAATTTGTAGTTTAAATTTGCAAGCATATTTGGGTTTCGATAAGCAGAAGAAAAAATAAAAAATAGCACTGATTACTGGATTTGTTTTTATGCAGTGAATTGTTGCTGCTGCTGCTGGAACCGATGACAAAAACAGCAGCGTTCCGAATGAAAATTGTCGGTAATTTTCACTGAGATTGGGTTGATTTTAAAATGCAAAAAGGGTTCGCTTTGACCCGTCGCGAACCAAAAAGCCTGGCCAGCGGCAGTTTTTGCGCTGTCTGCTTTAATTAATTTATTAAAAACCAATTTGAATTAACTGCGTTACGTTGCGTTGGTGTTTTAAAGTGTTGCCGACTCAAATATCTTTAGTTGGCTGTGGAATGAAATCATCATCATCATCATCATCGTCGTGAGCTGGAGTGATGATGTCATTAGCTGCATAAATCAAAACGTTGAGATTTGGCAAGAATTGAATTTGAATTCATTTGACAAGCTGCCCTATTCATTGAGATATATAAGAGTCACAGTTACTATATATACATCAATGTGTCTCGAGTGTGGGTAGAGATTAATGATAACAGAGCTTGCGTCAGCATTTGCTGTGAGTGTCCTGCGAATATCCCAAGTGAATTATTAACTAAATTATACAGACGCAACAAACAACAAAGGGGCCAAAATTGTTGTTGTTGGCCAGCAAAAAAAAAAGCATAGAGAGAGTGAAAGAAAAGTCACAGTAAAAGTGCGGCTAAGTGCCAAGCCCGCAAGCTAATTTATAAGGACAGTTATCTGAGTCTATAGTTGCTCTGGCACCTACAGTTGCTTTAATGGCCAAACAGATGCCCAGAGGACTGACGGCAAAAACATTGATTGACTTGGATGTGGCGCAAAATTGCCGTCACGATGTGTGTGTGTGATGCGTGATGTGAGCTGCTCTAGGCGAAACGTAATGAATGAGCGAGCGCTGAGTGCTCTACGCATAAATTGCATGCAGCGCACGTTTTACACGGCGTATGAGCAATACGCACGAAAAAAGTGCTTCAGTATGCGCAACGTGTGCGGAAAACTATATGCTACTACACTATACTTTACCCAATCAAAGACTGTGATTAACTCATGCACGATTGAAATTTTCACACGTTTGAAATGCAAAACTTGAATGAAATTTGCCAGGAAATTGTCGAAATTCGAGACGTGCTGCGCGTGTGTCTGCAGCTAAATAGCGACTGCGATTGTGCTCGGCTTCTGATAATTAGATTCAAAGTCATTTTAAAAAACGTTAAAGTTAATGAGGGTCAAAGGCTGTGTGTGCTTGTCGGCTACTCGTAATTCAAAACCAACGCTGCACCTACGCGCGAGTCACCAGCAATTAACGCTAAAATCAGTTAATGAATTTGCCTACATCAAATCGATTAGTGCCCATTTCCAAAGAACATTTTCTACCTCGACCAGCCAAACCTAAAGGCCATATGTGTCTAGAATAGATAGCTATGTAGTCAGTTTTGTTTTAAAGCAATACACAAAGGACCTTCATGTAAACTTCACTCTTAATTTTGCACAAACTGTGCAGTCGTGTTTGCTTATTGCATGTGTGAAATGTATGTTAAGAGCCGTGATGTGACTCTTGACGTTGTGATTCATGAATTTACCTTGTGTAAATGGATATTAGCTGCATTGTAAGTTTTCACACAAGCACTGAAGAGAACTGTATTCTCATGTTTATCGTCTGCCAATCTCAGTGTCATTTCAACCGGATGTTGCACAGACAAGTTATTGTGGAAAACTGTTCCATTAAATGCAGAGCACGGCAAAAGCCGGATGACACCAGCTGTCACTCGCAGCTTCCGTTGAAAATGCAAAGATCGGTATTTATAGGGCAACTGATGGTCGAGCTAACTCATGCGCAAAATGTATCTCTTTTTTTATTCGTCATATTCAAAACTTACAAAGGTGTTATAACTTAGTGAAAAGGTATCTGAGAAAAGGTATTTACGATATTAGTTGCTTTCATTTGCAATAATAAAACCAAGTTCATCTGTCTGCCATCTGTCATCTAAACACTTATGGCAATCTCTTATTCAGTCCAATTTTTGTCATACATAATAATAATCACATTTGCGAGGGTTCGAAGATGACATAATAAATAATATGAATAATATATGATTGTTATTGTATGTTAAGCGCTTTCTACCTTAACTTGGTAGACAATTTCGTATATTTTGTACTCTTTGGTATATTTGGAATGTAGTAGTATATACTAAATTTAATATTTGATAACTTCTTATATTTTATATTATTTGGTATATTTTGAATGTATAACTACATCTATGTACTAAATATATTATTTGGATATTAAATTGTTGTCGGTATATTTATTAGTATTTGGTATATTTAATATATTTGTATTTATTTATTTAGTATATTTAAAAAATACCATTTTTGAATGGCTAGTGGGTATCTCAAAGTCATGCACATTCGACAGTAGTTTTCTCACTTGTTTATAAATCCTTGAGAGCTCAATGTCAGCACTTGGTAACTGGTTACACAGTAACTGCAACGCCAACTGCGATGACAACGACACTTGTGCTGTCACGGTAAGCTTTATTGCAGTCGCCGGCTGTGTTTAATGCTTAAGCTGAAGATAACCAGGATAGCAAGCAGTCGCGATTCGCAATACTGCAAGTCTTTATCTCTTGTGCTTATTTACTTAAAAGGCAAAAAGCAAAAAAGTGAAAAAAAGCGAAGGCGTCCCTTCGGGAAAGCACAGAATTTTTTAATAATTCTTGTGTTGGGCTGTGACAATGGCAACGCTAATTTCATTTGATGTAATCGTTGCTGCTCGTGGGTTGTGAAACACACTCGTATCACACCTCTTGTTTAAACAGTCTGTCAATATTTGCATGAAATACACACGAAGGTTCTTACTGTTTTGATCCTTTTAACCTCGACGGGATAACGAGACAGGCAGAAATGCAGACAGACAGACTCAACCGGAGGCTCAACCATCTCTCGGCCATCGTCATCGTCATCATCATCGGGTTTAACATTCACCATTTACTTTAATTTGATTTACATTACATATTTGCTGCGCACTTGCACTTCGTTTCACATGCTCACGACGAAATGAGCAACATTTTTCGCCCTTTTTTTTTGCAAGTTATCCCTTTTATCTTTTTTACAGCTCAATCTGCAATCAAATTGCCAGGCTCAATATACATATTTAATTGAAAATCACCGCCGTACTCAAATTGCATAAATAAAATATGCGCTACCCTCAAAAGTATGCTATAAAAACGCGTTCACTAACTTTAATTAGCCAAGTGGATGGAGGGGAGATGTTCATAGCATTAGTATTCATAGTTTTGCCAATAATTCTGAAGACGAAAATAGACTCGACTAATTAATTGAGCAGAAGACTTGACAAAACTTTTATTGAACAAGTTTCGCATAGTTCAGCAACAATGTACAAGTTGAAAATTCCTTGAATTAATTGCACTCAAAGTTGGTTAACATCTTTGTATATTCTTTTTCTATATATAATATTTTTATAATTTATCTATATAAAATATGCTTTTCTTTTGCTAGTTATTTGCTAAAACCAATTGTTTATACATAAGTATTCAATATGTTGTATGACTTTCTTTAGCTAGATAGGTTTTCTAAAAACAATGCTCGCATATAAATAGCCAAGTGAATCCTTTCAGTCAATAATTGTGGAGACAACAACTTGTTGCCATAAATCATTGGCCTTGGCTTCAGTCTGAAATTACATAATTAGTAAACACCGCAAATTCTATTTAGGGAAGTTGAAGTGCCCAACCTTTGTGAGCTTATGCACATAATAAGCGTTTTACTCGTAACAGAATAGATATGCGGAAACAACTGTCAGCGACAGCCGGCTGATGGTTGACGCAATAGAAAATCCTACAAGAAATTTGCAAGGTATTCCTGCATAATTTTTGCCCCTTTTCAGTGTTAAAGCACTTGATTGTAATTTCTGTGAATTTGCATAACAGCTGAATGCTGAAGCAATTTGTTAAGTGTTTTGCGTATTTTCCCCAAAAATTTGTTTTCACTTTCTTTCTTACCTGTCACTTGAGTGATGCCTTCACGTTGAGCCGATGAGACACGTCGGAAAATGCTGAGCACCGCTTTGCTGTGAAAATGCGTAATGGTAATTACAGTAAGAAGAATTACGTATTCAAATATGCCTCGCAAATAAAAAAGATACCCTGTAAATTGTGTGACAACATTCGAAAGTAATTAGATAAATTAAACGAAGTCAAACGACTTCCTAATTAATTTGCTATAAATGGAATGCACAGCTCTTACACCTACACATTTTACAGGGTATTATTGCAGACAAGCAAAGCACACAATTTATTGGCATGATATATTTGGCTACTTACCGAAAATTTTGTCCGCTCACGCAATAAAGCACAAAATTGATGCCAAAATTTGTTATGAAGAACGCATTGAAAATATACTGTAGAACAATTGTTGTATTCTGTGTCTTGGCTGTTTGTGTCTGTTGACGGAAGAGAGAGAGAGAGAGAGAGAATTGTGGAGTATGAAAGGAAAATTGTCATTAGATGCGCTTCAAAGCAATTGAAATATGTGTTTTTTGTTTTGTCATCCATCCATCCATATGCTCATAAGGCGCGCTGCTCCATCATATGTTCTATTTTTGGAAATTTATGCTAAAGATGAAACTGATGACGCGTACTTTAAAAATTACGCAAGGTATTTTCGCTTTGATATCACATTATGAGCGATAATCATTTCCAATGAATTGCTAATTGCAATTGATGTTTCGGTATTTAGGCACATCTATATATTGATTGACCTGACCTGAACTGTTTTGCTCTGTTCCCCGGACACGTGTCTGAAGGTTTTGACCTGTTGAGCTATGTACATATGTAGCACACATTTCCAGGCTGTTGCCCAGTCGAAAGCTTTCCGCTCAATTAATTTTGTGTCGCAATCAATGTTCAAGTTAGTCGCATGTTTATGCATACTCTACTATGTATGAGTTTACGATGTGATTTTTTTTCGGGAGGATGGAAAACAATTTCTATTCATTCGTTCGCTCAGCTGTCAGCATCCTGACATTCACATCAAAATACAGTTACCCATCCAAGGAACGAAAAACGGGAAGCATTTGACGTGTTTTACATATAAAATAGAGAAAAGACAGGACAAAAGGACTACTACTGAATTTTTGTCGTTGTTACGTTCGTTCTCTCGTGTGTGACGATAAATTCCGTTGCGTTTGCTCATTTTCTTCACATCACGAGTTGACAGGACCATTTCAGCAAGTTGGCAGCCCGAGCTTCGAAAAAAATAGGCCAGTTTTCAACTTTATTGAGTTTTTTGACTTAAAGCCCCCTGCGAATTTAAGGTCTTGACAACTAACCCCCAAAAAAAACAGAGATTATCGAGCAGGTCCCTCGACTACATAAGATGCATAACCTTTGTCCTTGACACCGTCGCCTGTGCAAATGACAACCTGTTAAAATGATATTTATGTAATTAAATGTTGTAAAAGTGTCGTAAAGGATTTCCCTTGTTTTTTGTTTGGTTTTTGGAAATGTTGGCATTTTAACGATGCAAAGGTGCCCAAAGTACACAAACTAATTAAAGCCTCAGCAGAACAACACTCGATAGTCATTCCTCAGCGCTTTGATTAATGTGCCGTAACAGCAATGCTGACTTGAAGATTCTCTGCAAACAGCAGTTTTTAAATGGAAATAAATACTTTAAATTACATAAATCCAAACTGTTGAAACTCAGTTTGAATTTAAATGAAGAAAGGATTTTTTTTAAAGTTACATCCTGTAATGGATTCGCTTTGAATCTAGCTGCTGTTTCTATCTTCTCTGCAATCAGCAGTTCTTAATGGAAATGAAGTACACTTCACCAAAACACTAAATTAAAGAGTTGAAGAGTTGATTTAATTTAAATTAACAACTCAAACTGATGTTCTCTAGCTGTTTCTGTCTTTATGATTCTCTACAATCAGCAGTTTGTAAATGGAAATGAAGCACCGAAACACTAAATTAAAGAGTTGAATAGTAGATTGAATTTAAATTAAAATCTCATACTACTATTCTCTGGTTTGATTGAGTGAGCCTTAAAAGTTATACTATGTAATGAACTATTATCTGATTGAATCTTTCGCTAGGGAAGTCAACAATCTAGCTGCTGTTTCTGTCATAACTTTCAGTTACAGATAAGTCTGAAGAGAGCCAGCCCTAAACTATTTGGTCTTGACTTGAACCTATGTCAACATTGTTGGGGCCATCAACGTTGACTGACAGACGACACGCACTTCAACTCAGTCGACGAATTAGCGGCAAATTCATAGACCACAAAAACCTCACCCACTGAATGATATGTTAATGTTAATGTGTGCTGCATTTTTCTCAGACTCAGTCTTGATGTGGTTTTTATGGAAAATACGAAATAGTTTTTTTTTCTATCTGTCTGGCATTGTCACTTTGATGTAGAAATGGCATTGGTTGAATTTGATTTGCCAGTTGCAGTTGGCATCTGCAAATGTTGTTAATTAGCAGCTGCTGGCTAAACAATAAACAGAAAACTTTGTCTATTTTGCTATAGTTTAATGAACAGCGTGTGACAGCGTGATGTGTTTGTTGTCTGTTGTTTTTCCTGGTCAGTGCTGTGGCTGTCTTAATAATCAGAACTTTAATTAAACAAAACAATGAAGCGACACGTGGAGCTATCGTAATTTGATGCGATTTTCAGGGCAATGCTGCCGCCTACTTGACGTATACGTAATTTGGAATGACTAT
Organism: Drosophila albomicans; assembly: GCF_009650485.2. Classification (NCBI taxonomy): domain Eukaryota; kingdom Metazoa; phylum Arthropoda; class Insecta; order Diptera; family Drosophilidae; genus Drosophila; species Drosophila albomicans. Next base: position 43,196,757 of record NC_047629.2, on the reverse strand, counting down.
TTTTAAGTAGTTAGGCAATCACTCACCTCCCAGTAGGTTTCGATGCGGAGCAAACAGCTCGGTAAATTTAGACACACAAAAACGGTCGACACAATGAGCAGCATCTTGGTAACCTTCAATTGTGACGAGTTTTGCACCTTGCGGCGTCCTGTAAATAAATCAACGCTGAATTCAGTGTTCTGGCATATTAAAGTTAGTGTTATGAGTTGGATGATATTTCTGCGAAAGTTTGAGAAATGTTTTAAGTAGTTTTTCTTTATATTTTCACGCAGCTTTTAACTTTATCAAATGCGACGAGAAAGTTTGGCGTTAAGTAGCAGCTAATTGTTGGTATTTGTATGCACGAAAAAGTTTGCGGCAAAGGGCTTAAGCGCAAAGTTGCTGCCAACTAACTCGTATGTCAATTGGCCAGAAGTTAATGCACACACAGGTTTATATCATACGTATAGAGCTCACCTGGTTTCTGTGTTATCTCGCAATGATGCTGCGAGTTTGCTGCCTCAAGTTGATGTTGATGTTGATGTTGTTGCTGTTGCTGCTGCTGCTCCGTTTGCCGTGTCACACTATGCTGTCCGCTTGGATGTGTGCCAGTTGACTTTTGACGCTTCAGCGATGCCGTAATGCGATACGACGACGATGATGCTGTACCACCTCCACCTCCAGATGCAGTTGTCGTCGAGTTTGTTGGCATATTAGTCATCTGTGGTTTCCTGTGAAAACAAAACAAAGTTCCAGTAGGTGCCACAAACTTGTAAATAATGCACAGCACAGCAGAGCACAGAACAGCGTAGCGAAAGTACCGCAAAAAGTAATTAACATCGCGCATTGGCAAAAAGTTCTACTCACATCTTATGCATTGTTAATGTGCGTCGCACTGTTGCAAATTTCCAAACCGTGCAACCGGTGCATGTATTGAGCACCGTGATGGTGGTAAACGGCACCGCATAAACAACAATCGAGTCCCAGTAGTTGAAGAGCGCCAGTTGTTCCTGCAAAACGATGTTAAAGACACTCTCGCATTCAGTTCAGTTTATCGTCTGCTGCACTCTGATTCGATTAATGTGTGTGCTGACCAACGAGACGTATACGTAACACAGTTATGGGTAAATTCGATTGCCCACGGGCCAGCTAAAAGCTAACAACCGATGCCCCAATTGTGTGCTCGAAAAACGTTTAAAGCAATTAAATTCATGCGAACTGCAACCCGAAAAAAGGTGAAGGAAGAGAAACCTTCGATTTGTGGAGCGAAGCTAAAAGGATTTACTGTATGCAGAAAAGCTATTGAAAAAAACGAACCACGATAATGCCCAGTGGACCTCAAAAAAAAAAAAGGAAGAGAGCTACACTAGAGTGTGCTCGATTGTGAGATACCCGCTACCCATTTTCAATAAAAGCAAACTATTATTATATACTATTATACTAAAAATATACCGAATAAATATACCGAAAAATATTAAAATATACCGAAGGTTATACTAGCTATATATAATAAAAGCAAAACAATGCGGTATTATTATGTACAGAAAAGTACTAAAATATACCGAATTCTAAAATGTAATATATACCATATTCTACATTCAAAATATACCATAGAGTACAAAATATACCAAATTGACAATCATAGCAACTTTTATAAAATATAATATATACTTATATACATATGTACTATATATTAGTATATAGTATATATTTTGTACTCTTATTCTAAACTTCAAATTTTGTCCTTGCATTGTGGTCGATTTATAAAACCAACTCCAACTGAATGCATCACTAAAAATTCACTATTTCTGTTTGTGACAGACAATTTCCGCTTATCACTAAGTTAGAATAACCTTTTACCCGAGTATAAAAATGGTGTAAAGACAGACAGAGCGAAAAGGCAGTTGCCTTAGATATTCAGTAGTGAATATAAATGCACAAAAGTGCCTTTTTGTCGACATGATTAATGCATGCATATAAATATATGCTGATGTGAAGGATACTTTTGCGTCTATCAAATCCTTTTCTCTATCTCTTGGCACTGACTTTTGCTATTTGTTTTGAGCTTTAGCTATTTGCACATCGTGGTGTTGTTAATCCAAGCTGAAAGCTAATTTCCAGTTTCTTTTTTTCTACGTCCCCCTAGAGTTTTTGCTCTTGTTAACATTTTTTCTGGGTAATGTTAAGGAAAAAAAATAGAATATAGTATTATGTATTGTTTTCCACCGTTTCGTTTTAATTCGTATAATAGTTTTAAAAAAACCAACGCAATAATTCACGAACATCTGCCACTTGAATTGAGATGCTGCTTGTTGGTCGTTGGCTTTATTATTTTTTATACCGCAGATGCTGGGTGTGTATTGCGTATTTATCACCCACTTACAGACGATTTCGGGATTATTTTCCACAGGCGCGCAGTGCTAATTGAATTGCGAAATTAAATTGCGGCGGTGCTTAGACTGCCTTTAAATGTGAAGAAATTGCAGTTAATTAGCAATTCCAGCTGGCAGCTGTCTGAGTTTCATCTTACAAATTTCAATTTCAATGATATAAATAAATAAAATTCATTTCTTATGCCAGAGATAGAGAATAAAGATGCGCAATTTTGTGTTATAGCAAAATTACATAAAAGTTTACTATATTTTTAGTTTAGTGTCTGCGCAATTTTGGGCATAGTTAAGCTGACTTAAATGACTTTCGTTTAATCGACATTTGTCAGATTTATGACTCTGACCGCATTTGATTGCTTGAGGGAAATCTATCCGACTAAAGAGTCAGTCAATCAATTAGAGGCGAGCTGGTTGGTTGTTGTTTTAGTCTCTCAGAATTGTTGCCTCGTAAAGATCAAGAAAATTCAATTTAATTTCGATTTTTCGCTTTCGACGTGTATTTATCTATATTTTGTGGTTGCTTGATTGCTTTTTTTTTTGAGCTTTCAGTTGGCCATGTCGAGTGGATTTGAAGCCTAATAGGTCGTAAAATTTCAATCAATGGTAGTTTGTTGCTGCGCTGCTGCTGCTGCTGCTGCCATTGTGACCAGTTCGAAATTGGATTTGAGAAAAGTTGCAGCACACACATGATGATGGGCATGTGCAGCACATAATCATCACATATTCAATTATTAGATTCGAGTCTTGATTATGTTGCCAATATTTGAGTTGTCTTCGCACGAGGCGTCAAATTGCAATTGCATAACAAATTTGTTTTAAAGCCCTCACCCACACACAGTTTTCACAGTTCAACAAGTCGGACAACATGATGTACAGCTCTGACAAATTTAACAGCTCTCTGTCTGTCAGTCTGTCTTGTAGGCATTTGATGATGCGTTTTGCAGACGTCAGAATGGATTTGCCGCATTCCTTTGCGCTCTCGATTTCAATTTGTTTTCTGCAGCTGCCCCTCAGGCACTTTCATCTTCGACCCCATCTCTCCTTTTATGACAGTCTATTAAGCACTGCTGCTGTTGTGTCCAGCTGCTGCTGTGAGAATGCTGACAATGTGCGTGTCGACACTGTGAATAGCTTCAATTTTAATCCAACTCAGTCATGGCCTATAATAATCTTAACTCAGTGCTGAACCTTGTCTTCTGCACATAATTGGATGTTTCGAGTGCGACGTGCATAATTTCCAACCAGAGAAAATGATTACGAATTCGAATCTTAAAAGAAGCCACACAGCCGTCATTGTAGGACAGATAGAGAGAGTTAAAAGCTAAGGCGCCAATCTAGTTGTAATTATTTATTTCATTTCTAAAATTGAGTAAACTCAATCCGCTCAAATTATTTCGAGACTTTTGTGGCTTCATTTAGCTTTCAAGTTTACTTTTAAAAGTAAATCACAAATTTAATTGTGCTGAAACATATTGCTTTTAATTATTTTAGCCGAAGTAGGAGAAACTTTAAAAAACTAATTAGGCTTAATTTATGCAATTACTCGTTCCATTAAAGTTTAAAGACTGTTTGCATTAAGCTCATTTGATCTAAAATCAATTTAGCTATCTAGTTAATTATGCAATTTTTTATGTCACTGCTTCAATTGAGGAAAGTTCAGTTGCTATAAACTTAAAAATGCTTTAAGCTTGTTTGATCTAAAATGAATTTAGTCAACCAATTAGTAAAGTATGCAAAATTTGCTGCAGTTTTTATGGCGCTGCTTTAATCGAGAAAGGTTCATGATGACACTAGCATTCCACTTTTCTTTCATAAGTACTTTTCTCACTGTGAATTTTAGTTCACAAACGCAAAATTTCCAGCAAATTTTTTAGGACTGCCTAAATTTAGTGAAGTTCATTTAACAAACTCTACTTTTATAAATACTTTTCTCTCTGTGTAGTTTCTTTCAAAAACTTACAAAGAAAACAAAACTAGAAATGGCTTTAAGTTTATTTGATCTAAAATTAAATGTGCAAAATTTGCAGCAATTTTTTTGGCGCTTTAATTAAATGAACTACACTTTAAAAGCTCCTCGTTCATTCGCATTCTCACTGTGTAGTTCAGATTACATAAGACATACACAGCTAATGCGGTAATTGAAACATGCTAATGGACTACCGAATTTTTTCTAATTCAATATTCTCATGTCTTTCTCTGGTTGAGATACTAAGCTAGATTATTTGTGGGGATAATTTCTATGAAAGCGAATGTGTTTGTGTTTGTCTGTGGCATTCATTTGCTTTGCACCTAGCTCAAGGATGTGTGCATGGCATGTGAAATGTTGCTTGTTGAAAATTATTGACAAAAAAAAGAAAGACGAAAATGTATCAACAGCTTTTCAATATTGTTTACCGTTAGTCGAACTGAATGTCAATAGCGGGGCCAAAAGAGCCCACGCTCTCAACCTCAAATAATTTGCAACAATGTGTGGCAACCGAAACGCCCATTCGTTGATACGGTAAATATGGGCACATCACTCATACGACACGTTCACCATCAGCAAATGCCAATGTTTGTGTATTCAATTTTCCTCAACGTACATATTTTTGTTGTGTCTTTTATTTTTTTTTCGAAACGCTGCTGATTGAATTCGATTGCCTCCAGACGTACTTGAAAGCGAGATGGACGAGTAGAAAAATGAAGAACAACTTTTTTTTTTTTTGGTAGGTGCTCTATCATGTTTGTGCTGGGTGCCGCCTTGTTTCCACTTCACGCTTTGCTTGCGCGCTTTTGCCAATTTGGCTAATAGAGGCGACTACGCCAAAGACTGTGTCTTCCTTTTCCTTTTCGCTTTTTTTTTTTGTGGCTGGACAGGTGTGCGAACGATCTTTTGTGCGATTTGTTTGACTTGCATTGTCTGTGTGAAATTAGCATTGAATTTCCAATTCCAAGCGGCAAATGAGAGAGCGTTCGCTGTGCAAACAGAAATTCGAGATTTATCGCGCCCGCATTGTCGGGGAAATTGTCGCGGCGCCACAATAATTTTTTCGCCAATGAAACGGGACACACCCAAAAAAGAAATGCGTGTTGACAAAGTTGTTAGAAGCCGAAGGGAGACAGAGAAGGAAGCAGAGTATCCATTCATTCGATAGCATCGGAGAAGTAGGTGCGTTGTCCTTGCCACGCTTTCTATTGTTAGGTTGTTGTCGTCTTTTTATACCCGTTACGCATATGGTAGAAGGGTATTATAACTTGCAGGAAAAGTAGGCATCTCCAAGTGTATATATTCATGATAAGCGTCAACAGCCGACACGATTTAGCAATCCCCGTTTGAAGGAAATTCATTTGTATGGGCCGAAACGCCTTACTACGGGTTTTAGTTGCTTTGACTGAAACTATGGTATATTTTGCAAATATAATCTTTGGTATTTTTATAGTAATTTTGGTATATTTTGCATTTTGTGGTATAATTTGGAAATATAGCGTTTAGTACAATTTTAGTATTTTTGCGGTATATTAATTTGGTATATTTAAAAAATAACACCGAACTGTTTTGGCTATCTGGTATCTCACAGTCGAGCACACTCGATTATAGCTTTCTTACTTTTTTTTTTTTATTGTGGTTAAGTAAAAAATGTTTGTTCGGGCTTAGGCTATACCCTGTCAACAAGGGAGTGAGCACAGCACGCGTCGATAGCGTGTGATAAGCCAAGATATGGAGTAGATTAGCACGACAAGTTGAGCGCTTTAATTACTTTAATTGCGAAGGTAATTAAAGAGAAATTACAATTAGCATAGCTGGATCGGAAGGTAATCTAAAGGCAATGTAAAATATGTTGAATTCTCTGTTTGTTTAGGGTATCTTGTCTGCCATCAATTTGCAACTCTTTTTTGGTTTTTTTTGGGCATTTCTTGACTTACTGCTGCGTTTTGTGCCACATTTCGTTCTCCTAATTTGTTGGCTAGCCTAATAAATTGTCAATTTGTGCCTAACTCACTCAGCAGTCTGTTTGATTAATTGGCGACGTTTACCAAATGTTATTGTCTTTCACTTGGCTTGGTTTCCTATCTCTTTGTCTTATATTTTTTTTGTATACCGCTTAGCTAGTTAACAATTTGTTGTTAATTGGCACACGAAGCTCCTGCAGAGTGACAGAGAAAGGCAAGTAGTGGCCTTTTTGTGAGCTCCTCTTCCAAAGCCAAACATGATGGCAACTTTAAGAGCTTGGCAAAAGAGCTATCGAACAATTCGATTCCAATCCAAACGAAAGCGGCTTAAAAGTTAAAAAGTCACTAGAAAACATGTCACTGCCATAAAGTGCGTTAGTCTCTCCGATTGCTTTGCATTCGTTTTGCTTTTTTCTCTCAGTTTTCATTCTTTTTATTTTTTGTTATTTCTGGAGGCCACTATGAGGTTCAAATGTGCTGGCGATAAAGGATTTATCAACAGACAAACGCGTGTCATTCGATTAAATGAACGCAAATCTGTTGGTATGCAAACGACAGCAAAATGGAAGGAAACCCATTTGACAAGTGGTTTTGCAATTTTGTCTATTTGTTGAAGCATATGTAGAGCTTGGCATTCAGAAAACAAAATTTAAGGGGTTTCCTTAGGGTTCTGTTTGATGGAGTGATGAACTTAAAAAGAAGGAAATGAGTGAGGCGGAAGTAAACCGACTTTGGGGACTTGTTAAGGTTAAGTCCCTAAAATTTAACGAAACTAAAAAATTACAAATATTAAACATTATTTATTTGTATTTTGTACTTTGTTTTTTTCCTCCATAAAAATCTTATAACTTGTTCCTTGTTATGTTTGGCTCAACATTTTCAGTTGCTTTCTTACAAATTGAGCCCACATTTTTTCCTATTATTCTAATAAAGTGATTTAATTAATATAATAATATAATTACTTTTGCCTCAGCTACACATCTTTCAAAAATTGCGAAATTCATCATGACTGTAATTTTCCAAATATGTCTGAGAAACTTTTATACAATAAATTTTTTGAATTTTATTATTTTTTATCGCTTTTCCAAAGCAATGAGGCCAACAATTGAGCTTAGAGAATTTTCCACTCTAGTTTCATTATTCTTATTATTCTAATAAAGTGCTCTAATTAATATAAAATCTAATTCTTAGGTTTATTTTTAACTCAGCTTGAAGAGCTTTTTACATAATCTAGTTAAACAAGCGTTAGGAATACTTTCATTATTAATTATTTTCAATCCTTCAGCCAATTAAATTTTCTCTAATACTACGCAGTGAACATGTGTGTGAACTTAATGTTTTATTATTAGATGTTATTTTTGATGACTTTTAGCTGTCGCTTCGGCACTTTTGCCAGTTATGAATGTGCGAAATCGTAAAAATTCCTGTCAACGGTTACAACAAACGATGTGAGGAATTTTTCAAGAGGGGGATGCAGCATCGAGGGGGGAGGGGAAAGAATGTGGGAAAATTGTCGATACGTGAGTCGTGTATGTTCTGTTGTCTGCTCTTTTATGGTAACCTTTTGTGGCTACCTTTTGTTGTTCGTCTGCAGCAACTTTGTGCTTACTATTTGCAGGCAGCTGCCAGCTGTTGGTATTGGCAACCCATTAAAAGTGTGATGCGATGCCACAACCCAAAAAAAAAAACAAAAAAAAGGGAGAACAACAAAAAGGAATACAAGTTTTTGGCATTACAAATATGCATTTGATTTGTGCGCATCAAAAAGAATGGGTTATGTGAATGCTTTCGGCTATACATTTTACATTGAAGAATATTCTGTTGGGGCACTCACCTTATAAGTCGTATTTAGATCGCAGATGGTAACATTCATTTTGGGATTATAAACGGGCTTGGCAATCAATATATAGGGCACACAATGCACACAGCCAGCCATTGTGAGGCCAAGCAACACAATTTTGGCACGACGCACAGTGCACATGATTTGACGCTTCAGTGGATACATGACGGCAATGAAACGCTCCACGGTGAAGGCGACAACAAACCACACCGAACAGAAGCTGGCCAAATAGCTGAAGAACGTGAAGAATTGGCAAAAATAGTCCTCGTTGTAGATGTTCACATTGAGAAAATTCAGCCATTGGACAAACAGACCGCACAGGAAACAAGTATCGCTGATAGCCAGGGCGGCCAAATAGAAACTCGATGATAATTTCCTTAGTTTAGTCATAAAGAACACGAATACGGAGAGTATGTTGCCAATGCTGCCCGTGCAGCAAATGATTGGAGTATAATATTTATTCACAAAGTCACTAATGAGAAATGCAATGCGCAGCATTTCCTCATCCTCTGAATCATCCGATTCGATTTCTGTTATATTCATGTTGGCATTATTACTGCAATTCGTATAGTTGCCAACAAGTTCCATTAAATCTGTAGTTGTTGTTATGGGTATTGTTGTTGTTGTTGTCGATATGTCGACAATGTGGCTTTCATTGAACATGGCCATTGTTGTTGCTGTTGCTGTTGTTGTGGTTTCTTCGTAGGGATTACTTGTGTCCATAATTGTGTTGCTCCTTTGCCAAAGATTATTGCCTCATTGGCTCATTGTCATTCCGCGCTCGAATGCACAAATGTCACAATCTCTGATCTATTGGTTTGTCCTTCTATTTTTCTCTCTCTATGTTTCTCTTGACTCTTTACACAAACTCTGTCATCCAAAAAAGGTAAACACAATTAGAGCAAATTAATTGTCTCTCTTTTTTTTTGTTGCTTGCCACTTGAATGAAAATTAAAAAGCAAAAACTTGCTTCATTAAATGCTGTCGAGCAGCACTTGAGAGAGCAGCAAAATGGAGGCAAAGGCAAACAAAAACCTGGAACTACATATAGTGCAAACTGCATAAAAAGTTTAGCTAACGAATTTTTCAAGTTCCTCCGCGATGATGAAGACTTTCAAAACAATTTCGTGTCCATGCAATGAATGTAATACGAAACGAAGCGCCAAAATATTCCACTTGTTGTTGTTTTTGCTGTCTATTTTTTGTTCTTTATTTCCTATTTCTCGCTTTGGTCTTTAATGATGTCAATTATAAAACAAAATTGACTTATGGGATCAGCGCTAAAAAAAATAAATAAAGAACTTTTGCAAAACTTTGTCTCTGAACTGTGGAAGTATTTGTTTTGATTTGTCTAGTTTTTTTTTTTTTCTTTGGTGAAACTTTTTTATATTTATTTTTGCACACGCACTGAAACTGGAGAACTATAGTCAAAAGTTTTGATTCGGTTTGAAAATTAGTTTGCCAACTTTTATTATTTTTTTTTTCAATTTTTATTTTTTTTAATCTTATTTTTTTTATAAGTATGTGGGAAATAAGTATTTTGCCGTCGGCGCGTTAATTTATTGTACTTTAAATCATTCGCTTGCTACTTAGGCTGCAGTTGATGTGTCCTGCAGGACAATACGCGCGAAACTAAGCCGAGACAATGGCGAAGGCGGCTTTTTAAACACTTTCAACGCGATTCGCCGCCATTGGAAGGCGCCAAAAATGCAGGCGGACAAAAGCTTTCAACACCCGAACCTTCGACCCACGGGCAATTTGCTGCGTCGACGCAGTAGACAAATGTCGACATTTCATTCATTGAATCAACAGGTGTCAAGGTCATGGTTAGTGGCAAGAACGGCAAGTTGCAACAAGTGCGTTTGTGTGTGTGTGTGTGTGTGTGAGTGGCAGCTAGACCAATATCAACACTAGATATTTGCTGTTATTGTTGTCGCGTAGTAAACAAAAAACGTAACCCACAACCTTCCAGCGCCGGTTGAAGAAAGCTTTCCCTGGAATTCGCCAGTTGCCATTTGATGTGCTAGGATTGAGTTTAGTTCTCCGTTCAGCATGGCAGCGAATGCTACGTTTGCTTGCTGCGGTCGGTTTGACTTTAATCGTAGTTTATGCATTTCATTTAATCCGTATATTTTACCATCTCTTCTTCTTTTTTTGCAGAAGACGACACAAAGGTCGTGGGCACTTTGGATGTGCTGCTGAGCAGCGCTTATTGTCGCTCGCAGCGTTTCCTTTCCAAACAGCTGGCACAGCTGCGTCCCGAACTGACCATGTCCATATTTTCCGGTAAGTGCGAAACACGATTCGCTTACATAATCCACATGTGTTGCACTACGACATCGTGAATTGTTGTCTTTTGCAGAAATTACGCATCGTTTTCAGAGCGCACGCGAAGATGTGCGCGCCCTGCTGTTGCAGTGCCTCCTCCCCTGGCTGCAGAACATGGAACTGGTGGCCACGAGTGTGCCACCTGCGACGCCCCTCTCCTACATTATGGTAAGCATAGTTTGTCAATCAAAGCACAATTCCCCCAAAAGAGAAAGCCTGGCCGCAGGAAATGAATAACAAGCATACAATGGGGTTGGGGACTGAACCTGTGTGTCTGCTTCCGGCATTTCCTTTATAATAATCTCCTTTCCTGCCCAGCTGTTTTTTATACCCGCTAGCCATGGGGTAGAAGTGTATTATGATTTTGTGGCAACAGGAAATAAATGATTTTATTTGGCATTCTATATGGTGAATAATATAGTTTATTTTGTGATATATTTTTAATGTAATACTATGTTTATATACCAAATATTGTTTTGGGTATATTTTAGTATTTTTCAGTTCATTGATTGCTTATATTTTAACGATTGTAGCGCAGTGTTTTGCTTTTATTAACAAAGGGTAGCGGATATATCGAATTTTATCAATATACCAAATATTGTTTTTGGTATATTTTATTATTAAAGTAAATTAATTCGATATATTGGAACGATAATAGCACACTTGTTTGCTGTTATTGACAAAGTGTAGAGGATGTCTCTAAGTATATCGACATACCAAATTTAGTTTTTGGTATATTTTAGTATTTTTCAGTACTTTGATTGCACTGATAGCACTGTTTTGTTTTTATAGACAAATTGTATCGAGTATCTCTCAGTCTACCCTTGAGTGCAACTTTTTGCCTTGTGTTTTGCATTTCTTTGTGATTTCCACATTATTTATTTTACTCATATTTTTTATCAGTATTTTCCGGACTCGGGCACACGCGGTCGTCGAGAGGGCACCGGCTCAACGGAGGCAACGGAAATGATACTGAATAATCTTTTCTACATAACAGCAAAGGTAACGTTGCATAAAATTAACTTGACTTTTTCCTTTCGCATTCACGCTCTCTGTGCTTTTTGTTTGCCAACAGTTTTCGGATGCACATCCGCGGGATATCGAGGAGTTGTGGGGCACTTTGTGCCAGTTCTGGCCCAACAATCTGAAGGTCATATTGCGCTACCTGGTCATCATGAGCGGCATGGCGCCCACCGAGCTATTACCCTATGTAAGTCAAGTGTATACAGGTTGATTACTTGCTTCGTTACATTTCTTTCTTGTGTCTTTGCAGGCCAAGCGAGTGGCACTTTATTTGGCACGCAGCTGTCCGGATCGTTTGCTGGATGAGCTCATGGCCGAACTACAAACAGTGGAGACACTCAACTGTCTCATTGAGCGCACCGAGACGCCTCCATTCTACAGATTGACAAGCATGCGAAAGGCATCCAGTCACAGTGCCGATGGTGAGTTGAGTTTGATTGCAGCATCAATTTAATTGACTTGACATCCAACTCTTCTTGCATTGATTGACAGGTCAAGCGGTGGGCGGCATTAATGATTCGCGCACACAAGATCTGACCGTGGAGAAGGGCACCATACACACGAAACGACACAGCGGCGAGGACCCCATTAAAATAGGGTAGGTTGCTGGAGCTGTTGGCGATTAATTCAGTGCATTGCTACTCGTTAGCCATGTTGTGAAAGGGTATATTTATGTACATAACAAATTTATGTCTGTAGCAGGAGAGCCATATCGGCTCTTGTTGAGCTTTAATATTTGTTTGACGGCTTGTTAAAACAGAGAGTTGTACTAGACTATAAGAGTTTTAGATGCCAACCTAGTAAGCAATATCGATCTCCTTACATTAAGTATTCGCCACTCTGTCAATCTTTTTGTTACACAATTTCATCATGTTGGCACATAAAAAGATGTCAAACACAATTTGAGATATTAGTCCAAGAAACTTTTCCAATTGCCACCAATGCTGTAAACTTTATTTAAACTATGAAAAAACTTTTCGCTATGAAACTTGGGTATTGACGCTTACGTTTCTATCACAACTAGGTATTTTTTTTATGTTTTTGATTTATTTTTTATGCAAAAGTGGTTCTAAATATGAATAATATTTGTAGCCAAAACACAACGTTTGAGATACGTAGATTTACCAATTTATTAGCATATCAATTGTAATGTAAGAGATACATGACACAAAGAATTGGTTTTAATAAAATCTAAAATAAATTGATTAGGGAAGTTTTGGCGCTCTCTCATTATTTGACACAAAAAGAACTCCATACTTCTGTAATCTTTACACATATAGAATAGGAAAAATAGAGTGTAATGTTTAAGTCGGCGGACCTAATGTTTAGGCTCTCCATGCTTAACTTAAAAGTGGTTCAAGCAAGATTTCAATACTTCTCAAATTACTTACATTTGTCACTCACAGACAAGTATATTCTTTACTTATATAATTTGCATTTCCCTTTTTTTAGCACCTGCAAGTCGGACAGCGGCATTCGTGCATACACCCAGGCCGCTGCAGCTGCTGCCGCCGCCGCTGTCACGCCCATTGCGGGCGGAAGTCGACCGCCTCGTGGCGCAGACAAAATACGTGCCGCATCGGGACCATCGATATTGCCACGTCCGGAGGATATACTCATCAATGACCCCGAGTTGCGTCAGGAAGAGAACGTGGAGTTGCGCAATGCATCTGAGGCACCAACGAATGCCCATCCACATCCGTTACCCATGCCCGAATACGGTGGCTACTTTGCACCCCTCACGGAATTTCTGCCGGATGTCAGTTTGCCCATCAGCGGATTTCATCGGTAAGTGAATGACCTTAAATATCGCTTCTGCAATTGTTTATTATGCTTTGATTTGCGTGGGGTTAAAGGTAGTAGTAACCCACACCAGACTGCTGGTATATCCAATCGATGTGAGCACTCACACGAGTGAATACAGCCGGCAAACCGCGAGTGCATTGTGGAGATCCAAATGCCGTAACGCCAACCAAAGTGGGATTGCTGTGGGTAACCAAGGGACCGCCAGAATCACCTTGACAAGTGGATCGACCACCAAGTGTGCTAATGCAAATTGTCCCATCAACAGCTTCCTGGAAGGTTCTGCGGCATTCGGTACTCGGTATGGTCTGGGCATCGATGCACTGCAGCCAGTCGGCAATTTTGCCATCAGCCTGTCCTCCCCAACCGCAGGCAACAGCTCCCACATTCTCGAAACGATCCTGTTTGCGATTGAAGCTCGGCAATTGAATGCGATTGATGCGATTGCTAAAGTTCACGTGGGGCGTGCGAATCAAGGCGATGTCATAGCCGGGGGCAGGATAGAGATGATGCCGTATGAAATCGCTGCGTTGCACTCGATGAGTGATCTGCCCTTGCCATAAGTTATTCGATCCGTAATAGACGTCCACATACGGTACAGTAGTAAGGCAATGCGCTGCTGTCAGCACCCAAGTGTTGGCAATGATGGAACCACCGCACAATCCAACGCCGTTGCTGCCTGGTGTCCGAAGCGCAATGCTGACAATGTAGGGAGCTTTGCCATCGGGAGCTGCATAGCCATTGGTTATGATGCTATCAGGTTGTTCCTCATAGGGTAAAATCGTTGATTCGTTTATATTTGCCAAGACAAAGGCAAGAGAGCATAAGATCAACAGCAACTTCATGTTGAGGCTATAAGGATGACTTTGTATAGCGAAAGTTGTCAGCTTATATAGCAATAAATCCCTAGAAGGAAATTACCTAATACATTAGGTAATGCGATAGATTGATTGTTAATGATTTTTTACATTAACTATGTAAGTCGAGACTTGCACGTGCGGTACTTAAAGTCATTATTTTACTAGTATATTACTATTAGTATACACATTAGAATTTTCGTTAGAATTTGCATTATGACATGATTACTATTTTCAGTTGCAGCTCAAATTTTCGTCGAAAATGATAAAAATTTTCTTATTATTTTAAAAATTCTTTGCGTTCCTTGAAAGTCTTTTAATTCTCTGAGGAATTCTTATGTAACACTTCAAAATTAACGCCTAAATAAAAATATCATTTGAATGCAATTCTTTTTAGAATTCTCTTCAGCATTTCAGAAGCTTATATTTATTTTAATATTAAATTTTGGGCAGCGACTTCATATAGTTCCTCTAAACAGTAGAGATTTTTGATTTTATTGATCTGACTGAGACTCAGAATAACCAAAATACCAAAATTGAAGCTCTAGAGCAATATTTTGGCAACCAATTTCTGAATCTTTTAATATATTTTGTAATTGATTGTAGAAAAAACTACTTTGAAAACTAAAAACAATTTCAAGATATTTGTTATTTGCAAGCATTTTTATTATATTATCAATATATTGAGAAGCCTTAATAATATGCAACTCCAGAGTGTTGACGTATCCAATCCAAGTGGGCTGAGACTCGTGTGAATCCAGCCGGGGCACCAGTTGTGCAACTTGAGGCTAATCCGAATGATGTGATGCCAACCAATATGGGATTGTCGTGAGTAACCAAAGGTCCACCAGAATCGCCACCACAAGTGGATCTGCCACCTGGAGTCCTCAAACACAAAATACCAAACGGAATGTTGCCGTAGGTTCTCGAGCATTCCTGGTTGCTCATGATTTGTTGATCGACACATTGCAGCCAATCAGCAATTTGACCATTGGCCTGTCCTCCCCAGCCACAGGCCACTGCCCACCAGTTGACAAATCCCTCACTTCTTTGGTTGAAAGTCGGCAAACGAACTAGGTTCACTCTGTCGTTGAAGTTGACATGAGGTGTTCTGATCAAACCGATGTCATTGCCATTGGTGTTGGGCCAAAGATGATGCCTAATGAAGTTGTTGCTGCGAACTCTGTGATAGTATTGACCATTCCATCGCCAGTTGGATCCATAATGAATATCCACGTAGTGCTTGTCGTTGATGCAATGGGCAGCAGTCAGCACCCAATTGTGAGCTATGATCGATCCACCGCACAATGTCAGAGAATTGCTTCCGTCTCTTCTGAGATTAAGGCTCACGATGTAGGGTGCTTTGCCCTCGTAAGCAGGATAACCATTGGTAATGATAGTATCCGGGATGAGATCGGGCAACTCGGTCGTTGCATTATCACTTGCAACGCAAAAAACAAAGGAGCATGCCAAAGGCAATAGAACTGCAAACAGTTTCATGGTTAAGACTAAACTGAAATATTAGATGCTGTTGTGTGGTTTTTATATACAAGTTCCTGGATGAAACTAATGACCGTTTTCTTAACAAAAGTGCTAAACTCATTAAAGTTCAAAGACCGATTACTGTTAAAACATTAGACATTAGCTATGCATATTTTAGTTGACAATTTACGACTTAGTGTTTAGTTGTTGCTTACTTAAACATTTTCTTCATTTTATTCCCTTAACTTACAGCTTCGCAACTAGAATGTGCAAATTAAACATTTCATTTTTAATGCACTTTTCAAATAACTTATGAAAATTCAATAGTGACTTTCGGGAAGGTTTGCTTCCAATTTTAATAAAACTGGATTCTCTAAACCGATGAGAACAAGTAAAAAGGATATAATCGCTACCCATTTTCAACAAAAGCAATACAGTGTGGTATTATTGTTAAAATAAATGGAGTTAATATACCAAAACAAAAAAATTTTGTATATGCCGAAAGTAATATATGGTATGTCGTTATACTACTATACGTATACATTCTAAATATACCAAAGAACACGGAATATACCACATCATCAACCAAAACATTTCAGAGATGTATTTTTGCCCTATAAAATTATTTCTTCGATAAATTGGCTATGAAAGTTAAATATCAGTAATATTATTTTCCCAAACGTAATTATAAATTCAATAGAATAATTAAGTTCTATTGGAATTTAACATAACTTCAAAAATTGTTTCAAAGCAAGAATATTTATTATATTTTCAATATATGGAGGTATTTTTTTTTTAGTAGTAAGCAACTCCAGAATGTTGACGGATCCAATCCAAATGGGCTGTGACTCTTGTGAATCCAACGGGAGCACCAGAAGTGCAGCCTGCACCCGGGAAAAACGAGGCGACACCCACCAATATGGGAATCTCACTAGTTATAACTAAAGGACTGCCAGAGTCGCCACCACAAGTGGATCTACCACCTGGAGTCCTCAAGCACAAAACCCCAATGGGAATGTCCCAATAGGTTCTCGAACATTCATGGTTGCTCATGATCGTCTCATCGATGCACTGTAGCCAATCTGCTAGCTGGCCATCCGCCTGTCTTCCCCAGCCACAGGCCAGAGCCCACCAGTTCTCCATTAAATCATTCCTTTGACTCAAAAGCGGCAGGCGAATTCTGTTTACTCTGTCGTTGAAGTTCACATGAGGTGTGCGGATTAGACCAATGTCATTGCCTTGAATATGGGGCCATTGAGGATGTCGAACGAAGTTGTTGTGGCGGACTACGAGATTGTATTGACCATTCCATCGCCAGTTCGATCCATAATGAATTTCGACGTAGTGTTTGTCATGGATGCAATGGGCAGCTGTGAGCACCCAATTGTTTGCTATGATCGAACCACTGCACAATGTAAGGGCATTGTTTCCATCTCTTCTGAAATTAAGGCTCACGATGTAGGGTGCTTTGCCCTCGTAAGCAGGATAACCATTGGTTATGATAGTATCCGGAACGAGATCAAGCAACTCTGCCGTTGCATTATCATTTGCAAAGGCATAACCAAAGAAGCATATCAAAGGCAATAGAACTGCAAACAGTTTCATGGTTAAGACTAAACTGAAATATTAGCTGCCATTGTGCGGTTTTTATATAAAAGTTGCTGGACTAATAATTGGTTTCTTATCTAAATTGCTAAACTCATTACAGTTTGAAGACCGATTACTATTGAGATTATTGAAGCCTTAATATCGGCAATATTAGGAGGACATTAGTTATGCAAATTTTAGATGACAATTTTGTATTTAGTTGTTGGTTAATAAACATTTACTTCATTTTATTCCCTCAGCTTACAATTAAAATGTCAAAAATAACTGATTAATTGATTTCCAGTTTCTCAACTTTGGTGACAAGCTCTTATGGAGAAGCAAACGTTACTGTTGGGAAGGTTTGCGAGCAATTTTAATAAGACATGATTCTCTAAACTGATAAGAACAAGTAAAAAAGAATCGCTACTCATTTTCAACAGAAGCAAACTCAGTCAAAAATGTACCTAAATAATATACCAAAGTTTCTGAAATATACCGAAATCTTTGGTATATCTGTATTACTACTTTCCAAATATACCATAGCTTACAAAATATATAATACTATAATATATCAAAGTAGCGTTTTTGTCATATAAAGTAATTTCCTCAATAACTTTGCACTTTTATAGCAATTCAATTCACAAACATAAATATTCAACACAAATTCCATTGAAAATTAATATAACTTCAAAAATTGTTTCATATCAGGAATATTAATTATTTTTTCAACTCATAGTTGTATTTGTTTTTTTAATAATAAGCAACTCCAGAATGTTGACGAATCCAATCCAAGTGGGCTGTCACTCTTGTGAATCCAGCGGGGGAGCCCGAAGTGCAACCTGCACTCGAAACAAACGAGGTGACACCCACCAATATGGGATTGTCATGGGTAACCAAAGGACCGCCAGAGTCGCCACCACAAGTAGATTTACCACCTGGAGTCCTTATGCACAAAATGCCAATGGGAATGTTGCCATATGACCTAGAGCATTCTTGGTTGCTCATGATTTGCAAATCGGCACACTGCAACCAATCAGCAAGTTGACCATTGGCCTGTCCTCCCCAGCCACAGGTTACAGCCCACCAGTTCTCGAATAGTTCATTCCTTTGGTTGAAAGTCGGCAAACGCACCCTATTCACTCTGTCAGTGAAGTCGACGTGAGGTGTGCGGATCAGAGCGACGTCATTGCCATTGGTGTTGGGCCAGAGATGGTGCTGTATGAAGTTGTTGCTGCGGACTCTGTGATTGTATTGACCATTCCATCGCCAGTTGGATCCATAATGAATATCCACGTAGTGCTTGTCGTTAGTACAATGTGCAGCTGTCAGCACCCAATTGTGAGCTATGATCGATCCTCCGCACAATGTCAGAGAATTGCTTCCGTCTCTTCTCAGATTGAGACTGACAATGTAGGGAGCCTTGCCCTCGTATGCAGGATAACCATGGGTGATGATAGTATCAGGCTCGAGATCGGGATCAAAATCTTCATCATGTGGCAAAATTGTCGTGTCGTTCTCACTTTCCAAAGCAAATGCACAGCAAAATGCCAAAGGCAAAAGTAATAGAAACTGTTTCATCATTGAAACTCAACTTGAATCTCAATGCAAGAAGTTTGCGTTTATATAGTTTGTGGCTTAAACTAAATGTCACGTGTTTATCGTAGGTGGCAAAACCATTAAAGTTAGCCGGCTGATTACTAATGCGATTAGTTAACTGAATATCTTATTCATTAGTAGAACATTAGCTATGCAAATTCTGGTTGTTAAACTATAGCTGACGTACTTAAACTTAAATATTTTCTTGTCATTTTCGCAATTCTAATAGTTTTCTGCTGGAGCTTTGTAAAAGTTGTAGTCATGAGTTGAAGAAGGATTTCGTTGCAAATAATAAAATATATAGCTCTTATTAGCCATAAAAAACGCTTCTAATGCTATTCTCGTACACAAAACAAATTTTATTGTTATTTAAGAAATTATTTTATTCGTATTCAGTCCGTTTATAAGACCTGATCAAAATGGTGAACTGAACTCTCTTTCCCGAATATTCACAAAACTGTCAGGAAAAATATATTTTCACAGTTTTATTATATTCTTAAATCATTGATTATTAATAGTAAGCAACACCAGTATGTTGACGTATCCAATACAAGTGCGAGAAGACGCGTGTGAATCTGGCATTAGTTCCTGTAGTACAGAGATTATTAAAGTCAGCCAATATGATGCCTTCCAATATTGGAGGGTTAGTTTTCCTAACCAATGGACCTCCAGATTTTCCACTACAATAGTTATCGCCATCAGAAGTTTTTCGGCACATTAACACGTCGTAGGGAATGGGACGATATGTGCTTGAGCACTTATACTCAGCGCACAGGAGATCGTCGTTGGCTTGCCCTCCCCAGCCACAGGCCATAGCCAACCATTTCACTAACTCGTTTTCCCTTTGATTCAATGACGGCAATCGCAACTTGTTAACTCTGCTATTAAAGTAGACATAAGGCGTACGGATTAGCCCAATGTCGGTGCCATTGGTGTTGGGCCAGAGTTGGTGCTGAATAAAGTTGTTGCTATGGACTCTGTGTATGAACTGATCATTCGGTCGCCAGTTAGAACCATAATAAATCTGCACGCTGTTTTGGTAGTGGAGACATTGGGCAGTAGTCACCACCCAATTGTTGTCTATTATAGATCCTTCGCACAATGTTATTGTTAGGCCATTGGTTTCATCTTTTCTGAAATACAGACTCACAATGTGGCGAATTTCGATATCGTAATCGGGATAAACGATATTATTTGATGAGACTACCGTCTTATTTGCACTTGCAAAAACAAAGCTTAATGTCAAAGACCAAAGAACTGTAAACAGTTTCATGGTTTAAAATTCACTGGAACCTTTAATACAACTGCGCTTATATATACTAGTTAATGGTCACGTGTTTACTGAATTTGGGGAAGCCGTTTAAGGTACAAAGGTACAAGAGACGACGACTTATCTTATGCATTAATAAGACATTAGCTAAGCAATTGACAGTCGAAGATTGAAGGTTAATTTATGGTAATGTTTGTGCGATTATCCTTTAACATTGCAAGTTTTCTTTCCTTTTCAATCATTCTAAAATTTAAAATCTAAAAATTAATTTATATCCAATAATAGGGAATGAAAACTGATAATCACATAAATCCATGGCTGCAAAACAGCTGTCAACAGTTTTTGACGTCTAAAGCAAAGTTTATATAATTCGTAAATTTTAACTTCTACAGTAACCTATCTCAATATTAAAACAACAAAAGTCTTAAAGATTCCAGTTTCCATTCGCTTTTAGTAACAACAGTTTAATTTGATTTGCATGCATTTAATTTAAAATCAAAGAGCCATTCTGAGGATTCCTAGTAATATGCCACCCCAGATTTGTCTCGTATCCATTCGATGTGGGAGGTCACACGTGTGAAGCCTGCGGGATGTCCTCCTGTGCAGGGACCAGCGGCGCCGAATGGTGTGATGCCAACCAAAACGGGACTGTCGTGGGTGACCAAAGGTCCACCAGAATCACCGCCACACGGTGATGTACCACCCGTGGTCCTTGTGCACAATATTTCATCGAGCAAGCCTGATCCAAAGGTGCGCCGACATTCGTCATTGCTTATGATCTGCACATCGATGCACTGCAACCAGTCGGCAAGTTGTCCATTCGCCATTCCTCCCCAGCCACAAGCCACATCCCACCAGTTCTCGAATTGTTCGTTGCGTTGACTGAGCTTGGGTAGATTGACCTTATTTACCCTCGAGTGGAAGTCAACGTGAGGAGTGCGTATAAGACCAATATCAAATCGCGAATTCTCGTGTAGAATGAAGTTGGGATTATAGACCTTGTGATTGTATAGACCATTCCAGGCCCGATTAGAACCGTAATGTATTTCCGCAAAGTCAGCTTCTGCGATGCAGTGGGCGGCAGTCAGCACCCAGTTATGTGCAATGATAGTGCCAGCGCCTATCCAGTCTCGGTTCTCATTATTCTTGCCCATCTTTAGACCCACAATAGCCATTTGTTATAATGTTCTCGAACTTTAACTCCTCTTCCTCCAAGGCAGTCTGATTGTCAGCTGCAACTGCAACTGCAGACACAGCAAGAATCGTTAGCAGCGAGTACATTGTGGGGAAATTAACTGTAAAGAGACTAGTTATTGATGGTGCTTATATAGGGATTTACTTGGATGTAAGTAACTTACTTAAGTATCATAAAGTACCTTAATGATTTTGGTCATTAGTTATCTAAATTGTCGAAATTAAGAAGTAAAAGAGTCTTGGCCCAACATTTGTTGTATTTTTTTTAATGAAATTCGAAACATTGAAGAGATGAAAAACCTCGAAAACCTTTTAATGATCAACTTCTATTATACACTCTTAAAAATTGAAGAAATAATCTGTGATCATTGAGAGACTGGAAAGTTCGTATTAATAATAGGCAACACCAGTACGTTGATGTATCCATTCCAAGTGAGCGGTGATGCGTGTGAACCGCGTAAGAGTCTCTTCAATACAGAACTTAGTAAAATTAGCCAATATGATGCCTTCCAATATTGGAGGGTTAGTTTTCCTAAGCAATGGGCCACCAGACTTGCCGCCACAAGTGATACTGCCTTCTGAAGTGCTCCGGCATAATAACTCGTCATAGAGAAAGTTAAGATATATACTTGGACACTTGTACTCGACGCACTGCAGCTGGCCATTGGGCTGTCCTCCGAAGCCGCAGGCCACAGCTGACCAATACATGAATTGCTCTTGACGTTGACTTAATGATGGTAGTCGCACCTTGTTTACTTTGTTATTAAAGTCGACATGAGGCGTCCGGATTAAGCCAATGTCGCTGCCATTGTTATACGAGTATTGCCAACGAGGATGCTGAATGAAGTTGTTGCTACGGACTCTGTGTATGAACTGATAATTCCATCGCCAGTTCAAGCCATAATAAATCTCCACGCTGTCTTGGTTATGCAGACATTGGGCAGTTGTCAGCAACCAATTGTTAGCTATAATGGATCCTTCGCACAAAGTTTGGGCATTGATTCCGTCTCTTCTGAAATAAAGACTCACAATGTAGGAACCTTTGGTTTCAAATTCATAACCATTGGTGTTATTAGGCTCTACGAGTTCTAATGAGACTATCGTCTTATTTGCACTTGCAAAAGCAAAGATTAATGTCAAAGACGAAAGAACTATAAACAGTTTCATGGTTGAAATATCACTGGACCTTTTAATGCAACAGCGCTTATATATATAGTTACTGGTCACGTGTTTACTGAAGTTGGGGAAGCTATTCTAGGTACAAACTAACTGATAAGAAACGAGGACTTATCTTATGCATTAATAAGACATTAGCTAAGTAATTGACAGTCGATGATTGAAGGTTAATTTATGGTACAGTTTGTGCGATCATCCTTTAACATTGCAAGTTTTCTTTCCTTTTTAATCACGCTAAACTTTAAAATCTAATAATTATTTATATTGTCCAATCAAAGGGAATGAAAACTGATAACCACATAAATTCATGGCTGCAAAACTGCTATCAACAGTTTTCAACGTCTAAAGCAAAGTTTAGATAATTCGTAAATTTTAACTTCTCAATATTATTTCTAACGAAAGCCTTAAAGATTCTAACATTAATCCGCTTTTAGTAACAACAGTTTAATTTTATTTGCATGCATTTCATTTGAAATCAATATTTAAAATCAAAAAGCGAGCCATTCTGACGATTCCTAGTAATATGCCACCCCAGATTTGTCTCGTATCCATTCGATGTGGGAGCTCACACGTGTGAAGCCTGCGGGATGTCCTCCTGTACAGGGACCAGCGGCGCCGAATGATGTGATGCCAACCAAAACGGGACTGTCGTGGGTGACCAAAGGTCCACCAGAATCACCGCCACACGGTGATGTACCACCCGTGGTCCTTGTGCACAATATTTCATCGAGCAAGCCTGATCCAAAGGTGCGACGACATTCGTCATTGCTTATGATCTGCACATCGATGCACTGCAACCAGTCGGCAAGTTGTCCATTCGCCATTCCTCCCCAGCCACAGGCCACAGCCCAAGAGTTCTCGAATTGTTCGTTGCGTTGACTTATCTTGGGTAGATTAACCTTATTCACCCTCGAGTGGAAGTCAACGTGGGGAGTGCGTATGAGACCGATATCAAATCGCGAATTCTCGTGTAGAATGAAGTTGGGCTTATAGACCTTGTGATTGTATTGGCCATTCCAGGCCCGATTAGAACCGTAATGTACTTCCGCGAAGTCAGCTTCTGCGATGCAGTGGGCGGCAGTCAGCACCCAGTTATGTGCAATGATAGTGCCAGCGCCTAGCCAGTCTCCGTTCTCATTATTCTTGCCCATCTTTAGACCCACAATGTACGGTGCCTTGCCCTCGTAGGCTGGACAGCCATTGGTTATAATGTTCTCGAACTTTAACTCCTCTTCCTCCAAGGCAGTCTGATTGTCAGCTGCAACTGCAACTGCAGCCACAGCCAGAATTGTGAACAACGCGTACATTGTGGGGAAATTAACTGTAGAGACCAGTTCTTGATGGTGCTTATATAGGGATTTAACGGTTGTAATTAACTTACTTAAGTATCATAAAGTACCTTAATGATTTTGGTCATTAGTTATCTAACTTGTTAAAATTAAGAAGTAAAAGAGTCTTGGCACAACATTTGTTGCATTTTTTTAATTAAAATTCGAAACTTTGAGGAGAAAACGATTTTTGTTTTTCAAGTCAACTGAAATGGTTTATTTCATAAAAAATGTTCAACCATTTTCCTTTCCAAGCGTAAAAGTTGTCTATATCTTGTCTTATCTAATAAAATTGTATAATAATCTATGAAAGGAAATAAACATTACTGTTATTGCGCTCTACGAGATATGATGAGTTCTTATTGATACTTGCAAAAGTGAAGCTTACTGCCAAAGGCAAAAAAACTATAAACACTTTCATGTCTAAAATTTAACTAAAACTCCAAATGCCGCTGCACTATATTTGTAGTTACTCATCACGTGTTTATTGAAGTTGTGGAAGCTATTCAAGGTACAAATCATGATAAGAGACGAGGACATATCTTATGCATTAATAAGACATAAGCTATGCAAATCACAGTCGATGATTAATAATTATTTTATAGTGCAGTTTGTGTGAACATTCTAAGAGATTGCAAGTTCTTCCCTTTTTCTTCACTCTACAATTTAAATTTCAATAATTATTTATATTGTCCTTTTATTAAATATAACCTATCTCAGCAGTATTTATTACTTTTATAAGTCCCAACATTTCCATTTTGATCCGCGTTTAGTAACAACAGTTTAATTTGATGTGCATGCATTTAATTTGAAATCAATATTTAAAATCAAAGAGAGATTCTTAGTAGTATGCCACCCCAGATTTGTCTCGTATCCATTCGAGGTGGGAGGTCACACGTACGAAGCCATCGGGATGTCCGGCATCACAGGGTCCAGCCACGCCGAATGCTGTGATGCCGACCACAATGGGATTGTCGTGTGTGACCAAAGGTCCACCAGAATCACCGCCACACGTGGCCCTGCCACCCGTGGTCCTTGTGCACAATACCTGGTCGAGCAAGCCTGATCCATAGGTGCGACGACATTCGTCATTGCTTATGATCTGCACATCGATGCACTGCAACCAGTCGGCAAGTTGTCCATTCGCCATTCCTCCCCAACCACAGGCCACAGCCCACCAGTTCACGAAGCGTTCGTTGCGTTGACTGAACTTGGGTAGATTGACCTTATTCACCCTCGAGTGGAAGTCAACGTGAGGAGTGCGTATGAGACCAATATCAAATCGCGAATTCTCGTGTAGAATCAAGTTGGGTTTATAGACCTTGTGATTGTATTGGCCATTCCAGGCTCGATTAGAACCGTAATGTACTTCCGCGAAGTCAGCTTCTGCGATGCAATGTCGGGCAGTCAGCACCCAGTTGTGTGCTATGATAGTGCCAGCGCCCACCCAGCGTCCGTTATTATTATTCTTGCCCATCTTTAGACCCACAATGTACGGTGCCTTGCCCTCGTAGGCTGGATAGCCATTGGTTATAATGTTCTCCACTTTTAACTCCTCTTCCTCCAAGGCAGTCTGATTGTCAGCTGCAACTGCAACTGCAGCCACAGCCAGAATTGTGAACAGCGCGTACATTGTGGGGAAATTAACTGTAAAGAGACTAGTTTTTGATGGTGCTTATATAGGGATTTACTCGGTTGTAAGTAACTAACTTAGTTATCTTAATGATTTCGGTCATTAGTTATCTAAATTGTCGAAATTAAGAAGTAAAAGAGATTTGGACCTACATACCATACATATGTTGTACTTTTTTAATGATATTTCAAACTTTGAAGAAGAGAACAAAATTGCTGTTTTTCAAGTCAACTTAAATTCATAAAAAATGTGCAACTATTTTACTTTTCAAGTTGTCTATATTCTTAATTTAGATTGTACCGAGTAATGAAATTAAAATAGCAATTAAAATATTCCCTCTTTTAAAATATTATAATAATTCATTGAATTGCAAGTTTCAATGAATTTGTCAAACAAAATATAATTTCATGTTAGTGAATTTATTTAGGTAGAACAAGATTTCTAGCAAGAATTAACAGAATATTTAAAAAAAAAAGTACAAATTATTTTTACTAAAAACTGCATTAAAATCGTTTCGTTTCAAATTTTGTTTGAGTTCTAAAAGTTTTATGCTTTTCAATTATCAACTCTTTATTCTGAAGTTATATTTTCACTCTTAAAATCATAAAATTTCATATTAATTTTAAATGCTCATGAAAATATGTTTTATTTGGTCTGCATATTAGACAAGTTATAAAAAAAATAAGTAGTATAGTAAAAAACGTAAAGAAATCAATACGAAATGCCAGTATGTTGATTTATCCAGTCCAGATGGCTAGTGACACGAGCAAATCCAGATGGATCTCCAGATGTGCAGCCTCTGGCAGAGACAAAGTTGGTGACTCCGATCAATATTTGATTGTTTTCGGCAGTCAATGGGCCACCTGAGTCGCCGAAACAAGTCGATTTGCCGCCAGGAGTTGCCACACAAAGTACTTGAGGCTTTGCCCAATCCGAACTGTAAGTGCGACGACACTCTTCATGGCTGATCACCTGCAAGTTGACGCACTGCAGCCTGTTCGGTGTGCTCGTTGAGGTTGTTTCTCCCCAGCCGCAAGCCAAGGCCGTTACTCCGACATATTCATTATTGCGTTCACTTTGAGGAGGAAGTCGAATGCTTCTGATATTGTCGTTGAAGTTGACACGTGGAGTGCGTATCAAAGCGATATCATCGCTCGGGTGGTTGATAATATTGTTGCCCCGCACAGTGTGTACAACTTCACCCTGGGCACGTCTTAGAGACCCGTAGTAGATGGTTACCGAGTTGTAGGGCTTTGTGCAATGGGATGCAGTCACCACCCAGGTGGGTCCAATAATTGTGCCACCACAAAACGAGTTGCCAAAAGATAAAAACACAATGTAGGGAGCTTGGTCCCGAGCTGCCTGATAGCCATTGGTAATTATGCTGTCGGGAAGTGCGTCCAACTCATCAGGCACCTCGGTGCTGTTGTCTGCGGAGGCAATAGCCACAGAGAGCAGAGAAACTAAAAGCAACACTTTCATTTTGATAAATGAGTCTAACTCGAGTTCTCGGAATATGAAAGCTTATATAGTGGTTAAGACCCCCCATATAAGCTGCTATCGTTACCTGATAAACTAAATATGAGAAGACATTTGTCAAGTAGTAGTTAAAATTGGCAATTGCTTAATGATTTTGTACATTAAGTCGGACAAGATTAAGACGGGACTTAAAGAGATTTGAAAACTGTAAATTGCGGCTAAAACTCCATGTGATGTTTTCATTGTAATCGAAAGTCACGTGTATAATTGAAACTGTCGTTGAATAAGTTCACTGAGCTTTGCTTCTGAACATTTAAGGAAAATTTTTAGTGAATGGAAAAGAATTGTGTGTTATAACCTTCTAGTTAGGATCTGTTCAAGAAATATTATATTCAAAACTTTTTATTATTAAAAATAAGAAGATTGTAAACTTAACATATTATTGGTTATATTTTAGTAACTACAGCAGCTAAAATTGACATTTCAAAATATATTTTATTTTTGGTATTTTCACCGTTGAATTGTCTGATTTAATCATAGTTTTTTACTTGTTTGTGTGTAGAGGTGTTCTTTATTAAAAAGCAAGTGTGAATTCTAAGCTACGGTTGATGAAATTGTTTAAATTCTTAGTTGCTTCTTTTTGAGATATATTTATTGAAAGCAGCAAAGTCTCTTTAATATGAAATGCCCGTGTGTTGTCGAATCCAGTCCAAATGGCTCGTGACACGAGCAAATCCCGAAGGTTTTCCCGTGGTGCAACCGCCTTCATTGTAAAAGTTGGTGACGCCTATTAAAATCTTATCGCCTCTGGTGACTAGAGGTCCACCCGAATCTCCGGCACAAATGGATCGACCGCCAGTCGTGCTCACACACAATATTTGATCCTTCACCCAGTTGGAATTATATGTGCGTCGGCATTGGGCATTGGAAATCACCTGAGAGTCAACGCACATCAGCCTATCAGGGGTGTTAGTTATGGTGGTGCGACCCCAGCCACAAGCTGTAGTCCATCGGTTGACATAACGATTATTCCGATCACTGAAACTGGGCAGCCGGACTCGGTTGATCGCATTGTTGAAGTTGACGTGGGGAGTGCGTATCAGAGCAATATCATCGCTAGAATGATTGATGATGTTGTTGTTGCCAGACACTGTGAGCACCACTTGACCCTGGTTACGCTGCAGTGAACCGTAGTAGATGGTCACCGAGTTGTAGGGCTTGGTGCAGTGGGATGCAGTGATCACCCAGTTGTTGCCAATGATTGAGCCACCACACCAAGCGTTCCAGTCACCACTGCGAAATGTGAGAAAGACAATGTAGGGAGCTTTACCCTCGGGTGCCGTGTAGCCATTGGTGATGATGTTGTCGGGTATGAAGTCCTCAGAAGGTGCTCCAGGTGTGGTGGCTGCAAAGGCCACTCCGAGAAACAGAACTCCAAACGCGAACTTCATTTTGTGTTGACTACAAGTTTCTGCTTCTATTTATATAGGCATTCTGTTATCTCTGCCGAGTCATTTGCCATACCTTAATGAAACTTAACGTTAAATAATAATTTGTCTAAAGATATTCACCTTAATATTCCTCATCCATTTCTCTCTCTATCTCTTTTAGCTGCAACGTGGCCGTCATGCTGCTCACGGACATTGTGGTCGACGGCATTCCGGGCATCGACTGGACGCTACATCTGCCCTTAATGCTGCACATTTTGTTCCTCGGCTTGGATCACACACGCATCATTGTGCGGGAGCATTGCAAGCAACTGTGCGTCAATCTGTTGATTGTGCTGGCCGAGCACAACGATCACTTGACCGTGGCTCGCATTCTACTCAACAGCGAGACAAGCAAACTGGATCTAGGTTTAACTGTGCCAGCTTTGCCAGTGATTGACAATAATTTCACCGAGCTGCATCAGCAATTCGATAGCTATCTGCTGCACGTGAGTCCACAGGCAGCAGCCTATGCGCTGCATCATAATCTCTCCAGTTCAACGATTATTGCCGCTTCTCATGTCACCAATCAACAAACATTGCCGCAAACGCCGCAGAATCTGCAACAACCGTCGCCAGCGCAGAACGCAGCACTGAGTGCCACACCACCAACGCTGGCCACAACTCCGGCGGCGCTGCAGATCAATCCCAACAACACGGAGAACTCGGAGGTGCCGCTGATAAACGCCGATGAGCATGCGCCACCACAACCGGGTCCAAGCATGCCCATTGCACATGTGATCAAGAGTCTGCTCAAGTTTTTGGCACACGACACGTGTCAACCGTTGTGGAACTACGAGGATATTACGGCCAAGGTATGGGCTGTGAAATCAGCGGAACAGTTAAGCTGCTTCCTCAAGCACATGGTCAAAGTGTTTGCCGATAGTTATCCCCAGGCGCGGATTGCCGAACGTTGGGCACAGACCGCACTGCAATTGGGTTTGTCCTGCTCGTCGCGTCATTATGCGGGTCGCTGTCTGCAAATCTTTCGCGCATTAAATGTGCCCATCAATTCACGCATGCTGTCGGATATATTGTCACGTCTCGTGGAAACGGTGGCCGAGCAGGGCGAGGACATGCAAGGATATGTGACAGAGTTGCTGCTCACTCTCGAAGCAGCTGTTGACAGTCTTGACTCGGACTTTAGACCGCTGGATGTGATGAAGGACATTTTCAAGAGTACGCCCAATTTGAACAACAAGGACGGCGGTCCCAACTCCATACTGCCGGGAAAGAAGTCGCCGTCGGGCATGACGCCACAATCCTCGAATTACTCGATACCCAGTCATGGACGCAGCACCAGTTACTCGGTTTCCTATTGCGGTCGCAAGGCCAACAATTCGCCATGCGACAAACAGGTGGAGCTGCGGAATCGTGCCTCTGGCATTGAGCTGGAACGCAGCGTTGTCTGCAAATTTGGTGGTGTGGGCGTTGGAGCTGGTTCGGCTTTGTCCAGGTCGCGTAGTGCTCAGAGCTTAAAGATGCTGGGTGATACGGCGACACAGGATGATAAGATGACCATACTGGCGCAATTGTTTTGGCTATCGGTTTCACTGCTCGAATCGGATTATGAGCACGAGTTCATGCTGGCTTTGCGGCTGCTTACACGAGTGTTGCATCGCCTGCCACTGGATCGTCCGGATGCGCGGGACAAGGTGGAGAAACTGCAGCAGCAATTGAAGTGGACTGCCTATCCGGGCGTGCATGCACTGTTGCTCAAGGTAAGGCAGTCGCCATTAATAATTATTGATTATTATATAAATCCCATTATTACTAGTAAATGGTAATGTTGATAAGTTCATGACTAGGTCATTAGACTGTTTAGTGCTAATTGTAATAAAAAAATATTAACAGAGTGTTGCTTGTGTTGCTTGCCTTTCACTGAGCTCCACTTATCTGTCAGTCAGTTTTTATGAGCAGCCGATACCGATACCGATTCTGTTGTGAAGACCCTACAAAGATCAAACTTGGTTAAACATTAAAAAACAACGTCAAACAAATTAAACATATATGTATTTTTAAAACTAGTATCTTTTACGCAATAGTGAATACATTATGATTAATTTCTAAGAATATTATTCTGATCCGTAACTTGGATGTTATTCAAAAAGTCTTTCTATGGGATCATAATTGAAATATATTGAATAGTAAATTTATCCCAATACATCATTTAGACATCAGTATACTGGACTGTAGTTTTCTTTCTTATTTCTCTCTACTCTTAATATGAATAATGGTTCATTTTAATTGGAGAATGTTAATTTTCAATTTCTTATTCATCTGCTTTCAGGGCTGCACCCACAGCGCTACCTATGAACCGACAATCACGCTGCTCTCGCAGTTTGCACCGTTGCTCAGTCTGCCAGTTTGTGATCCCACCCAAAGCTGTGCGTTCCCCATGAATGTGATTGCACTGCTGCCCTACATGCTGCTGCACTATGAGGACGCCAATGAGATTTGCATACGAAGCGCAGAGAATATTGCACATGTGTCCACCGAGTTGGGCGCCAAGCTGGAGAATCTTGGCACTGTGATGACGCTCTACAGTCGTAAGACATTCTGCAAGGAATCGTTCCAGTGGACCAAGTGTGTGGTGAAGTATTTGCATGACACTTACGCACACATGGGTCTCCACATGCTGGCCTTCCTCATCGAGGTGCTGGAAAAGGGACCGCAACAGGTGCAGGTGCCAGTTCTCAATGTCATTCACTGCATGCTGCACTATGTGGATCTGTCGGCGCCACAAGCGCAAACCATCAATGCGGATCTATTGCGTGCCATTGGCAAATATTTGGATGTGAGTCTGTCTATATAGGAATTTTCCAAGTTAATCGATTAACTAAATGGGTATACTTACTTTTTACAGACTGTGAACTGGAAGGACTCGCTGAAGATACTCAAGCTGATTGTGACACGCAGCTCGTCGCTGCAAGTGGTGCCGCCCAGCGATGGCAGCAGCGCCGGCTTATCGTTCTCCTTCTATAGCGCATATCCGGACTCGGATATGTTCTGTAAAAAGGAACTGGCCGGCCGCACCATGGAGTTCACTTTTGATGTCTCACAGACGCCGCTCATCGGTCGTCGCATACTGCTCAAAACGGAGGAGCCCAACCTTGTGAGCGGCGGATCTGGCGGCGGTGCATCGGGCACTGGAAATTCATCGCTCAACTCGACGCTGACCAATGCCACAACGGTGACGGTTGCGCCTGCCCAGCAGGCCAGCGCACAGCTGCAGCAGCAACGGGCCCACAGCAATGTGGCGGCCATTGCCGCCTCTGCCGTCGCTGCCCAGCAACAACAACAGCAGCAGCAACAACACCTGTTGCAACAACAACAACAGCAGCAGCAACAACAACAGCATGTTGTTGGTGGTCTTGGCAGCATTGTTGGCACTCCGAATTCACCAAGACGCAGTGCGAGTCTCTCTCCGGCGGATACAGTGCCGCTCAGTGGATGGAAACGCCCGTGGATGTCGCAGTGTCGAGTGCGGGAATGCCTTGTTAATTTGCTGACCACATGTGGTCAACGTGTGGGTCTGCCCAAGTCGCCATCGGTAAGTTGTTGCGGTGGGAACGGGGACTGGGGACGACAGTCTGTCAGCTTGTACATTAGCAAGGTGCATGCTTTGAACTCCCCTAGCGCTAGCTCTTTCAGCTCCTGCTTTCTAATATGTATTTACTCTACGAGCATAATAATGTGGCCCGATCATCTCTACAGCAAATTATTTATTTTCTACTTCTTTTTTCTTTCATGTAAAATAAACCAAATATCAAAAATATCAATATCAATATATATCAAAATCAATCCGATATCGAAACAATAACTAACACGCCATTAATCATCATTAACAACCCGAACCAAACCTAATTATAGGACGATTTCATAAACTCAATTTGCTCAAAGGTAAAGGAACATGTTTCTAAATGCCACGTGTAGCTTTGTTTTTGTTTTGTGTCATTTGTTTGATTTGTTGGCTCGTTGTTTCAGTTCCGTAATGTCGTATTAGATTCTTTGTTTCATTCCACACGTTCTCCTCATATCCGTTTCATTTTATTCATTTCATTTGTTAGAAGAATCTGCCTGCTCATGCTCAGTTTATGCTTCATTCCATCCATTTCTTATAGCACACAAGCATGTTTTAGATTTCATCATGTGAAATCCTTACATTTCATGTCTTTTTTTTTTTTTTTGTCTAAGCCCCAAGAGTCGTAAGGATGTGGAAATATTAATTTCTTATGAATCTTTTGTTAACGTTCTAATTATTTCTTAAAAACATTCCTGTAAACCTTCCACTTTTCTTGTGCAACACTTCGGAATTGGTGAGAACTCAAACATGCTTGCTCCCCAATTTATAATTTCCTGTTCAGTTACCCCACCACACCCCTGCGTTTTATTTCATTTCGTTTTGTTTCATTTCCATTGCGTTCCGTGCCTGTGAATGCGCATGTGTGTTTTTTTCAAACTGTACGTTTCGTTTTCTTGTTTTAACTTTAACACGATCAGTCGTTGAGCACGTCACTTCTAACGGGATCGATTGCGACCAGACAAAGCGTAAGCTGTCCAGTCTACTATTTATATCTATATAAATGTACTATATATATCTGTATCTGTATATCTTATATTAATCATTTTCTTAGATCGATTTGAGTGTTTTTTTTGTTGCATGTTTTAATTACAATGTTACTAACGTATTTCTGATAATATGCAGGTTATATTTAGCCAATCGTCGGATCTTATGGAGCGTCAATCTTCGGCCGCCTCCTCCACCGAGGAAACATCAGGTCCACAAGGTGATCTTAGCAGCGGATCTCGACGCGATGACGGACAGCCCGATTTCACCGTGTTCAAGGACTTTGACTTCCTGGAGTACGAGGACAGCATTGCTGGAGAGTCAACGGACAACTTTAACTGGGGCGTGCGACGTCATCAGTTTGTTGGCGATGAGGAATGCTTGAATTGTGGCAGTGGCATCGGTGGCTCCATCAAGGGAGGCCATTCTTCAGCGCTGGAGGATAGCTTCAGCGATAAGACGCCCATTTTGAGCAAACGCAAGCGACAAACCGCCGATGATTCTTCCGATGAGGAGGGCGAATCGGAATCTCCGCTCGACGACGATCATCGTCAGTCGTTCTTGAAGAACTGCTTTAGCGCCGTGCCGCCCACATCTTTGAGTCTGCGCGAGCGTCGGCGTCGCAACTCAGTGTCGCGTAGCGATACCAGTGGCTCAAGTGCTGGAGATTTGGGTGATATCACACCCTGCAATGCCTCGCCCCATCTGCAGGGCATCATTCGCTTTGGTGCCGCAATACGCGATGAGGCCGAGGAGAATTGGCGACGTCAGTTGCAATCGATGCTTGTTAATCAGCCATCGGCACACACCTCGGAGCTGTTGATGCAATTGTATCGACTGATCAAGGAGCTAACCTTCAAGACAATCAGTATATCGAAGGAGGCAAAGAAGTTCTTCACAGGCATCGGATCGCAATTGGGCAATCGCATATCGCTCTTCACAGATCTGTTGAGCTCTCGCGCAGATCCGCCGCGTGTTTGGTGCAGCGAACTGCAGACAACGACGCCCAAGTTGTTTGAAATGCTGCGTTTTAATGTGCTCGAGGTGCAGGAGCATCTTGAGACGTTCTTCGATCGCAAGGATCAGGTGTTGGAGGTGAGTTTAATTAACTTTAATTTTAATTGAAAAGCATTTTAATTGTTTTAATTCTTTTGCAGTGTTTGGATGCGGTGAAAACTTCGTGCAAGTTGTCGCTGTTCAATGAATCGGATGTCGCTGCTTCCGGCTTGGAGATGCCCAGCAGCAGCTCGAGCATTGCCTATATGCCTTTTGATCCTGCCTCCACGGAGGTGGTGCTCGATCTGGGCCGTTCCTTGTACAAACTAATGTTCCAGCTGTTGCTGCTGATCGAATCAAATCATAAAATATCCTCGAATGTGGTCAATCATTTTCGTGTTAACGAAGACGTAAGTGAATCAATCTTTTGAGGCACATTTTGAACTTTCATAACTTGTTTTTGCTCTTGCAGATGCATGACATATCCGATCTTTATGCCTTGGTGCGCGATGCATTGGTGCGTTGCACCACGGAAGCAGAGCTCGATTGCCTGGAATCATCCACCTCTACTGAGGGTGAACATACGCCGACGCCGTCGCCTGGCTTGCCGATGACCCAGGAGGAGTTTGAGGCATCACTGCATGAGCATATTGGTCTTCAACGCTGGTCCAGCGCCATTTCACATGTGCGACAGTATCGACGTGTCTCTACGTTAAATGCAGGCGATCAAAGTCTGACCATTTTCAGCTATGGCAATATCGATAGTCGCATCAAATTCGACGAGATGACCATCATATTGAATGCTTATGCTCACAGCATTATGAAGGATCGAACAGGTTTGTTTACCAAAAATTACTTTAATATATTTCGAGAGAATGCTAATCAATTGGTTCTTTGCAGAGGACTTCATTGTGTCCAAATCCGACTCGGAGCTGTTTGAGGTGTACGCAATACTCTCGGAGAACTTGTATCACGTGTCCAGCGCCTTGACCAACATGGAAATCAACATGAAGAGCTATCACATGGGCGCCGGATCAAACAATTTGCATCGCAGCGAACAAGATATTGTGACAAATCTTTAAATTTAAAACAAATGGAACTTCTACATATGGCTAAACTTAGTGCAGGATTAAGCTCATTTTGATATGCTATCTAATCAAATAAATAGTTGTTAGTATTTAAGCAGCATTATTATATAGGCACTACTATCCCACTATCATTCAGTTGAGAGAGAGAGTTGATAAATCATTATTGTGAACAAATGTGTTTTTTAGGGTACGAATACGATACAATTACATAATATACTTACATATACGATAAATACATATAACAGCTATGGCAATTAGTTTTTGTGGCGAAACCCAATGGAACAATTTGCAATATCGTATGTTTTTTTGTATAAAATAAAAACATTTAATTATAAAGTATTGATGTCATTTCGATCCACATTGAACACATGGACAGCTTACACTAAAAGTAGAGCAAAATTTTCAACTTGTACAAAATATTCAAAAAATGTCCCCTAACTAATTGAACAGTTTCTTGAGCGCTTTTCGTTGCTGTTTATTGTATTCGGCCAACAGCTGCTTGGCACTGTTCAGTTCGTTCAGGATCTGTTTGTTCTCCGGTAGCAATTTGTGGGCATGCTTCAGGTCCTTGATAGCCTCTTCATAGTTTCGCATGGCACTTTGCGCTTGGCCGCGTCTATAGAACGCCTTGCTGCAATTGGGATCCAGACGTATAGCCTCTGAGCATTCGTATTTGGCATACTGATAATTCTCTAGTTTCAGCTCCACGGCAGCCATGTTGATGTTGTTCACCACTGAGAAGTCGTCGAGCTTACGTAGATCCGTGTCATCAGGGCAGCCTTTGAGTTGCTGCCAGTCGAAGTTCTTGCGCAGCATGGTGTAGTAACGATTCGCCTTGCGGTATTTGGCACGTGCTTCATGATATCTGCCCAGCTGAAAGAAGTGATTACCCGATTGCCGCAAGCCCGTGAGCAGCTGAACTGTAGCGTCGGACTGCAAGATAGACAGTTGTATAAACTTTATAGTGATTATGTAACAGATGCTGCAACTCACAGTTGGCTTGGTGAATTTGCCCGTCCAATCTTGTGGATATGGTGGCAGTTTGTCTGTTGTCTCATCATTGCAGTCTACTCCCCAATCCGTGTCTGGTGCTAGTTCGCCACAATCGCTGATCATAATGTCCACCGTGGGATGTGCATCATCCGTGCAGTTCTGCTCCATTTCGGCCACAATGCCGAGGCCACGTAGCACACGACCCACAACAACATTTGTGCCATTAAGGTTTTCGCAGCCAACGGCTGTGATGAAGAACTGTGAGTTGTTGGTGTGTGGCTTGCCATAGTTGGCCATGCTGACGACGCCTTCGTCATTGTGCTACAGAGTGAAAAGATGAGATGTGTCTCTTGTTGATTGCCTGCTCACTAACTCACCGTCAGTTCAAAGTTCTCGTCCTCGAAGAGTGGTCCATAGATGCTCTCGCCGCTGGTGCCATCATTGTGGACCAGATCGCCGCCTTGGACGGCAAATACTCGCTTGATGGTGTGGAAGCGTGTGCCCTTGTAGTGCAGTGGTTGCCCCAGCTGCCCGATGCCACGTTCTCCTGTGCACAGGGCACGGAAATTTTCCGCTGTCTTTGGCACAACATCCTTGCGCAGTTCAATTATCATGCGTCCCGCTGCGCAAAAGTAAATATACACACACGCAAACACACACAGTAATTATTATGTAGGTCAAGTAGAGATTGTGCGACTTTGTTTTGCTTACCGCTTTCCTGGCCAATGGTGATATCTAAATACACCAAGGGATTCGTCGCCTTCACGGGCTGTAGCAGCTTGTGTTGCGTTGCATCCATTTTTGTCATCTAGGCGCAGCTTTTTTGCCGACCAATCGCGATTCCAAACAATATTGAGCCAACTTTAAATTAAGTAAACAAATGGCATACGATTTACACTTGAACCACGACCAGTGCTGCCCATAAACTTTATTGTGTTTGCAGCAACAGCTGATTGGGGCTGCTAACTGCGCGCAAATTGGTTGCTGTGGCGCAAGCCGTTAAATATTTGAATTGTTGTGCTACACATACGAGTTAATTTATTAAAATTGTATTTCAATAGTATTGTAAATGAAAGTAATTAATAGTATAATCTATTATATTTTGTTGTGTAATATGCAAAGTGAACCCTAATAAAGAAATAAAAGATTAAAAATTACTTTAAAACATTATACAATATAAAACTTATTTTCGATTTTATTGGGCTATTGAATATTTTCTCATAAGCTTAAAATAAATGAAGTTTTGTATATTCCCTTAGCTAAAGAATCAGTTCTACTACATTGTCTTTGTCTCTTTAAAGTAATTAAATCATTTTTCAGGTTGACTTTACTTGTTTCGAATTTTCCCCTTTCGTTTCCGTTTGTTCCTACATTTTTAATGTTTTCACGTTCCGCCCACAAAATTTTCATAGTTATTTTAGCTTCATTGAACAAGAGTTGCACAATGTCCATAAGCAATAAAGCAATTTACCCAAAAGCAACCGTATAATTTACTACTAATTGAGCCAAGAACCCCCTTAGAAAAAATGCTATAAAAGAATGCATTGGAGCAGCTCCTTCAGCAGTTTCACTTTCGCCCTTCAAAATGCAGAACATACTGGATCAGGAGTTGCAGCTGATTGACGACTTGCCCAAGCCAGGACTCACCTGGGTGGAATACAGCGCCTACGCATTGGGAATTAACATAGCGCCAAGGAAACGAAGTTCGCGTCCCTGCGGATTGTGAGTTTTCACAATTAATAATCAGAATTATATATAATTGATTTTATATAATATTTATTTATTATTTTATAGCCTAAGAGTATTTGCTTTGCTAGTGAATTTAAGCATTATATATAGCCTCATTCAATTCATCATGGAAAATTACACGGTGTCCTTTGAAGCTTATGTGGAGGTCAGAAGACAGAAAAAGTAAAACAGAAGATATTAGTATGATCTCTGCTTTCTTCTCGCAGGCTGTTCTACTTTCTTTTCAGCTTTCGGTGGGATTAGTAAAAATGATGTACTTTCACAATTATATGGATTCTTGTGCGGAACTTGTATACACCACCGAAACAGGTGATGTGCTCAAGAACTTGGGGCTGTTTGAATTGGGTGCGTTAAAATGTTTTATTAAGTAAAAAATACGTAATTGATTTCTTTTCTATAAAGATTTACCCAATAAACGGATATTACGCAAGTCACTGGGTTCCATATTATCCAAAAACTGGCAAGATATTGATCGACAGGTCATGTTCTTTTTTAAGATTGTCTGCATGCCTGTGCTGTACTATACAATGCGACCCTACTTTCAATATGTCTACGATTGTTACATAATACACGACACTTGTGAGATGACTTTAAGTAGGTTTGATTACCATTAACTACAAATATGTTGTTATAATGTTTATGGTACTTTAATCTATAGCTTATCCAGCAATTGTGCCATTTATAAAGCTGGGCAAATACGAGTTTCCCTCGTATTCCGTTCGTTTTTTCCTGCTACAGTCTGGACCCTTTTGGTGTTTCTTTGGTAGGGCGCGCACTGGTTCTAATTGAAAATTTCTTTTAATTTAGAACTATTGTCTCCCTTAGCTGTATTTGGCTTCAACAGTCTGTTTGTTGTGCTCACCAGATACGAGGCGTGTCTTATAAAGATTCTACGTTATTTGGTGCAACACTCTACATGCGATTCGGTGGTTCCAAAGTCTTTAAGAGTGCCTTATTTACGCTGCTGTGCTCGACTCTTTGCACGCATCTCAAGGTAATATTTATAAAATATATCTTAAACAATTTCAATTGTCTAATATCTTTTGCAGACATCATGCCCAAATCGAGAACCTCTTCAAATACATCATTCTTGTACAATGCGTCATAAGCAGCATCTTGATATGCATGTTGCTTTATAAGATCAGCACTATTATGGTAGGTTAAAAGCTGATTTATCTGGTCACAGATACTAAATTATTTTTCTAGGAAGTGGGCTGGGTTTGGATGGGCATGATTATGGTCTATTTGGTAACTATAACTCTTGAAATCAGTTTATACAATGTCAATGCTCAAAAAGTAGAAACGCAGGTAAGTAAAACAGTCTTTCAATAAAAATTTGACTTCAAAGTAGACTTTTCAGAGCGAATTACTCTTCTACGATTGGTATAACTGTGCCTGGTATAATGAATCCGAAGACTTTAAGTTCATCATCAAGCTGATGCTGATGTTCTCTAGAAAAACGTTTGTGCTCAGCGTGGGCGGATTTACAAATTTGTCACACAAGTTTCTGGTGCAGGTGAGTTGAAGTGTTAAATTGCTGGAAAAAAATTTAAATTATAACACTTTGCAGGTCTTTCGCACCAGTGGAAATTTCTTTCTACTGTTGAGAAACATGAATAACAAATAAGCATAAATTACATTTATAGATTACAACGTTGGAAAACTTTTATTAATCGTATTTTTAAGGTAAATCGACTTAAACACAGTGAAAATATTGTAATTGGCACATTAAACGTAGATGAAAAATATGTTAATATATGTACGTAATAGAGTAGAATAGTTTTGGGATATATATTTAAAGAAATGCAATTGATTTGGAGAGGATTGCTTGAGGGAATTGTACACGGCACAGTTTTCAATATATAATACAGTCGTCCATGGCTGGATTGAATTTAAAGCACAATTGGCAGTTAAGAACATTTTAAAGTTGGGCATCATGCTTCGATATAATCAATGATGTATATGACTGATGCATTAAAGCTTAACATTTCTTAGTTTTGTTTATCTGGTTTCTCGTTTTGTTTTTGTTTCTCTTCTTTTACTAAACACAATATTTCAGCTATAAGACTAAAACTCTATAATTTCATTCAACGGCTAAGGGCTAATTCGATTTGCGATATGCGATTTCCGATTTCGACTTTGATTTGTTCGTCTTCGCCTGGTACTTAGATGTTAATTGAAGTAGTTGGTAGTTGGTAGTGCATTCATTATTTTAATTAGTGTAGATGTCTACGGCTCTAGACGATTGCGTCTAAAGCAACCTGCGGGCAGTGCTTCTGATATTTGGCGAATGTTTGCCACCTCGTTCTCCAGATCGATCAGTTCGTCACCATATTTATCGATCAGTTTCTTTTGTATATTGCGCTGTTCTCGATACTTTTCGATGCGTCCCGTTAGATTCACGCGATTGATATCGCTCTCCACCACACTCAGACGATTCTCTGCATTGCAAAATTGAATTAGTGTATAAATTTTTTACTTCTTTGAAGTTATTCTTACCCAATTTATCCAAATCTGCGGTGTTGATATCCTTGAGGTTCTCCAGCTCATCCTTGATGGCGGACAGCTCGGCGTTGGCCTTTTCAATTTGCTTCTGAGCATCCTGCGTGTTGGCCTTGGCTTGACCCACCTTGCGCTTGGCATCGTCCACCAGATTATCATCTTTGGTTGAATTGTCCTCCAGGAGGAAGATGTTCATTTCCGTCAGCTTGACGCGACCATTCA
Source organism: Drosophila albomicans (assembly GCF_009650485.2). Lineage (NCBI taxonomy): Eukaryota > Metazoa > Arthropoda > Insecta > Diptera > Drosophilidae > Drosophila > Drosophila albomicans. The sequence goes on along the minus strand of NC_047629.2, from coordinate 43,156,255 downwards.
GTTGATCAGCCTCATCGCGCAGCTTACGTGCTGCCACCTTGGTCTCATTGGCCTTGCGACGAATCAACTCTGCATCCTGTGGAATGGTATATGATGTAAGTAATGGGACAATCACCGATATTTGCTTGTCTTACCTTAGATGCTTGTTCGGCATACTTCTCCTGTGCCTCTTGTGCATTGTTCTTGGCCTCATTGGCGTTCTTGTTGGCACCCTCCAAGGCATTGGCCGCCTGGTTGATCAGAGTGCGTGCATGATTAATGTCCTGCTCAATGTTGGGCACCAATTCCATCGCCTGAGCCGCCTTTTCCGAGGAGCGCTGCACATCAGACTGGAAGCCGGCAAGCTTGGTGTAAGTGTTGTTGGCCTCCTTGAGCGTATTGTCGCCTTGCTCCACAGCCTTGGTGGCACGCTCATGTGCTGCCTTGGCACGTGCAAGCAGCTCAATGTCGTCCTTCTTTTGGGTATCGGCGCTGAGGAAAGGAAAATTACGTATACGCATTATTAGTCAGCTGTTGTCAACATATTATTCCATATTACAAATGGAATTCAAGTGAAATGTATATAAAAGGATTATAAGACTCGACTTACCGTTGAAGCACCACTTGGGCCAGCTTGCTTTCGGTAGCAAATTCGTCGAAGATATTGCCATTGGCGTCGGACAAGTCGTTGATCTGCTTGAGCAGCAAGTCGGCACGTTCGTTGGCCGCAACCGCCTCCTGCTTCAACTTAGCGATGTCAATGTCCGGCTGTGTCTGACGATTGACATCGTTGAGTAGCGTGAGAGCCGCATCGTAGACTTCGTTGGCCTTGCGCAACGCCTCCTTAGAGGTTTGAGCAACGGCGCCCAGCGATTGCTTCACCTGATCGAGCTCGAGTCGCACTTCGGAGCGCAATTCGACGCCCACCTTTTGCTGCAGATCAATGGCATTCTTGGCCAACAGATGCGCCTTTTCTACGGCATCCTTGGCGTCCTTGGCATTCTTCAGATCGTACTGTGCCTCCGACTCCAAGCGATCGGCAAGAGCGCGTGCATCACGCGATATATCGGAGATTTGCTCGGACTGCTCGCCAAATTCCACGGACTTATTCTTGGCCTTGGCCAGCGCTTGAGCTCCCTCATCGTTCAGCAGATCCAAAGCCTGTTGCAGTTGCTTCTTGGCGTCGTCGATAATATCGTGCAGTTGCGTGTAATTGCTGCGTGCCTTGACAATCTCATCGTTGGCATTCTTCTGCAGAGCATCGGCGCTCTCTAAATGGCCACGCATGCTGTCCAGGCGGTTGTGCAGATCGTTGATCACCTCCACATAGGTCTGTCCCCCTTCACCCGAGCCCGAGCGTGCATCCTGTGCCAAAACGGCAACCTTATCCTGCACAGCGCGCAGCTTGCCCTCAAACTCTTCATCGTTGGTAACAGGAGTGCGAGCGATTTCGTCGAGAGTGGAACTCAAATTTTTCAGCTTGTCGCGATGCACATTGGCCGCATCCTGCACCAGATTGTAGCAGTCGGGACAGTCCACGCAGCCGCGATGACGATCGTATTTGTTTTCCTTGCAACGGTCGCAACGATGTCCCTCGACATTGTCGTTGCACGGACACTGACCCGTCTGATCGCACTGGTAGCCCTGTGAGCCACTCGCATCGCACTCGCAGGATTTACAGCCATCCACGGAGAAGCCAAAGTAATAGTTCTCACACTGATCACAACGCACACCAACCACACCCGGTTTGCAGTGACACTGTCCAGTGAGTCGATCACAGGTGGAGTTATAGCTGCCCACAGGATCGCACAAACAGTTCTCGCAACCATTGCCCGAGCGAATGTTAAAGTAACCTGGTTGACACTCGCCACAGTCGCGTCCAATCACATTGGGCTTGCACTGACACTGTCCAGTGACCTGATCGCAACGCGAGATGCTCTTCTCGTCCTGCTCGGTGCCAGCAGCATAGCAACTGCAGCGATCACACTTGCCATGCGGCAGCGCCAAAGGATCACCGAAGTGTCCGGGCAGACACTGATCACAGTGCTGGCCAGCGGTATTATGAATACACTTCAGGCACTCACCGGTGGTGCGATTGCAGTTGCCCACCGCATTGGGATCCACATTGCCATTACAGTCGCAGCTCTTGCAGGTCTGAACCGCACCCAGCAAACCAGTTGGATCGCCATAGAAGCCATCGCTGCACTGTTCGCAACGCGAGCCAAAGTAACCCACCGGACACTCGGTACAGATGACGGTATCACCATTGATCTGCAGACAGGCGCCATCGTTGGGGCACGGACAACGCTTGCAGTCGTTGGGAGTGCCGCCCAAGGCGTTGCCATAGTAGCCCTTGGCACACTGATCACAGTTGTCGCCTTGCGTGTTGTGCTGACAGATGCAGCTGCCCGTCTCCGAGTCACAAATGTCCGCATGGCCATGACAATCGCAGGGAATGCAAGGCATGAAAGGTCCACCACGTGCGGGACTGTGGCGATAGCGGGGAGCGCAGGACTCGCAGAACTGTCCCAAATAACCCTCTGGGCATGTACACTGCTCAATCCAGGTGGCAGGTTTGCCGGCAGCGCCACGATGCGCCGTTTGCAGCTCCACATCATCGAGATTTGCTTCGCCCTGCACAGAGTAGGTAGCCCTGATCTTGATGGCCGTCAAATTGGACAATATGGAGAGGAAACCCCTAGCCGATTGACTTGGTTGCCACTGATAGTCGTGATGCTCGTGCAGGCGGAACTTGTATTCCTTGACGCCTTGATCAGGGATGCTGTTGCCTTGGGCAAAGATGGGCAGTGACACCTTGCTACCAGCACCCTCGAGAATGACATCGCTGGCACTGGTGCTAGGACCCACCTGGCCGACCAGTTGCAGCTTGAAGCTCAGATCACGATTGTAGGAGGCACGCTGATCGCCGAGGAAGCGATCGGGCGCCTGGAAGTAGACGTATTCATTGCCTTGAGCCGTGGTACCGATGCTGCGACTGTATTGATTGTACTTGATGTCGACATCGCGACGATTCGGATCAATAGCGGTCCAGCGTTCCTTGTGCTTGTTAAAGTTGGAGGTGACAGAGACCACAGAATAACCGGGAGCAGTCTGACACTCGGAGGTGTGGCCATAGCAGAAGCAGGGTGTGCAACCGAAGCGATTGCTGCGATCCAGATTGAAGAAGCCAGGTTTGCACCTAATGGAAAAAAAAGGTGTAAGAAACTGGGGTGATCTATTATAAATTGATTTGCTTACTCATTGCAGCGTCTGCCCTCTACGTTTTCCTTGCAGAAGCAAATGCCAGTCTCGGCATCGCAAGCTGGTGTGTTATCCTGTGAGCCCTGGGCATCACAGCCACAGGGTTGGCAACCATGTGGTCCGAACTGGAAGTAGTTGTTGGCACAGCGATCACACTTGTCGCCAGTCACGCCAGGCTTGCACTGACACTTGCCCTGGCTGTTGCACTGCAGCGAACGGGAACCAACGGGATCGCAGCCACAGTTCACACAGTAAGCGTTGTCACGCATATAGAAGTTCTCCTTGCAGTGCTCGCAGTTGGGTCCATCGCGATTGTCGCGACAGTCCAGACAATGACCACCGTGTCCCGTCAAATTGAACAGATTCGCATCGAAGTAGCATTTGTCCGCAAAGCCGTTACAGTTACAAGCTGTAATCAAATTAGAGTTGGAGTTAAGTAAATAATGACGTATTAAATTGATGAACAACTGAGATGCAATTAAAAGAGTAACGAGCTTAAAGTCAAATTCTTATCTGATTTACAGTTGATGTGATACCAGTGCACCATATCATTGCCACCAATGCGATTTGTGTTCAATGCATAATCGTAGGTCCAGCCATACCCTTTGGCCTGGACAACGAGGCAAAGAAGTTGCAACAAGTTGCACAGACGCAACATGACTGATTGACTGACTTAGCGCGACGATCACAAGCGCTAGCCACAAGTGGCATCTAACGGCAAAGCAGTCTGTCCTTATATAGAGCAAGTCACACTACAGTGGGGCAAATGCTATGAAAATTAAATTAATCTCTAATGCATTGAGTTAATGCTGCATAGCCTCTTAAAATATAATTTGGATTTAAATATAGAGAAGAGATAGGCTGTCCTTAGAGCATACTTCTTAATTTTATACACTTTACTTCACTTGCCAATTTAACTATACATATCTAGAATGAATTAAAAGATAAAAGTCGCTTCATTGAAATGTTTTTTTTTTTTTTATCAAGGAAAATTTATAAAATTAATTGTCACTAGAAAGAGGAAAGCGGATCTGAAAAATCAAAATTTTTCAAAATTTTCTTGCTATATTCTGAATATTTTTCACCACTGCGCACTGTGCAGCGTGCAACCAGTTCTGCAAAGCTGTGTTCTATTTGCTTACCTTTGCACTCGTTGACTTCGGTTGATGTTGCCCTCTTCCACTTGACGTCGTTGTAGAGCGGCAAGCAGCGATCACAGTCGGGTCCATCGGTGTTGTGGCGACACTCGCAGACGAGCGTGCGTTCGCCATGCATTCCTGTACTTGCCACACACTTACTTGCGTGGCCGTTGCACTTGCAACGAGCACCCACTGCAATATCACTGATGGCATAGAAGTAGGATTTCAACACTTGCGAATCGCCAAACAGTTCATCACCAAAGGTGTTCAAACGATCCAGCGTGATCCTAATATCGGTGGCCGTAACCCAGTCTTGCAATTCCAGACTGCGCTCAAAGTTGATGCCACTTGGGCGACCCTCGAGCGTTGAGAAGGCAATTTCACCATCAATCAAAGGCGAGATGTCGCTGTACTCGCTCGTGCAGAGAGCATGAGCCTCACCCTCGCCTTTGCGGATGGCACGGGAGTCGGGCAGCGAGTAAATGTCCCGACAGGTGGCGCTGTAGTACTGATAGGGTATCCAGGGTCCGTGTTCTGAGGTGCGTTTGTAGATCGTAAAGGACTCGGGACGTGGCGAGCGGAAAAGAATGCGCACATAGGTGATATCATACGATTTACCTGCGAACAGAGAAAGTATATAAATTAATAAAAGATATAATAAGATATAATAAAAGAAATAATATAAATAAAACAAGTAAGAAAGTTACAGTCGAGTGTGCTCGACTGTGAGATATCCGCTACCCATTTTTAATAAGGGCAAAATATTGCGGTATTATTTTCAAAATATACCGAAAATACTAAAAAATACTAAAAATATTCCAAATGGAATGTTTGGTATATCGATACAGGACACCATTAAAAATATACCATAGATGGCACAAAACACCAGATTGTCGGCCAAAGCAACTAAAAGCCCCAGTAAGTAGGCGTTTTTACCCATTCAAAAGTATTTTTTAAATAACTTCGACAATTTTTATCTGATCGCAACCCAATTTTCAGAAATCATAACTACTATAGTAATTATAGTATATACCAATTTACAACTCTAGCTTTAAAATTACGCTTGTTATTCGATTTTTTTGATTTGAGGGGGCGGAAGTGGGCGTGGCAAAAATTTGAAACAAACTTGATCTGCGTGCAAACATAACAAATGCTGTCGAAAGAAAATTATAGCTCTATCTCTTATAGTCTCTGAGATCTAGGTGTTCATACGGACGGACGGACAGACGGACAGACACACAGACGGGCAGACGGACATGGCTATATCGTCTCGGCTGTTGACGCTGATCAAGAATATATATACTTTATAGGGTCGGAGATGCCTCCTTCTACCTGTTACATACATTTCCTGCCGGCACTAAGTTATAATACCCTTCTACCCTATGGGTAGCGGGTATAAAAAAAGATGAATTTCGATTTTCAGTTATTTCTACTCACGTAAATGCAGCGTGAGATTGACATGGTTGGGATGTTGAATGCCCTCGAACATGGTCTCCGACTGCCACCACGATGGATTCTGTGGATCGTGCAGATCCGTAAGGAATGCGGGACTATGATCACCATAACTAAAATATAGATAAATATTTAAGTAAACACAACAACAAAGTGTATTATTTGTGACGTTACCTGCAGACGCCGCAGTTCTTGAGATTCGAGTTCATCATTTGCGTGCAGAAGTGATTGTCGCCCTGCTCGCCGCAAGTGTTTGTCGACTCGATTTGCAGTTGATAGGCAGCATTGATGAATTCCGGCAAGCATTTCTGGTGCAAAGAGAAGGCGAGAAAGAGCACATTAAGTATACGTTGCGTAGCGTTAATTGATAAGAGAAAGTAAGAGCATGAAATATGTCTAAGCGTGTGTGTGTGTTTGGGTGTGTTTTCACGCAATTTGTATTCATGTTAATTGAGTCAACAGCGCTCAATTGGTTTGCTTGTCTGCATTTGAATAAAACCGAGAGCAGCGGAACTATTGACCCAGCATACAATTCAATTGTGTGATCACAGACCACTTGTATTGTACTATGATTGCTAGAGTGAGCACTGGGTATTCTAATACGATTGATAGAGTTGTTTGTTGGATTATAGTATAATTGTTAGTTTAACTACCCTTTTTTGTAATCAGTTTGATAAAGAGTTTGTATTGCATTGTACAATGAATTTTATTGCGATGGAGAGACTACTGCGACTTCTATGTATGATTGATAAAGAGGTATTGATGATTGACGAAGTGACTATTGATTATAGTACTATACTTGGTAATAATGTGTCTTACAGTGATTTATAGACAGTTATATCTTGTATTATATTTTGATTGACAATCAAGTATTTTGATTGATAGAGTGACTACCAAGTATTGTGATCTGATTGATAGAGTGACTTAGTGCAATGAAATATTATTATCAATCAGGTATTCTAGTATAATTTATTGGGTATTGTATTCTAATTTATAAAGTCATTTATTGCATTGTATTATGATTGATTGGGTGACTACTGGGTATTGTGCTATGATTGACAATTTTAATATTGTACTAACACAGAACTTCTGGATATTCTTGTATGATTGATAGAGTGATTTATTGTATTGTACAATGATTGATAGAGTGATTTATTGTATTGTACTATGATTGATATCGTTTTTCTCACCTGCGGTCGGCCATAGGGATCGTAGCACTCCAGAGCAGGCATGAATGTCGTGCCTCGCAACTCGTGTCCTCCCGCTGAGTTGATGGGCTGCCGTTGCACGCCCCACGCCGCCGTTGCACAGTGGCAGAGCAGCATGCCAGCGAGCAGCAGACGCGCCATTGAGGAGGAGCCTAAGCTTAGACTCCGCCTGCTGCGCTTCATCGTGACTTTTGTGGTATCAATGGAGGGTCTTTGTTCTATGCACACTAGGATGACTCGCAAACACCTCGATCTCTGCGAGCTTATGTGTAATGTGCCAAGGTGGGTTTTATAATTTATTTTGTTTCTTGTGCTGGGATTTGCACTGTTAGAGCATAATTGCAGTTTTCAGTTAAACGTTGGCTGGTTTCGGAGCGGCTTCACACGCTGCAAAGTAAATGGAAAATGCACAATATATCATTAGCATCAGCATTAGCTAATCCCCCAAAATATATGCTTGGTATAGAGAACTTTTCAGAACACTTCCAGCACATGTGTTGTCCATATTGTCTGAGCGAGTTATTTCCGTTCAGAGCGTCCAGAGTGTATTATAGTTTTGCAAAGGCGTTTTTAATGCCATAACCTGAACAGATTAAATTAGAACAGTCTTGACCAGCTAACATATTTGACAGACTCTTTCTGATGCTAGCAACGCAAATAAAGATTGTAAATCCAATTGAGCTAATTTTATGTACATGCCAAGTAACAAAGCTGGCATAGTTTTAATAGAGTAGTTGAAGAAACCGCAACTATCTGTTAGGGTATTAATTTGGCGGCATTCCAAAGATCACTGTTGATCTTTGCTTGCTTTTAATTAGTTCGTTTGCCGGGCCAAAAACTGTTCATAAACACAAACTTTACTCAGTTCGTCAATAAGTAAGTTCCGAGATCTGTCTGTGAGTTCATTGAAGCTACAACAACAGCAACAACAACAATGATGGTATATTGTACTATAAACAAAACAAAGCAGAAAACCAAAAAGCGAAAAAAACTGCAAATGAAAATTTCAAATAGAAACAACAAAAATACATAAATAAACACAAACACACAGCCACACACATACTGTAAATGAACTCAAGCATTGCCCACAAAATTTGTGTTTCCGACTACAACTAATATATATGGTATGTATATGCAGTACTCCCCTCGACATCACCCGATTCTTCTCCCCTCTAGCATTGCCTGCTCCCTTGCCAACCGAAAAAAACAGTACAGCAGTTGCTCTAAGAAAACTTGAAATAATTCCAAGCGATGATTTCATCTACATACTCCGCCATATAGCACACACACACACAGACATTGTATCTAGATACATGTTTATATGTGCCTGTGTCTGGGGATAAGCGTGTAAACTTTGCAATTATTTAAGAACTTGCCACATGGGTCATGTGTGGAGAATGCTGAGTGCATATCGGTGCTATGTTTGGATGCACTCTGATTATTCTTAGCCAAGGTTAGATTCATTTAAGTCTCTGAATTCAGTTAAGGTTTGCTCAACTAATTAGCGAATATGCACAGTAAATTGTGTCTATTTACTTAGTAAAGCAGATTGAAGAAGATGATATCATAAATACTTATGACAGCACTGTGCCGCTTTTAGCCACACGCTAGATAAGTAGACTGAAATTAGAGCTCTTTTAAAAAAAAATTTGAGCGAAGAGCAATGCAACTGCAGGCAAGCGAAAAAAGGGAGTTCACAAGAATTTACCAGTTTCTTATGGTAAAATCCAGTATGAACATGTGACCGAATGGGAGATTAATACATTTTTAATGAATAATATAACATTTATACTTTATCATGAATGTATTTGTATAATCTGCAAAGTTCTGTAGTAGTTTTCATTTTAGTCATTTTCCTTTCATTTAGCACACTTTATTTTATTTATTTAAGGTCTTATGTATGAGTTCCATTTGATCACCAAACTGTCGATTGTTTGCACAAATTTTCTAATTTATTTTTATCAATTTTTATATACATATATTTAGCTTAGAGGGGTTGCTTCCCAGCAACGAGTACCCACACAAAGTTGAAACACTTTGTAGACTTAAGAGGATTTTTTATTTGTGTTTTTTTTTTGGTTAGTGATCGTTGGCTTATCAGCGACGTCGTCTCCGATTTTAAAACACAGAAACAGAAACTGTTTTATTTCGAAACCAAAATTAAGCACAAGAAATCTTTGGACTGTCGTCGGCGCCACATTTGATACACTTGTGCCTCAGATTTCGAGCTGAGCTGAGCTGGAACCCTTTGGGAATGAGTTCAGCTGAGGCCAAGACACAAACACATACACTTGTCATGTTCTAGAGATATTTAATATTAAATATTTCATACACAAGTCAATATATATGTGTGTAGTTGTGCGTTTATAAGTATGTATGTATATATAGCACGGAATGAACATCCGCTCCATTCAGATTTCAATTGTTGAGCTGCTGCTGCTGCTGCTGAGTTGAGTTGAGTTGCTGCCGCGATACGCGCCTATGAACACGAGTTCCTTTTGCGATAAGAATTTGGGGCTACGAACTAGTGTGTGCATAGTGTGTGCGATATGGTTATGGTATTATACGAGTATGTTATAGGCTGACCACAAGTTGACTTATGAGCAAACTGAGCAGATACAAAGACGATGGAAGACGACTTTAGCTCACGTTGTGTTTGTGTGTGGGTCTCAGTTTTGTTTGTGCGCTTTGAAACTGCGTTATTGTTTGGCACCTTTTGCTATTTATCTTTATTGAGGCGTTTGTTTTTATCAACTGCTTCACTACACTCACTCACGCACTCGCGCAGGTAGAAGAAAAGCAAACGAAATCACTCAAAAGAAACTGCACACTCGAGACGAGAGCGAACAACGCACGCTCAGATACTTTTTACGAAACTTGGTTGCTGTTGCTTTTGTTTTTGTTTTTGTTGTTACTCGACGCTGCACAGGGCACAACAAATACTGCGTTTATTTATGGCTTATTTTTGTTGTAGATACATTTAGTTTCTCTTGCCGCACACATGCTGCATTTGGAACATATTCCGTGATGCGTTTTCCAAAAACACAATTTTCGTCAGTTTATTTATAGTTTGCATTTGTGGCATGGGAAACCAACTGCTGCAACTGCATTTGCATTTTCATTTGCTTTCAATTTTTTGTTGTTTTTGTTTTTTTTTTTGGTTTTCGTATTTTTTTTGATCAAGTACCTTGCACTCACACACATGCACTTCTCACTTTTCTGCTGAATCGGGTTAAAGTTGGCAGTTTATATGGATTCATGTAGTTACGAGTACATTTCATTATTATCGTGCTTTTGCTCGTTGTCGTTGTTTCATTTGGTTGTTTTGTTGTAATTGTATCACTAGACTGAAGGCAAGAACCTTTTGAATCAACAGCCATTCACATATGCACACTCACTCCGTAGTCGCACTCACACACACACACACACTCATCCATGCACTACAAGATACTTTTTTATCTTGAGGTTTTCTTTTTGTCGCCAACAACAAGCAGCCGAAAACGACAATCAAAAAACACACACGAAAAAAAACATTACATACAAATTCGGAAGAGATCCAGAAGAAAACTTCACAGAGTCCACACTCCTCCACACCAGAAATCCACACACACACACATCCACACGCACACATAGATAGATACACACACACACAGAGAGTGGGGAACACAGCACTTTTCAGCGGCTATAGCGTAGTCGCACTTACTCCGCACAGAAGACCACAGGCAACCGCTAACGAGGACGTCCAATGCTCAACTGACTCTAGAGGAATGCGGCACGACTGCTCAGCGGTTTCTGTCTCAGTCTCAGTCTCTATCTCCGCCGTCTTCGTCTCGACGATTGTTGAGTGAAACTCTCTCTCTCTCTCGCTCTCAGCAAACGAATTGTATCTGTATCTCGACGTTGAGTATCTATAGTTGAGCGTGATCGTCTGCATGTTGCTCCCAAGCTTCTTAGCTTCGTCTGGAATCGTATTAACCCGGCAATTATGTTGCGCGATTGCATTGCTGATTTATGAATTAATGTTCAATTTGTCATTTATTTCTCTTATTACTCATTTTTCGGTATTTCAAACGTTTTGTATTTCAGTTCTTTTTGAACTCGAAATCGCATTCATATCTTCGTATGGTTTGACTTTGTCGTTTATTTATCTGTTATCTGTTAAACACATGTCGGAATCATATTCTATCATATGAGCAGCTCTCCGTTTGCTTTGCTATGTGAGTAAACTCAATTCCCGGTACTATCGGCGGAGGCTGTGCTGCTCTGTGCTCTACTTTTGGACTTAGTTGCCTTTAAGAGCTAGCGGGTTATCGCTGTTAGGCTGATAACAGTTCGTTGTACGAAAAAGCCAGAGAACTTTCAGTTTCATTGACTAAATTTAACACGAGATGCTTTACACAAATCATATTCTCTAAACTATACCATTTCTAATAGCTGAGCTTCAGATAAGGAATTTAGAGAGTCGAAAATATTTTAGGAAGTAATAATTCTCTCGAAAAGACGAAAATAGCTTTGAGTTAATAATTTTTACATAATAATAGCAGTGGTGATAAGCAATGTATTTAAATGTTTATGATGCCGGCAATTTGCAGAATAATTCTTAATTTTTTCCCGGCAACAGTTGACTGATTATGTCCGGATGAACTTTACTATCTCTTGTGATTTGGTGAGTTAATTTTATTCTATCATTTAGTGGCTCTCTAATTTGATTTGTTCAGTATTTGAGTTACTTACAGAAATCCGAATAAAATTATTGCAGTTGGGTCTTTTTCTCATTACAGAAAAGAATTTTACTTGGGCATCCGTTAATTATATTTTTTGTGGCTTTATGGTAAATAAATACAAATTTTTTATCTAACAGAAAGTTTTGAATTTAAACTTAACAGAAACTTAACAGAGACTCTTAAAGTTATGCTACTGAAATTAAACATAAAGCTTTCATGTAGCGAAGCTTTGGGTTATGTCCGTTATTTTTCAGCTTTTCAGCGCAACAAGAAAAAGCTGTTTGATATAAAACTCGTGTCGATTTCAACGCATATTTAAAACGTAACAATATTCTTATTAAATAAAACAATAAGAATTTCATTTAAAGGAAAGCAATCTATTTTTTTTATTAAGTTTCGTGTTGTAGGATAGACAAATAGATGAAGAGAGAGGAGTATTGAATTTACTAGGGTTTGTTGTTCATAACATGTTTAAGCTAAGTGGTAAGTAGACTAAACAATTTTCTTGGACTAAGAAGACACTCTGGTTGTTGAAGGACACTTGTAAAATTACTTTTCCTCATCTTCGCTCTCCTCAATATCGATCTTTATGATATTCACAGTGGGACCAGGTGAATCGCTTCGCTCTGGATGTCCATTCATAGCAGGAGCCGAAGGTGTTACTTCAGGCTCCACAATGCATTCGTCGCTGCCTGTGGTGCTGATGGTAATCGTTGGAATGTTGTCGGACCAGATAGAACTTTGGGAGTCCTCTCGCATGACGCGACGCCGCTGGGAAGCACTGCGTTTGGGGAAGGTAATCGGACCAGGCAGATCCAGTTCCTCCAAATCATCCATGGTGGCTAGAGTGGGCGTGGATGATGAGTTGGGGCCACCAACTGCGGGTGGTATTGGAGGCTTGATGGTTGGACGACTGGACGATGAGGATGTGCTGCTGCCAAAGTGCAGTGGCGCACTGGGTGTGGGTGAATCCGGCTCTGGCGTTGGTGGCATGTCCAGAGCTGTGGCACTTGAGTTGCTCGACAACACTGAAGGTGGTGGTGGCGGTGTGTAGGCCAAATATGTGGGTGTTGTGGGCCCTGGCGACTCATCTGACCCTTGCTCAACATCGTCCTTTTTCAGATTAACTGCCTCACGTACGAGTGCCAACAGGGAACCAATTTTCTTGCGTCCCTGGCGAGACAATGCCGCCAGTTTCTCTGCATTCATTTGGCGCTGACTCAGACCCAAGCTAGGAGTGGGTGAAGGCAACGGCTGCGGCTCACCAGACGATCCATTGCCATTGCCATTGGAGTTGCTACTTGTCAGCTCACAGTTTAGGTGCTCGCTGCTGGGCACTTGGGGAATCTCTCCGGATTTATTCTTCTCGAGACTCTTGTCATCAAACTTAAATACTTCAGGCTCTTGTCTGCTGGTCGACGAGTTGTGCTTCGACTTGTGTCTGCGGAACTTGAATTTGCTCAACCCGAGACCTTCGAGGGGACCGCCCTCTTTAACCGGCGGCGGAGGTGGCCGCTCTTGTTGCTCCTCATGTTCGGGAGGCTTCTTTTCGTCCACTATGTGAAAGTGACTCTCAGGTGCCGCTGGCTCAGGAGCCTGTGCTTCCGCCTCGGGTGTTGTGGGCTTCGATTGCTCATCCTTCTCCTTCTCCTTCTCCTTCTCCTTGTCCTTCTCTTTGTCCCGCTTGCGACGCAACAAGCTAGCGCGTCGTTCATTCACAATGCGCGAGTTAGTCTCCGGATCGTGTTCATTTGGTGGGTCATAGGGCGGTGGCTGTTGCCTATGCTTGTGCTCCTTTTTCTCCCTGAAACTTTCCCGCTCCTTGCGCTCATGTCTGTCCACCTTGAAGCGACTCTTAGGATGCGGTTCCTTGACGGGAAAGTGGTTGGTACCGGGACTGCTGCCACCAGCATTTGCGGCCGCTGCAATGGAATCGGAACGTGCTCGTTCCTGCTTGGCAATCTGCACGATGTCCACGAGCGAGGGTTTCCGGGTGCGACGTATTTGTTGCAAGCGTGACAGGCCAAAGCTGCGCTTCTCCTTGGGCTCCTCGTCGTGAGGCAACGAGTCTTGGTGCTCAGTGTCCGTGTCGTCGTCGTCGCGACGCAACGAGTCGTCATCCGAGGTGGCTGAACCCTTGCGCAATGCCTTCTTCATGATGCGTGAGATGAGCTCTGTGCAAAGTGCAGGCGAAAGTTGAGTTAAGCAGCATGGAGGAGGCAAAAGTTGTTGGCTACTTACCTTTGCGTGCCTGATTCTTGTACTCTTCGTTATCAAAATCTGGCGGCTGTGTGGGCGTGACGGGGGACGATGCCTCGAGCACTTTGCGCCAGCGATTTGTCAGTGTTGTGGCGGTTGGTTCCGCCTGCTTAACCTCGGGAACTTTGAAAATCTTTTTGCGCTCCTCCTCGCGCTCCTTCTGCAACTGTGTACGCAGATCCTGATTAGCTTCGCGTAACGCCCCCGTCAGCGATATGAGATAATAAATGATGAGTATGAGTAGCAAAAGAAGCGGTATAACGGTACTCGACGATGTCAGATAGTCCAGTGGCTCATGAAGTTGCCTAGCAAGCGATTGTATGTCATAGAATTATTAACATTGCCTCAGGGGTCAGTTGGCTTGAGACTTACTTGGGTAGCGCGTTTCTGGTGGTATTTGTTATGAACTCAGCGATGCGATTGTACTCGGAAAAGGGTCCACAGTGCCAGGAAGGACGCAGCCAAACAATAGCATAGCCAACGGGCAGCACACAGAGGAACAACATGGTCAGCAACAGGGATAGATAAAAGTTGTTCGATTTGGAGGCTCTGCAACATACAACAAAATATTTACTTTGATATAGTAGATCAAAGAGAAGGCAACAAGGATACTCGGATACATACTTAAAGACCACCTCGTGTGGCACATTGCAGGTGAGTACAATCCAGGATCTAAAGTACATCATAATCATCAGTTTGACAAGGTTGATGAGCACAAGACCGGGTGAGAAGAAAATGCCCATCCACACCTGTCCCTGGTTATTAATCAACGTCAGGATGTTCTCAGCTATCTTAAAGTCTCCATACTGCATGTCGCATGCCGCATGCCGCAAAAACAAAGGCGACCCATTAGTCACAGTCGTTTGGTTGAGGTTGCCAAAGAGAGTGGGGAAAAAAGTCGAGAATGCGGGATGAGGTTGCTAACTAGGATAAAAGTGTGTGCGTTCTGCTCTCGCACTCGCACTTGCACTCACCTGCGGAAACGTTTTCTCCATGTCCCAGCACCAGTTTTGATTGACATACCGCACAAATAGGGCACGCAGAAAGTCGATGCATAGCGGCGCCACGATGGACATGAGCTGCAACATACCGTGAACAAGGAGAGTAAGAAGGGACGGTCAAAGCATGCTGTAATGAAGTGGTGTTTGTGGCACAGAACACATGCTTCAAAACGTGCCACAAGCTCTGCCACACAGCACATTGTCTGCCTACACCCTGTAAGCTTTAAAGGTGGCAACACTTTGGATACTTTTAAGAACTGCAGTGCATTGTTTAGCTTACTTACAGGGCATCTTTTTGTCCAAAACCCTTGCACATTTCTAGCAGCTAGTCATGTAACATAGTTCGAGACATGTTTATGGCTGATTTACTGGCCGCACAATCCTGCAAACTATCTGACCAAAAACCCATTCATTTCCCAACCGAAATTCATGCACGAACACGTACCTGGAACGAGGCAAGATACCCAAGGATACCCAAGACTGTGCAAAGGATATTTGCTTCCTACTACATCGTCTGTTAGTAAAACCGCACATGACCAAAACCCAATTGGGTCTTAACCTAACGCAAACAGTGACTTGAGCTTAAAATTTTGTTATGCGTAAGGCATAAAGGCGCTTAACTTAAGGCTCGTAACTTGTTTAATTTATGTGCCCAAATCGTTTAATAGAGATTATGTACGCCATGTCCAGATGACAACAACAACATCAAAAACAACAACATCGAAAATATCAACAACAAAATATGTATCTACATAATCAAATTGTGCGCCTTTTTCTACATTTTTTTGTAAGCTTTTCAAGCAAAGCTGCTTATACAAATGGTAAAAAAAAAGAAAAAGTGACCCCGAAAAGTTGACCGTGTCGAGCCCATGAATTTGTTTGCGATTAGACTTTAAGTTCACAATCAAATCTTAGGCCAATCGACACTCATCCAACAAAGGAATCGAGTGAAGAAAAACACTTGGAAATCGATGGCAAAAGTTCAAAAATGTTTCCTATGCAAATGCCGCTCATTGATAAGTATAAATTGCGTTCAATGCCAAGCGAATACCAGCTGCGTATTGGGCAAAGGACTCTGGAGAGCGATTATTATGATAAAATACTTTTTGGTTCTGTCTGGGTCGTTGTGCTATATATTTCTTACATAGGGGGATAGCTTGGATTTGAAAGGGAATATGCCATCAATTTAAATTTGTTGGTATTACAAAGTTTGGCTAGAATGAAAATAGTTTTACTTTGAACTAGCAACTGAATACTAAATTAAAATTCTGAAAAAAAAATACAGGAAAACTTAGCTGAAGTATATAGTAATTCACATGGCAAGGGTATACAGCTTGCGACTAATCTAAACATAGATTTTCAGTTTTAGTTGCTTTGCTTTTGACTTTTCAAGCTAACACAAAAAATTTTGATTTTTGCCATGAAGAGCGGAAAACAAATTTTTTCGTGCAGCATTTTCCGGACAATTTAGCTAAACGGGATTTCACGCTATCGCCTAAGTAGCACACTGCTTTTGCTCTCACTGCCAGCTTGTTTGTCTGGTTGTTGCCCTCTTTAAAGTTCAATCATATTTCAAAGTTAAATAGATTTCGATATGAGCACAAGAACGCTGCATCTGTTTATTTGCTCCCCGGATGATTCCTGGTGCTGCGGAAACGTCGCATTTTCGACTGGAAAAAGGTAATTGATAGCAGTTGCTGCTGATGCTGACAAATTTGTGTTTAAACTGCGGCCAGACATTTGTCCATTCATCTCATCTGCCTCTGCCTACTTGTATTCTTTTTTGCTTACCCCATCAAAGACGATGACCTTTGACAACTCCTGACCCAATGATGTCTCCCAGCACATTGTTGTAAGATTCATTTGAATGGTTTTCAGTGCCTTACGCACTTCCTTCAGTCGCTCCACTTGCAACTCTAGAGGAGTCTTCTTCACTGTGGTTTGCCGCGCTTCGCTACTGAGTGTGGTTTCCAGTCCGTCGGCTGTGGTGGTGCTGCCGAAGAAGTCCTGATTCTCGGGCGGACAAACGGTGATCACACAGTGCTCGGTGTTGCCATGTTGCGCATCGTTGTCGTAGAAGACTGTGCTGCCAATGCCCTCAATCTGCGCGTAGTCTATATAGAAGGGTGTTGTAGTTGTGCTGCCGCCAACTATGTTCTCATCATCTTCGGTGGTGCTGCTAGAGCCGAAGATTCCATCGCTGCTGCTGCTGGAGCTGAAGCTCTCTGTAGTACTGCTGCTGCTTTCTATGTTCTCCGTTGTTGAGGTTGTTGGCGCCTCAGTGGTGCGTATGGTAGTTGTCGTCGTAGGTCTCGTGGCGGTGTTGGGTTTCGGAGTGGTGCTGGTGGTAGTTGTGGTGGTGATGTTGGGAATGTTGAATTTGTTGCGCCTCTCTTGCAGAAAACGTCGCCACTCTTCCTCACTCAGTCGGCTTAGAGGACGTGTTGTGGTCGTGGTGGTGGTGGTGCTGCTGCTGCTTGTTGGTGGCGTCCATACTGGTGGTGCTGGCCTATAGGGTGGTCTGTAGATGGGTGGCGGTGTGTAACTAGCGGGTGTTGTAGGCTCTGACAGTGTCGTGCTACCATTTCGATGCCTTCGACTGTATCTGCTGGTGTGCCACACAGGTGGCGATTGCTCCACCTGCCTTTTCTTCCGTGGCTGCTCATCCAGTTGAGCCAGCGCCTGTGCCAACGGATCATCTGATTGCTCAGTGGTAACCAGCTCATCGGCGCCATCGGGCAACTCGCCACCTTCAAAGTAATCCACATAGTTGAAGTAGCTATCGTTGCCCGGCGCTGGCGTCGTTGTAGTACTGGATGAACCCAACTGTGGCTCATCGCTGCCATAGTCATAGGAGCCATCCTCATCGGTGGTAAATGGCGCCGCAGTTGTCGTTGTGGTTGTTGTTGTTGTTGTACTTTGTGTGGTTGGCAGCGTTGTGGTTGTTGCTTTGGTGGTTGTTGTCGTTGGAGTGGTTGTGGGTAAGGTAGTCCAAGGTGTCGTCGTCGTCGTTGTCGTTGTTTCAGTAGTTGTTATGGGTGGCGGCGAAGTCCACATTTCGGTGGTTGTTGTTGGCGTCGTTATGCTGGGCAACATTGTGGTTGTTGTCAGATTCAGCAGCATCAAGGTGGTGGTAATGTTTTTGGGATTGCCAAATATCCGAAATAGTCGTGGTTTTGAGCATTTAAAAGTTATGTTATAGCACTTAATTCGCTGCACCGTTGACAACATTGCACCCACCGCAGTGCTAGAGAAGAGCGCATCGGTGGTGCCCGAAGAATCGGCTCCCCAAGGCGTCGTTGTGGTCAGATCATCAGAGAAGCCGTCCGACGTGCTGTCACTGTAAAGCGGCGTCGTTGTTGTCATCGCTCGCAGTGTCTCAATGGAGCTCATCAGGTGGTGCAGCTCCTGCGTGTTGGTTTCGTTCTCCAGCTTCAGCATCTGGAGCGGTTTCTCTTTGCTGTTGATCTTGTAGATGAACGAGAACATCAGCGAATACAAATTCAACATGTTAAGTATCATGATGCTGTGGAGGACAAGAAAGAGATGATCAATGAATGAATATTTTTCTGTAAAAATAATTTAAGTAAAAGGCGACAGTATTGATTGATGGTAATGTGTAGAAAAAAGTTTGTGAAGAGCATTAGTATACAGAAATAAAAAATTAAAAATTTGTAAAGCATTTTTTATGTACATATATATATAATATTTTAAATTATAAAATTGGAAGCTTAATCAGAATAATTGAATAATAAATAATAAAAATTACAATTAAAATTTTCTTGCGGTAATCTTATTCATTCAATATTATTTTTTCATTCTTTTTGCTATTTTGTTTGTTTCTTTAAAGTTTTCTTTTGCATATTTGCCACCAAGTATTTGCTGCATAAGAAATGCATGTTTTTCTTTGCTTACCGCGCAAGTTGCAGACGCAGCTGCTGCCTGGGATGCCAGTTCTCGAAGAGGCCCAAGGCTTCGAATATCATGGGAAGGAAGAAGGATAACAGCGTCATGGTCACATTCACGGCATTGCGACTGAGCCAATTGTCGTGCTTGGCCAAATCCTCAGAGCTAAAAGCAACACAGAAAAGCAGATTACTCGAGTTAAGTGTAATTTCGTACGCCAGAGCAAAGGATACACACTGATTCACCAGCAGGACGACTGTGGCTCCCGATAATCCCAGCAGGCCCATGACCAGAATGTTAACCAATATCCTTTGTAATATCACGCGCCAGCTGCAGGAGGAAGAAAACACATCATGGAGCATGGTAATAGTGCAATTATAAACTGCAATTGACGCTGCATACTGAGTATATCCTTTTGGCACTTACTTGCGATTATCCTTTTTCTTTTCGGCTTCCTCGAGTAGCGCCTCCTTGAAGCCAACAACAACGGATGCGATGCGATTATGCGCCGTCTCCGCGTGTCCTGTGCAAAGGTAATAATGAAGTTGAGTTCCTTCTTTGTTCGTTACTGCTTACCTATCATAAAGTCCCAGCCGGTGAAGAGTTTCCACGAGAAGACGCACTCGTCATCCTTCGAGGAAAGTTTCGAGTTGCGCGAATTCTCCGCCATTCTGTCATGAAAGAGAAAAGTGACGCAAAGTCATGTTAAGTGAGAAGAAAAGAGTGAAGAAAAAAGTTGGTTTACAAGCCATAATTGGCGCACAAATCCTGGCTGCCTAATGCCGCACAAAATATGACCACGAGTACAAATTCACGCATGCCGCGCACGTGCCACAAACGTGTGGCAGCACAAGTGGCAAGGTCAGTGTCGGCATCCTCGTTGCTGTCGGTGCTGTCGTTGCCGTTGCTGTTGCTGTTGACATTGCTACTTTGTTCAATTACGAAATCAACATAATGCCGACAAAGCCATTAAAAGGAGCAACCGTTGCCAGCCAGAACACTCCCTAGTCCTCCCTCTCGCTCTTGGCCCCTTTCGGTTGTCCAGTTAACACGCTGCCACAGCCACCGCCGCCGCCGCTTCGGTTGTCTCGTGTCTGGCCGCGTGCGTGCGTAAATCATAATGGCCAAGTTTTTTCCTTATAGGCGAAGTTTTACTTTTCCCTTTCTCGTTTATTTGGAGAACACGCCCAACTCGGACAACTCGAACATGCCGTAGATTTGTATTATTTAATCAGCGCGACGTTGCGTTCGGTTTAATTAATTAACGACCATTTTTGGCATTTAGTTTGCCTTTGTGGCTTCGATGTTCAGAGATTTAATGAAGTGTTCCGTTCCACCATCAATTCTATTTCTCTATACCCATACTCACTTTCTTAGCGTGGCCACAAAGCTGTAGATGTAGACGAGCACGGCAGTGAGGAAGTAAGCCAACGGCAGCTTATAGCCGGATGTGCTGATGCCGGAAGTGCTCGAATAATAACTATGTGAAGTAGAGAAGCAAATGGGATAAAGAGATACGAGTGAACGAATACATGTGAGCATAAAGAAATTCGCAATTAACCACGCCACTTAAAATTAACTTGATTATATTATGCAACTGAATTGCTGGCGAATTGCATGCGAAATTATTATTCATTATTGCAACTGTAGTGTGGAAGGATTTAAAGGAGCTCTTGCCAGACAATTTTAAGTCGGGCATTCTTAATTGAGGGAATTAAATAATGAGATACGGAAAGATATGTAAATTACAAAATTATAATGAAAGTTTAAAGAAATTGATGTAAACCAAAGATTAAATTGTTAAAGTTTAAATCTGTTCTTACATATATTTCTTAAAATCTCTTGTTTTTTATTGATAATAAAAAATACATGAAAATATTAGTTAATTTTTTAATACATTTAAAATGAAATTAAGAAAAAAAAATAAAATTAAATAAATTGAAATATAATAAACAATAAAATATAATTATGCCAACTTTGAGTAATTTATAATAAGTTAAATTAAAATATATTTTAAATTAAGCTGCACAAACTGTGCCACAAGTCGTATACGTAATTAATGCGATTACATTTTGTAGGCATTTTTACAAGTTTTTTTTTAAAGGGTATGGAATTTACATGGTAATAATCATAAAGCACATTAAATACTGTAATAATATTATATATGCATTCTCTGCATATTCATGCTCTTGACTTACCCATAAAACATGGGTGAATACTTCAAGTAGCCCTCGAATTCCCAGAATGTGAAAAGATTACCGGCTACTTTGTATTCCGGTTCGGACATGCGTTTTCGCGGATCCGTTTCATCGTGTTTCGTTGCAAAGTACTAAAGAATGCGATGGGAAGGAAGCGTGGAGAGAGGAAAGGGATGCGGTTAGTGCATGCTGGGAATGGAAGAGAGCAATTACAATGGTTGAGGCGAACGCACCTCCGGTCCAATGACAAAGGCCACCAACGGAATGGCAATCATAATGTTGACCCACATGAGCCAGCGCAGGAATGTAAAATAGGATGCGACGCCGGAGCCAAAATGCGATTCGATTTCCTTGATGCGCAGTTCCCAGGGTATGAGCACTGTGAGTAAGCTGGTGGTTTCACGTTTCCAGTGCCGCCATCGCTGCGAAGAGGAGAAAGAGAATGAAGAGAACGAAGTGGAGACGTAGAGAAGGCGACATGAGTTATGCATGAATACAGACTCGGACTCGAACTTGGACTGAGGTGGAGCCAGAGGCGTAGATTGTGCTCGTATTTTAATTGGTTTTCATGTAGAATGTCGACAAGTTTGTGAATTATGTGTCTGCAGATTTATTTGAGCGCCATAAATTTGGCAAGCATAAATAAATGCAGGACACTTGGGTTGAAGCTAGGACGGAGGACTGATATTGGGACTGCGACTTGGTCCTTGACTGCATTTGGCCAAGCCAAACACACAGCTCGTAATTGCTGGGAGTGAGTTGTGTACTCTGTGAAATCTTTCACTTACCGCTGCCATTAAAATTTTAAACCTCGCCCACAAATCTCGGGTGCTGCGTGACATGGCAAAGCGTTCCTGCAGCGCTCCCTCGTGGCGTGCCACATACGTTTTGGCCTGTCAACAGAGAGAAAATCGAACTTAATGGCGGCAACTAAGATCAAGGCGTGAAATTGAAAGTGGCCTACCTGCCGCACCAGCTTCAACTTCTTGCGTATGGGCCATGGCTGTAATTTGACCGATTGTATGACCTCCTTGTGCAGGCGTATATTCTCAAAGATTTGCTCCTGCGTGGACTCCTGATTGGTGCCCTCCTCTACTCACACACACACACAGATAGTAAAAAGAGAGCAGAACAAGAAGAAAAGCAAATATTACACATACGCCACGTCTGACCACGTGCCACCAAATGGGCGCACGTAACGGTTGAAATTACGACTACATCAGAGAAAGTCTCTGCCCTCTCACACTCTGTTCCCAATTGATTAGCCACTCGAGGCCTTACAAGTTAAACGAAATGAAATCTTTGCAAACATTTCGAGCAGGTACTTGCCTGAGCTTGTGGTATAAACACTGGAGCGTCGCCGCTCCACACTATCGAGCACGTGATCCATGGGACTCGATGCACGTCGCGAGCTGCGACTGCCACGTTTGCCTCGATAGCCACGCACACTGGCACGTCTTTGCATTATCGCCGATACGGAAATTGAGTAGTCCTCCTCATCGTCCACATCGCCGACGCCATTTTGTTGCTCGTATGGAAGGTCCTGCGGCTGATAATGTGAATGCTGTTGTGACTCGTGATAGTTATAGGCGTTGCTGTCGACGTCGCTGCTCTGATTATGTGCTGTGGTGTGCAAATCTGTGCGGAGCAAACACACAAAAAACTATTAAACTAGTGCTGTAAACTTACTCTTCCAACTATCGTTTTTCTTTATAGTTTCCTCTTGCCCATACCGTTCAGTTCATAGGATCTGTTATCGTCCTGTGAAGCAGTTCTGCGAGCATGTGATTTATGTGTTAGACGACGATTTACAAAAAAGGTAATTTGAAAAAGCATTGCATGACAGTATTACTTACCTGCGTCCCCTTTGTCCTCGATAGTATTCTCGACGCTCGTCGGCGCTGCTCTGCATCTGCCAGCCTCCGCCTCCTCCTCCTCCTCCGCCTTTGTCCTTATCCCAGTCGCATGGCGGCGCCCAGGTCACGGATAATTGATGTGGTGAGGTGACGCCCGAGTTGTGCTATATAAGTTATTCAACTTTAATTACAACTAAAGCGCTTCGCACAAAGTTTCTTTTACATTTAAATGGGAATCGCACACTCTACGTATACTTTATATTTAATTTATCATAATAATACTCTTGTAATCACTTTTATTTTACATATAAGTTTTATAATTTATTTAATTAACATTAAATGTATTTTAAATCTCTCTTTCAGAGTCTTTTCGAGTATTATTATTTCTTTTCGTTTTTCTAGGTTTTTTTTTGTGCCGCCGTAGCGCTTTGGAGCAGCTTTGCGCGCAGACTGAACGGCTTAGCAAGCTTGGCAGAGCCAGCAGGCCACATACAGGACATCAAAAGGACACACACCCGCTCGCCAGCTAGCCAGTGTGGAGTTAAATTTTTTCTAATAATGAATGAATATGAATGAAGCGTAGAGAGCCAAACCGAAACCCCACCCAGAGATTCGCTACTCGGACTCGGACTCGCGGACTTATCAAAGCCAAAACGTGCCCAAAACACACACACATAGAGACGGCGCGAACGTTAAGGAATTTACATAGACACGCGCCCGGGCATTGAGGTAGGGGAGTAGAAGGACGTCGGGCAGGTGACTGACCACTCGTTGACTTCCTTGCCCAGTTGAAACGAAGACGAATGAGCGTTAAAATCGCTAACGGCATGTGATAACAACAACGACGCTGAGCGCCGGGCGTAGCCAACAGCACAAGGAGTTCCAGTCCAGAACTGGACAGAACAGGACATTGAATGTTCATTTAGATGGTTGTGATTGTGTGTGTGGGTTGGTATGTGTGTGTGTGTGTGTGTGTTTGTGTATGGTTGGATTGAGTCACGTTGTATTCTTGGCTGGCCACTGGCCACTGGCATGTAAATGAAAATCAAACATGCAAGGGTTGATAAAGAAAATCGCAAAATTACAACAGCAACAAAACAACAGACACACAGTAAGAAATGAGGCAGACATACACACCTACACATTGGCTCACACATACTTGGACATATTCCGCGCCCACTATTGAAATATGTTTTCAACTTTTATAACATTTAGCTGTGTTTTTTGTGTTTCGCTTTTGCTTTCGCTTTCACTTTCCCTTTTAACTTCGGGCTTTTCCAGATTTCACTATCGTTTAGCCTTTTGCGAACTGGCCTTTTAATTAAATGAACTTCTGCCAGCCTTCTATTTTATGTGTGTATTTTTTGTTCGCTTCTGCCCTTTTAATTAACGTCAAAATTTATCTGTGCGTGCTTGGCGATGTCTGATGTCTCTGGCTCACTCCCTCATATCGAAATCGAAATCATGTCGCACGTGTAGCGTAATTTGTTGTTGGCTTTTTATGGGTTCATTAGCCGCTGCAGCCGCCGAAACTAAACAGCGAGACAACTAAAGATGAGCAGTCAGTCAGGTTGAGTCGCTGTTGACCCAATTGCCACACCCACAAAACAAACACATATGTGGCTTTTAAGTGGATTTCCATGTTCGATTGCAGTTTTAAGGTGTTGCTTTCCCTTGTCATAAATCTAACAATCAAACATGGCTGGCCAACGCCTTGGGCTATGCAATATATTTCTTTTTATATATGGCTTTGACCCAAAAAAAAAAAAAAAAGAAAATACATTTGGCCAACAGACACTTGGGAATTTGGGTTAAGCGCGTAGAATATTAATTAATGTCTCGGCGATCGATGTGACCATTTTACTTGTATCCACCGTTGGTCGCTGCTCTTGTCTCATTTTCCGATACAAGCATTTGTTGCACTTTGGCTGCCTTGATTTAATATTTCTTCTCTCGAATTTGAAGGACTTTTCCGAGCTGCTGTCATAATGCAAACACACTTCGCCCAGTGAACTTTCGCTGCTAGAACCTCGACATAGACAATAACTATGCCTCGGCGATGCGGTCAATTCTCTGTGAGGGTAGCCCACTGTTTGTTTGTCGTTCTCCACATTGTTGTGGATGATTTGTCGCGTGAAGTCTGCCAACACCTCGGGATCTAACTGCATTTTATCAAGTTCACCGTGCCGGCAATTGTTTTGTATCCACGCACGTGTTTCGCCGCAGCCCACAAAGAACTCTCTCGTTGGCGACAAGTGATTTGGTATTTCTGTCACACAACCGAAACGATTGAACTTGCCGAAGCCAAGATCGAATATGTTGGGAGCTAATGGCGGCGGTTCGTGTCCTTGCCAGCTTTTATACTTGAAAGGACCCACCGCCGACATTTGCCCCCGTTTTTCGCCACAAAACAATCGATTCTTGTTCGTGCAATAGTTCCAACTCTCGAAGCTCATCGCATCGCCGTGCCACGTGAAATCCACTTGCAAGTAATCGGTGAATGCCATGTTGTAGATCTTTTTCAGCTTGCCACGTTCGTGCAGCACTTTGTAGCAGATGTTGTGCGGCGGCGACAACTCAATGTAGCCATCGCCATGGAACTTGTTGTCGCAAAAGACGCCCACGTATCGCGATCCATCTGGCCATACATACATGCCATAGTCCTGCATGCCCAACGCATTCTGGGAGCCACAGAATTTGCTGCCTGTGGGAAAGTACGTTATGCTCGACTGCTGCTCCTCTTGTCTGTAGATTATTCTTCGATGTGGCATATCGATAAAGTCCCGAGCGATTACTTGTACAATATAAATGTATAAAATATAAATGTAATCTTATTTTTGAAGAAACTCGTAAACGAAAACAAATTGAACAGTCAATGCAAAATATAAACAGGTTGTTTCAACAATAAATCAACGAATGAAAGCTAATACCAATAATCGGTCAATAGACATAACACACGAAGGCGACTCTTAAGGATTGTTTAACTGAGCAAACTAGTAAGAAACCTACAGTCGAGTGTGCTCGCCTCATTACACTATTTCAATAAAACCATATTCTAAGAATATACAAAAAAAAATCTAAAAATATACTGAAATATTAAAAATATACTGAAATACTAAAAATATACTGAAATACTAAAAATATACTGACACATATCGTTTCAGATATTCATGGTGAATTAAAATTGTGTGAATTTGACATAAATAAGGATTAAAATGAATTCCAACTAGTCGTTTATATTTTTAGATTAATGCAGTATTTTCTATACTAAGTGATTGACTAGACAGCATATCAATGGCAAAGATAATAAACTCTTTCAAATTAAAATTTTGTTGCCATGATTCAAATCAAGTTCTAAACTTTTGTGTGTCCCAAACTTTTTGTTGCTTGGATGGTGAAATTTAAAGCCTATTTTTTTAAGGGAATTATATTTTTGCAGAGCGTTAGAATAAAATATTTGCTGTGCACAAATTTGAATAATTTACTGCAAATTTCATTCCATGCAAACTACTAAAAACTGCTAAGGGGAAATCACATATATTTAGACAACAAGTTGCACATTCTGCACTAGAATTTTTTTTGTTAACATTTCAAATTGTTTTATAACCAAAACTACAGCTCAAAAACGGAACGATTAATGTCAATAAAGCTTGCTGGACGTTTCATATACGATTGAACCACATAGAGATTGTCGCCAGCTTTCTTTTGGGCCATCCAATAGGCAGTATCGAAATTATCCTTGGTCTTCTCCACAAGTGACACTTCCGAAGGACTCTCCGAAACAGTTTGTGTGGCTCCAGAATCGACATTCTCTGGATCCGAGGTGCTGGTCCATTCGCGTGCTCTGTGCAACGGTGGCAGCGCTTCACCTGGACGACTACGTTCCCAAAGTCGAGTGAACTCTTCAATCTCCTTCTGCTCCCGCTCATGATGTCTTCTTATGCACACTTCAGTGATTGTTTGCTGGGCATTCTTTGGTCGATCGGCAGCAAAAAGAAAGTCGGCAGTTGCTCGATCTGGCTCAGATTTCGCTTTGCATAGTTTGGGATAATAACGTTCGCGTCGTACTTCTTTTTTGGGTGTATAGAGCGTGATGTTGGTCAATTGCGATTCCTCGGTTGCCAGATTATTTCCAACAATCTTGCGACAAAAGTCCGGCAGTGGTTCAATCACGTGCTGCTTGTGCGCCCCACGACAATGTCGCTTGATCCAACTACGCTCCTTGGGACAATTCACATAAACACTCTTCGAGAAGGGCGGTTGTCTGTCGAGCAGCCAGCCATTATCGGCATTGAAGATGCCTTCTTCCACATCGTAGCAGCCATCGGGCACCGTTCGTGCCAATAGATTATTGGTCAAGTAAGATGTAGGACCCACAGGTTGTTGTCCGTAGAAACGTTCCGCCTGATAGCGACGATCCTGCGGCGTCAGATACTTCCATTCATCGCATAGAAATTCACCATTTTGGAAGCTGCCCTCAACGTGGAGACCATCGTTAAACCACATGTCATCAATGCTCACCAGTTTGCCCCGCACAAACTCCCCCTTGATGGTGAAGCGATAAGGCAGCGCTAGCTTCAGATGTCCATAGCCATGGAATTTGCCTTGCACGAAGCGGCCACGATACTCGCTGCCATCGGGGAAGCGATAGCTGCCGAAGCCATCCATCATGTGCAGATCCTCGTGCCAGGAACCTTCATAGGTGCTGCCGGTAAGAAAACGCATCGATGCCCTATGCAATTCCTCATAATTGCTGGTTAAATTCTCAGTCATTCTCCTGCTTCCGATTTATGTTTTGTGTGTGCTACTGCAGCGTGTTAGTTTTATTCAACTCTGTGTGGTGTTGTTGTGTTTTACTATGCCTACTTGACCCACTTAAGAGTACACCAAATGGTGCCCAGTTTGCTGAGATTCCACATTAGCTTTATGACTTAACGACTGCGCATTTGTGTTGTGCCTGAGTGCGTGAGTCGTGTGTTCTATTGTCCTGGGTGCGGTCTAACTGCCCATCTGCATGCGCTACGCTGCGCTGCGTTGATGACCCCACTCAAATTATATGTGTTGCTTTTAAAGGGAACACAAAACAGCGATTTAATCAGATACGGACTAAGGACTTTTTACTTTACTAGGTTGAGTATGCGTTCATTAAATTGTTTACATTAAAATATTGCATTCCAGTTTAATGGCTTAAAAGAGAATAGATCTGTCAGTCCCTTACAGTTTTTCACTCATTAAAAAATTGATTTTTATACTAAAAACCGATTCTATTCAATAGATTCCAGAAATCATATTAAAGCTAAATCTGTCATTTAAATGATGCAATACGAACTCTGCCAAATCTATTATTAGATAAGAGACCCCATATTATTGTGTTTCTTTTGTCATTATTCAAGTAATACGATCATTAACCTGTGCAGGTATTTTTTTAATTTCGCATTTATGTGATTTCAACAGAAATTGTTTGCAGGAATCATTTCGTAGAAATTTGCTCGTATACAGCTAATGATTTGGCGAATGATTCAAAAGACTTTTAAAGGTCTTTATAGCCAGCTTGACTTTGTAATATTATATTCATCATTTCGGTAGAAATTTGTTGCTGTAATAACATGAATTTTCGAAAAAGGCTATAAGTTTTAATGTAGGTAAAACATATTACCCTCTAGGACAACTTTACATTTATCAATTTTGTCTGAACTGTATGCTGCTTTATACGGTATTAACCAGAAGTTCATTGCTCACATTGTACGATGACTGTATTATCATTTTATAGAGTCGCTTTGGAGATTCGAAAGTGAACAACACCTCAAGCCTGATTGCATTAGGAATCTCTTTATAGAAGCCATTCATATAATGAAAACTCCCCTAGGGCATTCACTCGTCTACTTAGCCATAATAAGCTGCTCGTTCAGGTAAATTTTCTAAACGAGTTACAAACGATTTGATCTGTTAGCCGCCTTTGGCATCCATCCAAGGCATGGTTAGGTTTTTCGACCAGGTGCTGCTTGTTTATGGCTATTGGTTTTTGGTTTGGTTTTTGCGGCAGCTGCGCTTACTGCTCAGTGCTCGGTGCTCTGCACGTGTGTGTGTGAGTGTGGGGAGCAAATCGTAAGCACTCCCTGGTGTCCAGTAAATCATGCTCACTTACCTCACTGTTGGCGCCTGTGGCACTGTTGGCGCCACCACTTCCACTGCTGGCTACGCCAGAGCCACCTCCACATCCAGGCACGGAGCTCACGCATCGAAAGTCCACAGAACCACCTGATGAACGCCGTGGCTTGCCAATGTCCAGCCGCAATATGCCCGGCTTGGGACGACGCGGCATTGCGGCTGGTGTGCTGCGCATGGAGTCCGCGGACTCGGCAGTTGGCTCCACATTTTCATTCGCCCCATTCGTTTGCATCACACAATTGTAACTCAGCTGACCCTAAGCGAACTTAACTAAACCGTGTTGAGCTGGAAGCCGCGCAAACACGTCCGCTGTGCAGCGCCAACGCGAACGTACTATGCGAGTATATCCATGTCCTGGCCAAGGAAGCAACAATTACGAGACCAGCAGACAGCAGACGGCAACAGCAGCAACAAAAGCGTAAATAAAATGTGAATTAAACGAGTCGACGCTGACGTTGGCGTTGGCGAAGCCACGCAATAAATGTGAATATGAATGTACGTGGAAAAAGTGAGTGTGTGTGAGTATGAGTATGAATACAAGTGTGAGTGTGTAAGTGAATGACGTTCACGAGGCGACAGGACACGCGGCACTTTCAACTGCTTCTCGTTGCTGTCACATAGCTCACATGTTGATGATTTTGCCGTAGCAGTCGACGTGCACACACTGCGTATGGGTGATGTGAAACTTCCAGTGTTCAGGGTCAGGCATTGGCCTCCTGTTATAGGAGCACTATATTTACATGCCTTTTAGCTTTGTGTAATTATGTCCCGGGCCTCTGCCCCAAAAAGTGTCAAAAAAAAGCTGAAAAAAATATCGCATGTCGTGCGTTTTTCATTTTTCATTTGCTCATCGCTCCATTAGTGCGCTTCACTTCGCTTCGCTCTCTTTTTTTTTGCTGTATTTTATTTTTTGTTTTTGTTTTTGTTTTATATTTTGTAGTTGCGCTGTCCTGGTAATTATGACCGCACACGAGCTGCTGCTGTTGCCTTGGGTTTGTTTTCTAATTTTCAATATGCGATACGCTCGTTCACACACACGCCCCTTTGGCCACGCCTCCTCCCGTTTCCTATCTGGACTCGTATATAGTGGAGGCAGCCAAGCCCACTTGCTGTGTATGTGTGTGTACTCGCATGTCCTGCTGCTGGAATGCTGTTCGCTGTTCACTGTTACAAGCGAAGCACGTTAAATTAATTGAACACCAAAGTGTGCAACGCCAGCAACAACAATAACAATTATAAGAGGAACAACAACAGTGACAACGACACTCGCCTGGCAACTGGCACTTAAAACTGCATGTGTGCATTTTATTTTTTTTATTCACTTTATTTTGTTGCCTGAACTTAATGACATAAAATAGAATTAATCTAATATTAAATAGCTTTTCTTTTTGCAAAAAAAAAATGCTCATGGAATGTGTGTGTGTGTGTTTGTGTGTGTGACATATGTATGTGTGTGTGCGCATGTTTTTCGATCTCTTTCTTTCGCACGATTTATGCTTAGTACAAATTTCAGTTTCAGTCTCAAAAATTGTTGCATAAATTAACTAAAACCATTTACGTACATTATTTTAATTTTAATGCGAATTTTGTTTTAATTTGTTTTTTTTGGTTTTAGCTATGTTAAAATGAGAAATCAAATGCCCTAAAATCGTTAGGAAAATCGTCGGTTCGCTTAAGCTACTTATTCAGCTAGTTTGATTGTTTAATTAAATTTAAATTCGTTTTAAAACTATCGAATGTTGAAATGTTTAAACTATCTACCTGCTTTGCGAAGTTCCCCTTAAAACCCACTCAAAACCACTCGCAGTGTGGTAATCACTTGTACGCCAATTTTACCCGCCAGGCAATTGTTAGTTTCAGTGTGTTTGTGTGTGTGTGTGTGTGTTGTGGGTGCCGCAGCTGCAGTAAATTTATAGAGTTACTCCCCGAAAATATACGAACACACACACGACCACATAAAAGTGGCATCGATTTATGCATAAAATGCTTGATGCTGAAAAATTTATGAATAACAAACATTTTGCGTGCACACACAACACAATCCACAATGTGTGGTCTCGGTGTGTATGTGTGTGTGTGTGTCCTTGTTGCCATTGCCAGGCTTGGCTTATTTGCTTTGCCATACGATATATTTTCCAGCAAGTCAAATCCGTAAGGAAGCTGCAGTGTTTTTGCTCTACCGTTTCTCCATTTCCTTTTCTCCCTTTTACGCTTGTGTGAATGTTTGCTTAGCTTAATAACCAGTTTTTCTCAAACATGAAAAGTTGGCCAAGTTAAGCAGCAATTGGAGGGGCTTTTATTATGTTTCGTGGTTCGTGCCACGGGCGTATGATAAATGCGACCTGTTTTGTCCACCTAATGAATTGCCTGGCTGCTGCCTGAAAGCTTGTCTGTCTTTCGGCTGGCTGACGTTGTGTCTTACATGCGAAATACTTTCACTTAGTTTATTAATACTTAAATACACATTGAGCTTAAGCATTATGCTCGCTAATTGACTTATAGCTAAGCTTATTCATACCTTTCGCTTGCTTTTTTCTCCATCTCTTGTGAGCTTGAGTGTCTGTGAATGTGTGTGTGAGTGTGAGTCAGTGTTCATGGCATTTCAATGAGCATGTCGTTCGTTTGGGTTAATTTGGTCATTTAGTCTATTGATTTTCATATTAACTAACTTACATCTCTATCTATTCTATCTCGTGTAGCTGGCCTTAAAAATTGCCATTGCTTAAGGCTATGTCTACGAAAAATACTCACTTAACAGCTAATAAACGCACACATTACGGTTGGTAGTGGTTATTACTTGGTTCTTGGGGAAGATGGGAAACATTTGCGGGGACAATGTTCAAAATGTTGTCACTTTGCCCAAACGCATGCCAAGCAATTTACGACGCTTTTTGGCGCTTAACTTAGTCCAAATGGTGCTGCTGCCCTCGACGAGCAGAAATTCATCGCATAAATCATCCGTTTCCTTTACCGCCATGCCGCCATAGAAATGATCCTCCTGATACTTCTCAGAGCGTGAGTCGCCGGATACGAAACCGCTTTCGGGCCGAGACAATGAGGCGGTATGCCAGGGCAGCTGTTGAAACCATCGAGCCACTTTAGCCGTCGACGAAAGCTGTGAAAATGAGCACAGAGCATAAACAAAACGACACAAAAAACACAAAAAAAAATGAAAGTCAGTGTGTAAATTTATGCAAATGAGTTATGTGCGCAAATTGCTGTCCACCAGTGCCCCAAAGAGTGTGAGAGAGTCAGATTGGAAATACGAGAAGAAGAAGAGTGGGAGGCTGCACGACACTTGAGATTTTTTTTGCGTGTAACTTCTGCTTGCCATCGTTTTTCATTTATCAAGCGAGATTTATGCACTGCCTGTTTGGCCATTCACAATCCAGGCGCGTAATACAAATGCGCGCAAAAGTATGCAGCACTTTTTTGCCTTGCCGCTTTAGCTGACAATTCGCGCTGCGCTCGAAAGTATGCAACAATTTACTGGCGCTGCTGCGACTACTGCTGAAAACTCATTAGGAAAATTGTTCAATGTTGCGTAAAGTGCACAAATGGTTTGCCTAGAGAAAGTACGAAACATAATGATTATATATGGCTGTGTGTTTCGACTATTTATATGCATTTTCAGTTTTATTTGCTGTTTGTTGTTCATTGTATGTATTGTTGTTTGTAGCTTAATAAATAATCATTTAAGTATAATGTACTTAAAGAGTTGCTGCAACTAATTAGTTTTTATTTATGTGTAATATAATTATTTTCTGATTTCACTGGTTATTCATTGAGCAAACAATTTTGGAAGTATTACATTAAATAACAACGAATTACAAAATAGTTTTATTTTTCTTTAAACTAAAATATTCGTAAATATAGTTTTTAGGGGAGAACTTATTAACTACACATTTTTTGACACTTTAATAGGGGAGAGAAAATACTTTTTTCCATATAATTATTTAATTTTGTTTTTTTTTTATATTTTTTCTTGAATCCTAGAATTTCTTGTTAATTATAGTATTTTGTGATATGCTGCAGTTTGTATCCTGTAGATAATGTTTTTGAAAAATACTTTCGCATGACTAGAGAAGTTCTGCCGACAAACTTAAAATGCAAACTACGATTATAACGAAATTTGCGCTATTATTTAATACTGTTACTCATACTCTGACGCACTCAAATTCTCATTCATAGTCACATTCATTCACACACTCGCAACTTAGCTTAACTGGACTACTATTCATAATTCATAATTCAAGAGCTGATCCATCTATCGCTCACTCCTCACTTTGTGGTATGCCTGGCCCAGGCTGTTCGCTGCACTTGGCTCATCATTTGGCTGCGGTTTGGCACCTTCTCGCTGGTGCTGCGAGTGATGAAACTGGGCGTGGCCGACAGCTTACGCTGGTGACCCGCCTCATCGGTGACCCGCAAGAGCACGGTATTGAAGCGTGTTTCCCTCGCATTATTATTATTATTACTACCGTTTCCGTTGCCGTTGTTGTTGTTATTGCTGGTGCTATTGCTGTGGCTGCTGCTGCCCGGGCTCAGATTGTTATTGCTGCTGCGTTGCCGGGGCGACGAAGGCGAGTCCAGCGTCGAGGAGCTGCGACTCGTGTCGCGAGTGCCAGTTGAACCGCCGCCGCAGGCCAAGCCAGCGAGATTGCCATTGGAGACGGCCACCTTGAGTTGTTCCTCCAGATTGTTGAGGTTCTGCTCGATGCTCAGACGCAGGTCCTCGTTGAGCGAAGTGCTGCCCGTGAACGAGTTGCGATTCAGCGTGCCCAGCGGCGATGGCGTTAAAGTTCCCGCATTGAGTCCACCTGGTGATGTCAGGAAATTGAATGCATTGGCTGCACTATTGTTGTTGTTGTTGTTATTGCTCAGGGTTGAGGGCGTGGCTGGTGTGCAGGACAACGGATTGACAAAGAAGTACGAGTTGTGCGGCGATGCCGTCGGCGTCTGTTGTGTCTGCTGCTGCGCTTGCTGCGTCTGCGTTGCATTCGCATTAAGATTCAGCGCCTGCAGGCGATTCAGCAGCTCCTGATTGACTTGAAACAGATCCTTAGAGAGCGCATCCTGCTGCTGCTGTTGTTGCTGTTGTTGTAGCTGGCTGCTGATGCCATGCAGTTGGCTCATAGAGGGAAAAACACTGCCACCGCTAGCGCCTACAGGCGGTGTTGGCGGCGTCAATTGCTGCGACGAAGTTGCCGAGGAAGACGGTTGTTGTTGCTGTTGCTGTTGCAGACTCTGCAGGTTCTGGAGATTCTGACTCTGCTGATTGAGACCGCTGAGCTGATGGCTTAGCGAGGTCAGCTGCTGATTGATGTTGCCCAGATTGTTGATCTGCTGATTGATGGTGGCCAAATTGTTGTTGTTGCTGGTCGCTTGCAACAGCAATTGCAGCTGCGATTGTTGCTGCTGTTGGTGTTGGAAAGGGGGATGCTTGAAGTCAATAACACTGCTGCTTAACTCGATTAATGAACAACAATACGAACAGCAAATGAACAAACAAACAAACAATGAGAGAGTTAAGTGAAAAACGTGCAAACGAAAACGCAATAAAGAAAAAAAGAAAACATAACTCGGCGGGCAGCAAAATGTAAAATAAACATGCAATGCAAAAATATTTTCATTTCTTCAATACAATTCATTATCGAATACGATTCGATTACTTCGCTTCGCAACCAAAATTATGAAGGCATAAATCAAAGCGAAATTTGTTTTTCGAGGGAGGAGCGCAAAGGAGGGCAAACAACATAAACTCTGCAGTTAAGTGACGAGACTTTGACTCACCTGTGGTGCCATTCCAATGTTCGCCGAGGTCAGCCCGGCGCTCTGTTGCTCGTTGTAGGCTCCCAAAGAGGCGAGATGTTCGAGTAGCTCTCGATTCTGTTGCAGCAGCTGTTGAGTGCGCGCCTGTGAAGGAAATTATAAGAGGAGGTAAGTATAAGTCGAGAGTAGTTGACTTCTTCTGGTATTTACCTGCGCCTCGATGCGCGCATTTGTCTCCGAGATGAGCTGCTCACGCACCAGCATCAATTGTCCCAATGCCTGACGCGTCTGCTGTGCCTGTGCCTCCAGCTGATCCTTCAGCTGTGTAATCTCAGTGCGCGGTGATGACGGCGATCCTGGTGATTTGTCCTCCACATCGCACTAGGAAAGAATGAAGAAAACATTTCAAATTCCGTATTTTCTTTACCTCATACTGTTATAAATTTCACAACTTATGTGCACTATTTATAATTTATTTTATTTATAGTTCATATCTCGCCAACTTTTATTAACTGTGTAAAAACTATGCCAGGAAAACTATTTTGAAATTCTTTACGTTGTTTACATTTCATTTCAAAATAAAATAAAAGTATTTTTTTTATGTTTAAGCATCACGAGCTTTCTCGAAAATTACAGCGAAATGTATTATTTTTTATTTGACGCATGCTGAGTTTAGTACACACAAGACGTATACTTAATTTTTAAGCGTTGCGAAATTTCTAGAAATTTTGATGAGCAAATTTTTGAATTCGATTTAAATAAATTTTGATGGGTATTGAATACATAAACGCTCCATTTGATTTGTTATATTTTTAGAGTATTCTAAAATGTATTTATATTTATTTTACAATTATAAATAAATATATAAAGAGAGAGGGAGAGAGAAAAGGGCTTAGAATTTATTGCAATTCCATGCGATTTGTTGGCTTTGCTTTCTATTTTTCTATTTACACATCGAACAATGAAATATTTGTTTACATTGGTTTATATTTAATTATTTGGCGCATGTGATGTTTATTTATATTAAATGCACAATCAATTTTTAAATAGTCAGGCGGTTGAATAGGGGAGCTTTAAAAAAAAGTGCCTCGATATAATGTGAATTCAAATGTTATTTTATTGTCGATGCCTTTGTTTTTACTTTAGGATAAACAAAAAGCATTTGTTGTTGGTGTTATTTTTGAATATGAAATTTATAGAAATGACCTAAACGAAATACAGACTCGTACTCTAATGGGTTTTTACTTTGGTGCGCCACTTTATGGCATTTTAATTGTTAAATTCTTGAATTTAATATGCTGATAAGTGCTTAATAATTACTTCAATACGATTTGATAGAAGTAGGGGAATTTCTACGCAGATTTCTACTCACCAGCAAGTTGGGCGATTTGCGTAGACTCGACTGTGTTGGCAGCAGCTCCAAGTGGTTTGGCCTCTGTGGTTGCGTGTGGTTCAAATCGGGCGTTATGGCCAAGTGATCTATAAATTA
The DNA here is from genome assembly GCF_009650485.2 of Drosophila albomicans. Taxonomy (NCBI): domain Eukaryota; kingdom Metazoa; phylum Arthropoda; class Insecta; order Diptera; family Drosophilidae; genus Drosophila; species Drosophila albomicans. The sequence goes on along the minus strand of NC_047629.2, from coordinate 43,119,843 downwards.
TGGAGCAGAATGGTTACAGATTTAGTGAACGCAGCTACGAGTTGAAGCCATTTATCAAGGTCGCACTCACACACACACACGGTCTCACGCACACATACTTTCACACACTTGTACACCTGCTGTTCCTTTGGTCAGCGGCTTTTTTGCACTTAATTTCCACTTAATTACAGCAGCTTGATTTCAATATTTGTTTTGATTATGCTGCGCATACAATAAATAATGATATAATTATACACACCCCACTTCGTCCCCCCTTCGTCTCCCTTTAACATCATTTCCCACCCAAGAGTCCTGCATAGTTGATTGCCGTGTTTATTTTGGGTATTGTTCGCTTGATATTTGATTTGTGTGCAAATATTTTAACAATTTTCTGAGAGATGCTGCAAAAACTGAAATTTAATTTTCATCGTAGTTTTCCATTTTTGTTTTTGCCGTTGCGCGTGTAAATGAAAAGTGGCCAGCGATGATGTGGAAAATCGTAAAATTCGTAACGTAAGCGAGGGCGAGCGAGACAGGGAGAGATCATATAAATATTTCAGCTATTTGGCGCTCACCTCGCACCTGAGTCGGAGGCTGAGGCTGCTGTGACTGCTAATAACTGCGTATTGTTTCACTTGAAAGCATTTGAAAAATTTTCCCTCGCCATTTGCAATTAGTTTGACGCATTTAATTGTTCATATAACTAAATTTTGCCACTCACACCCCACTGAATATTATTTGTGAAACAAGGATTTTGAGCTACGCAAGGTTAAAATTACGACTACAAAATGATTACGTATGTGATGCACATGTTTTACTCCAGCTATTTTCGTACATCGATCCATCAAGTTTCAATCGAAATGACCTAATTACCAATTGAGTAGAAGACACAAATAATGCCTAAACATGCCAACAGCTGCAAGTCAACGCCAAACAATTAGTTTGAACAATAAAACAAGCTGTTAACATCAGTGCAAACAAGTGGCGAAAATAGACAACTTAAAAGTGCTCAAAGTTCTTAGAATTTCCCTTTCAACCTACAGCTTAGGATTATGTTAATGTCTATTTTGAAATTATTTATAATCATAGCAACAGGAGACTACAGTTAAATTTATTTAACTACTATCATCAAAAAATATAAAACAAAACAATAGATAAACGCTAACCATTTTTCATTAGAACAACAAATTTCGGAAATATTTTTAAAATATACCAAATTAATATATACAAAAATTTACATTTGGTATATTGATATATTACAACTTTTAAAATATGCCATAAATTACAAAATATTCCAGATGGTCAATAAAAGCAACTAAATTTTAGAATTTTAAACTGAATCACAAAGTCTTAAGTATGTACCAAAAATTGTGACTATGTTAAAGCTTTAAATGTCGGTGTTATTCTTAAAACATATGAAATTAATATACCAAAAAATACTGAAATATAGTATATTAATATGTTATATTAATATGTTAAATATGGTATATTAATATGTTACTGCATTTAAAATATACTAAATCATGCATGTGGTATATTGATATACTACTACATCTTAAATATATAAAATTACTTTTTGAATAATCCCAAACCAAAACAAGTAAGAAAGCTACAGTCGAGTGTACTCGACTGTGAGATACCCGCTACCCATTTTGAATAAAAGAAATATATTTTGCGGTATTTTCTCAAAATATACCGAATATGCTGCAAAAATACTAAAAAATACCAAATGGTATATTTGGTACATAGTACCGCATTCAAAATATACCATAGACGTCACAATATACCGATTGTCAGCCAAAGCAACTAAGACCCCTAGTAAGTAGGCGTTTTTGACCATACAAAAGTATTTCTTTAATAACTTCGACAATTTTTATCTGATCGCACCCATCATAACTACTATAATAGTTATTATATATACCAAAACTCGGAACTCTAGCTTTAAAATTACGCTTGTTATTCGATTTTTTTGATTTGCGGGGGCGGAAGTGGGCGTGGCAAAAATTTGAAACAAACTTGATCTGCGTGCAAACATAACAAATGCTGTCGAAAAAAAATTATAGCTCTATCTCTTATAGTCTCTGAGATCCAGTGTCTCATACGGACAGACGGACAGACGGACAGACACACAGACGGACAGACGGACATGGCTATATCGTCTCGGCTGTTGACGCTGATCAAGAATATATATACTTTATAGGGTCGGAGATGCCTCCTTCTACCTGTTACATACATTTATAATAATACATTTATAATAATAGTTATAATACCCTTCTACCCTATGGGTAGCGGGTATAATCAGGAATACCAAAATTCATGACTCAAGCTTTAAAATTACGCTTTATCGACTATATTATTTTATACAAATTTGAATTTCTCTTTAAATTATTGTAGGGAAAAAAACTATAGCATACTTTTAAACTGCATTTAGTAGTCAAGACCTTGTCCCTGACAACAGTCTCTTGTGGCTTTTGATTTAATCGCTGAGCGATTATTATTAGGTTTTATTACTATCTCATGTACATGACATCTTTCAGCATAGACACAAAGGCAGCATCTGTTGCTCATAAGCTCAAAGCGAACACAACCCACATCGCACATCGCACATAGCACACACAACCCACAACAAACGGCAGCTAAGCGAAAATAATTTTTTTAAAAAGTCAACAGACGCCCGCAAAAATATGAATATTAACAAGTGAGCAGGCGTTGCTATGAAATAATCGACTACAAAATACCCAGCAATAATCAGAATTAAAATTAAATAATGCATTGCATTCCTTTGTCTAAGAACTAAGTATCAACTGTATTATTTCAATCATAAATTACAGGGTATTCATAATTAGACCGCCATATATAGAAAGAGTAGTAAAAATTTGTGCGGTTTGCAAAAGGCAAATAAATATATTAATTATTATTTTTGGCACACGCCCGTCTTGGCCATGCCAAATGCCAAATGTTGAATGCCAATTGCGGTCTCCTGTATGCCGCCTCCAGAGCAGCCACGCCCACACGCCTATACACCACACGATGACACGTGATTTTTGCGTGTAACGCGGCGACAAAAGTTTCGGTTTTGTATTACAACAGGTAAAAGACACGACGAGCTTGCTCAAAATGGCGCAGCGAATGAGCCAAACACAATACGTCTATAATCATCCATCCATCCATCTGTCTGTCTGTCTGTCTGATGTAGGCAGAAGAAGTCGCCGTCGCCCCATTCAACTCATACTCGAGATACTTGAATATATTAGCTATTATCTGCGAATTTTCAGCGAATGATGTCGTGCGCTTGTTTTAGACGGCAGAAGAAACAACAGAAGGTAGAGAGAGGCAAAAGAAAAAGACGAAATTGAAATATTTCTTTCTGTTTGGTTTTACTTTTTTTCTCTGTTGTTTTCTTTTTTGTGCCCCTTCATTGCTTATTGCTTTGGCAGCGACGACGTGGCGTTGGTGACGTCAAAGTGCTTCGAAAATGGTGAAAAGCCGCTTTGAGATGATTGGAAAATTAAGGCAATACTCGTGTACGCGATGAAGTGCTTTTTTTCGAATTTCTGCCACACACATGCTCAATATTTCAATGCTTTACATTATAGAAATACGTATTTTTTGTTGTGGTAATGAAATGTATTAATTTGTTTAATTTCCCCATTGCCATTCGCTTTTAATTGTTTATTAATTTTTTTGTTGCTGTTGCTTAAATTCTTAAATGTGCTATCGTTTAAAATGTCCTCTGCAGTTTACATTGTCTCTGTCCAAGTTGTGCTGTGCTGTGTAAAATGCAATTTAAATGCAAATTTTGTGGCTCGCTTTGCATCGAACTGAATTCGAAATTAAACAGCAACGAAATTTGCATTGCAATGCCAAAACTGAAACCCAATTGCAAAACTAATGCAGTCCAGAAGGGGCCACAAGTGGCCAGACGACACGAGACGAGATGAGTCGAATCGAGTCGTTGGTTATCCCCAGGAAATGGCAAAGTCAGCGAGACAGTGTCAACGCCAGCTTTTCATTTATTTATTGCGAGCAACGACCGAGATGAGAGTGGGCGAATCGAATCGAATCGCATCGAGTCGGGTTATCAGACGTTTTATCATGTATACGAGTATGTCTCTGTATCTTTATCTTTATCTAAATACTGTGCACTTACCTTTCTTTGGCGTATCGCTGGCGAGGACACAGAGTCCGCCATCGTCGCTGAGCTGTTGCTCGCTGATTTGCTCCACATCGAGCAGCTCCGACGATGAGACATCGGAGCGTTCGTCATTGGGCTCCAGGGAATTCTTATGAAGATTAAATTTGTGGCACACTTCAAAGGCTTGTCCGACGGTGCGCACAATGCGCATGGCCTGAGACTGCAAAGAGAGAAGGGAGATATATGTTATACTAGATATGTTGAATGGGTAACAAAACAATTAATATTAATCCGCTCGGCAAGCAATTAAGTGAGCCAAGCAGTTGGCAGCAGTAGCAGCAGCAAAAACAAAGCAAATTACGTATACGCCCCGTGGCGTACCCACCTCGGGATCACTTGCCGCATTGCCGGCGCAGGAAATTGCATCCTTTGTGCGATTATTGCATAAATTATCACAGTCCGACCCACAGTGCCCCATTGATGTGCGCTCCAATGGCGAACTGCGACGTCGCTGACGTTCTTGTTGTTGTTGCTGATGTTGTTGCTGGTGTTGTCGTTGTTGTCCTGCTCTGCGCTGCTGCTGCTCGGCGAGCAGCACGACAACTGGTGAGAGACCCGCCTCGATGGGCTCCCTGAAAGAGAGCTTCTTACGCGGCTTATCCGTCTTGGGCCGCTCCAGCATAATGCCTCCAGCTGAATTGCTGCCGCCGCTGCTCAGACTCGAGCTGCTCTGCTGCTCGTAATGCGAGCAACCATCACTGAGACTCTTGCGACGCTGCAACATGTGTCGCTGCTCGGAGCGTTGATACAGCTGCTGTGCACGACGCAACGCCTCCGGCGAGGCAGCGTAATGGTCGCTGGGCAACCGCTTGAACTTGAGACGCGCCTTCAGCACATCGCCGTTGCCATTGCCATTGCTGTTGCCATTGCTCGTGGGCTGCTGCGGCTTATGCTGCGCTTTGCTCGCTGCCACCGGCTGCTCCTTCTTGATGAGATACACCGTGTTCTCGTCGTCGTTGAAGAGTATGTGTCGCGGCTTACTGTCGATATAGGTGTCATCGAGGAAACGCTGCGCTGCCAACGAGGATTGCACCAAAGCTCGAGGCGCCAGCTCGTTCTCATTCTCCACGCAGCCAATTAGTTCGCGTATGTCGAGACTTTTGTTGCGTGCCAGCTGCTTCTGTTTGCGTTGCGCCTTCTTGGCCACCGAGAGCGGTGATTGCGGTGGCTTCTCCTTATGCGGTTTGTCCTTGTCCCCGACGAGCATGTCGCGTATAAGTCCGCCGCCGCTTCGAAAGATATTCCTGTGATAATGCACTTCGGCTGGCTTGTCGCCCATCGCTTGTGTTTGTTCCCCCAGTTTGCTGCACGCTGCTGTTGAAGTTGCAATCGCTGCAGCGGCAGCAGATGATGCTTTGCTGCGACTTCGTGGCCAGGGAAGAAAGTCAAAGGCCTTGGTGATGGGACTGCGTGGATTGGAGGCATCGGACAAGTGTGGTTGCTGCTGTTGTCGCTGCTTGGAGGCAGCGGTCAACGCTAGACTCTTCTCGTGCTTCATGGCCAGCCAATGAACTGTTGCTGTTGCTGTTGCTGAAGGTCGAATCAAAGCGAATCGAATTGATTTGCCAAACTCTTTGCTAAGTTTGTCCCACACACACACTTTTCACTTTTCACTTTTGCACGGTATTTTCTTTGCTTTCACCGAGTTCAATGCTGTTCACAATTCGGCGGCTGGTTCAATGTGCTGCCGATACTCGTATTTGTTTTTTGTTTTCAATAATCGCGGCCAATTAAGAGACTATTAATTTCATAATTGTTTAGAGCTGTCTGTTCGTTATGGCTATTATAACTTTGACTGTGACTGTGGCTATTGCAGCTCCTTGGCCCAGGTTGTTCACACATTTCCAAAACATTTGTTCGCACCTTCAGTTCAAGTATACATTTTCTTTTGTTGATGTTTTTTATGCGTATTTTTTTGAGTTATTTCCAATTATTGGTTTGGGTTTTCGTCTTGTTTCCTATTTTTAAACAATTTCGATTACTTTAAAATTATTTACTTTCATTTTGCGAATTGCATTCGTTAAAATTTCTGCCAGCTGCATTTTCGGGTTATTCTTGGTTCCTGCTGTCAATCTCTTGTGACTTTTGTTTTGGTTTAATCATTGTCAGACATCAAAAATCTCCTAAAGTGAATGATTTGCATTCGTTTGAATCTATTTTGCATATTCGCACTCAGTTCGCAGTTCGCAGTGCTCGATGCTCGCTTTTCGTTTCTGTTGATTTGCATGAATCAGCTGATTGCATTTTGACTGGCACAAAGACAAGCGTTTGAAGGTCTGCTCACAGCGCGAATTTAAACATTTCGTAAGAATTGTGCTTACTAATCGAACTAGTGGCGAGTTTCTCGCTGATTCCGAGAAAACTAATCTGCGCCAAGTAAATTTCTAAAATTGTCAAGCGTTTAATTTTGCTGAGATAAATTTTATATTGCCAAAAAAAAAAAAGAATTAACCAAGAAATCAATTTTTAAAGGCTAGCCTAGCGCTCTATTGAAATTGAAATTAGTTTGTAGAAGAATTTTGTAATTACATATTTAAATCAGTATTATTTTTTTTTGTGAATATTCAAATCAAATCAAATAAGGAATTTTGTAATTATGAATTATATGATAATCAGAAAATCTTTTGTTAGTGATTAAAGATCACTTTTTATTTGTAAATGGTTTTCAAATAAATTATCATATTTTCATGAGCATTTTTTTACATTTCCAGAGAAAATTTATTTTATCCCGAAATTATCATATTTTCATGAGCATTTTTTTACATTTCCAGAGAAAATTTATTTTATGCGAAAAACTAAGAAAAGTATTGTTACATTGACAACTTAAGTTTTCAATATCAAAATTACTAAACCAAAGAATAAATTTCCTAATTAGCATATAATAATTATATCATTACTGAAAAAAAAAGAATTTTCTCTTTAACATATAATAAATTTATGTGATGAGTTTTGTAATCAGAATTACTTTTCATAGTGATTAAAGATTACTTTTTCTTGGAAAAAGATTTTTAAATAAATTCTAATATTTTCGTGAGCATTCTTTTTACTTTTTAAGAGAAAATTTATTTATTTCAACTAAGAAAAGAATTTTTAAATTTACAACAGAAGTCTTCGTTATTAAAATTGCTAAGCAAAAGCAAGAATTGTTTTATCAACATATGATAATTATATAATTATTAAAACAGACGAAGACTTTTGTAATTATATATTGTACTGACTATTGAATATTTCTTGGTAATAAAACTTTAAATCTAAGTTTTTCAAATTCTAATATTTTCCTAAGCACAGTTCTTGAATACAAATTAGTTATTTAAAGGGAGGCTACACTCTCCGTAAAGGGTATTCAGACTTCAGCCTGTCGAATATGCCAATTTATTGGTAGCAATATGATTATGGATAGCGCTGAGCATAAATCATTTTCGCTCGACATTTTCTTGGGAATCTTTCAAAGTGCCTGTTGCTGTTGCCAAGAGTCTGTGTTTGTGCTTGTGTCTGGGTTAGGTTTTGGCTCTGTATTTGTATTTGTGATGAATCTTTGGTCGTACACTTATTTGCTTGTCCATCAATGTTAATTGTGCTGCTGAGCACTTTGTAGGGCGACAACAACAACGAAAACAACGAGAATGAGAACGAGACAACAACAACTAGCAGCTAGTAAGCAAGATGGCATTAACGAGACATCAATTTGAATTATTTTGACAAGTTGCAGACAGAATTACTCGATGTTTGCACAACCGACATGAAACGGAATTACAAAATCGCCCGGCACTTAAAAATCTGATTTATATATAAATCACAGAGATAACACACGCATATTGTATCTCGGTTTGGTTTTTGGTTAAATAAACATTGCGTATACGCAAAGTGGCAAAAGGTGGCAAAGGTGTCGATTGATTGCTTCTTCGTGCGGTGCTCAATTCAATTTGTGCTGACGCAATTGCCAATAAATCAAATTGAAAACTATAAAAAAAGCTGAAAAGCAAGTAAAAGAAAAACTCTGCTGAATTGGCTCAAAGTGTGTGGCAATATGCATTTAGTTTCGAGTCACCACATCAAATGGAAATTTAAATAAATATAACATTGCTTTGGCTGGAAAACTACTTGAATATTTATGGTGCATGGTGTTTGCGAAAAGATCGTTAAAAAAAAAAACAAAAACAAAACTTTGTGCTTCTTTGCCTTTGTGCACACATCACATATTTATGTATTTATTTGATTTTTAATTTCCATTTTCATTTGACTTCTGCTAAAGCCAACGAAAGTCTGCCATGTTCCATGTTTTGTTTGTTTTTTTGCTTTGCGCCTTTTCGTTTTTCTTTTGTCATAAGGGAAAATTTTACAGAAAATCTTTTACGCCACGCACTCGGCTGCCCTTCCACGCTCCCCGCCCCTCCTCTGCCACGCCCCAACGCATATGTAAACGGTTCGTTGCTCGGGCTCGTTTAGTGCCGCATTTTAATGGCTCACACCCTGTGAAAATGTGGTGAAAGAGGTATGCCAACACTTGAGTACCGTCGGTTAGCTGTAACTGGATTAAAGGGTAACCGCTAGTCGTGCTTTAATCCAGTTTGCAGACGCAGTTTATAGCGCAGTTGCTGCATGTTTACTGTGGCCATAAGTCGTGGCATTGGCATTGCCAGTAGCTGTGGCATCGGCAACCGCAGCAAGCAGCGGCAACCACAGGCGCCACAGTTGCTGCAGCTGCTGTTGCATGTTGCAAGTGGCTCGTTGCAGGTTGCAGTTTTACGAGCTGCATGTTTCGCACGTGGTTAAACCTGCATTTGCAGCTTCGACAGTTGCTAATTAACTTTTCATTAGTCTCGCCAACCAAAAAAGCGCACTCAAAAAATTTCATTTACATGAAATCGTATATATATCCGAATATATATATATATATGTATATCTGTGGTTGAAGTAGCCGCAGACTTTTGTATTTTGTTATAGTCGGTATACACAACAAATTGCAGCACACATCCTACATATTGCTCTCTCGCTCGCTCTCGTTGGTGTTCGATTTTCGAAATACTTTAGAGCAGGCTATTAAAATAATGGATCTATTTTGGGTTTTAAATGCAAAAACAAAGGCAGAAACAGCGACGGCAAAGAAAAGAAAACTCAACCGCAGACTAATTGAAAATTCGACTGTCGAGAATTTGTGGCTGCCATTTTGGGGCAAAACACATGTATATATATAATATAATAATACGTATACGCAGCGTAATACTTTGCCAGTATGAATCAAACTCAAGTCTTTGAGAATTATAAATAAATAGAGAGCCAGCGAGAGCGATTCATAAATATGCCTTGGCACATCACGTGTTGATTAACCGTATTAATTATTTATTTATTTTGGCCTTTTTAACGCTACCTGTGGGCAATTCCCCTCATTAACAAAAAATGTATGCGTGGGCCGTCGGAAATGATGGAAATCGTAATGAAAATTGGAAAATTAAGTTCGATTGCGGCATTTTTACGAGTAATATGCATAAACAAGTTTAACAAAGTGCGTCAGTCCATTCTAACGATTGTTTATATTTATCTCGTAAATGGAACTAATTGGGTTTAATTATAGAGAAAAACTCTTTCTATCTTTCTAGCCACTTGGGACTGTTATGCTTGACACGTTTTGCTCCTGCAATTTATTTTGCCGGTCCCCAAATTTTAATGATTTGTTTGTTGTTGTCATCTATACACATGTTATTATTGGTTTTTCTTGTCGTTTGTTTTTGTTGTTGTCGGTTTTTCCATCATCTTTGCTCTTAACTGATTGGCTGCTCGCCTGTTGATGGCGTCAGCAGCAATCCAAATCGCACCACAGCCCATGACAAACACTTTTCACATATTCTTTTCTTTTCAGTTTTTTCAATTTCATTTCGGATGATCTATGGACTAGCGAAATATTTTTGTTTAAATCATCTGAAATGCCATTGCCTGAATTTATTTAATTAATTCCTGTGACATTTTCCATATTTATATTTATCTTTTCAGCTGGCAGAAATTTCATTTCATTTTGCATTTTATATATCTGAGATTTGTTTGTATTTTACCAAAATATTTGTTTAGTTTTTTTTGTATCACTTCACTGCACTTTACACACACATTAACACACACACTTATATGCAAATTGCATAATTTTATTGAATATTAAAGTGTATTTTTTTTGGAGCATTCAACGCACGTCTGAAGCGTCGCACCGTCGAGAAGATACTGGACAATGGCCGATGGCAGAGACGATGCCAATGGCGACGGCGATCTGTGATGGATCGCCTGTTTAGCCGGCGCGTTAGAGCTTTTCGCTTTTGGCCACCAACAAAAAAAAAGCTTTCGGCACTCAGCTGTTAACGCGCTCGTATGTTTTGTTCTTCTTTGGACAGCAACACGCTGCGTTTGTTTTGCCCATTGTGGATTGTGGATTGCCTGCTGGGTTACCTCTGGGCGCCAGCATGGCGTATACGCGATACGCGTTTCTTGAATTTGTTGCTTTTTTGGCCATTGCAACGTTTTGCTGACGGCCGTTGTGACGTCACTGCTTTGTATTTCGCGGAAGTAAACAATGGCAGTCAAGGCAGCAAGCAGGCAGGCAGCAACGCAAAGTGCCTTTTCATTTTCATTTATAATTTTTCACGTTGCGATTTGCTCTAGCTTACGGCTGCTTAGCCATAAATCAAGCGTTTTCAACACTTTGTCTGCTGTTTATTTTGACGATCCTGAGACGATCGCATAATAATGTGTACAATGTGCAAATTGCGTTGCACTTTCTGCCTGTTTATTGTCGTTAGTCGCTGCACTTGCCACGATCCCCCAACTGACGCACACACGTCGTATACGCAATAATGAAGCAACAAACACACGTGCCGCAGACGTGAGGCAAAAACTCTGTCTCTGTCTTGCCTGTCAGACAAATTCGACAGACGCTGTCGCGTCGTCTGCATGTCTCTCGCTTTGTGAACCCAAACCTGAAATACTTTGCGATAATTGAAAATAAGTGCCTTAAATAGAAATGCCAGACTTGACATTGCCTCGAGGCATAGTTGAAGGCCAATCAGGCGAAACACAAATACAAACAGACGTTTACTTTGACTATCATAACATCTTCAAATTGGTTTTGTCTATTTGTTGCACCGCAGCGTAAAACAAATCAAAGTAAATGCATTTCTGCGGCTGTGGCTGTGACTGTGGCTGCCACTGCGGCAAACTACAAAGTAAAAGCAATTTATTTATTTGCCAAATCGCGGTCAAAACTTGAGGCGAGAGGCAAGTGTGTCGTGTGAGTAACAGCCGCCGCAGTTTTGGCCAAGACTTTAATGTGAGAGACGAACATTCGCATTCGTATTCGCCATAATACGGAAATATGGCACACTGTCCGACGGTCAGCTAAATAGATAGACAGACAGTCAGACAGACAGTCGGACAGTTGAGTTTTACATTTGCGATTTGAATGCCAAGTAATGTGACTGCAAGCCGAGTGTGTGTGTGTGTGTGTGTCTGCCCACTGGACACTGATGATAGCTAATGGATGCCAATTTGTGATCACAGATCGCAGCTAATTATAACTGCAATGCATATTTAATTACAATTAATGGAGGAAAACTACAATTGAGTGAATAAAAGGAAAACAATGCGGTATAAATTTCAAAATACACCGAATTACTAGACCGCAAAATTCTAAAAACATACCAAAGGCTATAACATATACAAAATGTACATACTGCAAAAATACTACAACTATATACCAAAGGCTATACAATATACCGAGTTAATATACTGCAAAATACTAAAAATATTTATCAAAGACTATAAGATATATCAAAATTATATACCACAAAAATACTAAAAATATAACAAAGCCTACATTTGGTATATTGATTAGTGCTACATAACAAAAAATATAACAGATTTTCATCCAAAGCTACACTAAGACTCATAGTAAGTAGGCGTTTTTCTCTATCTCTTATAGCCTGTGAGATTTAGGTGTTCATACGGACGGACAGACAGACAGACGGGCATTGCTATATTGTCTCGACTGATGATGCTCATCAAAAATATATACTTTGTAAGGTCGGACTTGCCTCCTTCTCCTCTTATATACATTTCCTGAAGCCACACAGTTATAATACTCTTCTACTCTGTAAGTAGCTGGTATAATAACTGAATTAAATGTTAACATTGTCTAGTGCTAAACACACAGCAAACTCTCCCTCTCTCAGCTTTCATTTATGCACATCGCACTTATTTGTTTATTTAACGCTCGTTTGCGTTTTCGTGTACAGTACAGTTTCTAGTTTTTCCAAGTTTTTCTCCCCCCGCTGCGTGCTGGATGATAGCCAAAAATTGTGCATGTGAGAAAAGCATTTCGCCAAAATGTCATGTGCAAATGTGTTTTTATACATTTAAAACTAGACGAGCGCAAAGATGTCGCTCAACAAGGGGAATGTTTTGATGCTTTTGCTGCTGCTGCAGTTAACCAAGTCCAAATGGCGATTATTAAAATTGTACAAACGAGACACAATCAAAACAAAAATGTTATGCGGCACTTGCACTTAATTTATAAAGTAAATAAATCAAGTGAAATTTAATGAGTGGTTGTTGGTTGTGGTTTTGCTTACCTTTTTGTGACTTTTGAATACGGAACACTTGAATGTATCCGTGCTGGCATCGCGCGCTATGTAGCTGAATATTTTGAGATCGCTGCTGTCGTGGGACACATAAAATATTCTATAGATGGGATGATTGAGCAACTCGATTTCTTCGGGGTCATTGGTCCAGTTCTTTTTCTGTGTGAAAAACACAATAATAATAACAGAATGTCAGTTGTGTTGTTTGTTTACGACATTTGATGGATGCGTGAGCGCTTTGACTTTGACTTACTTTTCGTCGACGTTTCTTGAGCACAACACGAACGCCGTTCACCGATATTTGTATGGTCACCTTACGCTTCTTCAGATTCTGCACTTTGCACTCGTACTGCAAAACAGTAAACAGAGAATAAGTTAAAGTAAATGGAAAGAGAGAGAAAGAGAAAGTGGAAAGGCGACGTTATAAATGTCACGTATTCAACGCGGGAAATTGTCGAATTTTCAATTAACATTTGGCTGCCTTTGACGTTTGCCTCTAATGCCACGACATGACAATAACAAGCGCCATATTAGCCGCGCCCCAAATTGAAGCCAGACAAAGCTAATACACACACACACACACACTGACTCGTGCACACACATAAACATGTCGCAGAAGCTAACAATATTTAAGCCAACTCACGCACGACTCGCAAGCCAAACTAAATCAGGCACCCAGGCATTCTGGCGTCTCTTCTGTGTGAGTGAGTGTGTGGGGCGACGGGAAGGGGGCGTGGCAGATAAATATGCCATGCTGATACGATGTAGCTTCAACTCGACACTGCGGCATGTAAGTGTAATCAGAGCACATGACATTGACAGCAGAGCAAAGCGAAGAAAAAAAACGTTGCCTGCTTTTAGGCGGCGCGAGAAAATGAAAGGAATTCTAAAGGAAAGTTTCTTTAATTGGCCGCGAAGAAACTTGAAACTGTGCTTCTCCGTGCGGGATAACAATGTGCCATTGTTTACCCAGCGCATACGTTGCGTATGCGTAATATGTAGATTACTCACCCGTATGCGACGCATGGCCTGCACAATTTCAGCTCTTGTGTTTGGACGCGGCACTTCCTCCCAGCCGACGAACTGCAATGAGACAGAGATTCCGAATTATTATGCTGATGCTGATGATGATGATTATTATTATTATTATGGTTCCCATGTGCCCATCCACAAACACTGGGCAGATAAATAACACAAGCCAAGCCCATTGGCGCCAGCGAAATAAAACAATTTTGGCTGCCGCATAAGTTTCTAGCACCTCCCAGGGGTTACATCCCAGTGGAGAAGAGGAGAAAAGAGGGAAGAGGAAAGAGGGAAGAGGACAGTAGCTACTCCCAGTGGCCACAGCTGGTAAAACTCGCAGCTCGTGTGCATATTTATTTATAGAGGCGACTTTTAGCGACTGTTGCTAATTGCAGGCACTGCCAAAACAACGTCAGCCTCGACACAGTAATTATAATTAGTGTAAAACACATTCTAAATTTAAGCCAAACAACAAATTGCAGCAAAAGTGCACAACGAAATGTAGCCCTTTGGTCGTCAGTGTGGATGTGACGTCATGAATTTCATTTTCATTTTCAATTTCATTCTCGTTTTCATTTTCCGTCGACCACTTGAAGCTAAATCTTCTATATGTCATGGCATGATTGGTCAATCGGTTAATGCTCACAATAAAACTGCTAAAACATGCAACAGTCGCCGCATTTTGTTGTGCACTCGTTTTGCAAAATAAATTGCAATTTTCACGCGCCAATTATATGTTATATAGTACGTTTGGCCAAGGATAACGAATGCGTAGATATGGACCTAGATTTAAGCATTTTATTACAGCGACAACAACAATTTAAATGAAAATGACATGGCCATACACACACTGCAAAAAAATACCAGTCTCTAAAATCAAGAACATTCGACTAAAAAATTGTGTTCTTATAATAAGATCATTTTAAGAACGAATTCTTAAAGCTAAGAATATTAGTCTAAAAAATGTTAAAACCTTAAAATTAGACCAAAAATTCTAGATTTACGTTACAAAATTCGTAATCCATTAAAATTCCTAAATAATATAATACTTTTTTAATATTTTATAATACGATTTTTGTTCTTCTTGTTAAAAGGAACTTGGGTCTTAAAAAGTTCTTAAATGTTTCCAAAATCAAAATGTGTTTTCTGACATTAAGATTGAAGCACTTTTTTAACCAAAATTCTTATCACTAAGACCAAAAATTTGGTTTTAGAACTTTATGTTTTCAGTGTACAGAGAGTGAGAGGCACAAAGGGAGCAGCGAGAGAGCGATAAAGATGTGCGAGACACGCCCCTCGAAGGTAATAAAAGCAAATATTTATGGTATGATGCTATGGCATGGCATGGCTTAGTCTATTTGAGTCCCCATTTGATACGCATATCCTGCATATCCTTGTCGTCGTCTGAAATTGTCTTTACTCGCTTCGCTTTTGAGGGTGTAAAATTAGCTGCGCATTTTCCCCCGAATCAGATTGATGAATGTTGTTTGTTGTTCTTGTTGTCGTTCCTTTCGTTTAATTTTAGATTGCTAATTGGGCCGACGGCGTGCGCCATATCCAAAAGATCAACACATTAACACCTTGCAGCAGCAGCCCCGCCCCGACATTACCTGATTCCAGATGTCAGGCTAAAAATAGCCAAAACAAATGTTGAAAATTCACAGAAAATAGATTTGGCATATTGGCAGAATTAATAATAAATTACCTAAAAATGAAATGCTTTCAAGACACAAACACACACACAACCAAATGTACAATCAATCGAAGCAAATTATGAGTTTTACACATAAGTTCATTAACAAAGAAAAGCTTATGCATAGATTTATTTTTAGCCAACTGTCGAATTCACATTAAAGGAATTATTAAGAAACTTTTACTGGGGAAAATCAAACATTAAATATGATTGGTAATTGCAATTGATTTTCCATCAATTTTATGACTTGTGGGGGAAATACACAAAAGCTGAGAACAATTTCAGGTGAAAACTGTTTTTACACAGAAAAAAAAAACTTGCTCAAGTCAAGAATAAAATGTTTCATCAAGAATGTTTAATTTCAAAATTTAACCAAGGTGCTTGATTCTTAAATCAAAATTAAAATTCAAAAAAATTTAGACAGCCCAATTTTGAAATTGAAGATTACAATTTTGTTTTAAGAAAAGTAAAATCCCAAAATTGAACGAAAATTTTAAATCAAATTGTAGAATTCTAGAAAATACAAAAGGAATAAACGAGTATTTTCGGGTACTCTAAAAATAACTATTTTAACCGGGGATTAACTGCAGTTGAAGCAGTTGAAGCTTTAAGCCACTAACTGCCGACGTTCGTGTCTTTCACTAACTGGTTGTATTATGCAGAAGGATTTGCTTGTGCTTTAGCTCATCTCAAAGGGCATTAAAACATCAAGTTGTTCTCCTGTTCACACCACAAAGCAACCGAAACTAAATCCATTTAAATAAAGCATACTCAGGCAACTGCTAAAAAAAAAAGTAAAGAAAAGCAACAGCAGTTAAAGGGGCGAAGAGAGCAGTAGAAAAAGAAGAAGAAGAAGAAGAAGAGTCTCCCACAAATATTTAGATTGCATTAAATTCATGCAAACACAAAGGATAACGGATACAGCGCTTATCCTCTCCAGCTATACAAATCCTCGCGCAAATAAAAAGCAACTTGGCTCTATCCATTCCACTACCCCCCTCTCCATCTCCCTCTCCCCTTTCTCTCACCTCCCCTCTGTTGTCCCGTTGCGATGCTTTTGCATTGGGAGTGCTCGTCTTTTTTATGCTTTGCCATCTATTGCTATTCGCATCCTTTTTTTCACTTAAAAAACGTTTCACTACAGCGACTTTCAGTTCAGTTGAGCTATGCAAATGGCTCGAGGACTTTGTGCGTCGCTTCGTTTAAATTCATTTGCTTTGATTAAAGCCCAAGCTCAAAAATGGCCAACTTGGTCCGAAACATTAGGATAACATTCTCTTTTTATGGATCCCGTAACCAAATATACGCAGCACGCCCCGTGCTCGTATTTTTTATAGTCGACTTCATAATTTAACTAATAACAAATGGTTTTTTTGTTTTATTTATTTATTTTTTGGGTCTTCACCCCGAAGACATCTTTGTGGGCACATTAATTTTATTGATTTTACAGGTGAGTGTATAGAAGCGCGTTTTACGCGTATTTCTGTTGTTTATTTTATAATACAGCTCACGTTTCTTTCTTATTTTTTATGTCGGTCCTTTTCGTTTATCTAGCAATTGGTTTAACACAATTTCCACTTTTTTTTCTCGTTTTGTGCTTTGGTCGATCGATTTTCTACGAAAATTCTATTTCTGTGCAGTTTTGTTTATTTGCGTTCATTTAACATTTTGATGGAAATCATTTTAAAAGAAATATACAAAAGCAAACATCGCATAAAACTCGAATACTCAAACAACAAACAGCCACCGGCTGCTGTCTGTCTACCGAGTGACTGGCGACCGATGCCATCGTGACGTCAAGCTCAAGCTCCGCCAAATCTGATAAGATCCAAGCAGCATTAATATTAATGCCTCATAAAGGTGCGTGAACCTCCGAACCGTGGGGCAATTAAGCAACGCTTAAAGCCGCCTAAAAGCCTGACTAATATCATAACAAAATTAAATGCAAATCCAACGCCAAAAATGCAGAGAGAAGGCAAACAGATTAGAGCAGCTTAGAAATGCGAAAAAAACGGGTGAGACTGAGAAGAAAAAAATATGATAAAAAGAATAGGAAATGTATGCGAAAGAAATCGCTGCATAAAAAGGATTCAGATTTGGTTTTGGTTTTGCGCTTTGGGTTTTCATCTGTCGACTCTTTAGACTGTAAACTCTGTAGTCTGCGGGTTTGCTGTTTCCCCGGTTCTCGGCTCTCGCTTTTCAGCGTCTGTTTCAGCCACGGCTAATGGCGCTGCAGGCCAAATGCCATGGACAATGGCCAACGGACTGGGCAGCCCTTGGGTTTATGTAAGCATTTTGCAATGTTCTTTTCAACGCTTTCATCCAATACCCTGTTGCTATTGAGTGAGGTATACACTTTGCCATATAAAAAGTGAATTATTCATTCAATACTGTCTACTTCTCTTCAATTGTCTCCTATCCGTAGTATCTCGAAGCCTTCATCACTTTGTCTGCAGCATTTTGGCTTATTCTATTTATTCCTCTGGCTGCTTCTAACAATGTAAAACATTTGTTTGCCCAACATTTTTAGCAGCTTTGAGCATTCATTTCTTTTTTTATTCATAAATCTGTTGTGTGCATGTGCGTGTGTATGTTTGTGTACATTTTTATATTCGTTTTTTTCTCTGCTTTACCCTTTTGCATGACCAGCGCCATTTTGCGCATTGCCGCAGGGCAACAAATTGTTTTTAGCACTCTGAACATTACATTTGCGTAGCCGGTTAAGCTGTTTGCTAATGCTAATACGATTAAATATTAACTATATTCTTTTTGCGTATAGCGTAAAAACAGGCGACATAAATGTTTGATAGCAAAGCACATTACATAAAAATGGTAGTAAAAGTAATATTAATGTTATATGTATGTATGTATATACTAACATAAAGCAGAGTATTTCCCATTCGTAGTGGTATTTTTTTTTTAATTCGCTGCATGCTTTTCATGCTTGGCAATTGAAGCAAAACCCATTTCCCTTGCTGGCCAGTGCTGCCCATAACCCTGCAGCTGCTTAACGATGCGTTTGCAAAAATGTTGTTGCATACTTTCGGGCGGCGCTAGCAAAATGCACAGCTAACGCAAAGAGTACATGGATGGAGCATAGCATTTGATGGCGCTGCTCTCTTAACTCAGTTTGCGTATGTCAAATATAAACAAGAGTAATAACAAAAACCACATCCACATTGTCCATACATGTGTGCTATGTGTACAAAAAAAAGTAAGGCCAAAACATAAAGCAGAAAGATGAACAAAAATAGATGGATTATTTATGATTCGCGGTGTTTATTGAAACATTTAATTGGTCAATTCGTGGTCGCATTTTCATTGCACTAAAACTCATGTCTGCCCTCTCTTTTTTTTATTTTTTTTGTTGTATATGCATTTTATGCTAAGTTGTAAATTAATAATGACCACAACAAGTTTTTTTTTAAGCACATTTCAGCGTAATGAAGCTTCACGCGACCGTGAGTCCTTTTTGTGCTTTAAGTCATAAAAAATGCAGAAACGGCAAAACATTTAAAAAATGAAAATCAACAGCGCAAAGTTAAAAGTGACACGACGAGCGCACCGCTACCTCGCTGCCATGATGATGCCTTCTGCCTGGTTTCCCAAGTTTGCCAGCAGCACAGGAATTTCCGCTAATAATGTTAATTCCATTGCCACCAGCAGCCCACTCTTCACTTCCCTCGCTTTTCCTCCCTGCTTCTGCCAGAGGCTGCAACCACCACAGATAATCAGCAGAGGCATCCCTTACACCTCCTCCACCCCTCGCAATTGCTCCGCTCTGCTTGTTTCTCTCTTTTTGTTTAGCTTTCATCTTGAGTTTAGTTTTGTGCTGCGCTTCCTTCCTTCCGTCCTGTTCACAGTTGTTGTTGCTGATGCTTTGTTGCGCATTCCCGCCTCCTCCCCCCAACTCCGCTGCTTCTCATTATCATTCTACTGCCAACTTAATGATAGCGCACAAAACTTTTGCGGCTGGCTTTTTATGTTGTGCATAACTTTAGGCGCTTTGCACTGCGTTTAATTTAAAACAATTATTTGCGCAAGTCGCGCAGTTAACTGAAAATGGCCCATCCCAGCAGCCGCAGGGCAGAAAAGCTCCGCTCGGATTCAAACTCCAGCTAACCACAAATCAGGCCTGGCTCAAAAGGGAAACCAATTTCCCGCAGAAATAGAGCGCTGAGTACAAATCAACTGCGTTTTGGGCCAGTTCATTAAATGTGACCCCAAATCATAGTAAAAGCTTTAACGGCTAGCCAAAAGTCATTTCGGACTGTCTGCAAATTGCAGTTTTAAATCTTTTTCGTTTACGCCCTAACAACAAATAAAACTAAGTGAGAGAGAGTAAGTCTGAGAGACAGATACAACACAATAATTTGGTGTTGGGTTTCTCTACATTTGACGGGCAGCGGGATGCTAAAACATTTCGCCAAAAACTAACTGCAAACAAATGTTGTTAAGTAGCGCAATAAATCAAGTTGCCTGTAGTACCCTACTTACGACTTCAGCTTTAACTTTAACTTCAGGTTTGTGTATTCCTCTTTAAATGCGCGCGCGAAAAGAAAAACAAAAACAAAAATAAAAAGAAGACGAACGTAGAAGTCAACTGAAAATGCAAACAGCTAAATTCCAGGTGCAAAAGTTGTTAATGTTGGCCAAACTCAATTTTTTTGTTTTGTCTGTCTGAGCCATTAAATGGCAGACAACATGCAGTTAACCCTTTTGGCTCATAAAATGTAGCTTAAGGAAATGCAAATCCTCTTAGAAATTTCCACAATTTGTTGCATTGATTAAGACTCTTACGTTTAAGGGCGTGGCCTGTAGTAAAAGCGCAGTTAATAAGCTGTTTCCGGTTACAACGCAAACTGACACACTTCAAAAAGTGTTTGCTGGCAAATAGACAAATAGACAAGACAAACGCCGAGAAAGAGAGACAACTATTATGACTCGCTTCACACATGAAAGCCATAATCATAGCAAGCGATAAGCAATCATAAAAAAAGATACACACGCATACACACTTATTCTTTAGTGTTCTTTGTTGTAACTTTCGCTTGCATTGTAATTGTAAGTGTCAAGTTTTTTATTAGCTCACAGCGTCTAGTTCAATGCACCCAAGGCACGACAACACTTTAAGCATATTACGCCCATATCAATTTAAAGCTCAAATTGATGGAGACAGCAACAATGACAACAACAGCGGTTAAAGAAAAGTGTCTGTAGATAAAATGAAAAGTAAAAGTCGGAACAACAACTGCTGGTCCAGCATTGACCCACATCATTCCCACACAGATTTTCCACTACGAATTCTTTCAATCATTATGCAAATGCAGCTGCAGAAAGAATGTGAGAGAAATGAGACTTCGAACGATGGAAAGATAATGTACAATTGTCGAACAAGTTAAGCAATTAATTGGGTAGCAAAGTTTTTGTGGGCGAATCGAGAGCAAAATCAATAAATAAGCCAGCTTTGGACAAAATGGACCAAAGGAGCGCTCTTGAAAGCCTGGTGAAAAGGACCTGCCGCAAGAGCAGAAACAAGGGCCATACAACAAGCGACAAAGCGAATAAAAGTCGAGTGAGGCAACAACAACAACAGCAACAACAAGGGCAACAAGAACAATAAACAACGAGCAGAAAATCAATTGAAGTACTTAAGCAAACACAATGGGGCAAAAGTAGAGGCGGACCAGCTGTAATACCTACGATTGCGAGTGCGAGTATAATGAAGCGAGGGTCCCCAGAGGGGCATGCCCTTCCTCCTCTGCATCCTCTCTTCCCTCTTTTCTTTCAACAAAACAACAGCAGCAGCAAAGCCGCCTCTGCAAATGGGCCAAAACAAGTGGCGTCTAATTTAGCACAGGGCGATTATTTAGATATCAGCAACAACAATGCCAATTACAACAAAACAATAAGCTGCCAATTTTTTAAAAGTCAGTCCCAAGAGTGAGCAAAATGTAAAGAGAAAAACGTGTGTGGGGAAGAGGGGAAGAGTGCAGAGCAAACATCAATTAAAATAAATAAATTGCGTGGCAAACGGGGCGTATGAGCGACGCGGCAAACTAAACGACCGGAAGCGTTTAATTAGCGGCTTTAATAATTCAATCAGCATTGTGTGCGTGTGTGTGGCTTCAGCTTTTTGCTTCTGCTCATTTTCCTTCTCTCTTTCGCTCTCTAGCTTGTGTGTGTAATGTGAGCCGCTAATTTTTGAACAATTTCAACAAAATTTTCGGTGAGCAAATTTCACACACAAGCGCTAAACAATTTTAAATGGCTTCGATTAAAATGATTGAAATTGATTTATTTCTTTTTTGTTATTGTTTACTGTTGTTGCTTGGTCACACTTCCATTATTATTATTTCGGTTTGCGACCACCCTCAAAGTCTCACTCTGAGCCTGAGTAATGAGCTGACTAATGTGTTGTGGCGGGCTATTGAAACGAGCTTGTGGTTTGCGCATAGTTTCGAGGGGTTGAAAGGGGGTTGTTGTTCTACCCGACTGACCCAAAAGGGAAGGGGAAGCTGTTGTGGTTGCGGGTTGCCTGGCTGCAATTTAGGGGGCTGTTGTGGTGCTTTCCAAAAGTGTAGTCAACCGTCTAAAGCAGCTCTAATTTAATGGACAGACTTGCGTCTAATTTCAAAAGCTTTTCAACACATTAAAATGTTTTTTACTTGCCAGGGTATTTCAACGTCACCTACTGACTTTGTTCTCCTCATCATTTTGGGTTAATGAACCCGGGTTTTGGTCTTACCCGACTGCCCCTTGAACTTGGCACAATTTGTGCAGTTGATCGATATGCTTACCTGCAAAATATGAAAAGAAAATATGAAGAAATTAGTGGAGTCATTTGAAGCAAACTGCCCACAGCTAACTAAGGTAATATTTTCGTGCATTCGAAATGCTTTCGGCAGCATTTTAAAGCGTTAAAATTGCAAATACCTGCGTGACGTAAATGGAAAAATGCATTGCAATAAATTCAGAGACAACAGCAGCAGCAGCGAAGACAACAAGAGTCTACAAGAAGCTTTTGTGTGCTCGCTGTTTGTTTGTTGCTGGAACTTGTCGCTGTTTAATGAAAAACA
Source organism: Drosophila albomicans (assembly GCF_009650485.2). Taxonomy (NCBI): domain Eukaryota; kingdom Metazoa; phylum Arthropoda; class Insecta; order Diptera; family Drosophilidae; genus Drosophila; species Drosophila albomicans. The sequence continues at coordinate 43,097,259 of NC_047629.2, read as the reverse complement.
CAGCAGGCCTAGTCGAAGACAGAGTCACAGTCAGAGCTTGGAGTCAGAGTCACAGTCAGAGTCGAAGTCAAAGCCAACGCATTGATGCCTGAGAACACACAGTAAGCCAAGAGCAGGCAAACATCGAGACAGACGACGGGGCAAAGTCATCAAAGCCAGCGCCAAATGTTGCCAATTGCAAAACGCAAACATGGCCATGGCGATGTGTAGTTGTTTGCGACTTGCAACCAACAAACAGCAGCGTGCAACTCTTGCAACTCGCTTGTTGCGCATCAATTTGAGCTGCGTGCGTCTGATGCTAAATTCCTTTCTGACTCTGACTGCGCATCTGCCTCTAACTCTGATTCGACTCTTGTTTTGTCTTTGACCGTTTGTGGACAGTTGTCGAGCTGCAAAGATGTTGCTGCTACTTCTGCTGATGTTGTTGGCGTTGCGTTTTTCTTTCTGTTGTTGTTTCTACTTTACCATTTCTCCATTTAAGCGGGCGCATTTCACTTTGTGTCGCTTAAAGGCGTCAGTGAAATTTTTGCCACATTTAACACTCAACACTTTTAACGACGACAGTTGGGTCGAGTCGCTCTAACGATTCTTAGACTTCGACACAGTCTCTAGCGGCATCCGGCGATGCAGCTGTGAGAGAGCTCATCACTTAGCACACAGATGAAGTAATTTCAGTCAATTTGAGCCAATAGAGCGAGGGAGAGAGCGAGATAAAAAGAGCGAGCGAGCGAGCGAGAGGCAGGCGTTGCCCGACTAAGCTCTAATTATATTCAATTGCAACTTGTTGCAAGCCGCAAGAACAACTGCAAATTGCAAAGTGCAAAACTAATTTGGGCCAAAATGAAAGCAAACTATTTTTGATTAGAAAACGTCGCTTTTACTGTTGCTGCTGCTGATGTTGCTGTTGCAAGTAGAACAAAGAAGACTGCGCCTCTCGTTGTGGCTCAGTAAATATAATTACAACAATGGCAGCTGGCACACATTTTGAGGCAAAAGCAGCATGCAACGTCAACAACGTCAACAGCATCAGCAGCAGGCGAAAAACTTGCACAGATTGCGAATGTTGTAAGCAAGGAAGCAACAGCTATGGCAAGGATAATGCTGCACAGGACACGTGCAGCACAGGCAATCAGCTTGTTAACACATACACCCACACACACACAGTCAGACAAACTTCATCACGTTCGCTTGCAGATTACCCATATGAATATGTTAAGTGGCAGGCGAACGTTGCGTATGAGCGATAGACAGACTGTTAGACTGTCAGCATTCTAATTGCCACCGACACGTTGCCAGATGCGACTGTCGACGCTGCTGTTGCACTTGAAATGCAATTTAACTGTCTGTGTGTTTGTGTGGAAAGAGAAATGTCATGACCAAAAAATCGATGACAAATCGCTGACAGCGAGACCAAAAGCATTTCATCAAACACAAGATGAAGTTGCCTTCAAACAATAGACAGAGATTGCTGTTGGTGTGAACATCAACTCGGGGGCCATATGTCTATGTCAATGCTAGCTTATCAGAGAAAACTTTCGCCCCAAAAGCTCAATGAACCGTCGTCGTCGTGAAAAATTGAATGTTTGTTGCCAACCAAACAAATGGATTATGAAATTCTCACACTTGACTGCGCCAATGTGGTGGCAATTTATGCATAAGCCTACGACATCGAGCTTTAATTAAATGGAAAACTTTGTCTCTTTGGCCAGGGAAGAAATCAATAGGCGGCACGCCCAACAAAAAAAAAATGGGACACGACACAACATTTGTGCGAGTCATAAAAGAATAATGCTCAGCATAAGAACGCGGCACGTTTTAATGACACGCAATGTGGCGATGTGGCATTGAAATTTTAATAACGCTTCGTTGGGTGTGGCAAACACAGAGAGAGAACACAGTTATAATAGGCAGCAAACAAAAACTAACATGAAAGAAAGCTACAGTCGACTCTGAGATACCATTTTGAATGATACCATATTCTACAAATATACTAGAAATATACCGTAAACGTACTAAAACAAAACCATATTCTAATCCATCTAATAATTAAAATATATTCTACAAGTACTTAAAAAATATCCCGCAAAATACTAAAAATATTCGAAAAGCTAAATTTGCTATATTGGAATAGATCTAAATTCAAAATACATCAGAGAGTGCCAGATTGTCGGTATTATTCTTAAAATGTACCAAATCAATATTTGGTATATTTATATAGTACCACATTCGAAATATAACAAAGAGTGCAAAATATACCAGATTAACAACCAAAACAATTAAAACCCGTAGTAAGTAGGCATTTTTTCATATAAAACTATTTTTAAAAAGCCTTCTAGATTTGAAACTGATCGCTACAAAGTTTACAAAAATCATAAATACTGTAATTCTTAATATACTATATGTCCCAAAAATTAGGACTCTACCTTAAAAACTGCTCTTGACATTCGATTTTTGTCGAATTGCTCGAGCGGAAGTAGGCGTGGCTAAAATTTGAAACAAACTTGATCAGCGTGCATACATAACACGTGCTGTAGCTCTATCTCTTATAGTCTCTGAGATCTTGGTGTTTATACGGACAGACAGACAGACGGACGTGGCTATAACGTCTCAGCCGTGGACGCTGATCAAGAATTGTATGTACTTTATGGAATTGGAGATGCCTTTTTCTGTCTGTTACATACATTTCCTTCCGGCACAAAGTTGTAATACTCTTCTACCCTATAGCAAGAGGGTATTAATAGAGTATGAATGAAAAGAAGTGACATGTGTCACAGCGATGTATGTTTGGCCAATGCGGCGTATGAGTGATGCGACTTTCCAAGTGAAAATTCAACTGCTGCTGCACAAAACGAGGGCACGCACATTACAAAGCAATTTGCGAGCCATCAAACAAAAAAAAACTAACTAACAAAAACTGCAAGCGTGCTCGACTTTCCCAAATGCGAGGCTGAAATTAAAGCAATTTGCTGAGTTTTACCGTTTGGGGGGCAACTTTTTGCCGCACGCACAATTATTGCGCACAACAACTGCTTGGCTGCTTGCCACATAAGGACACGACAACAATTTGCGCTAGCTTTGCGGCTAAAGTCAATGTCAAGGTGTTTATTTGCGACTCACACTCGAATATATTCACTATTCACTAACATATGCATTGAATGCATTTTTCGCCATGCATTGTTCACATTATTTACGAGCATTTTGTTGATTGCTGCCGCTGATTTGCCTTGCTGCCGCTCATTAATTATTTATTGAACATTCAAGTGACTCAACACATACACACACACACAAATGCTCATTATTTTCATTACGCAAAAATGTTGTGGCAAAGTGGAAAAGCATTTTGCTCTTTTGTTAGCAGGCTGGCCAAAGTTCTGCCTCTCTGTGTTGGTAATTTAATTGGTCCGTAACACGAACTAAATTGTTTAAAAGCAACTGCAAATGTCAGTTTCATTTAGGTTGACAGTTTTTTAATTCAATTTTGTCAATCTATTGCGAGACAGCAACACGCATTTCCCTCTCTTTCTTTTGAAGCATCTTCTCAGTTTCCTCCAGCAAAATTGTCTGTCCATTCTTTTAATTGATAAAATTGATTAAAATGTTACTTTACATTTGCGCCAACTGACATTTATCTTAATTGCCGTCCGACCGGCGGACCGACCGACGATGAGACACTTGAAACAGCAAACACAGAGTTTTCCAGCTTAATTAAATAATGGCTATTTTCGTTTCGTTTCATAGACAATTCACATTCATAGCAATGGAATTGGCCTAGGCCAAAGTCAAGCCTGTGATTAATTCTCGACTAAAGTAATTTCAAAATCAATCGAAATGAAAAATGCAAAAAAGTGATTCAAGCAGCGGGAGAGACACACAAGCAAAGAGAGAAAGCAACTTGAGACTATCGTTTTGTAAGGAAATAAAAAAATGTTTATGCCCAGTGATTAATCGACAATAAAGACGCGCAATGTGCTATAAAAGTCTTCAATGCATATTTAGGAAAAATGGAATTTTGATACAGACACTTTAATGCAGCAATAATGGTTAATTATGTGCAAAAAACTTTGTCGATAATTTAACTTTTGATGGCATAAATAAGAGCTCATCATAATGCTTTTAACTGTTTGCTTGAGTTCATCTATTATTTCATTAATATCAAACTTCAAAGAAGTGCTCCGTGTCTCAGTTTCATTTGAAAGCCTTGAGCCAGGAGTCTCCCCTTTTTTTGTGTGTTGCTGTCAGCAGTTGATCTCTTATCTTGTCACATTTCGTGCGTTTTAAGCCCACCCACAGCATTCTCATGTCTCTCACGTCTCTCACGTCTCACACGCACCGCAAGCTGTCCGCATTTTGCCTCCCAAAATTCACGCGTTTAAAAATAATACACAAAAAAAAAAAAGTGAAAAAAGAGAAACGGCGCAAAATTAAAGAAAATGTTCACAATGATGACGATGATTTACTTGTAGTATTTTCTCTGCTCTTTTTTTTGAGTTAGCAAAATCCTTCAGTTTTTTATTTATTTATGTCTTGTGCCATTGAGCGACTGCTGACAAGATGCCCAAGCACGCCTCCCGCTGCCGTCTAGCTGTCCGTGTGTCACCTTCGTTTTGTTGTTGTCATTTTAATAACATTTAATGCGTGTTTTCCTCATGTTTCTGTGCGTCGAAAGACAGCGACTGTGTCGTTTTTTTGAGAGATTTCATTTGTAAAGCATCAAATGTGATTTATGTAGCGAGTCGCGTTAAAAATCAGCTAACACGACGTATGCGCAATATTTCGACAACTAAAGCCTTGGCCTAGCTTAGAGCTTTACGTTCTTCTGTGTGTTCATTTTTCGAACAACGATTGAAACAGACTTTTGGCCCATGTCCTGTCACCTTCTCGAGTGCTCTGCTATTGCGATTGCTGCTGCTGCATTGCACTTGACACGTTTGCCAGGCTCAGCCGAAAAACGTGTGGGGATTTGGCAATGCGACACACGAGAGTTCACTTTCTCTCTCTCTCTATCTGTGCCTTCTGTGCTGTGTTTGGCATTTTTATAGACTAGAATTATTGGCAGAATTGTACGAAGTGTTTCCTAGAGGCGATATTGACTTTACAAATGGAATTTGTTCAACCGCACTCAACTCATTTAACTAATCAAACGCAATTTTAATCAAAGTAAAGCAGGACAACACAGCAGCAGGCAAAGCAATTAAAGCCACGAGCAAAGTTTTAGCCCCCGAAAGGTTAAGGGGCAAAAGTTGCCTAGGCAAAGGTAAAGATGAGTAAGGATTGCTGTTAGTTTTTTGTGCCAGGCGAACTGTGTTTGCCTTTGCTTAGGCATGGACATGGATGCGAAGGATATGAATGTGGCATGCGAAGGAAGCGCGCTTAAGCAAACTTAATTAATAAATGGCAGACAAGTTGTTGTGCTGTGCGCCTTTGGCTTCCAAATCTGATTGCAAGCTGTGACCTCTTCCTGCGTGTGTGCAATGAATCGAAACTCATTAAAAAGTTTCGCTGTGGTTCCATTGAAGGGCATCAACAGCGGCAACAGCTGCCGGAAGTGCTACGCCCACAACATCAACATCAACTTACACACACACTCCTTCGCGTAGGAGCACTTTAATACACCCTCACACACACATTGTGCTGACAAATAAATTTGAATAATTAAAAGGCGCACAAAAGAAAAGCACAGACACACACAGAAAAGCTGAAAACAGATGTCCTTTTTTTCTGTGCCTCCTTCCCCGATCCTAGGCGAGTATTCGGCTCCTCTGGCTGCTTCGACACTCATTACGCTGGCAAGCTGGCATTCTGACTGCCAAGTGTGCCATTTAAATGCGCTTCATTATTTTCATTTAGGCCCCCCTCCCCACTGCCCGCAAAAACAAGCCAGACAAATAAAGCAAAAAGATAAGCAAGCAGCTTCAAAGTTGAATATGCCTGGACAACTGGGCGACAGCTTGAGAAACTAAATAGCAAATAACACAGCTCACACACACAATGAAAAGTGGGCAGAGTCGAGAGTAAAGTCTTTTCTGCTTGTCAGGGATCTTGCTTGAGATGCTTTCAGTTAGATATGAAAACACACTGCTTCTGCCTTAGACACTATTGAAACAGCAACTTTCGCTCCTCCTCTCTTTCCCTCTCTCTGTGTGGGGGGCAGAGTTCTTGTGCCTCGAGGCGCTCGTTTAGCTCATTAAAAAACCAAAGAGAGAATTTCTAGTTCGGTTTTTTGTGTATTCGTATTTGTTTTAGATGTTTGGCTGGCTGGCTGGCTGACTGGGACAGCCAACAAGTGCCAAAGTCAGAATTTTAATTTGCCACACAACACAGCACAGCACAGAGAACACTGAGAAAACATTGAAAAACACGGCCAACAAGAGCTGCCAACCAGCATCAACAAATACAAAACCTGCCTCACTCCCCTTTTTTTTCCCCTTTCTCCTTTCCATCACCCATTACTTAGCTCTTAGACCCGCTGGCTAAAATGTAAGCCAAGCAAGAGTTGAGTTCGTTAGTTAGTGGCTGAGTGTGTCTGTATGTGTGTGTGTGTGTGTGTGTTTGTTTGAGTGGGTGTTTGCATAATCATTTTCAAGTGCCTTGCCGAGACAGCCCTGTTATCCCACCCACTCTTCCCTTCGCCCTCAGCTGGCAACATGATTAGCCAATTATGTAGGGCCTCTGCGAAAACATTCGGCTTGCAGCTTAGCGAGCAAAAGTTTCAACTTTAAGCGACAGCTGACAAAATGCGTTTAATTAAAATTTGAAATTTAACAAGAATCAACACTTCGCTTACAGCACAGAGCGTAGCTTAAATACTCTGCATTGTGTGTATGCTAACAATTTAAAAATGCTTTGTGAATTTAGTTGTGTTTAAAGAGATGCTTAAAGTGTTAAATAAAAGGTGCTGACTTATTTAAAGTTGTTTCTTTATTTATTTTTTATATTGAAATAACGAATACAATTCCTTATTGCATTGCGCCAGACCAAGGCCTTCAGGCTTGTTGTTTCTTTATTGGTATTTCGTTATATATAACAAGTTAATTAATTTCATAAACTGAATTACTTTTATTTTCATTTAAAAATATATCTTTTGGATCAAATAAATATTTTTTCACGTTCTTAATCTGTGATATTATAGCATGAATTTTTCATTGTTTGTACAGCATCTACAAATATTTTGCATATAAAATAAAAATCTTTCCTTCACTCTAATTTATTTTTATTCGAATTCCTTTTAAATGCGATGACTTCAAAAATGCTTGATACAAACTTTAGTAAGCTTTGGGTAAAGGAACTTATAAAATCAAATAATATAATCTCAATTTAATGTAAGCTATAATTTGTATAAATAAAATGTACCTTTGTGTTGACAACTAAAACATATGTTATATGCAATTTACTCTTCTCTGTTTTAAGTAAAATAATAAGATTAAATAAATCATTTTCCTCAAGCTATACTCTTCATAGCATCAGCAAACAGTTATCTATTTAATCCAACTATAACTTTTGCTCATCAAAATTGTCGTCAACAAGTGTTTCACAGTTAATGGCAAAACTATAATAACCTCGCCGGGTTTACGATAGAGTACCAAATAAATTATGAGCTATGAGCAGGCAAAAATGTGCGCAATTTGCAAATTTAATAGAGCAGAGCATGGCGCACAAATTGAGATGCAGGACACACAGGACGACGCCGAACACCGAACACAGGAATGTGGTAGAACGCCAGGACATGGCCTAGACAAGGTCATATGTATGGCAGTTTGCTTTACGCTTTATAAATTTTTACGCTTATACGATCCATGCGATGCTTCGTGCCATTTTATTTATGGCCCGCAATTTTGGTCTGGGCAAAGAAACCGAATGGAAAAGCGCTGAGGAAAAAGTGTGTCCGAAATATGTATATTCTTGGAAAATATTGCAAAAATTGTTTGCGCTTTAAATTGCGGGCGGGGATCTTAAGCGAAATGCAAACTAATTGGCAGCTAATTGAAAAGCTTTCAGCAACAAAAGGCGGCAGCAGCCAGCTTGGAGAACAATAACATTGCGTATACGCCGCGTGGTTTGCCGTTGCCTTTTGATATTTCACAATTAGGCGCCAATCGACGGCATTATTAATTTGCCTTGGCTTTCAATTAAGCAATTAGACCGGCCATAGACCATGCCACGCCCACGCCCACGCCCACGCCCACACCCACACCCACAACCAGCAGCAGAAGCTGCTTAACCAACGTCTCCCCCAAAAAACAGAAGTTGTTAGTGAAAAGTTGCTGAACCGCAAGACAAAAGACAATAAGAAAATGTAAGTGTGGTCATAATATGCGTAAAAGTAAAAGAAAATTAGGCCATTTATGAGCTGAACTTTTATACGAAGATGAGGAGGAGGAATCGGAGTATGCGGCGTATGCGCAATTTTTTACATTTTACGATTGGCAGCACGCGGCCGCAAACTGCGTGAAACAGCAAACGTTTTATGCTAATTTCCACACACAGAGCACAGAGCACAGCACACAGCAAGACAACAGACAGTCAAAGCATCAAGTGGAAAACTTTCACACAATCGTCGACAGTCAAGTCGAAAAATGTTTGTTTAGAATTCGGCCGAGCGTTATTTATGGCCCAATAACTTTTAACTTCACATGCGGCCAGCCGCGTCCCAATTTTCCTTCCCTCCCCTCCACCAAATTTCCGCCACACACCACATGCAAATCAGTTTGGCCATTTGCTCGCCGAATATAAAAAACAAAAAAAAAACAATGAAAAAACCCGAATTGCAAATACCAAAATAATAAAAGAAGAGCGCAGAGAGAAATAAAAATCACTTGGGCCCGCGAACTGAGATGGAAAATGTCAATTAAAGCATCAGCAGCAACAACATCGCCGACTGTTCAATTAATGTCGCCACAATTGACAACAAAATCTTTTATTAAACTGTACCACCCACGACCGTTCCGCTTCCCCCCGACAATCCCCTCGCCCAACGCTGAAGGTCGCACAAAGTTCTCGCGACGGTTGAGCCCGAAATTTTGGGGCCAACAAATTTGTTTGAAAATTAATTTAAAAATTGTGAAACGACAACAAACAAAGCGGCTTGTGCTTGTCAACAGAGCAGCTACTCGTAAGAGTTATTTATGGTTGTGCTTTATATATAGTATACTTTAATAAATAGACTAGCTGGTAAAAAGAGAAATGTAAACAGTTGAGAGAGCGGAGTAGGAAATTAATATAAATATATTGTATTAATTGTACTTCGCAACTTTAATCACAAATCATTAAGAGAGTCAGCAAAAAACTGATTTATTTTTATAATATAGATATACATATTTATGTACCTTATAATATATAGACTAGTTGGTGAAAGAGTAACATAAACGGTTGAGAAAGGAAAGAAGTAAATTAAGAAGAATATATTGTTTTAATTCTACTTCAATTACAACTAAATCATAACCGTAAATCAACAAAAACTGATTTATTTTTATTTGTAGAGATAGATATATATAGTATAAACAGTACAGAGAGCAAAGCGAGAAATTTAAAAGATTAAGAATGATTTTGATACTATTTTTCTATTTTAAGATAATTCCAAAGTCACAAAATAATAAGAATAATATAACAAGTAACTTCACCAACAAATCATTAGGACAGTCAACAAAAAACTGATTCATTTTTGTTATTTTTTATTTTTGATTTTATTTATAGAAATAGACAAATTGTATATAAGTACATTTATACACAAACGATGACATCACAGCTTTTGGCACAGCAAAAACTAATTAATTTCCAGCTATAGATTAATCACAAGCTCTGCACACACGAATATTTATTTGTATTTTTGTAAAAGTTATACGCATGAGGTGAATCGTTAATTAAATTGTCATGTGGTCAAAGGTCTAGTTTAGCTATCGCTATCGGCCTGTGTCAAAGGTTGCAGCGATGCTGTGGTAGCCAGTGAATGTCTGCCCCATAATTGCACTTGACAAGAGCTGCAACAACAACTACAAATGTGCAGCGACTATCTGCCAGTAGCCAGCCAGAGACAGTCAAAGCAAATGCCACAAAGCGTGCGCCCCGATAAGCACCCAAAAACTAGCTAGCTTGCAGCATTGTGGCATCTGTGGCAGTGGCTGTGGCAGTGGCAGTTGCAACTGCCACCGAACTGAGAGAGTACAAAACTGTGAAAGATTGCATAGCAAAGTGACTTCAATTGCATTCAGTGCCTGTCGCTGATTAAACTGGCTTTTGATGACGGCACACAGATAATTTTCAATCTTTTCAACGTTCCCCTCTCTCTATCTCTCTCTCTCTCTCTCTAGACTTTTCTGACTCTTCTTTATCTTCTCTGTTTGAAACGTGAGCAGTTAACGAGCCATTTCTGCAGCTACCCTTTGTAGATATTTTCTTTTCGCAATGGACAAAAGTTGGCATAAAAAGATTGCATACAATCGATTTTATGAACAACAAAAAATGGTAAAAGAATCGCAATATTTGTTTTTTGCCCTAACAAAGCAAGCAGAAAGAATTGGGTTTGATTGTCCGCATGGGAAGTGAAGTGAAATTATCGGCATAATTATTCTGCATAAACTGAGTTCTATTCATTTGGTCATTGGATATAGAAATCATGGGAAATTATAAGAAATTAGTTGAAAATATTCAAAATCAATTTGAATATTTCAAATGCGCCGGAATACTAATAAAATTCAGATTGTAACTTTAACACATAGATAAAAGAGCATGGGAAATATAAATTTAACACTAATAATAATTTAATTTAAATACATTTTAATATTAAATAGATGAAAAATAAAGTGAAATCACCAAACAACTTTCACACTAAATGTTAAATCTACTTCTATTAATTTCTAATATTAATTGCACTTTATTCGGTAATTTAATACCAATGAAAACTGCAGACAAATTTAATTAAGCAATTTTAATAGTTATTAAAAAATAACTAAAATGTATATATAATACAATTAATTACGGATTTCAATTGCTAATGAAAATTGCAGTAAAATTCAATTCATTAATGAACAGTTTTTTATTAGACTCTATAACAGCAACTTTATTTATTAAGCACTTCAATGTGATTGCCTGTTGAAAATGTTCATTACTTAATTTCAATTTCAAATAAGTAGTTTAGAATTTTTTAAGTTTTTTACTCTATTAAAACTATGCTCAATTTGTACTTGAATTTTCTCAAAAATTTCATTTGACATTTCCTTTTCTACTAAGGCAATCGTTACGCTTCAATCACCTTCAACAGATTCACCTTGATCGGTCCATAATTGTAGCTAATTGAAGTAACATTTCATTGATTAATTGCAAACGAGTTGCCATTGTCGGTATGACTCACTGAGAGAGTGTAGAGTATAGATACTGACGCTGTCGATTCTTGGCCAGTTTTGTTTTCTATTTTGGCCATGGCCAAGCCCAAACCCAAATATTGCAAACGGCAGCTGTCAACGTCCATTGGCATCGACAGACAGCCTGAGAAAGGGTCGATCTGTCGTCGGGTTGCAAGTACAGAACGTGCAACAACAGCAGCAGCTGCCACTGCCACCGGGCGTTGCAACTTCCGCAATACTGTGTTGTGCTGCGCTTCGCTAGACACCAAAACAGCAAAAGCAACAACAAACATTTGGAGTGCGTTACCCATTTGGCTGGCAGAACGGGAAAAGCAAGTGGTTGCAGCTTGATGTTTGGTGGGTGAGAGCTTGCATTTACGTTGCGGTTTCATGCGCCTGCGCAACTAGCTGAGTCACACTCAGATACATACGTGCCCCACACACAGCTGTGTCTGCTTGCCACACATATAACACATTCGTAACTCGCCAGGTGAAAAGCAATTGCGAAATGCAAACCGAGAACAACAACAACAACAGCGAACTGAAATGGAGGCAAATTGTGTAATAAGCTGATAATAAATGAGCTTGCAGCATGTGCCGCATTTATGCCTCATTGAGCAATGCCAATCAAGTGAGTCAGATGGCCAGAAGAAAGGGCAAAGCTAAGCACTGATAGGCCATTTTAATGGCCACTTAATCCATGACGACCAAAGCATTAATAATGCTCTTGACACACATTAAATAGCAGAGGCAGAGAGAGAGACTTTGTCTAGACAAAGTCATTAGATTGGACAACACTACAGCTTCAAGTGCGTCGGAGAGATGAGGAGAAATATGAACAGCAATCGATTTTGTTTATCACCAAACATTGTTCTATAAATTGATGACTTATAGCCATGTTTGATGTGCTCTCCATTGTATCACTTCCTGCACCTGAATGGCTCGTAAAAATACTTAGCTTATAATTCGCAATGAATATGAAGCTGACATCCTCTGCATATCTTTTTGGAAAGATAATCCATTTAAACGGCGCAGCAATCGAATGAGATGGATTTTACGAGCTGCTCTTATTGTTTTTATTGAACGCTTTATGGGCGAAAAGGAGCGTGCAAAAAAGGCAGAGAAAAAGAAAATGATGGTAAAACAAGTAAGAAAGTTACAGCCGAATAATCTCGACTGTGAGATACCCGCTACGTTTTTGTAATAAAAGCAAAATGAATTAATTTATTTTAGAAAAATACTAAAATATACCGAAAATAATATAATATTTACAGCCTTTTTGGTATATTAATATACTATTACATACTTGAATATTTTATTTACAAAATATTTATCAAATTAATACTCTGAATATTAATGAAATACACCAAACACATAATGTCTTTACAGCATGTACTATTACATTCTGGAATATTTTATTTTCAAAATATACTAAATACATTGGAATACACTAAAATCCACCAAAGACAATATATTATTTACAGCATTTTTGGAATATTAATATACTATATATTTAATAGTATATTAATAGTATTAGTATATTGATAGACTATTACATTCTGGTATAATGTAATAGTATATTAATATACCAAAAAAGGTAGAAGACGAAATATGCCAGATAGTCCACAATTTTAATCTGATCACAACTAAATTTTCAGTAATTATAAAGAGTGATTGTATCTATGGAAACTTCCAATTACACTTTCTGTGCTATTTTCCATCGAGCATACATTCGGTCATGGCTATATCACCTCGGCTGTTTACGCTTATTAAGAATATAAACATAAAGATATTTATGGAATCGGACATTTACTAGAGGCACATAGTTATACTACTCTACAACCAGGTATAAAAAGAAATAAATCTGGCAGCGTTGTCTGTAGCCACAGCATTAAAAATGTATTGGCATAGTTATAAAATTGAATATGATGCAGACCTTGCCGCTGTTTATAGTTCACCATCATGATGTTGATGATGTTGATGATTTTATGCGGTGTTGCATTTGGTAACCGCAGTTTTAATCAAACAGCGTTAGGCAAAAAGATGCATGTTAATGATGCCTCTGTAAACCAAACAATTCTAAACAATGGCACGCTGCCAATCAACCCCGGAAATTACTATTATACTCACGCCTCGTACTCAGCGTTGTGTATTGTTGTGTATCTACGGAAAAATGTTCGCGAATGTTTATCAAGAATTTAACGAGCAAATTGAACTTTAAGCAAAAGGTTAAGCAAACACGTGAAACACACACAAACACACACACATACAGACAGTGCCAAATTATGGGTCGAGCAGCGTCTTAAAGTCAAGTTGGTGACAGGAGGCAGAGGAAGGGGAATGAAAGCGAAGCTGAAGCAGCGTCAGCAGACGTATAAAATTCAAAAGCAGCAGTCCTGACAATGACACGGCCGCCTCTTTGGTTCGGTTTACCAGTTTGCCAAAAGGACACTTGAGTTTTTATTTGCATTTTATGACTCATTTTTCACGCCTCCTTCACACGGGCATTCACTGGCATTCGGTGCCTGTTTCTGTCACTTTGAGGCTGATAAAAGCCAGCGCCAGCATCACCCAATTGCAGGCCGCATAATCCTTTTCGGTTTTGTCCTTTTCCCGTCTGTCTGCTACCAATAATTTATATAGCAAAACTGGAAACTCGACACAGCCTCCTCCGACCTCTCTTCACTTCTTGGTCCACAGATAATTGAAATTGATATATGAAGAGGCAGCTTCTTGGACGATTCTTTGTCCTTTTGCTGGGTTGAAACAAACGAGCGACGCTCGTTGCATGTGCCGCTTAGATAAACAAGACAAAAGCAAAGGCACGACCAGCAAAAACAGAACAGCACAAAAACGAACAGAGCGGAAACATTGCGTATACGCCACAGAGACTCTGCACCATATGAAAATTCATAATTTTGCGTACGTTCCAAATGGAAAATGGGTAAACACAGCACAGAGCACAGCACAGAGAGAAACACACATGCCTGCGGTTCACGTGAGTGTGTGAGTATTCTTTTTATATGTTTTTCAATATTTTCTTTATGCGCCATATTTTTTTTATGCCACAGTCTTCTTGAAATATTCTCGATTTTTTTTTATTTTCATCATTCTTTTCCACGCGCAATGGGAACAGATGCGTTTCACCTTCACCTTAATTATTATTACGTAAATAATAATTAACTTTGCGGCACGCTATAAAAGCACAAAATAAGCATTTGTTCATTTCAAATAGTCTTGATTAAAAATACGCATTTTGTAATGTGGATAATAAAAATTGTGGAAAACCGCAGGTGGCAATCCATTCATTTCGAATTTTTCGATTCGCCAAATATTTCACTAGCCAACAATAAATTGATTTTCGGGATCATAACAAACGCACAACAACAATCTAGATGCGAAAAATGACAACAAATAATTTTAATTTGTTTATAAATTCAAAAATGTCACAAATAAAATTCTGAGTATACCACAGAAGCACTGTGAGTATTTGCTTTGTTTGTGGCACGATTTAAATGACACTTAAAGCCCACACAAAATCCACATAAATAAACTGTGTGAGAAATTTATAATGCTACGCACATAAATAAGAGAAATTCTCGGGGTGTTGGCGCATATGTAAGAGGATTCTAAGGGCCAACAAAAAGCACCTATGAGTTGAGCTCTCTCGCTCTATGCTTCAATTATTGATGAGGCAAGTGTGGAAAAATCGCGTCAAAAGACGGAAACATAAATCGAATCGAACTTGAGGGCATTTGAATAAATATTTGATAGAGCCAGCAGCCGAACTGAGCCGTCAAACAGCCAAATAGCAGCCGCGTCACAAAGGGAAATCACAGCAAAACAAATGTTAAGTATACGCCAGGTTGCTAGGTCAAAGAGCAGCAGGGAAGAGCGAGCAAAAAACAACAATGAGAAAAGACTAAACGAAGTTCTAACACTCTAGTCTTGCATTCTAATTTTTACATATAATTTGGTATATAGATTAATTATAAAAAATAAATGAAAATAAATACAGAATTGTGATTTGAAATATTAATAAGAAGTACAAAAGTTACAACTAGGAGTGCTTGACTGCGAGAGCAAATCAGTGCATTATTTAAATTTAAGTGTTACCAAATAATATACCAAAAATATTGAAATGTACCGAACTGTATATTTGGTATATTGATATGTGTTATACCAAAAATACTAAATTATATATAAAACGTATCAATATAACAAATATACACTTCGGTAAATTCCAGCAAAAATTTCAGTATATTCATTCGGTATATTTCAATGATAATTTCGCATTTTTGGTATATTTGTATATTTAGTATATTGATATGTGTTATATAAAAAAAACGAAATACATAAAATATATATTTTTGTATTTTTATTGAACACAAACTTATAATTCATTAATTTCTGATTTTATTTATAAAACTCTTACAAATGACATCACACGTCGTTGATATCGTAAGTTAGTGTATAAATATTGTGGAAAACGGCGCCAAGCACCAAGTGCGTGTGTGAGCAAATAATTTATACACCTTTTGAAAGATTTATTGCGCCAAAGGAGGCTGCAAACCAATTTTCATCTAACGCCAAATCAAAGCGTGAAATTCAATTAATCTAAGCAGGAGACGGAAAGCGACAAGAGGGAACGAGAGAGAGAAATTTGGCAGAGGGATCAGCTTTTTATTTTGGTGAGATCTAGACACGCTGGCATAAATATATTTACAAGTGGCATCCTGTCCGATACTTCTCATAAATAATGCCCGACAAAGACAGCTGCAGAGAGCGGCGTTGGCACATATGAGTCAGAGTCGCGTTACTTGAGATGAATCAGTTGAGCTGACACGGCACAAAAGCAAAAAAAGGAGGCGAACTACAGAGGCCGTCTTTCTGCTGTCTTAAAGTTAACTGCTAACGTATTTGGGTTAGCCAGCCGGGCATAACGTACGCTAACGGTACTCTACAAAGAGTGCTCCCCGAAAAACGACAACAACAAAAAGCGAACAAGAACTGCAAAAGCAAAAGCATAACACAAAAGTGCAAAATGTTTATACTTTACTTGTTGTTGTTGTTGTTGTTTCTCTCAAATGCAAATAACACACAATACTCAGCATGCAAACAACAACAAACAGCACGTGCATAGGCACAAAGACCCTACACATACACTTGCTTGTCACCCCTTCCCGTTTCCCTAACCATTCCTCGATGTTTTCCACTGGCAATGCAAATTGTTTTTTAGCAGCGTGGGCTTTGTCGCTGCTTCACGGCAATTTGGCTTGGCAACTGAGTGCATTTAATTGCAACTGTGCAACTTCAACAATGCAAAAGCAATTGCAACAACAACAACAAATCCAAGTGCAATGTCTCCTACGTAAAGCAAAAAGAAATTATGCAAAATCCTAGACAACGAAGTGACTTTGATGCGACTAATGTCAAGCGCTTTGCATACAAAGTGCTGTAGCATCCACACACACACACACGTTTCATGCAACCTACAACGTCAAAGTCAAAGCTCAATGCACCCCAGAAACAACAACAACAACAATTGTTGAAGCGCCCTGTGAGAATTGCCTAAAGCCCAGACAAAGTGTCATTGGCCGCACAATTGAAATGTTGGTCAACCTTTTCTGCCAGCTAATCAAATCAAAGAGATTCAGCAAACCAAAACATATTAAACAATACCAGCAGCAATAAATACAACAGCAGCAACAAGAACAACAACAACAACAACAGCTACAAGAATAATAATAACAACCCCGATATGAGCACTCTCTATATAGTAGAATATATATATTTTATATATGAGCTTGGCACGCAAACAATTTCCACACATTGCACAAAAATAATAAACATCAGCAACAAAAGCAGCCTAAAAGAGAACGAAGAGAGAGAAAAACGAGTGAGTTGGGTATGCTCGACTGTGAGATATGCTGTCCAAGAAGAGAACAAAAAAAATAGTAAAGCGAAGGAAGTTAAATAATTTTACTTCATTCTTGATGCGGTAATAATAATAATCTTTAAATTTAGAAATAAATAAAAAAGCTAATTTATTTTTACAAAAGATATGAAATATTAATGCGAATAAAGTTGAATTTCAAATACGCTAAAGCGAAAAACTGAAATTTTCTTGATTGAATCATTGATTTCTTTAAAGTTGGATAAAATTAAAAAAGCAAATTTTTTCTTAAGACGTTTTAATATTTATATCTTAATCACATTATATACAAAATGTAAATTCTGAATTTAAAGCTTGTAATTCAATCAAATCAAATATGATGTCTAATTAAATATCAAAATGAGATTCTAAGCTTTATTGGACATATGACATAAAAAAGTATATAAATCTTTGTTTTTACTTAATTTAAATATTACTTAAGTCGTTTTCTAGCCAGAAAAAAATGTTCGTATAACAAATAAAAATAGATGCAATCAAAATTAAAGGAAACTCAGAAGTCAAGCAAATAAAAGAAATGCTAAAGCGAGTTTGAACTGCCAATATTAATTAACATAATATTATTAATTAAATATGTTTATCTTTTTTTTTTTTAATTAGGCCAACTTGTGTCTTATGATGTATCAAAATTGGACTTGTATTCGTTTTCTAACCGAAATAATGTTTTTAAAACACATATCAACTAAAATTTGAAGACTTCAATTATGCCAACGAAATGTGTCAAGAATCAGAAATCAACGTCAATCAAATTATAATATAAACAACTTTGTGGACTAATAAACATATTAATGACAGCTTTGTGCAAGTCAATGATATGAATTGCACAAATATATTGCCCATTGTATTAGCAATTTTAAATTGATATGCAAATTTCTCAGCACTCCTGTTCATCATACCCACTTTACACCGCCTAGTTTGTGTAGGGTAGGCAGGCAGGCATATACGGCGAAAACTAAACAAATGTGAATAATTGAATGCGAGCAGATACAAAAAAGAGATGAAAAAAAAAATGGAAAATTTGTTTACAATTTTCCACCTCTAGGCTGCACCCCACCGACAGTCGTGTGTGTTGAAACAAGTCTGGCATTGTGACAGTTGACTAACTCGTTGAATGCCGAATGCTGAATGCTGAAAACTGAAAACTCTTTCTATATAACAATGTACAATGCATAAACATTGCTTCCGTCAACAATGAGCAGCAATTCAATAGCAATTGCAACAGCTGCAAACTGTGGCAAAAATATTTAATTGCATTTATAAATTGCTGCCAAATTGCATTGTTTTCGGCCAAATGTTTGCTGTTTGTGCACCACAAAACACAGAGCCGGAGGCAAAATGAAAAGATTTATCGATATGCTTATTACATCAAAAACTGCAATTGAGATTGTGGCAGGAAAGCTGGTGAAATTGTGAAATTGACAACACAAAACAAATGCAATTGAGTAAGAGTGAAGATATTGCCACACCTTTTCCTGCGTTCTTCACTCTCCTCCATTCCCCTAGCAACAAAAATCGCCTCTCAAAGCACTTAAAAGACAAGCCGACGGGCATGGCTAAAGCATTTTGGGGAATTAGTATGCCGTCTGAGTATTTACTTTTTGTAGAAGTTAACTCAACTCGTAAATTGCTAAAGTGACTCATTGCCATGGCTAATCTCGACAACTTACTTTAATTATGCCAATTAATTATGAAAAGAAATTCATTAAGCGCTCTCGCGCTCGCCAGAAGCAGCAAAAAAGTCGAAAGAACTAAACATTAACTATCACAGAACATCAACTAACATACGAGTAGTATCAAATTTAACGAGTTCATCGTTTCGCTTAATAAAACCAAATAAAAACTTTAAGTTGTTTTCTTAACTTTGATATTGATGTTTAAGATTGAAACGGTAATTAATGAAGATATCCAGCAAAGCAGATTAACTCGTATTTTTTATATGCATTTGACACAGTTACGAAGAACAAAGTGTGCTATTGGTATGCAGAGAAAGAAATGACATTTGAAAACGTTGAGATCTCAAAAAAATATCATTAATTAGATAAAACTTCTTCTCTTAAAGAAAAGTTACGAAGAACAATGTTTGCTATTGATACGCAGTGGGAAAAGTGAGGTTCAATTGAATTTGGTTTAAGATCTTTGAGATCCTCAAAGAATATGTTTAATTAGAGAGCTTTTCAATCTGAGCAAATAATTCTAGAACCAAGATTTCAGTCATTTCAATTCTTTATCGTATTGTTAAGAATATCTTTTTGATTGGAGATTTTTTATAATCCTAAAAATAATGTCATTTTAAATAAAAGATACGAAGTAAAAGTAATCAAAGAATGGTCAACCTAAAATATTCTTAAGATAATTAACTCCATTTAAGAATTTATCTATTGGGCTCAAAGTAAATTTTTTGTTTTCTATACTATGGTATTCATGGTGGGCTTTTGATACAAAGAAAGAAATGGAATTCTACAAAGACAAATATCTTAAGTTCAGAAACTATTCCATCTTCATAAGATTTCATTCACTTGGTTTATCACTTCATGGATTAAGAATATTTCTTATCCCAAAAGTAATCTCATCTTAAGAATTTCAATTAGTTCTTAGTTCAATTCTGATTACGCCAATTCACAACTTTATTTTTCTTTGTGTAACAATTGACTACAAAGTATTCTTCTGTTAAGCAGTTCTATTTAGCTGGCCGTCTATTATGCTGTAGACTTGATTACTTGGTAATTATTTGAAATTGCCGCCACTTACCTTGGCCTGAAACGTGATGCCGTGGAAGAAGGCCTGCTCGGCATGGAGCGGCACTCGCAGATCCTGATCATCCTGCACCAGATCGTAGGGTGTCGATGGCATTCTCAGATAGTTCAATAGCACCGATTCGGACCACTTGTAGTATCATGAAATTGTTTTCATTTTCCTCGTGCTACGCCTCTGCAGCTGATGGCGCAATTGCCATAAAAAGCCACTCGAGTTGCCCCTCTGCTGCTGCTGCTGCTGCTGAGTCTCTGTCTCCGTCTCAGTCTGAGTCTCTGCTTGGCTCTGACTCTGACTCTGGGTCTCACTGTGAGTCGGGAGTTGCTGCTCTTGATGGCTTTGAACGCTTTGGCTCATGCAAATTGTGTTGAGCGTCGAGCGCGCTCTGATTGATTTGTTATGTGTTTTGGTTTTTTATTTTTTCCCTCCTTTTTTCTTCTACCAGTTGCTACAGCTCTCCAGCGTTTGCTTAATCTCAATTTATGAGCTGTGGTGGTCGTCTCAGTGGCTGTTGCTGTTGCTGCTGGCAAATTGAATTGCGTCAGTTGCTGAGTGAGAGAAGCGAACGCGATTCTTTTGCCCGTTTTGCGTTTTATTATGAAATCTGTCCATTCACTGCCAATTTGCGCTGCGGTTGTACAAGCTGCAAAAGAGAAGAGCACAAAGCAAAAAGAATAACATTAGCATCAGCATCAACATCGACATCGACATCAAAAGCAAAAATCAGTAAACCAATAAGCTCTGCTAATATTTTGTAATCAAATGCCTCTAAACGCCAAAGACTTTTTACTATTGTCTGCTATTTTAGTGAGTCACTTGAAAGCTTTTCCAATCGACACTTGACTCAGACAATCAATTGGTCAGTTCACCAGTTAGTCATTCAGTCAGTCAGGTGTAGAGTTCATTCGAATCATGCTAATTTCACTGCGTTTGAATCATAATACTCATGCTTGGCGGATGCTAATCAATGGCTGTCTCTTTCGCACCCACTATTTCCCTCTCTTTCGTGTTGTTGGCACACCTACGCGCACGTGCCGACAACGCGTTGAGTTTGTTAATCAAACTTTTACATTTATTATTATTTATTGTTATAAACATTGACAAAAGCACGTTGTCTTTTTTTGTGTTGATGTTGTGTGTGTGCAATCGCAGTTCGTTCTATTTGGTCTGCAGGAAATGTCTGCGTTTTAATTGAAAGCAGCCACAAACAATGCTGATACCCTGTAAAGCAAATTAATTTAGAGTTTGCACACTATTTACTCAATGGTTGGTAAACAATCTCACACATATCAAACGATTTAATTAGTTTCGTTTGTTTATTTTGTCATTTCTCATGCGTCAACAAATACTCCCCATACATAAGCAATGCATAGCCTGGGTATTCCTGTTTATTCTTGTTTATTGATGAGCTAGTCTGGCAACCACTTCTCCCTTCTTTGCTCAGCACTCTTTTTTTTCTTACGCTATCGAGCGAGCTTTGTCAAATTTCATCAACTCTCGGCGGCTTTTAATGAACTCGGTCAAAACTCAAACTGAAACTTTATGTCAACAGCTGTGCTTCATATTTTGTGTTTTTTGTGTTTTGTTTTTATTTTTGTTTTCTATCTGCTTTAGTCAGTAGCAGTAGCCTTGCTCTGCCTCTCTCTCTCTCTCCCTCGTTCTCTCCTTCTCTCTCTTTACAAACTCTCGCTTGCGTCTTGCTGAGTCGGGCCAAAGGGTCATGGACGTTTAAGCTTGTAAATGACAAGTACAACAAGAGGAGTTCGAGAGGCCCCAACAACGTTTCTCCTTTGCGCCGCGTCTCCATCACTCCCTTTCCTCTGTCTCTGTCTGCGTCTTCTGTCTTTGTCTCGCATTGAATCTGCATAAGGCGAACAGTTGGGGCTGCTTTTGAGGCTGCTTGACTGAGAAATACGTTCTACTTCATTTTTGGAATATGAAATACGCTTGATTTTAGCACTTTAAAAACTGTTTATTAAATAACTTCGAAATACATAACTCAAAATATATTTTGTTCTACTTCATTGAAAATGATTCCTATTCCTATTAATAAAAAATGTTCTAGTATTATTTTTATTAGTATTATTATTACCTATCGAAAAATACTAAGTAAACAGTTTTAAATTGACTTTTTCTATTTGAGCCTGAATTGATGTTATACCCGATTTTTGTTAATATACAATGATTCCTAAAAAATTGCGATCAGATAAATAATCTAAAAGTTATTTGAGAAATACGAGTCTTAATTACTTTGGATGACAATCTGGTATATTTTGTAGTCAATGGTATATTTTAAACGTAGTACTATATCAATATACCAAATATAGTCAATTGTATATTTTAGTACTATTATGGTATATTCATTTGGTATATTTTAAGAATAATACCGCACTTTTTTGCTTTCATTACCGGGAATCTGACAGTTGAGCACACTTTTAGCTTTTTTACTCGTATTTTTTTCTCAGTTGCCAACTCCTTCAAGTTTATCGAAAATTACTTTTGTTATAATCTTTTTACTCTTGTTTGGAATCTGTTCTATGATATTATTATGATATGTAGACTACAATATCCCATTGTACAATTTTCTTCTCTTACAATCTTTTCGAAACTAAAATGTATAAAGGCAAAACACAATTTTCAATTGCCACTTAATTATAATACTCTTCTATATTCTATATGACGCGTATACGAAAAAATGCTGTGCGCAGCTTTAAAAGCCCCCAAAAACAAAAACCAAAGTTATGCCAACAATTCTCGAATGTCTGTTTGTCATTATGCTTATCTCAGTCTCCATCTGGCTGCCCCTCCCTACTACCTCCCTACGTCCCTGCCCTGTCCTACTATCATCACACTCCTCTTTTTGGCTTTTCGCTTTGTGCGACGAGGCACATTAACTTATCAATTTGGTTTTCGATTGAGTTCAAATTGCAGGCAGCTGACACCCGAATGGAGGCCAGCAGGCCACTGGGCTGAGGTTGAAACTAAGGTTGCGGTGGTGGCAGTTGACACTTTTTGGGGCGCAACATAAATCTTAACTTAGCTTAGCTGCTGAGGCAGAGGTCAGTCTCTCAGCATGGGAATTAACGACATTCCTCTTTTCATGAGAGCGAGTGAGAGAGAAAAACTTGAACTTTGAGACTGCAGTCTTGCACAGAGTCCAAGTTCAGTGCAAGTCAAGCCTTTGTCTAGGGTTCCCACAATGTGTGCTTGGCAAAAGTTCAATGCCTGCCATCGCCCACAATCATCATAGATCATATATGGTAGTAGTAGCTGCTACTTCTGCTGCCGCCATTTTGTGGCAACACCAAGGTTCAAGTACCTCCAACAAGCCTCGAGCTTGCAGCCAAAGAGCACTCGGCGCATGCGTTGTGCGGCATACTAAAAATATTGTATACTATGTTATACGAGTATATGGCTAGAAAAGTGCCTCACATTGCACCCGCTGTTGCTGTTGCTGTTGCTGTGTTGTTGTTATTCTTTTATTCTTGTTGCCATAGAGAACATTCGAGGAGAGCGGGAGAGGAGATCGTTCTGTGTGGGAGCGAAAGAGAGACGCACAGAGTTTAGTCGTTACCCAGCCCACATTTTGCTTCCCTTTGCGCAACTTGTTTAGAACTTTCTCAAGTCACTTCTCTACTACGCACTGTGCTTGCTGCACTCAAAGAAAATTATTACTTCTAACTGATAATCATTGTGTAAAATTTAAAATAGTAATAAAAATCTCTTATGTTTCTGAATTTTCATTATATAAAATACGTGCACAAGTACCAAACAATTAATGTAATTATTTATTTCATAATTTAAATCACACTTTTGCAATTAAGTAATGTATGAATTATACTAGGACTTAATTCTAATTTTCTTTTAAATTCTTTTCTATACTCAATTAATACCATTTAAAGAAATAATAACTCAAAATTTGTCATTAAATTTGATTTTTAAAAAAATGATCTAAATCATTTATGAAATCGTAAATAATAAAGTAATGTCTGATTTTATCTACGTATTTTGACATATTTTTACACAAATTTAATATAAGTGAAATTCAACTGTTAGATGTTATTTCTAGTAATTTTTAACTATAAATTTTTTGTACATACTGCTTAAGGGTCTAACATCAAATTAAAATTTCATTAAACAAAACAACATAACAACAAAATCTAATGACCATAATTCTACAAAAAAAAATTGTAGATTTTTTTTAGTTCAATTATATAAAGAACTAAATAAATTCTGCTAAAATCAACTACAACATTATTGTACAGAAATACCAAAATATCCATTTAATTTTAATGAATTTTCATTTCTACGTATACTTTTTTTTTGAGTGTAATTCTCTTTGATTATGCTCTGCACATTTCAGTTCTTGAATGCACGCCTATCTGCTGCGTCGACGCCAACGCCAACGTCAGCGTCGGCGTCAACATCAACATTGCTACCAACTATTCGTTTCATTCGCTCGCTGCTTGTTTCGTTTCATGTTTCTTCAATACGTTTCTTTCCGTTTCGTATCGTTTCGTTTGCAGTGCGTTTCGTTCTTCGCCCGCACTATCAACAACAAAAGCTGCGCCTGCGCGTTGCAGTCGACGCAGCAGCAACAACAACAACAACAGCACAATGGAAAAACTCGTATCGCATGCAAGTGAATGACTTGGCAAAGCTAACGACGACGTGCTTCCAAGAAGCGTTGAGCTCTCTGTCTCTGTCTCCTTCTTCGTCTTCGTCTCTGTTTCTGTCTTGGGTCTCTTGTGCATTGGGGAGTCGCCAGTTGAAACCGGTTTTCGCTGTTGGCATCGAGCTGATGTCCAAGTCACAGTCGAAGTCGAAGTCGAAGTCAAAGTCTTGGTAACTTACACGTTCACTTCCTTTCCGGTTCTTGCTGCATTGTGCTAAGCTCCCCCTTCTGTCCCCCTCTCTCATTCATTGCAATGATCTGTGCTCACACCCCTGAGTCAGCTGCAATTTCAAGTTTTTTGTTTTTATTTTTCTTTTTTGTATTTTGTGATATTTGATTTGGCGTAATTACGCTTGCGAGGCAGCAATCAAGCGAATCGACGAAACTGAAAATATTGCCTCTGTTGCTGCTGCTGCTGCTGTGGCTGCAACGTGCACTTGCCACAAGCTGCAATGTGTCGTGTTTCTGTTCGTATTATGCAAGTTGCCACTTGCAACCAGCAACCAGCAAACAAGAAGAAGAAGAAAACGAAACTGGTCGTCAGTCAGTTTTTCTGAGCTTGTGTATTTATTTTGCTGCGCACATTTTTTCGGTTTTCGTTTGAAAATGTTTTTCGGCAATGCGGAAAACTTGAAAGCGAAAATTGCTGCGTTTCGATTGCTGTTGTTTCTGTTGTTGTTGTTGTCATGTATTTCGCTTATACTTTTTGTTGTTGTTTTAACTGCCAAATAAACAGATAAACAACAATTATGCGCTATGCGAGAGATGATGCCAACAATCCACAACTATGGCCAGCTGCTTGCCCAGCTGCCTTATCTCTCTAGCTATCTCGCTCTCACTCACATTCGCCTGCTATCTCGCTCTGTTGGCGGCACATCCTCAGGTTGCGTCTGCTACGTTGCCTGGCATCAATCTTGTTTTCGATTTCAAAGCTAAAAACTAACAAAAAAGCAACATGTTGCAGACCCAGCTGCAAATACAAAGAGAGAGAGAGAGAGAGAGAGAGAGGGGGAGAGAGATGTGCAGATAGAGAGAGAGAGAAAGAGAACCTTTTTCAACTGGATTCCTTTGCGGCGATCTGCGAGAGATCAGACGGCCAAATGGGGCTTTGTCTCGCCAATGTCGCTGAGGCTTTTTCTGCTTATTTATGAGCAGACAGCCCAGACAACCTACAACAACAACAAGAGTAGAGGAGGGGAGAAGAGGAAGAGCGAGTGGCTGGCAGGCAGGTCGATGCAAAAGTTTTTGCCTGCCAGAATGTATCTATAAGATACATGCTCTCGGCGCGTTTGTGTTACGCGCCTATAAATAGCGCCCCCGACTGAGCAGCATTCTGAACCGCCCCCCTTCCATCGCACACACACACACACACACACTCACACCCGCAAGTAGCACGTATAGATATTATAGATATATAGATATATACACAGGCAGCTATACTTTGCAATACTTTGGGCTAATACAGCACACACAAACAAACATAAATCTTTAGTAAAAGAAGAAAAGTTTCTTGCTCGACTTTTTTCGCTCATCTATAGTATTTCGCTTTCGTAAAACGTATCTTAAAGATACTAACCTTGAAGGTTACTAGTTACTACTGTTTCTCCGTCGACTATTGACTGCTTAGCATAAATCGTGCTAAAGCTTTTCCACAAACGAGTTGGGAACAACAGAAAACAACAACAACAGCAGTAAATAAAATGTGCTGCTACGAAAAATGAAATGAAATTAATGATCAAAGATCGGCCATTGGTCAGTTATCAGCAATTTTGTCATTGCGCCAGTTTAGCGTTGATTATATTATGTTCCAAAGCAGCCACAGCTGCAGGCTAGTATATTTCTATCTCTCTCTCGCTCTTTCGATGTGTGTATCTTGCAGATGCATTTTGTGAATGAGGCTAAAGCGTGGAGTGTAGGTAACCCGCTTTTAGATGCAGCTACACACACACGGCACATTTCATCATTTATAAAAATAATAATAATAAACACAGTGCTCGACTGACCGTCACAATTTTTGCTTATACAATGGCTTGTGCGACCCGTTTGCAAGTATCTCGGAATCGAGTCTCGAGAGTGTATCTTGGCGCTGCAGCAAGTATCTAGAACGCGTCGCGTAATCAGATTTTTCTTGCAAATTATGCGGAACTTTCAATTTCTATGCGCCATTTGCGTGGGTCGCTCGATTTATTTATTGTAGCATATTCTTCTTCTTTTTTTAAGCGTATATAGTTTCACAGTTATCTCACACACTCGCACACACACACACACACACGCACTAGCTGTGATGTACCGCTCAAATTACTTGGTTAACACGATGTTCATGTCTTTTTTCTTGCCTTTGCCTTTGGCTTTGCGGTATTTTTTTTTCTCTTCACTGTTTTCAAAAATTAACTGCCAATTCCTGGAACCTAACAACGCGTTCTTCAATTTTTTTCTTTTTGGCTTTGGCTCGTCTTGAGACTCTTGGGCTTGAATGTTAATAAATAAAGACGACGTAACTCGAAGTTTTGGATTTGAGTTCTAGCTTCTTGACCAAATGGCGCCGCCGACTTGTTGCTATGTTTGTGGCCACATTTGTTTCATTCTCTTTACCATTTTCGGGGCGCGGGGGACTTTTTGTTGTTTTGTTTGCTAAACGACGTTGACTTTTATGAATATTTAATAATTTCGCAAGCTATCTGCGAGCTGTTTAGCGCGTGCAACTGTTGCGTCCAAGCGTGTGAAACGGAAATGCTTGAGGGGGAAAGGTTTTTTTTGCTTTTTTCGTACTTTTCCACTTTTGTTTTGGGTTTTGGATTTTGCTAATGGTCACGACGCGACTTCAGAACACTAATATAAAAGAGAATATCACCAAAGAGATAAAGATATGCTAAAGATGTCTGAATTACTAAAGACAGTTTACTCATTGGCTTCTTACTGAACTGAGTTGAGTGTCAAGTGCAAGAGACTTTAACTTTTTTCGTCTGCTTCTTCTACCTGTTTAAAATCCAAATTTTAACGGCTATTTTATGCGTGGTTTTCGCGGAACCGGTATGCAAAAAAAAGCGTAATTTTCCGTATATGCGATTGCGTGAATATTTTTTTGCTTTCATAGAGCGCGCGTTTCAACCCGTTAAAACCGTTTTTGAAAGCGTCGAGCGTCGTTGCGTATACGCCTCGCCTGCACACAATGAACGCCGAACAACAACTGAAGCGACTTCTGACTCGCATCGCATCGCATCGGCCGTCGTCATGCCTCATACAGCACCACAAACACAAAACATACAGGGTGTTCCATGCCAAAACCTGTTTCGCCCAGCAAATGCTTTCGCTCTCTTTTGCCCAGCTAAGAGAGAGCGCAAGCATGCTGTGTTCTTTGTTCGTTTCGTTTCGCGTTCGTTCGCTCTTTTGCTCTTACGTTCGCTCTCACTCTCTCGCCAGGCACGAAAAGCGAAAGCCGCTGGCCAATCAGCGGCTGGCAACTACACGTGCTTGCCACTTGGCCCAAAACGCGTTGGCGGCGTTTCTCTGTTTTGGTTTTTTCCGATCCCAAACAATACAACGACAGACTTGCCGGAAAGAGTTGCTAACGGGCGTGATGACTAAGCGACACTTTTTGGTAACTATTAAGCTTGGCCAAATATTCAGCGTAGAGTCACAGGAGAAACTTTAGTCTAGACGGCATTAATAATAAATGCAACAAATTTAAGACAACATTAATTCAAAACACCAAACTAGTTTTTATTCTTTTGTTATACAAATCGAAATTCAAAGTGGAAGTTGACCTCCAGCTCGGTAGAATTTGCATTAAAAATGCAAGAGTTAATTTTATTCATATTTCATTTGCAATATATCTCATCGATAATTGTTAAACGAAGTATGGGAATGTACATACATATATGGAACATAAATTATTTGAGATAGAAATACAATAGATACAAGAAACTTTCAATAAGGAAGTTTCTATTTAATAATCATTTTATATTATCTATCTATTATTATATATCTATCTTACAAATAGCCAATAAAACGTTCTAAAATCAAGATTTTGGTCGCATTAAGAATTTTAGTCTGAAAAGTGCGCCAAGAACATAAAAATCTTAATTTTAGAAAACAAATCTTGATTTCAAGAATATTTAATATAAGACCCAAGTACTTATTAATAAGAAGAACAAATATAATAGTTTTAAGATCTTACTATAGCATTAAAAATAATTTATATTACGCACTCAAACCTAGATAAAAATCTTTATTGAAATTACGATGAATTAACGAATTTTTGTTTTTTTTTTTAAATTGGAATTTTTCAGACTTAAGTAAAAACACTTTAAAGAATTTGCTTTTAAGGAGGTCTTATTTCAAGAACACAATTTTTAAAACGAATTTTCTTGATTTCAGAAATTGTTAGTTTTTCAGTATATAGAATATAGAATAAATAAAGAATCCTAAATTCTTAATCTGAAATTTCCACTTTAACTTTATTTAACCACACGCTTTACTCTCATTATTAAGTCACTATCACAGCATTCATAAAATGTTATTTTCGACATAAATGAATAAATAAAAGCAATTGATATGAGATCATAAATAAGCCCTTGACAAAATTGCCCTGACCTGCCATAAAAACCCCCGAAATGAAATGCGCATTAAGCCGGTGCAAAGTGTAAACTAATAACAACGCTACTAAAATAATAATTTGTATTCATGCATAAGCGAGAGTCGAACTGAGGCTGATTGAGGATTATAATAGAGAGAGAGAGAGTCGCATGCAAATTCCGGAAATAACTGGAATAAAATATAATATGTAACGGCTTTTCGGAGGCAGCCACAATCCGAACATAGCGCACAGTCTGTGGATATGGCTGTGGCTTTCTATAAGTAAACAGGGTAACAGCACGTTGACAGCTCACTCCGCTTAACAAGGATATTCACGTAGGATATATTCACGCATAACTCAACTCGCTCGCTTTTTCTCTTTTGGAGGTGGGAATGGGACAGGTTGTCGCCACCCCTCAGGCAAAATAGTATTCATGAGAAATATGCAAAAGCTTTTGAAATGCCAGCAAAGCGGCGACTGTCGACTGACGACCGCAAAAAAAAAAGGATGACAGACCGTGCCAAACTGAAAAAGGATGCGACATGCTAGACAAAAGGACAGACAGACGGGAGACTGATAGAAAGTCTGACTTTCGATTTGATGACAAATGAAAGACAAGCGAGTGTTGAGTTTGAGTTTTGTTGGCGGATAGTTTGCATCGTCGACGTTGTCCTCGAGTAGCTGCGGTCAAGGTTCGCTGGCATTGGAATTCCAATCGAATTCGCGCTTTAATTGCATTTTGCACAAAAAACAACAACAAGCTCTACGATGACGAACAATGTTCTCAACTTTTTCGCAGCAAATGGAAAAGCAGCAAAGTGAAAAACTTCAAATAGCTGTCGCGTTTGCTAAAATCCTGTTACCAACTTTGCCCAGCCTGGTCAGTTTTTTAATTAAAAGAAAGCACATCGCAACGCGCAAGAGAAAAACATTTCGTGTTTGCCAAAACAGTTAAGCAACTCTTTTTGCGAGTGCCAACAGCTTAAAGCCTATACTTTAAAAAGAAAATCTTTTAACCGGAAGCTGTGCCGCAGAATTCATTCAATCATCGAGTCCCCTCTAAGCCAAACTTTTGGCCTGCTTTGGTGCTGTGTCATTTCTACTTAACACATTGTCAAAAAAAAAGTAAAATAAACACCCAAAACTGAGGAAATTTGTTTAATACCAAATTCGAGATACACTTTCTATGAAGTATTGTTACAGATTAAATTTAAAAAATGTCGATAATTTACTGGAGCATATTTAAAATGCTTAAATTTATATAACATAGTCCTATAAGTCAAAATAAATTATTACTTTTGTATTTAATCTTTATTTATAGTCACTTAATTATAATATTTTTCTAAATATTTTTAGTTTTGTGTAGAATAAAGAAGTAATTAATATTTCCAATTGTAGAGTTGTTTCGTTTATTATCGTTTAACCTTTATATAATATACAACACTTAAATAAGTTATCGCTACTCAACACTCAAATTATGTAAAAGATCGCATTACCCAACACTTCAATAATTCCTTAGGTACTTCACAGCACTTAAAATCAGGAGTAATGAGTATTTCGAATTATTCAGTTGCTTCTTTTCTTATCGTTCTATCATTATTATACAACACTTAAATAAGTGAGTTATGCACTCAAATTAAGAAAATTCACATTACTCAGCATTTATATTAGGCACTCAGCACTTAAATAAAGTAATCATTACGTACTACACAATACTTAAAATCAAGTAGTATCGCAAGGAAGAAATTATAAAATCTATAACAGGAATCGTTGCTTGAATAAACATTGTGAAATAGGGCATAATACTTAAATTTGTGAAACTAAATCTAAAGAAATGAAATAACACATCTACACAATAGCCAACAAATGAGATCATTGTTATCAAATTTTTGCTGTGAATTTATAAATTATCGATTATCTTCAACTAAAGATTAAATTTACCAGAAGTAATGCGATTTAATTTTTTGACGCAAAGGTTATATATAGAAATTTATCTTTTTTATATTCAAATTGGATAATTTCCTCAACCAGAATAAGAAATTCTATCTCCAAATAAACTCAGCTCTTCATGCTCATCAATAATATAAGTATACATTTAATAGGCTGTTACTTGGGCGCCTCTTTAATGCGTTGCACGTTGCGTGACAAAATTGTGATACTCTCAGCGAGGATGTAAAATATATAAAAAGAAATATCCTTAAGGCACCTCACTTAACTCCCTGGCAAGGACCCATCAGCATGCACGTGTAGAAGAAGTATGAGAAGTGGCAGCTTCGAACTCGAAGCCAGGATGGGATGCCAAGTGGCTGACAAACTTTTTCGCTTACCTCAGGCAAACTTTGTCGATTGCCCAAGTGTGTGTAGCTATATGTATGTATATGTGTGTGTGTATCACTTGTGTTAAGCAGCCAGTGAGGCGATAAGGTTTTAAAGCCTCTGCCAAATCAATTAATAACTCGACTCCAACACGGTGGCAATTGGCGCCTAAAAGTAGGCAGCAAACTCATTATTTTAAGCATAAATTATGCGAATATGAAACTCATTTGACATAAGCATTTACACACACCCACACACACATACATGCACGCATACATATGTGGCGCATTAAAGGGCGCATGAGATGAACGCTGAGCATATTTGATAAGGCAATTCGAAGCAGGCAGCTGCTGATAAAAATCCAATAAATTTACGAGAGAATTGTCAGAGTTTTGCCTTTGTAGCTGTTGCTGCTCCGACTGCTGTTGCTGGCACGCTTCGTTAAATCGCCGTTAATTTATGTGGGCGTAGCAGGAGGCAAAGCTGAAGCTAAAGCTAAAGCTGAGGCCTGGGGGCTATGCGCAAATGACACACAAAATGACTTTGATAAACGCAATTGTCTAGGAAATGGTAAAAGGAAATGTAAATGAAAATGAAAATGAAAATGAAAGCGAGAGAGAGAGAGAAAAGGCAAGAGACAGGCCAAATTAAAATGTGCGCTACGCTTCGAGCCACTCACTTGGCAAAATCAATCAACAAAGCAAATAAATACAATTAATGTTTCATTACGCATACGCCACGCTGCACAGCAGACAACGCAATGCTCGACAACTTGTCGTTCTTCTCCGTGCCGCAGCATAAATTATGCTCCCAACAATTCTTTGCAATTTTATGCATGTGAACGCAGTGCACAACTCGGCACTCACTCAGCTCGGCTCAACTCAACTCAACAGCTGAATGCGGGCAACTTCAGCATTACCAGCAACAACAGCAGAAGCAGAAGCGGTAGTAACAGCAGACAGACTCAATGTAAATGCAAATACAGCTAGTAGCGAACAGCTACTTCTTGGCAAAAGTCGGCCAGGAAATACTCTAAGCTAAATACAAACTAGATAGTTATGTTGAGAAACTACTAAGCTTCAACTTCACAATACACTCATCTGAGAATCTGATATAATTTTTTCCTTTATTGGTTTTTTATTAACCTATTGAAATGTAAAATGATAGTCACAGCAAAAAAAAACTAAATTGAATTCTAAATAAACATTTTGCTTATAAATTTTCATATATATGTTGCTTCCACGTATTGTGAATAACAAAAGCTCAAGCATCTTTTCATTCATTCATTTGTTACATGTGTGGGAGCCGGCGAACAAAAGTTGTGAGCTACAACACTATTTCTGTGAATACAAATATTAACAAAAATAAATATATAAATTTCAATTATTGATTTAAAATACGTAAAGTTAAAATTTCAAAAAGAATTTATCGTGTAAGTATTATCATTATTATTATTGAATTAATCTAAGGATCTTAGTCGCTCTGGCTCATAAGAAATTACATTCGATACTTCAATAAAATAATAGTAATAATTATTAAGGCATAGATAACAAATAAATGTATAACCAAGCATAAATTTATTAGCGGTGGCCTTCGGTCTTGCCTAGAAGTCGTGTAACTAAGAACTGCAGCCTTCTAGCAAATGCAGTTTTGACTGTGGCCGCTAGTTCAGTCAGTCACTGAATGAGTCAGATAACTCAAAGATCTTTTTTTAGCTTTTAACTTACATAAGTCCAATATCACTAAATTTTTTACTAAGAACATACATATGGTGCCGTATGATGTACATTAAATAATTAAGACGTTATAGCCTATTTCCACTGCACCAAAAAACCTCGATTTTTTCGGTTCTTTTCCGTTCTGGTCGAATTTTCCGTTCGAGCCATGTAAAAATCCATAAGAAAATAAAGTCGGTTCGAAACGTCAAAGAACTGAGTGGCAATGGAAAAAGGCTATTAGACTGTTTATTATAAAACGTTTCATAAAATGTATAACAAAAGTATATTAAAAATAATTCTGAATCGATTGTCAAACTTTTAATATAAATACGAATCTTAAGAAACTATTTTGGTGTACTTCATATTATTTATTTTAATTCTAACATTCACAAACAGTTTGACAATTCCAAGATACCCATTCAACGAACGTCCATAAAAGTCTCGTAACATATTCAGGACAGAAGCTCCACGTGCATTTCCCATGGCAACGCAGAAATATGAATAAAAATATAAAATCAAATATGCACTGACGTGTAAATTAATGCGGCAGTCGCTTCAGATTGTGTTAAAGCTACAAATGGCACGAAGGGACATAAGAGTACACAAACACACGAAGAGTGTGTATGTATGCACACACGTGTGAGTGTGAATACACTCATGCCTATTCACCAAATGCTTTACCTGAGTTTCGCATAATTGAAAAAAAAAAGCTGAAGCAAAAAGTAAAAAAAGTGAAATGATTCACGACAGGACTGAAGTCAAGAGTCGACACCCCAGTTTCCAATTCCCGCCTCACTCGCAGATGTTGAAGCGACCACCCGGAAGTGCCACAAACTTGTTGAAAACTTTTTCAGAGTTTCCCCCATGGCATAAAAAAAACGGAAAAAATGGAAATGGCAAGAAAAAAACTTGATCCATTTACGAGAGCAATTAAATATGTAACGCAGATTAGCAGCTTGAAATATTCATAAAGTTTTAAATGCAACTAAAGATTAAACTGCAAAATTGTCAGACTTCTTATAAATGCATACCAAAAATATAAATGTGTGATAATATCAGCGACCATTAGCTATTAATAATGATTTCCAAAGCATACTTAATGCTGGCCACTAATTAGCTTTATGCTTAGAATGCCTCAACATGTGGTAAGTTGTGGTTCTCTTTACGCTGCTGCTCTGCTGCTCGCCCAACTGGACAATCACGTTGCAGGACACGCTACAACGTTGCCACCAGGAGCAACCCTTCGAGACAATGCTATTGTTGCAACATCGGAAGCAGTTGCAGTGCAATGAAATGGAGAAAGTGGCTGCAGCTGCCACTTGGCCCATGCTGCGGCTCACCAACGAGGCAAACTTCTATCTAAGGCGCAGTCAGAGTACTGAGATGTTGGCATTGATTTGTCTAACTGAGAGTCGAGAGATGAACATGGAAATGTGGCAAGCATTGGCCACAAATCTCAACAACATGCGTCATGTGCGTCTCTTGTTGTTGCAACACGAAGCACAGTCTCTGGGACAACCGTTCGAAGAACTGTCGGATATCACACAAGAGTTGAAATTTCCTCACGTTGTACTCTTCGCAACCACAGGAATCCTTTATCGACTGCAACCTTATGCCAGCCAGCACTGGCTACAACTCAACACAATACGACATATCTTCATAAAGCAGCAAAATTATCAACATTTGGTGGCACATACACTGCCGGATCAGATAACATCGCTGTCGCTTGTCTACATGGATAAGAAGACACAGAGGTTGCGGATGACAGGATTTGTGGCCAGATTAATGCAGGAATTTACGCGTGTACACAAAATCACATTGCGGTGGCAACGCCCAGTCATCGCTGGCGAGGAGTTATCCATAATCCTGTTGCGCAACATGACACTGAATGGCACCCTCAATCTACCCATTACGCTCTGTGGCTTTGAGCGCGACAGTGCTTCGGGTCTCTACTCGTATCCCTACGACATTCCCTCGTGGTTCATTATGGTGCCGTGTCCTCGCCAGATGGCCACAGCTCAAGTCTATCGCGTGCTCTTCAATTGGCGAATGTTGTCGCTGCTCTTTGGCTCCTACTGCATCTTTGTGTTGCTCGACTCGATGCTTTCTTGCCTGCTGACGCGTTCAAAGTTCGATTGGACCAATTTGATATGCAACGAACGCATGATATGTGACGTTGCCAGTCTCACGTTGGGCTAGCCAACCATTTATGATGGCGTTGCCAGACCACGATTGGGCGCCAAAAATTCCTAAGAATAGTCAGCCCCGGATGTGAGAAGACGGTTGCAATATCATTCACAACCATCTCGCGTGCAAGCATATAGCGGAGCGGGACCCATTGAACCCTTAGCTCTTTCGGGATTGTGGGGTGGGTTTTTGCTATACTTTACACGAAGCCACGAAAACTTTATTATTATAGAGTCCCTCCTGATTAAAAAAAAAAAAAAAAACACATGAGTCGATCCTCTTGTCAATAATCTAATCCGACTCGAATCTACAATACAACTCGATCGGAGTACTACCAATATCTAATAAACAAAACAAATGCAGGCACACTGTTGAAATTCGGACAAAATTTAAGAAAAGCAGGGGTGGTCTTATAAGATGTTAACTGCCACACCCTGGTCTATACCCACCCAACCATGGTCATAAGATGAAACGTTTTTATGACCCCAAAACTATTCCAACTCCCCCTTTATTTTATGCTCCCATGTCTCCGGAAATCAGAACAAAATCTAGAATTTCATTATTAAAGTCCAATGACTCAAAGTATTTATTTATAACAAAAACAAAACCATTTGTCCAAAATGAATTAGAATTATGACGCTATAATTATTTCCATAATTTTCTTTATAGGGCAGTTATTTTAATCAATACAATATTCTTTTTTTTATTAGCAACGGCTACTACTCATTTACAATAATAACTAAAAAAGAAGCAGATGTAATGACTAATAATATTTAATAAACAATTAATAATTCATAAGCAAACAAGTTTTGGCAACTATTTTTGGATGCGCGCTTTAGCAAACAGATTCATGAGGTTTTTCTATTAAATTTACTATTTTTACTTTAAAATCTTTATTTCCTTCTCAAATCGTTATTTTTGTATTTTTAATATTTATTTTATTTTTATTTATTTAATTATTGTTATTATTTATTTTTATTTATTGATTTTTTAAATATCTCAACCACTTTTATAATTTTTTATTTATTTATTATTATTTTTTTTTTTTAATGTAATTATTTTGCAATATTTTAATCATATTTAAACAAAAAAAATTGTATTGAATTTATTTTTATTTTTTGGTTTAATATTTTTACTCAAATTTAATATTTATTTTATTGTATTTATTATTGAATCATATTTATTATTTAATTTTTATTTATTTTATTTATAAGTTTTATTATTTTTATTTTTAATTGTTATTATTTTATTATTTTTACTTTTTATATTTTATTTATCCAAAATTAATATTGACTTTTTTTTTAATTTAATTGTAAATCATGTTCAAACCACTGTGCTGTACCAACAAACAATAATAATAGTGACAATATAAGCGGAAGCAAACCAGTACTAAAAAGGTATAGGCCTGACCCAAAAGTTAGGGTATCAGCCGACAGCTCATATGCTGTTTGAAGCTTTC
Organism: Drosophila albomicans; assembly: GCF_009650485.2. NCBI lineage: Eukaryota > Metazoa > Arthropoda > Insecta > Diptera > Drosophilidae > Drosophila > Drosophila albomicans. Next base: position 43,060,288 of record NC_047629.2, on the reverse strand, counting down.
GCAACTGCGAAGAAGTATGAAAAAATACAATGCAAGCAAAACTGTGGGCAGCTGCTGCGTGGCCAATATATGTATGTATGTATGTATGTATGTATGGAATTACATACGTACGAATATTTATGTTATAAAACTTCTTTTATGTATTTTTATTTCGGACACTCGGACTTAAAACTTACCCGACAGAACTCCACGACGAAGGCCTTCATGATGTTGTTGCTGTTGGTGATGATGATGTTGATGATGATAATGATTTTAATGATGATGATAATAATGATTGTTTATATACCTAAAAAGGTATATACTTTTGTTTGGTTGTTCACATACACACACATTGTCATAATTATTATTGTTGTGCACAGGGTTTTATGGTGGCTTGTTATTATGTATGAGATTATATTTGCATTATTTATTTATTTATATATTTTTTTTTGAATTATTGTGTTTCACGTTGGATATACCCTTTAAGGCCTAGGGCAATAATGGTAAACAAAGCAAAGCAAACCAAAAAAAAATAGCGCAAAAAAAAAATAAGTGCCAAATTACAATTGATATTTCTCTTTACTTTTCGTTATCTTTTTCGTTACTTATTATTTTATATGTATGGCAACTAAATTGTTGTTGTCAATATATTAATTGACGGCAAATGCAAATCTTGTTGCTTTTTATTTGGGCTTTTACCCCTTTTTCTTATTGCCTCTGTGTACAACTATTGTATGACCTTTTAATTTTAACAAACTTATTTTTGTCATACTATTATTCACAAACTTGCACTACACATCTTCACTAGCACTGGCACTGGCACTGCACTGCTGCTGATGCTGCTGCTGCTGAGTGGAGACGGCGAACGATAGAAGCGGCAAACGAGAGAAGTGACGATTCTGGTACAAGAGCCTTGCGCGGCTCGGCACAGTGGTGCAAGAGTGATCTGCCCAGAGATGCACTGCACTTCACTGTTGTTGCTTTTTGGTTCTGCAGGCGGCAGACCAGAAATATAAAAAGGCTTCCGGCACGAAATAGTCGGCCTCCGCTGACTAACATGCGCCGGAATCGTGGACAAATCCACTATAGGTGTAGAATTTTGTCTATCCGTATTATTTAATAGAAAATAATGACGGCTTAGACGAATTTTCACAATCTTTGCGTAGCAAGCGTAATGAGCTGGTGTATTTATTTTGCTCAAGTCAAAAAAGCATCGATGGATGCTGAGGATAATGACAGATTATGTATTTCTTCTTTTCTGGTGATGCATGTGTTTAAAATTTTTTTTTTTTTTTAAACAGCATCAACCCAGAATGCATCCGTCTCTGATCGTAGTCCAATAAGAAAAGAATGAGAGCTGTCGTTGCCAAAGTGACAAAGCTCGTCTCCTTCTCCTACGATCTTTCGCTAGACAATTCACCACGGAGAGGAAATTTAATTTTGCAGAGGTGTATTGTCCCTTTTTATCGTGCCATGGTTTGTGTCTTCGCTAACTTTGCGCGGCAAATTTAAAATCTCAAAAAGAAAGAGATTTTACGCCCAATTTTTTTTATTTGCGACCATTACACCCACCAGATAATCTCACGAGTCATACAAAGGCAGATTAGATGGGAATTAGATTCGAATATCTTTCGCATGATACACTCCTAATTCTCTACCTTGTAGATTTTCTAGTAGATAAAAAGAATTACCAATTTTCTTCTTTATCCGACATTTTGAGAACTGATGTCCTAGCTTTTTATTATAATTCTGACTGAAATCACTAAGATGGAAATTCCGTTTAAATACTTCTTGGCCTTCTTTATAAATGACAGGATTGGATCGAAGATTGTATTGTCTGGCGTTACGCTCGTAGGCTTCTCTACTACTTTTCTTAATGTCTTCTCGCAACAAAGCTAATTGATCACCTCTTTCTAAATATGGAGACTCCTCCAGCAAGGACAATTTTTTTAAAAGCTTGTAATCATCTCCGTGATTAATCATATTTACGCCAAATAATGCTTTGTAAGGGGAACAACCTATGGATTGATGAAGCGACGAACGTAAGGCAGATGAAATACTTGGCAAATACATATCCCATTCAGTTTGATCCGACTTAAGATAAGCACGAATAGCGGCTAGTAAGGAACGATTCACTCGCTCCGCTGCATTGCTCTGTGGCGAATATAATGCAGTAAAAACATGACGAATACCGAATTTTGTCATAAACGCTTCAAATTCGTTTGATTTAAATTGTGAACCATTATCTGATACTATAATTTCAGGAACTCCAAATTCGGCAAAGATCCTTTGTGACAAAAACTCAGTTATTAACGACGTAGTGAACTTTTTCAATGGACATAGCCAATGGTAGCGACTAAAATGGTCAAGAACTATTAGTAAAACCAATGTTTCCTTTGCGACTTCGTGGATAAGGACCCAAGATATCTATATAAAGCTTTTGAAATGGTCGACTAGAGACGCTTTGCTCTCCCATAGGCGGACGTAGTGTCATATTTGGAGCTTTAGTTTGCTTACACATATCACACTGCCTAATATAGTCTCTAATGTCTTTTGATAAACCTGGCCAAAATAAATTACGACGCACTCTTTCGATCGTCTTTTGCATTCCACCATGTGCAGAGCTTAGACTATCATGTGCTTGACAAATCACAGCTTCTCGCAGTCCCTCCGGTACCCAAAGCTTCCAACAATGAGAATCTTGAAGATTATCTCCTGTTGATGGCTCCGTTCGTATGTATACGAATTTGTCTACAACTTTAAGATCTGGAAATTTTTCACCATGAGATTCAACTTTCAATTTTAGATCTAGATAATCAGGTTCGAGAAACGCTGACGATTCTAAATCGATTTCCGGTCCCACAAGTTCTAAACTATCTATATCACCTTCACCTATCCGTGACAACGCGTCAGGAATAATATGATCTTTTCCTTTCCGATGAGAAATTGTGAATTTAAAAGCCTGTAATCGAAAAATCCAACGAGCTAATCGACCAGATACATTTTGCTGTCTCATAAGCCAGACGAGGCTAGAATGATCAGTGATTATCTCAAAGGGCTGTAATTCAAGGTAACATCTGAATTTCTCTACTGCTAAAATGACGGCTAAACATTCTCGTTCCGTGACACTGTAGTTACGCTGAGATTTAGATAATTTCTTTGACATGTATGCTATAGGCTTTTCTTCTCCAGAAGTTGACAGTTGAATGAGCACCGCTCCAATTCCATAGTCACTAGCATCGCAATGCACATAGAATTTTCGACTAAAATCGGCATTTTGCAAAACCGGGGCTGATGTTAAAAGATTTTTTAACGTATCCATTGCAGACTGAGCTGCCGGGGTCCAATTAAAAGTTTTCTTAGTGGACAACACTTCAGTGATGGGAAAGGTAATTTCCGCAAAATTTTGTATGAAGCGCCGGTACCATCCGCAAACTCCAAGGAAACCTCGTACTTGTTTTAAGTTTTTGGGTGTGGGCCAATTTTGGACACAGGATATTTTCTCTGGATCTGGAGAAATTCCATCGCTTCCAATAACGTATCCTAAATAGTTTACTGTTGTAACACAAAATTTGCTTTTTGAAATATTTAATGTGAGATTAGCCTTTTTAAATTGATCAGCTATACGCACTAATACTGCCAAATGTGACTCAAAATCTCCTGAGACAATACATAAGTCATCAAGATAACCAAAAACACAATAACGTAAGTCTGGTGGAATTAAGTCATCCATCAATCGACACATTGTGGATGGAGCATTACATAACCCAAAAGGCATGACGGTAAACTGAAACAGCGAACGACCGGGAACAGTAAAAGCTGTTAACGGTTTGGCTTCATCAGACAACTCAATTTGCCAATAAGCGTCTTTAAGATCCAACTTCGTAATTAAGTTAGCTTTTGGTAAACGAGAAAATATTCCTTCTATACTCTGTAAAGGATAAGCATCCTTTTTCGTTACTTCGTTAAGTTTTCGCGCATCAAGACATAATCGGACCTTATTTGGTTTCACCACAAGACGAATAGGTGAGCTCCATGCTGACTGTGACGGTTCAATGACTCCTAGCTCTAACATACGATCAATCTCTTTGTACATCAACTTCTCTACAGCTGGACTAATTGGATAGTTTCGTTGCTTCACCGCTTTAGCATCAGAAATGTCTATATGATGTTTAATTAACGCAGTTCTTCCGAGACCTTGCTTTTCGAAATTCGGAAATAATGCTTTGACCGCTTCCAGTTGACGAGATTGTAATTCGGACAATGGATAGTGATCTTCAAATTCGATATTTTCAGTTTCTTCTTCAGAAATAGAGCTAATAATTCCAGGTGCTAATGCAAAAATACGCCAAAAATCTATGCCAAGAATTAATCGCTGAGCTATAGAAGGTATGACATACAAGTCAATATATTCTTGCTGCTTCTTATATTGCATGCTCACTCTCAGAATTCCGAGTACCTGATGTGGTTTGGCATCGGCGGTACGCACTTGCGATTTAATGGGTTTAAAATTTGGTAAATCAGAAAAATTTTTCTAATGCTAGCGACGATCCAATGCAACTAATGTTGGCTCCGGTGTCGAGCAACCCAAATTCGCTAAAAGTTAGGAACGCGACTTTCGCGTAACTACGTCGATCCGACTCATTTTGAAAAACTGTTGAGATAACCAGTTTCTTTTGTTTCTTTATTTTTCTATAATATTTTCGCATACGTAAGGTATTACGACGGCTCTTAACTAAATGTGTTCTAAAAATTCTATCTCTTACTAAATTATAATTCCTTAATCTTTCATGGTAAGGTAAAAATCTTAACATCGTGCGTTCATCACCGATGTATCCTTCATTTTCTCTAATCTTAGGTTCAATTTTATTATCTATCTCTACTGTCGGGACATCCTTCCTGCATTGAATGCCCCGGATTGACGGTTTTCCGACCTCTGTTTACAGGTTTGACAATTTGGCTTGTATACCTGAGGAGTACCGCATCCGTAACAAAAAACTCTTCGCTCATTTAAGCAATTTTCCCAGATGTGTCCGGGGATTTCACAGTTCCAACAAACTAATTTAGAAGCAGTTCCTCGCTTTACTTCAGCTATCTCTGCCTCGACCTCAGAACTAGACTCTTCTTCGGGAGCAGTTTCTTCAACAGCATAAACTCGAGAAGTTTCTTTGGCCTTAAAAGATACTGATCGATTTTTTTCCAACTTCCTGTAGAAAATTTTCGCGTTTTTGTACCAGACGACGTAAAGCGGATATAGAAGAGACTTTCTCAAACAATAACCTGTCTTTCATATCTGTTAGCAGATTACCTTGAATCATTTCCACGAATTCGTCTTCTGGAAAACTGACCGACAACTTATCCATAAGCTTACATATGTTTTCATAAAACGAATCAAAAGATTCGCCAACTTTTTGTTTACGAGCTCTTATCTGTTCTCGAAGTTCAGTGACAGAACGGCTCTCGCGATATTGCTCTCTTAACTCTTCACAAAACTCTTCCCAAGTGAAGGTTTGAACTCTTCGATGGAAACGCCAAAACCAACTACTGGCTTTTCCATTCAGTAACAAGTGAATATGTTTGTTCAATAATTGAAAATCATTGTTTAAATTTTCTCGAGTGAGAATGTTCACTCTATACAAAAATCCTTCAACCGATAAACCTTCCGACGAACCATCAAAACGAACACCCCACTTTTGTAACATATCAGCAATTTTATGTGTAGTCAATAGTGGACCCAAATTGGTGTTACGTGAGCTTCTCTGGCTGGACGATAACCCTTCCACGGTTTGATCTGCTGCTGCTGCAGTTGCTACTATCAAACCTGAACTATTCATAGAAGCGATTACTCGACTCACCGTTTCTCTTACGATTGATTCTATATCTGGTTCTGGAGTTTGTATATTACGACGACCATTATTTGGTCTCGAAGGCTGTGCTGGTCTAAATGGTCTTCCTCTTCTTCGAGGTGCATTTCCCCTTTCATAAGCAGGCACTTTTGGTCTGGCCCCCTGATTGTTGGGCGTACTACGAAGTGGAGGATTCCTCTCAGTACTTGTACTGTGTGATTGATCGATATTACTTCTCGCTTCTTCATCGGCAGCTGACAACGCTTGCGCGGCGTCAAATTGACGTTGCAATGAACGTGTAACGATTTGCGAGACTACGGGTGGATTTGGTTGCGTAGACAATTGCGATTGCTGTTTGGCATTAGGCGAATGATTTCCTACAACCACTTTCCATTCGTTATGACTAACCTTTTTCAAACAACTTGGACACTCTTTAATACTTTTGATTCGATTTTCTAGACAATTTTTGTGAAACACATGACCACAATTAGTTATCGCACAAGGTTGTGTATCCGACATGTGTTCACTGCAAATAAGACAAATATTTTCAGCCGCTTCTGCTGGTGGCAGTGGCTGAGGTTCTTCAAAACTACGTGTAACGGGCATATTTCAAATTTAGATTTCCATCGACATTTTTGGGAGACATAAATAAAAAGGAATTTAAACTTTGTTCCGACTCAACAGTGGAGGATTATTAATATGGGCTATTGAAACTAAACTTTGTCATTTTTGATACCTGATTACATCGAAGGCTTCTTCGTATTCTTCGGACAACGATACGCCTATGCATATACTATTGTACTCCAGAAGAAAGCGGAGTTACAATCGATCTTCATCAATGCGATACCAAAAAAGAGCAAAAGTTACTAGAAACTAATAAATTATTTGAACTATTAAGCAATCTCAATACCGATAATTTTGGTCGATAATATTCAAAGATTCAAATATTCGAATTCCAAAAATGTATAAAGAGGTATTACTTAAATTGCTCCAACAATTTATAAGACCTAGCGAAAACAAACGAGCTTGGTATTGAAGGATGTAAGGCTCTCGATAATCGATAACAGAATTACACAAGATAATCCTTAAAAGATGCAAAGTGCGATTCGGTCGAGTAATTTCACATACGTAAGATTAGTCAAAGTCCAGAATCGAAGACACTTTACTCCTTCTGCCCTACTTCCATCAAAGTAGGCCAACAACAACCTGTATCGGATCTTCCGATGCTGTTACAAGTTTCACGATGCTAAAGTTGTTGCTGCCCCACGTTGGGCGCCAAAAATTTATGTGACGTTGCCAGTCTCACGTTGGGCTAGCCAACCATTTATGATGGCGTTGCCAGACCACGATTGGGCGCCAAAAATTCCTAAGAATAGTCAGCCCCGGATGTGAGAAGACGGTTGCAATATCATTCACAACCATCTCGCGTGCAAGCATATAGCGGAGCGGGACCCATTGAACCCTTAGCTCTTTCGGGATTGTGGGGTGGGTTTTTGCTATACTTTACACGAAGCCACGAAAACTTTATTATTATAGAGTCCCTCCTGATTAAAAAAAAAAAAACAAACACATGAGTCGATCCTCTTGTCAATAATCTAATCCGACTCGAATCTACAATACAACTCGATCGGAGTACTACCAATATCTAATAAACAAAACAAATGCAGGCACACTGTTGAAATTCGGACAAAATTTAAGAAAAGCAGGGGTGGTCTTATAAGATGTTAACTGCCACACCCTGGTCTATACCCACCCAACCATGGTCATAAGATGAAACGTTTTTATGACCCCAAAACTATTCCAACTCCCCCTTTATTTTATGCTCCCATGTCTCCGGAAATCAGAACAAAATCTAGAATTTCATTATTAAAGTCCAATGACTCAAAGTATTTATTTATAACAAAAACAAAACCATTTGTCCAAAATGAATTAGAATTATGACGCTATAATTATTTCCATAATTTTCTTTATAGGGCAGTTATTTTAATCAATACAATATTCTTTTTTTTATTAGCAACGGCTACTACTCATTTACAATAATAACTAAAAAAGAAGCAGATGTAATGACTAATAATATTTAATAAACAATTAATAATTCATAAGCAAACAAGTTTTGGCAACTATTTTTGGATGCGCGCTTTAGCAAACAGATTCATGAGGTTTTTCTATTAAATTTACTATTTTTACTTTAAAATCTTTATTTCCTTCTCAAATCGTTATTTTTGTATTTTTAATATTTATTTTATTTTTATTTATTTAATTATTGTTATTATTTATTTTTATTTATTGATTTTTTAATATCTCAACCACTTTTATAATTTTTATTTATTTATTATTATTTTTTTTTTTAATGTAATTATTTTGCAATATTTTAATCATATTTAAACAAAAAAAATTGTATTGAATTTATTTTTATTTTTGGTTTAATATTTTTACTCAAATTTAATATTTATTTTATTGTATTTATTATTGAATCATATTTATTATTTAATTTTTATTTATTTTATTTATAAGTTTTATTATTTTATTTTTAATTGTTATTATTTTATTTATTTTTACTTTTTATATTTTATTTATCCAAAATTAATATTGACTTTTTTTTAATTTAATTGTAAATCATGTTCAAACCACTGTGCTGTACCAACAAACAATAATAATAGTGACAATATAAGCGGAAGCAAACCAGTACTAAAAAGGTATAGGCCTGACCCAAAAGTTAGGGTATCAGCCGACAGCTCATATGCTGTTTGAAGCTTTCGCAACTGCGAAGAAGTATGAAAAAAATACAATGCAAGCAAAACTGTGGGCAGCTGCTGCGTGGCCGAACAGGCACCAACATATGTATGTATGTATGTATGTAATTACATATGTACGAATATTTATGTTATAAAACTTCTTTTATGTATTTTTATTTCGGACACTCGGACTTAAAACTTACCCGACAGAACTCCACGACGAAGGCCTTCATGATGTTGTTGCTGTTGGTGATGATGATGTTGATGATGATAATGATTTTAATGATGATGATAATAATGATTGTTTATATACCTTAAAAGGTATATACTTTTGTTTGGTTGTTCACATACACACACATTGTCATAATTATTATTGTTGTGCACAGGGTTTTATGGTGGCTTGTTATTATGTATGAGATTATATTTGCATTATTTATTTATTTATATATTTTTTTTTGAATTATTGTGTTTCACGTTGGATATACCCTTTAAGGCCTAGGGCAATAATGGTAAACAAAGCAAAGCAAACCAAAAAAAAATAGCGCAAAAAAAAAAATAAGTGCCAAATTACAATTGATATTTCTCTTTACTTTTCGTTATCTTTTTCGTTACTTATTATTTTATATGTATGGCAACTAAATTGTTGTTGTCAATATATTAATTGACGGCAAATGCAAATCTTGTTGCTTTTTATTTGGGCTTTTACCCCTTTTCTTATTGCCTCTGTGTACAACTATTGTATGACCTTTTAATTTTAACAAACTTATTTTTGTCATACTATTATTCACAAACTTTTGCACTACACATCTTCACTAGCACTGGCACTGGCACTGCACTGCTGCTGATGCTGCTGCTGCTGAGTGGAGACGGCGAACGATAGAAGCGGCAAACGAGAGAAGTGACGATTCTGGTACAAGAGCCTTGCGCGGCTCGGCACAGTGGTGCAAGAGTGATCTGCCCAGAGATGCACTGCACTTCACTGTTGTTGCTTTTTGGTTCTGCAGGCGGCAGACCAGAAATATAAAAAGGCTTCCGGCACGAAATAGTCGGCCTCCGCTGACTAACATGCGCCGGAATCGTGGACAAATCCACTATAGGTGTAGAATTTTGTCTATCCGTATTATTTAATAGAAAATAATGACGGCTTAGACGAATTTTCACAATCTTTGCGTAGCAAGCGTAATGAGCTGGTGTATTTATTTTGCTCAAGTCAAAAAAGCATCGATGGATGCTGAGGATAATGACAGATTATGTATTTCTTCTTTTCTGGTGATGCATGTGTTTAAAATTTTTTTTTTTTTTTTAAACAGCATCAACCCAGAATGCATCCGTCTCTGATCGTAGTCCAATAAGAAAAGAATGAGAGCTGTCGTTGCCAAAGTGACAAAGCTCGTCTCCTTCTCCTACGATCTTTCGCTAGACAATTCACCACGGAGAGGAAATTTAATTTGCAGAGGTGTATTGTCCCTTTTATCGTGCCATGGTTTGTGTCTTCGCTAACTTTGCGCGGCAAATTTAAAATCTCAAAAAGAAAGAGATTTTACGCCCAATTTTTTTTATTTGCGACCATTACAGATATCGGGGATTATTGGACAATCGCTGGACATACGCGCTCACTCCACACTTAGCTCAAGGATTACTCAAGCACAACTTTTCATTGTGGGACTCATGATTAGCACGATTTTCGCAGCTCATCTGAAGACACTTTTGACCAAGCCACCTACTGAACCAAAGGTGTCCAACTTCCAGGAACTAAAGGATTCGCATCTGCGCATCTTTCTAGAGGAAAGCGAACATTTCTATGTCAACAGGATAACATCAAGGAATCCCATCCAGCCGGTTCGATCGAAGATTGAATATCTGCCCACCAACGATTTTTATGCCCAACGTAAGAGTCTCAATGTCTTGCAAGCGTTTTCTATAACCTTAACCGAGTGGAATATGATCAAACGCCAACAGGAACTTTTCCATCAGCCCGCATTTTGCTACTATCCCGATCTGGTTATCCGCATGAATCTACTGATGTCTGTGCCCCTGGAACCCAATTCGATCTACGCTCAACCTCTTGATCTGTTCATACATCAAATTCATGCCTCTGGCTTGTTGAACTATTGGAAGACGGAAGTTGTCAGGGATCTAATTGCTCTGGGTCAACTCAGCCAAAAGGATCCATATGAGTATACACCTTTTCAGGAGTTTAAAGTGTGCGATTTGTTTTGGGTCTGGTTGATCTATCTACTGGGATTACTATTGGCAACTATTGTCTTGGTGTGTGAGATTGCAGCTAAGAAAATTCGTAGAAGAAAGCTGCAGTTTATTCCTTTATTTCCTATGCAATTTTGCCTTCACTTTCAATTTAAGTAATTCAATATACAACATTTCAAACATTGCTGAGCATCGCTTTACGAAACCAACACTCTAAAATCTACACAGGCAAACAAAATACTGCCTTTCATTATTTAAGAACTTTAAGCTTAAATTAACTAAAACCTCAGTAAACTATAAAATGTTGTTAAGCTTCGTTATCTCACACTCTTGCAAAGCAACTTTAATAAAATGTTTAAAGCTATACCCAAAATGCAAATTGAAATAAACGTTTAGGTAAAATAAAATCCAAGTCAATTGTCTGCGGATTAAGTTATGAATTTATTAGCCCGAAAGGACAATTCGTAGGCAAATTGCCCAAGCATCTCTTATAAATTTTATAAAGTAAACAAAGTTTAGTTGCAGCTATTGATCAAATTTATTTATGTATTTAGATAGGTTTAAATTTATGCATTTTGTGCAACTAAAGAACCAATTTGAGCCAGCAAATAACAATTAATGAATCATTTGCCACTGTCAGCAGATAAAATCAAATCGAATCAAATAAGTGAGTGCTGGACTATTACCAAGATTTCCCATTAAGACAACCACTAATTGGCTTTAATGCTGCCAAAAAGAATGAAAGCAAACCCTCAATCAGACTGCCTCGAGATGTGGCAAGGTAAAGTCTTAACGTTTCTTTTACTGCTCAGCGTGCCCAGCTGGACAATCAAGTTGCAGGACATGCTACAACGTTGCCACCAGGAGCAACCCTTCGAGACAATGCTGTTGTTGCAACATCGGAAGCAGTTGCAGTGCACTGAAATGGAGAAAGTGGCTGCAGTTGCTACTTGGCCCATCCTGCGACTCACCAACGAGGCCAACTTCTATCTAATGCGCAGTCAAAGCACTGAGATGTTGGCATTGATTTGTCTAACTAAGAGTCGAGAGATGAACATGGAAATGTGGCAAGCATTGGCCACAAATCTCAACAACATGCGCCATGTGAGGCTGCTCTTGCTGTTGCAAGAAGAACAGGAAGTAGAATCCATGCAAGAATTTTTGACAGAGTTGACAGACATTACCCAAGACCTGGGATTCCTCAAAGTCGTGTTAATTTCAGTCACAGGAAATGCTTTTCAACTGAAGCCTTATGCCAAGGAATCCTGGCTAAGTATCGATCCAAACAGCAGCGAACCGATCTTCAACAGCTTCAGCAACTATCAACAGCTCGTTGCACGCACTTTGCCCGATCAGATGATAACGCGTTCGCTGATTTATAAAGACAAAAAGACTGGACAACAAAAGTTTACGGGATTTGTGGCCAGATTGATAACGGAATTTGCCAGGAAACACAATATAACGCTGCAAATGCAACGCGAAGTGGAAATCGGAAAGATAATCCCATTGATGCTACTGCGTAACATGACGCTGAATGGCACTCTCAATCTTCCGATGACGTTGTGTGGCTACGAAGTCAACAATGAGCTGGGCTTATTCTCGTATCCGTACGATTTGCCCTCGTGGTTCATTATGGTTCCTTGTGCCAGGGAAATTCCCACTGCTCGGGTTTACCTATTGCTGTGGAACTGGAAAATGCTAATGTTGAGTTTGATTTCCTACATTGTCTTTGCCGTGCTGGATTCATCTGTCATCTGCCTGCTGTTGAGAATCAAATTGGATTTGAGCACTCTGCTGTTCAACGAGCGTTTGATATCGGGTGTTTTGGGTCAGGCAGTCAGTTTAAAAACTAACTATACGATCAGTTCCCGAGTCATTCAAGCTCAACTATTCATCGTTGGTCTATTGGTAAGCACTTTGTTTGCAGCTCATCTGAAAACGCTGCTGACAAAACGGCCAACGGAAAAACCAATAACAAATTTAAAAGAACTAAAGGAATCTCGGTTGAAAGTTTATTTCGAAGAAAGTGAAAGTTTTTATTTGCATTATGCTATGCAGCATGGTCCAATTGGACAAGTTGCATCGAAGATTGAGTATCTGCCAGTCGACAAATTTTTTGATCTCCGCAAAAATCTAACTAATTCGAATGCATTCTCAATGACAACAGCCGAATGGAGAGTCTTTAGAAGGCAACAAGAAGTGTTCCAGCAGCGAGGACAGTGCTTCCATAGCGGCTTAATTTTCCACACGAACTTAATGATGTCCGTGCCACTGGAAACTAATTCTGTTTTTATCCAACCTCTTGATTTATTCATTCATCAAATACACGCAGCCGGATTGATGAGTTTCTGGAAAGACGAATCGTTGAGAGATCTCATTGCACTGGGACAATTCAGCCTCAAGGATCCGTTTGACCACGAATCATTCTATGATTTTAAGGTCGGCGACTTGTTTTGGGTCTGGCTAATTATTGTTTTTGGTTTCTTAATCGCAACTATCGCTTTCCTATGCGAGTTATTTGTACACCGAATAGCGAGTTTGTGCAAAACTAAATAGCTTGTTTATCTTTTATACTTTATATCATCACACAATGCTAGAGCAAATAATAAATGGTTTAGTCTAAGAACCTGCTGAGAAACTTTGTTTGAAATAAAATAAAACAAGTAAAAAAGTTTTAGTGGAGAGTGCTGGACAATGAGATACCCGCTACCCATTTTCATTAAAAGCAAAATCGATATCAATATTATCGTTAAAGCATGCCAAATTATTATACCGAAAAAATACTCAAATGTACCAAAAAGCAATTTTTCATATACCGGTAAACTTCGACATTAAAAATATACTGTCAGTTTATGGAATACTGTCAATTAATGGTATATTTTGAATGCAAAAGTATATCGTTGTAACAAATACAGTTTTTGGCATATTTAAGTATAATATTTTTTTGGTATATTAATTTGGTCTATTTAAAGGACAGTCGGATATTCGGACAGTGCTGTATCGTCTCGCTATATTCCGACAATGCTTTGATATATTTTAAATATAAAGTATATCTTTATACTAAATATAGTTCTTGATATTTTTAGGTATTTTCATGCTATATTATTTTGGACCATTTCAAGGACAGTCGCATATTTGTATATTGCTATATCGTCTCGATTGTTTGTTAATTTATAAATTGTCATTTGTTCTCTCTATCACAACTCCGTTGAAGCCACTTTGCCCCACCCAATTTGCACTCCTCTCTAATCACTGCCTCCTCCCTTGTTACTTTTCACTCGTTCCTTCGACCCTCATGTTTGGTTTCCCTTGGCAGGGAGATGGTCGATAGCGTTGATATAAATCAAACATTTTGCCAGCGGATTACTTTCAAAGTGTCAGCTGATGCCGTTACCGTTTGCTGTTGACAAGGTTTTTGTTTGTTCAGCTTTTGTTTTGGAGCCATTGGATCATTCAATCATCGCCAGGACCAAGGACCCGGATAATTGACGTTTACGTTGTCAGAGGCATCGTTTTATGAAGATAAAACTGAAATGTTGATGCCAACAGACAGGCAAAGTGAGTTGGATTTGCTGTTTATTGGAATTTAACGCGAGTTTTATGGAACTTGCCACACGGCCATTCAGCCACCATGCAACCATGCAACCATGCCACCATTCCCACCCTGTTGCCACCGTGTTGCCACACATCAACTGTGCCACTGAACTCTATGCGCAAATTGATGGGCGTTTATGGCAAATCGATGCGGCAATTGCCGCTTTAAGCGCATTTTGTTGTACTCCACACCCTAAAGGGAAATTCAATTACATTTTCCCTGCTGCAGAAAATGCACTGCGAAAATTGAGAACTTCAAACAGGCTTTTGCTGGCAGTAAATCCAATTACTTCCGTCAATTCTGCTGGATGCCTTTTAATCCTGTTCAAAATCTTGTTGCTCACTTTTAATCGATTTTTATTATGTTTACTCAACCAGGGCAACTTTTCATTGCTCTCATATATAACTCACTGGGATTAAATAGTTTGATTACAAACTATTTTTGATTTACACAAAACAGAACAAAGCGAACAATTTGTACATTAAATATCATTAATAATTAGCAACACGTTTTATTAGCTATACTGAACAATCGACTCATTTAGTTAATTTATTCGTCTTCTTTAATTGTTATATAAACTTGAACAATTGCTCTCCAATCGTTGTTTGCATTTGCCATAATTCGAATCTTATATTCAGCTGTCGGCAAAGGCATACACCCGAAAAGTTTATTCTTGAACACCAAGTCCCGCACAATTATACTCTGAAATTTATTCATTAATTAAGCATAATAATATATTATAGTTAAGTACTCAGTGCTTACTTACCTCATAGGGACAGGAATGATTAAGATTCGATTTTTCCACAAAAGAGTCCATAACTACTTTTTCAAAAGACAATTTATGGTTTTCAATAGCCATATACCTACAAAAATCGAATGTGGTATTGAACATAAACGGACGATATCCATTCAATTTTCGCCACAGACTGAGATTCACCTAGAATTTATTAATCGAAATTTAGGTGCACAATTTGTTTTATTTACATATGTACATACCTTTGAAACTTTTATGGGTTCCTTCAACATCACAGCATGTATGTTTAATGCAACAATTCCACGACCCAACACTTTCAGATCACAAAGATTGAAATTAACATAAGATGCATCCAACACTTCGCATTCAACATTTGTGAAGCGAGAACAATTGAGCTTTGGTAAGCCGCAGATCAGCAGTAAAATTCCCAATACATTCCACATTGTCATTCAAGCGAAATCTAAGCATAAGCTTGTGAAAGTATTTGACGTTTAAATAACCAAAGATATAAATAATAGAGACATTAAAATTATTAAATCGATAATCGAACTGTGACGCATTCGATACTAAAATTGTTATTAACACGCCAGACCCAGACAATACAACAATTTCAAAACACCTATATTAATCGGTTAATAAAAAGGCGAATAAACTGCGAAACTCGAACTACCTCTGAGCTAATAGTAATAAAATTCCAAAACTTTAAATGTGTTGTAAAATACTCGCCACTCCTTCTCACTAAAAGAAAAACTGTGCGATATTTTTTATTAAAATATACCAAATTAATATACCAAAGAAATAAATAAATAAATAAATATACCGAAAAATATATTTGGTATATTAATAAAACAAGATCTGCCAAAAAAAAGTGTAGCTCTATCGCTTATTGTATGTGAGACGAACATGACTCAAACTAAATAAAAAAAATAAATAAAAATGGAAGACATGGTGAAAAGTATTATTTAAATATTGTAATAAATATAAATATTATAATAAAATAGCAAATCTGAAAATACCAAATCTAGATGGCTATTTATTTTCTTTGTTTTATTTTATTAGTCTAATGACATTCATTTTTATGCTATTTGAATATTAAACATTCACATTTATAGACATGTTTGTATTAACTTTTAGCCGCCACCCCCAACATCTATTTTGTGCTAATTGTTGATTATATACAGCCAGTTCCGTATACATTTCTTTAAATATTCTTAAACATCTTCTTTAATTGCCATATACACTTGAACTATTGCCTTCCAGTCGTTGTTAGCATTGGCCATAAGTCGAATCTTGTAATCGCCTGTCGGCAATGGCAAGAACCTTTCAAATTCTTTTTGGTACACCAAATTACGTACAAGGAAATTCTGCAAATTTTTGAAACATCAGACTTTATATGTATTTTAGTTATTCTTTTGCTTGCTTACCTCAAAGGGACAGGAATGGTTAATATTGGATTGCATGCTCAATGCATCGAAGAATATTCTTTCAAAAGATAGTTTTTTATTCATATTAGCCATTAATCTACAAAAATCGAATGTGGTATTGAACATAAATGGACGATATCCATTGAATTTTCGCCACAGACTGAGATTTGCCTGCAATTTGGAAGTCTTTAAATAAGTATAGTCTTTAAAATGGTTTATGTACATACCTTCCCAGCTTTTAAGGGTTCTTTCAACAATACTGCATGCAAGTTTACTCCAACAATTCCACGACCCAAGACTTTAAGATTGCAAATCTTGAATTGGACATAGGATGCATCTAAAGCCTCGCATTCAATGTTTGTAAAACGAGAGCATTCGGACTCTAGTGATCCACAGATCAGCAGTAAAATAGCCAATATATTCTTCATAATCCACTGTCAAACTAAATGTAAAGCTAAATTTATAGAATGATTGTCACTTACCAATGACCAAATACCAATATCCAACTAATGAATCAAACAATCCATTAAATATGTAATCGGACTGTGACAAGAACAACAATTAGATGTTCATTAACATATCGCATGTAAAATATAGACAAGAGACAGAAAAAAAAAGTTGATATCCAAAGAAGGAATTAAATTAGCTAACTTCACTTCTCAATATACCACGAAACTCCAATGCATCCTAACTCCCAATTAGGACTGTCAAATTATTGGAAAATAAAGACATACCATAATACCAATTTTACCACCAAAGTAATTCTTGTTAAATTCGCAAATATTATGCATAAAATTTACATAATATCAGTGAGTTGAAGTCCTTAGAAACAAATATGCTATAAAAGTTAGATTGAAGTAGTTTAAGTTAATGAAATAAAAATAAATGAAGTTTCTTTTTATTTATTATTTTCAAAAATATTTCAAAAATATAAAATTAAATTTATTGAAAACTAAAACCAGAACCACAACCTGAATATTTAAAATATTTTAGAAAATTCATTAAGATTGCATCAAATCTTCTTTCACCGAAAAGTTGACGTAAACTGTTGCCTTGCATTCGTTGTCGGTATAAGCCTTCAGTCTAACTTGATATTCGCCTGTTGGTAATGGTAAATACTTTAATTGCTCTTCCTTGAGAACCCAATCACGTACATAGAGTTCTTTCTGCAATAGAAATTTTGTTAAAATTTGTTTAAAACCTTCGAATTTATAACTTACATCATATGGACACGTCTGATTTATATTTGAATATTTGAGAAACGCTCGGTAAATTATTCTATGAAATGTTAATGTCGAATTTGTGCATGCCATAGCTTTACAGAAATCAAGGGACGAATTGAAAATAAATGGACGAAATTCACTGTATTTCTTCCAAAGACTGAGATTTACCTGTAATATACAAAAATAAAACTCAAAGTAGTATAGTACTCGTATAGTAATATATTTAATATTCACCTTAGCATTATTGAAAGGTCCTGTTAACAGTTTCGCATCGATGGTCAAAGCAATAATGCCACGTCCAATAACCTTAAGTTTGCATTGGGCAAATGAAACATAAGATTTATCTAGCACATTACATTTAATGTTGGTAAAACGATATCTTCTATCCGGTGAAACGATGCCACATAGCAATAATATTATTAAAAGTGCTCGCATTGTCAGGCCAACAGCAAAACTCATAACTAATACTAAGAATGTTGTTTATGGGATTTTATATGAATTTGGAAAATTTACATTAAACATTATTAATAGTTAGATAGCTCATTTAATATATTTATGGACTGATGACTAAATATGAGGTAAACAGATCGATATACTTAATTTTCATAATTATAGCTGTTACCTATAGGGTTAGAAGATTATTATAACCAGGTAATGTATGTAACAAGCAAAGGATGGAAATTCAGACCCTATAAAGTAGATATATTCTTGATCAGCGTTCACAGTTGAGTATAGCCATATAAGCACCTATGAATACCGTATGAACTCCTAAGTCTCAGAGACTATAAGAGATAGAGCTACAACTTAATATATTTCTAAAGGACTTGTTATGTTTTCACGCAGACCAAGTTTATTTTAATATACCAGATTGTCAGCTAAGGCAAGTAAGACCTGTAGTAAGTAGGTGTTCTTTCCATTTAAAAGTATTTTTTAAATAAATTTTACAATTTTTATCTGATCGAAACTAAATTTCCTGGAATCATAAATACAACATTTTAAAGATTTGAAGTCCAAAGAAACAAACAATTACAAATGAATTTGTTACCTGCTTACAAATTTTGTTTCAAATATTTTTTGAGATATTATATAATAGAAAATGTGAACCAAAACCAGAACCGCAACCAAAACTCTCAAAATAAATCCTTAAATGCCTTATGATTGCATCAAATCTTCTTTAACCGAAAAGTTTATGTAAACTATTGCTTTACATTCGTTGTCGGTGAATGCCATCAATTTAATTTGATATTCGCCAGATGGTAATGGTAAGAGCTTTAATTGCTCTTCTTTAAGAACCCAATTACGTATGTAGAGTTCTTTCTGCAATAGATTTCATAATTGTGAGATGTTAAATTTGATTGAATTGATAACTTACATCATAAGGGCACGTTTGATTTAGATTTGAATATTTGAGAAGAGCTCGATAAATGATTTTATGTAATGTTAATGTCGAACTCGTGCGTGCCATAGCTTTACAGAAATCAACGGACGAATTGAAAATAAATGGACGAAATTCACTGTATTTACGCCAAAGGCCGAGATTTACCTGAAATTAAACGAAATAAAATTTAAAGTAGTATAGTATAGTACAAAATAATAGTCACCTTAGCATTATAGAAAGGTCCTTTTAAAAGCTTCGCTTCCACGGTTAAAGCAATAATTCCACGACCAACAACCTTAAGTTTGCACTGTGCAAAGGAGGTATATGATTTATCTAGCACATTGCATTTAATGTTGGTAAAACGATATCTTCTCTCCGGTAATACGAATCCGGAGAGTAATAATGTTATTAAGAGACTCGCATTGTCATTCAAACAGCAAAACTAATAACTAAAACTAAGAAGTTTGTCGAGGGGATTTTATATGAATTTGGAAAATTTCATTCATTAATGCATAAACATTATTAATAGTCAAATGGCTCATTTAATATCTTTCCGGCATGATGACCAGATATGAAGTAGACCGGAAGGTGTACTTTATTTAAATATATAATTTTATTATTATATTACCATTTATTTGAACAAAAATAGCTTTAACTTATAAACACAAAGATAAATTGAGCAAAAAAGATAAGCAGGAACAAGAATGATTTCTGTTTTATTTTCTTGCTTTACTTTAAGACAGCAATAAACTTTCTTTAACCAAAAAATTGGCATACAATATAGCTCTACATTTGTTGTCGGTAAAACCCTTTAATTTAAGTTGATATTCTCCCGACGGTAGCGGCAAGAATTTCAATTGCTCATCCTGTAGGACCCAATTACTTATGACAATTTCTTTCTGAAAATACATTCATCAATTGCAATTATGATAATTAATTATTTTAACTTACTTCAAAGGGACAAGTATGATTCAAATTTGAATACTTCTTCAAAGCTCTGTAAATGATTCTTTGAAATGTCATTGTCGAATTCGTGCATGCCGCAGCCTTGCAATAATCCAGCGTCGCATTATATAAAAATGGATGGAATCCATTATATTTACGCCAAAGACTGAGATTTACCTGTGAAAATAAACCAATCATAACTAAAATACATCACAAACACATTTATACCACACCTTAGAATTATAAAAGGGTCCTTTTAAAAGATTTGCATGCACATTCAAAGCAATAATTCCACGACCAAGAACTTTTAGATAGCATTTTGAAAAGGACACGTAGGATTCGTCTATAACCTCACACTTTAAGTTGGTAAAACGAGTTGTTCTCTCTGATAAAACAACGGAGGACAAAAGTAGGATGAGAAATGATGTCCTCATTGTCAGACCGATAGACAACAAAAAACACAAATCGTTGAATACTTCTACAAATAAATTCATTGCGGCTTTTATATAGATTTAGACAATAAAAATCATAATGGCATCAAGTAAGTAATTGTCAAAATAATTATTCAATCTTTTTCCGCACGAACGACTCAATTCGTTTAATTTATAGATTTTTTTCAAACTCAAACTTCATTTTGTTATCTATTGTATTATATAATTAAAATGTATTTAATATATATAATATATATTTCATTTATTTCTTATTTTTGCAAACGATTAAAGTGATGTTCTTTTACAATAAATATAATAATTTAACTAAAAATATGTTTTTTATGATGATATTATGTTTAGTTATATAAAAAAAATTATAGATTCAATAGATACAAATGCCAAAAATATAAAAAATGCAAATTGCCTTTTAAGGGTTTATCAACGAATCAGTGAATTAGGATTCACTTTCGTTGAAATTAAAGCACCAATTAATTAAAATCTATTTATCAAAATATTATATAACAAACTGTAATTATATTCATACAAGGTTTCTGTTAATTATGTTAATTATGTTGAAAGCATAAAATAATCTACTTTTAAGTATTTCATTCGCGCAATGTAATATGTAATTATAATAATGGTGTAATTAAACAAAGTAAACAAAACACATTTATTTCGGACCATTACGTCTCTAAATACGTAAAATGTACATTGCAAACTCTGAAAATGTGTTGCCTACTTTTTTGCGGATAAAAAAAGAATACTCGAAAATTCCAAAGTTTTTATAATACTACACATATTTAAAAAAAATAAATAAAGATGCTCTTCAATAAAAATTCATTTAATTTCTTTTCATTAAATCTTCAACTCGTTCAAAATTTACATAAACTTTGGCTCTCAAAATATTATTGGAATATGTAAACAACTGAATCTGGTATTCTCCTGATGGTAGTGGTAAGAATTTTAGAAACTCTTCCTTGAACACCATATTTCGCACATATATTTCGTCCTAAAATAACGTGAATTAATTTGAAATTATATATACAATAAAATTGTATACTCACGTCATACGGACATGAATGATTAATATTTGAGTTTTGCTTTACGGCGTCCACAAATACTTTTTCAAATGACAATTTGTATTTAGATGTCGAGGCAAGCTTACAAAAATCAAACGTGGTATTAAACATAAAGGGCCGAAAACCATTATACTTCCGCCAAAGACCAAGATTTACCTGTAATATGAAAGATAGTCATTACTAAAAATTTCATAATATTTTAAAATCAACACACTTTTGCATTGGTAATCGGATCTTTCAAAAGAACTGCTTGAATATTTAATGAAATGAGTCCACGGCCCAGCACTTTAAGATGGCATTGCCTAAATGTAACATATAAGGGCGACGTTTCCACACACTTGACGTTCGTATAGCGAGTTACATTTTCAGAGAATCTATCAACAGATAACACTGATAACACAGCCAGCAGCAAAAGCGAGAATGACATCCACATTTTGAGTTCTAAAACTTAAACTGAAATGTTGAATGGTTTGAAAGCAACTTTCAAACTGAGTAATCTTGTTATATATTACTTCAACTATATTCGGATCATTAACTTACCGATCCTTATTTGAATTATTGTGCAGTGAATTGAAACCACTTTTACACACGAATAATTAGTGAATAAACCCACTAAACTTTAGTAATTAAGTCAAAAGAGTGCCTACAGTTTGCTAAAATATATATTATAAATATACCGAAACATACTACAAATATACAAAATTAATGTGTCAGAAAATTCTCAATTAACCGAATTCAAATACAGAGATATTCTCAAATATACAACATTAATATACCAAATATACCAAATTAATATACCAAGAAATATACAAATATATTTTTAGCTCAACCATTTAAGCCCTAACTTCGAAACTTTTATAAAATTTAAGGCGATTATCTGAACAGACAGACATATATCTTCTCGGCTGTTGATGTTATAATCTTAACCCATCATTACATAACATATCACAAATCATTTTTTAATATCTTTATTTCTGGTATTTACATTTCAGCCAAAATAACAAATTAACATTTAAATAAAGTATAATTATATGTAATATCATTACATTAAGATCTTTCATAAAATGTGCATAATTTATAGACACTTAAATATAATATTCTGAATATTACAAATATATTTGTTGTTTTACCTATCGATAATGGGTATAAAAATAAGCTATAACTGCGCAATTTGACATTTGAATCATTTTCATATTATATTATTAAATTCCATAAGAGTTCGCAATTGAATGTATTTAAATATTATTGCTACAATAAATATTCGGATTTTAAAAACCGAAATAAAATTTGTCATGAACAAAACTCAAATGAAAAGTTCTTTAAAATGTGCGCCAGTTGAATAGAGATTCTATTTATGTGAAGTATTCAGAACATCTTACAGTTGAAGTTCTGAATGTTTTGCATTTGGACAAAGTCAAAGTTTTTCGGGCAGCAGCAGTTGATTAGGGATTCTTCAATTTGCATTTGCTTATGCAAATCGTGCAACGGAAACGGAAAGAGAAACAAAATCTGCTCTGAGGCAATCAAAATTGTGATTCCACATTATAAAGCATCGCTTTTGACCAGCATTTTTTTACTTTTGCTGGGTAACCAACGAATTAATTTTGACTAATTAGTCGCATGAATTTTTACGGCGCAGCTTTCGAAAGCCGCACTCATTGGCATAGCCTGTAAGTCATTTACATAAATTCGTGAATAATGTGTAGGCAAAGAAAGAGAGGGAAATGAAAGGTCTCGGGGCATGTAAAAATAAATTTGCAGTGCGGCTAATTATGACTGAGATTGAGTGCCAAAAACTTTTCTGACAGCAAAGCAAAAATAATGGGCCAGAGATCTGAAAACAAGCTTAGGGACAACACCTTTTCGGAAAATCGCTTCGTAGTGCAACGCTTGTGAGTGTATTAAGGAAATGTCAGAAACTCAATCAAAAACTTTGTCTAAGCTGTGGCAAACTTGTTGCCAGCAGCTGTGTGTATATAAGCAGGCAACTTAGTTGCCATTATTAACAAGTTTTCGTTATGCAAATGAGCTTCGAACATCAACAGCAACAACGAGCAACGAAAACACAGGAAAAATAGTTCAAAGAATCTTTTTTGTTAGTTGAACAAACGATCAGAAGCAAAATAAATGATATTCTAGATATTTATTTTATTTCATTATTAATGATTTTCCTTTATTTCAACACTTGACAGCGGTTTCGGTTAAAAATGCATAACTCAATGAAATTGATGAATGTTTAAGTGACAAGCGTCAGTTGGTGTTGCCATTTCCTATTGTTCGCCTAACAAATGATTTGTGGGCCTCAGAACTCAAGTCCAAACCCAAACCCAAACCCAAATGCAACTCAATCTCAATCAATTTGGAGAGCTAAAATAGCGACGGCAAAGCTGAAACCCAAGAGATTATGCTTGTGCTTGACTTTCATAACTTGCCGCAATTACAGAGCCCTAATGCTTCGTACTCTCGACCCCGTGACCTTTAAAGCAGCCGCTCATTGATTTTGTCAATGGCAAAAGAAGAAAGCCCCAATGCCTTGTCATAAATCAATCCGAGCGCAAATTTTTCGCCAAAGCATTAAAAGCATTACAAAAAGCGCAATTTTTTCTGTTCTGGGTTTTTTGTTGTTGCTTTCCTTGGCAGTCCGCCGCGACTCCAGGCTCTCAACCGCCATGCTGTCATGTCTTTGTCATGTTGAACAAAAGCAGTTGCCAGTGGCTATGGCAGCAGTGGCCATGTTACGTATACGCCCCGTAGCACACATGCAAAGGACATCATGGGCAAATGAATGAATGAATGAGTGAATGAATGCCAAACCTAAGGCAATCTTTTGTCTGCTGTGTGTGTTGTTGTCTAGCTGATTCTACTTGGAGGAATACTTATATGTGGATTTTGCATGTTCGCTTTAAGCTTTCTGCTTGGCATTTGATTGTTTTCCATGTCGGCAGCAACGCCTGCAAAAGCCTTCGTAACTAAGTAAATATATTTATCTTGGCTCATTTATATGCATTCAGCCCGCCAGAGGGCACAACGAATAGACTTCTACTAATACATGTACACATCTCTTACGTATATTAGATAAACTTTATCAAAACGTATCGTTATCGTTATTCGCTTTATTTCGTTGTAGGTCAACAAATGTGTCGACTAAGCAGTTGTTGATGCGCTGTGTTCTTTGTTCTTTGCTCTTAAAGCCCAGCTCTTAAGTTTGTGTTCCACAATTTGTGGCATGCAACACGTACGTACCACAAGCCCCCATTTCGGTTTCACTCGACAGCCGAAAACAAGTTTGACAGCTTTTCGAGCTCATTTCACATGCAATAGAATCCCACGTAACAAGAATTCTTGGCTGCCAGCTTCTTCTTGGTGTAAAGTTCATTGCCACAAGTTGTGGCAAACAGCAACTGCAATGAAAGTGAAGATGCAGATATGAATGCAGTTGCCAAACAGGTCGATACTCAAAGCAGCATTTGGCATAGTTTTGCATTAAAATAAAATTCCAGAATATCACATAAAAGTCTACAACATTCTGCAGAGATAGAGAAAGAGATAAAGGGAGAAAATGGTAATATTTATATGTATGCAGAGATAGAGAAAGAAATAAAAGGAGGGAAAATAGTTATAGTTATGTTCTGCATAGCTTTTGAATGTCTGACTGCTGCTCATGAGGGAAATAAAACACTAAAGCATTGACATTTTGAAGTGCTCTCAATGCACATGAACGCACATGAATTATTTTCAGCTAAACAAAACGACAATATCGTTGCATGGATCTGCGGTTATGCAATGAGGGGAATTGGCAGAAAGCACCAGCGAAAAATACATCAGCAAAATGAAAATGAAAATACAAATGCAAATGCAAATGTCTAATGGATTTGTTGTCATATGAAACCGACAATTCTGACCACGAGAGCGGAAAACATGAGCAATCATTTTGCATCATGTTTAATTTAGCGATATTAAGTGCATAAATTGTTTAAATATTGCACCACAAATATTACAAATTAAACGTATTTCAATTAGCGTGTTTGGATTCAAATCAATAGTCCACAAACTATTTCCGTGAGTTACTTATTGTTAAACAATTGAGCAATCAGTGTTACTGCATAATTCTCTTCTTGTGGGAATTGCCTATATCAATTTACATTTTCCACATTTTTTGGCCTCCATTGGCATCCATTTTGCTCGCAGTCGGAGGTCGCTCAATGTTCCGTATCGTGACCCGCCTTTTACAGGATGTGTATTGTCAAATTGTTGTTCTCGATATTCATATGCACATATATTTACTACGAATATCAAAAATATTCTTGTAACTTTTTATATACTGTCTATTGCTTTTAAATTCATATTGTATTCAATTTATGCCTCAACTTATGCTACAATGGTTACGAAGCTTCTTTTATGTTAAATATCACATGCGATTATTCCAAACGTGTTGCCAAAGGCCATAAGAAACTGTCAATTGAGAACATTTCCATTGAGTTGCCCAAAGACAATTCGACTGTCATCCTTCCATGAATGATGCAAAATAATAATTCAAAATTTATTTTATTCAACTTTGACAAGATTTAATTGTGCAGAATATGGAATTTTCAGGAGAAGCTTCTCAATTTATTTTGCCTACACACAAGCATGTATTAAATGTAATCAATTTTGTTTAGATTACAAAAATAATTGAGCAAGGAAGACATTATTAAAACTTATGTATAAATAATAATTGAAAGTAACTCAAGAGAACGATACGATAATCTCTTTATATACATAACATATGAGATGAAATTAAATAGAATTAAATTGAAGAATGTAAAATATGCAATCGGGATTGCACATTCTATGTCTAAGTAAAAGTTCAAAGTAATATATTAAATTTAAATCCATCTAATATATATATTAAGAGGCATCAAAGGGAAAGAAATTCCGAAAGCACGGATGGCACCTTCTATTCCTAAGTAAAAGGTCGTTTTAAATTACCCAATAACAAAAATTAATCATAACTATTTTACGCTTTAATAATTAACCTAATCTCTAGGCAAAGGCTACAAACTGAAAACAAATAAATGAAAACAGCTTATCGAAATTTGTACTACAAACTAACTCTGATTATTTGTAATTTTATATGCGTGTGCATAATTGGACAATTTTACGCTTTAACCTGTTTATACCACAAATTTATACAAATTACCGTATTAAAATTCTCAAAATAAATCAATGAAATATTTTTAATTGTTGTGCAACTATAAAAAATCATCAAATTTATACAAATTACCGTATTAAAATTCTCAAAATAAATCAATGAAATATTTTTAATTGTTGTACAACTATAAAAAATCATCAAATTTATACAAATTACCGTATTAAAATACTCAAAATAAATCAATAAAATAATTTTAATTGTGGTACAACTATAAAAATGATCCATCACACAATTCAACACAACATTTAGTGTATTTAATGTTAGTGGAAGTCGAGGACTGTCAACAATGTGGACTGTTTTCATATTCCTACTACTTGTGGAATTCTCAGCAAGTGTCACTCGATTTACGAATATCAATTGCGAGGTCTTAGAAGCATCAAAAACCTCATTTAAGGAGTGCGAACTTAAGGTTTTGGGCCGCGGCAAAATCGGCTTGAATCTTCATATGGAAATTTTTAACACAACAAATATTAAAAATGTTAAAGTAAGTTCGATTATTATAATTAAATATTATGATAATCACTTAACATTTTTTGCACAGGAAAATATCAGTTTGTTTCGCAGATTTAGCGGATTTCGTCCGTTTATGTTCAACAAAACTTTTGATTTCTGCAAGTTTATGGCTAACTCAAATAGTAAACTGTCCTTTGAGAAACTTGTACTTGGTTCGATTCGCCAATTCTCGAATCTAAATCACTCTTGTCCATATACGGTAAGTAAGTTAATCTATCTTAATATTTATTGAGAACATTTTCTTGATTTCCAGAAAGATATAATCATACGAAATATGTTATTTAAAGAGGAGTTTCTCGAATTTTTGCCACTTCCCTCTGGCGAGTATAGATTTCAGTTCATGACACAAATTAATAACATTTGGATAAACCGAATAATTGCTCAAATGTCACACAATGAAAAACTTACTGTAAGCAAATAACTTAAATACTATAAATAAGTATAGACGCTTCAATTAAGTTTTAAGAACTATAAGATTCCTACAAGATATTATTTTGTATTCGAAATTGTTTCAATAATTTTTTTTTAGGGATATATTTGTATAATTTTGGTTATGTGTACTTAAAACTAGTAAGAAGGATACAATTAAACCATAGAATATAAATTTAAATATACCATAAGGTGCAAAATATACCAGATTTTCAGCCAACACAACTTTGCAGTAAACATTTTTGCTATACAAAAGTATTTCTTAAATAACTTCATAAATACTGTAGTCTCTGAGATCCAGTGCCTTACATGTCCAGGGCTTGAGGTTTTTACTTCAAACTTTGTAGCCCTGAATATTTATACCCTCTACCCATAGGGTAGAAGGGTATTATAACTTTGTGCCGGCAGGAAATGTATGTAACAGGTAGAAGGAGGCATCTCCGACCCTATAAAGCATATATATTCTTGATCAGCGTCAACAGCCGAGACGATATAGCCATGTCCGTCTGTCCGTCTGTCCGTCCGTCCGTCTGTCCGTCTGTCCGTATGAGCACCTAGATCTCAGAGACTATAAGAGATAGAGCTATAATTTTTTTTCGACAGCATTTGTTATGTTTGCACGCAGATCAAGTTTGTTTCAAATTTTTGCCACGCTCACTTCCGCCCCGCAAATCAAAAAAATCGAATAACAAGCGTAATTTTAAAGCTAGAGTTACGACTTACGAGTAATTTTGGTATATGCAATAATTACTGTAGTAGTTATGATTCCTGAAAATTTGGTTGCGATCAGATAAAAATTGTCGAAGTTATTAAAGAAATTCTTTTGTATGGGCAAAAACGCCTACTTACTAGGGGTCTGAGTTACTTTGGCCGACAATCTGGCACATTGTGCCGTCTATGGTATATTTTGAATGGTGTACTATATCGATATACCAAACATACAATTTGGTATATTTTTAGTATTTTTTAGTATTTTTGGTATATTTTGAAAATGATACCGCAATATTTTGCCTTTATTACAAATGGGTAGCGGGTATCTCACAGTCGAGCACACTCGACTGTAAATTTCTTACTTGTTTTAAAAATAATACTAATAATCTTTAATGGACCGTGTATAATTGTTGATTTATACTAGTAATTTATATAAAGTATTTAAGTTCTTGAAATAGATCAATGCGTTATCTAATCCGAAATCATTCAACAATTACAAAAACTTTAACATCCTATGGTAGTCGATGTGGAGACCTGTGCTCCACTACACAATGTGGGCTCCATTTATACTCATACTGCTTGTGGGTTTCTGTGAAAGTGTCACTAAATTTACTAATATTAAATGTGAAGTTTTGGACAAATCACTAACTTCATTCAAGGAATGTGAGCTTAAAATTTTGGGTCGCGGCATTGTCGGCATGAATATTCATATGGTTGTTTTCAACACGACTATCAAAAGTGTTAAAGTATGTTCGGTCATAACTAAATAACAATTTCCTACATCAATCATTTTTCCATAGCAAAATATCAGTCTGTGGCGCAGATACAACGGATTTCGTCCTTTTATGTTCAACAACACTTTCGATTTTTGTCGACTGATGGCCAACTACAATTCCAAATTATCCTTTGAGAAAATAGTTCTTGGTGCAATTAACGAAAACTCAAACATAAATCATTCTTGTCCATATAAGGTAAGTTGTTAGATCTATTTTATAATTAATTGCAAACATTTCTTATGGATTTTCAGAACGATTTAATCATACGCAATTTAATATTTAAAGAGGAGTTTCTCAAATATTTGCCCTTGCCATCGGGAGAGTATAAATGTCAGGTCATGACAGCATTTAATAACATTTGGATACACCGAATTAGTGTTCAAATGGCAATCAACGAAAAGTTAATCGCAAGCAATTAGATTTAATATTGAATATTGAAAATATAAATGCATATATATAAACACTATAATTGTAAAATTTTAAGAAATTACCAAAAAAAAAAAAGCCAGTACAGATGCAATTTATACTCGGAATTTTGTCGGAAATTATTTGTTGTACCTCTTATGCGATTGGAATACAATATATGTTATATTAGCTGCAAATACTAACTAAAATTTTACAAACAGTTGGTTTTGCACAAATTTCCACAACTAATTCTTTGCCGACATTAATCATTAATAATGCGGAATGTGTTCAAATATGCCAAACAGCCAGAGCGATTGATGACCTGTTTATTAAAATGTTTCTTAAATTGAAATGATTTAATGTAATCTTAATGAAAGTCAAATAGGAGTTAATATCATATACAATATCTCTAAATTGTGTTCAATTTAACTGTACTTAAAATTCAACCGAAAATCCATTTGTGAATTCAACTGTTAATCGTTAGATGGATACCATTCGGAATAGTTGGACAAACTTTCGGAAAGCAATACGCGATTAACAAACGACGTCCAATTACCCTGCGAGACTGTAAATGTATTCATCGCATACTTAATAATATATTCAGCTGAAGTTTATATTACTTTTTATTATTTATTGGACATGAATGCGTTCAATTTCGAGTTAATGCTTAAAATTAACGTCAGCATATTTCACAATTACAATGGCTACCGACCTTTCATATTTCATACCGCATTCGATTATTGCAATCACGTGGCCAAAGGCAATACCAAAATGTCATGTACTTTACATTCAATGTTAATAAAGATGTCGATGATGTTTCTTCTTTAATCGATGGTTACATACAAAAACAACCACATTATTCTTTATTTCCATTTATTAAGAATGAAATAAAGAATTTAAACATTAAATTTGATGTGGCAAAAGTGAGATGCAACTGCACGTGTTTCGTAGCTTTAATAATTGTTTTCGACGCCACTCTAAGTACAAAACTAATCACAATTTATATTGTATAGAGTATATCAGAATAACGTATACTACAAATAAAGAAATTAATAGTCCGTAACCGTTGCACAATAATCATAATTTTTGAAGTTCACAACGAGTAATAGCAATTGACATTAATATTCTTTCAAGTTAGTCGAATAATTGTTCTGTTTTCAATTGCACAATGTGCGGTTCGTTTTTATTTCTGCTGCTTCCATTTGCAGTTTTCTCCGCAACTGTCAATCGCTTCACGAATATCAAATGTGAATCCTTGGATACATCACTAATTGCATATAAATTATGCGATCTTAAAGTTTTGGGTCGCGGCATTGTTGGGTTGAATATGCACATGGAAATTTACAACACGACTATCAAAAATGTTAAAGTAAGTCTATATAATATAGTTGGTTAACCATTTAACTACTAAATATCTCTTCTCATAGCACAACATTAGTCTCTGGCGTAAATTTAGCGGCTATCGACCATTTTTGTACAACAAAACTTTTGATTTCTGCAAATTTATGGCCAACTCCAATGCAAAATTATCTTTTGAGAAGATTGTGTTGGGAAGCTTAATCGAGAATTCCAATATAAATCACAGTTGTCCCTATGAGGTGAGTTACTCCATTTATTAAAACAACTTTTGATTAAGTGTACTTGATTTCCAGAAAGATTTAATCATACGAAATTTGGTATTCAAAGAGGAGTTTCTCAATTTTCTGCCACTTCCCTCGGGCGAGTATAAAATTCAGATCTTGTTGGCATTCTACAATATTTGGGTATCAAAAACCGATGTGTATATATTACGCAATGAAGACCTTATGAAATCCAAGTAATCTGATGTGATATATCTAATGACAAGCAATTAAAAAGCGCTTAAAAACGAATAAACGCATATGCAAAATCTGGTGATAAATTCATATTTTATATTCGTTGGAATTCACTACAAATAGTGGGACGATGTGGATGTCATTTCTAATTTTACTGCTGGCTTTTGAGGGACATTCGGCAACCGTCAGTCGATTTACGAACGTTGAGTGCAAGATATTGGACATTGGCTATATTACTTATCCGAAATGTTATCTCAAGTTATTGGGTCGCGATATTGTGGGCTTAAATATTCACTTGAAATTATTGAAACCACCCGTTGAGACGGTCAAAGTAATTATCGTATACTTAATATAAATGAAGTTTATATTATACATTTATTTTCGAAATTTCAGGTAAATCTTAGCCTTTGGCGTAAATTTAGTGGATATCGTCCATTCATGTTCAACAGCACTTTTGATTACTGCAAATATGCCGAGAATCCGACTTTTTCGTTTCAGCACATTGTGTTCTCTGCCATCAAGGAAAGCTCAAATATAAATCACACATGTCCTTACGACGTAAGTGTTCAATTTATATTAGATTAATTTAAATTTTTTGCTTTTGGACTTTTCATTTTATTTCTTTTTTAGCATGATATAATTGTGCAAAACATGATCTTCAAAGAGGAATATTTGAGGCTATTGCCTTTACCGGCGGGTGAATACCAATTTCAGCTTTTGATAGCCACCTACAACAAGTGGAGAACTGTCATCAAAGCAACTATATTGCATAATGAGAATTTAATGTATAATTAATCATGATGATGACACCTGTGCGGAATTAATGATCTGTAAAATGTATTATTGAAAAAACATTACTACAAATATTATATATTGTATGAATAAACATGTTCAGTTCTCTCTATGAATTGTATGTTAAGGTTTAGGCTCTACAAACTTTTTATAAGAAGTAAGAAAGCTACAGTTGTGTGTTTGAGTGTGATATATCAGCTTCCTTTTTAAATAAAAGCAAAGCATTAAGGTAATATTCTTAAAAATAGCATCTTAATATAATGGAAAAATATACTGAATATATGTTATATATATCGACTTAATACCTGTTTTAATAAAAGCAAAACAGTAAGATATTATTATTAAATGTACGTATACTGACATAATAGTAAAATATACCGAAGGCTATATTTGGTATATCAATATAATGCTATGAAATACCTGCTACCTATTTTTTATATAATCAAAACAGTAAAGTAGTATTCTTATAAAAAAAATGTAAATATACTGATAAAACCTGAAATATACCAACCTCTACATGTGGTATGTATATAGATATAATATAATACTGAGTATCGGGTATACCCATATTTTTATAAAAGCAAAAGTTATTATTCTTGAAGATACTGAATATACTGAAAAACTACATACATAAATATATTGAAGGCTTCATTTGGTATATCGAAATACTAATACATTGAAAATATTCTAAGATCCACACATTTCTCAGTAATTATAGCATTTAGAAATCTATTTTTACATGTAATGTAGAAAATAAAAGACGTGTTTTTATAAAAAAAATTAATGTCCTAAATAATACAATATTTGGTATATACAAATATTAAAAATATTTTAAGATCCAGACATTTCTCAATCATTATACCATTTACTAAATAATTTTCTAATGTATAAAATGAAATAAAAGCTTTTTATGTATAGTTAATTAATAAAAATTCTCAATTCACATTAACTAAGCAGCATTTTCCTTAGAAATTGCAAGCATATGTACAACCGGCGACTAGTCGCATACCTTTCTAAAATTCTAAACATTCTATATTGTAGTTATGTGTCGGAGATGCTTTTTCTTTTCCAGAGCTTGCACAGCATTAACCGCATCATTACGTTTGCATTCATTGCAGAAGCAACGTGACATTTCAATTGGCCCAAAGGCGGGTCGAAAGTGCGCGCCAGGACTACATAAATCCGCAGCGGATACCAGCCAAGCGCTCCCCTAAGTACAATGGGAAGCCACACAACACACACACACCAGCACACACACACATGTGCTCGTAAGTCAGCACGTAGAGAAAAAGCTGCGCCGTAAAATGTTGGCAAACTAGCGACGAGGGCAACGCTAAAAAGTGTAAGAAAATCATCAACTAAATGGCTAGCGGGGAGGGGGGCAGAGGCGGCATTTGCGGGGCGCGTTCGTGCACATTTCGCTACTTAAAGCCATAAAAGCCACACACGCACACCAGCTCCAACATACACACACACACCAACACAACAATGAGAGGGCGTCTTTATCACCGCCATTGTTGTTAATTTTGCAAGGCAGGCAACGAAGCTCGAGCTTTGCGCCGGAAACGGAAACTAGCAGCACTTGCCTGTCGCGGCAACGTCGCGGCTAATGTGTCGCTCTCTCTCTCGTCTCTGCATGTGTGTTAGTGTGTGTGTGTGTGACATTTACAGTTGAATTATGAGCGCACATAAATAAAATGTCGTTTGCAATGGCAGCGACAAAATGTCTGCTAAAATTTCCGCTTACGCTGAGGTCGCAAAATTACCTGAACTGCGTCGTTGACACGAAATTGGGAACAGAAAATTTCAAAGCACATACACACAGCGACTCACACTCGAGACTTACACATTGACATTTAGAATTCGCATTGAATGACATTAAATAACAGTTAACAACTGTGAACTAGATCATGGCTCATAAGCCATCAAAGTCGGCGTTAAAAACAGCTCATAGCAAATTGTGCAAAGTTGCCCGACTATGAGAATATCTAATGAGAAAATTGCAAACTTTTTAAAGATTTTATTTTAGTAAATTAAATAATTAGATTGGTTCAAATTGTTCAAAATTTTCACTATAACTAAATAATATCACACAATAAAGTTTGTATGAAATCTTTTGATTATTAAATAAAGATTTTTAGACATGAAAAAAGTTCTTCCTTTAATTATTAAATGGAGCACAATTTTTAGCCAATGCAAAAAACTTTTTGGTTAAAGAGCCTTAGTAAACATTCTGCTTACTATTTTCGTCATTAACCTTTTTAATATGTTCTTATACTTTAATAAGTTCTAAGCTTAATTTTGTTTAGCGAAACAAGCGAATTATTAAGTAAGCATTCAGTTATTTACATTTGTTATTAAAGGTCTTTTTTAAATCTTGCTTAAAATAATTTGATGTAAACAAGCTTAAATTTTGTTAATAATATTTATTCTTATAATTATATTATTTTTATTATTATATAACTTCATACTTATTTTTTCCATATTTTAAATAGTATTTATTTATCAATTAAGTATATTTTGTATTCTCTTTATCGTTACTTTTAATATTGTTTACTCTATTATTATTATTATTCTATAATTCTCTTATTCTATCATTTTATTTGTATATATACATTTTTATAATTTTAGATATTATTAACTTAGTTTGCAAACTCTTATATTGTTTATTCTGTCAAATATTTTATTTTTATATTTACTTCAATTGAATATGTGATATACTCAATACCTTAGAGAACTCATTATACCCATCGCTACGCAATTCTAATATTAACAGGGTACAAATAAAATCCGACAGCTTTTGGTTATTCCCATTTGTCTGCTGATGCTTTTGATTCTCGGCGTTAATCCCCTTCCCCATGCAGCTTCGTGGATAGGGCATCGGGTTATATAATATTTATGCGCACTCATGGCATACATATTTAAACTAGCAACCAGCACTTTTGAGACCTTTTTTTGAATTGATTTTTGGCCAAATTGTTTTTTGATTTGAATAAAAATTCGCATGCAAATAGCTTCGCAGCCAGACAACAGACAAAAGTGAACAGACAAAGACAATTTGGAGAGGAAAAAGTCGCAAAGCTGCTTAAATATGCGATCGCAAAGTTTAAAGCAAAATGCCACAAAGCAATTTCAAGCAATTGGAAATATGTTTATACACTCGCACAGTACATACTTGCATCTCTGCTCTTTTCATGTGGCATGTAATGCAATTGTTTCAGTTTCAGTTTACTTTGCGCTCCTCCTCAGACTCCTCACTTCTCAGACTTCGCTCAAAAAATGAGTGGAAATTCAAGGCGGGGTCACAGAGCCAGAATTGGAGCGACAGCAAATGCTGCAATGCTGCTCGTATTTATTTATTTTATTCTTTTACTTGCTTTGCTATTTTCAATTTACGTTTACAATAATTCAGCAAACGTGGAAATGGACAGCTATAAATTCGCCAGAATAAACACGCACACACACACGAAGAGACAGAGAGACTGAGAAAGAGAGATGCGAAACAAAACCCAGACGTAAAAGGAAAAACGAGAAAACCAAAGAGTAGAACGATTTATATGGCAACAAACGATTTACTTGCACGACGAATAAATACGTATACGACAGCGTGAACATAACAGCGAATTGTAAATACTTTAAGATGGGATAATAAGAGAAAAAAATAAGAAAAATACAAAAATGCTTAAAAAGATTGTTATATATCTTTTTCGAAAATATTGTTTTAAAATATTGTTAAGTGAAAAAACTGCTCAGTAAATATTTTACTACCACATTCTCTTTATTTTTTAAAAATTTATTTAATATAAAAAAACTTTCAAGAAAATATTTCAGTATATCACTTTTTTTAAATATGTTTTTGTATATAAAAAACTTTTTAGAAATAATATTTTACTTTATCGCCATTTCCAAGCCCAACTTACAACTCGAACTGTCAGCAAAAAAATCG
This sequence comes from Drosophila albomicans, assembly GCF_009650485.2. Lineage (NCBI taxonomy): Eukaryota > Metazoa > Arthropoda > Insecta > Diptera > Drosophilidae > Drosophila > Drosophila albomicans. The sequence goes on along the minus strand of NC_047629.2, from coordinate 43,024,117 downwards.
ACATCACATTGTGTTACATAGCTCTTAACATTTTTGTGTAGCTTTGCTGGCGTTTATCCTCAGGGAACTACAATGTATAAAATGTAAAGTTTTTATTTCTTTGCTGAACACATTGAGGGCAATTTATGTTATGCCATTTTCAACTCGAAAGCATAAAATATGCTGGGAATTGAGAGGGTTCCGTTTTTGGGGTCAGTGTAAAACAAATGTCGACAAGTGCAATTATAAAAGGTGGTCAGAGAGCGAAAGCTGGAGGAATGCCAAGCTGGGAGGAGAACCAACAACTCGAGGAGGAGTGCGGTTAAATGGATGTAATGCCGTGTAAATGGCAATGCGAATGCGGTCAGCAGCTTCAACATCCAACTGGAGAATGGAGAATGGATCTAGCTGGGAATGTTTGTGTGTGGGCGTTTGGTTTTTGGGTTCTAGCTGGAGGCGTGGCAATGAAGTTGACGCTGATTCGAGCGTGACTCACGCGACATTTTCCAACTGCTCTGGCATTTTCAATGAAATTGATGACTGATTGATTTTTATGGTTGCTGCGAATCAATTAAACGCTATTTAAGCTATTGAATCAACATTGATGAATGTGTCGAAAGATTAAGCTTGCACACTGCTAAATGATTTGTTTGCTATAATAATTTACTTGTTACTTACTCGTTATTTATTCTTAATTGCATTCCACTCGTAATAAGTAATTGATATAAAGAAAGCCATATTTTCGGAAATTAGCCATTAATAAACAGAAAGAATTCGTATGAATTAGTCGTTACTTTCTGTTTTTGGTAGATATTTATTTAATACTTGCTGGATACTCGTTACTCTTTACTCGCTACTTTCTGCTCTATACTTTCTAGTTTTACGACACTTTATTCGCCTTCTCTAGTAGGTAGAATGGTTATAAAGAAAGACTGAGTATATAAAAAAAGTATTAGCTCGCTACAATATTTCTGCAGTTGCTTGCTATTTTAATTTATAAATTTTGTTCGCTACTCGTTAAATGATTGTGTACTTTGCACTCGCTATTCTTTAGTTTCTATCCACTTACTTTCGCTACTGTTTGTTCAAAACTCTGAGCTCTCTTCCTATGGCTTTACCTCTTTGCTTTTCCTTGTTACATGCTAGTTTAACCAGAGAATTTTCACTTCACTTCTACTCACTACTTTATTTTCTATTATTTCTTACTTTTACTAATAGCTTTTACTTTAGTTTTTTCCGTCTCGCAACTTTTGCACTTCTCTCGCTACTTTAATTTATATTTTCTCCTACTCGTTGCTTATTCTAGTCTCGTTACTTGTCCCCCTTTTTTTGTATTCACTACTCTTTTATCTTCTACTAAGCCATAAACACATCTTTCTGTGGTTAATACTCCCCGATAACTTTTAAATAACCATAAGAAAATACTTTATGGTAAGCGAACAACTCTCGCATATATCGAACGCCCTTAAATTTCAGGCTGCATATAAAGTTGTAGCTCTAGTTTTCCCCATTGGCCTCAAATGAATTTATGTCAGTGGCACTTCATTTTAAGCCCACGGAAATACAAAAACCCATGAAGAAGCGTTCTGGTATAAAGTAACCGCAAGCCGACAAGTTTTGTGTCTTGTGTCTGACATTAAATTAATTTGTTGCCTACAAAACTTTCGATGTTCAAATAGTATCCACGAGTGGCAATCGTTGTATCAGACACACACACACACACACACACACACACACACATACACACACAGGCTGCTGCAGTAGCACGGCAAAAAACTTGTTAAAGACGAGAATAACAAGAAAAGTTTTAAATCATTCGCTGAGCGAAGAATAACAACAACTACAACAACAACTTCAACACAACACAACAAACAATGGAAAGACGGCGAAAGTTATAGCCAAAAATTGCACGAAAGGCGTACTCGCAATATATGTATGTATATATGTATCTATGTATGTATTTGTTTTGTTGGCACTGTGTTTCAGATATCTAGTAAAATTGTTGTGTCTCTGGCTTGTTGTGCAAGGCCTTGAATGTCAGGGACACTCGCTAAATTTGCTGCACAGCTGCCTTGCTTAAATCAATAGCAAATTTCGCTTTTGAAGAATATGTTAGAAGTGTATTTTAGTGATAAAATAATCAAAAATGTACACAGAAAAAGTACGGAATAAATCAAGAAATGATGGCAATATCTAAATAATCCCTAATTTACTTAATTCAAGTAGGAAAATACTACTTCTGCTCAATTAAAACAGAACCGAATAATGCATTCTTTGTCGTTTAGTACACGCAATGATATTCCCATGAAATTTTGTACAGATGTCTTTAACAGTTCTGCCAACTCAAGCAAAAAAGAACTAACCCGAAATGTTAAGACTGCTATGTTTAAATTGAACTTTCTCCTTTAGTTCCGAAAACCGAAAACCGATTTTAAATATGTATTTTGACTCTTTTAGTTTTATATAATAAGCATCCATTACAACTCATTCGAAAATTGTGTTGCTTAAATCTAATATTTTAGGTGTATTCCGATTCGTTAAGTACATTTTCTTAGTGTATGTAACAAGAATAAGCTTCTTCGACATCATACAAAAAAAAAATTATTATTCCTTATTCGAGTTTGAATTAGAATTCATACAAGATGGAATCTCTTAATATACTTTATTCAAATTCTAAAAACCCAAGTAAAGGGATCACTAAATTCGCAGCTCAAATTTATCTTAAAATGATGCAAAACTAAATTTCTAACATTTTAAAGTCCCCTACCTTAAACTCATAGATGAAGAATAGTTACTTTTATCCTTTATTTGTAGCTTAGGACATATTTTAAGATAGAGACAATCGATATTGTGTGCAACAGAAATAAGAAAACATCTTAATCCTATAAAGATTAGATATTCCTGTGACAATTTCCCTAAAATCTTGAAAAAAGCAAACTATGAAAACTTCTCGTCATCCTGAAAATTTAACAAATTAAATTGCAAGCATCAATTTATATTGAAAAAAAAGAATAGAAAAAATTGTTGCCTTGGCAGCACTTAAGCACATTCTACTGCAGTTAATTTACTTATCTATTGTTGCGCTGCTTCATTAAACAACTACAAGCAGCTCTCTCTCTCTCTCTCTTTCTCCTGTTCTCTTTCTGTACTTGTAGCAGCTTCATTAAGCGCTCGACGCTGCAGTCGAGTAAACCAATTTCGAATCGAGTTTCGAAGCCAACGAAATGTGATTAGAGTGCAATGCAGTTGGCCAGTGAAATGAACTTACAGTTACACATCTGTCCATCTCGCACTCTCTGCTCTGCTCCAAAACTTGAGCGAACTGTCGCATTGACCGACGCCAACACATAAACCATTTTACGAGCAAATTTTATAAGCAACAAACTGGGCTTGTTAAACGATTTAAGCACCCTCAGCAGCCGGGTCAACACACAGTTGGGGCTGTGACTGTGCGACTGTGACTCGAGCAATATGCTGTGACATGCACTTAAATCAATTTACGTCTGGGAACGTAAAGTTGCCCCAACAGTTTTTTTTCTTTTTCTCGTTGAGGCAGTTGCAGTAAAAGTCGCCAGACTCTTAAATCGTGCGCATCGGCAACGAAATGTGCTGTTGGTTTTGCTGGCATCGTTGCTACTCGCTGCTCGGCAGTAAATTAAATTTACCCCATAATGGACTACTAACATGCAACATGCAACATGACACCAAAAATTGCAGCTGCGCTTCGCTTCAACTTTGCATAGCCAACTTGCATAAAAACGAGAGACAAACAGAGGGAAGGAGCACAGACTTTGTTGTCTTTTGCATTTGCTTGTTAGCTGGCGCACATAAGTAGACTATAGACTATGTTTTGTTTGCTTCACTGCATGGCAGGATGTCCTTTAGTTGCGTTGACTTGCGTTGCGGGTCAGCTGCAAGTCATGGAAATTGCCCAGCTTCCTTCAACGTTTGCCGCATTTCGCAATCTCAATCTCAGTCTCAGTTCTGCTTCACGCTATCTACGTCTTAAAGCTTTCTCTCTCTCTGTCTTTTACCTCTTTCTGTCACTCGCTATCTCTCTCTCTCTCTCGCATTGACTTCCCTTCACTTTCTTGCTCTGCTGCATGTCAACTGCCTGCTCATAGCTGTCAGCCAGCTTCCTATTGTCCTGCCTGCCACATACTGACTTTTGTGTGCTGCTGTTGTCTGCATTCTGGCTTTCTTCCCTTTATCGTAGTCTATTCAAACGCATGTCCTGCATGTCCGAACATTTTACACATGTTCTGCACACATCCTGCACACAACAGCACTTTTAATTATTTTCATTCTCTAATTCGGGTAATCTTAAGTTCAACATTCTTCAATTTGCTTATGCAATTGATGTTTGCCACATCAGCTGCTGTTCACACGCATTACGCATACGCACCGTTGCACATCGTTATGCTCGCAAAAGATTGATGATGATGGCTTTGATGGCTGCTGTTGCTGCTGCTCGGTTTGCTGTTGCAGTTCTCCTTGGCCATCCATCAAGTTGTCGCCCCCCGCCATTAGCTACACATCAAGTCACTTCTGTTTATGCCGACGCGCTTTAATTTGCTTATCCATTCAATGTTTGCCTTCGCTCTCGCTTGGCATGCAGCGCACGTCGTCAGCTGAAAACAATTGCGGCCAAAAACTTGTACGCTCGCAAACTATTTTGATGACAGCCGAAGCAGAAGGCGTCGACGTCGAGCGTATGGCATGGCATTCTAATGCGCTTAAAGCTGTCAAATTTCGCGCCAAGGCCTGGCTTTTTAATTAGAGCTACAAGTTTGAGAAGAGAAAGAGAGAGAGGACTGTGCTGGAGGACTACTTTAAATGTGTGTGCACGCTTTAATGTGTGTCTGGCAGCTGGCAGCGAGCAACAGCAAAAGGCAGAGCTCGTTGTAGTCATGTGTATGCGAGTCACGCGGCGTCTTTCAAACTTGGCATTAAATTTCAAATGAAATTGCTGCTGTCTGCAATGCGATACTAGCAAGCAGCATCCCATACATACAGACTGTATCATGTGTTATAAAAAAATCAGCGCCTGGCAGCATTTGTCCATATCACGTATACGCAACGTTGTCACACTGCCGGCAAAACTATCCGAGAGAACGAAGAATAAAACTTGTCAATTTGATATTCGTTTGCCTCCATTTAAAGCGGCTTTAAGCTGCGCACAAATATTGCGTATAAGCCACGAAAAAAAGAAAAACAAACGAACAAAAAATAAACATCAAAAGTTGCCGAGTTAATTCCGAGGCAAACTCATGCATAAATCTGTTTAAAGTCAGCCCGCAAAGGACACATGCTAAAAAGGAACTTTGAACTACATAAATAACGTAGCATATGCAGGATAATAATCTAATGCGTTTGCGATGCTCCCGCACAGTAGCTGTCAAAATAAATACAATAAGAGTGTCCTCTTCTCCTCTTCGGTCCTGTGGCAAGCTAAAATGTTGAACAACAGGCTCATCATCATCAGCAGTATCGTCGTGATGATGCTGGTCGTGCTCAGGACAGCTGCTAAAATGTTTGTCAAGGTGCAAATTCAATAAAAATAAAAGTTGAAAAACGTTGCCGGAGACCCTCTCAACGGTGTCCTCAGCTTTTTGGCATTTTTATACCCGCTATCCAAAGGCGAGAAGGGTATTATGATTTTGTGAACAGTATAAGCAGAAGAAAACGTCTCCGTCTGTCTGACTATAAGAGATAATTTTCCTAAACAATGCTGATTATTTTTGCAGGCAGATTGAGCTTGTTTCAATGCCCTATAACTAAAATACAATATTTATCATTCTTTAACTTTTGGCCACGATCAGATAAGAAATGTATTATTTAGGAAATTCTTTAATGTGACAAAAATCAACTGCTGCAATCGAATTTTAGTTGCTTTGTTAGACAATCTGGTATATTTTGTAATCTATGGTATATTTTGAATGTTTATCGATTTAATAATAATAGCGCAATCTTTTAAGTTTATTGAAAATGGGTAGCGGGTATTGCAAAGTCAATCTCACTCGACTGTATATTTTGAATGTATTAGTTTATCGATATACCAATTGAAACCTACGATATATTTTAGTATATTTTTGTACCGTAATTCAGTAGATTTTTATAAAAATACTTTGGATTTTAAAGTCGAACATATTCGACCACATATTTTAAAAGTATTAGTATATCTATATGCCAATTATATCCTTCGGTATATTTTAGTTTTTTTTTTTTAATTGTATTGAAAGTAGATTGCGCGTATCTCAAAGTCGAGTAGACTCGACTATAGCTTTCTTACGTGTTGGGGATCTGGTTGAGGGGAAATGTCAACAAAGTTTGACGACCTTATCGAGTCGTTGTCACGCCCCGATGGCCCCAGCCATTGATGATGGGCGTGTCATTTAGTTTGCCTGTTTCCCAAATTATTAAAATTCGCCCTTTGTGTGACATCAAAATAAAAAGTCGCACTGCAGCGCGTTGTGCGTTGTGCTTCCGCTTCGCTGGCAAAAAGTTTTCATTGGTTCGGCAATATTATGACAATAACACCAAACCAAGCAGCACACACGAACATTGCTAACAAATGGCCAAAGTTGTGGGTAGTCAAAGTAATATAAGAAGCAGGAGAAGAACAATAAGAAGAAGAAGAAGAAGAAGCTGCAGCCAGACACAAGTTTTATCTTTACGCTTGGGCGAAGCTTGCGGCATCCCAAGTCGCAAAACAAAAGCCAAAGCCGAGTCCTGGCAACAAAGTAAATTCCACGGCAATGAAGTGTAAAAATAACAAAAGCTGCTTCTTACTGTGTGCCGTACTCTCGGTCTCTCTCACCTGGCTGGGCACTCGTCCTGTACATCCTGTTTATGTGTGTGTGTGTGTGTCTGTGCCTGCTGTTCGTCCTGCTAGTTGGAATTTAATTTCACAACAATAGCAGCGAAAACAGTTCCCCCGACTCTCGACTTGAGTCGACTCCATTTCTGCCTTCAAATTGACCAAAAACTTTCGGTTTAAATATTTCCTTTTTAAAGCTTTGTCGTTGGCATTGTTTGTCCTTGGCTTTGCCTTTTAACGCACATTAACGTTGGAATGTGTCCTGCGCTGCCACAGCCAGTTCCTTTGGCGGCCATTTCTTATGGCCATTTGCACTTTTTATTGACTCGCCGCGTGACTCTTTTCCGCTTCCCTCCTCGTTCCCTTTTTCCTTTCCCTTTTTGGATTCCCTGTCACGTGTCGTAGCTACATTTTCCCCCAGAGTTTTCCCTTCTATTTGGCTTCTTTTTTTTCTGGCTCTCGCAATTGCTTTTGACTCTGCTCGCTGTTTGCTCTAATTAGAGTTTCTGCGACGTGTGTGTTTGTGTTTGTTTGTTTCCATTTGTATTTGTGTTTTGTGGCAATTAAAATTGCTTGCAATTTGCACGTGCCTCTTTAAATGCAATTAAATTCGTTTAATTAGTTTTAACGACAGCCATTTTGCACTTGAACTTCTCGCTCACTAATCGCCATTTTAATGCTTCAACACTACGCACAATTCTGGGTCCCGAAAAAGGCTTGGCCAGGATTTGCTTATTATTTTAATGAGGCAATTAACAGACGCACAAGTTATTAACCTGATTAATAGGTCATTTAACATCATTTTGCAGCGATCAATTTACATTCACTGAAAACTTTCGAGCTTCGGTTGCTTTTAATAGGCAATTAACTAAACTGATTTCCATATTACGCATTCGCAATGTTGTCAAGCCGTTAAGATACTTGAAAGCAATTATAAATCATCAATACAATATAAATTCTGTAGGCTTTTAACGACATATTAATATGAAACTAAATACGAAGCTATTGCATTGTACATCAATTAACACAGTGAAGTAAATTCTAGCATAATACGTATACGCAATGTTTGTCAATGTTGCAATGTTGTCAAGTAATTGAGCTATTTTGTAAGGTCATTCAAAACACTAATATTAATCAGCAATTTAAATGAGGAGCTTTAATCTATTGAAGATTACGCATACGACTAGTAAAACGACATACAAACATGAAACAAAATAAAAAGTTATATTACTCTGCAAATCAATTAACATAGTCAAGTAAATTCTAAGTATTTAGGGCAAACTTGAGTTGACTTGCTTATATGAATACGTATACGCAATGTTGTTAACTAATTAAGCAACTTGAGCAGCGTGAGTGAAAGTAATAATAATGATCAATTGAATATAAATTCTGTGGGTCTTTAATGGCATAATAATATGAAACTAATGAAGAAGTTATGACATTGCTTAACAATTAACATCAAGAATTAAATTCCTGCATAATACGTTTACGCAATGTTTGTCAAGCCATTGAGCTATTTTGCAAGAGCAGACAAACTAATAATATTACTCAGCAATTAATAACTTCCATGAACACATTTATGGCAGCTTTTAGCTATTGAAAATTAGGGCAAGTACAATGAAGAAGTAAGAAGTTATTTCGCTGCATAGCAATCAACCCATTGTTAACCCTTTGAGAAACTTTCGAAATGTTGTGAAAGCAATAATAACTCACCAATTAACAAAACTTCTATGGGCACCTTTAAACTATTGAAAATTACGCATACGACCTGTAAAACGACATAGAAATATAAAGCAACCTAAGCAGTTCTTACATTGCAAAGCAATTAACATAAATCAAAATATTATGTAAGCCATGTTCAGCTCCCATTTAATAATACCTACATACAATGTTAGCAGCTTGCATGGGAGCTGCTGCTAATTATTACATAGAAATGTTTTTAACTATTTGTTACTACAAAATCAAACCAGAGAAACTGCAATCTCAATAAAGTTTCAGTTGCGTTCTGTGAACTGTATTCTAAGCAAACTAAAATTGATGACTATAAAATGCACACACATGTAAGTTATATGATGAAAAGGCTGAAAGTGTACTGAACTTAATATCACGTATACGCCCAGCTACTTGTTTGCTTACAAAATGAATATGAAACTAGACAGTTTCATCTTTGCTACATTTAGTTATCCATTCTAATAATTACTAAGGTGCAAAATATATTATTTCATGCTTCATTTTTGCTTCTAAGAAATGAAATATTACATTGAAAGCTAGGCAAAGTTTACCTTTAAACTTATTTAATTTTCTGCCTTTACTCGCTCAGATAATGATTATATTTTATTCAACATATTTGCTGCTTACAAATAAAATATTGCATTGAAATGAAAACTAATCAGTTTACCTTTAAACTTATTTTACTTATTCATTCCTTTACCACTCAGCCAAATATCATATTTTATCCTATATCTTTGCTGGTTAAAAATGAAGTATAACATAGAAAACTAATCAGTTTGCCTTTGAACTTATTCTATTTTTTTGACTTTACTCGTTGAGCTATATGTGGCTGTTATGTGTAAGAGTTGGCTTTTATTTGCGGTAATTTGAAGCAGCAGCCATCAATAATTTACGTGGCAAGTGGCGCAATTCAATAGCTTATTACGTCGACTCAAGTCGATTTCTAATCTGTTTTCATAGACAGAGTGTGTTGCCTCTTGCCTCTTTGTGTCCTTGCCAGCCACTTTAACACCATGCTGCCACATGTTTGTCAATGTTGCCACTCCCCCAGTTTGACATTCGGGGGCGTCAATTGCTTCTCAGCTCTACACACTCGCTCTGTCAAGTGTCTGTCATGTTTGTTTGCTTGTGTCAAGTGCTTCATACTCTGTCTGTCTGTCATATACTCGTACTACAAATATATATGCCATATTTGATATTGGCAACACTTGCTCGCCCTCAAGTGCCGCCCTTCAATGGCGCTCGTGTCTAGCCCGCCACCCACTTGACTCTATAAATATTTGAAGCATCGACTCAATTCACCAAATAATTCACATACATGTTATACATTTTATGTTTCTATTTCAAAGGCGATTTCTCCGGCTTTGCTCTTGATTAGATTTTATTTGCGGGAGGCTAATAAAAATATATATTTTTGCAGCTTAACTAATCATCAACACGTTGCACGTTAAATGGATGCGAGAAAAACTAACTTAATTAACATGCTTGTCTAAACACAAACTCACATCTGAACACTCGAACACACACACAGGCATTTGAAGTGAATGGTCATATGTACGAGAATGTTAAGAGCATAAACGAAAAGCCAAAGCAGCAACGCGGATTGACTATGCAGATATCCTGTTGAAAAAAATTATTCTCTAACACATAAATAAATTAGGTTGCTCTTAAAAGTGCAAAATTAAAAAGGGCTTCAAAATAAATCGCTTAGAAATTATCAGTAAGTTAATTGACACAATTTGATTGACACTTTTGAACATGATGATTCTAAAATTATTAAATCAATGAAATTCATTTTAACACATGTTTTGCATATTGTATTTAATTAAATTTATTTTATTACCTATCCTTACTTATTTATTAAAAACACTTGCTACTAAGGTCTTGGGCTTGGCTTATCCTTTTAGTGTTGCATTCATTTAAAGTTTGTTATATAAATTACATTTATAGAAAGTTCACTTTTCAACTTGTGTCATTAATGAGTTTTTTATATGTGCTTAAAACATTGCAATTAAATGTTATTTACAATGCTAACGCATAGAAAATTATTACGTTCTTTATCAGCAAAAGTAATATGTAAGAAAAAGTAAACTGAAATAATCAACACTAAATCGTGACATAATAAGTAAACTCGCTGTAAAATATATAAATAATAAAATCGAAGTAATGTGAAGATTATTATTTACCATTCTGTTAAAATTTTAGCCTATATGTATTATACTAAGAATTCTTTTCTTAGCACACTTGTTCATAGCCAGAGTACAAAACGGGCAACGCTAGTAAATTTACATTTAAGGTTTAAGGTTTTGTAATCTATGCGTTAATAATATTAATAATAAATAATAATTTCGAAATTTTGATGTCACGATTAATTAAGATTAATTTAGAAGGAGAATGACAAATAGCATAACACTCACTGTTTGGTCAGCCTCATTTATTATTAAGTATTTAAAATAATTTCAAACATATCTCAGACAAATTGCAGCCCAGGAAATCTGTGAATTCTATAAACTTCTTGTGAACAAATATACCTGCTGCCGCAGTCTCCTCCCGGAGTATGAAAAGCGTATAATTGTTTAGGCAGTAGTCCCAAAAACCAGGCAACCGGACAACAACAGAGCCCTAAAACGCCTGCCAAAATCATTGTTCAGGACACGGAACGCAGCACGTGTGCGGCACAGCTTCAAGTGGCATGTGGCAATGGGGCAATGGGGCATGTGGCATGGGAGTTCATGGGGCAGAGTCATGGGGCACAACAATAGCGTAAAGTTGCGTGGGTGTTTTGTTGAAGTGGCAACAGCAGCAACAGCAAACAAATTAATATAACCAACTGGCAGCAATGGAAGGAGAGCAAAAGCTACAAAAATGGAAAAAACTTTATTTGTTTGCGCAACAATCAGAAAGGGAGCAAAAAAGGGAAAGGGAAGCAGTATCTAGAGGGATTGTGGAAGCTGCTTACATTTATAAATATTTATGCAGTGTGCAAATTCTAATCCAATCAACATCAGTCAAATGCGGCAGCCCCAAACGTATTTGCCAAATCAAAAATTGCAGTCGTCGACGTGGCGAGACATCGTTTCCCCTCCCTCTCCATCGCTCTCTCCCCGCATCGATGCCAGTCACTCAACTGCAGCAAATTCGATTTTATAACTGAGTGCACCAAAACACCCACCGGACTCAACTTAACTTGCTTCGACTCGACTCGACTGTGAAAATGCTAAAAACTAGCAAAATCTCGAACGCGAATCGACAGTAAAATTGTTTAGTGACTTTTGCCAAACTGAAAAATAATTGAATATAAAAAAGGAAAAATCGCACAGTTCGAAAAAAAAGGAAAAACGCAAAAAGCACTTGGCAAATTTGATGCCAAAAGCAATATGGCACCACTATCCGGTTTATGTGGGACAGTTTTGATGTCCTATTCTCTGCGAGAAAATCAACTCAATAAAACTCGGCCTCCACCACTTGGGCCTCTAATGCTGCCCAAACATGTAGAGTGCGGCTCTGGACCTGGCTCTGGCTCTGGCTGCCGTGTCTGCTGAGTGCTTTCAATAAACGAAATTGCTCGTAGAGTTTTGTACACACACACACTCTAGGCCCTGACCTTAGGCACATTTTCACACGCGTTCAAGTTGACAAAAGAGGCCAAGAGGCAGGAGCAGAGCAAAGAAGCGCGAAACGTAAAAATAGTGAAGAAAAAGAGCGAATGATTGACAAACAGATATCCTGTTTGTGGTAGAAATTTTACTTAGAGTACAACAAACTAAATTCTTTAAACTTTATTTAATTTATATCCGCATTAAATTTCTAGACTTTAAGAAATTAATGAGGTTGTGTTGAAAATCATATGAAAAATATATTATACTAATCTACTACTACTAAAAATCAAAAAATAAAACTATTGATTAAACTATGGAATGTAAAAAAATTGAATAAATAAAAATGTATCAAAACACTGAGTTACGAGTTGTATTTTATTTAAAGTTACAACAATGGCCATAAAAGACTAAAGTAAGATTTCAAGCCCTAAATTTAATGGCATCAATTTCAGTTTCACAAACTGTAACTAAAAATCAGTCAATCACTTAACTTCTAAAGTACTATGACTTTGAAATACGAATAATTAAAAAACTATTAATATAAACGAACTCAGTACTTATTGCTACTTAAAAATAAAAATAATGTAATAAACTTAATGCCAATTTGCATTTTGTAAATACACTTCAAAAACTATAACTGCTACGCCTTTAAATTAGTTTTATACGAACTTAGCACTTGTTGTTAAATAAATAATGTAATAAACTTTATGTCATTTTCAGTACGTAACTGCACTTAAAAAACTTTGGCTAATATTTCTTAGTCATTCTAAAGCTCTACCGACAAAATTACTATATACGACTTTTAAATTGCACAAATTCAGTACTGAACTTATGATAATATTATTATTAGTTTACAACCACAATTCCAAAATTGTATTTGCTGTTTTATTTTACTAAATTTCAGTATTAAGCTTAGAACAAAAATGAAGAAAAGCACAGAAACAATTTTTGAATCATGATGACGCAATGTCAAAATTTAACCAAAAAGCTTAAATTAAGAAAAAAAATCTAATATATTTTTATATCGGCCATTCTTGAAATTTAAGAATATAATCCTATTTCAAGAGTACAAAAATGTCAAAATTAAATAGAGAATGCAAAATCTCAAATGAAAATCAAGAGCTCTGAAATTTCAATTGCTTTAAATAAAACAATAGCTCTATAAAAATAAGAAATGGTATGAAATTTTAGAGTCTGTGCTAATATTAAATAAATACTGGAAAACTAATATTTTTTTAATATTTCAATGATTTGTACATATGTTCCAACTCTTTCAACATTAGCAAACCACTTAAAACAAGTTTTTCTCTTCAACATATTCTTACAAATCCATCCTCACTTTTTATGTCTATCATACCCATTTCAGCTTACAGGGTGATATGCAGTTTGGCAAATACCCGATCTGTTAGACTTTTATGTGCGCTACAGTTATAGTGGCCGTTCAGCGCTCACATATAGCCATTAAAGTGAGCCACCGTTTTTGGGCTCATTACAAATCGCCCCAAAAAGTATGCAACACTTTTGGTGAAACTAACCCAAGGCGGCAAACGAAGCAGCGAAGCAGTTGAAAAGCGCTATAAACTTGCATCAAATGCTTGGCTATAGTCGAAGCACACACATCAAACATATAACTTCATCAACTGAGGCCCATAAACGGGAAAAAAGAGTAGCCGAGGCCCAAAAACATAGCGCACACAATGCACATAAAATGGAACAAAATATTGTTTGGCCAGGCGAGACAGAGGACAACAATGGCGCAAGGACATGCCCACATAAATGTACATATATTTATGTGTATGTGTGTGTGTGTGTAGGCAAAAGAGAATCCATTATTACATTTTTCACGCCAATAAAAACAAATACAAAACACAAGCTGAAGGGCAGCCCACAAAATGTTGAGCAACTGCTAAGCTTTAAGCTGTTGTCCTTGTCAATCCTGTTGTCCTGTTGTCCCGTTGTTGCCTTTGGGTTATTTTTGGCAATTTCCTTTCCACTTCTTTTTTTGTTGTGTTGAATATTTCTTTTGGTCACTCACGAAAATTACTAAAATTGTATATCCGTTTCCGGTTCAAGCTGAGGCCATCTCAGCTTTTCTTTTTTTTTTTTTTTTTGAGTAGTCCACATTTTGTGACATTTGCTCAGTCTAGTTATTTATACACGCCTGTCAGCATGTCCTTGAGAGTGTCGTTAGAAAAAAATAACAGCAGAAGAAAACAAAACTACTTTTTTGGGGGCATAATTTATGGCACATCACGCATACGACACGTTGCACACATGCTGCCAATGCGTAACGAAAAACTCTCTGCGACAAGTTCTTGCCACACTTGTCTGCACAGATGAGACACACATTTTTCATTTGCCATTCGCCAAGGCCTACGAGTCAATTTGCTAGCTCAAAAAAAACACACATCACGTATTCGACTGTGAAATACTCGGAAAAATTAAGTAAAATTTCAAATATTTTTGGCATGCTTTACAGGATTATTCTGGAATTTTTAGCAATTCTGAAATTATCTGGAAAGTAAAATTATTATCTTTAAAAATAAATTCTAGGAGTACGACAACTTTCAATATAAAGCCCAAATTCGAGATACCATTTTATTTATAATTATATTTATATTTGATTATTAATTCTTATAAATTGTCTACAAATTGAACAATAACTTCAGAGATTAATATGTTCGTACACTCAGTTAGCCATTCGTAGTTGACTATCAAATTCAAAAAATGACAATATAAAATATTGATTATTTGTGACATGCCTTGCGAGTTTATTTTACAACTGTCATAATTTTTTAAGCCACTTTGAATGCATTTCTTACATTTAACAAGAATTCAAATTTCGAGATTTCATTTGTATTAATATTTATTTCTTATAATTATTCAATCACTTTTAAAGTTGAAATCATTTAAAATGTATTTAAGATCTGAAAAGAAATTATAGAAGAGTATTAAAAATTCTAGATTATATTTATATTTTTATTTCATAAAGTCGTAAAAAATATTGTACATAAATTTAACCAAAACTTCTTAGATTAAAATATGGGTTAGGTAATCTTATTTGACTGAAAAGACAAAATGAAAAGTTATTTATAATTGTATTTTTAATATAAGATTTTTAAAAATGGCAAATCATGTAAAATATATTTAAGACTTTTTAGGAGATTGCCAAATCTCATTAACATTTTTCAATTTCTTTGTCATTTAATTTTTATATTTTTCTACATCTTGTTCACAAATTTAACGGCTTCAGGTTCGATAGTTTCTAAGTTCCAATAGTCAAACATTCTCCTTTCCCACTTCGTTATTATGCCCATCAATCCTACAAGTTCCAGCTAAAACATGACAAATCCCAGCAGAGCAAAGCAATTTGGCAAATGGCAAGCAATTGGAATTGCAACAATTAACAAAGCACTCGAGCAACAAAAGTCGACAGTTAAGAGTCAATCAACAACAATTGCCCTGTCCAATAATACTTAATAATGCAAACGAATCCGGTTGCGGCAAAAAGTTTGATAGACGCCCGTGGCAAGTGAGGTCAGAGAGAAAGAGAGAGTGAGAAGGATACTGAGCTCAAGTGATTGCTATTAAAATTATGCATATTAAAGTTCAAGTTGAACGCGGCACGTGGTAAACTCATAATTTGTCTAATTAAAAGTTTCGCGCGCTGCAAGCTTACAAAGTCACGCAACAAAACTGCATGCCCCATTGCCCCGTGCCCCATGCCCCATTGCCCTGTGGCACGATTGCCAGTTGGTGCCACCTGCTGCTAAGTAATGGCTGACAATAAAACTAAACTATTACTTAGAGAGCAGGGAGGAGGGACGGAGGCAATAAAACAAATCAACAAGCAATGCATCAAACGTTGCATGGAGCATTGTGTGGCATTTACAATGCGCTCGCATGTGGCAAGCGAAATGGCAAATGGACGAAAATGAGGCAATGTATGGAAGGGAGGAGTGAACGCTGCCACTTTGCAACTTTGCTTTTGTGGTCACTGAAATTGACTTAAAGTTTTGTGTGCAACATCAACTTAATGCACAATGTTTTCCCTGTTGCCATTTTATTACAAAAGTTTTGCCTCAACCACAGCACCAGCAACAACAACAATAACAACAGCAGCAACACGTTGCTCTAGAACAATTTACATGTAGAGAAAAAAGAGGGGAAGATATTGTGGCCAATAAATAAGGAGCAGGAATTTGTTGGCTTAATTAATTATTTTCACTATCAAAAGGAAGTGACAAGCAAAACTTTACTTTGTAATATTATGGAGCACTGAATAACATTTAAATCTATATTATAGTTTTTTATAAGCCTATTTCAATTTGAGGTATAAAAATTAACTCTCCAAACTGAATCTTCTTCTTTTGTTTAATTAAGAGTCAAGTTAATCGCAATTTTAATCAATTAAAAACATTATTTAAAATTAAATCTACCCATTGTAATAATATTCATAATCATATTAATTTTACGGTATTTATTTTACTATTTCAGCCTTTTTTAAAAGTAAAAAAAAGCTTCCACGAATTGAATTAATATATATATAATTAATTTAAATTTTATTAAATCAATTTAAATTCCACTTAAGGTTTACTCTTCAGTAAGCCTAAGTTTTTGTAATTCCTATGGATTTTTCTATATGTAACTTGTTTTCTTGCCCACATATTAAAAAGTTAAATTTCGACGCAATATTTACTCACCAATAAATTATATATTTCTTATTTATTATTTCTAAATCTACTCTGGAATATAAGCTATCAAACAACAGCAAAGTTATCTGGCTACATCTGAAACAGTTTTTTTTTTTAATATTCTAAAACCCACTGAAATCAATTTAGTTAACCTAAACAAGTTATTAACTTTTTCAATTAAGCGTAACTAAACGCAAGTGATCCATTAACTTAAAATGAAAAACAATGCGAACGCAATTTCAATTCACAAAACAATTACAAAAGTGGCCACTATTAAAGCTAGAAATATTTACAATTGCAGAGTGAAAATACTAGAATTTTGAGCAACTTCTAGTAACAAGTTAAGTGACAAACGCGCAAATTCGAAATGTGGCTAACACTTTTAATTCTATTCTGTGCAGAATCTGCGTTAGCGAATTCCTTTCGAGTGGCAAAAGCAGAATGCAAATCATTGGATTTGACATTCATGTATTTCAAGCATTGCGAATTAAATACGAATGCAAAAGGTCAAACAACTTACAATGTTTATGCAGCTTTGCGCTACAAGGAGCCGATCGATGATGTCATAGTGAGTAAAGATATTAAAAAAAAGCATATTTTAAATTTATTATTTAATTGAAGTGTAAAAATATTAAAAAATATATTTAAAAATTATTATATAATTGAATTGCTTTTTTTGACAGGTTGGCGTGACTTTGTTTAAAGTATCTAAATCTTATCGTATTCCGGTGCTCAATGAAACAATCGATTTTTGTGCGTTTATTCACAATGCTTTGGCTCCAACATTTTTCAATCACATTGCTGCAAATGCTTTGAAGTATTCCAATGTGAATCATTCGTGTCCTTTTCAGGTTCGTTCTTCATTAAATGTTTTGCAGCTACAATTGACTAATTACTGTATAAACTATAGCATGATATTATTGTCGCTGGCAAAGAAGATGGTGCTATTTTGCCGGATATTCCTGCTCCCAATGGCAACTACATTATTCAGCTGCTCGTCGGCGCCTGGAAGAAATGGAAATGCAACATTAAAATTTATGTCACCAAAGATAAATAAAAACTATTAAAAACAAACCAATCAACTACAAATATAACTAAATGTAAGTTTTAAATTTTTATAAACTCATTTTAAAACAGCTTTATCCGTAACACATTAAGCATACGCAAGGTGAGCGAATTTCATATTAAGAAAGAGAAATGCAAAGACAATCATTAAAAAGTAAGTAATATATAGATAACTTAAAAAGTCGTCAAGTAGTTACAACTTTAATAAAATTGCTTATTAGTTTTACATTACGTATAGTATAGGCGAAGTCCTTCAGAAATTAAAATACGATTTTAAAATTTATATAATCGAAAAGCAAATAATTCATGTGAATACAACAGACATATATAATTTGAAATGTTCTCAATTAATTTGAAACTAAAAAGTTGGTTCCATATGGCGTATACACAATGTAGGCATATTTTTCCTTTAAGAAGTAAAGATGATACTTAAAATGATGTGACTAAACATAATTAACAATGACTAATCAACAAAAACTTAACTAGATATATAATTTAAATGTCAAACCAAATGAAACTAACAAAAGGGAAATTAGTTTGACATTACGTATACGCAATGTAGGCAATGTAACAATGACAAACTAAATTTAACCAAATATATAATTTAAAATGTCAAACCGAATGAAACTAAGAAAAGGAAAATTAGTTTGACATTACGTATACGCAATGTAGGCAATGACCTTAAGAAATGAAAATGTGGTATCATAATTTATATGAATACAACAAATATATATAATTTAAAATGTTATCAATTCATTTTAAGCTATACAAATTAGTGTTATTATTTCCATATTACGTATACGCATGGTAGGCATACTTTTTCTTTAAGAAGTTGAAATGCTTCAAAAAAATATATGTCTCAAACGTTATTAGCAATTAATAACAATTTACTTAAACATAATTTAAAATGTTGTCAAATCAATGGAAACTAAAACAAAAACAAATTTCACATTACGCATACGCATACGCGTCGCTGGCATATTTCGCACATACGAAATTGAAATACCGCATTTAAATTTACATTAGCAAATATAATATAGACATCATTAAAAAGCAACTAATAAACCAAATAACAAATATAATTCAAAATGTAAATAATTCATTTAAAACAATGCCGTATTAGTTTCACATTACGCATACGCAACGATGGCATATTGCGCACACATTACATTACGTTATTAAATGCGCTGCAATTAAAAAGCGATTGGAGTAAAGCACTTTGCAATTGCCATTTGACAATATTGTATATGAATTTTAGTTCTCTTCTAACCATCGAAACATGCATTTCATTATTATTTTGTGCGGTATTTTCATAATATTTCCCGAATCCACTGAGGGCGGCTCATTTAGGATCACTCGAATAAATTGCAAGTGCTACGATACGAGTTTCTGTGATTTCACTCTCTGCAAGATGAATGTTGTGCGACGTGGCGTGATCGAGTTCAATATGAAGTGCGAAATATATCGGAAACCAATAAACGACTTTAAGGTTCACTTTGAATTGTTCCGCAAAACAAATGGCTATCAATCGTTTATGTTGAATCACACTTTTGATTATTGCTTCTATATGCGCAATCCGATTTCGTATCCATTAGTTTATGCTGTGCACAAAACTTTCATCGACTACACAAACCTCAATCACTCATGTCCCGTTGATGTAAGTTGAAATGAGTGAATACTCTGTAAAATCTTAATGGATTCATTTCATTCAACAGCACGATATTATTGTAAATAACTTTGCTTATGGCGGTAGCCCATTCCTTGATGATATGCCTATGCCCAATGGAGAATACATGATAGTTGTGAAAATTGCTTTCGCGAAAACTTGGAGATCAGAATTCAAAGTTTTTCTAATGCGAACTGATTGAGTGTGAGTTAAATATGTTAATGTGAAAGTTTTCCGACAATGAATAGAATTTAGTTATCATTATAAGTCGATTAATCAAAAGCATAAACTTTCTTCAAACTAGAAAGTTATAATGAATATATTACTTTACGTTCCTTTAAATAAAATTGAATTTGAATAAAGACTTCCCTCAACAAGATGACTGAGTTTTGGCGCTCAATGAAGCACAACTTTAAAAGTCGTTAATACACTTTTAAAGCATGCCGATTAAAACAATTATACGACTAAAGTACGCATATAATAGAAATAGATATGATTGCAAATAATATTCGCAAGCGCTTAAATGCGACACATGGAAATCAGTTAAATAACAAACATTGAACAAGATGCACTACATTTTCATATTGTGTGGAATTTTTTTAATATATCCATGTTTCGTGGAAAGCGGTTTGTTTGAAATCAAGAAATTGACTTGCAAATGCTACGAACCGAGTTTCTGTGATTTTGAAAAGTGCGAAATGAAAATCGTTCGTCGTGGTGTCACTGAGGTCAACAGCATTTGTAACTACTATCAACTGCCCATCGACGATATCAAGTTGCATATTCAATTGTTTAAGCAATCGAATGGATATCGACCGTTTCTGTTCAATCAAACTGTGGATTATTGCGGCTATATGCGCAACATGGATTCGCAGCCATTATTTCACGCTTTTTACAAGACTTGGATAACGACCACAAACTTCAATCACAGTTGTCCGTTCAATGTAAGAGAATTTGTTATTGATTTTAAGCTTATATTTTATATTCATTCGTATTATTCACAGCACGCTATTGTTGTTAAGAACTTGAAATACAACGGTAATCATATAATGAATAACTTGCCCATGCCCAATGGAGAATACATGGTGGCTATCAAAACCTTTACCTCGCCTCGTTGGCGCAGTGAATACAAAGTCTATGTAACAAAAACTGATTGAAATCAACATCTGTAATTTATAATATTACTATTTTGTATTTCATAATTAAGCTATTATGTTATATTTGCAAAATTGATTCAGTCAACCAATCATTATTACCAATTTTAGATAAATAAACTAGCGTGAAAATAGTGCACAACTAAAATTTTTGTATTTTGTCCAATTCACATAAAAGTCTCAGGTCGTTAACATGGAACAACGGATTAATTATATCATCTTGCTGCTAACTTTGCTATTGCAAATCTTTTATACATTTCGAAGTCAAGCACATGTGACTGTCACGAAGGCAGAGTGCACAGCATTGGATCTAAAACATTCTTATTTCAAACACTGCGAAATGCGAACCGATCCAAAAGGTCAAACTTTTCTACACTTCTATGTGGCTATGAGGGATAAAAGTCCTAATAACGATGTTCTCGTAAGTGCCAATAAATATTATACATCAATTACTTTTCTTTAAAAGTGAAGCATTTAAATATTATGTAGAATAAAATCAAGAATACTTTCAGGTAAACATCAGCTTATTTAAGGTCACCAAAACTTATCGTATACCTATTTTCAACGAGACAATCGATTTCTGTGCTTACATGGGACAGTCTGGTGTATTAGCTAAAATGTTCAACTTCATAACGCAGCATTTTAATAAATTCACGAATGCCAATCACTCCTGCCCATATCAGGTGAATATACTATTATTGAAATGTTAAATACTTTACTATCATTGCGTTTGCTTAGCACGATATTATTTTTTATGGCGTCGACAACGAACGATTTTTATCGGAGATACCAGCTCCCAAGGGTAATTATATTCTGCTGATGCGAGTTGGGGCTAATAAAAAGTGGAAAGCTATTGTGAAATTCTACGGTACTCAAGACTAAGTACATTGCTTAAAATAATATGCTACCCAATACGTAATAGAAGGGGACAATCACGTTGTACCTTATAATTACAATAATTACAAGTTGTGGCGCCATCTATTGGCAAATAGCTAAAATTAATTTCCTACTTGAGTCGATGGCCTTAGTTGCTAGCACTCCCTTTTTTTAGTTATTATATTATTGTGTATTATAATTAAAATATAAATAATAATTATAAATTACCTGCTATCTGGGGACCATCGTTAGACATTTGTCGTTTTCTGATTTTGTGCTTTTTTTTCAAGTATTGAAAAATAAAACAAAATCTATGTACTGATTAACATTAGCATTTAAAATTTTCAAAATATAACTACTTCGTATTTGAGAAATATTTAATTCCAGAATAAAGCAATTAAAAACACAAAATTGATTCAGACATATAGATAAATAAAATAAACTGTAATTTTCGTATATAGTATTATATATTTGTGTAAGTATATAAATTAGACAACTAAATTGTCGTACAATTAACATAAGTCGACAGCATGGAACAGCGGACTTGTTTGTGTTTTCTCTTCTGTTCTATGTCAAGCGATTGTCTCGGCCACGAAGGCAGAATGTACTTCATTGGATATCAAACATTGTTATTTCAAAAGCTGTGAAATAAAAACCGATGAGAAAGGACGCACTTTTCTAAACTTTTACGTCGCTATGCGAAATAAACAATCACTTGATGACATTACCGTAAGTGACGAATAAAACTTTGATATTTTTTATTTGATATCAATACAAATTCTAAAATTAAAGTTACCACGCTTATCGTATTCCGATTTTCAATGAGACACTTGATTTGTGTGCTTTCATGGGAGAATCGGGACTAGCTAAAGTCTACAATTTCGTTTTTCAACATTTCAGTAAATTTACAAATGCTAATCACTCTTGTCCTTATTAGGCTAATTTTTTTTGACTTTCTAAATAATTCAAGACTATATTATAATTGTATTCTCTCAGCACAATATCATCCATTTGGCTACGAAAAAGAACTATTTTTATCAGAGATTCCGGCTCCTAAAGGTAACTACATTTTACAGATGGAAGTGGCCACCAATAAAAAGTGGAAGGTTGTTGTAAAATTCTGTGCTATTCAACTAATAAAGTACACTTCATGATTACGCAAACAAACATTGTGTCGCCATCTTTTGTCAATTTTCTCGTCTTACACTAATCACTAGACTTTCTAAAAATGTTTATTTTTTTATTTGAGTTCTATTTAATTCATTTATGAGCACTTATACACTTATAATTACTTTGTATTTGAGATATATTTAATTTCATAATAGAGCAATTATTATTATCGCCAAATTGATTCAGTCAACCAGCTACTGATTGAAGATAAATAAAACGGACTGCTATTTTTGTGTACTGAACAATTGGCATAAAAGCTTTTCGTCGTAAACATGGAACAACTGACTGTGTATAACATCTTGCTATTCGTTCTTCTTTTACATGGATTCTGTTCATTTCCGAGTCAAGCGTTTTTCTCCGTCACGAAGGCAGAGTGCACTTCATTGGATTTAAAACATTGTTATTTTAAAAACTGCGAAATGAGAACCGATGCAAACGGTCAAACTTTTCTAAACTTCTATGTCGCTATGCGGAATAAACAACCACTTGATAACATCACCGTAAGTGACGTATAATGCTTTTAATGTAATGCTAATATTAAAAATATTTGTTCAGATAAATCTGACCTTGTTTAAGGTTAGCAAGACTTATCGAATCCCAATTTTTGACGAGTCCTTCGATTTTTGTGCTTTCATGGGAGAATCGGGATTAGCTAAAATATACTATTTCATATTCCAACATTTTAGTAAATTCACGAATGCTAATCACTCCTGTCCTTACCAGGTAAGTTTTTTGACATTCCAAATAATTCAAAGCTATGCTAAATTTGGATTCTTCCAGCACGATATCATCTATTATGGCATCGACAATGAAAGATTTTTATCCGAGATACCAGCTCCCAAGGGTAACTACATTTTACAGATGAGAGTGGCCATCTATAAAAAGTGGAAAGTTATTGTAAAATTCTTTGCTGTTCAACATTAAAATAAAATCGCTGAAAAATTACGATGAACAAAAGTTGTGGCGCCATCTCTTGGCAATTTGTGGCGCAAGTTTCTCATGTTATCAAATATTGAGTCTCTGAAGATTGTTATTATTTTTTATTTGAATGTTATTTACTTAAAATATAAAGAACAGAAAGCAGCATTTAAACTTGTATATAATTACTTGGAATTTGAAATATATTTAATTTCATAATATAGCAATTATATTCCCCAAATTGATTCAGTCAACCAGCTACTGATTGGAGATAATAATAATAGACTGCGATTTTCAACTACTGAACAATTGGCACAAAAGCTTCGAGTCACCAACATGGAAATACGGACTGATTTGAACATATTTCTACTAGTTCTTCTTTTGCAAGGATTCTGTTCAGTTCCGAGTCAAGCTCTTGTCTCTGTAACGAAAGCTGAATGTATTGGATTGGATTTAAATCATTGTTATTTCAAGCACTGTGAAATGAAGACCGATGATAAAGGTCAAACATTTATGCACTTTCATGTCGCTATGCGGGATAAAAGACCCATGAATGATGTTACCGTAAGTAACGACTACTACATTTAAAATATTACCCATTTTTCACAATATTTCTTCAGGTAAATCTGATCTTGTTTAAGGTCAGTAAGACGTATCGAATCCCTCTATTCGATGAGTCTTTTGATTTTTGTGCTTTCATGGGAGACACGGCTGTAGCTAAGATGTTTAGTTTTATATACCAACAATTTAGTAAATTGACAAATGCTAATCACTCTTGTCCTTATCAGGTAAATTTTCTTGCATTTACATAATATTTATAATACACAACTTTTATATTATTCTCTCAGCACGATATCATCTATTATGGCACCAAAAATGAACAATTTTTAACGGAGATACCGGCTCCTAAAGGTAACTACATTTTACAGATGAAAGTGGCAACCGATAAAAAGTGGAGGGCTAATGTAAAATTCTTTGGTACTGTATTTTAATAAAAAACACTACACAACATCGAATTGTGCCAATTACGATAAACTGTGGCAACTCTGTGGCAACCAAACGATTAGTTGGACAACCCATGAATGGAATCGCAGCCAACTTCATTGCGAAGCTACTTCAATTTGTGCTTTCAATTACACCAGTTATACGTTTACAATAATCAATAAACTTAAGTTAAATACAACGGCGTTTTCATTAAATCACCACCCCAATGAAGACGCCAAAGTGGTGACCCCGAATTCAAAAACACAACTACAATTTACGTTCAGTGGAATTCCAAGCACATAACACTGAGGACGTATTTTTGACGCAAACATGCAGGCACACGATCAAAACAACTGCGGGATGTGAAACAGCAACTCGAGCAACTGCAGTTACATGGCCAACCAGCTGGATTGGAGGATGGAGGAGGATGTAATTGCCAAATTGAAGGATCTGATCGCATCACCACCGCTTACAAACAAATATGTCACTTTAAAGCAGCGCGTGCTTGACAAATTCGCAGAATCATCAGACTCAAAGCTGAAAAGACTTTTGCATGGCGGCGAAACTGTTGGCAAGAAACCGTCAGACATCCTTGACCAAATGCGGCGTTTAGCACCAACCACGGGCTGCGAGGCAGTTACTCGATCATTGTTTCTGGCGGAGCTTCCAAACTCGATCCGACCGCTCATATCGGTATTGGACGAGAACAACCTTGACAAATTGGCAGAGATTGCAGATAAAATGCTTGAAGCTAGCGAGCCAGGTTCTGCATTTGTTGAGTCAACGGCACTAACAAAGCATCAGCACCAAGTTGATGCCCTGAGCGGCAAGCAAACCGGCATGTCTGAAGTAACATCGGCGCTACGAGCGCTCACTACAAAAGTCGACAAGCTTCAGGACGAGCTACTTCAATCAAAACATGTCCAATTGTCACAGCATACATATGATAGCTCTAATGATGTCGGTTCGAAACTATGTTTCTACCACACTAGATTCGGTGAGAATGCCCGCAAGTGCCAGCCAGCATGTCCACGCTATCAGTCGTCAAACTAAAGATGCTACCGTTGACTCAGCTGGTAAACGGTAGCGCAGAAACCACCAGCAGCCACAAAGCTCCAAACGACATTCAACAAATTGGCCTGGACCGGCGTCTACACATCAAAGATCGCTTGTCAAACCAATCATTCCTCATTGACTCCGGATCAGTGGTGTCAGTGATCCCACGCAGCATGACACCGCACACACGCATAAACGGCAGACTTTTTCCGTATGCCGCCAACCAATCTACAATCAAAACCTACGGAAATTGTACTCTTCAGCTCGACCTGGCCCTACAACGCTCGTTCACATGGCCATTCATCATCGCTGATGTACAAACACCTATAATCGACGCACACTTCCTTGCCGTACATCATCTCCTCGTCGACGTCAGTGAACAACGATTGCTTGACAACTCAAAGTCAACTCACCATGGCACCACTGACCCATCACACGACTTACAAAAATC
This sequence comes from Drosophila albomicans, assembly GCF_009650485.2. Lineage (NCBI taxonomy): Eukaryota > Metazoa > Arthropoda > Insecta > Diptera > Drosophilidae > Drosophila > Drosophila albomicans. The sequence goes on along the minus strand of NC_047629.2, from coordinate 42,997,954 downwards.
TCTGGGACTCAAGTCATCGAATTTGTCAGCTGATGTGCAAAAGATCGACAAAATGGTTTCTTTCGAGCGATTCCATGCACACAACGTTTGTCACTTCATTAAAACAAGCGGCGCACCTGTAGCTGAGCGACCTAGACGATTATCTGGCGAGAAACTTGCTTCAGCAAAATCACAAATCAATACGCTCATTGATAAGGGAATTTGCCGTTACTCCAAAAGCCCATGGGCCAGTCCCTTGCACATGGTGGCTAAAAAGGATGGATCTTGGCGCGCCTGTGGCGATTACCGCAAGCTGAATGGAATTACGGTTCCAGACCGTTATCCAATTCCACACATTCAGGATTTTGCTGATCGCCTTCACAATAAGAAAATTTTCACAACGCTCGATCTCGAAAAGGCTTATTACACTCCATTTGGCTTGATTGAATTTGTTTTTATGCCATTTGGACTAAAAAATGCAACGCAAACCTTCCAGCGGTTCATTGACCAGATCTTCCGTGAAATTGATTACGTGTTTTGTTATGTTGATGACATTCTCATCATGTTGAGCTCGGAAGAACAGAATAAGCAACACGTGCAAAATGTTCTTAACTTTCTTAAGAAACACGGATTGGTCATCGATCGAGACGAATGCAATTTTGCTCAGGCAGAGGCACAGTTCCTTGGCTATGTGGTTAGCAACAAAGGCATAAAACCACCACAGGACCGAAAAAGCGCGATGTTGAACTTCCCACAGCCACAAAGAATCTGTGAATTGGGCCGTTTCCTGGGTATTTTGAATTATTATCGACGCTGCATCCCTCACGCCTCAACGACTTAACACGCAACATGAAAAAGAATGACAGGCGTTCCATTGAGTGGAATCCTGAAACTATAAACACTTTTCTGGAATGCAAAAGAAGCTTGGCAAACGCAACCACGCTCGTCTATCCCAATCCACGCGCTGATCTTTGCCTGGTGTGTGACGCGTCGGACACAGCAATTGGAGCTGTTTTGGAGCAGAGCTCTGAACATGGTTGGCAACCTCTTGGATTTTATTCCAAAAAGCTCAATAGTACAGAACTCAACTACAGCACCTACGACCGCGAATTGTTGGCAATCTACGAGGCGATTAAACATTTCAAGCATGTGTTGGAAGCAAGAGTGTTTGTGATCAAAACTAATCATAAGCCCCTAATTTATGCCTTTTCACAGCGACCGGAGAAGGCGTCACCTCGCCAATTGCGGCATCTTAGTTTCATTTCCCAATTTTCAACCTCAATTTGTCATTTGAGTGGCGACGAAAACGTGGTTGCAGATGCATTATCGCGTTTGAACGCAATATCCATGCCGTCATCACTCGACACCAAAAGCAATCAAGACGCGCAAGCATCAGACTCGAGTTATCTGCACTTCTAAATGGAACAACTTCGCTGCAGCTGCAACCTGTGGAGCTCACCAAAGAAGTCCTTGTGCACTGCGATGTTTCGACCGGCTCCGTACGTCCTCCCAGCATGCAAGCGCTAAGGCCCATCTCGGCAGCACATCACAGCAAGCCAAAACTATTCATTCACAAGCACATCCACGAATGTTCCCATGTGTTTGTGAGAACCGATGCCGTGAAGCAACCGCTGCAACCACCATACTCTGGCCCTTACCAAGTGATCGACAAGCTTTCAGAACGAGTTTTTGTAATTCGAACGAATGGCAAGGACACATCTATTTCAGTGGACAGACTGAAACCAGCATACTTAGAGAGCAACGACTCTAGCAACGAGACGGAGGATTCCTTGACCACAAAAACTCGGTGCACAAAAACTTATGAAAGACGTGTCTAGAAGGGGAGTACTGTGGCAACTCTGTCAGCTACCTATTGCCCATATGCTGGCAACACCAAACGATTAGTGGGGCAACCCATGAATGGATCGCAGTCATACGTTTATATTAATCAATAAAGTTAAGTTAAATAGAACGGCGTTTTCATTAAATCAACCACTCCAATGAAGACGCCAACAAACGTTCTGGCGCCATCTGTTGGCAATTTGTGCCGCCATCGCTTGGCAAGTTTCTCGTTTTACCAAATGTTTAGTCTCTAAAGATTGTTATTCTTTTTTATTTGGCTGTTTTTAACTTAAAATATAAAGTCTGTGTATGACGAAACAGCATTTAAACTTGTATATTATTACTTGGAATTTGAAATATATTTAATTTCATAATATAGCAATTATATTCGCCAAATTGATTCAGTCAACCAACTACTGATTAAAGATAATAAAAATAGACTGCGATTTTGAACTTTTGAACAATTGGCACAAAAGCTTTAAGTCACCAACATGGATATACGGACTGATTTTAGAATATTGCTACTAGTTCTTGTCTTGCAAGGATTCTGTTCAATTCCGAGTCAAGCTCTTGTCTCTATAACGAAAGCTGAATGTATTGGATTGGATTTAAATCATTGTTATTTCAAACACTGTGAAATGAAAACCGATGAAAATGGTCACACTTTTATGCACTTTCATGTCGCTATGCGGGATAAAAGACCCGTGAATGATGTTACCGTAAGTAACGATTATTACATTTAAAATATTACTCATTTTTAACAATATTTCTTCAGGTAAATGTGATCTTGTTTAAGATCAGTAAGACGTATCGAATCCCTCTATTCGATGAGTCTTTTGATTTCTGTGCTTTCATGGGAGACACGGCTGTAGCTAAGATGTTCAGTTTTATATACCAACAATTTAGTACATTGACAAATGCTAATCACTCTTGTCCTTATCAGGTAAATTTTCTTGCATTTACATAATATTTATAATACACAACTTTTAAATTATACTCCCAGCACGATATCATCTATTATGGCACCAAAAATGAACAATTTTTAACGGAAATACCGGCTCCTAAGGGTAACTACATTTTGCAGATGAAAGTGGCAACCGATAAAAAGTGGAGGGCTAATGTAAAATTCTTTGGTACTGTATATTAATAAAGAACACTACACAACATCGAATTGTGCCAATTACGATAAAACTGTGGCAACTCTGTGGCAACCAAACGATTAGTTGGACAACCCATGAATGGATCGCAGCCAACTTCATTGCGAAGCTACTTCAATTTGTGCTTTCAATTACACCAGTTATACGTTTACAATAATCAATAAACTTAAGTTAAATACAACGGCGCTTTCATTAAATCACCACACCAATGAAGACGCCAAAGTGGTGACCCCGAATGCAAAAACACAACTACAATTTACGTTCAGCGGAATTCCAAGCTCATGACACTGAAGATGTATTTTTTGACGCAAACATGCAGGCACACGATCAAAACAACTGCGGGATGTGAAACAGCAACTCGAGCAACTGCAGTTACATGGCCAACCAGCTGGATTGGAGGATGGAGGAGGATGTAATTGCCAAATTGAAGGATCTGATCGCATCACCACCGCTTACAAACAAATATGTCACTTTGAAGCAGCGCGTGCTTGACAAATTCGCAGAATCATCAGACTCAAAGCTGAAAAGACTTTTGCATGGCGGCGAAACTGTTGGCAAGAAACCGTCAGACATCCTTGACCACATGCGGCGGTTAGCACCAACCACGGGCTGCGAGGCAGTTACTCGATCGTTGTTTCTGGCGGAGCTTCCAAACTCGATCCGACCGCTCATTTCGGTATGGACGAGAACAACCTTGACAAATTGGCAGAGATTGCAGATAAAATGCTTGAAGCTAGCGAGCCAGGTTCTACATTTGTTGAGTCAACGGCACTAACAAAGCATCAGCACCAAGTTGATGCCCTGAGCGGCAAGCAAACCGGCATGTCTGAAGTAACATCGGCGCTACGAGCGCTCACTACAAAAGTCGACAAGCTTCAGGACGAGCTACGTCAATCAAAAGATGTCCAATTGTCACGGCATACATATGATAGCTCTAATGATGTCGGTTCGAAACTATGTTTCTACCACACTAGATTCGGTGAGAATGCCCGCAAGTGCCAGCCAGCATGTCCACGCTATCAGTCGTCAAACTAAAGATGCTACCGTTGACTTAGCTGGTAAACGGTAGCGCAAAAAGCACCAGCAGCCACAAACGACATTCAACAAATTGGCCTGGACCGGCGTCTACACATCAAAGATCGCTTGACAAACCAATCATTCCTCATTGACTCCGGATCAGTGGTGTCAGTGCTCCCACGCAGTATGGCACCGCACACACGCATCAACGGCAGACTTCATCTGTATGCCGCCAACCAATCTACAATCAAAACCTACGGAAATTGTACTCTTCAGCTCGACCTGGCCCTGCAACGCTCGTTCACATGGCCATTCATCATCGCTGATGTACAAACACCTATAATCGACGCACACTTCCTTGCCGTACATCATCTCCTCGTCGACGTCAGTGAACAACGATTGCTTGACAACTCAAAGTCAACTCACCATGGCACCACTGACCCGTCACACGACTCACAAAAATCTCTGGAACTCAAGTCCTCGAATTTGTCAGCTGATGTGCAAAAGATCGACAAAATGGTTTCTCTCGAGCGAGTCCATGCACACAACGTTTGTCACCAAATCACAAGTCAATACGCTCATAGATATGGGAATTTGCCGTTACTCTAAAAGCCCTTGCACATAGTGGCTAAAAAGGGTGGATCTTGGCGAATGGAATTACGGTTCCAGACCGTTATCCGATTCCACACATTCAGGATTTTGCTGATCGCCTTCACAATAAGAAAATTTTCACAACGCTTGATCTCGAAAAGGGCTTACTACCAAATTCCAATGGCGCAGGAGGACATAGAGAAGACGGCTATTTGCACTCCATTTGGCTTGATTGAATTTGTTTTTATGCCATTTGGACTAAAAAATGCAACGCAAACCTTCTAGCGGTTCATTGACCAGATCTTCCGTGAAATTGATTACGTGTTTTATTATGTTGATGACATTCTCATCATGTCGAGCTCGAAAGAACAGCATAAGCAACACGTGCAAAATGTTCTTAACTTTCTTAAGAAAACACGGATTGGTCATCGATCGAGACGAATGCAATTTTGCTCAGGCAGAGGCACAGTTCCTTGGCTATGTGGTTAGCAACAAAGGCATAAAACCACCACAGGACCGAAAAAGCGCGATGTTGAACTTCCCACAGCCACAAAGAATCTGTGAATTGGGCCGTTTCCTGGGTATTTTGAATTATTATCGACGCTGCATCCCTCACGCCTCAACGACTTAACACGCAACATGAAAAAGAATGACAGGCGTTCCATTGAGTGGAATCCTGAAACTATAAACACTTTTCTGGAATGCAAAAGAAGCTTGGCAAACGCAACCACGCTCGTCTATCCCAATCCACGCGCTGATCTTTGCCTGGTGTGTGACGCGTCGGACACAGCAATTGGAGCTGTTTTGGAGCAGAGCTCTGAACATGGTTGGCAACCTCTTGGATTTTATTCCAAAAAGCTCAATAGTACAGAACTCAACTACAGCACCTACGACCGCGAATTGTTGGCAATCTACGAGGCGATTAAACATTTCAAGCATGTGTTGGAAGCAAGAGTGTTTGTGATCAAAACTAATCATAAGCCCCTAATTTATGCCTTTTCACAGCGACCGGAGAAGGCGTCACCTCGCCAATTGCGGCATCTTAGTTTCATTTCCCAATTTTCAACCTCAATTTGTCATTTGAGTGGCGACGAAAACGTGGTTGCAGATGCATTATCGCGTTTGAACGCAATATCCATGCCGTCATCACTCGACACCAAAAGCAATCAAGACGCGCAAGCATCAGACTCGAGTTATCTGCACTTCTAAATGGAACAACTTCGCTGCAGCTGCAACCTGTGGAGCTCACCAAAGAAGTCCTTGTGCACTGCGATGTTTCGACCGGCTCCGTACGTCCTCCCAGCATGCAAGCGCTAAGGCCCATCTCGGCAGCACATCACAGCAAGCCAAAACTATTCATTCACAAGCACATCCACGAATGTTCCCATGTGTTTGTGAGAACCGATGCCGTGAAGCAACCGCTGCAACCACCATACTCTGGCCCTTACCAAGTGATCGACAAGCTTTCAGAACGAGTTTTTGTAATTCGAACGAATGGCAAGGACACATCTATTTCAGTGGACAGACTGAAACCAGCATACTTAGAGAGCAACGACTCTAGCAACGAGACGGAGGATTCCTTGACCACAAAAACTCGGTGCACAAAAACTTATGAAAGACGTGTCTAGAAGGGGAGTACTGTGGCAACTCTGTCAGCTACCTATTGCCCATATGCTGGCAACACCAACGATTAGTGGGGCAACCCATGAATGGATCGCAGTCATACGTTTATATTAATCAATAAAGTTAAGTTAAATAGAACGGCGTTTTCATTAAATCAACCACTCCAATGAAGACGCCAACAAACGTTCTGGCGCCATCTGTTGGCAATTTGTGCGCCATCGCTTGGCAAGTTTCTCGTTTTACCAAATGTTTAGTCTCTAAAGATTGTTATTCTTTTTATTTGGCTGTTTTTAACTTAAAATATAAAGTCTGTGTATGACGAAACAGCATTTAAACTTGTATATTATTACTTGGAATTTGAAATATATTTAATTTCATAATATAGCAATTATATTCGCCAAATTGATTCAGTCAACCAACTACTGATTAAAGATAATAAAAAATAGACTGCGATTTGAAACTTTTGAACAATTGGCACAAAAGCTTTAAGTCACCAACATGGATATACGGACTGATTTTAGAATATTGCTACTAGTTCTTGTCTTGCAAGGATTCTGTTCAATTCCGAGTCAAGCTCTTGTCTCTATAACGAAAGCTGAATGTATTGGATTGGATTTAAATCATTGTTATTTCAAACACTGTGAAATGAAAACCGATGAAAATGGTCACACTTTTATGCACTTTCATGTCGCTATGCGGGATAAAAGACCCGTGAATGATGTTACCGTAAGTAACGATTATTACATTTAAAATATTACTCATTTTTTAACAATATTTCTTCAGGTAAATGTGATCTTGTTTAAGATCAGTAAGACGTATCGAATCCCTCTATTCGATGAGTCTTTTGATTTCTGTGCTTTCATGGGAGACACGGCTGTAGCTAAGATGTTCAGTTTTATATACCAACAATTTAGTACATTGACAAATGCTAATCACTCTTGTCCTTATCAGGTAAATTTTCTTGCATTTACATAATATTATATATAATACACAACTTTTAAATTATACTCCCAGCACGATATCATCTATTATGGCACCAAAATGAACAATTTTTAACGGAAATACCGGCTCCTAAGGGTAACTACATTTTGCAGATGAAAGTGGCAACCGATAAAAAGTGGAGGGCTAATGTAAAATTCTTTGGTACTGTATATTAATAAAGAACACTACACAACATCGAATTGTGCCAATTACGATAAACTGTGGCAACTCTGTGGCAACCAAACGATTAGTTGGACAACCCATGAATGGATCGCAGCCAACTTCATTGCGAAGCTACTTCAATTTGTGCTTTCAATTACACCAGTTATACGTTTACAATAATCAATAAACTTAAGTTAAATACAACGGCGCTTTCATTAAATCACCACACCAATGAAGACGCCAAAGTGGTGACCCCGAATGCAAAAACACAACTACAATTTACGTTCAGCGGAATTCCAAGCTCATGACACTGAAGATGTATTTTTTGACGCAAACATGCAGGCACACGATCAAAACAACTGCGGGATGTGAAACAGCAACTCGAGCAACTGCAGTTACATGGCCAACCAGCTGGATTGGAGGATGGAGGAGGATGTAATTGCCAAATTTGAAGGATCTGATCGCATCACCACCGCTTACAAACAAATATGTCACTTTGAAGCAGCGCGTGCTTGACAAATTCGCAGAATCATCAGACTCAAAGCTGAAAAGACTTTTGCATGGCGGCGAAACTGTTGGCAAGAAACCGTCAGACATCCTTGACCACATGCGGCGGTTAGCACCAACCACGGGCTGCGAGGCAGTTACTCGATCGTTGTTTCTGGCGGAGCTTCCAAACTCGATCCGACCGCTCATTTCGGTATGGGACGAGAACAACCTTGACAAATTGGCAGAGATTGCAGATAAAATGCTTGAAGCTAGCGAGCCAGGTTCTACATTTGTTGAGTCAACGGCACTAACAAAGCATCAGCACCAAGTTGATGCCCTGAGCGGCAAGCAAACCGGCATGTCTGAAGTAACATCGGCGCTACGAGCGCTCACTACAAAAGTCGACAAGCTTCAGGACGAGCTACGTCAATCAAAAGATGTCCAATTGTCACGGCATACATATGATAGCTCTAATGATGTCGGTTCGAAACTATGTTTCTACCACACTAGATTCGGTGAGAATGCCCGCAAGTGCCAGCCAGCATGTCCACGCTATCAGTCGTCAAACTAAAGATGCTACCGTTGACTTAGCTGGTAAACGGTAGCGCAAAAAGCACCAGCAGCCACAAACGACATTCAACAAATTGGCCTGGACCGGCGTCTACACATCAAAGATCGCTTGACAAACCAATCATTCCTCATTGACTCCGGATCAGTGGTGTCAGTGCTCCCACGCAGTATGGCACCGCACACACGCATCAACGGCAGACTTCATCTGTATGCCGCCAACCAATCTACAATCAAAACCTACGGAAATTGTACTCTTCAGCTCGACCTGGCCCTGCAACGCTCGTTCACATGGCCATTCATCATCGCTGATGTACAAACACCTATAATCGACGCACACTTCCTTGCCGTACATCATCTCCTCGTCGACGTCAGTGAACAACGATTGCTTGACAACTCAAAGTCAACTCACCATGGCACCACTGACCCGTCACACGACTCACAAAAATCTCTGGAACTCAAGTCCTCGAATTTGTCAGCTGATGTGCAAAAGATCGACAAAATGGTTTCTCTCGAGCGAGTCCATGCACACAACGTTTGTCACCAAATCACAAGTCAATACGCTCATAGATATGGGAATTTGCCGTTACTCTAAAAGCCCTTGCACATAGTGGCTAAAAAGGGTGGATCTTGGCGAATGGAATTACGGTTCCAGACCGTTATCCGATTCCACACATTCAGGATTTTGCTGATCGCCTTCACAATAAGAAAATTTTCACAACGCTTGATCTCGAAAAGGCTTACTACCAAATTCCAATGGCGCAGGAGGACATAGAGAAGACGGCTATTTGCACTCCATTTGGCTTGATTGAATTTGTTTTTTATGCCATTTGGACTAAAAAATGCAACGCAAACCTTCTAGCGGTTCATTGACCAGATCTTCCGTGAAATTGATTACGTGTTTTATTATGTTGATGACATTCTCATCATGTCGAGCTCGAAAGAACAGCATAAGCAACACGTGCAAAATGTTCTTAACTTTCTTAAGAAACACGGATTGGTCATCGATCGAGACGAATGCAATTTTGCTCAGGCAGAGGCACAGTTCCTTGGCTATGTGGTTAGCAACAAAGGCATAAAACCACCACAGGACCGAAAAAGCGCGATGTTGAACTTCCCACAGCCACAAAGAATCTGTGAATTGGGCCGTTTCCTGGGTATTTTGAATTATTATCGACGCTGCATCCCTCACGCCTCAACGACTTAACACGCAACATGAAAAAGAATGACAGGCGTTCCATTGAGTGGAATCCTGAAACTATAAACACTTTTCTGGAATGCAAAAGAAGCTTGGCAAACGCAACCACGCTCGTCTATCCCAATCCACGCGCTGATCTTTGCCTGGTGTGTGACGCGTCGGACACAGCAATTGGAGCTGTTTTGGAGCAGAGCTCTGAACATGGTTGGCAACCTCTTGGATTTTATTCCAAAAAGCTCAATAGTACAGAACGCAACTACAGCACCTACGACCGCGAATTGTTGGCAATCTACGAGGCGATTAAACATTTCAAGCATGTGTTGGAAGCAAGAGTGTTTGTGATCAAAACTAATCATAAGCCCCTAATTTATGCCTTTTCACAGCGACCGGAGAAGGCGCCCTTGTGCACTGCGATGTTTCGACCGGCTCCGTACGTCCACCCAGCATGCAAGCGCTAAGGCCCATCTCGGCAGCACATCACAGCAAGCCAAAACTATTCATTCACAAGCACATCCACATCTAGCAACGAGACGGAGGATTCCTTGACCACAAAAACTCGGTGCACAAAAACTTATGAAAGACGTGTCTAGAAGGGGAGTACTGTGGCAACTCTGTCAGCTACCTATTGCCCATATGCTGGCAACACCAAACGATTAGTGGGGCAACCCATGAATGGATCGCAGTCAACTTCATTGCGAAGCTACTTCAATTTGTGCTATCAATTACACAAGTTATACGTTTATATTAATCAATAAAGTTAAGTTAAATAGAACGGCGTTTTCATTAAATCAACCACTCCAATGAAGACGCCAACAAACGTTCTGGCGCCATCTGTTGGCAATTTGTGCCGCCATCGCTTGGCAAGTTTCTCGTTTTACCAAATGTTTAGTCTCTAAAGATTGTTATTCTTTTTTATTTGGCTGTTTTTAACTTAAAATATAAAGTCTGTGTATGACGAAACAGCATTTAAACTTGTATATTATTACTTGGAATTTGAAATATATTTAATTTCATAATATAGCAATTATATTCGCCAAATTGATTCAGTCAACCAACTACTGATTAAAGATAATAAAAATAGACTGCGATTTTGAACTTTTGAACAATTGGCACAAAAGCTTTAAGTCACCAACATGGATATACGGACTGATTTTAGAATATTGCTACTAGTTCTTGTCTTGCAAGGATTCTGTTCAATTCCGAGTCAAGCTCTTGTTGTCTCTATAACGAAAGCTGAATGTATTGGATTGGATTTAAATCATTGTTATTTCAAACACTGTGAAATGAAAACCGATGAAAATGGTCACACTTTTATGCACTTTCATGTCGCTATGCGGGATAAAAGACCCGTGAATGATGTTACCGTAAGTAACGATTATTACATTTAAAATATTACTCATTTTTAACAATATTTCTTCAGGTAAATGTGATCTTGTTTAAGATCAGTAAGACCTATCGAATCCCTCTTTTCGACGAGTCTCTTGATTTCTGTGCTTTCATGGGAGACACGGCTGTAGCTAAGATGCTCAGTTTTATAAACAAACAATTTATGAAATTGACAAATGCTAATCACTCCTGTCCTTATCAGGTAAATTTTCTAGCATTTACATAATATTTATAATACACAACTTTTAAATTATTCTCCCAGCACGATATCATCTATTATGGCACCAAAAATGAACAATTTTTAACGGAGATACCGGCTCCTAAAGGTAACTACATTTTACAGATGAAAGTGGCAGCCAATAAAAAGTGGAAGGCTCATGTAAAATTCTTTGCTACTGTATATTAATAACGGACACCGCACATTATTTAAATGCCCCAATTACGATTAACAATAATTGTGGCGCCATCTCTAGGTATTTTTTCCTTGTGTATCCCAAAAACTGACATTAATTACCTGGACGCTGCCAACTATTTCAAGAGCTGTGGCTTGAAAATAATTACCGTTGCTCAATTTTTAACCATTTTGTTATTGAGCAGTATTTAATTTCATAATAATGCAATTACATGCACAAAATTGATTCAGCCAACGAAAGTATGATTTAAGATAAATAAAATAGCCTGCAAATTTTCTGTCCACTACTTTATTCGTATTATGTACAGTTGAAACTAAAACGTCAATTTAAAAACATGAAACAACGGAATAATAATAAAATATTATTGCTTATATTGCTCCTGCAAATATTTTGTACAGCTCCAAGTCAAGCTGTTTTTGCTGTCACGAGAGCAGAATGTATTCCATTGGATTTAAATTATTGCTATTTCAAACACTGTGAAATGCGAACCGATGCTAAAGGTCAAACTTCATTAAACTTTCATGTTGCAATGCGTGATAAACGACCTGTTAATGACGTCACTGTAAGTGTTGTATACATTGTATGAAATAATACACATTATTAACATTATTTTTCAGATAAATATTGTCTTCTCTAGAGTTACAAAGGCTTACCGGATGCAAATAATAAACGAGACATTCGATTTTTGTGCTTTCATGGGAAAAAACGCGCCTTCTCAAATATTTCTTTTAATAAACCAGCATTTTACATTTAAATACACTAATGCTAATCACTCCTGTCCCTATCAGGTAATCTTTATTTAATTTAAAATTTTTAATACACAACTGTAATTATATTTTCCCAGCACGATATCATTTATTATGGCGTCGACAGTGAGAAATTCTTCACGGAGATACCGGCTCCTAAGGGTAACTACATTTTGCAGATGCGTGTGGCAGCCAATAAAAAGTGGAGAACTGCTCTGAAATTCTATGGCACTCAGAATTAATGACTAAATAGCACATAACTAATGTTTATTTTACAAAACGGTATTTAAAAAAAAAAAATATATTAAAAATTGCAGCGCCATCTCTTGGTGATTTATTGGCGTTGCCGGACTACTAAAATTACTTGTCTGTACGTTGCCACACTGATATGTATCACAAAATATACTATAAGAAGTGTTGCCAGATGAAATCAAGATTTTGTGGTATATTTTAAATATCGACATGCGGTCACACTACTTCTCTTATTCTTTCTTTCAGCGTGAAACATTGAACCGAACGTACGTAAAATTTTGCCCAAAAACTAAAAACACGAAATATAAAGTAAAACAACTACATTTTATCGAAATAACAAAATAATACGTTGTAATAGTAACGCAACAATGATTAAATGTAGTAATTTTCTTAAAAAGTGATGGGATGCATTGAATATTACACGATCAAAACTAACCTCAACACATGTACACTTTGCAGAACTCGGTTGAATTGTTGGAATCATGGTTAACGGCCGCATACCCTCGGTCTTCTCAAAGACCTATGTGACTCCCCGTCGCCCCTATGAAAAGGCGCGTCTGGATCAGGAGTTGAAAATCATCGGCGAGTATGGTCTCCGCAACAAGCGTGAGGTGTGGCGCGTCAAGTACGCTTTGGCCAAGATCCGTAAGGCTGCCCGTGATCTGCTCACTTTGGATGAGAAGGACGAGAAGCGTCTGTTCCAGGGTAAGTTAACCATTAGCAACCTCAGTTTAGTTTGCACCACGTCATGTGATGATTTGTATTACAATAAAAATAATAATTCTGACACTTCTTGTCTGAACAAATGCATTGACGTTAACCAATACACACTGAGAACCCAGCTTCATCTATGTAGTTATATGACATCTCCCAGTAACATGCAACTAACATAATCTTGTTTTAGGTAATGCTCTTCTGCGTCGTCTGGTGCGCATTGGTGTCTTGGATGAGTCTCGCATGAAGCTCGATTACGTGCTCGGTCTTAAGATTGAGGATTTCTTGGAGCGTCGTCTGCAGACCCAGGTGTTCAAGCTGGGATTGGCCAAGTCCATCCATCATGCCCGTGTGTTGATCCGTCAGCGTCACATCCGGTAAATATTCGCTTGAGCAGGCGGCGGAAATACAAAACGTCGCAAGGCAATATATAAAATCATTGGTATATGTTCAGTAAGACCACTTGGGAGTCGAACAAGTTTACTTGCACCGGCTCTCAACGTCTTTTGGTTGTGTAGAAGTCGTTGATTCCACCATGGATGAGACTCTCAAACCATAATGCAGAGATGCATTGCGTAAGTTGCACTGAACACTTTTTGCTCCAACTGTATTTGCAGCCAGCACACGTGGTTAGTTCTCTAATATTAATAAGCTTTATTCTTCATTCTTTTATATAGTGTGCGCAAGCAGGTGGTCAACATTCCATCGTTCGTGGTGCGTCTGGATTCGCAGAAGCACATCGACTTCTCCCTTAAGTCGCCCTTCGGTGGCGGCCGTCCTGGCCGCGTTAAGAGGAAGAACCTGAAGAAGAACCAGGGTGGTGGTGCTGCCGCTGCTGATGAGGAGGAAGAGTAAACCAGCTCTGCTAAGTTTACATTTTTTGTAAAAAGTAAAGTTGCAAAATGTTTACATACAAAATAAACGTAAAATTTTAAATACAAACACAGTTGGTCTATTTTAAATACCAGGCGGTGTTCGGCGTTGCCAGATAGTCAAATGAAGTTGTGTAGCGGAAATGTGCATTTAATAAAATACAAAATAATATGCAAAACACGCACAGGCACTTTGAATAATTATGTGTTATTGATAGGAATTGCATAATTAAAGCAATTTATAGCATAATTGCATAGCTGGGTCACGTAAAAAGAGAAATAATTGCAGTTCATCGACCGGCATGTGGCGCACATTTGTGACGTCACAGTCGACAGCGTAATTTGTCACCTGCGCATGGCGTTACCACTATTTTGATGTGGGTACTATGCGCCCGGCAGTCACAGAGCGGCTTTTGGAGAGTGCAGCTGTGTTTTGGTTTTTCATTTCGACTAGTTGGCATACGAAATTATTATTATCGTACACACAAGTGTGTGTATAGACTTCTCAATTAGACAAATTCAAATAATAATAGCACAGACACACACAGTAAACATGCCAAAGGGCGTTGATAAAGTGAAAGTGAATGTAAAAGAACGAGTCGAGGATGAGCACTGCGATCTTAGTTTATCGGAGCTTACCGAGATCCCAGTCCGTGAAATTGTAAGTACACGATTTATGGGGTGCTGCGGCTAATGGCAAATAATATCAATGCATAGCTAATTAGCTGATGCACTGTTTTGTCGTTGTCTGACCTGATACGCCCCCCCACAAGTGCCGCCGCCCCCACACACGATGCAAGGCAAACAAAGCGATGCCCAGTCTGGCAGCAGTCTAGTCAACCATATATGCGGCTATCTCACTTGCACCAAGACAAGTCTCACTCTCGTCTTGTTGTTGTTTTTGTTGTGGTTGTTGTTGCCGGCTGTTGGCTGGCTTGCAATTAACGCTGACGTTGACTGCATTGCATTTACACTTGAGAGCCCCGCATTCAAGCAGATGTGTGTGAGAGTGTGTGAGTGAATGTGTGCGTGTGTGTATGTGTGAAACTGCTTTAGGGGGTTGATTTTTGTGATTTGGCAGCAGCAGCAGCAGTTGAAGGACAGTTTGCCACCCCGTTGCTCGGTCATTGCCAAAAATTCAGTTATGTGTGTTTTTTTTCGGGGGTTTCTTTTTTCGACACATCCTGTTTGAAATTGAACTGTTCACTCAGTTTATTTGGAACCTTTGCAGGCTTCGTTCAAACGCGTTACCTTCCTGGATCTCTCCAGCAATCGTCTGGTCACACTTGGTGTAAGTTGAAAATCACAAATTAAGCTAATTAACGCATTAGTATTTAATCTCTGTTTTTACACTTTATTAGCGCAACTTTACCACACTCACACGGCTGGTTAAACTTGATCTGAGCAAGAATCAAATACGCATGCTGCCGGATGATTTTGGCCAGTTGGAGCATCTGCGTCATTTGGACTTGTATAACAACAGCTTGGAGCATTTGCCCTTGAGTTTTGGGCGCTTGAGTCGCTTGCGGTATTTGGACTTGAAGGGCAATCCTTTGACACCCGCCTGGGAGAAAATTGTGGGTCGCTGCTCCACGCTTAAGGACTGCCAACAGGCGGCCAAGAATACTGTAAGCAGAAGTGTACCACTTCACTTCAAGTGTACACTTTCATTCATGTACTTTACCCAACAACAATTTGCTGACATTTTTCTCTTTTCAATTTGGTTGTTGGTAGGTCAACGTTTGTGTTAACTTCAAGTCCGAATTTCTTGAACGTGAACGTCTCGCCGCTGCGCAGGAACGTCAACAAATGGCCGGAGCCGGCGATGGTGATGGCAGCACCAGCTCCAACCACAGCACAGCCAAAGCTAATGGCGGTGGTGGTGGAGAGGTCAACAACAAGAAGTCGAGCAAGGCAAACAAAAAATCCAAGGCAAAAAAACCGGGCGCTGTCAACGAAAACGAGTTGAGCATCAAACCCATACACGCTGCTGCTGTCGCCACCAAGACCACAAATCAAAAGCACAATCAAAAGAAGAAATCGTCGACAACGCAGGGCGGCAATTGGTTTGCAACGCTCTCGGGAGTAGCTTTTTCCTCGCTGATGACCTTTATGCTGTTGTTTATGGTCAATGTGCTCATCATCTATATGATCATGTTTAAGAATCCTGAAATTGCGGACAAACTGGTCGAGTATATACCGCATCAGTATCGCGATTGGATCTTGACCAAAACGGAAATCTTTCGATTGCGTGTCACCGATTGGATCTCGGAGTTTCGTACACCGCCAGAGGAGCACTGACGATTCATTTATTTGAAGCCATAGACGGCGCTCGGCTTCAAATAAGTAACCCAAGACTCGAACCTCGGATGCGCGTGTGGATGAGACATTTGAAATATGTAACTTTGATATAACCCCCAAAAACCCCCCCAAAAAAATGAAACGAAAAGAAAGAAAACGAATTGTACTGCCATACTATATATTGTATGTATATAAATTTAAGAACTTACGTCCAGGGGCAAGAAATTTTTACCACAAGAACTACAATCAATCGAAACGCAACGCAACGCAACTCATCGAATCAATCAACACATCTTAACTAACATAAACGTTACAATAGATCAAACTATAACTCAATAGTAACTGAATTGCAGTTCCAAACTGACAATATACATTCATAACACACAAATAGAAACTACAGACACAGTCAACGTGCTTCACACGCTCAAACATACAACACAACTCTCATAAAACTCATCTCAAGTAATAACATATATACTACATACATAGGTTAGGTATACTAATATTTATTTGGTGTACCATCGAATATCTCTGTAATGAATCACATCACACACAAACGCATTCTGTAAGAATTTCTTGTGCAATTTATAATCACAATTTGTTTTTATTGAATCCTTTTTTTGTTTTATTTTCCAACAAAAGTTATAGCATGATATATTAGTGAGAGTGAGTTGGAAACTTACGATTTAATGCTGACAGATTTGAAATCTCTCAAGTATAAGTTTCATACGAAATATCACACACAGACATAGTTTATTATCTGCAAAAACAAAAGAGAAACAAAGTATATTGGTTTCATATAGTATATTGTATTGTATTATTTAAACAGAAATTAAATTAAATATTATATTGTATGTAATTTATGGAAAATATGTATACAACAAAAAGAATTGCTGATTTTTGGAATAAAGTTTTACATTTTAACAGAGAGCACAAACTCGTAAAGTTCTATGTGCTCAATTAATGAAATTACCTAGCAATTACTTATGGAATTGCCGATTCTGGAACGTTCTAATTGACGAGCCAGTTCTGTATCCATTGACCCCATCACGCTCTCTCAATCAATATATAGTTAACCCACATAATTATCCAGTTCAGCAACTTTAATACGAACCCTTTAAAACGAATTTAGCTACGTCGCAACTTTGATGTTTTATAATGATTTTCTTATTGTACAAGAACATTTTGTAAGGTGCAAAGATCCTGAGAAATACATTACGATTGACCCATAGAAAATACGTTGTAGGAATACATCATGATCTTTTTCCAAGAAAGTGTGAATTGAATTCTAATACATTAGCATTTTACAAGCCCTTATCATTTACATATGTATTTCCCACAACACAAGTATAGGGTGTTCCACAGTCGGCAACAACTGCATTATTTGAGTTCTTTTTTTTATTGATTCATTCATTTTTAATAAGATTATCTAACATATATTTATGAGCCAAACGGTGCAATTATTACGCTTAGAAATTCCAGATAATCTCGTTTAATATTTATATTAATAATATATGATGCGGTAATAAATAGAAATTATCAGCATTTCAATGGGCCACTTGTAGAACTTTAACGCATATATTTATAGAGGAAGCATCGTCAAATCAAGTTGCTTGAGATTCAAGAAAATTTTTAGAACGAAATGATAACAAGTTAGAGAGCTAATATAAAATGTGTTTCGGGCGGAAGCAGACGTGGAGATTTTCTAAAAATGAACCTAGTATCTGACGTCAATTTTTTTATTTTCATTTATTTATTTATTTTTTTTTTTTGTTTAACACGTTTTCTGTTACTAAGATCTGACGTCAAGAATCATATACATTATTATTATATTAAAGACAAAGGGTCAATTATGATATGTTATGTCATATCTAACTGATATAGTCTCTGAAACACGGACCGCTAATAATGACTTATTTTGTTATTTTCAAATAAAGAAACATTTATTTATAATTGAATGTAGCAGTGCGTATTTTGACGCTGACCTAATCATTATTTTTTAATTATAAATATTTATTGTCATTTTTAATATTAAACATATGAGTGCAATCCTTGCTCTAAACTTTAACATTCCGTAATATCAAGGTATACTAATTCCAATGAGTTTCTCGAATCGTCGATTGTGTGGCGAAATTATGCAGGATTATGAGAAGGGAATTACCGATGACTAATCTAGATATTAAATATCCCCACAAACTGCAGGGCTCCCACGAATATTAGCTGAATAGCCAAACATTTGCTCCCGAAGTCAACCCTACATAGATAACGCTCATAATATCTATCTCTCTCTCTCTCTCTTTGTCGCTCACAGCACACGAGTTTTAAGCATGTGCTGCTTTCAGTTTTTTGTTTATTTATACAATAAAAAAAAACAGGCACTTTAATTCTCTGTTCGCATATTGTGTTTAATTGAATATGACTTGCAAAAAAATACTGGTTTAGCAAGTCAATTTCACCATAAACTGATAGATATATTCGGCATTCAAGTTGTTTATCTATTAAATAGATTTCCCTAGAACAATGACGTATGCACACACTATCATTAAGTATGTGGGAGGTGTGCAACGATGCCATGTCATGACCAATTGACATTTTTTTGCCGTTGCGGATGCACTGTATGTTCAAACAGCACTGTGATAACATTACATAGAAATCATCTCATCCTTTTTATCTCTGATGCAATACGCTGTTAGATTTCATTTATTTTTGCCAACGCTTCTAATTTAAAGTTTCATGTTACCGTCGAGAGCGTCAAACAAAACTTTAAAAAGAGTTTGCCACGCTTACGAAAGTCTGCACTGAATTTCGTCAGCCAATCTTCAAATGCCAAGGCCCTTGCCCTTCTATTCCTGTGCAGGCTTTTACTGCTACAGTAGAAGTTCTCTTCCTTTGCCTTCCTCCTCAAGTTTGGCTCTTATACCTTTACTCCCTAGTCGGTAAAACGCGCTTCAAGGAGACATTAGTATGCCATCTAACCAGAGAGAGGGAAATACATCGGCCAAACATCCACTCTCATTTACGGTGTCTCTCGCGTAGTACGCCGGCTGCCATTGGCAGGAGAGCGCCGCAATATATTTGCCCTTTATTCAGTCTCTCACAATATTTTTTTTGGCGCGCTCGCTGTTTTTCAGCGCTCTCACCGGTTTATAAAAACGCTGCTCGACGCGGCAACGCCAGTTGCTTATGAGTTCTTACTGCGTGAGGTTGCAAACCGTTTCGGTGGTGAATATTTTTGTGGAGAGCAGCAGCAACTACAATTTTTAGAATTGTTAAACGTGCATTAATTATTATCGTATATAAACTGCGAGGGAAAACTGTGCAAACCATATTAAGAAAGTGTTAAACAAAAACAAGTCAAACGACCCCAAAAACAGTGAGCAAAGTAAGTACACACACGCATTGCATGGGTGTATTTTGTATGTTCTCTTTTTTTCGTGTATGCGCCGCAGCATTAGAAGAATGACAAAAAAAAAAAAAAAAAATGTCAAGCACATGGTACAAATTTGGTTGTCTACAAATAGACGTTCGACTGCATGGCGATAGACAAAACTCACAGACACAGAGGTTATGCAGTGAAATTTGAAAACCAAATGGAAAAACTCAAAACAAATGCGAAATAACGAAATGCTCATCAAAAATAAATAAGCACATGTCCGAATTGCATGGCTGCAAAGTTCGAAAAGAAATTAAAAAAAAAAAATTGTGTCATATTGAATTTGTTGGTTAGCACTGCCGTCGTTGTGGTTGTTGTCATTACTCAACATGTATTAAATATGTACATAACGTAAAGCTTAACGTCAATTATTGTACTTGCACACACCTACGAAAGCAGAAAAAGTGCAAAGCAAAAAACCCTTTTAAAGCCCGCCAGAAAATATTCATACTATTACTCTACTCAACATTGACACGCGTATGCAACGTAAGCGAAACGTCGCGCCGCGACGTCGGCTTCGCTGTTAGCGGCGACGCTAACGTTTTGCCAGCGTTGCACCTGTTATGTTATGTGCTGCGACTCCTCAACAAATCTGAACATCGCAATTCGTATACCCTACGCATTGAAGAACTTTAGGTTCGACCTTTATTTGCAAACTGTCAACAATTCATTAAATTTGCTAGCCATGAATGAAAACTTAATCGTTGTACTAATACAACCAAATGCAAACAACAACAACAACTTTGCATGTGACTCTTTTAAGCGCAATTTGACTTGCTGATGTGCCACGTTTTGTTTTTTTTTTTTTATTTACAATTGCTCGTACGTAATCTAACAATAATTGAGGAGAAAGTCGAATCATTGCTTGCAGACTGAGTTGAACTCAGTGTTCATTAGACTATGTCTAATTCATAGCGAAACTTCCTCCCTCAACACAATAAACAGCAGGTAATTTGTTAGCTGCCATCGTATCCCATCTTCTGGGAAAGGTCGTAAAATGAGGAACTATCAATGCGAGACACCGAGCGCTATGTAATTCATTTTTCAATGTCGAATATGGTATATTGATTTTTGAGACCCTGTTCTTAAGAAATAGAAAGAGTCTACTATTGTGGTGGAAGTGTACACCACAAACTTAAGGATTAAATATATCCAATTACCACATTCATTTTTACATTTACATTTTAAAAAGGTGGTTTTTATACTTAAATTAAATTTAATGAGAATATTTTACTAGCATATCAATTCATAAAAATAACTTAATAACTTAAATGCAATTTAATAATAATACATTACATCACTTCATAAATATCTTTAATCCCAAAAAGTAACATTTTTATAATTATTTAAATTTGTAAAGGAAAATAAGATGGTCAAGCCAAGGCGAATAGATCGATTTCTGTTCTTTGGGGTATGGGGATAATTAAAATAACAGAAATTTACAAGCGTGCAAAGCAAATTTAGTCAAAGTCGCAGTGAAAACTGTGACGTCAGCTGGGAATGAGAGAAAAAGACGTCAGCAACTGTTGAGCGTGGGCAACATTGATTCCTTGTCCATATTTGTACTTCACCATTAAAAGTTTAACGACATTCCCAAGGGAGCAACTGTTCAAATACTGAGCTAAGCAAACTAATATTAGAATTTTTTCTTAAAAACCTGCAGTTATGAAATATCTTTAGTCCACTTAGTACAATATTGCGTCTTGTTTACGGTTATTCCTTGACGTTTGTTCTTTACATTGTACTCGCTGCTTGTTTGTTTGCCCATCAATTTGTGCAAATTGTCAGCTTACGCCCTTGTACTTGAGGTAACGTAAGTGGTAATAGAACAACTACCCCCATCTCATGTCATTCTTTCTTTAACTGCTTCTGCTTCTTGGGCAAATTGATTTATTTTTAGACGTAACCAATTGCCGTAACGGAAGCTCAAGACACCTCAGGTGTTCATTGATTGTTCAATTGTTGTAAGCAAATTGCTCGATAAATTTTCCTAAAAATATTCAAATTATTTCTTATTAATAGACAACGAAACTATCTGTCTTGTGACTAATATACAGCACTGCGGATTCTTATCAGTACTGAAGACCCCTTTGCTTACGTAAGGTCAACCCCACTCCCCCCCCAAAAAAAACACTCCATTTGTTTACACACTACTTGAGCCGACACATTATCTGTACACACACACACGCCACAAAATGGTAATTACCTTTGAGTTGCATGCAGTTTCGTTTCATTCCATCGTTCCTCCCCCCCCATAGACCCTATCTATAAAGTACCCAACACGTAAACATTACAAATGAAGTCTCTGACATAAACAAAATTAAGTAGTGGCAATTTTAGTTGTTTAAAAAGATCATTCCTAGGCAGTTGACTTTCGCGGTGATAATAGAAATTCTAAACTTGAAACTAATTAATTTTCTAGCAACTCATTGGATGACATTGCTAATTGTGAATCCCCCCCATTAAACCGTCTGGAACTAAAAAGAATAGATCGTAATCTACAATTATTTTCCATTCTAAATTTATAGAATAATTTCATTTTTGCAAGGCTTTTACATATGGAAATGTTTATCATAAAATTGACAAGACTTTCCCTTGACGTTCCCATATTCGAGTCACATCACACGTTTTCCTTATCAGTATCGAATCACAAACGTAAACTTGAAAGCAAGAAATACAATACTTTCTTAATTGAGAGATGTCGATTGAGTCTCAAATTCGTAAAGAAAATTCTGCGTATACAAATTGCAAACGAAACGCTCGAGTATTCTGAGAGCAAATGAAAATGTTGCGGCTGATGAAATTTCTATGAAACTTTGCACGGCGTTGCATGAACTTGAGTCTAAATATAAATATTTTTTTTTAAAATGAACAACTAATACATATATGGTTTTTGAGCACATTTTTCTAACAATAGCTTTACTTATGCTGACGGGAAACGACAACAGTCAGCAAATTTCCAAAAAACCCCAAGTTCTTAGTAATGTTTCTTATCGGATTGAAAAACATTTATTTATGACTGCCCTACAAAATTCCGCAATCACGTTTACTTCAAAATTATCGCGGTTTCCCTTATAAAAAAAGACCGACATAACTTATGATTTGGTTGTGGTTAAACCTCATGGTTTTTGTTGCACATTCCAACTCATTCACAATAAACGAATGCAAGTTTTTAAAAGCATCAATTTTATATTTCTAAAAATGGAACACGTGTTGTTATATTTCGATAAGGGGCCTGGCCGCGGTGGCTCAATTTTCAGCAAAGAGAGTAGAGAGCATAAAGTTTAAGAAAATCCAATCTCCTCTCTTATAATGCTGGATGCTGTGCGCTGAATGTGCTCAGAGAGAGAGAGAAAGAGAGCAAGAACTGACGTCACATATGATTTTCAGATTAGGCGCAACAGTCGTTGCAGTTTTACGATGCACACAACAGATGTGCCCAATTCGTAATGGGATAAAAGAAACATAGAAACATAGAAACTCAGAATGCGTTCCTGCTAAATTTTTGCGTTGTATTCTCTATTGTGCCATTCCCCAATTTACATATATACATATGCATAGGTACATATGCTAAACGTCAAAAATTTCATTCTCAAGGCTGGCATTGTGATCAGTCTTTTCTGCGCACGAAACAATTGCTTTACGACGCGCAAAATCCTATGAATGGGCCGTCTAAATTTAGACTAATCGTACATGATCTTTCTTTCCTTTGTTGTTTACTCATAAAAGCATCCTTAGTCAATTGAGAATTTGTCCAAAAATAAAGATAAAATTATGTCTATTATGGTTCATTTAAATTTTCACACAGAAAAAAAGTTTTATTATCAATATCTTGATACTAAGAATTTTGGTCTAATAAGTGCGTCTAGAACATAAGAAAATCATAAAGTTAGAAAACACATCTCGTTTTCTAGAACATTTAATATAAGACCCAAGTTCTTATAAATTAGAACAAAATTTTATAGTTTTAACACCATCTTATTATAAAATAAAAAAAATGATATCAAGTTAATTGGAATTTTGTATCATAAATCTAGAATTTTTGTTCTTATTTCGAGAATTTGGACATTTTTCAGAATAATGTTCTTAGTTTTAAGAATTTGTTCTTAAAGACGAATGTTTTCCATTTTAGAACTTGGTCTTTTTTCAGTGTAGTTACTCTATAGATGATATTTAGGAAGAAGGAAAAGAGAGATTTGTATGCTTTGCTACTTGTGAAGATTGACATTTAACAAATATTTATTATATATAGTCTGTTTTTGATTCATATCAAAGAAATTTGGCTATAGTCTAATGGACTTTAGACTTGTCAATCGCTGGGCGAATATATTCAAATAGAAATACTTACGAAAATGTATTTAAGAATCATCTTCAAATTTTGTAGTACTTGTTCCTCTAATTGAAAAGTCACGGACACGTGTAGAACCCTTAATTAAGAGTGATGAAATCAATTTTGTTTCCCGAAAACTTTTGACAATTTCTAGTGAAACGAAACGATGACAAGAACAACAATAGAGCACTTAAAATACCCCTCAAGGGCAACATTTACAGTTATCTCACAAATTTTTGACTATGTCATGCTCTGGTCCCGGGGTCCGGGTTTGTGTCTATCAGTTTGTTCACGCAACAAATTCTTCTTCTAGTAGTAATGTGTATAGTATATTTTATATGCTATGGATGTTGGCACTGATACTATAAATCGATCAATTATCTAAAAAGTTTTGCGCAAAAACCGGTTTGAGGCGGTTCGGGTCATGAGATTATGGTATTACCTCACTAAAAATATCTCAAATGAAGCAAAACACTAACAATAATAGATGAGAGGGAACTGTGCCAAATTTTTATAGACTCACACTGGGTGAAGGTCTGTCGACTCTTTGTTGTTAAATGCGTACTATAAGCGCTATGTTTATTTAGTCGTGGCCAATCTAACCGGTGTAGAAGTGCTTTAATATCTCAACACCAATGTGAGGAAAATTTGATTCATTCATTGCGGCACGTTCCATGCTCAACGAACTTTGATAATGCTGTTCCGATGTTATAATTGACGAATACTAATATCTTATCTCGAGGTGTGTTATTTAGTGTATGCGTGATTTAGTGACGCGTTGGCATATTTCTTTTCCCCAGGAGGAGGAAATCAAAATTTGTTATAGCGCACAAGTCTGGAGGTTATAAATCTGGCAGTCGACAACTCTGATTAGTCGCGTGAAGATAAAGAAAAGCATGGCAAATTGTTTGATAAACTGAATAGAATAGAATTGAAAAGATCATTTAAGATAGTGGCTATTATGACTGGCAAATTGTGTTATATAGCCAATGCAGTTTCAACTGGATTAAATCTAAGGGAAAGATAATGAAATTGAAAGAAGTTAAAGCTGAGAGATCAGCTCATATTCTATATGAAAAGTAAAGGAATGTGAGTTGTACGAATAATTGTAAAGCGATCGTTTAAGATTGTTTTACAACATTAAGAATTTCAGTTATACAAGTTGCACGCGAAAGGATTGCTGTGGATTGTATTACAGCTGTTGTGGAACGAAATGGATGCCACAAAAAAATAAGACTTGTTTTTCGCACAACTTAATTCGGCAACCAGACTCAAAGTTCATTCAACCTCCTCACAGCAAAAAATGTGCTGAAGCAAACGAAAGCCAAATAAACCAGCATAAAGAAAACAGCAAAAAAAAAGGGGGAACGAAATTCAAGCATTGAAAAATGTTTACGCATGTAAATAACCAACCACAAAAAAAAGTAAATTAATCTTGTCAGTCTATATGGCTTATTAATTCCAAAAAAACAAAATGTGTTCTATATGTGGCTAGACCTCGACTTTGTTTACAGTTTACAACAGTTTGAACAAGGTCGAATATGATAGAATGATGGTAACGTAGTTGCTAATGAGACAAAGTTTGGCACATTGAATTGACGTATGTGACAAAAAAACAGAGAAAAAAAAAACATTGTCACACGACTTGCAACACACCGCATCATCACACCCACTTGTCCCGAATGTGTCTTGTGAAATTTAACACATTTAACGAATTTTGGCAGGGATTTGACATAGTATTAATAATAGAAGCGCAACCACAGTCGGTAAACAACAACAAACTCATCATCATCGTGACAGGGCCGAAATATTGAATGGGACAGTTTAGTGAAAATGCTCGAAGGTTCATTGATAGCGCCTTCTTTGGTAGGGGGCTTCGACTTTTGCACCAAATATAACATACATATATAAATAGAACTCATTGAACACACAAATAAAGAGATAGAGAGAGATAGAATTCAAGTGAATAAATTGACTTGTCGCAAATCTGGCAAAAGCACAATCAAGGGAAAAGTTTACTTTAATAATTTAAGTAAATCAAATGTCTGTATTGAAAGTGCGGCGCACGAATCAATTAAAAGGCAATTGAACGCATAAATTATATCGAATTAAAGCCAATAAACATATGTACTATATTGATAAAATGCCGACGGAATTTTTGATCGCATCCGTGCGCCGACCAATCAAACTCTGTCTGCTGAATCAATCAGGCAATTTGCATTCGCAAGTAGTTACACTATTTGATCACACATATGGACACCATCATCATCATCATTATCATCTTACACTTTCTGGCTGTAACCAATATTTACTCTATTCAATTAATCAATTTTTACTCACTTACTTTACTCTTTTCTCTGTCTCTCTCTTTGCAGTCGGTACACTGAGAAATTCAATACACAGACAAAATGGTCAACGTTGTGGTAAGTAATATTGTTGATAATTTGATTAAATGATTGACTAATTGATTAATTGCTGTCAATATTTGCAGCCAGACAATGGCGCCAAACATGGGCCACAGGAAATGGAACAATTCCTTCCCGGCGATGGCACCAAGTGAGTAGTCTAGTATTTCATAAATTGTTGTGATGTTTAGATGAATGAATTCATAAAAAGTTTGCACATTGCGTGTGCAACAATTAAATGTTAGTTAAGCTAACAAATTCTACGTAACTTGCCGCCAAAGTCACTTGACTAATTGAGTGTTTGTAGTCTGGTATTAAGAGGTATTATATCATGGTTCAAGATCGCAGATCTTAACTAGCAAAGTTAAAAGTCATAAACAACTCTGAGTGCAATTAAGTTAACTAACAACTAACAGACGAAAGATAGACTAAATTAATTAGATCAGCTTATCATCTAAACGAAACACGTAATGCAAATCGAATCCAATTTACGTACGTTAAAAGCGTTTCCAAAGTTCAACTAATAATATAATATTTTACTACAAAAATACGCTAAATAATTTCCTGGCTTTTGTTGTCTCCAAGTGCAAGTTCAAATAACAAAACTGAGTCGCTTTACTCAGCAGTCTGATGCGAAATGATAATGTATTTGAACCCCGCTTATCACTAAATGCACAGAGTGTCTTCAAGTTGAGCAGACTCAACTGCAACGTCACACCCTTTGTTGTTTTGCTTATTTGTGCATTCAAAGATCATCTGCATGCAAATGAATGTTTTCTTACATTTTTGCAAGGCAAATATTATTTTGCAGCTTGTCAAAGCAAACAATTTAAATGTCAATTGACAACACACGTTTCACGTTCCGAAAAACAAGCTCGAAATTAGAATAGAACATCATCAACAAGAAAAACAAATTTAATTTTTAGTTGATAATCTGTGAAAATGTATTTATAAACAGCTCTGTTTCTAGCCGTAAAGTGTAAACAAATAATTAATGGAATATAACCAAATCTAATTGTTTTGGGTAAATCAGAAAAGTTACACTCGAATTGAAATCTATTTGAACGATCAGCTTATATGATAACCTTTAGCTTTTGCTAGTGAAACCTTGCGCTTCAAATGATAAGAAATACTTTAATTCACAATCAAACTGAGCATGAATAAATAATAAAAACACTCGCCTCTAAAGGTTGTAGCTGATAGCTGGCTTCAGTATTTACTGCTGCATGTTCTACAGATTATTATCGCACTTAATTCGCTTCAAATGTTATTTTAATCAATTTGTATTTGACCGAGAATTCTTTTTCGGCATTTCAACATCTAGTCGCACTCATCAATAAAATATTTGCTGCTGACCCAAGTGGCAACAAGTGCCAAATTTTATTTACTTTTAGCAAATAGCTAAAGTGAACACGCAAATGTTTGCTTGACTGCTGCAGCTAAAATAAATAGCAATGGCCACAGAAAAAACATGTCCAAATATGCTTTAGAAAATTATAAATTTTAAAACAGCTTGCATTAAATTTGAAAGCATAAAAATGTGGAACAAAGACTTGTGCAAAATTCCCAAATTTAGCAAATATTGAAGAATTTGTTTGACGTATATTGTGCATTAAAATGATATTGGAGATATAATTTTGAATTTTGTGAAATGCACAGAAAGATAAACACGAATAATCTAAAAAGAAATTGCTACAAAATAATAAAAGAAAGCTAAAACTTAGGCATCCAAACAATGGAATAGGATAGAAAAATGTATTGATTACTATCCTACATTTTTAAATAATCATTTAACTTACGATTTTATTATGATATTAGTATAAAATCTCAATTCGATGAAACAAATTTAAATAATTAATTTTTATTTTAAAGTTATTTATTTGTAAAAGTAGACAAAAATTTATAAAAAAATCTTAGCCTACTAAAGGAGAAGAGCCATATATTTTAAAGTTATTCGTAACTTAACTATGAAAAACATTTTTAGTATAGCTTAAAATAATAAGCATAAGTATTTAGTTCGAAGTTATTAAAAGGGTATTTGAATGAGGCTATTTTAGTACAGCCTGAGACATTTTAATATTTCTTTAGTACAGCCTAAAAGTATGCTACAAATTTTGCTTAAACTTGCAGTTTCTTTGGTTCACGCATTTGAACCAATTTCTTTGTCTGATGCAATGAAAATGCGAGCTTAAATCAGGCTCAAATAAATAGTAGCATAAGTGTAGAGTGGCCAATCACAATTGGCAGCCCAAATATGGCAAGTTGTTGTTACTTTTCATGTAATTACATGTGCTCTTGCCGATGTTGTTGTTGTTGTCGTGTGCCCGCTGCTTGTAAACACGCAGTGGAGTTGTAGACGTCGACAAATGGCTATAATTGCAGATGCAGCAATTCCAAAAGCCAAAGAATTTCGCTTGCCACTTTGGCCATAAAAGCAAAGAAAATGTTTTCATTTTAGTTGTTGGTCAACTGAGGTGCACAACAGATCAGAGATCAGAGCTTTAAAATGAAAGACGACTTAGAACCCACAAACGTTGAGTTGAGGTGGCAAATTGTTGAACTTTGTTTAACTACATTTTACTAATAAGTGATTTATCATTTTTTCATTTTTAGATACAAGATTCAGCCGCGTAAATCAGATGCCGAGCAGGCCTTGGCTAACAATGATTTCGATCCATTTGCGATGCGAGACAATGAGCATCCCACAACGTAAGTACAAATCGAGCGACAATTAAAATGGGAAAATCCTTTAACGATTTCTCTTCTTTCTCTCCTTTAGTGATAGAGAAACTTTAACGCATTTGCTGAAGGCTTCGTTGGGCACTGGCATTCTGGGCATGCCCATTGCCTTCATGTACTCCGGTCTTGTCATGGGCATCATTTCCACCATCATCACTGCCATCGTCTGCACGCACTGCAGTTACGTGCTGGTAAGTTCAAAGATCAAACACACTCTTCAGCATATCAATTAAGTGAATATTCTTTTCGCATCTTTAGGTCAAGTGCGGTCACAAACTGTATTACCGAACACGTCGCACCAAGATGACATTCGCTGAGATCGCCGAGACAGCATTCCAAAGGGGTCCCAAATGGTGCCGTCCGTTTGCGCCCGTTGCCAAGTTCTCCATATTGTTTGGCCTCTTTCTCACATACTTTGGCACATGCTCCGTCTACACGGTGATTGTGGCCAAGAACTTCGAACAGGTGCTGGAGCATTGGCTGAAGTTCGATATTGATTCACGTGTGCTCATCGCCATATTGCTGATACCATTGATCATTATTGCGTGGGTGCCCAATCTCAAGTATCTGGCGCCCGTTTCCATGATCGCCAACGTCTTCATGGGCCTGGGACTGTTGCTTACATTCTACTATCTGGTTCAGGATTTGCCATCGATTGCCGATCGTGAACTCTTCACCTTTGGCACGCTGCCGAATTTCTTCTCAATCACCATTTTTGCAATGGAGGCCATTGGTGTCGTGATGCCGCTGGAGAACAACATGAAAACTCCAAAGAATTTCCTCGGCATTTGTGGTGTCCTCAGCCAGGGCATGTCGGGAGTTACGTTGATCTATATGCTGCTCGGTTTCTTGGGTTATCTGCGCTATGGCGATGCCACCCATGATAGTATTACCCTGAATCTGCCCACAGAAGAATGGCCTGCTCAGGCTGTGAAAATTTTGATCGGTTTGGCCGTCTATTGCACATTTGGACTGCAGTTCTATGTGTGTCTAGAGATCGGCTGGGATGCCATCAAGGAGAAGTGCACCAAGCGTCCCATTTTCGTCAACTATGTACTGCGGTAGGTTACGAATATTTTCACATTTTTGTTCCCTAACTAACTCGATTTGACTTTCTTTTCATCTTACAGCACCGTGCTGGTTACTGCCGCTGTTGTGTTGGCCATTTCAGTGCCTACAATAGGACCATTCATGGGTCTCATTGGTGCCTTCTGCTTCTCCATACTCGGTCTCATCTTTCCGGTAAGTACTTCACATTCCGGTAATTCCGATGTCTGGTCGAATCTAATGTGTGTTCCTTTTTTTCTTGTAGGTGTTCATTGAGATCATTGTGCACTGGGACACCGGATTTGGTGCCGGTAATTGGATCATTTGGAAGAACATTATCATCACGTTGTGTGGCATTTTTGCTCTTGTCTTTGGCACACAGAGCGCCATCAAAGATATCATG
This sequence comes from Drosophila albomicans, assembly GCF_009650485.2. Lineage (NCBI taxonomy): Eukaryota > Metazoa > Arthropoda > Insecta > Diptera > Drosophilidae > Drosophila > Drosophila albomicans. Next base: position 42,967,307 of record NC_047629.2, on the reverse strand, counting down.
GCAACCTACGGTCCAGCCCCAACTCCAGCTACAATACCAGTGCCCTCAACGGCATAAGCTGGCCACAGATTCAATCTCCTGTGCATAACAAACACACTCACACATACACAAAATCTGTCATGCGAGAAAAAACACAGTGCTATACCAAGGGATATATATTTATTATATACACTATATGTATACATTTGAGAGATATACTTTTTAGCATAGTTTGTAGTGTTGCAAAATGAAAACCAGAGCTGCACAGGCTCCGTTTCACTTTCCTAGGGAATCTAACTATTGTTAGATGTAAAACAACAATCCCCCCCAAACAAAAACCAACCAACCAACACATTTTGTAAATGTTTTCTTCGTTTTCACGTTTAAACGCATTGGATAGTAGTACCCTAAGGTTTACTATACACCATATTATACACTATACTACTACTTATACTATAAACTTATTCGAGTGCCTAACTATTTAGCACACAAGCAGCACCAAGAAAACAGTTTAAGCACCATTTTTATAGTAGATATGCAAATGCAATTATATTAATTAGTTGTTGCGCGTACATTTTAGTACCGAATGAAACAGTTAACTAGCTTAAACTCGTACCACAAACAAACAAAAGAAAAAGAAAACCGTTGATGGCTAAATGAAAAAGACTTTATACCCTCAATCTTATATCCAATCCCATATTCCCGCTCCGTTTCGATTTCAATCTGTTCTATAAGTATTACGAAAAGAGAAAACAAAAGCAAAACAAAAAATTGCAGGCGTATACATATTTTTTAGCTCAACTTTTTAGCATGTTTAGTTCATAAGCAATACGATATAGTCCTAGTTTCCCTCGCGAAGCCTCGCCCCAACAAAAAAACACTCTGTCAACATTCGGAAAAAGAAAAAAAACACAAAAGACTTTTATTTTTGTACATACATTATACAGAGTGTCTCTTTTTCTGGGGTCCCAACATCAACTAGGATATATTTCGCCTTTCAGTTACTCAAAATTATACACTTTGCGAGTAGTATAAAAAAACGTTTGTTTATTTTTTTTTCTTTTTTGTTTTATATCCATTCATTAGTATCATTTGCTAAAGCGATATTCACACTTTTGTTGCATAACATTTGTATTTTAATTGTAGCTATAAATAAATCAATGATAAAACAAAAAAAAATATTGAATATTTTAAAAGGGCAAACACATCGAAGTAATTAAATCGAATTAAACGCAGTTTTTGCATTTAAACGAAAAGTTCACTTTTATATTAGATCTTTCGATTTACAGCTGTCAATTGTTCAGTTTTGAAGATATATATATATATATTGTATTATCTTTATTGAAGATTGTCCATTTTAAGATTGATATAATTGTTTACTTTTTGAAAAGTGTTAACAGCAAAGTGTTAGAACAAACCCGAAATAGCATACAAATAAAAAAAAGAATGTAAAATAAATGAAAATGTGTTTTATTGCGATTGCGTTACGCTTGAAAATCACAAACGTTTTCAACTGTGCGAACATAAAGCGGAAGCGGATCTGGGAACAAGTTTATTCAATGAAGAAATGGTCAATTTTTTACTGCACAAACAGCTTGAACCGGTTCAATTGACACTCTTGCGTTGCGATACAGCCTTGTAATTGATCAATTGCCACTTGATCAATTGGCAAGCATGATGATTTGTGTTGCACGCGTGTTTTCTATACCCAATAGCTAAGGATTGAAATGGGTATATTCATTTAATGCGAGCTGCAAATGTTTACGAGCATCTCTGACTCTTCTTGACCCGAGATACTTTAGATATTTTAATCCGTCTGTCTGTCTGTCCGTCTACAGAAGCAGCTACATCTCTAAAACTATTAAAGTTAAATACATCAAATTTTTTAAGAATGCTAGACAAATCAAGTTAGGTATAACAATAGCCCTCGTTACCATATTCAAACAGAAATCCAAGAAATAAACATAGTATGATCTAAGCAAGGTCTTTTGAGTCTAGGAATTATTTCTAAATTACAAATAAAATAAATAAACAACAAATCCATTCTTCAAGAATGTTTGCAAGCATATTCTAGGAATTATTTTCAAATTACAAATAAAAATAAATATATAATAAATGTATTCTTCGAGCATATTCGCTTCTTGTTGAACAGAGGGACTATATAATAATATTTCCATCCGTCTGTCCGTCTGTCCATATACATAAACACCTAGATCTCCATAACTAATAAAGCTTAATAACTAATAAGTCCAAATTACAAATAAAAATAAATAAATAATGACGAGATTCTTTGAACCTTTTTTAAAAAAAGGATATAAAGTGAATAAAATTACTTTCTATATATTAGTTTCACACAATTTGCTTTATCATCCTATAAAAATGACTGAAGGGTATTTGAAACACCATCAATCCGGCTTAGTTATTATTTATTTTGCTACCGACTTGAAGTCAGCACGTGGTCATCGTTATAGCAAATGGCAAACAAAGAAATAAGGCAATAATCGAAAATCGTGCGTTAATTGGCATTAAATGCCCGCAAATACACAATTGTGGCCCACACAATGTCTGATTGGCAAATGGCACAGACAATAAATACTATACAAATACTATACAAAAATAAATACAGGCCAGTTGCTGCTGCTGCGTTTTGGCCTGAGGCAATTGAACCTGCCCGTGGGCCGTGGTCCATGATGGTCCATAGACCGTGGGCCAATTTGTAGCCAAGCCAAGCTGCAAGTCAATGTGCTCTTGAGGCCATCTCGCGATATTTGGCATTTCATATTGTATTTGTGACAGTTTTTTTCAGTTTTGGAAAGGCTGCAGACGTGGGAATGTTTGTTGAAAAATCCTTGACTCGCAGTTAGACTCGAAACCGTTACAAATTTGTAATCGAAGAGAGGTTATTGGAGTCGCGAGAGAGAGAGCCTCCAGGAAACCCAGTAAAGCAATTAGCGCGTGACAAGCAACCACAAAACTAGAGGCGATAGGGTTAACATTATGGTTAACAATGGTTTCGTCGACCACAAAAAGATGACTTGCTACCAATTGAGTGCAGCATCCAATTTGCCCAGAGCAGTACTCGAAACTTAGAGATGGAGACTGTAAACAAGGTCGACGGTGATTTAAAATAATTAATCTCTTGATTGTCATCATCAGTTAACTCTAGCTTGGGCATCTTGATTTCAACTCAGAATCCAAGGTCAGGCCAGAAGATCAGACCAGAAGCTGACCCGATTCATTTGTGGTTTTGTAATCTTTTTTCAGTTTTTTTTTTTTTCGTTTGTGTAATCCAATACCACATTTGTAAATTGTCTATGTAACAATATTTATTGTCTGTACTGTGTGTGTGTTGGCATTTGAAATGCTCGTCAAGCATTCTTATCGAGCCCATCGTCAAATGTGACTTTCCCCCACAAATGCTCGATATACTTTTGACACCTCATATGCTATCGGAATATTAAGTGCAGCGTCGTGGGAATATCGCAAACGATTCGATTTTGTTTAGTAGTTATGCATACCAGATCATATGGCCAATGCGGATTAGTCGCCAAAACTTAATTCGCTTTCACAAGCCTCATTCAAGGTCCAAGCAACCCCATCGAACAACATATTTCTGAGAGCCATCAACAAAAATCAAAAAAAAAATATACAACAAAAATGAGAAGAAAAAGAAACCCTTCAAAAAAAATTACACAAATATTTATGATGATAACAAAAACAATCAATAAATGCAAAAAGACATTATAATAAATTGTTAACTGAAGCGCAATCAACAAGCGAATCAAACTAAACACAAAAACAAAAGACCCAAAAAACAACAACAAAGACAAAGACAACAAAACATGAGCAACAACATGAACAGCAGCAACAACAATAACATTCACTTTCAAGTGAGGGGCAAAAGTAGATAAATAAAATGCGATTGACTACAAAATTGCCTTGTTGAAAAGCAAAAGGAAATAAAAAGGAATTGAAAAGCATTGTGATTATCATGCATACTCGTAACAAAGATATTGAATGCTGCAAGTGAAGTAGCGCATCCATCGATCAGTCAAATGCCCACTAAGAGCCAACTTGGTCAAGTTAACAACATCGCGATTAATTAATTACTTGTGGCCTAAATGTTCGAGTGTGTTTATTTTTATTTTTATTTAAATTTGATTTCGTTTTCTTGTTGTTGTGCATGCCACTTTAGCAAATATGTTTACAAATGAAGCGCAAAATATTAAATGATAACTAATTTTGCATTTGAGCTTTAAAGTAAAAGCAAGCGGAAACGTTTGACGGATTGCAAACATACATACCCTGTAGCACTTCAGATCCAAGAGGTATGCTGATTTTAGCAACAGCACAAATATTTGGTATTTTCAGTATTAAAAGGATTTCTCCGTGCAATAAGTCTGGGTTATCCAACTTTTTATCTACATACCAAGTAAATAATTATACAAGGAAAAATTAAATCTTTTGGAAATAGACTGAAAGGTTTTTGTTAGCTTGAAGCTTATGGAATAAACTATGCAATTTATCAAAAACTGTCTTAATTCTTAATTACTTTGATACTTATATCACTTTAAAAAAAAATTGCAAATACAATAAATTTTCTACATTTTAATATGTATTTATGCTCTAAAATTTTGATAAATTCCTTACAGCGTTTAGAACCTAATTACTTATCATTTTAGTCCTCTAATAACTTGTCAGTTTGCGAGGGATTATAAACAATATGCTAAATATATCTGTAAGCATAAAACAGATTCTCAAAGTGAAATGTTATAGCCTTAAATTTATTTAAAGTTTAGCTAGAGATATTTTAGGGGTCACAACAAAAATCCTTACTTTTTAGTAGGGTTATGAATATAACAAATTCTTAAAAAGAATTTCATCAACGTGAATTAATTAAGCAATTCTAAAAGAGAAGCTATTAAAGAGATGCTATTCCAAATTCTTAAAGTGAATTTGGAGCATTTTTTGTTTTTATACCCGCTACCCATAGGGTAGAAGGGTATTATAACTTTGTGCCGGCAGGAAATGTATGTAACAGGTAGAAGGAGGCATCTCCGACCCTATAAAGTATATATATATCTTGATCAGCGTCAACAGCCGAGACGATATAGCCATGTCCGTCTGTCCGTCTGTCCGTCTGTGTGTCTGTGTGTCTGTCCGTCCGTCCGTATGAACACCTAGATCTCAGAGACTATAAGAGATAGAGCTATAATTTTTTTTTTCGACAGCATTTGTTATGTTTGCACGCAGATCAAGTTTGTTTCAAATTTTTGCCACGCCCACTTCCGCCCCCGCAAATCAAAAAAAATCGAATAACAAGCGTAATTTTAAAGCTAGAGTTGCGAATTTTGGTATATATAATAACTACTATAGTAGTTATGATTCCTGAAAATTTGGTTGCGATCAGATAAAAATTGTGGAAGTTATTAAAAAAATACTTTTGTATGAGCAAAAACGCCTACTTACTAGGGGTCTTAGTTGCTTTGGCGGACAATCTGGTATATTATGCCGTCTATGGTATATTTTGAATGTGGTACTATATCGATATAACAAAAATACCATTTGGTATATTTTTAGTATTTTTGCATTTTTGGTATATTTTGAAAAAAAATACCGCAATATTTTGCTTTTATTCAAAATGGGTAGCGGGTATCTCACAGTCGAGCACACTCAACTGTAACTTTCTTACTTGTTTAAATATTGTTTTCTAGCATATTTATTAAAAGTTTCCTTAAAGTTTAGCTAAAGATATTTACGGTCTAAAACCTAAATCCTTACTTCTAATTTTTAGTATGGTTACAAATATAACAAATTCCTAAAACGTATTCAATCGACTTGAAATAATTTAGCAATTCTTAAAGTTGAATGAAAGAGATGCTATTCCAAACTCTTAAAGTGAGTTTTGAACATTTTTTTTTGTTTTTTTAAATTTTACTTAAGCTATCAAAATATTCTTTTTTCCGCCAGTACTCTCTTCTCTATTAAATATAGTAATAAATACTAGATTTTGCCTGCCTAGTATAACCGATTAGATAACTAGCACCTCTGAATTTTTAAATAAATAAATTCTTTTCTAGCATATTTGCCTGCCTAGTATAACCGACTAGATCACTAACTCCTATGAATTTGCCTCTCTCGATTTTGGGCAATCTTCAGATTATGGCAGCAACAACATGATGATGATGTTGCTGAGGATGCTGATGACGACGATGATGATGATGATGATGATGATGATGATGATGATGATGAGTGTCGTGCCAAGTTACCACGTGATGCGCTAGCAGCTTGCTGAAAGTATTCAAAGCTGTTGCTCTTGCTGTCGCTGTCGAAGTTGTCGTCGGCGGCAGAGGCAGAGGCAGCAGCAGCTGAAACTGAAGCAGCAACATCAGCAGCAGCAACAGCAACAGCAGAGGGCACCTGGCACACCGGGCAGCCGACAGCCGACAGAGATCAGCGGGCTTTGGCTTTGGTTTTGGTTTTGTGCATTTGCATTCATTATGTTTGGCACCGTCGACGCGGCCACAACGCCACCGCATAACCACCGCAGTTCGAACACATCAATTGATAGTCAAAGATTCTTTTTAGCTCGTCATTGAATTGCGGTATCAGTTCTCGTGTATTAATGTGTGTGTGTGTTGCAATTATTTTGGCGCTTTTGAAAAATGTTTGAAATGTGGATTTGTACCGAGTTGCTAACACTTGTTTGCTGAGAACTACACATCTGTCAACTCGACAAGTGTCTCACGTTGACCTTTCGCTTGAAATTCCTTTGAAATTGATCGCAGTTAAATCCACATATACATATACAATTATTTACATACATAATGTCGCCATATATCTTAAAATTAGTTGTGCTGCTTTGCCTGAGCTACGCTGCATTCGCCGATGAGCCGCTGATGACAAATCCGGAACGCCACCACAAGGTGTGTAAATCATAGTTATACCATAGAGTTTATATTTGGTAGCCATAAATAATCGTTGCGAAAATGCGCACAAAAAATAAAACCAATTTAAGAAACGCCAAATCTATCGCGAGCAAGTGCTGCCACATGCGGGTGGCAAGATACCAGACACTGCCTTCGAGACCGATCGCCTCTATCTCAATCGTCTGCAAAAGGAGGGCATCTCCATACCCGATGGCATTGTGCCCCAGCAACGGAGTCCACAGGTGAGTGGCAAATAGTCGAAACTACTACTGCATTTAACTGCTCTACAAAACTATGCATGACTATCTCATTTTAACGACTTAACTAATTGCAATTTTTTATTGCTTTTATTTATTTGTTAAGTAAGTAGACTCAGCACAAACTTTAAAAGTGCCTTAATATCTCGTAGTAGTATAAAATTAAAGTTTAACAGATCTATTTTGATTTGATTACTTTTTGTAAAACAAAATCTTAATATTTGTTTGTTTATATTTTTTGTTTATAAAAAATATAACCTTAAGATTACTAACTTACTACATAGCTGACTGATTTTATCTCATAACATAATGACCTATCATATTTTGCCCTTTTTTTTCGGAACTTTTACTTGTCCGCTTCTTATCATTGATTTTATATTGATATTCAATAACGTTAAGGATGAACATATTTTTTGTATTATAAATTGTTTTAATTATAGATAATTAATTTAGAAATTGCTATTTGTGCAAACCAAAAGAATAATTAGTCAGTTATTGAAGTTCTCTTTATACAACCAAGTATGCATTCCACATATTAAAATGGTTTCATAAAATTAGCCTCCCTTTATTATATTAAGGAATCAAATTGCCTACCACTTCCATAAACATTAGAGGAAAGGAAGCCAATCTGCCAATTTTCAGTCCCTCTAATCATACTTTTTGGAAATACATACCATATAATAATATAATTTTTGACAGATTGACGGTATGATAAGTTGTAATTATTGGATATAATAGATTTCGATTTATTTTTACGATATACAACTAATTACACTGTCAATCTGTTAAATTTCAAACTCTATTTGTAGAATTATAATATTATATACATATTTTACGCAATCTATTCCGATGAATTTTTATGATGTAGAACTTATTATACTGTGTAGAAAAATTCACTCAATTTAAATAACAAACACCTCAAAATAAAAATAAGCAAATTTAATTACCTTATGATAAAAACAATAAATATTACTGATTAGTAACTAAATCATTTATCTACCTATTATAACTCCACTAATCTAACCACATTTATTTACTTAACAGTAACTAATTCTTATATTATTTATCTACCTATTACATCTCCACAAAACTAAACACATTTATTTATTTAACAGTAACAAGTAGCAACACTCACAAACTTTCGTTTTTACTTTTACTTTTCGTTATGAAAAAGTGCTTACTCCCATTTCTGCTATCTAATCATCTATTTAACACACAATTATGACGCAATTCTCTTGGCACGATAATGACATTTGTAGCACTCAAAGACCACCCACAACTTTATATACCTTCTTCTACCTGCAGGTCTATCAGTATTATGATAAGAGCATGCGCACCGTTTATCACATTGCCCTGAGCTCAGATGGACGTTATACGCCACGAGAAGGTCGCTACCATTACAGACAAGTGCCCACCGTGGAGACCACTTATCTGTATCCACAGGCCGTGGGTCGTCCGTATGTGTTGGTGGCACCAAAGCATGCATTGCCCACCTATCGCCAGTTGCAGCTGCACAATCCGTTGCTCAATCAGGTGAAATTGCAGCCCAAGAAAGGTGAGTAAAGTGTGCGTGGAATTTAACGCTTCGCTGCACTTTTCAACTTTTCATACATACATATGTATGTACTACATATAAATGTATATTTATGTGGCTGGTGCAGTGCCCAATTTTCTGGAACTAGCGCCCACGGTGGGCAAGAGTCATGCCGTTAGCAGTGCATCCAAGGCGCAGTCCTATCAAAACGTGAATCTTCTGCATGGTCCAGCGCTGCCCGCGTTCAAGAAAACCTCCGGAGGCAGCAAGACCTATGTGGATAGTTATGGCAAGACTCATGTAAGTCCACCAATTCTCCAACTCCAACTCACTCGAGCATAACTAAAGATATTTATTAATGATATCGTTGAACTCTCTTGTGTTTTTTGTTTTTTTTTTTTTTGCAGCTCTACAGCGAATTTGATGATTTGCTTAGCAAACTTCACTTGAATCCCGCAATGCAAAAGTATTAGTTATTATTATGCATATGAGTATTTAATAAGGTCTAATTTTAGTACACACCTATTTCTTATACGCAATCACAACTATCATATTTCTTTGCAATTATAGCCTATTTTTATACCCGGCACTCATGAGACAATAAGTGATCACTGACTTCACTTCTAGGCAAGTTAAAAGTAAATGAATACATTTAAATTCATGGAACATCATTTGGTTTTGTCTGTCTGTTCATACTTTTAAAAGTCTGTATTACAGATATTAAAAAATTCTTTTTAAAGAGTTCCCAATAGAAAGCTTATCATAATTTCCAAATCAATTTAGTGACCCATGTTAAAGAATCTCATTTCTTTAATACTTCACTGTAATAATAACGTACATGCATATGTTAAACTTTATGGTTGGAAATTGATAATGATATATCTCAACTATTATATTAAATTGACTTTTCAAAATTTTGGAAATTGTCAAACTAGTTTCATAACCTAAAATAAATCTTTAAAATTTCACTTATATTAATTTCCCGAATAAAACTCGCTTTATTCTTAAATTAAAAAAAAATTCCTGCCACTTTGATCGCATAATAAAGTGCCCCTTCACACTTAAGAGTTCCGGGTATCTCAGAGTCGAGCAACGTCGACTATCCAATTCTTACTTGTAACTTTAAGCACTACATAGTATGACTTACAGATATTTGTAAAGCCCAGACAATTTGTTGCTTGCAAAATAAAGCATATTGCATTTTACTTTCCCATCCATGCAATAATCGTATCTGCTTTCATATGCATGAGATTACGAGTTTTATGGTCGGACTTAACATCGTTTTGCCTAAGGTTTGTGTTTTCAGTTTTGGAACTTTAATAATTAGGCGGCACAGCGAAAAATAATCGCATAAGCCAAAAGCTCTTTGCCAAAGCAGCTTCCACCATGATACAATTATACAAGGTAGTCTCGTCGGAAAATAGCTTTCGTCAGTGCGCATTCGTATTTCGACGCAAGAGGTTGTCTGCGGACGAAATTTTTAGCGCAATTAACCCATATGCAAAATGACTTTTTGCCATGTATGCCGTAGACACGGATAGAATTAAAATATTTAGAGAATTAGAGAATTCTCATATATATTATTAATATTGTTCATAAACAATTTACATTTTAAAAATATGTGAAGGAGACATTAACATTAGCTTCAAAATATGTAAATATTTATATCATCGTCTAAGGGTTAATGCGCATTTCATTGTTGTCTCGTTCACACTACCACGCTGTGCCTCTTTCACTCGCACACATTGCTAACATAGACAGGGTACCAGCTTTTTTTCCGACGAGACTACCTTCTATAATTGTATCATGGCTTCCACCAAGCACAAAATCGAAAGTTGCGCTGGCGCACACGACGATGACGACGAGAGCCGAAGCAACCGCAGCTAGCAGCCGCTTACCGTTAGACGCTACCCTTGAAAGCTTGCACGACAAGCACGCGACGATGGCAACAGCAATGGTAACAGCAATGGCAACGGCGTCTGCGTCTCAAGTGGATGGCGCGCTTGGAAAAAACTGCACTTCAGTTTCAGTGCGATTTTTCGACCGAACGCAGACGGTTGATCCAACTCCAAATCAAATCAAATAAATTGAGAGAAAAAAAAAGAGCAAATACAACCCAAAAAACGTTAAAGATGTCGATGCTGAACAACAACAGCTCTGCGCTGCTGAGGATGCTGACAACGTTGTTGTTGCTGCTTGGCGTTGCGTTGGCCATTGAAGTGCAGGTGAGTTATGACAGTCAATCAGTCAGTCGATGATGATGATGATGTTGAGGGGGCAGCACTTTTAATTAGTCACTGGGAGATACGCAATCTCCACCCCGCCCAACTCTCCACTTAGCGCGTGGCAGTGAGAGCGAGAGCGAGAGCATGCGACGTTCACTTTTGACCCAAAAATTGTAACATGCAATTCGTATAAAACTCACACACATACACACTAGTATAACACACATACTATGCGCGTATAACAGCATTACACATTGTACACACATGTTTAATTGTTTGCTAATCATAAGCGGGGAGTCTGTGTGGTGGAACCGGTTGGAGCACGCGGCTCCACTATTATGCAACATCTGCAACATTTGATATGTTTACGTTGTGTGTACCTGTAGAAATTTGGACACCTGTATAATCCACCGCAATCGGAGCATCATGCACCACGCCACGAGGACAAACAGGATTTGAATAAAATACCCGGTGTGGCCGGAGTCGATTATCCGATCTATCACGAAGTGCCGCACACGCAATTCAGTTGCCACAACGTGCCCGCTGTGCCGGGCATGTATGCCAATGTAGAGACTGGCTGTCAGGCCTATCATGTCTGTCACGATGGACGCGAGGGTCACCAGGGTGCTTCGTTCTTGTGCACCAACGGCACAATATTCAATCAGAAGGAATTCGCCTGCGACTGGTGGTACAATGTGAAGTGCGAGGAAGCCACCAGCCTCTATCAGTGAGTTGGCAATCACGCGAATACTATTTTCGAATGAATGTAATTGAAATATTTTTACCTTAGTTTGAATGCCGACCCGGAACACAATCCTTATATTCCCAAGAAGAAGCCTGAACTTGAACTTGAGCATGCCGTGCACGATGTGCATAATGGCGCTGGATTTCTAATACACGCATAATTTTCACTTCACCTTTCACTTGCACTATTTAAATTCATTTCAAAATTTTTCACTTCGCAATAAAATTTGGTTTACGTTGCTTCTTTTTCGTTTTTTTTTTGCCATAGCGGTTAATATTTTGGCGGTTATTTTTAGAGGTGAGAGATCGTTGGCTACATCGATATCTGTGAGTTTTTTATATATCGATACGTCATTCTGGATACAAAAATATAGATACTGTAATAATGACTAGTGTCAGGGCTATGACCTCTGATACCGTTTCTGTAAAGTTCTTACAACGAGTTTATCACCAGTTTGTTGTTGATTATACATTAATTTCCAAAACAGTTATCTTAATAAATGATAATCTGAAAAACCAAAACTAAAGCTATGCAAACTTAGCATGAGTATTGCCAGTTTGAAGCAAGACGAATACCGCCAAAGCACTCACCCTGTGCTAGATCGCATGTTACTTAACAGACGTCTATCACTGTTATGGAAAGCAATCGATAGCTGTACAATCGATTGCAGCATTAATGCCGCACTAACAACGATACTTATCAGTTGTTTACGTATTTTTTTGTGCTTCTCGGCTGCTTAATACAAAGTTGTTGTACTTATTTAAATGGCAGCTCAGAGTGATCCGGCTACACCCGGTTATAACATTGCTCAAGATCCAGCATTGATAAAGAATCGTGTTTACTTCGGCAATCTACCGCGATGTACACGCAAGGAACTTGAGAGCATTTGTCATTCATACGGAACAGTTTTGGGTTCGTTGGTGCAAAAGAATTTTGGTTTTGTACAATTCGAAGACGAGGAGACAGCCAATAAATGTGCGGAGGCTCTCAACAAATCCACATTTAAATCGAAAACATTAATTGTACGCAACGCCAGTCAAAAACCAAAAGCGCCGGTGGCCAACCAAGCAATTGGCAATAATTTGAATACAGTCGGTGACATCGGAGCTGGACAAGTTCCCATGGCTGTGCAAGGTGGCATAATGATGTCAGCGGCTGCTGCAGCAACTGCGGTGCCCATCAATGACTGCGAGATCATTGTGGTCAATCGGGAGAATACGTAAGTACCTCTAATCGATGTTCTTCCTGACATTGATACGAGTTTTGTGTTAACAGCAAATATGCGGAATTCATTGAAGAACGCTTGACGTTGGCGGGCATGCGTGTGGATGTCCTCTTCCCCAACGAGGATGTGATGCTGGGCCAAGTGCTCAGCAACATCTCCGCCCGCGGTTGCCTCTATGCGGTGAGGGTAACGCCTCAAAATGAGCTCCACAAAAGCCTTACGGTAAACATTCTGTACGGTGTGCCCGCCGAGCACCGCAATATGCCGCTGGAAGACGCTATTCAACTGATAGCCAGTGATTTTCGTATGAAGAAGCAACGTGATGCTGCCGCCAGTAGCAACGCACCACGACATCCCGAGTCCATGCAGAAACTCATTGAAATGCTGGCGAATTGTCGCCCATTAACGGGTTTGCAATACGAATGCATCATCAAGTATCTGCAGGAGCAGCATGAGTTGCAGCTGAGACGGGAATTGGGCGATGCAAAGGCTCGCCTGGTCAAGCATCAGGAGACCGATCCCGAAATGGAGCTACAAAAGAAGATACTCAGTATTTTGAATAAACCGGCTGTGACCGAAATCAACAACGATCTCATGTACAACAGCTTCGAGGACGCCAAGGCCGATGTGCGTCTTATGGAATTGTTGAGCGATAATCGCGTGTTGAAGGCGCTGGAAAGCATTTACAACCCAGAACTTGTGGAAACCATTTCACAATATCTTTAGAACATAACACTTTTATTAACTGCATTAGGATTAACAATTAAAACTAAGGCCACGAACGCTTAGCCTCATGTCCCTCGTATTTGCCTCGGTACTTCAGTCCTGTAACCAGGGTTGAGCTCTTGGGGAACGCTGTTTTTCCATTGAATTTCGTATCCGTTGCCGGGTTGAAACGCAAATATTCATATTGTATGTGCAAATTCTCTGGTAACTCAATACGTTTTAGTGCATCCAGCGGTACAGTAGTGTCTACAGACTGTTGATAGAAAGCAACCACATCACCCACTGTGGTCAGCTCATGCACTTGGGAATTGGGCACAGAGTGCTGCAGTTCTTCGAAGCAGGCGGACAAAAACTTGAATTTCTCACTTAAATCGGAGAATTTTCGTTGATCGCCGCCATTGCTCAACTGCAATTTGGTGGCAACAGCGCGTACACGTTCGGCAGCATCCTGAACTGGAGCATAGGGCTTGTTAGGGCGCAAAAATCTACAAAAATATAAAGCTTTATTACATGATAATAAATCAGTTATTTATTTTTACCCCTTGGCTGAGATGGATTCAGCTACAGCAGCTAGTGTGTTGGTCTTTGTTTGTTTGGCGGCGGCATAGCTACGCTGTTGGCTAACCACCAGCTATAAATGATGTGTTTGATTAATGTTGATGTTGGTGTCATTTAATATTTAATTTATTTACTTACATTGCGGGGCAGCTTAAAAAAACCTTTACGTAAATTCACCGCTGCCATTGTCGTAGTGCTGTAAAACGAAGTGTTAACACGGCGCAGACAATATTTATGCATCCCTGCGTAGCTGTCAATTATACACAAGCAACTAACGATAGTGTGGCATTCGATTGCTTATTGGCAGTCTCGAAAAAACATAATATTTTTGTTAAGCTAAATGGTAAGGAAAAGAATTGAATTAAAATTGTTTGCGTTCGCAGGCTCAATTTTGTTGACAATTTTACCAATTGGATAGGTTCGCAACAAGACTGTGACGATATCGAAAAATATCGTACGGAAAACGTACTTGATGTTGCGATGAATCGATATATTGTCCATCCCTAAACGTCAATCTCGTCTCTTTCTTTTTCCGGTCGCCGAAATGGTACGACGCAAGAAATTTTAAGCTATCAAGAAATAAAATTTGTAAACATCTTAAATGTTTATGGAAAATATGCACTAGCATTGCAAAATGATGACACAGTGCGCGACAACTAAAGAGTTTAAAATAATATTTCGTGTCTCGTCTCTTGCAGGGTATTGATATCAACCACAAGTACGATCGCAAGGTTCGCAGAACCGAACCCAAATCTCAGGATGTTTACCTGCGTTTGCTCGTTAAGGTAAAATAAATGTGTGATATACAAGTGTGAAAAGTGTGTTAATTTGCCCCTGTTTTTGTGTTGTAGCTGTACCGCTTCCTGCAACGTCGCACGAACAAGAAGTTCAACCGCATCATCCTGAAGCGCTTGTTTATGAGCAAAATCAATAGGCCACCACTATCGCTGCAGCGCATCGCTCGTTTCGCCAAGGCCGCCAACCAGCCAGAGTCGACCATTGTTGTCGTTGGCACCGTCACCGACGATGCCCGTCTCCTGGTCGTGCCCAAGTTGGCTGTCTGTGCCCTCCATGTCACCCAGACGGCTCGCGAGCGCATCCTTAAGGCTGGCGGTGAAGTGCTGACCTTCGATCAGTTGGCTCTCCGTTCGCCCACCGGCAAGAACACCCTGTTGCTGCAAGGCAGACGCACTGCCCGTACCGCCTGCAAGCACTTCGGCAAGGCTCCTGGTGTGCCACACTCGCATACTCGCCCATATGTGCGCTCCAAGGGACGCAAGTTTGAGCGTGCTCGTGGTCGTCGTTCCAGCTGCGGTTACAAGAAGTAAGCGGTGACCTCTTGTGGAACAAACACCTTATATAGACGTCACTTTTTCGGTTAAGATCATGGAAATCGTTGCGCTCTTCGGGGCAATAAAGAATTTTTATTCCAAAAAGTGAACAATACCATTTCAATATATACACAACAACTAAAAAAATACTCGATCCTAATGCAAGTGTGTGCTCCAGTAATTGATAAGCGACTGATCCTGGGGCTGCACGCCCAATACCTTCTTCAACTTGGCCTGCACACTCCCGGACTTGGCTTGGTTAAGGCAGATTACTTTGCTGAGGAATCGAAAAATAACTATAAATATCAAAGCTAACTTTTAGATGACAATTGTCACTCACTTCTTCCACTCTTCGATGAGCACTTTGGTTTGCTTGTTGAGCACCAGCTCCGTAAACGTTTTCTCCTCGACAGCTTTGACCGCCTTCAACAGCTTCACCAAGAGATCAGGCACTGTCAAAGCAAGAACTTTGATAATTTGTTAAAAAGTAATAACCACAACTTTACTTACGCTTTCTGGGCAGTTCCCCGGGCCACTTAACGGACACAATATCGTTGCCATTCACATGCTTGTCCAGGAAATCAATACGAAACACTGAACTGCTTGCCATGGGCACAGCAATGTCATTGGACACCGAAATGATCTTGTATTCGGAGCTAATGGAATGCTGATGCTGTGCATCGATGCGCATCAGTTGATGCATGGGATCGGGCAGCAGTTTCTTCAGGCACATCATAAAAAGCACAGTTCTTTCGGGTGCACCACGCACAATGATCTTGACACCCGTCAATGCACAATAGCAAATGGTAGCAAAGTCATCTTTGTGCACAACTTTCTTGATGTGTCGCAGCGAGAAGAAACCCTCCTGTTCGGGATCATCTTCGTACATTTGTATCATGGGCAACGTGGAGCTGTTGTATGTGAGTCGCTGTGCAGGCGGGCGTCCGCTGCTCTGTGGGGGTAACCACGGCAGATTACCGAATGTTATGTGCTCGGTGAGAAAGCGTGAACCAGCCAGCAGTATCCAAGCGAAATGTGAATGTAACTGGGCAAACACATGCTCCTCTCCTGTTAATTCCAGCAAGGAACGCGGTGTGGGCATCAGAAATTGTGCACCCGACAGACGTCGCTGTCGCGCCGAATAGTTCAGCTCCTCGGCGGCCTTGGTGCGTTGAGCCCCCGCCTGAAGCTCCATAGAGATTTTACGAATATGTTCGGCCAGAAATGGTTTGGTGTTAAGCAGAAAATACTTGTCCTTCATCAGCACAATGATTGAGAATAGTTGATAGTAGCCGCGCGCTTGAAGATCACTGACGCGAAATGTGTGACTGAGTATGTGACCGCGTGTGGAGTCACCAAAGAACACGAAACCGCCGTCGCCATCGTTGTTGTCCTTATTTGTGTTAATCTCGCAGCTGAGACTGCGAACGGCCGCCTGCTTGACAAGATTCGCCACCTCCTGCAGTGTGGCCACTTTAGTGCTGACGAATGTGGCACCGCTTTCGGTGTCCTTGCTGTAGATGGCATTATTGTTGTTGCGCCCCAGCGTATAGTTGCACGCCGAGCAGGTCTTTTGTCCTGGTTGTTGTGGTTGCTCCAAATTTACAAGGTCCTCGATTTTAGTGTCGCGCAGCGTTTGCGTACAAAATATGGCGCAGGGACCGTGCGCCTCGCAAAAGTGACATAGCGCTATCACCGCGTTCATCTAAAATAATGTTGACAAAACAGGAAAACAATACAAACACAAAAAATTGCAGTCGCGTGCCTTGGTTTATTTATTTTTATTTTGACAATGTGGCAGCATATGCTAAGCACAATAATACCGCATTGCGCAAATATGTAATATTACATTTGGCCTACAAAATTTGTTGTATTTACAAGAAATTTAAATTTTTAAAATTATTTAAAGTTATATTAAATGAAATGTCTTCTATAGTATAGAAATTAACATACTTTTGCTTGCAACTAAAGTCATCGAGCAGACTGCCTATCGATAATGGCTTATCGCTGCAACTGGCATATTTTAAAATACAGCATGGGGTCACACTGTCCGCCAACACTACGCGGTTGTTTCTTCCTTGTACAAAAGTAGATGTATTTTGCATTTAAGTTTAATTAGTATTTAGAAATATGGCCATTGTGCTGTGTGAATTGGCTCGGGAGTGCTCGGATAACGAGCAAGACTCTTTGTTTATATACAATAAAAGACAATGGCGCATCATGGAATCTCTGGCGCCAAATGCAAACGAATTGATTTCAATCATAACAAACTGTAAGTTGGATTTAATTACATTTAAATTTAAATGCTTTTCGTCACAACCGGGTGCTTTTTCAGTTGCCAAAATACGCACCAAAAAGCTACAGTTCAAAATATTGGATTCAACGGTCGTCTTGCAGCAGATAGCAGCATCAACGTTTCACTCAGCAAATCAACATGACTTGCAGTTGGCTTCAGAGTTATTCCCGTTAATATTCATCAATTATGCACCCACGCTGGAGTTCCAAGTGATGCAGGAGCAGCATGAACAACAGCGCGAACTAAAGAGCTATGTGACCACACAGCTCTACAATGCACTGTACTGCAAACACCAGGAGTCGGCCGCAAACGAGGAGAAGGAGAAGCCGCCAACTGTTTCACTGCCAAGTTGTTTCAAATCGCAGTTGCGAGGGTATCAACAACGCACGGTCAGCTGGATGCTCAGCCGTGAATGCCAGCCCAATGTATTTCCTGCCAATTTTACAATATGCCATGCCAACGATGGCAAGCATAAAGTCTGGAAGCACAACTATTGCCTGCAGTTCTATGAATGCGATAAGGAGGAAGAGTTATTGCCAAATGTAAGATTGCCACCAGGTGGCATACTTGCCGACGAAATGGGTTTAGGCAAAACCGTAGAGCTACTAGCAACGCTGCTGCTTAATCCGAAGCAGCATGTGGATAACACTTATTGGAACGTCAGCTTGGAGGAAGCAATCGATTCTGTGCCCCTCAAGCGTCGTTGCTTGGCACCTAAAGTACACTGCATTTGCATCGAACAATCAGCGGCTAAGCTGCTGGTCAAGTGCACGCTATGCCAGCTATGGCAGCATCAGCAGTGCATCAAAGACAGCCATAGCGACTATGTGTGTCCCAATTGCTGGACAGAATTGATGAGCATGCCCCAGGCACAGCTAGTGGAATCACGTGCTACCATCATAGTGTCACCCAGTGAGATTAAGACACAGTGGCATCAAGAGATTAGTAAGCATGTGGACGGCACACTCAAGGTGCTGCTGTATCCCGGTTTGCATGCGGGTGTCTGGTACAGTCCCTTGGAGCTGGCGCAGTATGATATTGTGCTGACCGATTATCGCATTCTGGGCCACGAGATACACCATACGCCGCGAAATTCAAGCGATCGCGAAATGCGTTACGAGCAGCGCTATATGCGTCCCAGTTCTCCGCTCTTGATGGTCAACTGGTGGCGCGTCTGCTTGGACGAAGCGCAGATGGTGGAGAGCAGCACATCGCAGGCGGCGGAGATGGTCAGCCAGCTGCCTGCGGTGAATCGTTGGGCTGTCACTGGCACGCCGATTCAAAAGACCATTGATGATTTGGCGCCGCTGCTGAAATTCGTGGGCTTCCACGAGGCTTGTGAGCCTCAAGATGCCTGGCACACGGTGGCAAATTCGTTTTTGCTCAAGCACAAAGCTGAACCGCTTTTGGAGTTGCTGCAGCATTGCATGTGGCGCACCTGCAAATCGAAAGTTGAGCATGAGTTGGGCATACCACCGCAAACTGAGCTGGTGCATCGCCTCGCGCTGAGCAATGTGGAATCGTTGTACTACCGCGAGGAGCACTTCAAGTGCACTGAACTCTTTCTGGAAGCTGTTGCCAAGCACACCAAGTACAATCCCAACACGTCCAGTTCACGTTTGGCTTCCATTTCTCCACAACTGTTAAGCAGCATGTTGCAGCCATTTTTGCGCATACGCAAAACTTGTTCGGTGCCCGTGGTGATCAATAAGAATGTTGCGACCACCAATTATTTGAATCCACAGGATTTGCTGGTGCATCTCAAGACCAACAATGAGATGCAGTGCAAGCGAGAGCTGCGCACTTGGGCATCTTCGTACAACGGTCTGACGGCCATACACTTTATTCTCAAGCAGCATAAAGAAGCGATGCACAACTACAAACAGGTGCTGCAGCTAGCCAAGGACTACAACTATGACAACATCACGTAAGCAACAAAAAAATGCATTAATTCAATTGCAAATATTAATTTGATATATCTTCTTTATAGCGTGGACAGCCTGCTGCAAATTCATGCGCTGCACAATCTGCTGTCGGCTTCTGAATTTGCTGCCGACGACGACAAGCTCAGCGAGGAAGAGCTCGCGGCGTATCGCCTCAAATTGAATAGCTTGGAGCGCAAGTTCCTAGAAGAGAAGATTGTTGTGCTGCTGGCAGCCGAGACAGCATATGAAGCAAAGCTGGAGGAACTGGATAAGTTGCAGCAGCAATTCTCGTCAAGCATTGTGCAACTGTTTGCTACCGTGGTCAACACCAGCGACAATTGGCACACAGCTGTATGGCATAAGATTGGCGAGGAGTTCTTTAGGCAAAATATTTCCAGTGAAAAACTGCAGGACGTGAACTCAGTCACGGGATTAATCTATATACTGCACAACTGGCATGACCGCTTGGAGAAGCAGCACAAACAATTGCGCAAAGACTTTAAGTTTCTGAAGCGTATACTGCTCCAAGCTTGTGGTGCTGTCAGAGAAGGTGTCGCTCTCTCCGCGGACGCCAATCAGTTCATCAAAGTAGTCTCTGATTGCCACTTGGCGGATATTATGGTAAGTCTCATAAATATTTAGTTAATCCTTTATTTATAGATAATTCTTGGCTGGAATATTAATAATGCAATGAGTGATTTCTCAAAATTCCAAAGCATCGACGCCGCTTTAAGTGTTTTTCTTCGTTAAATTAAAACACAAGCCATACCATGTATTGTAACCAATGCTTATCAAACACATGAACTAATTGTAGCCTCTATACATTATTTCTGTGCTAGTCTTGTGAAATATTTACTTATGCTAAATTTATCTAACAGGAGGACAAACCAGCTGGTGAAAAAAGACAAGATCCTCGCAAAAAACGACATTGTTCGTTGTGTAAAATACATGAGACTGTAAACAAGTTTGAGTGTCTGCTCTTTGACAAGGAGCTGGGCAAGGAGGGCACCATAACAGATGGCTCCGAAAACTCAAGCATGGAAATTATGCTCATCAGAGGTCAGTGTCATTAATTCAAATATTCCATAATTAAAAAATAACCTAAGAAACTTCTTTTCCAGTTGTTTTTGGTTATTTGCGTGGCAGACACGAGTTCGCGGAATGGAAGACGGAATGTAAAAATAAATTGGAGCAGCTGGACTGCATGCAGAGCCTGGAGAAGCTACAAATCAAATATTGGATTGAGGCAGAGTACGTAATCAAGGCCTTTGATGAGCTGGATATGTGCAAAATGCGCATACTGCTCACAGAGAATCCCGAAGAGCAATCGAACTTTCGCATTTTACCATATCAACTGGAAGAGCAAACCGAGTTCAATATGGCGAATATTGAGGAGGCGCAGCTCAACTTTGTGCGGCTATCGGGTCGCCTTAAATACCTCAAGCATTTAAAAGACGATGCAGGCGACAAACCTTGTCCCATTTGCCAAACTCTGGACGATGATCGCGTAAATATATCAATACTCGTTTCAAGTTGAAGTATAATTCTAATTCTTCTTGCAGTATGTGATGTTGTCATGCGGTCATTACCTGTGCCAAGAATGTCTGGACACAATGCGGAGTAAATTTGGAAGGAAGACAAAATGTCCCATCTGCCGCCAAGATTCACCACAGTAAGTGGACATCGACAGTTAAATTGTTCTCAATTAAATTGTTTATTTTTGCAGATTGTATTATTCTGTGAGAAAGGGCGTTAATCGTACCAAAATCAATGGCGACTTCTCCACGAAAATTGTGCATATTGTGGAGCAGGTGCAAAAGATTCAAGCCGAAGACTCTGAGCAAAAGATATTGATCTTCTCGCAATGGGCAACGATACTGAATCATATCGCCAGCGCCCTGCAAATGAATGGCATTAAGTATCGCAACAAGTTCACCAATCGTGACATCGATGAGTTCAAGGTGGGTAACCTTAGGAATTTCAGATCACATTTTCAAGAACGAATTTGTAAGATTATAGAGCAGAGCTTTACCAAATAAGAAAGGATTTTTAGTAATCTTAAAGCAGACGCAAAGTTGATCAAACAACAACCGAGTTGCTGAACTTATCCTTAGTCTTTAATATTTAAATGTGTAATAATCTTTTCTCTATTCCATTCTTTAGCAACCCGAACTAAAGATTACCTGCATGCTGATGCCCCTGTCGCGTGGCTCCAAAGGATTAAACTTGATTGAGGCGACGCATGTGTTTCTGGTCGAGCCCATACTTACACCTGGCGAGGAGTTGCAAGCCATAGGACGTGTGCATCGTTTTGGCCAGACGAAGTAAGAGCAACAACTCGCCATTAAATAAAATCAAATTTAAATTCGACGATACTTTCTTCTCTTGCAGACCGACAACAGTGCATCGCTTTATCGTCAATGGCACAATCGAGGAGAATATTATGACGCTTATCAAATCTGCCGACGACAGATCCACATTGTCCACGCACTGGGATCTGGATAACATGACTTTGGACAGTCTGAAGGATCTCTTTACGCTTAAACAAACAGATTAGACTACAAAAATGATTGACTATTTCGATATATATGCCAAAAGTAATGATGATGCGACATATGTAATACATATTGTATTTGTATTTTGTATATCTATGTGTTATACTTAGATCTAAGAGTAACGCTAGCTAACTATAAGGTTGCAAAAATTATTGCTTTTATCGATGATAAACATTTCAAAAATCTTATCACACATGATCAATCTTGAGGTCATCGATTGAGGTGCCTTCGGCATGCGCCTTTTGCGCATAGTAGCCATCGTAGGAGCTTTGCGCCTTCTCGATCTCCTGCTGCTGCTGCAGTTTCTGCAGCTGCTCGTACGCTGCTTCCTGGATCTTGCGACGCTCCATGTCCGCTCGCCGTTTCACCTCGTTCTCCTCGTACTGCTGTGCCTGCAGCTCAGCCGAGGCAGCCGCACGCTCCGCAGCTGCCTCTTGATACTCGTCGTACGAGTGCAGATTCTTGTCGGTTGCCTCCAGTTTGTGCAGCGACGACAGCTGCTCCTTAGCCGCCTCGGCAATCTCTTTACGCTTCGCATCCGCCTTGCGACGCGCCTCACGTTTCATACGCTCCTGCTCCTCCAGTTCTTCGCGTGCCGCATAGAACTTGGATGAGATGACAGGCGGGCGATTCTCGTGCGTGCGCTGATGTCGCTTCAGCGCCGTCTCCTGGCGGAAGTGTGTGCCACACGTCTTGCACTCAAAGGGCTTCTCGCCCGTATGAATCCATTCGTGGTGTCGCAGCGTTTGCGCCTTGGCGAAACGCTTTGGACAAAACCGACAGGCGAAATCCTTGACCTTCTCGTGTATGATCTTATAGTGACGTTTCATGTTGCCAATGTTGTTGAAGCCTTGACCGCAACCCGGACAAATGTGTTTGCCTTCCTTCTTGGTGAAGTTGACTTGAGGTGACCACGACGGCACCGAAACTGAGGGTATGGGATTGACAGCGGTGCCAGCCAGCTGTGAAATGTCCACACGTTGCACACGACGCGGATCCTTAGGTATTGTGGCCACCGATTCGGCGCACACTTTCAACAGTTCATCAGCAGCATTCTGCGACATCAGCCCATCGACAACGACGTCCGCGGGATTGTGCGCTTGTGAGCCAACTACTTCGGCGATGTCCGTGCTCTCAGTGGCTGCTGCTCCTGCTGTAGCACCTTCGCCCAGTTCCACCTGACGCTGACGATACGTTTCCATAGCCCGCAACACGCGCTTCTCGTGCGTCTTCAGATGCTTCGTCAGGCTCTTTGGATAGAGGAACTTTTTGCCACACACCTTGCACTCGCAACGCTTCTCCCCAGTGTGCGTCATCTCATGGATCTTGCAGGCATGCGACTTGCCAAAGGTCTTGCCACAATATTGACACGCATAGTTCTTGATCTTCTCGTGTACAATCTTTATGTGATTGGCCAGACTCTGTTTGTTGTGCGACGCATGCTCACATATATGGCACTTGAACTTCTTCTCCTGCGTGTGTGTCAGAATGTGTGTGTTCCACTCCTGTCGGGTGGTCTTACCCACGCCACAATAGGGACACACATAGTTCTTGATGCCCGCATGCCGCATCAGATGATCCTTGAGGGCGCTGTTGATCACAAAGCGTTTGCCACAAATGTTACAGGGAAACGGTAGCTCCTTGCCATCGTGCTTATACATGTGCTTCTTCAGCGCCATAGGACAACGGAAGATCTTCTCACATTCGGTGCAAGGATAATCACGAGGCGGCGCTGCCGCTTTCGAAATATTGTGCACCTTTTTCATATGGAAGGTGAGCAGACGTATGCGCGGAAACGTTTTGCCGCAGCCCTCAACGCTGCACGCATGAACCTCGGACAACTCCGTGTGGGCATGATCCACATGCAGTCGCAGACCGCCAGCTGTAGTGAAGCCCTTGCGGCAACTCTCCACTTTGCATTGGAAGGGAAGCAGATCGTTGTGGTGCTTCATGTGCTCCTCGTAGCGTATGGCTTTCTTGAACTTTTGATGACAGATGTGGCAGTCGATGATGCGATGCAGATGCCGCTCAGCCGCCGGAATACGCTTGCGTTTCGACTTCGATTTGACGCCTTCCTCATCCGACTCGGAGCTGCCCTCATCCTCCACATCTTCAACTTGCTTTTGCGAGCTCATTTTATTGCCTCGCAGACGTTGTGCCAGCGGCATATCATCGTCAGCATCGCTGCTGTTGGGCTCAAAGTCCACATCGTGATCATCGGCAGAAGAAACACCGTCGTCATCATCATCGACATCGTCACCGTCGTCGAACATTTGCATAATGCCCGCCGCCTGATCGTCTACATCAGCCTTGACTTCTTTCTCAACCTCTTCAGCCTCTTTATCGACATGTTCGAGCATTTTAAACACATCCTCCTCGTTCTCAATGATCTCCATTTTGTGATTGAGCAGCGGATCATAGTTAATGCGATCCTCCTCCTCGCCAGCCAGTTCCCCATCTTGTGCTCCTCCAGCCACATTCAGCACATCAAAGTTATCGATGTGATTGAGCGGTGTTGCAGCTGCTGCTGTTGTTGCTGTTACTCCAAAGAAATTGTTGGCCACCATCTGCTGAAAGCGTTGTACCGAGTCCACGCACAGCTTCTGAAAATCATGCAGATCATTGAGCCGGCTAAAGCACTGTGTGCACAGATTCATAGGGAAGCCGTCTTGTTGCTCCACGGCAAGCGAAGTGCACACACACAACTTTTTGGCCAGACCCGGAACCAGAAACAAATCATAGGCGACATCATTTTGCAGGAGGTTTAAGCAGATGCGGCATATTGTGTGTATGGAGTATCCACTCCCTCCTTCATTCATTTTGTGACTACCGTATTGTTGGCGTACTGAATCAAAATATTATTTATTTTTATGAAGAAAAACTATTCGCGATAGAAGAAGCAGCAGCAGCAGGCAGCGTGACCACAACACCAATTTGGAAATATACTTGTGTTTTCGCAAAATATACCAATTTGGTCACACAGTTTTAGTGACGGAAGAATTTGACTAAAAATCTACTAACTGTTTTTATGTTTATAAATTGTAAACAGTCAATCTATAATTGCTTCAGCGAATATTTTGGATTTGGAATTACGTAAATAAATTTAAAAAACAAATACAAAAAGAAGTACGCGTTTTAAAATAATCGGCTACTTTCGGTGCATATCGATAGTTATACTTACTACTCATTCTACTCACCCTTAGGTATTCAAATGCTCACACACACCCACAAAAGCATGCAACTGCAAGCGTGTGTGTGTGTATGTGCACTATATGTAAATAAAGGTCTTGAGTGGGAGAAGCAACCTCATAAGAATTTAGAGTGGAAAGACAACGTAGTTACTATATATGTATATGGTATATATGTATTTGTATATACGATAATATATATTTTCTTAGACAATAATCATAATAATCCATTGTTGTTATTTTGATTATGCTTAAACTTAATAACTTGAAAGTTTCGTTATTAGAATTGCATCGACCAATAAGTATTTGTTTACTCCGAGACAGCTGGGAACTTCTTTCCATTCCTTGGCAGGATTAAGGATGCTAGACTGAATTCGGATTTGTAGAGATTAAGTATATAGTATGTAGGTATGTATGTAGATACAACACGTACAATGTAATTAATATTTAATATATAATTAAATGATTAAGGATTAAGTTGATTGAGGGGTTTACAGATGTGTACTCTATGTATTTTATGTATATATGTATGAAGCCACATTTATTTGAGGGACTCGCTCATAGATCATATGGTTTGGGGCGGGGGTTCTTAAATCGACAGAGACAAGCTAAAAGAAGTTATACATAAAGCATTTTTTCTTGTTTGTTTCTTTCTTTGCACTTACTACATCTTCATTTCGTGAATCTTATTCTCACCGTAACCCATTTTACACGTGATCTAATTTGAGACCATCCGGGTCAATGCCCTCGGCTTCAGCCTTCTGACCGTAATAGCTATCATAGGAGCCCTTTTCGCTTTGTATTTGCTTTTGCAATCGATTCAGCTGCTCACATGCGGCTTCCTGTATTTTACGATTCGCCTCCTCCTGCTTTCGCTTTGCCTCATTCTCCTCGATCTGCTGGGCGAGCAGCGCAGCGGTGGCCGCTGCTCGCTCTGCCGCTGGATCCTGGTATTCCTCATGAATCTTTGGTTGTTTTTTGTTGAGCTCAACCTTTAATCCCTTGGCCTTGCTAACTGATGGCTTTGGCGGCTTCTTTTCCTTCGGTGGCTTTGGTGGTTTATCGTGCACCTTCAAATGCGTCTTAAGCACCTGCTCCTGCCTGAAGTGTTTGCCACAGATCTTACACTCGAATGGTTTCTCGCCTGTATGGATGTACTCATGATTGCGCAAGTATTGAGCCTTGGCAAAGCGTTTGGGACAATAGCGACAGGCGAAATCCTTGACCTTCTCGTGTATGATCTTGTAGTGCAACTTCATATTGCCAATATGATTGAAGCCACGCCCACAGCCCGGACAAATGTGCTGACCCTCCTTCTTAGTGAAGTTCACCTGCGGCGACCACGAAGGCACCGACACCGATGATATGGGATTGACCGAGGTGCCCGCCAGTTGAGAGATGTCCACGCGTTCCACACGATGCGATGGCTTCGGCTTGGGTGGTATCACCGGTATGGGTTTCACGTCCATTGGCTCTGCCAAATGACTCTGCTGCTCTCCACCCTGACCGAGATTTACATTGTTTTGGCCATCACCTTCGCCGGGCGGCTTAACAGCCGTCGCCGTAGCTGGCGGTGGAATATCTCGTTTCTCGTGGATCTGCAAGTGCTTGGTGAGACGCTTCTCGAAGAGGAAGATCTTGCCACAGATCTTGCACTCGCAACAGTTTTCGCCAGTATGTAATCTTTCATGGATCTTGCATGCATGCGACTTGCCAAAGGTCTTGCCACAGTATTGACAAGCGAAGTTCTTGATTTTCATGTGCACCACCTTGACGTGATTGGATAACGCCTGTTTGTTGTGCGAGGCATGATCACATTGTCGACACTGGAACTGTTTCTCGCGGGTGTGCGTCAAGATGTGCTTGTTCCACTCCTGTCGCGTTGTCTTGCCCACTCCACAGTACGGACACACATGATTCTTGACACCCGCGTGACGCAGCAGATGATCGCGGAGCACGCTGTGTATGTGGAATCGTTTGCCGCAGATTTCGCATGCAAAGGGCAGCTCTTCACCCGTGTGCTTGTACATGTGCTTCTTGAGTGCGGTGGGACAGCGGAAGACCTTCTCGCATTCAGTGCACGCGTGTCGCTTCACATCCGGTTTGGCCACCTTATGCACCTTCTTCATGTGGAACGTGAGCAAGACGGAGCGGGGGAATGTCTTATCGCATCCCTCAAAGGTGCAGGCGTGTACTTCGGAGAACTCGGAGTGCGCATGGTCCATGTGCAGGCGCAGGCCACCGGCTGTGGTGAAGCCCTTCTTGCACGACTCTACCGTGCACTGGAATGGCAACAGATCGTTATGGTGCTTCATGTGCTCCTCGTATCGAATGGCCTTTTTGAACTTCTGATGACAGATGTGACAATCGATGAGCTTATGTCGATCCCGTTCGCCAGCTGGAATGCGTTTGCGTTTGGATTTCGTGCTGGGTCTATCGTCGTCATCCGACGACTCAGAGCTGGAGGATTCATCGTCATCGTCGTCGCGGGTGTTAGAAGCGGCAGCCTTGCGTCCCTTGGCCTTGCTGGCTCGGGTGTTGCCACGCAATCGTGATAGAGGCGCTGCGTCCTCGGATTCGCTGCTATTCGCATCAAAGTCTGCATCCTCTTCGTCATTTTCCGCTTCGCTTTCACTCGATGATTCTTTGTCCTTTTCTACATCTTCGACATCTTTGTCCACATCTTCAAGCATTTTGAAGACATCGTCTTCATTCTCGATTATTTCAATTTTCGTATTCAATAGCGGATCAAAGTTAATGCGATCCTCCTCCATTTCATTTTCGGGTGGCGCAATATTGAGAACATCAACATTGTCGATTTGATTAATATCCGAGATGCCGACGGGAGTGAAATAATTATTTGCTACCATATCCTGAAACTTTTGCACTGAGTCCACGCACATCTTTTGAAAGCCATGCAAATCGTTGAGCTTGGTGTAGCAAGAGGTGCAAAGGTTTTTGGGGAATCCATCGTGTTGTTCCACGGACAGCGAAGTGCACACACACAACTTTTTGGCCAGACCTGGGACCATGAATAGATCGTAGACGGCATCGTTGCGCAGATGATTTAGGCATACGCGGCATATCGAGTGTATGGAGTATTCACTCCCCTCATTCATTTTGCTCCGACTTGCTGCCTTTTGTTGCGAATGCAATTGCAAAAGTTTACACAAAATTACCAGCACACAATTTCTCCGCTGAGAAAAACTATGTATACGCGTCCATAAAAGTAACGAGCACTTTGCACATCGGTTACTTTTGGACTCGAGTAGAATCACAAAACTACTCGATACCATAGACACTGAGGCGATAGTCATTTAATTTGTAAACAACTTGAAATTATTTAAATATATATATATAAATATTGAATATGTATTTTATATTATATTATTTTGTTTGCATTCAATATATATAAGAAAGAAATACATAGGTTTAAGTAAAAGAGTCGAAATGACATTTACTATTTTTCAATAATAGTATTTATTCAAAAATATTCAAACTTAAATTAAAAAATAGGAGAGCTGTATAATATAATATAATAATAATAATAATATTAATATTAATATAATTTTAATATATCCGTACATATTTGCTCAGTATTTTCGATCAGCTGATCGTCGAAAAAAGTTAAGTTTATGTAGTCTGGTCACTCTTAGCAAGTTGGCGCAAGTTTCAGCACAGCCAAAATAAACGGAATCGGTCTACGCGCTATTGAATTGCATTTGCTTTTACATTAAAAATTCATATATATAGCGAATTATTGGATGTTTATAAGCACGTTGCTCTGCTTCAACAATATCAAGATTAGACTGTTGATATTCATATCAAGAGCTCAAAAACGAAATCCAGAAAATAGCCGGTCTAGAAAGTGAGATTTCGAAATTACGGATGGAAAAAAATATAACTACTCAACTATGAAAGAAGTCTCTGTTGAGAAATACAAAAAAAGGCTGGCTTCATTTTATTAACCCCTCGTAAGTGCTTCATGTTTAAACTTCTCTATGTTATAATATATTTGGAAAGATGCTGCTAGTTTGGTTCTTTTATTTTAGAGTTAAACAAATTCAAGTCATTTGGTGATTTGTCTTTTTAATTAAGGTTACGAATTGCGGTGGTGTAACAATGGTTCAAGAAGCTTTCAAAACTTGCATTTAATTCAGATGTGCAGCTGTGATTGAAGATGTGTTTAAAGAAAATGTGTCAAATCCTGAGTTTCTTATTATAGGTGCAGGTGCAAATTACTCATATTAAAATTAAACTGGTGCTGGACTTAATGCTCATACATGATCCTTGGGAATGCTTAAGCAATTATTTGGTAAAGGTAAACTATCATAGGAGATCTTTTCATTCAAGCGCTTCAACAACTGAAGTTGCTCCTGAGCTGCTGTTTGAATCTTCTGAACCGCTTCAGCCGTCTTTAACTTGATCTCATTCTGACTTTCCTGATGGGCAATCAATTGAGCTTGTGCCGCCGCATGTGCTGCAGCTGGATCCTCGTACTCCTCCCGAACTTTGGTAGGCTGCGTATTCAGTTTGGTTTTAGGTCGCTGAGATGGTTGTCTATTTGTGGGAGATGCTTTTTGTTGCTTTGGCGCCTTGGGTGGCTTAGGAGGTTTGTTGTGGGACTGCTTATGTGTGTAGAGAGTCGAGTCTGCCTTGAATGCCTTGCCACAGATGTCGCACTTATGAGGCGTCTCCCCAGTATGCGTATTCTCATGAGCCTTCAGATAATGCAGTCTCCCAAAACGTCTGTGGCAAAAGCGACAAATATAATCCTTGATCTTTTGATGTACAACCTTGTAATGCAGTTTCATGCCCTCCAAGCGATTGAAGGCTTTGCCACACTCCGGGCATATTACCTGACCATCTCTTTTCTCCACTTCCGTCCACGCTGGCACTGAGACCGTAGGAATGGGATTGACAACAGTGCCAGCCAAAAGTGCTATGTCCACGCGCTCCACTCTTGCACCCAATTTCTTCTCTCGCTCCTTTTTTCTTTCCTCCTTCTCAGCAGCCTTTTTCTCTCGCTTCTCGTGCGCCTTCAAATGGTTCGTCAGATTCTTCTCAAAGAGAAACATCCGACTGCAGATCGTGCACTCATAGCAACTATCTCCCGTGTGCAATCTCTCGTGCATCCTTCGCGCATAGGCAGTGCCAAAGGTCTTCTCGCAGTGCTTACAGGCATGTTTCCTGATTTTCATATGCACCACCCGAATGTGCTTGGTCAGCGACTGTTTGATATGCGTGGCATATTCACACTGATCGCATTTAAAGTTCTTCTCCCTGGTGTGCGTCAAGATGTGATTGTCCAGTTCCTGTTTCGTAGTTTTACCCACACCACAATAGGCACACACAAAACGCTTAATCCCCGCGTGGCGCAGCAAATGATCTCGCAGTTCGGTGCTGGCAGCAAAGCGTCTCTTGCATATGTCACAGCCAAAAGGCTTCTCCTCGCCTGTGTGTTTGTACATGTGTTTCTTGAGCGCCATGGGACACCGAAATAGCTTATCACACTCCGAGCATGGATGAATGTCTGGCTTGGCAATGTTGTGCTCCACTCGCATGTGTCTGGTGAGCAATCGTTTCAATGGGAATTGCTTGTCGCATCCCTTGGCAGTGCAAGTGTACATTTGGCAGAGTTCTGTGTGCGTGTGTTCGATGTGATGACGCAGTCCATTGGAGGTCGTAAAGCCAGTCTTACACGTCTCCACGGGACACTGATGGGGCAGTAGATCACTGTGCCGTTTCATATGCTCCTCGTAGTTGGCCATCTTTATAAACTTTTGTGTGCAAATGTGACACTCAATCAACCGACGACGCTCCCTCTCCACTGGAATCAAACGCTTCCTCTTTGGTTTATCACTTGATCTAGCTTTCATTGTGCCTTTTGCTTTACTTTTGAGACGCGACAGCGGCAACGAGTATTCGGAGTCACTGGTGTCTGGTTCGAAATCAACATCTTCATTTTCGTCGCTGTTTTCGATGTTGAAAGTGTCATTCAAATCATACTGCTCTTTGACGGTTTCTTTATCAAAATCTTCTATCATTTTGAACACATCCTGCTCGTCTTCAATTTCTATTTTCGTATTGAGCAAAGGATCAAAGACTTCCTCCTCGGAAGGGATTTCAGCATCCTGGTCAGCTGCATTCATCACATTAAAATTGTCTTCTGGAATTGAGCGAACTATAAAGCAGGTGCTGGTCAACATCTCTCGAAACTTTTCCACCGAGTCTAGGCATTGTGTCTGAAAATCATGCAAGTCGTTGAGTCGACAATAGCAAGCGGGACAAATGTTTGTGGGGAATCCATCTTGTTGTTCCACTGTCAGGGAAGTACAAACACACAATTTCTTGGCCAAACCGGGCACAATAAAGATGTCGAAGGCGTCATCCTGGCTCAGTTTTGTTAGGCACGCACGACAAAGGGTTTGAGCTAGGCCCAACTTCTCCTCAGTCATTTTGGTTGGGCTCTTGTTAAATCAACCAGTTTTGTTTGTTTACAAAACAACCATATCGATTTTGTTGTTGCTCGATACCAATGTCTTAAGCAAGTACAAGTAAATCGTTACTAAATCGGTATAAAGAATATCGATAGGAGGACGAACTAATTTATCGATGCTAAATAGGTATTCTATGTTCTTTATTTTATGCGGTATCGACAGCGTTGAAGAGAATTAAAAGCTTACGCTAAAATTATATATACTTTTGATCACAGTTAATAGAAAATAAAATATTGCTATAGTAGTTTAGTTTTTATGTTTATAGTTTTATAGTTTTTATGTATATTAAAAAATGAAGGTCGAGTAATGAGATAGGAAGCTATTGAATTTGTATAGAGACATTTGCTTGGCAGTTGTAAACAAATGTTTTATATGAATAAATAGTTAAGGTACAATAAGCATTAATTACAATCAATTCTTTACACTGGGCAAACTATCAAGGGCCATCTTTTCGCTTAGACGCTTCAATATCTCCAATTGTTCCTGTGCCGCCGTTTGAATCTTTTGAGTCTCTTCGGCCGCCTTCAACTTGATCTCATTCTTGTTCTCCTGATGGGAAAACAACTGAGCCTGGGCTGCGGCTCGTTCGGCAGCTGGATCCTCGAATTGTTCATGATTCTGATTTCTCGGATGCATATTCAGTTTAGTTTTAGATCGCTTACATCGCTCTGTAGGCTGAAATTCTATTGCTGGCTTTGGGGGCTTCGGTTTGGAAGCCCTGGGCGTCTTTGGCACTTTGGCTGGCTTGGCTATCTTAGGACAATGCTTTCTCTTTTTGTGCACAAACAAGGCTGAGTCTCCCTTAAAGGCCATGTCGCATATATTGCACTTAAAAGGTGTTGCTCCGGTGTGAATATTCTCATGAGCCTTGAGATATTGTAGTCTACCAAAGCGTTTGCTACAGAAGCGGCAAATGTAATCCTTGACTTTCTGGTGTACCACCTTGTAGTGAAGCTTCATGCCCTCCTTCCGATTAAAGCTTTTGCCACATTCCGGACAAATGACCTGTCCATCTACATGTGCCACATCCTCCCAATTTGGCGGTGGCACCGACACCGTGGGAATCGGATTAACAACAGTGCCAGCCAAACGTGCTATGTCCACACGTTCCACTCGTGCACCCAATTTCTTCACCGACTCCGACTCTTTCTTAACTTTCTTCTTCCTTTCTTTTTTCTCCACCTCCAATTTCTCCCGCTTCTCATGCGTCTTCAAATGCGTTGTCAACGTTTTTTCAAAGAGAAACATCCGACTGCAAATCGTACACTCGAAGCAACTCTCTCCCGTGTGCAATCTCTCATGGGTTCGTCGAGCATACGCATTGCCAAAGGTCTTCTCACAGTAGTTGCAGGCGTGCTTCTTGATCTTCATGTGCACCACGCGTGTGTGCTTCCAAAGCGATTGCTTGCAGTGCGTCAAATAATCACACTTATCGCACTTCAAGTTCTTCTCCCTCGTGTGCGTCAGAATGTGATTGTCCAGTTCCTGTTTAGTGGTTTTGCGCACTCCACAGTAGGTACATATGAAGTTCTTGATCCCCGCATGGCGAAGCAAATGATGTCGTAGTTCGGTGCTGGTGGCGAAGCGTCGCTTACATATATCGCAACAAAAGGGCAATTCCTCGCCCGTGTGTTTGTACATGTGCTTCTTGAGGGCCATGGGACAGCGGAATACCTTTTCACACTCT
This sequence comes from Drosophila albomicans, assembly GCF_009650485.2. Taxonomy (NCBI): domain Eukaryota; kingdom Metazoa; phylum Arthropoda; class Insecta; order Diptera; family Drosophilidae; genus Drosophila; species Drosophila albomicans. The sequence goes on along the minus strand of NC_047629.2, from coordinate 42,933,647 downwards.
GAGCACGGATGCGTTTCGGGCTTGGCCATGTTATGCATAATTCTCAAGTGTCTCGTCAACGAGCGTTTGAGAGGAAATTGCTTGTTGCAACCTTCCACCGTGCAGGAAAGCATTTGACAGAGTTCCGTGTGCATGTGTTCAATGTGATGACGCAGTCCATTGGGCGTTGTAAAACCAATCTTGCACGACTCCACAGGACACTGATGTGGCAACTGATCATCGTGCAGTTTCATGTGCTCCTGATATATGCACGTCTTCTTGAACTTCTGCGTGCAAATATGGCACTCAAGCAAACGTTGCGTGTTAGGCTTTGATTCGATCTCAACACTATCGCTTCCAGCTTTCTTAGTTTCCTTGATGTCTTTGCCCTTGCCTTTAAGGCTCGAAAGCGGCAAAGTGTAGTCAGAGTCGCTACTATCAGCTTCGAATTCCATGCCCCCACTATCCTCGTCGTCAAAGCTGTCATTTGCTTGCTCTCTTTCATTCCCGTCTTCCACCGATTCTTTGTCGACAGCTTCAATCATCTTGAACACATCCTGATCGTACTCAATTTCAATTTTGCTATTCAGTAGTGGATCAAAGTGTGTGTGTTCCGATTCCGCGAAAGCCACATCCGCCTCCAGGTCAGCAGCGGCATTTACAACGCTAAAGTGTCCGCTGCTGCAGGCCAGCAGCATCTCTTTGAATTGCTGTACAGCGTTGAGACATTGTGCTTGAAAATCATGCAAGTCGTTGAGGCGATTGTAGCAACTAGGACAGATGTTTGTGGGGAATCCATCTTGTTGCTCCACGGTCAAAGAAGTGCAAACACACAATTTCTTGGCCAGGCCGGGCACAAGGAAGATGTCGAAGGCGTCATCCTGGCACAGTTGTTTTACACATGTGCGACAGAATTTCTGGGCTATGCCCAAATTTTCCTCACTCATTTTTTACGTGTGCAACAATTAAATGTGCCAAGTTTTGTTTATTGTGCCACTGGTTTCTCTGTTTAATGGCGATTAATTTCGCTAGTACGACTAGAGCGTTAAAAACTTATCGATGATATATCGGAACATATCGATAATGCATTAATGCATTTTTCTCACCTTTATTTACAATTTGAATATTTTTTTTGAGGTTTATTATAATTATTTAAAAATATGATACAAAAAGAGTAACAATTTAAATTGCCAGCTTATACATGATCCTTGGCTATATCCATGTTAATGCCTTTGCCCGCAAAGGTGTCGTAGGAAACCTTTTCGCTTTGCCACTGCTGCTGCAGCTTCTCGAGCTGCTCCTGTGCAGCCGTTTGAATCTTTTGCGTCTCCGCTTCCGCCTTCAGCTTGGCGGCACTCACGTTAAGCTGCTGAGCGACCAATTGAGCCGTTGCCGCCGCCTGCTCGGCCACTGGATCCTCATATTGCTCGTAGTTCTTCGCTGGTTGTGTGTTTAATTTGATTTTGGGACCCTGATAGAAACGTTTCCTGACCAACGGCTCCTTTGGTGCCTTTGGCTCTTTGGGTGGCTTATTGTGCGATTGCTTGTGTTTGCTAAGCGTGCCATAATGCTTAAAGCTCTTTCCGCACGTTTGGCAAGAGTAAGGGGTTTCCCCAGTGTGAATATTCTCATGGCACTTCAGATACTGGGATTTGCTAAAGCGCTTAGGACAGAAGCGACAAGCATAGTCCTTGATCTTTTGATGCACAACCTTGTAGTGCAGTTTCATGTTGGCCAAATGATTGAAGGCCTTACCGCACTCCGGACAAATAAATTGACCCTCCTTCTTGGTGAAATTGACATGTGGCCAAGCTGGCACCGAGACCGATGGAATGGGATTGATAGCGGTGCCTGCTAATTGTGCCATATCCACCAGTTCGACGCGGCGTGGATCTCTTGACTTCGCTGGCATAGATGGCACTTCCTTCACTTCATCTACAGCAGCGTTCTCTGTCTTGGCCGTGGGCTCCTCATCAACATCATCGTCCGGCTTATCGCGTTTCTCGTGCGTCTTTAGATGCCTCGTTAATCGCTTTTCGAACAGGAATTTCATTCCACAGATGTTGCACTCAAAGCAGCTTTCCCGCGTATGCAATCTTTCATGAGTGCGACACGCATAAGCATTTGCAAATGTCTTATCGCAGTACTGACACGGATGATTGCGGATATTCAGGTGAACCACCCGAACATGCTTCGTCAGCGACTGTTTGTTGTGCGTGGCATATTCGCAGTGCTCGCAGAAAAACTTCTTCTCCCTCGTATGCGTGAGGATGTGCTTGTCACACTCCTGTTTGGTAGTTCTGCCTACGCCGCAATAGGGGCACACAAAGTTCTTGATCCCCGCGTGGCGCAGCAAATGATCTCGCAGTTCGGTGTTGACACTAAAGCGCTTGTTGCAAATATTACAACCAAATGGCAGCTCCTCGCCCGTATGCTTATACATGTGCTTCTTTAGTGCCATGGGACAACGGAACACCTTGTCGCATCCAGAGCATGGATGAATCTCGGGCTTGGCAATGTTGTGCTCGACGCGCAGATGTCGCGTTAACATGCGTGTCTGTGGAAACTTCTTGTCGCAGCCCTCGACCGTGCACGGATGCAGTTTGCACAGCTCAGGATGCGTGTGCTCCATGTGATGACGCAGCCCAGTCTCTGTGGTAAAGCCACGCTTGCAAGTTTCCACAGAACACTGATGGGGTAGCTGGTCGTTGTGGTGTTTCATGTGCTCTTCGTAGTTCTGCGCCTTCTTGAACTTTTGTTTGCAAATGTGGCATTCGATCAAACGATGTCGCTCTCGCTCTGCGGGCGGCAAACGTTTACGTTTCGCTTTGGGCTCATCCGCCGCAGTCTTCTTCTTAATGGCTTTTTTGCGAAGACGCGATAGTGGCAGCGTTTCATCAAAGTCACTGCTGTCCGTTGCAGAGCCATCTACTTCATTAAACTCTTGATCCATTTGTTGTGCTGCTGCCGGCTCTTCTTCCTCGGACTCCTTGTCGGCATCTTCAATCATCTTGAAGACATCCTCGTCGTTCTCAATCTCTATTTTGCTATTTAGCAACGGATCAAAGTGTGTATGCTCTCCGACAGTAAACTCAGTCTGCAGGTGTTGCTGATCCGCTGCATTTATCACACTGTAGTCGTCATCGGGAATAGTGCGAATAACAAAACAGCTGCTGGTCAACATCTCTCGGAACTTTTGTACCGAGTCCACGCATTGTGATTGGAAGTCATGCAAGTCGTTGAGGCGACTATAGCAAGTGGTGCAAATGTTTGTGGGGAATCCATCTTGTTGCTCCACGGACAGCGAAGTGCAAATACACAATTTCTTGGCCAGGCCTTGGTTAAGGAAAAGATCGAAGGCTGCTTCCGGTTGCAGATCTGTTAAACAGGTACGGCATAGTTTTTGGGCCAAGTCCGAAGTGTCCTCATTCATTTTGTGTTGCTTTTGAAGTTTTTCGGATTTCTTATTATTATTTTGATAAAAAGGTACTTCAATCACTATCGTTCTTTCGATTTGTACCGATTACTCAAACGAGCACTAGTCCGATTGCGATTACGAGTACATCGTTACTATGAGTACTTTGGTAGTATTTGAACCAAAAAAGCTTAAGTATCTTTCTGTGTTTGACTTACATGAGTGTGTGTGTGTGAGCTCAAATAATGCGTTGGTGTGAGTGTGTACTTCACATTTGTCGGGGAACGTAATCATTACAAATTATGTTTTAAAATTGACAGTAATGATTGGGTTAAAATAAGTTACAAGCAATTTTATAAACTATAGACCATAATCATTACTAATGACATTTATTTTGTTTAGATAAAATTTAAACTTATCTGAACTAAAATACCATAAACTTTAAAATCATTTATGAACGACAGTTTGTCTGTTTTATATGAAGCTCATCATATGAATTACTTCTTTTCGGATCTTATTAAAACAGAGAGACATTTTTTTTTTCACTAAACTAAGAATGATTTTTGAAAGTAAATTACACCGAAGAAGTTATTTTTCTCTTTACTGATGAATAAATTTAAAGTTGTCCTATGCATTAGAATAAACTTCAAAAAAATTACCATTTTATACTTGTATGTAAATTAATATTTTACGTGGACAACGAATATTTGTACAGATGCTTGCTTAGAAATAATTATAAATTAATGAATTTGCTGTAACTTAAGCGGGATCTTCTTTGAGGGCCTCAACCTTCTGTGCATCTTCATAGTTCACTTCGGTGAAGCAGTCGCTGGAGATCTTGTCGATGAGCTGCTGTTGCTGCAATTCTTGCAACTGCTCACAAGCAGCCTCCTGAATCTTGCGCGTCTTTTCCGCAGCCTTGCGTTTCACCTCATGTTCGTCCTGCTGTTGGGCAATGAGTTCAGCTCTGGCAGCCGCTCGCTCGGCAGCTGGATCCTGATACTGCTCATAGATCTTGGTTGGTTGTCTATTCAGTTTTACTCGCGGCGTTGGCGGCTCTGTGGACTTGGGTTGTGGTTTCGGAGGCTTCGGCTCCTTGGGTGGTTTATTATGCGATTGCATGTGCTTCCTCAATGAGGAGCCATGACTGAAATGCCTGTCGCAAATCTTGCAGCCATACGGCTTCTCTCCGGTGTGTGTGTACTCGTGATGCTGAAGATATTGCGCTTTGCCAAAGCGCTTCGGGCAATAGCGACAGGCGAAATCCTTGATCTTTTCATGCACGACCTTATAGTGGAGTTTCATGTTGCCAATGTGATTAAAGCCCTTGCCACAGCCTGGACAAATGTGCTGACCCTCCTTCTTGGTGAAATTGACTTGCGGCGACCAGGATGGCACCGAGACCGACGGAATGGGATTGACTGAGGTGCCAGCCAATTGAGAAATGTCCACACGCTCGATGCGATTCGATGCCTTTGGCTTAGCTGGTAATGGAGGCATCGGCTTGACATCGGCGGGCTCTTGGCTCTCGTCCTTTTTATCTTCCACATCAGTTTTGGGCTTTGCTGCGCCGGCAGCTGCTGGAACCTCGCGCTTCTCGTGCGTCTTGAGATGCTTGGTCAGACGCTTTTCAAAGAGAAAGACCTTGCCACAGATCTTGCACTCACTGCAATTCTCTCCCGTGTGCAATCTTTCATGCAGCTTACAGGCATGCGACTTGCCAAAGGTCTTGCCACAGTATTGGCAGGCGAAGTTCTTGATCTTCATGTGCACCACTTTAACGTGATTCGACAACGCCTGCTTGTTGTGCGACGAATGGTCGCATTGCCGGCAATGGTATTGCTTTTCCTTGGTGTGTGTCAAGATGTGTTTGTTCCACTCCTGGCGGGTTGTCTTGCCCACCCCACAATACGGACACACATGATTCTTGACGCCAGCATGGCGCAGCAAATGATCGCGAAGTTCGCTATTGATGTGGAAGCGTTTGCCGCAGATGTTGCACGAAATGGGCAACTCCTCGCCCGTATGCTTGTACATGTGCTTCTTGAGTGCCGTGGGACAACGGAAGACCTTGTCACACTCGGAGCATGGATGTATCTCGGGTTTGGCAATGTTGTGTTCCTTGCGCAGATGTTGGGTGAGCATGCGAGTCTGTGGGAATTCCTTGTCGCAACCCTCGACAGTGCACTTGTGTAGTTTACACAGTTCCGGATGTGTGTGCTCCATGTGATGACGCTGCCCGGTGGTCGAGGTGAAACCCTTCTTGCAGGTCTCCACGGGACACTGGAAGGGTAGCTTGTCGTTGTGGAATTTCATGTGCTCTTCAAAGCGCGTAGCCATCTTGAACTTCTGCTGGCAAATGTGGCATTGGAGCAGACTGCGACTGCCCACTTCGGAGGCCGGCGTACGCTTGCGTTTCTTTTTGGGTTTAGCCTCTTCCTCCTCGTCCTCCGTGTCGCTGGCCGAGGAAGATGATTCCTTCTTTTTCTTTTTGTTCTTGGGCTTGGTTTGTTTAGTTGCCTTAGTTGCAAAGCGTCGCGAGAGCGGCACCGAGTCCTGTGAGTCGCTGCTATCAACCTGAAAATCTGCGTCCCCTTCATCGTCATCATTGTCAAAGTCATCGAATTCTTCCGGTTGCTCCTGTTGCTGCTCATCTTCCTCCGACTCCTTGTCCACATCTTCGATCATCTTAAACACATCCTCTTCATTCTCGATTTCCAGTTTGCTATTCAGCAATGGGTCAAAGGTACTGCGATCTAAATCCTCTTCAGCCACATTCGTCACATTGAAATTGTCCTCAGTGGTCTGCTGGAAACAGCTGTTGACCACCAAATCCTTAAATTTCTCGACGGACTCCACACATTGCCTTTGAAAGTCATGCAGATCGTTGAGGCGGTTGTAGCAGGTGGTGCAAAGATTTTTCGGGTAACCATCCTGCTGTTCCACCGACAACGAAGTGCAAATACACAATTTCTTGGCCAGGCCGGGGACAAAAAACAGATCGAAGGCTGCAGCGTTATTTAGGTTCGATAAGCACGTGCGGCATACCGTGTGTATTGAGACTGTGGTCTCCTCATCCATTTTGGCTTTGCAATTATTCCAAAATCGTCTTGCTTTCTAGTTTTTCTTTTCTCTCAACAAAAACTGACTCGTAGAGAATTTATGTACTTGCGGCAGTATCGGGTATCGACTAATCGAAACGAGTGTATACAGAAAGTATATACGAGTGTATATCGATAGGCAAGTACATGAATATTGAGTATCTTATGGATTAACTCGATTACGATATTATGTTTGTTTTTGTTGTGTATTCAAACAGACACCACACAGCGATATCATTAATTAATTGTAAATATTTGGGTTGGGTAGAGGGCGATCCATTGTTTTTTGGTGGATGTTTTTTTTTATGTCCAAAGTTTTTTTATGCAAAATTCTCAAAATTACTGCAGGCTGATACAAATTATGTTTTCCATGGGTGCCAATAAGGAAAATATGTACAAGGTCAGATTTCTAAAGGCGTAAATTTCTATTTGGGATAAACAAAATAAAACAGTTTTTTATCAATGCCCCATTTATGTTTCAATATAATTCACCTATTCGTTAACTTATTATATACTAACTACATATTGAACACGCTTACGGATTTGGCCAAACTGCACATATATTTTTTATAAAGAATGTATGTACCTTTAATATTTCTTCCAAAATGAAATAGATCGCATGTATGAAGTATTAAATTATTGTAAAACGAAATGGATTTCCTTTTTTTTAATAGTAATTAATGGACTAGTATTTCTTATTATTACTTACCTGTCTCTTAAAAAATGAATGGGATCATACATTTATATTTAAAGTAATAAGTAAAAAAAAATAGATAAAAATAAGATTTTTTTTCTTTACCCCAGCAATAGTTAACAGAACTGTTTTTTTTTTTTTTATATATAAGACGAATACAGCTTTTCTACGCATTGTTGTTCTAATCGTTCGAAAAAATGATTAGCTGAAATAATGCAGTTTGAAATTATTGTAAATATAAGAAGATTCCCTTTTCTCAAACTTAGTAATAAATTACTAGAAAATAACCCACACTTTTTGTTAAGGAAAAAGTTCCAAATCTAAAATGTAGATTTTTCGTATATTCCGCCCAAATAGTTTTCAATATTGACTAGCAAATGAAACAAATAGAAATTTGAAATGTATGTAATATGAAGTCATTATTCTAATTAAGCAATAGATGCCATCCAGTTACATAGACAACAGAAATACGTACATATGTTATATGTATAGTAAAATTAATATTGTGTTACAATACATGTTAGTTTAGTTTTGGAGCAATTCGAGGGTACAGATCAATGGTGTACTTAATTACTGAGGGGACTCTGTTGTGTTTTGTGTACTGACGGGGGGAGAAAGACTGTAAAAAATATTATAACTACATATATGTATATTTAAAAAATATTGCTGGGGTTGGTTGTGTGTTTTTGTGTGTGTGTGAGTGTAAAACAGTGAAGCACATTCTTCTCATCTACACATGATCGATCTTGAGGGCATCGACACTGATGCCCTCGGCTTGAGCCTTTTGTGCATAGTATCCATCATAGGATGTCGTTGCCTTCTCGATTTCCTGCTGCTTCTGCAGTTTATTTAGCTGCTCACAGGCGGCTTCCTGAATCTTTCGCCGCTCAATATCCGCCTTACGTTTTGCCTCATTCTCCTCGATCTGATGGGCCAGCAACTCAGCGGTGGCCGCAGCACGCTCAGCGGCCGGATCCTGATACTGTTCATAGTTCCTTGGCTCACGATCGATTTCACGCGGCTCGATTTTGTGAAACGTTGTCGGCGCCTCCGTCACCTTCTCTGGGATGTAGTTGCGTCTGTTGGGCTTGTCGTGTGTCTTGATGTGCTTCTTCAGCGCCGTCTCCTGACGGAAATGCTTGCCACAAATCTTGCACTCGAAGGGCTTTTCGCCCGTATGAATCCATTCATGATGCCGTAAAATTTGAGCCTTAGAGAAACGCTTCGGACAGAAACGACAGGCGAAATCCTTGACCTTCTCGTGTATGATCTTATAGTGGAGTTTCATGTTGCCGATGTTGTTGAAGCCACGCCCGCAGCCCGGACAAATGTGCTGGCCCTCTTTCTTGGTGAAGTTCACCTGCGGTGACCACGATGGCACCGAAACGGAAGGTATGGGATTAACAGATGTGCCCGCTAGTTGTGAGATATCCACGCGTTGCACACGTCGCGAGTTCTTCGGCTTCGCGGGAATGCCTGGTCCGACTCCGATTCCAACGCCAACGCCTGGCATGCCTGGGGCGGGCCCGCCGCCACAAGCTTTGAGCAGATCGTCGGCCACATGCTGGCCACCCATCATTCCATCTCCCTGCATGTGTTCTGGCATCTGATGGGCACCTGGCAGCGGAATGTTGAGTGGCCGATGCATATCGACGGGTGGCAAATCGCGTTTCTCGTGCGTTTTCAGATGCTTCGTCAGACTCTTCTCGCACAGGAAGATCTTGCCACAGATCTTGCACTCACAACACTTTTCGCCAGTGTGCGTGCGTTCGTGCACCTTGCAGGCATGCGACTTGCCAAAGGTCTTGCCGCAGTATTGACAGGCAAAGTTCTTGATCTTCATATGCACAACCTTGACGTGATTCGATAGCGCCTGTTTGTTGTGCGAGGCATGATCACACTGTCGGCACTTGAACTTCTTCTCCTTGGTGTGTGTCAAGATGTGAGCGTTCCATTCCTGCCGCGTGGTCTTGCCCACGCCACAATATGGACACACGTGATTCTTAATACCCGCATGCCGCATGAGATGATCCCTGAGTGCGCTGTTGATGACAAAACGCTTACCGCAAATGTTACATGGATATGGCAGCTCTTCGCCCGTGTGCTTGTACATGTGCTTTTTGAGCGCTGTGGGACAACGGAACACGGTGTCGCATTCGGTGCAGGGAAAGTCGCGCAACGGTGCCGCAGACTTGGAAATGTTGTGCACCTTTTTCATATGGAAGGTGAGCAGACGGACGCGTGGGAATGTCTTGCCACAGCCCTCGACGCTGCAGGCATGCACTTCGGACAGCTCCGTGTGGGCGTGATCCACATGTATGCGCAGTCCATTGGCGGTGGTGAAGCCCTTCTTGCAGCTCTCCACCTTGCACTGGAAGGGCAACAAATCGTTGTGGTATTTCATGTGCTCCTCATAGCGTATGGCCTTCTTGAACTTTTGATGACAGATGTGACAGTCGATGATGCGATGCAGATGCCGCTCAGCCGCTGGAATGCGTTTGCGTTTGGGCTTATCTCGCTTGCCACCTCCCTCTTCATCATCATCATCGTCGTCGTCGTCATCGTCGGATGATGATGAAGTGCTAAACTCATCATCGTCTTCGGGTTTAGTTTTCTTTTTAGGCTTGGCTTGCGACTTGGCTGCTCTTGTGCTCTTTGTGGCGGTGGTTTTGCTGCGCATCCTTTGGGCCAGAGGAATGTCATCGTCACTACTGTTCGGCTCAAAGTCAATATCGCGATCGTTGTCGTTGCCGCTCTCTATGGACGATGAGTCCTCGTTGAACATGTTGATGGTAATGGGCTCTTTGATTTCTTTCATCTTTTTATCTTGCTTCACTTCTTTTTCCACCTCCTCCGCCTCCTTGTCGCAATCTTCGAGCATTTTGAACACATCCTCCTCGTTTTCGATTAGCTCCATTTTGTGATTTAACAGCGGATCGAAATTAATGTGATCCTCATCCTCGTTGGGGAGATCATGTGTCGCCGTACTTGGGTCCAGCACATCGAAATTGGATTGGCAAGTGAAGGCGTTGCTGGCGACCATATCCTGAAACTTTTGCACCGAATCGACGCAGAGTTTTTGAAAGTCGTGCATATCATTGAGCCGCGTATAGCAGTTGGTGCACAGATTCTTGGGGAAGCCATCGTTCTGCTCCACCGACAGCGAAGTGCATAGACATAGTTTTTTGGCCAGACCAGGCACCATATATAAATCATAGGCAGCATCGTTCTGCAGCAGATTGAGGCAAATGCGACACAGCGTGTGTATGGAATACGTTCTCGCCACGTCCATCGTGTTGCGATTGATTGGGATTTATTGCAAGGCGTTCGCAAAGTCTTTGCTTTTTGAGTTGTGTTTTCCCAGCAGTAATACAAAAAAAAAAACAATATTGACACGAAAAAATTGGTATACTCGTCAGCCAACTAGAACGAGTACATCTATCGGATACAGATACTCATTTGCATATGCGCTTATCGATAGACACTCATACCCACTATCGCGCATTACTAAATATCGATTTATGTTTACTACAATGTTTTTGTTTTTCTTCTTCTATATTTTACAGCAAACGCAAATAAATTTATATTATCAGTAGTCAAACATCAAATGGAAATGTTTTTGTCTATGCGTCAACTATCGATGCCGCAAGTATCAACTAACGTTTATCGATACTTGTTAAAACGCTTAAAATACTTGTGCAAATCGAATTAGAAAATTGTTGTTAAGCTTAGATTTGCCTGTGTTTTAATTTCTGAACATGAGCACAGTCAGCAGCCCAACATCGGTGAACTCACTATGCCGCGGTTGCCTCGACAACCTCGACGGCTGCCCCATCTACGATCTGTTTGTGCTACCAGACCTCGCCGAGACCTTCACTCTTTGCACATCTTTACTGGTCGATGTTCAGGATGGCTATCCCAGGCAACTGTGTGCCAGTTGTTATGCCCGCCTCAATGATCTTCATGACTTTAAAAACCAGTGCGTGGCCTCGCTGCAGCGTTTCAAAGAAATGGTCGCCACCAAAGTGATTTTGCCCAGCAGCAGCATCGATCTGTTGGAACCGCTGCCAGTGGCTTCTTCCAGCAATGAGGCGGAGCTGCTAATCAAGGATGAGGAGCTCAGTAACAGCAACACAGAATATGATCCGCTGATGCATCATAATCTCGAGCTAGTTGGCAACGAAGAGGAAGTGTTTAAACTGCTGGAGCATGTGGACAAAGATGACGGTGCTTCAACGACGTCCCCCGAGGATGATGTGCCCTTGGCACAACGCTTGCTGCCCTCCAAAACACTGGCCAACAAATCCCAGCCAAAAAGTCAGCGATTCACCTGCAAAATTTGTGGAAGTAAATTCAAGAAGCAGCCTAACTACGATGAGCATATGAAGCATCACAACGGATTACTGCCGTATCAATGCAGCATTGAACGATGTCAGAAAGGCTTCACCACACCGGCAGCACTGCGTCTCCATGTGGACTATGCGCACATGCAGTGCGCGAAGGAAATACCCTGCACTGTTGAAAGTTGTACGCTGGTGTTTCCCCGCCTCCGACTGCTCACGATTCATCTGAAGAAGGTACACAATATGACCCGGGCCAGTGAGCCCCGCGTTGAGCAGATGTGCAGTGAATGCGGTCTTCTTTTCCGCTGTCCGGTGGCATTTAAGAAGCACAAGTTTAAGCACACCGGAGAGCAGCTGCCGTATCCTTGCAACATTTGCGGCAAGGCCTTTCACTTCAATAGCGCGTTGAAAAATCACCTTCTGCGGCACGCGGGCATCAAGAACCATGTGTGTCCCTATTGTGGCGTGGGTAAGACCACTCGCCAGGAGTGGAGCAAACACATGCTGACGCACACGCAGGAGAAGATGTTCAAGTGCGAAGTATGTGAACATGCCACTCACACGAAGCGAGCGCTCGACAATCATGTGAAGACTGTGCACGAGAAGATACGCAACTATGCGTGTCAGTATTGTGGCAAGACGTTTGGCAAGTCGCACGCATGTAAGATACACGAGATGACCCACACCGGGGAGAAGCGTTGCGAGTGCAAGGTGTGTGGCAAGAAGTTCTTATATACCGAGAGCCTGACGAAGCATCTGAAGATACACGAGAAGAGCGCTGAGCAAGCGCTTGAAACATATCGCCAGCGACAGCCGGAATGTGATGCCAATACGGAAGATCAACTGCTGCTTAAGGTGTGTGCCGAATCGGTGGCCACCATACCGCGTGATCCACGACGTGTTGAACGCGTAGACATCTCGCAGCTTGCAGGCACCGTTGTCAACCCCATACCAGATGTTTTATTGCCGTCAAATCCGACATCTCCAAAAGAGAGCGGCCTGCACTACTGTCCCGTCTGCAATCAGGGATTTAACAATCTGGGCAACATGAAGCGTCATTACAAGAGCGTGCATGAGAAGGTCAGGGAATTTGAGTGTCGCTTCTGTGCCAAACGCTTTGCCAACTCCCAATCTCTGAAGCAGCACGAATGGATACATACCGGAGAGAAACCGTATGCTTGCAAAACTTGTGGCACGAATTTCCGTCAGGAGGCCGCCTTGATACGCCACCAGAAGGTGCACGAAGAGAAGCCAGCGAAACCGGAGAAATTGCCGAAGCAAATCACCGAAAAGTGCCGCCAAAAGGAACTACAGAAATGTGAAAAACGTCGCAATGTGGCCGCAATGCGTCAGAAGATTGCCGAGGCAGCCGAAGAGGAGCTGCAGCAGTTGGCCAAACAGCGTCAGCTGGAGAAACAACACAACACCTATGAGCAGTATCAAGCGGCGGCTGCAGCAATGCTCAGAGATGATGACGAGGTGGAGGTGGAAGAGTACTAGAGACTTCCCAGCTGGAAGCTGTAATTGTGGGTTACATTGTTAATAGTTTTAATACATTTCGAGGAGATAAAGCTTTTGAATTGAAGAGGAATTGCTTTTACTCCACGTTTTATCTGCAACTAACGCTTTAAATAAATATTAAACAAGACAAAAATTCATTTCTAATTTTATTTTACCATTTTTTTTTACTTTTACTTGCTTGTTATTTTTATGAATGTGTTTTTATGTTGGTTTTTTCCTGCTGCATTTCGAATACTTCGGTTTGGCAATGATTGTGAAATATTCAAAACTTCAGCAAAGATGCATGATGATGTTTTTTGGTGGTTGAGATGAGTGTGGATGATGTGATGATGTTTAATTGATGATACAAAAATCTTTTGGAAAAAACTCTACAAGTAGATAGCAAAAAGTTACAAAAGTAAAATTTGTTGAGGAAAGTTTGTAGCGTAAGCGAACATTTTTTGTGGTGCCTTAGGGTGCCTCCGGAGTCTTTAGATTGTACTTGGATTTAATGTTGTTGAGCTCATCCTGTTTCTTGTCCACATCCACGCGCTTGAACGCCTTGTTGGACTGATAATAGAGGACGACAAGGTAACGATTGCACACATTGAAACCGGATAAATGATCGCAGGCGTTCTTTGCATCGAAGATGTCTTCGTAGACAACAAAGGCGGTGCCGCGTGTCTCGGGTGTGTTGCCACTGCACAAATAAAAATGCAAATGTGCGTATGTATACACAGTAAGTAATTGCAATTAATTCATAATCAATTAAATTGACAACTTACACGCGAATTTGACGTATGGCACCGAACTTGCCGAATATATCGTACATCTCGTCTGATGTGATTTTATATGGTAAATTGCGCACGTATAGAAGCCGATTCACCTCCGGCGGCAGCCGAATCTGCAAAAAAGAAATTGTGCATTTTTTCAGTTTGCATTTAATTGTGTATCAATTATATTCGTCTTTGTGCTTTTTGGGATACACTCACGTTGTTGCGCTTATTCATGACTGGTCGCGACTGCTCTTGAAATGCGACTAAGCTGGGAAACTTTCACTTGACCGTCGTCTGCTGCTGCTGCTGCTTGTTGACCTCGGGATGAATGTCCTGAAACGTGGTCCTTTGTTTAAAATTAATGGGTCTCTGACTGTCTGGCCTCAAACCCCAAACAAAACAATTTGTTAAGAAGAAGACGATGCCATTTTGCAGTGCCGTAAAATGTTATTAACAGCAGCACTGTTATTAACAGCGAAAATTTATAACAGTAATCTGCAAAAACCAGTTTCACAATTTTGAGGATAAATTTAACTTAAATTAACAGTAATTTGTAACTAACGTCATATTCGAAGCAAAACAATAAAACAAAAAATTCCTTATATTAATAGTTTCTTAATGTTTGCCACCTTTGTCACTGTGATCATAACATTTCCATTCACAATAGTTTTTAGAATTCGGCATCCCTGTTTTTGTGTAGAATAGATCCGATACTATCGACGGTTTTAATATGAATAGTTCTTCGATTTATAATTTATGATAGGTCTTCACGATGTACATAAGTACGTGAACTAATTATCTATTAGGTTATAGCACGAACCAAATAATAATATATGGTTAATGATTATAGTATTAAATAGTTACCAAATTACTATACTATAAAATCGGTTGGCAGTACTCGCAATAAAAATGAGCGCCGCGTTAGGCCACTTTTGGACTTTTAGCGCAGGTGGTCACACTGTTTTTCATAGGTCAGCACGGATGCTGATTTTTCCAATCAAGGCTTTTTTGGTTTTTATATCAAAATTAGTTGCTTTCAATATATAGAGAATATCTCCCCCGTCAATTTGTGAACAATTGAACCCTGTGCGCGTGCATTGGACAAGCTGAAATCGAAATCGAGCCCCCTATTCGGCAATTTACGCATTGTGAAAAACGCAGTCGTCACACCTTTGGACATTCATAGACACCAATACTAATACAACAAGTACATTATTCAAAGCAGACAACCAATCAAATAGAAGTGAACGTGAACTAAAAGGCAACAACAAAAAAGTCTTATAAGACAGCTGCAAGTACCGATTCCGAGTACTTTCCGACGATTTAATTTTCGATTTTTTCGAAGCGAAACTAACTAGCAGAACCTTTTGGAAATATTACGCAAGTATTATTTCTGGGTATATTTGTTAATAATCATGGCTCAGTAAAGATGAATCCTCAACAAAATATAATCGTGCAACGGACTCCGTGTGGAGACAAACACCAACGCGAGACGCAATTTGCTGCCGTCAATTCGCAGCAAAAGCAACAACAAACAACATCCTCTTCCTCCTCTACTCATCTTCCCATCAACCTCTGCGGTCTTAGCGCAGCCAAAAATAACTACAATGGACAACAACAACAAGAAGCAACAACAGCAGCGCACAAACAAATCATCTGCTGAAGCTCAACGCAAATCATCAAGTGGTGGGTACAAATGTTTTTACTATTTGTCATCGATATATCGATATTGTATTCTCTTCTGTAGATTTGCATGTCAACAATAACAAGACACGCAATTCACGACGTCGGGAGCAACTTCCAACACCACGGAACGAGCAACAACAACGCAACGTTAAGCAACCACAGCAGCAGCAACAACAACAGCAGTCGGCAAAACTACGCGTTAATGTGGACAAACGTCCACGTGCCCGCAACGGCGGCTACGGTGGCAATGGTAATGGCAACGGATCAGGCTATGGCGATGGCTATGCAGGCACAGATGCGGATTACGCTAATGGCGGCGCCGGACTAGCAGCCTCTGGCGCCGGCTACATGCGTAGCGGTGATCTTGACTACGAACTAAACTCTGTGTATGCTCACGGCAGCAAGAAACAGAATCTGAACCATCTGTTGAACTTTCACTGTGTGCCACGCGAGTCGCCAGGGGATTGGCATGGCACTGGCCATGGTGGCGCTGTGTCTCGGCGTCAGCCGCGCTACAACAAGGAGCAGTTTCTGCAGGCCAACTTTCAGTTTGTCATACGCAGCAGTGCCAAGGCACAGGTGAATGGCTCGCCCGATGCGCTTATCGATTGGCAGCTGATTGAGCAGATCAACATCCATACGACCGAGGAGCCCCAGTGTCCCATTTGCCTCTATCCACCAGTGGCGGCCAAGTTAACACGTTGTGGCCATGCTTACTGTTGGCCCTGTTTGCTGCATTATCTCTCGTTGAGTGACAAGACCTGGCGCAAGTGTCCCATCTGCTATGATGCTATCCATGCAGCAGATCTGAAGAGCTGCACTATCGAACAGCAGCAGGCGATGAATGTGAGCAATACCATCAGCTTTCAGCTGATGCGTCGTCGCAAAGGCTCCATGTACATTGAGAGCTGTGCAACAGCAGCAACTGCTCTTGAGCATGAACGCTTTCCGCTATTGAGTTCGCTGGATGAGGCTAAACGTTTCTCCAAGTTTTTGGTAGCTAAGCGCACGGATGTGGCTGCTATTATTGAGCGAGAGCGTCGCGAACTTTTGGCCGAATCCGATGTATCCTGTCCGGAGGATGTATTCATACAGCAGGCGTTGGTCACGCTTAACGAACGCAGCGAAAAACTTGGTTTGGAGCCGGAGGAGCAACAGCCGCAGCAGCCAACATTGCCGCAGGTGGCGGAGGAAGAGCTACAGCCCAAGACACCGGATATTGATGAGAAACCCGACAATGCATCTGTGTCGTCCAACAGCAGCAGCTCCTGCAACATCAACACCATTAACACCAACAAATATTATTATTTTTATCAATCGAACGACGGTCAAAACATCTATTTGCATCCATTGAATGTTAAAATGCTGCAAGCTTGCTATGGCACCTTGGATCTGGCTCCAGTGCTGATTGCTGGGCAGATATTACAGAAGGAGCATCACTCAATGGATGAAGAGCATCGCCGTAAATTCACTTGCTTGGGTCATTTACCACTCACATGTCAGTTTGCTGTGGTCGAAGTGGATCTGCAGCCTCCTACTATATCCAACAGCATTCTTAAGCTGTTCAAGGGTAAGTTCAAAGTGTCTTTGAATAAGTATCCCAACTAAATTTTAAATACTTCATATAGATGATCTGTTGCATCGCAAGAAGGAACGTCAGCGTCGTGAGCGTGAAGAGCGTAAGCGCGAGCAGCACATCAACGAGATCAACGATCGTCAGATGGGCAAACTTATTGCCAGTGCAGCCAATTTGAATCTAAGCTCTACGCATGAGTTTCCGACTGTGAGTCATAAGTCTACAATATATATAGATCTTCAGTTAATATTGATTCTTATTTTAGTGTGGCTTTGAGGAGGATTTGCCAGCACCACGCGGCTCAATGCCTATCTCGATTGCCGAGCCAAGCGGCATGAGATACTCTAGCGTAGCTGCTAGTCCCAAGCAAGAGCTGTGGCCCAGCATTGGGAACACCTCACCAGGCACCTCGACGGGCTCGCGTCATAGTCCACCGGAGTTCCGGGCGGGTGCTTGGGGACGCGCCGCTCCGCCACCACCAAGAGCTACCGCTGCTGCAGTTGCTAGTCGACCCACACTGGATGAGGACAATGAATTGCGTGCGGTCGGTCCTTGGGCATTGGGTGAATTACTTATCGGCGCTTTGGGTCAACAGAAACAGCGTGGCGGTGGCAAACCGAATTCAGCGGCTGCTGCAGATGCTACCGCTGCCAATAAGAAGCAAAAGAAGGGCAAGAAGATGGTACCATTATTTGCAGTCGGCATGAACCGAGCTCCTTAAAAACAAAATACTTTTATTTTACACACACACAAATATGCATATTGAAAAGGGAAATTTTTGTTTAGATCGAACATTGCTATTACAACGTTATTGCGAATAACATTAACCAGATAAATCAAGTTTTTTTTTATTTAATTAATCCACACTCATATGTAATTGCATTATTATATAACAAACAATATATACTCCAATAAAGGCAGAGAGCATAGCAAAATGCACAATGAAATATCTGTTATGGGAATAATTAAATAAACAAGAAATGGAATGGAATTTCCGTGTTTTCTGGTTGATTGCATTTCTGCACCCACACAAAACAATTGTATAATTTATTTATATGTTGCAATACTCATGCGCTGCTTATTATTTGATAATAATCTAGACGATTCAATATGAGTAATTGCTGCTGGCAGGCCAAGCCTTATCAAGCGTAGTATTCCAAAGCTCATTTGAATTCCTGGGAATCAATCAAATAGTCAAATCGACAGCTCTTGGTGCATGTATTTCTACACGTACGCATTAGCTTTAATAATACTTCTCGAACAGCCTTTAAAATAGAAAATATCATAAGTCGTATTTGCTTTCAAATTTTATTTTTCAAAAAATATTCAACAAAGCATTTTTGCAACTGTATTTTGCATTTATATTTTTTTCATTTCTTGTTTTTGTTTGGATTTTTTGACGATACGAATGTGTGTATTGTTGTTTATTTAATAATGTATTTTAGTTGTTGGTGTTGTGTTGTTGAACTTATAGTTAAAGGTGTTACGCGAAATAATTTAATATAAATATATCTATATATTTTGCTCCTTTTACTTTCACGCACAATCTTTAAGGCTTAATACAAAAAATGAGTCTTCTGCGTTGGATTTTCTTTTCTTTTTTCTTTCTTTCATGTTGGATGTGAATGATGAATGCTGCTCCATTTGGCTAATAAATTGGCTACTCTCTCGAGGCGGGCTGGGATCGGTAATTGGTATTAGGAGCGAGTGCTAGTGCAAACTAAAGCTAACAGATTACAAATACCATTTAGAGCTACAGCTATAGAAAATTGCAATTACTTCTTTTTCGTGTTGCCGGAGATGGCGACAACAAACTTTGTGTGTGCCATATTGCATTTCGTTTTAAGTTTTTGTTTTCTTTTTTTTCGCACCGAACAAACAATTTAATAAATATACAATTAGCTTAAAGAGACAGACAGAGATAGAGAAAGACGTGAAACTTTTAGACTAGCCAAATCTAAAAAGGGTTTAGTTTTTGTTGCTGTTGTTTTCCCAACTAATTCAATTACTGCGCCGTTCAACGAACTCTGTATCGAAGGCGGCAGCATGATCATCATCATTATCGTAGTTATCTGGTGAGGAGGAAGAGGCTGCCCCTGAACGTGTCTGCTGATAGCTGCGCCGCGCCAGCGACGACGTCGAATGTTGTTTCTTCCCATTCAGTGAGCTACTGCTGCCACCGCTGTATTCCGTGGGCAGCTCCAAGTACTCGTCGGACGAATCGTTGGCATCCGCGTCCAAATCATCGCCATTAACCGAACCAGACGGACTGCCGGGTGGACTCAGTGCCTGGATTAATTTGCCCTTTGACTCGTTCCACAAGTGATTGAGACGTTCGCGACCGAAGAGCAACAGAAATGTGTCAATGAATTCACGAGATTTCTCCTCCCATTTGGTGATAATGTCGCCCTTCACCTTAGTCAACTCGCGCTTGCCACGCGATTTGAGTTCATCCATTTTGTTCTGCAGACGAAACTTCTTCTCGGATAGGAACGACACGTTAAGCTCCTTGGCGGAGTAGCCACGTGCGAGATTGCGACGCACATACAGATCATAATCTTTGACAATGCGCGCCACAATGTCCGATGTGGAAACGCCCTCGGTACGCTCGGTGGCCACAAACATGCCGCGTGCCTTCAGCGGACCATAGATATCATCCAGACCGTCGTGTCCATAGGGAATGTCATCGTGTGCCACAAAGTCAATCTTGTTATCGGCGATAAACTCATCCGACAGCGTCCACGGAGCATTCTGCACAATCTGCAAAGGGAAAATAAGTATTAGTAAGGGTCGAAAAAGTAAGATTGAGTATAGAAACGAACCTCGTCGACGTAGCGACAGTGACGAACACCCTCGTAACGCTCGAAGCCATTCATGACGGTGCGTCCCTTCATGCGATGCGTCAGCTCATCATTGCAGACGCCGACAATCAAATAGACATTGGGGAAAATGTTCTTGGCCTGCATCAGCTGCCTGGCATGGCCCTGATGGAACAGATCATAGATGCCATCGGCATAGACGCGCACCCGGCGACCCGTCTGCCCGGAGCGTGCCATCTGATAGGTGATGCGGTGTGTATAATCGCAACGTTCGCGCTCCAGAATGGCCTCCTCATCGCAGGAGAACGGCGCCGGTTTGCAAATAGTCTGCAATGAAAATAATGAGGACAATTTTAATTAGCATTTACATTAAACATCCAATAATTATCATTAATTATTACAAATTGCTTGAAATCCATGTGCAATGGCAACATTTTGATTTGTGGAGTTGTCTGAGGTGTTTCGTCCATTGTCGACATAACAAAAATATAGATATCTATGTATATATTTCTAGGTGTATCACAGAGGGAAAAAGTCTACGATCTGCTCGAGTTGCTCTCAACTATATAACTGAGCTCCAGCCATTAGACTGTCGACAGTTTGACAGCTCAGACGCTCAGCACACTGAGTTTTAGCCTCTTGCTTTAGCTGTCGCTGTCTCTGTCTCGAGGATTGGGCGCTCGATTCAATTGCGCAGTCTGCCTTCAATTAATTGGCGGCAACTGTGTCCAAATCAATACAATTGACAACAATAAAGCTGGCAGAGAACTCTCAGACTGTTGTGTTTGCTTGCTTGCTGCTGCTGCTGTTGACGTTGCTGCTTTTGCTTTTTCTCCTACAACAAATTTCAATTGCCACAAATTGAGCAAGATTATAAATAGGAAGAAAATAGTCGCACGACTTGGCACGAGGCGCGATATCATACGATGCGATCCAACTAACTGAACAATCACTGAACCTCCACTCGCCCAGTTAACGTCTCATCCAATAAACGCGACTGACGCCAATCAAAGCGTCAAACATCGCAAACATTACAATTAGATTGCCAAAAAAAAAGTATCGAATTAACATTAATGGACAATAGGAAAAACATTCGAATAACACCGACTAGCAAATACCCTGTCATTAAAATATATATAATTAAATTCAATTTTAAAACATGTGCAGTTTTTTTCACAAGTTAATAGCTAATTTTAAACAGTTACAGTTAAACAAGTTCAAAAACCATAAATTCAAATGAAACAGGCATGTGACAGCGAATTTAAATATGTATAATATTTTGCTTATAAATTTTGTGTTTGTTAAACTGAATACGGGGAAATCATTTTACGGTCGAATGACCAACACCTAGGAGAATGCGTACATATGTATGTATATTCTTCCGAAAATAATAAGAGATAAATTCTACGGAAATTATGCCAATTCAAATTGGCATATTCACTGATTTTTGCAGCGCTGAGAATAAATTCTAAATTGATTAAAAAAGAATAAATCGTGTATATATTTAACATGATTTATTCCTTTTTAATTGTTTCAAAACCCTAAATTATTAGTCTCATTGAAAACTTTAAGTTTTCATATAATATTCCTCAGTTAACTGCTAATATTAAAGAAACCTAATATAAATCATGAGTAATGTTTTGGTTTTTGCCAACTTTTACGGTTTGCCTTTTCAAGAAATTCCTTTTATTCTTCGTTCGACGAAAATTGTTTTTTGTTTTATTTGTAGCTCATTTATTGTTTACATTTTCCGTGCCATTAACTTTTTAATTTGGGAATGACCCAATGTTGTGGGCTATAAGAAAAAGTGATTATGCCGTTAAATATAGCTACTACGACTTCTTTTACCTGATTTGTTTATCCTTAAAAAACATGTAAAATAGTATTCCATCTTATTTTAATATCGAGAACAAAAGTCTAAAGTGACAGCTAGGATTATAAGGCTTTTAGTCGATATATATGCAAGTTTCTAAGAACAATTAATCATCTTTAATCTGTAATGATTAATCTGCTAGTCGCAGCTTCGATTTTCTGTCCCAAGCTGTTCAAAATTAATTAAAGTTACAGCTACAACCTTAATGATTTATATAACACAGCTGTTGCATTCTCCCTATTCTACCGCTTTAATCGTAAATCGTACTGCCATTAAAACTGCTTTAGGTTACAGTGCTTTTAATTGTACTAAACTTTTAATGAACTTCCTTGTAATGCTTGCACACTCATTTCTTTTGAGTAACAACAATTGCTTCTGTTCTATATGCGATTACTAATTTTGCCATTATTATCAGTTCAATTTTGACGTAGTCATTGTATATGTGTTTGCCAAATGAATACTTCCCCTGATAAATAAAGAACTCACTATATCGTATGATGTTATATGAATTATGTATCATCGACTAACTTTAATGAGTTCATATACTTGTTTTCGGACGCTGGAAATGATTTCATCCGTTCGCAATTGCTGCACTAATGCCTTTAAATTAAATTTATCATCTCTCAGCAAATGAATTTTTCTATATATTGCCATTTTGCAACTACGCAGTTTGTGTTCCGAATATATTCCAGAGACTAACATGTAAAACTTTCCACCTTTCCCCTCCACCAAAACCGAAATTCACACCACAACCGATGATGCAATTGATTTCTTGCTGACCTTGTGGCAAAGACGTTTCGAGATTTATACTATATATACTATGTAGTATATAAATTTGATAAAAACAAAAACTTTCTTTATACTATATATACTATTTAGTATATAAATTTGATAGTAAACTTACTTTATACTACATATACTATTTAGTATATAAATTTGATAGTGAACTTTCTTATATACTTTATATACTATTTAGTATAATGGATGTAGTATATAAATTTGATAGTAAACTTTCTTGCTATACTATATATACTATTTAGTATATAAATTTGACAGTAAACTTTCTTTTGAACTTACCGCTAAATCGCTTGTGCCGCTGCTGCTGTAGAACGTCTGACGGCTGTTTAACGACGCCGCCGCCAATTCGGCAGGTGTTTGGGGACGTGGGACATATTGACGCTTGGCACTGGCGCCCAAGCCATTGAGATGATAATCACCCATCGCAACTGCTGCTGTCGAAGCGGAGGCAGAGGATGGCAGGATGTCGTCGGGTGAGGTGGCCGCCTCGTTGCCATCATCGGCATCGCTCTGTGAGATTGTGCGCGTGCAGTCGCGCAATGTGGTTGCTGCCTGTGGCTCCTCGGCAATGTCCAGTACCACGTCGTCCAGGCTGCTGCTCGATGCTGCCTTCGATGCTTTCGCTGAGGTGCGTGAGGTTGATGAGGTCGTTGATGTTGTTGTCAGCGTCTGGTGCTTGGAGTCCATGGCGGGCATGGCAATCGCTGTCTCGTAGGTGCGTTTCCTTGTGCTCAGTGTCGATGTGACTACAACGGCAGCGGCGGTGGCAGCGTTGACGGCAGCGGCAGCGGAGCCCGCGTTAATTGTGTTGCTGGTGTTATTGGCGATTATCGATGAAGTTGCCATCGCAGCGAATCTTGTACAATGGTCGCGGCAGTTTTGCTGATTTTTTGCTTTTCTCGAACTTTACAACACTCGGTGTCTTGTGTCAATTGCAATGCGGCTGCTGCAACTGCAATTAAAGTGATACAAAATAAACATATGCATGTTAATTGAGCGCATTTTAGATGATTCTTCTTCAACCCACTCGGCACACGTGACATTTCAATTGATTCGCTGCCGGATGCCATGGACAAAACAATTTGCTTTAATTGCCATTCGTCTCAATATGCCACGCGCTTTGATACGCGAAACATTCTTTACAAACCAAAAAAAAAAACAAAAAAAGTAGAAAAGAAAAGAGAAACTGCAACCACAGATAAATCACAATACAAAAACAAAAGCACAAACAGCAACAACAACATGTAGTAGACATTTTGGCACGTACCCAATGTGAAGCAAAGGCAATTAATAAGATATAAGCAACACACACACACACATACTTTTTCTCAATCTGAAGGTGGGCGTGAATAACAAAGGGAGAGAGCGAGCGAGAAAAACAAGTGCAGTTCTAACAAAGTAAAACCTGAAACACACTTGAGTAAGCACCGTTATAAAGTGTTATCGATGACGATTATTGGCGACACACGCAATATGTATGTATGTATTTATGGAAATGTATGCATGTATTCATGAATCAAAGCGCACGCGAACAAAAAAAATTGGAGAGAGCACATGAGTAAAATAGTTTACATCTCCCTCTCTCTCTCCCGTCATCAGCTGTTGGATGCGTGCTCGAAATATTTTTTTTAAATTTAGCAAATGCCTAATAACATTTATTTAGATTGCGTAGAACTCTGCTTGTTTGGCATTGACGGCTGTTGTTACGTCAAAAGCATAAGTTTTTTTGTTTGTTTGTACTATAATAACCAGGCAGCTCGTAGGCAATTCTTATCACCATGATAAGAAATATTAAGACGAAAGAAAAAACGTACCCAGAGACACAGAAACTGTTTGGTGCGGGTGTTCAATTCAAGGTTGTCTCCACCGGCGACAATAATGCTTTCGTCTGACTCATATACAAAACACACATTTAGGAAACCGGATCGAGAGACATTTTGCAAAAGTTCTCATGCGTCTTCAAGTTCAAGTCTGGCTTTACACAGAATTGGATTTTTGTAGAGCTGATGTAATCGTTATATTTGACTTTTTGCCTGAGAAGAAATTTCTGTGAAATTGAGCCAGCAACAAAACATATGCTAATCAAAAAAAGGTTGCCAAAACATGCCGCGTTTGCAAAAAAAAAATAAGTATATTCGAGGGGAAACTTTTGTTCGACGTCGGCAATGACGTCACAGTCGTACGATCATCTCAATACGCCTGCACACACCTACATATACCCTGCCAGTGTGTGCACACTGCAGGCGAGTCAAAATGTAAACAATATGGGAAAGAAGACATGTGGGCACATGAGTACGTGGTCGCTGGTAACGTGAGAGCGAAAGAGAACGGACATTTGCATATTGACAGCTGTTGCAGCTCTCACAAGTAGAAAAAGAGAGTGCGAGATAAGATAGGGCATCGTTACTGTTACCTGTTGCCGTCTTATCAATTGGCTTGTTTTGGGTCTTTATTTTTATCTTTTGAAGCATGTTTCCGCTGCACTATGGACATAAGTTAATGAATTCTCGCAGCTAATAATAATATGTGTATTTTGAGTACATAGATAAAATAAATAATTACTGCGCTTAGCACGAAATATATTGAATCAAACCACGAGAACCTACTGATAACCCGCCATATGCTGGGAGCGATAACAGACATCGACGCAAGCGGATCTATCAAGGGAACCTGAACCTTCTCGTTCATTTTTAGCGAAATAGCAAAGTTCACTACTATCGTCATCGTCGTTTCTAAGCTTGAGTTGGGGTTAATGGACGTGGCTCGCGTTTCTCTCTGCCAAAAAAAAATATAAAAATATACTATATACTATATACAGCGTGCAAAAGGTCCAATTTCTAAGAATCGAGTGGAAAGGCTAAGCACCAAAATCAAAATGGTGTTACGTTTTCTTTTCAGTCTTTTCAGCTTTTCACTTTTGACTGCCATTCGCTGCCAAAAGTACAGTCGTTGTCGTTTGGTCACGTCAAATTCACGTTAGCTGGGCTTAGTTAGAAGGGAAGGGAACAGGAGAAGGAGGCGAAGTGCTATTCCATTGATAAGATGTTGCTACTGTCGTCTATATATAGCTTCGTTCGGACTCTATACTATGCAAAGTACGCTGTGCATGCATTGATAACCCCTCTGATTGCTCCTAGGCAATGATTATTAAAAATTTCCCAAAATTAAATATAATATGTACATACATACATATATTCTGTGCGTCGAGCTGAAATTTCAATTTAGTTGAACAAACGAACTACAAGCAATTTTAATTAACTCAACCCTGTACATATTTTAATTAGCACTATTTTACTATTTCTTGTAGATTACGCGACTTGTAGAAGTGTAAACACTATTTTATTTCCGTCATAAAAGCCCTCACGTGCCCCCATTGCATAAATGCAAAACACCACCTGCCTAGCAAAAATCGAAGCCCTCGATAAGCGTGTCCAATCTTTCATTTTGTTCGCTCCAAATTCGTATGCTCCTCACACACACAAACATAATTGAGACAGTCCGCTTACACATGACTGTCGATAAAAAGTTTCATTGAGTAAGGCAAACAGCTGACTGTCTGTGCGTAGAGTTCACATGCGTACGCCACGATCAAACTCTCTCTCTCCCCCACACACGCACACACATAGATGCTCATTCACAGTCACACATATGCTCTCGCGCTCTCTTTCCAGTGCACATTCATAGATTTGGTTTCGAGACTTGCGTTGAAATTGGGCAAACGGTAAAAACGGTCGTTCAGCCGCTTGGGAAAGTGGAGCATGAGCGCAGCTGACGACGTAGGCAGTGGGCAGCGACGTCGACAGCGCTGCGTATGAGTAATGCACATAGTTTAGGTTTATTATTAAATGTGTTTTATTGTGGTGGTTGCTTATTTCACACAATGCCAAACAAGCAACTATAATGATGAATGCCAACTTTAAAATCGTACGATCACAGCGCAAAGTTCGTTTGTGAAGGTGCCACATTATTATAAAGAGAGCGAAGTCAGAGAGAGGGAGAGAGAGTAAACATATAAGAACCAAAGCCAACATCGCGTGTTGCAGGTTTGTGCCACAAAAAATGCAGCAACAACAAGAACAACAAACATATGAAAGTCATACGATGCCCCCGAAGCATTTTAACATGAATGACGTGGCGGCCTGCGACACAAAAGAAAGAGGGAGACGGGGTTCGTGAACTGGCTGGCGTCGACAAGCCGGCTGTAGAATAAATCGATAGCGCAGCTGGCAGTGCGAACAAATAATATGCATTTAATATTTGGTCAAGGCGGTGGGATTATGTAAAACATTGTCGGGGTGCCTTGGCAGCTAAATCGGCTGATCTCACAGTCTAATTGAGACGCACATCAAAACGCTAATCAATCGGACGCTGCGCAAAAGACAGAAAGAGAGAAGCAGCAGAGAGAGGGATTATTTTGCTCACGTCACGGGCAACGGGAGCGCCAACGTCATCGCCTCGGCCAGACAATATTGTTAGGCACGAGGGGGAACTACGACAGCCCCGTGGCGCTGTTTGTAAATATATATTTTTGGTATGAGCCCAATCACAACAACAATAACAACAACAATGCACCGACCACTCACTATCCCACTCTACCTATTAATTGAAAATTGAGGGCAACTTACTTTCAACTTTTCCTTTAAATTTAGCTTCCAATTTTTTTTCGGCTAAAAATCGATGAGTGCTCGTGGCTCCGTTTTTATATTATGAGTTTTTCACGCGAAATGACGCACCACAAAATTGAAATTTGCTTTTAGTTTGCACTGTGCCTGAGTGGCGTATGCTAGCGTTTGTCGCTGCTTCACTTGGTTATATTGTTTTTGGTGCTGCTCTTTTAATTGCAGCAATTGTTTTAAACTATTGTTGCGTCCGCGTCTGTCCCGTCACAGCGAAACGAATGGAATTCGCGCTCACCAGCGTGACCACAACACGAGTGGCCAAATATACTAATTGCGTTTCGAACCAATACAAAATATACCACTTTCCTTCTACTAAGCTGGTTACACTGAATTAGTGATGGCACAAATTTCAAATATTATAAAATTTAAAAACAGTAATCAAGTTTTTTTAATTTCAGAAATTTGCATTTTTGAACTTTTATAGAACATTGGCACAACAAACTGTTACAATCTGGTAAAGAGATGAAATATTTCTTAAAAATGTGTTGCTGTCTTTTGTATATATTTATTGACACTCAATAACTTGGTAAATGTTTTTTTTTGGCTAAATGAAATATAAAAAATAAAGCTTTATATTAACATAAAACACCATTTAAGATTAATCTCTATCTTTGTCTTAAATTCAATAATAATATCATAAAATTGACAATATTCGATAATGTATAAAACAAAATTCTTTGGTAAATATCAACTAAATGAAAAGCTACCTGTTTGAAATAAAAAACTCACTAACTTAGGAAAATTGACCGAGATAGTGTTAGAGAGATGATATATAAATATTTTGAGTTTTGGAATATCTTAAATGCTAATAGCTACGCAGATTTCATATTGAACAACATTTTAGAATTCATTAGAATAAACGACGTTTCTTAATTGCACACAATTTTTTGTTCAACTTTGGCTTCACTTTTTGACTTGGAACACTTGGCAAGCGTGTGGATGGCAAGTGATTGGATTAGGTTAAGGTATGTTTAGATTTAGGATTAGGTTTCGAAGGAGGGCAAGTCTTCAGCTTACATAAAACTAACAACGAGAATATTCGAGTCGTGCGTTTCCAAATGTACTTTAGGGCAGATATATGTATGAGTATTCTTCTCTAGGTCACTGGTTGCAAAATGTCTGTGGGTGTGAGAGTGAGTCGAGTGCTTGGGAACCGATTACTGACGCTCCTCAGCACTGTGATGGAATGCGTATGCCCTGGGTTATGGAGTTCTCCAACACAATGTGGCAATCATCGAGCGGCTCCAGTATCTGGATGAGAAATGTCAAAAGATTGCGTCGACGCAAAAAGCTTTCCTCCTCGTACATCTCCTGAGTGACCTTTGTCAGTGCCATGGGTTTAATTAGGCGAGTCAACAGATGTTCTCTATATAGAGTACAAGTATTAAATCATTACGTGAAGTGCAATAAATCACAAATAATTACCGCAAACTGAGGCAAATGAGCAGCTGAAATTTGCCATCTTTGCCCAGCGTGCTCGCTGTGCCGTTGATCTCATCCATTAGCTGGACATAGAGACGCCAAATGCTGGCCACCTCACGACGCTGCAAGCTGTTGCAGCTGCCATTGCTGAAGGAGGAATCCATGCTGGATGCCGAGTCATCTAGTTCCTGTTGCAGATTCTGTTCAAACAGCTCTTTGATTTTCGCTGCAAGGCAAAGAAACATTTCAATTAAGAAAGGGAACTTATAAAAGAACATCGTTTGCTCACTAAAGTAATCCCAGATGTAGAGATTGCGACCAAAGAAGCGCGACGAACGGAAGCCACAGAGAAAGACCTGCTCCAGGCATTTTACCAGTCCATCGTCGCCACACAGCAGATTCGTCAGAGTGCCCACATCTCGATCTCTACTCGGTTTGTAGTGCCACTTGACAATCACATTGACGCAGTTGCCCAGCTGATGCTGAATCTCCGATGGCGCAATCGATTCCTGTCGCTGCACACTGGGACTTCGTGTTCGCGGTGGCGTTCGTGTGGGCGGCACCAGCTCCGCGTTCTTGACGCTTGTCGAGACACGTTGCCCGACCAGCAAACGCTCCGTTGAATCATCATCCACGCCCTTGCCCAGCCAGCGGCCACAAGGGAATCTGCGAGAAACGATAATTACGTATTATGTATTTCGCGGAAACAGACAAAGTTTTTTGTATCTTTTTTTTTGGGGGTCATTAATTAGTGTAGTCACATAATTATAAAGAGCTCAAAGTTCTGGCCACTTAACCGACTCGAAAAGTTGCGTAATTAAATGCTAAGTGGCGATGACTGGTTAAGTGGCCAATGACTTACTTATAGGTGTGTCCGGTGACCTCATTGCGCATCACCACCTGCTCCACCAGCCACTTGTGGCTCTGCCCCGAATTGTCGTGTCCTATGCGCATCGTTGTCAGCAGACCCAGATTTTTGTACTAAAAGTGACAGAAGTAATAAATTTAGTAAAATATTAAATAATAGATTGATAAATTTTAAGAGTTGGGTCATATTTTTATGAACCTAGTAAAAATTAGATCATATTTTTATGATTCGAGGAACTATATTCCATATTTTTAGGGTTTTATTATATAATAATAATCCATATTATATTATACAATAGTGTTTCTTAGTTTTTATTATTATATGATAATCCATATTATATAATAATAATTAATTGTACACTATGGACTATTATTATATAATATGGATTATATCATATTTCTATGAACATAGTAACAATATTCCATATTTTTAAGTTTAGTCTAATATAAAAGTGTTTCTTAGTTATAGTTATTATATAATAATAATCCATACTATATAATAATGAGTAATTGTATACTATTATTATATAACATAGATTATCATAATATAATAATCACAATTAAGAAACACTATTATATTATTTTAAGCTTTAAAATATGGAATATCCTTACTCTGTTCATAAAAACGTGATCAAACGTTTAAAAAGGAATTCAAATGGAATCATTATTTTGCAATTTTAGTAGCTAATTTAAATTACAAACTTCAGATTTAAAAAATATATATATATATTACAAATATTACATTATATTTTCGCAAAATCTTTCTCATTTTTGTTTGATTTCTATGAGATGTATAAGTCATATCTTGAGTCCCTGACCTAGGTAAGCTTAAAAAAGCATTTCTACTATTTCTTACTACATAATAAATTGCAACTTACATGGAAGATGAACTCCAGCGAACCCTTGGGCACGGGCACACGCTGCGTCTCGTTCATGGTGCCGGAGACCATGATCCACACATTGCTCGAGGTGTGATAGGAGCCGTATTTGCGCGAGGGGAAGATGACAACGCGATAGGGCAGCTCTAAGTTTGGGGTGGAAGGGCAACAAAGGGTTAAAGAGTTAGCACCAGAGAAAGAGGCTAAGAGGACGCTAGCGACACCTACTCGTTGTGGGATAGATGTTGGTAAAGCTAAAATAGTCCACGGTATTCAGCGTCAGCAGATGATAGAGGAACTGCTCCTTCTCCTCCTCGCAGCGCAGAAAAGCGGAACGTTTGTAGAGAGAACGCAGCAGACTCTCATCCGAGAGCAGAGTGCGAAAGTGACGCGAGAGCAGCTTCTTCTCCAGAGACAAACGCACCCAGGCGCGAGTGTAGCCAATGTGCGTCTTGATGTCGGCCATGGCCAGCACGTTTCTAGTGAGGATTGGTATTAAAATTAATATAAGAAATGATTTAAAGCTCGCTTAACTCACTTGACATCAAACTCCAGCGATTCGGGCAGCGGACAAAGCTGTTCCAGGCCCACAAACTTGTTGCGATCTCGCGATCGGCTGCGATTCGGACTCGGCGGACTCTCAAAATCGGTTTGGAATGTGGACAGATCTAAGAAGAGTAAGAGTAAGGATTATAGAGTTCTTTTAAGCATGTTCTTCTACTCACAATCCATGCGCTTTCGCATAGCATTCCAAGCGAGTGCTGGGGATGCACTGGCTATGTTCATCTTGCTGCTGGGACTACTCGAAACTGGAGTCGATGGCTCCACGCTGTTGCTACTGTTGGCGGCACCACCGCGTGCTTCCTGCAACTCAATGTAGGCCTGAAGATGCGCCCAGAGTGCGGATTTGCCTTGCTTATTCTGCAGTCCATGTGACCAAATCTTCTCGAGCAGATCACACATGCTGGCAATCAGCGTGTTCTCCTCGATGCCGTCGCCTTTGAGGCCCAGGGCTACAGCTTCGTTGCCCATCTTCTCCAGCAGCATGCGCTTCGTCTTCGACTTGATGTCCTGAAAGAAGAATGAATGAAAATTTAGTGGGTGAGGTAATAAAATAAAAAATAAATTTTAGCTGAATTTCGTAAAAAAAAATATTGATAAAAAGGGTGTTATTTTTAATCATCACAAAAATTAAAAAATAAATATTATATATATTTGTCAAGTA
This sequence comes from Drosophila albomicans, assembly GCF_009650485.2. Classification (NCBI taxonomy): domain Eukaryota; kingdom Metazoa; phylum Arthropoda; class Insecta; order Diptera; family Drosophilidae; genus Drosophila; species Drosophila albomicans. The sequence goes on along the minus strand of NC_047629.2, from coordinate 42,902,016 downwards.
TTATTTTTACATTTCAATTATGCACTAGATAAATTCATATATTAAATCATTAACCATTAATTTTCATTCATATTGAAATATTTTAATAAAAAATAGAGAAACCAGTTAACTATTATCATAATAGCAAAAATGAACGAGCTATAAGAATAACCTTTTTTAATTTGTTTCAATTTATGATTTTTTCCAGTGTATTCCGTAAGAGAATAACCGATATTTAATTATGTGTATTTTTGTAAGAGCTTGAATTATTTAATTTATAAAATTTTACTATTTTCTGAAGTTAAAAAAAAAAATTTAACTAACTTTAACTAACCATTTGTCATTTAAATATAGATTTAAAAGTAAATAAATAAAAATTTTAAATAAAAATAAATTATTCTGATTATCTACAAAATTTTCGTTTTACTGTTATTTCTTTTTTATTGAAATGTTTGGGAGCTTACCTTCAGTAGCCTTTCCACAAATGTCCAGTTGGCCTGGGCGATGAGTGCTGGACTCACATCCGCCGTGGTGAGATTCGCAGAAAGTCGATTGATGGCCACATTTGAGTTGGAATTGCTGCCTCCACCTCCACCTCCGGTGCTGCTATTCGTGGGCTTCTGATCCAATGAGATTTCCCGGGCACGCCATTTGTTGCCATTCTTGACGCGCCGCAAGCTGTTGCCTCTAGGGTTTTTGGTAAGCGATTTTGTTCGATTTTATTGAATGAAGGTTAGCGGCATGAGATTTGAAAGAGATTAGTGCAATTTCGATGGGAGGAGCAAAAGAGAAATGCAGAGAGAGAGAGAGAGATTTGGGATTAGTGGGGGCAACTGAGAAGTTGAAACCAAATGCAAATTGGGAACAGGATTAAAGGGGGAAAACAATATTTTGGGCAGATGTGCATGCGGTGCGAGAAAAGAAATTCATATATATATAAAGACAAATGTAAAAATATATATTAAAATTAAAAAAAAAAAGAAACGAAAGAATATTGAATACGTTTTCGATTTGTTTTTTGTTTATTGCTAAGAGCTGCAATTTATTGGTTAACGAGTTAATTGCAAATAATAAATTAATGTACAAAAGACGCGGATAAATTAACTAAATCAATTAAACTTTAATTACACTAGTAGGTGAATTGTTGTTAACTTTTTGCATTAATAAATAGAGAGAATTAAATCAAATAGCGTTTACTGGCTAAAACAAAACAAAACTAAACTATGCTAATATTGGGTTAATATCAAGACGATGTTGAGGAATTATGCAACATGATTTGTTTCGGGGGGATAACAATAATATTAGTGCGTGGTTTCGTAGATGGATGGATGTGGACTGAGAGCTGCAGGGTAAATTTTGTGTTGTGTTGTGGTAAGTGAAACGAAAAGACTACCTCGAGGCGCACTCCTGATTCAGCACGCCCTTCTCGAGCAACGGGAAGCTGCGAAAGTAGGCGGCGCGATTCGAGAGAATCTCGCTGGGCGGCGTCACCTCAATGTCGATGCAATTGAGACGCTTCTCGAAGCCCTGCTGCGCATCCTGGCTGAGCACACACGGCTCATAGCTGGTGGCGCAGATCATGTTCTCGCCATGCCGACGTCTGAAAAGGAAGTGAATTTAATAAGTTTGAAGTTCAATCAATATCTGTATAATATACAACCTCAACAGCTTGATGCGCTGATCGAAGAGCTGCAGCTGCTCGTCGGGCTGTGGCTCCCACATGGCCAGAATTTTGTTGTCAATGAGCGTGGCAAACATTTGAGATTCTAGAAAGCGCGCCAGAAACGCACGATGATGCTCCGGCTGATCGGACAGAAATGATGACTTATCAAAGTTCTGCAACGTTTCGCGATTCGACAACCATTCGTCCTTGGCCTGATTGGGATAGATGACAAAGTATTCGTAGGCATGAAACATGTGCGCAAAGCGATTCAAGAAGATCTCCCTCAGCGAGTTATTGATGCGCAAATCCTGATAGTATTGATCCACGGCGGAAAGCTTTTGTTTCTCCGAGCGACGCGACAACGAGCCCATGCGCGATGGCGGCAACGTGGCGTCCACTGCATCCACATCATGGTAAATGCCCACGGGCGACGAGGACAACGACATCGTTGGACTTCCCACCGGGGATCCCGATGCTTGTGCCGCTCTCATGCCGCCCTTGCGTCGCAAAAAGTCCGCAATGCGCGGCACATGATCAATCTTCGAGGGATGCGCCACCAGTGGCTGATAGTCCACTCCTGGCAGCTGTCCAGGTGAACCACCTGGCCCACCCAGCGTATACACCGTCTCCTGCAGCTGCTGGAAGCGCTCTTTGCTGCGCCTTGCCGCCTGCAGCCCGTTGGGCAGCGTGCAACTGGAGATCATGGCATCGGCGCCGCCACGCATTCCATAGCCATTCTTCAGGTTCGGTTCCTGGGCGCGATCCCGTTCAATTTCAAACTTGTCCAGCACCGAGATAATCTCTGCCATAAAGTCCATCTTGTGGGGGAAGATGGGCAACTCCTCGGGTAGCTGTATGTGCTTCTTGTCAATGTCTACAAAGCATAACGCCGCCTCGCTGCCAATCTTATGCGCCGCCTCGCACTCTGCGTGCAAACCCATCACAAAGGGAACGGGTGCGTCCAGAAAATGATGCAGTGCAGCGGGCAGAATGGGAGCATACACATGTGGCCAAATAAAAGGAAACAGCAACGAAGTAATGCACTCGCCCACAATCATCAATCGCTGGTAGTCTGCCAAATGAAAGGAATGTCATTAGTTTGGTGTACTTAAAGAGAATATCCAAAGTTTCCTAAACTCACCCGTTGAGCGCAGCAGCACCTGACTCTCGAGGAGCACACAGGTGAGCAGCTGGATGACGCATTCCACTCCCAAATAGCTGAACAGCAGACGCAGCGGAAAGTCCAGCAGCGGCAGTTCAGTGGACAGCGATGGACGCTGCAGGATCAATGCAATCGCGGCCAGATGCGGTTCCATGGGTGGCAAATAGACGCGTATGGATTTGCCGGGCTGTGGCAACATCACCTCATACAATATGTTGTAGACATACGACTCGAGACTGATGCCAGCGCCAGGCTGTCGTGGAAGACAACTGTAAGAAACAGTAAAAGAAAGAGTATAAATTTAATTATTATGCGAAATCTAGAAATAGTAAAAAAGAAAGTATATATAAATTTATGTGATTTAAAATAAAGAATTTTAATAAATTATTCACACTAATAGAGAAAACTAGAATACAATAAACCTCATTAAAATTTAAAAATATGAACTGGGATTAATGCTTAATCATATAATACTTATACGAACTTAATTTTCTTTCAATCATAATTTGTGAGTAGAGCATTTTTAATCTGAAAAAACAATCTATTCCTACATAGATTTGACAGTTGATGTCCGAATCATGGTCACCAAATTATAATAACCTTATAATTTATAAAACCCTCCCACACATAAGGTACAGGAAAATCATAAATATTTGTATTAAATCATAACTTTTGTTGATTGCTTCTTAGTCAATTATCCAATGACGAGCTACATTTCAAAATAAAACCAATATAACACTATACTATATATAATACTTATTTAATCATAATAGTTGAGGATAGTGATTCAAAATCACTAAAAATAATCATTCGTACATAGACTTTTCATACAGGAAAAAAAATTAATGATGTCCAAATAGTCTTTATTCATCTCCAATTCATAACAAGCTTCCTCACAAGGTATAAAAATCATAAAACCTTGTGTTAAATCATAACTTTTTCGGAGGTAATGCCGTCAAAATTGATAATAAATAAAATCACTGTCAGATTAGATAGTTAGTATTATCAGAATGTGTTAAAATTGGATTGATAAGGTGATGATGTGAAGAGTAGATGTCTAGCAAGAGGCTAAGCAAAAGTTAACATAACAAAAACTGAGATTCATGACGGATTTAAGAAGTCAAGTTAAGTCGTACAGCAAAAGACGAATTTACAATTGACTTTGATAGTTTTACAAAAAAATATAAATTAAAATAACCATAAGCAAAGGGAGCTTATGCTCCAACTTTAACAATTTAAATGAAATTCCAAGCCATCTTCGACTAATAAACGAAAACACTGTCACAAGTGAGAAAATAACTCTTCTCAATCTAAATACATGAATTACTAAACTATGCCAAAAATACATTTCCACTCCATTCGCTCACTCACCGATACAAGTTCTTGAGAAACAGCTGGGCGGCGAATGCGTAGGGCGCTTGGCAAATCAATGAAATGCTCTTGGCCACAAACAGTTTGTCCTTGCTGATGTCGTAATAACTCTGAGCCGACTGCGGCGCCTGGCCGGCAACCTTGAAGTGCCTGGGCAACGAACGACTCACGGGGCCATCCTTGACGCGGCTCAGCGAATGCGTCTGCTGGCCATTCGATAGCTCCGTGATGAACATGGACTGCAGCGTGTGGATGGCCCCGCAAATGTTGCGATTGCGTATCTCCTCGTAGAAGACCAAACTGAAGCCATAGCAACGTTTGCCGTCCTCGCGTGTCGTCGCAAATGAATGAAACTTCGGCTCAATGTTGTGCTTCTGTGTGCGAAAGCGCAATCCTTGGGGCAGCGACAACTAGAGCGGAAAAACAAAGACGAGTTGGGGGGTAATTAATGAGCATATTAATGGGGCAAACAAATGAAGATACTTAGGGCAAGAACAATGCCAGCGATTCATCGATCAACATCGATCTTATAAAGCAATCAAGAGCCAACAACACATGTCTAGATTTATATACTATGATAACCAAATGCGAGTGTGTTTGCCGCGCTTGCTTATCGTCGTCGTCGTGGTCGTCTGCCAATGTGGCATCAATTAAATGCCGCTCGCTCAAGCATGAATTTCATATTTACTGTGTATGTGGAGAGGGCACTTGAAGCTGGACCCCCTCGTTTTTTTTTTTTGTGTTTTTGACGTGGCAAGGGAGAAAAACCGATCGCGTCATGCCACGCAATTGAACTTAATTGATGCCTCACCCAACATGCAGAGTGCAGAGAGAGAGAGAGGGTAGGGGAATCTTTACCATGCAAATGCCGTGTGCATCAAATGGATTCCAGGTCACATGCTCCGGATAATGGGCCAATGGTTTGCTCTTGTACGCACGATCCAGCGGCGAACAATGCAGATTATCGCCTGACCAAGGAAATTCACAATTAGTAAGAGATTCATTTAAAGAAAATGCAAAGGAAAACTTACCTGCAAAGCGATCGGGCTCCAGGCCCGTGTCCAGATCCAAACCGCATATCACAAAGTAGTCGGCAAAGCGCGAGAATTGCGGATCCGCATCGCGTTTCAATTGATTCAACTCGGATTGTTCACCAGGCGATTGCGGTGATTGCACCATGGACACCATCGAAGCTGCTGTTGTCGACGCCGTCGTCGTCGTTGATGTTGTTGTTGCAGCTTGTGCTGTTGAGCTGCCATTGTTAGTGTTACTATTGCTATTGTTAAGCATCAATTTGGACAGACGGCTGGCAACATTTTCACGCGTCGTCATAATTTGTTTGTCTGCTTGTGTTGTTGTTGCTGCTACTGCTGCTGCTTTTGTCTTCTTCGTCTTCTGCGTTCGCTGCTCCAAATCGTTCATCAAACAAACGCCTCCATGTGTGTGTGTGTGGTATTCGTGTGTGTGCTCGCTTTAATATTTGAAGCTGTTTTTTTTCTTTTGCTTTTTGCCACTTTCCAATTTACGACGACGACGTCAACGTCCCTGGCCCTGTATCAATTTTTTGTCTGTCTGCAATTATATTATTAATAGTTGTTAGTTACGTTTCGAGTGCGCGTTCCCTTTTTTGTGCTCAGTATGTGTGTGTGTGTGTGTGTACAGCTGTATATGTGTATATGCAAAATTTTCTATGCCAATGGCACAGTTGTCGTTGTCTGCTTTTCACCCCCACGCACCACGCACCAATAACACACACAACACTCTACTCAAAGACGCCTTCACTTCTTTCTATTGTTGTTATTGCTCCTCAGCTGCTGTTTGTTCGCTTTTTTTTGTTCTTCAACTCACACACAAACTCACTTTAAATTTAGACTAAGAGCAAGGCAAATTGGCCTTTATCTTAATTATATATAAATTTTTACATGCTCACAAACTAACAAGCAAACAACACTTTGTTTTCTCCCGTCGTCGTAGCCTGTGCGCTGTTGTTTTTTTTTTGCACTTTCCAATTTATTTTTTGCGCTGGCAACCCTAAGACCTATGCTGTCAAAAGCTGTCTGTTGTGTGCATAAATCAGCTGGTCGTTGCGATGTCGGCGCTGTTTGGATTTGCATGCAACAGCTGACAAACTGTTAGCACTCAATAGCTGAGAGATATAGCAGCAAATTTATTGCACATTTGCAAAAAAAAAGAATTCAACTGCATAAATTTATCTTATTTTTTCCGAAGTCTTAAATTGTTTATAAAAAATATGATTGTAAATTAAAATTTAAATAAAGACGAATGTATAGTGAGACCGTATACATAAAAATACTGTTAAATACTTAAGCTTTTGCGGTTCTCGTATTCTGATGCCGATTTTTTAAAAAAGCATTAACTTTTTACGGAAATCGGTGGAGGTGTATTGATTTATGAGAAAAAAATCTTCTAGACAACGACGAGATTTTATGAAAATCACGGAAACAACAAGCTGTTTAAAATTGTGCGCCTTTCTACACATGTGTACTATCACTACGAAAGAGTAACCAGATTTTTATTATTTCGGTATTAAAACATATATTTGTTTATGGTCACATCGAGTCAAATAAAACAGCTTTAGAAAAGCTCTTTTTTTAGAAACAAAAAGTCTGAAAGAATCGAATGTTGCGACATTGTCGCAAATAAATAATAAAAAAGCTGGAGAACGGCGAACGGAAAAACGCGTTTACGGCTAATTTAAGCTTAACCGATCAAGAATTTGTTTATAATGTTGGAATCGATATTGATTTGTTTTTAAAAAAGCGACTGAGTAGTGGGTAAGCAAGAATGAGCTCGTGTTCTTATTAGAACTTCTTTGCCACGCGTGTATGTGTGGGTGTGTATTATGCACACACACATGTGTGAGTTTGTAAGTGATTGTGTGTGCGCGTATGTATTGATGTACTTGTGTGGTATAAAAAGTCACAACATCGCAGCTGGTGGCGCTACAAAAGCAACAACCACAAAAATGACAAACATTACAAACTCCTTGCGTTGCGTCGTTGTGACATTAGAGACTGTCGTGATCCCTTCCGTACCTCGTACCCCAATTGTTGTCTTATAACAACGCGGAAATATGCAACAACGGGTCGATGCAATAATATTACCGGTTTGCAAATGCCACAAAATTCGAGTTTTCCCAGCTGCCCCACAACTGCAGCAGCAACAAAAACAACACAGTAACAACAGAAAAGACGACGAACGAAGCATGCAACTTTATTTTCCGCATTGCGTCTACGTCGTCGTTGGCGTTTTGGGGCTGGTAACACGGTTTTTTGGTTTCTGTGCTCGTTGTTTGCTCGTTTACCATGCAGTACGCGTTTAATAAACAATTAATCGCCATGCCATAAACAACAGCGTTCGTTGCGCACCATCAGCAATTTATTATTAAATTCACTTGTCGTTGCTCGCGTAGCAAATATATATTTGTTTTGGTGAATTTTTATTAGATGAATGTTAATTATTACAAGGTGTTGGTGTTGTTGCTGTGCCGTTTGACCCTCTGTCTCTGTCTTTGACGCGTTGCATAATAAGTTATTTACAAGTCGAGCTTTGCGTGCTTCTTACTCTTCGTCTACTTCCACTTGACGAAACAACCTGTTAGTGTAAGACAGACAGACAGACAGAGAAGGAGAGATGCTCTGCTCTCACACACGCACGCACATTTACTTACATCTCACACTCACAAATGTATTTCTATTAATGTATAACGCTCTCGTTTCTTCTTGTTCTTTGTTTTGGGGGGAAACAACAGAGTGCTGCTCTTTCCACCTGTGAACAATTATCGTCGTTATCTCATCCATCAAACATGTGAGAACTATCGGCAGCAATACGATCTTTTGACGTTTTCCGTGGGTCAAGGGCCCCATCGACGCACAGTTGTTTGTTTTCGCAATCAGCTTATCGATCCCAACGGTTTTGAAGCGTGAGTTAGTTTTTTTTTTACATTCCATTCCAACCCACTCAACTTAACAAATATTCTAACTGTAATTAACACAGCCGTAAACAGCAGCAGCAACAACAACAACAGCAGCCCGTGAAAAGTTGGCGTAGCAGTAACGGAAGAAGCAGCAGCGCGAGCAGAAAACGCGTAACGGAACTGTGTAAAATGGGCGTCAAGAAGCATATCAGCGAAACACCCTGTAAGTAGTTTGGTTGACATTAGCGGTATTCCGCATTCCGTAAACATAAAGTGCTGACAGCAATTATAACAACAACAACATAAAAAGAGTACAGAGAAATGGAAAACAGGTTGAGCTAAAATATCAGTGCAAAAACTGGTTTTAATCCCCTCATACACAAACAGCTGCTTTAATATTGAATCAGAATTCAAGTTGTTTAGCGAAGATACCACTTTGAGTGTGTACACACTTACACACATACATATTGCACGTAAATAATGTGCAAGTATTTGTAATAAAAAGGCTGGCACATTTGGCAAGCATTTGAATTGTTTGCAAATAGACAAAGAGCACACAAAAACAAAAAGCAAAAACAAAGCAAAACTGCAAAACAAAAACCAATTAATTATGTGTGTGCAAACTGACTAAAAATAAAGCCAAACACGCCGGTGAATGTACGTGCAAAGTGTGCACTCCTCCCACCCGTTAGCCAGCTCATACTTTTCGTTTACTTTGGTTCGGGTCACGCAGCTTTGTTCAAGGTCGCCCTCTTTCGCGAGCTGCTTTTTGGGTTGCATCATATGAGCGCGCTCTTTCACACGCACACGCATACACTATCTCTCGCACTCACACATAGCCTCGGCTCTCTCGCGTGCGCTATGCTCTGCTCGCTCACTTGTTGCGCGCGCCCTGTTGTTGTTCGTGTTGACATTCACGAAGTAGCGCACAAAGCGCAACAACATAAAATTGGGTCAACATTAGTGAATTTTTGTTTCTTTTTCTCTTGGCGTATGTACACACTTTTTTTTTGGTGTTTTGCTTTTTTGCCAAATGCGTGTGTTGCCTCATCTGATTCGGGGTTTGCTAATAAATCGCTGTTTATCTCGCTTCCTCTCTCATACAGTAAGCAAATCGAATTCTGTGGATCTCTATAGACCGCCTGCACTAAGAAACAACAGCACTGAGGAAGCAACCGTAGCATCAGCAGCCGCTGCAACGACGAACGAGACGCCAGACGAAGTTGTTGCAACAGAAGCAGAAGCCGACGCGGCACTAACAACAACCACAACAACAATAACGACATCGACAACTACCTCAAACGCTTCCAAAGGTTCACCCAACAGGTAGGCTATGGAAAAAATATTAGGCAACTACTTTATGTTAGTGTGTAATAATTTAATAGTTTTTCACTAGTCAAAGCTTAACTCATAAGCAATAAAATGTGCAATAATTGAGTTTTTTTTGCTTTGGTTCAGGCTATTTGCATACAAATGTTTTTTTCCCCATACGTTTTACGAAATTCTGTATGTGTTAATCGTTTTTACCTTTCTGTTTTGCTCATCTCGTTCGCATAGAGAGCAGCAGCAACAGCAACAACAACAAGCAGCAGCAACGAGACGCGAACGACGTCCCGACCGCGCCGTTTATGTGCCAAGGGCACGACGCAGTCAAACGACGCCGCCAACGACAACGACAACTGCAGCAACATCAGCATTACCGATGCCTATGCCTCTGCCGACGTCGCCGTCTCTGCCAACGCCAACGCAAGCAGTAATTGCTGCGTCTACGTGCAATCCACAGCTACAGTCGCAGCTACAGCTGGAGCCATTGGCATTGCCAGTTGTAGATACAAACCCGTCCAAGTCGGACGACAGCAACGCTCCATCGGCAGCTTTAACCCAACAACAGGCAAAACCCAAGAAGCCGCGATCGCGTCGTGAGCGTGGCAAGAAATCTGCAGGTAAATCTTTAGAGGCAGCTACGCTGCTTGTGATTGCGCCCAGCGAAAACCAAGCGAACCAAGAAGAAACCACCACGCCGACACCATCGCCGCCAGAAAACCACTGTGATAAGGAGGTGCGTTATCTACACAAGCATTGTTATCAGTAATTTCCACATCGCTTTTAACTAATCGAAACATTCGCTCTCCCTTCGTTCAGATGATGGCCGGAGCCCAACGAACAAAGTCTGGAGGCCACGGCAGTAAAAGCGGCCAGCAGCAGCAGCAGAATAAACAGCAGCAATCCCTGCGCATCGAAGATGCCAACAATGTGACAACAACGACTGACGATGCCAACAAATGTGATAATGAAGTGCGCGAATTGCAGCGAGCCTCCAAGGTAATTCACATCTTTTGCTCAAGGTTAAACAAACAAAATAAATCATCTGCGGTTTGTTTTGTTAGGAAATCAATCGCAGCAATCGTCGCATCATGAAACAAACCTTTGTATCCGACGTGCTGGAGATTCCCGATAAGATTGAGACAGCACCAAAGGTCACGGCCACAGCAACAGTTGCGACCGCGACGGCTTCTGCCGACAGCACCACCGAGGATGATGAGGAGGAGAACGGCGATGATTGGGAGAACATGTTCGATGAGAACGGCGACTGCTTGGATCCCAAGATATTGCAGGAGCTCACCGACTCCGTGGGCAAGTGCAAAATCGAGTTACCCAAAATGGACTATAGCGTAAGTAGAAACAGAAATTATAAAAAAGTTCCCCATAACTTATATTTATATACTTTACTTACAGGTTTACCATATTAAGCAATCACTACTAAATGAGGAGGAATTTCCGCACGTGCTGGAGATTTCCAATTTTCCGGTTGAATTCAAGACACCCGACTTGTTGATGCTCTTCTCCAAATACAAAGGCACCGGCTTTGACATTAAGTGGGTGGATGACACTCATGCTTTGGCTGTGTTTAGCAGTTCTGATATTGGTGAGTAGTTTGAGCTTGCATGTTATGTAAATAAATAAAATCAATTAAATTTAACAGCTGCTGAGGTGCTGACCATGGGCCATCCATTTGTCAAATTGAAGCCGCTGGCTGCGGCCACCTTAGAGTCCCGCCTCAAGGCCAAGAAGGCCGGTGCCACATCGCTGCAGCCGTATCGTCAGCGTCCCGAGACTTGCACAGCGCTGGCGCGTCGTCTGGTATCGGGTGCTTTGGGTGTTAAACTGCCCACTGCACCGGAGGATAGGGAGAAGGAACGACGTGTGCTTCGAGAAGCCAAAGGTAAGTCTTGTCTGCTTTGACAATAGTTAATATGATTTACAAATGCTTTTCTCTATTTCGCAGAACGCAAACTTTTAGCTGCCAAACAGCGTGACGAGGTCTGGGAGAGCTAGGCCTTTGCCTTCTTCGTTATGCAATACAATGCAAAACTTGCTGCAACATGCATTTTTCAGGGGCATGCCCCACATCAACTCTCACAATACTTTCTCAATCAAAGCTAGTACATAACTACGTATAATTGATAATTTTGCATACTAAAAAACCGTGTATTTTAAAATGTTCTCGCTTTCCGTGCAATCTGCATACAAATTTTTGCTCAATTTGTTGGAGTTTTTTGTTTTCGAAATTGCGAAAATGTCATCATATAATATTATACATAAAGTGCATATATTTATTTGTCGTAGAAAGTAAGCAAACAAAAAAAAAACATGCATAAATGGAATACCTACATGTTGTTTTAACTCCAAGCGTAAAATTTTATTTATAAGCGCAAGCAATTTATATAAATATATTTTAATAAAGTTTATAGCGCGTAAGTACAAACAGAAAAGTCAACTTTACTGTGTTTTGCAATTTTTTAATGATTGGGAATTATTTCGATGATAATAATCGGCGCAATTAAAATTATTGCGAAAGGGTTGTGAATATCGATATTGTTGAAATCGATCACACATCGCAACAAGTTGATGGTACATTATTGTGCGAGTATAGCAAGTCTATTAATTCTCTATAAATAAATTTGCAAATGAACCGTTTTTATTACGTATGCCCTTTTTTTTTATTAATTTACTTATGGTCAACTTATAATTAAGATCATTTTCAAAATAACTGTAATTATTATAAACAGAACTTCATTATCGTGCCAAGCGCAACACGACAACTTAGCACGAGACAAGCGATATTTTGCATCGACACATCGCTAGCCGGTAAGTGCTTGCACAGACATATTGTTTGGTACAAAAATCAACAGTCGGCGAGCCTGTTGAATTTAAAAGCTCATAATTGTTATAAACAAAAGGTAGACAGGCTGTGTAAACATATTTTTATGTCACTAAAGGTTCACACGCGGAAGGGAGAACAATCTACACTCATATATCGACTCTGCTTTGTAGTACTCTGTGAAATTCTCGTGAGCAAATTGAATTGAAATTATTTACAACACGCATAGTGCAGTAGCTGTGTTCGTTTTTATTCGTGTATAAAAAATTGATAAGATTCCCGCTTATCACATATAGTTGGTGTCGCCCCCCATCTGCAATCGCTGAAGACAATTGAACTGTAGTTGGCTCTTAAGCGAACGACCGATGAGGAGGCAGAATTTTTGACTGCGTGGCCAAAAAGTGCGTCCCTCGAAAGGGGAAATTCTAAACACAAATACACATACATATAATATGTGTGTTGGTGTGTGTGCTTTAAGGGGTGTGGGAGAAGTCAAAGGCGTCGCGTGTCGAATGAATATTAATGCCATGGCTAATTGCAATAATGTATTCACAAATATAACTGTGCTTTCTTTACAGCATTAAAACCAGTGAAAACATGAACAACAACAACAAAGGCTGCTTAGCCCTCATGCTGCTTCTGGCAGCAGCAACAACAATCAAGGCCGATGAAAATGAATCCTGCTATTCGTTTGCTGGTGGTTCCGTTTATCCCGCTGGCGATCCCAAGGGCGATCATCAATTGCAGTACACGAAAGCAGTTAGTAAGTACAGTGAATTCTCAATTTGATCGACACAAATGTTAGCACAATTTGTGTCCGGCTAATAGGGGTGTGATCAAAAAGGGGTAAAATATTTCTGAAAATAAAAGCGAGTGTCTAGCACAAATGTCCACTGAATACAGTTATCCGCCAAAGAAACTTTCTTAATTTAACATCAATCCTAATTCATGACATTTCTTTTTTAGTTTCGAAGCCAGCTCCTCCATTCGAGGGCACCGCTGTTGTCAACAAAGAAATTGTTCAACTATCGCTCTCTCAATATCTGGGTAAATACGTCGTACTGCTTTTCTACCCGCTGGATTTGTAAGTTACGCCACTAGAAGCACACATCTGGCTTGTGTTATAATCATTTCATCAACACTTACAGCACATTCGTTTGCCCGACCGAAATTATCGCATTCTCCGATCGCATTGCTGAGTTCCGTAAGATCAACACTGAGGTGATTGCGGCTAGCGTTGATTCCCACTTCACACACTTGGCCTGGATCAATACACCACGTAAGGAAGGCGGCTTGGGCAGTGTTAAGATTCCACTGTTGTCCGATTTGACGCACAAGATTAGCAAGGACTATGGAGTTTATCTGGAGGCTAGTGGCCATGCGTTGCGTGGTCTCTTCATCATTGATCAGCGAGGCGTGTTGCGTCAGATCACCATGAACGATCTGCCCGTGGGTCGCTCGGTGGATGAGACTATTCGTTTGGTTCAGGCCTTCCAGTACACTGATACCCATGGTGAAGTGTGTCCAGCTGGCTGGAAACCAGGCGCAGATACGGTAAGTGGAGAAAGCATTCGCGTAATTCCATCATCGAACTTGTATTTCCTTTTTGTAGATTGTGCCCAATCCGGAGGAGAAGACCAAGTACTTTGCCAAGAACAATTAAGCAGTGAAGTTGTTGCAAACTTAACATTCCCATCTTAAAAATCGTATCATTAATTAATTACATGACTGTTTGTAAATATATGCCGCACACAATTTGGTTTATATAAAATAGAATTTCTTTTATTATACAATAATTATGTCAAGAAAATACAGCATAACTAAGTGTTTTTTGTTCGGTTTTTGGTAGTTTAAAAATTCATGAAATATTCAATGCAAAATGAATGCAAATAACATTTTAGTCCCAAATAACGTGTAACGTTTTTAACAATCGATTTCGGTTTTTAAGTACATACAAAAATAGCTACTATATATACTCGGATCAGGAGCCAGTTGACGGGGCTTTGGGTTGGGGTGGACTTAAAGTGTACAACAACTAGGACTTTTTTAAGGCACTCTTTCTATCATTTGTGTTAATAGTGTGTTGTGTGTGTGTTAAAAGTGGTGTATTTTGTGTGTGCGTGGGATTGTGCGTTAAATGCCAACCAAATGTCAGTGTCTGACAAATACAAATACGTCTTTTCCGTATGTATATAACATATAAATATATAGTTATTGTAATAAAAAAATCGAGAATAAAAAAATATAAGCTAGAATATAAGTTGAAGTGCCTTTCAAAATGATATTTGTGCGCACGTTGCTGGCAATGATAATCTCAAGTTGCATTCAGATTAAGAGTTAGAATCAACAAATGCGGGACGATATTTCGATGCAGTTGGTGTGGAGATTCTGATAGCCAATAGACTTTTGTTCTTGCGTTGGTTACGTGCAGTAAATATTCGTGCAGTTTAAAGAAAACTTAAAATGTAACAACTAAGCAGTCGATGAAGTTGTCGATGGTTGCTGTTTGTTGCTCTCTAATGCTCGTAATACATAATGTCCTGTAAAATATGGGTAGATGTTTAATATAGATTCGATACAAATTAAGATTTACTTACGATTAAGAACACGGCGGCTAAGAGCAGCGCCTTCATGCGCACATCCAGACTGAGGGGAAATGTGACGCTAAAGTAATCGGCATCGGTAAACAGTTCGCGTCCAAGTCCGGACCATTGTTTGGTTATCTTGCCAATTTGTTCGTTGTTTACGCTGAATACCTAAAAAGAGCAGACAAACAGAGTAATGCAAACATCGCATTAATCAGGCACACCCTTCCGTACATGTACACATAAAATCGCAGCTACATATAAAGTACATATACATATCAATTGATTCGCATTCTACACACAGACTCAAGCACTCAAGCATAGCGACAACGACATCAAAATGACGTCATTGCTGTTGCTTTGATTGCATCGAATCTCATAGAGTGATTTACTATACATATCGGTTTGTATATCGCATAATGAATGCTACTGACTGACCTTCATGTTGGTATCACTGAAGCATTTCCAAGGGCATAAGGGACCTTCAATTCTGAGCACAACATCGCCGAACGTATTCTTGATCACAAACTTGGGCCTAAGGAATGTGCACTCCTGCTCCACAGTGCCAATCACTTGACCTGGTGGTGCTGATACTTCCAAGATATTCAAGCAGCTGGGGAAACAGCACAAGGCATCGCAGCGAAATGGACGGGTCAGATGAAACACTTCGTTTTGGAAATTATCCAAGATCTTCATCTCAAATGGACGAGCTGGGCCCAAGCAGTTGCGAGTGCAGCAATTGCTCTCTTCGTACGCGGAGTAGACATTCTGTCCCAAAGAGTTCTTCACCTTAAAGCGATTCGCTGCCTCAAAGCCAGTGAGTAGCTCCAGTTTCTCGATTTTCTGCGAGACCAACAACTGGTCAAGCACCGTCAAGTACTCAAGGCCTTGGGGACAGTTGCTTCCCACTGGAATGCTCATCCATGGCTCTGTTGGCAAAATACATAATTTTTTTAATTTATGACTTGAATAAATTTATGTTATTCAAAACTACATCAACTTTTGGCATCCGCCCACAAACAATAAGCACACTCACACACAGAACCGGATATATGCGCATATACAAAATATAACGATAATAATAACTTCTATATGCACTAAATATTGGTTTTCACTATAGTTATTTCTTACCAGGGCTTTTACTATTATCGCCAGGTGCGGCAGGTGGCGCGTCTTGCGGCACTTCCTTGTATTCTTTCATCTGCATCATTTTTAAGTAAATAAATGTAAAGTGAAAAAAATATTTATTGTTAATATTTCGTTTGAGAAGCAACAAAGCAGTGTGACCGCAAGCTAGATTTTCAAAATATACCTTTTAACGCTGAAATACAAAACCCGTTTAATTGCCACCTGGTTACACTCCATATGGTATATTGATTTATTTATAAAACGCACATTAAAAGGCGCGTTATTTTGAAAAGCTTGCTCTTTCCGTGATTGTACAAAATAAACGTCTTTCGAAATTATTTGCTAAACAACATTACACTGTGGGTCTGTGCAAAATTATAAGCTGTGAATGATGTTTTTAAATTCTGTAACTTTACAATCCTTGATTGGTTGATAACGGCGGTTGATTGTGTTATCGACAATACTGGTATTACAATATTAGTAAAATTATAGAATTAAAGTTAAATTAATTCATATTTGTTGAATATTAAAATAAACTACAACTCATTAAAAGAAGTCTTAACTAATTCGATTTTGGTTGTGTCTTTTAGGTATCGATTATTGCGCAGAAAGGGAATTTAGTGCTTTTGTACATACGTACATATATACATAGCAAGATATGTATGTACATTTTTATACATAAGTACTTATGAGTACGTACATACATACATATATATATATATATATATATATATATATATATATATATATATATATATATATATATATATGTATATGTACAATGTTTATTTTTGGATAGAATACAAAACAATGACACACCACGCCCACATTATATTCTTTCCCTTTTAGCCGCCACAAGGCTATTCGGCAGACAAATCTCAATGCCTGATCAGATCAGTCAACTTTCATAGTGGTTTTTTGTACAATACATACATACAAATATTTACCATAGGTATGTGAGTAAAACATGGGCTTAACCCCAGAAAGCCGGTTTTGCCTAAGTTGATGCTGTTTTGTTTTTTTCTTTATTAATTTTAAAGTGAGTACAATAGACATTTAACGATTTGTAATTTTATTGTAATCATTTAGTTAAATGTATTATTGTAATTAGGTGTTAAATTGTGTGTTGCAGTTGCAAATTGCATCTTTATTTCATAAATTTATATGTTTTTGTTTTGGCGCGCTAAACATAAAGCTTAAAATGTAAACATATTTTGTTTTGTTTGTTTGTGTATGTGGTTGTGTGTCGTGTATTGTTTGTTTGCGTAAACAATGAAAACTTAAATGAAATACTTAATAAAGAAGATCGCATGAAACATGTGTGTGTGTGTGTTGAGTGTGTGTATGTGAGCGTTGGTTGTGTGTGCGTGTCTCTGCATCTCCAGGAATGCACAGTGGGATAACACACACGAAATCCAACTCCAACTCAACGGCAGCCAAATTAGGAAACGTAAAAAAAACTGCAAAATACAAGATTAATTTACAGTTTATACTATTGAAATATAATTAATTTATTGTTTACCCTTTTGCACGCAATTTGAGCCCGCGTTTTCTTTTTGCCTTCTCTTCTACTTGTTGTTGATGGATAAACGCTCGACACTGGCGAGCAGCTCGTCAGCCGTCTGGGACACCACCTGCTCTTGATCATCACTGGTGCTCAGGTTCTGCAGTCGCTTCTCCAGCGCTGATAGATCCTCCAGCTCTCGCTGCTGCTTTACCATGTAGCGCAATATGAGAGTGGTTAGCATACACATATCCTCAAGGATCTTGGCGGTCTCAGGTGTGGGATGATCGTAGCGATTGCGCAGCAGTCGCAATTTCGCCTCGGCCAACTCCAATGGCGACTTGCCGCTGCGGTCAAACATGTGCACACTGGCGCCACCTTGCAGGAGCACACGCACAACCACATTGAAGTTATTGGAGCTGGCCGAAATAACCGCCAGGTGGAGCGGTGTATTGCCCAGCGAGTCAATCACATTGGGATTGGCTCCAAATTTGAGCAGCTGTTGCACAATGGGTATATAGCCACGACATGCAGCCAAATGCAATGGACTGCGATTGTATTCATCGGCGGCATTGGGATTGCCGCCCGATTCCAGTATGCGATTGAGCAGCTCAATATTGCAGGTGGAGGCGGCGGTGCGCAATTTGCGATTATTGGACTCGGTTAGGATGTTATTGTAACTGCAGTACATCAGACGCTTCATGCGCGGACGCATCTTGAAGCTCTTGCTGCTCGATGGCAGGGTGCTGGGATGTATTAGGCTCGGCAGATAGTCAACGTTAAGTGGCAACGGCGGCAGATGCGGCAATGCAAAGTGTTCCCGTTCCCCCGTTCCGCTGCGATCTCTGCTCAGCTGGAATGGATTGGCATTGGGATTCAGATTGGGCCATTCGCCGTGTGTGTTGGGCGACGATGTCGGCGTTGGGGGCATCACTGGTGGCGGTGGCGTTATCATAATGCCCTTCGACACAGGCATCGTGGGCATGGACATGGATATGCTGGGCTCCATTTCAGCCTGCTCTTGTTCTTGTACTGCCACTGGCATTGGCACTTCGTCGTTGCCCGTGTCCACACGCTCATTGGACATGTCCGAGGTGTGTACGTTGTACGTAATGCGTTGCGCTGTCGCTTTGCTTTTCAATTATTGCGTTGCGTTGCGTTCTCGTTCGGCACACTAAAAATTTTTTATCTTTTTCTTCACGCGCTTCTTACGTTTTTTGTCTGTATTGTTTGTATTTTTCTCGATTTTTTTTCCTGTTTACATTTTGTGCTGCTGGTGCTGCCAACGCGTCTCAAATGGCACTGTCAGCGCGTGCGCTCCATGTGGCAACGCTGCCCATTCGTGAGTATCGCTTAACATTAAACGATTTACTGTCGATTATACTTAAAAACTGGCATAGAATTAATACATAAATCATTAATCACGCTATCTGGAGTATAATTCAATAATCAAAATTCAATTTCAAAATTATTTGTAGCTATTACAATCAAAAATAAGTGCTCGCTGTTAATAACAGTTTAGCAGTATGTTATCGGATTAGCTGCAAAAACATATGGTTTTGTTTTGCTATTGCATGTGTGTGTGTGGGTGTGTGACTTGTTTATTTATGTTCATGTAAATTAAACACACGAAGCAGTTAAATAAATCTCGCATTACTCATACAAGACTGTGGAAAATTCCATTTTAGAATTGGAAACTCAGCAAAACCGCAATTGTGCGTGGCAAATAATTCAATGTTTACACAGCAACTGTTTTCGTAGTCGAGTGTTGTCCAGCATTGTTTGTGAATTCTTTTTAGAAATAAGTAAATTAATTCATTTAAATAAATGATTATGAATTTAGTTTTTTTTTCTCTAGAAAAGCTGCTTAACAAGATTTTTTCTTAATAAAATACAACTTTTTTCTCTATTGTAAACTAGTTTATTTTCGAAATTCTTAGTAAATTATTCATATGTACTTTGATAATTCATTAAGTTGTATTTTTTAGACACTGACTACGATAACTTGTATTTCATACTATAAACTAAATTTACAATTAAAACAAGTAGTTTTACATTTAAGTTAATCAATGTTTTATTCATAATTCGTGCTAATATCAATTGATTGGCTCTAAGAAAGCGGCACGGAATGTTTACAAACATAGAAACTAGCAATAATCCAATTGGCAAAAACAAAATTCATATAACATAAGTACAATAATAAATACACAAAATTAATAATACATTCAGATGATTTTAACAGAAAATTTAAAATTTGTATATTAACAATCCGTTAACAAAATACATAATTCTAGCGTTAGCCTCGTTACAACATCGAAACTTATTTAATAAAATTTGAATTTATTTTGGACTGGAAAAGTGTTTGGTTTGCTTTGTTATTGTGGTGGGAGTGTGTTTTGTGTAGTGTGTGTGTGTCCTGATTTAGACCGCGGAAAGGGTGTTAAAAGTGTGTACAGAAATAAAAATACAGACACGATAATATAAAAAGAGAGGGAGAAGATGCAGCAATTATTAAAGTGTATGCGGTCTAAATCCGTCTTGCGCGCTATTTCAGGAAATTAATCATCTCGATGATTTTGTTGCGATTATTGTGCATATACGCCTTGGTGTGCCACAGCATATTGATCAGCTTCTGATCGTCCTTCTCGTCCATGGCAATGTCCTCGCTCAGCTGAGGATTGAAACGATAGTACGGGATGCCAATGGTGCTGCACCAGGCGCGTGCACGATCCACGACACGACCATCGGAGCAGGTGGCTTGATCCACAAGTAGATTGCCTAGGAACGAAGAGAGATTAGTTACAAATTACATTTAAATTTATATTGCTTCACTCACCAATAGTTGAAATGCCGTAGGCCAACTTGGCGGTATCCCAGATACTCTCTGGCCGGAACACATCGATGTCCTTGAGTTCGGTCACCGGTATATGACCGGTGCCCAATGAAACCACCACGGAAACGGGCACAGCTTCCGATTCGCGACCTGCACTACGCAGGGCCATATTATATTCATGTATTTCAGTCATGGCATCCAGCGTGGGATTGTTGGCAATCAAACCGCCATCCAGGAACCGACCAAATGCACGGAAATACGAGGGAGCTGCTCCCGTGGCACGTGCAGCTCGCCACACCAGCTGCTCCTCTGGTTGTGGTGGCGGTATGCGACGGTTGCCTGCCAGATAAATTATAGTAAATAAATTGCTCATATATAAACAATAAACATTTACTCACTTATGGAAGTCACAATGCCCAGAATGTCGCTGGCACTCGTGTAATTGCGAAACAGATGGAGATCGACGGGTTTGCGATCGGCCATGACGCCAGTGACCATGATCTTGGGATGTTTAATGTCCGTCATCACATTGAACTCGCCGAGATTATCTTTAAGTATCGCCTCAAAGTATTCGCTATTGTAGGGACGCGAGCCCACAAAGCATTGCTCCTTCATGCGCAAATACAATCCCATGCACTGCCGCATCGTCTTGCCGCAACCAAGTCCCAAGGCCAAGATGCCTCCAGTGCTGGTGCCGGCAATCCAGTCAAACATATGGATGATGGGCGTGCGCGAGAGTTTCTCCACCTCGAGCAGCATTTGCACCAAGACCAGGCCACGTATGCCGCCGCCATCCAAGCACAGCAGACGACCACGACCATAGGGCTTGTCGCCCACCTCGGCGGCTATTGGTGATGTGGGCGAGGGCAATTGTTCGGGGCTGGCAGCGCCAGAGGGTGGCGTCGCTGTGGCACTGGCTAAACTGCCCGATGAGTTGTCCTTCTTGATTTCCTCTGCATTCACTTTGGTGGTAAACATGCCCAGCAAAGCGTCCATGATGCTCTGACCCTTTTGCTCCTTCTCCGTGTCCACGACAACGGGCATTCTGTGTGGGACAGGAGTTGAGCGATTAGTTGTGCTGCTACAGCTTTGATAGATTAGGTTACTCACTGTGGTGGTGGCTGTTGCTTGTCCAGTAAACCATTCGCTGCTGCGCCGAGGAAACCGCTGACCACTTGACGACTGGTTGTCGCCAACATGTTTTCAATGTGCTCACGCTGTTCCACAGATTCGGGCGCCTCCGGCGGTATGCCATTGTAGGTGCCCTTCGCATTGCAGCCAGGCGGACATTTGGAGCTGCTGTTCGAGCAGCGTTTGGCACCCACCGAATGCAATATGTACAATATTTCATCCTCTTTATTGCCACTGGCATCGTTGCCTACCATGTGACGAGGTGTTTTGCCATCTTTGTTCTTCAGATTAATGTCACAGCCAAAGACCACAAGACACTGCACAATTGGCACCAGTTTCTTCTCAATGGCAATATGCAACGCAGCATTGCCTTCCGTGTCCAGCACATCAATATCCGCATCGTGGGCGAGCAACGTGACGACGCACTCGAAACGATTGCGTGCCACCATCACATGCAATGCAGTGCGTCCATCAAAGTTGGTGGCATTGACATCGCAACCTTCCATGATTAGCGCATGCAACGTTTCCCGGGAGGAGCACCAATGCAACGGTGTGCCACCGTACTTCATATCCTGCGTGTAGAGTTTGCTGGCATTGGTGCGCAAGAAGGAGGCCACCGATGTGGGCGTCGATGTTTTATACAGTTTACTAATGTTCTTGGCATTCAGATTGACATCGGCGCCGGCTAGCAGCAGCGCCTTCACATTATCCGGCTTGTCGGTGACGCATGCCAGGTGCAGCGGCGTGTAGCCATCCGAATTGAGGTGGTTCAGGTTAACGATATTATTGTCGGTGAGCAGCTGTAGAGTAACAATACATTAGTAAAAACACTTAATCAAGCTTTAGATGAGGGTAACAAACTTTTAAGTAAACGCTACTTCAGCCTAGTTTTAAACGTTATTAGAAGTATCCTAAACCACTATCATTTCAATGATAGCAATTATTGTAAATACATAAATAAATCAAACCATTTTTTGAATAACATTCAAGTGAACGAATAATATATAACCGTAATTAAGGTTTATGGGTTCATTTAGATTGTGAGTACCGTAAATCTAGCTTCAAAATTATGCTCATTATTACGCTTTTTTCGTTTAACAATGAGGACAGGGATTTTATCTAATCTATAAGAGAATTTACTAATTTACAAATTTACTAATTTGACAATAAATATTGTTTGACATTTAGTTGTTCATGCGGACAGACACAGAATGGAGTTTTTAAATCTGTTAAAGATCTCAAAGATGTCTCAATCTGCTTATTACAAATTTTCTTTTAGCTTTTAGTCCCAATACCCTTTCCTTTGTCTTATATGCTGCACTCACATTAATGATCTCTTTGGTTGTGCTGGCTGCATAGTGAAACACCGAGTTGCTGTTGATATCCAAGTGTTCCATTTTGCTGAACGGCAGCAGCACTTTGACCATCTCAATGTGTCCCTGCTTGATGGCCAATTGAAATGGCGACATGAGTGTCGTGTGATCCGCCACATCAATGCACTGCACCACTTTCGGATTGCTGATGTATTCCAGCAGATTGAAGTAGGCAACAAGATGGGCCAGCGTCCAGGAGGGATTCTCCGAGAGTGCATCACAAACCTTTTGCAAGCCATTCACATTATAATACTGCAAGCGAGAAAGGAGTTTAAGAGTGTGATCTCTATTGATTACTAAAGCATAAGACTTACCTCCTTGACGATGCCCACAAAGACGGGCAGCCGCTGCATGAACGTATTGAATTTCTCTTCGGCATCCGATTGAACTGGCGAACGAAACAGACTGAAGGATGTGGTATTTGAATCGGAGGTGGGACGTTGCAGTATGATCTCATAGACGGCACGCTTGTCATTACTGTTGAAGGGTGGAGCAAACAGGACCATGGAATCATCGCGAGCGAGCACCTGAAGTGTGCCCAGGGATTCGCTCTTGATCTCGACAACTTTATTTGGTGGCACATCGCCGCCCAGCAGGCGCTGTAGAACTGTAAGCCAGAGAAGATTCACAGATTAAATAAAAGCTAAAACAAAATAGCAATGACTAAGAGGGTCTACTAAGGGTGACTACGGGATGATGGACAAGACAATAACAACAAATAACGTGAAGTGAGCAAGTACCGAAGCCGGAAGCGAAAGCTCCAAAGGCCAACCACGACATGTCGTCGGCTTCTGTGTGCTCTGATTGGATTCTGTTGTTGACTTTTGAGAGCTTCGACTTTAAAACGTTGGATGCCAATTGGACTTTGTAATCTTTGCTTGTTGTGATGAATGATGCTTATAGTATGTGAGGGCAATTAAAGTCAGTGCGATTTGAGATTTTGATTTTGAGTGTGTAAGCGATGTGAATCTAAATATAGAGAAATAAATGAACGCAATTAAAGAAATATCATGTGTCACAATAAAGGTGTGTGCTCTCATTATTTTTCCAACTAGATGGGAACAAAGATAGGACCATAAACAGTGGCACTTTTGGATGATGTGGCCAACAAATCAATAAAAAACATCCGATTCTCGCAGCTGGCAAAAATGCTAGCAGTTCGTCAAATACTCTATACACTAACACAATGTAATATTAAAGCGTAATTACAGCGATTAATTCGTATAACCTTGATTTGTTAACTTTTTAACGCGTAAAAACAATAGAATAGTTAATTGGGGATGTTTTTATGGTCGAAAGTTACGACACAGTATAGTTTTGATGGTAAGAGTATTTTAAGAACGTGGTGAGTGGGATGATGATAATGATGTATTTTGGGGTCGCCCTCATCAGCAGCAACCGTGACTCAACGAGATCTACTGATTATATAGTATGCTACTGCCTTCCTTTTCCACGAGAACACAAGTGCGCAAATTGTGCGCCAACACTTTTCTTTTCGCCTTCACATTCTTATGCGAATTGTGCGTTCTTTCCCTATTTTCATTTTTTTTGCGGGCTAATCAATATCGCTAGTGTGGGAGATGTTATGTGAGTATCTATGTGTGTGTGTGTGTTCACTTGTGCACTTTTGGTTGTTATTGCTAGCCAAGTAATGTGACGCCGCGATTTTTAACCAAAAAAATAGCACCAACGAAAATAAATAATTTCAAAGCGTTGACAACCCGCTAACCATTAAACATTGCACAGCCTCCTTAGCAACAATTTGAAAATTCTTATACACTCTTTTGCACAATGACTTTGACTAGTTTTTTTCAAGTTCCGCGAAAATTGCCCTTCGTTCGGCAAGAACAAAAATTTCACTTTAATAACAAAAGTTAGTTAGTGTGACCAGACGAAAATTTTCAAAATATACTCTTTCTCGACGGTATATACCAAATACAGATTTCCGATAACTTTAATTGATTGCTTTAATGTGGGGGATATCGGTATAAGATTCTACAAAAGCGCGTCATTTGAAATTACTTTTTATTTACAAGTGCTTTGTTTGGTTATTCTCATATTGGATATCAATGTGGGGATGTGGGTGTGGGCAATTGCTCGGGGCTCAATGAGTCGTCCTTCTTGATCTCCTCCTCATTCACTTTGGTGGTAAACATGGTCAGCAAAGCGTCCATGATGGCCTGACCCTTTTGCTCCTTCTCTGTGTCCACGACAACGGGCATTCTGTGTGGGGCAAGAGTTAAGAGATTAGTTGTGGTGCTAAGGCTTTGATAGGTTAGGCTACTACTGTGGTGGTGGCTGTTGATTCTCCTGAAAACTATTTGCTGTTGCGCCAGTGACTCTGCCGACCGCATTCCCTTTGGTGGTAAACAAGTTCAGCAAAGCTTCCATGATGGCCTGACCCTTTTGCTCCTTCTCCGTGTCCACGACACCGGGCATTCTGTGTGGGGCAAGAGTTAATAGATTAGTTGTGTGCTAAGGCCTTGATAGGTTAGGCTACTTACTGTGGAGGTGGCTGTTGTTCCTCCAGTAAACCATTCGCTTCTGCGTCAAGGAAACCGCCGACCACTTGACGACTGTGTAAGCGATGTGAATCTAAATATAGAGAAATAAATGAACGCAATTAAATAAATATCATGTGTCACAATAAAGGTGTGTGCTCTCATTATTATTCCAACTAGATGGGAACAAGGACCATAAACAGTGGCACTTTTAGATATGGCCAACAAATTAATAAAAAATATCCGATTCTCGCAGCTGCCAAAAAAGCTAGCAGTTCGTATATATTAGTATATTTTGTTTTGGTGGTAAAAGTATGATGTATTTTGGGTCGTGACTCAACTAGATCTTCAAATTAACCAACAAAAATAAATAATTTCAAAGCGTTGACAACCCACTAACCATTAACCATTGCACAGACTCCTTAGAAACAATTTGAAAATTCTTGAAAACTCTTTTGCACAATGACTTTGACTAGTTTTTTTTAAAGTTCCGCGAAAATTGCTCCTTCCTTCGGCAAGATTTCACTTTAATAACAAACGTTAGTTAGGTGCGACCAGACGGAAATTTTTAAAATATATTCCTTATCGACGGTATATATTAAATACAGATTTCCGATAACTTTAATTGATTGCTTTAATGTGGGGGATATCGGTATATAATTCTAAAAAGGCGCATCATTTGAAACTACTTTTTATTTTGCTTTGTTTGCTTACTCTCATTATCAAAATTAATTCCGTGATAAGCTATTATCATAAATTGTCTTTACCGTTGATAATGTTCAATCAGTTAATGTATTATCATTAAACTTTCAACTTTCATTCAAGAAATCCATTCTTCTATTCGATATGCGTAGCAAAATTCAATGTGAAATATTTTTGCATTAAGAAATTTATTTATTCAGGAACTCAGGAAAAAATGCTTAGAAGCAGCTATCGATGGAGGGCAGAGAGCCGTCGCAGTACTTCCAGGTAGCCCAGGCAGACCAGCCTTGTTGTCCAAGGATCTTCTGAGCGCAACGGACAGAGTTGGTGATGTCATCGGTCAACAGAGCGTTGCAGCTGAGGGAGCACTCGTTGTAGGAGAAGCGACCGGTATCAGGCTGGCACCAGTACAAGTTGTTGATCTGGAAGATTCCATAGTCGTGGGAGCCGTCGGAGTTCTCAGGGCCAACCACGCCAGTGCGGTAGTTGCTCTCGTGGTCAGCAATGCAGGTCCAGCGAGCCAACTGGTCACGGGGAACACCCATGTCGGACATCTCGCGGGCCAAAGAGCAACGATCCATGGTGCGACCGAAAGCGGGGGCGGCCAAAGCCAAAGCAACCAAAACGATGAAAGCCTTCATGATTGTAAAAATTCTTCAGTGAACTGATGTTGAATGACTGAAGCGGCAGCTCTTTTATAGTTTGAAAATATCTGCATATCTGCGTTTAGCTTAATCCAAAGTTCGAGTAAGATATGAAGTGGAAGATAGTCATTTAAAATAAGGTTTAAGTACTTGGAGTTGATAGCGCATTCTACGCTCCCCCTGGGATCATCATCGATATAATTTTTTGAGATTAGCCAGTTGGTAAATATGGGGGTTAAGTACATTCAGTTTTTTTCCACACTAACGATAACAGTTTGGAGATATCTTGCCCTTTAAAAACAAAATCATTCCAGATATTCATAATTATTTGGGCTTTCAACAGGGAAGGTCCACCTGGTTCATCTGGAAGGAGTGGTTATGGATCTCTGCCGTCCATCGACAGCCGCTTCTAAGTGTGAATAAAAGCTTGTGGAGTTTTGAGTCATTGAACCATATATAATGTGAACATGGGAAAATTGAAAACTTGCAAGCAACAGTCGCCACTCTTGGTATTAAAAAAATGATATGTACTAAGACATTGACAAGCCATTAATCACACTTCCTTAATCCAAAAGCTTATCGCAAATGGAGCATTTAAATAATCAGTGGGAGGCTACAAGTTGAAGATAACAAATTAAGCTTATCTAAGACAAAGTGGAAGCTTTATCATATAGATTGCAATTATTATTTTTATGGTTGTATTTTGTTAAAAATTAGTTCATTTTAAAATTTTTTTGAAGACATAAATCAAATAATAATAAGTGGTTAAGATATAACTTCAACCAAGGAAGTTAAATATGGCTAAGCAACCCTCATCGGATTTAATTTCTTTAATTGTTCGATAGGACATTTTAATTTTAATAATAACACAAGTGTTATCATAATAAAATGTACTTCTTCTATTTTTTCTTTTACTACTATTCTCTTCAATACTCACATGCGATTCAATAATGTTAATTGGAGTCGTTTTTAAACTTTCTGAGTCGACAGGAATCATAGCCGAACCAACTAACTTCAATAACGAAACAAATGTGAATTAGAAAATGTATTTTATTAGGAACTCAAGGAAAAACAGCTTAGAAGCAGCTGTCGATGGAGGGCAGGTAACCATCGCAGTACTTCCAGGTGGACCAGGCAGACCAGCCCTGCTGGCCAAGGATCTTCTGGGCGCAACGGACGGAGTTGGTGATGTCATCGGTCAACAGAGCGTTGCAGCTGAGGGCGCACTCATTGTAGGAGAAGCGACCGTTGGCAGGCTGGCACCAGTAGTAGTTGTTGATCTGGAAGATACCGTAGTCGTTGGAGCCGTTGTAGTTCTCAGGGCCCACAACACCGGTGCGGTAGGAGCTCTCGTGCTCAGCAATGCAGGTCCAGCGAGCGAGTTGGTCACGAGGAACACCCAAGTTGGACATCTCACGAGCCAAGGAGCAACGGTCCATGGTGCGACCGAAAGCGGGGGCGGCCAAAGCCAAAGCAACCAAAACGATGAAAGCCTTCATGATTATTGTAGTTCAGTGAATTGTAAACTGATGTCGTATTGCTGGAAACTTGGCGCTTTTATAGGAGGAAATTATCTGAACTGTTCAGTCAAGTATCGTTATCTGTAGTACTCCTTACTATAAGATGTCTTACCCTAGACATATCTATAATTTTAATATTAATGTCTAGAGTTTTTGCTAATAGCTGTCTGAGCTAGTTAAGATAATAACAAACCACAATTTTAAACAATTTGTGAATCCCCGTCTCGATGGAGATAAGAACGCCAACATAGTAGAATATTTAGGAGAACTTAAATATAACACCTTATCGATTGTTATGTAATTTTTTTAAATGACATTTCAAAATGTATCTTATTTTTGTATAAATTTATCATGATTCTTATTACGGAATATTAAATTAAAAACTGTTGCCTACTTTCGTGCGCACATGAGCTAAGTATCTTAGAAAATGTCCATCCGTCTTATACTTGCTGTATAAGATATATTTTTTCTGATGGTAAAAGTCTTTATTATCCGTAATATCCTTAATAATTATATGTTATGTATTATATTTATTGTTTAATTATAATGTTTTAAATTGCGCATACAAAACTGTTTCAATTAGGTTACCAACTGATTGAGTGAGATTCGTATTTTAAGTGTTTAGTACTTCGAAACGAAAAGTACTTTAGATAATTCTTATACTCGTACGGAGATAATTTTTCCCTATAAAAGCGACAAGTCGTTCAGTCTTTCGACATCAGTTCACTGAAGTATTCTTACAATCATGAAGGCTTTCATCGTTTTGGTTGCTTTGGCTTTGGCCGCCCCCGCTTTCGGTCGCACCATGGACCGTTGCTCCCTGGCTCGTGAGATGTCCAACTTGGGTGTTCCTCGTGACCAACTCGCTCGCTGGACTTGCATTGCTGAGCACGAGAGCTCCTACCGCACTGGTGTTGTGGGCCCTGAGAACTACAACGGCTCCAACGACTACGGTATCTTCCAGATCAACAACTACTACTGGTGCCAGCCTGCCAACGGTCGCTTCTCCTACAACGAGTGCGCCCTCAGCTGCAACGCTCTGTTGACCGATGACATCACCAACTCCGTCCGTTGCGCCCAGAAGATCCTTGGCCAGCAGGGCTGGTCTGCCTGGTCCACCTGGAAGTACTGTGATGGTTACCTGCCCTCAATCGACAGCTGTTTCTAAACTGTTTCCCTGAACTTCAAATAAATATCTTAGTCTGAAATTGAAGATTGTCGTCTTTTTATAATTAAGGATAATGCGATGATTTGTTTTGTATTGTAAATTTAAAGATTTATTCGTAAATGTTTAAACAAAATCTGTATAAATATGAAGTAATAATTAGGTGTAGAAATGATTAGCCTAGGTCAACTAGTACCGACTGACTTAAGAGTTAGGGACCCGATTTGAAGCTGCCACCGAATCTAAGCTAAGAAATACTCGTTAAAGTTTTGCATATGATGAATGGAAATGGATGCTTATAGCTAGAATTGCTTTTGTATTGCACAGGAGCTGGAGTATCTGATCTATGGGCGTCTAGTAAAGCCCAGAGGGTAGATCCGTGACCTTGGAGCCTTGGGTGTAGGATCGCGTGCGTGAGGAGACATTGGCCGAGTGTTGATTGGCGGCAGGATAGTCGTGCATTCGCATGGCTGGATTGCTGCTGAAGTAGATCTGCTGATTGCTGCGCGACTTCTCCCTAACCATGCCCGGAGAGTCCTGTGTGGGATCGTGCGTGGAGGCGAAGGCTGCCTCCAGACGTTCCACATTCTTGGTCACGCGACGTGCTTGCAGAGCGGCAGTGAGATCCGGTTTGGGATACTTCTGAGGTGTGTTCATGCCCGTCATAAAGAAGACACCGTTAAAGTGCTGTGCCGGTGGCGCTGGAGCTGCTGGCTTGCTGTTGGAAACGGAGACTTGTCTCTCCACCTGCACCGTTTGCTGTGCAGTGCTATTCCTTAGAGCGAGCATTGTGGGATCGTGTTCGTCGTGCCGCGCATTCATGATGACATCGAGCAGCTCACGATTGATGCTCGCATTGTAGGCGGTCGCTGTGGTATTTGCCTCCGTTTCGGGCACATCCATGACATAGGACTGATGCTGCTCAGCATCATTGGCATCATAGTCCACTTCATCGAAGAAGGTCTGCATGGCAGCCAATCGTTCGACTGCAGCTGAATCGCCAGGCATCATCAGGCCATATTGAGAGCCCTCCTGCTCGGAGCAATCGGTGCGTGGTACGAGATGGGCCAGAGATCGGGACTTGCGTGGCGGTTGTGGCACAATGTTGACGGGAACAATGTCTTGTTCCTGTTCCACAGCGGCACGTTGATGTTTGTCTTTACCGGAGCTTGCCTTCGCCTGGTTGGAGATCTGTTTCTCTGCCTCGCTCACAATATTGTCCAGCTCCTCGATGACATCTTCTATGGTCGCCGCATCATCGTCATCATCATCGTTTATTTTCATCTGTGATTTTCGTGATTGTTTGTGATGCTTCGACTTTGAGGGCAGCACGAGAATGGGCACTGGACTCAACGAAGCACCCGTCTCCGAGCTGCTAATGCCCTCATCCTCGTGTTCCGAGCAGCTCTGCTTGCTACCTCCGGGAATTTTCGTTGTGGGAGGCACTTGGCGCGGCAATACAACTGGTTGATGCGCCTCGACCGGCTTAAAGTTGGACTCTTGAGCGCCCTGCAGCCGAAAGATCTCACGTTGCAGCTCGGCACAGCGCTCTTGCAGGCGTCGCTCCATCGATGTGAGCACTGTCTTCTCCTCGTGCAGTATTTGCACACGACGCTCGAGTATAACCATTTGACTGCGCACACGATCTGCATCTCGCGCCTGCGCCAGCATCTTGTCTACATCGATGTGCAGCTCGTTAAAGCGCTTCAGCTCGCTGCGCAATGCATCCAGCCAGGGTGACGATGAGGAGATGGTACGCGCCAGCGTGCTAGTCTCCAGGCCCGCCTGGCACAGCTCTGCTTGGATATAGAGACGTTGCTGCAAACTCACGGCACTCTCAATGAAAGTGTTGAGAAATCTGAGAGGTAGAAAGAGAACGAGATGAGAGGATATTCCTTATAAGTAATCCTAAGAGCATAGATTATTCCATATAAGTTTTCTTATTAAGTATTCCTAAAAGGGTATTCCTCTGATGGTATTCCTTAGAGGGTATTCCTCAGAGTCAGGGAATATGACTTACTTGATTCCCGCGCATTGCAATTCGCCGGAGCCGCCGCCACTGTTCAGAATGCCAATAAGTAGACGAAACCGCACGGGTTCACTGCATCGCAGACGCAGCGTAGACATCGCCTCCGAGACAGCGGTGTGTCCGGCGGCGCTAATCTTCTGTCCGCCATTACCCTGGCCGAAGGGCTGTCGATCGCAGGCTGAAGCGAGCAACTGCAACGCCAGAATGCGTCCCCTAATACCCTGTCCGGTAGCGGAGGAGGCGAGCGGCATAAGACCGACGGGTGTGTTGCCTAAGCGGGCTATGGCATCCAGAGATCGGGAACAGCAAATGCTCAGGCATTGTCTATTGGATTGATAAAAAGGTTAGGATAATGTCTAGACATTTATTGGGCTGGTCTACTTACAAACAGGAGAGCTCGTCGAGCAGCGCACGACGCTGATAGCTCTGTGGATTGCGTGACATGGCCAGGGAGTTGGTGCCTCCAGCGAGTGGAGCAGGTGCATTGCTTGCTTGGGCCATTTGTATGGCGCGCAGCACCTCCAGCAGGTGACTGATGCCATCCGAGGGTGTGGCCACAAACTCCTGCACGAAGCTGGGAAAGGAGACGCGCAGATCGGCGCGCAGCTTGGTCAATAGATCGGTAATAGAGCCAAACTGACGCAGTGACATCTCGCTGTCACTCTCCGGTGGTGCTGGTATGGGACTTCTGCGGGGTAAGATTAAGGTTTGCATTATGTTGCTACGCTTTTTCGGGAAGATTTAACTATATAAAATTATGAAACCACACTCGTTTAATTTATAAAGCTAGGTTTGAATTGAAGCTTGGTATACGTTTTTTCTGAAGTGCTGAAGAGAGCGCAGTCAAGTTTTAAAATATAAATAATCTGCTGTTAACACTAAATAATATTGCCTCTTAGTTTAGTGGATCTAGATATTATTGGATCTGGCATATCGGAATGCATTTAGACGGACAGACAGACGAACAGATTATAAGGCTTATGGGATAATCCCTCAATTAACTCACTTATAGCCCGAATGTTTGGCTGGCAGCGTGGCAGCTTTGTAGTCGGCTTCCTTAATATTGCCGCCTCCATTGATGTTGACATCATAGATGGACTGCACTTTGGCTGTGCCGCTGCCCTTGGTGAACTTCCTCAACGACTGCACATAATCCTCGGGATTGTAGACAGGCGGTCGCTGGTTCTCCTTGCTATAGACGGGCGCCTGTGGCCAGCTCTGCTCGGAGCCGGCCATTTTGTAGGAGGCCAACGAGCCATTCAAGCTGCTGGCGCCGCATTTGTTGGTGCCCGAGACGCTGGAGAGAGCTGGCGCTGGCGGGGAGGCCTGCGATGAGGCCTGACCAGCAGAGGTCTCTTTGTGCGACGGTAATTTGGGCGAGGCAATCTCGCACACGCTGGGTGCCATGTCGAACTGCGGCTGCTGATGGTGTCGCTGCAGCGTCGAGCTGTCACTAGAAAGAAGAAAAAAAAGTATGGAGGGAAGTCGTTTAATAAATGTTATTGGCTTGGCCTGGCGCATTACTCATGCAGAACTCGAATTGCGGATTTCGTATAAACTATAAATACTACGGGCTGGGTTGGGGACGACAGCTCGTTACGCACCGGAAAAACAAGACATTCAGTTTATTGAGCATTTTACGGCACGCGGAGAGGCAATCGAACAGGTGGCAGACCGAAAGACAAGTCAACAGACCGACTGACAGACAGATAGACAGACAGACAGATAAGGCGCTGTCAACGACACCTGGTGAGTGGCATGTGGGCTGCCGTTTTGGTTGGGGACTGTTTCCTTGCGCCAACCGTTGACAACTGATCGAACGCCTCGCTGCCAGATTGAATCGTTGGCACTGGTGGTTACTCAATTTTGTGTAAGCAAAAAATATTGTAAAATTTGTTGAATTAGCATGTCAATATCCAACGATATCGGCATTAAAGGCGTGCACTTTCACTAGCCGATAGAGACACACATAGCGCAAGCAATGGAGAGCGAGAGAGACAGAGATCACGCTGATCTCTTGATAAAAGTCTGACTGACATGTACCGTTAGCTGACAATGCGATCTAACGGCACACGCGTATCTCTGTGAACTGTGCGTCGTCGTCGTCTGCCTATATGCAAATGAGTTTCAGTCTCAGTTTTGAGTTTTGAGTTTTAACTGGGAAATTATGACGTGCCCCAATGCAAAGCTAAGAAATTTTTAATGTTGCTCGTTTTTATCAAATCAGACGCATCAGTCACGTATTTAGCTGCTGCATACCGTGCGTTCACTCCGTCATTCCATTGAATTCCAATTGTTCTTGCAACAGGTGTGGCCCAAGCCAAGGCAATGAGTAGACTCCAACTGCAGCTCGACATGTGCGGGAGGTAATTGCATTGCGTTGTGGTGATTAACCATTTCTCAATGATTGCCGTGAAAAAACCCCCCAGCATAAAGTGTGGAAAGATCATGGTAAAAGCAAGTATGACTAATTAGAGGTTGTGCTCAACTGTAAGATACCTTTTTGGAACAATCTATATCATATATTGTCAATGTGCCTAATAAAGTTGAGATTGATATGTGTAGAATTTGTAGAATTTGTAGAAATTGAGAAATAAAAGCCCATGAACTGAATCATATTCTCTCAATGAGCCCAATAAAATTGACCTTGATGTGTGTAGAATATGAAATTAAGAAATTTAATATAATTTTATATAAAGTAATGTTCCACTTTTATTTATAAACAGCTTATTTGCTAATAATTTTTATTTTTATATAGATTTATCTAAGTTTACTGTCCAAAAGTATTACTTTAACAACAGAGTCCTCATCTGGAATCTGTTGTTAATAGTCAAACTTATAATCTAATAAAATAATTGGTATAACATCCAAGGTAAGTATTTAATATACAAGGTAAGTATGCTAAAAATGTTGTATGTCTGCCAAAAAAACTTGAAGTGATGATTAAGTTTCGTATTTGAGAAGCCGGCAATGTTGAAAGAACATTTTAACATGCGTAAGATCAACTGAAGTGTTGTCACCAAATTTGGTAGCTACAGCACTTATCATTCTAGAGATCTGGCTTTTAAAATGAGCGGTCAGACAGAAAGTCGGAAAGACGCATACGCTTAGATTACGCATACGTAATGGAGTCCAAAAAAACTGCTAAACTTTATAAACAAATTCATCTAACACAAATTCATTATACCCAGCTGCCCCATTCATGAGCCGGGTATCACATGTGGTTGATCGGCAAATTGAAAACGTGCGCAGCAGATGAAGAGCAGCATCGAATTTGCATAAATCAATTTGAGCAGACAAAAACGAGAGCAGCCAACGATGAGGAGAGCAGAGCAAAGCAAAGCAGCGGAGAGGAGAGACCTGCTCTCGATGAGACACTTGAGACAGCTGGAGTTGGATAAAAGTGCCTAATGGAAATGCATTTACATGTAACATAAAAGTGAATCAACGTCGCTGTTGCCACTGATAAGTGATCAATTTGAAAAGTCTGCTTAATGCAGCAATAAAACTGGTCGTCGCTGTTGCTGTCAGGTTGAAATGAACTAACACAAAACAAACAGTATAAAAGAAATACATATTTGCTATTTTATTGATAACGTCAATCGAAAGTTGCACATAAAACTTTTTTTAATACTGCCAAACACAATTCGTGGTCGCAATGTTTGTCGATCAAGTCAAGTGATAACAATCAATGCAATGCACTCCATAAATATGTAAGTGCGATCAGCAAAGTAATCAAGTGTTGTCCGATGACTTGGTCAACAATTTGGCTAGCCAATAAATTCAGGCGCTAAAATTTTAAGAGATCCGGTATGGCTCTAATCACGTATTATTTATCTATCTATTGATTTCCAGTTCGTTCTAGAATTGACAATTTCGATTGCCTTTATCTTAATAAACAAAATTGATTGCAATAAGAAAGAAATAAATAAACAAAAAGCTTGCGATATTAAAAAAAAAAAAAAAAAAAAGCAAACCAAAACAAAATTAAACATAACAAAAAAAAAAAAAAAACAAACAACAATTTAATCTATAACAAAGCAAAGGCTTTGACGACTTTGAAATACACTACACTCATTATTAGGGACCAACTTCATTGTACTACAAATATGCCTATTATTTAGTAATAGTTTATAAGAAAAATCTATTGTCATGCTTTCAATTTTATGGCGTACAAAAAAAAGTGCCAAAAAAATCACACGCTCCAGTGATCATTAATCAAAGTGCTGGAGTATCGCGTACTTTTCAAGTATCCCATTATTTTCAAGTGTTACCCGTGTATTATTTCTATCAATGAAAATATAAAAATGGGAGCAAACCATGCAAAACTCTATACTACTTATTTATATATGATAGAAGTGGAAACACGCCACCCATTTAAGTGCTCAGGTGACGCAAATCATTGGATGATGAAGAAAATAAATAACTGAGATATAATATAAGGGAAGGGCTGAGACATTTAGTTTGTAGATTGTTGTGTGCTTGTGGTCAATTATGGATCCATAACCCTTGGCTTTAATCGAATAATGCCACGCAAATCATGTGTAAAGTTGCCTTTCTGATAGTCAACAAACATTTCATCATTGTGTTCACAAAGGTTCATTGAATTTTCTGGGAGAAAGGGAAAAGACCTCGAATCTCGACGTAGCTGATTAGCATAATTGTTGTTACGACTACGACTATGGCTACGACGATGTCTACAATGGAACCAAGGCCTGGGATCTCTTTAGTTTTTTTTTTCGGCAACTACTTAGAAAGGGCTGAGTTTAGTGATGTCTGGTTGTGAAGTTAACAACTTGTCAATGAATGCGTCTTAATCTGTTATCTCTTTAGTTCGAGATTAATTTGCAGATTTGTCTGCTGTTGAATTTTTATGGACCTCACCGGGCTTGAGTCAAGTGAAGTCAATTGAAGCTGAAAATGAAGTACCCATAAAACTGAGAGGCTAGATCAAAATAGAGCTGTGGTCGGACATTAAACTTGGGGAGCCACACAAAACGTGCAAAAGATGGGAACTTGGAACTTGGCGAAGTGCACGTGAATGAAAAATATGAAGTGCAATTTGAGTCTCGAATAGCTCGAATGCCGCACAATGAATAAATAACTACGTTGAACATGCAACCTCACTGATTGCGTGAACAAAGCCTCAACTCGTTGAAGTCTCTCTCTCTCTGCTCTCCCCTCTCCATGTCCAAGACAATGCCAGCTGGCTAAATATTTTGAATTAGTTACGTTATAGAGCTAGGAAAAAAAAAACGCACACACAACTGAGAAATAAAATAAAAGAGAAGATAATTGTGGCAGCAAACATGCGTGCGAGGTCATGATTTCGACTGAGTGTGAATACTTTGAGTGTACGTATGTGAGTGCATAGCTTAAAGTTGTTTTGCTTTGCACTTATCGGAAATTCGCAAACTTTGCCATAAATCGCGTAATTACCAATGTTATCAGCTTGCTAAATTTTATAGTGGCTGCTGCAACCTGCATTTGTGATTGAGTCTAACTCAATGTGTGGCAAGTTGAACCTCAGCTTACGATGGGGGCATTCGCTGCTTATCACAATATAAACTGCCTTTATTTACTTGAGGCGGGGCACCCCCATCAGCTAGCATAAGATTAATATTTATCCAACTGCATTAGGTTCACATTCTGAGTTCGTATAAATACTGCAACTTGCGCTCAGGTCAATCAACAGTCACTCGACTTCCACTGCATCAACAACTTCAACTTGCAATCATGAGAGCTTTCATTGTTGTCGTCTTGGCAGCCCTGGCCCTGGCTACTCCCGCCCTGGCACGCACCATGGATCGCTGCTCTCTGGCCAAGGAAATGGCCAAGTTGGGCGTGCCCCGCGATCAGTTGGCCCGCTGGACTTGCATTGCTGAGCATGAGAGTTCATATCGCACTGGCGTCGTGGGTCCCCCGAATTCGGATGGCTCCAATGACTACGGCATCTTCCAGATCAACGATCGCTACTGGTGCCAGCCGCCCAATGGCAAGAAGTCCAGCAACGGCTGCGGACTCAGTTGCAAGGCTTTGTTGAGCGATGACATCACCAAGTCGGTGCGTTGTGCCCAGAAGGTGTTGCAGCAACAGGGATGGCCCGCTTGGTCCACCTGGAAGTTCTGCAATGGTCATTTGCCCAGCATTGATCCCTGCTTCAAGTAGAGTTTGCAATTGTAATCGGAGAAGATTATACAATAAAAAGAGCAATGCATAATGACGACCACTTTCCACTTGCTTTATTGACCAACATTTTGTGGCAAAGCTGTTGATGACAGCAGTCGATTAATGAACTCATTATATCGCTCTGCAGCAGCAGCAGTAGATATATCTAAATAAAATCGAATTGGTTGCATTGGCAATTTAAGAAAATTGCTAAATTGTCCTCGCTATTCCCCTGCACAGCACAGTTTAGGCCTTTTTGGCCAACATGCTGTAGAAAAGTGAAATTTTATATAATGGCCCACACATAACCGAGCCATTATGACAGTTTACTTGGCCAGCCAGCTAGCCGGTGAGACGTTTGGCCAAAACGAATGATATCTATAAGAAAAATTATTGCAAAATGCCAACTGGCAACATGGGCATGGCATCGAAGTCGGTGTCGAAGTTGCGAGTTGCGAGTTGCGAGTTGGAGACGCAGCTAATGGCTGGAAAACAAGTTAATTTAATTTCCAATCGTAAAACAAATTACGTATGAAAGCATGCCGTTATCGTGCCGTTTATCTAAGAGTGAGATGGAATAATACAGAGAGTAAGACAGAGAGATATAGATGTGGCGAAATGCCAACGACTTTGTTCGCGTTGAAAATTTCGTCTTCGATTTGAAATGATTTCAATGCAATTGCGAGTAAGGCGGCGGCCTCCTCTGCCCAATGCACAATGTAGGTCTATTGCGATTGCCATTTGTGACTCGCTTGGCCATTTTGAGTTGCTGTTGTGTTTAGGCCTTGTCATCGCCTGTAAATGTTTGCGCACCAAAATGGTAAACAACTCGACTTATCTGGTCATCGATGGTAACAAATCTGTATCAATTCTCAAGGGCCTCTCGATAGGGTTGAATGACTTGGCGCAAGTGCCGCTTTGGTCAAAACCAGAAATATGTTTCCAATTTGAGATTAAAGTGGAATTCATATCAAATATGTTTTGTACATGAAGTTATTCAATTTTTAGACTAATTTTTTTAGATGTATAGATAGTGAATTATGATGTAAGTTTATTTAATTTTCTTTAAGAAACTTTTAAACTTTAAGTTGATGTTGAGTTCAGAATATGAAGAAAATTAGACAAATGAAATATGTTGACTATCTTCTTAAACTTTCATCAGTTTAATATGTGAGTAGTAACTTTAGATAATTTTGAGTCAAGTATAGAAATTTTAGAATTTTAACCAAGTAAGTTATGCTGAACCTTTTCTTAAACTTTCCGTTTTAGTAGGTATTTAATCTTATAAATATTCGTAGTACAAAGTTTTTGCACTTATTAATAAAGTTTGAAGAAACAGTGAAAATTTCAGTAGTATTTTAAACAAAAGAGTTATGGTAAGTATTTACTTTCAGCTTTATTAATTAGTAAAGCAAACTTGAAAAATCTTAGGAATAGTTTTTGCATTCTTTAATGAAGTAAACTCATTTAAGAAGCAGTGAAAACAGTTTTCTGATTAATCTACTTGAAGCATGTAAAGATTGTTGCACATTATAAGCAGGAAAACTTTTTGTATACTCTTTAATCTATTCTTTCCGCGCACAAATTAATTAAGAACACTCTACGGAAAAACTCACTTTCTCTAGGATTAATCAACTGCTCAAGCTAAAAACTTATAAGTAGTACTTTCTTCTGTGGTCTGCTTGTGGAGTACTTCCAACTATCATTTATGACAGACTGACATGACATGTCTTCTAAGCCCTCACTTAAGCTCAGCTCAGAGTTGATAAATCGCCTGTTCTCTCAACTGTTCGTCAACTTTCCCGCATTCGTCTTCGTATACACATTTCGCATAAGAAATCGCATTTTAATCATCCTGCTATTATACAACATTCTC
Source organism: Drosophila albomicans (assembly GCF_009650485.2). NCBI lineage: Eukaryota > Metazoa > Arthropoda > Insecta > Diptera > Drosophilidae > Drosophila > Drosophila albomicans. The sequence continues at coordinate 42,862,583 of NC_047629.2, read as the reverse complement.
TGGCCACAAGAAATTTATCACAGCCTTTTTCGGACAGCTATGGCTCATCATAAAAGAAGAGGTATATAATAATAAAAAATGAAAAAGAAGAGACGAGGTTTCTCCGCTCGTGTTAAGCCGACACCTTGCCAAATTGTTTTAAAGACGGACGCTACAAGAAATAATAATAATAATAAAAAAGACACCCAACCAAAGACGACAACAAGACAGGGAACTGGCCACCTATTTCCAACTGAAACAGAGACTGCGATCAAGACTGAGTTGTTGTTTGTTGTTGTCGTTTTTTGTTGCCCCTTTTTTTAAGTGGTTTTTGATGCTGGCAGAGATTAAGTCACCGCTGCGATGTCTTGTCATGAAAATGTTCTCATGCCAGTTCCATTTCTTTAGCCCATTTGCATAGGGTTCGCAGTGGGTTGGGATGGAACTGGAAACTAGAGTGTGAGGGTTTTGAATGTTGTAAATTTTACCCACAGCGAGACAACAAATGGCAGATAAAACTATTAACAGAATTTAGCAACAAACAATGATAGAGAAATGTGGCCACTTTTCAGTTGTCAAGACAACGTCGAGATCCCATTTTCCCAAAGCTGTCAACTCTTGAATTGTACGCGGTATCTTTTGGGATCCCCAAGCACTGACTTTTGTCAGCTTTTTTTTTTGTATTTTTTGATGGCAGCTGTCATGCCTGACAGACGGGCGCTTGACTTTAAATTAAAATGAGAAAAGAAAAACATAACGAATTGGAAATACGCTACGTAACTGAAGTACTTTAGTATAAAGAGAGCTGTTTAAATACAAGTAGAAAACTTGAAATTAAACTTGACAGAAATACTATATAAATACTATAGTATGTGCTTTAAATTCTATAACAGATAATTTAAAGAGCACATATATACATATTTATATATTTAAATATAGTTGTTATAGACAAAATTCAATCGATTTTAATAAAAGCACAAAATTTAAAATGAAGCTTGACAAAAGTACTATATGATATAACACTATAGTATAAAATACTGTAAATACTATAACAGATAGTTTTAAGAGCAATTTAAATAAATGCATGAACGACTGACTAGTCGAACTCTCTACTCCCCAACAACTTTGTAGAGTATTCAAATATTCGACATCTTACAATAGTTGCAAGCACTGCAAGATTTTCCAGCTTGGCTTGGCCATTATGATTTTCACCGAGATCTGTTCGCTACAGATTGCGCCCACCGCATTGCCCTTTGGTGATATATCACCAACCCGAGAGCCCGTCCCGTCGCTCGTATAATATAATTAAGGTTTATATCACAGCGGGGAATCAAAAAATTGAGATTTTGACATAGTTACGTTTGGTTTGCCAGGTGAAATGTTTATAATTTGTAAGTCGAATTTGTGGTATGACAGGTTGCGAGTAATTGATGCCAAAAGTAGTTCAAAGTTGTCGTTGGGTTGTCGCTGGGTCGTCGTTTCGGCTCGATTACCATTGACAAAGACAAGTCAAGATCATGTTTACTTAACCAACTGGAAAACAACAAACAACAGTTTGCTTTTTATCCGTTTTTCGGTAATGCGATACGTTGACATTGTGCAAGTTTAAGCATTGCCTAGGCATCATGTGGCATCATCATTTGCTTCCCCATATATCATATAAGTATATAGAACACTCGATATACTCATCATCTAAACAGATATCTCCCGCTCTCCATCTCTCTTTCCATCTCTATCTTGATCTCAATCACCCTTTCTCTTCTTCTATGCGCTCTGTTGGCTTTAAACTTTGACTAACATGGCCGCCACTTTAAAGAGACTTTGCTTTAAGATTTCTCATTTATTATCAGAAATGGGCAACAGTTTAGAAGCAACCGTCAATGGAAGGCAGAGAGCCATCGCAGCCTGCCCAGGCAGACCAGCCTTGTTTGCCAAGGATCTTCTGAGCACAACGGACAGAGTTGGTGATGTCATCGGTCACCAGATCTTTGCAGTTGATGGAGCACTCATTGTGGGAGAAGCGACCGTTGGCAGGCTGGCACCAAAACAAGCTGCTGATCTGGAAGATTCCATAGTCTTGGGAGCCGTCGGAGTTCTTAGGGCCAACTGCGCTAGTGCGGTAGTTGCTCTTCTGGTCAGCAATGCAAGTCCAGCGAGCCAACTGATCCCGGGGAACACCCAAGTTGGACATCTCGCGAGCCAAGGAGCAACGGTCCATGTTGCGACCGAAAGCGGAAGAGGCCAAAGCCAGAGCAACCAAAACGATGAAAGCCTTCATGTTTTCAATTTACAGGAGAAACTGATGTTTTCAGGCAGCGAGGTTTGTGCTTTTATACCTGTACATTACATTACACATTACATGTGTATACATGTGTTATCTTAAGAGTTTATCAAAGCGTCAATTCCGCAGAACTGTTTATCAATATGCAATTAAAGTAATCGTGGTCAAGAAAAGAGGTCAAGAAATGTTTAAGAAAGTAATATGATATTTGTTTAGGAATTATTGTGTTCAGGTGTTCTTTTTTAAATTTGTACTTATTCTGCTTATGAATATGTATGTCTGCTATATCATATAGAACACTCGATATACTCGTCATCTAAACAGATCTCTCCCGCTCTCTCCATCTCCATCTTGATCTCAATCACCCTTCTTTCTCTTCTTCTATGCGCTCTGTTGGCTTTAGGCTGATAACTACGGAACTCAACTGTGTCTGGAACTTTGACTAACATGGCGTGCCATCCGCCATTTTAATTTTTGATAAGAGTGATTCCCCCTAATCGTTATCGAAGCCATCGGCCGTGCCATTCATTAATTTTTCTAGAGGTATCTCCACTCGACTTTTGCGTATTAAAATCAACTCTCTTGCCTTCATTTCTCACAAGTGGAAAACACTTCACGAACACAGTTCGAGCATCTGATAAATAAGTGGCTATAATACAATCTCTCAAAGCGGGTCTGCAAGATGTCGAGATACTCTGATTTCTTTGGTGGGGATCTCACTTGTTATCGTTGCTGTCAGTGATGAATGGTTGCAGAAAAGGAAGAGTGTTTTATTATTTTATTACTTCCTCTGCTAACTTGTTTACATGCTTCCTTCTGGTAGCTCCAATTTTGCTTTGACTCGTATCCGTTAAGGGATTCTTAATGATACATGCTCATAATGTATTTAAATTTATTAGTTGTTCTTTTTACTTTATTCGAAGTTTACAATCAATTTTATGTCTTTCTTACACAGAGACAAAAATTGCGTTCTAAAAACAAGAATCAAACTTTTCATCTTTTAAAAGCAATTGCTTATAGGAACTTTTATTGCATCTTATCTTATGCATAAATTGATATCAATAATTCTTTCTTTTGAGTATTGCTTTTTCTTAGGGCGATCTACTTGGGTAATACCTAACTTTAGTGTATTACAAATTTTATGTATTTATTATTTATATTTTATTTTAATATGACTTATTTTAAATTTTGTCTTGCAATCGAAATTACTATCTCTTTTTTATGGCTTTCCATTTTACGCCTCAGGATTTAACTCTGTTCACCAATTTTAAATTTGCGCTGCTTCTTTTTTTGTTTCTTTCAACTTTATAAATTTGACTTCCTCATAGCTTCAGTGCTTTTCCTTTCTTGCCTCTGGGATTCTTCTATTCGCTTTCTTATTTTGTTTTCTGTTTTCTATTTCTTTTTATTTGCAGTTTTCCACAAATTCTATATCTTTCACCCCTGTTGGCTACTTTTTCTTTCCATGCCAATTAAATCAGCCACAATCCCTGAAGCATTTGAAAATCATACGCCTTGAAGATCACAATTCCCCCTCCCTCTTCTGTATCTACAGTATCTCTTCTCAGTCTTCCAACTTGTTGTTATCTTTGTGAAGCGGCATAACTTTACGCTAGAGTGATTTGATGCGGCGCGCCGGTAACCGCAGTAATTGTTTTAGTTGGTAAGTAGTTGACCCACGCCATGTCGTGGTGTCGCCCCTTCTTGCCCTGAAGAATCACCTTTGGTGAGGGCGCTGAACTGCGGCCCTATGTCAATTACTTATGCAGTACTTTTCTTCGAGTGCTGGGCAGTTTGTGCTAATGTGCACAAATTATAGGAAAGAGTCAAGCAGGTGCTTGGCAGGAGGAAAAGGTCTGCTGACAGTTCCACACACACACACAACTCATTCCCCCCATCCTCTCTTGGCCTCCATTTGTTGGCGAGTATAATTTTCCAGTCTTTGGTTTCCTGCTTTGTTTTAGCCTGTTTCTTGAGACGATCGCTAAGCGGTCTCTCTGTCTATCTCTTGGTGTCTCTGTTAATGCATTGCCACTTCCTTTCCTTGTCTTTGGGTTCCCGTTCCCGTTCCCATTCCTATGCCCGCCTCCCGTTCCCCACTTTTGTTCCCGTTCCCGTTCCCACTCTCGGGCCAAGTGCTCAGCTTATGTGTGTATTTATTGTCAGTTTGAGCGACGTCTACTTGTATAAATTATTGCCCACTGAGTTCCCCCATTAAGAATTCACTGACCGCTTCAAGTCAACGGCCTATTATGAGAGTCCGCAGAGTCTGAAGGGAAGTCTAGCCATTGCTTTTACTCCCAACTATCTGTCTGTCTCTCTGCCGGTCTGTCCTCATCTGTCTTTCGAAATATCGATTCTCTCCATTTATCTTTCTCTTCGAATCTTTAGAAAGCAAGTATGAAGCAACAGTCAATTATGAGAAGTTAGAGAAGAATGAAACCCAAGAGTTGAAAGACTCTACAGAGACTTTGCATTAAGATTTCTCATTTATTATCAGAAATGAGCAACAGTTTAGAAGCAGTCGTCGATGGAAGGCACAGAGCCATCGCAGCCTGCCCAGGCAGACCAGCCTTGTTTGCCAAGGATGTTCTGAACACAACGGACAGAGTTGGTGATGTCATCGGACATCAGATCGTTGCAGTTGATGGAGCACCCATTGTGGGAGAAGCGACTGTCATCAGGCTGGCACCAGTACAAGCTTCTGATCTGGAAGATTCCATAGTCGTGGGAGCCGTCGAAGATCTCAGGGCCCACAAGATCGGTGCGGTAGTTGCTCCTCTGGTCAGCAATGCAAGTCCAGCGAGCGAGTTGGTCACGAGGAACACCCAAGTCGGACATCTCACGAGCCAAGGAGCAACGGTCCATGGTGCGACCGAAAGCGGGGGCGGCCAAAGCCAAAGCAACCAAAACGATGAAAGCCTTCATGTTTACAATTTTCAGGAGAAACTGATGTTTTCAGGCAGCGAGGTTTGTGCTTTTATACCTGTACATTACATTACACATTACATGTGTATACATGGTTTATCTTAAGAGTTTATCAAAGCGTCAATTCCGCAGAACTGTTTATCAATATATAGCTATCGAAGTAGTCGTGGTCAAACATCGAGGTAAAACAAATGTTTAAGAAACTAATAGTTGTTTAGGAATTATTGTTATAAGGTGTTCTTTTATTAACTTTGTGCTTTTTCTGCTTACGAATATGTCTTCTGTATTTCTAATGCCTTAAGTCTTTAATGTAGAACGAAGTCCGCAGTCTCAAAACTATTTATCTTCTGTACTTTTCATGTTCCAACTAATTTAATAACTGAAATTAGTTGCTATTATCTCGAGCGCTTCTTATTTAATTATTCATTTTCTACCTTTTCTATTACTCCCATTTGTATTCTTCTTGTATTTAGCATTTTATGAATCGTCATTGTCATTGTCTGTTTCCTACAATTCTTATAGTATGTTACTTTATAAACTTATAGCTATGTAAGGTACTTCATCATTCCTCAAATCAAAAATTATCTATTCCCTTTAAAGTTTGATATTCTCTATTTTTGGCTTTTTAGTTATTATAACTACTAGTATTATACCGAAAACTCCTCTCTCAATCTTCAGATTTACCTCATCTTTAAATATAATCAGTAAAGAGTTTGAAATGGTTAAAAATTAGCCTACTTTTACTAGATATTCAGCTGTTGGTTATTCATATTTTAAGCAGTAGATTCAAATGCCACTAGTTATAGTTAAACCATTAACCTTGTTAGGTTTGGTTTTGTTTTCGTTTACCAATTATTGGACTGTGGCTATGCTTCAAGTTTTGTTGTGCGAACAATGTTAGAGGCACTATTGATATTCAAAGTAGGCTAACATATGTGTGGGGGCATCTAGCCTGAAGATCTATGTTGGAAGAACTGAACTGAACAGAGCTTGTGTACTTATGACTGCGTTTCATAACGGAACGATGTTGAATCGTCGTTAAACCACTGACTTGGCACATAACCCAAGGCAACAAACAAAACAACACAACACAATACGAATACGAATACAAGTATTTAAACATAGAGTGAACTGCACTTTGCTTTCACGACAACATGGACAGATTCATGGGATGTGATGGCAAGAAGAACTAAAAGACTAACTTAACCGCAACTATGCGAAACCCGTCATCAGGCTGTTACATTAACCCCATTCAAGCGCATGCACTTATGAGAGTACGAGTAGTATGGACTCATGAGTACACTCATCATAAATGATGGGAGGCGGTGGCATTTGCTGTACCCACTCATAAAGTTAGCATCACTTTGAGTTACGAGTTGAAGTAGTTGTTAGCGGTATTCCTTGCTCTCTGGTCTCGCTGATGATCTTTAGACGACCGCAGATTTCTACAACATTTCTTCGCAGATTTCTGCCAAGAAAGTTGTTAACCTCTTCGCTCCAAGACAAATGACAAAAGGCTACTGTAAAGCTAACGCACAACAACAACAAATTTAAAAATAACAACAACAAAAACAAAAAAAAAAAAAAGCTGTGACCCTCTTCGACTAGCTCATGCATTATCGATGAATACCCATGAATACATTCACTTCCCCACCTCTCTATGGGCTCTGCTTTTGTAAACGATACTTCTTCACTTTTACTTTTCTGTTTGATTTACAAGTTAATATAAAAGCTTCTAGCATCATCGTTTATGGGTCAGCTAACAGTTCTGGCCTCAAGAATTTCTGAATACCACCTCATCGCATATGCATGAGGTCGATGAAATGCTGAAACGTTGAAACGTTGTGCCTTTGGGGTCTGAACCGCACTGTGGCTTACCAATTATACATCATTTAGATACAAGACGCCGCTAATTGTCCAATTAAGGCTCGAAATTATAGAAAAAGAAAGCACTGTTACCATAATAGCCCAGCTCAGCTAATTGCAAAGAACAGTTCTTCAACTTGGCCACAAATAGTTGTTGATTCTACAAGTCGATGAGGCATTTTAAGTACTCAAACTAATACTTGAGTGTTTTCCTTATCGAGTGCCCTAACAATGTAAACTGACATTGAATTGTTGTCAATCTTATCGCTACTCAACTGTCCACGTTTCACACGTTTTGCGATAACATCATCTCGAATCCTTCATCATTAATTTGCTGAAATTCTTCCCTTTAACTCTTTGCTTACAAAATTGAACTTGAATTTTGTAGCTTGCTGAATGACAAAAACTTGTTTTCAGTTTGTCTTTCTTTGGTTGGTTTCTTCATTTCCATGACTGAAATTTGAAGTGGTCGCTAATCCAATTCAATGCCTGGCGTTCATAAATAAAGCCATAAAATTAGAAACTTTGGCAAAACAAACAAACAATTTGTAGCGCTGCGTTAGTTGCTCATAAAAACTAGAAATAAAAATAAACCTTTGGCAACATTTTCACTCATAGAAAGTAAACTCGTCGACACCAGGTCAACGCCGAATTATAAACAGACTCAAGACCTATTCATTACCTGTGTCAAAAAGAAAAAAAAAAAACTGGGTTGACTCATGATTCAACTTGGCACTGACAATTCATCCACGACTTCAGGTAATTCATAAAAAAGTCATATAAATTAATATGCAAATAAATATGGCACAACTTCCGCATGAGATCTACAAAGCGGCATCATTGTCACAATTGTCTGGAACGTTGTAGACAACGCTGCTAATATTGCAGATAATTCCAATATCATTAAACAAATTGCAACTACAAAGATTATTGCGAGACGTCAAGCATCTGTGATGTAAACCATACGATCTATAAATTATGGTATATCTAACTCATTTAAGTAGAGGTTCTCTTCATGTGGATGTTAAGCAACTTTAGTATACAAAATAATATTTAAAGCTTCAGACATTTGTCAGTACAAAAAGTTTAATAAAGTTAAAAAGAGTACGAAATGATTATATTATTATATAATTTATTTCGATGGGGAGCGAACGGAATGCAAAAAAAAAGTATTGAATAAAGCAAGATAATGGGAAATCATATCTTAAAAGAACGCAGAAATATCTTAAAGATTGTGATTAAAGAATACTACGTTTTATTTCTAATACTTTACTACTATCTTGAATCAATTTCAGAATGTATAGCTAATAATTAAGATATGAATAAATAAAATATAATAAAAGTAAATAAAGTTTGAAGTTGTTGATTTTTCAATCACTTCAAGTTAATTGATAAGATAGGGAGCAATCAGCAGTCAGTAAGAAACGACTAAACACACCACCAGGTCAACAACTCCTAAGCTTTCTACCTTTTTGCTACCTTTTCGATATTATCTGAAATGAAAACGAATCTGACTTATCACTCTGGGAATCTACCACCTTTTGATTTAGGGGTATTTGCGAAAACAGAGTGTGAAAACTTTCGAAAAGTCCACAGATCACTTCACTTTCTACTATAAACACAAATACCCGTAGATGGGCAGGTGCTCTATAGAATATTAATATAAATTCATGCTTTACAAAAACAATGCTGGAATTAAAAAGCCATTTGTTGGGTGGCCACAAAATCGCGAGACGACGCGTCGCGTCGTGTCGTGCAAATTTTCTCCCATAGAAAGTAAAGTTAAAGACGCAAAGACACTCAGCAAAGTCAAAGCCAGTCAACCACAAAATGACGGCGGGTCAACGCCGATTTATGGCCAACCCAAAACATATTAATTATGATCGCATTGAGCAGAGAATTGGTCGGAAACCAGTTGAACTGGAAGGTGGCTATTGAATTCGAGTTGAAATTGTAGTTGGAGGCAACACAGCTAACAATGGCATACATATTAATTCACAAAAAAAAAAAACAAATGCTAAACAAATAGTGTAAACTTTGGCACCAGTTCCGCATCAACAGATCGTTCAGACATAGCGAACAAAATCAAAAATCGAAGGTGAGTCCACATTGAGTGGACATAATAATGGCCAAAAATATATGATTGACATGTTGCCCAAGGCATCCTCGAGCTCAGCACGAAGTGTACGCAATTATAAGGCGATTGGAATCTATAATCTGATTATCCCCCGGCCACATAGATTGGCAGCCAGAGATTGCTAAATTGGGAGAAAGTGGCAACCGAATGCGCAACGAACCAAAAATTATATCTGTCAAGGCCCGATGACAAGCGACAACTTAGAAGATCTCTATGATGGACAGCAACACGTCTTGTCTTATCGTCAAGGAAGCTTGAAGATTTCTGGAAATTTCACAGAGTTGACAGGCTATGAACAGTTGCTGACGGAAATATATTTTCTATTTATATAAACTCATTTAATTTTAATTAACTAATAGTCTCAATAAACAAAAACTTAATTTCAAATGCATTTTTATTTTTTTTGGCCTTTAGCATAGACACAATTGATTTTTCGAATTTAGTATTCTTTTAGAAGTATTACGGACCTGCGATCTATAGAAACTATCAAAATAATATATAATCTTTTTCATTACAAAAAATTTGTTGTCTATTACACTCATTGTAATCTTTGTTATACTTGCAAAAAGTTATGAAATATTCATAGCAATGAATTAACAAAAATTACTAAATTAAATGAGAATGCAGAATTTCTAATATTGTTTGGCAATTCTCGAATTTCAGATAATTTTGAACCTTTTTTATTAGAGAACGAACCTATCTGCAGCAACTTCCGCTGATATATTGAAAATCTCTGTGAGATAAGCAAGTCCTTAATCATAAAGTCGAACTGTGAATCCCCCTGAAGTGTTCACACCTGTGAGCAGATATCGCATCACTGAGAATGCAAATTGATAGATCTGTTTCAACATACTTGCAATCAACAAATGTGTAACTATACTCGTAGAAATTAATTTCATTGTGGCAACTCAAAGATTAGATATACCTTCATCAACTTCATCATCTGTTGCGCTGACAATCGACATTATCGGGTCTGGAACTTAGACAAACCCTCTTTAGATAAGTGCACACTAAAGATTAAATGTCGCTATAAAAGCAACAGCCTGACGGACTGAGAACATCAGTTTTTCCTGAGAATTGCAAATATGAAGGCTTTCATCGTTTTAGTTGCTTTGGCTTTGGCCGCCCCTGCTTTCGGTCGCACCATGGACCGTTGCTCCTTGGCTCGTGAGATGTCCGACTTGGGTGTTCCCCGTGATCAGTTGGCTCGCTGGACTTGCATTGCTGAGCACGAGAGCTCCTACCGCACCGGTGTTGTGGGCCCTGAGAACTACAACGGCTCCAACGACTACGGTATCTTCCAGATCAACAACTACTACTGGTGCCAGCCTGCCAACGGTCGCTTCTCCTACAACGAGTGCGCCCTCAGCTGCAATGCTCTGTTGACCGATGACATCACCAACTCCGTCCGTTGTGCCCAGAAGATCCTTGGCCAGCAGGGCTGGTCTGCCTGGTCCACCTGGAAGTACTGCGATGGCTCTCTGCCTTCCATCGATGGCTGCTTCTAAGCTTATTGAATAAACTGTGAACAAAAACTAAATTGACCAACAATCTCTGAATTTTAAAGGGTATCTAACAGTTTAAACATTTTCTCAGATTGAAGTGTGAACTTATTACGCATTTATGACTTATCTGAAGTAATTTGCTGTTGGTATTGCTGATATGAAGTGATGTGTTTCATATGGAAATCTCGGATAGATAAGCTAGTCTGTAATGCTAGACGAGCGATATGAAGCCCCTAAAATGTCTGCACGCGTAAGATGCAATCGCAACGTGAAGTCGATGTTAAATAAGTGATTTGGTGATTGCTTTGTCTGGTTTGGTTGTCTGGGACAGTTTGGCCTTTGCGCCCAATAAGCAGTTCAATGGGCCTCTAGCCAATTGCAGTTGCCACAATTAGTTGTGCAGTTAAAGGCAGTTAGTAACAAAAGGGAGCAGAAAAGCAAGCAATAAAGCTTTTCAACTTGGAGATACCCGAAACAAATTGACAGAAAAAGGAAAAACAACGAATTTAGTTATGTATGTTTATTATTTAGTTTTTCGTTGGACCGAAATCTATAACAAGCTTTTTGTTTGCGACCAACTTATAATACCCTTCTACTTATTACGGCAACGGGTATGAAAAACCCAAATCCAATTGCCTAAGCTCGACAAAGAGAGCGTCTTGTCGCCTGACGAGGCAAAAGGTAAGCAAATTGCGGTTACTTCATCAACAATTGCCTCATTTGTCAGGTGTGCAACAACCATCTGTTGAACAGTTGAACTGTTGTTGATCTGCTTCATTTCGAAATGGAACTGAATGTGCCTTAATAACCCATATAAAGAATAGATACGCCACAGTCTTAACACCACCACAGAAATAGAAAAGAAAAGAAATTTTTCATTATACTCGAAATTTGGCCGAAAGTAAGTTGGCCATGGTGTTGTTGCGTGTGACGCCCTGCAAGCCGTAGGAGCGTAGCCAATGCATAAGCTATTTATTATTAACAATTGTTAAATCAGACCGGAACAGTTTTCGTCTAGCTGTAGTAGAGTGAGTACTCGATGTGTATGTAGTACGATGTATATACTCATACTTTTATATGAGTATTCCATTTGTTATTATGTCTCTACGACTGCCCACTGATATTTCTTTTGTTTGTTTGTCTTACACTTCTTTGTCCGCCAAGTGGCATTGTTAGCAGCTCTAGCAACAGCTGCTGGAGGGGGGGATTGGGGAACGGGGAGACTTGGCCGATTCGACGCTCCGATTGTGCCTGGCTCGAAGCGTGCCGTCGCCAATTGAATTTTTCTTTTAGACGCTTTCGAGTACGGTTAAATGTAATTTGTTTTATATATTTATTTTTCTACAGCTATTTTTCTTTTTTTTTTTATTTTTGGTCTTCATCTACCTCTTTTCGACGCACACGCAGCAATTTACAATGTTGCCACAAAATATTTTTATAGCATCGAATGTCAGGCTAACGAGCACTTGCTCTTGCGGCTCCATTCTAAAACGGCATCTCAATGCCAATGCCAACTCAACCAACTTAGCCAGCCGACTCTCGGCTGCCCACGCAGCGATTCTCGAGAGGATTTTTGAATGCCAATGAATGCGCCCAAGTCGAAAAGAAAGTCAAACCCTATTAGCATACACATATAGCATGATTGTATGCGTTATAGTTATAGTCTGTCTGGCTCTTGGCTTCAGCTACCAACAAAGATGTAGATTAGAGTTAGCCAAGAGCGTAGACAGCTTTGATCAAGGGGGGCCATATAGAAATGAGAGCAGCATGACAGTAGTTTTTATTAAGCTATATTGATTACTTTAAATAGAGAATGGGGGCTATTGACATAATTGACATCTTTATGGAAAATGTGTAATATTATGCATACTCTTTTTCGGATATTTTCAATAAATATTAGTGTTGTTTAATAGTCAATATAAAGTCTATTAATCTTTATGTTATTAGAGAGTTGATGATTAAATTTGTCAAAATTGGTATTACAAATTTCGATTATAACGAAAATTTTATAATATCTTTTAATTGGAAATTAATTTATTTTATTAATTGGAATTTTTTTATAATATTAAACTTGCTATTATATATTTATTATATTATTATTGAAAAGCTTAAATTCATCATTCATAATTCATTATAAGTTTTTTTATCTGATTATCGACTCTATAGGTGGTGTATCTTATTTTAATTCATAATGAATATAACTTCGGATCTTATCAAACGGAGTAAAATAGCTGAATAATAAGACAGCTTAGATAACACAGTTTATAATGTAAAAAGAACGAACTGAATGAGCTTAATATCCCCTAAGTTATTGAACCCCCTGACTACGCCCTTGGAATTCCCGTCTTCCACCCATAACATGTGTGGGTGTAGGTCGAGAACAATGGCTCAGACTCATGTCTAAATATAACCTTATGCCGCTACGAGCTACATACATACATACATACATACATCGTATAACGATGACCATGCATCAGTTATTTTTGGGTCTCGGGCTTACCTCGTTCTCTCAATCTGGCGTTTACTTGTTGTATGTATGGTACAACAAACAGTTCTAGGCCAATCCGAAATCCAATTTGGAGCGTTGCATATGCGATTAATGACACGGCATTGAAATTGGGCCACAGCACAACAACACTACAACGCAAACGTTCTCAAAATGTCCACACACTGGCACACACACTTTTCATATTTCTCTTCTTTCGTTTCTTCCTCTTACTCGGGCTCTTTTATTTTTTTTTTTTTCGTTAGCTTTTAAAACGTTGGCTTTCTTGCACTTTGCAGCGTCATCGAAGTCGAAGTTGTCGAAGAAGAAGAAGAGGCACAAATTGAGAAGATTAGCACAAAGCAAAACTCACAACTTGTATGCTACTTAGTTACGGTTGCAATTGTTGTTTTTGTTTTTGTTGTTGCTGTTATACTTGTCGCTGTTGTTGCTGTTGTTGTTGTGGATGCTGCAATAGGCCAGTGCAGGCCAGGCAGAGCCAAGCCGGGCCACAACGACAGAGTCAGATATTCAGAGTCAGAGTCAGCGTCAGCGTCAGAGACGTACTCGTTTTCCCGTTAGAATGCAATCAGCGCGCGCGCTCGCGATGCTGTTAGCTGTTCGAGTATTGGCGGGGCAAAAAGAGATGGAAGGGGCCACAGCACACAGCACTTTTCTAACCAATAAAACTTGTTTCTCTCTCCAGAACGCACAACAACAGTAAGCATTCAAACACTTGCATGTATTTGTATCGATATATCGCGTAATCGTCTGCGACACGTAACAAAACCGTGTGGCGGAGAGGGCGGAGTAGGCGGGCGGAAGATATCGATGCTGATATTAATGGAGCTACCGTTACCACAAATAACGCAAAACAGTTTATAACTTTGTTTTATGCTCCATATTCATCAAACTGACACTTGGGACAGCGATGCGACGATAGAACTTTGTTAGACCTTAAGCACAGCTAACAAAGCTATCGATCGTTCTCAAGCTGATAATAAAACACCAATCGAAACTTCAGCAAAACAACTCTCGCACTTTGCACACACGTCTGATTCATTCGGAAGTCACGCACCGACTGAGCAGAGTTAAGCCAGGCAACCGTAAACTTGGCTTCACCTCGTCTCGACTCAAGCAGCCGATGACAGTTAGTTCGGCTCTCCTCGGTCACTTTCTCAACGTGTCTCACTTGCAAGCTGCCGCTCTTATACAAGCGCTTACGTAAATTATAAGACACTGCTTATACGTGTATATGTATAAGACACAGCCAAGACGAAAGCAAGACATTGCTCATGGACGTATAAGGCACAGCTTAGGCGAGTAGAAGAAGTTCATAACATATTAAAGAACTCTTAAATAAGCTGTTTTAACTCTTAAGTATTACGATTTTGAAGATGTTTTGGAAACACATGATTTTTTTTTAGCTTTTTTTAGTTATATTTATTTAATTATTAGAATCCAGTTTAGAAGCAGCTGTCGATTGAGGGCAGGTAACCATCGCAGTACTTCCAGGTGGACCAGGCGGACCAGCCCTGCTGGCCAAGGATCTTCTGGGCGCAACGGACGGAGTTGGTGATGTCATCGGTCAACAGAGCGTTGCAGCTGAGGGCGCACTCGTTGTAAGAGAAGCGACCGTTGGCAGGCTGGCACCAGTAGTAGTTGTTGATCTGGAAGATACCGTAGTCGTTGGAGCCGTTGTAGTTCTCAGGGCCCACAACACCGGTGCGGTAGGAGCTCTCGTGCTCAGCAATGCAGGTCCAGCGAGCGAGTTGGTCACGAGGAACACCCAAGTTGGACATCTCACGAGCCAGGGAGCAACGGTCCATGGTGCGACCGAAAGCGGGAGCGGCCAAAGCCAAAGCAACCAAAACGATGAAAGCCTTCATGATTGTAAGAATACTTCAGTGAACTGATGTCCAATAGCTTAAAAACTTGTCGCTTTTATAGTGGAAAATTATCTCTGTCCAGGAGTTATCTAGAGTACTTTTCATATCGAAATACTACACACTTTAAATGCTAATCTCAATTATTCAGTTGGTAACCTAATTAAAACAGTTCGTATACGTGATTTTAATATTATGATTTTGTAGACAAATAAAGATAGCCAAGACTTTTACCATTAGAAAAATTTCTTCTTATACGGAGTGTATAAGACTAATTATCATTTCTTAAGATGATGTGCGCATGAAAGTAGGCAATGGATTTGTATTTGTGGTAAAAATGTCTTGATTCGTCGCCATCATATTTTCATACAAAATAAATTAAAATTCGATTTTTTAAAATGTCATTTAAATAAATTACGTAATAATCGAGAAGGTACCATAATTATTGTCTCGTAAACATTCTACAATTTTCGGCGCTCTTATCTCTCTTGGCTCGGGGATTTACAAAATGTTTGAAATTGTGGTCCTAGTCCTATTTGTTATTATCATAACTAGCTT
Source organism: Drosophila albomicans (assembly GCF_009650485.2). Classification (NCBI taxonomy): domain Eukaryota; kingdom Metazoa; phylum Arthropoda; class Insecta; order Diptera; family Drosophilidae; genus Drosophila; species Drosophila albomicans. Next base: position 42,846,958 of record NC_047629.2, on the reverse strand, counting down.
AGACAGCTATTAGCAAAAACTCAAATCATTAATATTAAAATTATAGATAAGAAAGACTACCTATAGCCTGAAGTACCTCAGATAGCGATAACTCAATTGCGCAGCTAAGATAATTTCCACCTATAAAAGCGACAATTTTCCGGCTGTTCGACATCAGTTTACAGTTCACTGAACTTCAATAATCATGAAGGCTTTCATCGTTTTGGTTGCTCTGGCTTTGGCCGCCCCCGCTTTCGGTCGCACCATGGACCGTTGCTCCCTGGCTCGTGAGATGTCCAACTTGGGCGTTCCCCGTGACCAGTTGGCTCGCTGGACCTGCATCGCTGAGCACGAGAGCTCCTACCGCACCGGTGTTGTGGGCCCTGAGAACTACAACGGCTCCAACGACTACGGTATCTTCCAGATCAACAACTACTACTGGTGCCAGCCTGCCAACGGTCGCTTCTCCTACAACGAGTGCGCCCTCAGCTGCAACGCTCTGTTGACCGATGACATCACCAACTCCGTCCGTTGTGCCCAGAAGATCCTTGGACAGCAGGGCTGGTCCGCCTGGTCCACCTGGAAGTACTGCGATGGTTACCTGCCCTCAATCGACAGCTGCTTCTAAACAATCCGTCCTTAGTATCAAATAAAAAAATAATTAAAAGCATATCACTTTGCCTTATTTATAAATTCGTTCAAATTGCTTCGTTGGAATCGACAGACAAGCTTTTCATGCATTGATTTTACTGCAGCCTGTAAGTATGCAACACGTTTCAGTACAACTTTAGTTGTGACTGACAAAAGCTCGATGCTACGCAAGCAACGCATACGTAAACGACTGTTAAATTTGAATTGTACAAAGTGTTGCAAACTCACCTGTCGCATATGGATTTGCTGGGTTGGTAAATGGAGTCCAGCGAGTAGTCATCCGCAATGGAGCTGTAGGCATGAGTTCGTGTTTCAATGGCCTCATCATAGCAATAGCTGCAGCTGCAGCAAGAGTACTGAGAGCAGTAAGAGGAGGCATCGATGTCGGTGATGCCAATGGAGCATTCCTCGTCTGGCGTGGGAAGGGCTCGTCGTCTATGATGCGTATCCGCTGGTGTAATTTTCTGCGGTGTCTGCGTCTGGGATGCTTCGCGTCTAGAGCGACTGCAAAACAAGTTTTGCGAAGAAGAAAGAAAATTGAACAAACAGTACATGATGGCACAATATTTGCGATTCAATTACCTCTTTGTGCGTGTGTCCATCGTGTCCATCACGACGTTCCAGGTGCGGTGTATTAAGTAGAGCAGAAACAGCATACGTGATGTCTCGCCATTCCCAGCACCAGGGCTGGAATTCGACTGCGAACCTGAGCCCAAGCAACTGCTGGAGCCCAAACGCTCGGGAGTTTGTTCCTCGTTGTTCTGCGGATAACGCGCTGGCAGCGTCTTGGAGCGATACTCGTCCTGCAGACGGAACTCTCGCTTGTGTTGCTGATAACGCCGACGCGTGTTAAACTGGCCATCTTCATGCTCAGCTCCAGCCTCAGCTGAGGATCTGTGTGCGATGCGGTTGCCCATTATGATGTCTTCGATTGGCGACTGTCAAACATTGCCTAAATGCGACAGGAACATGACGTGAAGTTAATTACCAGCAATAAAATGCACAACAGATTAGATAGCTGAGTGTTCGTGTATGTGTGTGTGTGTGTGAGTTTGGAGTGTGGTGTGTGCCACATACACGTGAAGCTGGCAACCAGTTCCCAGCGCCAGAAGAACGCAAAAGTGAAGTGAACGACCAAGATCTGCGAATGGGCGTCGGAATTGGGTCAGCAGCGAGTTGAGTTCTCTTTTTTTGCCTCGTTTGGGGACGGCGCATTGAGGTCAGCGTTGGACTGACCATCATCATCATCCAACGCCATCATATGGCAACCAACAACCACTTACATAGAATACACATGTATGCAAGCGTGTAGAAGGAAGACTTCTTCTTCTTCTTCTTCATCGAATGCTGTGTGTTCCTTGTGGATTCTTTTGCAATGCTGCCTGCACGCTGCCTGCGTAATTACGATAAACTATCTGCTGGTTGAGATAGTTGATGGATTGCGTGAACCAGTTTGCGAGTTAAACATGGACATGGACAACATGATTACATGCGCTCATCGATGCGACTGTCACACTCAGCCCGATGAGGAATGATAAACGTGACATGCCTAACGGGGTCACAGGAATCAAATGGTCCAAATAAATCAATCCGTCTCGAATTCGACACAAACTGAGACTTAGAACTCAAATCATAATTTAAATTGTCTATTTTCTATTATATTATCAATAATTGGTCAAGAATATTTTGACCTCAATTTCACTTGCTTCTACATGGAATTTAGTAATAAACTTTGTTATTGCAGTTTCATATCTTTATTTGCTAATTTATTTTCATAAATTGCTATAATAATTTGAGATAGTTGATGGACGCATTTTTTCAAAAACTTTTATAACACAAGTCATAATTTAAATTGTATATTTTCCATCGTATTATTAATAATTGGTCTAGAATATGTTGACCTTAATTTCACTTGTTTCTAGATGGAATTTACTAAAAAAAACTTTGCTATTGCACTTTCATAGTTTTATTTTTTTTTATTTATATTATTTGCTAGAATATTTTAAGACAAATTTCACTTTATTTTAAATTAAATTTTAAATAAAAACTGTGATTTCATAATTTCATAAATTTATTTGCCTAACTAATTTTAATAATATTTCTTTAGTCTCATGCTGTTAAAATTTAACAGAAAATATTTACTTTGAATTAAAATATGCTTCTGCGAGTGTGCTCGACTGTGAGATACCTGCTACTATTTTGAATAATAGTAAACAGTGCGGTATTATCCCAAAATATACCAAAGGAATATACCGCAAGAATTGAGAAACATACTGAAGACTATATATTTGATATAGTACCATTCAAAATATACCATAGAGTGCAAAATATACCAAATTGTCAGCCAAATATTAATCGTTCGTTGTAAGTTTAAGTTGTTAAAAAATTGCCTTAGAATTTGATTTGATTTAATTGCGAATCGGAATCAATTGTTTATAGTTATTGGTTTGACTCAATATTTAACGGCAAGCAGCATTTTGTTACTGAAATCTTATCTTTATTCTTTTTATTGCTCAATTCAAGAATACTATAAAAACTTATTTCTTTAAAGTGTACAAAATGTTTAAAGATTGCAAAGTTTGTTGCATTTTGTAATTGTTAGTGTAGATCGTGAGAGAAAACTCTCTGTTTACGCAAAGATGGGCAAAAACGGGTTACGAAGCTGTTGCCCAGATTAGACCAAGAACTATTCATCAAATTAACACTCGTCGTAAATTAGTCTGAAATTAGCGTGTAGAACGCGGCTCGTACCAGACCCAGCTACGTATTGTGTTATCAGTGACCCAAGCCTCCCTCCACTCCCGCCTATTTCCCCCTCACTCCTCACCTCATTGTCCGCTGCGGTGTTAAACGTGACCGCTAAACGACTGCGCATGTCCCTCGCCTATCTGTGGTCACACTATCAGAGACTATCAGGAGGTAAACTCTAAAGTGTTGCTCGACTCGAGTGTGCAAACAGGGCGAAGCTTATCAAACCGAGCATTCTTTATATATACAATACAGTAAATGCTGCTCAAGATTTCTAAGCATATTAAATTCTAACAGTATTCTCAACATTCACCAACCAAAAAAAAATAGAAATGGATCAATTTGTATAAGAATCGTTTATTAATGGCGAAACTGCATTAGACGCCAAGCGAATTGAAAAGAATGAATCCAAAGCAAAGCAAACCTGAACAAACTAAACTATTCTTTATAGCATCTTTAACTGCATGCCGCCTTTCCAATTTATGCTAAGCAGAATGTGGAAGCGTTTCATGTAAGAAGCTAACTGGTTTCTTCTTTTTTTTTGTGTGTTGTGATTATTTTCTTTAGACCAAAACGAAATCACGTTATCAGCGTGTTGTAAACATTTAAAATCGAGACCGGTTCCATTTCCGATTGAGGTGACAAACATGCTGAAGGGGAAAGTTATCAAAAAGCTCGTTGAAAATTACGTAGGGTAGGTTGAGAAACAACAAAAATGTTGTTTATTAGATTTCTATTGTTTTGGTTTTGTTTTGTTTCCAGTTGAGCGTTGCACTTATCGAGTTGCCACTGTTTGTGGAAGCGTCATACGTCATAAATATCTGGGTTAAGAAGACATGTACTTTGGGCGTGCAGTGTCAAAAAATTATTATTACTATTGTGACAGTAATTAAATATGCTTGGGGGAAAACTACCGTATATATGGTTTATCTTATCGCCTGCCGGGTCACCCTGTATGCGCGGCAATGTTAACTATAGGACAGCAGGCAAAGCAAAGCCAAACAGCAAGCTAGTTAAAATGCTCGCTGTTCGCTGGGGTTGCTCCACAGTCGCGTTTGCATCGATCGTGCGAACAGATCACAAGCACATCGCTGTTGGATTCGGTTTTGGTAGAGCAATCAGCAAAGCGTTCACAGCAGGAGCAGCACCTGGAATTGGGAATAACAAGCGCCACATCATGTCAAGCCAAAGTCAGCTGAACACATCGCAACTGCGCTTCGAGGAGAAGCCGTTGCATGTGCCCGCTCTGGAGGAGCTGCAGAATGGTGAGCAACCGATTCCACCATCCGATTGTGCCACCTAGAATGAGCACAATCAGAATCACAGCACAAGAACAACAGCCAGAGCAAGAGCAAAAGCAAGAACATGAGCACAAGCAAATGACCTTCACAATTGTGTCAAACTTTCCATAGCCGGTTTTTGTTATTTTGGAGGAGACACGGCGAACGAAGTTTTTTAGCTCTCTGTACTCGCTGTTTGTCTGAGCACTCGATAAGCAAAAGGGAGCAAGAGTGGTACAAGTATGTGGCTTGGCATGTAACAGGTGAAGAAGTAATATACTAGATTACAGAATCAAGAGTTGATAAGTTCAAAGTCCTGTCAAAGTTTGCAAAACTTCTACAAGTTAGCACAAGTGATATGTACTTAGAACAGAAATACGTATACGCACCAGTAACATAGTTTTGAAAAACTTTAAAGGTCAAGTAGATAAAGTGATATCTGTACGTCAGCATAGACAACATGCATTAGTGAAATTTATTTATAGGCAGTAGATGATCAGCTTGAACTGAAATAGGTATACTATATGGTGAAAGATAGAAAGAGTATACTATATGAGAAAGTTATTAAAGAACATTCAGAACATAACTTTTTTGTTCACTACAAATCAATTAAAATCAAAAAGTTTTTTCAGCAACTTTCAAAGTCATTCAATTTAATTTTAGTGTGTGATTAGCATGGCTATAAAATTGCGCTTGTGTTAATCTTTATCAACGTCAATGAACTAAAGGGGGCGTAGTCAAATTATATAATGAACAGTGTGAAACTCACATCCTTGAGACTTAGTTCTTTAATTGGACAGACTTCTAAGGACTTGATCTAGTCAATTTTTCTAGGGCTATTAAATTTGTTTTAGATTGGGTTGAATTAATTTTAAATTTTGTTTTATGATCTCACGAAACAAATTTAGAAATGTTTTTTATTTATTCTTTACTTGCTTGCGCATTATTTTTCTTACAATTTCGAACAAACATCTCTAAATTTGAAGCTATTATTATTTAGATCACATTAAAAATAATTTTATATTTAATTACTTTATTACTTATTATTTTCCTTACACTTTCAAAAAACACCTCTAAAATTACGCATACGCAGTGTTTTGCTGTCGTAGACGCTCGCTTTACTTATGCGGCGTCAAAACATGTGCAAAGCTTTTGCTCAATTACTACACAGCTTTTGGCTCAGTGCGTCGCCGCAATCGTTGTCTTGATTGAGGGCGAGATAAAGCTTTTTTTCGTAAACATTGCTCTCATTTACGTGTCTCTCTCTCCCTCTCTCTGTGTTTACAGTCATACAGGGTGCGTTGGCGAAGAACTTCAAAACAGTCAGTGTTAGTGTGGGCGCTTGTCCCGATCTGAAGGCCGCACAATACGGTCTAGTGGAGTCGGGTCTGGGTGGCAAACCCACCTTGCTGGAGGTTGGCGGTCCACCGTTTCTGCTGCCGCTCGTGCAGCGCGACAAGTTGTACAACATTACGGAGATCACCCGACAGATTCAAGGTCCCGGCAAAATCTTTGCCGTTGGCGCAGGCGCTGGACCTTATCCCATTCGCAACTCCAACTGCGAAGGCATCTACAATCTGTCTGTGAGTGAGAAGGATGTGCTGACCAATGGCAGTTATACGGCCACAGTGCGTGGCGAGCACGAGGAATGCGTCCTGGAGCGCATTCCCAACTCGGAGCCACGTTGTGCGCTGTTGCTTAATTTGTATCTGAGTCGTGGTGAGGCGGGCAATGTGCTCAAGATCAGTGCCAAGCAGCGCAAGGGAGAGCAGAATTTTATCGAGTGCATACGCAAGGGATTGGAGGATCACTATGGTGATCAGGTGGTTGGCTTAGGTGGCATCTTCGTGATCAAGAAGGGTGCGGCGCATCAGCACGTGATGCGTGACTTCAGCAAAACGCCCATTCACACCGATGAGGAGGTGAATCAGTGGCTCAAATTCTACGAGATGCCTGCTCAATTGAATGCGTTGGGCACATTGGTGACCAAGGAACACGATCTGGATCTGCGTCTGCAACACTTTCACTCGTTCTCATTCAGCAATTGGGGCGGACACTATCACTACGACACGACGCCCGATATCGTGGAGTATGAGGCCTATTTGAATGTGGCCGAGCGTGTTGTGCGTGTGGACAAACCTGTGGCCACGCACAAGGTGGGCAGGGATTAAGGCATTGATGATGACTATAGCCCAAGGGCTAGCAACAATTATGTATGATAAACTAATGGTAGACCCCAAAAATATAAAAATAAACGCGTGAAAAGGTTTTGCTCGATTTACAGAGTCTAGTATTTAGCAAAGAGAGAACCATTAGACGACGACGCACTTTTAGCCCGTCGGCGACGAAAACCTTGACGTAATTGCCAGAAATTGAGGCAGACAAATTGACGGCTCAACTTTCTATGCGCAGATCAATCAACAAGAAGCAACAGAAAATAGAGATGAGCACAGCTCCATATTGAATGAATGCGCTCTCGCAGTTCTGGTTTTATAACTCCACTTGTTCGCTGTCCATTGTCCAGAGTCTTCAGTGTTCAGTGTTTGGTCTAATGAGAGATTCAGATACGGCGACTAGCTAAGCAGGCCGTAAATAATGCAACAAGCATGCAGTAATCTATCTACTACAATGTTTTTCTTCATCTTCATCTTTTTCTATTTTTTTTTTTGTTTTTGCATCGCTGATCGTTAATTATTTAATAGCTTGGTCTTCGTGCCGAAGAAGCCAAAAAGCAAAACTATTAACTTGTTGTTTTTGCCAATTTCTCATCGTATCGACAAAAAAAAACTGGATTGCATTATGCTCCATAACAATTGGTTTTAATGACACTTGGAAATTGCCCACGAACACACACACACTCACACACACACGACACACCCATCCTCAGCAATCTCACCATCCATCTCTCCGGCTTGGGAGATTTCCAACTTACCCGCTCACAAATTCGGGTTCATTCAAGAATTATGCTGCTTCTATTTATAATTTTGTTTTATTTGGGTTTGAGGTCGCGGCCGCTTCTTCTACCGTTTGCTGCGATGAACGCGACGATTTAACGGATAGATTTCTAATATTTGCATTTAAAATATTGATCATTGAAATTCGGGCTACCTTCACTTCTCTCCCGACTGATAGCGAGTCACACACAAACTCACACACTCGATTGAACCAATTTAATCTGCTAAGCGGGGCGAAAAATGAGGAAGGTATCTTTATTGTATTGTTGGCGGAGAAATGCAAATGCGATTTCACAAACACAAAAAAAAGAAAATATCTTTTATATTGTCGTCGTCGTTGTCGTTGTTGTTGCTGTATTGCTGTTTTTCTAGTCGCTTACACATTTATTCACATTTTTTTTTTAAACAACACAATTAGCACTTTTTATTAGCTGCCTTGCCTCGTTTTAATCGACTGCGCAGCGCAGCGCAGCAAGCGAAGTTCGGAGTTGGATCAGTTGGAGTTTGGGGGGAATGGAAAGCCCGAAGCGCAGTCCGAAGTTGCGTCTGTTCGGCTGAAGCTCGCGTTGCAGACTGAAGCTACTGAATGAAGTTGAGTTTAGGCCGCTTCATCGGCTTTTCAAGCCGCCTGCCACTTAAGCTTGTTTGCTGCGGCTTGTTGTTTTCAGTCAGAGTCAGAGTCTGAGTCTGAGGTTGTTTTGTCTTGTGGCTGCCTTGATTTTGATTGAAATTGTCGTTTAATATCCATTTGAGCACATTTGCCATGACTAAAGTGCGTCAAGTGCATAAAACAATGCAGGCCAGCTGCAAGTTTCCAATTCCCCGCAACCAGACCTGTTCCCATTTGCCATTGCCAATTCGGTTGGGGGATAACATCAACATCAATATGTTTGTTGTCTTGCTCCCGTTTGGTTAACCAAACGCCCAAAGGCGACCCGCCCAAATGCCGTACATTGAACCAGACCACAAACGACGTGAAATTTGCACAAACACTTGGTCGATACTCTGCCGGCACCTTAATTGTGCCTGCTTGCATAATGAACCTCAACTGAATCTGTTTGGGCTTTTGTTTTTATACCGGGAACAAGCTTGTATGCAGATGCCACTTTTTAATTAAAATTAACAACGAAAATTGACACAACTTGTTCAGCAACAAGGGAATATTGTAACCAGACATCTCATAGCATTTCAATATTTAATAAAACCACTGTTCTTTGGATTGGCATAGATATATATCATTTAATTGTTGTAAAGCATTGGCGCAATAGTTTTGAATTGTTAACAATCTTAACTCTTATCGAAAAAAACTACTTGAAATAAAGAAAGCACATTTTTTATTCAGCTACAATCTAAATAATCTTCTTTTACAATACGCATATGAACTGACAATAATTTCAATTAATAAAAGGCTTCTTTCTCATTACGTACACCGATTGCCTCAGATTGCTTAGCTAGTTTAGCAAATTTGTTCAACAAGAAACAAGACATAGTCTATTTAAATTTAAATTTGCAAATCTCTTTGGAAAAGGCATTGGATGCCAAACGAAAAATCATAAGTAATAAAAAGGAAAATGTGGGGAATCAACTTACATAGTGCAGTGTTGTAATTATTTCGTTCGATTGTTGTTCATAAATTATGGTGGACCATTTTAACATTTGGATTTACACTTGCATAAAAATTGTTCTATACGCATGCTAAATCGCGACCAGAGAAAACAAATGCATAGATGTCTTAGGATGGCGCTCTTCGAGCAAAAATATATGTGTGTGTGTTCAAAATGCAGGCAGACGCCGACGTTCTTTTTTAATCGGTGGTGGATATAATTCCGACGATTCATATTTTGTGGTCGCATCAGCGTCATCACTTAATCATAGTCCATCTACTGATAACGGGACAGCACTGGCAACGGTGCAAAGGATGTGGGTACTGCTGATGTGTAAGCTGCTTGCGAACTGAATTTCGAAAGAACGAAAGCATTAATATTTGAAAAAGAATAATGTAAAGCTTCGCTTACCGCCAGAAGAGCGAACTGCCACGCTTGAGTTCCCTGCGCGTCTGCAAATCATTCCAGCAGTCCACCCAATTGGCATACTTGGGCATAATCGGTGGTTGTCCGGCCATCAGACGTGAGCCACTCACAGCCGAGCATGTGGAGACCACTTGCAGTGGATATAGCAGACTGGAGAAGGCAAATTGCGTAAAGCCCGCATTGTATTGCCTGGCAACCTTGTCCTTGATCAGATATTTGTTGATAACGAATACCGTGGAGCTAGACAGCACCAGACCGGCGACATCGCACAGCAGCTTGGGGATTAGACCGGCAAAGAAACCAAGCACACCTTCGTTATTCCAGATTTCGGCCACTGAGCCCAGTATGGAGTTGTACAGTGTCTCACGCCCGATAAACTGAGCCATCATGCGTAGGGAAATCACATGGAACGGATGTGCGACAACAATGCCACTGACGGTCAACACAATGTCGCGCTTCAGATTGTACTTGAACTGTACATAGCTGTTGGTTTAGGTAATATATTAACATACATATGTTAACTACTGTATGTGGTCTTCCGTACCTCTCCTCTTCGGTCAACTCGGATTCGTCCTTGTCATCCTGATAGGCGAGCCCCAGTTTCTCAGCAACGCGTTCGCTAACTACCATGCTAAGCACAGAGCCAGCGAGTTTGGGTGCTAAGCCACGATAGCAGCCATAGAATCCATCGATTTTGCGAATGTGACCAGCTGTTCAACAAATAAATAAACAGTGAGCGAAGTTCAATTGCAAGATGCCGGCAAAAACAGCTGACAGTCGTATATATAACTTACCGTACTGAAAAATGTTGGGCAAGAGCATAACAGGTTTGCCAAGCAGCGACTTGCCAGGTCTTGCAGAGATGGGTTCGTAACCAATCTGTATCAGAGTCTTTGAGTATTCAAAAGGATGCAGTGCAGCACTAACACCAAGACGCAATCCAAACCGAATCCAGCCATTAACCTCTGTTTCCTCATTTCTCGAATAGTCTGAGAAGCCGGCCATTGTTGATGTGTGCTAATGCTGCCCTTGATGGTGAACTATATAAAAAGCAAACTGTGTAAATGATGGAATTATTGAGCCGGTCGGTCGGTCGAATTATTTGAACGTCTGCCCTTTTTTTCCAGGTTACAAAACTTTGACAAGGCACGTAATTAGCGTGACCGCAGCTTGATTTTTTAAATATACAATTTAGAGCTGTTAAATATACTGAAATATACTAAGGCGGCAACTAAACGTCTGGTTACAATTTTTATGCGAGTATTTGACAATTTGTTTAAAAATTGTGCAATACGGCGCCACCATTCAAATAGCGTTTAACAACGAATGCACAATATGCCTGTACATTGTTACATGCAATTAACGATAAAGCTTAGTTGATAAATCGAGTATAGATTTTTAATTTTTGCTTAACGTGCCCCGTCTACATCTCAAAACACTGAAAAATATTCAATGACAGTCTTATTTCAAGTGTTACTAGATTTTTCATAACAAAATGTTGTTTATTTAAGGTAATAATGATTTGATTTTGATTTTATTTGCAACTTAAATGTTTGCACTACGGGGCTATCACTAATTTTTCGTTTATTGCGTTATCGATAGCAAAACATATGTTTTGCCTTTCCGATTGTCGCCAGCCGGGGGTGTGAGTGTAAAATGCATAGGTATTTGTTGAACATTTCTTACATTGGCACGACTTTTCGGTAAGCACTTGGTGATTTTGTATTCAATGAAAAGTGTTTAATTCAAACTCTCAGTGGCATTCAAAAGACGGTAAACAAAGCGGAGCAACCCCGTCTGGATACAAATACCGTGCAAGGTGCCTTGGAGTTGGCGTTGCGCGTTTTTCGCCCTACCAACGAAATTCAAACGGTGCTCTCCAGTCGGTTGGTATTCAAGGACAAGCAAGCATACGATGTATTTATTACGTACATATCTATTTTGCAGCACAGATGCGGGCGTTCATGCCCTGCACTCGACCATTCATGTGGATTTGGAACGCAGTGATGGCAAACCCTATGATACGACGACATTGACTGGAGTGCTGAATCGAACGCTGGACAAGCACAACTTGCCCATTCGTGTATTGAGTACTCTCCGCGTGGCAGACACATTTCACTGCAGATATCACGCAATTGGTCGCACCTATCTGTACCGTGTGGCGGTGGCCAAGAATCCCACAGAGGTAACAGAGGAAGAAACGAGTAAACGAAGCAGTCTTAAGAACAAGGGCTACGAAGTCTTCCTGCCCGTGGATGAGCTTGATCGTTGCTATTTTCTACAGTAAGTAATTGCCAATATATAGGGAAGTATGTAATCTAGTGTATCTTATTGCAGAAGCGAGAACTTCAATGTAGAGCAATTAAGGGAGACAGCTCGCATGTTCGTCGGTGTCCACGATTTTCGTACCTTTATGAGCACCAGCCGACAAAAGACTCCTAGTCGCGACCATCCCATGTTTACAGTTCGCAAAATCGATGAGATCAACATACGTCCAGGTCGAAGTTTAGCACTTGCACAAAACGGTGTCTTGGCAACTGAGACCTACGACTATTGGGATATAGAGATTAAGGCCAGGTCATTTCTGTACAAGCAAGTTCGTCGCATAGTGGGCACGTTGCTTGCCGTTGCCAACGGACGCATCGATCGGCGTGTCGTCTATCAAATGCTAACGATTCCCTCCAAGCACAACTGGGATCATCGTGTGCTCGTTGCACCCGCTTGTGGCCTTTATTTGTGCGGTGTGCATTATAGGGAAACGGCATTTGAGTTGCCTGATCATACGAAGAGTCAATAATTTGCACCATGATACTACTGTATGAACTACAGAAGCGTTTGGCCAATCTGCGGCCCACCACCACAATTGTGACCACTCCCACCGGCGCTCGATACGTGGAGCGACGCAAATCCTCGGGCAGCGAAGACAATAGTGCCGAACAGCAATTGGAGGCACGTCAATATGGCTTCGTTGTGGACACTAAACCCGACGCTGTGCCCGCCTGCATATTGAGCGAATTTATGTATTTGGGCTCCCAGGATGCAGTGTCCGCTGAGAATGCAGTCAAATACAAGCTGACGCACATCTTGAGTGTGGGCATCGAAACACCCAATGTTGAGTTATTACCCTCAACAGTCAAGTGCAAGCATTTGCCATGTCTAGATTTGCCGGAGACAGATCTGTTGCAATATGTGCTGCCCGTTGCCATAGATTTTATCGAGGAAGCGCATGCAGCTAAGGGATGCGTCTTGGTACATTGCAATGCAGGAGTTTCGCGTTCCGCCTCCGTTGTCATTGGTTATCTAATGCAGCGGCGTGACATGCGTTTTGAGGAAGCCTACCATCTGGTCAAATCGTGGCGGCCTTGTATAAAGCCGAATGCTGGATTCATGCAGCAGTTAAAGAAATTTCCTAGAACGTCAGCCAAATAGCTTTAGTGTTTTTAAATAGTTCATAGATGTTGTGTAATCTTTTATTGTATGTAAAACGTAACTAACTGTTAACCACCAGCATTTTCAGTCATCAAATGTTGATGTAAATTAACCACAGTAGAAGAGACTAATTGTTGCAACTAGGACTAGGAAATTCTGAATTAAAAAGCTCAAATATTTGAAATTAACAAGGAATTTTTGATTGAAGTGACTTTCTAATACATTGAAAGAATCTTCTGCTTATCTGTTCATATTTCAAATGCGCGAGGTGTTAAAATGCACGAAAAGTCAATTTAAAATGTGGCGCCAATTAGTAAAGTGATACCAAGCTTTTAAAGCTAATGTGGTATATATTCAAATTCAGCATGCGGTCACTCTGCTCAGCTCAACACTTGTTGCTCACAAAGAAACACAAATGCAACAACGAGCAGTTGTCATTTTATTATTGGCAGCTTTGAGCAGCTGTGTCAATGGTGACTGTGGATGCAATAAACTGGACAGGGATGCGTCTTCATCGAAAGGAAACATCCAAACGGAGACTGAGCAGCAGCAGGTTTGCCAGCAGCAAGCTCGCAATCAAAACAAACACTATCGCGACTATTATGCGGAACTCGAGCCGGAGATTGAGGGCATGTCACTGATCCCAGGTGGCAGTCTGCATGTTGGCACCAATGAGCCACATTTTGAGGCGGACAACGAATCTCCAGAACGTCTTGTTAAACTGCAAGATTTTTACATAGACAAATATGAAGTGTCCAATGCGCAGTTTGCCAAATTTGTGAAAGAAACTAACTATACAACAGAAGCCGAAGTTTTTGGTGATAGTTTTCTGTTCAAGACACTGCTGACGCCACAGCAACAAGCGGAGCTCGAGGATTACCGAGTGGTCAACGCGCTCTGGTGGTACAAAGTAAGTGGAGTTAATTGGCACACACCCCACGGAATCGATAGTAATTTAAATGGTGAGTGGCAACTGAGAAATCTCCCCTCATGACTAATGACTGTGTTTATCTAATATACTAGGTTTGGAACAGCATCCGGTAGTACATGTTTCTTGGCGAGATGCAGTCGCCTATTGCAAGTGGATGGGCAAACGATTGCCCAGTGAGGCAGAATGGGAAGTCGCCTGTCGAGGAGGCAAACAGCGCAAACTCTTCCCATGGGGCAACAAACTAATGCCCAAGGAAAAGCACTGGCTAAACATTTGGCAGGGCGAGTTCCCCGACGGCAACACAGTGGATGATGGTCATGAATTTACATGTGCAGTTAACGAATTTCGTCAGAACAACTATGATCTTTACAACATGGTGGGCAATGTTTGGGAATGGACGTCGGATCTGTGGAGGTCGGACGATAAAAGCGATGCGCCAAATCGTGTAAAAAAGGGTGGCTCATATCTGTGTCACAAATCGTATTGCTTTCGTTATCGCTGTGCAGCACGTTCCCAAAATACCGAAGACAGTTCAGCTGGCAATTTGGGATTTCGATGTGCGAAAAATGCATGAATTACAAAATAATGTCTTTATTTATTAAGTGGCTATGTAAAGCGTATTATGGCATTTAACATTTGTGTGATTAGAAATTAATAATTGAATTGAAAATGCATTTTGACCAATTTAATCATTTTGCAGGAGCGAAGTGCACTCCACAATTCGCATCGGGGCATTATTGTTAGCTGAATTTTGGAAATATGACGCATCGGCAGCCTTCGTTTGTCTTCGTTTGATGCGATTCTTTAGTATGCGAGATCGCCGCTGTTTCGCTAAACTTACTTCGTTTTTACGTGTTGGCGGCTTTGGCTGATATGGCAACGGCTCTTTGTTTAAACGGCTAAAATACAAATGAATTAATTATTGGAAATATCAAGAATATGAGTGCCCTTATTTTACCTTGAACGGCATACATTGCATTTGCCATTCTTGGCGTTGGAGTGCTGTTCCCAAAAATTGTCATTCACCAAAGTGTTGCACCAAGACAGAGTGTGCAAATAGATGAAGAATTTGCGACTTGCAAATTTTGGATCCTGTCCACACTTTTGTGCATGTTTAATCCAACCATCCGATTTGATTTTCACCATGCCACAGCGAATGCAACTCGTCCACTTGCGTATGTCACCAATGGACACCCATTTCGATTTGGTTGATATACGGGGTTTCACATCCCCAGCCGATTCTTTTAATTCAGTTTTCACTATTCCAATGGCATGCATTGTGTTAAAGTCATCTTCCTCCTCGATGTAATCAGTTTCTTCCATTTCATGGACTTCATTATCGTCATCAACGTTATCAGGTAACTGCTGCATTTCCTGTCCATTGCCAAGGGTGACAACCATGCCAATAAGTGGTGGCTGTGGTGTGTGAACTGAAAACGGTGGCCATTGCTCCGTGTTGACAAACACATGGAGCTTGTCGGGTAGACAAGCGCCATGGGACTCCAGTGGTCCAAGATCACGCGGCATGTTGCAGTAGAAACATTTCATTCGCGGAGGCTGAGCACAACAAAAGCAATGGCAATGAAAAGAGTTTTGAGTGCCTGTCACCGGAAGGCATAAAGTAGCCGTAGCAGCCGCTTGCAGAGTTCCACATCTACAACAAACACAGGTCACGTCCATCGCACTTCAGTAGAACTGCAATATTAAAAGCAAGTAGATGTTTTTGAAAAGACACAACACTCTGTGGTAGCCGTCAATGCCGATTGGGTCACAACAACAAGTTGTTGCGTCTTTTATCGATATATATATGTACTTCACGATAAAAATTCCTAGAATTGCAACGATTTCAATGCATGTAGTTTTCCAAATAGAGCAGGTAAACAATATTCGATAATCGATTATTTCGTGTTTTGGTCGAAGATCAATAATTTCTCTTTGTTCATCTCTATCAACTGATGGTGTCGATTGTTGCTCAGAAAAGCCAAGAAAAAATCCATCTCTATTCCCAAGTTCCCATTATCGTCTTATTGCTATATACAAATGTACGTGTATTTTCGCCGATCTCGATAATCAATTTTCAATCAATTAAAAAAAACACTAAAGTAATGTTACACGGAAGTAAGACTGCAATTCTACGTAATATTACTATAATTGGCAAACTGTTATCTCTTCACCAATAATAAGTTAAGTAAAGAAATAGTCGATTAATAATGAAGTAATTTTAAACTTATTTTGTTGTGCAGTTAAGAATTTGTATTTTAAATTCAATAGTAATAAATGTAAAATATACAACACAAAGAATTACAGTTTAAATGTCGACAATGGCACAGACTGTTCTAGAATGGTGTGATTTTATCTCTTGAGACTATTTCGATTATTGCGCCAAATTATTTTCGTGAGCTCTCTGCTGAATATATCGCTCATGTGCGATAGTTGCTATCGATGATCCCATATAGAGGGCTGGCGAAAACGATTGATGTGTTCTATCGATATTACAAATTGATTGTTTTAAAAATAAATCGTTTTTAAACTCAAATTTTAAATTGAAATAAAAACATGTGATAAATTGTTTTCATATATTTTATTATATTACAATGCAACAACGCTACCCATTTGGTAGAAGGGTATTATAACTTTGTGCCGGCGGGAAATGTATGTAACTGGTAGAAGGATGCATCTCCGACCCTAAAAGTATATATATTCTTGATCAGCCAATTCCGTCTGGTGTCCGTATGAACACCTAGACCTCAGAGACTATAAGAAATAGAGCTATAATATTTTTTCGATAGCATTTATGCTTGCACGCAGATAAAGTTTGTTTCAAAGTTTTGCCACGCTTTTTTCCGCACCCGCAAATCAAAAAAATCGAATAACAAGTGTAATTTTAAAGCTTGAGCGCATCGTGGTGTATACAATAATAACAATAATATTTATGATTCCTGAAAATTTGGTTGCGGTTAGATAAAAACAGGGGTCTTAGTTGCTTTGGCCGACAATCTAGTATATTGTGCCGTCTATGGTATTTTTTTTTGAATATACTAAATCATGTTGAAGTATTTTCGGTATATTTTGAAAAAAAAATACCGCAATATTTTGCTTTTATTCAAATTGGGTAGCGGGTATCTCACCGTCGAGCACACTCGACTGTACCTTTCTTACTTGTTTGTTATAACAGACTATCGTATTGTTAAAACAAAGTTAGTTAAACCAATCAAAAAATAAGAAATATAAACAAAGTAGGTAAATTAATTGCAAACTAATATGATCTGTATTTACAAAGAGCACAAAACCCAGAGAGTAAGCGCAGATCGAGCGAGACGCAAGATAGAACGATAGCCAACAACACCAAGAGCGAGAGAGTTAACTATTGTAGCAGCGTTTGAGCGCACAATAGAACCTGAAAACAAAGAACGCGAAAGTATATAAAAATACAAAAACAAAGTGCAGCGGAAACGGAAACAGAAATGTTGACCACACAGTTTATTGTTATATTTTTGGAAAAATGAAAATAATATAATTAATATAGGTATACACTGTATACTATTCACACTGCGTTTTACGAATCAGTCAGAGAGTAAATTAATGTTAATTGCGAGAGCGAGCGATTGATTGAGTGGAAAAATCTGCCCTCATGACTAATAACTGTGCTTATCTAATATACTAGGTTTTGAGCAGCATCCGGTAGTGCATGTTTCTTGGCGAGATGCAGTCGCTTACTGCAAGTGGACAAGCACTGCAGTTAACGAATTTCGTCAGAATAACTATGATCTTTACAACATGGTGGGCAATGTTGTTTGGGAATGGATGTCGGATCTGTGGAGGTCGGACGATAAAAGCGATGCGCCAAATCGTGTAAAAAAGGGTGGCTCAAATTTGCGTCACAAATCGTATTGTTTTCGTTATCGTTGTGCAGCACGATCTCAAAATACCGAAGACAGTTCAGCTGGCAATTTGGTATTTCGATGTGCGAAAAATGCATGAATTACAAAATAATGTGTTTATTTATTAAGTGGATATTTAAAGCGTGTTATAGCATTAACATTTGTGTGATTAGGAATTAATAATTGAACTGAAAATACATTTGAAACAATTTAATCATTTTGCCGCAGCGAAGTGCATCGAAATATTATAATTAGCTGCATTTTGAAAACGTGGCCCATCGACAGCCATCGATTGTTTCCGTTTGATGTGATTCTTTAGTATAGGAGATCGTTGCCTTATTTTTTGTGGTTTTTACGTGTTGGCGGCCTTGGCTGATATGGCAACGGGTCTTTGTTTAAACGGCTAAGGCACAAAAGAATTAATTAATCGAAATACCAAGAATATGAGTGTGCTATTGGCTATTGTACCTTAAACGGCATATTTTGCATTTGCCATTCTTGGCGTTAGAGTGCTGTTCCCAAAATTTGTTTCTGACCATAGTGTTGCACCAAGACAGAGTGTGCAAATAGATGAAGAATTTGCGGCTTGCAAATTTTGGATCCTGTCCGCATGTTTGTACATGTTTAAGCCAACCATCCGATTTGATTTTCACCATGCCACAGCGAATGCAACTCTTCCACTTGCGTATGTCACCAATGGACACCCATTTGAATTTGGTTGACACACGGGGTTTCACAACTCCAGGCGATTTCTGTAATTCAGTTTTCACTATTTCAAGAGTGCCCATTGTGGGAACGTCATCTTCGTCCTCGATGTATATAGTTTCTTCCATTTCTGAGATAGCCCTATTGACTTCATTATTGCCATCAACGTAATCAGGCAACTGCTGCATTTCCTGTGCATTGCCAAGGGTGACAACCATGCCAATAAGTGGTGGCTGTGGTGTATTAACCGAAAATGGTGGCCATTGCTCGGTATTGACAAACACATGGAGCTTGTCGGGTAGACAAGCGCCATGGGACTCCAGTGGTCCAAGATCACGCGGCATGTTGCAGTAGAAACATTTCATTTGCGGAGGCTGAGCACAACAAAAGCAATGGCAATGAAAAGAGTTTTGAGTGCCTGTCACCGGAAGGCATAAAGTAGCCGCAGCACCCGCTTGAGGATTTCCACATCTACAACAAACACACTTCACTTCCATCGGACTTCGGTAAAACTGCAAAAAATTTTAGAGCAGGTAGAGTTTTTGAAAATCCACAACACTCCATGGTAGCTTTCAATTCCGTATGAGTCACAACAACAAGTTGTTCCGCCTTATATCGATATATATACATGGACATGTACTTCACGATGAAAATTCCTAAAATTGCACAATTTCAATGCATGTAGTTTTCCAATTAGATTTTTTCGGATTTTGGCCGTAGATCAATAATTTCTCATTTCTCCATTATCTTTGCTCTAGGTCTTATTGGCATATACAAATGTACGTGTATTTCCAGCGATCTCGATTATCAATTTTCAATCAATTAAAAAAAAAACACTAAAGTAATATTACACGGAAGTAAGACTAAAAATCCACGTAATATTACTGTAGTTCACAAACTGTTATCTCTTCACCAATAATAAGTTAAATAAAGAAATAGTCGATTAATAATCAAGTAATTTTAAACTTATTTTGTTGTGCAGTTAGAAATTTGCATTAAAATTAAATTGTAATAAATGTAAGATATACAACACAAAGAATTGCAGTTTAAATGTCGACAATGGCACAGACTGGTCTATAATGGTGTGATTTTATCTCTTATATGTATATATGTACTTGAGACTATTTCGATTATTGCGCCAAATTATTTTCGTGAGATCTCTGCTGAATATATCGCTCATGTGCGATAGTTGCTATCGATGATCCTATATACAGGGATGGCGAAAACAATTTATGTGTTATATCGACATTACACATTGATTGTTATAAAAGTAAATCGTTTTTAAATTCAAATTTGAAATCGAAATAAAAACATGTGATAAATTGTTTTCATATATTTTATTATATTGCAATGCAACAACGCTACCCATTTGGTAGAAGGGTATTATAACTTTGTGCCGGCGGGAAATATATGTAACTGGTAGAAGGATGCATCTCCGACCCTAAAAGTATATATATTCTTGATCAGCCAATTCCGTCTGGTGTCCGTATGAACACCTAGACCTCAGAGACTATAAGAAATAGAGCTATAATATTTTTTCGATAGCATTTATGCTTGCACGCAGATAAAGTTTGTTTCAAAGTTTTGCCACGCTTTTTTCCGCCCCCGCAAATCAAAAAAATCGAATAACAAGTGTAATTTTAAAGCTTGAGCGCATCGTGGTGTATACAATAATAACAATAATATTTATGATTCCTGAAAATTTGGTTGCGGTTAGATAAAAACAGGGGTCTTAGTTGCTTTGGCCGACAATCTAGTATATTGTGCCGTCTATGGTATTTTTTTGAATATACTAAATCATGTTGAAGTATTTTCGGTATATTTTGAAAAAAAAAAAATACCGCAATATTTTGCTTTTATTCAAATTGGGTAGCGGGTATCTCACCGTCGAGCACACTCGACTGTACCTTTCTTACTTGTTTGTTATAACAGACTATCGTATTGTTAAAACAAAGTTAGTTAAACCAATCAAAAAATAAGAAATATAAACAAAGTAGGTAAATTAATTGCAAACTAATATGATCTGTATTTACAAAGAGCACAAAAAACCCAGAGAGTAAGCGCAGGTCGAGCGAGACGCAAGATAGAACGATAGCCAACAACACCAAGAGCGAGAGAGTTAACTATTGTAGCAGCGTTTGAGCGCACAATAGAACCTGAAAACAAAGAACGCGAAAGTATATAAAAATACAAAAACAAAGTGCAGCGGAAACGGAAACAGAAATGTTGACCACACAGTTTATTGTTATATTTTTGGAAAAATGAAAATAATATAATTAATATAGGTATACACACTGTATACTATTCACACTGCGTTTTACGAATCAGTCAGAGAGTAAATTAATGTTAATTGCGAGAGCGAGCGATTGATTGAGTGGAAAAATCTGCCCTCATGACTAATAACTGTGCTTATCTAATATACTAGGTTTTGAGCAGCATCCGGTAGTGCATGTTTCTTGGCGAGATGCAGTCGCTTACTGCAAGTGGACAAGCACTGCAGTTAACGAATTTCGTCAGAATAACTATGATCTTTACAACATGGTGGGCAATGTTGTTTGGGAATGGATGTCGGATCTGTGGAGGTCGGACGATAAAAGCGATGCGCCAAATCGTGTAAAAAAGGGTGGCTCAAATTTGCGTCACAAATCGTATTGTTTTCGTTATCGTTGTGCAGCACGATCTCAAAATACCGAAGACAGTTCAGCTGGCAATTTGGTATTTCGATGTGCGAAAAATGCTTGAATTACAAAATAATGTGTTTATTTATTATGTGGATATGTAAAGCGTGATATAGCATTTAACATTTGTGTGATTAGGAATTAATAATTGTATTGAAAATGCATTTTGACCAATTTAATCATTTTGCCGCAGCGAAATGCACTCGACAATTCGCATCGGGGCATTATCATTAGCTGCATTTTGGAAATTTGGCACGTCGGCAGCCATCGATTGTTTCCGTTTGATACGTTTCTTTAGTATGCGAGATCGCCACTGTTTCGATAATGTTTTTTCGTTTTTACGTGTTGGCGGCTTTGGCTGATATGGCAACGGCTCTTTGTTTAAACGGCTACAACACAAAAGAATTAATTATTGGAAATATCAAGAATATGAGTGTGCCCATATTTTACCTTAAACGGCATACTTTGCATTTGCCATTCTTGGCGTTGGAGTGCTGTTCCCAAAAATTGTCATTCACCAAAGTGTTGCACCAAGACAGAGTGTGCAAATAGATGAAGAATTTGCGACTTGCAAATTTTGGATCCTGTCCACACTTTTGTGCATGTTTAATCCAACCCATCCGATTTGATTTTCACCATGCCACAGCGAATGCAACTCGTCCACTTGCGTATGTCACCAATGGACACCCATTTCGATTTGGTTGATATACGGGGTTTCACATCCCCAGCCGATTCTTTTAATTCAGTTTTCACTATTCCAATGGCATGCATTGTGTTAAAGTCATCTTCCTCCTCGATGTAATCAGTTTCTTCCATTTCATGGACTTCATTATCGTCATCAACGTTATCAGGTAACTGCTGCATTTCCTGTCCATTGCCAAGGGTGACAACCATGCCAATAAGTGGAGGCTGTGGTGTATAAACCGAAAATGGTGGCCATTGCTCGGTATTGACAAACACATGGAGCTTGTCGGGTAGACAAGCGCCATGGGACTCCAGTGGTCCAAGATCATGCGGCATGTTACAGTAGAAACATTTCATTTGAGGAGGCTGCGCACAACAAAAGCAATGGCAAAGCAAAGAGTTTTGAGTCCCTGACACCGGAAGGCATAAAGTAGCCGTAGCAGCCGCTTGCAGAGTTCCACATCTACAACAAACACAGGTCACGTCCATCGCACTTCAGTAGAACTGCAATATTAAAAGCAGGTATATGTTTTTGAAAATACACAACACTCCATGGTAGCTTTCAATGCCGTATGAGTCACAACAACAAGTTGTTGCGCCTTATATCGATATATATACATGGACATGTACTTCACGATGAATATTCCTAGAATTGCACAATTTCAATGCATATAGTTTTCCAATTAGAATTTTTCGGGTTTTGGCCGTAGATCAATAATTTCTCTTTGTTCATCTCTATCAACTGAAAGTGTCGATTGTTGCTCGGAAACCCCAACAAAATATCCATCTCTATTCTCAAGTTCGCCTTATCTTTACTCTAGGTCTTATTGGTATTTTCACCGATCTCGATAATCAATTTTCAATCAATTAAAAAAAACACTAAAGGAAGTAAAACTGAAATTCCACGTAATATTACTGTAGTTCACAAACTGTTATCTATTCACCAATAATAAGCTAAATAAAAAAATAGTCGATTATTAATCAAGTAATTTTAAACTTATTTTGTTACGCAGTTAGGAATTTGCATTTTAAATTAAATAGTAATAAATATAAGATATACAACACAAAGAATTGCAGTTTAAATGTCGACAATAGCACAGACTGTTCTCGAATGGTGTGATTTTATCTCTTGTATGTATATATGTACTTGAAACTATTTCGATTATTGCGCCAAAATATTATCGTGAGCTCTCTGCTGAATGTATCGCTCATGAGCGATAGTTGCTATCGATGATTCCATTTACAGGGATGGCGAAAACGATTGATGTGTTATATCGACATTACAAATTGATTGTTATAAAAATAGATCGTTTTTAAATTCAAATTTTAAATCGAAATAAAAACATGTGATAAATTGTTTTCATATATTTTATTTTATTATAATTTATAGTCTGCGATTGGGATGAAACACTACAACCGCGAAGTAATTATTATTAGTTACATACAATAGAACAGTATGGCTAATTATTTGTTGTATTTAAATTCTTATATTGCTGACTAATGCCTTGCGAAAATCATAAAAAAGTTTATTGCAAATCTTACAGATTTTTCTTGACTATGCAAATATATGTGTGTGTATATATTAATGCTATATGCGTATAGTGTTATAGTATGCGATATAAGATGTATATGCGTAAAGCTACATATCTACGTTATACATTTTACATACTCTCAAATATTATAATCTGCCGAAATGCTTCACTGATACAACATGATTTGCAGGGAAATTACAAATACAAAATGTACAAAAAAACCTACAAAGTGGCTATTTACATAGATGTGGCTAAAACTAATGCGCTGACTTGGTTTGATCTTACAAATACAAATAACTTTATATATATAACTAAGACGTAATCGTACAATAGATAGTTTCAGTTTTTGCTTCTACATTTTTGTGTGTGTGTGTTTTTTTTTTTTTGCTGTGGAGATCGTGTGAGTCCTTTCCACGATCCTGGGTAATAATGGGAGCTGAAGCCGTGTGCATTTTCTGATGTTTGCTCAAAAATATCACAATGCAAATTATATAAATATAGCCGCAGATCGAGGCGGATCGTTACGGAAGATATGCCAAATGTATAGATGTGGATATAAATGCCGATGGAAAATCATCATTATAATTATTATTGCATAGACGAAGCGTCGTGCTAACCGGTTAAGGAACAGCCTGGAAGACTTTAAAAGCCCAAACTCCGAATACTGTGTGTGTTCATGCTCAGTGTGTTTAGGCTCCGTCTCCGACCGAGAGCTGCACGGCCTGTAGCATCACCGATTTGAGGGCACGTGCCAGAACATTGATATTCACCACGGAATCAACCATTTCCTGGACAGCAGTGCCGCTGGGAAAATGCGCTGCCGCCTTCTTCGACTTGAGCACACAGGTCTTGAGGGCTTCGGAGAGATCGTTGGTGCAGTGCAGGATCTTCTCGCGCAGCGCCTCCTTCGAAATGTTGCGATGCACATTGTCGCCAATGGTGACCAGATTGTGTGCACTGACCACCACAAATTTGCCATAGGCAATGAAATACTTCGGCGGCTGATTCTTCTCCACCGTCTCGAGGAACGAATCGATGGCCTGCAGCAGATTGCCCATGTGCGTGGAGATCTGTTGGGCATAGTAGCGCACCAGCTTCTTATCCTTGTCGGTCATCTCTGGCGACTTGCAGGGCAACGTCACACTTGGCGTCGTGGGCGTTGTGGGCATGGTCGTGGCGGCGGCATTTGTCTCGGCAATTTTTAGTGCGCTGTCGAACTGCGTCTTCATGCCAGCGGGAATGGCATCGCGTAGTGCCTGATTCTTCTTGGCTGCCGCATCCTTCGACTCAAAGGCCACATAGTCGTAATCCTCCAGCCACTCGGCGCTGCTGCGACTCCCGCTGCTATCCCTGGCGCCGCCATTCTGACTCAGTTGCTCCGTTGAGGGCAGCTGACGCTTGAACAGCAGCGAAGCATTGCCCTGTATAAAGCTGGTGGTGGAGCGCACATCCTCGGTGAGTGTCTGGGCACAGGCCATCAACTGGTCGAGACTATCGGGCGGTCGACAACCCTGCTTGTCATCACTGCGCGCCAGTTGTTCCACCGACCAACCGCCACCCGGAGCCGCATCCAGAGCCTCGGAGGTGTCGTGTATCAGCTTGTTGGCATCGCGCAAAGCACGGACCAAAGGACGCAGCTTCAGCGCTAGATTGCGATCCTCCGATCGCTGAGCATTTCCTAGCGCTCCCTCGCCAAACTCCGCGAGATCGTGGAGTGCGGTGCGCAGACGAAGTGCATCGAGTTTCAGTTCCATTATGTTCGGTTCGAGTTGAGCCCGTGTGCGCCAATGTGGCACCACATGGCTGAGCAGTCGGGTGATGGCCATCGTCGTCTGTGACTGAAGTTTGGCTAGCGTTTCCAGCGCCGAGTTCAGCTCCAGTGGCAGCTCTTTGGTCGCCGTCACCGGCATGGGCAGCGAACGTTGTTGTTGTTGCTGCTGTTGCTCCTGTTCTAGGAGTGGGGGCAACGAGAAGTCATAGGTGCTGGCATGCGGACGCGGATGGGGACGCACTGGAAGCGGATTGCGACGCGGGATATCGTAGTCGGGCATGTTGGCCAGCGAGCTGCGATTCGAGCTGGAGAAGCTCAGCGAGAGACTGTCGCTGGTCAGCAGCGACGATGCCGAGCTGCTGGGCGTTAGCGTTGAATGCTGCTGCTGCTGTTGTTGTTGTTGCTGTTGCAGCAGGGGACGTGGCACATCGTAGGACTCCTCCTCGATGGACATTGAGGCTGCGACGCTCTTCAGTGAATCGAAGCGAGCACCCAACGCTGAGCCGGAGGTGGGAGTGCGCACAACTCGCGCGGATCCGTCGTAGTTGAGTTGCACGGGCGTGGCTGGCTTGGGTATGTCGTAGGTCTCGAATTCGTTGCCAGCTACGCTGCCGTTGGTGGGAGTGCCCATCATGCCGAGGTTCTGATAGATGCTTTGGTTGCTGTAGATCTGTTGCGACTGCAACGTTTGCTGCGTTTGCGGGTGAGGTGAACGCGGTGTGCCCGTCAAGGAGCTGGGTGAACTGTTATAGATGTACACATCCCCGTGCCGCTGTGGCGTTATGACCTGCAACACAACAAGAAAGAGAGAAAGAAGTTTAGTTAGGACTACGCCTCGAATGTGCTTTTGTGTTTGTGTTTCGTTGTTGTTCCCCTGCTCCTTCCCCCAGACTTTGCTGGCTTATCGATTTTCTGTCCTTCGACTTATGAATGAAAGTCCGACTGTGCGAGGACTTCCTTCAGCTCACCTGACTCAAGTCTCCCTATGGCTTGCTAACTCCCTGCAATTATCACATTTTGCTGTCAAAGTAATTGCACTATAAAAATTCCAATTCAAAAGAAAACTTTTGCCTTGCTGCTACTCAATGTGAAAATGTCGACTGAGTGAATCAGGCACACAATTTCCACGCTATTGCAGCTCGTAGTGAAATACTGGGAAATCGACATGTGCAGCGCATGCGCATTGCGAGCGTGCGTTAAATACTGGGACTTTTTCGGCAGTGCAGTTCAATGCCGTTCAGTGTCAAGGTAAAGGACCCTCAGGGAGCAAATACGAATGTACACAGAGAGAAAATAAGAAATATGTTAATGTGTGTTTTATTGGAAAAAGTAATTCTTGATTTAAGCATATGCGTAATATTTAAAAATTCAGTTTATTTTTATAGTGAATTTGATTTGAAATCCACTTTATCAAATTGAGAAATGATTTGACAGCAGTTTTTATATTTATATTTGAATAACTACATTTCATGTCGAATTTATTTAAAGGAATATTTATTCATTTTATTTATCTACATATAATTATAAATCAAATTGATTTAAAAAAATAGTATGATATTTCTACTCCCTTATTATTTTTAGCTACTTTTCTTATATCATATTATTTTTGTATTTTTTTGTAGTCACTTATTTTCAAGCGAATTTTGCTTATGTCCTAAATTATTGTGGAATTTCTACACTTTACGAGACTCATTAAAAAATTGAAATTTTATATTTAATATTTACTTCATTTCACTATTCATTTTATATATATATTTTATTTATAATTTGTGGTTATGGTTTATGTTCTGTATTCAATAGTAGCATTTATTTTTGTATAATTTTAGAGTCATTTATCATCAAAAATTTACACAAAGAACTTCAAAGTCGTAAACCTCATTTAAACACATTTTTTCGCTCAGTGTAGTTACCGCAGTTAATACTCTCTGTAGACAAATTGGAAAACGATATGGCATCAGGACAGCAGCTTAACAAATTTTCGATTAATTTGCAGGCATATGTGTATATGAAATATTATTACAGCATATGCCAAATCCATCAATAGACTGACGTCTCGTGCTACCCCCAAAAGGCGACTGCCACGCCCATCTCGCAGCGAAATAAATCGATTGCAAATGAGGCGGAACTGCAATGCAGCTCTGAAGAATAGAGGAAGAGAGGAGAGACACAAAGGGCACACTTCAGGTAGGTTGGATGTGAAGTACCGATATCGAGTCGCCTATTGAAGTGTCGTAACACGAGTCAACACGAGTTAGGCAAAATTGGACTATAGCAAGTCGATCCCTAAACAAAGCGTCCCGAGAGGCCGTCCCTAAAACAGCTGCAAAACAAACACAGCAACTGCACTTAATGTTCATTATCTACTTGTATAATCGGAGCAGCTGAGCGGACGCAAAAAAAAGGAGCTCAAAGGAGCAGCCGCAGGACACGGACTGGGTTTGGCCTGACTTCGATGCGAGTTGTCTTATTGTATGTATGTGGAACACAGCGGGAAGAAACTCAACTTCGACTTCAAGGAGGTCAAATTCATGCTGATTTCTTTCTTTCCTATCTGCAATTTTGCGTGACTTTTCTTTCACAATTTCCCAGGCTTGTCTGTGCTACTTTTCCTTAGCTGCTATTGCAAAAGATATTGGGCTGGGCAACAAATCAGATGTATATATGTTATATATGTATATTTTTATGACACAATTGGGGCAAAACTTTTATGACCACACACCATATGCATTTGGGGTTGGGTCGAGAGTGAACTAGAGATGAGTAAGCAGCTCTGGCCGCCAGGGGGCGCTGTCACATAACAAATTGGCACTCGTTATCTGTAAAAAGATTCTTCAGTCTTCTGTTTTGTGTCTTGCGGCCATTTTTAATTGCATTTTGATAGTTGAAAGTTGAAATTCTCAGCACGATCTTTCACTTTATTTCATTTCATTTAAGTTTTATGCTACACGCCTTGAAGGAATGTTTTCTTTTCGAAAATCTTTTGAAATCTTTTTTTCTTGTATACACATTTTATGGTCGTGTTTAAATGCTGAGAACGGTAGCCGAACAAGATTTGTATCTGTGTTTTTTTTGCAGCTCATTTGATGCATTTCAATGTTCCTCTCTCACACCTGCAACTGTGGGCAATATCTCGGGGAGTTCTTTGACAAAATTTCGGCATTTTCTCACGTACACACAGAGAAGAGAGAAGACACAAAAAACATTTGTACACAAAATATGCAAATTGTTACAACGAAAAGTGGCAGTAGAAGAAAGATACAATTGTAGCTGAGGAGACATAGTTTAGGGTGTGGTAAAAGTGGCAAACTGAAATAGCCTCGAGCGTTGTCGAAGATTTAAAATGTGGCGTCATGTTGCGAGAGAGAGATCTCAAGTGTTTTTCAATATTGGACGCTTAATTAACGGCTATTTGTGTGTGTGGCATCGAGAGTGGGTCATTAAGCAATGCATTGAAATTGAACAGCACCGCTAATCCCTAGGATTGCCACTTGTGACCTTGCCATATCCAGGCATTAACCATATACACAATAAATGTTGCTTTTGTGGCATGAGAAATTCGAATCCGCATTGCTTGCGATTCGCATTTTGGTCATCTTGAAGAAGTTGTAGCTCTTTCTTCATAATAATAAGTTGAGTTTTGGTCATGCACAAATCTCAGCAGAACCAAAGATGCCACAGATGGAACAACAGCAACAACAATGAAGAGTTATTGTTGTCGCATTTGCTTCTGATGGCATTTTTGACCATTTTTGGTCATTGAAATAAAAATGACATGTTTTCCTCACACAAAACTCGACAAACTCTTTTTGGAAATGCTCCAGCAAACAACAAGCCAAGCAAAGTCCACAAGCCACATTGCCATAAATCTTCATGGTTTGGATTGCAACTGCAGCTGTTGTTGCTGCTGCTGCTCACCTGACTTGCGACTCCAACTCCGACGCGGACACAAACGAATCCGAATCCGAATGCGACGACGAACGCAACTTTATGGGCAGTGCGTGACCGCTGTGTTGGATGTGTTTGTTGTGTTCGCTGCGACTTAATGTGGGCTCAAGGAACTTGAAATTGTCACAATCTTGCCTGCGCCAACTTGCCTAACGGTGTGGCAGACAAACTTGCTACAGCTCTGCAGCTCTGTTGCAGCTTTTGCCACAAAGTCTCAAGTCTCTAGCACAGTCCATTGGGATTTATTTTTGGTCAGGCCGACAATGAGACGTAAATATTTATGTGGTTTTTATACCGAGCACACTAACAATTACACACTAACAACAGAGGTCGTTGAGCTATAACAAAAGAGTTGCTCAGAAGTATTCAGAAATAATATTTCGATAATAATGAAATACTGAATGTATAATAAGAATGTTGCAGTCACCTTTCTGTACCTAATTACTTCGAAATATGTGATATCATTGAAATCTCTATTTATACATGTACATACATATATATAAATAGTTGACAAAGGATCTGATATTTATCTTCAAATACTATTTGAATCATTTACAGTTTTTAAGTAATAAGATATTCCAATTTATATTTACGTATACTTTCTCTTTCATACATCCCTTTCCTTAGTGTTTTGAATAGAATGACAGCATTTAATATCATGCGATATATACTCAAAGTGCATCCGAAGCATTTTTATCGCATGATATAATTCTCTCAGCTTTGAGTCTTTGCAATGAATAATTTAATCATAAAATGGGCCAACGCATTCGAATATTTCAACTGATAGTTAGCAGGTGTAAACACAGCTTTTTAGTTGAATATCTCACGTACTTGATAGCTGTCAAAAAATCGCATATATTATATTTTGCTTTATTTTTATAAACTTTCTTGACAGAGTATAAAAGAAGATCAAAAATAGTAGAATGATTTAAATTGTACAAATTTACTAATGAAATATGAAATGTATGAATTAACGTATTCCATTTTTTCAACTCAAAGATGATAATAATAAATATTTCATATGTATGATTTATATGATGATTCTACAATTCAAAAATTGTCATAATAACATCAATTACAATTTGTCAGCTATTAAATTTATATGAAGCTTAATTTAATCAATGCTTAGTAAGGAAAACATCTTGAGAGCATTTCCACTCTTTGTCTTCAATCTGCATTCATTTTCTTTTAGTTATCTTAAACACTTCAGCGTATTTAAGCTTCGACTCTTGGGCGCGTTGCAAGCTTATCTGACATGGTTTTGCTAGCATGTGGGGAACGTGGAACGTGGGCTGGCATCTCGTCAGACACTTGCAACGCTTGGGCAGCCCAAGCAAGTATCGAGATTGAGATTGAGTAAGTTGCATAAGACTTTGTTCAGGCCATTTCCGTTCTCAATTAAGTGTTTTTTTTTTTTTTTTGGGAATGCAGTTGATACTATGCCACATTCAATGTGCGATATGTTAGACGGCTCAATGGATCACAACCTTTAATATTTGTTTTGTGGCTGCCACTTGAAATACAAAAAATACTTGATTCCACCTGTTTTGTTGGCCAAGATTCGATTTGTGGTTCCTTTGGCCTGGCTGGCTGGGAATTCTCAACGCACAAAACACACATTTTTGAAACTTTCGAGTGGACTTTTCAAATGCGTGTTTTTGAGGTCGACTTGCGTGTGATTTTCCTCGATGTAGACTCGAATCAATAAAAGTTTATTTTTTAACGGCCAGACGGAGACAGCGTCAAATGAACAAAAGCGGCATTTAATTTTTTACAGCTACCACTTCACGATGTTGCCCCCTCCCTCCTCTTCCTCCCCCTGCTGAGTGATCATAGAGCTGGTTGAGCTTTATGGCCAGCGGTGCATTTCGCTGTTGTGGAAATGTCGAGGTCTCGTCTCCATAGAAAGGTTTCTCTCTTCACGACGCAATCTTCACAACTGCCAGTGGCAAGCAATCTGTTGCAATTTGCAGTTGCAGTCAAGAAATCAAATGGCATGAGAAGCAGAGAGAGAGAGGAGGAGGAGTCGAGAGGAGGAGGAGTTGTGGACGATTGTTTATCCGCTGGCGCAGCGTTTATTTGAATTTGAATTTATGGTTTCACTTGCCCCCACGAAAAAGAGATTGATAGCTGCCGATAGTGCGAGGAAATGTTTACGACTCTGTAATTTGGAGTTTATTTTATTTGATTTGCCACAAGTGCGAAGGAAAGCGAAAGCCACAAATCGAATCGAGTAGAGTGGAGAGCGGAGGGTGAGGGGAAAGGGTTCAAAGTTCAACCTGCCTCGATTGCATGTGGTGCTAATGATAATGAACAATTATGATGGCATTATGAATGCGCTTATGCAATGTTGGAGGAGTGGACAACGATTGCCCAATAAAAAATATAAAATTGAAAGGCGATTGGAGAGCAAAAGATCACAGTTTATGTTAAATAACCTGAAGAGTTCCCATTCCCATTCCCATTCGAAAATTTGAAATTTCCATTCGCATCACTCGGTTGTTTCCTTAACTTGGTGTCAGCTGTCTGCCAAGTGCAAATGATTCGTTTCCTTTAATTATTGGCAACGATTTCCAGCAATTGCAGCAAATGCAAATAAAACGCATGTCCAGCTCACAAATTGGCCAAATTACGAGCCATATGCAAAAGACAAGTTGCACTCGATGCAAAAAGGAAACTCGTTGGACATGCCAACCAGCCAGCTGGCATCGCATGGCATGGCAAAGATGCTGCACTGCATCTTGAAATCGAGACGAGTTGAATCGCAGTTGAAGTTGCAGTTGGGTTGGGGGGCTTATTAATTGCACAATTACGACACGCAATTGACGTGCAGAGTGAACGATGGCCGGGCATAATGATGGAAAACCAAAAACGCGTCGAGAAATTACTTTCTTTCACTTTCCCGACGGATATCATAATTCAAAAATGCAGTAGCTCTGTCGACCCCAAGTCGAGTGAGCCAAAAATAAATAAGCCAGACGAATGCAAAAATTGGCCAACGAAAAAAAGAAACAGGAACAAAAAATAAGCAATCAAGATGGAGGAAAGTGTGATCGACTTGGAAATACCTGACCTGTTGATGACATTATTCACAATTTGAGCATAATTTTGATATTGAATTGAAAATATTTCCTTTGTCTTTCTTTCTTTCTATAATTATAAAAAAGAAATTTAAAATAATTGCAAAATTTCTGTCTTTCTTTCTTTGATATCAGAATTCATAAAAAAAGACTTAATCAGTTTCGCACCCTAGTATTATATACTTATTTTCCTATTTTAGTATTTTTGATCAGTTAGCTAGTATTCAGTCGTATATAGCATAAATTCTAAGCACAACATTTTACAATTTTTATAGCTTTTCAATCAAATCAAATCATCAAAATTTACCCATGTCTATTCTTAAAACATAACAAAAGTTTTCAAACCATATAGAGATCTTCTAAAAATTGATAGCTCTATACTATATGTATATTTTTAATATACTGTATTAAGTTGAATTTTAGACGGACAGACATTTGACACCTAAATGAAATACCCTTCAACACGTTGTCGGGTATTAAAGTGAAGCAACTGAACTGAAATGAAATCAATTAAGAGCAGCCTGAAGGGGCGTAGAAGAAGAAAAGAGAAGTAACAGGATGAAGATGACGATGACGAAGGCTAGACGGGGGGAAATTGCCATCAAGTAAATGCAGACGAAGCGTGAAATTAACAAAATGCTAAAATAAATTATAGTATTGTAGTTGAACTGAAGTAAAACCCACCTTGTTGGGCGATACATGCCACGATCTGCGTGCCCCGCGGCCCTGACAGGAATTCGAGCTGCTCTGGCTCGACGATGTGGAGGATGTGTCGGCATTGTTGTGGTGACCAGCTCCCGTGCTCGCACTGATGATGGAACCATTCTCATAGATCTCCGCCGAGCAGATGGAACTGTTCAATGTCGCTGTGCTCGCTGCCAGCGATGGAATCGGTGAACTCGCCGGCGATGGCGAGAAGCAGCCCGAATCGTAAGAGTTTAAGATGCGTAACCGGTTGCCCGGACAAAGACCCTGCAAAACATAACACAAAAATATATTTAGTTATTAGTAAGGAATGCAAAAAGTAATACAAAGAAAGGAAGAAAGCAAAACAGCGCGGTATTATTCTTAAAATATACCAAATCAATATACCACAAAATATTAAAATACGCCAAGGGCTGTAATTGGTATATTAATATAGTACTATATTGAATATATACCAAAGAGTACAAAATAAACCATATTGTCAGCCTAAGCAACTAAGACCCCTAGTAAGTAGGCGTTTTTGCCCATACAAAAGTATTTCTTTAATAACTTCGACAATTTTCATCTGATCGCAAACAAATTTTTAGGAATCATAAGGTCTTAAGTTATTGTTACGGGCGGAAAGAGGGCGTGGCAAAAATTTGAAACCAATTTTATCTATTTGCAAACACAACAAGTGCTGTCGAATAGCAATTATATCTCTTCCTCTTATGGTCTCTGACATCTAGGTGTTTATACGGATGGACGGACAGACAGACTGACAGACATTGCTATATCGTCTCGGTTGTTGATTCTGATCAAGAATATATATACTTTATAGGGTCAGAGACGCCTCCTTCTGCGTGTTACAAACATTTTCTATGGCTAGCTGGCATGAAAATATATAATAAAATATTTAGTTATTGCACAGAATAAAAAAATTCATAAATAAATAAATAATAGTCAGAGCATGTGAAATTTTCGATTGGGAATTCATGGCTGTGTCGCTCATTGAGCTCAATTGATTTTGATTGTCTTTTAATTAACTCAATGCGCACTGCATTCTTAATAAGAAAACAAAATCTATAGCAAAAACCACACACACATAATAAATTGCAATTTTTTAATTGTCTGTCAGTTTGTTTCATTGAATGCCATCTATCAATGTGCAGTTCTTTCAGATCTCTCGTTTCGACTTTGATATAAACGAAATGTTCCCATTTTTTTTTCTTATGCTGACTTCAAAGTGGCAGGAAAAAAATGTTGTCAACATGTGTTGCCGTGTTTTGCTGCCCATTTTAATTTTATTTTAGCTATTGGCTTTAATACTCTTTTTTTTGTATTTTTTTTGTTAGCGGGTGCCGAACAATTTATGTTACAATTTTTGTGTTGTACTTTTTGCTGTTTAATATTTATGAACGAAACACTAACAAAAAAAATAATAATGTTGCTGTTGTCGCCAGTCAATTGGCTGTTTTTGGGTTAATTGTTTCCATTAAAAAGTGCGGCTACTTTTTAATTAACGGCAATTGGCCGACATAGTATGTAGTATCTGTATCTCAATCGAATGTATCTCTTTGCGTCTCTGTGTATCTGTGTGGCATCTATGGCGATTTTGATTTCCATTTTGATACGTGTTTTGACACCAGCAGAAACCATTCATTCGACCGCCTCGCCACATGAGTTGAGTGCATGGCATTCATGAGTGCTCGTAGTGAGTGCTCAGTCTCTTTG
Organism: Drosophila albomicans; assembly: GCF_009650485.2. Classification (NCBI taxonomy): domain Eukaryota; kingdom Metazoa; phylum Arthropoda; class Insecta; order Diptera; family Drosophilidae; genus Drosophila; species Drosophila albomicans. The sequence goes on along the minus strand of NC_047629.2, from coordinate 42,812,262 downwards.
GCCAATTGAGTTGTTAATTAAAAATATGTTCGCTGGTGTTTGCAATTTTCGTTGTTGCGCAACTACGCGACGTGCAAAGATATCTTTTGCGAACTTGGCCGTTAATCAGTTTTTAATTTGGCCAACGGGTGTGTTTTATTTCTTAACTCGCTCAGCTTTTTTTTTGGGGGGTGCAGTTCTCTAGCGTCTAACATCTAATCGAAGCGCCATTTCAAGGCTGCCTTGCGGCAAACTTTGAGATCATTAAGAGATTCGAGATTAATGCCCATATACAATAGCGCAAATTAAGTTGAACCATTCGAAACAAAGAGCATGAAATTCTATCAGTGCAACGTAAGTGAAGAGAGAGGAAATAGAAACTTAAACAATGGGAAAGCTTGAAGAAAGTAGAGTACACAAAAGAAGGAGTCGAAAGAGATGAATGGCAGACAATTTGATTGGGTAAGAAGATATCTTCCGTTTTTTTGGGGAGAGTTGAAGAGAGATCTAATACAAATGTGGTATTGAAAGAAGGAAATTGGTTAAAGTAGTTAAATCGTTGAATGGATTTAGAGACAAATAAATGAAGAGAAAGGTAGAAAATTGAATAGTGTAAAGAGCGAACTATAAATTTATAAAGAAATAGTTTAATAAACAACCGGAGAGAAAATGTAAAGATAAACTGATTGATAGCCATCTGTATAGAGAGATTAAAGGCTTAAAGATGTCATACGAAGTCGCAGATCAAGAAATAAAGGCTTCTGAGAAACTTCAATCTTACAGCAATTTAAGAAAGGAAATTTGTTAGAATTTGCATTGATGGACTTGGTGATACATATGTTAAATAACATTTTATAGTATGACAATCGATCGAGTGATATTGCAGATCAACGAATAATGAACGAATTTTGCAATGCTTTTGAGATTCTCAAATTGTGTAACAGTTCAAGAAAGGAAATTTTTTAGATTTTTCTTGAATGGATTTGGTCATATATAAATAACAGTTAATAGTGCGAAAATCGACTTATAATTATATGTCAAAAAATTAATTACTGTTAGATAAACAGATTGACAGATAGTTAAATTAAGTCAGACAGACAAATTAATAGATAATAATCTATTGTTGAGATAAAGCAAACATATGCACTCAGACAAATTAATATTGTGACCGATATACATACATAAAAATAAATAGTTTCGCAATGTTTCTGGTATTCCCAATTTGAATAACATCTTTCATGTTGTACCAATTGAGAACCCCAATTTGTATGCACTTAGCGGGCGATTTCAATGCTCGATTCCTCAATTATATGAAACATTTTTATAAGCTGTGAACACACATTTCATTTCATTTCACTTTGTGTGCAATCAAACTAACAACTTCGACCTCTTTCCGCTTTTCACTTTCCGTTTTTTTTTTTATTATATTTTTATACTTTTTTCACACCCCAATGCACCCCCTCGGGGGATAGAAGGAAATGGACATAGACCAGTTGGCAGTTGGCAGTTGAGCATGTCCGAAATGATGTTGCATGCCACCTCCCCCAACTCTTTTGAATGCATTGGTAATCGCTCGTAATGCGCGAGCGGCGGCATTATGTGGATTATTATTATTATTACAGCTGCAGACACAATTAAATGTGGCAAATGTGAAATTTATATGCAACATGCGCCCCGCATCGAGCGTACAACGGGTGGCAGCCACGTGCCACATTATTATGATGATGAAGAAGTCAACGATGATGGTGATGATGATGAATCATGACTATAACGAGACTTTTTGTGTGGGACTGCATTACACAATTAAATTACAAATTCAATACAAAATGCTACACTAAATGAATTCCATTAAAGTTCGCTCAAGAACTTTAAGTAAATACCACAAAACTTGCTAAGGCGTTGCTCTTTAGAGTTTAATGGCTCTTGAGAGACGCCTTTCGCGAAACTCAGGTAAAATAAAAGAAGCCAACTCACCTGTTGGTTGCGCAGTGAGCAAAGCCACCAGCCCTCGATGCCTTCGGTGTCCTGTTCGATGACTGTGAGAATGTCGCCCTTTTTGAAGGGCAGCTCGTCTTGTGTATCCGCATAATTATCATAAATGGCCTTTGCATAAAGTTTCTGCAAATAAATCAAAAGACGAAGCAACAATTAACATTTGGAAGACATGAAAAAAATGCGCAAAAGTTTTCAGTTTCAGTTTTCAGTTTTGCAGTTATCAAAATAAAGCAATTCGGCAAAAGTTCTGGGCATATAATGAACTGCATGCGATATATTTAAGCCAGCCAGACAGACTTCTAAGAAGCCGCAGCAGCAACAGCAACAGCAACATCAACATAAGCAACACTCCAATTTCAATGGAATTTCAAAGACGTGAAGAGTTCTTGACCAGCCAACTCTTAACGCAACGACCCCGACTTTGACTTGAACTGGAGCCAAGTCAAAGCCAAAAACCGAAGACAAAACTAAAACCAAAACATCATTCAAAAGAACTCGTCTGTGTTTTTTTTTTCGGGGTTTTTCTTCAGGTAGCGCAGGCAAAAATATATGCGCGTATTTCTCTCTTTAAATATATATTTTTTTGTTTTCTTTTTTGCTTTTTTTCGAACAACAACAAAATTGCACAAATTGCAAAAAGACTGAAAAACAAAGCGAGCTCTGTTCTTTTTTTTTTGGTTTTTTCTTCATACTTATCTTTTCCATATTGTGTTGTTTTTAGCTCATGCAGCGCGCTTCATTAGTTTACCTGGAATTTCAGGTCAAACTTTTGCGTTGTTAGAGAGCTCAACCACAACAATAACAACTGTGGAAGTGAGCAGAGAAACACATTGAACTCTAAGACTGTTAAGAGAGCGTAAAGTAATTGTTATTACTTTTAATTGTTTTATTCAATTGCTGTAAATACTAACTTGAAGGTACTTTAAAAGGGTTTTTTGTGAAGCTCAATTAAGCTGCGCATTGTTATCGACGCAGTGTCATAATCATCAACTACTTTCTTTTCGAATTGTTTCTAATCAACTGCACACGACTGTGAGGTGTGCATTGTATGTAGAAGTTAACTCGCTTTGCTTGTTGTGGTGGCCAAAGGTTTCCTCAATGAATGAATGAGAGGAGTGAGGTGCTCCCCTCTCCGATCTTCCAACTCCGACTCCGATTCCGACTCGGGTTAAGCGTGTTGCTTTTAATTTCGCCACCGCATCGAACAAAAATCCCAAAACGAACGTTTTGAACTCAACCCAAAGCCGACACCATTCAAGTTGTCGCTGTTGTTGTTGTTGTTGCGGTTGTCGTTGCCGTGACTGCCTCTGACTTTGGTAGTTGGGGGTAGCGTAGTTGTTCAAGCTGCCCTCGATTTCCATACTCCGCTCCTGTCGCATTTAATACGAGTGAGCGAACGGGACAGACAGACAGACAGAGAGACAGACAGAAAGAGACATTGTATGCGACGAGTACTGCTTAGCGATTACAATATCGCGCGATGAATCGACGTTGAACTTTCAACTCGGAATTGAAACCCGTTTCAACAACAACAGCAACTAAAGGTAGGAAGCATTGTGAGTGAGTGCTGCGGTTTTCTGTTGTATTCTACTTTTTCAATTTGGAAAGCTGAAATGTCGTTCACAAAATGTCAAACCGAAGAAAATGAGCGCACTTGAAGTTCATGTGTTCAATGCAACGTTACCTGTTGCCTGCTGCCAATGACACTTCTTCCTCTAGCACTTGAACGTTGCGTTGTTCAAACAATTCCGACTCGAATTTGACTCTATGTTTGTTTGTTTGGTAATTTGCCTACGTCAGATGAAATTGCTCTCTTACTGCCAGGGTTGTCATGTGCTTCTCTGTGCATTTGCTTTCTTCGCTTCAAACGGCATTTTTTAACATGACGCTAATTGAACAGGCAAATATTTGAACATCACATTGAAGTCGCATTTGGAGTTTGTTTTTTTCGGTTTTACGAAGTTCCGTTTGGCGTCTCAAGTTTCCAGTCAAGCCAAGCAAATAAAAATAAAAAATCAAATATCGTTGGATTTTTGTTTGTTGTTTGTTCGAGCGACTTTAATTGGTTTGTTTAGCGCATTTTTCTTGACGCTACAGAATACTGTCAATATAGAAAACCCATTGTGCATCCGGAACTAGTTCTTGGCTCAGAGCAGCGAAAGTTTTCGATACTCAAAAGTATTGAAAATACTCTTTCCCCTCTCTCTCTCTCACACTTTTCGAGAGACTTTTAAAGGCGCTTTACAAATTGCATTTGCAAATTATGCCGCAATAAATCAGCTGGAAATCGACCACAAAATTGAATAAAACTAATTTCTGGCTTTGGGGCAAAAGCATTTTGTGCATGTGAGTTTCCTTTCATTTGGCATAAAGTGAAAGAGCCTTGGCGATTTATTGTTTCTTTAAAAATGTGGCACGTATGACCAGCAACAACAACTACATTAATAGCGACTACAATGAGCATAGTTATAAGACCGATTTGCGAGTTCCACATAACAACCGAAATCTTTATTTCTCAACTACTTCGGAAAGGTTATTCATCAGCGGTCATAAAAGTACACACAGACAGAGCTTTATAGAAAGCCAAAAAAATAAAGTGGAAGTTGAACTTAAATGAAGTCAAGCCTAAACATTAAAAAAAAAAACCCCATCACACATGTTGTCCATACTGTTAGATTACTTTATTCTTTTTGCAATCTTTTTTTGAACAAATACATCCTATCCTGAAGACCATAAATAACAGATCTCGAAGCATACAGAACAACAGAAGCAGCCGCGGGGCGACAACGATGTCTTAATGAGCACTCAAAACTCAAGAAATGTGTGTGTATAAATAAAATTCGCAATAAGCGGGAGTGGAAAGAAACTTTTGTCAAAATTTTGCTCAAGATCTGATGAGCTTAAAGTCCGTCTCTCAACATGACAATTTGACTTTGAGAAGAGCCCATTAACCGCATTAAGCGTAACACAAGAAATGGCAGACAAGTAAATAATAAAATAAATAAAAATAATTGTATACTCAAGTTAACGGTAATGTGTACAAATTATATAGCAAAAGCGCTTCTCAATGACAACGGTCTCTGATAACCCGCAGTTCCACAACTGATAACTATAAATACTATATATTATATACATTTTTTCTTTTTTTTTTTGGATTGGCTTCTGTCATTGCGTGACTGATAAACCTTTGGAGGTATTTTGCGATTTCTTTTATGATTTCTTTTTGCTGGCTTTTAATTAATCCAATTTGCTACAAAATCGATGGAGGAGCGTCAACTTGATTTGTTTTCAACGTTTTTTTTTAACTTTTTAGCTTCATTAGCAAAACAACAGAGATACCAGAAATACATTTTTCTGTGACTAGTCGCAATTTATTTGGGAACTGCAAAATGCGTCATTTTTGTGGGGACTTTTTGGCATTTGACATTGAGTAGGAGACTTTGTTGAGGGATTAAGAAGGTAAAGTAAAAGATGAAAAAGGTTTTCGCATATGGTAAATATTTGTGCTATATAAAGTCGGGTATTTACTGTATTTAGCCCACTTGTCTTCGCCACGCCATATGTCGCAAAAGTTGAACTGGTTTGTTTCTTTTTTTTTTTGCGCTTTGTTGACTGCAAAAATAAAATAAAATAAAAATGTATACAACAGCGCGCTGTTGTTGACAGTGTCGGCCTTTTCGGCACATTTCGTCAAGCCGTGTGCAAAAATGTGACAATAAAACTTTAAAGCAGGCCAACTCAACCGAAAGATTGCCCCCCAAGAAACACGTTCCGAGCACACATACCGAAAATACTCGTACATACTCGAAAGATCAGTTAACCCAGCAAAAGTCTGTTTAACTTGACAGTAAAATGCGTTGACAAGTGCGCAAAATCGAAAATCAAATTCAGTTGCTCACTGAACTGATCTATATAGATACTCGAGTACCCGATTCGTATTCATGAGTGCATGAGCATGATGCAACTGCACCCACCCACACACAACAACAACAACAACAATGAGCAGTATTTACAAGTGTCTGGTTGATCCATCAACGTTAATCCATTTGACTCCGAGAGCAATCAGTTGTGGCATGCCACAGGAATGTTTGCTTAATCCACACAAAAGCCTTTGACTACTCTATATACACTGCTATTTCAAAGTTCACAGCTGTATATAGATTTTATTAAGAAGGGGTCGAGCACTGCACTCAATTGGACTAATCAGCTAAATACTTGGATTTGCAACAAAAAGCAGAAAACTTATAGTTCAAAGAACAACTAAAAGTCAACAAAAGGGATTTCAATAAAAATACTGCCAAGATTAAAAAGAAATCGTAAAAAATTAAATTTAATCTTTGAAATAATAAATACGAAAAAGATGTTGAAAGCAAACACAAAAATACGTCTAAAGTTATGAAATATTTTATCTATGCGTTGTTGTTCGACTTTACTTTCAGCTTGACTATTGAAATTGATTAACTTGAGTTTATTTTTGGTCGTCGCGACGATTTCGATGCTTGATGGATCGCTTTGCCAGCCAAGCAGCCAGCCAGCACTTGCATCTGTCAATGTCGACGTCGGGGCCCAACTTACTTGATATTGGCCCATTAGGTAAGTCTGGAATGAAAAGTACTCTATACGCTATATATTACGTTTAATAGTCCACGTGCGCTGAAAATAAATTCACTATGAAATTGCACCAGACGTAGACGTTGGCTAATTTCATATTCTAAGGGCCAAGTTTCAGTCCTCAAATGAGTCACAAAGCAGCGTAAATTGAATAATTTCCGTGCTGCGAAATTATTGCTAAATTAACTGTTGACTTGCTGTATTAAAGAACAAACAAAACGGTTTCAACAAAAGTATTCGTCGACCTTCGCAAATAAATGCAAGTATATAAATGTATTTTTCAAGTGAAACACACAATAAAAAAAACACAGAAAAAAACACATTGTTCAATTCCCGCAGCCCGCAGAATTTCAGACCCCAAAAACCACTCTCAGACTTCGTGAATCAACCAAAAAAATAAAAGCAAAATCAATTTAAGAGCGCGGTCTGTAAAGTTTCGCGTTTTTAATGTGGAAACAACAAAAATATCATTAAAATATCAGACTTTGTTTATTATAAATTTTGTTTTCGATTATCGCACAAGTTGCATTTTGCCTGTGCTGTGACAAAATGAAGCCCAAGAATTGCTAGAAACAGAAACAGAAAATAACCATAAAAAAAGCAAACATTTTTCGAGCCGATCAATCATTTGATAAACAAACATGTACAAGCTATAAATTATAATAATAATAATAATAAACGATTCAAACCTCCAGAGGCTAAGCAATGTTCCAGCGAAAAGAAAAAAAAAATATTGTTGCAAATGGCCCCAAGGCAAATGCAGAGGGGAATTGAGAAACCACAGACATACTCGTAAAAAATTATCAAGTCCAAGAGATGCGAGAAGAAAAGACAGCCCATAAAATATGCATAAAACAAGCAAACAAATTAAAAACCCATAGACTGAGGGCATTTGTTAAACATTTGTTTGCATAAATTAAGAGTTTGTCTTCAACTCGAAACTCCGCCCCAAAAATTTTGGAGTCTTCCCTCGCTTATCTATAAGTGCTGTTAAAATTCTTTCGAAATTCAACCAATTTTCAGCTCCGCATCTACGTCACAAAAAGCAATTCAATAGTTTTTTTGTGGACTGTGGAATACCCCGGATGTGAACGTGACTCATGCCGCATTACAAAATAATTGAGAGTGAGGCATCAAATTGTTGCTAGCCTAGCCCGAAGAAAACATCAACAAACCAGTTACCAGTTTCTCTCTAAGCCAAAGATCGTCTTTTTGGTCCAGCACCTAACGCATGGCTTACTGTCAGCCTCTCTGCACCCACGTGAAGCGAGGGCCTTGAACTCTAGGCGCATCCATGGAAAGTACCTAAGCGACACTTTTTAATGTTCATTAGGCGTCTGCTGATAGTTTACACGCCCACGCGAATGTCAACTGAACAAGCGGTTAATGAATGAAAGTGAATGGATAAACAGTTGAGCTGCTTAAGGGCGATTAAGCTCTGAAAGAGTATTCTAAATTTAACTTATAAGATAGAGCATTTCCTGCTTAGGGTTAAAGGACAGCCGACTGCTTAATTTTGGGTAAATTGACTTGACTTTTAATGCAACATTGTATGCATTTCCTTTGCACACTTTGAGTAACCTAATAGACTCTTTAGACTTTTTAAGGTGATTGGTCTTATGACTAACTTAATATATAAAGTCCTTCTATGAGAGCTTTTAAAATACAGTTAATTTTTATATTTATATTTTGTGTACCTCTCAGCCAAATTTCCTTCTGTCTGTTACGTAAACTTTGAGAAACCTAATAGACTCTTTATACATTTTAAGGTTTTTAGTCTTAAGACTAACTAAAGTATATAAAGTACTTTATACATGTTTTTAAGACACACATAAGTTTGTTAGTAATATTTTATATTCCTCTCAGCATAAATGTCTGCTGCATGTTACCCAATCTTTGATAAACCTAATAGACTCTATATACTTTTAGAAGTTTATAGTCTTAAGGTTAAATCTATGTAACACTTTAAACACTTTTATTTAAATCTTTGTCTTCAAACATAGATAATTTTACTATTAGTGATTTCTATATTCTTCTGCCGTTGGTCTTTAAACTAAGATCATTTTACTACCTACATTTATTACATCCCTAAGACTAATGCTCTTCTGCACACTTTGAGAAGTCGAATAGACTCAAAGTTTTTTTTATGATTTCCCTGGACCCTGTGCAGTTGTCAGTCTTAATCTCCGACAACATTTTACAGATCAGTTAAAGAATATTTCTAAGCACATGCGATCTCTTAGCTCACGCTCTCTTTTTAGTGACGTCTGCTCTTCGTGTTAGTCTTAGGCAATATATCACAGGTGAGTAACTGATTTCCTGATGCCATGATTGGCGGCACTTCAATCTCAGTTAATGGCACTCTAAATCTCTTGTTCGCATACCGAAGACATGAGTCACTGCGACTGAAATATGCCTCGTGGCAGTTGCAGTAGCCGGACAGCTGTGGCTAAGTGTAAATGGGTCTCATTAGTTGCCGCTGGAGGCGTGCAAAATCACTGCAAATCGATGGACTACCTTACTTATCTCTCTCTCTCTATATAGAGGTACAAGTCATATAAGTTTTATTACTCAGCCAGCTTGTTATCTGAACGAGAACGAGAGAACGAGAAGACTGCAACACGCCCCTTCAAGTAATTGTTCTTATTGTTGTTGTTGTTGTTGTTGTTTGTGTTGTTGCCATAACACATTTCCGGTGCTGACCATAAAAAATTGTGCTGTGCCAGTAAAAATGTGGTGCAAAATTATCGTACTGCAGTCAATTTGCAATTGTTTATTTATTTGTAAGCATTTCCCACTCCCCATTCGCATTCCCATTCCCATTTCTCAACTGTTGTATCTGTGCCCTTCGCTGATGTAATTACAACTCAATGTCGCACCTGGGGAGCGTCTGGGTCTATGACTTATTGCACTCTTAGGGGCGGGGACGGAGACGGGGCGATGGCCACTCGAAAAAGGTGTTTGCCTAATTAGCATTGCGAGCAGTGCAAACTGTTTTGCATTTCGCCGAGACTGATGAATCAACTAAAGCTCAACTCAAACTTGGTGTTGTCCTGTCTTGAGTGTGTGTGCTGCGTGTTGATGCAACGTGACATGATGTAGTTGCATTCATTTTTCATAAATGCAGCACGTAGTACTTTAGAAACATGGCAAACAACCGCAGCAACATTGACTGACATGAACATGCAGCGTTTGTATCTGACAGATACACCACAACAACAACAACAACAACAACAACAAGCAGAAAGAGGCACAACAATAACTGCAGCTCTCGGCTGTTGCTGATAAGACAAAGCGCTAGAAACAAATGCTAACAAAACCATCAAGTAGCAAAGTTCGCGTGCATGCAATTTGTTATTGTTGTTGTTGTTGTTGCCATGTTTACATGCAGAAAGTGTGTAAAATGCCAAAAGGGGCCAAGCTATGTCTGCTTGGATTGTTTATCACAGTCCTCTTATCAGCAGGCGCATTTGTCTTCGCGCGAAAGTGCAGCATAAGCAAAAGGCCAACAGAGAGAGAGAGAGAGAGACAACAGAGAAGAGTTAACAGGTGTCTTACTCACTGGCCATGTTTACTTGTTATCGCCCAAGTGCATAATTTCCCATAGAGCTCCTCGTAAGCCAACATTTTATTGACATGTTTACTGAGCACTCATTGCAAAAAAGTACAAAAAAAAAGAAATATTGACGCACAAAAATAAAAATTGAAACCTTAATTACTGTAGCGAAAAAGTCTTAATTGCGTACGAAAAGCACCTGACTTTGCTGCCGCTTAGATAACAGAAAACAAACTGTAGGTACTCATTGTTCAGCGGTGCAAATAGCAACTAGATAAAAATATAAAAATGCCTTTTGCTATAAAAAAAACAAGTGAAGCCAAAAGCTAAGCGAAAGTCTTGCCGCAACTTTCACAAAAAACACACACGTTAGGCCGGAAAAGTCAGATGACTTAACCGATTACGACACAGAATCTTAACTCAAGCGCTGCAAATATTAAATTTCACAAGTCTGACACAAGTTCAACAATTAAAACAAGTAAGAAAGCTACAATCAGGTGTGCTCGACTGTGAGATACCCGCTAATCGTTTTCAGTAAAGGCAAAACAGTGCGGTATTATTCTGAAAATATACCGAATGAATATTCTGAAAAAATACTATGACATGCCGAAAGATATATTATTATAACATTTAAAATATGCTGTTGAGTATTAAAGACAGACTATTTGGTAAAATATACCATTGATTTCAAAATACATTAGATTGTAAACCAAAACACATACCAGTTGGTATATTTATATACTATTACATTCAAATACAAATATATCGTAGAGTTAAAATATATACTTTTCGGTATATTTATATACTATTTAAAATACTATATAATAATACTATTTGGTATAATTATATACTATTACATTCAAAATATACCGTAGGGCTTATAATAAATCATTTTCGGTATATTTTTATACTATTTGAAATATACCATATATATTATTTGGTATATTTATATACTGTAACTTTTAAAATATACCATAGACTTCAAAATATACCTGATTGCAAACCAAAACACATACTATTTGGTATATTTATTTACTATTACATTCAAAATATACCATAGACATAACCCTATAAGCCATATTGTCAATCAAATTGGCTGCAGAAACCGTTTTTTCTAGTCACAAACTTATAATACCCTCTGCCCTTTGTCCAACGAGTAAAATAACACTTAAGTTTGCAACCATTAAAAATAGTTGCATTACCCAAAGCGCTTTTGAAACTATTTCAATTTAACATATGAACTCGTTGCCGTAAATCAAGCCAGTCCAACCAAATTGTTTTTCAACATCAACAAGACGTCAACGACAGAGCGCAGAAGGATAAATAATATTGATAACATGTCATATATATTCATCAATTGATCAATATGCTTGCGGCTGACGATGTTGCTTTCAACGCCACAGCGTTCAATCAATATCAATTGTGGCAAAGGCAAAGACGAAGGCAAAGTTTCTGTTAATTTTCCAAATTGAAAATGCTGTCGCCGCTCGCGCACATTAATTCTAATCAATTTTCCCGGCACTTGGCACTAAAAAATAAGTGCCCAATCACCAAAACCAAAGAAGAAGTAGTTGGAGAAGAAGTCGAGACGTCGCATCGTCCCTTTGGCCATGGGGCGCCACTTAATCAAGAGCGTTGTTCCCAGGGGACGGATAAAGGTCTCGATATCAGCAGACAGGACTTTCACTCTCTGTCAGAGAGCGAAGAGAAGAACGAGAGAGACCTCCTCAGACATTGCTCGTAATTAATATTAAAGACTGATTTTTTTGGGGATAGAATCTAGCTACTTGGGTTTTCGTTTACAATTTATGGCTCGGGATACGCTCAATTAAGTGCGATTAGATTTTGAGTAGCTGAGCAAAGCGGCATTGATAAGGCCAGCCATGGACTTGTCGCTTATCTTTTTTGGCCAGGTCACGCCTAAGCATGTTAGCCGATAAGATGTTTGCCAAGGCAGCAAGATAAAAGTTGAAGACTAAACTGTGCATGCGATTACGTATCGAAAGTGTTCTCTCAGGCTGTGTGTGTGGCAGGATTTATGGCCTTGAGAGCGTTTGTGGCTTATTTATAGGTTCTCACTTGCCGCCTGCCGCCTGTACAATTGCCTTTCAATCAATTGAAATTAGCTGGAAATCAACAGAGCCAAGCAGAACAACTATTAATAACAGATTTTATTTGCTTGGCCACAACCATTAATTGCACTGCGGACGCCACAAAGATGGACAGCTGGCACTCAAGGCGCACGTCCCCAGAGCCACAATTAATTGCCAACAGTCAGCGGCATGCTAATAGACCCTTTTGGCCCAGTCAAAGAGTCGAAGACGAAGACGAAGCCGAAGCGAACGGAAAGCCATCTTCAATGTTTTCCGCTGTTTGCATTTTGAAATCTAAGCTGACTTCCCTGCAATCTTCTCAGTCTACTGCAATCTACGTGAGTCTGTCGTCTACAGAGACTAGAGTCTAGAGTCTTCAGTCTGCAGTCTTCAGTCTGCACTCGCCAATCTCTTGGCCATGGCTAACCGGCTTCGGCTTCAACTTCAGCTAGGAGCGTCAATTACTTTTCGCTTTTTGCGCATTTGGAGCACATTTATTTTAATCTCACCTGTGGCCAGTCTGCACTGCTGATGGATGCAGCTGCAACACACACACACACATCGATTGCCATTGCCCCAAAGGCTGCAAACTCTTTGTGTGTGCCATCGGATACCTTTAATTATGGCGTACTTAGTGTCAGCGGCTGTTAGATCAAAAAACAAGTTCATGTCATGTTCATACACCCCTTGTAATTATTTGTTGTTTATTTAATTTGCAACAATATAACATCAACAATTTTTCTTTTCTATTTGTTCTTCTACTTTTCGCAGTCAACTTGTGCAAATAATATCAAAGTCAATAAAAAACATGTTCAAGGTTAGAACTGCAACTAAAATGCGAATAATTAAACTCATTCATTGTTATCTAAACTTCACTTCAAAACTTGTTCTATAACTTCGCATTCCTCATCGATGTTATCAACAACTTCTGACTATCTAATCGCTGCTCAAATAGTTTTCGATAGCTGGGGAATCACAAGCAGCTGTCTTGATGAACTCATTGTTTTCGAGGTGTTAAATGCGAATAGTATATGATTGTGTGGAAAACCTCCGCTCCGAGAGACGAGACGAGAGCTGTCAACAGAGTCTGAAAAAGTTTCAAAGTTATCGCACCTGGGCAGTAAATATAACTGGCACATCAAACGGTCAAATGTACGCTTGAGGTGATAACGAATGCAAAAATTGCGGAAACTTTACAGCCAAGTGGCAAGTGGCAAGTGGCAGCTGCCTCATTGGTAGCACAATTCGAGTGTTTTGCGATAGCTGTGAGAAATCCGTTAGCATTTCCTGAGCAGACTGCTCGTTTAACACGCCTGTCACAACACAACAAGCAACTATGTATGTACATAGATGCAGCCCAAATCCGAGAATCCTCGCCAAGACGCTATTCGTAATGAGTTGTCAATGGCTTAATCGGCTCGTCTGCATCTCTCTCATGGCAGTTGATATGTCGGTAGATATAAAGTCAGATAGTTTATGAGCTGATTGGCTACTAACCGATTTAATGTGAATTCGCCTTGAGACGGAGACGGGAACATCGTAGTCCAAGTCTGCGTTTGTTGCATTCGAGCTGCAACAGGAGCCGGAGACTGAGATGGCGCTTTGTTTGTCCAGCATCTTGAAATTATGGAGGATGGATTAACTGATGATTATTAATCCCTCGACGTTGCGTTTGGGAGCTGAGCTTAGCACATGATCGAGATACTCAAATATATTTAATCCAGGACAATATAGATAAAGTATCTCGACTCTTTTTTCATTAACTTTTTCGAGGTTTTACTTGTTTTTTTGTTTTGACGTTGCTTGTTTGGGTTTTTTTTGCGGAATCAGCTTATAAAATTCAAGTTTAGACCGCGAGCCACAGAAATTCGCCAAACGCAAAAAATAACCGCAGCAAAAACAACAAAGCAATTCGTATAGCTTTAACAAAAGATGCCCGAACCACAATCGCACACCAATAACAATAACAACAGCAACGTTTTCATATGGCAAACATTAGCGCTGACTTCAAGCGATTTTTATCGCAAGCTTCTTATCGTACAAAAGCGCACGGCGCGATTCAATAGCGTTTCTAATCGCGTGAATAAACTCACTAGAAAACAACGTGAAACGAAACTCAAAACGTGCGTGCCGAAACTGAAAACGCGTTCCGCACCGCAGCAAGTCACACAAGATACTAAACTCTGTTGGGTTGCTGTAGCTCGGTGGACGTTCGTGTGCTAGCGAGCAGCCGGTCTGCCGCAGCAACTTTGTTGTTGTTAGACAACGACAGCCCTGTTGTTTTCATTTTGTGTGCATGTGTTTACGCACACACTCTCTTGCGCTCTCTCACCGGCACGACTTCGGCCAGCAGTCGTCGGCTCGTCTCCGCAAGCCGATTGCTCACGATGTTCGTGCTACTACTATTTGCAAATGGTGTTGAAAAAGTAGCAGAAACTTCATACTACTTTTTTTGTTTGGAGAGTGGTGAGTGTTCGCTTTGCAAATGGGAGCAAATTAGTAGAATTTCGGTAATTGTAGTAGAAAAGTATTTGAATTTGTAAGCCACCTCAATTCATGTGTAACTCCATACCGTTGATCATCATTGATGTGGATGACTTTCGTTCAATGCCCTCCGCTCATAATTCGTTGACTATTTATGCTAGATACTATATCACACAAATATATATTTGGTTACATGAGATGCGAGCCCATTAAATTTCACTCAGTTATCTCTGTCGTGTGTAAAAGAATATCCAACACATATTTGTACGCAAAAGTATCGAATGCAGACAAAGCATTCGATTAGCCAAAAGATGAAACAAGAAAGCTCCGATTACTAAAGGGATAGACTGAGAAGGGAGTGAAGTACCATACAGAGCATAACATACAGTGGCAACTGCAGCTGTCCAAACACATGCAAGAAGAACAATTCAATTCAATTGAATTGAAACTCGTGTGCCGCAACTCGTGCTGTTTTTATTTTTTGGGGGGGCGTGAAGTTTTTGTCGCCTTTGCCTTTGCCATGTGTGCGTGTGTGGAGAGACAACGACAATGGCCCCCAGGGACCTTCAGAAGGCATGTGACTTTCTTTTGGGCTCGCTCACGAAAAAGGGAATCCTCAAACCAGTCAATGCCGAAGGTCAGGCAACAACAACAACATCGAGAACAACCCGTTCCATGACTGCTGCCAGACAGGCAGCAAACAAAACAAAAGAGGAAGTTGTTATGTTCGTAGCCCATTGAGAACCAGAATCGGAATCAGAATCAGAATCCGAATCACAGACTGAGACTGAGGAGCGGTCGCAGCTGCATCTTATGGCATGTATAGCGTTGGAAGTGACATTTGACATGATTTGCATGCCACCAAGTGCCACGCCCACGTCACTCACAACTGACAGGGCCAACTCAACAGTGTGCTGAAAAGAGAGAGAAAGAGTTGAAGTAGTCTCAACTCAACCCGCAGTTCACTGTTTGTTGCTGCTGAGTTTTATTGTCACTTTCAGTTTGGATTTGGATTTTGATTTAATTTTATTTGATTGGAGAAACAAACACAAAAGACAAAGGCACAATAACGCAGTTCGAGCTCTCAATCAATTAGTTTTATTAGTCAGCTATTTCGAGTTCTTATCGCAGTCGTAAAAACTCGAAATATTTTTTTGAGATACATTTCCGTTGCGTGGGCGGACTCAACTCAACTGCTTCGAAATTCAAATTGTCTTTGGTTTCATATTTTGCATTCCAATTGGTCTAGCATAAATGGTCCTCTATAGCCATCTCTTTCTAGTGTGGTATGTGCATCCTGCTGCCTTATGGCTATTATGTTGAACAAACAATAACAGCGTGTCCTTTGTCGCAGTCACGCTTGGACATCAATCTATCTTTAGGGCTGTTTTCCATTTCCATTCCCCTTCCTTTTTCCATGCCATTTGTTTTCATTTCGTGCAGCATTTTCCATTTAACGACACTAACAATTAAACGCCCGCATTCCATAGAATTATGTAGAAAATATAAAACCAGAAGGGTCAGTCATAGATACCACAGGGTTGGAGGAAACTGACCACAAAACTTAGCTGAAAACTCAAACTCAACCTCTAATTGCCTACTCTAGTAAAAACTGCCTCGCTAACAAGTTAAAGCTGTATTTCTTTTATGGTATCTCCCACCTTACTATGCAGATAGATAGATGTCTTTATGTTTTTGCCACACTTTCGGGCATAGCAGATATGCAAATTGCTCTCAACAATGTTGTTGTTGTTGTTTGCAATTTGGAAGCTGAATACATAATTTTGTGTAATATGTAAATTGCGACCACGCATTATAAATACATGCGTGACTTACTCTAGGTGATACATATATTTCTATGTATATAGTATATGTTATAAATATGTGAAAACATCGCGCCACCTTTTGTGGTTGCGCCCCCAACAATTTTGTGGGCGTTGCACAGAATTGTGGCACCTGTTTGTTAGTCACAAAATGCCTACAGATTGCTTAACAAACAATCTACTGAATTTATCGCAATCAGCATACATAGTATAAAGTATAGTCACCCTCGCCCCTCAGAGATCAGAGAACAATGTTGATTTTATTGCACATTGGTGTCAGCTTCGTCAACCTCCCTTGGGGTTGTTGTTGCTAACGATGTCTCTATTCAGCTGTAACTTAATTATCGATTCCAATGTCAGTCGATAATTGTGTCAGCTGTCGGTTACAGCCGAGTGTTTACTGTACCTAAGGAGTGCCCAGACTTATCAGTATATTCAGTATTGACCTGACCACAGCCAAGGCTTGTCTGCAGCTTGAAGTCGAAGTTGGAGTCGAAGTTGAAGTGGAAGTTGACTTTCATTAAGATGCACATCTTAATTGCGCCCACAGCTGTCGAAGAGACGATCCTTTTCAACTTTCCAACTAAATTGGGCACGTCGCACGTCTATTGTTTTACAGCGTCTCTCTTTCGGAAGATAATTGATGAATTTATGGCACAACATGAAGTACTAATACTACTACACATCACTTTTACTGATTGTGTGGCAGCTTATCACGCGCCAAGCTGATGAAGTGCAGCCAGTCGGTCTCTAATTGAACTCCCTTTTCTGCTTTGGGGTTAATAGATTCTTTGAATGCATTTCTTCTTTCTTGTTTCTTATTTTTTGGGGCTACTCGCTTCATTTCCAATCTGTGCTTATTGCGCCGACATTCGACACTCGGCGCTGAGATTGGCTCGTTTTTTCAATTTTAGCTCCACTTCTGGCCAGCACATGAAATGCCATTTCGATTTTACGTCTCTGATGAGGAGTATTGAACATTTGTTGTTGTTGCTGTTTGTGTTGTTCAGCCTGCCTTTTCGTTGATTTTGCATTGTTTTCGAAAGTGGCACGTTCTGACCATTTATGGCGCACGCATTGCCAACCACAGAAACCGAGAAACAGTGGCAATCAGCAAACAGCAAACAGAAGCGGAGTCTGGTCATCCACAAAACCCCAAAAGAGCTCTGACCAGATGTCTGGAGATATGGCAATTGCTTATTCACAAGGCATAGCATTCACTTTGATAAATCGACACATGGACAACATTAAAGTGCGAGGTCGTTTCAATGTAGGTAAAGTTTTGACTGCAGAGCAAAGTGAAAATAAGGCAGGTTGTGAAGTATGTGATAGAAAATTAATAGAACAGTTGAAGAAAATTACAGAGAGTTGTTTCGAAAAATATTGAATATATTCAACTTTAATAATTTCTTTAAAAAAAAAAAAAAAAACTTGCTAAGACCAAAAAAAAAAAAATCTTACTTCGAGATTGTTTGTGAATAAAATTTGACAAGTAAGGTTTATTTCTAAAATCAAGATAAAAAATCTACAAAATATCTAGCTCAGTCTTGAAATTGAATTTCAATCTTGTATCTTGAAACAAGATCAAGAATGGAAAAGTTTTGAAATTGAATCAAGTTTGCAAAATCTTAAATCAAGATCAAACTTTCTAGATGAATTCTAGATTGGATATACTTGATATAAGATTGATTATGCCTCAAAAGGGAATATGAAACAATCTCATAAATATCATATTCTCGTTTCAAGAATGCAAAAATCTTAAAATTTAAGCAAAAAGGTAAATTCTTAAATCAATTTTTCAATCTAGATTTTTTACTCTCTGTGTGCATAAACATCTAAAGATTCTGCCTGCCTAGAAACAAAACAAATTAGTACAGACAAGAGTGCTAAGATATCTTAAATATAGAAAATAATATCAGTTTTGAGATGCTCTAGTATCAGGAAAACCACAAAATTTGTTGTTATAATTTTAGACGAAAGAATTTATAACTTTTGCTCTGCCAAGATTGAATATTCATGTATTAAGAAACAAGAACACAACTCTCTAATTTAAGAGCTTTTCAATCTTTTGTTTAAATATCAAAATCATGTTTGAATTTTGAAATCTTATTTCAAATAGTTTTGAATATGAAATTCTTGTTTCATGAATTTTAACATCGAAAAGTTCTCAAATTTAAACTCAAGATTTTGATTTTTCTTTTTAAAATATTTTTGTTTTCTTTCTGTTATTTTCCTAAAAGAAATATTTAAATTTGATCTCTAAAAATGTTTTTGATGAAAAGTGCTTCTCAAAACATAATTTCTTAGGAATATTTTAGTAGAAAAAGGTTAATATTCATTTCTTTTAATAAAGGCGTGGTTGTGTCTTTTCATATGCTTTTGGGAATTATCCTGAAAGCCGTGTTTGTCCTTATCGCATCTTCATCTTACGAGTACATATCCCGAGATTTAAGTGCTATCACATCTTGCATCTGTAAATGTCTGCTTAACAGTCATCTCTCTCTGTTTTTCTTCTCTTCCTTCAGCTCTCGCTCACTCGTTGCTGCTTTAGGGCTGAAATCTCAATGGGTTAATTGCCCAGCCTCGGCAATTTGGAGGTATTATTAATGTTTGTCTGCTCCAAATGAAACGTCAAAGAGTGAACGACTTCATCAGCACAAAAGTCTCAGCAAAGCAGAACGAACAACTTAGCAACTTCGAAAAAGAAAAAAAAAAACAGAAAAAGTTGTGCGTTCCATTTTTCACAAATTGCTGAAGACGTCGGAGTTTTGTGATTTGCCTGGATGTTGTCTCTTCACACACACACACACACACACACTGTGGCAATATGTAAAAATAAGGCAGCAGCAGTCGGAAGAAGTCGAATGCATATGGGGATATAGAGATCGTTGTGTAAATATTATGGACCTAAGCAAATTGTTGGCAGCTGCGGCTTCTTTGACAATTTGCCGCCTCGCGCTCTAATCTTGACTGCGACTTCACTCCTAATCCGGAGAGAGAGATATTCTTGACGCGATCTGGTGGCCAAAGCCATAGCCATAGCCAAAGACGAAGCCAAAGCCACCCAGCGATAATAACAAACAATTTGTTTGTTTGTCCACACAGCCAGAAAACTGCTGCTGTCAGACACGATGAAGAGAGAGATAGAGAGAGAGAGAGGAACAAAAACAACAATCTGGGTACGGCTGCCTTTCTGACTCTTTTTGCCAGTGTTTGCATAATTCATGACTTTGCGGACTCCACATTTGCAGTTGCAGTTGCAGTTGCACCCACATGGCTGTCTGGTTGGGTTGGCAATCTCCTTCTCCGGTTGCTCAATAGTACAAGATCGCATGGCACAACCATTCATTACAAGCACATTGCAAATTGAGATACAAAACTGCCAGCCCACAATAACAACAACGACAACCAAAAGAACAACAACAGACTTTAAAACAAAAAGGCGAAAACAATGCTGGATTCATATGGCAGACTATATCGATATGGCCAGCATAACTTACGATTCCGAATACTCGCTGCGGGGGTGTTCCTCTTCCATACCATCCCATTTGAATCGCATCCCATTCTATGCGATGCCAAAGAATTGAATTTCAATTTGCTGACTTGCCATTTTCCATGTTTGCAGCAAAGACTTCTTCTTCTCGCTTCTTCTCGCTTCAAGTGCTTAAAGATGTCTACCGAAAGGGTAGTTTCATATTCAATATTCATATTCGCATTCATATTCACATTTGAGTTGACTCTGTGAGTGTGAGGAAGCACGACTCCATTTGAATGACGCTGCGTTGTTTATTGTGAGTGTTTCATTCACTTCCTCGCCTTGTTGTAGATACTTTTTTTTGTTTAGAGAATCTGCAGAGATCTGCAATTTGTGATACAACCATTTGTTGTCCCACTGTCAAATTTCATGGACAATTTCAGCTGTTCTATGAGCGATTCTCTACACTAGCCAACAAGATGGGATTTCTACTAAATTATCTGACAAATTGCATAGCAAATGACCATTATAACGCCATTAGTTGAACATTATGTTCAACACTCATTAACAACATTTAATGCAATCGAAGGCCTAGCAAAATATTCGGTAATTTGTATTATTATAAACATAAAGTTTAAACCGGCTTAAAACATAAAAAATAGCTTACTCACAAGTTAATAAAAAACACATTCAATACTGAACATAAAATTAAAATTTGTTAAATATTCACTTGAACTGAAGGTAAAACATTAACATAGAAATAAAATTGTTATACACTTGTACATAAAAATCAAGAAAGCATATTAAAAATAATCAAAAATAAAAGCCTTAGCTTACAGTACTAGCTTAGCTTACTAGCAAATAAATAAATAAATGAATAAAAAATAAACTATACATAAATTACTTAAGTCTAACGACATTCATAAATCTTAAAATATTTAGCAGATATCATTTTTAAAATAAAATAATCGACATTCATACGAAAAGATAATAAAAAAATCATAATTTTTTCAATTCGGATTTTGATCATTTTTATAACTTATTATTTATTTGGAGTAATTTTATACATTCCAAGAAATAAGTATTTTCGAGTTAGAAGATAAAAATCATAAATAATAACTTTAAACTTTTCATAGTCCTGCCAAGTTAATTTTTTCCCCTTCTTTCTAACTAAAATCAATTTATTCAGCATAAAAGACAGCTTTACATTAATGTTTATCATACCTAAACTGTATCTAACAAAATTCAGAAAGAATAATAAATAAATTAACTGATATTTCAGAAATACAAATAATATGATATAATGACAATGACAATATATATAATATATATAATAATGACAATATATATAATATTGACAAAATCTTAAATAATGTAAATAAATAAAAATCGTTAATAATAATTATACATTTTTTCCACTTCTCCCCAATTCACAGAATCAGTTAAATCAGCATAAAATGCCAGTTCATATTAATGTTTATTACACTCGGACTTTAGCTGACAAATTTCAGGCAGCATAATGAATAAATTAAGAGATATTTTCATGAAACCTGTGCTGCCTGAATAACATTTAATTATACCCGCTACCCATAGGGTAGAAGGGTATTATAACTTTGTGCCGGCAGGAAATGTATGTAACAGGTAGAAGGAGGCATCTCCGACCCTATAAAGTATATATATTCTTGATCAGCGTCAACAGCCGAGACGATATAGCCATGTCCGTCTGTCCGTCCGTCCGTCTGTCCGTCTGTCCGTATGAACACCTAGATCTCAGAGACTATAAGAGATAGAGCTATAATTTTTTTTTTCGACAGCATTTGTTATGTTTGCACGCAGATCAAGTTTGTTTCAAATTTTTGCCACGCCCACTTCCGCCCCTGCAAATCAAAAAAAATCGAATAACAAGCGTAATTTTAAAGCTAGAGTTACGAATTTTTTGGTATATACAGTAATAACTATAATAGTTATGATCCCTGAAGATTTGGTTGCGATCAGAAAAAAATTGTGGAAGCTATTTAAGAAATACTTTTGTATGGGCAAAAACGCCTACTTACTAGGGGTCTGAGTTGCTTTGGCTGACAATCTGGTATATTGTGCCGTCTATGGTATATTTTGAATGCGGTACTATATCGATATACCATATATACCATTTGGTATATTATTAGTATTTTTGCGGTATATTTGGTATATTTTGAGAATAATACAGCAAAATATATTGCTTTTATTTAAAATGGGTAGCGGGTATCTCACAGTCGAGCACACACGACTGTAGCTTTCTTACTTGTTTTTAATCTTCGCTCACTCACTAAACTAGTTAACAAAATTGCGAATGCTGCTCGCGGGCCACAAAATCAAGTACTATAATTAGCAGATCGTCCAAGTGAAACTATCTTGCAAACTGTTCACACTTGAATTATAATATTTTGAAGCCATCAATCATCCACACAGATTACAGTGCTTAAATCAGTTGTGCAGAGTGCAGTGCAGTGTCATTTATCAGCATCGCAGCATCTGTGACCAGAGACAGAATAAAAAATAAAAAACAAACTTTAGTGCAGAGTTGTTGCATGGCTGTGTTAACAACATGCTCGTATTCAATTTGCTTTGTTCCCAGGCATTTAGAACATCCTGTATGCTGGGGATCGAATCGAACATCGACATGGAATTGGAGAAGGAGTTGGGAATGGAGTTGGGGA
Source organism: Drosophila albomicans (assembly GCF_009650485.2). Lineage (NCBI taxonomy): Eukaryota > Metazoa > Arthropoda > Insecta > Diptera > Drosophilidae > Drosophila > Drosophila albomicans. The sequence goes on along the minus strand of NC_047629.2, from coordinate 42,789,550 downwards.
TGCAGTTGAAGTTTGAGTTTGAGTTTGAATCATGCGCAGCTAGCTTCAAGTGCAAGGCAAACAGCTGCCCATTCAACTTTTGCATACGAGTCTGCAGTAATTGCAACGCAGTTTGCAGTTTGCAGTTTGTGTGACAGGCGAACTTGTATCCATGAGATACACATTCGCGTGCAATGTGCGGTGATTGCAATTACGCGCCAAAAGTGTCGGCAACGCACACAATTGATAAAAATAAAAGCAACGAGAAATAAATTCAATTAAATAAAATATAAGAAAACGGCAGAAAAAAGGGAAGTGAGTTGTTGTTGTCAGTGGGCGATGTATCTATATCTCGATCTGTAGCTGTATCTGCTGGATATCTGCTGCATTGTTTTGTGGTTGTCACTTGAAGTGCTTGAGGTTGTTGCCAACACAGTTGCAACACTTTCCCAAGAATTCCGATTGCCTTTTGTGGGTGACGCAAGCGAGCCACAACTTGTAGCTACATTTGTATCTTGTATCTGTGCGAAGATGCAGCCCAGGGAGACACGAAAAACAACTTTCGATAGCAGCGCTGCCTTCACTCTATCTCTCTCTCTTTTGGTTTTTTTTTTGGGCCACACGACATTCGATACTCAAAGTTGCACTCAGTACTCAGAGCAAATGAAGTTGTCGCTTGTCGCGTAACAGTAGCTCAAGAATGTTTATTCATGCGGGCAAGTATCCACAGCGGTCTCCTGCAGCGTTTGCGTCTCAGCCTCACTTCGCATTACACTTCTTGCTCTTCAAGGTTCCCTTCAATTACGAGTACCAACGAAACAAAACTGAGTCGCCGTTTTGTAACCGAATCTTTTGTCTGGACTTGATTCTGGCAAACAACAACAACTCGCCACATGGCAGCGTGTGGTTAGTCATAAACTTCCATTGATGGAAGAGCGACAGTGTGACAGATCGACAGACAGACAGCAGACTGACCAGCAATCAGGCCATGAATGGATGAATAAGAATGAATGAAGTGCGAGTAAGTGAATGAATGTCCATTTCGGAACACATTGCAAGCGTATGCTGATTTCTGATCTTTCTGGACTGCTTTGTACTTTCCGCTGAAGTTGCAAGTACTGCATTTACATTTTCAGTTCTTAACCCAATTCCTCTACTTCTTCTAACAGCTCGCAAAACAAACAACAACCAGAATTTTATGATTATGCTTCGAGTGTTTACGGCGCATTCCCCGCAGTCATTTACTCAATTCGTTGCGACTCGAGTGTTTCTCAGAATGCGTTTCTTTCGGCTTTCTGCTTTCTGCCTGTTTGCCAACAAACACATAACTTGGCCAGCATCCAAACTCCATTTAAAATGGATGAGTTTCTGAGGTGTTGATTGCACCTCGTAAAACAATGGAAGTCAAGAAACGTTCGTGTCATTGTTGGAATTCAATCATCAAACTCATTATAACGGACAGAAGAAGAAGAAGCTGCTGAGTCAGTTGAAAGAATTCAGTACTGTACTTTGTACTTCTTTTTTGCAGAGCAGAACTCGCACATTGACCTATGGCTATGGTTTTTGCATTGGTAATTTCGAGTAGCCTAAAAAGTCGAATTTCGAAATTGCAGATTACAATACAATACACGTAACATTTGCATTGACGTCAAGCGGAAATTCTAGTGACGATAGCAAAGTGACTAAGGTAATGATTTCATGGCTCTCTCGCTCTCTATCTCTTATCAACAGCCATCATTGGAGTAGTCATCGTGTTAATATCTTTTATTACACAGACACATTGGTGCCGAAAAAAACTGGGAATTGAACTCAAGGTTGCCGATGGACGAGACGTCAACAAACGATTGCAGCAATATTCAACATCAACGCTGAAGTAAATAAATCAATCAACAGAATCTAGTTGGAATTTCTTTTCCCACACGTCATATGCTAGAGATATGATGGATTTGTTTTGCATATAGTATTATTTATAGCACGAGACGCGTAAACAACATCGGGTCAAATGTGATAAACACAAACTTTATTTATATCACTCGATTGGTCTATTTTTACCAATTGCACAAACGAAATTCCATGAAACCTTTTTCGTTTTAGCCATTTGCCATTTTGGGGTTATCGGAGTCGAGGTGAATAATCACGCTGCATATCTTATCACGTGGACAACGACTGACGCTCACTGCAAATACCCGACTCTATAACTAACATATATGACTACGAACTGCGAATGCGAAATAAACAGAAATGTTAATGCAAAAGTGACAACACAAACGACAACGATAAGATTAGATACCCAAACATTAGATTAAAACGCAGCAACCAATATAATAATAATAATATGGGGCACTCACTGAGGAGCTCATAAATAAAATTCCGAATAACTTTCCTTCCATATAAATCCATAAAGCAAAAAAAAAAAACTGTCAAGTTTGCTTAGTACTTGAAATGTTGAACAAATATCAAGATCTGAAAGTAAAAGAGTTTATGACTTGAGCTAAAATACGTGTGCAAAAAGATTTCTCTGGAATTCGCTTTGAGATAAACAGGCAAATATTTAGTCGAGTCAGAGAATTGTAAACTTTACAGAGAAGTAGAAAAAGATATCACGATTATGATCTCATTTCGTTTTTAGTACAAAAGTTAAGATGTCATCTCAAAGTTGTAATCTAAAAATATGCGTTCCAATTTACAAATTTACATATAGATCATAAATATAGGATTATCCGGATGATCGCATGTAAAAGTTTATATAAGGGGAACGAACACACAAACGTTTTGATCAAACGAAAACTGAATTATGAGGCAATGCATTCACAAATTTGTACAATAAACCGTTTGCAGTAAAGCCAGATAATTGGTCAATAAAATACTTTAATGCACTTCACACGATTATCGATGGCATCTTCCTCCTCCTCCTCGGGGGCCAAAAGTCCAAAAAGACCAAAGTTGCCTTTACCAATTTGTCGACAAAAAAAGAAAAGAAAACCAAATTACTTGATGGCTGTCGAAATGGTTGAGATAAATCACAAAAAAATTCGGCGCCCGCCCGCGTCCATTGCGTAAATCAAAAATTTATGTTTTAGATTTCTTGATTTCTTGATTTTATGAATTTTTCTGTTTTCAGCGCATACAAATCTTTTGATTGTGAACAAATTTGGACGCTCGTTTTTCCAGCGACCAGCTTTTCACTGTCTGATTTATAAGGTCATCGAGCGAAACACCAAAATACAAATTTGAAGAGACACCCAGAGACAAAAAAAAAAAAAGCGGGCCCGGGGCCAAAACGTGGGCGCCCCTCTTTGGACTACGCGTTGAGATCATTAAGGCAACCCAAATGTGACATTTTCACAGATTAATGGGTCAGTCTGATAGAATATTTTTGGCGGCAACTTTGGCATAATAATCATGCATTAAACTACGCATTGAGGTGGCAACTCTGCAACAATCTGGAGATGTTTCTGGTGCTGCATTGGAATCTCTCTCATAAATCTTGCATGTCGCCGTTTTTGTCGCGTTTTCTTTAATTTAAGAGCAATTTATTAAATGCCCCCATCGCCGGAGCTTAATCTGCACTGGAAAATCTTTGGGGCAACTGCATAAATTAATTAAAAAACTGCCGCCGAAAGAATGCGTGAGATATTTTTGTGCCTGTGTGTCGAGCAACAATTCGCCAAGGCGCCCAAAAAAAGTATCTGTATCTGCGCTTTTGTATCTCTTCTTTGGATGTGCATCGCTGCAGTTGTTTGTGTGTCGCTTGACAGCGCTGATTAGCGCATTCTCAATATTTATGGCAGCTGTCGGTGTGCTCCTTTCCTCCAGTGGGAAAAATAACAATTTTTCTCCATTTTCATGCTCAATTTTGAATTGCTTATTAAAAAGCAGAACGACCCGAAATTATGTAATCAAATGCTGTCGTTGAAATTCTTGTATGTGCCACACGTAATCAACATTTGCAGATACATTTTTGTTGTTTGTTTGAATCGAAGTTGCACATGACGTGAGGAAAATTGTCGTCAGGAAAAGCCGCCAGGTAACAAACATCTTCAGTCTGTCTATAAATTAAGGAATTTCAAAACACGTACACGAAGAGTACACATTAATTCTTCACTCTACGCTTTCCACTTTCTTTCTTTCTTCATTGCATTCTGTGAGTTATGTTTTTTCCCCCATTTCTTCTTTTCTTTTTCATTTTAATGCAAATTTTCGCAGCCAGCGCTCATAATTTCAATGCGACAGCAAAATATGTTGGCGCCAGGCAGCTGAGAGCGTCGCTGGCTTCCATTAGCGCCTCTTGTCGAGCAGGGGACAGGGGCGGGGGCAACTAAAAAGGGGCGTGTCTGCTGGCCACTGGATGTAAAAATCTGCTACATGCATTTCAATTTACGACCCCGAAATGTTTGAAGTGGATTTTTTTTCGAAATATGAATTTGCAATGAATGGATTTCAACTTGAAGCTCAATGACCATCCCATAAATTGACGTTGGCAATTTTTGGCATTGGCAAACCAGATGCATAGATCAAAAAGTATCTCAACTGCGTCTCTGAGTTCAAGGTAGAGTTGAGATTTATAATTTATGAGCAACTTGATGATTACAACAGATAATTTCTGTGTACAAAAATGATTAATTACCATATATGACTTATTTTGCATTATTTTTGTGAACCCTCAAAGCAATGCCCATTGACAAAGGACTCAAGTCTGAGGATAAGCACACGCTGTCAACGCCAGCGGTCACGTGCTGTGTAAGAAGTCATCTCTTGGCCATAAATTTCAGTTGCCAGCAACTAACTTTAAGGCTTCTTCGCAGACAAAGTTCAGCACATAAATTCAATTGCCTTGTTGCAGTCTGCAGGACGCAGGTTGATTAACCCCACGAGATGGCGACGGAGCAAAACAAACAGCCGTCGAGTGTGCAGAGATGAAAGCCAAAACCAAGGATAACAAAAAAGAGAGAACGAGAGAATGTAAATGCGCTCTCAGATAAATTCAGCAAGGGATGCCAAAAAGCGCTGAATGGGAGCAAACAGGCAGCAGCCTGAGGTGGGTGGTTGGGGGTGGAGGGTAAACAACCCCAACTGAGGTTCAATTGCGGGCAAGTGCAAGGACGACGACGACAGCGAAGGCAACGCAAAAAAATAAATGTCGTGATCGAAAGCCGCCCAAACAAAAGGATGCAAACGATGTCAGGGATAAAATTGAAAGCAAACATAAACAAGAAGCTACCCAAAAAAATAAAAAAATAAAATAAAACCCACCACCAGCTGCGCTCTCTGGAAGCTGTCGAGGGCGGCCAGGAAAACCAAAAACTTCAAAGCATAAAAAAGAGCGTTGTTTGTTATGTCTTAAGGAAGCTAAGTCAGCAGAGGCAAAAGTGAGCATAACTTGGGAGGAAAAGTTAAAGCAATGTGGTAGGAAGACTCAGGACAACTTGGGAAGTAAAGGAAACTTAAAGCAATGTGGTAGGTAAAGAGCCGAATTTGGAAGAAAAACTCAGGACAACCTGGGAAGTAAAGGAAAGCAATGTGGTATGAAGACTCAGGATAACTTGGGAAATAAAGGAAACTTAAAGCAATGTGGTAGGTAAAAATTCGAAGATGGAAGACAAACTCTAGACAACCTGGGAAGTAAAGGAACCTGAAAGCTATGTGATAGGGAGAGTTAGGACAACTTGGGAAGTAAAGGAACCTGAAAGCAATGTGGTAGGTAAAAATCCGAAGATGGAAGAAAAACTCAGGACAACCTGGGAAGTAAAGGAACCTGAAAACAATGTGTTAGGAATACTCAGGACAACTCCGCAAGTTAAGGAAACTTAAAGCAATGTGGTAGGAAGACTAAGGACAACTTGGGAAGTAAAGGAACCTGAAAGCAATGTGGTAGGTAAAAGTCCGAAGATAGAAGAAAACTCCCCAAGTGAAGGAACGTGAAATGAACTCAGGAAAACTTGTGAAGTAAGGGAACCTGAAATAAATGTGGTAGGCATAAAGTTGAAGCAAAAGAAAAACTCTGGACAACTTGGCTTGCAAAGGGGGGGGGTAGCAAAGTCAGGACATTTTAGCATAACTTAAAGTCCAAGAGTCCAAGTGGCCAATAGACGCATGTGTGTGTATGTAAATTATGCACAACACTCAAGTGCGTCACGAACGAAGGAAAAATGCTAATGTAGCTACTGTATGTTATGTGGACCACCCAGCAGTAACCATAAATTGTGCTGTCTTCCCTCGCAATAGATGCCCGCTTTGAATGGCGTCAACAAATTTATTTCGCATCGCAGCGCATCTGATGTATGACGTGACTTTGACAGCGAAGTCACACAAAAGCGAAGCCATGGTCATCACACAACCGCGACTCCTGCATCAGGCATCAGGCAGTCAGCAAATGTGACGGCGTCGTTGTTGCCTCGCCTCGGCTTTTGCTTTCGTCATCATCCGCCTCCCACTTCCCCCGCTCTTACCTTCATCTGCTCCACGGTTTGCTGCCGTGTTTACATAACATGGCAATGACGCGCTGTATCCAGCAGCCCAGCATCGAGCGCTCAACACGCATGCGGCTAGCTCCATTGAGCTCTAGTCTGGCCAGGTCGACCAGGAAGGAGGAGGAGGGTGTAATACACACACACACACTGACAACCGCAGCCGGCGCTGTTCGTTTTTGCCGGCAAAACGACGCACAAAAAAGTATTAAAGGAAAAAGCATTCACAACATTTACGCTACGCACCCTGACAATGTGGTTAGCTACGAGTAGCTATCGCATCCACACACACACAAAACACGAGTGCTCCTCCTCGACATAACTATGAGTTGGAGAGTATTGGAGAGTGTATATGCGTATATATCTGTATATAGTAGTATCTGAAGGCATTGTGTGTGCGCTTGGCTTTTGTTTTTGTATTCGCTCTGACATTGTCCTCGATGCTTTGGACTGCAAATTAATGCGAGGTCTGTTTGCAAACTTTGCCAACTGATTGCAGCTAAGCACAAATTTCTGAATTTTTAAAATAGATTATTGCTCTGGAGAATACTTTTTATAAAAGTTTTTAAAATAGCGATAATATGAAGTCATTACTTACAAAATTTAGCAAACTCAAATGAATGTTATACTTAATAATTTGCTTACAATTAAAATTAATTTGAAACAATTTATATAAAGAACAATCTAATAATATATAAACATTTAAATATGCTTAATTTCCCACAAAATAAATATGTGTTTTCAATTTTTCAATATTATGAGTACATAGAGAAAATATAGATAGAAAAATCTTGATTTAAGATATTTTCAATTAAAAAAAAAAACAGCTTGAAATATGATATTTATATTGAAAAAATCTTGAATCTAGATTTTTATATTGAAAAAATCTTGAATCTAGATTTTTATATTGAAAAAATCTTGGATCTAGATTTTATACTAAATTAAGATTAAAATCTTGATTCAAGAAAATATTGAATTCTAGATTGAAAGTATTACGATATTGATAATAAGTATTAAAATGTGTTTAGCAGATTGATTGGGATTAAGCAATTAAAATTTATTGAAAGTAGTTCCAAAATACAGCAGTCTAATATCATAACATTTCAAATGATTCTGTCCGGAGGAAGTTTCCCAAAATTCTTTGTATACCTTTTGCTAACATCTGTTAAAATATTGTATCGAAAGTTGTAACTTATATAATAGAGGGATATCTCTATTGAGTATCGGAGACACAAAGTTGCTAGTTTCGTAATAAGCTAGAAAAGTTGCTGTAATATCCCATAATATATATAGTATAATATACTTAGAGCGATTAACATTTTTTCTTACGAATATTACATCACCTTGAAATCAAAAGTGACAAACATCTATCCACATGTGCTTGCCACTGTATATAAAAAATCCGTAATATATACCATATAGTATGTCCCTCTCTCTATCTATAGTATGTACAATTTGCCATTACAGCACATCCTTTTCATAGGTATATTCCCCAACCCACTCTATTATAGGAATGGTCCCACACCTATTCCCATTTAATTTCCGCCTCCTATTAAACCATTTCCTGCTTCATTGCCAACCTGTGTCCAACTCTCTGCTGGAGCACACCTCGCACTACGGCAGTTTCATTTAAGTAAATTTCCATATGAATAGCTGAATCAAAAGGCGCTGCCCGTAGCTGAAGTTGTAGCTGTATCAGAAAGCTGCACGTCTCCCCTCCTCTGAGCTGAGCTGAGCTGAGCTCTGGTTAACTTTCAATTAACGTCACATTTCACGTACCTGCGCACTTTTCACTCGATGCAGATGTAGCGTGCCGCCAGTGATGACCCCCGCGGTGGTCGCCTTGGCGTGCATTGGCGCTGAATTTATGACGTACTGCGTCTGCGGCTGCTGTTGCGACTGCTGCTGTTTGGCCACAGTTGTTGTTGGTGGCGATGTTGCTGCAGCTGCCCCAGCTCCAACTCCAGCTCCAGCCGGTGTTAGCTGCGGTTTGGTTACTGATGCCGCTGCCAATGTCTGTGTTTTTGCAACATGCCTAATTGAGTTTTCTGGTACTCGATTTTCACTTTGGCAGTCCATTGATGGCAATCGCGTTTCGTGTTGTTGTGCAACGGACATGCTCGTAATTAGCTTTTGGCAATTTAGACACTGTGTGACTGCGATAACTAGTATAAAACAGATATAGAGTCCGTATACATATATCTGATGTCTAACACCAAATCAATTAGACCACCTCACTTTTTACACACGAGATAGCGCACATTTGTATCTCAAAGATACACGCATGCAAAATTCACTTTCGTCCCGACAAAAAATGCGAATTCAACTGAATGCCGAATGTCGATTGTCGGAAAATTTACACCGGATGATTCCGGGTCTTCGTTTTGCACCGTACGCGAGTTCAACTGTTACTGAAACGCACTCACGAAGCTAGAGCTGGAGCTGAAGTTAGAGCGCCCTTCGGTGGTGGTTGTTAGCTGCCCCGGCAAAAGTGTTAGCTTTATCTGTGTTTTATCTGCAGGGGAAATTCGCAAGGAGTCGACGACGTTGAGCCCAAAAGGGACCGGGACCGAGACCGAGACCGAACCGGCACGTGAGCTTCTTGCCGATAAGCAGCCCAAAACAAACGCAACTAACGAGATGGGGGGGGGGGAAGCTGGGAGCCAGTATCACCATGAGATTTAATTAAAAATTACAAGTGTTCAGATGGCTAATTAACAAAAACGATTCAAGAGTGACGCCCCTTAAAACAGGGCACGTATTTTCAAAACACATTCAAATAAAACTGTGCAAATATTTAAAATCTGTTGTGTACTGCTATAAAGATTTCTATCAAAGGTACACATTAACCACTACATTATTTTTGTTCTATAGTGCGTATAAACACTTTCATTTTAGGGATTCGAAATGATAGAGTTTAGAGAATTTGAGAATGAAAGTTGTTAATTAAAAAGCGAAGGTGTTTACTTTAAGTGTTACGTTTAAATTTTAATGAACAAAATTTTGAAGTATTAACTTAATGAATCAATAAAATAAGTGAAGAATCGATTTTATATAAATTATAATCACTAAACACCAATCTGAAGCAATTTTCCAACCGGCTTAGAACCTAAAATTTAACTATAGACAAATCGTAACCACTTCTTGAATCAGTTTAAAAGTGTAGACGTTGAGTTAATTTACTGATTCTTTTAAACTGATTCAAGAAGTGGTTACGCTCCTCCCGATGCTTACATGGAAAATGTGTTAAACCCTTTCGAATCTATGTATGTGATTAAGTTAACAATTAAATAGTCGAATGGGAATAAATGTAAGGTTGATTTTTTGAGCTGAATAGCTACAACAGCAACAACTTTCATATGTAAAATCATTTTCACAATATTTCTATATTGTAGGCAGCAATTCAAAAGACTTTCCTAGCATAAATTAGCAACAATATGGATCAGCAATCTTTCATCAAGAAGGAGGAGTTCGAACTCCCCAAGAGCGGAAAAAAGTCAGTAAATGTCACTAGTGTCGAGCTAGAAGGGGAGACAGAGAAAGAGAAGAAACCCAAAGAGAAGAAACCCGCAGAGCACTCGTATGCACATGAGATAATGGCTGATCTGGAGTATCGTCAGCAGTTTAAGGTAGACTAAAAACTATATAACACTTTCATTCCCTAACTAATTTACAGCTGCTGTTAGGTGACCGAAGTGGTTGATGGGGAGGAGGTGGACATGACGCCCAACTATATATCCGATCAGCCTTACGCCGATCAGTTTCTCACGTTCAATGTGCATTTGAAGCACGAGGTCAATACCATGCAGCTGCTGCACTCCCGCTCTTCCCGCTCCCGCACACGACAAAGCATGCGCGGAGGTGTCGGAGGAAACAAGCAATCCATGGACGAGTTGATCAATGGCGTAAGAATCTAATGGAGTTAACCATTCTAATTTGTAGATGTAATGCCATTGTTTTCCCTAGATCATCTATGAGAATATTGTGTTTAGTGCTAGCAAGGTTGAGGAAATCAAACAGGGTCACGTTCCCGTGCCCTTCAAGAAGTCCTTTGTCAAGGTGACGCTACGCAAATCCGATTTCTTTGTGCTCTTCAATCAGCCCAGCACCACGGTGGCCAAGGGCACACCCCAAGGCGATCAGGTGGAGGCCGACAATCGTCACTACGAGTATCTGACCATGGGCAAGGGCAAGGTGCGACGTCGCTCCGACAACGATGCACAGACAACGCTGGTGTTGACCAACTCACGGACAGTGAACACCATTTATGTGGACTTCGCCACTGTGGGTTCTTATGTGTCCAACTTTGAGATGTACGACACACTGGAGGGTGTGAATCCCAAGAAAGATGCGCATGCCACCATGCTGAGTCTGGCCAAGCCGGGTGAAAGTGTGGGCACTCAAGTGATGGATGCAGCAGCCGCTGCATACCATGAGGAAGAGGAAGCTAAAGCCAAGGAGCGTGCCAAGAATCAAGCAACGGAGTTGTATCAACGTCCCGAATTCAAGACATCACTGCAGTACATTGGACGCACTCTCTCGAGCAATCTGTACAAGGCGGGAATGCAACGTTTCCGCAACTTTCAGCAGGTGGATCGCTGTGCCCCGGATGTGGAGTACAAGTACTCGTTGAAGCTGCTCTTCCGGCTGATCCCCGTGCCCAGCTACGATGAACGCAAAGCTGTTAGCGACATGAGTTTCTGCACCACCAACAGCGATATTCTGGCCATCTCCTACGGTCTGTTCTCGTTCTCCTCGCAGCAAGTCCCCAGCTCGGGGGATGTCTACATCTGGAGCATTAAGAATCCTGGTGAACCGGAGCGTGCTTACTACTATAAAATACCCGTAACTGCACTTTGTTTCTCTCCTTATCTGCCATCGTTGATTGCCATTGGCATGTACGATGGCAGCGTTGAGGTGCGCAACGTCGCCGATCTCGGCAATGTTCCCATTGCGGTGTCTCAGCGAAGTACTTCACCTGGCTGCTCCCCCGTGGTGGCCATACGTTGGCTCAAGCAGACCACCGACGACGATGCCAACGAGATTGATCCGTTCCTGAGCCTGTCCCAAGATGGTTCCGTCACTCGCTTCTCCATCATCAAGTCGCCTTATTTGCTGGGCTTCACTCAGATGACTCTCGAACGCATCGAGGGACATCCCGAGGGCATTCGTGTACCGCTGATGCCCACCATGGTTGTGGAGTCCAACCGGCATCCGCAGGGACTTTACATTACCACGCATCCGGTGCACAAGGACATCTATTACATACTCACCGACGAGGGCTGCATTCACAAGTGCTCCATCAACTATCAGCATCAATATCTGGAGGTGCTCAAGTGTCACGATGGCGGGGTCAATGTCATGGAGTTTTCACCCTGGTCACCCAAGCTCTTTCTCACCTGTGGCAACGATTGGTAGGGGGAAATTGGTTTCCCTTCTTCTTTCTCATTCCTTTTCCCATACTTAGGTATGTGCGCATTTGGATTGATGGCATGACGCGTCCTTTGATTGAACTGCTCGATGACTTTCAGCCCGTGCACTGGGCCAACTGGAGTCCCACTCACTCCACTGTCCTAGTCTCCATGAACCGCGATACGGTTAGCGTTTGGGACATTCGCCGCAACATACTCAAGCCCATGGGAAAGCACGAAATGGATTCCTCCTATAACACTATTGGACAGTGAGTAAAGCCTTGTTATCTTTACCTTTTCTTTACCCCATTTTAATCTTTTTATAGATTCTCGAATAGCGGCACCACTTTGGTTGTGGGCAATGAGCGTGGCAATGCCTTGTTCCAGGGCCTAAATGATATGCCATTTCCACCGCATTTTCAGTACGATGAGCTGGAAAAGGCCATCTACAAAGCCATTGGCAATGATCAGGATCTCTTCATTGAGCTAAAGAGCATCGGTTTCTTTGGCTATCCCGGCAAGAAGAACCATAAACCATAGAAAACTGTATAGGATTAGGCAATTGAAATGTAATTGGATTTTGGGTTTCAATATTACAAATATAATAAATAAAGCGCTCTAAAATTGGAGGGTACCATAAAATAATATATTATTTTTCATAAAAAGTTAAGATTCACAATAATCGAAACGAAAGCTCTTATTAAATTAAATATAGCAAAAATTATAAGCCTTTATAACCTATCAGGTAGCATTTTTTAAACTAATCAAATCTGATGTACAAAAAAATCTTTCAGAAATGTTTTACTTTATCTTATCTGATCTATAAGTAAAACTTTTACAAATTTCTTGCTTGTCCTTCCTTTGTGTACACATCGGTTGTTAATAAAAAGGGAGATCAGAGTGCAAAGAAAGGATCAAGATCAGATCAACCCCTAAAATGCGTGACAAGCTCAACAGGTAACGAATCCACTCAACTTCAAGGAAGACAACTTCCTTCACACTGAACTTGAAGCTAAGGAATTGTCCCCTTAGCTCTGGCAAAGGTTCAATGACTCAGTGCGCACTCAGAGAAGAAAAGCTTCTGCAATTTGCCGCTACTTATTTACGCCGATAAACAAGGGCTTATAACGGAATGGGAATTGGATCAGTCGGTTGCACGGCGACAGCTCGAATTACGGAATGCAAACAGGTAACACAAGACGACGACGATGATGACGAACAGAAACGAAAACGAAACGAAATCAAATAAGCGATTCGGCAAATATGAAGATGACCCTTACTTTGAGTGTGTTCTCTCCTGCGTTCTCCGTTCTCGGTTCTTCGATCTTTTTGTGCTCTGATCTGTGTGTGTGTGGTTTAAATGTCGCATTTGGTGGTCAGTTGAGGGTTCAAAACCTGTGGAGCAGCGGGTGTTAAATATCAAATAAACACTTGTGTACACATTAGCATACAAGATGAAAGAGGAATTTATTAAACAGCCATAAAAATGTAGAATAGAACCCTGATCAAACTTCGGTTACAGTTGTTCTTTTTGACCAAAGGCAGCGACAACTTAAGAAATAGAAATAAATGTCAAAATTTGTGGCTCATAAATAAAAAGAGAGTTGAAAGGAGGGGGAACATTGAGACCACCATCACATAAGATGGCTGTAAATTACACAGCACATTCCGAAGCCGAAGGCAGACAACAAAAAACAACAAAAAAAGAGAAAAGAGACCAAAAACAAACGCCGCTGAATGTCATCATCAAAGCCCACAATCCTTGTGCTGATTCAGGCTCAGCTTCAGCCTCAGCCTCAGGCATCGTCTTCGTCTCCATCTCAGCTGCATTAATTGTTGAGAAACAATCTCAGGCTTGTCGTGGTTGTCGCATTTAATGAACATTTAATTGCAGCCCACATGTGCGCCAAACAATGTCCACAATGAGAGTCGAGGAGCCGACCGCAGGCACAAATTGAAAACAAAGTGTTATTGCCCAACGCAAAGACGCTCATCATTATCGTTGTCATCATCATCATCAGCATCAACATCCACATTATCGCCAGAGCTGACAAGGAGACAAACGAGCTTACAGTAGCTGCTGCAGTAGCTGATATGGCCATGACAATGTCAACCAGAACACGAGATGACGAGGCAAACGCGATACGCAATGCCATTTTGCCATTTTGCCAATAAAAGCTGCGATTCATCAGAATTTCTTGGATTCCCATAGCGGAGTTATTTGCTCTCTCTCTCTCTCTCGTGTAGCGGGAGCAGCTTAAAAAGTCGCTGGCTGGTAAACAGGTCTCAGCTCAACTCTGCTCGGGAGAAAGGTGCTGATGACTAGATGACGAGATGCTAAAAGAAATGGAGCTCATAAAGCGCACAATTCATCTGTTTGCCACAACATGCAATTATTAGTTGCAAGTTGGCTTAACCCATAGTTGCCTCAATTTTCTGTGACATAATTATAATATAATATATAATAATATAATAATAGTGAATAAATCAACTATAATTATAGTTATAGAATGTGTATCAAATTAATATAAATTATTAGGAATATTTATTTATAATAAATGACTTTCATGTTCATGCCACAAAAATTCGATTATCTATCATCTAAAAAGTGTCAATTTAAATCATGATCAATCAGTTCATTGAATGAATTGTAAATTAATAAGCTTTTTAATAAACTTTCCAATTTAATTTAAAAGCAATCTCTCTGTTGAAAAATTAATTTATTTAAATAAAAATATACTTTCTCTTTTTTTAAATCATTTCAAATTATTAATATTTTTTCTGGTCTAAGAAAACAGTTTTTTCTGCTCAAAAATAATTTTATTTATAAATCCTATATTTACTTAAGGAAAATTCTACAAATTCAACAGCACTCTAATATATCAATAGATTCATAATTAAAAATAAAATATGGCAAAGCTTAATATAAGAATGGTGATAAGTTTGTAATTAATTACGTATGTAATATCTATAAAGTTTCTAATTTTATCCTACAAAAAATCTAGATTGAAAAAATCTTAATTTAAGCTTTTTCGATCTTAAAAAGAACAATCGTTAAATAAAATTTTTAGGTTAAAACAAGATATTTATGCTGAATTTGCAATAAAAACATCTTATTTTAATATTAAAATCTTGATTCAAGATTGTTTTATTCTAGATTGAAAGGAAGATTGCAAATCTTTATTTAATAACTTTTTGATCTTAAAAAAAAATCTTGTTCTTGTTTCCTAAAATGTTGGAATTCACTTCCTTTAAAATTAAACCTTATTACTGTTGTTTTTACCGTTAGCTCAGTAAGTAAAGATGTCGCAAATCATTGTGTCGTGTGTATATTTATTTTAGGTCATTTTTTTGTTTGTATGTACATACATATAGTATGTATGTTATGTATTTTGATGTGTTTAACATTTCATAGATCTCATTACGTTAAGTTTAAGCACTCTTGTGCCGCTCCGAAAAAGTTTGGCCACAGTAAATGTTTTGTGGTCGATAAGGTTCATTATCAGGATCATCAGAAGAATCCCTAAAAAATACAGACATAACTTTAAATAAATTGGCATAATAATCTTAAAGAGATAAGCTTACTCCACTTCCGAATACTGAGTGTAATCGCCATAGACAGTTGGAGGATTGCAGATGATGCAATGACAATTTGACTCAATGAAGCATGTTTGACAATAAATGCCTCTGCACTTGGGTGTATCGCATTTCACAGTATCAGTTCTGAAAGTAGTTAAAAATTAAAGCTATTTTTTGAATGAGTAAATGAATCGTTTACTTGGTTAGTTTGGCATGGCAAATGATGCATTTTTGCTTCTTGTAGCCGCCAAAACGACCGCAGGAAAGTCTGAAAATTAAATTATAATTAAAGCAGAATTATCAAATACTTTGAAACTTACCTATAAAGTACAACATGGAACAAGTTTGTGCCTTGCAACTGGCAATCTCCTTCGATATAGGCATTTATGGCACGAGCTGTGCGTCGAGAGGTCAACACAAAGACATCTGCAAATATAATAAGCATATTATATATATTATATATGATCTATAATCGATGAACTAACCTCTCTCACGCATCAAACGCTGCAGCAAATACTGCGCTCTTTTATTGCTATTCTGTGGATAGAAGCTGGCCATGATCAGATGACGTGTGCGCAGCGAATATCCATCAAAGATTAACAACAGCCAGGTCAATAAACACAACATCATAATCTCCCAATAGCGCATATATTTCGGAGGTCCTGGCAAAGGCAAACAATGCTGAACATCCACAAATAAACTCTTGGCCAACGGCTCAAAGGATTGGACCAAGCTACGTATAATGAAGCCAATCATTCCGCCGCCTTCCACCAGAATTTTGGTATACTCAGGAGCTATTTAAAAAGTATATATAAGAAATGATTGGAAATTAAGGTTTTTATGTTACTTACGTTGCAAATCTGCCGTTTGATGTGAATGATATGACATTATAGCCAACATCCAGAAAAGACTGACATCCACAAAGCAGATGATGAAAAGCTGCAAGCTTGTGATGATCATAAACATCCAAGAGTCATAAGTGATTTCCAACTCAAAGTCCAGATGTCGCAAGGCGGAAAGCTAAAAAGAATGATTTAAAAACTTTACAACCAAGAGCGTAAAACAACAAATTTCCATGTTTCCAACTCTGCTAGTCTCCAAGATATAGCATCCTAAACACGCAGACAGACAGACATCAGGAATTACCTTCACATACTTGTTCTTCTCTTGTGCTCGCAATGGCATTGCACTGTAACCCAAAGTTCTGTTCTGCTCTTCATTGTGGGCAAAGAACTGCGTTGTCAAATACACATTCAGAAAATTTTCGTGCCCCAAAAAGTTGGCGCGAAAATAGATGGCAGCCAACAAAACAGATATGATCAACGCAATGATGATCAAATCAAGCCATAAGAAGATGTATTTAAATGATTTCATCTCCGCATCAAACTCGTTGCCCAGTTCCAGTTCAACATCAGTGCTCGATGGAACAGCATCTTCAGGCGATTGTTGTCCATGATCAAAAGTGATGCTCACCGCAAAAATTGATCTTATGTTGTCAAAGCTCTCCAAGGGTCCTGCAAGGAGTATACAAGTAGTATATATAGAACGACCTCTAAATACTCTTTTGATTTACTTGTAAACATTTGTTCGCCCAGCTCCTGATGCTGTTGCATGTAGGGATCAAAGAAGCTGGCCAAATCCTTGAGATTCGAGCAGAACCAAGCGAAACGCTCTTCCATATGACAAACTGATTTCTCTCCAGGAAACTTGGCCAAACATTCCTGAACGCTAATATTCCCAGCGCCCAAACAACGATCATAAGGTGCGCCCATTTGATTGTCAAAGAAATTCTGCTGATGTCTCAACCATTCACCGCAGCTGCTATAGCTGGTATCTAAAATAAAGAAAGTTACTCTTAAGTCTCAGTTTTAGGGAGATTCCTTTGCCACTTACACAACCCCACAATGGGCGTCTCTAGACGCTGCAACACATCATCTAGTCGCACCATTAGAGCCCGAACTTGCTTCAAACAATTGTAGATGGACTGTTCCACGACATAGATGGGTTCACCCATGATCTGATGCAGCGGAGTTAGCGCACTGTGCACCAAACCCTGATCACATGCCACACTGCGTATCATGATGTCTATATTGCGTATGATATTCATCACGGGTCCAGTCAAAGCCAAGTAAAAGGCCCAGGTCATGAGCAACAGGCGTCCTCTGTAGCCACCGAGGATTGGAAAAAACAGAGCGCCAATGCATCTGAAGGTGAGGAAAAGAAAGAGTTCCATTAATATTATAGACTATTTCATTCGCTCACTGACTGATTAGTTCAGGGATTCAACTAGCCAAGGGTGAAGCGAAAATCCAAAATTTTTGGTAAACTTCATTACGTATAATCTTCCAGCTCTTACCACTGAAGTTTTTGGCAAGCTATGTTGTGTAGGCATTTCAGCCTCCTAGCTCTTACCACTGATATTTTATTTAAGTATTCTGTGTTGTGATAGCAACCTCCCAGCTCTTAGCTCAAATATTTTTTAAAGAACTATTTTTTGTACGTGTTTCAGCCTCCTGGCTCTTACCAGTTGAAGAGTCTGTAAATCAACTACATATATATATTTGAATAAACTTCATGGCTATAGGTTAACTTGACTCATCAATTTGAAGAAGACATTGTGTAATGCTGAAACTATTTTAAATTGAGTATTCTTCCTTTTTTAAGTTCTAAGATCCTGAGATTCAAATGTAGATGAACAGTTCTATCAACTCTTTAGTTTCTTATACACTGAAATCGATGTTCAAGGTTTACTCAAACCCCTTCAAGAATTTCTTACTCACCTCGTCGTGTGACTACAGCAAAGTACTAAAATGAGCAGCACTAGGAGCACGATGAGCAGCCACATCATATTGAGATCTCGATCCGCCTTCTTGTCGAACATGTACCAGAAGAGCACCAAAAAAATACCCGAGATGTAGCCCCCAATGACATACATGAGCATGTGCTCAAACGGAAGAGTTGTAACTACATCCTCTTTAGCTGGTGGCTGCGGATCCTTGGCTGGTTTCTGTGGTTTCTCTTGGGGATAGACTGGTGGCTCGTCCTTGCCCGCCTCGTCTTTTCCCGCTGATTTTTGCCTATTCAATATATCGTAATCCGATCTTGCCTCGCTGGAGTACCGCAACTTTTTTCCTTTTATGCCGTAATAAACGTTGGCCTCCTTGTGCCAATGTGGAGGCCAGACATGATGTGATTTCTTGGTTTTATTTTCCGAGTCGGATGGAGTCTGCTGTTCATCGCCATCGTCGCCAGCATTTTGACGATCCCATTCCCACTCCGGTTTCGGTTCTCTTTTCCTCTCCCAGCAAGTGTCTTCACTAGAGGAAGATGAAGTTCGAGATCTGATTTTGCTATATCTCGGCATTTTTTATAACAACTTTACTTATTTTACAATTATACTTTCGACTAGAAATTCTAGGAATTTCTGACTCTATTCATTTGAGATGACTACAAGTAAAATCTTGATTTAAAAGGGCATGTACAACTAAAAGAAAAGTTGAACATTAAGAAGGGAAGTCAGATACAAGCTCTCCATTTTGAATTCTTAAAATATACCAAATACATATAGCGAAAATTACAAAAATATACCGAAGACTATATTTCCCCATTTCGCATCCATTTTGACTAAAAGCAAGAAACTGCGATACTATTCTTATATATACCAAATTAATATACCAGAAAAAATACTAAAATATACCGAAGGCCAAATTGTCCCCTATCCATTTCGAATAAAACCAAAACAGAGCGGAATTTTCCTGAAATATACCAAATTAATATACCATCAAATACTGAAATATGAGCAAATTAATATACCAGAAAAAATACAAAAATATACCGAACTCCTAATTGTCCCGTATCCATTTTGAATAAAACCAAAACTGACTATTCTTAAAATATACCAAAGTAATATACTAAGAAAATACTGAAATAAAACCAGAGGCTATACAGCTTGCATAGCATAAAAGTCATCGCAACTAAATGGTTTCTTTTGAGCATGCTAAACTTAAAGCACCTCGTAAATTTTATAGAATAACAACTTATAAGTTTTTACATTCTTTCACTTTTGACTAAATGCATTCAACTAAATATACTATATGAAAGAACTTTGAATAAACTTGTCAAACAATTGAAAAAGCCAATTAATTAGATTATTTATTTATCAACATTTATTGATTAGAATTAAGTTTAAGCATATAAAATACAAAGTCAAAAGAACTGAGGTGTTTAGAATGCAATTAAATAATGAAGTTGTGTGATTTATTTAAAAAGTTTTAGTATTTTAATAAATTATATATATAAAAATAGCTATTAACAATTCAATTTTTTTGTATAAAATTTTCAAAATGGGTCTGTTATTTACCGCAATAAAGTTTTGTCTGCTGCTGTCCATAGGAAACCACATCGGGATCATCCGAGGAGTCCCTGGAAAAATGACCCATTACATAAGTAATCTCAAAATATATATCTGCCAAATTCAAGATGCTTACTGAATCTCCGAGATAACGCTGCAATCGTCACAATCAAGAGATCGCTGGCAAAGATTGCATCTATTGTTCGATGCGCTAAAGCAGAGCTGGCAAAAGATGCCTTGGCAACCAGGTGAATCACAATTGATGCGGGGTGAGCTGTAAGAGCGATCCTGAGATGAAATACATTTTTGGTTGCTAGTTACCAGACTAACGAGCTAAGCAGCTTGCCACAAAGGACGCACACATCACAGCGAGGCCAGAGAAAGTGGCAACAACTACAGAAGAAACAGAGTTAGTGATATATTTTGGAGTTGCACAGCAGTTGTTCTGACCAGCATAGCTTGGCGTGCAACCAGTTGAAGCAGCTGCTTCTATAACTTAAGGTGTGGTAAGAAAACGCAGCTCGTGCCTGGCGACGTGGCATCTTAAAGAAGTTAGCTATGGGAGAGAAATGAGAGATAAGCAAAAGAAATTGTATATTTAACAACATTTTAATATTATAAACCGATTGTATTAAAATTTTCAGGAATCACGTAGAATGTATTTATTATGTTATCTATGAAAATTAGTTTGCCCAGCTTTAAAATTGGGTTTGCAATTTAATAGTTTATTTGATTTCAAAAGTATTAGGGAGTTCCAAATTTAAGCAAGAAAGCTAAAGACGAGTGTGCTCGACTGTGAGATCCGCGCAACCCATTTATAATAAAAAGTAAAGCAGTGCGGTATTATTCTGAAAATATACCGAATACATAGTCAGCATTTATTGATATACCGAATTATTGATGTATAGTACAAAATATACCAGATTTTTAACCAAATTCGACCGTGTTTTATTATAGAAAACTATAGAATAATCGACACTCTAATTTAATAAATTTATTCAAATACTGTTATACCCAAAATATACCAAAGACTACAGAATATACTATACCAAAATTAATAGTAATCATCTTATGCACTCACCTCTCTCCTTGAGTATCTTCTGATGCAAATAAATCGCTCTTATTTTCGCACGTTCTGGATGAAAATGTTGCATGATCACATGCCTCAAACGCAGCACAAAAGGCTCCGTTAGCAGTATAAGCCAGGCGAGCAGACACAACTGAAATATTTCCAAGTACTTGCGATAGTTGGGCCTTAAAGGCAACGGCAGACAAGTCTGCGTATTGAGCGATCTCTGCTGCGTCAAAGGACGAAAAGCATTCGCAATGCCACGCATAATGTCACCCATGAAACCGCCTTGTTTGATCTCCAGTTCAATGTAAGCGGGCAACTCGAGTTCCGCCTGCTGACGGCCATAGTAGGAGATGCTGGCCAGCAGCCAGAAGAGACTGTAATCCACCACACAAATTGCAAAGAGCTGCACGCAGCTGATGAGCAGCAAGAAGGCGTGCTCAGCCAGCAGCAAACACTCGCAGCTCGTGAGACGCGGACTGCTAAGCTGAGGAATGAAGAAAGAAAATTGTGAAGCAATATGGAAAACAAATAAAAAAGTTACAAATGAGTGTGTAACTATGCGGTATTATTGCTAAAATATATCAAATTAGTATATCTAAAAGGTACAAAAATATACCAAAAGTGATATTTGGTATATAGATATACTATATATAATATATACTAGTACCAAATATACCGAAAAATTGGATTCAATTTTTAATTAATACAATTTTACCTAACCGATGGAATTTCTGAAATATACCAAAAGCTATGTTTAGTATCTTGATAAATACACTACATTACATTCAAAATATACCATAAAGCTCAAGATATACCATAGAAATTACCAACAAATTCGAGACATCTTCTATTGGCACAAAGTTTTACACTTCTATTCTATGGTTTGAATATACTCAAATATACCAAATGCTATATTTGGTATATTAATAATCTACTACAACAAAATACACCAAAAAATATATACATTCGCTATTGGCACAAGGTTGTAATACACTTTTACCCTATGCTTAGAATACTATACTGTACTGTAATATACCAAAAGCAATATCAATAAACTATTACCCTCAAAATATACCATAAATTTACCTTCAAATACTTGCAACGCTCTAGACACTTTAACGGCAACACTCGTCTTCTTCCTTGTAGCCTGAATTGTTGTTCAATCGCATAAAAGTCGCTAGTCAAATAAACATTCTGATAACTGCGACTCTGCATATACTGCAGATAGAAGAAGGCGGCGCTAGAAAGGATTGTAGAGTATTAAAATAAACTATAATTAATTTGTTTCGCCCACTTGACAAACACTAGCAACAGCAACACCCAGCAGAGTAAATCCAGACAGCTTTGCAAAACTCGGAAAGGACGCAGACTCTGCGTAATGTCCTGCAGGATCTGCTCGCTGACATCGGAAAGATTCTTCGAGGCATTTGTGTGAAAGTTAAAATTGTGCTTAAAACTGATGCTAGCATCAAACATTTGCTCCAGCTGTGCTACAAATTCATAATAGCCTATAAAGTAATAAAAAAAATAGAAATATAAAAAATAAAATCTTTTTTAGTTTTTCGGCGCTCGACAAAAATTAAATATAGAATACTCGTAATGTTCAGCATGTATTTTAGGAATTTTGGATTTTATCATTGTCGTTTTTATATGAATTAAGGGATCGTATAAAAAGCTTAGACTTAAAACTCTAGCTATAAATACGTATTATAGATCAAATTAATAAATTCAAATTAAGATTTAGTTTGTAAAATAACTCCGCAAAAGATCAACAAATTCGCTTAAATTTTAAACCGACGATATTGGTTATTTTCAAAATGATATTCTGAAAATTTCAGAATCCTGATTCTCATAGTCAAAGGATCTAAATATTTCTACAAACGGATAATCATTTTAATTCTTTCCCTGATCTAATATTCTAACCTACCAATATCTAAGCTAAACTTACGCTCCATTATAGAATCCATAAAATTCCAACTTTTGCTCCAGAAGTCAACGCAAAACACATCGAACAACATCACAGGCAAGCAGACGGCCATATAAAGTCTGGTGGCATAGCAAAGTGATCTGACATAAACGAAATTCTCGCGACACTTGATCACAACTCGCTCAGCAGCGCGCTGACAACGAGTGCCGGGTGATCCTCGCTGGGAATTACAAAGTTCCGCCACAGACTTCAACCAGGAAGAACAACTCTTGAAAGTATCAACTAAAGAGAGAGGAAATCAACAAACATGGAATCAACCAAACATTTAAAATTGTCGACTCACTGAAGAACAGCAAATAGCTTTGGATGCTCAGCAAGAGATCCATCACCTGACGCAGCACGCGACGCACTTCGTCCAACATCAGTCCAACAGCTGATTGCACCGTTTTGATGGGTTCGAGCAGCACATCCAACAACTGGCCAATTGCCTGACGCAACAGTTGCTGACCACAGTCCAGACTTTGCAGCATTATGCGCAGATTGGCCATAATATTGGCCGAGGGACCCAAAGCAGCCACAAAGAAGGCCAAAGTGATGAGCAAAGCGCGTCCTCGAGAGCTGCTCAGCGAAGGCAAAGCGAGCACAAAGATGCAACTGAAGTACTTAAACATTAATACAAGAATAAAACTGTGATTACCACCAGCTCACCGCATGGGTCGACTATAGATCAGTATTATACACACAATTCCCAAGCACGCCATTAACAACCAATTCTGACTGAGTTCCTTCAACTTTTCCACGGGTTGCCAATCATAACAAAGCAGTATCAGGCTTATGCTCGTCAAATAACCCGCTACAATCAAAGGTATCATCAACTTAAGTGGCCAAGCAAAAGCTGCGCTAATATTCGACATATTGTTAAGTGTAAAATAGTGTAAAGCAATGACAATTAAATTGCCTTGAACTTATTGTCCGTTACTTTTCAATATTCAAATAAGAGCACCACTGCTTGCTAAGCATTGCACTGCTTGCCTTGCTTGTATACTATATTTGTCTCGCTCGCACCAAGTGCTGGCTGCGCGCAGCGTCTGATTGGCAGCCATGCTTGTTTCCAATGTGCTACGCAAAAAGCTGACTGCTATATTACTTATGCATAGCAGCTGTTAAAAATTCAAACACATAGTTTTTGTTTTCTCTTTCTTTGCTTCTCTTTTGCTTCACGTTTTTTGTTTTATTGAATCAAACCAACTTACACTCGAACTTTTTGCGGGTTCTCAACTTGTTCATTCTTTTACAAATGTCAAAACCTTAAGTTTCATTTAACAAACTGTGCCGTATTTTTTTTGGGATATTTCATAGTTGTGAATTTTTATTTTGTTTTTTTTTTATGTTTTGAGGGATTTTTATTTTCAAACAGCGCGAATGCGTCCTGAATGTAACGAACTTTATGTTAATGTTTTGTATTTTTGTATTTTGCTTGTATTTTGTATTCTTAGTTTAGTTTGTTGTTGTTTTTACGTGCTGAAAAATACAACGTTGCGCATCGAAATTAAACAATTTCCTTCCCTATTTCCATCAACTTCATTCCTCAATTTTACATGTGTGTGTGTATGTGTGTACTTAATATGTTTTAATAATTTATGGGATTTCTGCTTAAAATCTATATATGTAAATATATAGTCGCATATGCGAAAGTGTGTGTGTGAAAAGGGGATTGGGAGGGGAGATGGGGATTACCTAAGTATGTATATGTAATGTATATATAATGTATATATATATAGATCTGTCTGTCTTAGATGTATACAAATATGTATGTATTTACATAGGTTGCAAGTTAGTTGATGTATTTTATACTTTGCAAGGTAGTAATTGAATTACGTTTACGTTTACGTTACGTTACGTCATTCCATTAACGTGAACGTATCAAGTATGTGTGTGTGTGTTTTACGTTTAGGCTTATATAACTCAGTCTAGCACCCCTAGAGATTGAACTTGGATAAAACGAGCGATCTTTCGATTCGCTCTCGAATTTATCAATGTACAATTGGAATCTGCAAATACAAATACAATATATACGCTCTATATATAGATATATATATTATGTATATGTATAAGGTATGTGTATGTATAAACTCGTATAATATTGGCTATATATAATATATATATATATATATCTGTATATATATTTTATGTTTGGTATATACTTTTTTCTTTTTTTGCTGTCAATTAACGGCTAAAAATTTGCAATAACTAAGAAAATTTACACTTAAAAAATTGAACACGAAACAAATTCCTTGGTGTCATGGATTCTTTATTTTTTGGTTTTTTTAGGCCAGACTTTCGAATAATCTCAATCTTAAAAAACGGAAACATTTTCGTATACACACATTGTTGCCCAGGCGAGAGAGAAAATAAATTTGTTGCGATATTACTGGAAACTGGTTCACTAGGCACTTTCATCTATACTTCCGATTTTCGATTTATTCTCTATCCGATAAACTGAAGAAAGCTACAAACTTTTTTTTTGAGAGGGGGGGAAATGGCCAGAAGAAAAGGAATATATAATAGTTTGTTGATCGTTTTTTTTGGGATTTTTCTTTCGTCGTCTTCTCAAGTGTCCTGTTTAAGGACTTTTGTAAGGTACTGCAGCACATATAAGGTCGAAATCAAAGATCTGTTGTATTTTCTCTTTTTTGTGTTGTTTTTTTTTACAGTGTTGTTGTTGTTGCTCTACTTGTTGTTGTCGAAACCTATTTGTAAGTTCGGTTAGTTCTCTAATGCGTTTTTCTTTTCTTCTTCTTTGTATTATTCCGATGAAGGGGGGAGGGGGAGGAGTCGGGGGAACTTGACCAATATCCGAAAGAAAATAAATTGTGTTGCCAATTCGTTGGAAATAAAAACAAATTTGTTGTAAATTTTTTTGTTTGTTGTTTTGAAAATGTTTTTTCATTTTAATTTTTAATGATACGTTCTTATTTTTTTTTTTGTTTTTTTTTATGTTTTGTTTTGACCAATTTACTTTAGGTATATATATATATAGATGTGTGTTTTTTTGTATATATATAGTATGTATATATAGATTTAATAATAATAATAATAATTTACAGTTTGCTCTCACTATTTAGTTGCTGCTTCTTACATATCTCTCTTTGCATTTGTTTTATGTTTTTGTTTTTCAATAAATTATACAATTTAATTTAGTTATGTTTAAATTTAATTTAGATTAATTTAATTTAATTGAATTAATTGTATACTTGCGTAACGTGTTTGTTTTTTTTTTTTTCTTTTTTATGTTTTTCTTTTCTTGTTTTTTTTGCGTTAATCTAGATAGTTTAAATTGCTGCTACGGCCACGCCCACCGAATGCGGGACGCGATATGTATGTACAAATGTATTTTTTGCTTTCTTTCTTTCATCTACAACTACGACAGCTCTTCGCTCACTTCCATCTTAATCTTAACACTAAATAGGGTGAGTGTGTGTGTATTGGTGTATGTGTGTGTGATAGGGGCGTGGTCTAGGCGTAACTTAGGATTTACAATTGAACTAATACGCGCGAGTTTTAGAAACTTGTTTTACATTTTTTTGTTTTTTTTTTTTTAGATTAACGAACCGAAATGCCAAACATAGTTATCGTAATCGTTTATCGTTATCGTAATTAGGTTTCTCTTTGTTTATTCCTTTCTCTTTTTTGTTGTTGCTGTGTTTTTAATTTAGTTAAAATTCAATTTTATACCTGTTTTGCATATAACTTTTTAAGCTAACCTCTCCTCCTTCTCCTTCTCATCTTCTTCCTTATGCGAAATGCAACAAAAAAGTTAACAAAAACAAAAAATTATAATTATAATATTACAACAAATACGTTTACAATTACAAATACAAATTCATCGTTTTTCTTTTCTTTTTCGAGCACAAAAAACAATCAAAGCCAAATGTAATTTCAACTAAATTTCTTCACTTTTCCAGCTCATTTAATTTTTTATATTTTTTTCTTTTCATTTGTTTGTTGTATATGCAATTTGTATTAATTTTTACTTTGCTTCTTCGGTTTGTTGTATATAATATATTATATATAGATTTATATTTCTGTTTCTGTTTCTTTTT
Organism: Drosophila albomicans; assembly: GCF_009650485.2. Lineage (NCBI taxonomy): Eukaryota > Metazoa > Arthropoda > Insecta > Diptera > Drosophilidae > Drosophila > Drosophila albomicans. The sequence continues at coordinate 42,762,658 of NC_047629.2, read as the reverse complement.
TTGCTTCATATTTTTTTTTTCGTTTTGTTTTATGTTTTCATCTTGTTTTAAATAGTTTCTCAAAGTCTTATACGTTTCTTTATAGGGCAAAAAAGCATTATAAATTAATTGTAAAAATCAAAAAATTAGCATACAAAAATTCTTACTAGAAAGTTGAGCGAGCTACGCGGAAAAGCATCAATCAATCGATTTTTTATATCGATTAATTTTAGCTATCCACACTTTTCGGCTACATTCTTCTGCTAAACTACGCTAAACTCTGTGTTTCATTTTAGTTTTGTTTTAGGCATTTTAGACGTGCGCATAGAGCTAATGTACAATATATATATGTTGTATATAGAATATAGATGTAATCGATTTACATAGTTACACAATTTACAATTAGGTGACATGACAAACACACTCCCATTATATAGAATATATGTATTTCTATATATATGTATTAGATCTATATATATTATATGTATAGCTATTTTACAGTTTTACATACATCATTTGCTAGTTACGCTCTGCTTTGAATACAATTGAATTTAGTTTTAGTTTAGTTTATTTTTTGTGTTTTTGTTTTTGTTGTAACTTAAGTCTAGCCCCGTTTGTTATGCAAAATGGCGCAAGCTGGCCGCCAGATGGCGCCACAGCATTAGCATCTTCTTCTCTATAGATGTATATATGTACGTTTTGTAATTCATTTAAATTGTGACTAACTACGCGCTAAAAAAATTAGATAAACTATTTTATACTAGAACGCCTTGCAAACGGGGTCATCATAAATATATATGTATATATGTGTGTGTTGTTGTAATAATTTAATTAATTTAATTTAGTTTAAATTTAGATTTAGATTTATATTTATATATGTGTGTGTATGTGTTGTATGTTATGCTTATTTATGTTTTATATGTTTTTTTACAGCGACGCGACAAGAAACAAACACACAGACAACAGAAACGAATCGAATCGAAGAAAAACGAATAGACAAACGAATTAATTAGTTTATGTTGTTAATTAATTAGCACTAAACTCTTTGCATTTTGCTAGAACTTTTACAATTCCCTTTCGACAACTGTTTTGTGCTCGTTTCTTCTCGCTCGCACCTTCAATGTGTGTTTTGCTTTGCACTAAATTTCAGCTAAATTAGAATTTAATTTGCATTTAAATCTAAGCGAGACACTCGTGACACGTGTTCAGCTGTTCGCCTCACTTTATTTCTGTTGTTGTTGTTGCGAGGGCGAACTTCGCCGCGCTGGAAGCAGGCGAATTGCAGTAGTTGACAGCATTCGCTTTACTACTGTACACATTCAAACTGGCGCCACCTGTTGTTGTTGACGCCGTCCTTTTCCCTTTGCTCCTTTAGCGACAATGTTCTTCTCACTGCTTTTGTTGTTGCAAACTTCGCCGCGCTGTCTGTGAACTGCTGTTGGCGGCAGGCGAATTGCAGTAATTACCGCCATTCGCTGGACTTCTGCCGCCATTTGCACAGGAGATGGATGAGATGCTGGCGCCACCTGCTGCTGTTGACAACGCTGTTCATTTCGACGCTGTCTTTTTGCCCCGCGTCGTTGTCGGCGATGTTCTCGCTTCGCTTTGTTGTTGTTGTTGCTGTTGTTTGAGAGAGGGTGAACTTCGCCGCGCTGTCGGCGAACTGCTGTTGGAGGCAGGCGAAATGGAGTAGTTGCCAGCATTCGCTGGACTGCTGTAGACAGCCAAACTATTGCTGCTGCCGCCGGTTGAGCAGGAGAAGGATGAAATGCTGGCGCCACCTGTTGTTGTTGCTGACGCTGCTGCATCGCCGTAGCATAATTTCGACATATTTTCAATGGCCTCGGCCCACTGTATGGCAAAGCCATCGGGATCGTCCAGATAATAGGTGCGATTCGGCTGTAAACAAGAGAGAGAAGAGTTGAAAATTAGCACAAAACTAAATTGAATTCGAGAAGAAAACAACAAACAAGAATTGACAAATGTGTTGAAAAGCCATTAAAACTAAGAGAAGCATGAAACTACTTTCATCCGCAACGAATGTGAAATACGCTAACAAATTTCTTTACTAAAATTATATTCTAGAAAATAGTTAAGTTGAAGTTATATTTTTCATAAAGTTTTCTAATCATCCTCAAGTTTTTAAAAACTATATTTAAAATGTTGTGCTGTAAAACTATTTAAGTAAAATATTTTTACTAGCTTGTTATCTAAAATTGTTGCAGCAAAAAAAAAAAGTCTAGACACAACTTGAGTTGATTTTTCAAATAAACATTTCCCATGCTAACTTTTTAACTAGCAGTCTGATCTGCCGGAACTCAAGCTATATGCTAGCTATAGCAACAACACACAAGTGTAGCAAGTTTCATTGAGCTAGCTGCCAAAGTGGCGAAGTAGTTAGCGCATAAGTAGGCGGACAGACAGACAGACAGACGGACGACAAATTTAAATGCCTGCGATGCAAGGGTATTAAAAATGTTTCTTGCGCTGTGCTTGTTTTTGTTGCTGTTCTGTTTTTATCTGCGTTGCGTGTGCAGTTTTCAATGCCGCACTTAATTGAGGAGTGTGCTTTCTGTTGTTGCTTTTGTGGTTGCTGCTGCTGGTCGTAAACACGTGCCGTCGCTATAAACTGGACCCAAATGAATAATTGTTGTGTGTGTTCGTGTTGTGTGTGCGGCTTTTTAACGACCGCTGACGTCATCTCGAGACACACACTCACGCGTTTGTTTCCGCAGCAGTTCAACAAACTGTTGCAACTGTTTTCGTTTCGTTTTCCGGCAACAACAAATCAAACATTTGCCAAATCCTTGAGAGATTCATTTCACTTACCGTATGCACAAAGAAGATCTTAAAGTTCTTGATCTCGGCACGCAACTCGGGACTCCATGGGATCTCGCCCTTCTTGATCATTTGCACGGGATCGATGTAGATGAGACGGGGTCCGGTGGTCAGCAACAACATGCGCTTGCGGGCAAACAAACCCTTACGCTTGTTGACCAAACCCATCTTGAGGATCACCTCGCCATCGGCAAACACATGCCATTTGTCAGTCTTTTGTGCCTCCAAACGCTGCAACTTCTGTGCATCGCTCAAGTCGAAGGAATCTACAAAGCGAAAGAAGGTTAAAAAGCTGTCACAATGGGAACTGATTTTCGGGACTTACTCTTTGCTGTTGAGGGCTTCTGGGCAGGCGCCGCCACGCTGCTGCCAACTCCAAGTTCAGCGCTAAGCAGTCGTGTGATCTGACGCTCATCGAGTCCGGGTTCCAGATCTCCGCTGATGGGCAGACTGTAGTTGTTACCATGTCCACTGCGCAGCTCCTCGTCCTGGCTAACACCGGGCAGATAGGGATAGATGGGAGGTGGAGTCTGTTGACGCAATGTTTGCCAATCGATGCCGGCGAAGAAGGGGTGCGCACGAATGCTCTCGTAGTAGCCGAATTCATCCTGAGCTCCCAGACGCTCGCGGGGATCAATTTTGAGTAGACGACGCACCAGATCCTCGGCATCCTGATCGAAGCCCTGGGGGAAGTCAACAGCACAACCGAGAATCTCCTTGAAGATGACATAATCGTTGCTGCCACGGAATGGCGGCAGACCCGAGATCATCTGGTAGATGATGCAGCCAAAGGCCCAAAGATCCGCAGCGGGTGTAATAGGACCATTCTGCAGCACCTCGGGGGAAACGTATTGAGCGGTTCCCACAAAGCTGCCACGTCGCGCACGCCGCTGGAAGCGACGATTGCGTGGTGAACGGGCTGGATCCGCATCGGCGGCATCATCGTCATTGTCGTCATCATCATCGTTCTCCTCGACGCCGTAGTAGATGTTGCGTTCATCCTGCTCCTGATCCTCATCATCGATGTCATCGTACAACTCTTCGCTGTCCTCGTCATCATCATCCGAGCTCCTTGCCGACCGACGACGTCGCTGACCATTGTTCGCCTCATTGTTTCCGGTGCTCGCCAGCTGAGCCGCTGCCAAAGTTCGCTCTCGGGGTGTCATCACCTTGGCGGAACCAAAGTCCGCAATGAGTGTGTGCATATCCTCATCCAAGAGAATATTCTCGGGCTTCAGATCGCGATGCACAACGTTGCGACGATGCATGTGCTCGCAGGCGAGCAAAAGTTCGGCGGCATAGTGGCGGGTGCAGGCGACATCGAAGCTGCCGACGCGATTGATGTAGGGCAGGAGATCGCCGTTGCGGGCATGCGTCATCACAAAGTAGAGGGAGCGTGGATCCTGGAACGTGCACGACAGATTCACAAAGCCTTCCACGTTGGTCATCATGTGCATCACCTCTCGCTCTCGCTTGATGTACTCCTGCTTGTGCTCTCGCAGTATCAGACGCTTCTCGCACACTTTGACTGCAAGTAGAGAGAAAGAGACAAACAGTTAGTTAGAGTTTCAGTATAAAATTACATATGGGCGGGTTTCTTGGTATAGTTTTTCTTTATATATTTTAATTTATAAATTCTATATTATACCTATCCTAAAATGTCCAATTTTAAATTAGAATGTTTTCAAACAAAAGTAATTTCGTTAAAAATAACTAGTATTTTTTATTGGAATTCTAATCTTTATAATCTCTAGCACTAACATATAGTGGAGTGTTTGTCGGTTATCGTGCAATGAAATTCAGCTTTCTCAATCTCATCGATGACTAACATTTTTATGTTCTGTTATAAAAACACAAACTCAACTGCCTTTGTATGCTTTGTTTACAATTAAGAAACGTCGCAAAATATATATTAATTTTTTATATTCCTTATAAGAATTTGTATATTCATTAATTTCTTTTGCAAAGCTGCACGCTTTTTATTCTAATGTTTAAACTGCAAATAAATCACTTCATTCATTTAACTAAATTCTAATTTAAGATCAATTAAAGAGAAAACAAAGAAAAAAACAAATATCTAATATGAAGTTTATAATAAACGCAATTTGCCAAATGATATACAAAATCCCCTACAATAGTAATTAACAATTAAACGCATTAACATAAATTCTACTAAGCTAAAATAACAACCAAAAATATGCATTCGAAATATGCGATGCTTAAATGCGCAGGCGACAAAGTTGTCAATGGCCAAGTGCTGCACTCAGGCGCACAACTTGCCAGCGACACTTTCGTGGGTCAATCGCACACTCAAGCACACACACACATTGAAAGCTCTACTTGTGACCACACATACAATATTCCTTGTGTGATTTATTGAAATGAATGCGAGCGCAAGCGAGATGGCAAGCGAACAATGGGAATGGGAACGAACGAACGAGAAAAAAAGCAGAAAAAGGAATTTTGCTCAAATTGCTAAATTAACAGGCGACGAAGAGACAGAGAGAAGGCAGAGACAGAGCCAACGAAAGCGAGCGCGCTTTGCCAACTTGTTTCCCCGCGTCCCCAACAACCCCGGGCGCTAAACAAGCGCTTTATTTTTTCGCAGCTTCGCTTCTTTGCTGCTCCCTAAGAAATTCTAAACTGGTTGTTGAACTGCACACACACACACATACACACACTCTAGTCACACACTACATGAAACTGTTGGCATTGAAACATTTATTGTGAAAGATGTGAAACGCTTTTGAGCTTTGGCCCACGCCAAAGACACAACACAGGCAAATGGCAGCCAAAAAAAGGGGTAGAGGTTAACGGTTTCTTTCCAGCAGTATGAATTATGACCGCTTATCAGCAGTTTCTTTCCTTCCCTTCATGTTTATAGTTTCGCGTTGCCAACCCAGTTTGAAATTCGCAAATTAGAAAAATCAAAAGCTGGAACGTGGGAAACAATTTACTTTTTTTTTTTGTTTTGTGTGTTGGACTTTTGGCAAGAAGATCGACCGACCGAACAGTGAGACGAAATGCGAGAAATGATAACAAACAAAAAACAGCGGAGAAAAAATAACTTAAAACGCAAATTTGTTGATTTGCGAAAAAAGTGAATAAACAAAGTTGAATATAATAAATTACACTCTCGGCTATATCTGCGAAATATTGTTGAGTGTGAATATGTATAGGCAATAGAAAAAAACAAATATGAATTTGTTTTTGCTTTCCTTTTGTATTATGCCATTTTTTTCGCCTTTTATCAAGATCGCAACTGAAACTTTTTTTTTTTTTAGTCTAGAAAACAAATCAGGGGCGATAAGTTGTCGAGTGGCAGCTAAATAAACACACACTAACACACACTTGGAGTATAAAGAGGAAAAACAAAACAACAGCAATTAAAAGATTAACACACAAATAAAAAAAATAAAATAACGACAACGTACGACGATGAGCGCTTTTTTTATGCGTTTTAAATTTCCCATGCCAAAATAGACGGCGATACAGAGAAGAGAGCTCAACAAAAAAGTGCGTAAAAATAAAATTGACCTTGAAATTGTTGCTATTTTATTTGATTTGATTTCGTTACTCTTTTTTTTTTGCAATAGTTTTTTGTTGGTTTTTCATTTTGTTTTATTGGCATTGATTAAAAAGGTATTCGAATATGGCGTGCGCGTATTTCCCCCTCGCCAAGCCGATTCTTACTCTATTTTTTTTTCTTGTTGATTTTAATTGAAAATGTTGTCGTCGCATTATTTATTTTAATTTTTTTTTTTTTGGTTGAGCTGCGGTTAAAAAAAAAACTGTGTTTTTTGGGTTTAACGCCCGAAGCGGCGACGTTGATAAGCCAACGAAAGCGCAGCCTTGAACTTGGCGGCAGTGGCGCATGCACACAGTACTATATAAAAAAAAAAAACACAGCCACAATAAAAAAATTCACATAAGTAAATAGCAACAAGAATAACAAAGTTGAGCAGCTGGGCAAGAGCAGCACCCAAAAACGACAAAAAAAAAACACTTAAAAATAAAAACAAAACAACAAAGCAAGACATGAGCATAAATATTTGCCCAATGTGAGTTTCCAGTGTGTTTGCCCCACTGATCAGCAAGAGAGGAAGACAGAGAGAGAGAGAGAGCGCGACAATTCCAAAAATGTGCAGCGCATTGAGAGAGCGAACCATTGCAACTTGTTGTGTGTCGAATGGAATGCAGTACAACGAGTTTGACAGAGCGAGAGAGGGAGAGGAATAGTGTGCGACATAAATTGCAATTGTAACCAGTCGTTGTTGTTGTTGTGGCTGTTGCTGCTGGCAAAGCAAAAGAGACAACTGAGTCAAACCGATTCTATAAATAAGACTGAAGACGCAACTGAGTCCGACTTCATTGTTGGGTACAGCAACAAAATAGAAAAAACCAAAAACAACTGTACGCAGCATCCGAATGCTGCTCGATTGCATTCCAATTGGAAGAGAGCGCGCAGCCAAAAAGTCATAGTTAGTTAATTGGGCGCAAGGCCGTTTGGGGTATGTTGTGGAATTGGAACACACTGCAAACAGGAAGTTAGTGCAAGCAAAAGGTGTTTGAACCGCACGAGAGAGAGAACACAAAGTGAGAGCGCACACAAGAGAGCGAGGGATCTCAACTACTTAAGGAGATTTCCCACATAACAATTGACAAAAGTGTAAAATGCAATGGAAAATTTCAGCGTCGCGTGGGCCGCCTTAGTGTGTCTTTGGTTTTTTTTTTGGGCGGTTGGCTGCAATAAAACTGATTGCCAACGTCCGATAAAAAGCAAAGAACGAAAGAGAGGCGAGACTCCAAAGCGACCCACGCGACTTTTTAATGCTGTGTTCTCGCTTAATTTATTGTCACGGCGAACTTTTTGGCAGCGACAGCAAATTGACATAAAACTGACAAAAAATTGTGATAAAAGTCGATTGCAAAGTACACACATACATACAAATACATGTATGTACATACATATGTGAATGTGTCATTTCGCATTGTTCCGCACAGCATTTCAATTTCATTAATTAGCGACTGCCGCCCAAAATTGGCAAAGAACATTGGCGGCGTCTGTAGTGTGTTCCCCCTCTACCCCTCAGCCTATGTTACTCGCTCTCTCCCATGCTCCTCGTCATGTGTCGCTCTCTTCTCATCATGACGTAACTTGACGTTTCGCTTGAAACTCATTTAAATATGTCCCACAAAACCAAACAGATTATGACAGGCAACAACAACAATAATAAGAAGCAGCAGCAGGTAAAACAGAAGGAGCTTTTTTGCGTGGAAGGAGAATTGGAATTGGAATGGGAAAAAGTGGACTGAATGGTTAAAGAGCAAGGCGTGCGCTCTGCTTCTTCTTCTGAGTCATAACAATTTTGAGTGCGCCTCCTTTTTTATTGTTATTGTTGCTGCCTGCTGCCGTTTGGTTAGAGAAAAAGTTTATTGCCCTTTAGGGAGAGCATCGAGGGGGGCGGGCGAGACGTGCATGGACATGTTGACGGCACGCAAAGGATTTTTCTGCTGTTTTTTTTTGTGGAATTTGGTTGTTAAACAAACGACAACAAGTGAGCAAAAGACAAGCCCCGCTATGCCACTATCTCCCTCCCTCTCTCACACACAGTATGTGTTTGGCATAATAAAAAAAAGAGGAAGCACGAGCAAAAGTCTTTCGCGACTTCCTGGCGCGACTTAATTTGCTCATAAAAGCCAAGCAGTAAGAGGGGAAGGAGGAGAGTTACTAACTGGCCTTGCCACGTGCCACAGCAACATGCCCCCCCACTCCACTCGTTCCACCCACCACAAATAAACAAACGACAGCAGCTGCAGCAAACATAAAAAAGTCAACAAAGTTCTGCACGCAGGTGCAAATGGAAGAAGAAGCAGCAGCTAAATAAAGGATCCGCTCTTAAGTTGAATGACCCAAATTCATCAATATTATGTTACAAGCAAACGTCAAGGCGACCGATAGAGAGAGAGAGAGAGAGAGAGAAGCAAAGAAAGAAAGCAAGAGCGCAAAAGGTTAAATACCCTCTTCTTCTCTGCCAGCTGCGACGGCGCAGCTGCTGCTGCTTGTAATTAAAAATAACATAGGAATACAAAGCACAAAAGAAAAAGGAGCAAGAAACATACACACACACTTAAATACACACGCAGGTAGAGAAGACAAGCGTGCGAGCAAGAGGGGAGACTGTCTACTAAAACTTAACGAGTTCGAGAGTTCAGCGCCCAAAAAAAAAAAAAAAAAATTGCCAGTCTGGGAAACAATAAAGCAACAAAGTGGAATTTGAAACAGTTCAACGGCCGATCTGCAGTTTGTCCATTCGTGTGTGTGTGTTTGTGTGTGCCAATGCCAATGCGTTCCAAGGCAACAAGTTGCAGTTCAAAGTCTAAAGTCTGAGATCGCGCGTGGGAAGTGCATAAAATTCCAACACATTGAGAGCACATTTCACACTCTCCATTCTTTACGCTGCGTGTGAAATTTCAGGAAATGAGCTGCAGGCAGCTGCTGCTCCAGGATTAGCTGAGAGCACGTGTGTTGTGTGTGTGCGTTTTGTTGTATTCAGGTAGCAACAATTGTAGCGAGGAAAATTATTGTGAAACAGCTGCTAAGGCAATTTGCGTCGAAAATGATGAAATAGCCAAAAGCAGACAATGTGAAAATGCGTAACAAGAATTTGCGTAGCGCGTCAAACAGACGCCAACCAGCAACAACTACAGTGCGTAAGCACAACATACACACACACACACACACACACACACACACACACGCAAATTACACATACGCATTATTATGTAGCGAACGCGAGAGAGACGCGCCCCCTCTCTCACTCTCGACTGCTCACACCTCATGCATGTGACAAACGAAATGAAAACGAAATTTTGTATTTATTTTTATTTTTTTTGCTGCGTTCATCATGAGTTGTTGTGGGAGGGAGGGAGACCGCGCAAGAGAGCAAGAACGAACCAGAGTGGGCGGAACATGTTGGCAACATGTTGCCAGACGAGTCCATAAAAATGTTGCCGCCTCTGTGTGTTTTGTTTATAAGCAAATTAAGAGCAACAACAAAAATAATAACAAAAATACGAGTGAAATTCGGTTTGCGCTCGTTTATCGTTTCTGTTTCTATTTTTCTTCTTTTTGCTGTCGGCTGTGTTTTAAAATAGCAACTGTTGTGGGCCACAACACAACACAACACATTGGAAAGAAAATGTGTGCCAATAAAACACAATACATAACAATCAAATCGTTATTGTGGGCAAAGCCCAAATGGGGGGTGGGGGCGGTGGGTGGTGTGAGTTGTTGTTGCTGCTGCTGTTGTTACGTGGCTGCTTACAAAACATATGTTGACCTTCAAATCAGACTTCAATAAACACATACGCGTCTACGCACAAGTCTAGGTGTGTGTGTATAACAATAACAAAATGCAAAGTCAAAAGTGCAAACTCATTTTGTTTGACGTGCGCGACTGTGTAATGAAATGTTAATTTCATAACGGCGAGACAGAGAGGGCAACACACGGAAAGCTACTTGCAAGACTGCAAGTGTGAATAAACAACAACAACAACAACAGCTATGCGTGTGCATGTGTATGTGTGTGTGCGTAAGCTCGCTGTTAATGGCGGCCTCTGTTGTTTGTGTTTACATGCACCTGATGCTGCTGTTGCTGTTAATGTTGTTGCTGCTGTTAATGTAGTTGCTGTTATTGTAATTTGCTGTTAAAGAGTTCTGCGTTTTCTGTTTTTGCTTTTGCTTTTACGCTTTATCAGCATAAGCAAAGTCAAGTCAACGCTTACACTGCAGACACGCGCCATTTTTGCCATTTCTCTCTGTTGCTTTTGTCGTCGTATGCACTTTATAATTTTTGCTAGCGAGCGACACGTGCCAAAGTCTTGCTTTTGTTTTTGCGCTGCAAGTTTTATTGATTTACAGTTGGAAACGACAAAATCTTCAAGCAAATTGACTTAGCGCAAATAAACAACACAACAATTGTTCCACTTACTATTTGCCATGTGTGTGTGGATGTGGATGTTGTTGGCAATGTGGAGCGTGGAACGTGGAAGTAGTCGAGAAGTAGGCGTTCACTAGAATATGCCTATGACGCGCTTATCGCGACTGCTCAGCAGCAGAAGCAGCAGCAGCTGATCTTAAAGCGAGACGTCAAAAAGCATTTGCGGTCTTTTTGTTTCAATCGATAAACAAATAAACAACACTCACACACACCAATACAATAGTAAAATATAACTGTCGTCAATTGCGTGCGTTGCCTTATCACAGCGCAGCAGCAGCGACGCTGGCTGCGACGTCGACAGCTGCTGGTTGATGTGTGTTGATTATCAAAAGACGTCAAAAGCAGCGCACACAATGTGTGTGTGTGTATTCCCTTCTCGCTCTCTCTTTCACCCTCTAGCACCCTTTGTATTCATTTAGTTGCGAGATAAAAATGCCATTAGTAAAGGTTTCCAATACATACAACACACACACACATACACATACATACAAGTATGCATATGTGTATTTGAAAGCTACTTAATCAGTTGTCGCCGTCATCACGTGATTGGCGAGTGACCAATGCAAGATAGTAATGCCTGCAGCATCTCTCCTCTGACAACTTTGTCGCCTGGCGCAGAGAGCGCTAAACTAGAAACAGCTGGTTTCGTTTTCAGTCTGATTTGTTGGCAGGCGACAACGACAACAGCAGGTGACAGCGATGCGTTGGCGTTTCGTCTGGCGCCAGCCAGAGAATGATAGAGGGAGAGAGAGAGCTTGCAGTGGGAGGGGGAGGAGATGGCATGGAATTGGAATTGGAATGTGTGCCGTTAGACTTACTTGCATACTCGCGACGCGAGTGAATGTCGACAGCGAGGTAGACAATGCTGAAGCTGCCCTCGCCAATGTATTTGCCAAAGATAAAGTCTGTGGGCGACCTTCGTGGCGGCGGCGTTGTCTGTTGCGTCGCTGCTGGCGGCGACGTCGACGCTTGCTGTTGTTGTTGCTGCTGTAGTTGTTGCTGCTGCTGCTGTTGTTGTTCTTGTTGCTGCTGCTGTTGTTGTTGTTGCTGTTGATGCTGTTGCAGTCGACGCTGATACGTTGACGCTGTGTTGTTGTCGCTGTACATTCTGACGCGCTGCGGCGTCAACGTCACTGACGGACTGTTGCTGGCCACCGCTGCTGCCAACGGCGATGTGTAGCCTGCGTTGGAAAGAGAGTGAAAGAGAGAGCGTGAATTAGATGCGTGTGCTTAGCAACAATGTTGCCAAGAGCTGAGCTTACCGCCTATAAACATGCTGCGACCGCTGCTATAGCGATTGTTGCTGCTGCTGCTGTTGTTATTGTTATTATTGTTGTTCTCTGTGTTTGTTGCTGTTACTGCTGCTGCAGTCGCTGTTGTTGCTGCTGATTCTGCGCCGCAGCCGCATGTGTTGTGTTGCTGCTGTTGTTGTTGCTGCAGTCGCGTTGCCGATGTTGCCATTGCAGAGAAGATAGGAGAGAAGTCTTTCAGTTTCAGCGATTCGCTTAAGGACACTGCAGTTGCTGCTTTTTCTTTTGGCATTGCCGGCATTGTTGCCGTCGTTGTTGTTGTTGCTGTTGCTGCTGTTGTATTCAACTGTTGTTGTTGTTGCTGTTGCTGCTGCTGCTCAGTGTTATTGACGCTGCTGCTGCTCGAGGCAGAGACGACAACGACGGCGGCGGCGGCTGCGATGCTAGCTCCGCTGCTTGGCGTTGCAACTTGTTGTGTATTAATCTGTAAAAACATCAACAAAAATAGAGATAAACAATTAGTACTGCGAGAGAGCGTAAAAATAATCAATCAATGCGCGTAAAAATGAAAACGCAATAAATTAAAACAACGCGCAGTCGCGACCAGCAAAAGCAAAAGCTGAAAATAAAAACAAAGTCACAACAATGACAAAGACACGCAAAGCTCAAACACACACACACACACCACACACAGACAAAGCGGAACTTGCAAAGCAGAACAGGTCCACAAAAGGCACAACAACAGCAACAACAACAACTGCAGACAGAGCGAGAGAGATAGCTTTTTAGGCCTATGCTTTATGTGCTGTACTTCTTCTTATGCGCCATTGACGTCAAGTTCACGCACTTGCTGTCTCGCTCTCACTACCTGCGCTATGCTGTTCTCGCTGCTTCCTCTTCTCTTCTTCTGCGTTCGTGTGTTGTTCTTGTTAGTTGTTGTGTTGTGTGTGTGTTTTTATTCCGGGTTCAAGGACTTGGAAGCATAAAAATATAATAAAGTTCATTGCCACCTGTTAACATTTCTATTAACTATGAGAGAATTTTGGAAACTATTTTGTTGTTATTATTGCGCCGCGTCTTTATTTTTTCGGTTGCTTATGAATTGATCTTAATATGGCGTGATCATTAAGCTAGTGGGCGGAGGGGAAGGGGAGCCGACAATGACAAGCGATTTATCGATCATTTCTAAATTTACTATTTTGTTTTGGCGTTGTTATTAAAGCACGTTGTAAAAAGTTATCGACCTGCTACTATCGATAACTATCGTAAGTGCCATCTCTAGCTGTGATTTCAGCCCAGACGCGTTGTCTGTGACGGGTTTTTCTTCATATCGCGCGACGACGCCTCGTAAAATACACAAAATACGAAAAATTATTAAATTATGCAAAACGCATTCGAAAAAAATGCCAACAAAGAGCAAAAAATTTAAATAAAAACAAGGTGAGCAAATGCGTCAATGAAAGTCTAAAAAAAAAATACAGCAGCTAATTTAAGTCACCCAAAATGAAACCAGGCTCAAAAGCAAAATTTTAGACGCTGCAAATGTTGATGAATTTTTGTTGATAAATGCGATTTATTAGTTAAAAGTTTCGAATTCTTGTCGCAACAAATTGTGAGTCGATTTCTAATAGTTTTCCATTTATTTTATTTTGGAAAAAAACCCAAAAATATTTCAACAATGCAGGTGTTTTTTTCTTTCTTCCTCTCTCTTGTTTTTCTCAACATTTTTTTGTTGGGTTTGTCAATGAAAATTTTGTTGTGTGTTGCGATAGTTTTTTTTTTTGTTAGTGCGTCACACATTGGAATGTTGTTGGTTTAGTTTTTCAACTCACAAAAAACTAATTTTTTTTGGCTTTCTCGCCTCTTTGATTTTTTCTGTTGTGTATAGTTTTTAATGACGTCATGATGTGTTGCTGTCTCATTCTAACGCCTACGCTTAAGTAAATAATCAAAGTTTTTTCGAATTTTATTTATTTTGCTTTAGTATTTATTTATTATTTTTGAACTGTGCCGCCAACAACCTACTTTTGTTTTTTGTTTTATTTCATAAATTGATTTTTTTACGTTTGTTTTTTTTTTCTTTTTTTTTTTGCTAATTAGCCATAAGAGAGCGTCCGATCTGCGTCACAGATCGAACGATATTTGGGATCCCGGCGCAAAAACAAAACAAAAAACCAAAAAAAAAAAGAAACTGGTCAAAAAAGCCATAAAAGATAAATAATAATAAACTTGGTAACGGGGCAACAACAAAGAGTAACAGGAAATGTCAGCGAAACGAGCTCTACAAACACAGTCAGTTAATAAAGCTATATGTATCGATATCTTATAATGGTATATATAATATATATTTATTACAATTTACTCCCAGACAGAAGAAATAAAATTGTGGAAAAATTTCAAACAAAAAACTGGAACGCGCCCCCAATCGTTAAAGAAGAGTGGGCGTTGTATGCTTCAGATACTCATATCTATACTCTATATATACTATAAATATATTCACTTCTATATCTATTCAAAGGCGATCTGATCCATTGTCGGCGACGCCGTCTGTGGCGTCTAGACAAAAATGACATTTAAATGAATCTATTTTATTGTCGCTTCGTCGCCATTTCACCAAGACACACACACACCCACACTCCCTCCTCGTTTCCCTCCCTCCTATACTTACTCCACACCTCTCTCTCTTGTTGGCTAGTCATCAATTTAGTTTTATAAATAAAAATTTTTCGTCTAGCGCGCGAATTGCAACCAATTGAAAGCGAATAAGAAGGTGCAAACTGCAAGCAGTCGAAATTATATAGATAGACAAGATATATATACTATATTTATCATCAGAGGATGTTGCAATAGAGAATGGGGGAGGAGGAGAAAGTGGTGCCCCACACACACATCAGTCGAGAGTCGAGAAAGAAATGCGCTAAATATATATAAACAAATGCTGTTTATTTAAACATAAACATGAAGCAACATTAAATAACAGCAATAAAAAATAATACAACACACACCCAAAAAGAAAAGAAAACAAAAATTAGACAAAAATATTTTCGATATTTGATTTTAATGTTGCATTTAGCATCGTGGAACGTGGCGCTGGGCACGTAAGCCAGCCAAAAAAAATTAATTGAAAATATGGCTAAGCAGTTGAGATTTGAAGAACAAGTAGAAGAAAGTTTATAAAGTTGAAATTTATTAGAGATAAGTTAAAAACTTCCCGAAAAAGAGCAGAATTCAAGAGAATATACTAAAATTTTAGTATATTTGAAAAGTATTGGTATATTTTAAAAGTAAAAGAATTGTTAAGGTAGAAGAGAAATCGAAGAAGCTGCTAAATAGGTTTTCAAGAAAATATACTAAAATTTCAGTATATTTTAAAAATATTGGTATATTTTAAAAGTAAAAGAATTGTTAAAGTAGAAGAGAAGTCTCAAAGGAGTTACTAAAAAGTTTATGACTTGGCGGACAACAGAATTAAAGAGGATATATTAAAATCTTAGTATATTTTAGATCTATTAGTATATTATAGATGTAGTATTTGCTGAGGTAGAAGAGAAGTATTGAAGAAGCTGATAAAAAGTTGAAGACTCGACGAAAAAAAGAATTCAAGAGAATATACTAACATTTTAGTATATTTGAAAAGTATTGGTATATTTTACTACTAGTACTACTACATACTACAATTTTTAAATATTTTACGAGTTGTGGTATATTATAGAAGTAGAAGTATTTCCTAAAGTAAAAGAGAATGATTGGAGGAACTGCTAAAAAGTTTGAAACTAGGCAGAAAAAATAAGAATTGAAGAGAATATACTAAAATTGTACTATCTTATCGAAGTATTAGTATATTATAAAAGCAAAAGTATTTCCTAAAGTAGAAAGAAGTATCGAAAAAACTGCTAAAAAGTTGAAGCCTCGACGGAAATAAGAATTCAAGAAAATATACTAAAATTTTAGTATATTATGGTTGAATTAGTATATTATGAGGAACTTTTGAAGTCTAAACAGTAATATGAAACTTGAACTGCATCATAGCTTAAAGTGTATAATAATAAACTATGCTATTTCAGTGTTAAATATAAATTGCAAATAATTGAAAAGCTAAATTTATAACACAATCATTGTTATTGTGAAATGCTGCGAAAAAATGTTTAATGTTTGTAACAGTTCGTTTAGATTGTTAATTTTTTTCTTCGTTCTTCTTTTTTTTTGCATTGAAATCATTTCGATTGCTTTGTTGTGGGCGTGGAAATTAAATACAACAACCGAAAAAAAAAAAATGGCAAGCATGAAAAAAACGAGGCAAGAAAATATATAAACAGCCAGCAGCGAAAAATTCGCGGAAATTTTGCTAAGCGTTTTTTTTTTCTTCTCTTTTTTGATTATTTGGATTTTGGTGTTGTAGTTGTTGGCTGCTTTGGCTATTTATAGCCTGTCTATTTAATATTAAAAAAGTACTGCCAATGTTATTGTTGCTGCTGTAGGCGATTCGAGCTGGCAATAATAATACGAGTATCTTTTTTTTTTTTGTTTTTTTGGGCGCTTTGCGACATGTTTTGCATAATTTTTGTTTCTTTTAGAGATCAAGTGGGGTAGGTTTCTCTATAGATAAAGATCGACGGTTGCCATGTGCGTGTGTGTGTTGTTGTTGGGGTAAAACCCGATCAAGTTTCTAGACATTTACGATTCTACGTTACGATACCTGCTGCATTGGGAATTCGAAATTGCCCCCAAACAATTCAATTGGTAATCAAAGAACTCTATCGAGATAACGCACAAATCGTATAAGAATAATAATAATGACTTTATTACGTGAAATTTTGTGTTTTGCCAACAAAAACAATGAAATACTCCGGGGACAGCAAAAACAAAGCCTACTACAACAGCAACAGCAGCAGCAGTTGAAACTGCGCTTATGAATGAAAAACACAGACAGAAAGAAACGCAAGCAAACACAAACACAAACACTCAACAACAACAGCAACACATGCAAAATGCATAACTGCAAATTCCAATTGGAACAACACACGCCGCTCTCCCAAATAACTTCAGACAAGCAGCAATCTCTACTCTCCCGCTCACACTTACGTCGCTGATGTTGGGGGAGCGCAGCATGCGTTCGCTTGCTCGCTCACTCGTTCGCTCTGTTTGTGTATTTTATGCTGTAATTGCGTTTCACGATACAAATTCCAATGGGCTGGCTGGCTACGCACCAAGCATACATACAAACGTATACATATATGTATGTATATATATGTTAGGGCAGTGGAAGAAGAAGATGCGCGCGCGTATTTCTCTATGTATTGAATTTTAATTTATTTATTTGTCGCACTTGGATTTTGTTTTTGATTTTTTTTCTTTTTGCTTGTACTTGATATTTTCAATAAATTGATAATAGATTTTTCTATATGTACTTATAATAAAGACAACGCACGTTTCATTTCTATATAATATAATTTTTTTGTGTTTGCTTTTTTGCAAAATTTTCCACGAGAAATAACGAACGGAACAGGAACACGACCAACGAACGAACGAACGAACAACAACAAAAAACACGACGATGACGACTTTTGTTGTTTTTATTATGGTTGTTGTTTGTGTGTATTTAGGAACTTCTTTTTTTTGTTTTTGAATTTTGAACTAACGGAACACACACGAAAACGAAAACACAACAATTTATGCAACGAGAATTGAGAACTTTGCTGTTGCTTGTATTTTGTATTTTATGTAATTTGTTTGGCCTTTTGTGGAGTATTATTTAATCGCACTGAGAGCAGGAGAGCAAACACACACACATGCTACTCTCTATGTGTGTATATATATTTGTGTTTCTGTGTGTGTGTGTGTGCGAGCGAAAAGCGTGCACAATCGAAACGAAACGTGCGGTTTCAAAGCGCCACAAAAACTAATCAGAAGTGAAAAACATAAAATGATGTGAGCCTCCAACTGAGGCTACCACAAAGCAGCCGAGAGAGAGCAACAGCAGCACCAGAGCAGAGAGAGAGCAAATGCGCGAGAGGGCAACAGCAATACCAACAACAAACGAAGCAGCATAAGAGCCGAAGCCCGACGACTACGACGACGTCGCTGTTGTGGTTCGTAATGGGGCCAAAGCAGCGCAGCCGCCGCTCAATGAGATTTGCTGTCGTTGTCGTCGTCGTTGTTGTTGTTGTGTGGATGGCGCCTTCAATTTTTTACAAGGCGAACAAGTTGTGCGCCAGGTCGTGAGCAAGCGAACGAATGAGAGAGCGAGAGAGATCAGATTATACCAGCTTGGGACAGAGAGAAAGAGAGCGAGGAGCTGCGTAATTGTTGTACATTTAATGCTTTATAATTGTAGTCGTCGTACTACACATGTGTGTTTGTGTGTGTGTGTGTGTGTTTATTGTCTAGTAGTTTTTCCAAAGAAATACACAAAGTCCACAATGACATCCACAAAATGAATCCACAAAGAGATGGACAGCAGATGACAGAGAGAAAGAGCGAGCAAGCGAGAGAGTGCGCGCATTTTGTTGTCGTTGCTCTTTTGTGTGTATGGTTTTTTTTCGTATTTCGATTTCAAGAGGCAGCCGCATTCCTAACTGTAAACAAGCAAGAAGAAGCAATGCATGCTCTACCGCCGTCTGGAAAAACTCGTTTTTCCCGCTGGAAAAGTTCGAAAGAAACAACAAAAAGGAAAAGAATTTCAAGAATTTGTAGCCCACAAGAGAGCGAGTAAAAGATGTAAAAATAAACAACAAAAATCGGGTGGAAAAACACGAACACAGACACACACACACAAGGACAAGGAAGTGGCGAACAAAACAAAATGCGAGTGTGTGTGTGTGTATGATACGAAAACGAAGGCAAAAGACAAGACACAAACAAGAGACAATAATAACAGCAGCAACAGCAACAGAGAAAATGCCCGTAGTAAACAAAACAAATGGCGGGGCGCGGCTGCGACGTAGACGACGACGACGACGGCAACTGCGACGCCAACGTCAATGTAAATAAATATTATAAAATATGCAGCTGTGTGTGTGTGTGTGTGTGTGTGTGTGTGAGCAACAGAGACATGCACAAGTGAAAGGCGAAAAAAAAGGAAACAAAGTGGGAGTGGGACACGCGAGACGAGGGACGCTGAGAAGCTGGAGAAACAGCATGAGGGGAGAGAGAGAGGGTGATGTTGGGGAACAACAAGCGTCGGCTGATTACAGTGAAAATGAAATAAATAAATAAATTGATTTATTATTTAGTTGTTATTGCATCTTGTTGCCTTATTGCTTATTTTAATTGTCAATAAAAAATGAAATAACAAAAAATAAATAAAAATAAAAAACAGCTGCTCTCAACGAACACAATTTCATTTCAAATTTATTATTGTTGTTACTTTGTTTACCAACAACATTTTTAATTGTTTTTTCCCTCCCATTTTTGTTCAAATTTCATTTAGAGAGTATTTTAAGAATTTACAAACACGCCAAAAAAACTGACTATTTAATTGCAATGCTTTTTTTAATGTTATGTCTAAAGTTAATTTTTTATTTTAAAATTTATTTACGTCGCATTTTTAATGCGACTTTGAACTGTTTTTTTATTTTAAGTGCTGTCTGAGTGTCAAAAATTTATTTTGTCATTTGTTTGAAACCAATTTAAAATGTTTTTGAAAAAGTTTTTATTTTGGTTTAAAAAAATATTTAAAATGTTCAAGTTAATTTAAGAATGACAAAATTATTTGAAATGTATCAGTAAAGTTAAGAATAACATTAAAAATGTTATTTATTTGTAAAAAAAAAAAATATTTGAAAGTGAAATAAAAATAACAAATTAATTTTCTAAAATTTTCAAAAAAAAAAAATTTTGAAATGCAATGTCTTGGAATTTTTTTTTTTTTTTTTTTAATTCGGTATTAAAATTTTATTATTGTATTTCAAGAAGAATTTCACAATAAACTTTTTATATTGCAAATTTTAAATTTCTGCTCATAATTATGACTTGTAATTTTTTTTAATATTTACCTTTATGTACTTGAATTTTCGCCCAACAATTTTGTTGAATTTGTTGCACCAACTTTTGCATTTCATGAGTAGGCCGTTTGGGGGTGTGGCAGGTGGTGTGTAGGAACTCCTCCAAGATCCCAAAACACAGTCACACACAAAACACACAACACAAAAACTGAAGAAGTTTTCAGCGAAATGATTTTAATTATGAATTGGTTTTATAAACACCGTTTAGTCACTTTTTAGTTTTGTTTTGAATTTTTAGGCATTTACAGTTTTTGTTATTATTATTAGTTTTGCCATTTCATTTACACAGTTTTTTACACATAAAAACACTAGACGTAAACACACGACGAAAAATGTTTTCTTCTTGATGTTCTTTTCTTTTCTTTATTTTTTGTTGCTCTTGTGGCTTCCTTTTTAGAGTTTGGCGCGCGCGAATTTCCAAAATAAAACGAGGAAAAAAAACAGAAACAAACGAACGACCAGGCGAAAAATTGTTGTATAGAAGGGCGGCCGTCAGTTTAGTTTGTGAGTTTTCTTTTTGTGTTTTGTTCGCGATGCGCGCTTCCAACCAAACGCTACAGAGTTTCAAATTGAACTAACTGAGCTGGATCAAGAGGCTAGCCTAAGTAAACCAACAACGAACACCAACTGAAACGCTGGGCAATGGAACGCGCGAAGCAGAGAGACAAGCGAAGCGACCGACCGACCAACGCAGCAATTGCACTGTGTGTGTTCCGTTTCCATGTGAACCAATGGCAAACTGTGTGGACTGTGGGCCATTCTCGCTTGCAGCACGAGACTGCAAGAAGCTACAGAGCAGCAGCAACAGCTCTTGGCATGAAACAGTCTTCTCATGTATTTAATTTAGCTTAAATGATGATTTCAATTCGTATTGTAAATAAATACGAAAATATGAAAATAATATTTATTTTAATATTTAATTTTCCTAAAATTACTAAATTACATTTTGGGTTAGGGAATATTTAAATTACTTAAAAATGTATTCAAACAAATTTATTCAATTCTTTCTTTCGTGAAAGTTCTTAGAATTGTATTTATGTATGTATATTTTGAAATTACCATTGTGAAATTGCATTATTTATGGACAGATGACGCACTTGTTTTTCTGCATTTTTATCTTGAATTGGATTTTTTTTTGTGTTTTCTGTTTGTGATCTGCGGAGATTTTTTTGCATTTTGTAAACAAATTCGTCAGCAGAAATAAGGGAAAAAAGAAACTGTGACTCAGAAGATTTGCCTCTCGAGCTTTCGATTGTCTGTAGCGCATATTTGGATTTTGTTCATTTATGCAGTGCGTGCCCATGGCTGTGTGTGTGTGCGTGTGTGTTTCCCCCCAATTAAATACCAGAGTGGAATTTAAACTATTCGCGCTGCGATCGAAGTTGCGTTGTGATCCACACACTCACACACAAAGCAAACGCGAGCGAGCATTCCACTCTTTGCATTTGTTCCACATGATACACACGTTCCACACACGCTCCACAGTTCATTGCGAGCGCTCGCGCCTCCGCCACACTCTCTCTTACACTGTGCTATGCTGTTTCGTTTGCCATTGCGTTCCCTGTTGTTGGTTTCCATTTCACAAAGGTCTGCACAAAGCGCGCGCATTTTTCGTTCATGTTTGTGCCGTCTGCGCGTGTGTGTGTGTGTGTGTGTGTGTGTGTGAAAATTCACTTGTCTATCTGCTGCTCTCGTTTACGTTTTTACTACAAAACGAACGGAAGTCGAACATGCTGTCGAGCGAGAGGGCACGCGAGCGTATGCGTGCGAGCGAGACGCAGCGAAAACAAAACATTAAATTTAAGGGGAAACAACGTTTGAGGGCCAGACAAGGCACGGCGCACTGCAGTTGGCGGCGGCAGAGCGCGCGCAGTCGACGTCGGCGTCGACGTCGCAGTTGTTTCGTCACAACAGCATTTTCTGCCACTTTTGTTGTTCTCTATACTCTCTGTTGTTGTTGCAACTACGAGTTATGCGGCGCATAATTTGAATGCAAATTTCTGGCAGCATTTTTTGTTGATATATTTTGTTGCTATTGTTGTTGTAGCAATCACGCATCTGAAAGCGTCGCACTCATGCACACAAAAACCCGATAATCTGGTCTTAAATATGCGATGATAAGATAAAGTCTAAACACAGAAAAAAATTGAAAGAAGAATTTCATCAGTAGTGAGTGCTACTAAAAATAGTATGTAGTCCGATTTTGGCCTGATTTGATTTTTCGATTATTCAGATTATGACTGATGAGGTGACAATATATGCTATATAGTCACTCGATTCGAAGTTGTGAGTTATGAATGAGTTATAGCGATTGTCGTGACATATATCTTGCCATAATGAAACAATT
Organism: Drosophila albomicans; assembly: GCF_009650485.2. Classification (NCBI taxonomy): domain Eukaryota; kingdom Metazoa; phylum Arthropoda; class Insecta; order Diptera; family Drosophilidae; genus Drosophila; species Drosophila albomicans. The sequence continues at coordinate 42,740,238 of NC_047629.2, read as the reverse complement.
ATACGAAAAACATGAAGAGTTATGACGACGCGATAAATTCTCGACACTTTTAATTGATCTAAATATATAGCCATATAATAATAGACTATCTGTTGTGTTGTTCTATCTACTTCGACTATTTTTGGCCGGAAATTTGTCATGTGATGAGCGCAGAGCTTCTTGATTTACGATCAAGTTGCAGTAACTTTATCTTTGAGTTCGTTCTATTAATAAATTGGTACGATACTCATTGGGGGTAGAGTGTCTAATGTTATGTTTTTAAGGTACGACTGATGTCAGCAACATTTGATTAAAATTTGATTGGAATCTGAAGTCAGGAACTCGAGTTATAAATAGTTATCAAGACTTATAGATAGTCCAATGAAATGTTTAACCTTTCTTCTGTGAGTAAAAGTTTCCTTATCAAGAACTTGACTTATAAATAGTTTATTTTATGTTGAGATTTGCGTCATATCTCAATTTTTAGATAGATCAATGGAATGCTAAAGAAGAGATATTGAATTAAACAGTATTTGATTAAAATGTGAAGTCAGAAACTCGAGTTATAAATAGTCTAGTGTCTTCAATTCCTATCAATACTTTTAGTCCAATGAAATGTTTAACCTTTCTTCTCTAAGTAAAAGTTTCTTTATCAGGAACTTGACTTAAAAATAGTTTAGTTTTGCGTCATATCTCGATTATTTGATAAACCAATGCAATGCTAAAGAAGAGATATTGCATTAAACAGAGTTTGATTAAAATTTGATTAAAATATAAAGTCAGAAACTCGAGTTATAAATAGTCTATATCGTGTTTTTAATTCCTATCAAAACTTTTAGATAGTCCAATAAAATGTTTTCATCTTTTTCTTTTGGTAAAAGTTTCCTAATCAAGAACTTGACTTATAAATACTTTAGTTTATGTTGAGTTTTGCGTCATATCTCAATTTCTAGATATACCAATGCAGTGTTATAGAAAAGATACTGCAGTCAGCTTTATTTGCCAAAAATTTGATAGCATTTTCGTGTGAGGAAGTCGAGTTATGAATAGTCTATTTCGTTCATACTATCTTGATACCGTTTTATAGCAATTGTTGTGGGTATTTCAAATGACAAACGATGAGGTGTTGTATTTTCGACAACTTTCAATTGTTATAGAACCGAATAAAAACTACAAAGAAAAATTTGCGACAAAATTGATGCCTAAATTTTATGGTTCGAAACAATCAAATCAATTTGCAACTTTATTTAAATTTAGTTGAAATTTATTTATTTCGTTTTTTTATGGGTTTTTAATTTTATTTTATTTGGTTTCTCACTAATTTTTAAGTTCGAGTTTTTCTCAAAAAATGTACGAAAAAATATATTTTATTTTTCGTATTTTTGGTAAACTTCATTTTGTTGTTGTTTATCGATTTTTGCTGTTAGCATTTTTTGGCTAATTCATTTGTTAATGAGCAAACAAAAAAAAAAAAAAAGTTGTAGTTTTTGTTGTTGTTGGTGGTTTGGCACAAAATATTTTGGAAATTAGCATTTTTAATGGGCAACAAGACGAGACACAATGTCGCCTGGGCCAAAAGCTGAAAATTTAATAGAAATACAAATAAAAATAAATACGACTCGCTTTTGAGATTTGCATAAAAATCGGGCGAAACCAAAGTCAAGAGACTTCTTCTTCGAGCCACTTGTTTGGGGACCCCGAAAACAAAAATAATATTGTTATGGTTGTTGTTGTTGTTGTAATCGTTGCTTAGCATAAAACAACAATTTCTCAAAAATCGAAGACTTTTTGGCTCACGCATTCTCCGAATCATTAGCGCGAATTTCCAAGTTGATAAATGAACGTCGCATATTTGAACAGCGTTTTGGGTTTGTTTTAGACCTCCGTAACACCTTCTTCTCTCTCCCTCTCTCTCTCTTTCTGGTCTATAGAGATCTCATCTCTCGCATATATCGCTGATCACTTTGTTCACCTGTTCCGTTTAATTGGCCGCCTCGGGGCTTCCCCTCACCTCTCTCTCTCTCTCTCTCACGCTAACCGGTTACGAATATATTTTAGTATTCGTATTTGTATTCGCATTCGATTTTTATGACTAAATTGAAGCAACACTCATTTAGTTGTCACTAAGTTAGCCCATTAATAAAGAGCCCAGAGCGCAGGAAAAAAACTATAGCTCGACCCTGGCGTGGTCTCCACTCTCCACAGTCTACTCTCCACACTCCAGTCTCCACTCTTTAGTCTCTACAAATGAGCAAAGTAATCCCAAGGCAAACTCACAAAAAAAAATAAACGTTAAAACGTTTGTTAATTATGATTGCCAGTTTTACAATTTGGCCAGTGAAAGCGACAAAATGTTCATTTTGTTTAATGATCAGTTATCACCGCGACCCCTGAATATTCATTTCAGCCTTAGGGGCCAACGCATTCCTCTCTATGCGGAAGATCATTCTTTCAACACAGTTGACGGGGTCACAGTTCATTCACAGAGTGTTAAGTGTAGTTGCCTCTTTACAAACTAAACATAACTGAAGTTTTATGAAAGTGATCGCTATGAAATTTGTAGAACTTTTAGTTTATTATGGAATATTTGATATAATAGAATATATAGAAATTTACCTTTCTAATCTTAATTGAAGTTTTATGAAAGAGATCGCTATGAAATGTATAGAACTTTTATTTAATAATGGAATATTTAAAATAATAGAATAATAATGATAGAAACCTACCTTTCTAATCTTAACTGAAGTTATATGAAAGATATATTATGAAATTTGCAGAACTTTTTGTTAATGGAGCAATCTTTGATTTAGATAAGTTTCTAAACGTAACTGATGTTTTATGAAAGATATTGCTATGAAATTCCTAAATCTTATAGTTAAATATGGAATATTTGATTTGTAATCTTAACTGAAGTTTTATGAAAGAGATCGCTATGAAATTTGTAGAACCTATTAATATAGGAGTAATCTTTGATGTTGATAAGTTGCTAATCGGAATTGAAGTTTAATGAAAGAGATCGGTATAAAATTTGTAGAACTTATAGTTAAGAAAGTAATCTTTGATATATGTAGATAAGTTTCAATCCTTTGAAATTACAGAAAAGTGGAAGCAGAATGTAATATAATTTTAGAAAGAATTTTAGCTTTTTGTAGTTATCTTTGATAAAGATACGTCTTAGCATTTTAGCGCTACTGAAAAGTGTGGATTATATAAAGAATGTAGTATGAATTAATAAAAAATACTCTATTGTTATATGTTAGAGTTATTTTGGATGTATATAAGTTTCAATATTTGAGCACTACTGAAATTCTTATATCATTACATGTTATTTTTGATATTTGTAGATAAATTTCAGTATTTTGATAATACTGAAAAGAACACAATATATAAGAAGAAACTAATAAGATAAAAAAACGGTAATTTATTATAGAGTTATTTATGATATTAATACATTTCAGCACTTTAGTACTACTAAAAACTACGATTTATATAAAAAATGTTAAATTACTAAAAACAAAATGTATTATAATAAAATTATATTCGATATTTATAAATTTGACCAATCTTAGCAATACAAACAGTGGAGTTAACATTGTGTGAAGAATGTTATACATATTATTCTAAGCAAAATCTATCTTCATTAAGTATCCGTAAAAAGCAAGACTTTTGTATTATTTCTAGAAGTGAACAGTAAAATTTTGGGATAATTTGTTTTTCCAAATTGAAGTTACTAGAATATGTTCTTAGGGAATTTTTCAGTGGAGCAAAATCTTTTTAAAAGTTAAGATGCATTTATGTAATTTACTTATGTTTGTGAAGAAATAAACTGTCTTTAGTAATTGTATTTTAAAGCAAGTCCACAGACAGAAAAAATAATTGTGTATAGCATTTATGGTAAAGAAAAATGTTAAGATTGTCTTCTCTCATACTTTTCACGAAATAAATTTTGGCATTAAACTTTTTTATTTTCGTAATTTAAGAAACATTTTGAAAATTAAATAATACTCGACTGCAACTTAAGCAATCGTCAAACATTTCACACAGAACAATAAAAGTAAAACACCAAACTACCTGACTTCCTGAATTACTACATTAACCTGTTCATAACTCGACTTTTGCTGCAGCGATGCCCAAGAAATTTGCAGCATTCAAAGCTCAAACTGCAGTTGTAAAACACAGCAAGTATCGCATTGCTAGCATAACGGAAAGTGTCTCGGAGTAAATATAAAGTAAAAAAAAGGAAAAAAATGCGAGAACGAAAGGCATTAATATGCCAGCAAATAGTTGTTTATGAGCGCCTGTGTTCGCTGTTGCTGCTGTGAAAAAACAATCAATGTGAAAAACATAATCAAATTAACACCCACGTTCGAGTTTTCACACACACAGAGAGAGACCACACACTCCTAGGATAGGGCCATAAACAAAGCGTAACCCATTCCCAAAGAGGGTTCGAATTTCGAATGAGTTTTTGGCGCCAGGCGGCGTGAAAATGAAATTGGCGCCAAGCGAATTCGCGACGGTCAATTAAAAAATCAAGTACAACGGTAAAGTATTAATAAATTCTAAACGCAAAACGCGAACCCAACGGGGTGCATTACGTACGGAGTTCGTGCAATCATAAAAAAAGAAGAAGAAATCGAAATAGAAACAAGTAAGAAAACTATATTCGAGTGTGCTCGACTGTGGGATACCTGATATATTGCGATATTATTCTCAAAATATACCAAAATAATATACTACAAAAATATTAAAAATATTTCAAATGGTGTATTGATAATATATTGATATAGTACCACATTCAAAATATATCATAGGCTGCCCAATATACCAGATTGACAAAGGCACTAAGACCATACAAAAGTATTTCTTTAATAACTTCGGCAATTTTTATCTGATTGCTATCAAATTTTCAGGAATTACAATTACTATAGTCATAATTGTATATACAAAAATTTGCGACTCTAGCTTTAAAATTACGCTTGTTATTCGATTTTTGTTGATTTACGGAGGCGTAAGTGGGCGTGGCAAAAATTGGAAACAAACTTGATCTGCGTACAAACATAACAAATACTGCTGAAAAAAAATTTCGCTCTATCTCTTATAGTCTCTGAGATCTAGGTGTTCATACGGACAGACGCACAGACAGACAGCCGGACAGAAAGTTATAATACCCTTCCACCCTATGGCTAGCGGGTATAAAAAACTCTTTCAGTGGGCGTTGCATGAGATATTGTACGATATGACGATATGTGCACAATAAATAATTGACAGAGGCGCCACAGCAGCGAACCTGCAACTGGCATGGCAAATTGTCGGACAAACTTTACACACTACTTCCTGCACCCTTTCACTACCCACATTCACACCTCTCTCTCTCTCTCTCTCTCTCTCGACACTGCAGCTTTTCCAATTAGCGTGCCAAGTGCCAAATGCAAACGTAAATTTGTTTACAACATTATTATAAACTAAAAGTATTTCCAACTGCAACTCCATAAACTACAAAAAACATAGCCAAGTTATGGATAGTTTTGGACAGCTAAAAACTCTGTACTCCCCCCTTCTGTACAGGGTTTTCACCAGTGGCATTATGCGCAATTTCTTCAGGCATAGCAAATAACAAATAGCAAATAGAGCAACAATAATTAACATTTACGAGCTCATTCTTAATTAAATCTCGGCGAATTGCAATTAAACTTAACACTGGAAATGCGTTTTTAATTAAGAGCGACAGCTATTGGGGTGCAACGTCAACATACTCTCTGAATACAAATATACTGACTTCAAATACCCTGTAAATGTGCATTATGCAAAGTCAATTTAAAACAAAATATAATAAAAATGGTAAAATTGTTATATTATATTTAAGTACAAAAAATGAGCGAAATATATTATTCTAATTAAGAACAATTTTTTGTATTATTAAAGCAATAAAGAAATATTTTTTTGAATTAAAAAAAAGTTTGAAAATAAATACTATGTACATTTTGAAAGTTTGCTTTCTATTAGAAATGACAATCTTTTTATAAATTCACGTTCCAAATTAAATAAATATTTTCGTTTACGTTAAACACTTAAAATAAAAAGGATTTTTATAAAAAATTCTTAAAATATTTTTTACAGAGTTATATTTTGTTGTTCAAAATTATGATAAAAAATTCTTAATTTTGTTCTAAGTATTTTTTTTAATTTTTAACCCTAAAGAATATTAAAATTTTAATGAACAACGAATTTATAAAAGATTTAAAATGATTTGTTGAGTAGTTTTTGATGTTAAAGATTAAAATTTAAAAAATATATATATAAATAATAAAAATTGATTTTTGAGTTGAATTGTGAATAAAATATAATTTTATATTTTTAGTTTATGTGAAGATTAAAAATATTGAAATTATGAAATGGAAAAATAATAAAACAAAATAATTCAAATTTGAAAATTTTTGAAAAATATTTTGTTTTGAATTTTTAAAACAATATATATATGAAATATGTTAAACCTAGACTTTTATGGCCGCATATAACTTCACATAAATCTTTTCAAAATAAATTTTTTTATTTTTTTTTAATTTTTTAACTTTTTTTTTAAATTTTTTTAATTTTTGTGTTTGTTTACTACTCAAGTTTAAGTAAGTATATTGCTTAACATGTAGACAACTATTTAACTATTGTTTGTTGTTTTTCCCTAGACATTTTGATATTTTAAAGGGTATCTCTTGGTGCACTTTCACTGCATTGTTTACCCTTTTTTTTTTGTGCTAGCTGGCGCTTTCACCCATTTACGAGCATTTTCTTAAAGCGCAATTGATGATTGCATGAATATGTTTTCCAATTGCGTCGCAGCAAAAATGTTTGACCGTCTTTGCCACCAAAGGGGGGTTGAAGAGGGGGGGGGGGTTGCGTGGGGAGGTTGGGGAGGCGACACTTTGTTGGGTTTTTTCTCTAGTTCTTTCGCTGCTTTTTTGCTGCAGCTGCGCAGCAACAACAAGAATAACGACGAGGCAACGACGACGACATTGTGCCACATGACCTTTTAAAAAAGCGCTAGGCACAAGGGGGAGGCGAGGCGAGGGGTGGTTGAGGGGTTTGTTTGTGTTTGATGTAGATGAGTGTGTAGGCAGAGATAGCACAGGTGTTGTGTGTGTGTGTGTGTGTGTGTGTGTGTGTGTATGTGTGTTTTTGGCTTTGTTTTGGCTGCGGCTTTTTTGTTGTTGTTGTTTCTGTTGCAACTTTGACCTTTGCCACGCTGACATTTGCAGCCTGAGCTCTATCTAGAATGTTTTCGGAGGAATCACCTTTTTCATATCCGGATCCGGGAAAAACTTGCGACTCCGACTGTCCTTGAAAATGGCGCGAATTTCACTTTTTTTTTCGAAAAATGTTCTCACAACAAACTGTTAAAAAATTCAAAACACAACGCGAGTTGTTGTTGCACTGATTGTTTATATTCTGTTTTGTTTATTGAGTTCTGTGTTTTGTTGTCAAGTTCAAGAGCTATGGAAATGCAAACTGCCGCTGACCGACTGAGCGGCAAACGCGCTGCAAGCGTCGCTTAAATATGTACTTTTCAACGCTGACGCTGACGACAGCAGCAGCAAAAGCTGAAGCAGCAGCAGCAGCAGCGATAGCGGAAAGTGCTAATAATGGCAGCAGAGGCAGAAGCAGCGGCAGAAGAAGAAGCAGAGGCAGAAGTAGAAGCAGCAACAACGACAGCCAACCAAGTGCAACAGTTCTTGGTCTAGGCCTGCGTAGGCAGCTGACTGAATGGACTTTGGACTTGAGGGTGCAACACATTGCACCACCCAACTTGCCACATGCCACATGCCACTTGCTATTGCCACTTGTCACTTGCCTCATCATGCTGGCGACATTCTCGCTTTCTCTTCCTTTCTATCTCTATATCCCTCTCCGTCTCTTCCTGTCTCTGTGTCTCTCTCTGTCTTCTTCTCTCTATCCTTCTCCCTTTCTCCCCATCTCTCTCTCCTTCCCTGTAATGAATGCAACACTCGAGAATATGCAAATCAAATTGAATACCATCGCAAAAGCAAATCTATTCAACAACACTTTGCAAACGAAGAAAAGAAATTTAGAATACGAATCAATTCGCAGCGTCTTTGTGAAACAGCTGTTTTTCCCTTATGAATAATTATGCATACATATATTCGGAATGCTTAATGCTGGCAATAATTACAAGCTGCTGCAATCTTATGCTTGCTCTCCAATTAACTCTAATTGCAATCGCATAATAACTCGAGTACAAAGAATGATTCACTGTGATCGTAGAATGCCAACAAAAGCATGAGTTTGAGTAACAGAAATAAGAGCAATTATACAAAATAAGTTACTATCGATAGCAGTTAAAATTAAGATCGAGACATAATAATATGAATATTATAGTTATAGCTCGAATGATTAATTTGAAACTTAAATATAAGGTTCGAATTTACTTTTTAAAGTAAATAAATTAAATCATATTACAATAAGTAATAAGTCAAGTAAGTAACCACAGTTCCAACATTTGCTGTCGATAGTAAATTATTAACCCTAAATATATGTTTGTTATCGATAGTAAATTTTTAACACTAAATATTTACAATCGATATTCAATGTTCAACAACTAATTTATTATTGAAAGAAGATATAGTTGGAAGGAATTTAAATTTGATCTTTAATATTATTAAATTAACTTTTCAAAATTTTTAAATAAAATTATGTCACCATAAGAAGTAAAGTCTAACAAACAATGGCATTTCAATTATCACAAAGATTTTACTATCAATAGCTGATATTTGTCTATCAATAGTCAAATATTAAAATATTAATAAGTCAAGTAAATAATCACACTTCAAATATGTTTGTTATCGATAGTAAACATTTAACACTAAATATCTGCTATCGATAGTAAATGATGAACAATAAATTTACTATCGAAGGGAGATGTAGATGGAAGAAATTTCAATTTGATCTTTAATATAATTAAATTATTAAATAAAATGTCGCAATAAGAAGTAAAGTCTAACAAACAGTAAAATTATCGAAAATATTTTACTATCGATAGCGGATATTTTTGTTAAATGCAATTTGTTAGAAGTCTTCACAATTATTAATAAACACATTTTAATATTTAGAAAGAGAACATCATATCGTTATTTTGAGTTTGAATTCACTATTTAAAATATTTAATTTAAATCAGTTGAGCACTTAAAAATAAGTCATACATATCATCAATGTGATGTACCAGTTCACATAATATTATATGTTAAATAACATTCAAATATGTCGTTATCAATAGTAAATTCTTAACATTAAAAATTTGCATTAATTAGAGTCAACATATTATTAAAGAAAATTTTGTTATTTAGGATTTTAAAAATGAAAATAGTAATTTATAAAAAGTATTAGAATGACATAAATATATTTTTAAATTCAAAGTAATATGTTAAAATATAGTATTTTAATTGAATGTTAAGTCTAAGTCCTTAGTAGTCAGCACTCTCTTTTCTGTAAATTAAATTTAGTATTTAATAGTAGATTTAATATAATAAATAAATAAATAATTTAATGTTAATTGAAAGTGTGATAACATAAAAATCGAAATGAACAAAATTATATGCTAATATCTATTTAGAGTTTAATGCATTAAAACATATTTATTAAACTTTCTGATTATCATTAAATATACAAACAATATATTGTTATTAATTGCTTAAATTTAAGGAAACAATCAAGGTTTTATTATATATGTATAAATACATTAAATAAATATAGTTTTTCATGGCTTGTATATATTACAAACTGCTTTATTTAAATTTCATTTTTAAATATTATTAAACTAATAGAAAACAGGCCTGAAATAAATTAAACTATGTGGCACATTTTTCTTTTCGCCTACTCGATTTATAAGCCTTTTGTTGTTAGCAACGCTTCCTTTTCATGTTGTCCCCCTAACTCTCTCTCTTTTTCTATGTATCTCTCTCTCGCTCTTCGCTTCCACATTCTTCTGTTATTTTGCGCCCTTTCATGCCTGGCTCCCACAGCATTCCTGGCGTCTATCATTTCAATCGCCCCGTTTTATGTGCTGTTGTTTTTAGTCATTTTTCTGTGTCGCTTTTTTTCCCCTCTTTTTTTTTTGTTGGTTGTGCACATTTGACACAGTGAAATGTCAGGCGAGCTACAGGCTGTCGTTGTCGCAACTGTACCAATGACATGACCTACACTCCGGCATATCAAGTATACGTATGTACGTATATTACGTATACGTCGCCTTTCCAGTTTGATGGCATTTTCTTTTGCAGTGTCCTATTAACCCGGTTTCCCCCTTTTTCGCGTTGATCAATGGAAATGTGAGAAGTGATTCGAATTGCATTTGATCTTTGGCAACGTGTAATGCGAGTGTTGGTGACGACAGTTTAGACGTAGACGTAGACGATGTTAAATGGGCCATGACCAAAAGGTGGCTTGACTCTTGACTTGCTGCTGCTTTGATGGTTGACACGTGTTTTGGCCAAATTGGTTACACTTTACAGCCGCGTCCAATTGCCGATGACGCCCAAGCGTCGCCTAGACCTAGACACGCTCATTACGAGCGCTCTCTCGCTCTCGCTCTTGCTCTCGCCGTACACACGGCGTATACGTAATAACGCAAAACCAACAGCTGCAGACGCGTGTCTCGCTCGCCAATCGCTCATTGTGACGTCATAGTTTATGGAAAAATCCACGACCGACGACGGCTGCAACAGGCCAAAGCCCAGAGAAAAGGGGGGCGGGGGAGCGGTGTATATAGAGCGAGAGCGAGAAAGAAAGAGAGAGAGCGATAGACGTGGGTTTAAATCGTGTGTTCGGCTTGTGACGACGATTCGTATATAGGTTACTACGTTCACGAAGCGTCAGCACGAAGATTTACGCTACGTGGGCGTGGGTCATGAGTGGGCGTGGGCTGGCCAGAGGGGTGGGGGGAGGGGAAGAGAGTGCAACGAGGATAAACATTCGTCACTCGGCGTCGTGTGTTACGTCACTGGCGCTCGTAAATGGACGATGACGGTAAATGGCAGATGCACATACACAAACACACACACACACAGCTGCAACACACACACAGATACACACACAGATAGACAGTGATTACATAAGACGTATATAGAACGCGTAGCGTAACGTAAAACTGAAACAGGACACAACGTAAATGAATTTTACATTGAATGATGCTGAGCTCAACTCAACTGAGCTGAGCGAGAATTGTAATTGAAGAGCGAGACGAAAGAGAGAGTGGGAGAGGGAGAAAGAGTGGGAGGCGAAAGAGGTTGGCAGATAAGCCAACTAAGCCGAGTTATGGCTTGATGTGTGGCCCAAGATTGCAAGCGAGTAAAAAGTTAACAAAGTTTACGTTTCTTTGGCGCTACAAACTGAATAGAAATTCATCAAGTTGCCTACACACACACTCACACATACATACAAATGATTCATTAAAGCTGCTAAAACACACAATTTGTTACTTACTTTTGGCTGCAAATCTGGCTAAAACGCTTAAACTTCTAGTTGAACAAATCTGATGTATTTAAAACATTTCCTGATTCATAAATAATTGTCGGAGTCATACAGCAAAGCGATTGCCATCATTTCGTTTTGTACATCTGGCACTTTAAGTGGTTTCTTTATTGGGAATTTGTATTATTTTCTGGGTGAAAGAATGTTTATGAATCAAGTCAGCAAACTATTTGTGACTCAGTTACAAACTTCTTTGTTTCTCTACTCCTATTAAGTATAAACAATATAAATATTAATTTTCTTTCTAGTTCAAAGCTATAAACTAGAAACAAAATTAATATTTATATTGTTTATACTTAATTGGAATAGAAAAAAAAGAAGTTTGATGCTAAAATTTAAAATAATACGAAATGATATTCAGTTTAGATATTGCTGAAATTTAAGTATGTAATGTGAAATCAATTTAATTGTTAAGTTTGGGCTTCACTTTGATACCACAACTTTTGACATTATCATAAAAAAGAAATTAAAGATTTTTTAAAATATTTCATTAAGCAGTTTTATATTATGTTTTTAATTTGCCGACTTATTATAGCCAGGATTTTATATTTTTTAAAATTAATAATAATAATTGCTTGTAAAAACTATTAATTATATTAGTCCAAACTTAAAATTAACTTTAAAAGTTAAACTAATATAAATTAAAGACATTTTTATTATGATTTCTTAAACATTTTTATTCTTACTTTTCATTGTGATAAGATTTAGAAATAAATATGGCTTTATATATTGCACATGCTTAATAAATAATCGAGATTCAGTTTCGATTTGATTCAGAAATGAATATTCATTTATATAGATAATTATCATTTCTTGAATATACATTTCTGCTTAGTTTATAGAGTGCAGATACTTAATAAGTATTACTTATGTATGTACTTAGATAAGTTAGGGCTCAGTTTTTTTTTCTACTTCAACTTCAATTTATACCAAAATGTAGTAAAATATAGTAGTTTGCAGTATTTAAAGTATTTTATAGAATTTTTTTTTAGTATTTTATTGTATTTTATTAGTATTTATAGTTTTTATAGTATTTGTACTGTAGTATTTATGGTATTTATAATTTATTATATAATTTATGGTATATTTAGTATTCACAGTATTTTTTGTATACATAGTATTTTATAGTATTTATAGTATAGTATTTATGGTATTTATAGTATTTTATATAATTTATGGTATATTTAGTATTCACAGTATTTTTTGTATACATAGTATTTTATAGTATTTATAGTATAGTATTTATGGTATTTATAGTATTTTATATAATTTTTGGTATATTTACTATTCACAGTATTAATTGTATACATAGTATTTAATAGTATTTATTTATATTATTTATAGTACAGTATTTGTAGTATTATTTATTTATATTATTTTATAGTATATTTTAGTATTTTATTGTACAATATGTTAAGTTTTCTTCTCTAAATTTGAAAACTTTATATCTTTTCAGTAGTTCGAAATGAATATCCGTTGTTGAGGAAGTTAAATATAACATTTTTCATAAATTAGTTATTTCCTTATTGCTCTCAATACTTTTTAGATACAAAAGAAGATACAAAAAGAAATAATTCCAATCTTTTTTTTTCAAATAAATTGTTATGCATTACTTAGGCATTTGATGAGTGAGATTAGACTAAGGAATGCAAATTCATTAGCTAAATTATGAAAAAACTGAATTTGAAAGAACAAAAATTTGCGAAGCATCCATTAGCCACCGAGAGAGATACTTTTCGCAGTCTGCGTTAACCAGCAACAGGATAAGCACAAAAAAAACCAAAGAACAAGCGAAGTGAATGTGGTTGAGGGGGGAAAGTAAGGGAGGAAGGGAAAGGAGAGTTGTGAAATGGTAAGAACGTGCGGCATTTTCATAACAGAGCCAAGCAGCAGCAAATGTAACTTTTGTTGCCACAGATGCCGTGTGGCAGTGTGGCAAGAACTTGGTATGGAACAAAGCAAATGTATCTTGTAAATATTTTATTGCAACAATGTAGCTACGAGATGTTTATGCCATTGTAGCTCAGCTCGTAGGTTAACTGCCAGATACACAGCTTCAAAAGGGGGAAGAGAGACACGAAGAGATGGAGAGGGAGGGAGAGTGTGAGAGAGAGAGGGAGGGGGAGTAATGGACAGTTTGCTCGTTTCGACTCGTAAATGGAACGTGGCGCACACAACTGCAACTGGAAGTGGAAGCGACTGTACAGAGCCGGGAAAATGTGTATATACTATATACTACATTTAGTATATAAAAGGAGCGTACTCTACGCGTTATATATACTATATAGAGCAGGCCATTGGCATATATATTCTCGACTATGTATTCGATGCACTGCACAAGCGAGTGTCATGGCTTCCCTCAATGGAAATCGTAACGTGGGAGCGGGAGGGGAGAGGGAAAATACGGTGGGTGGGAGGGAAAGGCGGTGGCTGAGCTCCACTTAACCCCATCACTTCCATTTGGCATTGCGTATATACTCCACACTTTTATCTTCCCCCCTCCTTTAGTGTGGGCAAAAACTAATGAAAATTTATGTGAATCGTTGTCGTCCAGTTTTTGGAGGAGCAACAAAACGTTCGGTTTCGATAAAAACATTCGCAACAAATTGCAGCTGATCATACTCGGTAGTTGGACGCTGCCCCCGAAACTTGATAAAGCTTATTGATTGCCCGTGTTTAGCTTTGTGGTGCTCCATCGTTAATCATTTGGCCACAGCTATTCGCCATTCGCTATTCGCAATACAAGTGCTTTGTTTATTGCCACTGCAACGGCGAATAGCTGAAATCGAGTGCCATTGATTATTCAATTGTTCTCCAAGTTTGAATTTTAACAGAGGCAAAACAAATGAGCAATATCACAGGGAATAGAATTGAAATTAAAGTGTGAAAGCAGAGTATTTTTAAATTGACATATTTGATAAATGGATTGTTTGATTCTGAACTGAATAATGAGTGTTCTACATCATATTAGACTATTAATTCCAAAGCCATATATGTTGACATTTTTCATTTAATCTTGCTGAAAGTTTCAGAATACCTAGGCAAAACATAAATTGTATGAAATTCTATATTATCAAACCTAAAACCTAATCCTATATTATCAAAATATAAAAGTGTATTACATCGTTAATTTCGAAGCTATTCCCTGTGATATTGTAATAGTAAAAATTTAATTTATAATACAGTTTAATACAAATATGTTATACAATAATATTTCTAGTTGGGAAAGATTATTTCTCACACCGAATTTCATTTCATTTCAATAAATATGAGTTGTAAATACCCAAAAAATATAAAAATAATAGAAATATAGAATTTAAAAAAATATATATAAATTGTTAAATATAAAGTTAAAGTAATATAAATAAATGGAAATCAGTTTCAAGGCGATTTAGCTTAAATTTAGACATGATAAATAGTGCCCACATTTTCTTTAAAACGCAATTCTGTATTTTTAAATGGACATATTTTCTGTTGACAGTTTTCGTTTGATCATTTTAAAAGTTGAAGAATATATAGGCATAGATATATTAAACACAAACATATTTTTAAAAGACTTAAGATAATTGAAAAATAGATTGGTGGTAAATAAAATAATGACAAAATTATATAATGATAATTCGAGTACTATCAATGATGTCATTTGAGTTTTTACTAGTAGATCTTTTCATAAGAACATACGAGTAATAGGTTCAAATGATGAAATATGTAAGTCAAAATGCATAAATATAATCTTATGAGATTTAAGTTACTTA
Organism: Drosophila albomicans; assembly: GCF_009650485.2. Taxonomy (NCBI): domain Eukaryota; kingdom Metazoa; phylum Arthropoda; class Insecta; order Diptera; family Drosophilidae; genus Drosophila; species Drosophila albomicans. Next base: position 42,724,966 of record NC_047629.2, on the reverse strand, counting down.
ATATATTGATTGATAGAATAGAAATAGAATATTTGTATCATAACTTTAGACTGACTTTGTTGATATTTTATATTTAAAAGGCTACACACAAAAAAGGTAAATAATATAATAAAGTTTTGAGTTGTTCTACAACTAAAAATAGGGGAAAAATTTTATATATATGTATATTATTTGGTTGAAAAATTTAAAAATGAATAACATGTTGGTCTCTTAACTCTAATGTCTTCTATTTTTTTTTTTTTGCAAAATTTTTAATATAGAATTCTGCAAGTTTTATAATTAGTGAAACAAGTTGTAGAAAATATTGAATATTTTAGAATGAAGATATTTAATACGGAAAAATACATTTTGAATAAAAATTTATAAGACTTATGTTACTTGAATAGATTGGTCGATTCTTAAAAGATGAATTAATAACAATACCATATTAGACTCTTAATTTTAAAGATGTCTTGGTTGCCATTTTCCAATTGATCATGCTAAAAGTTGTAGAACACATAGAAAATAAGAAGTCTAACTATTTTTAGAAAGAATAGAGTATTTGTAAATGGAGATATTTTATATAAATCTATGTTCTAGAATTTAGGATGCTTAATAGAATAATTGATTCTTAAAACAACAATGAATTTTCTAAATCATATTAGACTATTAATTCCAAAGCCATCTCTGTTGCCATTTTACATTGGATCATGTTGAAAGTTTCAGAACACAGAAAATATTATATATAAGTAATTAAATGGAGAGATTTTTAATATTCAACATCATATTAGACTGCTAATTCCAAAGTCATTTCTGTTGGTATTTTCCATTTGATGTGGCTGAAACTTTCAGAATAGCTAGACAAAACATAAATAATTTCCAATCCTATCTTATCAAAAACCATATTATAGACACTGTCAATGTCAGCAACTTTCTCTTTTAACTGCAGTGCAATAACCTTCCAAGACATTAATTGTGAACTCTCAAAGGGGGAGGTGGTGAGGGGGGATAAAGCAAATACTAAGTGAGTACTCGCAACTCCATTACAGAATTTAGTTGACAAATTGCGGCAATTAGTTGCGAAAAGCAAGAGTTATGCTCAAAAAATGGAGAGATTATTATCATAACGATCTTCATAAGTCACTTTGCACTTTTTTTTGTTTTGTGTTCGGGTTCAGTGTTGTGTGTTTGTTGAGCTTGTTGCTTTGTGAAGCGTTTTGCTTGCATTCTATTGACATTTGGTTATCTCTCATAATTCGAAACACGTGCGTGGAGACCACAGGCGAATGCCAGATGAAATCGGGTTAGTGACACTCAGAGAACCTGATCGTAAATTAACACGCCGGCCACATAGATCAACAGGCCCCCCAAAAAAACAAAAAACACACATGCAAAAAATTCAAATTTGCGAATTGCGAGGAAGGGAAGTCAAGAGGAGGTTAGAGGGAGGAAAGTGTGCTTAGGAGGGTGGGAGCGGTTATTTTTTTTACTTGGGTCATTCAACTGGAGTATATTTAGAGGAACGTGGCGTCCATTACGCGACAACACAAGCAATTAAATTAATTATGAAATGAATTATCATTTAATGTGTCAGTCAAAGCAGTCAAAGCAGCAGCCGAAGCAGCTGACTTTATCCTTGAGAGCCTGCTGCATTATCTGGCGAAACAATTAGCATGATTTATCGATTGTCTAACTGTGTGCGTTATCCTTGCAGCTGTGACATGTTCACCAACTACGTGACTACAACACTCCCACTCTCTTGTATCCTCCCTCCATTTCTCTGCCTTCTTTGCCGAGTCGAACGATAATAAACCGCAACAGTTTGTCACCAGATACATCAATGTCAAGTCGAGCAATAATGGGCGACAAGTGTAAGGAAGGAGAGGAAGTAGAAGGAAGGAGGAGTAAGGGGAAAGGAGAAGGAGTCAGGAGGATGGAGGAGGGCGCTGCAGCAGCCAACATTTAAATGGCAACTTATTTGCATAGTCCTGGCACAGCTGCTGGGAATGGATTTTGATGGATTCTCAATCATTTTGCATGTCGAACAACGAGCAGCAATAATAAGCAGCGAGCACTGCGAGACTGTTATCAGTGCCACGCCCACAGAGTCAGAGGCTTTGCTGATTACACAGTTCTCGCTCTCTCTGTCTCTCCCTGTGTGGTTCTATTTTTATCTACCCACACGATGCCACTGAGTGCAAACCCACGTCATCAGCAGCAGCAGCAGCGGCAGCTTTAGCTTTGGAGATTTGAGAAGCCACAAGGAGTCAGCTATATAGCTGCCATAGCTGCCATCTGCCATCAACCAGCTGCCGTGGGCTGTTTAACTGGCTTATCCTGCGTGGGCTGCCTGCTGCCTGCTGCCTTCTGTTGCCTCGTGTTGCCTTGAGCCACAAGTTGCGTGGCTGCGTGGGAGGCGTGCCATGGATCCTGGCTGCAAAATGCCATTTGCCTTGGCGTGAACTTTACCACGCTTGATTCGCTCGCCAACACGTAATTTTATGCTTTAAAGTCACAAAAGAATTGAAAGCAAATATGATAGCAACGTTGATTGCTGTGAGTATTCGACTAACAGATGCTGTGGAATTATGTTAAATTGGTATAACTTTTAATAAGACATACTTTTATTTTTATTATCCGGAAGTGAAGGAATCCTTTTAATTTGTGCTTTTTTTAATATGACTTAAATTGTTTACTATGAAAAACTTGAATAATTTTGAAAAGATTTTATTTTTAGGTTTAAAAATACAAGAACTTATCTTATATTCCATTAAATTAGATTTCCTATATCTTTGACTAATAAGTCATCCTGAATTTTGTAGAATGAATGAATGAATTAAAAAAATCAGTGGAAAAAACCCCTTTGCCATTTGCTATTGGCTAAAGGTTTTACTCTAAGCTGATTTGACTAACAATTTGGTATATTTTAACCTTTATTGTATATTTCGATTGTCGTAGTTTAGTATTTTTGCGGTATTTTTTTTAAATTATTTAAAATGGGTATCAACCAATTGTGACCTTCGGTAAATTGTAATATTTTAGGGATTTATTATTTAAAATATTCAAATGAGTGTCTCACAGTCGAGCACACTCAACTGTAGCTTTCTTATCATAGTTCTTTAGTTTAATCTTCCATATATTTACTTACTTATACTTCCTATTCATTTCTTGAGTTTATCCGTACTTAATTAAACCTACAAATTTGTGAACCCTTAAAGACAATAATATAAACTTTGTTGACTCGACTATTAGAAAAGCTGTTTTAATTTAAATTTGTCCAAAAATGCTACCTATTATCTATAGTACTTTATGGTTTCTCAATTTAAATTACCCTTAAGCCTATCCTACCCCATTTGTACTAGCATCAATTTTCCCAGTTAATTTCCAGGGTATTTATAAAACATTGTTTACTCTTGTTTTATTGGTTTGACAGATATTTCTGCGTTGGGCACCAGCTAATTATATCAACTTCCTGACTCCTCTAAAAATGATTTGGCCAAATATTAATTAAAGTTACGACTACTCAACGGAATTGCCGCAAGGCTTTAGCAACAACAACACCAGCTCTCTGTGGTCCCGTTTGATGTCTGTTTGTGCTGCCAAAATTTGGTGATTTAATTAATGGTATTTGCGCTTTTTCGATTATTCAACGTGTATTATATTTGAGCTACTAATTGCTGTAAGGCAATGTTAAAACTGTTTAAACCTGCAGCTGTAAACTGAAACCAGAAGCAAACAAATCGACGTGTCGATGCTCAATGCAATTGCAGCAGATAAATGAGTTGGCATAAATAAGCAAAAAGGCAAAAATATTATTTTAACTTATACATATAGTTAATCCATCAATTTGAAATTGAAATTGAGCAAAGCGAATTGGCCAACAAGGCAAAGGCAATTTAAACTCGTGATAATATTTAATTTTGATTTAAAAGGTAAAAGATATGATCAAATAATAAATCAGTAGATTTATGCTATATTATGTAATAAGTTAAGTTTTATATACATTTAAATTAAAAGCTTGTCAGAAATTGAAATCAATTTAATAATATTTAAAAGGCAATTTAAACAGTTGGTCAATTTTAATTTTTAATGAATATTACACAAAATAATAAATCACTAGAATTTGTCACATTTTAGATTAGTTTTTGAAGAATATTTAGAGGAAAAATTTTTAAATAAATTCAAAAATATTTAAAAGTCAATTCAAACTTATGATAATTTTTCATTTCGTTTCAATAAAAAATGTGCAAAATAATAAATTTGTGTTGTAACTGAAAAACTTAAAAGTGTTAATTAAGCATTTTTTTAATCGAGTAATCTGCAAAAAAATTAATGAGTTGATTTATTTCTACATATTATATATTATGTACAAAGTTGACTTTAATGGAAATGTAAATCAAATGATGTAGTGTCTTAGATGCTTTGGTAAATATTTTGATATATTTTGTACTCAATGGTATACTCTAATATAATATACCAATTATATCGGTATATTTTAGTATGTTTTCGGAACTTAGTTGCTTTGGCGAACAATCTGGAGTATTTTGTACTCAATGGTATATTTTAAATGTACTAGTATATCAATATACCAATTATAGCCTTTGGTATATTTTAGTATTTTTTCAGTATGAATGTGGTTGCATATAAAATAAACCAAGTATAGACTGGGATATATTTCAGTATTTTTTGGTATATCTATTTGGTATATTTATTTGGAATATTTTTAAATTAATACCGTACTGTTTTGACTTTACAGAAAATTGGTTGAGTGTATCTCACAGTGAAATTAATCAATGGTGTATAGTATTTACTAGTACATAGTATATAAATATACGAAATATAGCCTTTGGTATATTTTAGTATGCATTCGGATTTTAGATGCTTTGCTTTCTCTATAGTATATTTTGCATCCACTAATGTAGTAGTATTCCGAATTTAGTCTTCGGTATATTTTAGTATATTTCGTTATAAATGTACTTGAACATACCATAAGCCAATTATTGACTTAGGAATATTTTTAGAATATTTTGGTATATTATTAGAATAATACCGCACTGTTTTAATTTTAATGAAAATTGGTAGAGTGTATCTCACAGAGATACAAATCCAATTTAAAAATAAGTCTTTTGCATAATTGCGTGTTAATAACTCAATATCGAATTGTTGCATTAATGTCATATCAGAGTATATTCAATTTGAAATATATCAATTGGATTCTTGAACCATTCCTTAGGCTCATTCATTGTATCCAGTCTTTTGGACAAGGTGAACAAGTCTCCGTGGTTCATTGATCTGAGCGAGTATAACTAATATTTCTATAAACACACACATATATGAACAAAATACTATAATAAGTGAGACGTAGTCCAAGTCGTAGTCGAGCAACGAACGCTTCATGCTCAATGTTCTTTTGAATTAGATAATCATGCACATAAATTTGTTCAATCCATGTATATAAATCTGCTACAAGTTTTATTACTTAAGAGGCTTGTTGTGTGCGAGTGTGTGTGCGCGTGTGTGTGTGTGTGTGTGTTTGCTTTGGTTGTGGCAACCATTAAGATTTGTATCTGGTTCACAAAGCCAATGACTTGGCTGGTAAAAACTCTTACTTGCTAACTGACATTTAAAGGACCTCCTCCTCATTTCTCGCTCTCTCTCTTTCTCTCTCCACACGCGCTCTCGAATATTCGCTCAGTTATAATTCACAACACATGTGACAAGCGAGCGAAAAGGTCATTCAAAATTCGGGGGACCAGCTTCAAAACATGCACATAAATCAAGTTTGCAGCCACATAGATCACCTGCCAGGTTCCCGACTCGCCAAAAACCAAAAACCCGCAAAAAAAAGAGGCGAACTATAAACAAATACAAACAAAATTTGCAAATCGCCAAACCCGAAACGTGGGGCAGGTCATTCAACCTCAAGTTTTGAGAAGGCGTGTGTCGTCCATTTCGCAAATGTTTGTTCTATTTTTGGGTAGCCTTGCCAAAATATCAATTAGGTTTGCCAAGTCAGTGAGTCGTGCCTGCCCCGTTGACAGATTGCTGCTGGGTATCCATCCGGTCTCGGAGTCCGGCTTCGGCTTCGACTTCGAGTCTGTCTGTCCCGGAGGCGATAGCCATGTAAATAATACGCCGTTTTTGCGCATGCCACACAAACACAAAGGCGGCAATTAATTTAATTGAATGAGAGATTTAGATGTGATTATACTACACGGCAAAAGTGCGAGCGAGACGGCTTATCATCTCATGTAAACATGAAAGCAGCACCCACAAGCAACAACAACAACAGCACCAACAACAACAACAACAACAACAATCCATAACAAACAACAATGAACAAAAGAACTGAAACAATTATGAACATCAAGAATAAATATACTCGTAGTCTCTAATGGAAAATTGACTCTCGTACAACATGTGGTATACATAATATGTACTATATACATGCATATATACTCGCATGCTCATACTCGTACTCACACTCACACTCACACTCACAGTCTAAGTGAGTACATGCGAATCAATGAATGAATCTAGTGAATGAAAGGCCCAAAACAAAGCGACAAGCGCCATTAAGTTCAAGTCTATTTGTTGCCCAGCCTATTGTTGTTGCTATTGCTGTTCATTATTATTATTAATGGAACTAAAAACTGTATAATTGAAAAATTTCAATTTACAAAAAACAGCGACACTACGACGATCAGATGCGCTGTACTTTGTGAATAGTTACTTATAATATTAAATGATACAAAACTTGCGCTGTTTTCCTTAAAAATAAAGTTTCTTATTCTCATTATGAAAAATCTACTATTTCGTATATTACCTACAATATTTTATTTTTGATAAAGTAAGAAATTAATGTAGTATAGGTAACCTTTTTGCACTAAATTGAATATAATGGAATTTTCCTTTTAAATTAATTTTAAGATTATATCTTAAAGAGCGAATTAGCTTTTAAATATTTATGAGAGTTTATTTTACGAAATTGAGAATAAAAGTTAAGTTCCAAAATTGTATTTTATTAAATAAAATAAAACTTGCATTCTTAAAAAGCATTAAAACGAATATAAGTTTCTTTTTAAAATAAAGTGTTTTTGATGTTTTTGAAAACTAATTTTTTTACAAGATAAGTTAAAGTAACATTCTTCAACTGAATTAAGTAAAATGTAATTATGTGTTCGTTACGAAATTTTTCAAATATATTTATAAGTTTTAAGATTTTCAAAGGGATATTTTACTCAGTTTATAATGAAACCAAGCGTTAAATTGATTTTTTAATTATAATATAAAGAAATTCATTTATTTTTAACTTTTTAATTATAAATTATCTTATTCAATTAAGTATTTTGGTTATTCTTGAAGTGCATTAAAAAATATATTTTCTTTTCAGAGAGAAGCTTTTCTTATAAATAAAGTTTAAAAATTTAGTATAGTATTTCTTTTAATTATTTATTTAATTATGACTAAAATTAAATATAATTTTTTTTACTACTAGATTTTTAATTTAACTTTATTTCTAAGAGTACATTGCATTCACCTTTAAATATTATTTTCATACTCTATTTTTTTATAGCCAGCTTATCATATTAACCATTTAAATGCATAAAGCTTTTATCGAATTAATCACAAATGCTAATGTTGTTCAAACTGTTGACAGGATTTAGTAAAAATATCTATATTTTTTGTTGTATAAAATTGTAACATAATTGCAAACCAATAGAAAACAAATATTGTTACAATCAAAGCACAACAAAAGCCAACATAAATTAATTTGTGAACACATTAAATCACATTTTAATATGCCAGCCATGCTTTGAAGTATTAAAACTTTTATTGCTATCAATGGCAGATTCAATTTAATATGGTTGGAACTTAAAGTGTTGGCTGAGATTGAAATTGCAGAGCAATTTATATTTAGTGTAGCCGAAAACTTTATAACATTGTCTCGCACTTTGCAAGCTTCATCAAATATTCATTGTACCTCTTAAATATATATTATATTTGGGATGAGAGCATGTGAGTCGACTGAAGGCATATGGAAATCACATAAACAAATCGCATGCTATGCTGACAGAAAGAAGCCACCCAGACAATGAGCCCAGGGCGAACCCCGATTTCGCTTTGGCTTATCACAATTTTTCGTGTGTTGTGTGTGAGAAGTGCGAAGTGAGTAAATGGGATAACTTAGGGGGCAGATCTTTTTCACTCTTTATGTGTAATCAGTGAGTTGTGTTGAATGCTGCTCAGTAGTTCTTCTTGGCTCAACCTTTTGTGTGTGTGGTGCGCTGTTTGCCACTTTATGTCTGGCTCGACGAGCAACGCGTCGTATGATTTATGTGGCCACAATTTGCCTGCAGTTAGTTTTGATGATGCTGAGGAAACTGTATACGAACTGTATTATGATTATTTATTTACTTGATGTCTGATGCCTGATTGTGTCTGCGCGAATCTGCGCTCTCTGCACTCTCTGACTCTCTGGGCGACCTCTGATAAGTGATTGCCTGTCCAGGCAAATAGAAATCATACTCGTAATAACAATACAGACACTCGACTGATAACGCAACACAGCAGCAGCAACAGCAGCAGCTATAACAAGGAGAATGCCAACGGAAAATGGGCAGTAATAAAATTTTCCTCGTGACCTTTGAACTTAAGATGCGCTCAACTCTGACTAACTGGGCTAAAGCCAAAGGTCAGCGAGAGCAAGACACAGAGAGAGAGAGAGTGAGTGGGAGAATGTGTTTGAGGGTCGCTTTGTGGTCTTGTGGCATTTGCAGAGAATCTAATTAGTTAGCATACATTGGTCAGCTATTTAAATGGATTGGTAAACATCCGATTGACAGTCTGTTTAACCGCCGCCGTCGACAACCAAATGAATATCACGATGAATGGCATGAATACTCACATGAATATTCTTCGTCTGCTACGCAAATAAACCCGAAAATGAATATGCTTCGAACTAACTAACTAACTAACTATCTGGATTGAACATCTCGAGGGACTTTTCAGCTCTTTGGCTGATTAAATGTTAAAGGTAAATCAATTTAATTAAATTGATTGATTGCTGAGCTATGCAATTAGTTTATTTGTTTGCACTTATTTCTCATTACATTTCAATTATCGATTTAATTAGAAGAGCAAATTAGTATTAGAGAAAAATGCATTGGAAATATTAGTTAAGAAATATGGTAAATAATGAAAATTGATGGCGTCTTGTGCGTGAGAGCGAAAGTGAGAGATGTTTAAAAAGCGGGAAAGGGTAGACAGATAGAAGAAATGAAAGTAAGAAAAAGAAAGGCTTAGCACAAAGAAAGAAATGTTCATTAAGAAAAGTCAAAGAATGGATTATTACTATGATATACTATTAAGACAAGGAATGAGATAGAAAAATTTGAAATAACAAAAACTTTAAAAACATTAATTTAAGAAGTAAGAAAGCTACAGAAATGTGTGATCGACTGCGAGATACACGTTACCCCTTTTTAAATAAATGCAATATATATATATATATATGTAGTTCTTAAAATATACGAAATTATTATACCACAAAAAATACTAAAAAATATACCAATAGTTATATTTGGTTGACAATCTGGTATATTTTGCACTCTAAGGTATATGCCAAATGTAGCCTTCAATATATTTTAAATACTTTTGCGGTATATTATTTTGGTATGTTTTAAAATTAATACCGCACTAAGTTGTTTTGTTTTTAATTTGATTTAATTATATTTTATTTTTTTTATTTTATTTTTAATTTAATTTAATTTAATTCAACTATTTTTTTTAAATTTATTTATTTATTATTTATTTATTTATTATTATTATTAAGTTATTATATTTTATTTTATTTTTAATTTAATTCATTTATTTTTTTATATTATTTTTTTTATTTTATTTTGTTTTATTATATTATTATTCTTTTTATATTTTATTTGATTTTTTTATTAGAATACTTTTAAATTAAAAATGACAAAATAATGACAACTTTAAAGTGTCTTGGAGTTAAAAATATAACATTTATTATTTAAATTTACGAATTTAAGAATTTGATGTTAAGAATATGTTGTTCCCATAAAAGTAGAACAAGAAAGCGGGAGACAAATAGAGAGACGAACTGAGAAAGTGACTGTACCCCATATAAATATCTGATGAAATAAATGGCTAATGGCGCCGTCCTGTTTTTTTTTTTGGAGAGTCTCGTCTGCATCGTCCCCCTCTCCACTGTACCGAGCATCCCCTTAAGCATCTGTCGGCATCTGATTACAGTGTTTGTCAAAAATATTTGGCCAGCAATTAAAAAAGTGCAGTGCGCAGTAGACGGTGACGACGAGAAGGCGACGCTTCTGTCTATGCTGCGTTTTGTGTGTGCGATGTGGATGCCAATGCGACTCACGGCGTAATTACCCGATGACGATGATGATGATGACGATTATGATGATGATGATAATGATGATGATGATGATGATGATGGGTAAAAGTAGTGAAGGAGATCGGTTGAGAGCCAGACAGACAGCCTGCTAACTGTTAACTTGGTCGAATTCAATTGAGTTTCACAATTACAGGCAATGAGAAAGAGAGGGAGAAAGAGAGAATGAGAGAGAGAGAGAGAGAAAGAGACAGAGAAATGGCGCAGCATATTTTGTCTGGTTTCGGTAATTTTATTTGATTTTGTTTTTATCTCAGGCTTGAAGCATTAGTCAGACGATAATGACGTTGAAGAATTTGATGATGATGATGTTGATAATTATCAGAGACGAGCGACTGACGTTTATCTGTTTGATATTATTACAGCAAGCAGCAGCAAGCAGAAGAAGGCAAGCAAAACAAAGAGGCGAAGAAAACGCAAAGGCGAAAAACAAAACCCAAACAGAGAAAACTGAGACGCCATAACGCAGAGAGCGAGACAGAGAGAAAGAAAGAGATACAGAGAGAGGGAGGTGAGGTGGGAGCCAAAGACCTTATAAATCACACGAGCGTGGCATGACTGGGCGTTTCGTGTGGGCCACAGAAAGAGGCAGAGACAGAGGCAGAGGCAGACAGACAACTGCTCGCTTGCTCCTCTTCCCATGGCTGTGTAGCGTGTAAATGTATCTGCATCTGTGTGTGTGTGTGTTCGTTGTATCTCATAGATGCGCAGCGTACTAAAAATAGTTGCTGGCTGGCGAGATCAGTGAACATGGGATGCAAGCGGCAAGCAGATACCTTGGCGAGGCTGTTGCATGCTGTTGTTGTTGATGATGCAACAACAAAGAAAACAGCGCAAGCAAAACAAACGACGCAGTTGCAATGAATGCGAAAGCAAATAGCAAAACAAAAACGCTAAAATAAAGATAGACAGAGCGAGAGAGAGAGAGAATGGAATGAGATAGCACTCTTTGTACTTTGGTTGGGCTTTTGGGGTTGACGTTGTGCGATGCGGCCTGGGTTTCTGCTTGTCTGGTTTTTGTCTCGATGGGCGACCAGAAAATTCGCGACGTCGAATTTCACAAGATTGCGACAGGCAAGAGACACACAAAAAAAATGAAAACGCGAATACTTCGCACTTTTGTCGCGCTGAGATACAAAATGTATAAAGTGAGCAAAAGATAAATCTACTTATGCAGCTGTAACTATACAGAAGAGCAGCTGTGTACGAGTATTTGTATCTCAGTATCTAGCTGTAAGTATCTTTTGCTGTACGAGTAGTTAGTGTATCTGTATCTCTCTCGTCGTCGTTACCTTGGATTTTGCCAAAGGGCGGAAATTCAAGATGCTGCGCAATATGTTGTTGCCACAGATGGTGGCACAGACAAAACTAAGAGGGGGACGGGGGGAGGGGCAACTGCTGCATTTTCTCATGCGAGTAAACAAAGTTATTGGAAATTTTTATTTGCGCATTGTGTAATAGCCGGCAATTGGATTTTAATTGTAGATTCAACTCGATTCACCTTCCTTCTCCTCCTCCCTTCGCTCTCTCTCTCTCTCTCTCTCTCTCTCGTTGTACTAGTTTTGTGTAATTGCAATTGGCGTAATTCTAAACCCAATTGCCCGTTGCACAGTTTTTTTTTTTCATACCTTTAAGCTAGCTATATAGTACTTACATAGGTATGAGCTTGGAATGTGTTGCTTACTACTACTGCTAACAGCGGGTGCAGTGACTTGAGCCCAGCTGCAGGTTTAGCTCTGGTTTCTCTAGTATTTCTAATGCATATTCGTGTTGCCATATGATAATCAGAGACTCTGTTTGATTTGCCATTAGTCGAGTCCGCGCAGGTTTCAATTATAGCCTTACGAGTTAGCCAAGCGCAGCATTTTCGAGCATTGCTAATGACTATTTAATGAGTGATCATTGCAAGACAATGCAACTTCGATTCATACTGCACTCATTCACATTCACATCTCGCATCTCACATCTTCACAACTGGAACAAAACCAAGCTAATTATTCAACAAAATATAACTGTTTTTAGGGTAAGTTTTTGCATTTGCAAAAACTTTAGCGCCAACAATATTTATTTCTATATTTAGCACTCGTCAAAATTAATTGAGAATAACAAGCGCCATTGAAATAAAAACAATTGCATAATCAAATTTGCAGTTTTATTTTTTATTATTTGCATTTCAAGTGCACAAAAGTGTAACGAATTCATAAGCACTATATAAAAAGATAAACTATCTTTAAATCTTGCAGAAAACGAAATTTATTCTATGGCCAAGATAAAGGTTTAAAAGTCTTGTAGAATTGTAATTAAAAAAGAAATCTAAGAACTAACTAACTAACAATAATAGTAATCTTATTCAAAATTATAAATTTCTATAAATGAGATTTCTATTTTTAGAACTTTTGTTAATCTTATTTTTAGTTCATGAATATAAATCTTGTTTATTTACAAGTTTTTCAAGATTAATGTGAATCGTAATTATGTATGTTTAAAAACTTATAAAAAAGAAATGTATAATATGTTGATTATATACAATGGTTATATATTTATGATTACAATAATAATCATTTAATTCGAAATAATAATAAAATATATATCTTGCACTGCTTACGAATTAAAAAGCACGCTCGGTAAGATTTATATTTTTACAATGTGCATTAATCTTCTTTTTAGCTCTTATATTTAACAGTTTTGCTGGATTATAAAATGCAAAAGCTTAATGTGATTCGTAATTATGTTTAACTAAGTGGGTCCAAGATTTGTAAACTTTATTACTGTTTATAACGATAATAATAATAATTTAAGTCCAGCAGAAAGCTTAAGTAGTTTTCCCCTGTAGCTTTTAACTACAAATTGTGCAGGAAAGAAAGTTTATAATAATATTTTGACTCTATAAAAATACAAGTTTATATTATGGTTTATTTTATGATGATAATAATAATTATTTAATTCGAAATTATAAAATAAAATAAATAAGTTCCAATGTTTACAAATTAAAAAGCAAGAATTTAAAATTCAAATTTCCCACAATTCAAGTGGTTTTAAATTAATTTTTTAAAGAATCAAGTTTGTCAATACTTAATGCTTAATTTAAATAGATTTAGTTTTGGTAATAATTGAAATCCAAATAATTTGCATAAAGATTTGTCTACTATTGAAGTAAAACATAATTTTAATATTAAACCCTATTAAAAGTATTAAAAACATTTTTTACAATTTTCAGCTTGAGAAAAATTTTGTATATTTTATTAAGTCCTCTTATGTTTAAAATAGTTTAAATTGAAGTAGATTCTAGAATAAATTCGAAATTATGCGCTATTATATATACAACAAAAATACTAAAAATATACCAAAGGCTATTTTAGGTTCATTCAAAATACAAAATACCAGATTGTCATCCAAATCAACTAAGATCCATAGTAAGCAAAAAATTCTTAAAATAAATTCAACAGTTTTTATTTGATTGCAACCAAATTCAGAAATTACAAAGTTTCAAAATTATGCTTAGATTTTTATCGAATTGTGGTGATGGGAGTGGGCGTGGCCTTTTTAGCCTGTTCATTACTTGAAGGCTAAAAGTTCTACCTTATGGATAGCGAGTATAAAAATCTCATCGTTCGTTATCATAATTTTAAAGAAATTTCACATAAGTTTAAGAGTTTTTAACTTTACTATCTTGTAAAGTAAAGTAATAATAATTTAAAAATTATTAAAAATTATTTTATTTTTTCCACAAATACTTAGCTTAAGCTCAATTAGTTTCTCATTGTAAATATTAAAGGCTTCATTTCATTTGCATATTATCATTGAAAACGCATCGTTGAAACGCATTACTCTCATGGATCTTAGCACGTCTTTAAGCTTCCCACACTTTCTTCAATCATACAGACTGAAAACTTCCGGTGCCCCGAAAATCCTCATGCCACACCACAAGATTCAATTGTTGCCTCGTTTGGTTGCATTTTTCTCGTAAACTACAAACTACGTACACACCAAACCCAAAAAAAACGATAACTCATGGCGATTGCTTTTGCTTCAATGGAATTTCCATTTTGTAACAGTTTATAGCGTAGTTTTTTCTCTCTCTCCCTCTCCCTCCCTCTCTCTTTCCTCTGGCTCGTCAGACACTTCAGCATTTGGTGGTGTTGGTGGTGCTTGGTCTTTCGGTTTGCCGCTTATGTTTTCATAAATACGAAATTGAAAGTTTTTTCAACCGACGAAAATTCTCATAAAAATTGTTCGTTGAAACCGCACAAAAAGCACTCGAGCACCCTTCAAGAAACAAATACAAAATACAAAATACGAAAAACGACCTGCCTGCAAAGTAAGGCGAGAAAAGTGTGTGGAAAGGAGGCTGCAGGGAGGGGCTAAGGGTGTCTAGTGAGTGGGGGTCAGGAGCCAGGGACAGATGACCGAAAAAAACCAAAAAAAAAAAATGTATGAACGGGCGGCATTTCAATCAATTGGCGGCAACAGCTGCCGCTGGCATCGTTGTTGTTGTTGTTGGTGTTGTTGCTGTCGCATTTGTTGCTGCCCACGTTTTGTGTGTGTGTAAGTGTGTGTGGCAGCAGCAGCCATCTGGATCTGCTTGGATCTCCGTCTCCATTGCGAGAAACTCATAAAAAGCTCCCACGTTGTGACGCGACTGTTGTCGTAACTTTTGTGCACCTCTGGTTGCAACTTTCCTCCCTCCCCGCTTCTTCTTCCTGTTGACACCCACCTGAATGTTGTTTGTTGCTGCGGTTTGCCGCCGGCGCCTCCGCAGCAGCGTTGCACTCGCTTCATGTGCCACCTCAGTCGTTAGTGTAGGCCTCAGTTATTGTGTTGAAAATAATTTTTCGGTCTCTTGACTTGACTGCAGCAGCAGCAACAGCAGCAGCCAGGCGATGTTGCTGCTGTTACTCTGGCTGCTGCTGCTGCTGTTGCACGCCCAAACGCAATTGTCGTCGTTTTAATTGCTGTCGCTGGCAAACGACGACAGCGACAACAACAACAACAACGACTACGTTGAGTGGGCAACACTTGGTTAGTACACAGATTAACGCCCCCATCATTTCCGATAGTTAACAATTTTTGGCTTCGTTTTTATTTCTCTCTGTGTATTTTGGGGCTGTCTCTAAACGAATCTTTTGGCCATAAGGCGGCTTTGATGAAAGCATTGCCAACGACTTAATTGAGTTGCCAACGCGGAAATGCAATCTGAGCCAAGGAATTCAACGAGACTTCATAAATTCCTTGGCAATTTTATTGCCACTTTTATGCTGATCTATGCAGCTCTTTTAGTTTATATGAATATTATTTTAACATACTGTTTTTATTTGATATTTTTAAATTTTGGTTTACTTATTTACCGTTTTATTTTATGGCTAAATTTTAATTAGTTTAGCTATTTTAGTATAAACTAATTATTATTTTGGCATACTTCTTTTATTTGTTGTTTTAAATTTTAGTTCATTTATTTACCATTTTATTTTATGACTACATTTTATAGTAACATTTTATAGATAAATATTAAAGTTTGGGTATTAAACT
The DNA here is from genome assembly GCF_009650485.2 of Drosophila albomicans. Taxonomy (NCBI): domain Eukaryota; kingdom Metazoa; phylum Arthropoda; class Insecta; order Diptera; family Drosophilidae; genus Drosophila; species Drosophila albomicans. Next base: position 42,709,029 of record NC_047629.2, on the reverse strand, counting down.
ATCTTTATTATTGTTGAAAATAAAATCAATGAATGCAAGTATCATTATAGGTAGGATAGGAGTGCATTAACATTATCTTCTTCACTACAAATTATGTAAACTAACATTAACATGATACTCGCGAATAAAGTTAAAGCAGTTTAATGTGTTTTATTTACGCTTCAGCCAGGATATTGTTCAATAGCTATTCAATTATTTATACTTTTATTGTTATGAAATTTGCTCTGTCCTGTATAAGATTTAAAGTATTTTTCTTTGTTTGATTTTGAGTTTTAGTACATTATGAACTGTTCTTTTTTTTACAACAATTTCTTATTGCTGTAATTGGCCAGAATTTGTAAGACTTAAAAACGCAAAGATAAATCAAATTTAATTGTTCTTTCTTCTTAAAATTTCGATAATTTTTAATTTTTCGGTACTTAACCTTCTTTACTATGATTTCTAGTTTCATTCAATGTTTTTATTCCATTGTTTTGCAAAAAAATAATTCCAATAATATTATGAATATATATAGATATGTTAATATTTTAAAATAAAAAAAGAGTTATATTATTTTGAGCTTAATTCAATTTATTGGTTCTAATTAAAGTTTCCTCAATTTAATTTCTACGTAATTAATAATAACTTCAGTTATATAAGCAATAAATATATATTTACTTGTAAATTGTAAATTCTAAACGTACCGACTACCATAATTTGAGTAACTTTAACTGCTTTTATCTATGCAATGAAAAAGCTATTAACAAGCTAATAAAAATAAACAGAAAATAGACTGTAATTAATTTTTATGCACTTGCTACCATTTTTATCAAAGGCAACAACTATCATAAAATATTGCTATTAAATTTGATAGTAAAATAATTGAACAACAATCACGATTGTTGTGTCTGCTAAATATCACATTTTGTTTATTTTGGAAATGTGTTTAAATTGTTAAATATTAAAAACAATTTATATTGTTATCAGAATGTGTTGAATTACATGTGCAAAGTTTTGTTATGTTTTGTTGTATTCACATGTCAAGAGATACAATTTTCTATTCTCTTTTTTTTTTGTGAGGCGGCATCAAATTTATGGGTTACATTTCAAGGCTGTTTGGGTGTCCATCGATTTATGGCACACATCACACCGCACCAGGCCACCGCATACATCAATCCAATGCCGCGCTGTCAAAGAAAACACAACGAAAAAAAAAAATAAATAAAGTTCCGTTTTGACAATTACTTGTAAATAGATTTGTACTGTGTGTTGGCTCATAAATCACTTTTTCTTTTTGTTTTGTTTTCTTTTTTTGTATTTCGTTCTTTATTGTATTTTTCCATTTCATTTATTTTACACCTATGTAAGGTGATAGCAGAAGAGAGAGGGGTAAGAGTTGGATTTCTGTTTTTTGTTGAAATAATGAAAACAAATGCCGCTCAATGTTGCGCTGCTTCGATGCGTCCACGTGACAGTTGTCATAACACATTGCAACCCAGACGGTTAAAAGTACAAAATTAACATGCACGTGACTTTTGTTATGGCCCATAACTTGATTCGTTGGCTCAAGCGGGGAAGCACGCAAATTGAGGACGGGGAAACGCTCATAATTTGTTGACACACTTTTCAGTCAGAATTTTGTTTTACGCTGCCACTTCAATTGATGACGCTGCCCAAATATTTACAACTGCTAGAGATGAGCGCATGCTCGATAATTATCGATGACATCGACAGCTTCATTAGCAGGCGGCGTGCATGCAATGCAATAAAACAAACCAAACAATTATTGTCATAAAAATTAGAACTACAATCAAGCTAAAGCTATAAAAAACACAATTTATTTTGCATAATTATTAGTACTTATACTCGCTATTCATAAGGTTGAGAGGTATTATAACTTTTGTAACGGACAGAAGTAGAATAATTGAAATTCTTATAATTCTTCAAAACTGAATTAGTTTAAAATTGTAGAAGTTCTACGAAAAAAATAGTAAGTGCGCTTGGCAAAAACTGGTAAGAGCAGCTTTTAATTCCTGTGATTGACAATATGGTATATTTTGAATAATATTATGTATATATATATACCAAATATAGCTTTCGGTATATTTTAGTATGTTTGGTATAATCATTTTGAATATTTTGTACTCTATGGAATATTTAGAATCGGATAGTATATCGATATACCAAATATAGCTTTCGGTATATTTTAGTATTTTTTGTGTATTCATTTGGAATACCTTGACCGATATGGTATATTTTGAATGTGATTATGTATCAATATACCAAAGATAGCTTTGGTTATATTTTAGTATTTTTGGTATATTTTAAATTTGATATTACACCGATATACCAAATAAAGCTTTCGGTATATTTTAGCATTTTTGGTCTATTAATTTGGAATATGTTGTATAAAATGTTATATTTTGAATTAAATAGTATATTAATATACCAAATAAAGTAAATGGTATATTTTAGCATTTGTGGTGTATTTATTTAATATTTTAAATCTACTTACCAAATATAGCTTTTGGTATATATCATTGTTTTTATATATGTTAATTTGGTATATTTAAGAAGAATGCCGCAATATTTTGCTTTTATTGACAACGAGTAGAGGGTATCTCACAGTCGAGCACACTCGAATGTAACATTCTTACTTGTTTGTCTCAGTCATGCTGCCATCTCTAGTGGAAGCATTGAATGGGCCAAGTGCCGCAAGTGCTGTGTGGCACGTTATGCCGCACGTTGTGATCTTTGTTAATTGATTTGCCCAGTAGAAGTCGTCGAAGTTGTAGATAAATATCAACTGCATTCAAGTGTCGAGGTTTATGACCATCTCAATACTTTGTAAAGCTGCTAATGGGGAAGTTAAAATCATTATCAATATTGTGGAGTAGCATGTTTTAACGCTGATTGCCAACTACATAAATTACTAGCTATCATTATTATTATGCTTAAGATTCAGAGATTAATGTCGGAATTTACAAGTATGTTGACTTAGAAGGTCGTTACATTGATTGTTGCAAATTGCAAATCGTTATTGTTTTCTGTAGATTAAAGCAAATAAACTGTATTCGCTTGAGAGTAATTGAAAATAAATTAATGAAAGCAATCAATGTTGATTGTATGTTTAATAGTTTAGCTATAAGATGTTAATGGTTGAATTATATTAAAGATTCTGTATTAAATTTTTAAAATCAGCTAAGACTTAAGCTTCTTTTTTAAATGCAATGAGAATATGAATAAGATACATAAAATTTGAGCAATAAATTAAAATTAAAGAAAAAATATATGATGTGAACCAACCTTTAACATTTTATGTAAGAAAAAAGAAAAAAGTAATAATAAATAAAAATTCAAATATTTCTAACAATATATTTTAAGTATGCCATTGAATTAATAGTTTATATCAAGATATTCGAAATTTAAAAATACATTATATATTCAATTCTTCAATTTTTATGAAAAATGTAGTTAAATCGTAAGAATATTTCTTTACCCAATTAAAGATATTTACATCTCAATGATGTACTTTGTGTTTGGTAATATTATTAGAAATTAAAGATTTTTGTAAAAAGTTTTTGATTTTTAAATTCCTTTTTTCCATAGTTAATTTCTTTTTTGTCAGTTCTTCCTTTCAAGTTATGATATTTGAAGAAATAAATAGATTATATTGAAAATTATGTATTTATATGAGCTTTAAATAAATTTGAAGCATTATCTTTAAACATTTTACTTTAATTCTGTTAATTTCTCCTGTCTTCTATTTAGTAAAAATTTAAAGATTTTTAAGAATATTTTCGCACTTTATTTAAATACAATTCTTCTTTTAGTTAGGGTTATTAACGTTTTAAATTTTTTTTATTCTTTAAGAACACTTTCACACTTTATTTTAATTCAATTTTTTGATATCTTTTTTTATATGTTCCCCCAATTTTCAGCTAGTCTAATATCATTTGCGCACTTTAAAGCTGATATTGCGTTATTTTCATTTTAACGATTTCAATCTGCGTTTAATCTTGCACTTGGTTTTAGCGATATTATGATGACTACACGTATTATTAATTATACGACCCGTGGCACAGTTATTCCATATATATTATATGGGCTCAACCTCAGTTCAGCTTCGCTTTACCGCAGTCAAATGGCTCAATAAGCACCTCAATTAACCACGCCCACCTTTTTGCTGCCGGGGTCACTAAAAGCGATGACTCGGCTTTTATAGAGCGTCGGAATGTCAACGCTTTATCGCTAGAAGTGCGGTTTGTTCTCTCACTCCTTCGAAACTTTTTCCCCATCTGCCTTTAAAGCGTCACGCCCAGGTCGTGTCACGCCCATAATACGCGCAATATTGCTTCGCTGCTTCGTTTTTTTTTTGTTTGTGTTAAGCGATGTTTATGGCACATTTAAAAATGCATTTAAATTGTGTGAAGTTTTTCGAGTCGCGCATTTGAATATTTTAATCGACAGTGAAGTGGAGTTGGGTTTGGCTGCTTTGTCTTTTGCTGTGGCTGTTGCTGTGGCTGTGGCATATTTCCTTGGCGTGTGCAACCTGCAGAGTTTTGCTGCTGCTTCCTGCTGCTGCTGCCAACCCCTAAGAGCAAGACTCGAGTTCGCTTTTTGCTCTATGCTCTGTCTTCTATACTTATATGTATGAGTGTATATTTTATGCCGCTAACAATCTCATTAAAATTTTATGCGTGTGTCTGGGGCCCATCAAGGTGATAATAGGAGGGCGGTGGCAATGGCGGTGGAAGTGGAGATGGAGGCGAAAGTCACGCCCCCAGCAGTTTAGCAGCTGCCATAGAACAATGCAAAAGCAGTCAAGAAGGAGGAGGAGGAGTGGGGAAGGAGGAAGCGTTAAGGATGTTACTCGGCTCGACAGAGGCGTCTAAATTGCTACAATTACGCCTAAAATGTGTGCCAAAGGAATGAGCGCAAAAGATGTTAGATGGCCTGAAATGCTACCAAAGCGAGTTCTGCGATTAGGATGCAGACACACCCCAAAGAGCGAGAGGGAGAGAGCAAGAGATATACACAGATACTCAGACATTGGCACTGCCCTTAACCTTAACGCTAATTGCCATAATTTATTGCTTTAGGTGCAAGTTTAGCTGGCTTGGACAGCATCGCAGCATCGCGTCCAATCTTTCGCCAAGGCGTCGCCAATAATTGAATATGTCACGCCTGAGAACAGCAGCAACTGGGTCCCCGGACTTGAATTTATGCGAAATAAATTTGCATGGCAGCATGAATGAGCAAAAGCAACAATTTTATTTTATTCTTTATTTATTCAATTTTGCTGCATCATAATTAACACATGTCTCTTCATGTATGTCTTTTACACTGTGACACGCCCACACGCCCAGACGAATTGTAGAATTTGTATTTTCAAATATATGTATGTATGTTTTGTGTGGAAAATTCTGACGACTTTCACATTTTGAATTATTATGCGAAAAATGTTGCGCATGACTTAAATGGCAAATGCTAAATGCCAAAATGTTTTCTTCTATGTGAATTTCTGTGTTGCTGCATTTTTGGCTTTGGCTGCGTTGCGTTTTAATTGCCAAATGGTTCAAGGCCGGCGACGTTTTGTCTTAATTGTTGTCGTCTCTGCCATCTAAAGTGGATTTCGTTGTTTTGTGGCCAAAAAAAAAAAAGAAAATAAAAGAAGAGTAGAGGAGAAGAAAAGTTGCGCCACTTTGACAGCGACTGCAGTGGAAAAAAAGATCCTGCCAGATCAAGATGTCGAGCTGACCTCAATTATTTAATAGTTGTATTACACTCTGCATTCCAAATTAAATGAAAAACTATTTTAAGCAGAGAATTGTAAAATATTCGTATTTTAAGATTTTGACATTTATGAAGAGCAAGTCGAAAGTTGATGGAAAATGAACTGACTGAAATAGACAAATGATATATTACCAAAATATGTAATGAAAACCATTTTAGATTAATAAAAATACCAAAAGTATGTTATATTGCATTATAATATAATTATACAAATGGAGAAAACTAAAAATTTGTATAAAGTGGAATGGTAGAGAAATATGTCGTAGATAATAAATTCGAAAAATGCCAAATGAATAACATTTAAGTTTAATAGGGAAAAGTACTAAAATTTGTAACTTACCTTATAAATATATAATATTTATAATAAAAGCAAAACAGTGCCGTATTATTCTTGAAATATTATAAGTTAAAATACCTCAAAAATACTAAGATATACCAACAAGTATATATGGTATATTGATATAGTACAACACTCAAAATATACCAGATTTAAGATTAATAGGGACAAATACTAGCATGAAGTATGAAAGTATGAACATACATAATGTAATACCTATAAATAATAAGTAAGATATCTACAGATAACCGCTTCCTATTTTGAATAAAAGCAAACAAGTGCGGTATTATTCTTTAAATATACAATATCAATATACTACAAAAATATTAAAATATACCAAAGGCTATAAATTATTATCATAGATAATAAAATATACCAGATTATCAGCCAAAGCTACTAAGAATAAATACTAAAAGTATGAACTTAAGCAATATAACATAATAGGAAACTGGAAATGTTCTTAAATTCGAATAGTATGGAAATATTTCTAAAACAATTTAAATATATAATTAAAATCATATTTTGCTGATTGCGTTATCTGTATAATAATAATTGTATAAATAATATTCTATATAATATTGATGAATAGAAGCAAATAACAAATATCAACAATAATTGTATAATAATATTCTATACAATACTGATGAATAAAAGCAAATAACAAAAATCGACAACAATTTTATAAAGAATGTCATATATAATATTGATGAATAAAAATATGTAACGAAAATCAACAACACTTTTTATTAGGAAATTCCAATAATATATAAATCAAATAGATGCGATTACAATCTAATCGGCATTTAACGTACTTATAGACTTGACTTCAACCTTTTTACTTTAAAATCAGAAATGCAGCAGCTTATTAATTGTATCCATCAATTTGTTTAATGGCCTCCAAAGAGGCAGCTCAAATTGAGTTTTCACAGTCGTGTTTTTGGCAATGATTTTCAGTACTATCAATTTCGATGGTTTTTGTTGTTGTACATTTGTGTATTTGTGTGTTGCCTTTGACCCCATTGCTTGGGAGACTTCCTGCGACCGGTTTCAATCACATCCGCATTGAATGCGATAACAAATTATTTCCGTGCTACATTCGCATTGATTTTCCACGCTTCTTTGACTGAGTTGCAGCTCATTTTGCTAAATGAAAAATGCCAAAAAGGCTTCGAATTCGACTTCGACAAGAGGCAAAGGCATTTCCTTTACAATTTCTTGTTATATTTTTTTTTCGCTTGGGGTGTGTGTGTTCGATTTTAAAGGCTTTGGGTGGCAGCCAAGAGGCTAGCAAAAAAGAAAAAGAAATGAAAAAACTATGTGAAACAAATGCACGACAAATGAAATAAAATGTGCTGAAAGAAATGGAAGGAAAGGGGGAATAAGGAGCAAGGGGTAGATTGCATATAGCAATCAGCGGCAGCCACAATCGGGTGCAAAATGCTTGCTAGGATTTGCCACAGAAGCGCAAACACCCTTGTTGCAGCAAAATTTCTTATGAAATCGAAACAATTTGCAATAATGTATCTGATGTCACTGCACGCGTAGTTGAGACGACCACGCCCCCGCCTACTCCTCTCACTCGCCCCCCTTTGCTTAGCAACCCTTCAACATCTGCAATGGTTTCTCAGCTGAGGGCCCCTTGGGGAATGCCATTGGAAATTACATTATGTTTGAGTCTCTGGACATGAACTTACCACACACAGCTTCAGGCATTTGTTGCACGCAATGTCAACATCATCATCGACAGCAGCAACAACAACAAGAACAATTCTTGTAACATCGGGTATTGGCTGCAATTCAATTTCCTTCTGATTTGATTCGCCTGCCGATTTCGCGTTCGCATTTTCATTATTTTTAGACCAAAACATTTTTGCAGAGCATTGGCAACAGTTTCTAGTTTCTAGTTTTTCTGCTGCTGTTCTTGATGCTGATCAAAATCTAAAGGGTCAATGGCGGCCTGTCACTTGCCAAAACGATATCCATGCAGAGCCCGTTGAAGCGGAATCTTAAGCTCTTTGGAGAGCATCCAACCAATAGCAAACCAGGCGGCGGGTGGTCGAAGCAAAAGCATTTTTGATTTGTGTCACAAAAATATATATTCGCAAAAATGTAATCTAGATAAATGCAATAACTTTAAAAAATGTATGGCTACTGTTTTGATAATGAAAATATGCTTGAAAATGGCGAGCGTATAAATCTTTGTCAGCTGCGAAGTTGACACAGCTTAAGGAGAGCAAAACTTTCAAACATTAAACTAGATTGCATATTCAATTCGATGAGCGAAATTCTCATGCTACTTCTTCGTTATTTTTTTTTTTTTTTTTGTTTTTGGTCGTTTTGTGTGTGACATGACATTCACATTCGATGGCAAAACTGTGGGGACATCTTTTGGCAATTTCGGAACACACAGACATTGTTCATAATCAACGAGGATGGTCCAAAGATGTCTGGGCAGCTCTCTCTCTCTCTCTCTGGCTCGTCTGACATGATTTACATTTTTCAGCCATATAAAATTCTATTTTATGTGAACTTTGTTTAACACAGCAGTCGTCGCAGTCGCCGTTTCACTGGTAGTCAAAGGCCATCGCAGCAGCAAAAGGCAAGAGCCATAAAATGAAGAAAAAAAGCAACTACGTTGCACGGGGCGTATGTGCGATGTGCCTGTCCTCACTTTGTGCTGCCGACTGCCAAACGCTGCTGACGCTACAAGCTACATGCGGATCATGTCCTTGTAAACACGCCATAAAAGCTGTCAGAACATGTATTCCGACATGTCGATAAGTCGGCAGCGCGGGTTCAAGAGTCGTCCCCAACGCAACGACATCGACAACGATGCCAATGGCTCTGGATAGCTACAGCTACAGCTATATAGCGATGGCGATGGCGATGGCCATGTCGATGGCGATGTCGATGGCGAGTGTCAAATGAAAGCCCCGAAATGGGTAGCTGGATGCTACAACATTGGCGACAGCTTCCAACAGTCTCTGGCAGTTAGAGTTTGGCTTTGATTTTGGGCCAAGCCAAGCCAAGGCATTGAGGAAGTAAAAGTCAAAATGCTTTGGGCGCGGCCGCCTTTCTCATCGTCGTCGTCGTCGTCTTTCGACGTCTGTCGTCTGCTGTCGTCGTCGTTGTCGTTGTTGTCAGAGGCCAGACAGCGAACCAATTGCCAGTTTATTACTTACAATTTATTGGGAAAACAGTAAATGGCACTGAGTGGGGTAAGAGTAGCAAAAAAAAAGAGAGAAGTGGAGTCGACTCCCACAGCGTCTACGCCGGCAGCCGTAAAAACTCAGCTAACAAATATAAATAAATACAAATAAAAGCAAATAGATTGCGAAAAATATTCATGCGGCGAATGCGCAGCAGCAACATCGTCTCGTGAGTCTGTTGAGGCAGAAAAGCAAATGTTGCAGCTGTAAAGAAGAAGCGGGGTGCGGGGAGGAAAATGGCACACACAACAGTAATGGCCAATGGGTTAAACAAATGAAGTACACGAAAAGAAATGGCTAAAATGTGTGAAACGTTGTAGCTACAAGTTTTTACGCTTTCTTTGGCAAAACATGAAAGCAAAGTGGCGCGAGGATGAGACTCGAAACAGCGTTGAGTGGAAGTGCTTTACAATGATACAATATTCGTATCGATTTGTAACTGAGTTTATGCGATTGCTTATTAAATACAAATATAAATGTATTTTAATTGTTAGAGTGTGTGCGAATGGCATGGGATTCACATGGGAAATATTCATACACTTTTGATGGGAGTCAATACAAATAATAATTAAATTTCTCTTTTGGAAATGATAGAAATGAATTTTCATATTTCAGCTTCAGATAACTCAGCCAATTATCTTTAGGAATTACATTTTAATAAAATTGCATTTATTTGTAATCAAATTTTGAAATGTATAAATTTCTTTCAATGATTGAATTGTACTAAAGTAAAGCCAAATAAATTTGTAATCTTATATATAAACCAGTTTTTAATTGAAACTTATAAAATGATATAAAAATGAAGTTTCTCTTTTGAAATGATATAAATGAAACTTCGAATTTAAGTTTTAGATATCTCAGCCAATTATTTTCAGAAATTAGATTTTAATTTCGTAAAATTGCATTTATTTGTAATCAAATTTTGAAATGTTTAGATTTCTTACAATGATTGAATTGTACTGAAGAATTTTTGGCTAAATAAATCTTAGTCATCTTACATGTAAGCAAATTTTGAATGAAAATTATATTTTCCTTTTGCAATAATACATAGAAATGAAATTTGAAATTATTATATTATTTCATGTTATGTATTACTTATTTAAGTTTATTTCATTTTTACTATGAAAGTAATTGTAATTGAGCTGCACGTGCAATATTAACTTTGCATCCTAAAAATTCCCTCAGTGTATAGAGCAATGTATTAAAATTCGCTCAGTTGACCAAAATCCACATATCCTTTGCAGAGAGCAACTCGACTCAACTCGACTCGACTCGGCTTGGCGTTTTGGCTAGCCTTGGCAAATGCCAATAAATCAGCAGCTGCTCAGTTTTATTTCTTTTGTAAATCATATTAAATGAATTGCGATGAATTATGGATACAAATGCATATGTGACACTGAGTGTGTGTTGGCTGGCGTGTGTGTGTGTGAGCTTGTGTGTGTAATTTCGCGGCTTACATTGCTGAATGGCCAGCGGCGCTGTTGGCGGCCATTGTCGGCGCCCAGCTCAATGGAAAATTGTGTGGAAAGCGAATTGGAGGGTTGATGATGACAGCACTGCAGTGATATTTTTATTTATTTATTTTATATTATTTATGCCATTTTAATATTTTAAATGATGCTATTTTTCACATTTTATTACCAATTTATTTCCACGGGCGTTGCGACATTGCGAGCCACGACTCCAATTACCCCCCAACATCTCCTCTTTTATGGCATTTCGTTGCAAGTGGCAAAGCGACGGGTGACAACGCAACGCAACGCAACACAAGGCAAAACCAGCAGAAACCGAAACCGAAACAAAAATACAAATAACAGAAAAAAATGAGAGATAAAAGTGCGTCGTCGTTGTCTGGGCAAAAAGTTACTTGAAATTCCGTTGCATTTATTATAATAATGATATATGTATAATAATAATATGTTTGTAATTTGTTTTAATGGCCATTCAAGTTAATGCGAGCCAAGAGAGCGACAGAAAGCAAAAGCAAATACAAAAATACAACACACAAACAGCAGCAGCAGCGCACACATAATAAAAAAGTTACACAGCTCCTAAGATACCTGCACTGCCAGCTGGGTTCGACTATGAAGAAAGAGTTAAGAGATTTGTTTAATAAATTTAATTCTTTTTTTTTTATAAAGTAACATGACATGATATGAATTAATGCTAATTTCATTTTTCATTCATTCCCTATTCGAGTTTTCTCTAATATATGTTGTTATGGTACTTTATTGTTGTACTGGCTAAAATACTTTATAAATCAAAATCTAAAAAAATTTCCATTTGCCTTTAAGTCACATTTTTGCGTTAAAATAACTATAGCATACTTTCTTGATAAAGTGACACAATTGTCCTTCATTTATTATCAACAAATTCGATAGAAGCCTGAATATATTTTATATCACATTAATAAAGAAATGAGGCATAATATATTTCAACAAGTTAATCTTAGAATAAAAATTTAAAAACAAAGTATTTGATCAACATATAATAAAGAAAGTTAAATTCTTTATTCACTGCACTAAATCAATTTAATAAAGTTTTTAAAAATACTTATTTTTCTACAAACTGTGCACAAAATTATTTTTATAAAATTTTTGCAAATACTTTTTTCTTTAACAAAATCGTGTATTAATTTTCTTTAAATCTATCTGAACTAGTAGAAAAGTTGTTTGCGATTTAAATTTTTTAAGTTTATATTCTAATAAGATTTCTTAATTCTTTTATTAAAGAAATTACTTTCGATTTTCAATTTACTCGTCGCATAAGTTATAAATTTTGTTTTAATATTATTCCTGTAAAGTGATAAAATTAATTTAATTAAGGACTCTTCACTTTATTCACCGCGTATTTCTTAGTCGACTCGTTAGTTCGTTAAATGCAATTTTTCCTTTAGTTGTATTATGATTTTAGCCTCTCGCGGCTCATTTACTGAGTGGCTGACATTTAATTACTTTTTCTCGACTTTGGCACAACTTTTTTCGTTTTCGTTTCACTTTGTATTTTATTTTGCATTTGCTTTTTGCATGCGCTAAATGCACTTTAAGCTTCGCGAGAGCGACGCGCTTGCGAAGGGGCGTGGTCGGGTCAATGGAGGCATAATTACCTGACGGTCAGTGTCGTCGTCGTCGTCGACGTCGTCTCCGTTGTCGTTGCCGTTGCTGGGGTAGACGCTTTGCTTGATCGTTGGTGGTAATATTTGGTCTGACTTGGGGCATAGACATTAACATTTTAATACGATTTAATAAACATGAGAGCGACTCCACATAAATTACGATACATGACCGGGCGTACGACAACACTGCGTATGAGCGATTTCGCTAAGCGAATTTCATCAGTCATGAAAGGCACAAAAGGTCTCTGCCCGCCCCTCTGGGACTTATGTGGAATAATGAAGTCGCCGAGAGGTAACTAAAAGAAGGTGACATAAATCAAGCGAAAGCCAGAACAATAATAATTAAATAATGTTAAAGAGAAGAGATGAAGGAATTAAGTTTGGAATAAAGTAAAACTATGTATAGAAGTTGTTTTGTCTAATATTAAAAGTTAGAAATTCTACTGAAGTGTAAAACAAATTTAATTTATACATATAATAATTATAAATACATTATAACATTTAATGATATCTAAAGGAATGAAATTTATTTTGCACAAAGTAACATTATGCTTAAAACTTTTTTGTTTAACATTAATTATATATTTAAAAGTGGAACATTTTATTGAAGTTTAAATGAGATTTAAATTATGCAGATTCAACTTTTATATAATAATTGAATAATAGATTTTTTTATAATTTAAAGAAATTTCAATTCGATTAAATAAAATGAAACAATTAATAAGTGTCTGCATAATGATATTTAACTTTAAATTTAAACTGTAAATTTGATGTCATCGAATATAAATATTTAAGCTACACACTTTAATGTTTGTAATGTGTTATCAAGGTGCCGTTACACCTTTTTTTGTAAACATCAAATTCAGGCGAAGTTGTTGCATAAACAATTTATAGTTAATAGCAAAATGTTATCCCGTAATAAATACAAATAACTGTATTTGATGTGCATATGAGAAGATATGTTTACTTTGTTGACATTGCCGTGGCTTATCGCATCCGTTTCTGATACCGAGAATTTCACTACGCTGGAGGGCTGTGTAAATAGATCGATTTCCAGAAAAAAAAGAGTCAGCATAACCCGGCCACATTGTAATCGCATTTGCTATAAATAAAATGTCGCTCAACAAGTTTTACTGTATGCTGGTGCAATCGGGTGTTAGTGGCGTTGGTATGTTTTGATTCTTATAGTATATTAATATACCAAATATGACATGCGGTATATTTTAGTAAGTCTGGGTATATTAATTTGGTATATTTGGTACATATATATTAAATGTATATACTAAAAATAATACCAAATGCTTTGAACGTAATAGTATACAATATACTAAATAAAGTACCGAACGCTTATTTAGTATATCAATATACCATTTCTTTCAAAATATACCACAGAGTATTCTACTACTAGTATATTTGGAAAATAATGGTATATCGATAAGTAAAATATATTTAGTAACAATATACTCTCGCATTCAAAATATACTAAAGAGCATATTAGTAAATATTGAAAATAGTGTACCAAACGCTATATTAGTATATATGTATATATACTATTACAGTCAAAATATACCATAAAGCATTTCAGTATTTTTTCAGTATATTAGTTTTGTGTATTTTTAGAAAAAAATAAAATACTTTATGGTATATTTGAAAAATAATGGTATTTCGATAAGTAAAATATATATTTAGTATAACAATATACTCTAATATTCAAAATATACTAAAGAGCATATTAGTAAATATTGTAAATATTGTACCAAACGCTAAATTTAGTATGTATATATACTATTAAAGTCAAAATATACCATAAAGCATTTCAGTATTTTTTCAGTATATTAGTTTGGTATATTTTAAAAATAATACTGCACTGCATCGGGTATCTCAGAGTCGAAAAAACTCAACTGTTGCTTTCTTACTTGTTGTTAAATTTATCGTTTACACATCGACAGCGAATAGCACTTTGGTCTAGTCTAATCGCTAGTTCTGGGAATTTTTTAAGCCAAAGTGGAGACATCCGTTCCACACACTGATAAATCCAATCCATGCAACGCCCCTATATATGTTATAATGACTTAATATTATTGCTTATTAATCATACGTGATACGCAATTTCTTCTTTCAATATTTACTTTACTCTATCATAAAAATGAACACCTTGCAACCCCATAAAACCGAGGGACCCAATACGATTCTACGTAATTGCCTAACTAGAAATTGAGGTGTGAGAAATTGACGTCTCGCCGCTGACGTCACAACTATGAATTTTAGAGAGAGGGGCCGTGGAATAGGCTCCGCTTTTATTTGCATTTGTGTAAAATTTGTTTGACGTTTTTATCATTTTTACCTTTTGTAGGTTCTGTTTCTTTTTTTTCGCTTTATTTGCATTTTTGTGTGTAAAATGTTGTTTGACGTTTTTAGTTTTTATTATTTTTAGTTTATTCTATTTGTTATTATTGTTGTTGTAGTTATTGTTATTGCAATTTGATTATTATCTCTGTGGATTGACGTCAGTCTGTTGACGTTGACGGTTTGGGAGAGAGAAGGCCGTTCATTGATCTGCCTGACTCTACATAAATATTATGATGATGATGATGTTGTATGCAGTACTTAGTCGTGATATGTATTGAAATTAACTTTAAACTCTTGTTTGCAAAACAAAGAGACGTTCTACATAATAAGCGGAACGAGTGAAAGAATGATAAATTAAAAAATATAAAAATAATAAAGTTCGCACATTCGCGTCCTCGACAGATTCGCAGAATTCATTTATCAGAGCAGAGCTCCCCCGAAAACATTTGTTATTGTTGTTCAATTGTTTCTATTTATCTGTCAAATAGCGCCAGCGTCATTATACACTCTACGATTAAATATATTTATAGATTTTTCCATTGCATTTGAGACATACAACGTTTCGAAGATTTAAAGATTAAGAAATATAGCTGGAAATTAAAAATGCATTTTCATGTTATTTTGCTTGCATTTTTAAAGCTCACATCTTGAATTGTAGTGTATATAAATTTCGTATATAGTTTTTCCTTTTTAATTTGCGTTGTTGTTCTTCTTCTTTTGGCACATGTTTTGATTATTTTGATGGAAATTAAAATGCGTTTGCTTGTAATTGCTTGGGCGAGAGTCGAGTGAAGTCGAGTCAATGTGTGTGTGTGTGTGTGTTTTGGTGTCTGAGGCACGCTTTTCCTGGAAACGTGCGCTCATTGCCATTTCGAGCAATGCTCATCATCATCATCATCGTCGTGATGTGATGTGTGTGATGAGGTAATCTTTCTCTTCCCGTGCGTCGGAGTAAGAGAATTCGCAATCGCAATCGCATTCGCAGATATTGAGGTTGGGTTGTGTTCTGTTGCTGTTGCTCTGTTGGGTTGGGTTCGGTTTGGTTGGGTTTGAGTTTGGGTTGGACTCGTATCTGCCAGTCAGTCAATTACTCAATTTGATTTTGCAATTAACAGCTGTTTGTTGAATGGACTCACATACTCTCCGGACTCTCTGCTGGACTCTCTGACTAAGGCACTTGAAATGCCAAGACCAACCGACGTCTTTAGCTTTGGTGTTGCCCCCAGACTTGGCTTTGGCTTTGGCTTTAGCAAAAACAGCTGTCTACTTAAATTGAAATTAAGATTGGCATGTGTTTACTTAGTGACTTGGAAATGTGCAATGTTAAACTCTGATAAAGACTCGAGTGCATTTGCAGCACACAGTCGAATGGTTTCTCAAAAGCTTACCTCTATTTATCTGATTCATTTTGGGCAGACTAATTACACCCACGTAGAAGCAGAAGTTGATTGATGAGATGTCTGAGCATTCGATGCAAACATGTATCTTACTCAAGTTACCAATGAGCTGAGTGAATGTATTTATATTCATATTCATAGGCAAATCGTATTTAAAAATATAATATTGAGTGTGCAATTTAAAAATGTTGTGACATAAATCAATTTATGCGTTAATTAAAAACATGTTAATTGTGAAAAGCAGCCACAGCATCGACAACAGCAACCACAACAACAACAACAACAGCTGTGCGACATGCGATAATTTACTGCACATTCGGTTATATGAATATACTTGTTGTATTCATGTTTATTCATTCACAAACCGAATTGATAAATGTGAGATTTTAAATAAATAACTTTTGACATATCCATGACTGCGGGCGCATCTCAATCTGTATCTGTATCTGTTTCTCTATCTGTATCTGAAAAAGATACAATGCGATGATATTCGCAATCGTAAAAAAAGCACAACCAGTTTGAGCATCTGTCCGCCGTGACCTTCGTGCTCATTATGAATTGCCAATCGCCAAAAAACAATAACAATAACAACAACAAATTTGCGCTAAATTTAACTGAAAAACAATAGCGAAATACAACAAAAGTATCTTTTGGGCAATAGCTCGTGATGCTAAAGAAACGACGTAATAGATAATAAACATTTGCAATGCACTTGTTAATGAAGTTAATGATATTGTTGTTGTTGATGTTCTCTGTGATTCGTGCCAAGGTGCAAGCGTCGTGCATCTAACAGATACAAAGTAAGCAAACTGCAGATGCAACGCCACAAGCGAAAAGATACTACACACACAAACGGATACAGATACAGATAGAGATAGACAAAGCGGGAGCGAAAATGCAAAGCAAAGCGCAACGCGTCAAAAACAAACGACGCAAGCAAAACAAATCAGCGAATAACAACGAATAATAACAAAAACAAAAACAACTGCAATCACAGCAGCAACAACAGCAACGACAGCAACAACGACAACTACTTTTGACGTCGTCGTCGTCGGCGCTTTTGGCACACTGTATATACAGACATATGTACATATATATTCGTAGTCGTAATGAGGCCGACCCGCAGCCTTAGGCTTGCAGAAGCCCAAGCACACGTCAGACTGCACACAGGGCACAAAACACGAATGCAAATGAGCAGCTTGCAAATACCCTTTACAATCAAAAAGAAAGGCGTCAGAAGTAAATTTGAAATATTTTATTCAATATCAATTCGAAAGAAAGGCATAAAAAGTAAATTTGAAATAGTTTATTCAAATATCAATTCGAAAGAATACAATTCAAAATAAAGGCGTAAGAAGTATATTTGAAATATTATATTCAATATCAATATTTTACTTACAGGAAAATCCATTTCTTTTTATTTCGATTGAAAAGAATGTTTGCGCATCTGATATGTGTAATTTTATATGTATTTCCTTTAAATTCTATTTTTATTCCTACAATATTATAAAATTTTTGGGTACATTAAAAATTATCCAAATAGATTTTCAATATTTTATCAGTTATTTCCCAGAAATTTAACGGCCATTAAATAATTGAAAATATTACTCAAGAAAAATATCAAAATTGTGTTTCAACTATTTTAAGATTATTTTAAAATATTATTTTGACGCATGAAATGAGCAAAAAATATGTAAGTGTGAAATATCTTTAGCTAACTTTTATAGCTTACAAAAAAAAAAATATTACAAATTTTTATAAATTAATTCGAAATATTTTAATTAGTATTGACACACAATTTGCTAGGGCACATTCAACAAATGTGTAAATAACTTCTAGACATTTTAATGGTTATTTCCAGGAAATCAATAATAATTGAGAATAATCTTAAAATAATTGAAAAACAGTTTGCGTTTATCAAATGAGTTATAAATAGAATGCGAAACATTTCAACAGTTATTTCCATTTTATCCCTAACTCATTAGCTGCTTTTATACATATAAATAAGTTTCAATTATTTTAATAGTTATTTCCATGAAAAACGTCAATCAAATGCTACAAGATTGCTCTGAATATAATTTAACCACAATTTGCGCATATTAAATGAGTTATAAATAGAATGCGAAATATTTTAATAGTTATTTCCATGAAATTCGATTGGCATCTTTACGTCATTATAAACGTTATTGTGTATATTTATATAAATAATTTTGAAATATCTCAATAGTAATTCCCATGAAATTGGACTTTTATCACTACCTCATTAGCCGCTTCTAGGATATAGTATAAAAAAACGATATCGTGACGTTGGAACGACGACGTCGACGTCAACTAATGAATGAATTCCGTCGAGTAGCCAAACGAGGAAATCAAAAATGTTGCTTGCGATATGGGCATGACAGCTATCGCTCTCCCTGTCTCTCTTTCTCTCGCATGCGAGATTTCTCTGTCATTCGCTTTCTGTTGCACTTTGTCGCGTGGTACTCCTACTCGGGTTCATCTATTGCCCCAGCGTTGCCATTATCATCATCAGTGGGGACATTTGGCACAACAAAGCTGTAATTCATCAGGCAGCCTGACTTCTTCTTCGTTTTTATACCCGCTACCCATAGGGTAGAAGGAGGCATCTCCGACCTTATAAAATATATATATTCTTGATCAGCGTCAACAGTCGAAACGATCTAGTCATGTCCATCTGTCCGTCCGTCCGTCTGTAAGTATGAAACACTGGATCTCAGAGACTATAAGCTACAATTTTTTTCGACAGCATTTGTTATGTTCGCACGCAGATCAAGTTTGTTTCAAATTTTTGCCACGCCCACTACCGAACCGCAAATCAACAAAAAATTAATAACAAGCGTAATTTTAATGTTAGAGCTGTAAATTTTGGTGTATACAATAATAACTATAGTATTTATGATTCCTGAAAATTTGGTTCCGATCAGATAAAAATTGTGGAAGTTATTAAAGAAATAGTTTTGTATGGGCAAAAACGCCTACTTACTAGGGGTCTGAGTTGCTTTGGCCGACAATCTGGCACATTGTGCCGTCTATGGTATATTTTGAATGGTGTACTATATCGATATACCAAATATACCATTTGGTATATTTTTAGTATTTTTGCAGTATATTCGGTATATTTTGAAAATGATACCGCAATATTTTGCCTATATTAAACTGGGTAGCGGGTATCTCACAGTCGAGCACACTCGACTGTAGCTTTCTTACTTGTTAGTATTTATGTAGTATTTTTGTTTGTTGTTCATTTTTAGTATTTTTGTAGTATATTTTTGGTAAATTTTATAGAGATATACCGCAATATTTTGGGTTTATTCAAACCGGGTAGCGGATATCTCACAGTCGACCACACTCGACTGTAGCTTTCTTACTTGTTTTCATTTCCAAGGCCCCCAAATTGCAGTTGACGGTCCCTTTTCCCATTTCCCTTTTTGCTGTTTACGCTGTTGCAGTTCCCGCCCTTCGCTACATTCCCCGAGCTACGTTCAGTATCAGAGTCCCTTAGTGCTTACACAACCCACGAACAGAGGCAGAGACAACGGGAGTCCAAGTTGATATATGATAATCGCCGGCACATGCTTTGCTGACTTGAGGGAGGTGAGGAGTTGAGGAGGCGACAGGTAGAACAAATGTATGTGACTGCGTACCAGGTTCCAGTTTTATAAAATTCTCTCGCTCTCTGTCTCTCTCACTGAAAAAAAGGTAAACAACGTGTGCGATTAAACCGTTATTTTCGTATATTTTATTGTGTGTGATATTTGCGTGTATTTTTAGCGAGGCAAGTTTAAATTTACCAACAGGTGCGCAAAAGTTTGTATGTAATTGTTTTTTCTTTCTATTCTTTAATGATGAATTACTTAATTGGCAGATAAACACTAGTTTACATTCTTTTGCGTTATAAAAGTGTTACCTCATTAATTGTATCTCAAGGATAAACGGTCTAGCGATAACACACACACACACACTTTGCTCGCATATTTGTCGTATCTTTTTAAAGGCCAGGTCAAGGTCCATTCACCACTCGCATTGTTGTAGTTTTTTCGCCTATTGTGTAAACACAATAATCAGCACTTTGCTTAAGTCTAAGCATAGGCAATTACCAATGTATTCAGGTTCCATTTATAGAACTCAACCCCTTTGCGTTAGTTCTAAGAATCGTCGATGTTGTCAAGGTCGCGTTTAAATCGCATGCGGAATTGCGCATAAAACTTATACACAAACTTATAATTATCTTCGTTCATCTGTAATCAAAATGCTATTGAATGCTAATGTTCGATTTCATTTCAAATGCAAGCTTCATTTAATTTATGATGTCGACATCTCACCTCAAAGATCAGTTAAGGAAGCGGTCGCTTCTTGGGAATTGTTCAATGCAAAAAAAAAGCATTTATTAAAGTTGCACTTAAAGATTCTATATCTAAGTGTATTCGTATTTGTATGTAAAGTTAAACATGCTTTATTATTCTACTATATCTAACTAATTGAATAAATATATGTACGTAAATTTCCTCATGCTTTACTATTCTACTTTTTGCTTAATCTTAATTATTTTGTTTTATTTTTCCTATTTCAATTATATTTATGCAAATGTGTTAGAAATATTTGCAATTGGGTTAAGGAATTATTCCAAAGGTTTTGTTCTGAATTCATTTCTATATGGTTTGCATTTATTTTTATAACCTTGTAAAAGGTATTACAAATTTCTAACTGTGACATATGAGGAAAGTGTATTTTGAGGTACATTAAATATGAAACCATTTTGTATATTAAATGCAAAAAAATGTTTAAAAATTAAAAATAAATTTCAAAAAGATTCTTTTGAATTTCTGAACAATAGTACAACATTTTCAATTATTTATATTAAAAAACATTGTTTAAGGAATTACATCGTAAACTTTAATCATTTATGAACTGAGTTTATTGTGAGTTTATTTTGCGGTACACTAAATATGGGATTATGAAAACTTATAGAATTCAATTTTTTCTTAAATCTTTTTAATGCTCAGTTATCCAAAATAAACTTCATTAAATTTCGAGTGCATTTTAGGATACTTCTTGTATATGAAACTATTTATATGTATTCGAAAATAATACAGAACTTCTGAATATTCTTCATGTTTTCTGAACATTTTTGGGAACAATAAAAATGGAAATGTTTCTTGAATGCAGAGTTCAGATATTCTTCAAAGTAGGTTAATACTTTTTATCAATAACAACGCAACCTTTACTTTAATCATTTATGATTTAATCTAGATTTCAGAACAATTATTTAACAATTTAAATATATATGAGTTGATTTTGGGGTGTATTGAATATGGAACTAGTTCTTATATATGTAAGGAGTTAAGATATTCTTTAAAATAGTTCGACTCTGTTTACCATTTATGATTTAAAAACTATAGTGTATTCAAGTAATTACCAGATAGAGTATTTCAACTTCGTTATCCATCAGCTGTCTGCTTTTTCATGTTGTTATTGGTTTTTCTCACATTTTAATTTATAATCCTATTGCTGCTCCTGTTATCGCTGTACTTGAGGCAATTTTATTTGAATTTTTTCTTTTTGCCTTCTTTTTTTTTCTGTTGTATTTTTCGTTTTGCATTATTTATACAAATTGTTACTGCTGACGGTTATTCGGTTATTCGTCAATGCGTTAGCACATTTCATTGTTGTTGTTCTTTTTGCTGTTGTTGTTGTTGTTGTTGGCTGTTGCCTGGCTTTTGTTTTTGTTGATATTGTCTCTCATTGTCAGTCGCTTTTTTGTGTTTTGATTACGCAAATTAAACGCGTCTAGACAGCCAGACGTCCAGACGTCCAAGCGAACGGTGGGCGACGGGGCGGGGCGGGGCGAAGCATGCCAAGGGGCTTTTTATGCGGTCGGGTGGAGGAAGGGAGCGTGACCCGCTTTGTTTTACACAGAGATAGAGACAGATAGTGAGAGTGAATGAGAGGGAAAGATTGTGACCGACTGACCGACGATGGCTTATGCAATTGAACCTAGAATTATGGCACCATTGGATTTATGTAGTTTATAATTTTTTGCTCATTGTTTTTGTTATTCATTTAGTTTTTTTATTTTTGTTATTTTTTTGAGGTTTATGTAACGTCAAGTTGGTCGTTAGTAAAATGAAAATGAAAATGTTTTTTGTTGCGGTTTTGTTGTTGTGTGTTTGTGGCAATTGTTACGTGGAATTCGCAGCGCCATCGAAATGCAAACAAATCAAAATGAAAAAAGCAAAAACAAAACAAAACGAACGAACAAAGTGCAAATAATTATGCGGAATTTCTGGCGTCAGTATCGTTGACTTGACAAAAAAAGAAAACAACAACAAAAACACAAATTCAACACAAAACGAATAAAACAACTCGACGACGCTCTTGGCCCTGGTCAGGGCCGAGATCTAATCTATGATTATGTATACGTATATATATGTATATAGTACATGAATAAATGTACCGAGTTTATATGGAAATTTCATAATAAATCTTGGCATGTTATAATTTATCGAGCTGAGTTCATGAGTCGATTATTTCTTAGTACTTTAGACTAGGTGATTTATGTTCGTATAGAATTTGCTTTTGAATGTTAGGAAAAACGCTTCGTTTGAATATTATTTTAGTACATGTTTTAAAATATAGGAAATGAATATTAAAAAGAAAAGATGTGAAAACTTGAAGAAAATAAAATTGTTAAGGCAATTTATGTTGCCTTTATAGATATTGCTTTGAATATTACGAGATGTTTCGTTGTAAAATAATGAAAATGAGTTTAAATAAAATATGTAAAAACTTGGAGAAAATATAATTGTGCTCTTAGATCTTAAGTTCAATTAATTTATATAGGTATTGATGTGACGTTTACGGCTTAGTAGATTTAAAAAGAATAAAGAAAATGGACTTGAAAATTATGTGAGAACTGAGCAAAAATAAAATTGAGTTCATGAATTGATAATTGGCTGCTTTAGATACTATTTCGAAAAATAGAAAAATTAGAAAATTATTTTAAATTTTAGTCAACTTAGTGAATTAAATATTATATTATAATAATATATTATAAATATTAAATTATAATAAAATAACGTTGTATTCAAGAGTAGATTACTTCTTAGTACTTTAGTCTAGGTAATGTGGGTTGCATAAGTTATAGAATGTCAAGAAAAATGAATTTAGAATTGGCTAAAAAAATATATGAAAACGTGACCAGAAATAAGTTATATTCCTGACAATACTAATATTATACTATACTATACTATACAAGTAATTTATGTTGATCAGAATTTTTAAAAGTTTAGGAAGTTTACTTTTCAAAGCTGAGTTACTTATATAAAAAATTGCCTACAGCAAAAGAAATTTCTAAGTAAACGTAAAATAATGACTTATTGAATTACTTGTAATTTAGCGTGATTTACAACCTTATTATAGGGAAATTAATCAACATTCTTGTTTATGGTTGGAAACTTTCCTGTGGACGGGGGTTTTCATATCTCGTATCGCACTTTTCATTTTTATTTCATGTTTTTTTTTTGTACTTTAAAGTGCAAAGCATTGCAGTATTCCATATCAGGCTGGGAAGTACGAGTATTTATTTGCGGTTTGTTATTTTTGTTGTGGCTGGGCTTTATTTTTCTGAGAAAATTTGACGCGTACGTGTGACATATTTTTCTGGAGGCGCCGCCGATAAGGCGCTCATGCGACGACGGTGGCGACGACGGCGACGACAGCGACGACAGCGACAACAGTCACAACAATTCGCGACAACAATCCCACAGATACAGATACAGATACCAGGCACAGGCTATAGCTTTGGCTATGGCACTGGCACTGGCAATGGAACTGGCACCGACTCTGGCCCTGGCACTGCCAGTTGTCATCATTGTTGTAGGTATTTACTTGCTGGTGGATATACTCACACTCGAATTCGTATTCGTATTCGTGGTTGGCATTCAAAGCGCCGCCTGTGTGTTCAAATCGACAGCAATCCCAAGCAATCGAAATCGCGACAAAATAAACGTCCGTCTTTGTCCGAAGCCAACGCAACGAGCCATCAACAATCTTTGTTGTAAATAATTACGGCGAATTCGCATAAAACCCAAATTGTGACTAATAAAACAACAATGCTGACGACGACGACGCGACGTCAACATCGATATCAAGTGGAAGGTACTTTGCTTAGCTGTGGATTTTGCGTGGGGATTCCAGACGAGTCCAAGACTCGATAAGTTGCAATCGATTCGTATGATTTATGCTAGCATATTTTACTCGAGAAATAAGTCTTCGACTATGACATATCCTTTGAGCAGCTTAATAACTTACACTAATAAATAAACTTGCTGCCGATTATATAGTATATCAACGGAAAGGTGCTTAAGTATAGATCACATAAACATATGTATTTGAGGTGAGCCTATTCGTTAAAAGAAATATTGAATATGATTTTTGTTTTTAGATTCTTATTCTAAATTCGATTTTTATTTTTGGTTTTTAAAAGTCAATTTTAATTAATATTTTGGATTCCTAATTTTTATAATATTATAATTTTTCATTTCAAAAAGCAATGGTCCCTGTTTCTCATCAAAGCTTTTACAAAACTAAACTTTTTAGCTGCATCTTTAAGTTTTCTCTCTTTAAGAGCTGAGCTACTTTTAATTTGCCGTCAGTTATTAATTTGTCGCAGACAGACAAATGCTCATTGCTATAAGAATTTAGCTAGCTCAGCAATTGGTCTACCTTCTGCATTTAAGGCATTTACACAGCTTTATTAAACCCTTCTCAAGCTGTTTTATGTGTGTCGAGGGTATGTCGAGGGTATATACAATGGTGAGTGTGGGAAATTGAGATTGGGGAGTTGGCAGCAGCTGACTGAAGGTCATTAGCCAACATCGTCCTGTTGGATAATTAAGTTTGCTTCAGCCTCAACCCAAATAAGAGTGCGAATGCGAAGTCTGAGTGTGAGTAGGAGAGTGAGTAGGAGTATGAATGTGAGTATGAGTGTGAGTATGAGTATAAGTATTCATACTCGTATCGCTTACTTGTGTTTCCGTCGTCCTCGTGGGCGCTTTAATTGCGACAGCTAAAGCGAAAGAAGAGGGCGCAAAGTAAGCGAGTGAGTGAGTGAATGAGAGAATGAGCATGGAAGTGAGTGAGTGAGTGTATGTGTGAATGAGTGAGCGTGTAAGTGTGTGTGAGTGTTGTGAATGTCGTATCGAAATGTGCAGTTTGTGTTTATTCAGCGTAAAATGAAATTATCATCGTCATATTCAATTATCCTGCGAGTGCATGATCCTTCTCCTCCTTCTCCCTCTCCCTCCCCCCTTTGCGTTATGGCTTGCCACAGCTCAGACTCTGTTCGTTGACCCGCTTATCCCTCTGGGCACTGTGAAGGACACGCACACACATAGCGGCATCTGTCTCTACTATATATAGCATGCATGCGAAACAAAAGGATTGAGGATTGTGGGATTTGGCAATGGATTGAATTGAGGTTGTTGATGCGGATGCCAATTTCAATTGCATTAAAATTTAACTGCAACATTTGCCGATTGGCGCAGTAGCAAACGCTTGATACTTGCTAATCGGCAAATATCAATTTCGACAGTTAAAGCGTTTACAATTTCAATTAAAATTGCCAATTTCAAGTGCAGCTTAATATTACTCGTAATTGTATTGCATTACACAGTTGAACTGCTTAAATTATTTCTTTATCGTTTTAAATTTTGGTTATCACATACGATATTAAAGCTGTGTTAATGACAAACAACAATACCAATAAAAACTATGCAATACATTTCTATAAACACATTTGCACTTAGTTGCAATAATGGGCCATTTGAGCAGCTCATATATGGACTTCCTCATCTCTCTAACAGCCACAGTTCCACTTTCAATGTGCAATCAATTTGTTTATGTCGCAATGTTGGCGGTCTTCGAAGGGGTTTGGGAAAGTAATATCGAAGTTGGTAAGTACTAGTAAATACCCTCTAAGAGTAGCAAATAATGTATATATTCTATTCTACCCGTAGGCTAGAAGGACATTATGCTTAAGCGACCCCATAAAATATGTAGATGTTGATAATGTTATTTATATCAATGGTATATTTTTCATATCGAAATACCAAATATAACAGTTTGTTTTCCGATCAGCGTTAAATGTGGAGTTCAGTATATATTGAAATCTATGGTATATTTTTCTTATAAATACATTAAATATAGTATTTGCATGTTGTGGTATATTTTTCTTATCAGAAATAAAACTTGAACTGGGCGGTATATTTTGCTTATTGAAGTTGGTATATTCAAGAATTTTCGGCACATTTATTTGGTATATTTCAACATATTTTGCATTATTTTGATCTTACTTATTTGGTATGTTTAAGTATTTCTTTACTATATTTATTTGATATATTTTAATAATAATAATACCGTTTTCGGATCGTTTCTGGTTTTTTGGTATATTTAAAACACAATTCAGTATATTTGTATGCTATGTTTAACGATAATACTGTTTTCACATATTTTTGTCTTTTTATAATAGCATTTGGTAAATTTAAATATTTTTTGAGTATATTTATACATTAAATTTTGATGATAATACCTCTATTGCATTGTTTCGCGCTTATTAATTTAGTTTATTTGAGCATAATATACTTTAGCTTTCTTTCTTGTTTATTTTAAATAAATTTCTTGGCAACAAATTGTCAATCAGCTTATCATTATCATAACATCGCTATCCACTTACAGCCTCTTACACACCCTAACGAATAATCTTCAGTTCACAGGGTATCAAAAATTACACGCACAATGATTTTTATTGCATTTGATGAACATTTAATTTTGATTTAATTTTTAATGAGCTTTGCTGCCTGAATTGTTTTTTAGTGTCTCTATGGCATCTGCCTCTCTCTCTCTCGCTCTTGACTTTTTTTGGGCCTGTCACGATGAGTTTGGCTGTGATTTTGGTTTGGGTATCGGTCTAGAGGCTACGTGATAATCGCCGATTACTGCCATTATTGTGGCCACCCACAGATACAAAACAACAGCAAAAAAAAGGTAAAATACTCGTAAAACAAAAAAGTAATAACAACCACAACAGAAACAACAATACAATGGCAAATAAAATATAAATATAATATAGGAAAAAAAAGTAAACTGAAGCAAAGGAATTGAGTTGGTGGTTTTCCTATGCAAAGCGTTTGGCAGCTGCATTTGCCAAATTGGCATGCGGCTTATTTTATTTATTTGTTTAAATTTTAATGATTGCCAGCGATTACACAAAACAACATCAACAACAACAACAATTACAGTCGCCAGTCGCTGCTCAATGTAAATAAACAAATTAACTTCAAATATCATTGAATTTTATATCATTTCACATATGCACAAGCATGCTTCAATGTGTATGCACAATTGTTTAATGTAATTGTTTTGTTTTGTTGCAATTTCAGTTGTGGCTGCTGCTGTTGCTGCTGCTGTTTGTTGTTATTTCCCAATGTAATTTAGTAAATGATGCACAGTAGCAAACAGCTGCACTAACTCAATTATTATAATTAAACCTGATGACTGACTAACTGATCATTGATTAATCCACAGGCTCTTAGTTTATTTTTCCCAGTTTGCTATTTATACCCTTGCAGGAAGTATTATGCATAATTTTGTGAAAAACTTTGTGGCTAAGCAAAATGAGAAAGTTTACTTTTTATGGGGAATTAAACGTATTTAATGAGTAAGTTAAATTATGGTAATGAAGTGAATTACTCTACAGTTGTTACTTTTCATGTTTGTTATCATTATGTTTCCAACTCAAAACAAGTAAGAAAGTTATAGTACAGTGTGCTCGACAATTCTTAAATTTCTAAAATATCTCTTAAAGGAGGAAAAATGTAAAAACCTATTTATATTAACTTTTTGACACATTACATATTAATATCATAATTTAAAATAAGAGAATGAGATGTGTTTTGTACCCGCCTATGACTCTTGGTTTTGTTATAGACAGGCTGAATCGTTATTGGAGGGAAAAGAATAATACTTACATTTTTCCTTAAGATATATTATTAATGATTTATTTAATATAAACATAAAATTTTATTAAGTTTGTAATACTTTGCATATGAAATTATTCATATTATCTAACAACTAATTATTACAAATCGCTTAAATAAATCAAATTTTACTACAGCTGCTGAAAGCCCATTTGAATTTCAAATTATTTGTTAACGATTGTAAACATAAATGTATATTTCTTTACAAAGGATTTATTTCTTTACAATTTTGTATTCCGAGAAAAGTGTAAAACGCATCTAAATATATTGATGAAATGTTTTCCATGAAATTGCATTTATTTCTAGACTGACAATTTAAATCAATTGAATTGCTGAATGTTTTGCATACATTTACTGTGCTGCACATTCGGTGAAATGGCAAATTGTAGACTAGAGAGGAGAGTGGACAGGTGGATGGCATCCTTGCGATTGTTATTGATTGAGTTTTGTTTGTGTCCGACTGTCGAATCGAGGCTAATGTACAAGTATACAATTGCATCTTTACAATTGCGTTGAAATTGGTAAGTCAAGTGGCTTCCGAGATGAGTATTTTAGCTTATATTTATGCCAATTATCTGACAAGTTTACTAGCTTGTTAATGCTGTACTCAATGTAGTAATAATAGGATGCAATAATGATGCCAATATTGTTTAGATTAGTCAGGCAAATAGAAATTTAATAATCGTTAAATGTATTTAAACGTGCATTTGCAAATTTGATAAACTTCAATGCCAAATTATCAGCTGCTTCCTATTGCTTTCAATTAAGCCCAACGAAATGCTGACTGGCCAAAAAAATACGGTAGCCCATATCTATAACAATTACGCATACTCTAAATGTATATAAAAATATATACAATATAAATTAAACGGTAGTCGTCGTATCTGGCTGGGCATCAAGGCAAAAAAGTATCATTGCAGCTGCTGTGTAATTAAATAAATATTTTCGTTTTTTTGTTTTGGTATCTGCTTATTTATTTATGTTCGACTGCGTGCGGGGTCCGTGATAATGTGTAATTATTGCACATGAAATTAAAACTCAATAAATACTTAATATAATGTGTATAAAGATAATTAACAAAATGATGTTGTTGTTGTTGCCACTCACTCTAATCTTTGCAATTGTTTTTGTGTGTGGCTGAAAAACTAAACAACTAAATTACTAACCAGGCGGTTTATGTGGCGTATACGTAATGCTGACTTGCAATAAAATGTGTGAAAAGCTAGAAGAGAAAATTTGTGAAATGGCAGTCGATGGTTGTTATACCCGTCAACCATAGGGTAGAAGGGTATTATAACTTTGTGCCTCCAGGAAATGTATGTAACAGAGTGAAGGAGGCATCTTGTATGGTGTGGTATATTTTGGTATGGTATATTTTGAATGTAGTAGTGTACCAGTATACCAAATATAGCTTTTGGCAGTATTTTGGTAGTAATATACCAATATACTAAATATAAATGTTGATATATTTTTAGTATTTTTGCGGTATATTGATTTGTTATCTTTTAAAATTAATACCGCACTGTTTTGCTGTTATTCAATATGGATATGGAGCGGGTATTTCACAGTCGAGCATTCTCGTTGGTAGCTTTCTTACTTGTTGTTTATTTACCTTGGCGAATACCCTGTAATATGGGAGAAAGAGAAGTGTAAGTGTAAGAGTATTTTCTGTGGTAGTAGAGTGTAGTACTATATCAATATACCATTCGTAGTATTTTTGTGGTATTAATTTGGTATATTTGGAAATCAATACCGCATAGTTTTGCTGTTGTTCAATGTGGATACCGGGTATCTCACAGTCGAGCACACTTGTCTGTAGTTTTCTTACATGTTGTTTATTTACCTCTCCCTTACTATGGAAGAGAGAGAGAGGAGTGTAAGTGTAAGTGTATTTTCTCAGTGCTCACCGCAATCACCTTGCCTTTGTTTATTGAATCGTTGAATATTACTTAATAATGCGAGTCTGGTAAACAACAATGTTGAGAGATTGACATATTGACTGGGGACTGACATCGGCTATTAACTTATTAATAGACTCCACCAAACATGCAATCGTCGAGCAGGCGCCAATTAAGTGATTGTCAACAAATAAATTTATAATATGTTAAATAATAACAACAACACCAAAAACAATAGTATTAACATACTTTGTACACGAGCTGAGCAAATGATGATTCCATGTTGATATCGCCAATGTATTTTCCAAAGTACAACTTGCTAAATGCAATTGCGAGCACTAATTGCTCAGATTGCGGCAACATTGTTGCTGTGGCATGCAGATACGTATCTTATGCCTCGGATATTTAGGGTATATAATGCCCTGCGGCAATGCGCATTATTAATTCCATTGTTCAGTCGGTGATCATCACAATGAAAGTCTCCGTTTCGATCTTGGCTTGGGTTACTTTGGCTTTGCTGCTGGTGAGTGTTTATTTTGCATAAATATCAATTGCAGTTCCTTTTCAATTTATGAATATTTTTGGCACAGTGTGCAACACAGGCGCAGCAACCAAATCCAGCCGCTGATATTGCAGGTGCTGCCCAGGGAGGCGTCTCCATGGGTGCGTCAGCGCATGGCGAAGCAGGTGCCGAGGGCGGTGCAGCGGGCAGCGATGCACAGAGTGGCGTGAAAATGGGCGCAGGAGCTGGAGCTGGTTCAGCAGCAGGTGCAGGGGGACGTTAATTAGGTGAACGAAGGCGTCGATGACGATGACGATGACTATCGGCATTTCCGTAGTAAAAAATTGCAATTTTTGGGTGGGTGTGTGAAAAGTCTCATCAACGTTTGCCGCACGTAATGTTCGTGAACCAAATGAAATTGCGGCAACACTTCAATCGCTAACAACAACAGCAACCTTTTGGCAGCTTTAATACCATTTAATGCCGTTTTATGAAACGTTTCCCCAAAAACAAAAAGAAACACAATCGACGCCGCCGTCGTCGTCAAAGTCATCGTCGCCGCCAATGCTGATGCCAATCGCAAAAACCGAAATAGAAAATTCATCAGCAATTTTGTTATAAATATCAAGCAAATTTCCACATAAATCAAAAGTGATCAATAAAAAACTACGGGAAATCATTGTGAAATACTCGCATGGCGCTTCAAATTATTTATTTATTTGTTTTCATTTTCGTTTTTCGTTTTTTTTTTTTGCAAATTCATTCGATTGATTGTTTACACCACGGGGGTTTCTATTTTTTTTGTGTATTGTGTTCATATCTGCCGCGTTACGTGAAGTTCGTTTTTATTTTGACAATTGCTCAGCAGATTGCAAACGATAATGCCGCCGCAATCTTCTAGGAAATATTTAATGAGGTACTTAGAGTTTCGTTTTGCTGAGATACTTTTATGCTGCAATAGCTAGCAAAACACAAAATGATGATGCTGCTGTTACACAATGAAATTGAATTATTTACTCGCCTACTTAAAGTATTGGCAATTAAGCACATAGAGGAATATGGTTTGTAAATAAATCATAATTATTTTTTTTTTGTTAGTTAGAATTAAGTCTTAGGGTACAAAGAGCAAACCTGAGTATATCAGGTCTTATCTTTGTTTAACTTTATATTAATGAAATCAACTAAATAAAACATACATCAGAGTGCTTACTGAGCACTGTTAATTAATTAATATTGAAACTTACATTATTCGAACAACATCCAGTAGATGAACTTATAGTTAAAGTTGCCAAATATATAAAAAACTCTTACAATTTTATCTTCGAAATTGACATTTTTTATTTGATACTTTGAATACTTTTATATTTTGAACAAAAAACCTAGATTTTCAATATGTCAATTGCATATTGATTTTTATCCCGATAAATAAACAAAAATAAGATGTAAGTTTACTCTCGAGTAGAAAGCGAATAGAAGAATTCTCAATGCCTATTATTACCTATTTATTTCTTTCATATTACTTTTAATCATTTGAAATAATTTTATATCTTATTTCTCAATAATTTTTGTGCTTTTACCTCAAGTTAATCTATATACAAATTTGAGCATTGCAAGTTTTATAGGGTAATCCTTTAATAATTTTAACATCGCTTTATACTTTGCTTTATATAATACTTCAGATTGAAGAGTATTGTGAAATTCTTTAGTAGTTAAAGTGCGTAATTAATACTGCTTGCTTATTGCTAAGAACGATATCCTAAGTTAATCAAGATACAAATTTAAGCAGAGGAATCTTTATAGAGTGAAGGAACCATTACTATGACATCAAGATACAAATATACTTTATACTTTAGAGGTATTCTTTAATAATTAAATAAAGATTGTTTGCTTTTAAATAAATTTGTTTCATACTGAATCTTCCATAACTGTTTTGATTATCTTTAAAGTTATTTCATAAAGAAAATAATCTTTCTTCAGCAGCAAGGAATAATAAAATGGTCAGTTTAACCTTGAGTAGCTCAATGTTAAATCAGTGAATTACCTAAGCATGTTAACGAATGCAGTTCCCAGTTTGCCATTGAAAGCTTGTTGCTGCAAATCTGTGCTCTCATAATCGTATCGTTCTAATTTTATCCTTTCAGCAAGCATATAACACACATAATCCATAATCCAACTGCAGCTGGCCTTGACACGCGTCTGTGGAGCAGCATTTGCAGTGTTTTGTTTTGGTTTTGCATTCAGTTCCGTAATCCGGGGTGTCAAACCCAATGTCCGCAAAGAGTTGTCGTGGCTGGCACAACGTACGGCGATTCGTAACGCAAAGTGGAAGAGTTGTTCGACTGGCATTAGATAAGAATGTCGCCATGTAGGTGGGAAAGGGTGCGTCCGTCATTCTTATGTGTGTATGCTTATGGTATGTGTGTGTGTGTGTGTGGTTGGCTTTTATTATTATATTTTTATAAGACATGTCGTGAAATTATGCGACCGACGCGTCGTCGCCTCGCTGAACTTGAAACTGGTCACGTGCGAGGTGCCGATGTGGCGATATACTCGTAATTGCCAATTTAATCGCTGACTCTCGCGCATTCGCTGATAAGCTTCAAACGATATTATTATTATTACTGGGAATTCTCTGACTCTACGTTCTGTTTATGGCTTTTTTTTTTTGGTATGTTGGGGCCTTATGTTTATCAACAGTTTTAAACTGCAAACTGCAGGTGCCACAGAGATATACATACACTGAAAAAAAGATCAGTTTCGAAAATCAAGAACATTTATGTATTTTAACAAGTAAGAGCCTGCTCGACTTTGAGATACCCGCTACCCATCCAATATAAATTTTCTGAAATAATACTAAAATATACCGAAGCCTCTTTTTAGAATACTGATTTAGTTCTACATTTAAAATATACCATACAGTACTAAAAATACTAGATTGTCAGTCAAGGAAACTAAGACCCAATTGTAGAAGGTATTTTTTGTTCTACAAAAATATTTCATAAATAACATAATAATATAATTTAGTATTTTTATCTTTTTTGAATATTTTTATTTTTAATAAGAGTTATGACTTATATCAAATTTTCTTGAAATCATTATGTGTAACTACAATTTTTTGAAGCAACGTTTATGGGAAAACTTTTGGTACTAAGATCAAAATCTTTTTTTTAAACCCTTTTTTTCAGTGTACATACTCGTTGTATATTATATGGTTGTATGTTATATGTTATATGGTCAAGTTACGCGCGTCGAATCAAGGTGTAATACCAGTGGCGGCCATTAAATTGATTGACTGCCAAGATTTCGCCTTGCAAATGCAACATTGTAATTGCAGCAAGTGCTGATTTATTGGCGGTTTCCTCTACATGAGAATTTCCATAGTTATATCGTGAGTGAGTGTGGTTTAGGGCTCGTAACTTTTTGCCAACTGATAGCGCAAATTGGTAAGACCATGCTTGGGACATTAACATTAGTCTAGACTCGAGTGTGGGGGGGAACCATCATAAGATATATATTCGCGCTGTCAGTCGTAAATCATTCACAAAATGCGTTCACGTGAATTACGCATACGTCGTGTAGTACACGCTGCTTCACTAAGGTGTTCTCTTATCGAATGACCCCATTTGCAACGCATTCAGACTATGTCTATAGTCTGACTTAAGTGTGTATATCAAGTCAAATGCACTGCCATTAGCTTTTGTCTAATCTTGTGTGGCGCCTCAGCCATACAATGGCAAATGGCAAATGGCAAAATGCGCATTACGAGTGCCCGAGTGTGAAAGCAAATTGCGTGTTTGGCCAGCAGATGGATGGATGGATGGATGGTTGTTGCTGTTCGGTATTGTTTCGTTTGCTTTCATAATCTACGAGAAGCAAACGTCGCAATTGGAAACCCACCCCAAAAAAAATTATTGTTGTAATTAAACTAAATAGAAGAACAATGCAAATATTTGGCATGCGGCTAATTAACGTACAACTAATTGCCGAGATAATGACTTGAACATACAGCTTGGAGGCGAGGCAAAATACTCCAAATACTCTCAAACACGACAAGAGATGAGATGATATAATAGGAGTATGAATTGAGCATTACAAATGGACGAGAAAATTGACGAATGCGAACAAAACAAGCTTCTGTCGAGTGTGCTCGACTATGAGATACCTGATACCCATAATAAAAGCAAAACATTAAGGTTATATTCTTAAAATATACCAAATTAATATATTTACAAAATAGTGAAATATACTAAATACTATTTATGGTATATTTATATACCATTATATTGAAAATATACCAAATTAATATACTAACAAAATTCTAAAAGGTATTAAACGGTATTTTTGGTGTCAAGATATACCATTACAATAAAAATATACTAAATTTGAATATTGTCAATATACTAAAATATACCGAATACCTTTTTTTGGTATATCGGTATACGAATACATTTAAAACATGCTATAGTGTAAAGAATATACCAGATTTTCAATTACCTAAGATCCGATTGCAGCATCAGCTTTTTGCAATATAAAATTAGTTCTTAAATAACTTTAACAATTTGTTTTTGATATACTTTCGCAAATTACCTTTCTGCACTAGGAATAAGGGTAGAAACACTAAAAATCCTAATGCTCGAAAGTGCTAAAGCGAGAGAGCAAATTTGTGTCATAATAAGTTTACATATTTAACAGGTTAAGCCCAAAGCTAGATACAAACCCCAAAAGCAAAACCAAAGCAAATTGAATTGGCGCGCAAAAGTAAACATCCATTGGGAACGCGCATTGCCAGGGGAGATTGTGTTTTCATTTCATATGCAATTTTGTATTGGACTTTAAGAATGAAAACACAAAATATTAATGTAAGTTGCTTCATTTCGAACTCAACTTCATTAGCAACTTTTCTATTTCCATTAAAGCTATGACTTGATTTGAGCTGTCATCGAAATAATTAGTTAAATGAGTCCAACTAGCTGTTAATCATTTATTTATACACACTTTTACTCATTGGGCATTGGTAATTGATTCTTCTATAAATAGATTTATTAAACAAACTAATTAGCTGCTGTATCTGGATATCATCGGGTATATTAAATCAATTTGTACACGCGATAAACAACGTGAACACTATATGTGTACTATATGAGCAATTTATTTTTATTACTCGGCATATTCTAAAGAAAAGCTTTAAACACGTTTGCCAAAAGCAATTAGAAATTGTGTAAGTCCATTATAAAATTCTGCTGAAATTTAAAACTTACAATAAGGATTGTAATTAAATCTTGATGTAACTCGTCAATTAATTTTATTAGAAATTTTATTTGAATTTATTTATTTATTTATTACTTATTTATTTTATATTTACAGTATTTCCGTAAAAATCTCCACTAAAATCATTCACATTACATAATAGAAGTTTCATTTGAAATGCAATATCACTTCTCAGTCTTGCTTAATGTTAAAATTCATTGCTGATTAGTTTCTAAATATAAGTATACAACATTTTTCTTAATTCAACAGTTTACACTTCAAGATTAACACTTAATTTTTTTACATTACTCTCAACAAATAAAAGAAATGAAGTTTGAATTATAAATAATTTTACCCCTTTTTTTAAGTGAAATATCTAATGTAAACTTTTTTTAATTGTATATAATTTCTTATAGATACCTTAAAAGAAAATCTCTTTTAGATTAATAATATATACTTGAAGATCTCGTCTGAATAGCTTGTCATTAAATTAATAGAAATTTCATTCTAGTTTATTGATATTAAATTCAACTTTTATTTTATGTGCAATATCTCATTTAAGTAAAGAAAATTTTCTTTTAAAAATGATTTTTTGCATACTTTTAATCTAAGCGAAGTATCTTAACTAAGTTTTTCTTAATTTAACTCATTAGTTGTTTAAAGGCCTCGACATAATTCATTCACATTGCACTCATAAATTGCGTCATAAATTCGAGTAGCATGCGAAACACTTTCGTTCGATTTGTTTGATGTAATATGACAGAGATTGTCATCATAATCTATTTACTTATCACGATTATTGGCTTCTATTTTGAGGAATCAATGTATTACTATACGCGATGTTGAAATTACGCGTTAGTTTTTCACAGCTATTTATAGACGACAAAAACTGCGTAATGGGGTTTTGTGATCGGCGTAGAGCAAAATTCCAATTTCAATTCCGATTCGAATCAGAAATCGGGGTCTGGAAAATGCTGATACGTACATACATACAACGTAACGTATGTACTTTGTTTTCCTGATTAAACTGGCATTTTCATTGCGTAGTTTGCTTTAGCAAGTTGTTGCCCTCTGTTTTAGTTGCTGATGCTGTTGTTGTTAATATTTTTGTGTGTGGCTGTAAACTACGCAATTGATGAAGTGTAAATGAACGTAAACGTTGCAATCATTAAGCGAACGCGTTGCGTCTGCTCGTCTGTCTGTCTGTCCGTCCGTCTGTCTGTCTGGTCGTCGCTTGTCGTCGCTGCGGCCATATGCCATTTGTATCTGTCAGATACTTTTGCGCGTTCGCCTGATTTATGAACTGCAACAACAACAGCAGCAGCAACGTCGACAATTACCGTTGCCAATTGTTTGTGTGTGTGAGCGAGTAAATTGTAAAATGTAATTTCATTGTATAATTAATAATTAAATGGCGAAATCGTCGCGCCCTGTCACCCAAAAATAAACATTTCAACTCTCGCAATGCCAAAAATAAATCACATTTCAAATGCTCCGTTCGATAAATTGTCCATTAGCTGCCCTCTCTAACAAATTGAGCTGCTGCCATCAATTGAATGCCGATCGCAGATCGAAGATCGGACACATAAAAGCCGTCAAAGTGGATCCAATCGAGAGACACGTGTGTGCCCCCAAAATAGAGAAAATAAGAGAACTACAATCGAATGCGCTCGACTGTGTAATACCGGCTACCTTTTCTCAATAAATGCATAACATTGCACTATTCTTTTAAGAATATACCAAATTAATATTTAAAAAATACCAAAATATACCAAAGACTATATTTGGTATATCAATATCAAATATATCAAAGGCTATATTTGGTATATTGATTTAGTACTACATTCAAAATATACCGTGGAGTACAAAATATACCAGATCCACAGTCAAAGTAACTATGGTAGGTAGGTATTCATCGTGCGGTATTATTCTTACAATATACCAAATTAGTATTTCTAAAAAATACCAAAATATACCAAATGCTAGATTTGTTATATCGATAATTTATTGCATTCCAAATATACCTTAGCTCTATAGGTTTATCTTTTATAGTCATTCAGATCCAGTGATTCATAGGGTCAGACGGACAGACGGACAGACACACATACATATATATTTTATGGGGTCGCAGATCACTTCTACTACTTATAATACATTTACTAGAGGCACAAAGCTACCCTTCTTAACTATGAGTAGCGGGTATAAATACTTCGAGTCAAGTCGAGACGCCAATTAACATGATGCGTACTTCAATTTGTGCAATTGACCGATTCTCGGTTTGGGAGCATTAAAAATAGTTTTTCAATATTTATTTTTGGCCATAAGCAAACGTCATTGTCGCCTTTTGCGCTTTGATGTTTATTTTTAGCTGCCAAAGCCAAATGGCTTGGACAGATTTACAAAGTTAAGTGGTTGTTTGTTGTGTTAATAACATCAACAACAGCAGCACAAAATTAAAAAAGAAGAAAGAAAAAAAGAAAAGAGTTTCGAGTAGGGTCAAAAACTGGCTAATGGAGATAGGAACAAACTAAAGTTGATAATGGATTCGTTGATTGATTGCCAGGTGCAAGCGAACTGTCAAGTAGTCAAAATAGATAAATGAACCAGCTGCAAGTGAACGTGTGGGAACTATTTTCATTGAGGCCAACTATTTATTAATTAAAAATCTTATTCATATAGTGGTATTCTAATCATCTACTGTATTTTTTGTTTATTCATTCATTAATGTGTGATATTTATAGCCCACTTTTGATAACATTTCATTTCAAATTGATTTCATTCACTCCTTGCACCTTCAATGCAGCCTCATTCAGTGTGTTTATCAGACTGACCTTGAGCCAACAAAACGCGCTTATCTAATACATTGGCAAAAACAACAACAACAAACAACGGCAGCAAAAATAATAAACAAATAAAAAATATGCAAAACAGTTTTGCAGGTGCACCTCAACACGGGAGAGACAAGTGAGAGATTAGCACAATCGAATAAATAATTCATTAAATAATCCGCACAAAAACGGAAATGTAAAAAATCACAAAATTTGTTTTGAGGCCAATCTAAAAATACAACAACAAACAAGAAAGAAATGAAAAGGAAAGAATCAACGTCGCTAAACATTTGTATCAATAGTCATAAATTTCTACACGTGCCTCGAGGCAAGCGAATGTTTATGTGTGTGTGCGGATGTGCGTGTGTGTGTGCGTGTGTGTCAGCTGACGCTTGGGCATGAGTGTAACATGAAATCGTTTTCCCTTGAAGAGTTCAATTGCTCACCTGTTGCATGGCCACGCGCTCAATAATAATAATAACAGTATGAGCAACAACAACAACAACAACAACAACAGCATGAATTTTATGGTGCTCCAATTTTTTTTTTTGTACTTTTGTTTATATTTTGCACTTTCTGCCGGCCGCGCCTCCTTATCGGGCCCTTATCACCCTCTCTAGTCGATTTTTGTTTTTGGCACTTCGGACTTTTGTTGACATTGAGCTCGATAAAGATACGACCTCATTTTATATGACAGAGCGCGGGTTTCACCCCGCTAGACACCAAAAAAAAAACTATTTGCTTTATTATTATAAAGATCTCTTACGCTCCATAATTCCACTCTGCAATCAAAAAAAAAAAAAAATGGAATGGAATGGAAAAAAAAGCTCTGCTCTCTTATGAGATAACTAGCATAGCTGAAATAAACAATTAACGCTGACTTGTAGAATAAACTAACGATGACTAAGACTATTTTTTTTTAGTTTTATAATTCTCACGATGAGGTGAAGGAACTACTAAAACTACTAAAATTTAGAATCAGTCAAGCACATGTCTGTAACCTGGCTTGTGCCGAGCATTATGGCATCTTCGACTCGGTTTCAGATTCATTTTCAATCTGAGAGTTTAGTTTGTATGTGTGTGTGTATAGTCAGCCCACTATCAGCTGTTGTCCCTCTCCTTGGTCAGTTCAATGCCGCGTCTCGCTGATCGTCTGATCATGCGCTTCGTCGTTTCGTGTCTTGTGCCTCGGTTCAGGTGAAAATCCCAGAGACTTTGTTCCCGTTTCTCGTTTCTCGTGGTTGTTTGCCGAGTGCGTGACTCGGGCACGCGTTTAACGCGCGGAATTTTTTTCTTTCTGTAGTTCGCTTCGAAGCACAACACATAACCACAACAACAGCAACAACAACAGCAATAATAATAACAACACGCGTAATGAATTCGAAATTAATACATTTTTATTTGCTGATTGCTGATAATCAACTTTGATTTGCTGCCGCCTCGTCTCTCTCTCTCTCTCACTCTTCTTCTGTCTTTCTTGCCGCATTTTTTCGCTTTGTTGTGAAATTTCAGTTTAGTTTTGTCACCCTCTTTTAATTAGTTTTGCGCTAATAGATAGACAAAGACAACGAAGAACGACAAACGACAACCAAAACAAATGCTAATTTTAACCAAAAATAATTCATGATACTCTCCATAAACAAGCACAAGCCCAACAAACTAAACAATAATAAAAACAAGTGTTGCCTTTTTTTTCTCGAACTCTGCTCAATGGGAAGACACCCTGCAGATAAGAACTGGATGCTCAGATAGAAATCTGGGTAAACACTCGATTGTTGTGAAATGATTTGGAAATTCCGTTAATAATAGAGGGAATTCGCCAGCAATTGGATAATTATTATATTAATTAAATCATTAAGATATTGTTAGAATTCTATAGAAAAAAATTATTAACTTAGGTTAGAAATTCAACTTGAGATTAGAAAGATTGCAATAAGATTATCAGCTGATCTTATAATAGCGACAATTTCACAGGAATTATAATTCAAGGTCACAAATATTCTGTACCAATGAGAATCTAATTGGTTGAATGAAATTATAGTATATGAATGAATTTCTAGTATTTTTTATAAATGCGCTTTTGATTAATAATTTTATACGCGACAGGATTAAATTCTTTGTATTTTCAATAAAAAATATGTTTTTGATGAATAATAAACCAAACTATAAATGTAATAAATGAAAATAGTACATATTTTAGCTTATTAATACAATTTTAATTTATAATAAACTATTTCTGTTAATAAATTCATAGTCTTTGTAATTAATTCACATATTTTCGTTTAATAATAAACCATTTCTATAAGTGACATCTTTGTATTTTAGGTAATTAAATACCATTTAATATAAAATATACCAATTCCAGAAATGACTTAAATAATTTTCTAGTATTTTCAATGATTACACATATTTTTGATGAATAATAAGACAAACTATAAATATAATAAATGAATCTCAAATAGTATGAAATAATAAATATATTTTTAATTAGTAATAAACCATTTCTATAAATGACATGAATACATTTACAGTATTTTTAGTAAATAAATACTTTGTAGTTAATAATATGTTAATTCCAGAAATGACTCAAGTAAGTTTCTAATATTTTTTATTAAGCTATGAAACACATTTTTGTATAATAATAATAAACCATTTCTATAAATGACGTAATTTCAATTATAGTTTTTTGTTTAAATATACATTTTAAATAATTATTTACTTATTTAGAAATAATACATTTTTAATAATAAACAGCCGATTCAATAATTTGTACCATATTTTAGTATATAAATACTTATTAATTAATTATATACCAATTCCACAAATGACTTAAATACTTTTTAGTATTTTTATGTAATAAACATATTTTAGTTAAATATTGAATTAATTTTATATATGAAACATTCTGATGCTTTATAAAAATATGGAAATATTTATTAGCGATCAAAATTCAGAACTTTCATTTCAAAGCGTCGCAAATTCCCATTTCCAGCCCCAGCAGGGTATACTGATAAAAGTGAAATGAAAATGAATTGCACATGTCTCGAGTGTTATGTTTTTTTATTGCAACTCGTGCTTATTACGTGACTTCTATATCTGCATACACACTCGTTAGATACGGGGATTTACGGGGCATAGACCCACAGAGAACTAGTGAAGTAGAATCAAAGCCAAAGCTACCCCATGCGCTATTATCAGATGTGGGCGTGTACTACACATCCATCATCATCAAAACATATTTGCACAACTTATTTGGTGGCTTTCGACTGTGTCTTGGGACTTTGCTTGACTTTTGTCTGCCTGATTTGTGGATGACTGTCTGACTTACCGTCTGACTGACTGCTGATTTCCAATTGGCACATGAGAATTTGATCAAGTGATCGCACGTGAGCGACATTGAAGTATTTGCTGCAAAAATTGAGAAATTTTCGCTTTATTATATTAACATAAATAATTTGTGCTTGTTTACGCTACAATTTTTTTAGTGCGCTGTTTATTTATATTTTCAAATGGAATTTTGACATTTAGCGAAAGTGTAGATATTAAATTTTGTGTCTTGTGGTTTGGCATTAAGAAACTATTTTAATCGGTGGGTGACAATTGCTCATCAATTACTTTTTATTGACAACAACAAGTCGATGACAGCTGCAGCAAATTAACATCACGTGCTACATAAAATTGATAATGAATTTTCTTAAATTAAAATTTTACTTTTTACTTTGAGAATATTCACAATTTGAGAGTCGTTTCTTTTATTGATGTTTTCATTTTTGTTTGTGCTTTCATATTTTGTGTGTTGTGTGTGGGTTTAGTGTGTGGGGCTTTTATTGCATTTTCGGTGTGGGGGCAAACAACAAATAAACAAAAATTCTTGTTTTGCTCAAAATTTTCGCATTTTATGCGTTTTTCTGTGAAACGTGTGGCATTAAATCGCACACTGGGATTCGCAAATTGTGGCTGCTGCATTTCTAGCAAACTTATTTTTGGCTACCCCCAAAAAGAAACTTGTGTAATGCAATCGTTGAACTTGCTGTGTTTTTGGAGATCAATGTGGCTGGCAAACATCTATTTTTGGAGGGTCATAGGAATCAATTATTTTTCGCTAGTCTTGGAATTTCAACTACACAGAACAATCAGCTGGCAAAAAGTATTCCCCTGAGAACAAAACCCGCAGAAAATCAACGAATTCTCATTCTGAGAAAGTGCTCGAGTCAAACACGTGCCCCTCATTGCACGTCATATGTGCTGCGTGTGCGTATTATTCATGAGTAGAACACGCATACGCCTCGTGTGTGTTGGTATTTCAAGGCAATGCGCCGCGTACTATCACTCATACGTCATGTTGTACGCACGTATCGCGCGCATCGATCGCAGTCTCACTCTCTGAGTGTGTGTGTGTATGTTTCTTCCCATATTGAGTTTCGCATGACGCGCTGATCAATAGAAAACGCCGACGCGGCACAAAAGAAAAACCACTTGTGAGAATACAACATTGTAGTAAGGGAATGCCTTCTTCCCCTTTAGGCTGTCTGTGAATGTAAACATTAGCTAACAAATAGATGCACACACGCCACAAACAAACGTTGCACGCCCACATCGAATGCCATCCGACTGTCTGTCTGTCTGTCCGTCTGTCCGTCTGTCTGTCTCTCTATTGGTGTCTGCTCCATTTCTGACCGCACGCGCAGCCTTTGATCGCCATATGCAAGACGTCAACGTTGCGCGCAACTTGAGCTGACCGAGCCAAAAACAACACAACACACAGTTTGCCACTGTCTGTGATCGCATTTTCGCACCAATTTTAGCATTCAGTTTTTAGATTTTTGTGTTGTCCTCCTTCAGACGTTGCACAGCTCACTTTCACCCCAGGTTGCTTCCTTCTCGCTTTCTCGCACTCGCACTCTCAATATCAATCTGAATCAGAATCTGAATCTGAATCGCTCGGCTCGCTTCGGTCTGGTCTGTTCTGTTCTGGTCTCTGTGTGGGATCTTGTTTATGCGAATTCCATGTTATTCTCGTAATAACTGCGGAGGCCGTCGCCCCGTCGGCATTTGGCATATCGTATTCTATGGGGCCAGAGAGAGAGAGAGAGACAGAGAGAAAGAAGGGGAGGCATGGGTTCGTTTGCTAGTTGTAGCGCGTGTGCAGGTTGTTGATTTATTTTGCTGACTTTTACACATTGTCTTTGGACTTGGGAATGCTTCTTCAACGTCTCGCGAATATTCTGCAAATGTTGCATTCTTTCTGAGAGTTGTGCAATCATCAGTCAACAAATTTTTGTATACATTTATTTCGCTTTCAATTGCATAATCGAAGTTGTTTTTTATCCACCACCATCGATTTGCATTACATGACTACGCTACTTAATAACCTCATCATTAAGTTATGAATAATAATTAATCGGCAGGCCCGACACAAACAGTGTTGAGTTCATTTCGATATCATGACGAAATATTGCTGCTGAAAACAAAAATTGTTAATTCAACAATTCTTCGTGCAGACACATATAAGATTGTATTAGCAAGAAGTGTAATTTCAGCTGATAGAGACGGCTTATAAAAGAGAATTTTAGCTGCCATCAATTTCCATCATTCGAGTGCTGAATCAATCAATCTTTTTCCCAGAATAAAGTTTTC
Source organism: Drosophila albomicans (assembly GCF_009650485.2). NCBI lineage: Eukaryota > Metazoa > Arthropoda > Insecta > Diptera > Drosophilidae > Drosophila > Drosophila albomicans. Next base: position 42,664,679 of record NC_047629.2, on the reverse strand, counting down.
CAAGCACAACTATCAATTTGCCTAAGAAAAGATATGAAAAATTAGTATTGAATTTATCTATTCAAAACTATTATTCTTGGAAAAGTAAATATGGAAATCTTATATGCAAAAGTATTAATTTTTTATACGTATACGTAATCTTCAAAATCAAAACTTGCAACTAGGAATTCAATCATCAAAATCATTATGCTTGCATTAACTGAGAGTTATCTGCTCAATTTGATGTAAATGCTTATTTATTTGTTGCTCCGTTACATGAGGCGTATACGCAATTTTTCGGGGGGATGCTGCCACAGATGTGTTATGATCGACCCTTTTGTTCACAACACATACCCCTTTTTTTCTTTCTTGGTTCTGCTTTTGCTTTTGTGTTTTATATTTGTTGCCTGGTTTTGTGCAAAATTTATGATGCTCGTTTAAACTTGACTCATTGCTTTCGTTGTTGCTGTTGTTGTTGTTGTTGCTTGTAAACAAACGCGTTAATAGTTTGCCATTTGTTGTGAACGCACTTGCTGTTGTTTTTATTGTTATTGTTATTGTTAGTGTTATTGTAGTCTTTGCAACTCTTTCTTCGTCTTCCCTTTTCAACACTCATTTATTGTTTAATTCGGAGTTTGTTGTTGCTGTTGTCTCTGCTCATTTCGACGGCCACGTGCCGCAAATAAAAATTCTATTGACCCTAGGCAAATATTGACAAAATTTGCACGATCCCCGAGAAGCTGTCAGCCAACTGCTGCCTTTAGGCCTTTATTTGATTTTTGATTTTGTTCCTTCTTCTTTTCTGTGTTTTTCTTAAAGCATTCGCACAGCTTCGAAAAAACGCGTTGTTTTGATTCTTGAGAAATCTCTTGGGACGCATTGACTTTGGCCCCCAATTGACAAATGACGTCAGTTGGCGACGTTGTCTTTGATGGAGAATCGACAGAAATAGTACGGCCTGATAACACAGGTATTTTATCAGCGAAAATACAGCGAAAATGTTTTTTTTTTGTTTTGTTCTACTCATGCGAGCGACTAAAATAGCGGCAAACCAGATAACTGATAGCCAGATGTTTGCCATTCATACCGAGTGCGAGTACGAGTACAAAAATGAATATGAGAATGAATATACAATATACAAAATATTAAAGTACAATATCAGCTGCTGTTCACGAAGGCAAATGCGTTCGAATTTGAATGCCATCCGGAAGACACGTGCCCGAAAATTTCATAGACATGATTGACTTAGATAGACAGCTGACTTAGTTGAATGCTCTATGTGCTGTTTGGCTTTTTCCATCTGCCCACTTTGATGATGATGATGAAATGTGACCTAATTCTGATAGCAATCGAAAGGGAAAGTTTGTTCTCTCTATACTAGTAGAGAACTATTTGAATGATTTTGGTGTGTGTGAAACCTCTTTCAGTACTGCGTTAATTTAACGCAACAATTCGCAGACAATGAACATAAAACAGTGTCATATCTTAATGAACTTGGAGTCTAATCAAATCATCTCTCTCTCTCTCCCTCATTGTTGTTGTTTTTCCCTCTCATTTAACTCGCATACTCATATATCGCATTTATACTAAGTTATGTTTGTTTATACGCTCATGTATTATTACGTCAGTGGAGAGAATTTTTGAGGAAATTTAATAATCATAAAAACAAAAGCGCAGGCACGCAAAAAGAAAAGGCGAATAAATGACGAGAATATGTACTGAAGAAGAGCAAGAAGAAGAAGACGGAGAAGAAGAAGATGGAAAGAGTCAACGCGGCATGACAAATGTGCGATAGCGTTAAATAATTTTTATGATGCGTTCGCAATAAAAGTGGGCGATGGGGCAGAAGCTACGCATATGTACCATATAGTACACTCCTCTTCCCTCCCCAAACACACACTCACACACGCTCACACAGACTCTCATACTCTGAAACATTTTAGTGAAACGAGCACACTGCACAAAAATTTAAACAAGCGACAAGCTTGATTATAATTAATAATTAAAGTTTATGTTTATTATATTTTTGAAATTTAAATAAATTTTAAAAATATTATATTAAAAAGAAGAACTGCCCATTTAATTCTTTCTGAATTCTATAATATTATATAAAGAAGGAATTAAATGGGCAGATCTTCTTTGTAAAATTCAAGAACTTTAAAGTATTTTATTAGAAAATCAATATAAGTTTTATAAGTGATTTGTTTGCGAAGTAAATTTATTTATAATTTAATATTTGGATTTTTGTGTAATTAATTTATATTTTAAGTATTCTAAAAAATATAAAATTTTATTGTTAACATTAAAGTTTAAATTTAAATAATTACATAAGTAGTAAAAACATATTATCAGAAAAATATATTGAGTTTAAATTAATAATATTTAAAAATTCGGGCAGTTAAAGTCATTCAAAAATGTTGTAATATTGTAATTAGTACAGAAAAACACAACAACAAGATATTACAAATCTGAAGATATTTAAAGAGTTGGCAAATAATCACCATATCTTCGTTTTAAGTAGATTAGAATAATACATAATTTGCTTGGAAAAATGCTATTCGTGTTAAAAGTTACTTGATTTTTTTTTACAAGAAGTTTTGTATTAAAATGAAAATTTTTTTTTTGTTTATTAATATGCAAGTAATTAAGAAATAGAGCATTTTGATTATTAAATATTATTGGAATTTTTGGTTGTTAATTTCGAAGCTGTTTCTGTTTAAATATTTTTTTGTGATCTTTTGAAATTAATAGTTTTTAAAAAGATTAAATTTTGTTTTTATTTTTAGGTAAATATTGTTTTATATATTATTTTTGGCATTTAATTTCGCTCAGTGCGCACCGCGTCTTGTTGCTCTCCGTCGTCATCTGCTGTCGTTTGTCGTTTGTTTTGCTGCCTTTCCGCAGCGTTCCCTCTTCCTCTTCCTCCTCTTTCACCTCTTCTGCCTTCTCCCCCTGTCCATTGGCGTCTCGCTCGTTGACTAATCAGCGGCACGTGTTTTTTCTGCAACATTGTGACAATTTCCTCTTCGCCTTTTCGCACTTCGTATCGCTTTTCTTGCCATACTTTGCTTTATTGTTGCTTTCTTACGTGTGTTTGCCATCGTCAGTTGCCCGTTTTGTCGTGTTTTCTTTATTTGAGCATTTCACTTCTCGCTGCTGTTTGCTGTTGTTTTCGGCTTGATGTTGCTTTTGTGTTAAGTGCTTAATTTGTTTATCTAAAGCAGAGAATGCAACCATTGCGGAAATACGTGCAGCCCGTGTCTATACATGCCACACCCCTTCACACCCCCTCACTCACGCCCCCTCCTTCATAATTTGAAAAGCAGTCTGTGTTTTGTTTGTTTATCGTTTTTTAATTCTGCACATATTTCGCCGGTTAAGTTTTTGTAAATCCCCCCGCCAGACACTAAGAAAGGAAAGGAAAGAACTATGCAACAAAAAAAATTTGACAAATTGCTTTCGTTGTGGGTGGAAGAGAGAATTTTTGAGTTTTTGTTTACCAACTGCTTAGAAGTAGTTTTGTGGCGACTTAGTTTCGAAATAAGGTCGCCAGGTAGAGCTGCAGACGTTTGCCTCGTGTATTGACGTTTGGAATGTGTCAAAAGTGCTTTGAAGTTGCTTCCGTCAATGATAAGAGAAGGACAGACGGTCGGCGGACGGGGGTTGTCCCATTATTTCTATTTTTCTTGCGCTCGTGTTCATAATATATTGTGTATATTGCGTATACGACAAGTGAAAGCGGAAATGTTTTGTGGCCGCACACGCCCGATATTAGATAATAAAACGACAAGACAACATAGCTATCATTTGGCTATTAATTGCCAATGAGAATATCGACTATACAATTTTTATGGTTGCGACTCAATTTTTTTATTTGCCAAGCTTTTTGCTCAATTATTTAAAGTACGACTGAATTAAATACGAAATTAGTTGCAGTTTCAAATGGAAATTATTTTAATCGAATTCCGACATTAAATTAAATATGATTTAAGGTAGCAAAACAAAAAATGGATGATATAACAAAGCAATCTGTTTGTAATAATAGTGAAAAAATCTAAGAATGATAGAATAGAAGTGTGTTCGACTGTGAGATACCCGCTATCCATTTTGAATAAGAGCAAATTGATGAAGAATTGTGCTTAAATTATACCGAACTGTAAAAATACCAACAAATATTATAATATAATATACCATATAATAATATAAAATATACCATAAGCTATATTTGGCATATTGCTATAGATATTAATGGTAACAATCTGATATATATTGTACTCTATGGTATATTTTAAGTAGTTTTACATTCAAAATATACCGTAGAGTACAAAATATACCAGATTGTCAATATCATATCATTACCAATATACCAACAATATCTTTTGGTATATTTTTAGTATTATTGAGGTATATTAATTTGGTATATTGTTAGTTGTCCTGCGTGCAAACATAGTGGGACTATAGTCTCTGAGATCTAAGTTTTCATACATTAGTTATACTACCCTTCTATCCTATAAGCAGCGGGTATAAAAAACAGAGCATTGAAATTATGGACACGCGTTGGAAATTGAAACTTGAATTGAATGACCACAACAATTGCATAGTTTATTTATTTACAAGTTACAAATGTGTATGTGTGTATGTGTGTTGTATATGTTATTTTGTGGTCTCTGCGTGGTCTCTGAAATCGACGCCAATCATCCTCCAATTGTCCGCTCAATTTACTAGAAATGGGGTTACACATACTGCCAACTAGTAACTGCGTTTTAAATGGCAGCTAAAAGCTAACGGCTTGTCACATATTCCAAAAATAATGCGCAAATTGAATTCGAATTGTTTTGGTTGCTCCTGTTCGCTGGTTTCGATTCTTCTCTTTTGTTGTTTTTTTTGTCGATTTGGGAGCAAATTGTAAATTGTAAATTGATATGAACTGTCATACAAAAACACAAACACAAACACAAACAAACAATCGCAATCATCCGCAGCGACGAACTATGAACAGCGGATTCAACGTAATTGGCGCAATTTGGTACTACGGATGGAACCAACTGAATGTGAATGAGAATGTGAATACGAATTTGAGTATGAGTATGAGTATGGGAATGCAGTTGGTTGGCTGGTTGACAACCCAGTCAACCAGTCAGTCACAATTGAAATCTCAAACTCATGGCAATGACACACTAAATGTGACAACAACAATGCAAACACAAAACAAAACAAAACAACAATAACAATAGAACCGCAATCGAAATGTATCGACATAAGCGCCACACACACACACATAGCCACTTACACACGTAAGTTCAAATTCCTCATAAAGAAATCATAAATTACTACGAATTTGTTACACACTTTTTTTGTTGAACAAATAAAAGTATTTAACTATGCTATAAATAATTCTTTCAATTGCCATATTTTTGATGCAATTGTTACAATTGTTTTTAGCTATCGTTTTTCATTGTTCTACATCATATTAATTCTGTATAGATTTTTTCTTAGCAACTTATAAATTTTCCTATGAATAATTTCTTAAATTCCCATATTCTTGTTACAATGTAATATTAAATATGTAGTTGAACTTTCTATTGCAATATTGTTGAAATTGTTCTTTATTCTTCTCATAATTTTTGCTTATTTATTTTTTCATAAAAACATTGAAATTTGTGTAACAAAATTATTCTTTAGAATATAATTGAACTAGTACTATTAGTTCTCATTTTTAAGTCATATTCATTCTGTCTATTTATTTTCGTGGCCAGTTCCTGATTTAATTTTTTCAAAATTTTTTAATAAATGAATTTTTAATCCCATACTAAAACTATCTAGCTGAATTTTCTTTTACAATATTGTTGAATTTTTAACAGATTTAGAAGTTTTTCATCAATAATTTAGTTATATTTTTATGTATTAATTTAATGCTTTCAAATATACATTAGTAAACATTTTTATTTACATTTTTTATGGTTTCCTAATATTTATTTATCTTGAGAATTTACACATGTTTGTTTTAATATTACATTCAAAATATACTTTTAACTTTTTGGTATTAAAAGTTTTGCTATTAATTTTAGATATTTTCTTAGCAACATTGTCATCTTAAAATTTTAATTTATATAGTTTTCTTTAATTTGAATATTTTAGTTATAAATTTGTATTTTACTCATTTCATTTAATTTTTTCATTTTATATTTAATTTTTGTGCATCTGTAAATTGTTTTTCTTTGGTTAAATTTTTCTTACAATATTTGTAGCTTTTGTTTTTGATTATATAATTCTCATGAATTCTGTGTAGATTTTTTTCTTAGCAACTTCCTCGTTTAATGTATTCCATGTAAGAAGATTGAATCATTGCTTACATTAATGGCTTTAATTTACATTAATTAAAAGCTAATAATTATAAACAGGTTTTCGCAGCTAGACAGAGCACAGATTGAGAAGGTTTTCGGTTTGCAGTTGTTAATCAGTTGACAGCGTTGATGCCTTGATTAAAATCCGATTTATTAGCTTGTTATTTAAATATTTTCCCTGTCATAATAGTTTGATCTCGTGTGGTTTTCAGTATTTATAAAAAAAAAAAACAACAATTGAAATATTGATGTTGTTTTAATGTGCTTTCATTAAAACTCTTGTTGAACTTTAGACTTTTGCGTGGTATAGAAAACGTTTGTTTATATAATTTTCCACAGAGAGAAACAGCTGTCTCACTGCGATTGTCAGCCCACTCGGTTGCTAAAAGGGACTATATCAAAATGCGCTTGGTAATTGCCACTTTTGGGTTATTCGTATGTACTTCAAGCCCAAGTCCAAATATTGTGAACAGCAAAGCACACCTACATATGTATATGAACAGCGACAACAACTGTGCTACTATAATGTATGAGATAGCAGTTACAGATAGAGATAGAGACAGACAGAGAGAGAGAGAGACACGTATGAGTACATGCCACAATGGTTGGGGCACATTTGCACTTTGCCCATAAATGGCAATGCCAATCGACGACGCCAACGCCAAAGCATTAAAAAAAAAAAAAAAACAAAACTAAAAACGCTTACTACGAAGCTGAAGCTTTCATTCATAAAATCGCAAAAGGAAGCAGCGACGTTGACTGCGACGCGGACTGCGACTGCGACTGCGACACATGCCCAAATTTGTGGCATCCGCCGTCGATTCGTGAGCGGGCGATTAGACAGCGAAACAGCCAACAGCAACAGCAACAGCGACAATGACAGCGAACAGTGAACAGCAAACTGTGAGTCGACCTCATTCCCCCCGTCAAACACATACACACACACACAAACATACACAGTCAAATGCTAATTAATATTTTGGTTTTGTTTGTCGCCGCTTTGCTCCGCTGTCTCTCAGTGTGTGTGTTTTTTTTGTGAATGAGACCAGAGACCGGCCCCGGGTCCATTCATCATCCGAGACGAGCGTCGCGTCGCTTGGCGTCGAAACCATTCACGAATACACATTCATGCTTACAGAACGTTGACAGGTCTCCGAAGTCCGGACTCCGGAACTGGGCGCTTTGCTGCGGTTTACAGTGACTAGCGATGCGATCAGTGCCGGATTAGATCAAAAGCAAAGGTCAGTTATTCTCTTTCTCTATCTATCTCTCTATCTGAGTGTACATTTCCAATTCCAATTTCCAATTCCCATTGTCTGTCTGGCTGGGCATTGCCAGTTAACCAAGTGACCCGCAAATTTCTCAGGTAAACTGCAATACAACAATACAAACTGCAGTGTCATGCACAGCGGCTGTGATCATCATCGATAAAGTGCGGGTTCAGTTCAGTCAAATAATTGTGTGTACTATATGTATGTGTACACAGCAAGAAAAGAAAAAAATTTATTATAAAAACTAGAATTGTTTCATTTTATTTTTGGTTTACAATCTATAATTAAGATCTGTTCATCCTAATTTAAGATTGTTCGTTATAGGTTAAATTTTGATATATTTGAGTAATTATTATAAAATTTTGATTTGAGAGTTTATTTTTTGCGTTCAATTTTGATATTTTTATGAAAGAAATTAAAGTAACGATAGAATTTGATATTAGTTTATGAATATGTCTTTTGGGTTTTTTGACATTTTTCTGTTCTTATCATTCTTCTTTAATCAATATAGCACTTAAATCTTAAGAATAGGGAATTTATAATTGTTACCGTTTTAAACTTAATTAAACAATATGATTTTTGATTTAAGAATTTCTTCGTCTATTTCAATTTTTTAAAATTTCAGAATTTCAAAAATGTCTAGTATATGGTTGACTTTTCATCTCACTTTAAAAATGTATATTTTGTGTTAAGTTTTGACATTTCTTCATACTTAAAATAAGAATCAATAAATAAAGGTGGAATTTGATCTTTGTTTAAAAATTTGTCTTCTGAGTTCAATTTTTGATATTTTTCCATTCATAAAATAAATTGACATTGGAATTAAATTTTGACATTGTCCAAATTTTCAAGTTATTCTTGATTTCAGAGCGTCCTTTTTTTCTGTGAAATTTTAAAACTTTTAAACGCATTCTTTATTTTGACATTTTTGAATTTCAAAAATATTTAATACAGAACTAATGTTAAATTTTGAGCTCGATTTACGAATCTATCACTTTTGATATTTTCCCATTTCTGTAAAAAGAATTTGGAATCTGAAATTATTGTAGAGTTTTCATCATTATCATCACCTCTCAAAAACATATTATTTATTTTATCGCGATTATTTTCTGTTTATAGTAATAACATTTTTGAACACATAACATATTTCAACATATTTCAACTTTTTGTATCTTCGAACTTAAAAAATGTATAATTTATGTACTGTTTTGAGCTCGATTTAAAAATTTGAATTTTTGGTTACATTTTAATATTTTTGCATTCTAGAAATTAGAATCTGGAATCTAGAATTATTGTATGGTTTATGATATTATCATGTTTCAAATACACATTATTGATTTCAACACGTGTTTTTTTCTGTGTAATAATGACATTTTTAAAACACATTCTTCTCTTGACAAAATGGTGAAACGCTTGCGGCGCGATAACAATTACGTAGTATGATTTTGGGTTATCGATCTTTTTCCGGCTAGCTCATTAATGGGCTCGGGGACAAAACCATTTACGAGCCGGCGAGATTAATGGCCTTTTTTCTGGCCATCGGACTGTGAATGGCTTTTACATGGCTATCTGGTGGCGCATTATTGACGATCTCTTTCGAGAGACACGTGTAATGAAATGACCCATTAAATAAGCCTCATTGAATAATCGACGAAATTCACAAATGTTTCAGGTAGAAGTCGACTTGACTGTTGAATGTGTTTGTTTGGTAGCCATTCAGTCAGTCAGTCAGTCAGTCAGCAGCTAGTCAGCAGTTTGCTGATCAACTGATTATAATGATATATTATTGGGTATATTATCAAATAGTATAGACATGAGGTTTAGTTGCCAGCCACTTTTTGATTTGAAGAAGTGTGGGAATTCGCATTAACGTGGCTAATACACGCATCAGGCAGTGAGAGTGACCCAATTAGATGATTTTTATTGGGGGGGAGCCTAACAACATACTATTATAACATATATTGACAGTGATGAGACAGTGTGCTCTGCAATTAACACAGTCTGGATTTCGCTGTTCGCTGTTTTGGGTCTATTTGCTGCCATGTACCAGATTCTCAAAAGTTACTTAATCAAAATGTAAGTTAACTTATGTTAATGGTGTTGATAATCTAATGAAGATATATAATAAACTAGATTTAAAATTTGAAATTCAGCATATTTTTCCAGACTGAATGGTTAATTTTTCATGCTGCTTATAAAAAATGTAAATATCTTAAATATCAAATATTTCTTATATTATATTTATAAGATGAGACGGATAAAAATGATTTTAGATTACATAATTTTAATGTTAAATAAATATGTATGTTGAAATAAATATATTTATGTAATGATAAAAAATAGAAATGATTTGAAATTGTATAGCAAAGCGACTCTTCATAATTATTTGCTGATGCTGTGTCAAATACTCTGTTCTAATTAAATCACTACTACGTAGTCTTAAAAGTAATTAAAGATGATCTAAAAGAAATGCTTTAACTGTGATATAGAATATTTATTTATTTAACTTATTTTGCATTTAATTGTATATGTTTGCTTTTAAAGAAAAAGAGGAGATTTATTGGGTACTGTCTCAAGTAATATAAATAGCCAAGGACTTAAAATTTAATATTTAAAATGTATTTACCAAAACGACATTATTTTATGGTATGTATTTAGTTATTAATGTTCAAGTAAATCTCAGCGTTCTTCAAATTGGTGATAGATAATCTAATAGACATTGACATACATAATATTTATTTATTTATCTAGTTTCACTATAATTATTTACTGTCGATTCCTAACGTAATACTTGCAAATTATTTGCACAAATATATTTAGGAAATGATGTAAATACTCGTATAATATAAGAGGTTTAAGATTGACTACTTAAAATGAATTTACTTAAACGACTCATCATGTGGCTAATTTATTTATATATTAATTTCCAAGTAATTGTCCGCTTTCCCAGAAATGTTTTTCACTTAGTCTTCAATATAATGGCAGATGGCATAATAGATATGATATAGACAGAAAAGATCTTCAAATTAGTATTGAAAATTTATTTTCTAAATTTGTTGAAGCTACCGTAAATTATTTATTTATTTTTTGATCAGAAAGCTCTTGTCTTTATTCCTAGAAGTGTTTTCCACTATGTGTTTAAATTTATGACAGTTGACCTAATAGATATAATGTGGATTAGTATTTTAAATTTATTAACCTAATTCAATCATTATTATTATTTCCTGCTACCGTGAAATATTTTTATATTTATGTATTTCAAATTAATTCTTCGGTATTCAAAACTCTACAAAATTCGTTCTTCAACTGTGCATTTCGTATTTTTTTCTTAATGTATTCACACATTCCCGAAATAACTTAACTGTTTTCTTGGCATACGTGCCACAATATTTCACAGTTCTCATATGCATATTATTAACAATTCTTAAACATTATTTAACTATATTTTTAGACACACCCACACGACGAGAAGAAATTTTCGAATCCGCAAATTCCACGGCAACACTTTCAGTTGCCTTGCGGCATGGGGCATGAGGCATGAGGCATGAGGCATGGGGCATGTGGCTTGGAGGCAACTGAAGCTACTTGTGACCCGAAAGGGGGAAAAAGGGGGGAATATGGCAATAGGGAAACTCGTCAAAAAAGAAAACTGAAAAAAATAACATTCTTGAAATTTTTACGCATCGACAAATAAGAAAAGAAATTTAATATAAAAAAATGTTGTAACGCATTGCGTTTTGGAGTTTGCTGTATAGGAAAATATGTGTAAATATGTACACGTCTCTGTGCGTCGTTTTGTTTGTTTGTCTACGAACGAACAACAACAAATACAAACATTGGAAAAACTTGTTGCTGCCGGTCGTTGGCGGTTTTTTGCTGTCGTCTTCATCGTCGCAGTCGAGAAACCGGCGCAAAGCAGAACGCGCCGGAAAATCCAACTCAACTCTGGTTGCACAGCCCAGCCAGCAGGAAGATGTTGGGGGAGAAGTTGGTGTTTTAGCATCACCTTCACAGCATCTTCCTCAACTCGCACTCGCTCTCTCTTTCTTTCTCTCTCTCTCTCTCTCTTGCGGCAACTTGTTTGCATTGCAATGCGGCGACAGTGGCGATATCAATTGGGTTCTCTCTTTTCTTTTCTGTTTTTTTCATTTTGCGGTTCGGTTTGGTTTTGGTTTGGCTTGGTTTTACTGCCTGCGGAACCGGTTCAACAATTTGCAGCTCGCCTGCGACATTTGTATGCCATTCACATTCCACGACCGCTGACTCACGAGTGCACTCTCTCTGCCTTTTAAATCCTCTGTGCACTCTCTCTCTCTTTCATTCTCTCTCTCTCTCTCTGTGTAAGTCGACATTGCATCCACATTGACGTCCGCCAGCCATATGCATATCCGCCACTCAAAACAGGCGGAGTCCGTTCGCTGTCCGCCTTCCAACACCAACACCAAAAGCGACAACAACGGCTGCAGCGAACGCTTGTTGCACAGTCTCCACACTTGCCCCAATTTGACGCAGCATGCCAATTTTGTCATTGTGTCGATAGAAAATATTTATATATTTGTATATTTACGACAATTTTGTCATTGCGTCAATAGAAAATATTTACAAATTGAGATTAGTATATTCCTATATAATTACTTTTTTGAACGTATAATATTCCCAGATTTATTTTATGATATTTCAAAAAACAATATAGAATGTTTTTGAAAACGTGATTTCAAATAAAATAAAAAATTCTAATATGTCTCTATAATAATAATAATACATTTAGAATTGAATTATTAGATACCGCTTAAATTATCTTTATTGAATAATAAATCGAGATTTATTTTATATATTTTCAAATATTAACGAACATATATCCGGATTCTGAAATTCATACAAAATACAATATTTTGAGATTTATTCTTAATGACAATTAACATCAAATAATATTTGTATAATATGGCTTGACTTATAAGATTTGTCTTCAATCGCTCTGAATTGAACAATAAATGTCCACGCTGAATTTATAAATTTAAAAATTGAAACATAATAATGCATATATTATTATATTTGCGTACTTTCATAGAATTAATTACCCCTTTTAAATTAATATTATAATTTCAAGAGGTTTCTATTTAAATATCATTTTCTCAAACGAAAATTTTTTTAGCTTCAAAAAAAAAAAGAAAATAATACTTAAATTTTCTATTTAATAACAAATTTTCTTATATTTTAAAAGTAATATATAACAGGAAATATAATGTTAAACTGTTGACAATAAAATTTTAAAATTTCACATAATTATCTCATTAATATTGTTTTCATTATTCCATTATTAAAGAGTATTTCATTATTTGCAATCAACAACTAAATTTCATATACAAAAATCATTTGTTGGACTGTTTTTAGGAAAAAATAATTATATGATCTACACAAAAAGATTAAAATTAAAAATTGCTTCAATTTATAATTTTGCAATTGTGAAATACGAATTGCATATACAGTAGTTTAAAGTCGTGATTCAGCATTGCACATGAATTTCATTCATTTGCGAAAAAAATGCATATTTGATCGTTATTATTGCCATAAAATTGATTTAATTAAGAGTTTATCTCGTGTTTGTCAACTGGGTAGCAAATGCTTGTAAAATGAATTGTGAATCACAGTGCGAGGCGTTTTTTGTTCGTTCCCTCGTTCGTTCGTTTGTTGCATTTTATTTGTTCCGTTTTCCGAGCTGCAACTGCAATCCAAAATGTTGTTGTTGTTGTCGCTGTAGTTGGTGTTGATATTGCTGTTGTTGTTGCTGTTGTTGTTGCTGATGTTGTTGGCGATGTTGTTTTTCTGCTCTCAACCGGATGTTGTGGGAATTTTTGCATTCAGCCGAGTTGCGAGTAGTAGTAAAGTTGCTGTAGCTAAAGCAGTTGTCGCAGTTGTTATTGTAGTTGCTGTTGTTGTAGTTGCTGTTGTTATAGTTGTTGTTGTGTTGGTTGTTGTTGCTGCTGCGCTGTTGCTGCTGCTGCTGCTGTTTGCATTATTAACTGTCATACGCGTTCGCTTAAATGCTTATTTTGTAATAATAAAATGTCATGTGTGACAGCAGCGAGCGCCGCCCCCAGACAAACAGAGGCACACACAGAGTACACACAGACACACAGACACACGCACAACACACACATACGTACACACAGTGAGTGAGAGAGACAACTAACTTAGTTATCAGCTTTGTTGTTGGCATTTCCTCTCCTCAAAAGTCGCGTCGTCGTCGTCGTCGACGTTGTCGGCGCGAAATTTAATGACTGGCGTACGCCTTTTTTTTCTCACATGCCACAATTTTCATATGCAGGCAGTTCGACCCTCTACTCGTTGTTGTTGTAACCGCTTGCAGCAACCGCTTAACCGTGGTTCAAGTTGTTGTTGCTGCTGTTGCTGCTGGGGTTTGCAATAAGTAAAAAGTTGAACGCTATGCGTGCTCAAAGTCAATTTGCAAGATATTTTCCTGCCAAAAACCTCAAAAAACAAAACACACAGAGAGAACAACAAGGAGTATGAGAGTCGAGAACGTAATGTAAACGCTACGTATACTTAATATTTTGTTGTTTTCTTTTTGTTTTTGGGGCTGGTTTGCTTTTGCTTCGCTTTGTTTGCTCTTTCGCGTGTGTCCCTCGACGGTATGTTTGCTGTTGCCTGACTGACTGACTGACTGACTATCTGGAGAGTGGAATGGGGAGAGGGGGGAGAGGGGAGAGATTGTATCCTTGTGCCGGACGGGTTCTGTTTGTTTTCGTTCCGCTCGCTTGCCTGCCACAAAGTGGTCTCATTTTCAGTTGCATTTTCCTTATTTTTGTGTAAAATATAATTTCTAGCACAAAAAACTGATGAAATTTTTGCCAGCTACCAAGGGACACACACTCTGCTTCTTCCCTCCCTTGGTGGCTATGAAATTATTTAAATTAACAGCTCGTTGCGGATGGGGTTGAGTTCCTTTGTGTGCTTGCAACGCACTTTAAAGGTGACTCAGTTCGGTTTTTGCAAAAAACAAAAAAAATAAAAGAAAAAGGTAGCGAAACAAGATTGATTGCTTAATGAAATGAGGAAGTGGAACATGAGAAAACAAATCAGAAAATTTTTGCTCGAAGCAGGTTTTGTTTTCGCTATGCTAAATACTAAAATACTCTCTAAGAGAAATCACATTTGACTGCGATAAGCCGAAGTTAAGAGTCGCCTACATAATTTATCTTTTGATTTTTTTTTAATAGTTATCTCTGCTATGACTCAGCATAGTGAGCGCACCTTAAACCAAAACCTCATCAATTTATATTTGTGTTGAATGCTTTGCAATTAGTGATATCATAGTGCCATAATTTTCACATTCTACGGCGCAATGTCAAGTTACCAGTTTTATTTTTGCTTGCCACAAAAAACTTAAGCGGAAGAATAACAAATTGCAAAAATTGTCGAATGACAGACTGAAAGATGCTTTATGCGCAGTTGTGTCTGAGGAAGTTGTTAAAATTGAATTCAAGCTTTATTCACAACGCGATTTGAATTTGAAATTAGAGTTATAAAGTTTGATTTATTGAGAAGCTCTAAAATTTAATTGAATTTAATGACTTTTTCGAAGCTACTACTTTAATTTGAAATAATAAAGTTTAGTTTAAACGCTTTTTGTAAAATTTTTTTAAATAAGTTTATCATTGCATTTCTATTACCAGTTACATACTTTAGTTTGCCAATTTTTACACACTTTAAAGCTCTTACTATTGTTAGAGTTGCATTTTATTTAGGGTTTAAGAGTTAAAGTTTAGTTATTGATAAGTAAGGGTTGTAAAATTTTATCTAATTTAATCAATTAGGTCTAATTAATTTTGAAATACGAATATTGAGGTTTGGTTTATAGACTTTTCCTTATACTAATTTAAGCTTGCTTTAAATTATATTAGTATCATTTCAACTATGTGTTGGATATTTTAGTTTTATGATTTTTATGCCTCTTCATAGCTCCTACTTTAAATCTAAGCATTGTCATAATTGAATATAAAATAAGATTTATAAAGTTTGGAATATTTTTAATTGAGAGCTCTAAAATAAAATGGCTTTTAATCAATGTTTTCAGTTATATCGATAATTTTAATATAAATAATAGAGTTTAGTTTAGTTTGAATATTTTTTAAGTCACTAATCCTTGATAGGTTTAACGTAACTTTTTAGTTTCCATACAATATTTACGTATGCATGTTAATTTCTAATTGACGCATTATTGATTAATTCTTAGCTGAATTTAAATAATAATTTGTTTATTAAACTTATCTGACTTTAATCAAAGTCTTCAGATTTATTTCAATCTTAAATACAATGGAGTTACATTACATTTTTAATATTTATCTTAACACGAATTTTAGTTTAGTATAACGTTATTTCCTTGTTGCATCTAAGACATAAATCACATATTTAAGTTAATTGATTTTCACCTTCTTTCATACATATTACTTTTAATTAAACATTTCATTTTATTCTAAATAAGAATGATGAAGTTCAATTTAGTTTAAGAGCTTTAAAATTGATTTCAGTTTAATAACACTTTCCAGCTTATCTTGAATTTGATGTACAATTAACAGAGCTTAGTTTGAAGATTTTTCATAGCAGTAATTTGGTTTCGTTAAACATTGTTTACTAATATGAATTACATCTCTTATTTGAACGATTTCAACTGTTTCATTGCTTCGACTATTAATCTCAATTTTGTTTTACTTGAAAATACTTTCCTCTATTTAAGCAGAGGGTATGTAAACAGCGGCTGCTGCCAAAGTTTATTGCTGCCGGCGATAAAATGCCACAATTATAATTCATGGTACTAATAATTTCTCAAAACAAGCCATAAGACAACAAAGGGCGTTTGGGGGCCTGTCGAGGTCGAGATATCAACGCTGCTGCTGCCGATGATAAGCGGCGTATTGAAAGCGAGAAAGAGAGAGGGGGAGTGAGAGAGGGAGGCAAAAAAAGAAAAACAATTCAGAGGGGTTGCAAGTGGCGGATATTTCGAGTATTTCGACATTTGCGAAAAAAATAAAAGTCCCCCTGCGAACGACGAAAACGCAAATGATTTGGTCACGCGAATAATTTATTATGCGACCTGTGCCGCCATCTCGTGACGACGACGACGTTGTCGGCGGATGCGACCAAGTGGATAGAGATACAGCGTAGACAGAGAGACACCCACAGTCACAGTCGCAGTCACAACTACAACTACAGCTACAACCATAAGCAGAGCCATGCCCATAGTCAGAGTCAGACTCAGAGTCAGCTTTGCCCAGTTGGGTGTAGTTGCCTCCCAGCTGCTGCTGCTGCTGCTGCGTCATCCTCAACTTGTTGTCGTCGTTTTCATTCATTCATAGTAATGCGTACTACAAAACTCTGAGCTACAACTGGCGCAGGCAGCGCAGCGCGTACTATGAGATACAACGTACTAGCGCTCTGGGATACAGATACAGATACAAACAGCGAGCGTCGTCGTCGTCGTCGTAGCTTCGCGTGGCGTCGCGTCGTGCGACTCTCCGCTGTGTGCATTCATTATCTGCCCAGCTGAGGGAGTGGGGAAGCGGGCGTCCAAGGGGGCAGGGCGTTGTACCCTCCCACATTTTCTTAATGAATGAATTGAAGATAATTAATTCGCTGCCGCTGTCGCTGCCGCAGTCGACGGCGACTGCAGTTTGTGATAGCTGCGGATCAGAGAGAAAGAGTACTATAGAAGGAAGCGGCTTGCGACGAAGCTTGAGCGGGCGGATGGGGGGATGGGGGCGGGGGTGGTTGATGTCTCCCATAGGCGATGTGCAGTTGGCGTGACCGTTGGATAACAGAGACACAGAGAGTTGGCGGGTAGTTGAGGCGGCATTTGTGGTCATGCAATCATCGCCTTTCGCCTTCGCCTTTCGCTTTTCGCTTTTCATGCAACACACAACAGCAACAACAACAATAACAGCAACAACAACAACAACAGCAACAACAACTGCAACATTTTTGCTTAAATTTTTCATATAAATTCCTCATTTTTATGAGTCGCTCGTGTTGGCAATTAAGAAAGCCAAAGCGAATTCCACATTGATCATATGCTCAAGTGCTTAAATGCTCAACTACTCAGCTACCTAGTATTGCTATCTTTGTATCTATTTAGCTATCTTTCTATTATTTGTATCTATAGCTACATTTATAGTATATAATGCGGACGGCCTTCTGCATGATTCACTCGACGCGGCAATTAATCTCTTTGGCTATTAAAATGTTATTACTCAAAGTCGAAAAGTGCTCCGAGTGCCCCAAATATTAAACGAATAATATTATTTCATATTTCTTTCATTTTTGTCAAAATTTGATACCGGCTTTCCATAAGGTTGAAAGGGAATTATAATTTGGTGCCTTTTAAAGCCTTTGGTTGACAATCTGGTATATTCTGTATTCTATAGCATATTTAAAAGGTAGTAGTATTTTGATATACCAAATATAACACTTAGTATATTTTATTCATTTATATGGTATAATAATTTGGTATAGTTTATATATATATATATATATATATATATATATATATATATATATATATATATATATATTTGAAATATAATAGTAAATCAATATACCAAATATAACCTTTGGTATGTTTCAGTATTTTTTCAGTGTATTCATTTGATATATTTTATGGATAATACCGCAGTCTTACATTCGAGCAGTTTTGAACGTAGCTTTCGTACTTGCTCTTCTCGATTAACGACTTTTACTTTGGGTCTCCAGAAATTTTGCTGTTGGGTCTTAGTTGTTTTGATTGACAATCCGATATATTCTGTACTCTATGGTATATTTTAAATGAACTAGTTTATCGATATTACAAATATAACATTCGGTATGTTTTAGTATTTTTTCAGTACATTTAATTAATAAAATGTAATAGTATATAGATATTTTATTTGGTATTTGTTTAGTATATTAATTTGGTATATTTTATGAAAAATACCACACTGTCTGGCTTTTATTCAAAATGAGTAGCGGGTATCTCCCAGTCGAGCACATTCGACCGTAGCTTTCTTACTTGTTCTTATCGATGTACAACTTTTAATTGTGGCACATTTTGGCTTACACATATTGGCACGTGTGACTAACAATTAAAATTAATGAGGGTTTCCCCTGGCGCTCATTACTTTGAGAAATTCGATTACCGAAAACTTCCTAGAAATTCAAATTTTTGTTTATCATATTTTATGAGTCACATGGGAAAAAATATAAATTATTTATTCCATTTCTAAATCACATGGCATATGAGTGTCAATCCCATTTGCTTGTGAACAACCTTTTTTTGCGCTGTTTGAAGTTTATCAGTAACATAGTTTTTGCATGGTGCCATTTTTGGTCGATGACGGCAAGAATTGCAATCTGCTTTCGAGAGCAATAAATTAGAAATATTTCTGTAGAAAATTGCGAAGCGAATGAAGTCATCAAGTCAGCGACAAGTTAACGTCAAACGAAATGTTGCAACCTTGTTTGCTACTGAATTGGAATTGAAATCGAGCATTAAGCTTCAGCATCGCAATCAGCATTAACAATAGCTGTTAATGACGTCACACGGCAAACAAACAAACGCATCATCGGCATAAAATTGCATTAAAATTGTATTTTCAATTTCAATTTCACATTGCTGACGGCATCTGGAAACCGAGCGAATGACCAATCCGATGACGAACTCGGGTAATTAAATGGAACCCGCATCGCAAATGCACAAAGTACTTGATGAAGCTGATGAGGTGTGATGCGGGTGTTAACTCTACATCTATTACGTCAAGCAAATCTGCATAGCTTATCCATTTGATAAGCAAAGATCCAGCTAGAGGCCTCGATTGTCCGAGAGAGAGAGAGAGAGGAGAGAGACTGTGACGCCAATTGGAGTCTGGTCGCGATGTCTCCGTTTGTTTGTCGCACAAATTTCACAAATTGTTCTTTCCATTCTTTGTCATTAAATGGTGAGTGAGCCGACCCAGAGAATGACCGCATCTGTCCCCAAGCTTGGAATTTATGGGTGTTCAGACACACACACACATACGCATATAACAATAGTAGTTCCTTCTCTTTCTAGCTCAGTGTCTGTCTCTTTCTTATGCGCTTTCTCAGCTCAGTGCTCGGTGGCGTTTATTTCTCCAGCGCGTTTTTATCTGCGCAAATATTTACGCTGAACTTTCGTGTCAATTGATGTCACATTCTTGTCCAGCTGCCTTCCCCCTTTCTCCCTCCTCCCACACACATCTCCTTGCTGCTGTTGTGTGTGTGAAATTGTAAAGAAAAGTGTAGAATTTGTGTGCCAACTGACCCGACACTAAATCAGCTGATAATTCGACTGCCGCCCAAAATGCGGAGACACTTGTGGCGATAGTTATGGAAGAGAGAGGTAGAGAGAAAGAGAGAGTAAGAGTGTGCGAGGGAGTCTTCTGCGGAGACATCGTCATCATCATCATCATCGTAGTCATCATCATCTTCTGACTCTGCGTGGGCGACGTCGATTCGTGTTGAATGCTAAGTGAGATTCTATGAGCATGGCTTTACAGCTGCTTCTGCCTTTGTATTTGTGTGTGCTTGTGTGTGGGTAGGGTCAGTATCTGTGGCTTGTTTGAACTTGGCATCAAATTGGCTAAAACATATTGTGCATTTATATTTAGCCAATGTCATTACCAAGATTACCCCACGCTCAATGCGTTCAAAGTGCGCCAGCTGGAGCGTTAAAAGAGTGACGTCTTTGGTCACATGATTCACCAAAGCTCCTCAAAATTTATAGACTAAAGACGGTTATGGCAGTTTAAGTTGCGGATTTTAGAAAGCGTTTATAAATTGGTATTGGAAATAAGAATTACATCAATTTCTTAATATGTTATATTGATGATATAAAAGTATATGCATGTTACAGATTTGGATTATGCTAAATTTCAATAATATAATCGGAAATTAGAATTAATCGAGGTGTTATGTAGAACATCTAAGAAAGCAGCAGTCGAGACTGTGAGTTACCGGCTACCTATTTTGAATAAAATCAAAACATAAAACATATTATTCGTAAAATATAACAATATACCATAAAAATACTTAAATGTACCTATATGTCATATTTGGTTTAGCGATAAAGTTTTACTTTCGAAATATTCCATAGATTGCAGTCGGCGTAGTTAGCCATACAGAAGTATTTCTGATCGCAATCAAATTCTCAGAAATCATAAATACTATAGTTAATATTGTTTATAGCCGATTTTTGTCCACTTGTGGGGGCGGTAGTGGGCATATCAAAAAAAAAAAAAAAAAAAAATTGAAACAAACTTAAACTACGCGTAAACATAACAAGTGAAAAAATAAATCTCTAAATGTTTATTATAACCTATTAGATCTACAGACAGAAAAACGAACATCGATATATCGTATTGACTGTTGACGCTGATAGGGAATATATACTTTATAGATGCCTCGCTCTGTCTATTTATATATTTCCTGCATTTATTTCTTTAAAGCTGAATGCACATTTAATAAGAATTATAAAGCTTTAAACTTGTGAAACTTTAGTAAATAAATTGTATTCAATATCTAAAGTACACTGAATAAATGAACTTCGGCACTGATTAGAAAAAATATATAAATAATGATTAATAAATGTGTTAGTATCTGATTGTGTTTATTTATACATAGTATATTATTTAATTTATGGTTTTTTTTTTTCATTTTGTAGAATATTTAGAAAATAAATGTATATAATGATTTAGAAATGTGTTAGTATCTAAATGTGTTTATTCTTTATTTATAATATGTTTTTTTTTTTATTATTATTAAATTTATAAATTGATTTCAAACATAATGATTTTCATAGCATTTATGTTTATACTATGTCAACTTAGTTAGTATTATGTACACAAACATTCTAAATTTATAAATTCCTTCAAAAGTCGCGTTCTATTCATATTAGTCTCATTTCATTATCTATTCATCATCTGTTATTCAATTTATCTAAAACTTTTTCTGCCCCTTTCTTAGTGTGCAAACATTTATTGTGCTACCCACTTTGCCCAAAATATTTGAAATGTTCAGCAATTAATTTCGAAATTAAATTTTAAGCTAATTTAATTGCTGTGCTCGCTTCCACCTCAGCTGACCAGCATTATTGAAGCAGCCAAAGTGTTGACAGGCGACAGCAACAGTCGTCATTATCATTATCATCATCATCATGAGCATGAGCATGGGCAACATGATAAAGTCCATTTAAGCAATTATTAGTGAAATTTACTGTTAATTTCAATAACCGGGCGAAAAACACATCAACACAACGCGAGCTGTTGCTGCGGGTCCTTTTTTCCATAAAGACTGTCGAAGTCTGTTGATGTATGCGTGTGGATAGATGGATGGATAGATGGATGGATAGATGGATGGTTGGATAGATGGATAGATGACTGCGGGGCGAAAGTCAAACGCATTATTAATGCGATTATTGTACAATGCCAAAATGAAATTCTATTCAACGAGGCGTCACTGAAAATATGCCCGCAAAACCAGGACAGACAAGAGAGACAGGAAACCGACAACCGAAAACCGACAACCGAAAAACCTCTCTCACTCATACACAATATTCATATATAGTATATCCATATCCCGCATAAAACGACAACGATTGCGGTTGCATTTATGTGCCCTGAAAGGCGTGGCTGTTATCATCGCCATCATCATCGTCATCATCGATGTAGTATAAAGTATTTTTGGTGTTTCCGAGGCAAATTGCAATGGAATACTAATTTACAGATACAAATTGACGCGTCGTCCAAACGCAGCGGGCATTCGTTTGGCCTGCTCAATGGGATCAGAGTCAGCTCATAGGAGTTTATTGCGAGGGTTATTTTTTTTTCTTTTGGTTGTTTGTGTCTGGAGTGAAATTTCGTCTCTCTCTCTTTCACTCTCTATTGGTTTGAAAATTCGAAAATTACGTGACTGCATTCGCAAAAGAAAGGCACAAGAATTGTTGGAATGTAGAAATTGGGCTGTGACTGAGTTGAATTTTAAATGACGAACGAGCCCGAGAGAGAGGTGTGGAAAGTCCAACCCGAAGGGGGGAGGCGCTGTCAACTTAGAAGAGCAGAGGGAGAGACAAGGGGAAACACTGAAGTCGAGCAGCTCTAATTCAGTACGACAAAAGGGGTGCTGGGCACACGCAGGCCTTGACCGCCTCAATTCAGGGTCTGCTTCTCGGTCTCGGTCTGTTTTGTTCTGTGTCCCAGAGTTCTCTTCTGTTCGGCACTCCTGCGTGTCTGAGTGAGGGGAGAGAGTGAGAGTTGGGGGTTTGGGGAGCAACCGGAAGGCTCAAACACACACATATAAATCAACAAAAAAAAGCATTCGACGAATAATGTTGTTAATTTTTTAAGTTTATAAGGTCAAAGGGTGTCACCAGCAAAAAATGCAGAGCGAGAAATGTCAAAGGGCTTTACATGAAAAAGCACACTACATGCCTTTGGGAAAATATTTTAATAATACAAATTAAAAATGGAAATTAAATTAATTAATCACTTTAGTCATGCAAAATATTTACAAATTATTTAATGCCAAATATTAGTACTTTAAGAATTTAAATCAAGCTTTATGTAATTTCGAATTTGTATTAATATAATGTTAGTAACATAATTTCATATTAAGATACATTTATAAAATGCCACAAAAATAATTTTATATTATGATTTTAGATAAATTTAAATGGATTCAATTTCAGTTCACTAATTTAATTAAATCGTAATATAAAATATTATATTATATTTTATGTTATGATATTTTGATATGATAATAGAAAAATAATTTCATTTTAAATTTAGATTCCGTTCTCTAATTATTTAATAATTATTTAATTATTTAATTATTATAATGCCAGAAACATAATATCGTAATACGAAGTAATATAAATTTAAAATGTTTTTGATATATTTTATGGATTCTATTTAATTTCTTATTATAATTTATTTTATTTACACGGTTATTATTCCGTGATATCAATTAGCATAATAACGTATAATAATTGTTATTAATTTAGTTTTTAGAATTTTTTACATTTTTTTTATTTTTTTTATTGAAAGTTGAATTTTATAATTATGTAATTCAAAATAAATTTAAATTAATCAATTTAATCTATTTAGTATATTTTATTTGAATAGTTTCGGATTATGAATTATTTATATAGAACTAAAATTTTTCAATTTTAAAATACCAATCTTTTTTATTTCATTTTAAATATTTCAAATTCAAATATATAAAATAATTTTATTATTTATTTGAATTTATTATGGAATTCTTAAGATTATATTTTTTATGAAAATTGAATTTATTCAACTTAGTGTACACCATTTATTATATTTCTTTTTATTTCGTTCTTTATTTATTTTTCATATAATTTTTACTTTAAATAAAATTAATTTTATGCATTTTAATATATACATTTTATAGTGATTTATTTCTATTCATTTTGTTTAGGGAATTTATTATATTACAAATTTATTATTATTTATTTATTTCCATACCTCTTTAAATACATCTCATACTCTTAAGTTTTTTCTGTCAGTGTCTGCTGCAATAAACTACTTGACTTGGAAGGCTCTTCTTTGATGCGCTGCGGCTGCTTTTGTTGTTCGCATCGTATTTTGTACGCCTTTTCACGTTTTCCCCGTCCGCATTTCCATTTCCATATCCATTTCTAGAATTTCTATTGCTATTTCTATTTCTATTTTGTTCTCTCGTTTTCTGTTTTTTGTTTTGTAATGCGCTGTAATGGTCGTCATTTGCGTACAAATTGTTGACACTTTCGTGGACAGTTGTGTTGGAAGTTCAAACGTTCTCGTGCGTGCATTTGAAATGGGCCATGGTATTTCCTATTTTGCATGATGTCGACTGAATGGAGAGGGGAATGGGAGAAGGGGAATAGGTGGAAGGGGGCGTGGAAAACTGTGCTGGACAGCAGCGAGCTTAATGGAGTTGTAATGAGTGTGAAAATTAATGTCGTCACATTACTCACGCAGCTAAAATGCGACAGCCAAAGCAGCTGGGGCGAAGGTGAAGAGTACTAGATGAACACAAACACAAAAAACGAACCCTATATTATATATACATATATAGGGTTGCTTCCGGGTTAGGTTGGGGTTGACCTGTGCTAATATTTGCCCTTAACTGGAATTGAAGCAGCCGTAATCAATTGAGCGCCAGTGAAGCACGCAGCTAACATTAGCTGCTAAAAGGGGTGGCCCCGATATTTACATAGTGTTTGCCTCTATTTGAGCATTTGAGCATCTGAGTCATAGAGTCATGCAGTTAAAGATTAGATAGAGCACCATAGTAAATAATTATTAATATAGATTACGCTTTGAGAGCCTCTACTACTACTACTATTTATTAAGTCACAGTGGGCCTCGCTTTTTCAATTGCGATCTAATTTGGTATGGAAACTGCGACGTTTATTTGCGGGATTTCCCAACGATGAATGTGATATCAGAACTGCATTTAAATTGCGCACAAATTAGCGTTGCAATCTTCAATAGTGTCTCTGAAACTTTTAATAAAATAATTGCATGAGTAATTAGCTATATAAACAGCAACAAATCGATGGTATTCCCCTCAGACTGACTTGACCTAAATATGTGTTTATGTTAAAAACAAATCTTAAAAGCATATGGAATCCCCAGAGCGTTAATTATTAGGTCAAGTTTCGTTGTTTTCCCCAAGAAATTGCTATACTAACAAATGTAATTTTTTTTTATAAATCAAAAGTCGCAATTTGTGGCATAACCCAACGATTTCATTATTCTTAGAATCAATAAATATCAAAATAATAGGGGCAAGTCTCTTTGATTTTTCCTAAAAAATTTGATATATTAATATTTGCAATTTGTTATTAAGTTCTCCCTAAAAAAAATTGATACTAATAATTGTACTTTTTTAAAAATCTCAAGACGCAATTTGTGACATTATTGCCTAAATTATAATAATATAATATAAAAAGTGAGTTTTTTTTTTTTGTAAATCAATAGTCGTAATTTGTAAGTATGTATCAATTATAAATATTCAGAAGTCGAAAATAATTTAATTATTAGAACAAGACTTATAGTTTTCCCAAAGAAATTGCTATAGTAATATTTATCATTTTTTATAGATCACAAATTAATTAAAATAAATTATTTTGTAAATTCTGAAGTCATAAAGATCCAAATTTTTAAGGCAAGTCCCGTAGTTTTCCCAATGAAATTGCTCTTCTAATAAATGTAATTTTTTGTAAATCAGAAGTCGCAATTTTGGGTTCATTATTCTTAGGTTCAAAGACTTGAAGATTGTATTGTAGATATTATCGATAATTTGCTTCTTTTGTTTCAGCTTCTTTTTTTCGACTCGAGTACCTCAATGTTTGGCCACATGTGGAACTGTGGGACTTTTGGGACTCCAATGCGGTGCTGATGTTGCTGGTATCAGTCATGTGGGCAGAGATTTGCGTCAGCTTCGTTAGTTAGCAGCCCCGAAAAAAAAGAGAGAAGCGAAACAAAAGAGCTTTGATTTATGTGGATGCGCAATTGCTAAACCTTTGAAGCGACAGCCGGAGCGACAGTAAAGATACATAAATATTTGTATATTTCTAGGTGACTGTAAATCATCGTCATCGTCATCATCAGCTGAGCAGAGGGCAGCTGCTTGTTGCGTGTGGTGTTGGTAGCCGTAGACAGTAGGAGATGCAGATGAAGATATGGATACGAAGACGTTTTTTGGGCTGCAGCACGTAGAATTTGGGGTTGTGTATCTGTGAGATACGTGGCGTATCTAGGCGCAGTCTCACAAAAATATGTAATTGCTTGGGCAATGTTAATAAATATGACTTCTCAAATATTTACAAAAGTCGCGAGCGAACTGAAAAGTTGAGAACTCGACTGATTCATAATACTTTCTGCGAACTTTCAAGGTGTTTGGCTTTTGATTGTTTTGTTATTGTTGTTTGCCTCTGGTAATTTTTCATGATTATTATTTGTCAGTCATTATTATTCATAGTTGTTGTTTTGATACTCGTAATGGAAGTGGAAACGAGCCGCGAACCATTTTATAAATAAACTGCATGCCGTGATAAAAATAGAATTTTTGTCGAGTGCGATTTTCGCAACAACAAAAAACGCAACATTAACAACAGCTGCAAAACTATGCCATTTGTTATTGTAGTTCTTATTATTGTTGTTATCGTCGTTCTCTTTGTTTTGTTGTTGTTGCTGTTGTTTCGCGTAATGAGAATTTTGCAAATTTTCAACCCACACGCGACTCACTCAAAAGTCAACGACGTCAACAAAAATCATCATCATCATTCCGATCATCATCATCAACATTAAAGTTAACATCTTCATCATCGTCATTCTCTAGATTATTATTGTTGTGGCTCTGAACCTGCTCGAGAGACAACGCTCTTAACTATTTTTATAACCAAGCCAAGCGAATTGCCATTTTCGTTATTTATTATTATTGTTGTTGTCATCATCATCATTGTCGTTGTCGACGTTGTTGTTGCATTTTGTGTTCTGCATTCGAAAATAGCTTCAAGTTCGATGTAAGGCTAAAAATAGTAACCATAATATGAGTTGAAGTATCTTTTCATAATCAACGGAACGCAACGAACCCAACTGTTCATACATAATTGCACAACGAAAAGTGCTTTTTGTGTTAATGAGTCGCGTTTCTTTTTTGTTTCTTACTCTCTCGTTCAATTATATCGAGCGTGTGGCAGGAGTTTCTATAAATAATTAGCTAAAGTTCAGCAAAACGAAAATTTGAATTTCTAATTGACTGAACATGCATTTTGTGTATTTGTCTTAAGTGACTTTTATTAACGAAACACACGAGTCTCGCAATCAAGTCATTAAAAGTATCGCTAGAGAGATTTCTCACTTCTATTTAGTTAATATATATGTGTGCATTGTAGTTTTATGTTGCCATAAAATAATAACAATATAGACTGCATAGTATACTGAATGAAGTTCCGCTTCTTTGTACAAAAGAATATTTAAATTTATTTCAAGTTTAGCGCACGGGAAATCCGCATTTGTTTGAGCGAATTTAAAACATTTAATTTGGAACTTAATTTTAATACGAAATGCATTATTATTTGCTTAATGATCTCTATTATTTTCATTGATAATTATTTTAAAATAATGCACTGTAAAAAATGCCAAGTTCTTAAGCATAATATAATATTCTTTTGATCCGATAATAAGAATTTTTAAGTTAAAACTGTAAGATTTTGTTCTACTTATTAATAAGAATAAGAGCTTGGGTCTTATATTGAAATCAAGTTGAGCTTTCTAACATCAGGATTTTCATGTTATTGACGAACTTTTTAGACCCAAATTCTTAGTACCAAGATCAAAATCTTAATTTTAAAACTTTGTTTTTTTGTGCAGTGAAAGAAAGTTATTATATCACAAAAACTCATAAGGATTTTAAAGGTATTTATTAATAAACAATTTTATACCTTCTTTTCAGAAAATACTTTCAGAAGAAATCTGTGATTATTTGTTGTAAAAATTGTAAAACAGAAATAAATGATTTTAATTTCATTAAGAAGCCAATTGAATTTGTTTTTTCTTTCATATAATTTCTTTATAATTTGACATTTTCAAAAAATTTAATTTTATTGTATTACTGCATTTTTAGATTAGGAAAATTTCTGATTCAAATACAAGTTTGCAAATGGTTTTAAAATATTGTGATTAATCTGAAAAAATAATATCGTATACCGTGACGATATTATCGACGACGATTTCGCTTATTTCGCCATAATTCACTTAATATATTTTTTGTTTGGCTTTGATCATTCGAATGATTTGCATTTTGAGAATTAATGGAGAGAGAAAAGAAACGGCAACGGCAACGCAGCAAAGCAAAGCAAAGTGAAACAACAACGAACAGCTAGTTTTGTTTATTGCGTATTTGTTCAATTTGTGTTATCGACAAACAGACACAACTACTGCTTATATAGTGTATCTGTGTGTGTGTGTGCATATATAAATATATAGAGATACATCGATCTATCTATCTGACTGTTTGACTCTTTGACTGTCTGTGTGTTATTCAATTTTTGGTGATGATGCGAAAACAACAAAACAAATTTGTTGAAACTAAAAATACATTTATTAAAAATAAGTAGATACACAGCCTG
Source organism: Drosophila albomicans (assembly GCF_009650485.2). Classification (NCBI taxonomy): domain Eukaryota; kingdom Metazoa; phylum Arthropoda; class Insecta; order Diptera; family Drosophilidae; genus Drosophila; species Drosophila albomicans. The sequence continues at coordinate 42,635,883 of NC_047629.2, read as the reverse complement.
CAGCTATACATAGATACACACGCACACACACACATACATACACAAGTAGTTTTGAGATACATTTAAAGATAGATAATTTTGCCTATAGCAATTGTTGCACAAACAACTTTTGGCTTCGAGTTTTTGGCTCTGTGTCGTTTCACCTTGAGAGCGGGACAGAGACAAAAAAGAGGTTTATAGAGGGAGGGAAGGAGAGGGAGGGGGAGAAAGAGGGATAGAGAAGGAGATAGAGACTGCTATCAAAATAGCTAAAATGTAAACAAATGTTGACAAAACCAAAACATTGAAAGGGTCTGCGGCCAATGATGACCAGAATCAGCCACAGCAGAGCTTGTCCCTTCTTCTCCCCTCCTTCTCTTCCTCATCCTCCTCCTCTATGTCCTGCTGTGTGTATTTGTTACGCATATCTTTCCGGCACTTAGTTTCGCTACCCAAAATGACCAAAAAAGCCGCAGCAAAAAAACCAAAACCAAAATCGAACTCGAACGCCGAAAGCGGAAGTTCCTCTAATTTCAATATGGCTGCTGCGCCTCCCCCACTTGACGCTTAACACAATTGCTGACACAATTTCCGAGATTTATTGCCTAGCACACTCACACACACACACACTAACACACGCACAACCACATAACATAGTGTGGCGGCATTTCTGGTGGTTGTCAAAGGAATTGGATACGACCAGGAAAAAAAGCAATGTAGGAAAGCTACAGTCGAGAGTGCTCGACTGTGAAATATCCGCTACTTTATTCAAATAAAAACAAAACAGAGCGGAATTCATAAAAAAATTGTATTATTTTATTATTACTATATTATACTAATAATTATACTATATTAATACTTAACAAATACTAAAAATATACCAAAGGACAAATTTGACATATTATACTATGTGAATATTCCAAATATGCATATCCTTTGGGATATTTTTAGTATTCTTGTGGTATATTATTTAGCATATTCCACTATATTAATATGCCAAATTTATCCTTTGGTATATTTTTAGTATTTTTTTCAGTTTATTATTTGGCATACCACACTATTTTAATATGCCAAATTTATCCTTTGGTATATTTTTAGTATTTTTAACATACATATATTACATTATATGTCAGTATATTTTTAGTATATATGCGGTATATTATTCGGTATATTTTAAGAATAATACCGCACTGTTTTGCTTTCATTCATATCATTGAGTAAACAAAATACCAAACTGTCAGCCAAAGCAAATAAAACTCGTAGAAGGTAGTAACATACAAATGTATTTCTTAAATTGCTTCTACAATTTTAATACGATCTCAAATTTTCAGTAATCATAAGAACGATAGTTATTATTGAATGTTTTAAAAATCGGCTCTAGCGTTTTAAATTATGCTGCCTAAAACAATCATTAATATGTATATCTTTTATAGTCTTTGAGATCTAGGACAGGCAGACAGACCTGGCTAAATCGTCTCGGCTGTTGATGCTGATCAAGAATATATATATAATACTTTATAACTTTGGATATGCCTCCTTCTGCCTGTTACTGACATTTCCTTCCTGCACAAAGTTATAATACCCTTCTACCCTATGGGGTAGCGGGTATAAAAATGCGCAATGGGTCCGTGCAAAATAAATCAAATGAAATCGATGATTTTCCTTTTACCGTTATATTATGTCATGTTCTTCCGGCCGCACTCGACCAGCAGCAGCAGCAGCTCGACTGCGACTGTGACTTCGATATCGACTTGGAATGTGTCAACAAGGGTTACCTCCAAATAGGATTCGATTGGTTTGAATTTGGTTTGATTTTCTCTACATTTATTTTTTTCACTTCTTGCCACTTGTAAACTTCTTGATATCAGTCAGCAGCGCCCGAGGAGGCCAAAAGAAAAGCCACAGAAAAACTCATCTGCATTTTGGGGCTCAGTTGCAGAACTTCATAAATGATGCGGAAGCGAAACAAAAAGCAAAAAAAAAGCGAGCAAAAGAATAGCAAGTGGAGGATGAAGAAACAAAAAAAAAAAAACAACTGAAACTCTCAAAGCGAATTTGCACAAAATGTTGCCTTGAGTTTCAGAGTGGCTGACACGCCTCCCGCCACCGCCTCCGCCCTCCTTTCCCCTCGCTGCCAACGTAGTTGGAAATTTTCATTTGGCTGTCACAAAATGACAAATGAATTTTGAAATAAGCGCTCGTATCCGCTTGATTGTTTGTTTTTGGGTTTCAGTCGCAGTCGCAATCGTAGTCACTAATCCCCACACTCTGCCACCTGCCCCTCCCCCTCCCCCTTCCTACCACCCACCTCATCAGCCAGTCACAGACGGAACTTCTACAACTGCTTTTGCTGCAGCTGTGGGTTCCTCTAATATGTGTTTGTGTTTGTGTGTCTTTGTGGTGTACTCTATATGTGTGTGTGCTGTGGTGTATGTATTGTATGTGTGTGGGTTGGTTGACGGTGTCAATGATTGGCATTGAGCAGAAAGTTAAATTGATTTCAATGCAGCGCAATTGAAATTGAAAAGCGCAGCGTTTTGTGAATGCGCCTGACATTTGCATATCGAACGGCAATTTACTGTTCCACTTGACAGCCACAAAGCAAGGGAGTTTTCCAACGAGACACCACTACTCACTGCTCACTGCTCACCACTACTACTACTAACCAAAGTCGGTGAGTAAACACACACACACATACTTACATATGGCTTTGTCTTCAGTGCCATCTTTATTCAGTGCTTTAAGATGAAGTCGAATGATTTAAGCCAGGGAAAGGATTTTGAAAAATTGCAATTAGTACTTTGAAATAATACAAAAAAGTAAACCCTAAATCAAGATAATGTACACTATATATATTGCAATATAGCAATTTGATGAAAAAATATTATAAATATTATAACAATGATAATTTTAATAAAAAAATTCTTAAAAATATTTGTAATTTAAATAATGAATATTTAATGAAATTATTAAATAATTTTTAAGAATTTATAAATTAGTTGCTCAACAATATTATTTTCGATCAATATATTTTCCTTATTATTCCTTATTCAATTAATAATAGATTTTCACATTACAAGATTCTTGAAGCAAGATTAAAATAAGATAGGCTACGACTTAAAATTAGAATTAGATATAGATAAATTCTAGAATTTTTCAATCTATAATTCAACTTGTATAAGAATTTAAAACGAAAAGTTAAATGAAAATTCGTTATCCAAGATTGCAAATAGAAAGCCGATTTTAACATAATAGTATAATATACCTAAGAATGCTTACAGAGCACTGTTAATTAATTAATGTTGCCAAATCGATTATATTGTAACATACATGATTCCAACACAAGTTTCAAGAATTTTTCTTTAAGTTCTAAAAGTCTTAAGCTCTAGACTTGTGCTTTAGCTTGTAGAGAAGTGTAGTCTGTGAGAAGTCTAAATGATATCGTTTTATTTCAAATATCTGCGTCTTCGGCTCAAAAAATTATCAGAGAGCAATCATTAATTTTGGGTTTTCTTATCGAACCACCTTTTTCAAAACAAAAACAATTTAAAATTCAATTTAAATTTAAATATTATTTTAAAAAAATAATAGGAATAGTAAGTGATAGTCTACATTTTTCTATCCATTTGAAATCAATCTAATTAGTTTGAACAACTTTACTGTTTTCACTTTTATGTTCTACTTGATTTGCTATTTCGCGATAAGTGAATTTTAAATTAGCTCAAATTACTTGAATTTTATATTTTAATTTATCTAATATTGTAGCATGATTTAAAGTGTTCCAAGAATTGTTGGATATTTTTTTTTGGAGTACTGAGTAATTGTTTAAAAATGCGTGTTGAGCTTATTGCGAGTGGTCGTCGACGTCGTTGTTAAACAAATTGCTTTTTAGGCATGTTTCGCTCTGAAATGCGGGTGTCCATGCATGAACTGGGCTAAGGTAATCCAGAATTAATTTATTCCAGGAAAAACTAAGGCATATTTTGTGCATGCATTCACACATATATCCACCCGCTTTATAGCGATTTGTTTGCTTCTGTTAAAGCGTCGCACGCAGCTCGAGTCGAGTGTTTGTTCGCTTCGCCAGAATTCTAAACTGTTTCATAAGAGTGGAAAGTGCAGGGAGGGGAGGTGAGGTAAACATTTCCTGGTAATCGTTTGTGATGATGTTGGATGTTGGAATTCGGAATTTGAGCAAATTATTGCAATTGACTTCATTTTCATAATTTTACACAAATAAGTTTTTTATGACCCAATTATGTTGACTTCCGCTTTTCGGACGCCGCCATAACAACACAACAACAATAACAATAACAGCTACAACAACAACAAAAAGCCGCAGCCTACTTTAATGACGTTGCTGTCGATGAGGCAAAAGCAGAAGCACTTAATTCCTTTTCCATTTTTTTTTTTGATATTTTCTCACCTGCCCCTGCAGCGTGGCAAATTGTTTGTGACGTGCATTATGCCAACCGCCACAGAAAACAGCAATAAAGTCATATCGCGTATACGCCACAGTGGTTGAAATGCTCACAGAGAGACGACGACGACAATTTGCCTATTGCACTGCAAACATTGAGAGAAAAATTTATTGGAATACAAATCTTAAGTTTCAGAACATTTCGATTAAATCATAAAAAAATCCTGAAATCCTAAAACAGAAATTCAAGATTGAACAATTTTTGGCAAATATATAATCGTTAGAGATTTTGGATTTTCTTCAAAGAATTTACTTTGTGAATTTAATTTGAACCTTATTTCATTTTCAAGAGTACAATTTTTCGTGCACTGAGTTAGTTTAAGTTTTGGCTGAGAGATAAAAATGAATAAAAATTCTTGGCCCATCGAAAACCATTACAAATTGTCGATTTTCATTTAAGCATTTTACACTGGTTGTATTTTAACATAATTTCATTATAATATAATATATTTTTCTTGATATTAAGTCTTTCTGTTTACTGTGCACTGAGTCTTAATTTAAGTACTTTTTTTACTGTGAACTGAGTTAGTTTAACCTTTTGACTAAAAAATGAAAAAAGTAAAGTAAGTAAAGTTTCAGTTTTATTTGCAATATGTTGGGCCAATCTAGAATTATTGTAAAATGTTTTTCTTGATATATGAATTAATTTTCTGGCTTTAATTTTGACATATTTTCATCATAATTCCAGAAAACTTTCTCGATTAGATTAATTTTATTGTGAACTGAACTAATTTGATCTTTTTGTCGAGAGAGTAAAAATGAATACAAATTTTACGAATATTTAAAGATTCAAAACATTCTTAGCCAATCAAGAACCATTTTAGAATTTTCGTCTAGACTTAGGCACTTATGCCTATTTCCGCATTTTAGTATATTTTGCATCATGAATCAATAACTTTCTCTTAATTTCAGTACGATTTTTTCTCTGTGTATTGAGTTGGTCTGAGTTTTTGGCTGGCTGAATGCTTTGAATGTTTTCAGCCTGGCGCCAGGCGTGAATTTGCTCCATGGCAAGTTTTTCTCTGGTCGTCGCCGTTTTTTAAGTGGCCCGTGCGCGACGGCAATAACGAGCTAACCGAGCAACAACAACAATAACAACAACGATTACAACGGAGAACGTTTGCTGGTAAATGAGAGTAAATGCAATAATTGCAATGTTTATAACATTAGCGAGTCCACCGACGCGCAATGCGATGCGATGCGACGCCAAAGCGTCGTGCAACCAAGCAACAAACGTGCAACAAACGTGCAACAACCGAGCAAGCAAGCAACCAATCAAGCCACAATTTTCATTATCCATTTTGCATACTCGTATGCAGCACTTCTGAAAGCAGTTCTCACTCAATTGGGGGCGCCAAGAAAACCATAATGGAGTGCAAATGGCAACCAAAACACAGATAGATAACATACTCGTAAAATACTTGTTTTCTGTATATGTATTTGTATTTCTGTGTACCACAACTTGGCAATTAGACACTTTAGCCATTAAGCCTTTAAACTGCTATTTAACTGTGCACAGAGAGAGAAAAACAACCCCAATACAAAACATCAACCCCAACCCTCGAATGAAATTGAGGGCTTTTAATTGTAATTGCAATTGCAATTGCAATTGCTTCTCCGTGTTGAGTTGTGTTTAACCAATTGGCGAATGTTTCTCATTCCATTCGAAGCTCTTTTTTATTGCGTTCTTTCTGTTGACTTGCGAATTAAATGCATGGCTTGATACTTCCTATTTAGTTAATTGTTTGAAATCTTACCTAGATATCGGTAACTTACTGTTAAAGTGAATGCTTAGTCTTTTTAGGATTTTACAAATGTTGGGAATGGAAGCAGAGTGAATTCTGGCTTTTTTAAAATAAAATATTAATATGAATGTTCTAATAAATTCAATTAATAATTTGAATTAGTAAAAATAATATAAATTGAATTTACACATCCTTTTAAAACTTTATATTTAATTAATTGTTTTAAATATAACATACATTTCGATAAATCACTTCAGATTTGTAGACTTTTGAAGTTTACAAATATTGGGAATAAAAGTTAAATGAATTTTGTTTGACATAAATGATATTAAAAATACTGAAAATTGTATAAATAACGAACTAACAGAACTTTAAATAAAACAAATGAAATATTACAACTAATAATAAAATGAATGAAATAAGGAAAAACTAGATACTCATGTATTATTCCTATATAATTTTTATACGATTGAACTTCGAAAAAATTACTTATAATGTTGTGTTCACTGCTATCAAATCGAAATTATGTGTAAACTGTAAAAAATAATACTATAAATAAAACCAGTTTTAATTAAAAATTTTATTACTGATAATCTTTGTTAATATAAAAACAATTTTAAAAAGATTCGAAATAAATTTTACAAATTTGCATATTATTGGAAGACGTACTAAAAACTAAAGATAGGTGAGAGATAATTTTTGACCCATTGCAATGGGTAATGGTAATGCATTGTAAGACTATATAAGAGATAGAAATATATTTTTTGCCACATTACTTGTTTGCAGGCAGATTAAGTTTGTTTCAAATTTTAACCCGCCCCGAAAATCGACAAAAATGGAGTAACGAGCGTTATTTTGAAGCTAGAATTTTTGTACAGACAAAATTAAATATAGTATTTATGATTACTGAAAATTTGATGGCGATCGGATTATAATATGTGGAGTTATTTAAAAAATACCGCTTACTGCAATGAAATTCTAGTTACTTTAGCTGAAAATTTGGTATATTTTGACCTTAATGGTATATTTTAAACTTAGTATTTCGACGATATACCAAATATGACCTTCGGTATATTTTAATATTTTTGCGGCATATTATTTAGTATATTTTAAGAATAACTTCGCACTGTTTTGATTTTATTCAAAAGTAGTCGAGTGTACTCGACTTTAAGATAGCCGCTATTATCTTAAAGTCGAGCACAATCGACTGCAGGCTTCTCACTTGATTAAAATTGCAATTTAGTATACAAAACTTACTCAAACTGTTGAATTTCCTGCTCAAAATTTATGAAACTTAAATTCTACGAAAACTAAAATATTTGAAATTAAAGTAAAGCAAACAAAAATTTCGATGATTTCGTAATTAATCCAAACTCTTTGTTATCATAATAAAATGCGGAATTCCTTAGTTGTTAATTAATTAATTACTATTTGAACAGTTGGCAGTTGTGTTTATGTTTAAGCTGTTGTTGCGTGGCAGGCAAGCAATAACCTTTTGGCAACATCAAAGCATGCAACATTCGGTGGCTACATTGTGTTTGCCTTATGCGGCAAGTCGGCAACTAAATTCAACAAATTTGGTTGTATACAATGAGCATGATGACGAAGCCGTAGTCGTGGCAAAATATCGAAGTGCCTAAAGCTATAATAATACTTACTTAGAAAGGAAATGAATTAAAGTGTTGCTTCTAACGGCATTTGGGACTAAGACTTATTTCTACTTAGGTGAAGAGTTGCCTCAACTCTTCGACTCTTTCTTACTCTTTGTGTGTTAGCATCATAATTTGCATTAATTAATTTGTTGGCTCATTCATTCAGTCAAACATTTGTTCATTCATTAAGCAGCTTTACGCAGAGAGAGTTTTTCATTCCAGAATCCAAGCAAGAGAGAGATTGTTGTTGCTTCCTCTGCTCTGTTGCTGCTGTGTAGGAGGAAACATTTCCCTTTCAAGCTTAATTAAGTTGGTCACTTGGCTGAGGCGCTGACGTTGAGTGGGTGACGATAACAAAGACGACGCTGATGATGGCGTTAATAACGACGATAATGCCAAAGCTCATCATGAAGTTGGCTCTGAATGGCAAACGAAATGTTGCGGGGGCAACGTGGCAGGTGGCAGGTGGTACAGTGGAGCACACAGCGAAGAGAGGGGCACAGTGGGGCAATGCGTCGACGTCTGCTTCTGCATGGGCGAGGAAGTGAATTTCGCTGCGAACGTGACGGAAATTGAATTTCCGTTTCTTGGGATGACACTGCCGCCAACGTTGGAGCCTCGACTCTGACTCCATGGCTTTGCCAATTGTTGTTCTTCTGCATGTTGTTGTTGTTTGTGTTGTTGTTGTTGTTGTTGTTGGTGCGCTGTTAAGTAGGCGAGTGACGCATGCGCAACGTGAAGCGAGGCGACGCCAACGCAAAAGCGGAACTTGCTGGGCAACAACTGTCGACTGGGTCACTTCTCAATAGTACTATATAAGTGTGCTATGTACATGGAATACCATTAAATAATTCCAATTATAATTATGAACTACCTACAACAGTTCCGTTCCATTCCGTTTCGTCTCGTTTCGATTATAATTGCCGCTTTAAGACCGCTGAAAAAGGGAGTGTTAAATAAAGGTGTGCCTGGAATAGTTACCTAAACTTGTTATACATAGATCGATATAGGGTAGATAGAGGTTACATATGAAGTTTAAAATAAGCATCAAACAACACTTTAATACTGCTATTCTTAGATAGGATTAACAAGCAAATAATGTCATCTGATTGTCTAGATGACTGCTCTTTAAAGCATTTTTGGAACAATTGACTTAAATAACGTTTTCAAATCGAATTTGATTTTATCCTTAAAAATTGTATGATTTTGGAATATGAAATTTATGTTTTTCTGTTACATTTGATATAATATTCTTGTATGACCTAGAAACTAAAATTTAATTTTATTTCTGTACAATTTTGGAATAATAGTCTTTAACTGCAATGTGTTTATTAATAAGCAAAACAAAAAAGTAAAAATGTAATTCATAATTATAGTAATCATGTAAATAAAAGATAAAAGAAAATGAATTATTAACCAAATCTGTTCCTAAAATTTGGCTTGGAGTTCTTAGCCAAACTTGATCTTAAAATTTCGCTTAGAATTCGTTTCATTTCATTTCATACATTCAATCCTATTTATTTTAAATGATTTGTGCAAATTAATGAGTTATCAAGTGAGTTACTCTTAGTAAAAGTCGAGACAGTTATAGATAGATAGTTATTCCACATATTATATTATGATATTTTAGATGCATTAGCCTCCAAAACGAAAGAGCAATGAAAATTTGTAAGGCATTTTACGATACTTCTTTAATAGACTATCAGCGCGAAAGAACTGTAGAATTTTATGGCACTAACAAAATGAATCACAAAGGCTTGAAGTTCCCAGAAGTATTTCCTGCAATAAGGAATCCATGTTATTTGACTCATAGATTCCTAAGTCTTGCGAATACCTTTGTTTATTAGTCATTAGAGAAACCTCTAAATATTTTATAGGTGTACATTTAATTTAATTTTTAAGCCGCCTAAAAAGTTATTTCTGTGTGGGAATCTATTACAAGTGCATTGTGGAGTTTTATTATGGTATTTAAGATCTGTGGAGGATATTCAATAATCATGAGTATGACTATGAGTATGAGTCTGTCTCCTCCGGCACACAACTAAAAAGTATTTACAGGCATTCACATTCCGCCAAATTGTCGGCGGCCTTTTAAATTTTTGCGCAGTTTCACGAGACTTTACAACAATAACAAATACAACAACAACAACAAGTTGAGTAAGTAAAAACAACTAAAGCGAAAGGCCATGGCAATGCCGTGGGGTCATCATCAATGGGGTCTACGATGGTCTGAAGCTCGCTTTGGTAGCTGGGAACTGGGAACTGCGATTGAGACTGGAATTGGAAGTGGGAGCTGTGCAACTGCAACTGGGCGGAAAGTTGGGCTGAGAGCGAAACGCTGCAGGCGCTTTCAGCAATTGCCATTGCACTTGTCTGCTGCTCAATGGCACAATGGTACGTTTTGGAATGGTACAATATGGAAGGGTACAGTGAGTAAAAGGCGTGGCTTCCTAATGGTACGCTCTATAATTATTCGATAATATAGTATATGAAATGGTACACAATGCAGCGCTAAAGTGTTTAAAAGACATATGTATATCATTAAGAAATGGTACAGTGAAAGAAAGACGCGACATTACTTCGTTATGAAAGGGTACACTATAAGATAGAACGTTATGTCTAATTTCTAATAATGGGAGGCTACAGTGAGTAAAAGACGTGGCTCATTAATGCGACACTACTTCGTTGTGGAATGGTACAATATAAGTTGGATCTTTGCTTCCTAATGGCACGATTGTTTTTCAAGCTCTTATATTGTGAAAGATGTCGATTCATATTGAAATGATGCATTATAAAATTCTGCACTCTGAGATACGAACATTTTGCTGCTTAATGGTACCAAAGTTACATAATGCGAACACGTATTGTAGAATGGTACACGATGGTTAGCCGTTAAAAGTCGTTACTTATAAATGGTACAAAAGTTGAACATGCGATTGTGCATTATGGTACACTGCAGTGCAATGTTACAGGTATTTGTTATGTTACACTACAATGGTACACAATGCAGAGCCAGAGTGTTTAAGAGATGTTCGTAATAATTACATTATGGAATGGTACACTAAGAAATGGTACAGTGTGAAAGACGTTGATTTGTAATAGCGCAAAGATTTCTTATGGAATGGTACAACAAGGAATGGTATACCTTAAGATCGGTACAATGTGTGAAGACATTGCTTCTCACTATGGGAGTGTAGACTCACTGTTACGTTTTCATATTACAATTATTTATTATGTGCTTCTACATTGTGAAATGGTACACAATAAATCGCAGTGTATATGATGGCTATGCGATAATCCATAATAAGATGATACACAAATAGATGGTAAAGTGTGAACGAAGTTGCTTCTTAATGGCACAAGGGCTTGACGATAGTACAATAATAGATGGCGCAGTGTTAAAGACTTAATGCACAAAGGTTTCTTTTACAACAAGGAATGGTCCACCTTAAGAATGGTACAGTGTGAAGACATTGCTTCTCATTGTTACATTTCGGAATGGTACACTATGAAATGGTACCGTGTGTGAAAGATGTACCAAAGCAATGTGAAGAAGCAAACAGCAGCAGTAAATGTGAAGGGGAAACGGAATTTAAAATTTGCACATGTGCACGTACATATGTGCATAAGTCTCTCAGTGTGTGTGTATGTGAGAGAGAGAGAGGAAGAAGCAGCAGCAGCAGCAGACGCTGAAAAGTGGCGATAAAAGACGAACACAGAAAGAAGAACTTACATAGCTGGCAATATGAACGTCCGTTTCTCTTAACTCATTTTTATTTTGTTTTGCTTGTTGTTCTTGCTTCTGCTGCTGTTATTGCTGTTGTTGTTGTTATTCTTGCACGTTTGCCGCTTTGACTGTTGAATGTCCTCCTCCCCCTTCTTGCTTCTCTTTCGCAAGTCTTCAGCAGCGACTCCTCCGCCAGCGCTTCACCTTGGCTTCTTGCTGTTTATTGTTGTTGTTCTTGTTGCGGTGGCTCTGCCACTTTCAGCAAAAATCCAACCGAAACAATAATAACAACAACAGCAGAAGCAGCAGTGGCAAAAGCAACAGCAACAACAACAACAATAACAACAACTGACAGCGTCGTGATGTTTTATGGACTTTGGACTCGCGTTTTTTTTTCCAAGCCCCAAAAAGGCAAAAATTAAACGACGATGGAGCTGCATGAAAAATGGAAACAAGAAACAGCCACGACAACAACAACAACAACAGTGTAAGCAACAGCAACAACAACAACAAGTAGGTAAAGCATTCACATGCAACGTTGAAACAGAAACAGTTCCGTAAAGCTGAAAAACAAAAATGCAAACAAGTCAGAGAAAAAAAGCAAAACAAAAACATAGCGAAAACCATAACAATAACAAAAAACAAAAACAGACTTGAGCTGCGTATGTAAGTGTGTGTGTGTGTGTGTGTATGTGAGGAGATAGAGCAACAGCAAAACCGCAAAAATAGCAACAACAACAAAAATAATAACAACAACAAGAAAGGCAGCAACAACCTCAAAGCGATTACATTTAAAGATAACGGAAATTTGTATGTAGCAACAAAACCTCAACTAAATTTTACCACTTGAAAGAAGAAGAGAATCGTGGAGTGGTTGAAGACGCAGAGCAGGAAAGGAAAGGAAAAGCATAAGAGGATAATATTTACGTGCATAGATAAGTTCAGGCTTTGCTATTTATGTGGTATTTATTTAATATTAGATTAGCCTCAAATTCCTAAATATTATGATCAAATATGTAAAATTGAAATATGTATGTTTATTATTCTTAGAATTGTGAACAAATATTGGTTATTTAAATGTAATATTTCAATATTGAAGACAAAATAAATATATTTTCTATATATTTCACTTCAATTTGACACAAAATCTGTTAAGATAATGAAATAAATCAAATATGTGTTTTATTTGTGTCTTTCTTATGAGAATTCTTAAATTTTTATATATTCTTAAAAAAAAAAAATTTAAGTTTTTATACTAATTGAATGTTATACTATATTAATATACCAAATATAGCTTACAGTATAATTTTAAAAACTACTTTTCCTGTTGTTATTTTATTTCAATATAATCTTTACAATATAATCAGGTAAAATTTACTTCTAGTTTTTTCGATTTTCTAAAGCTAATATTGAAAATGAAATAAAAATAATTTTCCTTTCATTGAAAATGAACTACATTGTTCTTTTCGAAAGTATGAAATAAAATAGTAAAAATGAAACTCAAGTATTCACTAGATTTCCAAAATTATTTTATTTTCCTCTTTTCTTACTTGTTCTTTTCGAAAGTATGAAATAAAATAATAAAAATGAAACTCAGTTATTTACTTGATTTCCAAGTACTCGTATTTGAAAACATTGCAGTGATATTTGCACATCCCTCTTCGATGACAGGCTAGTATTTCATTCCTTTCACTGTAATTGCCTCGTGTGCTGGCATTCAAAGCGCTTACCTCGCAAATATTTACCGAACATTTTGATTTGTGATTTGTCGTTTGTCGTTTGCCATTTGCCGATGCTGTTCGATGGTCGCTTGGCTTTTACATTTGCCATTCACAAGCAATTACTAACACACAATTGCTTTTGGTGACCTCCTCTCTCTCGCTCTCTCTCAGCCATGTTTGATTACCTCATTTTCTGGGCCAACATCACCCAACACCCCAAAAAGAATTTCGTGATGTTAGCAGTAACATTACTGGCTGCAAAGTCAATCCGAGCAAGTGCAGTCGACGCATTGACTGCCGTCCCGCAGTGCGTATGAGTAATAACTGCAGAAGGATGCATTACTGCGAAAAGGGGAGAAGGAGAAGCAGCAGCTGTCAGCCAGTAAATGTGGCCATCGCCAACGCCAAAGTCCGATGTCCGCTGTCTAAACGGCTCTCGGCGAATCTTTATTGTCGTTTGGGGGTCTCTGGCGTCATTTGTTTCTTTTGGAGAACACGCAAAGTAAATAGTAACATGTGCATTACTTGGCATTCATCTTTGGCCTGCCAGAGAGAGAAGAGTTTCCCTACTCCAGACTACATATAGAGTACATGGCTGGTGCTCTACATTTAACGAGAATAATTGCAGCGCCAGTGTGGCGCTGTTGCACTTAACCCCCCTCTCTTCACTCTTTGTGCTCTTTCTCTTTGGAAGAAGTCTTTGAATGTCTTTGATGAAATATTGAAATTGTTCAACTGATGCTGGGGTCCAGCCAAACGGACATGCACTGCATAAACTTCAAAAACACACATACATTCGAACACACACACACACTTGCATAAATCTCAGTCTAGTTGAAGTTATCACGTGATGTCGACTGAAACTGAAAATGGAACTGAACTCAACTGAAAATGGTCGAAAATGTTGGCGTCAAGTGCCTCGTTATAAATTGCCCAATTTAAGAGCAAAGGAAATACATTTTTATTCTAAATAAATAATGACTGAAACAAGTCAAGGAAAAGTGCTTCGTCGCTTCGAACTCTCTGACTCCAATTGGTTTGCCAATTGGCCGACAGTAATGCAGACAGACTGCAATAAATGTCCAGACAGCCAAAGCCAAAAACCCAAAACCGAAGCTGATGTCGACCTCGCTTTAGAGGCCGTGACTTGTCCACAAGCATTCCATCCTGGACCCTTTCGCTTTGCTTTCATCTCCAAATGGGAAGCAGAGCACAAAGTTACATCGTCGAGGAGAAATATTTATTTGTATGTTGAGTGAAACAAGAGCAACCCAGTTTTATGTCCAAAATGCTTAAGTTGAAATATTGAAAATAGTGTGAGACCTCCTTGTACTTTCTTCTACTATTCACTTTTATGTTTAAACCAATTACACATTAAGTAGAATTTTAAAAGAAAAGCTCGAAGGCTAATCTGCTGTGTCTATATCGTTGTACTATAAAATTGAATTCAAAGCTTAGATTATTGTATCTTATAGTAGATAAATAGACTTTAAAGTGACAATAGTTGGAGCTTTATCTAAGCAAGCTAAATGAAAATTTCATAAATGGATTTTAATGTACTTACATGCATAAATTAAAATGCCTAAGTGCGTCTATTCTAATGACCAAGAAAAATTCACCTTACTTTGAGTAGCTTTACGAAAAAGTTTGAAAATTACGATTTTGTTAAATTTTTTGTTTGCCATATAACACATATCATATGTTTTATTTTATAGATGAACTCTGTAGATGTAAGCCACTCTGTTATGTTAGGTCAGTCACTATTTAAACTTGGCACAAACCATACAAAGAGGTAACAATATACTCGAATATTTGTATAATCACTTAAATATTAAAATTAAAGTAACATTAAGAATCAAATGTTTTTACATATCAACTTATTTTTAATCATTATTGAAATAATAAATTTTAAACACATTTTAATGCCCAATTACACATTCGAGTTTCCCAAACATTATACATTTTTATTTTCAACAGTTCATATTTTATTCGTGTTACTAATAATATTAATTTAATTTTTATTTATTTATCTAAATCTGTAAAGCTTTTCCTTAACTTTCTTTAAGTTTTCGTTCAAGCATTAGAGTTCCTCAAAATGAAATTCAACTTTAGTAGAAGTTTGTGCATAATCCATAACTAAAGTAAATTATAATATATCATTGTAGAGCTGTAATTCTTGATAAATATGAAATATTTGAAAAACAATTACTAAATATAATTAGTTCCAAATTATTAAATTCTACATTTGACTTCCATTTTTAGAAAATCAATTTAAGTGAATTTCATTATAGGTTTAAACAGTCGTCCATTAATGTTAATTGCATATCTTATGCGTGGTCACAATGCGAGTATTTCACAAGATTTCCAATAGTTCGTCATGATGATGTTGTTACCGCAATTTCCTAGCTAAAACGGGTCAACTTTCAGTTAACTGTTTTGCATTTCATTGGACAACCGCCGCAAGCAATTAAAGGCGGGCAAACTGAGGGGGAGAGAAATGAGGTTCAAATGAGTTGACAAATCGAAATGGATTTAAAGACAAAACGCATTTAGATTGCGGTTGTCCACGAATTATTTGATTTGTGGTCACATCGGTCACTCAACGCAATGCAATCCAAAGCAAAGCAAAAGCATTTCCATGGCGCCCACCACACACAAAGAAAAATCTCCAACTCCGTCGGTCGCTGCCCCAAAGCATGCGGCAGCTGCTGCTGTTGCCTCTTGTTGCTGTTGCTGCTGCTGATTCATCACGCATCAAAAGAGAAACTCCACAGCAACACAGCAGAGAGCAGCCAACGAGAATAATGAAATTAATTTGAGCTCTGGCCACAGAGACAGAGCAACAGCCAAGCTTCCCCTCTGCCTTCTCCTCTCTTTGTCCCTCTGCGATGTGGTCGCATCTTGCGGAGGCATTCCACAGTTCCAGCGACGACTTCCATGGTCTGTTGCCTGCCTGTTGTTAATGTTATTGCTGCTGCCGTTGTTGCTGCCGTTGTTGTTGTTGTTGTGGCAGGTCGCAAATTTCAGACACACAGCACATTGCCAGACAGTGACTCCGACTTCGTCTTCGACTTCTTCTTCGACTTTGACTGCGACTCCGTCTCCGATTCCGACTCTGTCTAAGAATCAGACTTGGTTTATGTCTCTCTGCGACTCTGCAGCTGGGGATCACGGCGTGGCAGGTGCACCTCAGGCTCCAACTCTCCAACTGTGCAACTGTGCAACGCTGCCGGCATCAGCAAAACGCATCGCTGCACAACTTGCACAGCTGAAAATTTCTTTTGCTATTGTCGGTGTTTGTTTCTCCAGTTGTTGCTGCCGCTGGGCGCACTTAATGCGCCGTTACTTTCGTCTGCCGCCGGTCATTGATTGGAGCTTCAGAAATGATAGCTGCACCACTTGAGCGAATACTTGATATGCCGCCAGCAAAAGACTATAAGATTACTTTAAGAATAATCAACCTCAAACTCAAACTCAAAGAAACCAAATTGAAAATAAAGAAAATCAAGAACTCTCCATTAACAGTCAAAGCCAAAAAGCCAAAAACACTCGGTCTGAGGTAAATCGAACTCTCTTGAAACCCAAGCAAAATAGTTGAAGGCGAGTTCAAGTGCCTCAACACGAATCGCAAATTCTGCGAAAATTAAAACTGCGGTTGCATTAAGTACCACACAAAATAAAAACCTCATTGAAGATGCTTTGCATTCACTTCATTGCACGCATTTAATTGAGAATATAACGTTCTATGTTGAGTGCCAAGAGTCACATTCATTCGTCTTATTTACGGACAGTTTTGCCATTTTAAAGATATGAATTAGACCATGAAGTTATATCCATTTTAATATACTGCATTGCATAATTCCCATTTTATTTAATTTCGATAGAAATATCTAATGATTAAATACAAAATTCTCAACAGGAGAAAGATGAGTCTTTCGGAAGTGACGTGGAAGACTCTCTTTAAAATGTTGTGAAAGACTCTACTGGAAGAGACGTAGAAGATTCTCCTGGAAGAGTCGTAGAAGACTTTCCTTGTGAAAGAGTCTTTTGGAAGTCGCAGAATAGATTTCTGAAAGGTTCACGGAAGAGTCTTCTGGAAGTATCGCGGAAAATAATAATCCCGCAACATTGCAATATTTATATGATAAATGTGTTATAGCAAAACCCTTAAATACAGTATGTATATTCAAGAACCTACCAAAATACATATATTCAAAATTGCAATCTATACATTTTACTTAGTCTCTTTAGAAAATTCTCATAATTTAATAAATATTCACAAAACCAAAACAAACCTTTAATAGAGTAATACATTTTTCCTATTTATTCTATATACATATATATATATTTCCAATTTACATTAATTATATATTATTTCTATATACTGCCAACTTAGGGGGGGAGAAATGAGGTTCAAATGAGTTGACAAATTGAAATGGATAAAATAATAATAATAATTTTCCATTTTTTAGCATTTCATTACACTTATGTGAATAATCCAATAGTATAAATTCGCATCATTCATACCCTGAAATATATTCAAAATTCGTGTCAGTAAACTGACCTTTTTGTAAGACACAAAGCGCTTCACACGCACTTTCCAATAAGCGGCATAAATATTGCGTATACGCCGCGTGTTTTCCAATGGAAATTGCTCGTAAAATGTGTGTATTGCAATTTGTGCAAAATTTCAAATCGACACATTTGAAATGCAACAGCCGAAAGCGGCAAACGACGGAAAAACAGCAATAGCAACAGCAAAATGCAACAGCAATCAACAGAGAGCAAGAAAAATATGCCTCCAATCACACAGAAACACACACACACACTCTCATACACGAGGCTACACATAGCCAAAAAGCGGGTCAGTGTTGAGCGCCAAGGCCGAACCTTGCCAGCCAGCCAGCCAGCCAAAGTAGGGCGTCAGGGCGGCTGCTTGGCCCGAGGTAGGCGTGGTCTGCCCCCCTTTTGCAGTCGAGGCGACTCTCGACTGTCGACTGTCGACTAACCCAAAAACCCCTCCGAAAACTCAAACCCAAATCCAAAACTTAATTCGCGTCGGCTGCGACGACGTCGCAACGACGACGACGACTGCCAGAGAAGTGAGAAGTGAGCCGAATGTGCGAGGGGTGGCGAACTGGTTACAGGTTGGGCAGCTCGACGTCGTCGTCGCCTCGTTTTGTAGGCACGTTCGCTGCTGCACGTTGTTGTTGCTGCTGCTGTTGCAGCTGCGACTACGACTACGGATTTGTTGTTGTAGTAGTATGTGTAGACGTAAACGTAACGTAAATGCGAACGTGGCGCCAGCCTAACAAGAACTCAAAGTACAATCACTTTGACAATGCGTTTGCAGTGATTAAGAAGTCAAAGTAATAAAATACTCTATAATAATTAGCAGAGTGTCAAGTTTAAAGACACTAAATTAAGAGAAGATTGTGCTGAAAAAATATGAATTAATTTATCTTGTCAAAATTGTGTAGTAACAATATATAGCAATGGGTTAAAAAGTATTGAACTAGTTAGCTTACTTATTCTAAATTTTGTTATAGGCAGAAGGAGTATAATTTTGATACTTGTTGGTATATTTTAGTATTTTTTCGGTATATTAATTTGGTGTATTTCAACTATAATAACTGAATGATTGGAGTGGTATGTCGATATAGCAAATAATAGCATCAGCATGTTTTAGTATTTTTCAGTATATTAATTTATTGTAAGCATAATACCGCACTGTTTGTTTCTATTGATCAATTTTGCATATATCGATATACAATAGGGTTGTTGATAATATATCAAAATATCAATATATCGATATTTTTTTATAAAAATAAATATTTATATCATGATATTTTTTCCCCTGATATATCGAATATCGCGATTTTTTTTTATATATTTTTGATATTTCCTAATTGGTCACTTTGATTTGACCTAACTTCCTGTAAAGATGAGCGCGGCAAAAAGTTTTTTTTCGGAAGTTAAAAATCATTCTGCAAGCTGCAACATTTGTAGTAAAATTGTCAAAACGAGCGGCAACTCGTCGAACTTACTGTCTCACCTTAAAAACAGGCATCGACATGTGTGTATTTCGCCGAAATTGTGCCAAGGGTTCACAATTTCGGGGAAATACACACATGCGTGTGTCTGATGTTTTTCTGGGGAATTCGTGTATTCCGTGTAAGAGATTTAATAGGCGAAATAAAATCAGGATTATATATGTTTTTATGCAGATGCATATGTTGATATACACAAAAAATATAATTATGTATTTATTATACATATATATAATTTTGGAGTTAAATTTTGGTTAATGAAAAAAAATAAATATATAAAAATTAAATATCAAAAATACTCGATATATCGATATTTTTGGGTGATAAATATTTTTATCAATTTGATATATTTTTAAAAAACGATATATCACTGATACGATATTTTTTAAATATCATGCAACCCTAATATACAAAATATATCTGTTGGTATATCTTAGTATTTTTCGGTATTTTAATTTGGTATATTTAAACTACATATAATTAAATGACTGTAGTAGTACATTGATATACCGAGTATAGCGTTCGGTATATTTAAGTATTTTTGGAATATTAATTTGGTATATATTTATTTTGCTCTTTTGCACATCTTTGCTTTTAATGATCCTTTAATAAATTAAATATTTTCTACTTCATAAAGTGAACAATTAAATTTGTCTATTCTCAAAATACACAGTTCAAAGAGCAACTAGTTAAATTGCAATCAATATACAACCGCCTCATTATGTTTTATTGTTTATTTATGCAAATGCAGTTGGCTAATTAAAATAATATTGTAGATAGGAAGCGATAACTTAACGGCAAGTGATTTATGTTGATTTAGATTTAGATATCCACATTGTTTTCCTTTATTTATGACTTTTTTTTAATACCTTTTTCAATTTCCATGCAATTATTTTGTGTTATTATTTTTATTGCTATTATTTTAAAGTGAAATGTCTTTTTTGTTTGATTTATTGTTATGCACATTTGGCTAAAATAATAAATAGCATATGTAATTTAATTGTGCATTTAATCATTTAAGCTATTTTATTCGAGTTATCTGAATTAAATTTCATAGGAATTCGTGATTTAGTCTTGCAAAAATAAATGCAATATTTGCTTTTAAGGGTTTACTAAACAATCCCATTATTGAAATATATTCTAGACAAAGTTGAAATCCTTAAATTAAATTCACTAAAGAAAAAATTAATACTTTTTCTTTAAAAAATTAAATATTTTAAATTTTTTATCTTTTGCAAAGATGTCCAAAAGTGCAAAATAAATATATACCAAATAAATATACCACCAAAAAACTTAAATATACCGAACGCTATACTCGGTATATCGATGTACTACCGCATTCATTCAATTATTGTTTAAATATACCAAATTAAAATACCGAAAAATACTAAGATATACCAACAGATATATTTTGTATATCGATATATGCAAAATTGACAAATAGAAACAAACAGTGCGGTATTATGGTTACAATATACTTAGTTGGTAGTAGTACTGGAAAATACTAAAACATACTGAAGGTATTATTTCCTATTTCGACATACTCCATATTCAGTTATTATATTTTTTCTTTAAAAAATTTAATATTTTATGGTTGAAAAGGTATTAAGTATTTTCTTAAGAATGTGATTTATTTTTGTTTTTATTTTCAAGTTCCATTTTTATTATTTTATTATTATTTATTATTATTTTTTTTTAATTTTTTATACTGAACAAACTTATCTAAATATTATATTTAATGAATTCCATTTTATGATGTTAAAAGTATTTTAATATATTCTTGAGAAGGTGATATTATTTATATTTTTAAGTTTTATATTTTTATTCTGAATAGAGCAGCAAATATTCGTTGCATTTTGCATTGTTTTTGCTAAGAATGTGATTTATTTTTGTTTTTATTTTCAAGTTCAATTTTTATTATTTTATTATTATTTATTATTATTTTTTTTTTAATTTTATACTGAACAAACTTATCTAAATATAAGGTTGGCCAAAAAGTCTTGCGGTATTTCCGATAGGTGTCTTTGCAAGCGCGTAGTTCTAGTTCTATTTATCGAATCGGTTCATGCGATACCTTTTTGGAAAGCTCTTTTCCCGCGCTAACACGTGTTCGATTTATTGTTGTTTGTCTTGAGTCGTTCGTGAGTTATAGCGTCACAAACATGGAGCAAAATAAAGAGAAAATACGGCATATTTTACAGTACTACTACGATAAAGGCAAAAATGCAACTCATGCTGCCAATAAAATTTGTGCAGTTTATGGACCCGATACAGTTTCCATTTCCACCGCACAACGATGGTTTCAACGTTTTCGTTCTGGTGCGGAGGTGGTCGAAGATGCGCCACGGTCCGGAAGGCCTGTCGTCGAAAATTGCGATAAAATCGCCGAATTGATCGAAAGAGATCGGCATAGTAGCACCCGTACCATCGGCCAAGAGCTTGGCATGAGTCATCAAACCGTTTTAAACCATTTGAAGAAGCTTTGGATTAAAAAAAAAGCTAGATGTATGGGTGCCACACGACTTGACGCAAAAAAACATTTTTGGCCGTATGGATGCATGCGAATCGCTTCTGAATCGCAACAAAATCGACCCGTTTTTGAAGCGGATGGTGACTGGCGATGAAAAGTGGATCACTTACGATAACGTGAAGCGCAAACAGTTGTGGTCGAAAAGCGGTGAAGCTGCCCAGACGGTGGCCAAGCTTGGATTGACGGCCAGGAAGGTTCTTCTGTGTGTTTGGTGGGATTGGCAGGGAATCATCCACTATGAGCTGCTCTCCTATGGCCAAACGCTCAATTCGGACCTGTACTGCCAACAACTGGACCGCTTGAATGCAGCACTCAAGCAGAAGAGGCCATCTTTGGTCAACAGAGGCCGAATTGTCTTCCATCAGGACAACGCCAGGCCACACACATCTTTGGTGACGCGCCAGAAGCTCCGGGAGTTCGGATGGGAGGTTCTATTGCATCCACCGTATAGTCCGGATCTCGCACCAAGTGATTACCACCTATTTCTGTCCATGGCGAACGACCTTGGTAGTCGGAAATTGGCCACAAGAGAGTCCTGTGAAAATTGGCTCTCCGAGTTTTTTGCCAATAGAAAAGCGAGCTTCTATAAGAGGGGCATTATGAAGTTGGCATCTCGTTGGGAACTCGTCATCGAACAAAACGGCGCATATTTGACTTAAATCGCATTATTCTAACCAATTTTATGAACAATTGAAAATTCAATAAAAATACCGCAAGACTTTTTGGCCAACCTAATATTATATTTAATGAATTCCATTTTATGATGTTAAAAGTATTTTTATATATTCTTGAGAAGGTGATATTATTTATATTTTTAAGTTTTATATTTTTATTCTGAATAGAGCAGCAAATATTCGTTGCATTTTGCATTGTTTTTGCTATTGCGTTGCAATTGCATGTAGTACGAGCAAAACGCGACGCCGAAGTCGACGTCGACGTCGACTGCAGTTACAACGACAGCAAAGCCGACGATGAGGGCGAGGGCGACGGCAACTCGTGAAGAGAGCGTGAAAGGTGGACGTGTGGAATGGGAAGTGCACCTGTGGTAGTAGATCATGGCCTGTCCCCTGCTAAACTGGGGCACTTCGGGGCACTTGCACCGAGCTGGCCCTGTGGACGATGGCCACCGAGAGTAGAGAGAAAAGAGAGACTACGGAGACTACGGAGACTAGCGACTTGTGGATGCCGCGTGGAACTGGAAACTAGGACTCGGAATCATTTGATATTTATCGTTAACCCAGTTAGCTGCCATCTCCGAGGGCGCAGTCAACCAGCTGTCGAGGTGTGCCCCACTGCGATGATGATGATGTTGATGATGTGTCGCACCTTGCTTTTGCAGTCCTTGACTGCTGTGCAAAGTGCATAATTAGTGTAAGGTAAATAAATAGTTCCCGCTGAGTGCAGAAGAGTGCCAAATATTCCACGGAGTCTTATTAATAATGCAAACTGCATTTAAAAATCGATTTCACATCAACACCAATTATAAAGTTATTAACTTGCCCAAAACCACAAAAAAAAAAACCGAACGAACGAAACTAAAAACTAAGCAGCTGCTGAACTTCCCAACTACAAACATCAAAAGTAAGGGAAACTTTATCCTTGAGCTGAGGAAAAAAGTGGAATATTTCAGGGACATTTGTAGAACAATAAAAAACAGCCCGAAATATTGTAAATGCACTTGAATTTCTATTTGATTTTCCCAAGTTTTCGAGACACATTTTCGCCCCAAATTCATTTAAAGTCTTGGGGTTGTTGTTCGTATTGGATTTACATTCTTCTTCGAGTTACGGGGATCTGGACAACAACTTCAAATTTGTGTTGCTGTTACTGCTTCCGTTTCTCTTTCAGTTTCAGTTACAGCTACAGCTACAGTTGTGTTATTTTCCAAAGTCCAACTCTAAGTTGAACTTTCAGTTAGCTCACTTTGTTGTGGTTGTTATCATAAATGGAAAATGCCCGGCAGGGGCTCGTTAACCCTTTCAGGCGAACAGCGAAAATACATTAAAAACAAGTGAGCACAATTGTTTGTGAACAAGTAGGAGACTATAAAATACTCTATGTGCATCACTAAAATAATTGAAAGAACAAAAAAGTAATAAATTCAATATAATAAATTACAATAACAGGCTTCATATTAATTTGTATTAATAAATATTATATGATTACAAGTTATTGTGCAACATTGTTGAAATGTTCGATACTTACGATAAATATTATAAAAAGTATAGATAACATAAAATGTGTACAAGTTTAGAAGACACATGCAAATGCAATAAAAATGGTTTCAAATTTACAAATTAAATTTTTGAAATTATAAACGTTAAGTCGTCATAACTGATAATTCTTATTATTAATTAGAACTGAATATACGAGTATAAACCTATTGTCACCAGTGTTAGTTAAAGATTTTCAAAGACAAAATAGTTCTGTTTAATAATTATTGTAAGAAATAATGAAATTACCTAATGAATAAAATAAAGCAAAAATATTTAAATTATTGTTTAAAAAATGATCAAGAATTGGGTTCTTCGAATAGCTAATAATGTTCAAAAATAACGAGGACCAAAAATTCTTAGTATTGTTAACTGCTAAGCTAGTCAGTTATTTTATTAGTTTATGTTTTCGTAAAATAAGAAATATATTTAAATATTAATAATATCAAACAATTTATGGTCTTTAAATAAAAAATTTGTAACGCTAATATTATGAATTTTGACAATATTGTCACTAATACATCAAGTAAAGAGTTGTTAAAATGAAGTTAATCTCTGTTAATTTTCTTTTCCTTTTTGGGTTTATTGTTTGAGGTAACAATTTAATGGAATTTTATTTTATATTAGAATAAATTAATTTATTGAATTTATAATTTAAATAAATAAAATTATGAATGTAAAGGATAAAGTATTCAAAATCTAAATTTACCATTCTCGACTGGTTAAACATCTAAAATTGAAATATCGCAATCGTACTAATATACAAAATTTTTCTTCTTTTCATTTTCTTATCATTTTGGGATTATTATTTTTAATTGTGTGGATTACTGTTGGATCGATGATTATTGTAGATAGATAGTTAAGTTTAATACTCTATTTTTGTTGAAAAGTAATGAGGAGTAATAATGAAATTAATCCATTTTGATTTTCTTATCATTTATAATATGCGATTATGATTTGAAGTATATTCAGTTCAATTGAGTTCAGTGATAGTTCGATGTTTATTGCAGATATAAAGATTAGGTTTACCATCGAAGATAGATAGATTCTCAAGTGTTATATACCCTCAGATAGTTCCACTGCTTGGCTATACCCTTTCTGCTGTTTTATGACCGTGGGGTTTAATTAGTACTTGCAGCTGAGACGAGTTGCGAGTTGGGATCGCATCGAGTTGAATTGTTTGAGGTTGTTGCTGTTGTTGTTTCGTGAAGTGCAGTTTGCTCTCGCATACAATACGAATCCAATTTTTTATTGGCCACACGTGATTGAATTCAGCGACCAACCAAGACACACCACCTCCTCCCCCCTCTAAGTCTAAGCCTGTGTCTGGGGTCTATGATTTAACCATTTGTTCCCATGCTCTGTCGCATCACGTAGGCGCTGTGTCATAAAACGTTAAATTAGTTGGATACTCTCTGCCTCTGTTCGCTAGGGAATCAAAGAGGGGGAAGGGGAATGGTGGAACAAAGATGAGTGGGGGATTTCCCAAGGCATGAAATGTATTCGTCAGTGCGTCGCATTTTTCTTTCTATTTTTTTTTTGGCTTGACAGTTGCCTCATAAAATGCACATGTTGATGGCGCGTGTTTGGCATGGACAATCGAAGGGGGATGAGGAGGATGGGGGAGGAGGTGAACTTAGCTGTGATTCTTCTGTTGCACTATTGTGATGTGTTCTTCAATATGCTGGGCGCGTGTTGAGTTCCCCCCCTTCCCCTTCCCCTTCCCCTTCCCCTTCCCCTTCCCCTTCCCCTCCTCCTTTCTCATCCATCACCATCAATAGTTGCAGCCGGCTTCGTTTCAATCTAGTTTCCCCTATTTGATTTGAATTAAAATAAGTTACGTGAGTTGTGGCTGACATTTTCCATGTTTTCCCATTATCCCCATGTATCTGTAAGATGCACACACACACACCAACACACACACATACACTCGTACGTTTGCATATGCTGCCTCCCTTGGGGGGAGGCAGAAGGCAGAAGGGCGTCTGACCTAAATTCATTTAAGTCGATCGATATTTCTGCTGCACAGTGTTGCCGTCTCGCTCGCACGCTGCATGACCGAAAAAGGCAAACTCTCTCTATGTGTGTGTGTGTGTGTGTGTGTATATAGAGCATAGTACGTAGTGCATATACTACGCGACTACAACTGGTATATACTATATACTATTTCTAGTATATAGTATATATACTGTTGTGTGTGCCATGTGCTGCAACTGCATTGCAATTATTG
Source organism: Drosophila albomicans (assembly GCF_009650485.2). Classification (NCBI taxonomy): domain Eukaryota; kingdom Metazoa; phylum Arthropoda; class Insecta; order Diptera; family Drosophilidae; genus Drosophila; species Drosophila albomicans. The sequence goes on along the minus strand of NC_047629.2, from coordinate 42,609,556 downwards.
TGAAATTCTACTACAATGAAAATTCTACGGCAGTTGCTTGCTCTCTCTCTCTCTGTTGCGTTCTCTTTCACTCGCTCTGTTGCTCGTCACTTGTTTCCGGCTACGTTCGTCCATTGTCATAGTCTCAGTGTATGTGTGTGTGTGACTATGTGTGTGTGTGTGTGTGTGTGTGTGTGTGTGTGTGTGTGTGTGTGTGTGGGCTGCTTGGGCGTCAACTGACATCCCATTGCTGACTCTTGAGCCTGCAACGTGGGCGTGCAACCAACACACACACACACATACACACACACACACGCCAATACACCCACACACAGTCACAACAACTTTGGTGGCCAAAAGGCAAATTTATTCTATGCCTTGTTCACCCAACCCCAAAGCTGCTTCTTGCCTCCTGCCTCCTGCCTTCCTTTGCCCCCCTGAGATGCAGTCTCAAATGTGGCACAAACGACCAACTGACAAGCCAAGGCAACAACAAGAGGAAGTAGCTGCAGAGCGTGGCAGAGTAGAAGAGGAAAAAACTGTAAAGAGGGGAAGAGAGGAAGAAGGAAGGAAGGGAAGAGTGTAAGAGAGGAAGCGAAGAAGAGGGATAGAGGAAGGAAAAGAGGAAGAGCCAAAGAAGAGAAGTAGGGAAGTGGAAGTATCTGAGTGCTGCAAAATTTATATAAAGCAATCTATAGTATATATTTTTATGCGACTGCTGTTTGCATTTTGCGGGGGCCTTGATAAGCAATTCTTGAGTTGATTACAAGGCGACCATTGTAATGCGAGCACAGCTCAACAGACTGTCGACTGACGATTATGGCTTGTTTTTGGCCAATTAAATGAGCCACTGAACTAGAGCTCTTCTAGTCCGGGCCAATAAATTACTTATTTGCTATTGATAGTTTAATCTATTTGTAAAGAACTTAAGCATACAGTTTAGTAAATGAACTTTGAAATACTTTGCTGATTAAATAACATAAATGAATGTAAAGATTTTTACATTCCAATATTTTTATGTCCAATGGTTTTTTGACAACGAGTTCATTAAAAAAAGACAATTCAGAAAATACGTAAATTAAATGTTTTGACTGATAATTTGCTATAATAACTATTTGAATGTTTTAAAATACAATTTAAACATACAATATTCAAGATAGTAACAAACTTGATTAAAGTAGATGAGTTAAACTTTTTACAAATATATTTGTATTTATAATAATAATTGAAAACTGGAAGCCAAGTTTATTTTGTTATATGCTACATTTTTGTAATTTTTAAAAATGCAAATTTTATTTGAAATGAATTTAATCATTTAGCTTAGCAAACAACTTGTTAATAAATTGTTGCCTTAATTCTATCAAAAACTGAAGAGATGTCAATATTGTAATTTTCTTTAACTTTTTAGGACAAGTTCACTTACAAATAAAATAATAATATAAATAAAATACGTATTTAACACAAAAATGTTTGATGAAGACCTAATTACTTTGTTGTTTATGTAAAATATTCATCTACTTATATTAATGATAAAAATAATCGAATTGAATATGTAAAAATATATTATTGCAAAACATGTGCAACCTAAAGACAAACAAAACAGATAATAATCAAGTACATTAAATATTTTTTTAGATACCTATTTTAAATTATATATGGATTATAGTTTTTATATTTCAGTTTTATTGCCACTTACATATTATATATTAATCTTTGTTCATCAATAAATTGTATAAAGCTTCTTAGTTAATTTATACTTATTGAAATGTTACACAATATTTTAGTTTAAGGCATTTTTAATACCAAACAAGTTCATTAGTTGACAATAAAAATCAAATATAAAAATTATAATCCAAATATTTATTACCAACAAAATTAATTGTATAAATTGTGTAACAATAAAAATTAAATTTATTTCCAATCTTGTAATGGAAAACCTGCTGCATTTTCAACTGTTTATAGATATAACTAAAGTTGATGCAAGTTTTTAATTAAATGAATTGGAATTGAATAGAATTAATTGAATTGCGTTTCTAATGAAGAGTGTTTTTGTTTTTTGTTAGTAAACGTGATGTAAACTAAATAAATAGCTGCTTAATTAGATGTGCAAAGGAAAGAAAAGGGGAGGAAAGAAGAAGGAAATAAGGAGCAAAGAAGGTGACAAGAGGGAGGAAAGAAGGAGGAAAGTAGAAGGAAAGAAGGAGGCAAGAATTGCGACATATGTGCAACATATTTAATGATTTCATTTCAGTTGCAAGTTGCAACTTTGAGTCTTGTGGCACATTGCACATACGCCTCGTGGTCGATAGCTGCTGTTGCAATGCGAAGTTTTCAGTGGGCGTGAGGTGTGAGGAGAGGGAAGGGAGGAGGAAGGAGAAAGAAGGCGGAGGGAGGTTGGTTGGGGCGACTCAATGTTGGCAAAACTCATTACGACGCCGCATGAGTGACATTTCTACGCTGTCAACATGACACATTTCATACACACACAACACACACACACACACACACATACAACACACACACACACTCACACACACAGATACACTCACTATATGTACTTCTGCAGCCACATTCTTGGCATGCAAGCCACTGTGTGTGGCTTAATGTGGCAGTTCTTCCACCTCTGCCACAACGTTGCGTCGTAGTTGTTGTTGTTGTTATTGCTGCTGCCACATCGTCGTTGCGTCGTCGTGGCAAGTGTGCTCTCTCCATATGCTGCAATATTGTTGCTTGTTTCCCATTTGACGGAGGCGAACTTTGGAATTACAACGCATTTCTTCACTTTCGCATCGCTGGCTTCTAAGCAGATTATTATTGTTGTTATTATACGAGTCCGCTTCTCTCCTTCTCCTTCCTCCCTTTGTTTTATGCGAAAATTGAATTTGCCCAGAACTCACCCCCAACCCTCCTCCCCCACCCCTTCGGGGTTCATCCTGCCATTTGCGATTGCGTCCAATCTTCATTCCCTATGCGTGCCACAATGCATCGCTCGACTAATGGCGACGCATGTCAACATTTGCTGAGCTTTTGTGTTTAAATATTACTAATACGACATGTTGTGCCAGCTCGCGTGGCTCCAAGCGGCTTTGCCCACCAGCAACTCAGTTGTTGGGGGTTGTTCTACTCCGACTTGCAAGAGGGGGAAGTGGGGGAGTGGGGGAGACTTGCTTTAACATGAAGCGTGTATTATGGCCATAATTGAATTATGCTTTTGCAGCAAACACTCACAACACTCTACAACACTCACACTTAGTTGTTGATTAGTTTGTAACATTGATGTCAGATAATGTTTTTAGATGGTGATAATGATAGCTTGAGCTCATATGACATTCTACGCTGCGACCCCTTCGCTTGATTTATGTGTTTAAACAATTTCAACTTGTCGGAAAAACAAGCAAACTCAACTGACAGACAGCCAACATAATTAATCATGTTCCACTTTTTTTTCTGTACTTATTTACATTAATATTATTTTTCCATTTGCATACACTTCTCTAATTGATTTGACACCTTTCTAACTACTAAATTATTTACTCTTGGTTAATGAAGGATTTTTTTATTGCATTTTTCAATTAAAGCATAATAAAGAAGAATTTCAATTAAGTGAATTTCATTAAATAAATTTCATTATAAATTAAACTGTTAATTAGATCAATTATCAAATTTATATATTTAACAAAAAATTCGAAAGAGTTTCAAGTATGTGTCTTCTTATAACGATTTTTTAGATTTAAATTACACTTTGCTAAAATTAACAACTTAAAAAGTTCCAGTCGAGTGTGCTCGACTAAACAGTACCACCTTATTCTTAAAATATTCCAAAAAATATACCACAAAAATACTAAAAGTATACCAAATGGACTATTTGGTATATTGATTGACTACTTTTTAAATATACCGTAGAGTGCAAAAAATATACCAGACAATATACCAAAAATATATACAAAAATACTAAAAACAAACCAAATGGACTGTTTGGTATATTGATTGACTACATTTTAAATATACCGTGGAATGAAAAATATACCAGACAATATACCAAATATGCTATATACCGCAAAAATACTAAAAGCATACCAATTGTACTGTTTGTTATATTGATTGACTACATTTTAAATATACCGTGGAGTGAAAAATATACCAGACAATATACCAAATATACAATATACCGCAAAAAATACTAAAAGTTCATGTAGTACATTTGGTATATTTGATTGACTTCATTTTAAATATACCAAATATACAATTTGGTATATTTTTAGTATTTTTGTGGTATATTATTTTGGCCTATTTTAAGAATAAATACCGCACTATTTTGCTATTATTCAAAATGGGTAGCGGGTTTCTAACGGCTCTAGTTTTCTTTCTTGTTAATTATTGATCAATCATTTTTAATTGTAATTTCTTATCTCTATAGCACCTCCCCATCGTGGAGGAATCCTTTTCTATTTCCATCTTTATGTAATGCATGCAACACATGCGGATTCGACATTCTAAAGCGAATTTTCAAGTAGTTAAACTTATCATGACACAACGCAGTTGTTTTTTAGGATCTTATCTTGGTTGTTCTGTGTTTTTATGAGATATAAATACCACCAAATTGTGATGAATTCATTACGTTTTAAGCAAACTCTGTGAAATGTGGCACCTTCATATTCACGAACCATTTAATTATCTTGATTTTTGATTATTATTTCATATTTATTTACTGTTTTTTTAATTGAATTTGCAATTAATTGATTAAATATATTCAAAAACAAAATGTATATGTTTCAAAATATTTTACTCAAATATGTAGTATTTTAAAAGTGCAAAATAATTAAATTGGACAATGTAAATTTCTTTAAATCACGATTTTATAGATCATCGTCAACATTTCCTTTCTCTGCAATTAATTAAGAATGCATAATAAAAAGGATTTCCTCGCTTCACTTTGTCGTTCACAGTCGCTGTATTGATAAATAACAACAAAAGTTTAGTTGTACAACTATCGTTCTCATAAGCCAAAAGCTGAACCAATTTACCTGCTAAGTAAAGGCCACGAGGAAAAGGGAAGAAGAAGAAAAAAGAGACAGACACAAAACGTATTTTTTTTTTTTGTATTCGTGAAGGACTTTTGTGTGACAAAAAGGCGGCAAGATTTGCCAGGGAATTGAAATGGAAAAGTTTAATTGAAACTGAGTTTTCAATTTGGAATTGAATTCGCCTATATAATATCAGGCAGCCTAGTCAAAAGGGGGCGTGATACAAAGGGGGGAGACGTAACTACTTATATGCGCTGAGCAGATGCGAGCTGAAGATAGAAAAATAAAGTAGAATGAAGAATAATACAGAGGAAGAAGAAGAAGCAGAGCAAGAGCACTGAGCTGGGGCACAAAAGATGTTTGCAGTTAAATTAAATGAAAAAGTTTACAACTTTTTTAATGAAATCATTTTATGCTTTTTTCGCAGCATAAACAAAGCGCTCGACGCAACAATAGCAAACAAAACAAATGCGGCAGTTGCAATGCCTTGACGGTAAAGTGGGGAAGGGGAAAGGGAAAGGGGGAAGGGATAGGACAACTTGAAAGAAAAACTTGCATGCAACTTGCAGGCCAACAAAGAACACAAAAAATGGAAAGAAAAGAAAAGCGAAAAGATCCTTTTGCGCCGCACACAAGACAAAGTAAAAGCACACACATGTGTGTGTGTGTGTGTACAAGTGTGTGTGTGTGTAGTCTATGTGTGTGTTTGAACAGCTTGCAAATGAAATTTGGCGCAAGTTTTACGTTTGATTCTCATGTTAAAGTCTTAAAGGCGTTTAACGTGTCGTATACGTAATCTGCGCAAATCGAAAGCGCAACGATAGACGTGTGTCATAGTGGGAGAAGAGTGTGAAGAGGGGGAGAAGGAAGAAACAGAGAGCACGCTCCCTAAGGCTAATGATGCTGCTGTCAATATGAACGCAAATGCTTCCCTTTGCTTTTCCCTTTACTCTACTTCACTTCACTTTTACCCCTCTCGCTGCTCATGTCCTTGGCTGTCATTGAATGGCAGCAGCAGCAAAAGGAGCTGGGGTCATATTTGTGTCATGGCTGAATCACGGAGAGTGCGTTTACTTGTGCTAATCCAACTGTCACTCTCAGGGACAGCAGCAGCAACAGCAAAGCACAAAAATGGCTGCGGGAAATATGCCAAAAAAAAAAGAGAAAAAAAAAAAATTAGTTCGCTGCCGAAATGCGGGCAAAACTATCTAGATAGAAGCAACAGCAGCAGCAGCAGAATGGCAAGCAAGTGGCAGTTAAGTGGTTTTCAACATTATCAATCCAGCAATCCGGCATTGCCACAATCCACAACGCATTTTCCCTCTGTTTTCTTCTTCCATTTTTCCCCCGCTTCCTCTCACAGCTAGTTGTTAATGCACGCATTTCCGTTTCCTCTTTTCAGGCGAGCGGAATTTATGCTTTATTGCAGCTGTTGCGCCGAGTTCCAAGCTCCCTTCTCTTTCCTTCATTTTCTCTTCTCTTTTCTCCCTCTCTCTTCGCTCCCTTATCTTCCTTCTCTCCCTTTCTTCTCCTCAGCCTAACGCTTTTATTGGCACTGTGATTTCTGCTGCTGATTCCGCCGGATTACGCTCCAAGGCGCATAACTCTCGACTTTGCTGCGCATTAATCATAAAGCGGTTTTCATGACTACTCCTACTCCTCCCTCCCCCTCTTGTCATCGCCTAGAAATATAGCTCTCTCCCTCCCCCCTCTTGGAATTGCATTTAATTTGGCATTAAGTGCATTCGCCCGAGGCAACTCAGCAACAGGGTGATAGCGGCGACAAACAGGACGCAGTTCCAGCACCCACATGGTACTTAAAGCAGCTTTATGTCCCGATAATAAAGGAATACATTCGCCATACCTTGCTTTACCTTACACACAAAGAAAAAATATGTAAATAAAATTCTACTTAAAATTCAAGATTATAATATATTTAGAAAGAAAGAAAAATCAAGCATAAAATCTTGAATCAAGATTGTTTAATGGTAAAATTGAACAAAGAAGGTTTATTCTTACAATTACCGAATCAAGATTATATTTCAACCTAGAAAAAAAAACGTGCTGAAATCAAGAATAAAATCTTAAAACAAGACTATATGAAGAAAGTTTATTCTTAAATCAACATTCTACAAAAAATCTAAATTAACCAATTTTAAAACTTAAGATTATATTTTAATCGAGAAAGCAAAAAACGTGCTGAAATTGAAAATAAAATCTTGAGTCATTGAGATTATACAATTGAAATTGAAACAAGAAAAAATCTAAAATACTAATTTGGAAATTAAAGATCATATTCTCGTTTCAAGAATGGAAAAATCTCAAAACTGATCCAAGAACGTAAATCTTAAATTAAGATCAAACAATCTTAAATTTAAATTTGAAAAAAAACAACAAGAAAAATAGTTTGCGTATTTCTTTATATATATATATATTTTTTTTTAACCATTTAAATCAATATTTGCTATCTACTTTTTAATCTATAATAAAATATTTTAGAATCAAGATTTTAATCTTAAAATAAGATGTTGTTAAGCAAAAAATGCCAATTTAGAATTTGATTTGAGACTTTTTCAAACTAAAATATTATTTCAAGATTCATTTTTTCTTGAATATTGAACAATTTTTAAATGAAGATTTGAATTCTACTTTTTAATCTCTAATAAAACATTCTAGAATCAAGATTTGTATCTTAAAATAAGATGTTGTTAATCTTAAAATGCAAATTTCAATACACAAATCTTGATTTAAGACTTTTTTAGCCTAAAAATCTTATTTCAAAATTGTTCTTTTCTTTAAGTTTGATAAAATCTTAAATTAAGATTTGCATTCCACTTTTTAATCTAGAATTTAAACTTTTCTGAATTTAATTCTACAAAAAGATGTTAAAAATCTTAATTTAAGACTTTTACAAACTAAAAATCTAATTTCAAGATAGTTTTTTTTTTCAAATTCGATAAAATCTTAAGCGAAGATTTGCATTCTACTTTTCAATCTAGAACTTTTTCTCTCTGTGTACAGGTAAGCAAGAGCAAGACTTCCCATTGCCACGCTAACGATTCCAAGGGCTTTGGCTGTAGCTGTAGCTTTAGCTTTGGATTCGGATTGACGACTCTACTACGAACCAGGATTTTTTATGTCTGCAGACATTATGGCGACACACACACACACCAATATATTTACTCTATACATATATATATTTATGAGGCGTCATCAGAACACACACATACACAGAGTCTGTCAGGTTGACATCTCCAGCAAGGCGTTCAGGCATTCCGACATTCATCCAAAGACTTGCGGGGCATACGGGGCGTATGCGCGTTCAGGCGTGAGCTGCATGAAAAGTAACCAAAATGTAGACACAATGTAAGTAGACGCTAATGCCCAAAAGAAAAGTAAGAGCACATGACATCAGCTCATCAACTAAATACCTCTCACCAAACACGAAACTTTCCTGCGAATATACAAAGCAATTATTTTATGAGGCGGAAACATATTAAAATTTAAATAATAAAAAAATGCCTTAAATAATCCAATTTATGATTATTGAATACATTCTTGTAATGTGTGAAGAATTGAAATGAATAAGTCATAAATTGTTTTAAATGCAAAGTAATAAAGATAAAGCAGAATTTGATTACTTTGTTGAAATTATATTATAGAATATGAGAAATCATAATTTATGTATTTAATCAATCTGAAAATGGAAAACCTAACGATAATTTTTACTATACTATTCTTTTCATTAATACCAGTTTATTAATTAATTTTTTTTTATCACAATATATCAAAAATAAAGCAGGAAATAATTTTACATCAATATTTCGATGCTTAACTTGCATTTTAAGATAAAAACATCTTATTTTAAGATAAAAATCTTTCTTCGAGAATATTTTATTCTAGATAAAAAAGAAGATTGAAACTCTTGATTTAAGAACCTACTTGAAACAAAATCTTTATGCTGAAAAAAATCTTAAAACAAAAATGTTTTCTAATCATCGCTTTGAGATAAAAAAAAAATTCTTTTGATAACGAAAATATCTCAAATTTAAGATATGTGTTCTTATAAGAATTTCAACCTAATTTTTGGTGTTTTTGCTAATCATATATTCTTGATCTTAGCACGGTTTTTTACTCTATACTGTTTACGATCCAGTGGAAAGTAAAGTAAATTATTTATAAATTCATATATCATGCTTTTCATTTATTTCTTTCTTGTATGTCAGATTCATATATAATATAATATAATGCTTAATTTGAAAATATCATTTTGAGAACTTATTTAAATTATTCATCATCTCCATTTTGTTGGTTATTACAAAAAAAGACCAAAGAAAAAGTGCAAAACATTAATTATAAATTCAAATATATTTTATATATATGTATCTCTCTTTCATTTAGTTGTTTATCAAAAATATGAAAAATTTGAGAGTCTTTATTTCAAAAGGAAATCCAAATTATTAATTGACATATGTAAATGGCAGATCTTGAAGATGAAGCTGTGGCAACAGAGGCCGAGGAAAATGAGGAAGCTCAAGAAGCCAAGGAAGAAGATGAAGCGCCAGAAGATCTGGAAGTCGAAGAAGAAGCTCTCGAGGAAGCTGAAATTGATCCTTTCGAGCTGCTCAACGAGGACACCGAGGACAATGAGGAGCAGGAACGAATGTATCGTGAATATCTCGATTTGACGAAACAAATCGATTGTCAGAAGAACATTATTAACAATATGTTGGCAAGAAAAATGAATTTAATTGATCAACAATGTAAAACTCGCAAGGATAAAGCGGACCTCAAGAAATTGCGAATTTGCATCGATCAGGAGAACATTAAATTGCACACTATGACAAATCGGGCAATTCAGCTGCAAAACTTCGGATCAGCTCGTTTATATGGCGACATCGAACTGCCGATCGATGATTTTGAGCAGAATATATTCATGCCTCCTCCGCCAAGTTGTTGTTCCAGTTATCCATCAACCTCCAAGCGACGTGGCACACAATTAACGGCGCAACAAATTTGTGATGCTTGTGAGGCATGTGGCACTTCGAAGGGTTGCAGTCCTTGCAATCCTTGCAAGCCATGCGATCCTTGTAATCCTTGTAATCGTTGCAATACCTGTGGTGAATGCAATCCTTGTACTAATTCGTCTACTGATTCAGATGATGCTTGTTGTACTTGAAGAAATGTGCTATATAAATATATTATTGATTGTCTAAATTGGATTTGAGTTCTATATACAATTATGGGTATTTTCTATTTATTTTTTAATAGTTGAATAAATTATTTTTAACAAATTGTGGAATTCGAAATATTTTTATATAAAAATCTTAGTTGAGGAGAACTAAGATTTTTCTTCATAAAGATTTCTTGACTGTTTTAGTAGAGCTGAATAAGCAAACCGATAGCTAAAATATTTTAGTTTACCTGAAATATACAATTTTTGTAAATATTAAATTTCTGAAACCAAAAACTATAAAATTTACTTTGTTTATTTTTTCCAATCTTCAATGATTATAAAAGATGTTGTTAATTAAAATTAATTACAACAAGTAAGAAAGCTACAGTCGAGTGTACTCGACTGTGAGATACCCGCTACCCATTTTTAATAAAAGCAATATATTTTGCGGTATTATTCTCAAAATATACCGAATATACTCCAAAAATACTAAAAATATACCAAATAGTATATGTGGTATATCGATATAGTACCGCATTCAAAATATACCATAGACGGCTCAATATACCAGATTGTCAGCCAAAGCAACTAAGACCCATAGTAAGTAGGCGTTTTTGCCCATACAAAAGTATTTCTTTAATAACTTCGACAATTTTTATCTGATCGCAACCAAATTTTCAGGAATCAGAACTACTGTAGTTATTATTATATATACCAAAATTCGCAACTCTAGCTTAAATTAAATTAAAGCTAAAATTACGCTTGTTATTCGATTTTTTTGATTTGCGGGGGCGGAAGTGGGCGTGGGCAAAAATTTGAAATAAACTTGATCTGCGTGCAAACATAACAAATGCTGTCGAAAAAAAATTATAGTTATATCTCTTATAGTCTCTGAGATCCAGTGTTTCATATGGACGGACGGACAGACGGACAGACACACAGACGGACAGACGGACATGGTTAGATCGTTTCGGCTGTTGACGCTGATCAAGAATATATATACTTTATAGGGTCGGAGATGCCTCCTACTACCTGTTACATACATTTTCTGTCGGCACAAAGTTATAATACCCTTCTACCCTATGGGTAGCGGGTATAAAAAGAGAAAAGTAAAAATCTATTTATACTAATCTAAGATAAGAAAAAATTAAATTATGCAGATGTGAACTTTAAAATAGCAGTGCGATAAAAAATATACTACATAACGATTTTTTTTTTTGCATATTCATTTGGTTAGTTATTTGATGGTACATTATTTTTGTAAAATGGAATATAGAGATAAGAAATAAGCAAAAATCCCGTTAGATTTGTTCAGTTGTTCTGTTATTTTAATATTTTTACACCAATGCACATATTTTTTCTTATGTTAAATAATTATACAAATTAGAGAATATAATAAAGTATGTATTCAAAATTTTTGTGATGTGCACTTATTTGTTAGTTAAATAAAAATTATAGGAATTGAAAATTTCTTGACTTTATTTTAAGTATCTCAGAACCATACTGGAAAAAATTGATCTACATAGTTTTCATAAAAAATATGACTATGTAATACCAGAACATACACACATATCAATCAAAATCAATCCCAATCAATCCCAGGCCATCCCCAGAACAGCTACCCTAAAAAAACACGCCATTTTGTTTACCACAGAATGTTGCTGAGCATTACAGTCTCAATGTTGGAAGTAATCTGCTCTAGAGCATCGACTTGTAGTCTATCAATTTCATACGGTAGATTCCACTCGAGAATCCCTACAATTTGAAGCTTACGCAGCTACTTGGGGCTTTGGGGCTTATAACAAAAAGTGGCAGAGAGAGAAAAGGAAAGAGAAGGAGACGGAGACGGAGAAAAGTGCGCTCACTCATTGAGCAATTCATTCAATCGGCGAATTCAATAAAGTACAACTAATAAAAATGAAGCGAATGGCAAATGGCAATGAGAATGGCAATGGAAATGGTCGAGGGAAGTGTGAGAGGGAGGAATAAGGGAATGAGAATGCGAATTGGTGCCGTGGAAAGGGGAGAAGAAAACGAGCAGCGAGCAAAGAGAATTACAATTTTCTCGCCATTTGTTTTTGCGCCACGCAACACGTTTTGCTGTCATAATTCGCCAAAACGGTCAAAGAGGGGAGCAAGCAACAGCAACAACAGCAAAAGAAGAAGAAGAATAAGAAAAGACCCCAACAGAAGACAAAAAAGGCAACAACAAGAAAATCGCGCGCGCATTCGACGAGGGGAGCTCAATGCGGCGTTAGTGGTCCATCAAATGCTTGTAAACAAAGCCAGAAAACGACAACGACAACGATGACTATGATGATAAGGGCAAACAGGGGGGAGAGTGGATGGAATACGAATGTGAATGCGAATGCGAAAACAACAGCAACAACATGGCAATAACATAGCTGAGTCTTTGTGGCGGGCGAAGTGCATGCAATGGCAATGGGCACAAAAACAAAGCAAAAACCAAAAGCAAAGCAAAAGCGAATGCGAATCCGATTCAGAGGAAGGGGACAGAGAGAGAGAGAGCGCATACCAGCCAGCCAGCCAGACAGAATAAGGGGATCAAAGCAAAACTCGCAAGACAAATACACACACGCACACACACACAGTGACTAAAGGAGCGGCAGTTGTGGATGTCGAAGGAGGGAAAGGGAAAGAGGGGAGGCAGCAGCAGCAGCAGCAAGTGGTAAATGCTAAATGGCGTCTGGGGCTGCGCTCCTGTTTCGTTTTGCACTGCCACGCCCAATGCTCATGCTCATGCTTAAGCGCCTTTGGCATCCACGTTTCACATCCACTGCGTTTCACTCGCTCTCTCTCTCTGTCTCTCGCTCCGGTCAGCGTCGCCAAAACAAAGTCAACTCCTGAAATAAAAGGGGAACGTTTTTGGCGCGCAAATCCACAGCAAAAAAAAAAAGAAAAAGAAGAAGCCAAACTGACGTCGACTGCAGCAGCGGCGCGACTGCGCGACTGCGACGTCACCTTGCGGCCATTCACCTCCATTCACGTCGCAGACAACGAGAATAAGTTGGAAGTGGAACGGGCGGAAAGGGCATGGCGTAGAGCCAGTTGATTCCCCGATTGTGTTTTATTCGTAGACAATATACAAGTTTTCTTCCAGTCCCGTCATGTGTAGACACAAGATGCGAAAAGACTTACTCACTTCGTTTTGCCGTATATGCGGAACTGATTATCTACAAGACTCGTCGAGTATAAATTCTTGCCAAAGGGAAATTTAAATTTCCCTCGGCTGCGCTGGCGGAATTTGTACTCGACGTTTCTTGTAGAAAATATGCGGTGCAGCTCTTGCCGAAAATCTGTGCTTAGATTCTAGTGCGTAGTTCGGAATATGCAAAATAAAAATACGCTCAAAAATATATGCAGTAAATAAAATGTTTATTATACTTGAAATTAAATTTATTAAAACTAATACAATGAGTACTTAAATTTATATATAATATTATCTAAACAGTTTTACTTATAACTAAATAATATAATAGCTAAAAGAAAAAATTAATTTATTTCGCCGTTTTCAATATTCTTCGCCCTGAACAATGCCTTGTAGTTTCTATTTTTATCATCCAACGTAGCTCTTTCGTGGTCCTCAAAACTGTAAATATAAATACAAATACAAATATATTTTTTTAATTTAAATCAGATTAGAATAGTAGTTTAATAATATTAACAACTTACCTCTGATTGTTTTATAAAAGACGCGTAGGAAAAAATCAACTTTCTCGTACAGCACTCACAAAACAAATGACAAATGATACACAAAATTGCACATGTTCGAGAAAAGTAGGCGTTAGGGAAATTACGCGTTGCGCTAAGAGGGCGCGTACACCAGACTCAATGCAAGAAGCATTCTACAAGACGATTCATCTAACGATCTGCATAAAATTCTTGCACATGTTCGAGAAAAGTAGGCGTTAGGGAAATTACGCGTTGCGCTAAGAGGGCGCGTACACCAGACTCAATGCAAGAAGCATTCTACAAGACGATTCATCTAACGATCTGCATAAAATTCTTGCACATGTTCGAGAAAAGTAGGCGTTAGGGAAATTACGCGTTGCGCTAAGAGGGCGCGTACACCAGACTCAATGCAAGAAGCATTCTACAAGACGATTCATCTAACGATCTGCATAAAATTCTTGCACATGTTCGAGAAAAGTAGGCGTTAGGGAAATTACGCGTTGCGCTAAGAGGGCGCGTACACCAGACTCAATGCAAGAAGCATTCTACAAGACGATTCATCTAACGATCTGCATAAAATTCTTGCACATGTTCGAGAAAAGTAGGCGTTAGGGAAATTACGCGTTGCGCTAAGAGGGCGCGTACACCAGACTCAATGCAAGAAGCATTCTACAAGACGATTCATCTAACGATCTGCATAAAATTCTTGCAGTCTCGGTCTTGGCATGACACGAAACACAATTGGGTCGATACCATTTTCCATTTCGTTCTACTCACTTTGCTTGTTTGTGTTATTGTCTGCGGCCTTCCCAAGTCCAGTCATTGCGACGTCCCCCTTTCCCCTTCTCACCACTCCCTTCTCACTCACATTAGCAGCCAGCAGCATTTGTTGTTGTTGTTCTTGTTGTTTTGCAAATTCTTTGAGTGCGATCTACGAGTAGCTGAGACGTAATTATTGCCGATACATGAGCACAAGATATTTTACAGCGTAGAAGAATCGCCAAGTTGGAGTTCGATGCACCGGCAAAACAGCGACAGCGGAAGATACAGCAGCAGCATACAAAAGATACAGATACATTTGCAGATACATTCGCAGATACAGTCGATGGCATCGTGTTGATGTTTTTATGTCTATCAGATGCCGATGACGTTGTCCGTTGTACCATTTGCTGCTGCTGCTGCTGTTGTCGTCTTGCAACTTGCTGTGGCAAGTGCAACTCGTGTTTGTGTGTGTGTGTATGTGTGGCAAGTGCTGGCAAATTGTGGCCACCGAATGGGTCATTTGAGATGTCAGTAGGGACACTCTGCGCTTGGGGGCATTTCCGTTCCCGCACTTTTTGCCATTAAAAAGCAACTTGACCATGAAGCCACATTCAACATCTCTCTCTCTCTCCAACCCCACTCTTGCCCCTAGGACTTTGCATTTATTATCAAAGCGCGCTCTCTAAAAAAGCAAAAAAAAAAAAAAAAAAACACAAGTAATCATCTCTCTTATACAGCTTATTTGAGATTGCGGCATTACGAGATGCTTGACTGTTATTTTATTGCTAGATTAACAACGAATTCTTTTACAACTTTACCCCACAAGGAGAAAAATCTGTGTTATGCTTGAGATGATTGCAAACTCTTACAACTTACTTATTAAAGTTGTTATACAATAGAATAAATACGAATAGTAAAATTTAAAAAGTGAGCTTATTATTCCCACATTTCTTTTTTCATTAATTTTTTAATAAATTTGATGTAAATAATAAACAATGACAACATTTTCATTTGCTAGCTAAACTAATTGTTAGGTCAATTTTCAGTCAAAATTTTATATGAATGCAAGAAAGCTACAGTCGAGTGTGGCCAACTTAATATATACCAAATAAATATACCGCAAACACGAGAATGCACCAAAAGGTGTAAATGGTATAATTGGTATTTTGATGTAGCTCAACATTCATATACTAAATTGTCGATAAACCACTGAGGTATTAATTAAATTATACAAAATTAATATACCAAAAATATACTAAAATATACCAAATGCTATTGTGGTATAGAACTATATTCAAAATATTAAATTTCTTAATATTATATATATCAAATTGTCAGCAAAAACTACAAAATAATACAAATTGCAAAATAATGTGTTTGCTTATGTATTTTGAATATTAATGTAAAATAAGAAAGAACATATAATATAGCACTATACAAATAGACTTAAATTTTGTATATAAAAATTTTATTTATTATTATAAAAAAAAATAAATAAATATTAATAACTCATATGAAGAATTTCAACTCTAAAATATAATTACGTGACCTTTCTTTCCTAATATGATATTTTGTTAGCTTGTATAATTTCAGAATATTAAAGGATGCTTCATAAAAGAATGTAACCTTATAAAAATAATTTTTTTCTAACAACATTTCGTACTAAAAATTGCATTAATCTCAAAATAAATTGTTTGCTTGAATCATTTTAGTATATTAAAATATATTTCAAAGACTTTAAATGAATGTAAATACAAACAAAATCTTTTATAATATACAATTTTGTACTGAATACTGTTTTATCCCAAATTGTAGATTTTCATAAATCTGCTCAAACTTTAAAGTATTAGAATTCTATATTTAAGGAACATTAAATTTGGATGTCATTCAGACAGCAGCAGCTACTTGTCAAGTTGACAACTCGTTAGATTCATTTATAAATCATTACACACCTTTTTCATTCATCTCGATAGTTTTTGTGGCCCTTCATAAGAACTTCTTATCTCTGACCCTTGTTTCTTGTTGTCTCGTCTCGTGTCTTGTCTTGTCTTGTTGATTTTGTTTTTGTTCTCGTTCTTGTTCTTGTATTTGTAGCTTAACAAAGTTTCAAAGTGAGAAGCTCACTTGCTGAATATCTGTTTAAACTTTGACCTTTATGAGGCTTGGCTAAGCCGCATTAACTGTACACACTTGGTTTATCTAAGCACAACACACACACACACACATATAAGCCAAAAAACTACCCAACAATAAGAGCAACAAAAAGATGTCTCTTGGAAAACCCTTTCCTCAACTCCCCCTCTCGCCTAGACACGTGAATTGAGCACATTTTTATTCCAAGAAAAGTTTTCTAAATTAATTTCGCATAAAAAAGTGACAAACAAAGACAAAAACAGAGGCAAAGCAAAGCAACAGCATCCATAAAATTTGATGTGGCAAAAGCGACACAGACGCGTCAACGCACGCACAAAGGTCACAGGCGGCGCTCTGCGCGAGGGTCAAAGTTCAGAGACGCGTAAATTTGCCGTTACGTGCGTAGCACTCACGTCTCTGTCTGTCTGTCTGTCTGCCACACGATGCGACGGGGTGTGTGTCTGTCTGTCAGGGGATGAGTGAGAGGCCACATCAGGGGGACACCCAACTTATCTAACATATGTGTTGCAGATGGTGATGGCAAAAGGGGGGGAGAAGGTGTATGAAAGAGGCAAAGGCAACACACATCATGAGGGTATATATTCCTAATCCTGTGATATCATAAAAAACAAACCCATGAAACAAAGCCGACAAGGCGAGATTATGGCACAAAATTTAACAATTAGATAAAGGGTTACCGTGAAAAATAAATGTGTTTTGGCGACATAAAAACACATTACATATTACAGTTATTTTCCGCAAAAAATAGCAAATCCACATAAAGAAGGAATAAAGGAAGATCTAAAGAAAGAAAATGTGAGATATAAATAAAGAAATAGTAGGACAAAAATAAAGAAATTTTAGAGGAAAAATATGAAAATTTCTCAATGAGAAAAGGCTAGAATAAAATAAGAAATAAATACGAAAATATTATGACAAAAATAAATAAATTTTGAAAAAATGTTTGGCAATGAGAGAAGTCTAGAACTAAATAAGAAATAAGAAATAAATAAAGATATAGAAAAATAGTAAATACATAAAAAGATAAATTTGAAAATAATATGAAATATGTAGAATATTCATTCAATAAAATAAAGCAATAAAAAGAGGAAACTAAAATTAACTAAAAATAAAAATAAAATTACAACAAAATACATAACGATAGAAATATCTTTATTAACAAAACTTCGCATAACTTTGAATGGAATAAAGTCAGATATACTAAATTAAAAATACGGCGTGTTTTTTAGCAAATCGAAAAATAAATTATGACCTAGAATTAGAAAAAGTAAATGAATTTTAATAAAATCTGCAGACTTCTAGAGCATTATTAATACAAAGATAGAAAGCAAGAAAAACAAACTTGCTGTACATACGAGGGCTGCTATTTAAGTTTCTGGCCTAATAATGAAAATGCGAATATTTATAAAAAAAAATGGATTTATTGTTTGTCACAGTATTCTCCAGCAAGATTTATATACTTTTGAATGCGCTCAACCCATTGTCGAAGCACTTTTTTCACTCTGATTGAGGCACCTCCAAAACATGGTTTTTGAACACTTTAACAGCACTTTCTGACATCGAAAATCGATGACCACGCCTTTTTTCCTTGATGTACGGGAATAAAAACAAGTCATTGGGTGCCAAGTTAGGGCTGTACGGCGGATGACCTATAAATTCCACGTTTTAACCGGAAAAAAAGGCGCGGGTTTGAGCTGGTGTGTGAGAGTTCGTGTTGTCATGGTGCAGAATGATCCATCTTTTCTTGTTCGTTTTTCGAAATTCTACAAGGATTTCAGGCAAACAAATTGTGGTGTACCACTCAGAATTGACCGTCCTACATTGCTCAAGCGAAACAGTCGCCACATGACCAGTTTTACCGAAGAAACAGGCGACCATTTGCTGAATAGTGCTTCCTCCACGAACAAGGTTCGTTGGATTTGGCTCATCTTCAAAGATCCACACGGTCGATTGCTGTTTTGTTTTGGGCTCATAACCATATATCCATGAATCGTCACCTGTGACGATCTTATAAATGTCTTTTGAAGCACAGGGAATGTATTTTTTCAAAATTTCTTTGAACCAATTCACACAAGCCTTTTTTTGAGCAATTGTCAAATTGTGCGGGATCCAACGAGAACAATCCTTTTTTACGACCAGGTGTTTATGCAATATCGAATGTATTCTGGTGGAAGAAATGTCAAAGGATGCCTCTATCTCACGATATGTCACATGACGATCTAGCATTATCAGTTCACGCACGGCATCAATGTTTTCTGGCACAACGTCTGTTTTTGGACGACCTTCACAACCTTCGTCTTCCAGCGAGCATCGGCCACGATAGAATCCATTAAACCAGTATTTCACAGGGCTATAGGATGGCACTTCATCGCCTTATAAAGATTTAAGTTCATCGGTGCACTCTTGTCGTAATAATCCAAGTCGAAAGTTGTGAAAAAATTATTGCTCGAAAGTGTTCACGAGTTAATTCGATTTTTCTGCCGAGGTAAGTTTTTGATTAATCATTTATCGATATCAAACGTGGTCGCACATGAAAAAGTTGTATGGAGCTTTTATCGATAAAAGTCCAAACTTTCTTTGGGAAGTAGCCAATTGGTCATAATATGGCTAGAAGTGACCTAGGCCAGAAACTTAAATAGCAGCCCTCGTATTAAAGCCCAACTAAAAGTAATTAATTGTGAATCAAAATTAGACAAGTCTATTAATGACGGAGAATGTGAAAAATTTAGAATATTTATGATGTGAAAGAGGATAAAGAATAGAGCAAAATACTATCTGAACGTTATAAAAAAATCAGAAAAAATGTTTATTTACTATGAGGAGAAAACAGGAAAGATAAACTAAATAAATTAGATTGAACGCAACAAAAAATATAAATATAAATTTATGTTGAAAGTTTATGAATATTTAGCATTTTTAAAAAGTAGCATACAAATAAAATAGAAAATATTTCAAGATTTATGAACATATATTTCTAATCCGCGCATTAATGCAAAAGTTTTTTTTTATATATTTGCTAAAAATCGCGTGTCGGGAGCAGCAGACAGCGCATGTTAATGCAATGCTGTGACAGCGTCTATCAGCAGCGCTGCATCTGCCGGCAGCGCTGTATGCTCTCTGTTAGCGATCGCTTGCAGGTCGATCGGCTAATTGACTTTACTCTTGGTTTGACTATTGAATTGTTAACTCTGTTGTTATCGTGTCGGTGGCGAAGCTTGAAAGTGTTCAAGTCACAGCCAAATAATCCAAAGTGGTGGTTACATATACGAACATATGTGCCATTTAATAAACATTTAATTTGAATTCGCGTGTTTTATTTATAAACAATAGACGTGCGAATAAAAGCTACTAAAAAAGCTTAGTAGCTCAACATTTGGAGGCCCCGGCGAGATCTATACTCTCGCTAAGTGTTGTGAATGCAATTGATTTGCATAAATAATTGTTGAAAATAACTAAACATAAAATAACAATAACAATTGTTGAAACATTGAAAGTGCAAGTGCTGAAGAGTGCAAAGTGCTAGAGTTGGAATTGATTTATATATGTACATATGCATATATATTTAACAAGCGGTGCATTTCTATTCTTGCATTCTCCGTTGTTTGCGCATGTTCGCCGTTGCTCCGCGTCTTGCGCACCCTCTCCGCACTCCGTCGCTTGTCTATTCTCTCCGCTACTCCGCTGTCGCAGCTGCGTGCATTGCCCTTGCTGCTCTCTCTTATACTCTCGGTTTTGTGATCTAAATCAGCTAATCAACTGATTAACTTTAAACAGCTGCTGTGCGTAAGCAACTCGCGCGCGTTTGTGATTGCGGTTTTGACGCGTTTTCCGTGGTGCGCTTCACTTTAAGCTACTGCTGTGCTTAAGCAACTAGCGCGCGGTTGTGATCGCGAGTTTGACGCGTTTTCTCTGGCTTTGAACTGCTGCTGTGCTTAAGCAAACCGCGCGCGTTTGTAATCGCGGTTTGACGCGTTTTTCTTGCTGCGCTGCACAGTAAGTTTGCCATACAAAGTGAGCAATTGCCAGTTAGCAAAAGTGCGGTTAACTGCTAACAATGGAAAACTCGATGAACGAGCAAGCGACTACTGTCGAAAATCGCGCGCGGTTTTTCAAGCGGAAGGTTTTATCGCTTTATGATAGCCTTGTGAGACTTGATGCGTCACTTTCTGAAGTTAAGCTAGCTGCATTTAATTCTTCTGAATTAGCAGTACGGTTGGAGCTATTAGAACGTGCTCAAGCTTCGTTTGACTTAGCTCAGAATGCGCTAGAGGAGATCGACTATAATGAGATCGGTAGTGAAACGCGGGACAATTTCGATGAGCGTTTTCTTGAAGTGAAATCGCGTGTTCGAGCGCAATTTGACAGTCGTGAACGCCAATTGATTCGGTCGTCCACATTGCGGCGTGATGAGACAATCGATCCTTCGGCTAATGGCCTCAGTGCCCGCGCTAACAGACGTCGTCTTCCCGAGCTCAAACTTCCCACGTTCGGTGGAGGCTACACGGAATACGCGAGTTTTTGGTCAATGTTCGAGTCTGTCATTGACAAGGATAATGAACTAGATGATGTTGAAAAGTTTCAGCATCTTCTATCGTGTTTAACTGGTCCAGCGCTGGATGCAGTTCGGTCGTTGGAGATATCGCGGCCCAATTATCGTGTGGCTCTGGAGATATTGGATAATCGGTTCAACAACAACCGACTTGTGTTCCAGTCGCACATCAAGGATCTGTTGGGTACCAAGAAGGTGGAGGCAGGAGCATCCGTGGCCACTAAACTTCGTGAGTTTAGTGATAAGGTAAATGTTCACATGGGGGCATTAAAGACTCTGGGCCGTCCAGAGGAAATCGCGAACAGCATTCTTATTTACGTGCTGCTGCAAAAGCTGGATGTGGAAACCCAGGCTGCGTGGGAGGATAGCAGGGCATTGGACAACCCTGCCGCCGATAAAGTGCCGACAGCCAATGAGTTCTTCACGTTTCTGGATGAAAGATGTCGGAAGCTCGAGACTCTGCAATACGCTATGGGTAGTCACACAGCAGGCTCACAGGTGGGAAGGAGCTTTACCCATAACGGCAACAGGAAGGCGTTTGTGGTCCAATCTAGCCCCAGCAGAGCCAATGTTTGTGGGTTTTGTGACGCGCCTGGTCACGGCATATATTCCTGCCCCATCTTCGCAAATTTGTCTCCCTTCTTGAGGCAGAGAGAAGTGAAGAAGCTTGCCTCTGCTTTACCTGTTTGAAGAAAGGACACCAAACCCGATCCTGCACATCTGGTGCTTGCCGTAACTGTGGTGGACGGCATCATTCGTTGTTGCATTTCGAGACATCGCAACGAGCCTCGTCAGCTGATTCGTCTGCCGCTCTGCAGCCTCAAGCTTCTACGTCGCTCGCTGCCCAATCTCGTTGTTCTGATGCTGCACTCTTGGGTACTGTTGGTGTTTTGCTTAAGAGTCGTGCTGGGTCGTTCATTCATTGTCGTGCTCTGTTGGATTCTGGTTCGCAAATCCACATGATGACGTCCCATTTAGCCCAACAGTTGCAATTAAAACGGACGCCATCAGATGCTATGATTTCTGGCCTCGGAGACACAGACGTTTCTGTTGAAGGATGCACGGTCAATGTTTGTATGCGCTCTTGCATCACCGACTACTCGGTCAACTTTCAAGCTGTTGTGGCATCGACAATCACCAACAGCCAACCGAACTTTGCTATTGACATCGACGGTTGGGCAATTCCATCCAACATTCAGCTAGCTGATCCAGCCTTCAATCGTCCGCAGCGCGTGGACCTGCTGATTGGTGCAAGCCTATTCTACGGCTTGTTATGTGACGGACAGATTGATCTTGGAGATGGATTGCCTGTCCTGCAGAAGACCCGCCTTGGTTGGATCGTTGCTGGTGGTGGAGACAGCAGACAGCAGACAGCATTGATGGCAGCGGAAAAGGTTTCTGATGTTAGTGTCGAACAGCAGCAATGCCAACGGATGGGACTCGCCAATGGTGTACAGTGCATGTCCAAGCAGATGGACAAGTTGAGCTGTCAGGAGGAGTCACAGACAACGCTTCCCGAGACAAATGCCGTGCTGCAGCAGATGCAGCGCAATTACGAAGAGCTGCAACAGCAGTTGCACGACAGGGATGCGGAATGGACGCAGCGTCAGCAGGAGTTGGAGCATCATTTGCGTCACAAGCAGGATCAGCTGAATGCCGCCGAGCAGCAAGTGCTGCAGCTGCAGACACGCATTCGCGATCATGAAGCGCAGGAGCGGATAAAGGAGCTAGGCAAGGAACTGCAACCGCTGCGCACCAGCACCGAGATGAAGGAGCGTGATCTGCGCGATCGTCTGGCGTTGTTTAAGGATGAGGTCAGCGCGATGCGCACTTCGTCGCAGCTTCGCCGTCCCAGCAACCACAGCAATAGCAATGGCAACCACAGCAATAGTCTCAACGATAGCAGCGGTGAGCTGTGCCGTCTGACAAACGATATGGAGAGTTTGCGCTGTGTGCTGGAGCTGAAACAGGCCGATATCCCGACGCTGTCCAAGCAGAACGCAGAGCTGCAGCGTGAGAACGACGAGCAGCGCAGATTGAGCAATCGTGTCACTCTGTTGCACCATCTGTATCGCTCTGTTGGTCGCTTCGTTCTCAATTACGATGAGCTTCGCACGTTGATTTGCCAAATAGCGGCAATACTTAATAATCGTTCATTGCTATCAGTTTCAGAGAATCCTGACGATTTGGATGCGCTGGCTCCCGCTCATCTACTGTTTGGTGGTCCTCCAACCGTGATTCTTGAGCCCGACCTAACTACGTTGGACTACAATCGGCTGGATGGTTGGCAGCGTATCACTCAAATGCAGCAGGTCTTCTGGAATAGATGGCGGGAGGAGTATGTGACTCTTCTCCAGCAAAGATCCAAGTGGCGCATTCCTGATCGTCGTCTCCAAGTCAACGACTTGGTCTTGGTGAAGGACGAAAATTTGCCTCCTCTTCGGTGGCCGCTAGCCCGTGTCATGGCGCTCATCCCTGGCAAGGACGGCGAGTGTCGAGTTGCCGAGTTAAAGACGACGTGTGGCAGCACCCGGAGAGCCATAAACAAACTCTGTCTACTGCCCCTGAAGGATGATGTTGAAAGCTAGGCTTTCAACGGCGGGAGTATGTCGGGAGCAGCAGACAGCGCATGTTAATGCAATGCTGTGACAGCGTCTATCAGCAGCGCTGCATCTGCCGGCAGCGCTGTATGCTCTCTGTTAGCGATCGCTTGCAGGTCGATCGGCTAATTGACTTTACTCTTGGTTTGACTATTGAATTGTTAACTCTGTTGTTATCGTGTCGGTGGCGAAGCTTGAAAGTGTTCAAGTCACAGCCAAATAATCCAAAGTGGTGGTTACATATACGAACATATGTGCCATTTAATAAACATTTAATTTGAATTCGCGTGTTTTATTTATAAACAATAGACGTGCGAATAAAAGCTACTAAAAAAGCTTAGTAGCTCAACATCGCGAATAAATCGATTATAAATAGACAAAGAGACGCGCCCACATTTGATTAGGTTTGCCACCCCGTGAGAGTCTACGCTGTTGCCACGTTGTCTTGCCACCTTGCCACCCCACTTGGTGGAGCCCAGGCAATCATTCAGGAGGCAGCGTCTGGAAAAGTTCTTCGGTCTTCGCTCTCTTTTTCTTTCTTTGGATACCCTTGGACAACAAATCACTTGAAGTGGAATATTGTCGTCTGCGCTGTCTACGCACAAAATCGGCAGCAGGCCTGACAAGTCTCCATCCCCTCTCCCCCCTTCCCTTACCACCCTTCTCTCTCTGCCCTTGGCTGCTTATCCCATTTGCAGACATGAAGCAAAAGCTGCGAGCAACTCACGTGCGCCACGTAAACTTTTATTTTCTTCTTATTTCGAAGCACATTTTTCGGCCGTCTGGCAGCGAGTGAAAGAGAAGCAAAGAGAGAGACAGAGAGGGAGAAAACGCGTCCTTTGTCTGTCCATGGGTCTTTGTTTGTTTTGTCTGCTGCTGATTTGGCGCGCATATGTTGCTAGAACAGCAGCAGCAAGCTGCCTGCTCCACACTTTCCTCGTCGACATTTGGGATTTCGTTTTTGCGATTTTTATTTATCTAAAAATGAAAAGGCAAGACGACAAGGGGGACTTAATGTCGCTTTGATTTGTGGCAATCGCGCGCTAAACGTCGCAATTTTTGAAGTGAAATTGCTCGAATTGTTCGACGTCGACGTCGAGCTGAGAGTCTGTCGTCTGTTGTCTGGCAGGCGAAAGACAAGTCTCCTTAGACTACTTCTACTTCCACTGACAATGACAACAATAACACAAACTGGGCAGGATGAGTTTGCCCCTCAGCTCGGAGGAAAAAATGAAGCAGAAGTAGGAGACAAGGTTCCGGTTCCCTACGCGAGTTGCTGTTGTCCTTGTTCCTTTAGCTGTAAATAAACATGTTCGGCAATATGTCGCCCAAAGAGAAATAGCGAGAAAGAGATGGAGAGGGAGAAGGAGAAGAGAGTCCTTTCCACGGCACGTTGACTGACTGCCACTTCCTTAACTTGACTTGAACTGCGAGCAACCAAAAGATGTCGAATGTCGCTGTCGAATGTCGATGTTGCCCCTGCGGCCAGACAGACAGACGGACGGACGGACAGACAGACAGACATCTATCGGGCATTGTCATTTCACTGCCTCACCTCTGAGTTGCTTTTGCTTTGGCTGCTGCTGCTGCTGCAGTTGTCGGCATTTGAAATGCAAAGTTTTGCATACAAATTGAAATAAATTAATGCTCCGCTCATTTGCCAGTTTTCGTCTGGGGACCAAAAGCACATTTGACAGTTTGACGGCCGCAATTTTATTTGCCTGCATCATGGCATCAATGAATGCTCTTACTTTTCCAACTGCGCGTACTTTTCGCATCTATTGAATTTGGCACTTTCTATGCTGTTTGTTGCAATGTTAGGCAATTAGTGAAGTATTCAATAGCATGTCGGGGAAAATCTGTGGAGATCTGAGAGCATTATTGCCATCATTGAAGAGCAAGTTGTGATGATCAATAAATTAATTTACTTATTTTTCCTTTTGCTGATATTTCGCTTATATTATATTATACAACAGATATACATCCACGATTTTTATTTCCTGAAATTTACTTTTGAATAAACGATTAATCATTGAAGCTCTAAATGCATAAATATGAGGGATATCAATCACTTTCATCCATTCATTTAATAACCATAATTTCTTCTTAAATTTTTAATAATCTTCTTAAATAGAAATAGAAAAAGATATACATTTTTTGACATTGGATCACTAAATAAATGAAGATTCATGTAAATCATTTTTATTGTTTTGAATAGCATCTATAATAATATTGTGCAAACTTTCAGATTGTATACAATTTAAAACATTTATATTCCCTTTATAAAATATGATTTTTGATTTGGTTTCATTGACGAATACGTATCTTTTCATCGTTAGGCTAATTTTAGGTTTCTTTACAACTCATTACAAACTCCTTCAAAGAACAATATAATGTATTTTATAACATAATTTTCTAATAAATACAAAACTCAATTTATGTAGCCAGCACTCTCATTTCTGTACGTTCAATTTAGTATTTAATACTTGATGTAATATAAAAAATAAATAAAAATAATAATATTTATTAATACAGTAAAAACATTCAATAAAAAATCTAGAATATTATTTGTTATAAAAGTTCTTAATTACTTGTGAATTTTCGAACAATTAATAGTCTTTAAATTGTTAAATGATTGAATTATACTAAACTTACAAATAATCTCCATAATAATTACTTTACTGAAAAATTTTCATAGAAAAAATAATTGGGCCATGCTTAATTAAATATTTTACTTTAAAGATCAATCTACATAATTTATAAATAATCTCTATAATCTCTATTCTTTTTCTATAAATAGTAATTCGGTAACATATTAATGATTATAAATGAATATTAAAATTTTAAAAGATAATACATTAAATTTATCTAAATAATTTATACAAATTATAAACATAAAAAAAAATGATAAATTTCTTAAAAGAAATGTATTTATTTTGATTTAGCTGACCATCATTAATTTGTTTAATTTGTTGACGTGATAAAATGTTAATGTTTTCTACACGCATTAAATTTAAATGCTTTCCCCACATAAATTAGTGACTACACATTTATGTTAATATAGCTTTAGCTAAAGATTAAAATGAGGTTAAAGAGTTTTTTGGTGGCAGACTGATTGCAAAATGCATTTGGCGACTCTTGATTCTCGATTCTCGATTGTCGAATGTTCTACTTGAAAGTCATTAATTTGCTATGGCAAAAGTCGCAACCAAATTGTGTCCATTGACCAGCAGCAACAACGTTTTTTTGTTGGGGCCATTGAACTGCGCCCATATACGATATGAAAGCAAAAACAAACACGAAAATCAACAGCAACAGCAGCAGCCAAAATGTGCTTTGAACTCACCGTGGACAGGTGCAAACAACACAGCGTCAACGTGAGGGTATCAGAGAAAGAGATAGAGGAAGAGACAGAGACAGAGGCAGGTGCAATTTTTCGGGGCGACAGACAGCAGACAACAAACAACAATAAACAGAGAGGGCAAAGAGAGGCGCTAACTGGTCCAATGCAAAAAAAAAAAAAAACGAACCGAAACAGACGGCGGCAAACAAAATATTCAATAAACTGCGGCAACAAGGATTGAGTTTGAGTTTGAGTTCTGCAAGCTTAACAAACAAGGGATGCAGTCGCATTTAAATGCGGCTTAAATCGAAGGTGAGGGAAGAAGGAAGGTTGCTAAATATTTAATAACGAAACGCATCAACTGCCGGGACAATGTGGAAACAGTTCTCTATTGACGTTTGTTGTTCACTTTTGCGCCACGTGGCTCAGCTCAGCATTTGGTTTGGGCCAAGTCAGCATCCATCAGGTTGTTTGGGAGGGAGAGGGAGAAAAGTGGCAAAAGGCAGTTTAACGATTTGTTTTGTTTCGCGTCTGCAATGTCAATGACGCCGTCGACGTCGACATCGAAGTCTGTTCTGTTCTCTGCTCTTACTCTCATCAAATTCAACCCTCGACAACAAAGTAAATCGCAATAAAACAGTTTTTTGGGGGGGCGGCTGGACTTTCTATGCGGGATTTTGGACGCCGTCTGAGCTTTTTTGGACTCAGCCTGTAGATCATTGTCCTTGAATGGAGTTCATTCACACGGCGCGAGAACTGCGAACTGCGAAGTTTGCGATGCGATGCGATGATGA
Organism: Drosophila albomicans; assembly: GCF_009650485.2. Taxonomy (NCBI): domain Eukaryota; kingdom Metazoa; phylum Arthropoda; class Insecta; order Diptera; family Drosophilidae; genus Drosophila; species Drosophila albomicans. The sequence continues at coordinate 42,581,482 of NC_047629.2, read as the reverse complement.
TTTCGAATTGTCGATTTTAATATTGGGTGAGTGAGTAACCCGCTGTTAGCGTCGCAGTCGCTGTCGCAGTCGACGTTGACGTTGACGTCTGTCTGGTGGTGTAACCGACCTAGGACTTGCCATGTGGTATTGTCTGCCGTTTTGCTGTTGCTTCGTCTGCATTTGGCGGGAAAAAGCGTCGTCATCGGGTGGTTGGGCACCGCAAAACGACAACAGACCAGAATTTATATAGCCAAAACAGAACATAAAATACGCCCAGACAGACAGACGGGTGGCAGCTCAACTCTGGAAGTGAGGTGAGCAGAGCTGTCTGTCTGTCTGTCTCTCTGTCTGTCCGTCCGTCTGTCTGTCTGTCTGACGCTTCAGCCAAGCGCAGCCCCCGAGGCGCAAAATGCAAAAAACCAGAACGTTGTCGAACAGGGGAACAGCAAATGGAGACACAGGAACCTGAACCCGAATCCCAAATCCAAAAACCCGAACCGACGACAGAGACTCTAAATGAACGTAAGAGTGTGTTAGTGTGTGTGTGTTTGCTGTTTATACAAAAGGCGATGCGAAGCGAACGAGCGACGATTCTAAACTGTGGCAACATCATTACGACCAATAATGAGGGGGAATTTTTCATGTCTGTCTGTGCAAAATGAGTTGCAAGGTGAAAGACAGAGAGGACACAAAGAGGAGGGTTGACTTACCTATGCCTATACAGACAGAAAGAGAGCGAGAGAGAGAGAGAGAGCGACTCTGACTCGGGCAACTCGTAAACTGATATTGAGGTCGACGACTGCTAATTTGTTGGAGATGCGTCGTCGATGCGTCGTGTGCAAAACAGGGGACAGTCCATGGCCAAGAGGATTGCACAGGGGAGGGGGGAGAGTGGAAGAATGTGTGTGTCTGTGTGTGTGTGTGGAGAAGCCGCAACAACGTCAACACAACACATATCGAACTCGATGCCAAAGAAGAGGTACAGTTTTGAGGCGTGGCAGCCAACAACAACAGAGGCAACAAAAGAGGCAACAGAAGAGGCAACAACTATTACACAAGATAATAAAGCAATTGCAATTTTCATAAATTAATGAAGAAATTTATTGCATCATTTATGTTAGGGGTGTTTAAATGGTGGGATGGATAAAAGACAATGTTGAGCGTAAGACGAATTTATGTAGTTATTTCCAATAGTTTATTTATGTAAACATAATTCGTTATTTATTAAATTTCAAAATTGTAAATAATAAATAATTTAGACAGAAAGAAAAAAAAACGCTAAATCCAGGAATCTTTTGATGAAATTTATGATCGATGTCAAAATAGAACCAAGAAGCTTTATTTTTAAATCAAGATTAAAATTCTTAAAAAATTCTAGATTGTCCAATCTTGAAAGAGATTTCTCCGTTCTGGAAACAAAAATGTGATCTTTCTTGTTTCGAGAACCGAGAAATCTCAAAATTGAACCAAAAAGCAAAATCTTTAACCAAGATTAAACGTACTGAAATTTAGATTTCTTCAAACCAAATAAAAAATAGATTTATATGTAAAATAAGAAAATTGAAGTTTTTAATTCTCAAATGAGTTTTTAATTAAAGTTATAGAAACCATTACAAAAAAATGTATTTGTTTATTTTTTTTATTTATTTTTTTTATATAATGCTTTCAAATTATTCTCAATCTGATAAAATGCTGAATATTCTATGGCAATGGAAAAATTCTGATTGTCTTCGCATATTCCTTTCAAATTTGTTTGCCTATTGTAAGAAATTACTGCGATGTCTTAAAACCAGTTTTCCTTTCATAGTGTAGCTCGAAGCTTTCCACTCCCATAAGCATTTTCAAAAAGAAAGAAGGATGAAAAAATCCCCTATTCAAGGACTTTGACAACACAAAAGCTCAATTGTCGCTATTTAAAATATTTGTGTTGTTTGGTATCAGTTTATTTTTAATTATTTTTTAATTAAAATTTTTGTTAATGTGACACAACAGAGAGCATACAGGATCAGCTCGAGGATATGACACCGAGCGTGGCAACAACAACAAATAACAAACAACAACAACAACAACAACAACAAATAACACAGCAACAAAAACAATAACAAAAGTAAATTTCCATATTAATATCAAATTTCCAGAGTGGTGAGCACTTCGTTGAGTTAACGCGACTGTCCGTAATTTATGGGGTCCTTTCTCAAGCACCTCCTCTTCAGTCCCCTCCCTCTCCTCGCTGTGTCCCCCTCTCATCCCTTGGCAAATTCAACCCCAACCCCGTTGGCTATGTGCTCATCCCGGGCGAGGCAATTAAAAGCGCTTCGCAAGAAATGTGAATTGAATGAACTGCGTCTTACGTACGCACCAGGAAGTCCTTTGCCAGGGCAGGTCTATGCAGCGAGTCCTTAAGCATAGGCCGAGCCATAGACCGAGGCATTCAGGACAGACGCCAGACAAGTTCCAGCCACAGACAAGGAGCCGCAAAAGCCCGCACATGCCCTTTTTCGCTTTTCGCCATTTGGTCTGCGTTTAGGTTTTGGGTTTTTGTGTTTTAGGTTTGAGTTTAGGTTTTTCAGTTTGAGTTTGAGTTTGAGTTTGGGTTCTGCGTTCTGGGTTCTACGTTCTCGCTTCTCGCTTCTCTGGTGGTGGTTGCTCCAGGCATTTTTGTCCCTGGCCTCGTCGCACCGCCAGACGATACCCACAAGCTCTCGGGGAAAAAAGGCGGCCAACGCACCAAATACGAGCATAAAATGCGAAATGCGAGGACTTGAAAAGTGCGTTGATATTTTGTGCGTGGCCAGGAAGCGTAAGCGACAGCGGCGTGTCGAGCTCTCCTCCTCCTTAACAGACCTGAGACGCAATATGGCTGAAGGGGCGGCCAACCAGCCACTCCAAGCCAGTCTGACAAACAGCCAAGCAGCCAAGCCAGTCAGTCATTCAGTCAGTCAGTCAGCCAGACAGCAGCGAGTCCTTGCTACACTTTGAGAATACGCTGATAAAAATGTTGATTAGTATTTTATTTAAATTTACATCTTTGTAGTCAATGATTTAAAAATATTTTAATCAACAAAAATTTAAAAATGCACATATTCGCAGAAATTAAGAGCTTTTAGAAATTAGATTTAAATAATTGAAGCGATGAGTTGATATGATAATTTATAATGATGTAAAATTGAATTAAAAGAACTGCAATGAATTAATTGGTTCGATTTATGAACATTATAGGAAGTATGGAATAGATTTCCTTTTATTTTATTTATTTTTTAAATCGAAAAATCCAAAAAGAGCATTCGAAGCAAGATCAACGATTTTTGGCACATAAGAGTCTTTATGATTCGTCGTTGATAAGTCTTTATGATTCGGTGCTCTCAGATACAAATTATAGAAGTCATTGAAGAAATTTTTTTTTTTTGAGTAAAATCGCCTTCTACTTCGGGTCTTAGTTCCTTTGGGTGACAATCAGGTATATTTTGAATATAGTATCATAACAATATACCAAAAATATACCAAATATTATAATATATACATATATAATTTGATTTTTAGTATTTTGTAGTATATTATTTTGGTATATTTATATATTGTATATTAATATACCCAAGATAGCCTGTGGGATATTTTTTATATTTTTTTCGGTTTATGAATTTGGTATTTTTTTAAATTATTACCATACTATTTTGCTTCTATTCAAAATCGGTAGTTAGAATCTCACAGTCGAGCATATTCGATTGTAGCTTTCTTACTTTATTTTACTTTTAACGGATTTTTGTGTATTTTATTTAAATGACAATCCTTAAAAATAGCTTGTTAATTAAAACTCTATAATTATGGTATAAATTTAATAAATTAGTTATTATATAGTTATAGTTTATATTTAAAATAATAATCTTAAAGTGAGTTCAAGTTGTTTAATAGAATTTTAAGTTAAAGCTCTGAATTTGTAATGTTATAACCATGAACTTATGACATTCTGAGTTAAGTAAATTTAAAACCTTATTATAAAAATAGTTCGTGAACTTAATATGAGTACTTGAATTAAATACCAATTTAATGAATATGCAAAGCTTCATTTCTCTGAGTGCACTGGGCAACAATGGGCGCTGTGAGTTTAACGAACTTTAAGCATTTCCTGCCGACTGTTAAGGACCTCCCTCCCTCCACCCCTGGTCAGCTTTCATTTCACAGCGTTTTCTGGCAATGCGGCGACGATGGCGACGACGATGGCGATGGCTGAATCGCCAGCCTCATGAGCAATTTGCCAGGGTCCAGTTTCGGTTTCATTTCGACTTGGACACGTAACGAGCACATCCTGGGCGCAGGCACAAACATCGTTATTGGCCACAGACTGCCACAGACAGCACTCCTGTTGCTGTGCTGTTGCTGCCCCTTTTGTTGTGCTTTTTTTTATTTGTATTTTTATGTGCTGTCTGCCTTACGTGATGTAACAATGCGGTAGGTTGGGAATTTGCGGCCTGCTGTGTGTCTGTCTGTCTCTGTCTCTCTCTGTCTTTTTATGTGTGTGTGTTGTCGGCTAAATAAATTTGCAAATAATTTACTTTTGCCTCGTCCGTCACATTGTCTCTCCCTCCCTCTCTATCACTCTCAATCTCCGGCTGCTGCTGCTCCTGGCTTCCCGTTTTGCTGCCCGGCAATCGTCTCCAGACGCTCGCTGCGATCAAGGTCAATGTGCGTGCTGTGTCAGTAACCTTTGCCATTGTCGCCTCCGCTTCAACTCCCCAGACTTGCACACACACACACACACCCCTCGATCTCCCTCCCGCTCTCCTGCTCCCTCTCTCTCTCACCCTTGTCATGTTTTTATTATATTTGGGTTTGTACTTATACATCTTTTCTTTTTCGCAGCTTTTTTTTGTTGTGCTTGCTGTGTCGTCTGGACGACCAAAAAAAAATTATATATATTATTCGAACAGATGTGCAAAATGTTGGAAAGTCGCCTGCGCCTTCGTCTACGTCTTCGACTTCGTCTGCGTCTTCCTCTTCGTCCTCGTCTCCAACTCCCTTCAACCTTGGTCCCAGCCTGGTCGTTGACGTTCCCATTGTTGTTCCCGGTTCTCATTCCCGTTCCCTGTTCCCTGTTCTCGTTACGGCTGCTGCTGCTGTTGACTCTCTCGAGCCAAAAGGCATTTGATTTGCCATAATCGCATATTAGTCGTTTGGCCAACGTTATGTATTTACTTTATGTGTCTGTTCTGGCCCACGTAATGGCCATCCAAGTGTTGTTGTTGTTACTGCTACACACAGTTGAGCCAAAATTGAAAGCTGGCTTATCACAAATCAGTTATCAACTCGCTCTTGCTCTCGCTCGCTCAACAGACTCCATGATGAAATGGCCCATCAATTGAACAATTTGTTCAACTTTTCCAACATGCAGACACATTTTTTTCATCCGCATGTGCAAAAGTTTAGGGCAACTGTAAAAAAGCTTTAAGAACTCGGCTCTAATGTCTAACATTTATTATCACCAGGCGATTTTTATCCCTAATCGAGTTAGTTTTCTCTTTTTTTTTGGGTCTTTTGCTTTGATTTAAAGACAACGAAGAAGCGTTTGCTGAAGTTTAAATATACAAAGAGATTTATTTTCCATTTAAGTTGTTGGCAGGTGATAATGTACAAGTTGTAAATATAGCCAAAACATATGTCTGTATTAAAACTAAAATAGTGATTAAAATATAATATAATATATATATAATATAATAATATTTATATTAAAATCATTTATTTTTAAATATATTTTTTAATAAAAAAAGATATTTGCGTTCAAATAATTTATATTTAAATTTAATGTATTTTAATTATTTATTTTTAAAATTCAGAAAATTCTTTTTACATTTATTTATTTAAAAAAATATTTTAAAATAAAATTTAAATTAAAAAATTTATTTAAAAACAAGTAAGAGATATTTCAATATTTAAAATATCCCAAAAATCAGAATACCACAAAAATACTAAAATATACCAAAGGCTATAATTGGTATTTTGATATAGTACTACATCTAAAATATACCAAAGAATGCACAAAATACCAGAGAATCAGTCAAAGCAACTAAGGCATGCAAAAGATTTTCTAAATTTCAAAAATAAATAATGAAACAAATATTTAATTTTAAATTTCTTAAATTTTCATCACTATCTCTAAGAATTCTTTAAATACAAAAAGTAAAATTTTTATTTATGCTTTTATTATTATGCAAATTTAAATATAACTAGTAAGAAAACTGCTCGACTGTGAAATACCCGTTACCCATCATCAAGAGGTTTGGCAATGCTCTTTAAACATACTCAATATACCAAAATATACTTAAATATACCAAACACTCAATTTGGTATATCAGGATAGTATTCATTTACATATATACATTCGAAATATACCTACCATAAAGTACAAAATATACCAAAGTGTTAACCAAAGCCACAAAGATCTGACTGCAGCTGCCATTTTATGACATACACCGTTATTACTTCTGCTAATAATTTGTAAAAAACAGCTTGTTGGCAGCGTGCTATCAAGATATAAATCAAGCTGTGGGAACTTTCATTTTAATATAAATAAGTACTAAAATAACCATAATCCAACCACACAAAATGTATGAATATATTTAACTCCAACTCCGTTAAACTTAATTGCATAAAGCATAAAAAAAGTACTTTTGTAACTAATCACCTTTAGTTGCTAAATAAAAAATATCATTATCATAAAAACATATTAAGGTCGTATAATTTAACAATCAATCACACTAAGTACAAAAGTATCTACAAATGTATCGCAGTAACTGCAAATGTATCTACAAGATATGCACAACAATTAATGGCATTTTAGTAAGTTTGCAATCATAACAAAATGTAAAGTACAGTGTGGATGCATGGCTTTAAGTGTCATTTGCGAGACGTAAAATTGTAAAAAAAAATGTTTAATTGTTGGTCTTTTTATCGGCAATCTATCACATCGTGTGATTCGAAAGTAAACTTTTGGCTAATTACCAGCCTGACTGCTGCACACTTGCCACTTGCCACTTGCCACTTGTTCCGCCTGCTGGCCATGCCTCTCCCTATCTCTCTCCCTCTGTCACACTTTGTCTGACAAATAGTTTGAATAATTACACCGCCAACTAGCTCAGTCAGCCAGCTGGTGGCAAAGCTCTCCCACTCTGTGTGTGTGTGTGTGTGTGTGTGGCAACAGTTGCTAGCATATTACACTCAATATATCATTCATTATCCGCCATGAAAAATTAGCAATCGCATTTTGTCTGCCACGCTCGTTTAAATGCAAGCAAAAAAAACCCAAAAAAAATGAAAATAATTTTGAAGAAAGTTTTATCAGTTTGCTGGCAGCCAAGAGGAACCAAAACTCTCTCAGCTAGCACTTTTTTTTGAGATGGCTGCAGCAGTTGGCCAAGAATGTGCAACAAGACAGCAGGACCAAGTTTTAAGCAGAGAGCAAAGCAGGAGCAGAGCAGTTTGTTGCCGGCGACGGTTGGGCGCATAAAAATTAGCTAATAATGATGGCCATAAAATATGATTTGGACAGCAGCAGCAGCAACAGTCGTGAAAAGGGATGGAGTAAGAAAGTTTTCCAATAAAATCAGACACACTCAGTGAGAGAGGTCAGCGCCGAATGTTGAACATCGATCATCTGACATACGACAAATATGTGTGCCAAACTTGGCAAATGAATTAAAAAAGTTGATGTGCGTTGTTGTTGGTAATTAACTGAGGATGCGACAGCTTCAACTTCAACTTCAACTTCAGATTCACATTCTTCTCATTACCCATCATCACTTGCCATTATCATGAGCTGCTGACTGCAAGAGTCATTCTTGAGAATGATTCATAATTATTGCAATGCGGCAAAAGGCGGTAGAGCCTTTCGTCCTGTTGGCACCATAAAATTGACAAATGTGTCTGTAAACTTGGCTAATAAAGGCCATGGCCTGTTCTCACTTGGATGTTCTGGATGTTGTGTGATAAAGCTGCCGCTGATTGTCGCACTTCTCTCACTCTCTCTCTCTCTCTCTCTTCTCTTACCTAGTAGGCAATTAGAAATTTTATAGCCCCGCCCACTGAGTTTGACATATTTATGGGCGCTGAAAGGCCAAGGTCCATCGAGTCAATGAGTAATGTATGTCTAACGCTGAACTCTAGCAAGTTCGAAGTTCGAGGACGAGATTTATTGTATGCGCTAGCAAACAAGTTAATGAAAATTTGATGATGGCATTTGATAAACACAATCGCGCCATATATCAAACAGGCCGCAGTCGCAAAAACTCTCTTTCCATTTTCTTTTTTTTTATACCGGCTACCCATAGGGTAGAAGGGTATTATAAGTTTGTGGATGCAGATATCGTATATTTTGGTACGGTATAAGGTATTTTTTGCGTTCTACGGTATATTTTGAATGTTACTCTATATCAATATACCAAATACATCATTTTGTATATTTTTTAGTATTTTTATTATAACGTATGGTATATTTTTTTTAAATATTTTGATTGGGGGGAATTTTAAATGTACTAATATTATATTATAGTATTTTTACGTAATACTAATTTGGTATATTTACAATTTAATACCGAACTGTTCTTTCTTAAAATTACAATGGGTTGCGGGTATTTTTGAATGGACTACAATATAAATATTCCAAATATAACCTATGGTATATTTTTAGTATATTTTGCGGTATATTAATTTGCTTTTTCTCACAATGGGAAGTGTTTATTTTTGAATGTTGTACTTTATATACAAAAAAAATCCATCAGTATATTTTTAGTATTTTTTGCGATAAATTAATTAGGTATATTTTAATTGTAATGTGTGACAATTTTGCTTTTGCTCACAATGGAAAGTGTTTATTTTTGAATGTTACATTTTACCAATATACCAAATATATCCTTCGGTATATTTGTAGTATTTTTTGCGGTATATAAATTTGGTATATTTTAAATGAATTACCGCACTGCTTTGCTTTTATTCACAATGAGTAGTAACAGGTATGTCACAGTCGAGCACACTCGACTTGGTTTCCAAATTGTTATTTTTTGTTGGCCAACGGTCATTGGCCGCCAATGGCGGATTATTAGAAAGCTTAGAGTACTATATAACAACTAGGGGACAACTGAGAGATTCACAGATTTTTAATGGGTTTTTGCGTTGGGCAGCTCAAGAATTATGACAATGCGGCGAGATATTATCGCTAATCGAGACTACTTGAGAGTTCAGTTAACCGAGACCAATGGAGATGTATTATACTCAACTCTCTCTCCCTCCATTCTTCTGCCTCCATTGTGGCCATATAACATTGGGCAACGGCAGCAGCAACCACCAAGTAATTTATGGTTACTATAAGTGCAGGCAAATGACGAGCACGAGGATAAGCATAAGGACGAGCCGCAAGGATGAGCATGAGAGGACGCGGTCGAGCGTCTGCTGAATATTAATATAAAATCATGTGTGTCTGAGTGTGTGTGTGTGTGTGTGTGTGTGTGGTAAACGAGTATATAATAGCTTCAAGTTTAGGATAATGCATTTGACCATAAAATTATATTTGATATCAAGTTAAGTATTATTGGCTAAACTACGATATGAGCATTCAGCATTCACCATTTGCTTCAAGAGAAAAGTCAAATCATAACGCTTATATGCTTAGCACTTTTAAAGTAATATTGAAAATAAAAGTATTCGATTTACCAAAAGTGTTGGAGAGATGGATAAGCTCTTAACATAAATTCTAACAATATTGAGAAATTCTGAATAGAATTACAATGGGTTTTTTTGAAATACTGAAGATTAACAAGGAGATTAGTGCTAAATTTTGAATAGTAAATGAATCTAAAATTAGAAAATCTTAATAATATCAATAGAGGTCAAGCAATATTATAAATGTTGTCTTTAAGATTGTTTTAATGCTTAGCATTTTTAAATCAATTTTAATTTATTTTAAAATTCAAATTTAGCTGACACTAAAATCAAGTAAAAATGTTAGTATTTCTATTCTTTTTCACTTGGAATAAAATATGCAAATCGAAAAAAAATGCTAAATAAAAATTGAGATGTTTTTGAAATAATTTATGACTCAATTCTGGCAATAATGATTGTCATCTTTTTTAACATTCGCAACCGAAAAAGTTTCTATCTACATTTTGAATAATATATAATATTAACTGTAATAAAATTACTGCCATCCAATTATAATGTCCAAAAATTTGACTAAAATCTAGTGTAGGGAAAATTTGAATTTTAAATGTGCTTTTAAATTGAAATTAAATCTTTTAGTATATATAAAGAATATGTTTAAAATGAATGTAACTTAAAAATAATATTATTGATTTTGCTTGTTTCTAATCTTAGTAAAATTATATTAAACACATTTAAATAAGTTCACTATTCATGAATACTCTAAGAAAACTTGTTTGTAAATATTTTATGACCGAATTTCTAGGTAACTCAGAATATAATAATTGTCATCCTTTTGTTAATGAAAACCAAATAATTTCCCAAGGAAAACATATCAAATCTTGCTTAAAATAACTGTAACTGTATCTCACACTTCATTCATGGGGCGATTCTTTTGAAAGGCCGCTGCAATAAGTTGCTACTGATTAATTTTAGGGAATTCTTTCAGTCATTTGCCGAGCAGCTGAGTGCACATGGAATGTTTTCAAGGAAATTGTGTAAATTGTGCTGTTGATCATTGATAAATCGTGTGATATTGATTAAGAGCGATAGTGAATAGAGAGCTGCAGCGCAGCGCATTAATTTCCTGAGGATTAAGCAGGGGAGATGAGGAGGACAAAGTAGGGCACACTTTTGAAATGACCGACGGAGTTCCAGGAATGGCCAAAGGCTGACCAGAGATTCCCACACAGCGAGCGAGGAGAAAGGAGATACCAGAAAAAAATAAGGCAAAATAAAAAAAGGACTCTCGCCAGGGGACAAGGTGCTGGGCCACAGTCAGAGCCAGGTTTAGAGACAGAGACAGCAATAGACATAGAGACAGAGTCAGAGTCATGGCCATGACCAGGGCCACAGTCCGAAGAGAGTCAAAGCGTTAATGTGCGAAGTGCGTCTGAATGAATTTCAGCAGAAATGTGATGTGGCTGCTCTCGATGCCGTATCTGTATCTGCATTTGAACTTGTATCTGCAGCCGTGGCAACTCACATACATATCTATTGAATGTGCGATGTAGGTAGTCAAAGGCAAAGGCAAAGTCTAAAGCAAAGGCAAAGCACAACTCGTTTTTCGCAAGGCGCATAGAGAAAGGATAAAAGGTAAATCACCTTTTGTTTGTTGCCCTCGAAATGACCGAGTTCATTGTCAAGTTCAGGTATCCCTCTGTCTCTGCGTTCTGTGTTTTCTGTTTTCTGTGTGAGTCTGTGAATTTGTTGCGCTTGCGTCAAATTTTGCTACTCGAGCAGCGGCAAAACTCGGCAACTCGTCGTCGTTGTCCACAAAAACAGAAGGAGGCCTGCAACTGAAGTGTGGCCAAGTCTGCGGCTTTGGGTTTAGTTTGATTCAGTTTTCGGTTTTGTTTTGATTTTGTTCAGTTCAGTTCTGTTCTGTTCTGTTGTGGACTCCACTTCCAATTCGAACTCCAGCTCAGACTATGAACCCAACTCTGGGTTCTGCTTGTGATTCGGTTGCTGCTGTTTTGCTGTTGCTGTTCAAAAGGATGCTCCATAAAACAAAAAGCTATGCGAAAGTGACATTTATGTGTTTTTAATTCCTTGCAAATGTGTGAGTGTTCTTTATGTTTGTGTGTGTGGTTTGGCTGGCTTTTGGGTTTCTCGCTCTCTCGCTTGTTATGCCTTTCTGAGGAATTTACTGGCTTTCGTCTGAACTTACCTTGCAACAGCGCATTGACCTGCAACCGATGCGATGCCAAAGTCAGGGCGTGATTGCGGCTCTGCACAAAACAAATTACAAACAACAAAGCAACAACAGCAACAACAACATCAACAACAACAACTTCGCATAGTTTTCTTCTGTTTGCTTGACCAAAAAATCCCATCTTTTGTATGGCAAATAATTTTGAACTTGCTAATAGACAGGATATTCAACGAGTCGAGTGCCGGCGTCTCGAGTGAGGTTATTATTGTGCAATCTTGAGTGCTGGCTGACACTTAAGATTGATAGACAAATATGAATTGATAAATCGCAGAGGAGTTTCTATTCTTTACGAGAAGTTTGCTTAAGATTTGCCAAGACATTTTTACATTTATTGATTGCAGATTTGCAGTTGGCATAAGCAGTCAAAGGCTTATATTTTATTTATTTACTTATTTTACAGACGACTTTGAGCATTCGACATTAGGAGAAAAGTAATAAAATGATAACATATAAGCAAAAATATAGTCAATGATACTATGTGATCGTAAATAAAAATAATGAACATTTATGAATTCTAAGGGTATTCATATTTTATTTTATTACTAATTCAAATATTTCAATTATACTTGATTTTAGTTTATTTAAATAATCTTATAACAGTTGACAGATAATCATTGTAATTAATATAAAATTAATTTAATAAATAAAGTTTTGGTAATGTGACTCAATTTTGTAATGTTTTAATTGTTTTATATAATATCTTCGAAATATATGTTTTTTAAGTGAACAAATTTACATTTGAAATACTTAGACAAATTAAATACATGTATATTTCGAAATGTTAGATGATATTGCATTAAAAAATACTTAATATCTTAAAAGAAAAATTTGTTTAAGACCGAAATACTTTTTCCTCCAATAAAAACGTATATAATACTCCTTAAATTGTTTTTCTTTAAATTTATCTGTTAAAAAAAAAAAAAAACGCCCAATTTTTTTGTACTCTTCTTTTGTGTAAATTTTAACAAGTTCAGTTGTAAAATTCGCTTTGCTATTTTTGCACTAAAGTGGTTTCACTATTATTATTATTATTATTATTATTATTATTATTATTATTATTATTATTATTATTATTATTATTATTATTATTATTATTATTATTATTATTATTATTATTTATTATTATTATTATTATTATTATTATTATTATTATTATTATTATTATTATTATTATTATTACATACTCGTATATTTAACTTAACAGTAATTTTAATTTGAATGCTTTAAAACTCTCACATTCATACTTAAATTTATGTTTGTGTTATGGTTTTTTTTTCCTGTTTTTGCTGTTAACTGATTCAAAACTGATTTGCACCTTCAATTTCTTCTGCATCTTCCTCTTCTTCGATTGGGGTCTTATGAATGCGCCGGCATCTTAATCTGCAGCAACCGATCATAAACAAGTTGGGCGAGTTTTGGCTGACGCCACTTAAACGCCACCGAAATAGCCAAAAACGCGAAATTCCTTTCAGCCAAAAACATTCGTTTCGTCGCGTCTCCTTTTGCTCCTTCCCTCTCCTTCTCCTTCTCCTCTCTGTCCGCCTTTGTTTGCTCTCGCGCCTCTCAAGTGTCTGGGCTACCTGGGCGGGTCATTGAATGCAACGCTTATCAAGTCAGACCCCGAAATGCGTGTCCCTCTGCACGTCCACATTGATTACAAACTGTTGAATGAATTCCGCCGTTTCCATTTGCCATTTCCATTTCCCGACTCCCCAAGCATCCAATACTCCATATACTCCATATACTCCATACTCGATTCGTTCATTCCTCATTCGCACTGAGAATTTTGTTGGACTGCGCGTTTGAGTTGAGCCGCCAGTGAGAAGCGTAGACCTAAGACCTGAGACTGAGACCAGAGAATTCCAAGAAGGACATCTCTCTTTTTTATTGTTTGGCTTTTTATGCTGTTTTCATTTAAAGCATTTTATGGCATTTTGCTTTAGTCGCCGCTTCATTATGATTTTTATGGCCACTTTGACGCTCCACTCCGCCGCTCTCAGTTTAGTAGAGGATTTCTCAGTTCTCAGTTCTCGGTTCTCAGGTGGAGTGAAGTGCTGCAACAATTTTGTTGTTGTTATTTTTTTGGGTAATGCGCCTACGCAGGGCCAAAGGCGAAAGCAGCAGTCGAGGAGATAGAGGAGTTGCAGTTGAGGAAGAGGAGGAGGCGAAGGCGGTGGCGTGCCTCCAATGGGAAGTAACAATGCTCCGCGCGGTGGTTTGTTTGAACACCGAAAACCGTTTTTAATGCTCGTTATAATTTCGGTGTTGCTCTTTTTTATTTTTTTACTTTCTTGTTTTTGTTCTTGTTGTGCCTTGTGGGGATCAGACATCGCACATCGGACATCGGCATCAGCATCAACATCAGCATCGGACATCGCCATCGGGATCTTTGAGGGTCTCTTTCTCTGTTTCGGTTTCTCAATTTCTGTTTCTGTCTGCTGGTTACGGGTGATTGGCCTTTAAAGCATGCCCCATGTGATTTTCGCTTAATATCCTTGGGGGCAAACGAAACTGTTCTCTCTCCATGCCTGTGTTCTCCTCATCGATCTGGGTCGGCATCGTGTTTTTGGAGTCTGTTCTCGAGTTTAGTCACCGAACGCCGTAAAATGAAGTTGCTCGACTTTAATTGGGATCATTAATACGTGCTATCTGCTGATGTTCTTTGGGCGGGGGATTTACACAAACCCGCCAAATGAAACCTCAATGGGATCCTTTGGATATTTATGTCTTAAATGTGCCTCAATGTGTGAGTCGATGTCGTTAAAAAACACTTTGTAATATGATATAATAATATTGTCGGATAGTTAATTGAAAAATATTAAAGATTGCAGCTTATTTCGTTTACTAAGCTAAGAGAGATGTATTTTATTAAATTGGTATTATTAAATCGGAATACTTTTAATATTATTATATTAAAATGTGGTTAAAATATAAGATATGGGAAAATATATTTTAAAAATACTGTTGTTAATAATATTGAGTTATAAATGTTATCTTAATGATATAGCAAATATCTTACCCTGATTAACAATTCAAACAGAAAATGCTCTTGATATATTACAATCTGTGTAGTATACAGTAAATTAATGCTATAAATTCTAATGCATTTTTAATTCAAGAAATTTTGTAATCTTCTTTAATATTATTAATAAATTAAAAAGTGGTGCATATTCGAGTAAGTCGAAAGGAACATTTTTTGCATTCAAATAAATTTTCATTGCAAATAAAACAGGTGAGTATACTCGACAATGAGATACCCGCTACCCATTTTGAATAAAAGCAAAACAGTAAGGTGTGATTTAAAAAAAAAAATTCCATATTACTATACCATAAGAATACTCAAAGTATACCAAAAACTAACTATCAATATATCGATATTGATTGTACTACATTTAAAATATACCATATGGTCCAAAATATACCGGATTGTCAGCAAAGCATACATATAAAAGAATTTCTTAAATAACTCTTACATTTTTATGTGATCGCAACCAAATTTTAAGAAATCATAACGAATATACAAGTAGTTATTATTTTACGTATCAATAATATAAAAATACCATAAATTTGTATGCTTTCAAAAAACTTTATGTCAATCATATATCTATGGTTCATATTAGAATAAGTCAAAAATTATAATAGGACATTTCCTGAATAAATAATAATGCCATAAATTTTAATGCATTTGTAAATGTCAAGCAGAGAAATCACTTTTAGTATAGTATTTTAAAATGAGATTAAAATTGAATTGCGACTACAGCTCAAATAGGAAGTTATCTTGATGTGCAACAGCTTTTTCATTGCAAATAAAAATACCATAAGCTCAAATGCATTTCTAAGTGAAAAAAAACTTGATGACAACCCAAAATCCAAGTACAGTGTAAAAGCATTTTAACTCAGTTTTCGTGCTTTATTATTACAACTGTAGACTGTACAGAGTTTGCTATAAAGTAGATCTCATTAAATTGAAAGCACTAACAGTGCGAGCAAATGACATTTGACATGGGATCTCTGCCATCTGACGTCAGCAACTGTCAGGGTAAAAAACATAAAAAAAATACGAGGGAAAAAAAATATTAATTAAACCTGATAAAACACTCTAATTAATTTGTAACCTTCAGCATATATTTCTTGGTACTTTTTCAATTTTTTTTTTTGATATTTTTGGGGGCAGCTCGTTTTTGTTTTATAGCTGAACATAAATTGAAGTTCGGCCAGCGCGACTTTCAGTCATTCATAAAAGACAAGATGACGGGACAGTAGGCAAAATTGAACCACGCGCCACGCCCACATTGCGGCAATACGTTTTGGGCGTTGTAATTTACTTTTACGAGCCATAAAATATGGCGACAGACACAGAAAGCGAACCATTAAAAAGTACACAAATCGCATTTAATTTGAAATTATGAATTGGAATTGGTATTGAAAATGGGATCGTGAACGGGTCTGAGAAAGGGGGATGGGGAATGGGGGAAATGAGAAATGGCAACGGAATCTCAAGGCGACTCGTCTGCTTAATTGAACGCGCGACGGGAGGCGGTGGGCGTGGTCACAGTGGGCAGTATTGTCTGTTTAAAAAGCTATTAAAGAATGAAGCAGTTAAGTTAGGTGCGGGGAGGGGAGAGAAGAGAGGGCGGAGACAGTGTGCCAGATATGCTGCAACTGCAACAGCTGCCTCGCAATAAGGAAGCACAACTCCAATAGAGCCAAACCCCACGCTAACAACAATGTATCGTAAATGGTTGGTCACTACTTTATACTATACGAAACGAACGAAAATCATCAGCAGACAGCTTTACTGGCACTGAGACTGCGACTGAGACTGGGACTGGACTCAAAAGTCGCAAAGTCCGTGGCGCCCGTCGACTCACTCAACTGTTTAGCGGAGCCACACGCAAATGCAAATATTACCATAATTATCGCACATGGCCCGCAGACCATGACTAAAGCAATCGCTCGTCCATCGCCGGAGACTCCAACTCCGACTCTGACTCCATCATCGACTGCGACTGCGACTTCGTCTACAACTCGTCGTAGTAGCTGCCCACACCCAAGACGAAGCCAAAGCCAAAGCCAAAAGCAAGTCGAGAGTTCCTCTTTAAACTCTCCCCTCCGAGATCCAGGCACGCGGCATGCAATCGAAATCTATTACCATGCATTTGCCCGACCGGTGAAGAAAGCGGCTCATTACATGTTTATTATTGTGTTGTGTCGTTGCCCTAACTAGAGTCGAGTATCTTTGATTTTGCAGTCGCTTTGGGTGGCCCAATTTGCAGCTGTGAAACCTGAGGAGATTCTGTCTAGACAGCTGAGTTTATTTTGCTAGCTTAGAGATTGATTTCCAACTAGGAATTCTACATTTAAAGTGTACCTTACAATATGAATATTTTAAACATTGTGTTAGATGATAAGGAATCTAAGAAATCCTCACAATTTGATTTTTTTATATGGTGTATTTTTATAGGTATTCAGACTAGGTTAAAAATCACTTTTTTTCAATTAAATTGAATTTTACTGAATACTAAATTTTGTTGTATGTTATTATTTGCAGCTTAGGTATTCATTTCTAACTATAAATCTTTCAAGCTCTACCTTACAATATGAATATTTTAAACATAGTTTTAGTTAATAAGGAATCAAAAAAATCATCATGTTTTTATTTGCAGTTTAGAGATTGATTTCCAACTAGGAATTTAACATTTCAGATATGTCTTACAATATAAATATTTTTATCGTAATGTTAGTCGATAAAGAATCAAAGAAATCATCACAAATTGTTTAATGATATTTCATATTTGGACTAGCTTAGAAATCACTTATTTTTCAACTAAATTATAATTGTACAGTATGCTACAATTTATTTTTTGATAAGTGAAGAATTCTAATAGATTGCGGTCGCGACGTTGTATTTCCAATTTTTGTTTAGTCTAACATCTTTGGCAAGTTTAACAAAACAGATTATTGCAAATTTCTTATGTAAATTATTTTCAAACATTTTAAATAATTCAACGACAATGATATTGCTGTATCTATTAATACATTCAATTTGGTTTTATGCCCACAAAGTTTGAGCTAACTAAAATTATTGTGAGTAAAAAATGTTTTTGCTAAACTTTATATATGAGAAGGGAGGTATAAATCCTATGATATCTTTACAATACTCTTTATTTATATTCATTTAATGAGTATGTAGAGCTATTTTCACAATATATTTTGTATACATTTCTTTGGTAGAGATAGAATATTGCATTAATTATTAAGTAGCAGGACTCTAGAGTCTAGAACACAATACTTCGTCAACATATTTATGAAAACAAAAGATACTTATCTCTTATATCTTTCCTTTCTCATAAGGTGGCATATTCTCCTTACAACTTACTCAAATTCTCTATTGATTTATAGTTGGTCAGTAAACAAAACCTTCGAGGTCTTCCAGCTATTCATTCTCATTTTCCGCTTCACAGGTAGATTATTCTTCTCTTCACAGCAGTGTATCTGTTCTTCGTCTAACTGCTGCCACTTATTGCTGTTATTACAGTTGCTGCTGTAGCCGCTGCTGTTGTTGTTGTTGTTGCTGCTACCTGGCCAAGTGCGGCACTTGACTTTATTTTGGTTACATGCCATGGGCCATGGCAATTTATTCTCGGTACCCAATAAAAGTCACTTGATTGGAACTGCAACTTGCCGGCTTTTATTGGTTTATTATGGCAACGCGAGGGCAACGCGAGATCTTTTGCCCGCCGGGCTGCCCAGCATACTTCAGTCTACTGCCACCTGCCACACAGTGGTAGAGGGAGAAAGAGAGAGAGACGAGGGGAGAGAGAGGCAGCTACTACTTAAGCTACTATGAGAGGCCGCCTTCTAGCTGGCAATCAAATTTGATGGCCTTGTTGGCTGCTGGCCCTCTTTAGGGCGGATCCCAACATAATGGCAGCATTTTTGCGGAATGTGCCACACAGACTCAAACACAAACATCTCTCGACACTCAATCAGCATCGACGGCAACGGCAATGCAGCAAATGCTGTCTCATAAGTCAAAAGAATGTCATTTAGCTGGTAGCTGAAGAGAAAAATACTGCAGCAGTAGATGGCTGGCCTAGACTTAAGTGTGTGGTGCAACAGCAAGTGGCATAGATCCTTGAACTGGCAACTGGCGCCTATCGCTGTGCTCGCATCAAACTGCCGCATGAGTTATGGCCCAAAATGGCCAGGACGAACGTAACCAGCAGGACCAATATGATAATAATTTTATGTGCTCGTAAAAACATTAAAAATGTCTACAAAAACAGCGAAAATAAAAATGAAAAAAACAAAAACGGTCAAACAAATTTCCGCTGCAATTGGCCAAAAGATGTCGACAAAAAAAAAAAGAAAAGACAGATGTATATTACTAACGACGATGACATTTAAAATGCTCGTGAGATGGCCATAAAACTCACCCAATTTGATGCTTGATCTTGACCAAATGTCTATATCGAACGATGTCTATATCGACTGCCAAACTGAGTGCGGGACAACTCGTTTTTATGACTACCAAAATGGAGCTGTTCAAGCGTTTTAATTGGCCACATGTGGCAATAAAACAATAGCATACAACCGAAAGAAAAATTGATAGGAAAAACGATGACTGCAAAATATTGAAAGTGGAACACATTAAGATTTAGATACGGTTTTTCTTTTTCGATATTTAATTATTAGAGTATTTGTTTTAGGCTGCAGTTTAGTTGTCATAAAAGAAGTCAAATTTGCCATAACTACAATATTTATGAATGATGCAATTTTGGGTGCGATCTGATAACAATTGTTATTTAAGAAATACTTTAGTATGAAAAAGAAAACGCCTACTTACTATGGGTTTTGGTTGCTCTAGTATATCTTAAACTCTACGGTATATTTTGTACTCTATGGTATATTTTGAATGTAGTATTTTATCGATAAGCTGAATATAGTCTTCGATACATTTTGGTATATATTCGGTATATTAATTTGGTATATTTTTAGAATATTCTAGTATATCTTAAAATCTACAGTCTATTTTGTATTCTATGGTATATTTTGAATGTGGTATTTTATCGGTAAACTGAATATAGTCTTCGATATATTATGGTATTATTTGGTATATTATTAGAATATGGTTTTATGTAAATTGGCTGCGATCGAAACAAAATTGTAAACGTTACTACTGCCATCGGGTCTCAGTTGCTTTGACTAATAATCTGATATATTTGTACTCTATGGTATATTTTGAACGTAGTACTTTATCAATATACCAAATAGCGAGCACACGAGCATTCTTACTTGTTTGGTTAAAAATTGACATCAAACAATCATGATGAAATATTTTATTCTTCATTTTAGCATTTTTTTTGTAGGAAAAACGATTACCGCAAAGTATTGAAAGTACAGATAAAAATTGTGCTTTCGTCGATACCTAATTATTTTGCCAATGAGTATTTTGCTTAGACTGCAGTTTAGTTTGTCATAAAAATGAAGTCAAATGAGCTCTCAAGACATTTGCACATTAACTTTAAGAAAAGTCTTCCATACCCCTTTGGATCGTAAAAATTCCATTTGGAAAAGTTTTGTGATTTTACTGGGATTTCCAAATGATAATACAACAGATACAAAGTACAGTTGAAATTCCCAAATGTGTGTGTTTGTGTGTATGCACAGAAATCAACCCTGGGAATTGCAGCAAATGATGCGTATCCAATAAATATTAAACAAAAAAAAAAAAAAAGAACAACAACAAGCGTATGAAAATGTTAAAATGTTTCATTTTACAGCTCAACCCTCGAAGCTGCCCCGCTTCACATGGTAATTTGGGGCACTTTTGGAGCAAATAATCATTTCGGTTTTTTTTGTGGTTAGGGAAGCAGTTTTTTCTCTTTTTGCTTTTTACGATGATATGCCATGCATTACACGGCATTTGAAACATTTTGTGCTTTATGGGTAAGTTATTTCTTTGAACTTGGGGCGGAGGAAAACAATGGAAGTGCGACAAACATTCGAACTTCTTTTGCACGCAATTGACTATCAAAAAATTTTATGTGTGCTTGTCTTCAGTGAAGTTTTAAGCTTCGAATTCCATCAGCATATCCCAACTCTAAGTTGCAGCTCAGGGGCAAGCTAATGGCAACTGTGGAGAGTGACATAAAATCCAATTTTATAATGCATATAAAGTTTTAATACGTCCCTCTCCCCAACCCAAAAAAAAGGGAATTGGGGTGAATTTTATGTACACACTTTTATAGAAATTTTAGTAGCCTATCAAATTTTACGTGCTACCAACAACAACAACAACGAGCGCAACTTGTGCATAAAATTTAACTTCCGAGGAGTGCTCCTCTGTCCGGTGGGTCAGAGGCAGAGACAGAGACAGTGGAGACAGCCGTGAAGACATATTCATTAGGGTAGCAAAAACCTAATCCTGTCCAAAACACAAAACACAAAACACGACCAAAACACAAAATCGTTTAACTGAAAAAAGCGAACGAAGAGAAAACAAAAATATTGTCGAGGGATCGCACGGAGCACTTGGAATTAACATGAAATTAGCTTGTTGACTCAACCCTATTGAACGGAAATGAGCCCGAACACAAACGAGGCAAACACACACACACACACATACACACCGAGGAGTCAGCCATAAATGCAATGGAACCAGAGATAGTGTTCAGAGAGAGGTGGCGAGGGAGGTAAACAGGATATCAACACAGGAGGCTGACGGCGGCAACACGCTGCCATTTTCTTATATGTATGTTTAGCTTAACACCTCGGACCATTTGCATAATACAAACACACACACATCTGTGCAAACTTGTTGCCAAATCATTTGTGAAGTCTATTAGCAACGGAGTTAAACAAACTTCACAGCACGAGGCAACTAAACCGTGGGGCAAGGGTTATGAAAAATACCAAGTGGAGTAAGGAAAGTTTGCAGCTAAAAACCTGAAAACTACGAAATAAACAAATATTTTTTCAAACTGTGTACATGTCAAAGTTCACGACAGGTGTTGTCTTCATATCATGCACACAAATTGGCTGCCAGTTGTAATGCGAGTTCGCAAAATGTGCATTAAGGCAAAACTTTTAATCGAAAGTTTTGATGGTAAAAACTCACTTAAATGTGTAATAATTATATACGAAAATAATTGGCATATATAAATGATTTAATATATTTAAAAGTTTGTAAAACGAAATTAATTTAAGGCAATTAAAATTGAATGAATTAAAGCTGAAAACGTTAAAAAAAATTAAACCATTATGCTAACAATTTCAATATTAACAAAGTAAAGAATTTTTGTATTACACAAAACTAGTGTTTGACAATAAACTAATTGTGTATTTAAAAGAACAGAATTCATATTATCGTATATTAATATTCATATTTAATCTCAAACTAATAATATGTTTTGACGGTAAAACTCATTTTAAAAGTGTAATAATTATATACGAAAATAATTGGCATAAATAAATGATTTAAAATATTTCAAAGTTTGTAAAACCAAATTAATTTAAGGCAATTCAAATTGAATGAATTAAAGCTGAAAACGTTAAAAAGTTTAATCAATTATACTAACAATTACCATATTAACAAAATAAAGACTTTATTCTGATTATACAAAACCTGTATTTGACAAGTAAAACCAATAAAATAATTGTGTGTTTAAGAGAAAAGAATCCTTTTCTAGTAATGAATTTTTCTGGAAAAGAATTATTGTCTTATATTAATATTCATATTTAATCTCAAATTATGAAATATGTTCTCAAATGCAAACGAAAAGAAAGAAAATAAATTTGTTCAAATTAAATGCAGCCCGTTGACAACTATTTGGACTTGGCCTAAAGTTTCGGCCAGCCTCAGACTTGAGCATTATTATTTGTGAACTAGATGCCAAAAATGGGTAATTTTTATGAATTCCCTTAAGTGTCGAGGAGTGTCTCTCATGCTCCACCCAGTGTGAATCCCAAGCTGCTGCAAAGTTTGACAGGATACGAGCGGAGGATAGAACGTTAGCATTAACATTAGCATTTGGCACTTAAGTGTGTGTATCCTGAATTAGCCACAGACTGCTTTAATGACACTCGGCGACAAAACGCTTACGTTTACGCTTCACCATTTCAATAGCAATAAGAAGGGAATGGGAATGGGAATGGAGACGAAGAAGCAAGGAAGGGAGATGGCTTCGACATATTGCACAAATGGATTGGGCCACAGAAGGGTTATTAATAAATTAAATTTGATGTGAGTTGGGCACGTGTTTATGCATTAAACTTGGCTCCCCCCATATTTGTTGATGGAGCATAAAATACACACAAGTGCCATGTAAATGTAATTCAATACTTTAAAATTGCTTATTAGAGAACTGGCTTGTGCGATGGGGCGTATGCGCAATATGCGTTATTTTAATGAGCCCTTCCAGCTAATTTGCTGGTTCTATTCTTGGCGGGGAATTGTGTAATAAACTTGAACAAGGGGTTATTGGGTCAGAGCAGGACTGCGTTCGTTACCTTGGCATCGTTATGCTGCTTGTAATATTGACTCGACGCCTACCAAAAAAATGAAGAAAAAAAAAACCAGAGGCAATTTGGAGGCCCAATAAAATGGGCCGTAATTGCTAAGCAGGCCCTATTACCTAAATATACATAGTAGACTTTGAAAGACATTGAACTTGTGGCCAAATGGCTGTGAAAACAGTAGCTACACGTGTCTTCATTCTTGACTTGACTTCACTTGACTGGGCCTCGGTCTTGCTGGGCTTCAACATAATTTAATTAAAATTCGACAATGATAAACGCAGAAGATACATTAAAAACTCAACACAACAACAACAACAACAAAAAAAGGTAAACCAACACAGCAAAGCGTTGATAATGAGCTGCCCCAAACCCAGAGAGACAGAGACAGCAAATCGTGAGGGTCTTACGATTTTTATGAAGTGCGCGTTGCAAAAGTGTTTGCTTTCAGTACTTGACTTGATTTTCATTTTACTATGGTGAATAGCAAGCTGTCTTCGCTTAAGGTTGCTTTTTGGGGTCTCTTTTTCTATCTCTATCTCTGTCGCTGTCTCTCCAGCTTGTACTCATAGTGTGATTGCGATTGCGATGATGTGCCTCAAACCACGCACACGGGCCACTTGAACCATTGAGCGTCAGTTTCAGTTTCGGTCATTTGAAGTTTATTACCCGCGCACGTGTGAACCAAAAATACCAAAACGTACAAAATTTTACAACGAAACCAAACCGGAAATCGCTGAAAACAGCAAGCAAAAAAAAAAGACAACTAAGAAAGATGCAGTCGAGTGAGCTCGACTGTGAGATACCTGCCTGAAATATAGCAAATTAATATATATAAAATAATAATATAAATTTGGTATATTGATATAATAATTTTAAAATAGACTAAATTGATATACCGCAAAAATACTAAAAGTATACCGAAGGCTATATTTGGTATATCGTTATAGTTATTTTAAAATATACCAAGTTTATATACAGAAAAAATACTAAAAGTGTGATAAAGACTATATTTGGTATATTGATATAGTATAAAATATACTATTTTGATATACCCCAAAAATACTAAAAATACAACGAAAGCTACATACAGTATTATGAATAAAAGACAAGCATAAATATTCCAAAGTAATATACCAAAAAAAATACTGAAAGTATAGCAACGACTATGTTTGGTATATTGACATAATAATTTTAAAATATATTAAATTAATGTACCACAAAAATACTAAAAGTATACCAAAGGTTTTATTTAGTATATTGATATAGTATATTCATACCATTGAGTATAGTATAGCTCTATCTTTAGTCTCACACAGAGAAACAGACTTACATCGATATGTTCTCGGCTGTTCACTCTGATCAATAATATATATACATTATAGGGTCATAGATGCTTTCTTTTGCCTATTACACACATTTTCTAGAGGCACAAATCTATAATACCCTTCTACCCTCTGGGCAGCGGGTATAAAAAGAGACTTAGAGTAAAGAGTGAGATAGAGCGAATGACAAGCAGATGGACTTGGAATCGCGTATAATACTAATATTATATGCAGGTAGCTGGCAGCCAGTGAAGCAGACACAAGAAATGAAAAAAAAAACAATGTGTGAGTTAGCCAAGCATTGAAAGACGTTAGAAGTACCACAAATGCGGCAATGAAGACGTCTAAATGCGAAATTAAATATGACATTTTAGAGAAATTAAGTGGCCCATGTTGGACATGTCTTTAAATGACCAAGATTGTAGACAACTAACGCAGTTGTTGTTGTTGTTGTAGTGAACAAAACTTGCGCACAGCAACAAGCGACAGCAGGTCGCCATCCAGAGGTGGTTAATGGTCTAACTAATGCCAGGCGTAATACAGTAGTCGACGAAGTCCGAGTCAGAGTCAGAGTCGAAGTTGAAGTCTGACTCGAAGAGTCAGAGAGTCACTGTCATACATACGTTTAATGTACTTGGGAAAGCCACATGCGATGTGAGTTTTAGTATTTGTGCTTACACAATTGGGGCAACAACAACAACTAAACAATCGCTTAGCTTGACGACAGCAACTAGCCACAAAAATAACTGTAATTTACAAAATGTGACAGTTAATTTGTGGCCAGCAAGAATGCAGTTAATAGCCCTAAGTTTGGCACTCGAATTGCTTCGATTGTAACTTGGCCAAAGCAAGCAACTGACCTCAAGCAATTGCCTAGTTGGGTGGCAAAGCAACAATATTGCCCAAATTGTTATTTAATAAGTGTAGCAATTACCAATAATAAATATATCGAAGTAATCTTTCCATTTAAGATTATGTTATTTTATTTCTAGCTTTAGCTTGTTTCTTAAGGATTTACTTCAAATTTATTCATAGCCTATATTCGGAGCAACAATTTCAGGAAACATTAACCAAAAATAAAACATTTCAAAAATATAAAATAAATATATTTACACACCAAAAATGGTTCATATTATATTCCAAATATTGCTTTTCTATATTTGTTTATTTATGAAATAAAGCCAAAATGATCCGAATGTAATATTATTTTCTCTTGGTACGAAAAATATTTATATTTGTCGGAAAATTTGAAATGCAGTGAAATATTTAATATGCGAGCAATTACAATTACAAATTATCAAAAAAATATACGTTGTTAATAGTTTCTGAATATATTTGAATATATTTACTGCTCGAATACTGTGTAAATTGTTAATAAGTATTAATAGAAGTTAGGACCCTTGAATTTATTGGAAAAAGAAAGAAATATAAATATTCAAAATCACTTTACTACAAACTGTTCCTCCCAAGTAAAGAAGAGTATGTCAGCGCTTTCAAACTAACTGAAATGTACAAAATATCATAGTATATTAATAAAATCATCAAATTGTATGTCAATTTATTTCTTTAAATAGTTTAAGTGTTATACCATTGAAATTTAGAGAAATAAGACAACAAAATTCAATTGTATGTCTTGAAATAGAAAGAAAACTAACCCTAGTTATTAAATTAATGTAACATATTTATAACCAAATCTTCGACATTTAACTAACCAACTGTCAACACTTTTAAAGTAAGCACATGTAAAAAAAAACCCTCGATATCCAAAACTGAGCAGAGTTGATTAAGCAATCGTTTTGTCTTATCCCCACACAGTTTAGATAAACTGTTATTGATCTGCGAGATAAGATTGAAGTCTTAAAAGATACAACAACAAAAAATACTCTCATAAGCCGGCAAGCCACAAAGCAGCAAATACACAAACATCCCACACTCGTGTGTCTCTGTCAATCTCACATCCAATCGAAAAATTATTATATGTTTTCTCGTATTGACAATTTGCATTGAGTTTGGCTTTCGCTGTCGGTGTGTGCGAGTGTGTGTGCGAGTGTGTGTGCGAGTGTGTGTGTGTTGAAGCCCTCTCGCATTTTGCCTCATTCATGAATTTTGTAGATTTTTAGCCAAAGATAATTTGCGAAAATAAAACACGAGTCGAGGAGTCCGAAAAATTTTCATTCAAAACACGTACATACTTCAGAGTTGAACAACAAATGCAAAGCGACAACAACAACAATGGGACAAAACAAACGTGGGTACCCACAACAGAAGAGAGACGGACAGACAGACAGACAGACGGACGGACGGATGGTCGAATCTTCCACTCCAAGTGTTTGGTGTGAAGTGCAAACAGACAAACGTAGCGACAGCAGCAACAACAACAACAAAGCCAACGATGGAGTTCAATATTATCGAATGTTTACGACGATTCGACTAACCAGCTACAACAACAACAGCAGCTTCATTCATGAAATGCTCGTGCGAAAACAACAATAAGCAACACTAACAACAACAACAACAACAGCGACAACAACTTTGCAGATTTGTAAGTTCCATTACGTGTTCAATAATTTGGCAAACGATTCAAACTGTGGCGACTTTCGAGTATTTGCACTGCATTCAATGAGAGAAAAGTATCTTCGAGATACTCCAGCGTATCTGTGGGATTCACTGTATTGGCTTTGGGGGTCTTTGACTTATGCTGCGATTGCGATTCCAATTCCGATTGACATGACTTGACTCAATTTTGATTAGTCATCGTATTTGTAGCTCCTTTGACTTACTATAATTGTTGTTCTTGTTCTTGTTCCCATTATTATTGTGTTGTTCTTCAACTTGTTGTTGTGCTGGTTGTTGTTGCTAGTTATTGCTAATGTATTTGTTGTTTGCTTAATCGTATCTAAATATTTTTGTGTATTTATCTCACGTTGTTGGCCACTTATCGTCGACTCGTTGTCGGCCTGGCTCCGTTTGCCTCCACACACAGAAATCACGAACTTCGTGGCGCATACAAAAAGGGAAATTCATTTTGGACAGCCCCAAAAAAACAACAACAACAAGCAGAACAAGACAACATAAGCAACAGCAAACCAGTTGCCTGATTAAAAGGTGAATGAATTCGCAAATCCGCGAATCGCATTCAAAAAATTAACCGCATAACATTCCATTTTGCCGGTTTGTTTTCTTCTTCGCAAAAATACTCTAACAAATATGCGAGCTTACTCAACGAATATGTAATTGGTATGTTTACTTAAATATTTAAAAAAAAATTAAATAAATTAGAGAGCATAGGCTGATTGAAACTATTTATCAATAACGAACATAAAAACTATAAGAAGAAAAAATAAAGTAAAATAAAGTATAGACAAGTATAATATATACAAAAAATTATAAAGAATAATAAATTATATAAAATAGGTAAATATTAAGTATGTAAGTAAGTATTTTAAGAAATAATAAGTATTGAAAAAAAAATAGTATAAATTTAATTTGAATTTTCCAAGCGAATTGATGTTAGCAATAAAAGAACAGAAATAATAACCAGATTAACATTAATGTTCGATTATGACCAAAATTATTATTTCTTTCTACAAAACTAATTTCAAGCAATGCTAAAAAATCTTGAGCAATTCATATTGAGCAACTATTTTATATTTTTTGATATTCAATATAAAGTATTGCCTTAAGTGTTTTTAGGAAAAATTTTCATTAATTATTTTGGATGAATAATTTCACTAAATCCATTTTACTATGACGTCTAATTTTTATTATTATTGAGCAATAATTTTTTAGTAATTGTTTTACATATGTGAATTTTAAAGGTCAAGTTTGCATATAGTGTTTTAAGTGTTTCAAATGAAATACATCAAATAAGAGAGAATAATTCAATAAAGTTCAAAATTAAGTAAAATAAAAATCCGTAATATTTTTTAAACTCCATTTAAAACATTATGTACATTTTTTATTGAGCTTATATTTTACGTGTTTAATTTTGTATGGACAAGTGTATTTTAAGTAAAATACATAAAATTATAGGTAATATTTTTCAATAAAGTCCAATTTGAAGCAAAAATCATAATTTTAATCATTTTTATTAAAACACATTAAATGTTATACACAATTTATTAAGCCATTATTTCACATATGTAAGATTTGCAATGCCAAGTTTAATTTCCCACTTTTGGCTTTTCGCCCACCTTGAAGTGTATTCAAGATGTGGTTAGTTAAACGAGTGTTTCATATTTTGTTGTTGCTCATTATGATTTATATGAAAGTTGCTTAACAGCCGTGGCGAATGTCAATGGATGCATCCATCAGATACATTCATGAGTATATACGATTGTGTTTCGTATTTGCCGCTGCATATATTTTAAGGCACTTTACGAGTAAGCGTGCACATGACGTCAATTGTTGTTATTGTTTAGTGTGGCTTTAAAATTTCATTTGATATGTACTTATTTGGATGCCACATAAACCAGGCTTACTAATGAGCTGCGACAACAATATATATTCATACCGAGAAGAAGAGCAATTGTGACAGCAATGGGAACAACATTCCTAATGGAAATTTACCCACTTGGCACATTCGATTTGATCTGATCGCTTCGCTGAGATCGGCGCTTCGGTTTTTTGATTTTCTGAGTGTTTGTTGTTTTCCTTTTAAACTATATCAATTTGCTTAGGCCATGGCCTTCTCAACACACTGTGAACTTGCAGCGTATGTTAGCTGCCTGCGTTTGCTATTCATTTCGCATGAATGAAATACTTTTCTGGAATATTTTTCGTTGCATGGAAAGATTTACAAAAGTTTCCATTACAATTTGTAAACAACCTCGAAGGGGACAGACAGCGAGACAGCGAGACATCGAGACATCGAGACACTGGCACAGTAAAAATATATATGTATATACAAAAAAAAAGAGAGGCAAACAATTCAACAAGTGCCTTGTGCTTGACTCTGGGGGTCAATAAGCAGCCGCTGACTGCCTGACTTACTGTACATAAAGCACACATAAAGCGCAACAATAATCATCAGAACAACAACAACAACAACAATGATATGGAGGGAAGCACGAGACTCAACAGTGATAATCCTCAATCAAAAGCGCAAGCGAGAAAAACATAAAGATAGAGGGAGAAAGAGAAGGAGACAGAAATGTAAAGTCCCATAGCTGATTATCGATTTAATTAGCTATGTGTAGAGAGAATCAATGCAAGTGGCATAAGCACATCAGATTAACCCACTTGAGAGTGCAAGATATCTGAGTGGAAAATAACTCAGTTACTGATTTCTGTCTGTCTTTCCGTCCGTCTGTCTGTCCGTCTGCGTCTGTAGCATAAAACGTGCCACTCTGGTAGATCCCCTAAGCATATCATATCTAATCAACAGCAGATCTTTCATTGCGTCTCTAGTTGAGAATGTCATCATCATGACAAACGAGTTAAATTCTTTGAAGAGCAGAGATTAAATTCTACGAATTCAGGTGGGAATGAGTTGTTAATCAATATTGTTAATTAATTATAAAATTCCGTTGATGAACAGTATGACTAAAGGATATGTAAAAGAAATTTAAAGAATAAAGTTAATGTTATGTGGTTTACTTATAATGTAAGATATGCAGAGAAAGTTAAATAATAAAGTAAAAATAGATATGTAAAATATTGTTCATTTATTATGTAAGACATGTTTAGCATAAAATGTTAATTACTTAAAAGAAAATGTTATATCTGGGAAAGGAAATTTATAAAATACAAATAAATATCAAAAGTTGTTGTTGCATTAAAAATATAATCAACTAAAGACAAATTAAAATTTCTTGAACATATTACTTTCTATAAAAAAAAAATAAGTTCGAAATAAATTTAAGTCACAAATAATTTCAATTACTATTTTAGTAAGAATATAACTCTCGAAAGTCAAGTTATAAATTTTCATATAATACATATTTAATATCAAGCATTTCAAGAACTGTATGCTTATAGCTTCAAAAAGAAAAAAAAAACTTCAAAAATTAAAACACAGAAATAAAAAAATATGCTAAAATCATGAATAAACTCTTGAATCAAAATTGTTTGATGTCAAAATTTAAGCAAAAAAGGTTAATTCTTAAATCAATATAGAAATTCTACAAAAAAATCTCAATTGTCCAATCTTGAAATTCAACATAATAATCGTGTTTCAAGAATGGAAAAATCTTAAAATTGAACCAATAAAGCAAAATCTTAAATTAAGATCAAATGCATATGAATTCCAGAATGACAAATCAGTAATCTAAAATTATTGTAGAAAATCTGTGTTGATCTAAGAACTTGACTTCTTTTGGGTATAATTTTGACATTAAATCATCCAGAACTTTTTCTCAACGCGGTTTTTCTGGGTTTACTAAGAGCAGCAATCAATTAAGTTGATCGTTAAATGCATATAAAAGAAAAATCTTTTCAGATCCCAGCAAAAAAGATGTAACGAATTCCTTTAGGCGCTGCTTTTATGCATTCTGTTTAAGTGTCAATTTCCGCTATGCTGACCACCCGAAGTTCGCAAATTTCCCACGTTCGTCGAATGCGCAGCTTTGAGTACTTTGAGTTCAGTTACTAAATACCAGAGAACCAAAAGAGCCCGAGGCATTCAGCGATGTCATAGTCTAGAGCCAGTGCCATCACCTTGACGTGACCACATTCGGCTGCAGTTTGAGTCAGTGATCCACGTTCAAGTCCAAGTCCAAGACCAAGTCCAAGTCCATTGTGCAATGCCATATTGAGTTGGCGAATTTGCGCACGCGCAATGCCAACCCAAATACCAGAAGCAACGAGTTCATAGCATTTACTATACACCACACTCATATACCAATAACGCATTATAGACTTTAAAAGTTGCGGTACTAAAACGCAGTTCCAAGAATCATCAGAGACAGCAACAGCAACAACAACAGCAACTTGGCTAACAATAACAACTTGAGAAACAGTACAGAACAACAAAAACAATATTAAACGCCCGCTCATGGCATTCTTGAGCGTTGCGAAATATGAAGGAATGCAGCCAAAGAGTCGTAAACGAAGTGTTCCAGTCTCAGTCTCAGTCTCTGTCTCAGTCTCAGTTTGAGTTTGTGATCCCTCTATGAGAATGCTTCACTGTAATCGAACTGTCTGCTGAATGAAGTAAGAGGGCAGCAACAACAACAACAACAACAGCAACTCAGACTCGAGTCAGGTTGTTTTTCTACCCGCTTACCAAAGGATAGAAGGGTATTATAAGTGTGACTATAGTATATTTAATTCCTGAAAATTTTGTTGCGATAAGATACAAACTTTAAAATTTAATTAATCTTACGAAAATTAAGTTGCTTTGGCGGACAATCTGGTATATCTTTTACTCTATGGTATATTTTGTACTCTGTGGTATATATTATATTCAATTGTATATTTTGAATGTACTACAATATTGGTATCCAAAAATAGCCATCGGCATATTTTAGTATTTCTATGGTATATTCTGGGTATATTTTGTACTCTACTTGTTGTACTCTTTGTTATATTTTGTATACCATGGTATATTGTGAATGTACTAAAATATCGATATACCAAATATATCCATTGAAATATTTTATTATTTCTATGGTATATTCTTAGTATATTTTGAATTAGTGCAATATCGATATAAATACATTATATAGCCATTGGCATATTTTAGTATTCCTATGGTACATTCTTGGTATATTTTGTGCTATATGGTAATTTTACTCTATGGTATATATGTAGTACAATATCAATATACCAAATATATCAAGAGGTATATTTTAGTATTTATGTGGTATATTTTTGGTATTTTTTTAGAATATGGTTTTATTGATCATAAGTTGCGGGTATCTCACAGTCGAGCACACTCGACTTTAGCTTTCTTACTTCTTTTGGTTAAGTTCGATCGTCAGCGAAGTGAAATTCCATTTAATTTACTTCAAGTCTCAGTATTTTTGTTTTTCTTCTTCGTATGCCAAAAATTGTTGTCATTCTGTGTGTTTCGTGTGTTTTTGTTTTGTTTGCATTTTTCCCGGTTTCGTTCTTTATGGTTTGCTGCATCATTCAGTGAAAAGTAGTCTGCACTTTACACACACACACACACACACGAAAAGAGTTGGAGCGACCCTCGTGTTTTCGTGCCTCTTAATGAGTTCTTGCGTGCCACATGCAGCAAGTATTTATTGCTACTTAGAGTATGCAGAATCAAGCATGGAAATGTCTGAAATCTTTTATATTTTTTCGAAATTTATTTAAATAAATTAAGCCGGGTGAGAGGAAGCAGAAGTGTTGCACCAAATTGCTGCGCTTGCTTTGGCCCAAAAAATAATTGCAGTATAAAATAAATTAAGTTCTTTTTTTCCTATGTGTGTTTTTTGATTGCATACTAAGCGATTCGGTTTGTTATTTTCTTAATGACGTTGTTGTACAAAATCCTTAAGTCACATTCACGAGATCATGACATGGCGTGACCAAAACTTCAGAGACTGCAATGTACTCCGGACTTGGTAATCTAGCTAATAGAGCTGCAGTTAAGCCAACACACAAAGCAGGTCAGAAACCTCAAAAGAATGTTGAGTATGAAAAACGTTAAAACTCAATTAAGAAATCTCAGTACTTTAAACTAAACATATGACCCTCTACAATTTATAGTAGTTAACAGTTAAGCATTGTGATTTGGTAACTAAAATTATTGTATTGCTTTATACTTATAATGGTGCTTAAAATATACGAAGGGATTACGAGAAGTTTAATAAGATGTAGACTTTGAAATAATAAATAAATAACAATATACTAATACTTAAAATTTTGGAAAAATAGTTTGAAATGGAAACTACAATACGAAAAATAAATGAAGCAGTCTCAGATAAAATTCCACAAA
The DNA here is from genome assembly GCF_009650485.2 of Drosophila albomicans. Lineage (NCBI taxonomy): Eukaryota > Metazoa > Arthropoda > Insecta > Diptera > Drosophilidae > Drosophila > Drosophila albomicans. Next base: position 42,547,869 of record NC_047629.2, on the reverse strand, counting down.
CTACATAAACATCTCAATTTGGATTTGATCAAATTATTCCTTAAATATAATTATTCCTTACCTTAGAAAAATACTTTAGAATTACGAAAATGTTAACAAGGGTTCTGTATGACTTTTAAATAGAAAATAATACTTCTTCGAGGTTTTACTTTAAATTAATAAGATGCAGAAAACATAAAATAAATGAATATGCTACTTCAATTACCCAAAGAGAAATTGTCCATAATAATCTGAAATGCTGAAATGCTAAGCTTCATTATTTGGGAACTAAAATTACTTCCTGCATCAATAAAGAGCTTTAGTATGTCAAAGAGGTTAACAAAAGTTCGGTAAGTAGTTGTCTCTTAAATAATAAATAAATAACTAGGTAATTACACTTCAAACTTTTTAAAAATCAGTTGAAATAGAAACTAGAAAACGCAAAATAAATGAAGCAGCCTTAGATGAAATTACACCAACTACCCAAATTACCCAAAATATTTAATCATATTTGCTGTTGACAGTTAAGCTTTATGATTTGATAACTAGAATTATTACAGTTATGAAAGTGCTTAAGCATAATACTAATTGAGTGTTGGCTTCCAAGTAAATTGCTGCTTTGCGAGTGCTAATCAAATGGTTTCGCCTCACAAACAAATGAAACTTGACTGATTTTCTCTCTCTGTTGGCTCCTGCACTTTATGCGGTGTCAGCACTTCAGTACATGATTGTTTCAAATACTTCTCGCACTCTAAGCTTCAACTGCTTCCAGTCAACTGTTCAGCTGTCAGTCCTTTTTAGCAATGTTTTTCCTCTTCCTCCTACTTCCCCTTTGGTTGGCATTCTTTAGCTTGCATTCTCTGCTCCGTTTTAGCCGTTTTACTCTGAGTGCCATTGAGAACAAAGTTGCCGCTGGCGGTGGCCAGGTTCAAACTCTGCTCTGCTCTGCTCTGCCACATTTGCCATTTGCCATTTTCTATTTTATACGGAACGAGCAAGAGAATGTCTTCATTTTGTTTAGCCAAAATCAGTTGGGCGATGGCGCGTGGACAGCGACAGAAGTTGAAGCTCGAACTGAGATGGCAACAAAGATGTAGACGGAGATGGAGATGGAGACGGAGACTGAGCTGCTTCAACTGAAACATGTGCACACGAAAATTCTGTTCTGGCATGTGGCATGCGGCATGTGGCACTGACAATGGCAGCAGCCAGCAACCAGCAGCAATAACAACAAGAATCGCTGTCGCAGTCGCAGTCCTAGCAGCATGCGCGTCAACTTGTGTCAAAAACCAGGCAAGTGCCATTTTGCGGTAGTTGTGGCAATGGCCATGGCCAACAACAAATACCAACAACAACAACAGTAGCAGCAGCAACAGTAACAACAACAACAACGACAACTACGACAGCAACAGTTATGCAGGCAACGCACATTGGTGCCAAGTTAATAGAATTTTTATGCGACCATTAAATTCAATTAAAGAGAAGAACGAATTTCAAGATTTTACAGATAAAAACTTTGTCGACACTTAAGCAATTGCTACTGTTTAATAACTAAAAATGACCCTTGAACTTACCAGAGAATTGATGATTTGATTAGTGTCTTCAAATAATGCAATGATTGTAATATGTAATTTGCTTTCAGGAACATCTTTTTAAAAAGGAAATATACATAGATACAAATAATGTACAGATTCTACAGATATTAAGATAATCCACGGTTAGAACTTCTGAGCAAATAAGAAATAAGATTAAAGTCTTAAAACTAATATCGAACTTAATACAGTCATCATTAAAAATAAGTAACACAACCTTTACAATAATTTAATGCTGTGATTGGAAAAATGGAAATACAAGTAAATACCAATAATTTTTAAGATTCAATTGAAATAAAGTTATTCTACATTCATAATTTACCAACATAGTAAGTTTAGCTTAAGTTCTAAAAACAACTCTAAAAGTACCAAGAGAGTTAATGACTTCTTTAAAGTCTATAAATAATAAAAATATTGCAATGACAATATGTCGAAATTATTTTAAATTCAAATTCATTTTGAGACTGCAAATTTAGCATATAAATCTTGATATAAGATTTAAACTTAAAAATCTTATTTCAAAACTGTTGCTTTTAAGATCGAAAAGATATTGATTTAAGATTTTTTTTTCTCTGCGTAGTTAAAGCAGATGGGACGTGTTTTACTTACGCTTCCACCAAGATCTTTTCTGAGGAAGAAATCACAAATTTAAACATCACTCAACAATATTCAACATTGTAAATATATTTCAATCTAATAGGTTCTTCTCTGACTCATATTTACAATATTATAATTTAATAGCTTCTTCTGTCATTCATAAATTCACTTGATTTTACAAAAAAACTAAGCATAAAATGTTCTTTACAAACTGTCAACTATTTGTCTTAAATGCCACATAGTTTGACGAACATAGCTCGTAAATTAAATAGACTTTTATGCCTTTGCCGCCCAACCATTTTCTGTGTAACTCCATCATTTGTTTATCGTAATTTTGCCTTTTTAATGTCTTCTATTTTGGTCACACTTTTCGCATAGGGTCGCTCCAGAGTGCGATGCCTTTAGCGAACCGCAGTGCAGTGCAAATAGGCAGTCCCTCGTTCCCCCGTTCCCCCGATCCCTTGACTCCCCTAGACTCCCCTAGATCTCACTCTTCATTGCTTCTTCTTGGCTCAGAGGCACGGCAAGCGCAATTCACAGTTCGCAATTCGCAGTTCCCAGTTCCCAGTCTCCAGATCCCAGTTCGCAGTTTGCAGTTCCCTGTTGGCAGCTGACGTTGCCCATTTCCCCGTGCCACACACACAACTTTTTGGACTTTGTTGTGGCCGTGGCACAAAACGTGGCCACCCACGTGGCAAATGCTGTTGCTGCTGCTGCTGCTGTTGCACTTGCTGCTATTGCTCGTCGAGCCGTCAAGCGTTTTGATTGAAATGTGTTTGTTTGGCTGCGGCTTTTGCTGATGTTTTTCATCGAGAAGGGAAAGGGGGTAAAAAACAATAAATGCGAGAGAGAGAGAGAGGAAACAAGAATAAACGAGGGAAAATCCAACAACGCCACCTTAAGCCCCCCAACTCCCGTTTCCAACTCCAATTTCGGACCCCAATTCATTTCACAGTTCTGAGCTAAGCGCGCTTGGCAATCGCTTTGGCACGAACGCAATATGAAAACGGAGAACGGAGAACGGAATATGGATGGACATAGAAAGAGATCGAGACTCCTCCCGACTCCAAAGTGCAATTGCATGGAGGCTACGCAGGGATTTTCCGATGAGATGTTACACACATCTCTGTGTGTGTGTTTTTCTGTGTGTTTGTGTCCCTCTTGGCAGCGATGTTTACGTTGTCAAGCATTTAGTGTTGCAACCTCCAACGAAGCAGCACAACAATTGCTCAACACACACATACAATAACAACAGCAGCAACAGCAATAACAACAACAACGACAGCAACAATTGTTGCAATATTTGCGGTGACTTTGCTAGCGGAGCATAATAAATCGAATAGCAACGCAACTGTGGAGAACAAACTCCTTCATGAGAGTTACAATACTATATAATCAGTGTTTGTATATTGTAATCTCTTAATTTAAAAAAACATAATTGAAACATTGGCAAGTAAAATGTAATTAATTTTAATAGTTGTGAATGAATTGAAATATTAAATTAAGAGAACATAGTTTCTAAAACTGAGTATTGTATGACATTAATTCTTTAACATCATATTATGATACCGAAATTCTATTTTGAAAAAAATTAATAAACCTAAAAAGAAGATATAAGTTTCTTGTTTTTTCTTTAAGTGAACTTTTTTAAATGGACAATGGAAAAAAAAACTTACCACATATACTAGTATTAAAAATATTAAACTAAACCATAATGTTTTGTAGAATCAATACTATTACATGATATTTGATAAAGCAAGTTCCAAATTCAAAAGTAAATATATAAAACATTTTGTTTTTTTATTTTAAATATTATAAATAAAATATTTTATGTTGATGAAATTTCATTAATTTATTTTGGACTGCTTCTCAAACGATAATATTGTACTGAACTCATTTTATAAAATTATTTGGGATACTGTAAGCTCAATATTTATTTTTTAATATTCAAGAAAAGAAAATTGATATATAGTTTTAATACGGCAACTATTTTAAATCATAAAATGAAGTATAGCATCTTACAGTAATCAAAATAAAGTTAAGGATAGAAAATATTATAAAATAAATCAAGAAAGTAGCTATGTTAAAGAATATAGATTAAAATAAAATACAAATTATCCTCTTGCCACGAATTGAAATTTGAATATTTTACGTAATCGTTCACAATATTGCATAAAAAAAACAATAATACTCTTCGCTTTCCTTATAGCTGGTCAATCTAACTGAACTTCAACTACAAATAAATCAGACATCAATTTCTATCAATTTGCGAATTGAATTCGAATTGTGCTCCATTACATCGATAATTTATCGAATGTTTGAAGCTCAAAGGCTTAAGAGATTCTGGAGAACATAAATCAATTGATTACGTAATTATATCGGATGTAAAATCGCATAAGGCAGAGAGTACAAGAGATGGATGGAAAGTGAAAGAAAGAGAGAGAAATACTGTTGCTATGCAAATCCCCGAAAAGCAGCTTCTAAAATGTCGAGTATTCTATGCGGATTATCTGGCATTCGTTCCAACTGTTCTCCAAGTATTCGCAATTGTTTGTGTGAGTCAGTGTGAGTGTGTGCAAGTGTGTGTACAAGTGTGTGTGTGTTTGTCGACAACTCTGTCCGCCAGAGGGCGTTAAGGTTCACATTCACAGCAAACAGCAGAGCGCGTCACAAGCAGTTTCGGTTAGTCGTTTCACTTTGGCTTTGGCTACGCTGAGGAGAGAGGGAGACAGAAGAGTGGTGAGAGAGAGGAAAGGGGAGCCAAAGAAGTCATCAGTGGACTATGCACAGTCGTTGTTGTTGTTGCTGTTGTTGTTGTTTGCTTGCCAGCGAGTTCCCATCGCACGCCCCGTTGAGTTTGGGTAACTTTCAGAGTGTAGAGAGTAGAGTACGGAAAAATTTGCTTTGCTTTCGTTTTAATTTATTTTATTGCGAAATGCATTTTCGGTTTTGTGTTTTGCGTTTTGCGCTGATTTCTTGGCCCCGAACCCGAAAGTGTCGCGTTGACTTTCTGCCCGAGCCAAAATGAAAACAAATTTAATTTAAGTGTCAGTTACGCTTTTCACAACGTCGACGACGACGTCTCTCCAACTCTGAGAACACTGGAGTTTGTATTTTGTAGTGTTTTGTTTAGCTCGTTTTGGACTTTTACACAGCTCGTTGGAAATGGGCAAAAGTCAGCTGTCGTTATTGTTGCTCTTGTTACAATTTAGTTGGTTATCATTTGTGTGGTGGCCAATACGACACGCAACACCATTATTTGCCACACACTGACAGCCGGCGTTTCCTGCTTCCCCCTCTCTTTCCCTCTTTAGCTCCTTCTTCTTCCGGTTCCTAGTCGAATTTCTAGTGCATATGGTCGAAGTTGAATTTTCGGTCGCCCTGTTCTGTCCTTCAAGTGTTACTTGAAACAACTTGAACTAAACTGCTGAAAGCCATGCACTTGCACTCCATACGAAGGCGACCCTTACACTTTACCTGCCCTGCCCCCTGCCCCCCGCCCCCTTCTCCATTCCTCTCTCCCACCATCTGCGCTCTTCATTTTAACCAGCTTTGGCTTTGGCTGACAAAAACTTTTTGCCAATGCGAATACGTGTCGAAAGACTTTTAAGCGCACAAGGACACTTCAAGCGGCAGCACACGGTTCCTGCCCCTTGCCCTTGCCCCGCTGTCTCTTACCCCTTCCCCCTTCCCTAAAGAGCTACCCTAACCCCAAAGAGATGTGTTTGTGTCTCTGGCCCTGGCCTTAAAGCTGGTCTTACGTGTCCTCGAATCGCAATCGGTGACTTTAATGAGCTTACAACACGGTTACAAAGCAACGCAGCCGCACAAAGTAGATAAGCGACACGCACCTGCTGCAACTGCAACTGCAACTGCAACATCGACTGCCACTGCAACTGTCCAGTAAATTAACCCAATAAAAACTCATTAAAAGAGGGCTACACAAACTATTAAATGATAACCAGCAGAATTTGTTAAATGCAACCGTTGCAATGATCTGTTGCACCTGTTGCAGCTGCTCATCGCAACAACTACAACAAATAGTCGGCAGAACTTTCTTTAACATTTAATTACACTTGCTTAAATTTTAAGTGAAGATCTTTTTAAAATTCAACAAAGTGAAATTGAATATTAAAAGTTAATTACACTTCGTTAAAATTATGAAGATCGCTTCAACAGTCAAGAAAGTGAAAATGAATATCCCAATTTAATTGCACTTCGTTAAAATGCAACTGAAGATAGAATTCTATTTATATGGACTGCGAAATATCAACTAAATAAAATAATTGAAATCTACATGAAAATTTAATCACTTTACTTTTAAAAGCAGCTAAGGGCTGCTTTTTATTGCATTTCGTTAAAAAATCGTTTTAGGCTTTGAAGAAAGTGAAAATTAACTTTGAAGCAAATTAAATTTATTGAGTTCGTTGAGTTTGAGCTGAAGATCGCTTAAAATTTAAGCAATGAGAATTACATTTTAATAACACTCCTATTAAATATAACTTAAAATGGCTTCATACGGAGAAAATTAATATTAAAATCAAATTACACTTCATTAAAATGTAAGTGAATATAGCACGAAAATTGAAAGTTAATGAACATTTATATTAGGATTTTTTACATTTTTGAAATTTGAAGTTAATGAAAAATAATATTGGGATTTTACCTTGTTCAAACAAAGCGATATAAATGTATTCAAATTTTATTACATATTATTCAAGTATTGCTTAAGCTTCTTGCTCTTAAATATAAGCAATTGAAATAAATTTACAATTTTAAAAAATTATGTAGAGTGTAAGCGTAGATCCACTTAAACCTCACAAAAAAGAAACTTATATAATATATATAATTAAGATGAAAGTGATGATTAAATGTAAACAAACTAAGAATGAATATTCAAAAATAATAACCAATAAAGTAACAATTCTTTCCAAAGAAAAATCTTCAATCAAATTGTTTGTTGCTCTCAGAGCTGCAACTGTCATAAACTATTTTAAAAGGTTGCAATCAGCGATGAAGAAATCTTCTCAAAAATTCAAAATGATCTCATGTTGTGGGAGACGTTAAATTGAAATTTGTTAACTGTTCTAAATGGATGTGGCGATCGTTCAGTTGATGTCAGTCGACGAGACGCGCCCAGCATACGCGACGAGTGAATCGATGTATGAGAATGATGGGCGAAAGATATGACGTATACGCAGCGTGTTACCTGGGCAAATGACGTCAGCGGATTGGAACTCGCATCTGGCAATTGGCGCGTGCGAATGTCGCCGTCATGGCATGTGTCATCGATTTTTCGTATATGTTTGTGTTGCAGTCGCCAAATCGATTGCATCACGATCCCCCAGCTGCATCTGTAAATGCAAAATGTATCTATAAGATACAAGTATCTCTATGTGTGTGTGTCTGTGTCTGCATCTGTTTTTGGCGGCAGCTGTGTGACTAATAGAATCAAATGTGCGCCGAATGTGGGTCAGGCATGAATTTGCATTTGCCTAGCGACTGCGACTGCGATTGCGACTGCGACGATGACGGCGTCTATTTTGGGCAGTCGTCGGATAGAAATAAAACACATATTTCTTTTCGGTCATAAAATCAGCGACAACATTGTGAATTAATCATAATAAGAAGTCGAGTGCCGTCGTGCCAGGCAAACCACAAGCAAAGCAAACTTTTTTGCTGCTTGCCCCCAAAATCAATTGACATGATTTCCACAATATAATAATAATAATAATAATAATATGGTAATAATCAGCAGCGAGTATTTCGAATTCGGTTACTCGTATTCGGTGAATTTGGGGCGTGGTACGAATGTTGGCCACCCAAATACGCAAAACAATTGCATCGATCAAACGAACTTTGTCGGTTGCAATGGGCAACGGGCTAAATATTGGAGGACGCCACTAACCTAAGCCAAGTTGAAAGCCAAAGCGTTGGCCAGAAATCAGTTCAGCCGAAACCAGCAAAGCGCCAGGAAGGATACAACAAAACAACAAAAGAAGACTTCAACTCGATTGGAAACACTTTTCATTGGTGACACACATTTCGGAAGTCTCCCAGCAAGATGTGCGACTGTGGCTGCTACTCGTATTGCTCGCATGATCTCTCCTGCTACTCGCATTCGCATTATCATTCGCATTCGCATCACTGCTGTGCCGGATACAAGTATCTGAAGTGCCTGTGTCGCTATTATCGCCATGTGCACTGCACCTGCTCCTGTTGGCGACGAAAATGTTATCTGCTCTAAGGAGTCAGCGATGGAGTCACAAGAGAGATAAACAATGCAGACAGAGAGGAGTGGAAAAGAAAAGAAGAGGAAAGGAGGATGACAGCACCATTAAAAATCACAACTCAAACAATGCAAATCAGCAAAAGCAAAAAGCAAATGCAAAATGATAAAGTCCTTTAAGTAGTTGCATAACACTTGGCTGCATCGTTTTGTTTGGATGGATGGATGTGTTTTTTCTGTGTTGGGTGCGATTGCGACGATAGCAACTAGCGTGCATACGGGTCGTATGTGCAACGTTTTCAGTTGACTGGGTGAGTGTGTGAGTATGTGTGCGAATGTCAATAAAAGAAGAAGAAGAAGAAGTTGAAGTAGAAGAAGCGATGTGGCCAACTTGTTATGAATCTGCGACTGCAAATTTGGTGCAGAATTCTCTCGTTAAACAAAAACTAAAACTAAATCATTTTAACTAAAAACTCACCATGTATAATCCAACATACTCGTCTACCTAACAAAACTATATTATATATAGAGAACAACACACACACACTCTAACAACACACATAAATACACATCACTGTTTAACATAAGTTTAAAACACACACGATAAATGTTAGTTATAGTTATCGATTCGAATGTTCAATCTTCTCATATTCGATGACGAAATTTTTGCCATATTTGTAACGGTTTGAAACATTAACAACAACAACAACAACTCCAATAAATAAAGTTTTAATCCAACACCAACAACACGAAAAATCAAAAATGCATTTCTCTCTTCGATAATGACTACAATAATTATCAATTATTTTTGCGTGAAAGCTTTTCAGGTTTTCAGGTGGTCGACAGCACTCACTAATGGTTATCGATTGATGATGCTCTGCAAATTATTATTACGGAATGCCTACGCATATTCTAAGAAATTCACACATATTTACCAATAATTCATTGAAATACAAAGGTCATAAATTACATTTAGATGGGAACAAACGCTCAACTAAACTTCGAGGAAATCAAGTGAAGTTTAGTCTATCAAGTGGTGTCCACTTAATGAAAACGAATGTTTTTCGGGGGACATCATATTCTAATAATACATTCTGCTTGAAATAGAAAGCAAATTCGTAGAATATTGTAAATAACAAACTCAATGACAAATTTTTCTTTAACTACAATCAATTTATTAGCCAAATACCCAAAATTACAGTCTTTTCACTTGCTGATAAAATTCTTATTTTATAATTAACAAATAAGTAATATAACATAATTGTTTCAAAATTTCAATTCAAAGCTTTCAAATCAAACTGACAATGTCAAGATTTTATGGGTTTCATATATAAAATTTCCAAAACATGAAATACGGATCTAAGCTGTTTTGGTTGATATCTAGTATATTTTGCCCTCTAAGGTATATTTAGAATAGTATAGTATAGTACTATACCAACATACCAAACTATACCTTTGATATATTTTTACTATTTTTGCTTTATATTTATAGATAATGAGTAGCGGATATCCCACAGTCGAGTACACTCGACTTTCTATTTAAATGTTTTTGAATCTTATGAAGCTTTCCGGATATCAATAATAAACTGATAATATCAAAACTTCATGCATTTGAAGTATAATAAAATACACATTTTTAAATTTCTTGGGCTTGCAGAAACTTCAAAATTGGTATGCTTAAATGTATATATTTATTAAATCACAATTTAAGTATATCCCAATTTATTTATAGAGCTCTAAAAGCGTCACTAAAATAACTTATATATTTTATAACTTATATTTGGTATATTGATATACTACTGCATACATTCAAAATATACCATAGAATGCAAAATAATAGATTTAAGAACAATACAAATAGAATTCATTTACAAAATCTTGACTAAAAGTCAGTATTCTATCTCGTTTAATAAAATTTGAATAATTGACACAGTTTTCTATTTTTAGCACAAACAATTGTGGATGGGCAGTAAGTGATGTGGAAATTATGCTGATGCTCACACCATATGATTTTCCTTCGAGTCGTATTGTAAATTCTTATGGCTGGGGCCAAATTACTGACAGTTCAAATAGACACTTAATTTGGCCGAGAGTTACGTATGTAATGAGCCTGGCCATAAGCATAATTCGTAATCATTTGGGTCCTTTGCTGACTTCAGCTGATGCCCACTTGCCCTCTGTCACCGCCCCCTTTGTCACCGCTTGAACCTTGAAGCAAAAACAACATCAGCAGCTTCTTGTCAACATTTGCCCAATTGGCCATATGCAAATGGCAGACAAAGTTGCTCTCAAAGCTGCCAAAACCCCGGACAGCTGCCAAATTCCATTTGCCGCTAGGGTATACGATGTCCCCTCCTCCACAAGAGAGGAAGAGGGGGTGGAGGGGAGAAGCTTCTGCTTCAAAATTCAAAATGAAAATGTTGTCATTTTGTGCATTGAATTACGTTTATTTGATGGCTGCTCTTGGGCTCGTTGGCTGCTCGAGCTGCCGTCGAAAATGATTATCCGACATAACGACTGCGATTGCGACAGCCACGCCCCCCTATTCCGCCTCCTTTCACGACCCCTCCTCATCCAGCTGTGCCATTATAGGTGTTCCGCCCGACAAACAAGGTGATTATGACACGAGTTCCCCTGGACGCGTTAATGGACTCCGAATATGCTGTGTGTGCGGCATCCCCTAAAAAAAAACAAGGACAGTCGAGTATGCTCGACTGTGAGATACTCGCTACCCATCTTGAGTAAGGGGAAAGCAATGCAGTAAAATATACCGAATTAATATACCACAAAAATACTAAAATATACCGAATGTATATATTTATACCCGCTTCTCATTTAAAAATCAAAATATATCTGTATTTTTTTTAAATATACTAAATAAACATACTGCAAAAATACTAAAAATTTACCAAAGAATATAATTTATGTCTACTACCCATGTTGAAGAAAAAAACAATAAGGAAATCAAAATAGGGCGGTATTAATTTCAAAATATACTAAATAGATATACCGAAAAAATATACCAAAATCTATTTTATGTAAGTTGATACAGTACTACACTTAAAATATACAATAGAGTACGAAATATACTAGGTCTATCAGCCAATGCGACAAAGACCCATAGTAAGTAACCGTTTTTTCCGTTACTTAAGTATTTTGTTAAATAACTTCTAACATTTTTATCTGATCTCAACCAAATTTTTAGGATTTATAAATATTGTAGTTGTTAGTGTCGTAAAAAATTGTATCACTATTTCTCATAGTCCTTGAGATCTATATAGGTGTTCATACGGACGGACAGACAGACAGACGGATCAAGATCAAGAATATATATATTTTATGGGGTGGAAAGTACCTTCTTCTGCCTGTTATATACATTTCCTACCGGCACAAACTTATAATACTCTTCTACCCTATGAGTACCGGGTATAAAAAGAGACTGCGAAAAAATAGAAATAAGGAATACAAAAAAAAGCGTTATGTATATAAGTAAAATTGAGAGGATAACGCGGAGTATTTATTTAAATTTCGACATTGCGGGGAGTCAACAGCACGTGACCAAAGAGCACAAGAAGCTGTGAGTCTCATGAATATCCGATGAAGTCGAGATGTAGCTACAAATCAGCTTTGATATTGGTTTTTGATTATCCACGCCTAGAGAGTGGGGAAAGGGGAAGGGAAATGTATTTAATTCGAGTGACATTTTAATTAACATTTTTACTTCGCTTTTGGGTGCAGATTAAAATAAATAATTATTGGGCGTGCAGTCTGTGTGACTTCCGGAATGCGCTCTCGCGTTTTTCCCTTTGGCTCATAAAATATTTACAGCTGACTAAATTTTCATTGTGCATGAAAATCGCTGAAATGTGCGACTTAGAAATGTGGCAAGCAATGTTGCAGTTGCTCCACGCTGTTGCATTGTTTGTGTGGCATGCAACGACTAGTTGATATCCTGTAAAACTCTAACTCAAAGATTGACATTTATTATTGAGACCTTTCGACAGAGTTATCTAAACTTGGTTCCACTTAAGCATACTCTTTCTTTTCGCCAGCGTTTGAATTATGAATAGCTTTTTTGTGTTTTGCTTTTGTTGTTGGTGTTTTCCCCGCCCCCGTGCTGAATCGTGTGCAGTGAATGGGAGGCGTGTCATCGGCTTGCGGTCGTATATCTCAAAATATTCGAACTCTAAGTGCAACTGCTTGTGTGGTCGCTCGACCAGTTTATCGATACTCGACACACAAAAAACAACAAAACAAAACAAAGCAAAAGCTTTGGCATAATTCACAAAACAGACAACGAAAATTTGGTAAAAGTTTGAATGCTTTATGTGACAGCTACAAAAAAAAACACGACAGCAAAAGAGAGCAAGAGGGGGAGAAGTGTTTGTTACCTGCTCTATTCGAGCTCCAATCATAATTTATGATAATTACAATATTGGTAATCACGAAAAGCCAACTAAAGAGTCACTAGAGTTCAAAGTTGAGGCCTCTTACTTAAGATACTGCATTGAGGAAATGGAAAACTAATGACAGATTTATTTGCTGAATGCAGTTTCGAAGGAAAGCTAAATTATGCACAGCAGTTGGTGATTCCTATAAGATAATATCCAAACTTGTAACTAGTAGTGGTTACTTCAAATGTATATATAAATTTAGAAGATTATTTAGGGAAGGAAGGAAATGCATAGACCTACGATATTTTATATTAGTTAATGAATTGCGACAAAATATTTTAGAAATTATAAGTTCTCCGACCCCATAAAGAATATTTATTCATATCCAGCGTCGACAGCCGAAACGATTTAGCCATGTCCGTCTGTATGACAATCTAGTATTTTTCGACCACTATGGTATATTTCAAATATAATATAAAACTTCATCGATATACCAAATTTAGCATTCGACATATTTTTAATATTTTTGCGGTATATTTTTTAATAATACCAATATAATGCAGTATTATATACTAAAATATACCAAATATAACATAATGATATAGTATATTCAAAATATACCAAAAAGCACAGCATATACCAAATATACCAAAGTTATAATACTCTTGGGTAGCAAGAATAAAAAAAAAGAAAAACATAAAAAAATAAAAGCTTTAAAATTTTTGTTTTTAATTAAGGAGTTTGCTTAAAGAGAAATATATATTTATTTGGTTAATTAATTTCAGTGGTAAAATATTGATTTACAATGGTGAAGTTATCATATCTCAACTGAGATAAAATAAATCAAAGCCAAGTGAAAGACTTTTGCTTAGCCTCTGCTTATTATAAAACTAATTACATAAAACACTTATGATTAAAGCCAACGGAAAAGAGCACTTATGTTAAAGAGATTACTTAAACTAGTTGCTGTTGATATTCAATGATAATGATTTAACAATATACGCGTAATATAATATAATTTCGAGTAAAGACAAACTTCCTCTAATGCATTTGAAATTATCACTTTGCAGATGAAGTTAAAAGTATCCATTTTGAAGGCTAATCCTCGCGGCCGGAGGTAATTATCATAAAGAAGAACATGGATGGCTATTGCAGAAGGGGGAAGGGAAAAAGGGGACAGCGGCAATAAAGTAATCAGCATAATTGAGAGAAAAATGTGCGCTGAAAGGGAACCGGGAAACCAGTGCAAAAGCCCCGAACGAACGAACACAAATCAAATTAGCAGAGCCTTCGAATCTGCGGTTACATTTAAAGAGAACTTGCTCATCGCGCCAGACAAAAAGCATTGTTGTCCATTTGTCTGTTCAGTCAGTCTGACAGTCTGACAGTCAGTCAGAGCATCAGCTTCGATGTCAGGGAGTTCACACTGTTTGGTTGATCTATTAACAGGCGATTTGTAGTCAGTGAAAAAGAAAGAGAGACAGAGAGAGAGGGAGAAAAGATATTACGAGTGAAGTGACTTGGGCTACGTTCATTATGTCTGCCACATGCAACAATGTTGCAGTTGAGAAATGCTCAAGAGGCGGAGGAACAAACAACTTAAACGCTTAACTTGAAGTTGAAGTTTTTATTTATTTTAAGTCTGCGCCCCGCTTCCTGCCTGCCACTTGCCACTTGCCGCTTACTCTGCGCTTGCCACTTGCCACTTGCCGCCTGCCCCTCGAGTGCATATTGTAATGACGAGACGAAGGCTTAATGATGCTCTTAACGAGCCTCTCACTCGCACTCACACTCACATACGTCCATGTGTGTGTTGTGTGTGCGTGTGTGTTGTTGTGTCTCCTCATCCCCACTTGCAACAGTTGGCAGCTGCCCCTCCTTGCCCCTTCTACCACAACACGACGCTGACGGCAGCAGCAAATTACAAACAAAAAGTAGCTGAATAATCGTTGTACCATTAACAAAGAAATTACAGTCAGGCAAGGACTATTGTAACGCTCAATGCTTGCTGTCTCGCTCGCACACGACATGAGCATCGCTCTTCATCACGCTGTCGCTATCCAGAACCTGAAATATATTACACATTTTATTTGATACCGCATTATCTATAACAGCATAGTAGAATTCTTATGTACTAGCTTTCAAAGCTTGCTTGTTATATGCTCCAAGGCGGATGTAACGTTTACGAATGATGCTCTATAAGAGAAACGAACAATTTTCAGAACATTAATAATGTGACTAATTTTTATTCAACTAATATTTAATTTTACATTATAGTAATTTGTATATATCATATAATATTGTATCCACAGGATCATGTGCACAAACTTTGGAAAGCTTTGAAGCGGTGGTTACGTTTACGAATAATGATTCAAAGGAGAAATTCAAATCAAAATAAATCATTTGTAAATGTAGGAATCTGAGTTTCTATTTCTATCTTCTTGAATTATGTTCATTTCTTCAATCAAATTTACAAACTTTACAAAGCTTTAAGCTTTTATGGCGGATGTAACGTTTACGAATGATGCTCCAAAAGAGAAATGAAAAATCCTGCAAGAATGCGACTATTTCTCTTCAAATTCAATATATTTTTTATATCTAATGTCAATATCCGAATCACATTTACTTGCATTTTAAATTTGCTTGTAACGTTCACGAATGCGCGAAAAGCAAAGAGAAAACTGATAGCAAAATAATTTTGAAAAGCTGAGAAAATTTATCTTCAATAGTTGTCTCAATTCATTAATAATTATACGCTCATTAAAGCTTAACTTTTGATAAGCTGTAAAAGCGTAAATCAATTGAAAAAGTCATTTAAGCAAAGCAGATGAGTGACGAATGTAAACAAGAAAGATTGAGAAAGAAAAAGAGAGAGAGAAAGACGGCGAGACAGAGATAGAAACAAGCAAAGTGAGAGTGAGAGTTGATGATGGCGTGTGAAAGCTGTTTTTGCTGTGCGTGAGTCTGATTGAATGGAAGTGTATGGATAGTGTGTGTGTGTGTGTGTGTGCGTGTGTGTGTAAATGTGTCAGTTAAGCTTTGACTTTGGGGTAGGTCGGTTCTTCATAGTAGAGCCTAGTAGAGGTTAAGAATGCCTTTGAAGTGATATTACAATGCTCAGCTCTCTATTCGTTTTAGTTTTGAAACTCAAACTCTTTGAAAATCAAACTTTGAAAATCAAACTTAACTTCATCGGTATAATCGTACATTAATGAGGTTTTTGTAATTATTTTTTGGTCCAAACAAATTACATATTACGTTCAATTCATTTTGTTTACCTTAATTTATATAAGTTGACTTTAATCTAAATAGATACTTACTTCTCATTTCCTTCAATAATCTTATAAAAAATTTCCTATTTTTAATCAAGTCTGCAACTAATTAAAATGAAAAATTTAGTATATTTTCTTATACTTTTTTGTAATGTAAATACAATCTCCAGTTAAATTTGTTTTCTTTATATTTTTAATACAGTACTTTTGCTATTATTATAATTTAAACAATATCATTTCTATAAGAATATAAATAAAATATCAGTCAAAGGTCCTAGCACCCAGCACTCTGTTTTTATTTTAGTATTTAATACTTGATTTAATATAATAAATAAATATCAAATTTGATGTAGATACTTTTATTATACTAATGGGTATTGAAGCATCAACTTTCTGAAGTTAACATTCTTTCTATATTATTTTGCCACACTTTGCCACATTATCAAAGTGCAAATCACTCACAAAGTGTTCAAGTTGCTGTTAAAGCGATGCAAAACTGTCGAGGGGAGAGGAGAAGAAAGGGAGGAAAGCCAAGTAAAATAAAGTTCACAAATCGAATGCGGTTCAATTGAGGAGTAACTGCATTATTTGCATTTATGCAAATCTTCTGAGTGCCTTGCAACTGTTTGTCTTTCCTCCCCTCTGAAAAAAAGAGTTGCTCCACGCTGCTCTCTAAGCTTTAAAGCGCAACTTTGTCTGCGTTCTTCGCGTTGCTCTTTTTGTATTTTTCTTTTAGATTTTTTTCTGTGCTGAGCATTTCTTATTTATTATTTTGCATTGTGCGCACTTGAAAAGTGAAATATTTTTGCATAGACTTCGGCAACGATAGCAACTTGAGCAGCAGCAACCACAACAACAACGAGGATAACGATAACTGTCTGCAAATGTTGCCAACTCACGCTCCCATTGCTCCGCTGTCTTCGAGAGAGAGACGAGAATGCAAAGCTTGCAGACGATCTTCTATTTCGCTCGCTCGCTTGTTCGATGCACGATCTTCTTTCACTTTCTGCGGCATGCCACTTGCCTGTGTTGCCTGTGTTGTTGTCTGTGGCGCGGCCTCGACAAGTCTCGTCTGGGTGCATTATTAATGCAATTCATCCATTTCCATTTGCTTCGTCTGCAACAATGTTGCAAATGTTGTGTACACAACGGCAACACACAAACAAAACCGCGAAGCAGACACGATTGTTGTTGTTGTAGTTTTTTGTTGTCTCTACTTTTTTCCACACAGTTTATTTTTTGTGTTTGGTGCCACGGCCTGTCAACATTTTTTGCCACTTTGTTATTTTTAGCGTTTTTCAGTCGATTTGCCTCCGCTTCATACTTTTCCACGTGTTGCCTCCTTTTCGGATTTTGGTTGTTGTTGTTGTTGTTAGTTTTTTTTTTGGTGTCAACACGGTTGGGTTTCAAGTGTTCCTGACGTTTTGCCTCCCCATTTTGGATCGTTTTGCGCGCGCCAAACCAATTTGGCAAAACGCAAATTTTTCAATAAGCAAAACGGTACAGAAATTACTCATACGCCACGTGAAGCCAAAACAAATTTCAATGAGTCTGTTTTTTTGTTTTTTTTGTGTTGTGTTGTGTTGTGTCGCATTTGTTTTTCAGTTGTGTGTTTTGGCTTTGTTTTGTTGCCGTTGGCTGGCAAAAGAAAAGCTGCGAATTTTGACCTTCTGACCGCCCACGTTGCATGTTGACAATGTTGCCGCCAGCTAATGATGCTAATGATGATGATCATAATCTCAACAATGGTGATGATGATGATGATGCCATTTGGTGACTGTCACGATAAATGTTGACAATTGGCTTGCAATTTGGCAGCTGTTATTGTTGTCATTGCCCTTGTTATTGTTTGTTTGTTATGATCTTGTTGTTGTTGTTGTTGGGCTACGCAATGTGTTCGAGCGAAAGCGAACCACAAAAACAACAGCAAAATTTGCAGATAAAAACAGAGAATGCGAGAAGCACACACACACACACACTCACACACACACACACACACACACACACACACTCACATACACTCGCACTTCACTTATGTAGAAAAATAAACCGCTGAACATGAAACTCAAGTGAAAACAGCAATAATAACAACAACGGCGAGCGTCAACTAACTGTGAACTACATGCCACAAAAACAGCAACAACTGACAGCTACAACAACAACAAATACTACAACAATCACAGCAATAACAACAACAACAACCACTCTCGACACTGAGACACTGAGAGTAGTTATGTGTGTCAAAGTAAAACGCAATTTATGGAATTTATTACGTGAGCCATTCGCAAAAATTTGCCAACAGATCGCCACAATGGCGCTTCGGACGGGGGCGGCGGCGAAGCGGGGGGCGTGGCCACAAAATAGACAACAACAGCAGCAACAGCAAAAAAAATCACAACAAACGAAACTACAGAGAGCAGCGAACACAAAACAAAACAAAACACAAGATGGAAAAAAATTAATGAAACGCTTTTGAAATTTCATTTTTTATGCAAACAAATAAAAAAGAAATAGAAAAATAACAACAGCGCATTATGGAAGCGAGAAAGAGAGAGAGAGAGAAAGAGATACGGAGAGTGAAAGACAGACACATGGGTGAAAATTTTTGCAATCACGAAATGAGGAATTATGGGAAAAACCCCCAGACGAAGCCGAAGAAGAAGAAGAAGATGAAGAAGAAGAAGCAGGAACTGTGAGATGTGCCGCAAAACGCGACGCTGTGAAAGTGAAGCATTGAAAATAATCATTGCAGAAAACATTATAGAAAAAGTTTGCTGGCACTTTAAGCAATTGTTATTTCTTAAACGGTTTCTTTTAATGCATTCAAATGATGTGTACGACAGCCACTTTCAGGGGGACAACTGATTAAAATATTAGTCGCAATTTATCCATTTAATAGTTAAAGTCTGAATTGAAATATTAAATTTTAGTATAAGCAATAAGCTAGCTAGGAAGTCGTTAAAATTTTAATGCGCGAAATACTGTTGAAATTACTTAATTGAAAAAGTTATTCCTTGCCTGATTGTCAACTTTCATTTTACGTTTTCATAAATCTAAAATTTTAAATGCACATTTCCACTTCACATTTTCTCAAATCAAAATTAAAGATTTTCGACTCTAAAAGTCTCTGAACTCTAAAAAATAATATGATATATTTTAATTTCAATCAACCTTATGAAATTATAAATAAATAAATCAAAAATATTTAACAAGTCAAATCAATAGTTCCGAAAATCTTTCTTATAAGTTTAAGCTCAATATTTATCTAAGCTTCAAATTATTACTTCCAATTTCAACTTAGCTTTAGGTTTGAATTTCAACTTTACTTCATTAATTTTATTAAAGATAATTAGTATTCATATTAATTTAACATTTACAACATTCTAAATTGTAAATTACACTTCTTAAATTCATCATCTAGAATATCATTTTTGCCTGAACGTGTTTCTAAATCGTGGATTCCAATTTTAGCTTTATTTTTATTTTCATAAGAAAAATTCAATTTTATATTCACATTAAAAATTATGTGTAACAATTTTAACTCAATAGTTTCCTAAATTTCAAATTAGTTATATCATTTCTAACTTAAATTTTTGGTAAATCTTAAATTTTATTCCAATTTGATCTTCAAATTTTCAAAATCGTTGAAATTGTTGATGTAATTTAAAGTTCACATTTCCATATCACAAAAATTCAATATCACAATTTTCATATACATATAACAAATGTTTAATAGTAGCTGAGTTATTACTTTAAACATAATCATAACTATTACTCGTATGGTAGGTAATTTCGGAACTTTTTACCTTATCTCATAAATAAGTCTTACAATTTACAATACATTAAATTATTTAGCAGAAGTAATTCTTATAATTCTCGAATACTTCTTCCTTGATTTAAATTCTTTCTTCGTATATTCAGCTATTTTGCCAGAGAATTTCTAATAATTATAAAATATTATTCTACTACTTCTTCCCTATTTAAATCTTCTTTTAAATCAGCCACTTGATGTGGTATTTCGTTGGCCAACCAAGATCAGTTACTACTTTGAACACAATTATACTTATTATGATCAACAGCTTTGGGACTTATTAGCTTATTTCAAAGGTATGTTTTACGATTTGATATATGATATTTTAAATTATTTAAATATATTTCTTCCACTTCTTTAATTTAAAATTCATCTAAATCAATTAGCCTTAATTTAAATTATTTTCGAAAAGTATTTCTAATAATTATGAGATTTTCTACTCTTCCAATATAATAATTATTAAATATTATTCTACCACTTCTTCCTTTATTCAATCTCAGTCTGAATCAATTAAAATAAGACCACCCTGACTGCTGCTTTCCCAGCAGTCACTTGATGTGGCATTTTTTCTGGCCAACCTTTCGCTACTTTAGCCAACTTTCAACTTGCAAATTGAGCCACTCGAAGGCCTTTCAATTTCAACTCGGAATTGAACTGTTTATTTGTCAAAAGTAAGGAAAGGAGACAGCAGCAGGGCGTGGCTGTCCATTAACAATCCTGGGGCCAATTCGAAAGGTGTCCTAAACTTGTGGCTGCCTCTTGCCGCATGCCTCTTGCCTCTCTTTTTGCAATGGCGGCGCCTGTGGCAATCACAAATTTGCACTAAAAAATATATATATTTTTTTTTTTTGGCACAAAATATTATGCCGCATTGTTAATGCTAATGATCCATTGTTGTTATTTTTTCTGTTGCTTTAATCTCTTACTCAGCGTTCATAATTCATATTCATATTCGAATTTTATATTCATTGCAATCTTCACATTTCTATTCGAAGTTTGGATTTCTTTTTTTTCATGCTTTTGGTATTTTGCTTGTCTTTCTCCTGGTTCGCAACTTGTTTTGATTTTTGTGCTGTGCAATGATTATTTGTATCTTTTGTTATTGTGGCAGCTGTTCATGCAACCAACCAAGCTGCGAACCTCCCCCCGCCCCTCTTGCAACCCGCTCATTACCACAACTATTTCAGATTGGGCTAAATGACTGTGTTAGCGCAAATTTTTGTTGTGTTCGACGACGACGACGATGACGACGACGTTAAAGGCCAAAATGAAAACGCAATTCACACACACATACACTCACACACACACACTCGCACACACTTTGGCGCAAATTGAGCCGCAGTCGACGTCTCAGTCGCTTTTGCGTTTTGTTTACAAAGCAACAGCAGCAAAACTGTTTTTCAGGTCAAATTTGTTTACATTCCGCTTGGAAACTGGGTCATTGTGAGCGTGTGCAACAGAGACAGCAACACCGAAAGAGAGCGAGTGAGAGAGAGAGAGAGAGAGAGACACAACTGAGGCAGAAATTGTTAAGCGATTGTTGCTGCCGCCGTCGCAGCTTGAAATCGGCAACAACACGACGGCAACATGCGGCATGCCACCAGCAGCGACAACAGCAACAACAACAACAACTGGCAGCAACAAAAGATAATAACAACGAAACAGCAACAGCAACAGAAAATACGAGTACAACACGAAAACTGCAAAGTGCGAAAGCCTTCAGATACCCTTGGCCCATAAAACAGGTAAAAACAAAAACGATTCTCTCAATTGTGGAACTAAGTGCAAGACAAAAAGACAATGTCCGACGACGTCTAATATCTAAATGCAATAAATGAGCACTTAAATTGTAAACAAATTGGCAAAAAGATTAATAATAAAAGTGTGCAAAAAATTGTGTAAATAATTGCAACAAATATGAACACAATAAATATTCATTAAAAATTATTATTACCCTAAGTGAATAAATTGTTGCATTTAATTCCACATTACTTCACTATAATATAACATATATATTTACAAATTCAAATTAAAATGCAGCAGGCAGCATTTTGTTCCGTAAATTAAATTTAGTATTTAATACCAGATTTAATATAATTAATAAAAAATGTATGTAATTAAATAAAAAACTATTTTATTTTCACCATAATATTTTTCACAAAATGATGTTAAAAATGTTCAGAATATATTTGAAAATTGTATTTGATTAAACACATTTTTAAATTCAATATACATTTTATGTTGAAAATTTTGAAGATGGAAATAGAGAAATACAAATATGAATATATTATATAACTTTGTTTTTTAGCCATTACTTCAAGAAATAGCGCCAATATATTTTTATATTTACTTAAAAAAAATAGGAATTATTAAATTTTAATTTTACTGCCCTTAACTTACGAAAAAACGTTTTTATTTATTTTTGATTCAAAACTAAAACAATTTAAAAAAAAAAGTAAAAAGAAAATAATATAATATAATAACAATATATAATATATTCTCTTAAGTGGATGGAATGGAACAGTATATTTTTGGCAATTCAGACCCCCACATTCTCCCAGAGCTCTGAAGAGGCTTGCTTTAGATTGTAATCAAAATCAGAGCTCGCGAATAACTGTTTCTCGTTGTCTGCAAATACTATAAGTATCTTTTTTGGGTTCTATTGATGCTGATTCGGATTAGGGTTCGATTCAACTGGATGATGCTTGTCCGGGAAGAACTATAAATAAACAAAATAAAATATTTCAAAAAAATATTTACAAAAATGTTCACAACCGACATACTTGAGAAATTGAGGGGCATTTTAGTTAAATATTTTATTTGAACTGACTCCGAGCTCTGTACTCTCTAGACTATACAATCGTCTAGATAACCTTACTAAGATTATGTTTGCAAAGGAATCTGAGTTATTTTACAATATTATTTAAACTTCATATCGAGTTTTCATTTAGATCTAGATTCAATGACAACTCGAAATGAAGCTTAAATAATAATGTACAATAACTCAGATACCTTTGGAATAATTACCTCAATAATTTGGAAGAAACGAAATCATACTCCAGATGCAGGGCACCATCAGGGCGGCTTTCGCAGCCGCTGGCCTGAATTCCGACACTTACACCGATCCGAGAGAGCTGAAAGAGTTTGCAATCGCCATCATAGCCGAAATGCTGAATTATAGTGTAACACCAGTTCGACGGAAGTAAGAAACGAATAGTAATCTTCAGTACATTCTTCTAATCGACGATTAATTTCGACAGTTTCTCGTTGTCTGCAAATAAGCGTCTTTTCCCGACTCTGTACGAAAAAACTCAATGAGCAACTGATTTATGGGTTCTCTTGATGCTCATAGTCATTTATGACAGCAGCAACATCTTCAGTTCATCCTTCTTATGGGCGACTATTATCTTTAGTCATTCGATTCGGATTCCGATTAGAGTTCGATTCAATTGGTTGATGTTTGTCCGGGAAGAACTATAAATAAAAAAATAAAATATTTAAAAAAAAATATTTACAAAAATGTTTACAATCGACATACTTGAGAAATTGAGGAGCATTTTACTTAAGTAGTTTTATTTGAACTGACTCTGAGCTCTGCACTCTCTAGACTATACATCTATGTTAGTCTATACAATCGGCTAGATAACCTTACTAAGATTATGTTTGCAAAGGTATCTGAGTTATTTTTCAATATTATTTAAACTTCATATCGAGTTGTCATTTAGATCTAGATTCAATGACAACTCGAAATGAACTTTAAGTTAGTTAAAACTTAAATAGTTCGTTTTGTCAAGGAATAGAGCGATAATTCATCAGCATTTTAATATATTTATACTTGCTACCCATGGAGAAGGAGGGTATTATAACTCTGTACTATGATATAGTGATAATAGTACATAGATATAAATTTTTTAGTATATTAATTTGGTATATTTTAGTAAAAACTTTGTGTAGGAATATTATATTGATAATAGCTTGTTGATAAACGAAATACAGTCAGCGGTATATCTTAGTATTTTTTAGTATATTAATTGTATTTATAATAGCTGATTGTTATAATAAAGCCTGCGTTAAAATTTAGTATTTTTAAGTTTATTAATTTTATTAGTAAAAATATATTGATTTACCAAAAATATAGCTTATGGTGTGCTTTAGTATTTTTCAGTATAATAATTCGGTATACTTGAAAAATAATACCGCACTATTTTGCTTTTAATTCAAAATGGGTAGCGAGTATCTTAAGGTCGCTTCTGTAATTGTTTTAATCTGCATTTTAAACTCTTTTTTTCTAAACATTAAAATTAATAACAAATGAAATAAATTATAAAATAAATCGAGTGAAAATAAATTCATTTAGATCAAACAAATTAAAAATTTGATAACATTAATTTTTAGTCTAAAGTTGAAGCTTCTTACCTGTGCAATATACCTTTAAACATTAGAGCATAACAAGTTGCAAGAGTCTCTGCTGTTGGTCTCTGATCTCTGGCAATATCTCTGAGTGTGTGTGTGTGTGTGTTTTGGCTTGGCTGTATTTGGGAATTTCCGCTGAGAACGTCGTCAATTGCAGCAGTTGCAACATGAAACAACAACAGCTGCAACGTCACTCGCCCCCTTTCTGCCCCCCCTCATGCCACACAGCACTTTGTCTCTGTCTCTGTCTCTCTCTCATTCTCTTTATCTCTATCAGTGTTTGTGTGTGCAATTTGAAAGCTATTTGTGTCAATGACAAATGATTCGAATTTATCGAAAAGTTGCAATTTGCCAAATGGCCGCAAAGCTGCTGCTGCCCAGGTGCAACAGAGAGAGAGAGAGAGATAGAGAGAGAGCAGCAGCAGAGAGAGAGAGAGAGAGAGCGAGACTGAGATCGTTGGTAGTAGGCCGAGTGAGCGAGACCCACTGAGGCGGATCTGGCCAGGCAGCCTTGAATGGAATGCGAACAAATGACGGATTACACAGCAAGCTGTTTGCTAGTTGTTGTTGCTGTTGATGTTGCCCCACTGGGCAGTTACCTCCCCTTCCGCTGCACCTCTCAGTGCAACAACACTTCACTTAGTCAGTGTCTAGAGTTTAGTTTCTGTTTCTGTTTCAGTTTCGGTTTCATTCGCAGTTGCAAAGCACTTCGTGGATGTCGCCGTCTGACATTATTTTGTTGTTTTTGATTGCCAGCTGACAGACGGAAGGTGGACGAGGCGGGGCACTTACAGCTATAGGAGATAGAGGAACTAAGAGGGAGGGGCAAGGAGGCTAAGACAACGATGATTGTCCGGTTTTGCGCCTGTCAAATTGTCAGACAACACATAAAAATGCCTAAAAAACAATTTATAAAGCTGATTAAATGCAACTTTGCAACTCTCATAATATATCGCGTATACGCCATGTAGTACTAGCTAGCAAACTAGCATGAATGACAAGACGCTTTCTATATATGGGCGGTTAGCATATCAATTGCCCAGTCCTAATATGCAACATTTGTTGTTGTTAGCTCATTTATTTGTGTTTAATAATTAACAAAATGAAAACAATGACAGCACATCAAATTTGATGCAATGCCATTTTTCAATGGAGCGTTTTTGACACCAAATCAATAACGAGTAATTGTCAGAAATGCTGGTTAATAAATGCAATTATTATTTTCTTTTGGCAATATTAATGACTTTTCGCAGTGACAACAATTAATAACAAAATTATGGATAATGTGCATAAACAAGCGTTTGCTTTGCAATTATTTTAAATTGTTGTTTGGTTAGTCTTAAAACATTAAGAACGATTTCTGCGCACATTCGTGACTATTCACAATGAATTTAGTAATTAATGCAATAGATCAAGAATGTACGATATGCTGATTAAATATGATAATTAATGATTTTAAGACTATAAGTTATCAAAAATACTATACTCTTCTTAAGAATACTTTATTATTCATAATAAATTCCATGGAATCAATAATATAAATTATATTCTTTGTTGCTTATACTAAATTATTTTAGTTCTCTTAAGAAGTTTGTTTTGTGGAATGTAATGAATGAAAATAATTTACATTATTTATTGTATAGCAAACGTTATTTATTATAAGTAATGAAATATTTTGACTAAGAAGACTTCTCCGATGTATTTTTGGTAATGTCTATCGTTATGAATTAAAAAATAATAGGAATAATATTAGGAAAGTAACTTATAAATAAATTGTTGAAAATATTCTATTATTCACAACAAATTTTATAATGATCATAACTACTAAGAAAACGCTTATAAAATATAATAATCAAACTTTAAAATGTACAAAGTCTTTGTGAAATTTATACATCATAACATTATTTTGTTATCCATAAATTTGTAACTACTGCAAGATTCTAAATATTCTGATTAAATATTACAAAATATATTACTTAGCTATTCTTGCAGATATTTGGCTTTTTCTAATTATAAATTCATATGGATTGAAATTCATAAATAAAATAAATACATATTAAAATAAATTGTTTTAATTCGTTTAGGAAGTAAAAATGCACTTTCCAAAGTATTTGCACAAGTATTAATAAAAAAAACGTTATATTTTACTTATAATTGAAGACAACACATAACAACATTAAAATATTCGTTGATAAATTATAATAACATCTATTTTTTCTCTAACGAAAATAAAATATATTTCGTGTCATATTTAACGTATTGCAATACATTAAAATTGATTCTATAATTTCCCAAATAAATATCGAATCTAATAATATTTACATTAGTTCTTTTCTTCCCCTAAAACTTTTCCAATTATTGCGCAACTTAAAATGAGGTTTCTATTATTAGTCGAGAACAACATTATGAATAATTATTGTCGCTTATTTATAGTAGAATCCATAAATATTTCCATAAATGTTTGATGGCCTTTTTGGCCTGTAATTCCTGGACTCTTGCAAATAGTATATGTATGTATATTTTTGTGACTTGTTTTACTTTTCGGTTTCATTCCCGTTCCAAATGACGCGTAACCTTGGGGGCAGCCAATGCATGGCTCGCTATTACCTTGTGCCTTTATAAGTAGGTATGCCACTCACACAATTCCAACATTAATCATGTCAAAGCAAAGCTCTGCTTCCCCATTCCTCACTCCCACACTTGGCTCCACTTCGTATGCATGCTGCTTCTACATTATTAATGATTGCAACATCAACAATCATCGGCCATGGCTAATTTTTTGCAATTGCTCGCAAAATTTTATTAATTTCCCTAACTGCGACCTCTCACTTTGCTTCACTCTAAGAATAACATCATCTCTTCCCCTCCCCATCCGTCTCTGAAGAATTTCGTCATTAGCTTTGCTCCATGGCGAGTCACACCGCGCTCGAGTGGCCAACTCAGTTGTGCATCCAAGTCTGACCCAAATAGTTGTGTTCCTCAGCGCGTTCAGCTCCTCAGCTGTTTTTGGCTTCCACCTTCCTGCCTTCCTGCTGTCAGTTCGCTTTTGGGGGGCTCTTCAGGTGGCGTCGCATCAATCTTCAAGCTGCGTGCTTGACTGATGCGACACGAGGCGCAAAAATGTTCTAGACACTCGCCCCTCGTTCCACGTTCACTCTAAGCAGGCGACGACATGCAACAGTTGACACCCACCCCTCCTCCATAATCCCCAATCCAAAGTGACACTAACGCAACGCGCACCCCTCCCAAGCTCACGTGATCTATTTTTGTATAATTAGCATGTGATGCAGCAACAAATCCGGGAGCATAACATCCAAATTAGTAATACTCCCTGTCGAGGCGGTAAACGAAAATAGACGAGCGAAGTGGCAGCCAAGTAGAACTCACGATGTCTGCAATGCTGACGTCGTTGTTAATGCTCCATTTATACCCTGTAAAAGTGGAGTACAAAGCGGGTTGTCCACACTTGTCATGGTGTAAAATGAATGTTTTGGCTTTTAAGTTGTATTACCTCAAATAATTATGCAAAATTATAACTCTGAGCAGTAGTATATTAACGTATTGATTGATAATAGTATATCGATATAATAAATATTGCAGTTTGTATATTTTAGTATTCGTTTCAGTACATTAATTACATTGATAATAGTATATTGATATACCAAATATGATCTTCGGTATATTTTGGAATTTTTCAGTATATTAATTATACTGATAATAGTATAGTAATATATCGAACTTATCCTTCGGTATATTTTAGCACTTTTCAGTATATGAATTATGTTTATTACAGTATATTAATATACCAAGTATACCCATTAATATATATTTGTATTTCTTAGTATATTAATTTGATATATTTTAGGAATAACTTTAAGTCTCCTGCAGAAGATGTAGTATAATAGTATACCAAATATAGCCACCGGTATATTTTAGTATTCTTAATTATGCTATATATAATGATAACAGTAGATTAAAATACCAAATATTATATTCATTTAACAAATATAGCTTTCGGTATATCTAAATATTTCTTGAGCAATAATATACTAAAATATAACAGGCAAAATGGGTAGTATATTAATTTAGTATATTAAATATTTAAGTTTTCTGTAGTATATTTCGTTGGTATACTTTAAGAACAATACGGCACTGTGCTGCTTTTATTTAAAATGGTTAGCAAGTATCTTAAAATTGAGCTCTCGCGACTATAACTTTCTTACTTGTCTATAGTTTTCTAGGGTATCTCTCTTGTTGTCCACCCCTTACTTGAATCTCCTTAGTTAATGCTTGCTCTTTGGACCCGTGTCTAGAAATTTCATTTGGCAAATTGAATTTGGCCAACCTGCCTTTTGCCGTTGCCATTGCCTTTGCCTTTTTTTGGGGCCTGCCAACTTAACAACTTGGCCTAAATCCAAATGCGACACTGGTTTGGGGCGTGGCGCGTAAGGCAAAAAGTAAACTAGTCAACAAGGGCGATAGCAAGCGACAAACTAAGGGCAAAATCTGCTGCCGCATAATGTGATAATAAAAATCTTTTATTTGCCATTGTCCTCGTCCTCTCGTCCTCGTCTCCTGCGCTCATTTGTGCTTGTGGATGTGGCATCAAAAAAGCCATGCTGCAGCTTAGTGGCAAGTCTCTCAGCCTCTGCCTCAGACTCTATATCATTCTACTTCCCCCTCTGCTGGCTTCGCCCATTTGTCAGCTGCCCCTGCCGCTTGCCACATAAATCTTATCAACGTACAGTTTTTCACATTTGACGCACACACAACACACTCAACACATACATCGTGCCACACACTCGGGCGCCTAATTCTAAGCTCCCCGAACTCAACTTTAACTTTAACTCCATCTTCAGCAGCTTCAGCATCAGC
Source organism: Drosophila albomicans (assembly GCF_009650485.2). Taxonomy (NCBI): domain Eukaryota; kingdom Metazoa; phylum Arthropoda; class Insecta; order Diptera; family Drosophilidae; genus Drosophila; species Drosophila albomicans. Next base: position 42,518,707 of record NC_047629.2, on the reverse strand, counting down.
TTCAGCTTCAGCTCCATTTCCATGCCTCAGTTTTAGCAGTAATTCGTCGCGTGCCTCAATTTTCTTGTATGTATTTTTCACTTAACGCAACGCACGTAGTCAGCTTAGAGTCCTCATTCCCCATCCCCCTCAGTCTTTCTCATCCTGTGCGCTGTCATCGCTTAACTCCAGCAGCAAGCAACTTTCCATGCGACATGTGGCAAACTGGCAAATTGAAGGGTGACTTATGGCCACAGAGCATTGTCAGAATAGAGTTGTCATCGAGCAACTCCAATTGCAGCATTTTTCCCTTTTCTATTCTAGTTTTTTGGCACATCGATTTGCTTTTTTGACCAGCCAGCTGCCCTGTCATTGGGTTATCCACTCACGTTCAGTTCAGGACACAAGTTCAAAAAGTGCAGAAACGGAACGAGTTCTAAGCGAATTTGCTGTAATTTTTATGTGGAACTAAGTACAAATGAGGGCAAAGTCGATTGTTTGGCAAATGTATTATTAATCAACCCGGAAAGCTATCCATCCATCCATCGATATGCTCAGTCTCATTCTTGGCTATATTTATCCCTGTGCTTAAAGTCGAGTAACAGCATTTCGAATTGATTTATAAATATTTAAATATTTTGTATTTGTTTTAAACAAATCCCAGCTAAGCCCAAGCATCTCTAATGAGCATTCGCATTCTAATAATAATCATTCACTTAATCCATACACCCCAAAACATATACACACACACACTCAAACGAACACGCACACTAACTTTTACGAGTGTTGCCCAGATTATGGACCTATTTGGGTACTACATAAGTATCGCTTGTTTACTTTGCCGCACATTAAATTTAAGAATAATTCACAAAAAAAAAGTTTTCCCCAAACGTAAAGTTTATTTTTACGAGTATACCCTGTAACTACTTAGCGTGGGAGGGTGAACCTGGCAGAGAAATTAAAGATATTATTTAACTTCAATTTAATTTATTGTAAATCAATTGACAGAATTTGAATTTAATTTCTGTTTAAAATACTAAGTATTTTTCTGAGCAATTTTAATTATATTTTTACTATTACAAGTACAGAAAAAACACTTAAAAATATAATTGAAATTGCGCGGAAAAAAATATTTAGTATTTTAAAGATACTTCAAAATATGTTTAAACATGTACAGAAAAATACTGAGTATTTTAAAAATTCCTAAAAATATATTTGAAATGGTAAAGAAAAATATTTAAAAAATGCTTGGAAATATATTTAAAATAATTCAGAAAAATAGTTAGTATAAAAGTATACTTAAAACAAATTTAAACTAGTACAGAATAGTACTTAGTATTCAAAAAATACTTAAAAATATATTTAAAAACGTATTTCGGTATTTTTAAAATACCTAAAGTATATTTGAAAAGTGCAGAAAAAATACTCAATCTTTTAAAAATACTTAAGAATATGTTTTAAATAGTACAACAAAAAATACTTAGTATTTAAAAAATACTTACACATACATTTGATATATTTTCTACTATTTCCACATACAGAATTCACTTATTTTGTATTTATTATTATTAATCAGTCATAAATTTATCATTTTTAAAAGAGACAACAGAAACTAATAACTGTGTAAAGAGGCATTTTTTTGTCATCTCATTTTTGTGTCCCCACAAACATTTGTAGGGCATCTCTTAGTCGTTAATCTCACCGCCAAATCGTTTGAGTGTTATTTATATGCCTTTAATATTTTGCCTCATAAATACGCAACAAAGTTTGTGTTCGGCTTATCCGCGTGATTAGCTAAAAATACAAGGTACACGCCGTTTGGTACTGCCAAACCAATCACATCCGCCTCCCCCATTCATCTCAACCTCATCCCGAAGACCATCTTTCTCCTGCTGTCTCTTATGCAAACGCGTCTTGATGATGTCCAAGAGCGAAGGCCACAGCAACAATAGGCACAACAACAACAATAAAAATAACAACAAAGGCAAATACCAGCCAAACAAAAAAAAAAAAGAAAAATGAAACAGAGAAAAGGAAAATAAAATGAAAACATTCAAAAGGCTTTCGCATTTCCGGCGCCAGCTAAAAATATGTTGACGTCTTTTGAGCGACTGCTGCAACAACAGAAACAGAAAAGACAGCAGCAAAAAGAACATCAACAAAACGAGGCACAATCAAATTTAGACTTTGTACGAATATTTCAAAAATCATTAAGAAATGTAGATCACCGTATACAAGTACTTTGGCTAATTGTTTGCAAATACTAAACAAAGAGACAGACTAAACATGTTTTTTTACTAATTAGTCACAAATTAGGCAGGAGAAAACTTTGCGTATTATTTACAAAACACTTGATGTGAGAACTTTGTGTCAATTAAAATATTAAAGTAATGCTGCGAACACAGTAAAATAAATTCAATCAAAATAAAAAAAAATTAAGCAAGATATGATAAAAAATAAAAATTATTTTCTTTTTTTTCATTTTTGAATTAAAAAAAAAAACAAACAAACAAAATCAAATTCAACATGAAATAACATCATGTAAAATAATTAAACTTGCAACTAAGAAAATAAATTCAATCGAAATAAGAAATGAAGATAAAGTAAAGTCAAATATAATAAAGATTTTCTTTTTTATTTCATTAATCTTTTTATTATTAAAAAACAAAAACAATCTAAAATAAAATTAAATTATTTAAAATAAAATAACTTTAAATCTAATAGAAGTAATTTATGCCACATCAAATGTAAAGCAAGTTATATTTTTGGCATTTTAGGAAGATTTTAAGATCATGTAGAAAACAAAGCAAGTTAAAAATAAATTAATAATGCTAAAATAAGATGCTTTTTTATAGACATTTAAGATCATGTATTAGGTCTATATTATAATATGAATATCCATATTTCTCTTAATACTGTAAAATAAAGAATTTGGAATCTAATAAAGTATTTGTTTTTTTTTTATTGGTATTTTATTATATAGACTTTAAAAGTTTATTACTTTCGTGATAAGTATTGTTTTGTTAATAAAAAAAAAAGATTTATTGTCATATTAAAGATGATTAGTCATGAAATTTAAATTGATCATATTGAATCATCATATTTTTGTGGTCACAATCTTTTGGTTTTTCAGATGCATTGAATCATTTAAGATATTTTTATAAAAATCAAAATATTATGCAGATTAGAAATATGTTTTCTACACAGAAAGAACAAATCTAAATTGAAGATTATAATCTTGAGTTTCAAGATAAGGAAGTCTAGATATTTTGTAGATTTTCAATCTTGATTTCAGATTAAAGCTTCTTGGCTTAATTTTGCCTTCAAACAAATTTGATTCAAGATTTTATATCTTATTTTAGCATGTTTTTTTTCTGTGTAACACTAAAAACTATTATATGATACAAATTTTACTCAGACTTTTAAAATGGTATTTTCGTATATTAAAAACTATTCAATGACTCAAAGTCTACGTATTTTGTTGAACAGGTATTTTGTAGTCATGTCAGTTCAAATATCTAAACTATTTGTTTAAAATCTATCCAGATGACTTAGGCCTAATGCTTTAGACAATTGATGTTTGTTCTATGCTCTAAGATTATTCTTCTGCTTTGCCTTTATGCAACCACAAATATTGTTTTCGCGACACTGTCTGAGTGCCGAGTGGGGCAGACGGTGGTTTTTTTCTCATTTTTTTTTTTTTTTTAGTGGCAACAGCGTGGCATCAGCGTGGCAGCAGCGTGGCTGACTGGCTGATGGTGGTGGCAACATCATAAAAAATAGTCCAATGCTGTTCTATTCTGTGTTCTGTTGTGCGTCATTGTTGGCCTAAATCTCAACAACAACAGTCGAAGCAGAAGCAACAGCAAGAGAAGCAGAAGCAGAAGCAGAAACAGAAGCGAAAGCAAAAGCTGAAGCAAAAAGCCTTCGTCGGGGCATCACAACTAATTGACTTTGTATGCGAGGTTTTTGTGGCAAAAACCGGGGGAGGCAACAAACGTGACTTCTTTGCGACGATAGATGGGGGTGGCACACTACAAGAGGGAGGAGGGGCATGGAGGAGGGGGATGGTAGCAGGGGACAGGGGATGTATTCCATTGCTGTTGCTGTCGTCGTCGTCATCGCTGTTGTCGCCTCAACAAAATGAGTGATTGTTGGCAGCGCGTGAGCAAAATATTCATAAGATTTCACAAGGGCCCCCCAAAAAAACACACACACACACACACACACAACACAACACAACACAACACTCACCCAACTCACACACGCATACACATCATAACACATCACAAGAACTCATAATTCACACTCATTCCTATACTCATTCTGCTATTCACAATTACAGCAAGTCGTCTCTTTAATGTCGCCTTGAATTTTAAACTTTTACTTTTACTTTCATTCCCGGAACTTGACCTTTCAAATTAGTGTCTATCAAATTGAGCAAAAACAAAGAAAATACTTTAGAGAGACGAGATTTTCTTTAAACTTTGTTTGGCATTCTGGGAAATTTAGCTTTCAAAATAATGTCAAATTGAGCAAAAACAATAAAAAAGCTTTAGAGAAACTATTGTCAAAATATTGTTTAAATTTTGATTGAAACACATCACAAGAACTCATATTCACAATTATTCAAATCTTTTCTATAAAAATTTAACACTTTAACTTTTACTTTCAATCCCGGAACTTGACCTTTCAAAATAATGTATATCAAACTTTCGTCTAAATATTCTTTAAACTTTGATCAGCAAGTCGTCTCTTTAATGTTGCTTTAAATGTTACACTTTTAATTTTAATTTCATTCTCAGAACTTTGCCTTTCAAGTTAATATCTATAAAATTGAGGAAAAAACAAGAAAAGGTTTTGGATAGACTCTTATCACAATATTCTTTAAACTCTGATTGGCAAACGATTTAAAAACATCACAAAATCTCATAATTCACACTCATTCCTATATTATTCATTAATGTTGCTTTAAATTTTACTCTGTTACTTTCAGTTTTATTCCCAGAACTTGACCTTTCAAATTGCGGAAATCCAATGAAAAGGCTTCGTGAGACTCTTGTCTAAATATTCTTTAAACTTTGATTGGCAAACGATTTAAAATACATCACAAGAACTCGCAATTCACACTCATTCCTATGCTATTCACAATAACAGCAAAATGTTTCTTTAATGTAGCTTTAAATTTTACACTTTTACTTTCATTCCCAGAACTTGACCTTTCGAAATTGAGGAGATGCAACGAAAAGGCTTTCGGAGAAACTCTTGTCAAAATATTCTTTAAACTTTGTTTGACTAACAATTTTGAAATTCTTGGAAATATTATCCTCAACTCATCGTGTGGATTATGTTTGTCTAAAACTTTTACTTGGGCATCAAACTATACTCAGTATTGGGCCACAACACACACATGACCTTTCTCTGACGATTTCAAGCTATCAGATGGCGAAATAGTTTCTGGCGTCAATCCGCCCACCTACGTTTGAGTGTATGGCCAAATTTAGCCTTGTTATTTTAGCAAAGCTTTTTGCATATCTGCAGTCACATGGCCGGAACTTAATGACGAACAACAACGAAATGGCACAAAAACAAATCAACATCAACATCAACAACAAAGCACAACTAAAAAATTCCCCTGCTAATATTTTGCGAATTTAGTTCGACTTTTCGTGACGTTTGTCGCGAATTCTTTTTTGTTTGATGGATTGTTTTTTTCACCATGAAATACGTTCATTGAAATTGTATTCACATTTGTTGAGTGTTGAGTCATTTGGGCTCTTGGCCAGCAAGCAAATCAGTCAAAATGCAATCGTTGTCATTTCTGTTTTCGAAGCTCTTCTGACAATCACAATGGACTTATGAATGGCCACTGGCTACTGAATGAAATAATTGCACATCAGTCGCATAGGATGACATCATGACACATCATCTCTGCAGGCTATGATATAATCGTTCTTTCTTCATAGATCATTGGGTATTTGCGTGCTCAAGTGATTCGCAGAAGAGCCTCAAGCTGTGTCTGATATCAAGGGGAACGTGGATGGTATTATGTATTTAAAATAGTTGTCGAAAGCTGTGAATGATATCGAGTGGAACGTTATAGGAAATGTAGTTGAACAAAAAATTAATTAACAAATTTTTAAACAGAACTGATTATTGTCAAAGAATTTGAATCGGATATAAAAGTACAGTGATATAGTTCTCAGCAGTTTTGAATAATGAAAGTTATTTGGAATAGTTCTAAAATAGAAGTTCTTATAAATTCTTAACTTGCAGAAAACTTGTTGAGTTCTATGTAAAAAATTTTGAAAATTAAGATTTCTGTGGAGTAAAATTCTAGAAGAAATGTATATCTAAACTTGTAAGGAAAAGGAAGAAATTTATTCATTATTTAAAATAAGATAGCTCTGAATATTGCAATAGTATTTCAATTCATTGGAATATAAATATAATGAGCTACGATCTAAGGTTTGTCAAGTCTAAGTTGATTTATTTATAAATGCTATTGGAGATATGAAGACTAATGTAAATGTTTAAAAGAATATCGAACAATTAGAATTGAAATTATTAAATTTGCAATAGACTTACCATTAATAAACATAATTGGATGGAATCTTTCATCTTGAATCTTTCAAAAGAAATCTTTTTAAAATGATTAAGCTATAAGTTTCTCAATTTCTTATTAAATTGAACTTTCTAGAGAAAAGAGTTTATGTTTAGCAATAAAAGTAAGTCAAAAATATTGCAAAATATTTCAAGTAAACTATGCAGAACACAACAGAAAACTTTAAAGACTAAATGACGCAATTTGAAGCAAAATCTTTTTAAGCATTTTCTGTGGAACTTTCTTCCGGAATGTCGCAGCGGGAAATCCCTTGTCGACTTTCTCCAATGTCCCAACAAAAAGATAAAAGAATGCTGTATATGTTACAAATAACTGTGAGTATTTGTTCACAAGCTTGCCACACTTGCCACTTGCCGCATTCCTGAACTACAAGCCAAAAGATCAGAGACGAAATATTGCGCAGATCTCAAAACTCTCTTTTGCATGACTACAATTGTTGCTGTTGTTGTCGTTAGTTGTATTTGTTTCTCTACTGTTGTTGTTGTTGTTGTTCCATTGAGTCGACTGACTTATTAAAGTGGAATGCGGAAGTCAATCATGTTGCTGTCGTTGTTGTGGGCAACATTGTTGCTGGCGTGCGCTAAGTGCAACATTCCAACAATGAAAAGCCAAACTACAAATGGCCAAACTGCAACATTGTAGTTGTCGATGTTGTTGTTGTCGTTGTCGATGTTGTTGTTGCTGCTGCAACTTAACAAACACGCCAAAGTGCAATCAATTCTTTGCCACACTCTTCGGCTGCAGTCGGAGCCCATCAACAGTTTGTTTAGCGTTGTTGTTGTTGTTGTTGCCCGTTGCAAGTCACCCGTTGCACGTTGCTAGTTGGCTGCCTTACTAGTTGCTTGTTGCTCGTTGCCGCTTTCGACATTTATTGCTGCAAATGAGTTATAACGAAGCTGCCGCAACAAGCTGTGCTAATTGGCTGGCCCAGCACAGCAGCAGCCCACCAACTAACCATCTTTGCTAACCATAAGCCAACTCAGTTTTCCTTTTCAACAATCACAACTCTGGCAACAGCAACAACAACTTAACACGCGACAGCAGCAACAACAATAGCAACAGGACAGGTGCAACTTAAGGAGGCGCTGCTTTGACTTTTATCCTTGTGCCACGTTGAGTCTCGAGGCTCGTTCGCTCTCTCTCTCAACTTCATAATTGCCAAATGCGTCGGCAGCTGCAGCAGCTACAGCAACAACAATAAAGTGGAGAACAAAAGCAGCAGCAGCAACAACATCGACAGCAGCTGCAGACGTCAAGGTAGCGGCTGCCACACCTGCCACGTGTTGCATCAAAGAAACAACAACAGCTGGCAACTGCTGACTGACTGTTGATTGCCAGTTCTCCCCAAAAAACAAAACACAAAAAGAGACGAAGTTGAACGCAGTTCACAGTTCTCGAGTTCAATGCATCCCTTTTTTTGATGTTGCTGTTGTTGTTGTGTGGCAGCAACAGCCAAATTACATGGCTGCAACCTGGCCAATGTTTACTTCCACTTACTTCCACTTTATTTGCGCTGACAAGCAGCAGCAGTAGTCGAATTACAATGCAGTTGAAGCAGGCTAAAATACCCTGTTAAAAGTGGAGAAAGGAAGTTAAAGTAAAAGTTGAAAGAGAATGTTTTTAATAGTAAAATTTTAAGCATTACTTTTAGAATATGAAAAATATATAAAATAATAATGAAATTCTAAACTTTAATCATCCTTTCTAAAGTCCATCACACCCCATTTTCACTTCACCCTTACAGCGTATAATGAGCATTTGCTGCTTGGGTTTATCTCGCTTCGATTTGTCTTCAAATAACAACAAAATTTCGCGCACCTGCCGCAGCTTAATGCTGTTTGCCGTTTGCTGTTGTCCTTCCTTTGAGTCCTTGCTGCTGTCGTTGTTGCACTCGCGGTGGTCGCTTCGCATGCATCTGTCTACCTGAAGACATAATGCATAATGTCCAGACTCGAGTCGCTGCAGCTGTAATTTGTAATTATGTATGCAACGGCATGAGGCCGACAGAAATTGGCATTTGAGGCACTCGCCTGTTGCTGCTAATGGAAAGGATAACAACCAAGAGATCTCCTGTCAAAGGCTAAGCCTGAAATACACACACAAATCTGGGTGTGTTTGCCCAGCTTAAGTGCACACTCACTCAGTTTTGTGTGTGTTTGCGGGAATTGCAAAAAGAAAACTATCTCAGCGGGTGATGGAAAGGTACTCAGCTACTTTCCCGCTGAGCAGATGTGGCAAGGATCGCAGCTACAATTGTTCACTAATCCAACTAAATACTGTTCAGACTGTGGGAAAGAAAGTGTTTGACAGAGTTGAAATATCTATCTGTGAAGATGTATGTTAGAACAGTTTAATCAGCATAGTCCAAAACAAGAAATTTTAAGTCTGGGGAAAATATTTTTTAAAAAGAATATTTCAAGATATTTCTACAGGTAAGATGTTAAATATATCGCAAATTAAAATACCTTTCTTAAAAGATTATTTTATATTTAATATAAGGAAATAACTCATCGAAAGTGTAACTACATATAAATTAGCAGAAGATAAGAGTTTAATCTAAGAACTCTTTGCATATATGAATATAGAAGATTGGGAAATAAATTATCAATTAAAGATATTTATAAAAGAAAGACAATATACATATATATTAGGTTGCATTTCTTAAATCATTCTTTAATATATGTATAGTAAAGCCAAAAATCAAGAAAGATTGGGGAAATAATTTTTAAATTCCATATTTTATATGGATATATTTAATATGTTATTAGAATAAAGACATTATATAAGTGAAGATAATATATAATAATAGTAAGATATCGTATACAATAAGGAAACACTGCATTACGTCAGATAATTAAGCAATCCGGAAATCAAACTCTTTGAAATGATTAGAAGATTAAATAAGATATAATATTATAGATATTGATTGATTATTGAAAGTCAGTTAAATAATAGTTTAACAATTTAATTTTGTGGCTCATACATACATTGTTAAAACAAAGGTACTTTAGTCAAATTATTGTCGTTAAGTATCTTAGGTCAATCAAAGTGTAAACCAAAAAATTTAATTGTTGAACGATAATTTAACAGCCTTTCAATAATCAATCATATTCACTGTAGAGATAAAAGTATCTGCACCTTGAGATAAAGTATCTGCCCCAAAATAATACAAACCAAGATCAACAATCTTTTTGTTAAACATCCGCATAAATCAAATCATTTTATTTTTGTCTTTTATTGAAAGATTAAATGATGAATATGAGCCATAAATAGCCGAGTTAATAATAGATAATACACATAAAATTAATCTACGCATTTCAAGATCATGCGACTTCTTTTTTTTAGAGCAGAACGATAGAAGTGAGAAAAAAGATTTGCTCTTAAAATATAATATAAGGAATTGAGTTGCTGTCAAAGATCAGTTATGCGAACAACGTGCACTTAATAGATCTAATTATAGAACTGATGTGATTGATTGCCACGATAATAATAACAATCATAGGAATAGGAATTAGAATCGGAATCAGAATCAGAATCGCAATCACACGTAATATATCGGAATAGAGACAGTTGAATGAACTTTGGAAACAAATTGCCCATATTTATAGCCTACTCTCTGAGTGGATGAATAAACACTCGCTCGTATATTTCGGTCAATTAAAAACTGATCATTGCCAATTACGAGAGGGAGATATGGAGTGTGCGAAAGAGATGGAGGCACTGAGAGTTAAGGGAAGCCAATTGTGCTGCCAACTTGTTTTGATTATACCCGGTACCCATAGGATAGAAGGGTATTATAAGTTTGTGCCGGTAGCAAATGTGTATAACAGGTAGTAAGAAACATCTCCGATTCTATAAAGTACATATATTCTTGATCAGCGGCGATAGACACATATCCGTCTGTCTGTCTGTCTGTCTGTCCGTCCGTCTGTATGAATACCTAGATCTCAGAAACTATAAGAGATAGAGCTATAATTTTTTTTCGACAGCATTTGTTATGTTTGCACGCAGATCAAGTTTGTTTCAAATTTTTTCCACGCCCACTTCCGCCTTCTCTAATCGACAAGAATCAAATAAAAAACGTAATTTAAAAACTATATTTAAGAATTTTGGTACAGATAATAATAACTATAGTAATTATGATTCCTGAAAATTGTATTGTGATAAGATAAAAACTATGAAAGGTATTAAAGAATTTTCTTGGATGCGTAAAAACGCATACTGGTATATTTTACATTCTTTGGTATATTTTGCATCTAGTACTATAGAAATATACCAAATATATCATTTAGCACATTTTTAACATTTTTTATATACTATTCTGGTATAATTTAGTATTTTTGGTATATTATTTTGGTATATTTTAGTATTTTGTGGTATATTATTTTGGTATATTTTAAAATGAATACCGCTCTGTTTTGCTCTTATTCAAAATGAGTATCGGGTATCTCACAGTCGATACCACTCGACTATAGCTTTCTTTCTTGTTTTTATTTTTTTGTTGGCATTCAGAAATTGTTTACATCAATTGATTTTTTTTTACTCACTGCCTAAAATGTTATTTTGGTTTTTTGCTCTGCAGCTGCAGCCAAGGAGTGAGGCAGGTGAGAATCCGAGAGTGAGAGGGAGTGAGAGGGGACGATGACAGCGCACTGAGTGCTGTTTGTTGTGGCACTCTATCTCTCTCTGTCTCTTTCTTTTTTTAACGCGACTGTTTTGCGACTCATTTTGTGTGTGTGGTGACTCATTGAGGTCGTGTGCGAATTTTTGGAATTGCTTTTATTTATTTATGCATTTGTTTTTGTATTTGCGCTGAATGTAAATTTACTTATTTATTGCGCCGAGGCGACAATAACAAATAAACTCATCGTTTCGCAATTCGCAGAAGCAGCAACCGCAATTCGAACACACGTCAAAACAACAACAACAACAACAACAAAAATCCCCCGCACAATGTGAAAACTGCAAAATACTGCGACAACAAAATCATTTTTTTACACAAAAATATTGTGTTGTTTATTGTTGGTCTGCGACGATTTTCGCAGTTCGATCTTTGAAATTTTCGCGCCCCACAAAAAAAAATGAAAAAAAAAAACACAACTAACAACAAAAGAAATGTCAAATTCCGTCGAGTCATGATCCCACCAACCTGCCCCCAAAAAGATCATATTCATGAGTCTCTATTATGATTCGTTTGTTTTCGGGTATTTCGATCGCGTTAATTACGTGTGTAAAAACTATTGGGCAAACAACTTGATTAGCGTCAGCCTGTGAATTGACAGAGTTCGAAAATGACTCGCTTACGATGAGTATGTTAAAGTTTCCAATTGCGGCACGCGCAACAAAATCAAAATAAAACGAGTCAACTGACTTTGGTTTTCCACGAATTTCTGTACTACATTGTATAGATTTCGCGATTGCTGCGCGTTTTTAACGTGACTATTTCGCGATTGTTTCATGATTATTGCCTACAGCGATTGTTTCGCGATCCTTCCACAATTGCCCACGTGATTATCGCCCGATCATTCCGCAATCATTCCCCTTTCCTGTTTATGTCGATTCTTAGTTGCTTTGGTTGTGAATCTGGTATAATTTGTATAGAATGTTATATTTTATATGTAACAGTATATTAGTATACCAAAATTAAGCCCTTGGTATCTATTTGTACTTTCTGATAAATAAGTATGGTATATTATTTGAATGTAATAATGATATTTATTTACAAAATAAAACATTTAATATAACAGTTTGCTAAACATATACAAAGTTAAGCGGTTGGTATATTTTAGTATACTTGGTGTCTTAGTTTGGTACATATTAGTATTGTTGGTATCTTAGTTTTGTATATTTTAGTTATTTTCATCATAGTATCATATGGTATATATGAGTACTTTTCGATATATTTATTTGAATGTAATAATGATATGCATATACCAAATAATGCTTTGGTATATTTTAGCATCGTCGCTATCTCAGTTTAGTATTTTTTAATATTGTTGTATCTTAGCTTGGTATATATAAGTGTCTTTCGGTATATTAGATTAATATAATTTGAATGTATTAATAATACGCATATACCAAATAAAGCTTTTGGTATATTTTAGTATTTTTTGCATCTTAGTTTGGCATATTTTTGGAATAGTACCAAATGAAGATCTTCATATATTTTAGTATTTTTACTGTTGGTATCTTAGTTTGGTATATTTGAATATTTTTGTATCTTAGTTTGGTATATATTAGTATTTTTGGTATATAAATTTGTTATATTTTGAGTGTAATAATGATACGCATATACCAAATAAAGCTTTTGGTATATTTTAGTATTTTTGGTTTCTTAGTTTGGTATATTTTTGGAATATACAAAACCCTACTGTTTTATCGAGCACACTTGATTATAACTTTCTCACTTATTTTTTATGTAGTCAACTGATTTCGCAATTTCAGGTTGGTTTTTACTCATGGGAACTCCAATGTGACTTCGCAGACAGCGTCATTCTCCTAATCAGTTAAACCAACCAAATAAACTGCGAAATATGAAGCTCCATCTATTTTTATCACACTGAGGCAATTGCCAGACGTGTTAGCAAACAAAAACCACCCACAAAAATAGAGTTAACCTTTCGCCAAAAAAGAAAAAAACAACAAACATTCTACATTCGTAACTTCCATTTTCATTTCGTATCTATTTTCGAGATAGACACAAAGTGCGAAATCAAACGCCTTCAATCAATCAATTCACGGGGGGTGTCATAGATCCGGCAGACAAACTACTGCTTTGATTGCACAAATGGAACTAGTCACGAGCTATGCTACAACATACTATCTGACAACTAAGTGTCATTTGACTAGGCCAGAAATAGAATGTGGTCATAAGTTTCCAACTCACTCGAGAAATTAATCATGCAAATAAATGTGGCAGTTGTACAAAACTCGACAGTGGACCAAGACCACTTATAGATACCTTACTTTTTTCAGTGTTGTTTACTATTAGCGAAAGTAATTTTTTTTTAAACCACAATTCCTTAAATAGAATATCTAGAATAAGAATTTGGGTGTTGTTTCTTGGTATAAAAAAATTGCTTTAATAAAAAAGTTTCTATTTAAATTTGATTTGTTTGACAGCTAAAATAAAATTTTAAATAAAAATGAAATGAGAATAAATGGTCATGAAACATAAATTATTTCTTTAGTAAGTCGACTTACAGATTTTTGATTTTAAATTGTAAATTTATACCAAATTGTTTCGATTATTTTACTAACAAGTTTTTATTTATTTTATTTTCCATTTGCAATTTTTATTTATTTACCATTTTTCTTAATGTAGACCTACGAATTATAAGATTTCGCTATACGAAATTTTTATCTAAATTTGAATTGGTTACCATTTAGTTCAAAACATGTTATTCTATTAACAAGTTGATTTTATATTTCTATTAATTTTATATTTCTAATTTTAATTTATTTACTATTTTGTTTAGAATACGTAATTATCAAATTGACCTACTAATTATTGTTTTACATTATTATTTACTATTTCAACAAGATTATTTTATTAGCAAACTTGTTCTACTAACTATAGATTTTATATTTAAAAATATTGTTCATTTACTTTTTTGTTTAGATTATTTCATTAGCAAATTCTTCTGCTAATTAATAATTTCACATTTTTAAGTGAGACTTATTAAATTTTTTTTTTAAGAATATTTAATTTGCCAATTGATCATACATATATCTATAATTTCCATTTTTTTACTAGTTTGTTTTGAGTTAGAGTTCCAGTTGACTAGATCGATACTTCAGTTATGTCATTAGCCAAGTTTTAGTTACTAATTGTTGCCTATGTATTTATCCAATTTACAATCTATGTTTGCACCATTCAAAGTTGTAAATCATTTGGCAATAAAAACATGCAAACAACTTTTTTTCTAATTTTAGCTCGTAGTAATAAAATAAATAATAACAATACTTCCCGTATCTCTTTTTATAGCTTTATCTTAAAAAAAAATAATATAATTTATCAGCACGTCAATGTTTACAGTCCAGGGATAAGTTTAAAGTTCAACATCGATGCTGATTCAATAAAGAATCGCCACAGTTGAGAGTTAAGATCGAATATGCAATGTTCCACCTGATGAACTAACATTCTTTATCACTTTGTATGACTCACGAGCTGAGCTCACTTTACATGTGGACACATTTCTTGGAAGCAGAAGCGCAGAAGCAAAGTGCCAAGTCAAAGGCAAGTCAATAACCGCGATATATGCGATATAGCGTATATTACGCATACGACCGGTGGGACGCTCCCCCCATCTGAAACCATCTTTTCTATTACCATCTTTCTATTGCTCTCTTTGGAAATCTCGATTCTTTGGCGACACCTTTTGCGTAGTGTATAGTTTTTTACCTCATCCCACATTCCGCGCAATAACAAAAATTTCAATTTCTGGCACGTTCCCATAGATCGTAAGAATGCGGCGCAGAGAAAGAAAGAGATAGAGTTAAAGAGAGAAAGAGAGATAGAGATTCGAGCCCAGCTTGAACTGAACTCAACTCAACTCAACTCGTTGAAGATTATTGGCCCCAAAAAAAAAATAACAAAAACAAAAGCCAGAAACTGCGCAGTGCAAACTCTGGCAAATATTTCATCATTAGCTTGTTGGCGCTTTTCATTACAAAAAAAAGAACAAAAACAAAGCCAGCAACAAAAAAAAACAAGCAAACACAATTTAAATAAATTTCGCAAAATCAGCAACAGCAACAATCATCAGGGGGTTGCTCCAGCATTGAAGGAGGGGTGGAAGAGGGGGGTGAAGTGGGCTAAGCGGTTTGCTAGAACTTGCCAAAGTTCAATAAAACTTGAAGCGTTGTCGTACTCGTAGTTTTGCTTCTTCTGCTTCCACGTTTCTCTTCTCTTCTGCTTCTTGCTGTTTTGTTGTCTGTTTTGATATTTCAGTTCTTCAATTCAGTTGTTCGGTTTAAGTCGCAATAGCCCAGTTAAAATGGGAACAGGCCAGATAGACGAGACGAGAACTTGCCAAAATAGATAATGTTCAACAACAACTACTTATAAAGAGAGTTCGAGTGGTACCCCTCCCCTCCGCCCACTCTGCCCCTGCTTTGCCAACCTCGAAATCTTTAACCACAAACCTCGATACCGCCAACTATCAACTGCCAACTGCCAACTGCCAACTGCCAACCTCGAACCAAGGCCGGCCTACAAGCAATGGGCCACACAGAGATGCCCTTACCCAAGGGATGCTTTAGCTGCTTACATCAGGTTTGTAACACTTTAGAAATTAGTTATTCAAAGTCCCCAGAATAGAAGCTGGCTTAGAAGTTCATAAAAGTTTAATGAACAGCTTAATATATTTAATATTATATTATCAAAACAATTACTTAATATTATTGAGAATGCATGAATGAATACACAGTTATTTATAATTTGAATTTCGGTTATGTTTCATTTATTTTTAAATATATATTTTAAGCTTGTAAATAAAAAGTCAATAAACCTACACATACTATATTTACCAAGCTTGTTATATCTTTTCCGTTTTATATTAAATTTAATCAGCTGAGTGCTATTTATAATTTTTTTTATAAAAACTCGATATATAGTTTTATAATTTAACTACTTGTACTGTAAATAAATTTAAGAATCCCGAATAGTTATGTCATATATTTGTGAAGATCTGGAAATTTAAATATGAGTGGTCGCTAAGATGTTTCAATCCATGGTTTAGATCATATTTCAATAATGCATTAAACCATTTCTTGTGAACTTTTAGCAGTTTAGTTTCGTATACTAATCTTAAGTATTTCTTATTTCCATGAAATTAACTATTATTGTTATAATATTTAATCAAAGTTTGTTTATTATGCAATTTTCATTGCAAGCTCGTTTTTGAACTAAGAATTTGTAATTTCGCTTTAACTTTATTATTAAAATATTCTACCTACTTTATAAACTTTTCAAATTTTCAAAAAGTGTTAGTGTTTATTCATATAACACATTCTATCATGCATTTTGCCATCTTTGGTAACGTTCTAAAACATTCACATTCACAACATACTGAGATTTCAATGATTAACCACAATTCCTTCTAGTTTAAGACAAAATTGGAAGAAAGCGCTCCGAAAAGAAGGCTTAAAGTAGTGTTAGCCCTGAAGTTCTTCTTACTGTCATAGGTATTTTTCAGTTGCTTAGAATTGTATTAGTATTACGATGCTATAATATATTTTGTATTTTATTGCAATCCATACCTTTTCTCTTATATGAAGGTTATAAATATATGAAATCATAATGAAAATTAAATTCTCAAACGCTTATTTTTATCACTTTGTTTTTTTTTTCGAACTCAAATCTATTCTTAGGAACTTCTTCTTTTACTTCAAGACTTTCACAGTACCTAACAAATTTTTCCTTAAATTCCTTCTTCTTTTTTTCAGACTTTCACCAGTAACCATATAATATATAGATTCTTCAATTCTTGAAGCAAAACGTATCATTTGCAACAGCATTATATTATGTATTCTATATTATTTTTTTATTTTTATTTTATTATATTAAATCTAGTATTTAATACAACATTTAAGTAGAGAAGAGAGTACTGGCTGATGATTCTATATTATTATAATACTATAAATATAATAGTATAACATGTAGTAGTATAACATGGCTTGTGCTTTCACCCTAGCTAACTCCATACTCTATGTGAAGTTAGTGTGTTTAACCTTCGTCTTTATTTTAGTTTGTTTTGGATAAAGTCGAAGAACGCTGCTTGCTGTGAGTTATTGTCTGTTGGATTGAGGAGCGGGTGGAAGAATGGGTAGCGTTTTGGACTTGTCGAACAGGTTCTTCGTAAGGGGCTGTTGAGCTGAGTTCGTTGTGTTGTGTGTGAGCAAGGGAGATAGCAAAACGCTGAGCCACAAATGGTAGTAAGAAACTGAATGAGATGGGGAGTGAGAGAGGGAGAGAGTGAGAGAGAGAAGGAGATGAGGTTGAGGGGAAGTTCTTGGCCATAGAGGGCTGGAAGCTTTTGCTGTTGTAGACGAAACCAAGACATTGACATTAAATACACTTTTTGTTTCACTTTGCATTCAGTTCGTTGTTGTTGTTGTAATTCGCTTTGTTTTGGATTCTCGTGTGCGGCAATTTTGTTTTTGTTTTTGTTTTTTTTTTCGGCAGTTGTTTATGCTTGTTGTTGTTTATCTGTTCGTTGTCGTTGTTGCTGTTGTTGTCGATGTCATTAACCCGCCACTTGGTGCTGGGAACGAAACGAGCACTTTGTATTTTATTTTTTATTTTCTGTTGTGGTTCTCAACAACAGCAACAACAACAGCAACAACGACGATGAAAAATTTTCGCTTTTTTTTCGCACGTATTTACCCATTTCTGTTTTTATTTGCGCCCGTTTTGTTTTGGCTTCACATTCGTTTCTCACTCGATGTCTTTCCGAGGGGATGGAAAGTGGGCGGCAGGAGAAGGGTGGGAGGGAAGCATTACACGCAGCACATTCCCCAAAAAAAAGTTCATGTGCGGTCAAAAAGACGATCGAGAAGCAGAGAAAATGCCGTCGAAGGTGGTAAATTCCATAAACGTTCGCTTACCCCATTAAAAGGGGCCAGTTCTCTATTGGCCCGGTCTCTCTGCTCCCCCTCTCTCCCTCTCTCCCCATCTAATGCTCTCTGTCGTTTTTTCATGAGTTGCTTTTTGGCCGAGTCCAAGTCAATAAACTCAGTCGCAAAACAATAACAAAACAACAACCAAAAGCAAACGAAAGGAAAAAAGTATAAAAAAAAAAACAAAAATAAAGAACTAAACACGAGCTGGCAAGAAGAATAACAACAACAATAACAAGTCGAAGCTGAATGCTGAATGAGTCGCAGAAACAAAATTTTGGCGCCAAAAAATTGAAGCCAATGAACTTTGGAGCTACTCTGCAATCAACTCAACTTGCGCGGTATTTTAGCTGCTAAATTACATCAGAATAATTCTAGTTAAAATTATGAAACACTTTTTTTGATCAATGGCAAACCAAAATGTGGTTGGTGACTTCTACGATTACGAAAGCCGAACAAAACAGAGCTGAAGATAGCTGAGAAAGAGAAAGTGAAAGGGGAATGGAAGTTCAAGCGGACACAAAATCAAAACAAACAACATTCCTGAACGTTTGCGAAACGAATTCACAAAAGGAATCGAAAACTAAGCCAAAGAAATACGACAAAATAAAACGTAGATCAATGGGATATTTAATATTCAAAAGAATTATGAATACTTTGGAATCAAGATAGGGAAAGAATTTATGTTAAATATTATAATTCATAGTACTAAAGTTAGAAGTTAAGAAAAAGATGTAACGTAAGAGAGATACTCACAAAAAATTATGGAAATAAGGCAAAATAAAGAGTATATCAATAGTAAATAAAATATTCAAAGGAATTAAAATAGAGAAAGAGTTTATGTTAATTCATATAGTTCATTTTACAAAAGTAAGTTAGGGGAAAAAGATAAAAGATAGGAGGAAGGTGCGTATACTTAATAAAAAAATATATATGAAAACTTTTAAACGAGGCTGTCAGAACTTCTGACATTATTATGGAAAATCAATGAATAATTCAAAAGGCAATTACTTAAATAAGATAAGGCAAAGACGATCAAGAAAATATTTTAAAAGTAGTTAATATTTATACTTTAAAACTATTTTCTATGTATAAGTTATCTGAACTAGAAAAAATATTAAAAATTTGTGATATTTATTAACATCTAATAGTCAAAATGTTGTATTAATTTATTCATTTCATTATATTCCTTTAATAATAGTTTATATTTATATTTTTATATATATTTATATATATATATATATTTTATTTATAGTTTATATTTACAATAATAATGAATTAACCTTTATATTATATTTTATTAAGGTTATCTGGGCTAAAAATAAAATATTTATTACTATCTATTAATATGAAATAGTATAGTTTTGTAATTGATATTAATAACTTGTATGTTTATGTTTAATATTTAAACTTGTAAAAATGGAATAAAATGTTTTTTAAAATTAAAAGTTAATAATACTCGTAAACATTTTAGCTAACCATATTGCTAAAAATATTTAATAAGAAATGTTAAAGTTAAGAAGTCAAGAATTGAAGTATAACTCATAATATTTCCTAATTACTTCTCTGAATTCTTAAGAAAATTTAAAAGTATTTCATATTATTATGAACTAGACATAATATACTATATAGTAAACGCAATCCAAACTTGAATATATATTTTTAGTTATCAATTTTTATTAACATCTAATTATATAATTATATTTTATTGATTTATATGATCATAATATACTTTTATTCATGTATTCCCCGTAATTCTTAGAAAATCTAAAGGTATTTAGAAGCTGATCACTTGAGTGGCAATTGAAATTCTATTCATGTCTGTGACTGCTCTCCGCTCTCTGCTCTCTGATCTCTGTGCAATTGCATAGTGATTAGCATTTGGGTGTTTTCCGTGATGGATTCACGTCGAATGTGGGAATCGCTTTGACAGCGCCGAGCACCTTTCAGAGGTGCTTGGCTCCTGACTGGCGCCTCGGTGTCGAGTCGACGACTCTTTAAAAGCAGCGTCAACTCCTCGCCTATGCGGCGTATACGTAATTTATTTATGTGCCTGCTTATCTTTTGGCTTTTTAACGGCCGTTGGCTTTTTGGCATTGCATAATGAGTTGTGTTAAGTACAACAACAACAAAAGCCGTGCCGCCCACTCGCCAATCGGGTGACAATAAAACAAAAAAAAAATGCAAAAACAAACTTAATGAAAATCGTTTTTGGGTAGTCACAAGATCTCGGGGAATGTCGTGATCTCAGAGAGCGCGTGAAAACCTGACACCCTCGGTATGTATGCAAACACACCCAGCAACACCTACGAATGCATTACCAGCCCCTCTCTCTCCCCCTCCCCCTCTCTCTCGCCTTTTCACCTCTCTTTCCTCCTCTTTGTAGCTATTCATAGCACGCCAATTGGCGGCATCATAAATATTTGCCAATCGCTTAGCCAGCATAGCCAAGTGGCCAAGCAGCACTCTACTCCACCTCTCCCCCCCCCACACTCCACCCTTATCATACTACCCACCCCCCTTTATTTCTTTTCTTTCTCACCCACTTGCAATCAACGTTCTCGTTTTGTTTAGCTTTTTATCGAGTGCAATTAAACGTTGCCAGAAACTTTCGCCTCCTCCTCCCTCTGCGCCATCAATTCTTCCGCTAGATTGTATTATACTGCCGCATACACTACACTATTCTACTGAATATATTGCCTATGCGATGTAGTTGGTAATTTTAAGAAAATTAGAAATTAGATGAGATGAGAAAATTTGCTTAATGAAATGTGTTTCCAAATGCAAGTCAGCAACTCAAGTTGATTATCTCCGTAATATTAGCAAACTAATCGAAAATTGCGTTTTAGTTCTAAAATTTACATTACATAAAAAGAAGTAAGATATAATTTATATACAAATTTAATTAATTATTGTTAACAATTGTAATTTCAATTCAAATTTGTATATAAATTATATCTTACTTCTTTTTATATTTAAACTCAAAGTACTTTTCAAAATTTTCAAGTCGTATACTTAATTTAAATGAAGTTGTTAGTTTCTGAAAAAGCCATTTGATTAATATTTAATGCAACAAGCTTTAATTTGCATTGAATTTATAGTCAATTTATTCACTTAACATTTTAAACTAAAAAAGGTTACACATAATATAATGTCGTATACTTGATAAAAAACTTTTTTTTATAATTGCAAAATTTAGTGAACAGATCCCAAGTAATTTCAATTTTATTTTTTGAAATTAATATTTGATTAATAATAATAATAATAATTTTGATGTAATACAATTTTTATTTTCAATATTAAAATAATTTTTATTAAACTCTAATTCACCTAAAAAAAACTTTTTTGCACTTTATGGTCGAATACTTAATCTATGAATTTAATTATCTGCTTTCAATTATCAGAAAAATAAAACTAAGTAATAACCAAGTTATTTAAAACATCATTTGATTTTATACATCATTTTTATCGTATTATTTTTTTTTACTTATTAATATATACTTTTCATATACTTTGTTTTACATTTATTTTGTATTCAAACTTAATAAAAGGTTCCCCAATTTACTATAATTATGTATACTCGAATATAAAATTGAATTGCCTCATTGAAATTATATTTTACCTTATTCAATTTTTCAGTTTGAAGTAAGTTTTTAAATTTATGTTGACAAATAAAGATTTTATTTTTGTAAGTTATATTGTATCGTGCTCTTTAGTTTTAAAAAATGTTGCCATTTCATGCTTCGCAGCCAATGTGCCATATTTTTGTATAATTTCCCGCGCCAACTTTCCTCGAATACATTTCCTTGTTTTCCTTTTATAGTAGAAAAGCGACACGTGCCTTTTTTTTTTGGGTAGCATTGATGGCCTAGAGAATGGTTCAAATATTGGGCAAGCCATTATTTGTTTATGTTTTTGCTTTAGTTTTCATTTCATTTCTCTGCTGTTTCCCATTTCCCAATTTGCTCATAGTATGTTATTTGTTTTCTTTCACATTTTGTGTGTGTTTTCCTTTTGCGCTTTCTGTTTTTCGAATATTAACTTCGTGACACGCTTATTGGCGTTACATGTTTTCCTGGTCGTCGAATATTACGCGATTCGCTTTTTGCATTCGTAACCCTGACCGCACCCTCTACACTGCGGCACGCCCCCTCTCTCTTCCTCTATCTATCGCTCTCTTTCGCTCACTATCACGCCCCTGTTGCCTGCGTGCCGAGCGACGATTTTTTTGTTTTGGTTATCAAAATGAGGTTAACAAACGTTCCCAAGGCCATTTACTATAATACAGAGCGTCGGGTGTAATGCTTATTACGCACACACACTCACTACACTAAACACTCACTACTCACTACACTCACACACACTAACTCACACTCACACACTCACTCGCAGTCAGTCATTCACTCGCTCACTGATTCGCACTTGACATTTACTTTGTAGTAAAAAACAAAAACAAAAACCAAACTCGCGTAAAAACGTCAACAGCAACAAATACACTAACAACTACACAAACAACAACAACAACAACAACAACAACAACAGCAACGCAAACAACAACAACTTTGTTGAAAATGGGTTCCAGGTCTGCGACTGTGGGACGCTCTTTCCGTTTGGGGTCTCCGCTGCCTCTGCCGCTGCCGCTGCCTCTGCTGCTTCTTCTTTCTATCTGCCATTTGCCATTATCGTAGTTTTGTTTTTATGCGTTAGAGTATTCAACACAAAACTAAAATCGGCTATGACAGACTATAAAGTAGGTTGCCTTATGTGAATAAATATTTTCGACATACAGTTACGAAATTAAGAATATTTTTTTATATTTTTGACTAATGCTTAAGGAACCATTTTGGTTCAAAACATTTCTTTTTATATACTGTAGTTGTCCGCTAATATATTTTTTTTTTAAATAATTAATTTCTTTAAGTATCGAACCAGTACAGCAGGAAGAAAATAGTACTATAACAACACAGGTAAAAAATGAATTCATTTGGGCCAAACCTCATATTAGTTTAAGGAGAACTAATGTTTTATAACTGAAATTACTTTTTACTTTTTTATTTTTTTTTTTTTTGTTTAGCACCACTTTCGAAATTTGCATTCCTAATTCAAAACCAAATTGAAAACTGCTACAACGCAAGTTATAATTCTTATTCATGAACAAAATTTTTCAATTCAGCTAAAAAATATTCATAAAATCTTCATAAATTTAAAGTATTTCTATTAACTGATTTATACTAATTATGAAGTTTTTCAATAATTCCATTTTGTCATCAAAATATAGTATTCAATCAAGTTGCTTACATTAATTTGCTTTTATATGATTAACCTGCTTAAGTATGAAAGAGTCAAAAACTATTTTTTATACAAAATCTTTAGAATGAAATGGTATTATAACATTGTGCCTACTGGAAGTTTGTGTAACAGTTAGAAGGAGGCATCTCCGACCCTATAAAGTCCGTATGAACACTTAGATCTCAGAATCTTTAAGATATAAATATATAATCAAGATATAATAATAAAGATCAAGTTTGCTTAAAATTTTTGCCACACCCATGAAATTTTAATAATAAGAGATATGGAATTACGAATCTACATTCTCGAAATAAATACTTTTGTATGGGGAAAAACGCTTACTTAACTCAGGGCTTAG
Organism: Drosophila albomicans; assembly: GCF_009650485.2. NCBI lineage: Eukaryota > Metazoa > Arthropoda > Insecta > Diptera > Drosophilidae > Drosophila > Drosophila albomicans. The sequence goes on along the minus strand of NC_047629.2, from coordinate 42,494,834 downwards.
TTGCTTTGGCTGACAATCTGGTATATTTTGCACTATATGGTATATTTTGAATGTATACCGAATATAGCATTTAATCTACTTTCAGTATTTTTGCAGTATACTAATATGGTATATGGTTTGGCTTTTCAAATAATTATAGATTTCTTTTTAAAGTAAAGCATTTATTTTGTTTTTCTTCTATTTTTTTCAATTTTAGATTTTCAATTCACAATTCAGTGATTTCATTTTTGAAAAGTGTTTTAGATACAAGTTAGTTATAAATACTAAAACAGTATTTTTAGGTATTCTTCACTAATGCCTTATCTAAAGGGTATCAATCCGTCGATCACTTTTAGTTATTAGGTAGTTCAATTATTTATTTTTGTTTTTTGCTGTATTTTGTTTTTGTGTTAGTTTTGCGCGTTGCTCGTAAAAAAAAGAGGCGCGTGTTTGACTCGGCGAAAAGGCTGCAAGGGGCAGTGGCAACGAAGGGAAGTTGGCGCGCATTTGAGGGTGATGGAGAAAGGGAGAGGGGAGAGGGGGAAGCGAGTGCGGTGCACAGTGCATTGGCTGCAATGCGCGTGTAGACAACTGAAGTACCTCGAAGTATCTCAAGTACATAAACATTAGCACAGTGGCGAAATGAGAGGGAGAAAGAGAGTGGCGAGAGGGAGAAAGGAGGGGTGGCGGAAATAGAGGGAGACAGCGAGATAGAGCGAAACTTACGAGCTGCACTTGCCGCACACATTTTTCATAGTTTATTTGCAATCTATTCTCCGCCATGCACAAACTAAAAACAAAAACAAAAACTGACGCGATTCCCATTTCCATGAGGTGAATGCAACTGTGAATATATATTCATATAGCATTATCTATAGCTGCAAATCGGACAGGTGTGCTCGACTCGCTTTGGCTATAACTTTTATTCAAACTGGAAATGGAAAATTTAATCCTTCTTATCAGCAAACATTTTGATCAGTCAAAGATCATTGACCTGAGTAGATTAATTTCATGTTTGAATAGCTTAATCGCCTTAGAATGTACTCAAAATGTATTCAATATGCTTTAGAACAACTGCAAGTCGGATATTTCCAGTTCTACGATTCGAGTTCTAAATTAAATGCGAAACTATTATGCAATTAAGCAACGTAATTGCAATTTTGTAAGGTTCAAAGAACGAACACTTGCAACTTGAAATTTATTTGCTAAAACTCAGTTTGGTTTATATAAATGTGTATTGCAATAATGCATGTTTGTTTATTCACATTTATAATACAAATAATATAAAATATACTATTTTATTACGAAACAAAACTTGAACAAGTAATATTTCTTAGTGCATTTTTACATAATTTGTATATTAAGCTCTTTTTGAAAAAAAATACTTCCTTACATTTATTTTATTTTTATTTGCATTTGCATATAATGCATTTTTTTCTGCAGTGTGAACTTGATTAATACAAAAAAATAATACAACATTTTTAAGTTTTATTCCATATTTTTTTAATTTTCATCTTTAAAGATTACCTGAAAAAGTAAGATCTTTCGTAAAATTATCATTTAATCAATTTATCAATGCTATTTTATGATGATGATGATGATGATGATTATTATTATTATTATTATTATTATTATTATTATTATTATATATTATTATTATTATTATTATTATTATTATTATTATTATTATTATTATTATTATTATTATTATTATTATTATTATTATTATTATTATTATTATTATTATTATTATTATTATTATTATTATTATTATTATTATTATTATTATTATTATTATTATTATTATTATTATTATTATTATTATTATTATTATTATTATTATTATTATTATTATTATTATTATTATTATTATTTTTATTATTATTATTATTATTATGATTATTACTTTTTTATTCATATTACATGCTACTTCCTTAAATTTACATTCCATTCCTTCGCTTTCGCTTCTCTTTTTCTTACTTTTCTGCACATCCTGCACTTTCCTCACTGCTTCTATTCTGTGTTGCTTTACTTCCGTCTGGCGCTTGTAAATATTTGCTGCAGTCAGCTTAAGTTATTTGCATGGTCACCTTAACCTTCACCCTAAACTCAAATCTCAGCAGTCTTCCTCTTCCTCTTTTCCCTTTCCCTTCCCCCTTCTTTGGGGTTTTCCCATTAAGATTCGCCCACCTCCGTATCGCGAGGTTCTACCGCATATTTATTTCTTTTATTACCATTCGGTGAATTTTTATTTTTAAGCTCGTAAACATTTGCGCTCGTTATTGCCAGCAACAACGACGACGACGACGACGACGACGTCGTCGCTGGCTGCGATGCTGGCGCCACAGTCGGCGTCATGGTGATATAATCCCCGAGGTAGTTGCGGCCGTTATCGTTACTCATACGCCGCGTTGCACTTTTCATGGTTTTTACAGCTTTACAGCTGGCGACAATGTTTGCCAGCAACGAACAACAACAACAACGAGAGCAACGACAACTGCAACAATCGAATGCCGCAACTAACGGCACACAAATGTTGCACATACAAAAGCAACAAAGTCCACGAAATGGATCTGACAGCATTTGCATTGTCCAATCATTATTTGCATGCATACTGCGCAATCAATACAGATTGGGTATATGCGTTAGACAATGGGAATGAAAAGAAGTGGAAGGAAGGTAACTGAAACTTATCTGAATTGATTTTCAAAAGAATAATAATGAATAAGACAATTTTGACTTAAGGTAATCAAAATATTAAAGCTAAACAAATTTGATTTAAAAAGAATAATAAAGAATAGTCTTTAGAAAATAAAAATTAAAATAGGGAATTAAGGTAATTAAATTATTAAAGTTAAAGAAATTAGTTTATAAATTTAATTTATTTTATTAGAAATATTTGCTCTATTTAAAAGGAGACACAATAAAACATTTAGAACTATTACTTTCAAAGAATGTATAATATTTCAAAATGTTGTTCTGCATCCATCATAAAAATAACTATATTACCTAGGAGTATAAAATACTTTAAAAAACATGTTTTGGGACATATAATAGATATGTAAAATATAACAAGCAAGAAAGCTACAGTCGAGTGTGATCGACTAGCAACTATTCAATTTTAATAAAGACAAATTTGATAAAAATATACCAAATTAAAATACCAAAAAATACATAAATGCATACATACCGAAAGCTGTTCTGCATTCAAAATATATTAGATTGACGGATAATAACTACTGACAATTTTAAATACAGGAAAATTACTTAAATATACCGAAAGCTGCATTTGGTATCTCGATATAGTTCTACATTCAAAACATACCAGATTATCAGACAAAGTAACGTAAATCAAAATTTAAATACTGAAAAATACAAATATACCGAAGGCTGTATTTGATATCTCGATGTAGTTATACATTAAAAATATATCAGATTGACACTCAAAGTACCTAAAGCAACATTAAAATACCGAAAAAGTACATAAATATACCGAAGTCTGTATTTAGTATCTCGATGTACATTCAAAAAATACCATAGTGCACAAAATGTACTATATTCTCAGACAAAATTAAAATACAAAAAAAAAAAAAAAATCATAAATATACATACCTGTAAGCTGTATTTTCTACCTCGATGTATATTGAAAACATATACTAGACTGTCAGGCAAAGCAACTAAGGCTGAATTAAAATACCCTAAAATACTCCAAATATACCGAAGACTGTATTTGGTATCTCGATGTAGTTTTACACTAAAAATATTCTAGATTGTCAGTCAAGTAACTAAGACAAAATTAAAATACCATAGAATACTAAAAAAAATATACTGATTTTACACTAAAATTATTCTAGATTGTCAGTCAAAGTAACTAAGACAAAATTAAAATACCGAAAAAATACTTTAATATACCGAAGACTGTATTTGGTATATCCATATTGTTATACATTTAAAATATGCCATAGACTACAAAATATACCAAAGTCTCAGACAAAGCAACTACATACAAGTTAAAATACCAAAAATACTTAAGTATACCAAACACTGTATTTGCTATGTTCAATGTTATACATTCCAAATATACCAGATTGTCAGACAATGCAACTAAGACCCGATTGAGGTTTCGACATACAGAATTATGTTTTAAGTATATTGTACAACATTAATATAATCACCACTAAATTTGCAGAAAATATCAATTTTGTAATATATATATAATATATATATTCGTTAGACTTGAAAAAGTGCATTGCAGGGTATTAACAAGTCAAATGAAGACGTCACAGTCGCTCAGTTTGCAGGTGAACACAACGTAACGGGGCGTATGCGCAATATTGTCGCAGTTCTTTGCGCTGAGGTCGCTAGCGAAAAGCTAGGAAGGAGGACAAGCTAGCAGAGAGAGAGAGAGGGAGAGAGAGAGAGAGAGAAAAGGGGAGAGGGAGAAGGTCTGACTGACAAGTGTCCGTTAAGTGTCAAGCGAATGTCACGTGGCAAACGGTGTAAAACCGAAAAAGCGCAACAATTCACGCAGGCAAACACTTTGTAAAAATCACTTATGACAGGCGAAAGGGAAAGAGAGAAGAGGCAGCAAAAGTGTGAAACAGAGAGAAAGAGAGGAAGAGGAAGAGATAGAGAGGCACATGAATCGCAGTCTGTGACAAGTGTCAACTGGTGGCGAGTGCTGCACTTGCTCGAGCAATTGAATCATCAACCGGAGAATGGCCACAAAAATGAAGCGAATGAAGGGGAAGAAAGAAGGGAGAGGGGAAGGAGGGGAGAGAGGAGAGAGGCAGGCAGGCAGCCCGCATGGATCTGCATCCTTTTGCTTGTCGCTTGCCATGTGACAGCAATTAACACCAAAGCTAAAATGGAGATGGAAGATGCACAAACACACACACAGAGAGAAAGAGAGCGTGCAACGTGTGGCAGAGGCGGAGAAGGGGGGAATTTAGTGGCTGCCACACTCGGTTGTTGCCACAGTTGTTGCCAGTCAGAGTGTCACGGTTTGTTGTTCTTGTTGCGGAAATTGAATTTGCGACAATCTCCGCCACTCATTGCTGCCCCCTTTCCCCTCTTCCTCCTCCCTCCCCCTCCTCGGTTGAGTTGTCACTTAATGGTTGACATTTGTGCCCCACTCAACTTGGGCATTTTGGCTGCAACATTGTTGCATTTTCCAAGTAATTGGTCAACATTTTGCCATTCGCCTCAAAAGACTGACAGGCAGCTCAAAAGAGGGGGGCGAAGAGAGGGAGAGGCGGACTAGGGAGAGCCACATTTTCCTAGTATTTTTCGGTATTTATTGTTTTCTATGTATTTTGACTCTCACCCTTCAGCTGTCAATTTCACTTTGCCAAGAAATTCTCATGTCATCTTTTGTCATCTGTCTTAATAAACCCGGAAGTCTCAATGCACCGACAAATTCCCCTCCTCCTCTTCCTCCTCCCCCTCTTGAGTGCCTCTTTGAGATGAGAAAACACACAAAAGTATTCAAGTCAAATGTTTTCTGACTTTTGCTTAATTGCTGCATCCGATGCTGGCATCCAAATGAATCACTTTTCTGCAAAACTATTTCAAGCAACTTTCAAATAAATTTAGCTGGCGAATTTGCAGAGATTTTCAGAAATGAAATACGATCTAAACAAATAGAAATACGAAAATTATTATTTGAATTCTAGTAAAGAAAATATTTCGAATAATGTCAAATTCTGAAAAATATTTTAGAGAATAATTAGAAATCAATGGAATTGTAATTAAATATTAGAAGTTTCAGGGAATAATTAGAAATCAATGGAATTGAAATCGAATATTAAGCATATAATTTTTAATTTTATTTGGAATTTTAGAAACTACAACTTTTTGAAAAATATAGAATTCTAAAATTATACACAATAAATAATCGGAAATTTTGGGATTTATTTGTATTTAATATAAGAATTCAATATTCCTAAATTTTGTTCACTGAATATTTTCACTGAAATATTTTAAAATGACATATTCAATTTTTAAATATTGCATTAAATACTTAGGTATTAATGAAATCATATATTTAAATTTTAAAATATGAAATACTAAAAATGTATGTAATAAAAGTCTGGATAATTTATTTAGAAATTTTAAATTATAGAATTGTATAGAATTTGGAATTCTTAGTTTTAAATTTCGATTTTTATTAAAGAAATGAATTCAATATTCCTAAATTTGACTCACTGAAATATTAGAAAATTTCAAATTTAACTTTAAATTCTAAATTCTTAACTATTATTCTATGAATACTTAGAAATTCATTAAATCAAATAGTAAGATTTGAATATATATTTATTACAATCTATTGAAAAATATGAAATTTAAAAATGAAGTTCATTAAATATTAAATTTGTATTTATGTTTTGATTTTGAGTTGAGAAAATAATGTAATTATTTGTAGTTCCATTCTATTCATTATATAAAAATTTATCAGTGAATATCTACGAATTAATTATATCAAATATTTCAACTGTTAAGTCTAGTTTTTACTTTATTTATTATAATTATAAAGAACTATAATTATCATATTGTTTTTATATATTTATTATAACTTATTAAGTAATATTAAATTCTGAAATTGTGTTCATAACATTATAAAAGAGTATTGTAAATTTTGATTTTTAATTAAGAAAAAAAATCAATATAATTAATTAAGAAATTTCATATTTTTAAATTTGATTCCACAAATTATATGAAATTACTGAAATCACATATTACATTTCGGTATATTTTAGTATTTTTGTGGTAATATACCACATTGTGTATATTTTAATATTTCTGTGGTAATATACCATATTTGGTATATTTTAAAAATAATCCTGCAATTATAAACTTTTATTCAAAATGCGTAACGGGTGAACAAAACAATTTACTATGTTTTAGTGAAAAATATTAAATTGCAAAATTGAGTTCATTGAATAATATGAAATCATTAAAGTCTTAGAAAATAATGTAATTTAAATCACTAAGAATTCTTTCTTTATTTAATAATCAGAATTTATAGGACTTTCAATAAACGATTGCAACCTTATTATTATATTCTTATTATTATAAAAATATATATAGTTTATTTTTATAACTAAAATAAATCATACGATATTATTCACCTCCGATTTAATGCCCACTTAAGTTTTGCTATTTTTGGTCCATGAATTTAATGCTTTGTTTGGTGTTTGCCATTTGTGGTTTCGACTCTTTTGAAATGATTATGAAATATCTCGGCACGTGCGCGGTTTAATTAAAACAAACACATAAAAACGAAAGTAAATGCAAAATAATTAAATATCTGTTTTAATGGCATCAAATGCAAATACCAAAACAAAACACTATCTGAAGCTGATGATGGTGACTAAAAATACTTTTGCTGAAGATTTTGAAAGTGAGATCACACATTTTGCATAGATCGATTGGAATTCGTGGGATTAATTTACGACATGCTAGATTTAACTACTCTTCGAAAACAAGTTGTGTCTAAATTTAGTACAAGCGAAACACGTGCCGCAATTAAATACTGTATTAAATCGAATATACTGACTTTTGAAAGTAAAGTCAATTCATTGAAATGTAAACTGACTGATAATTGCTCTAGTAATTGGCGATCGAGAATGATAAAGCTAAAGATTTTGATATGATAGAAAAAAGTTTGTTTACGCAATGAAATTTCAATTTATAATGAAGTATTAAAGTATTAAAGTAATTGCTATAGTTAATATATAATATATAATTGATAATGTTAATAATATAGATCTATAGAATAAGTTTGGAAAAGTGTGCATCAAAGCAATGGAAGTCTAATCATATTTTATTACTTAGGAAAGGAAGAGTTTCAGTTGATCTTTAAGATTAATATACTAAATTATCTGCATAGATTCACTTCTCGATAGAAAACCATAAAGTTTCTTTTAAGTATAGTATTTTATATACTACTTTGTTAAATAGAAAAAGTTTCAGTATGCAAAATGAAGATAATTCCTAAAATATGTCTATTTTCACTTATCGGTCAAGCACATTGAATATATATTATAGTTTCCGAATAAGTAAATATACATAAGAATTTTAAGTGATATTCAATAATATTCATTAAAAGGAATAAACTTGTTAGAATTAAGATAATTGCCATATGTATATTTTCTTAGTAAAGATAGATAAATATTAACGATTTAGTAAGTATAGCAAGTAGAGGTGAAGAGAACTATCGATGGCTCTATCGGAACTATCGATGGTTAGTTACTATCGACACGCTCTCGATTATTTGAATTATTATAATTATTTAATATTTTTAGATAAAGATTGTAAACCAATTTCATACTATCATACTTTAAACACATATGGATTATTTTAAAAACTAATTAAATTATTTTCTTTTATTGCACTATCGACAACTATCGATGATAAATTTTCCTTGCTATCGTCGATAGTTTATGGAAACTGTCAATCACTATCGATGGCTCAGACTATCGATAGTTTTCCACCTCTAATAGATTCCGATCAAGTAAATATAGCAAAAGTGAATATATAAGATTTTTAAGTGATATTAAATAATATTCAATAAAAGAAATAAATTTGTTAAGATTAATATAATAAGATAAACATTTATCGATCTAGTAAGTATGTTATAGAAAGTGATAAATTTCAAGTTTAATTTCAGCTAACATTCATAAATATTTAGATTTAGCTTAGCTATAGTTTTCGATCTCATTTCGATAGTGGAGATTTTAGTTGAAATTCAATAATATGCTCAACTGCAGTTATGCAATTGCATGCGGAATTAGTTTATGTTATGAGTGTGTATAGTTAATCACTTTTCAAGCTAAAAATACAGCTGCAAATCTCCGTTCGATTCTTCGACCTCTCGCTCCCTCTCCCTCACACACACCCACATCGAGTGCGCTGTCACGCTCTTGCAGCTGCTGCTGATGGCGCCGTCTCGCTCTTAAAGTCAGTACCAGTTACTGATTGTGATTTGGCTTTTCCCAAATGACTTGTTATTGTTATTGTTGTTGTTGTTACTGTTGTTTTTGTTGCTGTTTCGTCCGAGTGAATTTCTGCGAATTTCGTTGATGATTTATTTTTATACATTTTTCGCTGTAATTGAGAATACAGAAAGTTGGCGCTTTTAATGGATTTCTGTTAACTGGAAGCGCTGGAAATTACTAAAAATACAGAAACTACCATAAAACAACACTAAATTTTTGCATATAAAGTTGCAGAAATCGTTTTCGATAACTATCGCAGCAAACACAAAAAAAAATAATTAAAGAATTTTATGAAACTGATTTTTTTTTTTTGTTTTATTTATTTTGGTCTTAAGCGAAGGTCGTTAAACAACGCAATTGCAGTGGAAAAGCAGTTGCGTGCAAAATGTAAACAAAAGGTAAAAAAAAAAACAAAGATAAACAAAAACAATGACAACAACAACAACAACAACAAAGCAGAAAATCAAAACAAAAACTAAATTTGGCATTGGAAATTTTGTTGGAGACGTGCTTCGGCATTTGTTTGCTTATTATTGTCGCTTTGCTTGTTATTCTTGTGGTTGTTGTTGTAGTTGTATTAACAGCCTTCACTAATAAACCGTTATGCAATGTGCCAAAGCAGATAACAAAGCAGACAAGAAACAACACCAACAACGTCAACAACAACAGCTGCAAATTGTAACTGAAGCTGCAGCTGGAAATGAATGGAAGGCAAAAAACGCGCCAAGTCGCAATTTGGACTTTGGAACTGTTCGCATTGTATGGCTGCGTCTGTGTTGGTGTGTTGGTGTGTGATTTAAGTGACTGAGTGTACGTATGTATGTGTGTGTGTGATGGAAGTGAGAGTGGGAAGTTACTGTGGGGTGATGCGTAGGGTGGATAAAGACAGATAGATGGATTAATGGAAAGGAGACGAGTTTAGAATGTGAATAGGTAGAAAGTGAGAAATATTGATCGATAGCTACATAGATAAGCAAATACCAAATACAACAACAAAATGTGAATGTCAATACTATATATAATACGATATACAAGCAGAGAAAGTGTATCGATTTATTGGGAATAGTCAAAAAAATAAAGCATGTTTATAGAGAAAACTTAAGAATGTAAAAATATAAATAAAAATAAACAAATAAAAAATATATAAGTTGAGAATAAAATATTACAAAAAAATAAAAGGAATTCCCCCAAATGCAAACAATTTAAGAACAAAACATCCCAAGGCAAAAATAATTTGAGAACTGTATAGAAATTATTATATGGCAAAATACTTATACTGTATATTTCACAATAAATGAAATGCAGAAGTTGTTCATCATAAACTTTTATTTCCATTGATTGGAATTAACAAGAATTGTGAATTCCAAGAATCTTTAAAGTGTAAATGAGAAGCGATTATACAATAGAGCTAAACGGAATTTACATGCATAATGTGGATGCTAACGAATTATGTGATCTGTATTATCTGTAAAGTAAAGTCAAGGGTAATATGAAATAATTATAAAATTATGTATATTATTATTTGCGTTCTATAATTATTGAATATAAAATATAGTAAATTTATATATAGAAATAAATTCGAAATTATATTATTATTTGCGTTTTATAATTATTGAATATAAAATATAGTAAATATATTTTTCCTTTTTTCTTATTATGTGATCTGTATTATCTGTTTAAGCACTTCAACTCAATTTTCTGATAAAGTGAAACACTGAAATGAAAAAGTTCTGAAATTATATTATTATTTTTATAGAATATATATGTATATCTCACAGAGATTATAAAAAATTGTTTATTAACTATATTTATTCTTTTTCCAAAATATTCTTATGTGATATCCGCATTAATATTTCAAAAAATAGTTTCAAAAGATGTTTAAAATTATATGTGAAGAGAAATCAAAGACTAAAATGAAATAAGTAAAGTATTATTATTATAGAATTATTGAATATATCTCACAAAGTGTAAAAAATCGTTGAGTAAATATATTTTTTTCTTATTATGTGATCTGTATTATCTGTTTAAGCACTTCAACTCAATTTTCTGATAAAGTTTACTCAAACGATAAAATGACATAGTTATGTATGTAATTATATTATTATTTTTATAGAGCGTAAAAAATTGTTTAGTAAATATATTTTATTCTTTTTTCAAAGTAATTTTTCAAAATATTCTTATATGATATCCGGAATAATATTTCAAAAAGTAGATGTTTAAAAAATATGTGTGAGGATAATTGAAGGAAACGACGCCCCACGAGACTTGAGCTTCCTCCAGTGACAGAGACATTTGTTGTTCCCATTCCAGTTCCACTTCCCATTCCAGTTGCAATTCCAGTTGCCTTACTTTTTCTGTGAACTCCCCAATCATCACGCACATTTCATTGCTTTCATTTCATTTCATTTCATTTGGGTATTTCTTTTTTTTTTATATTGTATTTATATTTCCCATTGTCATTGTTGTCACTGTTGTTGTTGTTGTTGTTGTTGTTGCTGCTTTCTCTCTTCGATATAGTGTACGTATTATTGTTCTTCTTTATTCCTTTTGTTCAGGGTTGTTTTTGATTGATTTCTTTTAGTGTTTTTTTGTTGTTGTTTGTTGCCTTTTAGTGCTAATAAATATTCAAACGATTTTGTTTATAATAAACTAGAAGTCACTTGGCCTGAGTTATGAGTCAAGTTATGCTTGTAATGCTATCTTATCAACCCCCATCCCCCCTTTTGAATGGGGCATCTCACTCTCTCTCCCTCTCTCTGTCTCCTCTTGGCAGATTGTCATGAGTTTATTCACGTTTCGCGTTGTGTTATTCAAATCGTATCGCATTTATTATTGTTGTTTATATAAATAGATAACGTTCGCTTACCTTTACACATGCCACGCCTCCCTCCCTTGCTCCCACTCTGGTATTAAATTGCGTCGTAAATGGGCAATATTTAGAGAGTCCAAAAACGAGCAGAGTTTCACCATCATCATCATCATCATCATCTGCTGCGTTGTCTTTGTCATTATCTATCGATAGGTTCTGGAAGATTTTTCCCCCCTAAAGCGATTGTTGTGGGGTTCATTCAACTCGCCGTAAGAAGAAAATAGGCACAGAAATTGTTTATTTTGATTTGTAGTGCATTTTGAGAGCAGCAGCAAAGACAAAAGACTCCCCATCAACAGTGTGTACACACCTTTGGTGGGGACAAAAAGCGCGCCAATAAACTTTACATTTCTAATTTTATGAACTCGTCGTCGTCGTCGTCGTGATGGAATGACAGCGAGTGCGAGCGGGATGCACGACTGCTGGGGGGAATTTAGAATGTGCTAGATGTAAAGCGAGAGGAACAAGGGGGAGACGACATTTGATCAATTTACAAACGCTACGTAAAGCGTACGACCGACAATAACAAAAACAAACACCATTCGCGTACAGTTTACAACAAAAAACAACAACACCAGCAGTGGCAGCGACAGCAGCAGCGACAGCGACGGCGCAAGACAAATTCAGTTTGTAACGAACTAGAGTGGGGAGAGGCAGAATGCCAGCAAAAACAGAGCAAGCAAGCGCAAGAGCGCCGCTCTCTCACTGGCGCTTTGTTACGAAAGTGTATGCATGGTAAAGAGAACACTAACGGCGCGCGTTCGCTTGCCATTTCGTTTCGCCCATAGGAATGGAACGACAATGGGCCAAAAGAGCGCACTTGGAAAATGAACACTTACGTTCCACAGTTCATCGGTCGATGCGTTTCTCTTAGCTAGCGCAGAGCGCGCACTCTCTGTCGTGCCATTACCAACTGTACCCGCGTTGTGTTTCCATTTCCATTCCCATTCGACTCACACACACACACGCACGCACACCAGAGAGAAACCCGCCCCGACTTGCCGCTGACATAAAAACCCCTCGCCAACACACCGTGGATCAAAATAAATCGTAAATAATTTTGTTTTCCTTCTTCTTCTTCGTTGCGGCGTCTGTACTTGCACTCGCAGCTCTCGCTCTGTCTCTCTGTTATGGTGTGCCATCTCGCTCTACTACGCGATGCCCCAACAACGTCGTTTTGTATGAATGGGAATGGTTGGGGCCTCGTTTCGTTTCGTTTTGTGCTGCGAGGCGAGAGAGCGAGAGCGAGCGCCAAAAGAGAACGAACTGAACTGAACTCAATGGTGGTTGTTGTTGTTGGTGCTGTTGTTGTTGTCGTCGTAGTATGCAGTAGTATTTGGTATTTGAGTTGTGCTGCCGCTGCTGCTGCTTCTTCTGCGCCTTTCTGAAATCCGATAACCAGCGTGCGAGCGAGACAAAAGAATAACAAACAATTATAAATTGTGTGCGTCTGAGCGAGTGCTGCTCTCTCTTTCTCTGTCTCGCGCTGCACTGCTCTAGCATTGTGTGTGTATGCTTGTGTGTGCGTGGAATGGGAATTTCACAACAACGCGACGGCGACTGCGACAGCGACGCAGCGCCTCGTGCCAATTTCACTTGTGCTTCGCGTCGTTTCGTTGCTGTTGTAATTTTACAACGTTTTAATGGTTGTCCATGTATGCATGTGCATGTGCGTGGTAGTGTTGCAAGCGTGTGTGTGTATGAGCAGTGGCCACAGGGTGGGTTGGTTGCAGAGGCAGCGGCAGCGACAGCAGACGTCGCGCGTGTAAAAGGTCTCGTAACGAAAAACGAAATAAAAACAAAAACTGAAGACAAGAAGAAGACGAAGCTGAAGCAGAAGAAGCAGCAGACGCTTTGCCTGCTTTGTTGTTGTGCAGATTGCCACTGCGCTCTGAAATGCGGGTGCGTAAATGTGTGTATGCGTGCGTGTGCTGCTTCTGGATCAAACTGGATAGGCCGATAGTCCGATAGTCAGTCCCTTTTGGGACTTATTTCAACTTCACGTGCATCAACTCGACTGTTATTTATTCTGCTAAAACAGAAGAAGCAGCAGATGCCTTGCCTATTTTGTTGTTGTGCAGATTGCTACTGCGGTCTCAAATGTGGGTGCGTAAACGTGTGTGTGTGTGTGCATGCGTTCGATGCGTGATTGTGTGTGTGTGAGTGCGCGTGCTGTTTCCGAATCAAACTCGATAGGTCGATAGTCCGATAGGCAGTCCCTTTTGGGACTAATTTAACTTCACGTGCAACATCTGGACAGTGTTTTCCTTTTTGGAAAATTTCCACGTTTTGGATGATTGTATATTTGTATGTAAATGGGCAGCTAGTAGATTATTGATTCCACAGATGGCTCGATAAGTACAGTTTTCACAGTTATTTTGTTCGAGGGTTTAATCAGTTAATCGCTTTGTAAATTGATATTCGATGATCATTTTTAAATTATTATTTATTTTTTTTGATTTGCTTTATTATAACAAGAAAATAACTGGATGTTTTCTGATATTATTGATTTTGATAAAATTTGGAAATAATAAAATAAAATATATTTTGTATCTAGCCTGATACAATTAAACTAATATTCATTTTATAAGAGCAATTGATTTTTTGTTAATCTTTGATCTAAAAGTTAATGTTTTCTATGTATAAATTTATTTACTCGGAAAATTTAATATTTTTATCAATCAAAAATGTTGTATTATATTTTTTTTTTAACAGATCTCTGAATCTATGTAACATATTTACTTTGGGTCCACATTCTGTACGAATTCAATTTTAGCATAGTCATCAAATGCTTAGAAAAGAATTCACATGAATTCCACGATCTTCGATAAGAAAGGCCTTTATTTATTTATGGAGTTTTGTATTTTTAAGAAATTTCCTTAAGTGCTGGATGGATTTAGAGTTATATGTTTCAGATTGATCGCTATTAAATTCGAAACCTTTACAATCTAGCTTAAACCTTTTACCAATCTAGTCAATCACATATTTTTTCTATCATCTAATCTTTGTCTAACATTTATTATAGGCATAAATTTACAAGAACTCGTGCTGAACGTTGAACTTTCTGAGTTACCTTCTAAAAATCTCGGACGTCGGCGTTTTCTAAAAATATTTCAGAAAGATTTCGCAGAAACTTCCAGCGATAAGTAGTTTCACGCTCTCTTTCGCTATCACATAGTTTTTCCCAATAGGGTGGAAATTCCCCAAAAATTCTTGTTGCAACTAGAAATTACAGTGGAGACTGACAAGTAAGAATTCTCCGAAATTCTTATCTTTCACAAATTGGAATTTAAAGTTGTTAAAGTAATTTGGGTAAATCTTTATTCTTTGTAGCAAATAAAATAGGTAAAAAATTCAAGCATTACTTGGCTTATTTATTTTAAGAAATAGTACCTTATTTTTAATTTTCTGTTAAGTATTCTTTCCTTTCTTTAAATTTAAATTTAAATTATTTAATTAAATTAAGTATAAGTTCAAATAATTTTTTATTTTTATTAAGTAAATTTTTTTATTTTAATTTTTAAAAAATTTAAATTATTTATAAATTTGAATTTTTATCTGCATACAGAAATTAAAAGTTATTTAAATACAAAGTGGATCCAATTTACAAGTTTCTACTGTTATTGTTTAATAGTTTTCCTACTTTAATTTTTAATAAATTGAAATTATTTAGAAATATTAATTTTTTTAAAAATGTCAAACTTTAATTTTTTTATACAAACAGCAACTAAAAGTTATTTAAATACGAGTGTCTTTTCTACTTGCTTAATAATTTTTCTACTTTAATTTTTAATAAATTTAAATTTTTTAGAAATATTAATTTCTTAAAACTTTAATTTTTTCTACATACAGAAATTAAAAGTTATTTAAATACAAAGTGGTTCTAATTAACGAGTGTCTACTTTACTATCTTAATAGTTTGCCTACTTTAAGTTTTAAAATATTCAATTTATTTAGAAATATTATTTTTTAAAAATTTAAATTATATATTTAGAAATTCAATTTCATCATACAGAATGTAATAGTTAATTAAAGTGGTTCTATTTGATGATGTTCCACTGTACTTGCTTAATAGTTTTCCGTTGTGTGACCAAAGAGTTCGTCACTCTGTCAATCATGCGTTTAAACACAAAAGAGTTTTTTTTTTCTTTTTAATTTTTCTGTTGGGATATAGATTAGTAAACAATTTTCCCCGTTTTCGTGTGGAAAATTTTGAAAATGCCACCAAAAGTAAATTACAAACAAAAAGAATGAAAACAAATACTGATAGCACAATCAAATGGGAGAAAGGGAAAGGGAAAGTACAACAAATATACTTCTATGGGAAGTTCTTTAACCAGTTCCCATTCCAATTCCCATTCCAGTTTCAGTTCCAGTGTTAGTTCCCCTTCTAGTTCGAATTTCAGTTCCGTTTTGGTCGCCCTAATTTTGATGTCAAATCGCCGCATTAATCCAATTGATGGATGCGCTCCAGGTGGACGACGTGTTAATCCCCCCAAAAGGCAGGTGAGCTGAGGCGTGCCACGCCTCCCCACCCCATCGGAATGTCGCAACACCCTCCACCCCCCTCTACCCACTCAGACGTCTTGAAGTGCGTACGTGACACTCGTTGCGTGCCTCACTCCGATTTGTGTTTCACACTCCGCGCTGCATTTTCATTATCATGTAAACAAAGCGATAACTCAGCTGTCGACAGGCTGCTTGCCACACACACACACATACACTAACACACACACGCACACTCTTCGCTTCTTTGGCTATTATTGACTTCGCAAGGTGACCAACTGCCAACGGCTCCTTTAACTTCGCCTCCTCCTCCTCCTCTCCTTCTTCAGTTCCGTTGAATTATTATCTGCGATTGCACGTGTGTGCGTGTGTCCTACAGTTCCTTCAATTCCTTCCTTTCCCCCCCACGCTTTGGCACTCGCTAAACGATCGTTTAGCAATGGAATTCCAAATGCGTTCCAACTTCGACTTTGACTCACTGTTCTCTCCTTCTCCTTCTCTCACTCTCTCGCTCCTTCGTTGAGTTATGAGACATCAGCTGATTTATGAGTCTCGTTGCCTGTTTAGATTTCTGATATCTTACTTCCAACTGGGTTAGTCGCCTTGGCTTGAGTGTCGCCATCTGTCGGAGGATGGTGGATTTAGTGCCGCCTTAAAAGGAATTCAAATGGGAATTCCAATTCCAATTGGCTTCGAATTGGACTTTGAGCAGTTTATGATGACAGCGTAGTCAGTGAGTTTACTCTGCCGCAGCTGTAAGTAAGCGGAAGCCAAGCAACACAGTTCGTAGGAGTGGCAGAGGGGAGTGTGATGGGATAATAAGTCTTCCGGATAGTTGAGTCTTTAAGCATATTTCAGGGGTTTTATAAGCAACTTGAAACTTCAGACATAAGAATAAGAATAAGAATAACAAAAACAAATTAAAAAATCGTTTAATTAAAATGTAGACACGATTGATAAGAAATTTAACAAAAATTTTTCAGAGTTTCAGAGCTAAATGTAAGATGAAACTGAACCCAACGAACATTATAAAATATAAATTATAATGGAAATTATTAGATAATTTTAAAATGAAGAAAAGTCTATAATACCAAAGAAACTTGCATATCCGTATAGGAAATAAAATGTTTTAGAAAATAAGTTGATATTTTAAAGTCTTAAACTAGCAATGAAATTTGCCTATCCGAGTAGGAAATAAATTGATTCCGAAAAGAATATCACATTTTAGTAAATACTCTAAACTTAAGACAATGAGAAAATAAAATGATTTCAAAAATAATCACTTTTTAGTAAATAATTCAAAGTTGAGAAAGTTAAAAGTATGAAGTAATTCACATATTCAAAAGCAATATTATAATTTTATTTCAAAATTTGATGAAGTAAGCAAAGTATTTAACATTCAAGAAGAATAACGTAAATCAGTCTGCAAAATACTTAAAATTAGCAAGGGGATACTTTATAGTATACATCTCAAGAGTAGGGTTTATAATACTATTATGATAGATTTTTAGTTATCAAATAAAGAACTGAAAAGATGTTACATATGATATAATAGAACGGCCCATTGAATAACTGCTTTTTCTGTTAATTTAATATTAATTATACAATTTACTTATTGTTAAAATGGACAAATTGTAAAGAATCTATTAAATAATTATAATTCTTTTATGAAGTCTTTTAGATAAATCAAATCTATTTCTCTAGTTCTATTGTAGTTCTCTTCCAAATTAATACTAAATTTAAGAAGTATACTAGAAATACAAATAACTACTAAGCTGTAAACTCGAATAAACTATTCAATATTTCATTTAGCTCAGTTCTCCATTCTTTTTAGTTATCCCTAAGCAATAAAAGTGTTGGATCCCGTTAATTCCCTCCTCAAGTCATTTGCATTATTGCATAATCAAGCAGATTTAGTGAACTGCGCTGAGTTAATTTCACTTTTGCCGCCAGCCAAAAAAGTATTATCCCATGCAATCCTATCATCTTCATCGGGTTTCTTTTTTCCGACCCATGAAAAGCTCTCCACACCTGGCTGCCAGACTCCAAGAGACTCCCCAGAGACGCCCAGGTTGAATTTGCTGCCCACCTGGTTGGCGCTGTTTGGGGCATTGTAATGCACAATCTATAAGACATCAAGGCGAAAGTGGAAGTCCAAGTCGAATTGGTCACCAATTGCAGACTCACAGAGTTTTCCCTGCCCACCCTCCTCCTCCTCCTCTTCGATGTCCTCGAGCTGCGTTTTTATAGAGCAAATTTATGTGCTCAGCATTTGCATAAAACTAATTTTACCGAATGCCGAATGCGAACAAGAGCCGACAAGATGGCAAATGGTCGGCTTACATAACCGGTCGCCACCCAGACAGGCCAGACAGCCAACTAGTCCCCTAACTACTCCCCTACTCCCCTACTCCTCAACTAGTCCCCTAACTACTCCCCTACTCCTCAACTAGTCCCCTAACTACTCCCCTACTCTCCTGTCTACTCCCCTGACTACTCCCCAACTAGTTCCCTGACTACTCCCCTCAGTACCCGACTAGTTCCCTGTTTCCCAAAAGTCAGAGCAGAGATCCCATGGCAGACCCCGTAGCTGGATGATAACGCCAGATCTGTTTGCATTGCCAGTCTCCCCAGTCTCCACGCTCTCTCCCCTCTCTTCCCAGTCTCCACTCTCTCCCCTCTCCACTCTTCTCGGTTGGCTGTCCTCGCTCCGTCTGTTTGCGAAAATGGATTAGCGTGGGTTCACATGAACCGACCAAATGTTTGGGTTTCATAAAATCTGACATGTTTTTCCTTTCCCTCTCCCCTTCTCTCCCTCTCTCTCTCGCTCTGCTGTCTGCCTCGCTTCATTTGTCCACGTTGTATAAATATATATGTATGTAGGGGAGAGTGGAAACTTTTTGGGCTGCGGCCTGTTTACAAAAGTTCCCGCCAAAAGCGCGAAATTTGCAACGTCGCCTGGCGACACTTTGACAAAAAGCCGTTGCACGTGCGCTGCCACAGATGCCACAGTTACACCAAGTGGACCCCTCCTCCCTTCTCTTCTGAGTGTCGCCTACTTCGATGTCAAGTTACGAGCTCCAAACGACGACGACGACGCCTCGCACGGGCATTTTCAATTAAAAAGCGAGCTCGAGAGGATTCCAGATGGAGACGAAGGCGGAGCAGGAGGAGGCGGAGGAATCTGGCGCTGTAACCCGATACCCAGCAGCGAGGCCAACGCTGTTGCTCTCCGGCTCCCTACCTCCCTCTCCTCTTCCCCCTCTCTCCATCGTAGCTCTCGTTGTCTCTGCCTTATCTGCATTTGGCGCGCAAAATTTTGAACGCCCCACAAAGGCGCGCAGACAAATGCAGAGTTGCATTTTTTCCTCTTCTTTTTTTTGTGTTTGGTTTTTTGTTTGGCCAACTCGATTTGCGGTTGGCGCTGCGCGTGCAACACACAGCTGAAAGGGGTGAAGAGAGAGGGGAGGGGAGTGGAAGACTGGCAGCTCACTTGGAGCAGATTTGTTTGCTTTTGTTTTGTCGCAACGTTTTGTTTGTAAACAAGCGCAATGAAAGCAACTTTGCTGATGGCCCATTTTGTTCTTGTTCTTCCCCGTTTTTTTTCCGTTCCGTGGGGAACCTCAGTTGCGGTGAAGAGTTGCAACAGCTCAGGGAAGAGGGGAGAGGAACAAGGAGAGCTCAAAAGTCAGATGAGATTGCATTAGACGAGATTCCCTCAATAATTGGATAACAAAGGCGGCAAATGAGGTGTATTCAAGTGACCAAACAGGATAAAGAGAAATGAGAGGAGAAAAAATAGGAGACGTATAATTATTGGTGACATAAGTAAGGAGAAAAATATATAGGAGGATTTATCCTATAAGGAGAAAAATATGTAGGAGATTGCTTTAAAAAGTAAAGGTGAGAAGGTTCGAATTTTAATTGAATTGAAATCTACAATAAAAATAGATGGAAGACGAATAATTATTGGGGACATAAGTAAGAAACATGATTTATCCTATAAGGAGAAAAATATATAGGAGATTGCATTTTAAAATTAAAGAGCAGAAGATTTGGGTTTAAATTGAAATAAATTCGAAAATTTAAATAGATGAGAGACGAATATTTATTGAGGACATAAGTAAGAAACAGGATCTAAAAATATGGGAGATAAAATCGGGTTTAAATTGAATTAAAATCTAAAATAAAAAATAATAAGAGATTGGGACATAATAAGGATATAAGGTTTGCTTATAAAGTAACATACAATAATAACAAGAAAGGTTTAGGATAATGAATTGAAGTTAGTATTTAAAATAAAGAACGTAATATATTTGCGCGTAAATCTGAAGATAACTATAATACAAAAAAGTAAGTATGATATTTAAAGCAATGCGTTTTTATTTCTGAATTTAAAAAAGTTATTAAATTTCATATCTTTTGAAAAAATAAAGCTTAGAACTTAAAATTTGCCTTAGGCAAAAAAAATTAAGTCAATTAAAAAAAAAGTTTTAGATCCTACAAATATATACAGCAAATATTTATTTGTCAAGTTTTCATGAATAGAAGAAACCTCTATAAACATAATTAAGAATAAAGTTAAAGAAAAATTTTAAATATTATATTTAAAAAAATACTTTTTTATTTGTAAATTTAAAAATTTTTTATAATTTCTTATATTTTGAAAAGGTATTACTTAAAATCTAAAATTTGTTTTAAGCGAAGCAAAATAAGTCAATTTGAAAAAAAAAGTTTTAGATCCTAAAAATGTACTGCAAACATTAATATATCAAGTTTTCATAAACAGAAAACCTTATAAACATAATAAAGAATGAATTTAAAGAAAAAATTGCAAATGTTAAAAATGTTGTAAAAGAAGTAAAATAAGAAATCTATAATACTATATTATGAACATAAATTAATAAATATACTTAGCTGTGAAGACGTTAAATAAATACTTGATAACCTAACTCATTATATTTTAAACCTAGAACAAATGTATTATAATCTAAACTTGTTTATCTTTTAGAACTTAAGACAAATTCTTTATAATCTTATCTAGTTTATCCTTTAGCACAATTCGCAATTTTTGTGAAGCCTTCAAAAATCAAAACCTGCATATTTTCAGATGATTTCCTTCAAAAGATTAATTTCAAAACAATGGTTAAAAAATTCAGACATTTTCAAATAGTTATTTGCAGGGTATTTAGTAGTCGATCACAGCTGCTCACCCACAAACAGCTTCGTTGCTTTTTTCTGCATTTTTCTCATGCGAGACGTGCGTGGAAATTCAATGCAAATTCGCTTTTTATTAGCCCAGCTGCTTCTAGTTATTCAAGCTGCTCCCCGTCCACTTTCCCCTCCCTCACAACATCCCCTCGGATATCACCCCCACTTGCCCCCCGCCCCGCTTTGTGGCATGTAGAAGCTTTCTAGCTGCCTGTCACTGGTTTTATATTTATTTATTTTTGATTTGAGCGCCAGCAGCAGAAGCAGAAGCAGCAACGACAATGCCAATGGCCATCAGATCAGACCAAGCAGCATCCCCCCTCTATCCCCTTACCCACCCCTCTTCCCCTTTGCCCACTCCACT
The DNA here is from genome assembly GCF_009650485.2 of Drosophila albomicans. Lineage (NCBI taxonomy): Eukaryota > Metazoa > Arthropoda > Insecta > Diptera > Drosophilidae > Drosophila > Drosophila albomicans. The sequence goes on along the minus strand of NC_047629.2, from coordinate 42,472,906 downwards.
GATGTCGCTGACGTGTGCAGGGGCAAGAACTATAAATTTAATGTCGTGGCAGAAGCATCGACTTTGAAACGATTTGTTACGCATTTCGTGTCAACTATGCATAAAATATTGGAGCCACTGAAAAGCCACAGAAAAGCACACACACACACTTACACACACACACACACTCGCACACACGGCTGGAGAAAAAGGCAAAAACAAAGGCAACACATTGAACTAAAAAACTTTTCAATGGACATTTATCAAACGAGGACGCATAATTTACATTTTATTAAAAAATTTCTTGTAATGGCAACGAGTGGAGAGAGAAAAGAAGGGGAGAAGGGAGGATGTAAAGCTGATTTAGGAGGAGACACATGCATAGATGATAAAGGAATCGGCAAGCCGCAGACTGGGAATGAGCTATAATCAGGAAGAGAACAACTATTGAGGAATTTTGGGAGCGCGGAACTAGAAATTGAAGTAAAAGAGAACGAGATTATGAGCTGAGATATATGATACTATGAAAAGTTCGAACTGAAAAACTTAAATATTTAATTTAATTGAATAAAATTGAAGTAAAAGAAGAACGAGAGTATAAGCTGAGATATACTATGAAAAGTTAGAACTGAAAAAACTTTAATATGGCATAAGAAAATATTCATTGTAATAAAGTAAATGTTAATAATGATTATAATGATATATATAATAACTATTCAAACTCTTTTCTTTTTAAATATTAAATAGATTCACTTGAACATTTCTTTTTTAATATTTTCCTATAAAGTATATTAACAAAAATTTTCAACTGAATATATTTTACCCTACAATAAAAAAAGGAGAACATAAATTAATCTTATGTACATACAAATTAATTCAAAGAAATAACAAAATAGGTAAGAATTTTTCGAGAAAAAAAGTTCGAAAATTGTAGCATATGTATATGATATTAAACAATATTAAAAGAAGTTGAAGAAAATCACACTTATAATAACTTAAAATTAAGTTCAATCAATCTCAATTAATATGTAGAAATTCCTCAGAAGAAATAACAAAATAAACAAGAATTTGTTCTAGGAAAACAGTTTTAGCAAATATTATATTCAACAATATTAAAATGTGTAGGGATATTTAGAAAAGCATACTTAACTGGATAATAAATGAAAATAGGCTCAATCTAAAAAAAATATCTCAAAAAAATATCAAAGTTACTCTAAGAACAAATTTATTATTTTGATCATAAAATCTCAATAAATACGTAGAAATTTCTGAGAAGATACATATGATAATTAAAATACTATCTCAAAAAAATATCAAAGTGACCCTAAGAGCCAACTTATAATTTTGATCATACATAATCTGTTGTTTTCTGTATATGGGAATCTATGTCTATTCATCTTAAATCGTAGAAATGCAGAAATTTCTCGGTCTCCGTCACATTTGTTATATGTTCTTTAAAATCGATGCATGTTAAGATTTGAACCTTTATCAAAACTTCAGTAATATGAAAGAAATATAGTATAACTTTACATATTGAAAGCTTTATAGAATAGCCTAAAACATTACTTAGATAAAAGTATAATAATATTATTTCCTTAGGCATGTTTTTTAATATAGTTGTTCTTGAAAAGGAAACAACTTGTGATATACTTAATATACGATATATAGTATACATTCTTTTCGCAGAATCATATTTATTCCCACTTACATATGACAACATCTCTTCCCAGTTTCACTTCTCCTTCCAGGTTCTCCCATTCCCATTCAACTCACATGCTCCACATTTGTAGTGCAGGGTATCCCCAAGACAAGATTCGCTCTCATTCTAAGCTCTCCTGCTCCTGTTGCTGAAGCTGTTGTTGTCCTGCCACGCGACAGGGCCACAAATCAAACGAAATAGATCGAAACAAAAGTTTACAAAAATTTCAAAAAAAAGAAGGAAGATTGGAAGAGGAACAAGAACCTGGTCGTGTTAGGAATTTCTAAAAGGGAACCCTCCTCTATCCCCCTCTACCATCAAAATACGCCACTCAAAAAGGAAAGATGATGCAGAGGCAAGAGGAAGAGAGAGAAAAAGAAAAGAAAAGGAAAACTCACCCACAAGTTGCGTCTTGAGAAGCTTCTCACAGTTTTCACTTGCGGTTGCTTTTCAATGGCTTGTTAGGACTAGCTAAGAATGGAGAGAGAGGGAGGAGAGATGGGGGCTGAGGGGAGGCTGGTCAAACTACACCACAAATAACCACCGCACACATGAGTTCCCTTTCTCCTCCCCACCACCACCCTGAGGGTGTCTCCGGCAGTCGTCAACACGAAAAATGAAAACGCATGGGCACGAAATTTCCGCTTCCGTTTCCCGTTGCTGTCAAAGTGCCCAGGAGTGGGAGGGAAGGGAAGGGGGAGGGGGAGGCAGGCACGCCTCTGCCCATAGATGCGTAAAATGTTTCGGATGCCAAGTGGAGTGAGTGAGTGTGGGGAATGAGAGCGTGCGACAAAACTGGACAAAGGCATCGGCGCATGCCAAACAACAGCAGCAGCAACAAATGGTGGGGGGAATGGAGGTAGGGGGATAAGGGTAGGAGTGGCAAGGGGAGGGGAGGTAACTGTCCATTGTGGCGCACGCCATTGAAGTGCGGAAACGGAAGCAGCTCGAAAAGCGGGCGCCGGACGAGCGCCACAATCCAAACACAATAAGCGCTTCATAAACGCCATTTTTCACCAGCGTCAAGGATAAACACACGCACAGCAATTGGGTCAAGTTTGTGCAAGTGTGTGTGTGAGTGCGTGTGTGTGTGTGTGCTTTATAAACGGTTCGCAGTTTTTGCCACTTGAGACAGACAACGAGGCAGCAGACAATGAAGCCCACACACACATACACACACAAGAAGGAACAAGGACCAAGGACTCAGAGCTGAGAGTGGCCAGGACTACAGCGATGTAGGACTAAGGACTAAGGACGTCTTTCTTGTTAGTCATGTCGAGGCCAAGCAGTTGCCACTTGTCTGACGATTTTTGCGCCAGTTCCACAACCATAACTATTCCCTCCCCTTACTCTCCTCTTCGATCCCCTCCCTAGACAACCCGCTCTGTGGCGCTTTGTCCTCGCCTGTCAATTCGCCTGTCGCAGCATCGCATCCTGTGAATCATGCGTTGTTTTCACAGTTGACAATTTTCAATAATTGCCACGAGCACCAAGAGAGAGATGACAGCATGCCGAAGGAGCAGGGAAAAGAAGAAGGACGTGAGGAGGGAACAGTCAGGACGTCAGGACATCGGGACATCAGGACGAAGGCACAATTGAGTGTATGGACAATCTGTCACTTAATCAAATACCCTGTAAGCTTAAGACTGGGTCAGCTTGTCAATTGTAAGCGGCGTAAGTTGAGAAGGCGACAGCGAAAGGAAATGAAAGCCAAGATGCAGCAACGAGAGTTGAAAGTATGCTACATGAGAATAAAATTTAATATTCTTGAGGATTTCATATAGCTAACTTCCAATGAAGATGTTAATGGGAAATTTATTCTATATCTAAAAAATCTTATATCGATTTGAATAACTTTCTTTTCGGTGCTAAGTGAACTTAAGAGATAATTATGAACGTTTATGAGATCAAGTAAAACGACTTGAAAAATTAAAAGAAAAGCTGATGAAATTTGTATTTGCCGGTCAAATTTAGTGGACTGATAGAAAAGAATAAAGAAATTAAATATTCAAAATTGCTTAATAAAATTTACTTTTATAATCCTAATCAATCCTGTGTAATCCAATCAGTAAAATTTGTATCTAGAATTCAAATTGAAAGGACTATTAGTGCAATTCTTATATAAATTTCAAGTTGAAAAGACTTTAAAAAAATATGTAGAACAAGGAGTTTAAAAATAAAAAATTTCTTGACTTTATAATCCTTCCTAATCAATTATAACATATATGTAAATGAATGAGTTTAAGTTAAGCATACTTAAAGACAGAAAAAATAGTAAGCAAATTCCTTCTAAGAAATAAGAGTATAATAAATAGAGCAAGCTATACAAAAATTGTTTGAGTAAAAGGATTTGAGATACCAAAAATAAACACACGATTATAACAATAAAACACAAACTCCCTATATTATTTTCGTAATAAGTTCATTAATTGCAAGAGAAAGAAAAAGCGAGAGCTTAAAAAAATAGTTTTTTCGTCGCTATATAATCGAATTGATCTTTCGATAAAGTTTTACATAAAATAAAAGATTAATTACAGACACTAACGATTAGTGTTGGATAACATGAAATTAAGGAATATTTAAGTTACATTATAGACACAAACGATTAGTGTTGGTTCACATAAAATAAAGGGATACTTTCGCTACATTACATATCCTCAAGATGTTAAACGCCACGTAACATTTTAAGCATTCATTAAGTATTTGAGTAAGGATTATGTATTAAATACAAATGACAATCTAATAATATTAAAGACCAATTGAAAAGTCTTTGGTCTACCATAGTAAAACTAAATTCTTCATTAAATTGCTTTTTTGTTATTGAACATAACATAATTCCCTTCAAGTGTGATTCACTGATTAAAGCGACCCGCCAACTTTTCGATACCAAAATACGGCTCATTTTCGGCGATCACCTCTTTATTCGAGGAAAATTTATTTCCAGTAAGCATTAAAAAAGCAAGTTGAATTTAAAGAAAACTAACGTAAATTCTTTCCTTAAATTAGTTTTATTTCTATTTAGCCTTTAATAAATATGTGTAGCAAAGAATGGAATTATAAAAAGAATTTATCTTGTCTAAATGAAGTTACATGGCTTAACTTTAAAAGATTAAATGCTTAACTAATTCTTAATTATTACTAAATGTTGATTAAATTTCTCAGCTGACTTATTGATCTTACTTCCTTCAGGGAATTTTCGCATGGATTTGCAAAACTATTTCAAGTGCTTAGCTTAGTCAATGAAAATTGGGGAAATGATAGGAAAATAGGAAAATGATTGCCTCGGTTGCGTCTAATTATTTCTGTTAAACTATTCCGCCTACTTTCGGTTCAATTGTGGTGCAGTCAATGAGCTCTCGGTTGGTGCTGTGATGTGATGCTGTGGTGAGGGGAAAACTACGACAGGAAAATACGCGGTGGGACCTTTCAAAAGTCGCGCTTTTGTTTGCTTTTGATCTGTGCGAGTATGTGTGTGTTAGTGTGTGTGTGTGTGTCTGCCTAAAATTGTTTATTGAAGTGAATTTGAGAGGAAAATTGCTTTATATTAAATGAAAAGGGCGACGCATTTGGCATTATGGTTAAGAGCGGAGTAGTACAACAATGAGGGGCAAGGAAAATGAGGGAGAACGAAGGGGAATGGGGAAAGCGAAGGCAATGCCAACTGGTTGCCTTTGAGAGTCTTTTGCATCGCTTTTTGATGTCTCTAAGTGCTGTCATTGTCTTGGCTGCCCTCAAGGGGTTCCATATCGAGAGTTTTCCCCAGTTTACATTTTGCTCCGACATCTGGGCGATTTTAATGATTGAAAATGGAAATGGAAGGACGAAGGAGGGCAATATTTTAATTGGCTGGCTGAAAGTAAGTGAGAAAACGGAGCTAACGCAACACTCACGCAATTTTATTTGCGAATAGGTAATCGAATTATACCGCAAGATTGCTGCAAGCTATCAAATTTAATTGAGCAAGCGAATGCCAAGGAATCAAGCATCATGCTGTTGCACACACAGTGAAAACTCACTTGAGAGGACACTTATTCTTAGACGACGTTCGTCCGTCCAAGGGGAGTGTTGAGTTAAAAGAAAACAATAATTTTGTTAAAATCTTATTATAGAACTTTAATATTTATACTATAAAGGTGGTAGTTTAAATTCAAATTAATTGTAAATATACAAAAATTATAGTATTCATTTATTTGCAATGAATAAAATTTAATTTCTCAAAATTTTCACAAAGTTGTCCGTTCAATAAAGGGCCGTAGTTGGATTTTGTTTGAAAAAATATTAAAACATACTAAATTGTTCTGTAAAGTCTATAAAAACAGATGTTATGGGTAAAGTGTCCGCCTAAGAGAGGTTTACTTTATAGAGGGTTCCGCTAAAGGAGTTTTCTTTGTAGTTCGATATTAAGGGTCTGTTAATTTTTGTTGTAAAAGATTATTCTTATACTAGCTGTAAGTTAAGCGGCTGTTAAACTTATGTTAAAATATTAACATTACATTAGATTGACATTTTGATTTAAGTATTTTCATCAGCTTGTTATATTAAGTAGCTAGTATTTGCATACAATATTGATTGCTTAAGTAAATGATTAATTAAATTATAGTTTTTTAAGTTAGCATATTTTCGTAAACTTATAACATTATAATAACATCATCAATTTTTCTTTTTACAATGTTAAGTTAATAGTCGTGTTAAGTTAACATACTTTTTACTAAACTTTTATTATATAGTAACATTTAATATTCTTCTTTCCAATCTGTTAACTTAAAATTTTTCCTAATACGTATAACATTGCATCAACATAAAAAATTGTTCTTTCTACTCTGTTAAGTTAACATATTCTTTTAACTTATAACATTATAACAACATAATAAATTCATATTTTTTCTCTTTCTTCTACTAATTAATAGTCTGCATATATTTTATTAAACTTATTACATTATAATAACATAAAAAATTCTTCTTTCTAATCTGTTAAGTTAACAGTTTGTTAAGTTAACATTTCTCTTATCGGTATAACATTGTAACAACATAATACATTTTTTTTACTCTCTTCAGTTAACAGTCTTATATCAATTAGACAGATTATAACATTAAACAAACATTTGAAATCTTCTTTTTATTTAAATTGCTTAATTATACCTTATGGCATTTAAAACCAAACGCTGAATAAAAGAAGCTCATATTAAATATTTTATTATTAACATATGCTAAGTTGCTGTTAACTTAACAGTCTTAATTACTGTTAAGTATAGCCAAATGTTATAAGAAAAGTTCTATTCGACAGGAATTTCTATTCCTCATTCTCCCTTTAGATGGTTTCCTTACAATCCGTTGTTTAGTTATTCTTTTATCAAACACCTGTTCTGCTGACCTCATAAAAGCCTCATAACATCAGCTGTTATATTGAATAGAAAATCATTCTGCTGCCTAAATGATTTGTGTTTTCTTGAGGTGTTGCAAGTGGAAAGAAAAGTGTGAAATTGTTTTTCTTTCACTTGGTAAAATTCAATATTGTATGAAACCGCCTTTTTTCTATACAAATACTTGTATATTTATTTATGTTTTTTTTTTGTGTTGTATTTTGTTGATTGTTGTGAACTTTTTTGTTCATTTGAGTAACCCTCCAACTGGGCACTTCTTAACTTTTTCCGCTCGGTTATCCTCGCTTCGAGTTAGCATCATTTTTTCTTTTTTATGAAACCTTTGCTTTATCTTCACCAACAACAACAACAACAACCTGACGTTGCTACATTTTTCGATAGTCTTCCTCCTCCAGCAGAGTTTTATTTCATTCACAGTGCTGTGTAAATATTTTTTAATGCAAATAAAAGATAAGCCCAGAAAACTCTGAAAAGCAACTCCCACATCGCAAATGCTCCTCACTTCATTTGTCTAGTGGCATGACGTTGCACTTTCACTTCACTGGATGAGAGGGGAGTGGCAGAGAGGGAGGAGAGCGAAGAGAGTGGGAGAAAAATGCCACTAAAAAAATGGTAAACGTAAATCAAGATAATATAATCACAGCTCTAAAACGAATCGAGCGAAAGACATGCAACAAAACAGCTGCCTTCGACTTTGGCTTCAACTTGGGGCACCTGCAGGCGCTCCCCCTTCCCTTCCTCTCCCTCTTCGTGACTCCTCCTGCCATTGTCGTCGGCATCCATAAAACCTTTTTATGACATGCAGTCAAAAAGGCAAAGCCAAAGCCAAACAAGAAGTCAACTTGTAATCTTTATTGCAGATAATGTCAAATCCATCCACTTGCCACAATTCCCCTCTCCTCCTCCACCTCCCCCTCTGGATGAGCTGTGTGTCCGTCGCCGTTGCAGTAACTGTTACAGTAACAGTTACAGTTACTGGCTAAACTTCTCTACAATTTCGTCTGCGATAACTTATCATCCACAAATTGATTATAGACATTTTTTTTTCTTTCGTTTTTTTTTTCGTAATTTCCAAAAGTTTTTTCCTCAATGAAATTCTCTGAAAAAAATGAAGAAGAAAAAAAACAAATTCTTCGTGATATCTCCACTTTGGCATTTGGGGAATTTCACTTATCAGTGATAAGCAACGCAACTGAAAACGCTGATAAGCAAACCCTGTGGAAATTACATTTCAGTTTTTTTTTGTCAGTGGAGGCGGGGAAAACGTTTTCATTGAAGCACTATTTTCATTGAGTAAATCACTAGACATTGATCAAATTGTTAAGCAATAAGTCAACTATGAAGGGGAAAAACTATTGCTCGAAAAGTGGATAGAGAAAAAGAGGGAAGAGAGAGAGAGAAAGAGTAAAATATGGCATCAAGTGTGATGTGTAGTCAGAGATATAATAATTTCACTAATAAATAAAAAATCTGTTTCTGGTTAATTTATAGTATGAAATACAAAAGTTGTAAACAAGCACTCTAAAGGTGAATAGCCTTAAAGAAGTTGTATTAAAATTTACGACGCAATTTTTGAAGAAATTTTGTACTTGAATAGTTTTAAATATAATTTTATTTTTTTTACTCTATGGTATATTTTGAATGGTATATGTTATGTTTGAATATGTTTGGTATACCAGACTCTAGTTTATTGTAGTATTTTTGCGGTACATTAATTTGGAATATTTCACGAATAATACCTCACTACTCGTACTTTTATTTACAATGGGTAGCAGATATCTCTCAGTCGAGCAAAGATAACAATTTTGGATGATGAATACTGAATTGAGTGAGAAGAAATTCGAAAATATTGAGTTTATATTATAAAAATTAGTGCAAAATATTAAGAAAAAACTCATATAAAGTAAGAGTTAAGAGAAGTTAACTAACATAACAAAATAAAGAAATGTAATTAATTGGAATTACAATAATACTATAGTATTAAATGAAAAGGTAAGCAAACACTTTATTCTTAAAATACAATTTGGAGTAGCTTTAGTTAAGTCTCAAGCTATTATATTATATATATGAAATATTATATAGATATATATTGTTTTCCACAAGATGTTAATTATTATAGAGAAATAATATTTTATTATTTAATGAAATCAACAAAAAACTTGTAATTGATTTTATAAGAAAACTTTTAAAATATAATTTAACATAAAATAAATAGAGTTTTAATAGTTTTTATATTAATCATTAACATACATAAGTTGATGACAAAATACAGAAAATGAAAGTTTAATGGAGGAAATATTTGAAGCTAAGCAAATTTATTTTAGCTTTTAGCAAGTAATTAATTATAAAAGGAAAATAAACGGAGTTTACTATTGGAAAACTTCTACTTAACAGTTCTTCAGGAGCTCATAATTCAAATGACTGAGAAAAAAATATACGTTTTGTTTGTATGTATTAATTTGAATATTATGTTCCTTCCATGGTTTATTTTCATTAAGAGATTATATCGGTATTACATCATCTTTTTTCTCTTAGTTAAAACAAGTGCACTTGAAAATATCCCTTTATTTTTTAATAAAGTGTTCAATCGAAAAATATAAATAAAACAACACGTATTTCATTAAATAAAATGTACTTTATGGAGGAAGTCTGTCTAGTTTAAAGCTAAAAGTGAGCTCAGCTCCGAGACACAGATTTTATAATATATAGCAAAGTTCTTCATAATGTGTTAAATTAACATAGTTAAATTCTTTGTATTTTATTTCTTTATATATTTCTCTTATAATTTCTTCATTTTGTTGTGGTTCTTAAAGCCTTCAGCACATTCAACATGTGCAGTTGGAGAACCGCAAATGAATGAGGCAGCCACAAAGCTCATCTTAGGCTAGAGGCTCTCATCATCTATGTATGCAAAAGTGTGTGTGCCAAGTGTGTGTGTGTGCTGGGTGTGTGTGTGTTGTGTGAGTTGTATATGTGTGTGTGTGTCTGGTGTACAATTTGAACTAAGCGACCATTTAATGAATTTTTAAAGCGCAATTTTAATCAATAGCCGCCTGCTTTATTTATAAACAAACAATTTAAGTGAAGCTCGCAGAAGCCAAGCTCCCTTTCTCTCCCTCTTCTCCCCCCTGTCCCCATACTCTTTGCATGCCACACGTGGTGGCAAGAGGGGCCGTGCCTAGGCATGTCATAATCAGCTACCATGAAAAGTCCTCACTCGACGTCGAGTGGCAAAAGTGGTGGAAGGGTCCAGCTTCGAGGATAACGAGGATTGCTCCCATGTGTAACACAAAGGCAAAGTCACAGAGGAGAGGGGGAAGGGAGGAAGGAGTAGGGGCAGCATCACATAAACTGCGAGTATTAAAATCGTTTTAACCATGCAAAAACTTTTACATAATCGTTTGCCATGGCATATCAATAAAATTTGCATAACGAGAGTCGAGACGAAAGTCGAAACCTACCGCAAGACATTAAAGTAGCCAGAAGTGGTGGCCACATCCGCCTCCTGTCTCCCGCCTCCTCATTCAGGATTTACACATCCTCCACACACACATCCTCAAACCATATCGAATTGTGTGCTTCGTCCTTCTGACAGCTGTCGCTGTGCAAAATGTCAGCATTTCTGACTGCCAGATTTTCGTTCTTGTTGTCGTTGTCGTTGTCCTGTGTCCTGTGTTCGTTGTCCTGCCTGTTGTCCTGCCTGTTGTTGTTCCCCGTTGTTGTTGCTGTTCAATTCGCGGCTTCTTTATGCTCGCGTCTGTGTGATTTCTCTGCACGCCGGGCTCGCATCGTTGGCAGTCGAAAGCGCAGTTGGAATGCGCCCAATGTCCACCTTCCTCCTCATCCTCTTCCTCTTCCTTCTCCCCTCCTTTTGATGGACATGCAATCCCGTGTGCGTTGCTTTTGTTATTGCCTGCCCCATGGCTTGCAACATGATGGAAACGCTGAGCGCGCGCGTTTTCATTAATCGAAAATTCGCGCCAAAGTCAACGCAACGTATACGCAACGTAGTCCCCAGTCCATTTCTCTCCCTCTCTCTCACTCTCTCTCCACAAACTTGCTGCCACAAAGCAAACACAACACTGAAATTCCAATGGGCCTCTTTCCAATGAGCAACAAAAAAAAAATAACCAAACAAAACAAAACATAAAAAGGAAAAACCAATCGATATTTTTCCACCGCCTTTTTTGCTCCCTCGCTCTTGCACAACAATTTTCAGCTGCTGCTGCTGCGCGGCAAATCGCTCGGCTTCTCGGCTCCACACACACACACACACACACACACACACACACACTCACATCCCTCTGTTTCCCATTTCTCTATCCACAACATTCCTGCCTCACTTGCCACAATTCCCACTCCATTTGCTTTTGGGTTGGCGCCAGCTTCTACTTCTGCTTTGCCCGCGTTTCTGAGCGCCGTTTATCCTGAATCCTTGGCGTGGCCATGTAACTGTAAATGTCCGCATAACACTTGCTGCCACTGCAACTGCAACTTCGATTGCAACTGCAACTACAATTGTAATGAGATAGCTCTCAATGAAACCGGATTTTTTTAGATTCACAAGTTGCTTTCTTTTGTCGCCCACTGTTGCACACTGTGCTCAGAAGTTAACAGTTTGAAAAGCCAAAGTAACAGGAGACAACGATTTCTGAATACTGCATGAGCTCCCATAAAAACATTGCAAAAACATTCGCAACGCAAAAAATGATGAGAAATAACAATTCCTCAGCAGATCCAAAGCTCGATTTTGGTTGATATTAAATTGTATCTTTTGTGTAACTAAAAACTCTACTTACAACGTTTTCTAAATTATAAATACATTTAATCACATTAAAATATTATTCAATGAAATTTAATATATCAATCTATTCATTTATTTTCTACATCAATAAATAACAGTGCTGTTATGAGAATAGAAGCATAAAAATATAATAACATTTGATATTAAACTATGAGAAATAACAATTCCTCAGGCAGATTCATAGCTCGATTTTGGTTGGTATACATTTTTATTTCTTGTATATATAAATTATTAAAAATATTTAATCACATTAATATATTATTAAATCAAATTTAATCTATTATTATTAATATTTTCCTTTATTTCTTATATTAATAAATAAGAATGTTGTTATGAGAATCAATGCATAATAATATAATATATTTCTTTTTTACTTTTTACTAAAAACTAATTTTAAATCTTATATTAAAATACGAGAAATAACAATTTGTTAGCAGATTCAATTATTGCTTTAAGTTGTTATGCAATGGCATCCTTTATTTAACTTTTTACTGACAACATTGTACTAAATTATTTAAAATTTGTAATCACGTTAAAATTTCATTCATTTCATTCGATTCTATTTAAATTTACCAAAAATAAATACCAGTATTGTCTTTTTCAAAGCTTGAAATATATGATATATTTCTTAACAACTTTTTACTAAAAACAACTTTTTATTAATTTTAAAAAAATTATATCACATTTCGTAAAATTCTATTTCGCACTTTTGAATATGTTTGTATTATCATAAGATGCCAAATTTATAAAAGATTTAATATAAGACTTAAAACATTAAACTACTTTATGCTTTTCCACTGTTTATTTATTGTTTTATTTTATTGTTTATTTAAGAATAAAACAAGTAAGAAAGCTAAACTCGAGTGTGCTCGACAGTAAAATACATGCGTTCCATTTTGAATAAAAGCAAAACAGTATTAAACGCAAAGCAAAACTGTATTAATATTAAAATATACTAAATTAATACTCAAAATACTAAAATACTCAACGGACTTCATTCGGTATATCAACATAGTGATACATTTAAAATATACCATAGAGTACAAAATATACCAAATTTGAAGCCAAAGCAGGAATCTTTAATACTGTGGTTGGTTTTGTATGAACCAAAAATAGCGACTTTAGTTTCAAAATTACGCTTGCTTTAGAATTTGCAACTGATATTTTATTTTGAATGATTCTTATTTATTTTTATTATAGATTCCATTATTTCAGAATATTTTCTCTACCTTGTAATAATTGTATTTTACAAATATTTCCTCTCAAAGACTCCCTATAAATCCTAAAAGCTGCATTCCAAAAATTATTGTCCCATTTCTCAACTCCCAGTCTGTCTTTTCGCTCATAAAAGAATACTACAACTCATAGTATGATATTATTCTCTATTTTATTGACTAATTCGGAATTATTAATTTTATTTTATTTAGCTCCCAAAATTATTGAACTTTTTGTAATATGAATGTGGTTTAAAACATTGCCCTAAAAGCTGCATTCCATAAGTTATTGTCCCATTTCTCAACTCCCAGTCTGTCGTTTCGCTCTTTTATCCCTTCTAACACCTCGTAAACAACTACAACCCATAAAAGAATACTACAACTCATAGTAGTATACTCTATTGCCCAGTCGTAACTCTAAGATTCATTCACAAGGCAAAGCCAGCAAAATGTGGCGAGTGTTAGTCGTAGAAAAAGATGTAATACCAAAGCAGAGCGTCGAACATCGACACCTGCGTGTCAATGCTGAGCGCCGATGACTTGCCAAGCTTATCTTGTAATTACATCAAGGCATCAATTTGCACTGCCCAAAAAAAGCAAACTAAGCGATGCTCAAAGAAACTTCCCTCCTCCACCCGAAAAAAAACATGAACTGAAACAAGTAGAGAAAAAGAGGCAAAGAACAACATAACATAAAGTAACAAAAGAGCTTTTGCAACTCTTTGCGAAGAGGAGGTGAAAGTGTGTGCGAGAGCGAGAGGAAGGTGTATAGCGTGAGGAGTGTGAGCAGCGCGGGGGAGCTGCGAGTGCAATGCCCTGCTTACGGCTCTCACAGCAGATACGAGAGACAGCAACAGCAATAGCAACAACAATAACAACAGCCATAGAGAGCACGCTCTCCTTGTCGTCTGTGCGCCTGTCTTGGTGCTTATCACAAAACCTAAAAATTCAACCCCCAAAAATACACACACACATACAGAGTGCAAACACACACGCAGCACAAAAAAAAAAACAACAAAAAAAAGGGCGCCGAAAATTTTGCAGACAACTAAAAGCTTTCATGAAACTAACGTTCGTTGGGTGGCTTTGCTTTTTGGTGGGTTGAAGAGGGGAGCAGAGGGAAGGGGACTGAGCACTGATGATTAGGGCAGATGTCGAGTCACAAGGATGTCGTCTGCGTGGGAGCAGCAAAGGGAGGAGAAGCAGGGAGGGCAGCTGTTTACATCAACGGCAACGGCAGCGGCAGCTTTGGCATAGAGCCACACCCTTGGGCTCTTGGGCTCCCGCTCGCTCCCAGCTGCTGCTCTGGCTTCTGCTTCTGCTGCAGCAGACGTCTTTATGGCCCGCCGCCGTTGTTTTCCACGCTCGCGCTGACTGTACTTTGTACAATCGTTGTTTGAGTCCTTCGTCCTGCTGCTACTGCTGCTGCTTTCCTTACGCTTCTGTTGTGCTTTTACAAGGCGATGCTGCTGCTTCTGCCTTTTAGATTTGCATTGTGCTCAGCTCTCAGTTCACTCTCTGTGCCACGCCTTAAAACTTCGACTGCATTTGAGCTAAGATTAATGCCAATTGGGCGGCACAACAATTGATTTCCTTATTTATACAGACTGTTCTTCTCTATTTTCCCTTTCTCCCTTTCTCCCTGTCTCTTTCCCTTACTTCACTTTGTGCGTTGACAAGTTGTTGCCGTGACAGTTAATCCCTCTGACTGTGTTTTTTTTTTGTAGGTCCTCTCGCGTTTCCATCGATGGGGCATCTGCAATTACTTAGAGACCCCGTTTCGAGTTATGAGTGAGTTAGTTGATAAGGGGTTGAGAGGCGAGGCGAGGCGACAATTTCCGGACTGCCTTTGACAGGGTTGCCCTGACACACACACACCTGTCAGCCGCTCTCAACTTGTCTCGTGTCTCGCGTAACTCTAGACAACATCAAGGTGCAAGGATTCGCAAAAAAAAAATATTAAACCAACGACAACGTAATTGACAGCTTATAATTAAAAACAATTGAGGGATCGTTGTCCTGACAACACTCAAGTGTTTCCTTTTTTAATGTTTCGGATTAGAAAAAGAGTTGTGTGTGGAGATTCCTAGAAAAATAAAGACAGGTTTTATTGCTAACTATTATAATTTAGAAAAGTGTCAATAGTTTTTGTTTTTTGTTATATTTTTTGAAAAGAAATTTGACAGTTTTTAGTTCGTTTTAGTATGGTAAAAGTTTGGTCATAATAAACGTTACTGAAACCTCACCATTTTATTTTTAAGCATTCCGCAATTTATAATTGCTAGAAATTAAGGAGAAATAAGGAAAGAAAGATATTTCATATTTAAAATTAAGTTATTATTATAGTTTTTGTATACTCCTTTAATATACTTTGCTGAAACTTTAAGATTTTATTATTAGCATTACTCCATGTTTATAACTTGTTGCAAAAAGTAAAAGATATTAATAGTAAACTAATTATTATTTATAGAACTGACTTTTGTACATTCTTTAAATAAAGTTAGCTGAAACTTAATTCTTTCATATGGACATTAGGTTCTTGATAAATTTGGAAATATTAAAATGATAACAAATACAGAAAGAAAGAGATTTAATTTATCTGATCACAATGTTTAAGTTCATTCTATTCTCTAAACTGAAATTTCACAGTACTCCATAAATCTGTGACCGAATCCTTTTACACCATTCTGTTCTATTCTGAGTCCTTTGAATGTAAAAGGACTCTAGCTTCAATCTTCAAGCAATCAATCAAAAATCTTAAAAGAATCTAAAAGGTGAATGTTCAAAGTTTTTAATTATAACTATTATAGGTCATAAAACTGGAAATAACTTTTAAGGATTCCTTAAAAAACGGTGCTTAGACTTTACTGTTCCATTCCCAGAATTCCGCTCTTAACAATTACAAGCAATTAATTAGCTAAAATTAACATAAAACGGTAGCTAAATACTTGACATGCAAATTTAATTTTATATTATTTCTACAAACAACGAGATTTCAACAAACAACACTGAAATTGTAAGTTGACTCCTTTTTATGTTCCATTCCACTCGTTTCACCGTAAAAGATGTCGCGCTTAAATATTTGAACAAGCTACCGAATCAAAAACCAAAAAAAATCAACAATAAACAAAAAAAACTGCGATGAAGCTAACTAAGAATGAAAAAGAAATAAAAATGGGAGACGAACAAGAACAGCAACAAGAACAACAACAACAATAATGTTACGGCTAAGGCATAGAAGACGGAACGGAAAATGGAAAAGCGCAGGCGGAAAATCATATTAACAGCAACCGCAAAAAATGCCGTGGCGCCTTTGATGAAAGGGTTTTAGAAAGCAAACAGCAGCAAGAGAGGGAAAAAAACATATTCGAGGGGTAGCAAATTGGTTGGCATGAAGCTGGAACTCGATCCCTGAACAAAAAATAAACTGTGAAAAAGCTGAAATGAAAAAAAAAAACGAAAAGAAAATGGTAAGAAAAATGTCAAATGAAGCGCGCGTTTTGCATGTCAAAGCGGGCAAATAGCCAAGAAGAAGAAGAAGAAGGTGAAGATTGCTAGCTAAAAACAGAAAAAAAAAAAAACAAAAAACGAAGAGGTCCTGAAGAGTCGATAGCTGTTGAGCCCCTTTGAGGAGTTTGCGTTGACACTTGACTTTAAATTGAGCAAAGTTCTCCTTCAACCTGTCGTCGTCGTACCCTCTCGCTCTCTCCTTCATCTCTCCTTCAGCTCTCCCACCAACTTCATTGCCATTCCGGGCGTTTCACGTTTCCTTTAGGAAAGAAACCGCTGCATACTTTGGGGCGAAGGCGCGTAACTCGCATCCTGGGCAACTCGATGAAGAAGCTGCCACAGCATCATAAATATGAATTACGTGTAGAAAAATGCTGCTGCACTGCTGCAAAACAATATGGACAACAATAAGGAGCGCAAAAAAAGAAAGCTAAAGACGGGAGAGAAAAAGAAAGAAATTTGCGCAAAAGTTTAATGCAATTTTTTGCGCAAACAAAAGCAAAGGATTTACTTGCGAGTCCTTGTTAGTCCAGCCCCGGACGAAGTTTACCAAGCCCGCTTAGCTTAGACCAGCATCATACTCTTATTTAGGGGCGTGCCACGTGCCGCATGAAGCATGCCACATGCCTGCTTATCCTTATCCTCGCTTCTCTTCGCTCTGCTTTGCTTTGCTTTGCTTTCGGTTTTGGCTTCAGCCCAGGTGGCCAATACAAAACTGCAGTTTTGGGAGCTTATGAACTGGCGCATTAACTTTGATGAGATTTTTATTGCAGCGGAACGAAATTGGCAACATGGGAGAGGTTAGAGCCGTGTATTCGTAGCACAATTGTCGCCCCGTTGTTGCAACACCAGCAACCAGCAACAGCAGCAGCAACAACAACAGCAACTCGTCTAGTTAAATGAACACTGAACATATTAAATGTTATGGCAGCGGGGGATCGGCCATAAAGCGACCGCCGAGCACTGAATCGAGTTGATATAACAACTGCAATTTAGCTGCGTCTTCAACTCATTCGACTTAATATTAAACACAGCTGAAGTTTAGCAAAACACTTCGAGAAATGTAGAAATTGATCTTTGCTAGCAAAGAAGAACTCAAGATGGTATTGAAAAGTTCTTTAATAAACCAATGATAGATCCAAACTCTTCTTTTCACTTTTGAATAAAAGCACACGCTGCGTTATTTTGACACATTGATAAAATACTATTTTTTTCACTCTCTTCTTCTTTATTTACAATAAGTTGAACAATAAGTATATTGTATAATTAATTATCATTAAATTAACAAATATATCTCTTTTGCAATGAGCCCTGCTATTTTATTTTTTAAATACAATTAAAAATAAAAATTATAGTTTTAAGTTAAACAACTTTTGTTGACTGTTACTAAATATACATTGAATTGAAATTGTTTGACTTTAATAAATACCATATTAAATAAATGCCAGTTCATATCTGAATCACAACTAAAACTATGATATAAAAGGTAGTGACAAATTTTAAAATTATATTTCAAAATTTATTTAAGTAAGCAAAGCACTTTGTTGCTTTGATTTCCAATAACATTTTGTACTGGCGACAATATTTTGTAAGGATTTTATGATTTAAAATTTGTTCTTTCATATAAAACTCAATACCTTAATGTAATACATGTGAAATATTAAATGACACAATTGTACATTATAAGTATTTTCGTACAATATTTTTAAAGGATTCTCAATTAAGTTCTGAAACCTTACCAGCATTCAAAGTTAAAATAAACTACTAATTTTGGATACAAATATTTGCAAAATTAAAGAACAAGAATTTTTATTATAAATAAAATTAAATTAAAATCTCTTATAATACATATTACATTATCGAAAAAATAAATATAAGAATTTGTAATTTTTTTCTTTTTCAATACTTTAAAAATTGTGATTTTAATATTTCTGAAATTTTAAGAAATTTACTATTATGTATGTATGGTAGATAAATAGATTATATTTTCATCAGTTTTTTACAACAACTTCTTTCACTTAAGTTCTACAAAGTTAAGCATTCTATTTGTCTTTGATAAAAGTTTCTGAGAAATAAAAGAACAATAATTGTTGTTCAAATATATAAAATTGAATTAAAACCCTTAATTATATAAGATCATATCGAATAAAAAGATAAGAATTTGTAGATCATAACTTCTCGAATACCTTCAAAATTGTGAACTTAATAATTCTGAAATTTAACAAAATTTACTTTATAGATAGATTATTAGTTTTTATAACAAACTTTTCATATAGATTAAATTTCAATAACTTTTTGCTAATGACTTTATCATTGTTTTTTAATTTCTTCATTTTATGGAAGAAGTCAAATTCAGAAATTTTTGAAGAATGTTTTCCACGATTCAAGAGATTCAATATTGTAACATTCTGTCATACATGATGAAGAATTTATAGATATTATTTTAAAGTAATGCGTAATATTCATGCAACAATTTTTGATATATCATAGAGAATAAGCCATACAATTTCAAGTAATAAGTTCATACAAAAATCTTTGCTACAACATCAATTGAATTAAATATTCCACTTAAGGAAGCATCTGACAGCAGTCTTTCATCGGACCACCCGAGAGTTACATAAGAAACGTTTATGAAGAGTATAGCGAGTATTTGCTCTGCCGATGATATCTCAATTGTGTCCGTTTCCCACCAGAGATGATCAGAGGCCAAGGCGAAGCAGAGGCAAAGGCAAAGGAATGGAAAGAGCAAAAGCAAAAGGCTGATGACCGTTGCATTTGAAAGTTTTGAATTGGCCTCTGACAGCAGCGTCAGAAATGAACAAACGCTCAACGACTTGATTGAGCGATTGCAGGCAGCACACACACACACACACACACACACCACGAGTGATTTGTTGTCGTATGTGTGTGTGTGTGTGTGTGTGTGTCTACACAACAAATTCAAAAATCAAAATCAAAAGAAGACAAAAAAAAAACAGAACTTGCAACACAACGAAATTTTTTTGTTAATGCGACGCGCGGCAAAACTTTTGTCATGTTGTATATCATATTTTTTTCGCTTCTTGTTGTTTTTTCGGCTTGTTTGTGTTGTTGTGCAAGTTGTTGTTGTTGTTGCTGGCTGGTTGTTCATGCCTTAACTGACTAATTTAGTGGCCGGAGTTCAATGTATTTCATAAATTTCGACTAAACGCTCAAGGACAATGCGTCGGTATCGAATATACCACGGGAAGTCGTTGTTGTTCCCCTCTTGCTCTCTCTCACTCTTGCTCCCTCTTTAACTGCCGTTTGTTTGTGCATACTCACTCACACACATACTAAGGCGCAAAGTGCACAAAACGAAGCAAAGCCTCGAAAATATTTTGTGTGTGTGTGTGTGTGCAGATCGTTGACTTTGAAGCTGAGCTCATCTCTCAACTCGAGCGGAAGTCATAACGGTCAGAGAGCCAACACTGCGATTAGGCAGACGACAGAGAGAGAACTTAAGACTGAAGAGAGCGCCAGAGAGTGCCAGAGAGAGAGTGTGGAATAAGAAGAAGTAGAAGAAGACGGTGAACAAGAACAACAACTGTGATTTATGTATGCGAATATGCGTATTTTGTGTGCAGCTCTCAACTCGAATGTTGCGGTTCTTTCTTCTTGCGCCTTTCTGCTTCGCTTAGCGCCACAAAAGTTGGGCGTCTGCTGCCACTTCCACTTTATGAACATGCCCCCTTGACTCACACACACACAGACTCCCCTTCTCAACCCTTCCTTGCCCCCTGGGACAGTGTGTCTGCAAATTTCATTGAGCGCCAAGCGTCGAGTATCGGCAATCAGTAATTAATGGCTTTGTCAGTCTGCACAACATGTGTATATCGGCTAAATATATATCGCTATACTTCTCCATCACAGTTGTTCTTCTCTATAGCGAATTTTGCCTATGTCAAACTTTATTTCTGAAAGTGAAACTTCAATATTCATAATTCAGCTCTTTTGTTTTACATAATGCTCTTCATTATTTGCTGATTCAACAAAAATCTCGAAATGTCTTCAGGCAATGTTTTTTGTGAGGTCATCAAATTTTGGGGTTCCCCTCTATATGTTTGGATTTCTTTTTCCGGTCTCGACTTTACTTTTCAAGAGGTTTATAGACTTATTTATGTGTTGACTTTACTCACTCTTGACTTCTTTACTAAATACTGAGTTTTATATTATTGATTATATATTATTCAAGAAATAATTTCATGCTTTCATTAGGTTTTCAAATATTTTGTATTTAATATTTTAAGACAAAAAATATATTATTTACTGGAATGTAAAGTTTTATTAAGCTTATTCACTTATTAATTTATTTCCTGACTTTACTAAATATTATCTTCTTACTATTTTGTCAATATTTCTTAAATTAACGCCATAAATTATTGATTTTTTCATATTAGCCTAAAGACTAAAATAACAAAAATGGAAACATCTTTAACTTCCAACTTTTTAAAGAATTTAAGATCACTTTTTTTGTAGACTCAAGACACGTTTTATTCTTGACTATTTAGATAATGATTTTAATTTAGAAAGTCTTAAATGCTGTACAACATAAAGTGAACGTTTATTGAAATAGAATTCATTTATAGATACATGATTCATATGTAGTAAATTGTTTAAATGATTGTTGTGTATGAATTTAAATATTGTTTTGTTTATATTGGTTTGTTTAGATCTATAAAAAAAATTAACGTTCTTTTAAAGCCAAGTTTTTGTTACTTAAATTGTGAATGTGATATCATAGGAAATTCATAATAATAATTTAACTCAATTTTACAACATTCATATATATAAAGTATATATTAATAGATTGATTACTTGACCAACATAAAAGATGTATATTCCTTGAGCATTCATATATATGTGTATTAAAGTATATACAATTTTTAAGTTAAAATATATTATAAGTATATTAAATTTAAGATGTATATTAAGGGAATATACATATTTTAAGATAAGAGAGTTTTTTTATTCCTTTAATATATTATATTTTTATCTTTTAACATAACAGATTTATATTCCTTTAACATTCATAACATTCATATCTTATAAGAATATAAATCATTTAAGTTGGTAATCAAAAATCAAATCTAATTGTAAATGTGCTCTTTAGTCAATGGACTGTATTAAATATATCTTATAGTGGTGATGGTATATATAAAATGTATTTACAAGCATATGTATATAATTTTTGATTCTTTGCATTTTGTCTGCGATCCTCTCGATCCGCGCTGTTCTTTTGCCCCGATCAAATGCTGGAATTTCGTTGATAGCGCCGCCAAACATCCTGTTGTTGTTGTTGTTGTTGTTGCTATGTCTGCGATTGTTGTTGCTGTTGTTGTAGTTGTTGTTGTTGGCTCGATTGTGTCTTTGGTCTTTGGTTTGGCATTTCGCAAACGTCTGCCCGTCTACATATCTGAGTGGCATGGGGCACAGACTGCGACTGCGACTGCGACTGCGACTGCCACAAAGACTGGGGGCAGGGTCTGAGAATGGGGATTGGAGCAGCGGCTGGGAGCGAGACATCGACTGGGTACACTTTGGGTACATGTGGACAGACATTGGAGGAGCATTTGCTTGCTATTTTTAATGTTGACACGTTTGAAGATCATTGACTCGCCTTGCAGACGGTCAATGTCCACTTTGCCCACAAGAGACCGAAGACAGATCAGAGAAGCGTGGAGAGTGCGGAGTGCGGAGTGGAGAGAACTGGCAATAGGAAACGCCATTGGAAATGAAAATGTGAATTATGCGCACAATGTGGTTTCGGTCTGCTGCTGGTGATGACAGGACAACAAGTCATCCAGTCATCCAGTCAGCCCAAGAATCGAGATCGCACGAAAGATCGTGTGCCAGAAGCTAAAACAATGCATTATGTGAGATCAATAGATCACGATCGATTTTGCACATCTTAAAAGATATCTTAAATGCAACTGAACCGCATATGCAACTAAAGTGGATTAAAGTGAATGCTGGAAAGATGAGTAAATCGATCTTCTTCAAGCTTCCACATTAAATGATCAATTTAGACTAACTAAAATCGATTAAAGTGAATGCTGGAAAGATGAGTAAATCGATCTACTTCAAGCTTCCACATTAAATGATCAATTTAGTTTAACTAAAATCGATTAAAATGTATGCTGGAAAGATGAGTAAATCGATCATCATTTCATTTATCACTTCATTTATCATCACTTTCATTTATCGTTTCTTTTAGAATAGTATAGTTCAAATTAAGTTTTCTTAATAAATGAAACACACATTAACTAAGTCAGTCAACAGGTATAATATATGATATGCTGATATGCATTTATTAAACTTTAATGTTTCGAATTATGGAAATACAAAAAATAATAAATGGTAAATCAAACTTAAGATGCATAAAATGTGGTACAAATATTTTTTGAATGTAACTTTTATTACCGAAATGATAATTGAAAATTACTCATGAACTACTAAAATAAATTAAGTTTAATTTGCTGTTTCCTTTTCATTTTATTGAAATAATACCTTTTTTTATTTTATAGTTACTATTACGTATTATATTATTTTGTTCAATAGTTGAGAGAATTTATTTTGAAAATGAATATATTTTTCATTAAATGATTCTTTGTTTAAGTTATTTGAGTTGGTTCTCCATTAATTATTTTTTTTTATAACTTATTTTATTTGACGTTATTTTATTATTTTGTTATTTTAACTATTTAATTTAATTCGCTAGTTCAATGCGAAAATTTTCTTTTATCATTCGACTATTTATGTTACTTTACTAACATTATATATAAGTCCCAGAATTAAATTTATTATGAAATGAAATATAAAATCTAAAAAATTGAAAAATTTTTTTTACAAAAATTTCTATATTTTATTTTAATTATCATTTTATTTAATTATTATCATTCATTGTATATTATCATAATTTATTTAATTTTAGTACACTTTTTAGCTTACAAAATTTTCAACTTCAACTTTATTTATCATTATAATATTATTTAATTTTTATTTGTATTGCCTTATCATAATGTTCGTTTTCCTTATTAATATTAAATCTGTTAATAAAATGTTAAATATAGATTTTATTTAAACTTACTTTTATTTTTATTTGAATTATCTTTTTCCTAATTGATTTTATATTTCAACTCATTCATTGATCTGCTTTCTGAACTGATCTTCCGTTGCTCTCGATATTTCAATTGGAGAATAATTTCGTGTTTCATTTTGGATGTTTCTTTTTTGTGGTATATTTTGATTCCCACATTAATCAAAAGCTTGCAAATTAATAAAAAGTTTACCGTAAATTCCCTCATCAAGATCAGTTGCAAATGCAATGCGATCACTTCAATTAGCCAAGGTTCTCTCAGATTCAGTTTGAGTTTTGAGTTTTGCACTCGTCTCTGGCTTTAATCGGTGTGTGTGTGTGTGTGAAGGCACTTGAGTATCTCTAGAGGGGGGAAGGAGAAGATTGTGGGGATGTTTTGTGGAGTGCAGTGACAGTGACATGATCCACAACGGCTGTCATAAATCTCACCTACCTTTGGCTTGCCACTTGATGGGATTGTTCCCGGAATCGCTTTGGTGGCTTACGCTTGCTTTTTAGTTGCTCAGACGGTCAGACGGGAAAACAGCTCTTCTTGGTGGTCAAAAGGAGCTCGACTAAAAAGTGCAAATCACTTCATTAATGCATTGCAAAAGTGCAACAGAAAGCGTGTGTGTGCGAGAGAGAGCAACAAAGCAAAGCAAAGCAAAGCAAAGGCGACCCCCCACTCGTTGTGGCAGCCACGCTGACTGTCTTGCCCCATGTAGCGAATTCGTCTCCGAGTTGCAACTTTGTTGCGCAAGGCTTCAAGTTTAGGCTGCACATCATTTGGCTTAATGGATCCACAGCAACAACAACAACGAGAACAACAACAACAATGACAGCAACAGCAACTTCATCGACTACGAAAAAAAAAGTTGCTTCTTTTGCGTTGACCCGCAAAAAGTTCGAAAACAACAACAACAAGTACGAAAGCTACAGTCGAGTGTGCTCGACTGTGAGATACCCGCTACCCATTTTGAATAAAAGGAAAATATTTCGGTATTTTTTTTAATATACCCAATATACTGTAAAAATACTAAAAATATACCAAATGGTATATTTGTTATATCGATATAGTATTACATTAAAAATATACCATAAACGGCATAATATACCCATGTAATTTATGTTTTTAATAACTTCCACAATTTTTATCTGATCGCAACCAAATTTTCAGGAATAACAATTACTTCAGTTATTATTGTATATACCAAAATTCGCAGCTCTAGCTCTTAAGTTACGCTTGTTATTCGATTTTTATGATTTGCGGGGGCGGAGGTGGGCGTGGCAAAATTTGAAATAAACTTGATGTGCGTGCAAACATAGTAAATGCTGTCGAAAAAAAATTATAGCTCTATCTCTCATAGTCTCGGAGATCTAGGTGTTCATACGGACAGACGGACAGACGGACAGACGGACATGGCTAGATCGTCTCAACTGTTGACGCTGATCAAGAATATATACACTTTATAGGGTCGGAGATGCCTCCTTCTACCTGTTAGATACATTTCCTGCCGCCACAAAGTTATAATACCCTTCTACCCTATGGGTAGCGGGTATAAAAATGTCGTCGTCTTCATTCTGAGATGTGTGCAGATATGCGGCTGCAACAATGTTGCATGGGAATGCGGCAAGCTGAGGCTGAAGCACTCCGAACTTCGAGTTCCAGTTGAAGTTACTCTTAAGCCATATCAGGCATTCGAGTATTTTAATTGAGTGCTAGTTATACGATTTCAGAATCAGATTCAGATTGAGATAGAGAATCAAAATCAGATTTGCCAAACACTCAATAGTCGATCATCATCATGGCCCGGTTAGTGGCATTTAATTGCTCTCACACATAATTTCTACAGTTAAAACGATTATCGCGCATTGTCATAGAAAGCAAAACGAAAGCAACACAAACATCAAAACACAACACAAACAACAACAACAACAACGAAGCGACCTCCCAAAAAAAAAGAGACACAAAACAAACAGCCAAAAATCAAAAAGCCAAAAGCAACGGCCACGAAAATTGTGTTAAGTATTTACACGCGCGTTGGCCATAAATGACAGCCAACAAGAGTTGAAGGCTAAAACACAGTTGCCCTACAATCAAACAGATATAGACGATCCATAAACAGATCTGTCAATCATCGTTCAACAAAAGAAATGGAGGTGGAAATGCCATTTTCCCAGCCTACAACTTTCTTTGATCATTTCAACTGATCTAAGCTCGGATAAAGATCGAAATATATCCATAAACAGTTCTAACTGTCCATCATCATTTACAGCTGCTCTAATAAACATTTTATTAATGCCGTTAGATGAATAGGAAATTTAATACTTAATTTTTTAGGTAAGCTTTGCTTCTATAAATCAATTAAGTGGTCATTGATTAATAACTGATATATAGTTGATCATCACTGTCAATAATCAATTA
Source organism: Drosophila albomicans (assembly GCF_009650485.2). Taxonomy (NCBI): domain Eukaryota; kingdom Metazoa; phylum Arthropoda; class Insecta; order Diptera; family Drosophilidae; genus Drosophila; species Drosophila albomicans. The sequence continues at coordinate 42,446,798 of NC_047629.2, read as the reverse complement.
AAATATAATAGTGATATATAATAGTGAAATGATCGAATTACTTACATTTTTACTATAGTTTCATATAGGAATGCTTGATGATTATAATAAATGGTATATTTTTGGGCGAATAGTATTTTGGTATTTTCTTCTTTAAAAAACTTAGTTAGTAAGTATTTTTTAAATAATTTATATAATTTCTATCTGTCTGCAACCAAATTATCGGGAATCAATTGAAAATATTTTCGATCTACTTACATATTTACTCTAGTTTAATATAGAAAAGCTAAATCTATATTATTTATGGTATATTTATGAGTCAATTGTATTTTTATTATTCAAGCAAAATCTCCTTCTATTACAGAATAAAGTGAAAACTTTATATTCAGATAGTTTTGCTTTAAGAATTGGTAATTGTAAAATTTCTTTTTAAATGAAAACTAATTCTAAATGTTCCAAATCACAAAGACTTGAAATTGTAAGAATTTTATATGTAGTATCTTTTTAAAATAAATGATATCTTATACCTTAAATTAAATATAAATATATAATATATAATTTTATTCAGACAGTTCTGCTTAATATGAATAAGAATTGTTAATTGAAAAACTACTTTTCAAATAAAAACGTATACTAAAAGCTTCAAACTATTAATACTTCACATCGTTAGAATTTTATGTGTAGAATCTTTTTGAAATAACTGATATCTTTTACCTTGAATCCCCGCTGCCAATAAAGCTTCAGTTAGAGCATTCCACAAACCGCATTCTCAAGCATTTCTCCGTCAAAACGCAACTGGTGGGAGAGCTAAAGTAACAGCTACAGTTTGAAGCTTCAATTTTCGTAGCTTAAATTGGACAAACGAAACATTTAAGCAAGGCACGAAATAAATAAAAAAACACACAAAAATACCAAACACAAAAAAAAGAAGAAAGAAAAGAGTAAAAACTCGAGCAATGAGAAGACAAACAACAACAGTAACCACAACAAATAATAAGCGATAAAATGTGAAATAAAATAAAATACAAAAAGAAAATATGTGAAAAAAGTAAAGTAAAGCAAAGCAAAGCAACGAAAAGAAAAGAAAAGCAAAGTCATATATAAAATTCATGATTATTACAGTAAGGTGTCATTGAAGGTGAGAAATGGGAGCACACGCGTATGGCCCCAAAGTCCAACCCCGACCCCGACCCCGACCCAGACCCCAACCGAAAACCAAAAGCCCAAAACCCAAGCTCGAACCCCAACTCCAATTGCAAACGGCAAGCCAAAAGCCAAAGACAAACACTAAAAACCAAAACCAAAACCCAAACACAGCGCACACAAATAAAAAACGAAGCCGAACCACAAAAGCCGAAGCCGAAGCTGAAGACGAAGACGAAGACGAAGAGGAAATCACTTGGGTTGTCACTTGGCATTGCACAGTGGTTGCGCCCATAGGCCATAAATCGAAAATTCGAGTTGAAAATAATTAGTCAAAATGTAAAGAATTTGTCTCTAAATTGTCCAAATTTTGTCATTGCAAACTAGTTTTTTCCGGAATTCTAACGGAACATTCTAAAAATAGAATGCAAAGTGTGAACACGTCTTCAATTCTGCTGCTGCAGCTGCGTTTAGTGAGCTTTTCGTCAAAACAAAAGTGAAGTTTAAAGTGGTCGGACGTTCGCAAATATTCACCAAATTTAATTATTTAAAATGCATTTTAAAGTTGAAGGTATTAACTTTAATAATTTGGTTTTATGAAATTTATCTGACTAATCAAATTTTATTTGTGTATTTTATAGCGATTAACCTTTTTTTGTCTATTTTGTGAACGTCTTTTTCATGTTTAGTTAAAGTTTTAATTGTGATGCCACAAAATGCCACAAATAATATGTATGTTAATTTGTTCGTCTGACTTTTAGGGTACTGTATGCCTAAAATCAGATGCAGTAGTTTGCCGATGTTAATATAATCGGAAAAATACTGATGCCATCTAGCGTTTGCCAAGGGAAAGTTTTTCTTTATTGTGCTTTTGTTTTGTCCTCGTCGCTCGTGTTTGTAATGTTTTTTTTAAATAACATATTTGTATTTATTTATTTCATAGAAATTCACTTTTTAGTTAATCTTGCTCTTGTTTCAATTGGAGAATTATCGGAAGAAGCAGCAGAGTCGCGAAACAAAGAAACTATATAGAAAGCAGACCTCACGAAAAATATCTCGAATTGCCACAAATACGGATTTAATTAATAGACTACTTTTGTCTTCTGATCCTTTTAATACAGGAGTAAGGAAATTACCTTGCAAATTTAAATCCAATTTAATGATATAAACGTTAGATTTGCTAAAAGAATTTGATTGACTGTTTGGTTTTTCTATGTTTTTTGATTTCATTGATGTTTTCTTATTTTTTTTTAATTTTTTTGTTATGGCCCCTAATTTGTTTACAAAATTGTCTAATTATTAAAGTATTTGAATATTACTTGAAACTAGTACTTATTAGTGTTTACAATTTTTGCTATGGTAGCTGTATGATATAGTTTTCCGATTTGGACTATATTTGGCAAGCATATATAAAACTGGTCCAAGCATACAATCTGTAAGTTTGGTTTAAATATCTTGAAAAACAAAAAAGTTTTTCATACTACATATTTATTTCTATCCTATCGTTCCTATGGTAGCTATATGATATAGACGTACGATATGGCCAATTTTTTTACTATGCATTTCAAATATTTTTTTAGAATTTTGGAAAAAATTTCACATTGATATCTCAAGGGAAAGTATTTATGGCCGCGGCTCCATACAAGCCCAACCACTGTGCATTGTAGGAACAAAAAATTACGAGTACAAGCTCAAAGAGCGACATGTGTAAAAGTGAAAAGTGTTTGCATACCCTGTAAAATACTTCAAGTGGAGAAAGGGCATGATAACAAGAGTGTTGGCAGCATTAATTGATGTGATCAATGAAACGCTCAATTTGGTTAAGAAAATACAATTCAGATTAAACATTAAAAGATCAATCTTAAGTCAAAACCTGATTAATTTTCAAAAGCTTCATAAACGAAATTTGAATTGGGTTTAAATATTATAAAAAACGATTTTGCTAAAGTGCCTTAAGAACAAAATCTTAGCTCCAATATTAGAATATTCTAAATAAATGCTTCAAGATTAAATACTATATCGATAATAATAACGGATATGAACGCAATTTTTGAAAAACTCAAAGCTAATTGAAAAAAAAATTTAATTTTTACTTTAATAAAAGTCCATTTTAAGTAAAAAATATTTAAAGCATTCTTGAAAGCCGTTTAATATTCCAAAGCTTCTTATGATTTATTTGACATTAAAATGAGCTTTAATAGTAGTAAAGCTCAGGGAAGTGCATATCATTGAAAAATCTCAAGATAAAAGTTTTTAATAGAATGATATAGATATATAACAGCTTCCCTATCAAGAGCTGTGTTTCAATAATCTTGCAATTAAAACACACATAATTATTAAAATTTAGAAAACTGCCAGCTTTCGCTTAATGAAACTTTCTTATAATATGCAGTTGTCTGAGCTGTACAAGTATTAAAGCAATTGAAAGTACATTGAGAATTATTTAAGAAAAAAGCTTTCTATTATAATGAAATATATGAGAGCTTAAAGTTAAAAGATTTTGAAAATCAAGTGATTTCAAGCTTGCGCTTAAAGATATGCAAATATTAGAGAAGCTCAAAGCTTCATAATGTGCTTTTAACTAATCGCAAAGCTTCCTAATATGATTTGGACTGAAATCAAAAAAAAGTGTCTCCAATATTTTTAGGTTTTCAAAATATTTTTGTATTAATGTGCTTTTAATTCAAAGCTTAAATAAGACTGCTGCTTATCCAAAACATAAAACATTTTCCAGAGTATTTATTCTTCTAAATTTATGGCTTTTTTTTTATTAATTAAAAGAATCTCTATTGGGAAATAAAGCCAGCTGATTACGTGCTGAGGATCGTGTATGTTAGCTCTAAAATCGTGTCGCTTTCGCTGTGTTTTCTGTTATTAACAATTTTCATGGCGCTACGTCAAAAGCGAGTAACTTAAGTATTTCCCCCGTTGGGCTCAATCGGTTTCAGAGGCAAAAGCAACGTTTTGTTTACCGACCACGCTGCGTTTTCATGAATGAATTTATGATGGCCCCACGGGTGCCCCCTTCTCCCTTTCCCTGTCCCCTTTCCTATCTCTCTCTTCGTGTCTATCGTCCCCTGTCTAGGCTCTGCCTTGGGCTCTCCGTTGAGGCTCTTTTTGTGTTTTTTGTGACTTATTATCAAACACGTAGACTCACCTCACACCTCTCTTGTTGTTTAATTTTCTCATTCCACGTTTCACTTGCTACTGTCGTCATTGTTGTTGTTGTTGTCTTTATTCATAAATTATAAAAAAAGCTATATAGAATTCTGGTCAATTGCTCGTTGAACATTTTATGAACATAAATTATTCGAGTTGTAAATTTTTCGAAATGTTTAATTATAAATTATTTATTGCATTTGATTTGAGGTGCGTGCTTCGCATTCTCAATCGCCAGCTGGAAACTCCCTCCATTCCATTCCATTCCGATCCCAGTCGAGTCGAGTGCTAAACAAGTCATTAGCCATAGATGTGACCGGAAATGGGCCAAGTTAAAAACGTCAACAACAAAAAATACAATACGAAAACTCAACTTGACAATCGAGCGAGCTTCTCACGATGTGAAATCGACCGGAACATTTAACTAAATACATTTCATTACAATAACACAATATTGTTCTATCAGCGTCTCGATTTTTCCCAAAATGAAAATGTCTCACAGCCCATTCGGATGTTTTTAATTGAGCTACAAATGTTTATGGTCTAGTTTTGGGGGATATATCGATAGCTTACAGTCATAGTTCCCTTCCTTCTGCTTTAATAGTTTCGTTAACGAATTTTTCATTTCCGGAAGGAATGAATAATACTGTATAATTGCTTATAGGCTTGCTCTAGCTCGATGTAAATATGAAAAATTTTTTAATTTCAACTTCCGTATCATTAGCATACAAAATACTACCCTAAATTTCATAAAAAGAATTATAGTTGATGTATGTTAATAAGAGTAGCATGGATTTCATGTTCTAACTTTCCCGTAAAGAGTCTCACTTAATCATATAAATATGATATTGATGATTGAATTCTTAACAAACAATTTATTTGACACATTTATATAAGTCTTTTTAAGTCTTTTATGAGGGCAGAATATGTATGTAGAAGGATCCCAGTTTCAACAGCCGAGACGATCTCAGAGACTATAAGAGAATATATAGACTATACAATAATATATCTAATAATCTGATATACTTTGAATGCAGTACTACATAAATATACCAAATATGTATATTTTGGCATATTTTTAGAATTTTTGTAATTAATAATATTAATACCTCTTTTTAATAGTAATTAATACCTCTTTTGTATTCACAATGAGAAACGGGTATCTCACAGTCGAGCACACTCGACTGTAGCTTTCTTACTTGTTTTAATCCGCACTAGTATTCTCTTTTCATTTTATTTTTCATTTCATTTTTCATTTAAATATAAATTTCTTTTTTTTAAACAACAAATAATCGACATATTTTTACGTTAATTTATATCATTTCAAATTTCTCAATTTTTCTTAGTCGATTTTGTTATAATAATATCCGCATGAGTTTCACATTCATGTTTTAACCTCAACTTTTCAAAGTTTTTATGATAAAATGTAATTTTCCAGATATAATCGTTAGCTAAATTAAATTAAAATTTGTTATATAAATATATGAAAAATTATTAATGATTTTATCTTAATTTCTCGAAATTTTTATTAAAATATAATATTCCTGACAAAAATAATAAGCTCAAAAATGAAATTAAATGTTATTGTTTTATTTTATGAAAAAATATTATTATTTTTTTTATTTACTTACTAAATATTTGTTATATCTAATGATAATACTGCAGCTTCCATATATTGAAAAGAAGCTAAATCAAAAGTATTAAATATAATGATGAATAAGTTTTATTAGAAGATGAGATGTCCACATATATAGTAAAACTTGAATGATTATTAAGAACTGCATTGCAGCTTTTAATGTAATAAATAAACGAATGTAAGGGAAAAGTAAATAATAGTCAACTCATAATTATTAATTAAACTGCAAACATAGTACTAAAAGCAAATGAAATGGTAAATGCAAATGTAAATGTAAATGTAAATAAAATTGTGCTATACGAATACGAATACGAATAGTTCTCCTCCCCGAAATTCGTATAACTGCAAATGTTGCCCTTAACTGCAAAGTGTAACTGCAGCAATAACTATTACTATTACTTTTACTATTAGCACTTTAATTACTCGTTTTTGTGTGTTGAAGTTTTTAGCTGTGGTTCGCCCCAAAGTGAATTGATTCCCAACACACATTGAGAGAGAGCGAAGGAGAAGAAGAAGCATCAACTTGGATGCGATGCAATTTCGATTCCCTCGTTGACAAACTGTGCAAAATGGAGAGGAAAACAACAAAAACAAAAACAGAAACTAGAAAATACAGAAATTCCCAATCAAAACAGTTTCCCGCTTAGCATTGAAGAAGGAAGGCAGAAAGAAGGCGTGGTCGAAGTGTGGAGAGTTGTAGTTGTAGTTGCCGTGGCTAAGGAGATAGCTGTAGCCATTAAATGGCTTGTCTAATATCTTTTAACTGCCTGGCAAGCCATTAAAAAGCATAAAGTCATTTAGTAATTAATTTTCATGTTCTGTCGACTGGCAGAGCCAACAGCCAAACAGCCAGGAGCAGAAAGCAGGACATGCTCGTGCCTAGGGCAGCTTAGCGCAAAATGGGGCGCGGTTCCCCACACACACACACACTCCCTTAACTGAGCATGTGTGTGTGAGTAACCGATAGTGATATTAAAGCAACACACACGCATGCAGAGATATGCATCTATGAGTAGCTGTCGCTGCTGTCGTTGCTGCTCCTGTGCCTGCCTTTCAAACTGTAGCGCAACATTTTGCATTTGCAGCCTCCACAACTCATATACACATCGACATACGTACAGTCAATGCATACTCTACACACAGTCCATGCATACTCCATAGATATACATACAAACAGTGCCGATGCATACTCTACACATAAACACAAGCCGTACTCTACACACAAACTCACATAGGCAATGCATACTCGTACTCTACACACAAACATAGGCAATGCATACTCTACACACATACTCGCACATGCAGGCAATGCATACTCTACACACAAACATACAGCAAGCCAAGGCATACTCTACACACACATATACAATACACCTTCTACACACACACACATTTTCGAATACACTCTCTACACACACATACACGTGTGTACTGTGTGCACTCGAAAAACGCGCCAAACATGTCCTACCTCGCATGAATTTCCAGTGCGCACGTCAGTTCAGCAAAATGCCGATGCCGTTGCTTCAGTTGCTTCATTCGCTGCCTCCTTCATTCACTGCTGCTGTCGCAGTCGCAGTCGCTGTCGCTGTCGACGTCGAGAAGAGAATGCAGCGGCAAAAAAGGATGCCGCCTTTTCCAGCTTCCAATACTACGAATTTTTACTACGTTTTATCGATCCGAATTGTGCATGCGGCGAGTGAGTGTGTGTGTGTGTGTGTGAGTGTATATGCACGTGTGTGTATTCTATGGATACACAGCGAGAAGCTGCTGTATGCCCAGCCAAAAGAGCAGAACAGAGCGAAACGAAACGAGTCCTGACAGAGAGGAAAGAAGTGAAAAAGAGAGAGAGCGAGAAAGTAGGGACTGGGAGCGAGGGAGTCTGGTTAGCAGTAGCGAGGCCGAGGGCGAGGCCACATCAAAAGAGCACCACCGCAGCAGCAGCGCAAAGAGAGGGACAACTGGAAGGGGGGAAACACTAGAGAGAGGGAGTAGGAGCGGGAGACTGCGAGAGAGAGGCAAGCATGAGTTAGAGGGAGGCTAACTCTGGCTAGCTCTGGGATGCTCTCGTTTCACTTTCCACTTGATTCCTTGCGCTTGACAGCCAAACACAGAGTCGACAGTGGGCGGCTGATTGGATGGGTGGCAGCAACTGTCGCTGTTGCTGCACTGTACTGCATGTGGCAGGGCTGCTGTGGCAAGAGCTCTGTGCTTGGCATTCCCTTGCGGCAACTCTCTATATACCTCTCTCTCTCTCGCTCTGTCGGCCATTGACCTCTGATGTCAAACAAAATCGGCGTGCACTTATTATATGCTGCAGTGATAGTGGTCCAGGGAAAGGGAAAGGGAAATGGAAAGGCAGCAGCAGCATCCAAGCGAGCATCGTTGAGCAGCAAGTTTCAAACTCTCGGCCACGGTCCAAAACAACAACAACAACAGCAACGTCGAAAAAAAAACCCTCTCGCAACTTTAGTGGCAACTTCAGCGAGCAGAGTTGAAAAACGATGCCAGTCCGGAGTTTAAAACATCCCCTACTCCATAAAGGTTCATTCCTTCCTCGAGGGGGGAACTAGGGGGAGGGGGGACGTTAGCTAGTTGCTCTGGCCAGCGGCAGTTTGCTTTTGTTGTGTAAATTACGTTATGTATTGTGTATACTTTTTGGGGTTTGCTCTCGGCATGCTAAACTCGATACGATTTCCCAATTGTGTTTCGTGTCATGCCAAGACGGAGACTGCAAGAATTTTCTGTAGATCGTTAGATGAATCGTCTTGTAGAATGCTTCTTGCATTGAGTCTGGTGTACGCGCCCTCTTAGCGCAACGCGTAATTTCCCTAACGCCTACTTTTCTCGAACATGTGCAATTTTGTGTATCATGCGTCATTTGTTTTGTGAGTGCTGTACAAGAAAGTTGTTTTTTTCCTGCGCGTCTTTTATAAAACAATAAAAGGTAAGTTGTTAATATTATTAAACTACTATTCTAATCTGATTTAAATTAAAAAATATATTTGTATTTGTATTTATATTTACAGTTTTGAGGACCACGAAAGAGCTACGTTGGATGATAAAAATAGAAACTACAAGGCATTGTTCAGGGCGAAGAATATTGAAAACGGCGAAATAAATTAATTTTTTCTTTTAGCTATTATATTATTTAGTTATAAGTAAAACTGTTTAGATAATATTATATATATATATTTAAGTACTCATTGTATTAGTTTTAATAAATTTAATTTCAAGTATAATAAACATTTTATTTACTGCATATATTTTTGAGCGTATTTTTATTTTGCATATTCCGAACTACGCACTAGAATCTAAGCACAGATTTTCGGCAAGAGCTGCACCGCATATTTTCTACAAGAAACGTCGAGTACAAATTCTGCCAGCGCAGCCGAGGGAAATTTAAATTTCCCTTTGGCAAGAATTTATACTCGACGAGTCTTGTAGATAATCAGTTCCGCATATACGGCAAAACGAAGTGAGTAAGTCTTTTCGCATCTTGTGTCTACACATGACGGGACTGGAAGAAAACTTGTATATTGTCTACGAATAAAACACAATCGGGTTGTTGTATTTGTTTTTGTGGGAGGTATTCCAACCGTCCCCCGCCCCTCACCGGTCTGACCACCGAATGAACACTTTAAACATGCTTAATTTATCCTGCACTGATTCTGTTATCCTGTTGAAATCTGTTGAATGCTAACCACGAACTGCTCTCGCAGTTGTCATTCTATTTTAAGAACAGCTAATTGTTTGTTCCCTCCTCTTTGTGTGTGTGTATTACGTATACGCCATGTAATTCGAGCATCTGCAATTAAAGCTCTTCTTTGTGTGGAGTGCATTTTTGATTGCATCTGCCATAGATACGTTTTTGTCTACGGCTTTAAGAGACAGAGAGAGAGAGCTGCTTACAAGGACTTAGTCCTGTTAAGCTGCTGTGGACAGTTTTTAGTCCTTTTTTAATTAAGTTGCTTTGGTTCTTTGAAGCTGATTTCAGTTAAATTATCCTAATGAAGCAAATATAGTTTAAATAATGAGTTTAATGAGGGACTTAATGTTCTACGATTATGAAATAATTTCAAGTTTATTAAGAACATTTTCAATAAATTAAAAACTTAATTTGAATATGGTTATTTTACATCTTTAATAATTTAAAACCCTACAAAAAAGTAGAACACACTTTTGAAAATTTGTATTCATATTTCGACCTCAGAAAAATGATCAACATTAAATTAAAATATCATAAAAAAAATGTAGCACACTTTTCAACAGTTTTCTTTATTCATGTTTTGTTTTCAAAAAAACGTTCAACATTAAATTTCATAATTTAAAACCTTACAAAAAGAAATGTAGTACAATTATTTTTAAAAAAATTTTTATTCATGTTTTTCTTTTCAAAACAATATTCAACATTAAATTCAAATACATCTTCATAATTTCCGTTAGTTTCAAAAAAAGCTTTTCAGTCAATGCAAAAGCTGCACTAGGTTCAAGTCTCCGCTAGAGTCACGTTGGTTAGCTGCTGTTAAAAAGTGTTTGTCACGACTAATTGCTCGCTCTACATTGCGAACAGTCGCTCTAAAACTGTGCAGCGGCAACAAAACTGTGCTGACATCAATAAATGTACATGTGCACAGAGTTTTCACCGGTGTCCTCATCGCTGTGAGAAGAAAGTGTTAGTAGAATAACAAAATTTAATTAACTTGGAACTCACTTATTATCCTCAATGCGCCGTAAAAAGTTTTGTATTTGTTGATTTTTGCCAACAAGCGCATAAAGCGCAGCAAAGCCATGAAAAGCGGTGCAGAGACAAACTGCATAGTTCAAATGAGATCGCTCTTCACGATAATAGTTGACAGCAAAGGAACAGATGTAAATGAACCAAATGAGTGCAGTGTAGGAAAAGAATTTCCAAAAGGACTTCAAACGATTTCGCTCCAAGGACTCAAAGCTCTTCTCTGAATCAACATCGGGCTCTTCGCTGATGCAAATCAAAGTGAGAATATAAAAGAAGCAGCTGATGGCACAGGCAATGAAAATGGGAGCAAAGAAATAGATCATCACAGTCCAGTTGCGAGCTAAGGAGAAGAAAGGAAATATGTATGAGGAAAGTGAAAGGGAAGGTGCTTTAAATACTCACGATCGAACCAACAAGTATCGCCTCCAAGCACTAACTTAGCGCCATGATAACTGAAACCCACATAGAAAGACCAGCCAATGGCGATGATGACAATTGGTATCAAGATCAGCCAAAACATCAGTTTAGTCAACACCACGCCATGGAAGCTCAGATATAATTTGAACGAGATGAAACTCAATATGTAAAAGGACAAAACCAGGAAGAGCAACGCGAAGCTGGCTAAACATTAAAGTTGCATCATTGATCAATCATTTATTACGGAAATAGACTTACGTATGATGCGACAAGCGGCCGATGACAGATTTGCGGGATCGTGGAGCGTAAGATGTGCCAAAAGCGCATAGCCAAAGATAACACAGATCATATAGGCTTTGACAGCAACGCCGTAGAAACTATTGCGCATATCCGAGCACGTCAGATGCACCATCAGCACAATGAACATCGAGATAATGCAGATCAAGAGACCTGAAAGAGAAGTAAGGAGGAACCATGATGAAAGCTAGAGATGTTAAAAAGATATTGCGATCGGTCAAGAATGAAATTCAATTTATTTTATGCATATGATGAGAGATTCAAAAATGTTTAGAAGAAGAGTAGATTTCTGATCTTTGAATACAGTTTCTTTTCTTTAGAAAATCGAAAGATTTTTAAATTACGCACATTTTATAAGACCGGAAATTTTGTTTGAACAATATGAGGACTGAGAGATGCTCTAGACTCATTTTGTGGAGAGCTGAACCAACTCATTTTAGTTTTCTTCATTTTGAAGACTGAAAGATGACCTTATATTTAAAGGCTTATTTAAAACTAAATGAAGAACTACATGAAAACTCATTTGCAAGTTTTTTTGTCGAGAGCTGAAAACAATTACTGACAAAGAATTACTACGAATTCATTTATTTCTTCAATTGCATTAAAACTTTTGTATAGTAAAATATGAATTAAAAAATTATATACAAATTTTAAATTTATTTTCTGGAATGATTTGTGAAATAAACTTTCGTTGCTTCAAAAAAATTATTATTTCGCTGATGCCATTTCAATTATTTAAATTTTTTCTCCTTTATCACTACAACTATAGTAAAATACTTCAGTATAAAATTGAACAATTATCAATTCTGTATTTGAAAATAACTTTTGTCTCTTGAAAACTAATCTAAAACTCATACTATTAAAAAGTTTGAATTTAAAATTAAACAATTATCAATTCTGTGTTTACTATAATTTTCACGTACCTACAAAACTAGCGGTTCATATATTTTTTTCTGTTAAAAAAACATCTTTCAATATAATTAAAAAAGTTTCTGAACAAAATTTCGCAATTATCAATTTTGTGTATACAAAAATGTTCAAATAAACCTGTTGAATTGATAGCATTAAACTTCAGACCCTTAAACAATCGGATCCATCCCTTCAAAGAATCAAAATTATTTATTTATCCAATAAGCTGCCTGAACACAGCATGCTTATGTTTTCTTTTATTCTATCGAATTCCAATAGCCAACCATAAATCGTGGCTGATAATGAGCTGCCACTCGGGAATCGATTGATCGAATCGATACGAATTATTTTTATTAGCAATCTCTGTCTATTTCTGATCTCTCTTCGCGAATCGCATATTTAAAGAAACAAGTAAGTAAGCTAGCGTCGAGTGGGCTCGACTGTGAGATACCCGCTACCCATTTTGAATAAAAGCAAAGTATTGCAGAATTACAAAATTTGCCAGATTGTATATTTAGTATGTTGATATGGTACTACATTCAAAATATACCATAGAGACCCTCAGTAAATAGGCGTTTTTACCCAAAAGTATTTCTTTAATAACTTCGACAATTTTTATCTGATCGTAACCAAATTTTCAGGAATTGCAGACTATAATTATTATTGAATACACTAATTCGCGACTCTAGTTTTGAAATTACGCTTGTTATTCGAGTTTTGTTAATTTGTGGGGCCGGAAGTGGGCGTGGCAAAAATTTGAAACAAACTTGATCTGCGTGCAAACATGACAAACGCTGTCTATCTCTTATAGTCTCTGAGATCTAGCTGTTCATACGGATACACGGACAGACAGACAGACGGACATGGCTAAATCGTCTCGGTTGTTGACGCTGATCAAGAATATATACTTTATTGGGTCGGAGATGCCTCCTTCTACCTCTTACATTCATTTCCTGCCAGCACAAAGTTATAATACCCTTCTACCCTATAGGTAGCGGGTATAATTAGCGTACTCACATATAGCATAAGTCCATTCGCGCACGCCGAGCACAAAATGTAGTTTCTCGGGTTCGCAGGCAAGAGGTTGCCAGCTCCAGCTGCTGTTGCCGAAGAGGAGCGGGGTGAAGCAATAGTGTTTGGTGAAATGATGCTCGCGATGAGTGATCGAACCGTTCTAAGAAAAAGTTCTTTAAATCAGATTGAACTCTTCAACTCTCAAATCAAGTATACCTCATGTAGGGTCCAGTGGAGATATTCCGAGTCCTTGGTCACCGCTCGCATGTGATCGCAAGGAGATTCCACATGAACGGAGAACCAAGTACCCAGTTCCTGATGCAATTGGGTGCCATTCTGCAGCTGTACAGTCATGTGACTATGGCCAGGCACCTCGGGGTGATCCACACAGCGACGCGTCTCCAGCTGATAGAATTGCCCCGCAGGACAACAGAAGCGGACACAGGGACGAAGGCGACAGACGCAGGCACGCAAATGTCGCACAGCAGGCACTCGAATGCCATTCTCGATGACAAAGTCGTAGGGTGTCACCAGCTCACGAGGAATCACTGTCCAGTTGTGTAGATACGATCCATTCATGTTGCTCCCCATGCTGTAGCTGCCCGTGATATTCACGGTGTCGATGAAGGCGCACGGATAGCGCCCCTCTTCGTGGTAGGCGCCACACGTGCCACGCTGAGTCAACAGCCAGAGGAAGACGCAAAGCAAAAAGCGACGCAACTGCGTCGTGGCCACAAACATTCTTGCTTGCCTTCCCACTCCCCTTTTCACTACTCCTTCAGCAGCCTTTTCACCCACTCTCTCACATTCACCGCGCTTTTGTTTATGTTTATGCCAATTTATGCGTGTTTATCTCGAATTATCGAATACCAAATAGCGAAATGGTGAAAGAATCCTAATGCACTGTCTCGATGACGTCGAATCTGCGACTAAATTACACAAAAGCGAATCGAACTGAGTCGGTTCAGATCTGTTCCCATCCGCACCTGGCACAGGTTCAACTTGAACTGGATGTTTTGCTGCTCTGCCAGCAACCTAAAATCAAATCAAAATGGAATAAATGTCTGACTGGACACACACCCACAATGCTATTATAGAGCGCAACACATTAGCGATTTCTCGCCTATTTGTTTACAACAACAACAGCATAAACATCAAGCAGCAGACCAACTGAAACTGAGCATACAACATCAACATTATCGTGACACACTGACTCACTGAATGCTCTACAGTTGACGAGTATAATATGGTATATTTTAGTATTCTTTTGGTATATTAATTTGATAAGTTTTAGTAAACCTTTGGTATATTAATTATGCATATTTTGGTATTTTTGGTATATTTGGTATATAAACGTGATATATTTTAGTATTCTTTTGGTATATTAAGTTAATATATTTTAAGAAGAATACAAAATACTGCATTGATTTCTTTTTTCGTTCAAAATATACTATGCAATATAAAATATACCATATTTACTATATATGAGCTAAAAGGATAACAATTAGTTTACACTACTCTTAACTTTTGGTATTCACAATTAATTCATTGAATCTTTAACCACTTAATGACCTAAACTTCTTAATTATAAATACTGCATGCTGTAGTTTTTGATGCTTAAAATAACATGTTGAATAAATAATAAAACATAAAACATTAAGAAAACATGTTTTCTTTGACTGCACTGACAAGTAATTACGTATTATCCTTTTCTCCCTCAGCTCAACCTCAACAAACCACAATTTCAACAATATTTTATAAACCTATAATAATGTAATCTGTTCAATTGCTTTCAGTACCTCTTTTCATCCTTATATTTGAATTTTCAATACAATGTTATTTTACCTTTCTAACAATAAATTACTTTCCTGGACTCTCCCAATATAATTTTTGTCTAATGCCATAAATATTTTAATATAATAGCCTGATTTAAATTTTTTGCAACTCTCCTCAATCTAAAGTTCTTTTAAGTTCCATTCTTATCAGAAAAGGGATTACGTTAGTTGTTTACCGGAACTCAATATGATATAATCGCAATCATGAATTTTTTAATGAAATAAGTAGTTTAAACTATTCAACTTTTATTGCCCAAATTCTTCAGAAACAGGTGCTTTAAATTTTTACATTGCTTCATAACATAAAACAACATTTCAATCTTTCTATAGACTCTTCAATCTTTCTATTGTCTGCTTTACAATTCTATTGCTAAAAGTTTTCAATCAAAAATTCTTTGGTGGGAAATCATTTCATCCAAAATTTCTAGACTGGAAGCGTCTTCACAGTTCGCCTAAGTTCAAATTTTCAGGGAGCGGGAGCACATAATTTCCCGTAGAGAACCATAATAAGACACAGTTCAAAGAGCGCAGAGCACAAAAGAATGGAGAATGTTGAGTAGTGAGGTCGTCAATTGGACTAAACGGAGACGGACAATTGCGTCATTAGAAGCGCATTTGTTGCGTGCCACTTGACTGGCGACTTGGCGCCTCCATTCAGCAGGTGAATCAGGTAAACTGAGTAAAGCAAGCAACCAGCAACTAACCCAACCCAGACACGCGACCTACGACCTCCCACCTGTTTAGGCCAATACGCTTTTTGTTGGCCTTTTGTTCAGTGTTTGGCTGCCATTTGTGTCCTTTGGCTGGAACTTGACTCTGAATTTTGGGGGCTGGTCAGCTGTTAGTGAATGGATTATTCAGTTAAGGAAATAATTCATGCCATAACCAAGACTCTTTGCGGTTTGTTGTTGTTGTTCTATAAAAAGGGTTAAACCACATTGAAGGGAATAAAGTTCAGTATTTCTATCGTAAAAATATTGCTTTCTTTCCCAAATTGTGCATACCCCTTACTATCTATACAACAGCTAAGAGCTAACTTAATAGAGTTGTTAATGAAAATAATAAAGGGTTAGCTCGAGTTGAGGTCAAAAAGGTTGGTGTACAAATTGTGTTTAACATTTCAGTTGAATTAAGTATTTATTTGGCTTGTGAACTGCGCTTTGTGTTCAGCATTTTCGAATACAACATTGAAAATGCAGAATGCAAAATGCAATTGCGACTGCATTCATTGTCTACTATATATAGAGATATATGAATTGATTTAATATTCATTTCATCGACATTTATTGAATATTTCATTGTGAAGTCTGAATGTGTTTATATTTACTCTGTAGCTGGAATTCTGTTGATGGATACGGAACTTAAGGAATAATTTCGAGAATGAAACTGTTTGTTTAATTATTAGATTAGGTAATGTAATATAACAAGTCTTAAAATATTGCTTAATATATTGAATACATCGTATCGTAAGATAATTGCAAACATTGAGCATGATTCAAAACACGACATGAATCATTCAGTTTGAGGCAGTTGTTTGTTTGTGTGTGTCATTTTAAAGTGATGTCACCGTCGGTCGATAAGGCGAATCTATAATTAGCATAAACAATTTCGAATACAATTAGCACAAGTTAAAATACATTTGCCATGAATTCTCTCCCCTCACTTACCTGGATTCTTCAGATCGCCCTTCTCGTCGAATTTGTAAACACGCGCATTTATAATGCTCAAATCGGTTTGACTGGATTCGCTGCAAGTTGAGATTAGTTTGATTGAATTATAAATAAATAATCGAATTAGTAATAAGTAAGCTGTACTCGACTATGAACGAAACATTGCGGTAAAATATACCAAATCAATATACCGAAAAAGTACTAAGATATGCCGAATTACATATTTGGTACATCGATATAATCTTAAGATACACTGTCTCATTCTGCCTTTTGCATACCAAATCAATATACAAAAAATACTAAAATATATACCTAATTCCATATTTGGTATATTCCGTAACGCGGTCTCATTTTACCTGTTCCATACATAATCAATATATATCGAGCAAATACTAAAATATACCGAATTCATATATGGTATATTAATCTACTATTACGTTCACTGTCTCATTGGATACCAAGTAATTATACCTAAAATACTAAAATATTCTAAAGTATATTCCATATTAATGTACCGAAAAATACTAAATTAAAATAATAAAATAAATATTATATATAAATAAATATATACTAAATTATTAAATAAGACCAAAAAAAGGTTATTTAGTATATCGATATTCTATTACATTAGGCTGTCTTATTCTGCCTGCTGCATACCAAATCAATATAACGAAATAATACTTAAATATACCTAATTCAATATTTAGTATATTAATATACTATTACAATAAGCTATCTCATTATGCCTGTTGCATACATTTCCTCTAGTCATAAAGTTATAATACCTTTCTACGAATAGCCGGTATAAAAACTTACACATTGATGGACCACCAAGTCTTGACGTGCATATTCTTGCCCAGCAGCAGTATAAAGCCAGCTATGGCCAGAACCAGAATGCAAATGCCACTCCAGAAATCGATGATGAAGAAATGTTCCCTGACTCGAGCCAAGATATAGACGATCATCTCACGCAACCAAACGGCAAAGACGCCAACCAAATAACCAGTGAAGGCGTAGAAACTAAGGAAGATGCAAAAAAAGATAAAGATTTTGTTTCTTGATCTTTCTTTCTATAACTTACTGAATTTTCATGATGCGCAGTTGGACTCCCTCAAGATATAGTGTGTCAGGGTCCAACTCGAAGGTCGCAGAGTACGTCTGGAAACAGCAGTATAGACTGAAGATCAGCAGCAGCAAAATGGGCACATAATAATAGATCAATATGCCCCAGAGACGCACTGGAAAAAAGAGAGAAAATATTATGAAAATAAAATCATAAATTAAGATCTAAAAAAAAATTGTATATACATATGTATAAATAAATGAAATTATTAAAATTTATATAACTGATCCATTTAACAAAGCTTTGCATTGCAATTTCGAGATAAATTCAATTTCTATATCAATCATATCAAACTTAAGAACATAACATAACAGAACGTAAGATATTTGTTGAAATGTGGTAATTTATTATGAAATATTTAAATTGTAAATCTGAGAAATGTTAGCTTAGAAAATGAATAATATTTATCATTAAATATACTACTGATCTCTATACCAAGCATTGCATTTAAATTAAAGACAATTTAAACAATTAAAAAAAAAATAAATTTCTACATTGAAACGAACAAACAAACAAAAATATAAACCTGTTTAACATCTGAAGAAAAAATGTATATAATACTGAAATTCTTTTTTATAATTCTTTGGAATAATTTGGTAATTATCTAACAAATATTTACAATTATACAAAAAATATCATTTTAGTATATCCAAGTCACATGATTTAAAAATAAATGAAATTCCTACATCGAAAGTGAGAAGCAAAATAAATAATTTCACAGTTGAGACATCTAAAGAAACATGCTAATTAATTGTATATCTAAATATCGATATATCATAACAAACAATAAGAAACAACGTCAAAGATCAAAAGATAAAAAACCAGAATAGATATAATAAATTAAAATTTTGCGCAAAAAAGAAATGAAATATGTTGCACATCAGCTTGTTGACCATTTAACAAAATGTTATACACATCATCAAATTAATTGATGCTATATGAAGTCATAAATCGTTCAATAAATGTCGAGCAAATAGTCACACGATCAACGCAATAAATTCATTAACAAATTTTATAAGGTGGAAAAACTCGATTTTTGATACAAAATGATCTACAAAATATGAAATATAAATGCATGCTCTAAAATACAAGTTTAATATATTAACTTATATTAAAGTAAAACTATTAAATATTTATGAAACAGAAAAAGGTATGACACAGACAAAAAGTTGCATTATAAATCTTAACTTTGAGAACTTTTTAATTAAGAAGAAATGCTTTAAATTAGGTTGCAAATATAAGAAATTCTTAAAAGAAGATTTTAATTATTAGCAATACGTTATAGAAATACAAATTAGTGTTTCAAAACTTACCATCGAACCAGCAATAATCCTCACCAATACCGGGTTTAAAATGCTTTGGTAAATTAGAGTCCTGTGCAAAGGACACTGCAAACCTAAGAATAATCACGAAGACTATGGCTAAAAAGTAGATCAAAGCGCGAACCCAATTGCGCATTGATTTCTTGCGGAACTTGAGCATGAAATCAAAGCTGCAGATGGCCAAGTAGACAAAGGACAACATGATGAAGAAGTAGGCCAAGAAACCTGCGAAGAAAAGCAACAAATCAGCACGAATAAAGAAAATAATAGTCAAACTCAAGACTCACCAATATTGCGACACGCTTCATGGGATAATTTCACGGGATTCTTTAAAGTTAAGTAGACTAAAAGCGAATAACCCGCAATCACCGAAAGCAGATAGTAGATAATCAGCTGGCCATAGTGACTTTTCCTTGCTGTATTAATGCAACCCAGCAGCGAGAGTATAAAAATGTTGATCAGTATAGCAATAATGCTGCCTGCAAAAAATGATCAGATTAGCAGAGAAACAAACCAATCAGAATTGAAAGCTTACAGATGGCATAAATCCAAACGCGATAGCCACGTTGAAAACGCTCACAGTTGAGGGGAACCAACTCCCAGGCAGCTGGTTGATGCTCCAACGAAGTGAAGCAATATTCATCGGTGCTCCACAATCGATCATCCCTCAACAAAGTGCCATTCTCAAAGAGATTCCACTGCCAGAAGGAATCGTGCTTCTTGTCCACAAACTTGTTGCGACATCCCAGCTGAGTGCGAACCACAAATTGATCGATGATCTTCACGTGACTGATGTTCCCAGAGGAGTCGGTTAACTCGACGAGTGTGCTCGATGGTCTGGGTTGCAATGGAGCTGTGCAGTTCCCACTCTTGGCATTGAAATGCTCTCCCAAGGGACAGCAGAAGGTGATGCAGGGTTTGATGAGGCAAATGCAACCACGCACATGCTTTGGGGCACGATATTCGACACCATCGATCACCTTGAAATTGTAGATGGCAACCAGGTGAGCGGGTATCACGATGCCTTCATGGGCATAGGAGCCATCTTGAAGACGCTGCGAGTCCGTTACGTTCACAGTGTCCGAAAAGGCGCAAGGGTATTTGGCAGGAACAGTTGAGCTGGTGTTGGTTGGTGTCTTCGCTGTTGTTCCCGCTGTTGTTGTTGTTTCTGTCACACCAACAACTGTTCCTACTACGCTAATGGCGGCAATGATCCCCACGAGCGTCGCCCACATTTTGTTGCTCTTTTGCTAATTGCACAATTAAATACGCTACGCTTGTAAAAGGCGAGGGAGTTAAAGTTTCGAGTAAGGTGTGGTAAGTAAATTCTTAGGACTGAAATCTTAATTCCAAGCGTGTGTGACGTCACAGTCCAAGGCGGCGTCAGCTTTATTAAATAGATAAACACTCGCACAAGTTGCGATCGTCTCAGATGCTCACAGTATTCTACACACACACACACACGCACAGTCACCGCAAAGAACAACAATCAAATTCGACAGCGACAATGGGAAGCGGACGTTGACGCTGACGTCGCTGCCAGCGGCGACGCTGACGCAGAATACGCGCGAGTCGCGACGCGTCTAAAAACGGCTACGATTGCGACAACACTTAGTGAGGAGCAGCGGTGCGGTGGAGCACGCGAGGGGTAAAGCGAACTTTGCGATGCGTTGTTGGCTTTTCTTGCGGCATAAAGCGTCAACGCTCCATGCCGGCCAAGAATAAAAAACAGACTAACTGATTAGCCAGTCTGTCAGCAAAAGCAAAGCCCCAACAACCGGCACCACAGCCCTACACAATCACATAAAAACAGAAATACAAACAGACACACACACACACACAGACACATGCACGCAGTGTTCATACATCGCATATCCAATAGCCCAACCGATTTCGATTGTGTGTCGAATTGGAATCTCAGCCATCGGCATCAGCCATCGCAGCGCGAACCTCATTCAAAATTCATTCGCTCCGTTGTTGTTGCTACCATTGTTGGTAGTAGTTAAACAGCAACAACAACAATGGCGACAGCGACAGCTGCGGCGAGCCGCGAGAATCAAATAAAAACAACAAACAGACAGCTCAGCTGGCTTTGCTAAACTTTAAGTTGTATGCGCAGTTCAGAGCTTTTATGCTCTCGCTCGCTCTCTCGCCCACAGCGAGTGCCAACACCTTGGTTGTGCACTTGACTAACGTGGCGTGGCTTGGGAACAGAAAAGCGAAACAACTGTTCACTTTGCTGCTGCTATTGAATGAAATGACTCAGTTGAGCTGAATGAGTACAGTTAAAGCGCCATTAAAATAAAATGAGAAAATATTGTAAGTAAAGATTTAGCGCTAAATCATAACGAATATATAATCAACATTATATTTATAAGTTGATGAGGAATTTGTGTAATTCACGATGAACAGAAAATGTTTTACTTCTGTTACAATAGGGAACAGTAGAATGCCTTTTGTAAACAGAGGAACAGTTTTGCCGGTTTTGTGAAGAGTATAAATTAGGAACAGTTGTAATGCTTTGCCGGTTGTGTTGTGAGAAGAGTTGAAAATTTGAACAGTTTTAAACTTTTGCGGGTTATGTGCAGAGTATAATTTAGGAACAGTTTCAATATCTCCTGCATAAAATAAAATACACACTGCAATCTTCTGGTTTTCTTTGGCTTTTATTTAAAATTGACATAAAATAGTACTTTTTGTTTAATTTACGTAAATACACAATTCATACATTATTATATATATTTAGGTATATATAGTACACATGTGCGTGAGTATGTGACTAATAAAGTTTATGTTGTTTGTTTTTTCGTATTTAGAGGAAAGTGTAAACTGATCCCATGAGGGCGAGAGTGGTAAAATAATTTCAGATAATCACTATCAAAATGGCAAATGAGACATACTATGGATAACGTTCATCACAATGCACACGCACACACGCACACACACACACATACATTCACACACGCACACACAAATGGAGATACAGATATGTGGGGACATGCATGACATGTATTTTGTGTGTGAGGGAGAGGGGGGAGTAAGAGTAGTAGAAGTAGTGTCTTTTTTTAAGTCTACGATATAATATGGCTGCTTGGGAGTGGCACTCGATCCCAGCTATTCGATGATAAGCACACGACGCAGTGTCATCGTCATCATGGACTAGACCGCAACGCAGTAGAAGATAGAGGTAGAGGAAAACTGACGGGAGACGCTGTTGATTCTCCTCCTCAACGGATGTTGGTGGTGCGCTGTTGTTGTTGTTCGACGAGAGGTTTTTCCGATGAGGATTTCTCCTGCAGCGAGAGATTGGCCACACTGCTGGATGTGGTCTTTGTGGAGTACTGGCTTTGACGTTGATTGCTGCCCTCGCGTCCACTCGAGCATCTAAAGGAGTTAAAGAGGGGGATGGAGAGAGAGAGATACAGAGCGAGATTAGTTAATGGAGTGGCAATATTGATAACAGTTAAACAGAGAAACCGATACACCGATAATTAGCGATATGAGTATGATGATACATCAAGTTCTATTCTCGAGGGTTAGCTGGAAATATGCATAAACAGGGGTTAGAAGGGAGCTTTGGGGGGGTTAATTGTTATTCACAGAATTCAGCAATCACACCAATCAGCGCTATTTGTTTTAGTAATACAATTGGAATTGATTTACATGCGATTAGATTCATATATAGCGTAGATAGCAGTTGAGCGATAGTTAGCGTTAAATGCGGGGGAAATAAATATCTCGAATCGATTCGAATCGATTTGGTTTGATTGATTGGTTAATCACTTCGGTGGGGGGAATTTCTCGTAGCACCTTTCGATCATTTTACCTTGCCTTGTATTAGTTCGATATCATTATTTTGAGCTGGTCTTGGCCACAGCTGTTGGCGGCCTCTTGGCATTACCGTTGGCTTGCTGGGAGGTCTTCATCTTAAACTTATCCTGTTGCGTATTCGCAGATATCTCGGTCGATGTGGAGTTCGTTGAGGTCGATTGACTCGACCCGGGTGACTTTTGCTTCAAGAGTCTGACGACGATACATTGAGGATATGGATACTTAGTTTACACTGGCATTTTGCATTTGTTTTTATTTGATTATTATTTAATTTTGTTACATGGTTTTTAGGCTACTTTGTACAACAAATGGACGGATTCGTTAGACTCGATTTTATGTAATTTTGTTTTGGTTTGTTTTGGTTTTCGTGAGTTTAGCCTCTTGCGTTTTTTTTTTCTTTAATTTTTTTTTTAGCGATATTTAGATCAGGACACAGTGGGCATTGTTGGACGTGTGTCGGGTGTCTTGTTATTGTTGTTGATGTTGGAATTGGTATTTGTATTGTTGTGGCGGTTTAGCGATATCGAAAGCATTCTGACAACGAGATACAAGAGAATAATTTAGAGAGGAGAATAAGGACTAAATACAGGTACTTTTATGTGTGTGCTCGCTAAGTTTCTAAAGTTGCATGCAATACAGCTGGCAGCTACGAGACTCCACGCGTTTCATCAATATTACAAAACTGAAAAGTGAAGACGAATAGTTGCAGTCATCGACTCCTTTATAGCTGTCAGCTACGGCACTTATCATTACACTACGCGTTTTATCATTACAGAGACCTTTGCAAAGATATCCACTTCTCTATAGCTGGTAGCTACGACACTTCATTCGTTCGACTTTCTTCTTATGAAACTTCACTCGTTTCGTAGTTAGTATTACAACGTTGTTCACCACTTAAAAGCAAAGAGGAAGCAGGAGCTAAGAACGAATGCTTAGCTGGCAGCTGCGACACTCCACATTTTATTATTATTACACGTGAAGCGGAAAAGAGACCGTTGCATAAACATCAACTTCTTTATAGCTGGCAGCTGTGACACTTTGTCTGCTTCATTCGGCATCCTTCTAGCTGACAGCTATGACACTTATTATTAAGAACTTCTTTATTATTAGTACCACTTTGTACACCACTCAAAAGCGAAGAGTATGGAGGAACTAAAAGGGATATTTTGTCAACGCAGCATAGCTGGCAGCTACGACACTCCAAGCGTTTTATCGTTAATATTATCACGTTGTACAACACTTAAAGGCGAAGCGGAGGCAGGAACTTAAAGGGAAAGTTCGCCTACTCAGCATAGCTGGCAGCTACGACACTACGCGTTTCATCGTTAGTATTATCACGTTGTACAACAATCAAAAGCGAAGAGAAAGGAGGAACTAAAAGGGATATTTTGCCTACTCAGCATAGCTGGCAGCTACGACACTCCAAGCGTTTTATCGTTAGTATTATCACGTTGTACAACACTCAAAAGCGAAGAGGAAGGATAAACTAAAAGGGATATTTTCCTACTCAGCATAGCTGGCAGCTACGACACTCTAAACGTTTCATCGTTAGTATTATCACGCTGTACAACACTTAAAAGCAAGGAGCAAACAACAGACAAAGAGGAAAGTAGAAAGAGCGTTTCCAAACGCTGCTTACTGGACAGGGTAGTCACAGGACTAATTCCCTAACCGGTGTGGGAATGAACGCCGCTCGGGGGATTCGCAAACGCGTTGCGTATGACGACCAGCTTACGTATCTGGTTGGAGGCATCCATGAAACGCTGACGCATCGAGTAACTGCTTCCAGCGACAGTTACGCTCTCCGTCTGATGCAGACTGCGTACTCGCACCGTTCTAATAGATTTGATTGTAGGTCACAGAAGAACAATTGAGTCAGAGACAGGACTTACACAGTTGTTTTTGTTTTTGTGATGAACTTACACCCAAGGACTGTACATTAATTGTGCAATTTTTTGGGAAATCGCAACAAAACACTCACCTGTTCGATATCAGATGCTTGACCTTCTTCTTCAGCACGAAGAGCATAAAGATGAGGAAACCCTGCATCGCATTGCACAGATCCGAGACGTAAAAGATCTTTGAAAACTGCTTGTCGTTGCCCACGAAATACGAGATGATCTCCGACGACCAAGTGACGCCCATGATGATAAACAGTCGCAGAAAGAGTCCGAATCTGATGGGATTGCTGAATCAATTGATGTGTTTTTGAACTCCACACACAATCCTTATACTTACTTGTCTTTTTCGGTGCGCAGATTCTTTGTGCTGTCCTCCCGGGCAATTATTCGTGCCATCTCTCGCTGTACGCCGTGTATTTTAAAGGCGGTCATCACAAACATCGTCGTGTTCGCTCCAATGATGATGATTATGGGTCCAAAGAAGTAGATCATCGCCGACCAATTGGTCATATCCAACCAACAGTACTCACCACCGCCAATGCCCGGCTTGACTTCGAGGGGCCAATCCGAATATTCCTGCGCCGAGAACGTAAAGATGAGGAAGACCAAAGCCGATCCCCAAGAGTACAGCGAATAGAGCAGAAAACGCTTCTTCTCGTGGAATCGATTGACGCCACGTGTGCCACGGAAATTGTGCCACAGATCGAAGCTGATCACGTTCAGCCAGAAGAATGAGGACATGAAGAAGAAGTATGCGGTATAGCCGATTGACTTGCAAAGGGTGCTAGAGGGATGAATGTCGCGCTCAAGCAGCAAACATGATAACGTCATATAACCTATGCTCAGATCGAGCAGATAGCAGACCAACGATTTTCCATGCTGATTCCGCAGCTCCGGAATTAACAAATACACTGCAATGGTCAGCAGCATGAAGGGAATGGAGAAGAGCATGGCTAAAAAAGAAGAAATCGAACACGAAATTAGAAATTTAAAATATTTTTCACTTCGATATTATTTCAGTGCATTCTTCAATCGTAGAATTCTGGTTTTAAATGTTTATTGATTCCTCAATATTAGCTGCAATTGAAAAATGCAATTAAACGAACATTTCTTGAAGTAATCAACAACAAATTCAAGGCTAATTTACGCTGCAGTAAATTATAGTTTGATAAATAAATAGTTTGATAATAAATTCAAATGCATAAGATCGCTTCAGGATTAAATGCGCTTTGGGAATTAATAAAATACACTTGATAATCAAGGCAATTGAAATGAAATAATGAATGAAATAATCAATACAAAAGCAAATAGGAAAACAAGTAAGAAAGCGAGTGTGCTTGACTGTGAGATACCGATTTTAAATAAAAGCAAAAGTGTGCGGTATTAATTTAAAAATATACCTACTTAATATACTAAAAATACTAAAAGTATAAAAATACTGAAAATGCTATATTTGGTATGTTGATGCAGTATGCCAATATACTAAAAAATATACTGGCAAAGTATTTTTAGTATACTAAATACTAAAAATGCTATTTTGCAAAGGAAATGAAATAATGAATGAAATAATCAATACAAGAGCAAATAGGAAAAGAAGTAAGATTTAGATAAAAGCAAAAATGTGCGGTATTTATTTAAAAATATACCTAATTAATATACCAAAAATACTAAAAATATAAAAAAAAATTCTAAAAAAAATGTTATATTTGGTATGTTGATACTGACAACGTATTTTTAGTATTTTTGTGGTATATCCATTGGGTATATGGTATATTAATATATTAAATATACCGCTTGTAATAGTATTTTTAGTATTTTTGTGGTATATAAATTAGTATGCATATTTTAAGAAAAATAAATTGAAATTTACTTAAATTAAGTATACGTAACTGAATCATCATCGAGCTTATTAAAAGAATCTAAAACTAATATAAAGATTTATTATGGATATACAAATTTAAGCAATTTGAATTATGTTTAAATTTATTTTTGTCAAGTACTATAAGACAAAAATAAAGTAAAATAAATGGCAATTTACTTAAATTAAGTATACGTATGGAAATCATTATTTAGCAAAAATCAAAAACTAAAATAAAGATCAATAGCTTCCGAAATTCACTTGAATTAAGTGCTTGGGTATAAGTATTCGAATTATGTTCGTTCATAACATTTTTATGCTATTTTGATTGATTTTTTACTGTCAGCAGCTGGACATAAAATTGTGTGTTTACCACTCACCGAATCCATTGATGATCTTTACCGTAGTCTTCTCGTTGCTCATGTCGCAGTTGGCGGGATTAAGAGTATAATAAGTGTCGGATTCATTCACATAAGTGGGCACCAAACAGAACTCATTCTTGTAGATGTACAACATGTCATCCTCGCGCAACAAAGTTCCATTCTCATGCAGCTGATAGGTGTCATAGTAATTGGCTTCAGGCAGCAGCGAGAACATTTGGTTACATGGTCTAAAGCTCTGCACCACAAACTGTTTATAGATATTCACATTGTATACGCTCTGATTGCGCATCGTTACATTTATCGTTGCTTCTGGCCAGGTTTTGTTGCTCGTATCCTTGGCGCACTCGCTGTTGTTGAAGATGTATCCCCAAGGACAACAGATGTTGATGCACGGCTTCAGCTTGCAGACGCAACCACGCACGTGAGGAGCAACATCAATGCGATCCACGAGATCCTTGTAGATGTAATCATATGTGCCCACATAATGACTGGGTATCAAGACTCCTTCATAATTGTAGCTGCCATTGGGATACGAAGGATATCCCGTCACATTCACCGTGTCGAAGAAACTACACTGTGTGTGGATGCCATTTCTCTCATGAAAGTTGCCCTCATCACCCAGAGCATGGACACCAAAGGGACTGCCGGGGAGGAGGCGGAAGAGCACGAGGAAGACGACGCCAACCAAGGTGACGCCACAGTAGAGTGGACCACTTCTGTGGTGAACAGGCTTCTGCATTTTGTGCTCTCTGCAAAAATATAACAGAGGAAATTCAACAATTAATTCTAATAATAATATTCAAGTCCGAAGCACATGCAACAATAAACTATTCAGCAATATGAGTCATGCCTAAGCCAACACGACTTAATTTGAATTAAATTATACACGTCGAGATTCTCAACAGCGAACTAATTTGTTTTGTTTTCCCAGAACGCCTTTAAAAGTTAGTCACACATTATTTAAATTAAAAACAAACAGAGAGCATATACACAAATGTTGTTTTGTGCGGTTTTATTTACTCTTTCAGAGAAGCAAGTTCTAAAATGTATTTAATTCAATATCCTCAGAATATATTTTGGAACAAGAGAGAAGGAAATGAAATTTCAATAATTTAGTAACTAAATTATATAAAATAATATATTTAGAATAAATTAAGCTTTGTCATGAATTGTATTTAATCGAATAAAAGCAGCAAATATATGAACAAATTTTAAATTTCAAGAAAGAAATAAAATTGTGTAAGGCATTATGAAAATATGTTCAAAAATTAATTGACATTTACATTTTACAAGTACTAAAATTCATTTAATTTATTAACTGAGTGCATAATGAAGAAGATTTACAGGAAAGAAATTAAATTGAATACAGTATTCTGAATTGATATTTAAAATTTTTTTTTATATAATGAAAGTTAAAGTTGATTTAATTTAATAAGTCTGTAAATGTTGAGAACGATTTAAAATACAAAAAGAAATTAAACGAAGTAACTGAATATCAAATTATATTTAGAATATCTTGAGATAATAATTGCATAAGTGACAAACATTTAATTACTTGAATAACTCAGTATGGATTTAAGAAAATTTTAAATACCCGATCGGTAGAAAACGGAATACGGAAAAACAAAAAATTGCATCTTGAATTATGTTATATGAGAAAAGTTATATGCTTTTAATTTGAGTTTATTAAAAATGGGAAAATTGTATAACTGATATAATTTAAGAATTCAGCAAATATATAAGAACAAGTAAAACACATAAAAGGACAAATTGAAATATAAATCAAAATGTATTTAAAATAAGTAATTTAAATTATTTTTAAATTAATATAAATCTAAATTTTTTACATTTCAAGTATTCTATTCTCTCAATATGAAACCCAGAAGAAAGTGCTCACATTTTTTTAAGTTCTGTAGTTCAGAGTTTTAAGAAGAAGTAAAATACAAGCAAGAAATAAAATAAAGTAATTTAATCTGTGTTGATATCTAAACTCTTTTGAGGTCATTTCTTTTCAAAGGCATATAACATACAGTATTGCTTAAATTATAGCAGAAAAAATCGTTATAAGCATTCTTTATAAGCATTCTTTTTAATGTATACTAATTTATGTAAATCAGCTTTAACTTGATGGACAACACTCTTAAGCGTCAAACACTATATATGCGTGAGCTCATCGTTATGGAAATCTCTCTGAAACGCACGCAAACCTTTTCAACAGGTTTTTGCAGCGTCTGGTGAAAAGAAAGGTCATGGGGACTTGTTGCGTCAGTTTCAATTAGGGCAACAAGTCTTTGAGGTCATGTTTAAACGGTCGCAAGGACAGAACGAACTAATACAGGACAAACAGGATATACAGGATACACAGAATACACGCAATGGGCGTTCCAACACACACAGCGGGGCATTAATCATCTGAGAACAGAAAAAATAACGTGCACACATCGAAAGCGTTTATGAATTTCCATTAAATTGATACTAAGTGCCAGCAACTGTCAATATCGCTAGTCGAAGCGACGCAGCCCCGCCCACCTCCCCGCCCACTTCCCACTTCCACATTTCCTAGTTGTCGCTTTGCGTCAGTCGTTAGTTAGTTGGCTTAACAACTCCCACTTCTGGTCTCCCGTTTCGCCATAAATTCATTACAAATGCGAAAAGTCTGCCCCAACCCCCCACCACCAACCCCCCAAGTTCATCATTATCTCCATCCCTCATGGGCTATCACTATCTTATCAAGCCAACATCATTAGAGGCCAAACAAAAGTCAAATTTGGCTCAACACATTGATCGCAATGTATTTGCATTTGTTGTGGACATTGTCTGAGGGGAAAAGAGGGGAAGAGCAGGGGAGACTGAAAAGGGGAATGAAGCTATGCACACCTTGAAAATATTGTTGAATTTATGACCCCAAATGGGGTAAACAGTTATTTAATAACGACAAGTATTTTGCGAAAAATTAACATAATTAATTGCCTCGCATGCAATTGAAATTTTCAACAGCCGAAAACCATTCGACTCCAATCAAAATAATTGTTCCGCCTTCTTGGCAGCTGCCTCCTGCAGTCTGCTAAAGAAAAACTGCCCGAAATGTGGCTATTAAATTGATTTACAGCCGACATTTGCAGCCATTGATGATGCGATTTTCCGCATTTCCAGTTGAAAGTTTTTATGGCAATCACTAGAATTGGTTCTCATGTGTAATTCAGTTGTTTATTTAATGATTCAAAGCACTTGTTGTGCTCAGCTTTGATTTCTGCTACCGATCGTATTAATAATGCTGATCATAGCTTATGATTGCGATTATCAACCTCTGAATCATGGGTGTGTCAAGAACTCCCAGCAGAATATTAATTGTAGAGGTATTTGATCAGTTAATGTCAGCCAACTGTCAATAGTATCAACATGTTAATATTACTATTTACGCTTTAAGTTGACACAAAAGAGAGAATGAACAAGTAAGAAAGTTACAGTCGAGTGTGCTCGACTGTGAGATACCCGCTGCTTATTTTAAATAGAAGCAAAATATTGCGATATTTTTTCAAAATATACAAAAAATGCAAAAATACTGAAATATACCAAATTGTATATTTGGTATATCGATATAGTACCACATTGAAAATATACCATAACCGGTACAATATACCAGATTGTCGGCCAAAGCAACTAGGGGTCTAGTAAGTATGAGTTTTTGACCATACAAAAGCATTTCTTTAATAACTTCCGCAATCAATATCTGATACCGGAATTCGCAACTCTAGCTTTAAAATTACGCTTGGTATTCGAATTTTTTTGATTTGCGGGGGCGGAAGTGGGCGTGGCAAAATTTTTAAACAAACTTGATCTTCGTTCAAACATAACAAATGCGGTCGAGAAAAATTATAGCTCTATCTCTTATAGTCTCTGAGATCTAGGTGTTCATACGGACGGACGGACAGACGGACATGGCTAGATCGTCTCGGCTGTTGACGCTGACTAAGAATATATATACTTTATAGGGTCGGAGATGCCTCCTTCTACTTATTACATACATTTCCTGTCGGCACACAGTTATAATACCCTTCTACCCTATGGGTAGCGGGTATAAAAAGAGAGTGAAAAAGACTAAGAGAACACTCGGACTTATCGATAAGATAAAGCCCAAGACAAAGACTATTTACCAGATATTTATTGAACTTCTCAGAACTGAACAGCGAACGATTACAATTTATTCGGAGCAGGCTGCTGATGTTGATGATGATTAATTATTAATGCTATTAAATTGTCACTTCCGTTGGCAAAACACATTTAAAATATCGATCGATAACGAGGCGCAACAATGTGATTCATGCACTTACTTAACTTGATTCTCAGCAACGATTTCGATCAAAACAAATATCATTTATGTATTTTTGACCAGGGGAGGGGGTTGGGAGGCAGCGACTAATGGAGGCACGACGACGCATTTAACAATTATGTATGCTAAAGTGCATAAAGCCCCCGGTCGCAAGATTTATCGACACGGCTGCTGATAAAGCAATGCGATACGATACGATACGATACGATTTGAAACGAAACGAGTCGCGAACGTGTCACGCGGCGTATGCGCAATATATTTATGTACAACGTTTCCCTATGCTAATTTCCACAAATATAACATATGAATTGCACGCAACAATTAAAACACATCAACTCAACTCACAGTTATGAATAGAGAATTTTAAATTGAAATAACAATTTTGTTTGTGCGTATCAAAGTTGAATAAAAAATATAGAGATAGCGTTTCTTAATGCTTTATTGTTGAATTATGTGTGTGGCTGCCATTATCAGTCGGAACGCTTTGTGGTCAGGGCGAGAGTCGGAACCGCGGCAAACTAATCGCAAACGTAGCCGCAAAGACAGCGAACTTCAAACTTGAAAATGCGAATCCACCACAATGGGGTGAGAAAGATAAACAACACCTTCCACAAAAAAAGAATGAAGCTAGTGAGAAAGCTTGAGGCGAGTGGACTCGACTGTGAGATACCCGGTCCCCATTTTCAATAAGACTAAAATATAGTAGTATTATTCTTCAAATACACTAAATTAACATACGGAAAAATACTGAAATATACCAAACGGTATATTCGGTATATCGATATACTTATACCTTAATAAGAGCAACATTGCGATAGTATTCCTAAAATATTCCAAATTAATATACTCAAATATATCGGAATATCTATATACTACAAAAAAGCAAAATATACTAATACTTTAATTAAATCAAAACATTGCGGTATTATTCCTAAAATATGCCAAAATAATAAACCGAGAAAGACTGAAAGATACAGATATATTTAGTATATCATTAAACTACTACTTCAATGAGAGCAAAGCATTGCGGCATTATTCTTAAAATATACTCAAAATACTAAAATACCATATATCGAAAATTTGGTACATTAATATTTATTAATAATAAATATAAAGCAAAACAAACACATACCGAAAACCATATTTGGTATATCGATGAAATAATATATATAAAAATATTTCAGTTTTTCAATGAAACCAATTAAGAGCTCACAACAGCAGCCGTTCTTAGCCTTCTACCTTTTGGGTAGAGGGTATAAACACAAAATATTTGTTTGTGTGAGTGCTTGCGATTATTTTCAAATTCAACAAAAACATTTTTAATTGTTATGGTCTGGGCCATTGACGGTTTTCCGACTGCGCGAGTATGTTTTCCCGCAATGCTTTTCATTCGTACGAAAATTCCACAAACATTAATACGATTCCTAGTATTTTAAGTATTTTTAGCGCCACACAAACATTCTGTTTCCCCTCCCCACCCCTCGCTTTATCTCTCCCCTCTTTAAGCACTTTGTGCCAAGCCCTGCGCAGCAAATTGATTGGTTATTCGTATAAGAGGCAACCCCCAAAATTTCTGTGGTAATTTGCAACTTGCCAAATATTATTTAAGGTCATCATCGAGCAAGACGGATTAAACACATAAACGCACCTTAACCACACATCTATCCATCCATCTATCTATCTATCCATGTGTTGCTTGCCCACTCTGCCCCCGACCAGCCCCCTAAATCAATCATGTGGAAACAGGCAAAAAACAAACCATTAAAAACGAGACGTTTTTATACAATTCAATTTCCTATTGCCGCATTTCCTTTTTGCTCATCGCTTATGTGCAATAAAATTGTCTATTTTACTACCTTCTAAATTTATTTTTTTAAATGTTTGTGTTTGTAAATAATGCTAAAGTTCTAAATAATATTTAATTAGATTAGTGTTTTGTGGAACAAGTACAAAACATGTTTAAAAATGTTGATTATGATTTTATAAATGTTGATTATGAAAAGAACTTTTGAAGTTTTTGATTCTCTAATGGTTTGTAACTAATACTAAAATTATAAATAATATTTTATTAGATTGGTAAATCATTTTACCAATTACAGAGTTTTTACAATTCTTAAATTTAGAAAACTAATTTTTTTAATGTTTGTTCTTTTTAGATCGTTTGATTATTGTAAATAATACTTTATTAGATTATAGCAAACATGTTAAAAATGTACAAATTTTTATTTAGAATGGATGCACCTATAAATTACAAACTATTTATAATTATGAATACGAAAACTGCTTCAGAATCTGCAAATGTTGAAAGTTGCTCTCATTAAAAAAAAATTCCAATTATGTGTAATTATCGAAATAAAAACATGTTCTAAAATGAACATGTTTACATTGGAAAAGCCCATAAATTACATATTTTTCATTATTGATACGAAAACTACTTTAAAATCTGAAAGTGTTGAAATCGGCACTCATTAAATATGCTTAAAAATGAAATATTTGTAATTTGTTTTCATAAAAACTTGTTCTAAAGTAAAAGTACCTGCTCTATTATATATACATTGAACTAGCTTACCAACTGCTTATTTATGATTATCTGATGAAATTATAATATTTAAATAATTTTTGGGAAATGAAAGCTACGTTTTTATTTTCTTTTCACTGGAAAAGCCTATAAATTTCATTTTTAGAATTTGTTAATACGAAAACTAATTTTAAATATGAAAAGTTCTTATTAAATAAGCTTAAAAATAACATAAACAAAATTATCATAATCAAAACTATTTCGAACATTCTAAAAAACTTTGTTTTATGTTAGAAATATTTGTAATACAAGATTATTTTCGCAAGTAAGATGCTTAAAAATGAAAAGTTAAAAAGTTAAATATAAACTTGCATTTTCAAAGCATGTTTATCATCTTATTTTGATCATTTCATTTCAGAAACATATATTAAATACTGTTATTAGTCATGAAAATTGTAATCCTTAGAAAAACCAGCATAGCAACTGTATTGAAATTCATGTGTCACTTGGTTAGCTACTTAGCCATAAATAAAACTTTGATATCGTAGAGGATAAAGTATAAGTTAATTACCTCAGTAGTTGGCAATAAATACAACTTTGATACACATTAGATATGGCAGAGGACTTTAGACATAACATGTAAAAGAATTGCGAAACTTATTATTCCCCAGTGTTCGATAGTGAAAGTGAACAAAACAGCGAAAGGGAAAGAGAGTCTGATGTCTATGTGCATTTAGCTAATTAAAATGTAATTTCATTACGCTTATCAAGGACTGCACCTGCGTGATAAACAGCAGTTGCTTGCAGCTAAATTATGATTATAGCTAATCCGGATAATACGAAAAAAAAGCATTGAATAATATTATTCAGTACTCAAAGTGTTATTATATCGAATGTGATCCTGATGTAGTTTTGTTTGCCAAAACAACACGACGTGTCGTTTGACGCCAGAGTTGGTTTTATTCTTTATATATATGTATATATATGAATAAATCGTGCGAATCGTACGAATAATATTCATTGCCATGCCGAATGCTTCTGGGCGGGGGGTGAAATAAAATAAACAAATGTAGGAAAAACTGAAAGCTGAAGGCAAACAATAAACAATATAAGAAAACATATGAACAAATGTGCAAATGTGTAAACAAATGTGCATAGCAAAGACTTGAAAGTGTTCCCAAAACAGGTGAAAAACAAACGTGTGTGGGGTAAAAACAGAGAGAGAGAGAAAGATAAAGTAGTAGGAGAGTGGGAATGGAAATGCGGGAAATGATATGTTAGCATTGCCAAGGTCGTTTTCCCACCCACCAACTTAGTTTGTTAGCCACTTGAGGTGACTCAAAAGTGCAACAAGTGATTCCAGTTGGAAAAACAGTTTTGAAAGACAGCCGCAATAAACAGTATTTGTCATGCAGTTAACTTTATCACAGCTGCCTAGAAATTCCCAACTGAGTCAGTAAACAAATGCACTCTCTATCGTATCTAGGCCAAAATCTGACATTTGAGTGCCATATCAGCCACAATTAATTAATGTTTATGGGTCATAAAAATTAAATATAGATTGAATCGCCAATTAGGTGAAATTAAATGTCACACCCGGCGAGGGATTGTGAGGGATTATCAGAAGATGAGCCCAGAACTGAATTTATTTTAAATTAGGGTCATTTTTATTGTATTACTTACTAAAAATAGTTGCTGATCCTAAAAACCTAATAAAAACTAATCCCTTAACGAAATGAGAACTGAATATTCTTTAAATTAGCTCAATTTTATTGGATTATTTACTTTAAGCAATCTCAATTCCTAAAAACTTAATAAGAACTAATTCCTCAACAGAATAAGAAATGAGAACTGAATATTCTTTAAATAAGCGAAATTTTATTGGATTTAAACAATCTCAGTTCCTAAAAACTTAATAAGACTAATCTCTCAACGGAATAAGAATTGAATATGCTTTAAATTAGCGAAATTTTATTAAATTATTTACTGAAAACAATTTCAGTTTCTAAAAACTTAATAGGAACTCATTCCTCTACAAAATGAAAAATAAAATTATTGGTTGAAATATAAATTATACTTAAATTAGCAGAATTTTATTGCATTCTTTACTCAGTTTCTAAAGACTCATTTAAAACTCATTCCTCAACGAAATGAGATATGAAATTATTAGCTATATATTAATATAAATATTAATAATTCCTCAAAACTAATTTCTCTACAGAATGAGAAATAAAATCATTGGTTGAGATATGAATTTTCTTTAAATCACCTAAATTTTATTAGATTATTTACAAAAGAACACTTTCAAAAACACTTTCCTAAAAACTTAATGAGAAATAAAATTCAGCAAAATATATGACAACATTTTAAACAGAATTCGCTTGAGAAATATTTTTGGGGAAATACGGATATTTTAAACTGAATTGCTTGTTGAAAATTGTTGTTGTTATTTCAAAAGATTAATCTTACATCTTTAAATAAACTAAACATTTCAATTGAAACACACAGAAATACTAAAAATAGTTACACTTGCAGCACAATTTCAATGAATTTCCCAATTTATTTATGAGAACGAAACAAGACTGTTCCAATTATTTACAGCAATTTAAGTAGATGGCTTTGCATGTGTACAGAAAATGTTTTGCGTCGCCATTGAAAAATTAGAAATTAATGACCCCACATACAAAATATTATAAATAAATTCCCCAACACTTTTGTATTTTAGAAACATGATATAAAAATAGCAAAGAAAAAAATTTTAAAGATATAAACTCGATTAATCAATGGCTTTCAACAGATTTCAAAAATAACGGCACTTAACTTAAAAAGCGATTAAACTAAATCTCAAATGTATTTTGAATCTGATACACAACCTAAACAAATTATAATGTACACATAAAAAAATATAATATATATTTAAATTGTAAATTCGTGCACTTAATTGCTGTTAAAAAAGTCTAAAAATAAAAGCACTTAGAAAAGGGATTAAACTGAGGCTGAAATATTTGGAGTCTGGCAAACATGTGTTATCAATTATCAAGTATAATTATATATATTATACTGTGTAGATACATTTCAAAATTGGAAATTTATTTAATGATTTGAAGAATATTCAAGAAATAAAAGCACTTAGAAGGGGATTCGAAAGGGATTAAACTGAAGCTAAAATATTTGTTATCTGGCAAACATATGTTATGAATTTTAATTACATATGTTATATATTTAATAAATGAT
Source organism: Drosophila albomicans (assembly GCF_009650485.2). Taxonomy (NCBI): domain Eukaryota; kingdom Metazoa; phylum Arthropoda; class Insecta; order Diptera; family Drosophilidae; genus Drosophila; species Drosophila albomicans. The sequence goes on along the minus strand of NC_047629.2, from coordinate 42,409,504 downwards.
TAATAGATTAAAGAAGATTCCACTAATAAAAGCGCTTAGAAGGGGATAAGAAAAAGGTTTAAACTGCAGCTAAAGTATTTCGAATCTTGCACACATTATACATATGTATATATTATAAAATAGTAAGTTTGAGCAATTAATTGTCTTTAGAAAATAAAGAAATTAAAATCACTTTCATATGGGTTTAAACTGAAAATATTTGGAATCTAGAAAAACATATATTTGGCAAACATATAATATATGAAATATCATCAAGTATTATTGTTAATGTTATATTTCATATATATACATTTTAAACTTCATAATTCAAGCGAATAAAAGTTTAAAGAAGCTTCCAAAAATAAAATCATCTAGAAGAGGATTTAAAAGGGATTAAACTGAAGCTAAAATAATTGGCAAACACATCTTATGAATTATAATTGCATATGTTATATATAACAAAAGTACATTTTGAAATTTATAATTCAAGTAATTAATAGATTAAAGAAGATTCTAAAAATGAAAGCTCTCAGAAAGGGATAAAAAGGATTTAAACTGAAACTAAAGTATTTCGAATCAGGGACACATTATATATACATTATAAAATAGTAAATTTGAGCAATTAATTGTCTTTAGAAAATTTAAAAAATAATACCACTTGGATATGGGATTAAACTGAATATATTTGGAATCTAACAAACATATATTATCAAGTATAATTATTGATATAACATCAATAATACAATACATATATTTAAGATATATAGTATATGTACATTTTAAAATCGTAAGTTCAAGCAATTAAAAGTTTAAAGAAGATTCCAAAAATAAAAGCATTTAGAAGGGGATTAAAAAGGGTTTAAACTGAAGCTAAAATCTTTCGAGTCTGCCATACATGTGCTATCAATTAGAATTATATATGCATGTGTATATATAACATAACATAGTATAGAAAATCGACGCCCACTCGAATGGCATCTGGACTATTTAGACTGCGTCGTCGTCTATAAATATTAGCTATAGTACTTCAACAAAGCGTTATCTTCTCTTCCATTTGCACTTACCAACTTGCAGGCTATATGTGTCGATCTATATAGTATATATACACTATATATATATATTTATATATGTAAAATATTTGCTTCAATCAAGTTGTTTGTTCCTGTCTCGACGACTTCTCCGTAGTAAATCTTTTGTCACTTTGCAAGCTGAAAACCTTCTATTTGAATAGGTTTTTGTGTATAGTATAGAATATGGTATGTATATTCGAGCACCTTTATAGCTGGAGGTATCTACATAAACATATTAACACACATATAACATATATAGCTAATCACATTAACCCCTCCAGTGTTCAGTATGCAAGTCAGCCTCAACAGTTGAACGCATTGATTCGCGGTTCTTTTTAAAGTAATTTTGCTGACTTGGGGCTTTTTTTTATTTTTGTTTAAACACTTCGCAAACTTGATATTCGCTGTTGTCGTTGTCGATGTTATTGGAGTTGTTGTTGTTGTTGTGGACGTTGATAAACATCGAATGACAAGTACCCGTGAATGTTGTCACAAATATGATTTTTTTTTTTTGCAAACTCTCTTGTAAGTTAACTCACTTGAACAAAACTGGAACTGGTCAACCGAGCGTTTAATTACACAATGCACAACTTTATGGGGGGATGTTCACAATGACCAATATTACGAAAAGATCAACAAAAATACACAAAACATTTCATATTGTGGTTTACAGGGAATTCCCGTGCAGCACCGTTTACACTGAGTCCGAGTCTAGTTTGCGTGTTGGGCGACGTTCGTTTCAACCGGTTAGATTATCATAGCAATTAAGAAAGCAAAAACTGATTTGAATTCATTAATGAATTATCATCAACTCCATGGCTGCTAATATCCCACACGTTGTTTCTTTCTTTCTCAATTCCGCGACGCTGCCGCAACGCGCGACGAACTCAAACGAACTGACTGAACACCACACAAATGGGAGATAAACTTCCGTGCTCTGCGAATGTGTGTGGGGATATGTTACAGCGAGCGCTGTTAAGTGCTGCCGAATGTTAATGCTGGCACGCTGTTAATAAAGCTTCTCCTGCTATGTACATAGTTGTGGGTGCACGCAAGCGTAGTGCAGGCGGCAGTGCTGTTAGCAGCTGTTAAGTCATGGGAGATGGGAAATAAACTTCCGAGCTCTGTGCGTGTGTGGGGATATGTTACAGCGAGCGCTGTTAAGTGCTGTCGAATGTTAATGCCCACAAGCTGTTAACGAAGCTCCTCCTGTTATGTAGTTGTGGGTGCACGCAGGCGTAGATCAGTCGTCAAAACTGATCAACTGCTACCGCACTGTTAAGTGTGTAACTATTGAATGCTAAGTTTACAACCCTGTTAATTATGCGTCTGTTAAGTGAAGCAATGTAACTCAGTCATTGGAGGTGTTGATCGAATTGGTTGCAAATTCCGCCCTGTTAACAGACTTGTGCTTCACTGTTAAAATTCCTTCATCATATCGCGTAGGTGGCGAAACAAAAGCCACATGGCAATTGATAGACGATCGCCAGCAGTTTGCCAGCAGTTGAAATGTAAACAAACAGACAAGTGGATCGTGAATGGATGCTTTAAATGGTCAAAGAAACAAAAAACAAAGACCTGCCGATTTGCTCTCAAACAAAACGGTTTGCCCTCTGGCAAAAACTGTTTCAAGCTGTGATTCAAAGTGTTTTGAATATGTTTATTAATCAATTTAATTGCCACCGCTTGCAATTCAATTAGCCAGCTGACTACTGACCGAAAGCTCAACCAATAACAAACGAATTTGCACATAGAGATAAAAATCAACACGTAACAATTAAGCTTTTCTTGTAAGCTCGGCATTAACTGTAATTCTGTGTAGCTTTGTTGCGCTCTCAGAGAAATTCTCATGGTGTTATTAATTGCACTTGGCATCTTGATTGAATCACTCACAATTATCAGTTTTACACATTTTCTTAATAAACAGAAATATTTATTCATTTTTTTATAGCTACTGAGAATTTCAAAGCAATTGTCTATGATTTTTGTAGTAATTTTCTATTTATTAATCAAGTTGGACTTACACAAAAGCTTTTGTAATTGTTTTGATCTGCACATTCTTTGTATTCTTTGTATTCTCTGTTTACGACTGCTTTATTTACAGTTATGTATGTAAGAATTGTCCAATTTAAATGAAAGAATCAGTGGAAACAAATTGCTTTAAAATGGGGATATTCGAATGTTTTGCTGTCCAATGTCACGTATTATTTTTGAAATAAATGTAGCTAATATATTACAGTTTTGCCTTGTGTCCCATTGGAGTACGTGTTCAAAGTCAGCGCTGACAAATGGCAATCATCATTATGATATAATAGGTTAATTCGATAATTTTAATTTTTGGATCGATCCAAAAAAATTAAAAATTATGAATTATGAAAACCGATAAGTGCAGATTTGTCCTACAAAGAAACAAAAACAAATCAATTGCCAATTAATTTGATTTGTTTTTTGTTTATGTCTGATTTGAAAGCAGTTAAAGTGCGCAGTATTATTTTAATAATAAGCCCATCACATGAGACGTGCCCCGCCCGATTTGTCTTTACCCTTCCCGTCCCGTCGGTAGGGGAAACTTATTCCATGGTATTCCCGAATTATATTCGACTTGGTTGAAGGCGAGAGTTCACGATACAAAACTGGTTTTTCGCTTAACATTGGCTTCAAGTGCCGGTAACTACACATATTGTCAAAAGATTCAGAGATTCGGTAATACGTATATTCAATGCAAAAACAAACTAAAAAATAAACACGAAACAACAGCAACACCAACAACAACAACACTCATACAACAGACAATGTTGTGGGCAGCTGTTGCTCTCTTTGCGAACCATAAAAATCACATTTTAATTGCCAGCCCAGAGACAAGGCAAATGCGAAGCGAAGCGAGGCGAAGAGAGAAGAGAGCAGAGTCTACGCATCCAAGGCTCTGACTCTGATCACTGAACAACGGATGCAACAGAGGCCTGGACTGACCTTGTAATCAAATTCCCGACTAGCAAACAGATGTCGAGACACGCTCTTCAAGGGCCGAAGTTCACAGTTCACACACAGCAAATATTTATGCCTTCAGCGTTGATTATACACTCACTTTATTATTATTTCGGTGTTTATCTTTTACATTCAACTTGCACTTTTAAACCTAACGTATTTTTACTTAATTAGTTTTCCGCTTTTCCGTTGCTTGTTTGCTTAACCGCTACCGAACTTCTGAACCGACGAATTCATTGCACCATCGACAAAATGAGCCGCTGTCAAGCACTGTTAACTAACAGAAGCGAGCTTCAGAGCTTTTGTACAACGCCAGCCTAAAAGTATGCAGCAAAAATTTCAAATGTGCGTGGGAACTAGGAACATACGAATTATTCACCTTTGACATATTTATTTATTTAAGTGAGTCAAGCAAACTGATTCTATAGAATTAATTCAAAGCTGGATTAAATTTAATGTATTCTTGTCTTGAGCTCATTAATTGCATAATTCAAATTTAAATGGTTATGAGAATATTGGCTTGAATAAAAACAACATTTTTTTTTTTCGATTCACCTCTTCTTTTAATGATTACGTATAGTGCAGTTATTATATTTCTTTATCATTTATATTATATTATAGACTCATTTATATACGTATAAATATTCTGCATATTTTAACACCCTCATAAACAATACAAAAGCAAATTTTGTTGCTGCCTTGCTTACTGCAAATTTTAAAGATCGTAATATAGTAAACAAACAAACACTTGTTACTGTGCCTAAAACATCGCTTCGGCTGATTATGACACAAGTCTTTAGTGATAGACAAACATATCATTAAAAGGCTCATCCTCACTATATTATTATTTCAGTACATAATTAGGCCTAAGCTAGAACTAATGAATACTAAGGAGTCCTAAAAATGTCCTAGGTGATGATAAATAAATAATGATATGCTAAAAGCTTAATTTAATAGTTGAGGTAAGGACAACTCGCAAGTTAATCAATGCAACTGGGCTATAACTGGTAATGTTCATTTAAAAATAGTACAAAATTTTAATTTTAGCGACATTTATTAATTAAAAAAAATTAATTCATTCATTAAACTGTTTCAACTGATTAGCATAATCTGTATTAGGAATTCTTAAGACGCAAAAAAAGCAATCAGGCAATACTAAAGTAAATGCAAATGCAAATGTCAATTGTATATTTAAAATTCCTTTATTCAAAGTCTTAGTGTTTCCAAAAATATTGCTAAGAAAATGATGTCATTTAGATATAAAAATCAAATATTACTGTATTTGGCATTGGTTCTAAAGCAGTTGTTGTTCAACTGCTTTGTAGTTCTGGTAACAATATTTTTGTGTAGAAGTCTTTAATTGCTTTCAGGATTTATGCAGCGGCTCCTCGACTGGATTAATATTCAATTTGGAGCTGAATATTTTGTTTCGTATTGAACTGAAACTTTTTGGTTTTATTTTGCGTATATATCCAAGTTGTTTTTACGTTTTTTTTGGCTATTTGTTTCAATATTGAAGACTTTTATATCAACTTTAGTTAAGGTTGAAATTTGGGATACCTTTTAAGGCTGAGTATTATTAAACTTAAGTACAAAGCGTAGCATTCTAGATACAATAATTTTAATACATATGGTACATATGTATATAAGAACTAAGATTTAAAATACTCCAAACTTTGCAAGTGGAGCTGCAGCTTGGTCAACAGCCTCAACTTGGGTTGTATTGTCGAATTCAGCTAAAGTTGGATTACCGAATTCAGCTAAAGTTGCGTTGTCAACTCCAGCCAAAGTTGGATTGTCGAATGCAGCTAAATTTGTGTTCATCATTTCAGTTGTATTAGTTATAGTTGTTTTAATATTTCGTGGTTCGCATTTCATTTCACACGATGCCAAGGAGCAGAAGCGATTTTTGTTGCCTCCACAGCCGTGATAGGACATTCTCCTACAGGATCGTGTCCTGTTGCTGTAATACCACATATGGTCATTGGCTGTCCTGTGACAGTGGTTGGCACGCCTTGTGCCAGAGTCCCTGCCACCAACACAGTTTCGTTCAGCTATAAAAATATACATTGATAATTTCAGAGTTGTTTTTCAATTTCAATTACTCACACGGCCGAACTCGTCCACGACAGAATTGCGCCTCGTTGTGGATCAACATGAGCGCCAGGCAAGCCAACAACAATATTAATTTCATTTTTAATGCATTCCAAATGGACCTTATAGTCGAAAATTTGATAAACATAACTAAAAGCAGTTCACTCACGATGCTTGGTTTTAATTTACATTAATATAAGCTTTCAGCTTATATCTTTAAATAAAACATATTATTAATTATTTAGTATTTCGCCTTTTCGGTTGTTAACTTGTTTGTTTAACCGCTACACAACTTCTAAGCGATCAAATTTGTTGGACCAGCTGCAAAGCGAGACTCAAGCGAGCGCTGTTAATTAACAGAGGCGAACTTAACAGCTTTCGAGCAGCAGCAGCCTTAAAGTATGCAGTAGAAATTTATTATGATTCAACCAAATGTGCGTGGAAACTAATCAACTATTGCACATATTGTAAGTGTACTTAGCTTCGAATAAATAATATAAACTATTTCAAAGAATTTCTATTATTTGTAATAACTTTTCAACATTAACATATTTTTCATTAAATTAGTTGAGTGTTCTGATTTAAGTAATATTATTGTGTCACTGCTTCATTCGCATTCATAAATTTGTAATTGTAATTATATAATATTATAACTTTGTGCCGGCAGGAAATGTATGTAACAGGTAGAAGGAGGCATCTCCGACCCTATAAAGTATATATATTCTTGATCAGCGTCAACAAACGAGACGATCTAGCCATGTCCGTCTGTCCGTCTGTCCGTATGAACACCTAGATCTCAGAGACTATAAGAGATAGAGCTATATTTTTTCGACAGCATTTGTTATTGTAGTTCTATATCGATATAACAAATATACCGTTTAGTATATTTTTAGTATATTTGTATTTTTGGTGTATTTTGAAAAACTACCGCAATATTTTGCTTTTATTCAAAATGGATAGCGGGTATCTCACAGTCGAGCACACTCGACTGGAACTTTTTTATTTGTTTTCTTAATGAAAAGGAGCATTCAAAATTATGCTGCAAAAATTAAAGTTTTATTGTTTCCTTTTAATTTAACAAAATGAGTGGATTTTTATACCATATATCCATTAAAGTATACGTATTACGCACTTTTTAGCACAATCATATGAAGTGCAAAAGCGATTATTATTGCCACCACATCCTTTGAATTTGAAAGCTTTACAGCCTAGTCGGGTCTTATCGTAATACCACATTAGTTTTTGGCTTTTCCCAGCACACCAACTCATTTGATTATGACCCTCATCCTTAGTTTCATTGCAGCTCGGTCTGACTTCAATTAAAATATAGTTTAAACATATTTCAATTACACAAAATCTTTCATAACTTACGAGCACGTCCCAAACAATTGGTGGCCTGACTGTTGACCAGGAAAATTGCTAGACAAACCAAGTATAGAAGAAATTTCATTACGAAAGTCTAGTTTGAACTGAGTTCAAATTGTGATTTGTCAGCATTTATATTGAAATTTGTTGAGGTAAATTTAATAATGTTTTTCGACAGCTGTTCCTAAATGAAACAATTTTTCAATGGAGCTTTATGTGAGAAACACACTCTACATTTATATTTAGTTATTAGTTTTAATATTTCATTCATTCATTATTATAATCCATTTCATCGTCATCTTCCTTATAATTGCGTTTGCACAATAATGTGCAATCAAACTTACTACAAAATCGATTTCTGTTGCCGCCACAGCCAAGATATTGCATTTTATTGCAGTTTCCACTGGCAAAATAATACATTTCGGGATTTGCATTTCGAGAACAACCTTCCACATCAGCGTGTCCAATATCTTTGTGCTCGTTACAAGTGAATTCCTCTAGATATTTCAGTAAAGATAAGTTAAAGTTCGAGAGTTCATATAATTTGACCAACCTTGGCCTCCATGACAATGCATAAAGTGTTGAGTATAAGCTCCGGAAAAGAGCATTAGAAATACCAAAAACTGCATTTAGAATAAACTTTGCAATGCTGTTCAGTTGAAAGTTGAAACTAAGGCGCTACTTTTAATGAATTTGCTTATATAGCGGCAATGCCAACGAAAAAATACAGTTCATTGATTAAACGACAGCTGTTCGTAGCAATAAATTACAGTAGAACCTCGCAAAAATGTCCATAAATGCAAAAAAAGCATTTATTTTATAAAGTGCTCTATGATTTTCAAAAAAAGTACATTCAAAACCAATAAATAAAATTTCTCATTAAAGCAGTTTAAGCATTACTAGCGCCATCTATCATGCGATAGTAGTAACTTCATGTACAGTTGCAGCTGATGATACATTGAAATTTCTGAATTGGATGCCAGGTTGAATTGTTTACGAACACCTGTCGAGTATTTGTTATTTATTTAACGACTTTTATCATTATCAGCTTGCTATATAAACAACCTTTTATCTAGAGTAGCGTCAGAAAATTAACTTTGCAATGAACTACACTTTAGTCTGGATTTTCTTAATACTTTGTGCAGTTCACAGTCAAGCGCAGGGTGATTGCCTTGGTACTGTCAGTCCCGGTAAGTAATCGAATCGAAAACCAAACCATCTTGTCTTATAACAATCTTTCTTCAGCTGATCCGAAGTGTTTTCCAGATAGAGATGTAGGACATACTAAAAGATCATACTGCAGCAGGAATGCCAATAATGTCATGTGGTATTACGACTCGTCTAGCGGATCCTGCAGAACTTTCGCCTATAAAGGCTGTGGTGGCAATAAGAATCGTTTCTGTACTTGGGAGGATTGTGTAACGGAATGCAAAAGATTTGACAAAGCTTGAATTAAGTATAAAGAATTTCACATCGTAAATTATATTCGTACCTTTTTACACTTTATTGCATTATTAAAACATAAATGACTCAAGCATGGTTAAACATCTCATTGTGCAACAGAATGCAAAAGACTTGACAGATTATACAATTTATAATAATTTATAATACAATGAATTTCACTTCGTAAATTATATGTCTAACTTCTTTACACTTTATTGCATTATTAAAACATCAATGGTCAAGCATTTCAAAATAGTTAACACCATTAAAAGTTCTTACAAACGCCTATCCCCAAATTAAATTTCTGAATTTGTAGTCAAATTTTTTTAGTCCAACCAATAATTGTGTCATGAAAACATATCATTAAAAGGCTCGTCCAAAGACATACTATACTTTTATTCAATTAAGTCATTAGACCCAGCCTAACACAATTGAATACGTAAAAGTGACATAAGAGCCCAAAATTATTTCAAGCTAACTCATAATTGAATTAAGTTGTACTAAAAACTGAACTTATGGCGTAGTTTATATAAGGACTGCACGTAACTTAATCGCTAGTAACGAAAATATAACAAATCTAATTTATTTACTTATATTTAAATTTAATTTTGGAAACGAATTTACTGCAACTTATTATCTATTGTCTAATATAATAATACCTATTCAAAATTAAAATTAAAACAAATAAGAAAGCTTCAGTCGAGTATGCTCGACTGTGAGTCGAATAAAAATTATATTTGCATCTCTTATAGTCTCTGAGATTCAGTGTTTCAAACGGACAAACGGACAGACAGTCAGACATATGGCTATATCGTCTCTATATCAAGAATATATATATATTATTAAAGGGTTGGATTTGCCACCACAAAAAGTTATAATATACTTCCACCCTATGGGTAGCGGATATAATTAATTTTCTTAAAATATTTCTCATAAAATTGTTATTTAAAATAAGTATTTTAAATGATTGCAAGTACTAAACTGTTAAATCAAAAATAATTCATCAATCAGATTTGTGCATTATATATTTTTGAAAGTAAGTATTTAATCAGCAGCTGGAGCAGGAGTTGGGTCAGCAGGAGCAGCTGTAGTTGGATTGTTGGGTTGAGGTGTGATTGGGTCAACGGGTCGAGGACGAACACATTTCCTTTCACAGGATTCCAAGGAGCAGTAGCGATTCTTGTTGCCCCCACAGCCGCGATAGGACATTCTCCTACAGGATCGTGTCCTGCGGCTAAAGTACCACATTTCATCATTGGAATTTCTGTGACAGTTGTCGCCTCGCCTAGTGCCAGAGTCTCTGCCGCCAAGACAGTTACGTTCATCTATAACAAAAAAATAGAATTTATAGAATGTAAATGATAATTTCAATGTTGTTTTTTCTATTTTAATTGCTCACCGCGGGCAACTCGTCCACGACAACGCTGCGCCTCATTATAGACCACCAAGAGGGCGAAGCAAGCGAACAATAAAATCAATTTCATTTTTACAAAAGAACACTTTAAACGAACTGAATGATTTTTATGGAAATTAATTGAGCTTATATACGAAAATCTGATAAAAAGTATCAAGTTATTAAACAGATGTTGGTGAAACGTGCTTAATAAAAGCCACACGCTGAATAAATCAATTAAATGCTGATTGGAACATTGTATTCCATATAAATAAAGCAAGTCTTAATAGGTTTACTTTAGTGTTTTCTTTTACTTACGTGGTCAGATGTTCTAAATATATAAATAGAAAATGTCAACAACTTTTGCAAAACTTTCATTTTATTTATATTTTTAATTATTTACATATTTAAAAAATTATAATATCGGCGGGAAGATATCGACTGTTACAAAAGCTGTGCTTAAACAGAAGTAAATATATAAATTAGGTGGATCTGATAATGGCATATACAATATATTATATAAAGCATGTGATTTGATTCTAAATGGATACAAATAGTCTATGAACATTTTGCTGGTCTTGTAATCTTAAGATTGTGTTAATTGTAAAACAGAATAATAGCATTTCATTTAATTTTATTTTCACAGTTTTCTAGACAAACACAAATTGTTAATGGATTTCTTTTAATGCATTTTAATGCTTGCTTTGATACAACATAAAAAAGTATTAATTATATTAATTACTTATTACAACATTAAATAGCTCCGAGATTAGCAATTGAGAATGTTTTTAATTTCCCTGAAAAGTATTAACATGCACTGTGCTATAATTAAAATATTAGTATGATTAACATGATTAGCTGCTGGTTCGATCACTGCTTCAAATTTAAAATGTCAGTTTATTAAATGCATTTTAATTTCGGGAAAGAACTTCAAGAGATTGACAATTCCTCTTGCATAATTTATGTCAATATATTCGGACCAATTTTCTTGGAATCGCCATTTCTATCTTGCAACGCGATTCCTTCTTCGGAAGCATCCTCATCATTTGTTGATTGAATGCCACGACACCTAATTACAAAAATATTTAGTATTTAATTTATACAATCTTAAAATTTTTAAAATATTTACCGATTCCAGATAAGATTCAACACACTGCGCTTGAGGACAAAGAGAATAAAGATTATGATTCCCTGGGCGCAATTAACGTAGTCAAAGAGCGAGAAGAATGCATTCGATGGATGATCGGTCGATAAATATGAGAAGATTTCAAAGAACCACACAATTCCCATGAGGACGAACAGACGTGCGAACATGCCAAACCTGTAGGGTGAGAATAATAATACAAATTATCCATCTTTAATCGTCTCAAGTGTGTAGAAAATCTTACGTTTGTTTATTTAAATAGACGTGTTTAACGCGATCCTCGGGTAACGTTTGGCATCTCAATTCCTTCTTCAATTGCACAAGACGAATGGCCTGAAAAAAATGTATCGAAATGAGAGACAAATTTATCGATAGTATCGATTGTACCATATCGAAATAATAGTCTAATTTATCGATGTTATTAACAACAAAGAATAATCGAAAAAAGAGTTTAATATATCGATTGAATCGATTTGAATATCAACAAAGAATTATCGAAATAATAGTATAATTTATCGATGTTATCGATTTTATTAACAACAAAGAAATAAGAGTTTAATTTATCGATTGAATCGATTTGAATATCAACAAGGAATTATCAAAATAATAGTCTAATTGATAGATGTCATCAATTTTACTAACAACAAAGAATAATCGAAAAAAGAGTTTAATATATCGATTGAATCGATTTAAATATCAACAAAGAATTATTGAAATAATAGTATAATTTATCGATGTTATCGATTTTACTATCAACAAAGAATTGAATGTCTTCTTTATATAAAACACGCAAAGGAAAAATGAACTTTCTAAATTTTCTTGTATTTAGTATACATAGTTTATAAAGAATTTGGAAAGAGTTTCGACTAGAAGGTCAGAATATTCCGTAATAAATTAAATCAGCAGGGGTTTTGAGAAAAAGTTCAGAAGTTCAGCCTTGAGCTAAGACGCCATAAGCAGTGGACACTTTAGCGGACAAAGTCACAAGATGTCGTGACCTGACAGTACACTAGCCTCGGTCATGCCAAGACTCGACACACAATTGAAACCATAATTTTTATCTATTGAAATGTCGATAGGTGTAATTGCGTTACATCCATGATATCAACAAAATAATAAAATGAATCTATTTACACGCTTCGTTTTTGATTTAAGAACTTCAAGACTTACCGTCAGTGTAAACATGATTAGGTTAAAAATGAGCTGAAGGGTAATGATTCCAAAGTAGTATATCATCGCAGACCAGTCATCAACTGTCATCAATATAACATAAAAGTAAGAAACGTTTTCGTCCAGTTAATTAACTTACCTTTAACCCAACAATTGTAGAGTGCAACTCCTGGTAGAACAGCCAAATATCTGTTGTCTTCTGTACTTAAAACGCCATCCAGTATCATTATGATTAGGGTTAGAAGCGCTGCAACTCCCCAGGCATACTTATTGTATTTGCAAAACTTCAACCTCAAATCGTTGCGTTGAACATTGTAATTGTTGACCTTGGAGCTGGCCCATAAATCATAGCTGATGATTGTTAACCAGTTGAATCCCGCCATAACAGCGAAGTATCCCAAATAGCCTAGACAAGAATGCGATTTAAATTTAATGTAATTTTTAACAGATAATATCAATTCAACATACCATTCAACTGACAGATTATTAATGAAAGTGACGAGACATGCTTATCGAGCAGCAACCCAGCGAATGCCACACTGATGCAAATCATATAATTTACGAAACACAATCCCTGCAGATTTCGAAGTTTATCAAAGTAAAGATAAACGATAATAGTTATTACCAAAAAGATGATCGAAAGAAACCGAACTGAAAGTAGAGATACAAATTATTCATATATTCTAGAAGAATATTTTCTTTCTTCGCTTACGTAGATTATAAATCAGTTGACTTGGCTGCTTGTCGTAGCAATTGTGCGGGACCAGGCTTAAAATCGTTTCATTTGTGAGAGGATTCCAAATTGGATGAGGTTGCAGACAATAATCCTGTTTGCTCAGACTAACCAAACCATAGTGTCTCAATAGAGTTCCATTCTATGAACAATATTTAAATCCTGTATTTCTATTAAAATATATCATATATTCACAGATTACCTCAAACAGTGTCCATCCTGCGTTGGCTTCATTCAAAGCATCCAGATGAAAGTGAGCACTGCAGGGGACTGGCAAATCATGCTGAACTATGAACTCATTAAGTACATGTCTTCTGACCACTGTGCCATTGTTTAGCGTTATGTTCACCATGGGATCGAATTGCAACTCTCCTGTAATATCTTCGCTGCATTTACGTTCATCTTCCACGAGCAGAGCATTCTTCTGGCAACAGAATCTTATGCAGGTGCCCAAGTGACAGGCACATCCACGCAGATGTTTTTCTACTTCCTCTCTGTCTCCCTCCTGAAGAATCTCGTAATCATATTCCCCAGTTTGTTCTGGGGGAATAATGATGTTCTCATATTTATACGATCCATTTGCCAGCTTTTGGGTTGGCAACAATTTTACTGTATCAAAATAATCGCATCCTGGAATGTCAGCCTTAATACTGCTGATAAGGAGCACTAGCAACACAAGTTTTGTATATTGTTGCATGTTTGTTGCATGAGGAGCACCTGAAAATATACACCAAAATTGGTTTAGTTATTCAGTTTAGTATCGGTTCTTGTTACATAAATATATAAGATAAGGGAAGATCAGGGAAGTGATGCAGGTTAGTCTTCCCTTTAGTAGTGTACCTTCTTTTTGTTCTTTCGCATCACGATCTTATCTCCTTTCTACTCAATCCCAAATATCGTACACACTCAACCGGTGCACCGGGTATTCATGTCCCTTTTTGACACATTTCTACTCATGAGTACGGGGATTAAGAACTACATACATATGTATATATTTATTTCTATACAATTTAAATTATACAACTATTGCTTGGCGTTTGCATGATGACTTATGGAATCGCCTATTTGAATAATTAATTAAAATTACATTTTAAAGTACTTTTAATATGTTACCTTCTAGAAGAAAATCCCAATTTTTAAAGAACTTGCAAATATGTCTGTTTATACCCGCTACCCATAGGGTAGAAGGGTATTATAACTTTGTGCCGGCAGGAGGCGTCTCCGACCCTATAAAGTATATATATTCGTGATCAGCGTCAACAGCCGAGACGATCTAGCCATGTCCGTCTGCTCTCTTTCCGTCTGTCCGTCCGTCCGTATGAAACACTGGAGCTCAGAGACTATAACAGATAGAGCTATAATTTTTATACCCGCTACCCATAGGGTAGAAGGGTATTATAACTTTGTGCTGGCAGGAAATGTATGTAACAGGTAGAAGGAGGCATCTCCGACCCTATAAAGTATATACATATATTCTTGATCATCATCAACAGCCGAGCTGTAGCTTAAAAATTACGCTTGTTATTCGATTTTTTTTTTTTTTTTTTGCAGGGGCGGAAGTGGGCGTGGCAAAATTTGAAACAAACTTGATCTGCGTGCAAACATAAAAAATGCTGTCGAAAAATTATAGCTCTATCTCTTATAGTCTCTGAGATCCAGTGTTTCATACGGACAGACGGACAGACAGAAAGGCACGAGTGTCTAAAATGATCCGGTGCCGGAAAGGCAAAACCCTACTGGAGATAAGCACAAGCCACTAACATGATACAAATGTATGTATGTTACATTCATACATGTTCACGTTCGCTAAGAATAGCTTAAAGATAATTTTTAGTTTCAATTAAACGAGAAGAATCTCTGCGCTTCAGTCGAATTTAGACACCATCTTGAAGAGGAAAGGAAACTTACAGTGATATTCCAAGTCTGTGAATGAAAAGTAGTTTTATATTCTACTTAAAAAAGCAAAGAATTTCAATTTATGCGTTATCGACCCGAAAATTCTAGGAACGTGTGTGCGCCGAAAAAGTTTCGCTAAAACTGAAATTGAAAAAGAAACAAAAAACAGAAATTCTTTTAAATTCGCAGGGCGAATATCGCACATACGCAAAGATAAATACAGTGGATCACAGATTATTTCAGCCACCACCAACCGACAACTTTGAATCAGTATACTGGCCAAACTAAAAGAGGTATTCAATTTTTATAAGAGCAGGATTTTACTTTAATGTTTTAACATAAAAGATGTTTACAATATAAAATGATTGAAAAACCTTTATTATTATTATTTCAACCACTATTATTATTTCAATCAGCTGTGCAAAGATCAGTTTCCTAGGAAAATAACAGTTCCTTATTGATCTATTGCTTTGTGTATAGTATTTTCAATGTTTAAAAGTTCAATTTTCGACATTTCAAGCTTTAGATTTTAAGAGTCACGCGTATTTTATAAAATTTGTCAGTGAACCACAATTAAAGAGCAAAATTACGTCATAGTTCATTTGAAGAATGAATTGATGAAATGGAGCATCTGAGTGTTATGACGGTGCAAAATGAACAAATAACGCTTATGTTAACATTAACTTAAAATACTGAGTTTAAATAAATTTAACACATTTTTTAGTTTGGCCAGTATACTGATTCAAAATTGTCGGTTGGTGGTGGTTGTTGAAATAAGTTGTGATGCACTGTATATAATTCTCCACATGCGTATAGATTCAAAACTATAAAACTCAATCAAAAGCCACGTTCGATATACATATATGCCCATACATATGTACATATGTTCTACATACGTCAATTAAAACATCTCGAATTCATCACCAATTTACCATAAGCATTTGGTGCTCGTAAAAAAAGTTTAAGTTTTAATTCTTTTCTAGGAATTCACAAAATATTCATGAGCAGTAAATATGTGTATGTATCTATGTTTTGGTTGTTGAGAGCTGAGAGGCAATGTCACATCGAAATTGAGAGACACATCGATCGTATAGGAATGAACGTTTGCTCGCTTCATACTTGTTTCATTATTTCATACAACCAGCAACAGTTGTTTCATTATCTTCTCAGCAGAGTGTGGTCAGAATTAAGTAAATTAGTTATAATTCGGAAGTTGAGCGAAACGCTCGCAAACATTTTTATAGTCCCCTCGATTAATTACTGTGACGATAACCATTCGAGTTTTAGTCATCACAATCAATGGAAAAAAATTCGATCGATCCATCTAATTTCAACTGTATTTGAATATGTGAAATAGTGCGATGTTTCGGCAATTCGTTGATAATCTTTAAAAGTTTACAACGCGTTAATTTATATATTTGATGGGTTGCACTAATTTTAAACAGTCACAATTAATTATCTCAGCTCGGAATTCACTGTAGTCTTCACTACAACAACTTTATAAATGAAGAAGAAGTAATGAAGAATGAAGTTATTTACATATATTTTATAAACACACATAATCAACAAGTGTGGTGAAGCGGGTTAGCAACTGCTTATCATTTAAAGCGTGAAGAAAACATGTATATACGTATATACATAAAACTGTTGTATTTAAACATACTAAACAACAACAAAGTGATAATTATAATTTATAATAAGAGAATCGGCTTGTACTCTATTTCTTCCGTTCTTCTTTGTTTATTTTGTTTCTCTGAGAGTGTTTTTCTGTCACTAGCTCAACAGGCAAATCATTACACGAAATACACGAGAACAACCGGCATACACGATTAATGAATGTAAACTTCATTCATGAATTACAATCAGTTGTTAACACTAAATACTATTACAATATGTGTAACATATATATATATATACCGTAAAACGTAAACGTAAAACTATAGATAAGCGTCTAGCATATGAGAGCAACAAATGTGAACTAAATTCGCGGTGCTAACCAGACAGTCCCAAACAGGCTGACGTAAGCGAATGAACTCATTTCGTGTGTATGTATGTGTGTATATTTCGAATGTATATTCATCCGCTCTTTTGACGTTCTCTTTATTTTTCTACCCGCTACCAATAAGGTAAAAGAGTAGTCTAGCCGGCAGAATATGTATGTACTTACATACATAGGTAACAGGCAGAAGAAGACTTCTCCAATCCTATGCTATAAAGTAAATATATTCTTGATCAGGAAAGTCTCGGTCATGCCAAGACTCCAAACATATTTGAACAAAATAATTAAATTAATCTATCTGCTCGCTTCGTTTTTGTTTTAAGAACTTCAAGACTTACCGTCAGTGTAAACATGATTACGTTAAAGATGACCTGAAGGGAAATTTCACGCATTCTTCTCGATCTTTGATTACGTTAATAGCAGTCAGGGTATCATAATAATAGAAATGGCGATTCAAAAAAAAATGGTCCGAATTTATTGACATATGTTAAATTAGGCAAGAGGAATTGTCAATCTCTTGAAGTTCTTTCCCGAAATTAAAATGCATTTAATAAGCTGACATTTTGAATTCGATGCAGTGATCAATCCGGCAGCTAATAAATTATGTTAACAAAACTAAAATTTTAAATGTAGCACATCGCATGTTAATACTTTTCAGGGAAATTGAAAACCATTCTTTAAAGTATGTTTATATATTCTTGATTAGCGTCAACCGCCGAGACGATTCAGCCATGTCCGCCTGTCCATATGAACACCTAGATAGAGACTATAAGAGATGGAGCTATGCAAGATCAAGTTTGTTTGTTGTTGGTTAAGCGCATATTATGTAACAGTCAATCACTTCACTCCCTCACCTCCTCTTTAGATGGTTGTATGTCGCTGCGGCTCGCGATTAGATTTTATGACTATGAATGATTTTGGCGAGTTGATACTTTGACAAATGGATAATTAAATAATAGGAGGTTTTTTTTTAGTTTTAATTTCAGTTTTAGTGAAACTTTTTCGACGCAGAATTTTCGGGTAGATAACGGATAAATTCAAATTTTTTTTTTTAAGTAAAATGTAAAACTACTAATTTTCATTCACAGACGTGGAATATCACTGTAAGTTGCCTTTCATTTTTAACGTATAAACGCACATTCTGGTAAATAATCGGCGACAAACGAAAAAATGATGAGCACAAGGCGGATCAGCAAAACAAACTGAAGTGCAGAGATTCTTCTCGTTTAATTGAAACTTAAAATTATTTTTAAGCTATTCTTAGCGAGGGTGTATAAGTACTTATGTACTTGATAGAGGCTTGGGCTTATCGCTAGTGGAAGTACTGCGAGTGTGTGTGCTTCAGAGAACTGCTAAAATGAAAAAGTGTTTCATGATTTAATCATACGCGAACTTGTTTAATCAACTCAACTCACAGTGATGAGTAACAAGTAAGAAAGCTCGACTGTGAGATACCCGCTACCCATTTTGAAAAAAAGCAATATATTTTGCGGTATTAATCTCAAAATATACTGCAAAAATACTGAAAATATACCAAATGGTATATGTGGTATATCGATATAGTGCCACATTCAAAATATACCATAGACGGCACAATATACCAGATTGTCAGCCAAAGCAACTACGACCCCTAGTAAGTAGGCGTTTTTGCCCATACAAAAGTATTTCTTTAATAATTTCGACAATTTTTATCTGATCGCAACTAAATTTTCAGGAATTATAGCTACTATAGTTATTACTGTATATATATAATATATAACTGTATATAACTCTAGCTTCAAAATTACGCTTGTTATTCGATTTTTTTAATTTGCAGGGGCGGAAGGGGGCGTGGCAAAAATTTGAAACAAACTTGATCTGCGTGCAAACATAACAAATGCTGTCGAAAAAAAATTATAGCTCTATCTCTTATAGTCTCTGAGATCTAGGTGTTCATACGGACAGACGGACAGACGGACATGGCTATATCGTCTCGGCTGTTGACGCTGATCAAGAATATATATACTTTATAGGGTCGGAGATGCCTCCTTCTACCTGTTACATACATTTCCTGCCGGCACAAAGTTATAATACCCTTTTACCATATGGGTAGCGGGTATAAAAATGAGCATGTTTGACGAAAGCATCATTCGGATCAATTCGAGTTGATCGTGTATGAGTAAACGATTAGCGACACGACGAGACGAAATGAGTATGTACAATAACAATTTCTATGCGAGCTTCAAGAAGCTTGTTGTTGTTGCTTCTTTTTTTTTGTCTTCGCACATTTCATCTGTGGAAAAAAGTACCGTTTGCTGCGCGCATGAGTAAAATCATACGAGTTGATTTTTGTGAGTTGAGTGCTATTCTTGTTAAAAAAAAATGATTATTGAACCGAATGAGTAGCGCCCGAAATCATTATGCTGAACACGAGCCGAACAATTTGGAGTGAAACAAAAAATAGCTCGCACCCGAGTGGATTTAAAATCTACAACGAAAATGTGAGCGCATGCAAGTTTGATCGGCTGATCCGAACAGTGTGATTATTCGGCTGTTGAGCGCGTACGAATTTTTTTCATTCACCCGAAGCCGTTCTCTGGTGTGCTGGTCATACTCAAGCCTTTTTTGCCTTTGCCTTTTCGGGACCGGAAACGCTCCTTCGAGAGCTATTCGAGTTTAAGTAATCACAATTAATGAAATAAATTCGACCAATCCATTCAAATTTCAACTGTTTTTGAATATATGAAATAGTTTGATGTATCGGCAGTTCGTTGGTGATCTTTAAAGTTTCACAACGCGTTAATTTATATTATGTATTTGATGAGTTGCACTAATTTTTAATAGTTACACATAATTATCTCAGCTCAATAAACAAAAGGAATTCGCTATAGAAACATGATAAATGAAGAATTCAAAGTTACAATTGTAATAATTCGAGTGCTATTATCGTTTACCACAAAGGGAAAACACTTTCCATATAGAATCTATAATAGTTTTTTATTTATTAAAACCACTTTTGATAACAAAGGAATATTCTAAGCAACAACAACGTGATAATTATAATTTCCTTAAGAGAATCGGCATGTATTCTTTCTTCATTGTTTATTTTGTTTCTCTGAAAGTGTTTTGCTGCCACTAACTCAACAGGTTAATCACTACACGGCATACTCTACAAATGAATGTAATCTTCTTTCATAAATTACAATGAGTTGTTAACACTAAATACAATTATAATAATTCACATTATTTTTTAGAAAAGTAGGCGTAGTCACGCTGGTGGACACTGTCTGGCATAACGAGTCATCTAGCGTTCTACTGGATAAGAAACACAATTGGATGACAAATACGTATTCATCCGCTCTTTTGGCTTTCTCTTTGTTTTTATACCCGCTACCAATAGGGTAAAAGAGTATTCTAACTTTGTGCCGGCAGGCAATGTAGGTAACAGGCAGAAGAAGACTTCTTATAAAGTATATACATATATTCTTGATCAGCGTCAACAGCCGAGACGATATAGCCGTGTCCGTCTGTCTGTCCGTCTGTCCGAATCAACACCTATATCTCAGAGACTATAAGAGATAGATCAACATTAAGAGCCGCAATCCTCTTAAGTTTTAAGTTTTCCGTTGTTGTAAAAAGAGTGTAAGAGTTACTTTAACTTATGTCGGGTTCGTTTATTTGAAATAGCAAGTATTAACACTTATACTTTATTACAAAAACCAAAACTATTTGTATGAACTTGAAAACAGTATTAAACAAAATTTATTAATTGCATTTCAAATTACATTTTCTGTAAGTTAAGTTTTAGGTTAACATTTACTTTTTATTTACCACATAACATTATAGTAGTTTCATATGCTTTTATTAAAAATTCAAATTGTCCATTCCTGAGTTCAAACATTAGTAGAATTATTTAAGCATATTAGCTGCCGGATTGATCATAGCTTTGACTTATAGTGTAAGCTCTTTAAAACCTATTAAAATGCTCTTAAATTTCGAGAAACTTAGAAAATATATTGAGAAATCCAATCCATCGCCTATTTCAATATGTTTGGGCCAACGTTTTTAGATGCGCCATTTCTATTTTGCAACGCAATCTCTTCTTCGGAACTATCCTCATCATTTGTTGAACGAATTCCACGACAACTGGGTAAAGAAAGTTTAAATCACAAATATGTATAATACTTAATTTATGCAATGTTAATATCCTTGAAATATTTACCGATTCCAGATAAGTTTCAGCACACTGCGCTTGAAGACAAAGAGAATGAATATTATGATGCCCTGAGCGCAATTAACGTAATCAAAGATCGAGAAGAATGCTTCCCATGGGTGTCCAATCGACAAATAGCCGAATACTTCGAAAGTCCACATAATTCCCATGATCACAAACAGTCGTGAGAACATACCAAACCTGTATAATGGGATAACAATATCTATCTTCAAGTGTCTTAAGTTTGTCAAGAGTCTTACGATTGCTTATTTAAATGGATGTGTTTTGCACGCTCCTCGGGTAATGTCAGGTTCTTTAATTCGTTCTTAACTTGCACAATTCGAATGGCCTGAAAAAGATGACAATTGATCGAAATGATTGTCTAAATTGTCGAACCTATCGAATATCAGCAGTATACAAATTCCAACACATTATGTATTGAAGTATCGACTTATGTATTAAGTGTATTTTGTAAATTAACTATACATTAGCTTTGCTTACCGTCAGTGTAAACATTATAATGTTGAAGATGAGCTGAACTGAAATGATTCCATGAAAGTATAACATCGATGACCAGTCAAAAGCTATAAGATACGAATATTACAGATTTGAATGATAGAAACTTTTGTTCGATAGAAAAGATCCAGTTAAATTACTCACTCTTAATCCAACAACTGTAGAATGAAACTCCTGGTATAAAATTTAAGAGACTTTCGTCGTCCCAATCTAAAGTACCATCAAGTATCATTACGATAAGGGTTAGAATCACAGCAACTCCCCAGGCGTACATATTGTACTTGCAGAATAACATTTTCCAAGCTCTGCGTTCAACATTGTAATTGTTACCCTTGAAACTGATCCACAGATCATAGCTGATCACAGTTAACCAGTTGAATCCGGCCATAACAGCGAAATATCCCAAATAGCCTGAACGAATTTAAATTACATTTTTTGTTAAAAAACCAATTTATACCATACCAATCAGCTGACAAGGTCTGAGAAACATCCTAACTTTCGGTTCGAGCATTAGGGCGGCAAATACCACAAAGATGCAAATCATATAATTTACGAAACACAATCCATGCAGATTTCGAAGTTTATCAAAGGAAAGATAAACAATAATAGTTAGTACCAAAAAGATCATCGAAAGAATACGAACTGAAAGTAGAGATACAATTTATTCATATATAATATTTTAAAAGAATTTATCCTTTCTTCGCTTACGTAGATTAAAAGCCGTTTGACTTGGTTGCTTGTCGAAGCAATTGTGCGGTACCAGGCTGATAATTGTGCCATTTGTGAGAGGATCCCTTATTTGATGAGGCTGCAGGCAATAATCCTGTTTGCTCAGACTCTTTGAACCATAGTGTCTCAATAGAGTTCCATTCTATGAACAATATTAAAATCCTTTATTTCTATTAAAATATATATTCACTAGATTACCTCAAACAATGTCCAACCTTCGTTGGCTTCATTCAAGGCATCCAGATGAAAGTGAGCACTGCAGGGAACTGGCAAATCATGCTGAACTATGAACTCATTAAGTACATGTCTTCTGACCACTGTGCCATTGTTTAGCGTTATGTTCACCATGGGATCGTATTGCAACTCTTCTGTAATATCTTCGCTGCACTTACGTTCATCTTCCACGAGCAGAGCATTCTTCTGGCAACAGAATCTTATGCAGGTGCCCAAATGGCAGGCACATCCACGCAGATGTTTTTCTACTTCCTCTCTGTCTCCTTCCTGAAGAATCTCGTAATCATATTCCCCAGTTTGTTCTGGGGGAATAATGATGTTCTCATATTTATACGATCCATTTGCCAGCTTTTGAGTTGGCAACAATTTTACTGTATCAAAATAATCGCATCCTGGAAT
Organism: Drosophila albomicans; assembly: GCF_009650485.2. NCBI lineage: Eukaryota > Metazoa > Arthropoda > Insecta > Diptera > Drosophilidae > Drosophila > Drosophila albomicans. The sequence continues at coordinate 42,386,163 of NC_047629.2, read as the reverse complement.
GTCAGCCTTAATACTGTTGATAAGCAGCACTATCAAGACAAGTCCTTTATATTTGTGCATAGTCTTTGAACGAGCGGGTATGACCAATTCTTGAAACAGGAATTCTAAATTAAAAATTATAAATTTTTGTTTTTGATGAAGTTCAGAGAGAAAGGACATAAATATTAATATTGCATATTAAAATATACTTCGTATACCTATACATAGTTCAGGACAAATTCCTTTGAATTTTGGCAAACAGTTTCTGATCATCTTAAATAATTCGTAATATACAACATTTAAATCATCATATAGTATTCTATATCGCACATCTACCACATCGTCTGACTCAAAATGTTTCAAAATGTAACTCTCTATTTTGAAAACTGTGTTTATGAAGTGCATAATAAGTTTTCAGCGTGATCCCAAACGTTTCTATGACTTTTTTAACTCAAAAGATTAGTGTTCTTTGAAAATAAGACAGAATCTGATGATTCCATCCACTTTTGCAAGTTTGGGTTTTTTCATGTTTTTCAAATAAAATTTTAACTTTTGATAAGTAATGGAATCATAAAAATTTCGATACTGTTGTTATGTTACTTTGTATTGAACACAATTTAGCTATTGAAAGTGGACGAACTTAGCTCATATTGATCATCTTATGTGCCAACAATGCGATATTTCTCTAATTTCGATAAAATGAGAGAAATTTCACCAAACTTGGAACCGAACTGTTCTCCAAGTCAGAAAAAAGACGCAAAGTGCCGACTATATAATGAACACGCCCCTATAGGAGCTATGGAGCATCTCTTGGCCAACAAGTAGAATAACATACAACCCCTAAGGGAGCTTCCTTCTGCCGTAAACAAACTCATAAGTAATCAACAGCACGCAGAGATCAGATCAGAGATCAGAATCTGACTGTCATCGTCACTTAAAAAGAAGAAACCTGCTCTCTGAGAGAAATGTTGCAGCAGCGTCCGAAATTTTCCAAAGAGCACAAAAGTTGGATGGTAGAAGAATGGAAGAGAGCAATATATTCAGACGTGACCAAATGTAAAAAAAAAAAAAAAAAAAAAAAACATTGGTTCTTGAGATGAACATGCATTTTCGAACATGTTGCGTTAAAGATGTTCGATTGGAAATGTCAACGACTTTCATGTATAAATACGCGAATTTTTATTGCAAATTCTCACCTCGCAGTCTTGTGCTTCTCACTTCGATTTTTTTCATACAACAATTGAATCCAATCCAAGAACTACGACTGAATAATCATCATACACCAATAAATATAAACAAACTTAGAATGTATAATTTGTAATACTCAGAATAAAAACCGTCTGGCATTTGGAAGAAACGAACAAGTACTAAAATACTGAGTTGCACGATTCCATGATCGCTCCCACGTATGTACATATGCACATATGCCAATTTAAAAGCTCCTGCTATTGTTATCCAACGTTTATATACTCACTACCTATAGGGTAGTATGAACACGTATGTATCTCAGAGAATATATAATTTTTTATTTTTATTTAAATAAAAATAATAATAAAAAATGTTGAATATTTAACTACCGCAAACCTTTGTGACTTTCCAATAAATTATCAAAGATAATACATATGTACATATATATGATTATTATTGACACATACATATATATGGTATTTGCTACCTTAATATCATTATCTTAACTTTTGTGATGCCTCATCAACACTAAATTTTTTATCAGAGCTGTTCATTTTTGTATAAACTGAAAAAAATCAAGTATACTCCTATTTGTTTATACGGTCATAACAAAAAGTAAGTAATAAATGTAGCAAGCAATCCGCAATATTCTTCAGTTGCTTCACGCATTCGACAAAGGGCAACGTCTGATTAAAGAGAACATCACAATGCAACTTGTCTGTTCGCTTGCCTGTTAAGAACGGTACAGCATATCAGATTTTAAGAGCGGAGCATTAAAGAGTGTAAGTTATATTTGCTCGCTCTTAGCCAACTGCCAAAAAAAGTAATTGTAGTTCATTTTCGTTGCTTCAATACGATCAGCCGCTTCAGTTTAAAAATGATTTTTTGTGTGTTCTCCGTTTAGTGTGTGTTTGAGATAACTTCAGAACGAATACTCAGAATTTTTTAACGACAGCTTATATTCGCGCTCGTCCAGAGAAATATATGTGCAATTTTTTAATAACGAAATAAAAAAAATTAAAAAGGTCTTTACTTTATTTTACGACTGAAGTCTCAATCAATCTGATAAAAAACGCGAGAAACGTCTACAGATGTATTGACTTAATTGCACTGGTTAACAATCAAGTATATTTTGTATACCATAAAGTGTACATTTATACCCTATGGGTATAGGGTAGAAGGGTATTATAACTGTGTGCCGGCAGGAAATGTATGTAACAGGTAAAAGGAGGCGTCTCCGACCCTATAAAGTATATATATTCGTGATCAGCGTCAACAGCCGAGACGATCTAGCCATGTCCGTCTGCTGTCTGTCAGTCTATCCGTCCGTCCGTTTGAAACACTGGAGCTCAGAGACTATAACAGATAGAGCTATAATTTTCGACTGCATTTGTTATGTTTGCACACAGATCAGGTTTGCTTCAAATTCTTACCCCGCCCACTTCCGCCCCGCAAATCAACAAAAATCGAATAACAAGCGTAATTTTTAAGCTAGAGACACGAATTTTGGTACATACAATGAAAATTATAGTAATTGTGATTCCTGAAAATTTCGCTGCGATTAGATAAAAATTAAATTATTAAGGAAATACTTTTGTATGGGCAAAAACCCAACTTACTAGGGTTCTTAGTTACTTTGGCTGAGAATCTGGTATATTGTGGCATCTATGGTTTATTTTGAATGTGGTACTATATCGATGTACATTAATTTTGTTTTACACAATTTGTTTTTAGGTGGAACGCGTGTCTGTAGTAAGCAGCAAGTTTTTTTTTTGTAATATTGTTGAAACACAAGAGCAAAAAATTACTTTGAAAATGCAGCAATCCCCCTAATGGTTTAGAGAGAACTAACACAAAATGAGATTGCTTTTCAAATGCACAATAATATTATGATGTCAGATATTTATTGGTAAACAATACGTTCATACATATGTATATGTTATGTATACAATAATCGAGGGGCGTAGGCGAAACGTTAAACGAAATTTATATGTTCATATTTGACTGACAGATTTTAGCTTCGACTGTACATTTGCCTGAGCACCGCAACAATGGAATACGACTTGCCCATGATGTATGTGAAGCTGGGTAATGTAAGACCCATGAATCCACCCGCCGTGAACAGGAATGGACGATCTGCATTTATCATGAAGATCAGCAGAAGTTTTTTACATTTGCCATCAAAGTCATGCCAACTGCAGCCAAAGCCCGACGTTGAAAGTGTTTTACTCTGCAATAATATGAACTCCAAATATTTAATCAACTGAGAGAATATGCGATATTTACTTGCTCGTAGACTTCATTGCCAAACCAACAATAAACGAAGAGCTGACAAAGCACACAACATAGCAACAAGTCCATTAAAATTGAACTTTTCGAACCATCTCCAACGATCACTTGAAATGCTGTCATGGCAACAATCACCAAAGAGCTGACAAATTGTAGCAATACTGGCATTTTAAAGATAAGCTCCACTTTCTGACGCAGTCTATAATGAAAACAAACACAAATGAAAATCATTCATCAAAACTCTGGAAATATAAAGTTACTCAATCAATTCGCAGTGATATTTGACGATCGATAGCAGCCAGTTATATGGATCCACACTAAGTTTCTGATCCGACGGCACATAGAGTTCATCAAAGGCCAAGTTGAGAACCTTGAGATGCATACATATCTGATTCATTATCAACACGGTGAGACAATCAATTTGTGAAATGGCCAATGCCAAGATCGCAACACTTAGTCCCTTATATAAATGTTGTGCGAAGGGGCTTAGAAAGTTGGGTAATTTCGCCGAATACGGAAAACGACTGCCCTCGAAATCACCTGGAACTAAATCATATTTTAAATAATGTGTGGTAAATGGAACTGAAATCTGCTCAACTTACACGTAAGAATCGAAACTAATCCCATAGTACCTGGCACTAACACTAGCTGAAAATACATGAGGAGCACCAACTTGCCTTCCATTTCAGCCTTATGAAATGTTTCCACCTGCTTCGCGGATAAAACACAGGCGCGAGTGATGACTTTTAATCTGCGCATAATGTCCTTTAGACTTCCATAGTGATACCAGATGTTAATAGTCTAAGAAAGTTATTATATCACATTCGTGGCTCATACAATTGAAGTACTTACCTTTAACAAGTAGGCGGAATGTGTTAATGTCATAACAAGATTCTGTGTAATCTTATCGAGATCCTGAAAGTTCAGGGAGAGATCGTATATCTCAAAAATCACATACCAATAGAGCCCAAAAAGTATTATTGCTCCATTTAATGTCACCAATATCCTTTCGATACGCGTCTCATTCTTCAGACCTAGCAAAGGCAAACCGACCAAATGGGCCAACCGCAAATTCAACTCGATGGATCCCAATTTACCCTCAGCCGCATTTGAGGGCGAAATAAGTTGAGTTGCTCGCAGCAACATGCTCAGTTTTCAATGTGAGTCCTTACCACAAAGAAGTCCTTTTATAGACGCCAAATTGGTATTTCGTGAGCTTCTCGCCATCCCTTTTTTGAATAAGTAATTCATTGAAAGTGTTGTGGCATTTAATTCATGTAATCATTGTATAACTGAATAAATACTCGACAGCCAATTTTGACTTCTAATAATATATACTTATTTTAGACTTATCACCTATTCATATGTCCACTGAAAGTGCTCATCATTCCTTATAAAGTGATGTTTGTCAGTCATAGGGTAGAAGGGTGTTATAACTTTGTGCCGGCAGGAAATGTATGTAACAGGTAGAAGCAGGCATCTCCGACCCAATAAAGTGTATATATTCTTGATCAGCGTCAACAGCCGAAACGATCTAGCCTTGTCCGTCTGCCGTCTGTCAGTCTGTCCGTCTGTCCGTATGAAACACTGGATCTCAGAGACTATAAGAGATAGAGCTATAATTTTGTTTCGACAGTATTTGTTATGTTTGCACGCAGATCAAGTTTGTTTCAAAATTTTGCCACGCCCACTTCTGCCCCGGCAAATCAAAAATCGAATAACAAGCGAATAAAGCTAGAGCTGTGAATTTACAATATACAATAATAACAACAGTAGTTGTTATTCCTGAAAATTTGGTTGAGATAAGATAAAAATTGGGGAAGTTATTAAAGAATTACTTTTGTATGGGCAAAAGCGCCTACTTACTAGGGCTCTTAGTTGCTTTTGCCGACAATCTGGTACATTGTGCCGTCTATGGTATATTTTAAATTGTGTACTATACAAACATACCATTTGGTATATTTTTAGTTTTTAAAGTATTTTTGGTATATTTTGAAAGTAATACCGCAATATTTTGCTTTTATTAAAAATGGGTAGAGGGTATCTCACAGTCGAGCACACTCGACTGTAACTTTCTTTCTTGTTTTAATGTAGTACTATATCGATATACAATAATTTTGTTTTACACAATTTTTATACTCGCTAGAAGGTTATTATAACTTTGTGCCGGCAGGAAATGTATGTAACAGGTAGAAGGAGGCATCTCCGACCCTATAAAGTATATATATTATTGATCAACGTCAACAGCCGAGACGATCTAGCCATGTCCGTCTGTCCGTGTGTGTGTCTGTCCGTCTGTCCGTCCGTCCGTATGAACACCTAGATCTCAGAGACTATAAGAGATAGAGCTATAATTTTTTTTCGACAGCATTTGTTATGTTTGCACGCAGATCAAGTTTGTTTCAAATTTTTGCCACGCCCACTTCCGCCCCCGCAAATCAAAAAAATCGAATAACAAGCGTAATTTTAAAGCTGCGAATTTTGGTATATACAATAATAACTATAGTAGTTATGATTCCTGAAAATTTAGTTGCGAAATTAAAAATTGTCGAAGTTATTAAAGAAATACTTTTGTATGGGCAAAAACGCCTACTTACTGGGGGTCTTAGTTGCTTTGGCTGACTATCTGGTATATTGTTCCGTCTACGGTATATTTTGGATGTGGTACTATATCGATATACCAAATATACCACTTAGTATATTTTTAGTATTTTGTAGTATTTTGGTATATTTTGAAAATAATACCGCAATATTTTGCTTTCATTCAAAATGGGTAGCGGGTATCTCACAGTCGAGCACACTCGACTGTAGCTTTCTTACTTGTTTTTTTTTTTAATATTGTTAAATCACAAGAGCAAAAAATTACTTTGAAAATGCAGCAATCTCCCTAATGGTTTAGAGAGAACTAACACAAAATGAGATTGCTTTTCAAATGCACAATAATATTATGATGTCAGATATTTATTGGTAAACAATACGTAAGTACATATATGTATACAATAATCGAGGGGCGTAGGCGAAACGTTAAACGAAATTTATATGTTCATATTTGACTGACAGATTTTAGCTTCGGCTGTACATTTGCCTGAGCACCGCAACAATGGAATACGACTTGCCCATGATGTATGTGAAGCTGGGTAATGTAAGACCCATGAATCCTCCAGCCGTGAACAGGAATGGACGATCTGCATTTATCATGAAGATCAGCAGAAGTTTTTTACATTTGCCATCAAAGTCATGCCAACTGCAGCCAAAGCCAGACGTTGAAAGTGTTTTGCTCTGCAATAATATGAACTGCAAATATTTAATCAACTGAGAGAATATGTGATGCTAACCTGCTCGTAGACCTCATTGCCAAACCAACAATAAACGAAGAGCTGACAGAGCACACAACATAGCAAAAAGTCCATTAGAATTGAACTTTTCGAACCATCTCCAACGATCACTTGAAATGCTGTCATGGCAACAATCACCAAAGAGCTGACAAATTGTAGCAAGACTGGCATTTTAAAGATAAGCTCCACTTTCTGACGGAGTCTATAATGAAAACAAACACAAATGAAAATCATTCATCAAAACTCTGGAAATATAAAGTTACTCAATCAATTCGCAGTGATATTTGACGATCGACAGCAGCCAGTTATATGGATCCACTTTAAGTTTCTGGTCCGACGGTGCATAGAGTTCCTCAAAGGCCAAGTTTAGGACCTTCAGATGCATACATATCTGATTCATTATCAACACGGTGAGACAATCAATTTGGGAAACGGCCAATGCCAAGATCGCAACACTTAGTCCCATATATAAATGTTTTATTAACGGGCTTAGAAAGTTGGGTAATTTCGCCGAATACGGAAATCGACTTCCCTCGAAATCACCTGGAACTAAAGCATATTTTAAATAAAACAGAATAGTGAATAAAAATGAAATCTGAGCAACTTACAAGTAAGAATCGAAACTAATCCCAAAGTACCCGATACTAACACCAGCAGAAAATACAAGAGGAGCACCAACTTGCCTTCCATTTCAGCCTTATGAAATGTTTCCACCTGCTTCGCGGATAAAACACAGGCGCGAGTGATGACTTTTAATCTGCTCATAATGTCCTTTAGACTTCCATAGTGATACCAGATGTTGATAGTCTAGGAAAGCTATTATAATATCATATTTGTGGCTGACATAATTGAAGTACTTACCTTTAACAAATAGGCGGAATGTGTTAATGTCATAACAAGATTCTGTGTAACTTTATCGAGATCCTGGAAGTTCAGAGAGAGATCGTATATCTCAAAAATCACATACAAATAGAGCCCAAAAAGTATTAATGCTCCATTTAATGTCACCAATATCCTTTCGATACGCGTCTCATTCTTCAGACCTAGCAAAGGCAAACCGACCAAATGGGCCAACCGCAAATTCAACTCGATGGATCCCAATTTACCCTCAGCCGCATTTGAGGGCGAAATAAGTTGAGTTGCTCGCAGCAACATGCTCAGTTTTCAATGTGAGTCCTTACCACAAAGAAGTCCTTTTATAGACGCCAAATTGGTATTTCGTGAGCTTCTCGCCATCCCTTTTTTGAATAAGTAATTCATTGAAAGTGTTGTGGCATTTAATTCATGTAATCATTGTATAACTGAATAAATACTCGACAGCCAATTTTGACTACTAATAATATATACTTATTTTAGACTTATCACCTATTCATATGTCCACTGAAAGTGCTCATGAATCATTCCTTAGTATAAAGTGATGTTCGTCAGTCATTTTTCTTGAAGTTCTTTAAAAATATACAAATTTATTGTTTTTAGTTTCGACAACATTCAACAAAATAAAAGTAAATTGTACATGTTCCTAAGTATTTATCTTAATACTATAAAGAACTAATCAATTGCATTCCTTCTGTTTAAATACAGAGGAGGATAAATTCCGTGTTGATCGTGTTACGTTCAATGACATCGATTTTGAATCCTGCTGCTTCCGCACACTGAAAAAAAGAACACACTTATTAAATCACATGTTTATAAGAACAAGCTTAAAATACATTCATAAACAAGTTATTATATTTACTAATTTTCAACCCAAACCAACGAAACATAGACATTCTAATATGGTTAGTATTATTAATATTAAATGCAACAGACACCAACACCAAAGAACAAAGAACATGAACAATTCAAGTAACGATCCAATTGCTTTACCTATGTCAAAATATTTGGAAGGATTTCTCTTCTAGTTACATATTCCCCTTCGTGTAGACCAACTTCTTCAATATCATCATCGGATAATGATTTTATACCCCTTATACTTAAAAAAAAAAAAATAATAATAATAATAATAACAACAAAACAATTGTCTAGCCCAGTTACAAAATTTAAGATTCAAATAGTTTTTTGTTTCTTTCTTCGGTTTCTTTAACTTTAGAAATACTTACCTATTAGCTATTTGCTTAAGAACACTACGCTTTAGCACAAACAATATGAATATGAGAATACCCTGACCACTATTGATGTAATCAAAAATTAAAAATATTCTTTGGAGAACGCTATCAGATTGTGCAAAATACGAAAGTATCTCAAAAGTCCAAGGAACTCCCATTATAATGATAAGTCGAGCAAATAAACCATACCTAAAAGAAAAAGGTACAAATTAAATTCAATTACAATTGGTTGATGTTTTCATCTCTTCTTACTCCTTCCTCGACTGGACACGTTGATTGCGTTCTAGTCGCCCTTGGAAATTCTTCATCTCATCCATCACTTTGAAAATTCTAATCGCCTAAGTAGAAGTCAATTAGAATTTGTTATTTCAATTCCATTAATAACCTTTTATCTCACCGTCATAATAAACATTGTCGTATTGAATATAATTTGTATTGACATAGGCCCATAATAATAGAGCATTGCAGACCAATCATGGGCTGTGGATAATTATTCATTGATTCAGAATCATATCAGAGTTAATGATTTAGAGTTGTTGATCTACTCACTTTTGACCCAGCAGGAGTATATTCCTACTCCTGGCATCCAAGGTAGTTGATCTATATCATATGGATCCAAAGTGCTATCAATAATAAATATAATGAGGGTTAAAACAGCCGCAGATGTCCAGACAATTATGCTATAGATGGTGAAACGATATGCGATTGTATAATCTTCGTTATAGTTGGTGCCCCGAAAGCTCTTCCACAAATCGAAGCTTATAACACTGAGCCAATGAAATATCGACATTACAGCAAAGTATCCAACGTAACCTGATCGAAAAATCCTATTCTAAATAATGATGTAAGTATAAATATGCAAGTATATCTTACCAATTGCTTTGCATTGATTTTCCGACACAAACAAAGCATAAAATTTGTCGAAAAGTAGCAACAAAAAAGCCACTATCAACATGAACAAGTAACAAATGAAACAAATTCCATGAAGATTTCGTAATTTTGGCAATCCCATATAGACAGCGATCGTAAGAACGGAGCAAACAATACTCAGTATAAGCACTGAAAAAAAAGAAAAAATTTTCAAAAATAAAAATAATCTCATAATCAAACATGAGATTAGCATACGCATTAGGGTTGGCCATGTAGTTTGAGGATCTTCGCAAAATTGTGGAATCAGTTCGACCCTTGATTCGTTACCAAATCGCTGAGGCTGTAGACAATATTGATTTTTGGATCGGTGGTTACTTGAATTATCTGACACAAATAGGTATGCGATACTTCCATTCTTAAAATAAAATAATGTTATTATTGCATTGCTTTACAATACAGTTTTCAAACCACACCTCCAGTAGTTTCCATTTGTATTCATCGATAATACTCATATGCTCTGAGCAAGGCACTGGAAGATCTCTTTGTATGATTAAGTCATCGGAGACGTGTATATTCCCTTCGGTGCCATCCTTCCAAACGAAATCCACAAAGCCATCAAAGTCATCTAAGTCCTGAATACTCGTGTCCTCGCCGCATCTGCGCTCTTGGGCAACGAGCTTCTGGTTCTTGGGACAACAGTATCGTATGCAAGGGCCTAACCGACAAGCACAACCTCGCAGATGCCTTGGAACCTTCTCGGAGTCTCCGTTCATAAGAATCTCGTAATCATATTCACCAGTTAGTTCCGGTGGAATTATGATATTCTGGTACTTGTACGAACCATTTGGTAACTTTTGGTCTTCCGACAATCTCACTGTGTCATAGTAATCACAATTGGGTATATCGGCATTGATGCCGGCTAAAGCAACCATGAATAATAATAACCACATGGCGTATACGAAATGTTGTTCTGCAATGCTGAATGATTCAAAAAAGAAACCATCGATAAGCAATCATAAATACATAATTATTTACCAAATTATGAGTGAGTATAACAAATGTTGATAAACTTTCTAAGAAAATACAAAATTATATATGTACATATGAGGATATGTGATTCAACCGACATATGAAGCTTATTTATAGAAATATGGGTAATTCTCTGATGGAATTTGTTGCTTGCGACCGACTTTATGGTGAAAAAAACATAAACTAAAATAATTTTAAAAATAAGTGAAGGTTATTCTTAAAGCTTTGAAATAAAGCTCCAAATTAAGAGCTAAGATTGATTTTAGGAACTTGTTGTGTTTTACGATAAAATATATAAATTTTTATAATTTTTATACCCGCTACCCATAGGGTAGAAGGGAATTATAACTTTGTGCCGGCAGAAAATGTATGTAACAGGTAGAAGGAGGCATCTCCGACCATATTATTAATCAGCGTCAATAGGCGAGACGATCTAGCCATGTCCGTCTGTCCGTCCGTCCTTTTGAAACACTGGAGCTCAGAGACTATAAGAGATAGAGCTATAATTTTTTTCGACAGCATTTGTTATGTTTGCACGCAGATCAAGTTTGTTTCAAATTTTTGCCACGCCCCCTTCCGCCCCCGCAAATTAAAAAAAAATCAAATAACAAAGGTAATTTTAAAGCTAGAGCTGCTTGGTATGTACAATAAAAACTATAGTAATTGTGATTCCTGAAAATTTGGTTGCGATCAGATAAAAATTATGGAAGTTATTAAAGAAATAGTTTTGTATGGGCAAAGACGCCTACTTAATGTGGGTCTTAGTTACTTTGGTTGAGAATCTAGAATATTTATACAAAAAAAATACCGCAATATTTTGCTTTTATTCAAAATGGGTAGCGGGTATCTCACAGTCGAGCACACTCGATTGTAACTTTCTTACTTGTTTGGTTTGCGTACGAATTTGTTAAAATTTGCATTTATCAGAACAGAAAACAAAACAGAAAAAAAATTCTAAAACCATTTCTAGCTCTAAATAAAGTACTAATCTAGAGTGATAAGAATAACCTTTTCTTATTTCTAAAATTATTTCAGTTTATGTTTTTTTTTCACTGTAAAGATGATCGCACGCGACATCCGTCAGAGAATTACCCATATGTAATCTTATTCCAGTGAATTTGTTTGGATATAAATTCGCACTGGTATGAAGGGTAAAACATTAATACCGGAATTAGATGGAAATAACTTATTTCACTTCCCAATGCACAACATTATCTGATATTTCGAGCTAACTAATGTTAAGCCAAACACCTTCAATTTCAAGTAACAGATTTACATGAAGTGATTTATTATTGTCGGAAAGTAGTTAACGTGCTCAGCAAGTAGTTTAAACTCGTTAAAAGTAATAAGCCGGCAAACTAACTAGTTTTTTTTTTTTTTGTTGTATGTGGTAGTTATTTATTGTCGATTACTCACAGTATTACCCAGTTTTCAATTTTGTAGTATCAATGCACTAGATAAATAGATAGATATTCACATTTAAATGTCAAGGTTAAGATATTGAATTGTATTCACGGGAATCATCACTTCACTCTAAATTTGGGGGTGATAAGGTTTCCCCTTTTGTTGATTTACTGATCAGTAAAGCCGCATTGAAAACGCGACAAACTCCGATCACGTCTGGTCACTTCGACTGCTGGTATATAATTGAATTGCGAATAACATTCAGAACAACATCCAGTGACCAGCTGATTCACGCTGCCACCCGATGCTGTTATCACTGCAAGTTAAATGAGACTTATCTGAATACTTACTATATACATAATATTTATATTCAGTCTTGACCCACAGCTTATAAACATAATTATTGCAATGCATAATGAAGATATAGCTGCATCTTAGCATTTACCGGGCTTTGTTACTTCGATCAGTGAGTGAGTCAGTCAAGTCAAGGAACTGTCTATATATATGTACATACATATATAAATAAATAAACAACTGACCCAAGAAACGAAAGGAAAATTTATTAATGTATTGCATATTAATTCATTCATTTATTCCATTCAGGGACCACAATTTTAAGATTAAACAAAAACCACAAACAAGCTCTCATTCAGAAATGCAATAAACATTGGAAAAAGGGATTTTTAATTAATACATTTTATTTTAACGATGAAAATCTTAAATAAATATTCAATTTTTATTTTACAAATCTGCAATTTTTATTTCTTATTTTCATTTTAAACGCAAGCAAACTTGAGGTTGGCTATACATACATATATTAATAAGCTGTAAGATGGGAAATACTCCAGAATACTAAGCTGTAAAATACGTAGAAATGAAAGAAAATCTTCGCTTCCAATAAACCCATTATAGCATAAACATATCTACAATGAAAAATATGAAATTTGCAACCCTATTAATACAAGAAAGAAATTACAGAGTTTTTCCATTTAAAAATGCATTTTTTAATCTTAAGAAATTTATGTTACATTTTTTTGTTTGTTCGATATACATATTTACAATAACAACACCAAATCATATACACACATTAATGCATGTTTACATATAGAGATGGTTCAGAGGAAACTCAAAAGATTTTGAAAATCAAATAAAAACGAAATTAGCTTCGGTGCTGTCCGAAGATCGAAAGAATCTTTTCAAACATTAATTGAAATGAAATATAAATGGAAATCATAAAGAAATTTGCTGCACCTTATAGTAGTTTAACAAAATTAAGAGTTGAGCTTGGAAAAGATTGAACAAATGTGGATAAAAAAAAAAAACAAACATTGTTTGAAAAGATTGTACAAGTTTTTTAAACATAACTAACATTGGTATATGAAATTTTGGTATAAAATTATCTACAAACTACACTCAAGTTGTGACAACCTCGTGACACGACGGCACTTTGTGTGTTTCTGTTTTCTTTTTCTTGTTTTTTTTTTTTCTTTTTGTACAAAACCATATCTTAAAACTTGTAATATGCGCATATATCGGAACTTCTAGGTATTCAGAGCGTTGTCCGGTGGCATAAAAGCCACTTCATTATGTTCCTTGGCATTTGATCTGGAATGTGCGAGCAGAAGGTTGCTCTTCACTTTGATTTTTGAGGATTCGACTGGAGGAATTGCGTCATGTTTGGCCTGATGGACCAGCAACAGGCCGCGATTGATGCTAGAAAAGTTGCATTCATTGCATTTGTAGATGATGCTCGAGAGCTCCTGCTCCGGATGCCGTTTCTGCAGATGTATCTGTGGGCAGAACAAAAAATTTAAGTTTGAATGATTTTCTTTTAGGATAAGTTATTAATTAATATGTGAAGCAATAAAATACAACCAAGTCTGCTCACATGCCAAATTCAGCAGCTCTAGCTCTTATACTATTTAAAATTGAAGCGTTTTTAGTGTCGGACGGACGGAAAGACAGAAGTTTGAAATCAAGACCTGAACCCAAGCAAGCCAAGACTTGAACCTACCCGATAGGCGGTGCTCTGAATAGCGCGGAAGTCGCAATGCGGACACGCATAACGCTTGGGCTCCCGATGTGTGGCAAGATGACGTCGAAAGGAGTTGTGATCATTTGCCTCGTACTCGCACTTGTCGCACTTGAAGCGCTTGTTCGCCTGATGGCTGCGCATGTGCAACTTGAGGCTGCTCTTGGAGCTGAACACACGCTGTAACAATCAAGGGATGACACATTGAATTGCTCGATGGGATCTCAGACATTACCTGACAGCTGCTGCACTGTGGCTGCTCATTGCGCTGCTTGCAGAGATGTTCGCGCAGAGTCTTCCGATGCTTAAAAGCAGCTCCACAATCCTCGCAACGATGCAGCGTTGGCGTCGCTGCCTGCTCTTCACTCAAGGTGTTATTGTTTGGCTTGGCCATGCCCAGACCCTGGGTGCGATGCAATCGTCGATGATTCTTCAGCTGCTTGGTGTTCTTGAACCCTTTGCCACACTGCTCGCACTTGTAGTTACGCTCCTCCGAATGGATCTTGGCATGCGTGTTTACCAGCCGCGAATAGATGGGTGTCTTGAAGCTGCACAATTGGCAGCAGTACAGCTCCATGTCGATCTCGTGTGTGCGCCACAGATGTGTATGCAAACAGTTCCAGTTGCTGAACTGCGTCGATCGGCACTCCGGACAGATCATCGGTTGTGCCGAGCCCAGCGCTCCGTTGTGACACCGTCCATGATACTCCAGCGTCGATGGCGACTTAAAGCGGAACATGCAACCCTCCACGGTACACTTCCCGCCCTCGAGCGGCTGTGCAGCACCCTGGGCGGGACGACGTTTGCCTTGGGCGCCAGCCTGCTTGGCGCCATAGGGACGACCACGAACTGAGGTGCCACCAGCCAGCGGCGGCTCCACGGCAGCGGGCAACAGATTGTTGGCCACATAAATGCGTGCTGGCTTCTCAGTGCCAGCAGTAATGGGAGCTGCAGCTGCAGTTGGAGCTGGACCCGGTGCCGAAGCAGTGACAGCTGTCGCCGCTTCAGTTGCCAGCGGCACCAAAGGCGGCACGGGCAGCGCACTCAGATTATCAGTTGCAGCTGTTGCAGTGGCTGCTGTGCCCGGCGTCGTTGTCACCGGAACCAGCGGGGGCACCGTGACCACCTCTGGCGTCTGTGGCGCATACAACTGTGGAAAGTCCTTGATGAGTATGTCCTCTGCATTGTGCGGCAACTCGAGCTGTGTGCTCTCCTGCTCCGACTCGACGCCAACTGTGCTGCTCATGGCTGCGCCAGCTTCTTCCATCCAGGGCCAACACTCCAGATCCTCAGCCAAGTCGTAGCTATCGTCGTAGCTCAATGTGGCCGCTGGCGCCGTGGCCTGTGGCTGCTGATGGAAGTCCAGCAGCGTTGGTTGCATTGCACCAGCTCCAGCTGGTGCCGCATTCAGTGGCAACTCCAGGGGCAGCGGCTCACGATTCGGCACAATGAGATGCTCCACCTCGTTGCGGTTCATCAGATTCAGCTCATCCACAGTGCGCAGATGCAGCGTGCCACGTTGTGGCGCCTTCAGGATGTCCACGTTCTTGATGAAGATCTTTTGCTTGGACGTCGCTGCCGTTGCAGCTGTGTTGTTCACGGGCAAGTAGTTGGCCAGCTGTGTGTTGCACAGTTCGTCTTGGGGAATTGTGGACAATTCGGCCAGTTGCGCATTGCCAGACATTGGGGCTGGAGGCAACGAAGGTGGCGGTGGCGGAGGCGGTGCTGGTGGCGGTGTTGGCTCCGTTACCAGCGGCACACTGTGCTCAAAGTCTACGCCAAAGTCGAGGTCGAGTGCGCTGAAATTGTTGGTGGCAATGCCGCCGCTGCTCGCGCTGCCTGCAGCACTTAACACCGACTCAAAGTTGAAGGCTTCACTACACATGTTGGCCAGTGGAGCCAGAGCGGGCTCAAAGCTCGGCAGCGGACCACTGGGACCCGTGGGCGTTAGCAGCGTTTCCGCAGGGAATATCTCAACGGCCGGACTGGCCACTGTTGAGCTGGGCACATCACTGAAGCCCATGCCCGGCAGCAACATGGGCTCCTTTAGAATGTCCACGTTGCGTATGTAGATCTTTGGCTGACGCGGCTTCGCGGGCTCCACATCAAGCATGTTGCTGGGCAGCAACAGCGGCGGCAACTGTTGTTGCTGTTGCTGCTGATGTTCCACAGCGCTCGGGAGCTGAAAGTCAAAGGGCAGCAGGGCAGGCTCTCTGAGCACATCGACACTTTTAATGGATATTTTTTGGCCAGGAGGTTTTTGCATTGGCTGCGGCGTTGTCTCCGCCGTCACATCGGTTACATCGTCTAACAGATCGAGAATATTGCCAGCGGTGCTGTCTGGCGGCGATGTCAACAGCGGCAGAAAGTCGGATAATTGATTGTCCACTTGCTCACGCAACGGTTCCCGCAAACAATCGACGTTCTTTATGTAGATGCGACTCTTTTCAGGCGGCTGTGTCTTCTTCGCTTTGTCCGTGAGCTTCAACGCCTGCAGCAGCGTCTCTATCTCCTGCTGCTCCAGTTCATGGTCCTCTCCAAGATGCAAATGCAGCACATCTAAGCTATAGAATATATTTGCACAGCCTGCAAGAGGAATAACATTACAAAGGGATTGCTGAACATAGACTTGTAGCTTACCTGGACACTGCAGACGTCGCTGCACATCGAGGCCAAAGCAGCTGCTGATGTGATTTTGTACCTTCACATGACACAAGCTCAGAAACGGGCAGTTGGGACACTTGTGCAACTCGCCAGCTATGTTTTTGGCCGTAGGCGGTGTGGGTGTGGCATTGGTGCGTTCCTTTGCAGCTTCGGCTAATTCGGATTTAATGAGCTCCGCCTCCGATTTGATTTCAGCGGTCTTGCGTCGAAAGCCA
Organism: Drosophila albomicans; assembly: GCF_009650485.2. NCBI lineage: Eukaryota > Metazoa > Arthropoda > Insecta > Diptera > Drosophilidae > Drosophila > Drosophila albomicans. The sequence goes on along the minus strand of NC_047629.2, from coordinate 42,369,053 downwards.
TTGCGATAGCTGCGACCCGATTGCTCCGATTGTTGTTGTAAATCCGTCGTGTGAATCTGCACAAAGGGAATGCAGGCGGGGGTCTCAATGTCGCCTTTGTGTGTTGATGGTGCGCACACTGTAGCTGCTGCTGTTGTTGTTGTAGTGGGCAAGGAAAGCGAGAGAAGCGCTTGGTCGTCATCGAATAAACCGGTGAAATTGTCGTGATCCAGCGAGTGAATAGGTGTGGACAGCGAGAGTTCCGCATGCTGTAATTGCAGCTGCTTGGCAGCGACAATGACAACAATAACAATTACAATTCATACGACACAGCCAAACGACAGCAAAACCAAACAAAACTGAACAAAGTGTGCTCACCTGGTTGCCAACGGTGCTGTAGAAGCTCGAGAAGGCCACATCCGCATCATTCATCGTGTAATGCATTTTGGAAGCAGCTTGTTTATTGTTGCATTTTGTGTTAACTTCGCATTTCGCTGACAAAAAGCAATGGCGAAAACTGATCTTCTGATATCATATCAAAACATCTGATAACAACAACAACAACAATGAAACAATTGCACAGCATCGATACAAAAATATACTATCGTTGAAAACAGCTGCATAATTGTTTTAAAATACCAAACATCAACTATGACGTCACAAGCACGCTGGTCATCAATCGCAGGGTTGCTGAGCATGTAACATTCACAGTATTTTACCGGACGAGCGGTCACACTGACTTGTTTATAGCGGCCGCCGACGGTGCAAAAGAACTGCAGAAAATTTGTTTAATGACTTTTATGTGTTTTTCTTGTAATTAAAGTGTAATAACAAATAAAGCGACAACATGCCGCGTATAATGATCAAAGGCGGCGTCTGGCGCAACACTGAGGTGAGTTTAAAAAGATGAATAACAGCCTGGAATCAAAACCACGCGTTCCATGTTTTTTTTCAGGATGAAATCCTCAAAGCGGCTGTCATGAAATATGGCAAAAATCAATGGAGCCGTATTGCGTCGCTGCTGCATCGAAAGTCGGCCAAGCAGTGCAAGGCACGTTGGTACGAGTGGCTGGATCCGAGCATCAAGAAAACGGAATGGTCTCGCGAGGAGGACGAGAAACTGCTGCATCTGGCCAAACTGATGCCGACGCAGTGGCGCACCATAGCACCCATCATTGGGCGCACTGCAGCACAATGCTTGGAGCGCTACGAGTATCTGCTGTAAGTAAACATCAATCCTTCCATCTATGACCTAAATTCACTTGGCAATCTTTAACAGTGATCAGGCACAACGCAAGGAGGATGGCGAAGATGCCATGGACGATCCACGCAAATTGAAGCCTGGAGAAATCGATCCCAATCCTGAGACTAAGCCAGCACGACCGGATCCCAAAGACATGGACGAGGATGAGTTGGAAATGCTGTCGGAGGCGCGTGCCCGTCTCGCCAACACGCAAGGTAAGAAGGCAAAACGCAAGGCACGCGAGAAGCAGCTGGAGGAAGCACGTCGCCTGGCCACGCTCCAGAAGCGTCGTGAACTGCGTGCCGCTGGCATTGGCAGCGGGAATCGCAAACGCATCAAGGGCATCGATTACAATGCAGAGATTCCCTTTGAAAAGCGGCCAGCTGCTGGTTTCTATGACACCTCGGAGGAGCATCTGCAAAAGCAGGATCCCGACTTTAATAAGATGCGTCAACAGGATCTCGACGGGGAACTGCGCTCTGAAAAGGAGGAACGTGAACGCAAACGAGACAAACAAAAGCTGAAACAGCGCAAGGAGAACGAGGTGCCAACGGCCATGTTGCAGGCGGCGGAGCCAGAGCGTAAGCGTTCTAAACTGGTGCTGCCCACGCCACAAATATCGGACATGGAGCTGCAGCAGGTCGTGAAGCTGGGACGTGCCAGCGAGATGGCTAAGGAGATTGCCGGCGAGAGCGGCATTGAGACAACAGATGCGTTGCTGGCGGATTATTCTATTACGCCCCAAGTGGTGGCCACGCCACGCACACCGGCTCCATACACAGATCGCATAATGCAGGAGGCGCAGAACATGATGGCACTGACGCACACAGAGACGCCGCTCAAAGGTGGTCTCAATACGCCGCTGCACGAATCGGACTTCTCGGGTGTGCTGCCTAAGGCGGCGGCCATTGCTACGCCTAACACGGTCATTGCCACGCCTTTTCGCACACAACGCGAGGGCGGCGGTGCAGCCACGCCTGCTGGCTTCCTCACGCCAGCATCGGGTGCTTTGGTGCCGGTGCACAAAACCGGTGCCGTGGGCAGCGCCAACACACCGGCGTTTGTGCGCGACAAGCTGAGCATCAATGCCGAGGAGAGCATGAGTGTCACAGAGACGCCAGCACTCTACAAGAACTATCAGAAGCAACTAAAGTCATCGCTGCGCGAAGGTTTATCAACGCTGCCAGCGCCACGCAACGATTACGAGATTGTGGTGCCGGAGCAGGATGACAGCGAGCCCATAGAAACAGGTACAGAGCCGGCGATTGAGGATCAGGCGGATGTGGATGCACGTCTGCTTGCCGAACAGGAGGCGCAACGTAAACGCGAGCTTGCCAAACGCTCGCAGGTCATACAACGGAGTTTGCCGCGTCCCACAGAAGTGAACACCAAGATTTTGCGACCGCAATCCGAGAAACAGAATCTCACAGAGCAGCAGCAGGCAGAAGAGCTGATCAAGCATGAAATGATCACCATGCAGCGTGAGTCTAGGCATAACATTCTGCCAAAAATCGAAATTTTTAATCCCTTTTCCTTTTAGTGTACGACTCTGTGAAGGATCCGGTGCCCGGACAGTCGCAGCACAAGCTGGAGCAGCTGCAGAGCTACTTCAAAGCGAATCCCTATGAAGAGATTACACCGGAGGAACTGGCCGATGCCAAGAAAATGCTTGCCGATGAAATGGAAGTGGTTAAAGAGCGCATGTCACACGGCGAACTTCCGTTGGATGTCTATGCTCAGGTGTGGCAAGAGTGTCTGGGTCAGGTGCTCTATTTGCCCTCACAGCATCGCTATACGCGGGCCAATTTGGCCAGTAAAAAGGATCGTCTGGAGTCGGCAGAGAAGCGACTCGAACAGAATCGTCGTCACATGGCGAAGGAGGCGAAGCGTTGTGGCAAGATTGAGAAGAAACTGAAGATCCTAACGGGTGGATATCAGGCACGTGCACAGGTACTGATCAAGCAGCTGCAGGACACGTATGCGCAGATCGAACAGAACTCGCTGTCGTTGTCCACATTCCGGTTTCTGGGCGAACAGGAAGCCATTGCGGTGCCACGACGTCTCGAAGCGTTGCAGGAAGATGTGCGTCGCCAAATGGAGCGTGAGAAGGAGCTGCAACAGAAATACGCCAATCTGGCCGAGCAGCGCGAAACTTTGTTTAGTCAAATTGAGCTGTTATCTGGTGTGCGACCCACAGCTCAGCAGCTGCTCGGTACGGATCAGGAAATGCAGCCACAGCAGGCCTAGGAATACAGTCAACAGCGCCATCATCATTTTCATTATTGACTACAACTTTCAACAATTAATCCAAAAAAAAGTTCAATACAAATACATAATTTTATTCACTTCAATCGAACCGGAATTTTATCTAATGGCCATATTTTTGGTAGACCCACTCCTTGTTGTCCAATGGACAGACATGACGCGTCTTCAACCAGCGTGCAATGCAGTGATAATGGAACGCATGATTGCACTCACCCCAGGCCACGGTGCACTCGTCCTTGTTGGCATTGGGATCTGCCTGACACTCGATGCACAGATTCATGATATGATTGCGACAGATGGCGCAGTTATCCACCGCCACATCCCACGACCAGTTGGCATGTGCCACCCACTTCTTAACCACAAAACGTTCGCCCTTCTTTTGACCATTGCTGCCGGAGGCGATGTCGTCCTCGTTGAACTCCTCCAGATCATGAAAGTCCTCTGTTTCCTCAACTTCAACTTCCTCGGTTGTGGATCCATTTTTACTAGGAGTCTCCATTTTTTTTTTTTAATCTTTTACTAGTGATTTAAAATATATTAGCTTCGAACATTTGTTTAATAATAATTTAAACTAGGTAGAGATAGAAATTCCCAAGCCAACATGATCTACGAAGTAATTATATCCCATTGTGGATATAATAAATAATGTGTGTAGTATTTATTAATAATACAAAAATATTATCCTGTGAATCTAAAACTGTATTAAATCAGTTAGGAAGATATTAACTAATCTATCTTTGTAAAAACGCGTTGAAAGAACTCCTTTAAATTTAAACACATATGTAGATAGTACAATAGTTTACTTTTGAGTTAACGCGGCACTGTGTAACGAAAAATATCGATAATTATCTAAACATCGATAACAACATAATACCATCTCTTGCGCCAGTAAACATTGTTTTCATTGTACTAGCCACGCACTAGCTGCTTCGTAGACAGCTGCGGAGTAGAGTTTTCGTGTGGGCAATTGTGTTCGTTACAGCTGACACTGGTTACTGTAAACGCATGTAAGTAAAGTATTCAGTGTAATCAGAGATAGATAGATAGATCAGAGATCAATTTTACAGCAATAAACAAGTATGTAAGAAGTAAACAAAAACAAATTCAGATGACAATAGTCCAGTGTGCCCGATTGGGAAAGCAATAGTGTGACCAAAACAAACGCAGCCAGTGAACATTGTTCTCTTTGGACTAGCCACTCACTAGCTGCTTTGTAGATAGCTGCGGTGTAGAGTATATTAGTGAGTTTGGTGAATTACATTAATTACAGATAACGTTGATTACTGTAAATCCATGTAAGTTAAATGGTCTATGTAATCAAAGATAGCAAATAAATGTAAATTTACTTACTTAAAAAGTAAATAAAAAGAAATTCAGAAGGAATCCATTGTGCCCGATTAGGAAAGCAAGGCAAAGATATGGTCAAAACAATCAAGCCGGCTAACGGAACTTTCGATTTCAATCAGTTACTTTATAAGTTCCCATTAAATGTAACAAGTCCCATAAAATCGTCAAAAATAAAGTTTAATTTTGTTACGATTTAAAATAACTTTCCATTTGAATTGGATTAGTTTGTGTGTAATTCACTAGAAATATCTTTGTACCATCATGTCGGACAAGCCCGCAAAACGATCTCGCAGAACAAGCGGTAAGTCATACTTATTTAATATAAAGTACATACGTATAACATATTTTATTTATAGCTCCTCAATGCGATTGCGATTGTGCTAAAACGGTCAAGAATTTGGAGGATCACTTTAAATTATTGACGGATTTGGTGGTTACTGTATCCCATAAAATAGATTCTCTCCAAGGTAAGGAACACAAATCGTTTTTGATATAAACTCATATTTACATACATACTTAAATTCTTTCAGAAATAAATAACGAAATGCAATCGCAACTCACAGCTGTATTTCAAGCGCTGCAGAATCAAAAAGCTGAGAAGGACAACTTCATAGAAAGTATCGCGGACAAGCAATATGATAAAGTCTTTACGAAACCCAAGTTTCCCATTAATTCTGCAGAAGAAATGGAGATGATTGATAAGAACATAGATATGTTAGATGTAGAAAATATTGTAAGTATTTATATTTAAAAACAAAACTAATCTCCTCAGTCAAACAATTTATAAATTGTATTTCGTTACAGGCGTCAACTATGGCGCGTTTACTACAACCGCATGGAGTTGAGAAACAACTGCGAAACATTTTTACTGATGATTTTGTTATGGCCCATAATTTAGATGGCGTTCATGGCAAATTGGCGATTAGGTCTTATAAAAATTTTTGTGAAGTTCTTATTGGTATGTACCAATTTATTTGAATTGCATTTTGAGGTTATATTTTATTTAAATACATTTTCAGAAGCCATTAAAGCAACCGGTGGAGCCGACTCAGCAGAAGATCAACTGCGCAGGGCGTTACAACTCCAGAAAAAGAGAGTTTTCAAAAAGAGGAGCTGCGACTTAAAAAAACAGAAAATGTCAGACAGTTTTTCATCAGATTATTTTTAAATAATTCCATAATTGTTATACAATCTCATTATAAATAAACATAAAAGCTTATCCCCAGTGAACTCAAACCCTACGTCTCTTTTGAATGTATGAAGATAGTATGTGCATTTATCAGCAGAGCTAAATTGAATATAATTCACAAGTTGCTTTTTATTTTCTACTTATTTATTTAATTCAGTGTCAAACCAATTTGATACTAAATACAATACTAAAAGTTATTACTAATATCTTACAAGATTATTTATTGCTGCAGGTTCTTCATGTTTAGATTGATTAGAAGAAACTGCTTGTCACAGTTTAAAAGAAAGCGGCATATTATGCAAACATCGATAATGTATTAATCGATATTTGCGAAATGATATTTGCATCGATAACAACTTAATACCTTCTCTAGTGCGCCAGTAAGCATTGTTTTCATTGGACTAGCCACGCACTATCTTCTTTGTATACAGTTGTGGGCTACACCGTTTGTGTACAGTATTGTGATTGTGTTGATTACAACTATTCCTGCGTAATTAGTAAGTACTTTTTAAAACTTCACTTTGCTTAGTTAATCAGTATTGCTGAATTGATTAGCTAGTCAGCAATAAATAAAAATAACTGTGAAAGCTATAGTCCAGTGTGCCCGAATCGGGTTTCAAAACAATAAGGAGTGACAACTAAGTTGTGGAACTACATTTAAAGTTCATGTGCGATCGCATTGAATTTTTTTTATAAATCTTTGATAAATAATATATTTATTATTTTATTTACCAGACAATATCTTGGGATTGCGTTTGTTTTTTTGTGTATCAGAATTGTCATTTATATCATTATGTCGGACAGAGCTGCAAAACGAAGATTCCAGGCTACTAATGGTAAGTTATATTGATTTAACATACAGTAAAAATACAGATGCATACATTTGATTATGTATCTACAATATACATATCTTACGTACCATAGATCGTCAATGCAATTGTGATTGCGATTGTGCAAAAGCAGCTAAAAATTTGGAGGATCGTTTTAAAATATTGACTGATCTGGTGGTTAATATATCCAACAAAATAGATAGCGTTCAAGGTATGGAACTCGATTTGATATCGATACGTATATAACTGCATTTCAATTTATACAAATCTATATTTTCAGAACAAAATAATGAAATGCAACCGCAAATCTCAGCTCTTCTTCAAGCAGTGGTAGAGGAAAAGGAGTCTAAAATGACTCTTCAGCAACGTGATGATATTCCTGTGTTTACCATGTTTCCTATAAAATCTGCAGAAGATATGACAAAAATTGATATGGGAATAAACAGCCAAAATAAAAATCAATATGTAAGCATAACTGAAAAGAAAAAAAGTTTAAATAATTCATAATTATATTTCGTTACAGACTTCAATTATAACGTGTTTACTCCAACCAGATGGAGTTGAGAAACAACTGAGAAACGTTCTATCTGATGATTTTGTGATGGAGCATAATGTAGATGGGCTCCAGGGAAAATTATCGATTAAGTCGTATAAAAATATATATGACGTTCTTATTGGTATGACCATATTGAATTTATAATATTTCTTCATATTTTATTAAAATACATTTTCAGAGGCAATTGACGCAACATGTGGAACCGGATCTTCGGAAGATCAGTTGCGCAGGGCATTACAGAGACAAAAGAAAAGAGTTTTCCGAAGAAGAAGCCACCCAGTAAAAACTGAGACCACCGAAACATTTGAATCAGTGTATTTTTAAAAAATGTAATGGTTCGTTTTCCATCTTACAATTAAAATAAGTTAAGATTGATTCAAAATCATTAGCTGAATTCGAAACAATAAGATTGAATAAAGTTAATACATTGTTTTCTCATTTTTAATATATTTATTTAATTCTGTTTTCAGCATAAATACATATACATATACGATTTGAATTTGGTGCTAAAATACTAACAGTTTTTACTTTCTCATTTTCCTTTTAGTTTTTATTTTTAAATCTAAGCACGAATTTATTATTGTTGTTGGTTGTTTATTTGTTTTGTTTTCGAATATATTCTCTGTAATTTCCACTTGGGGGATTAATAAATAATGCAATTCATTTAATTCGTAATAGCAATCGCGTTTAGCTTCAGCTTGTTTTGTATACGTTTGAATTAGGTAGTTTTGTTCACTTTGTTGTATTGTGTAAAATTTAGAATTGATTCCTTAGAGTTTCTTCAGCAGCACTTGCGTGGATTATTGCCCATTTGCGACAGACATATACAGAGTTATCAGTTGATTATTATATATAGAGTACGGTAGTATAGACACAATAATGATAATCATAATAAGAATATAATTATAATCGTAATGATATACATAATGGTTGCAAGCATACATAAGTCTACGGGTTTTACTAACAATAAGATTGATTTCATAAGTATTTTTTTTTGTATATAGTATAATAATTGATAAAGGTTCATTGATTGGTTGATTGAGAATAATCAAAGACGTCTCATTGTTAGACGGGATATATTGTAGGTATATATGTTTGTGTTTATATAAATATCTATAGACAGGAAGATGTGTGTAATAGATTGTCCACTAGTAGAACTTGGAGGGGAAGGGGATGGAAGAATGTGGGTCTGGCGGCTGGTTAATCGTCGTCGTCATTGATGGCAGCGCTGCTTCTTGATATTTTCATGTACGCTGCACAAATGCATTCGCAGACAAAGCGATATTGACTCTGAAAATATTACGAGGTGCATTAGAATGAAGATAGCAAAAGTAGAGCTCCAAGTACTTACCACATTCTGCACCATGCAGGCGCGTTGATCGCGCATGGTCCGCACAATATCTAGGGGATAGACGGGCTCACGTGCCTCCATTAGCGCCAGAGCCGTGTCCATGAGTATGAGCACTCCAGTCCGTCCAATACCCGCAGAGCAGTGCACAATCACTGGCGGATTCGCAGCGCTGATGCATCTAAAACAACACATTAATATCTCGTCACTTGGAATAGATCGCAAATAACTCACTGATGCACGCTGGTGGATACGGGTGTCTCGTCCTCGGGTGTGGCACCATTGCTAGCCGCGCATTTCCGTTCGCTCATCAGTCCGCCGTTCTCATCGGCATCGGCGTCAAGCAGACGCACCTGTTTCAGACTCTCTTCAATCTCCTGGAGCAGCGTGCGATTGCGGGCGGCACGCACGCGCTCTGTGAACTCGAGAAACAGATTGGGATCGGAGGGAACGCAGTGATCGGGCCAGGCGAGATACTGCATGTGATGTATGTGCCGCTGTTCGTGCTTATCCCGCAGCACAAACTCACGAAAGACAAAGCTGCCCGTCTCGTCGGGTTTCTCGCTCAGACAACGCACCGAAAAGCCATCGCCCAACTGCAGCTCATCGCCAGTCACAGGCCAATACTGATGACACTTCTGGCGTCCGGCCTCCATGACAGTTGTCAGCATCACAAGCAGATGGCTGCTTTCCTGCTGCACCATTCGCCAAAAGTCGGTTGTAGTGCTGGCCAGCGGTCCCTGTGTGGCAATATAACGATTCACAACGCCGCCTGGTATTTCCATGTTTACATAGTTGGCATTGATGTAGTCGCCAGTTAGCGAGTTAACAAGAGAAACGCGCGTGCAGTCATCTGAAATATGGAATAATAAATTAATCTAGCTGAGCAATGTCGAAATGTGTCACGAACTTACAGGGAGAAATGTCGCGATAACGATTCTTGGGCGCATTCGCTGGCTTGCGAGCTTCTGTGATTGCCAGATCGGGATTCTTGCGATACATCAGCTCGTACTGGGCAAGCAGAGCACCCGAGGCAAGACCATCGCTGAGCAACAACAGACTCTGCGTGAAGAGCGCATCGCCATCGAGCAGATTCGAGTGCGAACCAATCTCATCGCTCTCGGGCACATATTGATACAGCGGCTCCTCCTCGAGCAGCAGCGGCGCCGAGCGCTTTGGCCGCACGGTGAGCAACAGTTCGCCACTCGACTGATGCCGGCAGTCGCGTATCATGGCCACCACCTGCTCGTGCCGCAGTCCGTGCACGTCGCGACCATTGATCATGAGCACCTCGTCGCCCTCGCAGACACGCGGCGAACAGCGATCGGCGGGGGTGTGCGGCACAACCTTGGACACCTGCACGGGCAGGCCAAGATCTACGCCGCCCTTCACATTGAAGCCATAGCGACCCTGATCGTCAGCGAGCAGTCGCATGGTGATCAAATCGCTGCCACTATCCGGCTGCTGTTGACCCACTGCGTCAGCAATGGTCGTTGGCAGCAGCACCGGACTGTGCTGACCCGAGCTGTAAGCAGGAGGCATCGGTGATGGTGTGCCCGACTCAAACCGTCGCGTGCACTGCTCGATGAAGCCCACATCGCTGCAAAGCATAGTCAGATTACAATTTAATTTACAGAACTTCATTTTAAGCGTCACTTACAGTTGAATGTCGTATTCGTCGCTGTGCTGCTCCCAGGCCTTGCGAGGCATAGCGTCGGCCTGCTTCGATGTCACCTTAGACTTGTCTTGTGGACGGCTTGTTTTTGTGATGGTCAGTATGGTGGATGCGGACGGTTTGCCATTGTGCGAGGCAGCGCTGTCGGAGCCACTTCCCGTGCCATTATGCAACAGCTGTGGAGTGCCATCCGCCGAGCTGCCGCCGCCTGCTCCTGAGCCACCGGCCAACAAACGCTTGCTAGGCGAACGCACAAACACCTTGTGTATGCGACCGCGTTGCTTGGACTCTTGCACTGCCTGCAACTCGGTGCGACCCGAGTAGTAGAACTTGCTGCCCAGACTGATGTTGAGGAAACGCGAGAGTCGATGCGGCCGCTTCAGCCGGAAGAAACTGTGATGCTCCACACACGATTTCCACAGCGCTTTCGCATGCTTGTGGCTGCTCATGCCGAAACCCAGCAAAGTGTCGTAGCTTTCGCTGGGCTCGCGACGCAACTGGATGAAGAAATCCTTGCGCTTGAACGACACCTTGACCATTTTGCTCCACGAGAAGGTGTTGATGCGCAACGCATGCTGAAACACTAGCAAACCAATCGCCGAGACGCCCAGCTGCAATTCCTTGCCATTGGAGTCCGTGGCCTTGTGCAAATCAATGCCATACAGTTCCAAGCGTTTGCCATGCTCCAGATAATTGTATTCTGCATCAGCTGGCAACTGTCCGCGATGCAGCTTGTGTAACTCGCAGACCTTGCGTTCCGCCTCCGGCGTTTGCTCTGCCAGCAACTGCAGGCCACTCAAATAGCCCGGCTGATGCTCCACGGCATTGAAGTCGCCCAGCTCCGCTATTAAAGATAAAAAGCCCTCTATTAATAGATGTGATTAGTTAGATTAATTAAGCTACTTACACTGCACTGTGTAGCTGGCAAGCAGGCACTGGGTATTGCTGGAGCAGGGCAATTGGCCCAGCAGAATGTGGCGCTTGATCTGCAGATAGAACTGGTAGCGTGTGAACTCCTCCTGCAAGCGGCTAGGATCGCTTACAAAAAACTGCAATAGAAAATGGTGTTAATAAGTATAAGGGAGAGCTTAAATACTAAAGATTATTCACCCACCTTAACTCTAAACTCTAATAATGGAACGGCATCATTGTCGAGCGAGACGCTGCTGCATTGCTTCTTGAATTGCTTCTGTGCGTCAACCCATCTCTGAAAATGAAGCATTAAAGCAATTATAAAGATAAGAACATATGTATGTCATAATAAAATATTAAATCAATTATGAATTTCAGAACTTATGCATTCATTCACTTACCACAACGTCGCCTGGCTTCTGTGGAAACAATAGACCAAAATAGTCCCTTTCGGATAACTCGAGATACTGGAAGACCTGATCTAAGAGTTCAGAGCCTTTCGCACGTTTCTGGAAGAAATGAGAGTGCGTTATTTAGAGTCCGATGAATATATAATTTCTAACTAGATTGGCCTATGGATTTTAGATCTTTCTTATCTAGTAAACAATTAAAATTACAGAATATGAAAAGTTCATTTACAAGTCTTACCAACATAAACTACATAAAGAGAACTATATAATTTCGAAATTAAAGGTGCCGGGATTGGACAATAACTTGTATATATGTCTTTACTAATGAAGAATTTAGATTACCTTAAAGAAACGATGTTTGAATGCGTATTTATTTCAAAGTTTTACTATCATTAAATACATATAGATAATATAATTTCGAAATCAAATAAACGGGGATTGGCCTATAAATTGTAGATTTTTCTTTTTTAATAGATGAAGTTAATGAAACGTTGTTTAAAAGAATATCTAAAGCATATTCACAAGATTATTATTATTATCTTTTAGTTTCTTTTCTTTTCTGTCACCTTAATTGCCTTAAATTTGCTACGATTTCTTAAATTTCCCTCAGTTTTTCAAATTTCAGTTGACTAAATGCCCATGGCATGAAATGATGGCAATTTGCTTGCAAATTTTGGTAGACAAATCTCATCATCAACTTGGCAAGCTGCGGCTGGAAAAGCGAAACGAACGAATCATGTTTTTGGCATTTTGGACAAGTGCGTGTTGTGTCTGCTTTGTGCCGCCCAAAAAGATGAAAGTGAGATTCAGATGAAGATGTGCAATGCCATGGCAGCTTTGAATTGAAAGATGAGTAGACAACAAACAATGGCTGGATAATATACACGCAATGCACGACAATAATGACGAAGACTACGACTCACACTTTCTATGCATCGCATCATTGTTTGTGGGGTCTTTGATTCGCTTACACATTTTGTGCGATTATTATTATGGCTGATGTTGCTTTGATTATGCGCATTTCAATGAGCAAACTAGCAAAACTATTGAATATGCAACGTGAACGTGAATAAAATGAGGCAGGCCAATGGAAGAAGAAGAAAGTAGGACTCACCTCGATCCGAAAGGTGTGCGTGATGTCATCTAGGAACAGGACGGTGACGCATTGCTGCCGCTGTTGTTTCTTGTCGCGCGCCAGTTCTGAGGACGCTCCGCGTAATCGGTAGTTTCTGCTCAGGTTGCCTAAACGAAAGCGTTCAAACATGGCCCAGCTCCATACTGCCCCCAATTAATTTCTAAACGTATTCGTGTTATGTGTTCTGTACGTTGTTTTATTATGTTGCTGTTGCTGTTGTTGTGGTTCCTTTTTGATGAAAGACTTCTTCTTCTTTCCCTTGGCTGGCAGTTGAGATTGTTTATTCGATAAAATGGCAAGACTTTGACTTTGGACGTGTCTCGTTCACGTTATGGCTAAGACTTTGGATGGATAATGCTCTTTCCTGCAATTTGCTTTAGTTGCTGGCTGTGTTCGCTCTGCAAAAAGAATAGAAAAGATGTTAAATGTTGTTTAAGATGAAACATTATTAAATCAATAAACTATCAATATTAAAGACTTATATGCAGATTGTTAATCTAAGTTTCAAATAAAATAAATATTAATATTAATATCATTATTAAAATATTGTATGTAGTTTATTAATCTGTGAGTCACACATAAAATAAACATTAAATAAGTCAATTATTAAAACTGAACAAATTTAACGGGGTTTTTGATTGTTTCCTATCTCTATGTTCCATTTTTCAAAAATGAAGTGCCAGGGATGAACTAACAAATAGGAAAATGCAAAAAAACCATTTAATTTTTTTTTTTTGGTGGCACTGTTATTTTAAAGTTTACATCTTTAAAGTATTGTATGTAGTTTATCTGAGTTACTAATAAAATAAATATTAAACTTAATGTCCAAATAGACTAAACTATCAAGACACAGTCCAAAAGACCATAAGACTACGATAATAAAATGCACCTAATCATTCAATAAAAATTTCAATGACAAGTATTTCCAAGAAAGACATTTTAATTATACAAAACAGTTTTCAATGGGTATTATTTCTTCATTAATTCATGTCACAAATCATAGCAAGTTTTTCAACCACTGCTTATCTAGAACACGAATTAGTTGTAGCTAATTAAACATTATTGAAATACGCAATTTGGCACGCGAATATGCGGGTTCCACTGAGAAATAATTTAGATAGAAAACAAAGCTGTACAACTTCTTATGAATAGCAACAATGTGGGAAGATTGGCGTAAATAATGAACCACATTCATAAATTTGACGTCACTATTTTACTATATTATTCTCCTGAATGTAAACCGTCAACTGTTAGATGTTTAAAGCTATGCTTACAAAACTGTTAACGAAACGTCATCGATCACTTTGAGTTCCAACCTGATACTCTATCATTCCTTATCTCTTGGTTATTGAGGTAGCTTCTCGTGTAAAATGATCTCCTAGCCTAGGCTAGTATCTAACACCGTTTTTAAGAGTATCTGTTGGTCGTTGCAGAGTTGTAAACTTGTTAGTATATTCCCTTTGACTTGTCTATGGCCATTGTTTACCTTTGTTCGGTTATTGCTCAGGTGTGTGCGAGTGCGGGAAAAACACTTCACATGACAACGTTTGGCCTAAAGGTCTTCAACTGGGCGCATAGCTTCACGCGCTAGCGAGCAAGATACTCACACACACACACACGCACACACACAGTTATATGGCTGGTGTGGAGAAGCCATCGACAAGTGCAGAGTGACTAATATCGTCTTCGAAGTCGCGACGTCTTTGTCGACTTCCTTTTTGACTTTTCCCCGCAATTGAATCAGCGGAACGCTGTCAAAGCCAAGCATACATGAATGTGTGTGAGTGTGTTTGTGTGTAGATAAGACACTGGCCCACATACAAACCTACACACACACATACATACATAGAGACCTTTCTTCATTGATGATTGATGCACCGTGTAATTGGCTTAAGAGCTTTTTTCAAATGATATACGAACTAGTTATAAATATCGAATTATGTTTGTGTTCACAGTCACCTTTTGCTTTAGTTTGCCTTTTACGGCATTCTCTCTTATTTATCTGCATTATCTATTGTCATCGTTTATCATCTTCTATTGTTGATCGATTATAAAGCATCTTTGGTCAATGCTGAAAGACATCTTTCAGCTTATTTATAGTTACTAATAACCATTCGATGACACATGCTTATATTTTGTAATAATATTTATCGTAAATATCATCTTTTGTCGAAATATGAAAGATTTGTTGATCTATTAAAACATATTTGGGTTAAATGCAGAAAAGTTCCATGGAACTCATTCGTAATAATATTTTATATATTATTTTTTCGAAATATGAAATGTCTGCAGATCTATCAACAAGTTACACTGTTCAACATAATTTAGCTCATTTAGTTACTGATAATGTCACATAATAGTAATATTTTATATTAAATAGCATCTTCTTTTATCGTTTGCTGCTGATTGATCGCAAAATATCTCGATCAAAGGCAACAAAGTTTCTTTCAACTCATTTCTAGTTAAGCATTTGATTACACATTGTTGTAATATGTTATAATAAACATCATTTTAATTTTCGAAATATGAAATATCTGTAGATCGATCAAAAAAGAACTCTGTTGAACCTTTTCTTTTTTAGTTCATTTAGTTACTAATAAGACTTTAATGACACATAATAATAATACTAATTTATAGCTGAAATATCTGCTGATCGATCGCCAAATATATCGATCAAATGCAACAAAGTTTCTTTCACTTCATTTCTCATTTCATTCTAATATTTTGTAATTGTATTTTATGTATCATCTTTTAATGAAACATAAAATGTTCGGTCACAAAATATTTCTTTCAACTGATGTCTAGTAAAGAATTCGATGACACATTCTTGATAAATTTTGTAATATTATTTTAAATTAAATTGATTGATTCATTCCCAGCCTTAACCACTGTGCTTAGGCTGCAACTCACGCTCTTTGTTAGTCTGTGCTTTCTTCTGCACTCTTTCTTTGTATTGAACAGCAATATAAACACCCACACACACTTACACTCAGCTACTTAGGCCTGTGTGCTAGTGTGTGTGTGAATATACATGCTATTAGTTATAGCAAATACAAATGTTGCTATACGTACTACACTCGCGTGTACATGTGACAGATAAAGATATTTTTGTTTCTCTGTTCTATATTAATACACAATTTCCGGCTGGCAGCCAAATTGAACTGAACTGAACCGAACCACAAAACCAACAAATTCAATCGGGGGAAAAAAGTCAAGTACATAAATTTCTGCGCAATAACAAAACTTTGCATATACTATAAGTAATATTTATAGGGCTCAACCTCTGCTTTGTTGATTGCTATCGCAAAACGGGGAAGCAAACAATTCAAATAATCAGATATTATTATTATTTCCTGCAATATAGAATGACGAAATCACTCTAAAGAAATGATGCAGTTGCAAAGTTTAGCAAAAAGTTAAACCCAATAGTGGAGAAGAAAATAATGCGATCTGGATTTATACAAAAAGAGGATCTGAAGTTATAACACGTGGGCTGAAAAGTCCCGGGCCTTACACATAGATTGTGCTAGTTTTATTGCAGTCACCTTTTTTTCAGTTAATACAATCCTTCAGAAGACAGCTGCTAAAATTTCATGATATTCTATTCATTAGTTTTGTAAGTTATTGAGCCAAAAGTGACACTACTTTTTCTATTTTCACAACAATGGATCAAATGCAATTTCGTCTTCTAATCTTACAATGCTTCTTGATGGGAAAAAATACCGTTCAAGCAAAGCTTTGGCTTGAAAAGTGTTATGGGGACTCCTCTCCATTAGAAACAACAAGAAAACGTTGATTTGCTGACATCAAACATGGTCGTAGAGACACCGATGATGCAGAACCCAGTGGACGTCCAAATGGGGAGGTCACACCAGAAAACATCAAAAAAATCCAGAAAATCGTTTTGAATGATCGAAAATTAAATTTGCGTGAGTTAGCTAACATCGTAAAGATATCAAAAGAACATGTTGGCTTAATATTGCATGAGCATTTGACTATCAGAAAATCTCTTCAAAATGGCTGCCGCGTTTGCTCACTTTTGACCAACAACAAGAATGTGTTCATGATTCAATGACAGTGAAAAAACTACATGAATTTAAATTCGAATTGCGCCCACATCCACTAATTCGCCAGATTAGGCTCCCAGCGACTTCTGGAGGTTAGCAGTCCTGGAAAAATGCTCGCCGTTAAAAAATTTCATACGATTATCACTGAAATTGAAGCCTATTTTGAGGCAAAAAATAAATCGTTCTAAAAAATTTATATTGAAATGTTACAGCGGCTCTGGAATGATTGCGATGCTCTTGATAAAGATTAAATTGATGAGTAACGCCAATTTTGATCCAAAAAAAGCAAGTTTTCTTTGTCAGGCCCGGGACTTTTCAGCCCATGTGTTATTTACAATTATCAGTAAAGAACTGTGAGCTAGATCAGTTATTAAACATTTAACGAATGTAGATCACAAAAGAATTCGAGTAATCGATATTCCAACTTTCACGTTAACCTAGGAATGCAATTAGATATAAACCTACCATTTTACAATATCTCTTAACTATCATTACAATCGATAGAACAGCTTTGAGCTCAGTTGGAGGCACAGTGGGTTAAGCTGCTTAGACAGCATTTGAAGGCTTTTTATGCCGCACTGTTTTCGTTATCAGCAAATTAATGCAAATTTGTTAAACACACACATACACATACTGAGAAGAAGAAGCATTTGTATTAATGCCCCCCAACCTCGTTTTGTAATGGGTCGATAATTTTGTAGATTGCGCTCAACAGGTTGAAGAACGAGTGAACAGAAAAATGAGGTTGCGTCATTTTGTGTCGCTGACGCCCACGAGGCCAAGTCTCCACACCTTTCCACACCTCTCCACTCTCCACAATCCCTCTGGTAGTATTACCTCGACTAACTGGGTAAGTTGTCAACTGATTCAGGGAATCGACGAATCGACTGTTGGCCATATTCGAACGGAAGCCTTATAGACTGGCGTTGTGGTTATGACGGCTTTTGTACTTTTGTAATACGCCGTCGAGTCAATTAGTTACCTTTTTCTCTATATGGACAATGCAAGTCAATGAGCGGTTGATAGCAAGGGAGGCAGACAGAGAAAGAGGACAGTGAGAGAGATATAGAGAAAGAGAGGGAAGCAACTTTATTTGTTTGTATTTATTACATATTTATTTATTTGTTTTGTCATTAATTGAAAACGAAATGAGCAGCAGCAACAACAAAGCCTCAGTTGTATTGTTTAAATTGCATAAACAAAGCCAAGTACACACACACACACACACACACACACAGAGAGAATTCTATCTAAATTGCATTCTCCTGACAACAACAGCAAAACTTTTTGGTTCGTTGACCGACTTTTTGGTTGCTGTTTGCTCCCCGCACCTTTTCCCTTCCCTTCCCCTAGCCATTTCACCAAAAAAGGGAACCATGGTGCCAATTTGTTTATTATGTTTAGCTATATGCATATGTGTATATATATTTGTACATTATGTGTATATATGTTTATGTTTTTGTATGCAGATTTGATTTGCTTTTGTTTATTCGAGCACTTCTGAAACTGGAAATGCTTTTGGAGCAGCTTCCGTTACCAGCAACTGTGGTACAAAAACAAGTATTTTATTCAAATTACAATAGGAATGTGTAAAAACATTAAAGATAAAACACAGCTCAATATGAATTCGGAGTGATAAATACAAATATCGAAGCTAAATTGGCATTTACATTTGAAAATATTGAGATTACAAAATGTGAATATTATCAATAGAATTAATAGTGATCTATGTTCATATAAAGAATAAAGAAAAAGAAAGAAGGAATAAAAAGTATTCTAAAATTTGAAGATTGTATTAAATTTACTATCAGAATTCTTTTCGAAGAAATTTACTATCAGTAGTGTTTAATGCGAAGCGTGAATAATCACATTAATTATAGGAAATTTATAATTCACAATTATAAATAATTGAAATTTATTAATTCAAAAGAAATTTGCTCACATTTGGTGTTGTTTGAAATATGTGATATGTAATAAATACAAATTAAATAATGAATAGAATTCATTATGTAAAACCTCATTAAATTAATTAATGAAGAAGCTTCACTAGAAAGAACTTTACTGTAAAAAGTGTTGAATAGGAAGCGTGAATAATTGCATTACTTACAAGCAATTAATAATCCATAATTATATGTAATTGAAGTATGCAAATATATTTAGCATTTAAGTGGAATGAAATTGCATTTTAAGCAGGTGGCAAACCAATGTGCGACTTGTGATTTTTCTTTGTTCGCGTGACCCGCTGAGTAAATGGGGGAAATGGGAACGTAAGCAAATCCAATTTGGCTTGGCTTGATGCTCTCCAAACTTAAGTGAAGTGTAGAGTGTAGAGCAGAGCAGAGCAGAGAGAGTGGAGGTGGTGGAAGCTCTCGAAGTGAACCGGTTGAGAATTTGCCATCTAGCAAAACTGTGCTTTGATGTCTGTATAACTGGGCAGCCAGTCATTCAGTCAGTCAGCCAGTTTGTTGGTCAGTCACGTAGATTTGGTGCAGATACGCGTAGATGTGAAAGATGATAATGATGACGGCGATGGCGATGGGAAGTTGGAAGATGGAGATGAGTCAACTTGATAGGTAACGAGGTAACGGGCGGCATGGAAACGGCAATTGTCAAACTCTCAAGAGGTCACAGTGCTCATTCCTAACAATTTTTTGTTCGTTTTGCTTTAAAGCGAAACAAGAAGAAGAAATGTGTGTTTTTGTTGGAGGAGTAAGGCTTGTCGCGATATCCAATGGAATGAGCTTTGTACTCGGAACTCGTTGCTCGTAATTGAAACCGCAGGCGTTGAACTTGTCAAACATCGCGATAGGAAGCGTAATATGATATTGCAAACCGCATAAACCAAACACAAACAGCGCAAAAAAAAGGTGACACAGCTGCCAACTAAATGAGGGGCCAACAAATGGGGACAGGTAAGCGAAGGGAGGGAAGGAGGGGGAAGTGAGGAGGCAGGCCTGCCACTCAATTTCAATTAGGGCACATCACTCAATGATGTCCATCAAAAAGCTTACAGGAGCTAGCAGCAACAGCACTTGGCAACCCTAATCAAAGTCAAAGCTCAAAGAGTAAGTAAGACAGAGAGGGGTGAATGTGGGAGCAGAGCAGGAGGAGTGCAATTGAATTTGTCGTGCCAGCGACGCATCAATAATGTTGTTGCCCCATGCATTTGCATTTGTTTGGTTTTATGGTGCTTTATCGTTATGCTTTCAGGGTTGCCATGTGCACGCACAGTCGGGTCGAGTCGAGTCGAGTCGAGTAGAGCTTAGGTGGGCAACAAAGTGGAAGAAGAGCAGCGTCCCCGCTTATCGTTGTTTGCCTTTTAATTTTTATTGCCGTTGCGCACCCCGACAACGACGAAAATTCTTATGCTATTTTTGTGTTCATTTCACATGCACAGGCTGCGACGGCTGCGACAACAGCCCCCAGGCTCAGAGACCCAAGGCAGCCCCGGGCGGCACGCACACACATACACATATACAAAAACTCACACACGCACACTTGCTCTTGCTCTTGCGATATTCTTAATGCTCTTTGGTCTAACGAAATTCAAGACTAGTTAATGGTTTTTGCCCCACTAACTCACCCTGTGGGGATTAAGCAGGGTCAACCACCACATACACCTGGTTCGAAACTGTGCTAAGCTTAATGCGCCGAAAGAGGAGAAGGAGACGGATTGAGAGCGAGAACAAAACTAGTTTAATTAATTAAACGATTTGTAAACACAATGCAATGATTAATTGCGCATACATACAAAGAGTACTGTATGCATATGTGACTGTGGCTGTGTTTGTGTGTTTATGCAGGCTATCTGTTTCTTCATTGCATTGCTTCTCTTCTTCCTCTACGTTGCATTAATGTAGGATGCACTTGTGCAACTGTGTGTGTGAGTTCGCTCTCGCACTCTCTTTCTTTCGCTCTGTGATTTTCAAGCAGAACAGAGACGATGCTGTTGAGTAGGCGGCAGCTTGAGATGTCCATGCTTCAAATAGGGGAGCGGGAGTGTTAGAGGGAGCAAGAACGACAGCAGACTGAGACTGGAGCGAGCATAAGGAGAACAGCATAATAATAATAATCAAAGGGCAGCAGTGCGGTGGCGTTGATTCTGCCTGCGGCTGCAGATAAGCATGCACATACACACAGAAACACAAACTCACACATATATATATATACAATTACGCTCACAGCAAAGAGTTAAATGAACCGCTTTTGACAGAGATCTCTGTGCTCACCTTGTTGCGCTGGTATCTTTTGTACACATATATGTAAATATGTATGTATGGATTTATGTATGTATATTTTGTTGATGCACTTTCGTTATTTCACTGTTTGCCAATGGGGCAGTAAAAACACATGTAAATTACAATTCTCCTTCATTCGTTCGTTAACTTGACAAAAATAAGTAAAAACGCACGCATACGCACACACACATACTCATTGACTGGTCACCAAAAACACCGCTGCTCACGCACACACGCACAACAGGGACGCGAGTTGGAAGGAAAACAATAAAACAAAAAAAGTATGTATAGAACTGTCCAACAATGTAGCCGCACTTGAAACGAAATCTTAAGATTGTTATACCGCAAGCAAAATTATGCACTCGATAACGAACAAAATTAACAAAAAATTAAAATAAATTTAATTTTTCTCTTCTCCGAAACCGAACGAGCAGCGTGACCGCAAGCTGAATTTCAAAATATACTAGTGAAAATTATTATGTGACCGCAAGTTGTATTTACAAATATACCGTGAGTAAATGCTTTCTAGAAATTTCAGTATTTTGCTTTTATTACTAGCACACTGGTCATATTCCAATCAAGGCAATTTCTCAGAAATAGTGATTTAAATAGCGACATATCTTATTTAAACATGATATGCAAAATATTAAAAACTATAATATTGAGATTTATGCATATACATAAATAATTGTTATGCTTTTTATTTAAAATTAATAATTTGTTTTTATAGCAGCCAAAAGGTTAGCGGCATGCAAGTTTGCTGACAAAAGCTGCCTGATATAAACGTTCACAATAGACATTTACTGAAAGCGCCCCAAAGTATACTTCAATTTTTTAGATAGTGCAGAAATCCAAGGAAAGAATTCCTTGATCAAAAACTGGATTTGAAAAAGAGATAGGATTTGGATTGGAAATTGCTTACTTCAATTTAAAGGCAAATTTGTATAAATAAAATAAAATTATTTCTTTCGATATGTTACTGTAGTATATAATAAATAAGTATTAAACATATTTCATTCATTAATTTTTTGAATGGATTCCAAACAGCTGTATCAATAAATTTCCCGAGACTCTTCTATATAAACAGCTATAACATCAGTAATATTTCAGTAAATCAGGTTACACTCTGCAGTTAAAAAGTTTTCTCCATCATGAAATATATAATTTTCGGGATTTCAGTAATACTTTGCTTAATACAAATTTGTGCTCAGAGTGTTTGTCGTGGATATGTTCGATCTGGTAATACTTCCATTTATAATATTAATTAGAATTATATTAAAGGTCTATAAATGGGTTATCTATAGTTCATCAGACTTGTGAAGGATCAAAGGATGAAGGACATTGGTTTGGCACCGTTTGTAATCAGAATTCTAATAACGGAATGTGGTATTATGAGCAGAGAAATGGAACCTGCCAGGAAATGGTTTATTTTGGATGTGGAGGCAATATGAATAGATATTGCAATTTGAACGATTGCCAACGAAAGTGCGAGAGGAGAGATTGACTCTGAGTGCAAATAACTAATTTTAATATTTCATTACTTTAATATATAATTCAAATTGAAGAAATTTAAAGAAGAAATAATTTAAAATAACATTCGAAAATGGCTTTACTTTGTAAATCGATCAATAAATAAACTTATTTTAATATTGACAATACGAATGCACTAGGAAAATAAATATAGATAAGGTTTCTGGTAAAAATATCGGGATAAACAGATTAGTATTTTATTATACATATACATTAGAAAAAAATCCTGAATGCTTTTACTAAAACATTCTAATTAATAATAAAAAGATTCTAGAATTATATTCATAATTTATAATAACTTACATTGGATTAAAAAATTTATATTAATCTTAAGAACGTATCAAGTTCACTTCGAGAAAGCCATTCACAAGTAAACATGTCGAGTTTTTGGGAACAGTTGCTCAGCACATAATGAAACAGGTGTTGCATGAATTTTATAAATGACATTGAAATAATAAAATAATAATATTGATATCACTATGTTTAGTAAGTAACCTTAGTTTAAAGAGTCAATTTATTTGTACAGAGTAAACTTATTTTAAAACTTCACTTGTATTAGAAACTTATGTTTAGTAATCACACTTTGAAGATTCAACATCCACATTCAATTTAAATTAAATCTCATCTAGATGGCGAGTCGTGAAGGTGGCAAGAAGAAACCTCTTAAGGCGCCCAAAAAGGAGGCCAAGGAGTTGGACGAACAGGATGTGGCCCACAAGCAGAAGCAGAAGGAGCAACAAAAGGCTCTCGAGGCGGCCAAGCAGAAGGTGACACAAAAGTCCAGTAAAAAGGGCGGCAAGTGAGATGTCCTGCGAAATGTCAGCCGGAAGTTGTCTACACTGACTGCCAATATATACGCACACTCTGACTAAAGTCAATGATAAATGTTTTGGTTCATCTCGTCTGCTGCAATAAATTGAGTTATGATTCCTTTTTCATTCTTGAATGATGATTAATTGCCTGTGGTCAGCCAATCGGTTCGCTTAAAAAGCCATCACAAAAATGTGACATTCAGTCTATCCCCAAGTGCAGCATTCAGGGTTAGTCCTTGTGCAAAAAACCCGAATAAAGGAAACAACCGGACACGGGAATTGAGCGCAGCAAATGTGGTAAATTGGAATTTTATGCGTTTTTTATGTTAATCAAAAACGAACCTAATGGACATTGCGCCTGATGTGCGACTGTCAGAATGGGACATGTGGTTAGTTTATTGCATTAATCCCACCTTGATGGAAGGCGATTTTCTGTTTCTGTTGTAGTTAAAACGTTGAAGAATAGCGTGGGAAGCAGAAACGAAAAGAGTTCTGTTTCTGGTTCCTTCTCTCGAGAGCGTAAGCTTTGCTATTTTTACGCTCTTGAGAGAAGGAACCAGAAACAGAAAGAGTTGCGCTCTCGTGAGCGTAAAAACTGAAAAGCTTAAAGCTTTGGTAATCGTGCGAGCTAAAAGCTTGATCTTTAAGATCAATTTAAGAATAGATAGCATATACTTTTAATATATGAATATATGTAATGGGATTTAATGGAATTTTTATCTGTTTAGTTATATATGTAAATGAAAGTAAAAAATATATATATAAAAGATATAGAAATCCAGTTTAGAGATGTCATAGACCCAACCCATATCATAAGACGAGTTTTGTTTATCATCATATTTAATATTTAAGCCTTTGATGGAATTTGTTTATACAAAATTTAATTACACATTATAGCTAAAAATTTGATAGACTCGTTTTAAATATAATACATACAATATATTAGATTTATCCTTCATTTATTTTTCATAGAGGCAAAAACAGAAAACACAAAACCAAAAACTTTAGCAAAACTCTTAGAGGTATTTTATTTTCTCATTACTTTATTTTACTTGTAGTGTGTAGTAAAATTAATTTAATTAACTCTCTTCTGAGGGGAAAAGTAGAAATGTGCTTTATGTTTTTGGAGTTGTACAAAAAGAATCAAGTTTTTGGGTTTGGTTTTTGTTTTTTTTTTTAATGCTTGATCGTTATCATAATCGTAATCGTAGGTGTAATCTAGAAGAGGAAGCATTTGATATGTTGTAAAAATGTGTTGTTAATTATAATAAGTATATGCCCATAGTTATTAGGTAATTATTAAGAAATGTACAATACAATTAATTTAAATAATTAATAACAATTAGCATAAGAATTAGAATTATGGGAATAAGCATTTGATTTTTTTGTTTGTTGCTTTTTCGGTTTTGATTTACGAGTGCTTTAAATTTAATGCTAAAGTTAATTTATTTAATTAATCTCATTATAGTTTATAGTTATAATTATATATTATTATATAATGTTGTGGTTGCTTTTTTTGTTGTTGTTGTTGGCACACTATCCAAGTCTTATGCAAGAGTATATTAATTTACTTTAATTTAATTTAATTTAATTAGTTAATTGCAATTATGCCGAGTATTTTAAATAGAATTTCAATGGGTGTGAGTTTTTTTTTGTTTTTTTTTTCCTTCGCTTCTCTTCTTATGTTTCATGTACAAGCTTACAAATTATTTAACAACATTGAATGTTTTAACATTTTGCATTTAGCCAAAAAATAGTATATAAAAATTACTAAACAATTTTATAGAATTTTCTTTTTTCCGTTTTTTTGCTGTTTTCTTTTTAAATTAAGCTTTAAATTAGGTTTGAAAATGTGAGTGATATTTACAATCGAACGCTAGATGGCGCTAGCTTGGCTGCCGCACTCGCCGTTAAATGACGTTAACTTGTGTGCCACACCCCGCCGTTAGATGGCGCTAATTACTCTTGCGTGCGCTGAAGAACATTCGCGCCACTTTGCCAAGAGCGCCCACGAAGTCCCAACGCTCCTGATGCTGATGTTGATGCTGACAATCGGGCAACTGCTGGCCCGATGATTCATCCAGAGCCTAGGAGGGTGTGGAGTACCAGCCGCTGGCGGGGCTGCCCTTGTGATAGAGATGGAAGCTCGAGTGCGGTGCAAAGTACTGCGGCTGATCCAGATTGCTGTAGGTGACGCCGCCCTCCGTTGTCGTTGTGGCATGCCCCGCATGCGGATGCATTGCCGCCGTATACGCCTGAGGCTTCAATGGCAACGTAGTCGCCGAGGAGGCATCCACCGGAGTGGCATATTGACCCCGCAGAGGATCAGCATAATCGTAGCCACCGTTGACGACCAGAGCAGCCGAAGGAGGCGCCTTGGCGGAGTTGTTGCTATCGCGTGGAGACACCGAACTGGGCGGCGTCATTGCGTTGTGGTAGTCAATGGAGCTGTGATAGCCACCGTAGGTGGACACCAGATTGGTGAACGCATCCGAGAGATTGGCGCCCTTCTGGCTCCCAGGACGTGCCACCGACGGCGCCGCTGCCGCCGAATGCAGTTGCAGATATTGATTCTCATACGAGGATTCACTGCCCGGAGGCGTGGGCAGCGGTCCACCCTGCTGCTCCCCATAGAACACGCCCACTCCGGTGGGCGTTTGCCTGGCCGTAGCCCGGATGACGCTCTCGCGATTCACGGCGTGCAGCTGACGGAGCAACGCTGTGGCCGGCATGTGCGGTGGCTGCTGATACGGAGCACCTATCCACTGGATGGTGCTGCTCTTCTCGTTGGGATCATGCTGCTGTTGTTGTTGCTGTTGTTGTTGCTGCTGCTGTTGTTGCTTGAGCAGCGTATCCGCACTGAAGTCTGTGTTGGGCTGGTTGCTGTTGTTGTTGTTGTTGGCTGAGGGTGAAGGTAGATGCTTGGACATGGCATGTTCCAGATCCTTGACAGCCGAGTCCGCAGCTCCAGCTGTCGGCTGTTCGTCCACAATCGAGGGCAGGCGACTCCTTGGCTGCTGCACTGCATCTCGTTGCTCGAGTGCTGGCAACTTGCTCAGCGGTTGCTGCTCCGCCTGCTGCTGTTGCTCCGCTTGCTCCTCCGCCTGCTGTGCCGCCTTGCTCTTCCGCTTGCGCTTCGTTGTGCCGCTCGTGGTGGGCGTGGGCGTGGGCACGGGCGTGGCCACTGTGGCGGGCAGCACGCCATCGACTTCCACGCCCAGCGGCGTCGGACTGTCCTTGATCAGTGCCAAACTATTGAGACTTCCATGCGCCGTCGTCGCATTGCGTCCCCGACCGCGTTGCGTGTGTCCCTCGGGATCGGTCTTGGGGGAACCGAGTCCCAGCTTCATATCCCCAGCACTGAGATGCGTGTTGCCATCGACATTAGCATCACCTCCAGGTGAACCGCTGCTCTTATCATTTCCCAGTCCCTCTTCGTGCTTAATGCTGTCCACACTCGGCTCCAGCTGACAACAGTCCAGTATAAGGTTCTCGTTCTCTCGATTGCTGAAGGAATTAGTATAGGATTAGTTACTGTTTAAATGAGTTATCCATCGAGTCTTACCTGATGACATAGTTAACGCAAATGATGTTCTGCTCATCGGCGTTCTTAGTGCTGCAAACAACTGTGGCGCAAGTTTGAAGCCAAGTGTAGCCGCCGTTCTTGTTCATCAGTCGATAATAGCCAGTCAGCACTTGACCCTTTTCGATCACTACAGGAATTGAGGAAAATCACAATTAATATTGAAATAAAGAAATAAATAAATATATATAAATAAATATATCAGAAGTTAATATCGTTTTTTATATAGACATCTTCCTAATCTTCCTATCTTCCTAATCTAGTCAATTCTATTTTTTTTCAATTCAATTGTTTTTTTAAGTATTTTATCTTTCTTATTTTATCACTTTTCATAATCTGGATTAAAGCAAGTTGGGTAAAGACAATATCACTTTTTTATTAACATAAGTTAGTTTAAAATTGGGGTTTTTATAATGAAACTTAATTTAAGATAAACTTGCTCAATTTACTCGATTCTAACATATATTGTTCCCACATAAGTAATACGCATCTCTACCAAGTTTCACTATGATAGCTTCAGAAATGAGTGTTTAACTGGAATAGAAACAGATGGACAGACAGGCAGGCGGAATGCGATTGCTTTATAAAATGATTTGCAAAATTGTTAGTAGCAATATTATCACTTTTTGGGTAATATAAGTAAGTTTAAAATGTAGCTTAAGCTTTTCATAAAGAAACTTGACCTTCTAGCGATCATTCCTATATTATCTATAAGATATAATTGTTAAATCTCCTTAATTTTAACATATATAGTGCCTACATAAAGAATACGCTTCTCTGTCAAGTTTAACAAAGATAGCTTAAAAAATGAGTGTATAATTGAAGTAGAAATACACGGACAGACGGGCAGACGGATAACAATTCCTATATAAAATGCCCTGCAAAGTGGCTACTTACAATCTGTGTGACTTTTACGCAGGCGATTGGCATCCTCAGCATGACATAGCGAATACATGCTCTTGTTGACGAGATCCTCGGGTGAATAGTCCAGCAAATCCGAAACTCTGTAAAGTAGGTAACGGAATGAATAAAGATCGTTGAGGAATAGCTTTACTCTCTCTTGACTTACCTTGGTTCGCAGTGCGCAACGCGCAGATCAAAGTTTACGCGGGTGACAAACATATCGCACTCGAGACGAATCTCATGGACTGAGGGCGGCGGCAGCGCAATCGCCAATGCGACCATGCCCAGAAGGGGCGGCTGCGATTTGCGGGTGTGCGAGAAGGTGTACTGGGGACGCAGCTTGCAGAGAAGTAGCACAACCTGCAAAGGGAACAAAAAGAAAAGCTCGCAATTTAGCACAAATGCAAACGATCGAGTGGAAAAGAGAAAGAAATAAGAGCTTAAGAGCTAGGATAAATGGCGGCTATCAAGCAGCTTTTGTCAGCTTACGGGGAGGTGGTTGCCATTTGTAAGCTTTGTAAGTGCACTCTTAGTTATAGCAGCCAGCTTAAAGACAGCTTAGCTGCAGCTGCTAGCTTTGGAAAGCTTTCTCTCTCTCGGTAAACTGACAAAAGCGCTGTCTGCTGGCAGCTGATGTTTAATGATGAACATGAAGTTGATAATGATGATTGACGATTGCTGATAATGAAGCGAGGCTGCAGTTGATGATGAAGTTGGCCTTAAATTCAAAAAGCTTGGACCCTTTGCGCCTGAGAGAGTCGTGAGTGTGTCTGAGTGCCGTGTTCATATTCGATACTGATCAATCTAAAATCAGTTTTATTTGCATTGCCTTACGATACTTGGGATCAAACTGAATATGGCCGAAATTGTTCAAAATAAAAGACTGCGTTTTCTTTTTTCTTTTTCTTTTTTTTTTGGCGGGGGCAGCTGCTCCCCAAAATTTGATAAAAATGATAAATTTTTGTTTGCCTTGCATTTGCATTTGTCGTACTGATTTCAATTGATACGTACCGAATAGTTTGAGGCCGGGTTCTTAACATTTTTACCATTGTTATTGTTACCGTTGCAATTGCTCGTTGCATCGCTGGCCTGTAGATAAGCAGTGGATGGGATGGTAATACGTATACGTAATAAAAGCACAATTATCGCTTACTGACTGAATTCAACCAAAACAGAACAGGTTAGTTTAGTCTAACGCCCCGACGAGCTAACAAAATGTCAACAAGGTTAGCAGCACTACGAACTCAAAAGTCGAAATGATAACAAATGTTAACAAAAACAAAAAAATCATAGAAAACAAAAAAAAAAGAATAAAAAGTAAAACCGTGCGTGGATCTACGATAAACGTCGCATTATATTACACTACACTACATGGCACCGTTAAGAGCTTACAAACTGAGTGAGTGGGGAAATACTATGTAAAAGGAAGGAAGGAACGAAGGAAGGATAAACGAGACTCACCCGATAGCCAGAGGATTTAAAGTGACAGCCACGTTTTGTCAGCGTCGATTTCATGCGCACACAGAAGCTGCGATCATAGCCTTTGTAGCCGCTGGTGGAAG
Source organism: Drosophila albomicans (assembly GCF_009650485.2). Classification (NCBI taxonomy): domain Eukaryota; kingdom Metazoa; phylum Arthropoda; class Insecta; order Diptera; family Drosophilidae; genus Drosophila; species Drosophila albomicans. Next base: position 42,339,469 of record NC_047629.2, on the reverse strand, counting down.
CCTGCGTCATTGAGGCAGCAACTGTAAAGATATTGAAAAGTTAGTTAAAAGATTCTATGGATTGATAGTGGAGTGATGAAGTCTTGGGTAACTGGCTGATCATAGGTTGACTAAAGATCAGTTTAGGTTTAGACGGAACAACAACTCGGACTCGACTCACCATCAGGATTGTTCGTACCGTGTGTGCCACTGCCATCATCGGAGGCGCCCGATGTTGGCGATGCCAAGCCTGCTGCACCGCTACCGCTGCTGCCACCGCCACCGCCACCGCCTCCTCCTCCGCCCCCGCCGCTGGTTAAACTCAAACCCAGCTGCTCGGCGATTTCCGCATGATCCGCCTGATGGATGTAGTCGAATATGCTGCTGCCGGTCATCTCCACCTGCGACAGTCCCAGATAGATGGACACCGTTTCCGATATGTACAGGAAGCGACCATCCGCTGCCACTGCCAAAGCGAAGCCATCCAGCGACTGAAAGTAAAATAAATTCCATTTTTAAACAGACATTTGCATAAACAGTCTAAACATGGCTGCAACTCGCTATCTCCCTCTGTCTTTCTCTTTTCAATACTCTCTTTCCCTCTCTTCTTCTTCTTCTTTTGCTTACCTGTAGTATGTGGGTGCCCTGATGTTGCTCGAACAAATCAACGGCGGGACTGCGTCGAATGGCTGCACCTGGAAATGAGCACAAAACGAATGCTGATGAGTGTTGGGCAAACAACCGAGAAATATTCTTGTGAACACAAGCTGAAAGAATTTGCGTGGCTTGTCCGCATTTCAAATACTCTATCATTAAGGAAGTAAGTAACTAAGTAAGTAACTAAGTAAGTAAGTAAGTAAGTAAGTAAGTAATTGTGTATATTTGTAACCTGTATTATAAATGTGTAAATACGTATTGTGTATTATGAATATAATTTTAATTTCTAGAATAAATATTCTAAAAATGAAAATATTTGGAAATATATTTAATTTAATATTATGAATAATCTTATGAATAAAAGTAAACTAACTTCTATTAAGAATATTATTGTAAGTATTGCTAGATGAGGTTCTTTATAATCTTACTTCTATAAAAAAGTATGCTTATAAAAACTGCCATTATATAAAAGGAAAGTTTGCAGATTTGTTCGTTGATATATGTTGTATTTTTTGCCAAATAAGTTAGTTCATGGTATTAATACTTATGCTTATAAGAATCGTCTAAAATACAACTTTTTTAGATTTTTGGTGAATATGTAATGCATTGAAATGTTTGGTATGCAACATTATAATGATCAGCTATAGCTGGGTAAGTTGATCCTAGTTTTGATAGAATTGGACCTCATTTTGAGAACTGACAACCTGTCAACTTTAACAAAACCATAAACAAATAAATGAAATATTATAATAAAGGCACATTGAAAATATTGACATTTTTTTAAGTTATTTATGTAAATAAATATAACTTTACACAAGAGAACTATAATTAAAATATTAATATTATTTACTATAAATGTATTAAACTTTCGAGGCAATTCAGGAAGGGATTGCAATCTTGGAATAAATAATATAAATTTGGGAAAATATCGAAACAATATTGAGTAGAATTTTTAAGTAAATTTCTAAAGAGATCTCGGAAAATTTCAACTCTTATATTTAAGATTTAAGCAAGATGTATTCTATAGAAACTGAAGAGTATTTAGTTTTTGTATCAAACTAGCTTTTCTAAAATAAAAAAGTTACTTACTGATTAGAGATTTTAAGTAAATTTGAAAAGAAAATAACTGATAACCAATAACTAATTCTAAGCTTTTAAGCATTATATATTCTATCGAAAATGAAGAGTTTTTGTGAAACCATATCAAAGATGTTTCTACAATAAAATAGTCAATTCAATATGTTTAATATTATATTCTCATAAGTTGTTAAAACCTGCTACAAGTTTGAGCAATAAATCTTGACGCTGTTGGTGTTCGTAACCCGCCAAGAAACAATCAAGCTGATGCGCATCCTTGCAGCTTCATTAGCTAGTCATGGATGCTCACTTCTTACTGCTCACTGACCAGTGGATGGAATGTTGTTATTACTGGGCGGAAAGCCATAAATGATGGCGAGGATAAAATGCGAAGAACCGCAGTGTCATAGAGAGAGAGAGAGAGAGTCATAAAGCTGGAGACTGAGTTCAATATTTTCTCAGCTGATGCCCATTTGAGCATATTTATTTAATTCAATTATTGAATTTTACGATTATAACCAGACTGAGAGCAGGGGAAAGGGAGTGAAGGGTGAGGAAGCGAGAGCAACCCTGAGCTAGCTGCTGACCAACTTCAGGTCATAATTCGCACAAGTGCAAATCGCTTTAGTCTCGTTCTATGCCTCCCCCTCATGCCCTCCTCATACCCTTCTCTTGTTCCATTGCGAGTGGCAAATCCCCAGCGATTTCAATGCCTGCTAAGTTGGCAAACAGTTTCCGCTTCCGCTGACCATATGTGTTGCCCATTGTGGGAGGGGTTTCTCTCTCTCTCTCTCTCTCTCTTTCTCACTCTTTAATGACCTTCGGAGCTGCCCCCTTTCTTGGTTTCAAATACTCATATATGTATATATATTTGATATTTTTTTTTTGCTGGCTTAATATTTATTTTTTGTGTGGCTGTGGTCAAATTGAAGTGCTTTTTATTGCCCGCAGCTTGTTGCTGCCTTTTTTTTGGGTTTAGTTTCGCATAATAATCCAATTCAGTGGAAGCCAATCCCCCGCTTCTCTTCTTCTTCTTATACGCCTCCCCTATTGCCATAACGCCCCATTGATTTTGGATTATTTTTTAGTGCCTTGTCTACCTTTTTGGCCTCTGCCAGCTGCCATTCAATAGCTTCTCTTGCCAGACTATAGCACTATATACATATATATATAATACTGCAAGTGGTAGCCCTGGTCATGCTTTTGGCTGTTGCCTTCACTTTACTTGGAAAGCTTTTGACGTGACAATAACTTGCTGTTGTTGACGTGGCCAACGATGCACAATCCATGACGCGACAATCGACAATCGCTGACAATGCTGCCTGCCACCTCAAGCTGTCTTCCACAAACATTTGGCACTTTTCACTGGCGAACACTTTGCTTGGGTTTTCCATGTTTAGTCTTAAAGGTAAAATTGCAAAAGTTAACTTAAAAGCATAGCGACAGCGGAAATTGGGCAAGAAATTGTTATTGGCTTTTTGAATTTCGGTTTTTTAAAGAGTTTGGCATAAACGATATGATTAATCTTGGATTTTAGAAAAAACATTATAAAAACACTTCAAATATTAACAGAATTTGAGGAGTCTCAGAAATATTTCACATATACTTGTAATGAAAAATATTGATTAGATCAACATAGTCTTAATATTTGATATATGATATCTGAAACAATCCTTTTACTGATTTTAAAGAGATAAAAATCGGAAAAGCATGTAATGAAAAATCTTTTCTAGTAAATATAGTTTTTAAAATTAAGCTAGTTTTAAAATAAATTAGAGTTAATATAAACACTTGAACAAACTTTCTACAGAATTTTAAAATTCAAGATTTTTATATTTTTTGAACTATACCGATATTTAAAACTTTGGAAAGGACTGTTTAAATATGCATTATATTTCTTTCAAAAGTAGAGCTTTTCTTTGACATCTATAGGAATTAATGCGATAGGCTACTATATTAAATAAAGTATTAAATACTACATTTAATTTACAGAAAGGAGAGTGCCCAAAAATTAAATAACTTTTTGAGTATTTTTTTTTATATTCGTTCTTTTAACATCAATAAGATCTATATGTCGTTCTTTCTATCTTAGAAAAAAGTGTTTGATTGTTTGAAATGTAATGCCATTTTGTGGTTTTGATATGAGTAAAGATCAAATTTGTTTGTATTTTGTCATATTTTATGAAATATTGTTGATTCTGAACTTAAAATCGAATCTTAACCTTTAGTTACTTCTGTTCCAAAAGATATATACAGTATTTAAGGTAAATACTAAATTTTATTAACGTTACGAAAAAAATAAATAAGGTAAATCCAAACATTGAATTACATTAGGATTAAACTTCTTTCAAAAAATAGTTATGTACACTCCAAGTCTTCCCACTAAACAACTTTGTATCACATCATCGTAAACTGTTAATTTCCTCGACAAATTGTGAAAGCTGTTGACCATTTGCGATTGTCAGCGACTTTAATCGATAGCTGCCGAAATGGGTTAATCGTAGAACCGCATTTAGTTAAATTTAATGGGCTCTACGTCTGAAATTGGCTGCGTTAGCTGGCCAACTGTCTACCTGGCTAACTATTTGTGTGGCCCCTTTGATTGGCCTTCTGAAATTCCACAATGGCAGCCACTCGCATGACACAGCAACAGCCAAAGCAACAGCAACAGCCAAAGCAACGACAGCGACAACTACAGCCAAAAAAAATCTACAAAGTAAATAAATAAATGAATGACAACAATAACAATTGCGACTATGACAATAAAAATGCTCCAGTGACGTGAGCAAAACCAACAACAACAACGACAACAACAAATAATAAAAAAACAAAATACAAAATAAAAAAAAAATGGCTGCGCATGCGCGACAAATAAAATAAATTACGCTTAATAGCGATATTTTATGCAAATCGGCAACTCGAGGCCCCCATCGTCATGGCTTACGTCCCTACCTCCACCCCCTCCTCCATCTCTTCTCCTCCTCCTACACCTTCTCGTCAGTCCTAAAGCCCAAAACAAAATAATACCAATAAATTGCTGGTCGCTTGTCAACTTGGCTTAAACAGTTTTTAAGGTGCGCGCGCATATTTTTTGTATTTTGTATTTTGTATTTTTCATTTTTGTTTTTTGCTTTGGCATAGAAAAGTTGACAAATTTTGATTTCACTGAAGGCATCCGAAAAGTAAAGCTCCCCGCTTATTGAATGTGTTTCCTGCTTTCGGTTTTATTGCTCATTCTTTGCCGTTCACTTTGCTCCCCGCTTCGCCAATGGCTTCCAATATGGCTGCCTCACCTACGCACACTACTGTACTACGTATAATATATGATAAGTACAGTCGTCAATGCAAATTAGCTCGGAAATTTCACTGCACTTACAATTTTGGCCTCACTTCGCTGAGCAAACTTGATAAGACAGCCAACTTATTCACTTGGCAACAGAGACAATAACTTTTTTGTATATTTTGTGTAGAGGAAAGACTCATTAGATCATGAATATTGTGAATGAAAAGAGAATTGAGGTATTCCAAAATTGAGGAAAGAAGACTAACAAATAATATAATAAAATATATTAACACTAATAGAATATTTAATATTTATATTTGACTACAACAAACCTATTTCTATTACTGGTTTTTATATTATGAATTGATTTAAAAAAAAAGTAAAAAATGAGATCAATTATCTGTCACTATATCATCGAAACTATTTCAAGTTGTTGAAGCATTTTCAAGTAAAATTAAAATATGTCAATTTTGAATCAGTAAAAATTGATAAATATAAATAAGCAAAATTTACTTATATTTCAAACTGATTTCAACTTGAGCCTATAAAACTAGTAAATCATCAAAAATATATAAAAAGTATACTTAATAAATTTGAAGCTTATAACAAATATTCATAAAAATAGAAATAACTATTAACATTGGTAAAACAATTAAATAACTTTATGAGTATTTTGTATGGTATAAGTCACTTGAATTGCTTTATATTATGTTGAAACCGAAAAATGTATTTAAAAGTTAATTGGAAAATAAAATATGCTCTAATGATTCTAAGTTTATAGATAATTGTATTATTAATAATAAGGTAGATCTTATGTTCAAGCCGAAAAATGATTTAAACCCTAATTGGAAAAAGAAGAATAAGATATTGATCTTTAATTTAAGGATGATTACATAATTAATACATTTTTTTGGTAACGATCTTATGTTTAAAGCGAAAAATTGACTTAAAACTTAATTTGAAAATGATGTATAAACTATTGATTCTCATTTTAAAGATAATTATGTATATTCTTAATACCTTCTTAAGGAATCGATCTATTGACTTTATAAGTATTACTATTAGTAGTTTGCTAAGTTATTTATGAAAAGATAGTTTTATGTTCTTATATTATTTTATCCTTCTTTTATATTTCACTAATTATAATATTCTTTTATTATTTATTTTATATTTATATTTATAAATTTGTTAATTTATTTATATAAATTCAAAACATGTGTATATGGTAAGTAAAGAGGAAAATTATATGTAAGCTTATTCCTCTTCAATTTTAAGTTATAACTTATTTAATGTACTACTTAGATTATTTATTTGAAAATTAAGAATATAACTTCGTTACTTACTTTTGAGTTTGCTGCTGCTCGATGCCTCGCGGGTCCATGGCGGATCTCCGTGACCGGAAAAGTCTCTCAATTTCAAATAGCTTATGGTCAGTCTTATAATGGAAGCCTTGTCCAGCTGGCTGGTTATGGCTGCCGGCAGGGGCAGCATCTTGGCCAGCTCATAGAACTCATAGTTCTCCTTGCCACGTCGCGAGCGTGCAGCATCTCGTGACTTTTCCTTGCGCAGCTCAAGAATGCTGCAAGAAGAAGAAGCGAAGAGAGGCAAACAAATGGACACATTAACAACAATTTGTGGCAATAAATATTGATATAAGCTGTAAGTAGACACTGACGAATGGCCGAAGAGGATCCTACAAAGTTCCCTCTCTTTTTCCCCCCCTGTCTCTCTCTCTCCCTCGCTTTGTCAACTCTCACCTGTCGTGCGAGCTGTCAGCGTAGACAATTTGGCAATTTGTTTGACTGTTGCCCCATCCGCTATGCTTCATTGTGATGAAATGGTGTCAGTCCAAACAAATTGCCGCACATTTGTCAGTCTTTCAACAGTCAGTGGAACGAGGGCGAACCCTAGAGTCGAGTCTCTATCTCTCTCTTTCTGTCTTTGCTATGACAATATTGTTCTCACAGTCAAGTTGACGATCGGTTCTAGCCACCAGCTAAAGAAAAATTGCCTCATTTTCAATGCGCTACAGATTTTCCATTGTCCATTTAGTTGCCAAGTTGATATTTGTATTATTGTCTCCGAACAGACTTTGTCTCTTTCTCAATTCCCTCACAAAGTTGCATTACAGATGCCGACTCTCAGATACTCTGATTTCGATCTCAGACTTGAGGTCGCGGTCTGCGTTTTTATTTCCCTTTAATGCACAGACTTTTCATTCAGCAAAACTGTTGCTGCAACAAGCCACAAAAGGCCAAAAACACCGCCAAGTCTCTTTTAGCTTGGAGTCAGTTCGTCTGCTATCTGATCACAAGCATCTGGCCATCATCTTCGTCAGAAACTTGTGCTTTAAGCGTTCATAATTTAAGTTTGTTGTCATCTTCAGTTGTCGTCGGCTTTTTCGTTCGCTCAGTTCTTGTTTTCGTTGTTTTCCCCCATTTCATTTTTTAATTTTACGTTTCGTTATTGTAGTGAAATTTATAAGTGCTCTACAATGTTTGAAGCTCATTGATTTTGTAACAAGTTGTGTGTTTTTTTTAATGAACTTTTCAATTTTTGCTTAAAGAAGTCGAACTTGGAAGTTTTCTTTACATATTCTTATCTTATCAATTATTGTTTAAAGAAGTTGAACCAAGAAGTTTTTCTTAAATATTCTTGGTAACAAAAATAACTTGTTGGTTGAGTATTAAATGTATTATAACTTGAATAACTTGGGAAAGTATACAAAATCTTAAATACAGAAATGAGTAGTTGATGAATATATATTTTTAATAGAAACTACAGAAAAAGCTTTAGCTCTATAAAAAAAATGATAGGCAAATTATTAGAAAATTTACGACAAGATAACTTATGTCTAAGAATCACTCCTATTAAATTATGCTGTTAATAGGAAATTTAAATTTTCATTCTTTTGAATATTGTATTTGTATTTACTTAATGCAAATTCCTAAATTTTTAATAATTTATCTCTAAGAATCACTGTTAATTGGGAATTTTCATTTTCGTTCTACAGAGTATTTTACGTTTTACTTCCAAAATATAAATTTCCCTCGAAAATTTCCCTTAGCATTTTGCAGATATTTCCCATCAGCTTGAAGCCGCTGCCTACGCAAATTTACAGAGTATTAAGGCTGCTCCCATGCCCTAAGTGATCTTTGCGTTGGCTTGGCAACATTTTGTGGGCTTTTAAATTTATTTTTATGTCTGTGGGGCATCTGTAAATGTGCTCATCACAAGCGTCGAGCCTCGTTTTGTGTAACTTTATTTGAGTCGCGGCGGCTTCTGCGCGCTCAACGCATTTCTGGTGGGGATTACTCGAGAGCTGCTGCTCATCTCTGATGCTTATCTGAGACTACGTCGTTGGGTTATAAAAATATTTTGGATAATTAAAATGAAACCGGCGTAAAGAGCGCGACTTGAAACCCGTACAACATGCGTCTGCCACGGGCCAAGCCAGTTTTTTGCCTTTTTTGTGTGTTTTTTTGTTATTATTGTGTTGTTTGCCTTTACTTCTTTACAAGCTTAGACTCCACTTGCTTTCCGAATAACAAAACTTTAATTAGTTTGTTTAAATCTGAGATGAGTGTGTGTTGCCCATGAAATTATTAAGTACCTGGCTCTGGTTTCCACATAAAAATGCCTGGTTCAAAGAACCTATGGAAATGTGCGTGGAAACTGTTAGAACCCAAACGAATCTACACTATGTATGTACATAGACGCATAGCAATTTGCCAAATAATTCGCTACACGTTCCGCTGTGCGAAATTACATGACATTTTTCTCTAAAAAAAACATTCGAAAGCATCAATCTTCCGGACATCAATATAAACAGCATTCAAATTAGCCCCGAAGACGTGATATCCCTTAACTGTCGTCAGTCAAAGGCGATGTCAAAGGTGTCGCCTTGATAAATGATTCTTGTGCTCTTTTTAATTTCGCACACACAAACAGAAAACAGAAAAAAAAAACACAAATTGCAATTTTACCGCTAACGGGCGTATAAATTGCTCGTCATTAGCAAATTGACCAGATGTCTGTGTATTGGTGAGCTTTCAAAGCTTCTGCTTGTCTGACTGCGGTGGAGGTAAAAGTTGTTCTTATGCATGCGACGTGTCTGTGTGAAAGCTTCTGTTTTGTTTCCACTTGATTGGCTGGGAATGTTATTGAATTGTAAAGGTATTTTGGGGATTAGCGCTTGATATTGTCGTCTGATCGCATTAAGAACCAAAGCGGATTACAAGTTCCCTAATATTGCGGTTTTTTGGCACATGATTTTTTGCCAATCAAACGCAAAAATCATTCGATCAAGATACGAGGGTAAGAAAGTGAAAAGAAAACTGCGACTGCAGTGATTTTCTTTTTGTTTTCCCACACACACACAAGAAAGACTGTCAACATAAAAGGATAAGAACTGTGCTCCTAGCAGGCCATTGTTTATGGTCTGTGTGCAGTACCGTTATGGCTTTATCAGTTCTTCTTTGTTGCCAAGACACACACAAGACGCAGCGGGATGACTCTAACTGTTGTCTGTAGAGCTGATATTATGTAATCGTAATTCCCAGAAAAAAGTCAAATAAAAAATGTTGACAAAACACTCATAAAAAGTGTTCCAAAATGTGTCAAATTGAAAGCGAAAGATGAGCGAAAAATAAAACATGATAAATATCAACTGAAATTTTAAATATAAAATCTTTGTTATGACAAAGATGTTGAAAAAATGCAATGTGTTATTATTATATGATAATTAGCAAGAATTCAATATGTTTCTTTAGAAATTTTCCAAATTTTCTTAAGTATTATAATAAGTACAAAGAAGTTTTGATACGATATAAACTTTAAATAAAAAAAGTGGCAAAGATTTTGAACTAAATATAAATTTTTAATAATTAGCATTAATTGAAAGTGATTTTTATAAAAAAATGTCAAAATATCGATATTTTTTTAAAGAAGATATTATAATATTCATAAACAATGTTGGTACAAGATAGTAATAACATTCTTATAAGGTGCGGAAATAAAGTAGAGAGACGATTTTCAAATCTTTTAAAAGTTATTGTAGACTTTTGAAGGCGACTTTGGAAAAGACTTTTCGTCAATTGTTAAGCCTTTCCGTTAAATTAATTTAATAAGTTTACATAGAAAATAAAATATAGAGAGTGTGAGAAGAAAATATGAAAATATTTGTTTCCTGGAAGTTAAGTCTTTGAACTATTTATTTGGGTGCTTTAAGATAGATGATGATTCGCTTCTTAGTAGAATTCTTATAAACTTATCAATATTGAGAGCTGCCCTTAATGCTACCTATACCTATTTAATGCTACCATTGTTAGTTACGACACTTGATTTGCTATATACGAGTATGGTTTGTAATTTACCCCGTGTCAACTAACCCCGGTTCGATGGGTTGCTGTTGTGAGTGCATTCCGGGTGCGCCCGGCTGATGTTGGTTGGGCATTTTGTTGTACGGGGACATGCCGCAAAGGTCCTGGGCGGGGACCATCCACGAGGGCGTGAATGGGACCGCTGACATGCCCAGGGAGCCGATCATGTGACTGCCCGGATGACCTGGCGTTGGCTGCCGCTGATAGCCGGCATAGTCCATGGCCACCGCCTGATAGGGCATCATGTCTGTGCTTCACAAAAGTGCTCTCGACTCGGTTGCCAAAAGTGGAAAAATGTTGTGCGTGTAACACTTGGAAGACTTTAACTTTTAGAACTGGCACATTTTCTCATCCAATATTGCACTTTAGAGATTGGGTTTTGTTTTGGTTTTGGTTTTGGGTTTTTTTTGGCACACTTTTTCTTGGGGGTCAACGACGCATCCTTTTGTTGTGTGTCTGGCAATTGGAGCACGCGTACGTGTCAGTTGCTGTCTTCAATTATCCTTGGACACAGACACACACACACAGACACACAGGCACACACACGTAGACAAAGTCACGGAGCGTGGGCGTAACACGCACGGAAAACTAACGTCGGGAAGCGTCAGTCAGACAGCAGACAGCGCTTCGATTGGCATTCAAATTAGCGAGCTATCGACTTTTGGCCAGTTAATTCTTTTCTCTCTCTCTTCGTTTTTTTTTTTTTTTTGTTATTTTGGTCGAGCACGGATCACGTCAGACGCGTTTGGCACGTCGCTCGGCGAAAATTGCAGCTTCCAACTGAGCAGTTGGCACTGTGATTGCGATTGCGATTTGGGAATCCGGCAAAACGGATACGGAATACGGTTACGGGTACGGGTTGCGTTACGTCGTGGCGCGTCGCGGCCTGCAAACAAATGGGCGCCAATTACGCACGCACAGGGCGTCCACGGTGCCACGCACACAAACACACACACACACGGATACGGATACGGGATACGGGTTGTTACAGTTGCACGGCCGGGCAGCGTACGTGAAAACTGCAGCGCTGATGATGATGACGACGATGACGATGGGAAAGTAACGTGAAGAACTAGAACGAAGCGCGCCACACGAGAGTGCTGTGATGTGATGTGATGTGCTTACGTTGTACGTTGTACGTCCGTTGCGGGCGACGAATACGTGCAGAATAATTCAGAGTCACGTTCACGTCACGAACAAAACCAAAGTAAGGCAAAAAAAGGCAGCGCTGCCCCTTACAATAAACACACTCGCAGCAGAGAGCGAGCCAGCAAGTCGGAGAGAGTGAGCGAGTGTGAGCGAGAGAGCGAGCGAGCTTGTCACGCACACAGCTAGACAATTTTTGGGGGTGACATCTTTGACTCGACACGAAGTGAAGCGAACGAGCAACGACAACGACAACGACGAAAACGACGACGACGACGTCGGCTAAACGAACGTGAGCAGCAGCGGCGCCAGCATCATGCGTGTCTTTCTGTGTGTATGTGTGTGTGTGTGAGCACCTGACACTACGCCTGGTCATGTACTGGGCGCACCAGTAGCATTTTAAGCAGCCTCACGCTCCAATTCGCCGCAAGCTCTCTCGCTTCGCCGTTGCTGTGCGGGTGTCTGTATATGCCTGTGTGTGTGTGTGTTGAGTGTGTGTGCGTGCAAATGGGCGGGACGTGACTGCCGTCGAATCGGAATCAACATAGCGCGCATACCAAATGAGCCCGACTGTGTGTGCGAGCGAAAGAGCAGCATACGCTGAGCAAAAGAGCGCAACTCTATAAATGTCTGTCGGCGTGTGTGTGTATGTGTGGACGTGCAGACGTAAACTAAAACTGGTTTCGCTTGCTTTCTCGCTTGCGCATGCAGCATTTGCTTTGCATTGCTTGCGTTGTTCTCTCGTTCTCACTCTATTATATACTTAGTGGATACCCAGCTTTGTTGTTGGAGCTGCGTCACGCGCAGCAATTAGTTTACTTCTTTACACATTTGGGAATTTGTTTAGCGGCTCTTTCAGCTGCTTTTGTCTCTCGCTCTCGCGCAATGCTTATGTGTCTGCATGTATATGTGGGAGTTTTGTCTGTCGTTCGCTTTTTATGTGTGTTTGTGTATGTGACCGAAATGCCAATGACAAAATGCCAATGGTGGAACAGGCCAAAGCCAACAAACTGAGCCCCAAAGCAGCGGCAGAGACAGCGAACCCGAACCTTTGCCAGGAGCAGCAGCTTGTGGACTTGGGACAGAGAGGGGGAGTGGCACTTGGGTACCTGTATATCAGGGCTTTTTCTTCTGCCTTCCAACAAATCGGTTTCTACCGTAGCGTAGTAGAAGGGGGCGTTTTAATATTCCGAACCCGCACAGACAGCGACCGAGCAGACCGACGAGTTTTACTTTTTCGCCTCGCTTTTATTATGCGTTTATAATAATTTTCAAGCAATCCCAGAAATTGTTTAATTTCATCAATGGCCTAAAGGGCGACCGCAAAATTGTGAAAGTCTTTCGGTCGGCAGCCATTTTGTTCTGCAGCTGGCGAAAGCTTCAATTCGCTTCGAACATGTCTGTCACCTTCAAAAGGCAGCATCGCACACACTTAATAAAATGTCGCAGAGTGTTTGGCAAGTGTCCTGAATGTCCTGAATGACTTAAATATGCTTTCTACGTTGGATTCCTTTGGAAATGCTTTGTTTCACTCGCTTTAATTAGATTTTTGTGTACAAAGAAATTACTTTTTAATGCCTGTGCTTAGCAGGAATTCATTTTAAATATATTGTTTACCTGTATTATAAATATGACTGCTTAAGAATAAAGTTTAAGTCATATATATTGTATTTTTGATTCATATTATATTATGCATCAGAGATTTTAGCTTTTTAAATTCAAAAGAATCTTTTTAAATATGAGAAACAATTATAGAAAATATTATTTTCTAAAAATTCCTATAATTTATCTTCCACATTAACAGATTTGTAGCGAATAAATAGAACACATGTTGAATTAAGACTGAGGATTGTGTAAATAAAATATATTTTATATATTGAAGTACATTAGATCTTGAGGCTAAAATTTATATAAATATTATTTTCATATTATATTGTAATTGATACATTAATATGAATATAAATATGAATATTAACCATTTTGTCAATTGGATGTTAATGTTAAATATATATTACGCATACGTATCGTTCATGGTAAAATCGTAAGGTTCCATTAATTATCATTATGTATGAAGCGAACCTATGCTAAAATATGGTCATATATATATTACTTCCGTTGAATCGCGTCTCATAAGTTCATCATTTTTATGGTAAAATTTACTAAGTAAATTCATCACAATATCCTGTGCTCATAATCTCTTAATTTATACGTTAACTTGACGCAATATCCTGCGTACTAAATTCACGATTTTCCCAGCCATTTTCCCAGCAATGTTCGATTAATGTGGAAAACATGTGAAAAACTAACAATGTGGAAAATGAAGCAACTGTAAGCTGGAGCAGTCGTAAGCTAATGGGAATTTAAAGGTAATTGCAGCACTTTCGCTAAATTGCAGTTGCAAGTTCCCAGTTGCAAGTTGCCAGTTGCAAGTTGCAAGTTGAGTTGGGGAGCTTGCTTGGTTATCGATTGACTGCTGTGGAGCTCTAATTGGAGCACCCAATGACTGGCTTCGTTTGTTTGTTTTGTCGCCACATCCTCGAGTCGCGTCTCGAGTCTCTCGCGGTTGGTATAAAGACATTACGTAAGCGCAACGTAACGTAACTGGAACATGTGTAGAAACGTGATCGATTTCTTGTAGAGTTCGTGGACAGTCGAGGGATGCGAGCGAAAGAGATAGATGCAGAGAGAGGGAGCGAGTGAGAGCGAGGCAGAAGCAGACAAGTTGGCGTAGCGAATTCTCCCACAATTACGCGTCGCTGGCGGCAATTGTGAATTTTAAAAAGGAAACGTGCCAAGTGGCAACCGCGGGATGTGAGTGTGTGTGTGTGTGTGTGTGTGGGTGGACTGTAGGTGAAGGCGTAGACAATGAATGAGGAACTAAAATTCAACGCCAGTTGCCAGTTTGAGAGTCGCCAGCGTCGCCATAAAAATCGAACGTGAACGTGAAACGCTGAGCCGTTTCCGGTTTGTTCTTCTTCTTCTTTTTTTCGGGTAGCACATTTCCACGCTGCCACGTTTCCCCCGTTTTCCACGTGCAGACACCGGCCAGACATTGAAATTGGGTCTGGTGACTGAAGCTGCTGTTGTTGCTGTTGATGGCGAGCGTAGGTCGGAAATTGATGCGTGTGGATGCCTCGAGGACAATGGCCATGGATGTGGACGTGGACGTGGCGACTGCGACTGCGACGTGGACATGCAATGCGCTGCGTGCGGAGCGCCACAGTGCCAACCCCCCTCTAAGCATACCACTTTGGAGTCACAGACAGTCGAGTCCGTCAGTCAGTCAGTCAGGCATTGCCATATAAAGGTGCGTGAGCCGAGTCGAGTCGAGTGCGTGCTGCGGCTGTTGATGGACCTACAACTTACTTCTACTATATTCGACATGAGTTTGAGTTTTCATTTCGGTTTCAGTTTCAGTTGCTGTTTCTGTTTCGGTTTCTGTTTTGGTTTCGGTTTTTCAAAAAAATATATCGCACACACACACAACACACAAAATGTGTATTCCAGTCAGGAGTCGACTGCCAATTGTTGCATGAGTTTATGAATGGAATGTTTCGCAGTCGCCGGCACGTATGCAAGTGCCTCTCTCTAATCAGTTGGCCACCCACTTCCCCCCCCCTTGCTTCTCCCCCACTTGCTTCTTATGCCTCCTCCTGCCACACACACACACACACACACAGGAAGAACCGCAAAGAGAGTGAACTGGTCAAGAGACAACACACAACTGAGTGAGGAAGAAAGAGGGAGAGAGGGAGGGGAGAGGGAAGGAGACAACACTTGCCTGTTATCCATCACGTTTTCTCGGACACACGAGGCGTCCATTTCAAATAGCCGAAGCAACAGCAGCAGCAGCAAAACAACGTGATTTGCGAAAAATCAAAACAAATACGAAAAGGCCGCTGAACGCTTTAGGCCAACTTGAAGACGCCCACGATCGATCGATAAACCAAAAGCGATAACACGTTTGTTCTCAGCGAAGCGTGTGCAAGAATGCAACAGCTGCAGCTCAAGTTTTAGCTTCTATAATAGCCATGCATATCAGCAAATTAATTTATTAGACACGTGACGAAAGATCGATGTCATGTTTCTTAAATTGGCATTAAATTAACTAATTAATTGTGGTAGAACGATTATGTTTGGAAGAAATATTAAATAAATATACCTCTAGACCAGAAAGTTTAATGAATCTGCAGTTTAAAACACTATACTCTCTCCTTGGTTTAATTTTGATATAATAAAATCGTGATTAAAGTTTTTCTGTGTATAAATATATTAAAGTACATCCAGAAATCGGCATCAAATGTACAAGTATGATGAGTTTATTTCTATGTATACTTATCTCAAGTCACAATATAATATTATTAAGATTTTTAATAAAGATGCTATGCACACAAAAATCTTGATATTTGAATTACAACTTCCAACTTTATTGATGAATCAGATACTATACAAGCAACTATTTCGATTGATAAGTAGCTTAAAACAATATGACGAGGAAATCAACATGAAATATATTATGTTTTGTATTCTAAATTTTTATACAAAATATATAAACATTTTAAATATAAATTTCTTGTTTATGCTATTTGAAGCGTATTTTTAAGTTTTACAATACAGAAGTACAAAAAGCAATTGAAAATCATAATCCACAGCTTGAAAAAATAACTTAATAAACTAAGGGCTTCCTCAAATATTCTTAAACTACTTTGAAGAACTTCATTAGAAAATAATTGTTAGTGAAATCTTTAATAATTCGAATGATTATTAAATTAGTTAAGCAAAATAACGAAAAAAAAAACTTCAGATCAATACATTACACTTCCTCATCATCATTTGTGTGTTTTTTTTTTTGTAATTCTATTTAAAATGTTTGTAGATTTGTAGATTAGATATAGCGAAGGATTTTTCTATTCTTGATAAAAACAATTAAGAAACTTTGACTATGAGATACCAGCTACCCATTTTGAATAAACATCAACAAATTTGGTATTCAATTTAAAATATACCGATTCAATATACCACAAAAATACTACAAATATACCGAAGAGTGTTTTAGGTATATTGCTACAGTATTACTGCATTCAAAATATACCGAAGAAACCAAAAATATACCGAAAGCTATTTTTGGTATATTTTTACAGTACTAGTACATTCAAAATATACCACAGAGTGCAAAATATACCATTTTGTCAGCCAAATCAACTTAGAGCAAAGGATTTAATAATATTCTCGATAATCGATTGATTCGTATGCGTCTGGAGGAAGCCATAAAACATTTCACTGAAATTCCCATTTTGAATAAATAATAATATTGCGGTATTAAATCAGAAATATACCGATATTAATACCACTAAAATACTAAATACATACCAAAAGCTATTTTAGGTATATTGATACTGTACTACATTCAAAATATACCATAGAGTGCAAAATATATCATTTTGTCAGCCAAAGCAACTTACAGCAAAGAATTTTGTACACAATTTTTAGAAAAATACTGAAAAGGATATTAGATAAATATTCTCGATAATCGATTGATTCGTTTTCGTCAGTAGGAAGCCATAAAACATTTATCTGAAATGTTCGTATCCCATCGCAATCTCAATCCCAATTTCAATCCCAATTTCAATTCCAATTCCAGTGTCAGTTTCATTTCCAGTTGCAGCTCCGATTTGAAGCGCCAGTTGAGGAGACAGTTTGCTTAGAGGAAGCAATAAACTAACCGCGATCGCTGATCTGTCACGATCAGTTGCCAGTTGTCTGGTTGCCCACAGGAGAAAGCAATAAAAGTGACACAGGTGATAAAATAACACAACGAGATGATTCGTTTATTTCTCTTTGGTCATCTCTTTCTTTTTATTCGAGTAGCAGAGAAATGGGAGTTATCAGCGTGTAGGATCTGTCAGGGATGTATTATTTGTTTTGGTTGTTTTTATGGCGCAGTGAAAGGTAGCATAACTGTTCTTGGGCACTGTTACACAATCGAAACACACACAAAACGATTCATAATTCACAACAACAACAAGACCACAGAACCCAAACAAACAATTAAGCAATAAAAGCGAGACAAGGACAGCAATAGACTACGTGAGAGTGAGATGGCAATAATACTGCTGTAATCGGAGACTGTGCAGCTCGGGAGCTGAGGAGCAGTTAGATTATTATCGCCTTGTGCGTGCTTCTGATGAAACACATTTTCCCCCGTTTGGTCAGCAGCTACCACAACAAATTTGATGACTCCAGCAAAAGGGGCGTAATTATTTTTATTCCACATTTATGATTAACTACTACACAGATCTTAGTCTGAAATGAATCAGTTTCACTTGTGTTACAGCCAGGAGTTAAGGAGTTTCAAGGAATAGAATTTTTTTTTCTACTTTTATGACCATTTTTAGAGAATTGAATGAAATTTTAGGGGTTGGGATATTAAAATGGAATATGTTTTGTGGATTTTAAGAATGAACGAAATAATAAATCAATCATTTTGAAACTGAATATTTGTGGAATGGGTAGTAAAAGTGTTTGAATATAAAGAAGAATAAAAATTAATGTTTAACAAGTAAAAAAGATATTTACCCAATGCACTCTGGCCCCGAGTGCGGCATAAAATCGAAAAAATTATGAAACTATTTTTGGAATATGAACAAAATTTTGATTAATAGACATCCCAAATAAATATAAATACAGTGCACTGTACATTTTGAATAATAGCAAAACAATGTAGTATTGATATTAAAATATACTAAATAATATACCTCATAAATACTAAAATACACCGAAGGCCATATTTGGTATATCGATGAAGTATTTCATTCGAAATATACCATAGAGATCAAAATATAACAGATTTCAGTAGACTTAGACAGAAGTATTTATAACTTCTACAATAAATTCGAAAAAAAGTACAGCTTTATCTCGTATAGTCTCTGACGGACATACAGACAGACGGACAGACAGATATGACTATATCATCTCGGAAATGCTAATCAAATATTACAATTAATACAAAAGAATATAAAAACAATATATCACAAGACTATTACATAAAGAATTTTGAAATTAATGTAACAGACAGAAAGCTATATAATAAAAAAGTTAAATAAATTGAATATTATTTGCATTTTAAAATTCATTGCAAAAAGTATAAACATTTATTTTCATATTAAGTTTATTCAAATGCAGACATGTCTTTAAACCTAATAGAAATTAATTGTATAAGTCAGAAACCTAAAAAATAAAATACTGAATTGAAAAAGATCAATGAAAATTTACCGAATAGTTTTTGCATTTTTAAAGACTATTCAAAAAATATTGAAATTCATATTCATATAATATTAATTCAAAGCAACTATGTCCATTATTTCCGATTTCATAACATTATTATTGGTTTCATAACAAAATGTGTATTGCAACTTAAAAATTCCACCACGATCAGAATAATTGTGCGCACAAATTCTTCAATATAATAGCTAAATTTTTATAATGAAATAATTTATTTTTAGCACATTCCGAAGCAAATTTAATGCCCAAAATGAGCCAATCAACTTTAATTGTTTATTTTGCGTTATTCTAGAAGCTGAGCATAAATTTAGATGTGCCATTTTGGGTCGATTGATTGATTGATCGCCTGATTGAAAGCGATCAGATGCGATCGTTGACTCTCTGTTTATTATTTACTTGGCCGTTATGTGAGCCATAAATTAGCTTTGAAAAGTCAAAACAAACTTCAAGTTTGCGGCACACAAAATACACAAGAGATGAAGGAGGAGGAGGAGGCAGAGGCGGAGTTGTTGTTGTGGTTGTTGCTTCCACTTGTAGTTGCCCCTCCTTGCAAGTGGCGATCTGCTTGTTTGTCGTTCACTTTTCTGGTATTTAGCAAATAATTCGCATGCCAAACCGTAGCCGTTAACTGCGGCGACACAAAGTGCGCAGTTGTGATCGGAATTATTAATTAATATTCTTGCACCTTCCGAAACTGTGCCGTCGTCTTCGCCATCGTCACCTCGACTCGACTTCATTCTACTTCACTCGTAAATCTAGTTCAGAACTCAGTCCGTGCCCATGACGATGAAGAGGCATCGAGGCCAACCTGCACATTGGTCCCAGCTGAATAAGTATTTCATTCAAAATAATTGTAACAAATAATTCAAACTAAATATATGTTTAGTTAAATAAATTCTTAAATACAGATATAAAAGTTTAATGTATACATTTAATGTATGCATTAAAAAAAAAAGTTTATTTTTTGGTAGTTTCAAAATTACATGACTAAAGGATTTGTAATAAACTTGGACAAATTGAAAAGTAGAAAAATATGATAATCATTAAGCGTATTCTTGTTTTAATAAAATTGAATAGCTCCAAATACATTTTCGCTAAAATTAATATTTCAATAACGTTTAAATATGAGAGTTTAATGAAAGAATTGAAGCATTAAAAATATTATAAAATATTATTAAATACGATAATGAAAATATAATAGATTTATATATACAGTGGCGTGTAAGGATGAGTACATATAGTCTATTGTCTTTGGGTCCGTATAAAAAAGTTATTATTAAAGTAAATGAACCCAAATTTGTTGAATATTTATTAACAAATTCTTATACAAAATATAAGAAAATAAACTAATTGGTCTCATTAGGAAATAAAAAAGCAAATAAACTCGCATGTACTCAGTTATGCTCAATTTGAACGTCATATATGTGTATAAATAAATAATAAATTATATTCTTATATATATTTAAAAAACGAATATAAAAAATTTTCTTTTCTAATAACATACATTAAAAAAAATTAGTATTTCGAGACCAGAAAATTGATTTATTCGTTTTAATATATCACTTTAAATATTGATGATGAACTTCAGATATTCGAGTTGAATAAAAAATTGTAAACTCTAAAAGTAATTGCTAATTTTGGACACATGAAAAATGCGCTATTTAAACAAATCAATTTATAATATTGTAATTTATGTGATTATGGCTCTTACAATATTTACATTTGATAACGAAAAAATAACAAGTACTCAAATAGCTCTCTCTAAAATTAAAATCATATTATATATGAGCTAATTTGATACTCTGCAAATTTCGCATTCGAATTTGGCAATTTAATGTCAGTGTCGACAAAACTCTTAGCAATTTGTTTTAATATCGTTGTTTTAACATATTTCATTATATAAAATAAATACTATATTTCCTAGAGAAAGCATTTTATCTACCAAACTAATCAAATTTTTAATTGAATTAAAATTGGCAGTTAGCTTAAGTATTGAGTGAATTGATTGAATCAGTGTAATTTAAGTTGGAGAAGAACCAAGTCGAGTCGAGTCAAGTCGAATCGAGTTGAGTCGAGTCAACAGCCCCCAGACATGACCGTGACAGCTGTTGGCAAAAAAAGCAAAACTTTAACAAAAATCGAAGGATGAACAACAACAAAAAAGTTGGCGAGAGGAAAAAAGGTTGCAAGGAAGCGGCTGCTTGCCTACTGCTGCTCTTGCTCTCTTGCCGCATGTGGCATGTCTGCTGCAGAAGCGAGCTGGAAGCGTGTTCGGGAGCAAAGTGCATTCCTCGCATAGTTGTTGTTGTTGCTGTTTTTGTTGCTGCTGTTGATGATGGTGGTGGAAAATGGTGCAGTGTTTTTTTTTTGTTTTGTTTATTTTGCTAAAGTTTTTGTTGTTGTTTAGTTGCTTTCAGTTTGTCATTTGCGTTGTTCAATTAATTGCAGAAATTAATTTAAGCAATGCAAGTTTGCCTCATTGTGACATTGCTCAGTTGTTTCTGTCATTGCTGTTGTTGTTAATGTTGTTGTTGATCGATTCATTGGAAATGTGCCTTTGGGTTTTGAGTCTGGCTTTCGCTGGGTGCGTTCTCCTCCATTCGTTCCCCCTGTTTTGTGCTAATTGCCAACAAGCTAAAGAAGCGAAGAGAGTTGCGAGTTAAGGCTAGAAACATGTCTTAGGATTCGTTTGATGCCTTTGCAACATCTTCCGGCAAGTAGCTCCAAGCATGGCAAAAAGAGTGTGACAACGCGCGACAGCCTCGAGATAAATCCAATTAGTCTGATATTTGTACTTTTTATGTGAGAATTCCCATTAAAAATGTAAAATGTCATAACAACGAGAACAAGACAACAGACAAACAGCAGCAGCAACTGACAGCGACAGCGACAACAACAACAACAGCAACAGCAGTAGCTATTATGACTAGCTCTGAGCTTAGCCGAAGCGTATAATACGCTTAAATAACCGAGTAATAGGTGTAAGCTTTGTGAACACGTCGAACGATTTTGTTGAAATTTAGTATGCTGATTAAACAGTAGCTAAAAAATATGTATGCAAAATTTAAACGAGTTAGCTGCAGTCTTTACGAAGATATGACATTTTAAATTAAAAATTGGTGCAGCAGAATAAAACTGACTGCTCTAAAATATTTGTATTTAACAATTTTATTGTTGTTATTGACTATTTACTTTATTTTTGTTTTTTTTAATTTATTGTTATTGTTTATTTTTAAATAAACTAATTATTTTAATTGTTTCCATAAATGTACCTTCACTAAATTTGTAACCTAAAGTTATCTCTATGGAATTTCAATTGTAAAATATCAGTATTGACAACATTTTTCTTATATATGAGAAGTTTGTGTTGACAAAAAATTTGTTTACTACATGAGAAGTTTGCATTTGCTTAGATTTTAGTAACTAATTCGAAATAGTTATTAAAAGTATTTCATTTATAGAGATCAATATTTTATATTTCGATTGGATTTTAGTAACACATTTGAAATATTTATAAATATTAAAAGTATTTCATTAATACATTACAATATTTTGTATTTGTTACAATTCAATCTTCAATAAATCTGCTTCGTTTTCTCTAAAAATATTTGAGATTTATTCTTAATACTATTTTGCAAAAATTTTAAAGATAAAATCTAAACTTTTCTGCTTAATACTTTTTCTACTTTTTATACAAATTCAGTTGCAGACTGAAAAGTTGTCGCTGTTTAATCCAACTGCGATTGCAAAGTGAACAGCAAAGTTTCAACACTTGCAGTTAGATCATCACATTAACGTTGACAGCAACGGTTTTCCACTAAGCTGCGGCTACAACAACACATCTCAGTCTTAGTCTCAAGTCCAAGTCGCAGTCGAAGTCGGAGTCTGAGCTTCAGTCAGAGACTGAGTTTGAGTATCTCATAGATGCGACATGCGCCTTTGACGTCTGGCGGCGATGTTGGCGACGTCGACGACGACGTCTTTGGTTTGGCATTCAATAATTTTATGCTAACAAATGCGTCGCCAAGTGGCGCTGCTTGAGAAGCTGCCACAGAGAGAGAGAGAGAGCCCGAAGGGAGGGAAAAAGGGGGCAGAGAATCGTTTACGGTAACATTAACACTTACCGCGCATTCACCGAGGATTGTGCAGCACCGATCTCCTCCATGGACTTTCTGCGAAGAGAAACACAAGAAGAAGAAGAGATACAGCTACAGATACAAAGATACAGAGAGATATACACAGAGATACATTTCGCTTGCGAGCCTGTTGAATATTCGATTAAGCGAGCGCGTCGAGGAAAAAGTTGACATTTTCTAAATAAATTAAATTAGCCGATAAATGTGTCGGCTATCGGCGTTCGCAGCCGTGGCAGAAAACTCACCTGTCGCCCCAGCAAAGCGCATCCTCGCGATACCTGCGAATAAAAACCAAACAGAAATTTAAGCGATTAGTTTCTCTCTCTTTCTCACACTCTCTCTGTCTGTCTCTCTCTCTGTTTTGAGAAGGTCAACAGGAAGTTGTGATCGTCTAATAAACAACAATCTGTGGCAAATTGCACTTCAAAGTTGCCACAGAACTGCGCATTATCGACCAAAAGCTTTAATAATCAAGTGCATCATGAGTATATAAAATTTATTGATTTTTACCGCTGTCTTTCCTCTCTCCGCACAGCGCCAGACAATTTTCGTCATAGCCGTCGAACAGCCCGTAAATCATTGCCCCAAAAAAAAAACCAAAATCTGTGCCAGACTTTCGATCCTTTTAAGTTGTCCCGTTTTGGAGTCGCGAAACCGCGAATTCTCTGACCCTAAATCGATCGCCCTCTGATCGATACAGTGATTGAGCATCGGAGGAGGAGCTGGACAAAGGGGGGAAACCTTTTGCTTCAACGCTCCATGCCAATTATCAAAATTGTAATAATATTCATAAGTTTCGTCTGCTTTTCGCTTTTCGTTTTTGTTTTGCTTTTTCCCTTTTTTGTTGGTTGCAGTTTATCAATCCTAGGTCAAGTCCGTTTAGCTTTAAACAATTATTGCCAACTGCTTTTTTGGCTAAGATTCTTCTGCTGTTATTTTTTATTAGGTTCAAAAGCGGAAGCACTTGCCCAACAAAGAAGCTGTTTCATTCATCGCCATCAATTAAGTATTAACAAAATATTCAAGTTTCTGGAGAACTGTTGCAAAGGTTTAATAAGTAGCTTTAGTGATTTACGATGTTAGAACAGTTATCTTAAATTGTTTCGGAAGTGAAAATGAGAATACATATTGTTATACTAAAGAAAACTCGAAAAGACATCAAATATTATGTTATTGTACAGATATCAATAATAGATTTTCTTATTGGGGCTTTTAGTAAATACTTTCTAACAATCTATACTGTTCAGTTCTGTGCTTTGTCTGTCTTTACTAAAGACTCTTTAGTTTAATCTATTAAGCAAATAAGAAATAATTCGTTTGTACTTTTTAGTTTGTATTAAAATTTTTCGCTCACTTTCTCAAATGAAGTTGTTCAATGTTTGAAATTGCATAGTAAAAGCCACAACGATATGTTCAAAATATAAATATCTGTTAATTATATATTGGTACTGATCATTACTGTTGTGTCTGACTGTAAGTAACAGCTACAAAGAAAACATAAAGTACCAAAGTTTTTAATCATTTATTATTATTACTTAAGTAAATTATAACTGTTTCAATATTTAATATTTACTTTAACATAGATTTTGATTCCAAAAAATAAATGTGTTATATATAAATGGTTTTTCAAAGAAGAATCTTGATCTTTGATTTGAATTTGCAAGAATAAATTTTTCCTGAATTTAAGAAATGCCTTTTAAGTAAATTTTAATATTCGCATGATTTCTTTTATAATTTAAAATTCTATAAATCAAGAAGTGCCTTAATATATGGAAATGTATATCATAATTGGAATAATGTCTAGCATTAAGTTAGTATAGAAAGAGTTTAATAACATTTTTTGCTGAAAACTTTATTTCCCTATCATTCTATGTTACTATATTCTTTAATGTCAATATATAATACTAAATTACTGTATTCTTTGCTTTGGTTTCGAAGCTTCTTGGCATTATTCTTCATTCTCACATCGTTTAGGTTTTCAAACTGAGTGATATTCCCATAGTTTATTCAATTTCATATCATTCACTTAATTTGATGTTTAGTTCAAGTTCTCGTTTCTACAATTGATCTGCGATAATTATAGCTGCCTTTGGTTTTCAATTTCCTCATAAGTTAATTAAATTTGAAAGCAGCAACAGACTCTTCAGTTCCTTCGCTTGAGTTTACAATGTTTTGGACCTTGTCGAAACAGAGTGAACAGCTTCTGTCCTTGCAGTCCTTGTAAGCTGTAAGTGGCAGTTGAGTTTGACCAAGACACGTGTTCTCCCTCAACAACAGATCGATCTCTCGAATGTTTAGAGCAGCAATTGCATCTCCAGAGGCAGCTATTTTTAAGAGTTGGCCTAAACGGCTTACTTGGGATGGGCAAAAGGAGGAGGGAAGAGGAGGCAGGACAGCAGTCAACAATGAGATGTCATTGTCGCTGTGCACAAAACAAAGATGAGAGAGACCACTGAAAACGCTGATAATAACAGATAATTGTGTAGAACATGGCCCAACTATTTTGCCACAACTATGTGGAGTTTGTTGGGGCTGGAGACTGAATGCGATCTTGGAAACGAGCCACAAATCAAAGCCTCATCAGCGTTATAAAGTTCAAGTGATCGATTCGCGATACCGCGTCGATCGCTTGGCTTTTTGTCTGTATTTCTTCAGGTTCTACATCGCTCTCGCTCTCTCTCTGTCTCTCAGTCATCCTCTCTCTCTCTCTGTGTGGAGCTGAACGTTGTCGTCGTCACTTTGATTGCGTTTCGTGCCCAATTAGTCTCAGAGCACTTGAGTGCGTAAAAACTTGTACCGCACCATAAATAAATTGGCATGAGGAAAACAGGAGCCAGAGTCACAGAGACAAAGTCCAGCGACAGGAGAGACTTCCGAGAGACAAAGAGAGAAGAGAGATTGAGAGAGAGAGAGAGTGAGCAGGAGACAACAACGTCATCGTCATCGTCTTCATCGACAGCTTTGCGACGTCGTTGAGACGTTGTCGCCAAGCCACAAGACGCCGGGCATTGTCAATATATGGCGCACAGTCTGCTTGCCACATGCCCCTTTGCCACCTTGCCTCTGCAGAGGGCTAGAGGGCTCTTCGGTAGTCAGCAGTCGGCAGTTAAAATTACATAAGGGGGCTACCAACTGACTATTAAGAGGTTGTCCCAGAGTCGCTGCACAAACACGGCGCACAGCCAAAGTGGCCATAATTATGGAACATATTTCATAATAATAAGGTGTGTAATCTCCACATTTAACTAGGCTACGAAATGTGCAACCAATTAACTAACCATCCATATGCAGTTGCCTCCTCTCCTCTGATTACTGAAATTGTTGAGGATACTTTAGAGCAGTTATGCGAGAAGTTATCATCGAGATGAAGAACATTTCATGTGCCGAGTAATCAAAAGGCAGCCAAATGAACTACAGTCAACCACATTCATAAAGTCAAGTTAAGGGGCATTATAATGTAGTTATAATTTGAAAAATATGCGATGAAGTCTATTATTTTCTATATCTACGTAGTATTAATACTCATTTATAAGAGAAGATATAATTTGTAAGATATACAAAGAGGTGTATTATTTATTATATCTGCATAAAATGGTTACTCATTCATTGAACAAAACTATGACTAATATAGAAAATATAGTATGTACATATATGAAGTACTGATTTATTGTAAAGCTTCATAATATTTTATGCTATGAGGTATTATAATGTTGATTCTATTTCGAGAAAATAGTTAAATACTTTATAATTGTCTTTATAGAAAGAAATCAGGAATTTATTTTATGCATAAGTATAAGTTTTCGTTTTTATCTAAAATATAAAATTTTGCCTAGTAGTATATCTTTTTCATTATATTACTGCTAAAACTAATTGTAATACATTTTTCTTAAGTCTGAAAAATTTTATTTATAAAGGAGTATTTTTCATCTTAACTTATTTAAATTACATTTTGAAAAAACGTTTTGTGTTATTATCTTGTTCTAAAGAAATTGGGGATTTAATTCTTCATAATTATATGTTTCTATTCTTAGTTAAAAATATTAAAACTACGAGTTTTGTCTTGAAATATTTTGTTGGTATTTCATTCTTAAATATGCACTATATTTATGATCTGATTGCTATGAAATACGGAGAATGACTAAGATATGAAAAGAATCTAATAAAAAGTACACATATCAAAAGAGAAGAGTTTTATTAAAATATTTCCAGAGTCAATGAATTTATTATTATATTATATTTAAGTAATGTTTCCCTTAGTAATATTGAATTATTGTGATTAAGTATTCTCATTGTATAAAAAGGCAAGTAAGTGTTTCTTTCTTTAGTTCAATATTTATTAAAAAATCATTGGAGCCAACGAAAGTTGTGAATCTGTGCTCGATATGCAGCATTTCTAATTTGTTTAAGAAGTTAAGTGTGATAATTAAATATCAATGTTCTGTTAACTAGCTCCACTGTGTGTACTTGTTGTATGAACAAAAACAGGGAGCTCAACAGCTCTTCTCCACTTTTTGAATGATGCTGTCAAAGCACCCAAAGCGATTTGCGGTCAGACGTTGATCGCACGCGCTGTCCCTTTGTTGACAGCAACGATCTCCTCTCCTCTCTCTCTTTCGAGTCGTCTTCCCTTGGGGGAAGCGAGAGGGAAACCAATTGGCTGATCTATCATTATTGATTGTGCCCAAAAGAGATGCAGTGTGTGTCGCAGATCCACTTTGTGGCTGCCACAGATCCACTTGCGGTTGCCGTAAACAATTATTTATATTAAAGCGAAAGACGCTGCGCGATCAGGGAATAGCTCTTCGATACACGTAGAGAACCTAGATAAAGTTAAGGGAACTTGCGGGGAGAGGGGAGATGGGAGAAAGGGGAATTGGCAACTTGTGGCACTCGAGTTCAAGTGCAATTCCAGCTGCAATCAATTGCGGCAAAGTCTCATGCTCTCATGCTTTATATATTGGGGCGTTTATTTCTGCTTAATTTTATTTTAACAATTTCGATTTTTTTTTGTTTCTGTTTTTAGCTTCCTCTTTGCCGTAATTTTTGTTGTGTTGTGTTGTTGTTGTTTTTTTCGTTTTTGGTTCTTGGCCTTAATATCAAATTTTCGCTCTAAATTCCGCTGATCAATGATTGCCTTTTGCCTTCCTGCATCGACACTCCTCGCGAACCTCTTTCGCCTTCCCCTCTTTCAACTCGAAGTGTCTTTCCCCCTCCCTCTCTTTGGAAACATTCGAGTCTGTCTGTCGTTTTGGCTTTTGAAGTTGAAGTCCGAGTCGTTGACTGACTGACGAACTGCTGCTGCTGCTGCTCTGATCGACTGATCGACTCTGACGATCATCGACCGATCGCCGCCTGTCTTCTTACCGACCTTGTGTTATTGCTCTTTGGTTTTTGTTGCTGTTTTTTTTTTGTCTGTGGCTTGTCGGCAGGGATTCCAACAATTTCGAAACTTCTCATACATATTTATAAGTTGGCAAAGTTTTGCGAAAAGCGTAAAGCTCTGCCCACAACTCTGCGGTTATACCCTGCTGCTAAGGTCGCATGGGGTTGCTTGAAGTATTCGTCAGCCGAACATTGAATACTTTAATACTTATACTCAACAAATCAAAAAATATTTATCTATCATTTTTAGTACATAAAGGAAAAAATTTTAGAATCTTTCAAAGTTTCTTTTTATGAGATTTTCTTTTAAACTTCGTATCTATGCAATTTTTTTACTATTAAACATTAGTTGATATTTCCATTTGATTATTTCATAGACTCAGAGATTATCCGCAGAAATATTTCATTATCTTTTAAGTAATAAATTATAATATAATTCAACAAATTATATTAATTCTGTTAAAAGAATTGTTACCGTATTTAGTTTAAAATATCCTTCACTTGTTGTATAGTCACACTTGATTTTAACTGCGCAGCGCGTAACGAAAATTAAGTTCATTATAAATATTTAAAACTAAATTGATATTGTGTATTTTACTTGGAAACGGATATTGACAATCAAATAAGAATAGAATGATATGTTAATCGGTAAGTTATCAATTATCCTTTATAGTTTGCAAATTTTATAATAGACTTAAATTTGTCTAACTATAATTTAGAGCATATTTTTAATACTAAAAAAAGAATGATTAAAAAATGGTATTTTAAATACATTTTTAATTAGTAAATCAATTTTAAAATATTTATTGAATAATATACTAGCATATTCCTTTGATATCTTTAGGTGGCCAACTATTTTAAAGTAAACATATGTTTGAGGAATGTATTTTAGAAAAATACGAAATAACATTACTCTTCAATTACTTTCAAATCCCCATATTTGAATAAATATATGCTATAATCAAATATTCAAGTCTTAGTGTTACAGTAGATAATCTATTAAATACAAAGATGCATTTTCTCTTCCTCAAAATAAGATAAGTGCTTAATCGCATATTCATAAGCCATAATGAGACTATGTAGATAATCTTTTCAATAACTAATAAAAATATACAAGATGTATTCTTTTACTTCATTGATGCTCCTTAAAGACTAACTTTAAAGAGTATATCTGTATATAGAGTATTCATAAATCGATTGAGCTTTAGCTAGTTTATATTCGTCTTCATTTTTGGGTTGTTTCAATACTTATCTCAATTATTTGATCGCGAACTTTCCTTTTTGTCGGTAGAATAAGAGAGAGAAAAGATAAGGAAAATTGTATTTTTCGAGTGTGTTCAATGTGCGTTGAATGCGATTTATGAATCAGCGCTAATCACAGTGAACTTATAGTAAGTATTAACGTATAGGCAATGTAATTGAATATTTTTGTATTCCAAACAGGGATTTGTACTTTTGCACTTTGGGTGTGTGTTGCTGTTGCCGTTGCGGTTGCCATTGCGGTGGCAACAGTTGCCAGTTGCAGTTAGAAAAAGTGCAACTGGAGGCCAGGTGGTGGTCAGGTGGCGGTCGCAACTTTGTAGACCAAAAAGGGGGGGGGGGGGGGGGGGCGGCAGCAGAAAGGAGGAGTTGTTCAGAGCCAAGGGCCAGCCCTGGCACTGAGACTTGGAAGTCATGTGTGTGCCGTTTAATCATTGTTATTGTAACACGGCATGAATTTCAATTAATTTTACGCGCTACCAGAAGACAGTAAAGGCAGTAAAGGCAGCAAACAAGAGGAGGAGAAGTTGCCTGGTGACGTTGCCATCGTCGCCGTCGTCGCTTGGCGTTGATGAAATTGTTGGCTCACTTTGAATTTGCCGGCAGCAAGGACATCATCCAGCCAGCTTGTCTACATGTAAGTGAACAGACTGAGAGTGAGTCTGAGTATGTGAGTGTGTGTGTGTAATAGCTTCATGCCTGGCGGCTGTGTGAACATCAAGCTCATCAAGCTGCAAACCCGCCACGGCAGCCGCGGTAAATGCAACACAAACAACCGCAACAGCAACAACAAAGCTGTAATTTACTCTACTTGATGGCAACCTGCAAGTCAAGACAGCCTCTGGCGGAGTGGGTGGAGTGTCTTGCCTTTGCTTTCGGCATTGGCTTTAGTATCGGTCTGCTCTCCTCTTCTCTCCTTCTCTTTCTCTCACTCTCTCTCTCTCTCTCTTCCATCTTTCCTCTACTCTTGTCTTGGCCAAGATCTTTCGGCAAACTCAATTTGCAGTGCCGGACTTTTGTCCTGGCTCAAGTGTTGCGCTTCATTTACATAATTTAATTGAATGTGACGTAGGCTGGACCCCGAGCTAAGAGACTTTTACTGAGACAGCGACTGAGACTTCGACTCAGATCGAGTCTCTCTTCAGCACTTGCAGCTGAAACAAGTGTAGCTGGTAATGCATTTGGGGTGGGACTCTTGTAACACCTTTAATTTTATGAGCGAAGCTGCAACATGGGCAAAGGGCAAATGGAAAATGGAAAAGGGCTGCACCGTTAGCTGGCGAAAGTTTTGCAGAAAATTATTTATATATTTTTGAAATTTATCATTTTATTACTATTATATTTAAAATTTTTACAACAGCAAAATCGCAGAGGACATTGATCCTGATATAAACCTAAGCAATCGATATTGAAAAGGAATTGCTTAAATTTGACTCTTAAGAAACAAAAAAATTCAAATTTTCTTTAAGATAAATCATTTTAGTTGGAGTTAAGCAATCGATATTGACTTAATTTGATTTTTGAGAAACAACAAAAATTAATATAATAATAATATATATATAATATATAATATAATTATAATAGTTTCCATAAGATGAATAATTTTTGTTGGAGTTCAGTAAAAAGTCAAAGGCGAGCTTAATGCACTTTTGATTATGTTTTACAAGAAATTTTTATATTATAAGATTTATGTGCAGATAGTAAATAACACAAATGTACTTTACTAAGTGAGTATTTAAAGGTATGAATTATTAATTAATATTTTTTTTTATATGTTTTATAATACTCCGACGAAGGCTTTAAAGTTAGTTTACTTTCAATTGCTGGCAGTTATTACTATTTGTTATGGTTTGTTATTGTATAGTTAATATGGCAAATACAAATATTCCGAAATTTTTATTTGGTCATCACATTTAAATAAAATAATTTATTCATACTTAATATTGCTTATGTGTTCGTTTGTTCGCTAACTATTATTTATCGATCGATCTAACTATTGCGTTTTAGATTTCATTCAAGTCATAAATAAATTCGAAAAATTCGAATCAATTTTTTGTTGTTAAATATATGACAAGCCAGAAGCACATCATTCGATGATATATCAGAACATTGATTATTATATGTTATGATATGCTATTCTTGCGTCAAATATTTTAAACTTTGAATACCTTAAAATATTGTCTCGGCTGTTGACGTTGATCAAGAATATATATACTTTCTAGGGTTGGAGATGCCTCCTTTTGCTTGTTACATAAATCTCCTGCAGACACAAATTTATAATACTCTTCTACTCTATGGGTCTTTCACAATTGCATTTTAAGTATTCATTAAAAAATCTGAAGATGAATTGTTAGCACAAGCATTCATTTACAATTTTGAGGTTGACTAGAGGTATGCAAGTTTTTGCTTAAATTTATTTGGTATGTTCACCGCAGCATCCCCACAGACTGATATAGCAATTAGTTAGCCAAAAGTACTGCAATTTTTAGCACTTCAATCTAGCTACATAAAAGTAGTCAACAACCAAATACAAAATCGAATATTCGTTGCTCAGTTGTGAATAGGCCGCAACACTCGAATCGATTGTGAACGCTTCCCATGAGGTCAATTCCCACTCACACTCGCACACTCACACATTCACACACATTCATTCCCAGCATATGTGGAAGCCAGCTCTTCCCCTTCAATGCTCACTCCCTTCTCTCTCGCTTGCTCCTTTGAAAAGCTCATTTCGCTGAGCTTCCAACATAATCGCAATCATAATCTTCAGCATTTTATTTCATTTTCTCGCGTTGTTGTTGTTGTTGTTGCTTTTCGGTCGCTGTTCGGTTTCATTTTGCTCTTTATGCTTTGCTGCAATTTCTTAATGGCCGACTTGCACTGTCTCTCCACCCCCCTGCCTCTCTTTCCCCCCACAAACAATGCAACTCCACCAATCACGTTCGAAATATAAATTGTGGAAATGATGGTTTTTCTGCTGCAGTTGCTGCAGTCTTCCCTCTTGCTCCTCTCTCTTAGCTTCCCCTGGGTCCAACTGCTGATGGTTAAGTCGACCTCGAAACCGCAAAATATGCTGCTGACCATCTTTTTGGGGGCAACGCCGTGGAAAATTGCGTGGCGCTGTCGCTTTTTGTTTTTTCTGTTGTTGCTCTACGGCGATCGCTTTACGGAATGAAAATGCCGTTCGTGCTGCTGCCACAAGGGGCAGAGCCGCAGTCGCGGCGTTGCAACTCTTAATGAAAAACAAACGTCGCAGCAATTTTCCAGTTAGAACACAACACACAGAATCTTTTTCGCTGAGTGTAATTTTAAAATACGCGCGGCTTTAACGAATTGTGCAAAGAGAGAAAAGTTAAAGGAGACGAACTGATGAAGAAGAAGAAGAACTGTATGAAAATAATGGGAAAAAAAAGAGTAAAATGAAATTGAGGCAGCCACAAACGGAGGGGCACAAACAATCACAGTTTAGATTTCTGTATTCAGAGTCGACTCAAGTCTCTCAACTCAAGTCGAGTCAAGTCTTTGTTGTTGTTGCTTTTAATATTACTTTGGCGCTTTTCGTATGTCTTCGCCAATATTCGCCAAGGTAATAACTCAGGTGATTATAGTAATTATGCGTTCTGACGCGATCCAGCCACGGATAACGCTATTTCGATATAATTGAAAAATGCTGATAGACGCTTATTGTGTCGACTGGAGTCAAGAGTCGACTTCAGAGTTGAGACTCAAGAGTTGAGTTGAGAGGCGACTTCGAGTCGACTTCGAGTCGAGCGGCGGCAGATTGACTAACTGTCCAGTCCAGTCCAGTCCGGATTCGGTTCGTTTCGGTTTTGGTAGCTCTCCGTCTCCGTCTTCGGTGTTCAAGCTGGCCCTGAGTTAATGGACGCGCCACCAATCACAGTTCATGAATTACATCGCCATCGCCATATTGTTATGGGAATGTCTTCTGCAAAGAGCTTCGACTCTCGACTTTGACTTTGACTTCGACTCTCGACTGCGGCAAAATGTTCTTTGATGCCGATTTCATTTTTCGATATTGAAAATAACCATGCATTAAGCCGAGCTTCAACCTAACTGAATCATGCTCACAGAGAAACACCCAACGAGACAGAACGAGAGAGTGAGCGAGAGAGAGAGAACATTGTGAGAGAAGAGTTCAAGTTATCATCTCGTGACAATCTGTGTGCTTCAAGTACATCGTTGAAAGTGTTATTGTCACGTAAATTCAATTAGTTTAATTACAAGTTTCATCGATGTTGGCACCTCTGTAACGGTCTCGCTTCCTCATCCTCTCTTCCTCTCTCCCCTTCTTTTCTCACTCTGCCTTTCACCTCCTTTTTTTTGGGGGGCAATTTGCAATTCAATCGCAGTTTCTGAACTCATTTTTAAGTTTATCGCCATCCTACAAAATTGGTCTTGGGTGGCTTTCCTCTTTTAGTTGAGGAAAAGTGCTTGGCTGATTATGATTATGTGGGTGAGGTAACTTGATGGTCACGATGGCCAGCCAGTTAAGCTAAATGTTTTATAAACTCTCTCTCTCTCTTTCTGGCCAAACTCGACAGCCCATTAAATTGAACTGTAAATTGAGAAATTGCCTCGACTCAACATATTCCAATCAGCAAGAGGTTACGGGTTACGCTCAGCGAGGATCGGAAAATAATTAAAATTAAATCGATATAATTTATGCTTAAAGATTAACAAAGATTGCACTTTGTGATGTCTAATTAATGTACGGTATGATTTTCATAGAAAATAGAGCATAATAAGAAAGAATTCAATATAATATTCGAAGCTACAGCAAAATATGAATCTGAAGACTCTTATTCTCTTTTAACTTGCATCTAAAAGAATTTTTGTATACTACGAACGATATATTTATACTCTGTTATATTTAAATAAAAATAATTTATTTTAAATGATGAAAAATTCCATTCTTAATCTTTACAGAATAAAGTAAAGTATAGAATAGTAATAAGAAAAGATTTCTTTTTCATCTAATAAGCTTTGTATACTACCATAAAATCCCAAATCTATTTAATCTCTAGGGATTATACTGTATATATAAAGAGGGTTTTCAGTCTATAGATTCTGTTTAGAAATATATAATGTCATCAAATATGTTAGGTATACAGCTGGCAAAATATTTGCAATAAATAATATAGTATATATATATACTATAGTAGAAATCAGTATATAGAAATAATGTATTTTTAAATATTAAATATATCACTCTTCCAGAGAAGAAAAGCGCTAAAATCAATAATCACAATGCTATGTATGATGCTCAAATTGAACGCAAGAAACGAGGTCTTAAATTAAGATCAATTTTCCACAATAATTTTAGATTGATACTTTTTTTTTAAATACTGGACACTATAGGATATTATGACTTTTTAGATTTCGATTGTAAGAATCGGATATTTAAATAGGTTTGGTTTTCTATTAGCAAAATTAATTTATTGCAAATTATATATTTTTATTTGCATAATCTATAAAAATGAAATCTATATAATAAATATATCATATATTTTAATGTCTACTAAAATGTAAGTACTTAAATATTACATAATATCTGTAATTCTTATACTTTGAAGCGCTGAGTTCTTTTAATTTAAGTTTCCCCAATGTATTTCCCAAATTAGCATATACAGTATATTGCTGTGATATTAGTATTTTAACATGAGACAGTTTTGAAAGATAAGACTTAGATACTTTGGATGTGAATATAGCTTAGATAATACTGTCAAAATAAACTTCCAAAATAAATTTAAAATGTCAGGCATATGACAGTTTTTATGCATCCCTTTATAAATCCTATCAGGGTTATGACTTGACACTTCCTCAACTCAGTTGGTATATTATATTCAATGATTATATTATATTATATTGTGCACATAGTTTGCAAAATTTATTTACTAGCAATTAAAGCCCAATCAATATGCAATTTGCACTTATTTTGGGTTCGTTCTCTCTCATTCTCTTGATATAATGCTCACACACATAGAGTTGAACTGGAAGCCGTTAGTTTTGGTATATAAAGATTTAAGTGGTATAATTTCCTATGTGCAATGCAGAGTGCAGGCAGCTCAGGGGAAGGAAGGAAGAGGGACAAGTTGATTCAGTGCCATTGGCAGGACAATTTGAATACGGCAACGCCCCCAAAACAAAAGGCGACAAACTCAGAGAGATGGAGAGTGCACCTGTGTATGTGTAAATGTGTGTGTATTGATAGAGTATCCTTGTGTGGTGGCTAGCTAGAGGTATTTACCTATAGTAGGGGAATCCCTGGGGCACATGCAAATCCATTGGCATGCCGCCGCTCGCCGCTGCCGCCGCCAAATGATGATGATGATGCGAATGCGGATGCGAATGTGCATGCGAATGCGAATGTGGATGCGGATGCGAGTGCGGATGATGATGCGGATGGCCGGGATGCATGGCATGCGTATGATGTGCGGCAGCTGCCACATTCTGGACATGCGCCGCAGCCGCAGCCGCTGCAAAGCCCGCATCCGAAGCCATCGAATGATGCCCGAGGACCGCTGCCCAGGGGGAGGCGACGAAACCGCTGCCGTGATGCTCCATGATGCTGATGCGCGCTTGTTATCGATATCGTTTATCGGTTTATCGTTTCACACTGCACACAAGAATTGCAATAAATATACGATACGATATGCAATATATATACTTTATAGTGAAAGAGAGATCTTATGTATTATTGTGGGCTATATAGCCGGCTGTGATTTGATTCAACTCGCGCCAAGATGGCGGCCATTATTTACCGTTAACGCGCATGGCCGCGACAAAAGGACGAGGACAACGACGACGACGATGAACCGACGGCGAATTCGCACAGCGAGAAATACACATGCAGTATATGTATATATGTATATATAAAGTAGGTTCCTGCTAACAGGACGAAAGTCGAACTCGGCACTCGACACTCGACACGAATTTGCGCTTCGACTCGTTTCGACTCTCGGTTTCGGCTTTGGGCTTTTTCGCACGTTGTTGGTCCGCGTTCACCTCTGCACGGCACGAAAATTGGCGATAAACTATCGCCTCGCATCAGGAAACATGGTCGCTTGGTCGCTTGGACGGTTTGGTCGTTTTGGTCTGCGGGTTTGTTGCCTCAGCCTCTCAGTCTCAGTCTCTGCCTTCAGTCTCTGTCTCAGCCTCTGCTGCTGCTGTTGCTGCTGCTGCTGTTGCTACTGCCTCATCGTCATCTCTCTGCTGCTGCTGCTGCGGCTGCAACAACGATTGCAAGCTGCAAATGGTGGTGGAGCAGGTTTTGTGTCGTAGCCCCCAAGTGAGCGCAGCCAACAGCCTCAGAGCAACCGAGCATCGGAGCATCGGAGCATCAGAGCCTCAGAGAGCAATCTCGCAGGCCGGCCCCGCTGCGTCGACCTCGACAGCGACAGAGGCAGCAGCAACCACAACAGCAACAGCAACATCCCAGCAGCATCCAACACACACACTCAAACTCAAACTCAGTTGAAGCCTTGCCTTTTTGGCTTTGTTTATTGTTTTTGCGTTTGCTGTTTTTGCCATCAAAGTGTTGCACAAATCGGCAGACACTCTCCCGGCAACAACAGCAACAACAACAACAACGACAACACTTGCCACATGTTTATGGCCACAACAACTCTGCAGCTTAAACGCATTCGCAGCTTGTTCTCCCCTCTTCTCAGAGCTCCCTCTTGCTTACCTTTGCTTACCTGCTCTCTCTCTCTCGCTTTGTCTCTCTCCCTCTCTCTCTCTCTCTGTGTGTGACTCTCAGGTAGCCAAGGATGCCGCAGCAGGCATCCTCTGGAGATTTCGCTGCCTCCTCGATACAGCAAACATTGAGTTGTGTTCTTGGCGATAAGCAAACCTATTGGGGAGTCATTTCAACGATTGCGGTTCTTTTTTTCTCGCTCCTCTTATATTACGAGTATTTTTTTTGGGTTTTGTGGGAATTGCATTATTGCTGAAATTTGCTAAATTGTTCAATATGGCATCTTAATAAAATATTATGCCGGCTTTTCGCAGTAGCCACCGCAACGGGAGATGAAAAATTGTGTTTTTTATTGGTCTTTAACTATTGCGATCGTAGTTTAATTTATCTATTTAATCGATTGTGGCATTTAGTAAGAAACTCTTTGCGACGTCTCCTTTTATTCAATTCTCTTGTCGATTATGATTAAAATGTAGTTGATTAGCATTTTTCCAATATATGTACTTCTATAAACGATATATGAGCTATCTATATATCTTTTATATAACATCATTCGTTATATTTTACTTTAAGGCCAATTTCATATTTAATATGCATAAAAAGAAAGCTTTGAATTCTTATTTTTATCGTGAATTTTAATATTATTCTCGCTTCCTCATTTCGAATTCAATTGTATTGTATTTTGTTATTTTTTAACAGAATATGTAATATTGAAATAATAAATAATAGACGAAATCAATGAAATTCTTACGTTATTTATATTTGCTTAGCTTAAAAGTGTTTCTACTGTTATACCATAATTTATATATGGATATGGATGATCTAAAATGAAGAAACTTTTGTCGGTGCCAATTAAAGAAAAATGCAGTCTTTCAATAGCATCTAAAAAATACAAAATTATATATTTAGAGTGAAAGGAAAAATAAAAAGTAAGTAGTTTAAAACAAGTTTTATGATGTGTATTTTTTTTATTTTTTATTTTGTTTATTGAATGTTGACTATGAGATGTTGACATTTTAAAAAATTGATTTTATAAATTGAATTAAACTACATAATATTAGCAACTTTTAAGAATCTTATAGCAATCTTATGTAAAATTAAAGACTGTAAATAATAATAATAGTAATCATTTACGATTTTAAGAATTGTCTAAGTAAAGAGAAAACATTCATTTTTAATTATTATATTCTGTAAAAAATTGAAATTGCTTAATAGGATTGATGGTTATTTTGAAATAATATTGTTGCGTTAAAAGCAACGTTAATTCTGAAATTAAATATTATTGCTTAATTCATTAATTTGTATATTCTTTCTGAGCTTAAAACTTGTTATCCCTACTTCTCATCTTATTTTTGGGATTTAAAAAATAATTATAATATTTGGCGAGCTCTTCAAATATGAATTGTCTTTATCCTGATTGTTCCGGTGTCTCTATTTATTTGCTGCTCAAATATGTTTATTTTTATTATTATTTGTATGTTTGTTGTTCTCATCAAATTCCTAAGCGATGCATTAACACAATTGAAGCAATTCTTATAGCTTTCCCATAGCTGCCATAATCAAACAACAGCCTCGAACACCGCATTTATATATTCATAATAATGAAATCCAAGCTCCTTTCAATTCCGGCTCTCAGGCTGCGGAGTTGCCTCTGCAGTTGCCTCTCTTTCCCCGCTCAGAGTTGTTTCAGTTGTTGCTCCCGCTGAGGGGCCAATCTGCTGACAACTTAGTTAAATAAGGCGCCACCTGTCAAGTGATTTTCAATAAAAATAAATTCGTGATTACACGACAATATCGTCGACGAAAAATCGAAGATCAGCCAACAACAACAACCACAACAATAACAAAAGACTCCCACGGGGAACAAACTGAACTGAGGAGGACTGAACCAAAGTCGCAGCAGTTTCTTTGCCTCTTCTGATTCTGATTCAGCAGCTTCTACCTTAACTTGCCACGGCAAAATCGCACACGACTCCAGCATCGAGAATCCTTGTGGCACAAACACACAGATAAAGAGGGAGAAACTTCTGTATGTGAGTCGTGCAGGGTCAACGTCAATACTGAACGTCGTTCCCTCTGTCCGTCTGTCTGTCCGTCCGTCCGTCCGTCTGTCCCCTGTCCGCTTGGCTCTGTTGTCCCACTGTCTTGGCTTGTTTACAGTGTGCAAAAATCATTTAGACAAGTTGACAAAAGCTCGTTTGGAACGTGAGTAACATGACTCGGCCTGAGGCTCGCTCCAACAACAATAACAACAACTGAGTATCGAGAACTTGCGACTTGCATTTGGTAGTTTGCTTTTAGTTTTGTTTTGTTTTGACTTGGCTGCGACTTCGCCTTGGGTTTGGCTCGAATTGTTTGTCGCCAGTTTCATTTCATTTGAGTTCAGCTCAACGATGCTAAAGTCTTAATTCTAAACATGGCAAATGTACTTGGAGCGTGCTGCTGCCCCAACTTTAGCTCTCGACTGTGGCTGCGCCTCAGAGCACAAAATGAGGCCTTGCCCCCGGCATACGAATCGTTGCTGACCTTTTATTGTAATGAAAATGATATCTACTTTAGCTACTCGACTGTAAAGTCAACCCGGGTTACCATTAATCGGCATCGACATCGACATCGACTCGACGCGATTCTTAATGTCGCATATCAAAGTGTTGGCACATAAAAATGTTAAGATCTTAATAGGCATTTAGTTGCCTCTGGGTGTCAGTATGAAATGCCAGTGCAATATCAGTTTCAATTATGTAAGGAATTTTAAACGGTTCGCTTAGTGAAATCAAATCAAGTGTTGTGTAGTATAAGTAGTGGAAATGTTAGATATATAATTGAGCAAACTTATTGTCGAGTATATAAACGATCAATAAGTTTTAAGTTTGTCGAGTTAAATACTTGTTGCTCTAAGTAGTATTAAATTATCGTATTCATGTTTTTATTTGTCCTGAAATTTACACTTTTTAAGTTAAACAACATTTGCCTCTCGTTGTTCTTATAAAGTAAATAGCAAAATATCAAAATATTTTCTATAATATAAGCTGTTGTAACAAAATAAATAAATTAATTACAAAACAAATAAGAAAAATGTGAGATACCCGTCATCCATTTTCAATAACAGCAAAACAGTGCGGTTTTATTCTTAAATATGCAAAATACTAATATATTCATATTATACCATATAGTGTAAAATGTACCAGATTGTTATCTGGTAAGCAAAACAGTGCGGTATTATTCCCTAATATACAAAATATTATATATACACATACACA
Organism: Drosophila albomicans; assembly: GCF_009650485.2. Lineage (NCBI taxonomy): Eukaryota > Metazoa > Arthropoda > Insecta > Diptera > Drosophilidae > Drosophila > Drosophila albomicans. The sequence continues at coordinate 42,298,910 of NC_047629.2, read as the reverse complement.
TCGATATACCACAATACTCGAAATATACCATATATCACAAAATATACCATATATACCAAAGCAACTAAGACGCAACTGCAACAGCCGTTTACACTTTATTCAATGTTTTTCATATGTTTCACTCATTTTATTCATATAATTTAATTGATTGAAGAGTAGTATTTCATGGGAAGATGTAAATTAGATAATCAAATGTTTGATTGTATTTATTTTATATATCATTTATATATAATATTATAAAAAATACTAGAATTAACAAGTACACAGAGAGAAAGAATCTGGAATGAAAAATAAATAGAATCTTGATTTAAGATTTTTTCGATCTTCAAAACAAGTTTGAACAAATCTCAAATCAAGATTTTAATGCCAAATTTGCATTTTAAGATTAAAAACATTTTAATACAACCTTAAAATCTTGATTCAAAAAAGTTTTATTCTAGATTAAAAAAAAGAATGCACATCTTGATTTAAGATCTTTTCAAACTCAAAAAGTTCTGCAGGTTTGAAGCTAAAAATTATCGTGTACTCAATACATTTTCTAATCCTTGATTAAACAGATTTATTAATATATCAAAATTTTAATCATTCTACAGCATATTTTTCAATAATATTCGATGGACTTTCCGGAAAATTTGTAACAACTTTCATCCCAATGCTTTTAGTTGGTTTTAATAAGTAACTCTTTTTCATTTCCTTTGCTCAATGATTAGTTTAAGAACTAACTCAAAAGCAGGAACTGCAAGCGCAACTTTCAAAGGGCGATTAAGTTATGGTTGCATGTAAGTGAAATACATAAGCCATAATACACACACACAGACATACTATATGTTATATATAGTATATGAATATATAGATGGATATGCTTGGCATATCGGCTGTGAAGTAACGACGAGCAGTAGACAAACTCTCGAAATATGTGCTAAAAAGTACACAAAACTTCTTGATGGGATATTTGCTGGGAACTTTGCCAACGTTGTCGCTGGCACGTGATAAGCATACTGGATGGAAAACTCTGTGTGTGAAAAGCTACTGAGAGAGACAGAGGGAGAGAGAGAGAGAGAACTGAAAGCCGTGAACCGTGAGCCGTGAGACGAGAGCTTCACGTCAGGATTACAATTTCTCGTATTGATTTTCTCTTTGCACAAAAGTTTAATGAAATCTCGTGTATGGCGATTTTCATTTGGAAACTTTAAAACTATGCGACGAAACTTACGAACTTGATTTATTCACCTGTCGAGCTTGACAGCTTTATCTTTGGGATCAGGCAACTGTAAGACCTTCCCTGATTGATTCGCCTGAAAGTCGAATGGAAATTAAAATGGACGGACAGACAGACGGAGACGGAGAGAAACAAACAAATAAGTCGAATCGTTGTCGCGGCTTTAACGACCTAACCGTTGGATTGTGTTCGACGTGTCTATCATATTAAATACCGCCTTGGTGACTTGGATAATACTCTCGGTGCTCAGTGTTCGGTACTTGCTAAGTTGGGCCTACAATTTCGGTAGTTGATGCCGTGCATTTAAAGCGCACACCTGACCACAGACTGAGGCCCTGAGACAGCGACTTTGAATTTGGACTCCGACTTCGTCTTCGATGTCGTTTTCGACTTCGACTCTCTTGGAGTCGGTGACAATATAAAAATTTCGTAGAATTGCCGATATTTATGAGTGTTGTTTGGATTTGCATAACTGGGTCTCAGACATACCATACATGCTTAATGCGAGAAACTTTCCCAAACACGAAAATATATAAAAAGAAATGCGCCTTTAATCTGTAAGGGATGCAACGGAAATCGTGAACTCAGCGGAGGGGTTGGGAAGGGAAGGGGAGGAAAGGTAAGCTGATGGCTGCGAACCAGGCCCCTTGATATTGATTTCCTGCTCCGAAAGAGAGTCCAGCGACTTGATGAGTACGTGACCAGCATTTGAAACTGGCCAATGGCCAAAGTGTGACCATCAGATGGTCAACGTTTGGTCCTCGCAGCTTCCCATCTTCTTCGCTTCTCTTCTCCCCTTCTCATGACTGTCGTCTCAGGTGTTGTATGCAAAAGTCGCGTTTGCGGAACGTGTGAACAGTTTTTAGCAATTAACTTGGGCGTGCAAGACAGGGAGCCACTTCTTCTTCTTCAGAGCAGCTTCCCTTTTCTCTGCTCCACCTCCTCTTGCGTCTCCTCAACTGCGGCACGAGGCGTCATGCAGTCTGGAACTGTGGGGCGTTCTCCACTCCAACTCCAACTCTGACTTCGCAGAGAGCGGCGTGCGCCAAAAGCCAAAACATTCATCCTAATTGGCGTTCAATCTTTGTATCCCGCCTGCGATTTGCATGCACGCGATGCTCTCATCGCACTCGCACTCGTAGCCACGTTCTTAAATTCTTGCACAGTGGTTCAAGAAGGATGAGAATAATAATCTAAATTAAACAAAAGTCTAGAGTGTTTGTCAAAATTAACTTTTAGTTCAAATAACATATGTAACTAATTGTTCTATAACATCTTTTAAAAACATAACATAATATTATAAATTGTGTAGAAATTATTGTTGTATTAATAATGTAACATTGATATAAAAAATTTAGTATGTTAAATCATATTTAAATTGTACTTTGAGATTCTAAGCAAAATCATTTATTTACTTTCTTTGTTTTTTCCGACGTTTGTTATTGAGTCAATTAAGTATATTTTTAATTTTAATATTTTCATACATTTCATGCATTAATATTATTAAAAAAATTAAATATTTTATTCCTAATTTACATTTTAGAAGAACTGTAATTGAGAAATATTTTAGGATTTAAAAAGAATAGATTTGGAATATAATACAACTGTCAAAATTTTAAATATAGCTCCAAATTTTACATGGATTTATGTTTAGTGTATATAGTAATTAAAGTATTTTCAGTTATGAATATAGCAACTTTATTTATTCAAGAAAAGGGACATATTCCTTATTCAATAAAATGTTTATTTTGAGCTTCTTGTAGGTGAAAATAAAATTTATTTCCAATTTACTATTTACTATAAAAAAATTACAAAATTTAATAAACTTCCCAATCATTTTATTTGTATATTTTTCAATATAGTTTCCATATCAGCATATTATATTAGTTAAAGAAGTAACGTCCCATTATATATTTCTTAAAGTATTACTTAATTCGCACTCAGCTGTACGTAATCTACATATTTCATTGATTATCAAATTATTTTCCCTGTAAATAATAACTCAAATCTGTTGCAGATGTTCCTAATTTATTTTACCGATTATCAAATATTATTCTCAAATTTTCACTAGATTCCGTACCACTGTGCTTGGGTCGCAACAGTTGCGGATGATGCTCAATCGCAAATGTTTGCAATGTTTGCGCAACTAATTAACATTTTTAATGGTGAATCCTTGTAAGACGCAGCACAGTGGCAATCGTCAGGCCAAAGTCTGCTGTCGCAACCTTTCTGCCTCTCCCCAATTTGCCTCCGCCACACACACCTTGCCACCTTTCCACCTTGCCACAACAACGGGCGTCCTTCGGCAGGGCAAAATTGAAAATCGAGACACTGCGTTTTTGATTGTTTTTTGTTTGTGTTTAAAGGATTTGCGTTGGCAAATGTCAAATGTTGTTTCTTTGCAGTTGTTGCCGTTGTTTTTTGTTTATATTTAATTTAGATTCATGCCGCCTGATAATTTATGCGGCTTCTCAACGGTTTCCGCCTCATGCCAGGCTCCAGACGAAGAGGCTTTTTTGCATGAAAGTTGCCGACGGCGCTTTTGATTTAGGGTTGTCATATGCTCGTAAAGCGGGCGCGCTTTTGTAGATAACAAATCTGGCGACGAGCGGCGACTTTGAGACCGCGAACCGAGAGCTGAGAGCTGAGAGCTTCGAGTGTCCATCCACATCTCGGATCAGCGATCTCCGATCTCTTCAGCCTCAACTTTAGCTTCAACTCCAACTCCAACTCCAGCTCAGTTTCAGTTCCAGTTGCCAGCTGCCAAAACGGTTGCGGTTGTCGTTTGTAATAGAGAAATATATCACTCGGCATAATGCTCGTATTTAGACAGAAGGTAGAGTTCCATCGCTTATCGCCGTACACAATCGTTGACTGCCTGACCTTTCAAATGCGTTGTCCTGAGAGTGTCCTGCCAGTGTGTCCTTGAGCAGGTTTTTACAGTTAGCCGAAGAGATTCACTTTCTAGGGAAAGCAGCAATAAACAAGGCCAATAATGTCATAAATTTCATAAAGTGTCAAAAGGAACACCTGAAACGAACACACAGCATTTTACTAGATCTCGATCCCGATCCTGTCTTCGTCTCCGTCTCCGTCTCGGTTTTGGGCATTGTCCATAGGGGCGTTTGCCCTTTATCGAACAACAATCAGAATGGTTCGCTCTTCAGCATGATAAACGGTTGTTTCTAGCAGGCAACGAGATGGAAGGTCCTGGGAAGTACTTAATGTAAAACAAACACGATTTTTAAGTGGCCTATAAAGGAAATAATGGTATAAATGGAATACAAAAGATAAACCACATTGAATATAGAGTTCTTTTATTAAAGAGAATAAAGGAATTACATTTATAATCGCTAAATGTTGAATAATAATAAATATTGAATAAAAGTTAAACCAAGAATCTGTCATGTATGAAATATCTTACCAAATAACGAATTTTTTTAGTTGTTTGTTAATAAAATTAACATAATTGTAAACATAAGTCCTTATTTTGAATATCGAAAATATACCATAAATATACCAGATAGTCAGACAAATCAGTTAAGATCCTAGTGGCGTTTTTCAAAAGTTATTTGTGAAATAACTTCTACAATTTTTATCATATCTCAACCAAATTTTCAGGAAACATACGAACTGTAGTTATTATTGTAGGTACGAAAAATCGCTAATAAATATTATAATTGAAGCTTTTTTTATAATGGTATTCAAATCATCATTCATTAAGATTGTAGATGAAACTCAGTGGTTTATAAAATCTAACTGAATAAAGAATTTTTCCAATTGAATAATATAAAGTTTGTTTTTTGTTCTTCCTTAAATATCAATACAATTTCTTTTGTCAATAAATCGATATAAATGACTCATTTAAGTTTTCTTTTCATTTCCATTTTCCCTTTGTTGTTGCCTACTTTTGAAAGAGAGCTTCATCTTGACCGGTTCAATGACCAACGAGACACTCGGACACTCCTTAACACATACCTGTTAATAATTCATGACTGTTTTATGTGGCTGTGGCAATGCCGCAAATAAATTGAAGTAGCAATTTCCATTTTATTTTTATGATCGATGAAATTCCCAGTTCGAACATTTCGAATACCCGATGATGTTCTTTTTTTCGCTCTCTTTCGCTCACTTGGTGGTCATCGTCCAAACTGTGAATGTTCAATAACAATAAACAGTGAAGAGGAATCGACATCATCGACATCATCATCATCATCATACCTTTGATGCTTTAAGCTGTTGGGAATTGCAAGTTATTCTTAGCGTAGTTCTTTAGCCGGAGTTCACTGATTAAACTCATTATCATAAAGTTGAATATCTCAGAACATGTTTAAAGCGCACTTCATAAACAAATTGTTAGCTAGTTTCGCCAGCAATTTAATAACCAGCTACACAGCCACAAAATGCGGCAAATTAAGTTATTAAGAGATTCTTTCAATTTTTCGTGTGCTCGCTTCTCGGATTTTGAATTGAATCAAACGGGTTGTGCTCCGCCTCCTCCTCCTCCTCCTCCCCCTCACAAAAGGGGGCAGGGTCCATGGACTGGCGCCGTGTTAATTAAAATGCAATCAGCGTCAAGAATACTAATGAAATATATTCGCTACGAGTTCGAGTGCCCCTTCCTCACTCTCTTCCTCTCACGCTCTTTGTCTTGTACATTGTATGTAGATGCGAATAACTCAATTTGTCATATTGCCAGAGCAACTGACAGACACAGTTGCAGTTGGAGAAGCAGTCACAGTTTGCAAAGCAGTCACAGTTTGAGAAGCAGTTGCAGTCAAAGTTTGGCAGTCAATATTGAAATTCTTTAGAGCAGTTAAAGCAATGAGAAAAGAAAACTTTAGAGTATATCTCAGTCGTGTTTATTCGTTTTTCGGATTACAGGATATGTGCTTATTTAATTAACAGCATTTCAATGTGATTATCATTAATGTTTTTGGGTAAATTGAGAGAGATTTGCATTTTCAGTTATTCAGTCACTTTTACAATCCTTTTCAGCAATTAAAGCAATAAGTAAAGATAACCTTAGAGCATATTTCAGTCGTGTTTACCCCTTTACCTGATTACAGGGTATGTGTATATTTAATGAACAGCCTGTATTGGGTAAATTGAAAAAGATTTGCATTCTCAGTTATGCAGGTACTTTCCAATGCTGAACAGCAACGGTAAGAATAGAGAAACTTAGAGCATATCTCAGTCGAGCTTACCCCTTTTCCTGATTACAGGGTATATGTTTATTTAATCAACAGCTTGTCAAACTGTTTCTCACTTATGTTATCGAGTAAATTGAGAGAGATATGCTGTCACTTTTCCATACCTTTTCAGCAATTAAAACAATAAGTAAAGAGAATCTTAGAGCATATCTCAGTTGAGCTTACCCCTTTTTCCGAGTATAGGGTATGTGCTTATTTAATCAACAGCCTGTCAAACTGTTTCTCAATAATGTTATTGTTGCCTCGGGTGAATTGAGAGCGAGATTTGCCGGATTTTCAGCCCCTGCCCTGATGTCTTCCGCTTCATTAGACTTTGCTTCATGGAGAGTTTTTGGCCAGAGGCACTCGAAGGCAGCAAATTACCTTCACTTGTCCGCACACGCTTCCTTGCCGCTGGCATATATGAGTTTTTTCTCCATTTTTGTTGTGTTAGATGGGGTCAGGGGTCAATCAATGTAAAAGGCTAGCTGTCGGATTTGCGGCCAATAATCGAGCTAATCTGCAGCAATAAAAAAGAGGCGAATAAACAAAACTCAAATCTGAAGTCGAAGCCGAAGCTAAGGCTGTCTCTCTAGAGATAAGGCGGAGACAGTTGAGAGATAATAAGTGAGGCGGAGCTAGTTATAGATTCGTGATGCGTTCCACATCAAAAACAAACAACATCAAAGTGCGGCGAGTTGATTTGCCAACGTATGCAAATTTTTCTTATGTGCGACTCAAGCTAAGAAAAACATGGTTGAGAAATCGGTCTAGGATCTTGGGGGGATTAAATATTTCTAGTTTCAAGATCGTAAATCATCTTCTATTTGTAGTTTAAAATAATTCAAAGTTGCGTACGCACGATTTACATATTATGCGAACAATTTGCAAGAAGTTGGGCAATAAAACTAATCTTGCATCTAAATGACCTCTGCGGTCACACGGTACACTGACTTTTGTTTGTCACTGTAAACCACAAATCAGTGCTGTGACTTCGCACATAAATAACTTGACCAGGATGTAAACCTTAAGCGGACCATTGAAATTAATTATTCAGAAGAACCGAAAATTTGTAGGGCAATTATTTCAAGCAAGTTGAAGCGATTTATAACTTCGATTTCGAAGAGTCTAGTAATAGAGTTGTGCTGGGATAGTTTCTTTCTTATATAAATTGTATTTCTGTCTTACTCTTCTGCTGACCCAAAAGCCACCCCGCTTTCCCTGGCCTGTCCCTGACCATTAGTTTGCTTTTGTCACAGCTGAGAGCCCGAGGGAATTGTTTCATAGCTCCTCCGAAACTGAATTCAACTCGTCACGCACTTTGAGGCCAAAAACATTGTACGCCTTCTTCCCCTCTCTCTTGACGCTTTATGAGTCCGAGTGATGAGTCTGATGAGAAGCAGCAGCATCAGCATCAGCAAGGACTCGATGTCCCTTTAGTGCTGACTCTGCGCAAATTTCTAATTGAAAGGCTTCCCCCCAAAAACAACATGTGAGCGTAAGACATGCACATCTTTGATGAAAGTTTTCCTAAGACTAAGCATAATGTGAGCTAGGTAAGTGAGAAGCGCAATTCGCTTTCCATTAGACGAAAGAATTTCATGCTGCTGCTTCTCTCATACGTTTAATGACTTTTTTATGGCTCACAAAATATTTCGAGCTTAAAAGCAAAATATTTCGAGATATTTTGGAGACTTTAATATGCTTGAGATGTCAACCCCTTGAAAGTGTGTAGATTTTAATAAGGAAATATCATTAATGGTTTTGTAGAAATATTTATTTAAAAAGCTCAGAAGGAAATATTAAATAAATATTTATAAATTAATACATATTAAAATTTACCGAAACATGAAATATGAGAATATTGCAAAAGGAATAATTTCTTTGCTGTAATAACTGAATAATTTTTAAACACAGGATTGCGAATCTTTTATTTATCACTAAATCAATGTATTAGAATACAAGATTAATAAAATATCATATGTACAGCTATAAATGGCAATGATCAAGTAAAATATTCTGAAGAATACAGAAAAATAAATGAAAATCATTTTGATTGGAGTCTTCTTAACTTTTGAATAAATCCATTTAAAAATTGCTAAAAATAAAATATTAGTATTTTCTGCTCTGAGAGAACTCAGTAGTTAAAGCAGATATGATAGTGAAATTTTAATATACATATAACTAAATTTATTTATTAGATTTATTAGAATTTTAATTTTAGATTATATTTTTAGATTATATTTCCATTTTAAGTATGGTGAAATATATATAAATGTATTTGTTTACAATTCCAGAATGTAAATTTAAATTTAACAAAAAAAACTCAAGTATATCCCTTTACTACAATATTAATAATTTCTGTTCTGATATAACTCAAGAATTGTAATAGATATAATACTAAAATTTTAATATTAACTGTATCTATTTATTAGATAACAATTTTCATAAAATCCAAATCACAATTGCATTGAAAATCACTCAAAAATTAATAAAAGGAAAACCACTTTTTTGTATTTCGGAATAGAAACCAATAAAATATCAAATATTCGACCATAAATTGTCAAACACTCTGCCACAATTTGCGGCATGCTACACATCAGGAACATATGCCTCGATCTATCTATGCGGCACTTCCTTCCTCGTCCTCGTCCTTCATCCCCCCCCAATTCCTTGCCACTTAGAAGGAACACAAAAAACACGCCTCGAGCTCTACAAAAATAAATGGTGTGAAATATTATGCGAAATTTTTGATGTTGTTGTTGGGGGCGCTTTGTAGGGAGGGATGTGTTTTTATTTTGAGCGCACTGTGATTTGATTTTATGTTTTACAAATTTTAAAATGTTTTCACGGTGGCTGCGGGCATGTCAATAAACAACAACTGTCACCAATTTCCGCCGGGCAACTGTTGACAAAAAAAAGCGGAAACAAGAGCAAAAAAAAATTGTCGCGAGTGTGCGAAATTGTTGCAAATTTATCAAGTCGCGAATCGGCTCGAGACAAAATTGAACCACCCACAGCAATGACAATTTCACGGCGTATTATTCAGTTTTTGGCAATTTCGGGGCGTCGTTGAGATATTTAAATAAAACTGCAATTTGCCTACAGTTTTCCCCTCTCGAGCTCGAATCATGTTAATTTGATGTTATGCGATTATTAACATTTAGCAGAGAGTTCTTTCTCTTTTTGATATTCTAGGATATCTAGATTTGATGCTATTAACATTTAGCAGAGAGTTCTCTCTAGGATATCTTCAGGTCGGACAATCCTTACATTGTTTTTGGTTGCTTGATTTCTTCACGTTAACATTCCAAATGTGAGAAATACTTTGAACTCGAATCATGTTAATTTGATGTTATGCGATTATTAACATTTAGCAGAGAGTTCTTTCTCTTTTTGATTTTCTAGGAAATTTAGATTTGATGTTATACGATTAACATTTAACATTTAGCAGAGAGTTCTCTCTAGGATATCTTCAGGTCGGACAATCTTTACTTTGGTTTTTGGTTGTTTGATTTCTTCACGTTAACATTCCAAATGTGAGAAATACTTTGTACAATAAGTGCACTTAAAAATGTAATTATTTTGTTGTTGAAATTACGTGAAATGCTGTTAAAAATATTTTTACAGCAAAAGTTGCGACATTAAAACAAAAAAAAAAAAAGCAAATACAGCAACAACAAATGCTCCGATTTCTTGTTGTTGTCTGGCCAACTGTAAAACAATAAAAACGCGGTAATGATTTCCCATTTGAGATAAGGTGCGGTATAACTTACTTTACCCACTGTGCTCGTGCTTCTGTTTCGCCGTTAAAAACCCATCGAGAAACCTCCAACAACTGACCGAGAGACGACAGACTCTAAAGTTGCTCTCGTTTAGATTTGCCCTGATTTTTTGACTTTTTGTTTCTGTTTTATTATTTTTATCTCTTCTCTTTTTTCGAGTTTCAGTTTTCGGGGTTTTTTTCTGCTGTGGAAAATTAACAAATTTTATGACCCCTTCGATGTGAGGCCAATGATTAAAGAGGGTCGGACGGGGACAGATATCAAGTACGTTGAAGCGATCTTGAATCTTTTTGCTGAACAATACTAAACTCCAAAATAGGTAAAGCACTTATGTGAACTGTTTCTTCGAGATTAACATCGCTCGCAACTGAACTTAATGAAGTCGCAAAGAGAACTATTAGATGACGGATTTCTAATGGAGTACGAAAGAAGTGTTTGAATAACACTAATTCTTGAGAAGTGGAAATTTTCTAAGACGCTGTGAACTGATTTAATTGAAGCAATGATTTTTGAAATAAATTAATAGTAGATGATGACAAACTTTATTAGAATTCGATTTTTTTTTAAATTTAATGATCTTTTGCAACTTAACATTAGTTTAAATTTTTTAAATTTAATTAAGTTAATCCTTAAGTTCGTAAATCTTAGTTTTAAAGATAAATTTCAATCCTTAAATTATATAAAAATTCGTATATTTTAGTTTAAGGTTTAGATTTCAAACATTTTCTTACTATTATTCTCGTTTTTGGCATTTTGAATATTAATTTTTAAAAACTAAAATCAGTTCAAAAATTATTTAGATCTATTTCAAACTTTAATAAACTTCGTTGTTGACCAATTTATTATTGATATCAAAGAAATCATTGGAATTAACTTTTCTCTAGGAATAAATTTAAGAATTTTAACTTCTTAGTTATAGGAATGTTTTGTCACAACAATTTCCAGACTTTTTTTCTTATTTTAGAATATTCAATAGTATAGTTTATAAGAAAGAGTCAAACTAAGAACTATTTTTGTCCAACTCGTAATATAATAACAGCAAATTTGATGGATTTTCATTAAATTATTTATAAATTAACTTATTTTTTCGATGAACAAAGATTAGAGTACTAATTTAAAAGAGATTTTTAACTTAAAAATTGCTCAGACTGTTAAAAAATTTGAAATATGAACTTAAAAATGTCGAATTCTATTTTGTAAACAAATTCCAATACATGGATAACACTCTGAGAACCGTTTTCCCTAACTTAATAGGAAGAAGTACTTTATTTTTGTTGTTATTATATTTTACAACAAGAGACAACAAATAAATTTCTGCCATTATCAATTTTCTTGTGTGAAATTATGACTTAGTGAAGAATTTCATACTTTTATGAGTTAAGTGTTTAATCAATTAGCCACTTATACTTATGGAGGTTAATAATCGAAGCGGAATTCAGTGAGCTAACGCTCAAAATGCCTTTAAAGCCGAGCTTAAACAGTTTTTAATATGACAAATGGGGATTGTAAATAATAAGTGTGACCATATACGAAGTGTTCTTTAGACGCGCGTTGATCATATATGAGAGAAATACCCTTAAACTCAAGCGTCTTTACTTACAGCTAACCCATTCGTATTCACATTCGCATACGTATTCGCATTCACATTCGCATTAAATGAATACTTTTGCTCGCGCGCTTGGCTTAACTAGGAAATTTCATGCTATCGCCAGAAGCAGCAGCCATAATTTTCAAGCCAAAGACTTTTGCTGTTGGCTGCTGTTTGTTGTTGGAGGAACTCTTGGAGCTGCTGCTGGTGTTTTTCCAAAGACTTTATGAAAAAATACGAAGTATTAAAATCATAAATCTAATTGGAAATGCGCGTCACGTGCGCGGAACGTTAGTCTCTGTCTCTCTTGGCAAAAGGAGCTGCCGCTGCCTCTGTTGCTGTTGCTGTTGCTGCCGCCATCAATGTTGTCTACGAGCGTTGCATGCAGCACTCAAAGTGCGTAGCAAGTGTGCGTGTGTGTGTGTGTAATACAACTACAAGCACTCCGCCCCCTTCATCAGTCTCATCCGGCTCAGCTTGTACTTTAATTTCAGCAAGGAATTTACTTAAAAAGATTAAGTTTTTCTATGCAAAAAATGCGAGTGGAGTTTGAGTTTGAGTTGAGTCGTTGGCTAGATTTTTGAAATATTCATGCCGCTGATGAGCAGCAGGACAATAAAACAATGAAGCTCAAGTGGCAAGGGCCATAAAAATATTTAATGCAAAGGGAACTTGTCATGGAGCTGCCACTGGGATGACAATTGTCTCTCCCCCTCCCTCCCTTCCCCTCTCACACCCCCTCCCCGGCAAAAACAAATAAGTCTCCCAAGACATATGGTCGGGTGCTGCCATAAATTCGTTTTGGGCTGCCGCAGTGTGGCGGCAGTGCTGCCAACTTGCTCAATTATGCAACGGAATGTTTTATGTGCTTTCGCTTTGCGTCGGGCCAAGTGCATAATTCCTTTTTTGTACAAGGACTGCACGCATCCTTCCTTCGTTGGCAACTTCTAGGCAAGTTACTTTACTTGATTAGTGTCGAGTGCCTGCTGAATAAATCAGCAACTACAACAACAACAAGCATTAACATTAACACAATTGTAGCTGCGGTTGTATCCACCTGCTTTTGGCCTCATTTTTTTTTGTCTTCTTTTTTTTCCATGCCACATTTACATAAACCTTTTTCGTAAAAGTTCTGACTGCTTTCGGTGTTTGATTCAACAATTGTTTGATCCGCAGACAAATTACCGCAATGTACTGAGAATCAGGGAACAAAGCAAAAGGTAGTTATTCAAATGAAGACCCAAAAAAAAAAGAGAAAAAAGCGACGCACGCATCCTACATATTAAAAAGCAACAATTATTTCTCAAGAAATAATCCAAAGTTTGCTATTGAACCTCTGAAAACAGTCTCAAAATAAGCTATGGAAAATATATTTCTGGGTAAATAGTCTGATTGTCAGGTGAATAATAGAAAACTCTGGTTTTGTTTTTGCTTTTTCAGAAATTTGAATAGAAATAGAAATTATAAGGAAGAGAAAAGTTCTTGGAAAAAGTTGGCAATATTTATATAATTTTATATTGATTTTATCCAATTGAAATGAAATATGAATTTTTAAATGAATCTACTTTTATATATGTGAAAAAGAAAACAAACGTTTTATTCTCATTTTGAGTTTAACTCATTAAATTGTTTTAATGAAAATAACAAAATGTGAAAATATGATTTAAAATTATAGAAATTATTATGTTAGGGGTATAAGGAATAATTTTAAGGCTTAAAATGTTAAACAATATTATGATACTCATCGTTTTAGTACTAGAAGTCAAACATTTGTTAGGTCGTAAAATAAAATGTAAAATCTTTTTTAAAACAACACTTTTTAGAAACCTCTGAGAACACTTATTTCTGGTTTTGAAAATCTTTGGTATTGAAAATATATTTAAAATGTTCCAAAAATGTTAAGCTTTAAATAAATCTTAAAGCGCTTATTTATACCCTCACTCTCTCTCCCCTACATTGTTATAAGTTTTATACTTGACCTTCCACTTTTACTTATGACAAGCTGAAAAGGACTTTTTCCCCTGGCAAAGTTTCGATCTATTGGCAAAATGGCAGACATTGTTTGTCATTAACAGCAACAGCAGCCCAATAACATTCGCAGTAGCAGCAACAGCAGCAGAAGCAACAACAACAGAGCGACTGGCGACGCAGTAATCAGTCACATCGAGCATCGACTTTCCAAGTGAATGGGCGGGACGTGACTGAGCTTTGTACATACACACATACATACGTGCATACATATTTAGGAGTGTGTTGGTGTATATAAGCATTGGGATGGTATGTAATGTATGCGCCGTCCTTTTCTCGCCCGTTTTGCCCCTCGCTGGAATGCGCATAAAGTTTGTATTCTATTTGCTTATGTAAAACGTAGCGTTAACATGGCTCCCACGTCGCTCACAGTTCATACTCTCCATTCACTTCTCTCTCTCGCTCTCTCCCACACTCTCTTGCACTATTATGCTGTGTGTTCTGGCTGCTCCTTGTTGTTTACTTATTTACTTTTGGGCGGTCTGTTTGTCTGTCAGCCTTTCTGCCTTTCTATGTATGCTCGTCTGCCTTTTTTTATGTTGTTGTTGGTGTTGCTGTGTTCTTCGTTTGAAATGTGACTGAAATTTTAATGCAAAATGCTCTCTTGCTGCTTATCAGCAAAGTGCGCTCTCTCTTTGTGGCCATGCACACATACTTACACATACTTTCACACACGACTTTCGTATGCGTATTCTGCATTGCTTTTGTCTTTGTCTTTGGCATAGAGAGAGGGGCAGGTGGGGGCAACGTGCGTGGATTTATTATGCTGATTTTATGTGCTGTCGCTGCGTTTTTAATAATAAAGAAAACATTTATTAATGATTAATAAAGCCGGACGGCAGCAAACAACAGAATTGACGTTGACTTTGACGCTGACGTTGACGCTGAGTCAGTTTCATTTCCAATTACAGTGACGCATGTTTCAATTCCGCAATTCCATTGTCATTTGCGCCCCCTCTCCCTCACACACACGCACATTGTAATGGAAAGCTCATTCGTCACTTGCAAATCAATGATGTTTCTCGTTCCACACCATTTGAATTTCATGCATAGCTAATGAAGTCCACACTCCATTGCTTACAATACACACTCACATATGGCAACATCAATTGTGAGCGTGCCATGAAAAGCGTGAAAAGTAGTGCAAGTTTTTCTTCGCTTTGTTGCAGTGTCAACGAAATGCGGCAAACATTTATAATTTGCATACTTCAGCTTCAACTTCAGCTCCAACTTTTTAATGAGATTTAATGGCGCCGCAGGGAATGGCAAACGAACAAGAAGAGAGCGCCAAGGGAAGAGAACAGAAAGCAGCGAACGAAGAGCGGAAGCACAAAACGGGAGCAGTCACAGTAGCTGATGCTGTAAGTGAGCATTAAATCATTTGCCGAGCGGATAAGGAGTTGAGACTTGCCCCCAGGTAGATCGGGTTACCTCTCTTGGCTGCCAGGACATAAATCTTTCCCTCAGCGATAAGCGCAAAAAAGTATTCAAAATGAATTATGAAACTGGCCGCAGTCACCTCGAGGGGTTGTTGGTAGATGGCGCCACATGTGCAGCCGCCTCGAGACGAGATTCATCATTTCATAATTAGAGTTTTCGGGCTCCACAAAAACTGTTGCCACATTTTTGACCGACTTTCTGTGGTCGCAAGTGTTAATAATGGCACATTTGTCCTGCCACACGCTCCCTTCCACCAATTCGCCTTGTGTGGTTACGTTGGTAAATGAAATTAAATTGTCCTTTTTCATTTTGATGCATATCACTGGATGTGTGTGTGTGGCGAGTAGCAAGTGGCAGGGGCAGCTGGCAACATTGACAATAAATTAATATTAGCCGCAACAACAACAACAACAGAAATGTTGCGAGCAACCCTCAACTTGGATAAACTAATAAAGCATATGTAGATGGGGAGCCAAACGCCAAGTTGCAAGTTGCGTGCCACGTACAAAGATGGCAACATGTGTGTGTTTGTCTATCTGTGTGTGTGCGTGAGGGGGCGGGGAACTCAAGTTCGACTGGTGTCAGTTTGCTGTCAGTTAGCTTTGTGGGTGGAAGGGGAAGGTAAGGGAAACATCAGTGTCAGTCAATTTGTGCAAACAAAGCGCGCGCTCAGCTGATGAGCGGAACCTGCTCTGTGGCTAATTGAAGGGAGAGGCAGCAATAACAATGCTAATGGAAGGTACTAGTCGAAAGCATGTGTCATATGGAATGAGAGAGAGCGCAGGCAAATACAACAACAGCGATCGAGAGAGCAGAGTGCAGAGTACGAGAGAGCGGCAATGCAAAGCATATGCAAATACGTGGGTGTGAGGTGTGGATCACAATAATGTGCATGCGTGAAAGAAGAGAGCAGAGATGTGGACGCTTTTGGAAGGTACTATTCAAAAGCAAGTGTCATATGGAATGAGAGAGTGCGCAGGCAAATACAATAACAGCTTTGGGGAACGAGAGAGTAGAGTGCAGAGTACGAGAGAGCGGCAATGCAATTTAGTTATGGGTGCTAATACAAAGCATATGCATGTACGTAGGTGTGAAGTGTGGATCACAATAATACGCATGCTAAAATTTGAAGCGCGCATAAGGAGAGCATGAAAGAAAAGAGCGCAAATTAGATGTGGACGCCCATACAAAGCACAAATACTTCTATTTGTGGGTTTGTAAGGTGATATATATGTACGAATGTGCATGCAGAGAGAGTGTGAAAGCGAGTGAGTTAGAAGACAGTGCTAATGCAATGTGACTGTGTGTCTGAGACAGCAGAAGTAGGGTGGGAGAGTTAAATGCAAATACTTGCAGACAGACCGTCTGTAAGATCAACATGCTTACGATCCACTTCTGCTCTCTTTCAAGCTACATCACATTTGTACTTTGTAAATGAGCGCATGCATACCACACTTTCGACTGGGTAAATGTGGACATAGGAACGACACCCACACACACACATAGAGCAATAACAGGGAATGTGAGTAATAGAGAGGTACGCTTAATGACACACACACGCATACACTCACACATGTAAACTCATTTACGCACATTTGTAGACAGATAATCACTGCCAGTCGCCCTCTCACTCCCCTCCACACACACACGCACACACAACCAACTATGTCTATAGACATTTAAAAGGCTTTGTTGAAACAATTTCATGCATTATTCATTGCACGCCTTCACACATTTTTCCTCATTTCGTTTTTCCGACCAACAATTTTCCTTTTGTCTGCAAGTCAAAATTTAATAAAGAAAAATTCAACGCTTTGGCTCAGGACTAACGAACTTCCTGTTTGCGTGGTCATTAAGAGAGGGAGCGGGAAGAGAGAGAGGAAGATTGACCCCCGTTCAATCTAACAGCAATTAAAGTAACTGCTGAATTTCGATTATAGCGCTCAAATTTATCGATTGTCAGCAGTCATCGAGCTAATCCCATCAACGCCATTACAGTTGTATCTCTATATGTATGTGTGTTTATTTATATGTATGTGTTGCTGCATCGTCTGGACATTTTCTAGTTATCTGAACATTTGGCCAATTCAGCTGACGCTCTTATTGGCACTTGGCCACAATCTGCGCATTGCGATGTGCATGCCACACAGGTAGCAAGGACTCTAGAGCAAGCATTTCACTGATTTCTATCACACATCGTTGACAGTTTAACTCAGAAAGAGAACGAGCTAGAGAGAGATGGAGATATGCAGCAAGAAGCAGCAAACAATTTCAGCTAATGCCAAAAATGCTGGAAATGGAATCGAACACGTGCAACACTCGCAGGACACGGCGAGTCCTGGCCAGAAAAAAATTTGTTGGGTGCAAACATTAATTTTATGTTTGTTAATTTCTTTTATTTTGAGCATTTCCACGACTATTTCACGCCCATTTGCATAAATTCCAAGGCGTTTTATACCAAAAAAAAGAAATGGTAAAAGGAATAAAAAAGCGAAGCAAACAATTGTTGAGAAATTGCGTTAAATTTATCGTCTGTGAAAGGCAGCAAATGAAAACTGTTAAAAAATGCACGAAATTAGTTCAACTAAAGCGAAAATCTCCTCAAGCAACCCTTTTCCTATAGTCAAGGGTGAGGCTAGAAAAAAAGAAAGAGAAAAAAAAAGAGAAATGAAAAGCCGCACATATGCTACTACTTGAGATAGGGGAATGGGGGCAGGGGTTGCACTTGTGGCTGGAAATAAATCTTCCTCCATTTCGATTTAAAATGTAACAGGCCGCAGTCGAAGATTTATGGGCGAACATTGTCGAACAGTTCGATTACAAGCCATAATCGCAGGCTAAAAACCCCGTCGAATAGAAAAAAAGGACCTCAAGAACACATATGTGAAGCATAAATCTTGTTGGCCGCATGTAATCAATATTATGACTTGTCATATTATTGTGTACTATCACTTCAAAGATTCGTCCTTAAAGCATTCAACTTTAGTTTTTATTTTGTCCCTGGGGCAACATTTTGTTGGCAGCCACTGTCCCGATTTCACCTTTCCAATTGCCAATTAATGCTAATGACAACAACCCTTTCGTTGCGCCGCATTGAACACTTGCAACATTTGGTGGCAACTCTTGCCTGCTGTTTAATTAGCACAACGGACAACACGATTTTTATGGCATTTCCTTTATTTTTCAGCACTTTCTTTTCTGCTCTGCTCTGCTTTGCTCTGTTATGAGTCTCCATAGTGCAATATGTGATTGATGGCAGCCATAAGCAGATTATGTAAATCAAGTCTGACCTTTGACCCTCCACCGATTGTTGCAGCAAGTGTGCAGAATTGCGGAATTATGGAAAATTGGCAACTGGCCGAGAGGACATCATTTGTCATCGGCTTTTGCTTGGTGGATGACGATGACGATGATGATGATGATGATGCTATTGACCCCATTCTTTGGGACTGTTAATGAAAACATGTGTCGGCAATAAAATGATAATCATGATTTACATCCCGACATCATCTTCAATATGATTGCAACACACACATTTTCATCGAACGTGATCAATTTGTATGCAAAAAGTATTTTAATTGCCGCATCGAAGACATTAATGAGACTGGAAATTCTCTCTTGCGATTTCATTTGCATTCAGTTGGGGATCTCTGAGAATACTTTTTCCCTTTTCAGAGAAGAAACCACTAATTTGTTGCATTAGTGCAAAATTAAATTATTGTTTACACACACTCTTCACAGTTATGCAAAGAAAAGTTCCCTTTATCTTCGATTCGATTGTTAAAAAAGGGTTGACTTTGCCTCAAGGGTTGAGTTCCGGGTGTCAATATGTGAACAATGCCGAATTTGCATGTCAGAGGAAAGCAAGGACAATCAGGAAGCAGGCAACAGAAGTTGACAACATTGCTTGGCATTCATTAGCTTTGACTTTCGTGTAGTATTGTGATTGGATTTTGTACTAATTACCTAGACAAACATTGCTGCAATCGAATTAAGGCAACTGAAGTGGTGATTCAATTGAAATTCAGCAGAAACAAATGCATTGATTGGCCACAATCCGGACAAGATTTACTTTGTAAATACCAGTGTGATATAAATATTTGCTAACTTGAAACTAAACAACGAAATCAACTCGCCGAATAATATTCAAAATGTTTAAATTAAATGGATATTCAGATTCAAAATTATTATTAAATATCCTTCTTATACGTGCTACCCATAAGGTAAAAGGATATTATAACTGTGTTCTTGCAGGGTATGCATATAACATGTAGAAGGGTGCAACTCCGACCCCAAAAACTATATATATTCTTGATTAGAGTCAACAACCGAGACGATATAACGATTTCCGTCTTTCCGTCTGTCTTTTTGTTTCACATTTTTGCCATTTTGGCATATTTTACAGTACTACTACGATAAAGGCAAAAATGCAACTCATGCTGCCAATAAAATTTGTGCACTTTATGGACCCAATACAGTTTCCATTTCCACCGCACAACGATGGTTTCAACGTTTTCGTTCTGGTGCGGAGGTGGTCGAAGATGCGCCACGGTCCGGAAGGCCTGTCGTCGAAAATTGCGATAAAATCGCCGAATTGATCGAAAGAGATCGGCATAGTAGCACCCGTACCATCGGCCAAGAGCTTGGCATGAGTCATCAAACCGTTTTAAACCATTTGAAGAAGCTTGGATTAAAAAAAAGGTCGATGTATGGGTGCCACACGACTTGACGCAAAAAAACATTTTTGACCGTATGGATGCATGCGAATCGCTTCTGAATCGCAACAAAATCGACCCGATTTTGAAGCGGATGGTGACTGGCGATGAAAAGTGGATCACTTACGACAACGTGAAGCGCAAACAGTTGTGGTCGAAAAGCGGTGAAGCTGCCCAGACGGTGGCCAAGCCTGGATTGACGGCCAGGAAGGTCATCTGTGTGTTTGGTGGGATTAGCAGGGAATCATCCACTATGAGCTGCTCCCCTATGGCCAAACGCTCAATTCGGACCTGTACTGGACCGCTTGAATGCAGCACTCATGCAGAAGAGTCCATCTTTGATCAACAGAGGCCGAATTGTCTTCCATAAGGACAACGCCAGGCCACACACATCTTTGGTGACGCGCCAGAAGCTCCAGGAGCTCGTATAGGAGGTTCTTTTGCATCCACCGTATAGTCCGGATCTCACACCAAGTGATTACCACCTATTTCTGTCCATGGCGCACGAGCTTGGTAGTCGGAAGTTGGCCACAAGAGAGTCCTGTGAAAATTGGCACTTCGAGTTTTTTGCCAATAGGCAATATATAGCGAGCTTCTATAAGAGGGGCATTATGAAGTTGGCATCTCGTTGGGAACTCGTCATCGAACAAAACGGCGCATATTTGACTTAAATCGAATTATTATAACCAATTTTATGAACAATTGAAAATTCAATAAAAATACAGCAAGACTTTTTTGACAATCTTATATATCACATTTGTGGCTCATATAATTGAAGTACTTACCTTTAACAAGAAGGCCGAATGTGTTAATGTCATAACCAGATGCTGTGTAACCTTATTTTAGACTTGTGACCTATTATTAAGCCCACTGAAAGTGCTCATGAATCATTCCCTAGTATAAAATGATGTCTGTCAGTCATTTTTTTTAAGTTCTACAATCTCTGATTCTCCAAAAATATACAATTTTATTATTTTTAGTCTTCAATAAAATAAAGTAAACAGTACATGTTAGTATTTAATTTATATACATATAGTATTTATAGTATTTAATTTAATACTATAAGGAATTAGTCAATTGTATTCCTTCTGTTTAAATACAGAGGAGGATAAATTCCATCGACTTTGAATTCTGCTGCTTCCGTCCGTTAAAAAAAAGAAAACACTTATTAGATCAAATGTTTATAACAACAAGCTTAAAATATTGTACATTCATAAAAAAGTTAATATATTTAATAATTTTTTTTCAACTCAAACCAATTAAAAATAGACAATATAGTTAGTATTATTAATATTAAATGCAACGGACACCAACACCAAAGAAGAAAGAACATGAACAATTCAGTAACGATCCAATTGTTTTACCTGTGTGAAAATATTTGGAAGGATTTCTCTTCTAGTTACATATTCCCCTCCGTGTAGACCAACATCTTCAATATCATCATCGAATAATGATTTAATACCCCTTATTCTTAAAAACAAGTAGGAAAGCTAACTTCGACAATTTTTATCTGATCGCAACTAAATTTTCAGGAATCATAACTACTATAGTTATTATTGTATACACCAAAATTCGCGACTCTAGCTTGCTATTCGATTTTTTTGATTTGCGGGGGCGAAAAAATTTGAAACAAACGTGATCTGCGTGCAAACATAACATCTAACAACTATCTCTTATAGTCTCTGAGATCCACTGTTTCATAAGGACAGACGGACAGACAGTCAGACGGACATGGCTAGATCGTCTCGGCTGTTGACGCTGATCAAGAATATATGTACTTTATGAGGTCGGCGATGCCTCCTTCTACCTGTTACATACAATTCCTAGTGTTAATACATTTCCAAAGTTATAATGCCCTACCCTATGGGTAGCGGGTATCAAAAATAAATAACAATAATAATAACAACAAAATTGTCTAACCCAGTTACAAAATTTAAGGTTCAAATAGTGTTTTGTTTCCTCCTTCGGTTTCTTTAGCTCTAGAAATACTTACCTATTAGCTATTTGCTTAAAAACACTACGCTTTAGCACAAACAATATGAATATGAGAATACCCTCACCAAAAATGATGTAATAAAAAAATAAAAATATTCTGTTGAGAATGCGATAAGATTGTGCAAAATACGCAAGTATCTCGAAAGTCCAAGGAACTCCCATAATAATGGTAAGTCGGGCAAATATACCACACCTAAAAAAACAGGAAAAAGAAACAAATTAAAATTCAATTACAATTGATTGATGTTTTCATAACTTCTTACTTCTTTATACACGACTGGACACGTTGATGACGTTTTTGTCGCCCTTGAAAATTCCTCATTTCACCCATCCCATTGAAAATTCGAATCGCCTAAAAAGTATTCAATTAGAATTTAATATATCAATTCCAATAATAACAATAATAACTTTTATCTCACCGTCATGACACACATTATCGTATTGAATATAATTTGTATTGACATAGGCCCAACATAATAGAGCATTGCAGACCAATCATGGGCTGTGGGGAATTATTCATTGATTCAGAGTCATATCAGAGTTTAGAGTTGCTGATCTACTCACTTTTGACCCAGCAGGAGTATATTCCCACTCCTGGCATCCAAGGTAGTTGATCTATATCATTTGGATCCAAAGTGCTATCAATAATAAATATAATTAGGGTTAAAGCAGCCGCAGATGTCCAGACAATTATGCTATAGATGGTGAACCGATATGCGATTGTATAATCTTCGTTATAGTTGGTGCCCCGAAAGCTCTTCCACAAATCGAAGCTTATAACACTGAGCCAATGAAATCTCGACATTTCAGCAAAGTATCCAACGTAACCTGATCAAAAAATTCTATTCTAAATAATGATTTAAGTATAAATATGCAAATATATCTTACCAATTGCTTTGCATTGATTTTCCGACATAAACGAATTATAAATGTTGATTAAAAGTAGCAACAAAAAAGTCACTACCAACATGAACAAGTAACAAATGAAACAAATTCCATGAAGATTTCGTAGTTTTGGCAATCCCATGTAGACAGCGATCGTAAGAACGGAGCAAACAATACTCAGTATAAGCACTGAAAAGAAGAAAACTTTTCAAAAATAAAAATGAAATACAAACATCAGATTAGCATACGCGTTATGGTTGGCCATATAGTTTGAGGATCTTCGCAAAATTGTGGAATCAGTTCGACCCTTGATTCGTTATCAAATCGCTGAGGCTGTAGACAATATTGATTTTTGGATCGTTGGTTACTTGAATTATCTGACACAAATAGGTATGCGATATTTCCATTCTTAAAATAAAATAATGTTATTATTGCATTGCTTTACAATTTACAGTTTCTAAACTACACCTCCAGCAGTTTCCATTTATAATCAGCGATAATACTGATATGCTCTGAGCAAGGCACCGGAAGATCTCTTTGTATGATCAAGTCATCGGGGACGTGTATCTTCATTTCGGTGCCATTCGTCCAAACGAAATCCACAAGGCCATCAAAGTCATCTAAGTCCTGAATATCCTCGCTGCATCTGCGCTCTTCGACAACGAGCTTCTGGTTCTTGGGACAACAGTATCGTATGCAAGTGCCTAAGCGACAAGCACAACCGCGCAGATGCCTTGAAACCTTCTCGGAGTCTCCGTCCATACGAATCTCGTAATCATATTCACCAGTTAGTTCCGGTGGAATTATGATATTCTGGTACTTGTACGAACCATTTAGTAACTTTTGGTCTTCCGACAATCTCACTGTGTCATAGTAATCACAATTGGGTATATCGGCATTGATGCCGCTTAAAGCAACCATGAATAATAATAACCACATGGCGTATACGAAATGTTGTTCTGCAATGCTGAATGATTCAAAAAAGAAACCATCGATAAGCAATCATAAATACATAATTGTTTACCAAATTATGAGTGAGTATAACAAATGTTGAGAAACTTTCTAAGAATATACAAAATTATAGTGCGACCGAGTTTATGGTGAAAAAAACATAAATTAAAACGATTTTAAAAATAAGTGAAGGTTATTCTTAAAGCTTTAGATTAGTACTAAATTTAGAGCTAAGATTAATTTTTGAAACTTGTTCTGTTTTACGATAAAATATATAAATTCGTTCATTTCTTGGTTTGCGTACGAATTTGTTAATTCTTACATTTATCAGAACAGAAAAAAGAAATTCAAAAACAAATCTTAGCTCTAATTAAAGAAGTAATCCAAAGTTATAAGAATAACCTTTTCTTTTTTTTTAAATTGTGTCAGTTTATGTTTTTTTTTCCCATATGCAATCTTATTCCAGTGAATTTGTTTGGATATGAATTCGCACTAGTCTGAAGGGTAAAAAATTAATACCGGAATTACATGGAAACGACTTATATCGCTTCCCAATGCACAACATTATCTGATCTTTCGAGCTAACTAATGTTAAGTAAACACCTTCAATTTCAAGGAAGTGATTTATTATTCTCGGAAACTAGTTAACGTGCTCATCAAGTAGTTTGAACTCATTAAAATTAATACGCCGGCAAACTAACTAGTTTTTTTTTTTTTTGTGTGTGTGGTAGTTATTGTATTGTCACTTACAGTATTACCAATGCACTTG
Source organism: Drosophila albomicans (assembly GCF_009650485.2). Lineage (NCBI taxonomy): Eukaryota > Metazoa > Arthropoda > Insecta > Diptera > Drosophilidae > Drosophila > Drosophila albomicans. Next base: position 42,274,343 of record NC_047629.2, on the reverse strand, counting down.
ACAGATTTTCATTTAAATTTCAAGGTTAAGATATTGAATTGTATTCACGGGAATCATCACTTCACTCTTAATTTAGGGGTGATATGGTTTTCCCTTTTGCTGATTTACTAATCAGTAAAACCGAATCAAAAAACGCGCCAAACTGGGATCACGTCTGGTCACTTCGACTGCTGGTATATAATTGAAATGCGAATAACATTCAGAACAACATCGAGTGACCAGCTGATTCGAGTGTACTCGACTGTGAGATACCCGCTACCCATTTTGAATAAAAGCAATATATTTTGCGGTACTATTCTCAAAATATACCAAATAAACTGCAAAATACTAAAAATTTACCAAATGGTATATGTGGTATATCGATTTAGTACCACACTCAAAATATACCATAGACGGCACAATATACCAGATTGTCAGCCAAAGCAACTAAGACCCCTAGTAAGTAGGCGTTTTTGCCCATACAAAAGTATTTCTTTACTAACTTCCACAATATTTTTCTGATCAACTAAATTTGCAGGAATCATAACTACTATAGTTATTATTGTATGTACCAAAATTCGCAACTCTAGCTTTAAAACAACTCGACTGTGAAATACCCGCTACCCATTTTGAATAAAAGCAAAATATTACGGTAATAATCTCAAAATATTAAAAATAAATATGCATGTATTTTCGATCGGAAAATGAAATCGAGCACCACCGACCGGGTGGTTAAAAAAAAAAAGTTTGTACTTCACCACATGCGCGGCTTGCACTCTACCACCTGAGCTATCGCATTGCTTATGAACACCCTATGCATACAGATGCTAATATAGACGAGCATATATATACGTATACGCATACATACAATACATACATAGCAGGTGGTTTTGCTCATACAAAATATTTCTTTAATAAAATCCACAATTTTTATACCCGCTACCCATAGGGTAGAAGGGTATTATAACTTTGTGCCGGCAGGAAATGTATGTAACAGGTAGAAGGAGGCATCTCCGACCCTATAAAGTATATATATTCTTGATCAGCGTCAACAGCCGAGACGATATAACCATGTCCGTCTGTCCGTCTGTCCGTCTGTCCGTCCGTCCGTCCGTATGAACACCTAGATCTCGGAGACTATAAGAGATAGAGCTATAATTTTTTTTCGACAGCATTTGTTATGTTTGCACGCAGATCAAGTTTGTTTCAAATTTTTGCCACGCCCACTTCCGCCCCCGCAAATCAAAAAAATCGAATAACAAGCCTAATTTTAAAACTAGAGTTGCGAATTTTGGTGTATACAATAATAACTATAGTAGTTATGATTTCTGAAAATTTGGTTGCGATCAAATAAAAATTGTCGAAGTTATTTAGGAAAAACTTTTGTATGGGAAAAACGCCTACTTACTAGGGGTCTGAGTTGCTTTGGCCGACAATCTGGCACATTGTGCCGTTTATGGTATATTTTGAATGGTGTACTATATCGATATACCAAATATACCATTTGGTATATTTTTAGTATTTTTTTAGTATTTTCGGTATATTTTGAAAATGATACCGCAATATTTTGCCTTTATTAAAAATGGGTAGCGGGTATCTCACAGTCGAGTACACTCGACTGTAACTTTCTTACTTGTTATTTATAATTGTTGTAAATACGATTTAAAAAAAAAAACAAGTAAGAAAGCTACAGTCGACTGTACTCGACTGTGAGATACCCGCTACCCATTTTGAATAAAAGAAATATATTTTGCGGTATTTTTCTCAAAATATACTGATTATACTGCAAAAATACTAAAAATATACCAAATGGTATATTTGGTATATCGATTTAGTACCGCATTCAAAATATACCATAGACGGCACAATATACCAGATTGTCGGCCAAAGCAAATTGGACCCCTAGTAAGTAGGCGTTTTTTCCCATACAAAAGTATTTCTTTAATAACTTCGACAATTTTTATCTGATCGCATCCAAATTCATAAATACTATAGTTATTATTGTACATACCAAAATTCACAATTCTAGCTTTACAATTACGCTTGTTATTCGATTTTTTTGATTTGCGGGGGCGGAAGTGGGCGTGGCAAAAATTTTAAACAAACTTGATCTGCGTGCAAACATAACAAATGCTGTCGAAAAAAAATTATAGCTCTATCTCTTATAGTCTCTGAGATCTAGGTGTTCATACGGACAGACGGACAGACGGACATGGCTAGATCGTCTCGGCTGTTGACGCTGATCAAGAATATATATACTTTCTAGGGTCGGAGATGCCTCCTTCTACCTGTTAAATACATACATTTCCTGCCGGCACAAAGTTACCCTTCTACCCTATAATTACGCTTGTTATTCGATTTTTTGACATTTTTCGACAGCATTTGTTATGTTATGTAGAAACGCCTACTTAGTTACTTTGGCTGAGAATCTGGTATATTGTGTCATCTGTGGTATATTTTGAATGTGGTACTATATCGATATACAAAATATACAGTTTGGCTTATTTTTTAAGCTTTTTTACAGTATATTATTTTGGTATATTTAGAGAATAATGCCACAATTTTTTTGCTTTTATTAAAAATGGGAAGCGGGTATCTCACATTCGAGCACACTCGACTGTAGCTTTCTTAATTGTTTTTAATGTAATAGTATATCTTTATACCAAATATAGATTTATTTTGGCATATCCATTTTGAAGATTTTTTTAGCAGAAGTTTTTTACACTTACAACTGCATCCAAAGCCAGACGTTGAAAGTGTTTTGCTCTGCAAATATTTAATCAACTGAGAGAATATGTGATATTTACAATGCAGACGTGAGTTATGACTCTTAGTCTGCGTATAATTTCCTTTAGACTTCCATAGTGATACCAGAAGTTAATAGTCTAAGAAAGCTATTATATCACATTTGTGGCTCATATAATTGAAGTACTTACCTATAACAAGAAGGCCGAATGTGTTAACAAGATTATGTTTAACCTTATAATATATACTTATTTTAGACGTGTCGCCTATTATTATGCCCACTGAAAGTGGTCATGAATCATTCCTTAGTATAACATGATGTCTGTCAGTCATTTTTTTTAAGTTCTACAATCTCTGATTCTCCAAAAATATACAATTTTATTATGCTTAGTCTTCAAAGAAATAAAGTAAATAGTACATGTTATTATTTAATTTATATACTTAGAGTATTTATAGTATTTAATTTAATACTATAAAAAACTAATCAATTGCATTCCTTCTGTTTATATACAGAGGAGGATAAATTCCGTGTTGATCGTGTTACTTTCAATGACATCGACTTTGAATTCTGCTGCTTCCAACCACTAAAAAAAAGAACACACTTATTAGATCACATGTTTATAAGAACAAGCTTAAAATACATTCATAATAAGTTAAAATATAATATTTAATAATTTTCAACCCAAACTAACTCAAACATTCTAATGTGGTTAGTATTATTAATATGCAACAGACACCAACACCAAAGAACAAAGAACGTGAACAATTCAGTAACGATTCAATTGCTTGTGTGAAAATATTTGGATTTTTCTGCTAGTTATATTCCCCTTCGTGTAGACCAACTTCTTCAATTTCATCATCGGATAATGATTTTATACCCCTTATACTTAAAAACAAGTAAGAAAGCTACAGCCGAGTGTGCTCGACTGTAAAATACCCGCTACCCATTTTGAATAAAAGAAATATATTTTGCAATATTATTCTCAAAATATACCAAAAATACTACAACAATACTAAACAAGTCAGTCGAGTGTGCTCGACTGTGAGATACCCGCTACGCATTTTGAATAAAAGCAAAATATTTTGCTAAATTATTCTCAAAATATACCAAAAATACTACAAAAATACTAAACAAGTAAGAAAGCTAAAGTCGAGTGTGCTCGACTGTGAGATGCGCGCTACCCATTTTGAATATATGCAAAATATTCCGGTATTTATTTTCAAAATATACAAAAAATGCAAAAAATACTAAAAAAAATATACCAAATTGTATATTTGGTATGTCGATATAGTGCCGTATTCAAAATATACCATAGACGGCACAATATACCAGATTGTCAGCCATAGCAACTAAGACCCCTAGTAAGTAGGCGTTTTTGCCCATACAAAAGTAATTCTTTAATAACTTCCACAATTTTTATCTGATCGCAACTAAATTTTTAGGAATCGTAACTACTATAGTTGTTATTGTATATACCAAAATTCGACTTTAGCATGTTATTTGATTTTTATGGATTTGCGGGGGCTGAAGTGGGCGTGGCAAAAATTTGAAACAAACTTGATCTGCGTGCAAACATAACAAATGCTGTCGTAAAAAACTTATAGCTCTATCTCGTATAGTCTCTAAGATCCAGTGTTTCATACGGACGGACGGACATACGGACAGACGGACATGGCTAGATCGTCTCGGCTGTTGACGCTGATCAGGAATATATATACTTTATAGGGTCTCCTTCTACCAGTTACATACATTCTACCCTATGGGTAGCGGGTATAAAAAATAAAGAACAATAATAATAACAACAAAACAATTGCCTAGCCCAGCTACAAAATTTAAGATTCAAATAGTTTTTTGTTTCTTTCGTCGGTTTCTTTAGCTCTAGAAATACTTACCTATTTGCTAATTGCTTAAGAACACTACGCTTTAGCACAAACAATATGAATATGAGAATACCCTGACCACAATTGATGTAATCAAAAAGTAAAAATATTCTTTTGAGAACGCCATCAGATTGTGCAAAATACGAAAGTATCTCGAAAGTCCAAGGAACTCCCATAACAATGAAAAGTCGGGAAAATAAACCATACCTAAAAAAAACAGGAAAAATGTACAAATTAAATTCAATTACAATTGATCGATGTTTTCATCTCTTCTTACTCCTTCCTCGACTGGACACGTTGATTGCATGATAGTCGCCCTTGAAAATTCTTCATCTCATCCATCACTTTGAAAATTCTAATCGCCTAAAAAGTAGTCAATTAGAATTTGTTATTTCAATTTCGTTAATAATAACTTATTAACTCACCGTCATGGCAAACATTGTCGTATTGAAAATAATTTGTATTGACATAGGCCCATAATAATAGAGCATTGCAGACCAATCATGGGCTGTGGGGAATTATTTATTGATTCAGAGTGAGATCAGAGTTAATCATTTAGAGTTGTTGATCTACTCACTTTTGACCCAGCAGGAGTATATTCCCACTCCTGGCATCCAAGGTAGTTCATCCATATCATTTGGATCCAAAGTGCTATCAATAATAAATATAATTAGGGTTAAAGCAGCCGCAGATGTCCAGACAATTATGCTATAGATGGTGAACCGATATGCGACTGTATAATCTTCGTTATAGTTGGTGCCCCGAAAGCTCTTCCACAAATCGAAGCTTATAACACTGAGCCAATGAAATGTCGACATTACAGTAAAGTATCCAACGTAACCTGATCGAAAAATCCTATTCTAAATAATGATTTAAGTATAAATATGCAAATATATCTTACCAATTGCTTTGCATTGCATATGCGACATACGCGAAATGTTGATGACAAGTAGCAACAAAAAAGCCACTACCAACATGAACAAGTAACAAATGAAACAAATTCCATGAAGATTTCGTAATTTTGGCAATCCCATATAGACAGTGATCGTAAAAACGGAGCAAACAATACTCAGTATAAGCACTGAAAAAAAAGGAAACTTTTCAATAACAAAAATCAAATACAAACATGAGATTAGCATACGCGTTACGCTTGGCCATATAGTTCGCGGATCTGGGCAAAATTGTGGAATCAGTTGGATCCTTGATTCGTTACCAAATCGCTGAGGCTGTAGACAATATTGATTTTTGGATCGGTGGTTACTTGAATTATCTGATACAAATAGGTATGAGATATTTCCATTCTTAAAATAAAATAATGTTATTATTGCATTGCTTTACAATTTACAGTTTCTAAACCACACCTCCAGCAGTTTCCATGTGTATTGACCGTTAATACTGATATGCTCTGAGCAAGGCACCGGAAGATCTCTTTGTATGATTAAGTCATCGGAGACTGGCATCTTCATTTCGGTGCCATCCCTCCAAACGAAATCCACAAAGCCATCAAAGTCATCTAACTCCGGAATATCCTCGCTGCATCTGCGCTCTTCGACAACGAGCTTCTGGTTCTTGGGACAACAGTATCGTATGCAAGTGCCTAAGCGACAAGCACAACCGCGCAGATGCCTTGAAACCTTCTCGGAGTCTCCGTCCATACGAATCTCGTAATCATATTCACCAGTTAGTTCCGGTGGAATTATGATATTTTGATACTTGTACGAACCATTTAGTAACTTCTGGTCTTCCGACAATCTCACTGTGTCATAGTAATCACAATCGGGTATATCGGCATTGATGCCGGTTAGAGCAATCATTAATAATAATATCCACATGGCGTATACGAAATGTTGTTCTGCAATGCTGCATGATTCAAAAAAGAATTGATAAGCAATCATAAATACATGAATATTTACCAAATCATGAGTGAGTATAACAAATGTTGATAAACTTTCTAAGAAAATACAAAATTATATATGGATGAGGATATGTGATTCAACCGACATTCTGATCCATTCTGTTTTTGTTTTAGATAAAGATTATTTATAGAAATATGGGGAATTCTCTGATGGAGTTTGTCGCATGCGACCGTCTTTATGGCGGAAAAAAACATGAACTAAAACAGTTTTAAAATTAATTGAAGGTTATTCTTAAAGGTTATTCTTAAAATTCCAAAACCATTCTTACTTTTAATTAAAGTACTAATCTAGAGCTATAAAAATAACCTTCTCTTATTTTTATACCTGCTACCCATAGGGTAGAAGCTTTGTGCCGGCAGGAAATGTATGTAACAGGTAGAAGGAGGCATCTCCGACCCTATAAAGTATATATATATTATTAATCAGCGTCAACAGTCGAGACGATCTAGCCATGCCCGGCTCAGATACTATAAGAGATAGATCTAACATTTTCAATCGACAGCATTTGTTATGATTGCACGCAGAACAAGTTTGTTTCAAATCTTTGCCACGCCCACTTCCGTCCCCGCAAATCAAAAAAATTTTGGTATATACAATAACTACTATTAAAGAAATACGTTTGTATGGGCAAACACGCCTTCTTACTAGGGGTCTTAGTTGCTTTGGCCGACAATCTGGTATATTGTGCCGTCTATGGTGTATTTTGAATGGTGCACTATATCGAAATACCAAACATACCATTTGGTATATTATTAGTATTTTTGGTATTTTCGGTATATTTTTAAAATAATACCGCAATATTTTACCTTTATTAAAAATGGGTAGCGGGTATCTCACAGTCGAGCACACTCGACTGTAACTTTCTTACTTGTTAACATTGTATCAGTTTATCTTTTTTTCCCATATGCAATTTTATTCCAGCGAATTTGTTTGTTTATAAATTCGCACTGGTATGAAGGGTACAAAATTAAGACCGGAATTACATGGAAACGATTTATATCGCTTCCCAATGCCCAACATTATCTGATCTTTCGAGCTAACGAATATTAAGAAAAACACCTTCAATTTCAAGTAACAGATTTACATGAAGTGATTTATTATTGTCGGAAAGTAGTTAACGTGCTCAGCAAGTAGTTTAAACTCGTTAAAAGTAATACGCCGGCAAACTAACTAGTTTTTTTTTTGTTGTGTGTGGTAGTTATTTATTGTCGATTACTCACAGTATTACACAGTTTTTAAATTTGTAGTATCAATGCACTAGATAGAAATTTCAAGGTTAAGATATTGAATTGTATTCACGGGAATCATCACTTCACTCTAAATTTAGGGGTGATATGGTTTCCCCTTTTGCTGATTTACTGATCAGTAAAACCGCATTGAAAAACGCGCCAAACTGGAATCACGTCTGGTCACTTCGACTGCTGGTATATAATTGAAATGCGAATAACATTCAGAACAACATCGAGTGACCAACTGATTCACGCGCTGCAACCCGATGCTGTTATCACTGCAAGTTAAATGAGACTTATCTGAATACTTACTATATACATAATATTTATATTCAGTCTTGACCCACAGCTTATAAACATAATTATTGCAATGCATATGGTCGGCTAATGAAGATATGGCTGCCTCTTAGCATTTACCGGGCTTTGTTACTTCGGTCAGTAAGTGAGTAAGTCAAGTCAAAGAACTGTATGTAAATATACATATGGGTAATTCCATGAATTCCGTCCGAGCTCTTTACAGTGAAAATAACATAAACTGAAACAATTTTAAAAATAAATGAATGTTATTCTTAAAGCTTTAGATAAGCACTATATTTAGAGTTAAGATTGATTTTAGAAACTTGTTCTGTTTTACGATAAAATATATAAATTCATTCATTTTTATAACCGGTACCCATAGGGTAAAAGGGTATTATAACTTTGTGCCGGAAGGAAACGTATGTAACAGGTAGAAGGAGGCATCTCCGCCCCTATAAAGTAAATATATTCTTGATCAGCGTCAACAGCCGAGACGATCTAGCCAAGTCCGTGTGTGTGTCTGTCCGTCCGTCCGTATGAAACATTGGATCTCAGAGACTATAAGAGATAGAGCTATATATTATTTTTATAATATAATAATTTCGACAGTATTTGTTATGTTTGCACGCAGATCAAATTTGTTTCAATTTTTTGGCACGCCCACTTCCGCCCCCGTAAATCAAAAATCGAATAACAAGCGTAATTTTAAAGCTAGAGTTGTTTGGTATATACAATAACTACTACAGTAGTTATTATTCCTCAAAATTTGGTTGCCATCAGATAAAAATTGTGGAAGTTATTAAAGAAATACTTTTGTATGGGCAAAATCGCCTACTTACTAGGGGTCTTAGTTGCCTTGGCTGGCAATCTGGTATATTGTGCCGTCTATGGTATATTTTGAATACGATATACCAAATATACCATTCGGTATATTTTTAGTATTTTTGCAGTATAATAGGTATATTTTGGGAAAAATACCGTAAAATATATTTCTTTTATTCAAAATGGGTTGCGGGTATCTCACAGTCGAGCACACTCGACTGTAACTTTCTTACTTGTTTAAGTTGCTGAAAGAAATAGTATAAATCAGGTGTGTTTAATTAAATATTTGTAATTTAATTCGCATTGTTCTTTCATTGTTTGATAAATGTTCTTAAATAAATTATATTTAACATAAGTCCACATATAATATATTCTTTGCTGTACAATCTTTTATTTCAAACATTTATTTCTGCTGTATAAAAAATGCCACTTTGGCTTTAAATCGAAATATGTATGTTATATCCCAGTTGTGTAACATTTGGTATCTAGCATCTCTCTCTAACATAATTAAGCAGCTGCGTGTTGGCGTTGTCGGATTCAGTTTCAGGTTTCAGGTTTAAGAGCGCCATAAAGTTCGGGACATGCTTATCAAAAGTGTTTTGTTTGCACTTTTTAATTTAGTGCAGTTTAGCTGCCAAATCAAATTGCGATAAGAAACGCATAAAACTTGGCCTCCACTCGATTCGACTTCGAGTTCGCTTCGACTTGGTATCGACTTCACTTTGCTTGGGTTCCATGTGTGCTTCGCCAAACTAAGCCAAGTGCAATAATTCAAAGAGTATTCCGCTTCCCCTCCTCACTCTTTGTTTCACAGTCTCAACCACCCTCAAGAGAAGAGAGAGAGCAAAGGAAAGTCTCGCAGTTGGATTTATTTTTTAAAATGCCGCAGGGATCGATTATTACCGTTCAAATTCGCATAAAACGTGCGAGTTGCCAAAGCGATTTTAAACTCGTCGTAGACAGACGACAGTGTTTGGCATTTGGATTGAAAATTGGCATAGAAAGAAAAAGAAAACAGAGGCAATCGCAATTGGAATCGCAAAACGACAATCGACAACCGTAGTGAGCATATGTGCTCCTATGGGAAGGGATCTAGAATCTAGAGTATAGAAGTAGAAGTATATATTCTTTTGGGGGTAGGCAATAATTTAAGGAATTTGAAGTCAATTCAAAGTCGCATTGAATTCTTTGCACAGTCTGCGAATTCGCGATATGAATCTCAATAAAAATGCATTTAAAATGTTGACAAAAGGATCTGAGTACACTTCATTTTCTCTTCAATTGCCTCAGCTTACTTTCCAGGGCCCAGAAAAAAGGTTTTGCACGCAATTCGGCCGTAACTCAACTACAGCTGAGTCCGCAACCTGTTCATAAATTTCCAAATTATTCAAATACTTAATTTAAAACGAATTTTCCCAAAACATATTGCACAATTGAGACTTGTGAATATGGCACAAGAAAATAAAGATTTCTTATCCAAAAAAGGTCTTTCTTATGGCGCCTACTGGAACAGTTAAGATCTGTGTAGTTGCGATTATTATGATGGCATTGTTAATATTATGACACTTATTATAAGGCTGAGAATCTCATGCTGTGAGAACATCTTGTACAGTTAGCCACCGAATGATGATTTTCTGAGAAAGGTCAACTGCACACAAAATAATGTCATAAAATTCAGTCCAAATGAAATGTCCAGAGACACCTGCCAGAGAAAGGAACAGAAGAGAGAGGGGAAAAGAGAATATACCTGAACAGCAAGGTAACAAGTTCCTTGAGCAGTTGATTAAAGTTGATCGACTGAACTGAATCTCATTTGTGATTCAGTTTTGCAAGATGACAACATCAAAGTCGATAGTGGAGAGTCAAAGTCAGTGGAAAACTTGTTCGATGGATGGTTGGATGGTTGCAAGTGCTGGGTAATTATGTTGAACAATGAGCAACAATTCCAGTTGCAGCAGTTCCAATTAGTCACATTACACGACCAAAGGCAAAAACATGTCCCGCACCATAAATGGTCAATAGAATGATACAACCCACAGCAAACGGCGAACAGCAAACAGCGACAACAACAACAACAGATAAACACAGGTAAAACTGATTGAATTGAAGATGAACATGAAGGTGAAGAGCAAGAAGAAGTCACAGGCAAAACTTCAGTTAAAGTTTTTAACATTGGACTAAAGAGTTTCTTAAAAAAATGATGTAACTTTTGGGTTATTTTCAAAACTAAAGTAAAATAAATTTCCATTGAATATAATTCTACATTTTATATTTATACTTCGAATGCTGTCTTTAAAAGCATTGTCAGATATATTAAAATAATCAGTTAATAACTAGACTTTTAATATAGAACGAATGAAATTTTTGCATTAATTTCCTAATTCCGAATCTGAAATTAAATTTAAAAGATAAATTCATGTTTCTTACATTTTTTTTCTACATTTTTTTCAACTGTTTATGAAATTTTGTAATATAAGTTAAGTTCACTTACGAAATATTCATATATTGAAAATTAGGTTTAAGAATAAAAATATATATGTACATATATATATGTCATATATATCACTTCTCTACTATTCACAAATATAAGTAAGTTCTCAATGTTTACTGCTATATTTTCTTCAGATTATGATTTCCCAATCACATAGATAAAACACCTCGATCACAATCCAGCTAATGCCATTTGACAAGCATTATGACAGTTTATTAGCCCCGCTGTTGGTGATGATGACGATGATTGGCAGTCAGACTGGATCCATAGCGATCCAAATGCAGTTCGTCTCACTAATTGAATGCAATTAAAAAGGAAATTAAAATTTAAATTACAGAGCTGCGGCTAGGCACGTGTCCATCGCTGGACGCCAGTTTTAGACGATCCCTCCTTCTCTGTCTCCCGACTTTGTCTCTGTCTCCGTCTCGGTCTGGCAAAGAGAATCCCTAGATGGTTCGATCACGCCAATCAGCTTATAAGGATGCCAGCGATCATACGTGGAATTCTATTTTAATTTATGGAAACTCTCTAGCCGCCCCAACGTACGCACTTTCAGCCCAATTTGGCCAACAATTGAAATGGAGCTACTTCGATGTTACGATGCAGATCGTGATTGATAACTCTGAAGAGTTATCTTGTAGGATCTGCTCATTAAAGTTTGCTGTTTAGCTTATCTATACAAGATATCAAGAGAATGTAGAATGCGTTCTGCATTCTCGCTCTTTAAGGAAGTTTCTCCATAATAGACTCATTAGGCGAAAACCACATCCTGAACCTGACTATGAATTTTGCTTAAATTAAGTAGATAGTTCCTATGGAGTTATATCTCAAGATCCGTGCATCTGAATCCAATATCGATAGTGTGTTTTTAAGCAGCTTTCGTTGAACTCAGCGTTTGCAGGATCAGTTCATTATGCATAGCATATCTGTAAACTATCATGAAATCAAATTACATTATAGCCTTGTAAAGTGTATTTTGTTTTTTTTTTTATAATTCTTATGCAGTTTCCCGAAACTAACCTCATTACACTAAAATCAAATCCAGAACCTCACCATGAATTTTCCTTAAGATATAAGATATAGGAAGACTTATGGACTTACATCTCATATCGATAGGGTTTTGTTGACACGTTTCCATTGAAATCGGCAATAAAAGAATGAACTATCATTACAATTTATTATTAAGTTATATCTTCCACTCCATTCAATTTCCCAAAACTAACCTCATCATACTAAAGCCACATCCTGAACCTCACTATGAATTTCCTTTAAATTCAGCAGATAGTTACTTTAACTTCATATCTGAAGATTCGTTCACCTAAATCACACTTCGATAGTGTTTTATTAACTCCGTTTCCGCTGCCACTGTTGATGATCTAAACTTTGGTAACATATATCAGAGATCTTTTACCTGCCTGCAAGCAAATTTCTGATGAATGAAAACATCTCTTTTGGGCGCGACAATTAACAAGTCTAGGGAACAGCTCAGCTCTCTTGGCTAACGATGATGGTTTCATGTTGATTCCACTTTGATTTCAATCTTGTCTCAGCACGCGCTCTGAATTTCACCTACCGAAAAAACCAAAGAAACGAGAAAAAAAAAAGTTTTTCATTCACTTTTCTCGAGATTTCAATTACTCCCGCACCTTTTTCGACTCCTTCTCTTAATTTCTATCTTAAATTCTGTTTCATTTATGATGCGTCTTTCTCTCTGCGTTTTTTATTTGACTTTTTTTTTCTGTTGTTATTTCTGAGATGCTATCAACTTCCATAGCAAATAGCGCGACGTTGCACGTGCCTCAAATTTTAAAATACTCGCTTGGATTTTATGAATGAAACAACGTGAGGCGCAAAACTCTTTGGGATACCTTTAAATACAAATTTCATTAATACAAAACCACTCGGAGCGTTGAAGTTATCAAACAGGAAACTGCGTTCGTCTTCTTCTAACTAACTCGTAGTTGTCCTTCTCCTTCATCTTCTTCCTCTCATCCCCTTTCCTACCCTGACTCTTTGCTTGTATCTCAGCTTCTCGGCTATGATTTATTACTGCCAATAAATTGAGTTCCCTGTGTGTATTGCTTGCTTTATTTCACGCTCTAATTTTTTTGATAAAAGCTACAGCATTTCTGGTAGCAGATGGAAAACTCCCAACACAACTTACAACATACGTACATATTCATGCAACACATACAACAAGCATTTGCCACACGCATTATTTCTGCATAATTTTCCAATATTTTATATGACAGCCATAAAAATTGTCAGCACAATTAGAAGCAGGTTGCAAATTATCCAATGCCACTTGTTTCCTGATACAGCCTGCTATCGATATATCATAAAGTGGAGCGAATTCTTTCTTGTCTGGAATAACGAGTGCAAATAAATTTGAAAAATTTCTGCGAATTTTTTTCGACTTAAGTGAGTTTTTGGTAAAGTCGTATGCGAATTTCATTGAATTGTATTTTTGTATTTCTTAATTTAAATTGGCATGTTATTAATGGCAATAAGTTTATAAATGTGCTGCTTTAGAAGAACTCGTTTTCGAAGCAGGCAAGAAAGAACTCGTCTCAAAATTAATTTATGTTTTAATGAACTTGTATTTAAAGTATTTTATATTTAATAAACTGATGTTTATGCTAATATTATTTTATTTTACATTTAATTACTAATATTTACGAAATTTATTCTTTTTTTATAGGATTTAATTCATTTAATTTCTTTACCATCATAATTTTATGTTTTAAGGAATTCATTCCAATGAACTAATTTCCCTTTTCTTCGATTCCTTTCTTTAGCCACTGTACTTTATGATTAACACTTTTCTCCTTAGTTGATTTATAATCTTTAATTACTTCAACATTAGTAATAGTTCTCTATTAAAGAATGCCAAAATATATTCACTAGTGTATTACTTTAATATACTTTTAATTACTGATAATAGTGAAAACTAAATTATATTAAATTTCCTCTCAAATTGTATTTAATCTTTATTTACTTTTTCATTTACATAACTTGTATATGTATATTAAAATATGTTCATGGTTGAATTATTTTATTATACTTTTAATTACTAATATTCGGAAAAATAATAACTCATTTCTAGAATTGTGTTCATTTCTTATCTGCTCATATAATCTTTTGTTCTTAGGACATTCCTCTTAGAAAACCAAGTTCCCACTCAGTGTTTATTTAATCTTAATTTTCTTTTTTATTTATTCTTTATATGCCAAAATTTTTTTTCACTTGCGTTATTATACTTTAATTAAAATACTTATAATACGAAAATAAAATTATTTATTCCAGAAGGCTTTCAATTCCTTTCTTTTCTTTAGTTAGTATAATCTATTCTCTGGACATTCCTCGTAATAAACGAAGTTCCCTCTTTGAGTTTATTTAATTATGATTTCCTTCAACATTTATAATATGACAAAATATCTTTTTGCTTGCATTCTTTAATTTCTCTAGTTAGTATAATCTATTCTCAGGACATTCCTCTCAATAAACTAAGTTCCCTCACAGAGTTTATTTGGTCTTTGTTTCCATCGTTTATTAAAATATGCTAAAATATGATTATGTTTATCTTGTTTGGCTGCTAATCAAGCGGACCAAAAAGGGTTGCCAGAGAGTGGAAGAAGAGAGAGCGAGTCGTGTGTTCGCATATTACCCGAGCATAATATCGTTCTCTGGGGAGCATTAAGCGCTCTAATGCTGCTCTCATTTCGAACAATGTGAACCATCATAACTCATCTCGAACAAAGGTCATTTGTTATGTTCCAGCTGAAATCGCCCCAAAAACTCAACTTTGGCCCGTGACGAAAGTGTCGCATATTTGAGCCAAGTTCCCAGAGACATGTGTGGAGAAGTTTTGTGGAAGGGAATTGTTCTGGACTAGTTCTGGGGTTAGATACCAATATGCAATCGCCGTTGACAAATGACGTGACCAAGAAATGAAATTCTGTGATTTATCAAAAGTCAAAAATTATAAAAATTTTGCAACGCTTTGCGAAAAGAGATCTGTGAAAATTAATGATTGTCATTTTGCAGTGAAGAAGGAAAAAGAGTTTAACATTGGATTTCATTCTATTTTTTTTTTGCTCTGGTTCAATGCACCGTTAGACATGTATGTGGGCGTTCGAAGCGAGGGGGCGTGGTAGCAGCTGTTTCAGCCGCATTTTTTTTTTTTTGCCTTGGCCTCTGTCCGCTTGGACATTCGTATCGATTTTTTAGTCAGACGCCGTCGCAAACGTGACAAGCATTGCGAATGCGATTGCAGAGGGCAAGGACGAGCTGAAGGGGATGGTGAGGGGGAGGTAAAGTGAACCTGTAAATAGACGGGATGTGTTTGGCCAAAAGTGACATTGCTTAAAGTTCAAAGTGTCTGCGAAATTAGTTCATAATTATGAAACTTTACTTGCGTCTCAAGACGTCAGACTGTCTGCACTTTGAGTACGCTTATTCATACTTGTATTCACACTCACACTCACACTAGCGTACTCGCATTCATTCTTAAGTGCGGACATGCTGCGAACATTTATCTTAATTGCCATTCAATTTGGGGGGACACCTCAGCAGGCAGCTTCTGCTTCAGCCACGCATTCAATTTGCATACACGCGATGTCGGCATTTTGCCACCAGAAGTTGCCTCCAACTTCAGCTGCAACTGCCACTGCAACTCCGCTGGTCGTGTGTCTACCAAATTCCACACACTTCTGCTTGTGGCTGCTGCAATCACCGATGCTCAATGTTTGTGCAACTAATTAACATTTTTAATGGGCAATCCTTGTAGGCATTGCAACAAACTGCTGCCTGCCTCTTGCCTCTTTCATCGCCGACAAATGAAGTGAAACAACAGTGTTAATGTCCTCCGCTAAGTGGACCAAAGCATTTGATTTAGAGCGCACTTAACAATCGCTTTACTATCTTTACTCCAGTAAGTGACAATTTAAGACCTGTTTCTACCCGGAATTATCGGAAGATTTATGTTAATTAAGTGACATTATTGAGACATTAGCTAAACTTTACTAACTGCTTATGAAGTTAATTTCCTGCTTTAAGTTTTTATTTATGTAATATGGGAAGTTAATTCTGGGAATTAAAATAAATTTGTGAATTTAATGGTGAGCACATGGGGAAGTGTTTTATTGACTTTTAATATGCACATGAACATCTATCATTTCGTTTATATAAATAAATTCAGACATTAATTTAAAGGCTTCTAAGTTAATTTTAAAGAGATAAAATAAATTAAATTTAAATTGTGCAATATTGTAGCGATTTTTGATACAGACAATAAAAACTATATTTCTAAGTTGGTTAGGATCGGATAAAAATTGTAAAAGTTATTTAAGGATTACTTCTGTAAAGCAAATAACGCGAACTGCAATCGGGGCTTTACCTGTTTTCATTGTTTTAACTGACCAATCTTGTATACTTTGATCTCTATAGTATATTTAGAATGTGGTACTTTTTCCTAAGGTATCTATCATTACAATGTTATTTAATTTTATGTTCTAAAACTCCTGAATAACTTTGTAGTTAATCTGCAATACTGTATTTCTTATTACGCTATATTTATTGTTGTTTCTTTTGATTTCTATTGATTATTTTTATATATCTTGACTCGATTTAAGATTCTTCTGTAAATTATAGAACTTTCACATTCACTTTCTCCCTGCTTTCATAGATTACTTCCGGGTTATTTTACTCTCATAGCCCAAGGCAACGGACAATCGAAATTCTCATATGTGACACCCCATTGAATGCCCTTTTACTAAATGCAGGCAATTTTTTTCTCGTTTTGGGACATAAAAAGCGGCATTAAATTCAATAAAATTGTCAGAGCTCCGCAAAAATGTCATAAGTAAATTATGCACAATAGATTTGGCTGTTGTTTGATTGACACACACGCGTCGCTGTGGCATTCGTTTGATTCGTTTGATTCACATCTAATTCACATGAAATTCGAAGCAAAAATTGAGCAGATATTTTCTCTTTTTTTTTTTTTTTGGTTGTGGTGATGCCGTGAGACTGCCACGTGTTGGGGGCGTGTGCTGGTCTATTAGGGATATGTGAGGAAGTTGTCATTGGAATGGGGATGAAAGAAAAAAGAGAAAGCGAGACGTTTCATTAGTTGATTTTGTAGAGGCTGACATTTAATAATCTTAACTAAATGGCTGGGCATTAAGTTGACAAATGTCTTAATAAGCAAAACTGCAACATTGTCACGCCAAAGAGATGCGAGTTCAACAAATTATATCGTCTGCGTCTGCTTTGGCTGATCCCCTTGAGGAACTAGGCCTCAAGGAATGCAAATAGAGTTGTTACTCTTGTCGGATGGAGTAAGGATGAGGATGACGATGATGATAAGACGACGTTCGACCAAGTGTAAGACTATGAATAATAAAAAGGGTTAAATTAGCATTTTCACATTTATTTGAGCGATGACATGCCCAGATACAACTTATAGAGAGACGCCCATATAGCGAAAAGGGTTATGCCTCTGTTCTCAGTCCTCGGAATTTATTAGCGAACCAAAACGCGGGGCGCAACGCGTGCGGCGGCAATGATGAGGCGTGTTAGCCTTAGTTTGGGGTGAGCTACAGGGAGAGAGGGAGAGAGGGGGAAGAACGAGTTAAGAAATTGCCAAAGCAATTTCCGATGACACACATGAAAGACCGACGCTGCATCAAATCACCAGCAAGCGAGCTGAGCAGGAAGAACAGCCTCGAGACGGAAGCCAAGGACAGCTTAAAGTTGGAGTTGCAGGCGCCAAGGCGTTGGTGTGAACAGATTATTTGATTAGAAAGCATAACTAGACAATTGCGAGATGAAAGCAACGCCATGGATGCTGATAAGAAGAGATTATGCGACAAAGCATGCAGGAAATGAGAGTTATACTTATGAATAAGCGAAAAGGAAACTCAAGAAGTTTACGACACTCCCATAAAATGTATTTAAGTAAGTAAGTAAGCTAAAAAAAAAGAGTAAACCATTTTAACAATGGATCCGAGGAAATATTTTAGGTTAACTAAAAAGACAAAACAGAGGATAGAACATAATTTAAAGCCCTAAATATCATTGCAAAGATTTATTAAATTGTTTGTAATAATCTTTGCATACTATTTCCTGTTCTCAGATCTCAAAACAATGCTCGCTGGGAAGAAATTTTCGTCGAATGATGAGGTGATCATTAAAACTGAGGCAAAGAAGAAATCGTACTACAAAAATGGTATTGAAAAGTTAGAGGAATCAGTGTATCACTCTTGAAAAGAATGAATAAAAAAAAAAAAATTAAAAAAATATAGAAAATAAATAATACAAAATGTAAATTCTTTAGTATGCAATAGTTAAACATTTAAAACTCTTGTGGATTTGTAATATTACACGCTAAATAAAATCTGTTTAAAGATATATAAATTAGTACAGAATATTTGAAGTAATTTATTGAAAATTTGATATTAGAGTCATAAGACAAACTGTTTATATTTATGGAATTCTTAATATATTTTATTATGTGAACAAAACGTAAGAATTTTCTAAAAACATCTCAGAAATTTTAATTATATCATTTTGAATTATATTCAATAGAATAGTCTAAGGTATGAGGAAGACATTGCAGATGAATATATATAACTACCATGGGCTTCATTAGTTAATTTCTCATAGTGATACAAAAGTCGTTAAAACTAAGCAAAGACTATGATAACTAAAGAAAGATCCCTCACAGACAACTACCTATTGAGGTATACAGGAAAAAATCAGAACCTCTAAACTTGATTCAGTCTCTGTTTTTGGGCTGACATTTATGTTGGTTCGCCTCACTCCTTGCACGCGTTAAACATGCAGAAAAATGTAAAAAATTTGATTTAATTTATCGAGAGATACTTTCGTTGAGTTGAGATGCGATTCGATTCGATTCAATGCGAGTCGAGTTTGCTTCGATGTGATTTGATTCACCTGCAGTTGCCCGTTGACCGATCTCTGCCTGCGCCAACAAACTGAAACACAGCCGGGAACAGAAGTTGAATACACGCTTTTAGCGTTCGACAAAAGTAGCGCAAAAGGGCCCAAAAGACATCGCAGACATTGAAACAAAAAAACGGGCGCAGAAAACATATTTGAGTGTTTTTCTTAAGCGACGCCAACTAAAAAGCATTTTATACCACGAGTACAAGAAATTCCGCGCATATTTTGCAATTTGAAATGTTCCCTTCAAGAAAAAACAAAAACACAAAAAACAGACCCAAAATCAATCAGACAAAAGTAAGCAAAAGTAAAACTGCAACTCGTTCTGAACTGTGACGATTCTCTTATGTGTCTCGATTGCCAAACAGAGCAAAAAGAGAGAGAACTTTACTTTTCTTCGAGCTCATTACGAACCGAAAACTTAACCCTAATAAAGTACAAATGGGACCAATTCCATTTCATTTACGTGGAAATCTCAGCCGAAAATGCAAATGCAAATTACACATGAGGGCCTCAGATAAAAGCACTCTGAGCCATAAAATATGTCATATTTTAACAAAATGTTGCAGCACAATTACAATAAACCCATTCGCCATGCTTCCACACTCCATTCCCATTCCCCATCTCTCCGCTGCTCCTTTCTAGCTTCTCATATGGGACACACACACAAAATATCCGTGTGCTGGATAAGTAGCAAGGACAATAATGTCGACGGTGCGTTGCCTGCAATTAACCGCAAAATTCAGGGGGAGAAGGAGTTGCTTCTCTGTCTGGGAAACAATTTCAAAAGTTACATTATCTATTAGTCCATAAATGTAGATGAACAGATAACGAATAGGACTTTGTAAGTTATTTTAAGGAGGTTTGTGTTCTGAGAGCAGAGTTTGTACAGTGGCAATTACATTAGGTGGTCAAATATTTGCTGGAATTAAACACACTTATGAATTAAAAGAAAACTTAGGGCAAATAGGATTACATTTTAAAGTTCAACCGCAACAAATTAGATTATAATTATTTAATATTTATATTAAATTGAAAAGTACACCCAGAAAACTTAAGTGCAGTCAAAAGGTTATTTAAGAATTTTAGTAACACGGAGTAAAAGCCGAAAAGATGATAAAGATAGGAGAAGGACAGAGAGAACAAGACTTTTTGGACCTTTCATACAATTTTCATGTACATATGTATATGATCCAAAGAAGCGAAAGAAGTTGCTAGCATAAGGTTTACGAATGGAATTCAAAACATAATTACATAAAACACTATTTGCTTAACTACAACACACTTATAAGATTTCCAACTAAGATATTGAGCAATGAACGAAGCTCAACTATTATGGCTGCCAGTGAAACGTTTACGAATTAAAGGCAAAACAGAATTGTGTTAAGTCACTATGTGCTTAGCTACAACTTACTTTGAGTTGTCATGAATATAATGCTAGAAAGACAACGAAGACTAACAGTTGCTTTTGCTAGCGAAACGTTTACGAATGCGATGCAAAATAGAACCGTATAAGTAAATTATTTGCCTAAAAGTATTTCAACGGCTTTTTCTGGCAGAAAAACGTTACCGAATGCAACGAATATGAAGCAAAAAGAGAATGAAGCTTCATTGTCACTGCAGCCAGCGAAACGTTTACGAAGGCAACGCAAAGCAGAATAGCAAGTATTTGCTTAGCTGAATGTAAACCTAATTTCAATACTCACAAATGTGATTCAAAAAATAGAACGAAGCTCACCTGACATAACGTTTACAAATACGACTCAAAGTAGAATAAAGTTAAAATAATTATTCGCTCAGCTATTTTTAAACACACACGACTGAAACTATTTAATGCTCGCAATTAGTTCTAGTGAAGCGCAACGTAATGAGTTCCTCCTCAAAGTACTGTCCACAATTGGATTCCTATTTTGGCAAATCAACCCAGTTTTATTGCCCTCATTTGGCTACTATTTATATATACATATATGTATATGTATGTATGTGCATTTGTAGGTTGCTAGAGTTTTATTGCTAATGAGAGACACGTCATAAAATGAAGTTGGACAACGGCAACAAATCTCTCAATTAGTTTATACAAATTAGTTTACCGCCCGCTCGGGAATTGCGTTGAATTGCGTAATTCCCCCGACACATTCAGAGTACATAGTATAAGAGTCATATGACTCTCCCTTCGGTGGTATTTTAATTAGTTTCCTTTATGCAAAAATAATTAAATGAAATCGATAAGTAAGAGAAAATGCTGAAACCAATAAAAGAAATGCTCCAAGTCAATGTAACTTTGTAACAATTACCATAAAAAAGAGATTTGTTTGTGTTTACACAAAATACGAAGATTAATGAGGTTTTTTTTTCTGCTAGGTGAATAAATGAAAAGTTGGAAAGAGATTTAACAGGTGTCAAAGTTGAATTGGTCGTTGGAGCATTTAATTGCGTCAGCTTCAAACTTTTTTCGTTCTCTCTTCTATAATTAATATGCTAATAAAATGTCGCGTGACAGCTGAACAAGGATATGCTGACAGCGAGGATGTCTAATAAAGTGTTTGAATTGGAATTTGGGAAAAATGTTGATGCTGTCGGTAAATCATGATTATCTTTTTATTGCTCACACTTCAAGAGGGGGATGGAAGAATGCTCGACTGTCGGATTATAAAATTCCAGCAGCATTATTTCGCAGTCATAATTCGAAATGAAATTTATCATCGACATAATTAGTGGCCATAAATTAAGCCGAGGGGAGTGAAAGGCAAATATGTATGTGTGAGTGTGACCACAAGTGTGAATTATGGCCGCAGAGTCCTTTTCCACATATCCTTTGCTCCGCTGCTGTCCGCTGCGGTAAATTAAATTAAATTGTCCTTTTTCATTTCGATACACTTTCGAATCCTCTGGAGGCTAGCTGTCCACATGTTGTGCTCTCTTGCTCCCATTCTCACTCCCACACCTGCTCCATTAGGCCAATAAAGCATTCGTTTCATTGGATTACGTATGCTGATGTGAGAGAAAGAGCAAGAGAATTTGGAGCTGGAGAGAAGCTGCCGCATCCGGTTACACAAAAATGTACAACAACAATTTTTGTGGGGCAGATGAATTGCGCAAATATCGAAGGCAAGGATGTCCAACAAATTTGCCGCAAATCATTTGCACAAATTCATTTTGCAATTTTTGCCGCAGCACTAAATCATTTTGCAAAGTTTCAGCATCGACTGATTAACACCCAAAACCTGACCCTGAACTCTGTCTGGGTAATTACGATTCCCCCCACAGCAGAAATTAA
This sequence comes from Drosophila albomicans, assembly GCF_009650485.2. Taxonomy (NCBI): domain Eukaryota; kingdom Metazoa; phylum Arthropoda; class Insecta; order Diptera; family Drosophilidae; genus Drosophila; species Drosophila albomicans. The sequence goes on along the minus strand of NC_047629.2, from coordinate 42,251,738 downwards.
GTACACACACATGTGTGTATAGATAATCATTTAATCCTTGGGCAGGATTCACTATTCTTCTTCATTCTCTTCAGCATTAAGCGTTTCATGTATTATTCATTTGGAAGACTGGTGCGATATCTAGATTTAATAACCGAATGCAGCGAACCTAATGAACATCCTGTCCAGCTTTCACTTCTTCATTTGGCTTAATTCAAGCAGAAGCGATTCCCTGTCGCTGATTGTGATTGTGATGGATAAACTATCGAGACGAGTCTGACTCTGACTCTAACTCTCAGTTCTGTTTGCCATCCATCCCTTGGCTTGGATTTTCCACAATTCAATGATTTTCAATTGAAATTCTTTGCTTTTTTTGGCATTGACATCAACCACGCCTACGACAAGAACAGTTGCCAAAATCAGTGTTGCTCCTTGAATGATATGTGACAACATTGGCTGCACTTTAAGCTGCCTTCCGAATTGACTTTTTGCGTCTTTTTGAACACTGTGTCTTTGACAGCAAAGGATTGATTTGAATGGCGAGTCGAAGGGATAAGTACTGGAAATTATTAAGAAATAACTTTTAAATTGTTTGTAGAGAAAATATATAAAATAACCAAATGAAGTTTAAAATAAGTTAGTTACAGCAGAACTAAGTAAAAAATAATTTGAAAATAGAAAAAACTAAATAAATACTATTAAAATATAATATTAAATACTATAAAAAATTAATAAGTCTTACATAGTTTGTAATTCACAATTGATTTGCACAAATTAAGCATACAATAATTTGATAATATCAGAAAATATTGCGAAGTTTAAAATAAGTAGCAGCAGAAAAAAAAAATTAACTTGATAATATCAGAAAATACTTAATACTTTATAAATAAATACATACTACTAGAATACTAAATATATAATAATATAATAATAATAATAAATAACTCCCAATTAAATTGTAGAAAAAACAAGTTTAGAATAATTTTGTAATATCAGGAAATACTAAGAAATAGTTCATATTTGGTTTGTATAGAAAATCGATTTTTAAAATTACATTATAATAACTTGATAATGTTAGCAAATACTAAATACTAAATAAATGAATAAATAATACTAAAATAAAATACAAATACTAAAATATTGAGAGTATTAACTATTTTAGTATTAATAATTCTTGGCATTTAAAGAGGCTGGTAAAAATTTAAATATCCTTTAACAGTTTAGATACATAATAGTTCTAATATGAAATATTTATTCACATTCATCTATGCCACATTTTTTAACTAAAAATCAAACTTTTATTGACTTTAATCTTCTTTAAACTTTATTTCACAATCCTTTCAAACTCTTTTATATTTCACATTATTTATTGATGGAAAATCAGCAAAAGGATTTGAGAGCATTGGGAAATCATAAGGGTATTCACATAAATCTAAAATCTATAGGCAATCAGAGTGTGGTCATAACTGGAGCAAGGGGAAAGGGAAATACTATATGCTTTACTCACATGTGTATTTTATGGTGGCAAGCACCTTTGAGCAGAGTGTTGCATGCCACATGGTCTTGTTAAACAAAACCCGCAATCAGCCCACAAATTTGTTGCATTAGTGTGAAATTAAATTATTGTTTACATGTGCGTAATTATGTTTTTAGAGAGCACCCTTCATGCTTCCTACTCAACACGATACTGCCACACGTTGCAACCCTTCGCATTGTTGCATGACAATAAAAATGAAAAAAATAAAACATAGGCAGAGGAGAAGCCGACGATTGTGGTGCGTGGCGTGACCAGAGAGACACCCCTTTGAAATTCGATTTTAAAATTTGTTGCGACAACAATGAAAAAGTGTTGCAAGAGGCACGAGAGAAGAGGGTTTCTACTGACTTTCACAGCTCGATTAGATGAGGGTCAGACAAAGAGGGATTGAGAAGAGGGGAGAGAGGGGAGAGACCCATTTGCATATGGTCAGTCAGAGGTCAATTTCGAATTTTAATCGTATTCAATTTCGAGTGGATTTGTTTTTAATCCTTCTAGATTTGCCCACAAAGAAGAGTCAACAGCAGCAAGAAGGAGCTTACATAAATAACTCGCAAACATGTTGCAGCTTAATTCCGATGTTTACCTTAACTTTAAGCTGTCCTTTATCTCTGAGACTTCTCTTTAGAGCAGTTCAACCCCTCGGCGGCATTTGAAATCGGATTTATTCTTTTTAAAAGTGCCACAGGGATCGATTATTACCGTTCAAAATCGTATAAAACGTGACCGTGCCCAAGAGAGAGAAAGAGTGAGAAAGAGAAACAGAGAAGGCAATAAAATATTTTTGCAAATCTGTCAATACAAATGCAAACCATTTGAGCCTTCCACTTTAAGACTTTTCCAGTCTATTCTTTATACTACAATAAACTCCCCAATCGATTGTCGATGCGATTTTTATCGCTTCACATTTTAACAAAAGAATTCCGATTATGCTCTACAAATGGCAAAGGTGAATGTGCTTTTGTGTGACATTCACATTTTAAAAGCTAAAGTACATTTTATTGTAAGAGAAATATGACTTTTATTGCAATTTAAAAAGCAGAAATCATATATGAAATATTTAAAATACAAAATGAAAATACTAGGAATTTTAGGTAAAATAAATATACTGAAAATTTCAAAATATCTTTAATAATTCATAGCTTTAATTAAACATAGGATTTAAAGATTCAGAAAAAGGCAGGGAAAACCTTCTTAGAGCATATATTCGAAATATATTTATGTTAAACGCAAAAGCTCTATAGCTTTTCATATTAACAAAATGATTCCTGTACTTTAAAAAAGAAATATTAGAGAAGTTGGAGATTATGTTAACAATATATTTAATTTCATCGCTTTACATTTTAATAAAATTCTTCTACTACTTTATAACACTCTACAAATCTTAAAGCAGAAATTATTTGTAAAATATTTATATAACAAAATTAAATTACAGACTGAATATATTTATAAATTTATAGTGTAAATAACTTAAGATTTAGAGAATCAGAAAAAGAATGAGTAAAACTTCATAGAATAATATTCTAAATAAATTGTAGTTTGTTGTTATTATAGACAATTTAATCAAATATTCCTTGCCCATCGACTATCAACTGTAATATATGTATCTAAGAACTTAATGCAAAGCATAAATTTAGTTTTAATCTCTAAACTTCTCCAGCGATGATGTCAACACTTTGACCAAGCAAGAAAATAAATATAAATTCCAGTTGGACTTTCATTACAAATATTTGCAGAAAACTAAGCCAAGAGAAGCGAACTGCTCTAATGAAGTAATTTATATGAAAATCATGGATTAATATCAGACTCTGACTTTAAGGGTGACCATTAAACTGTCGCCAAAGAACTCAGTCAAGTTGAGAAGCGTGCTTGACCCCTCCTCGAGTGTGGGTTACAAGGGTCACATTCAATTGAACAAGTACTTCTATCAAATAGTATATTGACTAAAGTCGAAATTAGCGCATATCTAATGCCAAAATATTGTATCTTTAACATCTGGGAAAAGAGAGAATGAAGCCAGTTTGTAATTAACATGCTACAATTCTGGTTCAAAAGATATTTTGCCAAGTTCATGGAGCGTCAACTTTCAGGTCGAATGAGCAGCGGCGCAACATTGTTGCCACACTTAAATTTGCATAATCAAAATCAAAAACATCATTTCCATTCCGATTGCGCCGTGTTCACAGAGTCCTGTCTCACTTCCTGCCAGCCTGCCAGCGTGTCCTGTCAATATGCCCAACACACTTAGCCACTTGGAAGCCGCAGTCGGCTTTTAAAATTATGCAAATTCAATTTGGCGACACTTTCCCTTCTCCTTTGCCAGTTCCAACCCCGCAGCCATAAATTCGAGTAACTGTATTAATATAATTGGTGGATGCGCCCTCAGGGGGGAGAGAAGAAGTAGAAGGCAGCTCTTAAAATTAGATTTACTTCCATTCAAAAGAAGAGTACCCGTTGTTCTCCATCCCCCAAAACTTTATTTTCTTTACTTTGTTATCCTAAGCAAGTGAAGCTCAACTTTAAGTCGAAGTTGAGCTTTGAAATATTCTCCATTTAACATTTGAACCGTCATAATTTAAACTCATATCTTATCTGTTCTACTTGGCAATATTTCTATTTATCCTCAAGCATTATTCATGTTTAGTATTTCGGACTTGCAAATCGTTTTATTATTCAACCCAATTGCAGTGCACACAGTGAGTGAACTCCTCTATCCCTATAAATAATTAATTTAGATGCTTGTTTTGTCTTTGCTTCGGCTTATTTATGGCTCCAGCTCCACTTGTGGGACCAAAGCTTAACTGTTGCTTCCGCAGCCAGCGAAGGAGATTTGTGGTCACCAAGCTGTGGGAGCAAGTCATGATTCACTCAGCTAGCGCCATTTAGATATGAGATTAGATTTTATTGCCTTGCCCAACTATGGAGTTGTATATGGAGGGAGAGAAAGCTGGTAATCCAGTTGCTAATATTGGTGTGATTGTAGTCCAGGTGTAGGCCACAGATACAGAATCTTAAAAAATGTTGTAATATTTATGCACTTTTATGTCATAATATATGTAGGTAGCGCTTTATATTACGATTTTATAATTCATTGAGAAGGAATTTATCTAGATAATAATTAGCTCTTTAAAAATGTTAGAATATATTTAATTGTTTATAGAAGAACTGTATCCTAAACAAAATGTTCATTCATTACAAACAATTTTGGGTTTTATTTTCCGAATTTTTATTTTCAACTAACAAATGACTTTTCTTATTCTTTTTATTCTAACTTCTAATATTAAAATAAACATAATATCTATTATATTTTGGAATCTTATTTATAAATATCTTATCAAATATAATCTATTATTATAATAGATACATATATTATGTTAGCTTTATCTATTATATTTTGGTATCTTCTATATAAATATATTATTACACTTGGAGTCTTCACAGAATCATTTGAGTGCAGCAGTACCACACTTTTTAAACAGTTCCTTAAAGAACTAAGAGCTCAAGTGCCTTTTACTTTTCTTTCCTTTTAATCTGCCAAGATATTTCTTAAAGTCCTGCCATGTTAACTTGCTTTTCTGGCAGCTTCTCGCAGGGCAGCTCACATGGATTGGCATTGGCATTCCATTGATGTGCGTCGGATAATGCGTTTATGGGATCTTGCAGCCGTTAACTGTCCATAAAAATGCACATTATTGTAATGTTGCATTGTCGCCTCGATGGCACTTTGAGCCTGGCAAACGACAGGACGTCCATTTCGTCCATTTCGGCGCTCTGAACTACCTTCTTCTTCCACTCCATCCACAAATAGCACTAATCTTTCGCTGTTGTTGGCTGTTTGCCTGGACAACGTAAGATGTCCTGCTGGTGGCAGGACTGTTTAAATGTTTGACTGGATTAACGTGTGGCACGATTTCTATCATCGAATGGCATTCGATTGGAATGCCTTTTGGCAGCGAGTGAACTGCAAAGTGCGCCTCAAGGTATGCAATGGAAATTGTCATTGGCAATTGCGAGTTTCGAGTCCTTTGACTTTAACTGACCTCCGCTCCACCCTTAGTTGAGCCATCCTCCATTAGAAGAGTGCCACCCAACAAAAAATAAGTATAAGTATAAAACCATTGCAAATCTCGTTAGCCAGCTTTGCGCCCCTCATTTGAAGAAGTTCATAAAGAGGCCGCAAATGTCAGCAATAAAAAGATAATCATGATTTACAGCCAGTCTCAATATGTAGCATGGAATGTCAGTCAGTCAAACATGCCAAGCACTTTATTGCACAACATTCCACATTCTGCAATGGGGGAGTAAGAGAAAAGAGAGAGAGAGAGAGAGAGAGAGAGAGAGAGAGAGAGAGGGAGGGAGAGACTGGCTGTCAAAAGTTCTTGTTCGGCTGTCATGAGATATTTTATTAGCATATTAATTATAGCCAGGTCCTGACACGCCCAATTAAATGCCACAGCGAGGCATTTAAACTTTGACACCTGACAACAGCCACAGAGAGTGAACGAAAGAGAGAGAGAGAGCGAGTGTGTGTGGGAGTGAGCTAGCATTCGATGCTCCATTAATCTTGCTTCGAGTTCGCTGCAAATAAATCGCTTTTTTATGTTAATTGAACTGCGCCTTGTTTGCTTTTATTGTTTTCGACAGTTTTACAAGCAAAATACAACAACGCAAAACATCAGAAAATAAAAGAAAAGACAAACAGCTAATTTGCCATTTGCAAACGTTTAACTTTTGATTGCATTTAAGGCTGCAATAGAGACTTCAAAGTTCTATTAGAACTGATGGACTTTGCTAGCCACTGTGATGATGAAAAATAAGTTACATTTTTTTGTTCTACTACTTTTCTTAAGATACTACCCATTTTTAATAACAGCAAAGCAGTGTGACATTATTCTTAGAATATACAAAAAAAAATTACTTAATACAAAAAGCTTTTTCTGATATATATTACACAAATAAAATATACCATAGAGTTGAATATTGAAATGTAATTTTATGCCTATTTCTTACTAGTTGTAAGAAATAAGTTTTATTTACAATATTATCTTCACAATTTATTTTCAATTTCGAGTTAAAAAAAAATGCCTCATTCTTGTTATGTTTAATAACCAGCTCTTGTTGGGCTATATTCTTTTCTTAGTAATAAAGGTTTGCTTTATTTAATTTTTCTTAAGCTGATTTTAAGTTGGATTTTCTTTCTCTGTTTACTTTCTTTATCTATTTGTAGCTAGAATAAAGTCTTATTATTTTAATTGATATTATTTTCTATTTATTTTCTATTTTCTTTATTTATTTTTGAATTGAAGCTTAATTTAACGCCTTATTCTTTAAATATTCCTTAACTTGCTTTATTTTCAGTATTCATGAGCTTTATTTCCTTGTGTTTTTTAATTTATTTTTAAAGTACAGTTTGATTCTATGCTTCATTCTGGAAATGTTCAATAACTAACTTTAGTTACTTTAGAATACAATTTTATTTTCCGTTAATATGAGCTTATTTTAAACCTGGCTACATTTGGAGAAAATCCAAGTGAAGTCAGCATAATAGGATTTGTCAGTCCACTACGAAGACCAAAGGACTTCTCCGCTGTCCTGCTGAGGAGAGAGGGTTGCTCAGCTTGCCTCCCGATCGACCTTGATTAACGCCAGACAAATATTATCTTTCACACATGAGAAGAACACCCAAAGAAAAAACTGCAACTAAACTGAAACGAAAACGGAACTCAACTCAACTGAACTGAAACTGAGTATTTTGTTGTGTGAGTTTTATTTATTGGATTTCGTTCAATTGCAAAAGGAATTTGGCAACGAGGTCCCAGGACGATTACAAGGAATGTCCATCAAAAGGCGAGCGGGCAGGCAGGGAGGGAGGTGGAAGAGAGACTGCTTGGTTGGCCAAGCAGGCGCATAAATTATCCTTTTCTTTACTTTTTTTTGTTTTCTTTTGCAGCTTTGGCAAGTGTGAAAATGTGAAAATGTGCTCAGACAAGTGCAAAATAATGATATGCAATCCAATTTACTTGGACCCGGACATGAACTTGGACACTTCACAGCGGAAGTTGCACATTCATCACTTTTGTGATGGACTCCATCCAGCCAGGATATGGAATGATGTCCCTTTTTATACCGGCTACTTATAGGGTAGAAGGGTATTACTATATAACATTGTGCCGGCAGGAAATGTGGAAGGCAGAAGTTTGCATCTCCGTCCATATAAAGTATATATATTCGGTATATTTTAGTATTTTTTGGTATATTATATTTAAATTGGCATCTCCCGCCTTATAAAGTTTATATATTCTTCGGTATAGTTTAGTATTTTTTTGATATATTTTATGTTTATTGAAATCTCCCGGTCTATAAAGTATAAAGTTATATATATATGTAGATTCTTCGGTATATTTTAAAATATGTAGTAAATTCATCGATATGTTTTAGTATATTATTTTGGTATAAATTTTAATTGACATCTCCGACCCTATAAATTAAAAATATTCGTTGGTATATTTTAGTATTTTGTTTGGTATAGTGTTTTAGTATATTTTCTAGACTAGTATTATTTTGGTATATTTTTATTAAAAATGGGTTGAGTATACTCGACTAGTCTAGGTTCGGTTTATTATTTTGGTATATTTTATTTTATTGACATCTTTCGTTCTATAAAGTATACATATTTTGTATTTTTTCAGTACAATATTATGGTATAATTTCATTAAAAATGGGTAGCGGGTATCCCACAGTCGAGCATTATTATTTTTTGGTTCATTATTTTGGTATAATTTTATTGAAAATGTGTAGATGGCATCTCACAGTCGAGCACACTCGGCTAGTATATATTCAGTATATTAATTTGGTATATTTTATTTTATTGAAAAAGAGTAGCGATCACTATCGACCAGTATTATTTTGGTATATTATTTTAGTCCATTTTTTATTAAAAATAGGTAGCAGGTATCTTACGGTCGAGCACACTCGATTGTAGCTTTCTTGCTTGATTTTTTTGTATCCCGTTTGGGCCAAGTGTCAATTTGCAAAGCATTAACTTGAGTTGAACGCGCTTTTTATTTGCCACGACAGGACATGGCAGCCTCAAAGGATAAGCGACTGTGAGTGTGTGTGTGTGGATGTATTTGTATTTGTGTGGTGTTGTATGTGTGTGTGTGTGTGCCTATTTGTGTGGAAACTTGTGCAGTAAATGTTTTCACGCCACTCTCCGGGAATGGGTTAATTACAGACATCGTTATCTGTCCCATATGAGAACAACCGAGTCCTGAATCCTGAATCTTGAATCCTTTGCCATGGCGAATGCGTTTATTGTAATTGTGCGCTGCAACATTTGGCTAAAATATGACATATTTTATGGCTCACTGTTGTGGCTTATCTGAGCACTCATAAGTGTTGTTCTTGGCTCCTTTAAATTTGCATAATGAAATAGAATTGGTCCCATTTGTACTTTATTTGGGCTAAAGTTTCGTTGCGTTATTATCACAGATAATGTGTGGCATGTTCTATTAAAGATTTCTCTTAACTTTTCTTAATTTCTATTCTGATTTTATTTTCATTCATTTGCTCACTTTGTAACGAATTCTAATTGAGTTTTTTTCGACTTTTCTGCTTTAATTTATCGCATTTACAATTTCATTTCGTTGCATTTGTTCTGAAATGAAAAACATTTTTCACTCCATAAAATGCATCGTAAAATCATCCACCTGTGAGTTACACAGTTCACAACAAAAAAAAGTAAACCAACAAAAAAATTTGAGGAAAATCCCCCAAAAAAAAGTGCGACACAAAAGGAAAAAAAAAACTTTGTCCAGCCCCCTTTAGGAAAATTTGCATAGGAAAATCGTAAAAATGTTCCTTCTCTCGTTTTTTATGTGCAATTTCAGGCGTGACGAAGCGAAAACTCCACGCAACGAAGGAGTTAAGTGAGAGATGAGAACAACTTTTCCAAAGAAGTGCCGCAAACGCAAAGCCTGCACGCAATTACAGGACGAAATTAGTTAATCCTGCAATGCGCGAAACGTGCTGAAATTTGTGTAAGACACACTTAAGAAGTTGATAGGAATTCTTTTCGGGTGTGAAAGGGGGTGAGGTGATCGTAAATTTATTAAAATTAAACTTCAAAAGCAATAATAAAGCAAATAATGAGGTGATGGCAAAAACATATTAAAGAAATTATGGAATTTCCTGAATTTTAATAAAAAATATTTAGGAATATTTAATTTAAATTTGCAGTCAAAGTCTTTGTCGCTTTAGATGTTGTCTTGTAAATTGTTAAATGATTTCTGAGCATTATTTTAAGTGTAAATTGTTACATGATTTGGAAGTTTTAAGTACATAAACACAAAGAATGAAAAACGGCTGCAATAAAACATTCTATTCTTGTTTCATTTATGAGCGTCTTTGAATCCATTTTTAATAAAAGACTAATTAAAAAAAAATTGTCTTAACTAAGTTCGTTTCTATGCTCTTAGCAGCTTTAATATTTGCATATCATGGAAAAGATATCGAAGTTTCTATATTGGTAATTTAATATTAGAATTTTTCCTAAAATGCAAGATGATTTTTTATTTGTTTGCAATTGTATTGATTTTAAATACATTTTTACTAAAGCATCGAGCATCAAAGTCTAAGATACGTTCCTTTTCATTTACGAATTTGCTTTTTACCAACAATTGAATTTTTTTTATAAAAATGATGAATGCATTTTTGTGTTTTTTTCGAAAATATTCAATGTTCAGAAGTTTTGAATTTTTCTATATCACATTCATTGTCAAAAATACAAAATTACTTTCAGCATCTAAACTTTTTCCATATTTTGTAAAAAAAATACCCAAAATGTTCTTTGAAAATGTTTTGTTAAGTTTCTTGTTGATTTTAGTCTTTGGCTATGATCTTTGCTTTTTGCATGTCATATGAGAAATGGCCAATTCTCAATATTATATGATAATTGAATGTTATAATTTTGCTAGCTTGATTCCATTATCAACAAAGTCTCTTATATTTATGTTACTTGAAATTGGATTCCAGTAATTTCAGTTCAATAGGTTTCTCCCAACCTTTTCCGTAATTTTATATAGCGATTAAAGAAAGCGAGTTTTCATTTAGAAATTATTTTAGAAATTTTCAGCAGTCTAGAATTATTTTACATATGTATAACAAAATGTTAGTCTATATTTAGTAGCAATATTTATATAAATTTACTTTTACATACAGAATTGTCATACATATTAATAAAAGTTTACCCAGGTTTTTAAATTTGACCTATAATACGAGCATTGAATGTTAGGACTGAGTTTCCTTCCATTCGATGAGTTTCCCCTAAACTTGATGCTGTTTAATACAGCAATTGAGCATCGTGTGTGGCGAAAGAAATTCAGTTTTCCTGTGGGAAATATTCAATGGTCAGTAGTCTCGAATTGCAGTTGAAGCTTGAAGCCTGAGCTGAAGTTGGGTTGGAGAACTCTGAAGACACTCAGGATTGCATAAGCTATTGTCGAAGCCGCAATGTTGACACTGTGGGGTCACAGCTAAACCAACAGCAATATCAACAGCAATAGGAAAAGCGATGGCCAACTGTCGGTTTTAATAGAGGCGGACACTTTGATGGGCCGCAGTTGAATGTTTGTTGAATGTTGCACGTCTGTTGCTGTTGTTGTTGTTGTTGTTTCGGGGGTCGTGTGGTTGGTCATCGATTTGGACGCGGAGTCGAATACTCGTCGAATACTCATCGAGTACCCTTGGGAGCAGTTTCTAATGAAGGACAACATGTGAGGAGCGAGGTCGAGGATTCGCTCAGTGTTGCTCATTTGCTGCAAAATTTTTGACGCTTTATGAGGTCCCTTTAGTGCTGAGTGTGCGCAAAAATGTAATTGAATGAATGAAAACGAGCAGTGGAGAGAGGGAGAGGGAGATGGGGAGAGTGGGAGAGGGCAAGGAACTGTTCTAAGGTCAACATCAGGCCGTGACTTCTTCTTCCTGAAGCAGTCGTAAAATGTTTGTCTTCCATTAGGACAAACACATGATGACGCATTGCCAACAACAACAACACGATGATGACAACCAAGCAGATGATGAACAAGTTGCAACAACAGCAGCAGCAGCAGCTTCTGCTTCTGCCTGAAAAATACTTCAATGGGAACATCATAATTTTTTTGGGAAAAAAAACCTCTGACAAACTTATGAGCATATATGTTTAAATATTTGTTGTTTTTGTTTTGTTATTTTTATTACTTCTGTCGTTGAATCAATTCGCGTGACTCGCGTTGCAGGCTTGTTGTCTTCTGTCATGATTTCAGTCACGAATGCAAATGAACATGGGACAAGTCCAACTTCAAGTCCAGAGCTCATGTTACGGGCATCAAACGATACTTCGATGCTTCCTCTTCCTCTTCGCAGGTCGCAGTCAGGTTTTCGCGACAACTTCTTTCTGTGCCACACAATCCCAAAAGTTCCCTTTGGTATCATGACGATACGACGCGAACTCTTGCGATGCCTTTTTGAAGTTTACTTCTGGCCAAAAGTTGAAAGTTTGCCGCACTGCAAATGCTAATTAGTAGTTGCCATACTCAAAGTGTGTGTTGCAAGTGGCAAGTGGCAAGCATAGCTGCCTCTCGACTGGCACGTAGAGTTCACAAGCTGACACCTTGGGGGGCAACATCGATCCTCACTCATCAGTCACAAAATTTGTTTGGGTTTTGTAATTAAACAGCCATCTGAAGTGTTGAGAAATATTTATTAATTAAAGTTTTATAAGCTTAATGATAATTGGTTTGTGATAAATAAATTACTATTTAAATAAATACTTAAATTTGATGTTCAACCATCGACTAACTGAGTTATGAACGGAAACACTGAAAGAAATTTCGATGGTCGGGAGAATTTATTAACCCAAATCTAATATTTTAGGTTTTATTTTATGAATTTGGTATTCTTCTTAGTTTCAATAATTTGATTTTATTAATTGGTCATGTTTTAAGAATACAATTTTGAAGATTAATGTTCTAGATTTTATAAACTGATCTTTTTTCCCAGTTTTTCTGTTTTTTAAAATGGCATTTGTCAATGATTTTGTACAAATATATTTAAAGTTGAATTAAAATAGTATATTAAATTAAAATAAACAAATATTAAAGTTTCCTGATCAAAATATATCCAGACTATGTATAAAGATATGTATGTTTTGTATTGGAAATTATATTTAGTTAATTATTATGCATTCTTAATGTATATTCATACATAATAGAAGATTAATTTTTATAACTTTCTAAGAAAATAAAATAAAAAATAAAGTAGCTAAGCTTCCTGATAAAAAAAAATCTCTTGAATATGTTGAAAATCTTTTCAAATTTATGAATTTAATTAAATGTTGTAGTAGTGTCTTTGATTGTTTCTTTTTAAAATACAATTCGAAATAAATTTAAGGGATATATTGTTATGATTTTATTCGGGTTATCTGAAAATCACTTTAGTTCATCAAGGCAAACAAACCTGTGTAGAATAATTTTAAATTTTCAAATAATTTGAAACACACAAAATGATATTAAATAATTATTCATTAACATGACAGCCAGTGCTTTAGAAGTCTTAGTCTTAATTTTAATTACACATTTTTAAACAGAAATTAAAATTTTGTAATTTCAGTCTTAAAGATTCTTTTATTTGTATCCTACGAATATATGTTATATAAAATATTTACATCTTAAAGCAGTTTGTGTGCAACGGGTCAGGGGTCAGGGGTTAGGGGACAGGGTGATACTAAGGGTTTGCCATCTTACGAGCTGCCAATAAAATTGGAATTCGATTCGATGTGTTTTTTTTTTTTTTTTTCTTCGTGTGTTTTGCTGTTTCTTGTGGGTCGTTCGATTTGGCCGGATAGAGAAAAAGGTCTTGCCATTAAATGTAACTGCACTGTAATTTGCATAATTTTCTATTCATTACATAATTCTGTCAATTTTCAATACATTATAATTTGTTAAAAGAAAGAGCCAACCCTCCAAGAACTCTAAAGAGAGAATATGTAAAATAGCCTAAAGAAAAGCCAGAGAAAAAATAAAAATGCGAGCAAATTATTATGGAAGAGAGAGAGGAGAGAAAGAAGAGGGAGAAAAGTTGTTGTTATTTGTAATTTGTTTTCGGCTTAAAAAGATTATTTTATGGTGAAAACAACCCGAGGCCAAGTTGTTCAATTTTTTATGCGCAATATGTCTCAAAAAAATGAGCAGAGCGAGGAGGAAGAGGGAGAGAAAGTAAAGAGATAGAGAAATTAACACATGCACTGAGTAGGGATGAGAGAATGAGTGAAAGAGTGAGAGAGAGAGAGAGAGAGATAGAGTAAAATTTCTGGCCAATCTGATAACTGAAATCTCAAATCACGTTTCCATTATAAATGCAAATCAAGTGTCAATACTTCCCTCGCTCTCTTTGCTCTCCGCTCATTTGAATATATTTCGCACAAGGATTTTCATTTGGAAAATTCGCAATTTCTGGTATTTTTTCTTTTTGTCGTTTCCTTTTTTTTTGGCAAATAGAAAAACCGGAAAAATCAGCAAAGCAAACAAAATACGAGTGGCAAATCAATTGGAATCCCAAATGTCAACTCAGTGTGTTTGGATCAGGCATACAAATGAGTGGCATCTTTTCCCCCCTCCTCTATCTTTGCTCCCCCCTCCACTCACCTCGAAACTGGACAGTGTGGAAATCTTGGCCGGAAATGATGAAATGCTTGAGTTCATTAAAGCATCGTGCAGGTTTATCGTCAACTTGGGAGCAATAGCTACAACGTTTTGCGCATTTTCCACATTTTCCGCATTTTCCATTGCTCACTTATCACGAACTTTATCGCTTTTCATATTCAAATTTCCTCTGCTCGGGGTAATTAATCATTCTCGCTGAGGGAAAAAATGTCTCTCGAGATAATGTCAACATAAATTGTTTCGGCAATTTCTAACAATTTTCCTCGCATTATTTATGCACTTTTCTTTTCCCTGCTTTAAAGCTACCCGCAAAAAAATTAGCCAAGCTCTCTCTCTGTTAGCTTCAATTTGCTGTGTGTTGGTTTTTGGCCTCGGGCCAGTGTGACCAGCCGCTGCTAAACAAATATGTGCTTCCCCTTCTCCCTTCTACTTGACTATCCTCAACTGGTCAGAGGGCCAATTCTGAATGCGGCATTTAATGAGCCTGTCAGCAGTCAGTTTATTCACTCGACTGAACAACTTTGAGATTGGGGTTGGAGTTGGAGTTTAGTGGGCTGAATTTTTTTTTGGGGTTACGGAGTTAAACATGGGCGTGCATGTCCTTGCCAACCCCTTTTTTGGCCTGTGGTCAGCGTAATCACAAAGTTTAATGAATGGATTAGAACAGGACTTTGGCAATTGGACGGGTTTCTCTTGTGTTCACATCCTGCGAGGGGTGTGTTTCAGTGGCTATGATTGTTGGCTATGATTGCTGACTTGTTCCGAATGTATTTTATTTTATTTTGTATTCATTTATTTATTTGTGTGACGCATTTATTTATTTATGAAACTATTTATTTTATAACTTTTCTATTTTTAATTTAAACATTCGGTCTTTATAAGCATTCGATTAATGACTTGATATATTGCATATATCTAAAAGATAAATTAAGGTAATTTCGCTGATGAAAATTAAATGAAATATTAAGTTTTTTTTGATTTGATTTATTTATTAAGTTATTGAACCATAACAGCAATAAAGTACCATAACAACACATTTAGGACAAACTAATTCGGGTCAAACGACATACTCGTGTCATAAGGACGTAACTATTTAAAGTAAAGAAAAACATATTACAAAATTTAATTAGTTTGAGTAATGATAAATCTTATAGATCTTGATTAGCACTTTAATTAGAGCTATAAATGATTTTGGATAATAGCAAAAAATTAACGAATAAATACACAAGCCAAAAAATTAACGAACTTTTACGTTAAACAGAAATAATTTGAAAACTGTCTTTTCTTAATACTGCATTTATTTTTATATCTCACTTTATTCTATGATCTTATCAGCAGTTCATTCTTGCCAAAGATTACTCGTATTTCTATGTTAATAAATTCCATATCTTTACTTTATTTGTTTTATTTTGTTTTTTCAATTTTTCTCTATTATTTTATAATTACTTCTGCATTTATTTTGATGTTTAACTTTACTTTATGATTTTATTAGCAGTTTATTCTTTTCACATTTCTAAATTAATATATTAACAACTTTAGCTCTTACCTCATTTTCTAGAAATTTATCAGTTATTTGGTTATTATTATTATTTATTTATTAATATTTCAGTTAATGTCTTTTATTTTAGTTTTACTTTTTCATTTATTTTTACATATATTAATCTTAACTCTCTGGTTTCATCAGCAGTTTATTCATCATAATTCTAAATTAATTTGCTTATTTGCTTTTACTTGAAATGATTTTCAAAAATTTTTATCTATTTTTTCTTATTACTTCTGCATTTATTTTTTACTTTACTCTCTGCTAATTTGTTATTGCCCTTAGATTTCCCCCTTGAATTCCTTTTTCTTACATTAATGAATACAAGTCAATAATGCGTTCATTTTGTAAGCATCCACACTTGACCTTTTATTCCCATTCTTTGTAGTTTTTCTCGCCACTCACTCTCCTTACATTTTTTTTGTCGTTTCCTATTTTTTTAAACATTATGTAAATTCAATTTTGAGACACTTCCTTTTTGACACGCGAACATTTCCCTCTGCTCGACTTCCCTTGGGCTGCCACGCCCTCTTTTTGTTGTTGTTGGCAGTGAACGTATGATTATTATTAGTGTTGTTGCTGCTCGCTTCGAAGTCGAATCAACTGAGGCCGCGGGCAAAAAACAGCAGCAGAAATTAAGCATCCATTCAATGGGGTTGATTTGCCCTCAAGAACTGAGTTAGCTCTGAGTTTAGCCTTTTATTGGTCTGAAAACTGTCAACTGCTTGACTTTATGATTAATGATCACGAGTCATGTGAGGTGTCCAGAGAAAGTCCTTTTTCTTACTTACGGCAAAAGGAAATTACTTTGTCCCTAGACAGAAAAAAGTGTCTGCAATTTTTTTTGTATTACAGTTTTAAGCCGGATTATATGATATATGTCGAAGAAGAATTATTTCTTGAAAATAATGCTAAAACTTTAAAATAAGAAAATCATAAAACAAAAGTTTATTTCAGCTAAATTAAAGGAGAGATAAAAAATATCATTATATTATTTTATTAATTAGCATTTATCCCCAAAAATTACTCTTACATTAAAGTATTGCAAATGCACAAAACTTCCGGCTTTTATGCATGAAAAAAAAAACATTAAGAATTTAAACTGTTTCCACGCTTTCTTCAATTAAACAATACAAACGACAATAAATTTAACGCACAAAAGCAAACATAACAGGCACTTAACAGAGGTTCGTGTCTTGGCTACACCGACAGCGACAGACGTGAACAGTGATAAACAACGCGCTGCTGAAGAGCAGTGCAGACAGCTCAATGAGGGTTACAAACTCCATGCGCTAGAAAGAGCGCACTATACACAACTGCAAAGAGGGGAAATTGTTATGTACAACGAATTGCGCTGATTGGTTGCAGCGAAATCAACGTATATACGCAAGTGAACGACAACTTGGGGCTGCAGCACACATACACACACGTACACATACACATACACATACACATACACATACACACATTCTCATGCGCATGGTATCCACTTAAATGTGGTTGAGTTGTCGCTGGGAACGCGTCTCATTTCGCACAAATCCATCATCGTCAGCAGACGTCGCTGGTTTACATACGATTTGTAGATTGTGACAAGTCGATAAGCAAGCAAGGACAACTCGATTAATAACTAACGCAAAATAAAAAGAAAAACTTTCGAATAAAAAATAGGAAAAGCACTTGAAAAAGAAAGCCAAGCAACCCTTGCAACCGCAACGCACACAGAACTAAGGAAAAAATAAGGAGGGTTGGGACTTCTTTTCGTTCATAGATTATTTATGAACTATGGATGGATCCCCGTAATGCATTTGCCGCAAATTTCCGGGCGTGAATAATGCGTATTACCAATTATTGGATTACCTTTTTGGTTTTTTTTTTATCGGCTCAAGAAAAAGAGAGAAATCCATGCAATTCGTGTGTCGCATTTTTAGTTGTATTTATTTACGAGAGTTCTTTCTGGTTTCCTCGATCTTGATATGTCCGCTGTCCTTTGTGCTGCGTCTCACGGGTGCATGATAGCACAGCTTGGGTCCTTCGCCAATCTCGATTTGCGTTGCATTCATGCTATTCCTTTGTTCAGATTCAGGCGAGTAACGAGTCACAATCACAGGCCCCAAACTCTGGCGTCTCAACGAATAACGCGTCGCATTGCTCGTCGAACTGCGTCGACTGTTCCCGCTTGCCCTTGTCTTTGCCGATGGACGCCTCGACTTTGTCAGATCCTCCATGGTGCCCACTGCACTTTGTCTTGTCGGAATCCCTTGAAACCCTTGAAAGCCTTGAATCTTCTCCTTGCCCAGTGATCGTCTCTCTGCTGCCAATGTCTTCCATTGACCTATTGTCTCTCTGACGCTCTGGCGACTGCTATCGGCATACAACTTTCGTTTAATGGGCTTTGGCTCTTCGAGTCCTGGATTTCTATGCATTCTGTTGGCTTTTCTACCGAACTCTGATGTGACACACACAATTTTTGTATTTTTAAAATTTATTTTATATAATTTACATTACACGAAACGAAACACATACAATCTGAAACTAAATTTCACATTCAACAATTTGATGGGAGTATCTAGGTTTTCGTTTTTCAAGAGCTTGCTTATGTTTAAAATTGGGAATTATTCATTTCAGACTTATTTTACTTGTTGTAGGCCTAATGAAAATATCCGTTAATATGAATAATCCAAGATTGAGTTAAAAAGGTGTCGACCTATAGCAAAGCTTTGGCTTTGGGAGATGAGGGACTCTTCAGCACATGTGTAATTTTCAGCACAAGAATGTATGTAAACTGAAATTTAGATCGAAATCATATGAATATCCATTCCTTTAAAAGGAAATTAATAAATTAATCTGTACCCTAAATAAATCGGTAAACTAAATATAATATATTAATTATACTTTTCGCCATATCTGCTACTATTTAATCTATGTACATACATATATCTATGCTAATTTTATAGAACTTGCCATTTGCAAGCTTTGTTATATGCTTTTCAATCTAGAATAAAACATTTTTGAATGAAGTTTTAAATCTTAAAATAAGACGCTTTTAATCTTAAAATTGAAATTTAGCATAAAAATCTTGATTTAAGATTGATTAAACCTAAAAATCTTGTTTCAAGATTGTTTTTAATATCAAAAAATTTTAAAATAATGATTTTTTAATTTAGATTTTTTTCTCTGCCTAAGCAATAAAAAAATATTCAATATGAACCTATCTGGTCCACATATTCCATATTCTATTTTATACTAATAAAATATAATCGTATTAACATTAATATATATTTTAAATACAAAATTTTGTAATATTAACATTGCTCTCCCACAGTTACTATATTCTATTGTTTAATAATAACATATAATCGAATTAACATAATAATGTCTTTACATTAAGCAAAAAAAAACCTTATACTTGCTATTTACTACAGCAACATGAAATAGCATCCACAAATGTGGACTGCAACTGCATGATGTTCAGCTGTGCTTAGCCGGCTTTCACACCTGCATGCAAAGAAAGTAGTCAAATGCAATCCACACAATTTACCCGAGCTTGCACATAGAATTTATATGATAAAGCAAGTACAGCCATTGTGAAAATTAATAATTAAATTAATAAAGAGGTATCAAAACAACAATTTGTATATTATTTTTTCTTCGAGGGATTTTCAGTGGAGGAGTTGAAGCGCACACGCACAGGCTCATGATAGGTAAGATTAAAGTCCTGACCGGGCCCAGAGGCTGATGAGACTCTTTTGTAAGTCTGAGGCTGTTGAGTATTCCGCATTGACATTTCCACCGAGGGTTTTGAATCTGTGCTCACTCTATTAGATTTTTGTTGTGGTGATCGAGCTGAGGAGGCACGAGTCGAGGCACGATTCGAGGTGGAACTCTTGCGACCTGACTTCGATTTGGAACTTCGTATCTTATATTCGACATAGCTATCGTGTCGTGTCGAAACTCCAGCTCGACGAGCGGCATCTTCGCGACTTTCGTTTGCCTTCTGCTGCCATTTCTGGGCGGTGTTCTTAAAGCTGCTTTCGCCCTTTGGTGCTGACATCCTGAAGATGCCTCATTTGACGGAACTGCAAGCCCTTGACTCCGTTTTAATTACCCCATGTCAAATTTATGATATCGGAAAGAAATAAAAAAGATAAAAAAAACATTTATAGAAATTTGATTTAAAGTTTGACAGGAAAAACAAAGATGGATATACATATAAGTATCTTTCACTTATTCCCATTCTTTTTTGACATTCCTCTTTAGTATCTGTGTTAATCAACACTTTATACTTTTATGGAAATTATTCAACACTGACTGCTTTATATCTAAAATATTCTTCAATTGACTTGTCAGTTTCTAAAAAGTTTTTATTGTGTGCTGATGTAATTCATATTTAAGAGTTGCTCAATAAAAATAAAATAATCTAAAAAAATCATTAAAAATTTTACTAATAAAAGATGTCAGAAGAGGATGACCTATTTAATAATTTCTTTGATGAATTCCAATTCGAAGGAACTGCTCAAGCTGAATCTTCGGTTGGATTGGAGGTAAATGACAGATGTACAATATTATTTTCTGATTTATTGACGGACAATATTCATTGACATAAGAAAATATTAATTAGCAGGACAACTATAATATTTTAGATATAAAAATTCAAATGTTGTATAAAAAGCATTATAAAAAAGCAGTTTGCAATCAAATCTTTTATAGTGATTTTTGTCTTAGTTTAAGCTAGGACTAGTCATTGATATGCTTAAAATACTCTATTCTTATACAGAGTCAAGAAGTAAGCTAAGTAAATTTCGTGAAGCGTATATTGGTTCTTTATAGATAGTGACCCTTCAGTATTATTTACTTGCTGTGCTTAAAATACTCTTTTTCTTATGCAGAACCAAGAAGAGAACTATGTTAATGACGATCTTTTCAATGTGGACATCGATCAGCTGCTTGATTTGGGACCATCAACAACCGATAACAACAATATCTACGCAGATTATGAAGTGCAATTGGAACCGATTCCAACCTTCGATAATGATGACGAAAAGCGGTTGCAGGAGGAACTAAATTCTTTAAATATGACTTTAAAGGAACTAGAATCAGAAACAGGCGCAGAAGCCGAGGCAGAGGTAGGAGCAGAAACAGAAGCAAGTGGGGCAAATGTGGCAAATGTGGCAAATGAGTCGCCAAAAGCAGATGAGGCAATCGCAGTGTCTGACAAGCCAGATAAAGTGAACCCAAAAGAAGACGAAGATGATGACATCGATGCTCGACTGGAGGAGGAACTGAATTCGCTGCCCATGGTGGAACCAGAGCCGGAAGCCGAGCCCGAAGTGAAGCCGCAAACGTTGCCAACACATCCAACTCCACAAACTCCTTCACAACTTCCTTCACAGCCTCCTTCACAACTTCCTTCACAACTCCCTTTGCAACTTCCTTCTCAAGTTCCTCCACAGCCGTCTCTTGTGCTGCCACCTCAGGGAGTCTTCTACAAGCTGCCTCAAGGTGTGGCGCCCGGACAGAGACTCCCTCTCAATGCGAACTTGGCAATGCAACTGAAGCTGCAGCAGCAGGGCAAGATACCTCAGTTGCCCCCTGGAGCAGTGCGTCCCTATCGCTTGGTGCTCAAGAATCCCCCACAGGGAATTTCTGTGCCACGAATGCCTGGTGCACAACCCATAAGAATGGCATTGAACAAGTCCACGGTGGACATGTTGAAGGCGCAGGGCAAGTTCATAGCGATGCCCACGCAGTTGCGCTGTGCTGCTCCAACTCAACTCCAGAGACCCCAATTGAATCAATTGAGGATGCAGCTGCCGAATCAAATGCGTCCGCTGGCGACGCGTCCCGATGCAGCCACGTTGCATGCGCCGCTCGTGGAAGATGATGAAGTGGACTTTGAGGAGATTGGCGTGGCAGACACTTATTCTTCTTATTGGCCTAGCAAGTTGAAAGGCGGCTCGAAGCATCCCGATCCCGTGGTGGAGACTGCGACGCTCTCCTCCGTCGAGCTGCCCGATATCACCTACGAACTGGGTCTGCCCGACAAGATGAAGAACTCGCATCGTCTGAGCGCTCTCCAACTGGAGGCAGTGACCTATGCCTGCCAGGCACATGAGCAGATGCTGCCGAGTGGCGAACGCGCTGGCTTCTTGCTCGGCGATGGCGCAGGAGTGGGCAAAGGACGTACCATTGCGGCCATTATCTATGAGAACTATGTCAGGGGCCGAAAGCGTGCTTTGTGGATATCGGTGTCGAATGATCTGAAGTTCGATGCGGAGCGAGATCTGCTGGACATTGGCGCAAGCAAGCACCTAAAGGTTGCCTCGATGAGCAAGTTCAAGTACTGCAAAATCAATTCGGGTGAGAATGAATACTTCAAGAAGGGCGTCATCTTTTGCACCTACACCGCATTGATTGGCGAATCGGCGAATGCGAATCCCAAGTACAGCACACGCCTCAGGCAGCTGACCAACTGGATGGGCGGCGACTTTGAAGGAGTGATTGTGTTCGACGAGTGTCACAAGGCCAAGAATCTGTGTCTCATGAATGCGGGCAAGTCCACAAAGACCGGAACCACAGTGCTGGAGCTTCAGCAGCTGCTCCCCATGGCTAGAGTTGTTTATGCCTCGGCCACAGGCGCCTCGGAGCCACGGAATATGGCTTATATGGTGCGGTTGGGTCTCTGGGGTCCGGGTACCTCGTATTCGGACTTTTTCAAGTTTGTGAATACGGTGGAGAAACGCGGCATTGGCGCCATGGAAATCGTGGCCATGGACATGAAGCTGCGGGGTTCGTACATTGCCCGGCAGCTGAGCTTCAAGGATGTCACCTTTCGCATTGAGGAGGTGCCGATGTCACGGGAGTTCATTAAGCTCTACAATCACTCCGCTGAACTCTGGGCGGAGATCAATGAGAAGTTCGTCAAGGCGTGTCGCCTGATGTGCATCGAGAATCGTGTACAGAAGATTATCACCTGTCAATTTTGGTCTGCGCATCAGCGCTTCTTCAAGAATCTCTGCATTGCCTCGAAGGTTAATCAGGTGGTCAAGATGGTGAGGGAGGCAGCTCAACAAGGCAAAGCTGTCGTCATTGGCTTGCAATCGACGGGAGAATCGAGAACTCTTGAGCACCTGGAGATGTATCAAGGCGAACTGACAAACTTTGTGTCCACCTCGAAGATGATTGTGCAGTCCTTTGTCGAGAAGTATTTCCCAGCACCCACCCGTGAATCCCTTTACAAGTTGCTGAGCACTGGCACCTTTGTTCCCGAATCGCGTAACAAATCCGCGTGGAGTGCGAAGCGAGCTCGGCTTTTACACGATTGGTCCGACGATGACATGTACGATGACAGCGATGTAGATTTATGGAACGACGATGAAGACGAGGATCGCATGAAGTTGGGACGCAAGCGTCGTGGACGTCCTCCCAAAGCGGATAAAGGTAAGTTCCACTTTCCATAAACATTGGAAAAATAAGTTCTAAAAGCATGAAAGTAACATTTTTGATTCATTAAAGAACATTTCAATATTGAATTCCAAACTCTTGATTAACTAATAGTTACCTAGAACAATTCCAGATTATCCGTTCAAAAACATACTTTTAATTTAATAATACAAATATGTATATTAAAATGGATCCCAAAATATACATTTTTTAGTTTACTCTTTATAAATTTCTAATTTATATTCAGTGCACTTATTCTCATTTATTATTATTTACTTTTTTGAAAGTCACCGATTTGTAGCCCAATCGTGTAGCGTTCAACCACATGCGGTTTACTTGCTTTCTGGCTAGTTTAAATATTCTTGGCTTGACGATTTTAGTTTGCAAACAATATTTTTATATTTATTTGCTGCAATAATTTTGTTTTTGTGATCGAAGAGTTCTTTAAATCAAGTTTTGTACTATAGTTTTTAGAAAGAAATTTTAATTTAAATATTTTAAAATGAATTGCTTCTTAGATTTCATTTTGTTTAAGTTTTTCAGTTTTAAAATCTTAATGCAAGAAATTTGTTTCTAACATCGATAAGTTTTTAAATAAACTTGTTGTACTCTAGTTTAATGAATGTAAATTTAAATTAAGAATTTTAAAACATTATCTTTAGATTTAACTCTTGAAGTTTTGTTACAAGAACTTTGTTCTTAATATGGAAAAGCTTGAGATGCAAGATTTGAATTTTAGTTTTCAGGAAGTTTTTTCGTACAAGAATTTTAAAATGAAATTCTTCCTAAATTTAAATCTTGATTAAAGAATTTTGATTCAATCTTACGATATGTATTTACTTTTTTTCCATTTACTCCCACCTAAACTGCAATCCCCGCATTTTTAGTGGAGAAGCTGACGATGCAGGAGCGCATTCTGCAGCATTTGTGCAAGAACATGAATGCACGCAGCTCATCCGACTACGAGCACGATCGGTCCCTTGCCTCCAAGATTACCCAACGTGACGTGGAACGTTGTGTCACAGTGCGAGAGCGTCTCCTGGACAAGATCGAGCATCTGGGACGGCGCATGCCACCGAACACGCTGGACAAGATCATCTCGCTGCTGGGCACTAATGTTGTGGCCGAGATGACGGGTCGTCGAGGGCGTGTCATTCAAACGGATGAGAACACCTACAAGTATGAACAGCGTGGCGAAGCGGAGACCACAATGGATCTGGTCAACTACATGGAGAAGCAACGCTTCATGGAGGACTCGAAGCATGTGGCCATCATCTCGGAGGCAGCCTCAAGTGGCATCTCACTGCAAAGCGATCGTCGGCTTGCCATCCAGCGACGTCGCTTGCACATCACTCTGGAGTTGCCGTGGAGTGCTGATCGCGCTATACAACAATTTGGACGCACTCATCGCTCGAATCAATCCAATGCACCGGAGTATGTGTTCCTCATCTCGGATCTGGGCGGAGAGAATCGCTTTGCTGCCACGGTGGCCAAGCGACTGGAGAGTTTGGGTGCCTTAACCCAAGGCGATCGTCGTGCAACCGATGCCCGAGATCTCTCCAAGTTTAACATTGACAACAACATTGGACGCAAAGCTTTGGAGAGTGTGCTGCAACAGATCGCAGGCGAGAAACCGCTGGAGACTGTCCATGTGCCGAAGAACTACAAAGGTGACTTCAGCTTCGACTGCTGTGTGGCATTGTCGGGTGTGGGCTTACTTAGTGTGACGGAGGGACCGAAGGGCGAACAGGTGTTTGTCATCGAGAAGGAGAGCAGCAACATTCCCAAGTTCCTCAATCGCATCCTCGGCTGTCGCGTCGAAGTGCAGAATGCGCTGTTCAAGTTCTTCCTGAACAAAATGTACTCGCTGATCCTGCAGATGAAGCGTTCGGGACACTTCGACTTGGGCATCCTCGACTTGGATGCGCATGGCGCAATTGTGACGGTGGTGAAGCAGATTCGCTTCACTAGACCACATGCCACGGGCACAGCGGCCACCGAGTTGCACACAATGCAGGTGGTGCGTGGCATGTCCTTCGAACAAGCGGTCGCCAAGTGAGTAAGAGTCGTATTTATTCCCTAATCACTTTTCACGAAGGTACAAAATTGATCAGTATTGTCAGAGTTAAAGTGAAATAGCCACAAAGAAGTATTGATACCACATAAAGCATGATGAGGCAAGTCATTATAAACATTTCCATCGATCTGTCTGTCCGGTGAAATAAACATTTAGATATATGCAATTATTTAATATAGAGTTACTAAACTTTCCCATGTGCTTCTATAGATCGATATGCTATTGCAGATTATTTTCTAATTTTTTTTTTTTAATTCTCTTTCTACGTAATTCTCTGACTGTCTCTAAACCGACTAACCGACTTAACAATCTAGCTATAATACTTTTAAATATTGATGCTTAAAATGTCATGAAAGATATACTAAACTGTAACTATGCTGCACAAGATTAGGAACTAATTCTTACCTTTCTCCAAAATTCTATATTACAACAAATTCCATGTTACTACAAAAATACTTGTTTTCTTCCTTCAATTTGTCCATAATTCTACAATTGCAACAGAAATAACTTAATGATATTACCAGTTATTGGATATTTGAATCTTATAATATTGATCCTTAAAAAATACATAAAAGAAATTCTAAACTGTTTGCAAATGCTTCTATGTGGCAGTATGTTGCTACAGTTTATTTTCTAATCATTGAATTTCTTCTGAAGAAGTTGCAATTGTAGAATTAAAAAAAAAGAAGAAAGATATATGTAAATAAAGATATATCTTCCTTCCTTTTGTCTGCAATTCTACAATAGCAACTAAGATGAGCTAGAACTATTATTATGTGTTGAAAATTAAAACCTTTTTTAATATTGATCTTTGAAATTTATTGAAGATCATATCAAACGTTTTGTTGATGCGTCGAAATGCAAGTTAATATTGAATTCCATAGCAAATTCAGCAAAGACAAGTCAAGTCTTTGATTACCTACCCAATTTTACTTACTTTCCCTCGTTGCAGGTTCAACAAGGAAGCACGCCATGAGCACGAAGGTTTCTACATCTTTAAGCAGGAGCGCAACAACAACAACTGCGCCATTCTCTGCCTGGACACGCAGTCCGATGCCAGTGAATCCATCAGCGACCCGACCAAGATAAACTTCAAGATCTACAGACCCAATACAGGTCCCCAAGTGCGCACCGAAACCCTTGATTCGGTGACCAATCGTTATGTCAAAGCTCAACCGGAGGCAGTGAAGCAATTCTGGGATCTGCAGTTCAATCAATGTTTGCGCATGTGTTCGCACATCTATTGGAATCGTCGCTGTCCGTTTGGCAACAAGTGTGCCGTGGGCATCAGAATGCGCATCTATCATGTGCTCTCGGGTCTCATGTTGCCCATCTGGGATCGCATTGCGTTGATCATCGAGAAGAATGGCCGAAAGATTCAAATGGTGCGTGTAAAGACTGTGGACAATCGCAAGATTGTGGGCACTGTGGTGCCCGAGGGTGTCTATCAACAGCTGGTTGCGGATCTATCCGAGGACTCGATCGTAGAGAGCAAGGACTTTAGTCCGAACAAGGAATAAGCGAGGGAATGTCAGCTTAATATTTTTGTATTTTTCCAACCATGTCAAAAACTTCAGAAACTTTCTGATTCTTATCAATTTCATATCTAAGCAATTTTTGTAGATGCAACTTTAAAGATATTTTTGTGAATTATAGTAGACATCAAGTAACACTTCCAAAAAAGTATTGCTTTACATTCATTTCTTTCTGGCATCGTGGGTTAAAGTCGATATTTTAAGAAAGCCTTGTCCTGAACCATTCAGATGTTATTAATCACTTGAAATTTTTTTTATAGTATACCCGCTACCCATGGGTAAAAGGATATTATAACTTTGTACCTATAAGATTATAAAAAAAAACTTGTTTTGTATGCGAAAAAACGTCTAGCTATGACGGATCTTAATAGCTTTGGCTAACAATCTGGTATATTTTGAATATATATATATCAATAGACTATATCAATAGGATAGTAGTATTTTTGTGATACATTAATTTAGTATATTTTAAAATTACCGTACTGTTTCAATCATATTCAAAATGGGTAGCGGGTATCTCACATTCGAGCACATTAGTCAATAGCTTTCTTACTTAACATTTTCCATTTCATGTTACTAAATAATATTGGCATAAAAAGGACGATAAATGTAACCATAGTTGACTCAAGGGACACGAAATGGATTTTAAATTTTTATTCCTGAAAATATCAAAGTAAAAATCTATGCAAAGGTTTCAACAGTATATCATGTGTAAAGAAAACAACTTATTATGTTCGCCTCTTAATACTTTTTATTTTTTACTTTTTCATATAGATTTTTTTTGTAAGTTTTTTTCTGTGTATAGTTTTTGCATTGAAAATATTGAAAAACGCACAAAGATATACGAAACTTAAACGTAGATTATAATTTAATTGCTTTTGTTGTTTGCTTGTTTGCTTGGTTTGCCAAATAAGTAGTACACATGTAAATAGTATTTAATTTATATAGTTCCTAAACATAGTTTAGCTGCTGCATAGTGCTCTAACAACTTTTTTCAGATACATTAAGAATATTCTCTGTTCATTTAAGTATTTTATATTTTCTCATTTTTTTTTTGTAGTTTTGTAGTTTTCCTTCTCTGAATTTATCCTATTAATATAATAGACATAAAACTGAATTAATTAGAGCTTAATAGAGCTCGCTTCTCCGTATATAAATTGCATTTCGCATTTGCGTTGTATAAAAATAGAAACTCTGATTTCCTCAATTCTCAAATCTCAACTTTTGTTCCTCTCTGGCTTTTCTGCCAGATTCCGATTGGCTTTAGCTTTAGTTTCAGCTCTTTATGCCTTGTTCTCGATATGCTCTCTCTTTCTCTTTATCAATCTTCCTTTCTCTTTTCTCTGTTTTATTCGTTTGCCCCTGTTTTGGGTCTTTAATAGGCACTTGTCGTGTTTTTCAAACCGAAAAGTGGACACAATTAAATCGCACAAACAAAAATCTCGAATCCAAATTTGATTCTTGTGTTATATAAATTGTATTTCTAGTAACTGGAGCTTGTCATGGGTCTCACACTAAATGTGGCTGTAAGTACATAACTTAATGCATGTCATGCATATGTGCCATCTGCACCTAAGGTTGAGCTTTCTCTGGTGCACTTAATTTTAAACGCGTCTCTCAGTTGATTAAAAACAAACGAAAAAAACACACGCAAACTAAATTCCTAAGACAAATACCAAACGAATTAATCAATTGAATCAAATAACTATTTAAGTATAGCTTAAGTAATAACGTTGCGTTCGCATAAAAAACTAAGTGCCTCCGTGTTTATGTTTTTCTTAAAAAAAGAAGACAATCGAAAAACGCTTTGAATGATTGCTTCAAAAAACGCACGCAAATCGCGTGCAAAACGCGCTGCGCTGGCGGACATCGCCTATGCTGGCTTTAGATCCGCTTTAGAATCTGTATCTGTATCTGGATGTGGATCCACTTAACGTACGCGTTACTATTGTAAATTATTTCTGTTGCCTACTTAAAAACTGCGAAATGCGTCGCTCAAATTGGAGGCGGGCCGCGAATGTAGCGCAGCTGAGGCGTAAACTCATCGAAAGATTGTTGAGATTGTCACAGCAGTTGGGCTGCATCATGCACGCCGCACAGAAGAACGTGAACAGCGCCAATTGCATCGGCACCGCAGCTCGCGCAATGCGCCAAGCCCAACCACGTCGCTTTGCCTTGGAGTTGGTGTCATCTTCATCTTCGCTGTTGTCTAGGAGAGCTGCTTCATTGGCCGGATCCTCGGGATCATCGCCACCACCTGCAGCCACAATACGTTGCAGATGCTCCACCACCTGTTGCTCTTGCTCCTGCTGCAGTTGCTTCTGTTGCAACTCCAATTTCTCGGCTGCTTGACGCGCCTTGCGTGCATTGCGGCGCTTAGGCGACGATTGCTGTGGCGCTTGCTGTGGCTTCAACGCTTGCTGTTTCACATGGCCATTGGCCAGCTGTTGCTCCACTTGTTGCTGCTTCTGTTGCTGCTCCTGCTGCTGCTGCTTCTGTTGATGCGAGGCAGCGGTGCGCACAATCAAGTCACGACAAGTGTTTTGCAGTTGCTTCAACTCCGCCTCGGCGCTCTCCATGCGTGCGGCAATCGAGCGCATGGCCGCGCTGCCCGGTGCCAGAGCCAACTCCAGCTGCTTGGCCAGACGACGCAGCACACCCAAGCGACGTTCACGCTCGGACAATCCACCATCGGAGGTGGCACCGCCATCGGAGATGCCCGAATCGGAGAGCGAACCATTCGAAGCGGTGAACTTGGCAATGTGATAGATGTGATTGGGATCGAGATGCTGTTGCACAGCGAGCAGTTGCTCTTGGCTAACGTTGACCTTCTCGGACAGTAGTTTGGCCACCAGCTTCACATTCTGTGCCAGCTCCACGGGTGTGGCTTGTCCCTTGTCCAGCGCACCTTCGAGGCCTTTAAGTGTGCCGCGATCTTGGCCCAAAGCGAGCTGAAATTCGCTTAAACCGCACTCGAGCTGACGCCAGGCAATCAGTGAATTGGTGAGCATCTCCAGCTGCGAGTTGATTCTGTAAAAGAGTTCGAATTAGTAATGAATTGAATGGTTATTTAAGTCGAAACTCACCTGGCATCTGCCTCATCCCAAGCGCTGTACATGTCGCTAACCTCATCCTTGAGATGCTTGTGGAACTCCTGCTCAGCGCTGAGCAAACTATTCACATCCCAATTGCTGCTGGTGCCTGTGGAAGCCTCCACCACCTGGTTGCCATTGCTGTCGGTCACTGTGATTGCCACCGTTGAGTTGGCATTGCCATTTTCCAGCTGTTGCTGCTCGAGTTGCTGTTGCTTTAGTTCCAGTTGCTGTTGCTTTTCTAGTTGCTGAAGTTGTTCGGACTCCTGTTGCTGCTGCTGCTGTTGCTCCTGTTGCAAGCGACGTTCCTGACGTGTCAGCCAACTATGCACCGAGGCATTCAGGCGCAACATGTTGGTGCGATAGCTGCCCAGCTGTGTTTGCTCTTGCTGCAAGTGTTGAAGATGATTAAAATGTAATTCAAGTTTGTTGATTGATTAATGCCTTACCTTCAGCGCCTCGACGGCTATTTGAATGGCCGGCTCCGTGTCGAGGAGCTCGGGTGTGGCGTTATCGCCGAGACGTCTCAGAGTGTGCTTCAGTGCGCTCATCTCCTGCTGCAGCTTGCGTGCTCCAGCTGCATTCTCGCTCCAGTTAAGCAAATCCTCCCAGGCAGCCAACAGATCTGCAAAAGTACATCAAAAAGTGCAACGAGTTAATAATTTGCAGTGAAAGCCAAACAGCTGCTTCTTAATTGATTTCAGTTTGTGGAGCGAAGTTTGCGAGTTTTTTGGGATTTGCGATTTGCGATTCGCGCTTTGCCAGCCCTTTGGGGTAATAAATACCTTTCGCTTTTCTCCTGCCACCGAAAAGTGAAACTTTTATTTGTTTACCAAGCCGAAAAAAACAAAAAACAAAACGCGAAAAAAGAAGCAACTACAAAATGTGCAGCAAAACAAACAGCAACAACTTTTCAACTAAACGCTTGAGCGCAGCTTCAGGCAAGGCAAAGCAAAGGTTTCTGATTGTCTGTGTGTGACTATAGTGTGTGTGTGTTGTGTGTGTAATTGTGTGTGTTTGTTGTGTACGTAATTGTGTGTGTAATTGTGTGTGCTGGTAACGTGAGACTGACAGCGTATGTGCGTGGGGGAGCAGCGAGTTTTCAATTGTAACAAAAATGCACTTTTAATGGAGCCTCAGGCGACGCCCAACTGCAGCAAGAATCTGTGATACCCTGTAAACTACAAGTGAGGGCAACAGACTGTGATGAGAATGTGATTTAGGACAGTTTTTATGTCAATATAGTTTATCAAAAATTGACTGGTTAATGTTGTAAATATGTGAATATATGAAGCAAAACTCAATATTTCACTTTCAATCAACGAATTCAGCGAAAATATTCTTTAGTTTCAAAACTTGTATGTATCATAAAAGGTAAGAATCAAATAAGCATTTATAAATTATTCAAAACGAGAATAATCTTTATGCTTACAACATTTTTTCATGATCTTACACTTTTATTGAGCATTTATTTTATTATTATTAAATTTACTAGCGCCAACTGCTGTGATTTATGGTACCTTTGGATAGTTTTATTTAAGAAATTCGACCGACTAAAAACAACATACATTCGTTGTTCTTAAGTTCTATTAATTATATAATATTGTGCTTTTAAGATTGTTTTTATTCTCTTTCAATGTCATTGAGCATGTTTCTTTAAAAAAAATCGTGACTAAAGAACTTGAATGAAAGATCTATTAATTCATTTTATGTTTTACGATTGTTTTCAGTGTCTTTCGATTTCTTTTGGAAAATTTTGTTTAAGAAATTCTCACGATCTCTCTAATAACAACCCTTTAATTCACATAAGTTTTCTTTACTATGCACAACTCTCAATATTTTAGTTTAAAGTCATAAATCATTCAAGTTTTTCTCATTTTGCTCATTCCCCTAAATAATTGCCCACGTTGCCAATCGATTCAGTATGTTTTGAGTGATTATTTGCTGCATCAAAAATTAGTCGAAAAACACGTTGCTAATGAAAACAATTAGCATATTTAACTATGAGTGAATTAATGATGATCGAGCAGTAGAAAAACAAAAATACTTTTTAAAGATTCAGTGACTTTAAATTGCTTGAGAACAACAGCAACTTGATAACTTTTTAGGTATAACTTGAATACAACATTGATTATAACATTTTCAACTGAATTTCTATAGATTTTGCACTCTATGCTCAATTTAAAGATTTTTCCATACATGAAACAAGATGACAATCTCTTATTATGATCGTTTCATCTTCGCTTTTGGGTCATAATCAATCTTATATAAAGTATATCCAATCTAGATTTAATCTAGAAAGTTTGATCTTGATTATGATTTTTGATTTTTGGTTCAATTTTGAAATGTAGCTATTTTCGAAACAAGATTATAATCTTGAATTTGAAGATTGGGCAATCTAGATTATTTTTAGAATTTGAATCTTTGTTTAAGAACAAAACTTCTTGGTTCAATTTTGACATCAAACAATCTTGATTCAAGATGTTTTTCTTGATTTTGACACTTTTTCTTTCTGTGTTCTTTTTCAGTTTAATACCTTTCACAGGGTAAGTTTTAGTTTAACTTTTTGAGTTACTTTCAATCACGTCTTTGACATTGCAAAACACAAATAATGTGGGCACTTCTTAAACTTGATCAGACCACATCAACAATGGGCGAACTGGCTGCATTCTGTGTGTGGCAGGGCAGGAAATGATTAAGCACACTGCGAGGGGAGATTAAGCACTTACGTGTAGTATAAAATGTATACTATAAATTCACTTTGCAACTGACACAACAAATTACTTTCACCCACTAAATAATGAATTGCAATTGGCAACGCACTTTAATCAGTTCGTTTACAAGCTGCACGCACTTTGAAAGAGTTTCCACTGAGGAGGATTTGTGGCTAAAGAGCGTCTAAAGACCGAACGTGTTGGCTGGCAAAGCGTAACTGGTTGACTGAACTTGTGGCTGTGGCCAAGTTGCAGCCAAGCCCGCAGTCGGAATCGCAACCGCAACGGCAACAGCAACTCGAGCGCAACAAAACGATCGAGCAACAAACTAAATTGAGCTCAGAGAGCGAGCGAGAGGGAGAAATACTATAAAGAGTGGGAGGGGAAACAGGTAATTGACTCGAATCAGCGAACGAGATTCGTTCGTATGTGGCATTAGATGATAGCCACTTGCCACTTGCCACATGCCACATGCCACTTGCAACGCATTCAGACTACGCACTTTTTATTAGTTGCTGAGCAACCTGTAATCTTCAGAGATTGCACAACTCGTGGTCAGGTTTTTGGGGTGGAAGCAGAGATCTCCTCAGAGAGGCAGGAAGACATTATCAGGCAACGACCCGACGACCACTTAAACTGATATACAGGGGCGTCAACTGGGAAAGAGATTCCCCCCAATCGACTCCCCGTATAATAATCTGCGTTCAGCTTAAGCTTTGACTTAATGACTTTGGGGCGGCGGCAGCGATTGTGCATAAAATTGATTAGCCATTAGCAGCAAATGAAAATGGAAATGGAAATGGGAAATGGAAATTGCCACGACTTTCACTTTAATCAGAAATTAATTGCCAATTGCTGCACTTATTTCACAAATTGCGATTCTAAGAGTGAAATCTCTTCCTGGCTACTGTCTGTCACTTTAACTTTTAACTTGGCCAAGTCATTGTCAGTGAAATTGTTAAATTATTTGCATTTCGTCACGCAGTAAATAGCAAAAAAAAAAAAAATCAAGAGAGGGAGAAAAAATCAAAATATGCAAATGCAACCGCAAAACAATAAAATGCAATTGCAGTCAGAAAACTGAAAACAGAAAAACAAATAAACCAAGGGCGTTGACTTTGTCTGAGTGTGTGGATGAATGCTTCTTTTTGTTTGCATTTGCACACTCAAAACTTGGCAAAAATAACATTCGAAAATTGTAAAACATTTCGCGTGGGAGTTCAAAATCCAAATACCTCAAATAGCTCCCTCTTAACTCCCTCTAAATTTGCCAACAAATCAACAGAGAACAATTTTGTAGTATAATATAAACAATCTCTCTTTCAATTTATTGCACTCTCTCCCTCTCTCTCTCTCTCTCTCTCTCTCTCTCTCTCTCTCTCTGGCTGTGTTTCTATCTCTTTTGATTCATAGCAGCTGTTTGGTGCACTCGAAATACAGCTGTTTAAATTTTATTGAATGCAGTACAATCACCTTAGGGTTTTCTTATTCAGCTTTTAAAGCTGACGTGCCTTCTGAGTTCGAATAACAGAGTATTATATTATTATTTCATTATCTGCATTCGAAAACGAACTTTGCAACTATTTGTCAATAGAAATGATTAGTATACTGTCAGCTTCTGAGTCAAGTAAATAATCTATAGTTCTAAATGTGATACACTCAGTGAAATTACTATAATATATTTCATTCTAAACTTTCTCTCGAGTTTTGAAGTTCTATAAGGCTCCAGCTACAATATTTTCCTGTTGCAAAAACATTTTAAAAAGAAAGTATTCTTGAATCTTTTCATAAATAATAAATGTATATATCTTCTATATTTTCATAAATAATAAATGTATATATAATATAATAAATATGTGGGTTCATTTCGCTTAAAATTTGTGCGCGGAATTGAGGCGAAATTGAGCGGAAGCGATTTCGGTGGCACCTCTAATATTCTATATTTTATATATATTGGAAATATAGAATTAAAATGACAATACTGTTTATTTAAATTTCGACTGTAAACACGCTTTACTCTATTACTTCTTGCCTATGTCAACTTTACTTGACTTGAACATTTTCTTGCCCACGGAAACAGCCTTGTAAATGGCTTAAGTAACATATTTGATGGGTTCGTCCTCCGTTCGTCCTGCGTGACTAGAAGCCATAAATGAAATGGGAATGCGACAAAAAAGGGAGCGCCACAAAGAAGGCGGTGCCAATTGGCGACCAGGCACGATAACGAATCGAGACGCCTCTTTCCCTATTTTTTACTCGCTTAAAACAAACAAACTAAATTGTAAACGAAACCGAATAAACATATGTTTTTATTTGGAGGATGAGGTAAGCGCCAAAGAGTGAACAATGTGTAAAGTCAACAAGCGAGCGGTTAAAATAGGCGACTTAAATATTTGCCCACGAAATAAGCCTGAACAATTATGTGTGACATCAACCGAAAAAATTATATACAATTAGCAAAAATTATACACAAAGTAAACAAACAACTTTTTGGTGATATGTTTAAGAAATGCTGCTGATTAGTCAGAGGAAATTGCCGCAAGCAATTCGAGATATTTCGACTCTCGTTTTATGCTTGAATGCAATGACCCCTCAGGGAGATGGGGCGTATACGCGACCTGCAGTCAGACAGAAGACAAATGTAATAATAGCAATTGCCTTTTAAGCTCATTTCGAAGGTGTGTTCGAGAGCAACCACAAGATTGCAACTCAACACAACACACTTAAGATTGTGGCTCCATTTCAAATGCGAATTGATTTCAATTTTTCAATGATTTAACATTTCCAGCGAATTGAAGGTCAACCACAAACGAGGGCAAAGCCAAAGGCAACAAAAAAAAACAACAACAGATGACAACAGAAAAAAGTTTCATTTATAATTAATGTAGAGAATGAATGACGCCACACAATTTGTATAACAGCATAAGGTTTTGCCTTAGAACTGTTTTTTGTTGTGACCCACGATGAACCGGGTTCCGGTTTTCCTCACTCGGCCATAAAACTTCAAAAGCGGAACGCTTCTACAATTGACCATAAAAGCACAGTCCCCATGTACCGTTAATGAGAGTTGCCAAGCTAAGCGTGAATGCAACTCTACTCAACTCAGCTTACACTCGCAGATTGATGGCTATAAAGCAAATGGCCATAATGCAACAACGCCCTGCACATGCAACTCCATTGCATGCCACAACATTCCACACTTCTCCAGCTGGTGCAACAATGCTTAATTAGCAATGCAGCGGGAAGCGGCAACTTTGCAGCTAAAGTTGCAAGAATCAGGCCAACCCAATGGGGCAACAAGTGGCAGCCAAACTCGGCCAAGCTGTCTATCGCAACGAAATGTGGCACAAATGCGCAACCAACAACTAACTGAACTGAAGATTCATCATCATGAATGCTAACATATAATGAATGATTCGCAAATAAATTGTGAATACCTGTCGAAATACCTGAAACTTTGAGTGTTTCTCTTTTACAAAAGTTTCTCCAGCTGAAGATTACATCTATTTTAGTACCTTTAATTAAAACATAAAATCTTTATAATAGGTACCCAAGTGCCTTAACTTTTTTAATGCCTTCACGAGTTGTAAAATTATATTTTATTTGCAAAACTCAAGAAAGTATTTCTTTTTTATACATTACTGCAAATGGAGACTTTAAAACTTTTACTTCAATTATCTGAATTTAGTTTTGTGTTTTAAGAACTTTCTATAAATTTCCAAATATTTTAAGCTTCAATCGCATCTTTCTTCCAAGTGTTTCTCTCATTTCTTTTTATATTAAGATTACATCATAATTTGTCTGTTTGATCATTGTGCAATCTTTTCCATATTGTAGAAAGACTTTTATGATATCATTGCTATAGGGGAGAGTACTTTGGGAGGTACTTTGACTTAAGTGCCTCTTAAGAGTGCTAAAGTCTTTCTTTTATGCATTTTCAAATGAGGCTTATGGAGATAGAAACATAAAGATGTTTTAAGTAGCTTGAAAAGTGGAAATGTTTAATATCTTAGTGGGCTCTTATCTTCTCTATTAATTTTTCTTATGTACAATCTCTTTATATGTGAAATTTCTTTTAATCCATTTGGGATTCTTAAGAATTTTGATATTGTTAATGTCTCAGTATTAATTTCATTTCAACTAATCCCTTTTCTATCGTTTAAATGTTTATAATATGCATTTACATTTAGAATTTCCTAGTTCGGTTTATTACCGAAGAAAATTCCAAAAATCTTCTACTTTATTCGTTAGTGAACGATGAATAATGCATTAGCTATCCCTTTCTACTTCTCGATTTCAACTGCCAACTATATCTCATTTCGAATGTATTTCACTTTCGTCAGCTTTAAGTGTCCAATTAGCTTTTTCATCTTATCTCTTGTGTACGATCTTCTTCTCTGTCTTTCTCTGCATCTTCCACTCGTTGTCTGTGTCTGCACCTTGTATACAACATCATTTACACCTGTACCTAATTTAAGCGATAAGTTCCCCCCTTTGGGCACGTCTGTTTGCTCTAGCATAAGCCCATCTCTATGCACATAACGGTATCGCCTTGTGTATTGTGTACAAGTACAGTACTTATTTACCTTGCTCCGATGAGGAACGCGAAGTGGAGGCCGAAGAGCTGGCGGAGAGCATGCCAGATATGTCCGTTTGAATCGCGACACTAACTTTGCCCATTGTGACACACGAGCTTTCGCTGTTGCTATCTCGCTTACACTTGACACTCCTGAGCAACCCTTGGGGTGACCCACTTAAGCGTGTTGCTTTGCCAGCTGCTCGCTTGCTGTTGCCTTATGCTTGCGCCAGGCGGCGCCACTTGAACACAATTTTCGTAATCAATTTGCGTATTTAAACATTTCAATTTGTTTACTTTGAACACACACTCACGCACAAAAATACGCAGAGAGAAGTTTCTTTTAGAGATTGATTTACACGCAGCTCGATGACCTCGAAATGTTGGGAAACTCTAGAGTAAACAATAAGAAAAACCCAACAAGCGTTTCCACTGCACCGACTCTTATAATGCACTCTTATACACGATATAAAAAAAAACACGCGACTTGTTTTATGAATGCAAATGTCTCGATGTTTCGACGAGATTTGTTGAGCTTATTGAGATTTTTTTTAGTTGCTGTTGCTGTTGCTATCACAGTTAATGGAACATGTGTTTTAATGGGAAAAGGAGATTCGATGAAAAATTAGTGTGAGTTCTTAAAGCTCGCGGAAGCACATTGAATAACAGTTAAAAGCATCGACGACGACGACGACAAAGACGACGGCGACGGAAGCAGAACCGCTTGGAACGCACGCTAAAAATGAACTGAGACGTCAACGACGCCTCGCTCTGCGTCTCGTCGGCCGTTTCAATTGTTTTTGGCGCAGCAGCTTTCAGGTAGAGAGAGCACAGAGAGCGCACGAAAAAAAGAGAGTGGCAGTGTGTAAGGGAGAGTGGTAGCATTAACTTTTGAACTTGGCTTCACACTCAATGCCATACCGATACATGAGTCGGTGTGTGCGTGTGTGTGTGTGAGTTTCGGCTTGCTCATTAGTTTCGGCAGCTCAGCAACAACAAACGACGGCGTGGCTAGAGAACTGCAAAAACAACAAAAACATGAGCAGCGCCTGCGTCAACATTTCAAAGTGGCGACGACGACAACGACGTCATTTTCAAAAGCAGATGATGGCGATAACAGCAACGGCAACAACAATACCAGATGACCAACAAACACACAAACAGAACACATACAAACTTTAAGCTACAGTTGGAGAGGCACAAGTGAGGCTTTTCACTTAGCGACATCTAGCGGCGCTTGTGAGCACTGCGACAACCTCAAGCGCATGCCAAAGCTAATAAATTATTCCACTCAACAGTTTTATGAGATTCTTGGCATTTCTTCAATATACATTTCAATAAATTTTCACTCAGCATCATAATAATATTTCCGCTTTTCGCTATATCACAAAATGACGTCAGCTGTTAAAATAATTTGCTCTTGTAGGGGTCAAAGCAGTTGTTTCCTCTAATGCCCACATATAATCCATAATATTAAGTAAATTTATCACTTTCCTAGTATTCTTGAATGCTTCATATAAATTCTCATTTACGTATTTTGTTATGATTACAGTTTTAACTGCTTTGCTTAGCAAAGGCACAATTGCTCATCAACTGTGACGGTTCCACAACTGTGCCATTCAAACTGTGATTAATACAAAATTTGATTAAATCAAATTAGATTATTAAAATTCAGATTTGAGTATAAATATGTAACCCAAAAGGTCTCATTTTAGAATGATTAGTGCAGATGACGATTACAAAGTGTATTATAGCAAAAAAAAAAAACTAAACTAATAAATGAAAAGTCTAAATTAATTTTTGGTTAAACATTTGACAAAAACACAAGCATACTAATATTAACAGATTACGAGTAGTTAAACGAAACAATAACACCAAATTAATACGTATTTAAATATAATATTCATATACAATATAGAAGATAATAAATACATAATCAAAAACTATAGAACAATTTGAAATGCTTTTGGTGTATTTTCTTGATATAAAAACGATAATTTTTATTGGCCAAAAAAAGAAATAAATGCGCAAAATAAATAATATTTTCTTTTGTAGTTTTTAAAATTAATAATAGTATTAAACAAATGCAAAAAAAATAGCAAATAGAAATTCGATGCAAAATGCGTTTTGTCAAATGCAAAAACAAAAATTTTTCCAAATTATAATCATACAAAATAATAATACAGAATCGTACAAAATAATACATGTTTAATGAGCTTTAAAAGCTGCTGCATTAAAAGCTTTCTTCTTCGCTTGGCAAAATTAAGGCAAAGCTCTCCCTGTTTTTTTTTTACTGTTTAGCAGTTTGAGAGCCACTGCTCTTTCAGAGCAATCCTCGAAAACCGCCAAACAAACGGTCGAGTCGCCCCAATGGCCGATTAACGAGCGCATAGAGCGATCTCAGCGTGCCGGCCAGAAACCTATAGAGAGCAAAATGCTCCAGCAGATTGCTCACATCCAACACAAACTCGATGACACGCGCCACAAAACGTGTGATGGGCGCACACTTGCACTCGACCATAGGTTGCAAAGCGGTTGTTGTTGTTGTGGCTGTGGCAGCAGCAGCAGC
The DNA here is from genome assembly GCF_009650485.2 of Drosophila albomicans. Taxonomy (NCBI): domain Eukaryota; kingdom Metazoa; phylum Arthropoda; class Insecta; order Diptera; family Drosophilidae; genus Drosophila; species Drosophila albomicans. Next base: position 42,211,981 of record NC_047629.2, on the reverse strand, counting down.
ACTAGCCAATGCGGATGCGGAAGTGCCAGACATGCGCACAAGCAGCCGGCAGCTTCTTGGCAAGGACTCACCTTTTGTCTGGCCGGCGCAGTGCGTTGACAGCACCGTCCCAGGCGGACCTCTCAGCACGGCCTCCAGGCACCGAATGTTGTCCCGGCAAGTGTTGATAATCTCGTGCTGAAAAGGGCAAGAGATTGCATTATTAATGTGTATTTAAAAAGTGAATTTTAGAAAGAAAACTTTCCATACTATGACTGCTTTAACTACAGTTTAATAGACAACAAGTGATCTCTATCAAGATCTGTCTTTCATCTTATTGATCTTCTAAAAATTTTAGAAATACTTTTGAAATTTTTTTAATTAGATATCTTACTATTGATATGATCCCATCGTAAATCATGGTTATTATAAAGGAAAACTAATCTGTTTCTTCTACAACTGTTCATATGTTTTATATCATATTTTATAAATTTGATACCTTACTATTGATTAAATCCCTTGCTATCTTTTACTCTTTTAGCTTTAATATAAATAGGGCTTAAATTTGTGTTCCACAAACTTACTTTATCTTCAATTTTCCATGCATTTTATATAAATTTGTAACAAGTTCTGGTTGCTGGGGCATTCGACTGTCTTTTTTGTATACAGTAATCTCTTATAAGAACATCTCTAAATTTTCTATAAATTTAATATAAATTTGTTCGTCTCTTAAGAACATTTTTCAATAACTTATTTACTCTTAATACAATTAACAATCTAATGTTAAATTTTGTATCTTATTTATCCGAACATTCTCTGCACTTGCTATAACGAACTAATTGTTCCCTTAATTACTCTAATGAATTCACATTTGGTTACACAAAAAAGGCATTTAGCTAACTAACATTTCACTCTTTGCTATCACATTTTATCTACTACTCTGTCAGTGTCTTTTATCTCTTTGTCACCTCTCTTTAACACACTTGGTCGACACTTACATAATCCTCAGGTCGCAGCAGATGACAGCGTATCTTGAGAGCACGCGTATCCTCGAGTCTGTCGCGACTCTGCTGGAGCAGAGAGCGCATCTCCTGCTCGCCATCCTCGGAGTCATCGCCACTCGACGACGATGTGGCTGGGATCAGCTTAATGCACTTCTCCAGGTTGCGTGACGAACGTCTTCGCTCATCGGCGGTGACAGTGCGACGACGACGCGTCGAAGTGTCGCTCTCGGAGGTGCGACGGAGCAGCGACTGGGCAGAGTGACTCATGCCAGCGCCGAACTCCAGTTTGCGGCCCACAGACTCGGTGCGGACGGGCGGACGGGTTGCGGGCGGATTCTTGGGTGTCATCAGCGCTGTGGCCGAGGAGGAAAGATTCGCAGTAGTCACCTGCTGTTGTTGCTGCTGCTCCGTCTGTGAGTTGATGGCCTCAGCCATGTCTGTGAAAAGGAAATTGAAGATTAATCAAATGAACTATGAAATAAATATACTCAGACGTTACCTTGACACGATTTGCGACGCACTTCGAGCGTCTTGCGACGTCGCTCCGATTGAAGTTCGAGGGCGCGTTGACGACGAGCGTGATCAACGCTGCTGCTGATTGTCTCCTGGTTGATGTGCAGCGCCTTCAGCTCGTGTTGCTGCAGTGAATCCATTCGCGGTGGCGAAAACGAATCCAAATTGTTGGCTGCCGACAGCGAACTGCAGCAATCCGACTGCGAATCAATGAAATTGCTGCAACCCAAAAACAGAAACACCCCAAAACATTTACTATATGATTTATGAACTAAGCTATAAATATCCAAAGGTCACTCAAGGCTGCGAGAGAACCAGAGCAAGAGCAAAAGATCTCCACTCACCGATAGTCATCGCCAAATTCCAAGAGACGACGCGCTGCATCCGAATCAAAGCCCTCCGAATAGTTCTCCGAATTGTATTTCTCTTGATAATCATCCCAGGCGGTCTCCGAGATGCTGCTGTGATGATCCTCAGTGCTCAGTTCTGTGCCAAAATAAAACAAAAATAATTATGATTAATTAACTTGATCGATGCCAAAAGCATTTATGGGGATTTATTCTTATATAGAGAGAGGAAGAGGTGCAATCGTGGTACCTTTTGGCCTGGGTACGGGCGTGCGTGCTTGTGAGAGAAGAAGTCACAATATATACAAAAAGTATTACAACATATAATATAATTTATAAAGATTATCAGAGAAGTCACAATATAAAGAAAGCATTATGAAATATTATATGCATTTGTTGAAGATTGTGAGAGAAATCACAATGTACAAAAAGTATTACGACATTTAGTAACTAACAATAAAGAAACACTTTTGAAACGATTAAAATTAAGTTGATACTTTTATATAATTCTTATCACGTTAATAAAGTAATATATATTTATTATGATTGCCTAATTTTGATGAACTGTGAACAAAAATTTTTAATATTTAAATGCATTTTTAGCTTCAAGAAAAATCTTATTATATTTAAAGCTTTGTTCAGGAAAAATGTTTACTTTGGTATGGATTGAGATTTATAGGACAAAACCACAGACCTTAAAAAATCAATAAGAAGCTAAATTTTAAAAACGGGTTTTTATCTTATTTATTTTTTTTAGGTAAAATCTGTTAATATTTATTTCCTAAAAAGAAACTCAGCTCGATGTGACTTCTATTAAGTATAATAAGATTTTTCTCTTGTTTCAACTGTTTAAACTTGTTTAGTTCTTGTTTATAAATAATGTCTCTTAATGTTTATTTCCTAATCCATAAAACAAAACTGACGTAGAGCAAAACTGATATCAAAAAGTTCCCCAAATTAACTTTTTTGGAAGCTCTTGCAAAATGTATAAATAGGCTTTGCATTTATCTCTGCCAGATTACACATTTCACTGTCTATTTAATACTGTCTGTTTTATAGAATACTACCCATTTAATACAATAATCTCAACATAAACAAAGTGATTAGGCTTAACATGCAATTTGGGAAAACCCCTAAAGTGATAAAAGAAAGAGCAAATAATTTGGCGATAAGTTAATGGGGAATATAATAATAGAATTATACCTAATGCCGCTATATATCGAGTCGAAATATCTACCATTATTAATTGCGTTGATAAGGAATATAATATAAGTATTTTGAAGGCGCTCTCTAGATATTCCTAGACTATACATGACTGTTAAGATTAGTAATTGTTTTTTTTCTTGAATCAAACTGCATTGCTGATTAATTGTTGTTTACGTGAGTTTGGGCACGACGCCATCAAAGATGATGTCATTCTTGAAAGGAAGTTACTTTCAGAGATCGTTTCAAAAGTGTTTTTCTATGCCACATCTAAATAATTCCTGCTTTAACTTACCAGCTTGCTGCTCATCCTCGTTCATGTAATTAGAAAGCGCAGCCAAGGCGCCCAAGCGAATTTCGCTGGCCATGAGAGCAGCTGTGGTAAATGAACCCACTCGGAACTTGGGCACCATCAAGTGCGACTCCGATTCACCCTCGGGCAAAGATTCTTCTGCCTTGGCATTGGTGGGTGAGCCACCTTTCTGAATGCTCAACAAAGCATTGGTGAATTCCTGCAACTGCTGCGAGGACATCGATTCACAGGACTTCATCAGCGTCTGTGTGAGATCGCCGTGTGTCTCGGAACCCGAATCGGACTTCCTGCCACCAGAAGCTGCAGACATGCGCTTCTTCCTAGCACGACGGCGACGCAGCGATCCTTTGCTATCCGCCTTGCGTGCAGCATTGCTGCCCGTGCCAGAGGAGGAAGCAGCTCTGGCTCTAGGTCCCGGCGAGAGCGAGTCCAAGGCGCTCTCACTGATCGAGTGACTGGCCAAGCCAGGCGGTGAACTCTGCCCCACATCAGCAATGATTGTGGTCAACTGTGCGGCATCTGTGGTCAACTGCGAGAGGCAGGAGACGGACCAAGGACGCTCGGACTTGCGACGCGATTGCGGACGCTTGACGACCTTGACATTCAGGCTCTGATTGCTGCTGCCAAAGCCAAGCGGAGTGGTTGGCTGATGAATGGGTTCAGCGGAGCCGCCAATGCGTTCTGTGGAGTTGCCATACGAGTTGGTGCTCGTCTGCATGCAGGTGGCAATTGAGTCGGTGAATCCCTCCGATGAATCGGAGCCGACACCGCATGTGGCATCCTTGTGGGGCATGGAATCGGTTTCTGATGCCTCACCGGAGGCTTCGCAGTCATCGGGTTTGCTGCTTGGAGCCTCATGTGAATGATGATTGCGATTTAGTAGCTGTGGCGTTGAGGGTTGATGCTCCAGCCATTCCTGTAGAGAAAGTGGAAGATTAATAGGGAATAATAATAATAAATATGAAGTGAAAACCTACCTCGACTCTTTGCTTGATGGGACCGGGCATAATGATGTCGCGTTTCTTGACCGTCGAGGAAATCTTGATGATGGAATGTTTCTGCTTCGTTGGCGTCTTCAATGCTGCCTCCTGAGCGTCGCGCACCAAATGCTCTGCTTCGAGCACAAGCTGCTTGATTGAATCATGCGAGACCTTGCCCTGAAAGAGGGAGAGAGAGAAAACAAGAGAGTGAGTTAAGTTGAGTGAAGATAAAAAGCCGAGTAAAAGTTAATGAGCATGGCAAATTGAAGTGAACTCGCTCGGTTAGTTAACACTTTCCCGGAATATGACTCAGTGGAGAGTCAGTTGAGAGTAAGTCAAGAGAGAAGAGAGAGAGAGAGAGAGAAGTGGAAGGAAATGCAGCTAGTTTTCCACTCTCTTTTGCTGCTTATCAATACGAAAGATATCGCTACATTTGTGTTTGACTTGCTGCATTCATCATTCATATTATTCACTTCGCAAACACTCATTCAAACTCATTTTTTTTCATCGCTTATCTGCAGTTCCATGTGCATTACTTTTTTTTTGTTCTTGCTATCTCATCAGTTCGCATTGTCTTTTTTTTGCCTTTTTGTTCTTAACGCGTCAATCAAGCTTTGCCTAATTGCTGTCTACATAAATGTGATTTCATTTGTCATACCCTGTAATCGGTGCATGATGAATGAGATCATGATCATTTCAGAACAACTATTGAACTTTGAACTTAAATAATTAATTAAAATAAATTTTAATAAACAAAATAATCTATTTAAATATACATATATTATTGAATAATTTTAAAAATAGAATTTATTGTCATAAAATTTAAAATCACGCTTTGGCTAAGATATAATATGTTAGCTTATAGAATGAGTTGCATTTTCTGGCTAAAACTCTGTTAAACTCAAAGTCTGTCTTAACAATACATTTTTATTGACGTTGATGGAATTTTTTTGATTAATCCTTATCATCACATTTCTATTTTCACTTTATAAATAGCTTGTCATAGCATCACCATAATACCACATTTATCAATAGAGATACGACAATTTCATAAATAAAATTAGTTGTTTTTTTTTTGTAAAACTTCAGCTGATGTTGAAAACAAGTAAGAAAACGACAGTGAAGTATGTTCGATTAAAAGCAAAATATTTTTTAATTAATTTTTAAATATATCAAATTAATAAATCGCAAACAACTCAAAATATATTTTGGGTATATTAATACAGTACATTCAAAATACACCATATTGGCTGTTAAAGTAACTAAGACCAGTAGAAAGTATGTGTTTTTCCCATAAGAAAGTATTTATATAATAACTTCTACAATATTAAAAAAATCCATTTTAATAAAGTCTTCAACTTCACCTAATTTCTAACTATTACGTTTATGCTCAAGACGCTAAATTTTAATTTTAAGATAGGTCAAAAATTCTAAAAATATAATATCCCAAAAATGAATTTTCAGTCTTCAACTTTACCTAATATCTTCATATACTAAACCCACTAAATTTTAAGCTTAAGATAGGTCAACAATTCTAAAAACAAAAAACCAACTGTTGCTTCTTCAGAATTGTTTGACCTCCAAACTGGAAGCCCCACCGAGATCCGTTGGCAATCTAATGTTAATTTGACATAATCAACGTGAGATTGCTCATGGAATTAGAACTTGAAAGATACTTGAAAATTACACAAAATCAGAATAGGAGAGGGAGGGGGAGGAGAGTAAGGGAAGACCAAAGAGAAGCAGCGAAGCGTTGATAATGTTTCGATTGTGTTTCGTTTTGTTTCTTGTTTGTTTTTTGCAGTTGTTTGTAATTATTACAAAAGTTGTAGCTACATTTGAACATGGTATTTGAACAGAAAATGTTTGGGGGTTAACCTTTTGGGTAAAAGGCATTAGATGAATGAATGCTTAATTGCAAATAGCATTGCACAATTGTACAATATCCGAGTTATTTTTGTGAGTCACAAGTCCAAATTAGGTAATCTTCATGTATATCGAATGTTTATTTTTTCTTTTTCTGTCTTTATTTTTATTTTTCGCTTCGATTGAACACGCTTAAGCTTTATTGCTAATCTTTTGGTTTAATTTAATTAACAGTTTCCTGTCACCGCCGCCACGCAGCCAGTTTGAGTTGCACTTCAGTGGCTGTCAAACTGCAGCGCAATCACACGCTCACACACACACTTGCACACACATACAACGGAAACAATTTTCCAAATGCTATGCGAGAGTGCCAGTGAAAATGTCGACGTTTTACGACTCTTGTACAGCTGAAGTGGAAACTGCAACAAACACAACAACAACTCAACTAGCAGCAGCAACAACAACAGCAACAACAACATGGGCAACATTTGCAACAAGAGCAACAGCAGCAGCTACTGAAAGGCCTTTGCGATTGGGCGTTTGCGATAATTAAAGGCATTTATATGAGTTTGGCTTTTTGTTTAGCCAATGGCCAATTAAGCAAACTGGAAACTTAAACTACAAAACTAGAGCTGGGCAGCCTACAAAGTAACTTAGACGATAGTCTGAGCTGCTTGAGAGGTGTGGCAAAGACAAATAGATGCGATTAACTCTGTTTGAAGTAGAGTTCTTAAGCGATAGTTGAGATAAGAGGAAAATGATTATCTAATATGGCTAGAGTAAACTTTGCAATAATTGGAAATATTTAAAGAGAAATAGAGTTAAGATTAACAAACATTTTAAATAGATCAAGAAATGAATAATCTGAAGAATTATTTTATTTAGTTGAAGTTGGAGTATTTTTAAAATAACTTGAAAAGGAGCTTGTGTAAAGAATTTGGTTTAGTTATTGCTTCATATTAATTGTTTGTAATACTTTATTTAATGCATTCTTCTGTCGTTTAGATATTCCTCATATAATATGGCCACAGTAAACAATTTTATAATTTATCGTATTAGAAAGAATCCACTTATTAAAATTATATTAACATTTAAATATATAATAGGAATTTTTATATATCACAATAATATAGTATTAAGAAAATACTATTACTATAGTACTAAAAGCAAAACAGTGCGGCAAAATATACTAAATATACCGCTAAAATACTACAATCTACCGAAGACTATATTTGGTATATTGATATAGTATTACATTCCAATTATACAGTACAAAATATACCAAATTATACAGTACTAAATATACCGAATTATACAGTACAAAATATACCAAATATATCAGCAAAGACTTCTTTCTACTAAATAAGTATTTTTCCCCATACAAAAGTATTTCTTAAATAACTTCTATATAAATGAATTAAGAATTTTATCTTTTCTACTTATTTCTAACCCAAAGTAAATTGAAAACTTCTTTAAACGATAGTTCTATGCGAAATAGTTCTACCAAAGACTATATTTGGTACATATATTGATATAGTATTACGTGGTATACTTAGTTTGTAATATTATATCAATATATCAAATATATATCACAAAATCATCAAATTTATCAGCCACAGCAAATAAGACTTCTTACCACTTATTTATAAATAAGTGTTTTTCTCCATACAATAATATTTCTTAAATAAGAATTTCATCTTTTCTACTTGTTTTTAACCCAAAGTAAATTGAAAACTTCTTTAAGCGATAGTTCTATGCGATAGTTTCTCACTCAAAGATGTTTACAGTTAGCGACTATAAATATTCATGAGCCTTACTAATTAGCAGTGATAGCTTTGGACTCACTTGTGTAGCTCTCAATTGATTTACGACTTCCTTTGACACGCGCCCATCTCTAACTCGGACAATTCGCAATACACACTCACACACACAAACGTTCAGTGGCTGACAAACTGCTGAAATTTAGTTTTGTTTTTCGGGTGGAGGCCTTGACAATAGTCGTTTCTTGTGTTGCTCTTTTTGTTTATGGCCAAAAAACAAAAAGCAAAGAAAAAAAACTAATTTAATTGCACTGCGACACGCACGCCAAACGCAAATCGCGAAATCGCGAATTTAATCGCAATGAGTGAGCGACGACGACGACATACAGTTTGACAAGCACTGTGCGGGCTTAATTACACACTTTATTTTGTTGGAAACTTAATGCAAATTACGCGAAAACGACAATAAAAACAATCACAATAACAATAACAATAGTTGTTGCTACCACACAACAATAATAAATTAACAAACGAAAAAAGAGCAGAAATAAACACTTCCCAATAGCTTTTGGCTTTAGCTTTGGCTTTCTATTGTTGCGCGACAATTGTTTGCAACGTTTTCTATCTGTAACTGTAACTTTGCATTTGTATTTTGTATCTTTGTATCTACATATGTTGAATCTCCACTTAGATATCCGTAACTCAACCGTTAACCGCGACGTCGCACAACGTACTGAAAGTCGACTGCGAATTAAACTCAAACGGACAGCGTCAAATGCGTTTGATAATAGCTGTTGCTCTTGCTCTTGCTGTTGCTGCTGCTGCTGGGAACAGGTGATAAGATAAAAAGAAAACCGGCAAAAAGAAAAAAATTGCCAACAATCGAATAATTTTTGCCAAAACCTTGTGATCGATCAATGATCGTCGAACGTGACTTTCTTTTTATTTGTTTAGCGCTTTTTAATAATTTTCTAACAGTCTTGTGGTTCATTTAATTTTTTTGTTAACAACTCAATCGAGCACTTGTTTTATTTTAATGTGTGACACTGAATGCGCCGCGTTGCGATTAGATAAGGCGCAACGATTTGATTTGATTTCCATGTGGCACAGAAAAAAAATAAAATCAAACGTCATTGATTTGGGTTCGGTTTTATTTATTTATTTATTTGCTTATCGCTGTCTCATCGCAAATGGAAGGCGTTTTGCGAATTGATATACGACTTTGCACTGCTCTGCGAAAATGCATAAATTAAATTATAAAGAAAGAAAAAACAAAAGAGAGTCTCAACTATATCCGAAATTTGTCATTATTAATCAAAAGCTGCGCGAATTTCACTCTCAATAAATCAACGACGCGACGCATGCGCAACGGATGCTGCGACAGTTGAAGTCAAACACACAAAAGGGGGAGAAGCTGAAGCTGAAGCTGGAGATGGAGCTGGGATGAAGCTCTACAGTTACACAGCTGCCCTCGGGTGGATGACAGTGAAAACTGCGTAGAGGGGATTCAACTTGTCAGCGACAAATGCAAATGCTTTTGCACTCGCAGCAACATGTTGCTGATGTACGCGTATGTTGCACGCAACGACAACGTCGATGGCGGCAGCATGTTGCTGATGAATGCTGCCGCTGATCGTTGGGGACAGCGTCAAGAAAGTGAGAGTGTTACAACGAGTGCCAAAACATGTTGGATAACAGAGACCCAGACATTGATAATAGGCCCGGGACAAGTAATAATTGTCTTGCAAAAAAAGTACGAGGGAGATTGAGAATAATTGAAGCAGAAATTCCAGTTTTTAGTTACGAGTTGATAGCTAATGATATTGATAATAAATGTCATTATTTCAAGGGGAAATTTCGTAGATTGTAAAGAAGAAATCAGAAGGAAATTTATGAAATTTTAATAAGAAATGAAGTGATTAGTGCCTTGAAAGGTAATAGCGAGGAAGATTGAAGAGTATTGAAATTACTATTGCTTTTTGTGAGAATCAATGAAGTTGCAAGACAAATTTAGTGAGGAATGGACAGCTTATCATATTGATAATTAAATCATTATTTTTAAGCCGAAAATTTAGCAATATGTGAAGTGCAAAATGTAGAGAAATTTACGAGATTCAAAAAATATAATTCATTTGAATAAAAGCACAATTAATAATTGTCTCAGGTCTAAGTAAAGACTAAGTTAAAGGAAGATCGAATAGCAAACAATATACATCTGATATATATGGGCAAATCCCACGTGTCGCACGCTACATTCGCACAATTTTAGCTAATGAAAATCAATTTTTTGGGGGGTTTTTTAAAGATTTACCGTAAACTTTTGTTATGTGTTTAGAGTGAATTGAGAGTACTTTCGGAGGGTATAAGATTCAATTTCACTGGAGTCACTGTTTTGAAAATAATTAATAAAATTGTGACGTGTCGCACGCTACACCAAGTGGAAGTTAGTTTCAAAATTTTCATTTAAAACGCAATTTTTAGCGAATTCTGCAAAATAAACCCTATGAAAGTTAATATCCTAAAGAAAGTTAAGAACATTAGAAGACAAAATCCGATCGTTTGGTCTTAATAATGTTTATAGATTTTTAGCAAAGCCGTAAACCCATTAAAATCTTTTAATTTGAACTAAACATTATTTAATTTATTCATAAATGTGCTTCACAATTATTTCAACGTGATTTACTTTAGATTTGTGTGTGAGCCCAAGCAGAGGCAAAAAATTGTGAAGAATAAAATAGGGATTTGAAGGTGTGCGCAGAGCACGAATTCGAGTAAAATTATGAAAATTATAAATAAAATTGGGTTTGATACAAATTTGTGCATTTATAATGATCGAAATTTCTTTTTTGCTTTAAATTCTTAAGATGCCATATCTACTTTAATGTTCCATATAAAGAAAAATTAGAAAATGTGAAATTTAAAAATTGGTCGCTGGTGGACTGTTTCTGGGATTTGCCCATATGTATATTCTGAAGCATATATTCCATGTCTAGGTGTAAATTGATAGCTAATGGTATTGAGACTAAAGTCAGCTAAGAGTGTTGATGCTAAAAATATTATTTTTGGCAAAAAGTTGGTAGCTTATAATGAAGAAATAAAAAAGGAATTCGTACTGCATTTACTACACAAAATATTAATATTTATATTTTACAGAAACTCTATGAAATTACTTTTACATTACTACACAAAATTGTAGTATTATAAAGAACTGTCTTATTAAATTTCAAAGCTTCGCTAATGCCTGATTACAAATTGCAGTCCATAAAAGTTTCCCATTTGTGTCCAGATTTATTAATCTCGTTACAAATTTGCTAAGTTTGAAGTGTTTTCCACCCGCTGCTTTTCCCAAACTTGGCGCCAATGCGATGTCTTAAATTACCAAAAGATGATCGTTAACAGCCCATTACACTCATCAGGTTGTCAGTGGACATGTTTGGGGACATGTTTACCAGCAAATTGACACGAAAAAGCCACAAAAAGAGCTTAGAGAAATTTGAGGCGCATCGACGCACACACACACACAGTGACACCTTCGCATACTTGCACCACTGTGCAACACTATGTGGAGTGGAGTGGACCACCAACATGGTCAGCGTTGAGCTCGATCGATCGATTGCTGCTCTCCTCGTATGCATTTCAAGCGAAACTGAAACCATGAGAGCCTCGTAAAGTCAACAACAAAGCGGAGAGTCCGCCAGTGAGTTGGCGAATTGCCAATCGAATTCAATTCACTTCACTCCACTCCGCTCCACTTCAATCGTGGAGTCTCTGGTCTCGTTAGCTGGGCATGGTCATGGTTGTGAGACTCCGATTTAGTGGCTGTCGCTGTGGTTGTTGCTGTGGTTGTGCGAACATGCGACACGCAACGGCCAAAACGAACTCTCTGCCATCATCCGATGACAAATTGCAACTGCATTTTGGCTGCTGGCTGATGAAAGGGAAAACCGAACCGAAACCGAAACCGTCTCTCTGTTGTGCGGGCAGCTGCACTGACCAAAATCATTGGCAACTTAGTATTGCAATTAGAGCAAATACTTTAATGAAATTTAAATTTCAAAGTTTTAAATTGTTTATGGTTTGAGTGTTTAAGAACAATCTAAAGACACACAAGGAAATGAAATATGGATTGCTTGCAATTCAAGGTAAGACTCTTAAATAGGTTCTGATTAACCTGTTTATGGATCCCTTAGCATTTTCCTTTGTAAATTTAAAAATTATAAATGACGTAAAAAAGTATTTAAATATGTATTGCTTGAAATTCAAGACTTGCTTTAAATGAAAGACACAGTTAAGATACAAGTTTTGAACAGCTTACAAATAAAGTACTTCTGGATTGCTTGGAATTTTTTTGTCTTTTTGCAATATTAATATTGGCATATATAAAATTAATATACCGCAAAAATAATATTGAAATACACAAAATTAATATATCGCAAAAATACTAAAAATATACCAAGGTTTTTTTTTTAGGTATATTGATAAAAATTCGACATTCAAAATATATCAGCGAAGAAAAGAGTGTGGAATTAATTTCAGAATATACCGAATTAATATATCACAAACATACTAAAAATATACCAAAGGCTATTTTAGGTATATTGATACAGTACTACATTCAAGACATACCATAGAGGAGAATCGTGGGATATTTATTTAAAATATACCAAATTAATAACCTCAATAATATTAAAAATTGATACATTCAAAATATACCAGATTGCCAGATTGTATTTCTTAAATAACTTCTACAATTTTTCTCTGATCGCAACCAAATTATAAGGACTATAGTTATGTTTTTATGTACTTGCTTATAGATTGCTTAGAATTTTCATTTTTCTATTTAAGAAGTTAAAAAAGCAAAAATATAAATATATTCTATTATATATATTAGATTATTTTTGTGAATTATAATAGTGTTTTTATAGTTTAAGTGCTAGACAGTTTGTCTATCACTTTTTACTGCTTTTGAAATTTGCATATTTAGGAAGTTATTTCTCAATTGCATTTAGCTTTATTCAACATGCAAATTCTTATAGCTAAATATAATAATATTGTTTTACTTTTGTTATACACAACTAACTTATGTAGCAGCATTTAAAACTCTCACTTTTCGCCCCAATTTCTCTCAGTTTACGTGTTATTTTATAAATCATAATAAGTTTTGTCAGCGTGGAAACCAATTGCCACTTGTGGCAAGACTTATGAGAGAGAAAGCAGCAGCGACTCAGAAGTCAATCCTCTTTTTGTGATACAGTTTTGAGTGCAGGAAATGCTTCCGCTTCCTTTAGCTGATCTATAGAGAGGGGCTAACTATATATGTATATTTTTGTATATCTGACTCACCTTTGATGGCGACATTGTGGCATTGCTGCTGCTCGCCTGTGATTTGACCGACTTGGCTGGCGATCGAGGTGGCAGACGATTACCATTGGCAACATTCTGTTGTTGGACATTTCCATTTCCATTGGTCATCTCACTGGGCCAGACGCTAATGTTGCAGATGTCGGCGCGACTGTAGAAACTGCAACCATTGTTGTTGTTGTTGTTGTTGCTGTTCAGATGCAGCTGTAGGAAAAAGGAAAAACTTGATTTAATTAAAAATGCCATCGAAAATTGGTAAAAGCGAATGCCCTGCTCTGACTCTATTCCTCTGCTCTGCTCTGTCTGTCTCTCATAATCAATCAGCTAAAGTTGGGAGCAACATTTCCTGTGCTGCATGTCTCTATTACAATGCAGCTTTTGGTTTCGTTTTGTTGGCCACATAAATCTTGGCCAGTCGAACGAACGAACGAATGAACGATCGAACGTGTCCTCGATGTTGTTGCTGTCGTCTGTCGTAGTTGCTGTCTTAGTTGTTGTCGTCTGTCGTCGTCCCTTTCAATTGTAAAACTGTTTGCCATTTCTTGGATTTTGTGTCTCGCAATGAAGAAATAAATCACACGTTTTTAGTTAATTTCGTACTTTCCCATTTTTGACGTGCGCTGCTCAATTTCAGTTTCAGTTGTTTTTTCCTGGACCCCAAAGATTGACTTCTGCATTCAGTTTTCAGTATTACGATTGGATTTTTCGGTTAGACGGTAGTTCGCTTTTGAATGGCAGCAGCAGCAACAGCTGCCGGGATTTGCGGCCGGTGCATGATTCGGTTTCATTAACCCAACTGCTTAATCATCAGGTTGCAGGCAATAAGAGGCGGTAGCCATTTATTGAAAAGGCGCCCCCCTTTTAGACCAGTTCAGTTCACTTCACTTCAGTGCAGGTTCAACGAAATGTTTCCTCTCCATCGATGGGCTTACAATGTTGCAACAACTGCAGCAACTTTATTGACACAAGTCAAGAGACCTGCCAGCCACACAGACGACGACAGACAAACATAGACAGACAGTGATCGAATCGTAATGCCACAAACGAGAGGAGACTCCAAACTCGCAACTGTGGTAACTGTGGGAAACTGTGCAATACTCCCAAGCTTGCAACTTGCGGCTTTGTGGCATGTCTGTGATTTGTATTTGCGAATTGTGGTCTATAAATGGCAGCACTTCAGTTCTCAGCTTACGTATTTTTTGTTGTTGGTGTTTCTCTTGCTTATTAACTGATATATCGGTTAAGACCCCATTAAGCCAGCTGTTGCATACAAACCAACCCAGAACTAGGTAGAACCAAGCTAAGCTAAGATTATGCGAGATTAGACACAGAGTTCTCTTTATTATTATAAAGAACTAACAACCTTTGGCATTCTAGTATCGTTCAATGTGGCATTGATCTGCAGAACTTTTACTTGTTAGTACATATAAGGAAATAACTATCAAGAATTCGTGTTAAATAAAAGCTTATTTGCTTTGATAATACTTCTGGTTTAAAATACTATTTATGAAGTCATTAAATAAACTAACAAACTAAATAAATAATTTAAACATATCTCTATGAGCATAAGAGGAAATAACTATCAAGAATTCAAGTAAAATAAAAAGTCATCAACTAAAATACTAAGATCAATAAATAATTGAATTTCATCTTCATGAGCATATGAAGCGAGAATTTATGTACAATAGAACAAAAGCATATTTTGAAAACAATCCCTATTAATACTTTAGGTTATTTCCTTCCATAGTTTGCTATAAGATTAAGAATCATTAACAGAATACTTTTATTTGCTTTTAAAGTTTTTTTATAAGCTTAAGAATCGTTAGCTAAACTCTTGAGAGTTCTTAAGCTTAGCTAAATCTCAACTCTACCACCTGACAATAAGTTAATAAAAGCTTTTTTTAAATACCGTTTATGTGTTCTTTATATTCTGAAACCAATAAAGCACACAAATAATTGAAACTCATCTCTATGAACAATTTAAGTTCTTTTTCGTCTTCATATTTAGGTGAAAAATTACGAATCGTCAACAGTTTATACTGTTTCTTTTCAATGTTCTCTTATATGATCAACAATTGTTAGCTCAACTCCAAAAGTTCTTTAGCTTAACTATATCTTCATTCTACCATCTCCAACTGTTTCTCATTATATACCTTTTTCCCTCTCATTTTTCTCATTGCTACTCAAATTTTCTGGTTCTATGCCAGTCGATCATCAACTTTCTATTGAAATTCAAATGGCAAAAGCAGACTAAAAAAGAAGAAGGAATCACTTGACTTCACTCACCTGTGCTGCATTTCCATTTGCATTATCAGCGGCAGTTGCCTCATCAGCGATCTGTTGCTGCTGTTGTTGTTGTTGCTGTTTAGAGTCAATCCGAGACTGTTGCTGATGTTTGTGATTATTGTAGTTGTTGTTATTGTTGTTGTTGGCATTCAACAGTTGTTGTGACTGTTGACTGTTGCTGTTGTTGTTGTCGCTTTGCAGTTGTTTATAGCAATTGTTGCTAATGATGTGTCTTGTGTTGTGGTTGTTGTTGTTACTGTTGCTGTGGCTGCCATCGCTGCTTTGGCTGCCTGACTGCAATTGCATTTCCATGTCCATGACGCTGACAACGACGCCGCTGCGCTGCATTTGAGTGACTCGCGAGGTTGCTGAGGTCTCTGTGTGGACACCGTTCGAATTGGACGATGAACAGGCGCTGCTGCTGTCGTAGTTGCTGTTGCTGCCACTCCCACTGCCAACCAGCACGACACCAACACTAACAGCACTTGTTGCTATGCTTGCGGTGGTTGCTGTTGTCGATGTGCTCACCAGCGTCTCCTTGTTCTCCTTATCAGAGTCGTCGCTGGTTGTTGTTGTTGTTGCTGTTGCTCCTGCTGCTGTTGTTCCGACTGTTGCTGCTGCTGCTGTGGCGCCAGAGGTTGTCGACGAGATGGCAGCCGACTGCAGACCATCGACAGTAGATGTTGCTGTTACTGCTGCTGTTGCTCCTGCTGTGGTTGCCGCTGTGTAGAGCCAACCCTCGTCGTCGTCATCCGATGAGGCATCAGCCGATTTGAGTATCTGCAGAGCATAAAAAAATATAGTTAGTATGGCAAAATTAAACAATAATAACAACAACACAAACAAACAGCAACATCAGCAAAACGACAACAACATGCAAAAATGCTGTGTGGGCTGCGTTGGCTGCAGAGCGAAGAGAAGAGATGCAATGGAATAAAATGAGTTGGAACTGAACGAAGATGTGGATGGATGTGCTCAATGCAATGGCAATGCCAACAGATGAAGATGAAGTAGTGGAAAATGAAGTTTAATTAGCGTTACTTGCGCAAAATGGCAAATTGTAACTTGTAGTCACAACAGCAACAGCCAACAGCCAACAGCCAACAACAACAATTGCAGCTACAAATTGTTGTGGTTGCTGCAGCAGCACGTCGCATGAGTAGCAAAAATCTTTTGAGCTTCGTCTCAAATGCCGGTGCGCGTCTTGACTTCTTCTCCTTCACTGCTGAAGGAGGCGGAGTTGCCGCTGTGCCGCCCTCAACTGCAACCAGCAACTGTTGCTGCTGTCGTTTTCTCTCTATGCTTGCAATTTATAATAATGCCGCGACGTTTCGTTTGGATTGTGTTGGCAAGGCGGCGACCTTAAGCTTCGACTACAGTTTTGTTGCTGTGGTGTTGCTGCCAATGCACTTGTCAATGCTCTCTGCCTGTTGCTTGTTGCACGTGATGTAGCAGCAACAACAAACAGAGCAAAGCTTGGAGTGCTCTGAGCCCATCAAACATGTGATTGCAATGCAAATAAGTCAACTTTATTAAGCGCGTTTCACTGCAGCTTTGAAAGTGTAACTAAACCTTTATAAGCAAATCTTTTCGAGAGTTGTTCAAACTGTTTTAAATATATAACGAGTGTGCTCGTACCGTAATGAGTTTCGCTTTCTTTAGGAAAATCCCCTTTCCATATTGTGGAGCTTTATGAATTTTGCAGCAATTTGAATTTAGTTTGACTAACTTTTGAATTTTATAAATATTTTTGGCATTTTAAAATACAAGAAGTAATTTTATATGGCCATAAACAGCAGTTGACGTGGGGTCTTTGTTACTATGATTGACAATTTGGTATATTTTTCACTGAGTGGTATATTTTAATGTAATAGTATTCCAATAAATCGATATAGAGATATATAAAATATACTGGATTTAGTATTTTTGTATATTAATTCGGTATATTTTTAAAACAATACCGAATTTTGGTTGACAATATGGTATATTTTTCACTCAGTGGTATATTTTTAATGTAATAGTATGTCAATATACCTATATAAAGATATATAAAATATACCGTATTTGGTATTTTTGTATATTGATTCGGTATATTTTTAAAATAATACCAAACTGCTCGTATTTTCTTGTTACATTGCTTAAGGATCTGATATATTTTGGTATATTTTAAGGATAATACCGCACTGTTTCGTATTTCGACTATGTCGACAGTTTATAACAGGTCTTTCTTACAATTTGGTATATTTTGAATGTAGTGGTAAATCGATACCAGAAACATAGATCTATAAAATATACCGACTTCAGTATTTCTCGGTATAATAATGTGGAATATTTTAATAATACTACCGCACTGTTCTGCTTTTATTACATGTTTTTACTATTTTTTTTTCATCGATCAAATATTTGTTTTGGCATTACACAAAATATAAATTTGTTTACTACATTTCTGACTCATTAACATTGCTGATCTCATCCTTAGTCTGATATTCTTGTCGTCGGCTATTTTTGAGAACTTTGAATGTGAACTTTTGACACGGAACAGCAGTTGTCTATTTTTGACAGCGCATATTTTGAGCTGTTGAGCCGTTGGCCTCTGACACAGTTGAAGCAACTTTAGCCTCAGGGGCAGGTGTTTGACTTTGGTCTATGTTAGAAGTATCTTAAACCCTACGAAAGTCTATTTATTGATGTCTAATGATTAATGATGGAAGCGGCAAAGTGACTACCAGATAATGAGGCAAACAAAGTTAATTAAGAAATTGTTAGAGAGACATGCCAGAGTTTTGACTACATAGACAGATCGGAAAATATGTTGTTTAATAATAAATTAATTAGTTTGTAAGAGGATGCAAAACATGCAAATTAGTTTGAAGCCAAAAAAAAAAACAAAGCGGGAGACATGATGAATGTCTGTCAGTTTGTCCATCGAATTCGATTGATGCTAGGTCGAAGGTTGCTGCGCAGTGAAAGAATCTTGATACCCAACACCAGAGAGTGAAGACCGCGCACCTGCTGATAACGGTACTTACTTGCTGCTGGGCCACGGCCAACGCCAGATCAGCATCTCCATCGCCAGCTGCATCAGTGCCCGCTCCGCTCGTCTCATTATCCGTGTCCAGATGCTTGAAATAGAAGATGGCGCAGTTCTTGGACTTGCGATTCGAGCGATTGAACTTGGAGGTGTCATTGTGGCCACGATGTGCCGCAGTTGTGGTTGTCGCCGATGACGATGACTTTCGCAGCACTGTCGGCGACTTGTTTAGGTCATGACCATGACCATTATGATTATTATTGTGATGGTGATGGTGGTGTGTATTGGGTGTAATGACAGCCACAGCGATGCTCTTCGGCTTGGCACTGTGATGATGTTGGCACTGTGGCAACATTTTGTTGCCGTGTCGCGTCTGCAAGAGCGACACATTTGTCGAACTGTTGCCGTTTGCCGTCTGCGACTGCGACATCTCTGCTTGCTGTTGTTGTTGTGTGGAACTAATGCCAAGGCGTCGACTATGCGCCACAGTGGTGGCAACAACAGCTGTGGCACCACAACTGCAAACGTTGCGACGATGCAGTTGCTGCACTTGCTCCAGATCGCTGCTCTCGGAGTCCGCCTCAAAGTCGGTGAGCGTTGCCGGAGCGGTGGGTGAGTTCTGGTTGAGTTTTGTTTGGCGCCAAGCGCGTTTTGCAATCACAAAGTCAACAACGTCCGCTGAGTTATCGTCTTCTTCGTCTGGTTCCTCGTCAGCCTCGTCACCGGGCTTTGGTTTTGTTTGTGAGGGAACAAGAATTGGTTAGGCAAATGCAAGTTGCAGGCAAAGTTAGGTCAGAAGTTCACACACACACACACACAGATACGAACACACGCACACACAGTTTACAGTGCTGCCAACTTGGGCGGAATCGACGAAATGCTTCAGGATCTGTTTTTTTTTTTTTTGGCGGGGTTAGGTTTTTTGTTTTTTTTAGGTTTTCTTTTTATGGAAAGTTGACAATACTGTAGAAGGCATGCATAATTCTAACTAGCAAACATAGAATATATCAACAAGAACTACAATACACAATACAAAAACAACAACAAGAACTACAAGAAAACGCACAAATTTGGCACAAGAGAATATTATGCAAATTGTATGCGGTTTTCAGTTTACGGTTTTCTAGTTTTCTTCAGTCTTGAGTTTACCTTTTGGGTTGCGATACAATCGCGTGACTGATCCTCAGTTGCCGCTGGCACGTTGGCGGAGACAATCTCTGTGGCAGCAACTTGACAACGTTGCAACAACAACTCTGCTGAATTGTGACTCGCTGCACTCTCGCACTCCAGATCCAAATCGGAGCCCACTTCGTTCAGATCGTCCTCGGTGGCAGCGTCTCCTTCTTCGCCCTCGTAGCCAAATGAATCGTCTTCCGTATCGTCGTCGTCATCCAAGCCAGTCTGTAAAATGGAAAACATTCGAGATTGTTTGCATGAGTTGATGTTGGAGATGCAAATGTTAAGATATAATAAATTATATATATTAAATTGTCTTGAACTTGCTTCAAAGAGTTTTAAGAAAGAAAGGAGAAATCAAACATTATCTAGATGTCAGATCGAAGAATAAAGTTATTTAAAACGAGATTATTCTTTACAAAATTTCATGGATAACAGAACAAAGTTATCTTAAGCGAGATTACTCTTTACATAATTTCAGGGATTACAGAACAAAGTTATCTAAACCGATATTGGTTCCCTACATTATTTCAGTTATAGCAATGATAAATTATCTGATTAAAGATCGCTTTATACACATCATTTTTAGCATAATGATGAGTTACTATAGATCAGTTTCGACTGCACACTTCGAGATTATTTTCTTCAACATTTTCGGAATAGGAGAATAAGGTTATGTAAATTAAGATTATTCTCTACATTCTCAGAGAATTAAGTTAATGAAATGGAGAATAATCTATAAAAAATTTCATAGATACAAAAAACAAAATATAAATATCAAGATTTTTCTTTACATAACGTCCACGAATCAAAGAAATTTCCTAATAAAATCGAGTTGACATTAATCCAAAAATGTCTCATAAGAAAAATATCTCGGAAGAATTCAAATTCAAATAATAATATTAGAAAGATTTAAAAATTTCCAAATAAATCATATTTAAATCATGGAGAAAATTAACATCAAATATAAAATACATAATATCTAAATTCGTTCTTATTTTATTTTTAATCATTTTATATTTTCTAATACAATAATTTTTCTTGATTTCACTTTTAATAATTTTATATTTTTGTAATAATTTCCCTTACTTTACTTTTAATAATTTCCCTTTATTTTTTTTGTAAGTTTTGCCAACCATATTTGATTGCCACTTAAAACTCTTTCTCTGAAGAGTTTTTACACTCTGGTGCATTCAATTTTTCCGACTTTTTGCTGATTAGCCTGGCAATGTGAAGTTTGAGTTTTTAATTGGTCGCCTTGATTGCGATCAGAGGAAAGAGCATAACATATCGTATAAATGTTGCTCGCAAAACTCTTGTGGTCAGTCTCATAATTTTTCACAATTTTCACACAAATTTTCCCATTGGCCTTTCAACGCTTTTCGCTTTGGTCATCACGTAACCATCTCGCCAGCTAGTTGGCATGCTTTCTGAGTTTTTTTTTTTTTTTTTGAGCTTCCTTCTTCACATATGTTATAATTGCTTTCAATTGCACACGGGGGCCAAGAGCCAGACAAACAGACATAAAATAAAAGGAAAATGTGTACAGCGACAGAGTGAGAGAGAGAGAGACAGACAAACAGTTGTTGGCCCACCAGACAGATGACAGATAATCCAAAAAACCAAAACAACAACAACAAAAAAAGTGTCTAGTGGAAATAACAAAAAGCGAGGCGCACACGTCATGTGGGTGGCAGATGAAGAGGAGAAGGAGGAGTCAAGGGAGGTGAAGGGGGTAGCATACTCTTCATATTTTGCGGGGGCGGGCCTTGACGCCCCCTTGAAACATGAACACACAAGTGTTAGGTGTTAAGTTGTTAAGTTGTTCAAGAGCTTTTGTTTTGCTTCAGTTTTTTTTTTTTTTGGGAAAGCAGCAACTTGTTGTTGGCATCTTAACCTCATTTGACCTTGAAAGTGCCTACCCCTTCCCCTCTCCCTTACTTTTCTATTACATTTTTCTGTATGTTCATAAAAATAATCAGAACATTTCATTATGTATTACCTCATTGAATTCAAAGCTTCTTTATAGCCCCCAGCACATTAACAAGTTTTTCTTTTAGCTTTTAGCGGATTTTGCGTAATGCTGGCCAAAAGAATTTCCAATTTCCATTTTCATTTCCATGTTAACGAGCTACGCTGAAGGTCAAAAGCAATGCTACATTCCTGATTCTTTGCAGGCATAAAAATTGATGATTTATCGTGTATTGAGCACTTGGAGGCGCCTTCTTCTGATTGTTGTGTTTATTTATGATAAACAAGACATTAGCGATTTTCCTTTAGAAAAGCAGACAGCAGGTGAAACTGTGCCAGACAAACAAAGGAGAAGAGCTTGTAAATTACTTTCAGCTGGACAACACTACACATCAATTTCATGATAAACAAAATGTAAGAATTTAGTATTAAACGATGCCGCCCAACGATCACTCAAACTGTAAACAGTATTCAGTTTTCTGTTTCAGTTTCAGTTTCAAACTGAATCGAAACATCTGGCTATTCTCACTTTCTAACCATTTGCATAGCGTTCACCCGCATTTGTAACGCTCTCTCGAAAATTAGAAGGGGAAGTTGTCGGGAGGGGAAAAACATGACAGTAATCCAATAAAATCTAACGACAAGCTGCTAAACACGACAACAACCAACATAATCCATGACTGACCCTTTTTTTTGAACGAGTTACGAGCAGCAATAGAGATGAGTGTTTTGAAATTTCAGAAATTGAAAAATAAATCGGATTAGTGTAAGAATATGAATAAAGAAGTAAAACTAAACCTTATGAGCGATTAACAAATTATAGTATTAAAAAAAGGCATCAATTTTAGAGTCCTTAAATACCTTGATTAACAAAACTAAATTAAAAAAATAAAAGTATATCTACAAGATATAGTCTAAAAGATGAACAGTAACGAAAATATTCAAGTTATAGGCTAATAGATAAAGTAAATATAAAATATCGAAAAGAGGTATTTAGTTTAAAAACTTTTGAATAGTATAAACAACGAAGCTAAATCTGATTAAATGTACTTAAAATGTATATTGCGTTAATTTACAAGTAAATTGCGTCTATTCTTTTATAGGTATGTTGAAGATTTTTTTAAGCACTTCAGAAATAAAGTATGATATCATTCAGTGCGTTCAATTACGCATCAGAAATATCGTATTAGAAAGATGTATCTAAAATTCATAACGACATCTAAAATTTGTTGTTCATCAGTTCAGTTTATCATCACATAAAAAGTATTTGAAAAATTCGAATATATCTAAATTTGATGTAGTTCAGTTCATCTCAAAAAATCATATCTAGAAATCATCTCAAATTCTCTTCTATACTTTTCACTCTTTTTCTCTCTTTCCCTCTCCCTCTCCCCTCCCTATCTCTCTCTCTCTCCCTCTTCCTTTCTTCAGCCTACAGCTACTCGAAGTCTTGTTTGATCTCTTGTAGTTTTGGTCTTGTTCTTCATGTTCTACACAATTTATGAACTTATTATGCAAAATTCCTCAGCGATCTCGAGACGTGGCAACGCCTGCCACAAATAGAGATAGAGATGCGGCATTACTTGCAACATGCCTTAGTTGGAAACTGAAGTTCAGGTTTATCGCGACGCACTTCACGCGAACTCCGCAAAAGGGGCGTCGAGGGCAGGAGGCGTGGCAGCGGAGCTGGACACGTGACTTTGCCGTGTTGGCAGCTTAGCACCTCATTTGACTGACTTGGTGTTTCCTTTTCTCGCTCGCTTAAACTATCATTAAGGTTGCCTTTGGGCCAAAGTGCGATAAGCATCTGCCACGTAAACGACAACTGCAACTTACAACTTCAACTTACAACTTACAATAACAAACACGCAATCTTTCGCTCTGTCACAAATTCTCATGTCATTTCTCATTGGGTTGAGCAACCTTCCGCAGAACTTTTACCTCAGCGACTTGAATATGTGTTGCAGGTAGTACTCCAAAATCCGATTACTCGATAAGTCTTTTTTTGGTATTTCTATTTTTTTGTGCTGTGGGAAATTTGTTGTCAAGTTTTCTTGTTGTTGATTGCTTTTGACTACTGTTTCTTCCTTTTTCTGACTACATATTTTTTATGGTCTCTTTGTTTATTTGTATTTGAAAACATTATTATGAATTTCTCACACGCGGGCATTTAATTATCGTTAAACACTTTCATGTCATCGATGTGTAGGGGACACCTCAATTAACATATTGAGCTTGGGTGTATGTGACGGTGTGTGTGTGTGTGTGCATGTGTGTGTAATTATCGTGCAATAAAAACGTGAGCTGCAACTGGAAATTGTTAGTTGTATAGCATAGTGAACACAACTTCACAACTTGTATTCGTTCACGTCTATGCGCTGACAGCTGCTTATTTATTGCTATTTCAGGGTGGCATTCAATTGAGACACTCAAACAAATTATTGTGATACTATTGTTAAGTTTAGAATTTAGAAAAAAAATGAGAAGAGAATAAATTCTATAAAGTTGTAGAAAACATTATAAAATTGTTTAATACTTTGCAATTTATATAGATCATAGAAAATAATTATATGGTTAGCTGCAACATAAATTAGAGTACTCATTTTTAAAGAAACTGTATTTAATTTTAATCCTATTTGTTGTAAAAGTTAATTGGAAAGTTTATTAGGAAGACACTATGTTTCATGATTTATGTTTTAAAGTTTTCTTCCGCCACATTCAGAAATCAAATTTAAGAGAGAGAATATAAAAATATGACTAGACTTCATGTCGCAGTCAGAAATCTTGAAAAAGAGAGAGACGCTAGCAATGTGACCAGACTTCATGTCTTTAAATATACTTATTCGTTAAGAAATAATTTCAAAACTAGATTTAATTTAAATGATATTTGTTTGAAACCAGAATTGCAAAGTTAATTAACACAACACTTGGATTGTAGTTTGATTTGATTTGTTTATAATTTAATATGTTCTTCTATAACACACTCAAAATTCAATATTGAGAGAGAGAATATAACAATGTGACCAGGTTTTATGTCACACTCAGAAATATAGAAGAAGAGAATCTAACAATGTGACCAGGTTTTATGTCACACTCGGAAATCTTGAAGAAGAGAGAATATATAACAATGTGACCAGATTTAGTGTTCTTAAATATACTTATTTATAAATACTGTATTGTTTACTATTTATAAGAATCATGCCTGTTAATTTCCTTCAAAACAAATTCGATGCTACTTTTTTTTTTGAGTGTACTAAGATTGATCAAACAATATGAATAGTTCTTATTGTTTGCTTTGAATTTAACAGGTTCTAATGTCACCAGAAATTAATTGTTGTACAACAGCTGTAAATAGTTGTCTAATATTATTGGAGCATTCATCTCGATGTGAATGCCATAATTATGAAATAATTCACATGGAATTTAAATCCGTTTACAGCGCGTCAACACAAATGTCATGCAAAAGTCGACGATAGTGCGAACGAAAAATTGCAGACACAACAAACAACAGGCAACAAAAACATTGACTGCAGCAACAACAACAACAACAACAATAACAGCAGCAGCAATGGCAATGACAACACTGTTGCAACAAATGCGAACGCGTTGACAACCCACAGGCAACAAGAGAAACACAACGAGAGAAAGAAAAAAGCAAACACAACATGCAAAGCTGACTTTTTCTGCCAGCAACCGTGTGTTGCACCCGCCGCAGCAGCAGCAACAATATTATTACTTTCATTGTGCTGTTGCGAGGCAGCAACACAAAAAAAAAGAAGCAAAACATTTCCTGGTACAGTGGCTGCGGCTGCTGCAACTGCAACTGCAACATCCACATTGTCCACAATTTAGCGCAAATATTACAAATCGCATTAGACGCTAAATTTAGCCAGAGCAACTCTGTGTCTCTGTCTGCCCCCAAGCTGCGTTGCTCCGTGTGGCAACAGCAACTCTAACTCCAGCAGCAGCAACATTCGACAGAATGGCGACTATATTTTTTGTAGCAATGTCTGTGGCAAATTCTTGTTATGGCTGTTGTGGCATGACCCCAAAGCATGTTGTCAGCGCCAGCGCCAGCGGGCAACATGTTGCTGCAACATTTCACTGTGTTGCATGTGGGTGGCAAGCAGCAGTCGCGATGCCGCCAACGCTTCGCTTGTCCCCCCACGCAGCAGCAACCACAATGCTTGAGCCACGCAGCAATTGCTCATAATTTGCAGGTTGTTGTTGCATGCAACTCTCTTCACTCCACTCCGCTCTCTCTCCTTGTGTCGGCGGCTCGTGCGCCTTTGAGCCTTTTTGTGTGGCAGACACATTTGCATTTAAGGTGTTGCTTGTTGATTAATGGCAAACAGTGCAGTATTTAGCATGCCATTTGTGGCACAGCGTCAGCAGCAGCAGCACCAGCTTGCCACATCGCTGATGGTGACAATTGAAGCGCAATAAAAAGCAGCCAAAAAAAAAGACAAAGACAAAGACAAAAGGCCGCCGATTGACATTTGAGGCCGCAAAATGTCAATATGCCATAAATGAAACTAAATGCGGCAAATAGCCGAATCATCTCGCAGGGCATTTGCAACAAAGAAGAAACAGGACAACTTCGCAGATGTTGCCGTTTCTTTATCCATTTGATTCATCTGCCATTGACAACAGCAACATGTTGCTGGTTGCTAGTTGCCAGTTGTTGGTTGCTGCTTTGCTTTTGTTTACAGTTCGACTTCACAACTTGTGGCATGGTAATTTCCCCCATTTGATTATACTTTTGTGGCCACATCTCGTTCGAATGAGTGTTTACCAGCTGCTGCCACACAATGAAGCAATTTTCTGCTACTTTTTTTCTACTTTTGTTATTTAGAATTATTTTTCTTTGTCTTTATGGCAATCATTCAATATAGTTTACTTATGGGGGGCCTCCATCGATGTTGTTGTTGTTGCTTTGTTGTCTTTGCAATTAATCTTTTATGACATGGATTTCTTATTAAAACTCTAAACTTTGGGTATTTCTGTTTTCGGTTTTACAATCGTTAATTATGCTTGATTTACAAATTATTAAAGTCGTCAATGAATCGAGTTTAATGACCAGCAGTATTCACTTTTTTATGACGGTAGCCAAATAATTTGCGTCAAATCGCAGTCATTAAAAAAAGTTGTAGAAATTGAGAGTAATATTCAGTTGGCGAACAAAAAAATAGCAGCTGACAAATTATATATTTCTTATACTAAATTGCCGTATTAATATTTAAGCGCATTTAACGCTTGTATATAAATGGGTGAACGTTAAGGTTGAAAAGCTTGAACTAAAGTATACCCACATACATATATTTATCATCCTTAGCCATTTATGCTTATTAATCTTTAATAATTAAAGTTGGAACAATACAAGTTGGGAATGCTGTATTAATTAAAGAAAAAAATATACCAAATTTATATACAGCATAAATACTAAAAATATACCGAATGCTATATTTTGTATATTGGTATATTATAATTAATAGTGTGGTATTCATTTTAAAATGTACCAAATGAATGAACCACAAAAATACTAAATATATACCAATATAAAGTTAATAGTGCGGTATTAATTTTAAAATGCACCAAAATAATATACCGCAAAAATACTAAAAATATATACCAAAGGTTATATTTGGTATATTGATATACCACTACATTCATAGTAAATTTTTGAATTCATTCGCTATTTAATGAAAAGAAGAACAGAGATTTCAGTTTTACATGCCATTTTAGATGTTCATTAAATTTAAATTTATATTACAATGTTCTTTATTTACATCAAATATTCATGACTATCCTATAACTACTTTTCATTTATTTCTTGGAAATATTTTCTTGGAAATATTTAATAAGTACTCTATATTTGTTGTGCTTTAATTCAAAGCTGCACAACACAAATTTCAGTATTTAGAAACTTCTCAGCAACATCTCTCAATCATTATGCCTCTCTGCCATTGACAATTTGAATTTCCATTATCGGAATTGCATTATCTGTTGTTCATTTCGCAGTCATATCTCATCATTCACAACCTGCTCAGTGAAGTTGTGATTAATAATCGCGGCACGCAGTTTGCCAATCTGCCGGAATAATGAACAATAAATGGCACATGGAAGCCCACATTATCTGGGTAATTGAAAATGAGCCAAGAGACAGCAAAGCCGCAGCTCAGCAACAGAAACTTGCAGCACACTTTGAGTTTGAGTTCGATTTCAAGCTGCATCATTAACTGCCACCAAAAGTAGATCAACTAACGGCTTGCAGCAACTGTTTTATAGTTGCTGTCGATGTTGTTGTTGTCGAGTGTTGTTGTGGTTGCTGTTGTGTTGTTGTGTTGCTGGGGATGTGGCCACATTATAAAACAATTTCTCACAAAAACCCACCCAATTTGCCTGCTAACCGCACACACGACGACGACCAAACAAATTTCCAATTACATGAGCCATTTTGGTAACTGTTTTTGTGTGTTGGTTGCTGCTGCTTGGTTGCTACGGCCAGCGGCTAATTACTGCGCTTGGACAGCAGCAGCAGCAGCACAGAAAGTGAGACCCGTGCGGCGTGGTAATTACTTTGGCTTAAGCATTGCTGTGTGGCAGCTGCAACAACGGCCTTGCAACGCGACGGCGCGTCAGTCGAAAGTGAAACTTAAGCTTTTTGTTTTTCGGGCCATTGTTTAAAGTTTTTGCTGTGGCAAGTGGCAAGTGAGTGTGTGGCATGCTGCTGCCAGCTTCCGCATTGCGCAGTGTGTGTGTGTGTGTGTGTTGTGGGTGTCACGCCCCAAAACAAGCTATAAACACTGCAAAATTTACATAATTATTGTGATTTAATTTGCGGCACTCGCATCTTCCGGGCGACTACCTGCCACAGTCACTGCCACATGCATTCAACATGCACTCACACAATATTTAATAGTCACAATTTGTAGCTGTCAGTTGTTGTTGCAACAACACACACAACATGCAAATGCAGTTCCGATATTCCAAGCACGAACAACACCAAAAACAACTGCACTAAAGTTGCAGCAACATTTGTTGCACGTCAATTTTTATTCACTGCGCATTCATTCATTTTCGTGCCTTTTCGCAGCCAATAAATAAATAACTATAAAATACGTATAACGAGTAAACACTCTAATTTGCATTTTTTCATTTTTTTGTGTCTCAGAGTTTTTATTATGAGCTATTTATTTCAGTTTTTTCCAATTTTTTTTGTTGTTGCTACCGCTCGCTCTATTCGCATAACAAGATTGATTTATGCTCTTGGCCTTTTTGATTGATGTGCCGCATTCAATCATTTCGATTCGTACATTTATCGATTGGCAATTAAATTCATAAATTGTTAACAAAATTTTTATTACTCCTATGTATATTGATCGACGTTAATTGGCTCCTCGTCATTGTGTTGTTGTGTGTGTCAGACTATAGCAAAATCCAATTAGCTGCACATTGTTTGTCAAGTGTTGCTAAACGTCGTGTCGAATGTGTGTCCAATAAAATTGTCTTTAATCTATTTTCAGTTTGATCACACATTTCTCTTTCTTCTTTTAATCACCATTTGCAAACGTTTCAATGCCAAGGTTAGCACAGGAAATGTCACTTGATAAGTGTTGAATAACGTTGAGTGGGAATTATTATTAATTTGATTGAGAAAACAGTAATTGAATGGTGTTAAAAAGTTTGTAAGAAAGTACTATTTCTGTGAACTAGAACTGAACTACTGCACATATATTTTGGTCCTATACAATGTAGCTTTTTTGATAGATCGAAAGGAAATAATGTAGTAAAGAATTCATCCGACCAGTGTTAACAAACGCATTAACATATTTTGAGTTATGTATAAGGGATAAATATTTTGAATACTTTGAAATGATGTATTTTTTCTAATAATTTTAAATTTTGAAGTTTTATACAAATTTAATTATGTTTACTAAAAAGAAATTCAAAGTCACTGTTAACTTTGAATTTCCCTACACTGTATCAGTATTGGTAAAGCCCACAAATAATTGTTGTTAAAAATAGTTATATTAGTGTTGCAAAGCACCAAAATAAGCAGAAGAACTAAAGCCAATTCATTGGTAAATAATGTTGGCTGCCTCAAGTCAACTTTTGTCAACTTTTGACTATACTATAAATTCTTTTCATTTATGTTATATTCGGTAATTTCCTTTAAAATATTTAAGAAGTTCTCTAAATTTTTTGTGCTTTGATTCAAAGCTGTAGAACACAAATTTCAGTATGTCGAAAATTTTTTAGTTTTATACAAATTTTCTATTTTTAAAATATTTTTTCATTTTTAATTATGTTTACTCACAAAGATTTCAATGTCACTGTTAACTTTGAATTTCCCTTTATTATCAGTGTTGGTCAAGCCCACAAATAATTGTTAAAAATCGTTATATCAGTGTTGCAAAGCGTCAAAATAAGCAGAAGAACTAAAGCCAATTCATTAGTAAATAATGTTGGCTTCCTCAAGTCTACTTTTGTGTTAAATTTGCAAACTTTTATGACGCATTGCCAAACTTTTATCATTGTATTCGTAAACTGTTTACTGAGAACTTGCCTTTGTCTTTTGGCTAAATATTTAAAGCTTTTGTTGCCAAGCTGCAGTATTTACTCGTTTGCTATTGCCTTGTTAATTAATTTATGGCTAGACCTTTGTTTGCAATACATTTTAAGGCTAATACAAAAGGCGGCAGCAGTTTTTCCGAACTCGAATTTAAATTTGTTATAAGTAGCAGCTGTGGCCAGATTTGTCTGAGTGTGCAGAGCTTTCAACACTTTCGCTGCAGTTGGTGGCCTTCAACTGGCTAACTGATGAATCAATCAAAAGGTGCATTGGCCCTGCCAAGAATAAACAAGACAAGGCAAAGGGCCAAGAAAATACAACAAGAAAAGCCAAGGGAAGCGATCAACCACAAAAAACACAAAATAAGCAAATATAATAATCAAGTGTAATCAATGTAATTCGACTGACAGCATTGCATTTGTTTATCGAGAGGAGTGAAGCTTGTTGGTGGGGGGAAGGGAGTGAAGTGAGAGTGGGAAATGAAGAGGAGAGAAGCGAAGACAAAGCCCAAGAGAAATAAAATGCATAACAGGCAAAATGCATTTTATGAGGAGTTGAGCTCGCTGGGCACGTCGTAAATTTGATTTGGTTTATTTTCATTTGTTGTGCTTATTTTTTGTCCCCTACTTTGTTTCCTCCCTCTCGCTCTCTCTGTGCATCTAAACTTTGGCTACTTTCCACTTTTTTTTTTGTGGTGGCAGCTGTAACAGCAGCTGATGTGGCAAGTTCGAAGTGGTAAGTTGTAGGTGAAGAGTCGACCTCTGGGCCAAGTTTGCAATGTTTGCTGTTGATGTTGCTGTTGCAGTCGGGGTCGCCATAAATTTCACTTTTACTCGTTTCATATGTAATTTGATTTTATATTGGGCATAATTTCTGCGCCGCATTTTACAACACTGGCAGCTGCCAGGTTTTTCTGTTTTATTCGGGTTTTTTGTTTTTGCTTATTGACAGCAGCAGGCAAAAAGCAGCTAAATTAATGATCACATTTGACATTTGTTGATTACGTGTGCTTTTGCCACATGTGGCAGCGACTTATCTTTAGGCTTATCCGCCGCAAAAATTAGCATGTGGCCTAAGCACAAAATGTGGAGCACACAGAAAATCAGTCAGGAAAGTGTTGCAAATTATAAGGCACCAGCGAGCGTCGTGTCCAGCATGCAGAGTAGGCGGCAAATTGGTCACAGCTAAAGGGGGCGTGTCAAACGAGAGGGGGGAGAGAGAGGGGGAAGTGTGCCTATGCTTAGCTGGCGGCGATCAAATGCAAATTGTTGCATCAGACATCAGAGAGAGGGAGACCGAAGCCGAAAAGCGGGCTAGGAGAAACTCGAGACTCAAATGAAGCGGTTTAAAGCGGGCATCATGAACTGCTCTGCTCCAGAGCCGCAGGCTTGACAGCCACAATGAGAGGCAGCGGCAGCTGTTGTTGCTGCTGCCACAGAGGGCAGCCAAGTTTTGCTGTGTGGGTCAGTTGCAAGTTAGTTGGGAGTGCGTGCCTTGCATGAGTTACGACATTCAGTGTAAATAACGTGGCACGAGTCACAACGGAAGCCAAGCTTCCAAGGCAGAGACTGCATCTCTCTTTCTCTCCCGCTTGCTGGCTCACAAATTATACACAATTAAAATGTGGTTACCGAGAGCGTTTACAAAACGATTGCAATTATATGCTGTGTCTTGCCACAGGCCAAAAGCAACAGCAACAGGGAGTCGACTCCACTCAGAACTTTGCACCGGGAAACGATTTAAGTGCTCTAAATCAGAGCAAAAGCTGGAGTAGAAAAGAAGAAGCAGAGGAAGCTGGAGAGAGGGAGTCGTGGGCAGAAGAATCTCGGTAAAACTGGGTCAATGTGATTATAGGAAAAAACTTTCACTAGCAGCCAGCTGTGTGTCAAGTGAGTGGGATGCATGCACATAGAATCAAGAGAGTGAAGAGTAGAGAAGTGTGCAGAGTGTGTAGCGTAGAGTAGTGCAGATCAGAGAAGTGGAGAGTGTATAGGATAGAGAGTGAAGAGTAGAGAAGTATGCAGAGTGTGTAGAGTAGAGCAGTGCTGAGCAGAGAAGTAAAGAGCAGAAAAGTAGAGAGTGTATAGGATAGAGCAGTGCAGAGCAGAGCAGTAAGGAATAGTGCAGAACAAGTAAGTGGAGAGTGTATAGGATAGAGCAGAGCAGTAACGAATAGTGAAGAGTAAAGAAGTGGAGTGTAGAGAGAAGTGCAGAGCAGTGAAGCCACGCAAAATTGAGAGATTGTTGCTGTTGTCGTTGGATGCAATTGAAAGGCTAGAAAGGAACTCGTTATGCCAAAACAAAGCCAAACATAGAAAGTGGAAGACACTTTTATTTGTGTCGTGTTCTTAAGTAAAAGTAAAAGATAATAACTTCAAAGTGGTATAGAGAGGCTGTAAAACTGTCACAAAGTATAAAGAGTATGCAGTAGATTGCACTTACACATAAATTGCAATTTGCAAAGAATTAGAAGAGATTATCTAAATTTGCATTTACATCTATAAGATTATATTTAAGATATTTTGAATAAAGAATCTATAATCTTTCTGGACTTGCTTAAGAATAAACAAGTAAGAAAGCTATGTAGTCTCTGAGATTTAGGGCTTCATACGGACGGACAGACAGACAGACAGAAAGACGGACATGGCTATATTATCTCGCCTGTTAAAGCTTATCAAAAATATAAAAGTATATACTTTATGGAGTGGGAGATGACTCTTTCCTATGCCCTATGGAGAGCGGGTATAAAAAGACTTTTTGAACCCATACTAAAATCTCTTAATAGCCATAATAAGATTAATAAAGATTGGTCTATTGTAAAAATCACTTGTAATCAAAGAAATTAGCCTTAAAAACTCGCAGAATTACGTGTGATATTTAATCATTAAATAAGAGTTATACTTTGTGTGATTTGTGTGATATTTAATCATTAAATATGAGTTATACTTTGCTTTTCTTTTTAAATTAAAATAGAAATTTATTAGAACATTGCTATCACTGTTATGAAGAAAGTGTACCATATATTCGGCATCTTCACAGCAAATTTAAATACCAAAATTACTCCTATTTAATTCCTATTTCTATTTTGAAATTGCATTCGCACAATTAACTAATTGCAAATTCATGACATCAATATGATGCATCAATGCAAGTCACAAAGTTGCACTTTAGCTGTTTTTTCTCAAGGATATCACAGAAATTACAAACGTTTAAATTAACCATTTGCTGGAATTTGCCAACAAAAAAAAAAGACAGAAAGATAAATCATTTAATTAGCAGCAATCACGAAACAATTGATGGCAGAATTAATGTCTCTCCAGGCATTTGAGCTCTCTTGAGAAGGTGAAATTGTACTTTTTCTAGAAATGCAATTGCCACTAACATAGAGTTGCCTTAGGATTGAAGCATCTGTCGATGGCGATTGGTTGCAAGTTGCAAGTTGCTGCTGCGTTTGCCGCGTTGATTACATTTCGAGGCATTTGCGGCATCGTCGGCATTTTCACCAAATGAATTAATTAAATCAGTGAGCAGAGACACTTTTGTAATTAGAAATGCCCGCATTTGGCGCTGAGGCGGACACAAAAAAGGCGCAATAATGTAAACTTAAGGAAAGGAAAGCGGCGCCACACAAAATGAGGCATCACAAAGTGGTTGCATCGCTTTTATTTTATTTTACTTTAGTTTGTTTTTTCCAAGAATTCAAGAAATGCAATGCGTTTTCGGCTCATTTTCTAAACGTAAATAGAAAACAGCGGCGAGGTCGGATTTTATTATAGCTTGGCAAGTTTAAGGCTAAAGTCAAGGCGATCTCAAAAAGTGTATTTATGGACGCATTTAACTTACCGCTGTGGAGCTGCGTTTGCGCAGTAAATTGTCCAGACAGAGTTGCAGCTCAAAGGCCTTCAAATAGAGCAGATGATAACGATCGCGTAGACGCTCCAAATTGCCTTCACCTTTTCTTGGATGAGCTGTGGATGGAGCTGCTGTTGTTGGAGCTGCTGTTGTGGCTGCTGTGCTGGGCGTGGTCAATGGTGCACCATCTGAGGCAAAACCGCTGCTTAGACTATTCGATTTGGTCACCGATTCGCTGGTCGTCGACTCACTCGAACAGTTGCTGGTGAGGGAGGCAGGCTGTTGTGTTGCGGTTGCTGTTGCGGTTCCTGTTTGCTGTGATTGCTCTGCTGCCCGTTCCCTTTCAGAGGCGGCTCGTATGCAAGCGCTTACAACTCGAGCGTGTGATACAATTTCATGGTACAACACCTGGAAAAAGACAGCGAGAAGAAAAAAGAAAAGTCTTAATTGGCGTTGACAGGCAATTGGAAAGCGCACACATCACGTATACTTAATATATATAACCCAAGTTGTAAATGAAGTTGTTGAGTGTCTTTGGGCTTGTGCTTGTCTTTTTCTTTTCGCGTGGGTTTTTCGCCCAGCCAAAAAGAACATCAAAGTTTGCCTTTGTCTTTGGGTGCAGCACTCAGTCCCAGAACTGAGAACTCTAATGACTTGACTGCACCTCGTGCACTGAAGGAAAAAAGGGCTTACTTAATGAACTTTGAATCTAGTCAACTTAAATATAAATTTAACCTTCAGCCAAAAATAAATTTAAGACTATTTAGTAAATTTGAAACGAAATTATATACATTTGTATTGAATTTAGTAAAAGGTGTAAGTGTAGCAAGCTTCTTAGTTAGTATAAAGATAGCATATAGTTAGTATAAAGTGTAGTAGTTTCTTTACTTCAATTTAAATTAAATACTAAGTATACTTTGGATTGCAACAATTTAATCCTATTTTAGTTAGGTACAACAAACTTTAGAGTTCAATGAAGAGGAACAGTATTATTATGCTCCGTTTTTATTGAAGTATTAGTATGTACATATATATTTAGTATAAAGTGTATTATCTTTCTTTACTTATTCGAGATTGTTACAAACTGTTTAGTTAGAATATAGTTAGTATTAAGTGCACTAGGCTTTATTGCTTATATTTAAATTGAATACTAAATGTAGTTTGAAGTCTTATATGAATTTTTAGTTAAGTTCAACAAACTTTAGAGTTAAATTAAATATTAAAGACAGTATAAAGAGTATATTTGAATTTAATTTTATATAATGTTAGTATACAGTTAGCATAAAGTATATAAGCTTTTTTACTTCAATTTAAATTAAATACTAAATATAGTTTAAAGTGAAATATTATCTTGATTTGTTTTTATTGAAGTGCCTCAAACTTCATAGATAAAGAAACCGTCAACAAATTAATCTTTTGTGTTATCTCTACAATTTATCTTTCAATATTTCCACAACTCTTTCTGCGAGTGCAATTGACTCCTGGCATCGTCTGCATTTCCGTTTTGGGGGGCAGACAACCAAAGCATCTTTTTAGATTTTCATCACTCATTTGTCATCTTCGCCCCCAAACACACAAAACAAAGGTCAAATCCCACACACTATGTTATTGCATAAGCCGTCGTCTCCATTGTTTTGTCTGCGCAGATTAATCGATAAATTGTTGATGGGCGAAAAAGACTTTCCGCATTGTGTCCACTCTCAGCGCAGCGTGCGATATTCAATTTATCAAAAAGCAACTATGAAAATAATTACAATGTAATTGACACGCACCGGTCAAAGTTGACCTCCAACTCTGAAGCTGCAGTTGAAGGCGGGTCGCAGTCAGAGGCGTGGCAAATGCTGCAAATGCCGCACAATGACACCCACTCAAAATAGCCAACGACAGGCTGAAAGAAAAACCACATGTTGGGAAGAAGAAGAGACCTCTGACGTTTGTTAATCGCACATTGATCTTCATACAACAGTTTAACCCCGAAATGAACTCTTGCATCATTTTGACTGTTGGCTAAGTAAATAGCAACAACAACTAGTATTATAATGGCTGTCTGTCGATAAATATGATAAAGCGTCTTTTTGCTTGTTGCAACACCTGGACAATCACACATCCTTGAACCGCATTTGAAGAGGTGAAAATGTTTTATGCACTCAACTCATAAATATCAATTTTCACCTGTTCCCTTTTCCCTGCAACAAATTGAAATGTCACACACACAAAAAGGCGATCGTCGTGAGTTTATGAAATTGATTGCCATCGACATTTTGACATTTTGGCAAACATTTCGACAGCTGCTGCAAAGACCAGAATGATTTATTTTGTTCGCTTTTGCTTTTGCTTTTGCGCGAAAGTCTGCAGCGGGAAAGTTTTTCATTTTTGGCGGTCAATTTTGACTTTTACTCTTGATCAAAGTTGACAACAAAATTTCCCTTGCAATGTAAATATTTAAAAATCTCTTTCGAGTTTTTCCACCAAGTTTATTCTTTGCAGAACTCATCAATATGTGGATCTTTATCACTTTGTTATGCTTCTTCTCTCATAAACAAACTCGCTTCCAGTTCAATGGCTTTATAGTTAACAACGTTGCTTCGATCGACAATTTTCCTGTAAATATTTAAACGAGCTGCACATTGGAATTTCCTTGTTTCTTGCTAGACAATTTTCTGCGTCATTACAAACACGAGCTCAAAATTGTTTGCATTATGATTTTTATCATTATATCTAATTATGAGCTGCAAAAGAACTCTTGAGAGAGAGAGAGAGGGAGGAGGAAACTTCATTTTAGAGGCTTGGCCATTTTGGGCAAATAAAAATCAACTTTAGTTCAGTCTTTACTTGAGGTGAGTCGAGTCATCTTCCAAGTTCTTGAGAGCTTCGAGTCTAGGCAGGTGTGTGGAGGCGGGTGGGTGTGGCACAAGCGGCTGCTTATTTGCGATACTTGCGGCTCATTACATTCGCAGAAGAGAAGCGAACGAGAGACAGAGAGGGAGAGAGGGAACAAGCTTCAACTCTAGAGTCAGCCACGAGGCAAGACACATTGTGGCTGCCACAGAGCAACGCCTTTCTCTTTGTTTAGTCGAGTTCAGTTGTGGCTGCTTTGGTTGCTGGAGGTTGGCTGCTGGGCCTTGCGGTGGCTTTGCCACCACTCCCAATCTTTGCACGACTCTTGGTCTTGGCAATTTGGCGAGCCTCTTAATGCATTTTGCACACGCTCACTCACCCACCCACCTGAAAGCTGAGCTGAGCCACCAGAAACACCAGCAACAACAACAAAAGCTAAACCAAAAAGAAGAGAACAAAATATGAACCAGAATACGTTTTGTTTTTTTATGCAAAAAGTTCGTGACTAATCTGCGACTGAACTTGAGATGTTCTCCGCTGTTGTGATTGCAATTGAGACTTTGAGACACTCAACCAGCGGCGCCCATTGGCAAAAAGATATTGAAGGCAGCGCAGAGCAAAGTTCAGCTGAGAAGTTATGGCTAAAGAAAAGTGAATGCACTGTAGTCGAGAAATGCAGCAAACGAAAAGAATAACAAATAAATAATACAAATGAATGTTTAAGCTGAGCTGACTGACTTTTCAAGCTGACCATGAATATTGTAAGGAGTCATTTTTCTTGGTATTGCACTAAAATGTAAATCTTTTATTTTATGTCTAAAAACTGGGAAAAGGTGTCTTTAAGATTTCTGAAAATTTGGTTGCGATCAGATAAGATGCGGAAATTATTTAAGAGATACTTTTAAATGGGGAAAAACGCCAATTTACTACGTTGTTGTTGTTTTGGCTGACAATCTGGTATATTTTGCTCTCCATGGTATATTTTGAATGTGGTGCTTTATCGACATACCAAATATATTCTTTGGTATTTTTTAGTATTTTTGTATTTTTTTAGTGTATTTTAAAATTAATACCTCACATCTTGAATGTAGTACTAAATATATATACCAAATATGATATTTGGTATTATATTTTCGGTATATTAATTTAGTATATTTTAAAATTAATACCCCACCTCTTGAATGTGATACTGTATTGATATACCGAAAAAATAATACCAATATGACATTTTAAAATTAATACTGCATTGTTTTGAGTAGTGGGTATCTCACAGTCGAGCACACTCGACTTACTTGTTTTAAATTGTTCTAGCTTAATTTATATTATAGATATTTTATGCACATTTTATTTATACTCCATATTATATTTTTCAATGTTTTTAGCTAAACTTTTTATCTATTTGTGTTTATAATCTAAATTATATTTCTAAATTTTTCCAGCTTGGTTTTTATTATATTTTTAAATTTCCCATAAAGTAAAAACTCTTCCTTTCCCTTTTCAATCTATAAATTCATATTAATAATATTTTCCATTTTCATTTGCTCATAATAAAATGTGCATATTTATATAACTTCAACTCTCATTTATAACTTTTACAGCCCTTTCTATTTTTATGCACACTTTTCATTAACTCAAACTCAAAATTGTTTTGCTATTATTTATTTGGCAATTTATCTCACATTAATTTAAAGTATTTAGTGGTTAAATAATATGAATTTTATTGGCCCCTATCAATTAGTTAAGTAACTTTTCACGTGCCACTAATTGTTTTATATTTCTTTCAAATTTCCCATTCAGCATCGTCTTTCACATTCCACATTTACTTCTGTGTTGACCACGTCGTATAGGTCGTATACGTAATATGCCTAATTTGCCTTTTACATTTACAGCATTCTTTTTATGATTTCTCATAAGTTAAGCTACAGCTTGATTATGATTTGTGAGTATCCATTAAGCATTAAACTAGAAAAGCTAAAAAATGAGTTTCTGCCACAGTTTTGCCAGCGAAATGCTAATTGGGCAGCCGAAGCAGAGATTGCAACACTTTTTACAACAGTGTCCTCCAATTGTTGTCTGTCTGCCACACCATGACGCACACACGCAGACTTCTTTATTTGTGATTTCTCATTCGGGGCACAAAACGAATTTCATGCAAATGTTGAAGAAATCGTGCGTCTTCTAATGCGTTGTCTATTTATAAAAAGCTAAATACTGGGCACGTCTCTCTATCTCTAGATCTTTTTCGTTTTTGCTGACTGAGTGTGAGGTTCGTTGACTCACAATGTTGTGGCTATAGTTAGTTGAGCAATCGTTGCTGCCACACCAGCAGCAACAACACTAACAACAACAATTAACTAGCTGCTACAAAAACATTATCATTCATTATCGAAAACGTCAGTACGTGACCTCGACCGCGTTTCTTAAATTCTTTATCGCCCCTAGACAATGTTTTTTGTTGCTGTTGCTTTTTCTGTGGGGAGGCATCCGCCCATCTTTGCTCTATTCTCAATACACAATCTGTGAATCATTTCGTGACTACTAAAATTTGTTGTATTCATAAATGTCATTCACAAGTCAGTGCAAGTCGCGCTTTAGCAACATTTTATTGGCATTAGGAATTAGGCTTATGGATTAAACATGTCAAAAAATATCTAAGCATATTTTCTGCACAGCAGGAAGTCAATGAACGAATCCCCAAGACGACAACAACAACGATAATAATAACAACAACAAACATTTCCAACATGTCACATAAATTGGAACGCGCACAACTTTTCGCTTTTTTTTTTTGCTCACTCGGGAAATATTTTCGTAGTGAAATAGTCACGGCATTTGGAACACTTCCAAATCGCTATCGAAAAAGCGCCTTTAAATAGACCAAATACACGCCAAGTAGAAAAAAATTGGACTGCCCGGTTTTGGGGAAGCGACTAATTTGAGCGTGCAACAAGCAAAACTGCGCTGACTCTAATTACCTGGACAACACATCATGTTGCACGATAGTTGAGTTCAGTTCAGTTGAGTTGCATTGACTAGAGTTGGGGGAGTTAGAGTGAGAGAGATCTCTCACTATTGACAAGGTAAATGACAAATGACAAGCGGAAAGACGGGAAATGGAGATGGAGATGTTGCTGGAGACCCAGACAACGAAATTGACACTTGCGACACGGCGAGGTGTGAGAAAATCAACAAAGTGATCTTCGTTTTGTAGGTGTCAAACTAAGGGATACCCTGTGAAAGTTTCTCGTTATGAAAAAGTTGAGAAATAAGATGAAGATGTATAAAATTTCAATAATTTTTAAAATGTTTATAACTACATTTCGAAATTACATTTTAAGAAATTCAAATTCAAATTGAAAGAGTTTAGAGTAAAGGAAGAAGAAAGGTAAGTTTCATCATTTTTATAATTTTAAGATGTTATTCAAAAATATATGTTTACTCAGCACTTTAATTGTTTTTTCGTTTCTATATATTGAGTTAATGAAATTTTATAGAATATGGTGCATTTCAATCATTTTTATAATATTTCTACTAACTTTTTTTAGTACATTTCCAAAAATACAAAGGCAATACAAAATTTTTCCTTTTTCTTTCCCAAGAACAATTCTAATTTCGTTATTCTTCACGCTACAACACAATTGAGCACAATTCGTGAGATGTAGGAAATATGTTATGAAATTAATGTATAGTTTCTTTAGAATTTTGTTTGTGAAATAGTTCAAGGGATAATTTTTATTCTTATATGATTTTTTATTCAACGAACACATCGACTTTAAATAGTTATCGTATTTTCATTATGCAAACTCACATATTCTTGGTTTTTCTATTTCATAAATCTTCACAGTTTATTACACTCTTTTGTCACTTTTCTAGGGTATACTTTTTTGAGGTGGAGCCCTCATAGGAAGTGAGTGCAGTTAAGCCACTCGGTCGAGGTGCTTGGGTGTTAAGTGCAACACTCTATCGCACGTTGCTTGTCAGCGAGCAATTAATCTGCCTGGGAGTCATTCAAAGCAAACAAATGACCCAACTGCTGACCCAGAAAACAGGCCAAAAAAAGGCAATCGGAATGATGTCAACGTGCTGCCAGCAAATGCACTGGGATTTAACCCACAAAGAGAAAAAGAAGGAGAGAGAGACTTATACTGAAAACGGTTCTTAGAATGCAGCAGCAGACAAAGAGACGAACAGACAGAGAGTAAAAGAGCAAACAGTTAAAAACCCGGCTCGTCGCGGACTATTGAGTAACATATCAAAGAGAGAGAGAGAGACGAAGAAGTAAGTAAGGGGAAGAAGAGGATAGCGACCAACGAAGCTGGCTGATATTAAAGAGACGACGACAACGACACGGTTGACATAATCACGTTCGAGTGTCACGTTCGGAGCTGGCCACGATAAGACGACGACCGAGACGAAGTTGCCGCCGACGACGACGACAACGACGAGAGACGATGATGATAATAATAATGATGATGGTGATGATGATGCTGCTGTAGCTTTTGTTGCCGTCACGTTCTCAAAGTCCATGGGGGGGAATTTTTCTTTTTGGCTCGACAAGCGAGAACAAGTTTCGTCTTCGTCTGTTTTGTCAACCGTTTGTTAAGTTTTTCCTTGTGGTCTCATTAAAAACATGTTACATGCTTTTTAATGCTTAAACTGATTATGAAATAGCCAAGCTTTAACTGTTTATGTAATTAATTTTGGGAACTTAAACTTAACCAAGTCTCGTACTTTCTCAGAATCTAGACAAAAACTACTTTGATTGATCATTTTTAGGCTGCTTTTATTTCACTCATTTATTTGTGCTTAAAAAGCAAATCCTTTGTGCTCGCTTTCACTGCACTGCAACTGAAGCATTAAATTTCAATTATTACAACATCAAGGGGCAGCAATGGAAGTCGTCTCTGGCTTTTGTCTTCACTTGGCTTGGCTTGTCTT
The DNA here is from genome assembly GCF_009650485.2 of Drosophila albomicans. Taxonomy (NCBI): domain Eukaryota; kingdom Metazoa; phylum Arthropoda; class Insecta; order Diptera; family Drosophilidae; genus Drosophila; species Drosophila albomicans. Next base: position 42,169,988 of record NC_047629.2, on the reverse strand, counting down.
GGGTCGCTTTCTATTTATTGCACAATTAACAAGTCGTTAGCCCAAAACGTTTTTCGGGGGGGATCTCTCAACTACTTTTAGCGGTACCTGGTACATTGACCGTTGGTAATAATATCGTTTTAATTGCCAGACGGAATAGCTTTCAACTACCGAATTTCAACCTAGAGTAACTAACTAACTAACATACTATACATATATATTCACTTAGTTAGTCAATGGGCAATAAAGATTAAGACTCAACCTTTCATTGAAAGTGTTCGCCATGCTTCGACTCTTTTTGGCTGATCTTGGCTAAAAGTGACCTTGCCAATGGTATTTGAAATGAAGTTGCTGGCTTGGTAGTTGGGTCATTTGGCGCTGTCGTTTATAGCCCACACTCTTGGCCAGGCACTTAATTGCACTTCAGTTGTGGCTTTGCCCCAAAGACCACACGACGCGACGACTCATTTCGTTTGATGTGTTGAAAGTGTTCAACATGTCCACTACAACTACTGAGTATGTTGTTTTTTTTTTTTGGGGGGGGCCTTGTTTGGTAATCCGATATGTTGTGAGAGAGCTCTCGAGTTGGGTATCAAATGTGGCAGCAAGATTTAGGTGAACAAGTTCACTGAACTCCGGAAGGTCAATACTTGACGTGATTTGCTCCAATTTTTTTGTGTCTGACTTCTTTCATTGTAGAAAGCGCAGCATATTTGAAATAATTGTGGAAAAATCAAACAACAATAACTCTTTGGCACAAATCCAAATCCGATTTCAAATCCATTGTGATTGATTTTCCGATCTCCGCACAAAAATGGTAACTAACCATAAAACAAGCACGGGGGGCACATTTTCTTTGGCTAAGCTTGGCTTTCCCATTTGGCAGCACATTTTCACAATTTTCTGGCAGCTCGCGACAGTTAACAAATGATCGCCGGTAAAAATCCACATAAGCTGCACTTGACAAATGCTCATAATCGACGTTGACCAAATGCGTTTAGCCATCAAATGCAAATGGCCAAAATATGGAAAATTACCATGGAAATGGTAATGGAAAAGCTTTGCATAGTTTGACTAATTATTGAGCAAATAATAATCACAATTATTGTTGTGCAACATTTAATTGGGCAATTACAATTTCCACGAGCTCTGATTGAAGGTTGCAACTTAATGGGGCACATTGTGCACTGCAACGAATCTTTACTATACACTCAAGTCAAGGTCAACATTGTAGATTGTCGTACATTAATCTTTGCATCTCAAACATGCGGGTTAACTCTTGGGTTAATCTGTAGTTGTTTTGATGGTGGGAGACCATTAAGGAATCTGTTGATAAGACATGTGGCATCCACAGACAATCGCATTGCACTGTGGCAGTTGCAGCAGCTAATCTGTGTAATTTTTATGCGCCAAACTGAACTTAGGGTGACCTTATTGGGAATGGGAATAGATGGAACTGTAATTTATGCATGGCATAGCAAAGGATTATCAAAGTATTTGTGTAAAGAAGTCACATGCTAAAATCAAGTGATGGGAGATTTGATTTATGCTCAACTGTTGCGCAATATAAGAAAATGTATTTTGAGTAAAACAATAAATACTGTGGCGTTTTGTAACTTAATAAATAACGAAATTTTGTATTTATTTCTAGAGAACTTTGGCTATACGAGAAATCTATTGAAAAACTTGAAATTTTAATCTAAGCTGAAGATATATCATCAGCGATAAAATATCTTGTCCAGAAATTTTATTTTAGTATTCAGAAATACCAAATATAGTGTTCACTATAGTTCAGTATTATTTTGGTATATTGATTAACTACATTTTTCAAATTATAAATATAGTATACAGTATATTTACAGTATATACAGCATTTTTCAGTATATCAATGCGGTATATTTTAGTATTTTCGGTATATTAATTAACTATATTTTTGTAATTACAATTCGGTATATTTCAGTATTTTTGGTATATTAATTTGGTATATTTTAAGTATAATATTGTACACCTTTGAAAATAAGAAGCGTGTATCTCGCACTCAAGTTTCCTACTTGTTTTTTTAGAAACAACAGAATATTTTGATTAAATATAATCAACAGCAAAGCTAATGTTTAGTATATTTTTATACCAACATCCTCTTAGACCAACTCGATTACTTCCCTTTCACATAATTATAAGATATTACTTATTTCTAATACTAATAATTGCAATTTAAATATCATTAAACACACCTACTTAAAGCTTATTTAAATGCTCGAAGCAACAATAATCATAATCTTTATACGAAGTGCACCATTTGAAATTATAATAATTTGATCAATTCATTTAACCTTTATTGAACCGCTGAAACTTAATGATGTCTCTTTTCTTCTGTGATCCTCGCTTGCCACTTTCTTGACAAGTTGCAAATGGGGCGTGGCCAAAAGCAAAAGTAACATTCAACGACTATAATTGAAAATCGACATTTGGCAAATTAAGTGCCCATCAAAAGAGTTGTACAATGGGGATAATATAATTACCTCCAAAAACTAACCAAAGGCAATGCCATCAAAAAATAATAAAACGAAAAAAAAAACAACAAAGAAAACAAATTAAATATATAGTTAATAGTGAGAGACCGACAACTAAATACACTATCAATATGGATGTGAAAGGAAATACGTGATGCATTTAAAACTGAAAAGATTTTAATTACATTGGAAATAAATAAAAATCTTAACTGGCATTTAATAAATTAAGGATTAGGCATGTTCATCAATAGTATAGACAAATACCACAGTTTTGTTGTGCATTGCAAATTGAGTTTGCCAAAAATAAAAAAAAACAGTCCTGGGGGCAAAAACAAACAATGGACGAAAACTTTTTTGCTTGACTTTCACTATCAGACAGAAAAAAAAAAAACAGGTGGAGATGAACAACAAACAACGATGCAGCCAAGTGAATCGCTGATGTTTTTTTTTTTCTCTCTCTCTTCAACAATTACGACACCTCAATTTGGAAGGAGTTGAGATGCAACTAAAGGAGGAGGAGGCAAAGTAGGAGTCTGTCTGTTTGCCCAGAAGCTACAAAATCAAAACACAGGCACATGCATAACTCAAGAGACCCCCAAAAAAGCAACAAAAAAAAAAAAAAAGATTCATAGTGTGGTGTAGTGGACCGCCTCCTCATCCTCAAGTTGCAGCCTCAAGCGACAGGCTGTGCAACTCATTAAGCGGCGAACGGGTTCATAACTCAGCGCACACTGGGGTCACATTGGGGGTCAGCAAGTGCACAACGACAGCAACAGCAACTCCAACAGCAACAGCAACAACCAAGACAGCGACAGCAGCTTGTCAGTGTTTGGCACTTCCGAAAGATAAACGACAATCAACGCGCTGATCGACGACATGTGAGTGCACTTGTATAGCCACGATTCGATCGAGTCGGGAATAAATTGATTTTTAAAAGGCGTCCAGAAGAAAGTGTTTGGCAGGCAGGGAAGTAGGAAGGAGAGGAGACACGAAAGGGGAAAGAGGAGGCTCATCCTCTCTAGGGTTAGCACATCGTTGGAGGCAAAGTAAAAGTTACACAAAAAACAAAACTCAGCAATCTGATCTCGGACGTGGTCCATTGTGGCCAACACTTTCCTGCACTTTTTGGACGTGATTTGCTACCAACTGCAATTTGTGCACAACCCCAGCGACATTACTTAAACTCCATTTAATCGCCCAACTTAAATATATATATTGTCTTTTGGCTCCTTCCTCTTTTTGTTTTGTTTTGTTTGCGGGTCTCTATTGGGGCGTTAATAATGTGGGCTCGGTTCAATAACATTGCAGCTAACTTATGAGTGTTGAGGTCTATCGGGAATTACGCTTTTGATGCCATGTGAAAGAGCGCCGAAAAGACCGCAAAGCAACAACAATAACAAGCAAAGCGCTTAGCGTGCTTAATGTTCAATTGTTTAGAGGACATTGAACTGAAACTGCAGCAGAAAAAACTCTCAAAACTGAGAGCAAAACTTGCCGATTAAAAGGTGTAAGAAAAAGGCAAACAAAGAGTAGAGAGAGAACGATCAACAAGTTTTTAGCCAGTTACACAAAAGGGCTTACTTACAAAGCAAAGTAAACTTACTTTACTTACAGCTGTGAAAAGATTTTGTGGACTTTAAGCAAACAACTTGAAAGATAATCAAAAGAGTGAGCAAATTCTTTTAATTGGTTACACAGTAAATGAATGATGTCATTTAGATTACGGATTTTAGAAAGAGAAGAGAGAATTGCAGAGAAGTAAAAAACAGAGTAATTAACGCGCAGAATTAAACAATTATTTTGTATGGAATATTAAAAATGTATTGCAAAATAAAATTCAAAGCAAAAGTTTTCAAATTAGAACTTTATAATATGAATAAAACAAGTAAGAAAGCGACAGTCAAGTGTGCTCGAATGTGACACACTCGCAACCCATTTTCAATAAAACCATATTCTACAAATATACCAAAAATATACCTCAGAATACTAAAATATACTGAAAGCTATATTTGGTATAACGATATTGAACTACATTCAAAATATAGAGTACAAAATATACCAGATTGTCAACCAAAATGGGGTCGGAGATAACTACTTCTGCTTGTTACATAAACTTTCTGCAGGTACAAAGTTATAATACCCTAATATCCAACAGGCAACGGGTATAATTAAGCATGATTAAACAATCACGAATATTATTGTAGTAAATAGAAATAGAAAGTAAATATACATCAACAAAATAAAGCTTTCCATTTAGAACTTGTATAGCTATTACCTAATCGAATTGATTAAGCTACAATAGAGAAACTTTATCTGTATTCATGCTAAATAATAATGACATTGATAAATTGCAAATCTATTCAGATTTAATTGTCATTGATAAATGGCAATCTATTCTGATTTAATGGCTCTAATAAAGTAGAATTCGCATTGGACTTTAATACTTGTCATACTAAATTGATAATATTGAAAGTACATATTATATTGAATAATATTCCACAAAAAGAATTAATATTCTATTCATAAAAATTCAATTATTTCTATCTTCAAATGTAATTGGAGTTAAAAATAAAATCGTTGGCGTTAAGTTGATAGTAGAAATACATAATCGTATAATTCAAATGAAATCTTATTTCTAAGTTGAAATGTAAATAGAATTAACACTAAAATCTTTGGCATTATTTCGACAATAGAATACATATATATCCATATCGAAAATAAAAGCTTTCAGCTGACTTTTCTTATGTCCAACTTTCTTTCAACAAGCTGATCAATAAACCAAACGTTGCCCAGTGAAAGTTTAGCTGATCCTTCTTCGCTGAAAGCCTGCGACAATGGGTCGATAACGAAGTCATTGAAAATAACACAAGACAAACACTCCACACTTGGGATTGGGATTGGGACAATAACAACGCCTTGTTGCCAGTTGAAGTCGAAGTTGCAGTTGCACATAAAATTTGCATAGCTGCGAAATAAAAGCAATAATTTTTATTGGCAACGCGACGATTGGCAACTTTATTAGCAATTTGCCAACGCGACAATTTGAATAATACGCAGACGAGGAGTGTGTGGCACACGGGGAGTGTGCCCCATCGATTGTTGCAAGCAACCAGACCAGAGTCTGAGTGGGCAGAGCACACCTTGAAGGCGCACTTGCAACTGTTGCACGATGATTGAATTAAAAATATTACAAGTGAAAAGCGTCGGCGTCGGCATCGGCTCATTGGGATTATGATGTCGTCGTTGCACACGTACGTTTGCCACCACATGTGGCATGTTGCAAGAGTTAACAAGCGCTAATCATGCGCCTGCACAATTTTCGGGTCATCAGCAAAACAAATGTGGGGGGAGCGACCGACAACCAAACCAAAAAAAAAGGTGCAAACGATGCACCCTTGAGATATCCGCTTGCAGTTGGCATTAGAAAGTCTCCACGGCGGAATTTGCATATGCGAATTTTCAATTTCAATTTTCACCTGAGCTGTGTGAATAGTGAATTTTTGTTTTATGATAATCCTGCACGTTGTTCCTTTGGGGATTGTCACGTAGGGTTTTTTTTAGCCAGGTGGCAAGTTACGAGGTGCTAGTTGCACGTTCCCCCAAAAACAAAAAAACAAATCGTGTGGTGACTCAATTGCCCAAGTTGAGTGGCAGCAACGGAAACAAAAAACCTTTTTCTACTCAATGTGTCTTTGACATATCAGCTGAGCAAATCGCTGAGCGGCAGGCAGAAGCAGACCAAATGTCTCCCCCCTTTTTGTTGCATTGACAGCGCGATTGGCAACGAAATAGAAAAGGCCAAAAACAACAACAGCAACTGCAACGATCAGTGACAGCTAACAAAACTGAAACTGAAATTGATGCAACAAAAACATTGTAACATTGCCGGAAGACAGACGCTGCTTTGGCTTTGGATGTGGCAGCAAATAAAAAGTTCAAACAACGAATTGTTTTCCATATTCCTAATGCTCGAGACGGTCTTCGTTCGGTCTGCGCTTTTGACAGACAGCCGGACTACGAGTTCGAACTCTTCTCCCTCTCTCTCTGTCTCTTTGGAAGCACTCACAGATATGCAATCTGACAGCTTGCAGTCCAAAAGACTCCACGACAGTTGCAGACAGCCAAATGGAGAGGGGTACCAGAAGAAGAAGAAGAAGACAACGACAAGCGGAGGCAAAACTGCATTTGATGTGCCCTGCGATCGAGTGCATCTTTCTTGTACTCTCGTTATTGTGGATAAGTTAGTCTGTGCAGTTTGTTAGCTGCCACTAAATGTTCGCCTTTATCAAAGTAATTGCTGGCCCCATGATCATCATCATCATGATGTTGATCGGCATTTGGTAATAATAAAAGTTATCTTCGCGCAGAGATTGCAGCGATAAGTTGACTGCGTAATTAGCTAATTGAATGAACTGCACTGAGATGCGAAAAGAGAGATACGAAAATTGGCAGTAAAAGAAACTAGAAAATGGAAATATGAAATGAAACTTTAAAAAGTACAAAGTCTACATACAGTAGAGAGGGTTCGGATCTGCGACCCTAAAAACAGTGCGGTATTATCATATCAATATACTAAATTAATGTATCGAAAAAATACTGAAATATACCGAAATGTATGTTTAGTATATTGATACAACAAGGTTTGTATATATTATAGTTTCTGAAATATACCAAAATAATGTATCGAAAAAATACTAAAATATACTGAAATGTATATATATGGTATATTAGTATAACTAGTGGTAGCAAACAAGGAATATGGTTCTATCTCTATAATACAATGTGGTGTTTACATATAAATAAACCAAATTAATATATAAAAATACTGAAATATACTAAAATTCATATTTAGTATAATGAAATACCATTTGTTGATATAAAAACAAGAATATGGATGTCATCCATATCTAAATATACCGAATTTTGTTTATATGAATTAAAATACTAATTTATACCGAAATGTATATTTAGTATATTGATATAGCAAGTGGTATCACAAAAGAATATGCTTGTGCATCTTATAATTACTGATATCTATGTATTTATAAGGACATACATGCAGATCATATCAGCAGTTCAATATCATCTGTTGATTTTGATCTAGAATACATATATTTCATAGGGTCGGAGATCCATTTGCCTGTTACACACATTTCCTACCGCCGCAAATTTATACAAGTTGCCTAGAAGTTAAAGTCTTTCAATTCAATTACCCTACACTAAAATAATTCAGGAAAAAGGTGAACCATAACTTCCGCTTTGCATGCCATATGTAATTTTATGTAATGTTCGAAAAAAGTTCAGTAATTATAATTCCATTTAGCTAAGCTAAATGTTCTGGCAGGGCAAAAAACAAAACGCTTTAAAGAGTGAGCATAAAAAACGTTCTCCGATTTCCAAGGAAAACTCTAAAGTGCATAAGCTTTGAGAGGAACAAACATTAAATGGAAATGCAGCACATAAAAGAAATTATAAAGCAGAGATGATGAAACCAAGCGAAACCTTCTAAAAGAAAATTATAAATTCAATTGAAGTAGCTGGCGAAAAACTCTGCAAAAATCACGTAGTGAGATGCCAATAAAGACGCAGAAAATATCAATTATTTGAGAGACATTAACAGAGGATAATTTGGCAATAAATCACACAGCACAAAAATGCGAAAGTGATGTACGAAATCGAAACAATTAAAGCATTGCACGAATTCGAATTCGAATTCAAGCCGAAAAAGAAAGCGATTGAATGTTAATTATGAAGAGTTGGAAATTTACAAGAGGGGAGCGTCCAGCTGGACTAAGGAGTATATATAAAATATATATGTATATACACACATATGTGATATGCCCACATTTTGAGCTAATCTTGGTAGCATTTTTGGCATTTTCAACGTTATTGCAAACGAAAACGTTTTTCCATGAAAAATTGAAATTTGCACGCAATGCCAAAACTTAAGTTATGACAAAACATTGTGAAGGGGAGTGAATGGGGTGGAGAGGAAAATGGCATCTCGTTTTGTTGATAGCTCCACATGAGAAATGGCAATTTTAATTGCGGAAGCGACACGAAAATGTAAACACAGAGAAAGACTTACGCAACATATGTGCAACACCAAACCAAATACACTTTCCACCAAATGCAATCATTTATTTCTGTCTGACGATTCTTACCTAGAAAGAGAAGAGAGCGAAAAAGAGAAGGAATTAGTTAGTGACATAGTTAAATCATTAAAAATACACTTCAAAGAGGCAGCTGGTAAAATTTATTGAGAAGAGAACTTCAACTTCGACTGCGACTGCAACTTCAACACTATAAATATATAATTTATGTCTAAATAGGGGCGCTTCATGATTTGTGTGCCAGAAGTGAAATGTTTGGACACACTTGGCGGCCAAATAATCGCCAGATGCCAAGTCACGCAACCCACAACAACATTTCTAACAAATCTCCAATTGACAGCCGAAAAAACACAACCACAACAAACTGTGGATGAATGAGAAAACATTTCTCCCAGATATGGAAAAACAATTTCCAACTAAGCGAGTGTCTCGCTCTCTCTCTCTTTTTTGGGCGCCGCATTAGAAATTCTAGAGTGGGTGTTGACTGGGGGAAAAAAACGAGACATAGTTTGTTATGCTAATTGAATAGGCAACGATGGAGGCAAAAGCTTTTCTTCTACTCATGCACAATTTATGTATGGCCAGAAAAAACGAAACATAAGATTTTCACCCAATTTTCTGGGTCCGTGCATGTGGCGATGGTGCATGACATGCTCTATATATGTGTGTGTTTGTGTGTCTGTGTGTGGGTGTCTTGCCACTTGGGGGCATGCGGGAGACACGCGACAAAAGTGCAGTCAACCAGCATTGGGAAATGGACTGTGCGGCGGTTCAATTTTAATTTTTCTTTTATTTTTTTTTTTATTTGCTTTCGATAGCATTGTTGACATTGTTGATTCAGCGAGCGATAACACAGAAAAATCGATAAAGCACTTACACTATATAGTAGTTGGCCCACTTTGCAACCGATAAGTGGGCCTATTGAGGAAGCGCAGTTGGCTCTGAAGTGCATTAATTAGTGCCATAAATTTATGGTATCATCAGCTATTATATTTACATATAGCACAGACTATGGATTGTTCAAATGAAATTGGTTTGTTTAGAAAGCAGATAGCAGCTATAGCTTATGTGATAAGATAGAGAAGTGGAAATCCAGACAATGATTATAAAAAACAGTATATAGTATATAGCAAAGGCTTACGAGATTTTTACGTCTTAGTTTTCTTTAAAGGTCAGTTTTATTTCTGATTGTAAAGCTATAAGATTACAATCTATGAGATCATCAAGGGATGACGAATAATTTATTATAAAATAGTCTGTTGAAGTAATTCCACAACACTTTAATATAGTTTTCTTTTCTTTAATTAAGTAAATTTTATTTTTGTCCCAAATTTGAAGCAAACAAGTAACAACGCTGCAGTCGAATGTGTTCGACTTTGAAATACCCGCTACACATTTTGAATAGAGACAAATGCGTGCGGTATTCATTTTAAAATATACCGAATTAATATACCGAAAATATACCGAATTAATATACCGAAAATATACTAATTATATACCATGGACTATATTTGGTATATTCGTAAAGAATATACCATAGAGTATTATTGTAAGTGCCAAAAATCTATACACACATTTTTCTTTTCGCCACTTTGGTAAACTTTTTTATAATCAATTTAAAATTTGTTTTAAGAAGTGTTTTTCTACTACTAGAATTTATTAAACTTATTAACAGATATCTGAACAGAAGTCAGCAATAAGCCTTCAAAGTAAACACTTGCCTCACATAAATATCTATTAAACAAACAAACACTCGTAAGTCGCAAGTTTAATAAACTATTCATAGATTCGTGTCATTAGAAACTCAGATACATGTTGCATGAATATTTCTCAGTCTTTGCGCTCTAGAGTTGGTCAATTCTCAATGTAACTGCATTTGAAATTCATTGCACGTTTCTGAATGTATAGTTTTTGTTTTTTTGCTCTTTTCAGGGTCTGTTGCACACCAACGGCCAGCAGAAAGATTTCAAAATTTATTGCTGCACGAGTCAAGCAACAACAACAGAGAGCTGAGCAAGACATCAGACGAGCTCTGGATGCAAATAAATCGCTGCATAGTTGATAAACAAATAAAATACACAAAACGTAAACTGCAAACTATGTTTATGCAAACAATAGACAAACAAAAAAAAAAAAAAAGCAAAAATACAAATGGCCAAGAGGAAGGAAACCAAGGCCACAAGTAGGAAATGTATTTTACTTGGGTGGCATTCGAGGTTGAGGATTGTTGTCATGTTCATATTTTGCATGTTGTTGCTGCTGTTGCAACTGATGATCAAACTGATGCATCGATGCATGAAGCCAAATCGCTGCTGGGAGTCTGCATCGATGATAGCAGAATTTCTATTGTTTTACAGGACACACATAGAGTGAGATTGGCTGCAAAGGACGCCACGCTCCCAGGCCACATAAAGCAATTCGGGGGGGAGTCAAAGTTCAGACTTTCTAAGCGCGATAAAACAAAAATTCCATTACAAATTGTCAGCGCCAGGAGCCACAAGACAAGCTTAAACAAAAAAAAAAACTAACCAAAATGCAATTTCATGGCTTGTCAATCAGTTTTACCTTTTTCTTGTTGCTGTTGTTGTTGTCTGTGGCAAAAGGGCGCCATAAGGCGGCCAAAAACTGTCGTTGCATTAACTGATTTATGTACAATTTTGCGCCGTTAGTTTGGAGCGCATTTTTATTCAATCGTCGCCATAGTTTTTGGCTGCACAGACAGTGTCAGAGGTTAACATAATATTTTTGATTGCATTTCAATTTTCATATTGCCATAAATCTTGCACAAGTGGCAAATTAAAAGTCATAAATTATTAGCTGCGATATCATTTGGCATGCGAAAGAAGCAAAGCAACAACACAAATTGCAACTGCAACTGCAATTCCAATTTCAATTGCCATTCCTATTTCCCATTCCCATTCCCCATTCCCCATTTTTGTGGCACAGTCAGCAACATGCTGCGCAGCAACATGTTGCCAACATTTGTTGGCTAATTTACGCTGCGGTTTTTCTTTGCCTGGCTGTTAGCCACTTTCAGCTTTGTCAGCAACTCCCAGAAGAAGAAAAAACAGAGTCAAAGGTGTCTGAATTGTAATTTAAATTTGTGTTGTCATTGCAACGGACACATGTCAAATGTAGCAGCAACAGCAGCAACAAATGAGCAATCAGCATGTGGCAAAACATTTCACTAATGTGCCACAAAATACCATAAAGGAGTGTCTGTAAAAAATAACTTTAGACTAAATTAAGTGCAATTAGTTGAATGCAATAAACAGAAAAATATGATGAAGTAAATCCAATTTGAGAGCCTTCAACAATTCCAGAAAATGCCACTCAAAAAACTTGTGAAATATCAAATTTGTAATCCATTTTGCTTTCAACAATCCCAAAAAATTCAACTCAAGAAGCTTTCAACATTTGTAATTCATTTTGCATTTAGTCTCACGCTCTTACTTCCATCTCAATCTCATTAGCTAAAGACCATTTCAAATGTGTTTCCTTCATATTGATTTATTACAATTTTAAAGAGCAATCTCTAAATCGAATTGATTTTATTTCTATTCCTTCCTGTTGCTTAGATTGTAAAGGTTTTCTATCCCATTTCGATTAGCACATTTCTCGATCAATTTAAATTTTTTATATCTCCAATGCAACAAATTGATTTGCTTTAAACCTTTATCGTTTTATATTCCTTATTTACATGTTTGTGTTGTCCCATAAAATGCGCAACACAATAACAAATCATTCTTACATGTCGATTAATTTAGAGCTGTGTTTATGGCGAAATTCGATATCGTAATGTGTAACAACACACATCACATAGTTTGTCTCTTGTTTTCTACACTTCCGTTGCATTTTGATTTATGATCAAGATGTGCCCCACGCATCTTCTTCATCCTCAGATGTAACCCTAAACCTCAACAGCTTCCAGAGGGAAGAGAAGAGCGTGGGTTGATATTGGGGAACAAAGCAAACATGAGCTTAATTATTTTTAAATGATTTCTCAAACAACCCACGAAGAATGGTAGATGTGTTGCACATGTTATTGATCCATTGTTGCAGTTGAATTCCCTTTTCCAATCAATATATGTTGATATATTGCTTGCCACAACCCACGCAGAAGATTGCATAAAAACGTCGCAAACTAATCGCTTTCTTTGCTTTCTCCCCTCGCTCGCTTCGAATGTGATAAGACTCTAATAATGTTTTCAACGCTTCGAAGTGAGCAATGCAACGCATTCACCCACAAGCAGCAGCTGCTGCTGATGCTGCTGCATGCAACATGCAACACAACTTGGGAAGATGACTTTGTCATTTTGTTTGCGTGACGATTTCGAGTTGTCGATTGCAAAACAGCAATTGCAATTGATGTGTTCATAAAAGGCTTAAAGGATTTCGCATCGAATGGGAAATGGAAATGGGAAAAATGAACTTAAAGTGCTGGAAAATTGTGCGGAATAACTTTCAAGCTGCATTTTGAATTGCAATTGCAGCAGCGCACCTCGAAACAAACAAACAACAAACACACACACATAAAAATGACTTATCGAATGCAATTTACTTTTAACCTCCATGACAGACAGTTAAATTTTAATGTTATTGGCGCCTTCAACTTGAGACAAAAGTCACTTAGCTGTGACCCACAAGAAGACAAACCCAAAGCAACAAATTCAACAACGAAAATAAAACAATAGCCGCACCCCAAAAAAAAACTCAACTCAACTCATCTCACAACTCATCATTTCTCTCCACAAACAATCTCGGGGTATTTGTAATTCAAGAGCATCGCGATAAGCAGAATTGTAATAGATGTTTAGCTCAAGATACAAGGCGAAAGGAAAGGCTGCTTCAATCCGTTGACTGGCTTCCAGGTGGGCAGAGTTCAAACAAATTTGTAATGATGATGAGCTTTCTTTCGCTCTTTTGCTTCAGCTGCTGATGGAGAAAGCCGTAGAACACCCGCGTGTTGAAACGCCCACATATCGTTTTGTTTCATATATAGTTATGTTTTTTTATGAGGGGGAACTGCACCCCCAAAAAAAAATGTAATGTACGACTATCGTAAAGATTTCGCTTGTGTTTTGTTGCCCCGCCTCGAAATTCAATTGAATTTCCTGTTGCTTTAATTTATAATTTCATGTTTTTTACTTAATTTAATTATTAGCAGAGTTTAAACAGGATTTGTAGCCAGGAAAATATAATTAAAGAAACAATTTCAATTACCCCGCTCGCTCTCTCTCTCTCTTTCTCTGTGAACTGAACACAGGTGAAGCGCTTCAGCAGGTGGGTTCGCATTTCGCTTATGTTGACAGGCACCGCAATTTTTGCTATGCAGTTGGCAACACTTGCAACACCGACCCCCAACATGGACACGCCCACATTTACAGTTACACAAATGCGCTGGCAACTCTAATTGCAATTGCTGTAGTTATTTTAATACCCTATGGTTAACATAGGTTTAAAGTGTATTATAACTTTTTGGACTAACTTTGACAAACGGATTTCAAATCTGGTATATCAATATATCAAATATGCCTCTTTGACACTTTCTCAGTATTTTTGGTATATTCATTTGGTAAATTTAAATGATACTGTACTGTAAAAATATGTATATATATTCTTAACTATACTAGTTATAACAATATACCAAACATACATTTCGGTATATTACTTTGGTATATTTAAATGACAATACCGAACTGTAAAGACATATTTTGTTTTTAGTATTCGTTATAAGAATATACCAAGTATACATTTCAGTATTTTTGGTATATTAATTTGGTATATTTAAATGATAAATCCACACTGTAAAGATTTTTTTGTTTACAGTACTAGTTATAAATTGTAAATATACCAAATATAGATTTCGGTATTTTGTCACTATTATTTGGTATACTGATTTGGTATATTTAAATGATAGCGCACTGTAAAGATAATTTTTGCAAGTACTCGTTATGACAATACTCCAAATATACATTTCGATACTTTCTCAGTATTTTTTGATATATTTAAGTGATACTCTGAAGATATTTTTTTACAGTACCTAATTATAGCAATATACCAAACATGCATTTCGGTATATTAAATTGGTATGGGTAACTCACAGTCGAGCACTCTCAACTCTTTCTCAGTTGTTTTTGTTATTTTATGTTGCTGGCGCGTGAAAATTTCGTTGCAATTGTTTGCTGGATAATTGCAGAGCATTGAGTTTTGAGCCGAGGGGATTCGCAGTCAAATCTCTGGTCACGTTCGATGAGATTCTCAGCAATGACACCGAACGAACCGGAAGCGATTGGCTTTGGTGTGAAAATGCGAAGCGTGTTGCTGCTGCATTTCCTTGAGATTATGAAAATTGCGCAAAAAAAAAACAAAAACTGAAAATCACCTTTAGAGCTCTTGTTACTGCAAATTGGGCTATTGATGCTGCAACTGAAACGTGGCAAATTCAGTAGCCGCAGTCTGCCACTTTTGTTTCTACTAATGCCATGTTGTTCTATTCTTCAGCTATAGCTGAGCCTGTAATCAAGGCGTTGCTGCAGCATGCTGCCCTCAAGTGTTGTAACACCAGTTGCAGCTGCCGCTGCTCCACAACCAGGGCCAAAAGTCAGTTGGCAGTCAGGCCAAGAGGCAGTCAGGCCGTCAGCGAGCTAGGCAAATGACTTGGCCAAGTACCACAATCAGAAAAGTATTCGTATTCCTTTAACTGCTCCTCTTTCAAACTCTTTGTCTCTCTTTCTTCCGCACCTCTTCACCACACTTTTACTACCATTTGTATCTCTCCTCACTCCTTGCTTAGCTGTCTTCTGGCCCAGCACCTGTCGTCTTTTCTAAATTTGCCAGCAATTTACGCTGTGAGAAATGTTTTCGACATTAAAGCAGTTCCTTCTTTTTCAAGAGTTTAACTGTTCATACACTGAGCACAAAAATATACTACGAGTTGTTGAAAATAAATCTTGCATTTAATATTTCTATCTTTTTCAAATGGTTACCTATCTTTTTCAATTGTTTACCTATTTACCTATTCTCAGCATCAAACTAGACTAGGATTTGCCGAAAATTCTTGAATTTAATTTCAGCTTAGTATATATTTTGAACCTTTTCTAGACTAACTTCTCATTGATTAAACAAAAAACTAGACGAATATTGCTTACGAAGTTTTGAAGACATTTTATTTTAGCACCCTATTAATTTGAAACACAAAATTTCATTGCTGATATTTTACATCAAATTATTTTTCCTTACTAATACTTTTCTGTATCAAGATTTTCCTAAAATTCTGAATCAAATATTTTATTGTAGATAGACTTCAACTTCTTTTTACTAGACCAAGATTTTCTCAAAGATTTTCGGTTTCCAATACAATATTTTTATTTGCATTTATACTTGCATTCCACTTTCCTGCTAGATCACTTCTCTCAGTGCATTTGCTATCCGTTCGACCGGAACAATGGAGTTCATAGTATTTAACGTGCATTCTTCTTCTTTGGCCGCTTCCTCTAGCCGTTGCTTCTTTTATTTATTCAGGCGAACGAATAAACGAACGGGGGAACTTGAAACATTTTCAACTTTTTCACACTCACTGCGAAAAACTATTTCGTTTTGCATTTCCGCACTTTCCATCCACACACACACAATGCAACACAACACTACATTTTAATGGGGCATGCAACAAAATGCAGTGCAAATTTTTCGCAGAGTTGCGAGAAAGGAATTTCCGGGGTGTTTTTCCTCCATTTAATGCAAATGCTCAAATAGCATTCGTCAATCATGCAAATTGCAATTTACGAGGGCGACTCTTTTGGTTAGCCAAGTTTGGCTTCCTTTCGACCCTCAAGACGTTGCGTTAGCGTTGGCTTAAGCAGCTTTTTGCATAATTAGGCAGGCATCGAAGGAGGGAGGAGGGGTTAAAGGGGTCGGGAGGCAGTAGTCAAGCAGCGGTAAGCAGTTAACCTGTGGCAACCTTATGACGAACCTCAAACACATTTGCATAAGTCAGTCAAAAGTGCAAGCCACAAAAATTGATGCGGGTGGCCAAAAGAGGGAGAGAGAATTGCCAGCGGTAGAGAAAGCCTTGAGACAGCGACAACGTGTCTTCTTCACTTGTAGTTGTAGTTGTGTGTGTGTAGTTTATTGTCTGTGCTGTTGTTGTGGGTGCTAAGCTCAACCTTGTGTTAGGTGTCGACAGGGTTAGGCGAATTAATTTCTTTACGGCTCTGTTGGCCCCACTGCGATGGCCCCACAGTGATAGCAGCTGAACAACTGCCTGCCAGAGACAGAGACAGACAAAAATACAAAACACAACACTAAAAAAACATTTCATTGCCCATTTCTGCAGTTGTCACTTTTACCCGAGGTTATCGCCAGCGAGACATCTCTTGCCGAAATGCAAAAGAGTCGAGGAAACACACTACGCAATGTTTGGCAAAGACAACAACTCGCGAGGGGTTTTTCCCTCCCTCTCTTTTTCAAAATTTCCTCACTAGCTTCCGTTGAAGAGCAGCATGAGGAGGAGGAGGAGGAGGAGGAGGAGGAGGAGGAGGAGGTGGAGACGAGCTACTCAGTGTCGCCGTGTTGGCATCTGCCATTCCATTAACCATTTCGGCATTTGCCGAAGGTCAGCTGCGTCAAAAGCGTTTTCATATTCCACAAGTTGGGGGCGATGTGGCATGCAACGTGCAGCATGCGAGTGACAGGCGCCAATAAACTCCAAGCCAACAAAAATTATGAAAATGCAACAACACACTTGACTTTTTCCATCACAGGAAAAGAGAGAGAAAAACAAAAAAACAGTTGATGGTGGTGAAAAACCAAATGGAAATTTTTCATTAGAACCGCATGTTGAGAAAATATAACAACAGCCATAAAAGGAAATTGTTTTCCGAGAGTGAGAGATCAGTCACTGGAACGAAACTATTAGACAGTCTCCACGCGCTTGCCATGAGAGGGGAGGAGGAGGAGGAATGTGGCTCGAGACACCGAGAATGGAGAATGGGTAAGTGAAATAAGAATGGAAATGGATATAAAAGCGGGAATGAGAACAGCATGGTTCCATGGCACTTACACTTGACCCTAACTGGGTCTCGATTGTGCTAGAAGATCGTCAGATACGACAGACAGACAGAAGACGGAACTGCTGACTGACAGAACTGTCTGCCATATGACATCATTATTTTGTTTGAAACAATTAAAGACAAGCTTTGCTAATTGTACTTCAGCTATTAAATGAGCTTTAAATGATATTTAAATTTGTTTAAACATAAAAACTATTTAAGACAACTTGAATATTTAATTGATAAATAAGTGATCTAAGTGATTTTTAAATGCTATAATATATGTACCATTTAATTCGAAATTACAAAAAGTAAAGTAAATATTGACTTTCTGTCATTAGTCATAACGAATTTTTCACGATTTCAATTAAGATTAAAATCATGAAGTTTTAAACACAAACTTTCAATTTTAAGCTACGGAAAACAAAATTTCAAACTTTAAAGATTGTCTTTACGATTTCAGAAACATTTCAAAATAAAAATGAAATTTTGTATCAAAAACTTTAATTTCGATTTGCATCAAATGAAATTTGATATTTTCAAATTATTTCTCATTATTGTAAATAATAATGCAATTTCTAATCATTATTTCGTATGTTAAATGGCGGAACATGACACTTGAAATTTTCGAATTATGTCAAAACTTTAAAATGAGTTCTAAAATGTGTTTATTATAATCATTAAATTTCTTATAATTATTTTGTATGTCAAATTTGCGGAAAGTGAAATTTCAAATGATCTTCTTGCGTGAAATAATGTTTGCCTAAATTGTTTTAAATTTGTTTTTTTTTTCGGAAATTTCTCAACCCGAAAATTCTAAATGACAGGATGAATTTCACATTTGATATTATTATTTCATTATTTTCTCCGGTTGTCTCATTTTTTCGTTAATGGATGTTACGGAGCTGTGAAGCGCACAAAAACAAAGTGGGTTAATTGCTCTGGCAGTTAGTTTGTTGTAGTCGTTGCTTTTGTTTCGTTATTTTGTGTTTTTGTCATAAAGTTGCAGCTGGAGCTGAAGCTGAAGCTGTTTTATAGCAAGTTCGGGTAGTACATAGATAATTCTCCAAATTAAACCCATTGGCTCTCATTCGTTACGCATTGCGAGTTGTGTGTTCATTTTTTTAGTTTTTTGTGTCTCTAGATGTTGTTTGCGGTTTCCGGTCGCATTTTGTGCTTTATTTTCATTTTTTGTTGGTTTGTGGTGTTTGCTATAATTTAAGTGCTGAGCTTATATTTAAATTATGAAGTCAGTGCAATGAGTTGAGGCAACTGGTTGGAAAAGCAGCATAAAACTCTGACTGACTGGTCAGGGAAATTGCTGGCAAACCTTGCCATATGGCCAAGCCAATTAAATGAACACAACCCTCTAAAACTCGCCGCCTTATCAGCTGCATTGCACTGTGACAACATCGCCTCCCTCGCCGCACGTCATATATCATAATATAATAAGGGCATTAGCTGATAAATGGAGTAGAAGGCGGAGTTGAAACTCACACATTTGTGTGTCACAAGCGATTCGTTTGTATGTGACCGAAGGCAGGTGCAGCACTTCGGCTAATTTGCCGAGTGCTTTGCACTCTCTCGCTTCTAATGTGATTTCCACTGTGAATTGCATATTTGAGACATGTGTTGGTTGTTGTTGCATTTTTTCATTTCGCTCTTTCTTCTTTTCGTTTGATTGTTTCGCTTACTCTGTTATGAACAGCGAAGCGAAAAGCAAGAACTGCGATAACTATAAATAGAAAAGTGCAGCGAAACAGCGACGTGAAACAACAAAAATGAGTTCATTCTGCTTCCAATTTAATTGTAGAAAATTTGTGAAAGACCAAGTTGAGCACTATTTAAAGTAGCGAGAGAGAGAGAGAGAGAGAGAGAGAGAGAGAGAAATGCCTGCATAGTTGAGAGTGATTGTTTTAGAATGAATGAACTCATTAGTAAACTACATATTACAAACTATTTAAAGGAATTTATAAAATGTATAAATAGTTCGCTTTGAATAATAATAAATGTTTGTAAGATTGAATGGAGTAGTTCATAAAGTAAAAGAAAAGTAAAAGCAACAAAGGTGAGACATACTTCAGTAGAATAGTGTTGGCAAGGATGCTTAAGCATGAATTATATGTGTTTAGTATTGAAAACGATATACGAAGACTAAAATGGTTGCAGAGCATAAGGAAGATTCCATATAGTACCTAACTTATCATTAGAAGAAACATTGAATGTGAATCATAAAATAATTCTTAATTTATTTTGTGTGCATTTCTTCTTTTTCACAAATATTAACATTTGTTAAAGAATGTTTTTAAACAAATTTTATATTAATAACATAATTTTATATACCATTAATATTTGCTTAATTATTCATCCTTTGCATTACCTACTCAAAATATACACTTCGTAAAAAAAAACGGTAATAAAATGCACAAATATAAATTTTTCAGAGGTAGTATTTGAATAACTTTGATATTTATGCTTATGTATATAATTTCTTTATTATATTTGCCTTTAGAACCCGTTTTCAGACTCTTTCTCAAGTTCTCAATAAATACTCAAAATACTTCCAAAATTTCACTACATTTTAGAACACTTTCTCCAACCTTCAATATCTCCCTCCAGCTGCTCTCTCTTCTTTCCCATTTCTCGTTCTAGTTTTGCACTCTTCTAATTTTTCAGCATTATTAGAAACCTGTGGCATAGTTTTAAGTACACGAGAGACTCGAGACTCGATACCGTTTCAAAGAGTTTTGCCTACCAATTGAAGCCCTGCTCAGCATCAAGTAGTGGCAATTAAAGACCTTAAGTTGACGCTGCCTCAAATGGCACAATCTCTGCTTTCTTCCAGTGCAAACAAGTACTGGCTTCTCTCTCTCTCTCTCTCTCTCTTTCCTCCGCTATGTTGGCCCTTTGGAGAGTGCCGCAATTTGCAAATGAGGTATCAAAAAGAAAGAAAGAAGACAGCGCAGAAAAAAAACGAAGTCCAAAACAAAGAGATCTTTTGCAACGGTATAATTAAGTTGGCCTCATCAGCCATTTACGGACATGCTAAGAACAACTAAGCAAAGACAAGTGTGCGCGTGTGTTTTGTGGCATAGATCCTCTTACCTTGCCACCTCACGCCCCTCTTAGAACTCTTCAGATTTTATTGTTTCATTTGCAAAACGCGAAATACAGGCCCCCGGAACTAAACAACTTTCCATGCACTGTTCTGGCTCCGCTATGCGCCTTCTTTTTTTTATGGCCATAACTTAAGAGCCAACAATGCTGTTGTCTAATTAGATTTTTAAGGCCATTCATTATGCATAAAAGAGTAGTATATGTGCTGAATTTGGCACGCAAATCGCTCTCGAATCGAGTTTTTTATTCGACTCACTTACAGTTAACTCTATGGAGTTCCTCTTGTGCAACACGCCGTGGCGGCATTTGGCAAAAGGCAAAGCCAAATGCTTGAGCGGCTCATTTGGGACACGCAGAGCAATGCAGCCACAATTGTCTCCCTCTGCTTCCCCCTCTCCATCTTTCAACCGCGCTGACAATCATATAATCACATAATGCTCACAAATTTGTTAAAGCCAAAATGCAATGGCGAGACTTCATAAACTGCCAGCGACGAATGCAACCAACCTATCGATAACCATTTAAGCCACAGAAATTAAGCCAAAATACACAATAGAAAGACAGACACACAAAAAAAAAAACAACAAGAAAGAAAAAAAAATGATAGAAAAATACAAAATGATTTCCATGGAATTTTGTTGCGGTTTGTGTCAAGCAACAAGCCAAAAGGCTTGGCCAACCAACTAACAATAACGACATGGGAGAAAAGTTGAAGCTAAGCTTCGCCGAAGTTTGAATACGCTTTAATGAAAGATATAATATGAAAACGTATTTCGAATTGAATCAGAAATACTCTTTCTTTCCATTGTGTCAATTTTCTGCTAAATTATAAATTTCTTTATAATTTATTTTCTTCTTTCTCTTGGCCAATTCTGACCAGAGGAGTTCTCACACTTTTTCCTCAATTCGTCACAAAATTATTACACTCTCCGCAAGACTAATTAAATGAGCTATGCTCAGTGTTGTACAAATTACACAGAGATACTCACAAATTATGATTATTTTTCATTTTAATGTTCTTTTGTTTTATGCCAGTAAAGTTCTAAAACTTTTTGCTTACCTGCAACGAAAGAAAAAGAAAAATTTTATTAGTTGAGTTTGTCATCGTGTCTCACAAAACTTAACTCTTAACTAGCACACACACACACAGCAAATGTTTTGAACCTTGAACATGTTTAAAAATCAGAAACCAAATGATGTTAAATAAAGACAAAAAAATAAATAAAACAAATGGTCGTAAAGTGAAAAGAAGTCCATTAAGAAAGGGGAAAAGGTCTCTTGAGCTTGAGGCACATTTACTTAACGACAAAGTCGAGTAGAATTTTATAGTCTCAGAAGAGTTTTATGTGTATGCAATGCATAAATTTTATACTAATTTAATTAATGCGCCAGCCAGCGTGATGACGAGCAAATTGTTTTGGCTTGATAGCAAACGCAGTAAAAACGCATTTGTTCTCAGCTAATGTGCAAGATCATAAAACAAGAACGCCCACAAAATCTAGAGTGAAGATTGAATAAATATTGTGCTCATATAGAAGTGATTCATTTCAATTATTCCACGTTTTGGGTTCATTCTCTGCTTTAAACTTTTCTCATTTGAAATGTAAATTAGACTATAAATTTTATAGATAAAAGTATAAAAAGAATACCGTTCAATGCTGAAGTAATAGAAATCTTGTAAAACAAGATATTACTTTTTATTTCATTTTAAAACAATATTTCATTTTTATCTCAATCCAACATCAAATTGTTATATTCGCACTTATTGCACATTAAAATCTTTGTTATCTTGCGCTAAAAGTTCAATACAATTTGAAGCCAGTTTCTCTCTCTCTCTCTCTAATAAAAATACTTGTAGTCATAAAAACAATTTGTGTTATTGGCAATGAAAATTGTTGTGAACTGATTTGCAATTAACTTTGCGATGCATTTACTTTCATTTAATAGATTAAGCAAAAACAATTTCTTGTTTGGCAGCAAATCAAAAACGCCGACAATATGTTTCGATGGCGTCGAAACAATGTGTGAATCAAATGAAAACTGGCCAAAAACCTATAACAGCATTCATTCATTCATTCACTCACTCATCCACTCACTCGAATCAGTCGATTCAAGTCAGTTCTCACAGACAGTAGCAACAAGTCTTTTGGTCTTTTATATTGCGCAGCCGCCCGGTTGGCCCGTTGACTGCACTGGCTGCTAGCCCATTGTCGTTTGATTTTGACGATGGCTTTTGCTTTTCTCTCTGACAGCGATTTTCATTACGGAATATCGTAAATAAATATTTTCACAGTTTTAGCGTTAATTGGAAAATTTTGTGAGACGACGGGGAATAAACACTTTGGAGTCCGCCTCTTTTTCAAAGCATTGTTTTTAATGACCACAAGCATAAAAGAAAAATGAACAATTCGGTTTATTAAAATTTGAAAATAAAGCGCAACAATCGACTGGAATCTGGTTAGACTTTTGTATGTATGAGGCTTAAATTCATCGGGTTGGGGGGTCGAGTATTTTTTAAATAAAGTGCTAGACTTTTGCATGTGTGAGGCACATTTTTTTGGAGCTTTAAGATAAAGTGCTAGGTGTGTCTATTCGAAACTAGGACACAATTTAATTGAGCTGTGTGGATAGCACAAAAGTTTGGCAATACATTGCATTTTTTTTGTGTTTGTCAGTCTTTAATCTCAGCTTCATAATCAATTAAAAAACAACTTTTAAGCCGAATTGTAAGCTTCATTTTGACCCAGAAATAATGGAAGTTTTTTTTTTTTTTTGAATTGCTTTATAATGCAGACACACAAACGATGAAGGCAAACACAATGTTGTTGCAGCATTTCTGTTGTTGTTGTTATTGTTGTTGTTGGCTTTCCTTAGTTGCCGCAAGGCAGCTGCCAAGACTTCGACTTCGACTTGAGTTGAGTTGGGGAAGCCAAACAGTTGCCAATAAAATGCCTCGTTGTTGTTGTTATTGTATCTTGTCTCTCTGGCATGGCGTGGCATTTGATATCGATGATGTCTTTGTTTCATTTACAGCTCGAAAAATTATGCAAAATGCAATCACAGCAGGGGGCACAAACAACAACAACAACACCACATTGAAGACAACAAGCCCAAGCTCTCAGACAGACATGCAGCAAAATGCAGAGATTGCAACTGAAAGATGTTGTTTTTCCTTTTTTTTTTTCTTTTTCTCTGTGCAACAAGCTTTAAGAAACTTGTCAGTCTTATGACAGAAGACAACACTCTTTTTGTTGTTGTTTTCTCTTTGCTTTTGTGGTTAAAAAGTCAGCGGCAAATTGATATGTTGTGAGCAGGATCAAGGGGCAAGAGTTTATGAAGGTAGCCTATCAATTACTTGCTAAAAACAAAAAAATAAAGAGGGATACATATCAAATTTGGATTTGTGGCTGCGCTTTGGAATGTGAAGCATCCCAAAAGACTTAATTATACTTATTAAAGGTGAAAAAGGTATCAATTAAAGCATTACAACTGCAAAGCAAAACAAGTATGAAAATTACAGTCGAGTGTGATCAACTCTGAGATACCCGCTACCCATTTTTAATACAACTATGTTCTGCAAATATATCAAAAATATACCACAAAAATGCTAAAATATAAGTTTGGTATATCGATATAGTACTACATTTTAAATATAAAATAGAGTATATACCGCAAAAATACTAAAACGTGCCCGCTACGCATTTTTAATAAAACCATTTTCTACAAATATACCAAAAATATACCACAAAAATGCTCAAATATAAGTTTGGTATATCGATATAATATTAAATTTTAAATATACCGCAAAAATACTAAAACGTATCGAATGCTTTATTTGGTATATCGATACAGTACTATATTTAAAATATATCACACAGTATATACCGCAAAAATACTAAAATATACCGAAGACTATATTAGGTATATCGATATAGTTCTACATTTGTCAGCCAAAGCAGCTAAGACTCGTAGTAAGATCCGTGAGATCTAGGTGCTCATACGGACGGACGGACAGATAGACAGACAGATTGACGGACATCACTATATCTCTGCTGTGATCAAGAATAAACATTGTACATATGTATACTTTATGGAGTCGGAGATGCCTCCTTCAGCCTGTAACTTACATTTCCTACCGTCACAAAGTTATAATACCCTTGTACCCTATGGGTAGCGGGTATAAATATATCACACAGTATATACATACCGCAAAAATACTAAAATATACTGTATTAGCTATATCGATATATTTCTACATTTGTCAGCCAAAGCAACTAAGACTCGTAGTAAGATTCGTGAGATCTACATACATAGGTGTTCATACGGACGGACAGACAGACAGATTGACGTACATGGCTATATGTCTGCTGCTGTGATCAAGAATAAGCATTGTACACATGCATACTTTATGGAGTCGAAGATGCCTCCTTCAGACTGCAACATACATTTCCTGCTGTCACAAAGTTATAATACCCTTCTACCCTATGGCTAGCGAGTACAAAAAGAGAGAGAGATGCAAATTGTTGATGTTGTCAGTCATGCAAAATGTACACACACAGCTGATGTGATAATAGTCAGAGTCAGCGACGAACGTGGACTTCAGAGTCTGTCGCCGACTTGCACGGCAGCGAAAAGGCGGAATTATTGGCCAGCACACTTATGTATGTACATATGTATGTGTTTCCCCAACTGTTTGCTGTGGGCTTTTCTTATCGCTTATGAAAAATCAACGAAGCTCTACTAAAAAGGGCCACTTTCGTTTCAGCTTTATTATAAAGCAAGCGTTGAAAACGAAAGTGTTATTCATACAGAAGAGAAGATATTGTGAGTACAACCTCATGGTACTCGTTTCCCCATTCCACCATCAACAAGAGTGCAAGAAGTCGTGTGCGTGATAAACCAATTAACTGCAGCACACTGAACACCAAAACTCCAACTCCAAACTCAGCTGCAATCCGTTGACTGAAAGTGAAATTTATGGTAAAAAAAAAGCACACAAAAAAACAACCAGCGCACTTTTCGGGCAATCAAAGGAACTAATGGAAAAGAGAGAGAGATTTATTTTTCGTTTTTTTGGTTTATTTTGACAGACTTCAATGCGTCAGTCAGATGTCATAATTAGAAGCAAGCATTGAGATTCTTTTGCTGGCTGATGAGTAAACAATGGAAATTCGAAAGGCAAATCATATAAAAAGAAACGGACAAGAACTGTTAAAAAAGCAGCAATAAGTCAATCAGTTTCAAATCTTTAAGGCAAAATACATTGTTTAAAAAAATAGAAAGGAATGCGTTGATTTGACATTTCTGTAAAAAGAAACTTTAGAAGGCATCAAACTGTGAATAGCTAAATTTAGAAATGTCTTTTAAACAAGAGAAAAAGGAAATTCCTTTAAAATGGGCAGTTCAACATTATGAAGTAACGACTAAAAAAGGCACTTTAAAAGTTTTAAAACATTAAAAAAGTCTTGAAATCCTGCTATTAAAATACCTTTGTGTGAAATATTTATAAACCTAATTTTTTATTGGTATATAAACATGTAAGAAATGTCTTGAAAGTGTATTTTAAATATATCATTGCTTCTAATATGTATAATTTTAAGAAAAATCTTTAAAAAGTATTTTAAAAGTGATTTTGCCTGATAAATTTAAATTTAAAAACATTTAAGAAAAGTCTGTGATTAAAATATCCCTGTCTGAAATATTTAATAACTAAATAATTTATTGGTTTACAAACAAGAGTCTTGAAAGTGAATTTTAATAATCGTTGCCTGAATTAGTTAAAAATTTAAAATAATTTCAGTACTTAATACTTTTAAAAAGAGCTGTGTCTAACATACCTATAAATTGAATTATTTATTAGCATAACAACATTTACAAAATGTCTTAAAAGTGTATTTTAAAAGCTCCTTTGCATGTCATGTTTATAAATTGAAATACTTATTAGTTTACAAGTTTATTTTTAAAATACCTTTGTCTGAAATATTTACAGCTTTTATTATGCTTGAATTTTAACGATTCACTAATTGGTTTATAAACTTAAAAGTTTATAAGTGTCTCAAAAATAAAATGCAGTTATAAATAAGCTGCGGATTTCACAGCTTTTCACTTTGCTATCAGCTTTTTATCGGCTTGACAAATCAGAACGACGCAGCTTGGCAATTAAAAAAGTTAAGCTGCAGCTACTTATATTCAATTGCGTTCTATAAGATACGCACTGACAACAATCTCTGAGAAGTCAGACAGATAAACTTAATTGACTCATTAAGTGCACAGTCGAAGCGTCACTTTCCCCCAACAACAACAACAACAACTACAGCAACAAAGAGAAGAGCGAGCGTATGATTAGATAAAAATTGTAAGTAATTTATCACTTAAGTAAGCAGAGAATAAATAACTTCAGACACACAGCTCTGACTTTCCACTCGATTGCAGCATTAACTGTAATTGAATACGTCGATGTATCTTAAAGCTGTAAATGTATCTGTAAGGTGTTGTAGCTCAGCTCATCAAACTTTAGCTGCACACAATTTAATTCGGTTTTCCAAGAAGTTTTCAACATTGAATTTGTAGTTTTTGGGCTTGCGTGTTTTCCTCTAACGGAAATGTTTGTCTTGGTCTTGATATGTGATGTAAGCTTAAGCAGCAGCAGCAACAACAACAGATGGGCTAGTCTACAGTCTAGTCTTTAGGTTGGGCTAGCTGCTGTCTGACAGTAAGTAATCTATAGACTTTGGGGCTTGGCTCGCTCGCTCGCTTGGTGTCTAGTTAGTTCCGTCCTGTCCATCGCTGTCTGTCCGTTTGCTCATCATCAAGTGTAGCCACTTTATTATTACAACATTTTCCATTTCGCTTCGCTGAAATAATAATTCGCGCTTCGTTGTTTTACAACTGCCAATGCGCTGAGAACAACAAGAAATTGCTGTAACCAAGATGCCATTGACCTCCTCAACGTTAAAGCGAGGCAACGCCAAAGGCACAAGGCACAACTTCCAGAGAGAGAGAGTCGAATCCCAAGTCGACAGAGAGGCATCGGGAATTGTTCTGTGAGCGGGGGTAAAAAAGTCCGACGACGTTGCTCTGGACAACGACAAACGTTGCGACGACGCGTCGCAGAGTCGCAACTTTTGACGTTGCGGCTATAAATCCAGAGCAGACTGTGTCCGCCTGGACTCCGACTTTAGTTGGAGGAGCAGCAGCTGCAATGCGCAACGCGTTGCACGTTCAGCTGTTCCCTGGAATTGCAAGAACGCGTTTTCCTCTTGCTTAACACTCAGCACTCAACACACACTCGACAAACTACACTCGAACACACACTCGCTACACTCTCAATTCGAGACACACGGCGCATGACGACTTTGACTACGTCGTTTTCATCTTCGACTTACATCTCGACACACTTGTCGCCCATTGCGCATTGCAACATGTTGCCAAGTTGCCGACGTTGCCGCGTTGCCAAGTTGTGTCTCAACATTCTGCTGCCAAACAAAACTAGTTTACTTTTTTACTAATTACAGAACGTGGCGATCAAGACAAGCCATAAATCGATTTGGTACTAACATACTACATAAAACTACTCACAAACAACTAACCCCAAGGCTGTTTGACTTTGGAAATCTTTTAAAGAGCTTCTGGCCAGATTAAAGCATCAATCAATGATTAATGGCTGCCAACATTCAAATACATGTAAGTCAACAACAATCATAAAACCCTCAAGCTTTAAGTTTAAAGTTAAAGCAACATTTGTTCGCTTTCGAAATTTACATTTGTCAAAGCAGAGGGAACATTTAGATTGGATTAGCTGTTGAATAAAGTCCACAAAGTGTGATGATGAGATTAGTTAGAGAAAATCTTAATTTGTAAAAAGAATAGTTTCTTTTTAAGCAGACAAGTTCAAGTTTAAAAATGAAGCCTTGAAATAAACTTCAAACAAAACTAAACTATAAACTTATTTCTTTACTTTATTTTTATCAACGAATAAAGTTTAGAAAAGTTTTAAATTTAAGAAGAAACTTCTATGAGGAATTCGTATATGCAAATTTAAACTTTGAATATTTGTAAATACTATATTATAAATGTTTTATTTTACATATACAAAATTTTAATATATTCCATATTTCATATATACAACATTTTAAATGCATAAAGCTGAACTTAAACCTTATTTATCTTTTCATTTCTAGTATATCTCAATACTACAACTTTTTGTGAATCATTTGCTTAGTTGCTACACACTAAAAATAAAGTCTCATTAAACCTCCATCGTTAATATAAAACACAAATAAAGCTATTGGAGTAAATGTTTGTTATTTGTTAACCTTAATTACATATGCTGCATAAGTATCAATTTCCAGTTAATAATAGTTGTTGTAAAGTCTTTAAACTTAATGTAAATATCACGATTTGCAATGAACTTCGTTAATCAAATCAATGTTAAGTTTTAAAGGCACTTAGAAATCATATTAGAGCAAATGGAAAATAATAATCGACAGAAAAGAGCATAGAAAGAAAACTCATTACTCCACAATCTCCACACAATGAGGTCGATTCCAAATTGCAGCATTAACCACAAAAGGTAAAAAAAAACAAAAATACAGACAGAAAACAACTGAAATTACGTGCAAATTCCAATCGGATCTCTCGAAGGTGGCAAAGACTTGTTGTTGGGGGCGTCTTTGAATAGAGCACGAGTTTTCGAAGCTTAGACACATGATTATTAATTTGATTTGTAGTTGATTTTTGCTGGCAACAAATTTCCTTCGCTTTTCCTATATAAATTGCTTGTCGATTTCACTTTTCATTGATGTGGATGGAATTTTGTGGGCAATTTGAAGAAACAAAAAAAAAAACAGTTTTGTCGCTTGAAAGATTTCAATGTCAATGATTTAAAGTGAAGAAATTGCTTTTGTTTTCGGAGGAGTTGCATTCCCATTTTCTCCGATTAGATAGCTGAGTAAATATTTGAGGTTTAAAGCCGAGATTTTTCACTGTTTGTATTTATTTTTACTTTTCTTTTCTTTTTGTTTCTTTCTGATAAAAACAGTGTCAATTGTAGGCTGGTCACTGGCAACACCCTTGAGGTGAGGCAAAGGAAAAACCATAAAGCAAATCTCATTAACAACTGGCTAAACGACTTGTCAGCGGCACGCAATATTCATAAATCTCTGACGAGCTGCAACATAAATGCCAAGAAATTTAAATAATATTAACAGCCCCCAACTGGAGACGGTCTTCTCTGTCTACCTCTCTCTTTCTTCTTCGCTTCTCTGTCTTTCTCTCTGGATTCCTGTTGTTCTGCTGGTCACTTTTCTTCTTACTGGTTTGCCTTGTGCTGTGTGCGATCATAAAAACTAAAATCTGCAATTCTGTTTCGTCTGAAGAGGCAACTTAATGACCGTCTCTCTCCTCCTCTCTTTTTCTCTCTTTCTACAACTAGATTCTCTCTGTTGTATCTTTATTTTATCACTTGTTTTCATTGCTGCATTTCCACTTACTTTTATGATTACGTTTGCATTTTATTTAGCCTACACTTTTGCTCTGCAGCTGGAAAAACTCAGCACAAAAAAAATTCTGCAAATGAGTTTTAGCATAAAAAGCACGCCAGCTGCGTTTAGCTCTCTTCACTCTCAGGAGGTAAGCACTTGGATTCAATGGCCCAAAGGGGTCGGCACGTGTTGCACACGCCACAGCATACAGCATGCAGCATGCGGCACGCGGTTGCAACAACAAAAACAACAACAACAACAGACGTCAACAGAAAAAGTGCTGTCAGCCAAATGCGAGTGCGCGTTTGTCATTCTAGGCGACAGCAATCAAGGGAAAACTCAAAAGGGGGGAGAGGGGAGAAGGCAGCAGGCAGGATGCAGGAACCTTATGCGTTAATTGAATTTGCAAAAGACATATGCGAAATATCCCAGCGATAAATGCGGAAGTACTTTGCCAACAAACACACACACACGTAATAACGGAGCAGCAATTTAATGGCTCAAGAGCAGGAGAGTAATCATTAAGAAGAGATCCTAAGGAAGATCTTCTACTAAGATCTACTTCTACTTCTTCAAGCATGCTCAGCAGATTTACAACTTAACTTGCATAATGTTTTTATACCCGCTGTTCATAGGGTAGAAGGGTATTATAAAGTTTTGCCTTCACAAAAATTTCATTGCGGTCATATGAAAATTGTAGAAATTATGTATGAAATACTTTGCTTAGATGCTTCGGCTAACAATCTGGTATATTTCGTACTTTGTGGTATATTGTCTATGTAGTACCATATCAATATATCAGAAATAATGTTTGGTATATTATGCACTCTATGGTATATTTTGAATTCAATACTAAACGAATATACCAAATGCAACAATCGGTATATTTTTAGTATTTTTGTGGTATATTAATTTTGTATATTTTAAACTACACTGTCTTACAATTGATAGCAGTGAATATACCAAATATAACATTCGGTATATTTTTAGTATTTTTGTGGTATATTAATTTGGTATATTTTAAAATTAATAGCTCACTGTTTTACAATGGATAGCAGTGAATATACCAATTATAACATTCGGTATATTTTTAGTATTTACTGTGGTATATTAATTTGGTATACTTTCAAATGAATACCATACTCTTTTCTTATGCGTAGCGAGTATCTCACAATCGAACACACTCGACCGTAGCTTTCTTAATTGTTTCCTTTAGAGCAAAGTATTTGCTTTTTAATTAGAAGTCTTGTCTGCAATCCCTTTGTAGCCCATAAATATGTGTCTAGCTAAAATGAGTCATAAAATCTTACGCAAATTGCAGTCGAAAGAGTTGCAGATGTAAATGCAGTTGCAACGTCCTTAAAACGAGTTTTATTTCGGGTTCAAAAAAACACAAACAAGTTTTTTGTTAACTTAACGAAATCAATTCAGAGTTGGCTTGGAACTTGGAACTGCAAAAAAAAACTCGAGACTAAAACCAACAACAGAAGCTGCAAAACGTAGCACGAGTTTGTCGACCAAGACAAGACTCCAAGAAGAATCTGCCCTACGAGAAAGAGAGAAAATGAAGAAGAGAGAGAGGGCCCGAAATTCAATAAGAAGCGACGATAAACAGCAGCTGATAAAGACGAAAAGGTAAAGGCCGAAAATTAGTGAAGAACGAAGCAAAGGTACAAAAAAGGGGAAACCAAAACCAAAACCGAAACCAAAAAGAAACGAAGCGAAGGAAGCGCCAAGCAGACGACACAACAAATGTGAATGTGTGTGTGTTGGTGTGGTGCAACAACTTGTGGCACGAGTTGACAAGTTCAGGGCCTGCAGATTGGTATAGAATATCACGCAGGGGCGACACTCATAACAATTACGACGACTCCAAAACTCAGCTCTGGGAAACTACATTTATCTATGGATTGGGTTGAGGGTGTGTGGGAGTTTGTATGTGTGTGTGTTGTGGTTGTGTGTGAGTGTGTGTGCCATGTGGGTGGGTAAAGTGGCTATAAAATAATCGATGAATCGAAGTTGAGGGGTTCAGTTCAGGGGTTCTATCATCACTCGTCGCCTCACTTATTGAAAAAAGAATAAAATAAAATAAAAATGTGAAACTGGAATGAAAGAAACGTTTGATTAGAGTTTAGGTGGAGAGCGTTAAATCAACCACCGATAACTAACAGCCATGACCAGAAATAGACAAGAGAGAGAGATTGTGGTTCTTACGAACAGAAGATACTCTTAAATCGAAAGATAATTTCATATCTTGATCAGATGGCAAAAACAAATGTAATGTAAGCTTAATTTTTACTATAGATTTGGGTGCAAAGTTCTTGTCGCAAACAATTTGTACATGACTTTTATATTTGATACTTATTTATTAAAGTAATGTTTTTCATAAGGGAATGCAACTTATGAAGAAACAATAAAATATAATATTTTAGCTAGTTTATATTCGAAGGCAAAAGTTGTTTCTGTAGATTGGGGCAAAGTTCTTGTGAAATCAATTTGTTAAAGTATTTCATAAGCTTCATAAGAGAATGCACCTTACGTAAAATAAAATAAATATATTTTATTTTGGTAGGATTTTCCCATTGTTTATATGTTTTTTCATTAAAGTAACTGATAAAAGAATAAACGATTCTACCTTAATTTTATACATTTATTTATTTATGTTAGACAATTCTCAAAATAATGAAAATATTAAAAAAGTATAAAATAACCTTTGCTTTGTATAATTATAGTTGAAAATTAAAGGTGATTCTTATAAAGATTTTATCCTTAAGCAAATTTTAAAACAAAAACTTTCAGTATACCTTATTTATTTATTTTTTTTATGATTACAGTTTTTGCCATAGATTGGTGTAAAATTCTATGAAATCAATTTATGGCTTTCATTCAAATTATAACAAAACAATTCTTGAAAAGCTTTTGTTTTGAGTTTTTCTTTTAATTTATTTATTAAGTGAATGTACTTTTAAACAAATTATAAAATAATAATTCAATTTCTTGCCAAATGTATAATTATTCTTCAAAAACTTCATTTAGTATTTAATATATAAATTAATCAAGACCATTCATATTTTTAGTACACTTTATGCATTTTATTTAATATTGGTTGGCAGAACTACTTCTCTGTTAATTATTATTAGGAGTCAGCTTTGTTTCCTTGACCAAACATTCTAATAAAATGTTATTACCCTCGTGTGTGTAAGGGTATCAAAACAATAGCAAACACCTTTAGACTATGCACAGCTGGCTTGCAGGTTGCTTGCTGCCTGTCGACCATCAAACTTAATTGCTGCGCTTTGTTGTGCCAATAGCAACAACAACAACAGCAACTACAGCAGCAGCAACCACAATGAATTGAAGCAACCCTCGCATGATGGCAATTTTCGAGGCCTGCAACACGCAACCCAAAAATACAAAACACAAAACTCAACAACAAAATAAAACGCGCAATGAGATGAGCGTAAACTAAAAGCTGTGAATATCACTAGCTGTAGCTGTATCTGTATCTACAAATTTATATATCTGTATCTGTGACAGGAATTTGTGAGCAGCTGCAAGCCTGTGAAGAAAAACTTCGATCCTGAGGGTGACTCAGCTGTGAAAATTTTGTGGGATTCGTAATTCGTGTGATTTGTGTGTCAATGGAAGGATTCTCAGCACCGCAGGATGTCAAAGCTACATATGCAACAGGATGTTGCAAATTTAGCAACTTAAAGCCAAAAACCCCAAGCAGATGTTGAATGCGTGTTGCGTGCAACGAGGGGGGAAGAGGAAACCAAGCAAAACACGCATTAAATTTACACAGTTCACATTTTGTTTTGGGGTTGACCATGAAGAGAGTTACAAGGGTTAAGCTCTTGGGTCGCAAATTGCGCCAAAAGCATTTATCGAATTATAGCAAGAAATCAATTTAATCTTTTTTATCGAAACATATGCGAGGAAATCCGAGACAGAGTTTGACTTTTTAATGATTCTATTGTTATTATCGTTTTATTTATTAATTTTTTGGGTCGTGTAAGGAAGCAACTCGCGTTCTTTATAATAAGCTACAGCTGTTGATATAATAATTATGAACGATGAACTGTGCCCAATTAGATTTAATTTAAAATTTTGAGAGAGAACTTCGCGACGTCCTCGTTTGCCTAATAACAATCAATTTGCCCAAGAAAATTCCACATCAAAACGTACAGAAAAAACTATAAATTAACTGCCCAGCAGAGAGGCAAAAGCTATATTAGTTTTTGCCGGTTCTTCTTAACTACAAATACTATATATATACATTGAAATACTTTTGTATCTTTGTGTCTGTGCGTTTTGTCACTTTTATAATTAAAATAACAAAAAAGAAAAAAAAAGAGACAACGCGCACATTCACGACTTTATACAACATGTGTGTCGAAATTTTGTCTAGATACAGACGTAGCACAAATGCCGCATATAGAACACTCACGAGTCGAGTTATTAGCAACTGCAAAATAATTATATATATACGACCAAAAACAAAAAACTCAACTGAACATGAATAAACGCAAGCAAAGCTAAATTTGAAAGTGCTAAAACTTTAAATACGCTTTGCTATTTAAGAGAATTATTATTTTTATTAAAGTAAAATGTTTTTTTATACTTTAAGTCATTTTTTAAATTTGTATGAAATGAATTCTACAACTTTTATTGAAAGTATTCACTGATCCCACAATTTTCAACACGCACATAAAACAAAAGCAGCAAAAAACTCAAGTCTTATATATAAATTGTATAATGCTGTTACACATTTCAACACAATTTTATAATACTTTAAGCGTAAGCGTATCACACACACAAATAAAAAGACCTATGCAAAAAATGTGCCTTCATCTTTTTTTTTTATTTTGCTAAGCAAACACAAAAGTTGAAATAATAATAATAATGACAGCAAAAAAATGAAGACATACCAAGTGTGTGGAGAAGATTTGCGTTGATGTCGCTTAAATCCAATTCGGGTTGAGTAATCGACAAGCAAAACACACACAAAACAAAACAAAGATGACGATGACGATGAAAATGTATCCACAAGATGCGACCGCGTGCGCAACTTAAGCCCAAAAGGAAGAAGCTGCAGATGAAGCGCGAATGCCGATGATGAAGAGGAAGTGCCCAAAGAGGCAGTAAATCAGAGCAAAGGCAGAGAACAACGATGAAGAAGATGCTTTGATTCACTTTTATATAGCGCAATGTTGTGTGTGAGATACTTTTAGCTGTTCTCGTTGTTGTTGCTGCTCTTGTTGTTGTATATACATATTTTTCGGTATGTTTTTCGTACACTTTTGCGGCTGCTTCGCCAAAAAGGCAGGCAAAGTAGGTAGTTTACCTTATATCATGTGTGTGTTTTATTTTGTATATTTCTTCTTCGTCCCGAGAGTGTTTTGCGCACGCACACAAGAACCGACAACAAAAACAGCGCGCCGTTTCGTTCGGATACAGCTGCAAGCGTACTCACAGATACACACTCTCACACACACACGCGCGTACAACAAAATTGTAAACGAAGTTGGTTGGGGTAAGAATAAACAACACTCACTCACTTAGTTATATATGCGGACACACACAACACAAATGCCGCCAGAACTTCTCTTTCAATATTCCAATGCACTTTCATACAGTTTTCATATATATTTTGTCTCTCTCCCTACAGAGTGTTTCCTGTTCTGCTTGTATGCGTGAGTATCTATGTGAGTTAGCAGTGCAGTTGAATGTTTCTAGGGAATTTTTATGCTGGCTGGCGTTTCGTTCTTATTCACTTAATTCAGCAGTTCTCAAATGCAATTCAATTTTATTTTCTTTTCTTTTTTGCTTAGTAAAAATGCCGGTAAATGCATTAATGATATTTTCAATATTCCAATTTGTGTTTTTCACTTTGATTTTTGCAAATGGTTTGCATCAACATTTATTTAGCACGTGTTGGTTGGAGGAAAAAAATGTGTTTGGAAAATCATTGAGAAATTATACTTGAAAAATGCGGCGAGACGCGCGCGCTTATGTTTGAACTTTAAACAGACATCGATTGTCCGTGGCGACGTTTGCCTTTGAGTAGCGCTCGCGTGTTACTGAGGCTAACGCTCACTGCGCAGATACATTTTGCTGGCGTGTTTATCTGCGCGTTCGCGTATCCGTCAGATACACAAACAAACTGCTCACACATACACATAAAACAACTCCAACCGGAGAGTGAATCGAACTCGCAACTCGCACTCACTTCGAACATGTTTGAAGCGCACAAAGCGCACGCAACATGGCGCCCGCAACATTTGGCATGTTGCTTAGCAACATTTCGTGTGTGTGTCTGCAACATTTGTTGCGCTCAGCGAGGTTTGTTTTTCTCTTCACGCATTATTTTTCTAGCGCCTGGGCGGTCGCTTTGGGTTATTTTATGACCTCAGCGCTATGTTCTAAGCACTGCGCTGGGTTGCAGCTGATAATTGTCGGCAACAATGTATCCGTGTGCATCTATGTGTGTGCGTGTGTGTGGGTGCTAAATTATCCGTTTTTGTAGTTTGCTTGTGCGCCTGGAATTTCGCGCATTAACATTGTTGTAGGAAATGCCTGGCAAACAGGCAGAAGATTCTCATGAATGCAAAGGGTCGTTGACTTGCGGTTCAAAGGTGTTAAAAAGTGGAAAGAATAGCATCCAATTAATGTTCATTCAAAGAAAGTCTTGGCTACTTTTTATTAATTATTATTTAATTTGAAAATTTCTACATGCAGTAGAAATCTCGTTTTGGCTAATCTAATCACATCTTTTGACTCACATAATTACACTCGCTTGCTCGGTTGCATTAATCAAACTCGAATTCGCGGAATATATATTTAGTTCAAACTCTTTTTCTTTCGCTTTGTTTTGTTTTACATAATCCGCACACCTTCAACGCACTTTGTTAATGATCTTTTAATGCCAAACTCTGGGAATTATCTTTGCAAATTAATCATATCAAAACAAAGAAATCCAAAAGCAAATCAGCTAATGCCAGTTGTTCGTCAAATTATGCAAGACTATGGCTAAAAACTATATTTTGTTTAAGCATTTGATTAATTTTCACCAACTATAAACTCATTTACGATTTTACGATTTTACAATAAATAAATTATATGAAAAGACAACAATATAACAGCAAAACTTAAAGCTGCGGGCGGTGACAGTAAAATACAATTTTGAATAAGAAAAAAAAAAAAAACGAAGGTAAAAGAAAGAAAAGAGATTTGACAAATGAGCGCGGCATACAAGAAAATCGAGAATGGGTCGCAGCTGTCAAAATATCAGCAAAAGCAAAAGATACACATCGACAGACCCCAAACAGACATCAATAAATGCCCCCGTGTAGAACAGCCTCCAAGAGGCAAGGAGGGGGGAGGGGGCGAAATCGCCATCAAAATTTTATGTAAATTTCATAACAAGCCCAATTATTTATATTGTAAAACATTGCACAAACTTTGATAGCCCATTGAAAGCTTGCTTCAAGCTGCCTCGTTTCTCAAACTACATTAATTTATTCCGAAACCAAAAAAAAAATGCGTAAAATTGTTTCGAGACGGTCCAAAATAAATAAAAAAAACAAAAACGTAAAGGTTTATGGCAAATTTGCCGCTATAAAGTCAATAAAGTCCGCTCTTGATCATCCGAAAGAAAAGGGAAAACTCATAAAACTTTGATGAATTTTCGGGCATTTGTCAAAGCAGCGAGACAAATTGTGAACAGCGTTAAAACCGATCGACGGTTTTCAAAAACGAAGGGCAGAGCATTGTGTTGGTCAAGAAAATTAGGCACATAAATTAGAGAAGCTGGCAACAAAAAACTATCGTATACAAATTGGAATTGCATATTTTAAAGTTTTATTGAGACATTTTAACAAGTTATATTTCGAATATCATGAATATTCAGGGGAGTCATATATTATTTGTCTAAAGAAAAGTCATCATCAATCTTAACTCATACTTAAATGTTATTACATTTGATAATAATTTTTCAAAGTTTAGTTCCCATCAAGTCTTGAATTACTTCGTACAGATTTCACTTCCGTTCCTTTCCCCATCTATTTCATATCAGTCTATGGACAATTTTTGTATCGAACTTTTCTTTCAGAAAAGTTACCGTCAATCTCCATTCATTTTGAAATTATTTAAAATATTCTCTCATCCAATTTACAATTACATCATCCTGTTTTTACTATCGATCCCTTCCCTAACTATTTCATTACTGTCTATCGATAGTTTTGTATTGTTCTCTCCTCATTAACAATAAGAAATTTGTATTCGTTATATAAGAATATTTGTGGGAGAGATACTTTACTTAAGTAAAGAAGTGTTATCACCAATCTTTATTTTCTCATCTACTTAAATTACTTCCTAACGTTGTTCACTTTCAATCTCTTAAACTATTTCGTAACAGTCAATCCTTTATTTTTTCCTTCAGAAAAGTGCTCATCAATCTCTACTAATTTAAAAATTGTTAAAAAGATTCTCTCATCTAATCTCAAATTAATTCATACCGTTTTCGCACTTTCGATCCATTCTCTGGCAATTGCATAACTTCGATATCTATCGATAGTTTCTTCTATTGCTGTGTTCTTATCAACAATACTGTATTTAAATGGGTAATATAATAATATACCAAATCACAAATCTCTATTTTTTTAAAAATATTATTATTATTTTTATACCCGCTACCCATAGGGTAGAAGGGTATTATAACTTTGTGCCGGCAGGAAATGTATGTAACAGGTAGAACGAGGCATCTCCGACCCTATAAAGTATATATATTCTTGATCAGCGTCAACAGCCGAGACGATATAGCCATGTCCGTCTGTCCGTCTGTGTGTCTGTCCGTCTGTCCGTTGTTATGTTTGCACGCAGATCAAGTTTGTTTCAAATTTTTGCCACGCCCACTTCCGCCCCCGCAAATCAAAAAAATCGTATAACAAGCGTAATTTTAAAGCTAGAGTTACGAATTTTGGTATATACAATAATAACTATAGTATTTATAATTCCTGAAAATTTGGTTGCGATCAGATAAAAATTGTCGAAGTTATTAAAGAAATACTTTTGTATGGGCAAAAACGCCTACTTACTGGGGGTCTTAGTTACTTTGGCTGACAATCTGGTATATTGAGCCGTCTATGATATATTTTGAATGCGGTACTATATCGATATACCAAATATATCATTCGGTATATTTTTTAGTATTTTTCAGTATATTTGGTATATTTTGAGAAAATATCGCAAAATATATTTCTTTTATTCAAAATGGGTAGCGGGTATCTCACAGTCGAGTACACTCGACTGTAGCTTTCTTACTTGTTTTATTTAGTCTTCAATGACTTCATACCATTTTTACTTTCGATCCCTTTTCTACCTATTTCATAACACTCTATCGATAGTATTTTTTATCGTTCTCTCCCCATCAAGCTTTTGCATAATAGTATTGACATCATCATAGCAGCGCAGTATATTTCTTCATTACCCCTTAACCCGTCATAACTTTACCCGTTACCATTTCCCCCCGCTTTTTTTTTTTGCCCCACCACTTCCGCCATAATCTCCGTTTGCCGTGCAGATGTTTGCCTGATTTATGAGTGTGCTACTTACGTGGTGATAAAAATACGAGTAAACCAAAGATCAGCTGTGGGTAAAAGTTGTATTTTGTTTTTCTTTCTTCACATTTTGCTTACCTGAAAATAAACAGAGAATTGAGAAGAGAAACGAAATTAACACACTAGCTAATAGTTGAGAAAAAGATTTTTCTGTGCATTTATAACAATATTTTGTGAAAAGAGAATGAAAAATTAGCTTAAAATGCGTAAAAGTTGAAGACTGATTGTTGTCGCTTTTCGGATCTAATCTTTTTGGGTCGCTGCAGCAATTTATTGGGCATACTTTTAGCTGGTCAATAATACGTTGCAGTTAATTAGCTGGCAGAGAGCAGCCAAGTTCAATTCGAAGTGGAGTCTTTGCGATAATATTTGCATATCGGTGCGCGGTTTAGAGTTTTGAACTACTTTCGTGAATGTCGTTTGGCCTTTTGCTTGGCTGCTTCTTGGTGCGCACACAATTTATGCATTGTTTTTTTTTTTGAGCAGAACTCGGTTTTGGTTTTGGCTTGGCCAACTGCTTGCAACTTCTGTCTGCCAGTGAGCCGTGACGACCACAACAGTAACAACAGCAACAGCAGCGGCATCTATGTATAACTAGAAGCGGCTCAAAAGCCGAAGCGCAAACTCATTTTCCTCGGCCATGGCAGAAGCTTTCACAAATCGCAAACAGACGACGACGACGACGTTTGCGATGTGGAAAAACAGTTAAAAGTTGCGAGTTCATTGTGGCATGCACCGACCGAAAGCAGCGGCAGTGGCAGCGGCAAAGTCAGCCACCGTTTTGTCTAAACACCCCTTGCTTCGAGTTCTCTCCCCTCTCTTTGCTCTCCCTGTTACGACCTGGCCAATTCACAAAGCCGCCTCTCGCGTTCTACTGAACTGCCACATGAACTCTGCGTTTGTTATGAGGTTTTTTCCTAGTTTAGTTCGAGTTCAGCTTGGAAATCGTAGCAGCAGCTTCTTTATAAACACATAACGAAGTCAACGTTGCAAAACAGTTAGAATAATGGTGATTGATAAATATGGTCTATGCACGATTCTCAACTCAGTTCAGTTCAGTTTAATTGAAGTCTCTCCCTCCCTTTCATGCCAATGTCCGCTCTAATTGATGGCAAAACAGTTACCAAAAAAAAACTATATAAAACAAAAGACGCGATGGCTTTCTCCGCCCACACGACAATCAAAATTGCCAGGAAGCTGTCAGAGTTTTTGTTGGGAAAATCAGTAGTTGATTTTCTTGCCTAATTGTTGGCCAATTTATGAGCAAATGTTTTGCTCTTCACTTTCTCAAGAAAGCTTTCTTTCTTTCTTTATGTCTGCGAGACAATAAGTTTTAATTCCAGCACAGCTCTCGGCTCGTTGCATGATAAATAGAAAAGTGAATTGCCTACAGTTGCAAACATAAATAAATAAATAAATAAATAGATCGGCAAACACACAACTTTCATGTTCATGTTCTTCTCTGTGTAGTTCTTCGCCTTTCGCTATGCGATGCGACAAATGATAAGAGAAGAGAGGCGAATGCGTCGTCGTAAAGTTTTCCATTTCAAGGCATCAGTTTAGTCGCAACAATTTTCCGCATTTTCCTGCAGAGGAGAGACTCCTCTTCGTGTGTTTAGCTTGCCACAGGAGCAAAACCGTCAACAGATAAAACATGGAACACAAAATGCCAACAGCAATGAAGGGGAGAAAGAAGGATCCAAGGGGGGAGTTGGAGGAGGTGTAAGAGGCGATTGGCCAATTGCAGTTGTTCTCTCTCTCTCTGCTTGTGGCCTCGTCGTAGCAATAAAAATAATAATCAAACCGCAGCCGTGTTGCGTGGTTGGAAAGTTATGGCCATTTGCCGATAGATGAAAGGCAACCTGGAATCGAATGTTTATAATGTTGGCCAAGAACGAACGAAGCAACTCGAAGTCGCAGTCGAAGTCGAACTGCACGCAGAGCGCAACCGATTGTAATTTGATAATGAGCATTGGTCTCCCCCTCTCTCTCTCTCTTGGTCTCTAAAAATCTGGTTGGCAGTTGAACCGGCTAAGAACATTGCATAATATCTAGAGCAAAAGTGCAAAGAATGCGAAGAGAGAACCACAGAGAGAAAGATCGAAGCTCCACTCGTTGGGTCTATAAAGTGTGAAATTACATTTACCATTTTTAATGGTACAGTTAACGTAATGGACTTTAATAAATAGAAGTCAATAGAGCAAGGCCTTCTGCATTTGATACCAGTTGCATCAGGTTTATTATTCACAGCATTTCAGATAGTTACTCTTAACTTAATGGCACAATTATGATATTGCTAAAGCAAAACTTGTACAAATTTATATTATACAATTTCCCTTCGATTTGAGCTCTCAAATTGTGCATTCAACACTAACACTTTACGTTTTCCGTTCCCACAATAGAATGAACTTTTGAACTGCAAAAAATGATTTCGAGCAGCAATCGAGAAATCTTGAAGTTGAAGACTGACGTTAAATGCGTTGCAACACAAATTGATTTCAATCATTGAACAATCAACAATTTGAATAGAATTTTCGCACTTCAGTGGCTTTTCAATCTCAGCCGCTGATGTTGACCTAGTGCTCCACAAAGCGGTTAATCCCCACTAGACTGGCCAATCTCAGACAGCTCTGGCAACAACAGCAACAACAACCACATTAAAGTGGCAAACAAAACGCCAATCTGGAACAATATGAAAATAGCAAATCACTCGACGGACGCGACAGCGACGCCTGCGAATATGTGTTTCTCAGGCAATTTCATGCAGCTGACAATGAGTCGGGAGAAACTTGCATTACAATAAGCGAAAGGATGCAAGGAGATGCGAGGGGCCAGGATGCAGAAGCAGTACAAGGCAAAGGGGCAAGGGGGGAACCTCAAGTTGCGACAGCTGCGCCTGCGTAAGCTTCTAATGGACCCTGGCAACGCCCACCAGCGACTGGGCGATGATTTATGAGCTGCTCTTTCGGTTGCAGCGAAGCCACAGTGGGGCAAAATTTTAATTAAATGCATTATCATATAATTAAAATGTAAAGATTATTAAATTTGAGACTAATTTATACAAAAATTGAGAAAATATGTCAATTATTTTTCTATTATTGAAAAAAGCATGAAATATTGAATATTTGTATATTTTTGCAATAGGCGTAAAATATAAAATAAATAAAAAATAAATTATTTTTCTATTTTAGAAAAATGCGTGAACTATAAAAATAGAAAACATATTTTAAAATATAGAAATACAATCTATCGATAAATCACATCTATTCTCAGATGAGAACTGCGAACAAAGGTAAATTTAAAACCAATATGATCAATTCAAATATATTCGGATTGTAATATAATATCAACAATAAAATGTTCATTTTATTATATATCTATTCCAAAAAATTGTCATTAACAAAAACTAGTAAAATTCGAAATAAAGTTAAAAGACCAACCGTCGAACACTTTATTACGTAATACCATAAAAATGAATAATTATGAAAATCTAACTATGGGT
Organism: Drosophila albomicans; assembly: GCF_009650485.2. Lineage (NCBI taxonomy): Eukaryota > Metazoa > Arthropoda > Insecta > Diptera > Drosophilidae > Drosophila > Drosophila albomicans. The sequence goes on along the minus strand of NC_047629.2, from coordinate 42,126,615 downwards.
GCTCAAAAACAAGAAAGTATGCTTCGCCATTAATAATGTGAATACAAAATTTGAAATAATTACTTATTATAAATACTCATTTGCAAATTTCGTATTTAACTTATGACTTTGGTTTTATAATTTACTCTTTTATTATTATTTTCCAATTTTTAATGAGAGAAAAGAATACAAATCTTGTATATTGTTTCCCATTTTTGCTGTTTCTAAAATTTGAAAAAAATATTGCCTAAGTCTTTAACTATACTTCAACTTGTTTTCCGTAATTATCAACAATCATTAAATAATTGTGAAATAAAATAATAAGCACTGATAAAAATATTTCCAAAAAAAATTTTTGACAGTATCTGCCCACTGTGCGCTGACAGAAGTGAAACTACAGTCGCTCTCGTGTCAAGGCTGGGTGTGAAATGTGGCAATAATGTTCCCAGACAGTCACAGCGCAGACACAGAAACAGGCGCAGTAACAATTCAAGACAGAGTCGAGGTTCTGGAGTGAAATGAGCGCAAATTGCAGATTTGTGGAAGCTGCAGCTCTGCGTATCCGGGCAAAATATCTTTGCTGGCCAAGATTAATCGTTGCGCTTTGAAGTTCAGCGTGTTGAGTGTCAAAAATGGCAAAGCGGCGAACAAAAAGCTGAAGCAACGAGAGAGTGTTAATGAAGCAGCTCGGCAAAAGGTTTTTTTTGCTGACAATGATGAGCTTCAGAGGAGTCGTGTCTCCTCTCTCGGCCACCCACGCATCATCACCTCAACGAGTGTTGCAGTCAACTTATTTTGCAGCTGCAACTGCCTCGCATAACGGCAGTTGTGCAGAGCCACCCACTCGGTTGAACTAAAGAGAGGGGGCAAGTTTGTTGCTGGAATACATTACAGATTAAATGGCAAATGGAATCTGTTATTGTGGCAAACGAGTCGTTGACTCTTGAAGAGACTCTCCGCTGAGACTCTGAAGCTGAGTCTTGAACTTGCCACCTGGGTAGGGTTGTGATCCTCTCAGTCGCAGCGCAACTATCGATTACATGCGATGAGGCAAGTGCATGATTAATGAATCCACTCAAAGTGCACTCGAAGTGCAAAGCCAACAATGAAGAATGGCTGCACACAAATGTGCAAAAGAAACGCTGGTAAAAAACAAAAGAAAAAGAAAAGCAAATGTCATGGTTGGCTGCCAAGATGCAATTATCGATAAGTTGAAATTAAATTATCGCCGCAATTGTTATGTTATCGAGTGGTTGCTGCACCACTTATCAGCATATTAAAATGACTGTCAACTGGAGCTGCGTCAATTGAGATAAGTTGGCAGCATTTACTACCTACAAATATCGATAACGGAAGTGATGTTATCGAACTGCGCTACCTCAACAAATTTTGTAGTATCTTCCACTTTGGACACTAAATATTATCTGTTTAAAGAAAAATATTTTTGACAATGACTTTTATCAATTATGATATTGATAAAATGAGATAAGTTCTTAACTAGAGTTTTGTTAAATTGATAAAAAAAAAATCTTTTCGCTAATTTTGGCAACATTTTTTTAATGGAATGGGAAATTATTCCATTAAATCTATCCAGTTTTCAAAATTGAAAATTAATAATGTGCTTTCAATTCCAATATTGTTGGCAGCCTTTTCAGCAATGATCATTTTTAATTCACAATTTTTAAAAATGATAAAAGTTTGCTGTAATTATAATATTGTTGGCAACGTTTTTCTTCTAATAAAATAAAATGATTTTTCATCCACAGACTTAAAAATTGATAAATATAGTAAAAGCCTGCTTCAATGAAACGTTTTTTTTTTTTGTCAATAATGAAGATAATTAAATTAAATCTTCTTCCTACACATTTTTCAAAATTGATAAATAAAAATCTAGCTTTAAGATTTTTGGCACTTAATTCCCAATTTCTCAATTATGATGATAATAAAATGAGATGATTGCTAATCTTTAGTTTTTTAAATTGATAAAATGAAATCAACATTTTATCGGTCTTGTAGACCTTAAACTTGAATGCTATCGAAGTACGTGTTGTATGGAGAAGTTGATAATTTTTTCACAAGAAAAAGAGTCATTTCTTTATTATAAATTAAAAGAAATAAAGAGAAAGAAAAAATAAATAAAAAGATTTAGGAAAAGAACTTGATAAAGGCTTAATATAGAGACTTGTTCTTTATAAATCTCTCTCTTACTAAATTAGCTTTTATTAGCATCGATTTTAAGGCATAATATAGGATATTGTTTCTCACATTCTCTTACTAACTTTTCAATGCTTTCATTAGCTTCGCTGTCAAAGCTCAATCTTGGGAATTCCTTTTTATAGATTCTAAAACATTTCTCTACTTCCTCCACAGCATTTCTTTTACTTTCTTTACCCCATCAGCTAAGCTAAACCAAGCCACTGACCCCTGTTATATAAGCCGGCGATTAACATTATCCCCAACCACCAGACACCGCACCAATCACCGCACCACCCACAGCCACAGCCACAGCATAGGAAGGAAAACATAACTCGCTTAGATTTCACGCCAAGAAGCCGCACAAAATGCCGCTTTGGCGTTTTTGTCGCCCGCCGTTTTTGTTTGTTGCCCCGTTTTAAAACGAAGTGCAACAACTTTTACCACAAATCGGATTTCCTGCAACGATTTGTGGCCGCTTCGCACGCGCTTCACTGCCCCCAAACAGCTGCCTACAACAACAAGAGCAGCAGCAACAACAACTCCAGATATGACCAAAAGAAGAGCGGTGTAAAGTAGATCAGAGTGAATAGGAAAAAGTTGGCACTCAACCGGAGCAGGAAGAATTACGGTAGCAAAGCGCAAACTTAAATCACAAATCAAATCGAATCAAATGCGAAGAGACAAATGCCACAAATATTTCCCAAGGAAATGCAACAGATTCTTTGTGTGTTGTGTATTCCAAGAAGCCAAGAAGCGAAGCAAAAGGAAACGCGCGACACAAAATGTGGCCAACAAGTTTTCCCTTATTTGATGCCACTTCAACAAAAGCGTTGACAACAACAGCGAACCAGTTGAGGCCAAACGACAATAACGAGAATAGAATAGAACTGAACAGAGCTGCAGAGTTGAAGTTTGTTAAAACAATCACGAAACAAGACAAAGCGCGCGCCAATAGAGAAGACATCAAAGTGGATAGATGAAGGCCAACAGAAAAACAGAAAAACTTGTGCCCAAGCATCATCGAGCGTTTGAAAACGAGTTCTCTCTCTTAAGTCATTTGGCTTGATAACGTGCCAAAATTGCAGCTGCAAAGGGCCAAACTAATTGCGCAGGCGCGCCTCCAATTGGAAGAGAGGAGCAGAGGAGAGGGGCTTTGGGGAGTGAGGGGTATAAAAGGGAGCGGCTAGATCTCATCAGCGACAACATTGCATATTCATAGTCATAACGAGATGAGTCGAGAAGAAGCAGAAGGCCTTGTTGGTTACTTGTACATTTAATTTGCTGCGCCATGTTCACACGTCGTGAGGCAGTTGACCCACTGTGCACCGCCCCATCCCCCCTCTCTATGTGATACACCCTAACTAGCTAGCTAACTGCTTAGTTGCCTGGTTATTTTAATTAACCCAAAAACAAAATATGACTACAAGAGAAAAACCAAAACAATTTGAGCAAGTGTGCAAAAAGTAAAGAGAGGGGAAGGAGGGAGAGGAGAAACGCCTCTCAAAGTGGGGTGACAACATAGGAAACGTCTAAATACATGCAAAGCGCTGGCCAAGATTATGTTTGCCAAATGGGCATAAATCAGGCAGCGGGGATCAGCTGTAACTGCAAAGCAGGCTAATGAATGTATCTGAAAGATACATCTGCATTGAAGTCGAGTCGCGTCGCGTCGCTTGGCGTCTTGGCGGAGTTGAGCGGCCACGACAAATAGACTTATAAAAGCGACTGGCCGAAAAGCTAACGCCAAATGCAAGCGGCAATAAAAAGCGTTAACAAGACAACCAGCCAGCCAACAACAACAACAACAACAACGACAAACAGCAAACAAAACCAACAATTGGCAGCGTCAGACAATAAAATACACTTAGCCATGGAAAATGTGTGCAAAAAAAAAATAACAAACAAACAAAAAAAAAAGCAAATACAAACAGCAAAGCTGATGATCGGGGCGAGAGATCAGGGGCATTTAGGCAAAAACCGCTTAAATTGTTGTTAACAATTCTGGGACCAAGTCAAGCACATAAATTTCTTTTGAAGTCTGCATACTACACTCAAGAGATAACGTTGAAAAGGGAGACGGCAAGAGGCGAGCGATAGAGACAGAACTCTAGAGATGTCTGATGAATTTGGGTCAACTTGGAGGAAGTGTTTGTTGGCTGATCCATTGCAAAATTCACAAGTCAAATACACTGAGAAAAGCACAACAAATAATGCAACACAAGACAACTTTAATATATGTACATTTTTTTAAAGGTATGTTTGCAATAACGAAACTTAAATATAAATCTTTAAAGACAATCATTGCCAAGGACAATAAAACATGTAAAGTAAAAAAGCAGACAAGCAAATTAACAAGGAAATTGAAATATAAATCATTAAAGAGAGTCATTACTAAGAACATTAATAAGTTTAAAATGCTATAAAGGCAGCTGAGTAAAATAAATAGGAATATTGCATTTCCAATTGTAAAAATTGATAAATTTATACAAATTCTTAAAGTTTCTTATTAGTTTTTTTATAGAAAATATAGCACAAAAAACCTTCCGACAATTTCTTAACTATAACTCAAAAAATTATTCTTCAAATTCTTTTTATAAAAGAAAGGAATTGTTTTACTACTCTGCACTAAACATTATTAGATACCTATGAGGAATAAACATCAATCAGTAAATTATTAAAACTTTTCTTCTTAAAAGAAAGTATATCTCAACAAGAATTCCCTAACAAGGTAAACTGTAAAATAAAAAGAATCTTCCGTTGCTAACTGTTTATTTTACTCCATCAAACATTTATAGCAATTAACGATAAAAATATTACTCATAAAATATGAATCATTTATATTTTTGTATAAAAAATGTAACTTAAAAGCCTCTCCCACAACTTTTTGCAACTATTTTCTTTACGGTGCACTCCCCTGTCAATTCTATAATCAATTATTCATGCACATTATGTATGGCAGATTTTAATCAACAAAATTCACAAGTCTCTCCCACTCTATTCGCTCTGGTTTTCTTTCAGTGCACAACCCCTCACTCTTTTTTCAGGTGTTGCATTAATCAATTTCAATCAGTTGGCCGTTCGCTCTTCAATTCTTAACAGCTTGCCAAATGGTTTTTTCAGTGACTGCCACTGCCACTGTGGCAAGCTACCTGCAAAGCTGCCACACCACAGCATTGACTAATGCAAAAGTATTGCATCTTTTGGTAAATCTATCTCGTGCAATGTGCAAACTGGACTATTGACTGTTTGCCCGTTGTGCCTGGAACGCAATTGCATTTGGCTTTTATCATTTAACGCTTGACTGAAGCAGCGAGATGAAGAAGAAGCAGCAACGAACTTCCATACACAAAACACATTTGCCCTGCTTAAGTCAGGGAAAATATTTATTCTAAGAAATATTTGCTTTTCTTTCTGACGTCATTCCGTTGCCCTATTATTAATAGAAAGACTTGCTTTTTGTTTATTAAAGTTTATAAGAAATTAATAAACTTATTCATAACTTAATGAATCACTCACACCACTTTAATACTTATTGCGGAAAACTTTTAAGAGTAGAGGGTAACTTTCTATCGAGTAAACTCGAGAACTTCAACTTTGCGTGATCTTTTCGCACTGTGCTAAGAATTTTATGAGCTAAGAAATGCATTTGCATTCACACGATTTATAGTTAAAAAGCATTTCATGCAATCTTAGTACAGAATATCTTAGAGTTGCTATAAATCAACATTAATCTAGTAAGAGAATGCAGTAAATCAACACTAATGGAGTACAAATAACCATTGATAACCAAAAAACGCTGCCAAAAATTAATGAACGGATTAGAAAGGATATATTTGCTGAACCAAAGATGCTCAAAGAACACCAAACGTTAAGTGAAACAAGTAAGAAAGCTACAGTCGAGTGTACTCGACTGTGAGATACCCGCTACCCATTTTGAATAAAAGAAATATATTTTGCGGTATTTTCTCAAAATATACCAAATATACTGCAAAATACTAAAAAATATACCGAATGGTATATTTTGGTATATCGACATAGTACCGTATTCAAAATATACCATAGACGGCACAATATACCAGATTGTCGGCCAAAGCAACTCAGACCCCTAGTAAGTAGGCGTTTTTGCCCATACAAAAGTATTTCTTTAATAACTTCCACAATTTTTATCTGATCGCAACCAAATTTTCAGGAATCATAACTACTATAGTAGTTATTATATATACCAAAATTCGAAACTTTAGCTTTAAAATTACGCTTGTTATTCGATTTTTTTGATTTGCGGGGGCGGAAGTGGGCGTGGCAAAAATTTGAAACAAACTTGATCTGCGTGCAAACATAACAAATGCTGTCGAAAAAAAATTATAGCTCTATCTCTTATAGTCTCTGAGATCTAGGTGTTCATACGGACAGACGGACGGACACACAGACGGACAGACACACAGACGGACAGACGGACATGGCTATATCGTCTCGGCTGTTGACGCTGATCAAGAATATATATACTTTATAGGGTCGGAGATGCCTCCTTCTACCTGTTACATACATTTCCTGCCGGCACAAAGTTATAATACCCTTCTACCCTATGGGTAGCGGGTATAAAAATCGGAAGTAGACACAATAATCGATTGTCATTACTGATAATAGACTTAAAGCTGCTCGTGGTCAAGGCATTGTCATTATTGCTGTCGATTAACAACAAGAGGTGATCACTTCATTAGTTAATTGGTTGAAAACATTAAATATTTTTAATGGATAGTGTTAAATAACATAGTTATTGATAATTAAAGAGAGGAGAGCTGGTTGACAAAAGATTAGAAATATGTTTACAATATTAATAAGAAAAACGATTAGATTAAGAAATTAAGAAAATATGTATGTCAAACACAATAAAAATTAAATAGAAGAATAAATTATTTACTATCTTCTTGTCGTATTAGACTTTAGTTTTGAATTATTTGAATTATCATTCCCTATTAAATAATTATGAAATTGAATTTATTTTTCGCTATCCAGTTTTTTTATTCAGTTTGATACATTTATGAGATACTTCGAAATCTAACCATGGTAATAATGAGCGTAGGGAGAAGCATAAGCGCCATAAGATTTAACAACGGGAACATAGGACTGATGGTAAACAGGAGCAACAGGAACCACAGTCTTAACAACGGGAGCAACAGGAACCACAGTTTTTACCACAGGATAAATTGGAGCCACAGCAACAGGAATATGCTTAACAGCCACTACAGGTGCATAATGATGATGATCCTGAACGTAACCAGGAGCTGCAACAGCAACGGCAATCAGGGCGAAGAAGGCGACAATCTGTGATCGAAGATTATCAGAAAAAGGACTTCAAATTTCCTAATAAGCTACTTACTAAACGGAACATTTTGCTGAAGATTTTTCTTGAAGTACTTGGTGCTTGGTTGAAGACGTCGATAAACTGTTTGATGTTATGACACAAGATCAACTATGTTATATACCAAAATATTGGCCAATTTAATAGCAAACGTAGAAGCAAAACGTAAAACAATACTAACGAGAACTTGAAACGACGATCAACCGATCAGTCGATACATTAGGCCACACGAATTATGATCATTAATGAGCGAAGTTTAAAGTTATATTTAGAAACATATAAGTTTTTAAAAAGACAAATGTGTAAAGGTGTAATAAAGAGCTAAACGGAAGCAGAAGCCTGTCAAATAATGACTTACTTAATTTTAATGCTACGACTAGGTTTAAAAGTTTTACTTCGCTCATTTTTCAGACCGTTGTAACGGTTGTAACAACCCGTTCTAAGAATTTTATTATCGGACAAATGCATTGATAAATGAAATCCATTGTTACAATTTTGTTATAGAATTTTAAAGATTCTGTGAATTAGTAAATTCGATATTAGTCGATTACTGAATACTACTGATTCAAATTTAAAGGAAATGAAGAACTAATAATTCTTAATAAAAATTTGTGCATAAAAAGTATGAGCAAAAATGCAGTAACTAAATCCATGGTAAGTCCTACTTGGCCCGAAGCTATACCCGCATCTCACAAAATAAATGCAGAAACTCATAAAATACATCCGAGTGTACTCAACTAAGATTCCCACTACCCATTTCTAACAAAAGCAATACAGGGCGGTATTGTCATTAAAATATATGAAATTTATATACGAAATATACCGAAATCTATATTTAGAATTTTGGTATAATAATACTTAAACTATACCATAGATTACAAAATATACCAGATTGTCAACCAAAGCGATTAGAGTCCGACAGATGCAGCTCTGTTTGTCATTATTTCTTCAAAAGCTTTTGATCTGATCGTAAGTATTTTTTAGGAATCATAACGGAATCCTATTCAATAACTTTAATGCCTCTTGGGATCACTATATTTTCTTAAATGCCGTCGATTATAAATTAATTAATAAATTATTAATTAACGAAATTGGCTTTCAGCATTTGATATTTTTAAGTATAAAGATAGAATGTTTTTCATAGAGTTGTATTGATTGTAAGGTTGACACAAGATAAACATTTTGACATTCAAATTAGGAACACGTGCCTAGTAAGAACTGACGGAAAATAATGATATAATATTTAAAAATAGAGGAATTCCATTTTAAATTTCAACCATATAGTACTTAAATTATTTTCCAGTTGTCTAATAAAAAAATATTAAAAATGTATATTTTCGTGTTCCAGTTGTTTTATTGTGTTTTATTCATTTTAAATCCACATTGAAATCTAACCATGGTAATAATGAGCGTAGGGAGAAGCATAAGCGCCATAAGATTTAACAACAGGAACATAGGACTGATGGTAAACAGGAGCAACAGGAACAACAGTCTTAACAACGGGAGCAACAGGAACAACAGCTTTTACCACAGGATAAACTGGAGCCACAGCCACAGGGACATGCTTGACAGCAACAACAGGAGCGTAATGATGATGATCCTGAACATATCCAGGAGCTGCGACAGCGACGGCAATCAGGACAAAGAAGGCGACAATCTGCAGTCGAGGATGAAGTAAGAAATTGGGCTTCGAATATCCTTTTTAACTACTTACGTAACGGAACATTTTGTGGAAGTTTTTTGTTTGAGAACTTGGTTGTTACTTGAAGACGTCGAAAGACTGTTTGATAATATTTCTCGAGTTTAACCAAGTTATATACCAAAATATTGTAAAAAGACACTGACCAAGTTTAGCGCATAAACAAAACGGAAAACAACAATAACGAGAACTTGAAACGACGATCAGCAGATCAGTCGATATTTTTGGCCTGAGGCCACTTTAACTTTGCCACGCGAATTGTGAGCAATTAATGCAATAATTGATTCGTTAGCTATGTTTTGAAGCTATATTTAGAAACTGAAAGGTGCTAAAATGACAAATGTGTAGAGATAAAGCATAATGAAGAGCAAAACGGTTGCAAAAACCTGTCAACTGATGAGAAGAGAATACAATAACATAAAGAATAGGTTAGATTAACGCAATTGTTAAAGCTTAAAATATGTGCAAAAACAATCAAAAGTTATCTTCACTCTTCACAAGAAGAATACATAGAAAGAATCTATTATTTAAATAGTTAGAAAGCTTTTCACTGATTAGTTAATTGATTGAATTACAACGCAACTGACATTCTTTCAAGCATACCTTGAAATTTCTTGCTGAAAGATCTGTGAATTCCTAACACAGATTCAATTAGTTTAATCTGTAATTGATCGCAAGCAATCAAAACTTCAAAGGGAGAGACAAAATAAACACTCAGCTCATTCTAGCAAAATGAAGATGATCGTTTAGTGGGTCAGACAGAGTAAAGAGTTTTTCCAGACGCACTTTCTTCTTCGAGTAAGTGGCTTTAACGGCATTAAAGTGCCTGGCCATATATCAAGTTTAGTCACATTTATAACCCTAACACACAGAGAGGAAGAGTTTTTCCAGCGACAGCGGCATCGGCAAAACTGCAATTTGCAGTCGTCATTCCATGAATGTTTATCATTTTATGGGCTATTTCATAAATTTAATTTTCACCATCGTCATTTGGCAACAAAAAGGAAAGAGAGAAGAAAAATGAAGACGCGCAGCACATAAAGTCGTTAACAAGGTGGCGAAAAATAAAAAACCTTGCGAGAAAAATACAAAAATATTGTCTTCATTAATCAGCAAAAATGCGACTCCCCCAAGCTGCACTTCTCTGCGCTTCTTTAAGCCACCTGGCTAACCATTTGCCACTTGGCCAAGTTGCATCCAAGTCGAATCGAATCGATTCGTGTTTGAGTTTGAGTTTGAGCCAATTAAATGGCGACATTCGCAGACATTTGCTGTCCGCCTTTCCCTTTTTCCCGAGGTGCTAATGATGAACCTGAATGAATCGCTTCGTTCAATGCATTTCTCATTGTTTCACGACGCAAAAAATGATATCAAAATAAATTGTTGTGTCTTCTATATATGGTTTTTTTTTATAGTCTGAGATTTATTGTAAAACGCTTTCTTCTTCCTAATTTACTTTTGCGCATTTTTTTGTATTTATACCCGGTACCCTAAGGGTAGAAGGGTATCATAACTTTGTGCTTCCTCGAAAAGTATTTAACAGGTAAATGCAATAATAACTATAGCCTTATAGTCTATGTATATCGTATATTTCGATTCTAGTTCTATATACCAAATAAAGCCTTTTGTGTACTTTAGTAGTTTTGGGGTATATTAATTTGGTATATTTTAAGAATAATACAACACTCCATGGTAAATTTTGATTCTAATTCTATATCAATATACCAAATATAGCCTTTGGTATATTTTAATATTTTTGTGGTATATTAATTTGATATATTTTAAGAATAATACCGCACTCTATGGTATATTTCAATCCTAGTTCTATATCAACATACCAAATATTTCCTATGGTGTATATTTGTATTTTTCTGGTATATTAATTTGGTATATTTTAAGAATAATACAAAACCTCATGGTAGATTTCGATTCTAGATCTATATCAATATACTAAATATAGACTTTGGTATATTTTAATATTTTGTGGTATAGTAATTCGGTATATTTTAAGAATAATAACGCACTATTTGGTATATTCGATTCTAGTTCTATCTACCAAATATATTCTTTTGTGTATTGTAGTAGTTTTGCGGTATATTAATTTGGTAGATTTTAAGAATATGGTAGATTTTGATTCTAGTTCTATATCAACATACTTTCCACATTTTTAGTATTTTTGTGGTATATTCATTTTGTATAATTTAAGAATAATACCGCACTATATAGTATATTTCGACATATTAGTATTTTTGTGCTATATTGATTTTGTATATTTTAAGAATAATAATGTTTTACTTTTTGGGTATCTCACAGTCGAGCACTCTCGACGGCAGCTCTCTTCCTTCTTTTTTATTGGCTTCAAATTTGATTTTCGACTTCCTCAAAGCGTTGACCAATTTATTTGAAATATTTCGAGTGCGCGGTTTCGAACATTAGTTTTGTTTTCTATTTCTTTTCAGTAAAATGTAATTATGTTTGGTCATAAATTTTATTTGACTTTACAACTCGAAAATTGCTATGGGGACGCGCGTCTTTGGCCTGATGATGACGAAATCTTTTTCGATTTGCTCGCATCACATATATGACGTGGTTTTGAGTTTGAGTTTCAGACTTCCATTAACTACATTTTTTTGGGACGGGCTTTTGTTGTGTTGCCTGTGCGTTGTCTGTGGTAATGACTTCATTTTATGCCTCGATGTTGTCGTCGTCATTCGATTTACACAAAATATTTGAAATGGCTCATGGAAATGAACTGCAACTCTTTTGATAAATTATTGTTGTTATTAATAATATTATTACTTATTTTTGTGTGCCGTCGAAGGGGGCGTCAAAGTTGAGCCCGAGTTGTTGTTGTTGTTATCATTTTGTTAATAATCGATTTTAATTGTTAATTTAAATCACGAACAGCCGAAAAGATTAACAATAGAGAAAAGTGAAACTTCGAAATTGGATATACTCGAAAAAACCCCTCAAAAACTCTTTTGCTCTCACCACAGCTTCAACATTGTTTTTCCTGTCGAGATTCTCTGTTGAATTTTTTGGGCGTGTTACCAAAACAATGTCAAGTCAAGTCAAGACAATTCAAGTTGTGTGAGGCAGCCAGGAGAAAGGTTTTGATTTGCTTGCGATTGCGATTGTTTTTCTTATCACGCTAGAAGTGCAAAATCGAAAACGCTTTTGTTTTGATAAATTTGCTCACAAGTGGCAACTGATTGATTGCCAAAGTGGTTGACTGATTGATCGAAAGGCAAAGCAGAAAAATATTGTTAAAACTATGAACAATTACAGTTACTTATAGAGAGTTAAGCACCGACAAAAAAAAGAGTTCCTAACTAGTGAATTGAAATCCTTAAAAAAGATAGTTTTGATAAACGATAATCATACTTAAATTACAATTATTTAATTTAATTTTTAGTTATTAGTAGATCAGGAAAAAGTTGATTGTAAAATGTAAGTAAAATGTGAATAAATGTAATAAAATTTCTTGTTATTCTTTCATTTACGTTAAACTTGAATTCCCTTTAGTTGGTATTTGCTTCAACATTTTGTTAGTTGCTAATACTTAAATAGTCAACTTATAAACTTGTTAATAATTAAAAGATAAGTAACAATAATTTGTTTTCTTTTCGATTTTTGTTGACCGCTAATTAAACTTTATTTTCCTTTAACTATTATTTGCTCAGCCAAATATTTATGGTAAATGTGCTTAAAATATTTTCTTGTTATCCATTCAATTTATGTTGAACGATAATGAAACATTTAAGTAATTCCCTTAAATCATTATTTGTTTACAAATTTTGTTAGTAGCCGAAAACTGATACTGAATTTAAATAGTGAATTCATAAATTTGCTGATGATTATTTGCTCATTAATTTTCATTAGTTGCTGAATACTGTTACTTAAATATATTTGTAAATGTGATAAATAAAATAAATATAAGATTTCTATATAAAATTACTACTTTTTCTTTGAATATAAGTTCAATGGTAATTAAACTTTTTTTTTCTTTATTGATTATTTGCTTATTCACTTTATTAGAAGCTTAACTATGATACTTAAAATAAAACAGATATTTATATTATTTTTTCCGCCTTCAAACTGTATTTTACTTCAATTAATATTAGCTTATTCTTTTTATTAGCAACTGTAATCTTAAGAAACTACTCAAAAGTTATTTTGTCTCTTATCTCTTTTATGAGCTGCTGAACATTTAAGATATATCTGAAAATATATTTTTGTAATTTTGGTTGATACTAAAAGTTGGTAACATGTAAAGGAAATGCATAAATTGGACTACAATAAAAAGTGCATAATTATGCATTAATCGATATAACATTTGTTTACTTTATTAACTCAATTCAATTGCTGGCAGTAATTGCCCTCTCAGCATTCACTAATATGTAAAAATCGAAAAAACGAAAACAAAAAACGCCAACGACTGAAATTATGGACAACTTTCCACACACAAAAGTTTATTTTAAGGTTCATTTGGTTGGGGCAGCAACAACAACAACAACAACAACAATGCGACGCGAAAGTGCATCAAATGTGGCAAAGAGATTTTACAGCTAATTCGGTAATGTTTTATTGGTCAGCTTGGACCATATGGCAACCGCAGGCTAAACTACTGGGCCAACAGCAACAACAACAACAACAACAAGAGAAGACAGTCATCTATATAGCCGATGGTGATATCCAACAAAATGTGTTTGTTGCCTGCAACTTAACTTGGGCGAAAGGTTTTTTTTTGCTGTGGCAAGTAAACACAATTGTTATGCAAATCGAGCAGAGATTGCAACTCAATGGAGGATATCGACCAACAACAACAACAATGGTTAGTGGGTAGAATTCGACAAACAACTGGCAACTGGTCAGATCCAAATCGAATTGGCGGCAACTTTAAGTTATGGCTTGGCCATAAAGCCAAAGCCAAAACCAAAACCGAAAAGAAAATGAAAAACCAAGCGACAAACTCGACCATTTCCTGGGCGACCAAAACTGGAACCCGCATAATCAATTGTCATTGTCATTAGGTTACAGCTTCAATGCGCGATTGCCTGCCACCAGACAGGGCAAAGAGAAGAGGGGAGAAATGAGAGGGGACTGAAAATCCCGGCAACGAAATTGCGCCACCTTCACTTTCTTAAATAGGACTTTGCATGCATGAACACCCTGCAATTGCCAATAATAATTCAACAATATTAGCTGCACATAAAATACCGAAGCAATTGCCAATAAACTATCAAAAACATTTTGAATAGTAAAGCTTGTTTTTAATTTAAGATATCCTGAAGGCTTTAGTTGTTCTGACTTATCTCGTAGCATTTGGGAATTATATTCGTTATTACAAAGAATGTGGCGTAACACTTGGAAATATGTTACTTATAGAAAGTAGCGAAGTAAAAATCAAACAACAAATTTATTTTCATTTGTGACTTAGAAGAAAATTTTAGCTATTTCCCTATATTGAAGAAATTAACATTATTATTATTCAACAAGAAAACCAATTCAATAAAAGAATTTATTTTAATTTATAATTCACAATTAAATAGAAGCCAAAGCTACAGTCGGAGAATATTTTTTTTAGCAGCTTACGCTTCAAAAATAAAAGTACACGGCAAAGTTAGAATCTTTATGTTAGTACTGAAAAGTTTGGTCTGTATATGAGTTGAGAAATTCTATTGCTAAAACCCTTTCTGTTTAAAGATTTTGATTTATTAAGCAGTTGAAAAAGTATAGCAATCAAGTACCATAACAACACATCTTAGGGAAAACTCATTTAGACCAAACCTTAACGCTATTATTTAAAAAAACAATATATGGGTAATTCTCTGAGGGATGTCGCGTGCGACCAGCTTTTCAGTAACAAAAAAAAACATATTCTGAAACAATTTTAAAAATAAGTAAAGGTTATTTTCATAGCTCTAGATTAGTACTTTAATTAGAGCTAAGAATGGTTTTAGAATTTTTTTTCTGTTTTGTTTTCTGTCCTGATAATTGCAAAAATTAACAAATTCGTACGCAAAACCAAAAAATGAACGAATTTATATATTTTATCATAAAACAGAATAAGTTACTAAAATCAATCTAAGCTCTAAAAATAACATAGTGCTAATCCAAAGCTTTAAGAATAACCTTCACTTGATTTTAAAATTGTTTTAGTTTATGTTTTTTTGTCACTGTAAAGCTGTTCGCACGCGACACTTACCAGAGAATTACCCATATACAAAATTTTATTTTTCAACTTTTGGTTAGTAGTTGTTCCGGATATAACGACGGTCCCTTGAAAGTGGCTATAACCGGATTCTACTGTATATATAATTGAAACAAAATAGAGACTAAAATCTAGACCAATGGGTAGTTATTAGTCTGTCATAGATGTACCTTTTTTCGCCTTTATCCAAATATAGACATACTCGAATTATGTTGCAACATATTTGTTTACGCTCTATTGCTGCAACCAGAACGAAACTGCGCAATTTCAATTAATATTTGGAAAGTCCAAGTTGCTGCAACTTGGCAGCTGTTCGGCTTGCTTCAAGGCGCAAGCAACTCATCCTTGCAACGAGCCTAAAAAGCATTTCATATTTGTGGCTGCCAACTGACAAATATTTCCTTTCCATTTGCCAATGGCTGCGGCTAACGAAATGATTGCTTGATGATCAGCGAGACAGAGAGAGAGAATGAGAGAGAGAAGTGGATGAAGGGCAGGTGGCAGTTAGAGGGTGCGGGTGCAGATGCGTCTTGTTGCAAGTGGCAAGCACAGCAGCGACAGAGACAAACGCCTAACAACTTATTGAAAATATGCTTAACCATTTTGGGCAATTGACATTTCGACTGCTGCTGCTGCTGTTGATTGCTCCCAAGCTTCGAACTTCCCCTTCGCACTCAGTGCTGTCCCTTCTCTCTCCCTCCTCCACCCCCCTTCAAAAATTGACTACGTGACAAAACAATTGTCGTAAATCAGTGGGCCAAAACGGAGGCGACGCGGCGTCGTCTGTTTTGTTTTGTTTTGTTGGTGATTGCACTTTTTGGCCAATGGAGCATTTTGCAGCTAACAACCCACATTGAATAAACTCAGTTTCTGCTGCTCCACGTTGTTGTTGTTGTTTGTTTGTTTGCAGTTTTTGTTGTTGCTGTTGCTGGTTTGTTGTTTACTTTCATTTGGCTCGTGGCCTGCAAAAATAACAACAGCTGGCGGGGAGCTTAGATTATTGTGAATGGACCAGAGACAAGCTAAAGAGCAGAGTGGGTGGCAGACAAACACAGAGAGAGAAGAGAACAAAAGGGGGAAGAGGGGAAGACATCGAGCTAGCTGGATGTGTGAAGTATGTGCAGGAAAACATGAAGCTGCGAAATTCCAGCGATTTTCGTTGAAAGGAATTCTCATGCAGCTTGTTTTTAAACTAAAGAAATTTTCGCACTTTAAATTGTTGTCTCATGTTTTGGATGAAATACAAGTTAAGGAAAAGTTTCAAAAGAAAACTTAACCATTTTATAGTCTCACTAAATGGAAGACTTTTAAGGCCTTCAAAACTTGTATAAGTTCATTACAATTGAGTGTATTTTAAATGCTATACATAAATGGAAAAACATTTATTTGATATGAAAGTAAATTCAATTAAGGAGACTTTAAGTAAGAGATACAATAAATCAAAGCACTTTGCAGTAAAGTGCTTTAAATACATGACTCTAAGCCAAATGAAATAAACAAGAAAATTGTAAATTACGCGGAAATTTAAGTAAATGTTGCAAATGAAATGAAATAAACATATGTATTAAGACTATACGACTGCGCTGCAAGATAAAAAGTTTTTGTATACTAACTATACAACATTTCAACTTGCAAATCTTATTTTAAGAGTTTTTTAATATCGAAAATATTTGAAATCAAGATTTGCAATATAGTTTTTAATCTAACTTAAGCTGAACCTTAACTGCTGAAGGTTTTAATGAAATCACACTCGTTAAAATATATTGAATTAAAATTTGTTTAATCCAGCTTTACATATTTATGTAATATATCGAATCTAGCAATAGATATCTCCTAATTTTAGTATAATCCCGACTAAAATTATTAGGAAACAGAAACAGAAGCTTTTTCTTGAGCCTTGGGAAAGTATAAATGAACTAAACATTTTGGTATTTTAGCTTTTCAGTTATGGCAATAGTCACATCATCATTTAATATTACTTAAGTCAATTATATTCAATTTATATTATAATACATTTAGCTTAATTTTAGTTTATATTAAGCTTAATACTCTTACTAAGAATCCTGGGTTAGTATTTATGTTTCTAATGTGTAATTCCAACATGTAATTCAATGTATTAAAAACAAGTAAAAAAAAAAACTAGAGTCGAGTGTGCTCGACTGTGACATATGTGTTAGAAACCATTTTCTAAAAATATACTGCAAAAATACTAAAATATATAAAAGCCTACATCATATTTTGAAAAGATACCAGATTGTCACCTAAAGCAACTAATATCCGTTTGCAAATTTTTAGTAATCAGAAATACTATAGTTATCATTGCATATACCAAAAATATGCTTTTATTTCTTAAACAATTCTCGTGTGTTCTTTGGGAACTGATCTTAGAAAATTCCCAGATCATCGAGTCACAGAACTTTCTTCATCCCATTCAACAACTTTCTCCACTCTCACTCTCAGTGAAATTCCCAACACGTGCTGTCTGCATTCTGTTTAAATGTTTTATGTAAAAATTACAACTTATGCAACAACGCCCCCGCACCTTGGTCGAGTCACACACATCACATTATCGAAGCAGCTGTCTGGAGCTGTCATGGTCATGTTCAATCAGCCAAAATGCAATGGACTAAAGCCAAGCCCAAAGGCAAAGCTTCAACAGGCAGCAGCTCTTCCGTCTTAGATTTCGCCTCCCTCCAGAGCTTTTCTCACAGCATTTTTTTGCATTGCAGGCATTGCATAATTGGAAGCCAGCCCAAAGCCACGCAATGAAGCGTTCGTTGCATGCAACACACATAAATATGGTACGAATATATGTGGGTAACATATTGTTCAGATAGATAATAATCCCCCAACAATAAACAAATCTCCAACGAAGGTGTTGCAACTAACGGCTGCCACTTTTAGTTCAAGCATCGTCCAACTTCTGCAGGCCAATAAGTCGAGTCTGGGGGTTATCAATGGACAACAATAACTTTGACTTCGACTTCGACTTGGCTGCAATTGAACGCCTTTTGATTTTTCTTGGCCAGCACAATTTTCACTTTCAGTACAATAAATTTTCGTAACGCCAATGAAAATAATGAAAACAAGGGAACATTGTTTCCCTTTTTTTTAATGTTTTTTTTTTTACTTTTGAGGGGAAACCAGTCGATGTATTATTCCCCCCTTTTTTTTGGCTGCATTTCGGTTACACAATCTTACAGATACTTGTCGGTGGCTTTTCAATGGGCGGCAACAAGTGGCTGCAACAGTTTTCTTGCCACGCACTGACGGAAGACCACAAAAAAAAATAAAAGAAGTAAATAAAGTCAAAGTCATTGCAAATGAAAAGCAAAATGAAATGCGTGTAATTTTTTTCGTTTTTTTCGTCTGTTTACTTCGTTACACTTTTACCTATGATTAGTATCTCAACTGGTCTCGCATTATGGCTTGTTATCGTCGTTATGTATCTTTAAAGGTTTCTTATTTTTATTATTGCTTTGAAAGTTTTTCAAAAGAAAAATTAATGTCCAATATAAAACGTAAGGCTTCCGGAAAGTTCATCACAATTTACATTTTCGTTATTGATCATTTTTTTTTGTATTCAAATGTTTACAACAAATAAAGATTCACGCATGTTTCCGCAACATTTACGCCCGAACTTATGCAACAATAAAATTGTGGCTTTTCAAGCACTTACCGAGTGTACTGCTAGATGGCGCTGCAATTCCGAATTGCTGTACAAAGTCAATTCCGAAATAGTTGGTGAACTCTCCAATTTGTTTTCCATGTCGCGCAACCAACGTCGCAACTCTTTCGGATCTTCGCACAAACCTTCCTGTCGTTGGGTTTCATCCAAAATCTACAGACAACAAATTGGTTAGGAACTTGGCTATGCAATACAAAATTAAATCGAGAGCCGTAAAGTATGCACCGGGTTTAATAGAAGCAGCAAAAAGTAGGCAATAGTTTTCACTACTGGCGTAGTCTTTGCCATCAACCGATAGATGGCGATAGAAAGTCGACTTACATGAAGTTGGCTGCCGGTAAATTTACATTCACGCGAAGTTGGCTGCGCCTCCTCGATTTCAAACCGCGCCTCTTTGCACGTGTCGAGCAGGTTTGTGTCCATAATATAATTGTAGTTCGTTTGTATGGCCGCCCAGAGGTCGTCTTTGCCCGACGAACCCAGGCCGAGTGTGGCGCTACTGTGCAGACTGGTGGAGCTGCTATGACTGTGGCCGCTGCCCCAAGAGTATCGATGCATTTTGTTGTTGTTGTTGCTGCTGCCGCCTGAAGAGCACTTGTTGCTCTGTGAGTTTTTCTGCGTGAATAGAAAGAAAGAGAACGAGAGTTAGTCAAAGCAAGAGAGAGTTGGGGGGATACCATTAAAAGTTGTTAATAAATAAGTAATTTGAGCAGCCAAATATGGCCACGATAATATGCTTAACCATCTTTGGTACGCAACAATACAATGCGTCAATCCCCCCAAAACCGGTTCACATCGCTCCAAATTGCAAAGCGCGCACAATTAATTAATGAATTTGTATTTTCTTGCCGCAAGAGCGAGAGAGAAAAAACCGCCAAGTCAAACAAATAACAATTTCTGCCATCGGCAGCAAAATCGTTAAGGAAATTCCTTGTTTACACAAAACTCGTAATGCACAAGCAATGTTGGAAAACAAATACTCATTGCAATCGCAATTGTGAGTTTGATCTGCAATCGTTGTATTGATTGAATCGCGTTGCCTGCCGGTGCCATGTGTAATTAATTAAATTGTATAAACATAAACAGCGCTGCCCCCCTTCCATGAAATGACTTGATTTTCCTGCGAAAAGTCAGCGATACAGTGGCAGCTGTAAATTTGCATACAATTTCATTTTGCCAGCTGGGCTTGCAAAACGAGACAGTTCAAAATGCGTTACTAATTCATAACTCGAGAGTTGGGCGTTCTTATGTGAATGACAATTTACCCGATGCATATTTCGGAACTGGAACGTGTGACTTTATGCATTTTCACCAGTTGGTATTTAAAAAATCTTTACTTTAATAACACAAACTCTGACTAATCATTTGACATATTTGTGGCCTGATTATATGGTAGCTAAAATACAAGTATCTTTTATCCATCAATGTAACCTTTTTAGTCTAATTGATCAGTTTGAAAAGGCAGCTTAAAAATTCATAATCTTTCACTGCAAACGGGTCAAGTTTCCAAAAATGTTACTTTGTATTATTTAAAACAAAAAAATATCACTAAACATAATATACGATTCTTTTAATTATCATATTTAAAAATGCATAGTCTTTAACTGAAACGGTTCAAGTTTTAAAAGTATTATTTTAAAGTTCTTCAAAAGGAAATATCACTCATCATAATCTATATAATTCTTTTAATCGTCATTTAAAACAATTTAAACTCTTGTTCGGCAAACGTTTCAAGTTTCAAAAAAATCATTAAATTATTCTTTTAGTCATAATTTAGTTTTATATATAACTGATGCAAATTTTCATTCATAATGAACTAATGGGCGTTCCAAAATGCTTGCTAATTATTGTTGATGCGACGAAAACAAAACCATGCTATTTTTAGGAATTTCATTTGCATAGCTAAAAACTATATTTAAAATATGCATAAATCGAAAAAGACTAAAAACACATTTTAAATTCAAGGTATTAAAGCCATATTCCAGATTTTCAACATATGCAAACACTTGCTCAAAATCACAGCTAAAATAATCCGAATTTTTAGCACGTTTCGAATTCGCAATTCGAAGCCGAAATATCGCGCGATTTAAGCTCACGTTTCGATTGTTCAGCGATGACTAAGTGATCAGAGTTGATCGGACAGAGGAACGCAATGGAATTTGAAATTGATGCCGTTAGCTTGCATTTTTAATAGCATGCTAATAATGAATTTTATTAATAATTTATTAAAGCAATTTCCGCTGACACACACAGTGAAGAGCGAAAGAGCAAAAGAGAGAGAGAGAGATGGCAACTCAACTAGAACAAGAATTCATATTCTAACGGCAGGTTGTCATTTAAGTCGCCGCCATGAGGAAAGACATGACCATGAATGGAGAGCGCTGCCAACTTGCTTCGTTAGCGTGTGGAACGCAAAAATGCGCAGCTTGATTCTCAATTGCAAATTTATGCGCAACCCACGAGACAACTTGCAACAGCCACCTGCAACATATACGAGTACAACCACAACATGGACACTTACCTTGAGGCTGTTGTAGGGACGCTCCAGATGCAGCTTGGCCTGAATGACATCACGCCGTTCCTGCTGCAGTTCATCGGCGGGCAGCGAGGTCATCGATTGTGATGTTTTCATATCGTTGTTTGCTTGCCCGCCACCACCAACACCGCTTGCAACACCAGCAGCAGCGGCAGCATCGCTGTTGTTGCGTCGCTGTTTCCTTAGCGAGCTGCTTCGACTGCTGCTTGCCGATTTGCTAGCTTTGGTGGTGCGTATGACTGTTGTTGTTGGTGTTGCGGGCATGACAAATGCCACATCCTCCAGTCTCATCGTTGTTTTCGTTGTTGTTGTTGTTGGTGTTGTTTCGATGGCGTTGCCTCCGCCTCCGCCACCGCATTTCATCATGGCCGCTGTTTCAGTCTCTTGGTTGCAGCAATTTGACGTCTCTGTCTCTGTCATTGCTTCTCTCTCTGCATTCTCTCTGCCTTCTCCTTCTTCTGTTTTGATTTCAATTTCAATTTCTGCTTTTGCTTCTGTTCCCTTTTCGTTTTCATGTCTCACAGCTTCCATTGTGTGTGTGTTGGCGCTAATTGTTTTTGGTTCCGATTTCCATGTGTATGTTAATTTAATTAATTTGCTTAAAATCTCCTTTTTGTTGCTATTCGTGTTTCGTTGTCGTTGTTGTTGTTGCGCTTAAAATGCACAAATTTGCATGTTTGCTGCTGGCATCGTCGTGTTCGACTCTCCTCTCCGTTTCATTCCACACCGTTCCGTTCCGCTGTGTGAATCGCGACCTTTTGTGTTGTTGTTGGGCTGCAGCAAAGTTCCAGGTTCCAGTTCCTGGCGCGATTTTTTTTTTCTTTCTTTCGTTGATTGTTTTCGTTTTCCGTTCGTTTGCTTTTTATGCAAAATACATCTTTCGTTATTTTGATAAAAAATTAATTGCTAATTTCACTGTAATTAAAAAAAAAACGAACAACAAAAGCGTTTAACGCAAATTAGTACAAGAAATGGAAAGGAAAAATCCTAAAACGCTGCAATTAAGCTAAGTCGATTGATTAATTTAAAAGGCGGATCTTAATTAATATTGATAGAAAAGTTGCTTGAGTTAAACTAATTAAATAATGCAGTAAATTGAGAAATCAATTAGTTTCAATAGTATATTGCATAACATTTATATTTATTAAGCTATTCTGATTATCTTCGAATTATCTTATGCTTTTTAAACTTTTAAAATCTGCATTATGATGAAATTTTAGGAATACGTTTGATTAATATTAATCTAATAAATAAAATTATATTGCTTATTTTACAGTAATTTAAAATTAATAAATAAATATATTCTGATTTTCTAAAATAATTAAGTGTATATACCATTCTTAATATATTATTATACTTCTGATTGATTATTCACTTGAGATTTTGAGAACATATTTAACTAAAATTAATCTAATACTTTTTAAAGTTTCTTCGATTATTTCCTCTTTACTCAAATAACATATATTTCTTTCCCATTCATAAAAAAGCTAAGACTTCTCTTAATTTGATAACATTTCAACACACTTGTAATTTGCGCATTCAGCTGGAAATCACGACACTGCTAATTGGGATTACCAAATCAGCTAATATCGCTAGGATTTGTTGACAATGGAGAACTATTAAAGGGGGTCTTTCAAGAGACAGTTAAGACTTGTTAAGTTGGATCATATCTTATATCACACCCACGACAACAATGGTAACAACTGTAAATGGCAATTAAAGCCAACTGAAAACTGACAACTACATAATTACACACACACACACACACACACAGAGAGGAAGGCCAACGACTCTGGACGTATGCATATAAGGCGAGACTGAGACCGAAATGTGAACAAAATTATTATAATCACGAGTATTACTTAATTCCAAAAGAGAACCCACAACACCAAAGACAATAATAACTATGGCAAAAAACAAACAAAAAGCAAAAGTAAACACTTTACAACAGTGTTGTGGGTATTTGGTCAACATCGAGATAGCGAGAGAGAAGGAGAGAGAGGGAGGGAGAGACGAGGGGCGTGTCGAGAAGGCTGGTCGGGGGAGTCACTGAGTCGGCGTGGCCAAAACAATGAACACGATTCTAATCGCAAGCAATCAAATTTTCATACGAAATTAGTCGCCGAGACACTTGTGGACCATATTCGTATGCAAATCGCAACTCAAAGAGTTGCACGCTTAACTTCGAGTCGCCAAAATTGGCTGCAAGCGTTTATTTAGCCACTTAAGATATGAAGTAGCAGCCACAGCAGCGGCAACAGCGATAGTAATAATAGTAGTAATAATAACAGCTACAATTACGTTCAAATATTATTGAATTGGGCGGACTTAAATATACCCTGCATACAATTGAAACAATGTTCTTTCTTCTAGGTATTGTTAATCGATAGTACATATTATCGATAGTATATTTCACAGCTAATAAGGTGCTTTATGCAAGCACAATTAAATATCGAATTTATAAGCTTGAATTGTGTTTAAAATTATATAATATTATATTATAGTATTATATTATACTATTTTAACAACCACCACTTCTAAATTCTGTTTATCGATAGTACAAATAATCGATAGTATATTTCACAGCTAATAAGATCTTGTATGTAAACACAATAAAATATCAAATGTATAACTTTGAATTGTGTTTAAAATTATATAAAGTATTCGATTATACAAAGTGCTCTTACAAGCACCACTTCTAAATTCTGTTTATCGAAGGTACAAATAATCGATTGTATATTTAAAAGGTAATCAGAAATTTTGTGCTTCCATAATTGATTAATAGACAAATTAATAATGTTCTGTTTCACATTTGTTAAAATAATCGAATAATCATCACTATCGATAGTATATACAATTACTATATATATCTAGTATTTTATTGTGTGTCGTATTAATCAAAATATTCTTATTAAACAAAAAACTTTTTTAAAGTTCTTAATATAACTTATTCTTGAGTAGTCTAGATACTCAGAAAGTTTTTACAACCTTTTGTCTTTCAGTTTCAACTAATTATTAAGTCTTTCTTAAGAGTGGCGTACAAAGTTAACTAGCTAAAATTGCAATGCAATTTAATTATTTGTTAGTTACCAAAGTTATCTAAATTTGAAAAGAACTTTGGTGTTATTAAAGCACACTAAGTCCATAGAACCTAACACCTAAGTATAAGGATATTAAATTTGTTGCACCTCTTTGAACTTCACATTCAAAGTCGAACTTAATATACCTTCCAAACAAAAGCAGAAACAGGCAAATGAACAACCGAAAACCACCGAAAAACAGCAAAATGATCCGCATAAAAAAAAGTGGGAGGAGGCGGCACAATTGTCGGCAGTTGTCCAGAGGGAAGCAGTGGCAGCAACGAGACACGGGGAGGCGAAGGGGGCGTGCCACGACACACAAATCGACGCTAAAAGCAGTAAATAATGTTTTTTTTCTTCCATTTTTTTTTTGTGTACAACCATTATAATTGTTAGGAGTTTGGCCTCCGGCAAAACCTGAGCTGAGCCTCGAAGCCATTAAACGGGGAGTCTAGCTGCCTCCTGTCTCTGTCTCCCTCTTTTATTATCTCTCTCTCTACATTTGCGGGCTCGACTTGCACTTTTCGCTGTTGTTAATTCTTGTGTTGCGAAAAGTTTGAAAAGAGCGTGATTTTGGTCAAGCGAAAGCGAAACTTTAACTGCCAACCTACACACGGTCAACTGAATTGGCCAACACACACACACACACAGAAATATATTCATGTATGTATAAATAATTTATTTATGACATTTGGCACGTCGCCGATTATTGCATTGAGGAGGAACTCTGCACTTCTCGGGGCAGGCCTTTTAGCCACTTCAACAGCTCGAGCAACACTTTGGCTTACTCATTCAACTCTAAAACTCAACTCAACTCAAGTCATAGAAAAAGGCAACACACAAATGAGCAATAGTCAACATCAGCTACCACAGTTCCAGTTCCTTCTCCTCCCCCTCCTCATCCGCCTTCCGTTTCCCCTTTTTACCTTTCAGTCGCTTGACGTGCATGCAAATCGCGAAAAGTTCGTCATCGCCTTCTCCCTCTAACTATAGCTACCTCTCTCTCGCCCTTTCATCGCGGTCATTCACACATGACTCATTAAGAAATATTTATAAATTTTAGGCTTGACGCTTTGCTTTATATGATGTATTTATTTATATTCGTGAAACTTTAATAATAAGTAATGACTTTACTTAATATCACAATTAATATGTCAATGAACCCATTCAAAAGTTCTATAAATGGGTGTAGATTATGAGATATGACAAGAACAACATTAAGGAGCTGTTTAACTCAAATCATTAGCTCAAAATCTGCTTTAATCACTGCAAATTAAAGAAGCTAAACAAAAATATGTAATTTAATTATGCGGTTAGTTCCTCAGATTATTATCGCTTATTATGAAATTTGAGTTTTAACCGCAAACTATGTTTAAATTATAAAAGAAGTATAATCTTATTATGAAGAACTTTAATGAAATTGAAGTTTGAAATGATCGAAGTTCTTCATAATAAGATTATAATACAATTAGTTTTACATCTTTGTAAATTTTGCAAGGAAATACAGAGATTATATCGGAAACTTTTAGTTCGTAATTCCACTTTTAATAAGCGATAATTTCTGTAATTTATCAACTTTTATCTTCACTTTTACTTTTAAATGATGACATTCAAATTAATACGAATGGAATTGCTATCTCAAACCCAATTAACTTTTAAACCCCACTAAAAAGATTTAATAACCGCAAGTCAATCAAACCTTAAGCGACATAATTAATAACATTTATCGATAGTGTAATGTGACAAAAACCCGAAAAAGGTAAAAAACGAAACACTTAACAGAGACAGATTTATGCAGATCTTTTTTTTTATTGTTGATGAGCCGACACAAGCAAATTTCAAGACAGACAGACAAAAGTGCTTTAACCTTTCGCCCGTTAAGTCAAAAAGCCATTCACATTTCCGACTGCTTCGTGGTATTTTAATAGGGAAGTGCGAATGGGACGGGGGAGGAGAAGGGGAAGGGGAAGGGAGAGAAGTCACCTGTCGTTTGGGTCGGTCGGACATTGCATAAGAGACTAAGCCACTGGAACTAAAACCGAATGAGCAAACATGCGGTAATACTTATAGAAGAAGAGACGCAGACGCAAACGCAGACGACGACGAGTTAATTCCAGGAAAAGGTATTTAGACCCAAGTTTATGCCAAACATGTTCAGAGCACCACACATAAAACTGCCTATAGACCAAAGCACACGCGGTCGCAATTAATAAACAAAGCGAGCAAAGCAAAATAGAAAAGAAACAAACACACAAACGAACACAGAAAAGATGGAGACATAAAAAAAAAGATGACAGCAAATATTTGGCTAGAGCTAAAAACCACAAAAGCCTAAACGACAACAAACTATGCGATCAACAACAAAAAAACAGAAATAAAGTCAAGTTCCCCATCACAAAAAAAAGCCAAAGAAAACCTAAATAAAAAATATTTTTACAGAAGAGCCAAAAAGAGTTGTACGTGTTGTGCACAATAATAAAACTCGTAAATCTGCCAAAAAAGAAAATAAAAATACAAAAAGCAAAGGCATTCCAGAGTTTGTTGTGTCAATAAATAAAAATAAAAACGAGTTCACAATAGAACTAACAATTCAATGAAAATGAAAACAAACTTTCGATTTCAGTGATTTTTCTTTATTTTTTAATTTCCATTTTCAGCCAAATCTTTTGATCTTGATCTCTGTTATTGTCTAATATTTGCTTTTGGCTTCCTGCGGAAGTTGCGTTCTTTTCACGATATAGAGAATCGGATGTTCTCACGACGAATGAAAGTAAATAACGGCAATAATTATAATTGAAAGTCATTGTGTGGCACTTGAATGGCTTTTGGCTGAACTTTGGGCGCTCGTGTCTCTAGATAAGATAAGTGGCGAATTGGAACAGAACAGAGTGATTTAACTCTTGAGGGGAACCCAGAATTGCAAATAACCAAAGCTAATCAATTGCAAGTGAATACATGTTCATTTTAGCTTGAATGATTCATAGCCTGATCAATTAGTTTGCCAATAACTGTATTATCGACTATATAGATAACGATTTGAGCGAACGACCTTTAACTTTGACAATTCAAATCGTTGGCCGGAAATATAATCAACATACATTCATCTATATAAATGTAGTTTATCAGTCGTAGTGTTCGAATTAAATGAAGCCATTATCTATTCTACAGATCAGCTATAACGTTAGTAGTAATATTGAAGGATGAGGCATGAAATCATTCATAACGAAATATTGTACCTTACTCAATTTCGATTACATTAGGAAAAACTCGTAGAATATTTAATTGATAACCGTTAACAAAATAATTTAATATTCATCTTCATAATCATATTAAATTTTAGAAGAAAAAAACATCGTAACTTCATAAAAATTGTATTATTATTACAAATATCTTATTACAAATATTTTTTAATTTTTTTACTATTTGTGGCAAATTTATTTACTATTTTCAAGCTTGTTTAGTTTTGAATATCATAACAATATAATTTGTATTTTTACTTTTTAAAAAGATTCCCATTATTATGTTTTATTTTTAATTACTATTTACGACAAATTAATTTACTATTTTCAAGTTTGTTTAGTTTTAAAACCACTCTCATTTCAGCAACAACTAAATAAATTACCTTTAACCTTTGCGTTAGTTCTCATTATGGTCTAACATAAAATTAACTATATTCAATCAGTAAAAAAAAATCACTTGCCCTTGTTCTACTTGTTGTTTATTTTTATTTGCCAATAAATAAAGTAACCTATTAACTTTGCGCAGTTTGACTGTACTTTTGACAAAGTATTGTTCTACTTATCAGTCTTCAAACTTGGCCACAATGTGGTCAACTGGTTTTGACGTCGGAAATCAACAAACTTTAGTTATGACTAAGCCAGTTAGAATTTTGACAAAACGAAACTAGACAAAGAGTTGAGGTCGAAGCTGCAGCTGATGACAATTTATGACAGAGACGACATTCCAGAGACCGTTTGAAAATGTAATGCATAAATTATCTGTTTGTTGTGTGTAAACTTGGTAAATTCTTCCAAGAATCGTTTGCGACGCATTTGGCGCGCGCGTTTTGCAGCAAGTTGCACTCAAGTTGACCACAATTCGAATCAAGTTGCCATAATTTATTACTGGTTGCAATAACAGCAACAACGACAACAACAACAACGGCAAGGCAACACCTAATGAATTGTTAACTGCCTGGCAACATGTTTGCCAGAGTTGGGCACACACACGTGAAGTTGTCGCCGTTGCAGTTGCAGTTGCAATTGCAACTGCCAGTTGCTGTTGCTTGTGCTGTTGCCAAATGGCCAAATTGCAGGCAATGCGCCAATGACAATAACAATAACCATATTGACTTGTAACAAACAACAACAATAACAATCTATAATCTGCGATCAGCCAGCAAAGCTACAAAAAGCGAAACCTTTTAGCCACCCTAGGGGGCACAATTTACCCAGTTCATGCGGCATGTCAAGCACAACCGCAACGGCGACAACTTGTGGTTCAACTGGCAAAACTAGAGCACAGCCACCTTAAGACAATGAATTGTTATACCCGCTACCCAGAAGGGTAGAAGGGTATTATAACTTTGTGTATGGTATATTTTGAGTGTATATAAATAAATATATCACATATGGCATTGGATATATTTTTGAATTTTCGGGATATTTTGGTATGGTATATTTTCAATGTAGTGCTACACTAATATACTAAATATAGCCTTTGGTGTGTTTTAGTATTTTTGGTATGGTATATCTTGAGTATAGTACTATATCAATAGACAAACTATAGCATTTGGTATATTATAGTATCTTCTCTCGGTATGTTTTAGTATTTTTCATGGAGTATATTTTTAATTTAGCATAATATCAATATACCAAATATTGCCTTCGGTATATATTAGTATTTTTTGGTATGGTATATTTAGAATAGTTATGTTTCAATATACCAAATATATTCTTCCGTATAATTGTATTTTTTGTGCGGTATATTTTAAAATAGTACTACGTCAATATACCAAATATAGCCTTCGGTATATTTTTCAAATGTAGTACCTCATTAATATACCAAATATTACATTCGGTATATTTCAGTATTTTGTGGTATATTAATTTGGTATATTTTTTTAATAATAACGAACAGTTTTTCTCTTATTCAAAATGGGTTGCGGGTATCTCATAGTCAAATCCAATCGACTGTAGCTTTCTTGTTAATTTCTTGTTGTTGCAGACAACTGAAGGATGCTGTTTGGCTGCACAGCAAAAACCCTTGGCTTCATTTGCATACGAGAAAATGTCAACTGAAAATGAAAACATTGCAAATTCCTTAGCTTGAACCTACGTGTGCCACACATGCAACATGCTAAACTGTCAACCCAAAGGTGGTAAGGTGGCAGGCAGCAGGCAACAGCAGCCTGGGCGACATGAACATGTAGTAAAAAAAACACACGAACGAAAAGAGCGAGGCCAAAACTAGACCAGAGATCAGAGAGATGAGGGGCGAAACAATGTTTGACAAACACAAAAGGAGGTGGTTGGTGGTTGCTTGGTTGTTGGTTTGTGGTGCAATTAGAGAATTGCCAGCCAAGCACATGAACGTGCTTTTTGCACTGTGGCGAAACGAAAGTTATCGAGCAATGTGGACAAATGTTGAACATGCAAACACCGCCCCAAAAAAATACAAAATAAAAAGACAACGGGGCACCTGCCTCACCACAAAAAAAAAAAAAGAGCAAGACTTAAGACTCCCGCTCTAAAGTGGTTGCTAATCGCTCAACAACAACAAAAACACAGTGTTGTATTTGTTTTCTTGGCCTGCAAATTTGTCTACATGTTATAAGCTTTATTTTTTTTTCATTTTGGGCCCATTCCCCCATGATAAATGTGTCGTGTTTTTTGAGACTCGAACATGTTTCCATTTGTTCTGTGTGCCCCAAAAAAATCGGTAGCCAAATAATACATTTAAAAATATATATCCAGAGATTCGACCACGCCTCCATTGCAGTGTTTTGTGTCAAAGGGAAGTCATAAGTTATGGCCACAGACAGGTGCTGTAAATAACTCCCTCGGACCAAGTCCGAAAAGACAAGCTACCAAATTAGCGGTCTCCATTCGGCTTAGCATAAATTATGAAACAGATACGCCAGAGCTGATTAAGCCAACGCTGCTACTCTACTCTATGGAATGCCATAGTCTTTGAGTCTTAAGAAATGATATATGCATTTTATTCTCGAAAACTGGGTGATCACAAAGAAGTGACAACAGGAGGTGTGAAAGAGGGGGAGAGCGAGAGAGTAGCAATGATAGTTTGGGGGGACTTTTCTGTAACCTACTTACTTCAAATATATCAAACTACTCGCGCCTTTGGACACTTTAGAAAGGAAAATAAAGCGAAAAGTATAAAGTGATTTAATAATCAGTGTGGCACTATCAAGAGAAGCACAACTATAATTAGTGCTAACAAGACTTCAAAGCAAATAATATTTATTAAGCCAACACACCGCATTTCTGTTATTATTTGAACATCAAGAAAATTGTGACCCATTGAAATATTTGCTTGCAGTTCAAATATTTTTAGAGTGCTACAGAAATAGTATCACAATTTTGAAAGGAATTTAGTCTAGACTCGTTGTGTATCAGACTATTTATAGAAAGATCTAAGTAAATAGTTCTTTAATTATAAATAACAAGCGTTTTCATTTGAAAATTAATTTCGAATAGTTTACTCAATCAATTAGCAAACATTTGTAATAATATACTATTATACAACATTATGAAACTCTATAAACAATATTATACAAAACTATGAAAAGTATTTCTTATTTTCTACAATTTAAGTATCCGAATGATTACTTTTGACTTGTGTTTTTAAAGAGTTTCTGACTCAAAATATAACAAAGTAAATAAATAATCAAGTATTCAAATTCATTATATATCCCTTTAAAAAGTATTTTTATTTTAGCTAATTTGGTCACACTTAAAAATGTAAAGTTTAAAGCTTTAAGACATACAAATCGATTGAATATTGATTTCCTTATAAATATGCTTTCATGCTTGCTTTCTGACCTAATTTAGAAAATTCCATAAATTC
Organism: Drosophila albomicans; assembly: GCF_009650485.2. NCBI lineage: Eukaryota > Metazoa > Arthropoda > Insecta > Diptera > Drosophilidae > Drosophila > Drosophila albomicans. The sequence goes on along the minus strand of NC_047629.2, from coordinate 42,094,778 downwards.
CAATATTTCTCATTCTACACTTTAGACTTTCTCAAGTCATTAATCTGTCATTAAAACTTAAACTGCATTCCGCAATATTTACTGCAATTTCTTTATGAACTGTAACACCTACTTTGAAGTTTCCTTGACCTAAACACCTATATAAGCCGTCGATACATTGCTAACTGTTTCAATGTCAAGTGCAATCAACATTATTATGAGCATCATTAGTGCATTAATAAACAATAAAGTCAGCTGCTGTTGGCATTGTCTATTGTATTGCGAGTATTGTCATTAAAAGCTCATTATGAAGTTTACCTCTGAATGTGAAAAGTGACCAACAATATTGTTGGCTCCACTCCAATCCAATCCAATGTTGAGGATGTGGAAGAGGTTGGCCACCATCAGCGAGAGATGGCGAGAGAGAGGGGAAGAGAGAGAGCACGAGGTAACCACAACAATTGCCTTTCAATTCACTTTCTGTGCCAAAAGCTCTGCAAAGAAAAAAACAAAACAAAAAACGAGTTGAAATGCGTGTTAAAAACAAATGTGCAGAAATTATGTGCAAAATGGATAAAAAAAAAATCGAATGGAGCGGAAATAACAACAAGTTGTGTTGTCTTCCACTTTTGACAAATGACAACAAATGAAAATTGTTAACTGATTTTATTAGCACTTGGGCATTGCATAATGCGGCAAGGAAAGCACAAAGCACTTTATAAAACAAAAAAAAAAAAAAAAAACGAAAAAAAATAAGGAAAAATCAAAAGCGAAAAGTGAACCATAAAGAAAACTTTTACCTAAAACTCCAACTGCGGCTGCGTCAACATTTGTTTAGCAACATTTTTATGGCAACCTTTCGCTCGCCACTCGAGTGATAAATCAACTTTACCTCAACCTCAACTTCAGTCTCTGTCGCTGTCTCTGTCTCAGTTTCAGCATCAACTACAACTCCAATTTCAACTCCTACAACAAACAAGGCATCAAAATAAAGAGAAAAAAATAACGAAAACTTAACAACAATAAAATTAAACATAATTCGCAAGGCTTCCAAAAAAAAAACGAAAACAAAAAGCAAAAAAATCGTCGCACGACATTTTCCAGCCGCCAAGTAAATATTTTCCTAGATTTTCTTTTGTGGGCGTCTCGGAAATGCGGAGCTGGTGGGCAGCTTGCTTAGCTCTCTTCACTCCTCCATCCATGTCCATGTCCATAACAATTCATTATCATTAATTATATTTGCACTCTACGGCGACTAAGCATGAAAAATGCAACCCAACTCCATTAAATTGAAAACAATTTGGCCGAAAATTTCAATATTTCTTTCGCCGCTTTTCTGACCGTTAGGCGTTTTTGTAAAATCCTTAAAAATCGACCCCAAAAACAAAACGAGCATAAAAAAGCATGGCCAACAAAATATGGCCCATAAAGCAACGACGGCCAGAAATCAGCAACAAATCGCCATAACAATTTATTGGCCGTATTAACCCCAACGAACTCTCTCACTTGTTGAAACCCCTCTCTCCACCTATAAAAAAAATGGAAGGGGGCGCCTACGGGGGCCAGCGATCGATGCGAGTTGTGAAAATATCATTTACGGGCAATTTGTAAAACTGCCAAACAAAAAATCGCTAATAAAATAAAACTTATCGCGCCGAAGAGTTAATACTCTGCTAATGAATTATTGAATTAATAATAAAATAAATAATAATGGTAATGATAATGATAATAATGATGATTATAATGATGAATATAATAATAATAATAATAATAATAATAATAATAATAATAATAATAATAATAATAATAATAATAATAATAATAATGATAATGATAATGATAATGATAATGATAATGATAATGATAATGATAATGATAATGATAATGATAATGATAATGATAATGATAATGATAATGATGATAATAATAATAATAATAATAATTATAATGATAATGATAATAATGATAATAATAATAATAAGAAATAATAGATATAAGAAATAATAGATTTAAGAAATAATAGATATAAGAAATAATAGATAAAAGAAATAATAGATGTAAGAAATAATAGATATAAGAAATAATAGATATAAGAAATAATAGATATAAGAAATAATAGATATAAGAAATAATAGATATAAGCAATAATAGATATAAGAAATCAATGACATAATATGCACAACTTAATTCCTTCTAGCTAAAAATCATATATAATGAAGTCTCGATAATTATTTTGCAATACCTGCAATTAAGAAATAATTACACCTCATTATCAACTTCATATTGCCATAGAAATTATTCAATTTTGAAACCATATTCAGTGACCTAAGCAAAATAAGAGTTTGTTACTCCATAAAACGATTTAATTCCTTCATTTAACATGAATCCAAATAAATAGTTGAAATGCCTGCACTTAAAACTGGCAATAAAACTGAAATCTCAGCGAAATTTGCACGAACAACGCGCTGAAAAAACAAATGAACGGCGATTTACTTTGGCAACACTAAAAAAAAAAACTCAAACAAGGCGCTTCAGGGAGCGAGGCGAGGAGAGAAAGAGATACCCCCGATTTTTCTCTCTCTAGCACTCTCGCTTTGGTTAGTTGATGTTTGTTTGTGGTCAAGTTGAAGTCGGAAATGGGCACAACAATTGCGCTTCGTCGATCGTCGAGATCGTCAGCGGTCAAACAGGCAATTGGCCAAAGTTGGCTAACTTGTGTTTTGGCCAAAAAGCTGACGAAGTCGACTTCAACATCTCCGGGCGATAATTGGTTCCCTTTCCCAGCCACGATGTTTTCTTTTGGTGGGTGGGGGGAATAAATTGAATTTATGCTACTTTCAGCAAAAATTCTCATCTCTCTTTCACAGGTTGCATAGCTTCAATGATTTGCCACAAAATATTTTGATTCATGCGGGTGTTACGATAAGTGTTTGTGGGCAAAAATGAACTCTCAAGTGCGTGTGTGGGAAAATCAAGTGTAAAGTGCTTAAAATTTTCGAGTACTTGACAGTTAATTAGTTTTTGATGGTGGTATAATCAATGCTAATGAATCTTGTAATTATACGATAGGTATCATTTCATTTTTAAAGAGTTTAGCATTTTTTTCTTCAATAAATTGTAATTAACTTTATTACAATTCATCAAATTTGCGAAATATGTTTTACATTTATTTTTATCTATGCAATTTAAATGAAACGAAATTAAATAAATAATAAAAAATACATTTATCAAGTATTTCATTATTCATTAGTTTTTGATGGTGGCATACAAAACATTAAAAAATCTAATAAAAAGGTTTGATTATATTTTTTCAATTATTTTTAAGCAATTTCAATAGTATTCCAGAATTAATGAATTAGTATTTGATGGTGGCATACAAAACGCTAACGGAGCTACAAAAGTTTTGATTAGCAAATCCATTTCCAATTATTTTTCGACAACTTCAATATTGTAAAAGTTTTAATTAATTATCATTTGATGGCGGTATAATAAATGTATTTATAGGAAAGGTTTCATTATTTTTTTTTAAGAGCTTAGAATTCGTTTTTTAATTATTTCGAAATGTCTGATGCTTAAATGTTTGTTGTTGCTAACTATAAGTGAATAAAGTGAATATGTTAATAAGGTTTCAGTAATATTTGTCCCTCTAAAAATTACTCCACAATATTTTTCTTTATATTAATCTTTCTAAGCAGGAAGGATAAATTTTCCTAATTTTTTCCTTTTATTTAAAGCACATTCATTTATGTTTAAAACAATATTACATATACTATATTGTATTGATATATATATTTAATTTTTAATAATTCAAGAAATTTGAGATTTTTTCATATAATGCAATTTAAAAATCAAAAAAAAAAGCAATAGAATAATAATAGGTGTTGTTATTACATCTATTCTTTCTATCTTCATTCAACAAACTAGTTCATCTTTCTTTTCTGAATTTAATCTGCCAACTTCCTAGCTTATTCCTTTTTTCACACCTTTTTTTTCCAGAGTTGCATAACAATGCACTCAGCTTTCAGCGGCATCAGTAGAAGACACATTTAAAGCCTTCTCATATCTTGAGTTTTGTTTGCGCATAATCCAAATGAAATTCAATACGATTCAGCAGCAGAACACACGGAACCAAGACGGAAATTCTGTCAGGTGTGTAAATACGAGCCGAGCGAGAAAAGCCACAAAAAACAAATTCAAATCAAAGCAAGAGTTTTTTGTTTTTGGCTGCCTGAGCACAAACAAAGCAGCATAGAAACTGAGAGGCACAGAAGTTGACAGAACTGACAACAGAAAGAGACAGATAGACGGACGGCGATTGCAAGTCGAGTGTCATGTCAAGTGATATGAGAGAAGTGTTATGTTAGATTCGGATGTCAAGTGGCAACGCCATGGGAATTGCAAATGGTTAAGTAAAAACGACAACAACAACAACAGCAAAAATAAACAAGTTAAAACGAAGTCAAATGAAATGAATACATTATTTCATGGTCAGTTAAAATATGGTAAAAGGAAACGCCAAAAAGCGCTAATGAAAGTGAAAAGCGTCAAGAAGCAAAAATTTTAACTTGTCGATTTCGGCCCACTTGTCGTCACAACAACAACGACAAGAAAAGTAGCAAACAAAAATGCATTCGAAATGCAGTAGAAAGTGAAATGCGTTGGCAAAAGGAAAATACAACAAAAAAGTAAAAAACTAAAAAAAAAGACAGCAAGCAAAGTAAAAACAATATAAAAAGCAAAGCAAGAGACAAACACCAAATGAGCCAAAAGATGCTGGAGATATGACCAGCATTCGCAGCGCAGACTTGAGGACAGACAACGACATTGTGTTAGTTGGCTATAAACAGGGAGGAAGCGAGGAGGAGTAAAAATCTCTCACATGACCTTGTTACATTGCATTGAATCGCACATATGCGAATTCTGTTTTGCCTTGGGTGCAGCAGTCGAAGTCGAAGTCGTTGTCGATTGGCTGCCACACAATCTCTTGGCTGCACATAATCAAGAAATATTTGAGATTCACTTTCAGGAAAAAGAGACGCGACCAGACGCAACTAGACGACGATGCCAAACGAAAGTCCAAAGCGGCAACAAAGCACATAAACACACACACACACAACTCATAGATAAAATATCTTTGGACTTCTCTCATTGACGACGACGCTCAAGTTGAAGTTGTGCGGTTGCAATTGCACTTCATGTGGAAAAACTTGGCGGAAGATGTGTGGGCCGTAGAAGCAAATGAAATGCCACAGATTCGTTTTGATAAAATGGCAGGCGACAAGTTGAGAAAGAAAAAGTGACTCAGCGAGTAGAGCTGAGTAGAGGGAAAGAAAAGATACAGACTGCCGCTGCTGCTGCCGCTGAACTGACAGTAGCCAAAGAGGCGGCTCAAAAGACTCCCCACTTCATGCCCGCCCACCAGCAGGTCGCTCTCCGCTTCCTCTCCCTCCAGAGACACAACTTTAGTTTTTGGCGTTTGACGGTCTCTCAGTATGGCTGTCAATGGAGCCACAGATAAATCTTCAAGTTGTCAATGCGGCGATGAAGTGGAAAGAAAACAATGCACAATGACTGACTGCAAGAGGAAGAAGCCAACAGGCAAAAGGGGGGAAATCTCATTGAGAGTGTGAGAGAAAGACACACTAAAGAGAGAAAGAGAGAGAGCGCCATAATTGGGGCACGGCTAACGCATTGAAATGTCGGTAATTGATATGTTTACAGCTTTATTAACGTTTTGCGTTACCATTGCGTTTTCGCTCCTTTTGCTTCCAATTCAATTAAAATCATCTCATGCTGTGTGTATGTCTGTGACAAAATATATAGACATGCTACAATTAGATGCTCCATTTGTTTGGCATCGCAATTCACTTTCATTTTCTATCCACCACCAAACGAAGCACAACTTCAGCTCGAAATAAGACCTCAGTCCAATTGTGGACAAACACTTGACAACACTTAAAGAGCGGCTTGAAAATGCCTTTGCATGAATACATAATTGGGTAATTGAATTTTAGAAAAAAATTGAGAAAAAGGGTTAAATTAATATTAACATAAAACGAAATGTGAAATGTGTAAAATGAATTTTAGATAACAGTTTTTTTGGGTTGCGATCAGATAACAATCTTATTATTCAAATTATAATTTTAACTTTGGTTTACAATCTGGTATATTTTATGGTATATGTTCAATATAGTAGTATATTGACATACTAAATAAAGCTTTAAGTATAGTGGTATATCGACATACCAAATATAGTTGCACATTGATATACCAAATATCCCTTTTGATATATTTTTAATATAGTTTCACATTGTAATACCAAATATCGCTTTTGGTAAACTTTTATTATAGTGGCATATCGACCAAATTTGGATTTAGGTATATTTTTAATATAGTTGTACATTGATATACCAAATATTCCTTTTGGTATATTTTTAATATAGTTCCACATCGTAATACCAAATATGGCTTTTGGTATATTTTAAATATGGTGGTATATCGACATACCAAATATAGCTTTTGGTATATATTACTATTTTTCTATACATTCATTAGGATAATAATATTGATATAATTAATAAAAAAAAAAATATGAAAATGGTTAAGCGACAGTACAATACTGGATGTGTTATTATTATTTTAAAATAATTAAAACTTTTGTTCTTGATTTAATTATTGTTATTTATTTTCTTATGAAGATCACTTTTAATTGAGGAAATAATTCGTGACATTTAAAAAAAAATCACCTAACAAAAAAATGCACCTATTTGTGAATTCAATTCCTTGAGTGTAATTTATTCGAATCCCGCCTTATGCATTAGCCACATAAAAAAATCTCAACTTCCTAGCTCAATTTTTTTCCCTTATTGCTGTCGACGACAATAAAATTGGTTTATTTTTAGCTTTTTGGGTCGACTGGTTATGTAAGGTCCTCGTCAGAAAGGTGTGCGAGCAATAAACTGGACACGAAAACAACTTTTTTGTTCAACGTGAATAGTTTAGCTGACTGATTGACTGACTCATGGGCAGACTCTAGACTCTACAGAGTCTAGACAACGACAGTAGACAATATTATGACGATGACGACGGGGTGCTATAAATAATAGAAAAGTGCAACAATTAAATTGCGCCTGCTCAAAACGAGTTTGTCGTGTGAAGGAAGGAACGAACAAACGAAGTAGGAGGAGATCTAAATGAAATGAAGTCGATTGTTGGAATTTGCGAATGGTATCTGTGAAATGTCTCTAATTGTGCAACTATTGCACATTGTCGCGGCTTCTTTTTGTTTTTGTTACTTTTACTTTACACACATACACATTGCAAGAGACAAGCGATGTTTCCTGTGGCACACACACACAACATTCAAGAGTGCAACAAAGTCGCAACACGGCAAACAACCGCAAACAGCAATAGCCAAAGCAAAAGCAACATCAATTGCAACAACAACAACAGCAACAACAACAGTAACAAGCCTGACATGCACATGAACACAGTATTTTCTTTAATGATTAATTGACTTTTGCACTGTAGAAAACACGTTCGATCTTTGTTTTATCTGGTCGGAAAATTGCCTTTTAATTTCCCGCCACGCTCTTTCAATATTTATTCATTTGCAAATGCATCCATGTATCTATGTATCGTACGGATACAGATACGCATGAATATCAAATACACACTGATACACACACATCTGTGTTTTTGGCCATTGTTTATGACGTTTTTATACCGTGTGTGTAGCTTTCGTTCGTGTGATTAATTTATTGTTCAATACAATTGCGTATGAATTATTGAGATACCGGTCAGAAAAAAAGCGACATGCAACCAACATCGCCTCAGGTGGCCACAAACAAACAACGAAAAAACAACACTAAAGACCTCCTCCTCCGTCTTCGTTTTATTGTCCAAATAAATTCCCGGATCCCCATAAAAAGAAACATGCATATTTATTATTGTTTTGCTTCTTTCTCAATTCATATAAGTATAAGCACAAGTATCTAGCAGATACATGTGTATCTTTGCACTCGCTTTCACATTGAAAATCGAAGCTCGTCAAAAGGCAAAAGGCACTGGGCCAGGTGAAACGTGCCAATGAGCCAATGAGGCCTAACTCTAATACGAGTAATCTCTAATAATCATAGGGGTTAAGCTTCATCAGATTGCCACCAGCCCCCAAAAAGAGCGGCATGCAAACAGCTGGAAGTGCAGCATGGGGCATAAGACCTTGCGACCCGCGACGGGTTTTTGCTTAAAAAGAAATCCCATTGAAATCGAATTAAGTGTCGACCACGAGAGCGAGAATTACTTGTTTTTTGACGCTTAAGTAGGACTTTGATACTTTAAAAAGTAATTTATTATTGGTGAATACAACCAATTTTACAGCTAGTGGGAAAATATTAGTTTATGCCGATAAATGTGAATTGATTTATGACTTTAATAAGACTATAAAAAAATTTAAAAAAGGAAAAAATTCTTTTATGTTTTTGTTGACTGCTGATCACAAGTTTTTAGTGATAAAAACGATTGTTGAATTCTACCATTTATCATTATCTTTGAATATATTGACACTAAAATACGTTCAGCCCCAAAATTTCAATTTCTTTGTATAAATATTTTGCTAAATTTCAATATTTTTGTATAATTATTTTGCTAGTAATAAAATATATAATAGCTTTTAGTAAAAAGTTGCTATAAAAAAGACATATGAAGGTGATAATCCACCGGATTTTTCAATAAGTGTTGTTATATCATTTTATCACAAAAGTATATAATCATTATAATCTCTTTATAGATTATAATATAAATGTTTGTAAAATTCCAAGTCTAGGTCTTTTATTTTGTATTATTATATAAAGAGACTAGATTGAGATGTCTTATAGCTATAGAAATTTAGAAATATGTTTTAATAAAATCATTAATATATTTTGTTGTATGTGAATATCTGCAAGCTTAATAATCTCTGCACTCTTGTTAAGAATAATAATAATCTAATTTTCAAAATTATATTTATCTGATAAAGAAAACTTTATAGGTTCTTTCCCAACTCCTTCAGCTGCCCCAAATTGTCAAAAACAGCTTAAATACACCTCCATCAACAGCTACATTTAGGACAAACTATTTGATTAGTCGAAAGGGAAGCCCCAAGGAGTCCAACAGGAAACAGCTGCCACTCTTGGACAGTTGCCTCCATTCACACAATAGACGCTAGACACACGAGGTGGCAAGCAACAGCAGATGTGGCATATGCGTGGCCATGCACCAACTGAATGTCAATGTTTGTGGCACTCTTCTGTCTGTGGACTTTGCTGTCAACGGAATCCGCTTCAATTTTATGGTCTTCTAACATGCAAACTTTGACTTTGGCTGCAGAAATTCGCGGCCATCGCGTGTCTTAGCCAAGTTTATAAAGCGGCGTCTATTTTAGCCTATGCTTTAGCCTGTTGTTATTGTTGTAGTTACCCCTAAAATTAGTTGAACAAAAGTCGTAAACATTTGCTTTGGCTGTTGCATTTTAATTAGCAGCACTCGAGTGTGTGTGTGTTTGGGGATGCAGCTGAATTGTGGGCGGATCTTATGCCTAGTTGTTGCAACACAGCGATAAATATTCGAAATGCTCCACGTGAAAATTTAACACATTATTATTACAACAACAACTCAAGCGAAATGTTTGTCTACATATGTTTAATATTTCTCAATGGTATTTGGTTATTTTATATTGTTGTTGTTGTTGTTGTTGTTATTATTGCTTCGAATAGCGTGTCAAAGCAACGTTCAACGACCGCCGCCAGGTGGCGTTTCTCTGCAATTTGCATTGTTAATTGTCAGGCAATTAAAGAAACCAAATATTCATACACACTGCATACATATGTATGTCTGTGTGTATTTATGTTGTGCCTGACGATTGCGATTGAAGCTACTTCAATTGAATCGAATTGAAAGTAAAAATACAATAAATTTCAAGCAGTTGCTAATGACAGTTAAACAAGACACAAAACGAAACTAAACTACTGCAGCAAATTTAAGCAGAAAAGTGAAATGCAAAATACAAAATAAGCCTACAATTAATTTTGATAAGTATTTGCATTAAGAGCGAAGCTGATTAGATTCGAGTGCTATAATAGAAATCGCATTGACTGATTGTATTTCACTAATTAGGAGACTTGCAGATTAGACTATTTAATCTGTGCACTCGACTATTAATGTTTATTCATTATATTGCTTTAAGCCCTCATGTCACAGATAAACTCGTATTTATTCCCTATTTTTAGTAAAGATAGAAAGTTTGCACTCATAAGCATTCATTTTATGTTAGCTAACAAATTTGTATGTCCGATTATAACTACATTTTTTAGTAAACAATTTTATTCCACGTCTTCATGCTTTCCCTCATTTTTAGAAAGGATAAAAAGTAAATACTGAAGTGCGGGAATTTAAAGTAAAAATAGTAAGATTACATAATGGATTATTGCTGAAGTTTCAAAGAAACAGTTCAAATATATCTTATAAAGTGAAGTAAGAAAAGGCAAAGCTATTCCACTAAAGCTTTATTTCATGACATCATTATTTTCCAAATTTTTAGTAAGGATAAAAAGTAAACACTGAAAGGAGTGAATTCAAAGCTAGATTCTTAAGTTTATATATTCGATTATTACTGAATTCATCTAAAATAAATTAAACAAAAGCTAAAGACAATCTTTCACGACATGATTCATTTTCCCATTTGTAGTAAGGATAATTTTAAATAAAAATGCAAGTCTATATCTTCGATTATAGGTGAGTTGTATAAGAAACAGTTACAAAATTTCAAACATATTAATTAAGAAAAAAACAAAGCTAGCCAAATTATACAGAGAACTTTCTTTCATGTCAAAAATATTTTCCCCTTTGTTAATCAGCATTAAAAGAAGATTAAGTAGATATCTATTCTATATATTCGATTATTAATACTGATTTTCATAAGACTGATAAACCATTCAAAAAAACTAATTAAGAAAAAATGAAGCCGGTCACGTCATCATTCTTTTTCTCATCCGTCACTTAGTTTTTTTCTGTCGCACTGCTATTTTAATGTTCACATCTGTACGAATAATTTTAAGTTACATACCGAGTTTATACATTTATTCCATTATTGCCAAATTTTACAGTAATCTCTTTATCATTTAAAAATAAACTTAATTAAGAAATAGAAAAGCTATTCCAAGACTCCAAAGAACTTTCTTTCAACTCATCATTCTTTATTTTCAAATTTCAGGCACTTGCAGCTCGGGCATTATTTTTACACATCGCAAGCTTTTTTTTGCCACAAAATATGCGCTTAACGAACATCACACACAGACTCAGAAAAACACACAACATTTTGGCCATACACTCACTCAGAGGAGTGCGAATTTGGAACTGTCTGAGCCATTTGCATAGCAACTTTTGCAGCCCGCGGGTTTAGCAATGTCCATTAAGAATGCAATTTGCTAAAATCGCCGGGAGGCTGACAAATGGCTGCAACATTTAATGGGGAGTCGACATGGAGCCAGAAGAGTTGCACACACATGTAGCACATGTTGTTTGAGAGTTGTTGAACAGTGTCGAGAGAGTGAAAGAGGGGTCCACACTTGATGGCTTGTTTATTAATTTGTCAAGACTTTTTGGGCTATGCGCCAAAACTGATGGAGAAATTGTTCAGGCTGGCAGCAGGTGAAAATGTGAGAACGATCAAAAGACCGTTAGAAGCAACAACAACAACTAAAACAACAAAAACTGCAACAAATGGCAGGCAGTTAGGCAGCTCGACAGCTAAGAAAGTAAGTCAACGATGTGTGTGCAGTAAAAGAACTTGATGATGCCAAAAAAAAAAGTAATACAAAGTATGCACTTTTGCAATCGGAAGTTTCACTTGACTTTCCCAAGGTGGAAATGTCAATTGGCGGACATTTGGCGCCGGCAACCGGATTACGTGGGTGTCCCGCAAAGCTGTCCACTAAATTACATGATATAAATTTCATTTTACCTAATGGAAAACAGCTCGCCAAAGGAGCCAAAAAAGCAAAAAATGCCAGTCCACATTTCACATTCAAACAGCGACAGCTGACCACAGCGACCAGACAGCAGAGACAGTAGCCAAATGACGACGACGACGACGACGTTGCCACCTTCTCCAGCATTTCTCCATTTGCAACTGCAACAGCGAGTGCTCCATCCTCCAGTGCAAACTCCGCCTCCGCATTCCACATTTTGGCATTGCATGTTGCTTCTGTTTCAGCGCAATGGAGACACAACACAACAAGTGAATGTGGTCTCTCGGACCATGAAGACAACACCCGCATTGATTTGACTGCCGCTAGAGAGAGACGCCCCACTCAACCAAGTCTTTCCTCTCTCCCCCTCTTCGTTTCATTCATTATCTGCTGTTGCAACCATCTCCTCCCACTGCTTGAGTCTCGGCTTTAATGAGTTGATTTTTTCTGTCTGTCTGTCTCCTCGACGAGCTATTATTGGAAAATTGCAGCAGGGGCCAAGGTGAAAAGTCTCTCTCGTCGTCGTCGTCGTCTGGGGGTTAGCTTAATGTTAATGTTAATGATGTTTTTAAAGCGACATCATGACTCGATGCTTGAAGTAGCTTAACGCTGCTTGATTGTTGCTGTTTCAGTTGTGTTATTGTTGTGATTGCACTTACAGGCAATTTAATTAATTTGGCAGCCTTTGTGTCTCAACTGCCATTCCAAACAAGTTGCTCATTCAGAGCGCAGCAAGTGCAGCAACAGCAGCAACAATGATTAACAGGAAAATTGTTTTAACACGAAAGAGACCGAGACAGCGCTTAGAGCGAAAATAGTTTGTTAATTAATTACAAATGCAATTTTCAATAAGATTTTAGTAGTCTTATTGACAGCTCATTCAATTGTAGCTACTACAGATACTAATTGCTGTATCAGAATAATGGCGAGTAAGAGAGTGATAAAATGTGAGATATCCGCTATATTTTTTTTTTTAATAATCGTCAAAAATATATATATAAATATAAGTAATATACCAAAAATATACTAGAGTACACCAAAGGGTATATTTGGAATACAGATGTAACGTTATTTTAAAAAAAAAATATGCCATATTGAATATACCAAAAAATACTGGAATATACCAAAATACATATTTGAAATACCGATATAACATTTTTTGAAAAATATACCATAAAGTATCTAATAAATATACCGAAAAAATACTGTAAAATAACAAAAGGTATATAAAAGGTATGGCGTTATCATCTAATGAATATACCGAAAATATACTATAATGCACCAAAAGGTTTATTTGTTAAAACGATATACAATAGTTTTTTATACCATAAAATACAGAATACTGGATTGTTAACAACATATTTTTGCCTTATAACATTATTACCACTGTTGTTAACTTTAAAGCCTTTTATCTTATCGAATTGTCAGGTTCTAAAAAGTGCTGTCAAATGCAATTACTCAATAACACAGACTTAAAAATCTCCAATAAGTAACGAATATGATGATGAATATGATTGAAATAAATGGCAATAAAACTTTTTCTTAAAATCCCGTCTAGGAATTAGATTTAATAATTTAATATTAACGCATATCTTTATCTTCCTTATAACAACTTTCTAGCATCTCTAATAAATGTTAAGTTGTCTTCGACAACCTCAATAATAATGCACACATAACATTTCTCAGCTCTACTCCAGCTTGTTGCATCTTTGAGCTAGTTTTGGGAGAAAAGTTCCCACAATTTAGCATCTACAAGACTGACATACTTGTAAGTACATGTAGCATCTTTAAGTATAAACTATTTCTCATATTTACAAACAATCAAATTTGTGCAACAATATAATGATGCGTTGCCTGCCCCCTTTTTGGGTTTAATCTTGTGCGTTTTGCTTTAGCAACACAAATTCGAATTAAGGAAACGCCTGAGACGGTTTGGAAGACTGAAAACTCAAAGCCAACTGACATAATTCCCAAGGAAAATGTTAATGTGCATTAAACTACAGTTATGTCTCAATTGGCTCGAGAGGAAAACCAGTTACTAGCTAAATACTTAATGAAAAAGAAGCAAAAAATAACATAAGCTAATGTTTTTATGTAGGTAGAGAAAAACTTGAAAAACCTGGAGGGGAAACCTTTCCTGATTGCCATTCCCAGCGATAAATACCAAAAAGTTGGTCAGTGAAAATGAATTTCCTTTTTGGGCTTGACGAGAAAACTCGCAGTTCGCACAAGAAAAAACTCAAGCAAATTAATGTGTGTGCAGGAAAGGATGCAAATGCCGATAAAATCATTAAAGTTTAATAGTAAAAATCTGAAATTTTCACAACGTTACTCACTCTCTCTCTTTCTCCCTCTGTATATCTTTGTTTATCGCAACTTCTCTATCGCTGTTTGCTTCCTCTGCTTGCCCACGCATGTTCAGGCGCCTAATGGAGACTTTAACTGAATGCGCCGACAGCATTTTCCCCACCGCTTCCCCGCCTTCTGTCGTCTGCTCCATTTGCTCGCGCTTTAATGTGGCGCTTCAATTGTGTTTAATGGTCACGTTTCGCGCTCCCCTCTCGCCCCACCTACTGCCTTCGCCTTGCCACTGCACTTTCCGTTCAACTGTCGCAACTTTGTTTACCCCCCGAGTTTTCAAAATACCCGGCATTGCAATGGTTAAAGCGGTATGACTGTGTTCATAGAGAATACCTAAAGAAAGATGTGCCTTTATCTTAGAGAAAAGATCAATTAAATTTGGTGACAATCATAGTAAGAATTGAAAATCGAAAGAAAGAAATACCTTCACCTTAGAGATTTGCTTAAAGAAAACTCTTCGATTTGGTGACTTTCATTGTATGGATTAAAACTAGGAAACATCTATAGAAAGAAATATCTTTATTGTAGAGATTGAAGAGCTATAAAAACTAGTATACAAATCTTAAGTTTGGAAATACTTCTATCCCAAAAACAAATTCTTGAAACAAAAACAAACAAAATTCTTGAAGAAAATTTCACTATGTTTTAATATCGATAATTAAAAGATATTCTTTCTTTTTTCTGAAATTGATGGATGAATATAAACATATTTTGTATAATATTAGCATCCTTTTAAAACAAAAGCTATTAATCTAAAACTAAACTCTGATACCAGGTCATTAACTATGTCAATTGTGAATTATTGTCGAATTTTGATCTTGATTTGATTTTAGCAAGAATACTCTTTCTTTCTTTTTTAAATTAATCATTAAAAATAGTAATATTATGCATAATATTAACATAATTTGAAAATAAGGGTTATCAATTTGAAACTAAACTCTGATGCCAGTATATTAAGTTTGCCAATCTAAAATTATTGTCGAATTTTTATTTTGATTTCACAATTTATGTTCTGGTTTCTATCTCGACTTGATTTCAGCAAGATTTAAGATAATTTATCTTAATTTTAGCACGTTTTTGTCTCTTGTCTACACTTGTCTCGCGCAGTTCGGGTATCTCACAGTTGACTCCACTCAACTTTAACTTCCTTAGTTGATTTTTTATGTGGCTGGCCGCCATTGGGGGCCACTCCATGAGCTCATTGCGAGCACGCACGCCTCCGCACACACTTACTCTAAGAGTGAGAGAGAGATGCCCCTCTGGCTACATACATATTTACTCGTATCTTTTTGTGGTCCCCCTCTCGTTGAGTCGCCACACAAAGTTGCAATTAAAACGCGTGCAGTTCCCTTGTAAAATGCCAGTGGTGCGTGGAGTGGACGCCACTTCGAACCAAGTCCAAGTCCAAGTTTTGTTGCTGCCTCTCGATAGTAAATGCTGCAATTTGATTTACGAGACGATTGGCAGTTGCCCCTCTCAACCGTTTGCTGCTGTCGATGTTTGTTCGACTGTTTTATTTGTTTTTTATCTGTTACCCAATATGATTTCATAGCTCTTTATTTTTTTGTTGTTCAAATATCATATGTGGAAACTAGCTTTGAACCACTTCAGGGTCGTTCCATTTGGTGTCCAGCGCACTTGGCACGCAATTAGCATATGAAATTTTGTGTGTGTTTGTATGTTTCATCTTAAAGGTCTTGAAAATGTCGTTTGAAATTTCATTCACAGCAGAGCCAAGCCCATTAACTTGGCTCACGCAAAAAGAGAACCCCACTGGGAGACATCATCATAGAGTAGATTGAGCAGTCGCCACCTTGTGGCAAACTTCATGGCTGACCTTAGCATTAAAGCTGTGTAATGAGTTGTAGATCGTTCTCATTAATGTAATGCGATATAGAACATAAAGGTTAAGCCACAGAACTTGTTAATTAATTCCACATAAAAATAAAAAAAAAATAGTGTGTTGTAAGAACCTACTTTATGAGTCTACTTAATGTCAAGGTTTTTCTTTTTCTTCTACTTCTACTTCTTGGAACACGAGGCCTAAATCCGTTTTGTGGCAACAGTGTTGCACTGTTTAGTGTGTTAAGCCAAAAGTTTTTAATCTTCTTTGTCGTACGTCAAAATTTCTCTAGCAATCGGGCTTTTGGTTTGGAAAGCACCTGCTAAAAGTCAAACTAAAGCACATCCATCAACAACAGAGCAGAGCTCGTGTCACAGCTCAGGTTATATGGTTAGCTGTCAGCCTACAAGTCACATTTCTCAACCAGAAAGCTCCACGCAGATAAAATACAGCCCAACTTTCCAATGACCCCATTATGTTATGTTACAACAAAGTGCGCGACTTCAATTCCGTTTTTTGTACCTTATCTGGTGCGAAACCTACACGCAGACATGACACATATATATGAGAGTATAGTATACACTTGTTTTCTTAACCCATTTATTCCGATTGAGTGAGCCACAGGGCAAGCACGCACATAAGTCTTATAGTTATTCATAAGCCATCAAGTTGCAGCCCTGCAGGGTGGAGACTTGACATATAAATCTCTTTAATTGCCCCTCACGCAATCCAAAAAGGTGTCTCGCAAGCAGCAATTAATTAAGGCAAGCGACTCGAATTAACCTAATGCTTTATCTACCAATCAGAAAAGCGCCGTTGCATCATTAGCACTTTGCCAGCAACATCAACATCAAGAGCAACAGCCACATAAGATTCAGATTGAGCAACCTACCCGTATAAGCATACATACATATATCATAAAAGCCAGCTGCTGTAGATGATAAAGATAACACACTCACCTGCAATGAAAGAAATGTTAAGAAATGCGAGCATTAGCGAGGTGTGAATTAAAACAAAACAAAAGATTCTTAGCAGATAAAAGACAGTGGAACTTCTCTATAGTGAAAACTTTGAAGTAAGAAATTGAATGCATTAAAATTCTCAGAAATAAAAGGAAAGGGGAAACACTTAAAGTATAATGCAATTTATAAGCAATGTAGATCATATTTTTAAGATTAAAACTATTAAGTATTTAAAGAAAATTGTAAAGTTTTAAATCTAAGGCATTTGAGAAGTTCTATTGGAAATTCAATGAATTTAAATTCTCAGAAAAGGATTCCTGAAATATAAAAATTAAAGTTTAAGTTAAATAATAATTGCATAGAATGCGCATCATATTTATCGGAATTGATGAAAGATCTTTAAGAAAATTATAGTTTATATTAAATTAAATGTAGACAGTAAAACTTTTCTAAAAATAAAAGTTCTTTGATAGAAAATAAATTGCAAAACATTCATATTTCTTTATCTTGCAATGTAAGAATTATATTAAGTACAATTATACATTTTTTGTTAATTGGAAACAAAAGGATGAAAACAATTAATAAATTGTCTTACATATAATTTAAAAAGAAGAAATAAAAAGAAATTTAAGAAATTTTCTTAATGAAATTTAATGAATTTTAATTTTTAGAGATAAAACTAATCTTGAAATAAAAAAGAAAAATCAAACATAAAAAGTAATTGCATAAAATGCACTACTTCTAGTCAAGAATTCAATGAAAACCTTTTTGGATGGTTTTTAAAATTGTATTCAAATAAGTTGTTAAGAGCTTTCATGATGCATTCTACCTTATCAACATCAATTACTCCAATAATTTCTAACAACACTCCCTTTTTTTTGGGGATAAGAAGAAATTCTTGATGCTCTGGCCTTAATCGATTTAACAGAATACTTAGAAAGCCTCATCGATCTAACAACAATACACAATCTATCACAAACGAATTGAGTAATTAAAGCCGACAACTGTCACCTTTTTTTTTGTATTATGGTGATTACAAAACGCAAGCCGAAGTTCTAATTGAAAGCGGGGTGGATGTGAAAGGGAGGCGGGCGTGGGGCGTGTCGAGCTGTTTACCTATGACCGTTAGATAAACAAAGACAAAAAGCAATGCATTTGCTGCGTGTGTACAAATAACAGTAAAAATTGTATCCATGACTGCATGATGCACGCATTCACGCCCCGATCCTCCTCCAAACCCCGTCCCTGTCTCCGCTTCGAAACAAACACTCCAAAAAAACAACAAAAATTGCTGAATAATGGCCACGCCCCGAGCCGACCGCCAGCCGACATATTAAAGCGTGTAATTAGTTTTGGATAGACAACATTTCAGAGGGGGGAAAGGAGGTAGGGAGGGAGGCATTGACTAGACACTCTGCATGGTGCAGTTTTCTTGTTGATTGACTGACAGCCGAGACTGTCAGTTTGCCGGAGCCACATAGCCGGAGGTCAAGTGCAGCCGAAGTAAATGGGAAATGGAATGGATGGATATATGGGCATGAGAAATAAGTGCTGAGTTCTATTCCTAGGCCTCCCCCAACTTGCTTGTTGTTACTAGCATTGTCATAGTGATATTCCATATATATATATCGTATATGGGAAAACTGCACTTGGAAAAGCATTATAAAGACAGCACACAGAGCAGGGCCATGGGCCAAGTGCAATGACTAGTTTGTTGTCTTCCGCTTATGCTTTATTTATAAGACTGCCGCATGCAAAGCTGAAATCAATAACAATTAGTTGTCAGTTCATGCAGCTCTCCACCGTGTCCATTAATGGAGTGTGTGGGCGTTGTGGGTGGGTGGGCGTTTTGTCGGAGTGCACTTGGCTGCAAGTTGATCGATTTTAATGCACAAGTCAATCACATGTCGCTGAAAGCGTCTTAAATGGCAAGTAATGAAATGTCAGTGAATTTAAATGCAGTTATTAACTATTTTTCCAGTTGAAGAAACTCTTTGTTAGCCTTGATAGAGCGACTAAACTGTTGGCTACTTAAGCAAAGCCAAAGTCATTGAACATGAAGTAATAAAAGATATTTACAACTATGCTGTGGTATCTTAATTTTTTTAATTGACAATCTGCACTATGGTATATTTTAAATATACTAGTAGTCCGATTTACCAAACATATTTTAGTATTTTTTGGTACATTAATTTAGTATTAGTATGCCGATATACTAAATATATATTTAAGTTTCAGTATTTTTCGGTACATTCATTTAGTAAAATTTTGTTTTACACTATGGTATATTTTAAAAGTACTAGTATTCCGATATATCAAATATATATTTTAGTATATTTCAGCATTTTTCGGTATATTCATTTAGTACTATAATGGTGATATACCAAATACATATATATTTTAGTATATTTCAGTATTTTTCGGTACATTTATTTAGTACTAGAATGGTGATATACCAAATACATATATATTTAAGTATATTTCAGTATTTTTCGGAATATTCATTTAGTATAATTTTATTTTGCACTATGGTATATTTTAAAAGTAATAGTATTCAGATATACCAAAAATATATTTGAGTATATTCCAGTATTTTTCGGCACACTAATTTTGTACTGTAATGCTGATATACCAAATACATTAATATTTAACTATATTTCAGTATTTTTCGGTACATTCATTTAGTATAAATATATATTTCAGTATAATTCATTATTTTGTTGGTGTATTAATTTAGTACTAGTATGAAGATATACCAAATATATACCAAAATATAATATAATTCAGTATTTTTCGGTGTATTCATTTAGTATATTTTTATTTGCTTTACTTTTATTGAAAATGAGTAGCTGGTATCTCACAGTAAGAACACACTCGATGGTACCTTTCTTACTTGTTATTTATTTTATTGATAATGATAGAACTTCCTTCGTTTTAGTTATACTAAACTGATAAGTAAGAGTTATTTTCTAGTAGCTAGATCACCTATACAATACAAATCAAATATCATTCAACAGAAACTGATAATAAATTAATTAAATTTTCACAACTAATGTCCGAGTTTCCAAAATAAATATTTTTACAAAAATAAGTACTGATAAGTTTATCGTAGAACTAAGTCACAAAACTTATTTCTTATTTCATTTTTTTAACATCACAAGAACTCTAAATAGTTAAGATTCCAACATAACTTTATCAATCAAGAGCTTGACAATTACCCCCGACCCCTTTATTACTTCACATTTATTTACTCATTTGCTTGACAATCCCAGCTTCTCCATATGCCCTCCCATTTCGTAATCGTTTAATTCTCACATACGACAAATGTTGGATAACATAATGTATGAAAATTTATGCGGGTTTCGCCGCCCCCATAAAACCTCTTTACTCATACACACAAACAAATGCTGCTTTTGCTTGGATTAATTTTTTTGTTTATTTATTTCTTCACATTTTTTTTCTTTTGGTGGACAACTAATTGAATTTCGGGAAACGATTGCAAAGTTCTTGGCGCCTTTGGCAGTATGACATCATTGACAGCCAGGCTGAATGTTTATTTTGCTTCTTTTTCGCCGAATTATTTTGATTCATTCCCACAGCCAATTCAATATCTAGGAGTGGCTCTGTTTGCTGTCGCATTGGCGACTTGTAACAAAATCCTGTGTCGAGCTCAAGTCATATTAAATTGTATTAGCAAATTTATTGCATTTGTTAACAGACATGACAACATTTTCAATTGCAACGCAGCAACTGCAACAAATAGTCGTGAGTAGCGAACGCAAAAGAAAAATAAAAAAAAAAAAAGCCACGCACTAGAAAACCAGCTGGAAGCAGTCAACACACCCACACACAGGGGACCAAAAAGGGGGGAAAAACTTTGAGAGGGGGAGGTAAATGGCGACAGCTTGACAGAAATGTCAAATTGGCAGGCAAAACAACAGTTACAAAATTTGAATGAATGACTGGCGAATGGCGGCGGCGTCGGCAAATGAATGGATGAATCAGTAAGCGAGTGAGTGAGTGAGCTGAGTGAGTGTGTAAGTGAATGTGCGAGTGAGTGCCTGTCGAAGCAGTCTTCTGGCCTATGCAAATGCATCGAGAGTCGATTGCCAATGCAATTGGCAAACAAGGAAGCAAAAAAAGCCGGCTGCCTGTCAATTGAAATGAAGGAGACGCCGTTGGCAACCAAAAGGTGGAGCACAACTTAAGATGCTGTTGCACACGTATCGAACGAGAGAGAGAGAGGGGAGTGAGAAGATGAGGGGCGAAGACATGCCGCCAGTTAGACGCCACAACAACATCGATGGCAGCAAAAATATTTCCACCACCAACAACAACAACAACAACCAAACGCAGCAAAAATTAATGAAAATGCAAATGGAAAACGACGTTTAACCAAATGAACGATGCGGCAAATGGAGCTTAATTGTTCAGGTGGTCGTCGGTTAGTTGGCCATTGAACCAACTTTTCCAGCTGGGAATCATGCGTAGATACACACACACACACACACACACACACATAATTAGCGACAACTCGTTGATGTACACTTTTGAAACCTTTAAAAACGGTACCGTTGATAACCTCTTGAATAGCAACAGCTGAGCGCATTAACTGGGCGCGTCTCTCTTAATGAGTTCTCATTAATTTGATACAAGACTATCGAATTATGCTTTTGTCTGCATATGATAAATGAGCCTAAAATAAAATGCGGGCTTCTCTCAAATGTTGTGTGTGTCGCTTCGATAAAGGAAAAACATTTAGGAGATCAAAACATTACGAGATCAATCACTAAATGAAGTTCAATGTTAATTTGCTTGTCGTATTCAATGAAAAATTGATTTTAAAAAGGATTTTTAACTGATGAAGCATGTAAATTTGAAATTAATTTTCAAGGTGGTAAAGACTCAGCTATTATATAATATTAGAGATCTGAAGATCTAACGTCTACCATCAGTTCGTTCTTGAAATTCATTCCAATCTTTAAAAAATTAAAAATTTGACAACAATTTGTAAAACTGTGACAACTTAGTTAAAACCAAATAAGAAAGTGATCGACAAATTTCAACCTATATTCTACAAATATACCGAATTAATATACCGAAATACTAAATACTAAAAAATACGAGAATACTTCCCTAAAAATTCCCTATCGTATGTCATTGCTACACACATATTCCACAAATATACCAAATAAGTATACCGAAATACTAAATACAAAAATATACCGAAAGCTAAAACACGCTTTAAATATTTCCCTAAAAAAATCCCTATAGTATTGAAACCCACATTAAATTCTTCCCTAAAAATTCCCTATTGTATTTCACCTTCCATCTCACTAAATTTCCCAATAAATTCCCTTCTAAAGTTTAATATTCTACGCAACTTGTTCTGAAAATACGTTCTCTATTTGGTTTCTCAATTCTTTTTCGAGCTGCTCTAACATTCGACTTGTAACTTCATTTATCCAATCCCGAATTTGGCTTCATGGCAATCACGCATTCTTCTCCACAAGCAGCCAAGACAGTGCACAATAGATCTTTGCCATCGCCAAACTCATTGCGCAATGAGCCGCCCAGTTCCCCATCTGGCACCTTGAGATCTTCACGTATTTCTCCACTGTCCGACATCAGAGTAACAAAGCCATCATCGCTTATGTCAGTCAATTGATAATCTTCACGCTTCACATGTGGCACATCCATGTTGTGGGTTGAGGGACAAATATCCTCGTACTTCTTCTGGGTGAATATATCGATGCCAACGAGATGCACTTTGGCATGTCCATGTTTGCCCGTCTTCGAGGTGGACATGTCCACAATTTTACACGGACGTCCTTTGAGCATCACGAAGCCATTCTTACGCAAAGCTGAACATTGCATTGGGAAAGTTTTCGAGGCTCCCGAATCGACAGCATCGAACTGAACTTCATCATCGTCAGCCATCGTGGATAGTTAAACGTCTCTTCCAATTGAGGAAAAAATATGAATAATTCCTGTATAAAAAGGGAGTTGTGATTCTCAGCTCTACAAAGTAGAAACTGATTTAGCGACGAGTTCAACACACTTGACACTTCAGTCAATGTCAACTTATCGACATCGTAATCGAAATACGATTCCAAAAACTAATCGGATTGTGCAAGAGTTGTGTACTTTAAACTCCCACAACATTTCTATTAATATGCAGCGTAATGTGAGCTCACAATTTATATTTCCTACAAACCCAAACTTGGTCATACTCGTTAAATGACCACCGCGACTGCAATCTACATACGATTATCATTCGATTATCATACGATAGTCATACAGCACATCCGGCCTTTGACTCTACTCAACGATTGCATTGTCACAGTGCGTGGGGCTTTCTTCTGCTCTCTGCATTTTCACGACGGACGTGTTCAACTGCTGGAAATAGTCACATAAACTTTGGGTTTGCAGTTGACTAAAAAATATTGTGAAATATGCAAAATTGATTTCTTCTCAATTTAATTAAAGTTGTTAGTTTTCTCCTAGTAAAATCATCTGTTATTTTGTGGGTGTAATTTTAGTATGCCATAAATTAAAAGTTTACAAATGAAAACATATTTTATCTGATTACGTAGTTGTCTACAAAAAAATATTGTGAAATAGGCAAAATTGATTTCTTCTCAATTTAATTAAAGTTGTTAGTTTTCTCCGTGTAAAATCATCAAATATTATCTTGCGGCTATAGTTTAAGTATCCCATAAACTGTCTTCGTATTTGTCAAATAAAAATATTGTGGTATATGCAAAACACATTTCCTCTCAATTTAATTCATTTTGATGGTTGTCTCCTTGTAACATCACCTAAAATTATTATGTTGGTTTAAATTAAGTATTTACATATTGAGTCATTTTTGTACACATAAACTTTGACTTCCCTAAAAAAATATTTTAAAAAGTTAATTTCTTCTCAATTTATTTTATATAGTTATTTGTATCTTTATAATAATAATAATATGTGGAAGTAATTTAAGTCTGTCTTGGTAATTGTCTAAAGAAAAATATGATTAAGTATGCAAAATACTCAAATTATTTAATAAAGTTAGACTTGTCCTCATAAAATCATCAAATATTATGTGGGTGTAAGTAGATTAAATAATCATTTGAAACATATTATATCACAAAGGCACTGGCTTTTAATGTTCTAACAAAAATATTGTGAAATATGCATTTTCGTTTATTTAGTTCATTTCTAATCATTTTTATGTCTTTTGTATTGTCATTTTTCTTCATCAGTAAACTCATCTAATATTGAAGAATACTTTTGCAATATTTTGAATACTCGTTATTTCAAACATATTTAAATCAAACTTTCCTTACTCTTCAATCGCAATTATCATATTCGTAAGTCTGCAAAAAGTACATAAATAAAAATTGCAACCAATTTATTAACCCATTAGTTATTGAACTACATAAACAACAACTGTTATGCGACGATGTCTCTTCGCAGACACGAAACCATCTGCAAACTTTGAATGCTGTTGGGTAGGAGTTTATATAAAAAAAGAAGCGCCTGAAGGGGTGTGACGGTGACCGCAATGGTAATTAACGCAACTTGAAGCACTTCACGCACTCTGCAAGCAAGCCAAACTACAAGACGCAATTGCCGTGGGGGATACACGCACACACACACACACATACAGCAGCCAGAGAAGACAAAAAGTGGGCCAATGACGCTTTGGCCAAGTTGGTCGTCCACTTTTGTAATTAAAGCCATGGAAATCAGTGCAAGGTGTGCATAAGAAATGTGAAAGAGGAAAGAGAGTCGACACAAGCAGTTGGCGCCACTTGTTGCACTGTTAATGCCACGCCCACCTTTTTGATCACGTCGCTGTGGAGTGGAAATTCAACTTCCAGGAAGAGTTTGGCTTGAGGATTTTGCCTCAATGAAAGGTGTGGCTGATATGTGGATCTTTGATTTTTGGGAGTGTTCTGGGATTAATGCTACTGCTATTAAGCAAAAGTTATTTTATTTATTGCTTTAAATAGAATTCAAATGTTTTACTTTTATATAAGAACATTAATATATCGTTATCATTACTCATTCTCACCATATTTACTGAACAATTTAAAGTCATCAAGTTCTGAGATTCAATTACCTGCAAATAAATAAAGATAACTTTGATTAATGAGAGGAAAATATAAAAACTATGTTTAAAAATTATTCTTAATTCAATTTAAAAGAATAAACATTTTCCTCGGTGTGAGAATTTTGATTCACAATGAGAAGTTAATATAAAAATGATTTTTTAAAATGATTCTTAATTCAATTTTAGAGAATCAAACTTTTTTTCTCGGTCAAGTAAGCTCGGAGTTTAAACAACAATGAGAGGAAAATATACAAACTATTTTTAAAAATTATTCTTAATTAAATGTAAAAGAATACAACATTTTTATCGGTCAAGTATGCTAAGCCACATTGCTAAACAATTTAAGCCACAATGCTAGGAAAATATAAAAATTTTTTTCAAAAAATATTCTTAATTCAATTTAAAATAATCAAACATCTTTCTTGATTCAATTTAAATGAATCAAACATTTTTCTCGGTCAAGTATGCTAAGAATTCTAAGCCACATTTAATAGCAAGCTAAGTTTGTGTAGGCCAAGCTAAATTGTCGCTGTGGCTGGCATAAATCATCATCAGACAGGCCCAACCCAAAAGCCACTTAACCTCCATTGCACATCTAACGACATCGCAGTTTGTTTTCCCGAGTTATCTGCAGTCGAACATGATTACGGACAAAATGTAAACATAAATTGAGCTTAAACATTCGCAAAACTTATTAAGCCTGACAAATGTGACAATTGACGAATTGACTATCGAGTAGCAGCTCGACGGGTTTCTGTCCGTCCGTCTGTGTGTGGTTTTGTAGTTTGGCCCGAAAGCTTTGCGGTTCGGTGGCTCTAATTGTATGTTCGTTTCGATGTGATGGCTTAAATGCAAAATTGGTTTACTGCTGCTTTGCAAATGCTTCGCAACGACATTAATTTACAGTTTGTCAATAGCCAAAGAACATGAAAACTCATTAAAACATGCTGCAGATAACACACAGACAAAAGCAACAAGAGACAAGCAATAACAGCCAGCAAAACAACAACAGGCTATAAGACGTGGCTATAATTCAGTTGCCAGCACCAAAGCATAAACACAACACACACACACACAGACACACACAGACGCACACAGCAACTAAAGAGAAACACACACAAAACGTGAGACAAACAACAATTTATTGACACTTTTAAACACTTGGCCAATTTTTATACCCTTTGTGGTGGCACATAAAAGAGGCATATGCATATTTATGTATGCGAAAAAGCAGTTTCGCAAAATGTCTAAAAATAAGTTTACTATCGATATTGAACTTACTATCGATTGACTCATCGAATTGAGTTGATAAATTAAATTAACATCAAAATGAAACTGTCATAATTTTTCTGAATTTCTTTACTAATGCAGTTTCGCAAATTTTCTCAAAATTATTTTACTATCGATACTCAATTTACTGTCGAATGGCTCATCTACATGAAGTTCTTATCAAATACAAACTGTCAAGATATCTAAAAATTCCATTACTAATGTTATCGACTCAGTGCAAAGTAATTGAACTGCTAATTTGATATCATTAACCATTAACTATCTAAAAAAAAATACCGATGAAATCATTAAATACTATCGATTGACTTACAGTACTTAGTAGTATTTTTTTAAACTACTTACGTTTAAAAAAGATAAATGAAATAAATTCCTTCGACTTTAAATCTAATTTTAAAAGGAACTATAAACTAAATTGCAATAAGTAAATATTATGGCAGAAATAATTATCTTTTGATACTTTAAATGCTAGAAACTATCAACTAAATTCGAATAATTAAATATACAGAAATAATCAATACTTAAGACTTTAAATGCAAGAATATGAACAACTATATCATAATAATTAAAATTTCTAGTTTCGATCACAAGTGTAAAGCAAATGTAGCTCCATAAATAGTTAGTTAAGGTGTGCAAAATAAATTGCTCAATGTTTCTCTTATCTTATCGATCTACATCTATCGATAAATTCTTCGTTTTCTTGTCTCTCTCTAGAGTTCACTAGGGTACGCTATTAACCATAATAATCTTTTGCAACGACTGTCGTCAGCTTATGGCAGACAAGAAAGAAGCAGGCGACACGTTTTTAAAAGTCGGCTGATGGATTGATGTGGCTTCGCGTGGCCGCAAAGTCCACATGTGTGAACTGCAAGCTGGCAAATGTTCTGCCAAGTGAGTCACCACCACCAATGTTGTCACACCCCTGCCTCAAATTCTCCCTCCTTTCCCTCCCAATAACTATATCACCCCCTCTCCACCTCTCGATAAATACGCGCTCAATGGGCGAATGAGCACAAAATTGAACCGCATGCAGCACGCAGCGAGGAAAGAAACTGAAACCAAAAAAAACAAGTAAGAAAGCTACAGTCGAGTGCACTCGACTGTGAGATACCCGCTACCCATTTTGAATAAAATAAATATATTTTGCGGTATTTTCTCAAAATATACCAAATATACTGCAAAAATACTAAAAATACCGAATGGTATATTTGGTATATCGACATAGTACCGTATTCAAAATATACCATAGACGGCACAATATACCAGATTGTCAGCCAAAGCAACTAAGTACGTAGGCATTTTTGCCCATACAAAATTATTTCTTTAATAACTTCGACAATTTTTATCTGATCGCAACCAAATTTTCAGAAATCATAAATACTATAGTTATTATTGTATATACCAAAATTCGGAACTCTAGCTTTTAAATTACGCTTGTTATTCGATTTTTTTGATTTGCGGGGGCGGAAGTGGGCGTGGCGAAAATTTGAAACAAACTTGATCTGCGTGCAAACATAACAAATGCTGTCGAAAAAAAATTATAGCTCTATCTCTTATAGTCTCTGAGATCCAGTGTTTCATACGGACAGACGGACAGACACACAGACGGACAGACGGACATGGCTATATCGTCTCGGCTGTTGACGCTGATCAAGAATATATATACTTTATAGGGTCGGAGATGCCTCCTTCTACCTGTTACATACACTTCCTGCCGGCACAAAGTTATAATACCCTTCTACCCTATGGGTAGCGGGTATAAAAATATAAGTGAAATAAAAACAACTATATTGTACACAGAGAGCGAGTGAGAGAAGCGAGCATTAAATGGAAGTGGCAACAAAACTGACAGAAGCTTCGTCCCTGAAAAATATCGATTTCGCTGTTTGTTGTCTTGGGCCCAACGACTTCTCTTCGCTTTGTGCTTGTTCCGAGTGTGTCGCCCCAACCAAGAAGAAGGCATTCACCTCATTTTCTGCACATGCGATACTACAAACTGGACAAGCAGCTGCCCAGCCTCAGTCACAGTCACAGTCAAAGTCCAAGTCTCAGTTTCCAATTGCTGCCACGCCTAATAGCCATAATGGGGCGTTGTCAGTTCAGAGCGAGAGAGTGAGACAGACAGGGAAAGATGAGACACAGATCATTGCATAATCAAGCATTATTGTATGGAGAGCTGCTGCCTGCTGTCTGACACTCTTCTCTTATCTTAATACGAATCCAACTGATGACTGATGATCAGCTGCTAGGATGGTAGTCAACTTTCCTTCTCAGCTTGCTTCATACGCATCTTTTCAATTGATCTGTTTGAATACTACTCCAAGTAAACCCATTAAATGCGGCACAAGATAAATGAAAGTTCCTGTCAAGGCTTGCGAACAAAAAAAAGAAGAGAATAATAAATAAGCAATAAGAAAAGAATGCGAAAAACGATCGATAATCGTTATGAATGCAACAGCAGATATAATTATTATAATTGCTATTGCAAAAGAAGATAGGATTTTTATAGAAAGGGAGTTTGAAATGTGGCAATCACATTCATCAAAGATTTTCGAATTAGTCTTAATCAAAAAGTGAGAAAAGAATGCGAAAAATCTATCAAATTATCTATAATTATTATAGTTAAATAAGTATACTTTTATCATTTTCGAGACAGATTTTAGAACAAATTTTAAGAACTTGTAGATTGCAATATAGAAACCTTTTTTATTTATTATTAATTTAGTTTGTCGGGAGCAGCAGACAGCGCATGTTAATGCAATGCTGTGACAGCGTCTGCCAGCAGCGCTGCATCTGCCGGCAGCGCTGTATGCTCGTTAGCGATCGCTTGCAGTTCGATCGGCTAATTGTTTGTCTCTCTTGCTTTGTCTTTCAATTGTAAAAACGCTTGTAATCGTGTCGGTGGCGAAACTTGTACCTACTCAAGTCACAGCCAAATTGTCTAAAGTGGTGGTTACATATACTTACATATGTACCATATAATAAACAATTAATTTGAACTTTGCGTGTTTTATTTATTAACAATAGACGTGCAAATAAAGCTACTAAAAAAGCTTAGTAGTGCAACATAGTTCTTACTTCGGTATTAATTTATTGTATTAATTTCTCAATTTCAGTTTAGAAACTTTTATCGATTATAATTAGGGAAATTTGATAGAAAGTTCTTTAATTCTAGGAATTTTTATAAATACTAATTATTTTTATAAATATCAGATTTGAAACCTTTGTTACATATGTTTTATAAAGAATGTTTAATTTTATTTATCGTATGTGATCTACAATTTTAGTATAATTCTAAAGGAGACGATTTATAAATTTTAGTTCATAAACTAACTAAATTCTAACTTATTATTTTTATTTGAACATTAATAAGCTAGTTCTCAACTGTGATATTTATTAAAAATTATCGTCAGTGATCATCTAACAGTTTTCTTTTTTATGAACTTCATAAATAAACTTTAGCATTCCGAAAAACATGTTCGTTGCACATAAAAAATCCCTCCATAACCATTCTAAGCTCGAACGACACACGATCCATTCTTGCACATTCCGTTTACCACCTTTCACTTGCTCTCAAGCAGCTCCACACTGATCATCTACTTGTTATCTCTCTAATCATCCTGTCAAGAACATTAACTACCTTTCGGAGTTTAGCTGGCATTCGCTACAAGCATAGAGTAGAGATCGGTTTGGAAGGATAATGATTATCAGTTAGCACATAATAACTGCAAAGTGGTCAAGTTGAAGAGTCATCCCCGAGGCACTTCGGTGATTAGCGGCATCATAAATTGTAGGCTTTATCTGTGCAGCATAATCTCCACGAGACTGTGTTTTTTTTTTTTTGCGACACACACAGCAACCAGAAACGAAACGAGACAACTAATATCACAAACAAAAAAAAAAAGAAAATGTTGCGTAACGGTTCTTCAGCCACCCAGCAGCTGAACAATTTTCCCAGCCAGCTCCCAGTTTTTCCCAACTCTTAAGAGCCATAAATGGCCAGCGCTAATTGCTTTGCTGTCCACAGAGTTATAGCTCTTAGTTTTTTGTTGTTTAGGTTGTTATTGTTGTTGCACTTGGGCACATTATCGTTAGGCGGACAATGTGCGCCTTTAGCACTGGTCACACAAATGCAAATATCAACTCAAGAGCGGCCTCTCAGATATGCGATAATTCCAGTGATTGCACAGAGAGAGAGAAAGAGAGAGAGAGACCTGAGACATCAAGAGTCCACAGTGTCCACAGGGGGAGGATTGGCAATCATCGATTGCTCTGTTGCTGTTGTTGCTTGATTGCCGGGATTGTTGATCGACCTGGGTTGGCCCTGAGATGCCGGCGGGCCAACACTTTTGGAAAGTCCACGCGATTGCATAAGTAGGACAACAAGGCGTTCCTCGTTCCTCGACAGCAACCTGCCTTCAGATTTGGGTTATGCGAGTTGTACACTTTCTTCTTCTGTTCAGGAAGCACACGCTTTTAATTTGTTCACTCCTCTCGAATAATTTATGAGCGCAGAACTTTTGATTTTATGGCACCGACGACGATTTGTGACCCATTTTACATGGCGTTCCATTCCATTCGCTTCACATTGGGTTCTCACGAGTGGGCGCATTTTAAAGATACAATTTAAATGTCAGAAAATGTCACAAAGATCGCAGCTATATGTGGCCGATTTTTATGTGCCACCCAACAATATGTTTCTAACCCGCCCACCGACAAAACTTCCACACTTGAATAAGTTGTGAACAAATGTGTCCCATTCTCAGCTTTTAGTTTTTTTGTTTCTTTCTTTGGAGCTGCTAAAAGCAACACGTTGAAAAATGCAATTAAATTCTTTTGAATCCAAAGTTGACTTTGTCTTTGTTTTGTTGTGTTTTTATGTTGCACCCATTGTGAATGATTTTCTGGGTGTGTCTTGAGTTTCTAGTGAATTGAATTGAGACATTAAAGTCTTGTGTAATTGAAATTGAAAAATTGAAAAGTGCTAAATTGCATTTCGGGCAGTCAAAACAAAGAATTAAGCTGAAACTTGTCACGGGGAGGTTAAAGTGCAAGAGCTTTGGATAATAAATATTCTTGAAATACGTTGAAAGATGAGATAATGTAAAACTCAATTGAAAATTGGATTTCATTTTAATTTTACCGAATTGTATTTGGATATTTTAATAGAACGCTTGTTTTGCGTCACTTTCACAAATCAAAATTGAAAGAAAGAATAATAAAGTGTGGCCAGACTTGACCTTTTAACTACTATTTTATGCAAAGTATGATTGATGTCTTAAAAGTATTCATATTGAGTATTCGTATTGTAGATAATTATGTTTTAATATAACGCTTCTTCTGCTCAACATTTAAATCACATTCATAAATCAAAATCAAAAGGGAGGGAATAATAAAATGTGACCAGACATTGATGTTTTAAATGTATTGATATTAATTGATATTATAGATATTGATGTTTTATAGAACGTTTCTTTTGTACAACACTCCCACCCCATTCATAAATCAAAATTATAAGAGAGAAAAGGGATAATAAAATGTGACCAGACTTCTCCTATTGAAAAATACCTTTTAGCTACTATTATATAATGGTATTTTGGTTTATCGAATAATATATAATGGTATATAAAGAAATAAAGTAAACGCTGTTAGAAAAAGTTTAACTGAATGTCAAACACATTAAATTCGAAAAATGAGTTATTATTGCATAGACCCCTCTACAAAATTCAATAAAATATCAAAAGGTTTACAATCAGTAATTGTCAACAAATAAAAAACTGTTGTAAAACATTCACAAGTCATAATTTTATCAATATTTTATATTTCTTCTCCACATCGTTTGCATATTGAAAGCAATTACAAATGTTTGGGCATCTAACTGATCTTTGTCCGTTGTTCGCGTCTAATGGATAATCCATTTCAATTGCCTGCCGCCTGCTTGCCACATGATTGAATGCCTCATTTAAACGATTTATGGGCTGTGAATGGCTGGTGAAAATTGTTTTTGTCTCTCGTTGATGTTTTTTGTTTAGTTTTTTTATTATTATTGTTATTATTTTTGTTAGTTGCTTGGCTTGCTGTTGTTTTGCCGGTCAATCCGTTAAAAGGATAATCACCAAACGGTCGCAGCAAGAAAAATGAATGTTGAACCCTCGCAGCGTTGCAACTTCAAACTTCAAGTTACATCAACCCCCTCCCCCCAATTCAACCCTCGATTCACACGTTCGCGCAATTTGTGGCATGCAAACTTTCACATGGCGGACAGGCAAATTAACAGCAACAACAACAACAAGCAGCTCTTGTTGCAACAGTAACAGCCCATATAAAGCGTCTTGGCTGCATTTACGACAAAACAAAATGCCCCAAAACACCCACAAACTATATAGACGCCACTAAGGTGGCCACCAACAAGGTCCACAGCCATAGCAAATGAAAGTGAAGTGAAGAATTGATGGACATGGTGTGTTGACTCCCAGCTCCAACTCCAACTCCAGTTAAAGCCCAGCTTAGGAGGCGTGCAACACATTCACATGACAAAGCAGGCAAACAAATGCGCAGAGTTTTAATTTATGATTCAGCTGGAGGAGCTGCTGCTGTGTGCATCGATTCGTCGATTACAATGCAGATAACTATCGAAGCGTAACGCCCTGTCGCCGTTTCCTCCAACTCTTAGCTATTGATTCTCCTACTGCTCCTACTCCTTCAGTTTCGCCTCCTTCGATTGCATCGATAAGACACAACCAGGTCGACATATGGCCAAGATCGGGGCGTTCGTTCATTTGTTATCGCTTTGTGGGTCTAATGCTGCCATCGTCGTCGCCGACGTCGTCGTCTGATTTGCTTAATTGCATAAATTTTTATTTGCTCGACTCGATGGTGCATGCGATATGCAAATGCCTAAGCCTAAGCCTAAGCAAGCGATACCCGCCACACAAAAAACAGCCCACGGCCAGCTGCCGAAAAAAAAAGCGAAAAGTCGCGCATTAAATCACACACAGAAATTGTAGCAGGAGCTAAAAGCTAAAAGCTGAGACTTGACTGCAGCACATCCACAAAATCCGAGACCCAGACCAAGACCAAGACCCAGACTTCATGACGTTGTCTCCTATGACGATGGCAGCCAGCAACGACTTTCGCTGCCTTGGAAATGCCCAAAAAAAAATGCATGAATAGCGGGCTGAAAAAAAAACAACAATCGAATTCGAGTAGCTGGCAAGTGAATACCCTAATTTTTATGACCAGAAATATCCAAATTAAATATATGTAATACCAAAAGCACTTATAAAGCACTGAATGTTGCCGGCAACTAAACTAAATTAACTAACTAACTAAATTAAATTTAATTTCGAAATGTAATAGAGATTTAATACTAATTTTGTATTATTATTAAACACATCAGCATTAACTTAATTTAATGCTACAGCCTCTAATATTAGCCTCTAATATAATAACTACATTGAATAATTGAATTTCAAAATATGATAGCTTAAAAAATGTTATTATTATCATTAAACACATCAGAATTAAGTTCAGTTATAGACTCTTAATATAATAACTGCATTTAAATTAACTTGGATGAATTTCATTTGAACATAAAAATTCAATAATCTGAGCACCATATTTTAAGTTTTAATAAAATTGATTACTTTAAATTTCACTAAATCATAAAAGCTTTAATCAGAGCAAACTATTTTAGATTTTAAAATAGATTATTTTGAACATAAAAATTATTCAATCATAACATCATATTTTAACTTTTAATAAAATTTATTATTTCGAATTTCTTTTGAACATAAAAATTCGTTAATCAGATCACCATATTTTACTATAAATAAAAATTGATTATTTTGAATTTTATTCGAACATACAAATTCTTTAATAGACAGATTATTATTCGAACATACAAATTCTTTAATAAACAGATTATTATTATTATTTTCATCCCCAACTTCATGGTCATACCCCTTTTTCTGAATCACATATTTACGTGGTATAAATAAATGCAAAAACATAACTAAATCGCTGCTTAAACCTGCACATAAGTAAATTCTTCATAGCGTGTGAATAACAACAACCCAAAAACAATAACCATAACAAAACAAATACAGCAGCTGAGCATTAGACTCAATTTTTTTCAAGCTTTTCAGTTGATTCAAATAAATAAATAAAAGAAAAACTGACAGTCAGCTTTTGGTAATCGCATTGCATCCTACAAATATTCGTGTGGGAATTCAAAAAATTTGCAAGTTGGCCACGGAGCAGGGCCAATGTTTTCTTTATTTTTTTGTCTTTTGTCGGCCTCTCAAAGGTCATTTATTTGGACTTTTACTTTTGCGTTGTAGTATTGATTATATGAGAGGATTTTAGTTTGATAGCAAGTTACTTTTAAATTGAATTATTTTTAAACTATTTTGATTTATACTTTTGTTTCGAATAAAGATTTTTAGCAAGGATTTAAGTTTGATATCCGATTTTGGTTTTATATTATATTTTATTATTGCAACATACTTTAAATTAGGAGATTTGAAAACGAAAAGTCTATTGATGAAAAAGATTTTAAATTTTTTTTATTATTCTCATTTATTTGTATGAGTTGTACTAAAGATTTTTTTTATCGACGACTTTTATTTACTATTCGAGATGGTTCAAAAAAATATTGTACTAAATAAAGGTACATCAACATGGAAATAGTTGTAAACTAAAAAACTATTGATGAATATAATTTTAAAAATGTATTATTATTATTTAAGATTTTTACCGATGGTTTTTATTTAAGAAAAAAAAACCTTTTTTGGTGGCATGAAAATATTTGTATACTAAAATTCTATTGATGAACAGCGGATAATATTTTGTTTTTATGATTATACCTTACTTGAATTTTTTCGTTTGCTTTTGTCAAACGATTTTTTGGTTTGATTAATAAAATATATTATTACAACAAGTTATACAAAAATGGAATTATTTGTCTACTAACGATTAACAAGTTTTTTCCTTATGACAACCCATGGTTTTTTTTTAATTTTTAATAGCGTTTCTTCCTTCCGGTGAACTTTGCATATTTCACTTCAACTTTATTAATACCTCAACTGCACATCCATTAGCACTTCCTTATTAAATTTCTCAATATTCCCGCACTTGCCAAGTGCTGAGCTGACACCTTCCAAGTGTAACGGAGAAATTTTGAATAATTTGTGAGCTCATTAAATGAATTCTCGATGCCATGAATACCAATTCCAGCTTCAACAATTTACTGCAACTCATTGCCAGAGTCTCCTCCACAGTCCCCTCTGCACGATGGAAATTCCAAGGCATCCGTTATGCGCTTTATTCCCGAGGAATGCGACCGTAAATCATAACTCATAATAAAGACTCCGCTGAGACTTATCGCTGTGGTAGTATCTTGGGTTCCCCCTTTTGGTGAACTTCATGCTTAAAGTTTATCTGCAATTTCTTTGGCGCACTCGAAAAACTATTTTTAAAATCTCCGCCAACAAGAAAAACAAGAACTTGTACATTACAACTTCAGAGAAGAAGACGCCGCCTTATCTCGAAGCAACGAAATTTTGTGTGTGGTAGAGACCAAAGAGCAGAGCAGCAATTAAAAGCAGCAACAGCAGAAACAAGTCAAGAGAGCAATGGAGAGAAGAATATGAAGTAGAAAATGAAAATGATCGTCAATTCGTGTGGCCCTCCTCTCATATAGTATAGTATAAATTGAGCAACCGAAGTTGATAATCAAAATGGATCACTGCGCGTGTTCTCAAGCTATTCATAGTTCTCTTCCCTTCTCGTGTTTGTGATGGAAGGGCTTTTGGATTTATTTTTAGCATTCGCTGCAGTTTTGCTTTGAAATGTATCTACAAGATGCAGCAGCCAGTCAAATGCCAGACCCAGCCCTATTCTAGCCAGTCTGTCAGTGACAGCAGCGTGCAACTAATTCAAGAAAAATAAAGACGCATATTCCCTGCTAGACACATTCCCAGATACACCAAAAATAGTTGCACATTCTAAAGATAAAGCATTGAAAAATGCAAGTGTCGCATCCAAATGCATTTGGCTTGGCGCATTTCCAGTTGAAATGCATTTGCGGCATGTATCTATGCCTAGTTGCAAGCGAGTATCTTGCAGATACATACTCCTTAACAGCTGAACACTTGAGTTTTATTAATGACGTCGATTAAAGCTGCCACAAAAACGTAAAGGCAATGCACACAAACACATTTCTACGCTAATTGCAACTATTTTTAAGCAACAAACATTCGACAAACTTTTCGCAACAAACGTGGCGGCGTGTCCCAAATAGTTTTGCGTCTGCATTTGACAATGCCAATGTTTACTTTTTTCTCTCTTCTTTTTTGGGGGGATAACTTAAATGCCTGACCCCAAAAAAAATCTCTGTCTTGGGAATTGACCATCGAAAATGTGCGAGTTGTCGTGTTAGTCACACAATTATAACTATATATGGCTAACGAGTTGACAAAAAAAAAAAGGTGTCATAAAATAGGCATTTTACGCAAGTAAAAGCAACAAACTTCATAGCATATTTTTCTATTTATAATACTCAATGAAAAGCGTCAAGTTACCACAGATAACATTGAAGTATCTTATTAGTAAACAAAGCACGTTCAATTAGCATTTTTTGCAGTTCCTTTTGAGCTGTGACAACACCTTTGAAATATGTCAACGTTTAACAACTTAAGAACCAAGTTAAAAGCATTCCATTAGGCTTATAAACGTTTCATTTTGCAGCACAACAAAAAAAAAACAACAAAAACTAAGCAGATTATTTAATAAAGTAATCATAAAACAAAAGCAACAATAATAATATAATTTAGAATGCGTTCGTGAATTATGCAAAACTATTTAGACAACAACAACAAAATCGTCAGAGCATTAAAAATGCGAATGAGAGTGCTAAGAGGAAACGGAAAAAATTACTAACCGGTTTGAAATTAGTTTGATTTCGTATACTTTAACCATTTCAAGGTTAATTTCGTATGCAAAAGGCAGCAAATGTTGACAGAAGCATTATAAATATATTGAGTCTGAAGTCTGAAGTTTGAGTCTGCGATTCTCCTCGGGTGGAGCGCATAATAAATTCCGACTTTGGTCAGCCAATTGGCATATATAATCGATTATCGGCTATGCAACAGTTGACACAATTTATGGGCGTGGCACAGTGCCTGTTTTTGCTAACGCCTTTTTGACCTCTTGAAACTAAAAACAAGTAAGAAAGCTGCAGTCGAGTGTGCTCGACTAACAGATACCCACTTAGCATATTCAATAACACCATATTCTAAAAATATATCACAAAAATACTAGAATATACCGAATGAAATATTTGGTATATTCTAAAATATACCACAAAAATACTATAATATACCGAATGAAATATTTGGCATATTCTAAAATATACTACAAAAAATACTAGGATATACCGAATGGAATATTTGGTATATTAATATACCACAATATTCAAAATATACCATATCGCACAAAATATACCAGCACAGTGCTATTTCTTACTAATTCCTTTTTAACCTCCTACAATTTAAAACAAATAAGCTGCAATATACCAAATTAATATACCACAAAAATACTAAATGATATCTAAGGGTATATTTAGTATTTCTTAAAATATTCTAAATTGCTACACCGCAAAAAATACTAAAATAAACCGAAGACTATATTTGGTATATCGAATTAGTACTACATTCAAAATATACCACAGAGTACAAAATATACCAACACATCGTTTGCTTTTGCTAACACCTTTTTAACCTCCCGCAACTGAAAAACACGCAATCAGTGAAATTTACAAGCAACGCCCGTAAGTTGCAAGTGTAATTTTATCAGCGCCGATCAACAAAACGACTACGAAATACACTAACTTAAAGAAGAGAAACTCAATCTTTGTTTAACCAAAAATACAATTAATCTTGGCAACACTTGACACGGAAATCCATTTATTTTATAGATTTATGTTAAAAGATACGCATATAAAATAAAACAAGCAAATTGACAGAATAAATAACGAGAAAAGAAGCTGATTTATAAGATGAACCTATTGTTATTTTTTACTTTATTCTTTTATCATAAATTAAATGTAAACATCAAGAAATCTTCTGTAAACATTAAATTAATTTTTATGCTAATGTTAATAGCACCTTTGTTAATAAGAATGTTTATAAATTATGCTGTACTATTATTACAATATTATTTTTAGCAGGCAAGCATTCATTTTTCCATTAGAATAACAAATTGCATGACAAATTAAAAGCAAGCAAGAAAAGCTAAGAAAAAACTGGCAAGATTAAAACAACAACAACAGCTTGTTGTTTGTGCGTGCAAGAAAAGCTGAAAAGCGATGCGGAAATGCAGATAAAACCTTTGGGAAATTAATGAGCTGCAAACAATGCGGACATTGTTAAGACGCTAACAAAGTTGGAGGCGTCAAAGGAGGAGGAGGAGTGGAGGAGGGGGAGATGCAGGCGATGGGGGCGGAGTCTACACAATTTTTTGACACAAAATGCCAGGGAGCAGCAGCAGCAGCACCTACAACAACATCGACAACAACAACAGCTACAACATTAAGTTTTAGCTAAAATAACTATAGGAAAAAGTCCCTCAAGGAGAAAAAAGCTATGTGCGATGGAAAAGTCATCAAAGAAAAGTAAAAGTTGAACCCACAAATTCATTTTCAAATGCAGTAATGATGATTATGATGAAGTTTAATGTTGCTAATAATGATATCGCCGACATCAATCAAATGGCAAAAGCGAAACGCATCCAAAAGCAATCAAAACAAAACAACGGAAAATGTGTGAAAAAACACTGAAAGAGAGCTGCAAGGAGGGGGGAATGCAGATTGATCATTTTCCAAAGCTTCAAAAAGGTGGGTCAAATATTGCGCCACCGCAACACAACACAGCACAACACAACTAAACGGTTCGCTTTTCATTTTACACCTTCCACGAAAATCAAAAAATAAAAAACGAAGCAAGCAAGCAAATGTTTTTCCCGCAGTGCCAAACGTTGTAAACAAATCAAAAAGGAGGTCAACTATATTGGCACACAGATCGGGACAACAACGAGAGTTGTTGTTGTTGTTTGTGTTGTGATTGTTGTAAGTGGCAAAAGATATTGCTGACTTGTCGATAATTGCAAAATTCTTAAGTGCTTCCATTTGCCAAACGAGCTAAAGTGGGCGGAGGGCAGGTTTACAGTTGCTGTTGTAGTAAAGTATTTTCCTTTACAATTTCCCCGAATGAAAATCGTTTGATGGATGTAAACAAAATGCGCTTTGCGCAATTGAAATAGAAATAAGAAGCAAACAAAGTGGATTCTACTGAGTGCTGATGGACTATTTTTGGTATTTACTCTGAGGTAAATGTTGCGGAATTCATTTGCTGTCTGGATTTATACAGTTAGTGGAATAGAATCTAAATGGACGATGATGAGTCATGCTTGGATGCGATCTCCAGCCAAGCAATTGAAGCAACGGATCGAACAATTATCATAAAAAAAAATATAAGATACATGTATACAACAAGTGTATAAAGCTGTAAATAAGAACGAAGCAGAGAATCGTTAAGAGAAGTTCGCTGAATAAAAATGTGTGCGATGAGTTCATGCTGAGAAAAAAACTAGTTTAGAAAGGTTAAATATGGAATATGGAATGCATTCACAATTTATACAGTAAATGTTCAAATGAACATCAAATATTTCTACTACAACAATTATCATCAATCAACAATGCAATTTTATGCGACTTTCAATTCAACAATAAATAAAAAAATGTACAGAATTTATAGACTCAATCATCATCAATCACTTGTGTGCAACTTAATGACTAGAATTTTAAATTCTAGATTCTGATTCATAATCTCTAATTTCATTTATGTCCAAAACAGTGAAGTCATCTGATATTCAAAATACAAAAGGATTAAGTTCTGTTCGAAAATTCTTTTGCCGCTTTTATAGTCCCGCTTTCAATTATTATTTTTCCCCCACTTTCCCGAGATCAGCTTATGGTAATCAACTGACCTAATTTGAATATTCTCAAGCCTCATTCTCTGGCCACAGTTTTCCTCGTCATCCATCTATTTACTTATCAAGTCATGCAGTTCTTACGTGTCATCTTTCCGCTTTCTCAACAATTATGATACGTTTGTACATCAACATTAAAAGAGAACAGAAACAGATCAAACAGATTGGTTCATCCAATAACAAATGCCACTTGCAATTAGAGTTGTTTTCAAGACATTACCACTTCCTGTTGCCATAAATTCAATTAATGATTATAAGAGACTACACTTTTATAGCGTAGCTGATGAGTTCGATTGGCTTTCACAGTCTTGGTGAAGCTGAGACCAAAACAGGTGTCTCCCACGCCCGTCGAAGATGAGAAAAGTTAAGCGTCTTGCCGCCTAAACTCGTTAATTTTTTGAGCAATTTTGTGTAATAGCTTTTTGGCCTAAACTCTTTCGAGCACCGCACAGCTAATGAGCCATTAACACGCTTATCGGCCACATCCAAAAACTCGAAGTCTGAGTGCACTCAGAGGGAGGGAGGGGGCGGAGAAGTTGAAATTGGCCACGCACATGACATGGACCCAAAAGTGAAGTTATGACTCCTCATGGCCTCTTGACTGGTTGCTTCCTTGGCACGTGAGCGGGCATTTTTACTCAGTTTTAGGGTCAACTGCGAAAATAATATGAATTTCCTCAATTAGATTTTCGCAAAACCACGATCCAAGCAAACGAAACCAAATGCAAATCGCATTAAGACGCGCTTTTAATCAGCTCTAAGGCATCGCCTTCCTTCTCCCTCTCCTAAAATGTAGCTTTATGTCTCAGCATGCAGAGTTGAAGCTTTTTGCAATATTGCAATTGTTTTTGTTGCTGCTGCTGGCGGGAAAACGTTAAAAGTCGAAATCGCCGTAAACGTAAACGAATCTCTTGTCTGCTGGGTCAGCGGGTCAAATGCGAGGCGCCCATTGAAAGTTCCGTAAAGCCAAAGCCAAAAGCAACTACAGCAATAATAATACAACAATAACTACAGTCATTGTAGCCACAGTTGAACAATGTGTGGCGGCGATCAATGAAATAAGTATTAACAAAAATATATATGTTTGTATGTAAAGGGCATTAAGAAACGAAAAAGATTCTTTTTGGATGGCAAGATCACGACGAAGAGCGGGCAATAAACGAGCGAAACACTTACACTCAAGTGTCACCCTCTGGCAACTCTTGTTGTTGGTGGCAGCAACAACAAAAATAAACAACACCAAATCGAAGCACAGCTGGAAAAAGAAACCAGCGATAACCTCAGCAGGATCGATCCATATATGTAGTATATATAAACTGAAGTGTGTGTGAACTGATGTGGGTGAAAGCAGATTGAGTGAGGGAACAGAGAACTTAATTTCAATGAAATATGTTGTGTACACACTTCGGATGCCATTATCCACTGTCAAAATAAACGAATGAGATTCTAAGAGAATATACAAAATAAATATACAAATTCTGTATTCTAATATACAGCTGTAAACTTTGAAATAGCTAGCGAAAGTACATTTTATGGCGAATCTTAATCTAATATGTATTTTACTGGCAAAATTCAGTTTATTTGCTATAAATAGTTTAACTTAAATGTAAATAAATAAATAAATAATAATAAATAATATTAAATATAGATTTAGAAAATTTACAAAATATTGTCAAACTCTAATCTATAATGTTGAATTAAAGATAATTGCCCAAAAATACCAAATGCAGTATATTTCCGTTAACTTTTTAATTTAAATGCATTGCAGATAAATTAACATGTTTGATTATTCAATAATGCAGTTCATTTGCTTTACATCTTGTAATTTCAATGCATTGCATATAAATGCAAATGGTAAAATGCAATTTTTAATTCTAAATATTTTTATTTAAATTCACATTTATTTTATAAAGCACTTATTGTACAAAGCAATAAATCGTTTAACTTAAATGCATTCCATACAAATTTATATACTCGCATATTTCGGATAACTGCAACATTTTTAAGGCATACAATTTTAATTGTATATGTAATTCTTAAAGTGCAGTTTTAACTTAAATGCATTGCATATAAGTGCACATTTCGGATAATTGCATAGTTTTTGAGGCATCAAATATTCAATTTGCGCCATTTATTTGACTTAGCAACTGCAGTAATTATCTACATTTCACTGCATTTAAAAATATCCAAGCAGTCACACATTTTATGACCGCTCAATTAATAATTCACTGATATTGTTATCACCAAACGACGGTAAATATGAGATAAGAATTTTAAATTTCATGTGAAAGCAAATTAGCGACTGTTCAAAATCACTTTCTTTGCATAACTCAATTAATTTTTAGTTTATCAAACTGCATTCACTTGAAACACATTTCATCTGTCACGTGTCCTTTCGCATTTCGCTTTCCACTACATTTCATTAATATTTTATTACTTTGCATTTTCCATCAATCGCTTCATTTGCTTTGTGGCCCACACTGCTGATAGCAATCGATAGACAGATAGATAAATAAAGTGCAGCCCACGCACAACAACAACTACAGCAACAATAACTGCGACTGCTACACAGCAATAACAACTACACCGCCTGCTGTCATTGCACAGTTATGCACACATACACATGCACATGCATAAGTGTGTGTGTGTGTGTGAGAGTGCGAGAGAGCCAACGAATACGAATATTATCGCAGTCGGCGGTCGGGCAAACTCAAAGTTATTACGAAATCGCAATCGAAACATAACGGTAGATAGCAAAAGCAATATATGTATGTAAAAGTGTGTGTAAGTATGAGAGAGTAGGCACAATGAAATTGAAACACAAATAGAGCAAAGCCAGCAAAACGCAACACTAAAATTTATTGAACGCATTCAGCAATCAACAGCTCCCATTGATAATACAAATGGAAATAAATTTAGAAATAACAACCGGTGTGTTTTGCAAATTGCGCAATAATTCATATAAGA
This sequence comes from Drosophila albomicans, assembly GCF_009650485.2. NCBI lineage: Eukaryota > Metazoa > Arthropoda > Insecta > Diptera > Drosophilidae > Drosophila > Drosophila albomicans. The sequence goes on along the minus strand of NC_047629.2, from coordinate 42,051,218 downwards.
TTTATCAAATTCACTTGATTTCTGATTGGACCAAACAACAAAGGTAACCCGAAGTTTGCCAGCTGAATGCTTCCATTTAAGTTTACGATGCAGTGCAAAGCGCAGCGTCGACTGAGGCAGAAGCAGCGCGCTGCCCAAGCGAATATCAAGACAATGGAGTAAAGCACAAAACAAGCGAATAAGCGTAACTGGCAAACTGGGCAGCAGCAGTCAGAACAAAACTTGGCCGCAAAATAGAAAAGAAAAGCCAAAGAACCAAATGCCAGAGAAAAGAGTAGCAAGCAAAACTACACACAAACTCTCTCACACACACACTCGGATATTCACATACACGCATGCACACAACAACAAGTAAATGAAGTTCTTTTTTCTGCAGTTGAAACGAAGAGAGCAAGCGAGCGAGCAGCAGCTACATTAAATTTCATTGCTCGTTGTTTCTCTCACTCTCAATAAATTCTTTTTTAGCACTTGTTCGTTTTTCTTACCTTTTTTCGTAGTTTTGTTGATTTTTTTAGCAGCAATTCAAAATGATTTTATCCCACAAAAAACACGAGTTGTTGTTTAATAACGTAGACAAAATAAAAACGGCAGCGACGCATGCGCAACTTGCAAATGCAAATTCAAATTGGAATTTGTACCCCATACATGTGTAATCGCAAAATCAAATGCAAAGCAAACGCAAACGATGGTCTGCTTCTTCTTCTTATTCCTCCTCTTTGCGTTTTTTCTGCTTCACACACGACGAGCGAGCAAATTTGTCGCCCTCACTCACACAGATACACGCACTGCATTCGCTGTCGGTTTTCTGCATTTGTATGTGTGCGTACAAGTTGCTTGCCGCTCCGTTTGTTATTATTCCAGCGATTTTAGCACTTTAAACAAACTTGCAATTTGTTATTTGAATACAGGCATTTGTTTAGATTGCTTCTTTTGCGGCACTTTGATTTTCTTCTTAATGCACATGCACTTCATCGACACTTATACAAACACACACTCTCACGTTTACGCGTACACGAACGAGAATGACTCCGACATACACATACGAGTGCAAGTATAAAAACGGTTAGCAATTGCTGCGCTTTGTGTTTCATCAACGATTTTTAAAGAAATATAAATTATATTGCTGGCAAACACTTGATCAATTGTTGCTTTATACGCACAATAAAAACATTTAACACTTTTATTTACTTTTTTTGGCACACGCGGCGGCCATTTGTTTGAAAATACAACAACACAGCGACGCGAGACGTCCGCACGCGACCAACCCGCTGAATGTTGTTTTTGTTTATGGTCAAATTAGGGATGTACTACCGCATAAAGTGTGACCGTGGGTAGCAATTCATAATGTGATATTTTACTTACACAAATATACCAAAATTGAATCTAGTTATTAAACGTTATTTTTAAATATTTTAAACAGTCGTTAATTCCGCAAGCTTAACATTTTTTAATTCTCTAGGTATATGTTTTAAATGCATAATAAACAAAATGGGAGTTAAAACAACCGAAAACAATAGCGTCCGGATTATGTTTAGTATTTTATATTGTGTAAAGGGTCACACCTCACAGCTTAATTTATTTCCTATATTTTAAACAGATAAATAATTTTTGAATAAATTAATATAAATAAAGCTTAAAGATAATTATTTTGAAATACAAGTAAAAAGCAATCTTCAGAAAGCTGTTAATTTTCAAAGTGCAAATGCAAGCTGTTAAAAACCAATGTCGACCGTTAAAACCATTGGCAATAACATAGCAACACTGCTAACGCAAAAATGAGCCGCTGTTAAATAGTAGTTTATCGATAAATGGTTGTTGCAATGAGTAATCGTGACACTGAACTGTAACTTCTAACAAAAACAAGAAAGAATTTGTTGTAGCTGCTGCAATTTTTCCAGTTTTAATCGTTTACACTTGGAATTTCTGCACTCAGCATGTCGCGTCGCAGTCAGGACATTCCCATACGGCCACGATACGGATACACGGACGAAGCGGAAGGAGAAGAAGCCGCCACCAACCACAACAAGATGCCACAACAAAGAAACAATTGTGGAACGCCCGCATCCTACTCGGAGATTCCCTTCCTGGCACAATACGCAGGTCCTGTGCCGGATCATGTGCTCCAGGATATTACCCCAACGGCGAAGAAAGTGCCACCACTGGGTAGCGGCAACGAGAGCTATGTGAATCTAGACTCGGGTGACGATGACAACGATGATGATGACGACGATGAGGACGAGGACGAGGAGCCGAGCAACAGCAACTCCAAGGACAGCTCCGGTGAGCTGAGCAAACCCTCAAGTCGCCCAAAGTCATTGCAATCCAGTGAGTTGAACATTGAATCCTCTAAAGCCTTTTTTATCATTCTAATCCTTGCCAGCATTTCCCTATGAACTGGAGGGCGAAGGTGCCACCAGCAGCACGGGCGCTATGCATCACTTTGTGGCACACAATCTGGAGTCCAAGTTGCGTGCCGCCACCGACAATTCAAACTTGAACTCAGAGCACACAACGCCATCGACATCAACGGCGCCCATCTCGAGATTTCTGCAATCGCGTCACGTGCCCGAGGTGGATGGCAATGTGCTAAGCGACATTGAGCTGGAGGCCCAATATTTGGCCACATCGGTGGATAATCTCGTAGAGAATCTCGGCAATCTCTTGCACTCGATCTCCTCCATTACCGCAGATAACGTTGAAGTTCACAAGAATTCGGTAAAGAAGCTAACGGATGCTCTCGATGCCAATATAAAGTGTCAGTATCAGTTGCTGGCCAAGACCGAGGAGATCACCAAGTCGATGAAACCCACCGAGCAGCTTAGTCAACGCATGTAAGTAGTGTAAAAAAACATTAAAAGTGCATTTAACTATTTGAATTATCAATTTTAGACGCGAGATAAAACGGCTGGTGGACATGCTGGACAGCACAATGTAGGAGGAAGCCGGCAGCGGAGCGTGGACTTCTCTGCTGCACTTCATCAGCTGCAATTTGACTCGGCCATGGAATTCGAATTTGGAGGTTCGCCATGTGCTTTTCTTTAGAGCATTCCATTCCAATGTTTTGCTGCACACACTTCTAGTCATATTTTTATGTATATTCAATTCTTGTTAATTTATTAGACTTAATAATTAAATCAAATTACCTTAAACTACATCATTGTTATTAAAATTTAAACTGCGCGCTTCATTTCGGTTGTCGATAACAATATAACTTACCATATCGATTGTTGTCTCTTCCGGCATATCGATGTGTGGACAGCAGTGTGACCCTCACCTTATTTATTATTGTTTTTAACGTATATCTAATTACTTTAAAGAGTATATTGGCTTCATAAGTTTTTAACATTTTTAAATTGTTTTTTGAACATTGAAATAAAAAAGCGTTTATATGAGTTTTCTGTTGCTGTATTAAAATATTTTCTAACAAGTCTGTTTGCCTATTTGGTATATTTTTGGTATACTTTGGCAACCTTAAATAGCATGTTTTGAAAATACCGTTTGCGGTCACCCTAGCCACTCGCCAACAGTCTACTAAAAACGCTCGAACAACGCGGACGGAAAGTCGCTCGTTCTTCCCGGGCTCGTGTAAAAAGAAAAAAAGTGAGAAAAATTTTTGATTGTGATTCATGCGTGCGTGTGTGCGTGCGTATACGTGAGCGTGAGTGAAACAGAGCGAGCGAGCGAAACATGGCGAGTGTTTTAATAACGCAAATTCAATTACACTTTCTATAATTCAAATTCTGTTTCCCATTTGTTGTAATGCGGCCAAGAAGTGTTTACGCGCAGTGTGAATGCTTTTATACCCTTTAATTTCCTCTCGCATCCCTCGAAACAACATCATCAAAATAAATGAAAAGTAAGCACAAATACACTTGCATATATGCCATAATAAAACCTATGCATGTATATTGAGTAACTGTGCATGTGTGTGCGTGTATGAGCGCGCGTGTGCCAATGTGTGTGTGTGTTTGAGTGCGATTTCGTTGTGGTTGTTGTTGCTGTTGCTGCTACTGCGCTCTATTCAAGTGGCAACAACATGAAGAAGAAGCAGCAACTCGAGAGAAACTCAAAATGAATTGAAAACGATGAACTCAAAGTAGCGCACGTAGCTACGTGTGTGCGAGTGAGAGAGTACGAGTGCGAGAGCATGTAAACGAGCGAATTTTTACACGTTTTCAATTGCATATTTAACTTGCTTTTTGGCAATAAGTTTAATTGTTCATATCCAAGGGTGTGTGTGTGTGCATATGTGTGCGTGTGTGAAATATGTCTGTGTATGTGCCAGCTGCAGTTTTGCTGGTAATTACATTACACACAAAACACCCCGCTTTTACCCTCGCGTGTACACAATTCAATTTTCACTCGGTTTCTGTTTTCTAATTTGCCTCTTTTTGTATTTTGATTATATTTTTGTCAAACCTTTGCTGGGGGCTTCCTTCCATATGCTGGCAAATGCGGGCTTCTTCCTTGTGCCTCCTCATTTCTCTGTTTTGCGGTGACATTTCTCAGTCTTCCTTCTCGTTTCCTCCCACCACTTTTCTGTGGTCGCCATTCTAATGAAATTCCAGACAACATTCATTCACATTTATGATGGCTGTCATCGTCTTGTTGTTGTTCTCGTCGTTTCGCTGTTGTTCTCTCGCAAGACGTGCGCGCGTATGTGTGTGTGTGAGTGAGTGTGTTTGTAGGATCCTTCCTGCTGAGCTCGCTGCTGCCGTCATCAACAATATTATCAAAGAAATGCCGACAGCGTCGCCGGTGCGCGACGTCGACTGCACAATAGCGAGAGAGAGAGAGAGAGCACAACTGAGTGAGAGAGCGAACGCACTCAAGAGAGAGAGCGCGCGCTCTTGTTGTTGGGTCATTCATGCAAAGGATACTGAAAACAATTTGCTGTTGGTGGCGCTGACGTCGGCGTCGACAGCGCTGTCGCTGCCTTGGGGGATTTTACACAATTTGATGTAAAAGAAGATTTATTTAAATTGTTGCACAACTTTAATGTATTCGACATGTTGTGGCTTCTTCTCCCTCTTCTTATGTTGCTTCTGCTTCTTCTTCGTCGTCTTGCTGCTAATAAGCATAGGAAGCACTACATGACTCTGCCCCCTCCCACCCTCTACACCCCTCACTTGTCAATTAGTCGTCAAAAAAGGGGACAACACGAAGTTGACAGCGACGCCTGCTTCACATGTCTAGAGCAGGGTGGGAGGGAGGCGTGGGAGGGAGGAGAACGGTTAACTCAAAGTGAATTTCAAGGAACCGCAAGCTGGCAACCGACAGTCGACAGCTGTTAGAAACTGGCCAATGAGATTACAACTTGGCTTCCAGCAATATGGTAGATGGATAGGGGCTAGGGGATGGGGGAAAGGGGAGGAGGGGGCGTTTATTGGCCCACTAATTGAGAAGCAGGCTGGTGTTGACAACGCTTCTAACTGGTTCAAAGTGGTTACAACTTTGTCTTAGGCTCGCGTAGATCAGATAAGATTTCAACTTGATTAGGCTTAAACTCGAGACGTGGCCAAGATTTGGCTGCCAATTGGTTTAGCTGACATTCCCGTAGGCCAGGTTAATATAGTTAGTTGTCTTTAAACTTGTCAATCCTACAGCAAATTTACTAAAGTGTAGTTCTTCATATATGCGAAATATACTCCATATAGTATAATAAACAGAGATGCATTTAAATGAAATAGCTACAGTAGGATTTCAAATATTATTTAAAGTACAGATAATATAGAAATCATTTCGTATTTTCCTGTAGCATAAGTTCTTCATCTTATTTATAGTAAGATCACATTAATATTATTTCGAATAAGTCTGTAGTAATTTATTTTAAATATATATATGTTTATAGTCATGCTTGAAGATTAAAATTTACTTTATTAGTATTATCTAAAATATGTATAGTTGCAATATTGATGCGAATGATGTTTAAAACTTTTCTATAGTAAATTTACATTAAAGACAGTTACATTATCGAAAACTAATATAGATATAATATTTTATATCATACTCAAAGTAGTTTGATGAACATAATATAACAGATATTAGCAACTATATCTATCTGTATTTCTTTTAAGATGTGTGGCGAGCATTATACAAATATTGATTCAGAAGATTCAGTTATTCAGAAACATTTGTGCTTGTCGAAATTCATTGGTTAGTAATCTAAAATAGTTTCTTTGCACCTCAGATACTTTTCAATCTATGTTTTCTATGAAATATCAATCGTAATCTGTATACCAAATCTTTCGATATAAAAATCTGTATCTTTCAGTAACTATTTTTATACAATTATAGCTGACTAATTTTACTTTGGTACCACAAAGTGTGCAATATAATGTGCAACCAATCTTTATCGCTATATATGATATCATAAAGATATCATTTTATTATGACAGTCTTCGTTCTGCGATTGTGTTTGATATAGTATAATAGTATATTAATCATTGCTGGAATGCCCCGATATAGTATATTTAGTATAAAATTTATACTATATCTATATTATACATTCTTATTCCAATCAGCATAACTTTTTTATAGTATCGAATAACAAGTTTCGCTTGAAATGTATTTTTCTTGTTATTAAAGAGAACCCCCAAAAAATATTCCAACTGTAATGTGTATAATTTACCCTTTGCTTATCGGAAATAGAATCTTTATTATTATTGCGAAACCCCTAAGGTAAAGCTTTTTTTATAACAAGTCTATTTTTAGGTATTTTTCGCCTTAATATTGTTTTTTCCCCTATTTTTCGATTAACATCTCAAGTGGAGAATTTCAAGAAATGTAATAAATATAGTGTTTTGTGAGTTTTTGTTTTTTTCTTTTCTGTGCTGGCATTTCTATTAGCACGATAAGCTTTAACCGCATATTAAAAAACGATTGCAAGTCCTTTGGCACACACACACACTCATACATATGGCTGCATATGTTGGCCATATGCTTGGCCCACAGTCGCCTCGCTGTTTTCTAGCCTGGCTCAAACCCTCGAAACGTCTTTTGAAAACTGTAACTGTGCCATTTTGTGAGCTAAAAATACGAATGCAAGTGTGTGTATGTGTGTGTGTGTGTGTTAGTCAGCATTCTATCTTTGTGTGCGTGTCAAATTAAGTCTGCCCACAAAACGCAAGTTGCGTCGGACTCTCGACCTACCCTCACTTTTCTGTGTGGCACCCGCCGCCTCCCCACAAAACATTCATATGGAACCACAGTTGCCCCTCCCCCCTTTCCTCCCCTCTTTAGGCTAAACTTTCGCGTTGATTGTGCAAAAGAAACTATTTCTGACGCGCTCGTAATCCACTCGCCGAACTGCGAAACTACGCAAATCCTTACGTGTCTGTTGAAATAAGCAGGCAACCCCCTCCCCCCTATCACCCTTCCTCTTTTCACCCCCCTGGGGGGTTGCCCAAGGTGGCTCGCGCCCACGTCAGCAAAAAAACAAAAAAAAAGCGACGATGATTTCGCGAGTCCCCCGGGCAGAGCCTGTGAAAGAGCGTCAAAGAGGAAGGGAGAGAAGGAGAGCTAAAGAGAGAGAGAGTAAAAGAGAGTGCGAGAGTCGGTTGCTTGCGCAGGCGCCAAAGCCAACGGCGAAAGCCAGCCTTTCATGTGGCAGCTGCTGCAGCATTTTGGTGGCAGCAGCGTGGCAGAGTCTCAGCAGACGGCGTCGCTAACGGACGTTGCAACGCGGCAAGTTGGCAGCAGAGGCCCAATCAAAAACATATTAATAACAGTTGGCAGCAGGATCAAGGCTCGCAGCTGGCATTAAAAAAAAACTAAGGTGTAAAAAGCAACAGCAAAAAAAAAAAACAAACTAATAAAAGCCATAAATTAAAGCAACAGCTTTTGTTTGTCAACATTTACAATACGCGTGTGTGTGTGCGTGTGTGTATCGAAAGCTGACTGGAAAATAAATAAAAAAAAATATATACGTATATATGTACTTGTATTCATAGTGTCGCAATTTCGCAAACAAATCCAATTTATTTATGTATGTGCTCCGCCTGCGTATTTATTTATTGTTGTTTTGCGACTCGCCCAGCGGCAGCAGCAGCAGCGCAATAACAAAAACAAAAACACTGCAAACGCAAAAAGCAAAGGCAAAATGAAAAAAAAAGAAAGAAAGACAGAAAAAAAACTCGTTTCGACGTCGCAGTCGACATCCCGAAGCTTCGCTCACACACACACACACACACGCTGCTTCTTGCTTTCTGCTTTGTTGACGTCTGCGCCGGTCGATGTGGCTGACGCTGACGTTGGCGCTGCTGCTGGCTGCTGACTGCGGCGGTTGCCCATGTGTCCATATGGCTGTGTGTGTGTGCGTGCGTGTGTTTGTTTGTTATGTTTGCCTTCCCTTGGCGCTCTCTCCTGAGTGTGAGTGAGTGTGGGTAACAAACAGCAGCTGCAACTCCACATGCCGTCGCTCGCTCTCTCTTCCAAGCAGCGACGTTGACGTCGCCGTCGACAGCATCTTTGCAACTTTTTCTCGCTTTTATTACTGTGCCCAAGTATTGGTGTGTTTGTGTGAGAACCGGCTTTTTGTTTGCTTTAATTTTTGTTTTCTCGCCGCACATATTCATTATACTGCATGTGTATGCGTGTGCGTGTGTGTTTGTATTCCTCTGCCACCCGCCCCCTTTGGCTCAATTGCTGTCATTTGCCCAACCCAACAAGTTGTTAATTTTGTTTTTAACTCTCACACACACGCACGCACACTTGCACATTAAAGTTGCCAATTGGCCAAAATGATTTTTTTTCGGTTGCGCTCTCGGAAAGTGCTTTTTTAAAGTTCAGTTTAAAAGAACTTTTTTTTTGCCGTCGTTCCGCTCAGCAGCAAAAACATGAAATGCGTAGAAAAAGTTTTCTGCGTAGCATACGCATGTACGCATATGTATGTGAGAATCCCCTGTCTGTGTGCGTGTGTCTGGTTGTGCTTGTGTTGGTGCGTAATCTACAAATTTGTTATTGCTATTATGTTTCGTTGTTTTGCTTTTGGCACTGCCATTTGGCCGTTGTTCTGCTTCTTCTTGCTCTGTCTTTATAGTTTTTGCGTAGTTTTATATTTCGACCGTCACACACACACGCACCCAAAAAAAAAACCGCCCCAAAAGATATAAAAACAAAAACCCCAAATTGGCCGCTTGGCTGCTTTGCATCGTCTGGCAGCAAATATTTTGTTGTTGTTATTGTTATTGTTATTCTTGTTGTTTGCACAAAAGATTTCTGAATGGAAATTTTCGAAAAAATATATGAAAACAAAACATAAAAAAAAGAAACTTGATAAAAAAAAACAACATTTAATTAAAACCGAAAATAGTGCCGTAACCTGAAATTAATTGAGTTTCCGCTCGGGGCGCACACAAGAAACTAAACTGAACCCATAACAAACATCAACAAATTGCCCCCAATTCTGAGGGTAATAACGTTAGAAACTAACAACATTTCCAATGGTCAACGATAGTTTTGTTAATCAATTTATTATATTAGCAACCTCGATGTGTGTGTCACGCTTTCCCTAGAGCCCAAAATGCTGTTCTTATTTAATTGTCCCGCATTCTTTGTGGTCTTATTCGCAAACGTTTTCGAAGAGAATAATTAGTTTTTAATTAAAAGATTGAAATATAATACTATAATATTATAATTAATAGTAAATTAGTAAAGCACAGTATCGAAAATGTTTTCGACTATTTGCTTTTAAGATGGTAGCTATACTTTAGACCATTTCGTAAACGTTTTACTGGCTGCAATTTAAAATATCCCTCTCAACCGTTTGTCCTTACTCTTTTCCCTATGAATTTTGTCTATTCCATTCTTTATTCTTCTCTTCATGCCATATTCGTGAACGTTTCACTGGCAGCATATAAATATCGTTCTAATTTTCTCAATTGGGAGTCGTAATCGATTTTCTAGCTTTATATAAACAACTTTTAATTAAGCTTATTGTTTTACCAATTGTTCAACATTGTGCTAATCGTTATCTTTTCTTCTTCTTGCAGATTCTCTTTTTAATTTGACATAAATTGTAAATGTCTTTAAAAATATCTGTAAATAAATAATCAATCAATAACAATCGTAAAGGCGCAGACCAAAGTCAACACATTTTGGTCACGTTGGAAATTGCAAACGTAATTCTTTTTTTTTTTGTACAATAAATTAAATTGTAAGAAGGCAAAATTCTGATGAATATTGAGCCAAGGCAAAAGCAACAATAGAAGCAAACAAGCAAGTAGTAGCAAACAAGGCAACAACCGAATCTAATCAAATCCAATTAGAAGCGAATTTTAAATTCAACAAAAGCAGCAGAAAAAAAATAAAAAATAAAAGAAAAAACAACAAACTACATAAAACTGGCAAAAATACAAGAAAACACAACCGAATCGAGGTTGCAACAAATTGCTAACGAAACGAGGCGAACCCAATACACTACAATATAGAGAGCTATAGATAGAAGAAAGAAGAAGATATAGAGCAAGAGAGCAACAGAGGATCAGTTCAGATTAATTCGGATGCGCCAATGAAAACGTCGCATCATTCACACGCGTCCGATTTCGTCGTCGTTGCCGGTTCCGGTTCCGGTGCAAGATCATCAGGTTCAGTTGCCACTGCCGCTGCCACCGCTCACCTGCAGCCTGCAGGACACTTTTATAGCCAGAGTCAGCGATCGAACGCCTTTGCAGCTGCTCTCGATGCGGATGTGGATGTAAAGCCAGCGCTTAAACAGGTCAGCATTGGCATCAGTTGCGATCTCAAGCCGATTGTTTATCTGGACTCGGAGACACGACAACCGCGTCAACGCAGTGTGATCATCAAGCAGGACCAACAACAACAACAGCATCATCAACAACAACAACATCGTCAGCAACAACAATCGTTGACCAAGTCTGGAGCAGCGGCCAACAGCAAGCGAAAGCGCGAAACAGGTGAGTTAAGATCCAAGATGAGATACCAGCTCCCATTTTCAATAAAAGTATATTATACCACAAAAATACTAAAATATACCAAAAGCTATATTGCTATATTGATATAGTTTGCTCAACTATAAGATATCCGCTACTCATTTTCTATAAAACTACATTTTAAAGTTATACCAAATTAATATACCACAAAAATACTATAATATACCGAAAGCAGTGTTTGGTATATTGATATAGTTTGCTCGACTGTGAAATATCCGCTACTCATTTTCTATAAAACTATATTCTAAAATTATACCAAATTAATATACCACAAAAATACTAAAATATACGGAAATCTATATTTGGTATATTGATATAGTTTGATCGACTGTGAGATAGCCGCTATTTAATATACCACAAAATACTGAAATATACCAAAAGCTGTAATTGGTATATTGTTACAGTACTACATTAAAACAAGTAAGAAAGCTACAGTCAAGTTTGCTCGATTCTGAGATACCCATTTTCATTTCATTTTCATTTTCTATATAAAAATACTAAAAATATACCAAAAACTATATTTGGTATATTGATATAGTTTGTTCGACTGTGAGATACCAGCTATCCATTTTCAATTTAAACTTATACCAAAGTACTATACCATAAAAATACTAAAATATACCAAAATCTATTTGGTATATTCATACAGTATTACATTCAAAATGTACCATAGAGTACAGAATATTCCAGATTGTCAGCCAAAGCAGTAAAGACCAGACATGGCTGTATCGTCTCGACATTTGACGCTGATCAAGAATATATACTTTCTGGGGTCGGAGATTTCCTGTATACACAAAGTTATAATACCATTCTACCCTATGTGTAGAGGGTATAATATTATTATATTTATAGTACAATTCCATTGAATTCCTTATCGCATACATTAAATGTTGTGTACTGCAAATAATTATAATTAATTGCCGAAATATTTATTTTGGTATTACCAATGCTAAAAAAAAATTAAACAGAATTTCAATTTCAAACAAGTTCTCTGTCATTGAATGCGTAGATTGAATTTGCTGATGTATTCTTGATTGGCTATTTCATCAGCTGGACATTATCTATATGAATGAGCAAAAGTCATGGGCTGCCTGTCTATAAAGCGCATTCGATTTAATCTATAATTTCAAATAGGGGCGAACTTTTCTGGCTTGCAGCTGTCCCATGACATAATATTTATAAAGATATGCCTCATTTATGAAGATATAAAAAAATGCATTTCGATAGTAACCATCGTAATTGTAATGCAAGCTTTTCAATAACAACTCAAAGGGCGGTAAATAAATACTAATTGAAGAAAGGTGATACAATGTCGGTTTGTCTTTAGAAGAATTGAATTCTTAAATTATTTTATAATCTAAACAGATTCTTGTATTCTGAAGCAATACCAATCTATAAAGCCAGTTATTCAGTTCTGAGTTAAATATTTTTTTCACTTTCTGTACAATTTTTCGTGAATTACATTCTGTTCTTGTTAATTTACGCTTTTTGCACAAACAATTATTTAATTTTAAATCCTACATTATTTATAGATTTGTAAGTTTTTCAAGTTATTCCCTTACCGCAAAGCCATTAATTAAGTCTTGACTTACTTTCTGTCTTTTAAAGTTTCTTACACTTGTGAAATAAAATATTCATACTTTAGAATCAATTTCTTTATTTCTCATATATATACGGAATTGTTATTAAAGCAATATCTTCAAGTGCATAAAATTTGCCGCATTTCTCTCTACTCGGAAATTGTGTTAATATATCTGCCTTGGGAATGGGACCTATCATAGAATGATATATGACAGTCGACAATCGCAGATGTTTATTTCGCTTTGACATTCGCACATATTAGGCTGTTTATTTTTGGGGGCTGCCAACTCGATGAGTGTGGCAAGTCATTATCGTTATCGTTTTATCGAACAGACAAACACAGCGCCTGGAGACACAAATGTGTATTATGATTATTTGCTTCTATATACAGCTACAGCTAGAGATACAGATACAAATACAAATACATATGTATAACTTATTGTTGTTACCATGTGCATTGCTCGCTTCTCTTCACATTTTTGTCGCTTATCGCGCTCCCTCTTTCTCTCTCTTTATGTGTATGAATGTCGACTCTATTGATAATCAAACAATAAAACGCGACGCAGAGAAACCATGCGAAATTGTGATGCCGTTTTTTTTGTTGTTACTGTTGTTGTTGTTGTTGTCTATGGGCTTCAATTGAATACGTCAAGAATGACCCAAAGCTAACGAAAATGTTTTACTCTCTGGGAGCAGCGCGTGTGAAACCCCAGACGCTTATCTTTGTGTCCTCCACTCTTTTATTTTTATTTTCAGTTTGTGTTTTTTCTTTCTACCCATTTCCTTCTATTCGTTCGCGTTGTTTGTCTCTGATTACTTTTTCAAGTTTAAGCATGTCTGTTCTTGCCTTTTAAGTCAGCTTGTTGATGTTTTTATTGCCCCTTTTATATACAATTTTTTTTTTTTTTGCTTTTCTTATTATTTTGTTTTTGGCTATCAGTTGATATGCTGTTCCTTTTTTTTCTACATCTTTATTGTGTGAGCGTCTTTTGTTGATTATTTGTTTTGTTGTTTTCGCTTTTTTTTTTTTAATTCTATTTTATTTTCTTACTAGTATTACAAGTATTGTTTGACACCGCAATTCACTACAAGGGTCCGTTTCCGTTTCAGTTCCTAGCGACGCTTTCAAAAATTCAATTACAATTGCACACATATCGTTTGTGTTATCCAGAAGTGGTCCTTAATAAGAAGATTAGTTTGTTTTGTATAGGAATTTTATGGAAACAAATAATATATCCCTTTTTTTCTAAATTTACATATATTGAGGAATATTTCCATATAAGAGCAATGAATATTACCATATAAAATATATCATATTATTATTATTATTATTATTATTATTATTATTATTATTATTATTATTATTATTATTATTATTATTATTATTATTATAGTATATTATAGTGTGAATAAACTATACCTTTTTTTATTTCATTAAAATCTATGTATGTTGTGTGTGCACTTCAGTTCAGTTCTCAATGGCAGTTTTTTTTTTCATTTACCATTTTAAATTCGCACATTCCAAGCGCATTAATTCTTATCTAAATCCTATGCTTTATAAAATAGTTCTTTTATTATCTTCAATCGATAGTAGAAATGTGGTAATAATCTTAACTTTAAAGAACTATCGTATCGTTTGAGGAAATAACTGTAAAGACTATCTAAAACTACCGATTGCTAGGTTTAGTTCTCAGATACGAGATACAAATATAACGTTACGTCTTTCAAATTTATTTTGTATACCGTTTTTTCTTGCGTTTTATTAATACTAAGAAGTTCTTTTGAATAAAGTCCGTTATTATTCTAATAGAACGTTTCTAGAAGTTACAAATAGAACCCTTTCCATCAGCTGTCTTTTTCTAGCAACTTGAGAACATTCAGACACATTCAGTTATGTTTCTTTTTGGTACTCATATTCGGTTCTTGTTGGTGTTCCAATGTCTGTTTGTCTTCGTCGTTATTTCGGGCAATTACCACCCCAATTGTCTCCTCGTTTTTGTATTTGTAGTTTGTTTTTTTCGCTCTTCATACTTCATTCTTTTCCATTTTATTTTCGTTTTCATTTTATTTATATTTGCTTTACGCTTATTGCGACTTTAAAATTGTTGTTTGTATTTCGCGTTGCCTTCGCTGCTTGTAGTTGTTATTCTCATTCTCATTCTCACTCTTCGTTGTTGTTGTTGCTTTTGCGTTTGCTGTTATTGTCGTCATTGGCTGGAATATTTTTATTTATTTATGGTTTTTTTTTGCTTTACTTTTTTGTTTTTGTTTTTGTGCCGTTTCTTTTTGCGTTTGCCTGTTTTGCTGGCGCGTTCGTTTATCGTGATAATACGTTTAAATACTTTTGGAGCTGTTTTCGCATTTGAGTGTGTGCGGGTTCTGCATAAAAATAAACTGTTGTTTTTTGTTATTTGGAAATGTTTTTCTACCCAAAAACGATAAGAGAAACCGCAAATTGTGTCAGTTCCTTTCGCCACCACTATTGGTAATCGCACTTACCGCCCATATATACTATATATGTCTGTGCTATATACACCCTGTTACCACCCTAAAAAATAAAAAATAATAATCAACACCCCATTCCCCAAAGCAGGCTGGCAGTTAGTCATTCCCAAATGCCTTGCGTGTTAATTAATCTGTTTCTGTTTTTTCCATTTTTACCCTCTTGTGGTTTTTTATGGTTGCGGATTTTCCCAGCAATCATTCATAACTCGTTTTCCCAGCCAACTGATCGTTAATCTTTATACTTTTCTAATCTCTTAAACTATGCAAAAGAAATAAACTACGAATTGAAGTCAGAACGCAGAGAGAGAAACTCTGTGATAACAAATAATGTAAATACTCCGCTTATAAAGAGTATGATAACTTTGTTGTAATGCAAGTTGCAAGCAGTTTATTTATATAACAGATCGAGTACACCCGATTGTCGCTTTTGCTACTTGATGTTGTGTTCCTCGTCGGCGATAACAAGTCTTCTAGAAAGTTACAATCTCATCATTTCTTGCTTACCGTTCTGCAGTCTACACAATTCTTGACTTCCCGTTTTTTTTTTTTTTTTCGCTGCTTCTTTTTCTTCTTTGCTTTTGCAGTCTGGAACTGCGACTTTCTCCCATAAATCTTTGTCCAAACAAATTGCTAAGAAATCACAATTTGTGATCTCTGGCTTTGCCCTAGCTCAGCAAGCTTTTCCTCTGCGATATTTTTTCAACTTCTTCTTTTTTGAGTGGGTGAAAGGAGTTAGACAGCACTGACTCTCTTTGTAGGCGTTGTTACCATTTTCTTGTATACACTTTGCTGTATATATGTGTATGCAGGTATAACTGTGCCTGTCTGCCATTTTGTTTTTTAAGTTTTTACAAGATTCTTGCGCCAAAGTCAAACTCAAAGACATTCCCTCCTTTACCTCCCTCCACACGCATGAAGAAGCTTTGACAGACAGCGGGAGAGTGTGGGGGAGGGGGGAAAAGCTCTCATATGCCAATCAAAGCTATGTGACGCTTTGGGCTGTCAGCAAAGTTCGAATTTTGTTATTTTTGTTGCTGTTCATATTCGTCGGGTGTGTGTGTGTGTGTGTGTGTGTGTGTGAGTGTGTGTAAGAGAACTTGTAAATTCAACGAAAAGTAAATGAAATATTCATGCAAGACATCACGTAGCTTTAATATAGACACGAATACAAAATTCCATGACATCCAATTGAAGAGCCATATGGAAATTTTTTTGTTTTTTTTTTTTTCGTTACTCATTTTGTTGTAAACAAATGGGTGTAAAAGAGTTAACGACCGACCCGATTGTTGCATGTGTGACATTTAGGCCTAAAGGGCGAGTTAATTGGTAACAAATGAAATGCAACAACGGGTGAAATTCCTCACACTTGTATGTAAATCAAACGGAATTGCATTGATTGACACTCTAAATGACTTTTGTGGACTTTTATTTGGCAATCGCTAAGCGTTCATTACAAACTTGGCCATAAACGCAATTTTCTTAGTCATATTCAAAGTGCTGCGAACCTTGCGACACACACACACACACACACTTACACAGAGACACTAATACCGAGACCTCGACAAACAGTTGAACTGAAGCAAAGTCGGGCTAAACCTAGAGCCGGAGACGGAGCCGGAGCTAAGTTGCTTTGGGCTTAGCACAGCTCAAAGCTAAGCTCCACTAAGGTTAAGGGAAGGCCACTTCAAGTGGGCGAGTGCGAAAGGTACAAACAAACACACAAACATACAAACAAACATGAACGACTATGCAAATGTTGCTAAACATGCTGTTGTTGTGTTGCGCGTATCTATGAGATACAACAGCTGCCTGCCTGCCTGCCTGTCGCAATTCAGATACAGATACAGATACACATTTATGCACATGCGAGTACAAGTGTGTACAAAATTTCAATAAGCCAGCCAGCTCCTCGACGTGTGCGACAGAGACAGAACTTAATGTCATGTCACAGAAAGAAAAAAATAAAAAAAAAAGTAAATATGCAGTTGAAGCGAGTCTGTGCATTATGTGGGTGTGTTTGTGACGCACAATATATGTATATAAGAAAGTCGTATCAAAACAGCTATATATTATTTTTTGATATTTTAAATCAAAATTATATTTACTGAAAATTATAAATACTGAAATGTTAAAAATATAAAAATATTTAAATTTCGACTTCTTAAATTCATGAATATAGGATGTCTCCTAAACTACAAAGAACTTGATAACTTATCTTCTTATAAACTGTAAGAAAATCATATAATGAAAGCTATATCATTTTTTGATTTAACTTAAAATTATATTTACTCTAATTGGAAATTTAAAAATATGAAAATATTATTGAAGTTTCGACTTTTAAAATTCATGAATATGTAAGACAGAAATTTTACAATGTTTTCATAGCTCACCATCTTATAAACCAAAAGAAAATCATATAATATAAGCTATATCACTTTTCGATTTAAATTGAAATTGTATTGGTATCAATTTAAATTAAAAGGATTGAAAATATAAATTAAAATTCATGAATATGGGAGACAATTGTAAATTACAGAGTATTTAATAACCTAGCAACATATGAACCATATGAAAAGCATATAATGAAAGCTATATCATTTTTAAATTTACGTTATCTAAAATGTTGAAGAGACTAAAAAATAAGAATTATATTTACACACTTTTCAAATTATAGAGACAACAAGTTTTTTAATAAATTAGCAATCTTGTGTACTTTCAATTTCAAATTAATTGAAATAGAAACAGCTTTGTCTAATGAATAGCAATATTATAAATAAACATTTCGAGGGTATTTCGTAGTACAGGTTCTCTTTATGCTTATATATTATATATATCTGGTTATGCGAGTGTTTTTGTTTTTTTGCATTTTTTTGTGCCGAAATCCAATTGAATGATGTGCTTGTCGACCTCACTGCCAGTTTCACTTTTATTTGGGCCTAGAAATGTCTGGTTCCCCACATGTGTATATAGACTATATTGCACGTAGATGATTGATAGATATTTCTAGAGCATAAACATTATGTAAATGACAACCAATGAGATGAAATATCTATAAAAACCGAAAACATTTCACATTCATATTAATTAAAATATAGTTAAACTAAAATAGTCATTTATAACCTTAAGCTCTTTTAAATAATGTGAATGTATTATGAATATTCCGTATTTATCATATTTATGATTTATAGTCTATTAATCATCTATTTAATTAGTCTTGACTGCAATTGCAAATCTAATTAATGCTGTTCTCTTCTTTTCCAGGTAAGCAAATCTGAACTTTAACTTGGAATATTTGAATACTAAGTGAGTTGACTTGACGATCTTTTTTTTGTACTGTATGAATGATATATGAATATGAGTATTTTCTCATACAATTGTGAATCTATTGTAGTGTTATTAATGGTAGAACCTCTCAGTTCATGGTTGATTACTTTCAAAAAAGTCGCCGTCGCCTTTGCCGTTGCATTCCCCTCGCTTTGCCCGCTCTCTTCTCATTGATCTTTTTCGGTCGGTTTTGAAAGATCGCTGGACCAGTTTTCGTGTTTTGAGTTTTTTGAGAACTCGTTTTCAGTTGTTGCTGTTGCTGTTGTTGTTTTTTTTTTGGGTGCACACTTGCACAACGATCGCAATTTACCTGTACATACAAAATATTGTTGCTGTGAGTTTGCTTTTATTTGGGAGCTTTTTAATTGAGCCGGCCTCCAACAACTGCAACTCGCAACTTCAACTCCATTGACGACCCTCGGGCGGCGGCGTTGAATGGAGGTCAAGTCACAAAAACAAAAACACGAAAAAAAAAACGCACCAAGAGAAAATTTTGCCAGCTCTGATCTCTTGGTGTCTCCCTCTCTCGCTCTCGCTCGTGCGCAGCAAGCCTTGAGGTTGTTATTACGGCTGCTGCTGTTTTTGTTGTTAATGGCAGCGACGTCGTCGTCGACGTTGACGCTGACGTTGACGTTTGCGTCACTTGCTTTATTATCGTTCTTGCTGCTGCAGCACGTAGCTGTTTCTGCTGCTTGTAAGTGTGTGTGCGTGTGTAAGTGTTTGAGACTTGAGTGTGTGTGTGTGCTTTTGAGTGACAATGCAGGGCAAAAGCTAGCTGCTTTGTGAGTCGCTCAACGTTCCACACACACACACACACATACAAAGCACTCACACAGCAGCTAGTTGCCCCAACGTGCGGCCATCTATGGAAATTGAATCTAAATTGGGTTAACAAGTGTTAATGGACAATTCCCAAGCCCAGCCAGTAAAATGCAGCGAACAAAAGCAAAGTACAGTAAACATGTTTACTGTGTGTATGTGTTGTGGAATAGAATGGGAATGGAACACGCTCGAATAATGTGAATGCATTATGAACAGTGCTAGAAATTTCTGAAAATTTCCTTTTGCCTGCCATTCAGCATGGATGAACTGTAATGAAATCATGCTGTGGCGCCACCTGGCGACCTGTTTGCCATAGATTACGCAAAATCTGCAAAAAGCAAAACAAAGAGGGAACAAAAAAAAGGTGCAAAATAGCAAAACAAAACACTTACAAAGTAGATTCAAATTAAATAATATCAAAGCTGCTTAAGTTGAAGCGAGAAGCGAGTGGGGGAGGGGAAATCTTTTGTGAAAATGAAAATGCTGTGCAGCGAAATGTGCGATAAAAAGCTAGACGAAAACAGACCAAAAAAGAGAAGAAGGCGGGCGGGACACACGAAATGAACAAAAATAGAATTACCAAGTTGCACAACAGAGCCAAGGGATGGGAGTGTGGGGTGGCAGTGGGGGTAATTGTCAGTGCGGCTCCGTCACAACACATTAAACGCAATTATAGAAAGTCAATTGAGAAACAACAACGACGGCGACAGCGACGGCGACGGCGACACGAACAGCAATGAGAAAATTGCGCGGGCGTTGAAAAGCAAAAGCCGCTTGGGGGCCGCGTCGCGTCGCAGTCGCGTCACGTTGATGTCGACAACTGACAGTTAACTCTGTTGGAGTGAGTGGGGCGGTAAGCTCTCCATTCATCCATCCCTTTCACGCTCGCATCTTATTTGCGTGCACGTCTCAATCCACACTACAAACTAATCCTTTTGCCATTAGGCAGCCTCTTAAGAGAGCGACGGAGACAGATAGCGAGAGAGCTGAGCTTACGATTGCTTTTGCTTTTGCATTTGCTTTTGCTCTTTGTTTTGCCTTTGGCAGGCTTAGTATGCGCTGAGGCGCTTTCGGCTTAGCAATTGAAAGCTCACAACTGTCAATTCTCCCTCTTCGCCTCTCTCTCTCTCTCTCTGTCGCTCTGCTTAGCATAGTTGTAAATACCAACGCCTCGTGCTGGGCTTGCAATTATTTTCTTATTGGACTGTTCGCTGCTTTTATTTGTTTGCACTTCGCTTTCTACAGGTGTGCGCTAGCTTGCTGCCTCAGTCGACGTCGCTGCAGCGATGACTAATGGCAAAAACCGTGATGTTGTTGTTTGTTGTTGCTGTGACTATAATTAGTTTTCTGTTTTGCAGTAGCAAAACAAGTTTTTGTTTTTTTTTTTTGCTGACATTTCTCAAACCTTTGTTGTCATGCTTCTTCTTCTTCGACTTCTTCACGTTGTTGTTGTTGTTGATCAAATTTCGATTTCAATATCAAATGTTTTGGACACATTTCTATGTGTGTTTTTTAGCCAACTTTATTTGCACAAGTTCTTTGCTTATTTTTAAGGTTTTCTTTTGTTGTGTTCTTTATTATTTTGTTGGATTTATGGAAACTATAAAAATGCGGATATTTATTTATATTCATATGACAAGCGATCTTTTTGCATGCATATTTATATCAGCTGAAGGTTAGATCGTCTAATATTAAAGTTGCTTAATGGAATTTCCGAGTTCTTCTTAATCGTTTCAATGTTTTTCATAAAGTCACATTTGCTTTTGCGCACACAAGACATGTTTATATTCCCATTTCGATGGTATTTTTATTTCGTATTTTCATATGTGCGTCTCTTTCTTGATTTATGCATTAAACGCCCAAGTTTTTCAACATTAAATCGAGCATTACAAAATATTTGTCATTAATTTATGTGTGATAAATACCCTGCAAATTATGGGGAAGAATACTATATATGAAAAGTTATGATAAATACTTATGAATAAGTGGGATAAAGATATATCGGAATGGAGATACATTGATATAAAGCACAATTCACAATACATTCAAGTAAGTTTCTTAACATTATATTGTAAGGACTTCTTCAATATGAAACAATTTTGTAAAAAGTAACATAAAGATCGTGATATAGATTCATTCACGATTCGAAGTTTTTTCATCTTTATATAATTTTGTAAAACCTTATAGAGGATCTTATCAAGTTAAGCTTTCTAAGCCTTAGCTTTCCTAAATATTTTAAAGCTGATCTCTTTTCTCTTTACGTAGATCTCTTTAATAGGGTATCTTTTAGTCACTTTTCCTCTAAAAAAATACTAGACGATTCTTTGTTTTCTTTAATAGAAAAACCCGAATAATATTAAAACAAAAACGCCGCAAAGTTATGCGACACAAATGTCGCACTGATTGGACACAGATCTCATCTCTTTCTCTCTCTTTCTCTTTCACTCTCGTTCTTTCTCTTTTCGCTGTTTTACGCCCCCTTTTGCTGTCTGCCGAGTTCGCTGCTGCAATTTGTGATAAATTCTCGTGTTGGAACTCGTCCACAAAATGCAGCGGGCAAAATTGCAGCATGCAACATTGTTACAAACTGTTGTTGTTGTTGTTGTTGCTTCTGCTGCTTATAATTTTGCCTTTTTCTCATTGGTAATTTTTTGTGTTGTTGGTTGGCTTTTGCTTTTGCTTTTGGCATATTATGCTTTTATTTTTGTGTTGGCATATTAAAAATATTCTTGGCTTATTACAGAATTTCAGTTAAGTGTGTCGTTTATTTAAAAATGCTGTCGCCCACTCGCTCGCCTCCTCCCACCCCCTCTCTCTCTTTCCCTCTGACGATGCTTTGCCTACACAGTTCAGGCAACAACAAGAGTTGAGGTGCTACCTGGGTTCTGTTGTTGTTGTTGTTGTTGCTGTTGACGTTCTTCTGGCTGTGGACTTCCGTGTGGCTTTTATTGTTGTCGTTGTTATTGCTGACGCTTGTCGTACACTTTACAAAGAGTCGTGACATTTATGGTAGACATTTGTAACGTTTTAAAAGTGCTATAACAATTAATCCGTCCGTCCGCGTATTTAAATGTAATTAATTCGTACAATTCAAAAGTTGGCTTGCTGAAACTTAACGAAGGTCTTTGTTTATGTTAAAGCAAGAATATATATCGGAGCCAGCAGAATATACATCACATTTAATATGTTATAAAATAGATTATATAGGCTAAAGGCTATAAGGAATTGTATTCATTATTTCGATAAAAGAATAATAGTAATAACATAATATGTACAGTGTGAAAACTCTCTTAAAGAACAACTCCATTAACCAAATATTGTGTATTGCAATGGCTTTTGTTCAAGTCTTTCGAGAAATTTCGAATCCCTTAAGCGATCATTTCCGTTAAACGGACAAATATTGCTTAGAAATGACTTTTAATCAAAAGGTTTTCTTCTGTAACATATCAAAATACTTATAAAATGATTGACATTTATTAAACAACACAAAATTCTTAAGTTAACGTGTTGTGTTTAACTTTAATAATATCATATTCCACAAAAAAAATATATTTTACTTTAATAAATATTGTTTTATGGGATATTTACAAAGATCTCTTCCATTTATCAGGGTATTAAGTATATCAAAATACTTACGAGTATGTATATAGCAATCGAAAAGTTTATTAACCAATACATAATTCTTAAATTTGATTGTTTGTATCATTCTTATACATTGTGTTTAACTTTAATAATATCATATTCCACAAAAAAATTATATTTTACTTTAATATATATTGTTTTTTGGGATATTTATAAAGATCTCTTTCATTTAGCAGGGTATTAAATATATCTAAATACTTATATAGCCATCGAAAAGTTTATTAACCAATACATAATTCTTAAATTTGATTGTTTATATCATTCTTATACATTGCCTTTAATTTTGCTAATATCATATTCCACATTCATTAATATTTGCTGTAAGAAATATTGTTACTTATGATATTCCTGAAGTTCTCTTTCATTTACCAGGGTATTCAATAGTCGGTGCACTGTTTTTAGCTTTTCTCGCTTGTTTTTGTTTGCTTTAGCATACTCGTAATTAAGCTGAAAATATTCGTTCGTTCTTCTTCTCTGCTGTTGTCGTTGTTGCTGCTTCTCTTGAGGCTTCTTTCAGCTGCCTTTTTTGTTGTTGGTTGTTGTTGTTTTTGTTGCTTTTATTTTGTGGCCATTTGCACGCATTTTACCTTACGCGACAGCGGCGCCAGCGTCGCTGCTGACGCTTTTTTCCCTGCTGTTGTTGACCGCTGAGTAGGGCAGTTGCCTATTGTTGTTGTTGTTGTTGTTGTTGTATCAGCCATTGTTGTTGTCGTTTATTGTAGTTGTTGTTTGTCGTGGCTTATGGAAATGAAAATTGCTTTGTTACACGCCGTCGCCATCGTTGTTGACGCTGTTGTCGTTGTTGCTGCTTTCTGATTAGAACCTTGCGTGAGTTTCTATTTTAGAACACTACTGATTATTATCCCATATGGAAAAGATGCGATGCCTACATATATGAGAAAACAGACGCACTGTTTTGTGTAGAGTATTTATACATATAGTAGAAGATCGTGTGAAGAGGCTGCTTCGTAGTGTCTCAACAACAACATCGACAGACCCAAGGGACACAAGCTGAACGCTAATGAAGCGAGCATTTAAATTATAGACAAATAAAAAACATTAGAATAAAGCCTCTACGTTTCTCTTCTGCTGTTTTTAGACCTTTAAAAACAGTCGAATAGCTTTGAACGTCTTAATTAAGGCGCAAAGAAATAAGCTTAAAGAGATGGAAAATGTAAAAAAAGGGATGACATTGCAACCCTAAAGAAAAAAATGAGAGATATTGCTATTGTTTTGATTATGGTATGAAAAAGGAAAATTAAAAGAAATTTGAGAAACATGAGAAACTCTTTTTAAACAGTTTGGGAACTTGGGAAAGTTTAAAAAGGTTTACTTTTTAAGCTAGAGTTACAATAATGACTCAGTATTTATGATTTATAAAAATCAATTTCGGGTCCGAAGTTATTTTTAAAATACTATCAATGGCTTTGGCTGACTATTTGGTATATTCTGTACGTTATAGTATATTTTGAACTAAGTACTTTATAGATATACCAAATATAACCATGGGTATATATTTTAAGATTTTACGGTATATTAATTCGGTATGTTTTTAGAATATGCTTTATTAAAAATAAGCCGAGCACACTCAACTGTAACTTTCTTACTTATCTGTTATTAAAGAATTAAATCTTTAATTTTCGAATGGTTGAGAATTTTATCAGTCTTATAAAAATGAATTAAAAATCTTTTTCATTCAATTCATCTACAAAAAGCATGAACGGGCTTTATCCCAGTGTGAATACATCAAAGAGATTGGCATGTAATGCGAATGTTGGTATCAAAAGCTGCTGCAGCTTTTATCAAAATAAAATGATAACTCTCGCTTTATTAATTTCCCGGCATTTCACATCGCTTTCCACTCGATTTATCGTGACAAATTCGTGCGCAATGCTCATTAAAAATGGTTTTGACAAAACCAACGACATTCCGCACAGAAATTGAAGTATGCATTTAACAAGCTGGCAGATTAATTGAAGTATTTTGTATAATTTATTAAATTAATGGCGAAATAGTAAAGCGAATGCCTTTCGTGTCGAATGATGAGCTAGCAGCTATAAGAAAACCTCCTTGAGAAGAAGTCTCGAAAAATGTTGCAGGCATTTTCAAGGAGCAGACAGCGGAGGAAGAGGAGGGAGAAGAAGGGGGGAAAATGGGCAAGACGAGGCAACAACTGTCAACCCAAATTGAAAAGCTTGTCGACGGCGCCAACTCTGCTCAGCTCGTCGACTCTTTTGGGCCCACTCGAAGCGCCAAGTGAGTTTCACTGCGCAGCAGTTTGTTGCCACTCGCTACTTGCCACTTGCCACTTGCCTCTTCGTCTGCTTACTTGCACGCCTCTGCCTCTGAAAGCACTTTAACTCAGCTTTCCGCTGCGCTCCCCTCTCTTTCTCTCTCTCTCTCTATTCATCTGCTCCACGTTTGTTTCTTCTCTGACTCATTGCCGTTTGTTTTAGTATTTGTTTGTCTGTCGCTCACTCGCTGCCCACTTCAAATGTTTTATTTTTTTTGCGCTTGCTTTGGGCTTTAGTTTTATTTCTCTGTTTCGTTTGTGTTGGCCTTATTAGTCATTGGCAATTCCGTTGGCAAATGTTGCAACATAAAACCCCCAACCACAACCCTTGACGATGACGTCGTCGTCGTCGTCGTCGTCGTCGTCTGTCTGCCTTAGTCCATCCAATTCACCCTTCTTAGTCATTACCTTTTTTCAAATGTCCTCGTAAATTTCACAAATTTTTGCCAATTTTTCATAACCTCGCCATGGCTTTTTGTGTTTTCTTTTTGAAAACGCTGATGGGGGGAAATTGAGTTGCGAATTGTTTAGAAAATTATGCAAACGGTTTAATATAAAATTTCAAATTGTTGTGGAAATTATGTTAATATATTAGGTTATAGTATTCTTTTGATGTGACAAAGTTCTATGATGAAAAAAGAGGAATATATATTTGAAGGTATTCATATTTCGAATTTGGTATTTATTTAGTTTTTGGTATAGTCAATAATAACTACAGTATTTAAGAATGTAATCGGCTAAGTGCTGTAAGTGTTATTTAAGAGATACTTTTGAATGGCTAAAAACGCCTACTGCAATCCTGTCTTAGTTGCTTTGGCTGACAATCTGGTATATTTTGTACTATATGGTATATTTTATGTGCAGTAATATATCAAATATATCGCTTGGTATATTTTAGTAATTTGTGTAATATTAATTTTGTATATATTGCACCTCTCAGTATATTTTATATGCAGTAATATATCAAATACAGCGTTTGATGCATTTCAGTATTTGTGCGGTATATTAATTTAGTATATCTTAACAATAATATCGCACTGATTTGCTTTTATTTGAAATCGGTAGTGGGTATCTCACAGTTGAGCACACTCGCCTGTAGATTTCCACTTGTTTCTGATTCATTTAGTGTTGAACCAAAGTTTATATGTATTAGGAAAAAGCTATGACTAAGCTGCTCTGAAAACGTATCTTATATAAGTATATTATATACAATATAATATTATTATATGCATATTTTTTATGTATCATTCTTCTTATTCCTATAAATATGATATGCTTAATAAATATACGTATAAAAGATATCATATATGATATTCATATAAGAATATGCGTATATGCATACTTTATATACAGATGTCTATCATATAAGATATTGGCATATAATATGCTTATTTGTAGATACGCAGATTATATAAAAGATTATAATGTGCCTATTACAGATACGTATTTGAGGTATTAGAATATAATATGACTGTAACAGTTACGCATAAAAGAAATACGAATATAATATGCGCATTATATGTTATATACATTATATATACACATTTATGGTATAAGATTATGATATGATTCATATAGATACTCATATCTCATAGCGTATTATAGATACACATATATTATATAATATAAGAATATAATATGCGCATTATAGATACACATTTAAGATAAAGGAATATGATATCCTTATTATAGATGTTCATATATAATATCATATTATAATATACGCATTAAATAACTTTACATAACTTGTGTGAATAAGATTCCGTCAAAACATTTCTTCTTTCAGCTTACGTAAAATAAAATGAACCTATTAATGAATTACTCAATCATTAAATTCGAATCGATAGATAATTGCTTATGATACAAAAATATTATTAATAATTTTGATGAAGTCAAAGCTGTAGAGCATGAGCCTGTAGTTGACTTTCATGCTATTCCTAGAACCACAAATTGATTGGGTTTTACCGCATATTATTTTGTTGTTGAAGTAAAAGCAAAGCTTATTCATGTTAAGGGGGAATTTTTTCCATCCTATGACTTTGTATCCTTGTCATGTAGTAGTTGTCCTTGACAGGCTTTCAATGCTTTGTTTTGACTAACTGTGAAGGAGGCACTTACTATACGTATGGGTTTTTTTTTCTACTTGCAACAAACTGCGTCACTTCAGTTGTACTTGCCCCTATACTATGTGGTGTTGTTGTTGTTGCTTCCCTTTCCCTGTGGCAAGTTCCCTTTTGGTTCATTATGAGCGAACAAGGAGCCATTCACATGAGTTTTTCCGCACTCCAACGTTTCTATTTTCTTTTTTTTATGTTAATTTATGGGGCAGCTCAGTGCTTTTATGGCTGGCCACTCGATAAGGTCCAATCTCCACTTCCACTTTGCTTTCCTCGCTTTAATTCTACGTTTTCCCCAAACGAATTTTGCGCCTTGTATTTTTGTTTGCTCGCTTTATTAAGGCGTGTAAATTATGCGGCCCCAAAAAAAAAAACTTGCAGTTTTCATTTCCGTTGAACTATATATTTTCCTGCTCCCTCTCCCTCTCTTTCTCTCTCTCTCTCTCTGGCAGGATATGCCAGGTGGGGCTTTTTCCCAGGTGTGCGCTTCCCCCTTTATATTTTTATTTTAGGCCTTCTTTCAATCGGGGGTCTTTGAACTTGTTGGCGTTTTGCGGCTCATAACATTTAATGTGTGTTGCCGAAATGAAACACATTTCGTTCGTATATACGTAATGTTTGTTATTGTTTATGCCAAGTATTATTATTATGCCATTCAGCTTTGGATAGTGCGAAAGTTTCACCCGCTCATCAAACGCATTGCAAACTAATCGAACCACAAAAATAACAGACAAAAAATGAAAAGAAAATTGAAAAAACAGCTGGAGACAGTTGCATCAAATTGGGCAATTGGGAATATTGCCAAGCGGGTCGAACTAATGCTTCACATGTGAAATGCAAAATCATTTTCTGCTTTGCTGTGTATACCCTGTAGAAATTTAAGGTTAGTGGGGTATATAAACTATGCATTTATAAAATGAAAAGAATGTGTTTACAAAATGAAAATATTGTGAGCTTTAGCTCATTCAGTTGAATTTAAATTGAAAGCATAATGAAATTTATGGAAATGAACTCCTATATTTAGAATCTGTAAAATTATAAGATATTTATATTAAAAGTTAGCTACTATAGCATTATAAAGCTTGAAGTACAATGTAAAGTAATAAATAGTTTTATGACTAAATTGTTTTCTGAATATCTTTTTCTTTTCTTTCTATATCTTTGTGTGCCAGCTGTATATTATAAAAGCAAACTAATACTTGTATTTATGGAAATGTTTGTCTAAGTATTCAGTTTTCAGTAACAAGACCCATTGTATTGACTTTATAATTTAGTGTAAAATCTATTCTATTTGTACATATGTTTATATTATAAGCAGAATAGTGCTCATGGCAATTAGCTATGTTTTGACTAGAAATGTTATGACTGCGTCTTTTAGTGTACAAGTTATGCTTTATATGAAAAATTAAGAGCAATATTATACTTGAATTCAGATTATTGTAGACATGTCTGAGTACTTATCTATATGTTTTGACTGTATCATTTGGTATACGATTTATTTTATATATGAACAAATAAGAACAAAACAGTACTTGAATTCAGATTTTTTAGAATAGTTATAGTTATAGTTAGTTATAGTTTTAAGTGTATCATTTAATGTACAATTCATGTTATATATGGAGAGACATGTCTGAATAGTTATCTATATTTTGTTGACTGTATCATTTAGTGTACTTTTTTTATATTATATTTGTAAAATTAAGAGCAAAATTGTACTTGAACTCAGATTTCTCTTGACATGTCTGAATAGTTATCTTCATACACAGATTTCTCTAAGAAGACACGTTGTTTTGAGTTTATCTTTTAGTGTATCATGTTTGCAATATATATTGCTCTATTTATCTATAAATTGCACCATATATATATTTTACAATTGTAGTTTCGTTGTTATTCCAAAAGTGCAACAGCTGCTAGTGCAAATATCTAGAACTACTTGAGACCCGGCTAACATATAGAAAGGTATCTCCAACGTCGAGCACTTGAGTTGAAGAGCCTTTTCAGTTGTTTTGCTTCATGTGCCAGTTAAATCTAAAGGCGTGCCAATTGCTTTAACTAGTTTCTGGAACGCCCTCTAGCTCTACCTCCGCCTTCTCTTCCTCTTCCTCCTCTCAGCTCCCATCTTTTTGCTGGTGCCCCGGCAACGCCCCGTTGCATCGATCCATATTTAAACCGATTATATTTGTGTAGCAAAACGAGGCTACAAACTGAATTATTCAGCATGCCTGACGTCGTCGTCGTAACTCGTGTGTTCTGCATGTGGATGCTACAAGCAAG
This sequence comes from Drosophila albomicans, assembly GCF_009650485.2. Taxonomy (NCBI): domain Eukaryota; kingdom Metazoa; phylum Arthropoda; class Insecta; order Diptera; family Drosophilidae; genus Drosophila; species Drosophila albomicans. The sequence goes on along the minus strand of NC_047629.2, from coordinate 42,021,708 downwards.
CGAGCGCAACTCTAATAAAATATTACCATATACCTACATGCATATATGCTCATAGCTGTTTATGGCTCTGCACTCGCGTATAACCGTAATCTGTTGCAGCTAGTAGAACGTCTCGTTTCAGCCTCATTAGGCGCAGCCCGCTGATTTTATAGGCTGATAATGCAGGCGGAAACTCGTGTGCAGCCACGCCCACTATTAACCAAGCAGACCTCCCCGACAGCAGCAGCAGCAGCGTCTCTTATCACTGGGTATCAATTGACAGCTGTTCACTGTGCTGTCTTAATGATTTCGCCTTATCAACGGGGTCTCTCCTTATCAAAGCAGCCACAACAACAACAACAGCGACATCAATTAAAGCTATAAAAAGTTATTTGTTTTGCATTTCTGCATTTGCATTCAATTAATGAATTAAATTTCATTTTTTCTGTGCATTTTTCTTATCGTCAGACAGCAGCAAACTTTTGCTTCTCACACGTCTTCCTCCCGCCTTTCTCTCTTCTCTCTCTCTTCTCACTCTTCTTCCTCTAAGCACTTTAAATGTTAAGCCGAAAATTGCATTTATGCATTGCAAATATTTGCGCGGCCAACAAATGGCAAAAGGCAGCCAAAAAGCAGCTATAAAGATGGTGATAAATTCTGAGAGAACGACAGCTAAATACCCTGTAATGTACTCCGAACAATTTAAGATTAAAAATCAAACAAATATTAAATGATTCTTCTTTACTTTTAACATTCAAATATATATTAAATCTTAAGACAATATTTGCAAGTTTTTTGTTTTCAGTTTTTGTTCAGTACAGTTTTATGAGTTATGATATGAATTAAATTGTAAAGCAAAAACTTTTAAGATAATAATTGAACATTTTTTTTCAGTTATAGTTTGGTTAAGTTTTCTTTTATAGATTAAATTGTAAAGCAAAAACTTTAAAGATAATAACTAAACTTATTTCAGTTCTAGTCTGATTCAGTTTGTTTCTTATGAATAAAATTGTAAAGTAAAAATAAAAAAATAAAAAGATAGTAACAACAAAGTTCTTTCTTTCCCAAGTCCAATCCAGTTTTATATTGTTATGAATATGTTGAAATTTTTATATATTTTTGTTCCAATGATTATCTAAATATGTGTCTCTTTAATCTGTTGTTATATGTCAGCTTTCACACACGACATTAATAACAAGTTTATACGCTAGTCTCTAAATATAATTACAGGGTATGTGGATATCCTTGCTTGACATGCAATGCTGCAAAAAAGATAATAAACTAAATTATATTGTTGCGTATTTCTTTTGTTGTGCAAATAAAGTTAATACCCGCTGTAAGCGAGCTTGATTACAGGGTATTAAAACGCCATCTCAGTCATGCAAAATGCAAACGTTGTCTAAGTTTGGTTGTTGTTAGTGTTGTTGTTGTTGTTGTCGTTGTAAAAAGCACTCGACACGACACAAATTTCGTTCGTTTACACAGTGGGAACCGCAAAGCAATAAGTGCGCTCTCTGAGTGTGGATGGGTTATGTACTCTATACTCTGAATATGTTAATGCTTGGGATAGTAATATACGATAGGATGGGTTGATGACGGTGTTGAGGGTGCTCTTTGGGGTAGTAACGACGCTAATGTCGTTGCACTCGCTGGGCGCAATAAACAAACATTCATCACTCGACAGGACATGCATGGAGGTGATAAACATCTTGAAATATTTATATTTTCACATTCTAATGACTTTATGGAGAGGCGGAACTTATAGAAAGAAAAATGTGCTAAAGCTATTTGTAAAAGTCAGTAAGGGTGCTAAAGATTGTAAACATAATATTCTGAATAAAAAATATAATGTTGAGTATATTTTGGGATATTTTGAATGTTACAGTATATTTCTTTGTTGATGGTATTTTTTCAGAAATCTAAAAAATACCATAATATAGTATAATTCTTTGTAGATGGTATTTTTTCAGAAATCATATATATATATATATATATATATATATGAATGTATATAACTAAATATGATTTCTGAAAAAATACCATCTACAAAGAATTATACTATATTATGGTATTTTTTAGATTTCTGAAAAAATACCATCAACAAAGAAATATACTGTAACATATATATATATATATATATATATATACATTTATATAACTAAATATGATTTCTGAAAAAATACCAAATATCAAAAAGAAATACCATCTTCAAAGAAATATACTATATACATTCGCAATAAATATTATATGTTCTTAAAAAAAAGATATATCTTAATGAAAAATATGATTATTAGAAAAATAAATTCCATAAATTGGTAGATTTCATTATTCACAATTAAATACATTTATCTTAATGCACAAATCACATAACTCTTCAAAGTTAGTATAGAAGTAAGAAGAATTTAGATATATATATAAAAAATGAAATGTCTTTTAATAAATAAAAAAAAGTATAAGAAATATAATTAATCAGAAAATACTATTTTCAATTTGAAACAGATAAAAAGTTTTTCGACTTTATCAATTCCCAAATAAATACATTTATTTGAATGCTCATCACATAACTTAACTCAAAGATAGATTAAATCTATCATTAGAATATAGAAAATAATGTAAAAATACTTAATTGAACAATAGAAAAGTCATATAAATGTCACAAAAATATGTACTATATACCTCAACTATTCACAATTAAATTAATTTATCATAAATCCCATTTCGCGACCAACTATTAAATTATGTTTACACAGTTTCCCAATGGGTCATAAATTTACCAGCAAACATTGCTCGTTAATAATTGATGCTCGTTTATCTGTTAAAATTGATAAATAACTGATATCATAAACGTAAAACGAAACGTTAAACAATTTGCGTCATTTTTTTGCATCAAATTTCGATGCAATTATGATAGATTAATGTCCACGGGAAATAGGGAGTGTCCGGCGAGAGGAGGAGGCAACAAAGGAGGAGGCCAAAGTCCAATAACGTTCAAAGCGTTGAGGTCTCGATTTTTCCATTGTAATTTCAATTGGCAGTCGCCGCGTTGCAACAAGGCAGCAACAACAAAAGCAGCAGCAACAACGACAACAACAACAACGACGACAACAAAGTAAATCAATGGAATGCGAATCAATAATCTTAAAGTCGTGTTGTTATTTTTGTTGTCTGCCATATTTTGATTTATTTTTTGTTTAACGCTCGAAATGCAATTTGCGATTTCATTTCAGTTTACAGCTCCGCTTTGGCTTCGTCTTTCTATCTTTTCCTCACCGTCTCGTTTTCCCTTCTCAATTTACTCTTTTGCGCTTTTCATTTGGGTTTTTTTGCGCCTGCATTTGGCCAATCAAATTGACACGCTTTCCCTGCTCTGCTCCACCATTTCCCTTTTGGCCCACGTCTCTGCTCCTCTGCTGCTAGCTGCCACGCCTCTCTCCGCACCCGCCCATCCCTCTCTCACTCTGCGCCCAAGCGTCGCTTTCCATTTGGCTTAGATACTTTTATTTGCATTTAAATTACGTTGTGGAAACTGGCTTTGAATCGGTCACCTTTTTGTTGTTGTTGGTGTTAGTATTTTCCTGGGGTTTTCCATTTGATTTTCCTGTTCGTTTATGTGTGTGTGTGTGTGTGTATTTTTTAATGCTTTCGCTTTGGGGACTGTTGGGAACACTGCTGATTGCATTCAGTGTGTGGTTGTGGGTGGTAAAAAGAGATTATATGAACTTTGCTCCCATGAACATGTTGAAAGTTCGGATTAACATTTAATACGCTTAGCTGTAATTAAAAGCTCATCAAACGCTTACTTTTAGTGGGCCATATTAGTGTTAAGAGCGCTTGCGAGTTTCTCGACAGGAAGTTCTCTAGAGATCTTTTCAAATAGTTTCATTAGGGAAGCGAAAGTTTCTATATTATAGTTAGATATGAAAATGAGCAGTAATTAAAATGTAGAAGTGAAGCTCTGAAGATCAGAAGCTTGAGAAGGAAATCGTGAGAGATTAATGAGATTTTAATGCACAGATAAAGAATATCTTTAAGTATTTAAGATATTGGTTTCTGGAAATACAGAAATAAATCTTATAATCTATAAAGCAAGTTAAATGTGTTAATAGTACAAATTGGAGGGTGTATACAAGTTTTCAGTATTATTATATACTGGGTATATTTTTATGGTTTTAGTATATTATTGTGTGTTGCACTTTTTTAAAGCATTTTTATTGTTTTAGTATATTTATCGTATTAATTTAGAAAGAGTTTGAAATATATAAAAATATTCCTATTTGTGTATTTTATATATTTCAAAGTATTTTTTAACTAATACGAAAAATTTACTAAAACAATAAAATACTAAAAATATACCCATTATAACATATTATACAATAATATACTAATACAAAAATACTAAAAATGTACCCAATATAATATATTTTACAATAATACAGAAAATACTAAAAAAAAATACAATGATGAAAACACATATACTCCCTACATAAGGAGTATAATGTGTATTCATTTGAATCGTACTATTTTTTCTTTTTAATACTAATACTAAAACGATAAATATACTGAGTTATTTGAGCTGACACTTAATTAAATTTTTGGTATAAACCCTTAGTTATATACTATTGAATATAAAAAAGAGAATCAACATACTAGTACCTTAATCTAAATAATAAGTATTCTTATACGCACAAGTCATATTAGTAATGAATCATTTTTTTTTATATTTTCCTTTTTTCCTTTCACTACTCATTCGAGACTTATCAAACATTCAAGTCTTTACAAACAACCTGCAATCTTTATCGTCTTAAATACTTTTCGATAAGATACTTGAAGTGCATCTCAATTCCTTCTGGAAGCTGCCGCCGTTTGTGGCAAGCGAAAGGCACTTAAGTAAATGATCTGCAGCAGCTTTCGACAAGTGAATGATCAACAAAATGTAGTTGGTCCAGTTTGCCATTCTCTCTCTCTCTCTCTCTCTCTCTCTCGCTTATGCGTCAGAATGTTGTTGTCGGTTGTTGTTGTCAGTTGTTGTTGCTTGTTGATGTTGCTCTGGTTGTTCCAGTTCTGGGATGACTTGTTTAACTTGTCGCGCTGCCTGATGATGACTTCCAGCTGCGGCGATGCTGGCGACTATCTGCTTGCAGCTTGGTGCTGCTATCTCGCTTACGCCGCGCTGCCTATCAGCGTCTCATCAGCAGCAGTCTGAGTGTTGACCTCAATTGAAGTTGCAACAACACAAATAGCGAGACGAGATGTTAGTTATAAAAATATGAGTGTTGTGTATATGCAACAACAATTGGCTTGCGGCTCTGGAAGCAAACACACAACTTTGGACTTTTGCGTAGGTGGAAGAAGAAGAAGGGGAAACTTTAAAGGAGTGTCAAGTGTTGCTGCGAGTCGCGAGCGTTGCATTCACCTCACTAACGCTAAGCTGCTGCTGCTTCTTCTACTTCGTTCTTGTTGCCATTGTTATGCATAAGCTGTACCCCTCCCCCTCTCCACTCCGTTGCTTGACGGTTTTAGTTTTACAGCTTTGCAGCTGCCAAACAGTCGCGCCACGCCCACACTCAACACACACACGCACACATGGCCGCCCATTTCCGTCGCTCTTTGCCGGTTCTCGTTGTGCTGCTTCTGCTCCCCACTGCATCCGCTTACCATCCACATGCATACCTCAACGACATCCACTTGCATTGTGCAATACTCGACGCCAGCGTCGACTGCGCTGCCTCTGCCTCTGCTGTTGTTGTTCGCCTTCCCATTGGGTTACTTTAGGTCATTGCAGTTGCTGACGTCGTCGTCAGCTTCTAATGCGCGCTTGAAGGACGCCGTCTAAAGTGTTGCTGCCTCAGCTACAACTAAAGCTAGAGCTGCTTCTCTTGTTGTTTTTCTCTTGCTAGTGGGCAGCAGACGGAACGCGTCGACCTCTAAGCGAGCTGCGCTGCCGGCGTCGTACGTTCGCATGGCACGAAAAGACCTTATAGAAATCCGCTATGAATAATGTTGTGAATCATTTGAGTAGTAGTTATTCGCAATTCTATCAGCACTCATTAGTTGATCTATAAATAGCAACTTTCACCGCGCATTAACGAAAAAGGCGACAAAACAACAGAATAATGCAATGCAATTGAATACAAAATTTCCCTTTATGTTGCATTTTATGCAATGCTTATTTTTGTTATTGTTGTTGTTGTTGCTGTCAGCTTGTCAACTGCATGCAACATTTAACCAAACCGAAAAACAACGATCAAAAATAAATGAGCGCAGCGGCGCATCAAAAGACACAAAACGTCGACGGCGACGTCGCTGCTGAAGCTTTCACATGATCCACAGCATTTTACACACAAAATGTCGTCCCAAAAAACCTCCCACATTTCGTTCGCATGCGTTCCACACACATGCTTGCATGCGATGAGAGTGAGAGAGTGTGTTGGTGTGCATGTGAGTGAGTGTATCGTTGTATGGGTGTATTGGTGTGTGCTTTTACCTCATTTACGTTTATTGCTGCTGACTGCGCTGCTCTTGTTGCTCGTTTGTATGAAACTCTTAAAAATCATGCTGGCGTAAATCCGCGCAATTTAAATTTAAATTGCATTTGTATATTTCGCTCGCTCGCTTGCTATATAAGTGGAAATTTCACTGTTAACAATATAAAAAAATGCAAGCAGCACCAATATGTATAGCAAACGAGTAAAAAGCATTGCAAAAAAAAGGCAACAATGCATTTTACTTGCTTTCCGTTTGCTGTTCGCATTCAATTTGTAATTGATTCTCTTACTTCGTCGATGTAGTTGTTGTCATTGTCGCAGCAGCAGCTGCTGCTCTTGGTGTTGTTAATGCACTCAGCAATCACAACAATGTGAAAACAAAATAAAACTTTATCGAAACAAAAACAAAATACATCGAGCTGAAACAAGGGAGTGTGAAAGAGAGCGAGAGAGTGCGTAGCTGCTGTTGTTGCTGTTGTTTATTGGCGTCATTAACAGCAGTCGCAGGCGCAATCAAGTGTGCAATGCAATTACACAAATGAACACGACAACAACAACAACAGCAAATACATTTTTGACTGTCTTTATTGAGTTGAGGTTGAGTTGGAGTTGAGGGAGAAGCTCAGCAGCAAAATGGCTGAACTTCCGATATGCAAAAATGTTTAGCAACATTGTTGCCGCAAATGAAGATAAGTTGCGGTTGCTGCACTCTTTACTCTTTATCTTTGGCACTCTGTGGTTTTTGCTTAGGTGCGAGTGTGTGCGTATGTGAGTGTGTGTTGTCATTTAATCGCCTTTTTGGATTTTCAAGTTTGAGCTGGTTTTTTTTTATTATTTATTTGGTTGTATTTATTTCAGTTTGTTGTTGTGAAAGTACATAAAAGGCATGAGTTGCTGTTGCTGTTGCGTTTACTTCTTTTTTTAGAAAGGCAATCGGCGACATTTTTGCAGCAACGTCAACATGCTGCTGCCACCGTCGCTTGTTGCCAAGCTGCCTGCCTGCCTGCCTGCCTGCCTGCCATTTTACCATTTCGTATGTGTGCCAGTTTTTTATTTGGCATTTTTTGTTGTACGTTTTTTTTACGTAGCTGCTTCTGTTGCTAACTGTTCTGCTTGCTGAAGTGTGCAGCTAACAAAAGCATGATGTATTGTTGCCTGTCGTTGTTGTATTATGTAAATGATGCTGCGCTTGCGTTCAGTGTTAAATATGCAGCAGCAAACCCGTGAAATATTCATTTGTCTCGAGTCAGACAGCAACAACAATGGCAGAGGCAAAAGCACATAACTCGCTCAACAGCAACTAAAACACAAACAAAAAAACTACAGCAACAACTAAAGCACATACAAAAACTGACAACGACAACAACAACAACAAGTGCAGCTCCCTCAATTATTGCTGTCTACTTTGACTGCAGCATTCGTTCGGCAACTTTCTCCCTTGTGTTGTTCTTGCACACGTTCTCTTGTTGTCAATGTTGTTGTTGTTGCTGTTGAGGCTGCCATTTTGAGAGCGTGCGCTCTTTTGGCTCTTTGGCAACACAATTATGTAGCAACATTGTTGCTCTACATGTTGCTGTCTTTATTGCTCCATTCGCATGGAACTTTTCTGGCTTGTGCGAGAGTTGTTGTTGCTGTTGTCAGGTGCGTCGCGACAAGTGGGAAATGCTTATGCGTGCATTGCTCTCATTGCAACGACAAATATTTGCGCAACTTCCAACAGGCAATCTTCTCCCTGCCCAGTCTTGCACTTCTCCTCCTCGCCCCGCCCCAATCAGCAACGCTGTCAACATTCCTTGCAAGCCATTGTGTATGCTTTTGCCCCCGTTTACTTCTCTCTTTTTTTTGTTTTTTTTTCGGTCTCCCTTGTTTATTGTTTGCGCCCATTAATCAGCGCTCTAGTCGCAGTCAACGGCATTATTAAGTACGATACCATCCATATAACCTGTTGCTTCTGTTTTGTAAATTGTTTTCGGTTTTCTTTATTTTTTTTCGTTTTTCTTTCTTTTCGCTTCTCTATAGCCCATTTCGTGCATATCTTTCCGCTTCCGTTTAATACTTTACGAAAAATAATGCATTTATCGCATTTCTTTAAAGGCAACAACTTCCCTCACTTCCGCTGCGGTTTGCAACCAAAAATAACAACATGCAACATGAAATTCAATTTGCATTTTTTGGCCTTGGCTTTGCATGTGAATTAGCCACACAATATTTCTTCACAATGAACTTTCTCTTCGCCCCCTGCTCTTTAATTACTCTCGCCTCTGTTTCCTATCCAAATTGATTCTTTTTCTATCAGTTTGTAAATAGTATTTAATCTTGATAGGAAATCCCACGCGGTTAGGGTTTTGTTGTTGTTGTTTTTTTTAGTACTATAAAGGTCGGCACGTGCCTTTGTCACAATCTGTCTATATTATGCATTTATATTTATTTATTATACGTTAATATCAAAAGCGCATTTAATTGCATTTAATCCCATTAGCATGCAGCTGTTGTTATTGTTGCTATCTTATAGCATTGTGCTGTTATATTACAATAATTATTATGACAATATTGTTGTATAACTCTCAGCCTCAAAGCTTTTTCATTTAGTCGCAGTTGTATCACAATAATACTTACTTATTGCTGTAGTTTGCTATAACCGATAACTGGCAGAGAGCAACAATACGTTAGTATTTCTTCCCTTATTTGACCTGAATTGATAGCTATATAATATATATATATATAAAGAAACGTTAATTTGATATAATCTAAATAAATACTCTGTAAAGTGTGATTTATTCGCATAAATTGCAACCCAACAATTTGTATACGTCTATATAATTCATTAGCAATATAAATATAAATATAAAATATAAAAAAAGAAATTAATCATTTGACTAGCAAAATATTCTATGAATTCTGATTTATTTGCGTAGGCTTTATTTTCAGTATATTTTAATATATTTTTAAATTTACTATTTAAATGAATAATAGAAATGAGTGATTTAGAAGTCATTTTATTTAGTTACCAAGTGTATTTTTCATACACAATAATTTATTTGAATGAATAATGGATGGTGATTTAGAATCTTGTATTTTAATTGCTAAATATACTGTATTCTACTATATATACTGTACAATAGACCACACTATGTATTCTAGTATATACAATATATACTATACTATGTATATTCTACACACTATTTAAATTAAATAATGGAAATACATATGTGTGATTTAGGATATTTATATATAGTATAGTATTTATATATACTATAATTTATATACTACTATATGTACAATATACTATTAATTTCACTCTTTCAAATAAATAATGGAAATATATGTGTGATTTAGTATAGTTTTAATTTACATGTTTTAGATTTACTATTGTTCATTTTTTTCATTTTTATATTTCAAAGCTTGGCTTAGCTAAATTTACATTAACAATTTGCATAGTTGTTCTTATCATTACGTTAAATACTTATAGTCTAGCTCTACAACTAAAGCGACTTTTAGAAGCTTACATTTTCTAATTCATGATAATTTGAATTCCCTTTTTTCAAGCCAAAAAGCTGCAAAATTCAGGCGTTATTCAGTTAGTTCTCATTTACATGGCAAAAGTAACACTTGATTTTTGTAAATTAATTTACTGAAAGTTCTTTGTAATCTGCATTTTAAATGCTGGCCATAAATGTTGTTTTGTTGCGTTCGCCAGTTTTGTCATTTAATCTGCAGTTATTACCTGCGCACACATTTTGCAAATTGGCTGTAAATATTGGTGGCACAGTTGGTGTTGCGTCAGGATCAGGCTTTAAGCCTTGAGTCCTTGCTGCGCCACGTGAAACGCTGGTCTGGCCCCAAGGCCTCTGTGTGCTTCGCCTTCTTTGTCAGGCTGTGTGTTACGTGCAACACCCACACACAGCAGAAGCAGAGGCAGAGGCAGCAGCGGAGGCAACTGCAGACCTTACCCTGCCATCTAGCATGTCATTGGAGGTGTTCCGCCTTTACAGTTGGTTGCCCCCTCAGTTTTTGGTTTATGCAACAAGCGGCTTCGTTTTGTTTGCCAAACTGCGTCACGTTGCAACGTTTGACGTTGGCTGCTGCAGCAACTACGACTGTGGCTGAGATTTGCGTAAGCGAATTCGTTTTATTGTGCAACGTAACAATAAATATGGAAATTAATGTCAAACCGTTAGAGTTGCACACGCTGCTGAGGGAGAGCGGGGTGTGGCAAGGCAAGAGTCGTAACTTGTTGCCGCAGTTATGAAGTGCAACGCTTTTATTTCTTTTTTTTTTTGTGTTACCACAACTATTGTTGCAAGCTGGCCTTTGCCATGTGAAACGACCACGTGAACGAGCTTTTGCGCCGTCGTTAAGTCCTTGCCATTGGCGTTGTCCTTGGCTTGCCTGCCTGCTCCTCGGCAGCCTGCAAGTTAACGTACTTAGACGTCCATGAATATAAAATACCCTAAGCTCATTAAAAATGCTCCAATGAAGGGGGATTTGTTTGCAACAGTCAAGAAAGTTTGGTTCAGTAGTTGTTTGAATGTTTTATCTGCCGGCGTTCTGTCTGTCCATAGATATAAACTTCTATATCTCAGTGAATATTAAAGCTATTCCTTCAAAATGTAGAAAGTTGATTACTTTTACCTCATATCACACAAAGTTAATAGTAAATTGTGGAAGTCAAATCTCATTTGGCCGAAAATTAATTGAAAACAACTTGCAAGAAAAGTTGATCAAATATTTCGGTATATTTTTGTAGAAAAATTTTATATTTCAACTTCATTAGAATGCTACTCGTTCTAACATAAATGTAAACCAGCTGAAAACTTTAGCAGAGTTGGGTTCTCTACAGACTACTATATTGATAAATAAATTGAAAACTGCCAACAATTATGACAACGAAAGCTAATATATATAAACAATATTTTATATTATGAACTTAACCGTCGATTGCTAAATGTAGCGCACTTCAAATTATATTTTTATAATTTCTGTATAGCAGATCCTTTTTCTGAGTGCATAAAATACTTTATTTGTTAATTACAAAATTGAGAAGAATTGCGCTATCTAACAGTTGCAGTCGGCTAAATCCTGTAAAAATTTCATAACGATTTTACTAAAATATCTCAGATTATTCAACAAAAATGAATGCAAGCATTAAATGCTTTGCCTCTTACAGGGTATCAAGCAGTTCATCACCCTTAGCTAGAACAACTTAACATGTTTCTTTGAATGTGACTCAATTGCCAACAGCTTTGTCCGACGTTTGACCTTCCCTGAGCTCTTCCCTGCCCACTCTCCCCCGGTCGTCACTTGCTTCTTGTTTTGTTGAAGTTACCTTTCAATTTCGTTTTTTAGCGTTTCGATGTTTTGTGGCATTTGCTCATCGGGTTTTGCATAATTTATTGCATTTAGTTTTCATTCGCTCTGCCATAAATTTCGACTCACATCCAAACTCCTCCTGAAACTATATCTTACCTCTTTTCATTCGTATTCGTAGTTTAAGTGCTTTGGCGTCGCGTGTGTCCTTAATTTTAGTTTTGATTACAACTGACCAGCGTTTTGTTCGGCACGCTTTATGTGTGTGTGTGCCTGCCACCGGGCATCGGCGGTCGGTCAGGTTTGCTTGCCACACGATAACGACCTTCAATGCCCCACCTCCATTCACATCGTTGCCATATAATTTCCGAGTAAGCGCGTGGGTTTGGCTGCCTTTTTATTATTATTTTTTCCGTGTTTTTCTCTGTTTCCCTCTGTGTTGTCGTCCTGTGCGCTATTTTTATTATATCTTTTTCGCATTTCGTATTGAATGTCCTCTGTGACGCAAATTAATTAAATTATGTAATGCGGCAGGGTGAAAGGAAGGTGAAAAGGTAGCTACTTAACCAGTTCTAAATTTAGCTGTCAAAGCACAAATTGATGCATATGAAAGGCCATTGACAGACGCACTTCATTAGGAGTATTGTTCTGATTGAAAGGTTTCCATTTCCCAATTCATCTTCAACCCGGAGTGAGTTGAAACGTGAACGCAGGCTCATTCCTCGAGGGCTGATTGTATGTCGCTTTTATGATTAAGAAATGTGCGTTTCTTGGAATTCCTGCGCAGAGGGAAAGACTTGCACTTTATTTATTAATTATCATTCCAGACATTGTGATAGGAAAATGTATTTTGAAAGTTTACTTTTACGTGGGGGAATTCGAAGCTTAAATTACTCTGATTAAATAAGTAATAAGTACAGAATTCGGCACATGCTGCATCAGATGACAGTTCAAGTTATCTTGTTAATTAATGAAATTGACTTACGTGTTTAAGTGTTGTTGGAGATGTTAATAAACTAAGTTATTAAGATAATATTAACGAGTGAGAAAGCTACAGTCGAGTGAAAACAAAACACCAAGTTACCAAGTTAGTATACCAAAAATACTAAAATATACTGAAAGCTCTATCTAGTATACCAATATACTATTACTACTAGTAGTACTACTACCGAAGTTATAGATTACTACTATTATTATAGACCATTACTACAGAGCAGTATTATTGCTTAAAAATGTCAAATAAATATACCGTAAAAATACTAAAAAATACTGAAACTTCTATTTAGTACATATATACTACTAATACTACTACAGATCAGTATTATTGCGTAAAAATGACAAATAAATATACCAAAAAATACTGTAATATACTGAACGTTCTATTTCGTATATCGATATACTGCTACTACAACTACTCTGCGGTATTATCATGAAAACATGCCAAATAACTAATAATATATTAAAATATACTGAAAGCTATATTTCATATATATGTTGATATACATTCAAAATATACCAAATAACTCTAAATATACTAGACTTTCAAACAAAGCAATTAAATCCCATACGATTTATTTCTTGAACAACTTATGAGATTCGCAGAAGGTCACCTTCCTTCCGCCTGTTACAAACATTTCCTGTCGGTACAAAGTTATAAAACATTTCCATCCTTCGCTTTCCGGGTATGCAAAATAGAATATAGCTAAAATGTGACTATTGCTATAATTGTTGAATGTTTCTACACTGAACAAAGTTGGCGTCTCAAACATTCAATATTATATTTATTTATCAATTCACTACGATTCAAACCGAATGCATTCAAGATGATTGCTCTTGGATATCGGCAACAATATGCCATCATTTGCATAGGTAAATATACTAAGTATCTATGTGTAGATATGTACTATATGTAGATACACTCGCTACTACGACGCTTCCTCATTGAAATTGCTTTGTTATTATTCTTATTTGTTATTGTTATTATTATGATTGTGAGTTGTCAAGCGGTCGACTGTTTGAATTGGCCAAATGCGCGTTGCTGCAATATGATTTTTCGCGTTTTTCTCTTTGTCAGGGCGTTGACAAGACAACGCATCACACACAGATACAAATGTATCTGTAGCCGTATCTATAGATATAGCTACGTCTATAGCTGCTTTTGGAATGAGACAATGTCCGATTGCATTCGAACTGTCGGTTCAGTAGCACAGCAAACGTTGGGGGAAAATTGCCTGAAGCAGCGACAGGAAAATTTTTCACAAAACAAAAAAAGAAAACTTTAAAATAAATTTAATTTAATAATGATATCCTTAGTGATAAGACGCTTATTGAAGCGAGGTAGCCAAGAGCTTAACTATTACAATGAAATGGTAATTAATTGAAATTCTCTTTTTATGTGTTTTTTCTAGATTGCGATTGCGGCTGCGTGGACTCGTACAACGGCGGCAGCGTTGAAATTGGTCACGGCCAGGCGGCACAGGAGGCGGCAGCCCAGAACGTAGTCAAAACGGCGCACGCAAAGGTCGCCACATCCGGGGGGCATGCAAATACGCAGCCCCCCAGTAAACGTTCCAGCAGCGGCGCCGATGGCGACTATCAACTGGTCCAACACGAGGTGCTCTACTCGCTCTCCGCCGAATATGAGGTGAGTTTTGTGATTTCTTCTGCTCACTTAATACTTTAAACTAATTGAATACTCTTGCTTCAATAGGTGCTGGAATTTCTGGGACGCGGCACTTTTGGCCAGGTGGTGAAATGTTGGAAACGCGGCACCTCCGAAATCGTTGCCATCAAGATTCTCAAGAATCATCCATCGTATGCGCGACAGGGACAAATTGAGGTATCAATTTTGTCGCGGCTCAGTCAGGAGAATGCCGATGAGTTTAATTTTGTGCGTGCATTCGAGTGCTTTCAGCACAAGAATCACACCTGCCTGGTCTTTGAGATGCTCGAGCAGAATCTCTACGATTTTCTCAAGCAAAACAAATTCTCGCCGCTGCCGCTCAAGTATATTCGACCCATTTTAGAGCAGGTAAGTAATAAAAAGTAGAATAATTCTTTTAGAATTTTAAAATAATTTTATACTCATTTATTTTAGGTGCTGACTGCCCTGTTGAAGCTTAAGCAACTGGGACTGATTCACGCCGATTTGAAGCCGGAGAACATTATGCTGGTTGATCCAGTGCGTCAGCCGTATCGCGTTAAGGTCATCGACTTTGGCAGCGCCTCGCATGTCAGCAAAACTGTTTGCAACACGTATCTGCAATCACGCTACTATCGCGCCCCCGAAATCATCTTGGGTCTGCCCTTCTGCGAGGCCATCGATATGTGGTCCCTCGGCTGCGTCGTCGCCGAACTTTTCCTTGGCTGGCCCTTGTATCCGGGCAGCTCAGAGTTCGATCAGATACGCTACATATCGCAAACGCAAGGTTTGCCCACGGAGCACATGTTGAACAGCGCATCGAAGACGTCGAAGTTCTTTTATCGCGACGTCGACTCGACGTATCCCTTTTGGCGTCTGAAGACCACCGAGGAGCATGAGGCAGAGACGAATACGAAGAGCAAAGAGGCACGCAAATACATTTTCAATTGTCTCGACGACATTGGCCAGGTGAATGTGCCCACCGATCTGGAGGGTGGCCAACTGCTTGCCGAGAAAACGGATCGACGCGAATTCATTGATCTGCTCAAGCGCATGTTGACCATCGATCAGGAACGTCGTCTGACGCCGACGGAGGCGTTGAATCACAGCTTCACGAGGCTCACCCATCTGGTTGATTACGTTTACTGCAACAATGTGAAGGCCTCTGTCCAGATGATGGAGGTGTGTCGCGGCGATTTCCACACGTAAGTAGCAACATATTATATAGGAATTCTCTTGATTCTTAAGCAGCATTATTAGAGGAGTTCAAATGAACCTGAATATAATCCTTTTGGCATAGCAAAATCATTATATTATATTAAATGGCAAATGATACTAGGAAAGCTTTATACAAAGTTAACAATGTTAAGTTATAGATGCCAAACTTTTGTCTTAGTTTGTTGTATATATTTTATTTATGTTTCTATTCAAATTTTGTAAAACCATTTAATTGTGACCGTCAGCTTCTACGTAATAGTATGTAAAATGTGATATTAATTATATACAGTTCAATTGAATTTGTCTAAGGTAAAAACAATGGACTAAAAATGATTATATTATATATTATGCTTTATTTGTAATACTCTTTTTGTTATTTTTAAATTGTATTATGAAGCTTGAAGCTACTTTAAATATTTTAACAATACTTATAATTTCAAGCAATTTAACTTTTTAAATAATCTGTAATATTTATGCTATTAAAACTGTTTGGGTTTAAGACTTGCTACTGACTTGTCTGACCCTAAACTAAATATGAAAGATATTAATGAAATATAATGTGAAAACAAAACTTAATAGATGATATGTTTACTGTAATAATAATAATAAAAATTGTATATATTCTATGTAAACAAGTTTCTAAATATGAAGTTAAAGTCTCTTAATATATGTAATGTATTTCTTCTGTTAATATTTTAACAAGTATCTATAGTAAAAAGGAACCTTGACTATTTAAAAGTCTCATTATAAAATGTTCTAAATGTTCTGATTGAAAGTCTCTTAATATAATGCTGTATAGGAATTGAATTGAATTACTTCCCATAAAATTTTCGATAATTTTTCCTTACAAATTTATTAATTATGCCTCTCCCTTTGTAGAGTGCAACCCGCTCCCACGCTGGTGACCAACTTTGTGCCGAGCAGCACCGACAACATGACCTTCACCATTAACAACCAGCTGACCAGTCAAGTGCAACGTTTGGTACGCGATGGGCGACCAACTCTGGCCTACGAGGGACTCTATCAGATCTACGGTGGACGCAATGTGGCACGGCAGTATCCTCAAGCACGCACCGATACTTTCCAGCATCAGCTGGTGTCCAATATACTGTGTCCGCCATCGTACCAAGCGATGCCCAGTCCCACCAAGCATGTGGTCGTGGGCAGTGCCACAATGCAGCCGCCGTTGCAAGTGCCGCCGCAGCAATACGTGAATGTGCCGGTGCCCGTGTCCATGGTGGAGCCGAGCTCCGGGCAGCGCATGCTGCTCACGAATCGAGTGCAGGCAAGCGGCGTGGCATGGCCGCAAACTGGACGCCAGATGGCATTGGTGCCGTCGTGGCCGCAAAATGCGCCAGCGCATTCATTGATCGTGGACTCGACGCCGCTGTTCAACGTGGAGGAAATCTATCCGAAGCATCATCTCAACTTGCCACGCAACGATCTCAAAAAGGAGTCGCCGGCGCATCACCTAGCGTGAGTATCATAAGAGTTACCCATAGGATATTATTACTTTCTCAGGTATAGAGAATAGAACTACAGTATTTTTTTTTATGGTTGCGATCAGATCAAAATTTGTAGAAGGTTTTTGAGAAACACATATTGTAAAATCAGGTCATATTGGCTTTGGCCAGATAGTCATTCTGGTATATTTTGGAATGTCGATATTTGTGGTATATTTTAGTATTAAAATATACCGAATTAATATACCACGATTTAATATATTTTAAGAAGCCTGTTAGCCTTTTATTAAAAATGGGTAGCAGGTATCTCACAGTCGAGCACACTCAAATGGAGCTCTCTAACATGTTTATTCCTGGTTGTGACCACATAAAGATTGAATAAGTTATTAAAGAAATGCTTTTGAATGAAAAAGGCTTGTCTGACATTGTATATTTTGTACTAAATGCTATATTTCAAATTTCACACAATAGCGATATATCGTTTGGATAACAACTTGGTATATTTTGTACTAAATGGTATATTTTGAATGTAGTGCCATACCAATAAATAGATCATATAGTCTTCGGTATATTTTAGTACTTTTTGCGGTATATTTTCGGAATATTTTAAAGAAATGGTTTTCCTTTAAAATAGGTAGGGTGTATCAATAGTCGATATTCTGTAGATTTTAGTATTTTGCGGTATATTGTTGGTATATTTTTAAAATATGGCTTTATTAAAAATAGGCAGTGGGTATCTCAGAGTTTTCAAACTTGTTTAATATTTTATTAAATGATTTCATTAACTTTACAGCAAAGGCAACTCTTATCGCGTGCCGCGTCACGAGAAGAAGGAGCATCAGCAGCTGTCGCCAGTGAAGAAGCGCGTCAAGGAGAGCTCGCCGCCGCATCAGCAGCGCTATCAGCGTGCCACACACGTCTCGCCGCAGTATCATGCGCATCACAATTGCAACTATGGCGGCGGCTATGGCGCTGGCGCTGCCGGCGCCGTTGTGGCAAGTTCCGCCAGCTCAGCGAGCAGTAAGTGACAAGCATTTCCAACTTAAATGAATACCATATTAATTCACTATCTTTTCGTAGATATTGTCAACTCGAGCAGCTCGTCGAGCTCGCATCATAATCACGCACCTGTGGCACATGCTCCACATGGCAGCAGCAGCGGCAGCAGCGCCTACAATGCCGCCGGTCATCACATTGTGGTGAATCAGTGCAGCGGCGGCTCCGCTGTGGGTTCCGCTGGCTATGCCCCACCTTTGCATGCCCATCAGCCGCACGTGAAGCAACCAACGATCACCATACATGACACGCCCTCGCCGACAGCGGTTGTGGGCGATGTCATTACCATTTCGGACAGCGAGGATGAGGGTGGCGATGTGCCCACCAGTGCTGCAGTGCAGCCAATAAAGCAGCGTGCGCATGCACAGTCCCAAACGAGCAGCAGCCTCATGCAGCAACAACAACAGCAGCAGCAGCAACAACATCAACAGCATTCGAGCAGCAATTGTCGCAACAGCGCGCAGCCATTGCAACATGTGCAACATCAGCAGCAGCAGCAGGCGGTTAATTATGGTAATGCTCACAGTTCCACAGCAACAACAACCACGACAAGCACCACAGCAACAAGCACAGGCAGCAGCTCCAATGCCAACAGCAGCAGCAATAATAATCGCAGCAAATGTAGCAATAATCTTAATAATAACAATAACAGTAATAATCAGCAGCTGGTCGGCAGCGGAGCTGGTCATCATAGCCATCATAGTCACCATAGTCACCACCACAACCACCACCACCACCACAACCACCACCAAAACCATCAGCAGCAACAGCTGCAGCAGCAGCAGCACGGCAGCAATGGCAACAGTAGCAATAATAGCAGTAGCAATAACAGTAGCAGTAACATTAACAGTAACGTTAACAGTAACATTAACAGTAGCAGTCAGCAGTTGCCACCGCCGCCGTCGCTTTCGTTGCCCAGTAGCAGTAACAGTAGCAATAATCATCATCATCATCATCACCAACAACAACAGCAACAACAACAGCAGCAGCAACATCAACTGTCGTCGTCGTCTTCATCGTCGTCGTCGTCAGCAGCAACTGCTACGTCGTTGTCGCTGGGCGGAAGCGGAAGTGGAAATGGAAATGGCAATGGATTTGCTGTTGCTGCTGTGCTCGACTCTCAGCAGCAGCAGCAGCAACAACTACATCAGCAACAACAACAGCAGCAGCATTGCTATCAGCAGCCCAGTTCCCACAACAGCAACAACAACAGTCATCACACCACTTCCAATTCTGCTTCCACTTCCAACCAACCAACATCACATCATAACCATAATAACCATCATCATAGTCTCACTGCCCCCGCCCCCGTCTCCGCCTCCGTTTCCGCCTCCACCTTATCCTTGACCAGCACCACAAGCACACAATACGGCACCAACACTGCCAATCTTTCCCTCTCCCAGCATTCCCAGCTAACTGGCCCCGTCTCAGTTCCCGCCCCCGCCCCTGTTGCCCCTGCCCCTCTCACTGTCCCTGGCCCAGCTCAGTCTCAGTCGCATCTCAGTCGTCATAAGCCAACGCAGCACGTCCATCTAGTAATTCCATGCGTTACCGTAGGTGATCACGATCCGGAGGATGCACGTCGACGTCATCATGCCGCCAACGCCACAACAGTTGCCGCCAGCAGTCCCAAGCATCAGCAACAGCAGCAACATCATCATCATCAACATCATCAGCAGCAGCAGCAGCCACAGCAAGTGCAACCAGCGCAGCAGACACCGCACTATCAACCGCAGCAACCACAGCAGCAGCAACCACAACAACAGCAGCAATTGCAACAGCAGCCGAGCATCAAGTATGAGCCAGGACAATCGCAAAAGAAGCGCATACTGGCCATGGCCCAAAACGAGTGCAACTATCAGCCGCAGCCACAGCAAGTGCAACAGCAGCAGGTGCCACAGCAACAGGCGCCGCCTCCATCGCAGCCACAGCCGGTGGCCAGCTTGCCGCATATACCAACCAAGCAGGAGCCCGCCGAATTCTATCCGGAGTACTCCCAGCAGCAGCCACCGCCACCGCAGCAGCAACAGCTCGACACCAAGCGCAGCAGCTGGGCAGCCAGCTCGAGTGGCGGCTCTGCAGCCATGCCCCTGGCGCATCCTAAGCGTGAGGCACCTTCGGTTGCCCCGGTGAGCTATGTGGCACCAACTGTGGCTCCGCCTTTGGCGCACTCCAAGAGCAGCTCGAGTTCGTCGTCGTCGATCAGCGCTTTGGCTGCTGCCGCCGTGGCTGCCAGCGTTGGTCCGCCGTCGTGGGGCGCTCCTCAAGTGTATCGCCAGCCATCGCAACCGCCGCCGGCTAGCGTGGCGGCACCGTCACAGGCGCCGGCAGCTGCACCGCCGCCGCATCATCATCACAGCAGCCACAGTCACCATCATCATCATCAGGCGGGTACGCCGCTGGGCGGCTCACCGTCATCGACAGCCGCTGCGGCGATGCTGCAGCCGGATATCTACGCACAGGGCGACATGTATCGACGTCCCACCGTCTATGTGTCCCAGGCCGCGCCCACTTACGCCTATGCGAATCGAGCGGTCGTTGCACCGCCGCCAGCACACAATAGCTCCAGTCGACAGGTGAGCGATGAAATTATTACTGAATTATAGATACATTTGATTTTATAATATCATACTACGTGCAGCTTAGAAGTTTCATATATTAAAATACCAATATTAAAGTTATATTTGCTCAAGTTCGATAAATAAAATATTACTAGTTAATATTCAGTTTTATGTTTGATTTATGTAATTTTCAGCATATTCTCTCAATTAGATAAGTTATCTTTATTCAAGAACTAATATAATGGGAGACTATGTTTTTACATTTAGAGTTCTATTGTATATAACTTCCGTCAGTATGCATATTTCAATCTATAATACTATATCAATATAGAAGTTATATTTATTCAAGTTTAATGAATAAAATATTGCCAGTTAATATACATATGTATATTTAGTATTATGTTTGATTTATGTAATTCTCATTATATTCTCTTTATTAGAGAAGTTATCTTTGTCCAAGAACTATATCATGGGAGACAATGTTTTTATATTTTGAGCTTTATTAAAGTAGCTTCCGTCTGTCTGCATCTTTGAATCTATATTAATATCTAAATATAGGCGTTATATTTATTCAAGTTTGATGAATAAAATATTACTTGTTAATAGTTGTATATTCAGTTTTATGTTTGGTAGTTTTTTTTTATATACAAACTTATCATAATCTCAAGCACCAATGATGTAACAATGCAGATCAATAGATAATAATTAATTTAGATTCTTATGTATAGCATGCCTTCATCCGCATATTTCAATGTATGCTAATCCTTGAGTAAAGAAGTAACGAAACTCAAAACATAATTCACTTTGAATAGTGTTGAACCTCAGAAGAATAATGTATTTATATAACTCTACTACTTTTCGGAGCTTTAATTTCAATGATTACGAATTACGATTACGTTGACTATTCTGCAATACTTTAACAGATTAATAATGAAACAAAGAACAATAATGTAAAGGATATATATGGGAAAATGTACTTTCAATAGCGATTATTTGTTTTAACCATTTGCATTTTACTACTAAATTTATGAAAATATAGAACGTTGTTAATATACCATTATTATAATAATATAATTGATAACGTATACGTAACGTATTTACTAGGCTTTTGTAATTTTAATAAATTTTGTTTATAATCATGATTAAATATATAAATACAGTAATATATTATCTAACTTTTGAATGCAGGAGTGTTCTTAGTATAATAATATTATTGATAGAAAAGTAGTTTTTATTTATATTTATATTCATTCTATTTTTCTATTTATATTTCTAATGTGATTTATTTGTGTCTGCCTTGCAGGTTATACCATCGCATCCTTTGCCGGCTCACATCCAGATACCGACGCAATACAGCCAGTTTGGACCGTTGAGTCCCGCCCAGGTAGCTGCCAGCAAGCATGCGGCGCACTTTGCGCCAACTAATATATGGTATGGTGCTGAGTAGCTTGCAGGGTGAACGGGTTGACGAGAGGATGCCAGACAGACACAGAGAGAGAAAGAGGGAGAGGCCAGAGCGAGGCAACAGCGACCACTATTGAACACAACAACAACAAGAACAACAACAACGACCGACCACACACCAACAACCAACCATCTTTCTCAACACTAGAACTCCATTGATTGATTGATTGATTGATTGACGCTCGAGTGAGTCGCAAATGCCAGAGATTGATGGCCAATTAAGGCTTAATTCAGTTTTTGCCTTTACTTTCTTCGCCCCCTGCTGCTCGAATCAATCGATTTTGCTAATCAAGTTTATCTTTTTTTTCCGATGTTCTCTTTAGATCTTTTATGGCCTCGGCTGACGGTGGCGACGACGACAATCCCAACACAACGGAGCAGGAACAGTTGCAACAGCTGCAGTTAACGCAGTGTTGGTGGTTTATGATACTCATGCAACAGAGCATCATACACAGCAACAATAACAATAGTAGTGGAAGCAGCAGCAACAACATGTTGCTGGAAGCAGCCGCTGCACGAACAACATCAACTTCCGGCAGCAGCAGCAATCGCAGTCAAAGTCAAAGTCGTCGCAAACGTTAGGCAACAAAACTCTTCTCGCAACCCGCTTGCTAGCGAAAGTTTATCTTTTTTTTTTTTAATTTCGTCAATCCACAACAAGATTGTCGATTATATTCGATAATTCGATGCATCGAATTACACAAATTGTAAACAAACATTTTTAATTAATTTAAATTTCAAGCATTTTGTACACGCAGTTTGGAGTGTAAAGTGCATAAACAACAAAAACAACAACAACAACACACACACATATGTAATTACTACATACAAATATAAGCAACAACAACAACAACAACACACATACTCGGACCCTGCAACAAGCAAAGGGAAACTCAGAAGAACACTTTCTATACACATTACTCGTATGGATTTTCGAAAATAACAAAAAAAAAAACCTAAAGCGTTTCATTATGTGTGTTGTATATTTTTTATTAGAACTTCTAAGTACATGCATACTTATAGATTAAACGGATATATATATAGAGATATATATGATTACAATATAGAGTACTACAAGCCTACATATTAATGTACAACCTAATCCTAATACAACTACAACTACAACTAATCTAATACTACACATAAATAATGCAACAAATTATATGATTAATGCAACATGTTTCTGTACAAAAAACACAACAAGAAGTAATGCAAACAGTAACATCAACAAAACAAAAACACCAACAAATACTTAGTGCAAAAAGCATAGAACTTTTTTTAGACTCTTTTTAGCAAGTACCTCATAAAAAAACAAAACAAAACGAAAAAGAAAAAAAATCGAAAACACGAAGCAGCAACAACAAAAGAAGAAAACAAACAAATAATGTTATGCAAATTGCCTTTTACAACAAACAATATTGTATATTAAAGAATAAATAATAAATAACTTAGTGAGATAATCAATGATATGATACCGCAAAAACCTTACTAGCAATCAAAGCATACATTACATAAATATATATATATTATATAAAGATAAACAATATTTGTAGCGATAAACCGTAGCGATATATCTGATAAACAACTGATAACTGAACATTGCGATATATTATAGCTAATAATACAATATACATAGATACTTGTTTTTTTTTTAACATACATATATATCAAAACCAGCCACACACACATACGCACTCTCATAGATCTGAACTCCTCCCCCACCCCCTCAAAAAACGCAATAGAAAAAACATGTAAGAATGAAAGAAAAATTAGATGCATTGTAATTTAGTAATAACTAACTATTAAAATAATTAATGATGGATTTTAAAATGTCAGGTCAAGCGAATTACTTAGAAAAACACATAAAACAATTCGATGTTAACTTAATCGTCGCTTTGTGGTTTAATTTCTGTATTTATATCCCTAACAGACTCTGCGTTTAAGTAAAAATGAAAAAAGGAAATCACAAGAATTATGAGAATGTTCACTAAAAAGTACAAAAATGGCAAGCAATCTAGCAAATAATTGAAAGAGTTATAGGCTTTTAAAAGTGTTTCTAATTTCTAATCAATAGTTTAATTTTCTCTGTATGTGTGTGCGTTTAAATTTGTTTTCGTCTGTTTTTTTTTTAAACACTTCTAAACGCAGAGATTTTATTTTATACTTTGTGTATATAGTGCATAAACCCTTGCTTATTACTATTATGATTATGATTACGATTATTATATATATATAGCGATATATGCTACACATACAATACATATTTAATGATATACTACTATCTACCTATATATATATCTATACATATTGCATAATGTTCTTGTTAATTAGGTTTCTTAATGTATTTTGTAGTTAGTCGTAAAACTTTGTCTCTAATTCTCCACATTTTTTTCCCCGTCATGTCAAGTCTTTGTAAACCTTTTTTTTTTGTTAGTGTTTAGAATTGTGTGCACTTCCTATTATGATGATACTAAAAAATCTAATCGAAAAACGAAAATCCCAAAAATACACACACACACACGTTTCAATGTACCAGTTTGTATGGTGAACAAAAGATCCGTTTTATTATTATTGTAATTAAATAATATATGTATAACGCATGAATATGAATATGATAATTAATCAGCTGTGCACGAAACAAGAAGAAATCTTATATATATATATACAACTATATTGCAAAAACAAAAGCAAAACAAAACAGATCTATTTGAAAGTCTAGCATATAATTATTGTGATGTAGTTTTTAAAAAATCGATGCAAATACAAATTGAAAGTGTCGGAATTTTTGTCCTTGTCGTAAATTAGCCAGTAACGAAATTAACAAAACAACAAAACGATAAAAAAAAACAAAACCAACAAATTACAAATTATAATTACAATTACAAACTAAAAATTAATTATATGTATAATGTGTAATCGATACCGCTTATAATGCGGCTCATATATATATGTAATTGTATATGTACTAAATATAAACAAACAAAAATTAATATATGTTAACTATTTAGTACACAAAACAAAATGACTAAACAAAAAACAAAAAGGCAAACCAACAATTTTATTTCATTTATTGTATACTTTTCTTTGAAATCGTTTCAATTTTTTTGAACCTTTTGTCGTAGAGAATAAATAACGAAAGCGTGTTTAATTAGCAGCTAACTAGGCAGTAAATAAGAAACGTTAGTGTTGTGACTATACGAATAATCGTACATACATACATATATATTACGCGATAACGATCTAGCTATAGATATGATATGGGTATATACACATAAATATATAGAATACCAATTTCTGTTTTAGCAGCTGTTAAGGTTAGTCCAAAAAAGCAGCTGCTACAAATTTTATTTGCTTGCTCTTTTGTTTAATTTCACGTCTTTTATAGTTTTTATTGTTGGTTCTTATAGGTGTGTGTTTTTTATAGAAATTTTATGGACCATTAACAACAACAACAACAAAATGAAATAAGGAAACTTTGAAGCGATAAAAACATATGTCGTAAATCTAAGCGTTTGATGTAAAAGCGAACTTGTCGTTTATTTGATTGTTTTCCTTTTATAAATATACACATAAAGTATACACTACTATTAATTAACTAAACTATATTATATATATATGATTAACTGATCAAGTTTAACGATAATAAACTTCAATTTCTACTCAATGTTTTAGAGAAGCAAACAAAAACGGAAAACAGAAAAAAAAACAAAAAATCGAGAACGCTTTAAATGTAACAAAAACGAAACGTTAATAGACTTAAACAAAAAGAAAGGAAGAAAAGAAAAAAATGGAAATAAATAACATTCACTAACTAAACTTAAATACACACATACAGACACAGACATATACATATACATGCATACATATATATCGTTTGTATTTAAGAGACAAAAATTACATTTTAAAGATCAACAATGTTTTAACTGTGTAGCCTTAAAATCAATTTACAAAAAAAGGAAAAAGAAAACTTATCTATGTATAATAATACCAACTATATAATCTATTATCGAAAACACTTAAAATCCAAAATGATATGGATATAGATCTGAGATTTGAGCAGATCAATCGTACAATATTTTGCAATGTATTAAATAGTTGATTTGCCTTTTACTTTTTAATTATTTTTTGACACTTGCAATTTTACTTTGTATTCTAAACACACACACAAAAACAGATGCACCTTTTTTTATATTGTATACCATATAAACATAGCCACAATACATGCATAACTTACTATTATCATAAACACAATTATTATATATTTACTTATGTCCTCAACAAAACCCAAAACCATAAATACATATATCTATTATTATCGAAAGCATAAATCTTTTGGTTTCTTTTTTTATCATTTATTTTCATTTTTGTCATAAAAGAAGCTAATCAAAAGTTTGAACAAAATCAACAAGAACAACAACAAGATGATGAAGAACAAATACAACAAATATATCCCACCAAATTAATTTTAAAACAAATAAATAGGGGCAAACAATTAAATAATAATATACTATTATATATATTTATCAGACGAATATTGTGCAATATTAGTGTATGAAATATGATTATTATTACTATGGATTTTCCCCCACTCAGTCTTTTCCTTTGACTTATCGAGGCTCTAGCTGCAGCTAAATACATACATTTAATTATTTAGTTAATGGTAAATCAGGTTTCTGTAGTTGCCAATAGATTGTTAATTGATCATTTCCAAAAAAGAAAGAAATCCCAGCACTCTCCAAAAACAAATCCGAGACGGATACAATCCTGAAAGTATGCTATGCTAAAATCAAATTTGGATCGATTATAATATAAGTTGTTTGACCAATTCAAAGACGAACAATTAATGAGCTTTTATAAATAATTTGTGTCGCTTTTGAATGTGTTTCATACGCAAGTTATGTGCATTTATCAAGCAATGAGATTAACCACAACAGCAACCAAAAACAACCAACAACAACAAGAACAACAAATACCAATAATAATTTATTAAGTAAATGCCACGTATAAGTAAAAAATAATTACGAGTAGTTAGTGTTTAAAAAACAACAACAAAAAACCAAAGTGAAACACAACACACAAAAAATATAAAAATTTCTGGATTCGTCGTATAATGAAATGCATGGATCGAAGCGATTATAAACAATTGACGCTGACAAACAAGATTGATAAGAACCCGTCCATAATTAGATTTTGTTCGTTTAACAACAACCACAAAACAAAAACAAAACAAAAAAATAAAATATATGAAATAAAGGGATAAACTGGAAATGTGAAATTCCAGAATTCGACGCAGCTCTGTAGACACTTAGATAATACTTAGTCGACGGGTAAATTGATTAGAATAAATTAAATATAATGGTTATACACATTAAAAAAACAAATATATACATACATACATATTATAGAAGCTCTCTCTCTTCGTGTTTCTTTTGACTTCAATTCCACTTAACTAGCTGAAAATAACAAAAAAGAAAAAACTTAAAATTGTGGTTCGGATTGATATTAGATGTTTTAAATAACTAACAACAAAATTAAGAATTCTAAGTACGATATATTTATACATATACACAAAGAAAGAAAGCAAAATACAAATACATATTGAACAAAAAACCAGAAGAAACAAAAAAAAGGTAAAATTTATAAACATAAATATATACACTATATTTTATTAAATACAAAATATTTCGAAAAGATTAAACATAACCAAAAGATAAAATGTTGATGTGTGAAATTTATAAGACTAGCATATTTCCTACCTAACAATATACGTTATAATGAGATATATATATACAAAAAACAAAATACAAAATATGATAACTAATATGATAAATAATGAGCAGCTAGAGCTGAAATCATACGCATTCTCACGATTATAAACTAAGATTAAAAACCGATATTGAATTTAAACAAAAGCGTCTAACAAATTGATCGTACCTTTTTGCTGATTTAAATGGAAAGATAATGTAACACACATACACTTAGATATATGTATGTGTTCGTAATTCAAACAATATGTATTACACACATATATATTTACGAGTCATAGTCAAGTAACAAACAAACAAAATGCAAATAGATGATGGCACTTTAATGGGATTTGCTTTTTATATTCGAATGTGTATGTGTGTGTGCGTGTGTGTGAGTGCGTATGTATTTTATATAGTATTAGTGTCGTCTTGCGCAGTTACAACTAAACGAAAACAAATTGAAATGAATTTAAATATTGTATTTTTATATGCGAACTCAAATCGATTACAATAGCCAATAGATCGTAGTTAAGGAAAGGAACTCCTCCTTATATAGCAGGCATTATATTATTATGATAATTATATATGTTTAATCGAGGAATCTTAAGAAAATAATACCAAAGACAGATAATCAAAGCGCGCACATAAGTATTTAGTGTTAGGATATTGGATAACAGATAACGGATAACGATCTTTCTTTGGGCACCAAGTCATATATATGTATTGAATACCTACCACATCATAGAATACCTTTATCATCATCCATATTGTGTGTACTATCTATACGGATCTGTGTATCTCTCTTTTTAGCATAAGATACAAGATGTTAATCCTAAAATGGAACGAGTTTCGAGAGTTAGAATTTAGCTTTTAGCTGCTTGGGTTAGACAACGAATTACCGGGCAAAGATCGGGGCGAAAAAACGATTGAACTTGTACATTCCCTTGAGCCTCAACCCCTCCGCCTAATTAATAAATAATTTCGATCACCAACGATGCTGATTGGCGATCCTTAAAGATACTTATGTGTAGACTTAGTTGTTGGATCGTCATCAGCAAAAAAAACCCCTTAAAACATACATATGAAATGAAGCGATTTTTTGTGCCGTGTTATACCTAATCACACACTAAACAAACTTAACTAACGTAAATGATTAACAAATTAACATTTTTTTGTATCTATCAATGTGTACTGAATGTTTTTACTTGGTGTCCTTTTTAATGCGAGCAAAAAGCGAGAGAGTCTTAATCTAATCTAAAGAAAAAACGATTAACGAAATACTTATATATATCAAAAACCAAGCACACCGATACATTTAGCATTGTACATGATATGGATATGGAATATGAATATGAATAAGTAAAATGTATGATTATGTATGTACTACTAACCAAAGAGTTATACCTAAACTTATCCAGATAATATGCGTACCTTTTTAAGCAACTAATTCAATGTTAAAACAAAAATACAATTGTGAAATCTTTGATAGCAAAACGAAATGATAATTAATTAAATACAATATATAGAGAGTACTTACGATTACGATTACGATTATACGAATTGGGAGTACACCGTCTCAAGACCAAACAAATTGTAACACAATGAGCCGCAAAATATTTGTATTAATGAATGTATTCCCCCCAAAAACCCTTTAACTGTTCCCATACCCCAACCTGAACCCCGAATACAGACCTATAACAATCGAGTTCCGATTTCAAAGCTAACGTTAACGATAATCTAATGGTAAAAAAGGTAAAAAACTAAATGGTAAACCTTAAACGCGTTTAGATAATTGATAATATGATTAAGAACTTTTGACTTTTATGGCTGTTTAGAGATTTTATAATACATATACTAATTATATATATATATATACGAATACAAACATTTTTCGTAAATTCTTTATTTACATTCATACTCACTCACACACACATTCTCATACTCATATTCTCATCTTTGACACAGAAAAATACGTTTTTTGTGCTCCATAATTCGATTTGAAGACACAGATCGAATCTTTACGGTGCAGTCCTCAAAAACTCACATCAAATCTTACACTATATGTAACTGCTTTTCGGCAAATACAAAAACTCTGGCATGATAAACCCTCCGCTCCAATACGATCCTTCTCTATGGCAGATCGAGAGCGTTTTTTTGTAGCGATTAGAGAACAAAAATTCAAAAAGATAAAAAAGAAAACAAACGAAAATTGTGAAATTTAGTGTCTTTACACTTTAAAGAGTATATACAAAAGAAAAAGAGAATAAAATGGAAAACTTAACTAAGTATAATTGAATGTAGATGGCGCAAAATGCCGATATTCGTATAAGCATAACTAACACACTCACACACACACACATACGTACACATAGTAAAGTGAAACAAGTACATATACACTCACAATTACACCAATTCGAATGCGCGAATAAATGAATCAAAGAAGAAGACGCATACAAAATTTAATGATACTCGTACATATGCCTAAAAGGATAAACGTGTAGTAATCTACGACAACAACAACAAAAACAACCACAAAAAAAAACAAAAACATTACAAAATAAATGTCTATATATTATGTATATGGAAAATATAAAAATACAAAACCAAAACATATAAAACAAACTAAAAAAAAAAAAAAAAATACAAAAAAAAAAAACAGAAATATAAAAACAAAATTATAAAAGCATAAACGAAATGTCGTTTTTATTTAAGGGGGTTTAAAGCAATTAAAAACTTCATTGAATACAAAATTATAAGAGCATAAGCGAAATGTCATTTATATTTTAGGGGGTTTGAAGATGAAGGATTCGTAGAATATTATAGATTGAAAACTTTAATTTTGCTAGTTAAGGAGCAGCGAAATGTAGAGTATACGGAAATTCGGTCTGTCAAACTTAAACTGATAAACTAAGCGATAAAAGAAACCAGGTAGAATATGTATGAAATATTTTCATACCCTTGCATTTTTGTAGCATACTTTTCAGAGTTCCAATAAATTTTTGGGTAATTTGCTGAATAAATATAAATATTATAAAGCTCGATACGATTGCCATCGGTAACACAAAATTGGTAATAAAATATAATAAATTAAAAGAAAATGCATTGCAAATATATATTCATATATTTCACAAAAATTTTAGTTTTTTTTAAAACTTCTCTCTTTATATTTTTATAGCATATTTTTCAGGGCAGATGTAGGAATTTTTACTTGATTGGGATGTAATATCATTAAAAGAAAACTGGTTTAGTAAAATAAAATAATTGAAAATAATTAAAATGCAAATAAGTATGAATAAATTCAATAGACTTTGTAGATTATGTTAAATGCTTCCCTTTTTAATTTTCTTTACATTTCATGAGCTTCAATAAATCCATTTATTTGTATTAGAGCACAGTTTCTCAAAGGAAATATTTAAATGACTAAAAAATGTTGTTTTAACATACACAAACGAGGGAACAATACAAATTTAATATAAGTAGACGCTGTGAGTTCAATCTGTTTAGCTATAAATCATTTTTATTTCCATAGCTCTCAAGCCCGTAAAGAAAGTAAGCAAAGTATTTAGAAATTTTGTGATAAACGTTTATTTGACCAAAAGGTAAGTGAAACAGATCGCTTGTAAAGTGTTCCAACTACAGTTTGATAAAGGACATTGGGTCGCCTTTGATCGAATGACTTTCCAGCAGTTATTTAAGTTGATCATGGGCCAATCACTCTCGGAACCAATCACCACAAAGGACACGGCACGTTGTGCCAATGCTTCCTTCCTCGTGGGCAGCAGCTGCATGCAAGGCTGGCGTGTTGAAATGGAGGATGCACACACTCACATACTCTCGTTGCCCGATGATCCACCAGCGGCATTCTTTGGCGTCTACGATGGCCATGGCGGTGCAGCTGTCTCGAAGTTTGCAGGCAAACATTTGCACAAGTTTATCACCAATCGACCAGAGTACTTTGGCAGCTCAATTGAGCTGGCCATGAAGAGGGCTTTTCTCGACTTTGATCGCGAGATGCTGCACAACGGCAGCTGGGGCGAACAGATGGCAGGATCTACGGCCAACGTGGTGTTGATCAAAGACAGGCGACTCTATTGCGCCAATGCTGGAGACTCGCGAGCTATTGCCAGCGTGGGTGGCATGATGCGTCAACTGTCTGTGGATCACAAGCCTGGCAATGAGTCGGAGATCAAGCGTATTGTGGCAGGAGGTGGACGTGTGGAGAACAATCGAGTCAATGGCAATTTGGCCTTGTCGCGTGCTTTGGGGGATTTCATGTACAAGCGCAATACCAGCATGAAGCCAGAGGAGCAAATTGTCACAGCCGATCCGGATGTGTTGTGCTGTGACATCGGCGAGGATTGGGAGTTCGTTGTCCTCGCCTGCGATGGCATCTGGGATGTGATGAGCAGTCCTCAGGTGGCGGATTTTGTACGCGAACGCATCGCTGGGGGCATGCAACCGGATCTCATCTGTGAGCAGCTCATGGACTTTTGCCTCGCACCCACTGCCTACAATTATGGCCTGGGAGGTGATAATATGACCGTCATCTTGGTCTGCTTCTTGCATGGAAAATCCTATGACGATTTGATACAGCGTTTGGGTGGTCCAAAGATTGCAAATTTTGAGACTCCCGTCGGTGATATTGGGCCTGATCTCAAGGTTTGTAATTACATCAATTATTGATAGAATCATTCTTTAAAGTTTTGTTGTTACAGAAAAAACCACTAAACACTCCCAATGTCAGCAAAAGCAATATGAAGCATGCTTGATTTTGATGTCTGTTCCATTTTGTTTATATGTTTCTTAATTTTTTGGCATATTTTCTATTCATTGTCGTACATTCATATACTTTAACAATCTTATTTGGACAAATTTTAGCGCTGTAAGTATTCCAAATTTTTTAGTCAGACATGAAGTTTATTGACTTCAAATACATGGGAAATATACGTGTTGAATAGATCATTTAAATGTAATATCTGTTTTTTATATGAAATGAATTTTAAAATGTAATTAAAAGTGCTTTCAAATTTGCTTTTGAATTTATTAAGATTCAAACAATTGTTTTCCAATCTTAGCGAAAGTAAAATATATATATAATCATATCAAAAACGTTTTTCGGTTTCTTGAATTGATCTCTTAAATATGATATATGCGTGAATTGTCACCTTTGACACTAGTTAAGTGAAAATAAACATATACTAAAAATTTCTTTAGTATTTCAATCAGAAATTTTCAAGAAACAAGAAAAAATTCCTAAAATTAATATTAGCTCTAAAAATAGTGTTAATCCAAAGCTAAAAGAATAACTAACATAACATTTTCTTTTTTCACTGTAAATAGTGTCAGAGAATTACCCACATATTTTATATAAATTTTAAAGGTAATTAAAAATGCTGCTACATAAAAATAAATGATTTCAAAAGATGTAGCTAAAAACTTGGTTAACATTGTAACAATCTTTTTTATTTTATTAATGTTAAAGACAAGAAAAAAAACAGATGTTTTCTATACAAAATTTTATTTTGAATTTTGGGTACTATATTAATTTTAAAGATAATTAAGAGCGCTCCATATAAATAAAACGATTTTTCAGAAATAAAGCAAGGTCTTATATAGTGAAGATGGAAAATTTCTGTGTCAATTAATTATTGATCAATCTAATAAAGTATCTGCAAAATTTTTGTTTAGTTTTCTGGGCAGCCACAAATTTTTATTAATTTGTTCATTGAATTTCTGTTAAATAGTTATATTTACCTTATTTTACAATTCCAGCATTTAAAAGAAAAGTCGTTGTTATTTTCAGGGATCGGTGGATCTCTCGTTTAATATTTTGAATAAATGTGCGATTCTATAATACATAATGTACTCTCTATACATATATATACGAGTATATCTATATAAGTATCTGTATATTGAATATCTTTGGTCTGTTTAGCTGTAGGTGTCGTTGAGTATACAAAATGCAGTGAGTTTCTACAAACAACGCAAGAAAGAACAAAAATCAAAAGAAAAAACAAACAAAATGTAATAATATTAAGAGCTACAAAAATGTACAAAATAATAGATAGAGATATGTCAAATGTACAAAAAATATATATGCACTATATATAGGTATAAATAAGTATATAATTAAGTATGTGTGTGTTTGTGGCTAATTAGTGTTATAGTTATGACAATTCGTATTGCACCACATGCGGCCGTAATGTGCTTAAAATAACGCCGACACATGCACAGAGGGGGAGGATTCCCCTTTCACCTTGCCACTGCCCCCGAAACAGAGATTGTGGTGACAGAGGTAGAGGCAGAGGGGAAGGTGCAATGCTGCCGGGTTTAAAGATAAAGAAAGACTAGAGATTCGCTCGTTGGACTTCCGTGCTGTGAAGCAGGAAATTGTCGCAATTTGTCTTAAAAACAAAGAAATCATTATAACGTAAAGATATTTGGTAAGTAATATAAATATGTATGTATCTATATAGATGTAAGATGTAAGAGTATGTGTATTATATGTTATATTCTAATATCTGTGATGATCGCTGGGGATCCGTCGTCTGGTTGTAAAAAATCCATATTCGCATAGAGTATATATAAGTATATATGTTTTTTGGTTTTGTTTTGTTTTTGTTTTTGGTTTTCTTGTGGTTTTAAGTAGTGCTAAAAAAATACTGGTAACATTTTTTGCAAGTCTCTAAATCCTCGTTACAACTAAGTGCAGATCGTGCTGCTTCCCTCGATCGTTATTCAGATTATTATTTTTTTGTTTTTTTGTTTTTTTCTGTTGGAATCGTCTACTACTCTCTATAATGGTACTTTAGCTCTTTTCTCATATTTATCACATATTTGTTTACTACAGTAAGCTCCTAAAATCGAATGCAAAATGGGTTTTACTTTTGTTTTCTGCTTTTTTTTTTTGGTGTGGTTCCTCAATTAGTTCTCTCTCTCTCTCTCTCTCAAACAGTTTTTTTGTCTTTTACAGTCAGACCGGGGCATTGATTTACATCTGTAAGCTAGGCAACCATGGCATAGTTGCCTGTCAGCTCGAATGGACTCGTTTTGGCCGAGTGTGTGAAATTGTTTTTGGGTGAAAAGTCAACAGGTTGCTCTTGATCCGCCTCCACATTGTTGGGCATTGTTGTAGCTGCTGTTGCAGGTGCTGTTGTGGCATGTGGAAAGTGCTGGTGATAAGGCAACGGCAGTGGCAGTGACAGCGGCAACAAATGATCTTGGTACACCGCACTCGGATGTTGCAACACTGTTGGTTGCAACACCGCATTGCGCTTGAAGCTCTCATAGATGCCAAAGGAATCGGTGTGAGTCCCAGGATAAGCATAAGCTAAGGCAGCTTTAGCTTTGGCTTGAGCTTGTCGGCGATCCTTTTCCTTCTGCAGCAACTTGTGTGCCAGAGTTGACTTTGCTGAATCTGGAGAAATAGATGAAGTTGACTTTGCTGTCATTGCCTCTGCTGTGACTTCCAACTCCGTTTGCTGCTTGGCTGTGGCACGTGGTAACGTCTCGCTGCGATTCTTCATGCAGGAGGATTCCTCATGTTTATACAGATACGATTTCAAGGCAAACGCTTTGCCGCAGCGTGCGCAGGTGTGAGGCTTTGTGTTCGAATGCGTCTGGATGTGAGCACGCAGATTGGATTTGTCCGCAAAGGCTTTGCTGCACACGTTGCACTTGAAGGGCTTCTCTCCGGTGTGTGTGCGTATGTGTCCCTGGAGCAGCCAGGGACGGGAGAAGCACTTGCCACAGTACTGACACTCGCAGCCCTGGTTGTGGGTGCGCACATGCATCGAATAAGCAGGCATCGACACATACACCTTTTCGCAGTACGGACAATGTCGCGCCTTCTTGTCCATAATTGACCTGCGAAGCAAGAGAATTTTGTATTAATAAAATATATTTTGTAAACCATAAAAAAATATTGTATATTCAAGATTTTGGTCTAAGTATAATCTTGATAATAAAAATAATAATTATAAATTATAAATAAAAATCATAATCTATTCGTTGACAAAAAGAAACATTTTAATATCAGAAAACGCATTTTATATTCGAAAGAATTTGATAAAAGACCAAGGTTTTTACCAATAAGAAAAAAAAAATCGGATTATTTTAAGACCACAAATTATAATATAATATTAAATAACTTAGAAAGTTACTGTAGAGTGTGATCGACTGAGAGATACCCGCTTTATATTTTGAATAAAAGCAAAACAGAGCGGTAATAAAATTAAAATACTAATAATATTAAAATCTACCAAAAGAAGTATTTGGTATGTTAGTATATTAAAATTATTCACAAAATATATTATAGAGCTCAAAATATACTATACTCTACAAAAAGCTGTAATTGGTATTTTAATATACTATATTCACAAAATATACTAAGTCCAAAATTTACTATATTGTTAGCTCAACTTC
This sequence comes from Drosophila albomicans, assembly GCF_009650485.2. NCBI lineage: Eukaryota > Metazoa > Arthropoda > Insecta > Diptera > Drosophilidae > Drosophila > Drosophila albomicans. The sequence continues at coordinate 41,985,363 of NC_047629.2, read as the reverse complement.
AGATATATGAAACTTTATTGAAATTTCGATTGGTTCAAGAGGATAGGTTATACACCCTAAATCTAGTATAATTGGTATAATTTTCAGAATTTTAAGCTTTACAGATTATAATATAATATTTTTAAGATATATCAAACTAATATAATAAATATACTAACATATACCGATATCTATATTTGGTATATTAGTATATAATAATCAAAATATACCATATATTCCAAAATATACTGTATATTAATAAATTATATTCACAAAATATACCGTAGAGTTAAAAATATACTATATTGTCAACGTAACTACAGCTAAATAAAAATTTATACGATTTGGATTGGCTTGAAAGGTAAGGTTACAAATCCTGAATCTGCTATTTTTGGTATTATTTTCAGAACTTGGAGTTTTTCAGTTTAATGCTTTCAGTTTTAATAATTTGATCTTATTTGAAGATCATTATTATTAAGATAAATCTTCTCAAATTCAGAAACTATTCTCTATTTAAGGCTAGAGCTTTGTTTTTCTTACCTGTGGGTTTGTCTATGGCGCGCCAGATTGGAGGAGGTGGAATACTTTTTGCCGCACTCGGGACAGGTGTGCTCATCATCCAGCAGAATGGAACTGGAACTGGAGCTGGAGCTGCTGCTGTTCTGTGCCGGTGATTGCTCCTCGCTGCTGCTGTGAGATTGAGCGCTGGATTGGCTGCTGGCGCAGGAATTGGTGTCGGAGATGGTGCAACGGCGCACTTTTCGGCGATCAAACACCTTGTGGCTGTACGAATTGTATGTGGAGTCATCGTCGGAGGAGGCGTAGAAAGCATTTGAGGGCAACATTTTGGCGTTTTTGGCTGCCGTGCTCAGCGGTCCAGCCGCCAGTGTAACATCGGCCAGCTGGGTGAGATTGTAGAGCTCCTCGGGTATGGGCGTGGCCTGCTGATCCTTTGTCATATCGTCTGGGAATCTGCAAGAAGAGAGAAACAAAGAATTTGCTACTTAGAATGACGTATGACAGCGAAAAGGTGAAGCAACCTGCTAAATGCGCAACAGATGCGTCATTAAAATTAACCAAAAATAACACACAAATCAAAAGATTATAAAAATATGTGCGCTATGTGGCAGACACAAAATTAATATGGTATTCAAACTAGAATGCATCGAGCATAATGCTGTTCATATTAAACTTGTAAATCGCAGACTTGTGTAGCGCATTAAGCTGTCGTTATGCTCGCTTTCGATTTGTGTTTTTATTTATGCGATATATTCATCAATTTTCTAATTAAGGACGAGCCAAGAGGCCAAACTACAGCACGCCAAAGTCGTCTGCATCATAGTCGTCACCTTGCTGACTGCTTGAGGTTGCCGCCTGCTACAAACACAAACACTAACACTAACACACGGGGCGTATGATTAACGTCAGCAAACAGCCGAAGCACCGGCATCAGCATCGAATGCGGCGGCACTCGCACTTGTTGGCTGCTTTTCTCGTTGGCGTTATTAGAAATAAATTCACGTCGAAATGCGCATAATTTGTGCATGTTGTCTTGGCATTGATTAATCTCACACGTAATTGCCATCACTAAGAATACAATCCCCTCTCACTCGCTCTGCCCCCGTCTGTGCCCTATAATAACCACACAGGTGGATCGTCAGCTACTTTATAGTATAGTAAGTGCTAATCATATATTTCTGACAACTGAGAATATCTCCAGCTGCAGCTGCCCAACTGTTGGCAGATGAAAAACTATTGGGGAATGTGTTGAAAGATCTATTTATTATAGACAAGCTAAGTCAATAGAAAGCAGCTATCTAATAAAAGGATAAGAAATTGTTCTTTGTATGAAAGATCTATTTATTATAGAGAAGCTAAGTCAATAGTAAGCAGCTATCAAACAAAAGGATTACAAAATAATACCTTGTATGAAAGATCTATTTATTATAGACAAGCCAGCTATCAAATAAAAAGATTTCAAATTATACTTTGTACAAAAAATATATCTTAAAAGAGTGAAGATAATTTGACATAAAGTTTTCATTCGTTTCAATAAGGATTTCAAATATTTATGAGGCATATGTATTATACAAAAAGTATGACGAGAAGCTGTATTTAATCCTAAAATCTTAATCTTAAAATGTAAATATAAATTTGTAATTTTAATGAAATATACAAAATAAACAAAAAACTACTCCTAACTCATATACAGCTGTGACCATTGAAATAGCAGTGCGACAGAGAAAAGACTATGTAATCGTTTTTTTTGGTTATTCCTTTTTGTTAGTTGATCGCTAGCACATTGTTTTTGTAAAATGAAGCATAAAGATAAGAAAACAGCAAAAACCCCGTTAGATTTGATCAGTTTTTCTGAAATTTTGATATTTTTACCCAAGTGCACCACATTTGGGCTGAACATTAGAATAGCAGTTTTTTCTTTTCTTCCACTAAAAAAGCCGAAATTGTTTTTAATTTTATGAAAAGTGAGTTTAATCTGGTTTATTATTGTAGTTTATACGACAATACACTATAACTATAAAAAAAAAATTAATTTTAGTGTGTAAAGGACCTAACTGGTCCAATGTAGAGAGGAGGTCCTTTCTTGAGCTTAGGAAGGAGCAAAATTGTATAAAAAAGTTCTGTGTCGCCTAAAATGTTTTACCAAAATGGTTTTCAATGACATAAATTATAAATCAAAGCCTGAAAACCGTAGTGTGATACAAAAAACCACAATTTTAGAGGACCGATGCATAGTGCTCTTCAGCTAAACTAATCCTTTTGCATCCTGTAGGGATATTAAAGCAGGGCTGAGTTGGGGAATTAGTGAAGTGGCTATTGGCCGAAGACTGGTGGATACAAATTTGAATACCCGAAGTCCAGAAAAGGTGCAATTACTTGGTTATAGACATCTCAAAGCGAGGTTGGAGTTTGCCAAGCGCCACTTGAACTGGCCACTTTCCAAATGGCGTAATATTCTTTGGACAAATGAGTCTAAACTGGTGTTAATTGTTAGAAAAGTTCAAGACAATATGTCCGTTGACCACCAATCACCGAAAATGACCTAAACCATACCCTTAAGACCGCTAACCATGGTGGTCTTCAAATCATGATCTGGGCATGTTTCTCATACAGTGGTGTGGGACCTATAAATATGATCGATGAGATCATAGACCAAGAAATCTTTGAAAATATATTAAGAAACATCATGCTGAAGTATTCTCAGGATGAAATGCCCCTTCAATATGGACTTTTCAGCAGAGCCACGAAACCTAAACACACCGGCCAACTGGTCACGGAGTGGTTTGGTCATGAAAAAACTGATGTAATGCCATGTCAGCAGAGTTCCCGGATTTAAATCCGATTGGGAACTGATGGAGTACTTCAAGCATTATGTTGCCAAGAAATCCCCGACATCTAAGCCACACCTTTGACAAGTTGTACAGGAGGTATAGGGCCAGAATCCCTGCAAGCGTTGCGAGGACGTGGTGGACTCCATGCCACGTAGCTGTGAGGCTCTAACAGCCAATAAAGGCTACACAACAAATTATAAGGTCGTATTCAACTCGAAATTTAGAAGGATTAAGTTATTTATAAGATTTTTTGAAATTTATTACATTTTTGTTTTTTCACTGCTATTTCAATGATCTTCATAATACGGACATTTTCATATGTTAATATCCACATTCGGAAAAATATTGAATTAACCAAAATGAAAAATATGTTTAATTATCGCAAATTAAATATATTAAGCTGTTATAAAAAAATGTTGTCTCGAAGTTGTCTTTATAATAATATTTTTCAACTTTAAATGTGTAGGTCGTCTGCACTGCTATTTCAGTGGTCACAGCTGTATATACAAAATATACTAGAATATTTGCATATCTTTACAAATAAAAATTATTTCTTAACAGAGAAAAGCTAATTTCATATCAAAGTTTTCTTCAGTTATAATAAATTTTGCAAAATATTAAAATGAGAGCATCAAGACATTAATAATTACAAAATAATCTTTATGGCTCATCTATTGAAAGACAGTGAAATATTTTCTCTATAATGAGAACTTATTTGTAAATTGAATTATGTATATGCAGTTAAATATTTTCAACGCAATAGAAATCATATATTTAACAAAATGATCGAACTTTGTACGTTATACAAAAAAATCTCTTCACAAGGTAAAGATAATTTAAAATTAAAGTTTTCATGGCTTATAATAAAATTGTAAAGCAATAAAATAAGAAGAAAGAGGCACATAAAACCCGAACATAAAATAATCTTTTCAGTTCTTCCACTAAAAATGTATTTGAAAAGGCAATTAGATATTTTTGCAATCAAAGTGAGCTCACTATTGAATGGAATTCCATCCAATAAATTATTTAGAAGCGAATAGAAATTATCTTTCTAAAATATTTCTTAAATCCATAAATATACATATACATATATATTTTAAAGTTATCCTCAGTTACTAAATTGTAAAATTTTGAAATTAGAATTAAGCATAAATAAATATGAAATAATCCAAACAAAAAAGAGGTTTTTTTTTAAAAATGCGAACTCACTCTTAAATTTAATTATATGTATACAAAAGTAAATAGAAATTATCTTACGAAAAGAAAAAAGAAAATTTCTTAAACTCTTCATTTCATTTTAAATTGTTCATCGCTATAAATTTGTAATATATTGAAATTAGAGCAAGGCATAAATAAATATGAAATAATCTTTATAGCTGATCTAAACAAAAAGAGATATTTTCTCAATAAAAGCAAACTCATTCTTAAATTGAATCGTATGCAATAAAATATATTTTAAAATTATTCATAATTCGAAAATGTTTACTTTAAAATCAAGTTTCCACATAACATGATTATATATATTGGCTTTTTTGGGGCAGTTTCATTATGAAAACCGTAATCTAAGTGATCAGATGAGCCATTAAACTTTTCCAGGCAATCAAATTTTATATTTCCGATCTCACTTTTGTCTTGTTTATTATTGGTGTTGCTGCTGTTGTTGTTGTTGTGTTCTTCTTATTTTTCGTAATTGTCTAAATAATCGATTAATTCTTATTGCCACAACAACAAGAACTGAGGCAGAGGCAGGGGCAACTACAGTGGCAACAGCGTGTGTGGGGGGCAAGTAAGCGTTGCGGAGGTCATGTGCGCAGTGTGCGGCAACGTTGCTGTTTCGCTTTTGTTTGTTTTCCTTTCTTCTGTGCGGGAAAAAAAAAGAATTCTCTTGAGGCCTGAGGCCAGCCGCGTGATTGCGTGGGCTGCTCCTCTCTCCCTCTCTCTCTATCTCTTTCCATCGTGGAGGGGCAACACAACACAGCATTTTTTTTTCGCCTAAACATGAGGCGCCCCTAGACTTTTGCAACCTGTTGAGTTTTGTCTGCGTTTTTGTTTTTAATAGTTGTGTTCTTGCGGTTGCCGAAAATGATGAAAATGAATTCATTTCGAAGAGTACATCAAAATGTTTGTGGTCATAAAACTCAACTGAATGGAACACCTAGAGAGAAAGAGGGAGAGAGAGCGAGAGAAAGGCAAAGAGAGGTAGCTAATTTTGTGGATATAGCAAAATCGGATCATAAATATCGTCTATGATGGATGCGAGTGGGAGCCGAAATCGCGCCAGACATATGTTTCTTCTACACGTATAATTTGTGTCTAAGCATTATTTATACTTATAACAAGCCCCTCAACCACCTGGCAAATGCGTACCTGTCTGTTCCACAGAAATCACCATTCTATAATACATATTTATATATAAGCTATATACAAGATTTAAGCAGAAATTCGTGGGGTAGCACTTTTTTTTTGGCAATTTTCTTCGACTACTCGAAGCTGACAAGTGGGAAAATTGTGTCTGCATATGAGAGCAAAATTCAAATGTCTATGCAATATTTTCGATGTCAGGCAGCAGCAACGACAAAGTCCGAAAAGTCGCATGTTTTTGTGACAGGCCGTTAATTAATTATTCGTTGGCCCGTGCCCGGCCCGTATCGCAGATCGGCAATCGCATGTGACATCTCAAAGAGCAGGAACCAACCAACAAAAAAAAAAAACAAAATCGAGAAAGGAAAATGCTGCGAATCTTAATTGGTGCAGGCCTCCAACTGGCAGTCTCTTAGCTTGGTTGGAGGGGTGGAGCAGGAGGGTGAAGGGGTGGGGTTGGGATCTCTGCAGCACATGTTGCTGCCTACAAATCGAATCACATTAATTTGGTTAAAGCTGCTTAAATATGATTATGAGTGATGCATACAATTTTAGTCGAGTAGCAGCTTTTGCTAAAATATAATTTTGGTATACTATGTAGTTTAATTTATTTAATTTTTTAATGGTAAAATGTGTGCTAATGATTATAATTACAATAGTTGACATCTACATAAAATAATTAATAATTTAATCAAATGCCTAAATTATTTATTTATTCAAATGCCTAAATTATTAATCATTTTATGTAGATGTTAAATATTTGAATTACAATCATACGAACATATTTTACCATTTAAAAGACAAAGAACAATATGAAATTTAACGAAATTGTGTTGCGCATTTAAAGAGCTATTAATATTATTATCATCAAATACAATTTCAACATTTAAGAAGTCAAAAAATAATAAGAAATTTAAACAAAGTCTGACAGTCGTTGAGCCTAGTTTTAAATAGGTATTAAAAATTGTTTAATTAGCCTGAAAACCTTAATAAATAAATAAACTAATAATAATAATAGTCAGTGGTTTATAAGAATTTAATTTGTAGTTGGTTTAATATATACTAATATTTGTATATTATATATTTAATTGCCATTTAAATAGTTGATGTCTATATAAATACTCAGACGTTAAATACCAAATATAATTTAGAAATTGACATGTCAAGAAACAATAAGAAATTTAACAAAATACAACGACTTCAATACGCATTTATTTAAGTAGATGTTAAGACTTTCTTTTTGGATTTTAAATACATAATAATGCATTCTTCTACGAAAACACAATGTTAAAGAAAATATTCTAAATGCATATTAATGCTTTCTTTTTCGAAAACAAAGAGTTCATAAAAATATTCTAATATTCACCCATGGAATTACCAATGAAATTTTCCTCAAATATTTCAACAGTTTTTTACCTCCCAGAGAGTTGACTAAATTGCATAAATAAACAGCTATGTTAATTATCGAAAAATGATCTCCAACCTTTTTTTGACTTTTGAAATAATATTTCAATGTTTTTAATAAAGTAAAATGCCACCTGAAGAGCCTAAAAATATTGACTTAAAATACTCGTAGGTGACGCCTACATCTTGAAATTGAATTTTGAAATGAAAATGCAACAATTTTTTCCATTTCGTGTCGATTGCCAATCAATCAAGCAGTCAGGCAGTCAATCGAGCGCAAAAACAAAAAGAGATTTAAAATGTTAGCTCTGCAAATTGTGCAGAACATTTGAGATGCAGTAATGAATTTATCAATTAAATAAATATTTAAATAATTATAAATTCGCCACATGTGCTGCGTTCGAACTCGAAGTGAATCAATGCTGAATGTACTATATATGTATATCGAATATATAGCAACTGACCCATCTGATCCGCATCCGTTGAGTGTGTGTTCCGAGTGCATTTTGTGTTGAACGCAACGAATGGCACAATGGACATGAAAATGCTTTTTGTGTATATTTACGGTAGAAATCTGCGCAAAATAAGCCGAGAGCAGAGCACCAAAGAAAGTTCAAAGTCCTGTTAATGTACACAAAGCACAGAAATGTTAATGGCTATGCCCGGTTGAGGTTGCCGAAGAGGGGAAGGAGGTGCAAAGCGGAGGCGGTTGATGGAGGCAGAGGTTGGCCTTACCAACCAATGGCCGGTCGGTGGTGGCTGCTGCTCGGTTCGACTATTTATAAACCACAAAACAGCCCCAGGGGCAGCAGCCTAGAAAGAAGAAGAGTAGAGAGAGATAGAGAGAGAGAGAGATGGATGGCAGGCAGTGGAAATGTGCATAGTTTACATTTTAGTTCAAACTTGAAAATGCAAGATGGAGCAATAAACAAATGTTGATGCTGGCCACGGCGCCTGCAGTGCCGCAGTCGAGGGCAAGTGTCAATGCCACAAACAGGACTCCCTTTCCAATTGAATTGAATTGTTTGGATTCGATAATCTCCCTTTCTATCTCACTCTCTCTCTCTCTCTGTGTATTGTTTATAGTATTAATGCCCTGCTCAATCGTCGCTGGACTCATTTGCAGTCGCATCGCAATGCATCGGAAGCATGTTTACGACAAGCACCAATTATAAACAATGTCGGGGACACACAAAGGATTTGCTCTACTATTTACATTAATCTGTAAACTCGCATCGTCGTCACATCGTTTGGCTTCTGGGTTATGCACCTGTAATGCACACACATTTTGTGCCTAATTATGAGCTGACATTGATCATAGTTACAGATACTCTATAGTCTATATATGTTATATTTTAGGTTGTCATATTTTGCGCTATGCGTTCTACGCAGTTTCTTCGGCCACAACGACGCATTTTGCACGCTATATGTGACAAGAAATTTAAATGATTAGCCAGATATTTACATACTATATACTATATTTGCTCGTATTTATCGTATTCTAACTATTTACGCAACACAGTTCGAGAGGAAGTGAGATTGAAAAGTCGAAAACTGTCAACAGTTCTATATAATATACATACACTGTAAAAAATTTCAGTTTCGAAAATCAAGAATATTCATTTCGGTTAAAATGCTGCCATATTCGATGTTAAGTATTTCGAAAGTAGAGTATACACCTCTTAAATAATAAAATAGTAAAATAAAAAATAGTACAAAAAAAAAAAGAAATATCTGAAATATAATGTAATATTCCTTGTATTTTATAATAAGATTTGTGGTGTTGAAAGTATAAGACTCTTTTCTCTAAATAAGAAAAACTTGGTCTGTTATCAAATGTCCTTAAAATCAAGATGTGTTTTTTAAGTTTTAAGAAAAAATCTCAAGCACATAGACAAATCCTGATTTTGAAACATTTCTTTCTTTCAGTGTATGCCAGTCGCAGTCTGAACTGTCGGTCGTAGGGCAGTCGGATGCGGAGATGATCATCCATCTGCTTGGCCGATCATTGCCAATGCAAACACATTTCTCACGTAAATGTCAAAATATCAAAGAAATAATAATATTAATTTAACAAGTGTGGCCCGCAACTTTTCTTTTTGGGTCTGCGAGGCGATAATTTCGAAAAAATATAGAAGAGATCACGTACAAACTTGGCAATACTCGGTAAAATTATGAAATTAATGTTGACCTAGGAAAAAGTAAAGAAAATACTATCTTTCGATGAAATATCTAATTTTAGTAAGAAAGTAAGCTGACAATTAGTTTAAATGTGCTATTAGTTTATGTAAGTGTTTTGTCACCAAATTTAGTAGCTCTAACTTTTAATATTGTCTTTGATTCAGACAAATATAATATATATAGAGATCGTCAGCTAGTCAGACGAATAATGTCATAAATCATGGCAATAAAAACTTAGTTGTTGACGTAAAACATATGAATGCTTTCAACCGTTGCAGACAAAATTTTATGATACCCATTACAATACTATTTGCCGGGTATAATATTTGTACTCATCAACGTTCCGTTTTGCATTTATGGGATATACATAGGTAAATATGTAGTCGAAATATATATAGAAATGGGAGGGGAACAAGGCGAAGGGTTGCGTATTGGAACAATTGTGTAATGCTAAGTAAAAGTGGAAAGTCTAGCAGACCAAAGAGATACACTATATATTCACTATGATTACTCACCACTTGGTGGATCAGGAAGCGAGTCCGTTGATTAACTGAAGCGTGGCTGTTTGGCGGTGTCGCTCCAGTTGGAAATGGAATTGGAATCGGATTCGGTTGCCAGTTGCCAGTTGCCTGTGGCCGGCACTCAGAATATAGTCTGATGATTCAGTCGATGCGGAATCAATAATATATCACCCGCACGCAACAAAATACAACACTACACCCCCGGAGCACCCCTCCCACTCGCAGTCTGATCAGAAAGTTCTTTTTTTTCTCTTTGCGATTTTCACGAATTTCACAATCACCGAAACGCAACGCGACAAGCGACAAGTGTTCGACGCGCGATCCCTTTAGTCAGTAATTGCTGTGAATGTGTGTTGATATGTGTGTGTACAGTATATCATCGATTGATGCTTCTTCTTATTATTTTACTTCTTTGGTTGCTGCCCTGGCACGGGGATCGATGCGATGCGTGCGCTCTCGCTCTCTCGGTTAACCGAACGCAGCGAGATCTCAGAAAGAACTAAACTTTCTTTGCAATGCCACTTACAGTTTTTACATGTTGTGCGCGTCGAGGAGGTGACGATGCCCTCGACAACCGACAGCCGACAGCCGACGCCGACACACGACAGCCGACAGCCAAAAGAAAACCACGAAGAATACCAAAGCACGCAGTCCGACAGCTAGCAGCTGTTTACCGAGGATCGACCGAGCGAGAGAGGGAGAGCAAGTGAGAGCGACCCATTGGAACAAGTGTGTGCGGTTTATAAATAAATTTACCGAGAATAATGTTTTTATTATTCTCTCTCCCGCTGCCACTGTTCGTTGTTCTTCTTCTTCGCGCACATTTTCCAAAAGGGAAAACACGGAGAAGAAGGACCACAGCGCAGAATTTTGTCTAACGCAACGCCAAGTTGGCAGCCAGTGTCAAAAACCTCACAGAGTGCTACTGCAAATCTTTTATCCCCCATGCACTAGACCAAAAGAGCAACAGATTGAGAGAGCGCGAGAGAGTGGGGCTCTTAGAAGAGAGCAAGCGGGCAGATCGGCAGGGGTTGGCAACATTTGCCGGTCGGTTTTTAGAGATTTCGTCGTCGTCGGTGACGCAGTCGCGCAATTTGGCATTTTGAAATAGCTGTTTGTACTTTTAGCGAACCCATCCAAAATAGACTCACGCGCTCACCTGACGACACCCCCTCCTCGCTCCCCCTTATTCTCCCGACTGCCATCGCCTTTAGCATCACGATCCCGGTTCCCTTCTGCTCAAAACGAACGGATTTAACACAGGTGTTGTCGGCAGCTCTCAACGTTTGACTTTTTCAAGCGTAATGAACTTGCCTCGATCAGTGAGGAGAGAAAAAGGGGAGAAGAAAAAGGGAGAAAGACTATTGCATTTTTGGTGCTGATGTTATATCAAAGGGGGAATGAGGCATGTCTCTTACGTACTCGCGCTATTCTATAATCTATATTCTATATGATTTATATCTCGTGCACTCGTCGTCGTCGTCGTCGTTGTTGTTGTTCTTGTCGCCTTGATTCTGTTCTGGTTCTAAGTGGATTTTGTTGTTGCCCAGAGATGCAACAGACAAAGTTGAATTTTGTTAAGGTTTGATAAACGATTACATAATTAAGTTAACTTCAGATCAAGTGAATTAACTAGCATTGAACTAAGTATAGAAATCAGTTCTTAACTGTTACAAGACATTTATATTTTAAAATGTAGAAGGTTTGCTTTGCCTTATATTTATTGATTACTATATACTTATATTTAAAACTAAAAAGATGATCGGGAGATGAAAGCGGCAAAGACTCTGCAGTGGCGGCGGACGAAGCTGACGAAACTTATTGAGGGGAGAGTGTGTCTCCTGGAGATGTACTCCCGTAATATCGATACTCGCGTGAGTTATCGAGTTTTGTTGATCACGAGAACTGAAAGGGGTTGCCACAGTACCCCCCTCCTAGAGTTCCAGTTGGGAATGATACTTTGCTGGGAATCTGATTTGTCGTCCTGATCTTGACACTTTCTCGAGTGTCTGAGCAGTTGGCGCTGTCGTCTGCTCCTGTGTTGGAGGCGGTACGTCTTTGAAGATGTAAGCTGGTTTAAGTCGATCGATGGAAACCTTGTTTTCCTTTGTGTGGCCCTTGAGTGTAAAATATTTGTCGTGTTTTGTTACCACTTCGAAAGGACCCTCGTAGTTTGCTTCCAACGGGGTTTTCACTCGATCCACTCGAACGAAGACGTGGGTACAATGGTTTAGGTCCGGGTGGACAAATTCTTGCGGTGTATGATGGTGCACTGGCTTAGTGGTTGGCAGTTGAGACATGGTTTTTTGAAGAGCCTCGGTGAACTCGGACTCAGTGTGTTTTTGTGTGCTCGGTGCAAAAAAATCCACCTGGCACCCGTAGTGTGGTGCCATAAACCATTTCCGCAGGGCTCAGCCCGATGTCGCTTTTGATTGTTGTGCGTAGGCCGAGTAGGATTAGATGCAGGGAACTACTCCAGTTGATTGGATCGACGCATTTTAAAGCAGCTTTTAACGTTCTGTGCCAGCGTTCGATCATACCATTGGCTTGTGGGTGGTACGCCGTCGTCCGCAGGTGCTTAAAACCACAAATTTTGGAAAGCTCTTGGAATAATGTAGACTCGAATTGTCGACCCAGATCGGTTGTGATGTGAAGAGGAATACCGTACTGAGCGAACCAGCCCGATATCAGTGCGTTGGCTACAGATTTTGCTGTGATGTCTACTAAAGGAATTGCTGCGGGCCATCGTGAGAATCGATCGATACACGTGAGGCAGTATCGGTATCCGTTCGATGAAGGCAGCGGGCCGACTATGTCGATATTTATGTGTTCGAAACGGGTGTCGCTGGCGGTGTACTCTCCTAGTGGCGATTTGGTGTGACGTTGGATTTTGGCCTTCTGGCACGGGATACAAGAGCGTACGATTTTAGCGACATCCTTCGCCATGCGGGGCCAAACGTAGTGTTTTCCGACCAACTTGTTTGTTGCCTTAACTCCCGGATGGCTCAGCGAATGTAGGGCCTCAACCACGGTTTGGCGTAGGCATTTGGGCACAAACGGACGTGTATGGTTATTGGCGACGTGGCAGTACAATTGTTTGTTTGAGCCTGCAAGAGACAATTTTGTTAGTGAGATGGGTTTTTCGGCGTCAGACTTGAGTAGCGATTGTAGTTCCGCATCGTTTTCCTGTTCCAGTGCCATCTCGTCGAAGTTTATGTGTTTGATGGCATCGATGCGTGAGAGAAGATCAGCCACGTTGTTTTCTTCTCCAGAGATGTGCCGGATATCGGTGCTGAATTGGCTGATAAAATCCAGTTGCCGAGCGCGTCGAGGTGATGCTTTCTCGCTGTTTTGACTGAAGGCGTACATAAGCGGCTTGTGGTCGGTGAAAATAACGAAATTCCTGCCCTCCAGTGCGTACTTGAAGTGCAAAACGGCCTGATAGATGGCAGTCAGTTCTCTATCGTAGGTGCTGTACTTCTTTTGCGTCGATGTGAATTTCCTGGAGAAGAATCCCAGTGGTTGTGTCTGCCCGTTGATGACTTGATGTACTACGGCTCCCATAGCGTCGTCGGACGCGTCGGTGGTTAGAGTTAATTGTGAGTTTGGTGCCATGTAATTCAACAACGTAGCGTTTGCAAGCTCGTTCTTGCAGGCGGTGAATGCGTAGTCGGCTTCTGTAGACCAAAGTATCGGGGTTTTGTCGTTCTTTTTATTGCCTTGGATCAGCGTCTGGAGTATGTGCTGGTTCTCGGCTGCTCGTGGGATAAACGGCCTATAGAAATTAATCATACCCAGAAACTTTTTTAGGTCTTTAGCGATAAGCGGTTTTTTAAAAATGCCGTATGGCTTCCACTTTGGCTTCGGATGGTTTTAAGCCGTGCTGACTGATGTCGTGTCCCAGGAATGTAAGTTGTGTCTTACCGAATTGGCACTTCTCAAAGTTTACGGTGAGATGTGCCTTCCGAAGGCGGTCGAGGATTGTGCGGAGGTGCGTCTCGTGCTGCGCCTCGGATTCTGAAGCGATCAAAATGTCGTCGATGTAAGCAAAAACGAAGTCGAGGCCTTGTATGACGTTGTTTATGTGACGTTGAAAAGTTTGCGCTGCGTTGCGCAGACCGAACGTCATGAACAAGAATTCGAATAGCCCAAAAGGCGTGATAATTGCTGTTTTGGGATATCTTGTGGTTCGACAGGAATCTGGTGATATGCTTTTTGCAGGTCGATTTTCGAAAATATCTTCTTACCGTATAAGATGCTCGTTACATCCAGTATGTACGGAATAGGATATCGATCCGGCACGGTTACGTTGTTCAGTGCTCGGTAGTCGCCGCACGGACGCCACTCTCCATTTGCTTTCTTTACCAGGTGCAAAGGGCTGGACCAGTTGCTATTTGAGGGACGGCATATTTCCTTTCTCGATGAGGTAGGAGAACTCGGATTGTGCAGCTTTGAGTTTGTCGGGCGCTAGTCGTCGGGCGCGGGCGTGAGTAGGCGGCCCGTTGGTCGAGATGAAGTGCGTTACTTCGGATGTTGCTGGCAGCCGGTTCGAGTTGATCGTTGCGAGATCGCGATATTCGTGAAGCAATGTAGCGTATTGGTTACTCGTGTCGTAGGATAAAACCGCGTTGATTTTACGTTGGGGCGCGTGACATTTTGATTCCAGCAGCGTAGCCCGATCGATGAGTTTGCGTCGTTTCGTATCGACGAGTAAGTCAAAATGTTGAAGAAAGTCGGATCCGATGATAGCGCAGTTGACGTCAGCTATCACGAAAGTCCACACGAAGTTTCGTCGCAATCCCAGTGACAATGCTATGCGTTTTTCTCCATAGGTTTGTATTTTCGTGCCATTGGCGGCGAAAAGAAGCTTTGGAGTGAGCATAGTTTTTGCGTTTTTGCAGGGTGGCATCACTGAAATGTCGGCGCCGGTATCGATGAGAAACTGTGTTTTTGGAGAAATTGTCGTTGATGGCGAGGCGGGCAATTGTGTTGTGGTCTTCTTCGAATTTGTCCGCCGAATCCGAAGATTGATTTAGTTTTTTGGTTCGGATGCAAAAGAGCATGGTTGGCGACATTTCTTGGCGGCGTTACCAAATTTGCTGTGGTACCAACACATGTCTCCAGCTATGACGCTGTTGCGATCCGTTCGCAAGCTGTTCTTGCGAGAAAGGTTTCTGGAGAGCGCGTTGATTTGTTGTTTCGATGCGGTCTAGACGATCGTCGGAAACGGCGCTGCTGGTTGGCGCCGACTTGGCGTCGATGGTGCGTACCTGATGAAAATCACCGACTTCCATCACTTTATCTGCCAACTTAGCTAAGTTTGCTAGGCTGGCGTCCGATGCTTGCAAGATCGCTTGCACTTGTGTTGGTAAGCGCTGCAGCCACAGTGCTTTCAGAAAAGATTCTTGAACTTTGTTTGCGGCTAGTGCGTTTAACTCGTTGAGCAGTTGCGTGGGGCGCTTGTCACCAAGGTCGGTCTCCGATATTAACTTCTGGATTTTCTTTTGTTCGCTTTCGCAGAAGCGTTCCAGGATGCACGATTTCAAATTTTCGTACTTGCCTGTGCGTGGTTGGTTGACGATGGCGTCGGCAATTCGGGCCAACACCGGTGCTTCGATTGACGCTAGGATTGTGTTAAATTTCGTTTCGTCCGAGGTTATTCCCGCCAGAACGAATTGGGCTTCGATTTGCGATAGCCATAATTCTGGGTGTTCGGGCCAAAACGGCGGTATTTTCACAGCTACACGGTTGATAACTGCGTCAACACCGTGAGTAACGGTATCGTGAAAAACCTCGGCGTCGTCTTGTGGGGCGTCGTTGTTTGCCATTGTAAGCACCAGTACTCGTGTGTATATAGTGATCACGTCGGGGTCACCAATTTGCTTTGCCTTATATTTATTGATTACTATATACTTATATTTAAACTAAAAAGATGATCGGGAGATGAAAGCGGCAAAGACTCTGCAGTGGCGGCGGACGAAGCTGACGAAACTTATTGAGGGGAGAGTGTGTCTCCTGGAGATGTACTCCCGTAATATCGATACTCGCGTGAGTTATCGAGTTTTGTTGATCACGAGAACTGAAAGGGGTTGCCACAAAGGCAATAAAATTACTTTGTGTTTATTTGTGTTTTGGGCAGCTATTGAGAATATCTTTCAAATGTATTAAAATATAATTACTAAATAGAAATTAAGTATTTCATAATTTCAAACTAGAATTTTACATGTTTTCTCATTGTTAAAATTAAGTAAATAAATATATAAATAATAAATATTTCTTTAAAGAAATCAAAATGGAAGTGGAGGAAAAAAATGAAAATAAAAACGTGTTAAAATTGTTAATTTGATGATATTGGAATAGCTTTTCAAGTTTTCAAAATGAATCATATTTTTTTTAAGAATTATTAATTTTATGTTGAAATTTGATGCAAATATAAAAGATGATTTACAGGAATATCCGCAAAGAAATATAATATATATCTAGTATGAGAATATAAAAAAAATTTAGTTCATGGAATAAATAAGTATATATATAGTATGTGTTCTTCGAAGAAATCTCTAGAACATGATGATTGTGTTAACCCAAACGAATTGTTATGGCCTAATGAGTTGTCAGCTATTCCTTGTCTTGTCTTCTTGGCCACTTACGCCTCATCTCACCGATGGCCTCGACCCACGCACAGTGGAAACAAAGAAATCAAAATGGAAATGGATGAAAAGAAAAGTGAGGATAAAGACGTGTTGTAGCTGCGCCTGGATGTTGATGGCGTTATGTCTGGCGCCAACATGGAAATGCAATTTGAATGCTAGGGTCAAGTTAGGCCAGCGAAACAGCTGAGTTTTTGTGGACCAAGGAAATGTCGACTGAGGAATGGGACAACGTAAGCAGGCAGTAAGTAGGTGGTTGTCATGAACTGAGAGGGGAAGGGAGAAGATGTCTGCGAATGGATGCTTTGTAGGGGTAAACAATGTGACATGTGCTAAAGACATTCGTGGCAGCCACATCGACTTTAATCACGGCAATTAATAAAACAGCGTGAGTGAGAGGGAGAGAAAGAGAGAGTGTGAGCTTGGCCATGGCCTGTGGCACAAAGGAAGGAAGTGTCTGCCACAGAGCTCAAGTCCAATAAGCTACCAGAGAGTAAAAAGCAAAAGTAACACCATCACCCAGAGCGATGCGATTCTTGAAACTGACGCGACTGGCGGCCATAAATCTATTTTGGTCCTGGTTCTCCATTCTCTCCAGCCGCCAATCTCTCCCAGTCCCGTAGATGGGGGCCTCACTTGCTGCGCAATTGCAGTGCTCACTTTTTGTTGTTGTTCTTCTTCTCGTTCATGTTGCAGATGCTGAGGCTGATGCTGTGGCTGAGGCTGTGACTGTTGCATTATTGAGTGAGGCAGACTCTTTATTTTTAACTGCTGCAGCCACGTCGCTGAACAACGGTTCTTTGCGTAGGTAAAATGCAGTTGGAGATGCGGCCATAAATTCCACACAACACATCGAAGAAGAAGCTCTTTCAATTATTTACACAGAGATAAAGAAGCGCAAATCTTCTTAATGTGAAATTCAACAGCCAGTGAAAACACTCGCAAATATTCCTCAACAACAACAACAACAAATTAAGTTAAATATTTTTTTACGCCTTTCGCTTTTTCATTCGCTGTGTTGTTTGTGTAAATAATTTTATAATCGATTTCAAATGAAAGTCTTTTTTGGCTTGCGGTTTACCATAAATTATCTGTTAATCTGCCACAAATTGTTCAGAGTTCATTCTCGATCTCGCTATAATTATTCTCTTCCCGGAATACGCTTCTCCTCTCCTCTTCTCTCTCAACTTTAGCCACATATGTAGTCTATCTACTCGTCACCCAATTCTTGGGGCGCATCCTGTTTACAGGATTCATTGGACAATTACTCAACTCGAAACATTGTTTATAGTTGGAACACAATGATGGATTGTAAAGTGGTCGCTTTCTCTCTCTCTCTCTCTCTCTCTCTCTCTCGACTCTGGGGCCGGATATGCATGTAATTCCTGCGCCAAAACGGAGTTCGGAAAATAAGAGAGAGGCGAAAACATCATAAAGTTCTATTTTTAATGCCACGACGCAAGGCGGCCAACGTTTTTGATACGCTGGCGGATTTTGAATTGGGGGAGTTGTCGAGAGACAAGGGGCATGCCAAAGGGGGGGAGCTCAGAACTCTAAATTTGAATTTGAAGTGCAAGTGAAGCGACCAAACGGAATCATAGGTGGCAGCCACTTTGCGAATGGGAAGCTGGGAAGCAGAAGCTATCGAGGGTTGACTTTGCTTGGCATGTGCCGCTGCCACTTGAAGCTTGCCGGTGGCAGAGTGGGATGGAGGGGGAGGAAGGGGAGTGCAGCACGCGTCAGGAAAGAGTGCAATGCATCTGCATCGAAGGCAACCTGCAGCCAACATTATGATGATCCCAATGTATGGCTGAGCTGTAAATAAATGTGTTTGTATAGAATTTGTATATCTCCTCCACAACAACAACAACAACTACTAGCGTGTCAAAATTCAAAGGAACAAAAGCGGAAATGTTGTTGTTTTCTTTATTTTTAACAGCAACAAGGGAAAAACTAAAACAAAAACATCAGCCGCATGTTCATCATCGTCATCGTCATCGTCATCATCATCATCATCACGATCGTCGCTGTTGAATGTTTTTATATGGCAATTGAAATGCTTTTGGTCATTGAACTTTTGTCTTTTATTAGCTATATCTAAGGCAAATGTATGCAGCTTGGCATTTAGTCAAATATAATTGTTGAACTATGATTAGGAAATCAGGAATTAGGTATTAAGAAAGAAAAATGTTGAATGAAGATTAACTTTCCGTTAAATTATTATCCTCACTGAAGTTAAAATTTTTTTGGCTGAATAATCAGCATTTACTTAAATATAATTACTTAACTATTTAGATCAAACATCTTTAAGTTAATCAGTTATTAGTGATCACCTTTAATTTTAAAGTTTACTCTATGTTAAATTAATGTTTTGATTGAAAATTCTAAAGACAGAAAAGTTAGCATTATAAATTTCAATTCAAGATTTCATTACGATTTTCTTACATGCTTACAATTGTTTGAATCTGGATGGATTTAGCCTATGATGATATTCTATTGATTATTCATAATCCCCTAATGCCATTTAGAACCTCAAAATGATATCCTTTTGATATGCAATAGCGCAGTGCATCGTTGTTGGCAATAACTTTGTCCATTTCAAAACAATATATTGCTGGCTCATTAGAATAAACGAATTTTGTGACTTTGCCAACCTCATTAGCTAAAAGAAAGAAATCTATTAAAATACATTAAACATTCTTCTTAGGCATACACTTACCTAATTTGGTAATATCATCCATGTGAGCTAAGCCCAACTTTTTACAACCCATAGCAAATTTCTGTTCAACCATTGGTAACTTAACAAAATAAGTGTAAGCTCTTTCATCACTTGGATTATAATACATTTCTCACGCAAAAATTTCGATAATTTATTAAATAAATTATTTTTTAAATGACAGTTGAGTTCCAGGTGAAATTTTGAGTAACTTGTATAATCAAGTTCCTTGATTCTTGGTTCTGCTAAATGTTAAAGTCGTGTTGTAAATCATTCGGCTCTCATTCTTCATAGTGTTTGCCTCATTTATGCCATTTAGGATTTGAAATGTATACCCTTTAGATACACAATAAGCCAATGACGTATCATCCGTAATAATTTTACTGATGTCAAGGCAGAACACTATGGGATCCTCCGTATACAAGTAACTCGTTCGTTCGGCCACATCTTTAGCTACATTTACGAATTTAAATATCAGAAATCAAATTGTCTCATATTTTATCTTACCGAGGTGAATTAAATCGACAAGACTTGCTGATCGTAAATTTTGGCAACCTACGGCAAATTTTTGATTTAATAGCGGAAATTTGACAAAGTAAATAAAAGATCTTTCGTCATTTGGATCATAATACATAATTTCGATATTTTTTTTTTTTAATTTTGGTCTAAATGACAGAAAAAGAGAAGCTGAGCTTAACAACGAAATTCACTCAATAATTATAATAGCAATAGTTTCTTAACTATTTATATATTGCAGCATAAAAAACCATTCAAAATTTCACAATTATTTTCAATTTCAAACTATTGTAACCGCCAAGCCAAATATATCGACAGTTAATTTATCGATTCGGTGAATGTATCGAGAACATGTTGCTGTGCTACGATCAATTCATTGCTTTGTTTGTTCTGTGGCTACATTTGAATGGACGAAAATTATGTTGTGCTGATGTCTACTTTTCTTTATTATGACTACAAGCATAATAACCATTCATGTTTCAATGCTATCAATTAAATATTTAATACAGCTTGCATAGGTTTCCCAGTATTCAAGTGGCGCCATCTGTGTTACGTTGCTGTTGTTATGTTTGCCACTATTTGTGTCAAATTGTGTGACCAGCCTCTTTGTAGTGGGGTATATTTAATATATTTAGTCTTCATTGAAATGGCATATTGTGAAATGCAACTTGCGGTCACGCTGCTTGCACGGCAAAAAATTAACAAAGTTGCTGAAATTCTCGCAAAAACCAATTGACAAAGTGCCGAAAAACTATGAGTCGGACATTAAAAGGATAAAGCAATATTAAAAACTGAACGCAAGTTGCTTGCGTTGCTATTTGTGCAGTTAATTGCAAGTGTGAAAAAGTAGCGTAGTAAAAAACATGGCGCCTACGCCGCTGCCGCTGGAGCAAATGCCCGGTGCAAACGCTGGCTATTTGCCAGCTGGGCAGGAGGGAGGACCGCGCATCAATACCATGTCCATGTCCGTGCTAATTGATTTCATTATACAGCGCACATATCACGAGCTCATGGTGCTGGCTGAATTGTAAGTTGTTCCACATAGTTGCACTCTGCAAATACTTATTGGGAATTGTTGTTCCACAGGTTGCCACGCAAAACGGACATGGAACGTAAGGTGGAAATCTATGCGTATGCGGCGCGCACACGGCATTTATTCACACGTCTCAATGCGCTGGTCAAATGGGGCAATTCCGTCTCGAAGGTGGACAAGAGCTCACAGATCATGAGCTTCCTGGACAAACAGAATATGCTCTTCGTGGAGACAGCGGATATGTTGGCGCGCATGTCCCGCGAGACGCTAGTGCGGGCTCGTTTGCCCAACTTTCACATTCCAGCCGCTGTTGAGGTCTTGACCACTGGCACCTACAATCGGCTGCCCACGTGCATCAGGGAACGCATTGTACCGCCCGATGCAATTACGCCGGCAGAGAAGAAGCAGACTCTGTTGCGCCTTAATCAGGTAATACAGCATCGTTTGGTGACGGGCAAATTGCTGCCACAAATGCGTGAATTTCGCATACGCAATGGACGCGTTACATTTGAGATTAAGCATGAGTTTAGCGTCGCTCTCACCGTCATGGGCGACAATCCCGATGTGCCATGGCGTCTGCTGGACATTGATGTACTTGTTGAGGACAAAGAGACAGGCGGTAAGTTAAAGAAAACTTCCTAAAATACTAAACTAAACATTTCAATTCTTTAGATGGCAAATCTTTGGTGCATCCGGTGCAGGTTAACTACATACACCAACTGATCCAGGCGCGTCTCGTCGAGAATCCCAATGCCTTGAGCGAGGTTTACAATTGCCTGCACTATTTCTGTCAGTCACTGCAGCTGGAAGTGCTCTACACGCAAACGCTACGCTTGAACTACGAACGCTTAGACGACAACAATGTCAATGTGGAGGAGTATGTGCCGGGTGTTAAGCTAAGCGTATCTTATTGGCGTGATCTCAAGTCTGAGTTGGGATATCGACTCACCGTTCAATCCGATCCCAATGAAGTGGGACGACCTTTGGCTGTGGTTCACATGCCTTCGTTGGGCGCCAAAGAATCCGCCGAGGTGGCTGAACGTGCCGTGCGCTCCGAGCACCTTTCGATGGAACGCTTAATTGTGCACACTGTTTATATACGATCAGTGTCGCGACTAAGTGATCTCAAGCTGGAGTTCCAGGCCTTCCTCAAAGACGTTGACTGTGAGTGTAAATGTTTTGGTCATCAGCTGCACCAAGCAAAACAAAGTTGATCTAATTAACTGATACTTGATTGATGTACTCCACTAATATCCTATCTCTCTTTTAGTTAATCTGCAAGGCACACCAGCGATTTTGACGGTGCCTGTGCTATCACCTTGCTTGAGAGCCGAGCAGATTCATATCACCATTGATACGCACACGGGCATGTTCCGCTGTCATGTACCCAAGCACTTGGATTGCCCCATTACAGATGATATGCAAGACTGTCTGAATGGCGATCGCAGCAAGCTGCCTGCTTTGCTGTCGGAGCTGCGCTATTGGATCACTCACAGACGATGCGAGAAAACGTTGCAGCATTTACCTGCCACTGCAACAGAGACGTTGCCTTTCCTCACGCTGCCCGAGCAGGACTTGTTGCAGGTTGGACGCCACAAGATCTACGTGAAGCTGCATCGTCATCCCAATATTATATTGGTAAGTTTAGCAAACAAATTTCGCATACAATTTTTCTATAACTACTACTTATTTTTCAGGTGGTTCAATTGAAGGAGAAGAGCGCCATGCCTAATGAAATGGAGTACACTTTCCACCTGGGCTTTGTTGTATTTCAAAAGGATGAAACCGATGTGGTGGATGATTCGGCCAAGCAACTAGTTTCCATTGTAACGCAGCCACCTTCGGAGATTCCCAAATTCTACACAAAACTAATGCGTCTCATTGAGTTTGACACTTTTGTGGCCACCCATGGCCCCGGGACTGAAGTGGATGGTTAGTAAAGCTTACTTTTAGATAATCAACTCCCATTAATCCAATTAAATTTCAGCAGATTTATCACCACATAAGCGCAAGTCGAATGGCGACATTTTGGCACCGCCAGCCAAGCAACAAAAGACCATCTTTCCCGCCTACTTTATACCCGAATTGGCGCACGTTGTGGCCATGTGCGATGAGAAGATACCCTTCTTGAATCTGGCACAAACGCTATCCAAGTTTCGCATTCCGCATAGCGGCCTGCAAGTGGAGGCAAATGCCACATCGCTTGTGCTCAAGATTCTAGCATTGCCCAAGCCAGGCACCAATCAACCAACGACTGCAACTGGCGAAGCTAAACCAACGCCAGCACCAGCTGCAGCTGCTACCAACAACACTTCAACTGCACTGCCCAAGATAGAGCCACATGTCTGGGATGACTTGATGCGACGTGTGCTGTCGATTTCGGTGCGTTCGCAAACTAATAAGAATAGTCAAGTGCGCATTTGGGTTGTGGAGTTTGTATTCTACAGCACGCCGCTACAAAGCACACATCAGAAGGAACAAGGCAATCGACGCACTGTGTATCTAACGTATGAGCAGGCGAATCATGACTTCTCCAAGACTGTCGAGGATCTGCTCAACGATTGGTCCAAGATTGTCTATCTCTACACGCTTGTGCACGACTTTTCCGAGCAGTTGCGCAACAGTAAGACAAACTTAAGTGACTTCTTTGAGTAAGTCAACTAATTATGTGTTTCCACAGAGCGTCTCAGCTTGGGTGACATGCTTGTGGTCAAGTCGTATAGCTATGTGAATCTGTTGCTGGGCTATGGACCTAAGAAGGAAGTGACCTGCAACATTTACTGGTCAGTGCAATCGCATGGTTTCCGTCTCACCTTTGTCGGTGGCATTTCTGCCGTCAATGCGCACTCCATGATGCGAGATCAGCTTGCACAGCATCTGAATCAACAGCACAGCCTCACGACCATCGCACACATACTGCACGAAACGTACAATCCAATGAGCTCCATTGCCAAGCTGCCTGTGCTGCCCCTACTTGGCATTCCTGTAAGTTGACTTAACTTTTCATATGGATGTACTTGCTTTAATGTTCATCCTTCCCACTCTCAGCGTCCCCAAGTGCCGGTGCTGTCGTTCTGCATGTTGCCACAGTCGCCTTGCCTCATGCGTCTCACCTATCAAGCGGTCTACTGTCTAGAGCTGCGCTTTCGTGCCAATCGACTCGTCTCCATACGAGATGGCGTCAGTCGCTTCGATCGCAATGCCATCGAGGAGATTACACCTATACAGGGATTGAAGGCATTCTTGTCTAAGTACGTGGATGAGTCTGCTGTGTATCGACGTGGTCCACAGGACGATGACAATCCGCTGTCGCCCATGGGCATGGAAGACAACTTTGGAGGACCAAGCAGTGTAGCAGGAGTAGGTGCTGGGGGTTCGTCTCCATTCTTGGGTGCCGGCATGCGTGGTCCACAATCGCCTAGGGACAGTGGACTGCGTTTTCCAGCCCCGCACACGCCGCCCTCCAGCTCCAATCCGCACACACCGGCCAGTCCGCATCCCAGCGCCGGTGGCGGTGGTGGCAGCGGTGCCCAGAGTCACGCCAACTTTAATTTGACATCGCCGCCGGCACCGCATATGCCTCATCAGTCGCCGGGCGGCTTGATGCCCTCGTCACCGCTGAATCCTCAGCCCAGTCCGCACATGGTGCACAGTCCGGGACCCAATACGCTGTACATGCAAAGCCATCAGGATTCACCATTCACCGCCATGTCGCCGGCGAACAACAATTGGCCCGGTTCGCCCAGCATGCCACGCCCCTCACCACGACCCGGTCAGAGTCCCGAGCACAAGAGTACTGGTGGCGCAGGTCAAGGCGTCGGTGGCGATCGTGGCACGCGTGCCAGTCTGAATCGCCCTTGGCCAGGAGCTGTGCCCACTCTGCTCACGCACGAGGCACTCGAGACGCTGTGTCGCCCCAGTCCGCATCCCAACAAGGACATCAATGTGGCGGATATGAGTCCGTTGGAACGCTTCCTAGGATGTGTCTACATGCGTCGGCAACTGCATCGCAACATCCAGAGCGAGGAGACTTTGACGGCGCTCAACTCGACGGAGCCAGGTGTGGTGCTCTTCAAGGTGGATGGATTGCAGTGCCAGGTGACATTGAATCCCATGCATATGCAGTCGCTGCACTTGAAGGTAACCCAATTGCCACCGATGCCCGACAAACCCACGTTCCAGCTGAGTCCCGACGATCTGCTCGTCATCGAGCAATATTTTGACACCCGCGTCGCTGCCCCGCCGTATCGCCCCAACGCGTTGCACAGCATTTGCCGCTTGCTAAACCAACCAGGACATGTGCTTAAGGATTTCGTGCAGATCATGCGACTGGAGCTGAAACCCGAGCTGGGCGGCGATCAGCTCAAGTGGACGGTGCAGATGTGCATGCGGATGCCGCCCTCGGCGCTTCCGATTGTGCCCATTGGCAATGCGTGCGTGGTGCTGGGACGCATGAAGATACTGTTCTTCCTGCACATCACACGGATACCCTACAACGGCAAGGACTGGAAGGATAGCCCCTCACTGGTGCTGCCCATCGTCCACGACATTGCCACCAATCTGACGCAAGTGGCCGAGCGACGCGAACAGGTGCAATCTCCACTGATGGCGGCGGCGAGTCAATTGCTGCGTCGCTTTGCCGACTATGGCGTGCAGCAGTGTTCGCTGTTTCCAGCCATCTCGGATCTGCTGACCAATCTGCCGCTTACCACAGATCTGCCGCCACCGCCACCCAATCAATCGATCGGTCCGCCAGTTGGTGTGGGTGTAGGCGTTGGAGTCGGAGTGGGAGCTGGTGTGGGAGTCGGTGTTGTGGGCTCGAGTCCGAATCCGATGATGCCGATGCAACAGCTGCCGCCACAGGTGGGAGGACATGGCCCGCAGATGGGTCCGAATCCTGGGGGTCCGCAGTGATGAAGGCGCAAGCGCCGCGCCTCATCGCAGCAGCCTTGAGGCGACAACCTGGCGCAATTGCGACCAAGCCCCAGAACACACACACAGTTCAACAGAAGGAACAGCAACAGCAACCACAAAACAATAACAACAAGAACATTGATCATTATCCGTTTTATTTATTATACTTAAGTGTCAGACAAGTTTCCAAACATTCACTTGCGATGATAACAAGAAAACTCAAAAGTCACAAGTCCAAATTAAGAACAAGAACAAGTTTAGGATCGAGAATCTAAAATTCAGAATCAGAATCCGGAATATACATTACAATAAACAACTATATTGTACAGAAGTGCACTCGAAAGTAGAGACACACACACACACATACACATAATAAAGCACTAACTAACTGTAAACTGTAACTGTAATTGGTAACTACCGTAAAACGCTTTCACTTCAATTATTTATCACAAAGTTTTTGTTCCACGCCGAGCGTATCTGTTTCGTATCTGTTGTGACTACTTGCACCGAGGTTAGTATATATGGTTGTGTGATTATGGTACATCATACCCTACATGTTTGTATTTATATATTTTCTAGGGTATAACTCTTCAATCTGCTGATTTTTGGCTTTGTTTTTGGCTACGGCATCCGCTCACTCATTGTTTGCCCACCAGCTGTGTGCTGTCCATCTGCGCGGTCAGCTCACTGATGCCCTCCTCCTCCTCGGAGATGAGATCGACCCAATAGCGCAGCTTCTTGCTACGCAAATAGCTGGCCGAGTTGTCGAACACAACAGTATCTGTAAGATGCAAATCTATCTTGTGAGCTACACTCATCTTAATGATGTATGGCCAACTTACATGTGGTGTTGGGTCGCGTTGAGATGACACCGACTTCGTCCATTTCATTGGAGTAAACTGTGCCCAGCGGCACTTCGCTGCGCTTCTCTCCTGTCTTCTCGTCCACGCTGTAAATGCCAAACTTGATGTCGTAGTCGAAAGTGCGGAAATTCCACGACAGCATCTGTTGCTGCGGCAGTTGCTCGTTCTCCGGCTGACTCTTCACCTTGAAGTGCAGCTTCAGCTTGTCGCCCTTGGCCACCTGTGCCTCAGTGAAATCCTTGTCACTCTGCTGATTGCTCTGATCAATGTACAGCTCCTCGGGCAACTTTCCGCCCCAAATCATCAGCGATTTGCACTGAGGATCGCCCAGTTTGTCGACCAGTTCACCGCCCCAGCTCTTGGGAATGATCTTTGGATCCACGTGGGAGAAGAGCTGTTGCTTCCACTTGTCAGCCCCTGATTTGTAGATGTGTATCTTGCTGGTGGTGTTCTCGTCGAGGAACTTCTTCACAATGTTGAATGCCACCGAGAACAGTTTGGGCGCATTGATAATGTAGCACATTTTCAGCAGCTCTGGGAAATTGGCTTCGTACTGCTTCACCGAGGAGATGACCACTTCGGCAGCTGGCCTCCAAGCGTACTGTTTGAGGTTCAATCCTTCGCAGTCGAAGAAGACGACGAGCTGACGTGCCTTCCATCCATGCTTGAGACTCTGCTCATAAGCGTTCTTCATGAAGCGTTCCAGCAATAGCACCAAATACTTTTGGAACTCGAAGCGAGTGACGCAGTGCATCATGCCCCATATGTCGAAGTTGGCAAATGGACAAACAATCACTGCAGCAGAGAGGAAATTGTTAAACGGAAATAATTAATAGAGAACTGCCTGTGCCTACCCGGCGATCCCTCGTTGTCGTAGCCCATGAGGCCATATGGCAGATACTCTCGCAATGCCTGTGGCGCCTCCCACTTTTCAATGTTGTCCACGTTCCACATGGCTCTCGTTTTGAGGCACTGCAAGAGGGAGGGAACTGAGTAATTTAATTTGATTATCGAATGCGCATTTCTACTTACTGCTCTGAGCATTTTCTCAGCTGCATCCAAGTTCCATTTGCGAGCTGAAAGTGATTAAGAAAGTGGCATTTTAATGGAAAGTTGCAGGTTCGAGGATGGGGCAGATGACTCACCTCGCAGCCAGCGCAACAAATAGTAATCATCATGGGTCTCGTTCAGCTCAGCAGACATCAGCTGACGAAACTGCAAAAATTGCAATAAGGAAAACGATAAGCAATAATTCCCAATTCCTTTGTTCTTTGTGCGAGTTAACCTTGAGACTACTCTAAATGAACGTCTTTTTATAGCTGCATCTAATCTTGAGCTAAACACCGTTAATCTTTGCTAATAATATTAACTGATAATCATGTGACTGTAGCATATTGCAGGTCTAGTTAATACGTGTAACAATCTTGACTTCAGTCAATCGACAATCGCTATTTGAAAATTTGTTTCGCTTGGCGCTCGAAAAGTTGTTTACCTTAATAACTGTTAATTTGGCCTTGACTCAATGCCAATTCAAGTACCCTACAATAAACTCGAGTGGGGTATATTTTTATAGGTATTCCATATTGATTGTTCAACTGGTTTAAAGCGGCCATAAAATATTGTTTGAAAATAGAAAAGAGTATCTGATATTTCGGTAGTCTAAACATGTCTTGAACAAGATTCGATTTCCGCTTTATCTGAAGGTTTTTCTTTTGTTTTGTTTTTTTATGTCAGTGAGTCAGCACTTGAGACAAATCTTATTTCTGAATAATTTATACAACTAATTGGTTAGAGGTACTTTAGGTACGGATAGTTACGATCGACTATTAATGTCAATACAATGAACATTTCAATTCGTGTTTCGAATGCTTAATTGCACCCAAAAATAAAGTGGGCAAGGGTGCTGGAGCTTTGCTTTATTATAGCACTTGGCAATCACTTGGCTAAAAACGGCTAAGCAGCGCTTAGCTCGCTTTAGTTTAGACCACACAAAGCACTTGAAATTCAATAACGAGGCTAACACACACACAGCTGTCTGTTGGCTGTGGAAGTCGCGTCGTCACTTGCCAGTTGGTCACTTGGCCAGGTTTTTTCTTTGACTTGACCAAGTCGTCGCTCCTCTCTCTCTTTGAAACAAAGTCGTTTGGGGTTTTTATTGCTGTTTGCGCAGCTTGTTGGCATCTGCAGAGAGAGGGGCGGGGGGCGCTGCAAGTGTTGTAGTTTCATTAGCGCTGCGCATTTTTGGTATAACTTCCTCATAACTCACTCGAGGCTTACTAACTCACAGCTGCCCATTACCATTACCATTTTTGCTTTGTTCTCTGTTTTGAATACGACCAGGCCAAGTTTTTTTGTTAAGAGTTGTAAATAAGTTTGACTGCAGGTACTTGTAAAAATGAGGCAATCATCGAGCAAACTTATTATTATTATTATACACTTTGAAGTTTCCATTTTTGCTTGATTCTCGTTAGGTTGCAAAAGAGTGCACATTTAGGTCCAAGACTCTAGTGGCCTCTTAGCCGCTTGTTAGCCCCTTGGTCTTAATCAAATATTGATTTCGTTCGATGGGTCTTTCCATGCGAAAGAAACCAGTTGGTTAACGCAAAAAATAGTTAAAACAACAGAACTCATTAGCATTTTTACAAATAGCTCAACAACCGCTGATGACTGATGACTCGACATTTTGACGGATGAGGTAGACACATTTTTTTAAACGAGATTTCACTGCAAGTACAAGAAAAATCTCTTGTACGCATTTGAAGCATTTCCTTTTTAGGATCTGGCTACAATTTTCAATAATTCATAGAGATTTGGGCCGCTAGGTGGGCAAAATTGACTTCAGTTTACGCTAGTGAAAGTTTAAGTTAAATTTGGGTTTAGATTTTGGGATCATTATCGTGATACAAGCAACGCATTTATCATCTTTCCCTTCAAAGCTTTTCGGGGATGTCAGGGTAAAAGTTTAAAGTAACAATTAATCATTTATTCAGTCAAAAAGCGTGAAATTTAGCACTTTAAAGATCAAGAACAACAATTTGGCAAATGCACTTTGATCACAAGCACTTCTAAGGTGCAAAATAATTTTGGCGAACAATTAAACATCTTTTGCAACTAATTTGCAAGCCTTGTTCACATCATTTCAAAGATCAGAGATCCTATAAAAAAAGCAGTTACTCTGCGTTGAGCAAAAAGTGAGTCAAGGTGGAACATTTTAAAAGGCAAATGATTCACATACCCAGTTTTTCGGTTTTTAGGCGGAAAGCTTTGTAGACCTAGTACTCTATAAATACAAAAAAGTTTTTTAATTACACTTTTATCTCTAATCTGGTCAAAAGGAACGCCGCAAGAGATCGCCTAAAGTCGGTTTTGTGATAGGTTAATGACGCCTTCTAATTGCGATTGCGATATAGTTTTGCTTTTGTTTTTGTTTGTTTTTCTGTTCGCCCGGCCATGAAATGACATTTGTAATTGTGACGCTTGCTAAAATGCTTTTAGCCAGATCATGGCGAGCAACTTGGGGAGGTCAGAGGGGATAAGAGGTGGGTGGTTGGTGTGTTTGTTGTGGAAATATCAGCCGAAAGCATCTGCCAAGAATGCAGCCAAGGCAACAACAAGTGCTAAAGTGGGTCGCACATGCCGTTTGAACCGGTTCGGTTTCCATTTCAAATTCAATTTCGATTTCAAATTTTCATTTTTCATTCATTTGATTATTTGGCTGGCCTTTCGTGGGTCGTTGTCACTTGACTTAAGTTATGGCCTGTGGGCGTGGCCGAGGCGGCGGTCAATATTCGCAATGCTGATTTATTCGCCGACTAAGGAAATTTTCGTAGCTATTGCAAAGAACACTCGACGACGACGTCAACAAAGCGAAACAGCTGCACGCAAGAACAACTTGTTGTTGCTTTTGTTGTTGTTGTTGTTGATGTCAATGCAGTTTTTTTTTTATCGACTATCGGCAAATCCGGCACAGTGTCGCAGTTGCATGCAAATCCATGCGGAATGAGATAAAATGTAACGCAATCGCAATGCAATTTGTGCTGTCGTCACACTTGAATACTCAGTCATCGCATCGATTTGTTTACTCAACTCTTGAGCAAATTATAATGCGCAATTAATCATATTTTTATGGCAAGTGCTGCTGGCAACTGTTGCAAGGCCAAAGAAATCGTTGACTGCCATGTTAAATTGTGCAAAAAGACACATCTCAACCACTTTTTGATATAAAATTGTAACTGGTTTGTCGATTATTCAATTCAATGCTATTTCCCAGACTTAAATATTCCTGTTCTACAAATGTATATATAAAACAAGTCGAGAATAACTAACTGGCATTTTACAAGCTTGGAATTAGAATTATTTAATATAAGACGAGTTTTTTCTTTCTTGCTAGTCATCGAGATTTATAATTACACCTACTTTGTAATCGTATAATATCGTATTATTATCAATTCATTGCCTGTATGCATATGTATTTGTTAAGCGGTTGGATATCTGCCAATTATTTATAGATTTTTCAGTGTTCAATTATAATAACAACTTTGTCACCGCTGTCAAATGACAATAAAAAAAGTTACTATGACACTGCAAAAATATAAATGCATTTCCTTGTAATGTTCAGCTACTTAGAGCAATATAGTTGGTGCCTAGAATATTTATGGAAATGTGAATAAGAACCTATGAGTTTTGAAATGTTCTTATTAAATAATTTCACAATAAGATTAGAAAATGTATTGCGAAACTTTGAAATAGGAATGATTCACAGAACTCATGCATCTAATTAATTTAAATAATAATTAAAATGAATAATAAAACGCATGAATAATACAGAAAAAATTTCCCAATCATAATAAAATTATGTAAACATATAAACCACCAGACCCCTTATTATCAATAGTCATTGCCAAGTGCACAATTGAAAAATACAATATTGTTTATCGTTGCGGAACCGATAAACAGAGGTTCTGAATAATCATGAATAATAATATCAAACAAACAAATTTTAACTTTGAAATTTTCAAAACCCAAAATTCCAAAAAATGATATGAAGGAAGCAATTACATTTTTTTTTAATGTATTAGAATTGTGCAAAAATAAACCTTGGCTCTTAAAAGCTCTTAAATTTTTTAGTGTCATATAGTTTTGAAACACTGTTTACTTAAGAATTGCTGACATCGTCAGCATTAATAACAGTAAAGTTATACAAAAATGTTTTAATCATTATTTCACATATTTGGTAGCAGCTGCAATTATTTCGCAATATTCTCATTTAGCATTTAACTTTATTTGCCCAACATTCTAATCTAGAATCATTTTGATTGATGATCAACGCCCACACATTGTCGCTTGTGAACCAATGTGCGGGTAAATAAGTTAGAACGAGAGCGCAATAAGTATAAAGCTCAAAGAGAAGCTTTTGCTCTTCCATTTCGTCCCCCATTCATTTACCACAATGCATTGTAGCGGATTCGCTCTCTTTCGCTCTCACCTGTTCCAATGTTTTGCGCTGCTCTTCGCTGATTTCGGGTAGTGGACCAGACATTATATTTTATTTATTTATTTAAACCAAAGTTGTTAAAATGTTGCCAATTCAGTATGTTATGCACACACTGACTCACACACACACGCACTCAAACTAACACTGAGAAACACACTGAAACTTGAATTTCTTTTGCGTCGCTTTGTTATTGCTGTTGTTGTTGTTGTTTCACACGCGAAAATTGTTGGCTGATGCTTCGGTTTATTTTTTTTTCGGTTTTTGGCTTTGACTTTGGCGATTGTCGGTTTGCCCGTGGGGAGAGGAGCAAGGGGGACTGGTGTCTTAAAAATAATAACGATAAAAACTTTCTACAGTTGCGTATAGCTGTTGTCGATTTGGTCAGCCTGTTGCATATTTTCAGCGTAATTATTTTCAATTTGATGATTTGTAACTCTTTTTTAACCCAAATAGCGTCGCATCCGACCGGGTCAAGCACTCAAACTCGAAACTCGTACTCGTAGTCGTAATAACAATAATAATAATTATAGTTGCATTTGTAATTGTGCTGCACGCACTGAATACACACACACAATTAAGCCGCAATTAAATTGTCTCCGTTTGTTTATATATTTTTATGTTTTAGCCTTTTCTGCGTCAGAATATTTTTATTTGCGTTTTATTGTTGTGATTAACGAAGCGACCGGAACCGAAACAAAGGGTAGCTCTCCCTCCCAATGCGTTGCGTTTGGCGAGCGGCGTCGAACTGAGGCCCAAACAGGCGCCACATTGCTACTTAAAATGCCGCAGACACTCTGCACTTGGCACTCGCTCCACTATTTCCATTGCTTTACTCTCTCAATGTCGAAGCAACGCTTTGCGTGTGCAAAGTGCGCAGAGAGCGATATCAAAGTTCTGAGCGCTCTCTCAACATGTTGCTCTCTTACTTTTGGCATTCTCTTTGTATCTTCATTTATGTCGTTGTCTCTTGTATACTCTAATAAGCATATTAGCACAGTCATGTCTTTGGTGCTTCCTCTTCCTATTATTCATGCCTTCACCTTGCACTAGATCAAGACCAAGTCTTGTTCTAATTTAAATCATTGAATTTAGTCAATGTGTTCTGGTGTCGCATGATTGAAAACTTGAAATTTATGTGTGTTTACTAATTCATTGCATTTTTTTTTTAATCTGGCAGTTATCAACTTAGGCTAATTGATTGCAGTTTATTTTTGGTTGTAGATAGCAACATTTTTTGGGTTTGTTGGCTCTAGAAGTGTATTTTTGTTGTTGTACGAAATTATTATTTTTTATTTGCATTTTGATTTTTTGCGCGTTGAAGTTTGTTGGTTGTTGGTTTTGTTAGATAAGATAAGCAATGAGTTCAAGTGAACGTCATTACATTAGCAGTATTCAAGAAATTGTTTGGCATAGTAGCTTTATCTGGCACTCATAAGTTAAGTAGTTCGTTTTTAATATTTGACATTTTACTGCCATCAATAAAGTTAATAAATACATAATCAAATATTAACAGTAGCAATCAGATATTTAGCTTTGTTTAATATGCAATTTCATTGCTGCTTAAAAGTATGCAACCATTTTGCAATGTTAAAATATTTATTGCGAACGCCAGGTGGCGCTAACAAAAAGCTTTATACGATTATTTTACCAACGCTAGAGGACGCATTGGTTGGTGTTTCACAGGGTGTTGATGTTATACTCGATACGTAGGTGGCGCTAATTGCACAAGAAACAGCCTAAAAGGCTGCATCACTTTTTTCCACAAGAGTCAATGGCCCGAACCAAGTGTCGTTTATGACCGATTGTACGATGTCTGTTAGAATTATGCAGCTAATATAAATAATATATATTTATATATACATCAAATCAATAAATTAATACAATAATTGCACAGTCTGAGTTTCAAAATTTTCCATCATCCACACTCAACAGTTTGTTATGAGTGTTTAATGAACTTGTTTGTGGCCTCAATACATCCTGTGGATTTTTTAATGTTCCGCATCAGGTCTTGTATTTTAATAATCATTAAAAGAGGTGCGAACATTTCGCTCGACGATTTGCGGCACTGATTTATAAATTTGCAAATGGAAATGATTTGATTAGCGCCAATGCTGACGTCGCAGACGTCGACGCCGACGCCAACGCAAATCAGCTGATGGGGTTCGATCTCAACAAAAGAGATAAAGAGAGATAATGAGAGGTTTGCCCTGGCAACATCCTCTGGGGGCAATCAGTTGCATATGGTAAAGTTTATTCGCACTTGAAACTGCGAATTTACTACTTTGCGTCACAGAAATGCCAAAACTTAATAATTCAAAAGTACATATTGAAAAATAGGTTTATAAAAACAAACAATGAACCGATGATGGGCAGAGGGACGCGACGTGGAGGGGGGTTGGTCTCAGGGGGGGAGATGCCAACACATGATAGGCGTAAAATTTTATGAAATTGTTGAAATTTTCAACTGGCAATTAATGAGATAGCAAATTCAATTTGTTGCCAAAGTCGCAGAGAGAGAAAGAGAGGAGAGTAAAAATTATGACAGCGTTGCTATTGTTTTGTTGCTGCTGCTGATTATAGGCGAGATTATGTGCTAACGGTAAAATTGATTAAACATAATCGAAAATTCTATTACGAGTCTTGTTGGTATATCAATTCTAATACTAATTCGAATTCTAATGCTAGTCTCGGGCATCGTCATCGAGCATCGTAGATATTTCAGCAGCTTGTTGATTTTGCGAAAAAAAAGCACAAAAGGCGCATCAATGAAATTCAAAACAAAAACATATGCCACAACACGTGTACAACTAAAAAAAATATATATATATATATTGGAATAGGGTAGAACATAATTGCTCCGATTATTGGCATCACAACGGGCGATGGGTCAGAGGTGAGCGCTGACAAAGCGTTGAGTTCTCACATCAACACTCGGACCACATCGATCCCTTGAGCCCATCGGCTCATAGTCCACACATCGATATCAAATCCAATTCGATTCCAATTCCAATTCGAATGTGAATGCGAATAGTTTTTGGGCCAGCTGATTCGACATAAACTACAAACTGCTGGCCAATTGGTTTATGGATTTGCCGTGTATCAAACGCTCGTTTAATTTACTGCTCGCGGGGAATTACTTCGTCCGATCTCTGCCCAAGAGGATTGTCAGTTTTTCTTTTTTTCAGTACTGATGTGGCGCAGCGTGGGTGCGTACAAAAAAACAAGGCGCAATTCGAGCTAAATACACGAGTACACTGCAAATAAATAAGCTGCCAGACAAAAGACATAAAGTTGCCCAAATTCCCCCCTCCCGCCTCAGTACAGCCTCACCCTCTTTAGGGGCCCACATTTGCGGGCAATAGCTTTCGGCACTTTGCACTTGA
The DNA here is from genome assembly GCF_009650485.2 of Drosophila albomicans. NCBI lineage: Eukaryota > Metazoa > Arthropoda > Insecta > Diptera > Drosophilidae > Drosophila > Drosophila albomicans. Next base: position 41,950,001 of record NC_047629.2, on the reverse strand, counting down.
AATTGCCAAAAATGATTGCTGTCGACCACCCGCAGTCAGGAAAATATTGAGAGAGAGAGAGAGATCGACGGATCGACGTCATGATCCTCATAATGATGCAGTCAGAAAACAAATTTAACAATTGCAAAAGTTCATGACGTTCACAACCTGTGAAACGTTGTGTGCCCCACAATTGTGACGTCACACATCACAAACATAACGTGTGCCCCACGAGGCAAGTGTGTGGTTTTCCAATTATTTGCAACATTTTCGCAATGCCGCGAGGTCTATTTTTGGTCGATTGCTCGAGATGGGATGGGATGGGATGGGAAGAAAGTGCTGCTGATAAACAAATAAACGATATACAATAACATTTACTCAAATCATCAACAAATAGAATACCACCGAACTCAACTCAACTCAACTCAATATTATATCCCAAAACAGAAACAGTTCACTTAATAATAATCTATTTGTTGATGCCATGACGAGGATCCCACAAAATTGGCCAAGTACATTCATGCCCAGATCTTTGAATATATATTGAATATATATGTATTACAGAGATTTCTGCTGGGCATTCCCGATGTTCCGATGTTAATCAGCATCGTTAAATGATTTGCAATTTATTAAACGTGATTCGAACTTCTGCCGAATTTGAGTTGAGAACATTATTTCGCATCTTATGAAATTCAACTGATCATTTCTGAGAACTTTACTCTTAGCTCGAAATGTGCTTTGAGAAATGTGCTTAACGAAATTTGCTGCCTTTCTGATTTTCATTTTGTGGAAATTCCTTGAATGATCTATGACTTTACACAACTAACGAAGGAAAATTTGCATGTGCCAATCAGTTAGCTTTGCTTTCGTTAGTTATTGGTTTAGTTTTGTAAAAGTGAAATTTCTTGGATCAAAACCATATAATATGTTAAGTAAATATAAACAATAGTACGCATTTTACTGCTTATGCTGAAAAGAAGAAATTCTCATGAATGAATGAATAAAGAAGGAATTCTCATTCAAACAAAGGTTATCTGAAAACATATTCATCACAATATATTTTCAAGACTATTATTCATCATTTCTATTAGTATAGGAATGTCATTTTCTAACTTAAACCATGCCATTTTTGGAAAAAACTAAAGCTTTCCTATAATATTCTTAGAAAATTGTGTATTCAGCTAATAATTTAAAACATTTTTGAAATAATATGGCAGATATTTGTGATATATATGATATTCACAAAATAAGGTTATCCATAAGCATATTCTTCACAATATTTTTTAGACAATGTTTCTTAACAATCATAATAAAACTTTTCTATTCTATTAAACAACTTTTCACTGCAGAATTTGACACAAATTTTGTATTGAATATAAATCATCTCTTAAGATTTTAGTTTACACTTCATATAATATTATTATCAATATTATAAATATAAAATATTTGTTGCTCCTACCGAAATTTATACTAAAATTCTTAGCGTTACAATTACGTTCTCGTGGTAAAAGATTTGCTTGATCTTACTCAAATTTAAATATATTTCCTCTCTCAAAAAAAAAAACACATATCAAAGCATCTTTTAAATTAGCATTTGATGGACAAAAACCGAATAGACTCTTAGTATTATCCATTAAAAAACCGAAATTGGTTAATTTCGTCTTTCACTTTATTGAATATTTGTTTTTATACCATTTATTTTTGCTATGAAGTTATTTAGCTTCGCCCTACACTCAATTCAATATTAAATTTATTATTTATTTATTTGTGCTATGAACTCTTTTAGATTTATTTTGCACTTTATTGGATAATTAGTTTTATATTGTTTTATTGCTTTACACTCAACTGAACATTTCATTTTATATTATTTATTTTCTTTTGTATATTGGATATATGTATGTATGACGAAATAATTTAAAAATATGTATATTATTTATTATTATTATTTTATTGAAATAACGAATCAATTTCTTATTGCAATGAAATGAGCCAGAGCGACTAAGGCCTTCAAGTAATATTATTTATTTATGTTTTTATATGTTATATATATAAAGACAAGATTTTATAAGATTTCCTATACTGAATGTATATTTATTTTTGGTCTTGGAACTTTCCTTTATTGTCGATACTATTATAAATTCAATGTGTTGATTTTGATAAGACAAATCGAGTAAATAGTTTAACGCATTGGCACAATAAATAAATTCACACATTCTAGTTTGTGAGGATGACTCATGACGAAGACTTTTCTTTTTTTTCTGGTTTTGTATTCTCCTCAAATGAATGTGCTCGCATTCCCCATAATTTTCTTGTTTTTTTGTGGCCGCACGTGTCCTTGCATACATGTGAAGGATCTCTGCCCTGCACTTGGTCATCCCAAAATGCCTTTTTTTTCGATGTTTCCCCCCCTCATTGATGTTTTGCTACCTCACGATGATGTTGATGACGATGATGTGCGTGCAGTTGGGCCTAATCCGCGTTTTAGCCGCCTTCTCCGTGCGTCGTTTAATAGCCAGTGTCAGTATTATCCTTGCTCGGTCCGAGGCAGGAAACTGTTGCTCGCCGTCGCGCCCATTAACAGAGGGCGAGGGAGAAAGCCAATGGCAATGGCAATGATGCGGCGGATTTGTGTTTCCTGCTTTGGCCACCGCCTGGCTTGACAAACAAATTAATAACAAAACGAGGGCAAACTTGGCAACGTCTGGCAAACCTTAGAACGGACGAAGCCCAACCCCAGCTGAGTGACTGAGACTGAGAGTTGCCCTCCTGCCATTGCTGATCCTGGTCATAATACGCGTAATTTTCCATTGTAAGCAAATGGACGACGTCGACGGCGACGACGACGGCGGATCAAGTCGAACCCTAGACGACCAGGGAATCCTGTGCGTTGTGCGTTGTCCTTGATGCCAATGCTCGACATAATGACTTTTGATTACAGCGCCATTAAGCGAAGCGCTGCCCAAACGATGTGTGTGCCACAGCCACAACTACAGCCACAGCTCCTTGTACATCTGTTTGATTTTATTCAGTTTGCTGTTGTTGTTGTTATACCCGTTATCATAGGGTAGAAGGGTATTATAACTTTGTGACTGCAGGAAATGTATGAACAGGTAGAAGGTGGTATCACTGATCCCATAAAGTATAAATATTCTTAATCAGAGTCAACAGTCGAGACGATATAGCCATGACTGTCTTTTCGTCTGTCTGGCTGTCTGTTTGTCTGGCTGTCTGTATGAAACACTGGATTTCAGATACTATGAAAGCTATAGCTATAATTTCTCGACAGTACTTTTTATTTTTGCACGCAGATTAGGTTAAGTTATTCAAGAAATACTTTTGTATAGAAATAACTCCTACTGCAATGGGTTGTTAGCAACTTTGGCCTACAATCTGGTATATTTTGCAGTCAATCGATATACCAAATATAGCTCTCGGTATATTTGAGTATTTTTGCGGTATATTCATTTGGTATACATTGTACTCTATGGTATATTTTGAATGTTGCGTTATATCAATATACCTATATAGCCTTTAGTATGTTTTTAGTATTATTGCGGTATATTAATTTGGTATACTTTGCACTCTATGGTATATTTTGAATGTAGTTCTATGTCGATATACCAAATCTAACTCTCGGTATATTTGAGTATTTTTGCGGTATATTAATTTGGTATGCTCTGTGGTATATTTTTAAGTAGTCTATCAATATACCAAATATAGCTCGTGCTATATTTCAGTGTTTATGTTAATTTAATATACTCTATGATGTATTTTGAATGTAGTACTTACTATATACCAAATATAGCTGTAGGTATATTAATTGCGGTATATTAATTTGACATACTTTGTACTCTATGGTATATTTTGAATGTTGTGATATATCAATATACCTATATAGCCATTAGTATATTTTTAATATTTTTGCGGTATACTAATTTGGTATATTTTATAATGAATACTGCACTGTTTGGCTTTTATTCACAATATGTAGCGGGTATCTCGCAGTCGAGCACACTCGACTTCTTACTTGTTCTGATTGTTGTTGTTGTTGTTCGGCTTGCCTCCGCAGGATGTCGCTGGCTCGTAAATATCACCCTCTGTGCAATGGATAAGCCGCATTAGACGCAATCCAATTCAATCCATTCAAAATGGCAAATTGCCAGCCACAAACGCACACACACACTCACATACACACACACGCACACTCCAATTACGTTAATGTTACTCTCGTACATTTCCCCTCTTAAATGTTTTACCCTCCCCCTCTCTCTCTCTCGCGCTGTCCTGCTCACTCCCCCCGTTTAACTGAAACTCAATTGCGTTTTAAGTGTCCTTAGCTGTTGCTACAGCTGCTTCTTCTTCTTCATCTTCTTCTTCTTCATCGCTGCTGCTGCGTCGCAGTTCATTTTCCTTGGAATTGTTTATTGACATTTGCGGCGCATTCTTTGCATAAATTGATTGCCTTGTCATGTGGGTCAGTCTCTCCTCTCCCATAAATTAAGCAAGTTTTTCAATAAACTGCACACGTTGCGCATACGCCACGTCATCCCAGAGAAATGGCCCCAACAATTTACGGGCAATGGACACACGCTGGGCTGAGACTGTCCATCATTATGAGGCGACTACTGGCAGCTACATCAATTTCAAAGTGCATGCCGCATGTTGCATGCCCCCAGGTTCGCGACACTGTGCCACATTCGAGCAGACAGAGGTCACTCGACGCTTTCTTTCCTTTTTTTTTGTCTTTGTTGTGCCTCGCGGGCTTGCTTGCAACTTGGTAATGCGCATGTAATCTGCACAAAAGTTTTGCGTTGCATGTTTACTTGTTTTTTTTTTCGGGGTGTGTCTTAGCCTCTCACCTTTCCCCTCTCTTTGTTTTTATCACCCTTTCGATTGTCAGCTTTAGTTACATTTGAAAACACTTCTTCGCTCTTTAATACTCTGTCTTCTGCATTTCCATTTACCTTGTTTTGCAACCAAGTTTTCTCCTTTTGCTCTAGTCAAAGTTCCTTGGAAACTTTGCAGCAGCTCTAGAAAAGTTTTCTTTGGTGTCAAAATCAATTTTCGAGCAGCACTTGCAAAAGCTAAAAAGTACAATAAATGTACAAGGAAACGATAAGCTCACTCGACGCACCTGAAGAACTGAGGAGAACTAAAGTCTGAAGAATGCTAATTACTGCCGGTGAAATTAGCTGCCTAATGGAAAACGATTAGCAGCAAAACTTCGGAATGTTATTAGACAACTCGAGTTGCTCCATTTGTTGTGTAGGCAGAGATGAGAAAGAGAGAGAGGGGGAGGGGAGCAGAAAGGGGTTTAACAACTTTGAATAACTGACTAACTACTTCATTTACATAATGCTGTTTGCCCACACTCCAAAAATGAATACAGCATTTATTTTATTGATTGGCGTTTTTAGCTCAACTCAACTAAATTGGAATTCAACAAGCTGCAACATCAATTAATTAAACATGTCTTTATACCTGCACCTCAGGTGTTGCCCTAAGGGGTAGATTACACTAAATAAATACAAAGGGAGAGAATTAGCACTTACACTGGGAGAAGAGCACAGAGAGAACTTTAGCTGGAAATAGAAGAAAATTGAATACAAATGTTAGTCACACTGTTAATGATAATACAATTAGTAAATTGTAGAAAAGAAAACAAAATATTGAGCGTTTGTAATTATCGAATATTTGAGTAAATATGATATAGAGAATCTTAATGATCATAGAAAACTACTTTAAATTTCATATTTCACAATTTTATAATTATAATTATATAAAATATATTTATTTATTTATTTTTAAGACCTTTTCCTTTGGCCTTTATCTATGATAGATGTGTTTTTGGCAAAAACGGCAAAACAACATATCCTAATTTAAGCTTTAATAAACTGGGAGAAAAAAACTATAAATATACCAAAGGCTAATTTGGTTGCCATTCAAAATATACCATAGGATGCAAAATATATCAAATTTTCAGTCAAGGCAACTAAGACTTAAATACCTTCTACAATATTTTTGTCTGTTCGCAACCAAATTTTTAGAAACTATAAAAACTACAGTTAATATTGTACACCTTTAATTATTTAATAAACATTTAATAATATAAAAAAGTGGTTCCATTCTTAATTTCGTAACTGTAGTTACAAACAAATTTTGAATACTGTTGAAGTCATAATTAAATTGCTAGCTACTTACATGAAAAGATTCTTAATATTGAATTCCTATACTTAATCTCATTCTATAAAGTAACATTAAAAAGTAAGAAGCTTTAAGCTAACCTGTTAAGTTAACCTTACTCAGATTATGCTCAGAGTTCGAAAGACTTCTTTAAGTGTAATTTGTCATGGCACAGTTTATTGCTCAAAGACCTCGACCTTAAGGTCGACACATAAAGAATAACATAATATGCTGTTGCAGCATGCCACAAAGTAAATGCCGCGGGCTGTTGCACAAACCGCGTGCAACACAACGAGGCGCCAGCTGAACGATGTTTATTGTTGACACTTGTAAATTGAAATGCTGCTCGAGCATAAATATAAATTCAAATGCTGTATTTAAAGCTAAGAAGGATGCTATCTACTTGATATCTTCCTTTAAACTAATTGCAAAAAGTATTTTATTTTAAATTATGTTTAATAACTTTACTTTGATGGGAAGAGAACATTAACTGCAAAATAACTTTATTTTTAATTTAATTTAACACTTTAATGGGAAGAGAACATAATCTTTTTAAAGCTTTTTACATTTTTATTAATTTCGATATTAAACATATCTTTATTTTACTAATTCTTGTAGCATAATTGACTTTGTTTAACAATATAACTTAATGAGACTCTTAGAATGCTTCTTGAGATGTCCCAATATAATTTCTGTACAATACAAAATATGTTTTCCAAATTAGAAAATTTTCTTTTAAAATTGTCTTATTTATGGTAATTTAATTTTTACCGAACTGTTTTACTTTTATAATTTCATTGTAGCTTGAGAATTATGTAGTAGTATATTATTATTATATTATATTATTACTTCACTATATATAATCATATAAATCATAATTTCTGTATTCAGTTTGGATATTTTGCAAGTCGTTCTTTCATTTGATGTTGCATTCGTAAGCTTACGCATTTGCAATTGCATTCTTAAGCAGTTTGCAGTTGAATAAATGTTGTGTTTAATTAAATTGCTGCAACGCCTCGTCAGTCAATCAATCAAGTCATCGATCTATCAATGCAACAATGCAATTAATTAAAGCGGAATTTTGCGTTAATTCCAAATACAATTCGCAGCCTCATCGATTGTCAGATATGATTATTATTACACAAATCAAATTTAATTTAAATGAGCTTTCTTTGACTGCAAAACTAGAGTCTCTCTCTCTTTAAGGTGCAACACTTATCTGTGTGTTAGATGTGGCACACACGCTTGGCAGCACAGTGAAAGGAAGAAGAAGAAGCAGAAGCAGAGAAGCAGAGAAGCCACCTGCCCGCATTGCCAACCGAGTGGCACAAACAAAAACAAGCCAAAGCAAAGACACACACAAATACACAGAATCACACCTTGCCTCCTTTCCACAATGTCTTTGCCCCTAAGCGGCCTCTGGCGGCTGCCAACTTGGCAAACAAGGACAAGGACTCGCACACACACACACACATACACACACTCGCACACATACACACACATATGCTAGGGGACTCTTGCCTATCAACTCAATCGCAATCGCAATCCCAATACGGGGATCTATCTATCTATCTGTTTGTGAACAACTCAAATTACCATTTCGATTCAGTTTTTAATGAGATTTGCTCGCTTTCATCTGCTGCTGCCACTGCTGCCACTCTGTGGCAAGGGGCAAGTCTAGGAGCGGAGCGTGTGGCACGAGTTATGCGCTTGTAATATCATTTTCCGCTTGTTACGTTTTGTCTCCATCATTCGACGTCTTGCTTGGCAGCTGCGCTTCGCTGCATCTTATCGCAGTGCAACACTGCAACACTGAAACACTGCAACACTGCGAGTGCAACTGCAACATGCCACTGCAACGGTGACTATCGAATCCATTGCAAGCGCTCGCTTCATTGCACTGTCCCCAGTCGAAGGCTCTCTCTCCGGCTGCTTCTCTATCTGCACTGCTTCTGTGGTCGACAGGTTAAACAGGAACAGCGCGTCCTTAATCCTGCTGTTGTTTATACTCGCTACCTTAATGGGTAGAAGGGTATTATAACTTTGTGCTCGCAGGAAATTTATGTAACAGACAGAAGAAGGCAGCTTCAGCATCAACAGCTGATACGATATAGTCATGACTATCTTTCCGTCTGTCTGACTGTCTATATGATCACCTACATAGATCTCAGAGACTATAAGAGATAGAGCTATAAGATATAGATATAGATTATTTTTATGTGGTTATTAAAGGAATACTTTTGTTTGGCAAAAATCGCGAACTGCAATATTGCCTTCGGCTTACTATATGGTATATTTTATACTCTAGGGTATATTTTGAATGTAGTACTATATCGATATGTATAAGGATTTGGTATATATTTTTTAGTATATTAATTATATGCAGATCAAGTTCGTTAGCCATTTAATGAATACTTTTAATAAATACTATATCGATATACCAAAATTGCCATTCGGTATATTTTAGTATTTTTTGGTATATTTAGAATAAAACCGCAATAAACGCTTATTGCAATTGGGTCTTAGTTGCTTTGGCTGACCATCTGGTTAATTTTACACTATAGGGTATATTTTGAATGTAGTACTATATCGATATGTATACGGATTTGGTATATATTTTTTAGTATATTAATTATACACAGATCAAGTTTGTTAGTTATTTATTGAATACTTTTAATGAATACTATATCGATATACCAAAATTGTCATTCGATATATTTTAGTATTTTTTTCAGTATATATAGTTCGGTATATTTTAAGAATAATACCGCATTGTTTTTTTCTTTGGCTACCGGGTATCTCACAGTCGAGCACTTTTGTGGTCTTACTTGTTTTTCTTGTTGTTGCCAGTTGGCCATATAAAATCAGTGAACCAATTAAAGCCGCACAGCAACTGCGCTCTCTTCCACGCTCCTCTTCTTTTTGCCAGGATGTCGAGCTCATTGTGTCGAGGCATTGTCGAGGCTCCTGTTCTGCTGCTCTGCTGCTCTGCTGCTCTGTTCCTTGTTCCTCTTGCGCGTGCCTGACCCGTTAATGCCGCCAAATGTTTTTTAAACACATTTATCCACGCAGCAAGCACAACAAGGGGCAAGTGACGGGGGCAGCGGCACATTGCTGGCCAGGATAAACTATACACAACAATAATAAGAGAGTGCACGTGGTGGCCGTGGCCATGCACCTTCCCTTCTTCGACTCATTCGCCACTTGTTCCGGTGTCGAGTTGCACGCCGCGGCGACGGCCTCAATTCCAACTGCTGCTGCCCCAACAACAACAACAACAATCTCTGCTATTTCCTTTTTCGAACCAGCTGCTCATGTGTGTATGTGTGTGTGTGTGTGAGTATGAATTGTGTTGAAAATGTTGGTTTATTGATTTGTAAGTTGAAATTTAATTGAAACTCATGCGGTGTCTGCTTCGCCTCCTTTTCCCCTAACTAAGGTATTTATGAGGTCAGCTTGAATCGTTGGCTTGTGGAATATGTGGCAGAGATAGCGAGATAGCAAGAGCTCTGCTCATATTTTGCGTTGCACTAATTAGAAATAGTGCGGACAAAAAGAAAACTGTTTACCTGGTCAACTCAGACGAGGGAGTGGAAGAGGGGGCAAGTGTTGTTGGCTCAGGAAAAACGCAAGCCTTGGCACTAAAATCTAATTACGTGAGCCAACGCCAACTGTGTACTTATCTATATGTTAACACTTCACTGACCAAGCCAACGCCTCTGCTTGGCCCCAAAAGGTCAGCGTGAAAATCAAGCAAAAGCTAAAATGAATTTACTTTGGGGAAAAGCCAGTTTCACTTGCTATTTATATCAATCTAATGTTGTGCCAATTTGCTTTTCCTGTAGGTTATTTCGTCTAATTATGCTTACTTAGAATAACTACTCTAATGTCAATGTTTGTTCTTGTTATTCATTTTTGCTTAGACAATTCTTTTCACAAGAGTTTAATTGCTATCTATCCAGCAATCATCACTTTGTCTTATCCCTTAAACTGTCGCAAATGAATTGAAATATTTTTACTTAAATAATAAGAATTTTTTAGTGACTTTCTTATAAAATGTAATAAATAATCTTCATATAAGATCGCTTTGCTTTACCACTTTTAGTATAAGTTGTATGTTAGAATTAAAATATATCACATTTTAGACTGACTTTGGAATGAAATTTAATAAATATTCTTTAATAATTGTACTTTTTATCTTCTACAGCATTTTTACGAGATTATATTTTAGTATTCATAAATATAAGTTATGAGTTAGAGGATAGAGATCTGTTCTGATTTTAAAATAGTTTTAACCTTTGCCCAAGAATGTTGACACACTCTCTAGCTACATTTGCTTGACTTTCCATTTAACATTAAATAAATATGGTTCATTGATTTTAGTTATCTTCTTTTCTATAATGTCTCAAATTTTAGCTTTACTTCAATCGAGATCACATTGTATTTTTTTTACACATACTAGTTCCGCTTTCCAAAAGGAATTTCTTAGTTATTCTTTGTCCAACATTTGGTTGTGTTTTTTCTGCAATAGCTCTACGGTTCCAGTTTTTTCGCAATTTTTTTTTTTTTTTTTAAATAAATGATATCCTCTGTATATCTCAGAGACTCTTTGTTCAACAAAAGTTTCAAACTTTGTCCGACAATGTTGCCTACTTTTTTCATTTTATAATTTAATAACTATTCTTCACTTCATTTGCTTGACTTTTTCCGTTTTGTTTTGTTTCAGATATAATTTCTATTCTTTCACAATTAAAAGATATCCTAAATTTGCCAAAGACCCTTTCTTTGAAAATATTTTAAATTTTTGGGCCAACATTGTTATCGCATTCTCTACGCACATTTGCCTGCACTTTCCATTAATAATGTCTGATAATTAAGGTTAAACTGTCGGCATTCCACACATGCCGCATGCCTCACTCTTGCCCCTTACCCTCAGGCTGGGGTCGCCACTTGTCAGGGTTGTCATTCGTTTGATATAAAACAACGATCGCATTCTAAGGACGAACAATAAATCTGTGAGCCTTGGCATTTGAACCTCAGCAATAACAATTGTCGCTTTGCCCCCCCCCGCTTGTCCTCTCTCTCACTCACTCTTTCTCTTTCGGTCTTTCTCTCGCTTATTGTGTGGCACTTCCGATGTGTGGCACACGCGTCTCTGCGACGGCTGTTTACTGAAGAAAACATCTGTCCCGGCCTACAAGCGATTGCTCCTCAATCAGTGCGCTTCCTGCCAGATCAGGACGAGAACATGTGCTGCACTTTGTGTATTGTCTGTGTGTTTGTGTGTGTGTGTGTGTTTGCACAAGGGATGCGCGTGCTGCTCGCAGCAGATGCTGCAGAAAAAATTCTGAATATGCATGCACCTAGATAAGGAGAGAAGGGAGAAGGGACCGATCGGGGGGATCGCATTAAACTGATCAAATTTGCACGTGAATTTGATGCGAGTCGAGGCGAGTGCAATTGTCCAGAGTCATGTGAGTGATGAAAGGTAGACCAAAAACCTTGCTCTATGGCAATTATGATCCTTGTCGACAGCTGCTGAAGGAGTTGCTGAAACAGGAGTAGAGTCCTTTGCCTGCCTGTGTGTGTGGCCAACGCATCACAGTCAGGTTGCTTTGCTTAACTGAAGCGGGACGCGTGGCTCATTTATAGCAAGCTGCTTACTCCTTACTGTTGTTGCTCTTCGCTTTGGATGCTGCACTCAATCAGTGTGCTAACACGACCGCTGACAAAGTGCTGGCAAACAGCTTGAGAAGTACGTGCCACACGTGCAACCCGCCACTCGCCACTCGCTGTGGCAACAAGCAGGCTGCACAACAACACAACCCAAAAAGTGCTCAAGACAGCGAGCGTTTGCTTTTAGTCGGCACTCAAATGTGATTAGGGTTATCATCAACTTCTTCCCCTTTCTTTTTTTTCATTTTTGGGGGTGGCCAGTTATCAGCTTAATCCGCAGATGCGCACGCCTCTTCGCGTTTGATACTTCAGCTTCAGTTGCAACTCATTTTGAGGCATCATCTGCTGCTTCTGCTTGCTGCTGGTTGAACTCTTTCTTCACCAGCTCGCACTCTGATCATGTTCATACAGTTACTTTTGTCTCATTAGAACTGATATTCGTAGCATACTGTAGGGCATAATGAGTTGGTGACAACAAGAAAGCTATAATTGAGTGTGCCCAGCTATGAGATACTTGCTTTCAATGTTCAATAAAAAGTTTGATAATATTCTCGAAATTTACCATATAAAAGTACAGAAAAAACACAAAAATATTCCGAAACATATATTTAGTATTTTGATATACTATTATATTTTAAATATACCAATCGAGTGTGCTCAACTATGAGGTACCTGCTACCCATTTTTAATACAAGTAAAAGATTACGATAATATCATTAAAATATACCGATTTAATATACCCATATTTGGTATATCGATATACTATTACATTCAAAATATACCATAGAGAGCAAAAGCATTCAGAATTCATAAAGAAAGTAATAATTGATGCGCCCAAAAATTGAAATTACGTTTCCTATTAGATCTTTTTTGAATAGATAGCAGGTTCATATTATGAGAAATATCAATAAGAGACATCTTAAACCTTTTTAAATTTATCTAACTCTCATTCTTGATTAACAACAATAGCCAATAATAAAAATAATAATAAAAATATTAATTATTAAAAAGTAATATGCTATTTCTGCTTTAATTTTTATTAAATTTGTTGAATGTATATTTAGTAAATTTACCTTTAAATTATACTACTAAAAATGCTGTATCTTATAGTCGAGCATACTCGTTTATATCATTCAGAATCTTTATTTCTATCAACTTAAAATTGTATTTATCTATAAACTAATTGGCAGTTTAAAAATTAAGCTATGCCAGATATGTTTATTGTGTATATAATAAATGAATCTTTAAATTATACTAAATATGCTAAAGTCGAGCAGACTCGCTTATACCTTTCATAGCGTCTCATCCATGACCCATCTTTTTATCCATTTCATTCTCAAACTCCTTCACTTGCTGCTCTTCTGCTGCTGCAGCTCTGCAGCTTCCACCTTCTCTCTCTCTCTCTGTGGCAGACACTTGAACTGCAACTCGTTATCGCATCGTATATCGCTTATTACCCGCTTCTAAGCGTAACTCTCCCCTCCCCCGCACCTCCTCCCCAGCGCTTTCCAACACTTTCCCTGTCTGCACTTCGAGTCTCTCAATCGCCGGATATGGCTGAGAAGATGATGAGCTCCTTAGCATTGCGTTGCTGCTTCCTATCAGATTCCAGCTGCACGTTGCGTCCTCTACTTTACTTTTTAATGCTCAACGCGTATTTCTTCCGGTTGCCTCCCTCTCCCTCTCCCTCTTCAACTCTATCTCCCGCTTTGTCTTTGTTCTCTCTGCTTGTGCTTGGCTATCGGTTTCAGTGTCATCGCTTGTCCTCAGTTTCTTGCCAAATTTCGCTTTGGCACGAGCGTTGTTTGCTCCTTGCTCCTTGCTGCCTGCAGCTTCAACTTCCCCTTTCAAGTTCAGCAATTGTCACTCCTCCAACGTCTCCTCTGACCTTTTGTCAAACTCGCATTATTCACTTGGTTTTTGGCGTTGACGAATCCATTTAGTTATTTCGATGTCTTTTGTATTGAATTGAAGGAGTTCAAGTGCTGTTTAAATTATGTTAATATTCTCTACTCTCAAGTTCAATCGATGGCTAAAACTTGAAGTGCGGGAAAGGATTTGGCAGTGATTTAATACTGATTAATAAATTTAAGTTTAAGGCAACAAATCAGCAGCTGCTAAAATCTGAATATTCCTGCTCTTTCAACTCTCTCGAGTTCAATTGAAGGCCACAAATGAATGAAAGGATTTGGCAGTGATTTAATACTAATTAAAAGATTATTCTAAGGCAATAAATCAGCAGCTGCTAAAATGTTAATATTTCAGATCTTTCAACTCTCAAATTTAATTGATGGCTGTATGGAACTTGAAGGGAGAAAAGCATTTGGGAGGGACTTAAAGCTGATTAAAAGATTAATCTAAGGCCTTCTAAAATGTTAATATTTCAGCTCTTTCCACTCTCCCAAGTTCAATTGAAAGCTGATGAATAGATTAATCTAAGGCAACAAATATCTATAAACTAATTAAATGTATTATGCTTTTCATAACACAAAACTAATCCTTTTAATAGCTTCTATTATGATGGAAACTGGACACAATATTAATTAGTTAATTATGTCAGAGAAGATGGAACATAAATGCAAGATAAATTCTAAACAAAAGTGCTTCAAGGAGTATTCAAAAACCAATTTAAATTGTTGCCAAAGTTAAGCTGCAAATATAATTAAATTTGTTGCAAATATTTGCTTCGATTTGCTTTGAATTTATCCTTCATATTAAGGCTACTCGACTGCATAAAAAGCAAATATAAATAACTACACATATCCTTATAAAATAAGGCAACAAATTTATACTTCTCTTTCCGCTTCTTCGGAATTTTATTTCAATTTTAATATGTAGCAAAAAATACATTTTTAAAATATGTTTTCACCGACAAATGTTTAAAAGGAAAGCCCAAGAAAAAACCTTTTAATTTCACTTTAAAGCGAGTTCTTGGAATTGTGATAATATCAGTGAAAATCAAAGCAAAGCGAGTCGAAAGTTCAGCCCTGAAAAAAGTATTTAGCTAATCAAGTGTGAGTGTGTTGCAAGTGTTGTTGTTGCCCCTCGCGTGTGTTTTTTGCGAATGTGAAAAGTGGAAAATGAGGCGAGATTCGTTCTTGGCCACCTTTTTTGAACCGGACGTCCTTTTGGCCGTTTAATCACGCTAATGCATCATTTTGGCACATTTGCATGTCTTGCATTAGTCATGCATTCATTCGCACACTCGCTCATTCATTCATTCATTCACTCGGTTGTTCAGTCATTCATTTGACTTGTTCTTTGTTGTTGTTTTCGCTGGAATTCTTGCGCTACTATCTGAATAATTGCACAAAACGAAAGCAGGCGAAATGTGTGTGTGTATGAGTGTGTGGGAAGGTGTTGCTAGCTAGATAATATATATACTTATATATGTGTAGGTATAGGTGTCTATTGAGGTACGACGTGAAACTGATAGGGATGCATTAATAGCGTATTTAGTTAAATGCCGCGGAAGCCCCACCAAAAAAAAAGCTACACACACTTTTTGGCCCCAGCCATTAGCTGAACCTCAGCGCCCCCGTTTGCCACGCCCATCAGACTGTCCCTGGCCACGATTTCCATTCAGTTTTTCGCTGCTTCTTCACTTGGCTGTTGTTGTTTCGTGTGTTGCAATGGACAACTAATCCAATTGAATTAAAATGCTTTTTTTCTCTTTCTCTTACTTTTTTTTTATGTCTGAGTGTGGAATGGAGAGGTGAGGTGGTGTGTGTTGCAGGTGTTTGTTGTGCACAATTCGACATTTAAATTTCGGATTTTCTACGTTTTGCGCTGGCATCTTTTATTCTACTGCTGTTTCTCTGTGTTTCGCGCGATTCAATTTGATTTGATTCTATTTTGTTGTGCTCTGCTTTTTTTTTCTATATATTTTCTTCGTTTCGTTTTCACTTTTATTTCAGCTGCTGCTGCTGGAACATCCGCATTAAAAAGTTTCGTCTATTCGAGCGGAAATCAAAAAGTTTTATTGAGTAAAAGACAAACGGCCCGGGAGCAGAGAACGCGAGAGAGAGAGGGAGAGATAGAGACAAACTTGAAATGGGGGAAAAATATTTTGTAATAAGAAAATAACATGAGACAGACATTTTGCAGGACATGAAACTGCAACTGGCGATGCGTTTTATTGCCACATCCTGGAGCATAGAGTGAATCGATGCGACGGAAGACGACAGCGTCTGACAGCACAAATCTTGTTCCTTTTTTCCTTTTTTGTGTGTCCGCTGATCAGCAAAGGACACAGCAAATACATTTCCGATTTCACACTCAGATTGGCTGTCTTTAAATGCTAAGAGCTAAAATTTCCAATGTTTATTTACAATTTGCAATTCAATTCATTCACAATTTTTTGTGCAGAGCGAGTGAGTAAGATGTTATGAATAGGATAAGTACAAGAGAACAGCGCAAACACACACACACACAATACGTTGCGTATACGGCCCGTTGAACGCAAGCAAAAGCTGATTAATTGCATGCAATTAATAATGAGAAACGGTAAATGGCAGGTAATAAATTGCTCATTCACTCCACTCCAACGCCCAAAACACCTCCCACACACACAAACATACACAGAATTCAAAGTGCGGCAAATGCAGGTCATGAATGAAAAGTGAAAAGCGGAAGACGCTTTTTAGAACATCATCACACATTTGTTTATGCATTTATCAACATTATTGAGTGCATGCTTCGTCTGGCGGTTCAATTAGAGGACAGATCTGCCTGCTGTCCGAGTGCCACGAGTTGCTTTAGATAAATTAGCCTGGCTGCTGGTGGAAAGCAAATAATACTGCACGAATTTCCAATGAAAATGCCGAACAAAAAATACACATGAAAACGAAATTGTTTAACATTTTGATTCAAATGCAAATAGGATTATTAAGCATTATGATAGAAATGAAAATGAGAGTGCTAAATTTATGATATTCACTTGCTATTGCTAATTCTAATGCTATTCAACGAAAATTGTGCAAATAATTGGAAAATGATTCAGAATTAATTGATAATAACATTTCTATATATTTTTAGAAACACAGTTTATAATATAAGAAATAAGAAAGAATCTACTCGACTTTGGATACCCGCTACATATTTTCAATGCAATCGTGAAATGTTCTACAAAATAATATACCGACAAAAAATACTGAAAAGTACCAAAGGCTATATTTTGTACATTGATATACTATTATGTTCAAAGGATACCATTAAGTATTCGTCGTAAACTATACTACAACCTAATATACCGAAAAAATACTGCAATTTATGTAAGGCTATATTTCATACATCAATACTTTTACATTCAAAGGATATCATAGAGTATTCTTTGTAATATATACTACAAAATAATATACCAAAAAATACTGTAATTTACCGAAAGCTATATTTCGTACATTTATATATTATTACGTTCAAAATATACCATAGGGTATTCTTTGTATAATATACCACAAATTAATATACCAACAAAATACTGAAAACTACCAAAGGCTATATTTCGTATATCGATATACTATTAGGTTCAAGGAATACCAAAGGGTATTCTTTAGTATATTATAACTAACAAATAATAAACAGAAAAAATACTGAAATTTACCTAAGGCTATATTTTAAACATCTCTCTACTTTTATATTAAAGGATACCATAAAGCACAAAATATACCAGATTGCCACAAACAAATTTAGTCAGTTTCAACAATATTCATAATAATACTATTTCTAATTTAAATACTATATATTACATTATCAAGGCTCATAGTAAAAATAAACATCAATTTTGTACTGATTTTATTTTTAAAGATTATAGATAAAGATTATATATATTTAAGATAAAAATTAAAATATATTTATACATATTTTTTAATGCTTATAGAAATTATATTTGAAATAGTTACAATATACATAATTATACATATTTTAATAGAAATATCCTAAATAATCGTTTTGGTTACTACTTAAAATGATAATCTTATTTTTAAAATACTATTTTTTTTTATCAATTTCCATTAACTTTATTTATAGCATGTAATTCATAAAAATCATCCCTCAAAACTCAGTCAGATTGCGCCTGCTTAAGGACATCATAATTCAACTTTAGCTTCTTTCAAAGTTCTCATGATCAAACCGCATTATTTCGACCCGGCAAACAGGACGCAATTATGGCACTTTCCATTTGCATTTCCACTTCGATTTCCATAATGTGATCCATTATGGAAATGCTGTGTGTTGGGGGGCGAATTTAGAATATTTTCCCTTGGCGCATTTCGAGTCAATTATGAAGCAATGATTTATGATCTCAACACGTTGCAAAGCCGCCCACAAAGCGAAGAAAAACCGTGTTGGCGCCGCCTCCAGCAACTGTTGCAATGATCTATAGCTTAGTGGCACGATGCACGTTGCACGCTGCCAGCTAAAAGGTTGCCTCATTTTCCACTGGGGGTAGTTCCGTTTCCACTTCCACTTTCCACTTTCGAGTTGCGCCGGCGCACTTTAATTGTTATGGTGCTCCTAGCGTTTCCTGAGGTTCTCCTCTTCGAAGTTCGGAGTTCGGGGTTCAATGCAGTTCACGACTCGGGGCTGCTAATGTATGTAAATTTTTATGAATTGCCTGGCATTGTTTTTCCTCGGTATTCCTCGATTGCGAGTTGTTATTTTGGTACGCGCCATTAGCATAAGTTGTTGCTGCAGTTGTTGTTTGTTTGTTGTTGCAAGTTGTTGCTGCCACTGCTGCAGCCTCTCGACAAGTGTCTCGCGGTTCGAGCGCAATATTATCAACTCGATGCGATTACGTTAAGTATGTTTTGAAAGTGAACTCAACTCTCTAGAGTTCGGCACTTTGAAGTTGCCTTCTGCTGTTGCTGTTGAGATTTGTATGCTGCAACGTCAGCAGGTGCAAGTGGAATATCGACAAGAATAATGGAAATAAGAGAGGGGAGAGAAAATGCAAAAGGAAAATTGTTGAATAAAATCGGCAACTTTATGCGCCGCCCTGTGGCTGAAAGACCTTAAACAGAAGGTGAGAAAGGCAGCGAACCAGGGCAACTTTTATAAGCCGCTTAGCAGCGATTGGCATGCCACCGCATGGGGCAGCCAAGGGGAGGAAGGAGAGGGGATAAGCATAATGAATAGCCAGTCAGTCAGTCAGAGCAGCCAGCTGTCCATCTGTCTGTCTGTCTGTGTCTGTGTGTGTTAGGCTAGGCGAGAAAACAAAAACAAACAAATAAATTTGTGTGTGGAACTGACCCTTCTTCTTCTGGCCGAGACTTTCCCACAAATTAATCAGACAGAGAGAGAGAGAGAGGGGAAAGGGGTGAAGGCTTGCATTCTGTTGCGGCTCATTAGCGCGGTCGTGTTAACCATTAATGCGAGGCACAGGACGAATGAGCCACCTTCACTTTTGTCCCTTATTAATGATGTTGCGGTTGCGACTTAATGACAACTCTTCTTCGATTGCGGCCTGTTGACTGCGACGCTTGCCTCTTGCCTCTTCTAGCTGCCGCAGCAGGTAGCCGCACTCAACTGTGTTGCATCTTCCAATCACAGTCAAGCGTTGTTCTTGCTGCAAACCAGTTGCTCTTAAGGAAGACTGAAAACGGGTTTCGTAACTTGACCCAAAGAACGTTTTGGTCAGTTTCAGCAGCTGCTTCAGATGCTGCGGCTGTAGTCGCCGCCATTGCCTTCTGCTGTGGCAGCCACGCCCACACATGGCAGATGCCGCTTGACCAACTGGAATTGCGCAATTTTCGAGTGGTCAAGACTACAGCGATTATGGGTTTTATGATTATGATTTATGCTTTATATGCATGTTAAAAATTTGATTTTGGAATTAAATGACTAAAAAATACATAATATAGTATTCACAGAAACAAAAAACCTGCTAAAATCATGAAGAAAATCATTATTAAAGATTGTATGATGTCAAAATGTAATCAAAAAGTTTTATTCTTAAATATAGATCGAAATTTTACAATAATTCTAGATTGTTCAGTCTTGAAATTCAAGATTATAATTATATTTCTAGAATGGAAAAATCTCAAAATTGAAACAAGAAGATAAAATCTTAAATCAAAATCAAACAATCTTAAATTTAGATTGCTTAAAATAAACCACAAAAATAAATATACATATATAGTGTGTTTTTTTATACATTTTTTCACATATTTATGTATGTTGTCTAATTTTTTTTTATATCAGTTACAATAATTGGAACTGTTATAAACAGAATAGAGTTTGAACAGCAACTGAAATTAGGTTATAATTTGAAAGGAAGGAAATTTCAACATTTTAAGAATCATGAACAAATTCTTTTTTTCCTTAAGATCAAAACATTCTTAAGTTATGATTTAAATTTTTTTCGGAAGTCAGATATTTATCTCTCTGTGAATAGTAATGATCGACTTCATCGCTAGAAATCAAATGTTTGTAAAAATGCCAACTTTAAATCAACTATTTAAATAATTTGAATGCAAACTTGAAATTAAATTACTATTATTTATGGTTATTTAAACTTTAAATTTGACTAAATTATCTTATGCTTGTCTGTTTTAAAAAACGTATACGCATTTTAATAACATTATACATTATATTTTAGTGAGTTAAAAATCTGTGAAATAAAAAAAAAATGCATTGTTTATGCAATTAAAATGAATTTATTATTTAAATGCAATAATTGCAACATTGTTTAAAGTTACAACATTTTATAAACCACTTTCTGGGTACTTTGAAATATTTTGTTTCATGCTAAATTCATGTTGCATTAACAATGTTGTTTGCCACAGCAATAAACTGTATTTTTATTTTAAATACAAATTAAACTCGAGCTAAATGTCAGCGGGCGGAGGAGTGGGAGAATGTTGATTTAAATAAAATGAAAGAATGTGCCACCCGACTGGGAGAGACAGAGTGTCGCCGTCATTGTGGGGCACATGTGGCAGGCAGCAGAGAAGTAGAGAAGTAGTCAGCAAACAGCTGCGATTTAAATGTAATGCCTAAGCAATGCGGAGTATTCATTCATGGCACTGCATCAGCAGCCAAGGCTGATGTTTGGCAAGACGTCAAACGGTTCGCTGCACTTGCCCCACGCATTGAGGAAGCGCCCCCAGCGTCGACACCTTTTCTGTGGACCACCGACTGCTGCTCAGCCAATAACTCAAACTGCCAACTGGTCTGGTCAGGTGTGTGCGCCACAGAGCAAATGCACCTCTAAACAAATGTGCCACAAACAGTCCGAAGAGTGAGAGAGAGGGGGAGAGTGAAGGGGGAAGAGTGAAGGAGGCGACACGCTGCGAGGGCTTAAATGCACATTTGGGCCAGAGAAGTAAAGGACCCAACTATTTTCATACAATTAGGCAGACGGGTTAGGCTGCTGCCAAGGCGAGGTCAAAGGGCAGCTGCAAAACTCAAATATGAACTCCACTTGGCTGCGAAACTTGCACAAAACTTTCCAAAGAGCTAGAAAGAGATGTAGAGAGAGGGGGAGCGGGAGTGAGGTAAAGAAGTGTTGCAGTTTCTTTTGCTATTTTGTAACAATTTATTTTGGTATGGAAAAGGAGGTGGGAGGCAGGCTGTAAGAACGTCGCTTGCATGCAAGTTGAATCTTATGCAAATAGTGCTGGATAAGCTTTGCCAAAAATGCAGGAGGGAGACGGAGAGAGAGAGAGAGAGCAGAGCAGAGCAGAACTATTGTATGGATGCTATGACTATTCCATATATATGTGAATGTGCATGCATGTGTGTGTGTGTGTTTATGCTCTGTGTATGTGTGTGCTGGTTTCATATTGAGCCTAAAGGCTTTTTGGCCAGTGCGTGTGTCGTTTGCAAAACGTTTTATGGCTCAAATATAAACTCTAATGGATTTCATTTGAATGCTTGTTTGTAATAGCCAGAACAGAGCACAGGAAACTTTATTAAACGAGAGCGAGATGGCAAGCAACTGCGACTTAAACTAAGTTTATTGAACTGAATGGGAATGGGAGTCTGTGTCTAAGTCTGAGGTCAACCTTAAGCTAGTTTTGTGTTTCAATCGTATAGATTTTTGCTATATTAAGCAACTGCAACCACATTCATTCTACCTTTCCCTTTCGCACTCACTCCCTTCCTTTGCTGCTGTAAATTATTGAATGCGATCACGAAATTCCATCAAACATTTCACACCGCACTCTTCTACGCAACTTGTTGGTATGCGCACTCTTCTACTCATGTCCGTTGTGCTCTCTTATCTCTCTTATACGCAGCCGCAACACGTTCGCTGTGCAATGTTCGAACAGCTGTTCGCACTGTGTTGCGTATAAGAGCGTCGCGCGTGCAAACATGTTCGCTGAGAGCGTTTTGTTTTGACCAGGCCAATCAATTATGTAGCCACAGCAACAACTGCAACAGCAGCAGCGCCCACTGTGCAGCGGCAGCGCTGCCTGACAGCAGATGCCTTGGCGTATGTCGTTTGTACATTGGGCCAGAATCGCATTTGGTATGCGCCAGGCGTCGCATTCTTTGGTCAGGCAAGCAGCCAAACGCAACGCAGTGGTTGCTGCTGCCTGGTTGCTGCCTCTGGCTCTGCCTGGCTTGTGCCGCAGAGCAGAGCAAACGTCTTCCTTAGTCTGCGTCTACGTCTTCGTCTGCATCTGGTTAGCGTGGCGCTGTATGGATTTCTCAATAAAATTACTACGAGCACTTTCCGTTTTTCGTGGCTGCCACAGCCGCAGTTGCCACAGCCACAGCTACAGCCGCTGCCACTGCTTTGTATGCCCAGCGTGCGCTGCGCTGTTAAACAGAGTGGAGGAGACGACTTGGCTTGAATCGCACATTGACATTGGCGATATATACAAATATATATTTGTGTATAAGTTATATATACAAACAGACATTTATATTTTGCAGCTGTGTCTCGTCCTGCGGCAGCAAGTTGCCTCTTGTCGGGGTCGTGATCGAGACGCTCCCTCTTTCTCGCTCTCTCTCTCTCTCTGTCTCTTTGGCAGTCTTCCTCTCTGAGCGGAAGCAGACAACGTTGTGGCATCATAATCATTATAAGCAGAGCGCCCCGAAAAAAAGGAAGCGTAATTTGAGTCATGCGGCATGTGGCAGCAGCAACAGCAACAACAACATTCGGCAGGTGAGCAACGCACTTCTTCATCGTCGTCATCGTCGTTGTCCAACCAGTTTTGTTTGCCAAAAAATCCTTGCACAATTCCCGTTTCTGTCTTTCCGCTTCAGGATATGCGGCGGCCGTGTGGCACAGTTACTTCACTTGCCTCCTGTGGCACGAGCAAAGCACTCACAGCACACACAACAAGCTGTCGTCGTTGTCGTTGCAGTCCTTCGTCTTTAGTCCTTCGTCCTTAGCCTTCTTCTACTCAGTTTCAGTTCAGTTCGGTTCACTGGAGTTTCGTATCTCATTTCTCGTCTCCTATATCTTTGTACTTTGTATCTTGTATCTGCTTGCTGCAAAACTTTGCCGTTGCTTTAGCTGCTGTTGTTCTTCTTGTCGCACATCTGTTTTGTGCCCCCCCTCCTCTCCCCCCCTCAACATTGTACTCCCTTCAGCAGACCCATCATCAATAGACTCCTCAACCATTTTTGCAGCCATCACGTAATTCACTTTTATTGGTTCTTTCTATTGTGCGTCAAATCGTTTAATCGCCTTCTCTTCCCTTCTCTCTCTCCCTCCGCTCTCTCCTCTTTTGGCTTTCGGCTAACGCATTTTGCATAAATCACTTTTTGGCTTTGCCTCTCGTTTCTTGTTCTGCTGATTTTTTTCTTCTTTTTTTTTTTGTATTTGCGCAATATTTTCACCTTTTTGCTCGTTTCGGCTTTTCGATTTTTCGACTTTTGCTGCTGAAATAGCAATTAAAAAGTAAGAGTACAATTTGTGGGATTGAAAAATTGGTAATTGTCTCTGGCTATGGTTTTATTTTCGTTTTGGATTCGTTCATTTTATGGCCAACTGTTTGTGACACTCAATAAAAAAGAAATATATGCCACTGCACCAAATTGGTAGCAAAATTGTGAATTTATTTGCCCAAAAATGTTATTAGAAATTCACACAAAGCTACCGACATTTTAAAGCTCTTTTTACGAGTGCATTTTATATTTATATATTTCAATAAACATTAAAAAGGAATTTGAGGCTTACTTGACAAATATGACTCGAAGCATTTGTGACGATTTTACAAGTTGGGTTATTAATTTTCTTTTACGATTTTCCATTAAAATATTATATTTAAATAATAATATTCTCTTTTCGCTGAATTATTGCTTGATTTAATATTGAAGATAATTATTATTACAATAGGAAATGAAGTTAAAAAAGAACTATTCTAATGCGAGCTGTTGCTACTTTAAACATACCAAATTAATTAATATACCAAAATATACTAAGTTATCGCAAAATCTAAACTTTATATATCCATATTCTAATTATATTAAGACAAACCGTTTTAACTTTCACAGGGCAGTATTATTGTTTAAGTATACTAAATTATACCAAAAGCTATATTTAGTATATCCATATACTATTACATTCTAATTATACCAAGACGAACTTATTTTTTACAGTATTATGCATTATCATTGTTAAAATATACCAAATTATAAAAACTCTGCGAGACTGTATTAAGCTTTGAGCTTACTGCATTTAAATTACAAAGTAAAAGTTTAAATATATTTGCTTCATATATTTAGTATTGTAACATATTATGCTTAGCCATTTAAAGCATTAAATTTAACACACAGTATTCTACATTCTAAATATACCATTGAATACAAAATATACTATAATACAAAGTTAATTTAAATAAAATAAGCTTAATATTTTGCTTTGCCATTTAAAACATTAAATTCAACACACAATATTCTACATTCAAAATATGTCATCAAATACAAAATATACTGTATTGTATTCAGCTTAATGTATTTAAATTCTAAAGTATAATTTAAAAAATATTAGCTTCATATTTTGCTTTGCCATTTAAAGCATTAAAAGCAACATACACTATTCTACATTCTAAATATACCATCGAATACAAAATATACTATATTGTTTTAAGCTTAATGTATTTAAATATTAAATATTAGCTTCACATTTTGCTTTGGCATTTAAAGCATTAATTTCAACACACAGTATTCTACACTCTAAATATACCATCGAATACAAAATATACTATATTACAAAGTTAAATTAAATAAAATAAGCTTAATATTTAGCTTTGCCATTTAAAGCATTAAATTCAACACACAATATTCTACATTGTAAATATACCATAGAATACAAAATATACTATATTGTATTCAGCTTAATGTATTAAAATTCTAAAGTATTATTTATAAAATATTAGCTTCATATGTTGCTTTGCCATTTAAAGCATTAAATTCAACTCAATGTGCATGCTGCACAGTAAACTTGAAGCTATTTATTCTGATTGATATGCTGTAATTTATTCTAATTGAAATTTCCACACTCCACATTGCACTTCAATCAATAGTTTGGCATCGCAATCATTTGTTATTTTTCCCCCCTCTCACCCGTCAACGAAAAATATCTTCAAGTCGCATCTACGTCAAATTCAACTTCAACGACGACGACGTTTGTGACCTTGTCGGCGACACCCCAGCAAAAAAAAAAAAAAAAGTATCTACTCACATTATGTCGATATACATGATAGATACATGAGTAGATTAGTGTGTGTGTGAGTGTGGTGATGTGTGTGTGTATTGCAAACCTATTTATGTGGGTTATCAACTGAAAATCTCTCGACTTGTTAACATATCGAACACAATTTGATATGTTGCCTGCCACTGCTGCTGACTGCCGCAAGCTGAAGCCGAAGCTGAAACCGAAAACAACAAATCCATCAGGCAAATAACAAATAGCAGCAGCAACAGCAACAACAATAACAATAGACGAACCCTGGCAACAAAATCAACATTAACATCATCAAAGATGACGTTCCCGCTGCTGTTGCTGCTGCTGCTGACAGATGATGAGGGCCCTGAGGGGCGCCCAAAGACCACAGGCAGCCACAGAGCAGTTGCCACTGTGTTTTCGCGAATAGATTTGATTTAAAATGTTTTCGAGTGCAGAATTAAGTGGCAGAGAGATGCAAGAGGGGCAAAATGCTGCAGTCATGCTCTTTATTAGCTTCTCTCCTCGCTCGATGCTGGCTTTAAATGCAAAACGAACCGCATAATTACAGCTTAAATTCAATCTGTGCGTTTTCATGGTGGCGCTACACTGACAAAAATAGATTTTAAGATGAAGATTTTGGTCTTTTTCAAGAATATGTAAATCTTAACCTTAGAAAGCACATCTTGATTACAAGAACATTTAATACAAGACCCAAGTTTTAATTAAAAAGAGGAGCAAATTTTACAGTTCTATTATAGTTGAATTATATATTATAATTATTTTTATCTTATAAAAGTTTGAAGGTCAAAAATCTTATTAAAATATAATATAATCTTATAATTGGTCTTAAAACTATAAGATCATAAAAATATTACTTTATTTTTTTCTATTTATTTATTTATTATTTTACCATTCCATTATATTCATTTCGCATTGAGATGTTTGTTTCTCTACTTTCAAAATACTTATCATCGATTTAGAACTTACACTGCCAATTGAAAATGGTTCGCAAAAGCTCAACTAACTAATCTATGAACGAAAACTTTGAGGTAGATAAAAACTTTATAGGACTTTCGATGGATTACTACATTTTGTAATCTAAACCTTGTACTTTTGGTCTTATTTGACATTTTTCAGAATAATATTCTTAGTTTCTTAGAGTGGTCTTATTTTAAGAACATAATTTTTAAGAAAAATGTTCTTGAATTTAGAAATTGTTAATTTCAGTGTACACATAATTTGCTGCTAACTAGCCTGGGAAAGTGCTGCATAGATTTTCTTCTTCGTTTCGTATGATTATTGTTATTAATCGTCAAATGAGTGGCAAACGCGCTTGACCCCAAAATGAATGCTTGCTGCATGCCACCAACAAAGTAACTGAGAGAGAGAGAGAGCGAGAAACAGATCTCAAATGAGGCAACTTACACAGGCGTCAGCTGCACGCCTCTGAGTAATGAGACTCGTTAATTGTCAGGCTGCTGCTGCTTGGTTCTTCAGAGCTTCAGAGCTCGGCTCAGCTGTCCACCTGGCTGCACCTGCCATCGAAACCGGCTTCTTGTTGGCAGTCTGCTCCTGGCTGGTCGACTGACTAACTGATTGAATGACTGCATGATTGCCTGGCTGCCGCTTCTCTTTCGACTGTGCTCTTTAAGCCGTTCGCTCTTCGTTTTTTTCTTTTGTTTTTGCTGCTGCATTTACCGTTTTGTTATGTCTCGAAAAAAAACTTGGCAACGTGCTTCGAACCACATCGAACAAGTTCGTCAGTCAGCAGGTGGACTGCCTGCCACCAAAAAGGGGGCATGTGAATTTTGGGTGGTTGTTGCCGGCCGGCTAACAAAAGAAAAGAAAAGCAAAAGCAAAAGCAAAAGCAGGCAAAAGGGTGCCGCAGTAAAACACTGGCAAACACGACAGACGACAGTCGACAGTCCACAGTCGACAATCCACAGTCGAGGGCAAACTATAGCCTGGCGCTACCCTTCTTCGCTAGCGAACTTCCCCTTTTTGGCCATAACTTGTGTGTGCCTCGCGGCAGCGGCACATTGCGAATCTATAAAAGTATCGGAGCGCATAAAAAACGAGCTCAGTAGTGAACGGCACTTTGCAACGCCAACGGCTAACAACGGACTAACTAAAACGCGTGTTGCTCGGTCGAAATCGAAAAAAAAACAAAGAAAAAAAGACTAATTCAAAGGACACACAAGAGTGCTTAGAGTGCAGAGCCAAGGCAATGCATGGCATTTGTATCTGCAAGATACATTGCGCAGTTGAAACGTGGCCATAAAACTGCATTATTTGCGACTGCTAAACTGCGCTTCAACTCTGCGCTGTAAGCTGTAAGCAGTGGCCAGTAACTTGTCATCATCATTGGGTGAGTAAACACACTCACAAACACTCTCACACACATTCGCATCTATCAGCAGCTTTTGTATCTGTGAGATGTGGCAACAAACAAAACAGCTGCCGCCCCCAAAAAATGTCAACAAGGCATTCATTCGTTTCATTTTCCCCTTCTCTCTGGGCTGTAACTTTTATTTCTCAGGCTGTATCCTGTCTCACATCCGTCGCTCTGCTTGCCAGCCACACATTGCGTATACGCAATGTAAACGGCGACGTGTGTTTTTGATATGTTTGTTTTTTACTTTGCCCAGCTGCTTTTGTTTTGTTTTTGTTTCTGTTTCTGTTTCACTGCATGAATGAATGAAATGCGCATTCAGCAACATTTGCTGCCCTCTTTCCACTTCCCTTCCCCTTCTCTAGTCTTCTCCTACTTCAGCTGCAAATTGTGTGGGGCACATTCGATACAATCTCGTCATGTCAGTTGATTCGATTTTGATTGTCCAATGTGGGCTGCTCTAATTTCGACTTAGTTTTCATGCAGATAAACAGTTTTGTATCTTGTGTCTACAATACCAAGTGCTACTTGCCCAGCTTGGGCTTCAGCTTCAGATCCAGCTTCTGCTTTGGCTGTTGCTGCTGCGTGTAGTTTTGCTCTTTTCTTTTGTTTTCATACATTCAACTCGTTGTTGGCAGCCTAAATTTGAATTCAAAAAGCTGTTAACCGCATAAATATTTCGTTGTGTGTAGGAAGGATTGACGACGTCGCAGTCAGCATCGAAGTCGACGTCAACGGAGGCTGCCTCTGAATGGGGCTTTGAATACCAATTTCTTGAATTTCTTGAATGATGTGTGTGGGCTGCCGCACGCAGCGGTGTCCAAAAACGTTGCAAGCGCTCTCACAGATAACATCACAAAACTAGGCAAGATCCCTCAGCCAAGCAATTGAATTATTATTTGTATAATTCATAACAAAAAAAATGTACTAAATAGATATTTGAATATAAAGTTTTTAATAGTTAAAGTTCTAAATACTCAATTTAAACAATTCTTGAACTACTGATGAATAAAAGTGAACAACTGAAGAGAAAGTTTTCAACAGTTCTAAATACTGAATTTTTTTAATAGTTTTCAGAATTAAATAATACTGACAACTTCAAAGCTAGATTTGTTTTGAAAGTTTTCGATGGCTAAAATATTAAAAACGCAATTTAAAGAATGAATTAAAAACTTCTTCAATTAAGTAAAGCTGCATATTTGATATTGTAATATTAAATTTAAAACTCTAGGAAAAACTTGCAATTCCAAATGCTTAATTTGTAGAATTACTGAAATAGTTTCAACCCAAATACTTTAATTATAGAAATAAGTACTTCAACAATTCTATAATCTAATTATTTGGATTGAAAATACTTCAGCAATTCTTTAAACTATGTATTTGGAATTGGAAATATTGTTTAATTTGAATATGTTATTGTTACAAATTGAGTTGAAATTAACTTGATTATTTTCTTAATTATAATTATTTTTGAATTATAACAGATAGTTATAGTTATAATTTAACACTTTGATACTTTAGTTCTTTTTTTATCAGTTCCGGTTGATCATTAATCGATATTTATTTATAATACATATTATTTCCAAATAATATAGAAAATACTGTTATTTGGAGTAAGCAGCATAAAAGATATAATTAAATATTTCTGTTAATTTGTCATTCTTTTAATAACATATTATATATGCAAATAGCTTTTAATTTCAAATATTAATGATTGCTTGTCAAAACTTGAATCTTCAGCATTTCGCATTGTGAATGTTTGGGAATGTAATTAAAATTATTTATGTTTCCTACTAGTTTTAAAGCTTTAAATTAATTTATTCGTTAAATTATATATATTTACTTTAATATGCTTCACTTCGTTTAGAGTGGCAAATATTGCCCAACTACAAATTAATATTATTTGAACAAACCAATATTCATAAAGCTGTAGCTGTACATGATTTCCACATTGTTGATTGCTCAGTCATAATTTAGAAATTAAATCAAATATATATTTGTATATATTCATATTGCTTTTTTTGTTGAGGTTGCTGTCGATGTCGATGTTGATGTTGTTGTGCTTTTGTTTTACTGTTTAATTTGTTTACATTTTGGTTTATTGATTTATTTATTCATTCACTAAAGTATTTTATTTACTTGCCGCTGCTGCTGCTGCCGTTTAACGCGTTTCATTAAAGGCGAGTTTCAATGTTGTGTTGCTGATTGTTGTAAGTACGAATGTTTTTTTGTTTTTTGATTATTAATCGCTCGATTCATTCATTGACAAGGTTTACTACCTTGGCGCACGTGTGGGCGTGGTCGTTGCCTGTCTTTTTA
Source organism: Drosophila albomicans (assembly GCF_009650485.2). NCBI lineage: Eukaryota > Metazoa > Arthropoda > Insecta > Diptera > Drosophilidae > Drosophila > Drosophila albomicans. The sequence continues at coordinate 41,919,828 of NC_047629.2, read as the reverse complement.
TTTTGTGATTTTGATATTTAACGATTTTGTATGATATTGTTTTTATTTTTGATGTCTGCTAAAACTGCATGCAAATTTTGCGTGCGACGGCAGCTGCTGAAAACCGCTAAAAGCAACAACTATACAAATCCATATATCATGCTTATAAGCACCCATGACATCAGAGTCTCAGAGAGAGAGAGAGAGAGAGACGCCACACGACGATGTGATCGACGCTGCCTTGAATTTCCACGGCCTGGCTACAACATTGTATGATGTATGAGGCAGACAAGAAACGTGGAAGAGCGAGAGAGGGGGGGAGAGAGAGAGGTGTGTGGCGATCTCTGGGGGCCTCAGCTGCTTTTGTTGTCGAATGCGAATCCGAAACAAAAACAAAGAAACAAACACAACATGAAAAAAACGCATTAAAAATTATAGCGTTTGCTACTTTTTAAAAATTGTACGCACTGCATTTTATTTTTATATATCTCTACACACATTTTTGTAAATATTTTTTTGTAATTATGTCAAGTTTGCTTTTTTTTACACTGCCAACTTTTTGTTTTTGTTTCTGATTTGTTTTCTGTATTTATATCCGTTACCCATAGTGTAAAAGGGTATTATAACTTTGTGCCTTCAGGAGTTGCTTGAAACTAGAGTCAGATAATAATAATTGCAGTATTTATGAGTCCTGAAAATTTTGTTGCGATCGAATAAGAATTGTGAAAGTTATATAAGAATTACTTTTGTATCGCTAATTACTGAGGGTCTTAGTTGCTTTGGCTGTCAATCTGGTATATTTTGCACTCTATGGTATATTTTGATTACAGTATATAATTCTACCAAGCATAACATTTGGTATATTTTAGGTATTTTTGTGGCATATTAATTTGATATATTTTAAAATTAATTCCGCAATGCTCAGCTTTCATTAAAAATGGGTAGCGGGTATCTCAAAGTCGAGCACACTCGACAGTAGCTTTCGTACTTGTCTGTAATTTTTTTCTTACACTGAGAGGTGTGAAACGAAGAGCCGTTTAACAACAAACTAGAACTGAAAACTGAAATATGCCCATCTGCAACACAAAGACCTGGATTTTTAATGGGTTAGCTACCCATTTTTTCAGTGTTTTTTTTGCTGCTGCTTCTGTTACACAATTAAGTAAATAAATCTATTTAAATAATTAAAGTGGAACCCTTTTCTCTCTGTTTTGTTTATCTAGCTAATTTCCATAGTTGAACACTTTAAGATACATATTTCAACTTGAAGATACTTTTTTTCCTCCTCTTGTTATCAGCAAACATTCTTCAACCACTTTGTTTCGCTGGCCCTTTCCCAATTCCCTCCTTCGCCTCTGCCTCAACTTTGAACTTTATTCGTGTCGAATCGTTGTGTGTGTGTGTGTGTTGCAAGCGTTTAGAAAGACAATAGCGCTGAGCAAGAGTTGCAGATAGTCTAGACCTATGAAAAACTAATAAATTAGCGCACTTTATGCTCGAAGAAAATTTAATAAATTTTCCAGCGACTCTTGCATAAGTTGCCCCAGCGACAAACAACAGCAACAGAAGCAGTGGCAGCAACAACAAAAGCGCGTTGCACAAAACCAAATCAGAGACCAACAAAATAATAAAAAAAAGGTAGCGCGAAAAGAGCCGCAAAAAAGATGAGGCAGGGAAAACGATGTGAAAAGTTGAATGCCTAACAAGTTGAAACACGTTGAAAATGCGAGGAAAAAGAAACAAAAGAGCGCTGAAGAAGCAGAGCTCGGCTCAAGGCAGTAGCAGCAGCAACAACAATGGAAAATGTGGAAATGTCTTGGGAATCTTTCGAAATGGTTCAAGTTGTTGCTCTTGTTGTTGCTGTCGTTGCTGTTGTTGCTGCTGCTGTTGCAGTTTGTTGAATTAGATAAAAGTTTAGGAAATGTTTATGCCAAAAGTAAAGCTATGAACCCAACAGCGAAAGCAGAACCCAACAGCAAAAGAACCCAAAAAAAAAGCAGCTAGCATTTTATCTGCTTATCGCAGGTAAGTACGGAAAAGGAGCTAAGAAGGGGAGGTAGGGGGGCGTGTAATGGCAGACAGACGGCGGAAATGCAACGAAAATAAATGTGGGTAAAAATGCCAAGCAGGAAAAGTGTTTTCTGCTTGCATTCGGCCAAATGTATCCAACAGATACAGCTAAAGATATAGAGTATATATGTATATAGTATAGGGCTGCAATGGCAAAAGACGCCGTTGTCTGTGCACGTGAATATTTCACACACAAAAACACAAAGCGAGTGGCAAATTACGACACCAACTGTCGACTGCGACGTTGACTGCAGCAGAGCCAAAAGAATGCCTAACCAGCGCAATTTGCAAATGCGAAATGCGACTGCGAGTGTGAGTGTGAATGTGAATGTTGTGAATACTATGAATCACAAGAATCAACAGCAGCTAACACCAAGGGAACTCCGCACACTCATCGCTTATCGCAGCTCCCCCCTCTTGGCGTTGCACTTGCCGCTTGCGTTCATTCATCGATAGCGAGCAGTGAAAATTTCGTGCGCGCGACTAAAAACAAAAGAGCAACCAAATGAGTCGAAACTCAAGACGAGACGAGTTGAGATAAACAAACCAAGTGGCTAACAAGCGAAACAAACAAACAGACAGACAAACATTGCAATGCAATAGAGATGCATCTGGCTAGGCGCAGATACAGCAGATACTCAGATACTTTTGTGTTGCGTATCTACGTGTGAATCGACACTAAACTGCATAGCTGAAATAACTGAGGCCAACACACACACACCGAGAGAAATACAAACAAAACGGCAAATTAGCAAAGCTGTTGAAAACTTTTTTGAAAAGTGAAACGGAACCCAAGTCAGGGTCATTTGCCTATATCTTGTTCGCTATCTGTATATCTACCATATATATCTATGCAAACACACACACAATGAATTTATATATAGATAATGTAGACCTGGAACGAGTGAGTCAGGCCCACGCAATGCGCCGTCGCAGCGCCGGCAAACGTCGAGACACCGGCCAACTGAAATCCGCATCCGACTTATTATCGACCCAAAAAAACGAGTTTTTCCCACGGCGGGCGACGGCAGCGACGCGTGGGCAAAACCCCGCATTGAGCTTCAAGCTTCGAGCTTGCTGCTTGGAGCATTGCGATTCGATTGGAACGCACCCATGGGGCAACAACTACAAAATAATACTGTGCACAGTCCAACAATCAAAAATCCATATCCATATCGAAGTCCAAACTCAAATTGCGCGACTTCGTTTTTGACGTCAGACATTCGTTGACAAATTTTTATACCCACTATCGATAGAGTAGAAGGGTATTATAACGTAAATATGAGAAGACATAGTGAAAATTTTGTTGCGATCGGTTGAAAATCTAAAAAGTTAGTGAAGAAATATATATAAATGGAGACAACAGCTGAAGTGTAGTATACTAGTAGTATATTTTTAATGTAGTAGTATATCGATATACCAATTTCAAAGTGGTGGTATATTTGGATAATAGTAGTATACCGATATACCAAAAAAAACACGTGTTATATTTTGTACTCAATGGTATATTTTGTATGTAGTAGTATATCTCGGTTGTGCTATATAGTATATTTTGAATGTAGTATCATACCAATTACAATCTGGTACATTTTGTAAATATGGTATATATTAAATGTAGTAGTATATCGAGATATCAAATATAATCTGGTATATCTTATACTCTATAGTATATTTAGCATGTAGTAATATATCGATATACCAAATGCAATTTGGTATATATTGCACTTTGTAGTAGTATATCTATATACCAAATACAATCTGGTATATATTGCATTATATGGTATATCAAATATAGTTTTCGTTATATTTCAATATTTTAGTTTTATAATAATTTGAACAATTTTACCGACTCTACAGCTTTCGCTCTGTTTCTCACTTTGTAAATAGGGTACTTCACAGTCGAGCACACTCGAATGTAGCTTTCTTACTTGCTTTTTGCTGTATTTAGCCCCTTTGACACCTTTTCAGTGAGCGGATATATGGCACTGCAAATTTGTTTATTACTTGTCAGCAGTTCGTAATTCAAATTCAGCAACAACTCTTTGGCTGTCTCGTGAGCTGTTTCTATTTATTTTACTATTATCTAATTTCCATCGAAACATCATGTGACAACTATTTGCAGTCTGAAGCACAATTGTAGATTGATTTTATATGATAAAATATATTAGCACATTCACTTTTACAGCAGAGCTCACTCGCTGTTGATTATCTTTAATAAATTGCATTAAATTCCATTGCGTTGATAACTAGAGTATGCAGATTTCTCTTTGACGTGCCGAAGTTGATAATTAAATAAGCAACACAAATGAATTATTTATTTTTCTAAACAATTTGTATTTGGAACTAATAAGAAATCAATAAAAAATGGCCATAAAATAAAGTTGCATAAATTCAACTAATCTTTGCGATAAATTTAACAACTTTGGATGGAAATTTGCTGCGAATCATTTACATAAACATTTAAATTATAATAGAAAGACTCAATCATAAAAATACCATATAGATTTATTTATGAGTTCAAAATCCTAATCGCAATAAATGTCACGAGCCAAAACTTTACCAAATTAAACTATTTTCGGGTTTTTGTGTTTAATAAATTTAGTTGTAAACTCTTAAAATATTTATGAATGTTAAATTGTTGGCAATGTTGAAGAGTGAACTCGACAATTTTTCGAGCTATTATCCGCCACTTTTGGCTGCACTGTGTGCGACCATTAAAACCAAAGTACAGACCCAAAAAAAAAAGCGAAAAATAAATAAATGTGTGATGTGAAAAGATGTGCATCAAAATTGGATGCATGCATGTGCAAATATGCGAAATGAAATGAAATATTCTGGCAATTAAAACGACACACAAATTTGTACTTAGTTTTGTTGCTGTTGCTGTTGTTGTTGCTGGGTTTTTATGTCTAATTCTTTTTGTTGTTGTCTGGCGTTTGGTGTTTGGTTTTCTCTTGTTTTTTTTTTGCTGTGTGTGTTTTGTTTGGTGTGTTTTTCGATGTTTTTAAATGTGTTCAACCGCAAAACGAATTATGCAGCTTTGCAGGCAATTTAGTTGGCAACAGCAGCAAGCAGCAGCAATAATATAAACAATACAAATAACTGTAAAATATTTATAATTAAAACATGCCCAATGACAAAACCGAGGCGGGAGAGAAGAGAACATTTTAAATACATTTTGTGTGTTAAACATAATCCCAACCGACTTTTGGTTTTGGTCTGTTTGCGTGTAATTTCATGTACACATGTAGATACAATTGCATCTTATAGATACATTTTGCAATCGTTGGCGCTGATATTCATCAAATTTGCATTAGCAAATGAGCGCAGCAAAGAGAATGAGTACGAACAAAACACAATAAAGTAAAGCAAAGTCAGCGGCGACGACGTCGGCAGCGTTTCACAGTTAACTCAATTAACTTATAAAATGTAAACTATGCGAGCGGCAATACCAAAACAACAACAACAATAAAAGCGATAGCAACACTGCTCGAGTTGGCTAAACGGCAACGGTGATTAACTCTTGGCCACAGTGGGGCATCATCGCAGAAGCGAGCAGCAGCAGCACATTGGGCCTGGCTTTCCATATATGTATGTAGATGCGTGCCTCGAGATACAGATACGTGAATGTATCTACAAGTTACAAGTTACGCTTTGCAGACTCGCGCAGTCAGCTGAGCGCGAATAATTACCACGCTATCTATATTCAGGGAGGAGAGAGAGATAGGGGAGGGGTGGCAAATGTGGCAAGGTAAGGCGCCGTGGCAAGAGGCGGATTCAGTCAAAGCCCAAGTCGACTAAAAATAGTTGTTCGTTCGCGGTGAATGGTTCAAGCTTCAAATGAATGTAGATCGCACACTCTGACCATGGCTAGCAATAGCAATAGCAATAGCTAAAGCAATAGCCTGGCGATGCATATAGATACTATATTATATTATATGTAGATGCTTGGGTCGACTTTGGTGTTCAGCGCCAGCGGTGCTAATGTGCTTATGAACGCTGAGCTCGAAATGTGATAATCGGACTCTGCCGACTGCCGACTGCTGACTCCAATATCAGTTCAATGTGCGCGATTGCCAAGCGAATGTCCGACAGACAGACAGACGGACGGACGGACGGACAGACAGTTGGACACATTTGCACATTTTGCAGGTATTGAACCCATTAATGGGCGATTTGTATTCACAGCCGTGGTTTTCCCACCAAATGAAAGTCGTTCAAGCCCACCTCTTTTGCCCAATTGATCATCAGGCTAAATTTACTCACTTAGCTCTTTATGCTACAAACAAACGAACATTAGCAATTAGCTTAGATAGTATTGCTTTCCATATGATATCATAATGAAAGGTTTACATTAAGATCTTTATTCTATAAAGGGTTTAGATGCTGCTAAAACGCTTTCTCTTTCAAATATTCATTTCTTAATTTATAATTACAGTTTCTATTTAATGGTAGAAATTGTGTTAAGGGAGTGACTAATAAAATTAAAATAGGTTGGTTTAAATATTATTAGTGAAATGTTTAGAGAGTAACTGATAAAGTAATAAAAGAATTTGAAGATCTCACAATAATGGTTTTAGTAATTATGTTTAGGGGGTAACTAAATAAATAAATATAAACTGTTAATCTTACGGAAATAATTAAAGTAATTATTAGAGAAGCGAAGGGCAATACGTTTTAGATAAATCTCATAAAAATTGAAAACTTGGCTATTAATTTTGTTACTATATAATCTTTTAATTTTGGATTTTAAAATGACAACAATTTTTTATTTTAAGGTGCTCTATATATTAGCTCTCATATTTTTTCCAGTTCAGATTTGATTATATAATTTTTTTTTAGCTTCTTTTGCTATAACAATTTTTAACAATATATTTTATGAGTTTACTATCATATAACAAGTTTTTTATATAATTTCCTTTTAGTTTCCTTAGATAAGATTCTATTAATAAGTTTTTCAATACATCTTTATATGGCAGCCTTGGGCTTTGTCTGACAATCTGGTATATTTTCCACTCAATGGTGTATATTTAATGTAGTGCTATTTCAATATACCAAATATAACATTTGGTATATAGTTTTAATACTTTTCGGTTTATTAATTTGGTAAATTTGAAAAATAATACCACACTGTTTTGCGTTTATTCACAATGGGTATCTCACAGTCGAGCGCATTCTCACTTATTATTAGATATTAGATTTTTTCACTCTTCAGATCTTTAAGTTAATTATCCTAATAATTTAAGCCTTTAGCTTTCAACCTCTGACACATGATTTAAACTGCAGAATCCATTACTCAGTTGCATTCCCTCTCTTGCATTTCTCTGAAATCTCTTAAGATTTGCACTAATAATTTGCATTTTTGTTGGCCCTGGCTACATTGTCAACTAGCCACTTCTCTTGCTTCCTGACCCATTTGACCAGGTTAAAGTTCTTTTGTTGCTTCGCTTGTCTCTTGGGATTGTCGCTGAGGCCGAAAGCTGAACCAGAAAAAACTACAGACTCGAGAGTCGAGAGTTGAGAGAAGAGAACACAAAAGCCTTTTCATGCCATTTTCATTTCCATTATCGTGCGAATTGTTCTAGCTGCTTTTCTGCATTGCTCAGTCCCCTCTTTTTATTCCCGTCTGTGTCTCTGTCCACGCAATTTTCTTGTTGTTTTCTTATTAACATTATTTCTCTGTTGATGTTTTGTAGTTTTTTTTTTGTTTTAAGTTTTTGTTGTTTTTTTGCTACGCCCTGCCGCCCACTCTTGGCGCATAATTGCCTTTTGATGTTGATGTTGTTGTTCTTATTTTGTTGTTGTTGTTGTTCGCCGTTGGCCATGTTCATGTTCAACTCCTGCAGCAGCTCTCCCCGAGAGAACTCGACTGACTTCGAGGTCGTTGCGCATTTAAAGTAACATTAATTGTTATGATTTACAATGAGAAAAATCATAAATTAATTATTCATTGCGAGGGGGAAACGCACAAAGTCACGTCGCTCTCTCCCTCCCTCCCTCTCTTAACTTTGACCAGTGGTCAACAGAGAGTTTCCTTTCCTTGTTTGCTTCCGCTAGGCGATTCCTAAGAATTACCTTTGAGAGACGGAAGAGAGGGGAACGGAGTCTTGGCTCTGTTGTTAATGGTTATAGACCAATTAGCTAACGGAACTACGTGCAAATCGTTGCATCTTGTTGCTGCTGCTGCTGCTTAGCTTAACCGTTCAATGATGTGGTTCATTTTCCGACTCATCTGAGATAGTTTTGCATCTGCTTGTGGATGGTGCTCTTACTGTTGCTGTGTTGCTGGTTGCCACTTGGAAAGCGGGTTAATTGATGGCTTTTGCATTAAATTGCCACGCTCGACAATCAGCGGGGCAATTGCTGCACACACATGCATCCAACTATCTGTATCTGTCAATCTGTATCTGTGTATCTGTGCTGTGCTGTGCATTTGTATCTTTTGCATGTGCAGTCGCGTTTTGAAGTTAATTATCGAGTTCATGTTCGTGCCGCAATTTCTTAAGCTCTATTAGATCAGTGCAGAGAAATTCACAGCCTAGATAACTCTCTGCGAGCGGGGAGCAAAGTGAAGAAGTCTTCTTCGATAGGGCCAACACATTGCTAGAGCATAAATCAAGTGTGTGCCCACATTATGATATTCTCAGTGACAGTGCCACATCTGCCACCAAAACTAGAACTATTTATTCCAACACACACGCACACACACACACAGACACACTTGCCACAAGTTCACGTCATCAGCGTCGTGCTTTGCGTCTAGACGTTGCTCAGTCAAATCTGCTTAGCTTCCATCGCAGCCAACGCACATTAATCGGCTGCGTGCTAAATTTATTGATATGTCAATGCTGTCTTCCCTCCTCCTTCTCCTCATCTTCTCTTCTCCTCCTCTTCAATTCCTCTCGTAGTCTTGCGTCTCCTTGAGAGCAGATAACACAAATGTTTTCTCGCCTCGGTGGCCTTATGCCAAATGCTAGTTGACATTCCCTAAATTCTTTTCTTCTATCTCTCTTTGTTTTTTCTGTTTTTTGTCGTCGACAATTTCGTCATATTTGCCGCCATCGATCGAATGCTAGTTTTCGAATTATTTAATTCAAGTCAGACGACCAAAAAACTAAACTTCCCTTCGATTGCTTTGCGTGATTCATTTTCGAATATAGTTTGTTGTTATTTTATTATAAACATAATGTTTGTCTTTTCTTGCTTTGTTTTTGTTTCTGCTATTTTATTTCATTTTTCTCTGTTTTGGTATATATTTCCGTGTGAACTTCCGTTTTTGTTGACTACCCCCAGCTCTTCTCCTCCTCCTCCTCCGCCTTCGCTATCCATTCAGAATGTCCCATGTCCGTTGCCTGTCTGCAAAAGGCAAAAGTTTGGTACGTGTTTGAAATATTGATAGCGAGTGCAGAGACCACAACAACCAACAACCAACAGACACTCAGTAACGCAGTGGTGGTTGCAACAACAACAACAACACCACAAACAACAACAACAACAAACTCACAATCTAGCAACACCTAGTCGATGGTCTGTCCCTCTCCCTTTCCTTTCTCTGTCTCTCCCACAGTCTGTCGCTTTTGGCGATTTTGCTTTGGCTGCACGACAGCACTCTCTGTGTTCCCTCTACTCCCTTGGGTGTCCGCCCCTCTCTTGTTGGTGGTGTCCCCCTTTTACGGTGCCATTAGACAATAACTGGTAATAATCGTTGAACCGTAAAATAAACATGGATACGCGCTGCACTTGTTTAGGTAACACCAAGCAACACCCAACAACCAGCAAAGCAGCAACCAACAAGCGACCAACAAACAACAACCAAGCAACAACCCGCCGCGTGGTCAGGTGTCGATGTCGTCGTTGTCGTTGTCTGTGTCTGTGTCTCTCTGGCTATCTTGTGCCCCCTGTTTGGGGCAGGTTATTACGTCTGCCAACTACCAACAACTACCAACTAACAACTGGCCTGGCCAATGCCGGACGTTAACTGATTTGTGCATTGACGCGAAGTCGTAGAAATATTCAGCATAAATACTGTACCTTTGGACTTAACCCAAGTTGTGGTGCACCTCACTTTTGTGCTGTGTTGTCGTGGCTGCCTCCGAATGACTTGAAATGGTTTTAATACTACTTGCCACAAAGCAAACAATATGCTTATGCTATATTTGTGAACCGCAGAATGCGTTGCGCATTGTTGCGAATCATTTTTCACAGCTGCACAAAATGCTGGCAAATATTTATTGAATACAGAATAAAGTTTATTCTTTACTTTTCTCACCAACTATTGACTCTCTTGACATTAACTTGAATGTTGTAAAAGTTTTTTAAACTGATCAATTATTATTTAATAGTTTATACTCACTTTGGAAACTTAAACTCTGAAATAAACAAGTGAATAAGCTACTGCTGAGTGTGCTCGACTGTGAAATACCTGCTACCCATTTTGAGTAAAAGAAAAACAGTGTGGAATTATTCTTAAAATATACTGAAATATACCACAAAAATATTAAAGTATGACAAAGGCTATATTTGGTATATTGAATATGTCATGGAGTACAAAATATGCTGGCTTTCTTAAATTTGTATCTAATCGCAACCAAATTCAGGAATTATACTGAAGTTATCATTTTTGCACCAAAAATCGTTTCAAAATTATGCTTAGAACAAGTAAAAAGAATCGTTGAAGATAAACATAAATAATAAAGATTTTACAACATAAAATCTTTAAAAATAATCAAATCATAATCATCAAATTATAATTAAAAGTATCTCTAAGAAAGTAAACATAAATAATTAAGATTTTTTTGCAGCTGCAAAAATGCTTTTATTTCCGAATTGACTGAGGAATGAACCATTTCTTTATTTTATTACGAACCATACAAAGATCTTAAAAATAAACTGAATTCTCTTAAAAAATAAAGACAATTATGATATTTTAAAGCTCGTTTTGAATTGAACACTAAAATAGTACAAATAGAATCAAATATAATCTTCAAAAATAAACATAAAAAATTAGGTTTTTACAACTCGAGTGTAATAACATAAAATCTTAGAAAATAATTATAAATATTAAGTGCGCCTCTGAGCTCAATCTTAATAAAACAATTATTTAGCGGCTTAAAAAAGATTTACTTCAAATTGATTTAATTATTTTTAAAGAGAACCAGTTTGACATTTGCATCTGCTTAAATTGATCTTCAACCGCTAGACTAGTCCAGGTTTCATTTACTTTACCATTTGGTTGTTTTTTTTATTGCTCTTTGGTAATTTCATTTGAAATCTTAGACTTGCATGTGCTTTGCTCTCCGACTGTGTGTAAGCATCCCATTTGATTGCTCAATCTGTGAAATGTGAAAATGTAAACGCGCAACTGAACTGGGGTAAGTGGTTCCGTTTGCTGTTCTAAATGAGTATCTTAAGTTCATCAGCAGAGTCAGACAGAGCTTCAGCTTCTGTTGAAATCTCTGCCACACACATACACAAAGCAGATACAGATACCCAAACCGAACCAGATACAGATACAGATACACAAATACAAGTAAGCTCTCGCTTGTAGGTTAAGTTTTATGTCAAAAATTTTACGGCTAGCGCGCAGTGTGGCCTCAGGAAGAGATCGACTTGAGGGGAAGAGGGGGGTAAGACGTGGTGTTGTTGTTGTTGTTGTTGTGGATGGGCAAGTGTTTCACACAGTAAACTCAAAGTTAATGAAATTAAAACGTAAGCAAGCAAGCAGCAGGCAAACGCAATAAACACAAAAGAAATTACAATTAAATTGAAAGCAGGCAACAAGAGATTCAGTTTATGTTTCCCCCTCCCAATTGTACCTCTCTCTGCTTCTGCTGTGTTGCTGCTGCTGTGGCATGCAACCCAAAATGGAAATGAACTCTCTGCAGTCGCGTGGGCAGTTGCAGTTGCTCCTCTCATATATCCGACGACCCCAACTTCGGTTCCGTTTGCTTTATGGCGAGCTCTATCTTGATGCTCCATTTGCTGCTCCTCTGCTTCCTCGTCTTCCTCCTCCGAGCAGCTTCTCTCGCACTTGTTTCCCTCGCATGACGTGCGGCTTTTAATCGCATTCATTTCAATTGCCGGAATTTGATTGTGAAATGAGCAAAGACTTTGGGCGTTAAGATACCTCCACTCTCTCTCTCTTTCTCTCTTCTCTAGCTCCACTTTCTTTGCTTAGCCAAGTGAGGCGCGTCTTCTCAGTCGCCTGCACTTTTCTTTCATAACTCTTTCAACAGCAACAACAACAACAACAACAACAACAACAAAAAAAAGTGCAAATTTAATGTTAATGGCAAAGTTAATGTTAATGTTATTGTTTATACTCGCATGTGAGTATTACGTACTTAGAGCTTCGCTTGTTAAAAGTGAAACCTCAGGCTACACATTCTCAAACTTCCTAACTTCCTCCTCCCCTCTCTCTCTCTTTGTCTGTCTGCCTTGGTTTTTTCTTCTGTCTGCTGTCTGTGCGTGTTTTGTGCAGAGTCGCGCATGTTTTTCAATTATAGTTTTTCAACAATTTTCTCGTCATTGTTGTTAATGTTCGTTTCTGTTTGTTGCCCCGTTGCTCTGTTCATGCAAAACTTTCTATATGCATTACTTGTCTAGTAGTCGCCTTAGTTCTTTCACTTTGCCAACAACAGCACCAAAGTCAACACACCCATCTCTCAACCCATTCCAGCCCACCCACAAAAAACTCTTCCAAGGCCGTTGAGGAGTGCTGCCAACTTGTTTTTCCTATTTTTGTTTTTCACTTTTCACAAGTTTCCCATCAACATTTAAGCCCAGTCATAATTATTATGCACATTTCGCTTTCTCACTCTCACAAACATTTCCTTTTGTTTTCCTCTTAGCCCCCCCGCTAAGCTTTTCCATCGCTTTTCCAGCGACTTTTCTACACTCGCGCAGATCGCTCGTGGCGTCTGTAATTAAAATTTTACTTTGCACATTTCACTTGACTTTTCTGTCACTCGCATTGCAATTTCGTTTGTGTGTATGTTTGTTTCTCTTTCTCACCAAATGCATTTTTATTTTCTTCTTCTATGCAACTCTTGTAAACGCCATTCACAATGGCAACTTTTAAGCTGACAAATACTTTTCGCATACACTGTATGCGTTACAACTTTTTGGGCAGCAGATGTCACTCCTTGTTTTCACAGACAATGTTATGTTAGTCACTGTAGATTTTCATTAGGATGTGTCAGATCAAACGCTTATAATAGTAAAATAATTAACATAGTAAAAAGTGTTATTTTACAGTTATATGTTATCAACTGTTTAACATTTTTTGTAAACTTTATTTGTAAACTTAAAGTAAAGATTTTATTACTTGTCAATTTTAAGCTCTATGAGGCTGGTTAAGTGTAAAGAGTTCATTACCTCTCAACATAACTCAACTGTTAATTTGTTATACATTGTATTGGTATCAACTGATTAACATTTGTTAAAAGCTTTATTTAAAGCGTCCATATAATATGGTCTATTTTAGAAACTTAAATAAACTGTAAAATAATTAACATAGTATTGAAATGTTAGTTTGTTGTACAGTGAAAAATTATCAAATGATTAACAGTCTCTGTAAATGTTCATAAGAGTTACTTATATAAATTCCGCAAATTATTTGGGTTACTTACGTTTATAGATTTTAATACAAGTGTAAAGATTTCATTACTTCATACATATTAGTAACATCAATCTATAGTACAATAATTAACATAGAATTAAAATGTTATTTTATTGTACATTAAATGTTAATAACTGACTAACATTCTCAGTAAATGTTATCAGCTAATTAACATTTTCTGTACATTTTATTAGCAGATACAAATTTAAATTTAGCAATTCATGGCGTAGTTAGCTTGAATGATTTCATTACTTTTGTCAATTTAGTATCATCAATCTGTACAACAACAATTAACATAGAAATGTTATTAGAATGTAAATACTTAAATTTAACATATTGTTACAGGCAACTTAACGTTACAGCATTTATTTCTTTTGTCGTTTTAGGAATATTAATCGATAGTACAATAATTAACATAGCATGCAACTGTTAGTTTGCTATATACTGAAATTCTATCAAGTAGTTAACTTTCTCCTCAAATGTTATTCACAAATAACATGGGAAATATTTCATAACATTTATCATTTTAGAAGCATAAATTTACAGTACAACAAATGATAATAGTTCAGCCGCCAAAGAAGACAAATATCATAGCAGGAAACTCTCAATTGTGCCTTAATTAACAGCAAAATTAAGTAATATAGTCACCAGTTGAATTATTGTAACATTCATCATACAAATTTAAGGAAATTAAATTAGACTTAATTAACGCTTAAAGCTGCATTTCATTAACTATAAATATTTTATGAAATTTCCTTTTCTAAAAAAACATGAAGCTATTTGATCCCTTCGCTTCGTTGTGCATTGTGCATAATTTATATGTTAATTGTTAATTGAATTATATTAATCTCTGTTGCACTCAATGCCTAACAAATAAACAAATTGATAAGCTTTTTATGCCGTAGGTCATGTCCTTTTTATGAAATGATTTTCTATTTATTTAATTATTTGCAAACGCATGAATTAATAAAGCACAAAATGAAGGAAGGTAGCAGCAAAAAATATAGTTACGAATATAGTAAAAGGGGCGCCACACGTGATATTTGATAAATACAAATGCAAATAATGCAAATACAAATAGCCAACATTATGCAAATTAAATATTTTGCCTGTGCAAACACAAATACAAACTCTCCACATAGCCGAATCAAGTGGGCCAAGTGGCATGTGGTCGAGTGCGGGTTCGAGTTCGAGTTGGGCAGAGGGCTACTTAGTAAGGACGAAAAGGGCAGAGGGCAATGGGGAAAGGGTCAAAAGGTTAGCTGGCCCGTAGTTAGACTTAAGGAGCTTCAATTGCTTGCATAATCCACATAGTACATATTGTTCATATGTATGTATGTGTACTTTCAAATACACTCTCACATATGCATACATAACTAGCACACTTGAAAGTTTAATTCCGCTCAATGCTGCCGAGTTGGTTCAAGGATATGTGCGTGTCCTCAATGGGTAGCTAAAGCAACTTGCGTGTGAAGGCCAACAACCCAAACTCAAACCCAAACCAAAATGCAAGCCAACAAATATACGAGTATCGACAGCAAAACACTGAACGCTTTAAGGACATTAAGGACATGCATAGTACACTGGCTACACCTGTCGATATTTGTACAGTTCAGTTTCGGTTTTGGCATGCGCTTCATTAAAACGAAACAGTCCGAGACCGGTTTAGCGCCCAAGGATCCGAAAGGATCGAAGGAGATGGAAACGCACAGCATTTCCGTTCGCTCTCTCTCGCAAAACTCGTTTGGCAAGAAAGTGTCCTGACGGCCAGTTGGCCAAGGCAAAGGCGAAGGCTCAATCCATATTACCGTTCTCCCTCAAACCCTCTCTGAGCGCATTGTCCCCATTTCGAAGTCGATACCTTTTGTTTTGCGGCAGCAGCAGCAACAGCAGCAAGAAAACAGCTCCAAAAGGTAATCACCATTAAAACTCATTACCAAGGGCAACTGCCAAATGTCGAAACACAGCGCCAAGCCAACCGAAGCGAAGCGAAAGCCAGGACGAGGCCAGGCACGCCATGGCCATGTCAATACTCGACAGGACACTAAAAACTAGCACTGGCCACATAAAGTACTTTGCCCAGCTCTACGATTAATCCATACAATGTACCCAAAAACCAAACAGCAACATGCTGCGACAACACCAACAGCCAACAACAACAACTACCAACAACAACAACAACAACAACCAACAACAATAGTCACTATATAAACAAGAACAATTTACTTCCTTTTGGACGATTTTATGGAGCAGATGAACTTTAATTTACGATATATCAAACTGCTTTCATTGACAACCTTTACAACTCGTGGATAATTCAATTAGCGTTTCCTTTTACCAAAAAAGGGAGTGAGTAGTTGATAAAGTGAATCAATATCTGTCGCAGAAAAGTTAACTTGTTGTTTTAACTTGTTTTAAATTTCATTTGAATCTATGCGAGCCAAGGTAATTAGACCGAAGAATGAAAGGAATCAAGTATAAATACTTGATTGATAAACAATAAAAGTTCTTAGTATCATTCGTGTTGTTGTTTTGAAATGAAACGATTTATGATTGTACAAATCAGTCTCAGTACACTTAAGTTAAAAAAATATGCAGCAAATTAAAGTTTAGAAAGAAAGTTTTCAATATTTAATGTGAATAATATTAGTTAGTTAGTTCGATTACGAAATAATCTGCAATTGATATTTAACAAAAGGAATCAATATGAAAAAAAGAAAGAAAGATACAGTCCAGCGTGCTCGACTGTGAGATACTCGTTACCCATCTTAAATAAAAGAAAAACTGTGCAGTTATATTCTTAAAATCTATCAAAAATATGCCACAACAATACTAAAGTATACCGAAGGCTATGTTTGGTATATTGAATAGTACTACATTCGAAATATAGCATAGATAATATACCAGATTATCAGGATTGTCCCCATACTAAAAGAAAGTTAACAAATAGAGTTTATTTTTATCCCACTAATAATAAATAAATTTAGCTAATTTTACAAAAAGTCATCATTATTTTGTCTACCTTGCTTGAGAAATATGAATCCAATTTAAGAGTAAAAGGAAATTATTTATTTGATGTGCTAAAACGACAATTATTTTTTCCCTATTTGAAGCAGAAATTGAAAACCCAATTGTACTTTTCAAAGCATTTGCTAGCATATGCATAATTGGATGACAATATTTGCCCTTAGCTGAGCTCTTTTTGAACTCATCTCTGGTTACTATAGTAACTATAATGCTACAGCATAGGAAAACAGATCAAAAACAGGCATTTGTCATCAGCAATTGAAGCAATCAATTGACATTGTCTGCTAGATTATTTCCTATTTCTCTTGTAAATAATCTTTTTTTTTGCACGAACATTGAAGAGATGAGCTTGCTTAAATGCAGATCTGGTTGGGGTTGGGCAGGTTTTCTGCTGTTGTTGTTGTTGTTGTTTTTGTTGTTGTGTCTGGCTGTGTCTGAGTGCTTCGATGTGCAGCGGATATAAATTTGTTTGTCAAAAAAATGTGCTAGGCAGCAGCAAAAGAGAAAGAGAGCGAGCGAGTGAGAGAAATAAATTGCGACTGTTTTATGGCTGTCTAGTGACATTACAACAGGCATTTTTATAAACACACGAAAGGGAAGACATTGAGTGGGGTGTTATTGACTTGGCTGGCGCCGTCGACAACTGCCAAATAGAGTCTCGAGAGTCGAGAATAATTGCGCTGCAGTTGTGTCGCAGTGTGGCAGCAGGAACGTGGATATTGTTGGACAGACAACCTTGAGCTAATTTGGCAAGGAAAAAGCTATCAGAGAATCCTCCACTCTTCCCTTCTCTTCTCTTCTCTGCTGTCTGCTGTCTCTCACTGACTCATTTAACGTTACGTTTGCTTCTCTTTCTCTTTCTGCAGGGGCCAACTGTGGGCCAGACAAAATTCCGCGCACAGCGCCGTCGGCAACATCATGACAGCCGCTAAGTGGGGCACCGTCACAAGGCAGACGCCCCAAAAATAGACGCGGCAACGCCAAAGGCAACGGCAACAACAACGGCAACAAATCGGAAATGCTTGCGGCAACCGTCTTGCAGATGCCGCCACAATCTCAATCCCGCAACAGCGGCCTGGTGCTGGGCGTCTGTCTCGACCAGCTGATGCAGCAGCCAGCAACAATGACAGCAGCCAAGTCACTGCCAGACTCAGAACTGAGCAAGGAGAAGCAGTTGACAACATCGCGTTCCATGCGCTGTTGGCCACCGCCTTGCTTCATTCTGTTCGTCTCGCTGCTCGAGGTAGGTGACCAAAAATAAATAAAAGCTGACCATCCCATTGCATTGCTTTCTCCACCTCCCCCAATCTCTAATGCGATTAACCTCGTCGTGCCACAGAGGGGTTGATTGAGTTGCGGCCACACACACACACACACACACACTCACACTCAAACAGTAAAGTAGTAAAAACTCCACTCGTTGCCATGTTGCCATGACATCGAGCACATTGCACAACACTTGCCACTTGCCACTTGCCACTGCTGCATTGGCCACTGCACGTGGCCAAATTGGGGGCGCTTTAATTGCCAACATCGAGTGCGACCAGCGCCTTAAATTAATGGTATTATACTTGTAACTTGTTATAATTTAAATTGAAAAATTCAATTGCACCCAAAGGGGAAGTTTCATGCTGTTTTATAATTCGAACATTCTTTTTATCAAGCAAAGTTTCTGCACTGCAAAGGAACTTTCTAATTGAAAATGGTTCTTAAGTTGACACTGGGAAAATGTCTCAAAGAAAAGGTATTAAAATGATGACACTATTCAAAGTTATTAAATAAAAGTAGATTGACAAAAGATGTTAGATTCTCTTCTTCATTAACGATTTCCTAAGAAGCTTAAACAAATGCTGAAATGTTATTTGATTATGAAAAAGACTTCGAAGTATTATTTATTTAACACAGACTTGTTATTGAACTGGTATTAAAAATACGATTCAATGTTATTAAATAACAGTAAAAATATATCAGAACTGTTATACTTTTTCAATAATATATATATTTTAGTATATTTTCAGTATATTAAGTTGGTATATTTGAACAATAATACCTCCTTCGCATAAATATGCTGTTATTAAATAAAAGTAAATTTATGAGAGCTGTTACACTTTTCCTATATTATACATTATGGTATATTTATAGTATATTTTCGGTATATTAAGTTGGTATATTTTAACAATAATACCGCCTTCACACCGTTATGCTGAAACTTTCTGCTTATTTGACTCTGCACTTCAAATTTTGGCAAATTTTGGCAAGTATTATTTTTTTGCCAAGAACTTTAAAAAAATTTCTTTAGTGCGAACATTTTAATACTCATGCAATAAATAAGCCCGGAGTGCTTTTTCTCAGACTATCGAAATGTTTATCAATACCAATTCAATTTCTGAAATTCAATTCTGATTGTATAAATCTTATTGTGCTGCTTCATAAAAGAACTCTCCATACTCCATACCATTTTCTATTGTTTTCATTGATTTTCACAAATTTCTATGGCCAAAGTCATAATGTGAAATTTGAAAACGTCATTAAACTGAAGGGTAGCCACAGAGCTGCTCTATAAAATCAAATTTTTATATGCCAAAAGTGAGTTAAAATTCACCCTCTATTGTTGAAATGATGGGATAGATTAGCAACTACATAAAAGATGTGAGTTTCCTTATGGTTTGATTTTTACAACATGCTTCCCCTTGTTTATTACGAAGTTTAAATTGCAATCATCTCGAAAGGAACTTGGGAAATAACATCGCTTATAGCTTTCGCTATTTAATATGCAGCATCTCAGCCACAGCCACAGCAGCTGTTGCTGTAACTGAGCTCTGTTTCCCCCTTCTTGGCTGGATCATTTTGTAGATGCATCTGGAGATGTGGCATACATAAACTAAAGTTGTTTGCTATTGCTGCCCAAAAAGGGTGGTGGTTCGATTTGGGGTCTCTGTGGGTGTCCTCTTTTTGTGTAAAAAGAAAAAGAACCTGATCATATTTCAGCCCCCGTGAACTGTTGGTCGCAAATAAATTGCCGACTGGCCATAAAACGAATTGGCGAGGCAAGAGCCAAAGCAAAAGCAAAAGCATTTGCAAATGGCATTTGGCTTCCGGGTAAAGGATATATCAAACAGCAGAGAATGCGCGAAACAGGAGACGAGTTTGTCCCCCATCCCCATCCAACATCGACCCCAAACGTGGCTCGGAAATCGTGCGAAAATCCAACACTTTTGCACTGCTCTCTGACTCTGTCTACAGTGTCTCGGTCTCGGTCTGGGTCTGGGTCTGAGTTTTGTGTCTGCCACTCGCAGACTGGACGCCGCCAGCCACTCACACACACATTGAGACTGAGACTCAGGAGGGGGCAATTGCAATTGGGATTGGGAATGGCTATTGAGTTTGGGGTCTCTGGAATGTGGTAAGGCGCATGAAATTTGCTATCGTCTCGCCACTGTCTGCTGCCAGTCTCGTTGTTGTTCCCATTCTCTCTCTCTCTTTTTCTTGGTTCGCCTCGCAGCTCAGCTTGAGGGGTTGCTTTGGCTTTGCCGTTGGATTTTCTTGGTTTTGTTTTCGATTTTCTTTTGACGGCGCCGTTGAGGGGGGCTGAAAAATAGCTTACATTGTGATGGCTTTATTGCCGCCCCCAATGCGACGAAATAGAAAACGAGTATGTGTGTGTGTCCCAAAATGGATAGAGAGAGGATAGAGAAAACTTTAAGCACTGTCGAAAAAAGCTTTGTAAATTGTTAAGGCTTGGCCAACATTTATCAACTGCGCGTTGAACCCCTTTTTGATTTGATTTGTCATTTTCTTTATCCTCACAGATCTTTGTCTTTGTCTACGTTGGCTCTGCACCGCCGGAGGACTCGTTGCTCATCTATCGACCGGATCGTCGCCTGCAACTTTGGCGTTTTATCTCCTATGCCCTGCTACATGCCAGTTGGCTGCATCTCGGCTTTAATGTGTTCACCCAGCTTCTTTATGGCCTGCCACTAGAATTGCTACATGGCTCGGGACGCACTGCGGTCGTCTATTTGGCTGGTGTTCTCGCTGGTTCGTTGGGCACCAGTGTTGTAGACTCCACAGTGTATCTGGTGGGAGCCAGTGGCGGTGTCTATGCTCTACTGGCTGCCCAATTGGCCAATGTCTTACTCAACTTTGGCCACATGCGACACGGACTCGCCCAGCTGCTTGCTGTCATCATTTTCGGTAAGTTTCCCTACTGAACTGCCTAAGGCTTTATTTAATTAGTAACCCCCTCCAGTCTCCTGCGATCTGGGCTATACGTTGTACTGCCAAATGGCCTTGTTGGAGTATCAACCTGGCGCTGGACCCACTATCTCAGTCTCGTACATTGCACACATGACGGGCGCCTTGGCAGGACTCAGCATGGGACTGTTTCTGCTCCGACAACTGGATGGCAGCCTGCGTCCTCGATTGTTGCGTTGGCTGGCCTTGGGCGTGTGGGCCACGTTTAGTGGATTTGCCTTTGCTTTTAATTTGGTCAACTCGGTGACTGCTCAGCTGTTGGCCGAGGAGGAGGGCGAGGTGATCAAGCAGCACTTGCTGCACGATCTGGGCATGGAGCGTTGAGAGACCGCAACAAAACAAAACAAAGACTGATGAACCCAGTCAGGCCCTGAAACTATACTCGATCATATCTGAATAATAGACTAGTCATTAGCTCGTAATGCATTCCAGGACAATGTGCTCAAAAAAGTATAACTCTAAGAGCCTGTAAAACAGATTGGAGAGTTCTCTCTTCTCTTCTGTCATTCAGGTGCGCTCAAAAGGAAATCATATGCTAACAATTATCTTATGTAAATGCCAAAAAAACAAAAACAAAGAATGGAGAAATACTCAAATTTGCTAACTGAGCGAGGCTCAAATACAGAGACTTTGATAACCCATGCAAACTATGCCGCTTAAGAATAGAGTTCCTCTATTCATCCTACTTAGTGCTATGATATTCTATACAATAAATGTTTACGAAATCATCCATGTATTTATGAAATTATTAAATGCCAGTCTTAGCTAGTTAGGCTACCAATAACTCAAGTCCCATCCCAAATGTGGAAACCGTCAATGCAATAAAATATCTACAAACTATTTGAAAACATTTTTGTTGATTATTTAAAGGAAATGGAAGTAAGTAAATACATATGCATACAAATTAGTAAAGGTAAAAAAACGAGAAGAACATTCCCGCTACTCATTAACAATAAAAGCAAAAAAAGTTCATAATACCAAAGTTTTTACGAACAAAGGTAACAAATTGATAATAAAAAAGAAAAAAATAGTAAAATATATTTTGCATACTACTCCATTCAAAATACCATGATGTACAAAAAATACCAATAACTTTCCTGTAAGTACAGGAAGTACGCTATGGATAATCAGTTAAAATATACCATAAAGTACTAAATACACCAATAAATTTGATGTAGGCACAAAGTTACAACACTCCTTTACTCTATGGATAGTCAGTATAAAAATAGTCGGAAAAACTAATTATTGCAAAAGTTCTTATGCCAATGCTTTTCAGTATTTACTCACAAAATATTTGGCAATATGAATAAAGAAGCATAAAATATATATTTCTTTATATTCGCCATTAATTCGATTACATCTCTATGCAACTCAAAAGAAAAATCGCAAGTAATAAAAAGCGAAAATCGCATGACTTCCATAGCGGGATCCATTCAGTGTTTTATGAAGCAATTTATGTGTATAATGTGTAGAAAAATATACTACAAGTTCTTAGTATACAACAACAACAGCAACAACAAGTATTTAACGATCTACAACAAGAACAATAACAACAACAGAATGCAATTGGCAATTGGCGAAAACGAAAAGTAAATAACAAACAAAAAATTAGCCGGTCGATTTTGTTTGTTGGCATTGCCTCATCGAGAATTGGCCTAATTAGGCACTAGGGCCCCAACCAAAAGCATTGGCCAAAGGAGGGGGCAGAGAGCGGTTGTGGTTGGCTTTTGTTTTGGTTTTTGGTTTCGTGTCGCAGTTTGCCAAGCTAAATAATAAGCGTAATGCGAGGTTGCTAAACTCCGAGTTGCCCTCTGAATGTTGCCTAAATAATTAAGCTAAATATTCATGAAAATTAATGAATATACTTCATTTTATTTAAAATGTAAGAAAGTATTTTACAATATTAAAAACTGTATCAACTCTTCTTGACTTCAGCTCGAGGGTATTCAAAGCAGCGCAACCGAAATTGTAAACGTTTCTGACCGTATTTGCAATGAAATTTAATAACTCGTCGCTGCATTTTGTTGCGGCATTCGATTACTGCTACTGCAACTACAAACAGACAACTGCTTGATTGCACCTCTCCACCTTCTCCTTTGTCCCCCCACAAGGAGAGGAGACTTCTGTGACGAGACATTGATGGTTCAATCCCCCAATCGACCCACCAGCAAGTCGAGCCAATTTAGCAAACTGAATGCGATTTTTATATGCAACTGTGTCTGTGTGTTTGTGTGTGTGTTGCAACAACACGACTGGACGTTGCAACTTGCTATGGGACGAGACGCTTAAATCCTCGTTAAGTCATCACCAGACCAGAGTCCAGGTGAGTTGCGACGTTGACAGCCACGACGACGACGACGACGATGACTCCGAATCAAGAACCAGAACTGGGCGACATTTGACAACAAATATTTGTGACATTAAATGCCGTGGCATGCCTTATCCTCCATCCTCGATCCACAAGCTCATCCACATCCCCACAAAATGCCTGAGTCTTCTCTCTGTGCTACGTGCTCATTTCACTAATTTAATGAAGACCTTTGCGGTGGCGCGTCCTGGCCATTGTCTCGACGTCGACTTCGACGTCGTCTTTCAGATTGATGAGCTTTGAGTTCTGTGGTTGAGTAGACCACATATACGAATATGTTCAGAGCCAGAGTCAATGGCTGAACTGCGCTCCTCCTTCTCGTCGCTTTCACTGGCAGCGGGACAACGTCGACTGACTGCATCAATAATTTGTGTTCGCCGTTGAAAATAATTGACCAAGTTTGTCTGTTTGCGGTTCTGAGCCCATTCGAAAAGCAGCGTTGTGGCATTTAATCTACTTGCAGCAAAACCTTAGTCGCAATCTCAGTAGCTCTTTCTCTCTCTCTCTCTCTGTGTGTGTGATGACAACGACAACTGAAACGGCGGCAGCAGCTGCCAAAGACGACAAAAAAACAAAAAAAAAAAAAAAAAAAAGAAAACGGAGCGAGCAGCAGTCGCAATCGCAATCGCAGTCCTTGTCTCTTTGTCTCGGCCTCGAACTGCGCGCTGCACTTCGCGTAATTGAAATAATTTTAAGTGAAAAATCTGCATTCAAAAAATATTTCAGTGCACATAAATGTGAAGAGCAGCGCAAAAAACAAGCAAGTAGTAAACCAGGAGCAGGAGCTGTAGCTTAAGTTGATTGTAACTGACCAGCAGATGCCCTACATAACAAGTGAGCACCTATGCTTTGATTATATACATTCAAATATAAATATACAATATTACAAAAATCTAATTCTTAGCACAATTTGAAGAAACTTACTTTTCTACATTAAAATGGAAAGATCTAAAAAGCAGATTTGTTTTTTTAAGCACAATTATTTGACAAAATGTTGAAGCTAATTTTTGGAAATTTTGTATATATTTTTTGAATTTAATAGAAAGATTCAAAAGCCCGATTTGTTTTTTAAAGGCTAATTCTCAACATATTCAAAACAAAAATACTAAAGTTGCATATTAAATTTGATTTTCTATATAAAAGTAAAAATATCTAAGTAACAGATTTTTTTTCAACAGATCATTTTAAGCAAAATTTTAAATCAAAATATTAAAGCTAATTTTATATAATTTACTTAATTTTGGGCATAAATATAACGATTTCAAAAACAGATCTTGTTAGACAAAACAAATTTTTAACACAAATTGAAGACTAAATATAAAAGATAATTTTGTATATTTAACTAATTTTCTTCATTAAACTAGAAAATATCTAAAAAAAAAAAAGATTTCTTTTCAATAAAACTCATTCTAAAAACAATTTTAAGATTTTCCTTTCAAAAGCTAATCCTTAGCACATATTCAAGACTAAACATAAAAGCTAATTTGTATACTAAACTAAACATTATGTTATTATTTTTAAAGCTTTTTTATATTACAATTTTAAATCAAAATTTTAAAGCTAATTTACCCCCAAGTTGTAAACTTGTTTCATTCTTTAAATTTCTTCGCCACTTTTCTTCGAATCACGTCTCTTCTAATCAATTCTTTGCTGTCTACTTCACTTCAGCACTTAAAACTCATATGCCCCAAAAACTATTCTCTGGCTGCTTTATGCTTGGGCAGTGTGCACAAAAATTTACATGCGCAAATTTCAAGAGTGGTCGAGTGGTGTGGACACAAAAAAAACAACGAAAAGAGTCAACAGTTTGCTGTTTGGCATCCGGCTCGCTTGGAGCCATCTTAATCCTGGGCATTAAGGCAAATTGCAGCACAAACAGCAGCTGCCTCGGTTGGTCTGGACGAAAAACTCTCTTCTTATTCCTCTTAGCCAAGCAATGAATATGTGGAAGAAGAAGGCAACGATCACCGTAATTTGGTTAATTCGACGCTCAGCCAAAAGTCGTTGGCCACAAGACACAGGCCCACAGATTTCGTTTTTGTTTTTGCTTTTTCTTTTTTTTTTTGGGGATGGAACCACGTAATGGGCGCTCAGCACGCGGCTGCCACTCGTCAATTTCATTGGGATGGGATGTTTCACTGTACTTTTTGCGAGATCTTTCAGTTGTTGACGATCGACACGTTCAGGATGATCCTGGCAGGCGGCTTCTTCAGCGGCAGCCAAGAGAGGGCCTCAATTTGAGGTTCTGTCTTCTCTGGCCTGCGGGCATAAGTTGCAAGTTAAGTTTTTATCACATGCTGCACTTGCCGCACATTTTTCGGTGGCTGTAATTTTGCCCCAGACATTATGATAGCACACCCCTTCGCAGACCCAGACAGCGAACCAATTCCAGAGCTGGCAAACACATTGAACATATTAAAGCATAATTCTGGAGAGTCTCCAAAGTGACAGCGTTTGTGATATGAAATACAAAAATCGAAATCGATAATTGCTATTGCTTCATTTCGAATGGCGCAATTATTAAATATTCTTAAACATTCTTCGACTTCTGGCATCGATAATGTTAATACTCAAATGATTGCTGCATATTACGTATACGACACTTGGCAGCTTTTGCTGTTAATCCCTGTTAAATGGTCGCCTAATTTCATCTCATTAATGCTGTCGTCTCGTCTCGTTTTTGAGACTTTCTTCTCGTTTATATTGATTGTTGAGTTGTACTTTTTTGTTACTGTTGTTGCTGTTTGGTTCACCGCCTGACGGTGGCCTCATAACTCAGCTCAATATAAATCTGTTAACAAAACGCTTAATCCGCTTTGTGCGTTTTATTTATGGCCATTTGATGGCGCATTATCGGATCAGGCACATGGCACAGCTACAGCCACACTGCCACGAACTCGGTAACTTGGGGCACATGGCTCATTGGACAGTTGGCAGCTGGCGCGCCTCATAATTGGATTCGTCACAGGCGCTCTCTTGCGGTCCTGGTCATAAATCGCGGCCTGCTTGAAATGCAAATTTTCGGTGCTGATGGTCGATGGTGTTGGTGTCGATGTTGTTGTTGCTGTTGTTGTTGCTGTTGCCCCCAGACACAGTTGGCGGCTGTTGCATGTCGATGTGAATATGTGAATGTGAAGAGAGTATCATCGGCGAGGCATCAAAGTGCCAGGGCGCAAATGTTCGCCAGCCCAATTAACGCGAGAAGCAGCCAGCAATCAGACTTCACTTGAACAGCAAACTGTTTGCAATTAAGCGTCGATTTTCGGCAAAGTGCGTGGCTCAACAACAACAACAACAAGAGTCAGAGGAGATCACGAAGTCAACATCATGCTGTGGAAGGAGCAACAGAAACTGAAACAACAACAACAACATGAACAAGCGCATCATGTTCGCCAGGCTCGTTCGCTCGCTGCTTGTCGATGCGTAACAAAGGATAATCCACAAACTGACTTGCTGCTGCCTCTTTTAGTTGCGTCTGCTGCTGCTGCTGATGTTGCTTCTACTTTTGCTGCACCCACCAGAAAGTCAGACAACACTGAAACAACTGCACAACCCACGCCAGGAGCAACAAGATGCAACTTTGCCAGCTGTCTGCAAATGAAATTTCAAATACCCTGAACGCACTTTAACAACGAGCCAAAAGAAAGCAACTTCAATCAACAGCTGCTCAGTTTGTGTTTATCAGCATTTAAAGTTCTTTTTTTAGTACTATCTACTTGGGTAAAAGTTTAAGCTAATAAGCTTGCTCAAGTTTAACAGCCTTTGGTCATTTTCTTAAGTTTTAACAGTTTTATGATATTTTTACAATGATTACTTTTGTAGAATACAATATAACTAAGAGAGATTATACATTTTCGTGTTGGTTAAATATAGATAACTCGAGTGGAACAAGGTTCTAGAAATCCTTTAGTCATAAAAATAAGTTTTTAACGGTTTTAGATATTTTAGCAATTATTTATTTTGTGAACTGCATTTTTATTATGAGAGATTATAGATTTTTTTATTAAATGAAATTAAATAATTATTTAGTCGAGTCTAGCAAGGCTCTAAAAACACAGTAGACATAATGATAATACTAAAAAGAATAATAATAATAATAAAAGAAGGAGATTAAGATAAAGAAGAAGTTAATGAATTTATGATAGATTGTACATTTTTATAATAATATATATATTGCCTTTCGTTGTCATTAAAAATTACCTATTTCTTCTAATAGTTTTCAATGAC
Organism: Drosophila albomicans; assembly: GCF_009650485.2. Classification (NCBI taxonomy): domain Eukaryota; kingdom Metazoa; phylum Arthropoda; class Insecta; order Diptera; family Drosophilidae; genus Drosophila; species Drosophila albomicans. The sequence continues at coordinate 41,892,283 of NC_047629.2, read as the reverse complement.
TTTCTCTTTATTATGAGAACTAATATTTAAGAGAAGGGCTGGTAATAACAATAAATTATTTTTATTAGTACCAATTCATTGAAAATTCGTTATAATCGATAACTAATGTCTTATGATGTACTGTGATGGCAATTATGTCGGTTACTTCTATTATTAATAGGTTACAAACTGTCTCAAAAAGCAAAACCACTCGATCACTACAAAAAGAGCTATCTTCAACAAGAGACTACAACAACAAGAGCAACAACTACAGCTCGTGTCCACACCCAAGAGGCAAGCCAAAGGCGAGAATTGCACAACACTTGACAGCGTCCAAATCGCATAGCCTGCACCCACCCATCCCGTCTGTCCCTCCGTCCTTCCATCCGTCTGTCTGAGCGTCGTCTGTCGTGTTCTTAGCCACGCTGTAGATTAAGTGGTTTGTGGCCAGTGTCTTCCAGCCAGAGGTCTTCTATGTGCCTGGCCTATGGCCTAAGACTAGCGCATCTAATGCACAAAGTGCTCGAAGATCGCTTCGAGTTATTTTTGGTTTTGGTGTGCATTAATTAAACATTTTGGCAAGTACCTGACTTATATGTGAGTGCGCGTAATCTGTCTGTCTGAGTGTCTGTCTAAGTGTCTTATGATATGCTTGCTTCTCTCTCTCTATTGAACAGAACCAATTAACTTTCGCCCATTCAGCCATCAATTTGTTACGCTCGAGAGCTGTTGTCTCTCAGCCGAAGTTGCTTGGCTCGATGCCCATTTCGTTTTGGCAGTCTGACTTCCAAACAAGTCAGAAAAGTGCAGTAAGAAGCCGGTGAGATAACAAAAACATCAATACGACGATGGAGAGCAGCACAAAATGAAAATGAAAATCGATGCGAAAAAGTGGCTATAAATTATGTCTGCGGTGGCGTCAATGGCAAATGGCGTCTTGACTGCCCGCCAAGTTGATTGAAATCGCTTCGCTGATAAAAACAGAATTAAGTTCTGTTACCCCACAAAACACACACACGCACACTCAGATCATATGCCACAATAGGTTGAAGAAAAACTTTTTGCATCAGGTATGCAAAAGAGCAATATTTCAGAAATGATGAGTTACAGATGCGTCTGGAGACCGCTGCGGCTGCATCTGCATCTGCGTCTCCTTCTTCATCGCCATCTCCATCTCTGCTCGCTATCTCTGTCTCCGTCGACGTCTCCGTCTGCGGCTGTCTCTGTGGCACAGCGAGCAACAGATGCAAAATATGCAGCTTCGTTTGCGGAATCAGCAACAAATTCGCAACTCCAACAGCCATCACAGCAGCCCGTCCCCACCCCTCCCCTCCTTCAACCATCTTCAACACCCGCATCGACCACCACAGACACATCGATAGCAACGTCTGCTTGATAGTGTACACTGCACTGTGGTGATAAGCACTATGAAATGTTATCAGAAAAAAGAAATAAACGATAAGAGAATAAGAGATAGTAACTTTTGGAGAAAATTTCATATTTCTACAAAAGTTATTTTTTAGGAAATCTACAGCATAAATGTTACATTAAGATATTTAAAATTAATATTATTTATAAGATGATGATCTGAACATCAAAATGATATAAGCGATAAGTGAATAAAAAATAGTATATTTTGTGAAAAGTTTCTTATTATTCTTATAAAAGTTATTTTTGCGAAAATTTTCAGCAGAAATATTACATTAAGTTATTGCACATTAACATTATTTATATAGTTCAGATTAGGACATTTAAATAACTTACTTTGAAAACACATTGATTGAGCTTTGGGAAGTTGACATTTAATAATAAAGCACTTCAATTAAATATATGTGAAAGAGATGCCAAAAAAGTACTAAGTTTTATAATATCGTATAACAGAAATAATTTAAGAATTTCTTTGATTAGTCCTAACAAGGCTCTATTACGAGTTCATTTCTATAAAATCTCTAATATAAAATAGCAGTTGCGGTGATTCATAACAACATAGAAAATAAATATACATTTTTAAAAACTAATGTCTTTTTCTCTGAAAAATGTGTGAGCTGTGAAGAATTTAATTAATTTATTGCTGTGCAAAAATTTGATGAACTTATTAAAGCAGAATTCACATATTTACTGTGGTAATGAGTTGATTAAATTCTCAAATATTTGTCATTAAACACCTTAAACTAATATGAGGTTTGGCCCAAACATAAACATTTCTTTTACCTGTGTTGTTATAGTACTATTTTGTTCTTGCTGTACTGGTTCGATACTTAAATAAAGAAGCTAATTAAAAAAAATATATATATATATATATTTGACATTAAATAAAATGTTATATTCTTTCTTCTAAACAAACACATTTTCGCTGATGTTTGGCACCACTGTGCGCAATGAATCATTATCATATATAGCATCTGCCGCTGCTGGTGTTGTTGTTGTTGCTTTTGTTGCGGTTGTTGTTGTGGTAGTTGTTGTTGTTATTGCTGCATTGTTTACTCAGCGCAGACCAAAACAAAAATGCAGTCAGTTGGAGTCCGGAGCCCCAGACATCGCCAGTGAAGCGTCTGCCTTGCAACGACCACCGAGCAACCAAAGCAACAGCAGCAGCAGCCAAAGCAGCAACAGCAACAGCAGCAGCGGCAGATGAATGGTTCTGGTCTAGAGCTGGAGTGTGAGCAGGGCATGACCATTCTGCCATTGCCTGCTGGCTGGCTGCGGTGACTGCGACTGCGACTGTGGCAGAGAGAGACCAAGCAGAGTCTCCCTCTGGCTGCGGTTTAGACACACTGCAGGAATCCTCCAACAGTTGTTGTTACTGTTGCTATTGCTGCTGCTGCTGTGGTGAAAACGCTGGCAACTAAATTTTATGGATTTATTGAAAATTGAACGCACTTGAGCGCTGCAACTGGAGCTGAAAAGTATGATGTGGAGGAGGCGGCGGTCGAAGGGCTTGGGAAAAATCAGCTCGCCTCTCAGTCTGGGGGCCCCCAATGCAAAGAGTCTTGTTTGGAAAACAAATAGCAAAAAAAAGAGAGAAGAGAAGAGAAGAGAAGAAATGAAAGATGCTGCAGACCTGAAGATGATGCCACGCGTTGCGTTTGCGTTTTGTTTGTTGCCGAGTTTTTCAGCTTTGTTTGTTTACAGAAACGCGTGCGGCCCACAACAACAACAACAACAACAACAAGAGACATAATAAGCACAACAACATCATATCGAGTGCAAAACGATGGCTAAATTTGAACTCAATTAATTGTCTGCTTCTTTGACTCACACACAAAAAAAAAAAAAAAAAGAAAAAGGAAAGAACCCAAAGAGCTACGTGCAACAAACCTTCTTTGGTGGCGCCTCTAAAACCGAAACGAGTTGAGGAGTGAACTTGGGGCCGGTTCTCGATTTGATTTACTTAGTTGCAGGCAGGTTCAAGCCTTGTGACTACGCCCACTCACTTTCCCAGGATGTCGACGCTGGAATTCGCTTTCGATGCCACGTGGGCAGAGGATCGGATCAGAGCAGAGCAGAGGCTGAGCAGACAACGTCTGGAGCATTCACAGTCACAGACAGTCGGAGAAGTCAATGTGAGTCAGGATCATGCAGTCAACGTGTGGACAGCGCAAACACCTCGGACACATATCTGTGTGCGAATCTATTTGGTTTGCTTTCGTTGGCCCGTGTATAAAAATAACAAAAAGGAATGTTTTAAACGAAATTTCCAAGAAACGTGCAACAATCTTTGTTCACTTTTGTTCTAACACTTCCACCGAATATACACGACATATACTCATAAATATCATCAAAAGAAATATATGCTTATATATATATTTATATTCATGAGTAAATTGAAAATGTTGTCGTTGGGTCGCCCACGCCAAAAGCGAGAGCGAGGGGGAAGGGAAAAAGGGGGCCTAAATGCGGCGCCTGGCGACATTTGAAACAATTTAAGCGACAAAGTGGCCAGACAGGTGGCTGACGGGTCGCTGAACGCTGAGGCGGGGGTGCGGGGCGTGGCATGGATGTCACATAAATTCATTAATTTGTCGCACTTTGCGAATTGCCTTAAAATATTGTCAGCTTTATGGCGACTTTAATTATAGCGACGACGCATTAAAAACTAATGTAAGAAAATTAATAAAAATCTCACAAATTTTCAACAATTTCCAACACAACAAAAAAATTATGTGTGGGGGAGAGAAGGTAGGTTGAGGTCGAGATCATGTGCGGAGGAGGGAGAGTTGTGTGTTAATGTCCGTCTGACTTGGGGGCAGTGAAAACAAACTGAATGTCGTTATGAATGTTTGGGCATTTAAATTTAGCAAAAACGTCGAGAGATGCGCCAAGACAGCGATCAGACCACTGAGGCGAGTGAGTTCTAAAAATAGATGTAGCACCAGTTGGTTGGTGATATATTTATAATGGGAAATACCCTTGGCGACAGCCCAAAAGTGGGGTAGTCACACCTGCTATAGCGATTTTAATGCTGGGAAAAACCTGATTGGTAAATAATACAAACATCATGTTAAAAATAAGTGCTGACACAATTCTTTTTATTCAAAGAAAACACCATAATAAGATAATACATATCAAACACTTATGTAATATCAAAAGTATATTTAATTCTTTACAGTTTTGCTTAAAATAAATGCTGACACATTTCTTTAATGAATCACATCACATCACATACACTCACTTAATATACTCTGTTCTTTGCTTATATAAAGCATATTCCTAATTGACATTTCTCTGTCGCAGTCAAGGGTATTCGCTCATCATCATGTTGTACTTGACTTTGCTATCTTGTTTTATATACACAAAATCGTACGATGTTTCAGTCAGTGTGATCTGTCATGTATTTTTAGTTTGGCCCGCGCGACAGAAGCCAAAGCGAAATCAAACGAAACAATTTGCGAATGTTTGCTGCAATCTTGGCGGCCCAACTTGGTCACGTCTTACACATGTATATGTGTCCATTTGGTGGCCCTATTTGGCCTATCGATGGCCGTCAATCAACGCCACTGCCAAGCTGCCTGCGCCCACATCGTTCCCTCCCCTCCCCTGTGTATTCTATTCAATCAGTTAGTCACTTAGTTAGTTGTGTCAATCGACTGTCCCATTAGCTCCGACACTTGCCACTCGTCTAACGGGCCATAACTGCCACCTAGCTTAAGGTGGAAGGGAAGAAGGGGGCTGCTTGAGAGTGTGAGGTAGAGATAAAAGCAGAATTGTGGCAGCTGCTACGGCTGCTGTTGCCTAATCCCACCATATAAGCAAACTGCTTTTGGTCGACCTGGTCGAAAAATGTATGCAAATTGCTTATTGAATTGGAATTCTTGTGCCCGGTTCTCGCGACAAATATGGCGACATGGCTTGCCTACGAAATGAGTTTTGGAATAGCGAACGAAGCACAAGCTATGGATGAGGATGACGTTGGGGAAGAGGGGGAGGAAGAAGAGGAGGCATTGGTAGGCAACAGACGCCATGAATCAAAAATTGTATAAATCGTATCAAGATCTCCAAAGAGTCAAGGTCTTTTCAGCTTGGACGCGGCCCACATCTGACAGTAGTATTCGCCTTTCGCATGAGGTGGGCGGCCTCGGGATTGGGGCTGGGCCATACATACTACACATAAGACAACAACGACGACGACGACGACGCATAATTAACATGCGCCAGTGTTGCCAACGACATAACAACAGTGCGAACAACACGAGCAAGAAGAAGATGAAGAATAATCAGAAACAAACAAAAAATAATAAAGAGCCAAACTCTCGTGGGTGTCGAGATTTAATATTGTTTCTTTTTCTTTCAGTTCAGTTTGGTTTTAATGCCGGTTTATAGTTGGGATTTTTTTGTTTTCTTCAGATTTAAGTTTCATTGCACTCTGCTGCCTGACTGGGGAGTCTTTTTGTTTCTGTTCACTTTGGGGGAGAGGGAGGGGGAGAGAGACCCCCTCAACCACAAAGTAAGTATGTGAGATTTTTTTTTACGTTTTATGATTTGTGCAGTTTTATGTGCGGCAACTAAGTATAACTATGTACACGTAAGTGTGTTATGTACATAAATAAGTGCGAGCGTAGTTTGTCGGACATTTGCATTTATCATTTGAGTGAAAGGTCTTGAGAGTCATAAATATTTATGGGGCGCTAGGCAAGTGATAATCAACAGTCAATATACGAAATGGTATATTTAAATACTTAATTCCTAAGTTGTATAATCTTTCATACAATCAAAAACTTACCAAAACTGCGCAGCTTTCAAGATGCAACCCAAAAATGTAATAAAAAAAGTTAGTTTTATATTTACGAAGAGAATAAAGAAAGTATCTTCTTCAATTTTCATAACATTGCTCTTATTTTTTCCCATTTTGGGAATCTTCTGAAAAAAAGTTGATAATTTTGTTATTAGGAGAAGTTTTAGGAAGTATTTTGTCAAATTTTTTAAGATGGTAGTTTTTTTTATGAATCTTATTAAAAAGTAATCAAAATAGTTGAACATTGACTATTTAGGAACTAAGTTAGTAAAAGAAGGAAAATATTTTATTACATATTAATTTGGTATATTTTAAGAATTTTTAATAGAAAAAGTTTGTTTAATGTTTACGAAGAGAATAAAAGAAAGTATCTTCAATTTTCATAACATTGCTCTTATTTTTAAACTTAAACTAAGTGGAACCCATTTTGGGAATCTTCTGAAAACGTTATACAAAAAGTTGTTATTAGAAGTTTTAGGAAGTATTTTGTCAATTTTTTTAAGATGCTTCTTTTTTATGAATCTTTTTAAAAAGTAATAAAAATAGTTGAACATTGACTATTTAGGAACTAAGTTAATAAAAGAAAGTATTTTGTTGCATATTAATTTGGAATAATAGTTTTATTTACTATCTTAGAACTATGTCATGGTTAATAAATAAAAGATAATATTTTGTTGAATGTTTTTAACATGAATCTTTTTTGCAAGTTAAAACAAAGTGGAAACACAATCACAAATCTTCATAAAAAGTATGTAAAATTTTGATAATTTTACTATTCAAAAACGAAGTTAAAAAAAGAAGGAAAGTATTTTGTTATATATTAATTTGGTAAATTTTAAGAATAATACTATAAAACTATAAATATATTATTTACTTGTTATTATTATTTACTACTATTATTGTAGTAATAAATTAAAAACTATGTCAAAGTTAATAAATAAAAGAAAGTATTCCTAAAACAACTACTTTATCTTTTCAAGCTAAAACTAAGTGTCGAAATCACTTTACCAATCTTCTTTAATGTCTTTAAGCCCTAGATCAGCGTTAAAACTTTTTCTATGATTATTAAACGTGTCTTTAGTTCGCCTTTCCCCGCTGCCCAACACTTAATGTGGGCCACACGCACCGAGAACCGAGAGAAAGACACAGAAAAAAGGCAGAAAATCAAAAAACTTTTGCATTTTTCATTAATAAAAGTCGGCGATTCTCAGTGAGTTTGTTTTTGGACAATGTGTGTAGCACAGTAACACATATTGTGGCCAAAACGGTAGGGAAAAGGAGGGAGGGGCAGCAAGTAAGTAACTGGTAGTACATGCGAGAGATATGAGAACATTAACGCGACGTTGTTGGCGGCAATAACCAGTTACATTTTATGACTTTAGTCGAACAACAACAACAACAGAGAACATCAGAAGAGGCCCCCGTAGATGGAGAGCGGCTAATGAAAAGAAATGAAGTCCGAAAGTAAATGAAACAAGTTGCAAGTTGCGTTTGTGGACAGTTGACCCCCTTATACTACCTAAAGACCCTCCTCAAGGAGGAGGAGGAGGAGGCACGAGGTGGGGGGTTAACAACATGAAATGAGACGACGAATTAGAAATGCCAAAGAAATGAAAACGTTGAACAGCATTTCAGATTTTTAACGGCTGAAAATTTTCAGGAAATGCAACGGCGATAACCCCTTGAATGGTCGTCACTTTGTCGGTGACAACTAAATTAAACTCGGGCCGCCACTTTACACCTCTCGCTCACACTTACGCTCACGCTTACGTTCGCTGCTCTTGTGGCTCGCGGCTCTTGGCTCTCGTGGCAACGGTAAGCGCAATTTTCTCACCGACAGACGGATGACAAAGCTGACCCGGGGTGGAACCCGCAACAAATTCGGACACCCAAGCAGTGAAAATGGCTCTAAACGGTGATTATGGCGCTGAAGACAGACGCAGAACAACAACAGCAACAATAACAACTACAAGAAAAGCGACAACAAGAACAACTGGAAGAGGAACAATAACAACAAGTAAGAAAGCCAGACTGTGATGGACTGTGAGATACCTGATACTTAAATTTAATAATAGGAATACTCTGCGATATTATTATTTAGGCATTCCTCATTAATATACAAAAAAAAAATACTTAAATATAGTCAAATATATATTTGGTGTATGATATACTAGTACATTTAAAATGTTATTTGAACATACCATATTAACATATCAAAAAATACTAAAATTTATATTTGGTATATTAAAGTACTACTATATTTAAAATATTATTTGAACTTGTCATATTAATATACCAAGAATACTTAAATATACTAAAATGTGTATTTGGTATTTTAATATACTACTATATTTAAAATATACCGCTACTCAGTTTCAATAAACGCAAAATATATACTAAAATAATATACCAAAAAATACTATTACATATATTATATACTATAGAGTAAAAATATACCGCATAGTCGACCAAAGCAATTAACACTCAACAGCTTTGATATATTACATTAATTTTTATATCAACTAAGATATTTATCTGATCGATACAAAATCAGAAATCCCAAAGACTGTAAATATTATTTTAAATAGTAAAATTCGCGACTCGGCTTTTAAGTTAACCTTGCTATTCTTATTTTCGATCTATCTCTTATAGTCTTTGAAATCCAGGTGTTTGTGCGGTCTATGGTCTCTCAATTCCTTTAAGCACAAACTTATAATACCCTTCTAAACTCTTAGTAGCGGGTATAAAAACAGCAACTACGAGTTTGACGACGTGGCCACAGCGGCGGCTGATGACATTGCCAGGCGAAACAAATAACGCCGTTTTATGGGTCGTACATGTAACATAGAGAGATGACACCCCCTCCCCCTTTTTGGCCCATTCATCGTCGTGTCGGTGGTGTCAGCAGCCAAGAACAGACCAACAACAACAACAGGAACAACAACAACAACAAGCTGAATGTCTATAGAATGTACCGTAAAATTTATGTTGAAATAAAACATGACACCAATAGAACAGGCCCAGACTCCGACCCAGACGCAGTACTATGTAGAAGACCCCCAAACAGAGATCCATAAACATAGAGCTTGCTTCGGTTTATTAATTATGATGGAGCTGTGGCTGCTATGCTCTGCTCTGCAATGCCATCCAGGCTATGCCTAATCCCAGGAAATTGATGATGGCGCCAATGTGGCTAACCACACAAATAATCACAGCAATCCTCAGCTTCCGCTTGCCCGAGAACAAAGACAACCAACAACAACAAATGTCGCCACAATTTTGACAATCGAATCGAAAGATGCGTCACCTCAACTGTGCATGATTTATGGTTCATATATCCAACTAGTAATACTACAAATATACTCGCAACAAAATGAAGATTAACAATTTATGAATGCAAGTCACAAAATATCTGTTTATTCCTGTGTTTCCGCCCTTGTGATTTCAAAAGCTTTTGCCGCCCCTGTGTGGAGATAATCTAACATCCAGTTCTAAGTCGGCCTCATCTTTTGGGGTTGATAGGCAGCGACAATTGTTTTGAGAGGGGGAGGGAGGGAGGGAGGCGCACATCCCACGAGGGTTGCCGAAAATAGTCGACAAACCAAAGATAATGCTTCTCTCTCTGTTCGGCCAATAAACCTCAAATTATATGTGTCTACTTTGCAACGCAACGACATTAAAACAAATTGAAATTACCAAATGCATCTTTGAAATTTATCGCATGCCTGGAGCGGGGGCGAGCGAGATCATCAGCTCTTCGTCCACAACGACCACAACGACGACAACAGAGACACACACACACACACATACACACAACACTGAGAATTAATTTACGAACATCAATCTCAATCTGTACCGCCGCCTGATGATACTCCCCACCTCCCTCCACCCGCCTCCTTCTTGCTGCTCTATCCAAGTTTGCCGTCCAAAAAAATTTGTGTGTTTGTTATTTTGGTTGAAATTTATTTTTAATATTTTCGTAGCGCTCTCTGTGGTCTCAGTGGTGTCTGCACTCGCCCCCCTCCTTCTCCCCCCGCGCTTCCCCACTTCAGCCAGTACGAATCCAATTCCAATTTCGATGCCAATGCTGTTGCCATCGCCATAGACGAGACGTTGCCTTCATTGTGGGCGGCAGAGGCGGAGGCAGCGGCGGTGGTCGAGCTCGATTCGAAAAACACAATAAATTAAGAATATTTATTTGTTTGCGGTAATTGTGCGAATAATTGATGATTATGTGCTTTAGCCACATCGCCAAATTGCAACTACTAACTGCAAATAAAGCGTGTGTTGTGCCACTGTTGAATGATATTTAATTAATTTCCTCAAAAACGGTTCCATCAAGTTGACTCTCTGACACTAACACTAAATCTATGGACGTCAGAGCAAAATGTCAGCTTAAATAAAGTGAACTTATCTATCTTCCAGTTTCGCATATATCTACGTAACATTTTGGCGGATTCCACGTCAATATTGATTACACGTGCCACAATATTATCTTAATCAAATTTTGTTTAAACAACTCAATAAATACCCAAAATTTCCAGCAACAAATTAAGATTAATGTAAATGTGTTTATATCGCATAGTTTTCAAAGCATCTCTAAGCTATATTCTCAGAAAGTCGTTCTATTTATTATCAAAGTTAAGATTGCAAAACCACTTCCCATATCAGAATTGCTGTCTAACTTTTAGGGTTGGGTTTTGGCGTTCAACAAACTCCACACAAATATCTTTCATTCTTAATGCGCTGTTATTTAGTTGGGCAAACAAATCTTCAGTTCATTTCGACATTAATCTGTGTGTGCATGCAATCTAAGCGTAAAATAAAAATGTAATTTTCTACCCAATTTCCCCAGTTTCGCAAGGAACAACCGCCCTTTTTTGTATGGTATCGTTTAATCCCATATAACTTTTAGGATAATTTTCTAATTCAATTGAGGCACACTGCCACAACGGCCTTAACTTTTCCTCCTCCTCATCTCCATCCCTAACAAAAACGGGAAAAATAAAGAACGAAGAACAAACAACGGGTCGGTCGACAAGTTAGTTAGTTTTAGACGAGGAGAGCTGAGTTGAATAAAGGCGACCCAAAAGCGACTGAATAACGAGCCAGATACAAAATGGTCACAATTCAAGCACAAAACCGAAGTGAAACGAAACGAAACGGACAGATTTTACGAGCCTGCCAACTGAAAGTAAACTACAAATGTTTACACAACTTGGCCTAAAGCTCCACCACCTACGCCAAGGATACCCAAACAGGAGTTGGGAACAGCGACAGGCGACAGCAGCAGCAACAGCAACAGCAGCAGCGATATCAGCAGCAGCAGCAGCAGATGAAGGTGGGAAAAAGTTGTAACAAAAATTGAAAAACTTTTGCCGTCGTCTTGTTTCTTTATGATGATGACGAGCGGCAGCCGCGTGCAACCTATGCCAATTTTTGGGTATTTTTTTTTTGGATAACGGCCACGCCCATCAGTGTGCTGTCAGTCCGCCCACATAGGCAATGTAGGGCAGATAAATATAAATTTTGTGTGTTCTTTTTTTTTTAGTTTGGCACAAACTTTCTCGCACGTCGACTGCAAGTTTTTCCCGCCCCCCAAAACTCAAATAGATTTTTATCTTCGAGTGGCAGTAAGGCACTCTCAAGCTACTACTAAAGCTATAGATACAAATGTATCTCACGCTGCCACCCATCTTCAACTTTGACTGCATTTGACGGAGCCAAAGTCGAGAGATATTTTCTACTTACCAAAATAAAAAGAAGAATAGAATGGAATTGAGAAACGAAGTGCAGCAGCACTGTGCATGCGAAGTGTGTGAGGAAAATCCCAAAAGTGCTGTTTGTCAGAGAGCGATGAGAAGAGCTCTCAGGGATTTTGCATTTCCATGTCTAATTGTCCGGAAAATTGTATGAAAATAATTCGCAGAAATGAGAGCATGCCGAATGCAAACGAGAGAACAGTTTGCGACTTGAATAAATATTTAAACAATTGCTGAAATTCCATAAAGAAAATTGGCCATAAGGAAGCATTTTTCTCTGCCGAACGAATTTCGACTTTTTGCGGTTTTTGCCTTCAACTCTTAATCAGACTTCGCATATCAGGCCAAAAGTATTACATTACATTTTCCCTCCTCGACACAACCACCTCACACACACACCTGCTGCTAGCTTCATAGCTGCAGTTTGTAGCTGTTTGCTGCGGTTTGGCAATTTTGTTAAAAGATACGTAGCGCCGATACGAGTGAAATGTGTGCGCTGAGGTGAGAACAAAGCGCTGCTAACCGCACATTTTGAGCGCGTGAGTGAGCCAAGTGCTAGATAGAATGCAAAAGATAGCTGTGAATGGTTGCAGAAGCGTGAAATCTACATGCTGCCAATGCAAGCTGCTGCAATTTTGGGCTGAAATTAATTTCCAGATTTAAGCTAACACATTAAATGATAGTTTCAGATGGCTAAGTAGCATTTAAAAATGAAATTTAAACTCGCTTGACATAAATTCAGTTTTTAGAGCGTGGCATAAGTTACAGGGGAAATTATTAGTATTTTTTATAATATGTAAAATGAGAAAAAAATTATCTTTTGAATATACCGAATGAATATACCGAAAAGTATACTAAGTGAAGTTACCAAAAAAATACTCAAATATACCGAAAACAGTATTTGTAAACCACAAGTAAATTTTTGATTCGGATTCAGCCAAACAATTAACAATAGGTTTCATCATATCTTTTCTAATTGGAAAGTTACGAAATTATCCTTACAATATACCAAATAAATATACCGACAAGAATATGCAAATGCTATTTTTGTTATTATATATTAAAGTTTATAAAATATACCATAAGTAAGTTTTGTTTTACGATAGAGCCAAACAATTAACAACTACTTTTTTTATTTAAGTTTTTTTAATTAGAATATTACTGAATTATCCTCAAATATACCATATATTCATTTGGTATATTCATTCATATATTCGAAAGTTATACCAAATATACTAAATCAATGAAAATATACTAAATGAATATACCAAATACAATGCGTAAGTTAATTTTGACTTCCGAATCAGAAAAACAATTAACAATTACTTTTATTATTAAATGGGTTACAACTTTGCTTTTCTAATTGGAAAGTTCCAAAACACGAAATGCCTAAAAAGAAGCTTGTTACAGTTTTCCATCCATCAGCGGCATAACACTGGGTCAAGTTCCTTTCGCTATTTAAATATGCTGTTAGTTCTTTATGCCGGAGTCTGTGTCTTATTACCAGCATTGTTCCATTGTATGTGCACAATGCAAACGGTGGGCAAAAGGCACGTTTCACCTCGTTTCGTTTCGTTTCGTTTCGTTTCGTTTCGTCTCAGTCGCTGTCTGAGTATTTGGACAAAACCCTTTTGCGAAATAAACCACAGCAGAACAAACGTGGCCCTGCGACCGCTGGCATCTCGCTCTACCTCTCCCTCTCTTGGACGGACGGACGGATGGATGGAACGGCGTTTCGTGGAGCGGACCGACCGCATGCCAAACAAGGCCTAATTGCAACTGTGTGCACTGTCCACGCCCACAAAATGGGCAAACACACTTCAAAGAGTGTGGATGGCATGTAAGTGAGTAAGTGGGTGGTTAGATGGGTTGGGTTTGATGGGTTGAATGGGCGGAGGCAAACACAGATGCATGTGGAGTGCGCTTCCTTAATTACAACGTTGAATGTAAACACGCGGGAGTGTAACTGAATAAGTAAATGGATAGCTATGGAGTTGCACTAAGTGATTGTGTGAGTATGTGTGTTTGGATCCTTGGCCATTAACTCCATTTGATCACCGAATCGCGTGTCGTTGCCATTTCCGTTGGCTAATTTTTCAATTCGCTACATACTCCACCTCCTCCTCCTCCTCTACTCTCCTCATCTAAAGCCACCAATCAACCCGCCCCGTGTAACCACCTGCTAATGAAAAGAGTAAACTGCAATTTAATTAAGCGAAATGCATAAACAAATTAAGCTCGACATTTCTTCAGGATGTTCGTTCATAAAGTGCAACAGCAATGGCGTCGCGTCGTTTTCAGTCGCGTGTGTGCGCGCCAACTGCCTGCCATGGCAAACAAAATGGCGTCAATTACCGTTGACACATGCCAATGGACAATATGGCGACATGTGTGTAAGCTTTAAAGCTGCCATTGAAGATTAATGCAACAGCATTGTGCAGTGAAAATTGCATAAAAAAAAGATTAATAGCATACAGCCACTATTCAGATTGATAGCATGGATATTTTATAGTTACAAAGTGAACATTTAAGTGGTTTTCGATTTCGGTTTAAGAGCACTTTGATCCTTTCTTGATTTGTGTAATGAAGAGATGATTCTATTTAAAATATTCTATTTGAGATGGAACTTTTTGATTTAAAATTAAAAGAGCATGGGTATTTTATAGTTACAAACTTAATATTTAAGTGATTACTGATTTAAAATATTCTGTTTGAGATGGAGCATTATGATTTCAAATTAACAAAGGCTATCAGATTAATAGCATGAGTTTTTTTAGTTACAAATTTAATATTAAAATGGCTACTGATTCTATTTCAGCTGGAACAAAAGACCATCATTCTGATTTAAATATTATATTTGAGATGGAACTTTATGATTTAAAATAAAAAGGCTATTAGATTGATAGCATGGGTATTTTATAGTTACAAGATTAATATTTTAATCTTTAAATAATTATGTTTAATATGAAACATAATGATATGAAATTTAATGATGGGAGGTTTCTTTCTTGTCAATAAACAAGATAATATACAAAATTTGAATAGTAAAATTGACAGTTGGCATTGATATTTTATAGTTACAAAATCAATATTTGAGAAATTTCAAATCAATACTCGCCTCAATTCTAGAAGTAAAGTAAAGACTATTAAAAATATGAGTGATTAAAGTATTTGTATACATTGGGAGCTTCGTTCTGCTACATTTCTCTACAGTAAAGAACCACTTAACATATCTATTCTGGCTTAGCTCTAATACCAATGACCAACTGCGTAACAAATTGTGAACAAAAGTTAAAAAGTGACGTTTGCTGTTGTGGGCAACAATCCACTTTAAAACACACAGACACACACACGTCTTCTAGGGATTCCCTCAAGTCTCTAAATCAAAACACATCAACAAGAGCTAAGGTGAAAATCAGGTAAGACAATGAAGAGATTACATTTACTTATTCTATCCGTTAGACCATAAACAAGTTCCTCTCACTCTCTGTCTCTCTCTCTGTGTTGTGTTGATGACGATGCCAATGCTGATTCTACACACAAGATAAAGATAACCAAGAGCAGTGGCGCTAACAGGATCATAAATTTAACGATATAAATCTGTGAGTCCCTCTAACCTCCCTCACTTTCCCAATCTGAGTGTGTGTGTGTGTCCCTTTGCAACGGGGGCGTGAGTTGGTAACAATTTAGAACCCTCACACACGCAGATTTTGAATTACTTTCGTTTTTATCACCTGAATTTTTCGTGTTGTTCAATGCGTTGTTCTTTTTTTTTATTTTCTAATATAATTTACACGCGAGTTGCGTAGTCGAGGACAAGGAATAACAACCAGAAGAAAAAAGACGCTGACGACTCACTTCATCATAAATTCACCTGTCGTTGCGAGTTCATCCAGGACCGGACCTGCTTCCGTTGCCTAACCTTTTGCCTTGTGTCCTGTCCTGTTTGGTTGATTGGATGGTGGGAAAAGCGTTTGAAAATTTATGAATTTCGGTTGTGTGGCAAGTGCGCGAATATTTCGTGGAATTCTCTTTTAACCCAGCACTAGTGCAGGGGCAAAGACAGAGGCATGGACATGGACAGGGGCGTGGCATCGCATGGCTGGCGCGTCACTCGAATTGAAATTTCATTAGTTTTACGATACGCGACCATAAAGAAATATCAACGAGGATGGGCACGCACCTTAACGTCACAGACAGGGACTTGGACATTGCCGTTGCCGTTTTACGACCCTTCACTGGAAGGCCGCAGCGTCAGCAAAGATATTCGTATAGAGAGAGTGAGTCGAAGAGAGCGTCTCGAACGCAGCTCGATGAATTATGGAAAACGATTTACATTCTCCCACTCATATTTTATTTGTTGTTGTTAATGTTTTCATTGGTTTTTCTTCTATCACATTTTTTATACAAAAACATTTTCATATTTTCTTCTTTTTTTTTTATTTGCGAATGCATGAATTATGGATATTTCCTTATGGAATGCGCCTGGCATGCATACAAAGAACTAACAGAAAAAAAAGAAGAAAAACTGAATCCAGAATTATGCGAGGAAATTTGTTATCGTTTGTGGAATTTTCTTGAAATTTATTGAACCCATTGGGAGAATGTAACGAAAACACAAGTACACATACCATACATTAAAGCCATACATTATGACGACAGCATTGCATTGTGCGATAGAATTCGATTTGTGAGTGTTATTGGGGAGAAAGTGTGAAAAAAAAACTAGAGCCAAAAATTTGCAGGGACGGTAAGAAATAATATTACGATAAAGAAATTCATTGCATTCAAATAAATTAGCTGAATACCTAAAATTTAATTGTTTTTATTAAAAAATACAACGTTTTTTTTTGTCTGACAATCCTAAAGATTAATTTACAAAGCATTATTTTTATTACATTTCTATACAAGTTATTTCATAAAGAATTTAACTGCATAAGCCTTTAAACAATATTTATGGAATGTAATCAAAAGCATACGCTTAAAATGGACAACAAGAAAGGAAAGCCTTTTAATGTCTTCTCCCTATACGGAAATCTCCCTACAAAGTACTTAATAACTACTGACGATGCAATTGACCGCCGACAGAGGGCGTGGCGTGTTTATTTTGTTGCTGCTTTGGCAGCTTTTGGACATCCATAAAAACGCAGCACAATAAAATATGTTTGAATGCGACACACAGAGTGGACTTTCAAGAGAAGTGGGTAAGAAGATGTCGGTGGAGGAGTAATTGTTATATTCTTAACAATATTCCGGAAATTTATGACCTATGCTCGGGTTGTGTTTGGTCGCCTTGGGAAGGGGGCGAGGCGAACCCCAATGGAGCGTGTTCCGGTTCCATTCCAGTTGCGCCATTTTGCTGAATGCGTGAAAAATGTTGCGAAAAATTTTAATGCGCTCGCCACGGGCGCCAAAATGGAAA
The DNA here is from genome assembly GCF_009650485.2 of Drosophila albomicans. NCBI lineage: Eukaryota > Metazoa > Arthropoda > Insecta > Diptera > Drosophilidae > Drosophila > Drosophila albomicans. The sequence goes on along the minus strand of NC_047629.2, from coordinate 41,874,888 downwards.
TGGCGAAAAATGGAATGGAAAGATGACAAATGATTATGGAGTATAATAAATTTCAGCGCTGATTGAGCGAAATGCGAGCAGCAAATGTACAAAAAAAAAAAAACGAAAAGAAAATGCCATGCAAAAATATGCATAATGCACACACACACAAAAAATATCTATAGAAAATATGATGGAAAAAATGGAAGAGATTTGCATAACAATGCGACCCCTGAGTCAAACTCAGTCAGATGGCAGGAAAGCGGAAGAGGGCAGAAGGAAAAATCCTTACTATTCATTAATGAAGCTAATTTGCTGTTAAATCTCTGCAGGCGATGCAGGTTTGCTCAAGCTGCTTCACTCCCTTTCCGCCTCTTCCAATCCAATTGCAGTAAAAAGCATCGAGGGCAAACAATGGCAGAGAAACAGTTGGAGACAGAGACAGAGACTGAGAAAAGTTGATCCTTGCGCTTATGGCTGGCGAATGACACTAGTGTCATCTACTGCTATCATATCTCAATCCAGGACAAGTTCTTTCGCTTGTCCCTGTCTGGATAAATAACTGGAACTTGCCGAGAAAGCAATTTTATTGTTTCTTGCGCATAAAATCTAACAAACCTCCCCACACACACACACACACACACACACACACACACATGCGAGTCCTGCCTGAGTCCTGGGACTGTGCTGACTGAGTCAAGTGGTAGTCGTTGCCCAAGAAGTTTGAATTTATTTTGGTTCAAGTGACTCAACTGCAAGTGCAGCTTGTCCTTGTGCTTTTCTTTCCTTCTTTCCTGATTGGGTAGAGTGACGACAAAAAGAAAAACTTTTCTGATTTCGATTGGTTTGGCTCAAGTTTGCTCCATCGTTTCTTAAACGCTTTTTCCTTTTGCTTTGGCTGCACTCGACATGAGCCAAGCAATAAAGTGGACAAGTGACACTGGCGATTTGAGATCCTGAAATCAAATTGAACATACATACGCTTATGGATGGCTTATGAACAGTTACGAAGTTTAACAGAGTTGGCTATAAATAATTGAAGAAATTTATGCTTATTGGAAGGAATGGATTACTCATTTTAAGTGGCTTTCTGTAACATATTTCCCATTTACTTTCATAATTAGATTTGTAGTTATCGAAGTAGTTAATCATACGCCCCGTATCTATGCTGCCAACATACACACACACACACATAATTCCTGGCCAAGATTAAGCACGAAACTTATGAGGTAAACACGTCGAGTCATCGACAATGCAAGTGACTGTAAATCGTAGCGGTAATGCTGCCACACACACACACACATACACACACACACACATACACCATACAACACACATCATTTTAAACAATGACAACGAAAATGCGGCACCCACAACACAATGAGACAGCAGCAACTGTTGACGCGCGAAGCAGCAGAAGAGAGAGAGAGAGGGGAGACGCTGTAGACCAAGTCAACAGTAATAAAATATTTAAAAAACCGAAGAAAATGAAGTCATCTTGTGCAAATATGAAAACAAAGTCAAGTGTTAATTTACGTGGGAAAACAATTTCATATGTGCCCCATTCGTCTTCAATGAGGCGGCTAAAAGTTCTTTTGATAAGGTCGGTCTTACATCGTCTTGGGCTTTGGGCTTGACAAAGACAGACAGACAGAGTCATCATTGTTGATGTACCCTGAAAGCAAAAGTGTGTAGCACTTAATTGTATAATTTCCACAAGAGTTTTGACTTCAAAAGACAAAAATAAAGCTAACAAAGAGAAACAACCGAAACAGTAGCTGTCAAATGGCTTTGAGCGTGTGAAAAGGTTAAAGGGCTTTTGCGCACTTCAAATCCGGCATCTGGACAGACTTTTAACGCTAATCACAAGTGCTTTTGTGCCTTGGCGATTAGCCAAAAGCAAAAAAAAAAAGGTCGAAGCCACGTAATGCGCGCAGGCAAATTAGAGAAAATGCTTGTTGGCCATATTCATTCGTATAAAAGCCAGCTACCAGAAAGCCTGCTACCAAAATTGACCCCACGAAACATTAAGTTTCAAGTACATCAAACATTTTGTTGTTGTTGTCTCTTATCTGCAACTAACAAAACAGCACTAACAACAACAATAACAACACCATAACACAAAAGGCAACCGCAAAGGTGCCACCAACTTGGCTCCAACTATGCCATTAAGTTTGTCTCTGCGGCAGGTTGAGGTAAAGGGTGTAGCACAGAGAGATACATAGAGGTGAGGGAGAGAGAGAGAGAGAGAGGGAGAGTGGGGGAAGAGAGAGAGAGAAAAGAGAAGATTGAAACTTTTGTGCGTCGTTACGTTGTTGTCACCATCATTGTTTGTTTGCTTCTTCGCCTCTCGTTGTTGTTGTTGTAGTCGCTGGTTGTGTTATACGAATGACATTTTCATGTACTACAAAAGTTTCTCGACCGCTTCTCGTTTTCATTATACCCTGTAATCAAAGTGACAGCAAGAGGTAATATATGTAGAAATAGTTGAAAATAAAGTTAAACTATGTCAGACAATGACTCGGAGAGGAGAATATAAAACGGTAATACAAAAAAAGGATACCCACAATTCCATTACTATTTCCTCATCACTTTGTAATTCTATCATATTTAATTATTTTTATAAGACAAAGCAAGCGGTATTATAGAAATAGTTTAATTCAGAGCTTATTTAGCTATTATCATATGAATCAGAGAACGGAATATACAATCACATACAATTTATTGCAATAATACCATTTCAATTTCCTACTTTCCTAATCACTTTTTGTTTTTTTTTTTATCAAATATAGATTTTTTCATAGAACAGAGAACTACGTATTATATAAATAATTTTAATTTAAGCACATCACGAAAAGGTTAAATTTTCCTATGAATAATCACTTTGTTTCTCTCTCACATTGATTTTCTTTTTAATGAGACAGAGCAAGGAGTATTTTAGAAATAGTTTAAATTAAAGTAAAACTAACTTAGACAGGGAAATAGAAAAGAGAAATATTAAAAGCATATACAATTTCTTCCAACAAATCCGTTACAAGTTCCCAAAAGGTAATAACTTCATTTTCCTATCACATCTAGTTCAATTCACAATACAGAGCATACTCTAGTCTAGCATTCTAGCATTCTCTGCTCGTGCTGTGTTGTTTTCTGTATGTGGTGCACTGTGGGAAAATTTATTTATGAGTCTTTAATGTTTTATTTTCCACGTATTTTGTTTGTCGTTGTCGCCTCCCAGTGGAAGTTGAAGCTGTTGTCAAAACTTACGCATTTTTTGGTTTTTTGTTTTTCACTTATGCGGTGTCAGAATTTATTATGCTCCACCAAACAACCAAACAAAAAAAAAATAAACCAACACACTGCTGAATTCGAATACGAAGTGAAAGATAACAAAAGCGAATGCATTTAAACGTTTTAATTAGAATGAAAAGAAGCCTATCAACACCCAGAGCTGACCAAAAGCGAGTCAATCCCAAAAAGTAAATGCTGTGAAAGAATCCAATTCGAATTAATCAAATCATCATGGCAGCTGCCCAAGTTTTTCTCCAACTTGAACTCTCTCGGCTCAGTTGAGCATGCTCTTTGATCTGAGATCGCAAACATACAGAGAGAAAAAAAAAGAAAAAACAGAAACATATTTCAATTATCGGGCCATGACCGACCGCATCGAAGGCGATTCAGAAGGCGCTGCGATTGCTGCTGCTGCTTTTGGCCATGGCCCTGATGTTTGTATGACGCCGTCTGGGGCGTGGGGGCATCAATCAAAGCCGCAACGCAACACAACGCAACGGAGCAACACAGCGCAACGCAGCGCAGCCAAACAACAAAACAGTTAATAACAAACTACCAAAATGTGGACCAGAGATCGGGCGCGAGTGCAATGCATCATCGACAGCTCCATCAACGTCATCGCTCAACTGCATTGGCAGCTCAAGAGAGAGAGAGACAGAGAGAGAGAGAGAGAGAGAGGGAGACGGAGAGAGAGAGGCGCCCCCTTTGCTTGTGTGGTCGGTCGGTCGGTGTCGTGTGGTTGATTTTCAATTTCATACGCACCGTTGGATGCCGCCCCATATCGATGAGAAGCGGCATTTTATTGATTAACGCGCTTTGGCAGCCACCCAGAGACCCAGAAATCGACCACAGCGCAATGAAGAGAAGAGACCCATTCCATTCCATTCCCTGACCCAGAGCCCAAAGCCATGCCCAATTCTCAATACTCAATCGCAGCAGCGGGGCCAACAGCGATTTTCATCACTTGCGTGGTAATTAAAATGTATTTTCTTTTGATAGTCCCTAATGGGTTCACTACGCTGGGTGGTCAATCAGCTGATACAAGTTTTCTCTACTCTACTCTCGCTTCTGACCACTCTCTCTCTCTCTGTCTTCACTCTGCAGCGACAATAAGTTTGCTGGCAGCTGTCACAGCTGAGCTCGGGCCATAACTCAACGTCCTCGTCGACGTAGACGTCGACGTCGACATCGTCATTGCCACCATCATCAATTTTCAGAGCGACCCAAAAAACAACAAAAACTGAACAAAAAGTGTTAAAGCGCGAAAAGCAACAACGACAACAACGACAACAAGAACAACAGGAACAACATTGAGCAATTTGTTTCGCTTTGTCTTTCCACTGTTTTTCCCAGCCAAACAAACAATGCGCAGTCGCACCAGGTGAACTTGTCCCCCTTTTTTGTCGACCCAATCGCCCCCTTCTCCTTTTGCTCCTCCCCTTTCTGTGTGTAGGTGTGTTGCACTTTTATTTCGACACTCATTTGCAACTTTTTGCTAATGTACGTCAGCGTCGTCGATGGTTGCCTTGTGGCAGCCACTGATAAGCGAAGCGAGCGAGCGAGCCAGCGCAGTGTTTGTTGCCCTTCCACAGTAATAACACACAATGCAATAATTACAATTTATATCTTGCAGATAAAAATCGCACATTAAGCGACTTGCAACTGCAACATGGACGGACAGACGGACAGACAACAAACAACTGCCGTCGCTTACAAAAAGCTGTCAACGTGTGCGTTTTAACGCTCCGGCGGCTCTTGAACCGCCGTCGGCGACTCTCGACCTGCCCAAAACCGTCGCCAGTGGGCGAAGCTGTTGCCAAGCAGCAGCTGCTGCTGCAACAGCAACAACAACAACTAAGGCAAAAACAACATGCAGCAGCTGCCCAACAATTTCTGGCGGCTGGTCGGGGTCATTGCCAAAATTTCAATCAACTTTGGTGGTCAGTGAAAAAAATCAGCCACACATCACACGGCGACTTTTGTATACTCTGTCCTTGCAAAGATATATATTGCTAGGTTATGAAATATAATATTAATTAGGTAGATACACTTTTGAAAAGGTGTAACTGAATTTAATAAATTTTTTAAATTTAGAATTGATGTTACAGAGATATGAAGGAACATTTTATTTACAAAATAAATATATATTCGACAAATTTCAGCTTTACACATTATTTAATTATAAAAAAAAAAATAATAAAAAACAACAAAAAAAAAGCGCAAAATTCTGTAATATTTTATATTACATTTTTATTCTATATATTTTGTTAGAAAAATAAATATTAAGTTAATAAATGTTTTAAGCCACATTTTAAATTTATTTCAAAAAATAAATTCAAATCAAAATTCTCTGAAAAAAAAATAAATAATAAAACAAAAACCTAAATCATATTTTTTAATATTTTCATATAACATTTATATTTTACGTTATAAAGTTATAACAATAGATTTTGTTGGGAAATGAAATATCAACAAATAGCTTTTTAAAATCACATTTTATTTGAAAAAAAACAGAAATGCAAGCCAAATTTCTCAGAGGGAATATAAATAACAAGAAATAATTGCAAACATTTTTTTTATTTCTTATCTATAATGAGTCATTTTTGTGACGTATGCAAATGAATTTTAATTATTTAGTATAATAAATACTCTATATTTATATTTAATTCATATATTATCAGTAATGAGTCATTTTCTTGCAGAATTATTTTCAGGGGAATTATCATTTATAATATATATTACAAAATTGTAATGATTGCTATTAATAAAGAAGTTTATACAATTTGTAAGAAAATATGATTCATTAAAGTTATTCTTACTCTTTCTACATTTACTTATTTTATTTCGAATTTGCTACACTTTCTTGAGTATTAAATACAGTAAATAGAAAACTATAAGTATTTTGAAACACAAAAATCATTTTAATTGAAATTTGAAAACCTTTTTAATTCAACTTTTCATAATCACACATACATATTTGAACATTTTACGTACTTAACAGAAAGTTTTCAATAAACTTACAAAGTCAAATAACCTTAAAAGGCAGTGTATAAGCAAAAGAGCAAACGGAGTTAGCTCAGAGGCAACAGCAGCAGCCGTTTAGTCAATTGGTGGTCCTACTTTGCATACGACTTTATGCTGGACCTCAAAAGGACACTTTGGGCGATCCAGTTACAGTTTGATCGACACATATCACACCTGGCCTGTTGGCCAACAGACATAGAGAGAGAGGAGGGAGAGAGAGACTAACTGCTGCCAATGGAGCGAGAAAAGAAAACAGCAAAGATCACAGCCGTTGGCCCGACAAATTGGATAACACTGGACGTTAGTTAGCTGAAGAGTGGACACGCGTGCGGCGGATTGAATTACCCAGGCGCATGCGATGTGTGCCCCACATGCAACATTGCTCATAAGTTGGATCGAAACTGGAGATGGGTCAGTTTTGAAATGCAGACGATATTACTGAAAGCAAAGCATCAGCTCGATCTTTGGCACTGGGTGGTCTCTGGAGCTCAGAGAAGCTAGGTCCAGTGAATTGCCCATGTTTGCCCAGGAAAAAATTTTTTTGCCCACCCTTAGTTTCAAAATTATAAAAAAATAGAAGGAGGCATCTCCGACCCTATAAAGTATATATATTCTTGATCAGCGTCAACAGCCGAGACGATATAGCCATGTCCGTCTGTCCGTCTGTGTGTCTGTCCGTCCGTCCGTATGAAACACTGGATCTCAGAGACTATAAGAGATAGAGCTAAAATTTTTTTTCGACAGCACTTGTTATGTTTGCACGCAGATCAAGTTTGTTTCAAATTTTTGCCACGCCCACTTCCGCCCCCGCAAATCAAAAAAATCGAATAACAAGCGTAATTTTAAAGCTAGAGTTACGAATTTTGGTTTATACAATAATTACTATAGTAGTTATGATTCCTGAAAATTTGGTTGCGATCAGATAAAAATTGTGGAAGTTATTCAAGAAATACTTTTGTATGGGCAAAAAACGCCTACTTACTAGGGCTCTTAGTTGCTTTGGCCGACAATCTGGTACATTGTGCCGTCTATGGTATATTTTGAATGGTGTGCTGTATCGATATACCAAACATACCATTTGGTATATTTTTAGTATTTTTTTAGTATTTTCGGTATATTTTGAAAATAATACCGCAATATTTTGCACTTATTAAAAATGGGTAGCGGGTATCTCACAGTCGAGCACACTCGACTGTAAATTTCTTACTTGTTTTTTAATGAAAGAAGAATTTTCAAAATAAATGCTATTTTTAATTTCGCAGCTCATCGAAAAACGAAATGATCAAATGACATACATACTTTCATAGACTTTTACTGTTTTTACCTGCTACCTCTATAACTCTGACTCTATAGTATATCTTGAATGTAGTACCATAAAAAATATACCATCTGACATATCTTTTAGTATTTTTGTGGTATATTTGAAGAGCAATATTGCACCGTTTTGCTTTCTTTAAAAATGGGTTGCGGGTATCTCACAGTCGAGCACACTCGACAGTAGCTTTCTTACTTGTTTTTTACTTAATCAGTTAAGTTGTGGCATTATCTCTGAACTTACCTGAAGACTTTAACTCCCTGGAGATGCGTATCCAGGCGGCGCGTTTCTCGGCAGTGATTGCGACGCATTGATTCCCTCAATATGCTGACGCTGGTCAATTGTCGATCGTCGTTGCCAATGAACTGTGCTAACTCGACAATCGGATGTTCTCTCAACAAAAAAAAAAAAAAAAACAAATTAGCAATAAAAGTTTTATTCCGTTACAAAAAAAATTAGTATATTAAAAAAAAGGAAAACGGGATTCATTCTCTCACAACAAAAAAGGACACTTCTGATCTTAGGTTAAAATGTTATATTCTTGTAAGGTATACAAGGGGGGAAAGTAATTCCATCAACTTCCATTGGCTTTGGCTGGTCTACCACTTCCACCGTCAGTTTCGGGCTCTGCTCCTCTGGCATCTGAACAACGACATCGAATTCGGTTTCCATTTCAGATTCCATTTCAGACTCCTTCTCTGCTTCAGACTGCACATTGATCGTCTCGTACAAATCGCCAACGAGCAAACGTTTCGCCTCCTTCGTCTCCCAGGGCATGGGATCTGAGATACTGGCCAGCGGTGGCATCTTGTGCCTGGCAGCGGAGCGACGTCCATCCGCGTCGTCATCATCATCCTGGGGTTGCATCAATTCTTCGTTCATTCTGCAACGTTTCACCTCCTCCATGAACTTGTTGTGCACAATATAATAGTACGGATCGAGCGGATGGTAACGCACATTGACAAGGAACTTCAGTTGCTTCAGGACATGCCACCAGTTCTGTGGCCAGAGATGCTCGATGCCCCGCTCTAGATCCTCCATGTAGGTCTTGAATGCAAACTTAAACATCGACCAAACATCCTCATGATCCACTTTGCACCCAAAAAGCGCAACAACAAACATCGTTCAAACATTAAATCCATAAAAAAAAAATTACAAAAAAATGTACTCTCAACAAAAAAAAAAAAAAAAAATAAAACAAATTAGCAATAAAGGGGGGAAATAGGGATTCATTCTCTCTCTTTGTGTACGTTTACTTATGGAAAATATTCAAATATCATTAAGATATATTAATTTCTAAATTTCTGTTGTTGCCTCACTCTCTATTTCTCTTCCTCTCTCTCACTGTCACTCTATTATCATTAGCATTAAAATTTCTAACCTTAAGATTGTCACATTAAAGTTAGTTTTAAACATTGGACTCTTTTGTTAAATTTTTGGACTCTTTTCGACTCTTTCTAATACAATTCTGATTTATTTATATCTAAATTTCAGTTCTCTATTGATCAAAAATAAAAATTCCAGCATTAATATGAACAACTTAGGGATCTTTGGACAGTTATAAAAATAGCATAATCTGCACAGAAAATAACACTGTTCCTTTTTTTAAGGAAATTGGTATCAAAATTAGGTGCAGAAGTTATTTGGATCAAATCAAATTTACTGGATTTCCACCAAAGTCTATAACTTTGCTGATTTACTATACTAAACAATTCAAAACTCTACTCACTTTGTGGAAAATTCTCCTTTGCCTCGCGCCAAACATCGTGACGCTTCTGCTCGGTAAACATACGAGGCGGCCGCATCGAATTTGCCGACTCGCCGGGACGTGGACGACGCAGTTCCCAGTAGAGATGCTCGTAGCGCTTACAATGTTGCATGAGAGCGGGCAATTCGTGCTTGTGCAGCATCCATTCGTGTTTGCATGCGATCTCATCGAATTTGCTGAAAAGACTGTGCGACTTCTGCCACACCTTGAGTGTGCTCTTAAACGGACGCATCAAGTCCACCATGGGCGCAATTTGTGGAAACAAATTGAAATTGTGCGACAAAACTGTCCAAATGCCGCGACAAATATCATCTGCAAAAAGCAAAGAATAAAAATATTAGTCACAGAGCTCTATAATAATAACAAGCAATGTCGTTGATATTTTTAAATTATTGCTTAAATTCTTAAAAAGATTCTTTTAGTCAGCTTCGTCCCTATATAATCTAAAATCCGCTGGGATATCGTTATTAAGTATATTAAGAAGATATCTTCTATACTTTTTAATAAAATTAGTCATTGGTTTTTATCTTCGCTAAGTACTGGTTGAAGAACATGCTGTAATTTATGTCTTGACAACACAAAAAAAGAAAAAGCATACGAATTTGAATTCAAATTTAGAGCCGGAATTTCAAGAAAACCTGTTAAATTTGCGTGGTGTTCACAATGTAGCGCCCGTTTGGATTATATTGATTGATTTAAAATGTTGTATGATTTATCTAAAAACGAAGTTAGTTTTTAGGAAATTTAAGTGAGATTAGATTTTCTATAATTTTTAATGGAATTAACACAAAAAAATGTTTTTGAAAGCTGTAATTGGTTTGTTTAAAATTAAAGCTAGTGAAACGTTAGCATAATGTTGATAACATATATATTTCAAAGCAGGCATTGGTTTGTATCTTCGCTAAGTACTGGTTGAAGTGCATGCTTGTGGTTTGTGTCTTAACTTAACAAAAACAATAAAGAAATAGCTCGTTTATCATACCGATTTGAATTGAAAATAAAAGTTATTGAAACAGTAGCAGTCATTGATTTATATCTTCGCTAAACACTGGTTGAAGCACAATGAGTTTTATCTTAACAAAAAGAGCAAAGAAATAATAGAAATGCAAGCTTACCTGGGAGATGAAACTTTTTGGATAACTGCGACCAGAGATCGTTGATTTTGTTGGTCAAATGCGGCTCCTTGCTGTGCAGCTGTGGCACGGCCATCACTTCGCGAATGAAGAGCGCAGTGCGTGACATATTAAAATTCGCCTGGATCGGCACATCGTTGACCGTCACATGCAACATGCGTCCATTCGATGGGCAATCACGGAACTCCACACGCAACAATTGCGCAGCTGGTGTTGAATTTGCTGCTGACGCAGAACTCGAAGTGGCAACCGAGTTCGTGTTCGACTTGCTGTTGTGGTTGGTGTAGGTAATATTTACGGGATAGTTGCTGATGGAACGAATGCTGGGCATGGGCAGCGATTTGAGCGATTTTTTTGACAAATAAGTCACAATGCCAGGCTCATAAATGTTGTCGCTGTCCCTGCTGTTCAAGTTGTTGCCACTGCTCGCGTTGCTGTCGCCGCTCGAGTAGCTGTAGTTGTTGTTGGCCTTGTCGCTGCCAGGCGGAAAGAGTCTGCTGTTGGGCACAACTGAGATAATGGAAGTCCTGGGAGGAGCAACTGCAACTGCCTGGCTTGTTGCCAGTGGCAACACGCTAATGTCGGCCTCGATGCGCGGCAGCACAAAGCTCGTTGTGGAGCTGCAATTGGAGCTAATGCTATGATCGATCAGACGCAACTGTTCTCCGTTCAGTTTATAGTTCTCAATGGCCACTTTATCCACATCGATAATAATCGCAGGTTGTGGCGTCACAATGATCACCTCATCATCATCATCGTCGTCGTCAGCGTTGCTGACGTTGCTGGTCTGTTGATCCTCTGGCGTCTGACGTTGCAGCGGCATCCTGGCCACGTGGGGATACAGGAAAAGCAGCTGCTCCTCATGCAGCAGCGAGGCGTAACGTTTGCCAACGCGATGGCGACGACGACGTCGCTGCACATGTCGCTGGTAGCGATGCCGCAACTCGGCCCAAAGGCTCATGCAATTGCTCCACTCTTTGCCCACTTTGGTGGCAATCAGTTGCCACAACAGCTCCTTGTATCCATCATCCTTGAAGCGCACATGTTGACTATTATACAGCGCCGGTTGTTCACTCACCAACTGGATGAGCAAACGTTCCGTTTCAAAGGCCGCAGCATTCTTTCCACAATTCGCCGCCTTGGGCTTGTCGTTTGTTGTGCCGGGTTCGCTTTTAAAGCTGGTCAAATCGATTGTAACCTCCATCAACAGCTCAGGCGGCGGCTTCATATCTACAAAAGTAATGTGTATGTACTTATACGGTAGAAAACGATTATTGAAATGACAAATATCTATGAATTTGCAACTGCATATTACGACTTATTTAATCTATATAGTATAGATATAGTAACACATTCAAAATATACCATAGACGGCACAATATACCAAATTGTCAGCCAAAGCAACTATGACCCCTAGTAGTAGGCGGTTTTGCCGATACAAAAGTATTTCTTTAATAACTTCCTCAATTTTTTTCTGATCGCAACCAAATGAATCATAATTACTGTAGTAATTATTGTATATACCAAAATTCGTAACTCTAGCTTTAAAATTACGCTTGTTTTATCGATGTTTTTGATTTGCGGGGGCGGAAGGGGGCGTGGCAAAAATTTGAAACAAACTTGATCTGCGTGCAAACATAACAAATGCTGTCGAAAAAAATTATAGCTCTATCTCTTATAGTCTCTGAGATCCACTGTTTCATACGGACGGACGGACAGACACACAGACGGACATGGCTAGATCGTCTCGGCTGTTGACGCTGATCAAGAATATACTTTATAGGGTCGGAGATGCCTTCTTCCGTTACATACATTTCCTGCCATAGGGTAGAAGGGTATAAAAAATTTTCCATACGCTTTATCTGTTGATACACTAATGACACTTTGATTATATACTGCACTGTACATTTAAGTTACATTAAATTATTAATTAATTTTATTTATTGTCATATCCATACATATGGGAAATATATAAATGTGCATTAGCTGATGATGAAGCCGCTTTCGCTGGCAATGAGGCGCGACCGTGTTGCATGCAACTACCTCCTTCATTTCGAGCGTTGTCGTAAATCTTCGAGGCCAAGGACACTTCAATTAGGCTAAGCGCCGCTGTCTCGTGTCGTCGGCCTATTCTGTATATTGTTTAGACTTCTGTGTCACAGTTTCAATTGCAATTAGCACAACATTAGCGCGGCTGACCTTTGACCTCGCTGCTCGCTGCCACTCCCGCGGTGCGCGCCTATTGTCCTGACCTCGACAATGTCCTTGTGTCTCTTTTTTTTGTGTCTCTCATTGGTCTCATTGTGTTTTGCTCTGCAGCCCAATGTTTTCTGCGTTTTGTCACGCATCCATTCGCCAAATGGAAGGCAATAATTGCGGTTGTTCCATTGTCCCTACTCCTACTCTGTGTGTACGAAGCGGCGTCTGTGCCGCCGGAACAGGCGCCTCCGCATATTTACATAATTGCCCCTGTCTCGACGTCACGGTAGCGAATTGTCGTCCCTAGAGACATGACCAACGAGAGAGACCCCGAAAAGCGAAGTGGGAGTGAAGTTTAAGAATGGGCCCAACAGCACAACAAGGACAAAGGAAGCGAGTCTGCACGCTAAGGGGAAGTAAGGAATAAAAAATGTGATGAGCAATAAAAGGACTGGCATAATGTTAAATTAGTGCAGCAGTTTGAAGCGGAAAAAAAACGAAGCTACTAACTAAAATATTTTCACGGGAAGAGCAAAATAAATTAAATATGAAGCACAAGATGAAATAGTAAGAAAGTCGAGAGAGGTGGACTGTTAAATACCCGGAAACAATATGAAATTATTCTAAAAAATATGGCCTTTATGGTATATTGACATACTACTACATTCAAAATATACAGGATTGTCAATCAAAGCATTTTAAATAACAGCAAAACAGTGTGGAATTATTCTTAAAATATACCAACTCAATATACCGTAAATACTAAATTATACCGAATTGTATTTATGGTATATCGATATAGTACTACATTCAAAATATGCCATAGAGTACAAAATATACCAGATTGCATTAAAGTAGGCATTTTTTGCCACATAAAATTATTTCTTAAATAAATTCTAAAATTTGTATATGATCGCATCCCAATTTGCAGGAATCATAAAGACTTCTTCTGTTTGCTACATACATTTCCTACAGGCACAAAGTTATAATACCCTCTTACCCTATGCGTAACGTGTATAAAAACTGCACAGAAAAATATGAAAACGTAAAGCAAGTGAAAGAGCAGTGAAAAACATTTTTAGTTTCATAATCCGGAAAATGAATCAAAGACAAAGAAAGTAATTTCGTAAGACTGACAAAGGGCACAACTAAAATGCTAAAGTTCTCTCAAAGTTCTGTAGAATTTTCGTTTTTCGAAAATGTTCAACCGGAATTCCTGGTTTACATAATTTTCCATATGCCATTATCAAAACGTCAGCACAACGCATCGCATCGCATCAATCAACGGAGCTGGCAGCAAGTGCCTGCTTCCGGGAAGGCATGTGTCATCGCTGCCACAAAGCCTTCACCTCGTCTGCCTCCTCCTCCAGCTATCGCTCTCTCTATTGCTGATGGGAGGCCCCACTTAGGAGCGTTGAATTTGCGCTGATCGCGACAATAAAAGCGAGCAGCGCGCAATTGCCCAACGGGGCCAAACTTTACTTGATTGCCATCATCAAACTGTTTATGCGGATGACACAACAATAACAACCGAGAACATCAACAACAACAACAACATTTAGTGGAGGCGGCGGACAATTGTGCAAAAGATTTGTGAATGCTTTCGGTACCGGGCACTGATAATCACTGAACTACTCAGATTTGATTGCCTGATGAATGAGTTGGAGGTTTTGTGGGTCAGAGCATTGAATGCGTTGCATGTGAATGTTGCTTTCGAGTGGCGCCAAAAGGCGTGAGACTCCGCCGTGACTCAAGCAAGTGACGTCAAGCAATTGCCAGTGAAAGTGAGAAGGGAAAACCATAAGAGAGTTTGTCCGAGTCGGCAGCATCAATAAGCAGGCAGTTAGGCAATAATTGGAACGCGTAGATAGCACCTAATTAGGGTGCCGTTGCGACTGACAACTTTAACGCCACTAGCGCGGGTGGTCAAAAAAAAAAAAAGGAACAGTATCGAGGCTAAGACGGACACACCCAGCAACATGCAACACACAAGCGCTGTGGCAGCTGCCTAGGCCAATGCCACGTTTGCCACTTCGATTAGGTATCCTGAAGATTGCTCGACTGCCTGACTGTCCAACTCTAACAAGACGGAGTTTGTTTTTGTTTTCGGGTGTCGCCGACGATTCGTTGCGTTTCATTTGTGGTCCAAGACCAAGCTGAGATAATTACATGTTAATTCGTGCCCCCTTCGAACAAAATTCCTCTCTGTCTCTCTCTCTCTCTCTCCTCTTGCTTGATTCTTTAATCCGAAGACAGCGCAATCAAGTCCAATTTAAGCGGCGTCTCTCTGAGGTGGCGACTTTGCCGCCGGCGTCCTTTCTTTGTTCTGTTCTTGTTTCATTCGTTCGTCGTTCGTTGGTTGTATCGAACCGCTGCGGATCGATAATTAAGCAGTTGCCAACAATGTGTGCGGCACACATTTAATTGAGGCTAAGGACACCTTCAACAAACCGACGACTAACCGACTAAATGCCTGCCACGCGGAATGTCTGTGTCATGTGGTCAGACACAAAGTAAAAATAAAAATAAAAATAAAAACAGGTAAATCACATAGAGAGCAACTCAACTGGCAGGCCTATTAATAACTTTAATTAAAATTGTGACTTTGGTAGCCGCCATCTCCATCATCATCATTGGCTTGCACATTTGGAACTGGAACTGGAACTCTTTGAGAGTGTGGGAACCAAATTATTCAAATCTTTTTGCCCAACCGAGGAGCCATAATTCTCCTCCAGCGCGCTCTCTCATATGCATATTTATTGCATTTTTCGACGCGGCAACGCCCCCAAAATTCACAATGGAATTTCAATTCCATTCTCTGACTTTGACTTGCGCTTGCGACGTGGACTTCAGAAAATCGCGTTCAACAAGCAACGCTCGGGGATTCGGATTCTGTATTGGACCAGCGCCTCAGTCTCCCATTCTCCAAATGCATTCATTCGTATTTTGCCGTCTTTTGTTTTGCTACGCTTTTTGTTTTGCAACCGATTTGCCATCTCGTTCAGTTGCCTTTAAACTTTGGTCGTCATCGTCGTCGGATTCGCAGGAATAATTAAAATTTATATGTGTTTCGTGGTTTGCATCTCGTTTTTCGGTTTTCAACTTCGTTCCTCACCTCTTCTAATGTCAAGCAAGCTGCACTCCAGCTTCCATTTCGTTCAGCAACAGTGTTTCCAATCCCCTCCACTTCAATCGCAATCGCAATCCCAATTCTGGTCCCGTCTGGCACTTTGGCAATTCCATTTCACTTTCGCACATAAACGGGGCATTATTTATCAAGCGCTGGCGCTGCCAATTTGCATGGCAACTGTTGCTACGTGCCCCATTGCCATCCTTCGACTTCTTCGACTATCTTCTTCCTCATTTCTCATCTCTTTCTCTCTTGTCAATGTGATAATTGCAAGCTTATTGCGCGTTTTCATTTTCAGTTCTTTTGTTGCACCTATTGTGTGTGCGTCATAGGCGTGGCAAGTTAACAACACAAAGAGCAGCGACACATCAGCACGTTTCCCCATCCAACTCGAGCTCTTCAGCTTCAGCTCTTCTCAGTCTCAGCTGGCGCGACATCCTTGGCGAGTTTGCGTGTCGCATTTGAAATGAGCTGCCAAATGAATATTTGCGAAATTGCAGTGATATATCATCGATGGATTGACCAGGCCATGCCCAGAACGTGCCCAGTTATCCCACCTCGCTTCTCCTCCGCCTCCTCCTCCTCCTCCTTCTTTATTTCCGCTGACTAGCAAAAAAAAAGCAGCAACTGTGGGAATTACGCAAAATTTCTGGCGGATTGTCATGTTTCTGATGGTTTTTTTGGTAAAAATGATTGATTACTTTGTTCCTGTTTCAGTTCCTGCCCGACTGCATGAATTCTATCCCGCCATGGAAAGTGCCAAATCGGAAATTCACAAGTTCCTCATGTGCTAAAGCACCAAGGCACAAACTTCAAATGCAATGCGATACTTTTCAATCGAGACAGAATTGCAAATTTTGCGATAATTCATTCACATGACAACAAAATTGCGTTAATGTAATCGAATGGTGATTGATTATCAATTTACATGTGTTAAGAACGAACTAGATTGATTCTGCTTTAAAGAAAGGTGTGTTTTTATATTGTTTTGGTTGAGTTTTCAATAAAGGAATCATAGAAAATACAAGGAAACCATGTAGAAATTTAATGTTTTGCCGTTTCAATGACGTTTAAGGTTAAGTTTCTAATCTCATAGTTCGTCGTAGTTGGCGCAGATCAGTAAGCAAATTCCATCTCTATTCGATATTCAAGACAATTATACAATAGTTAGATAATTTATTTATCTAAAATGCCAAACAATCAAGAAATTGAGTTGACGGAACTGCAAAAAGTGGAAACACCTCGGGCCCGAAATGAAGATATCCAAGCAGCGACTGATGCAGACATTGATGGTGAAGTATCAATATATACACGACCTCGCCCACGCCCAATTGTTCGCGCCTCCCGCCGCAATCCATTGAATCTATTAAACGGTCGTTTTATGTTAGTTCTGAAGTGGATCTTCTGTCTATGCGTAATTCTTTTGCTCATTTCCTTGATGCCGCGGACTTATCAAAACAACATCGACAATCAACTAAAAACACCAACGGTTGTTATATGGAATGAGGGATTGGAAGATTATAAATGTCCCTGCATAATAACGGGACGTAATTATGCCAGTTTAATAATAGATGCTGTCATCGTTAATGCTGATCGACCCTACTCTTTGTTGGGTTTGGAGAAGATTTCGCATGCAGAAAACTTTCTACTTGTGTTTGCAGCAAAGAATCCATTGATTATTGCACAGAATCCACTAACGCAGTATAGTCCATATTACTTCAACTTTACCATGAGCTATCGTTTGGACTCGGATATAAGATTAACTGAATACTATTTCTCATCGCTGACTCTTCAAACAGTCATCAAATTTGAGCAGCCCGACAGGAATTTTATGATGAATACGGAAATGAAGTCTACGCTTCGTCATCGCCTGGAGGGAAAAGAATTCCTTGCAGGCTATATATCATTCAATGATAGCTATACTACCAGATCACAGATTGTTTACTTGGAGAATCTGCAGCAGCACATGAATCTTACCGACATTCAAAACTGCGCAATCGTCAATGAGTAAGTATAAGAATTTTAATGCTTTGCAATGATATATCATATAATCAATTCAATTCTCCCTTAGCTGCTCGTCCTACAAATTTATGCTGATATTTGAGCCTACTTCCTGCCCGGACTTTGTAAATTCACACATCCTCGAAGCCATGCTGAACTTTGTGGTGCCCGTAGTCATTAGTCCAGGAAATATTAGCCAACTTGTTCCTCCCGGATCTTACATAGATGGAGCCGATTTTGTGTCACCCGAAAGATTAGCACAATTTTTAATCAAAGTCAGCGCAGAATCACATTTATATGCACAATATTTCTGGTGGCATTCAAAGTATCAGCTCAACCAAATAAGAGAACCCTATTGTTCTATCTGTGCTGCACTGAAGAAGCCGAAGAGACAGCGTCAGCCCGAAGAGTTCTCCAAATGGTGGACACAATACAAATGTCAAGTTAATAACTATTATTTCTAAAGTAACTAAATAGTCTTTGATACCTTTTATTACTGCTTTTAATAAGTTTGTATCTTGACTTCAACATAATAAATATATAATTAAGAACTATTCGAATTTATTTTTAATTTGTCAAAAAGAAGGAAGAAATAATGAAGGCCTAAAATAATATCAAAAAACAAATTAGCCTGTCTATACTATATCATATATTTATTAAAATAACTAAAGCCTAAGTTGGCCCAGCTCTGTCTTTAACATAAATTCATGTTCACAATACTGTTAGCTTTCAAAAATCAAATATTAAACGATTGTTAATCGATTTGAGATGCCAGCAGACAAAATTCTTAGCGATAAACTTGATGCCCAGTTGGACAACGAATCAGCCAAGGAAACATTGCTTCAACGGCATCATTCCGTCCACCTTCTACCCAACAATGAAGCATCCAATCCATCGAAGCCAACATCAACTCATTCCCGTTCCCGTTCAATGAATCCTTATCACTACGTTGGCGGTCATCTCAACAGAATCATTATAAGATGTATTCTAATCTTATGCATAATCAGCTTGATTTTGCATTTGATGCCACATCATCGTCTAAGCACCGCAATTAGTCACAAATCCAACGGATTAGCTATATTAATTTGGAATGAATCAGAAGATGCTCCCGATTGGACGCCACTGCAATGCGGTTGCCTGGTGACCGCCAATCGTAATTATTACAAAGGAAACATTGATGCTGTTGTTGTCAACGTGGATCGTCCTTACTCTCTACGTCAGCTGAAGGATATCAAGCACACACCCAACTATCTAATGGTGTTGGCAAGCACATCTCCCTTGAGCCTGGCACAAAATCCACTTTATGATCATGCCAACTCTCCGTTTAACTTTACAATGAGCTACCGCCTAGATTCGGATTTAGTTTGGTCATCGCATTATTTCTCCAAACTAGGCGAACTCAATACCCGAGTGCAGCAATTTGATGTGCCAAATGAGAACTTTATGGAAACGTGGACAGTGCAGCAGCAATATGATTTCCGCATCAAACTGAAGAGAAAACACTTGCTAGCTGGCTACATGATGTACGCAGTGAATGATTATTCGCTGCCCGAAAGTCTTTATCTACAGGAACTGCGCAACCACATCGAACTCGATGCGTTTATGGGCTGCAATCAGTATCAAGAGTAAGTCGAGGAATCCTTTTGAAAACACCTTAAGATATACATTTACTATATACTCTCCTCTTAGCTGCTCTCACTACAAGTTCATGCTGATCTTCGATCCCAGCGTATGTCCGGACTTTGTGCACCCTCAGTTCTACATGGCGCTGGCTAACTTTGTGGTGCCCGTGCTCATTGGTGGCAGCAATCTAACGCAACTTGCACCACCCGGCTCCTACATTAGCAGTCAGCAATTCAATTCACCCAAAGACTTGGCTCAGCATCTGAAGCAAGTGGCTGAAGAACCAATGTTGTACGAACAATTCTTCTGGTGGCATTCCAAGTATCGGCTGCAGCAGATCAAACAACCTTACTGCGAACTGTGTCATCGACTACAACAGCAACCGCGACCACATCGCAATCCTGACGCGTTCCTCCAGTGGTGGACTCAATACCAATGTTCGAATAGCACCAACCGCTTGGGTTGGTCGGCCTGATGATCTGTTAGCGAGTCCCAATCATAATTATCGCTCGCCAAATTGGCCGAGTTAAATATTTTTATTCCACGGAATTTCGGCGGCACTCCATTGACCTCGCCGACGCGACGCGACGGTTTTAGAGCCAATAATTATACTCTCTCGGGTTTGCCCTTTAAAAACTTTCAACTTTGTCATAAAGCCTGTTTTGCCTTTGTCTAAATTTAACGATTTTTGTTGTGGATTTTTGGTACTATTAAAAGTTTCGAGGATTTTGGTCAAATTTCGGATTTGAATAGAATTTTTTCGGAAAGGGATTTTAAACTATTGTTGGGTACAAGCTTAAACATTTTAATAGCAGTTTTCTTAAAGTATTTCTTAAACTATTTCATTGTTAGTGATTCCAATAAATCGTAAATTTAATAATTTCAAACAATCTTTAATTAAAATTGCACGCAAAGTTTCTAAATGATCTAAATTTTATCGATTTGTCTTGTGAATTTTCAATACAATTAAAAATGTTGGAATTTCGCCATATTTAGGATTTGAATAGGATTTATTCTTAAAGGGATTTACTAATGTGGAAGTTTAAACAATTTGATGGCAGTTTTCTACAAGTATTTCTGAAAGTATTTCCTCGGAAGTTTCATTCTTTACTCATACGATATTTAATAAAATACGCCTGTAGGGTATCTACAAGTCCATCTCCCCTAAATCCAACCATGCTTAATTGTGTTTATATATATTCTTCGCAACTGGTTCTTGGAATGCTTGGGATGCCAACTCGTGCTGGACGGCTGCCGTATTGTTGTGTGCAAAACTTGGCTTAGGGAGAGAGAGCACCGCATTTTGGGGTGACCATTTAGAGAGGCAATGCTCTTTGGGGTCCATTGTGACTCAAGGGTTTGACAAAGTCTCGGTGTCGTTGCTGCTGCTGTTGCCTGGGAAATAAAGCGCAGGGACGCGTCAACACTGAAGAATAGATAAAGCAAACAGAGAGATTGGACCAGGCCAACCAAGGGGGAACTCTAAGCTGAGAACTGTGAACTTGAGAGACCAACGAGTGGGCGACACGATGTGAACGACGTCGACGTCAACGACGACGGTAAGGTGCCAAGACTAACCAAGACGATGCAGACAATGCACGAAAAACAAACAGAATTGTCATGGGAAATATTTCACGGCATTGCGTACCGCTTCTCCACCACCTCTCCACCTCCTTCTCCTTCTCCACCTTGGCTGCTGTCCATGGCTCCATCGTCGTCTGTTGCTGGCACATTTCAAAACGGTATCACATACACAAAACACTTTTCTTCTTGCCACACACAATATTTATAAGTTAAATGCTTCACTAAACAATAAGCCAAGAGTGAACTGGCCGGGTCGGGCGAGTGGCCGGCGCAAGGGCAACAACAACAACAAGAACAAAAACAAGACCGGACTGAGAGAATCCCTCAGTCCACTTGCAGGCAAAGCAAAGCCAAAGCCAAGTCAAGTCAAGGCGATAATGAAACTGACGGGCGTCAAGCACATCGAACCAGAGACTCCCAGCCTTCTTTTTGGGTTGACAGGTTGTGTTCTTATTCTTGTTGTAGTTGTAGTTGTAGTTGTAGTTCTTTGGTTCTTCGGTTCTCAGTTCTCGGTTTCTTGGGAAGGTTCTCATCACGGCATCTGCCTCCGCAATGGTTTCTCTGTTTGCCCATTCTGTTATCAACTATTACAATATTTTTGTTTAATTGACAAACAGGTTTATCATTTGACGCTCCAACTGTTTTCCCACAGTCATTTTCGGTCAGGTTAACTATTAAATTGACACCAGAATCTCTTTCCATGCAATGCCAATCTGAATAGGGAAACTTTGGCACAAATTTGGCATTTGAATAAGTTGACAATACATTGAAAACTGATAAGCTTTGAGAATGCTTAATATGCTTTAATTCAAATTTAAAATATTTAAAACTGTTACCAAAACGGGATCTTAGATTGATTGCTTTGGCCACAGTCTCATTTTGGGCAATTAAATTCAAAACTTAACTACTTGATCACGACTTGATAACTCCAGAAATCTTTAGCCTAAGTTCCTACCTATTTAATGTCTTCATTCAAACGCTTCAGACAGATTTTATAAACTCGGCAAGTGGAAAATGCTTTAGGGAGATTAAAGAGCTTCTGCTGCTTTGCTGTTTCAGCTTCTGATGCTTCTGTTGTCTGCAGTGTGTAGTCTCTAGTCTGTTTGTGTTTGTTTTGGGCTCTTCCCAGAGCAGCTTCCAACTACTTTGTGGCAGCATTGCGGCGCACCCGATTTCTCACCTGGAGGCACCGCATCATTGAGCCTGACCAAAGAGAGACGGCGACGACGTCGACGACGATGGCGACGGCGACGTCTGCCGCGATTGCCGCGTTCGACTCGTTTTAATTTGTTTGTTTACATTTTCCAGGCAAGAGGAAGAGCACGAGCAAGAGTAAGAACGAGCGCTGCTTGGCTTTTCCCAGCATGTCTCTCGGGGGCACATTTTGTTATTTGGTGGGCAAAATGTTGGAAATGTTTGGAAATAGAAGTGGAAAGGGACGGGGGGAAAACTTGTGTATGTGTTGTACCGCTTGTGTTTTGGTGTTAACAACTCGACACTTCATTAATTGAAGTTGAAAAAGTGCAGCTATAAAAAGACTATTAAGTTTCACAGAGCAGCCCACAATGCCCCAACAATAATCAAAGCGAAATCTCTAGGGCATTCTAGAGGCTGAAGTTTTCGTGGCAAGTGGCAAGTGGCAAACTGGATGAGCGGCACTTGCAATCAACTGGCAGCACAGCAGCATCCAGCATCGATCGCATTAGACGCAAATTTGATTGCCTTCTCAAAAGTTCAATGGTTCATCAATTGACTGCTAGAGAGCTTTTTCATATTTTCTATTTTCTTTTTTATTTTTGTGTGTATGTTTACTCGACACGACTCCACACATACTAGTACATAAGTGTGGCATCAGTGAAGCCACTTTGATTCCTGATGCGCGAACATCACAATTAAAGATTTGCCAAGTGAGATGAAAATATTTCATAACTTCGAATATGATTATTAAGTGAAGAGATTAGCTAAAAGGGAATCAATAAGAATTGCATCAATAGGAAAACAACTCTTCAACTATTTCTACACTATTTTTTCTTTTCGAAATGTATTCGATCTCATTCACATATAAATATTGCAAGACTCGAACGTCGCGAATGCATTGTGTTGGTCATAAAAATAAATCTATATGCAAATGTGCAGTCACAGAACGAACAACAGCAAAGTTCGTGGACTAGAGATACGAGCTGTGACTGCACCTAAAAAACAACAACCTCTGGAGGCTGTGTGCGCTGTGTAGCTGCCAAAAATAGTCTAGGTGACAGTCAAGGACTTGGGACAGGAGTGCAATTGTTGAGGCCATTACCATTACCTTTACATTGGCGCAGAGGCGTCTCCGACGCTTACAAAATGTGACAAGTTGCGGAATTATTTTTCGCAGAAGATGTTCTTTACCTCGCCAGTGTCTGGCTGCGTGCAGATGAGCCGAGATTGATAAGCAGGCGACGACGACGATGAGGACTACGAACTGCCTTCAGGCTTTAACCCGTGCCATACTCGCAATGTTCCAATCCCACCAAATCCAGTCTCGCGTTTGCGATGCAACTGCGCAGATAATGCGAGCGATTTATGTGGAAGCTTTTGGCCAAAACGAGGGGGAGAAGAGCAAAGAAGAAGTCAGGCAGCAGTTGTTGACAACAGTAGCTGAGGCAGCAATTTAACAGCGATTACAACTGGCAATGGCATTTAAGTGGCCATTGTCAGGTTCGCGATCTGCGACTCCCAGCGACACCCCGATAAGCAGCCGCCTGGCTCCAATTCGCATGTGGGCGATCCTCAGGCAAAGCATTGACTCCTGCTGTGCTACTCGCATTGAGGTGGCAACTGCGATTCGAATAGTTGAAGGTGTGATCTCAGAGGCAGCTAAAAGTGGCGCTTAACATATAATTGATGATGGTTAGGATGATACTCTGCATTGTATTATACTCTATAAAGCATGAAACTCTGCAAATCATTGTACCAGAACGTTCAACAATATTCCCTCACTTAAATAAAACAAAAGCTAGACAGCTCCCTAAGGGGTGCGGTATTATTCGCAATATGTACCAAGTTAATATACTAACAAAAATACTGAAATATACTGAAGGTTATATTTGGTATATCGATATACGATTACAAAAAAAGAAAGATACAGTCGAATGTGTTCGAGTATTCGGTATTATTTTCAAAATATACCAAATTAATGTATTACAAAATACTGAAATATACCGAAGACAATATTTGATATATCGATATATGATTACAAATCAAGTAAGAAAGCCACAGTCGAATGTGCTCGACTATTCGGTATTATTCTCAAAATATACCGAATTAATGTATTACAAAATACTGAAATATATCGAAAACTATATTTGGTATATGGATATATGATTACAAACCAAGTAAGAAAGCTACAGTCGAGTGTGCTTGACTATTCGGTATTATTCTCAAAATATACCAAATTAATGTATTACAAAATACTGAAATATACCGAATACTATATTTGGTATATCTATGTATATATGATTACAAACCAAGAAAGAAAGCTACAGTCGAGTGTGCTCGATTATTCGGTATTATTCTCAACATATACCAAATTAATATACTCAAGAAGTACAAAGATAAACCGAAGGCTTTATTTGGTATATAGATATACTATTACATAACTAAATATTCCATACAGTACAAAATATGCCAGATTGTTAACTAAAACAACTAAAACCCGACTGCAGCATCTGTTTTTTTTCCATATAGAATTATTTCTTTAACAAAAACTCCCCAATTTTCCCCCTGAATTAAAATTAAATTCAACCAAACACTAAAAGCTTTCAATGTAGTCGAAACTAGTTCAAACCACACTCAAAAGCCGCAACAAAATCAGCTTAACAATTATTAGTTACAGACTACTTTAAAGCAAGACTTTATTTGAGTGCAAAACTAATCAAATGCTTGAAAGACAAATAGCAAAAGTAGTTTTCTAGCGTTTGCAAGGCTCAGAGGGCGCCTTAGGTGGAAACACAGTCTTTGACAAGTACGTATTTGGATTACGTTGAGCGGCAACATCATCCGCCCACAACTTGTTCAGATACTTTTCCAACTTGTCCACAATATCCAAGCTATCGGCATCGGAGCAAGTGGTAAACGAGGAACTAGTTTCATCCACAATTGAACTTGAGATGGGATCCGAATGGCAAACATTTGAGGATTCACTGGCGCTGTCATGCACACAATCGATGGGACAATGATGATTCTCCCAATCAACCGAAGGCTCCTCGGCATCCTCATAGCTTGTATCGCCATCATCTTCAGTGGCAACTTTCTTCGATGACTTCTGCGGCTGCTGATCCTCCAAGCGATACCACTTGACCTTGTACGAATCCTGACCACACTCGCCATACAACTCGCCCGTTAACTCATCGATGTTGCACTCACAGATGAGCAGCGGTGAATTGCAGTTGTGGCAACGTGGCAGCTTCAGTTCATGGTTGACAATGGGACGTGGTCGCTTAACCCTCACACCGGGCATTGCCTTGGGCACCTGAAGGCCACAGAGAATGCATTCCTTGGGCAGATCAGCGCAATCCGCGAGCTTGAACTTGTCGCGAACCTTTTCTCCTGGCTTGGGATGTCCGGGTATCTCCTTCTTCGAGCAATTGCGACACGCACAAGTTGGCATCATCAGCGGATTCGAACGGGCGCTCATGCGGTCATATAGACCACGGTAGACGAGATTGATTTGCTTCTCATAGGATTTGTGGGCCCAGAAGAACGCCGTCTTGTAGTTGTCAAAGATCTTGGCTGTCTTATAGGCGGCATGCAACCAGGCGGACTTCTGCTTGTGTATCACCATGGCATCTACAATCGGATTGCTGATCGTCCGATCCGGTTTGCCGTGAAAGAAAGCCTTGAAGGCACGCTTAATAATCGCATACGTGAGCATCGCCTCAACACTTTCCATTTCACACTTGATGCGCAACGCTTGCAACATATCATCCCGATGCAGATGCGTATTCTGAGGCGCCGTCGGTGGACAACGCGTCCGAATCTTTTCGTGGTAGACAAAGGCACGCTTGATGATCGATTTGGCATTGCAGGATTTGTTGGTATTTATGCCACAGATGACCATTATCTGTGCTAAACTCTTGGCAATATCTTCGATGTTCTCCTCAAAAATCTGATGCGGATCGAGCTTCTGCTTGCAGTTGCAACAGCAACGCTCCACTTTAGTGCTGGCAACATTATGTCCATTGTCCATTTTCAAAAAAAAATATGCGCAAATTGTGTTTACTTGATTTTCACATTCAATTTTGTGTCAACAATTTTGTTATAGAACAAAAGGCAACTACTTTATACGAGTACGAGGAGTGAAAACTACATCAATTAAAAGTATTTAATGCCAGTTTTTATCGCATCTGTTCCACTGTGACTCTTGGGCTGGGCTAGTTGGAGACCACCAAGCGGCACCACGGGCAGACCAGAGAACAATCGGCTCGAGCATGGCCTGCAATTATGCTAAATAGATAGCTTTGATAGCTTCATTGGGCAGGGCCATCGGTATAAATAAGAACAAGACAAGCCAAATGGCTCTGTTTGGGATTCTGGGACTGTTGTGTCAGACTAAATTGTTCAAATAAATTAAGTTGTAGCTTTCAAAAAGCAAGAAACGGAAAAAAACAAAATACCCGCGCCGTGACAGACACCAAAGATGCCAGCCAGCCAGCCAGCCACAAATGGGTGTGGGGATTGGGGCAAGCAAACAAGTTGTCCGGACATACAGAGAAATGTATGTATATACATATATATAGAGATAGCTAGAGATAGATAGATATGTGGATGGATGGATAGATCGGGGCCGTTGCCTCACAGAGGCCGCCGTCGCATTGTCATTTGATAAATTATGATATTTGATCAATTGTTGAACAGTCGGGAACTCGGATGGAGACCTCAACGTCGTAGTCGACGTCTGCTGCCTAATGAAATGGCTTTCTACGTGTGCTATGAGCCCCCCTACCCTGCTGCCCCTGCTCCCCCTGCTTGTGAAAGACCCGCATCAAGTTGCCGATTGAACTTTTCTTGTATTTACATTGTAATGGCATCTGGCGAGCAAACACATCTCCAAACAGAACACAGCACAGCTCAGCACAGCCAAGGCGAACCCATTCCAAGCAGCCCCATTCATCTGCATAGCATTGGGCACATAATAGAATTGAGACTCGACGTCGACGACGAAGATGCCTCTTTATTGTGGCTAATAGGCTCTTGTGGCTTTGTTGTTGTGCCGCCGCCGATTGCACACACACACACACACATGCAAAGCATAGCAAGGCAGTTGCATCGTTGTGGACAGCATCGCTTAGGTGCTGCTGCCGCCGCCTTCCCATTGGCATTTCAATATGTGTTTGTGGATGTGGATTAATGAATGGATGACACGCTGGACATGCTTGGTAACGTGTTGCCTTGCTTTGGCTTGGCTTGGCTTTGCCTGTTTACCATTCATATCCATTCATTGTCGGCGCAGTCAACAGGCCTCTAATTATGTGTAAAGGTGTTGTGTGTGTATGTGACTGCTCCACGAACTCTCTACCTCACTCCCTCCCTCACTCACTCCCTACCTGTCTTTTTTTGTACAAGGGTTAATTAGTGTTGTGTTCAGGATTCAATGTCGGCTTATATTGATGTTCATCAATCGATGTTGCTCTCATGTTGCCACAGCTACTGTGTCAGCTACTGATTTCAACATTTTTCTTTGATTACAGGCTTCACTTATGACAAATTGTTTTGTTTACAACGCTCTCTCTCTCACTCTTTCTACCTACATCCAAAATATATGATATAATTATTAATGTGTAGCCAAGAGTTTGCGATAGAGCAGAGAAAGCAATTCAAGTGTCAATAATTAAATTGACACAGGGCAACTTGTGTGTTCACTTTCATTTGATATCTGTCGAATTCAGCTGCTGTCGTTTTTTTTTTTTTTTTTGAGCAAAGTTCAAAGACCCAAATCCACCAACGACGACAGCTGATGCTGAGATGCTGCCACTGCTGTTGTTGTTGTTGTTGTTGCTCCTGTCCTGCGAAGGACCATTTGCACTTTTATTGCCCTCAAAATCGATGCGAGAACGCCTTGAAATATATAAACAATATGTATTGAAAATGAAAGGAGAAGAACGCGCCAAGTCATCATAAAATGCCAATGTAATGAAATAAATTTAACACAACATTTGTTCTCTCGCGCATTGAATGGACAGCTACGTAGCTTCTTCCCTTTACCCTGCCCCTGGCAATCTGTCTCTCTTTCGTGTGTGTCACAACAACGTGAGTGGATGAATGAAGCTGCGAGTTGGTGTTGGTGGAAAAGCAACACAAACCCATAACAATCAAAAGGGGGCACAAATATTTTCAATAATAAATCTATTTGATGGTCTTCTGCCAGCGGCACATTTATCAGGGCGCATCCCAATTTTATGAGGCGGCAAACGCCTCATGGGACATGAAAACCACTTCGGAAGGATGCGTTGACAGCAGGCCAAGTCGTTAAAAATCACAAAATGACGCTCTACACATGATTAATTGTTCAGGCCCGAATGCCAAGAGGGCTTTTTCCAATGTGCTCTGCTGTCTGCTCAAATAACTCCCCAAAAATAAATAAACTAACGAGAGAAGGGAGGGAGAAACAAGTGAAAGTCAGCTGTTGTCACAAACACTTGTCACTTGCCCCAAGCCAGACATATAACTCCAACATTTTATGCATCTTGTTTCATTCTCTTTTTTGTACTCGAGCGTGGACATGTCGGTCATTCAGTTTGTAATTAATTTCTGTTCACTTTTTTTTTTTTGCTTGCCTCTCTGCATCTGTTGCACTTGAACGCACCTACCAAAGAGAGACTGTCACTTGGGGTCAGAGATCTTATGACACCCTCACTTTATCATACATCGCCGTATGCGACACCATCTGTCTGTCGATGTTCTGGTCACTTGTGGTCACTTGCTGCCGCCACAAAAACTAATTGTCCACTTTGTGATCCGTGTCGCTTGATATAAATATCGCATTTAATTGATCTGTCGAAGTGTCGCACGCTTGACCTAAACACTAAAACTGACCTGATCCAACTGAATGAATTACAAAACAAACTCGTAATTTGCAATCCTAATGATCCTCAAAGGTAGACTTAATGAAGCATAGCATTAGAAAGAGATCGCAATTCCTGAAGAGATTCGATATTTAGGAAAATGCGTAGAAAATAATTGACAAAGCCCAGACATATTTATACATAAAAGAAAACATCACAGTTAGTCAAAAATTAAACAAGAAAATACAATAGAGATTTAGCGAACAAATAAGGAATTATACAAACGATTATAATATTTATTCTTTTCCGTCCTAATTGTGCTTTAAGTAAACTAAATTGTCAAGTTTACAAGCAACGATAAATGGAGAATTGTACCAAAAAGGTTATACAAAGACGCTCTCCATCATTCGATATTTAAAAATATTAAAAGTTATATGCATATTTAAATCTAATTTATGAAAACTAATCAAATGCTAAAGAAAATTATAGCTTCCTCCAAGAATATCATTAGAAAAATATCGAAATTCTTGAAAGCAAATAAAAAATACAGCAAAATAGACATAAAACAAGAAATGCAAATAAAATATATAAGCAAATTACATATAGAATTTTCTAAAGAATTAAAAAATAAATAAATGCTAGAAAAAAACAATAAGTAGTATAAATTATTTAATTATTATTAATTTAGGTTAGTTATTCACTTTTCAGAATTGCCAAAAAAAAAAAAGGAATATATGAACGCCACACAATTTTTCGACATAAGTCAAAGTAGAAATATTCCTTTTATAATTTGAAAAGATACATTTAACAACAAAGACTACAAAGTCTTGCTCCAAACAATTGTCTTGCGGCATTTGAATAAAGTAAAATATATCCACACTTAAACAACAACAACGTCTCCCTTATTCAATTTGGAAACTAAGCATCTGTAAATAAATCAACACTCGACAAACGTTAAGAGAAACCCCTTTGTAATTGCTTAATTAAATTGCCACTAAAGTTATAATTTGAGCAGAGCCAGCAGCAAGACAGACTGAAAGGGAAATTGAAAGGAATGCAGGGATTTGGAAGAAAGATGGTGCATCTGCTGTTGGGACCCAACACTAAATCAGATTTGCTGACAGGGCTTGACTAATTTTAACCCGGCCTCAATTCCGGCTGCACTTGAGCAACGTTTGTGCAGCTTGCCACGGTGCATATCTGCTCCTTATATCCTTTCAAGTGGATGCTGCGCGTGCGTCCCAAGTGGACGCGTGCTAATGGGGAGCAAAGGTGCAGCAGAAAGGCAATCTCCATGTCAGGGATCAGCGCAACGGATTTGGAAAAACGAAAAACGAAAAAAGGAAAACTCGCGTGTTAATTTATGCCTTGCATGCGTGTCCTTCTGCGCAGTCTCAGCTGCAGCTTGTCTGCCAAAGGACACGACATATGTACACGGCGACATGCCGACACATGACTTTGTTGACACACACACACACACACACACACTCGCGGGGTCGAGCTGCTGCTCCTGCTGCTGTTGCTTTTAAGGAGTCCTTAGCTGCATCTAAGTGGTATTTATTGGTTTGCCAAGCGGCGGCGACAGTCACGGCTGCCGGAATGCATCCTGCCGCTGTGCTCAAGGATTGAATTACGCGATGGCGACACATTTGTAAACAGGCGAGTGATTTACTCGACTCAACTACCGTTGTAGTAGGAGACATCCACACACGGCGCGCCTTATTTGCAGTGACATTAGGCACAGCAACAATAACAACTACAACAGCAATAATAACAACAGGGGCAAACAGATTGTGTCCTTGCCACACGGTTTGCTTTGTTTGTTCGCCTGTCAGTTCGTACATCACTCAGTCAGTCAGTCAGTCAGTTAGACAGACAGCACGCGGTGTGCAAAGGATCAGCCACCAACTGATTGACAATCTACAAATTTGTGCATTTATCAATGAAAGTTGCCGCTTGTCAAGCAACAACACCGCGACGTCAGTCCAAAAAGGATCTATTCTACATAGTGCAACTTGATGGATCGAGGGATTCATGTTTTTACACGCAACTACGCACCTCGAACATGCCTGTCACAGGGTGTTTAGACATGTTCAAGATTAATGATTAGCCAGTAATTCAATTCAATTACTTTAGTTTAAAAAGTGTTAAGTTGAAAATAATATGAGAAAACAGAGATTCTTCAAAACATAGATTATTAATTAACTTTTAATAAATACTTAGCTAAGGCAAAATAGAATTTAAAATACACACATTGCAATGCAGCCCTGGAATACGCCACAATTATTTCGTTCTAAGCACATACACTAAGCAGAAAAAGTCTGCGTACAAACTTAACGCGCAACTTTGATGTTAAATAAAAATAGTTGTATTGAAGATATTGGCTTCATTTTTTTTTTTAAATTAACAACATATCTATTATGAAAAAATATAACCAGTCTTTCATTTATTTCCATCAGCAACTTTTTTAATTAAAATCAAAAAACAAAAAATACACCAGTTTTCGAATCAGAAAAAGTCTGCGTACAAACTTAAATTAGTTTAAAAAAAAA
Source organism: Drosophila albomicans (assembly GCF_009650485.2). Lineage (NCBI taxonomy): Eukaryota > Metazoa > Arthropoda > Insecta > Diptera > Drosophilidae > Drosophila > Drosophila albomicans. Next base: position 41,843,250 of record NC_047629.2, on the reverse strand, counting down.
GCCATTTATTAATAAAATATTACAAAAATTAGTACGAGGTAGGATAAATAGGAAGGTTTATTTGTGCCAATCAAGCGTTTTGGCATTGATTAAACCAATTTTTGGTGAATTCTGGTGGTATTTCGATCCACTCATCCAAAATTGCTCCCGAGGGAGGAAACCGTTCGTCAAACTGGACCAAAAAGGGAAATCTCAGCGGGAAATTGTCGAATTTGTTTTTAAAACGCATTCTATGATTAAAAAAGTCCAAAAAAATTGGAATCAAACCGGCACAGTTCAATCAAAGCCACATTCTGGTAGGCCTCCAAAGCTGACCGATCGAGAAGAGCGGGAGATTTTGATGTCGGTGAGGCGTAATCCTGGGTCAACTGCCGCAAAAATTGGTCAGGACATAAAGGAGAACTATAAGAAGGATTTACATGATAAAACAATCCGAAAAATTTCCGAAAAATTTCCAAAAAGTAGGACTTTCATGCCTGTGTTGCTCACGCTGCCACCACCGTACTTAACTGCTGGCGCAAGGTTATGCACATCAAGGGCTGTGCCAGGTTTGCGCCACTCAAATTTTCGCCCTTTTATGTCAAATTGCTCCAATAATTGAAAATAACTTTGTTCCAAAAGGCTAAAGGCTATTGGATGTATTTTTTGTAAAATCAAAGCGCTTCGCTTTACTGACGGGTGATATGAGAATCTTCTTCCGCGCAACACTGGCATGAAAGTCCTACTTTTTGGAAATTTTTCGGATTGTTTTATCATGTAAATCCTTCTTATAGTTCTCCTTTATGTCCTGACCAATTTTTGCGGCAGTTGACCCAGGATTACGCCTCACCGACATCAAAATCTCCCGCTCTTCTCGATCGGTCAGCTTTGGAGGCCTACCAGAATGTGGCTTTGATTGAACTGTGCCGGTTTGATTCCAATTTTTTTGGACTTTTTTAATCATAGAATGCGTTTTAAAAACAATTTCGACAATTTCCCGCTGAGATTTCCCTTTTGGTCCAGTTTGACGAACGGTTTCCTCCCTCGGGAGCAATTTTGGATGAGTGGATCGAAATACCACCAGAATTCACCAAAAAATTGGTTTAATCAATGCCAAAACGCTTGATTGGCACAATAAACCTTCCTATTTATCCTACCTCGTACTAATTTTGTAATATTTTATTAATAAATGGCTTTTTTTTTAAACTAATTTAAGTTTGTACGCAGACTTTTTCTGATTCGAAAACTGGTGTATTTTTTGTTTTTTGATTTTAATTAAAAAAGTTGCTGATGGAAATAAATGAAGACTGGTTATATTTTTTCATAATAGATATGTTGTTAATTTAAAAAAAAATGAAGCCAATATCTTCAATACAACTATTTTTATTTAACATCAAAGTTGCGCGTTAAGTTTGTACGCAGACTTTTTCTGCTTAGTGTATATTGCAATGTAGCCCTGGAATACGCCAAAATAATCTATTTCAAAGCACATACCTTGTGATGCAGCCCTGGATTGCGCCAAAAATATTCCTTGAAGTGAGCAACGACTTTCAACAGGTGTTTTGCAGAAAGATGTATAAATAAATATATACATACGTAATATTTTGTATATTATTTTACACGCACTCACATGCGTGAGCATACAAACTCACTAACATATCACAACACAATAAAAAAAACAAGAGCACCGAAAAAAAATACACTTACGAAACGGAGACTCCGCTGACCGCCCGTTGAGCCAACAGCAATAATAAGCAACGCGCGGGTCCGCGGCGATTGACAAACACTACAAAAACACTTTTTACACAATTGAAGCGCCAACAGCTTGAACAGATTTTTTTAACACTTTGGAGATTTTGCACAACTCTTGAAACTTTAATGCACAAATTTAATCTTATACAACGAAATTTGCAAACCGTTTTCAACGCGTCTCTACAATCGTTTTTTATTTGCATATTTATCGCAATTAGTGCTCATCGAATATCGATAATCCATTTTTGGCAGTTATAATTTGGCACGGCATGATATCGATAGTTGCCAATTGCTCAGCTTAATGCAAGCAGATTGACAACAATCACACGAATTTGCAGTTCGATTGCTTAATAAATTTATTTTGATTGAACTGGAAGTAGTAAATGTTTATCATTTTTTGCAAACAATGCTATTTTTATTGCCTTTTAAGCTATTTTCTATGGAGTCAGCAAAATAACTCGCCATTGTTGGGAATTGGCAACTTGCCAAAAAAAATAGTAGTTGGCAACGCCGCACGCGTTTTGCACGCGTTATAAAACGGCAGCATACGAAATTTCCCTGCATTTTTTAAGCCAAAAAATAACCGAGAGCAATAAATTGTTGTTAATAACAGTTGCAACCTCCCCCACGTTGGCTGCAGGCAACTGGCAATAAATATGCTCAAATGAGTTGACAGTTGGCAGAGCCAAAAAAATAAAGAGGAGAAGAGCGGAGAAGAAGCAGAGGAAACCCTTCTTAAAGTGAAAACGAAATGTGAACTCCCAAATAGTTGCAGTTGCGCATTGTGTGTAATACAATTTGTGGCCAGAAATTTGATATGAATCAAGTGCCACGTGTCGTTGCAAAATTTCGGTACATTTCGACTGTGTGGAGAAGGGGTAAGGCAACCCTACAGAGTTGCCCCTTCTGCAGGACGACAGATGCGCGTGTGTCAGAAAATGCTGTTACACTTTTGGCTTGAAACTCGGCCAAGAAACTAATCGAGGCGAAGCGAGCAACGTTTATCGCACAAAACGATCGAAAGGCAGCAGCAAGCCAAGAAGAATAAGAAGACGAAGGCGGAGGCGTGTGTCGGAGGCGGCAACGCATCTTGTTAAACCGCAACCGCAGCCTTGTTGTCGTTGTTGCTGCTGCTGCTGATTCGAATCGCATCGCATCAGCACATCTGTGCCGCTGGCAGTCAGCCAAGTGGCCAACTCTGTTCCCGTTGCCCCGAGAGAGGGCGTGAAATACAATTGTGGCAGGACTCGCTTGCGTCTAGCGGTCTTTAGCCCGTTACGCGAAATTGATGATGAGGGAGCGAGAGAGAGAGAGAAAAAGATCTGGTCTGATCTGTAGATGGGCCAATTTAGATTGCAGATGTTGCCGTGGCTAACGACCTGCTGTCGTTGCTGCTCCCGCAGCTGTGATGGAAATCTGAACCTCCTTGGAGCTGCTCCTTCATTCACAACCGCTGGATCCACATTTTTGTGGATGGGACGCTGCTCTAGTTTTATGGCCCAGTTTATGACGTCAGGCGGCAGAGAGAAACACTTGAACGTCTTCGTAATGCGACACCCAAGCCGGACACTTGGCATGTGCCAAGGAAATGGACTTGGACATCAATATGGGTTACCTAAAACCAAAAAACAGAAGTGCCACGACGGCGTCCACTTGAATTACTTCCCAAATTGCCAAATGCCGAATATTGCTTGCACCTTGATCCTGCTGGTAATGGGGGTCGAGGGTCGACGAGCGGGTGTCAAAGGACGTGTTAGCTCGTGTGCTTCGTGCACATCCTTTGACAGCCTTTTTTGAGCGAGGTTCATTGCGAGTCAATTTGTCAGCACCCGGCGACGACGACGAGCATTCGAATTGAAATTGAAAATTTCGTTGAATGCAACATGGAAATTCGATACATTTTCGGTCGGAGGCAGCTGCCTCTGCTGCAATCTCCCTCCACCGTGCAACATTTGATTGAATGCAGGGTGACGGCTTCTCTGCTTCTGCTGCTGCTTCTGCAACTGCATCCGCATATTATGCAACCTTTTCACAAAAAGCAGACGTTAGCTTTCAGCTGCAAATGGCTGCTGTGGAAATGGCATTGACAATCGTCATACAAAGGTCATAATGCCCCGGAATGCCGCAAGGGATGCCTTCGATATCCCATCATCAGTTTCTATGTATTTGTGATTCAAATATAGTTTTGAAAATATTTCTGTAATACGCTTGACACAAGCAGCATCATGTCTGCATTGCAATTCGATTCCATTCAAAGTTTGAAAATTGAAAGCCCAAAAAGGATTAACAAACTGGTTATGACATCGATAAGATTGAAAATTGAAAGTTCTGTAGGGTTTATAAATGCAATCACAAATTGCAATATAACGGAGGGATGTGACTAGAAATTTCCGAAATTTGTTTTTAAATATCTTTAATACAGAGAGTTTAAAAGCATTTTTTGATGAAATGTCAAATTTTAAATTTAGTGATCTACGAATTGTCAAATGTTTATAGTGAATAAAAATACTCTTCATATATAGTATGTGAAATGTTTTTCGAAATAAGCAATAGAAAAAGTATACAAAACTATTTCATACCCAAAGTAATAAATTATTCTTATTTTAGAATATTGTCAAAATTACATTTCTCACCGATTTGTATTGTAATTTTTATTTTTAAATAAAAGTAAAAACATTTATAAATATAACAAATAAGTTAGTAAAACATCGAGATTTTAAAAATATAAGTATTGCATTTATTATGATAAGAAATTGTAGAATATTGCAATAAGTATAATTCCATGTGTATAATATGTATTGGTATTATAGTTCGATTTTGGATGCTTTAATGGAGCTGAAAGGAATTGAAAGAACCAAATTAATATAAAGATAATGAAAAACTATTGCCAAATAGCGAACAAACAATAGAATTGTAATTATTGCTTCTGATATTGAATTGCACAGTTTGTTAAACAGAACCGAACTTCGAGTGCTGTTTAATAGACTAGATGGAAGTTGTTAATTGTCTCAAATTATATCATTCATTGCATAACAATTAGAAATGTAACCAAATTTCCAAATATTAACGACGACTGCCAACTCTGAGGGAAATCTCCAGAGAGTTGCGATAGGAAAACAACGGTTGCCATTCATCCGAACGACTTGGCAACGGAGCTTGCTCAATGAATTTCATGGACTCCAACACATCGCGAATATCCTGATCGAGCAATTGTGGCACAAACTGTTGCACGACACTCAGATACAATAGATCCTTGGGAGCAGCCGATGGATCGTCGGGAGTTATTTCTACAGCAAATCTGATCCCAGCACGATGTAAAATGGCCACACCTGAACGCACTTCCAGTGGCTTAATGTAGAACAACTCGGCCAACAATTTGGCCAGTTTTAGCAGCTTGTTGAAATCCGGTGAAGCAGCAGCTTGAAATGCATTCGGATAGTTGGTCCTGATGCGCCTGTAGACCAGCAGACAGGTGTGCATCACAGTCATGCCAAAGTTCGTGGGGTTCATGGACAGACTGCGCTCCATGGTGGCACGCATAATATCCCCAAAAACGGGATGATACTGAAAAATAAGAATTAAGGTTAGTTGCTATTTGTATGATACGAATTTAAACCGACTGAAAATTTAACAATATGTACAAAATAAGTTGAATCTTAGATGTTTGATCTACATTCCCCGACTCACCTGTTCGTAGTATTGATAGACAACGCAGGCGCGCATCATGGGCATCACATTATGGAAGACCAGCTTGAGGTAGCTGACCAGCACACGCCGCTTGCTCTGCAGCACATCAAACTGATGCGGTTCGAGCAACTCGGCAACAGATCCCTCAACAGTCCCATCAAAGACATAACGCTCCAAGAAGGTTTCCAATTGTTCGTGGTCGGTGCGCTTGGATTTGTATTCCAAGGCCTGAATGGATCCATTACTGCTCTTGCGCAAATGATCCGCGAATAACACAAACAGATCGCAGAGGTAAACAAAGGCCTAAAGAAGAAAGTTTGTATAGTATTAAAAATATGAATGTATAGTATTAAAGTATGCTGTATAGATAATATACAAGAATAATCTGCTAAACTTACCTCACCTAGTTGAGAAAGTTTATATAGTGTGAAAAGTATATATTGTATGTATGTATAGTATACTATATATATAGTATTAAATAAAAATCTCAACTAAACTTATGTCATTTACCTAGACGAGAAAGTTTATATAGTATCATATGTATAGTAATAAAGAATAATCTCTGCTAAACTTACATCACAGGCCACATCAGTAAATAATGATTCTGCTTTGATGATCGCAAAGTTGATACTGAAGAATTTCTTCAAACGATTGCTTAGCGTGTAGCACTCATCAGCAACATCCTTGTTCTGATTGGCCAAGTCCTGCACTCGCTTCAGATCCCAAGAGAGCGCCACATAAACGATGGACAAATAGTGCGTCAATGCTTCAGTTGGTGGCGAAGCAACGCTGGAATTCGCAGACGCCTGCTGCAGAATGGCCAACAAATTGTCGCTTAGCTGCCACTTGTCCAGATCGAAGCAGGCATAGAATGCCGAAAGCAAACGCAGTGTCATCAGCAGACGTTTAGTAGAACTCTCTGATATATAAGCCAGCCAAGCGTTGGCTGCAATCTTGTAGTTGGTCACAACATTGTTGAGCAGCGTCTCGAGGAAATCACACGGCACCAACTGCTGCTCATTGAGACGCTCCAGCGTCTTGGCCCCCATCTGCAGCACCAGCAGCTGCTCCTGTTCGAACAGCAAGTCCTTGAACTGCTCCAGCATATCCGTCAACTGTGAATGCCCCAACGTCATATACTGCGGCAACTCGAACAGATTGCGCAGATCCTGACTGCAGTTGCGATACTTGTGCAGCAGTGTCGCTAAGTGCGGCAAGATGATAGTGCCTGCCTGATCCTTGGCATATGGATGCGGTTGACGCACCAATTCGCACGTGTATCGACCCACGGGTATCTCGCCGGTCACCGCCTGCTTCACAGCATGTGTGAGTATATCGATGAGCACCGTGGACTGGCGAGCACTCAACGTCGCGTCGTCCAGCAGCATGGACACCATGCTCTGCCAAGCCAACACCACGTTGATGTGACCATAGAAAGCATCAACGAGATAAGCAGTGTGATCGTGTTGTTGAAACTCCAGAAAGACCTCGATCAGCACCAGAATGCGTTCCTTGTCAGACGAGGCGTGTTTATAGCGCAGCGCAACCAATTCGGCTGCCGCTTGTGCCACACCACGATGGGCGGCAAAGATGAGCTGCTCGAGCACGTGTTGCATGGACACGTCCAGTATGTGTGGCACCACGCGATAGTAGGTGATCAGCAGGCGCACTGACATCTGAGCTAACTCACTCTCGCTGCTCAAACAAAGTCCCAGCAGCGTGACACGATGGTTGATGCCCTGCTCCAAGCAAAAGGCTTGCAGCTTTGGATTGTGAAAGAGTTTGAGCAGCGCTTTGAGGCTTGCTTCACACACCTTGGGGCAGCTGTCCTTCAGCGCATCATAGATGTGTTGCAAGTGCCGCAAGTCCACAAAACAGTGGGGATACATTTGCAACCAGCTGCCGCACTCGGCAATGCACAGATAACGTATGTCATCGACCACGTCGCTGGAACGTGGCAAAAACACATTGGCGAACATTTGCAGCCAAATCTCTTTAAGCTGCGGCTGCTCCCAGGTCACCAGACTATTTAGTATGGTCATCATCTTGAGAGCTAAGCAATACAAACAAATAAGAAAGCTAAAGTCGAGTGTGCTCGACTGTGAGATACCCGCTATCCATTTTGAATAGGAGCAAAACAGTGCAGTATTGTTCTGTTGAATATACATAATATGCATAAAATTCATATATCAATATACCGAGGGCTACATTTGATATATAATAATAAAGTACTACATTTAAAATTTGAGTTCAAAATAACCAGATTGTTAGCCAAGGCAACGAAGTCTCTCTTTTTTTTTAATAATTTGTACATTTTTCATCTGATCGCATCCAAATTATCAGGAATTATTAATGTATGTACCCACAATCCCCGTACTAGCTTTAAAATTACTCTTGTCATGCGATATTTCGGGATAGAAGTAAGCGTGACAAAAGTTGGAAACAAACTTGATCTGTGTGCAAACATAACAAGCGCTGCGGAAAAAAATTAAATCTCTATCTCTTAAAGTCTCTGAGATTTAGGTGTTCATACGAACGAACAGACGGACTTGGCTATGTATTTTCAGCTGTTGACGCTGATCAAGAATATCTATACTTTATGGACTCATTCTGCGTGTTACATTCATTTCATGGAGACACAAAGTTATAATATTCTTCTACCCTATGGGTAGCGGGTATTAAAATAAATACTACTTAAGGATAATCAAAACTTACCTATCAAAGTGCTTGTGTGGCGAAAGGGACGCACCTTCGAATCGGAGCAGACCATGAGAAAGCCGGCAAAAGACTTTAGAAAGCATTTATCGGAAATGATCGAAGTTGTCTGCAGCATGCTCAACAATAGCTGCACAAAATTGCAAATCTCCTCTACATAAATATCCGCCGATTTCATAATCAAAGGATAAGCGTGGCTTTTCTAAAGATCAAATATTATAGATTAAGTATACGTAGATATGCTAGAAAGATATTTTTCTTTAACGTACATTGCCAAAGTGCGCTGTAGCCATAATCAGAATGTCCATATTATCGAAGGGGAACTTTAGATTGCTGGGCAATAGATATTGACTGCCGCTGGCTTCCAGGACAAATTGCAGCAGCTGAATCAAAGCCGCCTTAGCATCCGAGCTATAAAGCTTAATCCAGCTCTCGCAAATGTGCTAAAGATAATCTCTTAAAATTTGGAAAATTTCTCAATTTGCTTAAATTTCTCACCTTGGTCTTCAATTTCTTATTGCGCACACGCTTCAGCAAAGTATTATCACGTGGATTGTTGGGACTGCTGTATGGGAAGTTTCTAGGTTGTGGAGAACACAACTCCATATCGTCTTCATCATCATCTAAAGTTTCTTCATTTTCCTTATTCTCATCGCAACTATTAAAATTTTAGTCACTTCAAAATTAATGTCGTAAACTTTCAATTCGATTACCTGGAACGTGAAAGCAATTCAGCTAACTCCATCTCTTCAACTTCATTCCATTCGGTTTCTTTACTATTTGAGCTCATTTTATTAGATTCGCAAATAAACTATTTTTAAAAGAAAATGTTTGAAAACTCAGTCTCCTGATTTTTTTTTTTTTTTTGTGAAAGTAAAAGAAAAAGACTCGAGTCATTCTAAAGAAGTCAGGGAAAATCCGACGTTGATCAACACTACGAAGGGTTGCATTTACAGCGCTGCCAATCTAAGCGAAATAACGCTTATCCAGGGATGCGTAATCAAGATGAAAGCATCTAAAAAGCTTTAATATATTTTTAATTAATGTAACAAGTAAATTAATTACATACTAAACTAGTAAGAGTTGCATTCAAAATCGTAAAATTAGAACTGTATTCAGCCTATTTTGTCTTATCAATCAAGATGAAAGCATCTAATAAGTTTATTAATATATTTTTTATTAATGTAAGAAGTAAATGAATTATGTACTAAACTAGTAAGAGTTGCATTCAAGATCGTAAAATTAGAACTGTATTCAGCCTATTTTGTCTTATTTGCTTTTATACACTCAATTCAACGGCAACATTTGGCACATTTCGGAAGAAGTTGGTCTCTTTTTTTAACAAAAATCTGACCATCGAACAAAAATCGAACGAAACGAACTTTTTTTTAACCATTTAAAATTGTTTTAATTATAACTGACGCTCTACAAAAAATTGTAATCCTAACAACAAACAGAGAAAAAATCAATGTATTTTCTTTTTTAAAGGCTACTACCCTTAACCCTTGTCCACGAATGAGAGTTTCCACTATAATTAGTTATACCAATTACAATTAACTTTAATCATTTTATATCCATTAGTATAACCGATCTGCAGCAAGGTCTTGTTCCTTGAAATTCAATTGTTGACCTTTTAGACAAATAGCTAGATTTCACCGTTGTGGCAAACCGACATGGTAAACAAGCTGGCGTGGACGTGATCGGTGTTGCGGTGTTGATAGTTCAATCCAGAGGCCAATTACGTGGTCAGTGCCATTCCCACAGGTCGTCGAAGAAGTATTTCGAAAACTCACAAAAATCTGAAATCCGGAGTCAGGTAGCTTGCACACGGACGGAGAAGAATAACAAACAATTAGGCAGGTCGCTGCCTCCGCGCTGTGCTCCCACAATGATACACAAACAAAGCGCAAATTGGGCAGCCACTTGTCGGTAAGAGAGAGAGAGAGTGTGTGAGAGGGAGTGAGATCTGAGAGAATGCCGCCGCTAGCGAGGTCGAGGCTCGAGGCTAACAAGGACCAAATAATCGGCCTCTGCTCCCAAAAAGCGAAACACAAATATTGACGTTGCTTATCGCACGCGATCTTCGAACAAAACCAAAACCAAAATAAAAAAAAGAACCACCGCCAATGAGGAGATCAGAGTGCCGCCACCGACATTGCCATCATTGCCGTCAAACAATCAAACCGCCAGCAGAGAGAGCAGCCACCGATCGACTGATTGACTGACTGACTGACCACTTGAATGACTTGGCAACTTTGATGTCGAATTATTTCAATCTGCGCTGATGACGCGGCTCATTCCGCGATGATAAAAAGCTGGCGATAACAATATTTTGGGCATTCCTGGAATTTAACACGACCTGCCTCGCCCCCGCCAACAGCCTTCGCCCTCGTGCTAAACACACACACACATACTCACACAACAAAACAAATTGGCGCACGCAGACGGCAGCTGCCAATTCGACAGCTCCTGTGATTGAAAGATCAATCGAGTGTGGCCGAGAGATCGATTCAGCTTCACCTTCAGCTTCAGCTGCTGCCTCCTCCGTAATTGGACGCGACTTCAGTCTGCAGTCCACACAGACACACGTCCAGTTTTTGCTGACCACGATCTCATATTCAAAATGCTCAATATTCAATTGAATATTTGCCAAACGAAATCTGACCTTTTGCCATCGGTTCGCTCGCCTTTTGTTGCACTGAGAATTAGCCAGCTGCCGTCGTGTGGCGCTCATATTTGCACACGTGGATTGTAGAAATGCAGATGAACCTCGCCTTGGTAATTGCAGCCTGTCCAGCAGCAATAACAGTGGCAGCTGTATGATTGACATGTGACGTCTATGTCTCAGTTTTCCTTGGCCTTGTCCTCTTTCAGTTCTGTATGAACAATGGGCTCTGAATATCGTCCTTGGTGCTGCTTAATTGACAGGCAACTTGGGGCTTCCAACTTTGCTGCAATGTTGCTTGAATTACGCGCAACTTTCAATTCAATTTTCTTGCAACAATAAATAAAAGGCCGTGAGAAGAGAGACTAGCGGGAGGAGAAGAGACTGCGAGTGGAACCGCAAGAAATCAAGGCAAAAGTTAAGAATGAAAGGATAAAGTTTGTTGTTTGGCCTGGCCAAAGGCTCTTGCGGAAGTTATGTGGAAATGTGGCCTCGAGCCACCAACAACAATGTTTCTCGTTTCATTCCTTCGTCTTTGTCTCGCAATGCCTTGGCTCAGCAATATGCATGGGTGACTATAAACGAACAGCCAAATGAGATAATTTGTTTTCCAACATTGCTGATGGCCCTCTGTGAGTGGGTGTGAGCGGGGGGGATGGAGAAGAAAAGGGCCCATAAAGGGTTTACGTTAAGCAGTTAGTTGAAGTTGACTTCATTTCTATTGCTTAACTTGGCGAAAAGTTCTTTCAGCAACTGCGCAAGAAATGTTCATTAAGGTCATTGCACTTACACAACTCTGTTTCAAGATGGAATAACAATTTATGTGGGGAGAGTGTGAGAGAGTTTTATGGTAGTACAATATTTGTCGGTTTATTGTCGAAGTAGACACATATGTGATTGACTCTGGAGACAAATAAGTTCATAAAGACAGCAATTAACGAATTCGTTTATTGATATGTTACAGTGTGCTGCTTAGCTAGAAATTCGACATAGATTTTTGACAACGTCTAAGTTAAAAAATGTTAAATCTTCTTTACATGACTTATTTTTGTAAAAGGTTTTTTTTGCAAAAAAAAAAAGAATTTCCATTAAAATAAATGGTAGAAAAGTTTACTTGTAAAATCGATTCTCCTTATACTAGATTCCATTATTGTACAATTTATTTAATTAACCACAAAATAATAATAAAAGCAAAACAGTGCGACATTATTCTTAAAAATACATCAAATTAATATACTAAAATATACTGAATTCCATACATGGTATATTAATACTATATACTATTAGATCCACAATATAGATTATAGAGTACAAAATATATCAGATTGCCAACAATCGCAATATTAAGGTAAAAATTGTAATATAAGGAAAATAAATTTATTTGAATTTTATATTACCTCACAGCAGAGGTTTACAATAAGATTATGTTATTTAATCTTTTATTATTTTCCAGTTAGCTGGCGATTCACAAATTGAGTTAACCTTGCCTTTAATTTACTTTAAACACATCAGCTTTAAACTTTTCCTTTTTAAATTTTCTATTCAAAAAATAAATGCACAAAAAATACATTTGTATGTAGAAATCTCATGTTAGTCAAAGCCATAGCATGCTCCAGCTGTTTCATTCCCTCAGTTGTCACATTGTCGATTGTCAATTGCCCCCGTTCCAAGGCTACCTACGGCAATTACCCAAAATATTGTAACCAAGGTAATGGCCCGAATAGCAAATGGTGGGGTACACCATAGAAGAGGGGGAAGGGGGGCGTGGGGGGCAACAAACATGAAAATCAACTTGCCATGTCCAGCCATGTCCTATTTGGGTCAAATGTAGCAGCAAGAAAACAAACAAACAAATGATTATGACAACGACAACCAAGTCCAGCAATAAGTTAACACTTGGCTAACCTGCCCGATGGTTACCCGATGGTGTCCAATTGCAGTTACAAGTTACTCAGCTGTGTGTAGTTGTTGTATACAAAAATAAAGTACATAACATAGCTACATATGTATGTATGTTGCAGGCGGCGGGGGCGTTGCATAATTAATCAAAGCGGCACGCGGCACGGTGGGCGCCACAAAGCGAGCCGCCAACTCCCTCTAACCCAATCCCAATTCCCGCTAAATGGTGGAGCGAGGGATCGGAACAGAGGGGAAGCGAGTTCGCTGCATACAAATGATGCAAGCAAAACGCCTTCTTCCGCATTTAATGACAACATCTATGGAGCATAGAGCAGCAGCAGCGACAGCGGATGTGGATATGCATGTGGACAGCCCGCACACTCAATCAGCCAGCCAGTCAGTCAGTCAGTTAGCCACGTGTGGGTGCTGCCAGGAAGCCAACCAGCCAGCCAGCCAGCTAGTGAGCCAAACCAGTTAACGGGTCTAGAGCTCCATTCATGAATTGGCAATGGCGACGACGTCGGAGTCGTGGATCATTGATGAGTCACTGCTGCGTCTGCAACACAATTAGTAGTAGGACGCGATGGCTTCAGTTTCAGCTTCAGCTTGGGTTTTGCTTTTGGTCTTGGTCTTGGTGGCTGCAATTGTGGTTTCGACTTAGCTGAAAGTTGCCTGCCACAACTGCCTGCTAATTGACACACCTCTACGAAGAGGCACTGTGGTTGCTGTAATACAAAAAAGAAAAAGAAAATTTTTATTAAACAATTGAGTTATTAAATAATATTTGTAAATAAAAGATGTGTTATAAAGATAATCATTTTAAAAATTTATGAAGAATCATGAAGCATATTGACCTCAAAGTTCAAAAGCTGAAGAACTCTCTTTAAAATGATTCCGCCACTCGAAAAAATTTGAATAAAATGCGTAAATTTGAAGATCGAGTAGAGTTTATGATAATGCAGTATTTTTGACTACTGAAAATCTCGATCAGATAAAAATTGTAGAATTTTGTATGGAAAAAAGGCAACTGCTATCGGGAATGCTGCTTTGGTTGAATATGTGGTAGATCCTGAACTCTATGGTATATTTTTAACGTAATGGTCTATCGTTATACCAAATATTGATATTTGTCGGAATATTAATTTTATATTATATAGTTTGCGAAAAATACCGCACAATTTTGCCTTTAATGAGAATGAATAGCCAGTATCGATATACCAAATAAATATATTTTAGTATTTTTTGAGAATGAATACTCAATACTCAACTGTCGCTTTCTTATTTGTTAATATTATTATGAACATATATTAATAACTTAGCTAATATATTTTATCTGAAGGCTTGAGTTGCTTTAGATATATATTTTATTAGAATTTAATGCTAAGCTACAATTGTACAGAACATTGCCGTTTCAGGAGAATCAATATTATATGTAGTTAATAAACTTAGTTTCCATTTTTTAAAGCTAAGAATCTGAAAACAAAAGTTAAACATTTGCAGCAACTTGCGCCACTGTGCTGCTCTCCTGTTGGTGACGTTAGCTGCAACATCACGTGCGCAAAAGCTGCAGGCGCACACTCGACTGTGGATGGATGATTCATCCATCCAGTCGATTGCCAGACCGGCCTCAACATGTGCCAAAAGCCGCCCAACCCGCACACATCTCTCTCTCTCTCTCTTGGTTTCTGGTGCTGAATCCAGCCATCGCCTTTTATGAATGAAAACGATCCACACACACACATTTGTGTCTGCAAGCTTGAGGCGCGACTCCAGACGCAGCTACCACTTCCCTCCGATGTCTCCTCGCAGTTCTCCTCCCCATGCTCCTCTGCCCACATCATTCAATGTTTCTATTCGCGTTGATGTTGTTGTTGTTGTTGTGGTGGCGGTCGTCGTCGTTGTCTACAACTTTTGCCTTTATAGTAAATCGTGTTTTGCATGCGCGAGTAGGTTGAAAATTTTGCCCTCCTCCTCCTGCTCCGCCTTCGGCTCGTTTCCCCCCCTTGCAGCACGCCTTGTGACACATGGTAGAGGAGTTGTGACTGAAAATGGATTTGAAATTTCATTCATAAAAAGAAAAAATGTTGCCAGTCGTTTGGCGAGTTTTGTACTTTGAAACCAGACAAGTCTTGGTCTCTTGCTCTTGCTCATAGAACTACTCGAGTGTCTGCCTTGGCTGCCTGGCTGCATTACGACACGTTCCTCAGATTTCTGTTTAAATGGCCAAAAAGGTTTTCGGCACGTTAATTGGGAGATATTAGAGAAAAAGTATTTCAACAGCACAAGGGAATCAAGTGTGTGTGTGTTGAAAGTGAAGCTTAATATTGCTAAAGTTAGTACAGAATTTCTAAATTGTTTGGAAAAAGTGAAGAAATAATGAAATGGGACGAGATTCATTGTGAAGAACTGTTTTGATCATGTTTTTATAATATTTGTTTACACCTTTTGCAGAGATTTCTTTATTTACAGAGGCTCTATAGGCAAATAAATAAAATTAATTAAAAATGTTAAAATTGAAAGCAAAAAACTTTTTGTTATTTCCAACATACACATACTCGTACATATCTGCTGAGTTTTGCAGTTTAATATATTTTTTTATAAAATAAGTTAATATTAGAGACTTAATATTATTAAAGATATAGAAAATTGTATGAACTTATATTTAATTTTTCCCATTTTACTTCCTTACACATTCTCTTAGAGTCTTGTGTAAATGAAATATATAAACTCTTAAGTGTAAATATTAAAATTGAAGGTAAGCAACTTTCTGCAAATATATTTTATACTTAGCTCAAAAATTTGCCCTTAATTTATTAATAATATTAAGATATAAAAAATTGAGTGTATGTGTATAATTAATATTTAATTTCTTCCCATTTTTCTTATTTCTTTCTTTTAGAGAATTGTGTAATTTAAATATAGACTCTTTTTGTTAAGTTACTGTTGTATAATTTTTCCTTGTATTTCATATTAAAACAATTTTCATAACTTAAAGTTAAAACATTCACTCTTAAATTGAATTAAATACGAGTATATAGAACATTTAATGTGTTCTAATATTTAATATTTTATTTATTGAATTAGTTTAATTGTGTTAAATAGCAAACAATCTCTACAACTCCATCGTAGCGTTTTATTTGAATCCTTTGAATTAATTATGCCATAACAACTTATTTAAAACAATTTATTCAAACATCGATTTGCATACAATTAGAATGAATGAATTAATAATTTATATGATTTAGTTGTGAGTCTGTGAAATACATATGCGAATGCTTGTTGATTCAAACTCAATACATGAATATTTATGCGACTTTATTCAGATGGCACTCAAGCAACTAATGTGTACTAAAATCACTGCAAAGCTCAGAGACTAAATATCAAATGTGACAAAGCTAAAAGTGAGACAGATTTCATGCATATGATTTGAGCTTGCATTCGTGTTGTTGCAGTTGCAGGGTGGCACGGTGTGGCATGGTGGCATGTGTGGCACGGTGGCATGGTAGCTACCTAATCGGTTTAAGTGCTAACGAAATCTGGAGCAGTAAGTTTTCGGCTGCTTGGTTTCCCCTCAAATCTCTTTCGATCGCACAAAACTCGCAATAAAGAAAACATAATTCCCAAAAATTGGAAGCGTGTGTAGCACACACACACTAACACACACACATGCAGTTGCAGTCAGTGTATGGGTGACCCCACATGAAGGTTGTCAACACTTGACGGCAGCTGATTCTCTGGAACTTGTTGTCGCTAACACATTGCGCCCACCAAAAAAAAAAAAGAGAGAGAGTAAAGAACAGGGGGAAAAAAACTGCATGGTAGCAAGAACCGTTGGTAGCGCCGGTCAAGAGGGAAGACGTCGACTCTCTTCTATGGATCTGGTTAATGATTGTTTATGACTTGGTCAGCGAGTCCATTTCTCAGGCTCATAACTTCGCTTGTGACAATTTTAGTTGAATTTCTCTGTTGCTGTTGTTGTAGGGACAAGATTGATTGCAAGTGAAATGGGGGAAGGAGACAAGACAAGACAAGACAAGGCAGGGCAAGGCAAGGCAAGAAAAAAAGTGTTAAGCCGCCACGGTGCACGGTCCACGGTGGTCCACAATAAATCGGAGCTAACGTGGCCAAAAACATGACGGCACTTTTAATGTCTTTATTTATATACAAAAAACAAAATCAAGCCGATAAGCAGACGACGCTGGACGCTGGAAAACGAGACCTTAATTGAAACACAGCATCTGGTCAAGACACCAACTGACCAAGAGACCAAGAGACCGACCGACTGTTGTTGGAAGTTGTCACGACAGCGGTAAAGGCGGCGGCGGCTGCCATTAAGGCGATAAAATGCAACGCAGTCACACACACAGAAGAGCGTGTGCACTTTATGGTAAACCTTGGAAGGCAGGAGAGACGCTGCTAACTGGGCTTAATCGGCGCGTTGCGTGCGACACTTGGAGTTGGAGCTTGCAACGCACGCGGTGCCTCATTAATAAGGGTTTAGGACTTTGGGGCTCGTCGGTCACTGATCGCTGTGAATAAATTAGATGGACAACGGCGCGGTGGTCTGCAACTCCAACTCTCCAACTCTCCACTCTCTGATCATTATGGGCCTTTGTGTTCGGTGTTCGGTGCGGCTTGTTAGCTCTATCGTTGCGTTTGCGTTTGCGTTCTTCAGACTGCTCTCTCAATTTGGCTGCGCAGTCTGTATCTTTGATGTCTTCTTATTTTCGGGTTATCATTTTTTATTCGGTTATTAAGCGTGTGTGTGCCGATGGCAGACCACCAGCATGGCATGGTCCAGACCTGCTTTTGCTTTTTTTCTTCTCAGTTTTTTTTTGTTTTCTTGGCTGTGTCTTCTTAGCCATAACAGATGTGTGAAGCGCGCTCGTTGTCGCTGACCAACAGCGCTGAATTCTTAACAGGATTTTGTGTGATAAACATGGACAGCTGGTGTCATATGTGTGTGTGTGTGTGTGTGCATGAGCAGAGCAAAGAGAAAGAGTTTCATCTCAACACTTGCACAATTGTTTTTCAGAGGCTATTCCACGATAATCATCATCATCACATCGGCTCATCAGCAAAACACTGAGAACACTTTGAAGCCGAGCGCTGCTTAGTTGAATTTTAACTGACAAAAGTATTAAATATCCATATCCGCCCATCGAACAATCGAATTCAGTTAATGCACATTGAGTTTTCTCCGCATTTTTCCGCCTTACTGTGCTTCCTGTGAGCCTTTCTGCCAAAAACACAAAAAAAAGAAAGGAAGATAGGAAGGAAAAAATCTAAGCGACTGAACACAATGCCAAAAGAGTTATTAAAAAATATCTTTTGAGAGAGAGAAAATGGTTGTCCGAAAAACTGGAATAATGTTGAACAGTAGTGGACGATGGCCAAAACACAAAAGGATTATGTGCACTTTGGGATTATTATAAGGCTTGAAGACGAAGAAGAAGAAGAAGGCCCACGCACATAAATTGTATCTTTTGTGAGCGCGCACACACAAAGAATGCCGAGCGCAAAAGAAATTAGCAGAAAATATGGTCAAGACCAGGGCTAAACTGCAGTGTGATTAAAGGATTAAGCAGCATAATGTTTCCAAAATAGTAGAGACTGACAACGAGGGCGAAGAAGGGGGGAGGAACGGAGGCAGTGTAGAGTGACAACAATGTTGCTGACGACTTTTGATGCCAGCCGCTGCACAGACTTTTTGCGGTTTTCGGAGGGAGCTGCTGCTGCTTGCAACACTGGAGGCGACTCCCAGCATTGCATTGCGTTGCAACCAGCTCTGCGGTCGAGCGGCGACAATTTAATGCACGAATGAATGCAGCAAGAAAACGAATCACAGAGACACACTCAAAGTTCCAAATGGTAGCCAAGGAATTTATGCAAATCAGTTGGCGACGCACGAAACGGAGCAAGTGATTGTCATGTCACCAGAAAGGCAAACAAAAGCCAGGTGAGATCTCAGATCAGATCCGACGTCTGGGGTCAGTTGAATGAATTTTTGGTTCCCACGTCAGCTGCAAATCAAAAGTCATTACGTACCACTTGCTGCAAGTGCCACTAATCCGGCAAGTGCAACACGGAGCACAACCCACTTCAGTCCAAAGAAAATGTTATGGAACCCACTTACATTCATCTCTCTCTCTCTTTCTCTCTCTCTCTCTTAAGATCGTGTGGGCGCGATCTTTGGAGATCACTTTCAGGTGTCATGGCAACACACACACAAACACACACACTTTAAGCTGACCGCCGCCGCTTTTCACAATGAAAAATCTCATTGTTTTGTTATTTCTTCTTATTTTTTGATTGAACAATTCTTGTAGAGCGATCTCAAAGCTGTGTGGGAATAAGCAACGCTCGACTTTCCATAACAACAGAAGCTGCCGGCCAACAATGTCACAGTTATGGGACATTGCTTAATTTTGTGTAAATATTGAGACATTTATTTCACATTTTGTAACAATTTATTGAGCATTTGAAGCTTGTGGGAAATTTTCAATCTTTGGAATTTCCACTTGCTTCTTCTCTTTCGGCTTTGGATTCGGCTTCGGCTTTTCTTCATTGAGCAATCGCTTCTATTTAGCCAACAAATTTGTTGCTGGTTTGTCTAAAGTTTTGTCAAAGGGACTAAAATATGGGTTTAGAATAGCTTTAGACCTAAGCTCTAATTCAATGGACAAACAATCGATTTGCCTTTAAGTTAAATCTGATATGCAAATGGGAAAAAAGTCTTTTTGGGAAAAGTCAACAGTAAACAGTTGTTAGTTCTTTAGATTATTTTAAACAATACAACTTTTCTCCTTTTTCTTTAAGGAATTACAAGTATTTTGAAGATTTTAACATCTATGTGAAATACATATTTGAAATTTATAATATAATTATTTAATGTAAAGAATATAATATTAAGGAATTTACACATCATTTTATATATTTGTTAAACGTAAGTCGAAGCAATACTATTTATCATAATTCGAACTCTTTATTAGAACAAACAGAAAAGAAAAATGCATATTATTAAAAACATATTTGCAAATCTGTTTAAAAGATTAATAGTATAAAAAATGAATGTTAATACGAAAACATAAGATTTATTACGGGAAACATTATCTAAGTTTTTTTTTTTTACCAAGTTAGATATAATACAGAGTACATTGTTTCCTGACCATTTTGGTATAGCTTGATATGGAAAACTCTTAAGATACTTTCCTGGATTAACGATCATTATCTTGCACCTACTTGTAAATATCTTCTTAAACAATTAAAGCGCCTTACTCTCATAAACTACTTTCCGCTCTTTTTAGCTCATCTTTTCCAAATTCTCTCATTATGTAGATCATCGCTAAATACCCTTCAAAATCTTCGGCGCCTTAAGAAGAGTTAGAGCTCCGCTTTGGATGGTTTCTTTCACCGATCAATCCATTGTCTCAAGCGGGAGTTAAACTTGCAAACCCACTAAATATTGTTATTGTGATTGTCTTAAGTTTGTTTCGGTGCAGATCAAAGTAGACAACAAATGCTGAGGATCAGGGACAATTTTGCGGTTAAAAGCGGCTCGAAGTAATTGCCATCAAATTGGACTCGAAATCTGAATGCATTTTCTGGCTGCTGCTGTTGTTGCTGCTGCACGCAAAGGACTCAAGAATTTTGGAATATGGAAACACGCCAGAACAATTAGAGCACGAAAAACGGTTAATTGTCCTTTGTTCGCATCGCATGCGACGACTGGATTATCCTGTCAGCGACAATGGCATCACGCCCGAACCCAAGCAAAGGTTCTGTTCATGAATAACGCCAACGAAAAGTTGCCGAGTTCCCTCAATCTCAATCTCTAACTCAAGACGAGGGACAAGCCGATAATCGAAACAGAGCCAAACTGCGTTCGTAAGCTACTTAGTGGACATTTGCAGCGCCATTAATTCAATTGTTGCACCAGAGGGCACATCAGGATTAGGCCTCAACATGCGTTCAGTCTCCTTAAACTGATTTGCATAATTAGTTTCGATTTGCAAATGCTTCAATTGTCAGCTGGAACTGCTGCAGATGCTGTTGTCCGCCTGAACATGTGGCTGCAGGTGACAGCTTCTGTCTGTGTGCTGCTCTCCTCTCTTCCTTAACTCACTTCAATTTGACGACAATTTCTTGTAGTACATGAATTTTCCATTATTTATCTTTTTGACTCTTTATTTATAACTAGTAATTTGTATTTCTGTACTTTAATTTCATATTTTTCCCAAACTTTTCAATTCCTTCTGCATTTTTGATTTCCCATCCAGCGTCCAACTCTTTATCATAATTCTCCCATCTTCCACACTTCTTCCTTAACTTTTTCTCTTAATATCTTAAATTTCATTAATTCTTTTATATCCTGATAGCTTAATTTTTAATTTTAACAAATATTTCATTACTAATTGAATTTTCTT
Organism: Drosophila albomicans; assembly: GCF_009650485.2. NCBI lineage: Eukaryota > Metazoa > Arthropoda > Insecta > Diptera > Drosophilidae > Drosophila > Drosophila albomicans. The sequence goes on along the minus strand of NC_047629.2, from coordinate 41,822,127 downwards.
AATCTATTCTATTTTTTCTTCATTCTCCCATTAATTGTCAATCCTTTCTGCGAAGCCTTTTGATTTCTATTCTTTATTTTCTGCGTCCCAAACTTGTTTTCCTACTTTCTTAAACTTCTCCTTTATACTTTCTATAATTCGCTTTCCTTATGCTGCACCCTTTCTTACATATTCTCTTAGTTCCATGTTCTACTCCCTCTATTTCCCGCTCTTCACTTCACCTGCACTCCATTGCTTTAGTCTCTAATTGCGCCCATCAATGTCGGCTCCGATCAGCGGCGATTGCTTTGATCGAGTCCTAACAACATAATTGAAGTTTCACCCCAGCAGCCGACGTCGATCACATGGAAATTGACTGACAAAATGATGCGACGACGGCGCCTGATCGCCTGATGTGATCTGGCCAAGTGATCGTGGCCAATTGGCCAAAGAGCTAAGCACCCAAAAACCTTTGCTAATTGTTTTGCCCCCAAAGAGTCCGCTGGCTCTACCTCTAATTGCATGCCACCAGCACAGTTGCAACTACACAACGCGATGATGATGGCGATGACGATGATGTATTGCCCTTTGAGGATCGAGGATTGAGGATCGTTGCCGGTTAACGCCCCAGACACAACGCCAACGCCAAACGCCCGCGCCTCAAAATGGGCGTTTTGACGGGTCTCCCCAGACTCCCTCACTCTCTCTTTCTTTGTCTGACTCCCGCACGTCCTCGGGACTCGCCCAGCTGATCGTGCGCCCTTTTCTGCAGTTGAGGATCATTGACTGGCGGCGCCTTTGCCGCTTTGCGCTGGCAAACTGTGATAATTACACATTAATTGTTTAATTCTGCAACGATTCTGCAGTCTGCCGGCATTCAATGGAGTCTGTGGTAGGTTGCAAGTCACGCCCCTTTTTTGCCCAAGAGTTGAGGGAGTGTGCTTGGGGTTGGGTTAACAACTAATTAAGCACTCACAACCAAGGGATATTTACTTACGATTCGCATAAATCACCCAAGAAGCTGTCTCATGGTGGTCTGCCGCCCACGCCAGATCCTGTTTGTGACTTTATCCAAATTACCAACAGAAAAAGAGGCAATGAAGGGTTTTAAGACCCAGTACTGGAAAAGTTACAAAGGCCTTACTCGGTCGAAATTGCAATATAAAATGAGTATTCTTTTCTTTTGATATGAATACAAAAAAATACGTAAGTAAAAGTGTACAAAATATGATTGACACATGTATATGATTGAGAGCTTTACTTTTATAGTAATTTCCCAATAATAACAATTTATACTTTTCTGTTTAAGAAAAATTCGAAAAGATTATAAAATTTTAGCACTCCAAATATTTAAATTATTATCTTTCCTATCATTAATCTTGTAACTGAACTGAATTGTAATTTCTCTATTCTCTCTCCCAGTTTTTTTAAAATATTTATTTTATTCTTGAAATTTCCTAACATTAATATTAATTTTCTAATGATAAACAAAAGTTTCCGACCCCAACTGAAATTTCTTTACTGTTTTAGATTTTATATAAAAAGTCTTGTAAAGTCGTTAAAATCGACAGTAGACCGTTTTACTTGTTTTTTATGTTCGTGTGACGCATGTGAATGGAATGTGCAGTTATCTAAGGACCAGAGTGTCCTTCAGGTAGACATACCGAACTGTGCCAGGTAACAACAACACTTTACACAACACTCAAGCCTAGGCCTGTTAAACGTTTGAATCAAATGTGGGAGGCGCTGAAGCAGAACCTAGAGCTGGTTCTGACGTTGGGGGCATGCAACAAAGGCCTTTGGCAGACGGACCACAGAGCCAACCGCAAAATTCTATTTGGAATGCTGCTGACCACGTTAAGCTATGCATTGCAATTTAGCTCGTAATTGGGCGTGGCCTGAGAACACACATCGCAATTTTAAAGCTTAAATGTTGCAGTTGAAAATGGCGTTAAAAAGGGCAAATGTTGTTTTTGGCACTTTTGCAGCTGCTTAATTAAGTTTTTCCCACCTGCGCGTCGACGTTGACAGCGAGGGCGTGGCATAAGAACTGTTTAATTGCGCGATTCATTTTTTGACCTGTCGCCAAGTAGCAAGATGCCCGCAGGGAACAGAAGGGAGAAAGGGGAGAGAAGCAAAGAAGTTGCACAAAAAAGTTTTAATTTTTCACTTGTCTCTTGGCACTCGGGAAGTCTCCCTAAGATGTCGCTTGACTCAGGTGTAAAACAGACAGTTCTAGAAGCAAGGAGAAATGCCCAGGAGACCTAAAGGGGAGAGTGAGGGAGCGTGGAAAGCGAGGCAACAGTCGAGCCTTGGCTTGACAAAATAATTAATTGCAATGCCAGTTTTTAGTTTTGTCTGCAATTTGTCTTTGATTCTCAATTGTCTCGTTTTGCCATCCACCTCCTCATTTCACTTCCTCACTTAGGAATCGTAATTGCACTTCTATAAGGGGAAAAACTAACACGGAAAAGTCTCAGTGTCGGTGTCGACTTGAACTTCAAGTCAAACTCGATGCGACACTAAACTACTTAGCGTTGAATGGTCAAAGTTCTCAATCAAAATCTTTATTGCAATTTCGTTGCACTTCCGCAACGCTCTGGCTCATAAAATCAATTTCGAAAATAGAGTCATAAAAAAGAGAAAGAGAAGCAGCAGCAGCAAAAGAGGGCCAGGGGTCAGGTAACAATAAACCCAACTGAGGGTCCAACCGCGTCCATTGTCTAGTTTACCTGTTTGCCCAACTCAACGTTTTACTGTAAATGTCTCTGTATCTGTATCTGGTTCTTCTGCTCATAATTGTGTTTTGATCATATTTCACGGCTCGCTGACTAAAGAGAGAGAGCGAGCGAGATAGCTTGCTTGATTTCTAGCCTGGTCACATGGCTTGGCTTGGCTTTATCGTCGGCCATCTCTTCATAACTGTTCTTGTCTCAAATTCTCACACTTTCCATCGTAAATCTACGGGTTAGCGCCGTTTTGCATCATCTCTCTCCAGCTCACTCCCCTCTTCTAATTTCTTCTTCCCTCTCTCTCTCACTCCATCTCGTTTTCGCTCTTTATTGCCCATATTAATGAGAACTTATCGGTGTTTGCTCATCGCCCTAATCCGTTGTCAGCATCAGTTGACATCTCCATTTACTTCCACGAATGACAATCGAACTGTCAATTTCTTATAACAGTAGCATTAACATTGTTTGAGGTTAGGTCTGAGGTTGAGTTTGAGGTTATGTTTATGCTTAGGCAAGGGTAGCAAGTACCGTTATGAGCAATTACACGGAATCGTAATAGGAAATTGTCACCGATTTTGTTTTGGGATTAGAAACAATGTGGCTGCGGATTTCATTGTGAGATGTAATTGCAATTACACAACAAAGGTTAGGCAGCTTATACCCTGTAAATGCACAACAATGGGATAATTATGGGAGACTTTGTCTTAGGTGAAAATTAAACAAAGTTGGTAAAGAAAAGTAAATGACAAATTAAGTTTAGGTAACTTAATATTATGTTTAAGAAATGCAAAAGTTTACAAATCCTGAAATAAAAATTAATATTTTTTTATTTAATCAAAATTATAAAAAAATATTATTTTATTTAAGCCATGACATAAATTAACAAATTTTTAATACAAAATAAAGATTTATTTGAATTTTTCTTTGGAAAAGATCTATTAACAAACTATACAAAATTGATAAAATAAATAATAATAATTTTACAATAATCATATTGGATTTTCACTAAAATTTTTTATATTAGATTATGTTTTTACTATTTTTCTTTTTATAATTTTATTTAAGTATAATAAATAAAAAGCTCTAGTATAAGGAAGTATATTTTTTTTTTGGATTTCAACCCTGAAGTTTAATGCCTATTCATATTGTGCAAGTTTACAAATATGGAAAATTGTAAAACGTTTCTGCCTCACTTTAAAGAACATCTGTTTGCTGGCCTGCTTAAAATGTAAATTGGAATATTGTTAAAAGTAAAACCTAATTAAAATAATTATATTAAAAGTAGCAACGCGCATTATGTGTAAGGGTGAACTACCAGTTTTTCTGCAGAACTGTGGCATGATCTAAAGCAATTGCCAGGAATTGAAGCGTGCCCCTAATAGATGTTGAATGCAAGATCCAGAACAGACTGCGCTACGCTTAAAACATTGATAGAATTGCTATTTGAAGGCAGTGCTAATTATCTGCAGGTGGCAACAGTGTTGAGTGTTTTGATCGCAGTTTGAGATCACGATCGTGATCGTGGTTGTGGTTGTGATCGCGCATGCGCCGAGGTGTGACCAAAGAAAAAACTAAAAACACGGCCAGCTTCTCCTCCCAAGGCGAGTGCAGATCTTTTTGCTGCAACGTCGGACGACGCCCAGCAAACCAAGTAACAAGCTAGTGCGCCAACTGATTATATAGTACTACCATATGGTATGTTAGTAGAGAGAGAGACAACATCAACTCGTTCCAGATTCAAAGGCAAAAGGTATGTTATGCTTATCAATATGGTTGGAGGTCTCCGTACCTTTTGTGTGTGTGGGGATCGCTAATGATGATTATGCTGTGCTTGGATGTTGTTTTAGCGATTGTTGTTATTGTTGTTTAGTTGTAGCTGGTGTTGTTATAAGCGTGTTCGTTACGCTTCGCAGTTGCATCAGCAACAATAACAACACAACAACACAGCAGCTCGCAAGTTAATGTTAATGTCTGCAATGCGCGTTCTAGAAATGATAATGACAAATAAAAAAACAGAAGATGAACCAACACAAACTGCAGCGTCATCGCTTGGGCTGTTGGAACCATGTCAGAGCCATGTGACAAAAGCCAGCCACCAGTCGCTCTTCTCTGCTCAAGAAAGCACAAGAAGAAGCTCCAGCAGTGTCCAAAGAGCGAGGGCAACGGCGGGGAGGGAGCGGGAGCAACACTATAAAGTTATTACAATTTCGTATTTATATTTTCCAAGCCCTCGTCGCTCGTCGGAGAGCAATGCTTAATTGGAAACATTTTCCCAACGACTTTTGCGACCTCCTCCGTTTAAGCCAACAACTCGAGCACACCAAGAAGTCTAATTACGAAAAGTCATCCTCCGCTTTGCCGTCACCCCCTCTTCCACTCTTCTCTTCTTGCTTGCCTCTAAAATTCAAATTTTTGACATCCAACTTTTTGTCCAACTAAAAAGCCCAACAACAAGCTTCGCAAAGTCCACAGAAACATTAACGAAAAAACAAAAAAAAAATATATGTCTCAAACCCAAGACATAGAAAAAGAAAAATAGCAAAGTCATTTAATTGCGAAAACGCGTTTTAATTGCTTTGGGCCAAGAGCAGAGCGGAGCAGGCCAAGTCAGGCGAGGCGAGTTCCCGGCTTCTAGAATACATGACGGTTCAAAGCTGTTGTTTAACTTGGCCTGTGAGCTTTCCCAGCGTTAATTTGCCACGGCATGCCACGGCAAAAATAGTGACACATAATTTGGTTTAAACCCCATCAAAAAAAAAAAAAACGACAAAACTTGGGTCAAGCCCAAAACTTGGGTTACACTCGAGTGAGCCACTTTTGGCCTTAAGTGTCACTGGCTTCATTTCGTAGGCCAATTTTATGGTTAGTTTCCTTGCTGTGCTCAGGATCCCAGGCAATTGGATTAAGCCATAGTCTTGGCATTCGGTAGTTGGCAGCTGGGCAGCATTTGCATTTGGAGTCAAGGATTGGTTGCGAGTTGCAACAACAAAATTTGTTGAACGCTGCTGGTTAGCCACATAAAATCCTAATTTTATTTGACGTTCACCTGGGGATCAGCCCACCTGAGCTCAATAAATTGAAATCAATTATTGCCACACAAAGATCTATGCCATGTGAAACTGCAAACAGGCAGTTGCAGCCACAAGTGCTGCTGCTGTTGCCACTTACCACATACTTGCCGCACTTGCCCCTCGGTCCTTGCCACATAGAACCTGGTGGACAGTGCTCATAAATTGAGCCCGATTGTCAGAGCCCGCGGCACTGTTTTCGACATTGATTGCCAGCTTCTACATATTTTCCCACAGTGTGGCGGGGTCCAAAAAGTGAAAGAACCTCCGAGGAATTGAACCAGTTAGTACTGTTCCCCAAGTGTGCAAATCGCGGCGCTGATCGCATATCCAGATATCCTGTAATGAAATGCCAAACACAAAATTCGCGATGTAATTAATTGCTTTGCCACACTTTGCGAATGCTTAAAACGCATTTAAAGCAGTTCTGAAGTCATTGGAGAAAGTAACTTAAGATTATGTGATTGATTAACCAGATATCCTTAGTAAATCAAAGATGAAAATTTCATTAATGATTATTTTTGTTCCTAAGTAACTCACAAGCTATGCGAATAGTTGAAGGAAAGCATTCTGTAGTCATAAAATAAAGTAAAAAAGTTAAGTAATTATTGAAAGAATAAAGAAAGAAAAAGACAAAAGTATTCTACAAATATATCAAGCTCAAACCTTGTTCATTATTTAATCCATTTTACTCAATTTACAATAAACTTTCTGAAAAGTAACAATTGTATAATTTAATAAAAGATATAACTAAATATGTATTTTGATATTTAGCAAAGTAGACTTCATTCTTTCTGAATAAAATACTTATAAATATGGTCTTCTTCCTAAACATTTGTTTCTGTCAGGTCTTGAAAAATTCCGTATATTTAGATAATTTTTCTTATTAAAGATGTCATAGGGTATAAGAACAAATCCTATATAAACCATTATAATGTTATATAATGTAATGTTTGTAATGTTTGAAAACTAGTTTTGTAGAATTATTTTTTGAATTTGACTTTTTTCTTCTTAGAAGATTACATAGAATGCAATATAGATTTGTTGATGTTATATTCCAACATAAATCAATCAATTCATTGCTCACTATAATTCTAAACTACTCGTAAATAAATGTACTGAACTACTTACAACATACCCCATTTGCCAAGTATTACAGGGTAGGCAAAAAAGTTATTAAATACTGGCAATTTGGAAAGGGGCATTTGGGACGTGTGGCAAGTGCTGTGACATGAAATGAAGCATGGCGTGGGGCATATTTGTGGCATGGCGTGGCATTGGCTTAGGCGCATGCCGCATGCCGCAGCGCCAATTACGCGTCTCTAAACAGCTGAGCCATGGATGCAACACACACACACACACACACAGCACAGATATCCTTCAACGAAGTGGGCACTGGGCACAAATTAAAATTACACCCGCGGGGCAAAAAGTCCGTGAAAGAAGTGTTCAGCTGTTCAGCTGCAGTGCAATTCAGTGTGTGTTGCAGTGTAGCATAGAGAGTCCGAAAAGAAATAACTAGCGACTTGGGGATTTCAGTTCTAAAATGATAAACATTGCAACCAAGCCAGACATTGAAGTGGAAGTCGAAGTCGCAGAGTCGAAGTCGAAGAGAGATCCATGGGAATTACACTAATTTAAAGTAATTGGCTATAGTTTTTCACTTGGCATTTAAATATGTGTCCCGGCATCGACTGTGTGGTGGTGCTACATGGTGCAGCGAGTCCACAATTTTAATCGATTTGCGTATATGGCGAATGGCGGACTATTAAAAGGCCCCGAAGCCGAAAATGAACTGGACGAGCGTACCCAAAAGTGGGCGTTGCCCGAAACTGAATGGAAAATGAGTGAGTTGTGCGCGAATTGCGAGTTGCGTTCTTTTCTGAGTTCTCCACGATGACCCCCTTCTCCCCGCCCTGCACTTCGCTCTCGATTCTTTGGCGATCCAGAAGAACGGCGCATTCCAAGTAGCGCATATGCTGCACAAATTGAAGCTGAGGCAGCAGCCAGGAGCTGGCCCCAAAAGGTAGACGCAGCAGGCTCAAAGCAAAACTAATTAAAATTCGCCCAAAACACAGAGAGAGAGAGAGACAGAGAAGAAAGAGCGAGAGACTTTTGGAGTACCTGAGCCCCATTGGGATTGCCAGCAACCTTTTGCCCATCTGCATGCCTCATCTGCGGCATTTGCCTGCGGCGTTCGCTGGACGGGACGACACCACGCTCCCATTTTCTTAACCACTAAAATTAATAATAAGTGATCTGGATCTGGTTTCGAGGATCCCAACAACAACAACGCAGTAGAAGTACAACGTTCAGCGCATAAATAAATGTTATGTGTTTTTTGCCAGCCACCACAGGAGCAGACTTGAGCAGAGCTAAAAACAAAAAAAAGAGCCACAAAATCGGCAAATCCATAATGCGCCTTCTTCTTTAGCTTGTTGTTGTTGTTGTTGTTGGCACCTTTGTGGCCCGCGGCGAGACAACAAAATCATTTCACCGCCGCCTGTTTGGACAGCAAAGCACTTGGCAGATTGCAGTTAGTTAGTTAAGAGAGGAAGGGGAAGAGGGACGACGTGCAGCGCCCATTATTGATTGGCTAATCAAATCATTTGCGGTGCCCCAAAACAACTATGTAGCATGTAGTACTCGCTGTGCCCCAAAGAATGCTCAACGACAGCCGCAATTATCATTCCAGTCGCCGCGAAGCGATGGCTAATTAATAATCCAAGCGATTAGCAGGCAGCTGAAAACAAAACCAAAATTTAAAGCCCAGTCAATAGCCAAAGTCTCAAATCTCAAATATCAACTCAGCCCTCCTTTCCCCGCCTTTAAGTCTTCTGCTCCTTGAGAAACCTTCTCTTGTCTCTTGCGGTTAGCAGTCGTCGTTTATTAATTAAAAGTCCCTCAGCTTTTTGGGGAGGCTGCAACTCTCAACTCTCAACTGGCGGTTGTGCCTCCATCCAGGCATATGGACTTGTCTGACTGTTCATCTCAACACCTATAGCTACATCTTCAGCTACAGCAACAGCTACAGCCACATCTTTGGTTTCCATCTGTAGCTACAACTGTTGTCTCTCAGTAACTCATCATTATACACTCTAAGCTGTGCGGGTTTATTAGTTTATTTCATTAAGGTTGCAAAAGTATGAAATATGGATGCTAATAATAATGTTAAAATCAATACATTAATATAATTTATAAATTTATGATTAATAATAACATGATTGACATTAATAGAATTTATGATTTTGCTATATTATACCTTTTAGAATTAGTTTTGAATTTAATATTTTGTTGCTAACTTAATGAAATAACTAACTTCAACAGCTTTAAGAGCATAATGATGAGATACCGAAACACAAAAGTTGTTGCTACAGATGGAAACCAAAAATGTAAACAATGAAAGAAAATATTTATTTTACTTATTCACTGATTACTTTATTTATTTTTACAAAGTTGGATGTTAAATCAGTTAAGAATGTTTAGCGGAGCTCGAAGTGCTGATGACCTGGCTTTCGATATTCAATATATGAACTCTATTATTGTTTCTTATTTCACAAAATTCTTGTATGATCATAGTTGAATTGTAAACCAAAAAATAATTTACTAAAAAATATAGTTACTGCTAAATATCACATATAATTTTAATGTATTATTGAATAGACTTGTTACTACATATTTAAAAAAAAAATGGAATATTGTTTCTTCAGTCTCATAAATTTACTTCTTAATAATATATTAATGAACATTATACTTTTGGTTCATTTACAATTTATGAATACTAATTTTACTTCACATTATTAAAATAAACTGTGCTTTATGATACAAAACATTTCAATAACATCTTGATATTTAATATTTCTGATATTTTCAATAATTTCTTCCCAAATCATGTCGAAAATAATTTATTAATATGCATTTTTTTTTTGTTTATTTACAATTTACCAAAAACATTTTATTTTTAATTATCATATTAAATTAGCTTCGTAAAATATATCTTTTTAATCCTTTCTAAAGTGTATTAAAAATTCAATGTATTTCGCAGATCCTTTGTTGAACAATTCTTATTTTTTTTACTCTCGTATTCATTTGTTTGTTTCGCGGTTTTTTCGGCATTAATTAGTCGCTTTCGCGTGGCCATTTAAGGGCCGCCCTGGAGGCCTCTGCTGGGTAGCTGGGTAGGTGTTTCCTAATGAGTTGAGGCGGAGGTGAGGGCGACCCCGCCCAGTACACACAGTCAGTCGCCTGGTGGCTTGGTTAGTTGGTAGGTGTACTTGATGGGACGTCCCAATGTTTGCACAAGTTAGCGAAACAAATAAGTTTATTAGTCCGATCGAAGGCGGATCCTAAAAGTATATATTTCGCTCTTGGGCACAACAACAAAAAACAAGTTCTGCAGAAATCGCTGCCTCTATGAATCTTAAATTTATGTGCAAGCAACAGCATTATTAAAAGTTATTACCGAATTCTTTTTTAAATGCAAAATATCAATTTTTAATAATCGAAGATTTTCATTAAGCTGATTTTACACACACAGAACATGAACATGAACAAACAAAAATTGCGTGATGCACTTACAGACCATTAAGCGAAAAGAGGAAGACATGAAGGTGAGTGTTCAAGAAGAGGATGTGCTGAACGAAAAAATACCCTACAAATACAGGTGCGTAATAATAAATTGTACCACTTTTGAAAATGCTAAACAAAATTCGACAAACAAGACTTAGTGTTAACTAAATTATTTATAAATACGTTTTTAGTATATTTATTGCAAGAAAAATGAGATTTATTATTTCATTAAATTTATTATTATTATTAAATTTTGAAACTGTAAGTGTAGTAAAATATTAGGTTATATAGTATATTAGGTTCTATGTTTACTATTGTTAACAGAAGTAGTCTATTCATAAAACTAACAAAATAGACTCAATTAATCTGTAAAATATTATTTTGTAAATAAAGATGTAAAAATTATGCAATCAATTTGTTGTATTTTAATTGAATATACAAAAGCAAAATAAAATATTATAAAACATTTTTTTTAATTGCCGACCTTATCTATAAAATACTATTAATACTAAAAAATAACAATTTGATATATACTAAAATATATATACTAAAATATACAACGTTTCATATTAACTATACTTTGTAAGTATTTAAAAAATATATACTTATATTTTAGGCTAATTCTAAAATATACTAGTTTCAGATATCCTAAAATATACAATGTTGAATATATATGCTTAGCTATATACTATGCGATACTGTACAATACTACACCATACTATACAATACTATACTATAGAATACACTTATATTTAGGACTACCCCACTTGTCACTCTCCACTCTCAAAGGGTATAAAAAGATGTAATTGCAGATTTACGCAATGGTTAAGTCTGAAGTGAAATGTTTGCTTGCCTGACAGTTTTCCACAAGGGGACTTTCGGTCAGATAGGCACGACATACAACAACATGTGCAACATGCATACATACATATATGGATAAAGGACATTGTACGGGGAAAAGGAGTCAAGAGGATTGAAGCCACGCATTGAGCAACATTTGCCCACTTGTCGTTGCAAGCAGCTCATTAAATTGCATCTTACTTTGCCATTCAGTGAAATTAACGAACTTCGATGAAATATTTCCACACAGGACCTCGCCGTTTAAATTGAAGGATAAAGCATTTAAAACAATTTGCTAGAGCAACGTTGCAGGCTAAATAAAGCCAGTAGCGTTGGGGATGAACCAAATGGTTAAGCTGGCCGAAAACATTTGCACTGATGATGTCCATTGTGAGGTTGGAGGAGGAGGAGGGTGAAAGCGGCGCTAATTGAATTAATTTTGAATGAATAGCTCGAAAATGCCGAAAATTGAATTTTGGTACGCCAATTTGGCAATTTGGCGCTGTTGATGCGAATCGGGATTGCATTTCCATAATCATCGGTAACAGCAACAGCAGCAGCAACATCAATAGCAGCATCAGCATCAACATCAACAGCGGCTCCAATGACCATGTGAAATTAAATGCCAATTAAATGGAATGCCGGATACTGCAAACCTGCCTAACCGATAACTAATTTGAGGCCTAATCAGCATGGGGAATGTTACGATAATTGTGAAAGATTAAACATCGTGCCAAACCCATGGACTTTATCAATTTCAATTGATTTATTTAATAGCTGACCGAGTTGAGTAAATTATGATAACAATGATAAATAATTGGTCACACAACAGAGCCAACAGAGCTCAAACAATGCGAATTTTGAATGCGTTGACAACTAAATCGCAATTAATTGCAGTTTGAATTTCACTGATCTATGTTAAATTGATTACACATTTAACAACAAAAGAGCTATCAATAAATGTCGATAAATAATTGCTGGCGCTTTTCTAGATAAGCATTAAAGCTATAAACCTGACCTGATTACTTTCATAACTTGCAAAAATGCAATTAAATTATTCATTTTAAAAGAAAGTAAAGTTGTTATTAGGACAGCAAAAATATCGTCAATTTGACAACTTCACAAAAAGTTTTAGAGATTGTAATTAGCATTGTTAATAAAAATTTTAGTAAATTCAAATGTTTAAAACTCAGATTAAAAAATGAAATGAATACATTAAGAATGCTTGACATTTAATCATAAATTCTTTCATTTATTTTATCAGCTGTGACAGCTTCAAGAAGGTTGTCATAATTTAAGGTAAAATATTATAGAACCCAATTAGATTCTCTGACAGGTTTCAAAAAAGTTTTATTAGTTTATTTGATAATCAGAAAATTTCAATGATTATTATGAAAAAAATTGTAGTCGAAAACAAGTTCTTAGATATTCCGCATATCCATTCACTCATTTAAACAGCTGTGACAGCTAATAAATTCAAAAAGATATTATATGCTTTGACAGCTTTAGAAAAAGTTATATTCGATTACATTTAGAAATATTTTTTGAGATTGCTATGAAGGCGAATCGCAAGTTCTTTCACAATTTAAATTTTACATATACTGAATTAAAAATTCATAAACACAAGTCCAGACAAAGTTTTAAACATTTTAAGCCCCAAGTGCCGTCAATAATACAATTTGATATCTTTAGATATTTACCTTCCTTTCTCTTTGTTCACTTTCTAAGCCACGTTCCTTGCAAGCTGTTCTTCCGATCCGATCCTTGACAGATTCGTGTTACCAATTTTATGTTTCCCTTGGCTCGTCAAAAGTAGAAGCAGCGACCTTTTGCTTTCATAAACATGCATGTTTATTGCAAAATGTTTCAAGTCCAACAAAAAAGAAAAAGGACAAGATTCTGACTTGTCACCCATCACATGTTGCATCCATCCGAAAGAATATGTGATGCTGGCATATGGCGCAATATTGTTGTGGCATGCAACAAGAACAAAACTAGCGTTCCACAGCTGTTGCTGCACTTGGCCGCAGCGGCGGTCGCGTGGCAACGAAAGTGAAGTGAAGGAAAGTGAGTCGAGTCGAGTTGAGTCGAGTCTAGGACGCCCCAAGGAGCGTGCTTATCAAAATTTGTTATGAAACATTCGCCGAAGATTTTTAGGGGATAAGGGAAAGAGAGAGAGAGAGAGGGAGAGGGAGAATGGAGGAGGTCCTTCTCATCTGTGTCAGTTGTCAGTCAGTAGCTACAGCAAAAGGACGCTGTCTAATAATGATGCTGTCAGATTTGCATCGCTTGGCCAAGGATACAACAGTTGGCCGCTCTTTTCACTTTTCCGAAATGAAAAGTGTTTCTTCAATAATTTTGTGCATTTAATTTGGCTGCCGCAACAGATGCCAAAACCCAAACAAGCGATATAGAGAAAGACTTCTTATCCCTGCAGCACAAACATATTTCCCTCTCAAAATGAAAATTAGTTTTTGACGCTGTTATGACGGCTGTCTTGCTGCCTTGCTGCTGTTGATCCTTTGCAGAGGAAGGAGCATTGTTACCTTGATTGAGGTCCTGGACCCTGACTGCTTTCTTAATTTGACTGCTGCCCCGCCGACGTCGCGCCATTCGCTTGACCGCTGCCCTCCTCAGAAGTCTCTCGACTCTTCTCTATAGTGACCATATGGCATCTAGTTTGGGATCTTGGAGCGTGCCGAACACACGAGTTCCAGGAACTAAAATGCAAAACCAATCACAAGACATTTGTTTCCATTAATAAGACTGCTTTCTAGGAGGTGCCGTTCTTAATGATGTTTACTACACGGTTGGGTATCAAATATTCTTAGCATATGTTTCAGCATACTTTGAAGCAGCTTCTTATGACCATATATTCGTTTATTATTCTTGACCAAAGTTAGTTCCTTTTCTTGAATTCGATACTATTAAACATTTTTGGTATAATATTATAGAAAGACATTAATTTGGTTAGTTAAGACAATGGCATTGATTTATTTTCAGTTCAGCGTAATCTTCTAAATTAATTAATATAATGTAATGTTGAAGATATTGAAGAAAGGACTGAGATACTTTTAAATACATAAACACGGAAACAAATTAGCTAAGTTCGAGAATAATAAAGACATATTGTTGAACTATGATAATATAGCGTCAAAATTGAGCCCACAAGGGAATTTCTTAAATCAAGATCATAATTCTACAATAAGAAATACAACTTCTGTGGAATTAAAAATAAAATCAATTTATTGTTTACCTTTTGACATCATATTACTAAATGATTATATTTTAGCAATTTCTTAATGTAATAATTGTTAATTGAATGAATGAAAGTAAAGCAGTTTTTATAATACATTTTATTTAGCGTAAGAGTTTCCTCATGAATTAGACAAGGCAATAGATATTTTTTATTCATTCATATATTTAATGTAATCTTTACAAAGAAATAATGTAACTTATCATTATTCATCATTCTAATCGATCTAAACTATCTGTGTCTATTAAAAGCCATTCATAAAAATATAAAGTACTCTAATCGACAAACTTATTTGTGAAATGATGCAAAGGAATGGACTTTCCATTACAACAAAATTAATTATATATAAGATATCTCGACAGAATTTGAAAAACTCGAATAAAGTTAATCTTGAAAAAAGTCCCTAAAAGTTGCTTCCACGACAAAAAGACTTTGCAGACTATTCAAAATTGCATTAGTTAAGGTATTTTAAAATTTGTTACTTAACAAGCCAAAGACAAAAAAATCCTCGCATTGATCCTTAAATGCTCAACTTCAATTTGAAAATTGGACTTAACTCGTCACGAGTTGCAGAAACAATCTTACATAAAATATCTTGTTTAAAAAATAATAGGAATGTTAAAGCTTAAAAAAATCACTTTAGTCAAAAAGAAAAGAAAGACTTTTAAAGCCATTAAAAAATGCATACATAAGTGAATTTTAAAATGTGTTATTTACCTTATCAAGTCAAATAGAGAGAATAAATAAAAATTATCCTTAAATGCTCAACTTTAATTTAACAATCGGATTTAAGTCGTGACTCATCTGCAGAAACAATCTTACATAAAATATCTTGTTTAAAAAATACTATGAATGTTAAAGCTTAAAAAAATCACTTATGTCAAAAAGATGTTTCAACAAGAAAGACTTAAAAAGCCATTCAAAAATGCATAAACAAATGAATTTTAAAATGTGTCATTTTACTTAACAAGCCAAAAAGAGAGAATGAACCTGAAAATTATCCTTAAATGCTCGATTTTATTTGACAATTGGAGTTAACTCGTGACTCATCTGCAGAAACACAATCTTAATGGTCATCTGAAATGTTGGCAATTTTCAAATTGAAAATGCGCAGCTGAATTTTTGGGTTTGTGTCGATTTTCTTTTCTTGTTTTGCCGGACTTTCGTTCTGTCTCTCTGATAATTTTCACGTTCGATTCGAAGCGTAAACCAAATTTCTTATTGCGGCACCACATGATGTCCCAACACACGATGCTCGATGCTCGATAGTCGTTGTCGTTGAATGAGAGAATTGTTAAATAACCGGGCCAATTTCCATTTGTTGATGACACGTTTGCACACACACTCACACACACACACGCACACACACACACAGTTGGAATGAGCATGCATTATGCATGAACGTGTCCTTTGACAGCGTCGCTAATTCCACAGATACGACGAGGCGACACGGATACACAAAACTCGCAACAGACACTGAAGATACTGAGACCCGAAAATTTAATGCGAATTAATTTCCATTTTCATAAACGTGACCGGGTTCCGTTCAGGGAGAGGAAAACTCAGCTTGGATGTGTGTCACGGTCAGGCCATGACAAATCTCAGCGCGTGAGCCAAAGAATCGCTCAAACACAGTTCGAAAAAAACAAAAACACAAAAATGAAACAGAGATTTTCCACTGAGCCAGCACAAACAATGACACAGCGTGAGTTCGCTCAATTCCAAATCCCAAAATGTGAAAATGGGAAATGCATTTAAACCGATTTGTGGAATTATTACGCAAAATTGAGTTTGGCAAACCGATCTTTACTTTACTTTACTTTACTTTTGTTGCTGCAACCCTTCGAAATATTTGTGAAGACGCGTTTTAAAACCAAATAAATTCACATTAGCGTTTCTTGTTGTTGTTGTTTTGGGTAATATTATTATCAGCACGCGATTCAGCCAACGGCCTGTTACTAATTACCCCCCGCTCTCTCACACTGTCTCCCCTCCCTATCCGCCCCTCTCGACACACGCCCCTTTTGGCCGCTGCAATTGCAGGCAGGTGCAACACAATTGCAGCCGCCTGTCTGCTTGCCTGATTGAGTTGCCTACTCTCTCTCTCTCTCACTCTCCCACTCTCTCTCCCTCTCCCTCTCTCTGTCTGACGCTGTCCACAGCAGCAGAACGCTACGGTCAATGGCTTGGACTTCACTTGGCATCGGGATCGTCGACGATCGTCGCGAGCGGCGCGTGCTTTACTCGGGCGTGCTCTGCGGATTCGTGAGCGTCTCCGTCTCCGTCGCATCTTCGCTTGCTTCCGTGTGGCAGCTGCAATTTGTGGCTCATTGCAGTGCAGCAGCAAAAAGGGCAGCCGGAACGTCGATAGCTCCGACTAAAAAAAGTGCATACAATTTAAGAAAAACATGAAGTTCAAAATGATCAAGTCGAATTTTAAATACGCTTAACTATGAAGCCAACAAAATTAGCCAGCTTATAAAATAATATGTAAATTACAAATATTATTTATCGATTTGAAATATAACAAATTTGTAGATAACAAATAAAATTACAAATTACAAATAAAAAAAAATTACAAAATTAAAAATAATCTTTTTAAATAGAATTTATTATAATATAATTAATTAATTTGAAAATAAAGTTATTAAATATAATTGTTTTGAGTTAACCAGATTGTCTAAAAAATTCCATTAAATTAAATTAAAAATGTTGAAAACCAAAGTTGCCAAAAAAGGAAGAAAAATAAAGATGTTAGTTCTTAATTGTAATTAAAAGCTAACTTTAGAAAAAAAATTAATGCGAAAACAGTCTAATTATATAAAAAAAATCTTTTATTATTGAACATATTATCTTATACCACTTTAAATATTTTATATATTTAATTTAGTAGGAATGTCTTGTACGTATATAACTAAACAAATAAAATTCCTATAAGTACTCATAGTATTTTATTAATTTCTACTTTAGTAATAGAATAATAATACTTTTAATTTATAATATTTTAATTAGTAAGACATTCTCGCATTTTACTTGTTTTTGTTATTACAATTTCTAGTAATATAGTTGTTGTTATAAGTGTTTTATCTTAATCTCAAATTTTTTTATGAACTTAACTTTTAATAGAAATTTTAAGTTTCTTCTGAATACTTTTTAATATACTTAAAATTTATAATATGCAGTTTAGGTTACTTAAAAATAAAGCATTTTAAATAGCCTTTTTAAAATATGATTTATTATTATAATCATTTTTTCTTACAAAATTTATACACTTAATAAAGAGTTCGAGTTACCAGCTTTTATTAATCATGGTTTATAATAAAAATGTAAATTTAATGTCAACAATTAAGGGATCAATAAAAATGGGATAATAAAAGTATTTCATTCCGACAGCAGCAGTTGAAAGATATAAATTGTAGCATTCCAATAAGCGATTAAAGAATTTGTCAAACCAAAAAGGCACATTAATTAAAATTTAATTAAAGGAAATATAAAACAATTTACATTGTGAACATTGCTCAAACTATTATTTAAGCGTTGTTAAATACAGAAATATATATAGTTAACAAATGTGTATTGCAAGCCATTAATCAAAGTGCTTTAAACTGAACATTACAACTTAAAAGTCCGTGGAAGGACACAACTATTCATGATTTAAAAGGAAATTAATGTACTATAGGAAAATGATTTTCCGAAAAAGAAGCTTTTGAATGAATTAATATGAAAAGGACTCGCATATTTATGGACTGAATGCATTAATTTATTGCTGTCGCACACTTCGCTGAATAGTCATAATGCCTCGAAAAGCAGAAAGGCTTTTCATTGCATTTTGATACAGTTTTATGAACAACCGAAAGAAAGACAATAAACAAAAACAAGAGAGGCAGCATTTAAAAGGCCAAGCGAGGCGTTTTACCGGCAATTATCGCGCTGATAGTTAGGGGAGCGAGCTGGACTTGACCAGGCCAATACATAGGGAAACTGAATCGAGTCTCGCACCGATTCGGGGTTCATTATTAACCGCAAAACAAAAACTCACAAAAATAATCATAAGCAAAGTACGAAAATCGACGAAGAAAAAAAAAACATAAGCGCAAAAACCGACAAAAAGGGCCAACGATAAACAAAAACCAAATCGAGGCTCCAGTTTTTTTTTCTCTTTGTTGGTCTCGGTTTCGATTTTTGGTTTCAGTTTCGGTTTCGGTTTGAATTTTTGTCGGGTATCGTTCGGTTCGATGTTTTCAACCTGTTGTTGTCTCGCTGTCTGGCGTCGCGTGTTGTAATTGCCCCATTGCGGCAACAACGTTTGCGTCTGCAGCATCTGGCGGCGCAGTTTATCGCTGCCTGCTTCCGACACAGTTGCCTGCCTCCTGCCACAACCTGTCTCCTCCTCCTCCTCTACCTCCTCCTCCCGCTCTTTTGCGCTTTCTGCTCCACTTCGACCGCAGTGTCAATAATCGACAGCTGCCTCGGCTTTTATTTTTCGGGCATCCATTCCATTCCGTTTTGCGACTCCCCCTTTTACATAACTTTGCTCACGGCAAGCTGCCAACCGGCCTGCTGTCAGCTTCACTTCAGCCCCCTCCCCTACCCTCCAGCTACTCTCCTCGCCACCTTCATCGCCTTCTTCTCCTGCGGCCACTTTCGAACGTTTTTCACATTTTACCGCCGTCAATTTTTGTGAATGCAGCTTTCAATTAGCCGCCTGCTCCTTGTAATGAATGCCGACAACAACGACGCTGCTGCAGCTTCAAGTGACGACTTGTCGAGGCATCACTTCAGGGGCTGACGAAGGGGGGAGTGTTGCGTTGTGTTGCGTTGCAAGCACGTGCCACATGGGGCAGGCAGGCAACGTGCACGATGATGCGGCCTTAAGCCGAGCAATTTACCAGAGATTGACAGCATAATCCATCATTGGCAGCCGGGAGACTTTGGATCTCTCTCTCTCTCACTCTTTCTCAGTTTGGCAGTTCGTCCCTCGTGGTAATCTTGTAACTGGTAGCTGGATTTTTCACGACAGCCCAACAGGTGCATATGATATTTATGGCAGGTAGCCAGAGTCAGAGTCAGAGAGAGTCATACAGTCAGCAGCCCTTCGAGTTGGCCCACACATAAAAGGGCTGTTAATTGATGTGCTGCTGGCCACAGAGAAGTCAGCGTCGATTCATGCCATATCCAGGACACATGAATAAGGAAACAACTTGGAAAGCTGGAAAAGCTGCAGCTGACTCAGGAAATTGCACTTAAAGTCACTTACGAAAATACAATTTAATTCAACTTGTAAATATCAATAAGATTATTATTTTGCGTATATAACTAACATTAACATAATGCAGTGCATTTGACATTAATACATATAAACTGAATATTTGGGTAAATATTTAGCACAACTAAAATTCTAAGCATTGAAATTCATATTATACTTTTCATATCCATTAGTATTGGCATTCGTATTAGTCTTAACGTCATTATCATTATGATCAACATTTTTTATTGCGAGCGTCAGAATTGCTAATGTTCAAATTTGTAGTAAATTTATTTGAAGAACAGTAAATATTATTTTGTGTATCATAAGCATTAGCTTTAGGCATTATCATTACGATAAACATTTTACATTTAGAGCGAAAGCATTGATATAACTAAAAGCATCACAATTAATATTTATAAAGTATTTTGCGAAAATTTGCCCATTTCAATTTGCATTAATTAAAGCATTAAAGTTACAAATTTCCCTTTCATTAATATTAGTATTAGCATTACCATTAATATTTCCATTATAATTTCCATTATTTTACAATTAATACACATAAAATAATAGACACATTATAATTATCATTATCATTATCATTATCATTATCATTATCATTATCATTTTCATTTTCATTATCATTATCATTTTCATTATCATAAGTCTAAGCATTAATTTGTATATTACTCCTCGTATTTGTATTAGCTTTAGCATTAACTATAGCATTTTCACTACAATTAATATGTATTAGCACAGCTTTTTATATAAGTCTTATCATTCTTTACTTTATTATCATTGCCATCCAACCAATAATGCAATTACAATGAAAACAACACTTACTATATTATAATATTATCCCCAGCATTAGCCTTTGCATTAATATTACTTTCGCTAACAGAAAAAAATTAGAAAAATTATTAATTAGTACAATCATTAATTTATAGTCTATGTATCAGCCTAAAAGTATTACCATTATCATTAAATTTTTCATTATTAGATGAGAATTTAACAATTGCACCAACAATAGTATTTGCATTAGCAATAATATTACTTTTAGTTCGTAATATCACTGGCACTAAATTAGTACCAACTTTAAATTAAATATGAATTATAAATTTACTATCAGTATCAGTATTGGTATTTTATAATTAAATTCACCGCAGTTATTAACCTCAGAACAAGCAATGGCACTATTAATATCACATTCATTAAATTACAGCTCTCCCTCGTAAATGTTCCTTTAATTACTTTCCATTGCATAACTGAAAAACTGAAAATAATTCATTTTAATACCACGAAAAAGATGTTGCAAGCAATTAAAACTTGCATAATTGGAAACTTGAAACCCGTAACCCTTTTTGCTTTTTACTTATTTTTTCTGTTTTTTTGGTTTTTGTTTTAGTTGAACTCGTAAAAAGTAGGTTTTTGCCCACAACTTTTACAATTTCCAAGTGAAATGAAACCGAAGACGAGGGATGCCTGATGTCGGGTCAAATGGGGAAAAACTATTTGGAAAATGTTAGATGATGAACACATTTGCTTCCCCCTCCTCCTTCCCTCGGAGCAATGTTTGTGCAAATCCGTAATTAAAAAATGTTTGATAGCCAAGAGCCAAAGTCAAGCTTGCACTTCATTAGCAAACAAGTAGGGGGACAGGGACAGGATATCCATTTTCTTAGAGCGGTCAGCGTGTCGCGCAGTTCACGCCGTGGGTGCAAATTAAAATGAAATTACAGAGTGCTGAACTGAAAAGGAATCCCCGAACCCGAACCGAAAAGGGGAGAGTGCGAGAGTCTCTACTCTGAGTATTTACCCAATGAACATTGTGGATGCGTATTGGATTTCAAGTGCAAAGCAAATGTCAACGCTACTGAGGAACTTTCCAAACCAGTTGCGATTCGGTCTGAGTGTCTGGAGGTCTGAAAGTATTCACTAGACACTCGCCAGACGGTCCAAAAGGGTTTTTTTTTTGTTCGAGTCCAACTCAGTATGGGGTGCCGAAGGAGGCCAAACAAGTGCAATGCTCCACGGATTTGGCTTGGCCTAAGCCATGAGTAGGATTGCATTCCGAGGAGAAGGAGTTTGAGTTATTGCTGGAGTCGAGGCACTTGGCACTTGGCGTCTCGGGCGTCCACTTGGCATAACAATATTTCAAATTGGCCAGACAGCTTCCGTTGGCAAATCCTTGAGAGTGAACTGCAGCTAAAAATGAAATGAAATGCAATCAAATTGCAAAAGAGCGAGTGAGAGAAGCACCAAAAGTTTTTCTCTCATCCCGCCCAGAATGAAGAAGTTTTGCAATAAAATGTTCATTAGTGCGCCAGCTCCTGCTGAGCTTCAAGCGCTGCAGCATGTCGCTGCTCTGGTCTGCTCTCCTGGCTTCTGCCCCAGATCCCTTTTGCCAAACACACACACACACACACACTCACAGCTGGCCATGTGTGGGCAACGACGCCGGATGAATTGCACTTTTAATGTGTTGGCAGCACTTTAACTAACTGAAAATCAGTTGGAGAGTTGCTCCAACCGAGTGGATGCTGACCAGCAAAAAAAAAAAAAAAAACGAGGAATGTGGTATAAACCATCACGGAACGCGGCTTTCGCACTGCGGTCCAACTTTTGCCGCGTAATTAAAACCAAAGCATCCCCAAAGTGGACAAGTGCCCCTAAACTGATTAGCGCAACGAGTGCACAACTCTCTGACCCACAAGAGGGGAGAGAGTGGAGAGAGGCATCTGCGGTTCCCCCCATCATAACTTAACTCTGCGCAGCGTGGACCGCGTTTTTAATATGTTCTTCTGGCTTCTGTCAACATTCTCACTGGTGCGGAAGAATTTTCACTCAGGGTACGGTTAAGCCTTGTCAGCGATAAAAATAATTTATTTTAATGCATTTTGCACAAGCTAACTGCGGAGTTATAAGCATCATTTGTTATATTTTTAATAATTTAATTAAAATTAGAATGCAACTAGAAATAAATATTTCATCATTGTTAATACACAAATATTCTAAATTCGTCTGTGAGATACCCAATACCCATTGTGAATAAAAGCAAAACATAAAAGTATATAAAATGAATATACCGCAAAAATACTAATAATATACCGAACGTTATATTTGATATATTAATATAGTAGTACATTCAAAATATACCAGATTGTCAGCCAAAATTAATAATACCCTTCTACTCTATTGGTAGCGGGTATAAAATTTAAAATATTATGAAATATTTATATAGATGATAGATTATTACATGACAAATTATTGGCATCACAATCATGGGCATTAGTTATTTTCTATAATAAATTCAAACTTCAGAAAAATACTAAAAAAAAAAAAAAACAACATGACTTCTCTCTTCATAAATTTATATAATGCATTAATGACTTCTTCTATGACTACTTCAATGATTTACTTCAATGTAAAATATTCCAAATATTATTATTAATCAAAATAAGTCTATAATTCTAATAATGCAATGCAAAATGTTTCTAATAAAGTTCAAATAATCTAGTTCAACGTCAATAAATATTTAACTTTAATGATAAAATCATTTCTATGTGTGTTTAAATTTCAGAAAAATATTGAACTGAAAAACGAAATGACTCTTTTTAAAAATAAATCATAAGTAAGCATAAAGGGTGAATTCTTCACAATAAAATGAAACTAACGGAAACGAACTTGAAACAGTTATTCTAAATAATCCTCTGTATACAAAATTACCCTTTTATTTAATTAAAATATATATATTTATTATTCAAATTAAATTAATGCGCAAAATAACTTCTTTGTAACATACATAATAAAGTTGTGTTAAAGAAAATGTTTAGTTAAATTGAACTTTAAATAGCATTAAATTGAGAAAGAGAAAATTACTGTTATTTAAATAAAATCAGAAATTGAAGTTAAAAACAAACCAATGCTATAAATGCATCATAATGTAAAACAATTGAACAATTATTTAAAGTTGTAAAGTTCTTATTTAAAGTTGTCATAATTTGATATTTATTTGTTATATTAAAGTAATATGAAATTATTACAACTTTAATAGACATTAAAATTGATGCAAATACTGCTGAGAAAAATGTTAAATTTGAACTAAAAAATAAAATGACTCCATTTTTAAATCATAAACTGACTAAGCTACAAATGTCAAAATTCAAAAGTTAAAGAAGTGATTAAAATAATATCAAACTAACACAACTTTAATTTACATTAAATAGGATGGATAGGATAGACTTTTAAGAAAAAGTTTTAAACTAAACTAAAATACAAATTTAATCTAAAAAAGTAGAATAAATTCAAAAGAGTGAAGTTCACCTTGAACAATTATTTAAAGCAAGCTAAAAATTCACAAATTTCTTTAAGCAAAGAAATTGTTTTAAAAGAAATCTAGGCTTTAAGCATAATGCTGCGCACTGAAGTATATAAATTGGCAAAGTAAACTAAAACGAAATGAAAAGTAAACGAAAATCTGTGTAAAATATTATTTGCCAATATTGTTAATATTAAAATATGTATGTGCATGTGTTTTAGTGATTTTGTGAGAGCACTTGAAGTCTCTCAAGGATTAAGTGAAGGCGAATAAAATGAATTAAGGTCAGACAAATGGATGTGGAATGTTGCATATGTGGCATGCAAATCTGAAACTGAGTTTCTATGCCATTTGCTTTGACTTCTCATGCAACACAGCTTCGAGTTGCATTCGGCTTGAAGTAATTTGTTAATTGCAATCAAAAATGTGTTGAACTTTTGGACGAAACTTGCCAAGCGTACGGCAGATAAATAATGGCAAAGTAAATACCAAAAAAGTAAGGAGAAAAAAACAGAACTCGACTGCAGTTGAAATGTAAACAAGGCATGTCCTTTTTCAAAGCAAAAGCAAAAGGTTCAAATTCAAATTCAAATCGAAGCTGAAACTAATTCGATGCACAAATTACGAGAAAAGTAAATTTCCATTTGAAGGGTGAGGAGGGAAGAGAAGAATGTAAGTTAGCTTCAACTGGTTGGCAAAATGCAAATTGCTTCTTGAGCGACCACAGGATTTCCAAAGGGGGAGAGGGAGGGGGAACAAGGACATTGTGGGTGGCAGCCAATTGTATATTGGCATTGGAAATCAAATTGAAAAATTGATTGAGAACGAAAGGGGGAGAGACGAGCATAATAATAATGGCAAAGTAATGAGACTGTCCGCCGCATAACAACAACAGCATCAAGGACTCGTCGCAGGACATCTTCTACTTCGTCTTCTTCTTCTTCTGGTCGCCAGGCAGACGCAGTATTCTCAAATTTATCTATTGGATTAAGGTCCTTTGTGCACGTCATTACGACCAATGCCAAAGACAAATTGGAAATTTATTGTTATGAAAGACAGAGCGAGAAAGGAAATCGCAAAAGAGAAAGAGAGCGAAGAGAGAGAGAGGGGAAGACATCCTGCCGCCTGAGGAAGCAAAGGATAGTTCCGAGTTTGTTCCACTGAATATGCATAATAAAAATGTCAATCAATGAACTGCAACCGGGACTGAAATGCACACACACATACACACACACACACACGCAGAGAGACAGTGAGTGGGAGTCCTGCGAGAGAAGGTCCTGCGAGTCGGGTCAGTTTCGACAATAATTGAACATAAACATTGCATTCAAGTAGTAATTGTTAAAATTATTGTGCATCCTAATCCCCCAAGCGAAACACGAAAATGGCCACAGGACGAACAGAAGATGCGAACGTTAAAAAGGACATTTGAATGCAGAGCAGAAGGCGAGTTAGTTTTTGGCATTTCCCAGGCAACGGCCAAATCCGTCTAAGCCGACTTCCATTTTTGGCCAAAAGCAAAAACCGAAGGACAACGCTTTTGTTTCAGTTTTGTTGATTCAAGGACTTGGCTGGACACAGACAGACGAACAAAATGGGAGCAAAGGCAGTTATTAAGACATCCAAAGAGCAGCATTTTTTTTGGCTAACGAACTGACCTTGCTCAAAAGTAGGCAAATAAACAGATTTGTGGAGGCCAAAAAGAAAAGGTTATCGGAAGGAAGGCTCAGATCAGGCTGTTAAAAAGGATGCGCGAGTCGTGAGAATTTCTCGAGGAATGGAAACGAATAACTCACGTGAAATAAAAAGTGAATAAAAGAATATTCAGAAGTATAATAAAGAATTTACTAAATAACTTTTTAGATGTCGTGAAATATACTATACAATTAATTTTTAAATTGAAATTTCATTCAAAATAAATCTCAAATATGAGTAGTAATAATTTAGATTTACAAAAGTTAAATATAATTTAAATTAATACTAACGTATTTCTTAAGCACTGACTGTAAATGCCTTCAGCTTCAATTGTGATGATTATTTTTATGAACATTCACAATAAATGGAATATATTATAAATAACTTGGATTATTATTAACCAAATTCTATAAATTATTCTAAATCACATTTACAATTTGTCTAATTCAAATTTGAATAGCTCAATTTATTAATTCTTTACTATTTACTATAAATTTCTTTAAAAATTTTAAAATAACATTATGTTGATAATCTATAAAAAATATCTAGAAAATAAAAGAAATATTTGAATTGTATTTATTATTACTATACAAATTCTACATTTTAAATTTCATGTTGAATTCAATGATAATAAATGGAATATTATTACAATATTAATATTATAAACAACTTTTTATTGTTATTGGACTTTTTATTGTTATTATTAGGAAATTATTTGCTCTACATTTAAATTTAGAATTTATATATTCTCCACAATTTGCTGCCCATTATTTAAATTCGTTTAATTACTATAAAACAATACAATAATTATTAAGTTCATTTTTCAACGTTCATTGCTTTAATTCGAACTCAAAATAATAAACGTATAATAAATAAATAAAGGAGACGAAAAACGAAATTTATTTTTAAAGGAATTTGGAAAATGAAATGTTTTGAAATCTTGTGGTCTTTTAAATGTTGACGTTCACTCAAACGAACAGACAATAAAGCAATTTTCACTATATTACATATCTTCTTCTTTCCCTTGCATAAATTTTCGCTTCCAGTCAAATAGTTTCAGATCCGATTAATACACATTAAGCATACGCAGCGTGTGCTCATCATCGCCTCGTTAATCAACAACCTGCCTGCTCTTAAATGTCACGTTGACACCTAGTCAACTTCTGGGAAGCCTCTTATGCGACGCGCCCCTCGTGATCTCTAGATCCTGGCAGCTAGCAAGTGGTTGGGAAAAACACACAACACGAGAAGAGAAGAGTAGAGTGAACATGGGAAAATTGAGATATTACTTAGCGGAACTTTGGCAAGTGCAGAGCGAAGTCGCGATGCAATTCAACTGAAAATGCGCAAAATGCAGCGGAAGGAACAAGGACATCTTCCCGTTTTTGTGGGAACAAGTGCGGAAATTCCTGCCTTGCCTTGCCACATGTGGCAAGCACATGTTTGTCGCTGACCCGGGGAAAAAACGATAAGTGCAAAACCTGAACAAGGAATTCCCCGGTTGAGTTTCTCTCTCGTTCTCTCGTTCTCTTTTCGTCCTAGTTGAGGGAAGCCCGCCCACGCCCTCAAGCCAAATGATGTTATGAGTACCTGAGTGGAAGAGAGATAGCAAAAGAGAGAGAGAGAGAGAGAGAAAAGAATAGAGACAGAGTCACAGTTTGTGTATTGTGGAGTTTGGCACTGTGAACGTGCCTCCCAGCCTCAGAGCTGAGGGAACGTGGGAAAAAAGGATTTACGATGCTTATATGACCCGGAGAGGAAGAGGAAGAATGAGAGAGAGGTGAGAGGCGAGAGGTTGATGACGTGCCTGGTCACGGTCATGGTCAATGTTTTGTTGTGTGTGAGTTTTTCGTGTGCGGCTTTTACCTGTTGCGTGCACATGTTAAAAAGTCATCATAAATCTCAGCCGAGTAGCCTTCGTTGCGTATGTGTGTGTGTGTGAAAAACGTTTTCACTTTTCACCAAGAGCAAGAGAGAGAAGAGAGGAGAGTGCGTCTCCTACTCCCTCGCCTCGTGTGTTTATCTTATCTATCAAATCTGTGTAAATTCCCGGCTTATCATGCAAAACACGTAGCCACGTAGCCTCTGATCCTGCTCTCAACCCAACTCTCAACTCTCTACTCAACTCTCAACTCCTTTTGTGCAACATTTCGTTGCCTTTCCCGCGAACTGGGCTTTGGACTTAGGCTGCCTCCGGATCACGCAAGCAAAGCAAGCAGCAAGCATCGTCTAATAATTTGTATAAATATTTATTTTTGCTACCGATTTTTATCTATCCTCCCCGCACTCACTGACTCACTTACTCACTCCATCTCAGCTATCTGTCTGTCTCTATCTGCCATCGAAGGTGTGAAATTTAATACCACTTTGGTGTCGTCGATCGACTACCGGGAAGTTGCGATCTGTGATCCTCGATCCTTGAGGGGTTACAGAGATGAACAGAACTCAGAAACAAAACAGGAACAACGACATCTTTGCCAAAGGCAAATGTGTTTCTTTCTTTATTGATTTGCATTTGCGAGTTGATTTCGTAATTTCGATTCAAACTGTTGTCACCTGCCTTTTGGCTACAGCTGCCGCTTTTTGTTGCGCCTCCATGTGGCACGCTTCAATGCGGCATGTTTGAATAATGATTTTCAATATTCATCATTGAAAATTCACACATTTTTTAACTTGAATGGTATAAATGTTGGAATGACAATTAAAACAAACATAATTAAATAATAAAATCATTTTATTTTATTTATCTTTTTCGAGTGCTTCTAGAACCAAATATGACATTAATATTTGTAATTTTTCATCATAAAAATTTAATGCATTACTCAATACAAGTAAAAATATTTCGTCATATAAAAAATTTTAAAATTTAAATCGACTGCTCCTAAATTAACAAATGAATTGAGTTTTAATATTGTTGAAACATTATCTTTAAATATGAGCTACATCATCATAAAATTTTAATGATATAGTAAATACTGATATAGTAAATTTTAAAACAAATCCACATAATCTTCCGAAAAATTAAAAATTTTTGAGAAATATTTATATTAAACTTCTCTTGAAAATATTAAAATGGTTGGATTATAAGTAAACTAAATTAAATTGGTCGGAATCAGCACTTAAATAGGTATAATTAGCATTCGAACAAAGATCGATATATATAAAAAAATAACATTTTTCATAAGATCTAAATTCCACACAGATCTCAATATTATATATATTTCTTATTTAAAATAATTAAAAAATGAATGAAACAAAATAAAATTTTTCATAAGATCAAAATTATTCACAGAAATATATATTATTTATATTTCTAATTAAAAATTAAAAAAAAAAAAATTAACTGATTCTCTTATTATAACAAAATATTGTATTATACAAACTCATTTCTTTATTAATCATAAAAATGTATAAACAATACATTTCTAAATTTGCTATAAAAATCAGTGAAGTATGAATAAAATTATATTTTGCTTGTGACATTCAACTCAAATATTTCATTCAACAAATTTTGGAATTTCAGAGCATAAGATGACGATTCGATGTGAATTTTAACGAGCTTTGGAAGCATTACTTCTTAAGAACTACAACAAAAGAGCAATGAGTGAAACTGAAAGCACTGCGAAGATTTCGTCACAAAGAGATCTTTGCGGTAGGTTTAGTCAGGTATGGGTATCGATGGTTGTATTGGTATTGGTATTGGTGAATATCGATGAATCATTGCCGTTATTCCAGTATTACAAGCGGATTGACTAATCACAAATTACGCATAATGAATATGGGGGAATCTTAAGTGAGGCGACAACTAACTGTAGTCAAATGTTGCACACAGTTGCCAATGCTACTAATACGCTCGCGTGGCATGAATAGTTTGAATGGAGTGCGCAACAAACTTCTTCTTGTTAAACTCTTAGAGCGTTTCCTTAATGAATACGTGTTTTGAGTACCGGATTTCGTTTGCTGCCATGCAAGTTGCAAGCTGCAACATGTTCGACGTACTCTTATACTCGGGGCTACGCTCGCGGGCATGAAAACGAAAACACAACATGTTCGCTGACGTTTCGAACTTGCTCTCTTGCAATTTGAATGTGCCAAGAACTGAATTATTAACTATTCTTTTTTTAAATCAATAAAATCGTGCAAATAGCAAATAAGGCAGTATTGCATTTCCAATAATTTGCCATTGCCTTGCTAAATAATTTACTGCAAATCGTGAGCAACCACTTCGCTTCGAACATGTTCGAGGCCTTATGCTCACGCTCTCTCACTTACCGTGGATACACGTCTCACCTGCCGGTATGATGGCAACCCACCCCCATGCTTGTGTCTAAGAAGTTGCGTGGCCAGCTATTTAAAGAGCACACTTGCTTGGAGCTGCTTTAGTTGCGTGCGAGACGCGAATGCGAGAGCATCGTGCAAAGAAAAGAAATAATCGTAGTCGAATTTACAGAAGCAACGTTATAGCGTGAGACTCGAAATTCAAATAACGGACCCTGCCACACACGATACGTTACGATAAAGAAAAACAAAAAATCCAACAACAACCACAAATACGTCAAAAGTCGCTCAAAGTGTTCAGTGTTGTGTTAGTGTTAGTGTGTGTGTGAAAAGAAAAAAGAAAAAGCAACTAAAAATTTCGCTTTATGCTCAAAATGAATTTTATGAGCATTAAAACAAAGTTCAAATTATCATCATCAACTGTAACTGTGACTGTGGCAAGCAACAAAAACAAAGTGCCAAGTTGCAACAAAAATAAAAACGAACTTGGGATTTATTTTGGATAATACAAAGAAGCAGAAGGCGATACCAAATATATAGAAATTTATTTCAACAAACAACGCAAAGTTGCAACAACAATAAAGGTAAGCAATTTGTGTGCAACTTGCAACTTTGACCTTAATGAGAAGGCAAATTGCAATAGAAATTGTCGCAGACAAGCAACAACAGCAACAGCAGCAGTAGAAAAAAAACACTGAAATGAAATGAGTGCAACACGCGGGGTGCAACATCGCGTAATGAGTTTGTTCAACTCGGCAATTGTAGTTGCAAGTCGTTTCTTTTCTTCGCTTTTTTTTTAAGGGTGGCAAGGTGCAAACATAAAAAAAGAATGGCAACAACAACAGCATGTTGCAAGTTGCAAGTTATGGAAAGGGTCATGTGAAACTATGCGGCGGCAATTGTCGATTGTTGACCAGCGACTTCGTCGTCGACTTAATTCCATTTATTGCACACGTCTCATCATCAAATGCAACTTCTTGTATTCGTTGTTGTTGTTGTTGTTAATTGGCAAACGTGCAACACGCAAGCGGCAACAACACACAAAAACTATGCAATTCATGCTCTTTGCTTATTTGGTGCACAACTTGCGCAAAACAACAAAAAATGTAAATTCCATCAAAATAAAAATTAATAAATTAATTAATCAGCAGTGTGCTGCGATTTCGTGCCATATTGAAATGCCCCCCACACAAACAAGGAAAAATAAAATACTCAATGGCCCTCGGCTGCTGCTAGGCAACGAAGCAAGACAACAACAAACATGTACAAAGAAGCACAGTTAGAAGTGCGCTTCGAACTTCTGTTGGGGGGATCTCTCTCGCTCCCACACACAGCAGAGACAGTGTGCTAAACATAATTACACTAACAACGACAACATCAGCAGCAAAGCAAATTTGTGTGAGTGAGTGCGTGCAGCAAGCACTTGCAGAGACAGTCGACAGCAGCAGCAGCAACAGAGCGTAGCTTTTGAGTGTGACTTGAAAGTTGTATCGAACATTTTTCGTATATGTGTGTGTGGGCGGGGAGGAAGTGAGCGTCGCTTAGCTTTTAAATATGCTTATGACTTGACTGACTGACTGTCTGTGTCAGCATGTGTGTGGTTGTATGCGTGTTGTGCAAGGCGTGTTGTGCATTGAAGCTTTTGCCTATTGTTGGAACAGACTTAAAACAGAATTTAAGTCAATTTAGGCGTGCAAATGTGCGCACAATGAGTGAGATCGAGCCAAAGAGCAAAGGCGCGAGCGAAGAGAAAAGAGATTTTTTTCAATTGATTTCTTTTTTGTTTTGTTTTTGTTTTTGGTTTTTGTTATGCAGCTGGCAGCAAAAATGTCATTAGTCGGTGTTTGTTGTTGTCGTTGTCGTTGTTGCTGGTAATTGAAACGAATGCGATTAACATAATTTGAGAAATACACTGTTGTAAATTGTAGTTGAAGAAAAATTACAATAATTTCGGTTATTAGCTGATTGGTTGGCCATTAGCGGCAATGGCCTTGTTTCTTTTTGTTTGTATGCAGTAAATTGAAAAGCCATTTAGTTATGTCAGCATCTTTTAAACTTGGTCTTGGAATGCGAAGCAAAACTTTGAGCATCAAATAAAAATTACATGAGCACGTTACATAAAAATAGCCTAGGCTCCCCTCCATAAGTGAAGTTTGTCCAAAGACAAACAAAACGAAACGAAACTGTGACGTATTTTTCCTTTTGCGCTAATTTTAGTTGCTGAGGGGGAAAAAAAAAGCCGCCCTTAAGAACGTAGAGAGCGAGCAAGCGAGACCATCAAATTTGATGGCCCTAAAAGTTGTCAGAGGGGGCGAGAAGATGTTACTGCTGACCCACATACACATGTACACACTGCAGAGCGAGACAGACACAGACCGACAGACAGACATGTTGGCAACGGAGCAGAAGGGAAACGGAATGGAATGGGAAAGGGAAGCAAAGGGAATGCAAGTCTCTGCTTACTATAAACAAAACAGCCGCAAGTTTTGTAATTGATGTTGTTGCTTCGAGCTTGTTGTTGCATTGCTCTTGTTTTATGAATAATTTATGCACTTAATTGATTTTTTGTTTATTGTTCGCCACAGTTAATTAATTATAAACTTTTTTCCTTCCTCTTGCAGTTAAGTAAAGAAAAGACTTTTATAGCAGACAGCAACAAAAATGGAGGCAACAACAAACCACACAAAACTCCAACTGGAGGAGGACGAAGAGGAGCCTCAAGCAACAACAGCAACAACTACGACGACGACAACGACAACGAAGACGTCGGCAACCATCATTGACATTCCAGCGGCTCCTGCAACGTGCCACAGCTCATCCTATGACACGGACTGCAGCACGGCAAGCAGCACTTGCTGCACTCGCCAAGGCGAGCACATTTACATGCAACGCGACACGTTGTCAGCCTCGGCAGCGGCAGCTCCAGCAGCAGCAGCAGCAACGTCTGTGGCAGCTACAAACATTGCATCCACATCGACGAGCTGTCATCTGCAACAGTCTCTGGATGCCGATGAGTTGACGATGCTCAAGTTCGAGCATCGCAAGCATTGGCCATGGTTCATTCTGTTGATCTCTGTCATTGAGGTGAGTAATCGCTTAACATTATTAGCTTGTTCCGTTTCCATATTGTTGCAAAGCTAAAGAAGCGAACGTTTTCGATTCTAGTATTCCAAGATCCTTTAATTTCATATAATGAACTGAAACAATTGCTGTTTTCATTAAATTTCAATTGCCAGACAATGTTTCACTTCCGCTACGTGTGTTCTTTGCTGTTTCATTTCCGCTCGTTCCCCGCATTTAGCTCATAGCTCACTCTCATAGTTAATGGCATTGTAGCCTGATAATTTATTATTATTATTGAATCAAAGAACCGCAAAATGCAATAAAATTCGTTGAAGAACTTTACAAATTCTCAACTTCCAACTAAAAGCGATAAAATTTCTGCTTTCTTTTGCGCATTCTTATGCACACACACACACACACACACACACGCATGCCATCTTACACATAGACACGCACACACACATACACACGCAGACAGCGTAAGAAGTTTGCCGTCTCTGGCTGCCTGCCTGGCGCCCCCAAAATCGATTGTAAACAAGCTACAACAACAGCAGTAGCAGCAAAAACAACAACACGAACAGAACGCATAAAAACTAAACGAAAAGGCAAGAGCGAGACAGCACGACTTAAGAGAGCGAGTTGAGTTTGAAACGAATGCCAAAAATAAAGTTGGCAGGACTAAACAGCTCTACTCTGCGAGTGTATGTGTGCGTGTGTACGTGTACGTGTGTGTCGCTTATTGGGGACACGAGAATTCAACGTCGCGTGCTCAGCAACAACAACAATAACAACAACAACTATCATAAAAACTATGCTATAAATCAGAACAACCCCAACTAACGTTCTCCCCACATCTATATTCTGTTCCCCCTTTTGCAGATTGCAATCTTCGCCTATGACCGCTACACGATGCCCGCCCAGAACTTTGGCCTTCCCGTGCCAATTCCCAGCGATTCGGTGCTCGTCTATCGACCCGATCGTCGTCTGCAAGTCTGGCGCTTCTTCAGCTACATGTTCCTGCATGCGAACTGGTTCCACTTGGGCTTCAACATCATCATTCAGCTGTTCTTCGGCATTCCCCTGGAGGTGATGCACGGCACAGCGCGCATCGGTGTCATCTATTTGGCTGGCGTCTTTGCCGGCTCCCTGGGCACCAGCGTCGTCGACTCCGAGGTGTTTCTGGTGGGCGCCAGTGGCGGCGTTTATGCACTGCTGGCGGCGCATTTGGCCAACATTACACTCAACTATGCGCACATGAAGTCCGCATCCACGCAGCTGGGCTCCGTGGTCATTTTTGGTAAGTTTATCAACACTAGCGAGAGAGCTTGTGATCTCTCTCTCTCTCTCTTGTTAAATGTAAACGAAGAGAATGAAAGCTTTGACTACGTAACTCACCAACAGCTTTACTGATTTTTCGCCTTCCCTTCTGCTCTCTCTTCTTACAGTGTCTTGCGACTTGGGCTATGCTCTCTACACACAGTACTTTGATGGCGCTGCCACGCCCGCCTTTGCCAAGGGTCCTCAGGTGTCGTACATTGCGCATCTGACGGGCGCCTTGGCGGGTCTGACTATTGGTTTTCTGGTGCTCAAGAATTTCGGTCATCGCGAGTACGAACAGTTGATCTGGTGGCTGGCGCTGGGCGTCTATTGTGCGTTCACCGTGTTCGCGATTGCGTTCAATCTGATCAACACGGTCACCGCACAGCTGATGGAGGAGCAGGGCGAGGTGATCACACAACATTTGCTGCACGACTTGGGTGTGTCCTAAGCAAAGCGAAATAGCAACCATTTAACCAGGAGAGAAACATAGACAGTTAGACAAAAATGAGAGAGTGCTTAGAGAAGTACTCAAAGAAGTAAAAACATATAAAAAAAAAAAAAGCTTAGACCCTTTTGACTTTTTGCAAAAGTGAAGGGTCTAAGCAAATTGAAAGAAAAAGTTCACTCGAATGATTTTAGTTCAAAACTAAATTCGTAATTCGTACGGCTTCAGTTTTCGTTCCGTTCCGTTCAGTTCTGTTCCGTTTCGTTTTCGTTGTGTTCCGTTTATCGTAAGCGCGTTTCATTTTCCAACATTTCACGCAGTAAAACAGAACAACAACAAACAAAACAAAAACAAAACAAAGCAAAACAAAATCAAAATCAAACAGAGTAAATGAAGAACGGGCCGAAACGTGTAAACAAATGTTGTGATAGAACCAAAGACTGAATTTATTTTGCGTGTAAATCCCCCGTCCCCCTGCCCCTCCCCCAACCCCTCTCACTCATCCCCCTCACTTTGAAATGATTAAGTAAACTATAACTTATCGACTCTCGCTATGATTTTTTCTGCCCCCTCATCATTGTTTATAATTTTTTACTGTTTTTCGTTTTAATTATGTATTTATTGGCACCGTTTAGTTTGTCCATTTAACTTATTAATAGGATTTGCGATTAAAGCCTAATGAATTTGATCCGACAACCTTTGTTTATAGCATATAGACTATTTAATTATTTAAATAAATAAACTGTAGACACACACACACACACACGTAGCGTATAACAAATTGTTTCAAATTGTAAATATTATTAAGTCGCACACTAGTCAAAAAAAAAACAAAAACAAAAGAAAGAAAGAAAGAAAAAACGCAAATGCAAAAACCACAGCAAAACAATAATTAAATTACATTAAATTAATGCCACTTAATGCGTTCAAAATTACAACAAATATGCACACAAAAAACACAAACACACACGCAGACACAAATGCATACATATTTATTAATCCTAAAAAAAAAAAGAAAAACAAAACTAAAAACCGAAAAGCCAAAGAACATAATAATCAAAATAATTGTAAAAAAAATGCAAGCATTTTTTCAACAAAAACAAACAAACAAACATAGAAATCCTGTAATGAATTAAATATTTACGAATAGTTAATTCTTGACATATTGATCGATAAATGCGATTATTCACTTGAAAACAAAACTAAACTAAAGCAAAACTTAATCTAGCGTAAAACACTCAGCAAAGCGTAAGCCAAAAAATGAATCCCAACAACAAATAATAAAGCTAAGCTAAACAACTAGTTGTGACCCTCCTAAGAACAAAAAAAAAAAACAAAAAGAAAAACAGTCCCATTTTCCCCTCACAATCCTCGCCCACAAAATATAATAATAAATGTATTGTAT
Organism: Drosophila albomicans; assembly: GCF_009650485.2. Classification (NCBI taxonomy): domain Eukaryota; kingdom Metazoa; phylum Arthropoda; class Insecta; order Diptera; family Drosophilidae; genus Drosophila; species Drosophila albomicans. The sequence continues at coordinate 41,785,914 of NC_047629.2, read as the reverse complement.
GTGCATGTCAAGAACAAGACAACAAAATAGCAATAAAAACAAAAAGAAAAAACAACAAAATACAAGAAAACAAAAATTTGAACAAAATAAATGTCTAAATTATAAATCAAAATACCATAAATGTTTTCTATTTTCATTCTTCCTTCCATTCGACTTGGATTTGTTATGCCAGCTTTAGGTGCAGTTTTCTTTTCCCAGGGGAGGAAAACAACACTTGTGGAAAGGTTGAAGTTCATTTTGGGGTTGGGTCAATTATGAGTGAGCTCTAAAGAAAAGTAACTAAATACCTGTAATGGAAATTTTAAGCATAACAAAACAACATGTGCTTTAAAACAGATGCAATTTTCATTGCACAAAAATATGCTCAACTATGAGAGATAAAATATGCAACAAATTGGGAGAATATCAAGAGAATTTTATAGAGCTGCTTAACTTAAAATTCATCAAGCAAACTAAAAGATAACATATTCATAACCAAAACAATATTATTTTATATTTTTTTCTATTTCAACTATGAGAGTAAAATTGTTCAACAATTTAGGAATGTGAATGTGAAGAGAATTTTATAGAACTGCTTAAATTAAAGATCCGCAAGCATAATAAAATTTATTCTTAAAAAATTTGCATTAATTTAGGAGAATATGAAGAGAAATTTATAGAGCTGCTTAAATTGAAGTTCATCAAGCAAACTAAAAGATATTGTAAACATTTTTGTAACACAAAAAAACAATATTTTTAATTTCTGTTCTATTCCAACTATTAGAGGAAAAATATACGAGAATATTAGAAGAAATGTATAGAGGTGTTTTTAAATTCAAGTTCCGCAAACAAAGTAAAATTTATTCTGAAAAAATTTGCAACAATTTTTGAGATTAAAAAGAGAAATTTATAGAACTGCTTTAAAGCAAATACCTCAAGCAAACTAAAAGATATTCTGAAAATGTTGTTCGAAGAAAAAAACATATTTCATATTTCTACCCCATTTAATTATTTATTTTTGACAAAAAAACATTCCAAAAAAGTAGGCAACAAAACAATATTTCGCTCATTATCAATTATTTTAAGCAGCTTTTGTATGCCTAACAAAGCTCAAATTTCCTTGAATATAAAAGGTCAACTTAATCAATTTAACTGTTGACGCTTCAAAGCATATTATGCTGTCAAAATAACGACATTTCCAATAAATAATTGACAAAGCAAATGAAAAACAAAACAGTAAGATAGAAATACGCAAATAAATATATTGATGTTAATTAAACATAATCAGAAAATAAGCCAGAGCACAAAATCAAAGAAGCGAAAAATGATTTTCGTGACATTTTCCTTCTCAGGTTCAGTTCAGGAACATTCGCTTCACTCGGTTGGCAGCCATAATCAGAGACGCTTGAGTGCATCTGCTAATTATTTGTGAATCTGAGATGCAAATTCAAGTAAATTACATAATCAACAAGCCGATAGGGAAGCTGGAGAGAGTAAAGAGAGACAGAGAGTTAGAAGTCAAGTGCAGAAGGTTTTTGGGGTAGAATTTGTGGCATTGTTGTCATTGTCGAAGGAGACAAGATTTTAGGGGGCGAGTTGTCTGCTTGCAACCTGAGATTTATGTGCAGCAGCCACAGGCAGCAGGCGGCAGTCGGTAGGCATCAGGATTGAGCTTGCATCAAATTGAAATTCAGGCAAATGTCAACGACAGACGACGACGACGACATCGAGAGACTCTGCCAACTCTTGGACTTTGTGTGAGCCGAAAAATCCACATAAATAACGCGTCCATCGACCATCGACCATCGTCAGGCGTCGGTCATCAAGTAGCTGCCGCGCTGCTTTGCCTTGCTGCTTGCCCCCAGACTGTGGCATCATCAGCAGTAGTGGCAGTGGCAGTTACAGAGACAGTCGCCAGTGTCAGTGGCGTTGCCAGTTGTGTGTGTCCCTGGCAGAAGCCGTTCGGCTTGTTATACCCGGTACTCAGAGGGTGGAAGGGTATTATAAAGTGTTGGCAAAAGAAATTACAACTAAAAAAATTAAAAAAACATCAGCAACCCCAAAGCAATATGTATTTTCTTATCATACAAAGACAAAGACGATATAGTCATGTTCGCTTATCCGTCTGTCTGTCTGTCCGTCTATAAGAAAGTCTCGATCTCAAAAACTATAGAAGCTAGTCACTTGAAATTTAATAACAATATCTATGACAATCATATGCATATAACCCTAGAGATAGTAATTGGCATCGCCCCTCTCATCTCAGAAAACATTAAATTCGAGTTTTTAAAATAATAATACTAATAACTTAAAGTAAAATTAATCAACTCATTGTAGATCCTATCCAAAACCATTGAATTTTCATTATACAGTGAAAACTTTCTTAAGCAAAACACTTATCATCAAACACTTTTTGTTCGTCCAAGAGAAGTTTCCATTCTTAAGTGGCGAAATAGCTCTTAAAACTATACCAAATATCACAGAAAGGTAGAGATATCTGCTGACGGAGATTTCATATTAATTTAAATGCTAGAGATGCACGCGTTTACCAATTAAGGAATTCAGACTTTGAAAGAATTTAAACGGCGCAAATTTGAAATCAATACCTAATCTAAAAATAAGAATTTCGACTTTAATCTAAATGTTAAGAGATGCACATGTTTAATAAATATCACAAAAAGGAAATTTTGAATGGCAAACATCGATTAAAGTTGAAATAAGACAATTTATAGATCAACAATCAACTTCTAATAAAATAGAAATAACTAAATTTATAGATCAACAAACGAGTGACAAATATGGATAACGGGTATGACGCAGTCGTGTACACTCGGCAGCTTGCAGCTTTCTTACTTGTTTTCTGCGAATGGCAGGTGCAACTCAATCAACGCCGCCGCGAGCCAGCATCTGGTCATTGAGTCAGCGGGCAGCCAGCCAGGCCCAACGAACTAAAACGTAAAACTCGAAAAGTACAACAACAAGAACAACAACGAAAAATACAGAAATGAAATGAAACTCTTTGCAACGCCACCTGCCACCTGCCCAAAAGTTGCCAGAGCTTTGACTTTATTTTGGTCCAAAGGTGATGCCACAGCAGTCTCTCAGTCTCTCAGACTCTGAGTCTCTCAGAGACTCCTGCCTGTGCCGTATTCAAGTGGCGCACAACTGAGGAAGCTGCATGGAAGCTGCCTGGAAGCTGGAGCGTACTTTCAAGTGGGTATCAAAGATCAACGATCGTAAGAGGGCAAACCGAAGAGTCCACCAAGTCAAGTGTTGCCGTTCTTTTCTTTTCTTTTTTTTTCGCCATGGCAATATTATTACAAACGGGTCTAATGGTAACAAACAGTGCACGATCATTAAAGTTGCATCTTCACGCAATTCTGAGGGCAAGCGAGGCCAAAGGAAATCCTATTCAGAAGATCGCACAGAACTTCTGCAAAAGCTACTCAGTGATCTAACACGATCTGCAACCTGCAAACTATCGATTGATTTGATTTGATTTGATCGTAGTTTCTTTAAGCCAATTTCTAACACTTTAACCAAAGGAAACGAACTTCCTAAAGTGGAGCAAGCAATATGTTACAACAATAAATGAAATCTGTCGCTTTTGTTTTAGTGTTATTGTAGCTGCTTAGGAAATCTTAGCGTTAACTTCAACTCAAGTTCGTTCACTACTTGAAAGCATAATCTCAAGACGTTGATGTTCCTTTGAGCCAATTTTAACTAGCTTTAATTGTACTTACGGGTAGAAATACGAATTTAGAGATCTACTCTCGAAATTGTAAAATTTCAAGTAATTTTAAATCTATAGTTTTTTTTAATATAAAAGAAAATATATTGAAACTGTGATTACGAAAAAAAAAGAAAAAGTGATTTTGACAATTTATAATGATAGTTATAATAATGATAACATAATCCGTTTATTGATAAACGGATTATGTTATACAAGTTCAATATCTGATTACGAAATGTTCCCATTTGAAATCTGTTTAATAAATTTATTTATAAAAACACTTCCTATACTGAAAATGTGAAGGCAATAAATTAAACATCAGATTCTCGGTAAAAAATACAAACTATTTTAATTTCTTCAAATTTTCATTTCCAGAAGCTGCTTGGAAGCATTTCAGATTAGTAGAAAAACTTAACATATTCCTAAGTCATAAGATATGGTTTATATATATAAAATACTAAGATGCTAAGTTTAGTATATCTTAAAAGTAGTACAGTATAGTAGTATTTTCTAACTTTTTTTCTCCTTTCAAATTAAACACAAATTAAACCTCCTTTCAACATTTAAATAATAAGTCATAAACAACTTTTTTCAGCAGCCCTTTATAATTTCCTTACGTCTACACAACAACTCCCCTTTAAAAATGTGCACATCATATGCTGTCATAAGCAACTCCCAACTGACAATCAAAGTCACTTAAGATCCTTCGAGAGAGTCCATTGTGCCGCCCCTTACGCCTGCTTCAATTTATTGTTTCTCTCAGTCAAATCAAAAGTAAACTCTTCAAAAATCTTAAGTATTACCCGTTTGACTGGAATTACCAGTCAGACAAAGGACCACCTCTTAGCATGGCTATCAAAGCGTATCCTTATCAGACGAGGTCCTGTCGTTTGCCTAACAACTCCATAACCCAAAAGTCATTTGATGTGACCCTGAATGGCCAGGCAATTATCCCTTGAAAAAGGAGTAGCGACGGGTAATGAAAGGTAATATTGCTGCACGATGATGTTCCATCACATCTCGCTGCTTGCCCAGCATTTGCACTCAATTAGGTGGCTATCAAAGTGTTGAGCCTCTGTTTACCTGAGTTGAGTTGAGAGCTGCTGCTGAAGTAGAAGCAAGTAGCCGCTCCATGGGGCGCTAATTGACACAGAACACAGGGAAAGACGAATTTATTTTCGAAGAGACTTCATTGCAACATTGAAAACAGAAACAGTTTTAGGATAACGACGCATCGCTTGAGCGCCGAGACACCGTCAGATTCAGACGCAGTGCATCCACACCATTGATATAGTACCGCAGCAGTCGCTGCTCCCGAATAAATCCCAGACTATCGTACAGTCGCAAGGCTGCCTTATTGCTTTGTTCCGTCTCCAGCGCAATTTCATCAGCTTGCTCCGCTTTCATCATCTCGATGGCCTTCTCCACTAGTGTGCTGCCAATGCCCTGTCTCCGGTACTCAGGATCCACGGCCAGCATTGCGATGTATCCTTGCCACAATTCCGGATTACTCAAGTGGTCTATTTTGCAGACAATCACGCCCACATAACGTTCCTCGTGTTGTGCCAAAATACAGAGTTGCGGCCAATTGTAGACAAAGTAGCGATAGGTGTAGATGGAGTACGGCTCGGAGAGCTCCTTCTCGATGAGGCCCTGGATGGCCTTCAGTTGGCTTTCATCGTTGAAGACGGTGTAGCTAATCTCTGGTGTGCCAGGCGGGCTTTGCTTTGATTCGTTCATTGTTGACTCAACACATTTTCAAATAACAATAACAAGAAAACGACAGGTAACTGACAAATACCCAGTATTTGACAATTGGAACAGGGAATTTCAATACTCAATCAATGCATTTTAAGTCACTAGGAGACTATAGTTATAGTTTAAAGGATTCGAAGATATAACTGCGATAGAAAAAAAAAAGAAAAAAGAAAAAGTTATTTTATAAGAAGCAAACGAGTAATGGCAACTGATTTTATAAATGTTGTTCTCAGCTCAAAATTAAGGAATCGTTGCGTTTAAGTTTGAATAAAATCAGACAAAGCGGAGAAGGGTTTAATTTGTGTTTGAGGAGATAGGACTCAATTCTTTACTCAACATTTACTAAATATTTATCGATTTTTTGACGTTCAGAAAGACGTGACGTAATTGTAAATAAATCTTTTTCATGGTGTTAGACAAACAAGTACTGAATTATAAAAATCTAGCTCTCATTGTTTCCAGAGTTATTGCTTCAAACGGACAGTTGAATACAAGTAATAAGAAGTCTTAAGATTCAAGAATTTATAGCAGCTTTTTATTTAAGATTAACAAAAATATAAAAAATAACAAGCAACGAGCATCAGCTTAAATGAAGCTTTATAATAACACGTTTTACTAAATGTGTGTCCATTTTAGGAAACTTAGAGCAACGTGACATAGTTCTAAAATAAGCCTCTTCATGTAGTAAAGCGAACAAATATTGACAGTTAAAACTCAGTTGCAAAACTCTAGCTCTTATTGTCTTCGAGTTAAAGCTTTAAGTGCAAGCGGACAGACGGGCAGACGGATTCAGCTATTGAGCAGATTTAATCTGGCTTTAAAATCTTTACTAAATACTTGTCAATCTTAAGAGATTTAAAGAGTAGTCATGGCAACATTATGAAATAGGATTCTGTAATACAAACGAGTATTGACAGCTAATTTTACGGGCACATGAATTCGAAAAGGAAAACCCTTAACCATCAATACTTAATACTTCAACTTTTTTTTCTTCCTTTCCATTATTATTATTGGTGCTGCTTTAACACTCTCTTAAGTATAGGGTATGCTGACAAACCAAGCTGAACAAACGAAGACGACCTTGTGTAGCCAAAGTTTTTCTCCACTTTTCCCTCCTCGCCAGGATTAGGCTAGAAGCTAACCCGTGAGCTGTGGCAATTAAGCGGCACACCCAACACCGTTAGGGACACTATCTGGCTGCGGCGTTGACAACTCCACATAAAAACACATACACACACACACACACATACACCACAACACACACACGAGGGATTTTAGCATGTGAAAATTATGAAAATGTCTGCAGCGACTTTGACAGGTGATGCCCCTACTCCTAACTCCCCCCACACCCCACTCTTAGCTCCTCCCACCCGGCTCAACCCACTTCCGCAAAGCAAATCCTTTGTTGTCTGGGGAAGTCAGGCAGGTAAATTGCCTTGAAGCACGCACAGGCAGCAGGGAGTTGCGCATGTGGCACGGGGCATGGGGCATGAGCCATGAGGCAAGGTATCAGGCAACGTGCATAAATGAAAACTAATTCCGTCCATTACGTGGCGTTGATTGTCCTGTGTCCAATCTAAGTTTTGTGATGAAGCCACAATGACCTCATATGACCAGTTGTCGATTGCAATTAACCTAAAAGGCCACGGCCTCTCGTCCAAGTATATCCTTAGGCTCTGCCAAAATTCAATATGTAGCTGGTGTCCCATTTTATTTGGGGAAGATTAAGCTTAACAGCGCCCGCAGCTAGCTTTGATTTTGGGGTTGTGGTACCTGCGGCTAGCTCAGCATTTATGTGTGGCACGCTTGAGCCGCGCTAATTTGTTTGCCAGGCAGGCAGGCAACTTGTGCTACACATATCCTGCTGCTCCTCTTGAAATCCTTTTGCTCCACTTTTTTGCTTCTCTTTTTAATAATGACTTCTGTTGGTCCCGCTTTTCTTTTCGGTTCTTGCAGCGAGGTCAAGCGAAGCGCCTCTCTAAGCTCACACATAGAAATTAATTACGGCATAAGGACGCACTCAGGACACTCGCAGCAGTCGAGCTCAAGTGTTTAATGAAGCGGTTAGCGCAAAAAGAACTGCGAATACAAGTGGCACGCTGTATGTGCCACACACACACACAAAGAGATTTCCATATTTGCCCATTGCGCGTCGAGTGAGATAAATGTGAATGTGCAGAGAGATCCTGGTCCTGGTGCTGCACCTGGCCAGGACTTGACTTCATAGTGCTGTGCAGTTTATTAAAAAGTTAACTGCAAATGGCCTCCATATGCAGTCTATATATATGAACGTGGAGTCTTAACTTGCGTCTGTTTCTGTTTCGTTTGCTGACTCTACACATTCCTTTCGGCCACAATATTTCAGTGGGCCTTATGACAGGTACAAGAGAGCGAGAGACCTTTGATAAGCATGCATTCGACATGGACAGGCCGCAGTCGCTGTCGCTGTTGCTGTCGCAGTCGCAGTTGCAGATAAAAGCGTCTGCTCTGGACAACTTCGCTGAGATACTTTTCCACATCGTCTCCGCTGTCATCGCAGCAGAAACAAAAGCCAAAGGCAGTGCCACAAAACGCAGGTTGATTTCGCAGCGTCGCGTGGGACGCGAACGTTCGCAGTTTACATGGTTCTGCTTGCTCCTCATCCTCATCCTCATCTTCATTCTCCTCATCTCCTCCTGCTGCTGCTGCATTGTTCGCCTCTTCAGTGGAATTCCTGGACATCTGGACAGCAGCAGTTGTTGCTCTTGCTCTGACTGTTGCAGTTGAAGCGTGTGTGCATGAATATGTCAATGTAATGATCTGCTCGTTGTACTTCGTATCTGCTGAATTACATAAATATTAACTTGTACTTTTTATAAACATGTTTACGGCTCAGTCGAAGGACAGCGTCTGCACATGTATGTGTGTGTGTGTGCTCCTTCTTATTGATATGATTTATTTACTGGCTCCCCATAAGCTCTGTCAATGCTTGAGCCGCTCAAGCCGCATTGCACTCAATTAAAATGCTATATAGTACACTTCACTTTAACGCAACGTTGCACCAAAAAGGTTGATGTTAAGTTGGTACAAATGGGTTAAGCATTTGAAATACTATCTCTTGCAGTTGCAATCAAGTAAATATAATATTATATAATATACATAGACTTACCAATCATATTGATTTGCAGTTCAACAAGTAAATTTCCACAATCAATTTGTGTGAGTTAAAAAAGATCCAAATTGTTGCCTTTGCCTCAAAAACTTTTTATCATCACTACAAATATCGACATATTTAATCCATAATGCCTTGAGTTATAATGAGTTGGATGGATAACTAGAAATATTTCAATTAAAAACTTATTAGAAAATAATAAAGAATAACATGCTTGAATATTTTTATCTAAAACTGTTAATATCAACGTATAAAGAATAATCTAAAATTTGTTCATGAATAGTAAATTTGCTTAACAGATTTTTCTTTTATAGAAGAAGTATCTTATATTAATGTAGTATATTTTATAAAACTCTTAATATCAGTGATCTAATATAAAATGTTTTTATTTATAATGCGTCAAATTAAAAGCTTTATGTTAAAATACAACATTTTTTGGAATATTATATAAAGGTCCTATTGCTAAATGTTGATTTTCTTATAGGACAAACTTCCTTAAGGTTCTTCAAGATATTGCTAAAGGTTGATTTTCTTTCTTAAAGGACATTTTTATTATGAGGACAATATCTTCTATCAGAATGTTAATATCGAGGTAATAGCAATAAACATGCTTCATAATTAGAGACCACTATAATCTTTCATTCTCAACGCTTTCATCTTATATAAGAAGCATCATATATCGTTTAAATCGCATTTCCACTACATTAAAGGGTATCAATAGCACATCAATAGCTACGTTAAAGATCTCCAACCTTATTCAGGGTTAAGCATAAACAGCACTAACAAATTAGAGCGTTCCAGCATTAATCAGCGTCAATTGAATCCTTTGTCCAAGCAAAAGTTCTTTGTCACCCCAAAAAAACAGTTTATTTGCTTATATTATTTTTGGCCAAAAAGTTGTTGTTACTTTTGGCCCATGCTCCAAATGGATTTGTCGCCTCTTTGCTGTTTTCTGTTTCTACTTTTTTGTTGCGTGACAACGCCTGACGAATGACTAACGGTGAAATATGCGCAAACAAACATAAATTTCATGTCCGTTGGGATTTGGTTAACTGCAGAAGCAGCACGTCAATGCTGGGAACACTGCTGGTTGTGTCCTGGACAGGACTGGTTTGAGGTTAGGGTTGGGCTAGCGGGCGCGGGGAGAGGGATGGCATCTTCTGTGAGTGAGACGTTGACGTGCGGTCGTCAGGTACATGAATACAGTACCCGGTAAAAAGCCAAGGTGCAACGCTTTGTTGACAGCGAATGCGAGGAAGTAGAACTGACAGCCCAACCAATGGAGGTGGCATGGGGCATGTGGCTGGTGGCTGGTGGCAGGCAGAGAGCCATGTCCCAGGTGCGTGCACGTAACTGACATGAAAATTCTACAGTTTTTCGCTTTTCACTGTCAAAGCTATGTACGTTTGCCGCCAAGTGCAAAAAAAAAAAAACAAAAAAAAAATGCTGGCGCGATAAAGATGGCAACACGCCAAGCAGAGATCTCTAATCACCGCTTGAAAATTTGGCTAGCGTGTATTAAATTACACTTTCATACACATACGTTATCGAAATCAAATACTTTCATAATTTTTAACAACTTACCAAGTGTTTAAGCCTTGGTTTACTTTTACTGACAGCAGCACAAATAATCACTTCACTTTTGATAAATTACATATGGCGTCATAGGCCAGTGTGTCCACACCATAATTTGCATGATGAAATATTGTCCGCCAAAAATTAAGCTCAGCTGGCAACACTGACCTTTGACAGAAGATTGACACAAAACGGAATATGCAAAATGTAGGCAATTAAAACTCTTGTTTCGTTTGGGTTTAATTAAATCATTTATTTGTCTGTGATTATTCAATTATGTATGTACAAAATGCACAAAGTACAAATATATGTATATATTTGGTATAGTTAATTGGTGCTGTTTGTATTCACTAAAGCTGGCAGTGATGATTTTTTCTTGTTGATAAGGGCAGTTGAGAATGCTATTTTTCTTTTTCTAAAATTTGAAACCGATCTCAATATTTAATCTTTAAACTTATTTACTTTATCAAGTCTGAGGTAGTTTTAAGATTATCTTTATTCATTGTATATGTAAGGCCTGCTGTGGGACAGTTCTGAAAATTTAGAATAATCTTTTCGGTTTCAAATAATTTCGATTTTTTTCGTTTTATTTTACAGCATCTCTTAATTTAATGTTGTTACTTGCGCTTAATCCTAACAAAGTCTTGAATTTGTTCATTTGCAGTGTTCAGCATCAAGTGTATATATATATATATATGGTATATATAGCCTAATCAGTTCAGATTACATAACTTTTATCAATTTCAATTTCATCATCATATCTTTTGTACTTTAAAACGAAGCGTACAAATACGAAAAGTTGTTAACAAATAGCGTTGATTCATTCCACTTAGAAGATGATTGTCTATATATTGTGTACAATACAAATACATATAGTAATATATTGCACGATATAAATCAACTTGAACAAAAACGTTAAACTATTCCAAACTTATTCACTGTCCAAACTAAATAACAAAATAACTTTAACGAAATAATAATATCATAAACGAAAACGAAAAACGCGAACAAAAAAAAAACAATATATCCATAATCCATAATCATCTCGTTCTTTGTGGTGGGGAATCAACAGAAAGACAAATACGCCATCCTTCTATCGACCTTCTGCTATACTTTGAAGTCATTGTAGAAGGTCTCCGTGACGCGAATCTTCTCCACACGCATGTTGAAGAGCGTCACACCATGCAGTATATTGAAGGCGACGGCAAAAACGACGAGGGCCATGTACGTGCCAAGGGCAATCCACCAGAGCAACTGTTCGTGCAATTTCTGCTCAAAGTTCTTGAGCACCAGCAGCCCAATGGTGAGTCCCGCCACAGCGCCAGCCAAATGTGCCACATACGATACAGACGCCGCATTGGCGCCCACCTGGTTGGGCAACGCATCCTCGCCGGCATAACGTGCATAGATGGCGAAACCAAAGTCAAACGAAGCTACGTACAACAACAAAATGGGAAAAGTTACAAAACAAAACAGATACGAAACTCACAACAACTTACCGAAGATGAGGATGAATGCCAGGCGTATGACGCCGTAACGCATCTGATGGTAATTGAGCAGCACGTTGGCCAGATGCGCCGCCAGCAAGGCATAAACGCCACCGCTGGCGCCCACGAGATACACCTCGGGATCGAAGATGCTGGTGCCCAGGGAGCCGGCGAGTACGCCCGAGAAATAAATGCAGGCGATGCGCGTCGATCCGTGCACCATCTCCAGGGGCAGGCCAAAGAGCAGCTGGACGGCCACATTGAATCCCAGATGAAACCAGCCAGCATGCAGCACCATATAGAGCACAAATCGCCAGATCTCATGACGCTTATCGGGACGATAAATAAACATGGAGTCCGTGGGCACGGGACCCGCTGCTGCCGTTTCTCCCACCGCCATCGTGTGATACACAAAGAAGGCCAGCTAGTGAAAAGAATAATTGTGTAAATTGGCAACAATTAATTATAATGATATTACAGTATCAATATTAATTGATAAGTGCAACTACTATATTAAAAATCAAATAATGTGTTTTTGGAATTATGCACATTAACATTAGAATGTCGTAAGATTAATTATGCAATAATCTCCATGCATGCAGTATATAACTATACTATATTAAACAATACTATACTCTACCTCTATCATTGTGATCAGTATAATGAAAAAGGGCGGTGGACAGCAGGTGTAACGATCCGCATAGTATTTGCGATCGCGCTCCTCGGGCAGCACTTCGACGGCAACGGCATGCACCATCTTCCTGAAGAGCGGCGGCTCACTGAGCACCAATTGAAAGTCGTTCTCGGAGCACACTTCTCGATCTCGCTGGTGTACGGCGCATTTGAAGCTACGCGTTCGCTTGCCGCTCATCTGTAAACGGCAGAACAAACAGAGACATGGATGTGACATGGATCATTTAATGCTTACATCTGGGGAAATATTACATATATAATATAAAGTCTCGACTTGAGCTAATTTAAATAGCAAGCCAGAGTATAGAGGCAGTCCCCTACAACCTCAAAAGTAATAACAACAACAATAACGACATGAATTTCAAAATACGCGCTTACAAATAATGTGTAATCGATATCTACGGCCGATAAACGTCAAACTTTAGAAATATCGAAAAGGAAGAAAATCCGATAAATCAGAGTTCAAGCTCATCGCATCAGACTGAAAAAGCCATGGGAAACTACACACATATCTGGGAAGTCTGCACGTTCCAATTGGACATACAGTGCTTTAATGTATCTCATCTCATAAGTAAAATCTGCAAACATAAATCTTTAACCCCAAAACTAAACGAGCCATAAAATTATGAAAACAAAGCCTGGTAGTATAATGACTAGCTGACTATTTAGGATTGTGGTGTGGACTGGTCTTCTGCTTCTGGACAGAGGGGCAGAGAAGAGTTGTGAAAACTAAATAATTTTTATTATGTAATTAAGATGTTCACAAAAGATGCGAACGGGGCGGGCAATTAAGGCGCTCATAAAAACTAACAGCAACTAAAAGCGGAGGCCAACAACAACAACACGAAAATCTGCAAAAGCCGGAAAATGTGTATTGTGTTTAATTAAAACTGAGACGGAGACTGCGACGGCGAGCTGAGAGCAAGAAAATCCAAATGAAGCCTACGCGCAATTAAAATTCACGATTACGAAACGAAAAAATACATTACTGTCAATTGCAGTGCAAAATATACCCTGCAAACAAGAGCAAATAATAAAATACTAACAGGACTATGTTAATAAAACTGCTTTAAATGTCAATGTTAATATTAAATCAAAGGGTACTTTAAATAACAGAAAGAAGTATTCAATTTGTGCAGCCGAGCATACCACTTGTGCCCATTCATTCGTACAAAGGGTATACACAAAAAAATACACGAAAAAAATCTGCAAATTAAGCTTGCAAACGCAGAAGATGCGGAAAAAGGGAAGGCGAAACAAAATAGTTACTTCCGCTAGTAGCCAGCAACATTGTACATTTTGTGGCCTCTTCTCTAGACGAGGCCGTGGGAGTTAACAAGTGTCGCGTCTAGTTAGCCAGACAGTGACAGACAGTCTAATATTAGTAATTATCAAATTTGTTTTAATTGATAAATCGCCTGCAGGGCCATTAACTAGCAAATTGCAATCCTCTTTGTCACACACAACCGCAACTAAGTGGCAACGCCACCTACACATACACACAGCTACAGCTTATGCGTAATCGTACAACACAATTATAACGGCATAAATTTGCTAGATAAAGCACTCATTGAATATTCAATTGACAAATGGTAGTGAGTGGCAAAAAAAAAGAACAAGCCGATAAAAGGTAATTGTATATAAAATGCGTATTTGTGTTTGTTGTTGTTTCTTAACACCCTCTGCTACTTACGCAACGTATTTTTTCAACTTAGCGCGCGTTTTTTTTTTTATTAATTTGTAACGTTGACACAAATTGCTGCGACTGCGGCAATAATTATTATAATCTTATCGGTGATGTGCACTGATTACAAACATAATACTCAATATGCCATTAAACACAATAATTAACATACATAATAAATATGCATATGTACATAAAACACTTAATTTATTAACGTTAAGACACCGCGGTTTTTTTTAGTTGCTCGCTACGTCGTTGGCGTCACCGTCATTTCCTCGCCGATCGTTGCGTTTGCTTTGCGCCTATATTTTGTACAAGGAGCTGCCAACTTGCCGCAAATTTGACTGTCAGGGCTACAGCACATTTCTTTTGTGCTTTGCTCACACTTCCTTAATTCAAATGGGCTTCAGTTTACTTCCGATTTGTGCATTTCCACGTATCAAACAATTGGAACACCCAAATTGCATTGTGAGGCGATGATAAATCTGGGATTGCAGCCAACACACACACAACACAAGGAGATCAAACATAAACAGCGCCGCTAACAAATAATTGTTTATCATTTGTTTTGTGACGTGCACGACGGGTGTGCGAATTATGCACTGGACACTGGAAATTGTCTCCCCTTCCCGTCCTTTGCGGCGTAGCCTGATAATGACATTACCCAGCAGCAACGCCGCATGACGTCACGCAGGAGGGCAGCAGCAGCAGGTAAATGAAATTCTCAAATGCCTCGATCCGTTTCATTTCGTTTCGTTTTTCATTTAACTGAGTTAAATACACTCTATTTGTGCTTCATTCAGCAAGGACGATGTGCATTTGAATGTGTGTGTCTGTGTGTGTGTGACAACGTTTTTAGGTCGCAAACATAAAGCGACAAATTGACGCAAAACATTTAACACACTCCTATCCCCTCCTCTTCATCCCATTCCATTCCATCGGTCAACATGGGCAAGAGAAGGGCGCTCTCTGGCAGTGGCAACGGCGGCGTCTCTTTGCTGTGGAACACCTACGAAAAAATTCCTTTGAATTACGTGGCCATGTCCTGTGTGTGTTTGCCAGTGAGTGTGTGTGTGTGCGAGTGTTTTTGTTAGCCATAGGCTATGCGCAAAAAAGGACATCTTCGTTGGCGACACTCGGGCAACAACGTTGTTGCTGTTCTTGTTGTTGTTGTGCACTCCATTATGCATTTTATGTTATGTGTGCGCCCTCATTCAATGCGAGTGTGTGTGTGTGTTGACATTTTTATTCCAAGCAGTTGAACAAAATATTTATAAACTTGCCCGCCTTGACTCCAGCCGTAATACTGGCCAATAATCCATATCTCTCTCGCTCACACTCTCGCCTTCCCTCTCTCGTTCTCTCTAGTTTGTATATAAATCGTGTGCAATCTGTGACACATAAACATTTAGCTGTGGCTAAGTCGAACTTCTTATACCCGGTATTAGCGAAGTTCAGGTTGGTATGCTAAATGTGTGAAAGTAGTGAAACCTTTTAAACATTGTTACGTATTTCTGACTATCGATAAGCTTTACTGTCATAAAAGTAAAGAAAATTCTTATAGATTTATTTTTAATTTGATTATAAAGTAAATTAATTAACTTATTATTAAAACTCATCCAATTTGTTAAAGACTTTTAAATAATTAATTAGGTTATCCCTTGAAAGAAGAAGAAAAAGAAAAGAAACTAAAATTAAAATCAATATTGCTTTTAAATTACTTGAATTGAACATATGCTTACAAAATTACAAAGCATCAACAAATTATTAATATAATAAATAATGTTTTTATTTATAACCAAATTTGTCAGGAACATGATTTTTAAGAAATTATAATCTTTTAAAAACAAAGTGATTATAATCGTTTTGACCCTTCTGACTATCCCTAAAATTATCTAGTAATTTCAAGTAAAATTTAATAACATAAATAATAATAATTTTAAATTAATTTTCTTATTTTTCACAGTTTAATATACAGCTAAAGAGATTGGAATTATATTGAAATTATAGATGACAAAAATCTGAAATACAAAAAAAGACAGCTTGATGAGCCTGAGTGTCCACAGAATACTCGAGTATTTCAAAATGAAATTGAATTCTTGTACTATTCAGATTTGAATATGGATATCGGGTAAGTCGCAGTCAAATACACAAACATGTCACCTTCTCAATTGTTTGTTTATTGTCTTTGGCAGCGGAAACCCGGCCAAGCTTGAGCACCTTGTGGCAGCTAGCGGAACAGCAGCAGAAGCAACCGCAACAGCAGCGGACCAGCAGCAACAGCAGCACTCACCTCGAACCCGGTCATCAAATTGAATAACAATATTTTTGCAAGAAGCAATTCAATTTGCATTGTTTGCGCAGTCAAGTGACGGGCCGCAGGTGAAAATGGTAGCCACATCTCTCTCTCTCTCGCTCTGCCATTTTGTGTATTGCTTTTGTTGAATCTTTAACCCAACCTCGAAGCTGGAGGCAACACTTGCTGCTGCTGCTGATGTCGTTGTTGTTGTTGTCCGCCCGCCCAGAGAGTGCGCAATTTGACGGGCAAATGGTTTTTTTTTCCACTGTAATTACCAAGAGAGTTTTCTCGTTGCCTTTGTCGGTCACTTGGCGTCTACTAATTATCACATTTTTACTCATTAAAGTCACATTTGCCTGCCGCACGGCGGCCAGGATGCGTCGCTTAGGATGCGAGAAGACCTCTACTACTACTACATACCTTTTGGCTAATTATAGGCCAGATCCTTTAGCGTGGGCAATCAACCTTTCAACCGTTTTGCTACTGCTGCTGCTGTTGATGATGATGATGGTGATTGATTAGCAGATGCTCAGGCTGCAGCAAAAGCAATATCAGGGATGAGCTTAACCTAAGCAGAGCTGGCTAACTGCTAGAGGAACTGAACTCTCTTTAAGCATATGCAGCGCGTGCCAGATAAAACAAACAAACAAACAAACACACACACATCGAGGCAGCTGGAGACGAAGTTGCTTGCAGCTAGAAACTGGAGCAGCAGTGAAACAACAAATCGAAAACTGATTTGGAGCGGAAGTTCGTTTGCACCTTTCTGCAGTTTCCTGTGTGCCGACCAGCAAACAACAACAAGAACTCGAGACTATTCAATGCACTACAAAATACACACACACTGAGAGAAGAGAAGGCTTGCGCTGCTTTGACGTTTTGGCCTTTGACGCCGCGTCTTTTGTCTTGGCCAAGCAATGGCTTTCAATTGTATTGCAAAAGCTATATACTACATAAGAATACTACATAAGAATGATTAAGATTGCCCCTCAATTGTGCACTGCAAGGATATGTGTGCGCATGCAAAGCACCGCCAAGGAGCAGCTGTCGACGTCTACTTCGTCTGCTGTGTTTGATTTGCGATTCGTGGCTGGCGGAAATGAAATGACACGCAAGGCACAAAGGCACACACAGAGAGCGACCCACTCCAGACACACACACACACATCATTGTTTGGCACAAGATTGGCACAAAAAAAAAAACGTGGAAATCAAACGAAATAAAATAAGACTTCATTCCACTTACGCATTGTGCCTAAGAGGCGTGCCAGCCCCCGAACTCTATTACGACGATGTGTGTAAGTAGTAATCGGATATCATTGTAATCACAAAAAAATACGAATTTCTACTACTATTTGAACTTCTTTCTTTTTTTTTTTTTTGTTAGAGTTTTCCGGTCGACTGCCGCACACAAGCGGCAATCAGGGCCAGCAGCAGCAGCTGCCGCTTGCCGCAACATGTTGCAACAAGGTGCAAACATGCAGAGCGCGTGTCTACATCCTAGACGCAAATACGTGAAGCGAACTACGCACTTGATGTCACCTCATTACCAACGAAATTCGGCTGCTCTTGGATTCATTTTACTTTTGGGGGCACAAGTTAATGATGCGCACACCGCGCGCGCTTCCGTCGCGTTTATTTGTGTCACAATTATGCGAGGCACTTGAGCTTGAAGCGCAGTCTGCAGGGCCAGGGCCATGGTCAGAGAGCCACCTTCAAAAAAATAAAACTGCTGACCAGCAGCAGTTTCATTGACCTCTGTACTGCCAAAAAAGAAAAAACAAGCAACAGAAATTAGGGCTGTGGATGTGGATGCGACGGTGTTTTTAATGCCGTCATAAATGTCAGGTGCGCTGCCCATTTAAATTTATTCAACATAATTAGTTGTGGCCATTATTATTATTACAGCGGAGCGTCAACTAATTGCATTTGGAAATCGTGGCAATGAATAATGAGACCCACGAGGACACTGGCCAAACATTGTTTAAGATAAATGTTTGGCATTTACTATATACGGAGGAGGGAAAAAAGCCACGAAATGCATAAGCGATTATTACAACAAGATAGCGTGTGACTGCCGCAGGACATCGATTTCGGTTTTAGGACTCGTTATCAGCACATTTCGTGACTGCGACAAGCCACGTAAAAAACCCAAAAAAGAAGCGATATCGAAGAGGATGAACAAACTCCAGCACGTGGGAACGCAGACAGTTGCAGTTTTTGGTGCTGTGCCATTTGATGTGCACATCGTTATCCTTGCCCCGGATGCACAACAATCAAAATAAACTGCTGCCAAATTGACCATTGACCAAACATCGTCAGCATCAGTAGCCCAGCTCGTCCCACCCCCGCCTCCTGTTCCATCCGCCCACTGTCATCTTTGGCATTGTCACGTCCTTGGCATGGGCCACAAGTCAAAACGAATGTTAGAGCCAACCAAGCAGCAGCAGCAGCAGAAGCACAAAAACATGCATTTTTACTTCATTTCTCAGCAAGTTTTTTCATTTTTCGTTTTGCTAGTTCTGTGTGGATGGAAAGCAGTCAGGCAGCGACAATGGAAAACTGTTATCTGTCGAAGGATATGAAGGACTTTGCACAACGAAAACTATCATCGATTGGCTTTTAAGCAACTTTCAAAACGCTTAAATCCCACAATTTTGAAATGGAACTGCTATGAAAAGGATGTTGTCGAAAACTCGACAAGGAAAACATAAATGATATTCTCTGTGAAGGACATGGTGTGACAAGGCTCAGAGGAAACATATACAGTTTAAGCCAGGATTGGATGTAATGCAAAGCAACGTTTGTTTAAAATGCTGCAACTGAATATGGAAGTTACTAGATATTGCATTTTTAACGAGGAAGTCAATGCATCTGATAGAATGGAACGGAATATAGAAGATCTAAAAGAATGAATTTAAAAAATATTGAAGATCTGGCAGAATGGAATAAGAAAATAAGAAAGAAGACAATGCTTCTGATAGAGTGGAATGAAATATACAAGCTCTAAAGGATGTAAGAATGTGAAAATATTGAAGATCGGACAGGATGGAATAAGAAAACATTCAAAACACACAAAACGATAAAATTAATTAAATCAAATTTTCATTGTAACTGAATTGCGGAAGACAAAATCTTACACGAAGATTGTATTATAATAGAGAGATTATTTCCAATCTGAAATTCTTAAAAAAAAATATGAAACATAAATTACAAAGGAATATGATTATTATTACATCGTCATTATTATTATGATTTAACAAACTAAGCTAACAAATATTCTTGTAACAATACTCTATCGAAGTGGAGATCTTTTTCTGGTATATTCCGCACTTTATGATATATTTGGAATGTATTAGTTCATCGAGAAGCTAAATACAGCTTTCAGTACATTAATCAGTCAAATCAATTGCAAAAATCACAATGTCAAAAGCAATTTAGATACAAAATAATCAATTCCATAATATGATAACTTTTAGAAGGAAATTCTTATGCGGCGCACAAATTGCTCAGCAGACCCCTCAAGACTTTAATAGAGCTTAAGCGCCAACTAATCGCGTATCAAATTGCGTAACTCATGCGCTCAAAGTACACGATTTAGTGGCTTAAATATGATCTCAACTAAACCACTTTTATGGAGTGGATTCACACCTCAGACGCCAAGCGATCGTTGCTGCAGCAGTCGAAGACTTTGGCGTATTTAACTGGAAAATGGCTCAAAGGCAACCGTTGGCCGACGCACTTCTCTCAAGTTTTACCTCTTACAGGCGATTTGCGATATTATTGTGGAATAATGAAATCGCTAAGAGATTCCAATTGAATCTGCAGCGTCGCATAGACCATTTATGGATTGGCATTGATTTAATACCGCGTCGTCGACGTTGAGGCAACCGTCTGATGTCTTGCGTCCCTCGAGGCCAAGGCGCAAGGCATTTTGCACCTTCCAATGCAACGGTGGCTCACTGCTCGCTGCAGCTGATCTGATTCCACCGCCTATCAGTGCTGCAGAATCAGCAGCGAGCAGACGCCACCAAGCTTAGGAGGAAGATGCTGCTGACAGTAGGAAAAGAAGAGGCAGCAGCATCTCGCATCTCCATTGGCATCAGCAACGGTCGCGCGCAATGTTTATTCAATAAACCCGATCGCAGACAGTCGCCAGCTGGCCAAGCCGATGCTGGCAAGCTGGCTGACTGGCTGGCATTCCTGTCCAGCTACAGCTACCCGGCGATGGGGGCCAAAGAGACATTCCCCCATTCAAGACAAGCCGCAGGAATTTCTTGGTGCGTGCTCGGCACAGGTTCAGCTGGTTGAAGATGCGACTCTCCTCAGTGACTTTGGCGTCTGCCAGCTGCGCGCTGCGTCCACTGATTATGATAATGGAGGC
Source organism: Drosophila albomicans (assembly GCF_009650485.2). Classification (NCBI taxonomy): domain Eukaryota; kingdom Metazoa; phylum Arthropoda; class Insecta; order Diptera; family Drosophilidae; genus Drosophila; species Drosophila albomicans. Next base: position 41,765,172 of record NC_047629.2, on the reverse strand, counting down.
GACTTCTTGAGGAGAGAGAGAGGGAAACTCTACCGCCAATTGCTTTCGTTTACGAGTACAACTACGAAGTATGATGATCGCAGATCGTCGCTGATCGACGACGCTTGGCAGCTCCGTTGACTTTCTGATTAATGCAAGAATTCTCTCCACGGCGTTCTTCAACTTTTTTTCGTTTTGTTTTGTTTTCTTTTGTTGCTCGGACTGCAATTAAAAGCGATGTACCCTTTTTGGATTGGGGAGGTGTGCAAATCATTATATACCACAACTAAACGAAGAGTCTCTCTCACAGTTGACAACACTTGGAATAACTGCAGAACAGACAGAGCATCAAGTGTTCGTTGCGGATGCAGTTATTCTGACTGGTTCTCCTCCTGCTGTGCGCTGGACCAGATGCTGCTCCGCTGACGAGATCAAGCGACAGCCTCGTGCCTGGCAGTTGTCATAACGTTCAACACGTTTGTTGGCCCGCTGCTCTTCATTGAATGTTTTTCGAGTCGAGTCTCGGGAGCGACGGCGCCGGCTCGGACGAGGAGGCGCTGCATCTGCTTTGGCGCTGCCATAAAAGGATTTGTCACGTGCGAGCTTTTGTTAAAAATGCAGCAATCATCGGGCAATCTCCATTGTATCGATGTCGGCACAGGCATCGCCTCCACGCCGTTTGCATTATGCATGTTGAGCTGCCGTCGTCGCCGTTGCTTCGTTGCTCCTCGTCTTGGGTTTTGCGGCATTCCTGCTTTAATTCAAGCAGCGCTCCAAACAAGGATACATTAGCCTCAACCGCCCATATGGCCGCTGAAAACTCCGCCTTCAGGAGAGCAGCTCCTGTTGCTGCTGCTCGATCATTGAAATTAATAATTAACTGGAAAAATGTTGTGTGTACTACGATCGCATCGTTATGATAAGGACTGTGTTCGTTTTTTCGCGGCTGTCACACCTTCGACAAGGATCTGCTACAGACTGATGCCAAAGATAGTCCCGAAATAGACGAAGGGCAACATATTGATGAGGTAGAAGAGCGACAGGAATAGAACAGGACTCAAACGAGATGATGGTGATGAAAAGAATAAACTCAAACGAAGAAGCTTGTTGTTAAAGGTTTAATGTTATCAAGTAACTCAGTAAACTACATTTGAGGAAATTTCACAAGGAAGAATATTGTATTAACAGAATAATACCGACCTCGGTATTTAATGTGTAAAGTATTCACATAATCTTTTCTATATTTGATTTACTATTTAACAATATAGTTAGATCTCTAAGAAGATCTCTAATAAAGCTTCAAACTCTGGTTTCACAATATTCTTAAATATACTTGAACATACTTGAAATACATACTATATGTTCAAAATCTCCGCTTATTGTCATCAAATTTGATAGCTCATGCTTTTCTACTTTTCAAGATATCGATGTTCAGACAATTCACTTGAATTTTCTTAATTGAGCCTTGTCAACTTCTGCCTGTCATTGTTACAAAGTTATTAAACCCTTTCGTCTTTTGTATACAGGGTACAAAACAAACGCAAGACAAAAGCCATTGACATTTAATGTTGTGATGTGTCAACAGAAGCTAATGATGAGTGCCGAGGACTTTCGCAACTGTCACACCTACGATCTACTTGATTCGGCAGCCCAAAGATAGCTCGAGGATTGAGAAATAATCGAAAGACAAAAGGTTGATGATGGAAATGGGAATAACGAGGCCATCAACAGGAGCTAATGTCATCAGTCGTCGTGCATTGTTGTTGAGGCCTGGCGAGTGTGCGAATGAACTCTGTCATTCACAATTACCGTTAGGCACACACACCCACATCAAGGCAGACAATACAATACACAAGAGGGTAAATAGACACACTTTGTGATGGTCTGGCTAATGCATGACTTTGAGCAGAACTCGTTGCCAAACAAAAGGAAAGCGGCTAAGGACTAAGAAGAATCGCATTCATTATGCATGTGTGAGTGCATATATTTGTGTGTGTATCTGTGTTATTACCTAGGTGTGTGTGTGAGCCAATCAAGCGTAGATTCAATCAAATAGCAATAAGATTGACAAGAGGGCAGCGTTCAATTGCAATTTTAATGTTTACCTGCAACCTGCAAGAACTTCAAACCCAATGCAGCCCACGAGTCTCTTCAGCCCTGGCAGAGCCCTCGGTAAACAATCCACCGACCGAGGCAGCGAGGCGTGTCCCTTTTGCCATGGTTAGCCAAGGTGCATTTTATTTGGCGAGTGCGAGTGGTGAATGACCAAATGGACGAATAGACTTTTTGCATTTGCCACAACACAAACAAAACAGTGCACAACAAGAATGTTAGCCAGCCTCTGGATCAGCGTCTCTCTCTCCTCCCTCCCTCTATCTCGCTGGCTCGCTCGCTCTACTCTTGTCGTGCCTTGTGTTTGTACACGAGCCTACATCATGGACATGTTGTGCAGTGGACACATCTGCACCTGTGTTTGCACTTAAATCCTTGCCACGAGTCTGTCGATGTGTGTCTCTTGCTGTGGCACATGGGAATTCGATTTAGATGCACTTACCACGTTCACAAAGTCCTGAAATGTCACATAGCCCGGACCATTAGGCAGTTGGGCCTTCTTTGCACGCTCCAGCAACAGCTCCCGCTTGTTCATAGGCACTTGGGATAGGAATTCCGGCGATTTCAATGCAACCAGAAATTCGGTTACGGATATCTCGCCAAAACCCTCCGGATCGAACTGCGCAACAAAATCGCAATTAACTTTGGGGAATACTTTGAATAGTGTTGCTTCAACTTACCATATCGAAAAGTAGTTTCCATTTCTGTGAAATGTAATTAAGCAAATAATTATAGTATATGGAATTGTTTGAACACTAAAGGTATCTTTAATACTCACATCTCGCAGCAGTTCCCGTTTCAATTCCGCCTCATCAAAGTCCGAGTTGAGTGAGGTGTGCTCTGTATCATAACCGGCATCATTTGTGCACTAAAATCGATTATATTTATAATATTGTTCCCTATTTCCAATTCCCTGTGCTTACATAGCGCATCTGTGTGTGCGATAGCGACCCAATGGATGCCAATGATCCGGCTATTGTCGATATGTGCTCGATGTCCGCCAGCGTCTCCTGCTGGCTACTACCCCCAGCATTCTGTTGACTGGTCGGTAACTCCAGGGCTCGCGAGCTGCCTCGCTCGGAGCCGGGCCACATGTCGCCTCCTTGTCTCCGTGTTGCGTTCCAGAATTGTTAGCTAAGAAACTTGATTGCTTAATCCGGCAGTTGAATTTGGCAGTGATAGGACGGATTTTCTGTCACTACACAAAAAGAAGACAAAACAATTTTAGTTTTAGTTTGTTTCGATAATTTAAACAAACGTTTAGCTGGTTTCTTATATAGTTGTTTTATATTTAGTTGCTTACATTAAAATATTCTATTCTCTTTATTATAAATAAAGGCAAAATCTTCATGCCTTTATATTTATTTTAAGATTTCAGATTCAGTAAGAATAATTATTGCATGCTTTTTGGTAGCATCATTTAAAGATGCTCCTAAGAGTATGCAGTACAAAATTTCACTGGAAATTCCATGCACGCTATTCTTATTTAAGTGCACATTCTTTAATGCTAACAAAAAATTTTTATTGAATTTATTTAACTTTAATATATTTATAATAATGTTTTTTTTTTTAAGTAAATCCCAAAATTATTAATTATATTTTGTAAGTCTTCTCAATAAGCAGCAGCACACTGTGTGAGCTTTTAACAGCGAGCTTTCTTTCACAACGCACGTTCTTAGAGCTTTCGTTGAAGTGCTCAACTATCAACTTCTCGACAGAGATAGATTTGGTCGAGCGCGCTAAGTTGCATTCCTTTGAGAACATTTTGTTCGCGGTGCCTGCGGTTCGAGTCTCGCTCGAGATAAGAATTTTTAGAATTTATTTCGCCCTGTAAAGTCAACTTCGTCGCAATTTGTCGTTTTTGGAATTGCTACAACTCTTTGCTTGGGCCAGAGAAAATAAAGTTTCGGTTAATCATAGACTAAAATTGGTACTCAATACCTTAGCCTATTTCATGCCCGGAATACATGATAGCTTTTTGTTTTTGTTTTAATTTTTTACAGACACTGTAATTGTTATTGCTGTCATGGCAACAGTTCCTTAAGGGGTTTGTTGTCCCTCTAGAAGGGACAAGGTTATTGATCTGAGCCTGCGAGGCAAGCAAAGATGTGCAGCGGAAGTGAATGGACACACACAACGGCAAGCTGGGCTGTTGCTTGGAACCGGCAAACAGAAATGCATTTTCATGTTGATGTTATTTCCTTCTTCTCCTTCTTTTAAAAACACACTCACACTCTTCGTTTGTTGTGCGCAGAATCCGTTTCGAACTTTTGTTTTGTCTTCTTTATTTGTTTTCACTGTTTCACTTTGCATAAACTTTGTTAATTATTGTCGACAAAACTTTGCTATTAAGTTATTAAACAAAACGTTTAAGGAAACAAAGCAATTTGACATCAACATCATTGATGACTCGCTTCACTGTCGCTACGCACAAACAACAAACAAACAAACTTTCCGACCGGGCGGCAAAATGGCAACTGACAAGTGAGAAGAGTGTCGCCAGTTGCCAGCCACAGAGATGTGGAGAGCGAAAAAGAGAGCAAAACAATCCGAAGGGGTTGTTTAAGAGTTCGACATTTTGGCACTGCTCATGCGCCACACGTTTGTGCGCTTTTCAACTCGTTGGCATTTCCACATGACACCACCACCATCGCCGCAATCCCCCTTCCATCCTTCCACCCACAAGAACCAACCCCATGACGCAACTGCCACCAGACGACGACTGCCGCAATTTGACACATACATAGCTTTATTGAGATATACAAACGCACGCACACGTAGATTGGAAGTTGGGTAGCGGGTTATCTCTGCTGTAGATCCCAAGGACTTGATGATGACTCTGGGGAAATAGACCGTTAAGACACAGATGTGAGCTGTTTCTAGTGCCAGGAAAAACAAAAACACACACAGCTATCTATAGTTAATACGATACAATATAATATGTATAGATATATACAGTTACTTAAGCCTAAGCTAGGTTCTAAAATGTGAAGAACAATCTTGCAAAGACAAGCTTGCACATGCAATAAACAAAATTAGTTGTTTTTTTTTAAAGGAACTAATCGAAACATTTTGCTCTGAACACAAAGCGGACAAAAAACAATGTGGATTCTGCGGCAAGGCTTAAAATACGTTTTACATTCACTAAGAAAAAACAAATCGAGCAAAAAGACATCGTATTTATATGGCTAAATACCCATACATACAGATATATCAAGTACGTTGTTAATAATGAGTACACATAGATGAAAGACTTTCTCATTAATTTGCATACAGTTGTTTTAATTAAGGATCTATTTAATCTGCAGCTAGACATTGCCTTTTCTTTTTTTGTTAACAATATTTACAATTCCGAAAGGGCCTTAATCTCGTCTTAAAAAAAAATCGCTTGGTTGCTTACAACATGATATACATACATATTTATATATGAACATATATAGATACATATACCGTATATATATATATATAAACTAGCATTTATTATATAATATAGATATTTTTTTAGCGTTCTTTCTTTACCTAATTCTTTCGCCTGATAAACGCGTGTTGCTATTTTGCATTTTATGGTTTTTTTTTGTTGGTTTTCTTTTGCGTAAATATCTCATGTTAAAAATGTTTCCTTTTCGTTTAAACATAAAGAAAGTCGAGGAAGAATCTGAACGATAACACTTGCTGTTGCCTTATAAAACATAAACATTACAACAAACTCGATTATTAATGCTATACTCCTATATAACTGTCTCTTCTTTCGCACATAGATTCGTCTAACCCTCAACCATGCGCTCCATGCCCAAATCACACTGTTCGATGACCAGGCGAGCGATGCGTTTAATCTCACAATAGGGACTCTCGTGCTCGATCAGCTCGGTTAGTATCTGGATGCCATTCTCCTGTTCCACCAGCTGACAGTATTTGTCCGGATAGACCTGTAAAATAAAAATGAATTAAATATCGAAATCGTAAATTTCGAATACTTCATCATACCTGGGTGAGATTGGCTAACGCCCAAACGGCCCAATGCTGGCACTGTGGTGTCTCGTAGCAACGCACCAAACTCAGTATGGGCTCAAAGCTGCGATAGTTGATGTTCCGTTCGCTCTTGATGTTCCAGCGCTCAATGGCGGCCACCATACGTTCCAGGACATGTTGTCTTGTTGGCGTCTTAATGGTCCACGCATCGGCGCCATCGGAGGCAATGTGTGCCAGCACTCCAGCCGCATTGTAGCTGACCTGGAAGCGCAGATGGTTAGCATTGTCATTGGCTAGTCTTCCACCTCGGTGACCCACCTCGATGCCATCGCTCAATGAGTCTAGCAGACGCGCAAAGACCTCAATAAACTCCTGCGTCATCAGTTTGGGTCGCAACCACTTCACCTCGGCGACATTACCCAGCAGTCCCATCATGTTCCGCAAGAGCTCGTCACGATCGGGAAATGTCTGTCAAATTGTAAATTATAATTGTAGTTAAAAAATAAATGAGTGCAAATTGTATTTGCGATGTTTGCTCACATTTAAACACTTAAGGAAATACTCCATGCCGCGTCCATCCAGAAATCTCTTACAATTAATAGCAGTCTCATCAGTTACATTCCACATGGTCGACCACGCCACCTCCATCACATCGTCGAAAACTGAGCGCGTCAAACGATCCTTGATCAGTGTCAGCATCGTCTGCCCGAAAAAATACAAATAATAACACTCGTTAAACAAATGAAAGAAATATTGCTTTAGTGTTTGGCTACGCTTACGCTGACCACACCCAGCTCGCCGAGAAAGAGCTTTTGTCTGCCGTCCACCTGGCAGGCCAATGTGTTGAGCAGATAGATTGCAATGCGTTGCACGAAGCCTTCTTGCTCCGTCTTGGACACGCCATGTAACAGTATCTTAATCAGTCGTTCGTACTCAAAGAGCTATAAAATATACAAAGAATTAGCTTAACTTATACAGATTTGTAAACTTGTGTCCTACCACATCGACTGGCATGTGGAACTGTGTGAGCGTCAGATAACCATTGCGCAGCATGGTGTCGTCTGTCAGATGCATCTCCATACCATTGAGCAGTGTGCGTATGATGTGATTGCGCAGCAGCGTGCCAAACTTGGAGCGATCGCGACCTTTTACAATGTAGAACAACGTTGCACTGTAGAGCAAACAAAAACAAGTTACAAGAGTGATCCAATGCAAACATTTTTACTGCACTCACCTGCCCGAGATTTGCATGTGCTTGAATTTCAGATGACGATCCATGGCACAGAGCACAACATCCAGCGCTGTGTGTATATCCTTGCAGTTCTCAAAGCGAAACAAATGATACAAATCATTGAGCACCTATGAAGGTAAAAACGGAAAGTGAGTCATCAATGTTAAAGTTAAGCAAAAGCTTCACTCACTCTGGTCAGCAGAACGGGTCTGTCGTGGTAATAGCGCGCCGCTGTGAGTATTTGCTGCTCGTTAGCATCGCCGGCCACCTCCAGAGCAGGTATATCGTGTCGCTTGCACGCCCAATGCGCCGTGTGATACAGCCCAAGGAATTGCAGCGGACGTTGAGTGCGTGACGCCAGCCCAGGGATGTCGGTGGGGCCAAAGTGTTGTTCTGTCTTTGTATTGGCATTGGTCGACTCTTTAGTGGCCACTCCGTTGCCCGCCAAATTCGTGCCTGAGATATCCAGATGCGTTAAATGCCGCAGATTGTCCATCAGCATTTCCAGCGTCTGATCGGGCAGATCGTAGGTACCATGGCCATTGCCCGAACTCGATATGGATATGTCGAGTGTGCAGAGACGTCGCAGACAGCAAATCGCATGCAACTGATTAGCAATGGGCCACACATTGAACAGTATTAGCGTGTGCAGGTTGGGCAACATTACGAGCGCCTCCAAACTGAAATTGGCCAGCACGCAGGAGGTGAGATCCAAATGGCTCAGGTCCTGCAGATGGGCAAATTGCAGACGATGATGCATGACCACGCCATTGAGCACAAGGCGACGCAAGTGCGGGCAGGTGAGTTGAAAGTCCACCGGCTCCTTTTCATTGGGTTCCGCATTCTGCAGTAGATGCGAGCTGATGCCCAGCTCCAACGAGCGTAAGCTATCGCCATAGTGTGCAAGCAGGTGATGTGAATGTACGGTGATCTTATCGCAATACCACATGGACAACGCAAACAGTTTATGACGCATCAACGTCTCCAAACCTGCAAACAAAACACAAAGAATTAATAAAAGATATTATGAAATAAAGAGTGGGGGGAGTGTAGATGACTCACCAATGATGCTTAGTGTACTATAGCGCAGATTCACAATCTTGAGGGAAGTGCGACCTGTGTCGTTAAACAGGTGTATAACCCGATCGTCAAGTGGCCTGTGGAAGCGTTGATAGTTTTCCAGAAATGCATCGCATATCTCATTGGTCAGCACAATGCCCGTGTTCAATGTGCGTTGTCCACTCTCGTTGCAGCTACTGATAATATCCAAATTGTTGCACAGCTTCTGATAGGCAATCTCCTTCAATGTTAGCGGCTCCTCGTCCAATGACCCATCCTCCATTAGCCGCACCTTGCAGCTCATCGTGGGCTTGACTTCCTCAATGGTTCTCGAATCTATGGCTTAAATGCTGCTCCACAATAACTGCTTGACTCTTACTGCTGTAAAAAAGTAAAACTGGAATTTATGAATTATAGGAATCAAACAATTATGTACATCACGACGTCTTTTTTGTGTTGGAGACTGCGTCTTAATACTCTCAGTTTCACTTGTCAATTGATTATTTGGTTTGGCTTGTTATCGATAACATCGATAAGCCGTGTACTGCGATCTCACAGGATGTGAAGAACTGCCAACTTACGGCATGCGTCAGCATGTAAACTATGTTTGCCTATATCATTTTCGTATCAATATTGATATATGTATGTCATCAAACTTTTCGATAAAGCCAGATAAGATTAGAAGCAATATCAGTTACTGTGAATGCATTCTCAGGATCCAAAGGATCGCACAGCTGTAAATCAATATTTACACAAACATATACAAAATGCTGATCTTATCACACTTTTATAGTTTTGGTTGGCATTAAAGTGCTGAAGTCATTCCACGCGCGATTGTAACATGATTGTTGTTTTTTAAGGGTACCGCTAGACACACACTTATTACGTAATAAGTAGAAACAAACATCTGTGAGTGACGCACTGTTAAGGACAAAGTATCTGGTTGACACTGGACCCGTTCACATCAATACAATAACAATAACAGCAACAAGAGCAATGCCCACGCACTACACTACACTGTAAGCTGTCAAAGCCAAATCAAATGCAAATTTCAACAGAATGTAAACGGAAGCACAGATCTGACGTCTTGCTGGAGATTCGCATACATATCCAAATCTCTAAGCACACACACACACGCATAATGCAAACAACTACAAGTTGCTGTCTGTGAGCATTAGTGCGAGGGGGAAGGAAGTGCCCAGCGTGTGTGCGTGTGCGACAGACAGACAGTCTGCGCTTATCAAGGCAAGGCCAGCCAGAAATGAAATTCGACGTTGTCGCTGGCTGGCAAACATCAATCAGCCATCAGCTGTGTGCTGGCAGAGCTGAGAACCGAGCAAGCAGAATAACAAGTGTAAAACGTTCCAATATTTTGGTATAAACAAATGCAAAAAACAAAAACAAGGATTTGCGTTGTTTTACGTGTGTACCTTTTTCCGTTTCTTTTCTGTATTTTTTTTTTTTAGAACAGCTCGCGAGTCACTGTCGCTTAAATGCGACCAGTCGTCGCTGTCGTCGATGATTGTTGCTGCTGCTACTTGGCAATGTCTTTGTCACAAATTGTTTTCAGTTGGCTGAAAATTTATTTATTTGGGGGCGCAACACCGTTTGGAACGCGTTAACATTCCATGTGCGCCACACAAACACAATTTTTTTGTTTTTCGTCCAGCAATCACTTTATTATTCACTTTTAGGCATCATATTTTCTATTTTCTTTCTCATGTGCTTCTTCTTTCACTGTGCTAACGCAAATTCAACTCTGTTATTGACATCTGTTAAGTAACAGAGTATATTTTTTCTGTTTTACATGGTATTTTTGGTACTGCCAACTGACTCTACAGAATTATCAATAAATCACTATTTTCGGAATCTCGATAATTTGTTGTCGTTTTGGAAAAATCGAAAATGTAATTTCAAAAGATGTAATAATGTAAAGAACAAGTTGCATTTATTGGAAATTATATTTTATTGTAAGTTTTGAAGCGCTGAAATGAATAAAATGTACATTTTGTTAGTTGTGTTATTTGTATGCGACAGAAACAAATTTCGACAGTGCTGCAAAATTGATCACATACACATCGCTTACTTAATTTACACAGAATTGGCGACAAATTGCTTCTCTTGTGGGATTGTTGTTAAACTCTAAATCACTCGAATAATCAATTGGCCATTCTAGCGCATTATTATTATTTTATGTAATAGATACTGTGTGTGCTCTCTGCTCTTCTCAATCCATAGATTCTGTTCAAATATACAATCTCCTTGGCATTGTGGCTGCTAGTGACGTGACATCGCTCGTCGCCAAACGTATAATAAATAATTAATTGTTCGTTTTTAAGTTCTAAGTAAAAAAGGCTGTTGTTGCCAGATAAAGGTCCAGGTTCGTAAGCCTAATAAAGATACAATCGAATTTATTATCCTCTCGCTTCCCTCCGTTCTGACCTCTGTCCATCCATTTAACCCGATAGATCGCCCTGATCGAAGAGCGCTTGGTCATAAAGCTCAGCGACAACGCGACGTCCACCAAAGAAACGACCATGCAGCGCCTCCTTGCCACGATTCGCCTCGACTCCCGCTGAGAATTCTACAAAGATTTTCACTATAATCTCGGCTTCGTCATCGTCCTCGTTTTCCGTTTGTTTTTCGTTGAATATAATCACGCGGCTAACGGTGCCAAATTTGCTGCATTCTTCCTGAATCTCCTCCTGCAGCGTCTCGTCCACATCGTCTGGTCCGACCATATTCCTTAAGATGATGACACGCGAATCCTGTGGACGCATTAGCCGCTGCATCACCAGCTGGCGTGCACTCTGACCCTTAATGGACATGTTCTCCTGTTGCTGCAGCGTCTGCACATCGCCCTCATCCATCAGCTTCTTCTGGAGTTCCTCCTGCTGTTTTTCCTGTGCCTTCTTAATGTTCTCCGACAAATTCGCTGCCGTGGCAGCTGCATTATTCGCTGCTGCAGATAATGCGGCTGGTGCTCCACCATTGCTGGTCTCCACGACAGTCGTTGGTGGTGCTGCAACAGGAGTTGCTACTTGTGCTGCGGCGGCGGCGGCTAAAGCGACAGTTGGTGGCGTGGCAAGCAGCGCAGGTGGCGGCAGTGTGGGTGCCACACTTTGTAGCGTAGGCAAGCCGGCTGGCACACCCAACAAACTGGGTCCACCCAGACCAGGAGCCTGATAGATGCCAGGTGGCAATAGTGCCGAGGTTGGAGCTGCGGGCACTGCAAGCGCTGGATGTAAGGCAGCTGCTGTAGTCGCTGCCGTGATCACTGGCATGGCATTTACTTTGGCGGCAATGCCAAGACCGGGTGTATTCTGCGCCAGACCCAAGACTGCATTGCTGGCGACGGCGTCCAGCGCTTGAATCTTTGCTGTGGCTGCGGCAGCGGCGACTGCAGCTGCCGTTGGCATCGTTGAATTTGTTGCGGGACAAGACAGTACATTCGGCGGCGTAATCGAACGTCCAACTCTATGGAATGAAAAGCAAAATGAATCAAACTAGATAAATTATAACATACCGATTAACTCACCTTAACAATTGACCACCCAAGTCAAAGAGATTCATGCTGGCAATGGCTTCGTCCATGGCCTGTTTGTTGGCATACTCGATGAAGCCGTAACCCTTGTGCGAATGCACCGATGTGCCTTGCGCCAGCTTGCAGTATAGAATGGGTCCAAAGGCCTCAAACACACTCTTGATGTCCTCCTCGGACAAATCGGGATGTATGGACGCAACGTAGATGCGATTGAAGCTCTTGGCCTCCTCCTGCACCTCATCGATGACTTGTTGCGCCTGTGGCATATTACTTGGTCGGCCCACTTTAATATTTCGGCCACCCATGAGCGCACCATTCATTTGCTCCAACGCCAGCTGTGCGCCCTCGGGAATTTCGTACTCGACAAAGGCGAATCCCTTGTGCTTCTGTGTAATGGGATCCCATGACATGTTGATCGATTTGATGGGTCCAAACGGTGTGAAAGCGGCACGTATGGTGTCCTCCTTGAGCTCAAACGAAATGCTGCCCACATAGACTCTGAAAGTAAGGTGAAGGTGAGTTAAAAATGCTTTGTAAAAGCAACTAGAAAAAAAGAAAATTTATGGGAACTGCAATCAGATCTTATCAGCTAAGCTGCACACGCAACAACATCTAGCCTCAGCCACGTCCAGTAACTCGGAAACCGTGGCAAGGATGTGTCGTCATTCACTTTTGTATATAGTGTTATGCATCATTAAAGCAGCGATTTAAAGTGAGGAGCAGAACTCGATAAGGACTCAACTTTACCTGCACATAAGAGCCAAGGCCTGTTGTCGCTGCACCTGGGTACGTTGGGTGGCCAACTGTTGCTGCTGGTGGGCCAGCGTTTGCTTCATCAGCACCATTTTGATGCTCTGCTCCATGGCATATTTCTTGGCCTTGCTGACCAGATCATGCTGCTCGGACGTCAGCTTGGGCAGTGCACCACCCAGGAGTCCCAAGAGGGCGGAACGTGTGCCAGGTCCAAATTTCACATCGCCCGTCTGTTTCAGATCATACAGTGGCTGCGAAAGGTAGGGAATTTTCGAATCCGCTGACTTGCCTAGAATTTGGGAAGACAGATTAGTGCATCTCATATGAAGAAATATCGGGGAACAATTTGGTGGTGTGATGGGGTCTCATCATCAGAAAAACGGATCACAGCACAGCCGATGATCGTTTAAGCAAATTTTCTAGGTTGAATACGACTTGTTTTCTTTTTAGTTTTTTTTGGTTTGAGTTTCATTTGCATTTGCATGTTCATGTTTTATGTCCACTCCAAAGGCAACTCGCGGCAACAAATTGTAGTGCCAAAGCATTGTTGCCACACTTCACCCAGGAGATGAAGCGAGTAGGACAACACTTGGCCAAGGCCGATAGCAAAATGACCTTAAAGTCGCTTCAGAGTGTGCCTTCGAAGTGACACAAACAGATAGAAAACCGTTGCTCTGGAAGAAAGATAAAGACAAAAAGGAAAAAATAGAAAAAAAAAGAAGAACAAATCATTAATCAGAAAAACACAGTTTTGCTGGCCGTCGAAGACATATAGAATAAGTACACATATGGTAACTTTATCTGTGCGTGTGTTCCGGAGAAGATCTGGAACTCTGCTGGCAACTTAGATTGCTGGAGATTCAGTCACCGAGAGATATTTTGGATAATCGACAGGCTACAAACACAATTGACAACACAATGACAATTAAAAAGCTATATCGATGTGGTTTACTCGCAAATCTCGTTTACTTTCTGCATCTTTAGCTGCGCGATTTTGATTTGTTCTTGGTATACGATTGGATTTTGAAGAATTCTTTTCTTATATAGTACAAAGTAAATAAGGTTTTTGGACTCTGACACTGCAAGGCATTTGAGAAGCTGGAAAATGCAAGAATAAAAAAAGAAAGCACCCATAAAATAAATCATAAATATTCCTATTATATGATGGATTTGGTTTTTTTGTTTGGTTAAGATAAGATTTGAAATACGTATTTTGTGCTAATAAGTAAATAGTAGTTAAAAATAGTACGACTGTGTGTGTGTGTGCATGTTTATGTGTAAATGTATTCGTGTGTGGATTTTTTGTAAGGAGATAAAATGCAGTTAACGCGTATTTTTCAATCGAAATCTCAGACATATATATATATAATATAATATATAGTATAAAGCTCTCTTCCAACGGCAACATCCAGTCGGCAAATCGTCGCCGCACAAATCGAAACCAAAGTATAAAATTACCAACGAGAACTGTGCACACTGACGACGATTCTCCCAAAAGTTCCCACATTTAAAATTAACTCAAATATCTATTCGAATGTGAGATGCTAATGATAATAATGATGGCTGGGAGGCAGCAGGAAGTCTACGATGTGCACAGTTCTCCCAGTGTGTAAAATGTATTTTTGTTGTTGTAATTTTTTTTTTTTGTAAAAATAGAAATTATAAGCGACCTTAGATGTGCGTTTTTCGATACGGTTTTCCATGAGTTGAGGGGGCGTGGTATATTGACTTGAAGGGTCACACATTACATTTGCTCAGTGATAAAAAAGAGAAAAATAAAAAGAAAACAAGACGCTGAAACGATAATAAGAGCAACAATATGTTTTAAGTTTGGTTAAGTTTTTCCGCCGTACCTTAATCTTGTTCATGTAGTGTGTGTATTTTTCTTTATCTTTTAATTTTCTTTTTCTCAGATATAAATCTACTCTAAATTTATGTATTATAATTGCAGTTTTCTGTTGACTACTTTTGGATATTAAACTGCAGCATGATATTGTTTAGTATTATGCTAAAAAATATCGTTCTATCAGACAACAGTTCGGACCACATATGATTCGAGCAGTAGTTATGTGTTTTACTTTTTGGATGACAATCATTATAAATATATCTCAGGCACTGTGTCATGGACAGTCCAAGGCATTTTGGCGCAGCACACTATGAAGACGGTGACCCAATCTCTAGGAGGTTTTCGGAGAATCGCGACGACGTTGCAATCGGCAATATTTGTTAGAAGCGATCTTAGATTTGTTGCTTTGGTAGTAGTAGTAGTAGTAGTTTGGTAGTTGTAATAGTTAACTCTAAGTTGGGCATCTCTTGATCTCTACCAAGTCGTTTTTGGGCGGAACAAACATATATAGTATATATATTGAAAAAAAGAAAGACTCTTACAAAAAAAGAATATAAAAAAGAGAGATATAGAAGAAAGAGAGAGAGAAGAGAGAGAATAGTTATATGCTTTTTTTTTTTGATTAGTTCGTTGAATTGCGTTTCGTTTCAGTGTTGGATGCGGCGAGGATTCACAGATACTGATTCATTGATATTGATTGATATATTCATATTGGATACATACACTCTGGCTGTGTAGGGACCCTACTTTACAGCTACCACATAATTAATAGATATAGGTGTGCATTACGTTTTAATTGTACTGCCAATGACAGATTGTGATCTCATGTTTTTTTTTCTTTAATATGATTATAAGATATAGTATAGTTTAGTTATTCATTTTGGTTTTGTTGGTAATTTGTGTATCGCACTCGTTTCGTTTATATTTTACATTAATGACGATAGATTCGGTTTATTTTTTATGGTTTTATGGAACACTTGAGTCGATTCGAGTGGGAGTCGAGTCGCAATTAGTTTTGGGGATCTCTGACTTGATACTTGTTCGATTTCGATATTGTTTCGTTATTGTTTGACTCTCACCTCACCTCTCACTTGAGATCATCGTGCGATTATGAAGTCTGCAATTACTTAAGCAGAACAAAAAGAAAAACCGATTATTTAATAGCGTCTGTGCTGGCCCTTAAAAAATGCAACGAAGTAGAAGTAGTAGAAAATATATATAGTAGAGAGAGAGAGAGAGAGATGTGTATGCAATGTTTTATGTTTTAGAGAGAATTCAATATTTGTATTTGTATTTATATCAATAAAAAAAAATACAAAACAAAACAATTGAATACGATAATGAGAATAATAATGATATATTTGTATATATATATATATTTTCCTTTTTGTTTGATTTGTTGTTGCCTTGCGTTTCATTAACCTACATACATATCTTTTATTTTTGTTTTTTATATTCGATTCTTAAATGAACTTACATATATATAAATATATACTTGACACATACATACAAAATGTACATATACTTATGCAAATATATTGTGCATAAACAATTTTCTTTTGTTTTTGCCAATCAAACAAAACACTTACCCGAGTCTGATCGCGATCTCTTCGTGACCGGCATATCGCTAATATCACGCTGATCATCCGAACGTGGCGATCTCGAGGCTCTATCGTTGCTGCCCTGCAAGAGCGGAAATGAAAATATGGAGACGAAGGTCACCAGGTTAGTTAGTACGTAGGGCATGGTATGCAAGAGGGCGGGAGGAGGGTGTTGGGCGGGGTATGCGATGCGTATAGATACACACGGGTAACAATTCAGCTCTCAGTATATAGCACAAGGTTACCATTTCACTGAAAGTGCATTAACAACTGGTTACATTTCATGTGTACTATATGCAGCACTTCACGAACTCAGATAAGCGAAAATGGCAGGCAAAGGAAAATGCAAAAAAAAAGTATACGGCACGCGTTTGAGGCTGAGGCGACTACAGCGGCGGCTGTTGAGGCCACGCCAAATGCAAAACACTGCAGCACTCAAAAAAAGAAGGGAATACTTAGTTGCACTTTTTAAAACGTACCATCCTCACTGCCTATGTGAATAACACTTGATTTATATACTCTTAATGCGATTATGTTGTTGAAATAAAATGTTGAACTTTTGCGAAAAACTGCTTTGACGTCAAGAAAAATGGATACAATCCAGTGTGACCGTAAGGTAGATTGCAAATGTAACCTAGTATTTTGGTATATACGCCGTCTCTAAAATGGTCATATCGCGTGAAGCACCACAGTGTTACAGTGTTTTGCATTAGCGATATTGGTATATTTTCTAGTAAATTTCGGAATATTTCGGAATACAGTTTGCGGTCACTTTGAACGTTACATTTTTTAAGTGTCTTGCACTTGTTGCAGAAGAATTGCGATTTTAAAGTGTAGATCAAACATGTGAAATAGAGCACTTGTGAATATCATTACCATTGTGAGTTTAAGAGCAAATCTTAACAGCTTGTGTAGAAACAAAATGTACTGCTGGATTACGTGACCGGTAGCATAGAGTCAAAACAGCTGATCGTTTGTCATAATGCAGTTCTGCTGCACATATACATACATATATATTTGATAAAACGAAAACGCGGCTCGTTCTATTGTTTCGTTATAATAATAAAACTAATAATTCAGCTGCAAGGTACGTACTTTATATTTTTCAACGGATGTCTTAATCTTAAAAAACTACAGACTAACCTAGATATTACAATTTTCATTCGCTGTGGCTAATTTTACATTTGGGGGGTTTTTAATTCTACCACGTTAAAACAAAATCCTCAAATTAAGTACCAAGGCAAGTTTTTTTTTTGGCGTGGCAGTGTTAGTAAAAAGATATATTTATGCATATAATATATTCATGGATTTGTACATATATTTGTATTTATATACAAAATCAATTACAAATAAAAGGAACTATGTGAACAGTTACGATATTAAACAACGATTTAATTTGTATGTATATTTTTACAATTCATTGTTAACTATTTACAACAGTTCAACCGTTTCTATGAATCACAATTTCTGCCTCTTTTGTGCATCAGGCGATTTCTCATTCATGGATATATCTGTGTGTACTATATGTGTATTTATGTGTTAAAGCTAATGTCAGTCAGATGACTTTTTCTGGTAAGTTCCATCAAAAATTTTCAATTTTGCCAAAATGCCAATTAAAAACTGTATATAATTTTCCATTAACCGATTCTCAAAAGTAAAACTTACAAGACTAATTCAATGAAACTCAAAAGCTATGTAAAATAAATTAATGAGACCATACAAATCAAAAGATTGCTAAGTACACTGTTGCATTAAGTATGTATGTTTTGGTGTATGTATGTGTTTTGTCTTTATCTATCTCAGCATGCATGCATGTGTGTTTGTGTAGGTGTATGTATGTGTGTGTTGCTTGAATTCTCCTAGTTCTTTGTATGAGCTTTTTGTTTTTTTTTTTTTGGTAAAGCACCTGTTGACATTTTGCCGAGCCGGGGTGACAGCAGCTTTTTAAAAGCTCGCCTGTCTCCTATCCATGCACGGCATTGACGACGACATTGCATATGTATGTATATGTATTGGCCAGAATCGTCTTAGGACATGAGATCATCATCCATATTATGTATTAAAATCTTCTTGTCCTCCTTGACACACGGCTTGCGATCCCTCGCCGCAAATTGTTGTTCTACTAGTTTAGGATCAAAGCAGGGCTGTAAATCAAAGTGTTTTGATTAGTTTAATGTTCCATTGTAGGGATTAAAGTGCTGCGTAACTCACCGTCTCACAAATATTCATGTTACAGCAATTCTCGATGGTGATCTCACACTGCTCGGTGGCCAGCGGACGATTCGTGAGCGGCGTATCACTCGAGGAATTGTGACGCGCCTGCTTCCGAACCACAAACGTTTTCTTGATGTGCGGCCGCTTCGGTTTGTACATGAGACGCAATCCGTGCACGATCAATGCGACGAGAGCGAGGCAGGCGACCGTGCCGGACACCAGCACAATAATCACAGTCCCCGTGAAGACGGTCGGGGAGCTGCACAAGCTGGGTCGACTATAAACCGCTATACTTGTGCCATTGCTGTTCATTTCCTCGCAGCTGTAAGATAAAGGCGAAAGAGTATTAGTGATTGGTATGGGAATAAGGTAGAAAGCTTTAGTTTATGCTATATAACTGGGACGATATTTTTGTGACCCTAACAACTAATATTTGCTGTGTATAAATTCTTTATATTATATTATCATTAGTGCGAGATTTAAGGTAATTAGACTGAGAATTGTGAAGATCCCAATAAAGTTGAGCACGATCTAATTCCGTAAACTAGTCTGTGGTCAATTTGAAGCCTCCTAAGCTTTTACTGTTTGGGTTCTGCGTTGAGTTAGTCAGGTCAGTCATATAGTTATGATATCCGAGACACCTTCAACTACCGCAAACAGTTTTATATTTAGCTCCCTCCTTGATCAGCACTAACTTTGTATATCCTTTAAGAATATCGGTAGTAAACGTAAAGATCAAGATACTTACACATCGTAACAATGGTTGGGTACTGGTGTGTCGGGTTGCTGTTTTAGCAGCTGACAATAGGCGGCACATGTCTCCGTGTTGTTGAATTCGCATCGTGAACCACTGAACCTCTCGGTACACTCGCAGCTCAGGTCGCTATTATCCTTGTCCACGACGCAGTGACCGTTGTTGAGGCAATAACCATTGCACTTGTAGTATTCGCAGCGATCGCCATAGAAGTTCGTTTGACAGTAGCACTTGGGGAAGCCAAAGTCGGAGATTTCGCAGGTGCCATGCACACAATAGTTGTGGCACTCGGAGATCTCACAACGGGCACCCTTGAAGCCCAAACGACACATGCAGTAATTGTTGTGGGCAAAAAAGGTGCCACCGTTCAGACAATGCTCCTGCTGCAGTTTATCCATCTGTTCGGAGATTTGACTGCGTGTTGCATTCAGAGTTTTGTCCAGACGCTGCTTGATCTTCTTAACGACACCGTTACAACTATCATCCTTCTGCAGACGCTGATAGAAATCCGTGCGCGCCACAATTCCATAAATATCCTCCTTCCAGGTGGCCAATCGCTTGACGGCCGCTTGAGGTTGTTCTAGCACTTCATCGGGACTCTGTGTGGCATTCGAAGTGGGTAGCGTATCGTAGCTTGGCTTGGGATAACTCCAAACCGCTCTGTCCGTACGATCTGTCCAGTAGATGGTATCACTGGTAATGGCCAACTGCAGTGGTTCCTGATGCTTATCCTGAACGACCAGCTTACGATCACTGCCATCCAGTTTAGAGCTCTCCACGGCAAAGAAGATGCCATTCTTATCATCGATCCAGTAGAGACGATCCGTTACTTGATCCACCGCAATACCGCGTGGCATATCAATATCGTCCTGAATTAGCGTTTCACGATTCTTGCCATCCAATCCAATGCGCTCCACGCTCGCATGACCGATCTTGCAGTTGGTCCAGTACAGTTTCCGACGACAGATGTCGACAGCAACGCCATCCGGTCGTCCGCCTTCCACATGCAGATCGACGAGTACCTTGGGCGGCTCCTTGGCAAGCGTATCGATGCTGGCAAACAAGATCTGGGCCTTGTGCATGTCCGCCCAGTAGAGATTACGATTGAGGGGATCAAAGGCCAGTCCGGCTACCGATTCATTGCCCGTTCGCTGCACCGCCTGCTCCACAATTGCAGAACTGGCTGTGGCATCGTGACGTAGCGAGAAGATGCTGCCATTTTGATGTTTCTTGTCGTTGAAGTAGATCAATTCCTCGGATTCATCGAAGGTCAGTGCGGAGAGTTCTTCGTATTCGTGCGCTGCCGAGGCAATTATCTGCATTTGCTTGTCCAGGAACAGGATTTTGCTGCGCAGTGTAACCGCAAATTCTGCAACAACAAAAAATATGCAATCGTTGCATTAGTCGGCAATAGCGATAACTTGGCCAAAGTATCGATAAGATATGCGCAAATGTTAGCTTTAAACAATTGAGAACATACAGAAGAGAGAATGCGAATTGGAAAATTAAGTTCAATCAGCGTTCAGTCAATTGAGTTACTTCGCTAACCATTCCAATGAACGTGTCGTGTGCAAATCACCAAAATCATCTCGTATTTCATTCAAAATGCTCGCAATTTGCCAATATTATGTGTTATACTATATTTATGGCGGCGCCATCGGAATTTAGAGAATATAAATTTCATTTCATTCAATTACGCGTCAGTTGGATTTTTATTAGTACGTAATCAATAAATTAATGACGTTCTATATAGGGACAATCAGTTGCACAACTTTCGGAATCTAGAGAGTCTAGCTGGGCTGATAAGATAGGTGTGAACTCAGGTTTAAAATAAAATTCCCGTTTCGTGGAAAAACAAAATATTTACATAGGTCAAGAGTTAACATTTTATTTGACTAAGGGGGAGAAACACTTTATGGGAGCAGGTAAAAATATTTCAGGGCTTGAAAATGTAAAGAAGATAGAACGGTTTATTTGGTTATAGTCGATTAAAATCTAGAGAAAACTGTAGAGGAAATTTTTAGTTCCCTGTGCAACAAATCAACAAAGATAACACAAGAATATTAGGGAAAAATTAATGGCAATTTAAGGTAAACGCTTTTGTGTCGTGAAAAGTCTTAAACCACAAATTGAGAAGCCTTAATGATAATAATATTTTAAACGAAGGAACGTTCCTCCTGTAATTCACCGTGTTTTCGGAGAATATCTTTAAACCGTACGTATTAGGACGCCTTAAAATATTAATGGAATGAATGTATATCCCCCATCGAATACGAGTCATACCTGATTGTAATCGAATCAAATAAAATCAGTTAAAATATCCGAACCGGTTGCCAAAAGGGGCGTCTAATTTTGGCCAAAAATACGAATACACGTATGGCAAGCAGCTGTTAATTTGGCACTTAATGGAATTCATATGATTAAACAAAATAAAGCAATCAGAATTCCTGGCATGCGCGGAAATTGTATTTGAACTACCTGGCGGAACAACAGGTGACCCGACGCCAGAGCAGTTCCGTAAACGATGTAGATCCCAAGGCTGAAACGTGGCTTTCACTTTTCCCCCACAAACATCACGACAATTGGCGACAATCATTATTGATTACATTTTTAAAAATGAAAAAAAACTATAATTAATGAATTGTTCAATTTCGGCCATTGGCCCTATGCTAGAGTCCAAAACTTTGTGGGTCACTGTCGTTCGCAAAGTATCGAATCGCGTGGCCAACTTGCCGGGTAGGTTAGCTTTGCAATTCAAAACCCAGAAAGAAAGCTAGCATCGAATGTGATCGACTGTGAGATACCTATTATATCAGGAATAAACATAATATAAGTGTTATGTTTTTTGAATACTTTCTGAACTGTACATACTCCAAGATATACAGATAATTGGAGTCGCTGACAGATTTTTAACTGATACATATAGATAGCCAATCACCTCTAAGTACTAACATTTCAGATATTTAATAGATGCGAATGAAACATTGTACTATTTTAAAAATAACTTCTTTTAAAGAACGCAAAAAATAAGCTTGCTATGATCTGTTATATTTTCTGTCATCATGCATTATACCCTTGCACTCAATAAATACTGGGTATAAAAATAGTAAAAAACCTACAAACACATTCATAGAGCCATGCAGATACATGCATATAGATATGGGAATTCATTAGTTTCTATGTTTGTTTGTTTTTATGGCTGAGGCTAATTGTTTATTGTAAAAACAACGAAAACAAGACGAAAAACGTAATATTGGCGAACCTTTCGAACGCTCAGAGGCCTGGTGAGGGTCTTGAGCTGAGCTATATGCTATTTAACCTTCGCACTCGGGGCTTGAGGTCAACGGATTATCGATGCAGAAACTGTTAAATTGAAAACTATGTGAAGTTCACTCCACTCAAATAAATCAGAACAATAAATTGTTTAATCTATTTAATGGTTTTAAAGTGCTTGCAAAAAAAAAATTGCTTTTATCATGGCAAACTACGGATTATATTATCAAGAACAAAACCAAGTGACTCATGAATACTAACAATCACACCTTCTGTTCCTAATTATTATCAATATTCTATATGTTTGACAACTTTCTGATTCATTAACTGGAAAAGTAACATGCAATTAAAATTTTTTTGAGAGCAATTTAAGCAAAAAATGTTTTTGCGTCGTAAGATTTGAATACTTTAATTTAGAAAGATTCGATTTTGAAATTATTTCAATGACATTAACCTTTATAGGCGTTTGATAAGCCCCCAATTGAGCTTGGCTTTGTTTTGAAATGTTGTATAGACCGATCTCTAAGCGGGGGTTCTTTATCAATATATTTTGAAAATGGAATTTGAGTTCTGCTACGATAACATTTTTCAAGTGTAATACGTATACGTATTTATGGCTGATAATAAATTAGGCAGTTGATAAGCGTTAATGGTCTTGCACAGGATCCTTCTGGAAATCAATTAGTTTCCATTTCCATTTTAAAGGAAGAATTACTCTATTAGGGGATTTAAACTTTAGGCTTAATAAATGTTGAATATTTAAGCATGAGTCTCTTTCTTAAAATTCCTCTTCTATTGCAGGTGCAGTGATCTAGTTAATTGGAAACTTGTTTTTCATGTAAGTACACAATGAATTACATAAATTTAGTGCCATAAACTATTAAAATTATTGACGATCAATTTCAGAATGGCAACAGGTGGCTGGAAGTGTAACTGTTACTTCAAAGCGTTCAAACACGTGGACTTGGAAATGCGAATTTCTAATGGGAAATGTCGCGCTGTAACTGGAATCTACAGAAAACGTATCAAATTCCATGGGTATCGGTACAGTTATAAATAATTCGAAAGCAACAACATATGCACAAGTCAAATGCAAAGAGAAAAGAGTATGAGAGAGAAGGAGACGCAGATAAAGAAGAAGTAAACACAAGTGTAAATTTACGCTTTGTCAGCGGAGTTTGGAGTTACTTGAAAATGCAGACGCTGGAGGTAAACAAATTCGCTGCGGGATTTTGGAAAGACGAAACGAATGAAATGAATTTAAGAAAAACAAATCAGCAAAAAAGAGAAAAACAAAAGCCGGCTACAAAATTTTGTGGCATACGTGACTATAGAGCTAGCTGGCATGGCGTCAACCTCCCGCCATCGTTAACAACATGCCGGTTTTTCGCTTTGCACTGTTTGACTGCTCTGTTAGGCTGCATGTGTGGAATTGAAATTGGGGTGAAAGTGCGTGTAAAAACTAATGGCAAGTGTTGGTCACATTGTGCACTTGAACTGGTGGTAAAAACCAAGCAGCGATTTGTATATTACTACAAATAATATATTATGAAATTCCAAAATTGCTAAATTAGAGGTGATAGATAAACGCCATTGACATTGATAACAATGCGAATGCGAGCCTCTTCTAGTTGGCGCATAATGGAAAAGAGTGGAATCGTATAATCAGCTGATAGATAGCCACACGACTCTCACGTAAACACGACACGTTGAACCGCCCGACATGGCCAAAAATATTCAGGCACACACGCACACACACATTCATAATTATTTAGCAGTAGAATGTTGTGCGCTTTGCAATAATTAAATGTCAACCGACACAACCGATTACATAAGCAAGCATAAAAAATAAGCAAGTGTCTGCCAAGTCAATTGCATATTCAACATTCCTATTATCACCTTGCAATGTGACCAAGGAACGTTGCCATAGTGGTGGACCACTTTCTAACCATCTTGCTACTTTTCGCACTAATTGTATAATATTACAATACTGATTTATAGACTTACCCCATCCGATCGGAGATGCATCCAGTGGAGTGAATATGTTGGCTACTAGAAATAAGGCTAGTGCTACAAAATGTCGCGATGAATACAAAATCATTTTATTTTTTATTGGCGAATGTTGCACAACGACAAATTAATTGCGCAAGGATTTCTATGGCTAAACAAACGCCCAATGACTAAATTACAATTGCAATTGGAGTTAGAATTGCAGACACGGAGTTGCAGTTTGGACGAGTAGCATGTGGTGGTGTTTAATTCTTACGTGAATATGCACCGAGGGTTCTTGGAGTTAACCGAATCAACAAACCTTACTCCCGAAACGCTAGCCAAGCACTAAAGTAAGGTTCAGTCAAATAAGATAAGAGTGGTTGCAGTTATTTTTAAAAATATACTGCATAGCCTACATGAAAAAAGGGGCAACTTTTTAAACTGATTGTTTAATGCTGAGTATCATAAAGATCGAGAACGTATAAAATCTTTTTTAAACCTCAGAATGTAAAATCATTAATGAAAATCTGATTATTAGAAACAAATATTGTACAAAATTCGTGAAGAAATCAAATGTGCATTGTATTTATTCGTTTTCAGTATTTTCCACGAGTCACGCGGTCCCACTGTTTACCATGTAATCTCTCCGGGCTTATCAAACTGCAAATATTTTTTCACAATAAAAATAAAAAAAATTTCGTTTTAATTTTTTACTTCAAATAATCAGAAAAAATAGAGTTCACTCTGAAAATTGGGGAAGTCATTACTTTTTTATGTCAGTAGACTAGATAAACAATTTTGGAATGGATTGTACATTATAATTGGAAATTGTAATTAAATATGTACATCTGAAAATGTAGATATTGTGAAATTGTGGTTAAGTTGAAAAGCTAACAATTTGAAAATAGACCGTAAATTTTTTAAGACCGTAGACCGTTATTATTTAA
Organism: Drosophila albomicans; assembly: GCF_009650485.2. Classification (NCBI taxonomy): domain Eukaryota; kingdom Metazoa; phylum Arthropoda; class Insecta; order Diptera; family Drosophilidae; genus Drosophila; species Drosophila albomicans. Next base: position 41,739,898 of record NC_047629.2, on the reverse strand, counting down.
ATTATAGGTCAAACTAGTATGATATTTATGATGTCTGAACGTGTATGCTCCGCATGTAGTGTTGGTCATCGGCCAGGTAAAAAAACATTGACTCTTGCAGACTGAAAGCTATTTTGAATATTAAATTAGAAGCATAATTTAATATATATATATATAAAAAAAACCGAATTACAGTTATGGCTGCTACAAAATATCGATAAAAAAGTCGCAGCCTACAAAATTACTACAAATGCATCATTGCATCGATAGTGTCATCGATGTTTCTCCAACTCTACACTTATTGCGCTTCCGACAAAACTCGTTTCTTTTAAAAATAAATTGAACTTGACGAGCAATGTACAAAAATGTATTGAAGGGAGGTTTACGAACAGCAAAGCAGGCCTGGAAATTTAGAAACGGTAACAATAACCAAGATAATACAACACCTTCAATTGCAATAGCAATCAGTTCTGTTCGGGCTGCATAACAACACGTCTCTAGGCAATCAGCTGTTTTTGTTTCAATTCCAACACGTACCACGCGCAATTGGGTCACACTAAAAGCGTGTTGTTTTTCGCTACCAGCAGCAGAAGCCGCCACCGCCAGCAGCAGCAGTTTGCAGTTTGCCCGCAGTATTCATTCTTCCTCTATTTCTGCTAAAAAATTAACACACATACAGGAAAACAGTTTGTTTAATTGCATATACAATTTGCTTTGCAGAAATCGGTAAACTCAATTTGGATTTAGCTAAAGCAAATTCCGACTTTGAGCAGCATTTGTGCGAAGGTGAGAGAGCAATAAAATACAACCTAAAACCCGCGCCCCTCTTTTTGCCAAGCAAATTAAATACAATCGTGTTGTAAAAATAACAAAAAGAAAAGAAACACTTATGAAAAGCGCTTGTAATCGCATTTAACGGTCTCCAGCTTTCCATGCATAATTAATTAATCCTTTTTGTGTGCTTGTACAGCTTTTTTCCACTTCTAGTTTCAGTTGTAAATTATAATGCAAAGCTCCTGCTACGTTCGTAACCCACCCGCAAATCCGCAGTAACTAAACAACAACACAAAACAAAATAAAAAGCCAGTGTTACACTATTATCGTAGCAACCAACAAATTACCGATTATCACCGTTGAAGAACTGGGTGTATTAAGCTTCGGTATTGTGCTGATTGTACTTTTACTAACGACGCCCGCCTCTGCCTTATTAATAATCGTCGGCTGTTACTTGATAAGCGTTTTGCGTATCTCCTTCGTGCAGAGACTTGCCACCTCAATACGCTCGTCTCATCGAAGCAGTTCGTCAAAGTGCAAAAGCAGTTTTATCGCGACTATTCGGACGTATCGTTGGGCGCTCCATTGAAAACCAGCGACGCGCCGCTTTTGGGCGATCTTTGCAGTCGCTATCGTGCCATACTCGAGCATACATCGGCCGACGTTGGAGCCAGACGAGGTGAAGGAGACGCAAAGGATTCGAACGGTCAGCAGAGGAGATTAATACACAGCTGTTGTGCACATCGCAATCAGAGGGGAAAAGGAGGACTCATCATTATGGAGAAGGACGAAGAATTTTCGCGATTGCCAACCAACGTGGTGCCGACGCATTATGAGCTTACGCTGCAGCCAGATTTGACGGCTTTCAGTTTTACGGGCAAGACAATCGTGCAGATCAAAGTAAGTAACGTTTAACGTTCGTTCGTTTTGTTCGTCACTTTCGCTTTCACTTCCAAAACAAATCATAAATATTTATGTGTGAGTGTGTGCATATATTTTTGTTTTTTTTTTTTCTTTATTTATGTATATGCCACTGTGCACATACAGACATATGTATGCCAGTGTGTACACGGTTATGTGCATAGAGTGGGCTTCTGACGTGTGCAAAACTCCCAGCTTCTCTTTCTCCTCCTTCACACCCTCACAGCTGTGAGTGTGTTTGTGTAATTTTCTCTTTATGCTGCAATTTGCATGCGCGCAGCGTTTCACACACACACAATGGACTAGGAAATGTTTCTTTGTTGCGGTCTTTACCGCTTGACACCAGCAATGACTGGCAGTTATCGCAAATTTATTTGAAGTACGCCACGCTATACCATCACTGACACAAAAAATAAAACACCCCCATGTACCACCCCCATTCATTATCGTTTTGCTGTTGCTGTCGCCGCCTCTGCTGATCTCATAACGGTATATGCATACACTGTGTTTACGTTTCAGCCGACGACGAAGACGCAACAGCAACGGGTTTTTTCTTCTTCATGCAGTTGTATAAACGGATTTTTTTTGTTTAACCGCTCATCGTATACTCTGTATCGGTATTGTAAGGTTTAGGTATTGAATCGGATAAAATACAAACCTTGCTGGCCAAAACGGGTTTTAGTTGGGCGCGCTTAAGCCGGAAACCTGGAGAGCAAAAAGTTGGCATACAGTGAACAAACGCTTTAAAGAACGCTCTTGGGAATTTTATTTAAAATTCGAATTGTATACATATTTCTACATATACTGAGTAGTGAAGCCATAAACAATATTAAAATCTAAATGTAAAATTATGATCGGAACATGTAATTTCAGGAAACTTTTTATTCATGATCACGTAGTGCTTGTAGTAGATATTCACTGTATACTCATTTTTGTTGCATTGCTTTTCATACTTATTTATTTATTTTTTAATGTAATTTTTAAAAATTAAATTTACTGATTTAATCATTTTTGGGTGCATTCACTGTACACGACCTTGAAATAACTGTTCATAGCGAAACTTTTTTTTATTATCGTGTTAATCGCTTTTACTCGCTCTTTCGCTTTGCTGTTTATTCTTTTTCGAGTTTGTGTGTTTTAGTCTAACGGTTAATGACAGCACGATCATTGACTTAGTGCCCCTTTATGGCATGCACATACACACACACATATATATAGACACTTTTTCACTCAGAGACATACACACACACTGGCAGACATCTGTTTCTTAGAAGAGTTCTAATTGGGTGCAATTACTGATGCTTGTTGTTGCAGGTCACAGAGCCAACGGCACGCATCACCCTCAATGCCCTGGACATCACCATCGATAGCGCAGAGTTTCAATATGAGTGCGTTAAGCTCAAGTCGGAGAGCATCGATTACTCCAAGCAGAATGAAACGGCCACACTGAAATTCACCGAGGAGATACCAGCAGGCACTGCAGGCACCCTCTACATGTCGTTTACGGGCGAGCTTAACGATAAGATGAAGGGTTTCTATCGCAGCAAATACTTTACGGCCGCAGGAGAGGAACGTTACGCTGGCGTCACTCAATTCGAGGCCACCGATGCCCGACGCTGTTTCCCCTGCTGGGATGAACCGGCCATCAAGGCAACCTTTGACATTACACTCGTGGTGCCCAAGGATCGTGTCGCTCTCTCCAACATGCCGGTGATGAAGGAGGATGATTTGCCCGGTGATCTGCGTCGCATACGCTTCGATCGTACGCCCATTATGTCCACCTATCTTGTGGCCGTGGTTGTGGGTGAATATGATTTCGTGGAGGCCAAGTCCGATGATGGTGTCATTGTGCGCGTGTTTACGCCCGTTGGCAAGAAGGAGCAGGGTCAGTTTGCTCTGGATGTGGCGACCAAGGTGCTGCCGTATTATAAGAGCTATTTCAATATCGCGTATCCGTTGCCCAAGATGGATTTGATTGCCATTTCCGATTTCTCTGCTGGCGCTATGGAGAACTGGGGACTGGTCACTTATCGCGAGACTTTTGTGCTAGTGGATCCCAAGAATACGTCGCTGATGCGCAAACAATCGATTGCTTTGACTGTTGGACACGAGATTGCACATCAATGGTTTGGTAAGTATTCTTATTCACTCTGCTGGGACAATAACTAATTTTTGTATTATTCTAGGCAATTTGGTGACCATGGAGTGGTGGACGCATCTGTGGCTCAACGAGGGCTACGCTTCCTTTGTCGAGTTCCTGTGCGTACATCATCTGTTCCCCGAGTATGACATCTGGACACAGTTTGTCACGGATATGTACACACGTGCGTTGGAACTGGATTCACTGAAGAACTCGCATCCCATTGAAGTGCCCGTGGGACATCCCTCGGAGATTGATGAGATCTTCGATGAAATTAGTTATAACAAGGGCGCCTCTGTCATACGTATGCTTCACGACTACATTGGAGAGGATGATTTCCGCAAGGGAATGCATCTGTATTTGACGCGTCATCAGTATAGCAACACTTCCACTGAGGATTTGTGGCAGGCGCTTCAGGAGGCAAGCTCCAAGGATGTGGCCGCTGTCATGTCCAGCTGGACCAAGTACAAGGGTTTTCCGGTTGTGAGTGTCGAGTCCGAGCAGAAGAGCGATACGCAGCGAGTGTTGCGTTTGACCCAGACCAAGTTCACTGCTGATGGCTCCAAGGCGGACGAGGATTGTCTTTGGGTGATACCCATTTCAGTATCCACGGCACGAAATCCCAAGCAGATTGCCAAGACTTTCCTGCTGGACAAGGCCTCCATGGAAGTTGTACTGGACGATGTCAGTGCCGACGATTGGATTAAAATTAATCCCGGCACTGTGGGCTACTATCGCACTCGTTACTCCCACGAAATGCTGCAGCAGCTGCTGCCCGCGGTGGAGAGCATGGCGCTGCCACCGCTCGATAGATTGGGTTTGATTGACGACATGTTTGCCATGGTGCAGGCGGGTCAGGCCAGCACCGTCGAGGTGCTGCAGCTGGTTGGCTCCTATCGCAATGAGACGAATTACACGGTATGGACCGCCATCACCAATTCGCTTGCCAATCTCCACATTCTGATCTCCCACACCGAGCTCATGAATGACTTTAATAAGTTTGGACGCAGCCTCTACGAACCAATTGCCACACGTCTTGGCTGGGAGCCGCGTGAGAACGAGAATCATTTGGATACGCTGCTGCGCAGCCTGGTTTTGACACGTCTCGTCTCGTTCCGCAGTCCTGAAATTACTGAGGAGGCACGCAAACGTTTCCGCAGTCATGTCAATGGCACCAAACCGTTGCCGGCTGATTTGCGCAGCACCTGCTACAAGGCTGTGCTGCAGGATGGCAATGAGGCCATATTTGAGGAGATGCTAACGCTGTATCGCTCGACGGATCTTCACGAGGAACAGGATCGCATCTCGCGTGCTCTTGGCTGCATTGGAGATGTGAAGCTGTTGCGTCGCGTCATTGATTTTGCCATGTCGGTGAGTAGACGGCTCATAGATTACTTATCAAAACAACTGCTTACAATTCGTTTCTTCTTTTAGGGTGAAGTGCGTGCCCAGGACTCGGTGTTTGTCATTGTTGCTGTCGCAATTAATCCCAAGGGCCGTGACATGGCCTGGGAGTTCTTCAAGGAAAACAATCGCAAGCTGCTGGAGCAGTACCAGGTAAAGCTATGCTCCATCGTGTCTTCGTTCACTTGCTCATCATCACTTGGTTTTTCAGGGTGGCTTTTTGCTGACGCGTCTGATCAAATATTTGATTGAGAACTTTGCCTCCGAGGAGAAGGCACGCGAAGTGGAAGATTTCTTCAAGGCCAATTTGATACCGGGCTGTGAACGCACTGTGTCACAGGCTGTGGAGACAATACGCCTTAATGCCGCTTGGCTGGAACGTGACTTGGAGAAGCTCTCCAAGTATCTCAAGGGCGAATAGATGAGTCGACGGCATGATGAATACCAAAGCATTTAGCAACAACACAACAAGAACCTGACCAAAGCTGTCACAACACCCCCTCTTTAAGTGAGCCAAATAGGTTTAGCATTATTAAGCTGCAACTACAACTACAACAGACTCTATACGGCATCTCACGGCCAGCGGCATTTATAACCGAGTTACAAATCAAGTTGCCCATTCTGCAACAAATGTGCACTTCTAATCTTATACTTCTACAAAGAAAAACGTTATGTTGAATTTATGACGATAAATAAATGCAATTAAATTACCATTAACTTATGCAAATAATTGTGGCCCTGCAGGTTTCCTACAGAAGTAAGTATTAGAGGTTTATAATTACCACGGCAGTTAGTGTTTTCTTATACTACTCATATTAAACGTTTTCTGCAAAATTAAATTTGGTAGCTTAAATGTGCATTAAACTATTTTCTAAAATTAGCTACCAAAAACGTTCATTGGGTGCAACAAAACTAAAAGCATACTTTTAGGCTCAAAGTAAAAATTGTAATTGGGTGCCAAAGCAATTCGGCTGCTTGCTGCCGATTCTGGTCGCCTGGTAAATGGTTCAATCAAACTTGCAGTTTTTGGGTGCTTACGAATCTCACACTCCCATGCAACTCACAACATTTGGCGATAGCTCAAAAGCAGCCAAATTACCAACTGAAATACCAGGCGAACAGAAATCAGCAGCAAGTAGCCGCATTACTTTTGTGTCCCAATGAAATTTTAATACATCGCCTAAAAGAATGCTGCAATTTTTTTGCACTTCATAAAGCCAAAGTGGCGCCAAATTTAAATTAAGTGAAAAAGTTTATCTTCCCACCCAGAGTGAAAACAAGTCGCTTGAATAAATTTTTTTAAATATTTTATTCTTAACATTCTATTCTTATAGAGTAACAATAATTATGGCTAATCTCGCTGCATTTCCTTTGATGTATTCAATGTTTAACATTTAAAGGCTAACAAATAACTAAGATCATGACCGATAAATAACTTATATATTCTTGGAGTCATCGTTGTTATTATTGTTGTATTCAAATTTCTTAGATTTGCGCTTCAGCTCCTGGCAATTTGCCCAAAAGTTGGCTAAGCGTTGATCACTGTTCGAGCAAAATTCTCGGAAATCCTTCAGCATCTTCAGCTGGAAAAGTTCACCGTTCTCTGAATTGTTAATCGTTAACGCCTTCCACTTCTTGTTGGGTATCATGTGGTTCCAGGCCCACAAGAAACCCACTTTCTTGGGCACATTCGTGTTGTTGGTGTGGCCATAGACACAACGCGTCACATTCGCCTCCTGGCGACTAGGCGACTCCACTTGGTTCTTGTTACTAGCGCAGCTGAAATGCAAATTGAATTCTTAGTCCGTGTTCAGATTGTGCCGATCGAAATAGTTACCGTATTAGAGCAAACATGTTACCAGTACAGTGCACATATTGATACTCCTTGGGGAGCTGCAAAAATGCAACGATTAACTCAGAAAAATTAATTTAATAGGCGTTATCTTACATCTTTATTTGTTTCTTCCAGCACGCAGGGCAAGAAGCCAAATCTTGCCAAAATTGCCTCCTGCAAAAAGAGCATACGATCCGCTCTGCTCTCCTCCGGGAATTCTGCGAGTGAACAATCATAATTAGCTAAAATTAGTCAAAGTGATGCTAGTAATCATACCATTGAAGAGCGCAGCACCGTCGGGCAAGAATGTGACGCACAGTGGAATGAATATGGGTCCACGTAATGGATCGGATTTCTTGGTAAATGGCTCAGCCATAGGATCAGCCGGTACAGACACTAGCTGATAACTACAATGGATCGCTTTGCGCATCCAGCCAGAGATCTACAATAAAACGCTTATTAACAAAAGTTGGCAATCAATAAAAATTGTGGCACTTTACCAAATCGGAGACAATGGGTCCCGAGGAAGTAACCCACTCGACGACCAACTCAAATGCAAATCCTGGCTGCATGACCGTATGATGCTTCACATGACCCCACTCCATGCGATCACTCTTCTGATTCACATCAATCTCCAAATGCGACTGACGATAGACACGCTCTGCAATCATTCAAATAAGATTCCACAAGCTCGCTAACATCATCAAGGTACTCACTAGTCTTCCAGGATTGTGGTGCAGTTGTGTCGCGCAGGAAATTGGGCACCTCAGAAGGAGACGGTTCGTCATGCCACAGGAAACTACAGCCTTGGAACTCAATCTCCAGCCACTCATTCACGAAAGCACTGTAATCATTTAAAGGCGGCGCATAATCTGTGGAAATTCAGAAAAGATAATCATCGATGGCTGATAAGAGATCTAATGAATCCAACCTTTGGCATTCTTGTCCTGCTGCACCACATAATAGAAGACAAATCCGGCTATAATGGGCTTACTCCAGTCTCCAGATGCGTGACAAATCATGTGCTCTCTGCGAGAATACAACAATTATAATTACTTTTTAACAAAAAGTAGTTTCGTCAGAAAAAACTCACTTGCGCATGGCTTCCAGTATATCTAAGGGATGCCGTCCATTGCTTAGACGCGCTTTTAGCCAAAGAAGTGCATCATAGGAAACAAAGGTACAGGAGGGCAACGATTGCGTCTGCGCAAAGTAACCCACACCTGTGATTGGATGCTTCATTGCCTCAAAGATCTCAGCTAGTGTGATATTGGCGCTGAACTTGATATCCACAGGGAAACTAAAAGGAACGATTACAGTTTCAATGACAGAGCGAACAATGTTGTTTGCAGACTTACCCATCGTCCTGATCATCGCGTGGAATGACTCCAGCAGCAGCATTAGAGGCTGCAGCAGCAGCCGCAGCATCCGTGCCAGGAAAGATACGCGAAATGCGACTTGCCTCGAGCTTAGAACGCACATTAATGCTGTGAAATCAAAAGCTGAATTAGTCAACTTTAACTAAACAAATTTTAGCGGGAAATTGTGTGTGTGTGCGAGTGTGTCGTGTATGTGTGTGTGAGTGTGCAAATGCCAAAAGCCAAAAATTTCAAGTGCAATTCTTTCACTTTCTTGTTCATTCTCTTCAAATTTAGCATACCAATTTGTTATCATGTGTTTTTTGGGATGTTCTGTAGGGGGATCAGGATGCAATTTAGGGATTTTAACTATGGATAGATTAGCGTGCCCAAAGTGAAATGCAACCAGAGAGGAGGAGGGATTGCAAATCTGTATTAGCTCTCTGGTCACACTCGCTGTGGGTTCGCTGGTGTGGCACAAACCTTTGCTGCGGTGCATTTAATAGATTATGATTCTTTTCAGTGATTCTAGGTGTAGGTGTGTCATGCTGCTGAAAGCCAAATACCAAATTAAAGTGTGATAAAAAAAAACAGAAACAAACAACAAAAGAGATAATAGCCGAGGCATTAAATTAAATTTGAATATATGTACATATAAAAATCACTACAAGCTAAGTGCACAAACCAAAAATACAATAATAATAGTAGGAGGCCTCTACAAACTCAATCACCAGGGATGGAGAAGAGAAAATTAAAACATTACAAATAAGCTCAGCTCGCTGGTGCCGTAAAACAAATACATACATACAGACAATACATATACTGATGCAGATCATTGTGTACGAGTGTTCGTGTGTGTGGGTGTGTAAATGTGTGCGTAAGTCTAGGTTATGTGGTAGTATGTACAAATGTTTGTTTTTGGATACGATATAAAAACCTTGGTCTTTTCTCGGGCAGCCGATTACTGCCGACGCGCTCACGAAACGGAGAATTCGTGAGTCCCTGCAGACACAGACATTGGGAGGAGAGAGAGTTGGCATTGAAAGACATTAAGAACATTAGAAATAGGACACATATTCTTCGCAATTCGAATATTTATGAAAATTATAAAAGCGTGCGCTCGCAAATTGAAAGCAACAGTTGAATAAGAGAAAAAAAAAATTCGAAATAACAAAAAAGTGCGCAATTCGAAATTAAAAAGAGAATTGTCGTTAGATTGGTAAATTGGTGGTAAAGGATAGTTAACCTGGTTAGGAGGCCTGGATATAATGCTCGTACTGTGTCGCCGCTTGGTTAGGCTGTGGGTGGTGGGGCTATCCTGTAATTGTACGATTAAGGTAAGCGGTAAGCACTACAATAACATATTCAACACTTTTCATTATGTCAGTCAGTAACAACAAGAACAATAACAACACTGCAACGAAACTCAAACGGAGCACTGGACAGCGCCCCCCAAAAACAGTGTTGGTTAACACACTACGCAGAACTGCAAATCGAAATAACGATTAACACTTTAAACAAAACAATCAAATTCAAAACGATAACTGCCTAAAATTAATCGTTAACCTTCAACATAAAAATCGAATCGTTCTAATTTAAAAGTGTTTTTGCAGCTTACGCGCGCTTTGCGTCCAATTTGTCGCTTTAACTTGCTAACGTTCTCAATAAGTCGCACAAAGTCATCGATTTGCTCCCGCGTATTGTCGACAACGGCATCTGTGAAGATATCGCAGCGTTGACTGCCAAAGCTAACGATCTTGTTAACCATGTTCTCACGCGGCAGTAAATACATGCGAAAACGCCAGTACTTTAGACTCTGCAAGGACAAGGAATTGAAAATTGTGAAGCTAGGGAATTTGGAGGAGAAGACTCACATCCATTAGGGGATAATCAACGTCGCCACGTGTGCAGATGTAAAGATCCATGTGATTCCAGTTGAAGTTCTCCAGTTTCTCTGTGGTAAAGTTAACGCCCGAAATCTCATAGGTCTCATGCTGCGGCGCATGGAAGCGATAACGGTAATCAACATTTATGGGCGGATAGGGGTGTCTAATAAAGAAAACATTTAATTAGACAAATAATAAACTTAATAATGTTTCACTTTTCTCTCAATGCCGTATAACCTTCACAATTGACCTATAACACGAAAATCCCCAGCACTCACCTGGGTCTGTATCCCGTTACGGTGATGACCGAGCCAGTTAGCGAGATCTTATGAAAAATACGTCCAATGGACAACAGATACTCTTTCCTAGTCTCAGCGGATGGCGGCAACACTGTGCTGCATTGATTGCTCGTCAAAGCACAGCCAGGTCCGCTAGTCGAGCAGCAACCATTCGATGCGCTTGGCTTCTCCTCAACCACAATGAGTTGAAAGCCCTGTGCAAGACGTTGCGAGACAATCTCCTTGCAGACCTCCTCTGTGGACAAAGGCTTGCGGTAGACAGCACGACTTCTAGCATAGTCCAGATTAACATCGTCCGGCAGCAGAGTGTAGTCGGAGATGACGTAATCGTTGTGCAGCGAACGCTTGTCGGGAAAATAGTCGGTTGTGATGGGCAGGCAGGCGGGAATGGACAGCGATTTCCAGTCGACGCCTGAAAGCGTTAGCAGTGGTAATGATGTGTAAGAAGGACTCAAGCAAAATGGACGCCGCAGCGTGCAGTTTTGGGTAAGAAGTGTGTTCAAGAAGGTACGCAAATAGAAAAAGCCAACGCCGATACGAGATACAATTACAAAAGTAAAATAAGTAATAATTAAAGTAAATTGTATTAAATATATGTATAGTAAATATATAGTTGATATAAAAAAGAGTTACACAATGTCAAATCGCTCAAGCTAAATATAAGACCAGGTTCTCCAAGTGTACAGCAATTTAACACCAGCTTCAATTTTGCGTTTGCTTAGGATTTGTGGTCAGTTTTTAAAAATTAGCAGGTGCATGTGCGTGCAAAATGCAGTGGGCGTGGCTGAAAAGCATGCAAACATTAAACGGGTTACAAAGATTGCAGGAAAACGGATAACGGATCTAATGCCACATGCTGGTGAGGATTGCCTTACAACCACCAGAAAAGATATACGAGAGTGTTGTGGAGGTGTTTTACTACTGGGGATTCTACTTAATTACATAAATGGATGGATGCAATTACATGCAGGATGTGCTCAGTGGAAACGTTGCGTTTTGTATATCGGGTAATTAGAAAAGTTGAGTTCTTTTTTCTTTATCGGGTATCTACAGTAGTCAAATATAAAGATGCATTAGAGTCGGACAACTACATAATTTACAATTATTTCAAATATTATATTACTATTAAACAGATCAACAATTTACAAGCATACAAGTTTCGATGAAATGTAAAACTCAAAAGAAGTTTGTTAAATTTAATTTTACAAACACTACTGTTGATTACAAAAAACTTTAAAGGTTATGTTCAATTCTAACCTCATTATAGTTATATTGGTTAAGTTTAAGTTTGCTAAGCTACAACATGTAATAGATAAAGCCACTTTGGCGTGCTTTAGTCAGGTGTGGGGTGCAATTACTACACTACGATAAGCATAGCTATGCTTTTGTCTAGGAATTCTACGATGTACTGGGTGTCTGTGTATGTGAGGTTTTATGCAAGGATGTGTACGTATGTGTGTGTGTGTGTGTGTTTTAGGTGGGATGCATTGCTTTTTACAAAATTGTGATTATTTGTTGCCAAACCTATGATGATCTTTCCTTTGCCGACCGCCTCTGGTGTAGTAGCCTCAAGCGGTGAGCTTCCAAAATTACTATGGTCAACTTCGACAATCGGTTTCATGTGTTTTCCCGTTGCATTCCCATTTTCTACAGAGTTATGCCGATGATTTGTTCAAAATGTCGATGTCGAAAATTCAATTCGTTGGGTTATTGTGAATTTTGAATTTGTGATCGTTATCGTTATCGAGATATCCAATTTTGGGGGATTTTTATTTTGTTGTAGTCGTTGCCGCAGAGTTTGATAATTTTTTTTGTATTTTTGATGGGTTGGTTTGTTGTTTTGGTGGAGTAGCGGGATTTTTTTTGTGAATTGGCCATTGATAACATATACATGGACATATATAGTATAATATAATATATATTTAGTAAGTAGAATTCAAATTTTGTATCAAAATTCTTGTCGATTGTTCGTGTTAAGAATGAGAGATATCCAAATAAAATAAGTACAATAAGTTAATAAATCCAAAAATAATTACTGCGAATGCCTTAAAACAAAAGAGTGCAGTTAGTAATGTCATATTTCAACTACGTTAACAGCACCACAATTGTGGCACAATCTCGCACAGAAACGCGACCAGACTCAAGAGCAACCCAACCAGATACAGATAGAAAACCGTGGCCAGCAAATTAAGCTCCATGGGGCGCACTTTGTGCAATTGCTCATAGGACTCGATGCTGGCAAAGTCGCGTATAAAGCCAAATTTCTCTGCCCGACGATAGGTGGAACTACGCCAATATTCATTCAGTCCCGCCTCATTCACGTGCAGCTCAAAGTGATGCAGATGATCCTTGAAATGCGATTCGATGCGCAGCTGAAACTGATACGGAAATGTGCCATAGCACAAATCCGATAACCAGAAGCGTTTGTGCTTCATATAACGCTGCTGTTGCTGCAGAAAACTCCAGCGTGTGGTGCTAATGGGATAAATGTAACCCGGACTCATCTCCACACGCTGCGCATAGAAGGCACTCGAATTCGTGTAGCTAAACTGCTGCAGAAACTGCTGCTCGTGTCCAAACGAATCCACAATCGCATCCACATCGCTGGGCAGTACCAAGATGGAATACGGCAACTGGAACAACGAGTGCAGGTTGAGTGTTGGGATGCTGCTTAGGCTGACGGCCAGCAACGATGTCAACTTCGTGGTATACGTCTGCACGATGACAAACACGCTAAAGACAAAGATGGAGGCGAGCAACAGCATCAAAGGATAGCGCAGCCAGCAGGATCTTTCGGGTACCAGTGCACTACGATAACCCGGCACGCCCATCAGCGCCCAGAGTCGTATGCCGGGCTCCCAGGGTCTCACATATCTCGCTGCCAAGTGCAGCATGGAGAGCAACAACATTTGTACCAAAAGGCAGAGCCACAACTCCATCTTGAAGGGCAGCAAAATGTATAGAGCACGTGGAATCTCACTGTCTCGTGGCACCATGAAACAACGTTGCACCACACGAAAGGGATACGAGTAATCCACGAGCGTGGAACGCTGCAAAGTGGTGAACTGATGTGGACTCAGCTCGATGCGTTGCTCGACAATCAGTTTGATCAAAGCTCCCATATCCATGTAGTTCGAGTCGTTCACATAAAGTGGATACACCTCCAAACAGACGTTGAGATGTCGCACCAGCTCCGAGAATAGCTTGCCGCCAGCGCCTTCCAGCTGCACCTTTCCCATGTTGTTGTACCAGAAGGTGGCGGGCACATCAAGCTGCACGGGCACACGCAGCTTGTAGCCCTTGAAATTTAGATGATTTGTGGGTGGGAACAGCGAACGTTCATCGTGTGTTGGACTCAATTGCAACACTCGCAGCGTGGGATACGGATCCATGCGATAGAGTCGACGTTGTGCCACCATTATTAGCGCAGTGCGAAATCCCTGTTGCCACAATCGCTCAAAGAATGGTCTCAGCTCCTTGCGTGACTCCGCACGTTGCAATAGAAACAAGGTGCGGCAGTAGCGTCGTCCTCTTCCTCGCAACGTTTGCATTTCAATTACTGGATCCTTTGAATCTCTCGCAAAGATCACAAAGAGCGCGCCCTCATTGAGGAAACTGCTAAAACGTCCACCTGACTCCTCCGTAGATATCACCTTAGGCAGCAACCGAAAGTAGTTGCTCTCGTTACGCGACAATTGCACATGCAGTGCATTCATGAAGCCTGGACTGCTAGCTCCATGGCTGAGCATAATGCTAATCTCCTCCACTCGATAGTTGCGCCCAATGCAATCCAACAATTGCACAATGTCCGTGGGCCAAGCTGCCGTTGCAGCAACCACGAGCAGCTGCAGCAGCAGACGTCTCATGCTGCAGCTGAATGAAGGAATGCAACTGCCACGAATTGCAGTTGGACTAACTTGCCCGCCCTTTGATAATATCTCGAAAACGATTCCCAACACGGATGCACATGAAGTGGGTTTAATTAAAGCTATGCAAACATACCCGTGGTAATTGCGGGCGTCCACTCCTGCTCCCCCGTGGCACCCCACAGATACGACTTGGCCTGGGTCGCCGTCAGATTGGGCACATTGGCAGCGGCAGCTGTTGCCGTTAGCAGCGAATTGTGGCGTCGCTTGAAAACTGAAACGGATAAAAGTTGTGTAAGTAATTGTTCATAAAGACAACTCAAGAAAGTGAGGATTTGTTTAAGGAAAGAATTCAGAAAAGAGGAACTACTAAGTAGCTTTAGCTGTCATAATCTCTGACAAGATTATTTACGAATGGAAAATAGTTATAAACGAGGAACCATTACCAAGTTGGTCTAGCTTGTATAGTCTCAGATCAAAATGATTTTACATAAGGCCAGACAGACAGACGGACAAAAATAAATCATTTTACATATGGAAACTTCTTCTTCTACTAGTTATATAGTTGTATACTAGTAGTATACTAGTTCTATTCTACACACACCACCGAATAAAAGGATATTGCCTTTACGTTACTTACAATCCACTTTCTCCTCGCCCATCACAAACTGCTGCGATGCAATCGATTTGCTGAGACTCATCAAGGAGTGCGTCGACACCTGATCGTATTGCTCGCCAGCAGCTGCATTGTTGTAATCATTCTCATTATTATTGTTGGCATTGCAGTTATTGTTGCTGCTCGTCGAGTGCTGCAACTGGCGACTGTAGTTGGCAGCAGGCGTCGACTTGGCAGGCACAGCCTGATAATGATGTTGTTGGATCAGCACACCCGTCGGTCCCTTGGGGAAGATGTGCGTCCATCGGCGACGATTGGATGTCAGTTTAATGGTAACATGCGACGGATCAAAGGGATTGATTAATGCACGTCCTGGACGCACAATTGGTGCAATGCTGACAATCGTGCGACGTGCATTCTTTTCGGAAGCCAAAGACTCCGACAAGTTTGTGGCGTCTGTCAAGGCGGCCAACATGCCCGAGGTGCCGTGGTGTATATCAGGATCGGACATTTTGCGTCGCAAACTGGGTATCTTGGTGGGTGTCAAGTTCTCCCAGTCATTGTTGCGATAAGCATAAGTCTCAAAGCTGGGTACCGACGTCTTCTTTGCACGCACCACACGTTGCAGGGAGCTGAGGAGAGAAGGAAAGTTTATCGGTTAAATGCCAAGGTGATAAGGTTAAAAATAAATGTTTATGTAAGAGATATTTTCCAATTGGCAGAAATTGCATATTGAGAGCAATGTGCTTTCAATCAAGATGTTGCACAAAATGTGAAGTCAGAAAAATTAGCAATGGATGACATATGATACTATGATATTTATTCACTGATTAACAACTGTTTCAATTCGCGTTTTAGTCAATTAAAACCATTGAATATCAATTGGTAGATATCTACATGTTGTTGAATTTAAGAAATAATTGAAGGTTTCAATAAAAAGTTGTGTTTTTCCGAAACGTCATTGAAGTCTTATCAATGAGGTTTTCTATACGCAACAACTAATTTCCCAAGCATCTTCCCTATAAAAGCTTTATAGTATAGACTTCTTACGGATTCTTATGAAAAGATATCAGTCAATTTCAGGCAGACAAATGTCAAAGCTTTATATAAATTTCTTAACTTACCAGGTGCTCTGCGCCGGCAGTGGCTGGAATATTTGCTCATCATAGGCATCATAATCGAAGAGAGAGTTGTGTATATATTCCGACTGATTGCAACTGAGAAAGTTGCGTTCACTCTCCTCCACATCCGTCTCATCCACCGCCGACAAAATGGGCAACTTGATGCGTGGTATAAAACTAGAATAAGCAATCTTCTTATTTGTAGAGTAGAAACTCAAATTAATCCAATGCGGCAGCGAGTAATCATCGGCCGATGTCAACGTGGTGTCCTTGTTGTGGAACTTGAGCAGCGGCACAGCATGCAGCGGTTGCTCGCCAACGCACACCAGATCACTACCCACACCATTGTCGATGATGCGCTGCTTGGTGATGTTTGTTAGTTCTCTGTCAACAGAGAAAACGCCCACGCCTGGTGTAATCACAACCGAGAGTTGTCCGGTGCGATCAAAGGTGCGATCCAAATAATGCTTTTCAAACGTGTTCAACGATATGTTAAGCACTTCGAGGAAGTTGCCCTGCGTGGCCGTTGAATTAGTGGCATGTGGAATGTGCATTTGCTGTCGCTCGTGATAACGCAGCACAGTCTCCTGATACGATGTGAAGAGCTTGCGCAACTGGGCGAGCACAGTGCACCAGTCGTCGTTGCGTTCGTTTTGAATGGCAACGCGATAAAAGTCCTCGTAGTAGCGTCCTTTGTAGTCCAGCTGCAGGCAATCCCGCATGTGGGCAGGAAACTCATCAAGGCTCTTGGCCGCATAGAAGGTGCGCGAGAAGAGCACAATGGTCACTTCGTGGTTGCAGCCCAGCTTCTTCCACTTTTGAAAGAGTTCGGTGAGAAAGCCATTAACTGCCTTCTCAAAGTACAGATCACCATGAATATCAAAGTCCCACATCTCCGAGGACATTTGCAAAAAGAGATAAACCATCGAGGTGCTGCTTCGGAAGACGATCTTTGTGTCGTCTGTGATGACCCCGCTGGCGACGCGTTCGCCCTGCGACCACATCTCGTACACTTGACAGCGTATCTGCATGTCGTTGTAGTCGATTTTCTTATTCACATACACGCATGTATTCGTCTGTTATCAATAAATTAAAAATGAAGATATTTTCATTCAGCTCTACTTTAGTTTGATGTTGCTTACCAGATACGTTTTCAGGCGCCACATTTCCGAGCGTCCCATATACTGATCCTTAAACGTTATCTCTATGGAGTCTAGCGCCACATCCGCTGGATTCACAATTTGCATCACAACATTCGAATAGGAGCGCATCTTAAATGCGGTGGCAATACACGATTCGATGCTTATCACATTGCGTCCGGTTTTACTCTGCTCGTTGAGTTCTGTTATTTGGAGCAGCAGATGCGTGCCATTCTCATCCTCGGGCGAATAAATTTCCACCACATCGCCCACCTTGGCTGTGGGATGATCCTGTGGATTCAGCACCAGATCGGCATCTGCACATGCAATTCAATATAGTACATAGAACTCTTTAAATAGTGCACTTTCTTACCGTAAGACTTGTTGCACCCCCTCGTGTGGGTGTTTAATTTGTAAAGTTTCATTTTGATTGTGAACTTTACGACTCCATTTGCATTAAGAATATGTTTTTCGCTCAGCTATCAGGTTGTTTTTTTGCTTTTTGTTTTGAAGTGTGTTTCGCACTTATAGTTTAGTGTTGGTAAACGTCAAGCTTTGCGCAACAGCTGTTAGAAGCGCGCTGGCAAAGGTATATTTTTAGTACATATACATTTATAATTTAATCTATAATTTTATGTAAATATTTGACTTAACCTAACCTTAAGAAAAACCAAGACACACAAATCACTTTTAAAATGACGCCTTTGCAGAAAATACAAATATACCTTATTGAGCGTATTTATTGTAGTATATTCGACACGTAAAATAGTATATTCTCATATTGAGCACCCGGTCACGCTTATTGGCTGTGACAAGACTGCGCAATTTAAAATGTACAACTCGTTGCCAAAAATAAAAGATTTATTGCCCATTCACAGCTATTATATTGCTGTATATATATGCTTGTAGTTATAGATACACATAAATATTATTTTCTGGCCATGACCAGATGCTATCACACTGAAGTCCTAAGCCAAATTAATTTCCTCTGCCAACGGTTTTTACATTTGCTTGAATTTATCACACCCTTTAAAATGCATGTAACAAGTGCAGGGTATCAAACAATTCCTGCTGCAGATATCTGGACTGGTAACTTTCCATTCTCATGCAAAACAAGTAGTTACGATTAATGCCCGCTGCCGATGTTGTTGTACCAAATCAAGCTGGAAATAACCGATCATAATTAAAAACGGTCAGCGAAGATTTTGTCAAATCGACCTTTGTACTCTAGTAATTTAAACATTGCATGCGATGCATCGGCATGCATTATAATAAGAATCACCAAGGAAAAGACATTGCTTAGTTTATCGTTTTTCATTGAATAATTTTTCAGTTTTTATTATTATTATTGAATCGCAATATCAGTGAGTACATTTGACTAACAGTTTGTAGACAGTCGTAGCCTGGATAAATCCTCAGTTCAATAATTGCATAGCGTTTACACTTTTAACTTCCTCAACTGTGTATGTGTATGTGTGGGGGTGTGAGTAGGTATTGTGGGTATGTAAGTATGTATTGCATGTCGCGCATTATTATTATTATTGTTGTTGATTAGAACTCGTCGTAACCGTTGTCATTGACGACAACGATCATTTCGGCTGATAATTTCGTTTTTGAAAGCACTTCTACTTATACTATTCATATAATATATATATAGTTCAAGGCATTGCATTCGCTTCAAAATGATTTTCGCTTTCGGACTTTACTTATTTGTTTTTGTAGGTCGCTCACCAGGATGCGTTTTTTCTTCATTTCGTAAAAAGAGTATGGATTATTGACGAGTGTGTGTGGGGCGGATGTGTTTATGGCTGGGGGTTAACTAACAATCGAGTGTGTAGCGTCCTCAATCTCAACATGCAGCTTAAAACTTAGACAAAACTACCGAACAAACTCTTTTCTCACGCCTATAAACTAAACGAGTACGAGCTACAATTAATTACATTTACATCTAAAGTGGGTATGGGAGGGGGTAGGACTAACGACCATGATCCAATCTTCACATGGCCACGGTTGCGAGCACCACAGTTATGTCGTCGGGCTTGCCTCCACGTGCCTGAATATTGTTGCGTCGCGCACTAAGGGCGAAGGGCGAAAGGAATTCACTGTTGAGCGACAGAGTGCGTGCCATCAAGGCCAATGTGTTGGCGGTCATCTGCAGCTTGACAGGATCACGTTCACCTTCCACATCGCGCAACACCTGCAGCATCAGATCTTCGGGCACGTTATCGAAGACACCGTCGGTAGCAATCAGTATGACATCGCCCTCTTGAACAGGGAAACTCATGGTGTCTGCTGACTCGGGACTATCGCTGAGGACATTGGGACCATGCCCAGGGGGCGGTAGCGAGAGTTGGAAGGGTGTATTAAAGTAGTGCTGTTGCTCCTCCGATTTGTGAACGATTTCACCTTCACGCACCACAATGAAACCGCTGTCGCCAATGTTGGCGGTGTGCACAGTGCTTGTCTCGCGATTGAGAATCAGCACACAGGCTGTGCTGCTGCCCAGTATGGGTTTCTTTTGCTCCATCAGTTCGCAGTAGCTATAGGCAAGCAGGTTGACGGGTCGCTGCGGATTGAAGTGAGTGCAACGCACCAGGCGTTCGCAGGTGCGCATGAGGAAGGAGGAGAACTCTCCTGGATCTATGCCGTAACTTCGCCAGCCGCCCACACCATCGGCCACGCCCATCACATCGGCTGTATCGGTGGATGCCTTGAACCACGAGTCTTCACCATATTTGCCTGGCTTATACTTGTGTCGCAGATTGTCCTTGGCAAAGCCACAAACCACCGAAACGAATCGGGGTCGAGGAGATCGATTTGCAGTTGCCTTTCCAGCAGCACCTTTGGTTGTTGTAGTTGTTGCACCCGTCGTTGTGGATGTCGTTGCATCGAGCAGTGTCGAAAAGCTGCTACGTAACGCCCGGGATATCAGACGCGACGTCCAATTAAGCGAATGCATCGTCGCAACGCAAAATACACACGAAGAAACGCGTGCTCGCTAAATTGTATCCGAAGCTCGTTTTATACGTACATATAGATTATATCGATTTTACAATGGAGTTAACTTGTGTGTCTCGCGAACAGTGACGTAGTTGGTATTGGTGGTGGCATCAACGGCTGTTTTTAACTGCCTGTTGGCCACAAATTTAACGAATTTACGTTTCAATTAAGTAACAAATAAAATAAAATACAACTACGACTGTGTTATGTGATACATTTTTTTCCATACGTCAAAGTCGCCATACGTCGCCAGCGTGACCGCAATTCGAATCTTAAAATATACTATTTCATATCGAAAATATACCATAACCATACTTGTTATCTACTTATATTTCAAAAAATGTATGCCAATTTTTTTAAACGGAGCAAGAAAAACAAAACTCCTGGAACTACAATTTTTTTTGTTCGTCAATTAAAATAATATAGGAGTTTTATGAATCTCTAGCACTTAACAGGTGTATAATTAAACGTTACAAAGGGACTGTTAATAACAGTATTTTTGACAGCTCGCATACCATGTGACTTTGACACTTTATTAAATGTTTATCGATAACAACTTCAACAAACAGTGACTGAGCAAGTTAGTTGGCGGAAGGGTTTGAATTCGATTTCCCATAAACACTTTTTATTCAATGTACTTTTTACAAAAAAGAATTAAGAAAATTAAGTAACTGACATACCCTGTCTTCCGCTGCTAATCCATAATTAATGAATAACCATATATGTACATAATTACTAATCTACATCTAGTTTTCTAAACGAACCCTCAGTACCATAGATGCTATCGAAATCAATAGGCTTTCCTGGACGAAGTTTCTCATTGGTGACATATTTGGCATTATCCTTAAAGTGTTCTCTATACGCGTCAAATTTGGTATCCCATTCTGCGATAATTTCTGCAAGCGATCCATTCTGGCCCCCATACTCCTTGGGTAGGTATTCCAAGGGAACTTGTTCCAGCAACGAATCAATTTTACTATGTACAAAGAGTCTTCCCTGCTGTTTCTTCGACATCATAGGTTTGAACATGTTGAAGACCGTCTCGAAGCCTGTAATTGTGTTTACAAAGTGTTGTGCCTTGGGTCGCACCGGCAAAGCTTCCTCTGAAAAGGCGGTCATCTTTTTAGCCAGACCCGGAGTCATTTGAAACATGTGCGATGCAGTTGCGCCGCTCATATCCATAATGAGTATCACACCATTGATTATTGCATAATCGTCCTCTATTAGAGCAATTTCCTGCATAACCTGGCCGACCTGCATTACTTCGCCTATGCTGTATTTTTCAGCAGGCACAACACCAAGTCGAAAAATGCCCAATCGAACTCCATTTAATAGATTAGGTAGGTAGACGATGGGTCTGTTTATGGTAGATGACTATTCATTATTTATCGACCTTCAGCATTTAATAGTTAAAAATAACTTACCCTTGGCGTTGAATTTCACGCAACTTTGGATCGTCCAAATTGGTGATGTTAAAGAGTTCAGGATATTTGGTGCGCAAAGTGTAGTATTTATCCAACTTGGCCTTGGTTCTCTCTAGACTGTATTTGCAACCCCGCAAAAAAGCGATCAGGAACTGATCATCCGTGCGGGGATTAAGATGGGGCTGTTGATCGATCCAAGTCTTTATAGCCTGCAGATCAGCTTCGATACGTTCAGGGACCTCGTTAAGATTGTTCGTGGCATTGGCTTGCAATTCCGCAGAGATCGGGCGTATCTGAGGTGGCATTTTGAATAAGTTACCTGTTCCGTAACGATTGACTATTGAACTGCGACTATTTGTAGGTACTATCTTAGGGTACAGCAAACTTATTTGCTGATTTGATTATGTCGTTTATCAATTTCGAGATAACATTAATTGTTGGCCATACACCCAATAAAGACAAGCATTGATAAACTTAATATTTCATCAAAGTACTGAACTTGTTCATAATACAAAATAAATTGCATGTACTCAATACCAATAAAGTGTGCGATTTGAAATAATCCAAACTTTAAATAACTATTATCGATATCGATATTAGTTAATTAATATAAGATATCGATTATCAAATACATGCTGCACAGTGGTATTAATACTTAATTCAGCAGCAATTGTAATTCAATTTCAATACTAAACATAAATATTTTTGGTTTCAATAAAAAAAAAACGGAATTATACAAATTTTACTTTACAGTAAATTATTAACATAATGATTTTAGTTTGAGGAATTCTTTTCTAAACAAAACTATCTTTTTATCGTATAATAAATCGCCACTAAATCAGATGTTTGGTGTAACAATTCGCTTTTATAGAAGAAAAGAACTACAGAGCCAATTTATGCAACATATTTAATAAAAGCTTTAATTACGTTTGTTGTATCACTACTTCTGGAAGGGATAATAGTCTAGACCAGAGTTGTAGTTATATTTGGGCTTGTGTTTCCTCTTCGCAATGTCGATGATCTCTTGCACATCCTTGCGGTAGGCGGGTGGTAGCATCTCATCGTGTAGCGTGCACTTGAACTCGGCTGATTCTTCCACCTTGTAAATGTTGCGGCGTATGATATCGATGTCACGACCAAACTCCTCTTTCAGATCCAATATCTTTGTGGGCGCCGTGTCGAAGAAAATGCTGAAATACGTTCCCTCCTTGTGCACCACGCCATGTTCGCTTACTTTGTGTGGCAAGGGACGGGCTCCGAGATTTTCCAATTTTCTGATAATTCCACCTTTGTTGAAGATCGACTCAGCTGTTCGCTTGATGACAGATATCAATTCCGGCTACAACAAAAAACGCACATTTTACTATTTACTTTACATAACTTGCGCCATTCGTTTTATACATACTCGAGGAAGTTGTCGCAGAACCAGCGATAATTCATAAGAAGGCATTTTGGCGTATGTAAACTATTATTAGTGTTTTATAGTCTAATGACTGGTTTAATTTATAATTATTATTTAATAACAAAACACAAATTGACACAAACTGCACAATTTGTTTTGGTTAATTGGCCCGGTGTGACCAATTTATAAATATATGAAAGAATTAAAAAAGCCTGCGTATGTTTGTTGCCTACTTTAAGGCCGTTTAAAAATAAAGTCCGCCAAATTCGAATGAAGTAAAATACATTTAATTGACAAACAGAATGAATAAGGGAGTTACAACTATAATAAACATGATATGAAATTAAGCGAATTACTAATACAGTACTACTCAATAAAAATATATAAACTTAAGCTTTAAAAGTAATGGGCACATTAATGCGTTCATTTTCCATGGCCACCTCTATGATGGCCTGGAAATCTTTTTGCTGCATTTCACGTCTTGGCGTTCGCAATGGATGCACTGTAACCTCCACTTGGCCGCCATCGGGTGCAATGTACGATTCTCTGGGAGAAATCTGCAGCAAATCAGGCACATTGCAGCTAATCTCAATAAATTGTCGCGATCTGAAACTGTTCTTCACATAGAACTTTTTGCCTTCAATTGCATGGCTGCCGCCAGCGAAATCAAATGCAATTTTCTCGGGTTGCACTGACCAATTACGCTCTATGGGCTGTTGATCAATGGCCGAAGTAGTGTCTGCCTCATGCAGTTCATCAATCGGTTCCATCATATTGCTGGGCGTCGGTGAATTGGCTGCACAAACTGTACGAAAGAGCACAGTTTCTTCCGCATCGGGCAAACAAAGATGTGAGTACTCAGCGGATTCATCAAAGTCACGATTAAGTGTCAGTGCCACATCGATAATGCGCACAACTGTGACCAGATCCAGTATTAATTCGGGTGGCTCATTCAACAGGCTAATGCTGCGTATCGGTTGCTCATCGGGGAAAGTGCTCCAAATATTGTCCAGCATCGATGAAGTCATTTGTTCCCGTTGCTCGCCAGTCATGCGCTGTACCAATGAACGCATGCGTTGTCTGTTGGGTTCATCGCCGCAAAATATGCGCATGTTCGCCAGCGTCAAGACCTGCGATGTCTTCTTTAGTATGTTCTTGACATCCTCTCGGTTCGGATGGAAAACAATCTGTACCACAGCTTCGCTTCGTGGCGGCAAAATAATCTTGCTTGGCCGCACCTCAAATGCCGCATTAAGACGCGGCTTCAGCAACACTGTCGAATCAACAGTGATGCCCGCAAACGCTGTCAACGGTCCTTTGTTGTAGAATTTAAAGCAGGCAGTCAGAGGACCAAAGGCCAAATCTCGCACATTTCCCACGGTCAAGAAGCTGGCGCCAACCGGTCCCTTGAGCAATCCCTGTACGGTGATGGATGCATTGCCTCCGTAGCCATACAGCGGTATTTCCATGCTTGGCTGCTGGCAATTGTTGGCGCCGTTGGGCGCATAGAAGGAGAGTGCTCCAATTGCTGCGCCGCTCACAGTTGGACAAAAGCTAATACAGATGCTGCGACACTCCATCGACTGCAAGGTGATGGTGTTGCTATCGCTGCCCACCAATTGGAATCCAGGTCCCTGTATGCTGAGACGTATGACCAGCCGCTTATCTGAAGTGTTCTTAATCTGCATGGACTTGCGCACATCTGTGCGCAACTTGGTGCTGCCCCAGCACAAGCTGGTGTGTGTCACCTTCAAGGGCAAGATTTTGCCATCACGATGACTAAACTCACTCGAGTTGGAGGAGCGTGACATACTGCGCGGCAAGGCACTCATTTGGGTACCATTCGTCACTTTACGCACCGAGCTAAAACCGCTTGTGGAGCTTGCTTCGCTAGCCGCCGGTGAAGAGTTGGCACGACGGGCCATGCTCGAAGCTCCAGCGCCCGAGAGCATGCGACGATCCGAACTTGTTGTACTGTCCAATAGGGGCGACGACAGGCAGCTTCGTGGCGAAGACAGCGGTGACACATTGCGCACGCTCTTCACGAGATTAGGCGAAATGCCAAAGTCACATTCTGTGGACGATGGCAGAGCATCGCAGCCATCAAGACGTGTGGAGCTGAAAGAATTCTGTGAGCTCCGCACAGTGCCCACAGTAAGACTATGCTTCTTGTTAACGGGCGTCTTGTCCTCGTCCTCCTCATCTGTAGGCGGTAATGTGTGCACGCCATCACTGCTAGTTGGACTCACGGCTCGCTGCGAGTTCGGTGACTTGGTGTGCCGCACACGACGTCCAGGTGACTTCACAGGCGTCGAGGGCCATTCATCAATGTCAGCATCGTGTCCATCGCTGGCCGTCACCAATATGCTGGGTGCATTGAAGTCCGCCAGCGGACTTAAAGGTTGCCGTTTCTTGGGCGCCACAATGCTGTCCTGCAATTGCTTAAAATCGGTCGTGTTTAGCAAGGAGTCTGTGAAGCTCATTGTGTCCGTGAGCTTAGACTTGGACTTGCACAGCGTACTGTCATTCTCCTTATTCTCGTCATCGGCGCCATGTAGGCGAAACTTGTTTACTACATCGCCCACTGAAGTATCGGAGTTCATCTCCAGATTGCCTGTGGAGATAAAATACAATTAGATATTTATTTCTACTATTCAGTTAATGAACTCACGTAGTGCTTCATCTATAGCCGACAAGCTTAACAGTTCTGAGCTTGTTGGCGGCTTCTTCTTGGCCTCCACTTGCAGTGCTTTGTTAAACTTATCCTGCTGCATTTTCTTCATAAGATTGCGCTCCATCTTGGCACTCTCCGCCTTTGTATAAGTCTTATTGTCCACATGTGGCGTTATCTCGACATCACTGCTTATTGGTGTTTGTGGTGATGGTGCCAGCTGGCCCAGAGCTGAATGCAGCTCATCGCGTTCGTCGTTGCCAACAATGTTGGAAATGCTGTCCGAACGCATTTGGAAATAGTTTCCCAGCGAAAAGTCGGGATCACCTGCCAGAACAGAACTACAACAGGCATGCATATTAAAGAAGCCTCTTCAGATGCCTTTGTAAAATCGCTCTACTCACTTAGATACAGAGTTTTCTATCTCTGGTGTTTGCGGTGGAGCCGCAATCTTCTGCAATGCCTGCTTGCTCAGCGTGGCCGTTGGCACAGCTGCAAACTCCTGTGCCCATGAGATTTCACCATTCACTAGCTTGGACTGCATCAACTCGGCAGGCGCAAAACTCTCATCGAATCCTTGTCCGGCTGCCGAGCCAAATGAAAAGCCGCCGCCGCCATTCAGACTCGAGTTACTCAAGTCCGCGGTGCGTGGCAAGCTACGTGAGTAGTTGAATGAATCACTGATTGTACTGGCGCTGGTGCTGTTCCTGGACTGCTCATGGCTGGATACATCATCCTCCAGCCGCTTGGCAAACTGCACACGTGCCTTCTCCACAAAGGATGACTTTAGTATGTCGGCCACCGAGACTTGTCTGCTCTGTTTGCTGGCCCGTGAGTCATTCTTGCACAGAGTTGAGCGTCCTGTAATCTCGCCTGGTTCGAAGAACACTTGCGCAGCCTTTGGTGCTGGCGTGGGCATTAGAACAGAACCACTCGAGTTTAGATCGATCGTTTCCTCCGTAATCAAATCCGATATATTTGTGAAGTTGCTAACGCTGGGAGCGCTACTCACACGACTCGTTCCGTGTCTAGGTGCTTGTTGTTTTCTTTCAACATCGGATGACGAGAAATAACTAGATCGCGATCGCGGTTTTTCGAGTGTCTCCAGCGCCTTGAGGCGTCCCGCCTGAAATTGCATAGACCGCATTTAACACAAAGAAATTGTCTTGGTATAGTCTTTACCTTGAGGCGTTCATTGACATCCGATTTATTCCTACTTGTATTTGCGCTATTATTTCTGGATAAACTGGACATCATGGACAAATCGCCGAAAACTACAGTCAACGAAATTTACAGTTAAATTTTTTGAAGACAAACACTTTTTGTCGCTTTTTCACCTTTCAGATTATCCATGCTTAGAATGCCCAAAGAGTTCTGATCCTTTTGACTGCTGCCACTGCGGTTGCTTGCACTTTTGTCCATGTTGTAAGCTCTTTAACTTTAACTAACACAATATAATAAACCACACGCACAATAAAAACAAAACAATACAATTTTTATAGAAAATAAGACGCGCGACGTTTATGTTCAAAATGGTGCTTGTCGTGACTCACGACGAAGCTGCGTACACTACTGGTCACATTGGCTGATAAATTGTTATCGAGCGTTTGAATGTTGAATGAAAATAAGTATCGTAGCAATCTTTTTCCAACCAAATTTCTGAGCAAAAACGAATTTGAAAGAAAAAATTTAATGACATTTTATTCCAATTTTAACAGTCTACAAGCTAGCAAGAATTTTTGAAATATATGTTTTATTTTATTGTTTTATATATTTTTTTTTTTATTTTTGGTACAGCCCTAAAAGTTTGAAAACGTGGTTATAAAATTTTTTTTGCAACCCTAGCCGCCACATTTATTCGCGAATTTCGGCAGTCGTTTCGTGCTCGTGCCCCGGCAACATATTAGATTTCTGTTTCTTGTTGGTTGGTAAATGCGGCATACTGATACATTAACATTCAATATGGAAGCTACGCTTGATCAGATCATATCCGAATTGTTATGCACGGATACGGAACGGATTCGTCAGGTAAGCTTTAGCAGCCGGCAAGAAATCCTTTTGCGAAAATTGGCGACGCCTTTGAACGCGCCCATTTGACACACATTGTATATCTCCATTTTGTACATTCACACACAAGCAAACGGGAAGATGTGTGTCAAAGGAGAAGACAAAAATCTATGCAATATCTTTCAAATACTCTCAAGAAATATATGTATGTATGTATGTGCTGAAGTTTGTATACACACATGCATAGGAATTTAGCATGTGCATGGGTATACAAATATGTACGTATGTGTATGTATGTGTGCGTAATTGGAAGCACGTTGTTGGCACACACATGCATGCCGACGATTTTTAATTAATTTATGTACTATAAAATTTATACTGCCGTTTCCGTTACTGTTGTCAGGCCACCATTGAATTGGGCAAGGCCCATGAAAATCCCGATACTCTGCCGGCACTATGCCGCATGGTTGTGTCGCAACGCGAGCCGCAAGTGCGCCAATTTGCCGCTGTGCTGCTAAACAAGCGTCTGCAGAAGCTGCGCCATTGGCAGATGGTGCCAGCCGATCAGAAGGAAAGGTAGGATTGCGTGTAGACACACCACCGAAACAGTGCAAAGCTTATTAATGTACGTATATGCTTTCTAGCATCAAGTCTGGCATGTTGCAGGCACTGATCAATGAGAAAGAGAAGTCGGTGAAGAACTCAATTGCCATGCTGCTGGGCTCGTTGGTGCGTCACGAGCAGGAGAAGAAGGACTCGTGGTTGAACGAACTGTTGACCTTCATATACACCCGCTGTTGTTCCGAGGATCCCACAGAGAGTGAGCTGGGCTCATCGATCTTTGCCACACTCACCGATGCGGCACCAGATCAGTTTGTCTATCACATGGAATCGATATGTGAAATGTTCGCCAGAGTGCTTTTAGCTGCAGAGGCTAAAGGCAATCTAGCCACGCAAACCATTGTCAACATTACCATGGGCATGTGTGCTTTGATGCCATTTGTGAGCGGACACACGAGTGCCGAGCAAACGGTGACAAAGGTGCTGCCGCTATTGATCAAGGCGGCCTATGCCTTCGCCCACAAGGGCGATGAACAAGAGTTCTCCATTGTGTTCGATGTAGTGGACAGCATTGCAGAGTATGCGCCAAAGTTGTTGAACAACAATGTGAAACAATTGGTTGAGTTCTGTCTTGAGACGGCAAACAATAAGCAAATCGATGAATCTATTCGCATTCAAGTTATTACATTTGTGGGACGCATTGTGCGTATCAAGAAGAAGGTCATTGTCAAGCAAAAGTTGCTGGAGCCCATTCTAGGCGTCATCTTTGAGATGATGTGCTGCGAAACCGAAGTTGATACAGGTAATTAACGGAATGCATAAATTTTTGTGTGAACATTTGTATATTTGTAAATTGTGTGCTTAGAGGAAGAAGTCTTTATGGGCGACAGCAACAATCCAGTGGCAGCTTCAACCCAGACACTTGACTTATTGGCATTGCACATCTCTCCCGAGAAGTTGATTCCGCCATTGCTGCAACTGCTGGAGCCTGCTCTGCAGAATCCAGATCATTTGCGACGTCGTGCCGCCTTCTTGTGTATCGCTGTCATTGCCGAAGGTTGCACCGAGGCCATTTGCAACAAGTATATGCAAGTGATGCTGAACATTATCAAGAGCGGCATTGTTGATGCTTCACCTCTGGTGCGCATTGCAGCGTTCTTCGCACTCGGTCAGTTCTCCGAGCATTTGCAACCGGAAATCTCAAAGTACGCCAGCGAAATTTTGCCCGTGCTTTTTGATTTTCTGCATCAGTTGGTATGCGAACTAAAGGTAAGTTGTTCTCTGCGCGATATTTAATCTCGCACATTTTGCTACATTGATAAACTCTTATTTTGAATTGTGCTGCGTGTGAATCTAAAAGGCTGAGCAAAACAGCAACTGCAATGGCAACAGCAACGAGCCGAATCCCGTACCTGCAAAAGATACAATTCTGTACATAAATCACCTGCAAATCAAACGCAAATCAGTTCTCACCAAATACAGGGTGCCTTTTCTCAAATACGAATTCACTAGTTGTTCTTGCACTTCATCTACACTATTAATAATTGTCTTGCCATGTCTTTTTAATGCCCCACCAGTCCGAATTTAATACTTGTTATACTTTCGTAAGACTCGCTTGAAAGTAAAGCAAGTATATCTGGCAAGCATTTTTAAGTCTTAACACGCATCAGTGAAGCATGTTCAGCACAAATCGCATATTGAATCGTATTTGATTGATAGATAATTTTCATAATTGCATCCTTTGCAGATGGGAAATCCCGAACCCAAGCACACGGATCGCATGTTCTATGCCTTGGAGACCTACTGTCAGAATTTGGAAGAAAACATTGTGCCACATTTGCCAGCGTTGATGGAACGGTAAGGAAAGCTTTTGTTTTACCCAAATTACAAGAGACTAAAATAATGTATGTGCATTTGCAGTCTCTTTGAAACATTGGAGCCGCAGAATTCGCCACATCTTCGTGGCATGGCACTTACAACTATCTCCTCGGTGGCCACTGCGGCCAAGGAGCATTTGATGCCGTATTTGCCAAAGATCATCGAGATACTGCAAGTATATCTGGTAAAAGATTGCCCCGAAGAGATCTTTGAGCTGCGCATTGGAGCAATTGATACATTAGCTGCCATCACACGTGTCGTGGGTAAGGAGAACATTATTCCGCTCGCCAATGATACGATGGCTTATTGCCTCACAATGTTGGATGAGGGACCCGATGATCCAGACTTCAGACGCAGCGTTTACAATCTGATGGGCGCCTTGTCTAATGTGGTGAATGAGAGCATGTCAACGGTGTTCCCCAAAATTATGGATCGCATCATTGAAAGCGTCATTTCAACAAACGACATACTGCCCGTTTCAAAGGAAGATCCCACACCTGAGGCTTTTGCTGATGCGGCTGCCATTGATCAGGAAATCGATCTCGCCAATACAGATGATGAGGATGACGACGATGAGGATGTTGCCTATCATGTGGAGAATGACTATGTATATGAGAAAGAAGAGGCTATTGGCACACTGAAGGAATTCGCCGCCAACACTGGAGCTGCATTCGCTCCCTATCTGCAGACGGCCTTTGAGAATGTTTACAAGGTCGTGGAACATCCACAGGATAACATTCGCAAGGTGGCCATCGAGGCACTCTGTGCCTTTGTTACTGCTCTCCACAAAATGGGCGATGGTGATGGCGTGAAGCGTGCCAGCTCGATTATATTGCCCAAGTTTGTTCAAATTGTGCGCAACGATGATGAGCAGACCGTTGTAATTCATCTGCTTGACGTATTGGGAGATCTGTTCAGTGAAGTGAACGTCATGGCAATACCGAGCCAAGAAATAGCTGATCAAATCTTTGCTTGCATCAAAGATGTGCTCAACAATAAATTGGCTTGCCAGTTTAACGAGCCAAGCGGCGGCGGTGACGAAGATGATATTGAGGACAGTGAATTCGACGAGATGCTCATTGAAAATGCTGGCAATTTGTTGCCGCAGTTTGGTAAAACATTGAAACCAGAAATATTCTCGATGTACTTTGGACGCCTCTTTCCTTTCTTTTTGAGCAAGCTGGTAATTTATTACAGAGCGAATTCAATTTATAATCAATATTAAATTCAACTTTTACTTACAGAACAAGGCAAAGAAAAACGATGTGGCTGACCATCGCACTATGGTTTATGGCATTTTGGCTGAATCTTTCCAATCGTTGGGCAATTGTGTGCCCACTTATTTTGATACCGTATGCCCCATGTTCATCGCTGGTGTCCACGATACCGAGCCCAAGGCACGCCAGAATTGTTATTACGGTTTGGGCGAACTTGTTTTGTATGGCGAGGAGAAATCATTCGAGTGAGTTAGCTTGGAATATCACTATTTAAATGTATACATTATCAAATTTCTTTCTATTTAGATCCTTCCCAGCTATTTTACAAGCACTTTCTGGCGCCATTGCCTCGGAAAAGAACCCTTCAGCGCTGGATAATATTTGCGGAGCCGTGGGTCGCATGATTGTTACCAATCACAATCTTGTACCGATCCAGCAAGTGCTACCCGTATTCCTTTCTAATTTGCCGCTGCGCGAAGATATGGACGAACTTGAGATGGTGATCAGAGCCCTTGAAGTTTTGTACATGCAGGCACGTCCTACTCTTGTGGATTACCTTGAGCAAATTATGGTAATCCTTATTGATGTGTTGTACAAAAACCAAATTGCTGAAGAGGAAAAGAAAGTGAGGGCAGTTGCCTTCCTTAAGGATATTAGCACTCAATATCCCGATAAATACAATAACGTAGCGAATTCCAGTCCCGAGGTTGTTAGTTTTTTGCAGACCCTTTAAATGCGCATCATCATCATCATTACCATCTAGCTAGGACAGATGCTACAACGATCTACAAGCAGCTACAGCAGGAGGAGCATAATTTATTTGAACTAACTTTTGAGGCACAAGCAAAGCTTGCTAATTCCAACCTCTTTTTTATTAGCAAACCGAATGGTTTCCTCATGAAGTTACATTCTTTTATTGGAAATTTCTAGTGAATAAAATGAAATAAATAT
Organism: Drosophila albomicans; assembly: GCF_009650485.2. NCBI lineage: Eukaryota > Metazoa > Arthropoda > Insecta > Diptera > Drosophilidae > Drosophila > Drosophila albomicans. The sequence continues at coordinate 41,707,450 of NC_047629.2, read as the reverse complement.
ACACGTAAAACATGAGCCAGACTTTTATGTTCTTCGAGATCAGAAGACTTTAAAATATTGTAAATTAATTTTTCAAAAGTATTACCAATGTGCATCTCGCTTGAGCACAACTTCTTTAACAATATCTGCATGATTAGCGTGTAATTTGAGATTACTATCGATGTCGGTCCAGCGAACATTTGTTGCATCGTCGCCAGCTTCTAACTGCAGCTGACCAACTTGTGTGCCATCCTCATCATGGAAATTCAGCGCAGTTGTCTCCATCCAAGCATTGTCCGTGTTGCGAAAGTCATCCACATACCCGCTATACACATGAACGCCCTCTTTGAAGAACTGTTCGACCATGTTTCCCTTGTCGGTGAAATTGAGTGCTTCCTCGGTGAACTCACGTTTAAGAGTGACGCTTACATTCTCGCCAGGATCGACCATGCCACCGGGAATCGCCCACAATTTGTTATCCGAACGCTGTATAGCCACCATTTGCAGAATGTTTCTAAGGGTACATTAAAATTATGATGCTTTCATTTTAATGCATAGTTTAGCACTTACTTTCCGCTGTCTTGATGCTGTATAATAGCACCATTTTGATCTCGTTTCCAGCGCGTTACAATTGGATCAGCAGCATGGTTGGGACCCCAGCGTCCCAGTGATCCACGACCCTTTAAACCTGTGCGTCCAATTGGATTTTGCGGCACGCCGTCTTCCAGCTTATAGCCGCCATGAAAGGAAACGCGATTCACGATGCCATCGTTGTGATTCCATGTGGGCTGGACAGCATCGCCACTCAACGGAGTATCCGCCCAGCTCTGGCCACCGATATGCGGTGCCGTGTAAGTCGGTGGACAGTATTCCGCAAAGGGCACTGACCAAAAAACGACATCATCCGGCACTGGAAAACGCGAGACGTTGCTGCGAGGATACACATTGTTGCGGCATATTATGTGCCGAAAGATCCCGGGTTTTATAACAGAAGCCAACATTTCAATTGAACCGAGGGCATTACATAAAAAGCACGCAAATATTGTGGTAAACAAAGTGATGTTCATTTAACAAAGCGGCGTGCAATTCGCGCTCTTGAAGAAAACAAAGCGAACAGCTGATAGGGTTGTCAAGCAGTTGACAGTTTGCAAGCGTGACACAGCTAAGCAGCGAGGGTGACTTGGTAACTTTGGAGCTTAGTAAATATGGAAATAGTTTCAAAGTTGAACTATCATTTAAATTATTGGAAAATAAATAACTTCATTGGTTGAATTAGCATTTTACAGTTGAATTCTAAGCATTGCCTTCCAGTTTATTATCTTGTAGATCTGTTTTTTATTTTATTATGTTACACCAAATTAAAGTCGAACATAGGTGTGAATGCAAAAAGATTTTGTTCCTTAATTAATCCTTGCGCAATTGCAGTGTCCTCTCCTCAATGCCATCCTTGGTGATAATATTTATTAGCACCGAGTCTCCAGTGTAAATATCACGCTCAGCAGCCGAAATGAAAGTGTCCGAAGCGACGGCCACAGCACGTTCCTTGGTCAATGGGGGCAACTGATCAGCCGGCAAATTCTGGTTTTTGTAACCAATCTGATTGTCCAGCACTGGCTGCAGCAATGAACCAGCAGTGCCGCCAGCACGATAAGTGGCACGTTCACAATGTCCAATGGGATCATAAGAGTAGACAACACCCTTGCCATCCTTGTCCAAGCCAGCCAAGATGTTGGACACATAGTAGGGGAAGAAGCGACGATTGTACATGATAATTGAGAGCATTTGGGCCACCGCATCAGTGGTCATGGTCTTCAGATGAGTGTGCTCATACATCTGCATGCGCAACTTGACTAGGCCAGTCAACGACAGACTGTCGCACCAGCATCCCGTAGATCCCAGAACGGTGCGTGACGACATGGGAAATAGTTTGCTCTGGTCGCGTGAATGAATTGTGTAGCCACTGCTCAAACGAGTATCGGCGGCAATAACCACAAAGTCATCGCCGGCGATGGCAACTATAGAACTGCAAATGCAAATTGTATGATTATAATTCGACGCTCTCATGTCTTTGAGGGATTTGCCACACTTACCCGCCGTTCGACTCGTATGGATGAAAGTCCACATGCTGTACTCCAGGCACTTTGTAGTCCGGGAATTGTTCAATGCCAAGGGAATTCATGTTTTTTGCTAATAATTTGTATTTTTCGTGACAGAAAAAATAACCAATCCAAAATGATTTGCACTTTCTGTCTAGCGGCGTTTACCAATTGTATCGGCTTAATGTGACCGCAGGTTATATGCCCAAATGTACTAAATAACTCCAAATACTAATAATACTAACACTAGATTTGGTTAAGCTCTATATATGCAATCGCTTATCGATAATTGTATTAAAAAATCGATCAACCCAGTTAAAATAAGAAGTGGCATTTATTAAGAACTTTAAACAATCTTTGGGCGTAAATGACTCAATAATAACTGGTACTCTTATTTAAGCTGTTGGTGCCACTCCTACGATGCGTTCTCTATGAAGTTGACCACGGTTTTGCTCCACAAGCTCCTTGACGTCATAGAACCATTTACCTAAAATAAATCCAAGTTCAATGGCGTTTACAATTTGTTAAAATAAATATGTTATACCTATGTTGGTATTCTGCAGACAGTCCTTAAATGTTTGACAACCTTCCATGCTGCTCAATACGCCGAACACTGAGAGATCTGACAATCCGGGCTGTTTGCCAGCCATAAACTTCGTATTACGCTTTTTAAGCTCCACGCTCCATTTGTCGAGTGCATCATAAATGTGGGATCTGACATCATCGCTGAGATCGTGTCTTCGCTTCAGCATCTTCGCTATTGCCCACATGGCGGTGGCACCACAGTAAACCATCAAATCACGTTCCCACTTGGGAAAGTAAACATCCCATTCGCCTGCCTTCGAAAACCATTCAAAGGTTTCGAAGGACTCATTCAGAGTCTGATAACAGTTGGGCGATATCAGATGCACTAGATGACTATCTGCCCATGTTCGCCATTTGCGTTCGTTCCTAATCGAGAAGTAATGACATTAAATACATCGAATTAAGTTGACTAACTGTACACTTACTCTTCCAACTCCTTGGTCATATTTTTGGGCGTGTGATCCTGGTACATCATGAAGTATTTGTTCATAATGTCCTGTCTCTTCTTGCCGTCATCGTCAAAGAATGAGATTTGTGGATAAAATTGCGCCAGTTCACCAACATCCGCGCGTTTATCATTCAATGTTGTGGCGACCAGCGAAATTATGGCACTAGAGTCGGTCATTTGCACATATTGTCCATTGCGTTGACGTATCAGCACCATGGGCACCTTCTTCACTGACGACCATCTGATGTCCTGGCGCAGCACTGCGTCCACTTCGACTACGGAGTAAGAGACGCCCATATAGTCGAGATAAGCACGCACTTTGCAGCAGAAGGGGCATGTCTGGAACTGGAAGAGCACGATGTCCAGGCCGGACGTGTCCTTCGGATTGATAAAACGCTTTGTGATGCGCACGCCGGCCGGCAGAGCTTCAATCACTTTGGGCGGCGTTCTTTCGTGCTCCTTGTGTGCGTTCTTGTCAGTGAAATTTGTGTAAAACGTATAACTTGATCCGGCCACAGCTCCAATACTTGCGCCCAGCAGAGCCAGTTTAAATGTGCCATTGGATTTCGTTGCTTTTCGAGCGGTTTCCTCAACCGCTTTAGAGAATTGACGGCGTGCAAATATAATTTCCTGGTTGCGTTTGGATAATATGCGTAGGCTTTGGTTGCTTAATGGCAATGGACGTGCGGTATTAAGCGCGACTGCTAAGCGTAGACACGACATGTTTATTGCGCCACTTAAATAAATACTTAAAAAACTAATTATGCAAAATTCGATTTGCAAGTGTTATCAAAGTGTGCAATGAAAATTTCTGCTTCCTCTTTTGCTACTGGCAGCTGATCAGCTGGTTGTGCTTGATGCACCCTGTGAATCCATACACAAAAATTTTTAACATAGGTTCAAAAACTATCAATAAAAGTACAAATGTATAGGTTCACCATTAACAACATGACTTTAAAATTAAATGCCGCAATAGCGTTTTAATTATAAATTTAAAAACAGCTATTGGGTTCTTCTTCTTTTATAGGTGCCAATCACTGCGAATCAGCTGTTCGTCAGCTTTACTCAACTCGCCCTGTGTACGCCGCATACACAAAAATATAAACAAAAAAGAGTCAACCACCTATTTTTGCAAATCAGTTTTTAAAATGTCGACTGAAAATTTGGGCGTTGCGGCTTCTTTGGACAAATATGGCGAGGAAGACCTATTCAGTATGCTAGTGCGTTATGGTCTCTTCGTCGGAGCAATCTTTCAGTTTGTCTGCATCTCGGCTGCAGTTTTAATGAGCGGCAATGAATCCTTAGATGCTAACGAGGACGAAGGACGGGGCCTCATTGATGAACCTACGCCAAACAGTGCAAATGCGCGACGCCTGCACAAAATACGCAAATTGGAAAAGAAAAAGCGACGCTAGCTATGTTTATTTAAGATCAACGACTATTCCTACTTTTAATTGTATTTACAAAGTATTTAGCATAAGTCTCCTTATAATAAAACTAATTTATTCGGTTCTATATAGACGAGCTGTTTATTCGACATCTGCAACGGTGCCTCCGCCTTGGGGTCGAAGTAAAGTTCCAAATTCGATCCCACAACGATTCTCGCTGCCATCTGGCGATCCACAATCACATTGAAGTTGTTTGAGTCGTCTTCTATCTCTTGAACGCGCGCCATGTGCACGCCAAAGGATTCGTTGATACCCACCACTTGAACTCGTTGTCCTGGACTGATGCCCAGGCGTTGATTGTGCTGCAGACTGCGACGATCCATTCGCTGTTTTTGAATAAGACGCTTGTATTCCTGTAAATATCCACCTTTAACACAGCGATGTTTCTTCTGAGCTGAGTAGACTTTGGCATTGTGTAGCATGGGCTGCTTGGCAATTAATGTGGATAGGTTCGACTCCAGTGAAGGACTCGGGGTGCTGTCAACGTAACTAGCGTCTAGAATGGAGGTTTGCAACACACTTCGCTCACGCTTCAAGGTGGCAAGTGTGCGCCTCAAACTATGCCAAGCTGTTGGAGGCGTTGCCGGAGAACACTTCGTAAAGTTACATAGAGTTGTCGATAATGATGATGAAGTTGGTGACATATTTTTGACACTTATAACCACAGCGGGCGGCGTTTTTGGCGAACACTTCTTCAGGTTGCTTAGAGTTGGCGACGATGATAATGAAGCTGGTGACATCTTCTTGCCACTAATAGCCACTGATAGTGGCTGGAATTTATTGATAGGCGTTAAATGCAACGCCTTGGAATTATCGCGACATCTGTTCGAGTTTAATAAACAGCGTTTATTCTCTTGCTCTTGCTCGCTATCGGTGCTCGCATCTGAAATACGAGAATCATCGAGGCGTTCAGTTTTACTGCGGCAGATTGGCACATATTTTTGATTATTTGCAGGACGTCTTCGCACAATAATTTGGCTCACTTCATCGACATTTTTTTCTTCATCACTGCTGCTATTTTCGGCAATTATTATTTGCTCTTTTGATTTTCTAAAACGTTTATACATATTTTACAAAAGTAATAAACTAAATTGCTCCGTTCCCTTTTGATTGGCGCCGAGATTTAATAACAGCTGATCGCTGCCAGGGCTGCACAAACAGCTGAAGTGGAAGTTGACTCTGTTGTTGTATACCCTGTATTGCTGTTAATAATGGGCATTTTATTTCGATAAATAAAAGACACTTAATGCATAAACACTAGTTTGTATTAGTTTATATTCTAAATATTTATGTTATTTTAATTATCATAATAGTTCATATGTAGTTTGTGTGAAAAGTTTTTCCAAGTATTTGTGCAGCCCTTAAAGTTGCACATGACTCAATGAACGAGTGTGTAAGCATTCTTAAACAATCGGATCGATCAACGCCCCCCACTCCTTGCCAACACCGCAATCTTTGCCCCGCTTTCCAATGACAATGACACATAATGGAATTTTGTTTGGCTGTTATTTTTAATTTTGGGAATAATATAAATTATAATAATCATATATTTATTATTATGCTGCTCGTAATGTTGTTGTTTTCACTTCCCTTTCTTCACTATGTACGTATGGATGTTTGTTTGCATGTGGTTGTGTAGTGTGTGTTTTTTTGTGGGTGTGGTGTGTGTGTGTTTGTTTTTGTTTTGTTTGCTGTGTGAATGCTTTCTCTTCTCAATTATTAACTAGAATTATTATGCAGTACTTTGAATGAACTTTTTTTTTTTGTTTTGCGTGAAATTACAATCGTTTTACATATGTATGTATTTAAATATATATATATAATAATTTACGATAATTGTAAATTTCGGCGCACATTTGAAATGTTTAATGTCTAAATTGTTAAGTCAAAACTCATATTATCCTTTTCTCATTGTCGTTTCAAAAACGCTAAATTTCATTACAACAACTATTTATGTGTAAATAGGCAAAAGAAAAAAGTATTAAACCATAGGTGTACATACATACAAAAGGGTCTACGAGGATCTCTATCTCTCTCGACTGAAGAACCACAACAAACAACCAACAACAACAACACAAATAAGAAAAAGAACGAATTCTCTCTTGGAACAATTTAAAAGCGAACTAGACGAAGCTGCATTGAATATGTCTATTTAATTGTTTTGGGTAAAGTAAAGTAAATAGTGTGTGAGTGTGTGATTTTTTCCGTTGTTGTTTGTTATTTAGTTAAATTCGCAATATTATGCGGCGGCTCGTTTACGCTATTATTACATACATACAGTTACATATGTGTGTACTTCTTGTTGTTGCTACTTATATATTTTTGTTTATCGTTTATCGTTATCGTTATCATTCTGTTTGCTTTGTCTAAATTATTGTTTAGTTACTCACAAGTGCTGTCGTCATCGTCGCTGTCCCCGTCCCTGGTCACGTTGTCTTCGTCTTGCGTCTGTTTTCGTCAATGTATTGCTCAGCTCCTCCCACGCATACTGCATGCGTATAGCCGTCCTTATGTTGTCGTCTTCGTCCTGCATCTGTCATCACTATCATCGTCGTCAGCAGCCATCCTCCATACAGCCAAGGCCTTTGTGTTTGTGTTCTTCTCGTTCTTGCTCCCGCTTTCGCCAACGATCTTGTTCTCGCTTTTGTTTTTGTTACTGTTTCTGCTTTCGTTCTCGTTCTTGTTCTCGCCCTCGACGTTGCCAGCACTGTCGTCGTTGCCATCGTTGTTGTTGTTGTTACTGCTGCTGTTTCTGCTGCCGCCGCCCACTAAGCCTCGGGCAGCGGTTTCAGCTCCCTTATCTGCTTAATCAGATAGGCCTTCTCATCGTTGAACTGCTCATCCTCGGATCGATCCGTGTGGAAGCTGGTCAAGAAATCGACCAGTTTCGTTTGATTGCGCAGCAGGATGTCCAGAATGGGTTTCGGTTTATTTGGATTCGCCACAAACACTTTGAAGACATGAAACGCCTCGAATTGAATGTTACGTGAACGTTCCTTAAGCATGTTCATCATTAGCTTCAGGTTCTCCGGCTCTGATATATATCGTGTCATTACGGTAAAGTTATGCCTGTCCAGCAACAGTTCGCCCAATAATTTCAGACTCTGACGTCGGGTCACATAGTTCTCGGAGTTCAACAGACGCTGATAATGCTGCGAAAAGAACTTGTCATAGTTGGCGTCGAGGAATTCGGCACACAACAGCTTATGGCGTGTCAGTAGCTCCTTGAAGGTGGAGAAGGCATCCGAGGCAATGTCGAACGTGGACACTTCCACGTAACGGAAGAACTTGAAGAACTCATCCGAATGCAGCATGATCTTTGCCAGCGCTTCGTAGCGGGCGCATTCGCGCAGCATCGTACCCGAGTTGAGGGCAATCTCGGGATGTGCATCCTCGTAGCCGGCCATCAGTGTGAAGAGTATCTCCGGTTTCGTGCAGATGTATTCCACTGTGGGGGATCGGGTGCCGATCTGTCGACGGAGCACATTGTTGAATATGAGTGCCACATGCTTTTTACCCTCAAAATCGATGCGATGCAGATTCTGTATGAGCAACAGCAGCAGATTGCTGTTATACAGCTCCTGCGACAGCTGAGCGACAACATAATCCGCTGGTGGCTCCGCATCGCTGCTGCCGTACAGCATATTCTTGATGGACACCAGATTTTTGCTTACATCCTCCTGCGCCTTCTCCACCTTGCGATCGCCTGCCTCCAGTGCATTAATTGCTTCCTTCAGCGACTTTACCAATTCAACTGGCGTCTTCTGTGATTTACCAAACAGTGGCATTGTTAATGAATGCTGCTCTTCTTTTACTTTTTGGCTGCTGACTTTGCTGCTGTCTCTGATGTGTTGTTGTTGTTATTGCAATTGGCTTTGTTTCGTCGTTCTTGTGTCGTCTCGTTCACTGCTGCGTCGTTTTGCTCAATTACTGATTTGCAGACACACAAAACAATGCTTGGCTATATATCACAGTATAAATAATATTCTATTATTATATATTATTTCGTCTTTTTTCCTCTTTCTCTTCTTCTTTTCTTTATGAAAAAAAAGAACGAATGCCAAACAGAAATGTTATTTAACATAACAGCACCATAACATTACCATTTGCTTCAATGTTATCTACAGCGATTAATTGTTGCCCCACCACAAGTAACCAACTGTCATAATCGGCTTGTAAAATTGTTTGTAGTTTCGACAAATTATTGTAAAATTCGTGTATAGAATATTTAATAAAAATTGGGCAATTGTAATCTTATGAATTTGGAATTTGAATTAAATGGCAGTCACAAGACTCGAAACGACAGGGCTGCAATACTATCGCACGTGCTTGAAATCAAAATAAACATCGCCGTTACATGAATCGGTATATCGACTCACTTGACGTGAACCTATCGATGTCCGATGTAAATTTGGTTCTTTTATTTTTGTGACGTAATTCAAATGCTACGCGCCTTGAATTGATGCTTGGTGGTAAACGGTTTTAAATTTAGGGACACAATTCTAGTTTTGTTTTTAATATCATTTTATTTCTCCTTGAAGTATTTTGATCCGTTTTTCTTTTAAATAATATATGCTCTAAGCGCATTCAAACGCACAGATATTTTATAGAAGTTACAGAAATATATATGTATTTATATATCTTTTTGTTGTTTCTTTATTTTCGGGGTAGATAATTTTCGATAAAGGTGAAGTAGATACTCTATATGTAATGCACATCCATTTATTTATATGTAAGTATGTCGTCAACCCGCCCCAAAATGTTGATCCGTTGTTGCTTTCCACATTTTGCGTATATTATATGAAATGAATATTTATTTGTTTTTGGTTGTATTTTTTTTTGTTTTTCGTGTATGTGTTTTTTTGTTTACGTATAAAAGTAGTTTTTAAAATCCATAAAATATCAGATAATAATTACAATTTGTTGTATAATATGTATATGTCTAAAAAGCGTTTGCCACCAATTTTATATTTTTGTTTCTCTTGCATTTATCAACATAAAACTAAGAAATAAGTCCATTTAGTCTTTTGCAACTAACATATACATACAATATATAATTTTCTTTTTCGTTTTGTTTTTTTTCGAGTAGTCGTTAATAATAATATCTTTGGGCTTTGCTACGATTCTGTGTTTTTTTCATTTATAATTTATGCCGCGTAGTACACATAGATCATATGCTTGTAATTTTAATTGTAGGTATTACGAGTACTAAAACACGAAGAAAAGTCTAAACGTTGTAGAGAGTGAGTTTGAAATCATATATATATAATACTATATATATGCGTATAAGTAGGTATACTAAAAACACTTTTACCGACTAGTATATATGTATGTATATTTGCATGTGTGTGTGTGCAATGTATATATGTATAATTACTAAATTATTGAGATATTCTATGAATATATATTTCATTCATCAATCATCATGCACATTCTCGTTCTTTCATTGATCCTCGTTTTGTTATTTGTTTGTTTGTTGTTATATGTATGTCTTTCAATAAATGTGTCTGTGTAGATAAAACGAAGCTCTAGCTTAAGGTGCAAAAAATACAATTGCGGAGAAATGAAGATCGAGAAATGCCTACTATATAGAAAACTTTTGCTTTGCAACTCAGTTAGAAGAAGTATTATCTCGACTCGCCTCGACTTTCGACTTAAGCGGATGCATCAGATATATATGACTAGATGTATGTATATAGTGTATGTATAATCGCTACGGTTACTAAGATAGATACTACGCAATGATCGATCGTACATATTGCTACGATATTTATATATATGCATATGTATATAGTTAATAATTAATTATAGTTGTAGGTTGCTGTTGCTGTTGTTGCTCTTCTTCCTCTCATCATTCATTGCTTCTTCGCTGGGCTTGAAGTTCTTAACGTGTTATTCCGTCCTCAATTCTGTCATCAGTTCGTTCGTTGTTGTTGATGTTGCTGTTGTTCTTCTTGTTTGTTGGGCACTACTCCTAAAAGGGGGGATGAATGGGAGCGATGTGGTGTCACACACACAGACACACACACATCTATCACTGTGGATGCTGCTGCTGCTTGCGTTTGATAAAATTGCCCTCGGCGTCCAGCCAAATGGCGGCGCCGTTGTTGTCCTGCTTCGCATCGCTCCGCTGCATATCCATCCCCGTTCTTATCATTTACCTATGCAACGCATTCGAGATCTGCTTCAGCGACTGCCCGACCTCGCCCACCAGCCGCTCATTGTCCTGCACATTCTTGCTGCCCGCACTGCGCAAATGCTGCGATTGCGTCTCCACACGCGTCACCAGCTCACGGAAATGGAATTTCGAATGCGGCGGCATCGATTCGTTCTCCGCAAACACCACACACGAATTCTGCAATATATTCAGCTTGTCGCTAAGCTGCAGCCACTGCGATGCCGAGATGGCGTTCACCGGATGCTTGAGCGAACCTTCCAACAGTGTCACCAACTCCAGAATGCTCTCCCTGCTGATTTGCGTAGAGTTTATGTTATCCCCACCGCCCACACCAACACCGGCTATTTTGGCAATGGGCGTGGCATAGATGGTGAGTTTGGTGGGCTTATGAGGCACCGCAGGTTTGCTCTGGCTGTTGCTCGTCACAATGCTGGAGCTGCTCAACTTGCCCGGCTGACTGTTCGAATTGGAGTTGTTGAATTGATGATGCTGCTGCTGATCGTTGCTGGTGTAAAGCGACTGCGTCATGTTCTCGGCTCCATCGTTGGTGTGCTGCTGTTGCTGCTGCTCGTCGCTGTTGTTGCTGCTGCTGCCCTCGGCATCTGTGAAGAGTTGCGTTGAAAGAGATGTTTTTATTGCAGTTGTTGTTGTGGGTATTTTGGTTGCTACTGCTGCATGAGCTGGAACTGGAACTGGAACTGGAGTTTGCTTGTTGGGCTGTGCTGACGGAGGACATGTGGTGCTGGTCTGAGTGGTGCTAATGGGGGGCGGTGGTGGCGGTGCCGCTGGTGGCGGTTTATTGCCAAATTGCTGCTTAACAGCTTTCAGGCCATATTTGGGCGACAATTGGCCATGGCCATTGCTGGCCATGGTTGTCGACGTGTTGGACTGTTGCGTTGGTTGTGATGGAATTGTGGTGCTGGCATAATCACCGCCAGGCGGCGGCTGCTCCCAAAGTTTCTTTAAGCTATTAATACTACCTGTGCTACGTCGCTTGCCCTGCTGCTGTTGCTGCTGTGCATCTCCCGCTGTGGTTGCTGTTGCAGTTGTTTCATCTGTTGTTTCGGCATTTGAGTTGCTCACATCGATTTTGATTTCAGTCTTTTGATTTGCAGCTGCTGCTGCTGTTGCGCTGCTAAACTTGTTGTTGCAATTGGCATTCGCATTGGCATTGCTGGGAGGTGTTGGTTGCTGCTGCTGCTGGGCTGGCTGTGGCTGCTGTTCCTTGTCCACTTTACGCAGATGTGCCTTAAAGTCGATGATGTTCGAGGGCTGCTCGGCCTTTGGCAGCGGCGCATTCAATTTCTTTGGCTCCACTTTCTTGAGCTGTGCCTTAAAGTTGTTGTTGCTGTTGGTGTTGTTGGTGTTGATGTTGCTGCTCTGACTGTTGCCATTTGTCAGCTTTGTTGGCAGATTCTGCTTGGGCAGATTCATGCTCTCGGCCAGCTCGGTGACCAGCTGCGACACGGGATCAACAACTAGCGGCGCTGCAGTTGAAGCACTGCCATTGGCATAGCCGAGGGATGAAGATAATTCGGCGGGCTTGTTGGCCGCCTTGATTTCGGTGATGAGTTTCTCCTTCAAATTGAGCGACTTCTCGGGCAGCGGCAACGTCGATGCAGCAGCAGCAACAGCACTTGGTGCCGCATCGGGTGGCGTGCCCAGCGAACTGCACGAGTCTGTGGATGGTTCACGTTTGCGCAGCGAGACGCCAAAGCGTGAGCTGGCCTCCTCGACGCTGGGCGCCGTGTTGCTGACATCGTTGCTGCTGCTGTGCTGCGCATGCAGATGCTGTTGTATGGCCTGGACGGCACTCTCGGGCGCTGGCGGCGGTGGTGGCGGCGGCAACGCCTCAAACTCTTCGAGCGGCGGCGGTGGAAACTCCAGATTAGCCAACGCCGGTTGGGTGACGACGCCGCCGCGTTTCGGGGAATTGCTGCTGCCGGCGGCACGGAACGAGGAGAACGTCATCATGGTGCCCTCGGTGGTGGTGCGATGTCGCTGCAGTTTATTCAGACTGGCGGCTGCATTGTTCTGCATGGTCACGCCACCCGACGAATTGCTGCGTATCATCTGCTGTGGTTGCTGCACCTTGTTCGCTGCCGTGGGCAAGGCAGGCACCGCGGGTGGTGCTCGGGCTGGCGGTGTGGCATGTCCGTTGGAGGAATCGCCACCGCCGCCACTGCTGCTGCTGCTGTCCTCCAGGCTGTCGAGGAAGGCGCCAATGCGCGCCACCTTCGGCAATGTGCCATATCGATTCACCACACGCTTCACATTCATCACCTCTAGTGCGCCCACCGTGATGGGATGAGCTGGCAACACGGGAGCCACTCCATTGCCATTGATGGCCACCACTGGCGGCTGTTCGCGTGCCGGATGCTGCTGCGACCGCTTGCTCTGACGCGTCTCCAGTCCACGGTTGCCCATCACCGGACGCTTGAATGAGCTGTGTTGCTGCGAGGAACGCGGTCCAATGCCCGCGGAGATGCCGGGCACGCTGCCATGCAGCGAATGTTGCATTTTGTTGGGCGGCGTCACTGTCAAACTCTGCTCGAGGCTGTCGCCGGTGGCATCGGTGTCGGGATCAGCCGCCGGATCCGTTTCCGAGTCGTAGCGTTGTGTCAAATTGTTAATGTCCCGTGTGAGACCTGCAAGAAGTGCCGAACGAGAAATGGATTCAATTGAGTGTTCAAGTGTCGTGTGGAAGTGCTTTAGCATGCGCGTGCTCGGGACAATGGATTTTGGATTAGCGGGTGCTGAGTATATATGAATAGTCGTGGTGGTCGCGACGACAAACCCAATTTGCTCAATATTTGTCAACACCAAACAAAATAGTTAACAAACAAATGAAGCACTACAAGTAAACCAAAATCAATCAAACATAAAGCAAACAAAATAAATTAGAAACTAAGTAAAACAATTTAAAACTAAATCAAACACCAAAAAGGGGGGAAACACAAATAAAGAAACATATTTTCGAGGCTTAGTTGTGGAATCAAAGAAATGTTGGCTGATAGTCAAAATTATTTTAGCTTAAAGTATTGTAATCTAGCTGTTAATGTTATCTATTTTATTAACTATTCGTTAATATTTTGTGGCATTTGAACGTTAGTTGAGTTTTTAATTCTTTCGGAACTAAAGTTACCGCGAGGCAACAATAAAAATATTGTTTACACAGAAATATACCGAGTAACAATTATATTAACTGCGAGTTTTCTGAATTTGAGCATTAAAATATTACAATATCACGTATAAATTACTGCAATTTAATTTCATCGCAAATATATTGGCCTTAATTAAATGTTCTTTTACCATTAACAGAGTGTGTTTTATCATTAGAATAATATTAATTTAATATTCCTTTGAAATCACAAAGGGTTAAACTAAAAGCTGTCAGTTTATTTTAAATTCAAAGTAGCAATTTTTAAATTAAATTTAAATGTATTCAATTCATTTTCTAAGATTCCACTAGAGTAAGCCACGTATGAAGAGAAACCAAAATCAAGATTAAATGATAATAAAAGTATTCAAACAGTAAACACTACCAAGGCACATTTAAATATGGAATATGCCAAAAAAAATTAATGAACTTAGGGCAAAGCATAAAAAATACAGAATAAGAAAAATGCGTAGACTTTCTTTTCTTCTGTGTGTGTGCATCACAAACCAATAATAAACAAAACGAAACATAAATTGTAAATAGAAATTCTTACTCCATTGACAAATACCTCGAAATAGGATGTCGTAAAGGAAACTACTGCAGGAGGATGATTTCTTAATGGAATACGTTTGTTGTTTCTGTTGTTGTTGTTGTTGTAGTAATTGTTGTTTCTGTTGTTGTTGTTGTTGTTGTTGTGTACGTATTTGTTGTGTCTGGGTTGGAATTTGGGTTTTAAAATTTCTACATAGGGTCTGGCTAAAAATGTTGTTGGAGTTGGAGTTGAAGTGGAAGTTGCTACTACTACCATTCGTGTTGAGCTCATCGATAAAGTTGCGTGCCTCCTCCTCGCGATATGTTGAATCCCGGCTGCTGCTGAGCAGGCTGCAAACAAGAAGGAAGCATAGTTAATACAATAATAATATGTGATAGTCGGAGATATTCACCTGGTGCGCTTCGGTGGAGCTGGTGCCTGCTTGCCCTGTTTGTTGGTGGTGCGACGCATCTGCACATTGCCTTTGCCCTGGCTGGAGAAGGTGCTCAGCTTGGTGGAACTGGAGCCGGTTTCTGGCACAAAACAATGCATATATATTAAATTTGTTAATTGAGATACAATTGTTGATGTTGTTTGCAACTCACCTGACATGGGCGTGCTGGCCAATTGTTGTTGCTGCTGCTGCTGTTGCTGTGGATCGAGGTTGGGCATGCCCTTCTTCACCATTTGCGGCGTCAGACTGAGCGATGCCGATGCCGATGAGGAGGCGCTGGCCGTGTTTAAGCCGCCGCCAGCCGCCGCTTGCTGTGTCGCTCCAGTCGCTGTGGTCGCTGCTGTCGCTGTGGCATTCAGTTGCTTCTCGACCGCTTCGGTGATGGACGATTCCTGCGGAGCGAAGAAGGAGAGACGTGCAGCACGTGGATCATTATTGCTATCACTACGGATTGTTCTTGTTGTTGTAGTAGTAGTAGTAGTAGTAGTAGTAGTAGTAGTTGTGGTTGTTGGTGTTGTTGTTGTGATTGTGCGATGACTATCACAGTTGGTGCGCTGGCATGCCAATTGCATCAATCAAAGCTCAATGCCATTGTCGTCGTCATCATTGTCGCCATCGTAATCATCATCAACATCATCATCATCATCGATGTCTTCATCTTCATCATCATCATCATCCCACACCTCGACCTCGAATTCGATGTCACCGTCACCCACCTGAAACATGTGCTCCAGCGCATGGTGTATGCTCTTGAATGTGGGCCGATCCGCTGCATCCCATTGCCAGCACTGCCGCATTAGATCATAGACCTCCGGCGGACAACCGGGCGGCCTCTCCATCCGATAGCCCTTCTCGAGCTTGTGATACACATCGGTTAGATCAATGCCCGGATACGGCGACATCCCATACGTGGCAATCTCCCAGAGCAGCACCCCAAAGGCCCACACATCCGATTTCGTGCTAAACTTATTGTATGCCAATCCCTCGGGGGCGGTCCATTTGATGGGAAACTTGGCACCCGCATGCGCCGTATACGTGTCATCGCGCATCAGACGGGCCAAACCAAAATCGGCCACCTTCACGAGTTTATTGTCACCCACCAGGCAATTGCGTGCCGCCAGATCCCGATGGATATAGTTGCGTGACTCCAGATAGCTCATGCCCGACGCTATCTGTGTGGCCATATAAAGCAGTGCCACCGCATCCAATGTTTCGCGTCCAGCGGAGCGCAGGAAATCGAGCAGATTGCCGTGCGACATGAACTCGGTGATGATATAGAAGGGCGGCTCCCGAGTGCACACACCTAAAATAAGAGAGCGAGAGAGAGAGACACAGAAAAAGAAACAGAAAGAGAGAGAGAGTAAAGAGATTTAGTTGAGCTATAATTTGTAGTCACAAGGTCGACTGATCCCACCGATTAGCTGCACCAGATTCGGGTGCTTCATCTCCTTCATGATGGCCGCCTCCTCGAGGAAATCTTTCAGCGCCATCGTGTCCTCCTTGAGCGTCTTAACGGCCACCGTGTTGCCGTAACGTTTCCACACCGCCTCGTACACCTCACCGTACTGCCCGCCGCCCAGTTTGTGCTTCATCATGATGTCGGTGCGACAGATTTCCCACTCATCTGGCTCGGGACTCAATGGAAAGACTGTGGGTTTGTTTTGCTTGGGCGCCGGATAGAGTAAAGGAGTGATTAGACCGTGTCCCTCGTGTGGCACGCTGTGATGATGCACCAGCTCGGCTAGAGTATTGAATTTGGCCTCCTGCGTGACAAACACTTTGCCATCCGGATCCTCCGATATGCGATAGTGATAGACGCGTCCCTCGTATCTAGAGGTAAAAGGAATTTTAGCTGTGATAAGGAATTTATTGAAATCGTCTTCGACTTACCTCAGACTAATGCTGCGCTGTCCGGGCGAACTTTCACTCTCGCGCACCAGAAAGCTGCCGTTGATCCCCGAGCTGAGCAAATACTCGGCGGCATTGCGTGAGATGGGTCCGTGGTACCACGAATGCTTCTCCAGCGAATTGAGCGGCGTCACATAGTTGGAGGGCACCCAACCCACATTGCCCGAATCCGAATGCGCCTCGCACCATTCACCCGACTTGTTGTAGCTCAAAATGCGCACCTGTTCGCCCTTCTTCAGGCTCAACTGATTCTCGCCACCTGCCTGAAAGTCGTAGAGCGCCACAAACAACTGGGGATCATCCTCCTCGGGACCGGGCGCCAATAGATTCTCCTTGGAGGTCCAACGATGCGCCGACTCGAACACCGATGTCGCTGAGCTGTGACCGCCGCCAAGGGAGGCGAGCACGTTGCCCACGCTGGACTCTTGGCTCTGCAGCTCGGCGGCATCGGCGAGCAGCGTGGCCGCCGTGCTGCCGGCCGGAATGTGTGGCAATGGACGTGACTGCAGCAGTGCTTCTGTAAAATGCAAACAAAACCAAATGAGAGATGGAAGTAGAGAGAGAGAGGGAGAGCAAGGTGAGTGAACGTTAACTGCTCTAACAAATCTCAAGTGTGACTGACTGCTGCTGACTGCTTTGGCTTTGACTCTGCTGCTTTGGTCACGACACAATGAACGCAGAGCGCTGCTCTCAAGGTAAACCCGTTTCTCTCACACAGGAATGCGGGCAATTTGTTGTGAGCCGGGAGCCAACTGGAGTCGGGACAGCTGGCAGGGGGCAACAACAACAACAACAACAAACGCAGCTCCACACAACTCTCTTTCATTGAAAAAAAAAAGATAGAAAAAATAAATTATGCATAAAACGGCATAAAATTACACCAAACGTTGCCCAGGAACAAACAGCGACAACGACAACGAGTCGCATTCGCATTTATTGTGGGAAGTTCTAACAGAGATTTTGCAGTAAACCGGGTATCGCAATGTATCTGGAGTCATGTATCTCTGTCTGTCGTTGTATTTGTATCTGTCGGATGCACGACACCAGAAGCAGCAGCAAAAGCGGTTTGCGGCATTTTATTTACCCTTGTGAAAGGCATTTCAACTCTATCAAACGCTTGACAACTGAGCCGACTGTAGGCGAAAATGTGAGGCTGTATCAAATGTATCTTTCAGATACTTTTTTGGGTGCAATATAACGAACACTCTTTTAATGTACTTTAATAAAAATAAATATGCCTTGGAGGTCTCGCTTTGAGTGTGTTCAAAAAATGCAGCTTTGAGACTGTTTTTATTTCGCCATAAATTGATAAATTGCAATAAAAAATATCTTAGAGCTATACTATATCTTTAAGCTACGTTTAGGGGAAATGCACGTTTTTATTATTCTGCGACAAAAATAATGTCAAATATGATAAAAAATATATGTGTATTGAGCTATAAATTGGGCTTTCTAAAAATACACTTTTCTTACTTTACTTTCCAACTATATTTTGAGTTAAGAGAAGAAAGAAATATCTCACTATTGAATACTTCAATCTTGTTTTCAATTCACGTCTTTATCACACCGTTCTTCGTAGCGTGTTTTGCCTGTAAAACTGGTAGCTCTGATTCTATTTGCTTAACCACTTAACAGTTCTCTAATTTCAAGGCAATCTCAATCTTTTAATTGAGATCTCAATAATAAACTATCTAGTTTCAGAGTGTCTAGTGTATTTCAACTTCAGCTACTGGCAACTTGTGGCAACTTTGCATGTCGCATCACAAATAATTGAGAAGAATTTACGTTTGCATTTGTGTGTGCAACGGTTGTTTTTCTTTTTTTTTTGTATTTTGTACATTAAGCAGCCACTTCCGTTTTGGCACCCAGATTCTGGGTAAGCTCACACCGGACACCAACCCGCCTCCTCCTACTCCTCCTTCCCCTTATCCTCATCATCTACACTGACATGCCGATGGGTTTTCCCATTTTCATGAGTGCCGCCGCTGTCTCCCTCACTTGACACTTGAAGCCGGCCTCAAATTAGTCTTCAATGTGGGTGCGCTACGATTCCGAAAGTCATAAAACCCAAATAATAAAATATAATGATATATTTTGAGAAGGGTTCCCATTGGAGCATTTCAATTGGCCCAACGCTACGCTGTTAATTTATGCGCGCGAGACAGGAAATATTAATAGCCATAGATTCTAGGGGACGGAAGCTTAGAGCTCAGCTCTCTTTCTCTTCTTCCTCTCCCCGTCCCTCTGGTTTATCATGGTGGTCCACTGGCAATGCAAATCACTGCGATGTTTGTTCAAATGCATTTGAGATTAACCTGTGACGACTCTCAGACCATATGGTCAATTATAACTCTCGGTAAGCATCCGCCAACCGACTGCTGATGATGACTCACTGTTAGTTGTTGTGGCGCGGTACTATAATGAAAACGGGGTCGCTTTTATTTATGTGCATAAACATAACACATATCTGGGATTGCTCTCTCTCTCTAGCGTGTTTTGTTGACTCAGTAATCTTACAGTGAAGAGTTCAGTTTTATGAATAACAATGAGTAAGAACAATGATTCGTAGAAGGATTTCTCAAATGGATTAGATGATAAACAAATTTTCAGAATAATTCTGTTACGTTTTACTGCAAATCAATCAAAATATTTATGATCATTCACATTGAGTATTCAATGATTAATTTCATTTGTCTGCCGTTCAATACAGCCCTTAATATTTTAATAGAAAATATTGCGTCTACATGGATTATTATTCAGATACACACATTGTATATGACCTAAGGGAAAATTCCTAAGAATTTCTATAAGAAACTTAGAGCACTCGCAGATATTTACTTTAAATTATTAACAGAGGTCAGACTATGATCAGAAAGATCATTATAAAAGAAAGATCATTGATAAATATCTAAATATGATAGTCAACTTTAATATTTGTTTAACAAGTTTAATATAAAATCTCTTTCTAACACATTTCTATTTAAACTTTACGTAACTTTTTAAAAACTCTATAGACAATCTCAAAAGATGAACACTTCACATTTACAGGGTACACATCCGTCTAGCATACTCATTAAATTGGCGTAATTAACCCATTGCTTGATTACGCTTGATTATCATGCATTATTTTGTTTGTTTTTTTTTTTTATATCAAATACATTTCGTTCTACAATTATTATGAATGACACTACGTTTAAATTTGTTGTTACCTAAATTCATGTGATATTTGCCGGGATGGCCGCGAAAAGAGCTGTGCTTGGTACCTGTAGAAAGAGAGAGAGTGAGAAAAAAGAGAGAAAGAGCAATACATCATGTTCAACGTTGAGATCAAACATGGAGAAATGAAGAGAAACAAAATATCATCATTGCTTCATTCCTTACGACTATTTTTCTATTTCTATAATATTGAAGATGCAATGGCTTTTTTTTTTTTTGCTTTGTACAATGACTTTGTGGATGATAATGATAGAGGGGCGCACCAAAGAAATTAAATAAATAAAAAAAGTAGCAGATGAAACTACAAACTACGCTTTATATATATAGATATGAATTTGTATATACAGAAATCTATTTACAGTTAGTTGAATGACATCAAAGCGGCTTCGCACAACAACAACAGCAACATCAACAAAACAAAATACTTAGTTATACGCTCTAAAAGAATCCGAAGAGAACAAACCACAGCCGTAGGCCAATTAGAGCCTCTCGACAGCGGCGGAGCGAAGGCAGAACAACAAGTCTGACAACAAAGTCATGTTAAATGCTGTAATCTTGAGCGGGGTTAGAAAAATAAGAAAACTATCTCTGACGGATGCCAAGCAATTTTTTTGTATACCCGCTACCAATAGGGTAGGAGGGTATCATAAGTTAGTGGCTCTATCAACTGTATGTAACAGGCAGAAGGAGTGTTTTACGTGCCCATAAAGTATATTCTTAATCAGCATTAGCTGCTTTGGTTGACAATCTGGCAAATTCTATATTTGATATGGAATCGATATAGCCTTTGCTATATTTAAGTATGTTTTCCAGTATATGAATTATATATATTGTATTGGTATATTCCATACTCTATGGTATATTTGAAATGTAATTATATTGGCATACCAAATATAAACCTCGGCATATTTCAGTATTTTTTACAATTATTTATATTGTATTGATTCCATATACTATGGTATATTTTCAAAGCAATAGTATATAAATATACCAAATACAGACTTCAGTATAATTTGGTATTTTGTTATTATATTAATTTTTTATAGTTTAACACTACTTGCATTTATTAAAAATGGTTAACGGGTATCTTAAAGTCAATCACATTCGAGTGTAGCTTTCTTACTTATTTTTTACATCGCAACCGTTAACAACAAAAAGACCACGCCTCCTTTAGACATTTGACAAAAATTGTTGCCCTCATCAAATTGCGATTTAGTAGTCTCCAAATTGGGGACAACGAACTTTCAAGTCGCTCTCTCGGAGAGTCTCTTGGATGCGTCAGCTACTGGCGTTATTAACGGGGAATTGGAGCAAGCAATGCTGAGATTTATATGTGTGTGTGTGACGCACAGCTAATCATAGCTACGAGAATTGGGGTGAGGGCTGACGATGATGCTGCTGATGATGCTCTTCGAGTCCCGGAATAGTAGCTTATCTGGCATCTCTGGCAGCTTAGCGCGTAAATATGCAAACAGCAGCAGGAAAATGATGCAAGTCTAAAGATAGCCCCGGGGGGAAAACCCAGATGCATCTACATTAATAATACAAGCTGCATACTATAGATATGTTAGCCAGGCCAATCGACCTCCAGTGGAGGACCTAATACTTGGCCAAAACACTCGATGGCACTTCAGCAGTGGCTTTGTCTTTGGGCCTGTCCTTGTCCAGTTTTATGGCTCGCACATTAAACTTGATGTGTCTGCTATTTATTATAGCTAACCTCACCTCTTTCCCCCCTATCCCCCCCTCCATTTGCTGTGCTGTCAACTAAATGCGCTGTGATGTGTGATTTATTGTAATGCAAGCGAGTCGAGAAAAGTCTTTAAGCACCACAAAACTTCATTCATTGCATTGGCGTTTTATTCAATAATTCACTCAGCGCCTCACAGTCTGTCTGCTCGTGTCTGTCAGTTAGTCGCTTTGTCATTCATTCATTAGCCGCTTCACAGTTCATTCATTCATTTCATTTCATTTGGTTTGTCTTCTCTCTCTCTCTGGGCCCTTCGCTTGTTTGTATTTTCTGTATTTTGTATTTTGTATCTTTTGCATTTGAGCACGTCTCGTTTTAGTTGCTTCATTTCTCTGGCTTTCGCTCTTCTTTCCTTTTTTGTTTTTCTTTGTTTTTTTGCAGCTTTTCCCTTCCCTTAAGGGCTTTTGTGTCATGCCCTGCATTGGATTTGGGTTCGAGTTCGAGTCTTCTAGGCACTCTCTAAGCCATTTTGCCTGGCTTCGCCTTGTCGCTTGTCGGATTTCATTCACATTGCCGCCTTTTGGCCGCAGTTCATGTCCAGTCAGCAATCAGGTAGCCAGTCTGTCCGTCCGGCTGTCTGTCTGTCCACCGGTTAGTCGTCTGGCCTGTTGGCCCCGTCAACAGTCAATGGTAATAAACTTTTACGGGTTAAATTTAATTAGACATTTCTCTGGCTTCCGTTTGCGAATATGGAAACACAAACTGAGTTCGTTTGCAAGAATCGCTTGGATTTGATTTCTGTAGTTGCTTAAGCCAAGTACTACGACCAAGTAATAAACTCAATTATAGCCAAATTAGCAACACCTTTAATTACAAGTTGCCCGCAAAATCATTTCCTTATTTAAACTTAGTCACGACTCTTTTGCATTGCCAGCTGCTGAAGTTTGGCAAATTAAAATTTAACGAGAATTATTTGTGGCTATTAAAATTTAACATTTTAAATATTTCTGCTTTATTTATTAATGTGGAGTTTGCTCATTTGACGATAAATAAATGTTGCTATTCAAATTTAATATTTTAAAAAATATGACAGCTTTATGCGGATATCGAAATTTTAAATATTTAAAGAAATATACGTTGGCTTTTGGAATTTAATGTTTTTCAGGATAACTTCAGCAAGAGTTTACTCATTAACAAAATTTACGAGAGAACATATATATCCATTACTTTTTTATATTTAATATATTTTTCGAAATATACCAACTTCAGTAATTTATGAGGATTTCACAATTAGGAGAAATTCATGTTGCTTTTAAAATATATTATTTAAAATATTTTCCTCAACAGATTTATGAATTTATGTTGCTATTAAATTTTATTATTTAAAATATTTTCCAAAATTTAATACCTTTAGTAAATTATGTGGATTTCGAAAATGCAAAAATTCGCAGAAATATATGTTGATATTAAAATGCAATATTTAAAATATTTTCCGAAACATGTCATGAAGTTTCTTGGGACTTCAAAATTTATCACAGTAAAAAGGAATGAAAATTTTGACTTTTAATGAATAAAACGTTTAAGTAATGCAGTTAGATAGCTTGTATGACATTTGTTACTTTTTATTAAATTAACAATCACATGAATTCTTCACAAAAAACATTGACAAAATAAAAAGTTGTATATCCTGCCACGAAATAATATACTACATATCCTAACACGCAAAACTTTTATAGTTTTCCCCACTGCGTAATTTGCAGGTACAAACCATATGGCCTATCTTAGGCAACAAATCTTGAAAGCTGCACATATTTTATATTATGTACTTTGGCTTGGAGTGCGCACCCCTTGTTCATTTTTCAATTTGACATCGCATGTTAAGTAACTGACACTTGGACATAATGTTGCGAATGTAAAAGAATTTAATATAGCCGGCAAAAAATTTACATACATACGTATGTATGAATTGTGGTACTTATGTACATATAAATAAAGGTGAGAAGACGGCGAACCTCCTCTGGAGGACCCTCTGAGTTTGTGTTTCAGTTTCAGTTCCAGTTACTCCGCAATAACAAAAACAAACCCAACAAAGTGCGAAAAATATGCGAAGAAAAACTACAGAGAACGAGAAATGCGAAATGAAAGAAAAAAAAAATGAGAGAAGATGCCAGAAACAAAAGAACATAATTCTATGGGCAAGCGGAGAAGGCGCGACGCTGTTTGCTAGAAATGGGTTGGGTTGGAGAGTTGGAGAATGGAGAGAGTGTGAGAGAGAGGTGAGGTGAGGCAAAGTCGTCTGTCCCTGCACTTGGCAAATCCACCCTTGGCAAACTCTGTGACTTGGCAACTTCGTGTGCTGTGTGCCGCTGGCAATTTTTACCACTTTTGTAAGGATTCCACTCAAGGCTAGTCCTCAGCTCCCCCCCTCGGCGCCTAGTGTCCAAAGTCGACAGAGTCCATGGTTCGTGTCCCTGTTGTAAAGTACGCATATCATAGAAGAGGGCATGGGAAAAACAGTTCGCTTGACGTTTTCTCTGACGCAGCGCTGCAGGCGTGTGTCAAGCGCGCTGCCACGCCCCCCACGTACACACACACACACACAGATGCAGACTGCCCTGCCATATGTTGTTGTACAGCAAGAAGATGAAAATCAAGTGAGTGCAATAAATACATATTAAAAAGTCGAGAGTATAGAGAAAATAAAATCAATAATGGAAATACTTTGGGAGACAGCAAGCACTTTATCGTTGACAAAGCCATCATTAAAACCCATCCAGCAAATTAATTGAATGCTGCACACAAAACGAGAAAGAAAGAGAGAGATTGGGAGACTGACAAATGGATGCTACATAGAAAAATGTTTGAGCAAGAGATTTTTGTGTGAGTGTCTGTTTGGTTTTTCTTTTTATCGATTTAGCATTTGGCATTCAGCCGTTGGTTCGACGTTCGAGTCTGTTGCTTTTTGTGACTGCCACTTATGAATGTGGCAAATGTGGCAACTGTGTCCTTGCCAGCGTGTCCCTGCAGCATTGTGTGTGGCATTGAAATGCCATCTGAATAGATGCCACAACGATCCTAATTACACTTTCATGCACACACACACACAGCAGCTTTCTAACGCCCAACAGCAGACCCAGCCCATTGAATGCACATCAAAAGGGACCTTGGCATCGTCACTGTTGCAAACACATTGTTGGCTTGCTCGGCACATGCTGCATTACCTATTCATATCATATTCACACTCGAGGAGTATGAATACTTTAAAGGTCAACTCGTTGAGCCCATGTCAGAGCTGTGACCCAAAAGAAATCGGATCGATATGAACAAAATGTCACTCTTGATCGGGTTTTATAAAGCTGTAATAAATATTTGATATTGTGTGTGATGTGTGGGTTTTCTTAAGAAAGTGGAATAGAAGTAGAATACTTGATAATAAGCTTCGTGAGAGTTGTACTTTAAAGTGAAGATGGAGCTAGCAATTCAATACTTTTACATAAAAGTCCCTTTTAATGAGTCTCTTTTATGGGAAAAGTGATCAGAGTGAAGAAATTTAAATAGGGAGATGCTGAAGAATAGTAAATGTTCATGATATTGATAGGTTGCTTCCCTTTTTAAAGAAAATGATAACTCACTCAAATGCTTTTAAGAAATAATTATTTTTTCAATGCTAATTTAAAATGTCAATTTAATGGAATATATTAAATACATTTCCTTGTATATATGAAGAAGATGAATATAACAAGAAATATTCAAAAATTATTCACTATGAAGATCATTTTCTTTTAGGTCCCAATATATTTTATTTGCCTTATGCATCACTTGAATTAAGTTTTCATTTCACTCAAAGAGAAGTTCACCATTTGTTTTATGGTGTGTTACCTTCTCAAGAAATTTGTTTAACAATAAAAGATTAATCCGAAAAATTCACAACAAAGACCAAAATATTATTCACTGTTAAGACAATTTTCCCTATAATCACAGCTCATATTCTTCTTCTTATGCCTCATTAAATCATTCTTTCCTCCCACTTAAGGAGTTCCCCGTTTTGTTGAATACTCTTCACCAAAATATTTTCGCATTCCGCAACCTGTCTGACTCAGCCCATTATCAATTATTTTGGCGTCGGTCCAGGTGTGCGGTCAAGGCTAGCCAAGTGCTCTCAAGTGGCTGCTGGCTGGCTGTCTGCTGCCTGTTTTGCTGCACTTTCAATGCCAATTTTCATGGCGATATTCACGTGCCTGATGGTCAATCCCCATTGTTCAGAGTCCTCATTTATTTGTGAATGAAAATGGCTTTTAATTGTTGACTTTGCAGACGGCGTCGACGGCCAAAACGCAAAAACGAAAAGCATTCGCATGCACATTTGTTATTTCGCTTTGGCTTTTTATATTATTTTTGTTTGGCCATGCAAATATGAATCAGAATTTGCATATAAAAAGAGAGAGAGAGAGGCAACAAAGAGAGAGAAATTGAACAAGCATACGCCGCGTTGGTCAAACGTATAAGGTTCTGGCAACACTTTCAAATAAATGAATCAGTTGGCATGTTCGCACAGTGGGAGAAGAGTGAGGGAATTGAATTGTTTAGGAAATCTAAATATAAAGTTAAAACATTTAATTCAGCTGTAAGTAAATTAAATAAACATTTCTCAAGCTGAAAAATTTACTTTTTAACCGTGATTAAATTCTTATAGTAATGTTTATTTAAAAAATGAATGAATGAAATAGAACAGCTAAAATCTTTATTGAAAAATTCTCAAGATGGAAAATATATTTGAAGTATTCTACAAAAGGGTCGCTAAAACTATATTGTTAACTTTAATAACTATTTATTTTTTTTTTTTTACCTATTTTTAAGTATTCTCCTGACCATTCAATTTGGAATGCAAGCCACGCTATTAACAACTTATTTTTATTGCTCTATAACGTGTTTACGGAGTCATTTGAAATCGTTAAGAACGTAGTTAAATTTGCACGACAAACTGATAAGGATTTCCTCCCCATTTCCATAGATCTCTAACCACTGTACATTTATTCTATGCGCTATGTTTGTCGCATGTATCTGTGGGCATTTTTCTCGCCTTGCTATGTTTTGTTTATGCTTTTTTATGACTTATTGTTTATGCAGGCAACGAGTGCGTGGCATTTGTCAAGTATTTTTCAGTATTCACAACATTTTTGTGTTTTTGCTTTTGCCTTTGTTTTTGTTGCTATTGCTGTTTCTGTTATTGCTTATTCATTTGCATTTGTTTTTGTTCGGCCTGTCTGGCATTTGGAGCTGTCAGACATTTCGTGACTGTCTGCTGAATGAGTGAATGAATATACTCGTCACACATTTACATTCACATTCTCAGGCAAATCGCGTGGGTGTATTTTACAGATAATAAATTTAAGATGCGATAAAAAGCATTTGACCATAAAATTTTTTAGATAAGCAAATATGAAATGAAAAGCTCAAACACACAACACACAAAAAAACAGATGGGAGAGGAATCAAATCCGATGCAATACAATGGGAGGTTTCTTTTTCCATCTTCTTCTTCATTTTGTTGTTTTGTTCTTCCCTATTCAAAGCATGGGAAAAGATAACAAAACAAATCCGTGGGTTCTCAAACTGTGACTGCTTGTTGCTTGCTATTGTGAATTGTGAATTGTGTTTGGAATGGTTATGGTCATGTTTTTGAGGTCGCTTTTTAATAATTTTATGCACATCTCCAACGTAATTTACGAGGCTGCGATTATGTGGCCAAGATAATGACAATTTGTGGGTCTTTTGTTGTGAATGTTAAATGATCTTGCAAAGATATTTCAAGCCTCTTATCATCAAGTCATCTACACGCATCATTTAAGTTGATCGCATAAATCCCCATTCCACATTCGCCATTATCCATTAAGCAAATCATCTTATTAACCTTCACGTTCGCAACACACTCACTCAAAGCGTTGCACAGTCTATAAATAACACTCACTTTTCCCATAGACACCTGTATATAAATGCAGTTCATTCAACTTATTATTCCACATTTTGTTCAAACATTTTATGAACAGGTGCAAAACTGTTAAACAAAAATGTGATATGCAAGGGGGGAGAGAGAAAAATGTGCTAAACTTTCTCCTTGAGCTGATTTCGTTTTTCACAATTTCAACAATTTTGTACAATGCCGAAACGAATGAATGAATTATGTACATTCAATCAATCAGTCAGTCATTCAGTCACTTAGTCGATTCGCATACAATAAATAGAAATCAAAAGTTGCCTTTTTTGTTTGGTGAAAGAAGCGCAGAGTTGGAATTTCGAAAAAGCTTTTCTTTTCGCCACGCTCGACTGAAGCTGAAAGCCCAAAAGCAGAAAACGAAATTGAAAACTGCAAAAAACAACAATAACAATAACGAAAAGTGAATAGCCAGAAAATCAATTTGCAGCGAAAATGAATAATAATTGAGAATATAAACACGAGAGAACGAGAGTGCGTAATTGTAGAAAATTATTATTAAATTGCAGTTATCCGCTGAATTATGTAAGCCGGGAATTATGCAAATATTCTGTTGGTAGCTCTAGAAGAAAGATGGCAGACTAGAAGATACCCTAGAAGCTGTTGTAATGAATGTTTGTAGCTTCAACATTCGCAAATCTTCAACAGTAAAGAACTATCGATAGTATTCTCGGTACTATCGATTGTTTTTAAATGTGTAAATTATGTTTTAAGTTGAATTGCAGTTATCAGCTGAATTCTGTAAGCCGGGAATCATGCAAATTCTCTATTTGTAGCTAACGAAGTACCTAGAAGATACCCTAAAAGTATTTGTAATGAGTGTTTGTAGCTTAAACACTTGTTTAATGAGAAAATCTTGAACTGTAAAGAACTATCGATAGTAATATCGATTCTATCTATATAGTTTTAAATGTATGAATTATGTTCTAACTTGAATGTTGTTTTCCTTTTGTACAAAACTCATGAGCAATTCTTTTTATATATAAAAAATACTTTCATCGATAGTTGGTGGTGTACGATTGCACATACTATCGATAGTTTTTCACATCTTCGGATTTACACACCTCAAACTACATATTTCTATAATTATCTTTCTTATTCCCAATTTACACTTTTGTTTTGGCGTTCTGGGTATAATTAAATTACCACAGGTGAGTAATAAACACCGTTGGGAAAGCGGCCACCAAATTACGATGTTCTATCACAGTTTACATTTATTTTTCCACATTGCTGAGGTGTTTGTCATTTGGGGGCAATTAGCCAGATAAATGGACGTTAGATGCGACAGACTGGAACTTGGCTGGTTCCGGTTTTAAGTTATTGTTATTGTTTTGGCTCTGCTTTCAATTTGTTTGTTTCGACATTTTTACAGGCATTGCGAAAGCTGGTTTCCACTTTGGCGATTATATAAAAACCGAAAAGCGACTGGAAAAATGAAAAATACTCTAGCGATGGCGATGGCGCCGTCGTCGTCGCCATTGACAATGACGGACAATAAAATTCGGGGAAAAGCTGAAAATATAATTGCGGCAAGTGGGCAGGTAATGCATGAAGTGGGCGGGGCTGCTAAGAGTGATGAATAAAAAAGCTTTTTGCTTGACACAATCCCCAAAAGAGATAATCAAATTGTATTTTACACTTTGCAATAATGTTACAAATGAATACGGGTTCAAAAATTTCCAAATTCGATGCGAGTGCATAGATTAAATTGATTGCTAGTTGAGTGCCAGTGTGAGTGCTTGCTTGAATGTATGTATGTGTGTGCGTATCTTATTGCGGCACTTTATGACAATCTGTAATTACATGCTCGAGTAAAGTGAATACACTCATACACTCGATGTTCACAGCGCACGCAAAGTGAAACTTTGATCTCTAAACTCGACAACTCAACTTCGGTAGCGGCAATTTCATTTATTAATATTTCGAAAAATGGTTTGACAGGCCTTCTCCCCTCCCCCAATTTAACGATGGAAGCTGGTTAAATGGATGCTTATTGAGTTATATTTTGGGGAAGACTGGAAAATACGTTCGAAGTTTGGGAAAATTAATTTGTTACTGATGATGCAACGTCAAACTTTACTCAAAATTGGATAAGGTTGGGATTAAATTAAACCAACTTAAATGTGTCTGAAATATTTCATATTACTGAAAGTTTGCTTTAATGGAATTTATGTTCAAAATGAATCAATATTAATATTTCAAACCATTTTCATTTCTTCTGCTTCTAAAAGATACTAGAATGTATCTAAGAGATATAAATTATAATCATATCTTCTGAAAGTTTTCTTTAATGGAATTTGTGTTCAAAATGAATCAATATTAATATTTCAAACCATTTTCATTTCTTCTGCTTCGAAAAGATACATAAACGAACTCGAATGTATCTAAGAGATACAAATTACAATCATATCTTCTGAAAGTTTTATTTAATGGAATTTAACTCAAAAATAAATCAATATAAATGTTTTAAACAATTTTCGTTCTTTCTTCCAGCTCAAAAGATACAAACTTTCCTCATATTTTCTGATTGCTTTAATAGTTTTACTGTTTTGTATCTCTAAGCTGCCAAACATTCTCACTTTCCAAAACTTTTGGCAAACTGTTTTAACCACTCTCATGCCTCACTTTCTTGAACGTTTTATAATAATTTCTTGAAAGTTTCATTGTAAATGATGTCCAACATGTTGTTTTCTGCTCGGTTTTCTACTCCCTTCAACTTTTGTACTTTTCCAACAAAGGAGCTCATGGGGAATGAGTTTCTTATCAAAACTGCCAGTGCCAGACAAGGTGCGGTCGCCGCAAATGCATGCGACTTCAAAGCGCTGCCCCGTCCGTATCTAGATTGTGGTCTATGGAATACAAAAACACGGCGGCGCATGGAATTCACAACAAGGAAAAAGTTGAGCTGATTTTTTCACCAGAAAATGTCTGGCAATTGTAAATATTCAAAAGTTGGCGAACTTTTAATGCTCTTTTGTGTGATTAGAAATAGGTTTATGTACAATAAAGAAAATATTGATTGGTGAGTTTACCTAAGAAACGAGAACGGATTTCCACAAGACAATATTATAATTTTCTATAAATATGATGATGTCTATATTGACTCAGATCTCGACACAACGTAGAATAAACATACTTGATGAGATCAAGAGGCCAGTATTGAGGGTATCTACAGCAGCAAGCAGAAGCAGGCAGTATCTATGTCTTTCGACTCGTTTGCGGCTGTTGTAAACATATTCTGTATAATATCAACTCTTCGGTGATTCAACTGTGCAGTTCTGGGAAGCAAGTGCAATAGCCAGGACGGATAAGGAGAGGACAGACAGACGGACGGACGGACAGACCGCAGCCAGAGCGAGACACTGCGGATGTGGGATGTCGTTTAAATATTGCCAGACGGCGTAAAAATTGACAGACGTCGCATATCCACAAAAACAGACGCATACAAAAGACGAAAAACTTCTGAATGGCGCTGCTTGGCGAAAATCATAATAAAAGTGCACATAAAACGAAATAAAACAAAAGACAAACAACAACGAATGGAAAAAGTCGAAAGAGAGAGAGAAAAAAAAAACGAAAGTGGCGACAACTTCAACTCTGAAACTTCAATTCCAAATACCATGGTGGACAACAAAAAGCAGCAGCAGAAGAAGAAGAACCGGCAGTTCAGCCATTAGGCGGCAATTAAATGAATTAAATTTCACATTAATTATTTAAAAATACTTTGGGAGACACGACACATACTCGTAAACATACGCATGCAACACAAAGAGCTGTTTATGAAGTTAAAATTAACTGCTGTTGCTTTTTGGTGTTCTTTCTTCAGGGCTTCAGTTGGTTTTTTTTTACCCTATAGAATTGAAATTGGAGGAAGTGGTGAAATACTGAGAGATATTGTAGCTTGAAGATCGAAAAGATCTTGAAGATCTGAAGAAACTGATTGAACATTGAACAATATAATAATTTACGATTTTAGAGGAAAATAAAATAAAGAATTCCTATGCAAATTCTATATTTTAAAATGAAGAAATCTATATTTCAGATTTAAGAATAAAATAAAGAAATCCAATATAGATTCTAAATTTGAGATTCAATAATAAAATTTAAAGAAATCCTATGTAAATTCTATATTTCATTATTAATATTGAAAGAAAATGTTAAAGTATTTTAAAATAAAGTAAATGATAAGGAAGAAATCCTATGTAGATGCTTTTTATAATAAATTTTGGAGGTAATTAATAAATCCACAACTTATATCCAGATTCCATACTTAATAGTGAATTTTTAGCGTAACAACTAAAGAATAATTAAATTATTTATTTTAATAAAATGCTTAACATGTATCCCATGCTTGAGATTTTATAATAAATTTGAAAAATATATATTCTTGAGAAATAAGAGTAGCTTTACCTTACATGGTATCTGCAAGTCGAGCTTACTCAATTGGACTTTACATTTTTTTATTTTCTTTTTTGTTTTTTGGGCATAATTTTCATTTCATGTTTCCACACTGACGGTTCACTGACCATGTCGGAACACCAATGAACACCGGACGCCGGTCAGCTGGGAGCTGGGAGTTAGCCGAGAGTGATTTGGAGAAGCGAGAGACTGAGAGAAAGAGTGAGAGATGCTCTCGCGTCATCATCATCATCAGCAATGTTTGGAGAACTGGTATCGTGCTCTTCCATGGCTCATTTGTTATGCTTTTTCTTTAGTTCGCTTTTTTTACAGCAAATACTTGCCAATTTTCGTGATTCGTTTTTGGCAAAAATCATTGTGTTGTAGTATTTGTATTTGTAAAAAGAATATTATTTTTGGCAAGAGAAATTCGAGTGAAATTTAACTATATTATGCCAGACTTTTACTAGTATAATTAAATCGATATTGACTCAGTCATATATGGAAGTTGGGAATGTCAAAGAGTGACAGTGTTATGGGCATGACAAGCTTTAGCAACAACGGCGACTGTTTAACGACTTTTGCCATTTTCGATTGCATTTAACACATTCCGCATAGATTAGACTCGCCTTTAGTTATGAAAAGTCGTTTCTTTGTGTGGTTAAATGGTTTTTATGTGCACATAAAGACGGTTTAGCCAACATGGCGAGCTACAATTATTGCTTATAAACATTACTATCGATGCATTCGCGTAATAAAAATCGCAAGTGTAGATAATGGAAGGAGGAAGCTTGGACTCTTGCTGCACTTAAAGATGCTTTTATTTATGAATTGCATGCCAAGACTCATTACAGAGTTGTTTATTAATTACTGAACAATCAGCCAACGATATATATTTTACTATCGATATTATACTATCGATTTATTTTTACTGCATTTCCGCTTATTTTAGTTGAATTCCGACTCATTACGTATTTGAATATTAATGACCGAACAGTTAGCTAACGATATATATTTTACTATCGATATTATACTATCGATATATTTAAATTGCACTTCCGTTCATATTTTTCCTTATTCCAAGACTCATTACGTAGTTGATTATTAATGACTTTACATTTAAAGATATATTTTACTATCGATAACATTTACTATCGATACATATACTTTTACTACGTTTCCGTCGACCTTTTATTAACAATTTAGTTTCTATTTCAGTTCAATTCGAACTTCGTTTAGCCTGCAACGAAATCGTAGCTAAATGGTCTGACTTTCCGACATTTAAATTGAAATTCGCCATAAAATTGCAGAAATTAAGGCAGAACTTGCATATATGGCCTTTAGGCACAATTTCGCAGATTGAACACTTTTGCATTGATTGCGGACTTTACAGATACACACTCTGGCATGCATATCTACAACAATTGCAACAATAATCGGGCATATAATGCTATGGGCAGTTAAAGTCCAAGTCGCCATCAGAAATTCAATCAGTGACCGCTGGCATTGGGGAGCTTAAGGCGAGCTCGAGCTTGAGCTACCGTTGTCTCTGTTGGGGAGCGAGAGAGAGAGAGAGAGAGAGAGAAAGAGATTGTGTTGCAGCACATGTGAGAGGTGTTTGTATCTCGTATCTATGGCTGCAGCTACAGGTAAATTGCACTCACACACACACACACATGCAGACAGCTGCTGTACGTGCTGTGGCAAGCGAGAAAACTCAATTCTCATTACAGTTACAATTACGAACGTGATTTGTGCTGCAGTCTCATATCGAGTTGGAGGCAGGTTGCCTCATTGATGGATTTGACGCCGCCTCAAAATGCAGTTCTCTAAACCGCCTCCTCTCTTCTGTCTCCTCTCCCTCTTTGGACTCCTCTGTGAACGTGGAAGAACAGGTTTCCCTGGTTCTTTGTCGTGAAAGCGATTCTTGTTGCATTTGAAACAGTTTTGCGCAAAGCATAAGTATTTTATACATTTATTTACAATTTGTTTATGCTATAATAAAATACTATACAAATCTGAGCATGTGTGTGATATGGTATAATATAAAAAGAGGCGAAACATTTACTGTTTGCTGTTGATTTTTGCACATGCTTAATGTGTTCGACCTTGTGCGCTTGTTAACAGAGGCAGACATCACAGGGGTGTGTGTGTGAGTAAGTGGTTAAACTTAATAAACACATCAATTGCAACCGAAGTGCAGAGCATATAAAGACTTCATCCCCCCTATTCTCCATTTCCCAATTTGTTTGTTTGGGGATAAAAATATTGTGTGTAATTCATTTGCCCCCAAAAACAAACACCTATGTACATAAAAATATGTACACTATAAATAAATACAGCGCAGCACACATTATGCATAAGTATTATATCTGTGTGTGTGTGTCAATCAATCAACTGGCGTCAAAAATTTATGACCTCAAACATAATCACAGCGATGGGGCGAAAAATGTTGTTGTTGGTGTTGTTGTTCGAATGTGGAAGCGTTTCATGCGCTTATAATTAGTTGACGCAGTCTTCACCCCCCCATTCTCCTCTTCACTGTTAGATATTCAGTTCTCTCAATGTTTTCTGCTGTTTACAAATGATGTTTGTTTTTCCTATTGGCTGTCTCACTCGCTTTCTTTTCGCTTTTCGTCAGCTAATTTATGCAAACAGTTTTCAATGAGGCGCAGTCCTGAAGGGGACCGCAGCATAATGAAAAGCGTACAACATACAACATTTTGGGGCAACCAAATGCTGCGGGTGTTGCGTCGTGTGGGCGGCGGTTGCAACGCTCCACTGGGAATGCGAAAAAAATGGAAGATTGGAAAATGGACAGCAAATTATATAAATTTAAATGCATGACAAAGTTAAGAAATCATTTGATGGCGGAAATATTTAGATTAATATGCATTCAATACTTATAAAACATTAATGTTGATTTTCGGAGAAAAAGGATTAGCAACAGATGAAGTCATACAGTGGCGATAAAGATGTGGAATATATAGAGAACTAATCAGAGTACATTTATAAAGAAAACTCTCTGGAAAGAACTCGACTAAAGAGAGCTCAAGACTGAGTCACAGTCTAAGCAAAACATCTGTTTTCAGCTTAGCTTTTGTCTACGTTTTTTAGGCACATATTTTTATTATTTCGTGCTCTATTAGTTGTCATTGTTTTGCAGTTGTTGTTGATCCAAATGGGACGACACTTTGTCTTGCCATGGTCCAATGGTAAATAAGAACATTACTATTTGAATATTTACAACTGGTCGTAAACTAATTGGAATCGCTCGTGGTATTCACAGCTGTTTATGTTCTTATTGGATTGTATGTATGTATGTAGTAAACAAAGTAGGGAGAGGGGGCAGGGACAGGAACTGGCATTGTTGTGTTGGGGCCTAAAAATAACATCAAAGTGCATTGCAATGCACGAAATGCGAAGCACGAAAGGATTTACGAGCTTGATCGAAAACAGCCCTTTGGCCCCAAAAGCGAAACATGCAAAGTCGAAGCAACAACAACAACAACTACAATAATAATGATGACGATGAGTGGCACTTTGGAGCTGGCAAATGCCAGGAAACAGGCGACGCGACGCTTCAACTCCAACTCCACAGACTGAGTTGCAAGTAAAAGTAAAGAAAATTATAAAAAGGCAACGACATGAGTCGCAGCAAAAAAAAAAAATAAAACGAAACAGAAACAGAAAGATACGGCACAGGCTAATAATAGAAAATCCATGATGGTTGCAGTCAGTGGAGAAAAGAAAAAAAAAAAAACAACTACAAAGTGGCAAAGTGGAGACAACGCCTTCAACTTGTTCAACTGCAGCTATCTCTATCTCTGTCACTCTCGCTCTTGCGTTGAAATTATGTTTGAGCACATAAAATGATTGAAGAAATAATATTTATATATTTACATAATCACATGCGAGTGGGAAAGCTGTAAAGTAAACACACTGCGGGCCAATCTTGCCAACATCCAACGTCACCTGTTTGCCGTGTGTCCACACACACACACACACACACACACAGAGAGTTGTGTGCGTGTGGCGTCCATTAGCCATGTGAAAAGTTCATTTGCCTCGTCTCATAATTTGCCGCTTGCATGTTAGCAAATAACGTCCAGTCAACGGCCATTGACGCCTCCTCTTTGCTTCCTTCCGCTTCTAGTCCAGGCTACTCAGATTACAAAGAGAGCGCGCAAGACATGACAGAGAGCGGAAGGCGAAGGCGAAGAGAGAGAGCGAAAACAGAAGGAGTTTACTACACACACACACTAACACACACTTGAGGCTATTTTGAGACATTTCCCAGCCAGCAATTGGAAGATCGTTTTTGAATTAATCACCTTGACGAGTCTTCTTCGAGTCGTTGAAATGATTAAAAAAAGATTCCTTTTATGAGCGACTAGAAAATGAATCGAAAATGACTCGAAAATGACTCGAAAATGATGTTAATGATGTTCATATACGATTTATAAAATAGCAAAAAACAAAATTGTAAAGCAGTCGAAAATTGGTCATCCAGATGATTGAAATGAGATTATTTGTTGCTTTGCATTAACATTCGGTGAGAGAACTTGGAGCTTAGTCGCGCGCTCTCCTTTGGTTTTCTGTTCTCTGCCTTATCTTGTTGATATTTTTCAAACGGCACTTTTCACCAAATTTGGAGGGGTTGCTGCAATGTTCTGCATTTCTAAACTCAGTTTTAGTAACTTTGTGAGCTCAGTGAGATTAGGTAAAGTGAGAAGAATATGTCGGCCAAAAATATTAGAAAAAAAATATTATGGTTGGAAAGGCACCAGCACAAAGCCAAGCGCTGAAAAGTGCTACCTTATAACAATAATTACAAGTAAGAAAATATTTCTATTATTGGTGAACGAAATTAATACTTTTCTCCTCCTAGATATTTGCCACCTAAAATACAATTGTACGGATAAGGACATGAACATGGTTTTTTCAAAAATTTTTCGTTCATGCCAAAGACCTTGTTAATAAAAGAAAGCGTGTGAATTAGTTTAGTTGCTATTGATATTATTTGTTAAATTTGAATTATTGTTACTACTACATTCTATATTGTATATATATATATATAATATTGTAAAAAATACAAGAACAAAATATTATTGAATATTTCACGTATTTTTGATTCTTACATGACTCGAAAATGATTCGTTTATTGCTCGAAATATGACTTGCAAACGAGTGAATTTCGATTAAAATATGACTCGAAAAAGACTCGCGTCTTGCGAGGAAAATGAGTCGAAAACGACTCTTCCTGAGGAGTCGAATACGACTCTTCTGGAAGTGTCGCGGCTAGGGTTCCATTTTCTCCCGAACAGAGTATCTTTTTCGATCAGAAAACGAGCGCATTTATGCTTATTTTAATCTTCTAGGAGAGTCGAAAATGACTCAAATTCGATCAGAAATCTCATAAAATGCTGGCTGGGTTGCGATGTGCGACTGCTGAAGTCTCCCTTTACATTCCCATGCTTCATTCCTTTGCCTTTTCCCACTGCCATTTTCCATTTCTCATGTCACATGAGTGCGCTGTGGTCTTATTTTTTTTTTTTTGCAATTGGCAACTGCACTGAAGCATCAGCAGCAGCAGCATTCCCAAATCGAAGTCAATGCAAGTCTCTCTCTATCGCTGGTGCCCCCAAAGTATCTAATTACAATCGTGTCGTATAACGATTCGAACTATAGACAAATTCCGCGCCGCCAGCGGGCAACGCCTACGACTGCAAACTAACTAACTGAGGTGAGCACAGTGGGCCGCCAGTGAATGGGAAATTTATATATCCCTTTGTGGAATTCAGGGCAGCAATTTGTATATTTTAGTTAGTGATAAAAACATTATTTATTAACTGCGAATTGATGGCTGTCTAAATAAAATACTTGTGAATGGGAAAAGCTATATTTCTTTGTGGGTGCTATAAAAATTAACGTACCTATAAAACGCCGAAATTAATAGCAAATGTTGTGCAAGAATTTCAGCTATTAAATGAAACTGAATGAAAATCTATTGAACCCAATAAAATGTTAAAAATAATATCAAATGCTTAAAATGGAATCAAAATATTTACTTTGCTGCTATCGGTAAAACTTGTAGAGCAGTAAATAAAATTAATACTCCTAACAATTATTATAAATAATGTGAGAAAATGAAATTTAGGTTTCCCACAATTTGCTATTATTATTAAACTTCTACCGCAATTAAGCGGTCTGCTTGTGAATTTAAATAAATTATGAACTCATTCTGAGCGAATGTAAACATTTTCCTAATAACTTTTATTATTATGAGATTTATTTGCATTTGGAGTTCAACCCTTTTGGAGTTTCTATTTGCAAGCACTCGCCACACTGTGCTGTTGTGTCGTCAATTGCCATGTTAGATGTTTGCTTGTCGCTTGTCGTATTTGGGTTGTGTGTGACTGTGATTTTTTGTTTTTTGTTTTTTTTTTCTTTCTGTTTCTGTTTCAGTCTGAATTTGCGGCTGGCAGTCGGTCTGCCTCTGGTCTGAGATCGACCTGGTGGCGACTGGCGAATGGTGACTGGCGACTGCGGTTGGTGGCTTGTAATCTGTACCCAGACACACGGTTGTACTAAAATGTAATTTTGTAATTGCAACAACTGGAAACAAAAAAAAGCGAAAACTACACAACAACAAAGACAATTGCATCTTCTGGGCCTGTGTGATGCGGGTTGTGCTCTATTCGATTGCAAATTGGTTGAATAATTTTGGTGTGGGAAATGTGCACGAAATACGAAATACATCAAATTTGTCTAGTATTGTTTTGTAGTTGAACTTTAATGGCCCAATGGCAAGTATGCTGATCAGATAGTTGAATTAAAACTAAATAAGGAAGTTTTTAAGTGTGTTTCTCACAAATAAATACCATTAACAGTATATTTAGGTAATAAATAAGAAAACAACACGAGAAAAATATTAAGCGAATTCCAGAAAGTTTTCTACTACGTTTTAAATATATCTTAGAGCATTATATTTTAAATATTTCTATAAATAAATATAAAATACTGACTTTGGTTTTGTTGGCTAAAAATAAAATATAAAATTTTATGTTTATGGTACATTGCTATATTAAATATATATATATATGGTATATATATACCACAAAAATATAAATATACCATTTATATATTTATTATCACTTTATATATTTTCTTTAGCAAACAAAACCAACCATAGTATTTTAGCGTAATTAACAGAAAAACAAAGAAGAAATTGAAAAGCTTAAAAAGAAGAAGGCACAGAAAATACTGCAATTATGCTAAACGATGCAAGTGTTTTATCCATTATCGCAATTGCTTAAAATACTACTTGGATAAATGGGCACTTTATTGCCTGATAAATACTAGAATTGTGCTTTTGCCCGGCACAGCAAGAACAACAAAGGTTAAGCGAGAGAGCTGCGTACCCAGCTGAAAGCGGACTGCACAATCTGTGACTCAATGCGGTCAGACATCTGTACGTATATATAAAATACATACTCTGTGGGGGCTTATCGCTGGCAGTTAGAAAGAGAAGTCGTAATACACAATAAAGCTAAATATAAATAAAAATAATTGCAAACAAATTGCAGTGCAAGAGCAAATAAAAAAATGAAATACAATGAAATTGCAATAAATTTGATAGCATCTTTGAAGGAGCTTAAAGTGGAAGTGGCAGTATCAAAGGAAAAGAAGAAGAGTGTGTCGAGTATTCCAATTGCAACCAGAGTGGCAATTAGACTGAATTGAGTTTGAAGATATAGAAATTTATTGTGTGGCATTTGTGCAGCTCTTGAGACATTTAATGAGTTCTATGCAGCAGGTGCAATTTCCCATTAGATAATGCCGAGCTGACTGATAATAAATCCAATAAGAGTGTAGCGCCCCCCCGCTGTCCAGAAGTTGTGGTAGGACGACAAAATAACCGGGAGCAAGAGAAAGAGAGTGGGAGAAAGAGGACATAAAAAAGCTATTAGAGAAATGTGACATGGCAAATACAGATGTCAGCATGAAAAAAAGGGGAAATATGTTGCAAACAAACAGCATTGTGAAATTGCGGAAAAGTATGGAAAATGCGTGAGGAAAAATCGCAGGAAATGCCCGTCAACAAAACAGTGAGGGGGTGGCTGCTGCTGCTGATGTTGTTGCTGTTGCTTTTACTGTTGCGTACATAGGTCACAAGCGCTCTTTTCAACCACTGTCGAGCAACAGCAGCAGGATGAGGGTGCGAATGCGGGGGCGAGGATGATGGTGGGGTGCGTATGATATTAAAAGGAGCAGCAACAGCCGAAACCGCCCTCACAACAATAATAATGCTGCCTGCTCTACCAAATTCAATACATTTTCTTGCGACGCGTGTCTCGCTTGTAAACAAAAGCGAACAGCCAAAACTACAACAAGAGGAACAACAGCATGTAGAACTATTGTGTGTACATAAGGCCAAGCCGGCAACAACAACAACGACAACAACTACAACGTGCATTCCGCTTCTATGATAATCGGAAGCAATGAAAGAAAGAAATTGGCTCAATTGGAGAGCGGCCGCCCCACAGTGATGTGTGTGTGTGTTTATGGAGTGAAGGGAAGAGGAAGCATAAGTGAGAGAGAGCATAAGCGAGAGAGCGACAGTTTGAGAGAGAGAGAGAGAGTATGAGCTGTCAAGCAAAATGTTAACTCTATGTACACTGTTATATGCGTAAGTGTGTGAGTGAGTGTATACACACGCTAAGTGCATTTGTATGCTGCGGGTGGCTTATGTACATACACAAATATACACTTTTACGCACACACATACACGCACTTACTCATTTTTACGCACACTAATGCAAAACGCATACTCACCATTGTGTTCGGTAAATATGTTTAGGCCCACAGTTGCATTGCAGCGATTATCCTTGTGGGAGGCACTAGAGTTGCCACCTCCGCCTCCACCGCGCTGTGATGACAACCCACTGGAGCCGCTGGAACCGATGCTGTTGCTGCCGTGACCCGAAACCGACACCGCTGCCGACGACGAAGACTGATGTGATTTGAGACGCGAACCACGCAATGTGGAGCCCGTTGTATTGGAGGCAATGCAATGCGGCGAACCGGAGGCAATGGGACTGCTGCTGGAGACACCGATGCAGCTGACAGTGGCGCCATGACCACCGCCGCCGCCACCACTCGAATGCGAGCCGCGCTCCTTGCCCTGCTGTGCTCCCATTATTGTCGCAATCACATGCAACCAGAAGAAGCTGGAGATGGAGTTGGGTGGTTGGGTTGGCTGCTCTTGCGCAGCAATAACAATTTATACACTCTATGCGATTATATATATTTTCTTATTTGCACAATTTGATTTCAGTTTTTTTTTTTATTGCTAGCGATAAATAATTTATTTGCATGCACTTTTTTTCTTCTTTTTGGAATTTATCGCATTCGCGTTTGCTTTATTTTAATTCGCTGCTCTACACATTTTCTTTCGTGCGTCGTCGTCGTCGTCTCTTTTCTTTCTTTCACGAGATACGCTCTTTTTTCTTTTCTTTTTTGCTGCTACTCCACTTTTTTTTTGCAATTTGAGAGTAGACAAAATTCAAGGATGTTGCGAAATTTTTTTTGCACGCAAAATTTTTGTAGTGTGCGACGACAACAATTAACAATTTTTGTGTTTGCTTTTTTTGCTCTCTCACTCTCTCATTTGTTGAGTGGCCAATGCCACCAGCCTTTCGACGGGGGGGTGTTGAAGCAGAAGGGGGGGCGGCTCTGGCTGGCTACAAAACACGCCCTAAAAAATGCACTTTGTCTGCCCGTTACGTCTTTTCGCTGCGTCTGCGTCTCGTCCGCTGCTCCGTTTTCTCACATATTTCGCATTTTCAACGACGAAAAGTGATACCGATTTATTGTATACTGTTGTGTATTTGAACTGCAGCTTGTAAGTTATCTATATCTTTGCATTTTCCCAATTACACACACACACAAGCACACAGAAAATTACCACCCGCACAACACAGAGCGACACCGACCGACTTTATTAAAATTTTCAAGACGACTAACTCGACTAGAGTGACCGTCTGCAATTAGCGCGAGAATAACCAAAGCTTATTTTGTGCAGCCAACTTCATGTTGAGTGTTGTGCTTGACGCAGCCAACTTCACGCGAGCTAAAAATTGCGTTCTTTCAACTTCAGTGGAATCAAAATTGCGGTTTCTCAATTGACTATCGAACTGGCTCGTCAGCTCTGTTGTCGCTGTTGGTAGTCCTTTGTAACACAAGCCGGTATTTTTCATTTGCATTTATTTTATATATTATTTTGAACAATATATTAATTTGTTTCCAAAAACCATCCTGGTCTTCAAAATATTTTTACAATTTCATAGAAATTATGGTCAGGGTTTTGCGAAATTACCGAAAAATAACAAAAAGTTTCAAATAACGCGCCTTTCAAAATATACCAAAATATCACATGAATTGTAGCCCTTTAGCAATTATCGTGGCTCTATATAAAACTTGCAGACCCACCCGAAGACAAATGCGCAATATTTAATATAAAACTGTTATTATTTTTTGGCCTGTTGCGGCTGAGTTTATTTATATTCTATTTTCACAAAAAATCGATTTTTGACGAATACTTAAAGTCGATTACAATCGATTAAAATCGAATCGGTTTCAGCTCTAGCACATGAGGACAAACACACACACAAACCCAAACCGTCACACACCGTTCAGATATTCATAGATAGTTCTGGAATTCCTAGTTTTAATTACAAAATAGTCATATATTCACATTAAGTAAAGCATTAACAAAGCAGCCAATGTAAGTAGCTAGATGTTGTACAAAAGCTAGCCACCAGCACTACATCAAATTCAATGTTTATTTCATATTTTCGATCGACGAAAATAAGATGTCGGACTGGGATACGGTAACCGTTTTGAGAAAAAAGGCCCCGAAGTCTAGCCAACTGAAGACCGAATCAGCTGTTAATCAAGCACGCCGCCAAGGTGTTGCAGTTGATACTCAGCAAAAATGTA
Source organism: Drosophila albomicans (assembly GCF_009650485.2). NCBI lineage: Eukaryota > Metazoa > Arthropoda > Insecta > Diptera > Drosophilidae > Drosophila > Drosophila albomicans. Next base: position 41,664,362 of record NC_047629.2, on the reverse strand, counting down.
AGTGAAAATCCATCATTAACCTTATTTTGAATTACGCCTGCAGCAGATTGAGGTGGAAGTCGAAATACACAACACGGCAGGCAGGCAATTGCAATCAATGATACGGATTGCGTGGCGCATTTGTTGTTGTTTAAGCGTATCGCTAGTTAGTATGAATGTGTATGTATATGTGGGCGTATGACTGTGTGCGCGTGTCTGTGTGTTGTGTTTAATTTCGCAACGCTTTTTTTTTGCATCCAAATGCGAAATCGAAAAGCTCTCACCTCCCTGTCAAAGGCGGCGGCCATATTGGCTGACCTAAAAAAAAATCGAATATTTAAATTAATCAATTTGTTGTTGTTGCTGTTGTAGATGGTGCTGGCACCAACAAGCAGCATGTGACCACCAAGAACACTGCCAAGCTGGATCGTGAGACTGAAGAATTGCGGCATGACAAGATACCGCTCGATGTGGGCAAAATCATTCAGCAGGGACGCCAGAACAAGGGTCTAAGCCAAAAGGATTTGGCCACTGTAAGTGGGTGAAGTCGATAAACAAAATCAGTTAAATAATTTGATTTCTCTCGTATCACAGAAAATCTGCGAGAAGCAGCAAGTTGTCACTGACTATGAAGCCGGTCGTGGTATTCCAAACAACTTGATACTGGGCAAGATGGAGCGTGTGCTTGGCATAAAATTACGTGGCAAGGAGCGCGGCCAACCAATAGCGCCTCCCGGTAAAAAGTGAGATGATGCTGCGGCGTCCACTGCCACAGCGACATCAGCTCCAACTCCCAGACAACAGCATGCCAGACAACAACAAAATGAGGCAGGTTGGAGCACTGTGAGCGGCAGACGCAAATGAAGCACTATCGGGAGGCTGTAAAACCAAAACTTGAGCAGCCGCACAACAACAACAACACACAAAACGAGAGAGGAGTATGAACGAGTTACAAAACAAGAAGACAAGAAAAGCATAGAAAACATTCAAGCGAAGAAGCATGCAACAATTTCAAATAAGGCTACCAACTATGAGCGCAAAAAACAACACACATTACTCTTACATTTGTTTTCAACTTATTATTAGTTTGCTGACAACAAATTGAAACATTGTAATTCACAAACAATATCACGCACACACACACTCACACACACACAGCTTGACAAAGTAACACAATTCAAACATTGATATTAAAAACAAATAGAAGGACTTAATAAAAGTCCTTGCATTTTGTGCTCATAGCTTGGGGCAAATGTTTTTGTTCATTTTGGCATTTTGTTATACATAAAAAAGAAGAAAAGAAAATGAAACTTGATCTGATTTATGAAGCTAATATTTATGCATTACAAATATGGCATTGAATACATATTATAACACATAAAAACCAAAAAAACACTCGAATTTCTTTCAATTCCGATTTGAATCCTTTCTCTTCCCCAAACTCCACTCCCCACAAAATACATGGCTCATCTAGTGGTTGTTCGCATCATAAATCTAAATATATATTTAATATATATATATATTTAACATTCATAAATTCTCATGCATCATGCAGATTAAAAGAAAATGAAAACAAATACATATGTGTACTATTTTAGAGCTTAGCTGGTTTTTTTGTAATCTATATCGTATATGTATATTGTAATAATACGTCTAGGGTCTTGAAATGTGCGTTTACTTACATACAGATACAAGAATACATTATACATATTATACACACAACAAAAATATGCGATATGTATTTTAGCAACTTTTTCTAGTCTAGTATTTAAAACTTAAGCGGTAGACTTTTTTCCAATATATTTTCCTATCGCAGTAATTGGAGAATTAACTTCCTTGCGTAAAATTTATGCAACTTACAAGAAATTGAAAAAAAAAAACTAATTAACAAAAAGAAAATTAAATATATACAAATACATATGTACATCAATGTGTAGTGAAACATTTTCCAAAAGCCAACAAAATAAATGTTTTTCCCCGTCTTTGATGTATAATTATAAAATTAATTCGTTTTCAGATTTGCCGGGTAAATAAAATCTATAGTTGGGTAATATTATAGATGGAAGCATAAAAAGATAGTCCAGAATTATTGGATGATATTAAGATATTTAGACCATATTCGATGTGTTTGTAAGTTTATTACTCATTTTTATAAAGATTTTTTTATCAGAAATTTAAATGAAATATGATTTTTATTTTACTTAATTTTGTAATTAAAAAATTTTGAATACAAACCAAATTTCCAAGTTCCTTCAGCTCCAATTACATTTCGAGTTTTGGCTGTAGATCTTCAGAATTCAGGAACGCTGTAAATTTCTGTAAGAATTTTGTAAACTCCTCCCATAGAATAAAAACAATAATTTTCAGTTCCTTTTCCTTTGTTACGTTTTTATTTATCCGTTGTTTTTCTTAGCTTTTCATCATTGTTTTTAGTTTGTATTACCTGACAAAAAAATTCAATTTGTTCGCTTACTTTTTGAATTTAGTTACAAATTTGACTGGCTCAAAGGATCCCCAAAAGTTATCCTTTGGCGCTGCATCTTTCATTTTCTCTCTCGCACTCTCGGTTTCTTCCTCTGTCGAATTCTTTATATCTTTCTGTTTCTAGTCATTCATTCTTGCGTCGATTTGTTTTTTGTTTAAACTAAATTAACTTTTCAAGTAGGACTTCTTTTGCTTATTTGCTTTTACGTTTTCATTTTGTTTTTGTTTCTTTTTTTTGTTGTTTCCTTAGAAATATAAATATATAATTTAAACATTTATTTTGTTTTTCTTTTATTTTTGTTGTTGTTTTTTTTTTGTATTTGTTTCAAGGACCTAATCTTTGCTTCTTTCCTGCTTGCTTGCGGTGTAGAAACTTTCGATTTCGAAGAAAAGTTTTCGAAACAAAAGGAAACTAAATGCATGCCCCTGCACCTTCTTATTCTTTGACATCTTTTCCATCTCTCTTCTGGCTACGTGGGTTATTTAAATTAAATATTGTATACAATTGATTACTTTACATATAACAATTTGCGCTTGAATCATGTTGAACAACAAGAAGTTTTGGAAAGTACTAAACTTATAGCATATTCGTTTTTTGTTTTTTCGGCTTTCTTGCTGTTTTTTGCTTTTATCATGCTGGTTATTTAAATACATCATCTCAAGACTTAAAGAATTACGTTACGAATCCAGCTACAAAAATTTACTTTTTGCTAGGTTCCAACACAATAATAGCTATAGAGAGATACATATATATATATATCTTCATGTAGTAAAGGCATATAACATACGTATTCATGGCCCAACAAAAAATATATGTTTTCAAATTAACAAAACGAAATTCAGAAATTAATAAAATTATGTTGTATTATTTGACTCTTTTGTTTTGTTTTGGGGGCTAATCCAGTAGCGCCTCAACTATATAAGATAGATATGTTATAATATAATATATAGTTGGGGGAGAGGAGTGTGACAACAAGCATTCGAAAAGTTGATCATTATCCACTGCTAACTTTTTTACAAAACGTGGTTTTTGCTGACAAATTACGATTTTTCATTATTATATATACATGACATTGTATAAACATAATTATATATCTCTAGCTAGATACATATATTTATATGGTTTATTGGTATGTGGTATAAGCCAGCCGCCTGGTAAAACTCTATGCTTATAATTAAATTTCATTCTTTCAAACGCCCCTCTCTCTTCCTCTCCTTTCCTTTCTCGTGTGCGTCGCTCTGCTCCTGATCTGTGTATGTGTGTGTGTGTGTGGAGCCCGTTTAAAATTAAAAAACAACTTTTACACCTGGGGTACTGCATAAATAAATGTCCTTAGCCTTTTTCGTAGAGTGTTAGGTGAGTAAAAGGAGGCGAATGATGTGAGGGGCGTTTGCCAGTTTGTTGTTCTTGTAGTGTAGAAGTGAGTGAGTGAGTGTGAGGGGGGAGTAGGACGACGAGGAGGAGAAGAAGTAATTGTAGTAGTTAGTTGCGGTTGTTCGTCCTTCTTCATCATCATCATTCTCTTGTTGCAAGTTTACTGCGCCTTGGCCTTGCGCAGATACGCATTCTGGGCATCGTCACCAACATATTTGGAATGCGATTCGGCAGCTGTGGTTGGGGGCGGGCTGGAGGAGAGCTTGGCGGTATTTTGGGCAGCCAACGAGGCGGCCATGCGGCGGCTTTTGTGGCCACCGGGCGACAGGTACGCCTTGTAGAAGAAGCGCGCAAATAGCACGAAATAACTGAAGTACATCGCAATGGACAGATTGATGTTGCGCTGCGATATGTTGCACGATTGTGTGCCGTGTGTCTTGAGGAATCCGTTGGCCCACACATTGATCGCACAGCCAATTATCATTTGCGTCAGCTGCAGTGACGTGATGATCATCGAAATGAATCGCGGTGGATTGAAGCGTGCCGCCTTCAATGCATAATAGCTGTACATCACCGAATGTACGCAATAGTTCATCACGATGAACCAACGGGCCGAGCTGGTGTATTCTGTGTAGCTGAACCACGAATAGATCAGCACTGTGATGTGATGATACCAATGCAGGAAGATCAGCGGCTGTTTGCGCAACACGATGAATATCGTATCGCCCAATTCCGGCAATTTGCTGAGCACAAAGAGCCAGGTCCAGAAACCGCACACGCGATCTTGTTCAATATAGCTGTCAAGAAAGAGAAAGATTGCACATTAAGTAATTGCAGCTGGAAAATCAGGTTACAGCTAACATATTTTTTGCTTGCTGACCTTGTGATAAAATAGCAAACTTACCTGGGCACACAGACAGAGTGGAAAAGTCCATAGTGACGCAGCACGTGCAACAGCTCGGGCGCCGTGCGAGCGGCTCCCATTATGCTGAACATCGCCAACAGTGTGTTCCAGATGATCAGCGGACCTCGCAGTTGAAATCTGCAAACAAATGAATACGTATTGCTCAATTAGTCGCTGGAGTTTCTCTACTTTGAATAGTGTCTTGAGTGCACTTTGTAAATGAGTTGCAATTAGCTCTATAGAATTAATTTTATTAAGTGCTAACGCTTAATGATATTGAGTGTTCTCGACTTAACGATATCACTATGTATGTAGTTTGATATATGGTAAATATCATTACAGATATAAGTAAGATCGACTACTGATTTTTTAAAAAAGTAAAACTCTTCGATATTTTTCCTAAAAATTACGACATTATTATACCGAAGGAGTACTTAAATATACTGAAGGATATATTTCGCATATCGATATACTACTATGTACATTCAAAATAAACCATAGAGTATTAAATATACCAGATTAGTATATCTATATACTACTACATTCATAATACACCAGGTTGGTATATCAATACACTACTATATTCAAAATATACCATAGAGTATTAAATAAATTATATTGTTGACCAACCAAACGCGTACTAAAATATACAGAAGGCTATACTTTGCATATCGATATACTACTACATTCAAAATATACCATAAAGTTTTAATTATACCATATGTTTATATCGATATACTTCTATATTCGAAATATACTACAAAGTATTAAATATACTGTTACCCAATGTAGTACTATAGGGGAAGCAGATATAAAAACGAAAAAACTTAGAAACTTTGATAAAATATTGTGCTACTTTAATTCGGAAAATCAAAAACAAGTTTCATCGATTTTAAAATACGCGCAAAATTTGATGTTTCTGCCATTTTTGTGTAATTATTTTTTAAAATGAATTACTTGAGTTTCAATATTTAATGCCTTAACAGTACTCGACTGTTAATATTAATGATCCCATTTGTACACATATCCCATAAGTAAGTTATTATATACACAGAGACTGATAAGCTAGGTGCACACCTAAATATGTTTTTCGAAAGTATGATTAACTTACTTCTATAATTAGCAGCTGTTAGACTAAACAACATTAACCTAGAGACACATAATTTTTTTATTAACACATTTTAGTAAAAAGGTTATTGAAATGCTGCTCACTCATCGTCTGTTGAAGTAATTGTATTTAATGCGAATGCATGTATAATATTTATAAAGTATAATTGAAATCAAATCAGAAAAAAAATCTCTAATATTTAATAAGTTTTAAAAAATATGCGATAAAAATAATGATTCGAGTAATATACAATTGAATATATAATATTTAAATTGTATAATGGAAGCACAACCGGAAAAGTCTCTTCTATGAAATTTAGATAATATTATCATTACCTTAATATGCTCTACTTTATAGGGTTTTTAAAGCGTTCTCAATTCTCTATTCATTGTTCGAATTAGATCTTTAAATAAGTTTATCGACACATTCAATTGACAGCATCGCATGTCGAATGGTTTTGTTTCGTCTCATCATTAAATTATGTAAATTTGCATTGCATAAAGCAAAGATCAACAAACTCTCAAGCCAGTTTCAGCGGGTGGGAAAAGATCAAGTACTTTGCGCAAAAACAATGACGCGAATAAGGCATTGAGAATTCATTAGTTGTTTAGCTAACTGATAGACCCAAAGTTTATATCCTCAAGCACTTAGCTCGAGGGCGAGCCAAATCGGCCTATTAGCTATATGCAAACTGTGCACTCATGAAAGCAAACCTAATAAGGTTAATGATCAGCCTTGTTTCTTTAGTATTTCGAATTCGATTTTCCTCTATCAGAGTTTGAGATCTGTGATCGTATGATTTTCGCAAACGCTGAGATTAATAAAAGTGATTGTCGCAACGTGTGAATACATCTCAGGAAGTGGAATAACTTGAGTAAATACAATATAGAATTGCTTGCAGCTTTGTAATTGTTTTCCATCTTTTTATTACCTAAACTTTTAATAAGATTTAATAATTAAACTTTAGCTTCTTCTATATTTTTTTAAAACCCACTATTTAAAGACATTAAATCTCCCCAATAAGTACATCCCCTATTTTAAGTACTTATTAGTACCCACAAAAATCAATAATTCCCATCTAATATACAAATTTTAAAGCTTTGACGTGCACGAGTAAAAAACTTGTTTGGCGTTTTCCATAAATTAGACACGTGTTAAAATTCGTACCCATAATCAATCCCGTCTAATTTAATTTAATTTCTTTAATAATAAACTCGCCGCGTTCAAACATGTTTTGCATTTTGATTGCGTTTTCAGCAGATTTAATGGGTCTTTAAACCGCTGTCAAAATTGCGGCTCTCTCTCGCTCGCAGAATGAAGTTTTGCCGGCACAGAAACATGACTCAAGGGCGTGCCCGTCTCGCTGGACATGGGGTGACTCAAATATACAGACGGAAAAATAATAATCATACACACACGAGGAGGAATGAAATCAGTCATCGACTCAGCCACTTGATCAGCTGCTAATCAATTCCAATTAAGTTGCAATTCAAACAAAAACACTTTGTTTTTTGTGCAAACTTTTTGTCTGCCCTTACGCAAAAAAATCTATCAGTCCGATAAGGTTGTCGGACAATTAGTCATAGCGAAATAAAAAATCAAAAAGTAATATCAGTCTGCTAAAAGCTAAAGCTACAAAAAAGTGATTTGTTCTTATCGGAAATTGATGACGGAGACGACGACGAAATGTGGCGTGTTTTTGAATTCTGTTTCGTAATAGACATGCATATATTATACACTATAAAAATATGCTATACTTCTACAATTGCAGACAAGGGTTTTGGGGTCGAGAATTTGTATAACTTAAGATTTGTCGAATTAAAAAAATTCTCACGAAATTCAAGAGCAAATCAAATTCATTGCATTAAATAGGGGTATAGTGAATAAAAATTTAGCTTAAACTCGACCTTCAATGCTTTAAAAATCAGAATAACAAGTAAGAAAGCTACAGTCGAGTGTACTCGACTGTGAGATACCCGCTACCCATTTTGTATAAAAGCAATATATTTTGCGGTATTATTCTCAAAATATACCAATTATACTGCAAAAATACTAAAAATATACCGAATGGTATATACCGAATGTGGTATATCGATAAAGTACCGCATTCAAAATATACCATAGACGGCTCAATATACCAGATTGTCAGCCAAAGTAACTAAGACCCCTTGTAAGTAGGCGTTTTTGCCCATACAAAAGTATTTCTTTAATAACTTCGACAATTTTCATCTGATCGCAACCAAATTCTCAGGAATCTTAACTACTATAGTTATTATTGTATATACCAAAATTCGCAACTCTAGCTTTCAAATTACGCTTGTTATTCGATTTTTTTGATTTGCGGGGGCGGAAGTGGGCGTGGCAAAAATTTGAAACAAACTTGATCTGCGTGCAAACATAACAAATGCTGTCGAAAAAAAATTATAGCTCTATCTTTTATAGTCTCTGAGATCTAGGTGTTCATACGGACAGACGGACGGACAGACGGACATGGCTAGATCGTCTCGGCTGTTGACGCTGATCAAGAATATATATACTTTATAGGGTCGGAGATGCCTCCTTTTACCTGTTACATACATTTCCTGTCGGCACAAAGTTATAATACCCTTCTACCCTATGGGTAGCGGGTATAAAAATAGGAAAATAGTATGCCGAAATTTAAAAGGTCTGTATTTATTTAATCTTATTTATAATTTGCATAAATTTCACCTTGGATTAAACGGTGTTAAGGTGAGCTTATGGTAATATATTCTGCTTTAATTAGAAAGTTATTTAATGAGGAAATGGGACTCAGTTCCCTGGGAAATATATTGTTTTAGGTAGGCTGCCCCTAGGAAAGGCGGAGTATAGACCAATATAGGTCCGCCAAATATATAAATATATTTTCTTAAATTGTGGCGCATTTTGCCCTTGACAGTGACTCTTTAATGGATGAGATTAAGTCTAAACAATAAAAAATTTCATTATTTTTTATAGACTACACCTTAAGAATAGAATTTTATTTTATTTTATTGTTCTTTCAGACTAAATCTTGATTATAAGAATTTGTTATTCACATTCAGACATTATTTCCGACACCAAAATAATCAAATCGATATAGTTTATACCATATAGTGCAGGTGCCATACTTTAGATTTACAGGTGTTCACTGAATTTGTGCGTAAGTTTCCAAAATTAACGGAATCGTACAAAATATGCGGACTTCGCTTCGTAGTTACTCAGCGCAGGGTTATAAAGATAGCGAGTATGTGTTAAATCAGAAACAATCTTAAGCGGAATTCTAATTAATGGAATCATAAAAAATGTTCGCTTTGCAACTTGAGACGTGTGGAGAGTAGTGAGTGTGTAGAGAAATCTCTACAACTGTTCTCTCTATGCAATTTTCGTAGTGCTAAATTGTGATAGCTTCAACGAGGGGAATAAAATTGACAATTAAGCTGCGTATGCTGGTCACTCAAGTGGCACAAACACAAACACACGTTCACGTCGTATATAGTTTTAAATATATATATGTATCTCTATATATGTAGGTTAGTTCATTTTATTAACCCGCATTAAGTAAGTCGCGCTTTGCGTTGTAAAACTGTTTGTCACAGTCATCGTCGCATTTAACGACCGCAACACAATTTGCTGGTGTCTGTTGCTGCCGTGAAGCTGTTGAGAATTTTTAACGCTTACTACCCTAGCAATTCCCAAACGGTTCTGGTGGCGCACGCAACAGCTGCGCATTGGCCACCGACTGCAATTTGTGCCAAAACATAATGAGTAAGGAAAACCAATATTGCCTTGCTAATCGCTTGGCAGCTTGGCTTCTAGGCAGAGGAGCTTAACGCGCGAGCGTTCGCTCCTTGAAGCTCAATTTTTGTGAGGGTACAGGTCGTCCCCAAGTTGCATGCCCCTCGCACTGGCGGCGGCGGACCGGCGCCTACTTTGTGTCCGGGCTGCTGTTGCTGATGTTTTGTGGGGCATGTTTGGGTGAAGCGATCTGCCCGCCTGATGGATGCATGCGTATAACCTACAGAAAAAGTAGAGACTTTCTTTTTGTGCTTGCCGAGATGTGGAAAAAGTGTGGCAAGAGAGACAAACTGACAACGACCCTAAAATTCCAATTTCACTTTGTGCGAAAATTGCATAAGCCAACAAAAAAAAAATAAAAACAAATTTAAGGCGACGACACCAGAGAGAGAGCTTTTTCTCTCTTTCTCGCTCTTTCACCTGTGTGGAGAGTTGGCTGTAAACCTGATTTTGCAATGAACTGGACTCTACACAAATTATGCAAGCCAACACAAAATGCAAACTGTAAACAAATGGAGAGAAAGAGCAATATACGAAACGAGGCGAAATCAAATGTTGATTATTATTATTGTTGGACTTGATTTATGCACTCCCAAATACACACACACACACAAACACTCTGTCTCTGTTTATGGCCGCTTTGCACTTTTATCGTGTTGCCTTTGGGCCAGAAATTCGCAACATTGTCTCGACGTTGACGCGTTTGAGTTTGTATTTTTGTGTTTCTCTCTCTCTTATTAAATTTGGCCAACATATTTTTGGCATTACAACATTTTTGCGGTTTCCCAGTTTTAGTTACAGTCAATTTAATTTTTGTGTTTTTGTTTTTGCATTTATAATTACTTAATTATTATACAGTCAATCATTCACTTTAGCTGCCCTATTGACCAGTTTTCCATACTTTTTGTAGCTTGTGAAATCTACTCAAAGTTCAAGTTTGCAACAATTAATAATAGGAAAGTTAGGGAAAAAAGAAGAATCAAAATAATAATTAATCATCAAGCACTTCAAATTAAGCCTCTCGACTTTAGTAAAGCAAATCCAATCCAAATTGCTAATCTCGAGTTAATTATGAGAATACTTAAGATTGCCAGACGCCAGGTGTCGCTTTAAGATTAGCAATACATTAAAAAATTCCTTATCAGCAAGAGATTGCAAACCGTCTTATCAATAGCGTGTTTTTTGTACTTCCGATGAAGCAAAAAACCAGAATGCAAATGTAATAACGTTGTTAAATCGATTGATTGGCTTGTCCTTGCGCTTCCCACATGACAGAAAGCTGAGCTTTTGCTGTGACATTTCCGAGTCAAAAATATGTGCCGCATTTTGCGCATTTTGTTAATGTTTAAAGGTCGAAACGAGTGAGGGAGCATGACAGAGATAGAGCGATAAAAATCGATTGAAACGGGTTGAGAAGTTGACAAAAATAAATAACAAACGGTGAACACTAAGCAAGAAGATGAAATCGTCTCGTGACGAAAGTAAAAGTGGCGTGATTGTCGATCGTACACAGATGCTGTAAAACTACGAGAGAGTCAACTTAAGACGCGCTCTCTATTAACGCAACATAGAAAGAGAGCGAGAGAGACGGAGAGAGCGAAAGAGTGTGGAATGAAGTTACGTGTTAACAGGTAAACAGAATCAGCATTTCTTCTTTGATTGCATTCCATTCTCTTGTTGTTTTCGGCTCGTGGTCAATATTTGAATGACACACTTTACAACAGATAGCGCTCACCTCTCCGTCTCTCTCATTCTATCTGTCTCTCTTTCGCTCGCCCTACGAGTTGTCAACGCTAACGGTAAATTTCAAAGTCAAGTGAGTTTCACTTTTATTCCACCAAATATTTCAATGCTCTCGTGCATTTCGTTGTTGTCTTTTCTGTATACTACTACATACGATTAAATTAAAAAAAAAGATGTAAAAGTCTTATTGTTGCTGCTGCTGCTGTTGACGCTTGTAATTGCAAGTGCTTTGTGCTAATTATTGCAACAAAACACGCCCATTCAACACGTCATGGCAGCGTCGACGCTCAATTATTTTTATGTAATTTTTCCCAACAGAAGATGAACTCCACACTTGAACATTAAGCAGCAACTACACAATTACTAAATACCCTGTAAATTAATGCTTGTAAACTGGGTATATTAAGTTGATGGTGCTATAGAGAAGATAAAAAACTCGAATGCAAGTGAATAATATATTGTTCAAAAAAAGCAAAGGTTCGGACAGCTCTTCTATGCAAATGTGTACGAATTAATGGAATATACAATCTTTATTGTCAATATACTATAAACGGAAAGGAAATAGTTTTAAAGGAATAGTTTAAAAAAGGTTTTATTAAGTTTATTTGATTTCTTTTTCATGTTTTTTTCTGGGAGAGTACGTTTAATCTTAAAAACAAATGCATCAAGCTAATATCATTGAAATAACATTATTTATCAACATTTTTGGTCAGTAAGACACATTACGTATCATTATCATTAAGAACTATATATAAATCAAAAAGAAACAACAAACAATTTTCCTACAAGGTGTCTTAAGCTCGAGCATACTCATCTTACGCGTCTTTCGCAACTTTAAAGACTCATGGGCTCGAGGGAGATTTACTGGATTGCGTGCTGAGCCCACATTAAAGGACTTTTTGCACCGTTGAGTGAGCAATGAGAGACAGAGTAGACTGAGAGAGAGGCAAGGGGCAAAAGGCTGGGCTTTATTATGAAGCAGGCGGGCTCATGTAACTCTCAATATGTAATTTCCCCATACACTCTTTCGTTAACATTTGTTTCGCATTTTATGTGAGCTGGCGCAAAAAATAAATCAATTTTTTGTCTACAGTGTGAGTAATGCCGGCAGTTAGCTAACAAAAGCGAGGTGTTGTGATGTTTACAAATGCGAATTAACTGTGCAAAAATCAAGGAAATTCTTCAAGTTCTCATTAAAACCGATTTTATTTTTTAATTTAATTTTAATTAAGAACAAAATGCAGTGATTTATGAATATTAATGTGAATTAAGTAGAAACGATTGTGCGTTTCAAGGAATTTCCCCTATATGGTTGCACACTTGCCAACTTGAACGATATTTTGTTTCACACAGCGTCACGCCATATTTTTTGTCTGCCGCCCACACTTACAGTTATGCTGTCACACACACACACACACATACAGAGAGACAAATGCACACGTACACGAAACACGCGCCGAGGCCGAAACAAACACTGGGCTACAAAATATTTGCACATCTCTCAACGAGCTAGAGAGAGCGAGCGAGCGAATGAGATTTGTTATTTTACCTCTTATGGCAATTACAATGTTTGCTTTTGTTCATGTTTTTAGCAGCTGAGGCCAATTAGGCGTCGTTGCCCTGTGCGACAGTGTAGAAACGTGCAGTAATGTTCTCTTTCGGCCTCTCTCTCTCTCTTTTCATGCATGTAATTGAATGTCCTGCGAGTTGCTCCTCTCTATCTGCCCAAACCCCCTCTCTGGCTAAGGGACACACCCACTTTTTGCATGTTGTGCTCTTGTTGCTGTCACAGTGGTCTCATTTATTATGAAACAGCTGGAAATGCCTTTGGCTTGTGTGTGTCGTATTTAAATGACTTTGAATTGACTCTTCAAAGGGAAAATTCTATAGTGAACTTGTACTTATTATACATTATATTTTTTCAATAAATAACATTCAGTTAACTCATAATTAAAATTATACGTGCTGACTTCAGTGAAGGTTAAACCAAGTATGCGGGATCAAACAATTGGCAAAATATAAAAATTTGCAAGACCGGTTAAATTGTTGAAATGCGTCAAATAATCTGCTTATAAACAGTATTCAAAACAGTAGAGAATTTTGTTAAGCAAATTTATTGCAATTTCCCCCGCTGCATTATCATTGATAAACATAAATATTTGCACACGTACATCGTATAGGTAACATTTGACTGAAGAGAACCGAGAACCGGCGATCGAATTATCGTTTACCCCACCATTTGAGTGAATCATGGCAAATGATATCATAAACAATTACGACAACAACTCACAGTGGTATTTATGTATTTAATTTATTTTGTTGTAGTTGTTTCCAGGGCCCCACATACAGTACAAGTATAACGACTACTCGTTGAATTTCATTTTGAGTCTGATAAGAAAGAATGCTCCACACCACATGTTGACGACTCGCACATGGTTTCATTTTTTTTCGTTTTTGTACTGGCTGATAACAGTCGCTTAGCGGCATAGAAAAATCACAACAAATAGCCCGCTAACATATTCAAGGGCAACAAGGAATCTTTCAGGGGTTAAAAGTTCAAAATTTGTTTTTCGCAACGTGATAAAAATCAACAAACACAACTGCAAGATGATCTCAGTTTTGGTGACGTGCGTAATTAAAAGTGCATCCCATCGACAACTGGACTCTGTCCGTTTCGTCGTGTTTTTCCCTTAGAGAGTTACCTTTAAATTCACACCTTACTGTACCCAAGTCCACGTCCCCGTGTGGGTAAATATTGAAACAACATTCAAAGTGTAAAACAACCAACAGCAAATGCCACTATTTGTTTTGGTTTTTGTTGAATGTTTTTTTTTTTTGGAAAGCCACAGAATTAGGCGTATAGCCAAGCCCCTCTAGTATATAAAACAAAACCATCAAAAAGGAGCGTAGGTTGTCTCAAGTGTGGGTTTAATATGTATTATTATATAATGCGCTTCATCGATGTGTGTCAACACAATCAATTCGGTTGGATGACAACTGATGATGAGCAGCAGCGCGTTTTAACAACGTTACGTTATGAAACAGGCTAGAAGACAAGCAATTTGTGATAAGAAACCCAATTTCACGAGGCCCCCACTGGAATTTCGTGTTAACTGTGGCACTACAATGTCGGGAATACTTCAAATAACTGAAATTCCCAAAGTGCGCTATATACTACGTAGGAAATTCTTTAATTATTTGTATATAGAGAAAGTTTTTTGGTAACTGATTAAAATATTTGTATAATAAAGTTTTATTCTCTGTACTTTTTGCATTGAAATGTTTCCATTGATTACTTTATAAAATGAATATTTCCTGCTTCAATGAAGACAAATCTAGTGTTTACCAATTTTTCAAATAATTAAGCGATATATTTAAAGGCAAGTTTAGTTTTTAATTAAAAACTCAACTGTAGCCACAAAAAAATAATGAAACTTTTCTTGTTTTAATATATTTCATTATTTATGCACAAAATTCTAAATTATTGCTCTCACTGTAAATTCAATTATAAATGGAAACCTACTTTTCCATTTCTGATTAAATTTAAGTTAATGAATGTAAATTATTAATATCAAAGTATTGTGTGAATCCCCACAATAAATCAAGTTCATTATAAAAGGAAAGTAAAACGATAATAACCCATCAACTTTTTTAAAAACATTTTTTTTTTATTACACAAAAGTTCTCTCAATAAATCGATTGAAGTCTTAATTCAAAGATATGAAATACTTTGGATACTTTGGACAGCCTGGCACGATGTCGACAATAAACAACAATATGTGTAGGTACAACATTTAGACGTCATACATGTATCCTATAGAGTGAAATCATAGTTAGATGCCATGTCACGCGCCAATTGAATTTGGCGTTGGCGACAATTAGAAATACTTGTATTATATAATCGCCCATCACATTTGCAATCCAGACAGCTGACAGTTGCACTGACAGACCCCAACAACAATAACAACAACAACAACAGTCGCAACAATAAACAAAGAAAAATTGCAACAATTTTGTGGTAATTCGACATGCAATTTTTTTTTTTGGGTTAGTGCAATAAACAGTCAAGAAAAATGAATGTGCATGGACCTTGACTTCGGTAGTAATTTGACCCCAACTGAGCACGGAAATGTCTTGTGATTGCCTATAATTTTCACTCATTAAGACGTGGAAATTGTAATGAGCGAGGGAGTAACGGCACCTGAAGATTAACGATTAAACCACTTAGTATTGCTATTGAAAAAAACAAAAACAAGCAACAATCAACAATATAATTAGATTCAAAACGAACAATCGACAGCTGCACGAGATTCCATTTAAAAAAACAATAAGACATTACTTATTACTTACATTTGATATTAGAGAGATACGACACATTGTATATATCTTAGTTCTACCTCTGCCTCTATATCTATATCTATATCCAAGTCCAAAGTTCTATTCTGTTTCTCTGTCTTACTCATTGCTTTGCTGTGTTTCCGATTGGGTGAAGTCAGCAGGTAAACATGGTCTGTACAATTTTATTTTGGGGGTTTTATAATAAGGGGGAGCTGGTGTAGGTGTTTACTCGTAAATATGGTCAAAGCTGCCAAAAACCAAAAAAGATTGTTAGACGCGTGCAAAGTTCAACGCACAACACGAGTATTATCTAAATCAAGATAAAATGAAAGGTTTTTTTCTTTCGGAAATGGAGCTTAGTTTTGAGTAGTGTTCTTACAGTAAAAAAATTTACCGGGAAGTCTATATCTCCCGAAAGCTGTTCAAGTGCGAAAAAAAAACGTTTTATCGCCAGACAGTGTCGATCTGTTATTTTTACTTGTTTTATATCAAATTCATTCACGACAATTTAATATTATTTATGGATTTTAGATTCAGGTTTTCTTTTCTTTAGAAAATTGAGCTTAGTTAATAAAATCATATATCTACTGAAAGCTGTTGAAGTGCGAACAAACAAAACTTTTTCGTAAGAAATTGATTCGATACTTTTACTTGTTTTATATTAGCTTTTTTTAAGTTAACTTTATGTTCTTTATATCATTATTTAATTTGTCATATTTCTGGCTCTATAGTAATACGACTTTGCAAAAATTCACACATCTACTACATCTTATAGAGCACCTTCTCTGTGCCAAGTTTGAACAAGCTGACTGTAAAACTGTGCAATTAGCTGGCTTAGAAACAAGCGGTCAGACAGACAGACAGACAATCTTAGATTATGCCGGCAGGAGACTGAAAAAATAATCAATATGCTGTCATCTCGCTTGCGTAAGGAGATTACGAACAAGCCTCCTTAAAAGACAAGAGAAAGACAGAAAGAGAGAGAGAGAGGATACACTTCAAACTGAGAGGTGGCAACAAAATCCAAGTCAAAACCCATACAACAAATGCATTCAACGGGTTCAAGGTCTGTTTTTATTTTGCTACTCGACCCAATGTCACAAGCAGTCGAATTTCAACAAAAGATACACAACTACAAATGCAGCTGGCTACACACACAAATGCAAATACATTAATGTATGTAGATGGAAAGTGAGCGTGCACAGAAATTATGCAATCAATGCAAATTTCAAGTTCTCCAAAATAAACACATGTTTTCTTGTGACATATGTAGATAGTGCATATATGTATATACAAATATGTTTTTATATAGAGTACTCACCTCGGCCGATTTTGCATAAAATGCTGACCACCGAATATGACAAGCATGTAAATGCCGCAATAGTAAAAGACCCAAGTCCAATTCTCCAGCATCCATTTGCGTGTGCGCTGATGTATGAAATCATTTTCGAAATCAAAGATATACGAATAGTTGGGCGTCACACTGATGTCCATGTTGATCATTGTGCAGCCTGTTTATTTATTTTCTAAGCGTAGCGTAGGGATGAGCCTTAAAAACCTTTTGTTGCTGGGGCGTCTGATAATGCTATAATGGGAAATCATAAATTATTATTCGATTGTCATTAAATGTTGTGCGTTATCAGAGGTTATAAACATAAAAATCCACATATTATTTGTCGCAAACATAAAAATTAATCTTTTGCCCTATTTCAATCTGTCGCCTCAAAAAAATAACAACAAAAAGCGCGCGTTTTCAGTGTGACCTTGCCCGATGCGCACAGCCGCCCACAGATGTGTCCATTGATTTTATATGCAAACACACACATACAGTCACACACACTTTCGAGTGAGAGCGCCTGAGAGCGAGCTTATGCTGACTCTCTCTCCCTTGCGCTCACAAATGCAACTCATTCATGAATGGCGCCTTCTTCCGCATTTCACACCTTCCACCAAAACGCAGCTTCGCAGGCTCGTGCCTTCCCCCTCGTTCCAATATTATATGCACTTGTCGTACAAGTGCTAAATAGTGTGTAAGAGAGAATATATGGAAGCTAAGGCGCGCGCCAGTCTGGCGGCCGCTTCTGGCTCATTCATTCATTCCCTCAATCGTTCAGGCAAGTCTCGTGCGGCCAAAGCTTAGAGAATGCGAAAATACAAAAAAATACCAACAACTGCAAGAAGGCGGTTGTCAGGTGCCGGTGGATGCGGCGGGTGGTGGTTGCTAATAATGCAAACAGCAACAACAACAACAGCAGCAAAGACAACAAACTTTAGCATATATAATACATACATTCATATGTATATATGCATGTGTTGTACATATTTGAATGCCTAATTGCATGCCAGACACGCGACAATTTGGCTACGCACACGAAAACAGTATTACTCTCTTTAACACACATGCATGCACTCACTCACTCGCTTACACACACACTCACGGCACTCTCCAACTGGCACACACACACGCACACAACTGCACTCAGGTAATTTCATTTCATTTCATTTGGCTGCCGCTGTTTAAGCTTAGCTTTTTGAGTATCATATCCGGTTTTTTTATATTTTCGCGGCCCAGCGCGCTTTCAAAATTTCTAGTGAAATTTTTGCTGTTACCGATGAACCGAAAAGGTTTTTTTTTGTATTTTATGCACACGCATACACAGTTTTATATCAATGTGTGTGCATACGTATATGTATGTATTTGTTTTATGTTGTCACACCACCAAAAATGCCGACTGCTCTGCCCAGGCAAAAAAACACGCGTTTTGCTTCACACGCACACACAAACACGGTCACACACACGCATCTTCGGGCTTTCATCTTCATTCCTGGCCACTTCTCTCATTTTATGCTGAGCGCGCCGACGTAATCGATAAAGTACACAAATACGATAAAAATACATGTGGCAAAAAAAAAAAAAACGCAAAGTTTCCTGGTCTCGTCGCCGCTGCCACCGTCGCCAACCACCAACAAAAACAGCAGCCAGCGGCAGCAGCATCAGAAAGTCAGCCACGAATTGAACAAAAACAACTCACCGACACGACGACGACGAACACTCTCTAATTTATTCGACAAATAACGCACAGTTAATATATGTTTAATATATTGGCTAAATGCTTTTTCTTTAACTGATGTACATTTACTTTTTGTTGTTGTTGCTTTTTTTTGTTGTAATATGCTCTGCCCAGCGACTTAACGCACGCGCTACGATTTCGATTGATTTGGACGTTTCGGGTTTTTTCTTCTCCGCAATGACAACTCTCTCTTTGAGCAGCCGGCGAACCACTGAGCGCACCTGTCTCGCTGCGCTGTGTATTTAAGTTTTTATTTAAACAAATTAGAAAAAGCAGCGAGCACCAATACCGACGCACGCCCAACTCGTTCGGTGGTTATGTTGCTTCTGTTAAGCGTTAACATTGTTTTTGTTTTAACATTTCGTTTGATTTTGCAAATGTTAATCATATTCGATATGTCTATCGATATGCGCCCAACAGCTGCACGACTGCTATCGATGAAAATAGTGTGACCAGCAAAAGCGGTTGCTTTGCGATGCAGATAGGCAGCCCTCGTCAAACAGCTGTTTTCATCTTGGCGCGCATATTTATGAGCGTTATAAATTTGAATTGTTGGAGTAAAGTAGTTTAAGCTATCTGGTTTTAAATATTTTTTATTACACAAATTACATACAGTAAACATAATTTTTTGTATGAACCTAGCTACTTAATTGTTTAATATTACACCACAATTAATTGTTTTGTCTGCATTTTCATAATAATTGTCGCATTATTGTATTGAATACATTCATAATAATAAATTCAGCTAAAACTAAGTGTTTGTGTGTGTGGGGGTATTTCTTATTTTTTTACTAACTAAACCCTGGCGGCTGCTAAAACATTTTACAAAAGACTCCCCCGATATTCGCCCATTGGCATTAACATTTAAAATCCCGTTGCCTTCAATCAGAAGTGTATAGCACCTGCCACTCAGTGCAAATTAAAATGCAAAACAAAAAAAAAAGAAAAATATTCCAAAAATAATTCCAATGTCCGTTTACATATTCATTTCAGATGCAAAAAAATCATCATTGAGCTCGCTATTTTTTGTGCCTCATTGTTTGTGTGTGTGTGTGTGCGTGTAAGCCCCGCAGCTGCTGCTGCCCCCAGGGCTGCACACTCATACATGTGTATGTTGACTCCTGCTTTGATTATCAATTTTCATAAAAATGGTTTTTAACTCTTTTTGTTGTTGTTTCTTTTTTTTTCGTTGGGGTTCTTTTTTGGGAAGCATCCAGCGTTGGTAGCCACGTCAACCGTCAGCACAGCCAATTAAGCAAATTAAACAGATTGTTATCCTGTCCAGACAGGCGGGCATTTTGTGGGTCTCACAACAGGTCGGAACAATGTGTGTTCAGCCGGGCGAAGCTTAATTCAATCAACGTCACATAATTACTTAATTAATTAGATGCGCCTAACGGTCACACATTCAAATCGGCCATCATTTTCCGAAAGTCATTCAGCGAGCCGTACATCTCAAAGTCACCGCCGCCATTTCCATATGCCGCCTGCGCTTGAGCCCTGGCATGTGCGGGGCGTGGCAACGTCAACGGGATGGGCAGCAACTCTGGCATCACCGAATGATGCGTTATCAGTGCTCGCAACGAGCTGAACTCCTTTGTAAATCCCTGCAACACATAAAAAGAGTTTTCATTGAGTGCATTACAACTGATAAGCAGATTAAACAGAGTGTACACTTATGTATATATAATAATTTAATTTGCTTAAGCATTAAGGTAACAGTTTACACTTAATTCTAATTGTCATGCAGTTAAAATTGAGTTTACACTGCAGCCGTACGGCAAACCTTATTTACATTTGTTTAGCAAAAGCATGAATTAGCTTATTGATAAGTAACTAATGCTTAGTATACACTGCAATCGTAGTCAAAGCCGTAAGGTAGGCCTTAAGGTTGAACACTTAGATTACAATGTAAATTATTAAGTCGTAGCCTTACCTTAATCTTGTAACCACGCGGTGTGCGCAGTATCAAATAGTGTGCAACTCGTGGCGATGGCGGCGGCACACGTAACGACAGCGCAAAGCATCCTGGCTTTGTGCTGCTCTGCCGCACCAGAAATGCACCTGGACTTTGACGTGACAGAACCTCCAGTGAGATCTCTCGTGGTATGCCTGCTTGATACCAGGCGGCGCCCTTCAGCTCCTGCTGCTCTGCCAGGCTGAGGTTGTCTAAACGCAAGGATGAATTATTGGCAAACAGTTTGGGACTTGAGTTGGCTGTTGAAGAAGATGTAAAAGAATTGGAATTTAAGTATATTATTAAGGGTTACGCAATAAAATAGCAATTAACTTAAATCGAAGTTTAATTAGCTTGGACTAACAGAAAACTTGCTAGATTAGTGAAGGTTTCTATTAGGAACTAAAGAAGCATCGATTAGCCGTCCGTTATGTATCGATAAATTAAAACTGAACTAGTAACTTAAACTAGTATCTTCTTAGGTGAATCGATAAGTTATCGGCGAACTACCAAAGCGCTGATTACTTGTCCGTTAATTTAAAGACAACCCTGGGCTTAGCGAAATAATTGCGTAGCCCTGTTTAGCGCGTAGAAAACAAATAAAAGCGCCAAAAACGTTAAGCGAGTGTTAATTTTTGTTTTGTTTTTAAAAGTGAATAATTAAAAGTGTTCAGTGTACAAAAGTGATTCGTATTTATGCAAGTGCACCGTCTACTTACCGCTGCAGGTTTCGCGCAAATATTTCTTGCTGTTCGGCAGCTCGGCGTGCAAACGTTGTGTGGCCGTCTCCAGGGCTGTCAAAGATTGCCGACAGGAGTCTCCAAATTTGCTTGCCACATATTTGTCCGGCTCACAGATTGCTTCGTTCACATAGCCATCGGATATGGTCTGCGATGAGCCCGAATTGAGCGACGACGAACAGGTGTTGTGCACCAAGGGGCGGCTGTCTTCGGTGCCCCGCAGCAATCCAATGCCCATGGTGAGACGTTTAACCTGCAACAAAAGAGATTTTCAGGGGGTAAGCCAATAAAACCATTACCACAATTGCAATTGCACAGAGCAGAGCAGAGAGAGAAAAGTTTTTGACGCAATGCAATAATTGCAGTTTAGTTTATCCTCAACAGTTCTATTTATCCATTATAATCGTTGTTGTTGTTGTTTTGTTGCCTGCCACAAAGCCAGACAACAACAAGGAGGCGCCTCTGCAATCGATGTGTAACATTTTTGGTTACCAATAAAATGTTAACTATGTAGTCGAAGCTTTTCCCTCTTCACAACCATCTGGCTGCCTTGCCACACTTTGGCTTTCGGCTGCGGTAAATTACTTTGAAATGAGTTGAAGCACAAAGTTTTTGGGGCTGCTTTTTGTGAGCCCATTTAAAGCGTTTCCAATTAGCAGACAGTTGCTCAAGTGTTGACTGCTGCCATCTCTCTCTTTCACTCTCTCCCTCTCTTTTGTCTGCTTCTTGCCTTTATAAGTTATTTGCCTAATTTGTTATAATTATGTTGATTTTATGTAGTTGCCGAAGGGAATGAGTGCGATAGAGAAAGAGAAATGCTAAAATGCCTTTTTGATGTGGCTTCCTTCAATAAGGATCCTGTTGCCTATTGAGTTTACCTTGAGTCCTGTATATAGGTGTATTGAATAGAAATCTTCTGTGGCTTCATTCAGCCAAGCTTCATGGTCAATTCAAAAGATTCATGCATCAAGTGTTGTAATTAGTTGGCTATTTATAAACGTAATTTGTACGTCAAACTAATTCCTATGAAGTTTGGATTAACCCAAGGAACTCAATATTTACTCAATTCGAAAGCTTCGGCCCTAAAGCTTAACTTGTATTAATTAACTTGGCTAATAAACTTTGGCATTATGTTTAATTAAATTTGTATATTTAACTTCGATAATTAACAGTTTGCGATTCAAGTTGTGCTATATTATATCAAATAAGTGCTTAAGTGTTGATTAACTTAAGAAAGTTTAAGAAAAACTTTGTGTAGTATGAACAAATTTCATTAATGAACTTTCAATCAAGCACAATTTTTTTTTAATTTTGAGATTAGGCTTGTTTTAAATTGTAACAAATTTGAGTTTATGTGTTGATTAACTCACGAATATTTTAGGACAACTTTTTTGGAGTGTGAAGAAAAATCATATTAATAAACTTGCAATTCAACACAATTTTATTTGAATTCAAAACTAGGTTTCCTTACAAAAAAAATCTTTAAAAAATATATATTGTTTAGTATGAAGAAGTTTCTTATTATCGAAGGTATTCAAAGTATTAGAAATTGAAAAATATATTTTACATTTTTAATGAATTTTTTTTTTTACATACTATAGAAATTTTCTTATCCATTCTAGTTAAAATTATTTCTTTATCGTAGTAGTAGTACAAAATTAATGAATGACTTTTCACTTAAACGAATTGATATTTTTCAAATTAGTTCAAAGAATAGAATGGAAACTAATTTGTTGACTGAACTTTCTTGAAAAACTACTTTTTTCTCATTGAAATTTTCTCATTATTGCCAAGATTCAAAAGAGTCGAAAGAAATTTAATTTGCACTACTCTCATGTCAATCGGATAGTTTGATGAATTTGTTCATGTCTTTTGCGTCTGCATTTCTTTGATGGCACTGAATGTGCATCTTTTTCCAATTGTAGCTAATTGAATTGGTACTCAGCATAGTTCTCCATCGTTAAGTATGCAATCAGTGCAAAGCAGGCAGCGCAGACACTCAGACAGACGGACAGACAGTCATCCAGTCAACCTAATGCCCCCATTATGCTAATGACATTGGAAAAGGCTTTGGCAAGTTGTAGTCAGGCACTCGTTGTATGCAAAGTCCTTAGTCGGAAGACAATGCGCTCAAGAGTTGGCGGCACTTGTGCTGAGGTGCTGCTCAACAAATCCGGCGTACAACTGCCTAGCAAAAGGCGTAAATATCTCTTCTAAAGTAAAAGCAGAGGCGAAAGCAAAAACAAAAATTCACTATGCATTGCAATGCAGTTGAATGGTAGAAGAATAGACATAAAGACAAGGTAGGCGCATTGGGAACAATGGCACAATTGGGGGCGTGGGCGTGTCTAAGTTGAAAGCATTTGTAAAGTACTTCTCGTTATACTCTGTACATTTGGAAATTGTGGAGGGAGAGTTGTAGAGACTGCAACTGATTACTTATTTGAGAAGATGTAGTAAATTTTAATTGAAATGTGTTTTTAATAAACGAATATACAAAGTAGAATGATGAAAAATTTCTTATTTGAAATGAAAGTCAATTTTAAATGAATTAATTAATTCATGAGGGTTTGTATTAATATTGACGAAATTCGAAGAGTAATTGACTTCTATTTGTATATTATTGACGATAATTCAATGATGAATTGAATGAATATTCACGAAATTCCAAGCAACTTTAGCAACTTTGACAATTTTTTTGACTACGTTTTTCTTCTGATAACTCAATAGCTTTTGATTTAGGTTAGATTAACTGAAGCTTCTATGAATTCAAACTTCTATTCAGTATTTACAAAGCAAGAACTTTTTCAGAATATTTAATTTAAAAAAAAAATGAATTTATTTATTTTTAATTTTATTTTGAAGAATTCTCCCTAAAAGCTCTAGATTTTAAGTCTCTTTAAACTTAGGAATGCAGTTAAGGTCATTATTATTTTCTTTTTGTAATGCCATCTTTATTGACTTTGTATATAGTAAATTATGCCTAGTTCATAATGCATGGTTAGAATTTCTCTTCTATTTTAGTTATTATTTAATTTTTCAACCAATCACATAACAAAAGTACTAACATATATCTTTTTTATTATCTTTGCTTGTTTCTATAAATTCTATTAAACATATTCGCAATTTCGCTTGTTTAAGAGACTTATTCACACTTCGCGAAGTATTTGCTAGTCGATCATTATTTTCCAGTGAGAGCTTAGTTGTTAGCACTGTCATTTGATTTGCTCCTTTTTCGCTATCTCTCCACCTTTTGTCTGTCGCTTTGTTGTTGTTGTTGTTGGCATCAAAACTTTACCCCATTGCCTACAGCAGCTGCTGCAACTGTCAGCTGCTCTCTGTTCTCTGCTCTGCTAGGCCTAAAGATGTCCATGTATGTGTATTTGCATTTGCATTTGTATTTGTCTCTCTCTATGTGTGTGACAACGACAGAGTTGTGTGGGAATTGTTGCTGCGATTTATGTGTCATAAAGTCACTAAGTTAACGGCATTTGGCTGCCATTTGCCTGACATGCTGCCTGAAACTTTTTCATTGCCCGCTCTCTCTCTCTCTCTCTCTCACTCTTTCTCTCTCTCGCACTCTGGCACTTTCATTGGATGGGCAAATGCACTACAAAATGGCGCGTTGCACTTCACAGCTGCACAGTTATTGTTGCTTCAGTTGTTTTTTTTTTGTTTTTGCCGTTGGCGCGTGCCAAAGTGCCGTTAGCTCGTAATTTGCATTTTTGCAAATTAATTTAATGAATGCTTTTGGGTCTTGTTCAGTGGCAAACCCATTTTTCTGTTGTTGTTGTTGTTGGGTTTTAACTGGAGTATCCTGGCAAGTGCTTGCTAAATTCCATTTGATTTTTGAGTGACGGCAATTCCCTTGCAAAAGCTTTTTTGTGCCCTCACATTTAAATTTGCATTCGAATCGAACTTTAAAGTGTGCAGTCGAGGTACTTGGGAGTGTTGAAGCAAGTGCATAAAGTTTACGGATGAATGATGAAGTAGAATCGAAAACTTGAATGCTTGGCAAAGTGTTGAAGCAAGATCGAAAGCAGCAAAGCATAAAGGAAGGAGTTGATGTTGGGGCAAAAAACGTTTACGGAGGAGATGACAAAGCAGAAGAGAAAATTGAGCTTGAAATATTGTTAGAATTTAGAAAATGTACTTTAGAATCAAAGTTTCGTATTCAATTACAAATTGAGTAAAGAAAATCAGGAGTGACAAATAAATACAGATTCTAAATTTGCAAATATTTTTTTACTGTGTACTTTGAAGATGTAGAAAATCTCTAATCACTTTTATTCAATTATAAATTGCGTCATGAAATGCCATACAAATTATGAAGCTAACACATAAGTCGGTTTATGGCATTTTCTTTTGTTATTTATGCCTCTAGAGATGAGAATAGCCTCAATACAAATTACGTTCAATTATGCCAATATTTATCAATATTTTTCCCCATTTTATTCAATTTTCTATCATATTTCTTGTGCGCAGAATGGACAAAAAACTTGTTAAGAAATTGCCAAGTTGTCAATATTAATGATACTTGTGCAAAGTTTTGCTACTTTTCTGCCACTTTTGGGGCGCATTGATTGCATTGAAAGACGCCCAAAAGTATGCAGCATTTTTGCAATTCACTCAGATTACGTCTCAATTCAGGCAGGTTTGTTTGTGTTTGCCTTTGGCTTCGCCTTTTGCGTTGCGTTTGCGTTTGCCAGCTGCAAAAGGCAATCATAAATCTCATAAAATCTCGTATCGATTCGATATCTTGCTCATCAACGTAAGCAGATTTATGCATTGTGCTGGCCAGCAAAAAACACAAATATAAGTAAGCAGTAGAGAGGAGTATGCTCGGTTGTGAAATATCCAGTAATAATTTTTTTTGGGTTGAGAAGAAAGTTGAGAGTGACTTCAGTTTCAGTTTGAGTGATTTTATCTTAAAAAATATTCTTATTCTTTAAATATTATAATTTTTTTTTGATTATACTACATCGTTATTTTTAAGTGAATTCGGGGGGACCAGAAGATATAAAGCCTACTAGATTTTTGTTTAATTAGCAGATATTTAAAATAACGAATAGTAATAAAAAAATAGTATTTATCTCTGACTCTCGACTTTATTTGTACCCAAAAAATAAAATTTCCTATTTAATTTTTAGTCCCAGCCTTTAGATTGCGCTTTATATTATATTTTGAGATCGTCTTATGGGTCGTTGTTTGGGTAGAGAATAAAGATGAGCTTGACTAAAAGTAATGCAATTTGGTGTTTACAAAGGCTTTATTTTTTTTTATTATTTTTCGGTACTTAGAATTCAATTTAGATTTTATTATATTTTATATTATATTATTAATCCAATTTTGTATATTGAACTTAATTTAATGCGAGTTACTTTATTTCCTTCAAGTTTTTACACAATTATTCTTTCCTTTCAGGTTTTTACATTTAAAATTCGACTATTTACATAGTTTTTTTTTGATAATTTTTTCCAAAGATTTATTTAAATTTAAACATTCAACAGTTTTTCTACTACCTTATTATCATCTGTCTGTTATTTTGATTTTTTTTTTGGCTTACACTTGTCTAATTCCTTTCAATCTTTTCGAGTACCAGGTATATAAAGTCCTCGTACAAGAATCGTAATGGCAACAGAATGCAACGCTCAATGGGGTATTATTGAAAAAGCAGAGAGAAAGAAAGAAGAAGAGAGGGAGGGAGGAAAGGGCGAAAAACTGGACTTACCAGAGGTGGTTTATCAACCAAACGACGACAATTATTCATTTCTGTTGGTGAATTGTCCTCCTCAGAGCTGGGCGAGCGTGGCAATTGCTGATGCTCTCCACCATGTCCGTGGCTATGCGTGTGGTGGCTGTGCAGCAGCTGCAGCTGCTCCACGTGATGTCGCGGCTGTGCTCTCGGTTGTGCCGGATGCGAATGCGAATGTGAATGCGAATGCGGATGGTGATGATGATGATGATAATAATGCTGTTGTTGTTGTTGTTGCTGCTGCTGTTGTGTTGTTGTTGCTGGTTCGCTGTGTGGAGAGTCACTTATTGTTGCATACTTTTGGGCGGAGCTTACTGAATGCAACTTACCTGAAGCTTAGCTCTGGCAGCAGTTGAGGCCGCGCTGTGGGCGAGCTAGAAGTTAAAGTTGTTGCTGTTGTTGTGTCGGCTGTCTCAATGAGCGTTGTCTCCACGGTCGCCGGCGATGGAGATGTCGATGTCGAAGTGCTGCCACCCGAGGAGGAGAAGGCAACTGTGCTGTGCTGCGGCTCAAGACGTAGGCGTATATCCTGCATGGCCATTGGGGCTTGCCTTGAGTGTCCTTAGAGCATCTGTCGGGAGTCGAAAGAGTTAAAAGTAGAGTTGTGTAGAGTTGAGAATTGCGTATTAAAAGCCAAGTTTTTCGGGTGCTTGTTAAAAAGTTGTGAAAACCCTTTTGGTCACTTTAAGTTTATGCAAAATGCCTCATGATGATTTCTTGTGGGTAAACATATTTTGCACTTTTTGCGGTCCGTCTTTGCTACTTTACGCCAAACTTTTGCTTTAAGAGCCAAAACCATCTCATGTTGGCTTAAAAGCCAAGCGACGTCTGCAAAACTTTCCAACAACTTTTGACTTATTGAATTTAACTATACAATACGTGAGTGTGTTTGCAAGTGTGTGTGTGTTTGGATGTGTGTGTGTGGCCTTGTGCATAGTTTTTCCAAGTTTTTAATGCAATTTTAAGCCTTTTGCCTATTAGTTGCAAATCGTTTCAAAAGATTTTCAGCATATTAATTTTTGACTTTTGTGCATGCGGCTTTTTTACGCTATCTTTTTTTGGGGAGGACGAACGTAATTGAAAGCGAAGCTCTTGCAAATTGGGTTAAGGTTGTGGCACAGCGCAAAACAAACTTTTCAACCGAATGGACTCTTAACTGGTTGCCTTGGGGGCCAACTTGAGCTTGCCGCATCACTTGTTTTGCTTGCCACCACCTACTGCCATTCACCTACATTGCTGCAGTAGGCAGCAGTAGGCAACAATGCCAAGGCACAAAAGCCTGTCAGTCAGCCGATAACAAAGGAATTGCAACATTCTAAAGAAGACGTGCCTTGCGGTGGGTTAGTAGAACATCCGTGACTTGCAAATACCGAGCAAGAAAATTACAAGACACTCACTCGAGTTATATAAAGTGACTTGAATTTTGTTACGAGAACTTTATTAAGCCTTTTTCAATTACTGCAAAAGTTGATGAGAACATGCCCTCAAATCTTCAATGGATTACAGGGTATTTGGGTAATCAGCACAAGATCAACGAACTGGCGATAAAAGTGTTGCAGTTGAGATTGCTGCTTTAGTTGAGCAAACTGCGATTTAAGCTATGCAAATGTGGCAAATGTGGCTGCTGCTGCAACTGTTCTGCATTTGACAAGTATACGCCATGTTGGCTGGGCTGTGTGCATTAATTTAACAAATGACGACGAGTACAATGAGACACAAATGTGCTGACATTTGGCACTTCATGTAAAAGTTGCTTTTGGATAAGTTGCTTGCTGCCAGAAATGTCAGCAGTGACAACGGAAATATTCCCAGCAACAGAAGCAACAACAACAATTACAACAATGAGCCGGGCAAACTGGCTTATCTGGCATTATAGTAATGCCAACGCTGCTCAGGGCACGCCCAACATGTGTTCATTTAACTTGTCCTACACGAATGCATCAAAATGTATTTTTTTGCTCTACAACAGACAATAAATTGCATCATACAAATAACAACAACAGCAACAATAACAATAACAACAACAAATAATAACAAAGCTAGTTCGCTGCGTGACAAATTTCATAGCATACTTTTCTGCGTCTTTTATTCGTGGAAAACTTTCTACATATTTCTGCATTATTTGCTGTTTTTTTCATGTAGCTGCCTCAAATCAAGTTTAAACTTTAGTTCGATCAATATTTTCGTACTTTTTGTTCAGCAAGAACTTATTTTTATTGCTTTTCGTGCTGTTGTTGCGAAAACACAAAAGTTTTTATCTTTATCGGGAGTTGGCATTGCCTAAAACAGCAACTATTCGAGTAACTGCAGCCTTAATGCATAATACAAATTGCAATTTTTGTAATCTAGTTTGTCTTTTGTTGCTGTTTACTTTTTGCCAACGCAGCAACATTTTTAACAGCTGCTATTTGTTTATTTCTTTCCATTATAGATTTATACATTTCATTACATATTAAAATACTTATACAAATGCTGCTTAAATTGAGTATGAAATAAAGAAAGTTTCTTAAGAAAAAAGGCTCGTTGAATTGGTTAATAAAATCATTTTAAATAGTTTAATGGATCGAAATTTTATACTGCTGATTTTCATAATAATTTAGGTTATTTAATTTACTTAAGCACAAAAAAATATTGTTTATTTTATTGAATAAATTGTAAGTTAGTTGTGGAAAAGATGAAAGGAACTTTCCACGAAATTACGTTTTTTCGTAAGTTTTGGATGACTTTAAGCTTTTTTCCTTTAGAGAATTTTAAAGAATCCAAATGAAGCAGGAAAAGTGTTTACAAGTATGTGCTGTAAGTTCTTTGGTTTATAGGTTTCTAAATGTAATAATAATTAGAGTCCTTATGACTCCTGCAAATTTGATTGATATTCAAAAAATAATTTCATTGGGCAAAAAACGGCTACTGTTCTTGGATCTTAATTTCTTTGGTAGACAATCTGGTATATTTTGCACTTTATGGTATATTTTGAATGTAGTAATAAATCGATTTACAGAATACAGCTTTTCATTGGCACTATTTTGCTTTTGCTTTTGGGGTACAATAGGAAGAAATCTCAAAGTCAAGCACACTGTGGCTTTCCTACTTCTTCGCTCTACTTTTATTTTTAAAAAATAAAATGTTAAAGAAAATTTGGATGCAATCAAATTTCTTGTGTAATTTTCAGAGACTCCACTTAAAGCGCTTTAATTCTTTTTGTTTTTGCACTACCTTTATCGTCACATTTGCAGCAATTGAAATTTACCTTTATACGCTGTATTTTCGTCTGTCTGTCCCTTTGTTTTAGCTGTTGTACTTCTCATTCCCCCTCGCCAGAAAAACCAAAAGTACTTTGCCAGACAGTGTACATTTGACTGCTTCCTGCAAGTGCTCTGCTAGTGCGATATTCTCCTCACTATAAGTTCTTATATTGCGTGCGACAAAAACACACAGCGAGAGACATTTGCTTGTTAGTTTATTGAAATTGATATTACGAGTATGTTGGAGCTGCTGTCAAGCTAACTTCATCTAACGATGGCAATGCCAATGCCATGTGTGTTTTGTCCGTCTGTCTGGGTGTCTGTTTGTCTGTTGCTCCTTCTTTTGTGGGCACTTTTATATCTATTTTCATATAGAGATTTTTGTTACGAAATTCGTTGTTAAATCGCTTGGAAATATTTCGTGTGTCTTGATTGCCTCTGAGATTGTTATTGTTTTTATATGTTCATAGAGTTCATATTTTTTTGTTGACTGTGAAATTCAATCGGCAATTGGGACACATGGTGTTCGAGACTTTAAAGCGCTTATATCAATCACAGTCAGTCTTTGAACTTCGTCGCCTGGGTGGTCAAACTCTGTAATAAAATACCAAAAGGGACTTAACAACAACTGTGTGATAACTAACAGTGCACAGAGTCGACAAGCCTAGTTGGATTCGGGATCAAGTCGCTGTCTTTGTTACGTGACAATCCCGCTGCACAGTTTTTATACCCGTTACACATAGAGGGGAAGGGTATTATAAGTTTGTGCCTACAGGAAATGTATGTAACGGATAGAAGGAGGCATCTCCGATTCCATAAAGAATATATATTCTTGGTCAGCGTCAACAGCCGAGACGATGTAGCCATGTCCGTCTATCTAACTGTCTGTCTGTATAGATATATTTTGAATGTAATAGAATATCGATATACCAAATATAACCTTCAATAAATTGTAACTTTTTCGGTATTCAGTGCGGGTGTCTCACAGTCGAGTCCGCTTGCCTTGGTATGTATTGAATGTATTATTATATTGATATACCAAATATAACCTTTGATATATTTTTATTTTAAATATTTTTACGGCAATATTTTGCCTTTGAGCACGAGTATCTCATAGTCGATTCCGTCTGGCTAGGTATATTTTGAAGAGTACAAATGCCAAATATAACCTTTGGTATATTTCAGTTCAATTTGGTATATTTAATATACCAAATATAACCTTAGGTATATTTTTATATTTTATTTTTTTACGGCACTATTTTGCCTTTGTGTACGAGCATCTCATAGTCGAGTCCGTCTGACTAGGTATGTTTTGAATGTAATAGTATATCCATATGCCAAATATGACCTTCGGTATATTTTTGTATTTTTCGGTATATTTTAAGAATAAATTCCCAGGGTTTTGTTTTTTCTGTCTGTGTATATTTTGAATGTAATAGTATATCGATATACCAACTACAACTTTCGGTATATTTTAGTATTTTAGGTATATTTTGAGAATAATACCGTATAGTTTTGCCTTTATTAAAAATGGGTAGCGAGTATCTTACAGCCGACCACATTCGAGTGCAGCTTTTTTTTCTTGTTTTGCTGCAGTTTCATGTGCCGCCGACATTGGGGCATGCATGTAAGTAGCCGCGCCCCAAACAACGAGGCGGCATGCAACACAAGCCAAACAATGGAGTTGACAACAAGAACTTGAATCGATTTCATTCTTCGGTCATATTAAACTAACTTTAAGTCGAAAGACATGCAAGATTTATGTAGCCTTCAGTATTGGCAATTCAATTATGAATTATGCCAACAATTTCATTTGACATGTTGTTGCGTGATTTAATGCCTCGGAGAGATAGATGCGTTGTCTTGTCATTGTGCCCACCACTAATTAAATACAATTGCAATGTGCTCGATTTGTTGTGCTAATGTTGTGTAATTACGGAATGTGGCGACAACGACAACGATGACAATGACAACGACTTCGACGTCGACGACGGCGGCAACATTCCAAGACGTTACTCATACGTCGCGTGTGTCAATAGAAGAGGCGACCACAGTTTGTAGCAGAAGGCAAGGGCGAGTGCGATTGGGAGTGCGAGTGCAGCATTTGTGGCATGGGGCAAGTTGGCGTCGTGTCCGCGTTTGGCATGCGCAGTGCAACAAAAAACCACAATCGCGTCTTTGTTTTGCCAGCTCCTTGTTGCTGCTGCTGTTGCTGCTGCTGTTGCTGCTGCAATTGTACATTGACACCTCATGGCTGGCTCCTTAGTTGTTTTTTGTTGGTGTTGCGTCCGCATGTTGCACTGGCAATGTACATGAAATTTATGTCGCCTAAAGTGCAACGTTGACAATGTGCGCTTGTAATTTGTTGTTGTAGTTGTTGTTGTCAGCACTTGGCCATGGCTATTTAATGATTGTGTCGTGCAAATGCCAAAGCAATAGCAAACTTGCAACGTGCAACGTGCAGCGTGCAACGCGACTGCTGTCAGCATTCTCAAATTGGTGAAAGAAACGAACGAATGAACAAAATGAAATGAAACGAAAAACAATCGCAAACAATTTTCACGCCCCGCAGCGGAAACTCTCAGCTGTTGCACTTCGATTTCAACAAGTTCAAACGGGGTGGAAAGTTCGTTGGCTGGGGCGAAAGGAGGTTCGTTGAGGGACTCTGACTCTCCATGCAAATGTCACATGCAATCATAAATGCATATCGCGCTGCTTTGAAGGAGAAGGAGTAGAAGAAGCAGGGCCAAAAAGTCAAACACTCCCCAAGGCGCCGAGCGAAACGCATGCGACTGTAATAATTTATACAAATGTCTGCGGCTTTTGACTTGCCACTTGTCACCTTTCCGCCCCATCTTAACGGCGACAGTTCAATAAAAGTTATGCGACAAACGATGTCTGATGACACAGTTTGTGTGGCAAGGAAGGATGTTGCAACTTGCCAGCCAGCCAGCCAGGTGAATGTGAACGTTGCGTAGATTGAAAAACTTTTGCCTCGTTGAAGCTGAAAATGAAATATGTTTGCAGCGTTTCACTTTTTTCCCATCCCTTTCCATTTTTGTTGGTTTTAGGTTTATTTTTTTTTTTGGGTAGGAAACGGATGCCAAATGCAAAGTTGAGCTGGCATTGGTATCGATAAGCACCTTGGAGACAACTGAAACGCTTGAGAAATGCACCACTCCTTAGCTCTTTGTAGCTGTCTCCATCTGTGACACATGATTTGGTTTCTCTCTGCGCGTTGGGATCTTAAGTTACTTTTGCTGTCAACAGTTGACGCGACTCGACAGCCAACAAAACAGACAGCGACAGTTTTCAACTCCGCCAGAGCGCATAACTTATATGAATCCTATATGGTTTATTAAATGCTTTTTCAATCTCACGATTTACACAAATAGTAAATTGAGTTGCTCAAAGTTCAGCAGCATAACTTTTTAGATAACATTGCATTTTAATGGATTGTTTTCTTTATTTGGAAATTTCTTGTTATCGAGTTTAAGAAACTGTAATCTCTGATATAAGTTTTTGGTGTTTTAAATTTCCATAATGATCGTGCTGTCTTTTTGATCAAATCTTTTGGTTTACAATTTGTGAAAAGCATGTAGTATATATCATACGAAAAATTTATTCATATTTTTCATGAAAAGTTTACGAAATAACTACAAGTCTCATTCTTTAAGAAATATACTAAATATGCACGGGTATATTTGTTAAAAAATTCTTAGTACGTATACGTTTATTTTTTAAAATTTGTATTAAATATCCGTACATTTCTTTTTAAAATAACATATCTACTAAATATAATGAAGTTAAGTTCTCGAAAAATCGGTTTCTTTGAAAAATCTACTAAATATTCATTTGTATATTTCTTTAAAAAATTACTTAAAAAAATCTACCGAATATCTATAAGTATATATGCTTAAAATATCTACTACATATATTTTTTTAAATCCACAACAATTAGCAATGTTTTTTTTTTTAATGTCCTAAATACTTACAAGTTTATTTCTTGAAATATCGACTAAATATACTAAAGTTTTTAACTTGAAAAATCTAACAGGTATACTGAAGATTATTTTTTATTTAGTTGATTTTTTATGATTATCAAAAAATTATTCTAAATTTAAATGCTTAAAAATTGATTTAAATAGTCAGAAATAGAGCTCATAAATGAATTGTATTACCTAAGGCACTTTTTATTAGTTATCTCGCCGTAACCTCAACTCAATTAACTCTGAATTTCATTTAAAAATCCGGATTGAAAACGAAATGAAAATCATTATAATTACACGTTGAGGATTTGTGTGGACTTTGAGTAAAATAAATGCCTCCAGTTAATTGCGATTCGAATTAACTTGCGCAGCGAACAGGTAATCTGTCGATACAGTCGGCGGCCAAGCTCAGGGCGCTAATCTTACAAGGCATTGCTTGGGCACGCCACATGCTGCATGCTACATGCCGCATGCCGCCTGCATTCCATTAATTAACAATTAGTGCCATCAAAGGCGCGGCGGCAACAGACAAACAGACGGACAGAAATGTCT
This sequence comes from Drosophila albomicans, assembly GCF_009650485.2. Taxonomy (NCBI): domain Eukaryota; kingdom Metazoa; phylum Arthropoda; class Insecta; order Diptera; family Drosophilidae; genus Drosophila; species Drosophila albomicans. The sequence goes on along the minus strand of NC_047629.2, from coordinate 41,629,330 downwards.
TTGGGTTGGGGATCAAAAGGGGAAATGAAGGGGGATGTAACATTTTGATGTGCGCATCGCTTTCCGGTGCAACAAATGGTGGCAAGGATACCGGTAGCTGCATTTCATCGTATAGTACAATCATCAGTTGATAATGATGCGGCAACGCCTGTTGCCTGCTGAATTTGGTAGCAACAGCGAACAACATTGACCGTTAACAGCACAAAAAGAAAAGGAAAAGGAAAAGAAAAAGACAGGCAGCCAGGGCCAAAGATCATCGTGATCGCGGATGCGGCTGGCGGCTGGCGACTGTGGCAAGAGATCTTTTGAGTGATGTCAAAAGATGACAGCGATGACGATGACGTTGCGGCAACTTGATGACTTGTGTAATAAGTGGAAAAGAATCTTATCTAGAAACAATAACTCGTTGCCTTTCGTTGAACTTGAATTTCAGTTGCATGTTGCATGCAACAACAGCAAGCAACATTGACTTAATGATGGAGTCTCTCTTTCCCTCTCTCTCTATCTCTCTGTCTCTCTAGTAGATCGCTCTTGGCTGCTGCTGGCTGCGGCTGGTTGGTTTGCCTAGCTTAGCTTCGTTGCTTCGTTGACCAACTGCGAATGCTGTGCGCCTGTTAACTTGGCCATGAAACATTCGATGCTCTGGCAAATTTCACAACCGGCATCGGGAAATTGTGAAAGTGAGTTGAAAGACACACACAACACACACACACATACAGAGCCGGCTTGCTACGTGTTTTTCTTGTTTTCTTTTGCACCGCATCTACGCGATCTTGAGCTCAATTCTTTGTGCCATCAACCTCCTGCCTCCTCCTCTTTGAAGTGCTCAGTGTTCAGTGCTCAGTGTCTGGAACTTGTTTTCTCTCCATATTTGTGCGTGGCGTCGGCGTCGGCGTCGGCATCTTAACCGCAAATCCTTTCGGATATGAATTGAATTCATATATTATTTATGATCTGTTTATTTTTATTGTGCATGCCAGTTGGATAATGTTCATTATCCCGATTATGATTACCACAAGCAACGATGATAATAGTGATTGCAATGATGATGATGATGTTGCTCTTTGCTGCCGCTGGAAATTGTTGTTTGGGCTTAATGTAGCCCGCTCTTCTTCTTCTGTAGCATGGTGAATGTTATGCCTGTCAGAAATGAGAAAACTTCTAATTGGAATTGCTAATCAAGTTGCTGCAATTTCGGGTGATTCAGCCCGAGGAAGTGTTGCGTCCGTGTACTCACAATGCCTGATGGATTGTAAAGCTCTTTGGGGTGAGGTGGAGGTGGAGGAGGAGTGTTGTGTGGTAGGGAGAGTGATGGGGGCCACTGTTATACTTAGTACTCGAAATTGTAGGTAAATAAATTGGATAATGCTTGTGATATGTGCACATAGATAAATGTGGATAGCGCTGGCAATTGTTGTAGCTAACCGAATAGAGATGAGTTTGGGTGAGGGAAAAGCACTCAGAATACAAGATAATTAGATGTAATTGAAAAGATTTTTAAATGAGCTAAAAGAGTGCATTAGTTAAGCGGTAGGGAAATGGTTCTATAGGGAAAGAGATTAGTGAATTTTAAATAGTTTCTAAATCACTTGCAATCAGATAGATTTAAAGCTATGAAATGTTGAGTAAAATAAGCAATTAAGTAAAATGTTTATATATTGTAATTGTAATAGATATAAAAATCCTAGTTCATTGCTTATTTTGGTCAATATTTTATAACTTTAAGTCTATCTGTCGGCAAGTTATTTAAATGCAACTTATAATTAAATTCTATAGGAAGGTAAAACATAAAGTCAGAGCAACTTAATTATTTAGTTTCCTTTAGTTCTGTTGGGATAAGTAAAACTAGAATATATGCATAGATAATAATGATAATATAAAACTATGGCAAATAATGGTAAATAAATTCAGTGAATAATTTAAAAATGTTATACAAATGGAAAAATAAACTAAAGGAATTCTAAGCTGAATATAAACTTTCTATGCTAAAGAAATTGGTATTAAGTTTAGCTGAATATATTTCAGAAATAAATACAGTTTCTTTAACACTGATAATAGACCAAAATAACAATGTGTTAGTTGGGTATCAGCCAATAATATAAATTAAGTTCTCTTCACAGCGTGCTAGAAAAATTGTATTCAATCGAAATAATGAGCTTAAGGAATCCTAAGCAAGGATTTAATACAATTTTTTTGGTTTAAAGAGCTTTTCAATAAGTTTAGCTGTAATAAATACAATTTCATAGACATTTATAAGCTGAGACAAAAAAAAGAGATTTTTAGTTATCAGCCAACATTATCGTTTGAGTTAAACAACGTGTTAGTTGGGTATCAGCGCATATCTATCTCTTGCATAGTTAATCTAAGTGATAGTTGGTAGAACCCACTTTATGCATCCGCACATCAGCATTTTCCATCTGTATGGCACTTCTTAACATTGCCCCGGGGCCAAAAACAATCTGGCAACCTTGCTCTCCATTTACCAGCTTCAGCAACACGTCGGCGTCTGTCCACAGGACAGCAGAACATTGTCCGTCTGGGCAGAACCTAGCTCTATTCTTAGCGGCCAATATCCAGTTCATCCGGACAGACAGAACAGAGAACTGCGAACAACAACAACAACAACAACAACAAGAGTAACCACGACAATAACTATTACTGGAGACGGGGCGGCAGACTGAGGATTGAAGACGGAGGACGACGCCCCACACGACGATTCTCAAAGTAAATCGTTGGCAGAGAGTTTTGTGCCTTGATTGCCCCACCGCGTTGGCTGTCAAGAGAGTCGCGTTCAACCCGCTGAACCTGCTCCAGCTCACTTGCACATGGCCTTAATAGTTTTCCATGGGTGTATATGAGTATGGATGTATGTATGTGAGTGTGTGTGTGTGTATTTCACATACTACTAACAACAAACGGGGACATGGTGCTCTGTTGGTTATTACGATTATTATTGTTGTTGACATGCCGCTCGACTCTGACAGCATACAATTTAGTGGCTCTTTCCGCGTTTCCTCTCTCACTCTCTCTCTATCTGCCATTGTTCCATTCCCACAATGGCAGACAACAACACAGGCGCCTACTTAACCAAGCCAAGTTGTTGCTCGCCTTCCTTCTTCTAAGCAGCATCTAAAGTATGGGTGTCGACCTCTCTCTCTCTTTTACAAGTGGCTGTCATGTCCAGACCGTTCAGACTGTCCCCCCAGTCAAAATTCAAAGCAATTAGACCGCCAAGTGATCGGAATCACATCCCATTCTCATTCCCATCTCACGTCTTCAGATCGCATCTGGGAAACGGAGGCACACACTTCACACAGTTGACGTTTGCCTCTTCAAGTGCTGCTTTTACACTTGTCTCGCGTTCGAGGCAATCGGAAAAGCAGAATACTGAAAACTGCTTTCTAATGGCGCTTCAGTGATTTTTTAAGAGTTGCCGTTGCAGCTGAGAGTCAAGAGTTAAGAGCTTTTGTCCGGTTCAATTTTTTTTCTTATTTTAAATGCATCCAACTTACAAACTCGCATAGCAATTTATGTGTTAAACAATCTTATCCGGTAATCACTAACTGAGAACTGAGTTATTAACTTGCCACATTCCGCACAAATTCTTAAACAGGTGCTGAAAATATCCAACCAACTGTAGCAGCTGTTTCCTTTTAACTAATCTTGATCAAATTATTGGAATTTAAAGCTTGCATTTAATTTGTGAAGCAGCTAAGATTTGTGATATTGTCTTAAAGAATTGTCATGAAATTTTCAGAATATTAAGCTCACATTTAAAGCAATAAATAATGTTTGTCAAGCCTTAGATTTTTTATGAAATTTTAAAATTATTAAATTAACACTTAGTGGATTAAAAAAAGCTTAATTAAAGAATGTTAAAGAAATTATTAGATTATTAAGTTAATCATTTTTGAATTTCTCTAAACTCTCATAATTTCATTAAAATTATACAATATACTACATATATGCTAACAATATACTAACAATATACTAACGATATACTAACAATATTCTAAGTTTTTGCTAGAAATACAGTTAATAAACGCTTATTGACTTTAGCTTGGGATAATAGACAAATTTACTTATAACAATGTTAACTATATACTAACAATATACTAAGTTTATGCTAAAATTACAGTTAAGAATCTCTTACTGACTTTAGCTTCGCATGGTATATTTAAGGCAAGTCTACTTAATAATGGGTTTGTTTTAATAACTTAATAAAGCAGTCTTCATTCACAGACTGAAGCTGAAATAGGGGGCTTTGCTTCCACACAATTACCAGTGATTTTAATCTATAATTAACGATTATTAATATCGGGAATTGCATAGCAAAGAGCTTGGTTATTCTCACAATTAATCAGCTCTTCTTTGCTTAACGGGAAGATCTTTGCATGGAAAGTATCTTTTATATTGTCTTCCTTATTTCCCTTTCAGCAATTGTAAAATCTGTAATAACAACTATTTATTCTCAATCTGTTAGAAATTAACTTTTGATGTTCTCAGTTTGTTCATTTTATAAGAAATTGGTTATTCTTATAATTAAGCAGATATTTCTTTTAATCATTTTTTATCGGGAAAACTCTTTCAAATAAAGGTATTATTTTAAATACTCTTCAATACACCTCCTCTTTCAGCAGAAGCAAAATAATAACAAGTAAGAAAGCTACAGTCGAGTGTGCTTGACTTGAAGATACCAACTACCCATTTAAAAAAAAAAAACAAAAGTGTTAATTTAAAACGTCATTCATTTTTAATTATACCGAATTTATATACCAAAAAATACTAAAAGTATACCGAAAGCAATATTTGGTATAAACAAACATACCATATAGTGCAAAATATACCAGATTGTCAGCCCATACAAAAGTATTTCTTAAATAATTTCTACAATTTGTATGTGATCGTAACCAAATTTTCAGGAATTAAAAAGACTATAATTATTATTGTATATAACGACTCTAGCTTCGATTTTTATCAATTTGCGGGAACGGAAGTGAGCGTGCAAAAACATGTTATCCTAATCCTTAACGGAATATAAACTCTGTTAAGAACTACTTTGTGATATAATTAAATCGGTTATTCTATCAACTAAAAGGTATATGCTATATTAAATAAAAGTATAATAAATGTAAAATAAAAGTATTCTCACATACTTTTATGTTATCATTGATTTAGCATATTAAAATAATTAATCTTAATTTATCAGTTCATTAAAGAATTAATGAAATTGCACAGTAATAACTACTAACTCTTTTCCCTTAACTCTCTTAAAAACTAATGTCTGATGTCCTCATTTTCTTTATTTTACTAGCAACTTTGGCTAAGCTCATTTCTCAAAATTTCTCGCATTTTGGTCAAAGTAATTTATCTGCAAGCATTTATCAAGGTTTTACCAAGCAGCAGGAGCAAAAAAAAAAAAGAAATTAGGTTGCTAAAAATATTTCATTATGAAATTGATGCTGCAGAGAGACAGAACCCGAAAACATTATGAGATGTTGCTATGTGTGTGTGTGAGTGTGTGGGTGTGGTAAGTAAGTGTAAGCGTGTGTGTGTGTGCGTGTGAGAGTGTGGAATGCAATTAAAATGCGCGCTGGGTTGGATAATGCTGCTATATGCTTATATGTGCTTATACTATCTGGCACATGGCGAGCAGTTAGCATGGAAACGATAGATGAAAAAACAAAATCAAAACGGAAGCTGGCACAAAAAAAAGAGAAGAGTTAAAACTGTTTAGCGGCGCTTCCCGCGCGGCTTTAATGATAATGAAGATTATGCCAGCAAAGGACGAGGATGAGGATGGGAATGAGCATGTGTGTGTGTGGATTTATATGGAAGTGAAGCAAATGCGGATGCTGTTGATGTGCTGCTGCTGCTGGTTTGTTGCTCCCATTGTTCTTGTTGTTGTTCGTTCGTTGTATGCATAATGAAATTGTAGCTGAAGCTGAGCTGTGTGCAGCTCTCTCGTGTGTTGTTTTGGCAGTGGCAGCAAAGCTGCTTGCGGCTCCAACTCCCGACTCCAACTCGCAGCTCTGTGTGTGCCACATCTGTCCCTGTCCCTGTCCCTGTACCTGCCACAGTTGCTATGCTGGGCGAGTGCAACTTCAACTTGAAGTGGCTCTTAACGGAAAGAAGAGCGTTTCGCATTGCATGGCTCTCTCTCTTTCTGGTTGCACTGGCATTTTAGCATATTGCGAACCAGTAAAAAATGATGTAAACAAATTTCAAAGAAAACAATTTGGATAATTACATTATTTTGATGAAGAGTTACAGTTGCATGTGCATAAATAAGCTGTCGACGGTCGAGGCTGAAATGCAACGTAATCACTTTGCTCTGTGTGGTCGTATTTTATAATACGGCAACAGATAAATTTCCAAGTTGCGGCATGCCACTTAGCATGCAGGCGCTTAGCTTTGTCTTTACCTCAGAATACCTCAGAATATTTGCAATTTAGGAAATTCATCATATTTCCATAACTTTATTGCACATTTAATTTAATTGTTTTGACCCAAATTTTGATGAGCCACAATTTTGCGCTTTAGCTTCTGGCATTGATTTCTATTCAACCCCCCTCAAAAAAGGTCTTGCCACAAATTAATAACTGCCAAGCTGTGTGCCACAATTGCTGCGGGGCAACAATGTCAGATAGCATTTCCACTTGGCCAAGCTTTTTCCTGGCCAAAAACTTACACCTGCCTCTGCGCCTCAATTCAATTGCAAAAATAGTCGAATTGCTGCCCGACGGCGGCAACCATCCAATGTATTCAATTATTATTATAAGCTGGCTGCGTTGGCTGCTGGCTGCCACGCCCTTTAGCTGCCTGAACGAGCTGGGGGGCATTTTCAAATTGATTTGCCAAATGCGCAGTCGAGCCTAAGCAACAGCAACAGCAGCAGCATCAACACAAATTGCCATCAAACAGCGGCAAGAACAACATTGAGAATGGGCCAAAACAATTTTCCAGCATTTACATAATTTTCTTTTGTTGAGAAAAGCCGTTTCGAAATGTAAACTCTTTTTTCTGTTTTTTCTGTTTTTTTTTGCCTGGGCGGTCAGTCTCGTTACGCTTTTGATTTCTTCCAATGAATATCGTTAGCATTTCATTAAGAGGCGGTAATATTACCTCCGCATAGCTCGAAAAACTTCCTTTGCTTTTTTTCTTTCTCCCGTCTAAATATTTATTTTTCTAAAGCTCATAAACATGTCGTTGCATGAAGTGCTCTCCAGCTGTGTGAGAATTCTGTGGGATTCATCTGCATTATTGTTTTATATATTTGTCTCTCTGCTGCTGCAGCTGGAGCGTATTATTTCTTTTGATTGTCTTTTAATTAAGCGACATGCGCAAAATACAATAAAAATGTTAAGAACCCAAAACTGGTTTTCGCCCCAGTTTTGCGCTCTCCCTACAATTTCATTTCCTTGGGTACAACTATTTCAGTTCCCACTCTATGTCCAACGTTTTTTTTTTTTTACATCTTTTCTACCTGCTTCAGTTTGCTTCGTTTGCTTTATGGCTGTCAAATTTGTGGCTTATCAACGTTCTACTTATCTGCCTTACCTGTCGTACGTCTGTCAACAAGACGAAGACGAAGGCTCTATAATGCACTCTGAATGCAAGGGAAGTTTACCATCTGATTGCTTATCTTATGTGCTCCAAACAAAACGTGCCACAAGCCGCTTAATTGGATTCGACGATACTTGATAATGTTCTGTGGCAGTTGATAATGCAATTGAATTAGTTATAGGAAAAAAGTTATGCCTCATAAAAACTCCAACTTTAGCGCTAATGAAGTTGGGGAACTTAGAAAATAAATATTTTACGTAAATCTAATAACAATCTATTACAAACCCACGCACACACAAATATATTTTGTAATTTATTTTATGGACATTTAAACAAGTTTATTGGCCAGAAACCCAACTCCTCTGTGAGTCCACGCAAGATTCTCGCCGAGTTTCCCATGGACTGACTTCACATACGAATTGTGACATGACTTCCTTTTGGAATACAACTATCGAGTCACGCTGTTGACATAACTTCAGCTCATTTCTGTGACACGACAACTTTACAACTTGTTGTTGTTGTGGTTGCTGTTGTTGTACCTTGCAGTCATTTGCCTTAATTCGTCTGTCCAAATTGCTATTTATATGCATCGCCCTCGCTTTTAATTTGTGCTGCAAATCACGAGTCTCCCCACAGCTATAACCCAGACTCGATTCTCTCTCTCTCTCTCTCTGTCTCTGTTGTGCTATTCATATCCTACGTAGAAGACCCAGACTAAAGGCTAAAGTCTGCGGCCAAATCGCCAAACAAAATCAACAGGTGGCGCACATATTTCAACATGAAGTTGCCCAAGCAGGCAAAACCGACCGAAATATCAATAAAAATGCCATTTGTTGCGATTGCTCCATGCCACGAAAACGAACTGAGCACTGCAACCTCCGCCGCCACATAGATAATTTTCATGGTTGCAAGTTTAGTTGGTTTTTGCCATACCCTCGCAGCAAGTTTAATAAGTTCTTTACGACGTTGAAACGGCGCCAAGTTCAATCTAAATCCAAGCGATTCCGGCAAGATTCTTCAATTAAATCCATATAAAATATTACTTTAATCATAGTTAATTAAATTGTTGGGGAAAGCGATTTGCTGCGAGTATTTATTTTATTGATCAACTTAAAAATGATTCCAAAGAAATGTTCTTTAATCGGAGAAATAATAAAGGAACACGGTTAAAGTTAAGTGAAGAGCTAATAAAAGATAATAAATAAAGCTAAAAAAAATTAAATTAAATTATTCTTTAATTATTTTTTAATATTATTAGAACTGTCTTTATAACACATAAAATAAATTTACATTGAACTAATGCAATAAGAAATCAAATGGAAATATTAGAAAATACTATGAAATCCCTTAAAATTATGTGCATCGAAATTCTAAAAATGTGTGTTTGGAATATTTTCTAAATATCCAAATTAATATTTTTTAGGAGCATTTTAATGCTTTATAATTGGAAATATGAAATGTAATACACTTTTATTGCAATTTGATGACTTTAAAATTTACAAATATTTGTCAAAGTGCCAAAAAATTTTATTTTTTACTTTAAATTAAACTCATTTTTGTTTGAGAGAAAACTGAAATATTTAAAAAATATTTTATATAATCTGTAAATTGAAAATTTTAAAATTTAGATATTTTTTCAAATTTATTTATTTCATTAGTTAACTTGAATCAAAATTATATAAATGGTAAAAATGGTTGAGTTTTTAGCAAATTTGAAAATTTTTAATTAAATATTAAAATAAATTATTAATTCATTTTATATTTCAAAATTTTATTAATTATTTTTTTAATGTTTCACAATAATGAAAATATAATATATTATTTATTTATACATATAACATATCATATATATTTCACAAATTTTAAAATGGCTTTTAAGTAATAAAATAAACTATTTGTTCATGCTATATTTTTAAATTCTATAAAGTTACATTTTTAAATATTTCACAACTATTAAAATGATTATTTAATTATTAAACAAAATTTCATGCCAATCATAAATATTGTTTACTTAGAAAATTAATATTTATTTCTTATATGTACTTGAAAAACTCAGTTTATTATTCCATCTCAAACTTGTTAGCTTGTTTTAAGTGTATGTTTAGCTGCGGTTTAGTGGTAAATTTGATTCGTTCTTGGTGTTTTTTCATTGCTTGCATTGCATTTAATTTATTGGCAACACTTTGGCTCGGCTGCTGCATTTAAACGACAAGTGTTGCAAATAAAAAGGCAAAATTAAAGCGGTGCAAATTAGAGAAAAAAATCGGCAACCAGGCGACGTCAACACCGGAGGGGCCCAAAGTGCCAGCAGCCGGACTAAAAACTTGTTTGCAGCTAAAAAACTATTAAAAAAAAGAGTGCTGCGATTGCAGGCCACGCTTTGTTGTCGTTGTCGTTGCTGTTGTTGTTGAAGCAAGTGGCTTTTGGTACGGTCGTCGCTTAATAAAGGCAACAAGGGCGAGAGCGGACGCAGTCTCAGTGGGGTTAGAGCCAACGCCAAAGGCCAAAAGTGTTGGCAACACAAACAAACAAAAAAGCGCTGCTCCTGCTGCTGATGTTGCTGTTGCTGGTTGCTGCCGGTTGCTGTGGCTGCACAACAGCAACATGTGTAGTTGTTGCCGTTCTCTCTGTGTGTGTGTGTGTTTGTAAAAAGCCCAAAATGAAGACATGAGCCAGCAACAACAACGATGACGACCTTCTTTTGTAAACGCGCTACATAATTGCAAGAGCTGAAGCTGTTGCTGCTGCTGTAGCTGTTGCTGTTGCTATAGTTGAAACTGTAGCTGTTGCTGCTGTTGCCAGAGCTAACGAGTTGGGGTGCGGGCTTTGGCAACAAGGCTTGAGAATTGCCTCTTGCCACTGACAGTTGAGAAATTAGAACGGTTTTTGGTTCTTTCAAATCACATGCACGTGCGTCAAGTCAAGTCAACTCTCTGCCTCCTCACTCTGTATAATTGGCGACTGTTCTGCAGGTGTGTGAGCTACGAGTTGCCAAAGGTGTTTGCCTGTTGTTGTCTAAGGTCGGCAATCAGTTGGCCCAGTCAATCATAAAACCCTGTCAAAGTTGTGCTTAATTAAGGCTACACAATTGCTGTTGAATAATGTTCCCCTATTTCAACCGTTGTTCTTACCTCTTGTTATACCCGCTATCCATGAGATAAAATAGCATTATATTATTCATGAATCCTGATCAGCGTCAACAACTGATATGATATGGCCATGTCCGTCTGTCAGTCTGTAGAAGTTATTTAGAAAATACTTTTGTATGGAAAAAACGCCAACTGCAATTGGGTTTTTTTTTTTATTTGACTGAAAATCTGGTATGTTTTGTATTCTATGATATATTTTTTGAATTATGGTATATACCAAATGTAGCATATGGTATATTTTAAAGTTTTGTCAGCATATTAGCTGATTTGGGTGACAATCTGGAATATTTTTCTTAACACTATGGTATAGTACAATAGCGATCTACCAAATATATCCTTCGGTATATTTAAGTATTTTTACAGTACGTTGAATCTATACCAGATTTTGTACTCTATGGTGTATTTTGAATGTTTTACAATATCTATATACCAAATATAGCTTTCGGTACACTTAAGTATTTTTGCGGTATATTTTCGGTATATTTTTGGAATATGTTTTTAATTAATGTGGGAAGCAGGTATCTCATAGTTGAGCATACTCGACTGTAGATTTCTTACTTGTTTTTATTTTCACAAATCGTTGTTGTCATGTTTTTGTTTTTTTTATACCAACTGAAGAGTCGCTTGTCTCTTGTCTTGGCTTTTGTTTCTCGGACACTCTGCGTAGGTGGACACTTGGTACATGCAGCACACACACACTGCGTGATTGCCGCTTGTTGTAGCCATTGATTATTGCCTTGCGACGCATATAAATCGCAGTGCTTAAATCTCCAGCTAAACTTGTAAATTAAAAACCTTAATGAGTCTGCACGAATCGCGGCGCATGCTGTGTTTGCTTTTGTGTAATTTATGCGCCTCTTTTGGGGCATTTAAAATGTTTTTTAACTAAATTTGTTGCAGCTGAGACTTGACTTGCGTTGTCTCTTGTGCAATAAGTAGATAATAAGCTGCTGCTGCTGCTCTGTGTGAAATCAAGTTGCATTCCTAAATTTGCTGCCATCGGCAATAGTTGTTGTTGTCGCAGTTGTTGTTGCTGCTGTTGTTGCAGTTGCAATCAATTGCAGCTGCAGCTAGCTGAGAGAGCTACAAGTGGCAGGCTAGCGTGTCAGCTGACACGTTTTTAATTTCCAAGCAATTAGTTTTCTTTGATTTTTTTACTTTATTCTCTGCAATTCCAATCACAGGCCAAACGAAGCTCACATGCGAAGGAGCTAGTCGAAGCAAGCCAAGTTTGTCTGGGGACTCAAGAGGATTGCGATTGTAGGCGGAGGGGGAGCAGCTACCCGCATTGTCGATTACCTTAAAATGATTACTTTTTTGCTAATTAATGCGCTGTGAATTTTCTCACGCTTGCGAAGCCACAACACACACACTCACTGGACATAAAACTTGTTTGCTTCTTTTGCATTCTGGCCAGAGCACAATAAACTGTAACAGCTAAGAGTTCAGTTCTCTCTCTCTGCTTTTTTTTTCTTTCTTTGACTTCCTCAATAACTATATAAGTAATTTGCATAAGTTGTGTATGTCAAGTTGATTAATTTAAATGGCTTGTTAGCTCTGCACACACGCGATTAGATGATCGTGTTTGAATAATTACACCTAATACTTTAATTATACCAACCTTATACTATTGAAGAATTTAGTTTTATGTCTTTCAACTATATCCGCTTTGGCAATCGTCAACAGCAACAGGTTTCCCTCAAATCGTTGTGGTGAATTGGCTCCAAATGTTCATTAATCAAACGTTTCTGTTTTGCTCTTAGCTTTGCGCGCTTTTAGAAATTCCATTTAAAACATATTTTGTAAATATTTTATTTGCACTTTTGGAACACTTGACGCACTGGTGGGGAAAACTTTTTAAATGATTTACACACAAAACCACAACGACTATTCAAATGTATTACGAAATGGACTTGGTCGCAGCTGCACCTATAAGTCTCCTCAAGAGGCAGCTCAGCAATGCACACAAAACAAAGACAACGGAGGAGCAACTTTTTTTTTTGTTTTTTTTTTTGTTGACGACACCGACGATTTATTCACTTGGTTCCACGTTTTTGATTCGAATTCCGACTCCGATTCCGTGCAGCGACGTTCGCTTCCGCTGGCTAAGCGTAAACGACTAAAAACGGCCACATAAATTTCAATAGGCCAGGCAGCAGCCAGGCAGTCAGCCAGCCAGGCAGTCACACAGCCAGCAGCCGCTCAAAAGCCAGCAGACACAGTCAGCAGCTGACGTCGACGCCGCACAGTGGGCTAAGAGTGTTATTTATGGGTTTTAATGTTTGAGATATTTGAATGTGTTGAAAAAAATATTGATAGTATATCAAAATTTGACTTTTTACTTCTTATTGATTATTAAACTGAATAAAATAAATATGTGGCAGATATGTTATAAGAAATGTGTAAACTTTTTCATTTTAATGGTACTTTTTTTAATAATTTAAGTTTTGTATTGAGGAATTTTTTTTAGTTTACTAGATTATTGATTTATGATACTACATCTTTATTTAAAAATATATATTGATTCTAATACTAAATTTCAACAAAAATTGTGTTATTTCTTTCTTAGGAATGAATTGAATAAGATCATAACTTTTTTGGGTGATAAATACTTTTCCATGTGAATAAAGATTTTAATCAACAATTTTTGGTTTTTTGTATGCATGGAATTTGGAACTTAAACTTTAACATTTTTATTTATACTATCTACATATTTTAAAAAAGTTATAAATATTTTGGGTCTTTTCTCTCTAATACTAGAATATAGAATTCTGTTCTTTAGAAAATATCTAAGTTATCCAAAATCATTTATTTTTATATAAAACATTAAACTTCAATAAAAATTAATTTTCTATTTAGGAATTCACGATCTATAGTCATCAAATATGAATGAATATAAAAGAATATCCAAGTTTTTAAAAACATTTATTTCAAAAGTACTATATAAATTTAAATTGTTTATTCTCTTTTATGTTGCCGAATGCGCAAGCCGAAGTCAGCATATTTTGCTGTTTATTTACTTATGCTATCGCTGCTGTGTTTTTTAAGGCCATTATCTCATGATGTTGCTCCACTGTCTTGTCAACAACCAGTTTCCTTCCATTCACATGGATATTGTTTGTGGAACCTAAGTGAAGCCTCACTCACGCTGCTTCACTATGGTCCAGCCGACCACTTTACTTGGCATTAATACATTTTTTAAAAGTTAATATATCATCAAAGTTTTGATCGCATTCTACAAAAAACAGACTGACTATCAATGTTGCATACCAAAAATTTGCATAGATGGCGCCACTTTCGAGAAATCAGCTGTTAAAGTAAGCTGTTCGTCAACAAAAGCACGTGCAGTAGAAAAGTGCATTTTGACATGTAGTTTTCAATATTCAATAATTTCAAATAAAACATTAATCTGATTAAAATTTGTGATGAATTCAAATAATTGGGGTTTGTACTACGTGTTTTGTAATGTGAAATGTCTCAAGTCGTTGTGATGTCTTAGTAGTTATGTGTAAAAGTATGTCTTCAAGCAAGTGCAAATTTTCACTTAAGTATCATTTTCCAGAAGCTGTACAAAGTGTCTTCGACCTCCTTTGAGCTTGAAGCGTATTGTGTGTCGTAGATAAATTAATTCTTGATCAATTGTATATAGTCTCCACCGCCACAAATGACCACAATTTTTGTAATTTGCATTTATAGACCATAACCTCAATTGCAAAAATGCAGAGTTAAAGGTTATATGAAAATTAATGTTGAGAAAAAATGCAAAGTTGATTTTTTTTGTTAAGTATTATGGAACGGCTATAGGTAGTAATTGATATGAGTACGTAAACAGCAATTTTACCTAATAAAAATGGAAAAGATTGGTCAAATCGTACAACAAATTGTATGAAATGTTAGACATCTTAAGTCGGTTTCAATGAGCAAAATATGGCTCTGCTGATATTAGCGATCTTGAATGGGAACTCTATATAGTAAAGCAAATGAAATTAAACATGCCAAGTGGAATTTAAGAGTTGGCGAGAAAATTTTTGGCTACGTAAGGCGACCGCAGAGAATGTATTTAGTTTTGCTGAGCATGATAATCCTGAAAATTATAATAATTTTGATTTTACAGATATATATAGCCTTATAATCAATAAATATATTTTAATTAGAGGTAAACGCTTCACAAAAAATGATTTTCTATTGTGTCTTAGCCTTTTAATAATATGGAGCGTATGTCAAGGAGCAATTTCTTTAAGCCAGCAAAAAACTCTATTTTTTATGATCAGAAGTTAAAATAATGAAAATTTAATGGAATAACACCACAAATCTAGGTCAGAGTTAATACAATTCTTAATTTTTTAAATCATCCGCATATGAAAAAAAAATTTTCTTAAAAAAAAAAATATTTTCTCGTAGGCGTGGACACGCCTACTTTTCCAAATTTATTCTAAGGACCTTCCTTAGTTAAAATAAAAAAACCGCATTTAAAAATCTTATCTAGTTCAGGAGTTATTAATAAATGCCACAAAAAGTGGTCTCCTGGACCATAGTGTGCTTGCTTGTCAAACTCTGTGTATAGTATGTGTGTGTGTGTGTTGTGTGTATGTGTTTATATTTATGTAAGCGTGTTTGTGTGAGAATCCTATAGAGGGGCACGACTACAAGTTTGAGCTTCCAGCATCCACACACACACTGACAGCAGGCAGCCCACGCTTTGTCTACTACGATGCCATTTGGAGGAGAGCTCACCTTATCTCTAATGATAACAAGTCGTTTTATGATAGCCAACGAACGTTAGGAGAGAGTTTCATAAATTTTTAGTGGCACTTCATGGTCTAAGGTAAAGTGCATTTAATTGATAATTGCTGTTGCTTTGCTGAACGTTTATTTGCTGTTTAATTAATTGATGACTTTATGCACCGAGTGTTTCAGGGTAATTAAAGTTGTGACTTGAGGAGTTTTTACGATGACCTAAGATGATGAAAAGGATGTCAATAATGTTTGCTTGGCTTCAGGTGGTTTGTTGCATTCAATTCAATGGATTGTAAATGTATTTCCACTTGCGCGCCAAAAATTAATTAAAAATTCATTAAATATGTTTGTAACTTTGTGTTTACGACCGCCCAAAGTGCTCCCCAATGCCAGCCAGAGAGTCTGCGGATTTTGAAATCAAGTCAAAGACGCAGCACAGCAAATTCTCTCGTAAATACCAAATAGCAATAGCAAAAAGCAACAACAGTGACGGCAGCTAAAACAGCTGCGACAGCAAATCTTTTTCCACTTTTGCACAACTCCAAAGTATTTACAAGCATCGTTCGCAGTCGCATCTAAAAATGTTTGGCATTTGGCAACGCGCACCAATGAATAAATAGCAGGAGGCTGGAAGAGTGAGAGAGGGAGATAGGGAGAGAGCGAGAGATTGGAGCTGTGTGTTGTAGCAAAGAAGGCAGCTAAAATGTTTGGATTTCAAACGAGCTCATTTTTTGCGTGCGTGGCTGCATTTCAAAATGATTTGCAATGCGGTTGGTGGGTGAGGTGGGGAGGTGAAGTTGGTAGGGGGAGGCAGGAAATGCAAGGCGGTTTTACTTAGTTTTAGTTTCCTTTTCCTTGGCACGCCTCCCCCCGCTGTTAGGCAAGCGTAACATGTCGGCGGCGCAGAGACCGCAGACGGCGTGACTTGGATGAGGGATGAGTTATCGAGGCGACCACGCGTGAGTGTGAATGTGAATTTGTGAGTTTTTTAAGAGTTTGAAGTTGAAGAGTTTTCGAATATGTGTGTGTGTGGGTGTTGCACACAAAAGGCAGCTGCAACCATGCCTCATAATTTATGACAAGACGCTAAAGCGTTGACTGATAAGCAACGTCGTCTGAGTTCTGGCGTCCCAAGTTAACACACACATAGAATTTCAAAAAAAGAAAGCAAGCTCAAGTACAATGCAATATTTGAAATCTTTCGCTGCATGCCAACACATGGGCAATTGTTCGTTATTTCCCAGCAGCAACATTATCGACAGCAGCAGCAGCAACATCTTCAACTCAAGCACTTTTACTCTAAGCAACACGAAGTGCAGACACAGAAGCCGAACTTGCTCAGCAAACGAAGCAAAGTCGCTATTGCCACGCGGTTTTGCGTGCCACACGTTGCTCTAGCTGCCACACAGTTGCACAGTGCCGCTGCTTTGGCTGCTGTTACTGGCTGCTCTTATTGCTGACAATCCACGTGCAGTTCACTGCTGTGCGCCGCATCAGTTGGCAGCGTGTTTTTTGTCGCCGCGTCGACGCCAGCAGCAGCAGGGCGACATGGCAACATCGCGTTGCAATGCATTTTACTGGAATGTTGCCATTGGGGGCCAAATGTTGCTCAGCTGTCAAAGCACAGCAAAGAAAAAAAAAGAAAACTAGAAACACAGTTGCAGATTGTAGTAGATGGCGAAAGACTGTGCAAGATTATCTCTGAATGTCTTTTGTTGTTGTTGCTGCTGTTATTGTTGCTGTTGTTAAGCTAAATTGTTTTGAGTCCTGTTTATAAACTCTCGAATGACAGCTGAGCATTAGAAGTTAACTTGCATCGAGTTAAAACTTGCAGTTATTCTTGAAGTTGGTTTGCTTTTGCCTGGCTATTTCGAAGAGATTAACTTGGCACAACATATTTATGTCGCTTGTCAACTGCAATTTTGTGGAGTCAGCTAAAATCATGTCTTAACTTTAAGTTGGTTTCATTGCTAATTCCAGCTTCCAAGCGAATTAAGTTAGAGAGGCTTATTTATATTAGTTTCACTGTTTATTTAAAAAGTTAAGTGCTCGCCAAACACAATTTCTAAATCCGAGTGTGATTATTATTGTTAATTAAAGAAGAAATATTACATGCCGTCGATGTTAACTTTTTTCACAAGCAAAAATTTGTAATAATTATTTAAATTTATTAATTTCCGAAGCCATTTTTATTTATTTATTTATTTAAAAGGTTAGTTATAATTAAAATTAATACTAACACTATTGATACCATTTTTAAAATCATTCATTTGTGATACTAGATCCCTAGGAAAATCTAAAAGGAATGCTTTTACTGCAAATTCATTAACATGATAAAAGCATATTAATGCAGAGATTTATCAGTCCATTTTTAAGTTAATAAAGAGAAGTTTTATTTACTTAAAAAGTTTCGAGAATATTGTATGGTATTGTGGTGCCTTTTCTTTATATATACTAAGTTCTTCAAAAATTAAATTTTTTTATATTTTGTATATGATGAAAAGAGTCATTACGTTTATTGAATAATACTCTTTTATTTATCATTTTGTGATTAGCAAATTTTATTATTTTCTGCGTAATTTGAAGTGAAGCAAAGCAAAGCCTACCACTTTTTAAAGTATCTACAGGCAGGTATTTTAAAGACAGAAGTTATTCAATTCCAACCATTGAAAATCAAATTTTTAGTCTATTTATCTAGTCTATCTAATATCTTATTATATTTCCTTTATTATATTTCCTTTGTATATAATGAAATTAACGAAAACGAAATGAGGTTTATTTACATGAATTATTAATTCATTTTATAGAATACTTGTGTATATTTAATTGTGCTTTTAAAGAAATATACTATTCAATTTCCCACTCCTAAAGAACACTTCAAATATTTCTTCCATTTTAATTAAATATATTTATTAAAGAAATTTAAAACAATTATGTGCATAAAAAGACAAATGCGATTTAATTGTGCACATTAAACAATTCAAATAAAATATTACCGATAATTTTGTTGATTTATCTTTGGTACTGGCAGCAACTTCAACACTTTGTTGACCTGTTGTTGAAATAGAATTCGTTCGTATTTATTTTAAATACGATTCTCCCCCTTTTGTTTGTGCTTTTGATGCTTATCCATCAGTCTGCAGATAATGACACAAAATTAATGATGCCGCACTGTGGCTCTTGGCTGTCTGAGCTCTGCTAATGAACTCTCTCGACTCTCGGCTTTCCACTCTTGAAATTTTGCTGGCATCAGCCTCAGGAAATCATCAACAGATGCAACTTAGAATGTGATTTGTTTTAGGTATTTTCTTTACTTGGTCTAATATGTGATGTGTTTTTGGCAATTTGCATGTGTAATTGGCTTTTCCTTGGCCACAAGCAAAAGATGATGATTAAACTGGTGCTGGATGACAGCTGCGGGTGCAACTCATTTGATGATATTGGCCTAATTGCTCGGTGCGAAATGGGGCACGAAATGTGCTCAAGGGGCGTGCACCGCATACGCTTTAAAAGCGACAACAAATGCGCCCCTAAGTGGCACTTGCAACATGTTTGGGGCGTGCGCTTTACATTTTTTTGGTTTTTTTTTTTTTTTTTTTGGTGGAGGGAAGACATAAATTAAAGTGCCACAAAATAAATGAAGATTGCTGCAGCGCACACAAAAAGTGAAATTTCAATTAATCAATGCGAGATACAAGGGAAGAAACTTTTGGGGAAAAAAGTGAGAGATGGGCAGCAACATTTTCAGTTAACACTTTTGCCTGGCGGCCGCGATAAGATCAAAGATCAAGCAACAAGTTCAACTTGGCCACAATTCGTGTTGCCATTGTCTGTTGTCGTCGTCGTCATCGTTGTTGTCGTTGCTGTTGTTGCTGTTACTGTTGATGTTGCTGCTGTGGCACGCGCGCCGGCGCAGGTCAAAAGCGTGCAGTCTGCAAAACAGTAGCCGGGAGACATTGCAACAGTCCATGATAAATGCAGCCCATAGAAAACTGTGCATGGTTGTTACACTTAATGTTGCCACTCAGCCGACACTCAGCAACTCGACACTGTCAAGTGTCGAGCATATTTTGGTTGGTTGCTGTTACTGTCGCTGTCGCTGTCGCTAATGTTGTCAATTTAGCACAACATTTGCCTGTTGCATGTTATTATGCATTTGCAACGCTTTCATGCAACATTTGCGCAGGCAATTAGTTGCATATTATAATTGGGGACGTGCTCAAGAAATCTGTTATCGTTTCTTATGTTTTTTCGTTTCTTTATTTTTTTTTTGGGGAGTCGGCAGCATGTTCGAACGCTATAAATCAATTTGCCGGAAGAGCTGTCCAAAGGCAAACCGGCAACAATTTGTTGCCGAACTTTCGAGTTGCACTGACACTTGAATGCGCTGCAAATATTTTGTATTTTAAAGAATTTAAATTTTGTATTTCATAATTTCGTTTTTATTGTAGCTTGACATTTTTTATTGACAACTAAATCAATTAGTTTAGTTTGGTTTTTTTGAGGCCAATTTCGTTGCTGTCCGAAAGTCGTATGAAAAAACAAAAATAAAGACAATGTGAATTAAAATTGTATCGGCAACAATGTTGCGGTCGCTGGATAATAAAAATTGTTACGCTGATGAACGACATGACACCAGCAGCAACAGCAGCAGCAACAACAAGAGCAGCAGGAACAGAAACCAAAGCAACAACAACAACAACAGCAGCAGAAACATCAACGAAAAGAGCAGCAACAACAACAGGAACATCAACAGTCACAGCAATAACCGATCGACCGCAGGAACAAGCAACAACAACTGTTGTTGCAAAGTGAACCGCATCGCAAAATTCTTCCTTTTTATACCCGCTACCCATAGGTTAGAAGGGTATTATAACATTGTGCCTAGAGCAAAAGAATTTAACATGCAGAAGGAATGAATTATATACATATAATATATACTTATTCTGCTTTTCATTTTGTCCGTATGAAACACTGTTATTAATATTTAAGAAATAATTTTACATTGTTACTACTGTCGAATCTTAATTGATTTGGTATATTTGAAATGTAATAGTATATGATAATTTGATATATTTTATACTGTTTGGTATATTCGAAATGTAACAGTATACAGATATACGAAATATATAATATATGACAATCTTGTATATTTTATTTCTTTGGTATGTTTGAAATGTAATAGTATATCAATATACTAAATATTGTTGTTTTTATTTTAGGATTTTCATATACCGCTTTTGCTTTTATTGAAAATGAGTACCGGGTATCTCGAAGTCGAGCACATTCGACTGTAGCTTTCTTACTTGTTTTGTTTTTTTTTTTTGGTTTACCTTCCTTTGGCTGTAGTTGCTGTTGCTGTTGTTGTTACTGCTGCTGCTGCTGTTGATGTTGTCTTTGTTTTTGGGGATTTTGTTTGGCTGCTAAACTCAAAATGAGAAATTGCTGCTGTTACTGTTGGCTGTTGCTGGTGCAATTTTCATGGTTGACCTCATTCTGTTGACTTTGTGGAATATTTCGTGGCAGCAGCAACAGCAGCAGCAACGCATCATGTCAACCAGTCAGTCAGGCAGTTAGTCAGTCAGTCAGTCAGTGAGCCGGCGATTCGTTTACTCCCAACGAGAGCGACGACAACATGAGCCGGAGCACGTCAGCGTCTGTGACAATTTGTCGCTAAACAATTTCCAGCGAACCGACAAAAATTGTAAGTTGCTGTTGTAGTTTGGCTGTATGTTGCTGTTGTTGGTTTTTGGTTGCTCGACAAAATTCAATAAATAAAAATGTAATTACGTGTGGAACAGGCTGCGGCAATTTGATGTATGAGTTTTTCGGCTTAAAAACAACGCTGCAAAATAAATATAAATTGCATGTTGCTGATGCTGCTGTTGCTGCTGTTGCTGGTCGCACTTAAAGGCAATTTGAATGCTGTTGCTGGCGTTAATGTGCTGTGTCAATATGTTGGCAACGCATTCGACATCAAACGTTAACATCCTTGTTGTGCTATTGCTGGTATTTGTTACCTCTCTGGCTTGGGTCAACAACCAAACAACTGTAGAGCTAAAAGGAAAGCATTGCTCACAATTTCGCACCGACCTTTTATGAAGGTAACTAGAGAGAGAAAAAAAAATAGTAACAGGTATAACAGTTCTGTTACAGCTCGATGCTTGGCACAAAGTAGCCGTCATCAGTGGCAAAGTGGCAAAAGGTGGCAAGAGGTGGCAAGTGAAGGGAAGGTGTAGAAATGTTACACACTCTCTAAACGCTTTGTTTACACCGTTTTTGTAGAGAAGAGAGAGGAAGGAATCACAGTTGGAGTTGGACTTGGAAACGGATTCGTAGTTGTTGTTGTAGTTGTAGATGTTGTTGCCGTGTCCCAGCCATTCATCCTCTATGTCGGACTGTGCCTGGCCATGTATGAGATACATGCGACTACGTGTTTTCCTTTGGCTGCCTGAACATTTGCAGCATGTTTAGTGATGCGATCTTTGTTTGTGTCTCGTGCTTTGCTTTCCAGCATCAGCAGCAGCAGCACCAACAATTACAACCTAACATCGCGTCGATGACAACAGCAACAACAACAACAACAACTACAAACCAAATACTGCATGTTATATGCTGCTCTCTCTCTCTCTTTCTCTTTCGTTCTTCTCTGTCACTTTCTCGTTGCGTTGTTGTTAAATGCTTGGAAAATGTGCACAATTTTCACATCCGGTGTCACATGCGATTCAATTGAGATTTACCTGAACGTGACTAAAATACGCAAATTAAAAATGCTTCTCGATGCTCCCTATATATGAGTGTGTGTGTGTTCTCTGTGTGTTTGTATTTGTGTGTACTTTGTGTCTATGCGTGCGTTATGTGTATCTTGGATTGTTAACCAAGTTTCTGGTAAAGATACTTTTGCTGCCAATCGACCCTCATTTTCAGCTTGTTTGGCGTTTTGGGTTAGTTGAATTTGCTGTTGTTAATGTTTAAATAAACTGTGTCACATCGAGCATATGATATCATAGCGATTATCCTTATGGCAATAATTTGATTGTTGCACACAGCGAGTGCTTCTGTTGTGGTTGTAAAAATGTTTATTCAAATTGATAACTTTATCAAATTTATATGTTTTTTATAAAATGCACATTTTTTCAATGTATAATGAAATCAAATAATTGAAAATTGTTTAACAATTAATTTACGTTCATAAAAAAGTAACTAATAAAATAGTGGGGAAAATAAACAACAACTACAATTGTAGAGAAAATAAATAGTTTTGTTTATTTTAATTGATATAAATACTGTTTACTTATAATTTACTTTCATCGTTTTTTTAAGCAAATTTCTTCTATTATGATAATTGCAATTTCAAAATATTTGCTAGTTATTTACAGTTTATTATGTGGCACTTTTTTCCCCTCATTCAATCTTATATCTCTGGCATAAAGTTTAATGCTTTATTAGCCAAGTTAATTATATCAAATTATGAACTGGTCGGAAATAACATGAAAAACCCGAATGTTTAACACAATATAATTATGCGGGCTAATTGAAAATTTTTGCGTTGAAATTTAATTATTGGTTGCTAAAACAGAATTTGCACAGCTACCGAATAAAATCATAATGTTTGGGGGGATAACTTTAAACAGAAATTAACGGAGCGCAGTGAACCGAATTTAATGCGAAAAGTCAACGCTAGAGGGCGCCATAAATCGATTTATCAATTAATGTCAAATTGTTGTGCAAATACACTGTCCAGCTGAGTAAGGCATTATGATTTTAAAGATCAACTAAACTTGGGAGATGAGAGGACAATTTTTGTGGATTATAGAAGAAATGATTGGAAAATAAGTAAGAAAGCTGCATTCGAGTATGATCAGTTTGAGATACTTGCTAACCAGTTTGAATACAAGCAAAACAGTGCAGAAATATTCTAAAAATATACCAAATTAATATACCAAAAATACAAAATTATACCGAAGACTATGTTTGATATATCGACTCTGAGATAATCACTACCCATTTTTAATAAAAACAAAACAGTGTGGTATTACTATAAAAATATACCAAATTAATATACCAAATTACAAAATTAAACCGAATACTATGTTTGATAACCGCTACCCATTTTTAATAAAAACAAAACAGTGTGGTATTACTATAAAAATATACCAAATTACAAAATTAAACCGAATACTATATGGTATATCGTTATGCTAAGAATAATTATGATCATGAATAATAAAATTGAATAATAAATTTAGTTTAATGAAACGAATTGAACTAGAAAAGTTTGGATCAATTTAAACTTTGAAAATTCCTTCGCCAATATTCGAATTTTGGTTGCATAGTGTCGTGGGTCAATCTGTGAACATGAACTTTGGAAATATTTTCGTTTGCTGAACTCTGGCCAGGATTGGCTTTTGTTTTGTGTCCACTGGGAAAACCCATGACGCGTCGAGTGTTGAAAAATGACTGAAATATATTATGCAAAAGCATTGCATAATACTCATCGACTATGTTATAAATAAATTGAAGCGACAGGGCAAGTCCACAGCGATGCAGTTGGATAAATTTTTGGATTGTGGCCATAAAATGAGCGAGTGCTGTGGCTTTTGCAGACTAATTTAATGGCGCCGACTTCAAAGTGACAATAATTTGGCCATTAAGACGACGACAACTGCGATGTCGAGGAATGGTTGTCTCGTCGCTGTCTGGTCATTAAACGGATTGTCATTTAATTGTTCTCGCGTTTACATTTTGCACGCATTGCCCATTGCCAAAGCTGCCAACTTTTTGAATGTCTTTGTTCGTTCCCCTTTTGGTAGATTGATGCATTTGCCAATTGTCATAATGGCCAAGACGTTGGCTTGACTATGCAGGCAATTATGAGTTAAGAGGAATCACTCGACGGATCGACAACCATTAAAACAGACGCATACAAAGTTCTCTCTCTATCTCTCTGTTTCTTTCTCTTGGCCATAAAATTAGTCGTGGCCCGAAAAGTGCATTTTGGTTGCCCCAGGCCAAGTTGGGCCAGAACAGACCAAAGCAAAGCAGAACAGAGTAGAGCAGAGACCAAGACCAGGCCTGTGGTTTTTGCAGCTGAAAATGTGAATGAGGATGGAGAGATGGGAGTATGAAGTAGTATGGGGATATGGGGACACTGAAATTGCTGCACATCGTTTGCCTCATCGTAAATGTCCAAATGGAATGGGCTACGTAAATGCAGCAATGAGCCATTGACACGCCCACTCGAAGGGCTGATGTCGCCGCTGCTGTTGATGCAGTTTTATGTTGTTGTCCCTGTGAAATGTGGTCTGACAATTGTGCGAGGAGAGTGAATAAGGGAGTGGAAGATGACGAGTAGTGCGTGATTTGAAATGGTTTTAAGCGCAACTTTAAAAGGCTCCGAGATCTGTGCTAAATGATGATGGTCATATGTCAAGCATTTAACTGGACCGCCGGCACAACTCAAGGTACTTCAGCGCAGATGATGTAAAATTGTCGAGAACAGAATGTACAGTTGTTGAACGAGCTGCATGAGGAGCACCAGAAGGGAATCAAAATGTAAGCGAAATGTTTGACAAGCACTAGAAGTAGTGTAAAGGAGGAGAAGGATTTGATGGAAGTCGATGTGGCATAAAGCATGTTGGAATTTGAGGCAGTAAAAGGAAAATTGGAGAAAAGCAGAGTTGATAGACAGAAAGAAAATTGAATTGAAGTTGAAATATGATGCATGAAAAAATATGAAATTTAAGCTGTAATATTGCACATTAAATACTATGAAACAATGCTGAAATAGGAAACATGAAAATTTACAGAAAAATAAAAAAGAAGATAAAAAAAGAACTTGAAATCGGAGTGATGTAACAAAATTGAATCATTTTATTATGTAGCAATTATATTTTCTGTAATAACTTCATGTAGTATTGAAAAAAATATAAAAATCCTTAGTCTTGGTATTTTTGGCTATATGAAAAATGTCTTTTGTGACATAAAAATAAATCCCAAATGTTTAATACGAATGAATCTTTTAGTAGTTCCATTCTACTAAATATTTAATATGAATGAAGGTTTTAGTAGCTTACGATATTAAGAAACTATATTACAAAATAGTTAAATGCAATATTAAATATATTAAAAACCAAATTCAATAGTGTCAAACTTTCAACTTTTCAAAATTCACAAACAAAATTATAAGCTGAAGCTGAAATAAGGAATCAAATTCAATGGTGACATAACTTTCTTAGCTTCCTAAGTATGTTAACAAACTCTCCAATTACAAGATCAACTCTAATAAATACATTACTTGCATTTCTCCTACTAGTTTTTTGTGTTCATATACTAGTTGCTGACAGAGATTAACTTATTTAAGCTACAACTTCAATTAAGTTTTACAACTTAATTAAATTTGGCAAGCAGTTCGCCAAAACTTTGCTATTACTCATGCAGTTTTGTACTTTCAGCTTCCTTCCTCGTTTCAGAAAATTTCAAAATTTCCACTTTCAGTCCATTTCAATTTGGTTTTCAAGTGGTTTTGTGCTCAGCGCACAACTGCTGCTAAAAATTATTGGCTTTCATTTTGTGCGGCGTTTCTCAGTTGTTGCTGGCCAAAAAAGGGAAAATTTGCATATTTCGCCTCGCCTCGGCTTGGCCATTTTTGCATATTGCATATTGTTGAATGCCACAAAACTTTGTGACTTTTACCAGTGAAGTCGAATGCACTCTCTCTGGCATCGCCAACGCCCTGTGTTTCTAACTGAAACATGACAGTTTTGTGCAGTTTTATGTGCTTGGCATATGAATAAAGTTGCCTTTGTAGACCAGACAGAGAAGGAGCGAGTTAGCTTGGTTTTAGTTTTCCCCCATTGGGGCCCCAGCCGGAGGACATCGAACAGACGTGTCGTGCATGCACTTTGCATGTTGTTGAAACCAGAGATCAAATGCTGTGGCATCAGCTATTGGAATATGTAACAGCTGCTTCTCTTTCAATCATTGTCAGTTTTTGGAAAATCATATTTCAATTAAAAGCCAGCCAGCCAGAGTGCGATAGAAGAGATGAATACAACACAAAAACAAGTAGGAAAGGTGCAGTCGAGTGTGCTCGACTGTAAGATACGCGGTACCCATTTTAAATAGAAGCAAAATAGTATCTTAGTTAAAATATACCAAATGAAAATACCAAATAAATACTGAAATATACCGAAAGCTAACATATATTCCTACCCATTTTAAAAACAAAGCAAAACTGTGTGGTATTCTATTTGGAATATATGTACCATATTAATATACCGAAGAAATACAAAAATATAAACAATATTAAAAGATACCCGCTGCCCATTTTCAATTAAAGCAAAACTGTGTGGAATATACTAAAACAATATACCAAACAAATACTAAAATATACCGAATTATATATTTGGTATATTGATGAACTACCACTACATTCAAAATATACTATGAAGTAAAAATTGCTAACAAAAACAGTTTTTCGCATTATAAAATTATTTCTTGAATGACTTCTATAATTTTTATTTGCCTATTTCTGTCTGTTCCTGTTGCCACATAGTTAAGTTACCCTTCTATCTTCTATTAGTAGCGGGTATAAAAACAGGCAGCATGTAATAATCAACCGAATTACAAGGCAAAGAGTAAAATCCAACCTGCGACCTGCATCATGTTTACCCTGTTGTTGGGGGCAACCAGCAACCAACACACAGACAGACGGACAGACGGATGGACAGATGTTCTCTCAACGGCATTGTTAGGAAATTTGTTTGCATATTTTGGGTGTAATTGTTGCCAAAACTACAAATTGCTGTCGAGGCGAAGGATATCCCATAAAATGCTTCGTGTTTGCCCATTTGCAATTGAATTGTTTGCCAAACTCGATGTTTAGACAATGATTTCGAATTTCGGCTCTACCAGCAGATAATCTCGATTTAAGGCAACAGATTTAAGCCCCATCTCGAAATCATCACAAAATTTCAATCTATTGACATAATGACAGAGCAAACAACATGCGAGTATTTGCAAAAAATTGTTGCACCAAAAAAATGGGCAAACGTGTCGTGTCATGTTTGTCAAAGAACGCCACCTGTCGACCGCCCAAAACTGCGCTTGTCCTCTCTCTCTTTCACTCTCCTGCATTTTTCCCTCTCTGTTGTAGTGTCGCCTGTCACAGGTTAATTTCGCATGCAAATAATGTCACGTTGTCGTTGTCGCTGTCGCTGTTGAATGAACTTGATTAAAATTCAATGCGACGTTAATTAAATTCTGCCAATGCAATTTACGCTTCGGGTTTTTTTCTCCCCCATTGCCTACTGTCAATTGGCAGCTGCTTCCTGATCAGTTCCCCGATTTAAGTTGCTGTTTTTGTAGGCGTGAATCATAATTTTTAAACCTCTGGTAATTGGAACAAGAAAATATAGCATTTTGACTATATTTGAAATGACGAAAAAAACTAAATCTTTTTTTTTCATTATCTTAAACTGTTTTCTTTTTTATTAAATTGAATTCATAATTAATTTAAATTCCACTTTATAACTGTTCTTGATAAGCAAAAATTTGTTCTTAATGTCAACAAAGTTTCCAGTACTTATTTACTGAAATTCAATTCTCACTTTTCACTATTGGAGCAATAAAATATAAACTTTTCACTATGTATATTTGCTATATAGTTTGTTGGTATGTCGAAATAATAATCAACTTTACCTATTTTCTTCATCGAAATAAACCATTTTGTTTTTTATTTAATTGAATCGATTGCTTAAAATCTCACTTTGGAAATTATTATTATTCTTTTGTTTTTTTCCTGGTCAAGCTAAAATATTTCCTTTATATCAACCAATTTTCAATAAAAATGTATAATCTTTCCATAGTAAAAGCATTAAACAAAATATAGCTCGCTTCCTTCCAATTTCTTCTCTTAATAGTATTTCACTAAGTCTTTTCTTAATATTGCAACACTGAAACTTACTAACAGTTAATCTTCATTATGCATATTTATTTAAATCAACGCTGCAAAACTTTGACTTTTCGCCAAGATTTACATTAATTTTGTGCTTTCGTTTATTGCGAAGAAAAAGTTATTATGACCTAGTTGCAAGTTTCTGAGGAAGTGCCGAAAGCGCAAGTTGTACTCGAATTTTAATGAATAACGAAAACTCTTAAAGAACTTGAACAAATTAGTTTGTACAATGCCCAGTGATTGTCTTAATGTAAGTGCTAAGCGGCATTTAAGTGTCTTTAAGCAAAGACTAACTGCCACACGTGGCGTATGAGCAATCAGCACATAAATTACGTGCCGAAAACATTGTAAGGTTTTTCGGGTCGGGCGTCGCGGAATTCCGGTGCATTGTGTGCGCGCCATAAAGTCTAGACAATCCAATCATAAATAATTTCTGCATAAAGACGTAATAATTTCAACTCTTCCCTCTTCTTCAGTTCTTTCCTGTCCCATCTCCCTCTCCCTCTCTGCCATTTTGGCATCTAAGTTGGTGCTGACCAAATATTTTGTTATTAAATGAAATTGCAATGTTTGCCGCTGACCAGCGGCACCACAAATAAGTACGAGTTCATTGCAACTCCCTTCTGGTTCTGGGCACATTCAGTTGAGCTCAACCCCTCATTATGAGTGCAGTCATGGCCCTTGGCCTGAGTCTGCTTTTTGGTCCTGCGGAGTCTTGCCTCGCCTTACTCTGTGCTCCTGTTTGTCTGGGAATTTTCGTGTTTGGGGGGCTTTCACAGTTGGTCAATTCAGGGCGTGTTCAGAATGAAAGAGAGAGAGAGAGATTTTCCACTTTTTGCGTGTTTTTAAACGTTTTTATGAATTTGCATGCGGTTGCTCTGGATGTTGTTTTTGTTTGTTGTCGGTTTGCGGTTGCCACTTGTTGGTTAAACTAGCTGCTCTAGCGGAAACTATATATGCATACTATATATTTGTTGTCATACACTTTTTCAAATGTTGCGTGCATCTACTCTATAATTTTAGATGATCATTTAACTTGTCTGATTTTAAGTGTTCGTTTTGATAAGGTAGAGGACTAGCAATAATGGTTTTAATTTTACTAAGATTCGGTTGAATAGTATAAAGCAGTTTATTGACTGATTATATGTAATAATTGTTATTAGGTAGTGACATAGGAATACTTGTCTTTATTTGAATAACTGTTGGTTGAATATTCTAAAGGATTTTATTGCTTTATTATATTTTAAAGTTTTTATAATAAGATAGCAACAATGAATAATTTAGGAGTCTAAATTATTTTATTTTTTTTATTAAATTTGCACACTTATTTATTATTTGTTTATTTTCAGCTACAAAATAGGAGTGAAAGAAAGTAGTGAAATTGTACGTTGCTTTTAACAAAACTACTTTTATTGGAATGTCGCTCAGCTTATAAGCTTGTGCCAAAAAACTGGAAACTACTTTTTTAAAGTAAGCATATCTGGTAAGCATTCTTTATTAAATTAAATTTTTAGTTTATATTATTTCTCAACAAGATTTTGTATAAAAAACAATGAAAACTACACTTTAAAGAAACCACTTTAAATACAAGTTCACTTATCTCTCTAATATATTGAAACTTCTAATGAAATTGAAACTAATTTTGTAGAATTTTATCTTAAGAAGATAGAAAGCCTTCTTCAGAAGTGAAAAAAAAATTAAAATACATTTGTATTTTAAAGAAAATTAAATTTATATTTCATATTTCTGGTGTATTTGATACATTACGAGCCAAATTTATCTCAAGTGTAGAGTATACAAAAAAGAGTAAACAATGCTTATTATGAGGAGGGAAGTTGGGGGCAGCAGGAGTAGAAGAAGAGTCCACTTGTTTGGTTGCCATTTAATGAAATTTTCAACATTTTTGTGTTCTAATAATGAAATGCTTATGGCATGTTTGTTGTTGTTCAACAGGCTTGGCCAAGGGAAGATGTTTGCTTGCTCTGCGCTGCCGATTGTTGTGTTGATTGTTGGGGGCTGCCATAGAAACGACACAACTTGTTTAAAGCTGTCAGAAGAAGAAGAAGGCTGCAAACAAGCGCAAAAAAAAGGAAGAAGTCAGTTGAAGCCAGTTTGCACTAAAAAAGTGCGGGGCCAACGTTGCGTATGATTGTCAAGTTGTAGCGTAACTTTTTTGTGTGTGTGTGCAACGAGTTAAGCAGCTTGCAACTTTTTGCAAGCATTTGATGTAAAACTAAGCGAGAAAATTGCAGTGCCTAGGTGTAAACATTTGCAGCAGAGCTCCCAACACGAGTTGAAGCCCCCCTAGAGAGTGGGTTGCTAACTCGTTAAAAGTTGCGCACAGCCAAACTATATACAACGTCTGAAAGGGGCGGGGCGTGAGGGACACGCCTCCATCAATCCAAAGTGTTGCTAAAAGTTTGCCATAAATAATGCGCGTCTCAATATTAACAAGCGACGGCGTCGAAAACTTTTAGCGCACTTCAATAAACGAAGTGGCATTACAACCCCTCTTCAGTCCATCACCACCACCCCCTCTCTCTTCCCCTTTTCCCCTTCCTTTCAGTCTGCTGCTTGTTACTTTCAAGTTTGTCAACAGTTTATTGATGTTGGCTTCTTAGCATTTTATAACCGAAAAATATTTGCGGCAATGCCAAATGCCAAAATAATTTCAACTCTCGCCCTGCAGTTGTTGTTGTTATTCTTCCTCTTGCTGTTGCTTTGTGGTTGTTCAATTCGATGTTTGTTTGCCAACTGAGACGCCACAGGCAGCCGACAGTCGTCAGTCAGGCTTTCATATCCGCTATAGGACTTCCGGACACCAGGGAAATTGATTCTGTACTCGAGTTGAACTGAGGCACTCACTCCTCACTTGTCGTATACGCAATGTTAATTAAGTGCTAGTTTAAAGCGAGCAAGTTGAGAGCAAGCTGAAAATTAGCTTGGCAAATGAAATATGTATAGCGGTGTCATATGTAGAAAGCTGAGCCTGCTCATTAAATTTCTATGACCAGGCTCAAGGACGAGCTCTAGTAACCCAGAATGCACGACTCTCAGAGGGGAGATTTCTCTCAATATGTGTGTGTGTGTGTGTGTGCCGAGCAGTTCATTAACTGGCGTGTTAACTCTCGGCAAACACACATGAGGCAACACTTGATGAAAGCGCCAAGAAATGTGTCATAATGAACTGCGAAAATATGCAGAGACTTTCGCTCGTTAATGAGGCAACTGATATCACATATCCTCATCCTCTTTCCTTCACTCTTAAAGTGCTGCTTTAAAGTGTTCAGCAGCAAAGTCTTCTTAGACCTCAAGAGATATAATTTTGTGTTCGACTTATTTGTAGTTGTTGGTGCGTTGTTCTCTTGTTGCCGTTGTTGTCATGTTGTTGCCCCCAAATCGAAGCTATAAAAGTAATTAAGATAACGACTTTTGTGCTGGCTTTTCAGCTTTTTAAGCACAACGTTTCTTTTCTTTTTCCTGCTCCACTGTTTGTTTGGCATCTGCTGCTCCTGCTGTTGGCTACCGATATGTATCGTGTATTTACTTTATTGCCAGAGTTTTACAATATTTTCTTGCTCATCCCCCGCCGCCACACACACAATCGGCGTTTGTTGTTGTCGGCTTCCTGTTGTTTTCTGTGTGCAATTTTCTTGAAATTTCATTTCTTAACTTTTGCCGACGGCTTTTCACAGCCGCTGTGCCGTGTATTTGAGACTGTAAATCATATGAGAGAGAGAAAAAGCGGGCAAGCAACTGGACAGGGATTTGGATCAGACTTTGCCACATGTGTCAGTTTGTTTGCTAGTTCTTGTTCTTCGTTTTTCTTGCCTTCCGGCAACGCTATTGTTGCTGCTGTTGCTTCCTTTCCTTTCCTAACGTTTTTCTAATTGCTTGTCTGGCTCTGAGGTTTTCGACCATTCATGTGTGTATGGAATGGGATTGTATATCGATTAATTAACGACATTAAAAGCTAAAAGTTTTAAAAGCAACCCCATCATCATATGCTATACCGCTGGCTGTGATTTATTGATACGGGAAACGGAAAATTAATATGCAGCTGACGAAATATGAAAGGAAGTTGGAACGATATAAATTGAATTTCGAGTAGCAAACGGAAATCGCTAAATGAATATGTGAGCCTTAACAAATATGCATTTTTAATTTGCTATAATTGGAAAAGGAGGATAAACTTTAATGAACAAAAAATATAATATTTATAAAATAAAATAAATTATATAAGAACGGAGTACCCAGGATTTTAATTGAAACTAAATTGTAAAAGTAAATTTATTATCTCAGAATGACATTCTTAATAATTAAACATGAAATATTTTTACTAAGGATTATCAGAATGGTATGCTTAATAATTAAATGAAATCATAATATGGATTTTCATGGCATCTGAGAGTTTCAATTAAAATTTTAGTTGGTTGTCACTTTTCTGTTTGTAAAGTAAAGAGTAAATATTACTAATGGAGCATCTTTTTTTTTAATTTAAACTTTTTTTTTATAAATTGACTTTAATTAGTTGCTTTTTACTTGGCGCATCTGTAATTAAGTTCTCTGCTCTCTTCAAAGTAGTTTGTTTTGGGACTGAGGGCAATCAAATCCTTTTCTAATACTCTTTTTAAATTACTCTTCGTAATTATAAGTAACTTTTAAATGGTCGTAAATAATGTTTGACTGTTGACTTTCCGTTTCTCTTTCGGACTGATTAGATTTATGTGTCTTAAACTATATCAATAGAGTTGCACTTACTTTTGTGTTTAAATTTTTATGCTACACCTTTTGCGACCTTAAATCTGATACTTTATCTTTTAGATCTGCACTTTCCGCTAATACCACTTTTAATAACTTTCTGTTTGCAGCTTAGTGTAACTGTCTTTCCTTTATCAATTCTACCTTATTTCGCCTTTAGCTCTTTGGCGTTGGTGCGTTTCTTTCCGCTCTGGTGACCCACTTGGTGGCTTAGCGATAGCACAGAAAAAAGTTAAGGATATAGCTGCATTTAATATGCAGCGCTGGCTAAATGCCAACTGATTCCGACTGTGTTTTTTCTACAGATTGCACAATGCAACAGGCCCACCCTCACCATTTATTTTATATAGTATTATATATAGATAGATAGCTGCAGAGCTCTCACAACTCTTTGCTGCAAACAATTGAGTGCACTTTGCGCTGCTTGTTGCATACTTTCAGGCGCTGTCTAGGAGAAGGGCATCAAAGTGTTCCCTTCGCTTTGCACTATGGGGAATTAGATCCGTTTTTTTGGTATTAATTCATTTTTCAAAAGTATGCAATGGTACAATATTTTGATGTAAACATTTTAAGAATAGATTGAAGTGTTATGTTGCATAACACGAATGTTAACGTAACAGTCTGCCCTTAATATATTTTCTGTTAAAGTCAACTGTTGCGGGTGAACAGCACTTTCTGTTAATTTTAGAGGGTATTTTCAATTGAATATATTTAATAATAATTCAATTGAGTATATAAAATAAGGTAATACATTGAAATTTCAACTGGATGCTTATCCCTCATAATTTTACTGTCCTTTAATACTAATATATTTTTATACCCGCTACCCATAGGGTAGAAGGGTATTATAACTTTGTGCCGGCAGGAAATGTATGTAACAGGTAGAAGAAGGCATCTCCGACCCTATAAAGTATATATATTCTTGATCAGCGTCAACAGCCGAGACGATATAGCCATATCCGTCTGTGTGTCTGTCCGTCTGTCCGTATGAAACACTGGATCTCAGAAACTATAAGAGATAGAGCTATAATTTTTTTTCGACAGCATTTGTTATGTTTGCACGCAGATCAAGTTTGTTTCAAATTTTTGCCACGCCCACTTCCGCCCCCGCAAATCAAAAAAATCGAATAACAAGCGTAATTTTAAAGCTAGAGTTCCGAGTTTTGGTATATATAATAACTACTATAGTAGTTATGATTTCTGAAATTTGGTTGCGATCAGATAAAAATTGTCGAAGTTATTAAAGAAATACTTTTGTATGGGCAAAAACGCCTACTTACTAGGGGTCTTAGTTGCTTTGGCTGACAATCGGTATATTGTGACGTCTATGGTATATTTTGAATGCGGTACTATATCAATATACCAAATATACCATTTGGTATATTTTTTAGTATTTTTGCAGTATATTCGGTATATTTTGAGAAAATACCGCAAAATATATTTCTTTTATTCAAAATGGGTAGCGGGTATCTCACAGTCGAGTACACTCGACTGTAGCTTTCTTACTTGTTTATATATTTCTTTAAATTTACATTTTCTGTCCATGTTTAGTTTTTGGAAAGATGTTATAGAGTATTTAATTTTAATTTCTAATTCAGAATCATTAGTCACTTTTTGTGCCTTTTTAAGAAATTTATTTTCTTTGGAAGCAAGCTTTCTATTAACAGTGCAGCTTTATATGAGGTGTGCTCAAACAATGAAATATGTGTTTGACCGATGTGGCACACCCACAAATTTGTTGCATTTTACATTTTTATAGTAACTAAAGAAAGGTAATTTTTTAGCAATTTTAAATATTGTCTGTCTTCTTTTTAAGATTTTAAAGCTGTGAACCTAATTTTATAAAAATAACAGTGTAAAATAACATTTTTAAAATGAAAATAAATAAATAAATAGTAGAGTAGAATATTGATATAAGTATATATAACCCTATAATGCCACTAAAACTGTTCAATTTTACCATAGTATTGTATGGGGGAGTGTTCCCTTTACTTTGCTGCTGCTGCTGTCCAGCAAAGTGGAGTAACAAGCATAAGTCTGTTAGTGAGTCAGACTCAGCAGTCAGTTCGTGGTTATCCATCCAGAGTGTGTGTGTGCGTGTGTTGTGCTGATCAGCTTAATAAGTTGGCAGCTGCTGCCACACTGCTGACACAATTTCTTGGCCTCCGCTTTTCTCCTTTCCACATCAGAGAGTTGTGCACTTTCTTTTGTGCAGAGTCTTACATCATACTTGCGCTGCATTGGTGTGCAAAAGTGCTTGTCGCTTGACGCCTCGTTGGACACTCGAGTGGCACATAATTTCCGGGGGGCAGAGAGAACTTTGTGGTAGCATCCGGTTGCCCTTCGTTGTTTTTTCCTTATTGCATTACCCGCTGACCACTTTGCGTTGTGCCACTCATTGATTGAATTTCGTTCGCTGGCTGCTGTTGCAACTTTATATATTCTTTTTTTTTTTTTTTTGTTGTATTGCATGTTTTTCATCATCATCATCATCATTGAGCTTGGCAGCTTTAAGCGGCTTAAATACCAAACGCATTCGCGGCTTATGCGTCTAATTATGCACACGCAGATAATCGAGAGGATGTGCCAATCTCTGTGTGTGTGTTTGTGAGTGTATAAGTGTGTGCGTGCTAATTAAAAGGCACAACATTTATGCAATTTCCAGGCTGCAACTCGGCCACACACATTGCACACACAAAGCTCAATGGCGGGCGCCATGGCAACCAGTTGTGCCCACAAAGCGTTTGCTCCACAGCAGGATCCTCTGCACAGGACATGCACCTGCCTCTCCCTCTCTTCCTCTCTCTTTCTCTCCAACTCCATATCCTTCTCTCTTGGGCAAATAAATCGCATATAAACAGCAGATAATCCCGTCAACAGCATTGCAAACGTCATTCATTGCTTTGGTCCTTGTTGCAGTTGCAGCTCCTTCTGCCCCGCCCCCATCCGCCTTCAGTCTGTTGCCTGCTTTGTAAAGTTGGCTACAGGTGAATGCCTCGTCCATCCATGTGTGTGTGTTTGTGCCAGAGTGTGTTTTGGCCATCGTCGTCGCATCTCAATAGTCACGTTTATTGATTTTACTGCACATGACTGAGCTGACTGCACAGCACAGAAAGGGGGCGTGGCAAGGAGTTGATGAGTATGTGTATGTGTGTTCTGTTGTAGGCACCTTTTTCCGAGTGCATTCAATTAGAAAAACTGTTTTTCTAATTAGTCAAAAAGCCAAAACTCGTTTCGCATCGATTCGCAACTCTCTGCTGGCGACAGCAGTTCACGTTGTGGTCCTTTTCCAAACCAATTCAAGTGGTTTCCCCTGATTTGTCGAATGCATTAAAGTTTGCTTGTTCATATTTGCTGAAATGCAGGTGATGCAAGGATATTTGATGTTGCATTTTAAAGCTTTAAATTGGGAATAGAATTTAAAGGTTTCTCATATAGTTAATTAGTAGCAAACAATAGAATGACACTTTATATAAAAGTTACTGAGTTTAGAAATAGTTTTTGATTTATTGACTTTTATTAAGAATTAGTAAAGCAAGTGCAGCAAACTATTTTAATACTAGGTTAAGATATTTGATTGTGCATTTTAATGCTTTAAATTGAATATGGGTAGTTAGAATATTAATTCAAAAGTTTGGTCAATAAAAGACTGCAAGTTTAATAAAGATAGTTTGTTTTACTTTTACTCCTCGAATGATATTTTGTATTTTGATTAAATGAAACTTTCTTTGCTTTCTTGGTATGACTATTTCAATCAAATTTGATAGTAAGTTATCAGAGTTATTCAAATTTTTGTTTTATTGACTTTTATTTAGAATTAGTTAAGCAAGTGCAGCAAATTTTAATAGTTTAATATATTTGATTGTGGATTTTAAAGCTTCAAATTGAGTATGGGTAATAAGAATATTAATTCAAAAGTTTAGTCACTAAAAGACTGCAACTTTAATAGATAAAGTTTGTTTTACTTTTACTCTTTCATTGATATTTTTGTAATTTTGTATTTGATTAAATGACACTTTTTTTCATTTTTGGTATAACTATTTCAATCAATTTGATAGTTATCTGAGTTATTCAAATTTATGTCATGCATTATATGTATATACTGGAAAAAATAGCAAAAATACTTTAACAAAATTTGCCAGCAACTTCAACGAGTATAGAAATTATTTTTAATTTAATCACTTTTATTAAAATTTAGGAAAACAATTGTAGCAAAGTAACGTAAGGTGGCTGAGATATTTGATTTTGTGTTGTAATGCTTTAAATTGGTAATTAGTAAATCAGCAATCGAAAGAATTTAACTACATTACAATTGTGATCTTTAGTGAAATAAAGTGAAGTGAAACTTTGCTTTGCCATATTTACAAAAGAAATAAAAAAAATTCTGGATAAATTTCCAATTTAATGCGTTTTCCATTTATTATTTAAATTAAGAGTATTATATTTATTTACTTTTATTAAATATTAGCAAAGAAAGTGCAGCAAAGTATTTTAAGAGGCTTTATCTACATATTATGCATTACCTTGATTAATTTTGAAAGCCTATTTTTGTTAAGCTGTAATAATTAATGATTTTTGCAAATGATTAAAATGTTAATAGCACTCTCTCATACAAACACACACAGACAAACAAACTCATGCACTTAAGTGATTATCATGTCTATAGCTTTGATATGAGCTCTTAATTATGGCATTGAGCAAAATGTGGCTGCGCAAATTGAGACTCGGCAAACTCGGCATTGCAATTAAATCTGCATAATTTTCATAATTAGTGCGCAATAAACAAATGAAAACGTAAATGAAAATGAGAGCGAATATTGCATTTGTGTCCTTGCTGTGTCCTCGCATCCTTTGCATCCTTTTGAGTGTGTCGACCATTTTGTGTCAGCGTTGAAAAGCTAAACAAACAGAAGTTAAGTGAAAGGCAACTCCTGTATGGATGAATATGAAAATGAAATAAGCATTGCACAACTGAAAGCGCTTCATTAGTGAGAAAGAATTTTGTGAAATGTTTTTCCACTCGTTTTTATTATGGTCTGTTTTATCACAGTACTCGAACAGGGTTGACCAAAAATATTTAATTAAATCTGTGTGTCCATTGTGGATGGTGAGCGTACATATGTATTGCCGCCAATGTTTTGAATTGATGTATTGACAAATACATGAGGAAGAAAGAGAGCAAAATTGGAATTTGAGAGGGCAGAGAATTTGAAATCTGGTATAAAGAGTCCTCTAAAAGCTATGAGGATAAGACTGCCATTTAAATCAATAAATTGTAGCTCATGTTTCCAAGTTTTGTCATCGTGATCTATCGTCTAAAGCTAAAGAGCAAAAATTAAGGTGTAGAATTCATTTAGAATATATTGAGGATACAGACTTACATGTAAACATGTGAGCAGAATTGGAATTTGAATAGAAAGGTTATCTCTAAATGGAGCAGGGCTTTAACTCTGGCATCCAGTCCTTTTAGCTCACATCCCCAAAAATTAACGAATATATAAAAGATACAACTTTATAAAGCGACCAATCAAAAGCCAGTTAGCTTATACTCCCAAGTCATACCGAGCTGAAATGCAAAAATTAATGTATGAAATGTACATATATAAAAGATATAGACTTACAAAGCGACCGATCAGGCTTATTATCAAAAATAGTACTTCCAACATTTCATTATATTATGAAGAGGCGAGTGCAGAGAGTATGCACAACAAAATTAAAAAGTGGCCAACTGAAAAGACTCACGCGAAGTGATGAACAAGAAATTTTGGCTAAAGCATTGCGAAAATATGATTTTAATTTATACATTTTAAATTTCTTCTGTCAAATAATTCAAACTCTAAATTTATTGCTTACTGCGATTGAAAAATGAATAAAAATACATAGTAATAATTTTTGTATGTTTATTTTCTGAATTTATTTGTTAGTTTCGCATTTTAATTGAGTATTGCATTTCCATTGTTTGTTTTTGTAATATTTATTGCTTTGCATTGGATTCGATTCGATATTGTATTTGGCCAATAGCGTTGTAATGCATTGTTATAATTAATACATTTTTGCCATTATCATCGAAATGTCATGCCCCGGAGTCATTGTTTTTCAGCATCGACATCTCTTTATTAATAATGTTGCACAATTAATAGTGTCAGCGATTTCATTTATTTGCAATTTCATTACAATCGTTTCGTTTTTTTTTTTTTTTTAATGTTCAGTTCGTTATTTTAACGAGCTTTTAACATTTATAGGCAGTTGGTGAGAATGATTATTTGCGTTTTATATTGATTTATTTAGTAGCCTTCTGATTGTCTGTAAATTACATTGTTTTTCACCATTGTTGCACCCTTTGCTGATGCTTTTATAATTAAGTATGTTGCAAAATGGCTCGACAACATAAATAATGGCGTTGATCACAGCCACACTTGCAGTTGGCGAACTTGTTAACGGAGAATAATTGTCTGCATGCAAGTCTCTTGATGCCAGTCTGTGATTTAGTCATAAATTGTTGCATACTTTGAGGATGCACATATATTCTTTCAAGCTGCTCCAGTTCATTTTCATAGCATACTTTCGAGCGTACTGTTTAAATACGCATTATTAGGCAAGCACTCAAAAGTATGCAACACAAATGAAATGTTGCTTAGAATTATGAATTATGTCACTTTAATATTAAACATGCATTTCTAAGCAAATGAGTTTTTGGAAATGCACGTAATACGAGCAGTAGTTGAACGTAACACCACACATGAAATTCTATATTACTTTGTTGTTTCACACAAGTTCAAGTGCTTTGCTTAAATGTTGCTGACATTGTTAGCAACATGTTGCTGGGCACATTGTCTGAAGTGCGCCCGTGAACCGCACTTGAAAAATTAATGAGAGCCACTTGAAGCGCTAATCACATGTAAGTGAAGCACAGTCAGCCAGGTTAACCCTCCAGGATGCTGCTCGGCCACACACACAATTCACTCCAGGGACTGGGAATTTACGCAGTAAGAGGAAGCGTCGAGTTCGCATCGAAGTGGAGGCGGAACGAGGGACAGAGACCGTGTTTAATGCAGGGGCGTGGTTGGAGTAACACTCGGGGGTTGCAGAGCTGCATTGTTCAATTTCTTTTCTTTCGTGTTTCTTTAATTTTTATTTCATAACTCACAAAATGATTATTTCGTTTGTACAATAGAAAACTTAAGCGTAAATACAATAAACAAATTACATATAGTGCTTATGAGCTAGGGACCTAAAGAAATGTCCTTTCGTATCGTATCGTTCGTAAACTATATCACAAGGCATGCGCCGAAAGAATTGTAACTTAGCATAAAATACATTACAATATACATACATATATATTTTTTTGTTTTCACCTATCGTTCCCTTTGCAGTTCGATAAACCCGCCCACACTTCAATCAATCAATCCCCCCATTGTCTGGCCCTATGCCTCAAAGTTTTTGGCCTGTA
This sequence comes from Drosophila albomicans, assembly GCF_009650485.2. Taxonomy (NCBI): domain Eukaryota; kingdom Metazoa; phylum Arthropoda; class Insecta; order Diptera; family Drosophilidae; genus Drosophila; species Drosophila albomicans. The sequence continues at coordinate 41,588,709 of NC_047629.2, read as the reverse complement.
GACTCTTCAGAATGCCCAGCAATTGCAGCGATTCAAGTGGCTCAAAATCATCCGCATAACGCACTGCGGATGATTTGACCAAATCCCGTTCCCTGGGCATATCCAGTGTCAACGGCAACTGCTCGGCCATCACCGAATGATGCGTGATGAGCGCCTTTAATGTGCTAAACTGTTTCTTGGCACCCTTCAGGCTGTACATTTCACTCCTCCGATTGCACTGCACCGCATAGCACTTCACCTTGTTCTCCAGTCGCAGACACAACTCAAAGTTGCGCGGAGTGCTGCGACGCAACAGAAAGCTCCCCGGCGTGGCTTGTTGCAGATGCTCCTGTGCCGCTTTCGCTGTGATCCGCGGCTGATACCACGCACAGTGCAACAATTCGGGCTCCTCGCCTGCGTCCTCCTCGTCATCGGTGTTGTGATTATACCTCGGTGTTTGGCGTTTTTTGGGTGTGCCACGACGTTTGCCACTTCCGCTGCTGTTGCTGCTTTCGTTGAGTAGCTGACAGCAATCGGAGATGCCCGCATCATCGGATTCAGGCTGATCTGCTGTCGCCTCCTCGCTGCCACTGGAATCACTCGGTTGACTGCTCTGCCAGCAATTCAACGACAACAGCGATTTTTGTGGCGATTTGTTGTTGCTGCTGCGTTTGGGTGTCGCCTCCGCTGAGCTGCAACTGCAGTTGACCAGCAGCTCATCGCCATCCAACTCATCTTCCTCCGCGTCTGCTTGATACGAGGAGTCGAGTAGGTCCTGCTAAAAGATTAAAGAAATCGAATTTAATAAATAGTTCAATCATTCGATTGTCTCTTCTTAACTCACCTCATCGTAGTCGCTGGTTGGTTCATCTTCGCACTTCAGCTGCGAGGGTTGTGCGAACAGTTTGCGCTGCAAAAAGTTCTTCATGCTGTCGTAGACTTTGTGTGTGCGACTCTGCGTATTCACTGCTGGCTCATCAGCTGTTGTTGCAGCTGTTGCTGTGGCCGGTTGCAACTTCAGCTTGTTGCTCCATTCCTGACACTTATTGAAGGCCAGGTCAAGGTTCTTGCCGGCATTTGTTGTTGTATTCGTCGAGCAATAGATGTCCGCATAGTCGGGACAATTCATCGCATTGCGTAGCTGCAAAAAGTCATGAAGAAAAGACTGTGATTAGTTTTGGTCAAGTCAACATTGTGAAATTGTGAAAGAATAAAAGTCGAAGCTACCTGAACGTAAAACTGTAAACAAAACTCTCACAACAAAGCGTCGTATTTCACTCGGACAAAAAAAGGATACCGAGTCCGTGTTCTCTTTTTTGTTGTTGCCCCGATAACACACATACACATTATGTGCATTTTATTTCACAGTCCTTTCGCTGTGTCTCTGTCTACGTACATTTTCTGCTCTTTCTCTATTGTCAGCTTATCTGGTCGAGTTGCTAATGCCTTTGGGTCACCTTTTGCCGTCGAGAGAGAGTGCGAGAGAGAGAGAAAGATATGCTTGTAATGCGCTTGTTTCAGCTCTTCATTGTTCTGTAATTTGCCTGTTGTTTGCTTTTCATTTGCCCCATAAAATATGCATATGCTGCAAAGGGAACGAACATCTCTTTCACTCTATAGTTGCTGCTTTTTCATGTCATATGGTCATTACCAAGCTTACAATGCTCTCACAGCTTTAATTCGCTGGATATTTGCTAGTTGATCAGTTCTTGTGCTCAACACCCTCCTTGACACACCCCTTTTTGGCACACACTTGGAAATCCAATCACCTATGCCAGCAAAGTATTCAATAAAATTCACTCGAAAAAGTGCGTTCGAGTGTGCAATGCACTCGAATTTGAACTCGAGTGTGTGGAAGCTCAATACAATGACACTTCAGCACGCACAATAATGAGCATTCAATGCCAGGACAATGACAGTCCTGCCAGGTAGCAACAAAAAAAAATGTACAAGAGGAGAACTAGAGTGGAGGCTAAGCGTTAAGCCAAATTGAATTTGATTGAATTGAGCATTGAATAGATTGCCAAGTCGAGCCAGCAACATAATCGTCAACTAAGCACTTGTGTATGCTCATAATCATGTTGTGTCTTGAGTGTGTTCCCCACTCTCCGCTTCTCTACTCTCTCATTGAATTGTGTGTGTGTTGCTGGCAGTATTCCCAATTTTATTGGAAAGGAAGTGCAACGGCTGCACTTCCGTCCTGTGTGCATCAATTTGCATGAAAAATTGAATTGAATTTCGGAAAAAGTGTTGGACAGGTAACTTGGCCATTAATTCCAAACAAGCCAACAAGCCGTGGCCAAACTCTTTTGATGTGTTGACCACGCACACATAAATAAATCCGTTGAAAGCTGTAAGCGGCGTGTAAGAAGCGTTAAAGTTTACCTTTTATCGGCTTAAATCAAACACAATGAACGACAAAAAAAAAACAAGCCGTTTAATAGCCAAGGCAAGTGAAAAGAAAATGCCCAAAGACGCAACTCTTACATGATTTTTAATTTATGCAAGAAAACAACAACAGCAGCAATGGAAATGATTATAGAGCAGACGATGAAGGCGAAGCAGAATGCATACAGTGGCAACCAAAAGGTGTTGGACCCTCTACTCACTCCCTCATAATGGATCGAGGGCATCGTTTTAACAATTCTCTGATCCTGTGCTGCAGAAAGGTAACTCTAATTGATGATGAAGCATGGCCACGTTGGTTGCCTTTTGTTTGGCCAGCGAGGTGTTAGCATATATTTTCGTAATCAAATGGATCCAGGTATAAAAGCAGGCTAAGAATACCAGCTGACAACAACAATGCACGCTGCCCGGGGGCATCTTTTCGAAAAACAGTTGTTAGTTTTCCATTTATTGTGCATTTAGATAGAGAGAGACCCAAAAATGAGAAGAGAATTGCCCAAGAAAAGAAATTAGTTGAAGTGGACACGGCATGAGTTTGCGCCTTTTTTCGTTTGTCTTGATGCATTTTATTGAAATGTTTCGAATTACGAGCATTCGAAATGTTGCCTTTTGTTAAGGTTCTTTCTTGTTTATGATAAACCCGAGAGATAAAAAATATTGAAACCTTTCGGTTGAGAAAACACTTGAACCACACGCGCGGCATATGCACAAATTTCATGGTGGAAAATCAAACAGCTGCTGAAGTGGTTCAATACAAAACCACCCTGAAAATGCAGCTCACGCAATACCAATCAGTGGAGCAACCGCAAAAACCGCCAACCAACTAACAATATGCACCATAAAAGTATCTATCAATAAAGTAAAGTTTGCGCTTTGTAGAACAGTCTCAACATGCAACTCTACTTTCATCTTTGCGGCTGCTGCTTTGCATATCTAACTGCATATGCAATCTATTATTAAAGATAATTAGCTCGTTTTTTTATTTATGGCAGTAGAGCAGCATTGTAAACTGAATTAAATTAAGCTTGAAGCATAATTAGAGCAATTTATAGTTGTTAAACAGTTTTAGATATAACAAGTAAGAAAGGGAGACTGTGGGATACCCATTACTTTCATCATGAAAATATACCTAATAAATATCCCAAAAAAATACTAAAGTATACCAAAAGATGTTGTGTTTTAATATACTAATACATTCAAAATATATCAAAGGATACCAATTTGTATACTACTACTATAACGATATAATGCTACATTTAAACATTTTCAAAAATCATAAAGACTGTAGTTAGGTCTTAGCTCTTAATCTTTTGTGGATCTATATATTCTATTTATGTCTTTTTTTCTGTAAGTTAACTATATCAATGTATAAGCTATTCGCTAATACTGCCATGCTGCAATATTTCACCAATAACAACATGTATCTGTAATTAAAAAAAAACAATGTTAAGGTTTAGCAAACCGAATTGAATTGTTGATGAATTTATATATTCTATTTGTGGCCGTTTTTTGCTGTTAGTTTTAATATGTCAGGCTAACAACTATTAGCTAATACCTCCATCGAAATGTATCTATGAGTAACAAGCTCTATTTGTAGCTATATCTGTATCTATAGCGGCGGCATGTCAGCAATGCTCGGATACAGCTGTAAATTAGTTAGATGCAACAGAACTTGGCCATTTGAATATTTGAAAGACACTTTTTTGTTGTAGGCTGCCAGCTAATTTGACAGTTTTATGCCACACCAAAAAGTTCAACATAATCCACTCACACACACACAAATGCACACACTTCTATACAAACGTGTCGGAGGGCTTTCAAAATGTCAGATAGTGTGGTTTCGTTTGGGAAGTAGATAGATATAGATGGAACTGTGACTAGTTTATGACATTTTGTGGAACACGCGTCTATCTGCCCCTGCGGCGCATTTCAAAATTTATGAACTCGCTTTTATTTTTTTTTTCGGTTCCTCTTCTACTACTTAAATATGTGTATTTGTGGGGGAAAAACTTTTGGAAATATTCTGGGCTATATCGTAAAATGATTTTTGTTAACATTTTTTTCCACTAATTTCATTTTATGCCGAGGTAAAAATGTAAAATGTTTATAGTTTATAGTTTCTGGCTGGTTGGCTTTTGATATGCTACAGTTTTTTTTGTTTTTTTTTTTTTTTTTTTTTTTGGGACCTACAATTAGCGTCGTATTCGCTGGAAAATCCTTTGTTTAGACATCTGTGGCATGTGGCATGTGGCATTGTGCAGTCGCTTTTATTGTCGGCGGCGGTGTTGCTTTTTTTTTTAACGCGCGTTCAACACATTTTTTGTTTTTTATAGGTGTAAAAAATGGGGTCATATCAAACGCATTTCAAATTGAGCTGTTGGTTGCCTCCATCGTTTTTTTTTTTATGGGAACAACAACATTTTGATGAGTTTATTAAATGCAAATTAAAATTGTTGAAATTTCATTTAATTGTATTTTATGAGCATTTCTCATGTGGGCAGATGCCTGGGAATATTGAGCGAGAGAGATGAGTCGTTGATTCTTTTTCAAGTGCCAGATGAAGATATGCAGATATGCTGAGGAAAGTGCAACGAACTTGGTCATTGTTTTATGGAAATGAAATAAAAATAATAAACTTGATACTAATAAGGTGAAATGAATTTCCATTTCCATTTTGATGATGATGATGGATGTTTGTTGAACCGCCACTCGACACTCTCAACTTCTGGTTAACTTTATCTGCAGCTCGTGTCTAGCCACAACATTTCTAGTTGTTTTTTTTTTTTTTTTTTTTTTTTCGTCTAGCCAGCGTCTGTGTAATGCACACAAATCCTTGTGCTGAAGCCATATGAAACTCAAACAGCTCAACGACGAGCTGTTGATAACGATGATGTTGCCAGTTGTTGTCGCCTCGCAGTTGTTGTTGGTCAGTGGAAAAGTGTAGCAAAAAAAAAAACCCGAGCTAAACTATTTGTTGCCCTGGCGGGTGTTTTGATGATTAGGTGAAGGGGAGATTGACGTTGTTGGATTGCCGTTGAAAGCTTTTCTTTTTTGTGCTCTGTTTTTTGCATATTTGCATTACATTTTCCTGGCGTGGCATGTGGCAACAACAAAACACAAGCGAAAATTTATATTGAGTCGAGCGTAAAAATAACAATGCAGACGGGCAGACGGCATGAAATAAGTGAAATTGTTGTTTACTCAAAACGATGGGGCAGTCCAATTGAGCAGGGTAGGAGTGTAGAGGGGGCATGTGGCATGTGGCAAGCAGCGTAGTGCGGTACAATATGGAGCATAAATTACAACAATGCATGCAATGCGCCGCCGACGACGACGGAGACGACGAAGCCGTCGCCAGGCATTTAATTATGCTCATCAATTTGCAGGCAGTCGCCAGAGCCAAAGTAAAAGCTATAGTTGCCGTTGTTGCAAGTTGTTGGCATTGCAGTTGCAGTTGCATTTGGCCATAAATCTTAACGAGGCACTCCAGAGTGTGTTTCGCCTGCTTTTATGGAAATGTTCAAATTAAATGCACTTAAAAGCGCTGCAATTAATTGCCTACTTAGAAAATCCGAAATCAAACCCCAAAAGCAGATCACACGAGACAAGCATAATATTATTTATAAACACAAACACGAACACACTCATAACATATGTATACACATCTATCTATTTATCTGCTCTGGCCACTTTTGGATGTACTTGCATTAATCATTGCCCTTGAAAGGCAAGCAAGCAGAGGCAACTGCTGCCTATGCTGCTGGCATTAAAATACCTTGGAATTTAAATGCTCAGCTCATTGCTGCTAATCGTTGCACGTTCTCTGCCAGTTGATTTAAATTTAGACAGCGTCTCATATTGAAATTATGAGCCAAAGATATATAGTGGATGAAACTGAGTGCGGTTGTGCGTGCTCTGCACATGCCACTTAGGAGGGGTGTCGAAGCGACTCCAGACTCCATTAGACTCCACAGTGGATTGCATTGCGGCAACAATCGCCGCCTTTGTTGGTATACCCAGCAAACAAAAGGGTGGAAGGGTATGCTGATGTGGCCGGAAATATGGCATTTCATAGTAGAGATAATTATACCTAATTTCTTTAGTCAATCTAATTTTACTTTAATTATATTAGGTTCGTATTTTTTATATGATCGGCATAAATATAAAATCTCTGAGACTCTTTTTACTAAATATTTAAAATACTGTGCTTTATATTTCTGCACTATAAACAAATTGTTTATATAATTTACTTGTATCTCACTAAATTTAAATTACAATTTTCGCATTTAAATTTGCTTTGATCTCATTAAACTGAAATATGAATTTGCAAAGTATTTCATAGTTTATCAAACTTCTCTATAATTTTCTTACTTGTTTCCTCTGTCAATTTCTGCGTCTGTTCTGTTATTTGGCTGCTTGCATTTCGCTAACAAATTAAATTTCCCTTCAGTTGAAAGAAAAGCAGCAAAAAGTGTTTATCTTTGCTTAATTGTTTTAGATTTTAATCTCGCAATATGCTCGTTTCATTTCGTTTCGTCTTCTTCACTTTGCGGCGACATATGGTTGAGTTCTCGGTGCTCTATTCCTAACATTGCTCTGTGACAACTTTATTAGTTTTGTTTAATGTGTGTGTGTGCGTGTGTGTGTGGTGTGTGCACTTTGTCTGCAGTTTGTTGCCTTATCGTTTGACCCGCAATACGCGCGTCGCCTTTTCGCCTGTTTTTTTCAGTTCAGTTTCAAGTGAAACTCGAACAAACTAATTGAAAACGTTTGTCAGCGACTGTAAACAGAAACGCTTCTTCGCTTCCCTCTCTCTCCCTCACTGTCTTCCTGCTCGTCTTCGCCTCTCTGTCGCCGTCTGCGTTTGCATTTGTCTTGCCAATAAATGTTCTATTCTAAATTTTTGTTTTCGTTTCATTTGCTGATAACCAAAGTGTCGACGACGACGACGACGCCGCGACTTCGTGTTGAAATCGTTGTCGGAGAGGTGACGAACGATTTATGCCAGATAGGCGTGCTTACAAACGAAATTTTTCGATTTTCGGGGGCTTTCCGCAAGATCTAAGGGATTTTGTTATATGCTAAGCGAGGTGCTATAAATGTAGCTTGATTTAGCCGAAGAGGAAGGAAATGCTTGCCAGCACTTGTATGCTGCTCTTAAATATCAAATGCAGTCAAGGAGCTAGCTAACAGATAGACGACAATTAAGGGAAGTGTTGAATTGGAAAAGTGTTGAAGATTTTTCTAAAATTAAACAAGCGATTCGTTGAGTAAATTGTGAATGCTTATTAAGGAAACCTTAAATGGTTAAGATTAGCAAAAGTTGTTTCACTTTAGATGAGTAAAACATTTTTCTGCATTATGAACATTATTCCTAAAATAAATTGATGAAATTTATTTTACTTCAAATGATTTATGAATTTTAAACACAAATTGAAGTATTATATTTTTCTATATTTCTATATTGTTAATCAGCAAAACGATGATTATTCTTCCCAGAATAAATTGAAGAGTTTGTTTAGTATTCTTTTCGAGTACTGCAATTGTGTTCATAGTTCCATGTAAAGTGCCACCGACTCTGCAGTTTCAGTGGAACTGACTTGGAGTTCAACTATCAGGTTTTGTTTTTCTCTTAAGATTCTTTAGAGATCTTTCACGGACTGCTCTTCCAGTAAAATCAATTCCCGGCGAGCAACAACACACCCACAAGCGTTGGTAGCAACAATGGACTGAAGTTTCCCAGTTTGTCACAGACAATCCTTTAGGGAGCTGGCTAAAAACAACACCTACGACTACAACAATATTTTCATAGATCAAAACAGAACTCTAGCAATGAGATATAGTGAAGAGAAAGAGCGAAACGACAATGAGATAAAGTGGCCATGGATGGGTGTCAATTCTGTTGAAAAATGACAAGCGGAACAATGAACTGAAAAACGGAAAATGATGAAGAAAAATGCAGCGTACTCGTGAAAGGCAAAGAGAGATGATGATAAAAGATGGCAGAAGCCAAAACGCAAAACTGTCATGCAGTTTCAAATTACAAAACTTTTCTTTATCTGCCGTCATTACTCCGCCTTCTGCCTTCTGCCTTCTGTAGACTCTACAAATATTGTGGAACTGGCAGTCAAACAAGAGATTAGTGCGAGATTTGAGTTGGGAACACAGGTAGCTGCCTAGGGTAAGGGTAAGGGTAAGGGCTTAATTAAGGCATTTGACTAATCAGCTTTGGCATCGTTAAGGCGACTCTTTCCCACCTCCCCCCCTCCAGAGTTGGGTCGGTTAACGGCACCCAGACGTCGCCATTTACAAGAGATATGGAGACTAGTTAGCGCTTATCACAGATCAAACATGCATACAAATAACACATATGTGTATAAATAGATTTGGTCGACTTCAAATGCATTTAGCCCAATCAATCATTATCTTTATGAGTCAACATATGTTCGCCATGTTGCCCAGTTCCATATTCCATCTATATTCAATGTTTGCTTTCGTCGATAGTGAAAAAAAAAAACACTCGACGCAGTTTTTCGCTTTGATTTATATGATTTCGTTCAACACAAATCTCTGCAGCTCTCTCCCTCTCCCTCTCTCGCTCTCTATCTTACTCACTCTCTCTTTGATTTAATTCTCAGTTTGTTGGCTTAACGCTTTAGCCTTCAGTTTGATTTAGTTTTTATGCAAATCATATTTATTTGATTGTATTTGATTTAGTATGCAGCTGATTTACGTCGACAGTCGACTTTATTATGCTTTGTTGCCCCATCCACAAAAATATTATGTTGCTGCTGTTGCTTTTGTTGTTGTTGTTTTTGTTTTTGTTGTTCATTTTCTCGTATCTCTGACACTAAATCATTTTAATTGTTGTCATTCGTGTTTTGAATTTCAGTGCAGTTCCCTCCACGCCCCCTTCGCTGCGCCCCTCTCTTTGTGCTATATGAACTTTGACTGCGTGTTATTCTGTTTTCTTTTACGTGGGATTTTGTTTTTTTTTTTTGGTTACCGCTTTGTGTTGTGGGTGGAACTTTGGTAGGAGTTAAGAACTTTGCATATGAATAAGGTAATGCCTTTTGTTGTGTACACAAAAAAGGTGTAGAAAAGAACACTATATCATAAATGCATCGATAGATAAGTAGAAACTGTTGTTGGCATCTGAGCTGGAGATTAATGCTAGTTAGTTGTTTAATTGATAATAATTTGTTGCATTGACATGCTATTCTTTACCTAAAAACGGGATTTTTCTATCTAAATATTCCATTTCTAGTTGATTTCGGTAATTATCTTTTTAATCTTTATAAATTGCTTAGAAATATGATACGAAAATGTTTCTATTAAAGTATCATATTTCTATTAGAGAATTTCAGCCTTTAATTATGCTTTGCCTTTGTGATTTCATTAATCCTTAATGAAGGCTGTTCTTTGTCTTTTGAATCTATTATATTTATCTTTTTACTAAGCTCTTTCTTATAAAGAAGCCATAAAGGACAATAGTTATGCTTTACTTTCTTAGTACACTATTTCATCTTTATAAAGATATTCTCTATAGCTACGATATGCTTTCTTAGTATACACTTTCGTCAGGATATATATTATAGTCATGCTTTGCTTCTTAATCTTTGAAGACATCCTTACTTAAGATCTCAGCGTTCTTTAAGCTTTCTAGTCATATCCTTTACTTGTGTCTTTTTCCCGCCCTTGGCATCGAAAGCATTCTTTATGATCTCCCCAACTTATGTTCGCATATCCTTTTTGAACACTTACCATCTTGGCTTTATCATGTGGCTTCTTTTGTGTATCCTTTTTGCGTTTGTTGTTGCTCTCCACGGCGCCAAAGCGATTGTACTGGAATAAGCGACCCATTTTTGCTGGTTGTTGTTGTTGTCGTTCGTTTGCTGTTCTGTTTACAGTTTTAATAAACAACGTTTTTGTTGTTGTTGTTGTTCTTTCTTATTGCTGTTTTTGTCTATTCACAAAGCACGCATCACACACAAACAGAGAGACACTTGAGAGTTTTGGAGCTCGTAATATCTGCAAACTTATTGCGTTGTTTGCCGAACTGTGTTTTGAAGTGTTCAATAACGTAGCGTAAAAGTCGAGAGGCGATAGATGAAACGAGAATCGAGAATCGTATCGGAGATAGAGTGACGTTTACGTTATGCCGGGACACCGGGAGCGTTTTATGCTAGCGATCAGCGCGACGTGCGCAGAGGGAATGATGGGCCACAACTGAATGCATTCAGTAAAAAGTACAACGGAAAATGAGCACGACTGCGAGCGAAGGCAGAGAGGCAGAGAGAGACTGAGGCAAAGCAGCGCAGCAGAGGCAGAGTCAGAGGCAGAGGCAGTGGCAAAGCAACAGTCAGCAATAACAACAACGCAAAAGGGAGGCAAAGCAGCAACAGCAGCAACAGCAGCGAACAGAGGCAGCGACAGCGACAGAGATACAAATTTCATGTCAGGGCGGCAGCAGCAGCAGCAGCGTCGATGGACGTCGTCGTTGTCGGCGTTGTGTTCATGCAACGCTGCCACTGCCGCTGCCACACAGCATTTACCGCTAGCTCACAATGTGCGCCCCTGTGTATAAGTGTGTGTATGTGTGTCTGTGTGTGAGCACAACACTCAAACACACAGACACACAGCTAGAACTAAAGAAAATACTAACCAACGCACACAGAGACACGGAAACAGAGACACAAACACACTCACACTCACTCACAGTGACTGCGGGGCTGAAAAATAGAAAAGAAAAACCACTCAACAAAAAGCGAAATGAGAAAAATTTACTACGACGAATGTACACTGAAAAAAAAGTAAAGGCAAAGCAAAGAACTAAACAAACTTCTGTTTTGGGCAGACGACGCTGAATGAAACGAAATGAAATGAAATGTGAGAGACGCTCAAAAGAGGAGGGAGAGTTTGAGTTGCAAGTTGAAGTTGAAGTCCGTCTCTGATTCTCTGACTCGGACTCTGAACGCGAATGCAAAACGCGAACAGCTTCAGTTTCAGTTACTCATTTGCGAAAAGGGTAGTTGAGCGTCTCTCGTCAACAAGTTGAGTGGGTGGTCCACTGGCCAAAGATGGACAGACAGACAGACGGACAGATGGACGGATGGACGGTTCATTCAATTTGAACTGCTCGCGTGTTCCGTTCACGTACCGCATGCATTTTGACCATGCTCTCTGACTTTTCATTTTCAGTTACGAGCAATGACTATTGGCGTCTGTATATAGTATATATATATCAGATATCTGCTCAGCACAGTTTGCTGTCTCTTTCGGTAACTCAGCTGCCATCTCTATCGACTGTGCTCCACATTTTCAGCAGCAGTTCTTCATTTGCCTGCTGCACATTTCATTTCAGCATTTTGCCTATTTGCTTAACGTACTCGCTTGTTGTTGTTGCCGTGCTACTTGTTTTTGTTTTCCCCATTTCCCCTCTCTCACCACATGCAGGAAACGCTGCATCATCGTCATTCTCTTTTTTTAGTTTTTCCGAAAGTTTTTTTTTGTACTGTTTTGCAGTCAGAGCATAAAATAAACACAAAAACTTTGCAGTCTCATTCAGGAGCACCAAAGGATGTTCACTCTCTTCTGGCGTCTGGCAACTTCAGCGTTTCATTTGCAACCGCCCACAATTTGTCCCTCCTCCCTTCGCCCCCCCTTCTCTGCTATCTTAGCTTGCTGCATGTTTCCGTAATTATCATTATCCTTTTGCTGCTCGTTTTGTGCTTTTCATTTCGCTGTTTATATGGCCAACTATGGCACTTTAATTGAAGTCAATTTTTTCAACTTTGTGGCTGCTGTTTGTGGCAACTTTTGCTACTGCAGTCTCAGTCTCAGTCTTCGCCATCTTCGCCATTTTGTTGCAAGTCCATGGCGCCATTTTCATTGAAAATTATTCTGCAACTTATTAGCACCTCCGGAAATTATGAGTTTCGGTGTGGCATTCAAGTTTTTTTTTTGTTTTTTGTGGCTTGTTTACGAGCTAGCCGCATTTTTAATTGAGTTGCCAGTTGCCATCTGACTTGAGTTTGAGGTTCAACGAGAAAACGAGAACGAGACTGAGACTGAGCTTGCTTTTGTTGCTTAATTAGCTCAACGGTATGGATAAGGACATGGACAGAGCACACTTTTGCATGCCACGGCCAGAGGCAACTCTCTAGCCTCTTGCCTCTTGCCACTGTCGTTGTAAACGCTGTGGTTATTCAACAAGAGGATGCACTTAATTGAAACAGTTTGCTACGGCAAAGTGTGTACACAGTTTGGATTTAACAGCAGCAGCAGCAGCAGTCCCCAACAGCGATCCCCGCAAGCAAAACAGTCAGTTTTTTGTTGCACCTCCAACTCTTTAGCTGATGTCTGCATAAAACTACTGGGCTTAAAGTCTGTTTGGGAATTTCAACAAGGGAAGACAAAGAATTTTGCGAGGATAGTTTAATCTGTATTTATTTAATAAATTTGTTAAGTCTTTCGGATATCGAATTTGAATTAGAAAAACGAGTAAAACAAATCAATGTACTTATAAAATAAACGCCAAATGATGCCAATTTGGAAATAATGCAATCAGAACTAGAAAGTCTTTAGGTTAGTAAAAAACAATAAAAATTGAGGAAGTGCAAGTAATATTAAGAAAATTAAAGACTGATTTAGTAGTCATACTTGAAAAATAAGAACTATTATTAAACAACAGGTAGATAATCTTCCAAATGACATATATATGACAGATTTATTGAACAAGTTACTGTGTTCAAAAAAATTTCTAAGAAGGTGACAGTCACGTGTGCTCGACAATAAAAGGAAAACAGTTCGGCTTTATTTTAAAAATGTGTCAAATTAATATACCGAAAATTATACTAAAATATTCCGAAGGCACATGAATATACTATTACATTGAAAATATACCATAGATTACAAAATATACTAGATTGTTCATCAACCCAATAAGTTAGTGTTTTATTTCAAAAATGTGTTCAATTAAAATACCGAAAAATACACTAAAATATTTTGAAGGCACATGATTATACTACTGCATTTAAAATATACCATAGAGTACAAAATATACGAGATTGTCCATCAAAGCAGTAAAAGTTAGTGTTAATTTAAATTATATCTGACTATTATAAATAAAATAAATAAATAAAAACATATAAAATTCGTTCATAAATAAATATGATTAGACTATTGTGTCTGATAAAACACCACACAATACAAAAATCTCATATGTGACTCTGATATTTGCGATAGTAAACTTTAATGAGTAAGCTATATTATTTAAACCAAAATCTTCAAAGTGACTCAACAATATTTATTGTAAATGTAAACTCTCCTATATTTTTGCAAACAGCTGCTGCAAATTAAACGGAAAAAAGTGCTGTCCAACTTGCAAGTCCAGCGGGAACATAATATCCCAGTTAAAACTGCTTCAGCTTATTATTAATCCATTTTATTGTTGCCTCTCAGCTGTTGCCATCAAAACAAAAAGCGAAAAAAATGAACGAAAACGATGAAAAAATTACAAATTGGGGTAAGAGTCGAATACAGTTGAAATATTATTGCCCATATTTTGCACCCTGTATTCCATATATATTTTTTTTTTATGGTTGCAACGCCCTCACGAAATCCCGCGGCAAGGACAAACAAAGGGAAATAATCAATGGTAAAGTCGCATTTAACGAAATATGCTTTCAAATCTGAGCGTTAAACCTCTGCTTATAATTAGATTATGACATTAATAAGTCGCCTTAACAAATGTTCAAATTTGGCAAAGCAACCACCCAAGGAGAGGCGAGCCAAGAAGGGGAGAAGGGGAAATGGACGTTTTGCTTTTTGGCAACAGTTGCGAAAATGGCAAATTGAATTTTGTGCAGCGTTTAATATATTGCAGCTATCAATGGAAAAGCATTTGCAGGACACTCGAAGTGTCATTCATAAATCAAGGACACGAAGCCACCCTCGAGTTGCAGTTGAGATATAAGCAAAGTGTATCTGCTACGACAATAGAAGAGACCTTAGTGCCTCATGTGGCAGGGACTCAATGCAATTTCATTACATAAAAAGCTTTTCTTTTTATGCTTTTTGTTCCCTTTTGTGGCGTGACCTTTTAGTTTGATTTGTCAAATTGTGTTTAGCCAGACAATTGCATAAATTTTATTTACTATACTTTTTTTTCTTTTTTTAGATTTTCATTGCTGAAATCTTTCCTCTGCGTTCCCACCTTTAACTCAACTTCACCCTCACTGTCGAGAGCTCTTAATGTTTGTCAATTATTTGCAGTAATTTGCAATATTTCTAAACGCTTTCCATTGCGATTGCTGTGCGTAAACTACCCTAAATTGTTTTTAATAGCCATTTGCACTTACATGGCTGTTGACTGCACTACTCAGCATCAGTTTCAATTCCCTTCCAGCCTCCCCCTCTCTATAATGGCTTCATCATTCGCTCAGTCTCCAGTCTCCTGTCTCCGTGCTGGCAGCAATAAATGGCCTACAAGCACTCAGAATGTTCTTGGTTTTTGTTTTAATTTATGGCCGCAAATAAATGTTATTTATTTGGTCTTTAAAAATCGACAACAAACTAAACAAATACGAAAAACATTCGATACGACATTCGAAAGACAGAGAGAGAGACACTTGAATGTGAGTAAATTAATTTTCCCATAGTTGGGAAAACGTCATTAAGAACTCGCCAGGGGTGCTGCAAGTGTTAAAAATGTAGTTAAATCAATTCTTTAACAACAATTTGTTTAGTGAACATGCAAAGCCCACATAAGTTGCAGGTTTCCAATACTCTAAACTCAACTCATTTCATTTGGCGCTTTTCTCCATTGAGAAAATGTGGCCCGCGGTGTCTTTGTGTGACGTTGCTTTATTTTTTATTTTTTCTTCTTTTATCTCTTACAAGTGACTCCAGCAATTATTTTTATAAATGATTTGTTAGGGTGGTCTGTTCGGTTCTATTCTGTTCTGTTCTGTTGTTTGGATTCTCCTAAAGTGTTTGTGTTCGCATGCGGTAATCCTTCATTTCATATGCAACCAGCGGCAATAAATAGTTGAAGAATTATGTGTGAAACCATTAAATTGTACTATAATTCGTAGCTTGGCTCTGTGCATTGTCAATGCCTCCAAGGGCAATGTAACCGCATGGTTATAGTATACATTTAATAGATACTTTTCTCTGTTTCTTTTTTGTTTTTTTTTGGCTGCGAGCGACATTGAGTTTTCCATTTGGAATTCTACTTTATGACTGGCGGCAAGTTCAACAGATTTTTAATTGCTGTGCTGTGGTGCACTGCGCTTCGCTTTTTCGTTGGATGTTTTCCTCCCAATGTTTTCAGTTTTCTGTTTTCTGTGTTCCCATTGTAAGCACCGCCTTCTATCATAAATCATTTAAGCGCGGGACAGACTCTGATCACAGTTATGCTTATGTTTAAGGGCGTGCATATTTTGAATACGCATAAGTTTGATTTATTTAAATTTTCATGTATGTTTTTCCATCGTAAATATAAACTAGAAAACATACATCTTTAAAAGTTTGCTGTACTTATCTTACAGAGGCATTAACTTGTCTATCAACTTGAAGACTTTGTTCGTTATCAATAAGTCATTTATCAATATGCTTGTAGATAAGTTTTTCTGTGGCACGTTCATAACAAGAGTATAACAAGAATATTTTCGATATTTTCGACATTTTTCCCAGCAAGTTTTTAATTTGGGAAGATCCGCCCTATTTCTTTTGAATTTCTCACACGATTCGTTACATATCAAATATGCTTTTCCCCGTCTTTCTGTCTGCAGCGTGATAACGCCCACATTAACAAGAACTTTCGATTGAAATTACGCTTCAAAACGATTTTCCAGCAGCAGCAGCAGCAGCAACAAACAATTATGCGATGCATAAATTAAGCACAACTCGACTTGAATAACTAATTTCCTGTAAGGGCAATTACTAAAAAAAAAAGAAGACCAACATGTATGGAAATTAGATGGGCAACTGAACTGGGCACGATTCTTTTTGGGGTTCGTGGTCTCTGTGCACTGGGCATTTAATTCAAGGCAGACGTTGAATGCACTACAAATGAGTTTCGGTTGTTTGTGTTTTTTTTTTTTTTGTTGTTGTTGTTGTGTTAATGCTATGCATGATACATTTAATCGCTGGAAAAATGGAAAAACCACCATAAAAAAAACGTGACAAAATGCGAGCTCTCGATATAGGGTCGCTTCATTTTTTTTTTTGTTCACTCTCTATGCATCGCAAACCACAAAAGTGAGAAGTGCTTGATAAGGTGGAACACAGCGAACAGATCGTTGCATTAAATGCAGACCGAAGCACAGGGATTCATTATTGTAGTTTTATTTACGTTCCTACTTCAAAAAGACAAATAAATCGTAATTGGCGTTGCGAGGGGTTTGTTTTTTATATTACGAGTGCTGCATTTTATTTTCATGCTCATTAAATGAGAGAATCATATACATACATAGGAAAAGCGTGAAAAACCCCGAGACACAATCAACGCCATGGCGTTTTGCGGTTTGCTCTTTGTGTTTGACAACGAAATGAAACGAAACGGAAGTGTGATGGGTTATCGCAAACTGGAAAATCTAACGATAAGACGTTCGTTGATAGCTTCACTGATAGGAAACCCTTCGGGGCTGCTGTAGGTGCTACCGCTCAGCCATTGTTAATGCTGAGATCTTCGAGTGAGATAAACAAACCGTCGCCGAGTGCGAACAGCTGGCAATTTTTCGAGTGTTTCCTAGCAGAACGAATTGCGAAGTGCGAGAAATTGAATGATAAATGCGATGTGTGTAATATTTATTATACGAAATGTCAACGATGCTGCCTGCGGCTGTCCTAAGTCAATGTCGTAGTTTCTTTCTCTTTGCTCATTAGTAGAAGCCTACGAAACAAAATGGCTGCAGGGCTGCCTTAGTGACCCATTTCGTGGAGCCAAATCCAAGCAAGATTAATGAACTACAAAAGATGCACACAAATCATATGTAATAGCTGCCTCAAGGAGTCGTCTGCAACAAATGTGTGACAATTTCTCAAAAAAGGATGCGTTCTAGTAGCACATAAGAGGCAACGCCTCCTGCTACAGTTTTTACCCCCTCGCTGCTTCTTCTGCCTGCAAGGTGTCACGGCCAAGTGACAATGTCACACTTGCCGCTACAAACATAAAAAATATGCCAGCGAGACTCGAGTTTCTGCCTCTTGCCTCTTGCTGCTGCATGCGACCTTTAAAGGTGCACAGCTACGTGTTCGTCTCGTTTACAGTATCTATGTCTCTCTGTCTATGTGTGTGTTTGTCTGTGTCTGAGTTCGTGTCTCGTACTCGTAATCAGAATAAAGATGAAGACATGTGCATTGAGGCTGGCAGTCGCCTTAGCTCGTTATCCTTTTACTCAACAGCCGCTTTCCGCCGAAGTCTTGTCTTCAAAATTAATGGCAGCCAAGAGAACAGGGCGCGACCAGCTGCCCGAAGAAAATTTAAATATGCGCTGTGTGGAAATTTGATATTTTCCTAGACGGAAAGGAAAGGAGAGGAAGTAATTTTCGATATGGGCGCCGGTCGCCTTTAACGTCCTCGTATTTGTTTGGAATTAATGAAATTTAGACATAAAAATGTGTTCGAACAAGCAAATAGACAGACGAGCGTATGAGTGTGAGTCGGTGTGTGTGTGTCCTGTGTCCTGTTTTTGATGTTTCCTCATAAGGGTAATCAGCTAGAATTGAGTTATCCTTAAACACATTACAACATATGCCATTGTAGGGATCAACTTTTGGTATGAGTCTCCTTTAGTTTCTCTGAACTTGCTGTTTGGTTTTAGTTTTCAAAGTGATTTGGATGCCTGTGTTTGCCTATAAGTTAAACATTTGCTCAAGTTGAAGCATGAAAAAATGGATGTGAATAGGAAATCAGCTTGTCAAAGAATTGATTTTAATGATGAGCGAGAAAAAGAGTCCGAAAAAGTTTTTAGATATTTAAATACGACACTTGTTTGACATATAATTTGTAGTGCAAAAGAAAAAACTAATGTAATGTAAGGCAAAAGGAGAAATCTCCGACCGCATAAAATATAAACATACATATATTCTTGATCAACTGAGACTGTCTGTCTCTCTGTGTGTCTGTATATCTGTCTGTCTGTAAGAAAAACTAGATCCATAAAACGGCTGCTGCAATCTGGTATATTTTGTTCTCAATGGTATGTTTTTAATGCAATAGTGTATCAATATACAATATTTTTAGTATTTTGTCAGTATATTGGTTTGGCATATTTTTAGAATAATAGTATGCTGTTATGCTTTAGGAAAATTGTGTCATTCTCACTTGACTAGTATCGAAAACATCTTTGACAGACATGCAAATAGATAACTTCATCTTCGCTTTTACACATATTCTACAAAATCTGTTCCATATTTCGTCACTAAATCATAATTCTCTTGACAAAGGTAACAAAGGTATAGCTAAGCTGCTGATCTCTGAAAAAGACTCCTCAGCTACTGTATTATTTTCCACATTAGATATCTATGAACACGCCCTACTTCGAGCTCTTGTGCTCGACTATGATATAATACTCAGCCAAAAACTGTCATATGTAACAAAGTCTGCTAAGCATATAAGCCGTCTCCACCTCTTAACTCCTGCTCTCAGCTCAACTAAAATCGCATCAACTTCAATGCAAAATGTCAAAGAGAGCGAACTGAAAAACTGATGGATGAAGATGAAGATGCGGCCAAACAAAGGCGCGAAAGAAGACAACTGAAAATCCGCTTAATGCGATTTTCGAGTGGCAACCAATGAGCCATGTTCGTGTACCTTAATTTTTTTACCTTTACCAAAACATATACTCAAAAAAATATGTATATAACATACACATATATAGATTACTTTTCTAATTTTCAAGGCTGCTTGAAATGAGAACTAACGAAAAAAAAAAAAGAAAATCAGCACAAAACAATGCCAAAAACTGGCACAAAGAATTGCGGGAAAATGAAAATGGGAAATTGGGAAAACAAAGCCAAGTGCCTGACTGTCTGGACCGTGCACATTGTGCGCGTTGAAGTGTCCTGGAGTTCCAGACATGGATGGAACAGCGTTACGCTTGAGCGACAAACGTAATTCCATTCTCTTTTGCTTTTTTTTCATTTTTGGCAAGGGCAAAGACGGAGAGAAGGATGGGTAAAAATTTATAGTGCAGCGGGCAGTTAATGACGTTGCAATTGAAAACAAACGAGAAATAATGAGTTTTTCCCCACGTCTCGCCGAGAGCGTTGCCAAAGGACGCGCCATGTCGTCTATCAACCGCAACATGCAGCAAAAACATGCCAGCGAGGAGAATCAAAGTCAATTCGAATGAGAAGGCAGCTGCGATCGATCTATAGACTGAGTGTGTGTCTCTGTGTGTGCTACCTGTGGCAAGTACAAGACGACTCTTTGTTTCCTGCATATCCTGTACAATGGCCAATTTAAATGGTGCTGTCAGCAGGCAGTCGTTATTTCATTCTTTCACATGTCGAAATGGATCCTCTGTGGCCTTGTTGAGCAAATTAAAAGAAAATACGAAAAATATTCCTTTTTCATAAACTGAAATCGATGGAATTTAATGAACTGCTCGCCCCCGACGCAGAGCGGAAAACTTTTAGCCAACCGACAGCCGACAGCTGTCATAAGCAGTGAGCGACTGACAGCGACTTGTCAGCTAGTCTTTGTATCTTTCAGATACAAAGCATACCAATTAACCCCTCTGCACATGTGTGTGTGTGTGTATGGGAGAGAGTTGTCCGCTTCACTGCCTAAAAGTATTTTGGTATTTGTGTTTATTTTGGTAATTCAAGGCATCATTTTAACCCTTTCGCGTTGATGTCTTTTAAATGTGAGTGCTGCTGCTGCCGCTTTACGTAAATATTTGCTCAGCCCCTTGCTCACTCACTCACTCAATCCGGCAGTCAGTCAGTCAAACAGGGGAAGTGTATCTTTGTAGCTTCGTTTTCGATATTTGCATAAGTGCAGGCCCGCATTTGGCAACCCCTGAGAGCACAATTTTTGGTGTGTTTTTGTTTGCCTTAGATACTCGGCGCCAGTCTCAATTACTTTATTGACATCACAGTCGCAGCCATAATTGTCATTGGTTAGCAATTCAATTGCAATTTCAATTGCAATTCTAACTCTATCGCAGTCGCAGTCTCTCTTCTTACATTGCACATTTCGCATTTCGCATTCGTTGTCGGTCTCAAGTCTGATTGATGGCTTGCAATTCAATTGTCAATGGTACGTAATCAAATTGGCTTATGTAAACAATGGCAGTGCACTTGGAAGATTTTTCAATTGTAAGCGAGTTCAAAATGTCAAGAGAAATATGATTTACGAGCATTCCAAAGTGCAAGACAATGCGACATAGCCAAGATACAATTGTATCTTTCCCTTCTTATTGACTGCAGATACTTCGGCTGCTGTTGCTTGTCATGCCAGCTCATTAGTTGAGAATTCAATTTGAATTGAATGCGGCTTTAGTTTAGTTTGATATAGTATACATTAAGATGCCAATCGACATAAAAATACATAAATCAAGCCAACCAAATACCAAAGAGCAAGCAGCAAGCAGCAATGCGAAGTACAAAGCAAAAATGTATATAAATTATGATTAGGACTATTATCAGGACATCAAGAAAGTTGCACAAACGACATGAAAAATTGTCATTAGGCAAAAAAGCGGCAAAAGCCAAGAGTAAACCCAAAAGTAGCCAGCGACAAAAGTTACAAGTCAAGCCAAGAAAAAAACAGAAAAGGAAGCTCAGTATGGTTTTGTTTGTGGTTTTTGGCTGAATAGCAAAAAAAAAGAAGAGAAATACACACACTCACACATATGTGTGTGTGTAGGGATATGAGTCCTTTTGGCGTGGGTGCCAAGGCGCGCACATAAATCATATGCTAGTGCTGTGGTTGGCTCTACACGCACCACTCGGCATAAGGACAAATGTTGATGATGACAAAGCGCCATTAAAGGCGCATTTACACACTGCCTGAGTTTTTGGCCGGAATAGCTGTTTGCTGTTTGTTGTTTGCTGTTTTTGCTGTTTTTGCTGTGGCTAGCACCTACTTCAAAAGGCGTCAATTGCCATAAATCAAACGCGACATTTTGCTTATTATTTGCCGATTTCGCTTCCTCAATAAACTTTCAAATTTACTTTTGTGCGGCATATTAAGATTTGTGGTCCAAATAAGTATGAGAACTTAAGGAGTGTGGGCAATTTTGTACGCTTTGCTTATTATTTATGCTAAAATTTTATTTATTGTAGCTACACACAAGTGAAACAATAGCTAGTGTGCCTACAAAATGGGACATGGTTTTCATATTAACTTATTTTCATTTCGTGAATAACTGCAACTTGTTAACGATTTCATTATGTTATAATGCAATAGTGCGGGGAATATAGCTTGCTATAAGGTATACCAAACTTATATTTATTGTAGATGTAACTATTGAGACTAATCTGTTGATATTCGAATGACTTGCATCTTAATCTATTTAAATTTATTCGTTTTAGCAATTGCTAGTGTGGGACGTATTCTAGGCTTTGCTTATCACGTATTTTAATCTTTTTATTGAAGCTCAACTAAAGAAAAACAAATCAATTATTTTTTAAAATGAACATTTTGATTGTAATGAAATTTTAAATATAACTTGAAAGTGAATTTCCAGATATATTCATAATAAATTTATTGTAATTTGTAAGGTAAGTATGAGAAATATGCACAGTTACGTATTTATTCTTAACTTATATGTTTTGAATTTTCATCACAAATCTTTTTTAAAGTGAAGAAATAGCTATTGTGACTATCCGTTAAGCATATAAAGTGCATAAAATAGATACAGATTATAATTCAAAAGGATTTGCATATAAATTTATTGTAATTTGTTCACTAACACTAAATTTTGAGTGGGGCATTTATTGTAAGCTTTAATTTATTGAAGAACTATTGTGACTATCATATATTCTTAAAGAATTTTCAAAAGATTACTATAGTAAAGAGCAATTTGCATATCAATTTATGATAATTTGAAGAAAAGCTGCTTGTTAGAGAAACAATTATAATGCTTTACCAATTAGCAGAGTTTTCCCAAAGGTATGTACAGGTTAAAAGAAATGCCATTATCATTAATCCGCCAAAATTAGGTATCAAATAAATAAACTCTAAGCTGTGTGTGTGTTCTCTTAGAGTTTGACCTTCAAAGGATCCGCTCGATACTGAGAAAAGCGACCGCCTGATCGACCAATTACAAATGCCATTAACGGCCAACGCCCACCGTTTAGCGGCCTCGACACATCTGCAGTTGCAGATACACCTACACAACTAATGGCAGGTATGGGAGTATAAGTATAAAAGACAGCAACGAGGTTATTTTTTATATTATATGTTTCCTCTTAAGTGAGCAAAATGCGCGCTTTCCTTTTCGGTTCTTTTCTTTTCTTTTCCTTGCTGTTGCTTGGTACGCTTCAATTACGTTTTTCATAATTTCCCACATCGTAAAATTTATTGGTTTTGATGGCTGGCAGTTTAGCCAGCAGTTTGGCAGCTCAGCATCATCGACATCGGCATCGACTTCCGCTCCATTGGGCTTGAGCTCAGCTGGTTTCTTGGGGGCGTTATACTGACGATGTCCTGCTGTTAGAATACTTTGTGGTCTCTCTCTCTCTCTCTCTGTCTCTCGGTTCCATTAATTGAAAGGTATTTAGCCTGAATTATTAAATTGATTTTTATTCATTTTTAATGCTGACAGTTTGAAATTTGAGAATTTCCCCCAATTGAGACTTTAATGGCTTTTCATTTAAAGCTTAAGCTTGAAAGCTTTGCACCTTGGGGACCTTGAGCTTGTTTCTGATTTTATAAGTCAACTTTTGCCCATTAGCTCACTGACAGCTGAGAATTGGACTTGTTTTGAGCTGTCACAGGAGCAACATATGCCACTTTGCACGCCACTCAAATAAGTCATCAATCAAGCCCATTAGATAACCACCAAACTTGACATTGGCCTCAGTTCGAAGTTCTAAGTTCGCTTCCCTCTGCAGTTTGAATGCAACCCTTGTGCTTCTCCCTCCGTCTGCATGCCATTCTGCATTATTGTGCAATTTTGTGCTTGGCCACACACACACATACACGCGCACAGCAATAACAATTCGACGCTTCTTATTGTCAGTTTGGCCTTTGCATGACAGCACAACATTTGGTCTCATCTGCTACAACTGCAAAACTTCAACTTAAAACATCAACATAATTTTCTCAGCACTTAAAAGCAAAAATGAAATTATGATTATGAAAACGCAGGACAAACGCCAGCAGCAATTTTCACACCGCTGCTGAAAACTGAAACTCTGGGAAGAGGCAACAAAACCGAAAACCGAAAAACGAAAACGAAAAACTTTAAGGGCCAACCCTCGGGCCACAGTTGTGGCAAAAGCGGCAACTTGATAGTGTGGGTGGAAGGATCGAGGGGCGGGGTTTGGACGCGTGCCGAAATGAAAACGTCATGTTTTCGAATGAAATTTTTGAATTATGATGTTCGCTGTGTTGACGCTGTGACGCCGTACTTTCATGGCCGTGACGTCACGACCATCATCTGTGCCCATCCCTGGGCATTAAATTAATTCAAAACGCTGCCAGGACACGCGCGCCGAGGCTTTTGTCTGATTGCCAAAATATGAAAAAAGAAACGAAAATTGATGAAAGCCCGATAGGCGGCCAAATTGTGTAAAGGTAACAAAACACAACCTAATACTACACAAAAAGGACACAGAAGAGACTAAGAGCAAAGAAAGCAGGGGAGGGGAATCCATTGACGGCTGGCGACATGTTGCCAAAGTCCTTTGGGATCCCTGCGGCTTACGGCAAGCCCAAGACTCCTTAGTGCATGATGGTAGAGAGGGCAGCTGATACTTGCTTTCTTCTCTCGCATGTATTTTCACTTACTTTCACTGTCGTATTTATTATTATTATTACTATTGGTGCTTATACTACGCAATTGGAAATGTAGAAAGGGTATGCTACGAAAGAAGCAGAAGATGGAAAATTAATTTATAATATATGTTAATATAATATATATTTAAGATACATCAAATCTATAAAATTAGCTAAAAAGTGTACAAAAAAATGTTAAATATAATAATATATAACCATTTTTATTCCAAATGTGTAAAATAATGAAGCCTATTAAGTTAGATTATCATTAGGATTCAAGATAGGAATATTTAAAAAATAAACGATACTTGTAAAATATTCTATCTAATTTTATTCAGATCATTGAAACAAAATCTTTGTAAATTCATGCTACATATATGGTTCTGCTCTATTTCTCGAGATAGAACACGTGATTTATGATTATAATAATTCGTTTATTATCATATTTAACGTTATTATAATCAACGTTCTGACTGATTTGAAAGTATTGGACTTATGCTGCGCTTTCCAATTGAATAGATCCTACAAATATATATGATGTATTTTATAGCTGAATCGTTGACTATAATACGTTCGATTATTTAAGAATTTTAAAGTTTAATGTGGTATTTAAAAGAGAACCATATAAAAAGATATAGGAATTAAAATCATATGGATCGTATAAAAAACTGGAAAATATGTTTATAAATTCATGACTATATAATGATTTTATGTTTCTTACGATAGAAAACGTGCATTATCATGGTTTATTATTATGATTATTGTTATGACTGAGTATTAATCTAAAAGCACTTTACTAGCCGTATGCTTCGTTTTTAAATTGAATACATCCTCCGAATTCTAATGGTATATGGGGTATTTTATAGCTGAACCGTTGACTATAATGTTTCCACTTATTTTAAATATAATTTCGTTTGCATGGCGCATTAATGGCAGTCAAATAAGCGTGTCCCTGTCCCTGTCCCTGTCTCTCAGTCCCTGTATGGAGAGCTTCCCCCCTGCGCTTTCTCCGTCCGGCAGCCAACTGTGTTCCCCCTCGTTGCCTGCATTTGTCGTTTACAAATTGGTTTTCGTGTTCAACTCACATCTATTTTGCCTTGCTGCATAATCACAGGCTATGCCTGAGACTGAGAGTGAGGGGGGAAAGTACTATATAGTGGGTGTCTCTGCGTACTCGACGTGATCTGAGCGTGGTCTATTTTTATATGTACGTCCGTCCGTTTGTCCGTTTGCTTGTTTACTTTTGCCGATAAGGCACGTGGCCTCATTTATCAAATGCGTCTCGCGACTAGTTGCAACAAGCGGCATGCAACTAAGTGTGCATAGTAGATGCCAATGCCAAATTGCTGGCAAGTAGTTGAAGTACTAGTTAGTCAACCCCAAGAAGGGTTGCTTCCCTCTATATGTGTGTATGTGCGAGGGTGTTCTCCTCACTTGAGCCATAAATTGTATTGTAGCAAACACGTAAGTTGTGCCTCACTCGCAGTCTCGGTCTTGGTCTCAGTTGCGGCTGTTGCTGAGTGCGTGGCACGGTGGCCGAGCTACTCGTAATTACAGTTATTATAATTTGTGTTGAGTGCTGAGCTGCAATTTGGCATGCATTCCCTCCCCTACCCTCCTCTCCCCACCCACATCTTTGCTGTGGTCTCTTCCACGTTGTCGCACGTGTGTCTGCTTATTTTTCAGCTGACTGACTGCCCATTTGCAACATCAACCCTGTTGCAATAACATTGTTGCCATAGCTGCAAAATCTGCTTTCCTTATGAACATAACATAAAAATGAAAATGATACCTTCGCCGCGATGTTTATCTCACGGGCTTCTCTCTCTCTGACCGTGTTTTTGGCTATCATCAAAGATTATGTCAGCGCTGCCAAGGTAATGTAATGATGGGCAACCCAATTTACTAAGCTTATTACGCTCTAGTTGAGATATTTGATAGCAGAATTATTCACTCTCTCTTCCACTATTGCCTGACGACCTTTGTTGCCCTTCGCGTTGGCTGCGTTACTTGAACCGATTGTAATTAATCATCATCTAGCATTTAGAATCAAACATCGCCCCCACCAAGAGCTGCCAACTAATCAAAAGAGCGAAGCCGTAGCAAGCAAGAAGCACATCAATTGCCCCAAAGCGGACCAAACCAAATTGTGTTAAGCGCACTTGAAAAACGCTGCTTAAATAAATTCACAATTTGTCTCAAGTGAGTTTTTGTCATTTTCATGCCGCAGTCACTGCCAGTCAGACAATTGAAGACGTCGTCGGTCATCATTGGAATGTTGGGCTGCCGCTGCACTTACTACACCCGCACCCATAGGGTAAACGGGTGTTATAACTTTGTGTCTACAGAATATGTATGCTAAAAGAGGCATATCTTTTTACCAGTGTCAACAGCCGAGGCGATATAGCCATGTCAGCCTGTCTGTAGTTGGGTTTAAGTTGCTTTTGGTTGAAAATCTGTTATGTTTGGAACTCTATGGTATATTTTGAATGTAATAGTATAGCGATATAAGAAATATTTTGGTTTAGTATATCGATATACCAAATATAGAATTCGTTACATTTTACTATAGTATATCGATATTCAAAATACAAATCATTTAGTATATTTTAGTATATTTTCGTCATATTAATTCGGTATGTTTTAATAATAATACAGAAATAAGTTGCTTTTATTGAAAATCTGGTATATTTTAAGCTCATTTTGAAAATAATAGTACATATATCAATATATCAAAAATATAGTTAAAATATTTTAGTATAATTCATCGATATACCATATATTGGATTCGGTATATTTTCAAAATGTTCCATTTGAGAATAAAACAGCATTGTTTTGCTTTTATTAAAAATGAGTGGCGGGTATCTCATAGTCGAGCTTTCTTGACTGCAGATTTCTTACTTGCTCACAATGAGATCAGCAGTCATGATTGTTGCAATGGAACTGGGGACTGCGAACTCAAGTGTGGTCGTCATGCAGTGGGAGGTCAGTTGTAGTTAGAGCTGACTCCCTGTCAAGTCTGGCTGCTGCATTATGCACTTTTCATCATTCTCAATATGGGCGCTGATTGATAAGCGCATTGCACTGCAGCAGGGGAGATGTATGCATATTCCCCTTGTGCGTATTTTGCATAATGGTAACGCATATGAATGCTGCTCTACCCTCACCTCTCTCTCTCTCTCTTTCAGCTTAAAACGGTTCCAAATGGGTAGCCCGCTAATCCTCTGCGCCTGTCATAAACATTGACATTGATGTTGATGTTGCTGTTGATGTTGATGTTAGCTGCTGATGTTGCTGCCGTTGCTGCTGCTACTGCTTTTGTATGCCACTGACAAGTGGGCGTGGCGACCAACTACCCGACATTGTCCCTGCCGCCGTTACGCTCCACAAAATCGTACTCATTCCGCACTCATTCCGGCGTATGCCCTTTAACGAGTGTATTCGTCATTCGAGCAGACAGTTGACATTCATTTGAAACGTTTGCGCGCTTCATGAACCCGCTGCTTGCTGCTCGCTGCTCGCTGCCCGCTGCTTTCCATACCCTTTGCTCACCCTTCCAGAACCCATTTCCCTCCTTTCTCCCTCGCCCTCTCTCTCTGTCAGTGACACTCGAATGCGACTCTGAACTGAGAGCTCAGTGGTAACCACAGTGGCGGCAGCGGCGCAACTGTGGCGCATGTCAATCATTAAACTGTCATTTTCAGTCGATTTAACTAGCATTAAAAATCGTACACAATTGCCAGGATTTATGCGATGTGCGCAAACTGTCATAAATTTGGCTGAGTACTCCCAAGTTGGCCAGCTGACACACACAAACACCCAAACTCACACACACCCCCGCACAACCGTCTCGTCATTATTGCACCCCCCCTTTCGTATTCGCATTCGCATTCCTTTGCTCTCGCTGGCCTAAGCTGCCCTAATTTTTTATGGTCTGCAAACTAATTTTTATTAATTTTCTACGCCAGCTAGCTGCGAGCTGCAACAGCTAAGCTGGCGTCTAAGCGCTCAAATTTATTTTAATACCCCAAGAAAAATATCTAAAATTAGCAAATGACATAGCCAGCAAAATTGTGCGTGTAAAACTTTCAAAAAACCGCAGCTGGAATGCCCTTTTTATGGGCTATTTATTTTAGTTAAGTGATGTGTTAGATTACGTAGCTCATCTGTTCAAAGATTGTGAAGAAGAGAAAGGAAATTTGACAAGTTCCTTTGTTTACAAATTTATATTTTAATATCTTATCAAATTTAGAGTGAACCATAAAACGAATAAATTGTAATGCAAAGTACTCGATATTCAATATTATTAAGGAATTTTTACCTTTAAAATTTTGTCGAAAATGGAAAGGAAATACAATCTTTTCTATTTTGTTTTCATTTTAAAAGTAGTTGTTGACAATCTTATCAAAAAGTCGAATTTGAAATTTTCGCTTTATGATAGTTTCAGATTATTTAAAAGGCGAATGTATAAGTGTTGCTATTTATATTGAAAACATAACATTATTATTGAAGCTCCTTAAAGTCGTTTGAAATTCGCAGTCGGCTATTTAAAAAAGTAAATATTCCATAAGAGGTCTTTATTTTGCATATCTCATTAATAATAATTTTTGAACTATTCACATTCTTTATTATTGAAGCTTCTTATTTACATTTAAGTTTACTTAATATTGATTCAGTGTATTAAAACCCAATTCAGAGTGTTGTAACCCATTTAAATTTTATTAAACAAAATCTATCTGCCATTCAATTTCTTGAACATTCTAGCTCAAACTGTTGCATTTAAAGAGTGCATTAAAAATTCGTCGTTCTTTAAGTCTATCATTCTATGACAGCACCTACTTGAGTTTAAAATCTATGCGAACCCTCGGCGGGGAGGCAAAAAGCGAGAGACCATTCATTAGGAGGACGGGCAGCAATCTTTAATTTTCATCTTTTGGCAATCTCAGTTTCCCCCCGTAGTATTTTGAACACGCATTCGAAATGATTGCCGCGATTGCGAGTGTGG
This sequence comes from Drosophila albomicans, assembly GCF_009650485.2. Classification (NCBI taxonomy): domain Eukaryota; kingdom Metazoa; phylum Arthropoda; class Insecta; order Diptera; family Drosophilidae; genus Drosophila; species Drosophila albomicans. Next base: position 41,559,358 of record NC_047629.2, on the reverse strand, counting down.
CGGAAATACTGCTGACAGGGAAAACGATGTTGCGATGTTGTGTGCGAGATTCCTTGCGGGGCTGTAATGCTCTTTCCTGGACAAACGTGCGCGCCTAGTTCCGGTCGAGGACGACGAAGCTGTGCTTTATTTGCCTGCCAGGCATTTTGATTTTTTTTTTTATTATTCGCAGCGTTTGCTTTGCTGCCCAAAAATTATGGAAATTTATTAATCACATAAATTTAAAGCGTAATGTCCTGGCCAGGGCCGCGGGTCGTTAGTCCTCCCGCGCTGGCGCTAATGTGTCCCATGTTGAAATTGTCCTCCATGTCGGCGATGCCAACACCAACACCAACAACAACAACAACAGCGACGACGACGACGACGTGGAGAATGCATAAAAATTGCGTTAGGGGCAAAGTTCGGATTTTTTTTTCCTGCTGGGTGAACCTATCGTGGGAGTCGGGGAGTGAGTAAAGCTTCCTCATCTCAGCGCCTTAAATAAACGTTGCGGTCCTTTTGATTTCACTCGCAACAACAGCTACAGGGAAACAAGCAGAATTTAGACGTTGTTGACGCGTAGACAAATATTTTTGTTCAAATTGTTTAAAAGTGATTTTTTTTTCGTTTCTTTTGGGCTAAGCTGCCAGCAGGACGACAAGGACATACAAATTCATTTACCGGTAAAAGTGTGGGGCATAAGGTAAATTCCTCGAATTTTGTTGTCCTCTTGGCTTTTCAGTCTTTGAGCTAAAGTTAAGTAAACTGGCAGCTCAATGGATTTGCTCAAAGAATATTTAGTGCATTGTGCGAAGTCAAAGTGAACATTGTGTATCAAATTTCTATTGAATATTACTTTAATCAACTTGTAAATGTGGCCAAAGCAGTGTGTAAAATGATTCCTTTGATTGTCTCTTTGAATTGGGAATAGCTTTAAGTAAAATGTGGGGGAACTTGAAGTTACTGTTCATATAAAGAAGCTATGTATAGAATTTTTAGGATATACATTTTTATTAATTTAAATTGTTACAAGTCTCAATTCAGTATTTAAGTTATTACTTATTAAGTTTTAAGGCGATTGGAATCACTATAAATAATAAATCATTTCAGTACAAATATTCTTTTTTAAATGCACATAAATGGGCCATTTGATGGTACTGTAGTTAGGATGTCAAAGTTTAAATAACTGAACTATTTTCTTAAAATTAGATTTAAGAACATTACGAATTTATCAGGAAGTCAAAAATCTACACTCAAGAACCCTTTCACATACTTTTCTCCATATCAGCGAATTGGTTTTGTCCTACTACCTTAAATAAATCCAATCTCTTTTTAAGCCAATTGATCTGTGCTGTGAGATGCGCCTAAAACAAACTGCTAAAATTGCGGCACATGTGCGATGAAATCCCTTGCAAAGTGCCAACATGTGTTGCACTTAACGAAGGGGCAGCCAAAACACCAAACAAGAGCTGATACTTCACATACACATATGCAGCACACGCGTTGGTTAAGCCTTTGACAAGGCATTTACTTTGCAGTTAGGGGAACGTTGACGCCCCTAGAAAATCAAAAATTTGCAGAAGCACGTGCAAAGCAATGTAGAGAAATGGGAGGTTGGAGGTGGAAGGGAATGCCCTGCGATGACATTTAAAGTAGCTGCCAGCAGTTGAAGTGACAAAACTAAAGATAAGACTCAATCACGTGTAGCTGCCACTGACAATCAGTGTGGCAGAGTGAAAAAAGGGAATTCACAGCAAGCAGGGGAAAATAGAAAATCAATTTCCACGTTTTTCACACTGCAGAGAGGAGGGGATAGAGGAGACGGGGCATAGACACACATGCAGTTGTTGCTTTGAATTTCATATGACGACGACAACGGCGGCAACATTACGTGTTGTGTGGAGAGTGGGGGATGAGGTGAAGGCATTGAATGAAGAGTGACATGCAGACGGCAAACATGGGGACAAAGAAGGTGTCACTAACAGGATAAATGTGCAAAACAGCGACAGGAAAAAGAGCTGCCAGGATAAAGTAGCAAATGGAGTGGGAGTTAGAGTTGGAGTTGGAGGATTTTCTCTCAGAGGATTTTAGCTTGTTTATCGTGTCAGTGGATTGGCAGCATAAAGCAGCCTTGTCATTTGTACAGCAAAATAAATAAAACGCTGCAGCATTAACAGAAACTGTTGCCACAGCAACTGTTGCAGTTGATATGTTATCAAGATAACTTGAAGCAACAACAGCAACAGCAAACGGTTTCCTACTCCACTTAACGACTTTATTTGCTCAACTTGTGCATAGGTAAACGCAACGCAACGCAGCAGCCGCTTGCCAAACAAATACACACAAACACACACAAAGACAACAACAAACACGACGGCGACTAAACAAAAACAAAGACAGACACGCATACAAACTAAAATCAACCACAAAAAGATCTTATAGTTTGTCCCGATAAGCGCAGCCACAGACAGCTTCAAGTTCCATTTTTGTTGCCAGTTGCCAGTTGCAGCTGATGAGTGTGAGTGTGTGTGTGTGTGTACGGATGTGTGTGTGCAGGTGAAACTGTGTCTATGTTGGCACTGCAAAAACAATGTCATATACTTAAGAGCAGCAGAAGCCAACAGGCAACATCGGCATCAACATGCATAACATACATTTTCATTCGCATTTTGTTTGTTTTAAGCTGCGAGTTTTACACAAAAGTCAACAGAGCAACTGCGCCTTTATATGTGTGTGTGAATGTGTATGTGTGTGTGCCAATCTACAACTGTGTATGTGTAAGTGTGTGTGTGTAAGCCGGATATGACCACGGATATCGAAAGTTTTTCCTGGTAGTCAACTTCTTCATCACTCTCGTGCTTTTACTCTCTCTCTCTCTTCCTCTCTCTTTCTTTCCTCTCTCGCTGTCCCTCTTTGATTGCTCAACGTAAAAGTCATAAAACTGATATTGTTCTTAAAACGACAGCAGCTGGAAATTAAGTTCTTGACTTTTATGTGCACCGCAGTTCCGAATTATTGATATGAGCTTCTCCTCCGTTCTGGAATTGAATTGGATTGCCATCAGAAAGGAGATGGCTACTGCAACTTGTTTGTTTCCTTGTCTGTGTGTGTTAACTGTTTGTGAGGTGAAAGTGTGACAGGTAAAACGAGAATTTAACCAACAGCAGCAGCAGTTGAAATGTCTTTCCTTAACATTTTCGTTTATTGTGTCAGAAACAGTTCAAGTGCAACTCGAAATGATTGAAATGCTAAAGGGAAGTGAAAATAACTTTTGCAAATTGCATTTTTTGTAGTTTTAGATAACTTTGATTTTATTGAATTTAAATACAAAATGATACAAATTGAATTGTATGTGAACGAATATGAAAATAGTTACTATGTATTGAAGCATAGTATATTTTATATGGATTACTTAATTTTTATACCCGTTACCCATAGGGTAGAAGGGTATTATAACTTTGTGCCGGCAGGAAATGTATGTAACAGGTAGAAGGAGGCATCTCCGACCCTATAAAGTATATATGGGCAATTCTCTAGAAAGTGCAACCGGCGCCAAAAAATTCAAACTCTATAAAAGCATGTTTTCTTCACATTTGTTTATAGGGAAAATATTACATTTAACTAATATAAACGATTTTTTTCCATTTACTCATAACACATTTTGAAAAATTTCAATGCAAAGTCGAACATGAGCAAAAATTCTGTTTTGAACATTTCTACTGCAAGTTTTGTTTTGATTCATTTCCTTAAAGGGAGTCAGTATGCATTGATACCATTAGTTTAATATCTTGTTTAATATCCAAGGAATATACAAAATATATAAAAGTAATGATGCAATAGCTAATAACGGTAAATTTCTTTTCAGCTAATCAGCTTCTATTTTTGTCGCGTGCGACAGTGAAAAACAGCATTTGTTATGAGTGCATCTAAAGTTTTTGTCCATTGAGCATGCAAAATTGTGTCCAAACACATAATTTGTTACCAAATATAATAAAATAAAATTTGGATGAATATAAGCACAACTTAATTTTTAAGAATTTTTGAAAGTTTGTCGCGTGCGACATGGCAAAAAAAAAATTTTTTTTTTTTTCGGTAAATTATTTTTTTTTTTTAATGTAGATGATGCATACTCTTTTTATGTGCAATAAACAATACAAATTTCATGTCATAAGCGCCAATTGAGACTTTGTCATTATAAACAATGATAGAATGAATGTGCACAGTATACCGGGTATAAACCAAATGAATTTGTTTGGCTGAAATGGCCAACAAACGAAATCTACTAGAACAGTATATTCATAAAAAAAATGTTTTGACATTATTGATGTAATTAAAGATAGGTAATTATGTTTCTAATGTACATGATATGAATGTATTACGTTTTGTTTACCTTTATTAAAGTTATTTTTTAAAGTATGAAATTTCAGTTGAAAATAAAAATATATATATTGAATATATTGAAAAACTATGAAAATGCTTCATATGCTCTTCAAATGAACTTAAAAAGTAAATAAAAAACAACATAAAAAGTATGATGGAAAAAATGTCGCGTGCGACATGTCGCGTGCGACAGTGATTAAAATTTAATTTAAAAAAAAACAACTTAATATTTTGAAGTCAAACCAAATACACTATTTAGATAAATATATGCATAATACATTAAAATTAATTGCATTAAAATCTTTCATCACGTTTCGCTGAAATTAGTGCTTGAACTGGTTTTTGAAAAAGTAACTTCTGTTTTTGTCGCGTGCGAATGCGCAACATTTTTGCAAATTTCTTGAAAACGAACAATTGCCCAAAATCCATCTTAGCACCAATTATAGTGCTAACTGAGAGCTATAAGTTTCAATTTTTACAAAATTAAAATAATGTCTTGGCACTTGTTTTTTTTCAGTTTGAATGCGTACAAATGTCGCATTCGACATCAGAGAATTGCCCATATATATTCTTGATCAGCGTCAACAGCCGAGACGATCTAGCCATGTCCGTCTGTCCGTATGAAACACTGGATCTCAGAGACTATAAGAGATAGAGCTATAATTTTTCGACAGCATTTGTTATGTTTGCACGCAGATCAAGTTTGTTTCAAATTTTTGCCACGCCCACTTCCGCCCCCGCAAATCAAAACAAGTAACAAAGCTACAGTCGAGTGTGCTCGACTGTGAGATACCCGCTACCCAGTTTTAATAAAGCCTAAAATATTGCGGTATCATTTTCAAAATATACCGAATATACTGCAAAAATACTTAAAATATACCAAAGGTATATTTGGTATATCGATATAGTACACCATTCAAAATATACCATAGACGCTACAATATACCAGATTGTCAGCCAAAGCAACTAAGACCCCTAGTAAGTAGGCGTTTTGCCCATACAAAAGTATTTCTTTAATAACTTCGACAATTTCTATCCGATCGCAACCAGATAAAAATTGTGGAAGTTATTAAGGAAATACTTTTGTATGGGCAAAAACGCCTACTTACTAGGGGTCTTAGTTGCTTTGGCTGACAATCTGGTATATTGTAGCGTCTATGGTATATTTTGAATGCGGTACTATACCGATATACCAAATATACCATTTGGTATATTTTTAGTATTTTCGCAGTATATTCGGAATATTTGAGAAAAATACCGCAAAATACATTTCTTTTATTCAAAATGGGTAGCGGGTATTTCACAGTCGAGTACACTCGACTGTAGCTTTCTTACTTGTTTTTATCTCAATATGAGGTTTATAATCTGTTTTATTTAGTACTTCTAAACTAACTAATATTCTTAAAATAGTTTAACAAAAATTAAAAATTTTTTTGTGAATTTCATCTTAGAAGCAAAATCAATAAATACTTTTAAAGTAAATAGTTCAGAAGATTTTAATATGTTTAATAGTATATTTTACATGGTAAACTATTTTACCTAATACTTTTAAACTAAATAAACCTTTTAAAACAGTTTAGCCAACAGTTTGATTTCTTTCTGTAGTGTATTTTATGAGATTAATGATTTTACTGAATGCTTTAAAAGTAAATACGTTAGCAATTGTTTAGCAAGAATATAGTAATTTTATATCTCAACTTTAATTAAATGTTTATTTATTATTTTAGCACAATAAGCTAAAGCTTTTAAATGACGGATCTAGTCACTAACACATAATTTTAGTATTTCTTATATGGTATTTTTTTATGTATAAATATTTTGTTCTAATTAAACTAATTTAAGTGGATATTTTCATATGGTAAATATTTTCAATTTTTATTAAAGTTTTTAAGTCATTTGCACGTTGGAAAACTAAACTATTCTTAAAATGTACTATTCTATATTAAATAAGTGTCAAAATTGATGATTCAATTGAAATAAATAAATTTTTGAACAGCTTCATCCCCAAAAAATGAAAATGAAGGAGTTCGTATTATCTTTAAAATATACCAATAAAATATTATACTAAGAATACCAAAATGTATGTTTGGTATATCAATATATTATTTTTGACATCTAAGCCAATCTGATCTTCGTGTAACAACAATTATTTCGTTACCCATAAAATAATTGTTGTTACACGAAGCGGGTATTTCACAGTCGAGCACACTCGACTGTAGCTTTCTTACTTGTCTTATTTCAATTTTTAGTTTCTCAATATTTACTATTACAGAAAAAAATGTTATCATGAAATCTCATTGGACTTTCTTTCTTTTTATTTAATAATAGTTCCTTCTAATTTTGTATATATAGTTTTCATTTAAGAATAAATAAGTAAGTAAATAGATATGAAAAACCTTCCATGTTTATATATATATTTTTTTTTTAAATAATAACGAAATGATAACAAAGAAAGGTGCACTGTTACCTAACTGAGCCACTTAAACAAATCAGAAATAATAAACAGAAAATTAATTATGTTAGCAGCACATAATAAATATAAAGTAAATAAACATTGTGTAAATTGAACCTAAGGATATAAGGAAATCGCTGTTAATTATTAGGTCAAGACCCGAGCCAGCAGGTCTTGAGGATGACATCGTTTAAGTCTTCTCCTGACTGTAGTGCGATGAGCTGGCGTTAGGCGCTTAGCCAGGCTGTTAGGGTGACCTCCAAGCCTCTCTGTATATTTTTGGGGTCCATCTTTATAACATTATTATTTCATTTAATAAACTGAAATAAAATAATAAGATTTATTTAATTATTTTTAATTTTTAAAATTTAAGCTGTTATAAAAGAAATATTTGAGGATCAACTATTGACCAAAAATAATGAAATGATGATTAAACTTGGCCTACATAATAAATTCATTAGTAATCATGCGAGTCACTCAATTTTAATCAGTTCCGAATCCAAAATCTTGTTCAACACTCTTATCAGTTGAAAAATCTGGCCAATCGTAGAGCATTTCAAGTTCGTTTTGATTGCTGTTTGATTAACGGCTTTTGTTTCTGTGCACTTAGATTGATTACGGGAGGAGGGGGAAAAACAAAAAGTATTTAATTAAAAGTCAATTTGAAATTGGAATTAGGTGTGAGGAAGTGAGTGCACATAATGATCATTACTGTAGACATAGTCAACACTGGAACGAATTTAATCAATCGAAATGTGCGGCGATAAGAGCAAATTCTATTTCAAGACAAATCAGAAACAAACTCAACAATATTTGCAGTTCTTATCTAACCTTTGATCGCGTTAATCTCGAAGAATAGGTCGATGTTTAGCTTTAATTAAATGAAATATAATGAATGAAAAATAAAATAAAGCTTTCAGCTGAACAATAATGATTTAATCTATTTACATTGGGAATTTACCATTTCAGCATAGCTGGGTTCGCTTTACGACAGGGATTATCCCTGAATGATGATGGAAATGCCCAGCACTCGCTGCCATGATAACCGTGATAAGCGGCAAATTGCTTTAGCAGTAGTCCAAGATATATGACACCCTCGATTTTGTAGGTGACTTGCCTATAAAAGTGTGTCCAAGTTGGTCAAGTTGAATCAGTTGAAAGTCAACATGAAATTCGCCTGTGCAACCGCGCTCCTGCTAGCCGCCGTTATTGGCGCCCAAGCCTCCGTCGACTGGCAGTCGGTCAAGTCGATGGACATTGAGGTCGATGTGCCCATCTCCCATCGTGCTAGTGCTCCGTCGGGACGCATCACCCGCGGCGAGACCGCCGGACGCAATCAGTTCCCCTACCAGGCGGGTCTGTTGCTCTACGTTGCTGGCGGCGCTGCTTGGTGCGGTGGCTCCTTGATCAGTGATCGTTATGTGCTCACCGCTGCCCATTGCACGGACAGTCTGACCACAGGTGTGGATGTATATTTGGGTGCCTGGGATCGTACCGATGGCCGCGAGAACGGACAACAGATCATCTTTGTGGAGACAAAGAATGTTTTTGTTCACGACGACTGGGATTCTGCGCTGACCCGCAACGATATCTCGCTGATCAAGCTGCCCGTGCCCATTGAGTTCAATGAGCACATTCAGCCCATCAAGCTACCCGCCAAATCCAACACCTACAACACCTATGCCGGCCAACAGGCTATTGCCTCCGGTTGGGGCAGGATCAGTGACTGTAAGTGATTGCTAGCCACATAAAAGTTTTTCACTTTGATTTGCTACAACTTCCCATTTGCAGCTGCCACCAGTGCCACCGATATCCTGCAATACATCAGTGTGCCCATCATGAACAACTCCGGCTGCAAACCCTGGTTTTTCGGTGCCGTTTACGAGACTAACATCTGCATCAAGACCACCGGAGGCACCTCCGTCTGCAACGGCGACTCTGGCGGTCCCTTGGTGTCGGCTGAGACTGGTGAGCTGATTGGTGCCACATCCTTTGGCAGTCCTCTCGGCTGTGAGGTTGGCTGGCCCGGTGTCTTCACCCGTGTCACCTCCTACTTGGACTGGATCGAGGAGATCAGCGGCGTGACCAACAGTGGATTCTAAATGCCAAAATAATCGTTTGCTTTTAACTTACAAAATAAATGTTTATTGAAGCTACAAGAAATAATAATCGGATTCCGATTTGGTTTTCGATTTTGATTTGGATTTTGTATGGGGACGTCGTGAGCTTGCGACGGCAAACGATACATCATCCTATTTGCTCTCATCCGATTGCGGCAACGGACGATGCACGTCCAGTTCATCGGAAAGATCATCGTCACTATCGTGAAATTCTGAATTCTGGCCTCCGTGATGTCCTGATGCGAATGCACGCCCGTCTCATCGCTAATCCAGTCCAGATACGATGCAACCTTGGTGAATGCAGCCGGATAGCCACGATCGCAGCCATAGATGCTGCCAAACGACGTGATGCCCACCAACACACGTTTCTTGGAGTGCTTACGCTGCAAGACGAGTGGACCACCCAAATCCCCATTGCATGTGGAGCGTGCATTGCGACCGCAACGGGGAAATTTCATTAGTTGTAGCCACATTGTGAGACACCTTAACACTCACCATTGAAGCTGACCGCGTGTGGCAGACGTATGAGTGCAATGTTATCCTTCAGTCGCTTGGGATTCCATGTGGGATAATTGTGAAAGTTGCTGCTGGGCACCATTACACGCACCTGACCCGACTCCTTGGCGATCTTGATCTCGTTGGCGCCCAGAAAAACCAAGGCGCGCTTGCCATCAGAAGAAATACAACCAAGTGGAGAGAGTTTTTAAGTCTTATGTTAAATATTGAAGGAATAAGGAATGATCAGTCAGCCAAGATGTTTTACTTCAAATATCCTAACTATAACATATTTAATATTATTAAACAATCCTTGCTTAATCAAAATTTGCATTAGATAGTAAATTGTTTGCCTTCATTTTCTTTTATTTTATGTTAAATATATTTAATACATACATATAGTAAATACTATTATCAGCATTATATGATAATATAATCATAAATTGAAGACTCTTTGCATTATATAATAATATATGTATAATCATAAATTGAAGACACCTTATGTATCAATAGAGCAATGGCGGCGTTTCAACTCAAATATAAATTCGAGTGGTAGTGTTTTTTGTGGCACCCTTTGATTCAAAATTTTGAAGAACAATTGGGGAAATTATTGCCAAAAATAATAATTTATATTAACAGATCACGATAACTTATAAAATCCTAGTCTGATCCCATTGTGTCCATGGATTGCCTAATACTTGGCCGATTGGAAACTGCTCACGATTGTTACCTCGGCGCCGCTTTTGCTGGCCGTCTTGACACCGTTTGTTGTGCCCGAGTCGGCACGTTGGCTGGTCTCCCAGGGCAAGGTGGATAAAGCCATTGGCATACTGAAGATGTTGGATAAACGCAATGGACGCCAAGTACCGCTGCAGACGTATCAGCACTTTGGCGACAGCTGCAAACGGATGCGAGATCAGGAACAAGCACAGAATGCCAGCTATTCGGTGTTGGATCTATTCAAGTCCAGCATCAGTTGAAATGTCTTTCCTTAACATTTTCGTTTATTGTGTCAGAAACAGTTCAAGTGCAACTCGAAATGATTGAAATGCTAAAGGGAAGTGAAAATAACTTTTGCAAATTGCATTTTTTGTAGTTTTAGATAACTTTGATTTTATTGAATTTAAATACAAAATGATACAAATTGAATTGTGTGTAAACAAATATGAAAAAAGTTACTGTGTATTGAAGCATAGTATATTTTATATGGATTACTCAATTTTTTTGATCTCAATATGAGTTGCTAGCTAGTTCATAATCTGTTTTATTTAGTACTTCTAAACTAACTAATATTCTTAAAATAGTTTAACAAAAATTAAAAAATTTTGTTGTGAATTTCATCTTAGAAGCAAGTTCAATAAATACTTTTAAAGTAAATAGTTAAGAAGATTTTAATATGTTTAATAGTATATTTTACCTGGCAAACTATTTTACCTAATACTTTTAAACTAAATAAACCTTTTAAAACAGTTTAGCCAACAGTTTGATTTCTTTCCGTAGTGTATTTTATGAGATTAATGATTTTACTGAATGCTTTAAAAGTAAATAATACGTAAGCAATTGTTAAGCAAGAATATAGTAATTTTATATCTCAACTTTAATTAAATGTATATTTATTATTTTAGCACAATAAGCTAAAGCTTTTAAATGACGGATCTAGTCACTAACACATAATTTTAGTATTTCTTATATGGTATTTTTTATGTATAAATATTTTGTTCTAATTAAACTAATTTAAGTGGATATTTTCATATGGTAAATATTTTCAATTTTTATTAAAGTTTTTAAGTCATATGAACGCTGGAAAACTAAACTATTCTTAAAATGTACTATTCTATATTAAAGAAGTGTCAAAATTGATGATTCAATTGAAATAAATTAATTTTTGAACAGCTTCATCCCCAAAAAATGCAAATAAAGGAGTTCGTATTATCTTTAAAATATACCAATAAAATATTATACTAAGAATACCAAAATGTATGTTTGGTATATCAATATATTATTTTTGACATCTAAGCCAATCTGATCTTCGTGTAACAACAATTATTTCGTTACCCATAAAATAATTGTTGTTACACGAAGCGGGTATTTCACAGTCGAGCACACTCGACTGTAGCTTTCTTACTTGTCTTATTTCAATTTTTAGTTTCTCAATATTTACTATTACAGAAAAAAATGTTATCATGAAATCTCATTGGACTTTCTTTCTTTTTATTTAATAATAGTTCCTTCTAATTTTGTATATATAGTTTTCATTTAAGAATAAATAAGTATGTAAATAGATATGAAAAACTTTCCATCTTATATGACATTATTATTTCATTTAATAAACTGAAATAAAATAATAAGATTTATTTAATTATTTTGAATTTTTAAAATTTAAGCTGTTATAAAAGAAATATTTGAGGATCAACTTTTGACCAAAGATAATGAAATGATGATTAAATCATTCGAGTCACTCAATTTTAATAAGTTCCGAATCCAAAATCTTGTTCAACACTCTTAACAATTATCAGTTGAAAAATCTGGCTAATCGTAGAGCATTTCAAGTTCGTTTTGATTGCTGTTTGATTAACGGCTTTTGTTTCTGTGCACTTAGATTGATTACGGGAGGAGGGGGAAAAACAAAAAGTATTTAATTAAAAGTCAATTTGAAGTTGGAATTGGGTGTGAGGAAGTGAGTGCACATAATGATCATTACTGTAGACATAGTCAACACTGGAACGAATTTAATCAATCGAAATGTGCGGCGATAAGAGCAAATTCTATTTTAAGACAAATCAGAAACAAACTCAACAATATTTGCAGTTCTTATCTAACCTTTGATCGCGTTAATCTCGAAGAATAAGTCGATGTTTAGCTTTAATTAAATGAAATAAAATGAATGAAAAATAACAGCTGAAATGGAAATGAATTGTGAAATTTTGATTTATTTAGCACAACATTTATTATACTCGCCACCCATAGGGTAGAAGGGTATTATAACTTTGTAACAGGTAGAAGGAGGCATCTCCGACCCTATAAAGTGTATATATTCTTGATCAGCGTCAACAGCCGAGACGATCTAGCCATGTCCGTCTGTCCGTCTGTGTGTCTGTCCGTCTGTCCGTATGAAACACTGGATCTCAGAGACTATAAGAGATAGAGCTATAGTTTTTTTTTCGACAGCATTTGTTATGCTTGCACGCAAATCAAGTTTGTTTCAAATTTTTGCCACGCCCACTTCCGCCCCCACAAATAAAAAAAAACGAATAACAAGCGTAATTTTAAAGCTAGAGTTGCGAATTTTGGTACACTCGAGCACACTCGACTGTAACTTTCTTTCTTGTTTTCTTTACTTTTGTTGTTGTTACTGTTGAAATGTTTAAAGATGTCGCTAAACTAAATTAGAGCTTTCAGCTGAACAATACTGATTTAATCTATTTACACTGGGAATTTACCATTTCAGCATAGCTGGGTTCGCTTTATGATAGGGATTATCCCTGAATGATGATGGAAATGCCCAGCCCGCGCCTAGATCTAAATTGAACTTATCACTATCATTGATCAAAGATTATACTTCTTAATAGTCTGAGCTGTGGCAGGAGAATTACTAAATTGTTAATCAAATCTGTTTTCTAGCCATGATAACCGTGATAAGCGGCAAATTGCTTTAGCAATAGTCCAAGATATATGACACCCTTGATTTTGTAGGTGACTTGCCTATAAAAGTGTGTCCAAGTTGGCCATTTGAATCAGTTGAAAGTCAACATGAAATTCGCCTGTGCAACCGCGCTCCTGCTAGCCGCCGTTATTGGCGCCCAAGCCTCCGTCGACTGGCAGTCGGTCAAGTCGATGGACATTGAGGTCGATGTGCCCATCTCCCATCGTGCTAGTGCCCCGTCGGGACGCATCACCCGCGGCGAGACCGCCGGACGCAATCAGTTCCCCTACCAGGCGGGTCTGTTGCTCTACGTTGATGGCGGCGCTGCTTGGTGCGGTGGCTCCTTGATCAGTGATCGTTATGTGCTCACCGCTGCCCATTGCACGGACAGTCTGACCACCGGTGTGGATGTCTATTTGGGTGCCTGGGATCGTACCGATGGCCGCGAGGACGGACAACAGATCATCTTTGTGGAGACAAAGAATGTTTTTGTTCACGACGACTGGGATTCTGAGCTGACCCGCAACGATATCTCGCTGATCAAGCTGCCCGTGCCCATTGAGTTCAATGAGCACATTCAGCCCATCAAGCTACCCGCCAAATCCAACACCTACAACACCTATGCCGGCCAACAGGCTATTGCCTCCGGTTGGGGCAGGATCAGTGACTGTAAGTGATTGCTAGACACATAAGAGTTTTTCACTTTGATTTGCTACAACTTCCCATTTGCAGCTGCCGCCAGTGCCACCGATATCCTGCAATACATCAGTGTGCCCATCATGAACAACTCCGGCTGCAAACCCTGGTTTTTCGGTGCCGTTTACGAGACTAACATCTGCATCAAGACCACCGGAGGCACCTCCGTCTGCAACGGCGACTCTGGCGGTCCCTTGGTGTCGGCTGAGACTGGTGAGCTGATTGGTGCCACATCCTTTGGCAGTCCTCTCGGCTGTGAGGTTGGCTGGCCCGGTGTCTTCACCCGTGTCACCTCCTACTTGGACTGGATCGAGGAGATCAGCGGCGTGACCAACAGTGGATTCTAAATGCCAAAATAATCGTTTGCTTTTAACTTACAAAATAAATGTTTATTGAAGCTACAAGAAATAATAATCGGATTCCGATTTGGTTTTCGATTTTGATTTGGATTTTGTATGGGGACGTCGTGAGCTTGCGACGGCAAACGATACATCATCCTATTTGCTCTCATCCGATTGCGGCAACGGACGATGCACGTCCAGTTCATCGGAAAGATCATCGTCACTATCGTGAAATTCTGAATTCTGGCCTCCGTGATGTCCTGATGCGAATGCACGCCCGTCTCATCGCTAATCCAGTCCAGATACGATGCAACCTTGGTGAATGCAGCCGGATAGCCACGATCGCAGCCATAGATGCTGCCAAACGACGTGATGCCCACCAACACACGTTTCTTGGAGTGCTTACGCTGCAAGACGAGTGGACCACCCAAATCCCCATTGCATGTGGAGCGTGCATTGCGACCGCAACGGGGAAATTTCATTAGTTGTAGCCACATTGTGAGACACCTTAACACTCACCATTGAAGCTGACCGCGTGTGGCAGACGTATGAGTGCAATGTTATCCTTCAGTCGCTTGGGATTCCATGTGGGATAATTGTGAAAGTTGCTGCTGGGCACCATTACACGCACCTGACCCGACTCCTTGGCGATCTTGATCTCGTTGGCGCCCAGAAAAACCCAAGGCGCGCTTGCCATCAGAAGAAATACAACCAAGTGGAGAGAGTTTTTAAGTCTTATGTTAAATATTGAAGGAATAAGGAATGATCAGTCAGCCAAGATGTTTTACTTCAAATATCCTAACTATAACATATTTAATATTATTCAACAATCCTTGCTTAATCAAAATTTGCATTAGATAGTAAATTGTTTGCCTTCATTTTCTTTTATTTTATGTTAAATATATTTAATACATACATATAGTAAATACTATTATCAGCATTATATGATAATATAATCATAAATTGAAGACTCTTTGCATTATATAATAATATATGTATAATCATAAATTGAAGACACCTTATGTATCAATAGAGCAATGGCGGCGTTTCAACTCAAATATAAATTCGAGTGGTAGTGTTTTTTGTGGCACCCTTTGATTCAAAATTTTGAAGAACAATTGGGGAAATTATTGCCAAAAATAATAATTTATATTAACAGATCACGATAACTTATAAAATCCTAGTCTGATCCCATTGTGTCCATGGATTGCCTAATACTTGGCCGATTGGAAACTGCTCACGATTGTTACCTCGGCGCCGCTTTTGCTGGCCGTCTTGACACCGTTTGTTGTGCCCGAGTCGGCACGTTGGCTGGTCTCCCAGGGCAAGGTGGATAAAGCCATTGGCATACTGAAAAAGTTGGAGAAACGCAATGGACGCCAAGTACCGCTGCAGACGTATCAGCACTTTGGCGACAGCTGCAAACGGATGCGAGATCAGGAACAAGCACAGAATGCCAGCTATTCGGTGTTGGATCTATTCAAGTCGCCGCGCTTGCGTCGCACCACCTTGCTGCTCATTGTCATCTGGATGGCCATATCTCTGGTCTTCGATGGCCATGTGCGTAACGTGGGCTCCCTGGGTCTGGACATCTTCTTCACATTTACCGTTGCCAGTTTTACTGAGCTACAGGAATAATAAACATTTCTTTGCAAATTTATATATGTATGTATTTAGCAAGTTACTCAATCTTTTAGAGATTTTCCCACAAAATGTTTTCATATTTAAGTGTGCACCTTTCACAAAATAATTATACCCGCTACCCATAGGGTAGAAGGGTATTATAACTTTGTGCCGACAGGAAATGTATGTAACAGGTGGAAGGAGGCATCTCCGACCCTATAAAGTATACATATTCTCGATCAGCGTCAACAGCCGAGACGATCTAGCCATGTCCGTCTGTGTGTCTGTCCGTCTGTCCGTATGAACTTCTAGATCTCAGAGACTATAAGAGATAGAGCTATAATTTTTTTTCGACAGCATTTGTTATGTTTGCACGCAGATCAAGTTTGTTTCAAATTTTTGCCACGCCCACTTCCGCCCCCGTAAATCAAAAAAATTGAATAGCAAGCGTAATTTTAAAGCTAGAATTGCGAATTTTGTATATACAAGTATATACAATAAAAAAGTATAGTATTTATGATTCCTGAAAATTTGGTTGCGATCAGATAAAAATTGTCGAAGTTATTTAAGAAATACTTTTGTATGGGCAAAAACGCCTACTTACTAGGGGTCTTAGTTGCTTTGGCTGACAATCGGTATATTGTGACGTCTATGGTATATTTTGAATGCGGTACTATACCGATATACCAAATATACCATTTGGTATATTTTTAGTATTTTTGTGGTATATTTGGTATATTTTGAGAAAAATACAGCAAAATATATTGCTTTTATTTAAAATGGGTAGCGGGTATCTCACAGTCGAGTACACTCGACTGTAGCTTTGTTGTACCTACTTTTAAATGGTTATTTTCATATGGTTAATATTTTAAAATTTTATTAAAGTCATATGCACGTTGGAAAGCCAAACTTGTCTGAATTTATGATTCAATTAAAATAAATTAATTTTTGGACAGCTTCATCCCCAAAAAATTAAAATAAAGGAGTTCGTATTATCTTTAAAATATACCAAACTAATATACCAATAAAATACTTAAAATACCGAAATGTATATTAAAGCAAACCTGATCCGCGAACAAAAACAATTATTTTATGGGTAACGGGTATAGAAATACTCATTCGCTTGCACATTTATCTATTTTAATTATGCACACAAATTTATTACCTAAAGATGTAGCAAATTGAATCGATTGAGTGTCATTCTGCAGATCAATTGTATCTGTCCCCTATACGATGTCAACTTTAAACTGACATCACAAGTCCATCAACAGCTTTGGCAGCTAATTGAATAGCATCCGCTTTGGGTTCACACCAAATAACAATAATAATAATAATAATCATGTTGCTGGCATAATATATGTATATGTTTTGTAATCTGCCCTGTCCGTCGACACTTTCGACGCATTCGAAATGAGTTTTGCGCTGGCGTAGAGAACAGTTCGTAATCATATTATGAGTATGTCACACTTCAATTACTGTCAGCGACCGTATTTTGTGTATTAATAATTTTCACAAAAACATTCAACTGTGTGGGACAGTTGCAGGAACCAAAATATCAGTCAGCGTCATGTGACACAACTCTCGCTCAATGTTGTCGCTGGCAATGTCACCACACGTTTTGCATTAGAAATGCCAATGACTTGGGAAGATGAGAAGCAGTCGGCAGTGAAGCAGTCAGCATGTGGCATGTGGCAAGCGACGACGACGTCAGTGTGTCTGGCTAAAGTAAGTTTTTACACTGAAAAAAAAACATATTATAAAATCAAGATTTTGGTTTTAGTACTGCATATTTCCCTCTATGAAGACATGAACGATCTCGAAGTTAGAAAACAAGTCTTGACATAAAGCCAATTATATTTATATTAGTAAACGAGTAAGAAAGCTTCAGTCGAGTCTGCGACCCGTTAAATGATTATTTTAAATAAAATCAAAACAGTGCGGTGTTTTTCTTTAATATTCCAAATTAATATACCACAAAAATACTTAAACAATAGCTATATTTGGTATATTAATACAGTACTGCATTCCAAATTGACCAAGGAGTACAAAATATATCAGATTGTTAGCCAAACCTTCTATATATATACTTCGGAGATGCTTCCTTCAGCCAGTTTCCTGGAGGCACAAAGTTGTAATACCCATCACCATAGAAGGCGGGTACAATAAAATAAAAATATATTTAACTTTTAAACCAAAAATGTTATTATAGTACTCAATATTACATTATTATGCCGTTTACTATTTTATTTATTATTTAATAAATTGATTAGAATTATTGAATTCTGGATCCAGTATTTTAGATCATATTTATTGAGTAAGTGGCATTTTTCAGCTTCATGTTCTTAGTTTAATAAGTTATTTTTATTTTAAATAACATAATTTTGAAACTGAATGTTCTTCATCTAAGCAACTCTTTCTTTCTTTCAGTGTAGCTGTCTAAAAAGTGTTTAGAAGTCAAGCTGCGCGCTTGCGCACAATTTATTTTATTTTATTTTTTTTTCTTTTTTTGGTCGAGCAACCTAATTCATTTTCAGAGTTATGTGACACATATGGGTCCAGCATGGCAAGAACAAACGGTACCTGGTGCCAGCGGGCGGGCGTCAATGGCAAACGCCCTCGAGTCTTGAATTGACTTTGAATTTACGAAAGTCGCGTGAATTCTGGGTAATTACAGTTCACAGTTTTGTATTGCTTCGGTTGTTGCAGTTGCCTTTCAAGTGGGGCGACCCGCAGAGCGTGTTTGTATTGCTTTTGAATTGAAACTCGATTGCGAAACAATACTCACTTGAGGTTGCCCATTGTGTGTGTGCGCGTGTGTCTTTCTGTTCTAGTTGCCTTCCACGAAGCAATAACTACATGCACAAAGAACACAATCGTCGACAAAGACGAGTTCACCTTGCTTTGAAGGACGACAGAATGTCTGCAATTTCTATGGCCAGCAGCTGCATTTAATCAAATTCAATTCCCCTTCTTCCCCTTCTCTCGAGTAGTTACATCATCATCAGAGCTACTATATATATGCGGGCAGTTGTCTATAATAATTCCCAGACATAAGCTGCACAAACAATTAAAAGAATAAAAACTTGTTCAGAATTTGCTATGCATTTCTGGCGGCGTTACGCTTCAGTAGTTCCATCCAAAAAAGAAAAAATTGTATTAAATTATATTCTTGCGGAGAGGAGTGAGGCACAAACAACGACTCAATTAAGTTGCCGCCGCAGTTGCCAAGCGAAAAACTTAATTTAATGCTTAATTGCAGCATAAACAGCCAAGAATCAGGGGGAAGAGATGATGGAGGGTCGATGTGGGAGGTGGGAGGAGAGAGAGCAACAGCAGTCAGGTCACACGTCTATGGCGGCCCCTATGCTTAAATTTTTAGTCTCCGTTTGATCCTTGAAGCATATGCCTGCCAATTGATAAGCAATTTTCCAATTCGCCAACAATTTCCATTTTAATAGAAAAAAATCCTACACAAAAGAATACAAAAGCAAAGAAAGAAAAAAATGATGGCGAAAAAATAGAATAAATATGAAAAGCCGCGTGGGCAACGTGCCACGTATAAGGCATAAAAATTCAATATAAAAATTCAAATCATTCAATTATCTGCGGCTCAGCACAACTGTAGCCTGCCTCCCTCCCTCCTCCCTTTGACGGGGGCGTGCGAAAAAGGCAAAAAGTTGAATCAATTTGGCAATTGAATTTTACAACAAAGTCGAAGCTGATAGCATGAGAGATGTAAAGCCAGATAGCACAGAGAGAGAGAGAGAGAGAGTGGGTGAAAGGAAGGCCTCGAAATATTCAACTTAAATAAGTAAAATAAATAACATTTATCAGAAACAAATCAAATTTCCGGTTGCAACTGAGAAAAGCTCACAAATTCTATACTAGACAACACTAAATTGCCAAATGTTTCGTTTGATTAGAAAATACTGTAGAGTATCGATTTCGAATGTAGTAAAATTTGATGTCACAGGAATGTAGGAAAGGAAACGAATGTTTATACTGCCAAATAAACAAATATTTTTCTATTTAAATTGAGATACAGATGGAAATAAAAAAAAAAATGGAGTTATAATAGATTTTGGGCAGCTCGATATCTGTTAAGAATTTAAATTTAAAAGATTGAAATAGGAAAAGTAATTAATATTTCTTATTGACAAAATAAATACTATAAAAGTTAGTTTACTCTAAAATTTTCTTGTAGCGAATAGTTTTGTGCTTTAAATAGAACATGGTTGAAAAATTTGTGAAGTTTGGAAGAGAATTTGTATTCAAAAACTAGAATAGGAAAAGTAATTTAAATTTCTTATTGACAAAATAAATACTATTAAAGTTCACTCTAAAATAGCTTTGTAGGGAATAGTTTTGTTTTATTTCAAAGAAAATAAAGATGGACAAAAAAAAAATGGTAGTATAGATTTTTTTGATTTTGGAAGTACTATAAGTTCGAATTCAAAAATTAGGATAATAAAAGTTACTAGCAATTTAACTTTCTTGTTGGAAAAATAAAAAGTATTAAAGTTAGTTATATTTAAATAGAAGTAAAGATGGTTAAAAAAGATTGCGCAATTAGTCGAATATTTAAGAATTTAGAATAGGAAAGATAAAACACAATTTACTATTATTCGTTTTTATTTCAGCTGAAATGCCTTGAAACGATATTTGTATATAATTTCATCTTTTTTATTTAATAATTTTTACCTTTCGACTATTTTTGAATGCTCAGCTTGGAAACTAGAGTATTTGCGCATGCATAAAGATTGGAATGTCAACAGGGACATTCGGCATCAAAATAGTCGTCATTTTACGTGCTGCCTTCGTATATATATTTTTGCAATTCCGCGAAATAAACTCACACGGCGGAATACCATTTCAATTTAGAGCCATTAAATCAGAGTGGAACCTATGACAACAAAAACAAGAGTAGCAACAGCAGCAGAACAAGAACCAACCATGTAAATATTCGGCTGCTAAACAATGCGTTAAATAAACAATAAAATGGATTGCAAATAAAAAGAAAATTGCATGGCACGTCACTCGTCATGGCGACAATGAAAATTGCCAACAAAAAAAGTAAGATAAATAAATAAAATTCGAGGGGGAAAAATCACAGTCAGTGACTAGGAAAAAGAGATGAATTTTATTAGCTTTTTATGGGTGGTGCACGTAGCAGGCGCATCCATGAGATACGATATCAATTTTCGGTGTAGAGTTACACACATGAGTGGCAGGTAAACGGAACGCTCTTCTATCTATTCCATTATCTGTGCATGGGTCCTAATGAGTTGTTGTTCGTGGCAACAACAACATGAAGAGAGCAACAAAGCTGCAACAATGCAAGATACTTTGCGCTTCGCTGAGTTTTGAGTTCAGGTTGAGCGTTATAGATATGCCAGATATGTTGGGTTGGCCAGCTGCCGAGTTGCAAGATGCCGCCGCTGATGCACGCCCACAAACAAACACTTCGAGTTCGCCTTGCGGTTTTTGGGCTATCCATTAATGCACTAAGCAGTCGTCATCCTTGTGAAAACCGCAAGACAGCAGCAGCAACAGGCAACAGCCAACAGCCAAGAGGCAACTGGCAACAGGCAGCAGCATGTAGCATGCAACTGCCAACTGGCAACCAGAAACTCGTGATTGTGTGATGAGGGTGCGGTGTCTGCATATCTGCATATCGTAGTTGAGATTTTGCTTAATGCGCTTGCATAATAAACAATGTATGCATCTGTATCTCTATCTGTATCTGTATCTCTATCTGTAGCTGTAACTGTGGCACAAACTTTGTGTCAGTAAGCGGATTTACTGTAATGTCATTCCGTGCCGTCCCTTTGGGACCTTTTTCCGTTTGACCCAGCTCAGATGTTTTGCACAAAACTAAAACTCTGTTATAATTAGATAAACGTTCTACATTTGACAGGCTGTCAGGCATACGGTAAAAAGTGAGAGTGCAGGCATTGAATTTCCAAGTTCAAAGGTTGCCAATGGCTAAAATACAATTTCATTAAACTTAAAGCAATTTGAAATGAGAAAAATGAATCTCTCCTGGGGTTGTGGCAAATTACAAAGAAATCAAGTTGTCACGACGACAAGTCCCATTCGAAAAAGGAATCGCAGTCAAAGTCGTCACATATGGCTGCCCATTGGGAGCTGCTACTGAATGTTGATTCCTGTTCCTGTTCTCGTTGCTGTTGTTGTTGTCAGGCAACCACTAGTTGCTTGCCCAGTAAACAAACTTGGGACTGGAAGTGTTTTGGCCATCCAACGCATGCGCATTAGTGGATGCCAAGTTTCGGTCACAAAACATTTTGCCAAGTTTCGTTTCATATCATAAATGCCTTAACACTCGTCGAGCATAAAACAGTTCCTTGCGCGCTTTCAACTGCAACGGTTGCTCCAATCAGCGCTGAAACAGTTTCTTCAAGTGTAACCAAAGTAACCAAAACTCTAACTCTGAGATACGTATCTCTGTTTTTGGCGTGTGAAAGTAGCGCAATTTGTGCGATAAACTAAACGCAACAAATCTGCCAATTTAGCACAAAGCAAAAAGCAAAAGGGCCAAGGGATGCTTAACTTTTAATGCCGGCAACGGGCTAATTTTATGGCCAGTCTGCGACTGATAACAGCGATAAGAAAGTGGCAAATCAAAAGCGGCTCGTAAAACGCGCGCGCCAAGTGTTGAAATTTATGCGCTCGCAATCGTAATTGAATTTTATGCGAAAAGTTCGAGGCTGCTCGGTGTCAAATCGCTTTTGTTTGTTTGTGGCCCGATAACACTGAACACTTTCGAAAATTGCCAAGCGAAAATCCAAAAAAAAAAGAAAACATAAAGTGGAGCAAACCAACACAGAAAAACAAAAGTTAATACCAGGTAAATTTATCCCCAAATTGTTATTTGTTATGTGCCATAAATTTTGATGGCGAATTGTGTACAATTTTCTGGCCAATTTAAATGTGTAAAATGTGTTTTGTGTTGACCTCGCTTTAACCCTTTCTTTTTGTATATGACAAGTTCAGTAACCTTACCTTGATCTCGCTAAGGTTTGGTAGGCTGTTTATGGCTGACATCTTGTGTATCCTTACATTATGCAAACATCGTGCCACAACTCAGCTGGTTAAGCGTATCAACCTTGTCGCCATGTCGCCACCTTGGCTGACACGCTGCTTGACATTTAGCACTGCACTTGCCGCATATTAAAACGCATCGAAATGCTGTACAAAGTTTTTCTGTGCAACTTGACGAAGAAACTGTGGCAACTGTTTCAGTTCTTTGGTTAAACTTTCCACAACCAAGTACTATGCTGGCCTAAGCTCTCTGCTTCTCCATCTAATGCCTCTTCTGCCTCTGCCTGTTGGTTAACTTGCGCAACGAGTCCTTGTTAAGCTGTCAACATGTTTTGAGTCAACTGCTACAGTTTGCCTCGGGATTTAAATATTTGCGACTTGTTTTATATGCAGTTGGCTTTGTGGTTTAAACAAGCTTGAATAGTGCGCTGCATTTTAAGTCTGGCTTAAAAATATAAATGAAATGCGCGTTAATTAACATAAATAACAATGTTGTTAGTCATTTAATTTATTATGCAACTGATTGCAGGTATGATTTATTTATATAATATAATTTAATCAGGCATTAAATTAAATTTATTTATTTATTCAACATTCATATTGTAGCTTAAAAAAAAAATCTAAAGAGCTACAGACTTGTTTTGGGAAAATCATTCTCAATAATTATTTCGTCAGTATAATTTTATTTCAACTACTTCTAACTCTACTTCAACTTTACTACTTTTCGATAGAATAATTTTATTTCAACTACTTCTAAAAAATCTTGAACTGTTGTAATAAGTTTGAAAAAAAAATCTAAATCTTTCCGCATTGTAAAGTTTCAGTTTATCTTTAACTTTTGTGTGCAATTTGCCAAATAACAAACATGTTCAAAAAGTTGAAAGCAACTTCAAGAGAAAGCAAGTTATTTTGTTGTAAAGTGTTAATACTTTAAGATGCAATCAAAAAACATTAAATGCAAACGAAGCACAACATGAAGTTATACAAACCTTAAAAATTATATTGGCCACAAAATACAAAGATAAATCACATATTAAAAGTGAGTTCGTGTAACATGTTTGTTGTTTTTCGTGTTTTTTCGTTTTTGCAATTATCTTAAGTTATAAAATCATTCTTAGCTCTAATTAAAGTTTTAATCTAGAGTCATCTTTATGAAAATTTATTAATTGTGTTGGTATATGTTTTTTTCACTTCAAATAGTGTCACAGTGTCGCCCAAAAAAAACCGTTTCTTATTTTATTCATACATCACATTTTCTGCATTTTGACCTCCTTTCTTATTAAACTGGGATATACAATTTTACATTTAAAAATTTGCAATTTTGCCTGCCAATTAAACTATAGTAATCAACCAGATTTTAAAACTGCTATAAATTATTAGTGAAGGAATTATATACAAATACCATCCGCAAATAAGAGAGTTTAATTGACAAACTTTAAGCAACATAATGAAGATATAAGACTTCATTAATAAATGATCAATATTTAATGCTTCATCAGAGCAACAAATTTTATGCTAATTAAAATATAGAATTCTTAGAATATTTTATAAGCAAACAATTTTTCAAATTGCTATAAATTTTAAATGATGAAATAATAAACAAACACAATGCGCAAATAAGAGACTTTAACTTATTAGCCTTAACCAACATAATCTTAAATCTTCATTAATAAATAATCAATATTAAAATTAAACTGAATACACATCTTCAGAGCAACAAATCTTATAATTAAGTTGAGAACAGTAGACAAATCAAAGTTACATTAAAAATGTGTTATTCCTTAAAGTCTTTAAGCTGCAGTTTGCAGTGTGTGAGTATCGTGTTCGTCCTCATGGAATTATATTTTGAAACGTGAAGGAACCGCAGTGGTTTTACAACCGTCGTCAAGGCAAACGTCAGTGGCGAGCAAAAGGAAATGTCAGCGCGGTTTGGCAGCCGCAGCAGCAAGTGGGCGTAGTATGAAGTATGAATGGATGAGTGAAGAGAGTGGGTTAAGAGTTGCGGCAGTTGCGGGGGGGTTGAGAGCGACAATGGCGACAGGTGTAGCCTGTCAGCTGCATGAAAAACCGAGCGAGTTGTGTCCCCCAGGAAGCAGAACCATCTTTCCTGCCCCCTCGCTCACCAGGTAAATGGTGTCAAGTTAATCAGCGCGCGACAGAATTTCCTTTTTCTCTCTCTCCATCTCCCTCTCTCTTTCTGTTGGTCGCTGTCATGCGGTTTGTGCAGCTTTTTAGCTTTTGAAACGCAGAAATTTTCACGCCTGCTAAAACGGGCAAACTTTCCATAGAAACCGTTAATAAGGTGTACAAAAAAACAGAAGGAGGAAAGTACACAAAAAAGCAAAAAAAAAACGCTATAAAAATGGCGGTTGTTTGTTTAGCTTGGCGCTGCATCCAGCTGCTGCTGCTTCTCGCTCTGCTAGTCAACACTTTTTATTTGCCAGCGCTTCTTTATTTTGTTGCTGTTGCTGTTGCTCTTGGCAATGACTTTGCTTTCACCATGAACTGAGTAGCCCGAGTAACAAAAAACAACAAAGTTGCAAACGAAAGGCAACAATTTTGTTGTGTTGTTTTTGACTGCCGTTTTTTTGTGTGTTGTGTTATGCTGTGTTTTTTGCACTGACAGCCTAAATGAAAATCTCAAATGAAGCTCTTAAGTAAGAGGCTTCACTCACACATACAAACTTCTCCTAAACACATACACTCACACACTTTCTATCGCACTCACACACATGTGCAATAATTCACACTGCTACTCTAAAGCATTGGCAACAGCGAAACGCTTTTAAGCAAGCCCCATCTTTTTTTGCGCCCACCTGCTGGGCCACGCCCCCACGCCCACGAGCAGCTTAAGTTGGCATCGCTGCTGCTGTTGCTGCTTCATCGTTGACATTTTCATTCATCGTCTTGGCAACCGTAATTAAAATCGTTTTAATTTACTTTTGCTGCACAAACACAGCTACACACGCAGTTATTCACACGCACACACACACATACACTCACACACATGTGCAGTAACTCAGTGCCGCGCACGCACTTACTTGAGTGTAGCATACTTATCTGGGCCCTCAGTAGGCTTCACGCTTTTGCTTTCTCCTTGGTTTATGTTGTTTATCGACTTTTGTTAGTCGCTTCCAAGCCACGGCAAGCCAAGCCGCATGTTGTTGCTTCTATTATTATTTCAGTCTTTTGGCTGGCGGCGCTTATTGCTCCCTACTCCCAACTCCCTAGCCTTGCCTGTTGTTCGTTACCCTTCCTTGTTCGAGAGCCTTGCTCATTATGTGGGCGTGCAAATTGCTGCATATTCATTTACCGTTATCTCTCAGTCGTCAAGTGAAACATACACATTTCACTAGTACAACAACAGCTGCTGCCCGCCGTCTCCCATTCCTTTGCCTTGTTCCTTTATCGTCCTCCGCTTCTAATGTATCTTGGCAACCAAGGCCTGCTCCCTTTCGTTGCTCTTAATAACATAAACTTCTTTTCTTCTCTCTCGGAGTCGACTCAAGTTTGAGTTAATGAAGAATTTCCATGACGATGTTGTTGTCGTCGTCGTCGTTGTCGGTTGACGCTTGACTGTTGACGGTTGCCGTTGCCTTTGCCGTAAGTCTATGCTAAGTATCTTCCCTTTTTGATAAGACTCAACTGCTGTTGCTGCTGTAGCTGCTGCCCACCTGCCCAGCTCATTATGTTGCCTTGGCTGTTGGCTTTGCTGTTGCTGCTGGCAACGAACAAAACGTCTACAAATTTAGCGCACAGTTCGCACACATCTCAAGTGCGCATAAAATGATTGCCGATAAGATTTGATCTCTGTTTGCTTTTGCCTCCGCTTCCATCTCTCTCTTGAGTACGTAATGTGAGCGGTGTATGCTTGCTGCTCATTCACAGCCAACGGATTTACTTTGGGGATTCACCTCTGGCATTTTAATGAAAATTTTGACTCGACTCTACGCCTTTTCTAAGCGGCTTAAAATTGCCAAGTTCAGTTTGATGTCTGCCATGTGTGCAGGCAACATTTGGCCAGCATTCAACTGCTGTTGAATGTTGCTCGCAACATTTGAGCCTAATACACGAAGCACACACACACAACTAAACAGCCCCTGTGCACACACATGCGTGCATCTATCATGGTATTTCGCATCTGTGTACGTTACACCCACACACACTAAATATTTTGCACCAGGCGCACAGCAGCCAGCGAACAATGCCCGCCACAAAAGCAGCAGCAGCGAAGGCAGCGAGAAACACGCCACGCACACAGAGAACACAACGAAACCACGCACTGCACACGAATACAAGCACATCGAGAAGCACATACACACATTCCCAGTTAAGCACACAAACAAAAACACACACACACGCTCAATTGGAGCACACATACAAACAATTTGAGACAGGCACACAAAATCGTGCTGCAGGCTGCTCGCAGAGCAAAACCAAGTCGAGACTCGAATTTTTGGGGGACGAACGAACACAACGGGGAACACAACGATGAGATAAACAAGGTGAGGAATAAACACACACACACACATAGACACACACTCTCTGCAACAACACACTCGAATGCTGTACAAGAGGCGGACATTGAAACAGTTTTGGTTTTTTGGTTTTGGCAAAAGGGGGAAAACCAGATTGCAGACTGAGGAGCTGTAGAGCCGTGGCACTTGTGAGATGTCTGTTAATTTTGCAACGTTTTTTCGGCGCGCATAATAAAGTTGATACGCTGCGATGGCGAGACACTTTGAATATTTTTGTTGTTATGCTTAAAAGTAGGCAACGAGTTTTTCGTTTTCAAGCAGCGCAATTATGCGCTGCATGTATGTGTGTGTGTGTGTGTAAGTCTTTGTGTGTATGTGTATGTAAGCTGATAAATAGTCGTATTGTGGGTTGGGAAGTGGGGGGTGAACAGGCATGCCAGTGTGTCAGCAGCAGACAATATAATGAATGCGGCAGAACGAAGAAGTAGTCTGGCCTTTTTTTTTAAACATCTCTAGCTAGAAAATCGTGTCAAATAAGTGGAGCAGGGGAGCGAAAAACACCAGAAGAGAGGGTAGGTTGACAGGACGCATATGTGTGTCTAAGCGCTGCCATAAAACAAATGAGCTTTCAACATGAGTTTGTCATTTGTTGCTGCTGCCGCTTCTTTGCCGTTGATGCTGGCCTAAAAGTGTGCAGCAACGAGTACAGAAAAGTAACGAGTGGAGAGAGAATCTCTATGTTGAGAAGCATAAACTATGCACTTAATTTTGTAGATTGAGTGGCATGAAAGCAGCAGACAAAGGGGGAAAAATTAGAGCAGATAGAAGGGCAGCAAGCAGCAACCAACGAGAGCGAAAGCAGTG
This sequence comes from Drosophila albomicans, assembly GCF_009650485.2. Lineage (NCBI taxonomy): Eukaryota > Metazoa > Arthropoda > Insecta > Diptera > Drosophilidae > Drosophila > Drosophila albomicans. Next base: position 41,531,225 of record NC_047629.2, on the reverse strand, counting down.
ATTTATGAGTTGATTGAGAGTAGATTGAGATTGTGATGTTGCCAAACTAACGAGTAGCGAGAAGAGTTGATGATACAAAATATACATAATTGCTAGAGCGAAAGTCCAGACAATAGTTAACCACAATGATTACAACAGAGTAACGAGTGCCAAAGGGAGCAGAGCAGCGAGTAAAGCGGCATTGAGCAGCATAAACAATGCACTAAATTTTCTTGATGTGCTGCCAGATGGCAAACAATGCACAAGGGAAAGCGTTGGTCAGAGCGGAAAAGCGACGACGGCGGCGGCGCTCAAAGGTAAGGGAAAACAATAGTCTGGAGCCATAAAATGCAAAAAGTAATACAAAGTAAAAAGGGGTTAAGGACTCGGGCTCCTTTTTTGCCAGGCTGCGCACTGCAATTCGCACGAGACGGTTTTTATGGTCACAGTAATTAATGCATACCTCAAGGCTATTACGGACAGTCTGTCTGTGAGACAAGACAAAAAAAAAAACAAAAAGAAGAACACAGACAATGGATAGACTTTGGCTGGAGCAGGAATATAAAGACATCGCAGCTAGACGAGCAAATCAAAGTGAAGTATTTCGGGATAGGACAACACAGGACACGACAAGCTGAATGTCCTAAAGGTTTCAAATGCCACAAACTGCAGTTGGTTAAACTTAAAGAGCATGTGCAAAGAGCTGTGTAAAAGTTATGCATACATTTTTGCCACTCAAAACACAAATAAATTGCCTTTTATGTGTTGTTGGGCAAGAACTGCCAAAAAGCCAAGTAAAGCTCGCCGGACTAACAACAACTTTTGGTGCCATTTGTATTCGTTGTTTGTTGCCTCATAGACTGACTTATGCACTCGGCATGCAGTTGAGTTGCCCGTCTCCCTCGCTCACTATCTCCATCTCGCTGTCACAGAAACAAATATAGTATAACAGCAAATTTAAGTTGCATTTGTTGTTGTGGCGAGAGGCGTGCGCTGCAAAGTATGCTACACTTTTTTCCTCGGTTCTTTTGCTGTTCGTTTCGTTTCTTTTTTTTTTCGTATTGCTGCTGGTAGTAGTCCTGTTTTGTTGTCCTTCACGCCTCGCTGCGACAGCCTGAACTTTTGTTACAACTGACACCAGTTGTTGCCTCCTCGGGGTGACTTACTATGCATTGGGTGTGTGTGTGTGTGTGAGGCAACCACAGCATGTGGGCCACAGTGTGAAGTATAGTGCTCTGCTGGCAAATGCAAGGACATTAATCTATGAGGCAACGCAACTCAACAGCACCTGATGGTGGCCTTCGTTTTGCACTGAGTCGAGTCATTCATACGCCTCGTCGCTTTGGCACTTAAGTAATTTCAACTTGGCAAACAAACATATACAACGATAAATACTCTGCTTCACGCACAGCACAAATGTCAAAGTAGTTGTTAACATTCTCCCACTCCCACTCCCACTCTCTTGCTTTTGCTCTCTCAAAGTTCGCCCAACCGAATTGTAAGCCACAAGAAACGCAGTGAAGTAAAACTCGACAAAAGTTGCTTTCCCCACAAAGCTCGACACTTTTAAATTACTGACTTAATTATAAAACATGAAAGCAACTCGGAGAGAAAAAAAGCGAATGAGTGCAAGAAGTTTTGCTGCAACTAGTTGCAGTTGGCAGTTGCAAGTAATTTACATAAATAACTTTTGGCAAGCGCATTAACATGAAGGTTACAAATCGCCACGACCATAAAATGTTTAAATGCCATTTAAATGCTTGACTTTGGCAGCAAGAGTCAGAGTCAGCGAAAAGCGGGTCAAATGCAGCTGCAAAGTTGACAATTGCAATTGCGAAAACATGAATGTGAGTTTTTTGGGGTGCTCAGAGTTGGGTGTTTGACCTGTTGACAAGTGCAACACAGTAGCAGCACTCAAGTTGACCCCAAAAAAAGTCAAGTAACATGACTGCAACTGAGAGCGACTCTTAAGTTCTTGACTTCACAGTAAGTTGTCCGAGTGCAGCGAAGCATTGCCAAACATTGACTTTGACTTGTGCTGTGTTAATGCTGCCAAAAAAGTTGCCACATTTGTAAAGCAGCTTCTGAACTAACTAACTAAGTAACGAAAACTAACCGTAACTATCCAGCTAAAGCAGTAAATACCTTAAGCTTAACCAAAAACATGCTCAAGAACTTTACACTTTTGGCCAAAACGCAGCTCAACTTGCTGGAAAAAGGTTTAAATATTTGCTCAAGTGAAGCGTTTTTAATGCGTTTATAAATACCACAGCCTCAGTTTCAGACACAGTCTCTCACTCTGTTTATTAACTTGCCGCCTGTCTGAGTTGAGTTCTCTCTCCACTCTTCTCTTTTCTGTCAGCTTGTCCTTTTTTTGATGCTCTCGCCAAATTGACCGTTTGGCTTATGTGTAGTCCTTGTCGCCCTCTCCTCCCCGTGTTTGTATGCTCTTGCTTTGCTGTTTGTGGTGTAGTGTGAGGATTTGTTATGAGCTGTTGACTGGACTTTGTTGCCTGTTCAATTTGTCGCCTCTTTTGCCCAGCTTAAGCCACGCCCACATGCTGGCCAAAAACCAACTAAAGCGAATATTAATGCACTATCCTGAGGCGGTTTTGATATTGAAATTAGTGTTGGTCATGTGGGTTGGATGGAGTCAGAGGCAAAGTCAGAGTGTGGCGCCTCAGATAAGGCGTGTGTTGGTTTGGCTTTTAATGAAATCGTTGCCTCGTTGACTGGCTGACTGGCGTTTGGCTCGTTTAGCATATTTGCATAAACGATTTTGAGGGCCGAGAGAGAGAGAGAGAGTGTCAATGACAAATATTTGAATGCTGGGCGGCATAATTGTTATTTGATGAATGCCAAATGAGTGTGGTTGCAAAGGGTTTTGCTTGCAGCTGCCTTAAACTAGGCCAAGTCAAAGTCTTTAACTTCGAGACGAATGAATAAATTTGCTTGCATTAGTTTTTGTTTTCTGTCACTTTAAGCTGGCAACCCCAATTTCGATATCAGCTCATAAACAGTCACTCTGTTTGGCCACACACATCCAATCAGCATAACCCAAACCCCCAAAAAGCTTCCAAGGGGCACATTTTCCATTTCAGGCCTAAGCCAGCTTAGCACACAGAGACCGAAAGAGGAAGGGCGAAGCATCGTCCCCTTTTTTTCGATATTAGTTTGCTTTGTCATTTTATTGAAGCAACAAAAATGATAATTTCGTCAATACAATGTGCTGAAGGGCTCAGCATCCTGCTCAAATATGCAGCCTTCTTTCTCTCTCTTCTCATCGGACAGACAATGGCCCAAACAAAAAAAAAAAACCCACAAAAATTCATTGAATGCGCATGAATTTCAATTTGGACGGCTGACAGGATTTGCACTCGCTACCAGTTAATGATCAAACGCATTTGCCAGGACTCACTACATAGTTTGTAAAGATACTCACACACATATACACACTTATGATGCGCCTTCAGGCTTAGCTTGCTTCCCCCTCACTGTTTCTCCGGTTATTGATACTTTGTGATTGCCTTTGGTTATTTAACTTTTACGCAGACATGTGATACGACTCTGCTCCTTGTGTACAGCAGTTCTATTTTGTTTATATTTTTTTCTCTGCTACTCGCTTTCGTCCATTAGCGCACAGCACGCAACCCTGCCCACTTGCTGAGCGTGCCCTGCCCACTTGCTGCGGCTGCTCTGCTCGTTTGCCATTGTTGAGTAATTGGATTAGATTACTTCTTTTACCTGGCTCTAGTTCGCTTCGGTTCGGTGCTGTTCTCTCCGCTGTGTTTGGTTTTTGGTTGATAAATTTTCGTGGTTGCCACGCCTTAGCGCGCCCGTCTCTGCCACCGCCCCACGTCCCCATCTTGGGCCCAGTGGACCGCCTGTCATGCGTGATTGATGGATGATGTCAATATGCTTTTTATGTTGCGCCCTTGTCAGCTGCGGGTTCCCAAATTTTTCTGTTCACATCTCTTAAGTTTTGTTTTTTATTAAATTTACTTTTAATGGCCACCCAAACTGCAGCTGCCAAATGTATCCTCGTCAAGTTTTGTGGCTTTTTTTGCGCTAGGTGTGCGTGTGTGTCGCACTCACACGTCGAGTTTCTTGTCGCGCTTTTCTCGAGGCCATAATAATTTTCTGCATCGTATCTGCAAGGCTATTAAATTCGCATAAAAATCGTTGTTGTGCGGTGTGCACATTTTTCCCACGCAACCAGCCAAGCAAGCCAATGGAAAATCATAAAAATTTATGACTGCAATAATCTGGCTTTCGCACGGTGAAGGATGCGAGTTGACTGCTGCTGCCTGCAGCTCTACGCTCTTGATGTTGCCATGAAATTGGGCATTCAAGTTATGAAATGAAAGCGCGTTTCACTCACAGAATATTTTTGGGCATGGCATGGGATACACTTTTAAGGCGAATAGCTAAAAGGCAGCTTAACAGCGGCGCACATTGCGTATGCGCAACATTTCATCAGTTGGACAGCATTTTAATGCTGCCAACTTTTTGGACATGGCTCTCTGCTTAAGCTGATTGACAACATGCAGATAAGCGTGAAAATTTCCAAATGATTATGGCTCTTGGTTGTTAAAGCAGCCACCAAAATGTGGGACACAAGCCAGGCGGCAAATGGTAAATGGCAGAATGGCAACTTCAAGCCAGTTGGAACATGCAGCAAAATTTTGAAGTGCGGCCAAGGACATAAAGAGAGACTGATGAGAGATTTGGCAACGAGGCTCTTTGTTGTTGTAGCTCTATCTGTGCGGTCCGATCTGTGGCAGAGTTATCAGCAGTCACAGAGCACAGACCAATGCCACAATTTGTTGTGCAGGCAGCCGAAAAAAAAAAAACCAAAACGGAAACAATGCCATTCACATTGGCCCAGTTCCAGCATTGAGCAGCCAACTCCCAGTACTCCCAGTGAACGGACTCCCCTTGATACTCTTGTTGAGCAGTCAAAGTATATGAAGCGTAAGTAGTTCTAGTTTTGCATGGCCATTTATCTCCCAAAACGAGTGTGTAGCATCGTAATGAGCGCTTTACACGCCATGTGCCAGAGTCGGTTCCACAGTCACAGCGAGAAAGCACTCTCGGAGTCTGGCGCACAGCAGCGCATCGCCTGCGTTGAACGCATAAATTTCAAGGACGCGAGCCCAACTGGGCTCTGAGCAGAGTTGAGTTGAGGCTGGCAAAACAGAATCAGACAGTGTGCCAAGCCGTGACTGGAACCGCGTTGCGCATGAGGAGCGACCAGAAAATCAACATAAACAACGCTTACACACACAAACGCACACACATATGCAGGCGGGCGAAATGTGCCAAGCGCGAGAAATAAATTGACAGCCTGAAGGTATGCAACGCTTTTTGTGCTGTTGCCAGTTTGACCTACATGTGAAATGATGGGCAGCACTGGCAGGGGTAGGCGTTATTTTGTTTTGTGTTGCGTTGCGTTGCGTTGAGTTTGTTAACGAGTTGCTGCCGCGTGTTGAAGCGTTTGTTAAATGACTGCGAGCAGTTCTTATATACATATGTAGTATATAGTGAGTGCTGTTTTAAGACATATTTACATTTCTTAAGGCAAATACTTCGTATTTAATAAATGCATAAAAAATTATCTTAATCAGTATTTAAATTATACATATATCAATTGTCCTTCAATTTGTATAAATTATTAATGATCAATGGAGGGCAGAGAGACGTGTCAGTTTGCAGTTTGCAAATGGCATTAATTGCACATGCATGAATCTTTGATGCACTCGAATGCAAAAATCAATTAAACGTGAAATGCATAAAATACAACATTGCAACAAAAAAAGAGGAAAAATGAGAGTGTAACGATACATTACCGAAGCAGACAAAAGTTATTTTTAAATATTTCACAAGCCAATGAGCTTCAGCTGAGCACACCGTTTTGTTAATGCGCCCGGGCATTAAAAATAATATTTAATTTAAGCCTGAACCACTGACAATGGTAAAGATTGGGGCCACTCTCTGTGTGTTTAACAATGAGGGCAAATGTGGGTTGAGTTTAAACTCACTCAAATGCTGGTTTAACCCACAAAGTCTTTGTGACTGTTTAAGCTCATTTTACCTTTTAAATGGCTAATGGGGAAACTTAAATTGAAATTATATTAGCCATATCAATATTGGCATTATGACCTCAAGTTAGTAATTAAAACGAATTTTTTTTGAACACATAAAGATGAAATACGACTGTTTTCAATAGATTTATATATTTATAATTTTGTTGAAATGAAATAAAATTATCTCTTGAAAAGAACTTCTCAGACTACAAAAGTAAAATAGGTTTAAAATATAGCATTATGAATTTAAATAAGTTTTATTGCAATGCAAATAAATATAGAAATTGTATGAAAATTTCTAACAATTAAGACTACTTTCTCTTGAACACTTATGGACAAAATACAAGTGCTCTTATTAAGGTAATTTATTTATAATGTTGTTGAAATGAAAACAAATTACCTTTTGAAAATAAGCTCTATCACTCCACTAAAGAATTCAACTATAGGCGGAAAATAGTCAAAGAAGTTTTAAATGTATTGTTACGAATTTCAACAATTTGTTTTACAATACGAACAAAAAAGAAAATGTTTTTAAATTGCTTAGCAAGAAGAAGTACGAATGCTTTCAATAAATTGAATATAATTTGAATGAGGTGGAATTGTAAAATAAATTACCTATTCAAAAGCACTTCTCACATGCCATTAAAGTTTTCAACTATAAGCTTCAAATAGCAACAGAAGTATACATTTTATTTTTATGAATTTAAATAAGTGGTATTGTAATACGAAATAATATGTTAAAGAAAACGAAAGTCATACTTTAGGAGCATATAAATATATAACTTAATTGTTGTTGCCACGGCTAGCAATCAAAAATAGCAACAAAAATAACAAGTTAATATCAACCTAAGCACCACCTAAATTTCGCACTACAAATTGCTGCAATTTAGAAATTAACATACTTCATGATAGTGCCTGTGACTGTGATTTGACTACTACTGAACTGGCGAACAAAGTGCACTTTGTTATTTAGTTAACAGTTAACTATAGGCTATCGTAAGCTTTGACTTTCATGATTTGTTAGGTGTGGGAAATGCGCGACAAGAGAAAAAAAAGAGAAGGAAAAGGAGCAATCGCTGCTGCGAAAATGGTTTGGTGTGTGCGATGTGTGTGCAATTTCCGCAACGAGCTTGCGGGTAGTTGCCTTTCGCCTTTGGCAAAAATAAAAGGGAGGCAGCAACAGCAACAGCAACTGTGCTGGGGTCATTCATCCTGCAAAGTGGCGACACGCCAAAGCGGTGGCCGTAGCCAAATGACTAATGGAGGGCCCAGCCAGGAGAGAGCCAGAATAAATGCTACAAAGAGAGAGAGAGACAGAGAGGAAGTCGTTGAAACAGCTGCAAAAGGACCATGGCAGCAGCAGCTACTGGCAATATGCAAAATTCGCAATTTGCCATGCCAGACGACCAAGGCGCAGGACACGACGACGACGACAGCCCAGGGGCAGTTGTTTGGGCCAGTCTGGCAGGGCAGCTGGGAAAGCGGCCTCTTCTCTCTTTTTGTCCCTGGCATTCATTCGGTTCGACGTTCGACTATTTTTATGACCGAATTGCGTTTTATTGCTTCTCGACAACGTCGAACGAATGCTAGTCTCAAATATGGCACAAGCCGCCGTCGCCGTCGCCGTCGCAGTTTGCGGTCGCACTGCGTATAAGCCAAGTTCTTCCTGCACTTGCTCGACATTCAAAATTAGTTGACATTTTCGTTACGTTACTTCTTCTTTTTTTCTGTTTGGGCATCCCTTATCGATTTTGCTTCTTTTTTTTGCGCATAGCAAATCGCAGCCTTAAGCTGCCCAGGAATCTACTTATTCCTGCTGTCGATCTATGTCGTATTTGTATGTATATTGCGGCTTTCCTTTTGTGTGTGTGTGGCTGGAGGTGTGAGGCTTTCGTAAAACGCTTCAATTGATTCGAACATTTATTGCTTGGGGTAATGCGAGACGGCGTGGGAGTTCCACCCAGACACACGAGCTGGACTCTATCTCTTCGTCTGTCTCCGCAGCTTGCCTCCAGCATAACCCAAAAGGTAGTCACATTATTTTGTTGCTGTCGTCGCATATAAAATAGTTTTACTTTGTGCCTTGTCGTTTTAAATTTGCCAGCCAAGAAATCTATGGCAACTTTTTCGGTTTTTCTTTAGTCAATTCCGTTTCAGTCGATGAGCGTTTGAGTTCTCAGTTCTGTGTGCCCTGCTCCCTGCTGGCTCCGATATTCTATTTTGTTGCCTGAGACAAATTTTATGGGGGCCATAAAATTACACAACTTTTAATCAATAGTTTGCATGTTTCCTGCACGACACAATTCTTTTCATCTGCCGTTGTGTTGTGACTCCAAATATTTGTGTAAGAATTTAAATTTCACTTTAAAGTTGCACCACAAAGTTGGAATCTATAGAGAACTTTTTAAAGAATTACTGTATTCTCTTAACCGACTTATTATTCACTCTTTAAATTAAATAATAATTTTTCAAAGTAGACTTTGGAATAAGAATAGATTTAAATGGATCTGAAAAAGTCTCCCTAGTGTATACATTTTTCTACAATTTCTCTTTTGAAAAACAAAAGCTCAACATCAGCGCTGTCAGCTATTTTCGTGCATAAGCAAAGAGTATAATTGTTTTGTTTATTATTGACAAAGAGCAATCATAACGAGCAACGTTTGCTTAATTGTACCAGAAAAAAGCGAAGAGAATAAAAATAAAACGAAACTAATTAAAATTCTTTTGTTGTGAAATTTTTGTGCTCTCAACTTGTTTGCTGTTTGCTTTGCGCATATTTAAAACATTTAAAACAACAGCTCACAGCACATTTTTTTTTTTTTTTGCGCCCGTTTTCTAATTTTGTTCGACTCGACACCTTTTGCTGGGGTTGCTTTTAGACCCCAAAAAAATAAAGAGTACTGCAAAATGAAATAAAGAATCACCCTCCAACTCAATCCTCGACGTGCTGGCATTTCCGTTTCAGCCCTAAAGCTAAACAATTTTCAAAAAATTACAAAAAAATTCAAAATAACAGAAAAAATTGCACATAATGAACTGAAGGCGGGAAGTGAGCCAAATTACGGGGGAGCTCCCAAAAGTGTTTCTTTTTTTTTTTGGGACAGACGATAAGAGAGCCAAAAAAAAAAAAAAAAAGAACAGCAAACTGCAGCCAGTCAAATGGCCTAAAAATCGCATGCCAGTTGGCCGTTTTGTTAGCCGCTAAGCGAAAATAATTATTTGCCGTGAGAAGTGCACATTATTCACTCGGTCTCAACTCGCTCTCTCTCTCTCTCTTTCTCTGTAGTCAAAGGCGTTGCTACAAGAAATATGTTAAATAACTGAACAAAAGGCGCAGTCGAAAACGCGCTTGTAAAAGTAAAAGTGTTTTTTTTTTCTTTGGAGTTCCTGGTGCCAGGAAGTGCTGCCGCTGCCTTCGAGCCTTTGCTTTTCCATTCGAGATCGAGTTCGAGTTTTTAATGTTTGTCATTTTGGGGTTCGCTTTGTTTCCGTTCTGCTGTTGTACTTATTGTTTTTCTTGGTGATTTACCTGTGTGTCGTGCTCATTTTGCATGTAAATTTGTTGCCTAATTTTGGGCGCCGAGCGATTTATGTCTTTCTCTCGCACTCTCTCTATCGCTGTCGTATCTCTAAGGTCTCTTAGAGCGCCATCAACATGCACTCACGTCGCCAAAAACTTCCGCCATCGTCGTCCTCCTCCATTGACATTATGAATGTTTTTCAATTTTATTTATGACATAAATTGTTAATAAATGCAGCTTTTTTGCTCGCTCACACTTGCTCTCCCTCTCTCGCTCTCTCTCACTCTTTCTTTGAGTGTCTCGCTGCGTGTGGTACGTGATGCCGCGTCCTTGGGCCATGATTAATGCCTGGCATAAACGAATTGCATTTTAAATAAATTATTACGCATACGCAGCGTTGTCGGCAGCTGCTAATGAAGCTGCCGGCTATTTGAGCTTTGCCCGTTTGCCAGCTCTCTCAAGCAAGATGAAACGAAAGCGAGCACACACAGAGAAAAAGTTTACACATCTGGCTAAAAAATGTGTTATGCAAAATGTGGCGCAACTCTTTGGCACTCGGTTACAGCTTGATTAAAATTTCATTAACAAAAAGTTGCGGCATACTTTAAAGCATGTGCGAGAAATCTGCGGTGGCTGTGTGTGCCACATTCACACTCACACACACACACGTTAGCAGCTGCTCACAGACTCACACACACACACATAGACAGGCACAGACACATGTGCAGTGGCACATAAAACGTTTTGGTTGTTTTGGCCTGCCCGCTTTTCTTGCGTTTTTCCTCGATTTTTCTCCACATTTTATTTTCAGTTTTTTTCTTTCGTCTTTTTATTTTGCTGCTTTACGTTGCGTTGGCTTTTTGCGCTTGAACGCTTCGTTTGTTTGCCAACTGCCTGACGCCTCTTCAAGTCTCTCTTTCTCTCCTTTTCTCTCGCTGCTGCAGCCTCCTCCTCGCTGCCTTTTTATCGCCATGCGTATGCGTATATGTGTTTGTATGCTTGTGTGGGAGTGCCTGTTAAATTGCTTGTTTATGTTTGCCCGCCAACAGGATTCGCGAGGCAAAGTTTCACTGTTGTCGGCCTCGGAAGCGGCCTCGGCGGCAATCACTTGAAAATGCTCATATGATTTTGATTTGTTTTAATTTGGCTGCCAAAATTCGCTTGCCTGTCGTTTGTTTACTTCATTCTGCAGCAGCAACCGCGTCACACACACTCGTACACACACACACCAAACATAACAATAAAAACAAGCAACAAGATTGTCTGTTTGCTTAATGCAGGCAAATGTTGTTGTTAATGTTTTTGTTTAGACTGTTGATTTTATTACGCAATGTTGTTACCATCGCTCACTCACTTAGCCAAATGAGTTGTTATTTAATATTTAATGTGCGATTTTTATGACCAAGCCAATGCCATATGAAAATCCATATTTATATTTTCGTTTTTACTTACGAAGGCAACGAAAGCAGCAACAATGACTGATTACCATAATGAGTGTGCTTACATTTAATGGTATTAAGTACTACCAAGAGACTTAACGAAATAAGAATGTTGGATAAAATGCATTAAATCAATAAATAAATACAAATTGTGCAAGTTATTTAAGAAATAAAAACATATAGCAAAAGAAGGCTGCTGCTTTTGGAACTTTTTTATTGTTTTGGTCTACACTTTGGTATATTTTGTTATGGTAGATTTGATAGATTCTAAATGTAATAGTATATTGGTTAGCATAATAGTATATTTTGTACTCTGCGGTATATTTTGAATTTAAAAGTACATCGATATACTAAATATTGCCCCCGGTATACTTTAGTATTTTTGCAGTATATTCATATGGTATATTTTAAAATTAATACCGAACTCGTTTCCTTTTATAGTCTAGCACACTTTCTTACTTGTTTTTTTTTTTAATTCAATTCAATTCTGTAGTCCAGTGTAAATTACTTTTGCAACTCAAATAGCTCGCAGCTTGGCCACAGGTTGAGTCAACGTGTTAATAGCCGAAACAATAACTATTTATATACGCAATTAATATGAAAGTGTTCGTGTGCGTGGACGGGCATAAATAGTGTCCACTTAATGTATCAACAATAATGTGCTTAATTACTTTTGCTTAACCCCTTAGCAGTTAAATTTAATTGTTAACATTTTGATTTTTCGTGTTGCGCGCTTCTGTTGCTGGCAACTTTTAACTTATCAACCTGTCACGAACAGTTCGGTCGCTCTTGCTCTTTGGTTGTGAGAGGAATCGCCTTAACTACATGCCATAATTATAATGCCAACATCAGCGTTAATTTACCTCCAGACCTCCAAACCTCCAGAGCCAGTCCCAGTGCCAGTGCACAATCCTCTCAGAGTCCAGCGCTAATCCACTTCAGCCAAAAGGAGACTCACACCGAACGGCATGTCAAGCATTTAATTACTGGCCATCAGCGTGGCTTAAAAATGCTCATCTCTGGTCGTCTGCTCTCTCTCTCGGCTCTCTGGTTGTGAGCTGTCCTTTCCAGCTGCAAATCCACTTCGTTAAAACAATATTAAGCCAAACGAAAGGGATCCCAACTCGAAGCGAGGAATTCATCAGCCATCGTTCACCGTTTGCCTTTTGACGGTTCGAAATGTTACGCAAAATATTTTCATTAAAATGTCAAAAATATATATCTGAAAATATTTTGCGCAGACACGCAAAACTCAAACAACAACAAACAAGGCAAAAGAATAAAAGCAAATGAAGAGAAAGGCTGGCAAAATGGCAAATGAAAAAGGTTTTCTATTTGTTTAAGCGCTCAACGTTCAACGCTTTTTTTTTTTTTTTTTGGGCATGGCCAGAGAGTATTTTTGGTCAGGAGTCGACGGTCGCCCCAGTGAATCGTCGAGAGAGTCGTTAAATTGTTTTCATTATCCTTGTAAGCCTTGCCGGGCCAACAGAGCTTTTCTCTTCCTCTTGCCCGACTGTCGGGGTTGCCTGGCAATTAAAACCGCAATGCAAATGAGCTGTGCTTAATGCGTCGCTTCTTCTTTCCCTCTCTCTTCCTATCTTCTCTGTGTGTACACTGTCCTAATAGTTTGCGGTATGAGCATAGGAAAAATTTTAATTGCACTGCCGGCAAAGTATTTTTAGAAACGCGTCAAGTGGATTCTATATGCTGCCTTCAGTTGCCGTCTAAATTATGCTTAAATTTGACATGCTCTACGCACATACGCACACACACACATAAGCAAACAAAGCAGACACAGGACTCTTTCGTTTGCTCTCGCCGTGTTTCCGTTTCATTTGTAATTAATTAAATTACTTCCGCTTAAAGTGCGTTGCCAACATGGCGCTGCGGTCCACGCTGAGACATTGCTTGGCTCGCTTGCCCAACCCAATCCAATCTCAATCCCATTCCCATTCCCATTTCCAATCCCAATTCGTAACTGAATCCCAGCTCCGTCGTCGACTTCTCAATTACTGGCGCTGCAGCTCAACCCCCATTGGCGCGCCACAACTTCACTCGTCGCCTCGTCCTTTCATCTCGTTCCCCCTTTCCCGTTCCCTCGCTCAGTGCTGTTCATTGCGAAGTAATTAAGAAGACATTTCACCCGGGCATCCTTTAATCTGTGCGTTTTATTTGCGCCACAGCCACAGCCAAAGCCAAAGCCATAGTCATGACCATGGCTCTAGAGCTCTGAAGCTCGTCCATGTTGTTTACTTCGTTTGGCCAACGCACGACTGCACCGCTTGGGTGGCAGCTTCTTGGTCTGATCTTAGGCAATGTCGTTGGTTGCTATTGCTTGTTGTGTTGATTTGCTTTAGGTTTGCCTGCCTGCCTCTTTAATCTGTGGCTGTGGCTGAGGCTGTGTCTGTGAACTGGTTGTTATTTCTTGCCCAGCACACGCTTGATTAGTCGCCTAATGAGGTGTTGACTATGGGCGTCTAATGATTGCCACACACACACACACACATATACATATACACGCATTTCCACACTTGAATGGCTGTCGCTTATGGCCTCGCTTTAAAGTCAATTTTAATTACAATTTAACTCAGTCTAACTTTAGTTTCATTCTCTCTGTTTCTCTCTTTTGCAGCGCATATTCAGCCAGCTCTATAAACGTGGCCAAATGAAAAGTTTGGTTGCCATCGAAGCAGCGTGAGTATTAACCAAAAAAAAGACACAAACACAATAAAGCTGTAGCTGTGCCTGGCATGAATGTAATTCATTTGCCATTTGCATTTCACTTTCATCGCGCTGACCCTAAAAAGTATGCTACAAAAAGCGCCAAAGGCAGAAAATGCTTTTACAGCGAACTCTCTCAATCGCATTAAATAATCAAAAGTTGTAATGCAAAATAAAAAAAGGACAGCAAAAGTTTTTTTTATCAAATAGGAAACACACATATCACAGTTCACAAGTTATATCAATTCTTTTTGCTCTGAACTCTTTATTTACATGAAATTTTGGACTGCATACACAATCAAAATCCAACTATAACTGAAATCGAACTCAAATTGGCAATAACAACAACAACAACCAAAACAACAACAACAATTACAAATGGCATCAAAATTGGCAACTAATTGGCAAAAATGTTCAACTGTGAAATTGGTAAACAAAAACGAACCGAAACAAAACTAAAAACGAAATTCAAATGTTTCTCCCCAAACATGTTTTGTATATGTTCACCAACAACCAACCACCCACAAAATCATATTAACAACAACAATAAACAACAAATACAACAACAACAAACAATCATCATCATCATCATCGTCATGAACAACCCGCAAAATCCTGCTATTTATGCGCTTTACAACGTGACGTCACATGCTGCGCCTTCCCCTGACCAACACCCCTCTTTACCCCCCCTCTTTTCCTGTTGTGTTCCCCTTATTGTTTGTCGCTGCTATTTATGTGCATTTTTGTGGCTTCGCCCCCCTCCAAAAAAAAAAAAAACATTTTCATATGCGTTTTCATTTTCGCTTTCTATTTTGCGTTTTATGCAACCATCTTCCCACTTTTCCCCTCTCAACGTTCTCCTTCCATTTGTTGTTTATGCTTCACGCTTTCGATTTTGTTTTGCCTTTGCTTTATTTTCTCTTGTTTTTTTTTTGCTTTTGCCAATTTCCGCTTGAATTAATTCTGTGTTTAAATCTGCGTCGTTGTCCTCCTCCATGTCCTGCTCCTGCTCCTTCTACTGCCCATGCTCCTTAACCTCGTCGCCTGCAGTTTGCTGAAGTAGCGAGCGACCCCTGCGGTTAGTCCTGGCATCCATCCCCCTCAGCAGCACAATAGCAGAGAATTTAATAAAGGCAGCGGGTGGATGTGCTCCATCTCCATCGCCATCTCCATCGCCAACACCAACTCCAACTCTGATTGCTGTTGCTCGTCCTGGCGGGGATCACACGCAGTGCGACAAAAGCCGCCCGCAGCGTTTTTATATGCGCACATAATTCAAAAACACTGCAAAAGTTAATGCCCAAAAGCGAGGCGAAGTGAAGCCGCCGCAATGATAACCAACAATAATTTGGATTACGACAAGAGCTCAGCGGCAGCCACAGTGACAGCAACAGCAACAGTGGCAACAGCAATTGCCACCGGCAACAGCAATGGAAGTGCCAGCAGCAGCAACAACTCATCACCAACCGCTGACAATTCGAACTCGAATTCGAATTCGAACTCTAACTCGTATTTCAATCGTTTTGACAATCGGATTGCTGCCAATCTGGCTGCTGTTATAACCGGCGCACGCTTTCGTTCCTCCTCCTGCAACAGTCGCCAACAGCAGCAACAGCAATCTTTGGGCAATGGCAGAACAACAACAACAACAACAACCATGACAAGATCAAATTTGACGCGCAGCAGACCAGCAACACCTTCATCGCCCGCCACCTTGGGGCGACGTCGTCCACTACAGCTGTTCAGCCAGGCGAATCTCAAGTGAGTAAAAGCATTGTAGTGAGCATGCCGCTTGGCTTTCTCCCTTGTAAACGCTTGATTCATGTTCATTCTGTGACACTGAGAAGCACACAAAATACACACTTCGATTTGACACCCGAAACACACACACAATCTGACCAGATATTTAAATGTTAACCCCATCACAATCCCTACAGCTGCAATGACAACGAGAAGGTGGCACAAACGCCCAGTTCCGATGAGGACAACTCACCCACAGAGCTCAACAATTGTAAGCGCTTGACGGACAAGCCGCCACTGGTAAGAGAAACCCCGTTAAGAAACTTTTTTCGGGAAACCTTAAGAATTTCCAATCTATTTCCCTTTCCTTAGAAGCAGATCAAAGCTCAACGTCCCCATTGCATATTTGATATGTTTTGTTTTGTTTTTTTTTTTTTTTTGTGGCAGACTTTGATAAGGGTGCGCAAACTGCGGCCATTTATTGCTTTTTGTCATCGACAATTTTTGCGCAAATATTTCAAATTTATGAATTCCACATTTTGTTTTGTTTTGTTTATTCTGCTGCATTTGACGCTGCTTATGAATTATTGGCCAAATAAAATGTGTGCCCAGAGGACTTCAAAATCCTCGCCTAAGCTTCAGCAAAACCTTTCGTTTTAGGGCGACTTCGACTTCGTCTTCGATTCTTTTTGCTACTGCTTTTTTCTCACTTATTGCAAACTTTTGCCTTTTGCACGCAATTCTCGACAAACCGGAAGCAAAAAAAAACTTGTAGCAAGTTTAGACACACCCCAAATGAATTGCTTCTGAGCGGTGGCCCCAACACCCTGGCAGACTTACAGACCATTTGATGCCATTTGTATACACTAAGTTGCTCGGGTTTGGGGCATTGTGACTATTAGTTGTGTTATGGTACAGGTATATTTTAAGTTATAAAATGATATAAATATAAAGAGCAATAAAATCTAGATTGAAAATATTGCAAACTTTGTAGAAATGAGTTATTGATGTAAAATCATGAAAAAAAAACAAAAGCTCTGGAATGAAAAAATTGTTCTGTGCATGGTTGAAAAGAATAATATTTATCTCTGGCATTTATATTTAATTCAATTCTTAATTATTATTCCAATAATAGTTTACAATACTTCAAACCATGTTTAAACCAGAAAATAATAGAATCTTTTTACTTTTGCAGTCAATAATTCATAGCCAAAAAAGTTTCAAGTAAATTCAAATGGAATGTATATTTGAAATTAAATTGTGATATAAATAAGCTTAAAAAGTGTGATAGTTCATTCGAGAATTATAATTCAGTTCGAAATTAAAGCCCAATCTTAACTATTGGTATCTTATTCAGCTCGTAAATGAAGCCAAAAGTTAAATATTCAAATAATCTATAAAATGCCGAATCTCAAGCAAAGTTTAACCCAACGAATGGTATTATCTTTTAATGCTAACATTTACTTTTTGCAGTCAATGATTCATAGTCAAAAGTAGTTTGAAGTTTTTGCGAGTCTGTCGCGCTTCTAAACACAACTTTGACAATTATTCGACGCACAACAAGCAACTATTTAAGCTTGTGAAAAGCACAAAAGCAAGAGAAACTATTTGTGTAAGGAAAACGCTGCAAGGGTATTCAAAGTTTAGTGTGCCATAGATAAGCTGTTGCCTTTTGTTATAGTTCTCCGTCTCGCAGCTTCTTAGGCTATTGTCATAACACGTAGAGAGAAGACTTACTGAGAATGTGAGATAGTAGAGAGGGAGATGTCGAACTGTTTCACATCTGTGCAATGTTTATCAAATGTTTTGTCATTTTTTGTCACGTGTATGAGCAGCAGAAAAGCAGCAGCAAAGGACCCGAAAAGTTGTGGCATTGCACACAACAACTTTGGCCTTTTACTCGTAGTTGGAACGCGGTCTTCGACTTTGAGTTGAGGCACGTTGTTTTCATAAATTTTACGCCTTAAATATTCATACAGACAGCGGCGGCAGCACATACTATACATATGTAGATAGATATAGGAGTAGAGCTGAAGCTAGAGCTTGAGCTTGAACGAGGCAGCTGTGCGCAGTCGAGCATAGTCTATGCGATAAGTACGTGCGAGTTTATTCATATGAGAAACTCTCTGTATGTGAGAAAGACTTTTGGGTGCTGCTTGGTGCTTGATGCTTGATGCTGTGTGCACACGGCGTATGCGTAATGTGTTTGTCTTATTTATGGCCGGATTGCTGCTGGGGCGCATTATGATGATTACGTTTTGAACTAATGGCCCTTAAATGGAGCAAAAGTGCAATCATACAGGCGGCAACAGCAACACCAACAGCAACAGCAACTCAAATTCCAAGGCCATGTCACACTACAACTCAATGAAGCAAATCGAAACGAAACGAAACACTCGACAAAATTGAAATTCCTACAGCGCTAAAAATGAAAGCGAAAACCAATCAGTTGCCTCTAATGGCAAGCCATAAATATTGTCAGTTCCACACAACAACAACAACTACAACAACTACAACAACAACAAAAAGGCGATGTAAATGCAAAATGCCAAGGACATGCGATCGAAAGGAAAAACAAAAACACAGCAGAAGAGAAAAACAAAACCATATGTCGAAAAGGGTTGAGAACGCTTTTACTCAATTCCCGGCAGCTCTTATGCTTTGCTTTGGCATTTTCATATTTTTTCGGTTCGCCAGCCGTTTTTTGTTTTGTCAATAAATCAATTTTGCTATAAACATAACACGCATACGCCACGTGGCAGCAGCATGGCTCACGCCTCTGCCTCTGCCTGCTGTTTTACATAGTTTTTCAATACTGAAACCGACTGCCTGTCAATAACATCATTTTGCGGCAGTGGCAGCAGCAGTAGCAGCAGCAGCAGCAGGGTGCGGCTGCAGCGCGATAAGCAAATTAATTTTTGGCCCAGAGCATAAAGTACGAGTCGAGTTGTAGTGGGACATGTTGTAGGGGACTTGAGGGAGGTGGGTGAAAGAGGGAGAGCAGTGAGTGAAGCAAAGGCACCCTAATTGTGCCCGACGGCAAAGTTGGCAGCGCAGTGTCGTCTGCTTGGCTGCCTGATTCAATTTCAGATAAGCAAAATAAAGCAGCAGCAGCAGCACATGCGACCGAGCCAAAGACAAATGCGATGCCACATTATGCACTTTGCCCGCATAACAAGACACACACACACATGTATAGAGAGTGAGAGAGAGAGAGAGATAGACTATGCCGGAAATAACGCGCTGTCTGTCGATGGGGCTGATCTCGAGTTCGTCCTGTTGCTGGCGTTGATGCATCGATGCTGCTGCTGTGTTGACTCGGTGCCGCTAAATGTTTGTTTAGCAACTGCAACAACAAGCCCAGCAGCAGTGCTCTGCTCTGGCAACCAAATATACTCGTCCTGCACACGTCCTGCAGCTTCCTGTCTGCGTGTGTGTCTGTGTGTGTGTGTGGCTGGCATTGAGTGACAGGCAGCCACATGTGGCCGGGGCAAGCGTCACGCCTACTCATCGTGTATCATGCTGGTGCCCAAATAATATTTTTCGACTCAAATGCCATAAATAATATTTTGTGGGCCGCACGCAGACACGCCTTCCACGCCCAAAAGCAAAGTCAAGCGCTCCAATCTGTTGCCCCGATTTAAACGTGGCCAACTTGCCACCGCACTGCTGACGGGTTGTTTCGTTTTCCTCGTTCCCTTCCGTTCTACGTTCGACGAGTAAAGCAGTTTATTAAATTTGCATAAATGCTTTGCAGGGAAAATGCTTTTCGGCCACATTCATTGCTTCTGTTGCTGTTGCACGTGGCGCCTTCTTGGCAACAGCTGATGCCAATGTCCGGGCTGCCAGGCACTTCATTAAGCCAACGGAGCCAATTAGTCTGCCCCAAACACACACACTCACACACGCACACTCTTTGCTCATGACCAGCAAATTGCAAAAATGTAAAATGTTATGCAGAAAAATGCAAACAGCACTGTGGACAATCTAATGAAAAGCAAAATTCAATTTCAAATGCCATCAAAATATCACAAAAAAAATAAAACAGCAAATGTGTCTGACAAGCTCAGCAAAGTAATAAAGTAATATGCAGCCGCAGACACACCCACAGTCAGAGTTGGACTCAGAGTTGGAGTTTGAGTTTCGAACCTGGCACAACCCCTAAAACAAACAGAGTTTGCCTGGCAAAAAAAGAATAAGCACCGAAAAGTAGACTATGCTTCGGCAAACACACCTGAACCACCTGCCTTCGTTTCTCTTTGTGTGTCTGCTCTGCTCTGCTCTGTTCTGCATTTCATTTGAATTTGATATGCTACTGTGGCTCCGTGCTCTGCTGCTCTGGGCAAACAGGCTTTGACTGCGACCTGCCGTGAATGATTACGTTTGTTATTTTTAAAATTATAACTGATAGCAAAGTGCACCGAGGAACGCAATATATTATATATTTTCAAATAGAATAATTTCATTATTGTAAAACATTGAATTCGCATCACTTTTATTATTAGCGTTTTCTTTTGTTTGCTTTAAAAATGTATCTTGTTTTTTAAGCTTTTTAAAGATACCATTAAAAGCTTTTTATTAATTATACGTCATGTTAAACATATTTGATTAGGTTAAATAGAAATATAAAAATAGGGAGATTATAAAATTGTAAAACGTTGAAAGCTTTTCTTTTTTTTGTATGGAACTCTTCTGGGTCTTAAAGCTTTATAAAGAAGCCACTTAATTACTATTTTCATTTATATCCTAAATTAAACTTATTTGTTAAACTCGTATCTAATTTATTTCTTTTATTTGTATAATATATGTTTTTAGGGATTTACCAATTTATTATATTTATTATTAACGCATAAAATAACAAATTAATTTATAGCCTACCGTAAATTTTCTAGCATTGACTGCTTTGGTCTTTGGCTAGCTTAAAATATATTATGGTTCATTTGAGTAATTGATATTTTATAACAATGCACAGAAACCTTTTCAATGATTAGATTTTTCTTTTGGGAATGGAAAAAATAACTAATTTACCTTTCATTTATAGCTTATTTAACTGCCTGTAATTTGTAGTAAATACGTAAGAGAAATTAAACAAGTTAGAAGCGTCCTAGTAAGAACATAAATAAACAACATGACCTTTGAGAACATTACAAGCCATACATTCTGGGTTTCATTTTGAGCCACATTTAAAGTTAATTAAATTTGCAAAAGAATCTTAAACAGTTTAGTCGAAAATTGTAGCAAAAAAGCTGAAAAAAATTGGTATGCAAAAAGGGTCCATGTTGCGTTACGAAATGCATAATGTATACATGAATTCATCGACAAACTTGAGGCTGTAAAGCACACCTATAGTATTGTGTGCGAAGTATGGAGATTGTGTGTGTTGTGTGTGTGGTAAAATGAGCTTGACTGCCAGCCAAATCACTGTGCAATGCGCCGTGAAATATGCAAACAATGTTTGCTTAAGCAGCCTAAAAGTATGCAGCGTGCGCGCTGTTAAATTATGCAGCAATGAGCAAACAATTGCTGTCAGCCGCTCGCCAGGTACGAGTAAAGTAAGGTAGGCGAAGGCAGAGCAAAACCAGCCAGCAAATGAAAGCTTGGCTGGCTACAGCTCAGCCACCTCATCGTCTCATTGTCAATGTCGCCTTAAATTATGCCAAAACTCTCACACACACACACATTCGCATAGCTGGGGAACTGAACTGTAGTCTAGTTTCTGGCTCGCAGGCAGCAGGCAGCCGCATCCATTGTGCACAGCACAGACAGACTTTTTCAAAGCCACTGACCTCAAAAAAAAAGAAGAAGAAGAAGAGGAATAAGTAAGATGGAGAAGATGGAGGACAGCGTTGAACACGATCTCAACATGCGCGCACAAGTGCAGCTGAATTATCGCCGCCTTGCTCTCAGTTTCCTTTATGCCCACATAGTTCGCTTCTTTTATTTCGCTCTTATTTTACGTTTTTCTCGTGCTGCTGCTGCTGTTAGTCCTGCGGCACATTTCCGCTTAGCACGCCACTTCCGCATCCGCCGCATCGGATGGCTTGCAACATTTTTAGCGTCCGTCGGTTGGTCGCGTGCATTGCGTTTGGCTGCAATGTCGACAGCGACAGCGACTGCGACTGCGTCTGCGTTTGCGTCTGTGCCAGCAATTTATGCGCCTTTTATGGCCTGCCTGACTGCCTGCCTTTTCTTTGGGGCCCAGCCACTTCAGTACTCCTTTTCGCCACCCCTTCTCCGCTGCTCCCCAGTTACGTCCGTAATTCCTAGTCCAAGCATCCGCTTCCTGTTTAAGTGCAGGCGTACAAAAAACTTTTCTCTCTTTTTTTTATTCGACTGCTCGTTTTGCCAAGCTTTTTGTCTAGTTGCGGTTTTTGGTAATAAATTCCTTTTCGTATTTTTGTTTTTGTTCTTTTTTGTGAGCTCATCTCCTCCCTCGTCTGTGACCGGGACTTACAAGGTGTTTAAATTGTAGTTAATTTTGTTGCCACTTGAACGCGCGCTGCCTTATTCGTTGATCCCTTTAAGCGACCGTGTTAAGTCTTAAAGCTTCCTACCCGCTTTTTCACCCGCAGGTTAAGCGCCTGACCATGGGTCTGCTGCGTCACAATGAGGAGTCACGCCCCCTTGTGGGCAGTGTTACGCCCCTGAGCGGAGTTGCACTCAAGGGCGACGACACTCAGCCCATCTACTCGAATGGCTACATCAACGAGGACTCGTACATTGACAGCAAATTTGGCGATTCGTGCCGCCAATCCTTGACTGCGATTCCCATGCTCGACAATGTGAATCTCAACGACAACAGCGAGTTCAATCTGAAGAAGCGTTATCTGCGCGAAACCAGCAGCGGTAAGCAATCATCCCTAGTATATTAATTCCGTTGCTAATTTTCTAAATAATAGCAAACTCGAGTCCCAAGATCTTTGCCAATCGCCTGCGGATGAACAATGCAGCAGCAGCTGCTGCAGCTAGCTTGGCGGCCAATCAGCGCAGCAGCAGCTTGGCGAATACGCACAGCAGCGAGGAGGAGGCGGATGCGGACCTCAAGGATGCCTGCTGGTATCAGGCGGGCATCTCACGTGACATTGCCGTCGAGGTGCTGCAGAGCAAGAGTCCGGGCGCCTTCCTCGTACGCAAGAGCAGCTCCAAGCCCGGTTGCTATGCGCTCACACTGCGTGTTCCATCACCGCCGGGTCCCAACATAGCCAACTACATAATTCTACGCTCGCCGCGTGGCTACAAGATCAAGGTAAGATACTGAAGAGAAAACTGAGTTTTTATACCCGCTGCCTGTATGGTAGAGTACTATTACAACTTTGTGCAGGAAATGTAATCTCAACAGGCAGAAGGAGGCATCTCCGAACCTATAAAGTAACATATATATACATACTATATTCTTGATCAGACGCGCGATGTAGCCATGTTTGTTTGTCCGTCTGTCCGTCTGTATAAACACCAAGAGACTGTATGAGTTAGATATAAAACGTTTCGATAGCACCTCCTATTCTTGCACGGAGCTCTCTTCCGCCCCTGTAAGTCGTCAAAAAACAAACAGTACGCGTAGCTTTAAAGCTAGCACGATTTTGGTATATCTGGCGAAGACCCAACGTCATTCTCAGAGTCCAGTACGGAACTCTGGCAGATGCAGCGAGTCTTCACAGCCTTTTTTGTTCATAATTATCTCTTCTCTCTTTTAATTAACACACGTGTTAGTCTCACGACACACTTAAATAGACAGAGAGCGAGAACAAAAGAGTGACCAGACCCATCAATCCGCAACCAGTCCCACACAAAGCGTTAGTTCCCAAACTAAGACCTCATTCTACCAGAACTAGTATCTACCAAACACAGCATAACTCTGGTCACACCTTTAACTCGTATATCGCATATTCTACTGCATTACATATAACTACAGTGCTTATGATTCCTAATCAGATAAAAATTGTGGAAATTTGTTAAGAAATACTTTTGTATGACACTGTATGGTATATTTTAAATGTAGTATATATGAATATTATGTCAACATACCAACTACAGTATCGCCACATTGATTTGGTATATTTTTATATTCAAAATATGTAATTGGTATCTTTCTTACTTGTTTAATCTGAAATATCAACTGTTGTTTAGGGCTTTCGCAAGGAGTTCTCCAGCTTGAAGGCGCTGATAACCCACCATTCAGTGATGCCGGAACTGCTGCCCGTTCCCCTGGCCATGCCCAGGCCGGCAAATATGTCCTCGTCGCGACGCAATCTGGATGACTTTGATACCTATGATTCGCTGCAGATGCTGCTCAAGTATTTGCGTGCCAAGAATCTCGAGGCGGAGCAGTAGCACGTATTTTAAATGAGGATCTCAAGGATCCACGTACTATATAACATAATTGTAGCAAACAAATTGCATTTAGGCATTAAGCATAAGTGAGCAAAATGATTTTGCTTCAATATTCGATAACAAAAATGTGATACTCTATAAAGAAGAACACAAACACAACACACACACACAAATACACGCACACTCTAAAACACAAACGAACACGAAAACTGCAAATGAAACGCCTAGCTGATAAATGGTGAAAATAATTCTAGTTTAGTTTCCTTTCTCTTTTGGCCATCAATAAGAGTCCACAAATGTGAAATGAAAACATTGAAGGAGTTGAAACAATGTGAAAATGAGCACAGAAAAATTAGCAAGCAAAATTCCAAATTTCCGTTTATATAAATTGAGGTTCTAAACTTACTTCATTTGTTTTCATAGATTTTCCATTGGCCCTGAAAGTAAACAAAAATATATAATTAAATTAATTAAAATCTATATATATGAATATTATGTATTAAAAATTATATGTTAAATGTTGTTGCTGCTTCAATTGTTAAGCGTAAATAAATGTACTAAGCATAAATTGCATATTTTAAATAAGGATAAACAAAAGCGCATAAAAACAACCTACAACCTAAATATGTAAATAATTCACTACCCTAACATAATTGAGTAAATAAAGTTATTTAATTTATATACAAAAACAACAATGAGCTTCACTTGTTTTTTATATACATTTATATAATTGAAATCATAATAATCAATTTCTCATTATGCAAATTTTCCGCACTGCAGCTGCGAAACCAGAACATTTTTCACACGTTAATTATGTTGGCCGTTTTTCCGAGTAAGTGCGACACAATTTCAGAGTCAGATTCTGAATCACATTTATATTAATATCCACGCCACAATCCAAACTCGCTTTACAATTAATTTTAAAATGATTTCTGTTTTTTCGATTTTGATTAAGGAAGGTAAAATGAGAAAAGAAAATATACATATTTTTTAAAATAAGTTTAAAATTATTTCTGTTTTTTTTTTAAATGGTCAAAGAAAACTTTCATTTTTTTATATATATGTATTTTTAAGTAGTCTCTAGTAAATAAAATTTTCAGTAATATACTTTATCTTATTATTATACTCTTTGATGTCCTTCGATGTCCTTCGAATTGAATTCTTTATTATTTCTTTAACTACTCAACATTTATTTTATGAATATTCTCTTTTATTCTTAGCATTATTATTGGAAACCTTTTTTCAATGAAACGAATCTTTTCCATTATACCAAACCAATAAAGTTTATTGTCCTTTAGAGCAAGAAACCAATTTCTTTGAAGTCGCATTTCCACTTGCAAAAGTTGCAAACAAATGAAGAATCATCTATTGTACAATTGAAGCTGGGCAATTTGCAGTCTGTTGTTGGCCTAATCACCGTCATTATACAATTTTAATTTGCACAACTTTTAATCGAAAAGCAGAAGCAAGAGTAGCAAAAGGAAGCAACAGTCTTGGCCAAATCAAAGTCTGACCAGCCACGTAATCCCTTTTTTAATTGCAGCCTCGACCGAAACACTTTTTCTTGCACAGTCGTCGCAAAAGTTGTGGCAAATCTTTTCGATGGTAACATGGAACAAGTTTTTAGCCGGCGGCGACTCTTTCTCTTTTCTGTTTTTTTTTTTTTATTTTCCAATTCTTTTGTTCCTGTGAATCTCTCGTTCTTTTTCTCTCGTTCCCTGGAGTTCGACTACTTGTTGGTGTCAAAGTGTTGTCTACTTTTCTGCTTTTTGGTTTTGCTTTCATGTTCTGTGAAAAGTTTTTGCTTTGTTGCAATTATCGGGCTCGCTACACACGAATGCGTGCGTAAATAAAATGAAAAGAAAAAGAAGCCCAGCAAAGAAAAAAAAAAAAACAGAAAATAGAAGAGAACAGCAAAAAAACATTTAAATAATTGGAGAATTGGCAGTTGGACAGCTCGAATCGCGCCGCTAAGCAGCCTAAAGTATTCATAAGAGAGACAGAAAACTCGTCGAGACTTTTACAAAACTTTTTGCTGTCAATTCACTTTATTTGTCAATTATTGCCACAAGCAAAACCCGAGAGGGAAAGAGAGGGAGACAGAGAGAGTGAGAGCCTGTCATTCACTTTGGCTGTTTCTGACAATTTGCCATTAAATATTTAATAAGCCAAAGTGGCCAAAGAAATAACAACAACGCAAACAAAAACAACATCCACGCACAAATGTTGAAAATCAATTATGAGCCATTGCCTACTTCCTCGAAAGGAAATGAAACCAAGCCGCGCCTTATAATTCTTAAGTGGTTTATGTACGTGAGTCTGTATATACGGATGTGTGTGTGTATGTGTGTACTTATGTATGTCGTAAGTATGCGGCACTCTCTGCGTCGGCCATTCGACAAAATGAAAAGTTTTTTAATTGAACATTCTGCATTCTGGCTCCCCACTCGCCTCGCCAAATGTCATTTGCTTAATGAGCGCTATTTGCTTTCATGGCCGATCGGCCGCAGGACCAAGGACCAAGGACTAAGGACAAAGGACAATGGCAAATAAAGTAGTCGGCAGAAACCAAAAGCCATTGAGCCGCGCGAAGAGAGAAGAGAACCGACTCCATCCAGTTGCAACGTCTTTCATATTTTTGTATTATTTACCAACATCATCGCGTTGCCTTTTACTCATTTTCATTCCTCGCGATTCGCGTTGTCGCATTTCTTTGTTTGTGACATCGCGACTCTCATTTCTCAACTCGCTTAGCGCGCTGCAGCTGCGAGCGAACAATGGCAAAAATTATTGCTCGCTTATTTGGCGCTGCTTTCTCCTCATTTGTCAGTCGTCTTTTGTCTTTTTGTTGTCCCCTCAGCACCAGAAGCTTGGAATATTGCGAAATTTTTTTACATTTGAACTTTTTCATTAGGCTAATTAAAAATGTTTGGCTGCGCATTGGTTTTTGTTGGGGTTTGGGTTTCCCAGCTGTCTGTCACTGTCTTGAAAGTTTTCTCCGTTTTACTGCGTAACACATGGCGTATGAGTGCTGAGTGTTTTATGACTGCGAGGTAAACGAGACGCAACAACTTTGGTAACTTTTATTTAAATGGATCTAAACGCCCCAAGCTGAATGAAAAAAAAGCAAACCCAAAGCATATCTATTTTAATGTAATCTTTTCCCTTACCAAATCACACACCCAAAAAAAGTGTCACAACATTTTTGCTATAATTCTGTTAAATCCAACATTAGCTGCTAGCCACAGACCTGTGCTGACATTAAGCATTTCAACATTGTCGCTTAACTTGCTTGGGCATAAAAATGAAAACTTTTCACTGGCTCAACCCAAAAAAAAAAATAAAGAAACGAAAAAAGTTGCATACTTTGAGGCGTCGCGACGCTTTCGTTGACATTAAGGCGACAATTTTGAGTGCTGCTCGTTGTTCGGTGGCTGTCATTAAAACTACAACAATGCCAAGTAAAAAATAAACTGAAAAGGAGAAAACGCAAAAGGAAAAGGAAAAAACAATAAAAACCAACAACCAGCCAAGTTTTTTTTTCTGTTTTTTCTGTTATGTTGTGTCGCGCGCATGTAAAGGAAGTTTTTTGGCAAGGATATGCTTAAGTGGCAGTAACAGTTTTCATGCAAATATTGTCTGGGGAAATGTTGGACTGTCACAAGAATAAAAGCAAAGAAAATAAACGGCAAATGCTAATCTTGGCTGGCATTCGCTCAGCTCCGTCTGCTTAAAGAGCTGCTTAAAGCCAGTTGCCAAATCTGAACAAAATTGCAGTGCTGTCGACTGCTGACATGGTCAATTACAAAACTGCAACTGCAGTGGGCGCCGTTTGGTGGGTGCGATGATTATGCATGGCTGGCCAACAGGACACCTCATTAATTTGCCAGGCTGCGGCAATAACAATAACAGCTATTTGGCCATTTGGCTCATTGACTGTCTGATTTTATGGCCCTGACTGGCACAGCTCCGACATCGCCTCATGTCCAAAATCAACATTGACCCAGGAGCCGTTTGTGGTATATTGGTAGCTTCAACTCGTATTCGATCCCATCCCAAACCCCCAGTCAACTGGAACGGCAACTGCAGCTGCGATTCTGGCGTTGCCAAATATGTTTTTGTGGCATTTTTGGCCAATTGACAGAGTTTTGGCAACGTCCTCCCCGCGGGTCAATCGCATGCTGCAGACAAAGATGTGCACAATGTTTCTTCCTCGTCTCTCTCTCTCTCTCTCTCTTCGCTCCCTTCTTCCCAGCCCATCACCATTCATGCTGATTATGCCGCAATGTTTGCCAAGCCGGGGGGCAAGGCACGAACCGGGCCACATTGCTGTTGACTTGTTTGCCTAACCCAAATTGCATGCTATTGACCAAAATTCAACATTTTTCAAGTGATATGCCAGCCGCCTGGCAAAAGCATGACGCCAATTGCCGCCGTACTCGCATTCGCATTCGTATTCGCATTTTCCATTAACTTTTCCCAGCAATTGCACTTGAAAGTTTCGCAAACACTTTTGCAAACACGCGCCAGTTCGATCAACTATGAGTGCCAAACAAAAGTCAGAGAGAGCGAGTTCTGAAAGCAAAGCAAAACAATGCAAATGCAAATGCAACAACACATTTGTGCAGTCTGTGACACAGAGTGAAAACACTTGAAGAGAGAGAGCAAAGTGCTTTATATAAGGCTGCTCCGCTCTTTTAAGGTATTCAGAAAGAGAACTCCATCAACCCAATTCTTTATGAGTGTACCCAGATAATACCTAATTAGCATTCTACATTTTATTGTAACTCCTAAACTGTGATGCGACGCAATTAAAAACATCTATATATAGGGCAAGAGTTCTTCAGCTCAAAGTCAGACAATTCTCTAACCATGCAAGTTCTGTTCATCCTTCTATCAGTGACAATTTCTTTATCACTTGGTGGTAAACTTCCGTTCGGTGGAACCAAAAATTTCAATATACAGCAACGCATTTATAACGGAGAAGATGCCCAAAACGGACAATTTCCATACATTGTGTCGTTGAGCATCAGTCTGAGCGATGATAATGGTGCCTTGTGTGGTGGCTCCATTATTGATCACACCTGGATTTTGACTGCCGCTCATTGCACACACAAGGCCAAATCGATTAAAATCTTCTATGGTTCTACGAAAGTTGGTCAGGGTGAATTTAGCCATGAAGTCAATACCGATAACATTATTGAGCATGAGCACTACGATGATGACACGCTCGAGAATGATTTGGCCCTCATTCGTACACCGCATGTGGATTACTCCGAGCTGGTTAATAAAGTGTCGCTTGCCGATCGCGATAATGACTACGAAGGAGCGTGGGCCGTAGCCAGTGGCTGGGGAGAAACCTATGACAATAGTGCAACACCAGAGAATCTGCAGTTTGCCGACTTACAGATAAAGAGCAAAAAGGATTGCTGGGATGTAATTGGCCGTGAATCGGATAACATTCTCTGTGTCAGCACCTCGGAAGGCAAAACCATTGGCAGCGGCGACTCTGGCGGTCCACTGGTCACCCATGATGATCCCAAACTCGTTGGTGTCAGTTCTTTTTCACTCGAAGCTGACGAAATTCTTCCAGCTGGATTCAGTCGAGTTAGCGCTAATTTGGATTGGATTCGTGAGCACACTGGCCTAGAATAAATGCACGTAATGCTCTCATACAGTGCACCAAACCTAGCACTAAAGCGATATATTATTAATTGGATGTACAAAATTTGTAATAAAATGATATCGCAAAATATGTTGATGAAGAGCAAAAGTATCTGGTCATTATTTCTTTGAAAATACCCAGGTGAGTTAATTTATAATTAATTATTCAATGCCAGATATAAGTATATGTAATATATAATTATAAATATATTAGTAAGAATCTGAATATTTTGATGAATTTTGAGCTTATACTGAAATTAACATTCCTGCACTGCCTTTAGCGTAGACTCGCGCCAAACAAGCAGTGTCACAGCAGTGCACTGCTTTGTCAGAGCGCCTCTCATGATAATACTTTATTATTGTAGAGCTTTGACCTTGACTTCGGTGAAATCAGTGAGCGGCCACGAGCACAATACTCACTCACTCATTATCGATCGCGTCAAACTAGTTTGAAAGCGCACTCATTTGCTTTTGCAGAATCGTTCGATCGCAAGTTTGACGCAACATGTTCGAAAGTGATAAAGCTATGTTCTTTAAAGGTATTTACAAAGATAACTTCGCCAGCCTTCATTAAGTCCATCAATTCAATTCTTTATGAGGATACCTAGATAATACTTAATTAGCATTTTGACTCCTCAACTGTGACGTAACCTAATTGAAAATCATTGAATATATAAGGCAAGAGTTCGTAAGCCAAAGACAGACAATTCGCTAACCATGCAAGTTCTACTCGTCTTTCTATCTGTGACATTTGCCCTGTCACATGGGGCTAAGCTTCCGCTCGGTGGAACCCAAAATCTTAATATCCAGCAACGCATCTATGGGGGAGAAATTGCCCATAAAGGACAATTCCCATACATTGTTTCGTTGGCCATCAAAAGGGTGGATGGAATGTTTACATGTGGAGGCTCCATCATTGATAACAACTGGATTTTGACTGCCGCTCATTGCACACACAACGCCGAGTGGGTTCAAATCTTCTATGGTACAACGGAAGAATGGAAGAGTCAAATTAGTAATGTTGTCAGACCCGATAACATTATTGAGCACGAACTTTACAATGATTTCACGCTCTTGAATGATATTGCCCTCATTCGCACACCTCGTGTGGAGTACTCGGAGTTGGTTAATAAAGTGTCACTTGCCGATCGTGATAATGACTACGAAGGAGCGTGGGCTGTAGCCAGTGGATGGGGCGAAATTGAGAATAATTCAAAGCTACAGTTTGTCGGCTTGCAGATTGACCGAAAGAGTTCGAACACCATTATCAGAAGCACAATTTCGTATGGCAAATCCTGCGGCGGTGGTGACTCTGGCGGCCCATTGGTCACTCGTGATGATCCCAAACTTATTGGTGTTACCTCAAAAGGACAACCAGGTGTTTCCACTTCCTTTACTCGAGTTAGCGCTTATCTGGACTGGATTCGTAGTCACACTGGCCTAGAATAGATCCATATACCCTTATACAACACACTAAACCCAGTATATAGTGATGTCTAATTAATTGCATGTGAATAATTTGTAATAAAATGAAATCGCAAAGTATGTTGATGAAGAGCAAAAGTAACTGGTCATTATTTGTTCAAAATTTCAAGCTGATTAAATATTGCTTTGATTATTCAGTGCAAGATATAAATACACAGAATATGGTATATATAAAATACACAGTAAAATAATATTTAAAAAATATATTGGTGTTTGAATTTATTGGTGAAATGCAAGGCAGCGTTTTGAGTTAGATTTGACCCTCCTTCGGTTTATTTTGTTTAGATTTAGGGACTTTAGATTTATCAGATCTTATTTGTATTATAATTTATTTGTTATGGGATATCTTACTCTTTTATAATCCTTTAGACAAAAGGTGTGAAAAAAGAGATTAAATTGTAATTAAACATCAACAACGCAATATTCATTAATCAAATAAAAAGCATTTTAAAGTTGTATCTATGCATAAAATTTTACAATTTCGCGAAATAATATATTCCCAAAGGTTTTGATAAGATCAGTGTTTAAACACTTTTCCCCGAAAGCGAATTCGATTTACGTAGCATTCAAAGGTGCTAATATATCTTGCAATCTAACACTTACCCATAATAAATCAAATCAAAAATTTATGTTTACTTTGAGTGAAAATTTATTTTTGTTTATTTCAATTTCACATAATGAAGTAAAACTTTCTTATAATCGAACATTTGTGAGTGCACAACTCTCACTGCTTCCCTTGCCTTAGCCTTGCGGAAAAGAAGCAGTGTACTAGCACTGCTTTGCCCGAGCGACGCTACTGAAAATACTTTATTATTGCATAGCTTTGACTTCGGTGAAATGAGAGAACGGTCGCGAGCACAATAATTTCAATCAAACTCGTTGTCTGCTCGTGCTCGTTGTGATGAAACTCGTTCCAAACATGTATAACGCCTGCTCGATATTATTTCAAACAAATTATTTGCTCACTACTGATCGCATCAAACTTCTTCGACTGCAAATTTGAGTAAACATGTTCGAAAGTGATTTAACTCCGTTATTTTAGGGTATTTACAAAGATAACTTCGCCAGCCATCATTAAGTCCATCAACTCAATTCTTTATGAGGATACCTAGATAATACTTAATTAGCATTTTGACTCCTCAACTGTGACGTAACCTAATTGAAAATCATTGAATATATAAGGGAAGTGTTCTTTAGCCAAAGACAGACAATTCGCTAACCATGCAAGTTCTACTCGTCTTTCTATCTGTGACATTTGCCCTGTCACATGGGGCTAAGCTTCCACTCGGTGGAACCCGAAATTTCGATATTCAGCAACGCATCTTCGGAGGAGAAATTGCCGATAAAGGACAATTCCCATACATTGTTTCGTTACTCATACGTAAGGGCAATCATAGTGGTGTATGTGGTGGCTCCATCATTGATCACAACTGGATTTTGACTGCCGCTCATTGCACGCACAACGCCGATGGGGTTCAAATCTTCTATGGTTCAACGGAAAAATGGAAGAGTGAAATTAGTCATGTTGTCAGTCCCGATAACATTATTGAGCACGAAGACTATAATAATTTAACGGCCGCGAATGATATTGCCCTTATTCGCACACCTCGTGTGGAATACTCGGAGTTGGTTAAAAAAGTGTCGCTTGCCGATCGTGGTAATGACTATGAAGGAGCGTGGGCCGTAGCCAGTGGATGGGGCCTAATTACGCATAATTCAATTTCAAAGAGTCTACATTTTGTCGGCTTGCAGATTAACGGAAAAAGTTCGAACACCATTATCAATAGCATAACTTCGGATGGGAAATCCTGCGGTATTGGTGACTCTGGCGGTCCATTGGTCACTCGTGATGATCCCAAACTTATTGGTGTTACCTCTTTAGGAAAGATGGGTGTTTCCACTTCCTTTACTCGAGTTAGCGCATATCTGGACTGGATTCGTAGATACACTGGCCTAGAATAGATCCAGATACCGTTATACAATACACTAAACCCAGCATAAATTGATGTCTAATTAATTGCATGTGAATAATTTGTAATAAAATTAAATCGCAAAGTACGTTGATGAAGAGCAAAAGTACCTGGTCATTATTTGTTTCAAAATTTCAAGCTGAATAAATCTTGTTTTTTGATTATTCAGTACAAGATATAAATACATATAATATGGTATATATGTATTATATATATATAAGTATGTCAAATACACAGTAAAATAATATTTAAAAAATTATTGGTGTTTGAATTTATTGGTGAAAAGCAAGGCAGAGTTTTGAGGTAGATTTGACCCTCCTCCGGTTTATTTTTTTAGATTTAGGGACTTTAGATTTATCAGATCTAAATTGGATTACAATTTATTTGTTATGGGATATCTTGCTCTAAATGCTCTTTTATAAACCTTTAGACAAAAGGTGTGCAAAAAATATTTTAATTGTAATTAAAAATCAACAACGCAATATTCATTAATCAAATAAAAAGCATTTTAAAGTTGTATCTATGCATAAAATTTTACAATTTCGCGAAATAATATATTCCCAAAGGTTTTGATTAGATCAGTTTTTAACACTTTTCCCCGAAAGCGAATTCGATTTATGTAGCATTCAAAGACCCTAATATTTTGTGATTGTCTTGGAATCTAATACTCGCCCAGAATAAACTTTTATTTATTTATTTTCACTTTAAATGCTTTCGAATGTCATAATGTTTTTTTTTTAATTGTTGTTGAATACTAAAGTAAATCTTTCTTTTAATCGAACATATGTGAGTGCACAACTTGCACTGCTTGCCGAATAGCCTTGAGTAAAAGAAGCAGGGCATCAGCAGTTCACTAGTGAACAAAAATAACAAAAACAAAAGCGATGCTTGCCGTTATTCTGTACTTATGCTTTAATACGCATACATTTATTAATTAGGTGGTTCGACGTTCGTTTACTATAGGGTCACTTTAGTAAGTACCCATGTAGTGATCGGCGAGGTAAGCACTTAGCCATGGCCAATCGACACCTTCAGTTCTGCAGGACTGCTTTGCTCGAGTGACGCTACTGTTAATACTGTATTATTGCATAGCTTTCGGTAAAATCAGAGCGCGGTCACCAGCACAATATATTTTTAATCAAACTCGTTGCTTGGTCGTGTTCGCTGCGATCAAACTTGTTTCAAACATGTCTCAAACAAATAATTTTCCCACTACTAATCGCATCAAACTCGTTTGAATGCAGATGCGTTCGACTGCAAGTTTGAATAAACATGTTTGAAAGTGATTCAGCTCCGTTATTTTAGGGTATTTACAAAGATAACTCTGCGAGATATCAATAAGTCCATCAACTCAATTCTTTATGAGGATACCTTGATAATACTTAATTAGAATTCTGAACTTTCCCTAAATTGACGTAACTTAATTGAAAATCTTTGAATATATAAGGCAAGAGTTCGTGAGCCAAAGACATACAATTCGCTAACCATGCAAGTTCTACTCGTCTTTCTATCTGTGACATTTGTCCTGTCACTTGGGGCTAAGCTTCCGCTCGGTGGAACCCGAAATTTCGATATTCAGCAACGCATCCAAAAGGGAAAAGATGCCCATAAAGGACAATTCCCATACATTGTTTCGTTGGTCATCAAAAGGGTGGATGGAAATTATGGATGTGGGGGCTCCATCATTGATCACAACTGGATTTTGACTGCCGCTCACTGCACACACAACGCCGAGTGGGTTCAAATCTTCTATGGTTCAACGAAAAATAAGCAGGGTGAAATTAGTCATGTTATCGGATCCGATAACATTATTGAGCACGAAAACTATGATATGACTACGACTCACGTAAATGATATTGCCCTTATTCGCACACCTCGTGTGGAGTACTCGGAGTTGGTTAATAAAGTGTCGCTTGCCGATCGCGATAATGACTACGAAGGAGCGTGGGGTGTAGCCAGTGGATGGGGCAAAAATGAAAATGGTAGACCACAGGAAAATCTACAGTTCATCGACTTACAGATTAACAGCAAAAGGAACTGCTGGAATTTCGTTTATGAACCATCGGACACCATGATCTGCGTTGGTCCATTTGTCGGTGATGGCGACTCTGGAGGTCCATTGGTCACACGTGATGATCCCAAACTCGTTGGTGTAGCTTCTTTTCTAGACCCAGGTCGACTAGGTGGCTTTAGTCGAGTTAGCAGTTATCTGGACTGGATTCGTAACCACACTGGCCTACAATAGATCCAGATGAATCCCAAGCCCAGCATAAAGTGATGTCCAATTAATTGCATGTGAAAAATTATTAATAAAGTGGAATCGTAAAACATGTTAAAAAGAGCATTGTCATTATTTCTTTTAAAATGTTCACATTTTAATTATTTTACGCAAGATTTAAATACATTGAATATAAAAAAGCAGTTTTTATACCCCCTACCCATAGGGTAGAAGGGTATTATAGCTTTGTGCAGACAGAAAATGTATATAACAGGTAGAGGATTAACAGGTAGAGAAGGCATTTTCGACCCTATAAAGTATATATATTCTTGATCACAGTCAACAGCAGAGACGATCTAGCCATGTCCGTCTGTCTGTCCGTCTGTCCGTATGAACACCTAGATCTCAGAGTAGACTATAAGAGGTAGAGCTATATTTTTTTTGACATCATTTGCTATGCTTGCACGCAGATCTGTCCCCGCAAATCAACAAAAATCGAATAACAAGTGTAACTTTATTGGTGAAATGCAAGGCAGAGCTTTGAATTAGATTTGGCCTTCTTCTGGTTTATTTTGGTTAGATTTAGAAACTTTAGATTTATCAGATCTAAATTTAATTATAATTTATTTGATATGGGATATCTTACTCTATATGCTCTTTTATAGTCCTTTAGACAAAAGGTGTGAAAAAAAGATGAAATTGTAATTCAAAATCAACAACGCAATATTCATGTATCAAATAAAACGCACTGTAAAGTTATATTCACAATATTTGAAAATTTCTCGAAATCTGTTGATTAGATCAGTGTCTAAGCTCTTTGCCCCGAAAGCGAATTCGATTTATGTAGCATTCAAAGACCCTAATTTATTGTGATTATCTTAGAATCTACAATTTTCCCATAATAAACTTTTATCAAGACAAAAATTTATTTTCACTTTGCGTGCATACGAATGTTTATTTTTGTAATTTTTGAAATATAATGAAGTAAAACTTTCTTTTAAACAAACACTCATATACATATAAGTGCACAAAGTGCACTGCTTGCCGAATAGCCTCGCGCAAATGAAGCAGTGTAATAGCAATGCACTGCTTTGCCAGAGAGACGCTACTTTATTATTGCATAGTTTCCGGTGAAATCAGAAAACAGTCAGGAGCATAATATTTTGAATCAAACTCGTTGCTTGCTCGCAGTGCTGCCAACTTTTGACCATCAAAAAAAGCTGTTTTTGACGGAATGAATGGAGAAAAAAGCTCAAAAATATTATTAAAAAATAAAAAAAAAGCTAAAAACAAATGTATCAAAAAAAAGAGAAAAAATGTCTTCAAAAATAAAAAATGTATTAAGTTCATTTTTGTTTAAAAGATAAAGATTTGCATTATTTTATCGTTATCTCCTTAGTCTGTCTCATTTGCGTATGACATATTAGTGCCTGCCATCTGCAGATATTTTATAGGCACTTCATAGTCGACGCAGCATTTTCCCATCCTTCACAATCCGATTCTCTATATTACAATAAATGAATAGAGTATATCTTTTGCTTGAAATTAATACTTTAACTTATGCTTAGAATGCATTCCTTAAATTGGATTTAATTAGGTTAACCTGGCAAATAGCCAGAAATCGCGTATGACCAGGGCGAACACAATATTTGGATGGCCACAGTTGCCAACCCAAAAAATCTCCGGTTTTCACCAGAAACTTTAAAGAACAAAACTTGTTTGTGTTGCTGATGTTGGCCCACTTGATCAAATTAAAATGGAAACACTAAGCGAGTGATGAAATTAGCGTATTTCGAGAAAACAATCAATACGCCAACACATTTTCTGGATTGTTTATAAGTGACTATCGTAAATCTGTCACTTTTCCATATTTTGAACTTTTGTGTTAACAACACAAAAAAAATTGGGAAAAAGCCAACAGAATTTCTAAAAAAGCTAGAATTCCCGCTTTTCACAATTCCCGCAATTCACAAATTTTTCCCGCATTTAGCCTTCAAAAAAAGCCAGTTTTGACGGGAAAAAATCCAAATTGGCAGCACTGCTTGCTCGTGCTCGTTGTGATCAAACTCATTTCAAACATGTATAATGGCAGTTCGACATTGTGTTAAGCAAATAATTTACTCACTACTGATCATCAAACTCGTTCGTAAACGCTCGTTTGCTTTTGCAGAATCGTTCGACTGCAATTTTGACTCAACATGTTTGAAAGTGATTCAGTTCCGTTATTTTAGGGTATTTACAAAGATAACTCCTCGAGGTATCAATAAGTCCATCAACTCAATTCTTTACGAGGATACCTTGATAATACTTAATTAGCATTCTGAACTTTCCCTAAATTGACGTAACTTAATTGAAAATCATTGAATATATAAGGCAAGAGTTCGTGAGCCAAGTACAAACAATTCGCTAACCATGCAAGTTCTACTCGTCTTTCTATCTGTGACATTTGTCCTGTCACTTGGGGCTAAGCTTCCGCTCGGTGGAACCCGAAATTTCGATATTCAGCAACGCATCCAAAACGGAAATTATGCCCATAAAGGACAATTCCCATACATTGTTTCGATGACCATCCGTATGGTGAATGGAATTTCTGGATGTGGGGGTTCCATCATTGATCACAACTGGATTTTGACTGCCGCTCATTGCACGCACAACGCCAAGTGGGTTAAAATCTTCTATGGTTCAACAAAATATGAGCAGGGTGAATTTAGCCATGTAGTTGGTTCCGAAAACATTATTGAGCACGAAAACTATGATAATAGAACTCACGTGAATGATATTGCCCTCATTCGCACACCTCGTGTGGAGTACTCCGAGTTGGTTAATAAAGTGTCGCTTGCCGATCGCGATAATGACTACGTAGGAGCGGTGGCCGTAGCCAGTGGATGGGGCCAAAATGAAGATGGTATAGAACAGGAAAATCTACAGTTTATCGACTTGCAGATTCACACCAAAATGAATTGCTGGAATTTCGTTGTGAAACCATCGGATACCATGATCTGCGTCGGTCCATTTGTCGGTAGAGGCGACTCTGGTGGTCCATTGGTCACACGTGATGATCCCAAACTCGTTGGTGTAGCCTCTTTTCTAGACCCAGGTCGACTAGGTGGCTTTAGTCGAGTTAGCAGATATCTGGACTGGATTCGTAACCACACTGGCCTACAATAGATCGAGATGTACAATGTATAAACGATGATAAAATATTGTAATAAAATGAAATCGCTAATGTATGTTGATAAAGAGCAAAACTATGTGGTCATTATTTCATTCAAAATACTGAGTTCAATAAAACTTTTTTAAAGATAAAAATACAGAGTAAAAATATATTTAAAAAATGAATGGTGTTAGAAACAAAGCAAGGCTTTGGGCTTGATTTGGTTGGATTTAGGTAATTAAGTTTTGTCAGCTCTATATTGTATAATAATCTATTTGTTATGGAATATATAACTCTATATTCATTCTCTTGATCCTTTGCTTGCAATATGGGGAATAAAAAAACAAATTCACATATTGAATGTTGATGGTAAAAACTTCACGTTTGACGATGTCACGTAACAAAAATTTATAAAATTAGTAATAGTACTTCATAATACGGTTTACTAAAAGGAAACTAAACCACTTAGAATGTACTATCCACATGTATATTAAACATAACATAACATTAAACTCGTTCTAATCGCTTGTTTGCTTTTGCATCATCATTCGATCGAAAGTTTGACTTAACATGCTCAAAAGTTATGCAGCTCTGTTTTTTTTAATGTATTTACAAATATATTGGATGGAACCAAATTTTTTGATATCCAGCAACACATCTACGAAGGAATAAAGGCGCATAAAGGACAATTCCCATACATTGTTTCGATAGCCATCAGTAGGGAGCATACAATTTCTGGATGTTGTGGCTCCATAATTGATCACGCAACGCAGAGTATGTTAAAATCTACTATAGTTCAATGAAACTGTGGAATAGTGACTTCAGGCATGTAGTCTATGAGAAGCACCAATATCTGCGTCGGTCCAGCTAACGGGAGTGGCGACTCTGGGGGTCCATTGCTCACTCGTGATGATTCCAAACTCGTTGCTGTAGCCTCCTTTATAGATTGGCGTCTAAGTGGCTTTACTCGAGATAGCGCTTATCTGGACTGGACAATATATCTGGACTGGACAATAGATCCATTTTACAATACACTAAGCCCATCTTAAACTGATGTCTAATTAATTGTTTGAGAAAAATTATTAAAAAAATGATGTCGCAAAGCATGTTGATAAAGACTAAAAGTTTTTTTTTTTATTATTTCTTTCAAAATATTGTGCTGAAAGTAGCTTGTTATAATTATTCAATGCAAAATATAAATACATTGAATATAAAAGTTAAAGTTGTTTAATTATTGGTGCTAGAACCGAATCCGAGCTTTGTTTCTAATTAGGTTTGGCGCTTTATTGCTCGTTGAGTATTACATTTACGCAATTTAGTATTGTCAGGTCTGTATTGTATAATAATCTACTTATTAAGGAATATATCATTCTATATCTTCTTCTCCCAATCCTTTGCTTTCAAAGTGTGAAAAATTACACATTCACAATAACTATGTTGATGATGAAAATTTTACGTTCGGTAACAAATATTTATAAAATTTGTAAAATAAATAAATCAATAACAATACTTTATAATAGTGCCTACTAATAGAAAACACTACATTATTATGATTTAAAAGTATTGTTCTAGAATTTACTAGCCGCATTTGCCGTTTTACACAATTGTTGATGATGAAATCAAATGTAATTTCCGTTTTTCGTCACGTTCCCGATGCAGTGTTTTTCAATAATTTTCTCTGAATAGACAATTTTCAAAACTAGTCTCCTATAAAAAAATGCTCTCTTTAATTAGTTAAACAATTAAAAAGAGTTTTGAGAATGTATATTTTTGACGAAATTTTGTACGTTTAAAGACCGTAAGAATGTCACGTCCGCGATCCTGGAAATGTCCATATACAGATGTTAACTTACCTTTAACTCGCACTGCTTATCGCATAGCCTCAGGCAAAAGAAGCAGTGCACCAGCAATGCACTGCATTGCACCAGCCGCTGCAGCGGCGCAACTGAAAATACTTTGCTATTGCATAATTTTTACGTCAGTGCACATCAAGAGAGCGACAACGAGCACACAATTTTCAATGAAGCTCGTTGCTTTCTCGTACTCTTCGTAATCAAACTCTCTTCTAACATATATAATTCCTGTTAGTTTTAACTCAATATTATTTCCAACAATCAATTCAAATCATTACTGCTTGCATCCAACTTGTTCGTAAACGCTCGGTTAGTTTTGCGTTTCCAAGTTCGACTCAACATGCTCGAAAGCGATACAGCTCCATTCATTTACAAAGATAACTCCGCCAGCTATCAATAAGTCCATGAACCAAATTCTTTATGAGGAGGTACGTAGATAATAATTATTAATATTTATTGTAATTCCTAAATTGTGACGTGTCCTAATTGAAAACAACTGAATATATAAGGCAAGAGTTTGTAAGCAAAAGACATACAATTCGCTAACCATGCAAGTTCTACTCGTCTTTCTGTCTGTGATAATTGCTCTGTCACTTGGGTCTAAGCTTCCGCTTAGTGGAACCCAACATCTTAATATCCACCAACGCATCCACAAGGGAAAATATGCCCATACAGGACAATTCCCATATATTGTTTCGTTGCTCACAGTTGAGGGCACAAAAGGTTTTCCATGTGGTGGCTCCATCATTGATCACAACTGGATTTTGACTGCCGCTCATTGCACACACAACAAAGATTGGGTTCAAATCTTCTATGGTACAACGGAAAAATGGAAGAGCGAAATTAGTCATGTTGTCAGTTCCGATAACATTATTGAGCACGAGCACTATGATAATAGAACTCTCGAAAATGATATTGCCCTTATTCGCACACCTTATGTGGAGTACTCGGAGTTGGTTAATAAAGTGTCGCTTGCCGATCGCGAAAATGACTACGTAGGAGCGTGGTCCATAGCCAGTGGATGGGGCAAAAATGAATATGGTATAGAACAGGAAAATCTACAGTTTATCGACTTGCAGATTCACAGCAAAATGAACTGCTGGAATTACATTTATAAACCATCGGACACAATCATCTGCGTCGCTCCATTTGTCGGTGAAGGCGACTCTGGGGGTCCATTGATCACACGCGATGATCCCAAACTGGTTGGGATCACCTCTTTTGTAGGTGATCTAAGTGGCTTCACTCGGGTTAGCGCTTACCTGGACTGGATTCGTAGTCACACTGGCCTACAATAGATGAAGTTTTCATACAGTTCACCAAACCCAGCATAAAGTGATGTCTAATTAATTGAATGTGAAAAATGATTAATAAAATGGAATCGTAAAGCATGTTGATAAACAGCTAAAGTATCTTCTTATTATTTCATTCAAAATAATGAGCTGAAAGAAGCTCTTTTTAAAAATTTTATGAAATATAATAAATACAGTTTAAATATATAAAAAATGCAGTTTTTTCATTATTGGTGATAAGTAGAACCGAATCCGAGCTTTGTTTCTACATAGGTTTGACGCTTTATTGCTTGTTGAGTATTACATACCCAATTTAGTATTGCCAGATCTATATTGTATTATAATATACTTATTGAGGAATATATCGTTCTATATCTTATTTTCCTAATCCTTTTGCTTACAAAGTATGTAAAATTCCAAATTCACAATAACTATGTTGATGATGAAAATTTCACGCGGGATGCCACGTAACAAATATTCATAAAATTTGTAAAACAAATAAATCAATAACAATACTTCATAATAGTGCCTACTAATAAAAAATTACACAACTTTATTATGATTTAAAAGTATTATCCCATAATGTACTAGCCACATTTGCTGACTTATACAATTTTTGATGATGAAGTCAAATGTAATTTCCGTTTTTCGTCACTTTCCCGATGCAGTGTTTTTCATTAATTTTCTCTAGAACGACAATCTTTAAAGCTCTCTCTCATAAATAAAGCTCTCATTAATGAGTTAAACAATTAAAAAGAGTTTTGAGAATATATATTTTTGACGAAATAAATACGTTTAAAGACCGTAAGAATGTCACGTCCGCGATCCTGGAAATTTCCGTATACAGATGTTAACATATATTTTACTCGCACTGCTTATCGCATAGCCTCACGCAAAAGAAGCAGTTCCCAGAAATGCACTGCTTTGCACCAGCGACGTAATTGATAATACTTTGTTATTGCATAATTATACAATTTTTTTTTTAAACGCTCGAATATTTTTGTGTTTGCAAGTTCGAGTCAACATGCTCGAAAGTGATATAGCTACGTGCATTTCGGATATTTACAAAGATAACTCCGCCAGCTATCAATGAGTCCATAAACCATATTCTTTATGAGAATACCTAGAGCATTCTGAACTTTTAATACCTAAACTGTGACGTAACCTGATTGAAAATTATTGAATATATAAGGCAAGAGTTCGTAAGCCAAATACAAACAATTCTATAACCATGCAACCATGTTCTACTTGTCTTTCTATCTGTGACATTTTCCCTGTCACTTGGGTCCAAGCTTCCGCTCGGTGGAACCCAAAATTTTAATATCCACCAACGCATCGTCGCACTATGGTCCCAAATCCCGATTTGGTGGCATAAAGTCCAAAATTTCATGGAAGAAAATCTGAATTTTTTTTTTATATATTTAAACTAGATACCCTAGATAGAAAGTATCAATAAATACTTTTGTCAAAAATGCAACCTTGCAATTTTTACAGATGTTTAAAGTCAGGTGATTGAGCAGCTGATTTTTGTGACAAAATTGGCGGGAAATTTTTAATAACTTTGAGCGCTTGGCAAATCTAAACTAAACAATATTTTTCTATTATTTAAAATGGATATTGAAGTTGGAGGTATGAAAATTACGAATAATAAACAAAGTTTGTGTGGTAATTTGTTTAACGTTATATATTTGTACTGTTTTGTGTTGTCCAAGGAAATCAAAAAGCTGACAAAAGTGTTCGTCTTCTGTAGAGGAAAAAAAGGTGTTCTGCGTATTTGTGCGTTGTTTAATGTATGTTAAACAATAGTAGACACTTTATATTAAATTTTAATAATAGTTTGGTTTGCGGCTTTTTGCGGCTTTTCCGATGCTTTAATTATTTAGATGTGCTTGAATTCTGTCACGCCACGGTGCTGGACGTGTGGATGGACAGCGGGCGCCACTCTTCCGCGCTGGTTGAACTTGTATTTGGTCAAATAGATGAATGTACACTGAGTGACGACAAAAAAGAGAGCAATAAATAAAAAAAAAAAAAAAAAAAAAAAAAAATTTTAATAAAATATCACGTATACGTCATGATGTCTATATGGGCATTGGAGTAGGCGTGGTCAAACTTACTTGAAAGTTTGCTTTAATATTTAGAGTGGTCTATTAATGAAGTATGCCAAGTTTCAGCTCGATAGATGCAATATTCGATTTTATGCCACCAAATCGGGATTTGGGACCATAGTGCGTCGGAGGAAAAGATGCCCATAAAGGACAATTCCCATACATTGTTTCGTTGCTCACACGTAGAGCCAATGAAAGTTATTTATGTGGTGCCTCCATCATTGATCACAACTGGATTTTGACTGCCGCTCATTGCACACACAACGCCGATTGGGTTCAAATCTTCTATGGTACAACGAAAAAATGGAAGGGTGAACTTAGTCATGTTGTCAGTCCCAATAACGAAGCACGAAAACTTTAACAATACAA
Organism: Drosophila albomicans; assembly: GCF_009650485.2. Classification (NCBI taxonomy): domain Eukaryota; kingdom Metazoa; phylum Arthropoda; class Insecta; order Diptera; family Drosophilidae; genus Drosophila; species Drosophila albomicans. Next base: position 41,487,295 of record NC_047629.2, on the reverse strand, counting down.
ATCTCATATATGATATTGCCCTCATTCGCACACCTCGTGTGGAGTACTCGGAGTTGGTTAAAAAAGTGTCGCTTGCCGATCGCGATAATGACTACGAAGGATCCTGGGCTGTAGCCAGTGGATAGGGCCAAAATGAGAGTTATATACTACAGGAAAATCTACAGTTTATCGACTTGCAGATTAACAGCAAGAAGAACTGCTGGAATTTCATTAAGAAACCATCGGACACCAATATCTGCGTCGGTCCAAATATCCGCCATGGCGACTCTGGTGGTCCATTGGTAACACGTGATGATTCCAAACTCGTTGGTCTATCTTCTTTTATAGACTCGGATTTAAGTGGATTCACTCGGGTTAGCGCATATCTGGACTGGATTCGTAGTCACACTGGCCTAGAATAGCTACAGAGGTTGCCCTCATACAGTGCACCAAGTGCATAAAATGTTGTGAAAAATTTGTAATAAAATGAAATCGCAACGTTTGTTGATTAAGAGTAATCTGGTCATTATTTGTTTCAAAATTTCGAGCTGAATAAACGCATTTTATATTATTTAATGCAAGATATAAATACATTGAATATCGATCATGTAAAATACACAGTAAAAAATGTTTAAAAATAATTATTGGTCTTAGGAAGAACGATTCCATTGCTTCTAGTTAAATTTTTTCTTTGGCTTTGGCTTTTTTGGTTAGATTTATACAGGTTATTTTTCTCAGATCTCTATAGAGGGACACACAGCCATACGGACATGGCTATATTGTCTCGCTTTTGAAGTTAATCAAGAAGATGACTGCTTCTACCAGTTACATACATTTGCTGGAGGCACAAAGTTATAAAGCCATTTGTCTCCCACGGTCAACGAGCTATAATCAAAAGCAATAACTTTTGCATTTTGTTAAAGCAAACAATTATTATCATTTACAATCCCCACTGCTTTCTGCACAGGCAGTGTCTTCGATACTTGCTCGTTCTACTTGTGATCAAACTTTTTTCAAACATGTAGAATCGCTGGTCGGATTAACACGATTTGATGGTGAACAAATATTTCAACCATTCCAACGCGTTTCAAGTTCATTCGTAAATGCTCGTTTTTATACCCGCTACCCATAGGGTAGAAGGGTATTATAACTTTGTGCCGGCAGGAAATGTATGTAACAGGTAGAAGGAGGCATCTCCGACCCTATAAAGTATATATATTCTTGATCAGCGTTAACAGCCGAGACGATATAGCCATGTCCGTCTGTCCGTCTGCGTGTCTGTGTGTCCGTCCGTCTGTCCGTATGAACACCTAGATCTCAGAGACTATAAGAGATAGAGCTATATTTTTTTTTCGAAAGGATTTGTTATGTTTGCACGCAGATCAAGTTTGTTTCAAATTTTTGCCACGCCCACTTCCGCCCCCGCGAATAACAAGCGTAATTTTTAAGCTAGAGTTACGAATTTTGGAACATACTATAATTACTATAGTAGTTATGATTCCTGAAAATTTGGTTGCAATCAGATAAACATTGTGGAAGTTATTAAAGAAATACTTTTGTATGGGCAAAAACGCCTACTTACTAGGGGTCTGAGTTGCTTTGGCCGACAATCTGGCACATTGTGCCGTCTATGGTATATTTTGAATGGTGTACTATATCGATATACCAAATATACCATTTGGTATATTTTTAGTATTTTTGCAGTATATTCGGTATATTTTGAAAATGATACCGCAATATTTTGCCTTTATTAAAACTGGGTAGCGGGTATCTCACAGTCGAGCACACTCGACTGTAGCTTTCTTACTTGTTTTTTTTTGCAGATTGGTTCGATTGTCGGCGCTAAGCGAACAGCTTTAACTCAACATGCTTGAAAGTGGTTGGATTGTTCGATGATGTTCGATCACCCGGGTCAGATGACTTCTTCGGCCTGTTAATTATATTTTCTATTCGCAAAACAAAATAATGCCAATCCAACAAAGTATACACTTTCTGCTTGTTACAATTTTATAAAATCGAGTATTAGAGCATTGTCAATATGACGTACACATTATCTATCCACCGTAAAGTTTGAAGCTTCGTTAGGAATAGAATAGAAAAGAGAGGAAAACACATTAAGAGCGCGAAGAGCTAAGACTGCGCCCTTTTTTTTAGGCATTTACACAGATAACTCAACAAGTCCATCAACCCAATTCTTTATGAGAATACCAAGATATCATTAAATTTGCATTCTGAATTTTATTGCAACACATAGATCTCAAAGACTATAAGAGACTATATTCGTCCCGACAAATAAGAACAAAATGAATATAAAGAGTAATTTTAAAGCTACAGTCATGACTCATACATTAATATCTACAGTACATATAGAATACAACGAGACAAAAATTATAATTATATATTGCGAAAAACGACAGTTTATGTTGGGTCTTAGTTGCTTTGGCTGACTATTTGGTATATTATGTATCTATTTATTGTATTTTAAATGTTATAAATATTCAACATAAAGCTTTTGATATATTTCCGAATTTTTTATATATTAGTTTGGAATATTTTAAGAATTAAACCGCCATGTTTTGGATATCTTAGAAATGGGTAGTCTTATGGGATCGGAGATGCGTTCTTTTGCCTGTTATATACATTTAGTGTTCGTACAATTTTGTAAAACTCTTCTATTATATGGGAAGCGAGTACAAGAACATTGGGACGTACGTGGCAACTTCGTAACTAATAGAATAGAAAAGAGAGGAAAACGATTTAAGAGAGCGAAGAGTTTTGTAAGGCAGCTTGATTTTTTAGGGTATTTACAAAGATAACTCCGGCAGCCATCAATACGACCATCAACAATTATTTATGGGTTTACCTAGATAATACTTAATTAGTGTTCGTATCTTTATTTAAATTTGTAAGCTGTGATGCAACCTAATTGAAAATCATTGAATATATAAGGCAAGAGTTCGGGAGCAGAAGACAGACAATTCGCTAACCATGCAAGTTCTACTCGTCTTTCTGTCTGTGACATTTGCCCTATCACTTGGGGCTAAGCTTCCGCTTGGTGGCACTCAAAATATCGATATCCAGCATCGCATCCAAAAAGGAAAATATGCCCATACAGGACAATTCCCATACATTGTTTCGTTGCTCATAGTTGAGGGCAAAAAGGGTTTTCCATGTGGTGGCTCCATCATTGATCACAACTGGATTTTGACTGCCGCTCATTGCACACACAATTCCGATTGGGTTAAAATCTTCTATGGTACAACGGAAAAATGGAAGGGTGAAATTAGTCATGTTGTCAGACCCGATAACATTATTGAGCACGAACACTATAATAATAGAACTTACGAAAATGATATTGCCCTCATTCGCACACCTCGTGTGGAGTACTCGGAGTTGGTTAATAAAGTGTCGCTTGTCGATCTTGATAATGACTACGAAGGAGCGTGGGTCCTAGCCAGTGGATGGGGCGAAAATGAGTCTGGTAGAGAACAGGAAAATCTACAGTTTGTCGGAGTGCAGATTTACAGCAAACAATTTTGGTTTGATTTTGCTGGACGACTATCGGATAACATTATTTGTGGCGGAAGCTTGACTGGGCAGCCTACTGGCAGTGGTGACTCTGGTGGTCCACTGGTGACTGGTGATGATGCGAAACTCATTGGTGTTACCTCTTTTGCAAGAATAGGGTATTTGACTTGCTTTACTCGGGTTAGCGCTTATCTGGACTGGATCCGAGGTCGCACTGGTCTAAAATAGATCCATATGTGGCCCTCGTGCAGTGCACCTATCCCAGCATAAACCAATGTCTAATTAACGGTAATTGTAAAAATTTTTAATAAAATGAAATCGCTTAATATGTTGATGAAGAACAGAAATATTTGGTAATTATTTCTCTCAAAGTGCCAAGATAAATATTTAATATTCAACGTAATTTGAAACAACATGTAATTATAAATATGTTAATAAGAAGCTTAATGCTACAACGGATTTTAAGTTGATACGGAAGTTAGATTTTCTTTTAAAGAAATGCTAAAAATAATATTGTCATACCTCAGGAAAAATGAACAGCTCGGCCTGCTTACCGCAAAGACACGCGTGAACCAGTTTATAAGTAGAGTACCGTTGTATTGATGGATTCTAACCACTTTGAAATGCGTTTTGCAGTTATCGTATAAAAAACCATTCAAGTCACGATTCACTTATCTCATCATAATTGCATAGATAAAAAAAAATTATTCGATAAAGATTGGTATATAAGCAAATACAAAAATCTTTGTTAATTTGTTTACACCAATATTTCACAAGATTTTTGGTATTGCCAACATAGTGGGCTCTTCATTGTGTTGCTTCATAAGGGCGCTGATCGACGCTTAAAGCATTTCTCACACCAGACCGAATAAATCGCAGCGGCAGCGGCGCGAATATACTATATAATTACATTTCGTCTTATGAACGTATGCACACCAAAGCGGAGCGAATTCTATTTGACGGCGAATTTGCAGCGCTTTTTTCCACAACCGTGCATGCAGTGCTTTTTTCGCTTGCCGCCAAGAACGATAAGATTTGATTGCAGATATTTGCTCATGTTCTGCGCTGATGACGTCACATGTGATGCATGTGTTCAATTTTTGCCTTGTTTACATGTTAAATTACTTTATTTTGGCTTTTGATACAATATAATTATAATAATATAATACGAGAAGAAGTTTTCAAGTTATAATCATTTACTTTTATTGAAAAAATATTAATTTAAAATCATCACATGTGACGTTAATGCGTTTAATTGTTTATGCGCAATGTCTTTTTTCATGGCTGTCATTTGTTGTCATTCACACGTGCACTAATGTAACATAAACCGCGAATAAATTCGCCGAGGTGTGAACACACTTGCGATTTTGTCGCGGAAAACATCACGCGGTTTATTCGCGCCGCTGCCGTTGCGATTTATTCGCTCTAGTTTGAGAGATGCTTAATCCTGATCCTGTGTGCTGGACACCGAGAGATTTAGCCATCATGACAGGTGCACATGGTAGTCTACAAATTAAAACACATCTGTCACAGCTCGTCAGTAAAAGCTTATTTCCTTAAGATTACTAAGATTCATGATGGAATATAAAGTACACTTCTTTCATAACTTTTAGCTAAAATATATCACATATTTAAGTGAATATATTATTTAAATCAACACATCAACAGTTGAGCTAATACAGCTTTACCTTTTGGTAGAAGAACAACAAAGATCATGCTGCAACCTCGACTGAGTTGTTAGCTTGCAAAACGGTTAAAAGAACTGTAAGCTACATTCATATGCAATGCATTCGCACACAGTTTGTGGTATTAATGCACTACAGTTGCTAATGCAACAACAATGCGAGTGACAAAGCAGCAAATGCTATGCAGATGCCAGGCAACAACAGCAACAATAACAACACCACGAAATGGGGGCCAACAAAAGCCAGTTAAGGCAGCACTGACTGTCGTCTTAACACACACACATCCATATTAAGTATACGCACACATACACACACGCGCATACTATAGAAATGCACACTCTCGCAGCCGCATTCATTTCTGCCTTTCGCCATTGTTGCAGCTGCTCATAGCGTGGCCCATTGTTGATAATGTTGTCGTTCTCGTTGTCGTTGTTGTTGTTGCTGCTGTTTCCTGCATATTGTTGTTGTTGTTGTTGGGCCACACATACATATAGACACACATTCAAACAGCCCGCCTGGCTTTTTGTTTAATTCGTTTTTCTATTGTTCACAAGAACTTTAGTCCATGGCTTTGGCAACATTGTAAAATGTGCGTTGCTCTCCCTCACTCTCACACACTCTATTTGTGCTCTCTCTCTCTCCCCTTTTACTCGCGTTTATTCGCTTAGTGTGCCGTGCAGATTTTGCATTTACAAAGCATAAAAGTTGAAAGCGAGGACATTATTGAATATGCGTGGCTGTTGTCCCATTGTTGCCACGCTCTCCCTCTCTCTCTCTCTCTCTCTCTCTCTCTCTCTCTCTCTCACTCTCCCTTTCTGGCATGCTCTCCCTCTAGACTAGGCTTGATACTCCACACACAAAGGTGCAGCTTAGCGAGCATTTTGACCATTGAAATTTATATGCCACTTTCACACATATTCGCCAGGCTTCGCATTAAAGCCAACTAGCCAACAGACAAAGCGAGGAAGAGAGATGGAGACAGAGAACGTTTTGGGGTTGCCAGATTTGCTCAATTTCAAGAATGTTATGGCCAGACTGCCAACTGATTCGAACTGCAGCCCTGCCACCCAAAACCCATACGTTTATTTATGTTTTTCTGGCGTTTTGTTTGCCGCTTCAGCTAATAAATTAGCAGCTTTACCTTTGGCCCCACAGCCAACCAATAGCAATTTATCGCCGAGCCAAAGAAAGGCACGTACCACCAACTGGGGCAAGAAGATGTGGCAACGAAGGGGTTGCCTGGAATGTGCACACCTTATCGCCGGCTTAGGCGACACGCACGGCAACTGAATGGAGATGGAATTGGAGATGGAGTCGGAGTCGGAGTTAGAGACAGAGGCGGAGGTAGAGACAGAGCGAGGAAGGACCATCAGTCGGGGATTTGGTAATAGTTGTCCCGACTCTCTGACTAACGAGGCGACAATAAAAATGGTCCTGGCAATTGGCACATTGCGGTGGCAAGTTAAAGGGATTTACGATTTTAAATTATGGCCATAGCTAGAGCAAGCACATAGCAGAGATAGGCGGATGTAAAGAGAACGCGAAAGAGCGAAGAAATCACATATGGACTAGGAAAGCGAAATACTTTGCTTACACTTTTTGTTCAGAAATATCAATTAAAAGTACATCAAAAGAAATAAATATATAATGATATGCTTACATCTCCTGTTTAGAAACGATAAGTGCTAGGTTACCAAAGCTAATCATAGAAATATAAAATAAAACATTAAGTATACGTAGTTTAACATATGTAGGAAAAGTTTCCTTATTATGTTTTTAACATGAGTATAAAAAAAGAAAAAAATATATAATATTGTTCTTACATATCTTGTTAAGAAAGAAGTTGCCAAAGCTAATCATAGAAATATGAAATATTATATATACTTTGCATACCAGATATAACAAGTATACGTAGTTTAACTTATCTAGGAGATGTTTCCTTATTAAAATGCTCTTAATATGAAGGAAAGTTCACATATCAGCTAGTCAGAAATAGTCAATAGTTTGTATACACTTTCAGAAGTATTAAGTATACGCCAAGTATTACAAATTGAGCTGCCTTTTAGAAAATGTTACGTTTTGAAAGAAATATTTTATACCTTACATACACTTTTGTTAACAAATTATACCTCGCCACACATGCATTTAACAAAACTTTCTTCATTATAATTCTGCTATATTCAAGAAAATCTGGCACATCAACTAGTAATATTCTAGTAATATTTCATTATTATTAAGGGCAATAGAAAGCCCGCCTTTCAGTGACTTTTAAGTCAGCACACAGCACTTTAAAGTTTATTTAACAGCCATAGGCCAAGTTTTCTAATTATGCTGCTAATTTTAAGGCAAGATACTTTCCTCCTTTCCCCTTCCCCATCCCGATGACCAAACTTAGCACGTTTAATATGCCACAACTTTAGCTACAGTTTCGAGTTCAGCCGAAACGTGAAGGCAAATTGAAAAGCCCGAATGGACCTTGGGTATATCGCTCAGGTGTAAGCAACAAGAAGCTCAAACAAAAGATGTATTTCGATTGCGTGCAGCTGGAGAGATTCTCGAGGTTTCGTGGGTTTCGTGGGCAAAACGGAAACGCTTGCCAAGATTTATCGTGCGTCCATTACAAGCGGAAATTAAGCGCGGCAGGTCGCCAGGCGACGCAACGCTTCCAAAGCGAGCGTGCGTGAAAGCGTTTTCCCGGCCAACAACATTCTCACTGCCATTCCCACTCCCTCGGTGCTTCGGCCATAAAGCAACAGACGAACCCCCCACAAAAAAAAAAGAATTCCAACTGGCCAAAGCAAAGCTATTGTTTCTCGACGTGGCCATGACACGACGCTGCTCTGACTCTGCCGCTGACTATTCCAGTCACGTGGCACGCAACGACAACTTGGGATTTGTTAAGTGGCGCGGCATTTTGATGCACGGAATGTTGAACGCCAGCCTCTCCTCCGCAATTCAGGCATAAATGTGGACTACACTTTTATACATATTTTCATTTTTCTTGAGCTATGCTTACTTTCTCGATTTTTTTTTAGAACATTGTCCTGTCACGTGTTGCGGACATTTTGCACATAACTTGTTTTAACATTTATTACCAACTTCCGTTTTTGGCCATGTTTTTGCTTTTGTTTTTTTGTTTCGCCCCGTTTACTTTTCGCTCACAGCTCACTTTGTGGTGGTTAACGACATTTTGGAAATCAAACGGGGATGGTGTAGGGGAAGACATCAGTCAGCCATGGCTGATTCGATTTTCCGATGTGTACCTTTTGCTTTTTAGTGATTGAAATCGCACATTTTTAAGTGAAAAAGCGCACACAGAAGTGCACTCAATCATTCGTCACGTGATTCGTTGCCAGTTCACATCGCCGGAGCAGGAAGTGAAGTGAAGGAAGCGGAGGAAATGGCACAATGTTTTGCTTCTAGTAGAGCGACGAGGCAGAGGATTGAGTGCTATTTCTGTCAGTGCTTCTACAGCTACAGCTACAGCTTGGACAGCCGTGTGAAAAGTGTTGGAGCGCGGCTCTGTTTATATAAAAGATTACGTCATTGTCGGACCACAGAGTGTGGGGGGGAAAACTGATTGCGGCAGGGGGTGGGAAAGCGGAAAAACAAAGCGGCAGTCGAGAAGCATTTGGAAATGGAGTCGCTTTGGGGTATCGGCTCCGGCTTTTGTAAGCGATGCGATAATGGCACGTAAATGTTGTTGAATAGGAAATCAATAGGAAAACAGCTTTAAAGAAAATGAAAATCGCTGGCGGGAAATAGCGACTTCCCCTCCCGCACCCCGCCTCTTCGTTTGCCAATAAAAATTTAAAACCAATAGCGAAAAACTTTTGTGCCAAAGTTTTCTAATTTTCGCATTATGAAAATTATCTGTAGAGGGTCTTGAAATTCCACAACCTCCCGCCCAACGCAAAATAAAAAGGACCAAAAAGTAATTTCAAGGGCTGGCCATTTGCGTGCGGGGTTGCAGCAGCCAGGCAAAGAGGGGGCGAAAGGGGGCATTTTGGGTTTGAGCCTACAAATGTGGCACAGGCGACAAATGCCACAAAACAGAATGGACGAAAAATTGATGTGGCAACACGACAACAACCGAAAGAAAAGCGAAAAGAAAGAAACCAAAGAAGAAAAGCAAAAAAATGTGAATGGAAGGAAAATCCGTGAAAACTTTTCCATTAAGAAAATTAACTGAGATTAAGTGTGGCGCATGTTTTAACTGAGTGAAACTTTGCCTTCGCTCACACATTTTTTGGGTTGCAACAATTTCAGGGCATTTAAGCATTTGTCACACACAGACAATTTCCCATCGTAGGCAGCCCAAAAACCGGATGTGCGAACCCTGCTTCACACACACACACACTCACACATAATATAACGGATGTGGATGTGCTTCGAACATTCACACAGCCTTCGGGAGTGTCGAAATGGGAATGAGGATGCTGCTGCCTGCGACGCACTTTGCTTGTTTGGGGGGCTGCCGTCGATACTAATCTAATTTTATTGATATTGACACAATTTCTGCAGATTTCCGCATAAACATAAAAACAGAGGCGGGGTCGAAATAAAGCTAAGCTTCAAGTAGCAACGCAATGTTGACTACAATAGTAGCTACAACAACAGCAGCAACAACAACAATAACAGCAATAGCAACAGCATAGGCAATAACAGCATCAAGAGCTACTGCCAAACAGATGAAATCCAATAATGTTGACTCGAGAATAGAGTAGGAAAACAAGTTGCGGAATATGTGAGAAATTTCTAGCTATGCAAAATTGCTTTTCAAGAAATATTTCCTAAATTTTGTGAATATACCATATATAAAAGATTTTTTGAATGACTGGTAATAATCCTAAAGTTTCCATTTCCACATTTAACACATCTATCAAAAGATTAATTCACAATACTCTAAGCTAAATAATAAGTGAAATTTATACATTTCAGTTAGTAGTTTTTCTAAAACTAAATAGAATATTTGATGTATAGATGGAGACTACATTATACTAAAAACAATAAAATAATATATTCTCCATCAATATTTGAAATTTTGTATTTAGTTCATAGCTTGGCAAGCTTAAATAAGCTTAAGGCATCAGACAACATAAATAACAAAGCTAATCATATTTTAAATATGGGCAAAATCTGGGAAAATATTTATGACATATGAAAATACTTAAATTTTAATAATCCATACATTTTTGTAGTTTAACATATTCTATATTAGAAAATTAAATTATCTGCATTTAGTTCTTAGCTCTGCAAGATTTAATTGATTAGCGCATCCAACAAAATTACATACACTTGTCTTCTTGTATATATATTTTAACGAATGTATATAAATCGTAAATTTATAAAACATAATTATTATTTATATTTTATATTTAAAGTTTAACTATTCTTAATATGAATTTGAAAATTGAAAACTCTGCATTAAGTTATATATTTAAATTAGAATTATCATTGTTATTTAATAGTTAAAAGTTTAACTTGTTCTTCAACTCTAATTAAACTTGCTAATAAAAGTTACCCTTTTTGTGAGTAGCAAAATTCCATCGACTGTCTTAGTTATTATCTACTTACAATTCCATCAACTATTTTTTTTTAATCAGCTTTATTTTAGGCAGACATGACTGTACATGCCTCAATCGCATAAAAATCTCTGTATGCCGACAATTTGTCTCGTTAACGATTGGCGCGCAAAAAACAAAAAATAAATAAAACATGTTGTTGATTGTTTTTGCAAGTGTTTTCTGATATCACTTGCGCTGTTATCAAATTACTCACAATTTACTCAATGATACCAGGAACGAAGGCATTGTAAAAGCTCTTCAAATCCATTGATAAGTACACCGCAAATCGCAAAAACTATTAATTAAATAGAATGCTAAAAGCATAGTCTGTAAGTGAAATAAAACAAATATTAAACGAGTGGAAAACACAGCATTGATAAGAAGGCTTTGAAATTGAATGAACCGACTTCAGTTTGTGTATTGTAATTAAGGAAACTGCAGTCAAGACAAGATGCTCAAATAGAAATTACAGCTGGGAGTTGGGAGAAGTCTCCCTAACTTCGGTAGACGAAGGCCTAAGCAACATAATCGCCAAAACGTGCGGCAATTACATGAAACTGTGGAAATTGAATGCCAAACAACACAGCTGCTTGGCGAAATTCAATTAACAGTGTGGAAGGGGGGAGTGAAGCGAGAGACACGTGCCGGGCTATAAAAACAACAAACTACTCGAGTGAAGAGCCCACTCAGCACTGTCGATTGGATCTACGAGATGGCCAGCTTAACGTGTCTAGTTCCGTTCGCTTTGCTTTCCGTTGCTGCATGCATTCAGCAGGCGCACGCGTGGAGCACTCAAGAGGAGACGGTTGAAGAGGAGTCAGAGCAGCAGGAGGAACTCGATGCACAGCGCTGGCAGCTGGGTTATGAGCAGTGGCAACGTCAGTGTGTGACTCACGAGCGTTCAGCTGGCATCAGCACACGCATCGCTCGAGGAGAAGCCGCCGAGCCGGGACAATTTCCCTATCAAGTTGCATTACTGCTCCAGCTAAACAACGGCAGCTTGCGACAATGTGGCGGCGCACTTATAACTCTGCAATTTGTGCTGACCGCAGGCCATTGTCTGACGAATGCGGCAGGTGGCAAGCTCTTTTTGGGTGCCACAACATATGCGAATGCCACGGCAGCAGAGGCAACATTCGAAATGTCGCGCCGTAACTTTAATGTGTATCCAGACTATCTGGGATTTGGGGGCTATCATGATCTGGCTCTGATACGTCTGCCACATGAAGTCACGCCCAGTGAGCGGGTGCAACCCATTGCGCTGGCTCGCCAGTTCATGCAACAGCCACTGTTGCAGGGTCAATTAGTCATCACATCGGGCTGGGGTGCCACGACAGACGAGCTGAATGCCACCGCACGCACACCGGATCAAGTCGATGGACTGCAATATGCGAGTGTCAAAGTGCTGGAGCAACAGCGTTGCATTTGCCTCTTCCTGCCCGGCTTGGTCAATGCTCGGCGACACATTTGCACCGATGGCGAGGGCGGACGTGGCGCCTGTCAAGGGGATTCAGGGGGTCCGCTGGTGTATCGGTGGCACAATGTCAGCTATTTGATAGGGATAACCTCGTTTGGCAGCGCCAACGGGTGCGAAGTGGATGCGCCCACCGTGTACACGAGGATAACTGCCTATTTGGAGTGGATTATGGATGAAGCGGGCATCGTCGACAGTCAACAGTCAACAGTCGACAGTCAACTAAATGCAATTAACGCCTAATTGTTGGCCATTAATTGCTTAACAATATAGCCAACGACCAGGAGCCAGAAACACGTCCTGCGAACGACAATAAAACCAATTAAAACGACACTCGCAATAAAACCGAATGCGAAACTCTCAACTTTTGCTTTCTCTTGTATTTTTCGGGGTTGCCCTTTTTATGGTCCCCAAATGGAAATTGTAGCTAATAAATAACAATAAAAACAATGAAATCGAAATTGTAATCGATATGTTTGGGAAAAGACTCTAGAAAAATGCCAAAAACAAAATAAAGAAAAAATGCCAATTAAATTTGTCGGAGAAGGGAAATTTGAGCTGGGCAATCGACTAATCGGCTTTAATTGAGCATTTTGAATAGGCGATTAACCGCAGTTTTGTGGCCAGTTTTTGTTGTGCCCACAGCAAAATCCACATCGACAATCGTCGCAATCACGCGGCGAGTGTTGATAAATACACAAATACCAAATGACCAAACAACTTTTTGCGGTCAGTTTTGCCGGCGAGTTCTCGTCGAGTTTAATAATAAATCAAATGCAACAACAAATACCAATGGCAATATCAATCGAAAATATTATTATAAATAATTATCAGTCTCATGATTGCGAAATCTGTCCAAGGAAGAGACGCCGCAAACAATGACAGTTGAAGGCCAATAATGCATTTACTTAGCACATAGATCTAGGTTGCGATTGTAAGTTGATCTTGGGAACCGAAACGGAACTGACAGCTCAATGTCTCCAATGATAAGATACACAGATAGAAGAAATATGAAAACTAAGACCATTTAATGCAACTTACTTTCGAATATCATGTGGAGAGCAAAACAAACTATGCTCAGCTTTATTTTCATTAATTCGCAAAGACTCTCAAGCCCCCAAATATCCTATCGGATTATCGAAAGTAAATAACATAAGCAGAAATAAACGCACAAGTGTTTGTAAACAAAAACATAATTCGTTAAATTTAGAAACTCATAAGAAATAAATCAATTTGAAAGCTGATGGATTTCAATAAGATTGTCGCCGCAGCTGCGTGCCAAACTTACTCGTATCTCGTTTGATATCACCTTCGAGAAGTGTTCAAAACTGTTTCATTGATATGTGATAAGACTGTGGGCTGGAACGTTGACATTGTCTTGGACGCCGTGACCAGGCTAGTGACGTGTGCCAAGAGTCGACAGCTCTATCTTATCACACCTGTATTACGTCTGCAATGCAGTCCGTTTTTGGTATAAAAGAGCCGGCGTTCCGTTGGTAAAGCACACAGTTGACTACTAAACTAATCAACATGAAGTTCCTGATCATCCTTACCCTGGCCGTGGCCGCTTCGGCTTTCCCCGAGTCTGAGCTGGTGCACCGCGACCGTGTGATGCCTGTCCAGGACAGCATTGAGGGTCGCATCACCGGTGGATCTACCGCTTCCGTCGGTCAGTTCCCCTACCAGGTCGGTCTTTCCCTGCGTGTGAGCGCTCTCTCCTCTGCCTGGTGCGGTGGTTCTCTGATTGGTACCCAGTGGGTGTTGACCGCTGCTCACTGTACCGATGGGTAAGCATCGAAAACTAAACATCTAAACCCAAAAGTGTTTCTGTGTACTTACTTACTTTCTTTTCCCAATTGTAGTATTTCGTCTGTGACCGTCTACTTGGGCGCTACCGTTCGTACCTCCCCCGAGGTTTCATCCACCGTTGCCTCTAGCCAAATCGTCATCCACTCTGGCTGGAACAGCAGCACCCTGAAGAACGATATCTCCCTGATCAAGATCCCCGCCGTTGCCTACACCACCAAGATCCAGCCAGTTACCCTCCCCTCCGTTGCCTCCTCCTACTCCACCTATGCCGGTGAGACTGTCGTCGCCTCCGGCTGGGGCCGCACCAGCGACTCTTCTAGCAGCGTTGCCACCAACCTGCAGTATGTCGACTTGACCGTCATCACCAACACCGTCTGCGCTGCCACCTACGGCACCTCCATTGTCACCTCCTCCAACATCTGTGTGTCCACCACCAACGGTAAGTCCACCTGCAACGGTGACTCCGGTGGCCCATTGGTCCTTAAGAGCAACAACGTCCAGGTTGGTCTTACCTCTTTCGGTGCTGCTGCTGGTTGCCAGAAGGGCTACCCAGCTGCCTTCACCCGTACTACCAGCTACTTGGACTGGATCAAGTCCAACACTGGCATCTCCTACTAAAGACCAGGAACTTCTAACGCACATATAAAATAAAAAAGCTTCTAACGAAATTCGATCTGGTGTTTTACTTTTCTCAATACTGATCTCAAGAATTCTAAAATCAAGATTTCGTTCTTAGTACTAAAGCATATTAATCTAAAAAGCTGAAAACTAGTAGAACTGATTTGATAAAATACCAAGTTCTTATTAATGACTGCTAACACCACAAGTCTTATCATAAGATTGATCAAGTAGGAAAACTCCAGCGCATAGTGAGATACTACTGCTATTATAATTTGATTAGCATTCAGTTATTTAGTAGTACTTATTAGTTTAACACTCTACTTACGAAATAGCTTTCCCCAACTCTAGCTGGGTTTGAATATAAAGCAAAATAATAGTTCACGACAGTTCTACCAAATGTAAGCAAAAATACTGACAGTAAGTTCGATTGATTTAAGGATATTGGCTTATTTTGTGTTTTAGATTTTGTTTTTAGTGCTTCGAATTTTCTAGATTGCTGTTCTTAGTTTTGACAATTGAGTCTTAAAGTAGCATTATTTTAATAACATCATATTTAAGCTGTGTTAAGCTGGAATTCTTTTCAGTGTACCTACACACCAAGCCAAACAAATGTGTTTCAATAGGCAAGAAAATGGCGTCGCGCACATCAAAAGTTTAAATTGACATTATTCGACAATTGCAAGTGTTTTAGCATGTAAATGAGGGAAGTGTAGAATGGGGAGAGGACAGAGGAAAAAGGAAAGATTGGCGGCAGCTGTCTCAAGCAGCGGCAACACATGCGCAACGCACATAAGTTTTCATTAAAATTCATTAAATTTACGCGGCGACGCAATAAAAGAAAACATCAACAACAAAAAAAAAAAAAAAAAAAAAGAAAAGAAATCAACAGAGAACACAGAAAAAGTTGTTAGCAAGTGAAAGTGGGCGTGGTTGGCTGACAATATGTCAACATTTAAATTATTACAACGCATTTAAATAATGGCTAAAGTTTTTTTGTTCTCCCCCTCAATTTTATGAGTGTTTTCAGTTTATATTATTTTTATTTTTTTTGCTTTTTTTAATTTACAGCAAAGTTTTGCATAGCCGAAATTTCCCTAGAATTTAAGATGACTTTGCAGCAGTGTAAAATTCATAAAAATCATAAGAATAAAAGCGAAATAAATATTCAAATTTTACAATCTCATGCAAGTGCACAAAAGGCGCGCACATGAATATGCAAAGAAAATGTTGTCCAACAATGAAGTGCTTGGCCGCACACTCACCATATTTGGCTTGGCTACTCGTTATATGGCATGGAATGAAATGGAAGGCACTCCAGACACACACATATGCTGCTGCTGCTGTTGTTGCTGTTGCTGCTGCTCTGGCTGCGGTTTGAATAGAAAGCATTTACTCAACGACGGCCAACGACAAAAACTCGCAAAGTCAGTCAGTAAAAGCGGCAAAAGGCAGCAGCAGCTGAGCTTGAAAGTGGATGCGAAAGTGCACTCAGAAAAAACTCACAAAAAAACACAGTAAATATCCATTTTTTAAGCCAACTTTGAAGAATCTTTTAGGTAGTCCAGCAGGCAGTCACACTTAAATGAGAAGTAAAGACAGTTTGGTTATCCATTGAGTACTTAAATTTGCTAATGCTCGAGCTATTAATCATATTCACAAGTAAACCATCAATCAATAAGTAGTCTAATCATTTATAAAAATATGAATAATGAGTTATTAATTATAGAAATAGGCCGAATTGTGTAAGCAAAAGATAAAATATAATTTTACAGGCCACCAGCTGAAAGTCAACAAAATTCTCAATCAAAATAGTTAATCGACAAACGCGTGCTAAAAATAATATTGCTGAGCAAATTTAGAAAACACTACAAACTTATCTAAGAGCACAAAAGTAAATAATTAACTTTTAATCAAAGCCAATGATGAGCAATCAGTCAAAGTCAAAGCTTTCAATTGGTTAAGTATTTTTTATGAAATAAGAAATATAGTGACGAATTACTTGCGCTTTTTCTTCAAGTGTAATAACTTTAAATATCAAAATGCAGAGCGCTGCTAACTGAGTGCGGGACCGGCCAAGCTGATAAATGTTTGCATTGCGCAAATTTATGACAGCAGCAAAAAGTTGCACTCGTATTTTGTGGCTTAGATATGACAAAATATCGCACATATCCAAAAAGTTACAATACAACTATGTGTGTGCACAGCACAGTTCTTTGTGTGTGTGTGTTTCTGTTTGTGTGTGTGAAAAGTTAGTTAAAATGTCAAAGCAGGCAACTTGACATGCATGTCGCTTTCTCTCTCGCTCTCTGTCTCTCTTTCTTTATCTCTCTTCTTAGTTGTCTCACTGTCTAAATGGGTTACTCATACGACGCGTGGGCTTGGAGCGTTTATTGCAAAAGTTTTTTATTTAAATTCCTCTTTGGCTAGTCACAAATTCAGTTGCAATTGCAATTTTGACAGTTTCCTGTTTGCAGTTCTGATTGAATTGCTTGCGCTTCTTTTGGTCTTCGCTTCGCTTCATTTCGGTTTCTTCTTGGCCCACAAAACTTGGTTCATTGAACACGTGCCATTTCGACATTTCTGGTGACATTTTGTGGCTATTGGGTCAGTTGGCAAGTCTCACATCGTATATAACGAAATTCACAATTGTTTCGTTCTATTTTGCATTTATATTTATGCCTACATTAAGCTCGTCACCTGTGGGAAAGGCATAAGGATTGGGGTCAGCAAAGTTGACCCAAAAATTTGTTTGAAATGCTGTAACCAATCAATTATTTAGCCAATTGCTTGCCAGCTAATAAAACCAATTTGGTTTCGATATGTATATGTAGTACTTGTCGGTCGGTGTATATAAAGTTGTTGCCGCACAGCAAAATCAATTAACAAAGAGGCAGCTCATCAATTATACGAGCACCAGTCTCTGCCACACACACACACATGTTTGACTGCGTGTGTGTGGGTGAAAACTTTCTGACTGAAGAGTCAATGCAATGCTGACTAACAAATCGCAGTCGATTCAAAGCAATCAAGTTAATTAACGATTTTTGGATGGGCAACTAGTCGGCTACATAATTAATTAAGTTGAAACAGACACACACAAAAAAAAAAGTCCCAGCTATCATGCTACACAAGTAAGAGTGAGATGAAAGTTGCAAGGACAGCAAATTATACACACTCACACACACTACTACGCATAAAAGTTACAAGTGGGTATTGGCTAATTGGCTGCAGAGGCTGGCAGGCAAAGGGATTATTTGTATCAAAGGAAATGCAAAAAGTTTGCATCCCCTTTTCGCAATGCCACTGCGCAGACATTAAGTCACAGAGTGTTTTAACACATCACCCAATAATAATGATTATGATAATGATATTGATGCGGCATGAGTGGCACCTTTAGGCAGACTGTTTGTCTGTCTTATCTATATACATATATAAAGCAACTCGACGCTTAGAAATCAAGCATTACGTTTGACTATGACGAGGCAAAACTATTGCCAGTAAGTTGATCAAGTTTGTAGTTTGCAGTTTTAGTCAACTTACAAAAGTCATTGCCATGACTTTTTGCCTGTGACACTTTGAGTGATGTCTGTGTAATTAGCTACCACACAATTAAGTATAAGCAGCAAAGAGAAAGAGAGAGCACTTACTCTCAAGTTCTATGTATATTTAACGGGCTGTCACTTGCGCTGACAGCCAACACAGAAAGTGTTTCTAACAAAGTCCTCAGCCTGGCGAAACATACAAACATACAAACACAAACACACACACACGCACACCCGCGTCACACACATGTGCTTAGAGTATCGTACACTTAATTCATTTAACTCAAACATTTTCATTTATTTATCGCATTATTCCGACTTTACCCCATTGCACAGCACTTTTTTTTCTCTCTCTTCTTTTTTTTTGGGCTAATGACTTCCTGCTTTTGCCAACGCGCACAGCTTCCGGCTGAAACACTCGCACAAAGGCAGACACACACACACACACATACACATGTGTTTGTAAGTGAGTTGGAAACTAACTGACACCAACACACACTCAGGCTCATTGAATGTTTTTGGCATGTTGCCCGGCTCGACACCATTATTTCTGGTAACAAGATAATTGTATAATGAAATCCAAACAACACTTTGGCTTGACTTGTCTGCGGCGACGATGTCGACGATGACGATGGAAGCTGCCTGGTTGGCTGACAGACAGACAGATCCTGGCATCCCGACTCTCGACTCTTTGCACCCGAGCTCACCCGAATCCATGTCCATGTCCATGCCCACTTCAACTTCTACAACAATGACTTGACGGCAAAGTTCGCCGCTTTTTCCCCAACAGTTCACACAAAAGACAAAGACTTTTGTTGATGGTTTCGGTATTTTCTTCTTTCTATTTTTTTGTTTTGCTTTGCTGCCGATTGAGTGGCAATACCTTTTGCCTTTGATGGGGTATACTCATATTGCTCGAGGCTTAAAGCTCATTCCAGGCCAGCCACCAGAATTAAAGGTCGAACACTCAAATTAAAAGGCGTCGAAGCTAAAACTCTGAGTACACAAACTAATGACAATTGCCTAGCAGATGTGGCAACTTTTCAAAGCGAAATAATTCGTAACAATAGCGAATTTTATAGTGTCATAAAAGTACTAAAATTGCCAACTAATTCAGTTGCTTTGAGTATTTTTTTCTTCCTTACGATTTTGGTTTAATTTTTCTTTTTCTTCTTAAAAAAGTCTTGTCATGCTCTGATTCTTTTGTTTCTGTGTTTCGTGTTTTTGTTTTGTTTTGTTTTGCTTTGTTTTTCCTGGCATGCGACAATTGATTGACAGCAAAAGTTAATGGCTTAAGTGCTCAGACTCAGGACTATATAATAATAAAGCAGAGTCATATATTTTAGCTTGGCATACGAGTGCGACTCGCTATATTGATAACTTGGCACAACTTGCACAAAATAATTGAAACCTTTTCGTTATAAGTATTAAAAAGTTGCCACTGACAAGAGAGCGTATCAAGTAGAAAGCACACACACTCCCACACACACACGCACACACTCGAATACATATGCAAAGACACTCGGAGGCAATACCATTACACAGTCGAATGGCAGCCATCGCTCAAGAGAAAAAATAATACATGTTGCCTCTCAAATTCTCCCTCCTCTTGGCAGAGCACAAAATAAAGACATAAAGCAAACAAATGCCACGTCGAGGAAGAGAAATAGAATAGGGTAGAGCCGAGAGTAGAAGCGAAGAAGAGTGTAGAGTGTTGACGAAGGCAAGGGGGCAAACGGAGAGTAAGCAGCAGGTGGGATACCCAACTGTTTGGCTGACTGGCATTCGAGTAGCTTTTAGTGCGTTCAAGCAGAAAAATATATAGAAAACAATAAACCGAAATTACAACAAAAGCATCACACAAGCAGAGCAGCAAAAAACAAGCAAAGTATTGGCAAACAAAATGTTCATAAGCCATAAAGTATTTTCCTACCAACCAACACACAACACAAAAAAGGAAGAAAATGCTCACATACTATTTTTGCATGCTAAAATTTGATGAGTAGTTATATTTCATTTTACGAGTGAGCCACTGCTGTTCATACTCGTTCTAGGTTTTTGCTGTTGTTTTTAATAAAGTTGTAACAAAGGCTTTACATTTCAGATACGTATAATGAAATGCTCGAGAAGTGCATTAAGCTTCTCTTTGATAATATTTAATATTACCTATTTGCATTGCACAAAAGACCCAGACAGTAGCAGACTGCAATTTCAGTAGCTCTTTCAGCATCTTCTGCATTCAACCAGAAACAAGGAAGTAAGCAAGCTATCGATACGCGCCCAGTGGCAATCATTTTGCATGCGCCAATAAGCTGAGACTGGGACACGTATTTGTCTCGCTATGCCTGGCAATCGATGCGAGTAAATCCCTCAATTTCGCCTAGACATGCCAAGGCGCTTCCCAATATCCAATTGTCGACTAGACAAAAAAATAAAAAAAAAATGGAATACAAAACAAGCAAAGAAAACCAGAAACAGAAAACCTCGAGCACAATAAAAATCGGCAGCCGAATGGCAGTCAACCTATTGAAAGGGATTTGTTTGTATGCTTGGTATTTTATATATTTTTATTTATATTCAAAAAAACTTTTTCATATGCAAAAAGTCAGCGCTATTTGCTTATTGATAGCAAACACAAAAAAAGAAATTCAACAAAAAGGGAAACTCAAATATTTGGGCTGACAGTCGCAGTGCCAAGGCATTGATATCTATGCGAAATATTACATAGTTTGATCCCGTCGCATAAAATTTAATGCCAGCCACTTGTGTTTGTCGTCTGTGCCTGGGATTTGTGTCAAAAAAAAATATATATATGTATATAAATATATTGGCAGTTATACAGAGCCGCTTTGCTGCCAAAAACCAAACAACTGACAGCAGGGCGTATGTGTAATGTGCCTCAAATGCTGACTAAGGCTGGCAAGTGAAAATTGAAAGATCGTCAATCATAAATTCGAGTTAATATGCGCAATATTCACATCGTCAACTTTAAAAGCATTTTAATAAAACGTTTTGCCACATTTTTTTAAATCTTGATAATATTGCATAAAAGTTTTGATTTTATTGTGCACTTCTTATGACCTTTATAACTTTCACTACATATATGGGACATATGCTAGCTGCTAGTGGATTATATTGACAAGTTGAGCTAATGAAAATTGCGCTCAGGTAGGCGCTGTAAGTTCGACAAGCAGCTGTGCCAATAAAACTTTTTCAATACTGAATGCATTAAAAACCGAGTTGAAAATTGCGACACAAAGTTTTTGACCAGTTGTTGCAGGCAACTGCATGTCACAAGGCTTAACTCACACATACTTATGTTCACTGTGTGTATGTGTGTGCACAGTAGCTGTAGTTACTGCAGTGTGCGGGTCGTTAAGTGTGTGCGTAAATCATGTGCGGCAACAAATTGCTGTTGAAAAAGTTTTAAAAATGCATTTTACGCCAGTGAACATCTTGAGGCAAGGCGTCGGCAATATGTTTTTTGGTTGGGTCTGGCACAACCTGAGAGAGAGTACTCATCATCATTGTCGCAAGCAAACATCACGGGCAGCAGCAGCCGAAGGAACATTGATAAATGCATTACTCATACGACCCGTTGTAATGATTAATGAGACGACTGGCGTTGACAAGCAAGAAGGCGTCTAACAATTTTGAATTATAGCCGGAAATGGAACTAGCTATTCAAGTGGCAATGTGATAAGTCATCAAGGAATGCTCGGCCAGGTCAGCTGTGCCAGACAGTTGTCATTAATTTTGGTCAACAAGCTCAAAGCAGCTCAAACTGCCCGCTGACCACAGACAGGCGAACGAAAGAAGGCCAAACGACAAACAGCAGACGATAGACGACGGACGACGGACGATAGTCGACGGTCATTTCACGATGACAATTTAACGCAACTGTGCAAAGTTTTCTATTTGACAACAACAATGGGCAACGACAGCAAATAAATGTAATGAAAAAGCAGCCAAAAAACATCCACAGCATGAGTGGAATGTTGTGTCTAGAGAGAAAGAGCGAGTGTAATCGATGCGGCTCACATTAGGTTGCCTTTCGAGTGGCAGGCTGAGCTGAGCTGCTCCTTGGTCCTTACAGCAGCATTTCGAGTGCGCCACTGCCTTGCTTTTCCTTACTTTCTCCTGCCCGCTCTCTCCCTCTCTCTGCCTCTCTCTCGCTCGTCTTGCTTTCTGTTTGCTGCTCTGCTCTTTTTATCGTGTGCTGCTTCGTTTATCATTTGTTGTTCACTTGTCGAAATTTTATTGCTGCAATCTTGTTTGTCGTCGTCAAAGGAGCTCGAGCTCGCTGCTGGGGGACACTTCGAATGCCCCACACACATACACACACATACGCACACACACACAATACATACTTGTAGCGCACACTTATATATCAACTTGAGCGGCAGACACAGAAGGCAAGGATACTTGAGCATGAACTGGACATTGTTGTTAGGTCTTCCATTGCTGCAGGATATGCGTCTAATAAGCGTGTATGTGCGTGTGACTGAATGAGCTGTAAGCGCATTACGTATACGTAATATAGAAAATGCTGGCTGGCAATTTAAAGTCCTGGACTGACATCACTTAAAGCTGCAATAATAAAGGCAAATAATTCAAGAAAATTAGTTTCTTTTGAGTCAAAAGCAAGTCGGAGAATGTTGAAGAACAAAAAGCACAGTAATTCATTGTAATCAGACAGAGGAAACGGCAAAAGGAAATTGTAAGTCGTAGCCATAAAATACGCGCAAAATGCGTAAATAGTCTTCATCAAAATGGGTTTAACAAGCCAACTAAGCTGCAAGTGTCTTAAAGCCAATCTCTAGATGATCATCAGCAAATGTGAGACAATGTCCTTTTGGTCGCCAACGATTTGAATTTAGGCAGCTCACGCACACAACCTGCTCGAACGCAATGTGCCCAGCATTTATGACCGAGAATGGATTCTGCTCTACAACTTACTTACATGTGTCAGCATCACAGGCAATGAATTGTTTTTATGTGCTAATGCTGCCAGCCATCGAGCTTCCAGCTTCGGGCCTTGAGATGTGTCGTCCCGTTTGATATGTTTGCATGCCCAGCACGTAAAGTGATTTGATTTCAATTTTCCAGATTCAACTGACCAGCGCCCCAGTGTCTAGTTTTATGTAATGACCTTGCAACATTTGGGACAACACATACTCCGCATACTAGGAATACGAGAATGTACGAGTATTTCTTAAAAGCATGATATGGCTAATCGCTACGGGAAAGTCCAAACACTTGACTCCGTGGCGAGTACACATAAATTTCATCAACGCACTCCAGCGATAATAAAGACCACAATCAATTATCATTACGGCGCATTTCACCTAATCGAATAATATGAGTTCATTCAATCTATGTAGTACTTCTTAATTTATTGACTCCTTTCTTAGGTTTTATGTGATTTCTTAAGATGTTTTTCCCAATCCACCAATGAATTGTTCAATTTCAGCTAAAAATATCAAATCTCGCCATAGCTAAAGTTCAATGGAGATAACGAATCCATTCGCATTTAATACTAATATGTTCATTCGTTTATCAATTTCGATAAGAATTTCACGAATTTCTAAAATTAAAATGGACAATAATATCAAGGAATTTGCCTAAAGCGCTAAGTAATGTAATAGATAAACAACTAGATTATATTAGTTACCGATTTTAAATGCGCATAAACTAGTGCAAAGTCCGCATACATTCAAAGAAGTTGTTGATAATATTCTACAATATTAAAACTAAAAAGACAAAGTTTGGCTGAACTTAGAGCAACGAAAGCTTTGATGAAAATAATATGAAACTTTCGCAGTGCAAAATGAAGATAGTTTATCGATGAGTTGCAACTTTTACCAGCTGCCAAAAATGGTAATACCCAATTCTGGAGAGGGTAAATTCACCATAATATTTCGTGGGAAAGCCACCTCCATGAAACTGGTCATTAGTCGTCTAACGAACATTCTGCAGTCAATTGCGATCATAAATAGCAATCAGTTCGTATCACTCAAGTGTCCACGTTCCGAGTTCAGCGGCACTCTCAGTTCTTGAGAGCACTTAATTGCTGCTGGCTTATCTTTGCAACAGTGCCTGATATGGATTTCATTCTGGCCATTACGCAGACTGTGATACTCAAGCGCCGGAAGGAGAGTAGACGAAAAGGGATCGTTAGTACTTGGAAAACCAAAAGCTTCCATTGATAAACTCGAACTTTTAACTACTGATAAGGCCATTTTCGAAGTATATAAATTGTCAGAATGGTCAGTGGAAAATTATTCGTTATACGGCAAACGATCAACATGAAAGTGCTCGTAGTTCTCGCTCTGGCTATTGCCTCCGTCTCCGCTGGTGTCTTGCCACAGGGTGCCCCCGTGCATCCCCGTGACTTGCCCGCTGTCCCCTCCATCCAGGGTCGCATCACCAACGGATTGACTGCCTCCGCCGGTCAGTTCCCCTACCAGGTCGGACTTAGCTTCGGCAGCACCAGCGGCAGCTGGTGGTGCGGTGGTTCCATCATTGACAACGCCTGGGTTCTGACTGCTGCTCACTGCACCAGCGGGTAAGCAGAAAAACATTACTCAATTTGCAATCATCATCCTCTTAATGCTTCAATATTTTGTGCAGTGCCTCCTCTGTGACCATCTACTACGGTGCCACCGTCCGCACCAGCGCCAAGCTCACCCAGACCGTTGCCAGCTCCAACTTCATTCAGCACGCCAGCTACAACTCCGTTGTGTTGAGAAACGATATCTCCCTGATCAAGACCCCATCCGTTGCCTTCACCTCGGACATCAACAAGGTTGATTTGCCCGCTATTGCCAGCAGCTACTCCACCTATGCCGGTGACAAGGCCATCGCCTCCGGCTGGGGTAAGACCTCCGACGCTGCCACCAGTGTTGCCAACACTCTGCAGTACGAGACCTTCGATGTTGTTTCCGTCGCCACCTGCCAGAGCACCTACGGCTCATTGATCGCCACCTCCAAGGTCATCTGCATTGCCACCCCCAACAAGACCTCCACCTGCAACGGTGACTCTGGTGGCCCATTGGTTCTGGCTTCCAGCAAGGTGCTCATCGGTGTCACCTCCTTCGTGTCCAGCGCTGGTTGCGAGTCTGGTGCCCCAGCTGGTTTCACCCGTGTGACCAGCTACTTGGACTGGATCTTGGAAAACTCTGGCGTTTCCAAGTAAATGCACTTCCAACGATATTCTTCAATAAACTCCACAAATAAATTGCACGATTTGAAAACATAAATTGTCTTTGCTTTGATTTTATTATCATTAAATAAACAAAACTAAATTATGCTAAAACCTTTTGCATATTGAACCGATACGAAAGAAAATCCTTAATGAAAAATAAGTTAAAAGATAATACATATTAATAAAACCAAAAATATTATTTTATACCTTTGATTCGTATTTTTGACAAAGCTTTAAGTATATAATACATATTTTAAATATAATACAAAATTTAATTATTATCTTATTAAGGAAATGCATCTGGTCAGTATATACATATATTCTTTGTTAGCATCAACAGCCGAGGCGATATAGCCAGGTCTGTCTGTCCGTCCGTCTGTGTGAACACCTATGTAGATATCGGAGCCTAGCAGAGATAGAGATTTGCGACAGCATTTTTGTGTTTGCATGCAGATCAAGTTTGTTTCAAATATTGCCACACCCACTTTCATCCACTCAAATCGACCTAAATTCAAAAACAAGTGTAATTAATATTTATTATAATATATAATATTATAGAAGTTATTAATTAAATACTGGTATATTTAGTACTATATGATATATTTTGAATGAAGTACTATATCAATATACCAAATATATTATATATTTGGTACTTCAGTATTTTTGTCTTATAATAATTTGGTATATTTTAAGAGTAATCCACACTGTTTTGGCTTTATTCGAAATTTGTAGCATGTATCTCAAACTCGAGCACACTCGAGTAGCTTTCTTACTTGTTTTTAAATTCCTCGCGTGACTAAGATAAATTCGGGAACACGAATTGGCGATCTTCATCTATCTATTACTTCACTATTAGTGTTGGTATATAATAAGCAAAAAGAACGTCAGGCTATGTAAATAATAAACCTTTAAAATCGTAATGTATACTTTTTCCTGTATTTATTGACGTACACATTTTCATCAATGTTGTGTTCTAATATTGACTTTTGAAAATAACACTCATAAAAGTATGTTTCACATAAAGCAATTCGATTGAAATACTGCCCGATACGAAGCCAAAAAGTATGCTATTATTTTTATTGAGAATGTCTGCAATGTGCAAAAACTTTCCAAGTGGAAAAGAGAGCCATATGAACTTGCTGTGAAATGAAATTTGCCATGCAATGTTTTTAATTAAGAAATCGACATATTTGTTATTTAAAATGCTATTTCTGGAGCAATAAATAGTAAATAATTAAAAAAAAAAAACTCAAATCGATAATATGAGAGACACAAAATAATTATCATGACGCCATTCTCATTATCAATTATATAAATTATGTGCTTGTTTATGTATTTGATTTGCGCCTTGTTATCAAGTTTGTGGTCATTTTTTCTTTCAAGTACTGATATTAACGCATTATTTTAAAAATATCATGACTTGTGATAACTTATTTAAAGCTATAACAATAAAATTTCATTGATTAATTTGATAAACTGATAGCGAACGTACAGACGATTACGAATTTGTGGAATTACAAAAATTTACAAATCACATAATTAACAAAATTTAAACATCAGCAAATCAATGCTTTAATAAATCACTCTTCTGACCCTAATGTAGAAAATTTCCCGCATTCACAAAATTATTGGTTATCGGCCAATGCTGATATATGGCGACTCTTAACGTGTAATCTAATACGATCTTAAGCACAACAATCAGAGCAATAGCATTCTTTCACTTCACCCAGCACGCGTTCAGCTTAGTTAAATGTTTAACTATTTAATTGGTAACATGGCACAAAGGGAAAGGAGGAGCAAAGGGTAATAATGAATGACACGTTTATCTCTAGCATTTTAGAACTGATAACGCGCCCCTTGGACACTATATAAATGGCCAGAATGGACAGTGGAGTATCATTCGTTTTACGGCAAACGATCAACATGAAAGTGCTCGTAGTTCTTGCTCTGGCTATTGCCTCTGTCTCCGCTGGCGTTATGCCACAGGGTGCCCCAGTGCATCCTCGTGACTTGCCCGCTGTCGCCCAGATTGAGGGTCGCATCACCAACGGATTAACTGCCTCCGAGGGTCAGTTCCCCTACCAGGTGGCTCTTAGCTTCAGCAGCTCCGGCGGTAGCTGGTTCTGCGGTGGTTCCATCATTGGCAACTCCTGGGTGCTCACTGCTGCCCATTGTACCTCTGGGTAAGATATCCTCGCCTTGTTGTGTCTCACGTCAAATAATCAGACTTCTTTCGTTTCCAGTGCTTCCTCTGTGAACATTGCCTATGGATCTACTGCTCGCACCAGCCCCAAGCTTAGCCTGACTGTCAGCAGCAGCAGCTTCAAGCAGCACACCAGCTACAACTCCAACACCTTGGCCAACGATATTTCCCTGATCCAGACATCCGCTGTCTCCTTCACCACCTACATCAACAAGGTTGTATTGCCCTCTATTGCCAACACGTACTCCACCTACGCCGGCCAGAAGGCCATCGCCTCCGGTTGGGGCAAGACCTCTGACTCAGCTTCCGGTGTGACCAGCACTCTGCAGTACCAGACCTTCGATGTCGTTTCTGTTGCCACCTGCCAAGCCACCTACGGCAGCACTGTTGCCTCCAGCAAGGTTATCTGCATTGCCACCCCCAACAAGCAATCTACCTGCTCTGGTGACTCTGGCGGCCCATTGGTTCTGTCCAGCAACGGTCTGCTGATTGGTGTTACCTCTTTCGTGTCCAGCTCTGGCTGCCAGTCGGGTCTGCCATCCGGCTTCACCCGTGTGACCAGCTACTTGGACTGGATCAAGACCAACTCCGGCATTTCCTACTAAAGCACTTTCCACGAAAATGTAACTCTAAATAAACTGCATTCTAAAAAATATATATTCTTTTATTTTATGGTATAGTTTTTAGATTTTTAATATATTAAAGTGATTTAAATTAAATTCAATTTAAACTAATTATTTAATTGATTTAATTTAATTTTAATTAATTTAACAAAAAAAAATGAATGCTATCGTCTTTGACATAAATTAAATGCTTCACCAAACAATAAGTCCTCATAATCTTTAAATTTTTGAAGTTCAACTTTTATAGATAGTAAAGCTTTTTGAGTAACTCGTTTAGATAACGAAGTCAACACTTCGACGCTGAAAAGTATGCTAACAAATTTTACATCACGCCGAATTGTATTAAGACCCCAAAACATATGCTGCGATTGAAAGAAAAGTTTAAACGAACTAAAATACACAATGGTCATGTATGTAGATAATTGCTGGTAGAAATGGGAAAAGAAATTAAGTTCTTCAATTTTTGCAATTCAGTGAAACCCATATTAAGCGGAAGGAAATACTTTTTGTGCGACGCTCATTTCTTGTGAACTTTTTCATGCCTTGAAAAATTATATGTGGAAAACTGCACTTCGCGGACGCTACACTATGCAGTCAGTCAGATGGTCAGTCTGTTTCTTGTAGAATGCGATTAAAACCTCGATATATTAACTTTAAAAAAATCTATTAATGCCTAGAAAAGTAGTCGGCTGGACCATAGTGCGCTAGTTATAAAGTTTTTAAAAGTCAAAATCATTTATAAACGAATTCCCAAAAGTATATATAGTTAAAAAACATGAAAATCTCACTCGAAGTAGTATCGAAGTATGAATTAATCTTATTTTTATTACGAAGTCACAAAATACTCATCAATTTCATATGCCGCGAACACTCATGCTGACCGAACATTGGACTTAACTTTTATTATTAGCTACGATGGCAGACTGAACTGCTGTCTAGAATTTAGTTTAAATATATACAAGTGCCTAACATTATCAGTTATAGGAAAACTGTAAATAATGAGAACAGTTGTGATTTAAATAAAATACAAGTAAGAAAGCTTCAGTCGAGTGTGCTCGAGTGTGATATACTTGCTACCCATTTTGAATATAAACAACACAGTGCGGTATTAATTTTAACATATACCAAATTAATGTACCGCAACAATACTAAAAATATACCAAAGGATTTAGTTGGTATATTAATACTGTACTACACTCAAAAGGTATAATTTGCGCAAAATATACTAGATATAATATGCTAACATAATAATAAAAATATATAAATATATCTGTATATCTGTATATTTTTAGTATTTTTCGTCACAATAATTAGGTATAGAGATACTTTACTAGTGCTTATCAAGATCACTTTCAGAAATAGCTATTGCGTATGAAGTATGCTTACTTTATCAAAGATTTTTAATTCAATTTGTTTCTTTCCTGATATATTAATCTTTCAAAAAATGAACATGTAAATAAATGCTGTTATTATTGTTATTTATTCAATTTGAATTTATAAATTGTATTTCCATTGGAAATTTTTAGTAGGAAATGCCGGTGTTGTCACGGATCCAGTCCAAGTGGTAAGTGACACGGGCGAATCCAGCTGGACCACCAGATTGACAACCAGCAGCAGGCACAAAGTTGGTAACACCAACCAGTTTGTTGCCGTCGTGTGTGACCAATGGGCCACCAGAGTCACCCTGGCATGTGCCCTTGCCGTCGACAACGCGGATGCAGATAATCTTGTCCTGGATGAGTCCGGTTCCGTAGTAGTTGGCGCACTCACTGTTGCTGATGATCTGCAAGTCGGCGCACTGGAGCCAGTCGGGCAGAGGAGAGCCATCATAGGTGCCACCCCAGCCGCAGGCAACAGCCCACGCTCCGTTGTAGTCGTTGTAGCGATCGTTGTAGCTGGGCAGCTCAACCTTGTTGACCATGCTCCAGAAGTCGACATGGGGAATGCGGATCAAAGCAATATCGGCGGAGTTGTGGTTGATCATGTCGTTGCGGCTAACCCAGTGAGTGTACTGGGCGTTGGTGCGCCATGTGGCACCGAAGTAGACGGTGACAGACTCAGCACTACCCGAGCAGTGCTCAGCGGTGAGCACCCAGGTGTTGCCAATGATGGAACCACCGCACCACCAGCCACCACCGTTGCCGCTGAAGCCCAGACCAACAGTGTAGGGAGCCTTGCCCTCGTAGGCTGGATAGCCGTTGGTGATACGACCTTCGATTCCCTTCTTGGTTGTGGTCAGATCCTTGGGATGGACCATGCCCGTGGAGGGAGCTGCCGAAGCAGCGGCGACAGCCAAAGCCAAAATTGTTATAAACACCTTCATGTTACAGTTGCAACTTGTACAAACTTAGCAAAAAGCAAGAGCTTTTATACCCTTTCAACAAGTAGGCACCTTTATCAAATTATCTTTAAGTGAATGATTTATTTATGTTATCTTTACAAGCTCTAAGTTCGATTGTAAATTTTTCATTCTGAAGAACGTTCTCTTCCGTGGGCCAAAGACGTGGACGCTTGTTATAAAGCTTTTTAAAGTAAAAATCATTTATAAACAAATACCCATATACTATGAAACAACATAAAAATCTCACTCACTAAATCGTAAAATACTAACTATTCATGAATTTAAATATAGTAGTGTAACATATAGTAATGAAGGATGGCTTATGTAAATTGAATACAGTAATGAAGAATGAATTTATCTTATTTTTATTATAAAGGCACAAAATACTCATCAATTTCAAATGGTATTTAGAATTATTTCAGAATCCTATTCAGCTAACATCCGTGCTCACCGGACATTGGATTTAACTTTAATTATTTACAGCTACGACGACAGACTGAGCTGTTATCTACAATTTACTTTCGATGAGGGCAAGTGCCTAACATTATCAGTTATAGGAAAAACTGTAAATAATGATTAAAGTTGTGATTTTAAATAAAATGCAAGTAAGAATGAAGCGTCATTGGAGTGCGCTCGACTGTGAGATACCCGCTACCCATTTTGAATTAAAACAACAGTGCCGTATTGATTTTAAAATATACCAAATTAATGTACCACAAAAGTACTTAAAATATACCAAGGTCTATATTTGGAATACAATACTACATTCAATATATACCATAGAAGGCAAAATATACCAGATATAATACTATAATAATAATACAAGCAAGAAAAGCGAGTGTGCTCGACTGGGATATACCCGAACCCATTTTGAATAATAGAAAAACAGAGCGGCATTATTCGTAAATTATACCGAAAGTATACCACAAAAATACTAAAAATATATCGAATGGTATGTTTGGTATATTGATGTAGTACTGCATTTAAAATTTTTTTAAAATTTTATCATAAAAAGGGATTTCTTTATTAACTTCGACAATTTCGGTCTGAGCGCAACCAAATTTTTGGGAATTATAAATAGTGTAGGTATTATTGTATGTATTAAAATTCGAGACCTTGCTTCAAAATTACGTTTGTTATTCAAGTTTTGTCAATTAGCGGGGGCGGAAGTGGGCGTGACAAAAATTTTAAACAAACTTGATCTGCGTGCAAACATAACAAATGTTGTCGAAAATTATAGCTCTATCTCTTATATTCTCTGAATCTAGGTGACGGATAGACGGACAGACGGACTGACAGACAAACAGACAGACGGACAAACGGACATGGCTAGATCGCCTCGGCGGTTGACGCTGATCAAGAATATATTTATTTTATATGGTTAGAGATGCCTCCTTATGCCTGTATCCATTTGTATCCATTTCATGTCGGAAAAAAGTTATAATACCCTTCTACCCTATGGGTAGCGGGTATGAGTGTATAAATATACCAGTATATTAGTAGGATTTTTTACCATATTTATTTGTTATATTTTAATATTAATACTGTCATTTTTTATGGAAAATGGGTAGCAGGTATATCACAGTCGAGCACTCCCGACTGCAGCTTTCCTACTTTTATAATATTAAAAATCTTTAGTATTTATTATTTTTTAAAATTCTTTTTAATGATTGATAATTTTGCTTGTTTTTTGTTTTCTTTTTTTTTTTGTTACAGGTTCTGATTGAATTTCTTTAGTTACAAAACATCTAATAAGTAAAATAAGTGTAAAGTATGAACAATCATGAAAATTATTCAAAAATAATTTTTTAGGTGCAACAAGTAATCAAAATATACTACATCTATTGCCATAAAACCGTATCTCTTGATAATTAAGCAACACTCATTGCATTATATAGACCACATCTTTTTACAGTGGAGAAATTATAGTAGCAGCTATTGCAAAGTATGCTAATTTACTTTGCTAAAGATTTTTATACCCGCTACCCATAGGGTTGAAGGGTATTATAACTATGTAATAATGTATGTAACAGGTAGAAGGAGGCATCTCCTATAAAGTATATATATTCTTGATCAGCGTCAACAGCCGAGACGATATAGCCATGTCCGTCTGTCCGTCTGTCCGTCTGTGTGTCTGTCCGTCTGTCCGTATGAACACCTAGATATCAGAGACTATAAGAGATAGAGCTATAATTTTTTTTCGACAACATTTGTTATGTTTGCACGCAGATCAAGTTTGTTTCAAATTTTTGCCACGCCCACTTTCGCCCCCGCAAATCAAAAAAATCGAATAACAAGCGTAAATTTAAAGCTAGAGTTGCGAATTTTGGTATATACTATAATTACTATAGAAGTTATGATTTCTGATGATTTAGATTTCCTTTTGTATGGGCAAAAACGCCTACTTACTAGGGGTCTGAGTTGCTTTGGCCGACAATCTGGTACATTGTGCCGTCTATGGTATATTTTGAATGGTGTGCTGTATCGATATACCAAATATACCAATTGGTATATTTTTAGTATTTTTGAAGTATATTCGGTATATTTTGAAAATGATACCGCAATATTTTGCCTTTATTAAAAATGGGTAGCGGATATCTCACAGTCGAGCACACTCGACTGTAGCTTTCTTACTTGTTAATATTGTATCTCTTCATTTCCGCGTCTAATTGGAATATTCTATATTAATCTTTAAAGAATGAAATAGGTATAAAATTGCTGTTGTTTTGTTATTTATTCAATTTGAATTTATAAATTGTATTTCCATTGGAAATTTTTAGTAGGAAATGCCGGTGTTGTCACGGATCCAGTCCAAGTGGTAAGTGACACGGGCGAATCCAGCTGGACCACCAGATTGACAACCAGCAGCAGGCACAAAGTTGGTAACACCAACCAGTTTGTTGCCGTCGTGTGTGTGACCAATGGGCCACCAGAGTCACCCTGGCATGTGCCCTTGCCGTCGACAACGCGGATGCAGATAATCTTGTCCTGGATGAGTCCGGTTCCGTAGTAGTTGGCGCACTCACTGTTGCTGATGATCTGCAAGTCGGCGCACTGGAGCCAGTCGGGCAGAGGAGAGCCATCATAGGTGCCACCCCAGCCGCAGGCAACAGCCCACGCTCCGTTGTAGTCGTTGTAGCGATCGTTGTAGCTGGGCAGCTCAACCTTGTTGACCATGCTCCAGAAGTCGACATGGGGAATGCGGATCAAAAGCAATATCGGCGGAGTTGTGGTTGATCATGTCGTTGCGGCTAACCCAGTGAGTGTACTGGGCGTTGGTGCGCCATGTGGCACCGAAGTAGACGGTGACAGACTCAGCGCTACCCGAGCAGTGCTCAGCGGTGAGCACCCAGGTGTTGCCAATGATGGAACCACCGCACCACCAGCCACCACCGTTGCCGCTGAAGCCCAGACCAACAGTGTAGGGAGCCTTGCCCTCGTAGGCTGGATAGCCGTTGGGTGATACGACCTTCGATTCCCTTCTTGGTTGTGGTCAGATCCTTGGGATGGACCATGCCCGTGGAGGGAGCTGCCGAAGCAGCGGCGACAGCCAAAGCCAAAATTGTTATAAACACCTTCATGTTACAGTTGCAACTTGTACAAACTTAGCAAAAAGCAAGAGCTTTTATACCCTTTCAACAAGTAGGCACCTTAATCAAATTATCTTTAAGTGAATGATTTATTTATGTTATCTTTACAAGCTCAAAGTAATATTTCATTCTGAAGAAAAAAGATTAAACGCAATGGTAAACATACTTGCTGATTTTACTTTTTAACTTTATTACGAACTAGAAAATAATAAATTTACATATTGAAATTATATATTAAGTACAAGTAAAATCAGTTAAGTTGCCATGAATTCACTTTGAATGATAAAACATGTTGAATAATAACATAAGTGTTTCAAAATGTGACATTTTTGTTTTCTTTAAGCAGCATCTAAACATATATCTTATACACAACTTTAATTAAAGATAAATTAGAATTAGTTGCCTGCATTTTAAATCTGCATTATAAATTGCACTCTCCAATAATGGGATTGCATACCAACAAAAAAAAATAAAAACATTCAACATAAATAATTATTAAGTTTTGCATTTAACCTCAAAATGAATTGTTAAGTGTAAACCACTTTCTTTCTTATCTATTCAACGTGACCTAGCCCTCCAAGGTAAATTATTCAGTACCCTCCGAAAACAACCCAAGGGTATATCAACTTTTTGAAATGCTACAATTACAAGCCGGACATTTTATTTAAAGAGAAGTGAATCGATTCTTTACCCTATCCGTGCACTTTAAATACAATAACACTAAAATAAAAATGCAGCTTATTTTTTAGATCAATTCCTTAATTATCCTCAGTCAGATAATATCTAAATGCCTTTCTTAACTGGAGAAACTTCAGAAATAAGAATATCACTAAAATAAAAATGTAACTTATTTTTTTAGATAAATTCATTAATTGTCTCAGTCCAGATGATATCTAAATGCCTCTCTCAACTGAAGCTACATCAGAAATAAGAATAGATTCAGTAAATAAGATTGATTATAACTTTTTGCACTTATATTTATGATTTGTCACAGTTCAGTGTTATTTCCGAAATAACTTCCATTGAGAGAACATCTAATGCAAAGCAAGAAATCTTGCAATGCAAGGTTAACTTTTCTCTTTTTAATTTATTTTTCTAAATTATTATGGTGAAAATATTCAATATTCTATTTAAAAAATATACATATAGTTTATTGAAACAAATATGCAAAGCGATATATACAAAATATTAAATACAATAAAAACACAAAAAAAAGTGAGCCTTTTTTTTTTGTCAGTTCTTGGTCTTCTTGTCTTGGAGTTCCTGAATCTCGTAGCTTGTTTAATTATAGAAAATTATAGATACGAACAGCATTTAATCAAAATTATTTTTATTTGTAAATACAGGATCAATTAGTAGTACAGGATCAATTAGTCAGTTCTTGGTCTTCTTGTCTTGGAGTTCCTGAATCTCGTAGCTTGTTTAATTATAGAAAATTATAGATACGAACAGCATTTAATCAAAATCATTTTTATTTGTAAATACAGGATCAATTAGTAGTAGGCAACACCAGTAAGATCGCGAATCTAGTCGAGGTGGTAGGTGATACGCTGGAAGCCAGATGGATGTCCAGACTGGCAGCCGGCAGAGGAGACCCAGTTAGTAACACCGATCAATTTCTTGCCCTCGTGAGCCACCAAGAGCCTTCGGGTGTTCTCACACACAGAAATTGGCTGCACACAGTGTTAGATCCATAAGTTTGCTCACACTCGCTGTTGGGCAAAACCTGCACGTCGAGGCGCTGCATCCAGTCAGGCAATCCACTGGTGTCATTTGTATTTCCCCAGCCACAGTGGAGTATCATGCGTTTTACGTCAAACGATCAACAAGAAAGTGCTCGTAGTTCTTGTTCTGGCTATCGCCTCCGTCTCCGCTGGCGTTATGCCACAGGGTGCCCCAGTGCATCCTCGTGACTTGCCCGCTGTCGCCCAGATTGAGGGTCGCATCACCAACGGATTGACTGCCTCCGAGGGTCAGTTCCCCTACCAGGTGGCACTTAGCTTCAGCAGCTCCGGTGGTAGCTGGTTCTGCGGTGGTTTCATCTTTGGCAACTCCTGGGTGCTGACTGCTGCCCTCTGTAACTCAGGGTAAGAATTCCTCGCTTTATTGTGTCTCACATCAAATCATTTAAGAAATAAAAGATGAATGATATCGTCTTTGACGTAAATTAACTGCTTCACCCAAGAAAACCTCCTCATAATCTCTCTCACGGTTTGGAGTTCAACTTACATAGGTAAAAAAGCTTTTATACTAACTTGTTTAGATAACGAAAGTCAATACTTCGACGCTGAAAAGTATACTAGCAAATTTTGCATCTCGCCGAATAAAGAAAAAAGTTAAAACTATCTAAACTACACAATGGTCATGTATGCATATAATTGCTAGTAGAAATGGGAAAAGAAATCATGTTCTTCAATTTTTTCAAATCAATGAAACCTGTATTAAACATAAGAGAATACTTTTTGCATTGAAAAATATGTTATATGTGGAAAGCAGCGAACACCATTGCAGATGAATGATTGCAGTTGTAATTGTAAGATACGCCATTTTGAATAAAAACAAATCAGTGCGGTATTAACTTTAAAATATGTCAAATATACTAAATTAAATATACTAAAATTTAACATAGAGGGCAAATTATACGCTTATATTACTTTATTTAATATCGTATCTCTTTATATTCGCGTCTAATTTGGAATATGC
The DNA here is from genome assembly GCF_009650485.2 of Drosophila albomicans. Lineage (NCBI taxonomy): Eukaryota > Metazoa > Arthropoda > Insecta > Diptera > Drosophilidae > Drosophila > Drosophila albomicans. Next base: position 41,450,423 of record NC_047629.2, on the reverse strand, counting down.
TATATTAATCTTTAAAAAATGAAACACGTAAAACACTGTTTTTTTTTTTTTGGTTATTTATTCAATTTGAATTTCCGATGGAAATTTCTAGTAGGAAATGCCGGTGTTGTCACGGATCCAGTCCAAGTGGTAAGTGACACGGGCGAATCCAGCTGGACCACCAGATTGGCAACCAGCAGCAGGCACAAAGTTGGTAACACCAACCAGTTTGTTGCCGTCGTGTGTGACCAATGGGCCACCAGAGTCACCACTGCAAGTGCCCTTGCCGTCAACAACGCGAATGCAGATAATCTTGTCCTGAATGAGTCCGGTTCCGTAGTAGTTGGCGCACTCACTGTTGCTGATGATCTGCAAGTCAGCGCACTGCATCCAGTCGGGTTGGGAACCGCCATCAGAGGTAAGACCCCAGCCGCAGGCAACAGCCCACCAATTGGTGTAGTCGTTGTAGCGATCGTTGTAGCTGGGCAGCTCAACCTTGTTGACCATGCTCCAGAAGTCGACATGGGGAATGCGGATCAAAGCAATATCGGCGGAGTTGTGGTTGATCATGTCGTTGCGGCTAACCCAGTGAGTGTACTGGGCGTTGGTGCGCCATGTGGCACCGAAGTAGACGGTGACAGACTCAGCGCTACCCGAGCAGTGCTCAGCGGTGAGCACCCAGGTGTTGCCAATAATGGAACCACCGCACCACCAGCCACCACCGTTGCCGCTGAAGCCCAGACCAACAGTGTAGGGAGCTTTGCCCTCGTAGGCTGGATAGCCGTTGGTGATACGACCTTCGATTCCCTTCTTGGTTGTGGTCAGATCCTTGGGATGGACCATGCCCGTGGAGGGAGCTGCCGAAGCAGCGGCGACAGCCAAAGCCAAAATTGTTATAAACACCTTCATGTTACAGTTGCAACTTGCACAAACTTAGCAAAACGAAAAAGCTTTTATACCCTTTCATCAAGTAGGCAACTTAATCAAATTATCTTTAAATATAAATGATTTATTTATTTTATTTTTGGACGCTTTAAGTTCGATTATAAATATTTCTTTCTGATGAACGTTTTCTTCTAAAGATTAAACGCAATGGTAAATGCATTTACTTTGAATGATTAAACATATTGAAGAAATTTAATAAATATGTAGTGTTTCAAAATTCTTCATTCCTTAATTAAAAATAAATTAGAATTAGTTGTCTCCATTTACAACCTGCGTCACTCTTAAAAGATAGCATTGCTTGCAAAAAAAAAATCAATTCACCATAAATAATTATTTGTATCAATAAAAAAATAAAGATAAGAAATCGCCAAGGGCCTCTTAAGTTTTGCATTTAACCTCAAAACGAATTGTTAAGTGCAAACTTTCTTGCTTATCTATTCAACGTGACCTAGCTCTCCAAAGTAAATTACTCAGTAACCCCCATGTAGCAAAGGGTATATCAACTTTTTTAAATAGCCCTTTGAAATGTAATAATTACAAACAAGGCATTTTATTTAAAGAGAAGTGAATCGATTCATCCATGGACTTTAAATAGAATAACACTAAAATAAAAATCTAACTTATTTTTTTAGATAAATTCATTAATTATCCTCATTCCAGATGATATCTAAATGCCTCTCTCAACTGGAGCTACATCAGAAATAAGAATAGATTCAGTAAATAAGATTGATTATAACTTTTTGCACTTATATTTATAATTTGTCACAGTTAAGTGTATATTTCAGAAATCCGTTAATAACTCCCATTGAGAGAACACCCAATGCAAAGCAAGAAATCTTGCAATGCAAGTTTAAATTTTTTCTTTTTAATTTATTTTTCTAAATTATTATGGTGAAAATATTAAATATTCTATTTAAAACATATACATATAGTTCATTGAAACAAATATGCAAAGCGATATATATAATAAATACAATAAAAACATATAAAAAACTGAGGCGGTTCTTTTAGGTCAGTTTTTGGTCTTATTGTCTTCGGGAGTTTCTGAATCTCGTAGCTTATTTGATTATAGAAAATTATAGATACGAACAGCATTTAATCAAAATCATTTTTATTTTTAGATACAGGATCAATTCAATAGATCTTAGTAGTAGGCAACGCCAGTAAGATCGCGAATCCAGTCGAGATGGTAGGTGATACGTTGGAAGCCAGAAGGATGTCCAGACTGGCAGCCGGCAGAGGAGACCCAGTTAGTAACACCGATCAATTTCTTGCCCTCGTGAGCCACCAAGGGGCCACCAGAGTCGCCGCTGCAGGTCGATTTGCCTTCAGGTGTTCTCACACACAAAATGTTGCTGCGCACAGTGTTAGATCCATAAGTTTGCTCACACTCGCTGTTGGGCATAACCTGCAAGTCGACGCACTGCATCCAGTCGGGCAATCCACTGGTGTCATAGGTCTTTCCCCAGCCACAGGCGAATGCCCACCAACCGTTGTAGTCATTGTAGCGCTCATTGAAGCTCGGCAGCTCAATCTTGTTGACCATGTGCCAGAAATCGACATGGGGAATGCGGATCAACGCAATGTCATCGTAGTCGTGATTGATGATGTCGTTGCGACCAACCCAATGAGTGAACTGAGCTTCTGTGCGCCACGTGGCACCGAAATGCACATTCACATTATCCACGTTCCTGGTACAATGCTCCGCAGTGATGACCCAGGTGTGGGCGATGATTGAACCACCGCACCATGAGTAGGCACCGTTCGTCACCAAACTCAGACCAACCGTATATGGGGCCATCCCTTCATAGGTTGGATATCCATTGGTAATGCGTCCTTCCACCTTGCTGACCTTTGCCAGATCCTTGGGATGAGCGATTGCCGCTTGAGGAGCCGCGGTAGCGACACCAATGGCTAAAGCCAAGACAGCTATGAACAGTTTCATGTTTCTAGCACAACTTAGTTTTGGTATTATTTTCAGCGCGCTTTTATACTATCCCATTATCGGGGATTCATTATCGAAGAAGAAGCATATTGTAAATATTCTCCGACAACTTATTATAACATATTTAACAAAATTAGTAACGATAATCAATCGACAACTTCGTGTGTGGTATAGTCTACGCAATTTACTCTACAAAATGTCTTAATGTGGTTTAATAAGTCTCAATATTCCTATGTCAGAAATATTTTTAAGTTTTATTGAAAAACAATATATTCAACTTCTGTAGGTTCATTTCTTTAAATGCATTTCTAGATTAAAATATGATCAAATAATTTCTTCCTTGAGAAAAGAAACTTAAAGTAATAGGCGACACTATTTATTCAATCAAATATAATAATATTATAATATTTTAAAAGGTTATAGTGTTCTCTTGCAATATTAGTATCCGATCAACAAAAACAGTCTTCCTATAGGGTATGTTAAAGCCACTGCTGAGCAGCGTTCCATTTGAATTGCAGAAGTAAACAAATTGTAAATCAAATTTTATAGATAATCAAATTCCTATCAGCACGTACATACATACGAAATGCGAAAATAATTTTTAATGGCCTAAATCACAATAATCTATGAAAGTTTTATTGAAGTCAACCAATATTTATTCGCTTTCCAAGCTATCTGATAAGGCTTATGTTCCTGCAATAAGAAAAAGTATAAAAACTATGTCAACGACCCAGAAAAGCACAATTTGTCTACAACATGAAGGTGTTTATTACTCTATTGGCTTTGGCTGTTGCCTCTGCCTCAGCTTATGAGGAGGTGATCCACAACAAGGACATCACCAGGGTGAACAAGATCGAGGGTCGCATTACCAACGGCTACCCAGCCTACGAGGGCAAGGCTCCCTACACCGTCGGACTCGGCTTCAGCGGTGGCTGGTGGTGCGGTGGTTCCATCATCTCCAACACCTGGGTCCTTACTGCTGAGCACTGCACTGGCAGCGCCGAGGCCGTCACCGTCTACTTCGGTGCCACATGGCGCACCAATGCCCAGTACACTCACTATGTTAGCCGCAACGACATGATCAACCACGGATCAAAGGATATTTCTTTGATCCGCATCCCTCATGTGGACTTCTGGAGCATGGTCAACAAGGTTGAGCTGCCCAGCTACAACGATCGCTACAACGACTACAACAATTGGTGGGCTGTTGCTTGCGGCTGGGGTGGCACCTATGATGGCTCTCCTCTGCCCGACTGGCTCCAGTGCGTCGACTTGCAGGTTATTTCCAACAGCGAGTGCGCTCAGACCTACGGCACCGGCACTGTTACCGACAGCATCATCTGTGTGAGGACTCCCGACGGCAAGTCAACCTGCGGTGGTGACTCTGGTGGTCCTCTGGTTTCCCACGACGGCAACAAGCTTATCGGTGTTACCAACTGGGTGTCTGCTGCTGGCTGCCAATCTGGCCATCCTTCGGGCTTCCAGCGTGTCACCTACCACTTGGACTGGATCCGTGAGCACACTGGCATTTCTTACTAAGAAGCTATGATAACTCGAAAAATATTAATAAAGCAAATAAAATGAAAATAAATGTTTAAATTTCGATCATTATAAACTATTCAGGGATTCATATTTTGTTAGCAAAACCAAATCCAAAGTGAGAAATAATAATAATATTAAAACTATTAAAGACTTTTTATACTCGCTTCTTATATGGTAGAAGGGTATTATACGTTTGCGACTTCAGGAAAAGTATGTAACAGGCTGATTTATATATAATATATTCATCATCAGCGTCAACATCCGAGACGATATAGAAATGTCCGACTGTCCGTCTGTCCCTAAGATCACCTAGATCTCAAAGACTTTAAGAGATACCGCTATATTGTTATGTTTGCACGCTGATCAAGTTTGTTTGCAATTTTTGGAATACCCCAATTCCGCCTAGGCAAATCGACAAAATCGAAAAACAAACGTAATTTTGAAAATAGAGTTGATCTTGGTACATACAATAATAACTATAGTCTATATGAAAATTTCTGAAAATTTCATTGCGATCAGATAAAAAATGTTAGAAAAAATACTTTTGTATGGATGAAAACTACGGGTGTTAGTATCTTTAGCTGACAATCTGGTATTTTGTGCACTCCATGGTATATTTTGAATGAATTACTGTATCAATATGACAAATATAACATTTGGTATATTTGAGTCTTTCATGGTATATTAATTTGGTATATTTTTATATTAATAAATAGTGGGTTATTTGCTTCAATTCAAAATGGATAGCGCGGTTCTCATAGTCGAGGTTACTTGACTGTGGCTTTCATAGTTGTTTTTGTGTTAGCACACTCTTTCTTTTTTAATTCAAAAAAATTGATGGTAATTTGCATTTTTTTATAAGTTAGTTTTTCTGAAATGTGCACAGTGGTCTATCGTAATAAGAGTAATCAATTAACAATAATTGTATTATTTTAGGGTATGTGCAAGCCATTGCGGAAAAGCCATCGATTTGAACTGCAAACATAAACATATTGTAAATAAAATAATGTAGATAAATAAATTCTATAAGTACGAGTATAAGAAAAAGTAAGATTATTTCTACTGGCCTAAATCACAAAAATCTTGAATGTTTTATTGAAGTCGTAGAATATTTATGTGCTTTCCAAATTTCGCGATAAGGCGAAAGTATCTGCAACTTCTTGCAACCAGAAATAGTATAAAAACTTGGCTAACGGCTCAGAAATGCACAAGTTGTCTACAACATGAAGGTGTTCATTACTCTACTGGCTTTGGCTGTTGCCTCTGCCTCGGCTTACGAGGAGGTGATCCACAACAAGGATATCACCAAGGTGAACAAGATCGAGGGTCGCATTACCAACGGCTACCCAGCCTACGAGGGCAAGGCTCCCTACACCGTCGGACTCGGCTTCAGCGGTGGCTGGTGGTGCGGTGGTTCCATCATCTCCAACACCTGGGTCCTTACTGCTGAGCACTGCACTGGCAGCGCCGAGTCCGTCACCGTCTACTTCGGTGCCACATGGCGCACCAATGCCCAGTACACTCACTATGTTAGCCGCAACGACATGATCAACCACGGATCAAAGGATATTTCTTTGATCCGCATCCCTCATGTGGACTTCTGGAGCATGGTCAACAAGGTTGAGCTGCCCAGCTACAACGATCGCTACAACGACTACAACAATTGGTGGGCTGTTGCTTGCGGCTGGGGTGGCACCTATGATGGCTCTCCTCTGCCCGACTGGCTCCAGTGCGTCGACTTGCAGGTTATTTCCAACAGCGAGTGCGCTCAGACCTACGGCACCGGCACTGTTACCGACAGCATCATCTGTGTGAGGACTCCCGACGGCAAGTCCACCTGCGGTGGTGACTCTGGTGGTCCTCTGGTTACACACGACGGCAGCAAGCTTATTGGTGTTACCAACTGGGTGTCTGCTGCTGGCTGCCAATCTGGCCATCCTTCTGGCTTCCAGCGTGTCACCTACCACTTGGACTGGATCCGTGAGCACACTGGCATTTCTTACTAAAAAGCTATAACAACTTACGAGAAATTAAAAAAAATTTGATTTGAAAAGCAAAATTAATTTTATTTGTTTAGTTCACAAGATTTATTCACCTACGATTGCAATGATGTTGCCGAGCCGTAGGAAAATGTCCTAGCTTTGAGTGCCTTGATGTCCTTCAATGAAAAGCTATCGGCTACCGGCAATTCGACCAACAATTAGCCAAAAGTATTTTCCTACTTTTACCATTCTTTCTAGTTATATTAAAATACACAATTAAAAATACCATAAGCTATACGTTGCACCGGATTTTAACACTATAAAATTCTAACTAAATTTTTAGGAATAATTTAGACTACTAGACCAAAATTCTCGCAAGCTTGAAAGTTACTATTATTATCCGATTTGTTCGATATCAAAAAGATGGTGAGGAACCTGGTTAAAAGTAGTAGCTTCTATATTTCTAAGATTATAGATTTATCGAATCTCAGATATCCGAATATTATGTGGATAATGCTATTTCATAATCTTTATATGCAGATAAACAGAGGCTATTTCATCTTCATTGTTGACTCTGTTGAGGAATATACTACTACTACTACTACTATATGTTATATGGCACCCTTTGTTGCAATCAGATAAAAATCGAACATGTAACTTAAGCAATAATTTTGTGTATGTACGACGCCGGCTACTGCTGGCAAGACTTAATTACCTTGGTTGACAATCTGGTTTATTTGGTACTCTTTGGTATATCCTAAGGGTAATAGTATTTATGTATATAACAGAGGTATTTTTGCGCTATACTACTTTGGTATATTTTAACAATAGAACACAACTGGTTTATTTTTATTGGAAATGGGTAGCACATCCATCACAATCGAAAACACATGATAGACATTTATTTTTAATTGTCTAAAAAATTGTATAAACATAAACAATGCAATAAAACAAGTAAGACAGCTACAGTTGAGCTTGAGATACCAGCTTTCCCCATTTTAAATGAAAGCAAAACAATGCGATATTAAATTTAAAATATTCGAAATTACTGGACCGCAAAAATACTAAAAATTTACTTAGGGCTGTATTTGTTGTATTGAAGTAGTACCACATAATTATTCGATTTTATCAATATGAGGCGGCGGAAGTGGGCATGGCGAACATTTGAAACAAACTTGAAATGCGTGCAAACATGCTGTCGAACAAAAATTAAATTTCTATCTCTTATAGTTTCTGAGATCGAGGTTTTCATGCGAACGGACCTATAGCCGGACGGACGGACATCGCATTATCGGCTGTTGACGCTGATAATATATATAATACATATATATATACTTTTTAGGGTGAGAGATACCTTCCTTTGCCTGTTACAATCATTTTATGGAGGCACAAAGTTACCATACCGTATTGGTAATGGGTATAAATAGTATCCTACAATTGCCTAACTGGTTATTTAGATAGACTTAGTACTGAAAACTGCTCTTCATTTTTTAAACTCATACTTTTTGATTGATTATTAATTTTTGTAAAATTTATAATTTTTGAAGGTTTATAGTGATCCATTAAAATAAAAGCTACCAATAAGTAAAGTGTTCCGTTTTTAGTGTTTTGAGGCTATTGCAGAGCAGCATTCGATTTGGAATGCAAAACAAAACGTACTGTAAATCAAATTTCGAAGATAAAAACAATTTCTATCGGCACGTATATATGAAAGAGTAAAATAGTTTCTAGCGACCTAAATCACATTAATCAGATAGTTTTATTGAACCAATAAAATATTTATGTTCCTTCCAAATTACGCGATAAGACTTAAGTATTTGCAACTTCTTGCAACCAGAAACAGTATAAAAACTTGGCCAACGGCTCAGAAATGCACAATTTGTCTACAACATGAAGGTGTTCATTACTCTATTGGCTTTGGCTGTTGCCTCTGCCTCGGCTTACGAGGAGGTGATCCACAACAAGGACATCACCAGGGTGAACAAGATCGAGGGTCGCATTACCAACGGCTACCCAGCCTACGAGGGCAAGGCTCCCTACACTGTCGGTCTGGGCTTCAGCGGTGGCTGGTGGTGCGGTGGTTCCATCATCTCCAACACCTGGGTCCTTACTGCTGAGCACTGCACTGGCAGCGCCGAGGCCGTCACCGTCTACTTCGGTGCCACATGGCGCACCAACGCCCAGTACACTCACTGGGTTAGCCGCAACGACATGATCAACCATGGATCAAAGGATATTTCTCTGATCCGCATCCCTCATGTGGACTTCTGGAGCATGGTCAACAAGGTTGAGCTGCCCAGCTACAACGATCGCTACAACGACTACAACAATTGGTGGGCTGTTGCTTGCGGCTGGGGTGGCACCTATGATGGCTCTCCTCTGCCCGACTGGCTCCAGTGCGTCGACTTGCAGGTTATTTCCAACAGCGAGTGCGCTCAGACCTACGGCACTGGCACTGTTACCGACAGCATCATCTGTGTGAGGACTCCCGACGGCAAGTCAACCTGCGGTGGTGACTCTGGTGGTCCTCTGGTTTCCCACGACGGCAACAAGCTTATTGGTGTTACCAACTGGGTGTCTGCTGCTGGCTGCCAATCTGGCCATCCTTCGGGCTTCCAGCGTGTCACCTACCACTTGGACTGGATCCGTGAGCACACTGGCATTTCTTACTAAAAAGCTATAACAACTTACGAGAAATTAAAAAAGCATATGAATTGAAAAACAAAATGCATTTTATTTGGTCAGTTAATTTCTCTAAGGGTTGTGTAAATACCCAACCGAGCTTTTCGATGACGTTCCAGCTTCAGGATGAGCGGGACTCTTTTTAACACAAATTTTGATCTTCAACATCAAAACTTTGGTGTGTGAATTATATCTTATCTCGAAGATTTTAGAGTTGCTGTAGATCTTAGTAAGATGATAAATAAGATTGTAATTGATTGAAGCAAAACTTGACAGAATTAGGGCCAGTTTATTAATGTCCCCATAAGCCTACAAATGAAATTACATACAAGTTTTTCCAATTTCCGATATAACCACAGATACTGCATGCCACTAGACTATGTTTCTAGAAATTTCAATAAAAAATATTTTATTAGTGCAGGAAATGCAACGAGCCCGGAGTTAAGGAAACACTCGAGCATCTTCTCTGTAGATGCCCAGCGTTATCCCGACTCCGGTTGAAATACCTTAATTCGCCGTGCCACAACGATCTTCGGGACGTTTCACGGCTACCTCCTAGGATGCTACTGGCTTTTGCTAAGAAGGCGTCTTCTGAGACGTAGATAAGCTACCGGTACAGCTACGGACCTCTACTGGTCTATGCTTTGCCCCGTACAGGGGCAGCCGGTCCCACCTAACCTAACCTATTCCGCTAAAATCCATAAGAGCTAGTCTGTTTTTTTCAAATCTATTTGCAATTAGAAACTAATACACATACATACATAAATATGTGAACTTTTTATACCCTTTATATACTTTTTATGCCCTTAATGGCATTCGACAATTTTACGAAAGGTTGACGACCTTGGTGGAGTCAGAGTGAAGTCATGAGCAGCACTCATGGGAAGTTTCATATAATATTGCTTTATTATTTAATGTGTTTATATAGTTTTAACAATTAACATAAGATCAATGAACTTTTTTTAATTTGGCCGTAATGTTTGTTCCTGTGTATTTAGGAAATTTTTCTCTTTAATAAAGTAATTAATTGTTGCCACATATCGCAAAATGTGTTTTCGAAGAAAAGAATGCCACCTTTTTGAATTTTGTTTGCCATTCACAATGCAAATCGATATTTTTTCGTTTGGGTACATTAGATAAAAGTTATTATCGATAGTCATCGATATTTAAGGCAGAGGGTTGCCACATTTTTCATTAAAAAAATCCATGGGTATAAAGCCCGCACTGTTCCGATTTAAAGGAAATTTTTGTAGAGCTCTGAGGCAAGATTCAGATATGGACGATATACAAATCCTTTTAAATGTATAATTTAATGGATCGTAAACTTCAGATTTTGCATATTCATTTAGCATTTACAGAAAATGTTGCCTATAAAAAAATCAAGAAGTTGGACTTTACAATTTTGTTCATCTTTCTTTGAATATATGAGTAAGTCCCAATTTCATTAATATTTTCATTTATATTTCCTTTTAATTTGTTGAGATAAAGAAATTATTTAAAAATCGATATTTAAATGATTTCAGGATTGTCAATTTCATTTTGCATTTATATATGAATCTTTATTTTTGTCAATAAAATTAAATAAATAAATGAGGAAAACAAAAAATCCAGCATGATCCCGAACACATTAATTTCCCAAATCGTAATAAACATATAATTTTGAATCAACTAAGTTTTTATTGAAGCTAAAGCTTATTAGTAAGAAATGCCAGTGTGGTCACGGATCCAGTCCAAGTGGTAGGTGACACGTTGGAAACCAGCTGGGGCTCCAGATGTGCAGGAGGAAGTACCGAAGTTGGTAACACCAATCAATTTGTTGCCATCGTGGGAAACGAGAGGACCGCCAGAGTCACCGTTGCAAGTGGACTTGCCATCGGGAGTCCTCACACAGATGATGTTATCCCTAACGGTGCCAGTGCCGTAGGTCTGAGCGCACTCGTTGTTGGAAATAACCTGCAAATCGACGCACTGGAGCCAGTCGGGCAGAGGAGAACCATCATAGGTGCCACCCCAGCCGCAGGCAACAGCCCACCATCCGTTGTAGTCGTTGTAGCGATCGTTGTAGCTGGGCAGCTCAACCTTGTTGACCATGTGCCAGAAATCGACATGGGGAATGCGGATCAAAGCGATATCGGCGGATCCATGGTTGATGATGTCATTGCGGCTAACCCAGTGAGTGTACTGGGCGTTGGTGCGCCATGTGGCACCGAAGTAAACGGTGACGGACTCGGCGCTGCCAGTGCAGTGCTCAGCAGTAAGGACCCAGGTGTTGGAGATGATGGAACCACCGCACCACCAGCCACCGCTGAAGCCCAGACCAACAGTGTAGGGAGCCTTGCCCTCGTAGGCTGGGTATCCGTTTGTAATGCGGCCGGAAATATCCTTCAGGTTAACGGCTTTCTCCACAGCGGAGGGCACCGCGGCGCCAGATGCGGAGGCAATGGCCAAAGCCAAGATAGTTATGAACACCTTCATGCTGGATGTACAACTTGTTGGTTGAGGGGAATAAGTTTGCGCTTTTATACCAAATGCAAAACATTGTTAACCTTATCTTCAAGTAAATGAGCAATGACCTAATAAATTATTTACCATAACCAAGTGGTTTATTGAATGCGATAAAATAGGATTTATAATCGCAAAGTTCAATTTAATAAAACAAAGAATTGACAAGTGGAAGATAGACAATTAAGAGTGCTGTAAACACTATAATCTATATTGGGTATAGTTATGTGTTGACAATTTTCAAATAAGACAAAGTCCACTCCTCGTTTCAATTGATTTTATCAGGTTAATTCAATGCCATTAATAGTAAACTGTGTCAGTGCATTTTTATTGACCAAGCCAAAGTATTTGTAAAACCTTCCTAAGACTGCAGTGTAAAGACAACATTAAATTCAAGTGACGAATAAATAATAACATTTTAACTATCTTTAATCACATTTTAAATTACAATAACGCTACAATCAACAATAGTCTGCGGGAAATCCGGCTCGAATCCTACAAGGTCCTCTGTAATTGCAAAGTGTACTTTTCAAACATAATTTTACTTATAGTATTCTATTGGTCAATATTGACTAGGGTAGATCGCAGACCCGGGGCTCAACTCCATCCGTAGGTGCTCTCAGGAATTCTTTTGAAATTGCCATTACATATAAGAAATATTTTTATATTTTGTTTCACTTTTCAAAATTTAATATTAATTCAATTTATATTTGTTTCTCGAAACACTGAAAAAACCTTACAGATTTGTTAATAAAAATCGCGAGAGGATGTATCCTCTGTGGAAGGCTGAAAATTTTACACAAGAATAAAAGATCACTGAAGACAAATAACAAAACATTAGTATTTGTTTTACTTTTATTTTTTATTTGGAAAACATTTTTTATAATTATATTAATATTAATAATGGAATAAACTAACAACAAGCACACCAAAAAGTAAGAGCTAGACGTTGCAGGTTATCAAATTGCAACGTTTAAGCAACCTAAATGCTGTATAACAGTTAGACACATAACTCTAGCCAATAGAAAAAGCAAATCAATTTTTTGTAAATGTACTATATTTTTATTGAAGCTAAAGCTTATTAGTAAGAAATGCCAGTGTGGTCACGGATCCAGTCCAAGTGATAGGTGACACGTTGGAAACCAGCTGGGGCTCCAGATGTGCAGGAGGAAGTACCGAAGTTGGTAACACCAATCAATTTGTTGCCATCGTGGGAAACGAGAGGACCGCCAGAGTCGCCGTTGCAAGTGGACTTGCCATCGGGAGTCCTCACACAGATGATGTTATCCCTAACGGTGCCAGTGCCGTAGGTCTGAGCGCACTCGTTGTTGGAAATAACCTGCAGGTCGACGCACTGGAGCCAGTCGGGCAGAGGAGAACCATCATAGGTGCCACCCCAGCCGCAGGCAACAGCCCACCATCCGTTGTAGTCGTTGTAGCGATCGTTGTAGCTGGGCAACTCAACCTTGTTGACCATGTGCCAGAAATCGACATGGGGAATGCGGATCAAAGCGATATCGGCGGATCCATGGTTGATGATGTCATTGCGGCTAACCCAGTGAGTGTACTGGGCGTTGGTGCGCCATGTGGCACCGAAGTAGACGGTGACCGACTCAGCGCTGCTGGTGCAGTGCTCAGCAGTAAGGACCCAGGTGTTGGAGATGATGGAACCACCGCACCACCAACCACCGCTGAAGCCCAGACCGACAGTGTAGGGAGCCTTGCCCTCGTAGGCTGGGTATCCGTTGGTAATGCGGCCGGAAATATCCTTCAGGTTAACGGCTTTCTCCACAGCGGAGGGCACCGCGGCGCCAGATGCGGAGGCAATGGCCAAAGCCAAGATAGTTATGAACACCTTCATGCTGGATGTACAACTTGTTGGTTGAGGGGAATTAGTTTGCGCTTTTATACCAAGTGTGAGACATTGTAAACATTATCTTGAAGTAAACGAGTCGCCTAACAATAAATAATGCGCCGTATAGAATTGGATTTATCAATTTGATAATAGAAAGTATATGACCGTAATAGTTCATTTTAATAAAATAATGATTTGACTACTTAAATGCTAGTCAATTTAATAACTGAAGATACTATATGAGAATGAGTAAACAGCAATTCCCAGAAAATTCAATATATACATATTCATATATGTACCTTGACACCCCATCTTAATGCTTATAACTGAAAATATATTTACTTAAAAACATCCCTCTGCTTCAGCTTTTTTTTCTTTACTACTGCCATCTTCCCAAAGCTGTCAGTTCATTTGCAGATTAATAGTAAAAAGATCAGCCCTTGCGAAGACTTATTTCGTAAACTAAGTCTCCTTTACTTATAAGACACAAATAAATATACAAGTATCATATATATTGTTTTTTCCTGTATAAATCCTATTTCTTCTTTATTGTAATTATAATCAATAATATTATAATTATTTAAATGAAAAAGGTAATTGGACATATCGTAATAACATCTCTCTCGAGATACTTATTTGATATGTTGATATGTTTTTGTAGAAAACTCAAGAAATAGCTTAATAGTAAGCAACACCAGAGTTGTCGCGGATCCAGTCGAGTTGGTTGGTGACACGGGTGAATCCAGATGGAAGACCAGCAGTGCAGCCAGCACCAGATACCCAGGAGGTAACACCAACAAGTTTGCCGCCGTCGTGGAGCACCAATGGGCCACCAGAGTCGCCAGAGCAGGTGGACTTGCCGCCGGGAGTGGAAACGCAGAGAATGCCATCGGGTTGGTTGCCATAGGTCTGAGAGCATTGGCTGTTGCTAATGATCTGCAAGTCGACGCACTGCATCCAGTCGGGTTGGGAACCGCCGTCGGAGGTGATGCCCCAGCCGCAGGCAACAGCCCACCAGCCATCGTACATGTTGTAGCGATCGTTGTAGCTGGCAGCTCAACCTTGTTGACCATGCTCCAGAAGTCGACATGGGGAGTGCGGATCAAAGCGATATCGTTGCCATTGTTGTTGGGCCAGTTGTGGTTCTGGATGAAGTTGCCGCTGCCAACCGAGTGGGTGAACTGGGCGTTGGTACGCCAGGTGGCACCGTAGTAGATGGTCACAGAGCTGGCACCGTTGGTGCAGTGAGCAGCAGTCAGCACCCAGTCGTGAGCAATGATGGAACCACCGCACCACCAACCGTTGAAGCTCAGGCCAACAGTGTAGGGAGCCTTGCCCTCGTAGGCTGGGTAGCCGTTGGTAATGCGTCCCTCGAGCTTCAGGGATTGTGGCAGATCCTTGGGATGCACCTGCTCAATGGTTTCGGCAGCAACTGCTGCGATAGCCAAGGCCAATACAATGAAAGTCTTCATGTTGAAGTTGAAGCAAAAACTTATAACCATAAATCAAAATCACTACTCTTTTATACTTTTTCTCAATGTCAAAAGTATATGTGGGCATATGCTTAAAGGTAATCGTAGCCGAGATAAACCAATTAGTAATCAAAAAGGGAAGAGATATAAAAAAGCATAGCGTCTATGCTTACACAAACGTTAGTGTTCATAGTCACACCCATAGAAGCTGATCAATCAATAAAAGGGTACTCAAACACGTAATGAAAGTGGTCTATGAACGATCATTGATAATAGAATAAATAATTGAAAACCAAATTGTATTTCAGAAGTGTGTAGTAGACACTTTAGTTTGTAGTATGTCTGGAAAAGTTTAATTAGAAACAATATAATTAGACAATGTAATCCCTTTCGCTATACAATGTATTTAGATTATATTTTAATCAAATACTCAATAACCTCCCAATAATCAGAAAGAAGATTGAACCAATCCCTATTATTAGAAACACCCTAAACATAGCATGATTGGCATATTTTTTGTGGTTGCACACTAAGTTGCTTGACTTTATCAAAATTTATAATTTCCTTTGGCAATGCTTCTCTTTCATATTTACAATATGCGAGAGATAAGCATTTTTTTTCGATACATTCAAATGAAGTTGAACATATCGATAACGATAATAATATCGAGAAGTCTGTACATCGACCGTCTTCTGCTCATATTCGTACTCAGTACTCATGTGTTATCATTCAAAGTAGCGTGTGGCACTTTGTTTGATGACTTGGTTAAATACTTTAATTTATTTGCACAGATAACACGATCATAAAGCTTTGGTAAGCTGAGTACATTTAAATGATAAGATAGCCAATGATTTGGCATCAATATCAATATACGACCGAAGCTTTTTCGACCTGAGCGCTTTGTTCATCATTAATAACCGCATCCGGTCTTAAAGATTATGCTAGAAAAAGATAATGAATGAAAAGGGCGATAGATACAGTATTTTTTATTTATATGACTATTATCAGTAAGCTGCCAAAATATCAGGGTGCCAATAGTTAAAATAGTGCCCAGACTTTAAGCAGATTTACAATGTGATGCCGATTGTACATCCTGTTGATGCGCAATATCTGCAAACGATTATATTTATTACTATGTTGATATTCCATTAGCGGAAACGTGTATAACTTCAATATACCCTTAGTAAATTGTAACACACTAAATATCGGGTATACACGCAACAAATATGTCCGAAAAAGACACATAAAATTATTATTGATTCATCCGTTAGAATAGTTAACACTCAATCATTTAATTAATGAAATTTATTTTTAATCAATATATGTTTGAAATTCACTATATATTTGCAGTTTCTCAAAAAACGTAGCGTCTATATTGTATACATATTGGGTAGATTAAATAAAACCAAGTCGAATATGTTTTTAAAACATTTAAAGAGTATACAAATACTAAGCAAAACAAGTCATATTTTTTATTGTCAAAATCGTCGAAAGAGCTGCGTAATATTTTGAAATTCGACCTACTAGACAAGCCCTCTTTGGGACTCACCGAACCATTTATTAGATTATAACTAAATAGACTCAAATAAAACTAGAAGAAAATTTATGAGCCGCGATTAAAATATTATGATTAGATTTTGAAATGAATAAAAGCAAAAGGAAATTTCAAAATGTTATGAGTTTCTCTTCGAAAATGAAACTGTTCGTGTTCTTAGCCTTTGCGCTGGCCGCAGCCAACGCTGTGCCCACCGGCAGCAACAAACCTCTTAAGGTTATGGACATGCCAAAGACCCCCACCATTGATGGTCGCATTACCAATGGGTATCCTGCCTATGAGGGTAAGGTCCCCTACATTGTTGGTCTTAGCTTCGACGGTGGCTGGTGGTGCGGTGGTTCAATCATTGGAAACACCTGGGTGCTGACTGCCGGACATTGCATTAATGATGGTTCCGGTGTGAGAATCTACTACGGTGCCAGCTTCCGTCACGAGGCTCAATACACTCACTGGGTCAGTGGAAACGATCAAATCCGTCATCCCAACTACAACGATCAGTTGAACAACGATATTGCCCTTATCCGCACACCCCATGTGGACTTCTGGAGCTTGGTGAACAAGGTTGAGCTGCCCAGCTACAACGATCGCTACAACGACTACAATGGATGGTGGGCTGTTGCTTCCGGCTGGGGCGCCATCTCAAATGGCAGTGGCATGCACAACTACCTCAACTGTGTCGATGTCCAGATCATCAGCAACGACGAATGCCGCAACGTTTTCGGCGGTGGCTATGTTATCGATAACACCATCTGCATCAACACCTCTGGTGGCAAAGGCACTTGCAACGGTGACTCTGGTGGTCCATTGGTTACACATGACGGCAACCGCATTGTTGGCATCACATCCTTCGGTCATTGGGATGGCTGCACTGCTGGTCAACCCGCCGGTTTCACTCGTGTCACTGGTTACTTGGATTGGATCCGTGATAACACTGGTATCTCCTACTAAATTATATCTAAATAAAAACTAAAAGCATTTTAAAAACAAAATTCCACTAATCCTTGCACTTCAATTGAAATCACTTACACTTCAATATTAAGTATAGCTGATATGAAAAGCCTTTAAGTGGATCATCGAATAGTAATCGAAGTTCAAAAGTCCTCTTTAAAATTCACTCATAAAGTGAAATCTTCCATCATGGGGTATTGAGATGCCCTTAATTGTTGAATCAATTAGCCTTTCGCAAAACAAAACGTTTATTTTTTCGGCCTCACAAATTACATATATATATTCTTGATTATTAGCTCAAACGATATAACCACGCCAGTCTGTATGAGAACGTAGATCTCAAAAACTATAAGCTACAATTCTTATTTTTTACATTTTTACCACGCCCACTTTCAGCCCCGCTAATCGAAAAGTCATATGGCGAGCAAAATTTCAAAGATAGAGTCACGCATCATACAATAATAATTACAATCTACAATCTGATTCCAGAAAATTTTGAAGAAGAAGAAATAATTAAATAATTAAATGAATAAAAATAATAAATCTGAATTGCTGTCGTTAACAATCTGGTACATTGTTCTTTACTTTTTTCTATATCGAATGTAGTAGTATATAAATATAACAAATTACATTTCGGTATATTTCAGTATTTTTTTGAGTATATTAATGTAGTATATTCATGTGAAAATACTGAACTGTTTTCTTTTATTGAAAACTGATACCGCGTATTTCTTTATTCATACTTTACAATTACAATTACCTATCCAAAAATATTTCTCTGTTTATTTACTCTCCAATCTGAGACGTGTTCCGATTAATTTCTCCGTTTATATCCCAGATATTTTTCTTTTGTACACTTTAAAAACAAATTTGATTATAATTATCATGTCCACTTCAAAGTTCAATTCATTTGAGTTCGGTATCTTATCTTCAGTTCAATACCTGAACTGATATTTATAGCTTCTAGACTAAATTTTATTTCTACAGGGTAAATTCCTGATTGCTCTAGACAAAGATTCACTCATATTCTTGTTTTAAACTCATTCACAAAAACCGCGAGATTTTTTCATACACTTTTTGATAAGACATACTGCACAATCTTTATGTCTAGAGTCTACTCGCAACTTCTGCGAATAAGAAGTCTCAAGGTCTCTCAACATTCAATGGAAAAGCTTTATAAGCATATGAGCTTTTTTCCCGAAATTTCTGAATACACTATAGCAATGCTCTACAAAATTAATTTCCTTTTAAAATGATATTTTTTTGTTTATTTTATTGAAGCTATAGCTATTTAGTAAGCAATGCCAGTATGGTCACGGATCCAGTCCAAATGGTAGGTGACACGCTGGAAGCCAGATGGATGACCAGATTGGCAGCCAGCAGCAGACACCCAGTTGGTAACACCAATAAGTTTGTTGCCGTCGTGGGAAACCAAAGGACCACCAGAGTCACCACCGCAGGTGGACTTGCCGTCAGGAGTTCTCACACAGATGATGTTGTCCTGGATAAGACCGCCATAGGTCTGGGCGCACTCAGAGTTGTGGATGACCTGCAAGTCGACGCACTGCAACCAATCGGGCAGAGGAGAGCCATCATAGGTACCACCCCAGCCGCAGGCAACAGCCCACCATCCGTTGTAGTCGTTGTAGCGATCGTTGTAGCTGGGCAGCTCAACCTTGTTGACCATGTGCCAGAAGTCCACATGGGGAATGCGGATCAGGGCGATATCAGCAGAGTTGTGGTTGATCATGTCGTTGCGGCTAACCCAGTGGGTGTACTGGGCGTTGGTGCGCCATGTGGCACCGAAGTAGACGGTGACGGAGTCGGCGCTGCCAGTGCAGTGCTCAGCAGTAAGAACCCAGGTGTTGGAGATGATGGAACCACCGCACCACCAGCCACCGCTGAAGCCGAGTCCGACGGTGTAGGGAGCCTTGCCCTCGTAGGCTGGGTATCCGTTGGTAATGCGACCCTCGATCTTGTTCACCTTGGTGATATCCTTGTTGTGGATCACCTCCTCGTAAGCCGAGGCAGAGGCAACAGCCAAAGCCAATAGAGTAATGAACACCTTCATGCTGGATGTACAACTTGATTTCCTAGCAGACCTTTTCGTGCTTTTATACAAATCCGTGTCTCAAATCATTGTAAACATTATCTAGAGAGACTATGCCCCTAATAATTCACACTATAAAAGTGACTTGATTTTGATAGTAAAATATTTATGATCTCAGAGTTGAAAATTAAAACGTAGAATCTCTATCACAAACTATTGCTAAATTAGGAATCTGTTAATTCTAATTGAATTCAGCAGCACACATTCTCGGCAGAGATAAAAAATATTGATTATTGACCAACTTTTAGATTAAATTATCCTAATAAGAAACAATAAACGGAGACAAAAATATATTATTCGTTATTACATCTCTTTCGAAATGCTCATTTTATTTGTTTTTAATATATCAAGTAATAGCCTAATAGTAAGCAACACCAGAGTTGTCACGGATCCAGTCGAGTTGGTTGGTGACACGGGTGAATCCAGATGGAAGACCAGCGGTGCAGCCAGCGCCAGATACCCAGGAGGTAACACCAACAAGTTTGCCGCCGTCGTGGAGCACCAATGGGCCACCAGAGTCGCCAGAGCAGGTGGACTTGCCGCCGGGAGTGGAAACGCAGAGAATGCCATCGGGTTGGTTGCCATAGGTCTGAGAGCATTGGCTGTTGCTAATGATCTGCAAGTCAACGCACTGCATCCAGTCGGGTTGGGAACCGCCGTCGGAGGTGATGCCCAGCCGCAGGCAACAGCCCACCAGCCATCGTACATGTTGTAGCGATCGTTGTAGCTGGGCAGCTCAACCTTGTTGACCATGCTCCAGAAGTCGACATGGGGAGTGCGGATCAAAGCGATATCGTTGCCATTGTTGTTGGGCCAGTTGTGGTTCTGGATGAAGTTGCCGCTGCCAACCGAGTGGGTGAACTGGGCGTTGGTACGCCAGGTGGCACCGTAGTAGATGGTCACAGAGCTGGCACCGTTGGTGCAGTGAGCAGCAGTCAGCACCCAGTCGTGAGCAATGATGGAACCACCGCACCACCAACCGTTGAAGCTCAGGCCAACAGTGTAGGGAGCCTTGCCCTCGTAGGCTGGGTAGCCGTTGGTAATGCGTCCCTCGAGCTTCAGGGATTGTGGCAGATCCTTGGGATGCACCTGCTCAATGGTTTCGGCAGCAACTGCTGCGATAGCCAGGGCTAAAACAATAAAGGTCTTCATGTTGAAGTTAAAGCGACAACTGATAGCAATAAATCAAACCCATACCCCTTTTATACTATTCTTAATCTCAAGTATAGTTGTGAATATACTTAGGTAAAATCAGAGCCGCGATAAAATAATTAGTTGCCGCACGAAAGGAATAGATAGCAAATTAATAAATTTACGAGTATTCATGCCCATTTTAAAAATTCTAATCAATACTTCTAGGGGCACTTCTAAAGTAATGAAAGTTGTCTGTTTAGATAATGCACACGACTACTCATGGTTTTCATGATGTGTTGCCAGGTTGTTCAAGTAAATATTGACACTTTATGAATAAATTAGGTAAACACTCATAACCTGTAACAAGAACCAGCAAACAAGTAGGATTATTCGAAAGTGCTGGACTGAGGTACTCATACAAAAAAGTTAAAAAATATATAATATAATAAATAAATAAATAATCAAATCTATGGGAATGATAATTCCCACATCAAAAATACAATAAAATAATCTAACAATAAACCAGGTTATAATCAAAATATACCATTAACTGTCTTTTTGTCAACCAAATTAACTTACATATTCCTATTCAGAAACATTAATAGCAGAAACTATTAAGATTTCAAAATACATATACCTAAAAAATTGTAACCCACAAGATATAAAATACGCTTAATATTTAATACAAGACGAACAATCGAGATGAATTGTTATTCTAAATAGATTTTTAGCTTTTCTGATAGATCAATTAACGGACATATTTTCGCAATAAACGTACCAAGTAGTTATAACAAAATTGTACAGATTTTTATACCCGCTACCCATAGGGTAGAAGGGTATTATAACTTTGTGCCGACAGGAAATGTATGTAACAAGTAGAAGAAGGCATCTCCGACCCTATAAAGTATATATATTCTTGATCAGCGTCAACAGCCGAGACGATCTAGCCATGTCCGTCTGTCCGCCTGTGTGTCTGTCCGTCTGTGCGTATGAACACCTAGATCTCAGAGACTATAAGAGATAGAGCTATAATTTTTTTTCGATAGCATTTGTTATGTTTGCACGTAGATCAAGTTTGTTTCAAATTTTTGCCACGCCCCCTTCCGCCCCTGCAAATCAAAAAAATCGAATAACAAGCGTAATTTTAAAGCTACAGTTTTGGTATATACAGTAATAAATATAGTAGTTATGATTCCTGAAAATTTGGTTTCGATCAGATAAAAATTGTCGAAGTTATTTAAGAAATACTTTTGTATGGGCAAAAAGGCCTACTTACTATGGGTCTTAGTTGCTTTGGCTGACAATCTGGTATATTGTGCCGTCTATGGTATATTTTGAATGCGATACTATATTGATATACCACATATACCATTTGGTATATTTTTAGTATCTTTGCAGTATAATTGGTATATTTTGAGAATAATACCGCAAAATATATTGCTTTTATTCAAAATGGGTAGCGGGTATCTCACAATGGGATTAACATACAGTCTATTTTTTCTAAATACTCATTTTCTGAATAATCATATCTATTTATATATCTATATTTGAAATTCGACCTACTAGACGAGCCCCTTTAAGACTCATTGTCTCTCTAATTAAATTAGACCTGTCTAGAACCTAGTAAAACCCAAAGAAAATTTATGAGCCGTGATTACGATTGAAAATTTATTAATCTGTGATAAGATTTTAAAATGTATAAAAGCAAAGGGACATTTCAAAATGTTATGAGTTTCTCTTCAAAAATGAAACTGTTCGTGTTCTTAGCCTTTGCGCTGGCCGCAGCCAGCGCTGTGCCCACCGGCATCAGCAAACCTGTTAAGGTTATGGATATGCCCAAGACCCACAGCATTGATGGTCGCATTACCAATGGGTATCCAGCCTACGAGGGTAAGGTCCCCTACATTGTTGGTCTTGGCTTTGACGGCGGCTGGTGGTGCGGTGGTTCCATCATTGGAAACACCTGGGTGATGACTGCCGGACATTGCATTAATGATGGTTCCGGTGTGACCATCTATTATGGTGCCAGCTTCCGTCACGAGGCTCAGTACACTCACTGGGTCAGTGGAAACGATCAAATCCGTCATCCAAACTACAACAACCAGTTGAACAATGACATTGCCCTCATCCGCACACCTCATGTGGACTTCTGGAGCTTGGTGAACAAGGTTGAGCTGCCCAGCTACAACGATCGCTACAACGACTACAACGGCTGGTGGGCTGTTGCTTCCGGCTGGGGCGCCATCTCAACCGACAGTGGTATGCATAACTACCTCAACTGTGTCGATGTCCAGATCATCAGCAACGACGAATGCCGCAACGTTTTCGGCGGTGGCACTGTTATCGATAACACCATCTGCATCAGCACATCTGGTGGCAAGTCCACTTGCGGTGGTGACTCTGGTGGTCCATTGGTTACACACGACGGCAACCGCATTGTTGGTATCACATCCTTTGGTCATGGGGCTGGCTGCACAGCTGGTTACCCTGCCGGCTTCACTCGTGTCACTGGTTACTTGGATTGGATCCGTGATAACACTGGCATCTCCTACTAAATTTTTATTCAATAAAAACCAATGCATTTAAAAAATAATTCTTGAATTCTTTCACTCCAATTGTAATCACATTGAACACTTCAATAATAAGTTTAGCTTATAGAACGTTTAAGGGATTCACAGAACAGTAATTGCACTTCGAAAGCCCTCTAAGAAATTCACTCATAAAGTGGAATTTTTCATCATGAGGGATTGGAATGCACTAAAATGTAGAGTAAAATATATGGCTATCTTCTTAAAAGTTGTTCTAGTACTTTAGAACTATGTCGAAACTATGAGACCAAAGTATTGAAAATTGGTTTGCAAATTTTTACTTTTCAATGAAGCAACTACTACAAATAAATCTTTTTGTAATATTATATAGTACTACTTCCCAAATCCTTTCATACACTTTGATCAATCACTTTAATGTTCAAATAACTTGAGTCTATAATCTAATCTTAAGTTCATTAACTGAGATTATATTTAAAGCTTCTGACCTATACTTTAACTGTACAGGGACAATTTCAGATCGCATTAATCGAAGATTTACTCATATTCATGTTCTAAACTCATTCACAAATACTGGGAGATTTTTTCATACACTTTTTGATAGGACATACTGCACAATCTTTATGTCTAGAGTCTACTCGCAACTTCTGCGAATAAGAAGTCTCAAGGTCTCTCAACATTCAATGGAAAAGCTTTATAAGCATATGAGCTTTTTCCCGAAATTTCTGAATACACTATAGCAATGCTCTACAAAATTAATTTCCTTTTAAAATGATATTTTTTGTTTATTTTATTGAAGCTATAGCTATTTAGTAAGCAATGCCAGTATGGTCACGGATCCAGTCCAAATGGTAGGTGACACGCTGGAAGCCAGATGGATGACCAGATTGGCAGCCAGCAGCAGACACCCAGTTGGTAACACCAATAAGTTTGTTGCCGTCGTGGGAAACCAAAGGACCACCAGAGTCACCACCGCAGGTGGACTTGCCGTCAGGAGTTCTCACACAGATGATGTTGTCCTGGATAAGACCGCCATAGGTCTGGGCGCACTCAGAGTTGTGGATGACCTGCAAGTCGACGCACTGCAACCAATCGGGCAGAGGAGAGCCATCATAGGTACCACCCCAGCCGCAGGCAACAGCCCACCATCCGTTGTAGTCGTTGTAGCGATCGTTGTAGCTGGGCAGCTCAACCTTGTTGACCATGTGCCAGAAGTCCACATGGGGAATGCGGATCAGGGCGATATCAGCAGAGTTGTGGTTGATCATGTCGTTGCGGCTAACCCAGTGGGTGTACTGGGCGTTGGTGCGCCATGTGGCACCGAAGTAGACGGTGACGGAGTCGGCGCTGCCAGTGCAGTGCTCAGCAGTAAGAACCCAGGTGTTGGAGATGATGGAACCACCGCACCACCAGCCACCGCTGAAGCCGAGACCGACAGTGTAGGGAGCCTTGCCCTCGTAGGCTGGGTATCCGTTGGTAATGCGACCCTCGATCTTGTTCACCTTGGTGATATCCTTGTTGTGGATCACCTCCTCGTAAGCCGAGGCAGAGGCAACAGCCAAAGCCAATAGAGTAATGAACACCTTCATGCTGGATGTACAACTTGATTTCCTAGCAGACCTTTTCGTGCTTTTATACAAATCCGTGTCTCAAATCATTGTAAACATTATCTAGAGTGAGTATGCCCCTAATAATTCAAACTATAAAAATTACTTGATTTTGATAGTAAAATATTTATGAACGCAAAGATTAATTTTACCAACAAAAGTTTCAAAAATTGAAACGTAAAATCTCTATCACAAACTATTGCCAAATTAGGAATCTGTTGATCCTAATTGAATTCAGCAGCACATATTCTCGGCAGAGATAAAAATATTGATTATTGGCCAACTTTTGGATTAAATTATCCTAATTAGAAACAATAAACGGAGACAGAAATATATTATTCGTTATTACATCTCTTTCGAAATGCTCATTTTATTTGTTTTTAATATATCAAGTAATAGCCTAATAGTAAGCAACACCAGAGTTGTCACGGATCCAGTCGAGTTGGTTGGTGACACGGGTGAATCCAGATGGAAGACCAGCGGTGCAGCCAGCGCCAGATACCCAGGAGGTAACACCAACAAGTTTGCCGCCGTCGTGGAGCACCAATGGGCCACCAGAGTCGCCAGAGCAGGTGGACTTGCCGCCGGGAGTGGAAACGCAGAGAATGCCATCGGGTTGGTTGCCATAGGTCTGAGAGCATTGGCTGTTGCTAATGATCTGCAAGTCAACGCACTGCATCCAGTCGGGTTGGGAACCGCCGTCGGAGGTGATGCCCCAGCCGCAGGCAACAGCCCACCAGCCATCGTACATGTTGTAGCGATCGTTGTAGCTGGGCAGCTCAACCTTGTTGACCATGCTCCAGAAGTCGACATGGGGAGTGCGGATCAAAGCGATATCGTTGCCATTGTTGTTGGGCCAGTTGTGGTTCTGGATGAAGTTGCCGCTGCCAACCGAGTGGGTGAACTGGGCGTTGGTACGCCAGGTGGCACCGTAGTAGATGGTCACAGAGCTGGCACCGTTGGTGCAGTGAGCAGCAGTCAGCACCCAGTCGTGAGCAATGATGGAACCACCGCACCACCAACCGTTGAAGCTAAGGCCAACAGTGTAGGGAGCCTTGCCCTCGTAGGCTGGGTAGCCGTTGGTAATGCGTCCCTCGAGCTTCAGGGATTGTGGCAGATCCTTGGGATGCACCTGCTCAACGGTTTCGGCAGCAACAGCTGCGATAGCCAGGGCCAAAACAATAAAGGTCTTCATGTTGAAGTTAAAGCGACAACTGGTAGCAATAAATCAAACCCATACCCCTTTTATACTATTCTTAATCTCAAGTATAGTTGTGTTAATCTCAAGTAGTATGCTTGGGTGAAATCAGAGCTTCGATAAAATAATTAGTTGCCGCACGAAAGGAATAGATAGCAAATTAATAAATTTACGAGTATTCATGCCCATTTTAAAAATCCTAATCAGTACTTCAAGGGGTACTTCTAAAATAATGAAAGTTGTCTGTTCAAATAATGCACACGACTACTCATGGCTTATAATGATGTGTTGCCAGGTTTAGGCCATTAGGTAAACAAATACAACCTTTAACAAGAACTAGCAAACAAGTACGATTATTCGAAAGTGCTGGACTGAGGTACTCATACAAAAAAGTTAAAAAGTACAGTAGAATCCGGTTATAACGACTCCGCTTATAGTGTCCGTCCAGTTATCGCGAGGAAAACTCGATAGTATGGTTGGTCCCCATACAAACTTATATGAAAGGGCTTCCGCTTAATACGTCTCCGCTTTTAGCGACTAACCGCTTATACCGACGAAATTTTTGAGAATTCAACCGGATATAGCGACGAAAAAAACAAGTAAGAAAGTTACAGTCGAGTGTGCTCGACTGTGAGATACCCGCTACCCATTTTTAATAAAGGCAAAATATTGCGGTATCATTTTCAAAATATACCGAAAACACTAAAAAAACACTAAAAATATACCAAATGGTATGTTTGGTATATCGATATAATACACCATTAAAAATATACCATATACGGTACAATGTGCCAGATTGTCAGCCAAAGCAACTCAGACCACCAGAAAGTAGGCGTTTTTGCCCATACAAAAGTATTTCTTTAATAACTTCCACAATTTTTATCTGATCGCAACCAAACTTTCAGGAATCATAAGTACTACAGTATTTATGGTATATACTCTAGTCTAGTATTCGCAACTCTAGCTTCAAAATTAGGCTTGTTATTCGATTTTTATGATTTGCGGGGGCGGAAGTGATCGTGGCAAAAATTTGAAACAAACTTGATCTTCGTGCAAACATAACAAATGCTGTCGAAAAAAAAGTATAGCTCTATCTCTTATAGTCTCAGAGATCCAGTGTTTCATACGGACGGACAGACAGACGGACAGACGAACATGGCTATATCGTCTCAGCTGTTGACGCTGATCAAGAATATATATACTTTATAGGATCGGAGATGCCTCCTTCTACCTGTTACATACATTTCCTGCCGGCACAAAGTTATAATACCCTTCTACCCTATGGGTATCGGGTATAAAAATACAGCGAAATAATGCCAAAAAATTTGAGCATCATATGACGTAATTGTAAATCTATGTATGTCTTTATCAGTGATCGAGAACCTTGCTTGTATGCTTAGCAGTGATACGAAGGTTCTTACTTTCCCACTAATCTCTGTTAGTTTTAGCTGACGCCTTAGCTTATGCTAAGAAACATGCAAGTATACGATTTACAACCATGCTATTTAATTAAATTTGTACTTTTTTGTGTTTTGTTTAAAAAATTAATTAAATTAATTAATTAAAAAATTAATAAATTAAAAACAAAACAAAAATTGGTTTTGCTCCTTTCGGTTAGTGCGTCTTCCGGGTATAACGACGTAAAATCGTCGGTCCCTTGAGGGTCGCTATAACCGAATTCTACTGTATTTGCCTTTTGTCTTTTTTGCAAATAAAGACTTGAAATTTTCTTTAAAAAAATCAGTTAAACGGCAATCAGCTGTTTCCCACAAAAAAAGGAGGTGCCACATTTTTAATGCATTTCATCCCGGTCATTTCAACAATTGTTGTTTATAATATTTTGGCATTTCAGTAATTAAATTAAATAAATTAAAAAAAAATATTTTACCCAACTTCAACAAATTTAATTCTATCCGTTCCATTATACAAGTATTTTTAACTTTTTTTGCTTTTTCATTCCACCAAAAGTATGGCAGCCTAGGCGATAATTCATGGTGTCGGATTTATCGGTCGCTCACCAAAACGAAAATTGTTGTTGCCGACGGCAACATTTTATTTCCAAATTTGAGGTGGGGTCAGAATTTGCAATTCGAAAGAATCTTGTGAAAGCGAAAACGCTAGCACCAAGTTTTTCGTTTTCAAAACGAAAACGAAAACCAAAAGTGAATACCGGAGCATGCCTCATTAAGTTAGTTTCGGAATAAACGTAGCAAATAGTTATACAAAAATTATACAGATTTAAGAAAAAAAAGTGTTTAATTGAAGTGGGATTATCATACAGTCGATTGTTTTTCTAAATACTCATTTTCTGAATATACATATCTATTTATATATCTATATTTGAAATTCGACCTACTAGACGAGCCCCTTTAAGACTCATTGTCTCTCTAATTAAATTAGACCTGTCTAGAACCTAGTAAAACCCAAAGAAAATTTATGAGCCGTGATTACGATGGAAAATTTATTAATCTGTGATAAGATTTTAAAATGTATAAAAGCAGAGGGAAATTTCAAAATGTTATGAGTTTCTCTTCAAAAATGAAACTGTTCGTGTTCTTAGCCTTTGCGCTGGCCGCAGCCAGCGCTGTGCCCACCGGCATCAGCAAACCTGTTAAGGTTATGGATATGCCCAAGACCCACAGCATTGATGGTCGCATTACCAATGGGTATCCAGCCTACGAGGGTAAGGTCCCCTACATTGTTGGTCTTGGCTTTGACGGTGGCTGGTGGTGCGGTGGTTCCATCATTGGAAACACCTGGGTGATGACTGCCGGACATTGCATTAATGATGGTTCCGGTGTGACCATCTATTATGGTGCCAGCTTCCGTCACGAGGCTCAGTACACTCACTGGGTCAGTGG
Source organism: Drosophila albomicans (assembly GCF_009650485.2). Lineage (NCBI taxonomy): Eukaryota > Metazoa > Arthropoda > Insecta > Diptera > Drosophilidae > Drosophila > Drosophila albomicans. The sequence continues at coordinate 41,421,560 of NC_047629.2, read as the reverse complement.
AAACGATCAAATCCGTCATCCCAACTACAACAACCAGTTGAACAATGACATTGCCCTCATCCGCACACCTCATGTGGACTTCTGGAGCTTGGTGAACAAGGTTGAGCTGCCCAGCTACAACGATCGCTACAACGACTACAACGGCTGGTGGGCTGTTGCTTCCGGCTGGGGCGCCATCTCAAATGACAGTGGCATGCACAACTACCTCAACTGTATCGATGTCCAGATCATCAGCAACGACGAATGCCGCAACGTTTTCGGCGGTGGCTATGTTATCGATAACACCATCTGCATCAGCACATCTGGTGGCAAGTCCACTTGCGGTGGTGACTCTGGTGGTCCATTGGTTACACACGACGGCAACCGCATTGTTGGCATCACATCCTTTGGTCATGGGGATGGCTGCACTGCTGGTCAACCCGCCGGTTTCACTCGTGTCACTGGTTACTTGGATTGGATCCGTGATAACACTGGCATCTCCTACTAAATTTTTATTCAATAAAAACCAATGCATTTAAAAAATAATTTTTTAATTTTATCACTCCAATTGTAATCACTTACACATCAATAGTAAGCTTAGCTTATAGAACGTTTAAGGGATTCACAGAACAGTAATTGAACTTCGCAAGTCCCCTAAAAACACTCACAAAGTGGAATTTTCCATCAAGAGGAGTTGGAAGGCACAAAAATGTAGAATAAAATATATGGCTTATTCTTAAAAATTGTTCCAGTACTATCTGGGCAATATGTGAGCAAAGTATTGAAATTCGGTTTGCAAATTTTAACTTTTGAATGAAACGTCCCTTACATCTGCTAAACAAAATCCTTTTCAGAACATATTACATTTAATTTCCGACAACATGTAATGACTGTTTTAGCAACGCCGACACACTAAATATGCATCTTTACGTCGATTGTATTTTCGCATGCAGTGCCGCCATATGCTTTTACTATGCTGGCGTTGCCACTCGTTGCCAGCAACCAGTAGTGCCAAACTTCACATATGTACATATTGTAACTCAGGGGTGTAATATAATATTGCACTACTCCACAAATCCTACCGTAGACTTTGATCAACCACTTTTACGTTCGATTCACGTGAGGTTATAATCTAATCTTCAGTTCATTAACTGATATTAAAAGCTTCTGAGCTTCATATATTATATTTTAACTGTACAGGGAGAATTTCAGATTGCACTTATCGAAGATTTACTCATATTCATGTTCTAAACTCATTCATAAATGCTGCGAGATTTTTCCTTACAATTTTTGATAAGACCTGCTTTATAATCTTGATGTCTAGAGTCTAGAGCCAACCATATGAGGTTCTTCCCGAATTTTGTATATTCACTATGGTAATGCTCTACACAATTATTTTCTTTTTTAAAATGATATTTTTTGTTTATTATTATTGAAGCTATAGCTATTTAGTAAGCAATGCCAGTATGGTCACGGATCCAGTCCAAATGGTAGGTGACACGCTGGAAGCCAGATGGATGACCAGATTGGCAGCCAGCAGCAGACACCCAGTTGGTAACACCAATAAGTTTGTTGCCGTCGTGGGAAACCAAAGGACCACCAGAGTCACCACCGCAGGTGGACTTGCCGTCAGGAGTTCTCACACAGATGATGTTGTCCTGGATAAGACCGCCATAGGTCTGGGAGCACTCAGAGTTGTGGATGACCTGCAAGTCGACGCACTGCAACCAATCGGGCAGAGGAGAGCCATCATAGGTACCACCCCAGCCGCAGGCAACAGCCCACCATCCGTTGTAGTCGTTGTAGCGATCGTTGTAGCTGGGCAGCTCAACCTTGTTGACCATGTGCCAGAAGTCCACATGGGGAATGCGGATCAGGGCGATATCAGCAGAGTTGTGGTTGATCATGTCGTTGCGGCTGACCCAGTGGGTGTACTGGGCGTTGGTGCGCCATGTGGCACCAAAGTAGACGGTGACGGAGTCGGCGCTGCCAGTGCAGTGCTCAGCAGTAAGAACCCAGGTGTTGGAGATGATGGAACCACCGCACCACCAGCCACCGCTAAAGCCGAGACCGACAGTGTAGGGAGCCTTGCCCTCGTAGGCTGGGTATCCGTTGGTAATGCGACCCTCGATCTTGTTCACCTTGGTGATATCCTTGTTGTGGATCACCTCCTCGTAAGCCGAGGCAGAGGCAACCGCCAAAGCCAATAGAGTAATGAACACCTTCATGCTGGATGTGCAACTTGATTTCCCAGCAGACCTTTTCGTGCTTTTATACAAATCCGTGTCTCAAATCATTGTATCTCGAGTTATCTCGAGTGACTATGCCTCTAATAATTCACACTATAAAAGTGACTTGATTTTGATAGTAAAATATTTACGATCACAGATGTTAATTTTACTAACAAAAGTGTTGAAAATTGAAACGTAGAATCACTACCATAGACCATTGCTAAATTGAGAAATTAGTATAATAAATAAAATCTAGTACTGAAAAGGCAAGGCAGTGAAATCTATAGACTTGTTTAGCACTTCCAAAATAAGTTAGAAAGTTACAGTGAAGTGTGATAATCTCTAAGATACTAGCTATATATAAAGATATAGTACTACATTTAAAAGATTCTATAGAGTACAAAATATAAATCCTTCTGCCTGATACAAATTGTACATTCCCTCTTTCTATACAAAATAAATTGATTCTTGTCAATTTACAAGATAAACACAATACCAAAAATATGTTAATAGTCCTTATTACATTTCTCTCTAAATTCATCTTTAATATATTTTCGGTAATTTCAGCAAAAGCCTAATAGTAAGCAACACCAGAGTTGTCACGGATCCAGTCGAGTTGGTTGGTGACACGGGTGAATCCAGATGGAAGACCAGCAGTGCAACCAGCACCAGCCACCCAGGAAGTAACACCAACAAGTTTGCCGCCGTCGTGGAGCACCAATGGGCCACCAGAGTCGCCAGAGCAGGTGGACTTGCCGCCGGGAGTGGAAACGCAGAGAATGCCATCGGGTTGGGTGCCATAGGTCTGAGAACATTGGCTGTTGCTGATGATCTGCAAATCGACGCACTGCAACCAGTCGGGTTGGGAACCGCCGTCGGAGGTGATGCCCCAGCCGCAGGCAACAGCCCACCAGTTGTCGTACATGTTGTAGCGATCGTTGTAGCTGGGCAGCTCAACCTTGTTGACCATGCTCCAGAAGTCGACATGGGGGGTACGGATCAAAGCGATATCGTTGCCGTTCTGGTTGGGCCAGTTGTGGTTCTGGATGAAGTTGCCGCTGCCAACCGAGTGGGTGAACTGGGCGTTGGTACGCCAGGTAGCACCGTAGTAGATGGTCACAGAGCTGGCACCGTTGGTGCAGTGAGCAGCAGTCAGCACCCAGTCGTGAGCAATGATGGAACCACCGCACCACCAACCGTTGAAGCTCAGGCCAACAGTGTAGGGAGCCTTGCCCTCGTAGGCTGGGTAGCCGTTGGTAATGCGTCCCTCGAGCTTCAGGGATTGTGGCAGATCCTTGGGATGCACCTGCTCAATGGTTTCGGCAGCAACTGCTGCGATAGCCAGGGCCAATACGATGAAAGTCTTCATGTTGAAGTTTGAAGCAACAACTGATGGCAATAAATCAAACCGCCACTCCTTTTATACTATTCTCAATCCTATAAATATCTTTGCATGGGGGCAATCAGCGCTGAGATAAAATAGTTAATTAAAAGAAAGGAATAGATAGCAAAATATTGTATATATTCATGCTCATTTAAAGAAATTAATTAATTCTTCAAGGGGCACTTAGAAAGTAATGAAAGTAGTCTGTGAATTCCCTCGTATAATGCACACGAATTATCATGACTTCTCATGGTGTGTTGCATTAGTTATTTATGTGAGCATTGCAGCTTTATTAAAACATTAGGTCAACATTTGAATAAGTATAAGTATAAGTGAATAAGAATAAGTATATAATTCTTAAGTTATTATATAATAATACAATTTGTATAAGTTTCATAGCATATAATTGATATATTCTAATATAATAATACCAATTTGCAAACAGTACAGAAAACACGTAGAAAAGTTTTATATGACTCGACTGAGATATCACATTAAAAAATATACTAAAGTATAGTGATAATATGTCAAAGGTTAATCTTATGTTCAAAAAATACCATATTATGTTAAATATACCATACACGATTAGGTTGACGGTCAAGAAAATATATCCTTACCGAGTAGGATGTGTATTCTTAAATCCTATGAATAATTGGTATACAAATTAAATTAATATATTAATCACAGACTTTTAATTTTCAGAAAACTATTTGAAGATTTCCTTAACCTTTCCCTATCATTATTATAAATTATAAATTTACATAAATGATTCAGTTTTTTTTATTTATTACTGTTAATTGATATAGTTTGTTTACAATAATTTCAAGAAATTTCATGATAATGTCGCAATTATGAAGTCGAGAATAACAATTTGACTTGGAAATACTTTAATTTATTTTCTTAGATATCACGTTTATAGTTTTTGGTAGTTTCAAATCTTTTTCATGATAAGATAAATGATGATTTGCACTTCTTTTCAATGCTGACTTTAGATACTTAATGCTCTGAACGTAATTTGCCAAACATTTATAACCACATCCGCTTCCAGACATAGGGTCTCCAATTATGCGACGCTGTCGAAGATCATTTATTATATAGTAAACATCCTTAAATACAGTACATCCGATCGGTGAGAGAATTTTGGAGATTTTCACATAATCTTATCAAATTTTATGATCGAGTACTCGAAAGTTCAATTTACTTGACTGCCAATCTAATCTATATTTCATACAAAAGTTTAACTATGTTGGGGGTATTTTTTATTGTACCAAACCGGATTTACCACCTAATTTCAATTCGTTTCAAGCACTCATTCATAAAAAGTTCGACAGTAGCCAAGATAAATCAGAGTCTTTAATATACTAATAAAAAATTGTAGATAACACCGCCGGCAAGGTTAAACAGATGTCATTCCTATCGATGGAATTGTTTCAAACGCGTATGAAACAAGTAAGAAAGCTACAGTCGAGTGTGCCCGACTGTGAGATACCCGCTACCCATTTTGAATAAAAGCAAAATATTACGGTAATAATCTCAAAATATTAAAAATAAATATGCATGTATTCTCGATCGGAATTTGAACTCGAGCACCACCGACCGGGGGGTTAAAAAAAAAAAAAGTTTGTACCTCGAGCGGGCTTGAACCCGAGCACCACAACATGTTCGGCTTGCACTCTACCACCTGATCTATCGCATTGCTTATGAACCCCCTATGCATACAGATGCTAATATAGACGAGCATGTATATACGTATACGCATACATACAATACATACATAGCAGGCGGTTTTGCCCATACAAAAGTATTTCTTTAATAAAATCCACAATTTTTATTTATAATTTTTGTAAATAGGATTAAAAAAAAAAAAAAAAAGTTTGTACCCCGAGCGGGCTCGAACCCGAGTTCCCCGAGTACCACAACACGAATATGCTTGAACTCTACCAATAGAGCTATCGCAGTGCCTCATGCATACAGATACAAATATAGAGGCGGGCATGTACATATATACGTATACGCATACATACAACACATTCATAGAAGGCGTTTTTGCCCAAACAAAACTATTTCTTTAATAACTTAAACAACTAACTTTAATATTACTCTTTTCATTATTGATTTGCAGGAGCGGGAGTAGGCGTGGCAAAAATTTGAAACAAACTTGATCTGCGTGCAAACATAACAAATCTTGTCAAAAAACAATTATAGCTCTATCTCTTATAGTCTCTGAGATCCAGTGTTTCATACGGACGGACGGACAGACACACAGATGGACAGACGGACATGGCTAGATCGTCTCGGCTGTTGACGCTGATCAAGAATATATACACTTTATAGGGTCGGAGATGCCTCGTTCTACTAAGTTATAACACCCTTCTACCCGATGGGTAGCGGGTATAAAAAATGTATTGCTATCATGGAATAACAAATACTAAGACAAACAAATAATATTCGTTTCTGTCAAATGATACTATATTTCAAAGCCAATGCTTAATAGTAAGCGACGCCTGAGTTGTCGCGAATCCAATCCAGATGAGCGGTGACACGAGTGAACCCAGATGGATGGCCAGATTGGCAACCAGCACCAGATACCCAGGAGGTAACACCAACCAGCTTGGCACCATCGTGGAGCACCAGTGGGCCACCAGAGTCACCCTGGCAAGTAGACTTGCCATCGGGAGTGGCAACACAGAGAATTCCTTCGGGTTGGGTTCCATAGACCTGGGAGCACTGTTGGTTGCTGATGATCTGCAAATCGACGCACTGGAGCCAATCGGGCAGAGGAGAGCCATCATAGGTGCCACCCCAACCGCAGGCAACAGCCCACCAGTTATCGTACATGTTGTAACGATCGTTGTAACTGGGCAGCTCAACCTTGTTGACCATGCTCCAGAAGTCGACATGGGGAGTGCGGATCAAAGCGATATCGTTGCCATTCACATTGGGCCAGTTGTGGTTCTGGATGAAGTTGCCGCTGCCAACCGAGTGGGTGAACTGGGCGTTGGTACGCCAGGTAGCACCGTAGTAGATGGTCACAGAGCTGGCACCGTTGGTGCAGTGAGCAGCAGTCAGCACCCAGTCGTGAGCAATGATGGAACCACCGCACCACCAACCGTTGAAGCTCAGGCCAACAGTGTAGGGAGCCTTGCCCTCGTAGGCTGGGTAGCCGTTGGTAATGCGTCCCTCGAGCTTCAGAGATGGTGGCAGATCCTTGGGATGCACCTGTTCAAAAGATTCAGCAGCAACTGCTGCAATAGCTAGGGCCAATACGATGAAAGTCTTCATGTTGAAGTGAAAGCAACAACTGATAGCAATAAATCAGAGCCACACCCCTTTTATACTAATCAGAGCTACAAATATATTTGTGCAAATGCATGGGTGCAATCGCAACTAAGATAAACTCATTAGTAATCGAAAGAAATCAATTTAAATACCCCCCGGTCACTTAAAATAGAAATGAAAGGCGTATGAGTATGCTTTCAGATAGTGCACTCGAACACTTATGATTATTTATAATTGAAAAAAGCAAGCATAATTTTGAGCATGAGGTTTTTAATAGACATATTGAAAATTACATTCTTTGCTGAAAATTGGTTTAACTAATTAGTTAAAATATTTAACTAACGAACTAATTTTATATAACAAAGGTCTCTTATTGTTTCGGTTTAGAATCTGGTGTTTTGTATTATCATACCAAGTATACTTTTTGGTATAGATGTATATGGTATGTTTTATGGAAAATATGGTATTTTACAGTCGGGCACACTCGACTATAGCTTTCTCACATGTTTTGTAATGCCAATGTTTGCTTACAATTACAACACAAAAATCCAAAATTGTGGGAATTTCCATAACGAAATCATCACTCATGATCAAGGGTGTGCTGGAGTTGACTTTAAAATAGTTTCATTTACTTAGCTGTATATCACGATTCTATTTTTTGGCAAATATTTTTCGTGATAAGATAGATGATGATTTGCATTTCTTTGATATACAGAAGTACTTAGAAGTACTCAATACTCTGAACGTGCTGTGCCAATCAGTTATAAACACATCCGGTTCCTGATCATTGATATCTTTTAAGCATGGAACAAAGGTGACCGGATATTTTTGCGAATAAGGCATAAAAATAATTAATTCAAAAATACATGAGATTTGTTTGTTTATTCATTATACTATCCTTTTTAAACTTTAACCTTTCAAAAGTATATTTGAAAATTATATCGTAATCTTGATTTCTCCTAATTTGTTCTATTTATTCCTGTTGTTTTTTGGAAAATCGGAAAAGGGTCTTACCATTTAGTAAGAAATATATATGTAAGCATCAAGGAGCAAGACGATATAAGTCTCAACAGCTATAAGTGGTTAAAGTATTGAATTTCCTATTCACAGCCATATATTTAATATTTAATAATAATAATAATAATAATAATAATAATAATAATAATAATAATAATAATAATAATAATAATAATAATAATAATAATAATAATAATAATAATAATAATAATAATAATAATAATAATAATAATAATAATAATAATAATAATAATAATAATAATAATAATAATAATAATAATAATAATAATAATAATAATAATAATAATAATAATAATAATAATAATAATAATAATAATAATAATAATAATAATAATAATAACGTCAGAAACAATGAGTTTTTTATTTTTGTAAGTTTTTTGAAGTCACTGTTTTTTATTAGCCTCCAAGAAGTGGCTAAATAATCAATTATCAAAGGCATTTTTCCGGCTAACTAGTTTCAAGTCACTGCACTTCTAGACCAGTTGAGCAATTTAAAGACAACACAAAATATTCTGTCTATTGTCTACTGTTTTGATCTGTCAATGTGATCAATGTAATTTAAGATCTTATGATCGGATATTTTTAGAGAGAGTAAGCGCCATTTTGAAACTCGTGGAGAGGATCGCATTTTTTTTGATTGGTTAATTTATTTCAACCTTTATGTGAATTTGAATAGTGATGAATAAAATTAATGAAAAGTAAAAATAAAAGAAATAAATTCAGAAATTAACCTCTTAGTTATGAGTTGATTACTAACCAACATGATTTTGTGGGTTCTTCTTATCACAAAAACTTAGGGAATTATATGGTCGCGGGCTCGAAAGTTCCATTTGCTTCGGTTGCTAATCTTATCTATTTAGTATTTTATACACAACTTTGACTACGCTGGGGGAATTATTAATTTCAACAAAAAAATTAGGATTTACCTTAAATTTTTACTCATTTCCAGCACTCATTCATAAAATGTCCAACAGTAATTGATGAAGAATTGAAGATAACATCACGGGTAAGGTGAAAAAAGAGTCATACCTATTGATGAAAGTAGTTTCAGACTCTTCTGAAAATAGAATAAACCTATCATAGAAAAGCAAATACAAAGACAACAAAATAATATTTGCGATATATTTTAAAGTCAATGTTTAGTAGTAAGCGACGCCGGAATTGTCGCGAATCCAATCCAGCTGAGCAGTAACACGAGTGAAACCAGATGGATGGCCAGATTGACAACCAGCACTAGATACCCAGGAAGCAACACCAACTAGCTTGGCGCCATCGTGGAGCACCAATGGGCCGCCAGAGTCGCCACTACAGGTAGACTTGCCATCGGGAGTGGCAACACAGAGAATTCCTTCGGGTTGGTGACCATAGACCTGGGAGCACTGGTCGTTGTTAATGATCTGCAGGTCGACGCACTGCAACCAATCGGGCAGAGGAGAGCCATCATAGGTGCCACCCCAACCGCATGCAACAGCCCACCAGTTATCGTACATGTTGTAACGATCGTTGTAGCTGGGCAGCTCAACCTTGTTGACCATGCTCCAGAAGTCGACATGTGGAGTGCGGATCAAAGCGATATCGTTGCCGCTCTGACTGGGATAGTTGCCATTCTGGATGAAGTTGCCGCTGCCAACCGAGTGGGTGAACTGGGCGTTGGTACGCCAGGTGGCACCATAGTAGATGGTCACAGAGCTGGCACCGTTGGTGCAGTGAGCAGCAGTCAGCACCCAGTCGTGAGCAATGATGGAACCACCGCACCACCAACCGTTGAAGCTCAGGCCAACAGTGTAAGGAGCCTTGCCCTCGTAGGCTGGGTAGCCGTTGGTAATGCGTCCCTCGATCTTTTGAGATTGTGGCAGATCCTTGGGATGAACCTGCTCAAAAGATTCAGCAGCAACTGCTGCAATAGCTAGGGCCAATACGATGAAAGTCTTCATGTTGAAGTGAAAGCAACAACTGATACAAAAAATCGGAACCACACCCCTTTTATACAAAACAGAACCACAAATATGTTTGTGTAATCCATAGTGCAATCAAAGCTAAGATAAACTAATGAGACACACTTTATGAACATAGTAGCGGAAGTTTCTAAATAGGCCAAAGTATTTTGGAAATTTTCCTATTTGTTCCTATCAGTACTACAAATTGCCAAAGTGCAATATATAGGGGGTATAATCATTTGAAGTTTATTTGAAAACATTATTGTATTTGAAATAATATTGTATGTGTATTTGAAATAATATTGTATTAGGCAGTGTCACAGGTGATGATGGGCATCTTATCAAAATGCTGAAGTAGTCAATACTCTTAACATATAAGTAGGTGACCGGATGTCGTTGTGATCACCTACAAGACAACATAAAATTGACGATTATCAAAATGAGTTTGTGTTTAAACTACATCTTACGCGTTCCATCCACAAAGAATCAGTGAGCAAGTCTGTGTGACGTTACAGCCACAAACTCGGGTCATCTTGAATGCATCATGTCACCGGTAAGTTATGTAATGTGAATAAACGTCGCTGAGATCTTTTGAGGTATCGTGCAATTTTTATATCCTTGGAGTCAGTTAATTTTAATTTATATTTTTGGTGCATATAATAAAAACTACAGTATTTAAGCTGATCAACGAAAAAATTTAGAAGTTATTTAAGAAATAGTTTTGTATGGCAAAAATCGAATCTTATTTGCTTTGAAATAAGGAAATGTATGTAAGTAACAGATAGAAGAAGGCATCTCCAACCCTATAAAGTATATATATTCTTGATCAGCATCAATAGCCGAGACGATCTATCTATGTCCGTCTGTCCGTCTGTGTGTCTGTCCGTATGAAACTCTGGATCTCAGAGACTATAAGAGATAGAGCCATTATTTTTTTCGACAGCATTTGTTATGTTTGCACGCAGATCAAATTTATTTCAAATTTTTGCCAGGCCCACTTCCGCCTCCGCAAATCGATAAAATTCGAATAACAAGCGTCATTTTAAAGCTAGGTACATACAATAATAGCTATAGTAATATGATTTCTGAAAATTTGCGATCGGATGAAAATTATCGAAGAAGAAACTCTTTAAAAAAACGCCTACTTACGCCTAAGTCTTAGTTGCTTAGACTGGCAATACGGTATACTTTGCACTCCATGGTATGTTTTTAATTGGGTACTATATCAATATACCAAAAATACAATTTTTATATTTTTAGTATTTTGTAGTATATTATTTTGGTATATTTTAAGAATTACATCGCAATATTTTGCTTTTATTCAAAATGCATAGGGGGTATCTCACAGTCGAGCACACTCGTCTGTAGCTTTCTTACTTGTTTTTGAAAGTTCAACTATAAATATTGTAAAATTCATTGTGCAATACGATATTACAGCACTTTTCTTGAATACATTTGGTGACAAGACTGTCGCAAGAACTGCGATTCTGATTCGCAATTGCTGCAACTCTTGCAATATCTCCTAAGTTAAAGACTATTCCATTTTTAAGAACAATTTAGATAATTTAAAATTTCTTTTAGTTTCGCGACTGTATTTTAAAATGTTTATAAATAAGCACGGTTCCATAACATTTACATTTTACGCACAATCTCTAAACTTCCTATCATAAATATAACGTAGATGAAATTAAAAATTGAGTGTCAATAACGAACATCAAGAAAAGGTGCGACAGATAGGTAGATAAGCAAAAATATTTAAAAGTTCAGTGCATCCGATCAGCATATGATATTTGTGGCTTCTTCCTCTCACATAATCTTATCGAATTTTATGATCGGCCACTCGAAAGTTCAATTCACTTGAGGTAGTAATCTAATCTTTTTTTGAAACGAAAGTTTGTTTGCGTTAGGGGTATTAGGGGGCATAAAATGCGAATTTACTATAGTCAGCTTGCCACCTCATTTTTACTCATTTCAGGCACTCATTCATAAAAAGTCCCACGGGAGGCATGGTAAATCAAAGTCTCTACTAAACTGATAAAGAATTGCTGATAGCATCGATGTCCAGGTAGTATAGATGTCTCGACTCTAAAGTCTACAGCTATATATAGAATTAGCTTTAGATTCGTCTAGAATCTATCTATAGATAGTCCTATCAAACGAAGGCAGACGCAATGGCAATCAATAAAAATATTGTTCATAGATATTATATTTAATTTAAAATTAATGCTTAGTAGTAAGCGACGCCGGAGTTGTCGCGAATCCAGTCAAGGTGAGCGGTAACACGAGTGAAACCAGATGGAGCGCCAGATTGGCAGCCAGAGCCGGACACCCAGGAGGTAACACCAACCAGTTTGTTGCCGTCATGGAGCACCAATGGGCCACCGGAGTCACCCTGGCAAGTAGACTTGCCATCAGGAGTGGCAACGCAGAGAATACCATCGGGTTGGTATCCATAGACTTGGGAGCACTGGTTGTTGCTGATGATCTGCAGATCGACGCACTGGAGCCAATCGGGCAGAGGAGAGCCATCATAGGTGCCACCCCAGCCGCAGGCAACAGCCCACCAGCCATCGTACATGTTGTAGCGGTCGTTGTAGCTGGGCAGCTCAACCTTGTTGACCATGCTCCAGAAGTCCACATGAGGAGTACGGATCAAAGCGATATCGTTGCCGTTCTCGTTGGGCCAGTTGTGGTTCTGGATGATGTTGCCGCTGCCAACCGAGTGGGTGAACTGGGCGTTGGTACGCCAGGTAGCACCGTAGTAGATGGTCACAGAGCTGGCACCGTTGGTGCAGTGAGCAGCAGTCAGCACCCAGTCGTGAGCAATGATGGAGCCTCCGCACCACCAGGCATTGTTGAAGCTCAGGCCGACGGTGTAGGGTGCCTTACCCTCGTAGGCTGGGTAGCCGTTGGTAATGCGTCCCTCGATTTTAAGGGATTTGGGCAGATCCTTGGGGTGGACCTGGTCGGCCACCTCAGCAGAGACGGCAGCGATGGCCAAAGCGAGTACTATGATTGCCTTCATGTTGAACACACGATTGCTGACTGTTCGTTGTAACAGGTGTGAATTTATACCAATTCTCTATCGTATCTTGGCTCTTCAGATATTTGGCAAACATTAATTTCAACCAACTATCAAAACACTTTCCACCAACTAACTTAGATAACCGCCTGAACAGTTGATTGGCGGCACAAGTCCCTTAAGTAAACAAGATATGGCCACCTATTGATTCCATACTCGAATGGACGAATCTTATTAAAATGAAGTGAATACGAATCGAATTCTATACATATATGGAGAAGAAGAATCTTAATGGCTTTCTGCCAGTATTATAGTTTGCAAATATTTGGATTTATTTAAAAAATTATATACAGCAATAAATTTTTTTGTTTTTAAGCATTAACAAGTAAGAAAGATGGAGTCGAAGTGTGTTCGACTGTGAGATACCCGGTAAATGCAAAATATTGCGGTATTATTCTTAAAATATACCAAAATATTCTATAAAAGACTAAAAATATGCCACATGGTATATTTGGTATATCGATTAAGTACTACATTCAAAATATACCATAGAGTGCAAAATATACCAGATTGTCAGGCAAAGCAACTAAGACCCATAGTAAGTAGCCGTTTTAGTCCATACCAAAGTATTTATACCCGCTACCCATAGGGTAGAAGGGTATTATAACTTTGTGCCGGCAGGAAATGTATGTAACAGGTAGAAGGAGGCATCTCCGACCCTATAAAGTATATATATTCTTGATCAGCGTCAACAGCCGAGACGATCTGTCCGTATGAACACCTAGATCTCAGAGACTATAAGAGATAGAGCTATAATTTTTTTTCGACAGCATTTGTTATGTTTGCACGCAGATCAAGTTTGTTTCAAATTTTTGCCACGCCCACTTCCGCCCCCGCAAATCAAAAAAATCGAATAACAAGCGTAATTGTAAAGCTAGAATTTTGGTATATGGGCATTTCCCAAAGTCGCGAACGTACGTTCGTACGAGATTAATTCAAAAAATAACATCGAAAACAAACGTTTCCTGAAACTTTTTTTTTACTCTTCGATAGCATTTGTTTAGCTCTTTGCTTAGTGTAAATTATGGGGCTTATCGATTTTTAATTTTCATAATATTGTCAAAAAACATGCGGTCGCGAACGTACGGAAAATGGAAGTCGACTTTGGCTTAATGCAGTAAAATGCAAAACTCTGCGAATTGAGACGGAATACTTTAAAGAAATAACTTTACTTTTAAAGTAGAATCATGTAGCTTTCTATTAAGTCTACTCCCAAGAAAATATCTCCATTTATTTATTTTTAATTTAATTAAGTTCCGGTCGCGAACGTACGGTCGCGAACGTACGATTTTTCCATGAGGTTTTTTTTATTAAATTTGTATATTTACCACAACTTTTTTTTATTAATAACTTCATATTTCATAAAAACAAACGGATTTAACTCAATTTAATGTGTCTAATAACATTTAAAAGCAAAAAAAATAAATTTTTATTAAATATGAAAAATGTACTGAAATTTATTGATAGCAAGAAAAATATGTAATAAATAATAAGTAATAACTAACAAGTAATAAGTAACTGCAAACGACATAGTTTTCAAAAACAAAAACAAAAAAAATTTTTTTTTTTTAAATCCATGCGACGCTAGTAAAAATCGACATAGGCTTATAGGTAAGGTCGCGAACGTACGCTACTTTGACAATCAATAAAAAAAGATTGGTTAGAGTAACCCCAACGATTTTTTATATTTAAAATATATATACCAAAATAACTTAACACGCAAAGTTTCATTCACCTGCTTGCACTTAATGCGAAGCAATTACAATAAAATGATGTTTTCGGTCGCGAACGTACGATTTGAACATAGATAAGGTGCAAAATAAAAATAAACAGTTAATTGAACATTTTTTCGCTCACTTTGCATTTTTTATCTTATTATTGGATTGCTATTAAGAGATTTGGTAGAAAAAGAGCAAACATATCATATGTTTTCTTTGCGAAATAATAAAACATAAAAATGCATACAAAAGGAGTTAAAAGTGAAAAAATTACATTTTTTCAGTTTGCAGGCAAATTTTTTTATAAAAACAACGGAGATATGCTACGGATCCATTGTATTATGAAAATTTGGATATTTCTTTATGACATTATACAAAAAATACGATGAATGTGAAGATTTTTTTTTTCGGTCGTGGTTTACCTTTTTTTGGGAATTGCCCATATACAATAATAACTATAGCATTTATGATTGCTGAAAATTTGGTTGCGATCAGATAAAAATTGTAGAAGTTATTAAAGAAATAGTTTTGTATGGGCAAAAACGCTTTCTATGTATGTGTTGTATGTATGCGTATACGTATACATGCTCGCCTCTATATTTGTATCTGTATGCAAGAGGCACTGCGATAGCTCTATTGGTAGAGTGCAAGCATATTACTGTTGCGGTAGTCGAGGGACTCGGGTTAGAGCCCGCTCGGGGAACAAAAAAATTTTTTTTTTTTTATCGTATTTACAACAATTATTAATAAAAATTGTGGATTTTATTAAAGAAATATTTTGTATGAGCAAAACCGCCTGCTATGTATGTATTGTATGTATGCGTATACGTATATACATGCTCGTCTATATTAGCATCTGTATGCATAGGGGTTCTTAAGCAATGTGATAGCTCAGGTGGTAGAGTGCAACCCGCGCATGTTGTGGTGCCCGAGTTCGAACCCGCTCGAAGTACAAACATTTTTTTTTTAACCACCCGGTCGGTGGAGCTCGAGTTCAAATCCCGATCGAAAATACATGCATATTTATTTTTAATATTTTGAGATTATTACCGTAATATTTTGCTTTTATTCAAAATGGGTAGCGGGTATTTCACAGTCGAGCACACTCGAGTGTAGCTTTCTTACTTGTTATTTTATAATGATAATCGCAAACTATCAGGAATTTGATATTTGTCGATTTTCGGGAGCGGAAGTGGGCGTGGTAAAAATTTGAAACAAACTTGATCTGCGTGCAAACATAACAAATGCTGGCGAAAATTATAGCTCTATCTCTAATAGTCTCTGAGATCTAGGTGTTCATACGAACAGACGGACATGGCTAGATTGTCACGCCTGTTGAAGCTGATTAGAAATATATATAATTTATAGGGTCGGAGATGCCTCCTTATGCCTGTTATATAGATTTCCTGCCGGCACAAAGTTATAAAAAATTAGACTCAAATTTAGAGAGAGAATAATAATAATATAATATAATTCGATAAAGTAATATAATAAAATAAAATAAAATGCAATTTATATTAATGCATATCGTTTATTTATTTTTGTTAGAATTTCTAATAGTAAGCAACACCAGAGTTGTCGCGAATCCAGTCGAGTTGGTTGGTGACACGAGTGAAGCCAGCTGGAGCACCAGTTTGGCAACCAGCACTGCTGCCGAAGGAGGTAACACCAACCAGTCTGCCACCGTCATGGAGCACCAATGGGCCACCAGAGTCGCCAGAGCAAGTGGACTTGCCATCGGGAGTAGCAACGCAGAGGATACCATCGGGAAGGCTGCCATAGGTCTGAGAGCACTGTCCATTGCTAATGATCTGCAGGTCGACGCACTGCAGCCAATCGGGCAGAGATGAGCCATCGTAGGTGAGACCCCAGCCGCAGGCAACAGCCCACCAGCCATCATACATGTTGTAACGATCGTTGTAGCTGGGGAGCTCAACCTTGTTGACCATGCTCCAGAAGTCGACATGGGGGGTACGGATCAAAGCGATATCGTTGCCGTTCTGGTTGGGCCAGTTGCCGTTCTGGATGAAGTTGCCGCTACCAACCGAGTGGGTGAACTGGGCGTTGGTACGCCAGGTGGCACCGTAGTAGATGGTCACAGAGCTGGCACCGTTGGTGCAGTGAGCAGCAGTCAGCACCCAGTCGTGAGCAATGATGGAACCACCGCACCACCAACCGTTGAAGCTCAGGCCAACAGCGTAGGGGGCCTTGCCCTCGTAGGCTGGGTAGCCATTGGTAATGCGTCCCTCGAGCTTCAGGGATTGTGGCATATCCTTGGGGTGGACCTGTTCGGCCACCTCAGCAGAGACGGCAGCGATGGCCAAAGCGAGAACTATGAATGCCTTCATGTTGAATACACGATTGTTGACTGTTCGTTGTAACAGGCGCGAATTTATACCATTTTTCTATCATATCTTGGCTCTTCAGATATTTGCAATTTATTTATTTTAACCAACTGGCAAAGCACTTTCAAGCAACATCTTAGATAACCGCCTGAATAGTTGATTAGGGGCACAGTTCCTTAAGTAAATAAGATACGGCCACATGTTGAGCTACTAAGCTTTTTTAAGCTTTCACGCATTCAATTATGGTTTATAAAAAATGAAACACGAAAAATCAAATTTAAAGTTAATTTTGGCTCTCACTTGAACAATTATGAAGCCTCGTCACCAACAAGATTTCAATAAAAGCAAGAATACAAGTGGAAAGTGTAATCTGCCGGTTGAAATGGAAGCGAACGTTAAAAGTGTCAGAGAGCATGAAGTGTTGCCGGCAGATCCAGCGTTGGTAGCAGACGCTGTCACAGCATTGCATTAACATTAGTTGCAACATCATCCCTCAAGGCCAGTAGACATAGTTTGTTTATGGCTCTCCAGGTGCTACCACACGACGTCTTTAAAACAGCAATCTCGACACTCAACGTCCCATGGATAAGCGTGATGACACGGGCTAGCGTTTAACGAAGTGGAGGCAAAATTTCGTTCTTGACCAACACCACGTCATTTACTTGCAGTCTACGGTCAGGAGTACGCAACTTGCATCTTTACTGGAGAAGAGTCAGATACTCCTCCCGCCATCGAGCCCAGAAGACCCGTTTCCGCTGAGTGACACTTGCCAGATATCCAATTACAGTCCAGCATAGTTAGGTTGGGCTGAAGAATCACGGTTGGAGAACCGCCAAATAGTAGATGAGCGCGAGGCAACACATCGAAATCGTCAGGATTCTCAGATATCTAAAGAAATCGGCCGATATTTGGTAAACCAGCGTGCGAAGCTCATTGAGAACGGACAACAGAGCGATACAGATGGTGCTTTCCGCTCTTGAATGCTGCTTCCCCACATTCGATCAAAATGCGGGAAACGAGGAGGAATAAACTTCCACTCGACGTTATCCATTAGGCAAACATTCCTCATAAGAAGTCAACTTATGAGGATCTCTCAGGAGAAGTTTCCTGACATCCTGAAATTCATTTTTGGCCCGAAAAAATTAGTCGCATTATCGGACAAAATCTGATTGGGCCTCCCGCGAAGCGATACAAATCTTTTTAGCGCTTCCAGAAAGTTGTTAAATCGTTCATCAACTCAAGATTAACCTTGCTAGCAAAGCAGATGAATACGCTGATGGAACATTTGATTAAGGGTCTATTCCGAACTTCAGATTTGTAGTACATTGGCCCGCAGTAGTCACCTCCGCAAATTGCAAAGGCGCGAGAATTTATAAGACGTTCCTTCGAAAGACTTTTCATACTCGCTTCGAGCACAATGGGCTTCGATGCAATTGCAAACAACCCCTAACACAGTTCGTAGTCCACCAATTGGCCAATATTGCAACCCAATTTTTTTTGCTAATAAGGCTCTAGCTCCAATGCGAAGATTGCTTTTATGATTGCTTTTATAATGGGATGCCGTCGAGGCAATAAAATAGGATTACTTGTATCGGCTAGCCGACCGCGAAAGAGAAGCGATTAAACTTTATTTCTTGACGAAGCCTTTTGATATAGCTATCTGATAAAGACCTGCGCACATATCGATACATCTTCTATATATCAATTGTTAGCGCCACCATTTAAGTACAAAAACGAAGAAATACAGTATAATTCGGTTATAACGACTCCGATTATAAAAAAATACAGCGAAATAATGCCAACAAATTTAATTATCAAACGACGCTGTTAGAAAAGTAGGCATTTATCAGTGATCGGCACTCTTGCTTGTGTGTCTAGTAGCGACACGAAGTTTCTTACATACTCACTATTCTCTGTTAGTTTTAGCTGACGCCTTAGCTTATGCTAAGGAACATGGAGATATACGATTTATTATAGAACAACCATGCTATTGAATTACAATTATACATTTTTATACCCGCTACCCATAGGGTAGAAGGGTATTTTAACTTTGTGCCGGAAGGAAATGTATGTAACAGGTAGAAGGAGGCATCTCCGATCAGCGTCAACAGCCGAAACGATCTAGCCATGTCCGTCTGTCCGTATGAACACCTAGATCTCAGAGACTATAAGAGATAGAGCTATAATGTTTGCACGCAGATCAGTTTGTTTCAAATTTTTTGCCACGCCCACTTCCGCCTCCGCAAATCAAACATGTAACAAGCGTAATTTTAAAGCTAGAGTTGTGAATTTTGGTATATACAATAATAACTGAAAATTTTGTTGCGATCAAATAAAAATTGTTTAAGTTATTAAATAAATACTTTTGTATGGGCAAAAACGCCTACTTACTGGGGATCATAGTTGCTTTGGCCGACAATCTGGTATATTGTGCCGTCTATGGTACCATTTGGTATATTTTTAGTATTTTTGCAGTATATTTGGTATATTTTGAGAATAATACTGCGAAATATTTTGCTTTTATTCAAAATGGGTAGCGGGTATCTCACAGTCGAGTACACTCGACTGTAGCTTTCTTACTTGTTTTGTTTTGATTCAAAAATTAATTTGTTTTACCTTATAAACCTATTACGAACATGGCAACCATAAAAAAACACAACAAAAATTTGTTTTGCTCCTTTCGGTTAATGTGTCTTCCGGGTATAACAACGACGTAAAATCGTCGATCCCTTGAAAGTCGGCCAGCCATAATTTAATGAATGTCCATCGAACACAACGCGAAGCTTTGTTGTCGTACTATCGGCCTTTAGTACGCAGTTGTATGGCAGAAAATACTTGCTAGGCTTAAAGGCTTTAGAATGTACACGCGACATATGATCCAGCTTCAACTATTCCTCTATAAAAGATGAATATATCTTGCCGTCTGTCCTCAAATATTAGTGTCCCATTCACAGCATTTAGACTTAGTATTTCGTCGTCGTCAACCTTGCGTGTTTGCCTGAAGTGTGCTGCTCTAGACTAGATGTTAAGACTGTCGATGGAAACGTGAAATTGGGCGCCGATGTTTGAGAAGTATGCTGCTTTTGACCGGATGTTGAGTCTCGCAAACTCAACGCGCTCACTTCTGAAATGAAAGGGACTTGGATTTGACTGTTTCTTCCAGCTCGGTGTAATTCTTTTGCCGTCCTCATCTTCATTACGTAGATTTTCACCAAACAGTCAAAAAATCTTTCTCAAATTAGTAAAGTACTCCGAATATATGGATTAAGTTTCCTTGCGAATCGAACACTTATAATTTTGGCTGTGACTTGAACAATTAACAAGCTTCGCCACCAACACGATTTCAATAAGAGCAAGATTACACGTCGGTCCGTCTATCTGTCTTAATGATTCCTCAAAATATGGTTGCGATCAAATAAAAATTGTTGAAGTTATTTATTTATTTAAGAAATATTTTTATATTGCCAAAAAAACGGCTGCTGCAATCGATTCTTAACTGCTTTGGTTGATAATCTAGCATATTTGGTATTCCATGAAATATTTTAAGTGTAATAAATATTATGTCAATATACCAAATATAAACTTCAGTATGTATATTTTAATACTCCGCAATATATTAATTTGACACACTTTAAGAATAATACCCTTTGGTTTTTTTAAATATTAGTAGTGGGTATCACAGTCAAGTTCACCAAACTGTAGCTATCTACAGTTATTATCCAATCACAACAAAATTTCAGACTATATTTATTATTGTACAACCAAGAATTGCGACTCAAAAATAACAATTGCTGGGAATAAGAATTATTTCTCTATCTCTTATAGTCTCTGAGATCTATGTGTTCATAAAGACGGACGGACAGACAGATGAAGATGCCTCCTACTAATCTAAGAACGTTTTGTAGCTGAAATCAATAGAGCTATTTATAACTATGTATGCATGTCGTTTATTTATTTTTGATAGAATGTTTAATAGTAAGCAACACCAGAGTTGTCGCGAATCCAATCCAGATGAGCGGTGACACGAGTGAAACCAGCAGGAGCGCCAGATTGGCAACCTGCACTGCTGCCGAAGGAGGTAACACCAACAAGTTTGGCGCCGTCGTGGAGCACCAATGGGCCACCAGAGTCGCCAGAGCAAGTGGACTTGCCATCGGGAGTGGCAACGCAGAGAATACCATCGGGAAGGCTGCCATAGGTCTGAGAGCATCGGCTGTTGCTAATGATCTGCAGATCGACGCACTGCAGCCAATCGGGCAGAGGAGAGCCATCATAGGTGCCACCCCAGCCGCAGGCAACGGCCCACCAGTTGTCGTACATGTTGTAGCGATCGTTGTAGCTGGGCAGCTCAACCTTGTTGACCATGCTCCAGAAGTCGACATGGGGAGTGCGGATCAAAGCGATATCGTTGCCATTCACATTTGGCCAGTTGTGGTTCTGGATGAAGTTACCGCTGCCAACCGAGTGGGTGAACTGGGCGTTGGTACGCCAGGTGGCACCGTAGAAGATGGTCACAGAGCCGGCACCGTTGGTGCAATGAGCAGCAGTCAGCACCCAGTCGTGAGCAATGATGGAACCACCGCACCACCAGGCATTGTTGAAGCTCAGACCGACGGTGTAGGGGGCCTTACCCTCGTAGGCTGGATAGCCATTGGTAATGCGTCCTTGGATCTTAGTGGACTTGGGGAAGTCCTTGGGGTATTCTTGCTCCAATACCTCCGCAGAGACGGCGGCAAGCGCCAAGGCCAATACAACGAACACTTTCATGTTTTACGATTAACTCGAATGAATTTGATTCGAGTTTACAGTTTTTATAGTAAATTCATATCATATCATTTATTGATAGAAATGCAGTTATTAATACACACGATAGAAATAATAATATAAGTAGATAAGCCACCAATCAATTTTCTTGATTATCTTATTTTCTTATTTTGTTGTACCCACTCCATAGCGTATCTGAAGAGCACAGATTCGTCTACTAATCGAAGCTCACCAGCAAACAATCAAGAAATTTTATAAATTCTAATAGGCAAGTCCAAAGATTTGTTAATTAAATTTTCTCGAAAATTCGCAACACGAATTTGATTTCCTATTAAAGTTTCAATTATATATATATATCACGAATAATACATAAAGTAGGCCGTTAAAGGTTAAATTAAATGTCAATAATTTTCAATAATAAGACTTAATATATTTCTCCTCTTCGCAAAACAAAAAGTTTATACTGAAACTGATATTAGCATTTACCAAATCAGTAAATCAGTTTAAATCATTTACCAAATCAATAAATTACAGTTTATTGAAATAAACTCAATAAGAATAAAATGAGGTCTTCAAAACGAATTTAAACGTAACGGCTACTTGAGCGCCACCTATAGGAAATTAAATGAACATTGCATTTGGCACTGTAAACTTATCGAAGATGCAGCAATCGATAATTAGTTAACATGCAATTTTTAAGTTAACAGAAAGTAAGAATGAGACCATAAAAGATTAAAAATACACTTTTTGGTATAAGATTTTGGCATGTACCAGGCTGGCTACCTCCAAACGTATACAAAAATATTAGTTTGTCATTTTCGATCCTGCAAACGCAAGTATGTAAGTGATAGGAGGATTCTTTAGAAGTCTAACAATATATTGCCGACACTAATTTAAGAAAAACTCTGAAGTAACAAACTATTTGAGTTTACGCGCCTTTTTACTTCGAAATATACTAAAATGTTGAATGCAATTTATATAGAATTCTGACACTTTAACATAATATTTATTTTTAAATATGCATTATTGCATATTTAGCACATTTTTTTGGTATATGAAAGTAGAGAGAAGTAAGGGGGTTACCGTCATTTTATTAATTCTGGAATTGTAGCAATGAATATTTCAAAAGAGACTTCTTTTATTTTAAATTGTATTTATTCGTTGTAGCTTTCAGAAATCGAAATAAGTATCAACTGTTACGATTGCCAATTCGCCAATGTTAATGGAGTTATCGCTATGTTAAACAACATTTTGGCTCAGCGTTAAGCTCTTCTTCTTATTTTTGTAAGAAAAAGTGTAAATAACAAGCGCAAAGTGGCTAGCACAAACGAAAATTAAATCTTAAACAATAACAACAGAATGTTAGACACTGAATAATGGAAAACATTGTTCACAATTTTGCCAAAATCAGTTTTCAGCCCAAGGAGGTTGTGTTGACAGAAAATCGGTAAGCGAAACAAAAGTCACAAGATACACTCAAAGTTGCAATTGTTTTCATTTTGTTTTTTTTTTTCTATGCAGTTCTGCACCCAATAACTTTACTTGGAATTTTAAGCCAATGCCTGGCCACACTGTCTCCTCGCCGCCCGATGCCATGTTGGAGTCGGAAAGCGGCGACACAGATCAATCGGATGAGATCGATTCACAGCTAAGTCGAGGCGAGGACAACGATGAGAGCGACAGCAGCAGCAGCTGCTACAGCCAACGCGGTCAGCAACGTGGTGGCGTCGCGCGACGTCGGATGCCTGCTCGCATCTCCAAGGACAATTTCAATCGTGTATGCAGCGCCATCATGAAGCCAGCAAAAAAGAAGCGACGGGAAACGCTGCACACCAACGAACAGACGTTGAAGAGCATCGAGAAGATCTACACTAGCAAGCGAATGAAGAAGTTTACGCCCGCCAATTTAGAGACGATCTTCGAGGAGCCGAGTGATGAGAATGCCGCCGATGCCGAGGACGATAGTGAGGAATGTGGCGCCATAACCAGCCAAGTGCGTCTGGTGAAGTTCGGATCGAGAAAACTACGTCGCGCCATCTCGTTCAACGATGGTCTGCACAAGAACAAGAATCTGATCAAGAAGCGACGCTTGAAGGTTAAGAAGACGTTTGGCAAACGCTTTGCCCTCAAGAAGATCTCAATGACCGAGTTCCATGATCGTCTCAACAAAAGTCTCGACAGCGCCATGTTCGAGGAGGAGGAGCAGGAGGATGTCGATGTGGATGGGGCAAGCGGCAGCAAGACTGCCACTGCTGCCTCTGGTTCAGCTGCTGCCATCACATTCATGGACGACATGCAATTGCCGCCGCTTTCCACACCATCAGCGGTCTTCGAGTAGCCACAAGAATAGTTAAGCTGACCAACCAACCACATTGATGTCCCACGTTTTCTTGGGAATGTTGGTCAAATGTACTGATACCAATGTAATGTAATGTTTTATGTAAGATTTATTTATAATACCCAATAACCCAATACATATTCAGATATAGGAAGTGCTGTGGAGCATGAAAATAATTTAATCATTTTGCGTAGCGACCCAATTAATCGTAGTATATCATTTATCATTAAATTAAGCAAGAATACAATTCTGAGAAAAGATTCCTATACAAAAAAAGAGAAAAATTGGGGTAGAATTGTATCAAACCATAGTTGTAATAAATTATCATCTTACCAAATAGGGAAATGCGTGAAAATGCTCTACTCATTGTTTTCACTGCCGCAAAAGTAAAGCAAACAAATAAATAAATAGAAAACACAACCATATTTTAATACAATCGCTTTACTAATACCAATCAATTGGTAAATAGTACGATCGTGGTGCTAAATTGGATAACGGCAAATGCATTAACAAGTGCAATAATATACAAAAAAAAGATAATGTATGTGCTTATTATTATTAAATATATGTGAGTACGTACAACATGCAAGAGTGGTAATCATAATTCCCGATTATGCATTAAATATCGACGCACAGCACGAAACACAGCTGGAAAACAAATCAAGAAAGCAACATTTTGTTTGCACTTCATAATGCACAACAACGACGAATAAACTCCCTGACATATCAAGATATAACCACGCGTACAACTTATTTTATACGCCACTGTTAAGACTAATGCAGCGACCCTGTTGCTTAGAACCACCCTGTCATTTAGAACGGTAACGGTTAACAGCAAAAGAACATCTGTATTAAAGGTTCAACACTTACCTTAGCATGTGCTGCAACCGTACAAATAAATTATCAAGTCAGCCGGGTAAGAGTATTTTAAATGCACTGAACAAAAAGCAAAAAAAAAAAAAACACAAATAAACACTAGCCGCAGAAACATTTGCATAATCGACACCACTAGCTACTGTTACTGTTACTGTTATTGTTGTTGCTGCTATTTGCTGGCGTTGGCGCTGATTGTATTTTGTTATTGTTATTGTAGCCTCATTACATTCGAACATATCACCGATCGCGAGACGATTTGATTTATTTGCTTCGCTAGGCAGACAAAGTAAGCCGCAATTTCCTAAATAGGCGAAAACAATGCCAAGAAATACTTTCAACACCAAATTAATGTTATTTTTAACGAATTAATTTAATTAGAAATACATGCAACAAGTTATCGAAATGCACATTTGATTTCCTGCTAAGAATACTCCAAATGGCGACATGCAATCAAAATTGTCTTGCGACTCGAGCTCCGTCTCGCTTCCTCATGTCAAAAATGCCCTGGCAATAACCTTCAAACTACACGTGGTGCTTCCATCTTGTTTGCCGCCGCACTATGGGCAGCTCTGGCAACTTAAGCCCTATTACTTGTCGTGCTTGAGGACTACTTATAAATTCGCCCACTGTTGTTGTCAACTCATATTATGCATGTAATCGCTATTTGCGGTATTAATTTAGATGTGAGTATGAAAAAAATGCAAAAGACAAATGTATCGTGTAATATTTTTGTTGTTTCGCCGACAATAAAAGCAACAACAACATTGTAGCTTTTTCTCAATGAAAGCATTTTGCCGCATGCTGCGCATTACCCACAACACACACACTAGCACACATACATCTACACGTGATGTAATAGCACCAAAGCAAGTAGGGGATAAGTAACTAGAGTTACAGCTTCGCTTGCTTTTCATATTTAAATGGTAAAAACAACAACAAGAGCGCGGCGTCAACCGCAGCGTTAACGGCGATAGCGACGCTTGTTAAGATTTATACACTAACACAACGAACACACACACGCACACGTTGTCATAGAGAAATTCGACCCGACCGGTGTGCGGCGTCTAAGGGCACGGCACATTTTCGACTGAATGCCAAATGCAGCGAAAAATGCGACAAAGGTTGTCAAAGCGCCGGCGTAACAATGTTGCGGGTGCAAAGGCGAAACAGAGCTTAAAAAGCGAATTTAAAAAAAAGAAAGATGGCGACACCACTTTACACACACATATGCAAACGTCATCTAAGGGCATGAGAAATGCAGAAGTTGATGTAGGTGTGCGGGTGGCAGGCGAAAACTTACATTCGCAGCGAATGCAAATTGAAAGAGGCGAATTCGATAACGATGGCGACGAACGCAAATCAAATGCAATTGCGCGCTGACTGCGAAAGTATGCGCAGTCGTCGTTGACGTCGGCGCTGACTGCGCAGTCAAATTAATGCAGCAAAATAGACGAAATAATTAAAGCGGTTGCAAAGAAATGGTAGCAAGAGAGTTTATAAAAATGCTTGCAACATGCGCGCGAGGCCACAGTTGGAAGCGAGACGCTGACCGAAAACCTCACAAGTCCCAACTCCGCATGAAAGTTGCAAGCAAAAAAACACAGAAAAAAAAAAACAAAAGGCAAAATATTACGCGCAAGATAAAGTGCGAGTGTTGAGGGGGTGTGAGGGGTGCGCGCAAGTGGCGAGTGGAGTACGTAACGGCTTTTCAAAACAAAACGGGAAACTCGAAATTAAAAGTGGCCAAGTGAACCAACAAAATATCCAATAAAACGGGGAAGCAAACATCGTGAAAGAGAGAGAGAAAGAGCAAGGTGCAGAGTGCAGGTCAATTAAATTGGAATTAAATATTAAATGCGTGCATCAGCCGCTGCCAGCAACAACAATAATAAAAGGCAACGACGCAAATG
This sequence comes from Drosophila albomicans, assembly GCF_009650485.2. Lineage (NCBI taxonomy): Eukaryota > Metazoa > Arthropoda > Insecta > Diptera > Drosophilidae > Drosophila > Drosophila albomicans. The sequence goes on along the minus strand of NC_047629.2, from coordinate 41,394,679 downwards.
CAAATGTGTTTACAATCAGCAATTGTTGCAATTATTGCCAAATTAACAGCGCTGCTGCTGCTGCAAGTCGGCGGCGCAGCAGCGGCGCTGGACTGGCAACAGGTTAAGCCAATGTATCTAGTGTCCATGTATCCGGGCCCGTTTGGCATGGCCTTGTCACAGACACCAACCACATCACTGTCCGCCGAACTGGACGCGGAAATGAGCGCCACCAATGAGGACAGTCGCATTAGCAGCAGCAGCGGCATCGACAGTGCAGCCGATAACAGCGGCGATAGCGATAATTTGCCATCGGCCGATGAACGCGAACCACTTGTGTTGAACCTAGAGACGACACCGCTGCTCGACAGCATGCTGCCTGAGGGCGCCATGGCTATGGATCGCATCTTTGGCGGCGATGTCGGCAATCCACACTGCTTCCCCTACCAGGTGGGCATGCTGCTGCAGCGTCCCAAGGGTCTCTATTGGTGCGGTGGCTCCCTCATCTCCGATCAGCATGTGCTCACTGCGGCACATTGCGTGGACATGTAAGTTTTCATCATCTTGTTGAAGGGGTGTTTTTTCCATATTAGTTTTGTTGGGAATACTTGAAGACCTAAATAGTCGTTATTATTCCTAAAATTTTGAAATTATATTTATTTTAAATAATGTCTAAGTTAAAAAATAATTAAATGGCATAATATAATAATAATTATTAAATTATATTTTTTTTAAAGGGAAAAGTTAATATTATCTGATGCTAATGAAGTAATTTTAATGTTGCTAAATTTTTTAATATTTGAGCCTTGACTTACGGATTGGGTTCCTGTAGGGATCAAACTAGGATTTTATAAGTTATCGTGATCTGTTAATATTGATTATTAATTTTGTCAATAATTTCCCCAATTGTTCTTCAAAATTTTGAATCAAAAGGTGACACTCGAATTTATATTTCAGTTGAAACGCCGGCATTGCTCTATTGATACATAAAGATTATATAATATAATGCAGAGTCTTCAATTTATTATAATATTATTATATAATGCTAATAATAGTATTTACTATATGTATTATGTCTTAAATATAATTAACATACAATAAAAGAAAATGAATGCAAACAATTTACTTTCTAATACAAATTTTGATTAGGCGAGGATTGTTTATTAATATTAAATATAGTTAAAATATTTGAAGTAAAATAAAATAAAGACATCTTGACTGACTGATCATTTCTTATTCCTTCAATATTTAACATAAGACTTTAAAACTCTCCCCACTTGGTTGTATTTCTTCTGATGGCAGGGCTAAGCGCGCCTTGGTCTTTCTGGGCGCCAATGAGATTAAGAACGCCAAGGAGTCGGGTCAGGTGCGTCTAATGGTGCCCAGCAGCAACTTTCACATCTATCCCACATGGAATCCCAAGCGACTGAAGGATGACATTGCACTCATACGCCTGCCACACGCGGTCAGCTTCAATGGTGAGTGTTAAAGTGTCTCACAATGTGGCTACAACTAATGAAATTTCCCCGTTGCAGAGCGCATTCATCCCATACAGTTGCCGAAGCGTCACTACGAGTATCGCAGCTTTAAGAATAAGCTGGGCATTGCGTCCGGTTGGGGTCGCTATGCCACTGGGGTGCATGCGATCAGCAATGTGCTGCGCTACGTGCAACTGCAGATCATCGACGATCGCACCTGCAAGCGCAACTTCCCATTATCGTTTCGTGGCACAAATATCTGCACCAGCGGTCGCAATGCACGCTCCACATGCAATGGGGATTCGGGTGGTCCGCTCGTCTTGCAGCGTAAGCACTCCAAGAAACGTGTGTTGGTGGGCATCACGTCGTTTGGCAGCATCTATGGCTGCGATCGTGGCTATCCGGCTGCATTTACCAAGGTGGCATCGTATCTGGACTGGATTAGCGATGAGACGGGCGTGCATTCGCATCAGGACACCACGGAGGCCATTTTCTTCGATCAGTATGTGAAGAACTATGCCAAGGAGCGACACAATCGCAAAACCCAGCAGTTTGATCATTCAGAATTTCACGATAGTGATGATGATCTACCCGATGAACTGGACGTGCATCGTCCGCTGCCGCAATCGGATGAGAGCAACGAGGATGATGTGTCCTTTGCCATCGCAAGCTCACGACGTCCCCATACAAAATCCAAATCAAAATTGAAAACCAAATCGGAATCCGATTATTATTTCTTGTAGCTTCAATAAACATTTATTTTGTAAGTTAAAAGCAAACGATCATTTTGGCATTTAGAATCCACTGTTGGTCACGCCGCTGATCTCCTCGATCCAGTCCAAGTAAGAGGTGACACGGGTGAAGACACCGGGCCAGCCAACCTCACAGCCGAGAGCAATGCCAAAGGATGTGGCACCAATCAGCTCACCAGTCTCAGCCGACACCAAGGGACCGCCAGAGTCGCCGTTGCAGGTGGAGGTGCCACCGGTGGTCTTGATGCAGATGTTGGTCTCGTAGACGACACCGCCAAACCAAGGTGAGCAGCCAGAGTTGTTCATGATGGGCACACTGATGTATTGCAGAATATCGGTGGCACTGGTGGCAGCTGCAAATGGGAAGTTGTGGCAAATCAAAGTGAAAAACTCTTATGTGTTTAGCTATCACTTACAGTCACTGATCTTGCCCCAACCGGAGGCAATACCCTGTTGGCCGGCATAGGTGTTGTAGGTGTTGGACTTGGCGGGTAGCTTGATGGGCTGAATGTGCTCATTGAACTCAATTGGCACGGGCAGCTTGATCAGCGAGATATCGTTGCGCAGCAGCGAAGCATCCCAAGCGTCGTGAACAAACACATTCTTTGTCTCCACAAAGATAATCTGTTGTCCGTGCTCGCTGCCATCGGTACGATCCCAGGCACCCAAATAGACATCCACACCTGTGGTCAGACTGTCCGTGCAATGGGCAGCGGTGAGCACATAACGATCACTGATCAAGGAGCCACCGCACCAAGCAGCGCCGCCAGCAACGTAGAGCAACAGACCCGCCTGGTAGGGGAACTGATTGCGTCCGGCGGTCTCGCCGCGGGTGATGCGTCCCGACGGGGCACCAACACGATGGGAGATGGGGACATCGACCTCAATGTCCATCGACTTGACCGACTTCCAGTCGACGGAGGCTTGGGCGCCAATAACGGCGGCCAGCAGGAGCACGGTTGCACAGGCGAATTTCATGTTGACTTTCAACTGATTCAACTTGACCAACTTGGACACACTTTTATAGGCAAGTCACCTACAAAATCGAGGGTGTCATATATCTTGGACTATCGCTAAAGCGCTTTGCCGCTTATCACGGTTATCATGGCTAGAAAACACATTTGATTTACAATTTGGTAATACTCCTGCCACAGCTCAGACTACTAAGTAATATAATCTTTGATCAATGATAGTGACAAGTTCAATTTAGATCTAGGCGCGTGCTTGGCATTTCCATCATCATTCAGGGATAATCCATATCGTAAAGCGAACACAGCTATACCTAAATGGTAAATTTCCAATGTAAATAGATTAAATCAATATTGTTCAGCCGAAAGCTCTAATTAGTTTGGCGACATCTTTAAACATTTCAACAGTAACAACAACAAAAGTAAAGAAAATAAATATTGTGCTAAATAAATGAATATTTCACAATTCATCGTAAGATCACTTTGTTTTTTTCACAGATTTTCCATTTCAGCTGTTGTTTTTCATTCATTAGATTTCACTAAATTAAAGCTAAACATCAACTTAATCTTCGAGATTAACGCGATCAAAGGTTAGATAAGAACTGCAAATATTGTTGAGTTTATTTCTAAATTGTCTTGAAATAGAATTTGCTCTTATCGCAGCACATTTCGATTGATTAAATTCGTTCCAGTGTTGACTATGTCTACAGTAATGATCATTATGTGCACTCACTTCCTCACACCCAATTCCAATTTCAAATTGACTTTTAATTAAATACTTTTTGTTTTTGCCCCTCCTCCCGCAAACAGCAACTGTTAAACTGGTTGAGAAAAAAACGCTATTATGCATATTTATGCTCTTGGGTATTAAATAATAATACTTCATAAACTACAAGCAGAAAACCAAGAATTAAAACGGAAATGGTTTTAATACGAAAAGTATTTGTTTGTTCAATTGAAGGTTACATCAATCTAAGTGCACAGAAACAAAAGCCGTTAATCAAACAGCAATCAAAACGAACTTGAAATGCTCTACGATTGGCCAGATTTTTCAACTGATAATTGTAAAGAGTGTTAAACAAGATTTCGGATTCGGAACTGATTAAAATTGAGTGACTCGAATGATTTCTATTGCAATTTATTGTGTAGGTCAAGTTTAATCATCATTTCATTATCTTTGGTGAAAAGTTACTTCTCAAAGTATTTTTTTATAACAGCTTAAATTTCAAAAATTTAAAATAAAAAATAATTAAATAAATCTTATATATCTATTTACTTATTTCATATCTATTTACTTATTTATTTATTCTTAAATGAAAACGATAATATTAATAAGAACAATTATTAAATAAAAATGAAGGGAAGTCCAATGAGATTTCATGATAACATTTTTTCTGTAATAGGAAATATTGAGAAACTAAAGATTGAGATAAGAAAAAGATTGGATTATTATTTCATTACATTCTTAGCTTTATAAAATTATTGTAATTATGAACTAAATGGTGACTTATAACATTCTTTTTTTTAATCAATTTCGTAATTTCTTAACAGTTTCTGAAGTTTACACATTCCTTAAGCATTTCACAAATTTATAAATACATTTTATGGATTAAGATAAATATCTCAAGAGCATAATACGCCTTATGAATCATTTTTCAATTGATGTGCATTTGTTCATCTGAGCATTGAATCATGTTTTTATTAATTTATATACATACTAAGTATCAGTACGCATTGTGTTATTATATTTATTGACAAAATACGATTAACTTGTTAATACTTAAGACGTATAAACCATTTAAATAAACGAGTGTTAACTCGTATAATCGTGTGCTTTTTGAGTTAAGACATAATAAAGCTCTGTTCCTGGGCAACAATAAGCTGTGACATGTTTGCCCATCAATTAGCTGTAGCTTTGCGCGATCTGGTGAAATAAACGTACGCACATACGTATACGTAATATGTTATGCACTTTCTAAAATCAGATCTGGACAAATATATCAAATGACACCTGTCAACTGGTGGCAAAATGCGAAATAAAGGCAAATCAAAAATAATTAGCCATACGATGCTATTTAGATCTGAATAGATCATACACAACTTCAACTTGTTCTCCATCAAATTCAAGTGCGGGGTGCTATGAACTCAGTCGAGAGACCGACATCGAATGCCATTGTCCTTGAGTTAGCTGCAAACGGCGCTAATTAAAACATTAAATGCGTAGCAAACAAGCGAATTGTAACTAAATTAAAATATAATTCAACACAAAAAACAAAAGCAAACAGTAATTCAACAATTGAAACTCAAACTTAAGCTAAAGTTAAAGCTGAAACTAGCCAGACTAAACTGGATTGTAGACGCGTTTAACTGTTTTAACAACAACTTTCGCACTTGTAACAAGTGCAGAATGCGGCAGTTGAGTTCGCTTGACTATGAGATATCCTAAACGAAAAACAGGGAAGGAAGGGGAAGCTTTACTTAAAAAACCACTTCTATATTTATTTCTAGATCGTGTTGGGAATGTACTTATTTGTTTAAATGAAAATGCTTAAGTAAGAGTAAAAGATTCCATTCCAAGCACTATATTATATATAATATTTAACATTGTAAAATAAACATATTTTAATAATTTTTTTTTATAAAAGTTAAGAACTGAAATCTTAAATCTGTTGGATCTAGCTATATAGTATTTTATACCCACTTAGCTCAGTTCTCAGTGTATTTCATCTTTCAAATTCGAACGTTTTTTATTATCCAATCCCAATGAAACTTTCCGAAATGTGCTAAAGTGCTAAACGACAGGCAAGTTTACGCCAATGGATCGTTTTATTTTTAAGTTTGGCAATCCTGCCTCCTTTTGTCGTTAGCTTGGTCTTCAAGACAAGCCCCTTAAAAGGTAAAATGGAGGCAGCTGTGCAGTCGTTTCATAATATATGCATTTTATAGGCGGACACCCTCTTACCCTTACATACCCGTTCCTGAGGCCATACACACATAAGTTACAGGGTATAATGAGAACATGTTTTTGAATAAAGCTTAAGCAGTCGCTTATTAATTCGCACAAATAACAGATATCACATTCCAGATACCACTAATTATGCAACCGTACCGAACCGTCGGAGACCTGTAAGAATCTCTCAATCTGTATCTCAAAAACACACATTTCAAAACCGGGGGCAAATGCAACCCAACAACAACAAAAATTCATAAATTTCACAAAAAAAAAAAAAGAAGAAAGGTATTCTGAGGGGATTTTATTGAGGCTGGGTTCAGGGCGTGAGTGCGTGTGACTCAGGACGATCAACTAAGGAGGGGAAAATCGGGGGAGGTTTATTCCCCGGTATTTGCTGTTATAATTGCATTGCTCGTATCAGCAAAATATGAATGGTCATTCTGACGTTTTAGAGCCGCAAAGTTTTTTTTTTGTCGTCTTTTATGCTAATTTTTTTTTGGCCATTTGGCGCAGTTCATTGTTGCGGCATGATTCACGTGCACACCGGCCTCTTCCGATCTGGGAGCGTCGTCGTTTGGTCAGCCTCGCAAAAAAAAAAAAAAAACCTAAAAATAATCTAAAGAAGATGCCAACAGCCAGCGACACTTGCGGGTGATGCGACTGCTCTGGCCGCAATGACCATTAGGATCGATGCGATCGAAAATGAATCGCAATGGATTCGGTGCGAAAAACCGGTTTGCCAGCTGTGCGAGAAAAGCTGAACAGCTGAACAGCTGAGCCAGCTGTGTGTGTTTTGAACTTTCGCTGCCGGCTGTGGCAGCAGCAGCAGCGGCATCGCCACCGACATCGACATCGACATCGGTAAATTTCTTGTTCTTAACGAAGCTCGATCGCTTGTCAACCTGACTGAGTGGCTTACTGGCTCAGCTCAGCTGAGCTGAGCTCGACTTCACTTGTCTCGGGGTTGATATAAAAACGGCATCCGGCGCGCGTGCTCAGTTCAGTTGAAGAACATAAACGGAAACGCGCGCGTGCGCCGTCAGCAGCTCTCGTGTTTGGCATATTTTTGTGTGAATCAAATAGTGTTCGGCCAAGTGAATTTCTTTTGCAAAAAGCTTCAACAAGCTGCACAACTCGACACAAGTGACATAGATACGGCAAGGTCGATATCAAAAAAGAAAAAAAAAACACTACTGTGACTACTGTGACTACAACTGCTACTACCACTAGAAACATGGAAGGTCAGGCCAAGCAAGCATACTTCGTCAATGAAGCATATAATCACGAAGAGCAGCCACATGGAGCGGGCGGAGGTGGTGCAGATACTGTTGCTACTGTTGCTACTGACAATTTGCCGCGTCGTCGCAGCGGTGGCAACACCAAGGAACTGCAACTGCATCTATCCAATAAAAAGGCACTTGATCAGCCAGATGCACACACAGCGCCAACCATCGATTTCGATGACATTCTGCCATTGATTGGGGAATTCGGACGTGCACAGAAGATACTATTTCTGCTCATGATACCGTTCTCGTTCTTTGTGGCCTTTGTGTACTTTTCGCAAATCTTTCTCACGCTCATACCCGAACAGCATTGGTGTCATGTCCCCGAACTGGATGCCCTAGATGTGGAAGCCAGGTGAGTTACTCAAACGAATTCTAACTAAACGAAATCTGAATGAATTCGTGATTCAACAAAGTCCTAACCCAGCGGGTTTTCCCGTCAAGGTGAAAATTTGGTAAAAAAAAAAAAAACAACGACAAAAATCTACGACAACTCCGCGATTCGCAAATTCACGTAACCGACTTGCGAATGTGACTTTGTCTGTCTGTCTCTATGTGTATGTGTGTGTGTGTGTGGGGGGCTTATTCAACGTAATGGCTTTATAAAAGTTGATATACGACGCGTTAATTACTACAGTAGTTAATATACCTGACTATAACATTCAAGCACAACACTTTCGGTTAGTTCGGAATGTCGTTTGCATCCCATTAGAAGCGAATGATCATAATTTGATGTGCATTTTATGCTGATTTTGTTTGCTTTTGTTTCTTTTTGTTTTTGTTTTTATAGTTATGATAATCTTTATGATGCTTTATGAATGGGCAGTAGCATTTTGACTCGCTAATCAATTTTAATTTACTATGGAAACCGTTAAGTGTTGAGGAAACATCATAATCTTTCTGAATAAAATTGTTATTATTATTATTATTATTATTATAATTATGATGATGAAGGGAATTATAATGTCTAGCACTAGTATCGACCTTGAATTTAGTTAAAGAACTTAGGAACGAACGAAGCCAAGAACTTGGTTAAAGTACAAAATCCATAGCGAAGGTTGCTATTCTATTATTATCTTTTCTAAAATTAGAATGTCTTCACAGAAAAAAATACAAAAACAATTGAAAGCAAATCAAGCGTTGATAATTTTAGCTCGTTATGAAGCTTTTATTTTTGCATTTGCCCAAAATGCTAAATCTGATTTGTTATTGAGGAAGACTTTTAAGTAGTTGAAACATGGAATTTTTTTGTTTTGCTTTCGAACTTTGGAATTCAAAGAAATGAAAGAGCTGTGATATTCAGTTTTATCAATAAGTTTATTTTCGGTTATGATGATATTATAAAACTTGTATTGTACAGTTAACTAATCCGACTTTATGTTAGCTGATTATTAAGTGGAAACTGTTTCAAAATGTTGCATAAAATTTTTGCCAAATACGTTAATTTAAGAATTGTTTTTCAAGCCAGAATCAATTAGATACAGATAAATATGATAGATATGATGTGATATTGAAAATCATTTTTGCAGTGATTGTTAGCAATTAAAAATTATTCGATAGTTAACCTTTAAATGCTGTAAAAGTTGTTCTAATTAAAAGCGTTCACATTACTTCCAAATATCTCAATGTAACTTCCCCCCACCCCTTTCACTGTAATTGTCAACTTTTCAGCCGGAAATCGCACACGGTGCGTATACTTGTTAAAGCCAAGCGATTCGCATGACTTTCACAAAGGCAAACACACAGTGATCGATTATTCCAACTTGCACTATTTTATGTTCGATTGACTTTGGTCGACAATTATTGAATTTATTGCCTTGAAATCGACCGGTTTTTGGGTTGCGTGCCCTAACTGGGCAGTTACCACAGTTTAAAACTTAAACTGAAACTGCAAAAAAAAAAAAATTTAATACTTTGAGTGATTTGAAATGCGATTTCTATGTATTCTATGCAAAGGCTGCCAATTCTTAGCCAAATTACACATAGCAAACGTGTTTGGTTTGAATTGAAACTAAATGAAAATGAAAACGAAAACGAATGAACGAAACAAAATTCGAGTGTTCTGACCAAAGTCATTAACTCGTCTAAGTGCTCAGAATGGCTTAGAATGCCGACTAACCTTGCGCCATGATTGGTTTTATTCATGTTTTTGCATTTTTTTTTTTCATTTTTTGTTTTTGTTAGTCAGACTTGGTCGGCTTAATAAGGCAAAGAACCTTACGAATCTTTTTCGAGAGCGCGCGAGAGAGAGAAGTGAGGAGTGAGGAGCTGTGTGGTTGGGTACTCAATGCGAAGGCAAATTCAAATACAGTGGCAGTGGCAGTGGCAGTTAGATAAGCAGCCAGTCGTCCAACGCCGACTCCAAGTGGGCAACAGCAAGGGGCGTCTAATTAGCAGCGCATGTTGCGACAGCAGCCACAGCAACAGCAACGCACAAGTGAAATAATCGTGGTAGCCACAGTAAATACCTACTAAATAACTGACTGACTGACTGACTAACTAACTAACTGGCTGACTAACTAATGTTGTGTGGCGACGCCAAACACGACTCAAAACTTACCGCATCCAAAAACTGAGAGAGCCAAAGAGAAATTGCAAGCTGCAATTCAAATGCTCTTCTATTTATTACATGAGCAACGAAAGAAAGTCTTATACTGTAAAGAGTTACACTTGATTCATTGGCAGTAAAAGTAAATTTAACTAGCATTTAGATCAATTAAAAATTATTTTGTGAAAGGTGCACACTTAAATATGAAAACATTTTGTGGGGAAATCTCTAAAAGATTGAGTAACTTGCTAAATACAAGTTCGCAAAGAAATGTTTTTTATTCCTGCAACCCAATCCAAATTAAAATCAATCATGATATTCTAACTGGCAAAACTAATTACACAAATAATCAAACTATCAGCAATCTTTATTGTTGATCAGTTAGACAAGTACACAAATTCCTAGTATTTAGACAATTTCGTTAATTAACTTTTAGCACTACAAATAAATTTAGTTTGAGGTACAACACGGGTGTATATTATTTACAGAAGATTATCAGGTGTCAATCGAACTAATCATTGCTGATGTCAAAAGTGTCAAGCAGCTCGATAGGCTTGACACAGATAAGTAGACGCAACTGAAAATAATATAATATAGATAATAAAACATATTATAAAATTAAAGAGTTAACTCGTTGGTATAATACTCATACTCATATCAGCTTCAGTTGGAGAAAATAAATCAAGAATAATATCTTCAATCAAATAATCAAGCTTAAAACTGGCAAAATTCAATTCAGAATACAATTCTTAAACTTAAATGAATTATCTTTAATTATAAAAACTAAGTGCAAAAATACTTCTTTATTGAAACACGTTTTTTTTATTAAATAATTCATATGTATGTTATTTAAAGACTTATTTAGCTTTCAAACTTTAATGACTTTACCTTTACTTTAGGGTAAATCCATTGATCAGAGCTTATTGTAGTGTTTAATGTTAAATCCGTCATAAAATTGGCAATTTAACCGAATGAAACTTGGCGCGTTTCCCGCATGACAGATCAATCGTTAGTTACTGACTGGGAGAGTGCGGAGTGTGCGGTGTGTGGTGTGCAGCCATCAATCTTGCATGGCTATATATAATTTAGACACATGAATACGAGTTGCGAGTGTGAATATTGTGCTTGCCACACGTAGACAATTGCAGACAGCGGATTTTGTCAAGATCATGAGATTATTATGCTGTCCCAGGTCTTTTTGGGGTTGTGGCTGTGACCCTCGATGTGTTAATGACTCTATAAGCTCAAAAATAAAAACAAAAATAATGAATAACATTGAAAACCACCAAACTAACAATTGTGGCACCTTTCTTAACTCCCATAGACTGGCACTCTCGATACCCATGGTGAAGGGAGAGTACAACAATTGCTACATGTACGATGTCAATTATACGGAAGTTCTCGCCCAGGGACGTATTATGGCTGATCCCAAATGGCCGCAAGTCAAATGCCGCAATGGTTGGTCATACAACTTCACCGAGATACCGTACTCCACGGTGGCCACGGAACAGAATTGGGTGTGCGATGATGCCGCATTACCCACGTATGCCCAATCCATATTCTTTTTGGGTGCCATTGTCGGTGGCTTACTCTTTGGCTGGGTGGCGGATCGATTTGGCCGCATTCCAGCGCTGATTAGCTGCAATATGATGGGTCTGGTGGCGGGCGTGGCAACGGCATTTGTTAACAACTTTTGGCAATTTGCCATCATGCGTTTCTTTGTGGGATTCGCGTTTGACAATTGCTTCACCATGATGTACATATTGGGTAAGTGAAACTCGTTGCACTTCACCTTGAATGCATAATCAACTCTCTCTCTCTCTCTCTCTCTCTCGTTCTTAGTGCTGGAGTATGTGGGACCCAAGTATCGCACCTTTGTTGCCAACATGTCCATTGCCATCTTCTTTACGGGCGCCGCTTGCATCTTGCCATGGATTGCCTACTACTTGGCCGATTGGAAACTGCTCACGATCGTTACCTCGGCACCGCTTTTGTTGGCCGTCTTGACGCCGTTTGTTGTGCCCGAGTCGGCACGTTGGCTGGTCTCCCAGGGCAAGGTGGATAAAGCCATTGGCATACTGAAGAAGTTGGAGAAACGCAATGGACGCCAAGTACCGCTGCAGACGTATCAGCACTTTGGCGACAGCTGCAAACGGATGCGAGATCAGGAACAGGCACAGAATGCCAGCTATTCGGTGTTGGATCTATTCAAGTCGCCGCGCTTGCGTCGCACCACCTTGCTGCTCATTGTCATCTGGATGGCCATATCTCTGGTCTTCGATGGCCATGTGCGTAACGTGGGCTCCCTGGGTCTGGACATCTTCTTCACGTTTACCGTGGCCAGTTTTACTGAGCTACCAGCTGATACGTTGCTTACAGTGACCCTCGATCGCTTCGGTCGTCGTTGGCTTGCCTGCGGCTCGATGGTTGCCAGCGGCATCTTTAGTCTGTTGGCCACTGTGGTGCCCGTTGGCGTTTACTCAGCGGCCCTGGCCATCATGGGTCGCTTCTTTGTGAACATCAGCTACAACATTGGTCTGCAGTATGCCGCCGAGATATTGCCCACTGTGGTGCGGGCTCAGGGTGTGGCCTTCATACATATTATGGGCTATGTGGCCAGCATTATAGCGCCATTTGTGGTCTATTTGGCCAACATATCGCCAGCGCTGCCATTGATTATTTTAGGACTCTTGGGCATTATTGGCGGACTGTTGGCCCTGCTGTTGCCGGAGACACTGCATCACGATCTGCCGCAGACGTTGAACGATGGCGAGGAGTTCGGACGTGGTCAGAGCATCTGGGATTTCCCCTGTCTAGCCAAGCAGTTAGACGAGGAGGACGACAAGTGCAACGCTGATGTCGAAGAAGTGCGTTCCCAGGCTTTTGTGCGTGGCACCCAAACGGGAGCCTCCCTCAATGCATCCACGCGCGGTGAACTGCGCTCGAGCATATTGCGCAGATCGATTCAATCTCGCAACTCCACCAAATTGTAGACACCTTGTATGTTTTAGCTGCGCTAGTAATTATAGTTTTTTGCATTTCAGTTAGTTCGATTTGTAGTGATTAAGTGCTTTGTCCAACCTTGTGATATTAATTCTAAGTAATTTCGTTGCCATTTTGGCCTAATAAACAAAAAAGTCTAACGATCAAATTTGGAGTTTTAATTAATTGAATTACACTGATTTGTATTTTATTTGTATGAAATATTTTTAGTTTAATACATTAGAATTGATTAAGAACATTACTAACTGACCTAACATAAATATTAAGTATACTCTAGACTTTTTTCTGAATAGTTTCACTTATTTTGCACTTAAATAGCAACATATGCTTCGCATAAATATATTTATATTAATTTCATATCGCATATAATGGCAAATAAATATATAAAATTTGCAAATATATTATATAATATGTATTTGCAATCGCCATATAGCGGACGAAACTTGCTAGCGCCATCTGTTGAACAACTCAAGTCGATTGTTAGTTGATAAGCGCTAGTCTGCCACGCATACGCCAGATGGCGTCATGTTTTCGCTGCTTAGCTTTGTGATCAATAATTATAATCGTAATAACAATTATTTGCAAAATAAACAATTTATCACGGGTTTTCTGTACAATCAGATTGAATTCATAATTCAAAATCCATATGCAAATTGGCTTTATAGAACTGTTATACTGTTACTTTCCACTCTACTATTATTTTTATTTTAATTTTGACGACATTGCTATGCAGTTAAACAGTAACTTTAACAAATAAACAATAAATGTTTAAAATTGACAATCAGAGAAATACAAATTTAAATTGGTTATTTTTATTGAAAGCCAAACATGTAGTCATCATAAATCTTCTGACGTCAAATAAATGCTCTTTAATTTTCAACTCACACGCGTCAAAATCACAAAATTCTGAGTGAAACTAAAGCACGACAAATAAAACTAATTATAAATAAAAAATTATATGCCCGCACAATGTCACTTCAAAATTGACCTTAACTGATAAAACCTTAACGAAAATAGTCTTATAATGTGATGAGTGCTGAGCTCAGGCGACAGTTTAAATCGCAATGGCATTGCGAGTCGTTCTGCTGCTCATTCTTGGGCTATCTCTAGGAAGAGGAGCCAACTTGTCGAGCGGCGCAAATATTAGTGAAGTGCTTCCAAGGCCCCAAGGCTCTGATCTTGAGTGTGCCTTATTGACTACTATTGTTGAGGATAGTCCTCTCCCTCTGGAGCTTATAATTCGAACTATAGCAGATTACAACTTAGAGAAGAATATTCGCCCAGTTTTGGAATTAGGAAACGCCGTTCGCACTTCGGAACTGAAGAATCGAATCTACGAGGAATTATGGAAATATTGGAAAATATGGCATGGAAAATTAGGATTTTATCATCCCAAAGATATTCTGGAATACTATGAAAACTTAAAGCAAAGCTTAGATATTACGCCAGATTATAAGAAGTTTGTTTATCAGAAGTTTATTGAAGATTGCGCTTCATATGTGTCTTTACGGCTTTATGCCAAAGAAAAGTACGATTTCGAAATGGAATGGATCACCGAAACGATCATCGAAACGATAGAATGTTTGCAACATAGTCCACAGAATTATACGACTGATGTATTCGAGGCGGTGTTCAACGAGGTGCTCGCTACAACATCTCCTCTGGTTTTGGCTGAACGTCTTGGGAAATTTGACAACTACGGTGCCACTTTGTCGCAATTGGTCTTGATTAACATTCAGCTGCTTAATCGCATCGAAATCAAGTCAAATTCGAGTGCGAAAGCAGCGGTGCTGGAAAATCTACGCCAGTTGGCGATCCATCCAGATTTTGCTGAGGAAGTGGAGTACTCCCTGCGTCTTAAATTATACGAATGTCTGCCGTCCGGTATTAGTTTGCTGTACACAGCGCAGAAGGTGTGTTTGCACAAGGCGAACAACAACAACGAATACCTTTATGAGTGTCAAGGTCCGACCAATATGTGCACCCGTGAACGAAACTACGAACGAGCATCCTTCGAAGTGCATCGCAAGCAAATTGATGCTACGAACAGGACACAGTTTGCTTTTCTGAGTACCCATTTTCTTAATCGCTGCTTAGCAATAACAACGGAACAAACGAAATTCACAACGAACGTGTATGGCCGAAACAAAATCAACTGGTTTAATGTTATACCAGTGCAGGAAGGCGTGGCACTCCAAGATGCTGCCACATCCGAGTCCTTGGTCTGTGGCGGCGATTCAAAACAATGGAAAAGAGGAAACCATTTTGCACACACGCTCGAGGCAAAATACATAGCTGCCTATCGTGAGGAATGCAGTTGGATCGTAGAGGATTGCAGTAATAAATATTAGAGAATAAATAAAAAATATTGATGCATTCATTTCAGTTCAGCAAAAGTTTTAGCTCTTGTCGAGTGTCAATATAAAAACTGTCAGCATTGTGATTGCATGTTTGAAATTTACTATAACTCTATATTTTTTATGAGATTAATCTTCCGATCTTCTTCTTCCGATGCTGTCAAATAAATTTTAAAGCCCCAGAAAAATATGACATTGAGTTTTTTTTTTTTTTTTCAATAAAAATTTAATTATATTTTTACGCAGAATGTTTATAATCAATTTAGGCTTCACCCATCAGCGTCACGTAAAAATTACGCTGATAACAGCAAACTTTGTCTTATAAAAATTTGCCTTATAATGTAAATGCTGAGGCCAAAACAGATTAACACGCATAAGAAAGCATAGTCGTGTGTGATCGACTTTAAGATACTATAGGCTAATTTATGAATATTGATACAGTACTACATTCAAAATATACAAATATAGAGTGCAAAATATAGCAAATTGACAGCCAAAGGAATTTAGATCTTTAATAAAATCTAGACGGACACACGGACATGGCTAGATCGTCTCGGCTATTGATGCTGATCAAGAATATATATAGTTTATAGAGTCGGAGATGCCTCCTTCTGCCTGTTACATATATTTTATGTAGGCACAACGTTATAATACGCTTCTACCCCACGGGTAGCAAGTATAACTATAGTTAACTGCGCTACATAGTCGAGTACTTGATTGCAATAAGCAATTTTGACAAAATAATATATTATATATACACTACAAAAATTGATTATTATTAATCAAACCCAAACACATGGTTATCATTAATCTTCTCACTTCGTCAAATAAATACTCTTTAATTTTCAACGCACACCCGGCCAAAAGCTAAAAATTCCAAGTGAAACTAAATCACAACAAATAAAACGAATTATGGAAATAATTAAATGGCATCTTGCCTCTACAATGTCACTTCAAAATTGACCTTAACTGATAAAACCGAAACGGAAATAGTCTTCTAATTTGATTAGTGCTGAGCTGAGCCGACAGTTTAAATCGCAATGGCATCGCGAGTCGTTCTGTTGCTGATTCTTGGGCTATCTCTAGGACGAGGAGACAACTTGTCAAGCGGGACAAACATCAGCAAAGTGCTTCCAAAGCTCAAAAACTCTGATCTGAAGAAGCTTGAATGTGCCTTATTGTCTACTACTCTTGATGACAGTCCTCTCAATCTGGACTCTATTACCAATGCTATATTAAATGACGATTTTGAGCAGAATATTGGCTTAATACTGGAATTAGGAAACGCCGTTCGAGTTCCGGAGCTGAAGCACGCCATCTACGAGATTCTTTGGAAGGACCGTCAGAGATATTATGCGCTCTATGAGCCCAGATATATTCTGGAACACTATGAGAAGCAGTCGAATAATCCGCCAGAGTATAAGGAATTTGTTTATCAGAAATTCATCGCTCATAGCACTTCATACGTCACTTCAGCACTCAACGTCAGCCGTGACTCAACCGATTCCTCGAAATTCGCCAAAAAACTACGATTTTTGTCACAATTGGCCACGATCAACATTCAGCTGCTTAATCGCACCGAGATCCAGTCAAATTCGAGTGCGCAAGCAGCGGTGCTGGAAAATCTTCAACAGTTGGCGATCCATCCAGATTTTGCTGAGGAAGTGGACTACTCCCTGCGTCTTAAATTATACGAATGTCTGCCGTCCGGTATTAGTTTGCTGTACACAGCGCAGAAGGTGTGTTTGCACAAGGCGAACAACAACAATGAATACCTTTATGAGTGTCAAGGTCCGACCAATATGTGCATCCGTGAACGAAACTACGAACGAGCTTCCTTCGAAGTGCAGCGCAAGCAAATTGATGCTAAGAACAGGACACAGTTTGCTTTTCTGAGTACCCATTTTGTTAATCACTCGCTGGCAATAGAACAAACGGAAGTCACCAGGAACTTGTACGGTCGAGACCAAATCGACTGGTGGCACGTGAAACAGGTGCAGGAGGGCGTGGCACTCCACGATGCTGCCACATCCGACTCCTTGATTTGTGGCGGCAATTCAACACTGTGGAATAGAGAAAACCATTTTGCATACACGCTCGAGGCAAAAGACTTCGATGCCCATCGTGAGGAGTGCACTTGGATCGTAGAGGATTGCAGCAATAAACAATAAAATTAATAAAAACAAAATATTAATATGTATATTCATTTCTGTTCAAGTAGAGTCAATACAAAAGCTATTTAAATCAGCATTGTGAATGAATGTGTCAAGTTTGTTATTACTTTATTCGTACACGAAATTAATATGTTCTTTATTTAATTTGAGACTTCTTTCGATGATGGCAAATAAATGTTAAAGCACCAGAGAAATATTATTTTTTTGTTTTTATAATAAATGTAAAGCTGAAAAATGAAAACAATGAAACCAAAGCACTGCTAATTCTATTTTTACTCAGAATGTTCATAATCAACTAGAGCGTCACCCAACCGGGTCACGTTAGAAATCATACTGATAATAACAAATTGTGATTCATAAAAATGTACTTTATAATGTGAATGCTTAGTCCAGAAAACAGATCAACACACAAAAGTAAGCACAGTCAATTTTAATAAAAGCAAAAAAATACAAAGCGGTATTACCGTTAAGAGATACTATATATGTAAATATATGGAAAAAGTACTTAAATATACAAAATTAATATACTGAAAATGTACAAAACTACACCAAACGCTTTATTTTATATATCTATAGACAACATATGCTCTCATTCAAATTATACTATAGAATGTACTTAAAATCTATACCTTAAGTTCTTAATACCTTGAGTTGTAATACCCATTTACCGCTAATACCCATATAAATAAATAAATAGCGGGAATTACAAATACGACATGATAACACTTGCATTCACGTCTTTGCTTCAAAGCTACATATATTATTCACATTTGTTTCTAACTTATTAAACATTTTTATCTCATAAAAACCATCGTCTTGTTGGAAAGAAAATGTTGTTTCTGTTTCATGTACATATGCTAATCTCACTCATGGAATTTGACCTACGGCATGTATTTTATTGTTGCGCAAATAAATGGGAAAATATATAAACAATTCACTAATTTAATTTCTGACAGAAGTGAGGCATATATTTGACCGGTATATAGTTGGTTACAGCAGTTGATGTTCATTTTGCAATATGGTATTTTCTTTATTGTTTAATTATAATTATCAACCTTATAAAATGTGACTGTGCTACATAGTCGAGGATTTAATTGTAATTAACCTTTTTTGCAAAATAAAAAACTTTTGTTTGTTCAATAGAGAACAGTAAACGAATTGTTTTCCTTCGATATGCAGAATAAATTATATACAAATATATAAGTATACAACTGGTTCTTGCCCCATAAAATTATTATCTTTAAGATAATTTATCCGATCGGAATCGCATTTCCAACGATCATTAGTATTATTAAGTTTGTTTCACTTTCTAAATTAAAATTGATCTGCATCTATCGTATTTACAATGTGTCAGATATTCATATCTATAGAATGTAATCTTTGCTGATAACATTGATAAACAATAATTCTGCTATACTTTATACTTTTCTTAGAAATTTTAATAAATCCTATTCAGCTCTAATTACTGTGATGTTTGCTAAGACGTCATTATATCAGTCAACCTAAGTCTTAATCAAACATATATAGAAGATAAGGGATTATCTCATTGCAACTATAACTAACGGAGTTTGACTTGTCTTTAATTTTTTCGCTCTGTGTAGATAATAATTGTACAATAGACTTATGGATTTGCATATAAGATTTGCACGCTGTACCCATTGAAATTCTCAAAGGGTATTATAAACAGAGGAATGTGGAGAGTCACAAAAACTATTTAAAAAACTCTTTGAAATAAAGTTGGTAAGAACTAGGGACATATTTCTTAAAATATTTTTCTCTCTACTCAGATATAGCATAGGGTATCGAAACTTCTCAACTAGATGCAAACATATTCATATATAATTTCGAATCTTCAGATTATTTTATTAAGCAAAGAATCCGTACGAGCTTAAGTTTATAACATAACATCATCATATGAAGCAACACCTGCTGGACCCAAGAATGCCAAGAACAAATCAGATAAAGTCATACATACGCCCCACAATCAACTATATAAGGCGAAACGATCGCTAAGCAAAATCAACAGTAAAGGTAAAAATGTCAATGGAAGTCGTTCTTCTGCTGCTTCTTGGACTGCTTCTTAGAGGCGGAGAAAGTTTGCCGGGCGGAGCAGATAACAGGAAATTCATCGCAAAGTTAAATGACTCCAATGTGGCGGATCCTCTAATTGATGAATGTACCTCAATGCCAACAGGTGGCAATCAACTCAACCTGAAGTCAGTTATACATGCCGTTGTTAACGATGATTGGGAACGGATCCAGTTTGTGCTGCAAATGGCGAACGAGGCATGCACCTTGGAACTGAGCCACGCCATCTACAAAACTTTGTGGCTAGAGTGGCAACAGGATAAAGAAATCTACGATCCCTTCAAGATACTCGATTTCTATGAGCAACTTAACAACGAGTCGAATGTGTCGACAGCCTTACTCGAAAATGTATATCAAACCTTCGTCGCACGTAGTGCTCAGTTAATATCGGCACCCTTCCACACCGATAGTCAAAGTGCCGAATTTCCACAGGTGACCAGGCAGCTTTCACATTTGAGACAAAGCCCACAGAGTTACGTTCGTGACATACTCGAGACTCTGTTTGACTCTGTGCTGACTTTGGAATCCCCACTGAGTGTGGCTCAACGTCTGGGCAATTTCAACGCAAGTATCACCCAATTGACTATGGCAAACTTGCAGCTACTGAATCGCATCGAAGTCGAATTCAATTCAAGTGCATATATAACCGTTCTGGAGAATCTTAACCAGTTGATGATCCAACTGATATTTAACTATGAAGTGGACAACTCTATGCGCATCGAAGTTTACAACCTGTTCAATACAAGCATCAGTTTGCTGTATAGAAGCGAGAAAGTGTGCTTCAGTAAAGCAAACAACGAGAACGAATACTTATTTGAGTGCTCTTCCGCGAACTTTATGTGCATCCATGATCGAGTCTATGTCAGAGCGGTCTTCAGGGTGCAACTGAAACTTAGTGACGCCAACAATGAAACACAATTTTCCTTCCAAAGCCCGTATTGGAGTAATCGCTATTTAGGCATAGACTCGACCATCAATGTACAGACAGAAACGACCAGGAATGTTGGCGGTCGGGTCTCCTCCAACTGGTGGCATGTGGCTATGGTAAAGGGTGGCGTGGCAATCTACGATGCTGCCACATCCAGTTCGGTGTTGTGTGCCGGCGATCCATCGCAATGGGCTGGAACAAATCGTTATGCATACACACGCCGTGCAGTAGATTTTGATGCGCATCGCGATGAATGCACCTGGAACATCGAGGATTGCAGCAATAAATAATTGAGAACACATACACGATCATTGTATGCATTGTATTTGAAATGAATTGAATTGAATCATAATACTTGCAGTACAATAGTTCTACAAAATATAATTCTTCTCCCGTTTGGATCTAAAATTTTACTGGTACGATGCATTATTAAATTTTCTCGCATTTATAAAATTATAGCAGTGAATAAAATTTTTTAAATTAAATCAAAATTTTTGAAATCAAGGTTTATGTATTTTAAATTATTTACTATTACGATCTTGTATGCATAAAAGTTAAATTCTGATCAAAATCAGTATGATTCAGTTCTTAAAAATAAAAATGAAAAAAACTTACCTAAAGTCTAGAACTCTCATTGATAGCATAGTAAGTATAGATAATACAAATTCTGCAAGCTGTAAGAATAAAAGCTTATGGATAATAAGCTTTAAAAATAAGAAATAATAATAAAAAAATAAAAATAAACTATAATATAAATAAGAAAAATTCTATAGCAAACAAAAATTTATTGTTCTTAAAACAATTGTAATACCCGGCTGAAATAGATCCGAAAGCTTTTAAATTAACAAATTTAAAAAAGTTCTCTTTTGTAGAATTTCATACTTGATTAAGAATAGCTTTTTGATTTAAGAACGAAAGTACTTAATTTTTTTCTGAGTGTAATGCCAGCTTAATTGGAGAGGGTCTTATCAATTTGCTTATTATTCTTGTAATATTCAGTGACCGCTGACCACCAACAGACATTTACCGCAATGCAAAACTATGTATCATATTTCACACAAAATTCAAAATATATATACTATCAGAGTGATAAGGCACTATTGCAATGAACTGAATGTGTTATATAAAAGAGGTGAACCCTAAGCTGAGGCAACAGTAAAAGCAACCATGTCATCGAAAGTGTCTCTTCTATTACTTCTCGGACTGTTTCTCAGAGGAGCAAACTCTTTATCCAGCGGCGAAGAGAATCGCAAATATATTGCACGCTTAAGTGACCAGGATCCACTGATTGATGAATGTATCTCAATGCCAAGAGCTGGCAATCAGCTTAATCTAGAGTCAGTTATACGTGCCATAATCAATGGCGAATGGGAGCGTGTCGAATTGGTGCAACGAATGGCGAATGAAGCATGTACTTTGGAATTGAAGCACGATATCTACAAGACTTTGTGGCTAGAGTGGCAGCAGGATAAACAGGTCTACGATCCCCCCAAGATACTCGATTTTTATAACCAACTCAATAATCAGTCGAATGTGCCGACAACATTACTGCAAAAGGTTTATCAGACTTTCGTCTCTCGCATCGCCCAACTGCTCTCGATGCCCTTTCACATCAACAGCCCAAATACCGAATTTCCATTGGTTACAAAGTTACTCTTACAACTGAGTCAAAGCCCACAAAGTTACACACGTGACATATTGGAGACTCTGTTTGATGCTGTGCTGACTTTGGAATCCCCACGTGGCTCAACGTCTGGACATCTTCAACGCTAGCATCACACAATTGACAATGGCAAACTTGCAATTGCTGAATCGCAGTGAGGTTCGCATCAATACGAGTGCTAGCACAATCTTAATGGACAATCTCCGTCAGTTGATCAATCGATTGAATTTTACACTTGAAGAGGATTACTCATTATTGGTTAAGGTGTACCGACAGCTTCCGTCTGAAATTGGTTTGCTCTTCATCGCCCAGAAAGTGTGCTTGCGCAAGGCGAACAACGACAACGAATACCTTTATGAGTGCTCAGGTCCCTTGAATATGTGCACCAAAACGCGAAACCAAGAATATGCGTCTTTCGTGGTTAAACGCCAACACAATGATGCCAACAATAGGACACAGTTTGCCTTCCAGAATCCATATTGGGATGATCGGTATTTAGAACTCTGGACCGACGGAAACGTGTACAGCTCGAGCAATATCTACTGGTTGCATGTGATGCCTGTGCAAGACGGCGTGGCAATCTACGATGCTGCCACATCGACTTCGATGATCTGTGGCGGCGACCCAGCGCATTGGTCGGGAAATCTACATTATGCATACGTTCTCCGTGCAGAGGATTTTGATGCCCATCGAGACGAATGCACTTGGATCATCGAAGACTGCAGCTATTAATAATCTATATATAACCACAATTTCTGTGTAATTGATTCAGTGACTCCCCGAGAACTACATTCTGCTAACAAATATGTATCTTCAATACAACAATCACATAAAGCAAATCAAATAAAGTTGGCTAGTTAACTAACCATTTTAGCCAAATATTCAAGAAATTCTAATCCGGTGTCGAATATTGGACCTGTGATAGGCAGAAAATACCAATGAAATTCTTTACTTGAATTATAAAGAGTCCTTCAAGCAGCACCTGGAACACATCTCAAAATAGGAGTCGATAGACTTGTATTTTATCTTGAAAGCCAAGTTTACTTTATTGGAGAAGTACCTACATATTTATGATATTCATTCAAAAATGATAAAAATTCAAATTCATTTCTTGGTTTTGAAACCATTCTTTAACGATCAAATTGAAAGTTTTGTATTTCCGATAATCGATTAAAAAAAATAATTTGCAAGCGCCATCTATTGAAAGCACCTGCAAATTTCTGCAAAAAAGTGTTTATCACGCATACACCAGAGGACGCCACATTGTTTGCTTTTGAAATTGGGTTCAATTTTTATAGTGCACTGCACATCGTAATCAAAATGATTACATTACAAACAATTAAATTGTTTTTATTTGCTGTGCATTGATATTGCCAATGCAAATATCCGATTCAACTAAGAATAATAAAAAAAGTGGCCTTTATAAAGCGAACGCTGAACTGAATCCACAGTTAATGCAACGATGGCAACGCATTTAAAAGTTCTGCTACTGCTGCCGCTACTTGGAATGAGTCTGCGAGTTGGCGACACCGTTGCTGTCGGCACAAGCAACAGCAAACTCCTCGCCATCCTGAATGCCACGGCTCCGGCATTGGATGTGCTGCTGCACATCGATGTGCTCTCCGGAGATTCGGCGCCATTAACAACCGCAGTCAGTCCACTTAGCCTGGAGTCCATCATACGTGCCGAGGTCAATGGCGACTGGGAGCGTGGTCGCCTAGTGTTGCAGCTGGCCAATGAGGCACGCACCTTGGAGCTAAAGCATGCCATCTACGAGGCATTGTGGCTGGAATTGCAGCAGACGAAACAAATCTACGATCCCCTCAAGATACTCGATTTCTACGAACAACTCGAACATCAGACGAACGTACCGCCCGCCTTGCTTCAAAAGGTCTATGTGAGCTTCGTCTCCCGCAGCGCTCAGTTGCTGTCGGCACCCTTTCACACCAGCAGTCGCAGTGCAAATTTCCCGTTGGTCACCACACTGCTGCAGCGTCTGACACTGAGTACCTTGGACTACATACGTGACATACTCGAAGCGTTATTCGATGCTGTCCTCGCTTTGGAATCCACACTGAGTGTGGTGCAGCGGCTGGGCAACTACAGTGCCAGCTTGACTCAATTGACAGTGGCCAATTTGCAGCTGCTGAAGCGCAACGAACTGCAATTGGATTCGAGTGCACAAACAGCTTTACAGCTAAATCTACGCCAGTTGCTGGAGCAGCCCAACTTTGGCCAAGAAGTGGAGCGCTCGCTGCGAATCGAAGTCTATGCCCAGCTGCCGCCGGATGAGCGTGTCCTCTACACTGCCCAGAAGGTGTGTCTGCGCAATGTGACCAACGAGAATGCATATATCTACGAGTGTCCGCAGACCTATTTGATCTGCACTAATCCACGAGATCCCAAGAAGGCAGCTTACTATGTGCAGCGTGGCCATGGTGGCGCCAATAATAGCTTGCAGTTTGCCTTCTACAGCGCTTATTGGCGCAATCGATATATTCTCATGGAGTCCAATAACCAAACCACCGGCAATACGAATGCCAATGCCATCAAGAAGAACGTTTATAGCAGTGAATCTATCTACTGGTGGCATGTGCTACAGGTTCAAGGCGGTGTGGCACTCTACGATGCCGCCACATCGGGTTCGGTGCTTTGTGGCGGCAATTCTGCGCATTGGGATGGCGAGGAGCGTCATGTTTATACGCGTCACGCTCTCGAATTTGAAGCTAATCGCAGGGAGTGCACCTGGAGTCTAGAGGATTGCAGCGATGTAGCCTAAATATACATTTATAGTGGCGACCAAAATTGAGTGGATGTTCACGACTCTGACTTTCGTCACACATAAAATCATAATCACACAAGCAAACCCAAAATTGTCTTTTGTTTTATTTTTATTATTTATTCTTTATAAATTCTAGCCAAAAAATGATTTTAGAGAATTCGAAGAGTTCTAAAGTAAAAATGAAAAACAGCTGCATAAACTCAATTTTGCAAGATCCACAAAGTATTAAAAACTAAAGTTATATTAAAAGATTGTCCAAACCCCTTTATTTTAAATAAATTGGCCAAAGTTTTATATTGGATTGAGATCGGGTCTTTGTGCCGACCACTGTATCAATTTAAAATGGTCCTTTCGGATCCACTCCTTCACAATTTTTACTGTATAGTCTGCTTCCAATCCACATCGTTTGAAAAAAAGTTCGTTTTTAAAGTAAATTCTATACATTTCTCAATAAAATATCTCGATAGTGAAGATTAGTGTGAATTTATGTTACATTATATGAACAACTAAATAATCACTTTACTGAACACATATTTAAATGGGAGCATAAATGTTACATGAATAATTTACTTCATAACGTCGCTCACAATATTTAATTTTGTTGTGATTTTCTGCTAGGAGATCACTATTTAAATTGAACTAAATCATTGCAATTTTGTTTAAAATCCGATATTAATCTCAAACTTATGCCAAAAAATTTGAAACAAACTTGATCTGCGTGCAAACATAACAAATGCTGTCGAAAAAAAATTATAGCTCTATCTCTTATAGTCTCTGAGATCTAGGTGTTCATACGGACGGACGGACAGACGGACAGACACACAGACGGACAGACGGACATGGCTAGATCGTCTCGGCTGTTGACGCTGATCAAGAATATATATACTTTATAGGGTCGGAGATGCCTCCTTCTACCTGTTACATACATTTCCTGTCGGCACAAAGTTATAATACCCTTCTACCCTATGGGTAGCGGGTATAAAAATACAGTCGAGTTCGCTCGACTGTAAGATATTCGCTATCCGTTCTGAGTAAGATCCAAACAATCTGTTATTATTCTTCAAATATACCTAAAAACACAAAAATATACCAAAAGGTATATTTGGTAGTTTTATATAATAAATATATACATACAGATACTTTATGGGATCAGAGATGTCTCCTTTTGTCTGTTACTTACATTTCCTGTATCCAAAAAAGTTTTAGAGGTATAGGAATAAACAAAAAAAATTACAAATTCTTATCACAATATTATATTGGCAAATATAATAAACTAAATATATGGGCTGTATATATTTTCAGTTTCTGAAAAATCACGTGTTACGCGAGAGTTGAATAAAATATATGTTATATGTACTTAATTTATATCTATTTAAACTGAACGACATAAAAAATTAAAAATGGTTTATAACAAAAATCAATATTTAGGAAAATTATTAAATTTTCAATCCTGTGAATTCCTGTCAAAAAATAGGATCCATATATAATACAAAAAAAATCCTCTCATCCTGAATCCGAATTTAAAAGTTTATGCAATTTTAACAACTATTAAATTGGTTGAACAAACAAATCACAATCACAATACCGAACAACTATAACTGAAAAGCAAAATCCCACTAAATGCATGGAAAACATTGTATTACCCACAATTTTGTAGTGAATATTATTCCATTTAATTTTTATATTTTCGCATGTATTCCTTTCTTTATTTACTGTATACTTTGTTGCAGATAAGAAATGTATGTATTACAAATATTTTGCAAGCTCAGATTCGTTCTGCTGAGCGTTGATAGTAGAGTCCGATTATCAGGAAAATATATATACATACATATATACATTTTTTTATGATGTACATAAGAATGAGCTATATAAGGAGAGCTCTAAGTTGCAACGGCAGTAAAAGCTATAATGTCTTTAATAGTCACTCTACTGTTGCTTATTGGATTGTCGTCAAGAGGGGGAGACACTTTGTCGATCGGAGGAGGGAGTAGCACTCTGCTTGCCCGACAAGGAGACTCCGGTCCACCGCAGATCGAAATTCCCTCAGACTCCCCAACTAACAGTTCCCTACGCGTGAGTTCGATTATACGTGCCATATTCAATGGTGAATGGGAGCGTGTTGAATTTGTGCTGCAGTTGGCGAATGAGACATGGGAATTGGAAACGCAACACGTTATCTACGAGTCGCTGTGGCAGGAACTGCAGTACACGAAACAGATCTATGATCCCTTCAAGATACTGGCTTTCTATGACCAGCTTGAGCATCAGCCGAATGTGCCGTCTGTTTTGCTGCTCAGGGTCTATCAGTCGTTCATCTCATGTAATGGTCGCAAATAACAAAATTGGGCGTAAAATCTCTTTCTTTTTGAGATTTTAAATTTGCCGCGCAAAGTTAGCGAAGACACAAACCATGGCACGATAAAGGGACAATACACCTCTGCAAATTAAATTTCTTCTCCGTGGTGAATTGTCTAGCGAAAGATCGTAGGAGAAGGAGACGAGCTTTGTCACTTTGGCAACGACAGCTCTCATTCTTTTCTTATTGGACTACGATCAGAGACGGATGCATTCTTGGTTGATGGTGTTTTTAATAAAACAAATATAAAACACATGCATCACCAGAATATAAAAGACAAACATAATCTGTCATTATCATCAGCATCCATCGATGCTTCTTTGCTTTGAGCAAAGAAAAGAATCCAGCTCGTTACGCTTGCTACGCAAAGGTAATTATTTCTAGGAAATAATGAAATTTTACATTGGTCCTAACTTCGTATTTTTTCTCATATGTAGATTGTGAAAATTCGTCTAAGCCGTCATTATTTTCTATTAAATAATACGGATAGACAAAATTCTACACCTATAGTGGATTTGAATTCCACAATTCCGGCGCATGTTAGTCAGCGGAGGCCGACTATTTCGTGCCGGAAGCCTTTTTAAATTTCTGGTCTGCCGCCTGCAGAACCAAAAAGCAACAACAGTGAAGTGCAGTGCATCTCTGGGCAGATCACTCTTGCACCACTGTGCCGAGCCGCGCAAGGCTCTTGTACCAGAATCGTCACTTCTCTCGTTTGCCGCTTCTATCGTTCGCCGTCTCCACTCAGCAGCAGCAGCATCAGCAGCAGTGCAGTGCCAGTGCCAGTGCTAGTGAAGATGTGTAGTGCAAGTTTGTGAATAATAGTATGACAAAAATAAGTTTGTTAAAATTAAAAGGTCATACAATAGTTGTACACAGAGGCAATAAGAAAAGGGGTAAAAGCCCAAATAAAAAGCAAAAAGATTTGCATTTGCCGTCAATTAATATATTGACAACAACAATTTAGTTGCCATACATATAAAATAATAAGTAACGAAAAAGATAACGAAAAGTAAACAGAAATATCAATTGTAATTTGGCACTTATTTTTTTTTGCGCTATTTTTTTTTGGTTTGCTTTGCTTTGTTTACCATTATTGCCCTAGGCCTTAAAGGGTATATCCAACGTGAAACACAATAATTCAAAAAAATATATATAAATAAATAAATAATGCAAATATAATCTCGTACATAATAACAAGCCACCATAAAACCCTGTGCAAAACAATAATAATTATGACAATGTGTGTGTATGTGAACAACCAAACAAAAGTATATACCTTTTAAGGTATATAAACAATCATTATTATCATCATCATTAAAATCATTATCATCATCAACATCATCATCACCAACAGCAACAACATCATGAAGGCCTTCGTCGTGGAGTTCTGTCGGGTAAGTTTTAAGTCCGAGTGTCCGAAATAAAAATACATAAAAGAAGTTTTATAACATAAATATTCGTACATATGTAATTACATACATACATACATACATATGTTGGTGCCTGTTCGGCCACGCAGCAGCTGCCCACAGTTTTGCTTGCATTGTATTTTTTCATACTTCTTCGCAGTTGCGAAAGCTTCAAACAGCATATGAGCTGTCGGCTGATACCCTAACTTTTGGGTCAGGCCTATACCTTTTTAGTACTGATTTGCTTCCGCCTATATTGTTACTCTTATTATTGTTTGTTGGTACAGCACAGTGGTTTGAACATGATTTACAAATAAATTAATAAAAAGTCAATATTAATTTTGGATA
The DNA here is from genome assembly GCF_009650485.2 of Drosophila albomicans. Classification (NCBI taxonomy): domain Eukaryota; kingdom Metazoa; phylum Arthropoda; class Insecta; order Diptera; family Drosophilidae; genus Drosophila; species Drosophila albomicans. The sequence continues at coordinate 41,365,607 of NC_047629.2, read as the reverse complement.
AATAAAATATAAAAAGTAAATATAAATAAAATAATAACAATTAAAAATAAAATAATAAAACTTATAAATAAAATAAATAAAAATTAAATAATAAATATGATTCAATAATAAATACAATAAAATAAATATTAAACATGAGTAAAAATATTAAACCAAAAATAAAAATAAATTCAATACAATTTTTTTTTGTTTAAATATGATTAAAATATTGCAAAATAATTAAATTAAAAAAAAAAAAAAATAAATCAATAAATAAAAATTATAAAAGTGGTTGAGATATTAAAAAATCAATAAATAAAAATAAATATCAAAAATAATTAAAAAAAAAAATGTTTCACAATACAATAAAAATAAAATAAATATTAAAAATACACAAAATAACGATTTGAGAAGAAAATAAAGATTTTAAAGTAAAAATAGTAAATTTAATAGAAAAACCTCATGTTTGCTAAAGCGCGCATCCAAAAATAGTTGCCAAAATTTGTTTGTTTATGAATTATTGATTGTTTATTAAATATTATTAGTTTTTACATCGTCTTTTTTTTTAGTTATTATTGTAAATGAGTAGTAGCCGTTGCTAATAAAAAAATGAATATTGTATCGAATTAAAAATAACTGCCCTATAAACCAATTATGAAAATAATTATACCGCCATAATTCTAATTAAATTTGAAAAAATGGTTTTGTTTTTGGTTATAAATAAATACTGATGTTAACTTTGAGTCATTGGACTTTAATAATGAAATTCTAGATTTTGTTCTGATTTCCGGAGACATGGGAGCATAAAATAAAGGGGGAGTTGTAATAGTTTTGGGGTCATAAAAACGTTTCATCTTATGACCATGGTTGGGTGGGTATAGACCAGGGTGTGGCCGTTAACATCTTATAAGACCACCCCTGCTTTTCTTAAATTTTGTCCGAATTTCAACAGTGTGCCTGCATTTGTTTTATTGTTTATTAGATATTGGCAGTATTCAGATCGAGTCGTATTGTAGATTCGAGTCGGATTAGATTATTGACAAGAGGATCGACTCATGTGTTTTGTTTTTTTTAGAATCAGGAGGGACTCTATAATAATAAAGTTTTCGTGGCTTCGTGTAAAGCATAGCAAAAACCCCACCCCACAATCCCGAAAGAGCTAAGGGTTCAATGGGTCCCGCTCCGCTATATGCTTGCACGCGAGATGGTTGTGAATGATATTTGCAACCGTCTTCTCACATCCGGGGCTGACTATTCTTAGGAATTTTTTTTGGCGCCCAATCGTGGGGGTAGCAACGCCGTCATAAATGGTTAGCTAACCCAATGTGAGACTGGCAACGTCACATAAATTTTTGGCGCCCAACGTGGGGCAGCAACAACTTTAGCATCGTGAAACTTGTAACAGCATCGGAAGATCTGATACAGGTTGTTGTTGGCCTACTTTGATGGAAGTAGGGCAGAAGGAGTAAAGTGTCTTCGATTCTGGACTTTGACTAATCTTACGTATGTGAAATTACTCGACCGAATCGCACTTTGCATCTTTTAAGGATTATCTTGTGTAATTCTGTTATCGATTATCGAGAGCCTTACATCCTTCAATACCAAGCTCGTTTGTTTTCGCTAGGTCTTATAAATTGTTGGAGCAATTTAAGTAATACCTCTTTATACATTTTCGGAATTCGAATATTTGAATCTTTGAATATTATCGACCAAAATTATCGGTATTGAGATTGCTTAATAGTTCAAATAATTTATTAGTTTCTAGTAACTTTTGCTCTTTTTTGGTATCGCATTGATGAAGATCGATTGTAACTCCGCTTTCTTCTGGAATACAATAGTATATGCATAGGCGTATCGTTGTCCGAAGAATACGAAGAAGCCTTCGATGTAATCAGGTATCAAAAATGACAAAGTTTAGTTTCAATAGCCCATATTAATAATCCTCCACTGTTGAGTCGGAACAAAGTTTAAATTCCTTTTTATTTATGTCTCCCAAAAATGTCGATGGAAATCTAAATTTGAAATATGCCCGTTACACGTAGTTTTGAAGAACCTCAGCCACTGCCACCAGCAGAAGCGGCTGAAAATAATTGTCTTATTTGCAGTGAACACATGTCGGATACGCAACCTTGTGCGATAACTAATTGTGGTCATGTGTTTCACAAAAATTGTCTAGAAAATCGAATCAAAAGTATTAAAGAGTGCCCAAGTTGTTTGAAAAAGGTTAGTCATAACGAATGGAAAGTGGTTGTAGGAAATCATTCGCCTAATGCCAAACAGCAATCGCAATTGTCTACGCAACCAAATCAACCCGTAATCTCGCAAATCGTTACTCGTTCATTGCAACGTCAATTTGACGCCGCGCAAGCGTTGTCGGCTGCCGATGAAGAAGCGAGAAGTAATATCGATCAATCACACAGTACAAGTACTGAGAGGAATCCTCCACTTCGTAGTACGCCCAACAATCAGGGGGCCAGACCAAAAGTGCCTGCTTATGAAAGGGGAAATGCACCTCGAAGAAGAGGAAGACCATTTAGACCAGTACAGCCTTCGAGGCCAAATAATGGTCGTCGTAATATACAAACTCCAGAACCAGATATAGAATCAATCGTAAGAGAAACGGTGAGTCGAGTAATCGCTTCTATGAATAGTTCAGGTTTGATAGTAGCAACTGCAGCAGCAGCAGATCAAACCGTGGAAGGGTTATCGTCCAGCCAGAGAAGCTCACGTAACACCAATTTGGGTCCACTATTGACTACACATAAAATTGCTGATATGTTACAAAAGTGGGGTGTTCGTTTTGATGGTTCGTCGGAAGGTTTATCGGTTGAAGGATTTTTGTATAGAGTGAACATTCTCACTCGAGAAAACTTAAACAATGATTTTCAATTATTGAACAAACATATTCACTTATTACTGAATGGAAAAGCCAGTAGTTGGTTTTGGCGTTTCCATCGAAGAGTTCAAACCTTCACATGGGAAGAGTTTTGTGAGGAGTTAAGAGAGCAATATCGCGAGAGCCGTTCTGTCACTGAACTTCGAGAACAGATAAGAGCTCGTAAACAAAAAGTTGGCGAATCCTTTGATTCGTTTTATGAAAACATATGTAAGCTTATGGATAAGTTGTCGGTCAGTTTTCCAGAAGACGAATTCGTGGAAATGATTCAAGGTAATCTGCTAACAGATATGAAAGACAGGTTATTGTTTGAGAAAGTCTCTTCTATATCCGCTTTACGTCGTCTGGTACAAAAACGCGAAAATTTTCTACAGGAAGTTGGAAAAAATCGATCAGTATCTTTTAAGGCCAAAGAAACTTCTCGAGTTTATGCTGTTGAAGAAACTGCTCCCGAAGAAGAGTCTAGTTCTGAGGTCGAGGCAGAGATAGCTGAATTAAAGCGAGGAACTGCTTCTAAATTAGTTTGTTGGAACTGTGAAATCCCCGGACACATCTGGGAGAATTGCTTAAATGAGCGTAGAGTTTTTTGTTACGGATGCGGTACTCCTCAGGTATACAAGCCGAATTGTCAAACCTGTAAACAGAGGTCGGAAAACCGTCAATCCGGGGCATTCAATGCAGGAAGGATGTCCCGACAGTAGAGATAGGTAATAAAATAGAACCTAAGATTAGAGAAAATGAAGGATACATCGGTGATGAACGCACGATGTTAAGATTTTTACCTTACCATGAAAGATTAAGAAATTATAATTTAGTAAGAGATAGAATTTTTAGAACACATTTAGTTAAGAGCCGTCGTAATACCTTACGTATGCGAAAATATTATAGAAAAATAAAGAAACAAAAGAAACTGGTTATCTCAACAGTTTTTCAAAATGAGTCGGATCGACGTAGTTACGCGAAAGTCGCGTTCTTATCTTTTAGCGAATTTGGTTTGCTCGACACCGGAGCCAACATTAGTTGCATTGGATCGTCGCTAGCATTAGAAAATTTTTCTGATTTACCAAATTTTAAAACCCATTAAATCGCAAGTGCGTACCGCCGATGCCAAACCACATCAGGTACTCGGAATTCTGAGAGTGAGCATGCAATATAAGAAGCAGCAAGAAGATATTGACTTGTATGTCATACCTTCTATAGCTCAGCGATTAATTCTTGGCATAGATTTTTGGCGTATTTTTGCATTAGCACCTGGAATTATTAGCTCTATTTCTGAAGAAGAAACTGAAAATATCGAATTTGAAGATCACTATCCATTGTCCGAATTACAATCTCGTCAACTGGAAGCGGTCAAAGCATTATTTCCGAATTTCGAAAAGCAAGGTCTCGGAAGAACTGCGTTAATTAAACATCATATAGATATTTCTGATGCTAAAGCGGTGAAGCAACGAAACTATCCAATTAGTCCAGCTGTAGAGAAGTTGATGTACAAAGAGATTGATCGTATGTTAGAGCTAGGAGTCATTGAACCGTCACAGTCAGCATGGAGCTCACCTATTCGTCTTGTGGTGAAACCAAATAAGGTCCGATTATGTCTTGATGCGCGAAAACTTAACGAAGTAACGAAAAAGGATGCTTATCCCCTACAGAGCATTGAAGGAATATTTTCTCGTTTACCAAAAGCTAACTTAATTACGAAGTTGGATCTTAAAGACGCTTATTGGCAAATTGAGTTGTCTGATGAAGCCAAACCGTTAACAGCTTTTACTGTTCCCGGTCGTTCGCTGTTTCAGTTTACAGTCATGCCTTTTGGGTTATGTAATGCTCCATCCACAATGTGTCGATTGATGGATGATTTAATTCCACCAGACTTACGTTATTGTGTTTTTGGTTATCTTGATGACTTATGTATTGTCTCAGGAGATTTTGAGTCACATTTGGCGGTATTAGTGCGTATAGCTGATCAATTTAAAAAGGCTAATCTCACATTAAATATTTCAAAAAGCAAATTTTGTGTTACAACAGTAAACTATTTAGGATACGTTATTGGAAGCGATGGAATTTCTCCAGATCCAGAGAAAATATCCTGTGTCCAAAATTGGCCCACACCCAAAAACTTAAAACAAGTACGAGGTTTCCTTGGAGTTTGCGGATGGTACCGACGCTTCATACAAAATTTTGCGGAAATTACCTTTCCCATCACTGAAGTGTTGTCCACTAAGAAAACTTTTAATTGGACCCCGGCAGCTCAGTCTGCAATGGATACGTTAAAAAATCTTTTAACATCAGCCCCGGTTTTACAAAATGCCGATTTTAGTCGGAAATTTTATGTGCATTGCGATGCTAGTGACTATGGAATTGGAGCGGTGCTCATTCAACTGTCAACTTCTGGAGAAGAAAAGCCTATAGCATACATGTCAAAGAAATTATCTAAATCTCAGCGTAACTATAGTGTCACGGAACGAGAATGTTTAGCCGTCATTTTAGCAGTAGAGAAATTCAGATGTTACCTTGAATTACAGCCCTTTGAGATAATCACTGATCATTCTAGCCTCGTCTGGCTTATGAGACAGCAAAATGTATCTGGTCGATTAGCTCGTTGGATTTTTCGATTACAGGCTTTTAAATTCACAATTTCTCATCGGAAAGGAAAAGATCATATTATTCCTGACGCGTTGTCACGGATAGGTGAAGGTGATATAGATAGTTTAGAACTTGTGGGACCGGAAATCGATTTAGAATCGTCAGCGTTTCTCGAACCTGATTATCTAGATCTAAGATTGAAAGTTGAATCTCATGGTGAAAAATTTCCAGATCTTAAAGTTGTAGACAAATTCGTATACATACGAACGGAGCCATCAACAGGAGATAATCTTCAAGATTCTCATTGTTGGAAGCTTTGGGTACCGGAGAGACTGCGAGAAGCTGTGATTTGTCAAGCACATGATAGTCTAAGCTCTGCACATGGTGGAATGCAAAAGACGATCGAAAGAGTGCGTCGTAATTTATTTTGGCCAGGTTTATCAAAAGACATTAGAGACTATATTAGGCAGTGTGATATGTGTAAGCAAACTAAAGCTCCAAATATGACACTACGTCCGCCTATGGGAGAGCAAAGCGTCTCTAGTCGACCATTTCAAAAGCTTTATATAGATATCTTGGGTCCTTATCCACGAAGTCGCAAAGGAAACATTGGTTTACTAATAGTTCTTGACCATTTTAGTCGCTACCATTGGCTATGTCCATTGAAAAAGTTCACTACGTCGTTAATAACTGAGTTTTTGTCACAAAGGATCTTTGCCGAATTTGGAGTTCCTGAAATTATAGTATCAGATAATGGTTCACAATTCAAATCAAACGAATTTGAAGCGTTTATGACAAAATTCGGTATTCGTCATGTTTTTACTGCATTATATTCGCCTCAGAGCAATGCAGCGGAGCGAGTGAATCGTTCCTTATTAGCCGCTATTCGTGCTTATCTTAAGTCGGATCAAACTGAATGGGATATGTATTTGCCAAGTATTTCATCTGCCTTACGTTCGTCGCTTCATCAATCCATAGGTTGTTCCCCTTACAAAGCATTATTTGGCGTAAATATGATTAATCACGGAGATGATTACAAGCTCTTAAAAAAATTGTCCTTGCTGGAGGAGTCTCCATATTTAGAAAGAGGTGATCAATTAGCTTTGTTGCAAGAAGACATTAAGAAAAGTAGTAGAGAAGCCTACGAGCGTAACGCCAGACAATACAATCTTCGATCCAATCCTGTCATTTATAAAGAAGGCCCAGAAGTATTTAAACGGAATTTCCATCTTAGTGATTTCAGTCAGAATTATAATAAAAAGCTAGGACATCAGTTCTCAAAATGTCGGATAAAGAAGAAAATTGGTAATTCTTTTTATCTACTAGAAAATCTACAAGGTAGAGAATTAGGAGTGTATCATGCGAAAGATATTCGAGTCTAATTCCCATCTAATCTGCCTTTGTATGACTCGTGAGATTATCTGGTGGGTGTAATGGTCGCAAATAACAAAATTGGGCGTAAAATCTCTTTCTTTTTGAGATTTTAAATTTGCCGCGCAAAGTTAGCGAAGACACAAACCATGGCACGATAAAGGGACAATACACCTCTGCAAATTAAATTTCTTCTCCGTGGTGAATTGTCTAGCGAAAGATCGTAGGAGAAGGAGACGAGCTTTGTCACTTTGGCAACGACAGCTCTCATTCTTTTCTTATTGGACTACGATCAGAGACGGATGCATTCTTGGTTGATGGTGTTTTTAATAAAACAAATATAAAACACATGCATCACCAGAATATAAAAGACAAACATAATCTGTCATTATCATCAGCATCCATCGATGCTTCTTTGCTTTGAGCAAAGAAAAGAATCCAGCTCGTTACGCTTGCTACGCAAAGGTAATTATTTCTAGGAAATAATGAAATTTTACATTGGTCCTAACTTCGTATTTTTTCTCATATGTAGATTGTGAAAATTCGTCTAAGCCGTCATTATTTTCTATTAAATAATACGGATAGACAAAATTCTACACCTATAGTGGATTTGAATTCCACAATTCCGGCGCATGTTAGTCAGCGGAGGCCGACTATTTCGTGCCGGAAGCCTTTTTAAATTTCTGGTCTGCCGCCTGCAGAACCAAAAAGCAACAACAGTGAAGTGCAGTGCATCTCTGGGCAGATCACTCTTGCACCACTGTGCCGAGCCGCGCAAGGCTCTTGTACCAGAATCGTCACTTCTCTCGTTTGCCGCTTCTATCGTTCGCCGTCTCCACTCAGCAGCAGCAGCATCAGCAGCAGTGCAGTGCCAGTGCCAGTGCTAGTGAAGATGTGTAGTGCAAGTTTGTGAATAATAGTATGACAAAAATAAGTTTGTTAAAATTAAAAGGTCATACAATAGTTGTACACAGAGGCAATAAGAAAAGGGGTAAAAGCCCAAATAAAAAGCAAAAAGATTTGCATTTGCCGTCAATTAATATATTGACAACAACAATTTAGTTGCCATACATATAAAATAATAAGTAACGAAAAAGATAACGAAAAGTAAACAGAAATATCAATTGTAATTTGGCACTTATTTTTTTTTGCGCTATTTTTTTTGGTTTGCTTTGCTTTGTTTACCATTATTGCCCTAGGCCTTAAAGGGTATATCCAACGTGAAACACAATAATTCAAAAAAAATATATATAAATAAATAAATAATGCAAATATAATCTCGTACATAATAACAAGCCACCATAAAACCCTGTGCAAAACAATAATAATTATGACAATGTGTGTGTATGTGAACAACCAAACAAAAGTATATACCTTTTAAGGTATATAAACAATCATTATTATCATCATCATTAAAATCATTATCATCATCAACATCATCATCACCAACAGCAACAACATCATGAAGGCCTTCGTCGTGGAGTTCTGTCGGGTAAGTTTTAAGTCCGAGTGTCCGAAATAAAAATACATAAAAGAAGTTTTATAACATAAATATTCGTACATATGTAATTACATACATACATACATACATATGTTGGTGCCTGTTCGGCCACGCAGCAGCTGCCCACAGTTTTGCTTGCATTGTATTTTTTCATACTTCTTCGCAGTTGCGAAAGCTTCAAACAGCATATGAGCTGTCGGCTGATACCCTAACTTTTGGGTCAGGCCTATACCTTTTTAGTACTGATTTGCTTCCGCCTATATTGTTACTCTTATTATTGTTTGTTGGTACAGCACAGTGGTTTGAACATGATTTACAAATAAATTAATAAAAAGTCAATATTAATTTTGGATAAATAAAATATAAAAAGTAAATATAAATAAAATAATAACAATTAAAAATAAAATAATAAAACTTATAAATAAAATAAATAAAAATTAAATAATAAATATGATTCAATAATAAATACAATAAAATAAATATTAAACATGAGTAAAAATATTAAACCAAAAATAAAAATAAATTCAATACAATTTTTTTGTTTTAAATATGATTAAAATATTGCAAAATAATTAAATTAAAAAAAAAAAAAATAAATCAATAAATAAAAATTATAAAAGTGGTTGAGATATTAAAAAATCAATAAATAAAAATAAATATCAAAAATAATTAAAAAAAAAAATGTTTCACAATACAATAAAATAAAATAAATATTAAAAATACAAAATAACGATTTGAGAAGAAAATAAAGATTTTAAAGTAAAAATAGTAATTTAATAGAAAAACCTCATGTTTGCTAAAGCGCGCATCCAAAAATAGTTGCCAAAATTTGTTTGTTTATGAATTATTGATTGTTTATTAAATATTATTAGTTTTTACATCGTCTTTTTTTTTAGTTATTATTGTAAATGAGTAGTAGCCGTTGCTAATAAAAAAATGAATATTGTATCGAATTAAAAATAACTGCCCTATAAACCAATTATGAAAATAATTATACCGCCATAATTCTAATTAAATTTTGAAAAAATGGTTTTGTTTTTGGTTATAAATAAATACTGATGTTAACTTTGAGTCATTGGACTTTAATAATGAAATTCTAGATTTTGTTCTGATTTCCGGAGACATGGGAGCATAAAATAAAGGGGGAGTTGTAATAGTTTTGGGTCATAAAAACGTTTCATCTTATGACCATGGTTGGGTGGGTATAGACCAGGGTGTGGCCGTTAACATCTTATAAGACCACCCCTGCTTTTCTTAAATTTTGTCCGAATTTCAACAGTGTGCCTGCATTTGTTTTATTGCTTATTAGATATTGGCAGTATTCAGATCGAGTCGTATTGTAGATTCGAGTCGGATTAGATTATTGACAAGAGGATCGACTCATGTGTTTTGTTTTTTTTAGAATCAGGAGGGACTCTATAATAATAAAGTTTTCGTGGCTTCGTGTAAAGCATAGCAAAAACCCACCCCCACAATCCCGAAAGAGCTAAGGGTTCAATGGGTCCCGCTCCGCTATATGCTTGCACGCGAGATGGTTGTGAATGATATTTGCAACCGTCTTCTCACATCCGGGGCTGACTATTCTTAGGAATTTTTTTTGGCGCCCAATCGTGGGGGTAGCAACGCCGTCATAAATGGTTAGCTAACCCAATGTGAGACTGGCAACGTCACACTCACGCATGGTTCAACTACTCTCGGCGCCCTTCCACACCGACAACCACAGTGCAAATTTCCCGCTTATCACTACGCTAATGCATGAACTGAGCAAGAGGCCATCGAATTATGTGCACGACATATTTGATGAGCTATTTGACACTTTGGTCGCTTATCAATCCCCGCTGAGTGTGGCGCAACATTTGGGAAGTTTCAACGCGAGCCTAACCCAATTGACCATGGCCAATGTGCAATTTCTGAATCGTACCGAAGTCCAGTTCAATTCGAGTGCGCACAAAACTGTGCAGGATAATCTTCGCAAGCTGATGAAACATCCAACATATGAAATGGAAGTGGAGCAGTCGCTGCGTGAACAGGCGTACGTCCAATTGCCTTCTAGTGATCGTGTGCTCAACACCGCCGAGAAGGTTTGTCTGCGCAGTGCGAACAGCAGCAACATTTACCTCTATAATTGCCCCAATTCATCCTCGATGTGCACCATGGAACGAGACTCTCAGCAGATGCTCTTCAAGGTTCAACGAGAGGCCAAAGATAGTTCAAACATTGCATTTCAAAACCCAAAGTCGAGCAATCAATATCTAATAATGGCATCGCATCTCCACGCAACCGACAATGGTGTCGTCAAGAACGTGTACAGTTTAGATGGCATTTACTGGTGGCATGTGATGTCGGTGCAAGGCGGAGTGGCAATCTACGATGCTGCCACAGACGGCTCGGTGATCTGTGGCGGCGATCCAGCGCAGTGGGAGGGCAATGAACATTATGCATACACGCGCAATGCAGGAAACTTTGATGCCCATCGCAAGGAATGCACGTGGATCATCGAAGACTGTAGCGATAAATAATTAGTAATGAATACATGTAAAAATATATGAATGGAAATTTGCAAGTAAATATTTATTAATGGGACGATTTGGAGGAATACCTGATTATAGACTGTTACGAATGCATGGCTCTTGATCGCAACAATGTTGTATATTATATGTATATGTATAATCTTGTTACATCATCGCAACTTAGTTCTTGAAATCGAAACGGTAAGAGTAGAATTCTGAAATCAAATTTTGCAAACGACATTGCTAAATTTTAATTACAGCCGCTACTTATATATATGATATGTATAGCCTAAAAGGGTATTACAACTTTGTGCTTGTATGAAATGTATGTGACAGGTAGAATGAAGAGTCTCCTACCCCATTAAGTATACACATTCTTGATCAGTTTCAACAAACTAGACGATAAAGCCATGTCCGTTTGTCCGACCGTTTGATTATCTTTCTGTCCGTACGAAACACTAAATCTCTGAGACTTTAGTAGATAGATATATAATTACATCCGCTATCAATAGGGTAGAAGGTTGTCATAACTTAGTTTGTTAATAAGCTTGTAGAAAGCATTCCAAATGGGTATACAAGACTTACACTCTACTATAGCTTTCTAACATGATGCAATTCCAGATGCAGCTCAGGTTGAATGCTTGCAAGCACAGATTAGCAAACCCAAATAATCAGTAAAATATATGTATAAGTACACAAATATATGTATGAGCTACATATAAGCAACCCAATCAGTATACTCAGAGAGAAGAAGTACTTATCAGCCCGCTATATGGTGCATATGGTGCATATGTAAATAAATTACTGCAAAAGGCTTCTAACTTAATTGCACTTTGTTGTGATTTTCTGATCAAGTTTCACACCACTAATTTCATGTTAAGCTATTATGTTCATATTCCTTAATAATAGCCATAAAGATAAAAAGTTAGTAACGGTATAATAAAATATTGCTAAAATAAAAAAAAAAAAAAAAAAAAAAGATAAATAAATTGCGAGCAACAACAAAACCGAAGTTAAAAACTGTTAAGAATAATATTTACACTTCATTCCATTTTCAAAGCAAACATTCAAGAAAGCTACAGTTAGTTGAGTGTGCTCGACTGTCACACACCCGCATCCCATTTTGAATAAAAGCAAAATATTGCAGTATTTATTTTAAAACATAGCGGATATTAATATGTTTTTGTATAATACAACGACCACACAAGTCTTACCAAATAAATGCTAAAGATTGTATTGCCCAACATTTGTAGAGAATATTTTTCCATTTAATTATATTTTTGCTATATTTTATAGAAACGCAAGTTCTGACATATGTATGTATTAATTATTGCAGATAAGAAATTTATATATTACAAAGATTTTGCAAGCTCAGCTTGAATTCAGCTTAGCGTTTATAACCTACTATCAGGAAAATATACATATGTTATATATTCATATTGTCATGATGTACATAAGAATGAGCTATATAAAGAGAGCTCTGAGTTGCATCGGCAGTAAAAGCAATAATGTCATTAATAGTCATTCTTCTGCTGCTTCTCGGACTGTATTCAAGAGAAGCAGACTCTTTGTCGCTCGACGGAAACAACCGAAACTACCTTGCGCGCCTGACTGCCTCTGGTCCGTCATGTACATCATTCACCACAGCTGGCAGTCCTTTTAGTCTGGAGACCATCATACGTGCCATAATCAATGGGAACTGGGATCGTGTCGAATTAGTGTACCAAATGGCAAACAAAGCATGCACTTTGCAAATGAAGCACGACATCTACGAGGCTTTGTGGCTAGAGTGGCAGAAGGAGAAACATATCTACGATCCCCTCAAAATACTCGATTTCTATGAGCAACTCAATCGTCAACCAAATGTTCCGCCAGCCTTACTTAAAAACATCTATGTGACCTTCGTCATCCGCAGCACGCAGATACTTTCGATGCCTCTCCACACCGACAGTCGGAATGTCAGTTTCCCGCTGACCAACTCGCTGCTTCAGGGCTTAGCGCGAAGTCCAAGCAATTATACGAAGGACATACTCGAGATTCTGTTTGACGATGTGCTCTCTATGGAATCCCCACTTAATGTGGCTCAACGTCTAGGCAATTTCAACGCAAGCATCACCCAATTCACTATGGCAAACTTGCAGTTGCTGAACCGCATCAAAGGCGAATCCAATTCGAGTGCGTTCACGATCTTGTTGGAGAATCTTCGTCAGCTGTCGAAGCAAGGGAAAATTACCCAGGAGGTGGAGCAAGCTTTGCCTATTTCGGTTCTTAGCTGCTTAGCCCTTGAAACCGCCCAAAAGGTGTGCTTGCACAATACGAACAAGGATTACATTTATGAATGCTCTAGCACCTACAAAATGTGCACTCGTGAACGAAACTATGAAAGGGCGAGTTTCAGGGTGCTGCGTAATGCCAGCGATGAAACTCAGTTTGCCTTCCAAAGCCCGTATAGGAGTAATCGCTATTTAGTAATAGATTCGTCCATCAGCATTCAATCAAAATCGACCAATAACGTGTACAGTAAAAGCAACATCTACTGGTGGCGTGTGGTGCCGGTTACAGGTGGAGTAGCAATCTACGATGGTGCCACATCCAGCTCGATGATCTGTGGCGGTGATCGAGCGCAATGGGGCGATGAACACTATACATACACACGTCATGCAAAAGATTTAGATGCGCATCGCAGCGAATGCACCTGGATCATCGAGGATTGCACCAATAAATAATTATTACTGAACGTAAAAATAATATTTGAATGTGAACATACACAAGAACAATTTATTTAATGAAGGATTTGGGGGAAGCATTTTTTTCTGGCATATATATATATATATATATTTGTATATACTAACGACTATCCCAATTGCAATCTTAGCTAACGTGTTTAGTGTTTTTGGCTTATTGTCGATGATTATTCACAAGGCACAAGAGACTAAGATGAGCGGAGAATTGAAGCTACTTTTGCATAAAATCCCAGGGTATACAAACGATGCCATCTGTGAGTACCGAGTAGTAATGGGAGATGTGCAGCTTGAGCTGCTCGAAATGTTGTGGCCGACAGCGACGCAGATCCCTCAGTGCGGATATCATTTTGTCCGGCGTGACCGCATCATCTTTGGTCAATGTTTGCAGCTTAAGCTCTCGAGTGCACTGCTCGATAAGATTTTGTTCCAGATACTTGTCCGTCGCATATTTGCCCATTCGGTCTTCGGCCAGTTTCATGTTTTGCGAGATGAAATGAAGAAGGGAGCAAAGATCACAACGCGATTCCGCAGTGTGTCTGTGCGAGACGTTGCAGTGACTTTAGGCAGCCACGATAATGCTCAATATTCCAGCCGAACTCGTAGCGGGCCTCATTCGCGAAATTTTCAGAAATCGTAAATACTATATGTTTTATTCTATGCATCAAAAATTGACTCTAGCTTAAAAATTACATTTGAAACAGGCTTGATATGAATGCAAACATAACAAGTGCTGTTAAATTAAAATATAGCTCTTTTTATACCCGCTACCCATAGGGTAGAAGGGTATTATAACTTTGTGCCGGCAGGAAATGTATGTAACAGGTACAAGGAGGCATCTCCTCTATAAGGTATGTATATTCTTGATCAGCATCAACAGCCGAGACGATATAGCCATGTCCGTCTGTCTGTCTTTGCGTATGTCCGTATGAACACCTAGATCTCAGAGACTATAAGAGATAGAGCTATAATCTGTTTTCGACAGCATTTGTTATGTTTGCACGCAGATCAAGTTTATTTCAAATTTTTGCCTCGACCACTTCCGCCCCGCAAATCAATAAAATCGAATAACAAGCGTAATTTTCAAGCTACAGCTGCGAAAGTAGTTATGATTCTGGTTGGCAATCTGGTATATTGTGCCGTATATGGTATATTTTGAATGCGGTACTATATCGATATAACAAATATACCGTTTGATTTATTTTTAGTATATTTGTATTTTTGGTATATATTGAAAAAATACCGCAATATTTTGCTTTTATTCCAAATGGGTATCGGGTATCTCACAGTCGAGCACACTCGACTATAGCTTTCTTACTTGGTCTTATAGTATCTGAGATCCAATGTTTTATACAGACGGACAAACAGACGCTGATAGAGAGTATATGTGTATAAACTTATTGGGTCGGAAATGCCTTCTTCAACCTTTACATACAAAGGAGGCACAAAGTTTTAATACCCTTCTATCCTATGGGTAGAACAGTTACCCCAAATCAATGACAAATATTGTACTACCTTTATTTTTACTTAATTTTTACTTTACTGTTCACTCTATTGAATAGAAACGTACATACATTATGTATGTATTAACAAATTTTTGCAGATAAGAAATTCATGTATTCAAAAGATTTTGCAAGTGAAGCTATAATGCAACTTGAATGCTGAGCGTTGATAGTAGAATCAGAAAATATATATATACACTCATATTCATTATTCATTTCATAAGATTCAGCTATATAAGACGAATGCTGAGTCGCATCGGCAGTAAAAGTAAAAATGTAATTAATAGTCATTATCCTCTTGCTTGTCGGACTAACTTCAAGATTATGAAGAACTTGCTGGATCATAGAACGAAATATCACTCAACTTGGTCGGTTAGGAGACTCCTCTGATCGTATAAAAATTAAGGACTCGCGCTGCACATAAAACAAATAAAACACTAAATTGACGAAAGGTCGGCAATACTTGCCAATTCAAAAATGAGCTAAAACACAATAAGGAATAATGACATCAATTTGCAATTTGCGATACGTCTGTATAGAGGAATATATACTCTATAGCAGATAGCAAAGAGAACATACAAAACAAAAGTTTTAAAAGAGCAACACGCATTTGTATTTCGTATTTCAAAAAAAGGAAGAGTAAAACAAAACTCAAATATATAACTAAAACATTCGGATTATCTCTGAAACACAAGCCACTCTGATTAGCTCCGCTCTTTCATATATGTATAGTAAGTAGTGCGTTTGTTGATGCGAGCTGATTAGCTCAGCTGTGTTATTTACATTTATACATATGTATGTGTGTAAATTTAAAATTAAAATTATTGATTAACTTCAATTATACATATGTACATAGGTTGTAGATCAAAATTCTACAGCATCGTTTTGTGAGTTTTTGCACTATATGAATAAATTTATTGCTGATAGAAAGTACATAGATTTTCTAATTGGAACTACGAGATTATGCTCAGCTTTAAGAGCAACAACAGAACATTGATTGGCTACCTAAATCACTCGAGTTTATATAAATACATATATATATATATTAAGATTTACTTCTACATAAAATAAGCTATATAAGGCGAACGATGTGTTGGTTCGACATTAAAACCAGAATGTCTTTAATAGTCACTCTACTGTTGTTTATTGGATTGTCATCAAGAGGGGGAGACGCTTTTTCGATCGGAGGAGGGAGTAGCACTCTGCTTGCCCGACAAGGAGACTCCGGTCCACCGCAGATCGAAAAGACCTCAGACTCTCCAACTAACAGTTCCCTACGCATGAGCTCTATTATACGTGCCATAGTCTATGGTGAATGGGAGCGTGTCGAATTTGTGCTGCAGTTGGCGAATGAGACATACGAATTGGAATCACAACACGCTATCTACGAGTCGCTGTGGCAGGAACTGCAGTACACGAAACAGATCTATGATCCCTTCAAGATACTGGCTTTCTATGAGCAGCTTGAGCATCAGCCGAATGTCCCACCAGTTTTGCTGTTCAGGGTCTATCAGTCGTTCATCTCACGCATGGTTCAACTACTCTCGGCGCCCTTCCACACCGACAACCACAGTGCAAATTTCCCGCTTATCACTACGCTAATGCATGAACTGAGCAAGAGGCCATCGAGTTATGTGCACGACATATTTGATGAGCTATTTGACACTGTGCTCGCTTATCAATCCCCGCTGAGTGTGGCGCAGCATTTGGGAAGTTTCAACGCGAGCCTAACCCAATTAACCATGGCCAATGTGCAATTTCTGAATCGTACCGAAGTCCAGTTCAATTCGAGTGCGCACAAAACTGTGCAGGATAATCTTCGCAAGCTGATGAAACATCCAACATATGAAATGGAAGTGGAGCAGTTGCTGCGTGAACAGGCATACGTCCAACTGCCTTCTAGTGATCGTGTGCTCAACACCGCCGAGAAGGTTTGTCTGCGCAGTGCGAACAGCAGCAACATTTACCTTTACAATTGCCCCAATTCATCCTCGATGTGCACTATGGAACGAGAATCTCAGCAGATGTTCGTCAAGGTTCAACGTGACGTCGAAGACAGTTCAAACATTGCATTTCAAAACCCGAAGTCGAGCAATCAATATCTAATAATGGCATCCCATATCCAAGCAACCGACAATGGTGTCGTCAAGAACGTGTACAGTTTAGATGGCATTTACTGGTGGCATGTGATGTCGGTGCAGGACGGCGTGGCAATCTACGATGCTGCCACAGACGGCTCGGTGATCTGTGGCGGCGATCCAGAGCAGTGGGAGGGCAATGAACATTATGCATACACGCGGCATGCAGGAAACTTTGATGCCCATCGCAAGGAATGCACTTGGATCATCGAAGACTGTAGCGATAAATAATTAGTATTGAATAAATGTAAAAATATATGAATGGAAATTTGCAAGTAAAGATTTATTAATGGGACGATTTGGGGGGATACCTGATTATAGATTGTTACGAATGCATGGCTCTTGATCGCGACAATGTTGAATATGTACATATATGGTTAAATAATCTTGTTACATCATCGCAACTTAGTTCTTGGAATCCAAATGGTAAGAGGTAGAACTTTGAAATCAAATTTTTGCAAACAACATTGCTAAATTTTAATTACACCCGCTACTTACATATATGATACGTATAGCCTAAAAGGGTATTATAACTTTGTGCTTGTATGAAATGTATGTGACAGGCAGAATTAAGAGTCTCCTACCCCATTAAATATACATATTCTTGACCAGTTTCAACAAACTAGACGATAAAGCCATGTCCGTTTGTTCGACCGTTTGATTATCTTTCTGTCCGTACGAAACACTAAATCTCTGAGACTTTAGTAGATAGATATATAATTACATCCGCTATCAATAGGGTAGAAGGTTGTCATAACTTTGTTTGTTAATAAGCTTGTAGAAAGCATTCCAAATGGGTATACAAGACTTACACTCTACTATAGCTTTCTAATGCAATTCCATATGCAGCTCAGGTTGAATGCTTGCAAGCACAGATTAGCAAACCCAAATAATCAGTAAAGTATATGTATAAGTACACAAATGTACACTTGTGCATGTAAGTGTATTTGTATGACATATTTTCTTATGTGCTACATTTGTATAAGCAACCCAATCAGTATACTCAGAGAGAAGAAGTACTTATCAGCCCGCTTTCATGTGTAAATGGTGCAGATGTAAATAAATTACTTCAAAAGGCTTCTAACTTAATTGCACTTTGTTGTGATTTTCTGATCAAGTTTCACACCACTAATTTCATCTTAAGCTATTATGTTCATATTCCTTAATAATAGCCATAAAGATGAAAAGTTAGTAACGGTATAATAAAATATTGCTAAAATATAAAAAAAAAAGATAAATAAATTGGGAGCAACAACAAAACTGATGTTAAAAACTGTTAAGAATAATTCTTACACTCCATTCCATTTTCAAAACAAACTAACAAGAAAGCTACTGTGCGGTATTTATTTTAAAATATACCAAATCAATATACCACAAAATACTAAATATAGTTTAATAGTACTTCATTCAAAATATACCATAGAGTGCAAAATATACCCGATTGTCAGCCAAAGCAATTAAGACCCTTCGCACATACAAACGTTTTCCTTAAATAACTTCTAGAATTATTATTTGATCGCTTCTTATTTGGTTCAGATGTCGGTGGGGCAAATATTTGAAACAAAATTCATCTGCTTATAAACTTAATAAGTGTTGTTGGAAAAAAATCTCTATCTCTTATAGTCTCTGAGATCTAGATATTCATACAGACGTCTAGATGCTGATCGAGAACACTTTATATACTTTATGAGGTCCGAGATGCCTCCTTCTGCCTATTACATCCACACACAAAGTTACCCCTTGGCTAGCGGGTATAAATATGTTTTTGTATAATACAACGACCGTTTAAGTATTACCAAATAGATGCTAAAGATTGTATTGCTCAACATTTGTAGAGAATATTTTTCCATTTAATTAAATGTTGTCTATATTTTATAGAAACACAAGTTCTGACATACATGTTAATTATTGGAAAGAATAAATGTATGTACGAGTATTATAAAGATTTTGCAAGTTCAGCTTGAATTCAGCTCAGCGTTGATAACCGACTATCAGGAAATACATATATACATATATATATATATATATACATATATTCATATTGTCATGATGTACATAAGAATGAGCTATATAAAGAGAGCTCTGAGTTGCATCGGCAGTATAAGCAATAATGTCATTGATAGTCATTCTTCTGCTGCTTCTCGGATTATATTCAAGAGAAGCAGACTCTTTATCGCTCGACGGAAACAACCGAAACTACCTTGCCGGACTGACTGCCTCTGCTCCATCATGTACATCATTCACCACAGCTGGCAGTCCTGTTAGTCTGGAGACCATTATACGTGTCGTACTCAATGGGAGCTGGGATCGTGTCGAATTAGTGTACCAAATGGCAGACGAGGCATGCACTTTGCAAATGAAGCACGACATCTACGAGGCTTTGTGGCTAGAGTGGCAGAAGGAGAAACACATCTACGATCCCCTTAAAATACTCGATTTCTATGAGCAACTCAATCGTCAACCAAATGTTCCGCCAGCCTTACTTAAAAACATCTATGTGACCTTCGTCATCCGCAGCACGCAGATACTTTCGATGCCTCTCCACACCGACAGTCGGAATGTCAGTTTCCCGCTGACCAACTCGCTGCTTCAGGGCTTAGCGCGAAGTCCAAGCAATTATACGAAGGACATACTCGAGATTCTGTTTGACGATGTGCTCTCTATGGAATCCCCACTTAATGTGGCTCAACGTCTGGGCAATTTCAACGCTAGCATCACCCAATTGACTATGGCAAACTTGCAGTTGCTGTACCGCATCAAAGGCGAATTCAATTCGAGTGCGTTCCAGATCTTGTTGGAGAATCTTCGTCAGCTATCGAAGCAAACAAAATTTAACCAGGAAGTGGAGCAAACTCTGCGTTTTTCGGTTCTTAGCTGCTTAGCCCTTGAAACCGCCCAAAAGGTGTACTTGCACAATACGAACAACCATTACATTAATGAATGCTCTGACTCCAACCAAATGTGCACTCGTAATCTAGACTCTCAAGGGGCGATTTTCAGGTTGGTGCGTAATGCCAGCGATGAAACTCAGTTTGCCTTCCAAAGCCCGTACTGGGATAATCGCTATTTAGTAATAGATTCGTCCATCAGCATTCAATCAAAAGCGACCATTAACGTGTACAGTAAATACAACAAGTACTGGTGGCGTGTGGTGACGGTGAAAGGTGGAGTGGTAATCTACGATGCTGCCACATCCGGTTCGATGATCTGTGGCGGCGATCCAGCGCAATGGGGCCATGAAGACTATATATACACACGCCATGCAAAAGATTTAGATGCGCATCGCAGCGAATGCACCTGGATCATCGAGGATTGCACCAATAAATAATTATTACTGAACGTAAAAATAATATTTGAATGTGAACATACACAAGAACAATTTATTTAATGAAGGATTTGGGGGAAGCATTTTTTTCTGGCATATATATATATATATATTTGTATATACTAACGACTATCCCAATTGCAATCTTAGCTAACGTGTTTAGTGTTTTTGGCTTATTGTCGATGATTATTCACAAGGCACAAGAGACAAAGATGAGCGGAGAATTGAAGCTACTTTTGCATAAAATCCCACGGTATACAAACGATGCCATCTGTTAGTACCGAGTAGTAATGGGAGATGTGCAGCTTGAGCTGCTCGAAATGTTGTGGCCGACAGCGACGCAGATCCCTCAGAGCGGATATCATTTTGTCCGGCGTGACCGCATCATCTTTGGTTAATGCTTGCAGCTTAAGCTCTCGAGTGCACTGCTCGATAAGATTTTGTTCCAGATACTTGTCCGTCGCATATTTGCCCATTCGGTCTTCGGCCAGTTTCATGTTTTGCGAGATGAAATGAAGAAGGGAGCAAAGATCACAACGCGATTCCGCAGTGTGTCTGTGCGAGACGTTGCAGTGACTTTAGGCAGCCACGATAATGCTCAATATTCCAGCCGCACTCGTAGCGAGCATCATTCACGAAATTTTCAGGAATCGTAAATACTATATGTTTTATTCTACGCACCAAAAATCGACTCTAGCTTAAAAATTACATTTGAAACAGGCTTGATCTGCATGCAAACATAACAAGTGCTGTTGAATTAAAATATAGTTCTTTTTATACCCGCTACCCATAGGGTAGAATTATAGGTATTATAACTTTGTGCCGGCAGGAAATGTATGTAACAGGTAGAAGGAGGCATTTCCTCTATAAGGTATGTATATTCTTGATCAGCATCAACAGCCGAGACGATCTAGCCATGTCCGTCTGTCTGTCTGTGCGTCTGTTCGTATGAACACCTAGATCTCAGAGACTATAAGAGATAGAGCTATAATCTGTTTTCGACAGCATTTGTTATGTTTACACGCAGATCAAGTTTATTTCAAATTTTTGCACCGCCCACTTCAACCCCCGCAAATCAATAAAATCGAATAACAAGCGTAATTTTCAAGCTACAGCTGCGACTTTTAATGTATACAATAATTACCATAGTAGTTATGAGTCCCGAAAATTGCGATCAGATAAAAATTGTCGAAGTTATTAAAGAAATACTTTTGTATGGGCAAAAACGCCTACTTACGTAGAAGGGGTCTTAGTTGCTTTAGCCGACAATCTGGTATATTGTGCCGTCTATGGTATATTTTGAATGTGGTGCTATATCGATATAACAAATATTCCGTTTGGTATATTTTTAGTATATTTGTACTTTTGGTATATTTTGAAAAGATACCGCAATAGTTTGCTTTTATTTAAAATGGGTAGCGGGTATCTCACAGTCGAGCACACTCGACTGTAGCTTTCTTACTTGTTCTTATAGTATTTGAGATCCAATGTTTTATGTCAGTATAAAACAGGACAAACAGACGCTGATCGATTATTGGGTCGGAAATGCCTTCTACCTTAATACCCTTCTACCCTATGGGTAGAACAGTTACCCCAAATGAATGACAAATATTGTATAACCTTTATTTTTCCTTTTAATTAAATGTTCACTCTATTAAATAGAAACGTACATACATACATACGTATGTATTAACAAATTATTGCAGATAAGAAATTCATGTATTTAAAAGATTTCGCAAGTGAAGCTATAATGCAACTTGAATGCTGAGCGTTGATAGTAGAATCAGACTATCAGGAAAATATATACATATATACACTCATATTGTCGGAGGCATAGCATATAATGATTTTCATAAGATTCAGCTATATAAGACGAATGCTCAGTCGCATAGGCAGTAAAAGTAAAAATGTGATTAATAGTCATTATCCTTCTACTTGTCGGACTGACTTCAAGATTATGAAGAACTTGCTGGATCATAGAACGAAATATCACTCAGCTTGCTCGGTTAGGAGACTCCTCTGATCGTATAAAAATTAAGGACTCGCTCTGCACATAAAACAAATAAAGCACTAAGCTGACCAAGGGTCGGCAATACTTGCCAATTCAAAAATGAGCTAAAACACAATAGGGAATAATGACATTAATTTGCAATTTGGGATACGTCTGTATAGAGGAATATATTCTCTATAGAGTATATGCAGATAGCAAAGAGAACATACAAAACAAAAGTTTTAAAAGAGCAACACGCACTTGTATTTCGTATTTCAAAAAAACGAAGAGTAAAACAAAACTCAAATATATAACTAAAACATTCGGATTATCTCTGAATCACAAGCCACTCTGATTAGCTCCGCTCTTTCATATACATATGTAAGTAGTGCGTTGCTCGATTCGAGCTGATTAGCTCAGCTGTGTTATTTACATTTATACATATGTATGTGTGTACATACATCACATGCGTATGTATGTAAATTTAGAATTTAAATTATTGATGAGCTTCAATTATATGTACATAGGTTGTAGATCAAAATTCTACAGCATCGTTTTGTGAGTTTTTGCACTATATGAATAAATTTATTGCTGATAGAAAGTACATAGATTTTCTAATTGGAACTACGAGATTATGCTCAGCTTTAAGAGCAACAACAGAACATTGATTGGCTACCTAAATCACTCGAGTTTATATAAATACATATATATAATATTAAGATTTACTTCTACATAAAATAAGCTATATAAGGCGAACGATGTGTTGGTTCGACATTAAAACCAAGAATGTCTTTAATAGTCACTCTACTGTTGTTTATTGGATTGTCATCAAGAGGGGGAGACGCTTTTTCGATCGGAGGAGGGAGTAGCACTCTGCTTGCCCGACAAGGAGACTCCGGTCCACCGCAGATCGAAAAGACCTCAGACTCTCCAACTAACAGTTCCCTACGCATGAGCTCTATTATACGTGCCATAGTCTATGGTGAATGGGAGCGTGTCGAATTTGTGCTGCAGTTGGCGAATGAGACATACGAATTGGAATCACAACACGCTATCTACGAGTCGCTGTGGCAGGAACTGCAGTACACGAAACAGATCTATGATCCCTTCAAGATACTGGCTTTCTATGAGCAGCTTGAGCATCAGCCGAATGTCCCACCAGTTTTGCTGTTCAGGGTCTATCAGTCGTTCATCTCACGCATGGTTCAACTACTCTCGGCGCCCTTCCACACCGACAACCACAGTGCAAATTTCCCGCTTATCACTACGCTAATGCATGAACTGAGCAAGAGGCCATCGAGTTATGTGCACGACATATTTGATGAGCTATTTGACACTGTGCTCGCTTATCAATCCCCGCTGAGTGTTGCGCAACATTTGGGAAGTTTCAACGCGAGCCTAACCCAATTGACCATGGCCAATGTGCAATTTCTGAATCGTACCGAAGTCCAGTTCAATTCGAGTGCGCACAAAACTGTGCAGGATAATCTTCGCAAGCTGATGAAACATCCAACATATGAAATGGAAGTGGAGCAGTTGCTGCGTGAACAGGCATACGTCCAACTGCCTTCTAGTGATCGTGTGCTCAACACCGCCGAGAAGGTTTGTCTGCGCAGTGCGAACAGCAGCAACATTTACCTTTACAATTGCCCCAATTCATCCTCGATGTGCACTATGGAACGAGAATCTCAGCAGATGTTCGTCAAGGTTCAACGTGACGTCGAAGACAGTTCAAACATTGCATTTAAAATCCCGAAGTCGAGCAACCGGTATCTAATAATGGCATCTCATCTCCACGCAACCGACAATGGTGTCGTCAAGAACGTGTACAGTTTAGATGGCATTTACTGGTGGCATGTGATGTCGGTGCAAGACGGCGTGGCAATCTACGATGCTGCCACAGACGGCTCGGTGATCTGTGGCGGCGATCCAGCGCAGTGGGAGGGCAATGAACATTATGCATACACGCGCCATGCAGGAAACTTTGATGCCCATCGCAAGGAATGCACTTGGATCATTGAGGACTGCAGTGATAAATAATTAGTATTGAATACATGTAAAAATATATGAATGGGAACTCGCAAGTAATGATTTATTAATAGGAGATGTTTCACCATGATCAAGAATTTGTGCCTAATTTTTTAGGTGTAGATTAGCAATATTAAATAATCAGTAAAATATGTACGCCATGCATAAGTATATGTATGTATGTAAGTTTATTTGTATTATGTATTCCGTTATGTGCTTGGCTCGGGAATCAGCTATATAAGACGGTCGCTGAGTCTCATTGGCAGTATAAGCAATAATGTCATTAATAGTCATTCTTCTGCTGCTTCTCGGACTGTACTCAAGAGAAGCAGACTCTTTGTCGCTCGACGGAAACAACCGAAACTACCTTGCGCGCCTGACTGCCTCTGGTCCGTCATGTACATCATTCACCACAGCTGGTAGTCCTGTTAGTCTGGAGACCATTATACGTGCCATACTCAATGGGAACTGGGATCGTGTCGAATTAGTGTACCAAATGGCAAACGAAGCATGCACTTTGCAAATGAAGCACGACATCTACGAGGCTTTGTGGCTAGAGTGGCAGAAGGAGAAACACATCTACGATCCCCTCAAAATACTCGATTTCTATGAGCAACTCAATCGTCAACCAAATGTTCCGCCAGCCTTACTTAAAAACATCTATGTGACGTTTGTCATCCGCAGCACTCAGATACTTTCGATGCCTCTCCACACCGACAGTCGGAATGCCAGTTTCCCGCTGGCCAACTCGCTGCTTCAGGGTTTAGCGCGAAGTCCAAGCAATTATACGGAGGACATACTCGAGATTCTGTTTGACGATGTGCTCTCTATGGAATCCCCACTTAATGTGGCTCAACGTCTGGGCAATTTCAACGCTAGCATCACCCAATTCACTATGGCAAACTTGCAGTTGCTGTACCGCATCAAAGGCGAATTCAATTCGAGTGCGTTCCCGATCTTGTTGGAGAATCTTCGTCAGCTTTCGAAGCAAACAAAATTTAACCAGGAAGTGGAGCAAACTCTGCGTATTTCGGTTCTTAGCTGCTTAGCCCTTGAAACCGCCCAAAAGGTGTGCTTGCACAATACGAACAACGATTACATTTATGAATGCTCTAGCACCTACAAAATGTGCACTCGCGAACGAAACTATCGAGAGGCGAGTTTCAGGGTGCTGCGTAATGCCAACGAAGAAACTCAGTTTGCCTTCCAAAGCCCGTACTGGGATAATCGCTATTTAGTAATAGATTCGTCCATCAGCATTCAATCAAAATCGACCAATAACGTGTACAGTAAAAGCAACATCTACTGGTGGCGTGTGGTGCCGGTTACAGGTGGAGTAGCAATCTACGATGGTGCCACATCCAGCTCGATGATCTGTGGCGGTGATCGAGCGCAATGGGCGATGAACACTATACATACACACGTCATGCAAAAGATTTAGATGCGCATCGCAGCGAATGCACCTGGATCATCGAGGATTGCACCAATAAATAATTATTACTGAACGTAAAAATAATATTTGAATGTGAACATACACAAGAACAATTTATTTAATGAAGGATTTGGGGGAAGCATTTTTTTCTGGCATATATATATATATTTGTATATACTAACGACTATCCCAATTGCAATCTTAGCTAACGTGTTTAGTGTTTTTGGCTTATTGTCGATGATTATTCACAAGGCACAAGAGACAAAGATGAGCGGAGAATTGAAGCTACTTTTGCATAAAATCCCACGGTATACAAACGATGCCATCTGTTAGTACCGAGTAGTAATGGGAGATGTGCAGCTTGAGCTGCTCGAAATGTTGTGGCCGACAGCGACGCAGATCGCTCAGTGCGGATATCATTTTGTCCGGCGTGACCGCATCATCTTTGGTCAATGCCTGCAGCTTAAGCTCTCGAGTGCACTGCTCGATAAGATTTTGTTCCAGATACTTGTCCGTCGCATATTTGCCCATTCGGTCTTCGGCCAGTTTCATGTTTTGCGTGATGAAATCAACGAGGATGGCACCGGGACAGGTGGCGGGTGTGATAAATTGTCCCGTAGGACTGACCATCAATGGCCCCGCCTCTGATTCAACAACGATTGTGAACCCATCGAGTCTTAGAGGCCAAGCCGTGGGATAGGCCTGTTTGCTGAGAAAATCATTGAGCGATGTCGTCACCTTCATCAGATAGTTGGCATAACCGCGTGCTTGAGTCTTGGGCATAAACTTGCGTCGCCCGATCTGAATGCCGCGCAGCACTTGGGAGAGCGCCAATTCATACAATGGCACCACGTTGAGGTAGCTGTCGTGCTGTGGAATGTTTTTGATAAAGTCCAGCCAATTACTCTGCACGTCGCCGGTGAAGAGCATCACATGCCCCTCTAGGCTGATGCCCGTGAAGGGAGCAAAGACCACAACGCGATTCCGCAGTGAGCTCAACTCGCCGCGATGTGTCTGTGCGAGACGTTGGAGTGACTTTAGGCAGCCACGATAATGCTCAATATTCCAGCCGCACTCGTAGCGAGCATCACTCAACTCCAGATCCTTCACAAGTACATCTTTCAGCTTATCAATCTCGGCTTCCAGCTGGGCGGTCTCCTTGGCACGTTGACGTGCCTTCTCTGCGTTCTCGGCCAGCCAGACGGACAGTTCTGGACGACGCCCAACAGCTTCCTGAAAGAGATTCAGTTGTAAATTCAAGTTTAGTGCAATTATGGAGACGACCTACGTTCTTCACTCGCTGCTCGAATTCGGCAAACTCTGTGTTGTAGTGATAGTCGTGACTGGGTTGATTGGCCACACTGTCGCTAACTGGCGTTGAATTCATCTTTGGCTTTGACCTTGGCTTGACGGTCTTGATGTAATCCGTCGATAGATTGCACGACTCCAGCAGATTCTGTATGAATCTCTGGGGATCTCGTGTGCTTCTATCCATACGTATCTGCACCAGCTTGAACGAGTCTCGTTTGTGGGCGTTTGTGCTCTCGCGCACATAGAACTTGAGCACCTTAGTATCCTCATTGGGATATGTGTGATGATAGAGCGCTTCCAGATGGGCGCTGAGCAGCTTCAATGAGTTCTCGTTCGTCTGTCGCTGCTCGGGATGCTGACCGAAGAGATCCGGATGAACAGCAAAGTAAAAGGGACGCAACGCTGTCGTTAGGTCGCTGCTCAAATTGCGAAGCTGACAAATACCAAATTTTGGTAATTTACCAAACGTGATCGTTGCAAATTCGCCGCCCAGGCGCAATGCCGCTGCTGCCATTATGTAACCAACTATAGAGCAGCAGCAGCAAGCTGCTCGTCTGATCTCCTGTCACACACACATTCGAACTTGGAATGCGAATAACAGCAGCAGCTATTTACTCAAAATTTGATTTACTGGCAGCCAACAAAAGCGAAAAATACAAACACACATACATATGTATATGCACATATGTTTATTACGCCTCGGCTACTCAGC
This sequence comes from Drosophila albomicans, assembly GCF_009650485.2. Classification (NCBI taxonomy): domain Eukaryota; kingdom Metazoa; phylum Arthropoda; class Insecta; order Diptera; family Drosophilidae; genus Drosophila; species Drosophila albomicans. The sequence goes on along the minus strand of NC_047629.2, from coordinate 41,337,588 downwards.
TGTTCAGATTGTACACAAACATTGAACAGTGTTGGAAAGAGCACAAATGAGAATACTTCCGTATTGTGAAGGGCAAATACGCTGTTCCCACAAATAGCCAGGATTCCATTCAATAGTTGGTATGGGCAATTCAAAATCAGACTCACTAAAACGAAAAGTACAATTTATTTGAATCACTCTTGAAAGCAAACGTTGGGAAATGTAAAGCAAACAACTTTTGCCTAACGCAAACAACATCGATATATCGATAATGTTATCGTGATGTCTCCACCTCTATGAGCGTTGAATCAGCTGTGGATAAATCATCCTCATATTGTTTATTTCCTTACAGACGACAATCTAGGCAAAATGTCCACTTATTATTTTGTAATAGTGGGGCACAATGATAATCCCATATACGAGAGAGAATTCAGCACGGCAAACAAAGAACAGCGCGTGAGTAAACACAGTGACAACAAAAGCAAACGACAGCTCACTATTTGTATCTACAGAAAGAGGATCAGAGACATCTCAGTCAATTTATAGCTCACGCAGCTTTAGATCTTGTCGATGAGCACAAATGGAAGACAGCAAACATGCAGCTAAAGTCAATAGATCGATTCAATCAATGGTTTGTGTCCGCCTTTATCACCGCATCCCAGATACGCTTTATTATAGTGCACGACAATAAGAACGATGAGGGAATCAAGAACTTCTTTAATGAAATGTACGACACATATATAAAGCATTCGATGAATGCGTTCTATAAGATAAATACGCCCATTAAGTCGGCAATGTTTGAAAAGAAGTCGGATATCTTTGGCCGCAAGTATTTGTTGTCGTAATAATAAATGATTAGTAGAAATAGTAGAATGTGATTTGAATTTTATTTATTTAGAAAAGCAGTCTAAAGGCATGGGATGCGTCTTCGTATCAAATCTAAAACGATTTAACGCCATACTTTGCTTCTACAATGTCAAATGTGTATGAATATGAAAGAGCAATCTGATGTTGCACGGAATTTTGTTGAATCTCTGTTGAATATTGTGTTATGTCCCAAGAGAAAAAGACTTCTAGTGCTTCTTGTTCTTGCCATGACGCTCATATTTGCTCTTTGACGAGTGCCACAGGATGAGGGGAATGGCCAGCGATGGCAGCGTCATTATGGCAAATGCCACCCAATCAAAGAAATGCGACGAGAAACGTTTGTTGTACTCATTCAGATTGACAATGCCACCCTCTCCCGGCTCCGAGCTGATGGCCAATTGTAGCTGCCACAAAAAAAAAAGAATAGTTTAAAGACAATCATACAGAGTGATATACTAGATAGCTTACTGTTTCGGCTTCCTCGACTGGTTTGTAAGACACTTCGGCAGCAGTGAAATTGAAGTAACCAAATGCCTTAGGACGCACGACAAGTACGTGTGTGAAATTGGTTTGTGGTGCAATGCGTTCAACAGTTGCCGCCGGTTGGCCACCAACAACCTCAAAGGCATCAGGATGGAAACCGTTGTCGACCAGCTGCACTTGAGTCGCCGCTCCGTTGCCCACATTGAAGATTGTGTAGCGCACAAGAAGATCGCTCTTCTCGACTAGATATTTGTTGAGGATCTGCTTGGAGACGAGGAGACGGGCGCGCGTCTCGTCCTCAGACAAGCAGACGCTGAGCACAGCGAAGAGAGCGCACAACGCTAACGTTTTCCTCAACATGCTATAAGAAATTCAGAAAAATAAAACGTTTCACTTTTTTTGTTGACGTGGAAGGTTAGAAGAAGCAGTTTAAAAATGAAAGCGGTCCATTTTCTTTGCCTCTTTTATGATGAATCTTAACATAAAAGTAGTCTGAAAATACTTTGTAAGCACTGCTATAACTTTGCATTTTATTTATTTATTAACTTACATGATTTTTCGTTACTTAATTTGCGGGCTATTTAAACAAAACTAACTAAACACAACTGACTGCGGCGGTCGCTTTCTCGTGGCTACTTCGTGACGTGTAAACTGTCGGCTGTCAAACTTCGTGCGCAGGGTGACCGCAGTTTTCATTTCGAAATGCACTAATTTTTTTAAAATATACAACAGTGCTGGATAAAACATTAGAAAATTTCCATGCGCAAGAAGCTTGAGCGCCAACTTTAAAATTGTCTGTAAAGAGAAAATAGCTCTAATTAACTTTGAACTTTGTTTTGTCATCTTATGGGCACAGTTTTATTGTCATTGTTACCGATAATAGAGAAACAGCAGCTGTCAGCTGTCAGCCAGCAAAAAAAAACCATCAACAAATTTTTGCTTTGAGCATATTAGTAACAAAATATTACTTTGTAAATACATGAATTAACAAAAAATTGTGAAAGAAACATTTTAGTGTATTGTTGTCACCACATTCGCACAGTTTGAACACCTTTGTTATCGATAATTGGTGATAGCAGCGACAACTCTATTTGCACAGCTGGCATACACCAAAACAATAACAAAAGTGTATTTTATGTTTTGCGCGCTCAATTTGTAAATGTTTATTTGCAGCTTTGATAAAGTATATTGCATTTAATCTTTATCATATTTACGCATGCATTACTGCAGGATGGTAGTCAATGATTCTGTCTAATGCAGTGTGGGTGGGAATCGTTTTGCCGGTAGCCGTGAATGCCCTTGAATGACATTGTCACCCTACACAAAGCGCATGCTATCTTTGCGTTCCGACATGCAACACAACAATGAAATTGCGAAACTGTAGATAAATAAATAAACTGTTATTATATTGAACCCCTGCAAATAACAATGATAAGGCAATTTCAACAGTTGGATTAAAAATTGATAATTGGGACAACTCGTTTTGCACGCACCCGACATGATAGCGCTAATCGGAATCGTTACAGCCGAATCTATATGCTTATCACCAGCAAGACCAGACAGCAGTTGAGTTTTGCTATTCATCACACGCATACACAAATACTTCGCACGCAGTCGAAATTAAAGCAGCAGCTGGAAAACATGTCTCTGAGCGTGGAAATCGTGGCAACCAAACCTTACGAGGGCCAAAAGCCTGGCACCAGCGGATTACGCAAAAAAGTACGAACTTACTACATTTGTTTGATCTCCGTAGAGTCTCTCTGATCCTACACTTTGCAATTGCAGGTAAAAGTGTTTACTCAACCCAACTACACGGAAAACTTTGTACAATGCATTCTGGATGCCAATGGTGCTGCTCTGGCTGGCTCCACTTTGGTTGTGGGTGGCGATGGACGCTACTATTGCAAGGAAGCAGCCGAACTCATCGTTCGCATTGCGGCTGCAAATGGCGTTGCCAAGCTGCTGGTCGGACAAAATGGAATTCTATCGACGCCAGCTGTCTCCAGCCTCATACGTCACAACAGTGCGCTGGGTAAGCTTCGATGTCGTTATACAACACTGTCCCTCATGTAATCCCCGTGGCAGGGCAATAACTGATAACCATCTAGAAAACATCTACTACATACATACATGTATGTACATATTTAATAATACGTTACAAGTCTTTGGTCAGCTGTCAAGGTCATCGTTTAAATTTCACAATCTGGGAGTTATAGTAACGTAGGGTATACTATAATACATACATATGTATGTCCCTTAAAGTGCCCAATTTGCTGTGCGCAGCTGAAATTTGAAATTTCAAAATCGAAAAGCGAATTTTCCAATAACCGACTTAATACTTTGGAATACCATACTAAAAATGAGAAAGATTATTTCTGTTTTTTTTTTAATGTTTTGTAAAGAATTTAAGGCTGATAGACGCAGAACGTAATCAGTAAAATCAAGTAAGACTTAAGAATGTTTATTCTTGCTTGCACTTATAATTTACATTCGAGTTTTTTATATGAAAAAAGAATCATTATTTTGAATCATTATGAACTTTTATTTTAAATTTAAAAAAACATTATCATGAACGAAAAGCATTAAAATTTCAAATATTTATTACGATAGTTAAAAAAAAATTCCCGGTCCAAATGATTACGATCAAAAGTTATTAGAAAGACAACAAATATTTGACCCTCGAGCAGAAACCACTACAATTTCTTACAATTGATTTTAATTGAAGAGAATTTTCAATAATTAAATTAAATATTTGTATTTCTCCACTTAGGTGGCATTGTGTTGACAGCATCGCATAATCCTGGTGGTCCCGAAAATGATTTCGGCATCAAGTTCAACTGCGAAAATGGCGGTCCAGCTCCCGATGCCTTCACCAACAACATTTATCAGCTGTCGACAGCCATCAAGGATTACAAACTGGTGCGTGGCCTGCAGATTGACATCTCCAAGGTGGGCGTAAGCACCTACGATGTGGCTGGCAAACCATTTGTGGTCGAAGTCATTGATTCGGTGGCGAACTATGTGCGTCACATGGAGGAGATCTTTGATTTCGCCAAGCTGCGTGACTTTGTTAGCGGCAAGTCGACGGGCAAGCCATTGAAGATGCGTATTGATGCCATGAATGGCGTCACTGGCGCTTATGTGCGCGAGATCTTTTTGAATCGTTTGGGAGCATCGGACGCATCTGTGGTGCACACAACACCACTGCCCGATTTCGGTGGACTGCATCCCGATCCAAATCTGACGTATGCCAAGGATCTGGTCGATACGGTGGCCCAGGGAGATTATGATATTGGTGCTGCCTTCGATGGTGACGGTGATCGCAACATGATCATTGGCAGCAAGGCGTTCTTTGTCACCCCCAGCGATTCGTTGGCTGTTATTGCCCACTACTTGGAGGCCATACCGTATTTCCAAAAGAATGGCGTGCAGGGATTCGCTCGCAGCATGCCCACCGCCTCTGCTGTGGATCTGGTTGGTAAGAAGCTGGGCAAAGAGGTCTTCGAGGTGCCCACCGGCTGGAAATACTTTGGCAATCTCATGGACGTCGGCCGTCTCTGTTTGTGCGGCGAGGAAAGCTTTGGCACCGGCTCCAATCACATACGTGAAAAGGACGGCATTTGGGCGGTGTTGGCATGGATCTCAGTGATGCAGCACACGGGCAAAAGCATTGAGGATATTCTGAAGCAGCATTGGTCCGTCTATGGCCGTAACTATTTTACACGTTACGACTACGAAGAGTGCGATCTGGAGCCCTGCAACGAGATGATGGCCACCATGGAGAAGAACATTACCGCAGCCGAATTTGTGGGCAAGAACTACTCGAGCAGCGGCAAAAGCTATAAGGTGAAGCAGGCGGATAACTTTAGCTACACGGATCCCGTGGACAAGTCCGTGGCCACCAAGCAGGGATTGCGCATTGTCTTCGATGATGGCAGTCGCATTGTGATGCGTCTCAGTGGCACTGGAAGCTCTGGCGCTACCGTGCGGTAAATACACATGATTTGCTTATACGATTTGGACAGTTAGTTAATAATGTACACTTTCTATTTCAGTTTGTACATCGACTCCTATGAGAAGGAGAATGTGCTGGGACAGGCCAGCGTCATGTTGAAGCCCCTCATCGATATTGCTCTGGAAATTTCAGAGCTGCCCAAGTTCACTGGACGCAATGCACCCACCGTTATCACATAAGCACGGCAGCTGCAAAGATTATCTAATCCAACTGCCAACTGTTGTTACTGTTATTCGAATGTGCAATTCATTTGGCACTAACGCAATTTCTCTTTATTGGCTTAAACCAAAGTTTGGCAACAATTGAAGCAATAAAATAAGTTCATGAATCTTCAAGCAATTGGCCATTTAATTTATGTCTATTCATTAATAATGTATCCAAATTTATTTTACACAAATTAAAGCTTGTTTGTATATTATTTAAATATTTAATAATCAATTGATGTTTTCTTTTTTTCTAAGGAGTGGGCAAAGTGATTTAAAGCAGCCGATGAAAGCATTTAGAAAACTATCTCTTGTGTAAGGAAGGAATTCTAGTAGTGTTTAAAAAAGAAAGCGCTAATAATAATAATTATTTGTCAAAATATTTTGGTAACCAAAAATCGTAACATTTGCAAAGCACTTTAAAAAGTTTTCTAAAATTTCTTTTTACTTCAACTTATAAGAGTTAAATTACAGAATTTCTGAAATACAATTAATTTCGTAAATTGTGTGTTCAGTAGTTGTAAAGTAAACGTTAGAGCGCATTATGATCGAATTATAATGAGTACTATTTTATTTACTAATATTTTTATTATAATAGATATCATTTTTATCACTGTAAAGACGGAAATCTACTTCGCTTATAACAATTTATTTATTTAACTTAAAATAATACAAATTTGTATTTTCCTATTTAAAAAGCAATTTATTTTTTTACAAGTTTCACTTGACAGGAGTGGAGAGATAATCGAACTCGTTTAGTATCATATTGGGAATACGCTGCTCCAGGACACTCAGTGGCAAATGCGCCAGACGCACAAATGCCTGGAGAAAGTGCAGCATGGTGACCACCTCCGATCCCAGCATTTCCTTGTCGCTAAGCCAAAGAAGATGCACAATACATTTGTCAGTTTATATCAAATTTCACAAGAGAAAATTACTTACGTTAACTGCGCCTCGGCCACGGTCACCACATACTGGCACATGTAAGAGATGTAGAGCATTTTGACATTCTTGTGGAACTGCTGGAGTATGGTCAACAATCCCATTATAAGCGGTACACAATCGATGGCATCCTTCGAGGATTTGGGCAGCAGACTGCCCGTGTTCTTTGAATGCTGCAGGCGACCAACGTGCGCAATGCTGAAGAGGAACAGAAACAACGACATGTTGTGCGTATTTTTGGTGGTCAAAAAGATCTGCTCCAGTGGCTCATAGTTGCCCGTGTATTGGAGTATCTCCTGCAGTTCGGTGAGCATAATCACGCCCTGCTCATCGCACAACTGGGTGTTGCTCGACAACTCAAGCATTAAAGCGCTGCAAGCAAAAGAAATTGATTCCTTCAATAGGCGTACTTTTTTCAATTTTACATTCTCCAGATCAACTTAAAAATTTACATTGAGATAAAGCTTAAAGATAAAGACGACAGCCTAAGAGTTAAAGCAGGTTATTAAAAGAGTCTGCTAATAAAGTGCTTCATTTTAATCAGGTCAATTCTCGATCTTTCCGACCCACTCGCTTTCTCATTATTTCTTTGTGCCTTATGGATGAAACAATAGACAACCTAAGATAATAATTGTAGTAGTATGTAGTTATATCCTATAACTACTAAAATGTAGAATGAGAATACGGTACTAAAATCCATTGGTATTTGCTTCCTTAAGTAAATTGATATATATTCAATAAAATGTTAACATTTGCTTTCTTGTTAATTAAAAAGCACTGCAATCTGCGATAATCCATGTGCATTCATCGCGATGGTCGTCAAAATTCTCGGCACGTCGAGTATATGCATAATGTTGATTGCCCTCCCATTGCCTTCGATCTCCACCACAAATCACCCGGCTGGAAGTTGGAGCATCGTAGATTGCTATGCCATCTTTCACCTGGACCACATGCCACCAGTAGACATTTTCCCGACTGTACACGTTGTGGGTCACTTCCGCTTGTCCGTTGCCTTCTATAACTAAATAACGAGTATAATCCAAACTTAGGAAAGAAAAGTGTGTGCTGTTGTTGGCTTCACTGTGTGTGCGCTGCACACTGAAGGCCGCCGTTGGGTTTGTAACATCTCGGATGCACATGTTTAAACCGCTTTTGCACTCACATAGGAAATCTCTGGTATTGTTCACCAAGTGCAAACATACTTTTTGGGCGGTGGATAAAATACTAGAGGTCAACTGTTGGTACACTTGGAGATACAGAGAGTGCTCTACCTCCTCGCTAAAGGTCCGTTGCTTCACCAACTGGCGAAGATTTTCCAACAATGCAGCATGGGCACTCGAATTCAACTGGACTTCAGTGCGATTCATCAGCTGAAGGTTGAGCGTGGCTAATTGTGTGAAACTAGCGTTGAAGTTGCCAAGACGTTGGGCCACACTCAATGGGGTTTCGAATGTGAGCACCTTGTCAAACACGGCCTCGAATATAGCACTCGTGAGATTCTGTGGACTTTGCGTTAAGAGCTGCAGCAGAGTGGTGACCAAAGGGAAATCAGTGCAGCGACTTTTAGCGTGAAGAGGTGCGGAAAGCAGATGAGCGCTGCGGGATATGAAAGTTTGATAGACCATTTGTTGAAAATCTACCGGAATATCCGGCTGCAGCTTGAGGTGCTCATATAAGTCCAGTAATTTGATCGGATCGTTGTTTTTTTTGGTCTGCTTCCACTCCAGCCACAATGTCTCGTAAATGGAACGTTTCAGCTCCAAAGTGCGTGCTTCTTTCACCAACTGCAGTACCAAACGATGACGCTGCCAGTCGCCATCGACTATGGCACGAACAATGGACTCGAGGCTGAGAGGACTGTTCGCTGAGGTGAATGAGGGACACTCAACCTGCGTGGCAGCATCGTCTTGTTGCCTTGCCAGCACCGCGCCAGTAATAGCAGTAGCTCTTACTCCTGATGATAGTCCGAGAATCAACAGAATAACGACTTCCAATGCCATTGTGGTTTTTGCTTTTGATTTCGCAAAGCCTTCGCCTTTTATAGCTGAATGAATCGCTGTATCACATTATAAAAGATAGACAGCACTTGTTCCGCCTCTGCAAATCGAAAACAAGAAAGCTACTTTCGAGTGTGCTCGACTGTGAAATACTCGCTACCCATTTTCAATAAAACAATGTTTTGCAATGTTTTAAAATATACCGAAATAATATACTGAGAAATAGTGCAATATACCGAAGGATATATTTGGTATATCGATATAGTACTATATGCAAAATATACCATATACAATATCTGATCGCATTAGAATTTCGAAGCATTATAAGTCATAAATACTTTAAGTATTATTATATTTAAATTATGATTCAATCTTTTCCCGTAAGTGGTTAAGAATAATAAGTGCTGTTGAAAAATGAAATCTCTATATATTTATATTCTCTGAGATCTAGGTGTTCATTTGGAAAGAGAGACGGACATGGCTAATATACATATACTTTATAAGGTCGAAGATGGCTCCTTCTGCCTGCTACATACATTTTCTGCAGGCACAAAGTTATTATATACTTCATTTTATGGGTATTGGGTATAAAAAAAAGAATTAAGCAAGCGAATTTTTAGAACAACAGTCACGATTTTTCTATATCTACAACCTTAGATGTCTTGTACTCTAGGATGGAATAGTAAGTTGATATACCAAATACAATAACCTTCGGCATATTTTTGTTTTTTTCGATACATTAATTTGGTACCGGAATATTTCGCATTCGTTGAAAATGGGAAGCGGGTATTTCCCAGTCGCATAATAGATTATATAAACCATTTGAATTATCAAAGTAGATTAAAGTTAAAGCCAAGAAGAGGTTATCATTAAAGCTTCATTCCAATTCTACATTTGGCAGCTTTAGTTGCTAGCCCATGAATCACATTAATCGTTGAAATTATTTTTTGAATAAATTCAATGTTTTTATTTTCCATTACTAATCGAGGCTTTAGTTTTAACAATTCGCTTGCTATTTGTGTTTTTTTCGACATCCGTAGGCAAAGTGCCAAACATCTAAAACAACATACAGGCATAATTTACAGTAGAAGATGCATTAAATAAAAGATTATTTAATCATAAGATACGAACGGCAAAGTACTAATGAAGAAAATGATTCTGTTTTAAGGAAACATTATCTCGTTTTCAGAAATCAATTAAAAATACAAAAAATAAATAATTAAAAAAATGATCATGGGAAATATGAGTTTTCAAAATATTGAAAACAGTCGAATCATATTTAGTATCACTTAAAAAAAAACTGCATAATTGAAGGTTATCCAAAATTGCACTCCAAATCTTGGTTGCAGTGACACTTTAAAACGTTTCACGAAATCGAACTGATTTAAAATTATACTCGTAACTCACCGATTCAATGTGTCCGTGGTGTTCTCCAGCAGCTTGGCATCGCATTTGCTGCTGAAGCTCAGCTCGCTGGCAATATGCTGGCGCAGTAGCTGCTTCTGGCCCAACGACAGCATCCAATCCAACAGAGTGGGCCACACCTTTAACCAACGCTGCGTATAGCTCTGATAATACTTGATGGGCTGTTTGGCCAGCTCGCCGGGAAAGTCTCGGGATTCTAGCTCTTTGGTCATTTGAGCCAATGCATCGCACCACATGCGATCTGCAGTTAGATTCTTTTGTAACTTGTCCAAATTACGCTTCAGCTCATCGGCCAACATGTGAGCATAAAGACGTTCCAGTCCAACCAGGCCAGCTGGTGCCATTGCCTCGCGCAGCACACTAAAGAAACTGGAGCCGGCGAGGAGCTCAGCATGTGGTGGTCGCTTATCGTACCAGCTGCACTTCAGATCCAAATAGATGGTTTGACGCGGTTCCGTACAGCGCAACAGCTCATGGGCGAGACGTCCAATGAAATTGTTTGACTTGCTGGGATCACCTTGCAGTGGCAGAAAGTTGGGAATGGGTATGGTCTGGGATTGAAAGTGCGATTGCCACTCCTGGACTTTGTTGCGCAGAAAGCAATTGCATTCCTTCTCCACATTGTAGTTGATGATGCGCTGTGATTCCTCCAGCAATATGCGCAATCCCTGCACACGCAAATAGTCCTCGATATACTCGAAAGATCGTCGATATCCCTCGATGGTCTTGGCCAGCGCCTGCAGTTTTGCCTGCAGCAATTGTCCACATGTCTTGCCCTTTTCCGGTATGAATATCAAGCCCAAATTGTAGGCATTAGCCAGATGATTGACCAGCTCTTTGCGTATGCCATCCTCCAGCAGCTGCTTGGGATCCAGCTCGATGACGCCGACCAATGTGGTCTTCATCATGAGTATGCCCTTGGTAAAGACCGCTATGGAGTTGGTCCATTGGGCGACCTTGGATCGTTCCTCGAATTGCGCATATTCGCGCAACTTTTCCTTCTCCAGGCGAGTGGGAAACTCTTTGATCACATTGGTCAACAGCTGTATGATTCTGGCCAAAATGCTGAACATTGTTTCGGGCACAATTTGAAGAACGCGACGCAAAAAGTTTGCCAACTCTGTGCTATAATAGTTGGATACCGACACAAGATCCTCGCTTTTGGCCTGATTGATGCGCATGAGTGGCACCTCCAGTGTGCTGGCCAGCTTAAGGAATACCGCTCGGATGCCAATAACAGCGCGAGGCTGTCGCTTGATGTTATCCTGCATGATGGCAGTGAAATCGCGTTGCAGAAGTTGCCATGCATAGCTAAAGTCGCTGATCATCTGTATGTGAATCTCAATATCTTCCTTCAGGTTGATTAGCTGCACAAGAAACCAGTAGGAGAAAGCAACACTTGAGTGTGAAGACCTATAAAATACGTTTCAGCGTTTGAAGCTCACCTGTGCCATGCGATTCAATAGATCCCGTGTCTCCTGCAGCTGCTGCTTTACAAGCATATTGGCATGCAGATTGTGATACTCCTGCACCTCATCCAGCGCCTGCATCACCTGAATGATAAGGCGACCTGCCTTCTGTGGCTTGCCAATGTCCAGTTTGTGCAGACGCTGTGCCACCTGGGCAAACCATTGTTGCAGCTGTGGATTCGCCTCAATCTTGGTCAACGGACGTGTGCCCGCAAATGCTTCGCTTAGCTCACGTAGATACTGCATTGCCTCCTCGCGATTGCGGCTCCAACGTGCCTCTCGATCGCACTGCAACTCCGCCAGCAACTCACGGACAGTCAACTCGAGTTGTCCGCAATTGAGCAGCAGATTGTAGAGTTTGCTCTGCTCGAACTGCAGTTGCTGCAACAGCAATTGATGCACTTGCCCAGCTGCCTGTTGTCCACTGGCCGAGATCACAAACACCGCTGGACTGGTGTGAAGACAATGCCAACGCAACAGCACATTCGCTTGTCGCATCAGCACAATTATCTGATTGGCATGCTCCAGCACAAAGGCTTCATCCAAGACGCCATCGCGCACAATTTCCTGCGTCTTTTGCAGTGTTTTTTGCATTTGTTCGCGCTGCTGTTGACACAACGTTTTAATAGCCGCCGAGGTCACCACATTGGCAATCGCACTGCTGGCGGCTTTGAAATGCGACCAGGCATCAATCAAATTGACCGTGATCCCCATATAAATGGACAACGTCCAATTATCACTGAAGAACTTGTCCACAATCTCACGCATTTGGGCGCCTTGCGTGTGCAGCATTTGGGGCGAGAAATAGAGACAAACATAGAGCATGGCCGCCTGTGTGGAGAGCGCCGTGGTGCGATGCATTGGATGCGGATAGATGGCCAATTGATTGTAGATATCATCGCAACGCAGGCGAGCCAACACCAAGTCTATAAAGTTCCCATCGAACTTGAAGCGTGCAAAATATGTCTCAGGATATTTGAGCTCAGTCCCTGCAGCACTTTGACTAGTGGCAACTCGAGCAGCTCCGACTGCAGTTTGCACATAGCCCGTGGAGCGTAGAAGCAGGCAAACGTCATGTATGTTGCTCTCATCGCCACTGGGCGTGGCATCGCCTCCACTATAGCGATAGTAGGCAATCAGCAGACGTTCACGCACATCGCCGGGTATATGAAAGTCCAGCACAAGCAAAATAACACCATACAAATAGAGCGATTCGCACTGTAAGGAAAAAAGGATAAATGAGAAGGTGGAAATCCATTCTTCGTTGTTTATGACAATTTTGCAGAATTATGGCATAATTATTAGAAAGTGTAAAGTTTAAAATTTCACAATATTGCTTTTAGTTTATAATTTAACATTTTTCTAAAGTTAATCACTCGACATAAGGTAAAATAATGTATATTATTACACACCAGTATTCAAATGAAGTAAAATAATTAATATAAATCTGATAAAAATCAAATTAACAAAAATATGTTAGTTGAATACTGTGTATATGAAAATCTCAATTTATATTAAAACGAAAAAAATTACACTCCTATAAAATGTTATTAGTATAACATACATATAATTTGGGATCAAGATTATTTATACCTCTTTCACTCTATAGCAACCGGTTATACAATGTACGAACTTTTTTTTACATGGTACTCACTAGTAATTGTTTTCCCTCCTCATCTTGGAGCACAGTCTCTAGCGTCTGTTGTATGTAGTAGCCACTGTTTAACTCTTCGATGAACTGCTGCAAATCGGTGGCATAATGATGCACACTCTGGAAAGCTAAATAGAAGCGAGTGATAAGCTGCAAGTGATTTGTGCGGGTCTCCAAGTCCAAATCGCTTAGATCCTTTAAAGAAGTTGAAATTAAATAAATTTCTTAACAATTCTGCACATTATACTCACGGCACTCTGCTCTATTTTCTTTTCATGCGCCTCGGCCACTTTGAAGTAGCTAAAATCCAATACAATATCACCATATTTTTGCCTATCGCCTGCGTTTTCCAATCTGCAATTTTAAGACAATTTGCAAGCAGTTCGTTTTTATCGGCAAAATTCTTATTACCTGTATATGCTGGGCACGTACTCCTTTAGTCGTAGTATTTCTGCAACAATTGAGTTGCCCACTGATACGATATTAAGCAAATTTTGTCCGCAGGCATTATTTTCCGACAGAAATTCGCTCATTTTACAAAGCACATAAAACAAACAAAAATATCAGATGGCCTCATCAGCTGATTGTTATTTACGCCCAAAACATTAGAGATGAGTTCGTGAATCGTGCTTAAAATACTGAAGCTTATGCCTTACACAGCAGTGAAACTGTTTTTCTAGTATTTTTTCAATATATATTACATATGCTCCTTGTAAGAAAAGACTTTTTATATTTTCATTATTATATTTTTGTATTATCGACAGATATGATGTATTTCAACATTTTTATTCTTATTGTTATATTTCATGTCTTATTAAATAGGTTGCATAATATTAGTATTATTTGAATTTTTAATATTCTATTAATGTGCTGCAATCCTCGATAATCCAGGTGCAATCCTTGCGATGCTCATCAAAATCCTCTGCACGGCGAGTGTATGCATAATGGTAATATTGATTCCATTGCGCTGGATCGCCGCCGCAGATCACGGAGCTGGATGTTGCAGCGTCGTAGATTGCCACGCCTTTTTCCACCGGCACCACATTCAACCAGTAGATTTCGACCCGGCCGCCCACGTTTTTGGTCACTCCTGGCTGCCCTCTTATCGAGTCTTCTATTCCTAAATAATGATTATTCCAGTACCGATTGTAGAAGGCAAACTGAGTTTTATTGTCGACGTCACTAATTTGATGTTGCACAGTGAGAGACGCCTGTTCTTCGTATCGTTGGTTAGTGCACATGTTGGAAGAACCTGAGCACTCATAAATATATTCCTTGTCGTTATCCGCCTTGCGCAAACACACCTTCTGGGCGATAAAGAGCAAATAAATTTTCGACGGCAGCAATTTGTACACTTCATGAAGTAGAAAGCGCTCTACTTCGTGGTGAAAATTCGGTTGCTTCATCAACTGGCATACATTGTCCAGCAACACAGCGTGAGCACTCGGATTAACCAAGATCTCGGAACGATTTAAAAATTGCAAATTGGCCATGGCCAATTGCTCTAAGCTGGCGTTGAAATTGCCCAGTCGTTGTGCCACACTCAGCGAGGATTCCAAAGAAAGCACATCGTCAAACAGAGTTTCAAATATGTCGCGAGTGTATTTTTGTGGACTTTCTTTCAGTTGTGAAAGGAGTTTGGTGACCTGAGGGAAGTCGCTAGTGCGACTGTCGGTGTGGAATGGCGCTGATAGCAATTGAGCGAAGCGAGCGATGAAAGCCTGATAGATTTTTTCCATTAAAGTTTTCGGCACATTCGACTCATTCTCGAGTTGCTTATAAAAATCAAGTATTTTAAGGGGATTGTATATGTGCTTATCCTGCTGCCACTCTATCCACAAAGCCTCATAGACTCCGCGTCGCATTTCCGCGGTACATGACTCACTCGCCAGCTGCAGCACCAATTGGACACGATGCCACTCTCCATTGACTATCGCTCGTATTATCTTCTGTAGACTATGATTATCATCTGTTGTCAATGAGATACATTCACCAACCAACGGGTCCTGATCATTTAGCCGTGCAATGTGTTTTCTGTTCTCTACTCCGCTGAGCAAAGTGTCTCCTCCCCTAAAAGACAGTACAATAAGCAGCAGAACAATCACTTTCGAAGACATTATTGCTTTTACTAAATATATTCATCGCTCAGCGCTTGCCTTATATTTATAACCCTTATCAGTCGTTTGTGTTGGTTTCATAATTGTAATTTTGCTAAGCTCAGCAAATAAGCTGACCTATAACTTTAATTATGCGGGATTTCCCACAAAAGGCAAAAAGTCGAGATTATTATATCATATTTTGGAAAATTCTACAAAAACAAACAAGATACAAGTGGTATGCGCTTTACTGCGAGTAACCCTATAAAGTACGAAAGATTTAAAGGGATACGGTCCGCATCTTGTAAGCTCGATAATGATCAAAGCAGCAGAATAGTTTTCATAACTTGGCGGGCTTGTTTGTTATGGTATGGTGAACTTAGTTTTGGTAGCTAGATTAGCACCTCGAGACTAAAAAATATATACCGAAAAATGTTGACCTCTATTTTTTACCTATGTAAAAATATGCTAGATTTGTATTATGCAAATGTATATGGGGTAACTATTCAAAATATACTGAAATGTATAGTAAATATAGCATTTTGGACTGTATACAAATACAAATTTAAATGTCACAAAGACTCTTAGAGAAAGTAAATGACTATATTTAAAAAGTATTTTGATTATAATCGAAAAAATCCAAATTTCTTCTGTCATTTAAGCAGTCGATGTTTATATATCGATCATCAGCACCAAGTGCTCGTAAGTATCGATAACAACACGATGTTTTGGTATCACTAGTCGAACGTTGACGTGTGAATGTCCACGCGTCTGTCGCCGCGCATTTTTTTGCAAAACGCTCGACATAGTGTCTGGCGGAATTTGCGCTATAATAAATGTGTTAAATTATTGCAGTAAGACAGACATTTGTTTTTCGTTTCTAATACGCATTAAGTTTCAAAGAGCGGCACAATGTCGAGCTTCGTTCTAGATAAAGAATCATTTGTGCGTCGAATAAAACGCCTCTATACTGAATGGAAGGTAAGTCGAACTTTGTTAACTTTGCCGCAAATTCTCCTGCCGGGGACACAAAATACAATGGGCCAAGAAGCTCGCTTCCACGTTGTTCTTCGATGTGCCATCGTACTTTAGATTAAAGTTAATTAGCAAATGTTGCGAAATTACACCAAACAGATAAAAAAAAAAAAATATAATAAAAACAAATCGGTTGCGAAATAGGTTAGAAAGCGTGAGATGCGGCATTTTTTATATTTTATTTACATGTACTTTTCCTTGTCAGGCGCCGAGCACTGGTCACGATGATGCGCTTAGTAATCTGGACTGCATCATGAGCGTGGTGGGCGTAGATGAGGATGTTGTCTACTCCAAATCCATGGCTTTGCAGCTTTGGCTGCTGGGCTACGAATTGACGGACACCATCTCGATCTTTGCCTCGGATGCCATCTATTTCCTCACCAGCAAAAAGAAGATTGAGTTCCTCAAACAGGCGCAGAATATTAGCGAAGAGGGCGTGCCGGAAATAAAGTTGCTTGTACGCGATCGCGTAAGTATAACGACAATAAAACATTTAACCAATGCAAAACAAGCTAATTTTAAATTAATTTTGTAGACCGACAAGGATAATGCTAACTTTGATAAGCTCATCAAGACCATACAGAACTCGAAAAAGGGCAAAAGGTTAGGCGTCTTTACGAAGGATGCATTCCCGGGAGAATTTAGCGAAGCTTGGAAGAAGATGCTGACAGACGCCAAGTTTGAGCACGTGGACATTAGCACCATAATTGCGTACTTGATGTGCCCCAAGGATGAGTCCGAGATTAATAATATACGCAAAGCTTCATTGGTGTCCATGGACATATTCAACAAGTATTTGAAAGACGAAATCATGGACATTATCGACTCTGATCGGGTAAGTAAAACAATTGTATACAAAGCATCAATTATTAATCCCAACTGTTAATAGAAAGTGAAGCACACAAAATTAGCGGATGGCTGCGAAACAGCTATAACCGAGAAGAAATACACAAGCGGTCTGGATCCACGTCTACTTGATATGGCCTACCCACCAATCATTCAGTCGGGCGGCGCATATAGCTTAAAATTCTCGGCGGCAGCCGATAAAAATCATTTGCATTTTGGTGTTATCGTCTGCTCATTGGGCGCTCGCTACAAATCCTACTGTTCGAACATTTCGCGCACATTTCTGGTGAATCCCACCGAGACCATGCAGGAGAACTACACGTTTCTGGTAAACGTGCAGGAGGAAATACTCAAGTTACTTGTGCCGAATGCAAAACTATGCGAAGTCTATGACACAACGCTCGCCTATGTGAAAAAGGAGAAACCCAGCATGGTGGACAATTTGACCAAGAGCTTTGGCTTTGCCATGGGTCTGGAGTTTCGCGAGAATTCCATTGTCATTGGCCCCAAATGTCAGGCGCTGATCAAAAAGAATATGGTCTTCAATCTGCATGTTGGCATCTCGAATTTAACCAATGCCGATGCAGCCGACAAAGAGGGCAAAACCTATGCGCTCTTTATTGGCGATACAGTGCTCGTTGGTGACCAGGGACCGGCTAGCGTGATGACGCCATCCAAGAAGAAGATCAAGAACGTTGGCATCTTTATCAAGGATGACGACGACGAGGAGGAGGATGTGGATGATAAAAAGGCAACCAAAGCAGATCAAAGCACCGAGATCTTGGGTCGCAGCAAACGAAATGCTGTGCTCGAATCAAAATTGCGCAATGAGATCAACACCGAAGAGAAGCGCAAGGAACATCAACGTGAGCTGGCGCAAGCGCTCAATGAACGTGCCAAGGAACGTCTGGCTAAACAGGGTAATTCCAAGGAGGTGGAAAAGGTGCGCAAGAACACCGTCTCCTACAAATCGATGAGCCAAATTCCACGCGAACCCGAAGTTAAGGAGCTCAAATTGTATGTGGACAAAAAGTATGAGACGGTCATTATGCCAGTGTTTGGCATTCAGGTGCCATTCCACATATCCACCATCAAGAACATTTCGCAATCTGTTGAAGGCGAATACACGTATCTGCGCATCAATTTCTTTCATCCCGGCGCCACAATGGGACGCAACGAGGGCGGTCTCTATCCACAGCCGGAGGCGACCTTTGTCAAGGAAGTGTAAGTTTTAAAGATCCAAGATAGCATTTGCATCGCTGTACGATAATTGCAATTATGTTAAACTAAAACGAAATCATACCCAAAAATAATTTCAATTGCAATTAATTGTTTTTTTAACGTAAAAGTTTAGCTTGCAATTATCGACATTTATCTTTTTGGTATTTGGAACATTCTTCAGTTTAAACTAGTTTAAATTCTTTTCAAATTATAATTTAAGCTAGTATTATGAACATGCATATTAAAACAATTTCGTTTACAATTACAGCACGTATCGCAGCTCCAATGTGAAAGAGCACGGCGAGATTGCGGCTGCTTCTTCAAATCTGAACAATGCTTTTCGGCTGATCAAAGAGGTGCAAAAGCGCTTCAAGACCCGCGAGGCAGAAGAGCGTGAAAAGGAGGATTTGGTCAAACAGGATACGCTGATACTTTCGCAAAACAAGGGCAATCCCAAGCTGAAGGATCTGTACATACGACCCAACATTGTCACCAAGCGGATGACGGGCAGCTTGGAGGCACACACCAATGGCTTCCGTTACATCTCGGTGCGTGGCGACAAAGTCGACATACTGTACAACAACATCAAGAGCGCATTCTTTCAACCATGCGATGGTGAAATGATTATACTGCTGCATTTCCATCTGAAGTACGCGATCATGTTTGGCAAAAAGAAGCATGTGGATGTGCAGTTCTACACGGAGGTGGGCGAGATCACCACGGATCTGGGCAAGCATCAGCATATGCACGATCGTGATGATTTGGCCGCCGAGCAGGCGGAACGTGAGCTGCGCCACAAGCTCAAGACAGCGTTCAAGAGTTTCTGCGAGAAGGTTGAAGGCATGACCAAGGCACTGGTCGAGTTTGATACTCCGTTCCGTGAGCTGGGCTTTCCGGGCGCACCTTTCCGCAGCACAGTCACATTGCAGCCAACATCAGGTTCGCTGGTCAATCTGACGGAGTGGCCACCATTTGTGATTACGCTGGACGATGTGGAGCTGGTGCATTTTGAGCGTGTGCAGTTCCATTTGCGTAACTTTGACATGATCTTTGTGTTCAAGGAGTACAACAAAAAGGTTGCCATGGTCAATGCCATTCCCATGAACATGCTGGATCACGTTAAGGAGTGGCTCAAGTAAGATAAATGAAGTAACTCAATTAGACCTTTTTTTAATGCTTTTTTTTTTTTGTCCCCGCTTGCAGTTCCTGCGACATTCGCTACTCGGAGGGCGTTCAATCGCTCAATTGGCAGAAGATCATGAAGACCATTGTTGATGATCCAGAGGGCTTCTTTGATCAAGGCGGCTGGACATTTTTGGATCCCGAATCGGGCAGTGAAGCCGACAATGAATCGGCCGAATCAGAAGAGGATGAAGCCTACAATCCTACAGATGCCGAAACGGATGATGAGACCGACGAAGATGACTCCGAATACTCGGAGGCTTCCGAGGACGAAAGCGATGACAGCGACGGTATGTTGCGACAACTGTTTGTTGAATTCTTAATTTGATTTTATACTTTTTATAATAGAACTGGGATCCGATGAGGAGTCGGGCAAGGATTGGTCCGATCTGGAGCGCGAGGCCGCCGAAGAGGATCGCAACAATGATTACAACACCGATGACAAGCGCAACGGCAAATTCGAGTCAAAGAAACATGGCAAGAGCTCCAAGCACAGGTATGCGCAAATTGCAATTGATTGTTAAGAGCCTAGTACAAGTTTAATGTCTACAGAGTGTATTTATCAAATTTGTAAACAAATCAAATCCTCTCTTCTATTTATTTATTCAATATAAAACTATTCCGAATCACGCACAACACACACAAACAGTCGTCGCGAGCGTGAGGAGCAGCGATCGTCGCACAGTAAAAAGCATAAGTCGAATTCCTCCTCTTCTTCACATTTAAAATCCTCCAGCTCCAAACATGGCAGCTCATCTAGGTTTGTTAACGTATTCACACACACTGCTCACACCATGAAATTACACACACTCACTCACAACCTTTAAATATCCATACACTCACATACAATCACAATTATTTGAACTAAAAATTGGCAAATGATATATTGGAAATATTGATTTGATATTTATGAAGTTATTTTTCCGTTTTCAATTGTTTAACAAAAATTAACAGAGCTTAGCTTTAACTTTTACGAAATTCCCAAATTCTCAATGTCGGAAAACGATATTTAACGCGATTCTATAAATGAGAATTACATTTTTTTAACTGTTTTCTGACTTTTTCAAAAAGATTTCCCTCTATTAATTAATCTACGGTTTCAAAGCACTTTTGAAACCAATCTTTCGTTTTCTAAACTTTCTTACTTTAATTTTTACTAAGGTTGTGTATACATAAATATAGTTTCAAGTTTCTAAATTTTCCCAGAGTTTCCCATTTTTCGTTCACACTTTGTGTGATAAAACGAAAATACTTCGTTTGTTTTCAATGCTCTGCTAAAACGTTTACTAATCAATTAATAACTTAACTTATTTTTATTTTTTTTTTTTGCCATGAAGAATACTTCATAAATTTTGCTCGAAATTCTGCTCAAAATTTGTTGTTTTGTTTCTTGCACATTTCCCTCTCGCTTGCGTGTTGCAAATAATTTTGCATTCTCAATCGAAATTCGCACCGAATTGAATTGATTTAAATTTATTAACTCTGAATTGTGTTTGGTTTTTCTTTTGTTGTAGCCCATCGAAATCGTCCAAGGATAAGTATCACAATCGCGACAAGCATCATTCCTCCTCGTCATCGGGTCACAAGAGCAACAGCAAGGATAAGGATCGCAAGCGTTCGCGCGACGACAGTCGAGACAATGGACACAACAAATCGAAGAAGTCGCGACACTAAGAAGGACACACACACACACACCATTAGTTGTAGGACACACAATAGCACAGCAACCCACACACACACACACATATATATAAACACATACATCTGCACCATATAATAAATACAGAACAGAGAAGAAATACAGTATACCTTAACCTTAGGTTAATTCGTGTCTACGATATCTCCATTTTGTAAATTCTGACATTGTAATCCTCGAACCAAACACACACACACACACCAACACAAACACACAAATTCGTACCCAATATACACACTGCAAATGTCTGGATATACTTTGATGTTAATTCACCGTTGAGAAACTGTATTTCAACCAATTCCTTTTAAAATGGCTTCTCTTCTCCAGCATTCATTTTGAAAAAGTTGTATTACAAATTGCAAATAATTCTAATACGATTTCTATTTTGTATGTAATAAACTAGCCTTGTAAGTGCGCAATGCATATATATGTTACATATATATATATATTTATATATATCTACTTATTCCAACTGCCCAACAGATGCCTATATGGATGCACCTCAATGCTGTCGCGACGTCGATTCACCGCTTGTTCTTGCTGCGAATGCTGTCTCTGATGTTTCTGGTGCGGATTGGGACTGTTGACGGCAGCCACACTTGCTCTCCTTCGTGTCGTATCGAACATGTTGCGTGTCTTGTTGATGGGATAGCGCATCTTGTTCTTCAGCCAGGTGGTAAAGGCACGCTCATTGTCCTGCATCTTCTTCAGCTCATGCTCGTTGCGATTCAACGTTTGTTCCATGCTGAAGCGTTGCTTACGTCGCAGCTGTTGATCGCGTTGCTGCAACTGCTTGGCACTCAAACCGTACTCGGACATGTAGCCCGTGTACTTGGGCAGCTTGTCCTGCAACGCGTGACGATGCTCACAGCAGATCTTATAGTTCATCTTGATCTCTGGCGCTGCTGTTGTGCTGCTGGACGAGACACTGGGCGTGGCGCGAGCACGTCGCCGAAAACTAAAGCGGCGGGAATTGAAGAATGTCTTGGTGCTGGTGCTGCTAATGGTGTTGCTACTAATCGGCGATGTTGTTCGCAGTTGCTGCTGCTGTGGCTGTTGGTTCTGGTGCATTTCATCGTCCTTTTTGTAATAAATGCTACGCTCGTTCAATTCAAAGTCATCGGGTATATAGTTGGCGGCAATAATGGACAAATCATCATCCTCGTCCACATCGGCGACTTCATTGCCACTCGATGTCAATCGATTGAGTTGTGCCTGGCCATTGGTATCCAGCGTTTTGTATAGACTCTTGTAGGCTTCACGCAATTTCAAGCGCGCCTCGTTCACGGCACGTTCATCCTCCTCGCAATCGGATTCGGTCAGCAAATTGGTCAGACTGCGTTGATCCGACTCGCCTTCGGTCGGCTCATAATTGCAATCGAATGTATTCTGGCGACTTATGCGACGCTTCTGTGTCTCGTTGGCCAGCGTTTCGGGTGCTGCCGTCAAATCATCCTCATCCACGCCCGAAAAATCGTCGTCATCGTTTTCGTCGGCCACATCATCCTCGTAGTCCATGTTGGCAGTGGACACAGTTGCCGGCATCTGTTCGCCTTTGGTGACGCTGCTGCTGCTGGTGACTTCCACTTCGGTTAACTCCAAAATTTCCTCGCATATTTCTTCCTCCTCCTCTGGCTCCACTTCAATCTGCTGTTCATGCAGCTGCGACTCTTGTAGCTGTAGCTCAGCGGTCTTCTCCTGTTCTTTGGCTGGCTCCTCGGCAATTGGCGCAAAACGTTCGTGATTTGGCTTGAGCTTCAGCTGCGCCAGCTGCTGCAATAGCTCATCTGGTGGACTGGGCAGCTGGGTTTCTTGCTGCGATGTCGGCTCATAGTTCTCCAGATTGAGAGCAAAAGTTACCTTGCGACTGCTAGCCGCAGTCGTTGCATCCTTAGCATCATTTGCATTGCCGTCATCATCGGCTTCCAGAGCAAAGAGCTCCTTGTTGGCCTCCTTGATCTTGTCCACAATGTTGTACTCGTTGACGGGCTTGAGGACTGCGTAATCCAACATAAGCGACATGTCAGTCGGCCACTAATAAAACTCGAGTGCGACTCGAGTGCTAAACATACTTACAGTAGACTTCGCAATCCTCGTCCGATTCCGCCTCGGGTTCATACATCTCTGCTGGCTTCGATTGCGTTGCTTATTTTTAGACTTTGGCTATGGCTTTGGATTTGGCTTCTTCACTACGGGCAAGGGGGGCTAAAACGGATTGATGTGCAAAACGCACACACACACACACTCGCAAACACAACAACAAGAAATCGGAAACTTTCCATTTCGTGCCGTTGAACGCTTTATGCCCTCAACTCCTCATTGCAGACGCAATGAGGCGGCCATCAAAGTCTAATGAACTTGGGGATATATGCAGCGAGCAGTATGTAGCCAAGTCCCTTACCACCTCCTGTTGCGGTTATGGTTATGCTTATCCCAGAGTGCTGTCAGTTCCATTGGCGCCACACTGTGCCGTTGCCGTTCTCGTCGTTGTTGTTGTTGTTGTTGCCAGGCTCGACCGCCCCACAGACATGGTTCGGGAGCTGTCGATGTTTGGTCGATGCCTGGTGACAATTTGTCTTCCCAGCAACAAGAACTGACTGGAAGTTGTCTAATAGTTTCGAGTGTTTGACGCTGCGATACCCGGTATAATTAAGTGAAGAAATATACTTTTTCTTTTTAGCATTTTTCGTAGAATATACAAAAGTATCTTTGTCAAATTGTGAAGAAGATAAGCAGAATAAATAACTAGATAGAGGAATAGTATAAATGATATAAAAAATATTGTGATACTCCTTTTCCATTGTCATACCCATTTATACACCCGGAAACCCAGGTATTTATGTACTCTAAATATAAAAGGCGACTATTTTGTTAGTTAATTGTATGCATTTTATTTCACTCAGCTTACTTGACTAACCACCACATTTAAAGCTTAACGATCAATCATCATTCATCAATCATTCCATCGACGAGCAACGTTTAATTCGAAATAAAAATAGTTAAATATATTATATATATACGCACAATATCTATATAATCATACAGTATAAATTATATTTGTATTTCATACCTTAAATGTCTTTTCATATTTTTGAGCAACATTTGATTTGTCATTTAATTTCTGTTCTCTGCCAATCAATCACTAAGTAAAACTAAGTCTCGAAATCGATCAATCTATTATTCATCGAGTGCCAATGCGATTTCATGATGAATGAAAGTGAGAATGGTAATGCGATAAGTTCAAGATACATATATAAATATGGTATAAAAAAATACATACATAAATATAATTAAATAACTTTCAAGATATGTGCTGACAAAATGAGAAATAACGTTTAATAAACCATGACCATAGATAAAATATCTTTCATTTACTTATCGTTGTTGGCGTGTGCGAACTAAAGTGTGAATAGCAAAGCCCCCCAAGGTATTATCACATGTAGAAGTTACCGGTCCATGATAATGAATAAGCTGCAAACTATAAATTAAACGAAACAAGCAAAAGTGAAGAATAACCCCTTGTGGATTCTTTAAAAACTAAATTACCTTTATATAAGCTAGATAGATGTGTTATTAGGCAAGGTCCGGCAGGCTTTAGAACCGCCTTAAAATAATCACAACAAATAAATTTAATGGGTTTCCGAAAAGAATTTCAACTGCTTGTTAATTTCAATACAATATCAATATTTGTGAAATAAAAACAATTAACGAACAAGTTCAAAAAAGTTTAATTTGTATTAAAAACAAAAACCAACAATAAATGAATTTACTTACAAAAGTCAAAGCAAAAAGCTCCTTAGCACATAAATTTCGAGTATAGACAATTTTGAATTTATCAACATTTTGTGTATCATTAAAATGAGTTTATTTTTTTGAGTTTTTTTTTGTTTTTACATACAACCATATTCAGTGTACTTAAAAAAATAGAGAGTTAAAAACTAAACGGCGGAATAAAAAATATAATTTAATCATCAGTTTGGTTTCATCATCTAGGTGATGAGATGTGTTCTTGTGTTGATGTAGTTTGATGTGGATGACTGTGCAAATTGAGTGTATAATTTCATTACAGGACGGGTAGGGTTATTTAGGGTTAGAAAAAAGATAGCGCATTTCTTTTAGAGCTATAAAAAAACGTATATATTGCAATAGCAGCGCTTTTCACTTACATCACTAATAGATTTCTCTTTTGGTTTTATTTTTTGTTTTCAATAAGTAGTTCCTTTAAAGAATTCTCATTACAATTTGTTAAATAAGATTATCTGTATCTCTATATACTAAGTATTTAAGGCGCGTCCTTATCGAACGAACGCTTCCTAATCATATACATAGATTTATGAATTATCCTTTTTAGTTTTACACTTTTATTTATATAGATTCGTGTTCGAAAATCGTAAGACATTTCGTTAGCTTTCTTCGATTTTGTTGAAGTTTTTTTTTTGTTTTGTTGCCTTTTTTGGTGCAATTAAATTTCAATAAATTACAATTTAAGTGGTTTATTTTTTAACACTAACGCGCGCCCAACATTTAGCATCATATACAAAGTCTTTCGTTATGTTTTTATTATATTTTAAATAAATTTCGAATGTTTTGTTTTTGTTTATCATACGTATCTTTTGCACTTTTGAGGGTATACCAAACGCTTTCTATCGAGTATATATAGTAATTACAACAAAAATAATTGTATAAAAAATTACAAACATACATACATTATTGCTAGTATTCGAATTGCGTATTGAAATCAACAAAATAATAAAGAGGGACACTTTTCGAGATTGAAAATCAGTTGGTAAATATATATAAATATATAATTATGTATATAGACAGACACAGACACGACACGATAGGTTTGAATTGGATCTACCAATGCGACAATGCGATTTGCATCTTCCCGACTGCTTATGTAAACAGTGGCAGGTGATAAAAGTCAAACCCTCGATATCCTTTGGCCGCCAGCCAAATGTAGACGACATGATAGGCGCCCGGTATAAAGCAAATGAGTCCAGCAACAAAAAATACAACACCCTGTGATGTATTGTGTGGATCGGCGATGGCAAACGTTCCCATCACAAACAGACCGGTGCCCACCACCAGCAGCGTAAAGGCGGCAAGGACAGTGCGCCAATTCTCCCGCACCTTCGGATGCCGCCAGCAGTATGTGTTTGTCTCCTCCGTGGGCAGATTGCCATATTCCTGTATTAGCGAGTCACTGTCCCTTGACGTTGTGTCTTCCGCATACTTGTTGTAGCCCCTAAAAACAAATGTGGCAAACAAATAAAGTGAATAATCATTCAAATGAGGAAGTTATTTTATAGTTGAGTGCGATCAAATTGAGGAATATACTTAATATATTTTTAAGAAAAAGAATATTTCCAAAATAATTTCCAGGACAACTAATTCTACATTTTTGTTGGTAATCAGGAAGAGTAAGCGAGGATCGAAAGTACATTTACGAAATTTGGGATCTAGGCTCTATAGTCCCAGAGTTCTACCAGTTCGTAATGATTATGACTATAACCGAGACACATTAAAATATAAATGTGTATCTATATAAATAAATGTACAAAATAAATAATAAAATCAAATTGGTCCGTGAATTAAGCTATTAGTGCTTGAATCTTCGGTTAAGGTAAGTTAAGATACACACCACAGTGTGTACTTTAACCAGTGCTTATCGAAGACACGAACCATATTGCATATCTGGTATTATTACATTATTTGTGAAGCATCCTATTTTTTTTTTCTTTTGGTATAAAATGTTCAGTTAATCGCAAAAAATATTGGTCGCTTATCGACTTAGCAAAAATAAAATATAATTAATTAAAAATTTCCAGTTCAACTCCCAACAGCTGATAAATTTTTCAATTTATCGGCGCAGTCCCCTAATATTGTATGCTCATTGTGATTGTATATAAATAAAAACAATGTCAAATAAATGGGTAAAATACATTTATCGACATTGTAATACTTTATAATGTTTTATACTTTAAGTCTCCTTTAATCTTTTTCTTATGTGCACAATAATAACCTTGTGAACTTAGGGTAGAAAATCACAATGAAATTATTAATTTCAATCTGCTTATCAGTTGTGTTGTGGCTATTGAAAAGAGACGCTTCAGCCGCATTAACACACACACACAGTATATTTTGTGAATGAGAGTGTGTGAGTAATCGCGATTACTCGATTTCAGCGAAGCCGCACAAGTGCAACTGTGCTGCGACCGCAACCGAAGGCCACACACACACACACACACTAATGCTAGGTGTTGGGTGTCGTGCAAATTCTTCAAGGAATGACGAAACGTATGCGCAACGATTTTACAATTGAATGCCAAATTAGGATGGATGCATGTCGGACGCTGGACAGATAGACGACGTCGTCTGCCTTAATCTCCATAATTACGTCGTATGCTGGCTGCAAGAGTTATATGTATGTATGTAGTTGTTATTGTTTGCCTTGTGGCACGCCATGCATGCATAATGATGATGGCTGGCAACCAATGGAAACGCGAATAGAAGAGCAAAAGAGTAATTGTAAATTTATTTATGTATGAATGAATGAATGAAAAAGCAGCACGCACGCGCCTTTTGGCGTCCAGTTAGCAGACAACCTAAACTAAGACGAAGAGAGTGCCAGCCAATTTATGCAAATGTCCGACAAACGCTTCCGGCAACGCAGCCAAAGGAAAGAAGGAAATGGGGAAGTCACACACACACAAAAGGTAAAAGGAACATTGACAGTGTGGCCAGCCAGCTGCAAGAGTTGGTGCATCATGTACATATATATTTAACATGCCATTGACAGAGTGGCCATCTGCATCATTCACATTTTAGCATACATATATATGAGCACAATAATAAACATGTAAGGAAGTTTTTATTGGCCATTATTGTCTTTTGAGTAAGACAACTAAAAATACTTAATACCGGCTGCTTGATGAGAGTGACTCATTTGCAGCCCGTTTTAAAACAGGTTCCACACATAGTTTGTGCATTGCAAGTGCCAATTTAGTTCACTTATTTAAATGAACTCTTGTTTTAAAAGAGCGAGAGGGACAGAGAACAAAAACAGAATTTAGAACGCAGTTTCACATTTCCTTGTTGTTGATAGATCACAAAGGCAAACTGTAATGGTGTCAACAACCATAACAAGAACTGTCAACTAGCTGCTGCCCACGCGCAAAAACCCAGAGAACCAGTTGGGAGGAAATCGCAAGGAGATTGGCGAGCGAACTAGTTTTTCATTTTGTTTTGCACTTACTTTGGATCCTGTATGCGTATGGAAACATCTTCGGTGGAGCGACCTTGTTTTGCACTGCCGCTAACGCCACCGCGCATTGGCGTTGATATCACTGTGGAGCCATAGACGCGTATCGCCTCCTCTTCCTCCTCCTCGAATGCGTCGTGTATGGAGAAGCCCCTTGCGCTGTTGTTGTACATACTGTTGTGTTGTGTTGTTGCTGTTCTGTTTTCTTTCGTTGTAGTTGTTGTTGCTGTTATTTAAACTGTATGTAGGTTGTGTCTACGTTTTGAGTTGACAAAAATACTCGAAGAAAATCGAGCGCTCAGTGATTACGACGCATGCATTTATCGCCGAGTGTTGTTAACCTTTTATTTTTTTCTTGATTACTTCGTAGCAATTTTTAGTGGTTGGTTTTGCTTCTTAATAAAATTAAACGCGACACAAAGACAACAACACACACCACGCATTTATTTCCGTTTTAACAGCAGTGCTAACAGCGTAACCAAAGCATTTAACATTTGCTTGTACTGCTACTTAACAGCGGTGGACGCAACTTTCCTGCAAGCACTTGCACACAGCATACGTGTTTTTCATTTTTATCTAAATCACATTTCTCGTTCAATTTGTTTATATTGTGATGGGACTGTTTTGGTTTATTGCGCGATTAGTTTGCCTTAAAAACGAAATATGAGACTCCAACAGCTGTCGATATGGGCACAATCACGACCTCTATTAACAGACAGATAACATAATACGCTCAATAAATTCAGAAGGGATGGATACAAAAGTATTGAAAATCTAAGAGCACCGATAATTTACAACATTATCGATATTACATCGATAGTTTTAAAATAATAATAAAAATTTTGAAAACCGTCACAGCATAAACTAAGTAATAATTTTATATAGATATACAGAAAAGTAGTAAGATATGTTACATATCGAGAGACATAAAGCACTAACCAATAAAAAAAATGCATAATCCATATTAACAAAAATTTTTATAAAAATTTCATGGGTGGCTTGAAATGGATCGAAAAAATGTTCTAGTCGTATATATTTGATTGAAATAATACGCCTTTTTACACACGTTTTTGGTAATTTTATTCAATTGAAGTGAAACTAGATGACAATTCTTAGGATTTATGTATTATGTTTGGTATAATACTAAAAATACTTTACGTCAATTTTGTTATCGATGTTTGTTCACCTCTAGCTTACAGGCAAGTGCTGCGTTCGTTTGTGAAATTCAACAACAACACATTGTGCATTTCGTTTTTTTACGAATTGTGAAATATATTTAAAAACCGGTAAAATATAAAGAAAACGCATCGAAATGTCGCGTCACAGAATAGTACGCGGCATGGACTACAACGATGAGTACGATGGCTATGACGATGTCTACGGCCATTCAGTTGACGACGATTGCGTTTCGCCGACAGATCAACAATGGCTCTATGATCGAGCTCGTGGCCAACAAAGTATGTCGGCTTTCATCAGCAAAAACAAAAACATCGAGGAGGAGGCAGAGGCCGAGGATGACGATGATGAGGCGTATCAGAAGGCACGACGCGATTCCGAAAGTTTCCAAATGCCCGAACTCGATGAAATGGAGCAGGCGAAGCTCAGCTCCTGTGTGGACGAGGTGCGCAGCGTGGTCGGCGACGCGGTGTCCGAGCGTCGCATTGTAGAAACCTCGATGCGTTTTGACTACAACATACAACAAATACTCGATGAGATTCTCAACGACGAGACGAATAAAAAGGAGAAGGAGAAAGAGCTGGAGAAACGACCACAAAAACTCAAAATAACGGCACCAAAAACTGCACTGATTACAACCACGCCCAAGCCGACGCCCACCAAGATTACGCTGGCCGCCCAAAAGGACGCGCGTCGTGGCTTTGACATTGCATCGCCCAAAGCGCCTGCCTCGCCTGTTGTCTCCGGTCGGAATACGCCTGTAGATGGCGGCGATGAGGCAACTCGCAGCTCAGCCATTAACGCCAGCTTTAAGATCTCCAAGGATCAGGCACAGCGCAATGCCCAACAATTGTATTCGCTGGAGCGATCCACGCAAAAGAGTCACATTCATATGATTGTCATTGGCCATGTGGATGCGGGGAAGAGCACGTTGATGGGGCATCTGCTATACGATACTGGTAACGTATCGCAGCGTGTGATGCATAAGCACGAGCAAGAATCGAAGAAGCTGGGCAAGCAGAGTTTCATGTACGCCTGGGTCCTGGACGAGACAGGTGAGGAGCGGGCACGTGGCATCACCATGGACGTGGGACAGTCGCGTATTGAGACAGCGACTAAAATTGTCACGCTGCTGGATGCTCCGGGGCACAAGGATTTTATACCCAACATGATATCGGGAGCAACACAAGCGGATGTCGCGCTGCTTGTTGTGGATGCCACACGTGGCGAATTCGAGTCGGGATTTGAGTTGGGCGGACAGACGCGAGAGCATGCAATATTGGTGCGTTCGCTGGGCGTTAATCAACTGGGCGTGGTCATTAACAAACTTGACACTGTCGGCTGGTCGGAAGAACGCTTTCAGGAGATTGTACACAAGCTAAAAGCGTTCCTCAAGCAGGCCGGCTTCAAGGAGTCGGACGTTAGCTTCACTCCATGTTCGGGCTTGACGGGCGAGAATCTCACCAAACGCGCCCAGGAGCCGGCATTAAAGTCGTGGTACAGCGGTTCCCACCTTCTGGATGTTATTGAACACTTCAAGGTGCCAGAGCGTGCCATTGATCGACCCTTGCGCATGTCTGTGTCGGACATTTATAAGGGCACCGGATCGGGTTTCTGCATCTCTGGACGCATTGAGACAGGCGTGCTGTGCTTGAATGACAAGGTGCTGGTAGGAGCGAGTCGGGAGCAGGCGCAAGTGAAAGCGCTCACCATGGATGAATTGACGCAAACAAGCGTTTTTGCCGGCGATCAGATCTCTGTAACACTCGCTGGGGTGGACATCAATAACATTACGGTCGGTTGCATCATTTGTGATCCACAGTTGCCAATACCGGTGACAACGCGCTTCCAGTGTCGTATCATCGTTTTCAATGTGAAGGTGCCGATCACGATGGGTTATCCGGTGCTGTTGCATCATCAATCGCTCATCGAACCGGCTGTGGTGTGTAAATTGACGGCATCCATACACAAGAGCACCGGCGAGGTGGTCAAGAAAAAGCCACGTTGCCTGGGCAACAATTCGTGCGCTCTCGTCGAGGTAGAGACGTCTCGACCGATTTGCATTGAACGCTATTCGGACTTTAAGGAACTTGGACGTGTAATGTTACGGGTGGCTGGTGTCACGATTGCTGCTGGCATGGTCACGAAGATTCGTTAAGCTTGCTTCTTTTCTTTTTTACTTGTACGAAATTTTAGTTAGCCTTAGTTTTGTTTTTGTTGTTAATAAAAACAGTTGAGATTCCGTCACGAGCCACAATTCAAAAAAACGTTTCTTTTATCTAGGGTATTTATCGAATGTCACTGCACTCGGTATGGCAACACTGGAAATAAATCACTCGAGCTGTGTGACAGCTTATGGTGCAAGGTGTCACATGATTAGTACAAATTTTTCTATGATATTAAGGATTTTTTGATATTGATAAATATCATATTTAAAGGGGATCCTATCGTAAATGTTCACATATCTGAACATAAAGATGTAACCATGTAGTGGTAAAGGATTGGCATTTTTCGTACATAGTCTGGACGCATATTAGTATATTTTAATATTTAAGTGAGGTCACACTGCATTGTAGAGCGTGAGAGCGAGCTAGCAAGAGAAGCGCCTAAGCCGAAAAAAAGTTATCTGCTTCCCCCTTAGAATTAAATATTGTTATCAATAAAATATTGCACATTTCGCGAGTTGTGGCATTTTATCTTGCACACGCATACAAACATCCATACAAACGAACCCGCAAATCGTGTGAAAATCTGCACAGACAACAACAGTTTTTTGTGCGCATCAAACAAGGTAAAACTCCGAATAGAGTTGCCGTGTGCGCGTGACATGCGGGTGCTGTGCCTCCCCTGCCCCTACGTACTGAAGAGTTTATTTCCAAAAATACTTTATTCCGTAGAACTTGTGTGCATTCATTTGCTGACAATAAATTCGTGTTTTTTTCATTTAACAAATGTATAAAAAATTGCCTATAGTATGTGCATGCTACAAGTGTGCTCATTGTTTTTGTTGTGTGGTGGCTCAACAGTTCAATCAGTCCAGTCAGTCTACATGACAACTCTAAAAATGAATCATAAAATGTTGAGGGTAGAGCGAATTTGTGCTGAGCGAGCGAGCGTGTGAGCGAGCAAGAACACTTTCGAGTTCATTATTACAAAAAAAAAAACTAGAAAGAACTACAAATTGAGTGCAGTAAATTCCTAAAAGCACACGCATCAGCACAAGCACACAGCATACCAAAAAAAAATAATAAAATACAAACCAAAAAACGAATTATAGTGAAGCAAGAAATCTAATTTAAAAATACATCTATTGCTTTCTTTACATTCCACAGTGCGTACTCTGAGTACTCAGCAGACTCTGCAATCATTGTTGCACGGCAACACAGCAACAACAACAACAGATATCAATTGTATGTAAAACGGAAGTTGTTGTCGTAGTCAGCAGAGAGAGCGAGCGAGTGAGAGAGAGTGAGTGTCGCGGAAGAGGCGGCAGGGCAGTACATTTTTATTTATCGCCACACACCGAAAGAACGAAAGCAACAATTTTTAACGACAACCTCAAAAAAGTAAAATACGAAAAAGAGGAACGCACGCTTGCACCTTTTTTGCTACCTGAGCGGAGAAATTCAGAGAGAAACAGAGAGAGCTCAGGCGAGAGAGACGCACACATACAGCTACAGTAGTTGTTTGTTGGCACAAAGGTTATCATCAATAACAAAGAACAGTACACGACGTACAACAAATAACACCAGCAACAAAAGCTTTCTGCAAGAACTGCAACTGCAACCCAAAAGCAATCGTCGAACAACGCCTAAAACTAGTGACTTTTTTTGTGAGAGCGACAGAGAGAAGAGAGAACGTTGTCGCGTTTTAAATAAACATTTGCACAACAGCAGCAACAATAACAACAACTGAACCACCTCGTCGCCCGCCTACGATTCTAACTACCTGCGCCTGTTTTTAAAATATACCCGCAACACACACACACACACTCACTCACGCATACACTGTCTCTCACAGACACAAACGCACTCACACGCACACATACACGTACATATATAAAGCGTCGCCCACAAAATGCGTGAATACAAAATCGTTGTATTGGGCAGCGGCGGCGTCGGCAAATCGGCGCTAACTGTGCAATTTGTGCAATGCATTTTCGTGGAGAAATACGATCCAACCATCGAGGACAGCTATCGCAAACAGGTGGAAGTGGACGGTCAGCAGTGTATGCTTGAAATTTTGGATACCGCCGGCACGGAACAGTTTACAGCGATGCGAGATCTCTATATGAAGAATGGACAGGGATTTGTTCTCGTTTATTCAATAACGGCGCAATCAACATTCAATGATCTGCAGGATCTGCGAGAGCAAATATTGCGCGTTAAGGATACGGATGATGTGCCCATGGTGCTGGTCGGCAACAAATGCGATCTCGAGGAGGAGCGCGTCGTTGGCAAGGATTTGGGCAAGAGTTTGGCCAATCAATTCAATTGCGCCTTCATGGAGACCTCAGCCAAAGCCAAAGTGAATGTTAATGATATTTTCTACGATTTGGTCCGGCAGATCAATAAGAAGTCACCCGAAAAGAAACAAAAGAAACCGAAAAAGTCCCTATGTGTTCTGCTATAAGACTTCCAAATAATACAAAAAAAAACATTAATAAAAAAGAAAAGAATAGAAAACAAAAGATGAGTAAAAAAAAAAGAAAAACAAGTAACATGTAATGAGTAAAAAATGGTAACAAAGCATACACAGACAGCAGCCTCCCTCCCTTTCCAGGAAATAAGATTGAAAGATTGTCGGAAAATTTGCAATAACCAGGAAAATGATTAACAAATTTTACAAACGATTATAAATAGCAAAGAATGGATGAAAAATATTTAATTAACAATGACAATGTTTTTAACTGTGCAAAGTTTTTGTAATTATTACTACATACGATTACTACTACTACTACTATTATTATTATTATTACTATGCTATTTTTTGCTGATTAACAATTAATTATTATACAATTATATTTGTCGTTCGTTTTTGAGCCGTTTTTTAAAAAACAAAATCTTTGCAATACACGCAACAAACAAAAAATGATGGAAACATTCGTAAACTAAACAACAAAACATTCGTATTTATTTTTTTCTTTCAAATTCTTTTCGATTATATACAACATATACACACACACATTACACACAACAAATACATATTATGCACACAATAATTATACAATTTATCTTCATAGAAAAACCATAATTACATTACAAAAAATAATAATAAAAACAATTGTCGTTGCTCTTCAAACAAAACAAATAAACCAACAAAAACAAATGCAAGAGAAAGTTAAAAACAATACAAAATACAAATAAAACAAGAATCAAATTAAGCTAAACGTAAATCTAAATTCAATTGTATGCCTAAAATCACTTAAAGAAAACTTGAAAGAAACAAAAAGAAAAAAGCAAAAAAACATAAAAAAGAAAAAAAAAACACATATTTTATAAAAATATTGTATGCAAATGAGATGTCAAAATGTTGCAAACAAACCAGAAAATCCATTTTTAGTAATTAGTTTAAAACAAATTTACAAATAATTGTTTAAAAATGATCAATTTCTGTGTAAGTAAAGTAACAAACAAAACAAACAAAAAATAAGAAGAAAACAAAAATTGCACATTGCATCAAATCATACACCCAAAACACACACATACAACGTACATTCAACACACAAAACACAAAACACACAACAAACATAAATACACAGACACTCCGGCATGCTCTGAGAGCATGCAACATTTATAATTAAACAATAACCAATACACAAAGAGAGGAAGATTGAGAGACAACACAGCCAAGAGAGAGAGAGAGAGAGAGAGAGAGAGAGAATCGCGAGAGCGACGGAGAAGAGAAAGGCAAGGAAATCATTCAGTAGAGATAACAAAGCAAAGTTGAATTTTGATTGCAATTGCAATTGTTGCATGTAAAACGATTTAAATCCTGTTATTAAAAAATACAAAAAAATAAATAAAAATAAAAAAACGAAACAACAAATCCCAACAAATAAATTATAGTATGAAACACAAGATTCGTCGTCAAGTGTCAATCCAAAACGAAGTAAATTTACAAAAAAGAAAAAAAAAAAAAAAAAAAAAAAAAAGGAGAAATATACAATTCATAATAGTACTGTAACAGGTAACAAGTAACCAATATGCCCTTAAATCAAAGTCAAAAAGCAACACACACACACACACACACATAAAAACCAACGTGTATCCATAATAAATGTATTATGTTTATAAAAAATAAAAAAACAAAAAAATTTAAAAGCAAAAACAAAATAAAAATTAAATAAATTCATGTAAGAATCAAACATTTTTTTAATTCTCGGATATCTTTAATCTCTTTAAGATTATGTCTTCATTACGTGTTCTTCTCTCGTTTCTTCCCGACACGGAAAAAAAACGAAAAACAAGCGTGACATTCGCAGACGTAGCTCAAGATTAGCAGAGATAATGAATACGACGTGGCATTCTGTTTTTTTTTTTTAATATTTATCTGTATTTTATACTTGGAATATGAATATAATATAATAGTTTTTCAAATATGGTTTATAATACAAGTACAAGTACAATTACAATCAAATAGTTGCATGTTTTTTTTTGTTTTAATGCTTAGCCACCAAAGATATGGATGGTATATATATGTCCATACTATATATCTGGTAATATCAACAGTTGATATGGACATTATCAAGTTTATATCTGGAGATTTACGACGACGTGTTGAGAGTTGAAGCCAACAAAGCGTAGGCGGATATCATACGAATTATCTATGTATATATATATGGACTTTAAAAACTTGCTAAGAATCGGTCAGTATGAGGCATGATATTGGATCAAATGGGGAGATAGTAGCACAAATATTTAGCTTGATTACTGTACATAAATTGTTTTGACGTTTATTTAATGACTAGTTTTCATTTTTGAGTTTAGCAAGTGCTCTAGATATACATTTATATTGTGTATGTCATATCGTTTCATGCCAGATCATTAGATCATTATCATTTTCATTTGCTGTGATGCTTTTAATTGTATTAATTAACGCATTTCATATCAGTCCAACATTACGTCTTCTTTTGACAAAAAAGCTGCCATTTAAAAGTATAATAGTAGTATATCAATAAAACTTAATTATATGCTAATTTGGCAACAACGAAAATTGAAGGTAAAAATAAGTAAAATATGGACAAAAAAAATAAAACAATAAAAATATATATATGTATATAAAATATTCACATTATAATATTGCACTGGGAGTGTGGGGAGAAATTGCACTTTAGGTTATTAGGTGACATTTTTTGAACTAGAATCATATATAACATATATAGTAATGATTATTTCTTGTTGCATTGAGATTACTACGGTTCTTTTCGTATTGTGAGAAGGGGAGGAGGAGATTACGTTTGTTAGCTGCGAGTTTACGCATACATCTGAGTAATCAGAGCGACCTTGACGTATGTGCTTTTTATGGCCCAATGAGATAATAAGATAAGGATAAGTATAAATATGTATATAAGATAACAAACAAAAGGAACCCTCGACACAAGGCTCCTGGTCTTTACTTTCGCAACTGCAATTGACCCTGTTGCTGCTGTTGGACTTGGCTCTGTTGTTGTGAATGCTGCTCTTGGCTCTGTTGCTGCTGCTGCTGCTGTTGTTGTTGATGCTGCTGATGATGATGATGATGATCTTCATCGTCGCTGGGCTCTTCACGCAATGGCAGCGAATCAATTTGTTTGGCAGTGGTCACCTTTTTATTCCGCTGCCAGGTGAAGACACGCGCCATTTGTAGGAATTTCTTGCGCGACATTTTGCCCATATTCTTCAGCCTCTCCTGGAACGGTGCATCATCCTCGCCTTTCGATTTGCCACTTTGCTCCTTTTCCAGCGCATTCATAAAGTCCTGATTCCATCGCAACTGATTCATAAACTCTTCATTTTGCAGCATAAGAGCAAACTGCTCATCTGGCAGCTCAAAATCCTGTTGTCCAGCTGCTGGAGTAATTCGCAAAAATCCAGCTGGTAACACACCCAAAATCGGTGGATTCCAGCGTCGATTTGTGTTGTTGGTGCTGCTGTTGCTACTGCGCTTGGTGGGCGTGTTGTTCAAGCTGCCGCTGGCATTCAATTTATTTGAGGCGCCCAGCGGACGTTGCTTGGGCGAGGCGCCCGTATTGTGATGCGGCGACGCTGTGTTTGCTGTGCTGAGCAATGTGTGACCGGCTGCGGCTGCGGCAGCGCTGCTCTCTGTCGTATTGCTGGCGACGCCATCTGTGGTGTCAATGAGCTGCGGCTGCTGCTGCTGATTGCGTCGCAGTTCCTTGTCCGGATCGTTTAGATTGATGAGACTCTGTTGTGGTGAGACATTAGCATCCAGTTCATTGCGCAGTTTTTCGTTCTATTCACATTGGTTAGTTAGTTATTATAGTGTTAGTGTTAGTTGGGCTGTTAGTATACACAAACAAACGTACACTCACGCACTCACACATACATACCTGGTTGTCAGTTGACATCGCAAGCAGTTGGTCGATTGTTTGATCCACGGCGCCCAAATTAGCGCGCAGCACAGCCTCAATCACTTCGCGGTCAATGTCGGGGAACATCTTCTTGAAGTCGGCCATTGCTTGCGAAAATTCCAGCTGCAGCGTCGATGTAGCCATGATGATTTTCGTATTTTCAATTTTCTTCCCCCCTTTTCGTTCTTTTTTTTTTGTAATATCCCCAGCTGAACAGCCGAAAAAGAAGAAGACTATCGTTTAACAGACAGATGTTAGCATAACAATACACTGCACTGTTATTAACAGCAGGCCCCCCAAAAATATATGTAAAGTAAATATTAACGGCAGACGCTGTTGTCAGCTTAATATATATACAAATTCAATTTTTTTGGGAATTTAAAGAAAAAAAATAAATGAGAATCATAATTACAAAAGATTCCCACAATAATTCAGCAACTGTTATTTAGCCCCACTGTTATTAACAGTGCCAAAACGAGTATGTTTATTTTGATGCAGCAGGATAGTGTTGGAAAATCATTTCTGTTTTGTAACCAATGAGCGCTTAGATTCAAATTAATATTTATTATTGTTTCCCCTATCAACAAATTATATCCATTTATTACGTATTAATTGTTTGCTATCGAGTAATAAAAAGCTACTGCCATGTGAGTCACACTTTGCCTGCACTTCGAAATGCTCAATTTGTTTAAATGACAGCAGAAAGTCTCGTGATTTTGTGATTGCTGCTGATAATTGGCCGGTACAAGCAGCACGTGTGAGCAATTGTTCCGGCATGAAATGTCAATGTGTACGTCTCGTCGCTGCTATTCTTTTTAATAAGTGTCAATTAGTGCTGATATGTTTGGTATTTAATATTTTATTTGCATGTCATAAGGGTTCGTGTGTCCAAAATGTCTTATCGCATAACTGACGAGATACCCTCGAGTTTGCTTATCTCCCCAGCGTTCGGGCTGATGTAACTATCAAAATTCATTTACCGCCAATGTACTCAAAATAAAGCGTAGGTGGGATTATCATCCGATATTTTCGGAGTCGCAAAAAAAAAAGAAAAGGAAAAATCCAAAAAGCCACGTACTGAGCGTGTCAGATTAAAAATTCCCAAAAGTTCTTTGGTCAATGATTAAAATGCTGTGTCAGTTTAATTGGTATTAATTAGATCCAATGAAAGGCAGACGATCTAGATCAGATTATTGCAAGACGAACGAATTTAATTATAAATCGTCTAACATTTGCAAAAAGAATGTTCCATCATAAGTGATGTTATTTATGAATGACATTTCATCACATCTTTTAATTAGTAAATTTCAAAAGTTGCGCCGCAAATTAATTTTGTTCTTCTCAAAGATAATGATCACTTCTTATCGCCATGAGAATGTAAACGAATGTAGATGATAATGCAAATATGTAAATTTCCATTCTAATTTTGGCAACACACTTGTTTGCACATCTTAATTTAGCTACTGAATCTTAAACAATAGTTATTATGTTATGTTATAGATAAGAGCTTGTCATAAACTTTGGTTTTTTTTTTTTTTTTTTTTTGTGTGAGCACCCTTCTTGACATTCAAGTTCATAATTGTTTCGACTATTGGTAATGCAAAAGTCTCATTAAATTTCAACATCCGTTCGACATTGACCCAATTAACTTTCGCAAATTTGTAGTGAGCTCAAAGCGGGTTTATTGAACTATTAATTGGGGTATAGCTCAAATATAGACCTGAGCATAGATTGTCCAAAAGTACCTTGATCAATGTTAATGAACTTTATGCTGGTGGCAAATTCATCATCAGATTAAGAAGGCTCTTGGAAACAGAAATTTAAAACACAAAAATACTTTAGCTTAAATTTTTGAATTTTACAAAACTTTTGTTTTTGAATATTTTGTTATAAGCAAACTTATGCTTGCAGCTAATATGCCTTCAGCTGTGTAGCGTATTCTAAAACATTGCGGTATTCCTCGCCTGCTAAGCCATAAATCTCAGCTTTATCGGACGATTTGTCAAAAAGTGTGGCACGACAAAGATTCATTCCGAAGGTCTGAGACCGGGATCGGGACCGAGACCGAGACCGACTTTTCATTATTTTCAGTTTCATCGAGAACACCACGATCGGTGTTGTTTTATTAATTTTTTCGTGTCAGTTTCTTAAAGGGAAAGTCGCGTTTAGTTTGCAATCGCACGAGAACGCGTCCAGTCCACTCGAAAGTCTCCTCAAATTTTTGAAATTTGTTTGTAGCCCCCTCTCAAAAAAACTCATACTGAACACTTATAACGCAGAGTTGCTCGTATTTCGATTACGCGCGCATATTAGTCGAAAAAAGTAAAAAGTAAAAGATTAAGTGACAGAACTTTCAACTGCAACTGAGCACGGCCATTCTAAACGCCCACACGCCCACGCCCACCCATTAGAAACTGACGCCCGCCCACTTGACATGCCGAAGTCACAAGTGTCGTCGTCGTCGTTGTCGTTGTCGTCGTGGTCGTCATCGTCAACATCGTCGCTATCGTCTCTGCTCTCGGTTGTTAGTTGTGCTAACTGTACCTGTTGATTTACCCTTTTTGTTGTTGTTGTTATTGTTGTTACTCGTGTTGTTGCCCCAAAACGCTGTCAACGCCTATATAAACAAATGCTCACAACGGATTTGCGTTTATTCTGCAGTGTCACACCTAACGGTTAAGAATTAGTCAAGCGAATACCTCATAGACCCAATTAATGAACATTACTTTGTGAAAATTCTGAAAACAATTCAAATTATTGTGCGTGAATAAAGACAAGTCAATTGCATAGTTTCAAAATTGCAAATAAATAACACTAAATTCGTGTTTTGTGTCACCTAAATAATCTTTCTGAAAGGTAAGTGTTATTTTACTTGGCGTATACGTAATACTTAATGTTTGCAAGTGTTTTAAGTACTGCGTATACTTAATATTCGCATAAAACAGTTTCATCGAATTAGGTAAATAATTTGCATGTTTAGTGTAGTTATTAAATTTCTATCAAGTCATTCGATTCGCATTTATTCGCTCTTTAACTCACACAATAATTCACTCAATCGTGGGTCATGCGAATGGCGCCAAGCTCAATTATAATGTTCTTTGATAATGTTTATTTATTTTATTTTTATAACATTGTTGCCTTATTATCAGCAGTACACACAAAAAAAAAGAAGCGACAGTGCGATTTTTATAGTAATAAATTCTCGATTTTAATACACACACAATTTCTTGATACGTGATTGGCGCTGAAAACTCGATTTATATTTCGTTGAAATTAACATAGTCGTCTTATCAGCGTCACATTGAACGCGAAATTGCACTTTGTTGGACTAGTATTTATGTTATACTCGTAATAACGAGTATTCACTGGCGATTGATCAATGAACAGAACCGATTCACAAGTCTCGTGATACGTGAAATTAACGTATTGAGGTCAGGCAAAAGTATTTATTGCGTCGTCTTTAGAGATAGCTTTTAGCTTGGGGTTAGTTCCGCTCGATGCCCCCAGCACACAAAATATATGAATCTAATCGAGTAATTTCAAATTTATATGATAGCCATTTAAAATACACAACAAAAAAAGAGGGCGTGTCATAAGATGCTACTTTTGCCATGATAAGAATTCAATTTCTTTGATTGCGTGATTTTTTTTCTAACGTTGATGACGCACTTTATTGTTATATAGCAAATAAAAACAACAAGTTTTACAATCGAAGTGCCAATGAGAAGATTCGACTTAACAATACCTCGAATTCAATTCATAAATATGAATATTATTCTAAATAAAACTAATTTCACATTTACTATTTTCAAAACAAATATTAATAGCACACTTAAAATATATAATTCAATTTGTAGCTTGTTTACTAATAAAAATAAATTTAATTAGATTATATTATATACCCCATATAACTAAATTGTTATTTGAAATTTATTTATTTTGCGATAATATTCGAGCATAAATTTATAATGCGTCAAAAGAATCCCCCCTGCGAGGGGAACGTTCTTTATGTTTTTTTTTTTTTTAATTTTTTATTTGTTGTTTTCTTCATGGAATTTTTTTAGTGTTTTTTTTGAGCAGAGGAATTTGGGAATATATTTGAATTCTTGGTGACGTCAATAAGATGTTGGGAAAATTCTCGGCGATTTTTGTTAAAAGCTTCGAACTTGGATTATTGACTCATTGAATGAGAAATAAGTTTGACTTTTTACAAATGACATAGTTTAATTAGAAGTCAGTAAAGCAATAATAATCTCCCCTGGTAAATTTCTGATAATAATTGGCGGCTGTCAAATAAATTCGACAGGTGTTACGCACACCCTTTAATTTAGTTGATAGTTATATAGTTTTAATGGGCGAAACGTTTGTACAATTAGCAAACCCAGGGAAGAGTGTGAGAGTTCAATGAAACTTGTACGCGTTAGGCCTTGACTTGGATTTTCAAATAAAACTGAAATGAATCTCAAAATGACAATCTATATATATATATATATATACCCATATATAGAATACTTCGCGTGTGTTTGGGTGGTAAAAAAATTAGCCACGACAATCGACGCATTATCAGTTGAGAGAGGCATAAAAATGCGTTTGCCACGATTGCGGCGATCG
This sequence comes from Drosophila albomicans, assembly GCF_009650485.2. Classification (NCBI taxonomy): domain Eukaryota; kingdom Metazoa; phylum Arthropoda; class Insecta; order Diptera; family Drosophilidae; genus Drosophila; species Drosophila albomicans. The sequence continues at coordinate 41,294,858 of NC_047629.2, read as the reverse complement.
CACATTAAACATTAATTATAGAAAACAAAACGTAGAGCGTGTAAGTCAATGCAAATGTCACCAAAAAGTTTATCGCTGCCTGCACTTGAACAGGCCGTTAAAACTTGAAAGCAATGAAAATGAAAAGAAATTGAAACAAAAAAAAAAAAAAAAATGATTATGTGAATTATTTAATGATTTTATTGCATGTTGCCAGCTGAGAATCGGGCAATATATAGAAATGTTAATCAGCTTGATTGGGTTTCATTAATAATGCACGCATAATATATCAAGTGTCACTTGATAAGGCGTCGATAAATACTATGAAGCTTTTAAGGAATCTCCCAGTTAAAAGTTAAAAGTTGATAAGTGCACAGAAAAAAAACGTACTAAAATCAAGAATGAAATCTTGAATTAAGTTTGCAAAATTGAACCATGAAGGTAAATTCTTCAAGCAAGATCAAAATTCTATAAAAATATAATATTAAACATTCTTAATATTCAAGATTAGTTTCTTGTTTTAAGAATGGTAAAATCTGAAAATTTAACCAAGAAGAGTCAAAAACGCAAGTCAACAAAATAAGGAAGCTACAGTCGAGTGTGCTCAGTATTATTCGGTATTATTCATAAAATATACCAAATTAATGTACCACGCAAATACTGAAATATGCCAAGGACAATACAAATCATATATGACTTTTCTCTTTTCTGTGCACTATTTTCATTACTAAACGAATAATATAATTTTAAGAAATTTGCTAAAGAGCTTCAACTGTTGCTTGCCAGCTTAGCAAATTACTTTTCATTAGATTGAGCACTTTATGTTGATAAATTTGTGGCAACTTTATGAATTTTTTGCAGTCAACAAATGACACGACATTTTTTTAGAGCCTGCTTGTCCTGGCCTTACCCACAGTTGAGGACAGTTCGAGCTGGCGTCAGAGTTGAGAGCATAATTAGGCATTAATATTTCATAAATGGCAATTAAGCCATTCGGAGACCGCGTCACGGACTCGCGCACACTCCGCATTGAGTTTGATATCACGTTGAACGCCTCATCCCCCCTCGAAATAAAAAGTTGACCCAGCGTAGATTAGCTAACTGAGTGAATGACTGACTGAGAGATTGAGTGCCTGGCATGTGAGTGTTGCTTCTTCACTTTTCAGGGGGCGGGCTTCAAAGCAGTTTATGATATTTTTAGTCAAAGCGAGAAAGTGGAACGCGAAGATCATAGCGAATGCAACGTGACTTTATTGAAATACCAAACACCTTGAGATGAAACCCGTTAAGGGTAGAAAAAAGTACTCGCAACTTTGGCGGGACAACAAACAAAACAAAAAAACATTTGACGCATATTTTAACTTGGCAACTTTGTTTGATTCGTATGAAAGTGTAATAGGAAACCCTTTTTGCGTAAGCGTTGCCTTTCGAGTGCCGCTTCAAGTTGTGTGTGTGTGTTCATTTTTATTTTTGAGGGGGGAATGTGGGTTTGGTTCTGGCTTCTGGTTAATTGTCTTTGCCAAAGTTGATAACAAACTCTCTCACACATACACATACATTCCCACACCTTATTGAAACAATTTTTGTTGTATTTCGCAGTTGGCAACTTGATGTTGATGATGATGAAGAATTTGGCGTCACGTTCAACAACATGTGGAGGCAGCTCTATCGGCCATCAGCTGACCATTTCCATTGTGCTGCTGTCAATTGCGCTTTTGTCGCCCGGACATGCACTGCCACGCCCCACAGTGGGCGCAGTGCCAACGCAGTTGTTCTACAACGAGCTGCTCAACTCTGGGCCAGCTAACGAGGACAACTTGTTCTATGGCGAGCAATTGGTAAGTCTGACTGTTTCCTCTCTTACTCATGCACTTTGCTAACTGTTGCTCCTACTCAACAACAACAACAACAACAACAGCAGCAACAGCAGCAACAACAGCAGCGACAACAGCACAAACAATTGCCGTCGTTCAATAGTTTTGTCAACAAGTGGCCATCGTTGCGCGATTTGCTGCTAACTGCAGACTATGAGGATGACGTTCTTCTGCCCACCAATAACAACAACAACAATCTGGAGGAGAGCAATGAACGTGCTCAGCTGGGTTCGAGGCTGGTGGCACGTCTGCACAGATTGAGCGAATCGGGCGATGGCGATGATCAGTTGCGTTACAATGTGATCGATGACATGGCTGCCATGCCCGCCAAGAAGCAGAGCGAGAATGTCAAGCTGGGCATTCAAGCCAAGCAGCACAACATCAAGAAGAATGTGCAATGTGAGTGGAATATGACAAATTTTTAATAATTTTCAATACTGATTGAATTTCATTTTTAATTTTGCATGTGGCAATTTGTTTTGATTTCGCAAATCTCTAGTTCGTAGACAATGTAAGTCGAGCATGTGACTTAAACTTTAATGCAATTGCACATTTGTATTTATTGCATATTTTGAATCCATTGCAGATATGTCGCCGTGCCACTTTAAGATCTGCAACATGGGACGCAAACGCAATGCCGGCTCCTTTGTGCCCTACTAAAAACATAACTGAAAATATATAGCCAAAAAAAAAAGAAGAAGAAAACACACACAAAAAAATAAGAGAAAAAACAAAGGCCAAAAGTAAAATAAATGCATAAATATTTACAAGGAACAGAAATGCTGAAATTCCAGAATTGTTAATTATACGCAAGCCAAGTATTGTTTATTGTTTAGAAAGATACCGCATAATGCTATAACTATATAATAATGTATTTATCTATTAATATCCCCTATGACGTATGTATCTAGCTATCTCCCTCTCTCTCGCGCGTTTGTTCTTTCCCTCCTTATGCAAACTGCATGTACAGCAATTTACACACACACACACACACGCACATATATACAATTGCACACACTCTCCCTCTCTCACGCACACCAAGCATATGAACAAGTATTTCCCTCTGTTACTTTTACTTATAGCTGCACAATTATTAGAAACTACATATTATACGCATTATTCCACTAGTATTTAGTTTTAAATGACGTTTGACAAACAACAACAAAAAATGTTGCTATTTATTAAGTGCTTAACATTATTACGGCATATTTATTGAAAAACTACAAAATAAAATATAGATGTTTATGTTTCGTGAACAAAATGCAAATTTTATTTCATTTCAATTGGGAATTTGTGGTTTTCTATTGAGGAGGTTTTCAATTCATTCATTTAATAACAAAACAGCAAGAATGTGTAATTTTTTTCATTTTCTTAATGAATATTTTACTTATTTGATTTGGGAAATAAATTTGTGCATTAAATAAATCATAACTTCAACTTAAAATACATGTGTTTTATTTATTTATACAATGATATTGAGATAACAAAAAATTTTCGTACTATTTATAGTTTTCTTTTGTTTCAAATGCTTTGGTAACTAAATAAATTTTACAGCTTAAAAAGAACAAAAATTATTTAAATTTTACAAATAAAATATACAAATTTTAGTTATAATTTTTGATAACATTTAGGAAATCTTTATGTATGCGAAAAATTGATTAACTGGATGTCATATTTTTAAAGACCAGAAGGATCAAAATGACAACGATTAAATTCCGAATTTGAATTTGAATGATTTTGAATGCACAAAGTCAAGATAAAGTTGTACATGTCACTCACACGAAATGGCTTTGAATTAAATTTATTTGTTGTTGCGATAACTTTTTCTTATCGACTATCGATATGTTATGAAAGTTTTTATGCAGTCAACTGAATAAGCGTATCGCTTTATCGAAATGGTGGCCATTTTGAGTGAGTTAATGACTTTTCTTTAAAGTTAAGTATTTCACTCTGTTTTAGACAACTTTAACAAAAATGTATTTCAGTGTATACAACTGGAACATTGTTGCGAGCTGCCAAAAAGTATTCACAGTTAAATAAGCCAACTGCAAAACTGAAAAGCAAAGCTTACTTTTAGGCTTAATTCAAAGAGTTGGCATTTGTATGTTTATTTTAGTTATTTATTTTGTTTATATCTTTTATTGTCAATCTTCAGTGATCTTTGACTTTTTAAAATGTAAGTTAAAAATGGATTTTGTGTGTCCTTGGTTTTCTAATTCATTGTCTGTTATTTTGGCTAAAAAGTCAGCGTGTTTAAATTAGTTTAGTTAACGCCTCCATATCAAAGTTCTAAGACACAATCTAAGCTGAACATGAAAGAGCTAAAAGGCCAAGTGCCACTGCAATTTGTTGCAGTTGAGTGCTGCATTAATAGCCACTGTTTGCGGAACCAACACTACAGGATATGAAATACTTTATATGTATATTGAAATCGATCGTACAGCTCGTATAATGTCACGGCGGCGCCGTTAGTCATAAAAAAGTGCAAAGCAAGCGCTGAACTCAACTCAACTCAACACCAGAGCTCAAGACAGTTGGCCAACAGTCATAACGCCCAAACGCGCCTCCAATGCGAGTTTGTGGGAAAATCGAAAATGCTTTGCTCCGTCGTCGCTGCTCTGAGTCGGATCTGTTGACCGGCCACGCCTCTTGGCTGCTGACGTTGAGTTGACCGAACGATTGCCACTCGTCGTGACCTTCGGCAGTGCTTCACATTTATGCTCCGTTAACGCGTTTCGTATACGTAACCAATTTGGTGGCTTCGTCAAACGGCTTTGCAATTACCATTTACGAGCAAAGCTTAGAACAACTAACAGCTTAAAGCTAACAGCTAACAGCCACTTGGCCAGCTTCGTCTGATGTCTGTCCAAGTGATTCATGCAAGTACGAGTCGTAAAGTCGTCTCGTGTTGTCGCTCAGTTTGTAATTCTTGAATTGAATGCAAATCGAATCGTAATTAGAGCTGATCGTTCGCTGCCTTTGCTTAACATATTGCGACAAATTGTTTGCGATCTCTAGAATTATGATCTTAATAAGTCGATCGGTAATTGTACTCACTCTCGCTTTACCAAGTTTCCCACGAATCTCTGTAACAATTGATTGATTTAGCGAAATGTTATGGCAGCTGCGGCTATTCGAGCAAAAGCAATTGTGTAACTTGAACTGTCCGCAATGCATCGAGCATGACTCGTTGATTATATTTGAATTAAAATAAAATAATATTTGCGAATTGTAGACAATTTTTCGATTAAAAAAGAAATTGATTATAAAGTTGATGTGTTGAACATTTGTATTCTTCTTATTATTAACAACTGAAAGGGAAAAATTCGGACTGAGGAAAATTATTACAAAACGTTTAAATTAATTTAATTTGTATTTATTTTAAAGCGTACAGAAAATAATAAAACTTGCATAGGATTTGGATATTTGTCATTGTAAAACTTCATTGCATTAAAAATAAAATCAACATAATTTAAATAAAATGTAGCTAATCGCCCCCATTCTGACAACTTATTTATTTAAATAAATTTTGCACCTTATGAAAATGTAATAATTAATTTTCTTGGCTGAAATACCACCGGCAATGCCGTCTCATACAGCGCTTTTAAATACATTTTCGTAAGCAATTAATCTTTTTACTTATTCACCTGTCAAATTTGGAATTTTTCACGCGCTACTAAGCGCTCTTGAGACGACGACCCTAACCGATTTACAAAAAGATTTATAATTTCGGAAAAATGAAATACTTTACATGCCATTGCCAGAGACCGTGTAATTTAATTTGAAGCCAAGTTAATTAAGCGAAAATACTTTAAAGTAGCTGTCGAGTTACCCAGCGGATCTCAAATGATTGGCTTTAAAGTCAAGGTCAGCTTAGCACATTGGAAACAAATTATATTAAGGCGTTGAGCTCGACGAAAGTAAAAGTAAACAATGAAACAAATAATAAATATTTGCGAGTCAGATAAATGAGCAGTTAATTGAGTTAATTCAGTTGTTAAACTCGCCACCTAATGGAACTTTCAAAAAGACCAATTAAGATATACACTTAGCAAAGAAAAATAAAGCGAACCTCACACTTTGCCGCGTTACGTTAACAAATTGGCTGAGCATTAATTAATACTTTGGAATTGTTATAAATAAATTGAAATCTTAGCACAAATTGCAGAGGCCATTTCTCATATGCAACGTCGCATTGCAGCTCCAATCCCTTGCTTGATTCACATGCAACACACAATGAAAATGCACAAGCAACTGCGGCAACTACACGACAAACAATTGCAATTGTTTCGCTCTTTTTTTGGTGTGGTTGCTACTGCACCAAATATGCCCGATTTTTTTGTATTGTCTTGCAAAGGTGTTTGCTTCTCGTTGTTGTTGTTGTTGCTGTTGTTGTGAATGTAAATTCTCAAGGCATGGAACGGCATTGACAAGGCCATTAGTGCATGTGCTTGCGAGCTTATGGCATATGGAATAGGCTATATGGAGTGCGGTTGCTTGTACGAGTAGCGTACAATTGCCATTTGATGTCTTTCTTTCTCTGCAGTTGGCAATTTAGTGCACTAAAATGATGTAAATACCCTGTAACCCGTAATGAACTTAATTCATATGCAATTAAACCTAATTGACATAGGGTATATGTATCTACATACATATGTATGTGATTAGCCACTGGGCGGAATAATTTAGCTTCGTTTATTTGTTATCTGATGGATATATTGAAACTGCAAGATTTATTGTTGGCAAATAAAAGACTTGGAAAAATGGAATGTATGTTGTTAAGAACTGAAGTGTTTATATTCTGCGACTTGGATTTCTAGATATATAGTTTTCTATATATTGGGAATTTCGAGAGGGAAGATCTGAACAAATATTTGGTATATGAAATATTGTTGCACTGTTGAAAGTTAGCAATTATTTTTTCTTCTACATTAGTTGATCGAAATTAATATACGAGAAAAGATCTGATCTCGTTATTACTACCTTACTGTAGATACACACTACCCAGTTTCAGTAAAAGATAAATTCATAAAATATATAAAATGAATATATTTAAAACAAAATCTAAAATCGATTTATTTGGTATAAATATATACAATTACCTTCAAAATATATCACAAACAAAAATACCAAATCATATCAAATTACTACATACAAAAATACTAAAATCGGTAAATTTCATATATCGATATACTACTACGTTCAAAATATACCATGAGAACCAAATATACCAGAATTATTCCTTGTAGAACTATAAAATTTTTTATTTTTTATTATTGATTGTAACAAAAAAGTGACTGTAGGAAATATCTCAATCGGCAAGCATAGAAAATATTCCGTGCTTAACTTACTTATATCCAACAAACTGATTTGCATTATTAGCTGCAAAATATAGTGATAAAATTATTCTTTAAGTTTTTATTCAACACGGAAATAATAACAGCAATTACTCAATTTTCCGGGATTATAAAAGTCGTAGAAAAAAAAGGCACACCTTACGCTAATTAGCACATAAATTACACTTGGCGCACAAGTTGATTTCAACTTCAACTTGAACTACGCACATGTGACATTGCCACACATAAATGTAACTCGTTGCAGGTTGCCAGTTGCTAGCTGCACGCAGCTTGCGTTTTGTTCAAACGCGTGTCGAGTTTGCAATTGCCTTGACAGCCAATTTAGTGAATGAAAAAATGCGACGTTGCCACGCAGGCTCCACAACTCAAGCCATTGCAATCCATTCATAACGGAATCATGCGTAAGCGTGCGTAACTCGTTTCGTTTCGTTCGGTTTGGTTTTGATTTGTTGTGGGCAATTTGTGTTGAAAATGTCAGCAATGCTGGACAAATGTTAATTGCAACTGGTCATAGATTTGTGTGGAAATGATGTCGACTAAGTGTTACCCTAACTTACATTCTAATGTTATTTGTTTATTTTGTTATATTGAATAGGGAATTTTGCAAAAATTTGCGCTTAAGTTTTAATATTGAAATTTTAATCTTGATATCAATCAATGATAAGAAATGTAGCCAACTGAATGTCCCAGCTAATGTACTCATTGTGTAGCTAAACATAGTCATACATAATATTTGTACTCACATTAGCATTCGTATCTTACCACATGTCAATTCTAATGGTCGAACAAAACAAGTTCGTTGCCTAAGTCTTTTGTATGTGATGAGATTTTGAAGGCAACAACAACTAAACAACAAAATATATGGTATGCAAAATGCCAACTTTATGCCACAGCTGCGTTGACCTTGACACAATTTGTGACTATCTTTTCCACACTATGATTTTTCACAGCGGGACACAGTGTTTTTGTTGTTGTTGTCGTTGCTGTTGTCATCTCGTTGTTTTTGCAGTCGCTCGTTATGGGCAAATGAACTAATTACGTGCGTTGCAATTGCAAAAGCGAGTGAACTTATTATGACAACATTTTGCGCCAATTAATGCGCTTCTTTCTTGCCATTACTCCAGCTCGAATTGAGTCATTAGTTACACTGCTCTGCCGGCACTTAACCGCACACATTCATCGCGCTCATTAATCATGCAGCTGTCTATGAAGTGCGGCAAATGGTTTCTTTTAAGATCCCAAGTTTCTCACACTGCCAAACGTTAGCTGAAAATTAATTTAATTTTAATATTAAAACTGAAAGTGGAACCCAAATTATAAGTTAGAATTGCAACGCAATGTCGGAATCATATTTTTTTTGTTTGTTAGCTTTTGGGGGTAATTTTGGGCCAACGCCTTGAAAACGTGCATGAATCGAATATTAAAATTGAATTGTCGATTAAGGTGTGTGTTTGTGTGTATGAATGAGTTCATTGTTTGCTGTAATTAATGATATATTAGGCGCTAGAATTAGTTAAGCACAAACTACAAAAAAAGCCAATTTAAATTAGTCTTCAAATCAATGAAATCAACTTCCTCATTCCGTTTAAAAAGCCATTAACACAACACATCGACCCTTCGGGCAGCCAATAATCAAATTCCTAGAAGAAGAGAAAAAAAAAATAGCGAAAAGCAGCTTTCAAATATAACAGATTTAAATTTGAAGATATTATCTTTGCATAGTATATGTTATGTATATGCTTGCATACTTACGTCTTGAGTCGAGTTTGTTTACTCAGTCTTTTGTTTGCTCAGCCATCAGGCAGACAATGCAATTGCTACGTTGCATCGGCCATAGCAACAAACCACCTCCGACCACAACTTACGAGTACTCGTATCTATTGTAATGTGCACACTTAGCTCAAATGCACATTCACCCACTAACCCACAATTGCATTGGATAATACCAGCTCGCTCCACTTCGGAGCCGACGTCTCAGTCTCAACAACAGTCCTCAACTTGCTCGCCCAGTTTTCATTTTCATTTTCATTCACTCATTTGCCGCACAGGTTTTTTTTCTTTTACGTTTGCGTTTTCTTTTTTAGTTTTCAGTTTTTCCTACCCTAACCACACCCAAATTGAACTAGTTACTACGGGCAATGCAGGGAATTATCAAACTTAAAAACAACTAAAATGTTTCATGATTGTTTTTCTTACACTTTGTGAAGTGGCATGCTTAAGTTTGCTGTGGCAAGAGGTGAAACTACGTGTATGTAAGATGAGCGTGTGAAAAGTGAACTTTTTAAAAGTAAAAAGGAAATAAACATTCCTATCACTTTTGTATAAAATTTCATAATTCTAATTTTTAGTTAGTTACGAAATATATTTTTGTAAATTTTGGTATCTACAAATACTTCTTATTAAACAATTGAATTGATAAGCTTAAATACTTTATGCTTTGCATATTATAAAATACTATACTTTTTACTGATATTGAAATATTTGTAAAATCTTTAAAGCTTTGTAAAGGGTATTCAACTTGCGCCTCAGACTGTTGATTATGTTTTTTATTGTTTTAGTTTAGGCTCTTCAATTCTTTGGCTTGACGCTTGCATGCTCTGTCATATTAAAGCATTTTGGCCAAAATGTTTGGCTTTATTACTGCAGCGGAGATTGGGGCTTGGACATTTGCTGCGGTGCAGCCAGCGGCGCAAATGTGGCAAAAACTCGTGAGCGCCCAGGAAAATGTGCATAAATTGTAGATTGCCCATTTGGATTATTTATTTTTAAATATTTAATGACTTTTTTATAGTGTGCGCGGGGCAACACCCTCGCAGTTGTGTGCGACACAAGCAGTTCAAATCGACTCTGTTTCTGTTATGCAAGTCATTTCTATTCAAATATAAATATATTTATATATATATATATATATATACTCGTATTCTGTGTCTTGATCTGGCTGCCAGCCACAGCACTTTCGAAAGTGCCCGCCCCAGTTGCTAAGGCAGCTGCTGCTGCTCTGACTCCGCCACACAGGCTTTTGGCATCGACATCGGCATCCAGCTAAGCGGCAACCGTCAGTTTTGGCCATTTGGTTGCTCTGCATGACACAATTTGTTAACTAGATTATTATGTAAGGCTTCTCTCGGCCGTCTAATCAAAAGGCAGCCCCGACTCGAAAGGCATTTCCAATGCAATGCCTGCATGCGGCTGTCGACTTTAGCTCCAATTTTTTTCTTGTCCAGAGTATGCAAAAAAATAACAATTAACCATCATTTTGTTGCCGGCAACAAGTTGTGACCAAAAGACACTCACACACACACTGTTACAGATATGGTAATTAAAACTTTAGTAATGCCAACACAAATTCAAATTGACATTTTGTGTGTGAGTCTCAAGTGGATGGTAATTCAACTTGATAAACGTGCTGCCCGTCGAGTCCGAGCTTGTAATTGCTCACATTAACAGCTGGATTGGATGGAAATTGTGTGGAAAGTGCTTTGCAGTTGTCATCGTCAAAGTGATAAAATTGAATGATTTTAGTTTATTTCTTAATGATGGGAAAAAATCAATTAAATCACGATAATAATAGTCAAAACAACGGAAGTAAAATGAAGTAAGGTTGTGAAATATTTTAATCTAACAACTTTTGACCCGCATTGTCACTAATTTTGGTAGCTCAGACTTTATTAAGCTTATACTGCTTTTCAGGTTTAAAATATGTAGATGAAGACGTCTACTGCCTCAGTTTGCCAGCTGCTTTTCATTTCTGTTGGCAAACAGCATTGCTCATAACAAAGCAAACTAAAAGTTCTATTTGAAAAATATATTTATAAAATTATTATTTTTATTATGCCACGAATCTATATTAAATTTAATCAAATACTAAAATTTCAAAAAATGCATTTTATTAACTTACATTTAGTTTAAAATTTTAAGAACTGAATTCAACAAGTGCATTTTTATTTGCCTTGAAAATGAGCTTAAAAGAATTTATACAGTAGGTCCTCAAATGAGTGTTATTGTATACACTGAGAGAAACATAAAGTACTTTCGATCTTATATTAAGAATTAACGCAGTCGAAAGTTCAACATAACTCAAAATTCTACATTTAAGAATTTTCAATTAAATTTTGATTCTTGATTAGAATTCTTTTAAGAACGATCTCTTCCTTAATTGGAAGCTTCAATTACAAAAAAAATATCAGGAATAAATCATTTCTTAGAATTGCATTTTTTCTAGATTGACAAATTTCTCGAATACCATATTTTTATTGTTATAGGTTATGAAGCACTACACATTACTTAATTTAAGAATCAAATATAATTATTATTTACATGTTAATTATTATACAAAATAATATAATAACTAAAAGAAGGGAGTGCTAGCAACTAATAAGAATCAATTATAGAAGATCGGATTAGACTTTATTTAAGTTGCGTAATTCTTGGTTAAGAATTTTGCTCGCATTTCGAAATTTATTGCAGCCGTTAAAGTTATTAAGACGGATTCCTCTTCAAAGTGACAAAATTTATGAACGAAGAAAAAAAATTTTAGATCGATTTATTTAGTACCATATTATTTTGTTCTACAAATTATACTGTTGTTTTCAAAGTATTTAATTTAGATTGACATTATTGTTTTCTTCTTATTATTGCTTAAAGCAATCCTCGAACGAGCTACTCTTGACTCAGGCCAGACAGTATCATGTTGATGACGTTGCCATCGCCTGCGGGACCACCTCAAACGTGTAGCTGGCTGATAAGCCAAGAGGCGATTTATGAACTAACATGTTGTTGCTGTTGCTGCAAATTAAATTTAGTTGAGTGCGGCCCTGCTGTTGATGATGGCGATAGAAACACGCGCTCTCTGGCGGCGAGGCGAGCCAAGGCGTTGACACCCACACCACTGAGCAGCAGCAGCAGCAGCAGCAACAAAGTAAGCCCAAGAGTTGAGCCAGAGCCCTCAATCTTTGATTACGGCTGCTGCATAGCCACATGTCAGTTGTGTAATTTGTTGTTGTTGTTTATTTTTTGTCGAGCGATTGGCAACAATTGCGGTGCGGTTAACGACACCAAACCAAACGAGGACGTGGGCTGAGGGTGTCACAGATCATAAGAAGCGGCAAATGCCACACTACTTACACATATCTCATGCTGTTTGTGCGGTTTGCTTGCAACACGAGTTTTGCATTCATAACACGGTGCAGGATTAACTTGTAGTCACAATGATTCTAAGCCGGATATGGCAATGCGATAGACAATCATAAAAAGGGAGAGAGATAGAGAGAGAGAGAGAGATCTATCGACATGCCATCGTGTGGCAGCAGGTCTAACAATGGTCAAAGCATTGCACAGACCAGAGCAGACCCCGACCAGACATAGACATTATCGAGAGCCAATAAATCAGCAGACTAAGCCACAATTTTCAAAACCAGAACAATGCACAACAACAACAGCAACAACAATAGCAATGCCAACAATTACAAAAGCATATCAAAAATGAAAAAATGAAAAAAAAAAAAAAAAACAATAATGAAACGAATTCGATCCAAAGCGGAAATTTTGTAAAGCTGCAACAGCCACGCCCACTTGGGCTAGTGAATGCATTGCGAAAAGATCGAGACCGTAACAACACAAATTGTAAGTCGTCATTGTGAGGCGATCCAATGGGGCGGCTTTGACTCTCGCTCTGCCCCGTTTCCAAGTTGTATTTGCTTTTTGCTTTGGCGTCTGTCGCCCCATTCTAAGCACGCCAGCAGCCAAGGCCACTTGACGATCTTCCGATCCAAAACCCGAAAACAATGGACTTCGCTTCGTGATCTACTGCGACATAATTGCCCAGATTATGTTTAGTTTACTGCCCCGCGCCTTCGCTCTCTTTTGATAAGCCCAAAACGCCCACTGAAAAAGCAACGACTTTGACATTAAGCTGTCAGAAAAGCCAAACAACCAAAAAAAAAAAAAAAACAACAAACCAAATTCAAATCAACCCAAATGCAAAGAAAAGCTTGCCCACAACAATAACATTCAATCAGTGGCATTCGACCTTGTGGCTGAATGCACTTTGCGCCGGAAAGTGGGTCGGATCGATCGGATGAAGCTAATGGAGCAGCTCAAGATGGCGGGAAATCGTTGCCAAGATAACACAATTCTGGGATAACTATGACATGCACTTTACTACCATAAATTGAAAATCAATTAAACGCATTTTTTCATTTTTTTTGGGTTTCGTTTCTTATATATAATATTAGATTTTTTATTATACCCGCTATCCATAGAGTATAAGGGTATTATAATTGTGTGCCTCAAGGAAATCAGAAAGCAACTCCGAGCCAATAAAGCATATAACATATATTCTTGATTAGCGTCAACATCAGAGACGATATAGTATGGTCTTTCTGTATGTCCGTCTCTTAGTTGCTTTGACGGACAATCTGGTATATTTTGCACTATATGGTATATTTTGAATGTAAATGTACCAAATATATACATTGATGTATTTTTAGTATTTTTATAGTACATTGATATGGTATATTTCAAAATAAATACCGCACTGTTTTATTCACAATGGGTAGCGGTATCTCACAGTCGAGTACACTCGACTGTAGCTTTCTTACTTGTTTTCTTTGTTATCTTTTCCTCATATCTGTGATTTCTTTTTATTTGTGGTAACCACAATTCAAGGTCAGCGCGCAGTTAAATTAATTTAATTTAAATGCTACCGCTGCATTTGGATTTTATTTGTTAACACTTTTTTTGTACCCAGTCATAATGTGAGTAGTAATTTTTATGTCTTACTTGAGTTCAATTGAAAGCTTTTGAAATTTGTTGTGGCATTTTTTTTGTTGTGGATTTCTTTTGAATTTCGGCTTGGCTGCAATAGTATGCTAATTATTATTATGAATAATTAATTGAAATTATAGTTTAATGTCCGGCGATTGAATTGATTTTGAATTGGGAAACAGATCCGTTTCGTTGGCATTGCGCAAATGCATTTTTCTGGCAAATGCAGAACGAAAGACTCTGGCAACGAACTTGTTTCTGCTCAGCCTATTGCATACATTACAAAACAAAAAGTTTGCCACTCAATCAACAACAGCAGCGACAACAGCAACAGTAACAGCAACGGCAACGGCAACAACAACAACAACAACAGCAACGCACACAAATTGCTTTAATTGCAACAAATTTTTGCGAGTACTCGGTATCAAGTTGAGTCTCTTTTGGACCTCTCGCATGTGGGCAAGCTTATGGAGATTGCTGACGCTGAGACTCGCCACAAGCTGAAGCTGGAGCTGAAGCTGAAGCTGTGGCGACTTACCTTGCCATGCAATCGCGCGAAATACGTCAACAATTGTTAAGCTCAAGCACCCGCAACTAGAAATATGCCCAAGCTTCAAGTGTCCAACTCCAACTCCATCTCTAACTTCGACTCAGAGACTGCAACTTAGACAACAACTCGAACTGCGTTTGCGTTGTAGAGACGATTAAAGTTTATGCTATGGTTAGAGGCAGTCAGGCGAATGGATTACTACAGTTTGGGCGTTTCTTCGAATCCGGTTGGTTGCTGCTGCTGTTCATTCTCAACTGGACTTCTAGCCCTGGTCATAAATGTTGGCCGGATCTAATGCAAAATGAGTGCGACTTCGACTGCAACTTCGACTGTGACGCTACGTTGCAATACTCAACAGCAATTGCTGCATAATTAAATGCAAAGGAAACGAGCAATATGGCAAAACTATAATAACAAAACACTCGGACGGACGGACAACATCAACAACAATGTTGTCGTAAACGGCAAAAGTTTGCACAAAATTTGTAATTGTCATCGCTGTCTGTCTGACTGTCTGGCCAAAAACTACCAAATCGCCAGCCACACTGGTTGTGTGTGTGTGTGTAAATGTAAACAACCTTAAGTTGTACTTAGATCCTAGAGAGTAAGCACACTCACACAAAACACAATTCTAATATGAGTCGACAAGGCCTTTCAGCTAGAGAAGATTCTGGTTCCATGTTATATTAGATTGTGTACAGAACATTTCTTGGCGTGAACTAATGCGTCATCATGTCACTTTTAAATATATTTAACAAAGTTTTCTGACCTAAGAAAATCAACAGTGATTAGAGAAAGCATTTGTATACTTTTAATAACGAAAATAAATATTTTAAAAGGGCTTTATCAAAGCTGACATAATTTAAAAGTTTATTTAATTACTTAATTATATACTTGAAATAACATAAATAAAAAATTTGTAAGTTTTAATTGCAGATGAAAGATTATAGAAGATGATTTAAATCAACAAAATAAATTGTAATTATTATATAATATATAAAAATTATGTTAGCTAATATTGGAAATAATCTAAGTACTCAGCATATATATTTTTAATTATAAATGTACTATATAAGAAAATCAATCGTGATCAAAAAATTATTTTATATACAATACTTGAAATAACACAAAATATAGAAATGTAGTATCACAGCTGATAGATTATAGAATGTCATTTAAATCAATGAAATAAATTCTTAATTTATAGAAATAGTTTAAAGAACTTTCGACAACATTAATTAATATTAGGAATAATGTTTGTTATGTCTAAATGTATTAGCCTATTCCGTATGAGTTCTAAATATGCAACTATTAGATTTATAGAATATTCCTTCATTAAGTTAACAGAATTTTGAAGGGCATACTTATTGCGAAAGCATTAAAATCGATATCAGCTAAATGTCAGCTTATAATTTTTCGCCCTTATGAGACTACATTTGGAATTCGTTACAGTTTCGCAATAAAATTAATAATAAAACTACTCTCAAATATGGTTAAGTCAGTAAGATTGAAATGTCTGAATATTATCTCTAATCGCATACAAGTTAAGTTTATTTATTTATTTATTAATGATTCGTCATTCACTTTTTTACACATTCACGCGACCAACCCATAATCAAAGCAAATACATTCCATATATGGGGGAGGCGCAGTCATCAATCAAAATGGGAAAAACTGCGATTATCAATGTGCATTTTCTATGGCTGACTAAAATTCAATTAATTGGCCACAGTGTGCACAGTGTGTCTGCGTCATTTGGTAAACAAAAGACGTAATCAGATCGTGCTCTAATTCAGGCAGCCTGCAGATATCCAAATCGTTGTTGTTGTTGCTGTTGTTGCTGTTCTTATTACCTTGCTGTGACTCCGAAAACTCAATGCGCAGTGCGCAGCTGTTGCAACTAGAGTTAACAGCAAATAGTTGTTGCCTTTAGATGTTTTGCTTTGGCTGTTAGTGATCCGTTACATGTTGCTGTTGTTTTTGGTTTTTCGCTTTTTTTTTCGTTTTTGTATTGTCGTTGGAGTTGTCTCGTTGTTGTCGTGCTAACCTTGAGATGATTACTTCAATTTTGTAAGTACACGCTGGCCAGCCAAGCAGAGCAGCCCCCCGTCTTGGCCACTAATTCGAGACAATTTATTAAATGAGCCAAATCGGGGCAAGTACAAACTAACAAAATAAAAAAAACACATATAGTTACACCGACAACCAAAAATATGCCATAAAACAAAGACAAATGGCAAAATGACGCCTGGTAATGGTTATGGTAATGATTATGGAGCCAGGGCGCCTACAAATTCGAGTAGTCCAACCAGTACTTGTTCATGTCTGCCCTCCTCGAAAAGATTAAACCCAAACCAAGAAAAAATTGGACATTTGTGGCGCCCAGTTCCGCTGTTGCATGCTGCACAGCCATGTACAACCTGCATCTTTATGGCTCATTTGCGCAAGAGCTTTTTCGTTAATAGGCAAAACGGCCTACAAGGCAATTAAAAATGTTCGAGTGTGCCACAAAATGAAATGAATCATGTGAGTCTGTGCTGTGCGTGGCAGGAGGAGCAAAAGGTGGAGTCGCCACAAGAACACAGACAAAAGTTCGCAATGCCAGCAACAACAATTGCATTAAGCGCATGCAATCTGAGTTACATTATGAGAGGCAACACCTCCGCCCACCAAAATGTGCTTATAGGAGCCATTGTTTTAGTAGAAATATGTATAAACAATATTTATTGCTAATTTTGTTCGTGCTGCGAAATGGTTTTCATTTATTTACAAAAGGTATATGCACTACGTCAAAAGATAGAACAGAACATTTCATGACTGACTAAAAAATGTCATGAGAAAGTAAAGGTTGATAAAGATTCCGACTGTTTACGATCCAAACATTAAAAAATAAATATATATACTACATATATTTGGAAATTCCGTTGCTAAATCTCAAACTGTTTTTTTTTATTCTTTTTTAAATATTATATGTTCTATAAACTAAAAACAATTTTTGTGCAAATTATTTAGAAGACAAATAAATTGATCTCTTCTTAGCTATGATATATAATATATAGATGTATATATAGATACGTGTTTATAGATAAATGTCTCAATTTAAGTGAGATTCATTTATCTGGCCGCCCAATTAGGTGTGCAAACATACAAATTTTATGAAATTATATTATAGCCAATCGACTTTTACTATTTTTTGTTAAACAACATTTCGATAGTGTATTTAAAAGTCGGAAGATTTAACCATGCTTACTCTTATTCGTATTTGTATTGTGCGAGGGAGCAGCTTTGGAGAGGCCATACCAATTAAATCGTGATAGCTGATGGAAAATCAGTAAATTTGCGATTTTTCATAGATTCAGCTTGATCATGAATTTTTTTTATATACATTTTTCATAAATGAATATTAATTGCCTGTTATTTGTAGGAAACCAAATTGCAATGACGTCTGATATAAATGTACATAGCATAATTTTGTTTGTTATTGATTAATATCATTGCCAAAATAGACAAATGTTAGATAATAAGGATAAATAGATGCGCTTGTGGTTCGATATGGCAATATTTATACCCGCTACCCATAGGGTAGAAGGGTATTATAACTTTGTGCCGACAGGAAATGTATGTAACAGGTAGAAGGAGACGTCTCCGACCCTATAAAGTATATATATTCTTGATCAGCGTCAACAGCCGAGACGATCTAGCCATGTCCGTCTGTCCGTCTGTGTGTCTGTCCGTCCGTCCGTATGAACACCTAGATCTCAGAGACTATAAGAGATAGAGCTATAATTTTTTTTCGACAGCATTTTTTATGTTTGCACGCAGATCAAGTTTGTTTCAAATTTTTGCCACGCCCACTTCCGCCCCCGCAAATCAAAAAAATCGAATAACAAGCGTAATTTTAAAGCTAGAGTTGCAAATTTTGGTATATATAATAATAGCTACAGTAGTTATGATTCCTGAAAATTTGGTTGCGATCAGATAAAAATTGTCGAAGTTATTAAAGAAATACTTTTGTATGGGCAAAAACGCCTACTTACTAGGGGTCTTAGTTGCTTTGACTGACAATCTGGTATATTGTGCCATCTATGGTATATTTTGAATGCGGTACTATATCGATATACCACATATACCATTTGGTATATTTTTAGTATTTTTGCAGTATATTTGGTATATTTTGAGAATAATACCGCAAAATATATTGCTTTTATTTAAAATGGGTAGCGGGTATCTCACAGTCGAGTACACTCGACTGTAGCTTTCTTACTTGTTTTATATTCATTTTGATTAAAAAATGTATGTAAGTTAGAAAATAAGAATACCATTTTTTATTTTCAATTAAATAATAACAAATATTAAAATAACAAGTAAGAAAGTTACAGTCGAGTGTGCTCGACTGTGAGATACCCGCTACCCATTTTTAATAAGGCCAAAATATTGCGGTATTATTTTCAAAATATACCGAAAATACTAAAAAATACTAAAAATATACCAATTGGTATGTTTGGTATATCGATACAGCACACCATTCAAAATATACCATAGACGACACAATGTACCAGATTGTCACCCAAAGCAACTCAGACCCCTAGTAAGTAGGCGTTTTTGCCCATACAAAAGTATTTCTTTAATAACTTCCACAATTTTTATCTGATCGCAACCAAATTTTCAGGAATCATAACTACTATAGTAGTTATTGTACATACCAAATGAAATTCTATCACAAATTAGTCATTTCAATTATAATAAAATATAATTTAGTAAATTAAAAATTGTAATACTTACAAAAATATTTAAACGTTTTTGTATATTTAATTTAATCAAATTGTATGGCTGTATGTATGAATATTCATAACATTCGCCTGCACTTAGCCCCACGAAAATGAGTAATTTGAGTTAATTTCCATTTGAAAAGCAAAGCGGAGACATAAACCGCAGCAGCAACAACTGTAACAACAGCAGCAGCAGCGGCGACAGCGGCAACAGCGAGAGCAACAACAATGCGCAGTCCATTTACTTTAAACTAACTGAACTTCACTCTCGTTTTCAAAAAGGCATAAAATAATTGCCGTACAGTTGGCGTTGGCGTTAACGTCGGCATCGGCGTCGGCGTCGACGTCGCGTCAACAGCATCGCAACATTGTTGTGTTTGTTGTTGTTACAGCAGCAGTTGTTGTTGGTGCGTCAACTTCTTGGGCTTCACTTGCAAATGGCAATTGTGGTTGTTGGTGTTGTCGTCTGCATTTGTTGTTGCCATTGCCGTTGACCGTTCGCTCGTTAGCTTACCTTGCGTTCGGCTCGCTAATCGTGTCTTTTGACTTCGGCTTCGGCTTCGGTTCGCAGCGCCATCAACTCGGGCGTTGTCTTTGTATATAAAAGCGGCTTCCTTCTTGGTTCTAGTTATCAGTTGAATTCAGCTCAACGTATCGCACACACGCGTCTTACAACCAACAAACCCCCCAAAAAACTCTAAATAAACCATAGCAATGGCTTTCTTCAAAGTGAGTGCCACATACAGTACAGTGATCCCTGATCTAGTGCAACATAAAACTGTGTCTAATTTCATAAATTGTTTTGTGCCTAATTCTACACTTTTTTGCAACACAGTCTTTGATCTGCTTGGCTGTCCTGAGCGCTGCCTCCGCCGGTGTCCTGCATGGCGGTCCCGCTCTATACGCCTCTGGCCCCGCTCTCGCCTATGCCGGCCATGGCCACCACGATGAGGGTCTGGACTACCATGTAAGTGTGTGACCCTCGTGACATTTTGATGAGATTTTTCTCACAACTGTCGGCCGCATCGAGTCCATTAGCATATTGCGGCCACTTTTGTGTGGCGTGCAACATGCAATCGTAATCTGACTGTTGTTGTTCTATGCTTCTTTGTTCGACAGGCGTATCCCAAGTACCACTACAACTACGGTGTCGCTGACTCCCACACTGGTGATGTGAAGTCACAGCATGAGGTGCGCGATGGCGATGTTGTCAAGGGCTCCTACTCTCTGGTTGAGCCCGATGGTTCGGTGCGCACCGTTGAGTACACCGCCGATGATCACAACGGTTTCAATGCCGTCGTCCACAAGAGCGCCCCCACCGTCCACCATGCTCCCGCACCCGCTATTGTCGCCCATGCCGCTCCTCTGGCCGTTGCCCATGCCGCTCCTCTGGCCATTGCTCACTCGGCTCCCGCTATTGCCCACCATGTGTCTGCTGCTCCAGCTGTCCCCTATGCCGGCTCTCTGGCGCATCATGCCGCCGCCGTGCCCGCCTACGGTTATGCCACCCACAACGCTCACGCGCATGTTGCCCATTACTAAGGAACAACAACAACAACACCGAAGGATCTAACCCGGACAAACGCCCAATCCTCAAACTACAATCACCCGAACCTTTTCATATTTATTAAGCACGCGACGACAACGTTGACAACCCATTTTTTTACGAAACCCATTGACTCCTGATTAAGTTTGAAGCTGAAGCCTGCAAAATACTCAAGTCACTCACACTTTGTAAATAATCAAGAACAGAACAGAACAGCGACAGATCGGGAGCAGTGCCACAACATGAAACACCTCTTCAGCATTTGTCATCACTCTTGCTCATTCGCCTTGTCTCTGTCTCACCCATTCAATCAACCAATCAATCACTCAATCACTCTCACACACATGCAGCTTTCATGCAACTCTCTCACTCTCTTTTGTAATTTATACATCGAATCATCTATTTTTTGTATATACTACTATGAACGCCCATCAACACAATGCCACACCAACGAAATGAAAGATGAAACTGCTGAGGATCATAACTGAAGATCAAGATGACGATGAAGAAGCTATAAAGGATTACAGAATGGAATATACATTACACAAATATAAATTGGGAATTTATAATTTGTAACATGTCTCATAATTTCTGTTTAATTTTTAAGTTAATTGAAACTGCGACAAAATGCTATAAATATAAAATGTAGTGAATTACAAAAATCAAAATACGCATCTTTTACTTTTTGCAAACTCTTGAAGTTAACAGGATTTACTAATCAGTTGATCTATTAACTTTTACTAATACTTTTATTTTTATACCAACTATTCCTTATTACCTTTCTTAGTGTTTTAATATATTTAATCTAAAATCTTTTATTAGTAACTGCAATCTACAAAATAATCTAATCTTTCTATCAACTACAATATTTAAAGTCTTATAAAGTTCTCGAAACTTCAACTGAATAATTTTTCAACTCTCGACTATTTCGTTTACAATCTATGACTCTTATTGACATCTGGGATTTCTATTAAATCATCGCATAAACTAGTTTTATACTATTGTTTATATATTTTTATGCCATACTCTCACATCTCGCCACTTGATTCGACTGTCAACGATGACAGCGATTTTCTATTTACGCTTACTTTAAGCGCTTTCAATCCGCTTTAATTGGCAATCATTTACGTTAATTATGGTTTACATTTTGTGATCAGAATCAGAAACAAACTAACATGGCTAACACTAAGTTAAGTTATGTAAATTGTTAGTTAGCCAATGCAATGCTCATGACCGCGCATATTGATTGACAATTATGGGTTAGCTAATTTGTGGGTGGGCAGCTGAAAGGTGAAGGTAGAATCAAGCAGGTGTAGACATTAAAAAGAAGCAGAAGTATTATTATCGATAGTGCCAGTTGTGTAATCAAGGCTGTCCAAGATCCGTTGAAGACTACGTGTTGTCATTGAGCATTGTTAAGAATTAATATTTTATTCTATTATAACCTTTCGTCTTTAGAAAATGTTTCCAGGGCATTGCAGACAGTATTAGCATATAATAATAGAAGAGTAATTATATATTTTACCATTTTTGAAAGTAGGAATTGTCATGATTCAGCTTGTGACGCAATTACTTTTAAAATAGATTTAATTCAGGAATAGATTGTTCAAGATATTGGCGTTAATTTCTTAGACAGAAAAGTGAATGTGTGGACACAGGTGCGTATGAGTGATATTGAGTAGTAAATTGCTAATGAGGGTCAACGGACATAATCACAATGCAATGTGTAAACTAGATCGACAGTTTTCTATATGAATCCAGCTTCATATTCAGTTATTCCCAGATAAAAACAAGTTAATCTGCACAATGTGGAATATTAAATTATGCAAAGAGCAAACATTCCATTTATATTTAATGCGCTTGCAAAATTTGTAATATAATTTAAAGTGCAGTCGAAAATTAATTATATTTAAACCATATATATTTATGCCAAGCTCAGTTAAGTCAATTAAATATTAACTCATGCTCATAACGCACTTCGAAATGTCTTAATTGTAAGCTCAATTTAGTTTGAGCTCAATTAAAATGGCTTGCAAAATATAATATTAAGTAATTTGCCATAGCTCTTATAAGTAATTTATGATTATGTCAAAAGTAGTTTTAATACATCCTATGCATTTAATTTAATTAGTTTGAAAATATTGTAAATAATGTTTTTCAATTCTTCAATAGTTTTGGTTTAAAACATTGCAACTATAAGTGAAGCAAATTTATTAAAATGATTGTTAGATGGCGTTAGATTTCTCATTAGCTGTTTGTATACTTTTGGGCTGACAAACTAATGGCTTTAACGAAATATACTTTTGAGCTGCAAAATGCGGCTTAAACTGAAACCAGTTATAAAATTTTGTTAGCGCTGCTAATATGTTTTGTGAGAATATAAGAGCTGGAGTTATAAGTAGAAAAATATGTTAAATTCTGAACAGTTTTTTTGAGCTGTGAGATTAAAATTTTGTTTGGACTTTAGTTAAAAGAAACATTTTTGCACTTTATAATGTGGCTTGAATAAGTTGTTTGTATTGATTATAAGGTTTCAATTGAATTAGAATAATGTCACTTAGTTTGTCAAAATTTTTTACTTAATCAAATAAAAATGCAAACTTTGTGTAGACAGACTTTGGGGCCAACTCAGTCACAAGGTCAAAGACAGTCTCGGGTCTCAGCCACTTCCGATGCAACTGCATTCAATCATCTGCTTAATGCCGTAAAAGCTCTCATCTTTCATTGCCACTTCCAGACTGTGTCGATAACAATCCCTGGCGACCACAAATTGACGGAAGCCTGCTCCAATTATCTCTCCTGCCGATTGGTAGCCAATGTGGTCACAAGTTGTTGTGGGCGTATGTGGCTCATGTAAAATAATCAGTTATAAACATAAACATTATGGAGTGAAGTCGCTTCCGTCGTGCAACAAATCTTGTTACTTCCGTCACTTTAATGTGTGAACTGCCAAAAGAAGCAACAACAAAACAAAACAAAAAGAAAAACAAACAACAAGAAAGCGATATATACATATGCATATTGATCACTTAATGGTCGCAACGTGAAGATACAACTTTGAGCAGACAAAAACGTTGAAGACGCCTCAAATGTGGCGCACAGACAAATTTATCATAGCCAGAAAATCGAAAAAAATCAGCGAAGCGTTTAAATGTGCGCCAAAAAAAAGAAGAAAAAAAAAATGAAACAATACAAAGAAGTAAAGCAAAATACGAAAAGAAGAAAAATACTTTAAACATTTTACGTGCACTCCATTAATTAGACAGCGCCTAGTCAGAGACTTAAGTTGGACATTTCTTGGTTAGACTAAGCACAGCTGCCCTGTGGCCGGGTTCTTTAACAGTTAAGGTCATCTGTTTACTTGGGTTGAGGTTTCCATTATGCACGTCTCACTCTAAGCTAGGAAATGCCGGAAGGAAGTTCCGCTGGCTGGCGAAAATCTTTAAATGCCCCAAACACACGCTACGTATACGTGTTGGCCGAAATACTCACGTTCAAATCAGCTCAATGTCTGCCCCGGTGACTGGCAAAAAACCGAGTAGGTAAAGCTACTCATTTACTCATTGCTCCAATAACCTTTTCTACATCCACATTTCAATGATGGCAAAATATCAGCAATATGTATTATATGTATGTATATGCAACTTTGTCGTAGTCGACTGGCAATCTTCTTCATCAATAAATGACAGTTACTAACGACTTTTTGTTTTTGCTTGCACTTGGTCAATTGAATCAACTTGTTGACATTCAAGTACGAATAACTTCGCAGCGATCGATCTCCCTCCTCCCCCTGTTCAACACTTGCTCTGCTTCGGTTTCGTTTTCGTTTGCTGTAGAACAACATTAAGATACATACATTCCGTAGATATGCATCGCCAGCTCGAGCCGCTAATACAATTTATAGATAATCAAATGCATGGCGCTACTGAAACTCGCCGAGACTTCTTACTGGATTACGGTGATGCGTCGCAATTGTCAGCTGCACAGTGGTTAGAACTTTATTTGAATTTAAGAAATTTTATGTGCAATAATTGCAGGCAAGCACTTCTAATATCAACTACATATAATTTATAAAACTTTTAATTAAATAAAAACAATATAATACAAGAAAAATATATACATATATTACATCATTTTAAATTTATAATTTAAATAAACTTTACAATTTTTTTAAATTACAAACTTAAAGACAAATCTAATAAGAAATTTTACAACTGAAAAATAAATTTTTTGTGAATTAAAATATCATAAAACATAAGTAAAGAAACTTGTTCAAGGGTAAAAAATATTATTTATTATACTTTGATTCCTGAAAATTCGATATTGGATAATAATCTTAGAATTTATTTAAAAAGAGTATCCAGTCGGGTCTTGGTAGCTTTAGTTAACATTCTGGTATACTTAAAGCTCTATGGTATATTTTGTCAATAGCGGTATATAGATATACCAAATGTACATTTCTGTTTATATCAGTATTTTTCGGTATTTTCATTTTGTATGTTATTATTGAAATCGGGAAGAGAGTATCACTCAGTCGAGCACAATCGTTAGCAGCTTACATTCTTTTCTTTTAAACTTCGATTGCAATTTTTGCTCGTCTTCAGAAAATACTAAATGATAATTTCAATTTACTTTTAATCAAACCTCTTCCATCGTAAAGCGAAATCACACCAATGTGCCATGTAAATGTCGCTGCCTGTCTGCGTAATTGAAAAATGTCATTAATAATTAACTAATGCTGGACAACAAGTAAAGCGAACAACTGGCTAACTGCCCAACCGACCAAGTGATCAACTGGGCAGACATAATTAGAGTTATAAGCGATTTGCATTTTGCTGCGCATAAATAAACATTTCAACAGAGGAGCAGTTGATGAAGGGGCTGCAAGATATCATGACTTTGGCATAATCATCTCAACGTAGTTGAGTAGTTATGCATGCTGCCTGTCAGCGTCAATTATATAACAAAGCTAACTGGATTATTTGGGGGTTAATTTGATGCATGGCGGCAAGTCATGGTGGTAGCAACATCAGCTCAGCTCAGCTGCCTGCAACAAATTGGCCCAAAAGGTGCGAGAATTCACTTCCATCGCTCTCTCTCTCTCTCTCGCTCGCTCGCTCGGTTGAAGCTGCAGCAAACAAACTGAAAATTTATAGCAGCTTCTCTTTGGAACTGGAAGCCATTAATTTGCATTTTATTACAGCGACCACATTTGCCACGGGTCATTTTCATGGCGCGTTACAAGCTCTTGTTAACAATGGTCAGTCAATTGGCCCGAACACTGAAGATGCGGCAGTGGCTAAGGCACTCAGCCATGTCCAACTAAGCGACAACAATGATGCCCACCCACACCACAAAGATACAGACACTCACTTTCCACTGCCACAACTCTCTACGCTACACTCCACTTGCAACATTCGCACCTTGAAGTCACCTTCGCCGCATGTTGCAAGCGACAATTTACCTCAAGCAAATGCTTATTGCCCATTGCCCACTGTCCATTGTCAAATTAGTTTGTGGTTTTGTGTAAATAAGCTCAAATTAGGTGACCAACCTGGCCCAGCTATGACAGCGTCTAAAAGTAAACCAAGTCAAAGTCGTCATCGTCGTCGTCATCATTGCCCACAAAAATAGAGCTGGCTTCAATTCGTGCTGCCTTGGCCGGGTTCAATCTTCATTTGACTCAAATTTGCGTCTTCACGGGGCGTTGGCACATCTTCAATTGCATTGTCAGAATCGAGCAGCGAATGGAGGACAGCGATGAGGGCGCGACTTGTTGATTTTAATGAGAAAACATTTCGGAAGTGATGCAATTATCAGATCAACTAAATAATGTGATTAATGTATAGTTTAAGAAATTTATATTTAACATTTTGTTTAACATTTGTATGATTTTTAATTGAGTATTTTTATCTCAATCATTTTCATTAATTTTTCTTATTTTTATTTTATAATTTTATTGAATAAATGTTATGGTAAATCATTTCCTTTTTTTCTTATTCTAATTTAAATTAAGCACATAAATATATATAATCATTTTGTCAACAATTTATTTAAATTATTTATTTGTAGCAAATCTAAAAATAAAAATCTTCTTTAAAACTATTTTTAGGAAACTCCGACAGCGCTTTTATTTGTTCTCATAAATTGATACATAGATTTTTCCATATTATTTTTTTTTTTTAATTTGTTAAAATTTGTTTCTAATAAATTAGTGAAAAATATAAGTTATTTCTTTACAAAATAGATTTAACAAATTTTATTTTGATTTTGCTTAAAATTATTTGTATAATAATAAGAGTTATTCCTTAATTATTTTTGTTTTTTATCAAAAGATTTTTATAATCAACATTTTCAAATAAAACTGTTTCGATTTTTTTACTACCAACTTTTCATTGTTATTCAAAATTTAAATAAACAGATTTATCAATTCATTTTTTCTGAATTTCTTAAAATTAGTTTTTATTTGTATTCCCATCAGCGGCTATCAAATATATTTCATATTTTAACGATCTACTTAATTTTATTTTAGAGCTCTTTCAAATTAATGTTTCGCATTATTTTTGGCAAAACATAATGGAAATTCCACTCCCACCTGCCACACGCTCCATCGTAAAGTCACAAAATTCAACTGCATGCCACATTTAACATAAAAAAATATATGAATATGTGAATTTCAAAATTTATTCTAGACATTAGCGTGTACGTCACATTTTATACAGATGCTTAGTTATGTTTATTGTACTTTAATAGTCAGCATGGAGGAAGAAACGAAGGGGCAAAAACATTTTGCTGCAAGGCACGCACAAGTTTAGCTTACCTACAAAAATTCTGTCAAGCTGCTGCTGCTGCATATGGAAAACCTTCGGAAAATGCCGACAATCGTTTTGCGGATTTTTCCCAACCAAAAAAGAGAGCAAGATAGAGAGAGAGACACGAGAATTGGACTTGAAGTTAGCATGTCTGCGTGGCCAAACGCTTTGGCGGCGAGCACAAACATGCAAATTGACTTAATCTAGTATTTAGTTGTACTTTTTTGTCTTTCGACTGCCGCCAAACCGCAAAAAACTAAAACCTTAGACGGAGGCAGAGACTGCGATGGGAGACAAATGTATGCAAGTGCTGAAGGTTGTTTGCCAAAAGAAAATTAACGAAATATTATTTCGTTGGCTATTCGCGCACTTCTCCGCATATGAAACTCACTCTAATTAGAGTCTTTAGTACGCCCCTCGCTTTTTTAATTATGTGAAAATGGGCAGCTGGCTCGAATGTTGACCTGGGCATAAACTAGCGCATATTATTAACTTGAGCGCAAATTGTTTTTGTTGTTGTGGGTTTTGCTGTGACTCTTGCGGTTTGTCAATATTTCTAATAAGTTTGTTAGCTGCCAACCTCAATTGGCACGTTCTCGTCGTGGTTCAAGGATGAGCAAAACTTTAGACTCCAACTGAAATTGTCTCAGCGATCTTATTACTCTTTGGATAGCTTTTTTCCACTGTGTTTTTTTTTTTGTTGATCTGTGAAACCATAAATCACTCGCTAAATAGCATATATATTCTTGATCGGTTTCTTTGATTTAAATAACGTTGCTCTTTCTTTCTCACTCGATTGTACTTCATAACGACAAATTACTCATGAGTAGTTCAACAATTTGTGCTAAATTCACATGCATATCATTTGTTTCATACCACAAACAGCTGCTAACTTTGTACCTAGTCCAATTAACCACTTAGTTAATAGCAAATTAGAAGAGAGATACTCTAACTTAGAGTTCTCTAGCTTTGGTTATATTATGATTAATAAAAGTGAATAAACATTTAGATACTACAATTTTTAAAAACTGACAAACATTTCTAATGCAAAATTTTGATATTGCAAATTTTGAGTTAAATTAATTTACAAGCTAGTTAAATCAAAAGTGAGTCAAAGGTGCTCTTTGAATAATTATTTTGCAGATGTTTATCTTTTCAACAAGAGTATAAAATGTTCTTTGGGAGTTAACTAACATTCACCTTTGGCTTAATTAGTTCAATATATTTAGCGTACAATATGCGTGGGAATACAGCCGTTTAACAGCCAGAGATGACAATGAAAAATGCAGCATGAAATGTTAGTAATTATAATAAATACCTCAACAAAATACAGACGACACAACTTTTATGATAAGCCTTTCTATTACAAAGTCCTTTTCTGTGGTAATAATCATTTTTTTTTAAGTCTTCAACTCTGGTCAATTGAGTCTTATTAAAAAGTGACGCGGTGCTAATTCATTATTGATTATTGAGCAACTAAAAAACTTGACCATAACAAGTTATAGTTATAGTTATAAGAAAAATATAAATTAGTTTAAATTGCTGGTGTCATATTCTTTTTTTTTGCGCCGCTTTTGCTTTTATTCGCTGCCTAGAATGGAACTGCGTTTGAACTTTGCTGCCGCGCTTGACCTTCAGAGCACGACAAGAATAAACTAGCAAGAAAGGGGGAGGTTGCGGGGTTAAATACGAACTTCAAGAAGTCTGTTTCGGTTTTGTTGTTGGTTTTCATTCAGATCAGATCACTGAGAATTTCGCATGTGCCAAATAACTAGGGCTTTTTGTTAAGGCTACAACAATTGCGGCAATTGTTTTTGTTGTTGTTGGTGTCTTTTTTGTTGGTTACAACTTGACCCGATTTTCGTTTAAGGTATAAGAGATACTATATTTTATTGTCAGCGATTTGCGTTAGAATTAAGTTGTTAAAATAAATTGCATTTTATTGCATACTATTTGTTATAGTCCAGGGCAAAAATAATTATTACGCTGCAGTTCGTTGCCTAAGTCTTTCGTTATGAAAAGGAAATTAATGATTAAGCTATGATTAATACCAGCCACAATTCTAACAAAAACAAAAGTGATTGCCATCGTGTTGGATGACTTCATTATGTGGGGATCGAAAACACAATGCATAGACAGCTCTGGAAATCTGTCGCCAATTTGCTGCACTGCTTCCATGCCCAGACCCCATTCAACGGGGTTAGTGTAGCAACATCCCAATCCAATCCATGCTGCAACTTCATTCACATGGCCTCCCCCCTCATTTCGCGCCGCACAACAAAAGCGTCGTCTCTCTCTCTCTCTCGCTGTGCTCACCACGACGTCAACGGCGACGTCGTCATCGTCGGCATCGACTCAGTTGAGTGACTGTGTCTTGCTGCCGCTGCCACTGCCGCTGCTTCGGCTGTTTTCGCACATTTCGCGCTTATTTAAATGGAAACTCGAAACTAGAATAGCCACAGTATTCCGGTGAACTTGGCGTTGTTTGTATCTCTTGCCGTTGCAGTACTAAAAGTAAATACAATTCAAAAACTGTGTCTTCATAAAAGTGCTCTAATTGAATTTTGAATTTTTGTGTGTTTTGTTTTTCAATTCTAGCGAATTACCAAATTCCATACAAAAATATATATATCGTAACGAGTATAAAAATCTTAAACGAAATGGCAAATTTCATGTGCTTTGTTATCCTTTCGATGGCTCTGTTCGCCAGTGTTACTGTGGCGCGGCCAGGATACGCTGTGGATTACTATGTGAGTGGCTGTTACAATTTTGAGTGTGCCAACGAACACTAAACAAAAAGTGAATTCAAAGAAAACTGAAAGTGAAACTTGTGTGTTTATTATTTTTAATAATTTTTACGCTCTCGTTTTTGGTTTTGTCAAAAAAGGATCATCCCAAATATGCCTTCAACTATGGTGTGGCAGATCATACGACTGGCGATGTGAAATCCCAGCATGAAACTCGCGATGGTGATGTTGTCAAGGGTAAATACAAACTAAAAAACTTTTATATATTTCTTACTTACAATTTTTCCCCCAACAATTTACTTTCTTCACTCTTTCTTCGCAGGTCAATATTCGCTGGTCGAACCCGATGGCTCCATTCGCACTGTGGACTACACGGCTGATCCCATTCACGGCTTCAATGCGGTTGTCACCAAGTCTGGCCCCACTGTGCACGCTCAATCGCTGGTCACTAAACCAATTGTGGCCCACAAGCCCATTCTGACCCACTATGAACCGCATGTGGCTCCTGTGGCTGCTCCTGTGGTGGTCGCTTCCCCAGCGCCTTATGGTGAGTGAGAAGTTCAAGTATCTTACTGTGATTTAGATGAAATGGATCCGCACTCCCTGATTTACTATTTAGCAGCCCTCATGCACCTCCAGCTAGTTTGTGGTTGTTTGTTGTTGGTAACAGTTAGTTAATTGTAGACACTTTGTCTGACATATTTGGTGCATTTGCCGTTGTTGTTATTATTGAATTTTTCTAGGCATGAACACGTATCGCATGCTCAAGCTGTTCAGGCGTCATGCCAACTATTTTAACAATCAATATCGCAAATTGCGGCCAGACGACGAATACGATGACATCTTTGTGCTGGCTACTGTGCAGCAGCAACAGCAGACAACAATTGCAGCGGAGGCAGATGATTATTATGCAGCCTACTGAATCAGCATTGAATTCTCTGCCGTCTAGTTATGCACATGTTTACCATATTTCTATTATAATACATAATTATCATTTAGCTATTTGCCCTGCCCTGCTCTGAGTGTTGTGTAATTCCTTTCCTTCCCCGCTTTGCATGGCAATTAGCTGTGAGTGTGTGTGCAGTGAGCGCAGTGAGGCGACTAAACTGAATCATCGCATCGTGAAATGTGTAACATTTCTTAAGACTGCATTTTGTTGACTAATCGCAATGCACCACACGCCCACGCAACTGTTAATTATGTCATGAGTTCGTTGATGCAGTCGAGATTAGTTCAAGTTTTTTGTTTAACACTTCTTTTTTTTGTTTTTGTTGTGCATTTGCCTCTCACTCATATAACATCATTTTCCAAACCTTTTTTCCCACACTAATTATGCCATATTGCAGCAGCAGTAGCAGCAGCGCATTGAGTTGGCGCTTTTCCAGCAACAAAACGCAAAAAAAATGCTGTGCGGAAAATTGTGTTGCCCATTTTCAGTTTTTAACCTCAAGCCAACATCTTTTCTCAATGTCGCAACTGTTGCTGGGAATTGTTGTTGTGATTGTTGTTGTGACTGCATGTGAAAATCATTTTAATCGTTGTCTACCATTTTCATAATTAAGAATCGCACAGCAAACGCACCCACACAAAACTTTTGCCGAATGCCCAAAACAAAAGACTTAGGCAACAAACTTCGGCTTGCTTAAATTTGCATGCACAAAAGCATTGAGATGAAAAGGAAGTTCCACAACAAACTAGCGCAAAAACAACAACACCTGTGACCAATTGACTTTGCTCGTTACAAATTCGTGACAATCCGAAAAAGAAAAATCTCTTGAGCCAATTTACAAAACAAACCGTTACCAGCTGCTGAATCATTTCATTTACAACAATTGAAAACAAATCTCTGATAATATTTACTGGTCATTTTGTACTTTAAGTCAACAAGCATTATGCCCCCGCTGCCGCGCCCATTCACTACGATTACGATGATGGCTACTACAACCAGGCTCAGTACGAATATGTGCCACAATACGATGCCGGACACTATGGTCACTATGCGAGTCCCTATGCGACATCTCACTATTAAGCATCTCGGCTAAGCTAAGCGCAATTTAGTTTGTATAGAAGAAATGACAAAAACAAAATACAACTCTAGCTTGGAGTATTTAAGTCGACCCTTAAAGCAGTTGTGTCGTTGCTAAACATTTTTGTTTTGAGATCCACACATACTGTCAACATGCTGACCCACACACACACACACAAACACACAAACACATATGACAATTGACACACTGAAGCTGAGTAAGATAATAATGATATGGATGCTAATTTAAGTTGTGAATTTTTCTGTAAAATAAAGTTTCAACAACATTTTATAAGTGACAAAAATATAATGATGTTTTTCTTTGGTATTTATGTGAATAGAAAAGAATATAGAAAAAGTAACAAAAATTACTTTTATAAGTGACAAAAATATAATGATGTTTTTTTGGTACAATTTTCGTATTTATGAAAATGAATGTGGAATAGAAATCTGATGAAAGATGATTTTTATAAGTAATGATGATTTTCTAAGAAAATTTTGGGACTTATGGAAATGAAAATGGTATGGGAAACAGATGAAAGAAAACCTTTATTTATGACAATAAAATAATAATGTTTTTGTCATAAACTTTTGGTAATTTTAGAAAAGAAAATGGAATAGAAATCAGATGGAAAATGTCTTTTATAAGTGTCAACAAATAATGATGTTTTTCTAATAAAATTTTCATCATTATGGAAATAAAAATGGCATAGGAATCAAATGGAAGATGTCTTGCATAAGCTTAACCTTTCGCTTTTTATCAACCCCATAAAGATATACTCTTTATAAACTAGTTTATACTTTTATTTGCTGCAGTCTGGGAACTAATTTTTAACGCAGTTTTTAATGATCTTGCCGACAAAAAGTATTTACGAGCGATACGTAATTATGCATAAAACCGTTCCATAATTTTACAAAGTGATGTGGGCTCTTCGCTCAACTGGCAGCAGATGCAACAGTTCCCACCTAACAGACTTGGCTTTCAACGTTGGCGGCGTAATTTGCACTTGATCAAATATATTGCTATTATTTCAACGATTGAAATGTAATTTATTTGAATATTTCTTAAGCATATTTTATTTCGTTATTGCTGCAATAATTCATGGCCAATTGAGCGCGGTTACATTTAAGCCGAACATTGAATTTGTGTATTGAAATAAATGACAATAGTTAAAAAGTTAGCGTGGTTGTAGATTTCCGCTCTTCTCGGGTTACTCGCTCTGTGCTGCAGCCAGCAACAACTTTTTTACGGTCAGCAAATTTGCAACTGTTTTCTTATATAAGTGAGTCTCGTTTTTTTTTTGTTGCTGATGAACTGTTTGACTGGCCCATTTGTGTATCTTAATTGGCCATTGAAAGCTTTCTTCCGGCTGTTTCCGCTGACCAATTGAACCAAGATCATAAAGCTTTAAGATCAAGATCGAAAGTGTTAAGCTTTTCGAATAAGCTTTAATATGTGCACAGCTTATTAAGGCTTACTCAAAAGCTTTTTAGGGGATTGTAAACAAACTAAAGTTTAAAGTTTTGTTTGAATAAAAAATATATTAACATACCTTGAGGCTGTTTATTTTATGAAAATCTTAAAGTCGACTTCTTGGCCGATAACTGTATAAACAGTTTCTTGAACTTGTTTTACTTTCAGTACTTTCAGAGTAAAGAATGTCATTAATGTCGCACACCCCCATTTTATGATCGCGTTTGGTTTTTATCACGTATACGACTCATTATACACATGTTTGGCTTGATTAACGCCAGCTTAATGTAGTAATAGATCCATTGTGGCGCAACTGGATACAGCATAAATCGAGCAAATCGTTTCATTTAACACTTGACTAATTAGTAAATGAATTCGATTTGAATTCGACGTTAATAACTTTAGTAACAGTTGTGCATAAATGCAACCGGTCCGGATTGTGATTCAACAGCGAATTCCAGTTGCGGGCATTCAGCTAATCCATTCAAAATCATTGCTCAATGCAATAGATTAGCTGGTTTACTTAGCCAGCCCCGACGTCATCTTCTTAGTGCCGGATTAAACTGGCTCAAGGCTAAGCTGTAACTGGTCCCAGTGATTCCTAATTGAGACTCGGATTCTAAGACGTCTCTTAGGTTTTGCATAAAACTTACATTAAATCGCATGATAAGTGGATGCACTTTGTCAATTGAATTACGAACTGCATTTGCAATGCCAAACGCCAACATCAACACCTATAAATAAAAATACGAGTCGCTTGCACAATGCTCATTTATTTTTCGAGCGCATTAATTTTGTATTAACATTTTTGAAATTTCGCCTGGTGACTGAAAAAAGCCAACGAAAGTGACAATTAAAATCTTTTAAATCTTGACTAGCCGTCTGTGGCAGCATTTCCTTAAGAGAGCGCTCGCCCAGATGCTTAAAGCCTCCGGCTATGCCGGGCCAAGACGGTCCAAGCTGGGGACGGGGCTGTGTCAGCGCCGCCAAACCTCAATTATAGCAACGCCGGCAGCCAACTTGCTTACACCTATTTCTTTATAAACCAATGTGTGTTTGTGCGCACAGAAACACAGATACATTCGTATATGGAGCCGGCACAGGTTGCCAAAGTGGACAATTTAATGTGGCTGTCATGTTAAATGCCAGGCCAATAATTTAAGCCTCATTTTTCTTGGCTGAGAAATGTTTGATGGGTGGTATGTGAACTATTGGGCTCACATCTGTGTCTCACGAAACTACCAAAAAAAAAAAAAAAAAACAAAAAAAAAAACATATTCACGGATTAATAAGTAGAGCATAATCAAAGTTATGTTTGCCATTGGCTATGAGAAATTGAGAAGGGCCATGAACAGGTTATGTAAAGGAAAAATCGAGAGTGAAGCGAAATTATGAAGAAAAGTATAAAAGAAAAAAGGTAGAAAGCCTTAAAAGCTGTGAAAGTAGTATTAAAATATATGAAATGAATATACTAAAAATACTTATAAGGATGAAAGCGGCGTATAAATAAATCCAATTAATCTACAAACAAATATTAAAGCAGTAATATATGAAATTAGTATATCAAAATTACTTATAAGTTTCAAAGCATTATTAAAATTTATTAAATTAATATAGCAAAAATACTAATACATTTAAAATATACCACAGAGTACAATATATACAAAATGTCATCCAAGCATATTAATATCAGACAGCTGCAGCAGTTTCTTGTCATATAAAATTATTATTTGATTTTTTTTATCTATTTTTAGAGTTTTAATTGTTTCAAACAGGTTAATTGCTTGTGCTTAGAAGTGCTGAGCCAGATGAACTTTTAATTACCGATTATCTGGTGGTTTATGAAGTCATCGATATGACAATAAAATAAACATATTATTTTAGTATTACTTTAATTACTTTTGCTGTACCATTTTTACAATAAATTTAGTAACAGTTCAATTTACCAACAATTTTATGAAGCTATAACTAAATTTATTATGAGCAGCGAAATAAAATTGAAATTACACTAAACACTCAAAGGTCTTCTGTAATGACTAGCACTTAATATTAATACAAATGTATCTACAATTACAACAAATAGTTTGGACAATAGCTATTATTATCATTGTATTATTAGCAATTTGAAAAGCAACAATAAACTTGCATAAACCATCTGAATCTTAGCTAAAGTCATTATACATTGATTTCATAGCATCGTGCGATTAAAACAAGTTCTTTGGAATTATAGTTCCGCTAATAGTTTGCATAGTTCCATCACTTTAATACTAATTAACAAATATTTTAGCTGGAATATCGTATAGCTAATTGCATTTCATTATGGGCCATTTAAAGTAATTTGTTAACAATTACGGCTAGCATTTCCGTTTGCCAGAAAATGAATTAGCCACGTGCTGATCCCGAAATGAAACGCTAATCGAGGCAGAGCTCTGGCTCTCGACTTTTGTGTGAAATCGGAAAACAAAAAACTCAAAAATGTGAGAAATAAACCACAAATAAATCGCGTTTTATACTTAACGCAAACTCTCTTGAACTCCATTTGCGGTTTTTGTTTTTTTGTAACAACAAATATGAAAATGTAAACAAAATGAATCCACAAAAAAACAGATTTCGTTTAATGAAACTTTGTCGAGCAGAGAGCCAAGCGCCTAAATGATGGCAAAAAGCGGTTAAAGCGCCTTTGAAATCCATTTGCTTGATGGCTCTATTTGTATTATTGTTGTTTATTTATTTGATTATTCGTAGCTGCTGCCGCTGTTGTTGTTGCTGTTGTTGTTCGTGTTGTATTATGCAAACATCTTTGGCGATTCTTAAGATACACGTATCCATTAGATACATCGCAGCACACACGATCAAGACCCTTTTAAAGAGATTGTCTCGGCACGTTTTCAATATTGCAAAATCACTTGTAGATACTATGAGATTGTGTGTGTGTTATTGACTCATGAGCATTAAGAACAACAACAATGAGCTTCCCATATGATGATGATGATGATGCGTCACTTTTGCTATCAACATTGAAAAAATCAACAAGTAAAACTGATTTTCCAGCCGACGCGTCGTTAGACGGGTTTTACTGATTATTGCCATGGATTTTCATTTTCATTTTCCTTTTTTTTTTGTTTTTTGCGAAATTTTGCAAGGCTTTAATGTTGCTGCTGGTTTTTGTTTTTTTTTCGTATTCATACCCGCTAACCATAGGGTAGAAGGGTATTATAATTTTGTATGTAACAGACAGAGGGAGGCATCTATGATCCTATAAAGTATAAAATTTCTTGATCAGTGTCAACAGCCGAGTTGATATAGCCATGTGCATCTTTCTTTCTGTCTGACCGTATGAAACATTGGATCTCACAGACTATGATAGATAAAGGTATAATTCTTTTTCAGCAGCATTTGTTGTGTTTGAACGCAGGTCAATAACAAGAGTAACATAATTTTAAATTTAGAGCCAAATTTTTGTACATGTATTTATAATTCCTGAAAATTTGGTTACGATCAGATAAAAATTGTAGAAGTTATTTAAGAAACACTTTTGTATCTTATGGTATGTTTAACATGTAGTACTATATCAATATACCAAATATAGTATTTGATATATTCTTGAAATTTTGTGGTATATTAATTCGGCATATTTCAAGAATAATATCTCATTGTTTTGCTCCTATTAAAAATGGGTAGCGGGTATCTTACAGTCGAGCACACTCGACCTTAGCTTTCTTACTTGTTTTATGTGTTGTTGGTGTTGCTGCATTGTTGCAGTTTTGTTGCCAGCTTTTTATGGTGTTCAAACTAATTTGTGGTTACAAGCTACTGCCGGCCTGTATTTTTTGTTTTTTTTTTATTTCGTGGCTCAAAACACAAACTGCGGCATCATGCCCTTTTGTTGTTAACTAACTGTGTGAGGTGGTGGCTTATTGAATGGGGAGCATAGGAGCTTAGTAGGAGAGCACGAACATGCGCAAGGAGGGGCGGCGGGGTGCTCATAAGAGTGCGGCACAATTTGCAATTATTGTTGAACAAAAGCGCCAAAAGTCGACCAACAACAAAAGCAGCAACAACAACAAAGTCTGGCTTGGAGGAGGCGTACAAAGAAGGAGTTTGATGTTGGAGTTGGCAGGATTGCTTCATCGCATTACAGCTGAACTAATTTGCTAAATTTAGTAACAAATTATACATACTATGCATATGTTATACACACACACACAATTAAGGTCGCTTTTTGGTTTGCGCTGTCAACTAAATCTCAGAATCTCTGCAGCACAAAACTGACAGGCAACTTTCGAAACATCTCTGTGGAAGTGCACTTCAAACACTACACAGAGCAGAGCGTGGCAGTTGCAAAGTGTTTGCCATTGATACAGGCAGAGGCAAAGGCAAAGACAAAAAGGCAAAAGGCACAACAAGTACTAACATCAAACAAGCCACAAAGTGAGTGTAAAGGAAGCAACACAAATCGCTTGAGTTGCCTTTCCTTTTTTTAATTTTTGTATGCAGCTTAGATATGTATTAAAAAATTTGCAGCAATTACTTACCAACAAAAAAATATCAACTGAACTGCAACTGCAAACAACTGTAAATTTCAATTTGCATGAAGCAAAGTTCAATAGCATAAATAGCATTCGGACATAACACAACGATCTACTATAGTTCCCCTTCATTTGGTCCGGGGCAACAACTTTCATGCAATTGATTTTCCATGAACTTCAATTTCGGTTTTGCATGTTTGGGCTGCCAACTAAAGGAGTGCAAACTGAATGGGGAACTGTGGCTAGTTTTGAGCCTTTTTCCGCAAGTTTCGCATACAATTGTCATTGTCATTGCTTTTGGCTTTTATTGTTGTTGTTTATGCTGTTGACCTGTCGGGAGATTTATATTTACCTGCTGCCCATTTGAAGCACATTATGTAAATTTCGCATTGGAAACTGGTTCGTGTTTGGTTTTTTTTTTGTTTGTTTTCATTGCATAGCCGAATCGAAGCGATTTCTTTTGCAGCGTGTGTCTGTGTTTGTTTTGTTGATTCGCATATCACATTAAGCGCTTTTCCACTTCAGCTTTTATCCCAGGCGCTTTTTAATTGCCAACTACAGTTTACACACTCGGTGCATTTTCTTTTATGCCAGGAAGACAATTAAAAGCAAGCAGAACTTGTAAACGAGTTGCTTTAAAACTTTGAAATTAAAATCAAAGTAAATGTATTTGTTATTGTTTTATAGGACACTTCACGACTCGAATAACTTCCGACTTATTTGGATTATAAAAAGCCAGTTATGCTATAAATACAAAAAGCTAAAAATAGACGACTTGTGTGAATACTAAAATTTAAGTAATAGCCAAAATAAAAATAAATTTGTAAAAACAGCCGAAAAAAAATTTCTGAACATAAAGAATAAATAAGTCGAAAGTGAGTCATTCACAAATTATTAGCTTACCAAACGAAATATATAAAGCAAGTTAGAAATTATTAATTTAATAATAATTAAAATTATGGAAATCATGAATTCTTAACACTAAATATGTTATAACGTATGTTACTATATGAAACAGTGTGAACTGAAAAAAAATGTTCTTAAGAAATACACAAATTATAATAAATACATTATTTTCAGAAATTATTAATTTGTATAAGAAATAAATAAAACGAATGTTTAAAATCAGTCAGAAATTATTGTCCCAGAATAAAGAAAATACATATATGAAAAACATTTTTAGTCAGTGTTTTTGTGTTATCAGTCAGAAATTATGAATTTATCACTAATAAAAACTAAGACAATAGTGAACTTTTGTCAATAAATATATTCAAATAAATAGTATGAACGTAGTATGAAATGAAAATATACTGTGAATAAACTCACAAATTATAATCTCCATATATAAATTATATTTGTTAAACTTACTTAATATTCAAACCCTTTCGAAGTTTTTGAAAATATTTTTTGCCTCTATAAATTTATGTTTCTTACATTGTTTTTTTTTA
The DNA here is from genome assembly GCF_009650485.2 of Drosophila albomicans. Lineage (NCBI taxonomy): Eukaryota > Metazoa > Arthropoda > Insecta > Diptera > Drosophilidae > Drosophila > Drosophila albomicans. Next base: position 41,254,982 of record NC_047629.2, on the reverse strand, counting down.
TTAGGTTTTGTATTGCAATTTATTTGTGTAACTTGAAAAGACTAAGTTGAATGTTTTCTTCTTATTTTTAAACATCCTTTTGTCATATTTAAATAAAATGACAATACTTAACGCGTTTTAAGGTATTACTCTTTTGTTTTAAGCTTATAAATGTGAAGACAGAGCTTACAAAATTAATTTACCAATAACAATATTCGAAATATGAACAGTTAATACTTAATGAATGATTGCCTAAGCAAACTTTACTTTCATCTGATAATCCGTTGTGTGTCATTAATTTCAGTTGAGTTTCCGTTCTTACCCGTAACTCGCTGATATGTTGCGTTTTTTGCAATGTTGGTTAATCCGTCGTTAACTTTAATTTTGCACAGTGGAGTTAACAGCACTCGTAACTTGCGCATTTACAACTTAACGGTAGCGCCACGACATTGCGAGGCCTTTGCCACAACAGCAACAACAACAACAGCAACAACTGCAATAACCTTAGCAACAACAGCGGCAAGATAACAACTCTAAGCATTGAATAAGGTTAGCATCTCATGACACGATTGCAACTACTCTGTCTTCAGCTCTCTCTCTCTCTCTCTCTCTCTCTCTCTCTTTCATTGTGTTGTTGTCTCGCTCTGAGATGCATACGTGGTTACGAGCATTGCATGTGAGATAAGCACCCGCATAGCTGTGGCAAGCAGCAACTAGGCAACTGGACAGTTGGACAACGACAGCGAGGCCATTTCATTATGTAAACGCAGCAAGGAAAACGAGAAATCTGGCAACAAATCAATAGCTAACAAAAAAGTGTTTTTATTTCGTATTGATGGGGCGTCGGGATGTGGACTAACTGGCTAACTGCCTGACTGCCTAACTGCCTAACTGACTGACTGACTGACTGACTTAGGCGATATGAGCACGTCTATGGGGAATCTGTAACTGTTGCAGACTGTCTGTGGACCGGCTTCAGTTGCGTGTGCTGCAGCAGCAGCAGCTATTATGAATAAACATGTGGCACATGTAAGCTGTGTCGCCCGCCTCTTTGGCAGCGCTCCTAAGTAATGTATTTAATATTAGCCAGCTTTGGTAAGTGCAATTGGAAATGGCACAACAAAAAAAGAGAGCAAAGTGATTTTCGGGTTTTGCAATTAGCCATAACACAAGCCACAAAGGAAACACGCTCTGTCTCTCCACGCGGACCAAACTCGTATTTCCTGGCCTAGTGTCTGCCAGTTGTCTGGCAGGCTCCTTGTCTCCCTGTCTGTCTGTCAGGCAGCCTGTCAGCCTGTCTGTTTACCGCAACGCGTTTTGCGCCTTCTGGCCAACAACTGCCATTTAAGACTGCAGCAAGAGAGTCAGGAGATGCGCTGTGATTACAGTCAATCGTCCCATCGCGGATCGCTGAATTATGACAATAATTTTATGTTAATAACTCAAGCCTGAACTTTATGCCGCCAATTTTGGACTCTAAAACTCTTGACTATTGCCTGTTTGGGACGACTGCTGGCGGCTTTTTCTCTGTTTTTGGTGAATTGTGTAATGTCTAGATTCGTTGGTTAGTTAGTACGGCTGGCGGGGCGTATGCGTAATAATGCCCATGGCCAATTGAAAGGCGCAACCAAAAAGTGCAGGCTTAATTAGACAATTTCTCTATTATGGCGTATCCAATGCCTTTCACAAACAACACAAATCGCCACTCAACGCCACTCAATTACAGCTGTGGCTAATCAAAAGGGCATTGATTTTTATGAACTGCGAACTGTACAACTAACATTGTGGATGGGAATCAAACGACTTCGGCTACGGCGACGGCGACGACGACGATTCCCAATCGCAATGGGCCTGGCTAAGATGGTGGCAGCTGATGTTAAGGCCTGGCCGGTGAATTGTTTGCTATATTGATGACGCTGGCGTTGTACAAATCTTTGTATTTTAAACGAAACGTGCTCTGGCAAAAACTAAAAACTAAAAAATGAAAACTTAACTTAACTTAAGCATCAGCATGATGCAAGAGAGAAAGAAAGTTGCTTGATCTGTGGACGGGCTCATAAACGGAGCAATCGCTGCACATAACAACCAGGCAAATAAGCTCACTTAAGGTTGGAATGCTCGACTAAGCGATACCTATTTTTACCTATTCTTAGTTTTAACTATTTAATAGGTTTGTAATTAAATAAACACTACAGCAATTAACACTACTGCAGTAGCCAGCGACTTTTAAGTTAACATAAATATAATATATGCTCAACAACAGCTCTGTTAAACTTAACATTATGTTATGTGTGCTCTTAACTTATAAATGAAATTATTCAAAGAAACAGCTTAACTCTTATTCCTTGCCTGTTTAAGTAAATTTTGCAGCTTGGTTTCAATATTTTTTTTATTGAGAATTTAATATGCAGTTCTGCGATTCCACAGTTTTAATTAATGACATTTCTCTTCTCGAGAAAAAGCTACACACTCTTTATTTTCATTGTTTTTAAATTTATCATATTTTTGAACGTGATCTCTTTGCCGACATCAGTGCCAACAAATATGTTGTCTAAGTTAACATTGCACTCAACTGCAGCTGACTTAAGCTATATTGAATTGTTTCTTCAATAACTTATAAGTTTATTAGGCGATCGTAAAACAAATTTTATAGATTCAGATAGTAGTTATTTATTGTTAGCGATTAATAAAAGTTACTATGAATCTACAAATTTAGCTTTCAAATTACTATTTTTATCTATTTAGGAGGGTTTAAGTTGTAAACTTTTACATACAATAAGAAAATGCTTGCAAAAATAATACAATAAAATAGAAATCGACTTTATTCCGATTGTGTTTTGCACAATTATTGACACTTACCAAAAACAACTGCGTACACAATGTCATAAGTAAGCTCAGTATAATAACTGAGATATTTTCTCATTATTGACAATTTTTGTTTAAATCTATGAAAAACCGTTTTTCTTTAAATTTTGAGTATTCAGCCTTTAGTTTCTTAGCATTAAAACCCAAATTCTCTAGTATTTTTATTCTTAGTTCATATATTGTATTTAATTATTGTATATAAAAAAGCAAGCTTGAGGAGAACTTACAAAATTTCATGTTCTTACGTTGGCTTTTTATTTTACAATTACGCTTAATACTCAATTGATATTTCGATATAGCTTTTCATAGTGTGGGTTAACATAAAATAAAGAATTAATTCTGTGACATTACAGACGCTAGCGATGTTATTCTACATTAAACGTTTGAAAAGTTGATTAAGTATTTTTTAAATTATAAAATAATTTTGGCGGTAACAATAATAGCTTATATTCTCTATTAAGTAGTTATAATACCCATCTGCCTAAGCGCTAGCGGGTATTATTGTAATAAAAAAGGGTCCGGTCTGGGTCCGGCACAGGTCCGGGTGCATGGGTGCGGGTCTCGTTGATGATGACGGGTCAGCACATAATCAAAGGCAGCAATGTGGAGTGGCCCGTCACGTTAGGGCCACATTCACGGCGACTAACTGCAGTGGCAGCAGCAGCAGAAGCGGCCTCGAGTCTTGGCCATAATGTGCATATTGCAGTTTTTTCTTGTCTCTCTGATTTTGTTTTTGTTATTGTTGTTGTTGTTTCTTTATCGCTTCTCGCTTTTGACAATAAATTGCCTTGGCGGTGGCTTTGCCCGCGTTACCTTTAACGAAGTGTGAAAGATGTCGGCTCTGATTCGATTCGATTGCGCCACAGTGGCATGCACCGTCGCTGCACCAGCAAACGTAAAGTAGCAAAAGCAGCCAGCACACGCTGCAAGGTTTCTTTTTTTTTTACTGTATTTCTTGGTCGCCGTGCACCGTGAAGATGTAGTTAACAACGTGACTATGTAATCAGCATCAGTGGCAAATGCCTAGGAAGTCGCCCAGCTTAACGCTGCTTTTGCTTTATTGGCCCGCTGCAGCGTCAGCTTCAACTTGAGTGCCCCCAAAGTAGCCGCTGTCCACCGAAACTTCAAATGATTTTTTAAGCATTTTTAACAGTCGACTCGTTTTGTCTCGTTTCTAATCAAATTAATTTCGCCAGCTGCACACAACACATTGCAATTGCAACTGGGACTTGGCAACTCTTTTGCTGCTGCTGCACATTGCGCATACGCAGCGTATTACACTCGTATATTGAATGCACATACGAAACTTGTGTGAGCCCCAAAGGTGAAGGGTGATCCAGACATATGGCATGCCGCATTCAATTAACTAAAGCTTTTAATATGTCTGCAATAATATTTCACATTAATAATGCCAACGATCTATAACTCGAAGCAAATCCAGTTGCAGTTGCGAAAATTCTTTACAATTCACACTTCCATAAATCGGTTAAGACCATAAACGTTAGATGTTCAATTTATCGTTTAAATCACAGATTTCAACAACGTTTTTTCGTGTTTGTTGCCGCCAAGTGCTGAGAACTAAAAGAAAAATTGACTTTATTTTGTTAGATAATATTTGAACTCCCTTTTACTGTCATCATAATTTTTGTATTTCATTCCAATCTTAGTCATTTCACAATTCGAAGCAAGCTACACCCACAATTTTCGGATTTCCGCAGTCGAGAGCAAATACAAACGTCAGTGGGAATCTTGTTTATGGCAACCACAATCACCTGGAGCCAAATGCTGGTGAATGCCAGGTGAGAGGTGGCCAAGTCAGGCGTCGTGTCGCTTCGTCGCTGTCATTGCCCAATGTGAAGCCCAACCACAACCACAGTCAGACAGTGGAATTTCAAAACGGAAGCAGCGGAATCCTTAAGAGATGCTTGAACGTCTGTTTCTCACACTTTCAGTGCAATCGAGTTATTCAAAATATTCAAATCTGTCTTCATTGCTACGGTCGTAAATTAACAATATTTAATTGATTCGGATTGTATACAAGCAAGACAACATTTAAAACATTTGTAAAAGTACAAACAAATCGAAATAAGTTAATTGATTTCAAAAATTGAATTATGTCTTTGAAATGTTTTCTTTTGCCCTGTTTTCATTTAGAATTGCAAATTATGTGTATCAAATTTTGTGTATCTCAAAAGTGAATAATTGAAATGCAAATATTTCAGATATATCAGCTATATAAGTGAATAAACTTTTGTATGACAGCGATTAAAGCTTATCTAATATATGCGTAAAAATTGTCACTTAAAGAACAATTCGAATTATTTATTTGCCATAAATTCATTGCATTTTTATTGTAGTAACTAATTGTCACAGCATTATCATCATATATTTAATTTATAAATAAAATACAATAAGAAAAACACAAAACAAAACCCACACACACTTCAAGGCAATAATTAACTCCAAAACGGTCAAACAAGCAAATTGGTGTCAATTTGTAACTAATTGGAATTAATTAAAGAGTTTTGTGTAATGCAGAGAAAAGTGGCTTTGAATTCGTATCTTTAATTATTATTAATGGTCGCCGAACTCCTCTTTGTGATTAATTTAAAAAACTAACTAAATAAAACAAAACACACACACAATGCAAAACTCGTTGACAAAGCAGACGAAAATTAGCGCTGGTTAATGACTCCAGCAATTTGCAAAAAACAAACAAATAGTATCAGTTATGCGCAGACAGTTTTATTGTTGTTCTTGATTAGCTGCGACTAATGATGTCGTTGATGTGTTGCAGTGGTGACACCGTGGTCAGGGTCGCCAGTAGGCCGCTCTGTGATCAAGACTGGGGACCGCCATTTAAATGATGGGCCCCCGAGAAGCCGGAGCGCTGCGCTAACTAATTGCCTAGTAAGTTGGCTAATTGCGTTTAGCTGTCGGCTACGAAAAGCCGTTCAAGAAAGTACCAATCATCGTTTTCAGTTAACTCACACACACTCACTGACTCGACCGTTATTTCTTTGACAGCGCAACAGAGTTTACCTTGCCGCTAGTGCTTTGCTCTATGCTCACTGGTCGATGGGGTCTTTGGGTGTTCGAATACGAATACGACTACGGATAAGTGAGTATTTACCCTTTTGCCATGCGGCGTGTGCAATTAAAGCACAATTTAACGCCGTTGCCACTGCACGCAAGTTTGTTGCCTGAGTCTTTTGATTTTTTATGTAATCGAATTTTCCGTTCCGCGCAGCCAAGCAATCAAAAGGAGTTAACGAAAGATTATTCGATTTATTATTATTATTATTATTATGTATTTACAAATTTTGGGCAAGTCTTAAATTAAATTTTGTGTTTGTTGTTTTTTTTTCTTATTTTTCCCAGTTTTATTTCGCATCTTTTTTTTTTTTTGTTAGTGTTTGTGCTCGCTCAACTTGAGCTGAGCATCGTTTGGGCTGAGTTGTTTTGAGCCTGCATTTTTTCAAGCAGCTTCTTCAGCTTGTTGTGCTTCTTCAGATAGGCGCTCTTCTCGTGTGCCAGCTTAGCTGTTGCTGTGGGCTTCGGCGTCGTCGTTGTTGTTGTTGATGTTGTCGTTGATGTTGCAGTTGCTGTTGTCGTTGAAGATGTTGCCAACGTTGTTGTCTCGGAGTTGGTTGCAGTTGGACTGCTGCTGCTGCTGCTGGGCTCTGCTGTTGTTGTGGAGGAGCTGAGTGACTGTGGTGGCAACTCCTCTGGCGCTTGCCAATCCAGCGGCTTCTCCTCCACCGGCAGCAGCTGCAACTGCAAAGAGATGATGCACGTGATTATGACATGGACATGGATATGAATGTGTTGTTGTTGTTGTTTTTTTTTTTTTTTGGTTGGTGAGGTGCATGAAAGCAAATGTTGCTGTTGTTGCGATGGCGAGTTGAGAGTTGAGAGTGGCGATTGGTGGCAAGTGGGGGCGACTTGTGGCAAGTGGTGGCGATTTGTGGGTGTGCGTGTCTCGCTGTGTGTGTGTGTGCATGTTTGTCTATGTAGGAGTCGACTCTTGTGCAAAATGCATTTATAAAAGTGTCAAAAGCGTTAAGTTGTTGTTGGTTGGGGTTTCGTTAGATGTTTGTTGTTTGTTGTAGTTATTTTTCATTTTGGCTTTAATCGGTTGTTGTACACGCAATTTACACAATAAAACGACAACGACTTCACTTATACTCTCTTCTTAAATATATATGTATATATGTATGTACAATGCACATCAGTAGCGCAGATAACGCTTGCGATTATCATATTGTCTTACATAGTTCCATGGCGCATACTTGGCCTTCTCGTAGGCCTTGTATTTCTTGGTCTTTGCATTGTATTTGCCCTGTTGCTTGCTGGGCACAATCGCCGTATACTTGATGCCCACTCCAGGCACATATTGTGCCGCCAGTCCAGGCACTGCGACAGTTCCCTCTACCGCATCAGCTGGCGTGCTGTACGGAGTCAAGAGTTCGCCATAGTTGCCGCGCTTGGGCGGCAGATTGTTGTAGTTGGGCGGCGCATAGGGTCCGGCGGGTATGATCCAAGTGCGTGGACGTGAAGGAGGCGGCAGCACATAACTAAAGTTGTAAACATAATGCATTACTTGGCTGCAAAGATATGCTAACTTAAATGGCACTTACACATATGGCTGCGGGTTGGGTATATCATCGCTTTGATCCTCCCAGACGGGCGCTGGCTCGCGGTATGGCAGGCGTGGCGGCGTGGGCGTGGTGCGCGGCGGCGGTGGCACAATCGGGCCAGTGTTCGTGCCCCACTCGACGCGTATCGCGTGGCAGCTCGCACCAAGGCAGATGACTAGCAGCAGCAGGCAAATTGAGTGCTGCAACAGACAAGAAAATGAGAAACAAGTGAGTGGTTAGAATGTTGATGTCGTTTTGTGGCCTGTCGTGTTGCGACATGCGCTTCGATTTGGTAACATGTTGCACAAATTTGTTTGCACCTGCCACACACACATAAAAATTTGCAAAGACTCGCTCTTGCCATTTAGCTTATCCGATTGCAACATTTAGCACAGTTGCATTTGTGCACTGCTTTAAACCAATTAAATACGCTTTATTTAGATGACGACGCACTTGAACTCGATACGTTTTGAAAAGCCTCAAAATTCAATTTAATAATACATTAATTACACGACAACATTACAACAATGTCAAGTTTATACGCACACAACAAAAACGACAACAACAAATAATCATAATCAACTCAAATTGTTGTTCACTTTATGGCATTGTTTTGCGCATTGTTTTGTCTCTGGTGTCGCTTACACTGGCTTGTTGTTGCTGTTATTAATGTGAAAATTTCCCAACACACTGACATAATTCAACATGTTAAAGACGCTGCTGCGTTAGAAATTGTTTGTTGAAAAATTGCTAGTCATTTTTTGTGTGGTGTTGATTTATTTATTATTATTTGCCTCATATAAATATTTATATTGAAAATATTTACTTTGTTAATTGAATTAGTTTGTTTGATAATGGATTTAATGTTGATTAATTACGTTTGCATTCATGAAAGCCTTAAAAAAGGTGCGATTTTTTTATGGTCTCTTTTTTTATGAATTAATTTTTATTGTAGTACGTTTATAAAGACCGTTTGAAAGCTTAAACATTGTTGCCTTTATTACTCTTTATTATTTATTTATGCATTGTGCGCATTGTCGCCGGGTTCCAAGACCGCAAGTGCTTTTTGCCGCTAATGATCAATTAGGAGCCGTTAAACATGCTAATGCGATTTAAAACGCCACAAAAACGCGCTTGAAACGCGCGAAAGGTGCTAAATGCGCTGTGAACAGCGATGAAGAAATGAGGGAGACTGATTATCATTACACTATGGTTGCAGACTCGCCAGACTTTAACAAAAAAAAATCACAGACAACCGGCATAATCGGTAAATCGGCAATCAGCGCTATCCTTGGCCAAAATTTGTATGTTTGCCAATTTGTCAATCGGTCGGCGCTTTTGACAATATGCACAAAAGATATCGATACCTGTGATTTATCGATGCCACCTGCATACAACAAATAATCGAATGTCTTTCTGTGTGTGTGTTGAGTGTGACTGTCTATGTGTCTGCTTATGTGGGTGACTGTCTGGCTGAGTTATGGCTGCTTGTGCTCCTTTATTATTTTCATGTTCGGCTCCATTTTCGAATGGCTTTTTGGCGGCAGATGAGAATTCGCTGAATGTTGCAAATTGAATGTGTCAACTTTAACAATTACGATAGACATGTAAGCAAATGAGTGAGCGGTGCATGTATTTTTTTTAACTCACTCTGAGATGGTGTTCAGTTTTTAGCTGCAACACTATAAATAAAGTTGGCAAAGTTTGTGAATTTGTAATGTGCCAGCATTTGTCTTGATACCCTGCAGGTAGTTTTATTGATGTGCGGGGTATAACAAACATAAGGGTACGTAATCAATTTGTATATTTCTTCAACATAAATTCCTCATCTGCCACTCTAAGTTGGCTTAGTTATCAGACATATTTATCAACTCTTAAATATGCTGACTTTTCAATTTTCTGCAGCAGTTCTTAAGCGAGTGAAAGGTTTATGCTAAGCATACTTCTAAAGCGAAAGGCAGACGTTCTCTTATGGCCCCCAATTAACCAGACTACAATCCTTTTATTTGTTGTTGTCTGCTCTGCAAAAGGGTGTAAAATACCTGTGCAACTACGTGTATTTATAAATACATATGTAACAGTAAGATAAATACATGTTCGGGTTTAATGGGCTCCATTAAAAACCACACACCGTCAATTCAAGACCAAGCCTTGTTGTGCGCAAAAAAAAAAGCAAATAAAAATAAACTGCAAGCAAATAACAGTAACTGTATGTCAATCTTAACGCAAGATCTTGATCACCAGGAGCGAGTCAGTCCAGTTATGACTGTGCTTCTAGATGAACATATAAATTAAAGTTTACAACATTTACGAATTCTATAGATGACAGATAAAAATTAATTGCTGCATATATTTTGGAATGCTAGTTGTTTTGACTAAATTTAATATTCAGTTTATTGACATACATTTTATTGGTTTTTATAATAACTAAGTATTTTTTTTAATTCATTCTTGTAATACTAGTAATTTTTACAAAATTTAGGTTGAATATACATATATTTTATTTATCAATGTAGTGTATGTAATTTACTTAGGAATTCAGTCAGGGTTTTCGCACTTCATTAAAGTACTCTCTGTGAAGTACACTCATAGACTGATTGATTTTCTGAGTATTCCATTGACATTTCAGTTGCGATATTTATGCGCTTTTGATGGCTGAACAAGTCAATAAATATTCACAATTGCTGCAATGTCGACATTGTGTTGTGCATAATCAATGGAACTTTTTAACATAGAGATCGATTAGCCGAAATTTGATTCCAAAGCGTTAAAAATAAAGTCGAATTTAATGATCAAGTTTATGACGTGTTAGTCGATAACTGAAGTTTAGGCCTAGTTTAATTACACTAGCGAGTGACAACATTAAATTACGAAATCTGACATTTAACATAGTTCAAATTACGTGAAAACTGGTTCAATACACATTTAATGATAGTTATCACTGCGCTAATTAAATAACTTTAGTTGCATATCAAATTGGGGGGATTATAAAAGGTGTTATTGCTGATTCAATTGTCGGCTGCAATCAATTGTCAAAAGCCAACAGACATGCTGGGCTCTTAAGACACAATTTAATGGCGCAGTTTGTAGCTCTACAGCTACAGTTTGTCAAGCAGCATGACGGCATAAAAAAGGAGAAAAAAAATGGTATAATTTTGTAACAATGGACACTCAATTATGATCAGCGCTTGAGCTTGTCTGGGCTCTTGTCACTTCCGAGACAATAATGACAGTGACCTTGAACTTGAAATTCACTTAACTTCAAAAATTTAACTACTTATACACTTGAAAAAAAAGCTGGTCTGTAAACCAAATCCGATTACAAACCGTTTCTAAACGCCTTTAGCGGATGTGAAGTCAAAAAGTTAAAACCCAAGTTTGTTTACGTTGAGGATTGAATTGTTATATTGATAGTTCATATGCAAAATAGTTTAAACTCAAATATTTGTTCCAGGACTAGTTTCTGAAATAATCGAGAGAATTAAATTGATATGTATTAAATATGTATAAAAAGATGCGACGCAGTACTAATGATAGAAGAAGAAAGCGCGACTGGAATAATGTTGTTAACTGCAATTAAGAACAATTAAAAATAAAAGGAATAAAGCGAAATACTGTCTACAAAAGTAACTAACATTTTTAGCATTTCGTAGAAGCAGTTTTATGGGTGAACTTATTTTTTATCATCTCTAATTAGTTGCTTTGTGTCTTTCGCTGAGTGTACGGAGTATTCATTCAATTGACAGCACAACTTTTGGGTACTTGCAAAGTTTTCTTTGGCCAACTCTTTCACACAGTTTTTGCCAGATTTTCATGTTAATTAAAAGTTGCGCGTGCGCACAATGGGCATATCATCTGGGCTGGGAACTGTGCGTTTGTCGGCTTAGCAAAAAAGGTTCCAAAATAACCTGGCAGTTGAATGAACTTGGAGCACATTACAGAGGCAGCTGCTGCTGTTGCTGTTGTGTGGATCACATTAATTGGACGGCACTCCCTCTTTGATATCAGACTCTGCGCCTCCGCCTCCAAAGCCGCCTCCTTCGACTTGTCTTGTCTTGTATTGGCGTAATGAGCAGGAAGGCGCTGCTCCGGCGATTAAGGCGGACGGGGCGTGTCAAATTCTAACCACAACAGCGGTAATAACAATAACAACAACAGCAACAACAACAGACTAATTAAAAACAATCAATAAAAAAGGCAGGCAACAAACGTAAACTACGAGTACGAGTTTGAGCTTAAGTTTTTGCGAGTACAGCGCACATTACATGGCATTATCATTATCTGTGATTAACGCAGTTTAGCACGAAAATAATCATTTATTATCAAATAACTTTGCTTGGCCATTTCGATTTCGCTTCTCAGTTGATTTTCGGCGCGCAAATTAAGTGCTTATTTTTTTTGTTGGTTGCTGTTCATTTTTGCGAAATTTTGCAGACACAAAAAAAAATAACCGTTTAAGTAGTACGACTAACTGTGGTAGTCGAATTGCACTTTTTGGGTCAAGCTTAGATTTAATTTAATGTGGCCAAGCGGGGGCGATTGTGGCCAAAACAGCAGCCAGGGCGCCAGCTGTCCGGCGGTGTGGTCCAATCTTTTATCTGGTCGAGTGCAATGCGCATTGTCTTTTATTACACAACATTATCAACAGAAAATAAAAATAAAAAATAATATTGTGCTGGAATATTCAGCCAATTTCTACCAATTGGCGCGTTCAAAGTGTAATACTATTATAATAAGTATGCCATAATCATTTTTTAAACGCCCTAATTGAAATAATAATTCACTTCTCAGCCATGAGGGCAATGCCGTTATCCAATTTTTCTATTTTTTCGACTTTTCTGCGGGCCGCTGCTTCGAACTGCAATTTAATTATTGATATGGAGAAAATGAATACATTGTTGGGGAATTCGGTTTTTTTTTTTCCTTGGTGTTTTTGGCTAAACGAGTTCAATAAATATCACATTTTGTGCTGCATTGTAATAAAGTTTTGCAAGCTCACAATGCGGGCGCCCAGTTGCATAATAGTAATAAATGAGATAAAGCGTATATGATAAATGAATAATGAATATTTGATAATTGCTTACGTTATGAAAATGATATACACACATACAAATACATATCTCCATATCAAATGTGGGTGATGAAAGTGAGCCAAAAAGGTGAAAAGATCATAGAGCAAAACAATAGCACAGCATGATTAGGAAAGTTTGATTGTAATTCGCGTGGAAGAAGAATAAACTCATTAATCAAATCACTTTCAATGTGGATCTGACTTCAATCAATTAAGTATTCAATGAACTGCCAAAATTTGATTTTCGATTTCTTTCAGCTCTTAAAATGATAACTCTTTCGACGCTTATTGTTTGACTTGATTTATAGCCAAGAGAATATATTTGTTTGTAAAGCTTTAACACTTGCTTGAGGGCTACGCTAATTCTGTTGAGATGTTTGAATGAAAATATAATACGATTAGCTATATAATCTAATCGGTTTAAGCTGTTTTTGATGACACAACTAATTAAAAAAAAAAAACAAGTAAGAAAGTGTGAATGACATTTCCAATAAAATGAAAATAGTACAGTAATTAATTATTAAAAACTGCACTTATTTTTTATATCGTCTTTGTTGTTAAAGTTGATCAATAATATAATTACTTCATAGGGTACAAAATGACTCCTTTCTGTTCCATACTTTGGCTGGAGGCACAATATAAGGTTGACCAAAAAGTCTTGCGGTATTTCCGATAGGTGTCTTTGCAAGCGCGTAGTTCTAGTTCTATTTATCGAATCGGTTCATGCGATACCTTTTTGGAAAGCTCTTTTCCCGCGCTAACACGTGTTTGATTTATTGTTGTTTGTCTTGAGTCGTTCGTGAGTTATAGCGTCACAAACATGGAGCAAAATAAAGAGAAAATACGGCATATTTTACAGTACTACTACGATAAAGGCAAAAATGCAACTCATGCTGCCAATAAAATTTGTGCAGTTTATGGACCCGATACAGTTTCCATTTCCACCGCACAACGATGGTTTCAACGTTTTCGTTCTGGTGCGGAGGTGGTCGAAGATGCGCCACGGTCCGGAAGGCCTGTCGTCGAAAATTGCGATAAAATCGCCGAATTGATCGAAAGAGATCGGCATAGTAGCACCCGTAGCATCGGCCAAGAGCTGGGCATGAGTCATCAAACCGTTTTAAACCATTTGAAGAAGCTTGGATTAAAAAAAAAGCTAGATGTATGGGTGCCACACGACTTGACGCAAAAAAAATTGTTTGGCCGTATGGATGCATGCGAATCGCTTCTCAATCGCAACAAAATCGACCCGTTTTTGAAGCGGATGGTGACTGGCGATGAAAAGTGGATCACTTACGATAACGTGAAGCGCAAACGGTCGTGGTCGAAAAGCGGTGAAGCTGCCCAGACGGTGGCCAAGCTTGGATTGACGGCCAGGAAGGTTCTTCTGTGTGTTTGGTGGGATTGGCAGGGAATCATCCACTATAAGCTGCTCTCCTATGGCCAAACGCTCAATTCGGACCTGTACTGCCAACAACTGGACCGCTTGAATGCAGCACTCAAGCAGAAGAGGCCATCTTTGGTCAACAGAGGCCGAATTGTCTTCCATCAGGACAACGCCAGGCCACACACATCTTTGGTGACGCGCCAGAAGCTCCGGGAGCTCGGATGGGAGGTTCTTTTGCATCCACCGTATAGTCCGGATCTCGCACCAAGTGATTACCACCTATTTCTGTCCATGGCGAACGAGCTTGGTAGTCGGAAATTGGCCACAAGAGAGTCCTGTGAAAATTGGCTCTCCGAGTTTTTTTGCCAATAGAAAAGCGAGCTTCTATAAGAGGGGCATTATGAAGTTGGCATCTCGTTGGGAACTCGTCATCGAACAAAACGGCGCATATTTGACTTAAATCGCATTATTATAACCAATTTTATGAACAATTGAAAATTCAATAAAAATACCGCAAGACTTTTTGGCCAACCTTATATAATAACCTTCTACTCTATAGTTAGTGCGTATAATAATGTTAAATTTTTAACATTTTATTATTTAAAGAAATGGCTATTGAAAAAGTACATTATTTAGGCATATTTCAAACAAGTTTCAAAAGCATATTAGTCAGCAAAGTGACTGTTTTTAAAGGGTTCGGTTTGAGGAAGCACTTTTTGTGTGACTAACTTGTTAATTTATCACTTTAGCCCTAAACAAAGGTTTATTAAAAGGAAAAGAGTTATAAGTGATTATCACAGTCATAAAGGTATGACTTTAATACAAACATTTGCCGCGTCATATTACTGTGGGAAAACAGGAAATGTCAGCTTGACTTAGTAAAGCAATACATACAATATATATCGTATATGATACGTATTCCGGTATGCAGATTGAAAATGAAAAGTACGCAGATTCTATATATTATTATATTAGAAGGGGTGTGCTGTGAATGCGTCAAAATCAAAAATATGAACCATAAATTGAGCGTTCTACATTGTAATCTCCATGGTACATGGTCATTAAATTTACATGTTAATCGCTTTTTTGCGCAAATGCTGAATCAAAGAAGAAACATCCGGCAAAAGCAGAAGCAAAGTCAGCTTATGGAACGCGTTCTTCAGTCACAGCTGACTCGCTAACTTGTCGACAGACTGCCTGGCTGGCTGGCTGGCTAGTTGACTGCTAACCTTCAACGTCAGCGTCGACGTTTACTTTACACATCGAGAATCACACACAAAGCAAAGGGTTTAAGATGGCAGCAACAAAATGACTTCATCTGGCTTCAAGCAGCCGAAGCGTGTCAAGTAATTAGTTGCTTGCCAGCATTACAACGTCGTGGCAGAGGTAAATGCGACTGCCTGACTGCCTGATTTGCATATAAAGCACCGCTTCGACTTTGTGGGGGTCTCATGGCCTGGCCTAGCCTCTCTTCAATTAGAGTTGTTTGCTTAGTCGCTTCTTTAGTGTAGAAGTTCAAGGCTTGGCAAATTGTCGCTCATTGCAGGCATCCATCAATTAGCGCACTGAATCGCTCGACCTTGAACGCCACAACAAAAACAAAAACAAACAACAAAAATCAAAACCGAAAGAAACAAACAACAAACATGACACATCGCCCCCACAATGCTACCGTCAGCTAACAGACAACTGTGGCCAACGCTGCGCATGCGCGATCTAAGCTGGCGTTAAATTTTCGACATGGCTTTTTAACGCCAAACATTTCTGATAGCCATGTAGAAGCTGACAGTAGTAGTTGTTGTAGTAGTGGTTGTCTGTTGTTAGCTTGGTAGTTGGTTTCATTTTTGGCGGCTGCGCTCATTTGTCACAGCTTAATATTGGCCAATTTGAAGGCGCAACTCAACGCGCCAAGAAGACAAAAAAAATTCGAAAAAGATCGAAAAACAAAACAAGTTTCATGTTTTAACAGCTGAAACATTTGTTTCGAATTATTTCTGATACCCGATACCCATAGGGTGGAAGGGTGTGATTACTTTGTGTCTCCTATAAAGTATATGTTATAGTACATATTCTTGATCAACGTTAACAGTCGACAGGATATAGCCATGTCCGTCTGTATGAACACCTAGATCTCAGAGTCTATAAGAGATAGAGTTTTTTCTTGTGGCAGCTTTTGTAATGTTTATTTCGAATTTTTGCACACGCCCACTTCCGTTCCAAAAAATTCACAACAATCGTGTAGAGAGCGGACTTTTGAAACTAAAGTCGCAATTTTTGTACAGCAATAATAACCATACTCTTCATAATTCCTGAAAATTTGATTTTTAACAGGTAAAAATTGTAAAAGCTTAGTTACGTTCACTTACAATCTGGTATATTTTAGTACTCTATGCTATATTTTGAATGAAGCACTATATAAAATACCAAATATATCATTTGGTATATTTTTACTATTTTGTGGTATATTGATTTGGTATATTTTAAAATAAATACCGCACTGTTTTGCTTTTATTCAAAATGGGACCCGGGTATCTCAGAGTCGAGCACACTCCACTGCAGATTTCTTAGTTGTTTTTTTTTGGCATCGGGTCTCTCGCCTTTGGTCTTAGTCATTGATCGGTTTTTCGGATTTGGATTTGGTCTTGGCTACGGTTTCAATTGCGGTTCGTTACACTGCACTACTTGTTGTACTCGAATGTGTATCAGTGATGCAGAGACAGCATTGTTCCACACACAGCTTCCTCGTCAGCCAAGTCAAGTATTAGCCATAATTCAAGTCTCACTTGCACAGTTTAGTTTGCCGACACAACCTTGTGAGGCATTTTATACGTTTTTCGAATGTAGTATTCGGAACACAGAAATGTGATGAAGATGGCGATCGAGCTGACGATGGCGATGGTGATTGTGATTGTCTGTTTGCGATGGTATCGATGTCGTGTATCGCATTCTCAAGAAGATGCTTGAGCTGTGATACTTGATTGGCATCGATTTATCTATAGTGGTACAATCCCATTCCATTTTTAGAATGTCAGTTGTAGTAGTTGTAGGAAATTATAGCCAACTCATCGTGGGCAAATTTCGTTAAACACCCCAAAGACCTTTATCCCAACAGCAGCGCAGAGCCATCCATCAATTTTTGCACACATTCCAGACACAAAATCAAATCGCCGCCGAATCAAAGAAAAAATAAAATGTGCTTATGCACTTTGATTAATTGCCAGCATGTTCCCAGGCTATTTATAAGCAACTCAACCGACCATACAAATGCGTATTTTGCTTAACAAAAGAATAATAAATACATTTATATTTATATACGACGAGACGAATGTATTTTGAGAGATTCAAAGTATTGATGCCCAAAAAGTGATTTGCAATGGCAAAAGTCAAACGCCAAATACGTGGGAGTCAATCAGCCAAATAAACGTAGAAATAAGCGAAATTTAATACAAAAAAAAACAACTTTTTTAAATAAATAGACATCATGTTGATTTCAATTACGTTGCCCATTAATGCGCAAATGTTTTTTTGGGGTTAATGAAATTTAAAATTCATTCAGCCCAAAAGACAGCTCAATGCTGTTCTTTTTAGCTTAAGCTGAATCTCTTATAATCTCTGCTGAAGTTGTGAAGCTGGTTCTGAAGTTCCCAGGCATCTGTAAACTTGACCTCCGTGAGGATTTCACTTTAGAGCTTAACATGCAAGTGGCGTGTCAAAAATTAATTACTATAAAAATACATTAATTAGAATTCTTTCAACATAAATGGAAATATGTTGAACTGCAGCAGCAGCATCATCATCCGGTAGAAATAATATTCAATAAATTGCAACATTGCAGGTCCGTCTGTCTGTCTGATTGGTACGCCGCGATATCAGCGAGGCTCATTGAATTTGTGGCATTTGGGGGCGTAACCATTTCGCAAAAACCTTCAAAAACATAATAACTTGCATTTTGAGTAGGGCACTGCGCTGCGTCTTTTTTTGTGTTTTTGTTTTCTTCATCTTGCTGTTGCTTTGAGGCTAACTGGGCGCTAATCATAAATCTGCAACGCAGCGACTACGACTATAGCAACTGCTAATCAGCGGTTACAAACCCAAAAGTTAATGCCTGTCAGGCACTTAACTGTTTGAACTTTTCGACGTCTGTCTGGAATTTTTTTGTGTGTTGTGAAAATGGAAAATAAATAAATAAATCAAAGCGCTTTCAGCCTGCTCAAATGGACAATGAAATAGCCTACAGTGCAGTTTTTGTTGAGTTTAAAATTTTTTGTCAGTGAGTAGCATATCGATGGCATATCTCGCTTCCATAACTGGCCAAGAGGTCAATGTGCTACCGTTAAAACTAAATTGCCAGCCCATTGAAAAACATTGCATTCGATTTGGTCAAGTAGTATTATTGATTCGAGGCGGGCTAACAACATATTTCTAAAACAAACAAACAAGCTAGAAAACAATATCAACAAACTCCCTCGGTAATTTGCATAATTTACGTTGCAAATTTTGCATAACACATTCATTTTAAATGCAGAACTGTTAACTGCCACTTTGCATAAACATTTATGCATGCATTTTCAATTTACAATTTTTGTGCTTTGTTTGTTGGTCAAAAAACAATTCAATCATCATAAATACGAAAACAAAAACAAGAAAACACATAAATATTTTCTAATTACATGCTCATATTGAGTTAACCAATAGGAGGCCTCGAAAAATGAATTAGCATCACAATGGATGATAGACTATGGAATTCGACTCGTTCCCATAACTTAATTGTCTGACAAATTGTATTGCATAGAAATATTTAATAGCATTTAGATATGAGTGTGAAGCGTTTCATAAATAAAAATTCAAAATTCATTTCAAAATCATCAGCAAATTACTTCATCTAATCGAGGAAGTTGTATTCGTACATAAATTGCATATAACAAGCATGTTTCATTATGCGGGCAAATCGCGCAAACAAATTGCCCAAAAAAATATATAAGCTAAACAGAAATTCAATTAAATTCAAAAGCAGAAGAAAACGAAGATGAAAAGTTAATTACTCAAATGATGTTGCACAAAATACTCGCTAAGATTTATTTCTGTTTTTTTTTTGTTTTTTTATTGACAATTAATGACGTTGATTTCACCAAGAGTACAAACACGTTTCCGGTGTGTGTGCGGGCAAGTAAAGAAAAGGTGTAAAACAAAAGACTTAAGACACGAACCAGCGACAAAAGTCAATAATAAATCGACAGAAGCTTCTTCCATTGTTTAACGGTATATCACACACACACTCAGTAGACCAAAGAATATTGCAAACAATAAGCAACAACAGACAATACTTATTAGCAGCAGCAGCAGCAACAACAACAATTGTGGGTCATTGCCTTCAGTCAATTGTTGGCAGCAGCCGCAGCAGCAACAACACGAATAAAATCGCAAATAAAAACTTGAAAAATGTTTGAATACCCTTGTAAAGCCAAAGCTAAGGCACAAAACATGATACACATAGCACTCAGTCATTGATTAGTCCGATGATGACGAGATATAATACTACTCATAACTTTTATAGCAATTTTCTGTATGCTGTGGCAATAATGCCTGCTCTCGACTTTTGTCTCATTTCGTGAGTTTGCATGAGTTTGCCTTCTCATCAAGATTTATATGCACAGCGCTTCGTTCGCCGTTCGGTCGGCGGCATGTGTGACAGTTTTTGTTTGTTTTCCGTTTTCTGTGGTTGCGCCTGCTAATTTAATCAGATCGTGTGGCTGAGCTTATTAAATATTTAAATATAAAGTGTGAGAAATGCTGTGAGCAAGCGCACACTCCAAGCACTCGTAACTGAGTAGTAATTACACATTCACATGTGTTCAGCCGTTTGCACCCAGTCGCGAGTTCACCATAAATTATCAATTAAAAATATTTCAAATATATTTTTGTAGTTGAAGAAGAGAAATGATTTTGTTGGTTTAACTTACCATTTTTGTTTTTAGTTGTTGGTTTTTGTAATTGAAAACTTTGAATGAAATTAAAAACTTCTAAGCCGATTTTGCTGTAAATAGTTGAAATGCATTTGTATTGTTTGTTATTCAATATGTATTCAATTCATTCATTGTTATACGCATAATCGAGTAGTCGAGTAATCGAGTTGCCTTTTGAGGGTCGTTGTCGTTGTCGTTGCATTTGTCAGAGATTGAAGCACAGTTGCTGTCCTCTATTTTCGTTGTTTAATAATGTTTGTTATTAGTTGCACAGCTGCCGCTAGTTATGACAACGTTTTCATTGAGACTTTGATTCGTATTCGGACATGGACTAAAACTAATGTGTAATTGTAGACGCGCTGCCATTGTTCGCCTGTTGAATGGACGATGACGATGACGATGGACGCTCGATCAAATCAGATTTGATGCAATATCAAATGAACTGTCCGCACTCATTATGCAATCGAATCTGGACCCTACTGCCCCACAGTGAATGTGACTCCGATTGGGCGCCACGATTGTTTGCCTTGGTGACGCTGACAATTTTCACAGCAGTCTCAATTGCGCACACTCGTCTACTATAGATCTCGATCGAAATGACACCTGATAATAAACCACGTTTTTTACGCTTACAAACTGACCTAGTCAAGTATTTTTGTATTTTTTGGCCAACAACCTGGCGTTGACATCGAGATCGCCTGCGTAAATAACAATTTAAATGACAATTTTGTTTTTTTTTTTTGATTGTGTTGCGGTTACTTTTAATTTAAAAGTGCGAGTAATTTTAAATTGGTTTCAATTGAAGTTTTTGCCGTTTGCTTTGTTTTTGGTCTTTCAGTGTCCCAAAATGCAACCAAATGTGCGCACATGCCACGCATTTAAAGTGCCGGCGATTCCGACGAGTCTGTCTCGAAAAAATTTGGCATCGTAAATTTCCGCGCACAAAAACCAAAGAATGATGTCTGACCATGTCACGCTTATAGCTCGCAAAATCGAAAAAAAAAACGTGACAATGTAGAGAGACCAATATTTTAGCACAAGAGTTGTTAAGGAGTTAAATCTTTATGGCCCCAATAAAGTTTTGCGGAGACGTGCTTGAGGTGTAAATGCCTGCGTGACCTTATTCAAAATGGAAATGAAAATGGAATTCGAATTGGTTTACTTTATATTCTCGATTAACTAGTTTTGTTTAAGATGCGTTAATGTTTTAATTAATTCACAACTTGTTCAATCAAAGTGCCAAGTGCAACAAGTAACTAGAACTAGAATAAGTTTTAATTGATAGATTTGCATTTTACTAGCTCTCTCGATTGATGCTGTTGATTGACATTTCCAGTTCTCTAAACGAATTCCTTTTACGATTTGCCATTACCCAATACTAGTTAGCATATTACAAACTAAGAAGAGACTTTATGTTCGAGTACCTACTGTAAGTGCTGGGCAATTATCCACAATGTTTTGAGCAAACGTTTCCGGCACATAAACAACATAAGTACGACTATGAGTCGAAGTTTGCTGAGGCCTTTAAAAACAAATCTCATTTCAAGGCGTTTCAACTTAGCACAAAACTTGATTTAAGTGTTTAATTTTTTTGCTTAAATATTTTAATTTAGTAACAATTATAGTGCTACATTTTTCCCTTCCCTTCCTCTTTTGGTTAGTGGGCGAATTTTGCATACATGTGATTTATGCGGCCTTAAAATGTGGCTCGACAAAATGTTTTGAGGCGGCGACTGCAAATATGATTACGAGTAATAGCTTTTTTGTGCGTGCAGCACAGTGAAAAATCGACAACGACGACAACGGCAGCGGCAACAGAAAACAGCAACGACAACGACAACAACGCCTCCTTTTCAGGCTCTAGCTTGCATTGATTTATTTATTTGCATAAATTTAACACGGCTTTGACAGCAGTTGAGTGTTTCTTTTCAATTTTTCTTCATTTTATTTTTGTTTCAGTTTTTTTCTTTTTTTTTTTAGTTTTTAGTTTTTGGGCTGTGGTTCGAGTGGCCGCCTGGCTGTCTGCCTACGGGCAATGGCTGCATAACTGCACGCAAGTTCGTTGCCTAAGTCTTTTGTTTAGCTGCGGGCAAGGAATTTTTATGTCTTGCGACTTATTGTTTAAACGTTTTTTTTTTTTTTTGTTACATTTTTTTTCATTTTACACTGCACTCAAATAGAACAACTGCACTGTCTGACTGTCTTGATGTGCATGCAACTTGAACTCTGTTAATTTTACTCATTTAATTTTATGTTTTTTCAATTCAAATTTAATTACAAATTTGCAACAACAGTTAACACTGCGCACATACGTTTTTTGCTTTTTCGTATTATGTTTGCTGCTATTGATGCTTCGTTGTTGAGAGTGTTTGTTACCGAGGGCAGCGCTTAAAGCGTGACAAAACACATTGGAGACACGGGCCACACTGAAAGCAGCAAATGTGGTAGCATCAGCACTAAGTCTCAGGTCTCAGGTCTCCCGATTCGCCGACGCCGACGTTGACTCCGTTGTGCTGTGTGCTGTGTGCATCAGCTGGTTTCACAGCACCGACCGAAGCACGAGCCGATGTTGCCGAACAGTTCGGCTGTGTTATGTATTTTTCTTTTTTTCGTTTTTGTTTTTGTTTTGGTTTTTCATTGTTGCCAAAGCGAGTTTTTCGCCTCGAACGCTTGCGACTTGCAAAATGTTGCTAGGGCAGCTTCCGGCTGGACATGTTGCTAAGACGATGATTTTTTTTTTGTGCGCGATGTGCTTTTTGTCTCATTTGCATTTGCTTAATGAAAGGTGGGTAGAGTTGCATGCCGAGCATATAAAATTTATTTATTGTTTATTAATTAAGCCAATCCGAATACCGAATGCCGAATGCTGTAGTATTTTTAGCAGCGTCGACGGCAACAAATTACATCAGGAATTTCGTTAAACATACTGCACTGTAGTGTGTGTACGTTTCTGTACTCGAATATGTTAATGATGGACAAATGAATTGATGAACCCGTTCGACAGGATACCCAAAAATTGCACCGGCCATTGCTCTCTCTCTCTCTCTTTTAAGCTCACGCGCACACGTGAGACTCGGCTAATATCCCTGACCTCTTTTAGCCATAACAATTAGGCCTACTCGAACAACTACGTGAGCGACATTGAAAATGGACTAAACGAAGACTTGGTCTATCTGATTATCTGGCGATAAGTGAGACATCAACTTGTCGTTCATTTAATTGCTTGTTCGATTGTGTTATTGGCTTCTTACCATTCTCAGACCATTCAACATATTTTACATTAACAAATAAGTACAGCGCAGTGATATCATCGCCAACAACCGGCAATGACTCAACAAAAACACACAAAAGTATTAATGCAAATCCAACCAAATTTATTTCATTAATGTGTTCACTTTTTGTTCAATAAATTTGTGTAAATTTCTGCTTAAGAATTTTAAAGCGCATTATCAAATTTATATTATGTTCAAATTCAATTTCCTACACTTCCGAAAAGGTTTGAAGATTGAATTGTTTCGCAGACACATTCACATGCCTCACGTATGTAGTTCAGGTTCAGGGCACTTAAAGTGTCGTAATTAAAATGTAAATATGTAATTATAAAGGCATATCAATCAATCGATTAGCATACACAAGTTTTTGCAATTATGTACTATTTGTTCCAATAGTAAATCAACAGAAATGTCTGCTCGAATCGCAATCGCTTGACAACTTGCTCTCCAGCGAATAAAGTACTGCATATATGATACTTAGACTACTCTCGGTATCTCATTGGATAAAACAGGTCTTACAAAAAGATCTCAATCTCTTTATCGTTTTTATTTCTTTTTTTTTCATATATTTTTTTTATAGCATTTTGTTTGTTGCTGCTCGCCCGAGTATTTATGATTGATCTGATGATTTTGTGGGCTGCACTTGCAGCAGCAAGTGGCAGCTACT
This sequence comes from Drosophila albomicans, assembly GCF_009650485.2. Taxonomy (NCBI): domain Eukaryota; kingdom Metazoa; phylum Arthropoda; class Insecta; order Diptera; family Drosophilidae; genus Drosophila; species Drosophila albomicans. The sequence goes on along the minus strand of NC_047629.2, from coordinate 41,231,138 downwards.
GCTTGCAGCAGTTGTTGTTTTTTTTTCCTCCCATTTAGAGAGTGTGGGAGAATTTTTGAGGCGAAATAATCTGATGGTAATTTTTGTAAACTATTGAAAGTGACAGGTTAATTTATGAACAATTTTTTGTGCTGTTGCTGTTTGTAAAGATTGAGCAAGGCTGCAGACAATTCTTGAAATTGATATTTGCATGTAAAGCAAGTTAGCACACTTGTTTTGTTATCAATGAGGTTAATTAAAAAGTACATAAATTATAAATTGCTATTTTTTATTAGCTTTTGCAATATGCTGTCTTCCGATTTGGTTTAACTTTGTAACTGTCCTTTATCTCACCGATCGCCATTGCGTTGTGCTCTATATAACACAATGCTTCAATATAAATATTCTCTCGTATAAGGTTTGATCATGTTTTATGCATGAAGTGTTGCTGCGCTACTTGAGCTACTCGTTGCATTGTTTTCCGCGGCCTGTCATAACTTATAAATCGAACGCCACCCAGTTGAGGCTGTCAACTGGCACGGCCTACAGCTGAGTTGAGTGGAGTGGAGCTGAGCTGAAAGCCATGTATGCAAATAATATTTGAGAATACACACGTAACATATTCGTGTATTGATCTTGAACGCTTGACTGAATGCTACAGTTATCGGCATGGTTATGGATATAACATGACAGCTTTAGCCACAGAGACAGGGAGAGAGAGAATCGCAAAACGTAAAGTGAATAGTCACAGAATCGCCAACAGCCAATAACCTGGCTCAATGCCTTTGAAACATTTTTTTTTCTTTTTAATGAGCACACAATCATTTATCTTTATTAGTAATGGCAATTGCCGCTGAAGATAACGGACAGACGGCCAGACAGTCAGAAAGACGGACAGGCGGAGGAGGCGGGTGGACAAATCGACAATGGGACAGTCGATTAGACAAGTGAATAGTTTACGAGGTATCGGAGCAGTGCTCATTTAAGTTATTAATTTATGTAACAAACACATTTGTGTGTTATTTATAAACACGATTTCTGCAATATATATATTATTGTATTTAGCTTGTTGCGCACAACAAATGCCATAAATAAAAGTAATCAGAGTCAACTAAATTATTCCAGACAATGACCAACCAGCAGAAGTGATTTGAAAAGAAGAAATTATTGTTCAATTTGAATAGTATATGGAATGTATATAATAAACGAGAACTTTTGTTTTTGCAAGAGTCGGAGTAAGCAACCAATAATCCCCAGAGCGTTCTATGTAGCGCCAAAACGGCAAAGCGACAGTCGACCGACAGCACATTGAGTGTATCGGATTTGATTGAACAGTTAATTAATGATCGCCGGATTAGTTTCGAACAGCAGCAGCAGCAGCAGCGGCAGCAATCGAAGCTCGTGCGACAAGTACCCACAGATTGCGATGCTGTACGCCCCGGGGGCAGCAAATTAATCAACGCATAAGAGGCCCAGAGACGTAGGTGTCTAGATCTTGATACATGTTTCTTAGATAGGGAAGTACAAACATATACAAATGTCGTAGAGTCATAGAAACTTGCAAAAGTCGCTGCACACGTATCGATGGAATCGAAAGGAGTTTGTCAACTTCGCTGAAAAATGACACAGAAATTATATCTTGAGGTTCAAGATTCTCTCTCACAAAAAGGGATGTAAAATCTGGACTTTAGATTATCTCATCTCAACACATAATTTTATACTTATTTTTTAATGTATATTAGTGTAACAACGAAAAGGCAAAATACATTTTCAGCTATACAAAAAACGCACACATTTAACACGAAAAAAACAAATGGTAAAATAATAAAAATGGAAAAAAACCAATCTCTTACAGACTACGACAATGGCAATTTGTGAAAACGTCTCCTCAAGTACTTCGTTATCTTCTTCGATACATCTTCTAGTCCTGGTGCGTGGTGCTCTCTTCCATGTTGCAGAAAACATTGCGCATTTTATCTAGATCCGGTGGCGCCGTATCCGAATTACGTATCCACATGTTGTAGGCCTGTTTATCGGTGCGTGTCAGCGGCTTAAAGTTGCGAGGATTCTGCGCCTCCTCGTCCTGCAATTTGGAATTGTAGCGCGCATAGAGGAAGATACGATAGCGCCAATTGTCAAAGGTTTGCTTCCATTCCGTCACATGCTTGACGGCGCCCTGTGGCACAGCGTTCAACAGATTGGCCAGCTTTAGCCAGTAGGGATCGAGCACAGGATCGTTGCGTCTATGATCGTTGATGAACTGATGTTGTTGCAAAAAGTGCACATACAATTCCTTTTGGCGTTTTGACATGCGTTCCTTACGTTCTGTAAAATCATTGAGAAATTATTAATATAGCATACTTTTCAGCGTACTAATACATACGTCGAATGTTATTTGTGCCCGTTGCTGTGATTGCCATGTTGACGCCTTGTTGCTGTTGTTGTTGCTGGTGCTGCTGCTGTTGATGTTGTTGTTGCTCCTGTTGCTGCAGCAGTGCCAAATGCTGTTGCTGTAAATGTTGATGCTGATGTTGCTGCTGCAGCAAGAACTCGTGCTGTATGCGATCCTGCAACAGCTGCTGTTGCTCCTCCTCGTGCTGATGATGATGCTGATGATGTGTGGACGGTGGCGGTGGTAACGACACCATCGCAACCTGCTGCAACTGTTGTTGTTGTTGATGTTGTTGCGAGTGCGGCGAATCCGGCAATTCATCTTGCGTATCATAATCCATTTTCGGTGAACACGGCTCGTAGGCAGGAATGCCCAGCTCAGCAGAAGCTGCACCGCTGCTCGCCTTATCAATGCGATACTTCATGGTTTCCTGATCGTCATCGTCACAGTTGGGCAACACAATGTTCGACGTTGAGGGAGCAGCATCGATCACATTGTTCGTCTGGCACAAATTCGTGGGTTCCTCCGGCGCAGGCGATTCGTTAAGGAGTTTCTGGGCGCCACAACGACATTGCGGATGCAGCACATAACTCTCCAGGGCGGCATCGTATACTGCAAGCAACAAGACAGTAATTAGACATGAGAAGAATAATAGCAAAATGGCACTTAAAGCTACGCCTGTGATGGAAACAGCTTGTTTTGTATTTATGTTTGCTTAAACATAATGTATTTAGCGCTTAGTATTAGTTAAAGTACACATTATCTTCAATTTCATCCTTATCGTGATCATCATCATGATCAACATTATCGGCGTCGTCATCGTTTAACAGTTTTTTTTTTTTTTTTTGCACTGGTGTCCCGGGGCTTTTTGGCTCAATAGTCGTAGCTGTTGGTCGCCGTTGTGCTCTCGTCCAGCGGCACAAACATATCCATTTTCTCATAGTCCGGCGGTGCAATGTGCTTGTGACTGGTCCACATGGCATACGCCTTCTGATCGGTGGCTGTCAGCGGTTTAAAGTTCTTCGGGTCACTCGTCTCCGACATGCTCAGCTTGGAGTTGTAGCGTGTGTACATAAAAATGCGATAACGCCAGGCATCAAACGTCTGCTTCCAATCCTCCACATTCTTGACGGCGCCCTGCGGCACGCTGTTCAACATGTGTGCCAATTTGGCCCAGAGTGGCTCGGTGAGTCCATCGTGACGACGATGGTTCGACAACATGCAGGGATTATCCTCAAAGAATTTCACATACAGCTCCTTTTGATCCTTCGACATGCGTTCACCACGTTCTGCAAAGTATTCGATAATATTTTAAAAGAGATTGAAATATTAGTCAAGTTTAATACTCACTTCTAAAGCGACTCATCAGACCAGGCGTATAAGGAGGCTGTTGGGAAGTATTTGGTGCCGTCATCGAGGGCAGACTGTGCGCATAGTTGGTGAAGAACTGTTGGCTGGGCAGCACATGCTGCAGCGCCTGTGCCTCCTGTTGCAAGGCTTGCGCGTGCTGCTGCTCCTGCTGTTGTCGCTGCTGCTGCTGGTGCTGTTGCTGCTGTTGATGTTCTCTGGCCTGAAAGCGTGCAGCACGCGCTGCACGTTCCACTTCGGATTCAGACTCAGCTTTGGGTATTATGTCCATGGGATCAATGGATTGTGTTAACGATTCAGGTGTGCGTTCCGAATAGCTGGAAACAATGCGCAGTTGTTGTTTTTGTGCTGTGTCTGCATGATCCGAATTGGAATTGTTGGCATGCTCCAGCGGTGAATCGACGGGTTCGTTGCATACGCCCAAAGCTGGCGAATTGGGCTGCGAGCCCGGTAATGTCGCGGATGCAGCTGCAGCTGCTCCGCTTGCCACATACTCATGTGTGTGACTTTCGTTGGAGCGTTGTGGCAGTGGCACCTGATGATGTTGATGGGGATGTGAATGTGGATGATGATGTTGCTGCTGCTGTTGTTGCTGTTGGTGTTGTTGCTGCTGCTGCTGCTTGAGGGCCGCCATCGAGCAGGAGGGCTCGTAGGAGAGCAGCTCCTTGGCATGACCATCGTCTAGGGCTGCAAGAGGAAGCATTTTCAATGCGAGTTTTATTACAAGGCAATTTGGCAGAGACTTACAAGCAAAGCACGTTTACGGTTGCCGCGTCTATATACACAGATCACTCTATATATATAATACGTATATGCTGGGATATATATCAGCACATACTATATAGAGCACACACACAACTATATGTGTCCACAAAAAAATGGTTAATTGGGTTTGGGGGTTGGCTTAAACGCTAGTGTAGAACGCGGCTAAACTTATCATATGTACTTATACATAGATAGTACTTACCTTGGCTGATTTCTATAACGAAATTGGTGAGGTCGTGACGTTGGGCCAAATAATGCAGTAGTAGTTCATCGGGTATGTTGAAGCCAATCTTTTTGTTGCGAAACTCGAAATTGTAGATGCCAAATGCAGCACGCACTACAAACACACAAAAATTCAATTAAATTCCAATGTCCAGTTCAGTATTTATGTATTTACTATGCACGTTTTTTTTTGCTTTTTTTTTGGGGTGTTGCTCCTCTCTATATCAACACACGCACACAAGCATATAGAGATATGTGTACATTCTAAAAGGCAATTAAGTTTAACGACCTGCCCAGGGCATGAGGCACAAGCAGCGTGCGCTGCTTTTGACCCCCGCAACAACACCTGCACCCCAGCGCCCCTGCACCTGCAGCAGCTGCGCCACTTCTGGCCCCCGCCAACCAAAAAAAGCTTACCAACATTCTTCAAGTCCCATATGTTTAAATTTCGATTCTCCTCGGGCACGCCAATCATGAGCAGCTTCTTAGTATCGCGAAATTGAAATGGAATTATAATTCCCGATCGCAGCACCATTTTCAATGCGCCACTACACAATTTTCACAGTTTTTCATAAATTTTCCACGTTTCTCTTTGGGGGCTATCTTCGTAATTGTTTTGGTCTCTGTCCCTTCCTTGCTATTTGCATGTTTTACTTGTTCGTAAACAGCCACAGTTATCGATAGCTGGTTATCGATGCATCGCTCGCGGCGATGCTGGGTACGCCATTTGAGTATAAATAACTATCCAGTACTTATCAGCTTGAATTATATAACTTTTAATTTTTGAAAACATTGTTGATATTACATAAATAATTTGAAAAAAGATTAAGTAATGAGCGGAAGCGCAACAATAATAAATATAATTCAGTTACTTATCTGTTATTTATATAACACATCTTATTCATATTCTTACATATAATAATATTAAAACATAAACACATCATAAATGTTGTATAAGTGAATTTAATATCATTATAAAATAACAGTTTATTTAAAATGGTATCGGAAAGACAAATGGTATCGAATTAAACCAAGTACAAACATATACAGATGACTCATTGTTTCCAGCCCTGGTTAAACAGCTGTGAAAAAACAGACACAAAAACAGACACATCGACGACGACGACTTCAATTTACGAATTAGTTAATTTTATAATTGTGCACACAATGCTCGAGAACTGCCAGAGGCATCACATGGTCCTGGGCCTTGGCGCCCTCACCCTCGTCACCATTTTAGTGCTGATTGTGGAATCCCGATACGCAGCGGAGGGCAGCGTGGCACGACGTCGTAACCAGCAGTTTGTGATTGAGAATAATTCGACGTGCTGGAAACACGAGCCCTACACCGTGGTCCAGGAGTGTCATCCGTGCTCAGACTTTGACATCGTCAGTCGCAGTCTGGGCGTTTGCATACACACACACTACAAGGAGGTGTTGCGCTGTCAGAGTGGCGAAATTGTGACGAAGAGCTGTGATCGTGTGGCGTTAATTGAGCAGCGCAACTTTCTCAAGTTCGAGCTGTTTACCTTTGTGATGGGCGTAATCACATATTTGGCAAGCTATGCTCGGGATCGTGTGCTCTCCCGCCGCAATTATATGCGCATCGAACGCCAGTTGAATCGGGTGCAGTAACCCATGAAGGTCAGGAGTAGGATCAGGAAAACAAGGATACTCAAATCTCTCCCAATTCACTGTGTACATATTTTGAACGTTTGTTTGTAAACGAATTGCATATAATTTATTTAGGCATTAAGTTAAGTACAATTAAATTCATATGACTAATACTAAATTGGAATGTGGGGAAAATATTGCGATAAATGTAGATTCGGAATTGCAGCACTGAGCTGAACCGCTGCTCGAGCGGTTCTGGTCAACAACACTACGCAACAAATAACTTGCATGCTTCAGCATTTAATTGCGCCAATCGGGTATCAGATCAGGCTCTGGTCCCTTGGCCTCAATTGGTGGCGGAGGCGGCGCTGCTGTGGGCAACGCTGGCGGTGATTGTTGCTGCTGCTCTAGGGTCTCGTCGCTGGTAGTGCTCGCATTGCTGCACGCCTTCAGCGAATTATCCGTCATGGGCAGCGGCTTGGCAACGCCAATGCGGACCACTCCCTTTGGTGCACCTTTCAATGCCTGCACTGCCTGATCCAACGAAGCATTTTCCAGATTAATTGAGTTGACAAACAGCAGACGATCGCCTGGTATCAATCTGCCATCCAGCTGGGCAACGCCACCGGGCACTAGCGAGCGTATTACAATCAATGTATCATTCGAGTCCAAGGGATCCTGATAGTCCAAAATGGAGAAGCCCAAACCGCGATCACCCTTCAGCAGCTCAATGATTTGAGGCTGCGATGACCACATTGCCAGTCCGGTGAGTGGCTCCAACGAACGAGATTTGAGCTTGTTAAACGATGCTGCTGCCACAGCCACATTATCAGCATCAGCAACCGATCCCGCTGTAGCCAAACTGCCATCAGATTTCGCCTTCACTAGACGATCGGTGGCCGGCAGCAGATTCTCAAAGTTATTGCTCAGTTTCTTAAGAGTGTCGTCGGAGAAGGGCAACAGTGTGGTGGCTTTGCTACGTCCACAAACCATGCGCACATCCAGTGGCAGCTCCTTCAGTATGGCCACCACTTCCAAATGATTCATACCCAGCAAACGTTCGCCATTCACCTCCAAGAGTTCGTCACCTGAGCGCAAGACGCCATTGACGCCCACCGGACCATCGGGCAGTATAGAGCGTATATAATGATGGGGACGCACCTCGCGACCACCTTCGACATCGACGGTACCCTCCAGCGAAATGCCCAATCCACCGACAGCAAACTTTTTAATCTGCGCCACGATCACCTCCATGTCGGCGCCCACAATCTTCTGCCATTTGCGCACAATGTCCGCCTCCATCTCCTCGCTCAGATCTGGATCAGTGTAGTACTTGTGACGCGTGATTAAGCTCGCATTCTTGGCATGCACAGCGGTCTACAAAGACATAAAGAGTTAAGCAAAGAACAAAACGAAGAAGAGAGACACTCACCTCCTGTTTGTCCGCCAGCTGCACAACTTCCGTGGGCACAATCTTGGTGGTGCCCTCGATCGAATCCCGCACAGCAACCAGCTGCTTGCCAGCGCCAAAGCTGCTTAGCGTCGTCGTGGTGGCCAAGGAGCTGGAAGGCGGCGTGGTCATCATAAATGCCTCTGGCGCTGGCAGCGTTTCATCCTCCAGTTCGACGGCAGAGCTCGAGGTGACTACAGGAGTGGGCAAAGGAGCTCGGCAAGGTGTGCCAGGTGCACTGCTAGTGGGCAACTTCTCGTTGGCATTCGCTGCAATGGCCTGCTGCAGTTGCTCATATTTAGGTCCACGCAAATAGCGTTCGAGTCGCAGATTGACCACTTGGCCTGACTTCTTGAGCAGCTCAACTGCCTGATGATTAGAATAGCCTTGTAACGATTGACCATCCACCTCAATGATGCGGTCGTTAACGCGTATCCGTCCACTCAAGTCTGCAGCTGATCCCGGCGAAACGCTCTTCACAAAGATGCCCGATAGCTCCTCCTTTTCGCAAACATAGCCGGCTATGGTGATACCCAAGCCATTTGCATCCTTTTTCAACTCCACTTGCAACTTCTCCGTCTCAGGCAATGCCAGCAACTCTTCCAAATCAATGCTGGGATCGATGAGCATCGATGTCTCGCCACGATACACAAAACGCTCATCTTCCGTGGTTGTTTGTGGCGTGGATGCCGTTGAACTCTCACCAAAGATCTCTGGGTAGCCAGTCGAGATGAGATAACGTTCCAGCTCTGCAGGATCAACAAGGACACGCGTAGGTACCACAGCACTGCCCGGCTCCAAGGCATATTGTGGCGTCGGCAGTGACTGCTCAATCGGACGCACCACCACGAGACGGACATGCGTGCCCGACTGGCGCAGCACAGCGGCCACTTGCTCCGAAACCATTTCGTGCAAATTCACATCGCCAATCTGGAGTATGTGATCTCCTGACCTTAACCGGCCATCACGATCCGCCACGCCGCCTGGCAAAATTGTTTTGACAATCACGCCCGAGTTGCGGGCTCCAATAATGCCAAATCCAAGTCCAGTACCATCGTTGACCAGTTCAATTGCTTGGATTTGCGCGTAATCCGTGGCATACAAATCCGCATTGGCTGCCGTCTTGGAATTTTGGCTCTGGGGACGGGCTTCCAATTCTCCAGCAGTCGAAGTGGACTTATCTGGACTGGCAGGCGCCGAGGAATCATACATAACCTCGCCACCATTGAGGCTAAGCACCAGATTCCCGGAGACATCGATGTCAAAGTCATTGGGCAACATGGAAGGATGTTGACCTAATTGGATGCCAAGCTCAAAGAGCGATTCCTGCACATGGGCAATGGTGCGAAATACGGGATCTGTGAGAATACCCAAGATGGTGTTGAGACTCTCCGTCGTCTGCATTTGCAGCTTAGCATCGTCAGAGTCATCAATGCCCTTTTTGACAGCTTCGATTTGCTGCAAAGCACTTGAGATATCGGCGCTCAAATGCATTTTTTATGTTTTATGTTTTGTTGTGGGTGCGGTCAACTTGCCCCAGCTTCTGCTTCCTCTTCCACTTTGCAGTCGAGCGTAATTCCGTTGAGGGCGGGGGGCGTGTCGTGTTGTCAGGTGTCTGTAATTGAATTATGCAGCCTTAATAGTTTCAACTCTTATTTTACTTATCTCTGCTTGCTCACCAGCTGCAACTGCAATTGGCGACTTCCTTGTTTAATCAGCTGCCTCGTTTTCGTATTTAGTTATAGCTTTTATTTTTCTGTTTCGTTGTTTTTTCGTTTTTTTCTTTTTGTTAATTATGCTCTGTGATTTGTAGCTGCCTATTAGCGATGACAATACATCGATTTTTTATGGCTGCCTATAGGTGTGCAACTCAGTGTGACCGGAATATATGGAAATATACCAAAAACGGTAATGCTATTGTGAATGCGCGCTATGTAGCAAATTTTGAACCACTTCAATTTTGTTTATTGCTGCATTAAAATAAATATAACATAAACCATTCACGATAGGTGCTCCTTTTCTTGAGCTTCTAATGCCTGCTCATGCTTCTGGAACTCCGTGAAGAACTGTCGCGTCATCGCCTTCATTTCTGGCGTCAAGTATTTGGGGAATATGTCTAGAAAATTGTTCGTTGGAAGTGAAATATAAAATTGCTGTTGTTTAAATACTTACAGTTAAACTCAATAATGAGATCGCCAAAGTCTTCAAATCGCTTATTGGCATGCTTAATGGCAGACACGGCATCCAGATTACGACACTTCGGTAATCCCTCACACGGTACAATCTTCTGATAGCCTGGAGTCACCACATCCGTGACGACAATCTTCAACTGGCGCTTGTCCAGTGTCTGGACGAAAAAGATGAATCCCGTAAACGCCTGACACAACGTTATGTTATAGCGATAGACCAGATCATGCATATTGCGGCGCTCGAAGACGGGATGCGGCTTATCGGCCGCAATGAAGATGATATCACCCGGGATTGTGGTTGGATAACGATCGCCCTCTTCCTTGAAGCAGTACCGTGTGCCTGCCGTCGTACCTGGTTGTATGTTCAGCTTGAGCGTATGCTTTCGCTTCTCCAGTCGCGACTCCTTGATGTCTACGATCTCCTGACGCCACACATGCATTAGCTTCACACAACCCGTGCGCACCTCCTCCAACGACAAGTGTATGATGCGTTCGGTATTCGTATCCTTGTGTCGCACACCAATGCCATGCTCACGAGTTGCAAAAAGACTCGGTGGATTGGTTACCGCATCTATGAGGTTAGCATAGGGCGAGTAGCTGGCAAAGACAGCCTCGTAGACCTTCATGTGGTCGCCATGATATTGATAGGGCGGAAAATAGCCATTGGGCAGCATGACACCCTCGAAGAGCCCTGCTTCGCCATAACGATCATAGATCGCCCGATATAGATCATGGCCAAGTACATCGAATGCCATATTGATGTAAGCCCATTGCTTAATCTCAGACATAGGCGACAGATGTGTCAGTTTTCCTTCTTGGGCCAGAGGCACAAAGTCCTGCTCGTACTTCTTGTCGCGATGCGGACAGAGACGAACCGCGAGGCGACGATAAGCCAAAGTTAATTGCTCCTTGCTCGCGCTGCGAGGCATATCCAGCACCGCATAGTAATCGAGTTCAGGACGATTCATTGTTTAGGAAAATATAATATATTCGAATAATAAACAATTCTTATTTACGTTGATAGCTTGATGCTTTTGTTTTGTTTATTGAAATCTCAAACTCAGTTTACTGAGTACTGAGAATTTGTTTTGGCTCAAATTATATACAAACTGAACTCTGAATCAGAATCGGAAATGCATGAGTACAATTGTCAACGAATGAGTAGTTTATGTTGTTGTTTTGTTTTTATAGTATAGTACGACTTATAATTTAAGCATAATCCATTAATCTGCATCGGTTTTAAGGGACGACAATCAATCAATCGACATCCTCAGTGCTAACGCCTGTATAGATGGGCTCCTCTTTCTCCTTCTCCTCTGCTTTCTTGGCGCTTGGCGAGGTAGTTTTTTGCTCCTTTTCCTCCTGCTTCTTCTCGTCAGTTTTACTGCCGGAAGCTTCATCGCCCTTATCATCTTTGAAGGGCGCTTCGCCTTCATTGGGCACCCAAAGACCAGAGTCAACACATCGCTTCATATGATACTTGGCCTCATCTACGGGCATTGTGGCAATTGTCTTCTGCAGCAGCTCAATATCACGCGACTCAAAGCAAGCCTTCAGTTCCTGTAAACAAAATAAATAATAGTTAAACGGATTTATATTAACTTGGTAAAGTCGCAAACTTACATCGGGCAGCGTTTCAAACACATCAGCTGGATGAAGGCCCCCGGGTCCCATATTTTCCTGGCGCTCCTCCTCCTCTGCTTGTGCCACAGCTTCTTGAATTTTCTCTTGGGCACGTTTCTGAATGCGTCCCTTGAATCCCTCGATCTCACTCTCAAACTGTTGGCGATACTCGACACCACAATGTTCAATCTTCTGGAAGAACGAGCTGACACAGGCACGCGGATCGACGTCCAGTTGCTTGGCCAGCTCAAGTATGTACTGCATGCAAATGCACTGATGCGCCACATGAGCCATCAGCTCGTGCTTCTCCTCCATCTCCAAATTGATGGACCAAATGACCAAATAGTTTGCCGTCTCCTCGCACACCAAATGTAGGTTGCTCTGCAGAAAACGCTTGGATGCATCGTATTTGCGCAGCATGCCGTATTCCTTACACAGCTTCTCATTGTCCTTTACGAACTGTTTGAGGTGCTGCTCGCGCTCCTCTTCGCTCAGATTCTCATCGGGTTTGCGACCGGCCCTCTTGTTGATGACGGTCTTTTCGAAACCAGGTTTGCTGATTGTGTCCACATTCCATGGCGTCTTCTTGTCTTTCTTGAGCAATTCGTTCTCCTGACGATCGAGGTCTTTGCCTTCGTTTTCAATCTTATCCAACTCTTTCTGTGATAACACAACAATGTGAGAGATGACTAATTGAATAAATAAATGGTGGTTGCACCCATTTCACCTTTAGTGCGGCCTCGTCACCGTCTTTCTTGCTGATGCGTTCCTTGACGTCCATCAAGCGGGCCTGGTAACTTTGGCGTTTCGCTTTCATGTCCTCCTTCTCTTTCTCCGACTCCGCCATGCGTTCAACTCGTGCCTGATGCCGCCAGCGGAACAATGAAGGGGTATCAATGTTCGGGTGTGTTTCATCCTCATCATCCGAAATCTGCACGTTGGGAGTTTGTGTTGTGAACAATCTTTACACTTGTGTATCGAAATACTCACTTCAATATTTTTCCATTTGCTGTAGTCGACCATTTTAACTGTTCCGTGTTTCGAATTGTGAAAACAATAAAATTCGGCTTAATTTGCAAAAATTCTAGAAATATTTGTGCCAATCAGAGTGACCGGAAGCTCAAACTTGAAATAGATAGAAATTTAGGTGGAAAAATATATTGTTATATATCACTGACATAAAAGCAAGCTGGTCACACATCACGGGATTTACTTATATTAAAAAAAAAAAATTTTAAATGGAAACAGCATGTTCTATTATTTATGGCAAATGCAGGTAAAGTCGTTTGTAAATTAATTAATTTACAAAATATAAGAATTTAAACACAACACACACGAGTCATAACTTTCAATAATCATGGCTGTTGGGCAGGGATTATTTATCGATTGCATTGACAGTGTTGTGAAACAGTGATGTTGACGAGGTTCGGGCAAGTGCGCGCCATTGACATTAATTTGAAATTGGGACACACGGTTAAGGTTAATGCATGCAGAAGATAAACAAACGAAATCAACAGGAAACTCAAGTTGTTCTTGCAATGTAAACAATGAGAAACAAATAGAGGGCGAGGTTAAATGCATTTTTAATGGCAATGTCTGGGACTAAAGGCGCTAGCCTAGCATGGAGTCAATCATAAGGACTCACAGTTCGTTAACAATGGCCAGCTACTATAGACGTAAAAAACCGGACACGGTATTCCTGAATGCCAAGCCCATAAACAGTGGAAATGCGCAGGCCTATCTACATGGCGTACGCAAGTATTCCATTGGGCTGGCTGAACGTTTGGATAGTGGTTACCAGGCACCAGGAAATGGCAAGAGAAGTTCGGTGAGCACCGTGGGCTCGATTAGTAATGATTTTATACCGGTGAGAACAATTGTGAAATTGTGCAACTATACGTATTAATTTGAATTGTCTGACAGAGTGTTTTTTATCGCAACATTGCACCGGTTAACTGGTTTCTGCGGATCATCGGTGTTCTGCCTATTGTACGCCGTGGTCCTGCTCGTGCCAAGTTTGCTTTGAACTCGGGAGCATTTCTCTATTCTGTAGTTTTCTTCGTTCTGTTGTCGGTAAGTTAGTCAGAAGCTGTTTAGTCAGAAGGGTTTTCCCTAATAATCATTTCTATTACTTTTACTATGTCGGTAGTGTTATGTTGGTTATGTGGCCAACAATCGCATTCACATTGTGCGTTCCCTGAGCGGCCCCTTCGAGGAGGCAGTTATCGCTTACTTGTTTCTGGTCAACATACTACCCATTATTATAATACCAATTCTGTGGTGGGAGGCCAAGAAGATAGCGCGTTTGTTCAACGATTGGGATGACTTTGAAGTGCTGTACTATCAGATCTCTGGACACAGTTTGCCGCTGAATCTCCGCCAGAAGGGCGTCTATATTGCTATAGTCTTGCCCATATTGTCGGTGCTATCGGTAGTTATCATACACATTACTATGTCGGATTTGAATCTCAATCAAGTGGTGCCCTACTGCATACTGGATAATTTGACGGCCATGCTGGGCGCCTGGTGGTTTCTAATCTGCGAAGGAATCAGCACAACTGCATATCTGCTGGCCGAGCGCTTTCAGAAGGCATTGAAACACATTGGTCCCGCTGCCATGGTCGCAGACTATCGCGTCTTGTGGCTACGGCTGAGCAAGTTGACCCGCGACACTGGCAACGCGCTCTGTTATACATTTGTATTCATGAGTCTATATTTGTTCTTTATCATTACGCTGTCAATTTATGGGCTATTGTCGCAGCTGTCGGAGGGATTTGGCATCAAGGATATTGGTCTGACCATCACAGCGCTGTGGAACATTGGACTACTCTTCTACATTTGTGATGAGGCGCACTATGCGTCCGTCAATGTGCGCACCAATTTCCAAAAGAAACTGCTAATGGTCGAGCTGAACTGGATGAACTCGGATGCCCAGACAGAGATTAATATGTTTTTGCGTGCCACCGAAATGAATCCATCGAACATCAATTGTGGCGGATTCTTTGATGTTAATCGCACTCTCTTCAAGGGTCTGCTCACCACAATGGTCACCTATTTGGTTGTGTTGCTGCAGTTCCAGATCAGCATTCCAACGGACAAGGGCGATGGCGATGCCACATCGAATGTCACAGTCGTCGATATGCTGATGGATAGTTTGTCTAATGACATGACCTTGCTGGGTGCCACCAGCACCAGCACCTCTGTGGCACCACCAACCACAACAACGGTGGCAGCAGTTACCCGGTCTGGGCGTGGTCGAAAGGGTTGAATTAGGTCAAGGTAGCACGATTTGTGATGCGACTAGGAATAGGAATAAGCAAACAAAATAGTGAATGCACAGCAAATTAGGCAACAATTGAATATTAAACTTAGAACTGCTTAGAATAAATTTTACAATAAACGAAAAATACAAAAACGTGTGTATTCTTTAAATCCAATTGACATATTACTATTTTGTTAAAGAAATAATTTAAAACTCGTTTGCCTTTTGTATGAAATTCGACTCGAATTATTAGATCAACAAATTCCCTATTAGCTTTCAATAAGTGCAAAAGAGATGCACATACAATGAATTACTTTTTCACATTTTGTCTTTGACGCTTCCTTCGCTGCTGTGGCGCAGTGTATAAAGTAGCGAGCTTTCACTCAATAAAGATCTCCGGTTCGAATCCAGCAAGAGTCAACTTGATTAAAATATATTATATTCAACAACATTTTTGTTATGTTTAATTTATTTAAATTAAAATAAAGTTGCAATTTCAACAACTACTACATGATAAGATTAAATGTATATATATATATTTATATGGGGGGAGGGGAACTTTAAGCGCTATATAGAAAATAGTTAATGCATGTATCGCATTTATTGCACATTTGCTAATTATCATCGTGTTATCTGTTTGTATTGCTGTAAGAATATGTCATTTGTTTACATATACCTATATATGTATCTCTTTGCCTCTCGATCCATTTTCTCTATATAAAATAGTTATCTGTGGTTATTCCATATCACACACGTTCCAAAAAACTTAAATTTACAATGAAAAACCAAACGGAATTTAAGACACTTAGATGCTGGAAGTTCGAGGGCGTTGTGGTTTAGGGTTCTGATCGATCATCGTAGTATTTTGAAGCGTTTTTATTAGCGTTAACTTGGACTTAACACTGTCCATCTGGCGATTCGGTTAGAATGTGTTTGTATCCATTGCTGCCCAGGTACATGTGCTCACGACGGAACTGATAAGGAATCTGCTATGGAAGACAGTTCATATTGCATTTCAATCTGTATAAGTTATGTTTAGAATTATGACTTACAGTGCCTGGAGCTGGGCAAGGAATAGCAACCGTAGCGATCTCTCGCAATTTGTTCATTGTACGCAGACTTTGGTAGAAGCTGTGCATTACATACCACTTGACTGCATCCATGCAGAGCAGCGAATAACTAACGACAACTGCAAAAAGTAACCAGCTGATCTTAAGTTTGAACATAACTATGAAATCGAAATAAAAACTTACAGTACAAACACTGTCCACCAAATATCATGGGTAATTTCGTATCCTTTAGCATGAAGACAAAAACTCCAGCAGCGATTACGCCCAGAAACTCCATAACCAGCCAAGGTATTATTAAGCCCGGCTTATTCTTGTAGACCCCAAAGAAGAGTGCAATGGTACTCAGAGCATAGACTATTGTAATGCTGGCCAGCACATAAAGTGCATTTTCGGTAGCATCGGCTAGTTGAGCGGCCGTCTTGAGACGCATGTCGTTGTGGAACGGAGACATATTGTAGAATCCACTATCCTTCTGATCCGCAATGTCCAGATCAAGCAGCAATCGCATTTGCTCTGCATGCGCCAAACAAAGGAGCACCACAAACAGAATGGAATGCGCGATGAGCTGGAAGGATTTAAAAGTAGGGAATCACGCATGAATTTCGGATACTTTCAGTGTTGCACAATATTTCGCAATTTTGGCGCTAACAATTCGCAAGTGGTTTTAGCAATTCTCACAACGACACAAGCAACGTTTATCGCTCGAGCTTTAAAAAGGGCGCTCGTCTTTGGCATGTTCCAATGTCAGGAACAATAGTGCAGACGCATTGCGCCGTTGGCTCATCCATTCGCCCCTCGTTGGGCGGGGGCGTGCGCTAAATTGCCGCCTTCGATGGGTTTCTAGCGTGCTCAGTGGGGTATGGCTTTGCATATCCAGTGCATAATTTTTTTTGTTAGGGGTTTGCGGCTGCACATTTTATGGCATTGTTTTGTGTCCGTGCGCTGTGCCCCACTTGATTAATCCATTACATAAGCGCGTGTGTGGAAGCTTATGTGCATCATCGTTGTCGCAATCAATGCAATAACAACACTTACCAGCTGGTAGATGCTCGTCAGCAATGCTGTGGTCCGTAGATTACGCGGTGATATGGGCGACATCATCATTTCCCAGATGCGGCGACAGCTCCACTTGCCACCTGTGCTGACCGTGGGCAGCAACATTATTTCGCGTGTGTTTTCCACGTATTTGTTTACTTTTTAATCAATTTATGGATTTTTCTTTCACTCAACTAAAGTATATTACTTTGCCACTGGCTGCGACTCGTCGCAATCGTTTCGTCATCCAATTGCCAATGACAACTTAAGGGTTGGCGCTTCATTTGCAGCTCCCACGTACGTACATTAAATTGAAACTTGCGAGAGCTTTTCGCGGAAACGCGGCGGAGGCGCATCGTACATTTCCAAGGTCTGTTTTGATATTCGGAGAGCTTTCGAATGTTTGTTTTGCATGTGCAACAACTCTTTCGCATCGAGGGTATATCAAGTGTACGAACTGATTTGTTTGATTTGGAATTTTAGTAGAGACTTGAGGTGATAATAATTGTGTCGCTACTTGCTAAAAATGTAACATAAAGTATATCTCCACAAAATAGATACTGAACTGAAAACTATCTTAGTTAAATTGCCTTAAAATACCGTTACAAATTATTGATATTCATGAGATACGCATACTTTATCTCTTAGCTAATAAGGTTACTGGCTAAAGAAAGATTTACTATAATAAAAATTTGTCAAATCACGTTGAAAACTAAAAACTATAAAAAAAACAAAAATTTTATAATATAGTATACAATTTCTAATAACATTTAACAAACACGGTAAAATTAAAGTGGAACTCGCAAATAATATTGTAATTTACATAATATTGTAGTTTTATGTATTTTTAATGAGTTAATAGTTGATATTTGGGTTAAATATAGATAATCTTTTTTGCTGACAAAAAATATATTTTCCGGATTATGAACTTACATTTGAAATTATAAAATTATATCATTTATCTGTTTGTTAACCAAATTTAAGAGTATTTCAATAACGTGCATCACTAAACACTTTAGCTTTCGAAGCTTTTAGGGGGTTGTTTTTAAGCGTTGCAGACGCGCAGATGTTTATCGCCGTGAGACAATGCAAAGCTTTTAGCGCAAAGCTTTTTGTTGTGGCCAGTGTTGCCAGATGTTGGCGGCACATCCGAAATAAAGCAATTAAAATGTGGTTCCTACCGCTGCGGGCCGTTTGCTATGATAAATTTTACATTTTAAAAGTCAATTTACACTGAACTATAAAAATGTAACATAAATTTTGCCAAAGCAGGCCATAAAATTGGCCAGGCCGAAGAAGACGAAGCAGTTGCTGGATGAGGTACTTTGTGGCCAGAAGAATCAGAGTCGTAGTCTAAAAGAGTCGAAGAGTTGGAGTCGTGCCACTGACTGTTGCCAATGGCAACTGGCGCTCCTCCTGTGTCAGCTACTTGCACGCTTAATTGATTGTTTTTCTACGAGCTGGCGAGGATGATGCGATGGAGCACTCACAATGTTTCAACCACCAGCACCACCATCATCATGATGAAGATGATGAAGACCTCAGGGGCAAAATATGCATTGCTGTTTTCTTCTGGTTGTTGCTGCTTTGTGTTGTTGTTGGCATTGTTGTTTGCGGCTTGTTATCATTGGGCGTGTTTTATTAACTTTTAAGCTGCATGCACGCGAGGGGCCATAAAAAGTGCAACTGGCGGTGGCGCAAATCCAAAAGTCAATTAAAAATTTTTTACATTTGTTTGCACACAACAACGCGAACGCAAACGCGCGCTGTTCTGAATGCGTTAAGCTCAACCTGACTCGCAACCTGAACTCGAGACTTCACTCCAGCGAAGAACTTGGCGCGATAATCATAACTGCAAAAAAGTAAGCAACTACGCGCAGGCGTCGCCCCGTTCATAATTTATGGCCTCAACAGAGGCCGGCTCTTCAAGTATTGAAATATCATCTTCCAGCCATTTGCCGTTCAATTTGCGTTCGCAACGCTCTTTTGATTGGTTTTTCGCCCCCCTCTCAACCCAACTGCAGCAGCTGCAGCAACAGCAGAAGCAACAACTTGGCTACAAATTGATTGCCTTAAAGTAACTTGTAAAATGCTTCTAAGCAAGCGTTGCAAGCCAAAACTTGAGAGCCACTTTAAACGGCTGAAACAGAAGCAACATTACAAATGTGTGGCGTTATTGCCACGGGGGAGGAGCTGCAACAGTTGCAGCCACAACAGCAACAGCTTCAGCTGCAAGAGGAAGGCTTTGATTAAAAAATAAAAAAAAAGGAAAAGAAAAAGAAAACTGAAAACTTGACCATTCGAGTGGGAGCCGATTCGAAAAGCAATCGCTGTTGTTAACAAGCATTTCAGCGCATGACAATTGGCATGCACACCTTCGGGCCATTAATATGCACCACATTGCAGCAGCAACGATGACTGTTGCTGTTGCAAGTTGGCAACAACTTCAGTCTGACTGAATCTGCTGCACTTTCATGTCATTTAACTATTTGTAATTCGATCTCTAGGGGTTTCGTATTGCTTAGTTATTTAATCACTGCAATCGCTCGAGCATAAATAACATTTACTCGACTTATTTGCACAATTTGTTTGCCTGTTTTGACAGTCTGTTGCTCAGGCTGCAGGCTGCAATTGAAATCGATCTGGTAGCCGGTTAAACGAAATTCTAAATTCTCGAAAAAAAATTTAGTTGCTCTGCGATTTTGTTCTTATCTAAAAACCGAATTGGTAGCAATCATTTTGAAGTGGATTTTAATTAAAAAGAGATGCGACGATCGATATGAATATTATATGATTAGAAAATTCAAGAAGAAAAGAAACTAGCAAAATAATAATATATCATATAAATTTGATAATTATAATAAATTATAAATCTATAAATTTTTCTAAATAGAAATTTTGAATGAAATAAATCTAGAAATGAAAACAAAATGCATAATAAAAGAGACAATGAATTTTAGAACAGCTATGACAATTCAATTTATGAATTATTGATTTGGAAAAAATCTTAGGTTTTTAATTCACTTTAAGAGATTTCATAATTTTGTGTATCCTTAAACATTTAGAAACTTATTACTTTTATAATTTAATGCGATCAATTTAATTTAATGATTTAATTCAAGTAAATTACTTTACAACTTTACAATCACTTTACAACTTCATTTTATTTAACTCTCAAATCATGTAAAATTTAATCATGTTAACTTAAATATTTCATGATTATAGTAAGCCTTAGACTAAGGAACAATTTTTCAATCTCCCCATAAAGTAATTTATAGATATTGACTAACTAATATGTGCTCAATTAAATTCTCTAAACCGAAATCTAGTATTTCAATGTACCCTTAAAGTTATGTAGAGCTTTTCATTGTCAAAAATGACAAAATCCGCAGAAGGGATGGGAATTGTATAGAAAACAGCTGATCTTGAAGAAACGAAATTGTACTTAAAAGTCAGTTTATTCGAATAAGACTTATGAAGAACATTGAAAAATCAGTCCAAAGTCTTGTATCTCCATCATACATACTTTATTCTATTTGTTCATAAAAGATTACTATTATATTTATTAATAACAGTGTAACTAAATATGAGTAAGCTTCTCAAATACTTAAAAAACAAATATGTATTCCAAGGAGTAAGTATTCTTTTTTTTTTGGGAATATGTATCTCATAAAGTTACCAGTTCACCAAATCTTGGCGATACCTTAGGGCAATCATCCTCTCTGGATTACACTTAGTATCAAAGTTACTAAGTGTTTTTCTAAGAAATTATGCCTAATGTTAAGCCAAGTGTACGCATATGTGTAAGCCTTCAGGCTATATATCTCATGTTAGTCACGTTTTGGAGTCACCCATCAATATCAATTGTTACACATATTTGCATGGCTCAAACAACGCAGCGTGTTGTTAACAATGCGTCACCCGAAGTTTGCATCGAATATGGAAAATTTTTGTGAATTGGAGAAGAGTGCGCGATTTTGGGATGTCGCTTGTCAGTTTTTCAACGTGAGCTCGATTATGTGCAATGATGATGAAGATGTTAGCATTTCCGATTAAACGCACTCGCTCCCTCTTGAGGCAGCAACAACACAAACAACATGGCAAACAAGCACAGATGGGGGCGAATTGTAGCCCTCGAATCTCAAGGGTGTGTTCAATTGTGTCAATTTAACGCCTTTTATAGCACCCCGCCAACACAACAACGAGTCGATGAGTCGACGAGTGTCCGCCACCCACTTCAGAGGACGGGCGCCAGGATAACAGGACAACACTCCTGTGCTGCATGTTGGGCATATTAATTATTGCACATTCGATGATGCTGATGGTGATGATGATGATGATGATGGTGGCCAGAGTCAGCCAGAGTTTAGCCTCGCTCGATTTGCTCGACGGCACTAAGTGTTAATTACACCCCAACGCGACTCCTCCTTCCCCTCTCTCCCTGGATGTATTTACAAAATGTATGCTCGCTTTACGCTCAACAAACGTGATTATTAGTAGTAGTTGTCTCTGTCTAAATATTGAAAATTGATAATACAAGTGTGCATGGCATTTATCTAGCATATCTCCTGGACTGCTTCTCGTTTGTCGCATCATCGCCATCGGCAAACTGACAGGCAGGATAATGTTCAGGCTTTCCTAACATAGTTTGTCACACACAGTTGCGATGTGTGATGCGGCTGAATAAGCAACAAATTGCAATTTAATTGCACACTATCAATGTGGGCAGACTTTGTTACATAACACAGAGAGTGCGAGTATTCATCGGCTTGCGTGTTACATTCTCATATTCAAATTTATCAAGATGCTGCAGTATCAATATCAATTGCCATAGACTAATTGCTAACTAAACTTATTTGGTACACATCAGAAATTAGTTCTTCGTTAATATATCTCATTTTACAGTTAAATTATGATTTTCTTCATATAAAAGATAGAGTTAAGAAATGATTAAAGAATTTTTTCAGATTGTACATTTAAACTAGTTTTATATAAATTCAGTTTAATTTTATTTTTAGTATTTTTTATTTCGAAGCATATTAATTTTTATTTTTTTTATTTTTCATCTCTTACTATTAGAAAAATTTCTAAACGCTTTCGCTTCTTTGTTTTATTAATAACTTTGCAAGATTTTGCAGTTGATTTATTTTATTTTTAAAATGTATTTGGTAGATGCATTTTAGTTGCAAGATTCAACAAGAAAGTTTCTGATTTGTTAATCATTTAATGTTGTTCATGAAGCTTAAATATTTTATTATTTGCTAATTTAGTTTACAAATTATAATGAAAAATACTTTAGATTTTACAATGAAATTCGAAATTTTAATTATATTTTTCTAAGAGTATCTAAAAGCTGAAACTACATTTGAAAAATAAACTAATTATATTTTTCTAAGAGAATCTTTTAGGCAATAAATATTATATAAATAATTTTATTCATACGACTAAAGCAAATATCTATACTTTTTTTGTATTATATTTAAATGAATTTTTGTAATTTTTAGGGTAAATTGTCTTTAGATATTTTTAAACTTGAGTTTAAACTTGAAACAACTGTCACTAAAATTCGAGTTGGGCTTGATGGACACCTTAAAGGCATTGTGAGGATTGCTCCCAGTGCGGCTCAGGAGCTGTCACCGGGGCTCTAGCTTGGGCAAATATCCTTGATATCATTTAGTCAACTGGAAAAAATTCAATCAGCATACTTGGCAAATATTCAACAGAGCTGGCAGCAGCAGCAGAAGCAGCGATAGAAGCAGAGGAAAGGCAGCGATTGTTTGAGTGAACAGCGGGGAGTTGGGCGGTGGGATACATTTAGAAGATGGGTGGGAGAAGAGCAAAAGAAGAGGTGGGAAGGAGAGGGCAAGGCGGGTGGAACGTTGCATAAATCAACAGCAAATAAAATGCTGATACGCTGAAAGTTCGCCGAGTCTTCGATGCTGAAACAAAACATGCGAAGCGGAATCGGAATCGGGCAAAAATTCGCATTCACGATAATTGAATTTCTGTGCAGGAGCAGAAAAAGGAATAGAAATAGGAACAGGGAGCACAAAAAAAAGTAATGTTAAGAGAAGGGAGGGAGGGAGGGTAGGAAAAGCGACTCAGTGGAGCCAGCAGCAGCGTGTCCAGCGATGCATGCGTCGCACGTAGCCGGAGGAGCAAGTGGAGACGAGCGAGGATTACACAGAGAGAAAGCCAAAGCGAGGGAGGGAGGAACTGAAGGACAGGACAGAGCACAGTGCGCCCATATTATGTGCACAATAAATAGACGTGATCAGCATGCCCAAGGAGAAGCAGTCAGCAGCCAGTCAGGCAGTCAGGCATTTGGGTTTGCTTGCCAGCAGCTCTATAGCTAAGTCGTTCTTGGTCTCGTTCTCGTTCTCGTTCTGTGTCGTGCTCTGCCTCGTCCTTGCGCTTGACTGAGCGGCAACATCGCTGGCTGCATGCTGAGCAAAGGAGCCGCAGCACGAGTGAAGGAAGCACTTGAGAGGATGTTGCCAGCGTTGCCGCTGCGTCTTCCCGTGCTGTTTCCGGCTTTTGTTGCTGCCCAAAAGTGCTCGACAAAATCTTTTGTGTGAATCCCTCCCAACACATTGTGCGTCTCCCTTTTTTTTTGGGGGTAGCTAAGTATCCCGCCGCATCCCCAAACTCCTCCACACACACAGCGGAGGAGGCAAACTTCGGAAAAACAAGGCGAAGGCGAAGGCGTCGAACTTTTTATGTTAACTTACTTTGTAGTTTCTTCTTATTTGCAACTTTGATTTTTGTTTATTTTTGCTTGAGGCAACATCTTCAACCCCCCAAAAAAACACATGACACGCAAGGGGCGACAGGGAAGAAGCAGAGCAGGCCGCACGCATGCAACCCCCAGCGGAGCGAAAGAGACGGAGCGACATGGAAAAAGTAAAATAAAATAAAAATGGCGACGGGGCGCCAAGTTTGCACAAAGTAAAAGGAAAAATTTCTGAGCTGTTTAGCATGGGAAATTTTCATGCTCAGCTCTGTTTCTCTATCTCTTTTTCCCTGCGAGCTTTTCCTTGGGGTTCTGCGCTTTAAAATGCGCCATTTTGTTGTTTACCCAGTCACCCCCCTCTCCCCCGCTGCCACCACCGCCACCGCCTTCAGCAAGCTGACCCAGCTGGCAGCTGTCGCTGCCACGCCCACGTGCGCCCCCAATCTGACCAAGCGGAAGTTTTATGAATTTTGTACAAAGCAGCAAAGTTTTTCTGTGTCCTTTGGGGTTTATGCTTGTCGCTCGTCCTTTTTTTTATCCATCCGCTTTTCCATTTTTTCCTACACATTTTTCAGTGGCTCTTTGAATGTATCTCAAGCGCTGTGTGTTTGTGTGTGTCGTTGTATCTTTTGTGAAATCACTGCAGTGTGAATAATGTCGAGGAAAAAAGAAAAGCAAATTGAAAATAGGAAATTCATAAAAAATCAACAGCAAACTTTTGCGCAAGTGTTGAGCTATTCTTTCACCATAGATTGCCCCGGTCAAGGAGCTGGCAACTTAATTTTGTATAACTTAAATGTAAAGAATGGTGTTTGATAATTCCCATGCGGGTTATTATGCTTAGATTACAAATGTCGACTTTCGACTTTGTTTTTTTAGGGAAAATGTGTCAACCCTTTAACAAAAAGTGACAAACACCTAATGAAGTTATTAGAGCTGTCAATGAACTTCAACAAATTGACATTTAATGAAGTGCACGACCCGCACAATGATCTTTTAATTGCCACAGCAAACCCCTTAAAAAAAAAAATTCAGAAGAAACACCTAAAAAATTAACTTTAATCACTTTCGGGCTGATTGTCAGACCACAACGCTGACATGCGTATGCATATGGTCGTATATAACATAATATAATAATAATTATGATGTTGCCGCCAATTGACGACAGGCGAGCACACAGAGCGTGAAGCGTTGCGTTGCGTTGTGCAACGTTAGGTTTTTCAACCCTTCGACCAGCTAATCAACATTAGGTGTCGCAACTAAGGCAAAGAGTTTCTTATTTTCAATTATATAGTATACCTTTAAGAAGTGTACTATGAAAGTATAACACAATGTATATAATACCAAACTTTAATGTTGAATGATTTTAAGGATTTTGTGTAAGTCTTTGCTCATTAAACTTTTCTAATTTCTGAAAGAAACAATCGCACAAACCATCTTTCTAAATCTATAATTTCGCACTTCTAACTGATTTTATTATATTTCTAAGGCTTTTACTTTGGTAATATAATACATAGAGAAATGTTTTTTTACATTCTTCACTTAACGAAACTAATATCAATATTTAATTTTATTTGTAGTGACATTAGATAATGAAGTGGAATTTATTCTACTCTATTTAATATATTTTTTAAAGAATCCGAAGATATGTAAATATGAAAAGATGTAAAAAATATGTTATATATGGTTTATAATTTATTATTTGGTTGCATTTAAATATGTTTGTTTGGTTTCATGAAGTATGATGAAATAACATTAAGCTTAAAGAAGAGTACAAGAATTTAAAAATTATTTAAAACTAAATGTTGTTTAGAATTCAAACATAATATACATATTCTAAGCTACTATATATACTATAGTATATTACTACATAGTATAAAGGTAATAATTTATTTTGTATGGTTGCATTTATTAATACTTTTTATTTTATGAAATATGTTTTCAAAATAAATGTTGTCTGAAGTTTCTAAAGAACATTTTCATTTTTACTATTGTATTTTTCTTGAGATAAAATAGTATTTACACTATAGTGTGGTATAATTTAGTATATAGAAACAATAGTATACTTATACTATACTTACAGTTTAATAGTAAGCTACTTACTATAAAATATTAAATATATAATATATTATAGTAAGTAACTTTTCTTTTCTTTTATTTCTTCTATCTTATACTATAGAACAGTAAGTAGTATAAATTTAGTTAAAAAAGACTATACTATAATTTGTATTTTTATTATTGTTTTATATAGCTCAAGACAAAATAGTGAAAATAAAAATGTTCTTTGGAAATAATAATATACGAGGTGTGTTCAAAAAGTAAGGTGACTTTGTATTTTCAAGAAAAACTATTAATTTATTTATCAATATTTATGTTGTCCCCTTCAAAGTAATCCCCCTCAGATACAATACACTTATGCCAACGGTTTTTTCCAATCCTCAAAGCACTTCCCATAAGCACTTTTCGGTATATAGCCTTGAGCTCTTTCAGCGATGCAGTCTTTTTTCGGTATTGGCTCACCTGGGCTCTTCCATTGGGACGATTGGGCTTTGGTTTCGATATCATAACCATATACCCATGATTCGTCACCAGTTATGACCCTTCTGAGTAAATCTGGGTCGTCGTTGACGTCATTCAACAGCTCTTGAGCTCATGCTCATGCGACGGTTCTTTTGGTCAAAATTCAGCAATTTCGGAACAAACTTCGCTGACACACGACTCATGCCCAAAATGTTTGAAAAAATTTCATGGCACGAGCCAAGCGATATACCGACATCTTCAGCAACTTCTCTGATAGTGATTCGACGATTTTCCAAAACAATTTTCGTCACTGCTTGAACGTTTTCATCAGTTGTTGACGTGCTTGGGCGTCCAGAGCGAGGCTGGTCATTGGCATCTTCCCGGCTATCTTGGAAGAGTTTGTACCACTTGTACACATTTTTTTTTACTCAGAACAGTTTCACCGTATGCCACTGTCAACATTTCAAGTGTTTCAGAGCAGTTAATTTTATTTTTTACACAAAATTTGATGCAAATCCTTTGATCCATATTTATCGATAGCAAAAATCACCGGGCACGCAAAACAACTTGTAACCTTTACGCCTCTCACAACCAAACAAAAAAGGGGATTCAACTGAAACTTGGTACAGATGTTAGGGAAGAGTGTACCAATATAACAAAACAAAAAAATCGATAATCGAAAATATGTTGCCCGCGAAATTTGAAAAGTCACCTTACTTTTTGAACACACCTCGTACTATAGTATAATATAGTATGTAGTTTACTAAACAACAGTAAGTAGTAAAGTTTAAGGTGAAGAGCACCTGAGACATTTAAATTTTACCTCGTGGAATTGTTGGCTAAAGGAAATCATAAAAAATAGACATGTTTATTACGTTTCGGCGGTTAGATTTGCATCTCATTTTTACACTCATTAGCTGGCTGACTTGGCGGCAACTACACACACACACACACACACCGTCACAGACATGTGTATACTATGTTGCATTTGTAGTTGTTGCAGTAAAAGTTGTGTTGCTGCCTGGAAGGCTGAATTGAGTTGGCTTTCTCAGGCGAATTAACATAAATTATGCACGCCCACTTTGCAAATGTAGCTCGTGCGTGGCAAAGACTGCCGTGGCGTCTCGCTGTTGCCACACTGTTGCACGTGCTGCGCTGTTGCTGCTGCTGTTGTTGCCACCCCAACAGGTGCGTGGACGCACAATTAAGTTGCAAGAGTAAAAGTAGCAGCAACTGCCTTGCGGCGTTATTGAGTTTTAATATTTTATGTGCGCTAAAGGACGCTTCAACCTATGCAAAGCGAGCCAAAAAAGGCGCAACGAACTTAATAAACGAATTAGAATTAGCCAGCTTGAGGCGGCGCAGCATGAGGCAGGGGAAAATGTGGCACAATAGCGCCACCCTGTGGTGGCAACAACTCCCACTAGCAAATGGCGACTGGCTCACATAATCGAATTTATTTATTCTGGGCTCTGGTTTTGCTTTTGTCAAAGTTTTTCAGAGTTTCAAGTGCCTCGACCCAGTTGCCATCAAAGTCCCTCCACTAACCACATTGCCACACACACATACACAGACACACATACACACACACGAGATTTGATGCTCTGTGAAATTAGCAGCATAAGATTGGATTATCTTTATGTGACTGCCACTCCAGCAGCGACCCTTTGCCTTTGCCTTTGCCACTCTTTTATTTACATTTTCTATTTTTTTTTTTTTTTTTGTTGTTGTTGTTGTGTTCGTTGTTGTCAGCCCTATGATTATGTATGTTGAAGCACGTGCCACGATTAGGCGAACAAAGCTGCGTCCAAGCGTGAGAGGAGTCGCTGTCAATGCGGATCGAAGCACTTTTTGTTGATATTGTTGCTAATTTACTTAAGTCGAGTGTTCACACAATAAGGGTTGATATTCGACAACTCTTAAAACTTATCTGTTTTAGTTCTCTGATTTATAATGCAACAATATTTTGTAGCTATCCCAGCTGTTTGATACCTTACGCACTTGCAGCTGCATCTCCAGCGAACTCTAATTGGAACCCCATTGCTAGGCCTAAGTACTGAGCTGTATAGTAATGTTCATTCCGGCTGTAAGTCAATTAATCGGTCAAAGTGCGTGGCAATAACTCACGAGTCGAGAAACCGCGACAACCGCCAAAACGCGGCGTCAAAGTCAACGGGTAGTCGCAAGACGAAAGCCAAACCATCAGCGTAGCATGCAACAAAAGCCAAAAAGTAACCGACATTATCCAAACATCGAGACGTCTAAACTAGCCGCAATAAATTGCTGGGCTGGGCTCTCTCACTCCTCTCCTCTAGCGTCCGCGGCCAAAACTCTTCTCTTCCAACCGCACTCCATCTCCATCTCTATCTTCATCTTCGTCTCAGTATCTCGCTCTCTCTCTCTGTCGTTCTCTCGCTGTTTATTTGTTTGTTGGCTTTGACTCGCGCCTTTTTGTTTGTTTTTGATGTTGATGAATGTTGCCACAGTTGTTGGTGTTATTATTATTGCTGTTGCTGTTGTTGTTGTTGCTTTTGCTGTTCGAGTTGTTTAGTTAAATTTTTGGACTGTTGTTTTTAATGTTTTCATTTTGTGGCTGGACTTTTCCCTTACAACCGCTCTCTGTGTGCTGTGCGCCCTTTGCGTGCCTCTTGATGCATGCCCCGTCACATTTCACGGCCCGCAACGAGATCCACTTAACCTCATGATTGATATGTTGCAATAATTCTTATCAAACACAATGGCCCCACCATGAAATATTGACCACAACAGCGCCTTTTCCCACAAATGGCATATACTTACATACTTATTACCCAAATCCCATCTCATACACTTGCCTCAGGGCTAACTGACTTTCTGTGTTGCTTTCTGTAAACATATGTCTTTTATTATCTGGGAAAAATTTTTAAATTAAAACAAAAATTTATTCCATATGCTAAATTATATGTTTAGAAACTAGCTTTCAATTGATTTTTATAATGTTGTAAATAAACAATCTGAAAGATATAAATAATATGTTTGAGATAGGAGTAAAAAGAGAAGATAGAACTTGGTTTCAATAAAAAAGAATTCAAATATTAAGATTTTTTTTAATATTTTTTTTAGAAAATGAATATCATAATTGTGAAATTTACAATATAAAAGATGTAGGAAATAATGTCAATATAATTATCTTTTTGTTTTACTATTATTAATTGCTATTATTATTATATTATTATTATTATTATTATTATTATTATTATTATTATTATTATTATTATTATTATTATTATTATTATTATTATTATTATTATTATTATTATTATTATTATTATTATTATTATTATTATTATTATTATTATTATTATTATTATTATTATTATTATTATATTATTATTATTATTATTATTATTATTATTATTATTATTATTATTATTATTATTATTTTTTTTATAGTATGCAATTTATTATACATTTAAATTGCAAATTTTACAATGGAATATTATAATTTAAGCTAAGTATTTTTAAAATTATAAACCAGAAACTTTAAATTAAAAAACCTTTCTTTAAATTGCATTACTACATTTTTTAAATTGTTTTTTTAAATGTAATTTCAAAGTAGCTTCTTAAATATATTCAATATTCTAATTTTGAATTTCATCAAATTTCAAATAATTTTACAATAGAATATTATAATATAGGGTAAATATTTTTTGTCACAACATTTTCCGCATTTTTAAATTGAAATTAAAAATATAAATTTGATTAAACATTCTTCCCAAACCAATCTTATACCCATTTCTCAATTTATAGAGTATTCCAACTTCCGTTTCATCCAACAAACTCATTTCTATCTATTTTTTAATGATGCCCCAAAAAAGTGCCTAAGCTTTGCACATTACTTTACATTTAAAGCTGTGTTTGTCGTTGTTGTTGGTGGCAATGCAAAGATCATTGGATCTGTGTGTATAATTCTCACTTTGTAAACAATATTAAGAAATATTAATTTTCATTTATCATTTTGATTGAGCGATCAAATGAAAAAAAAGAGAGCCCCCAGACTCAAGTCGAGTCGAGTGGAATGGAGTTGGAGTTGGAGTCAAGACGAGACTTTTGCCCAGGTTTGTTTTCTCGTGTGATTTCTTTATTATGATAGCGAGATTCGGTTTTAATGATCTTTCTCGTGTCCCGTTGATTTATGATGGGTTAACCTTACCTTAGCATGCTATGCTCATGTCCGAAAGTCGAGAGACCCGCGGCTGCTCCTCGACTGCTCTTCGGCCCGCAAGGTGTCGAAACTGTAACTGGAACTGTGGGAAATGGAACAATGTCTGGGGGTAGGCTATATATAGAGTATATTGCTCTCCCTCTCTAAATCTATCGTTCGCTTTTTGCTCGATTTTCAAAGTGCACTCTCGACTTTTGCCCTGTGCGCTTTGTGCTTGTTCTTTTGTTGGGCTTTAACTTAATTATGCCCGCAAATAGGCGTAAAAGTTGCGCAATTCTCTCGAGCAGGAGCAGAAGGAGGAGGAGGTGTGAAGGGATGCCGGGAGCAGCTTCTCAGTTTGGTTTTGTGGGTTTCGTTTCCTGTCTGCCGTTGAGTTGAGCATTTTGTAAGCCGCTTAGATCCCTAAGGGTTTGAGGTTTTCTTTTTTTTTTTTTTGTGTTGCCAGTTGAAGTTTTAGGGTTTGAATTGAATTCGGTTTTCCAGGAGAGGGGATGAGAAATGCCGTCACCACCTTCAACCAGTTTGACTAACAAATGCTGCAAGCGTGCAAATTAAAATTCGGTTTTTGTGGTTGCCACTTGCATAACACCCAAACACACACATACATTTATACACACTCTGTACTTTATACCACCCAACTGGTAAACAACCCACACTTTTACACACATGTGCTATATAATTTATTTTGACATGTTTGCCAACATTTCAATTGATTTTATTGTCGTTGTTGCTGTGGCTGTTGCTGTGGCTGCTGCACAAAAAATAACTGTGAATTGAAATGTATCACAATTATATTTTTGTCGTTGTCAATTGAAACATGAGAACTTGCCTCATAAATAATAACAACTTGTAACTCCCAGTCCAATTGACTGCACTCGCTCTGTCTCTCTCTCTCTCACTCTCTTGTCTCCCCCTCTTGCTTGCCACAATGCAGACTATTCCTCGTCCTGTTTCCTGGTGCCTCGTTGCCGCCTACCATGGCAACACCCTCACACACACACACACACACACACACAGTTCAAATAGTTTTGCGGATTCGTAAATTAACAAATCGAATTTAACGCGTGGCTGGCCGCAGTTTCAAACTCAATCCGTTTGACCAACCCCTTTTTCTGTGTTTTCTTTTTTTTGCTGGAACGGATTTAGTTTTATTTTCCACTTTACGCCCATTTGCACTTTCGGTTTTTCATAAATTTATCAATTTTTGCATATTTGTTTGCCCGATGATTATCATTGCGGCAAATTGCGCCAATTGTTGTTACTGATTAGGCGATAAAAAAATGCCAGCTTTATGATTATTATTTATTTATTTATTATTGTGCAACAGGATCAATGGCCTTTGATTGCGGTGACGCTTTGCAGGTGTCCCGCAGACGTCGCGACACTTTGGATGAGAGAAAAAAGGGAAAGGGGAAAAGGGAAAAGCGGTTGTGGTTGCGTAATTATTTAAGTGCCACTGCCACGCTCCACAAATTTTGTAGCTAAGGGTGGCGCAACTTTTTGCGTTGCAAAACTTTTTCTCGAGTTGTCAGTTTTGATTTTTTCTTTCCGTTTGTCATTCATATTTGCCAAACAGGAAAAATGAAATCAAAAAAATACAAATACAATAAAAACGAGCAAAATGAAAAAGAAAACTTTGTGCATATTTTAAAGCAAACAATTTGCATGTAAATATGTGCAAAATGTTGCAGCTATCTCCGTCTTTCCCCTTGCTGCCTGCTCCCCATCTCTTTTCTTCACACTTCCTATTGCGCTTTCTCTGTATGTGTGTGTGTTTACGTAAGCATATGTGTGTGAGAGTCTATTTGATGTAGGTAGCAGTGTGTGTGTGTGTGCTTGTAATGCTTTCGCCTCTCAAAATATTCGACAATATTTTCCAACAAACAAGTAAAAAACAAAGCAAACATTCAATAGTCGAATAAACACGAGTCATGAAATACACTTTTGAATTGTATTAGAAATTATTTCATATTACACTTTGAACATGCTTACCTAACTAACCTGAATTATAGATCAAAACTAATAACATAAAAACTGTAACGAAAAATAAAATGTAAAGTTTAAAAAAATTGGACATAGAAATCAAATAGTTATTATAAAATCATTATCTAAGCTAGCAATTATCTTAGAAGCGATCATCCCAAGCAACATAAAAAGCTGTAACAAATATAATTTAAAATAATATAATATAATATAATATAATATAATATAATATAATATAATATAATATAATATAATATAATATAATATAATATAATATAATATAATATAATATAATATAATATAATATAATATAATATAATATAATATATATATAATAATATATATATAAAGTACAATTCAAACAATAAAATAAATGAAGTTGAAATGGTATAATATCAAATTTCAGATATCCTTACAAAAGACAATAAAAGTAGCGATCAAAAAAATTTAAACAACGTGTACAAAAATATATATTACAAATGTGAAAAAACAAGGAATGATATAATCTTAAACAGTTATATAGTAATAAATAAATCAACTTAGTATAAATTAATGTTGCTTTAACTTTAATTTCTAAATTGTTAAATGACTATATTGCATTTGGAAGTATTAAATAATTTCTAGATTACAATCCTGTTTTTGTATTTTGTACCTTTGTATAAATATGTTCAACAATAATTCTATAAGAAGCAATATATGTTGCTTAATATCTCGAAAATTTTTGTCTCAAATTAATCCTTCCAAGTTTTATTTATTTTGATAAATTTTCGATATTTCTATTTAGTTTTATTTGCTCTTCACCTTTCATTGTACTTAATTTTACTAAGCACAACAATACTTTAACATTCAAATTTTTATTTAAGATCCATAACTTCAATCACAAATATATTTTCCAATTTATATTCCAAAAGAGTTCTCTCTTAACCGAATATTTTCAGGTCTCCAGTTTGATGGGCAATCGTTGCTGCCCCATTTTGGCCATCGTCTATAACAAAGAGCAAATATGCATTTTGTGAATTTTCCATTTTCCATTTCCATTTCGTATTTTGCGCATTTTTATGTTGTTTATTTTTGGAAGCTTTTAAAAAACATCAGCACTTTCCCATTTACATATTCGCTTTGTAGAGAGGCTGCCAACTGCCTCCTATCTCCGATTCTGCTCCTGTTGCTCCTGCTCTTGCTTCTGCTGCTGCTGCTGTTGGCTGTGTATCCTTTGGAACGTTTGCTATGTTCTGCTGTCTGCTGTGAAATTTGCATAAAATGCAAATGATGCCGACACAGCAGCAGGAAACGAGTGAGAGGGGAAAACTGGGATAAAACTGAGAGAGATGGCAGAGTCGTTGCTGTCGTTGCCGTTGTGGCTTTTTTGGTCCTTTGCGATATCATATTTATTAAAAGGATTATTGGTGCTTCACTGGCGTATCCTGTTAGTGTTGCCGAACCCTTCCCCCTCCCCTCCTGGTTTCTGTTGCCACCCACTTCCACTCCTTTTCGATCGGCAATGCAAATGAGCGACGGCTGCCTTTTGTTTCAGCAACCAAAAACAAAAAATATGTTGAGCAACTTTTTTTATATTTTCTTCAGTCGGCGCCATATTTGATTTAAAAGTTGGCGTCAAATTGTTCAAAGCGTCGTAAAATGCATGAAAATTACAAATACAATTAAACGGATTGGACTCTTTCACGGGAATCTCTGCCCAGTTTTCACACCTCGCAGTTAGCGCCTGGCCTGAAGTTAAACCTGCAGATCGAAGTGAGAGTGGCGAAGAAGGCGAAGACGATGACGATGACGATGACGAAGGCGGCGCTTTAGACCTTTTCTGGTTGCAGTTGGCGCTTTGTTACTGTAGTCTCTCTATTTGATTTGGCTATTCTCACCTTTGAACTCAGTTTACTTCTAATGAAGTCTGAATATTGCCTTTATGATGTTATCATGTTTGCCTTTCGTGGGTATTTATGGAGCGAATGTTAACACAATATAGTTGGAAAATTGGGGGGGAATGATCAAGTGTAGCGCCTTTTGATTACTGCGCTGAGAAAGGACTTGAATATGGTTGCTTTGAAAGTCCGAATAATTCTAAGAAATTCAATTTAGATTGTGAGAATTCCCACTGGTTATAAATTCCTTACAGCTCAATTCGATTATCAGCTACATTTGTTCTTTAGAAAGACGATTATAAAATGCGGCAAGAATATCCTAAAGTAGTTTAAAATTTTTTGAAAATTATCAATACAATATTTGGCTGAGAACTGTAAAAATTTAACTTTAATGCTTAGCCAAAGAATTTTCTAAAAAATGTACATAGAAGTTCATAACAGAAATGTAAATATAAATATTATATTTCTCTACAGAAAATTATTACTTAGCTATGATTATTACGAATTACGATTTATTTTTGCTTCAATATGAACACTTTTATATAGAAATAAGTAATAAACAGAACTCTTTCCCCGTATACCCGGTACCCATATTGAATAATAGTAAAACAGTGCTGTATTATTCTTAAAGTATACAAAATTTATATCGAGTGTGTGAGTTGACTGTATCTTTCTTACTTGTCTTTAACTATTGATGTTCTTTGCTATTGTAAAAGTTATTTTTAAAAAAATAAAGAAAAGTGCAAATTAAGTTTCATTTTGTTGTATAAATAAATAAAATGTTTGTCACAATTTCAATTATTCATGAAGAACAGATTATGCTTAATAAGTTTGCCAAACTTCAATATGAACAATTCTTTAGATAAATTAGAAAATTAGTTCGATTATCAAAAGCTTTCAAGCGATGATTTTGCTTGTTTTCGATACTTTGCCATATTACTTTTAAATGATTAAGAAAAACTCATATCTATTTTTTTAAATATTAAAAATAGACCAAGAATTATTCATTTTAAACATACACACAGATATAAAACTTTATTTGCACTTTAGTCATGTATAATACGCCCACTTCTATATGAGCAAATAATTTGCACCCCATTACTTTAACAAGCATCCCCCATTGCCACATTGAAATTCGTATACAAAATTCAACCCCATGCGGACAAGTGTCTCAATCGATTTTGCCGTCGACGGCGCCATTTTAAAGTTGCCGCAAAACTCTTTACTATGTCAATTCAAGGCTTGCAGCGCAACTTCAAATTGCTCATACGCCGCGTGCAACATTTATGCCGCACAAGGCGGCAGATGGGCAGCGGCAACGACAACATTCTGCTGTTCTGCTTCTAGTTCCACTCGAATCCTTGCCACATTGAAAACACCCACATATGCACTAACACCGCCAATTTGTCGCCAGTGCGAATGTGTCTGTGTGTGTGTGTGCCATCGGCACGTGCAACTGTATGTGTGTCTGTGTCCTCGCACCCCTTGCACTCAAGCGCCACTTGGCTGCCATTTTACGAAAATGTTAAAGTATCAAAATCATTGGAATTGCGTTGAGAATGTTTGACAGTTCATAAATGCTCGGCGCTTGACTTGCATAAATATTTTCTACGGCCTGTCACAGCGAAAGAAGAGGAGGATGAGAAGGGGAAAGGGGGTTGGGATTGTGATGTGCATGTGGAGCACTTGAAAAGTTGAAGCTGCCGCACAGAGAGCAGAACATCAAAATGCGAAAAGTCAAACAAACGTCCGCAGCGACCGCGACGCTTGACGACGGCATCGCAGCTTTTACAGCTATATCGCAGCGCATAGTTCAACACATTCGTGTTGTTGTTGTTGCTGTGGCTCAGGCTCATGGTTGCCATTTTGTTTTGAAAGCCATAAAAAAGAATGTCGCTTGTTGCTGTTGTTATGCTCGTTTGTTGTTGTTTTTGTATTTGCTTCTTTTATGACCAGCAACGTGCGCCAGTTTGTTGTTGTTGTTGTTGTTTCTGCTCACTTTTTTCGTTTTATGTTTTTCTTCTTTGTTTTGTGTGATTTGCGTCTGCGCAGTGCGCACTGAAAAAGTCACTCGAGCACGAAAAAAACCGACTCAATTGCCAGCGAAAGAGCGCGCTCAAACTTAACGAAAATCACTCAACGAAGTAGGCGTTGCCCAAAAGCAGCAGCAGCCACGCGTCACGCTTGCTTGACTCTCACTCACCAGCACAGCGAGAGTGTGTGTGCGCGTGTCTGTATGTGTATGTGTGCGCGTTACAGGGTGTTTCGCTGCATTCAATTTCAGCTGCTGTTTGAAAAAAACAGCTGTTGGTCCGCTTTGAGTTATGAGTTTTTGTTGCGACTTCGGTTTGACTTTATCCTCTAGGCTCTCTCCGTCGCTGACTCTGCTGCGGCTGTGGTTGTTGCTGTAGCTGCGGCTGCTGCTCTGACTCTGGCTCTGGCAGCGACGGCTTTGTTTTGTGGCCTGTGCCGGAATTTTCGTGGAATTTTGGTAGCCAGAAGGGTGGTGCGGTCGCTGCCTGAGAGGGGCGAATTCTCGTTTAAGCGCCGGCAAAACAGATAAAGATACAGTTGTAGTTACACCTCTAATTATTGCCTAACTCTATTTCATAATAATATAAGTTAATCGAAAAATGATAACTTCTAAACATCATCATCAGAAATAATGTTATATTAGATTTGAAATAAAAGTTCTACTATTTCTAAGATACAATGGAATTTTTCCCGATTTCTAAATTTATTATTATTCTTTAATCGAAAACATATAAATATATCGCTAAAATAGAGCACTTTTAATTTACTTTTAAAAAATTTGAAACAGATTTTAATATTTAAATCATTTTCTTTACTTTTAAAATAACTTTATATAATAACTTTCAAATATTAATTATAGTTTTTAAATATATAAAATTTTTACTTTTCTTAATATAACAAAATTATATCAAAATATGATTTTGATTCTTCTGCATATTTAGAATATGTATAGAACAATTTTTTCAAACCTTCTAACATAAGGAAAACCAACAACGCATATTTTTCTGTTATGTAAACTTCCTTAACAACGCATTTAAAGCATTTTTTTCTGCTGTTCTCTGAACTTCCTCAGCAACACTCAATCGTAATAAGTTCTTTTTGTCAAGATTTAAGAACTTGACACTTGGGCCCGTTAACAGTTACCATATCAGAAATAGTTTTTCCTGCTATCTGGAGCACTTCCTGTGTGCTCTGCTGACACTATAGTTATTTTGTGGCCTGCCTCTCTCTTTAGTTGTAACAATATACATGCTCTTCCTTCCCATTGAATACTTGAATAACTTTTTTTTCCACATCTCGACGACTTTTTGCCATTCTATTTTTTCAGTGCTGTCTTTGAGAGATTCCATTAAGTTGTCAGTTCTTCAGAGTCGATTGGCAGCAGCCTTCGCCCCGTCGCTTAGCCCTTTTTGCGTGTCTCTCTCGCTTTGAGGTTGAAGCCATTCATCTTGAGAGCTTAGGCGAAAAGAAGGCGCCTAACAATTCACTTCCGCGTCTACAGCCATTTCCGTTGCACTAGTCAACAAAATAGCGCAAGAAACAAACATAAATAATAATAATAACAAATAGGAACGACCCAAGTAATGCTGACAACGACAGCAGCAGCAAAAAAATAAAGAAAAGGTACAAAAAATGTATGTGTGAAAGGGGGGGAACAAGGGGGCGGGGTCCACAAAGGGCCATGCAAAACTTGAGAGCGGGTCGGGTTTTTTTTTTTTGTATTCCCAATATTGATGGGACGCGCACACGAAACGCAACGCAGCTCTAACTGAAGGAAAAAATATGACGCGATTAGAATCTGTAATTAGTTTTCGTGTATCTGCAATTGTTGTTTGTAGGTTGCCTTGTTTGCAGTTGTTGTTTGCCGTTGCTGTTGCCGTTGCTGTTGTTGTGGTGAGAATTGCACTTGTTTGGCGGCAAAACTTAAAAAGGCGTTAAAATGTGCGCCGGCTCTCAACACGCGATGTGTGCGGAAGCCGCAAAAACAAAAAACAACTGCAGATGGGCGGAGGATGATGAATGGCTGAGTAGCTGCAACAGCAACAGCAGCAGCAGCAGCAACAACACCTCATAAAAGCCAAAAGGCAAACGGCTGCAGTAAGGTGGCAAAAGTTAACGTTCGCATTGACTCTGTTTCATTGCTGTTTTTTTTTTTTTTTTTGGGGAAAAGTCAACACAGAGAGAGAGAGAGAGGAAGGCAGATGAGGTAGATGAGGTCGCTTTGGGAGTTGGTCAAAATCATTCCCAGCTGCAAACTGTGGGCATCCGTTTCTCTGGTTTGGCATCGCTTAAATTATATCG
Organism: Drosophila albomicans; assembly: GCF_009650485.2. Lineage (NCBI taxonomy): Eukaryota > Metazoa > Arthropoda > Insecta > Diptera > Drosophilidae > Drosophila > Drosophila albomicans. The sequence continues at coordinate 41,192,520 of NC_047629.2, read as the reverse complement.
ATTTCGTATCATAATCAAATGTTTGCTGCTTGTCGTTGGCGGTGCCCGGCAATAACAACTACAAAAACACACATCGATACACACACACACATGCACACGCACACAACTGGAGCGTCAGCTACGATAACAACAATAATCAACGCACGACAACAGCAACAACAACAACAACAACAACAATGGCAAACGGCAATGACAACGGCAGCAACAGCAGCAACAACAACAACAATGGCAAACAGTAGTGGCAACAAACAGGCTCATTTGCATATTTACCAAACACACAGATGCGACACACACACACACACACACAAGCATACACAAATACGTATATTGATAGAGAGGGAGCGAGAGAGGGACAGACAGAGAGACACACGCATGCCAAAATATACGATATCGTGTGCTCATAATAAGTATCTGATAAGTAATGATATACAAACACACAGCGATACACACACACACATACACAGATGCAGAGCCCATGCAGAGTTAAACACTGACACAAAATGGCTGCACACCACAGCGCCAACACACACATACGAACACACATATGTACATACCCAGAGCTATTATGCAAAGTGCAATGGCTGCAGTTGCTGCTGCTGTTGCTGCACTTTGCATTGACGCTGACAACTGCTCTCGTTTGGCTTTGCGGCGCATTTTTGGTGTAACACAAAGTGAAACAAACACACACACACACCCATACAAAGCAATTGGAGCACACACACTCACACACAGAGAGCGAATCACATCACACAAAATGGACAGAAACAAAAGTCAACGAGAAGAGCAAAAGCAAAAGCGACAACAACAACAACAACAGCAATGACAACAATCAGCCACAAGAGCAACCCCCGCTTTTGTAGGCGTCTATCAAAGGCTAGACCAAAAAGCTTAAACAATTTAAATAAGACAATTTGCATATGTGCTGCGTTTAATATTTAAAATGTGACCGAAGATTTATGATTTATCAGCAAACCGCTGCTAAAGATGTTAAATTATTTATGCGAATTGACTGCAAATTAGTACAAAATTGAGTTTTAATTATTCTCTCTTTTTTTTGGCATGGATAATATTAAAAAAAAATATATATATTTAGCAGCTAAGCAAATAGTATTATAATATTTTTGTTTATTAGATATGAAATAATATTTATGTTTACGCTTCATGTTGTCGCTCCATAATTAGAACTTGCGCAAATTTTCATGTTTTTGCTTAAATTAACGCTTTTAATTTACGTATGTTAGACAATTACTTAAAAATTGGTTATATAATAAATAATATTCTTTGTTTATTTTTTATTTACGACTTAAGTAAACAATTACAGAAAAGGAAATGGCGGATAAGATCAACTTTTTGCTTTGGTGAGACTACAAAATAAGGTTAGTTAATATTTTTATGTATATTTTTCAATTTTAATTAATATTCATAATTTTAATTTCAGTTTTTTATTTAATATAAATATTATTTACTACTTAATTCTACAATTTGTATTTTTGTTTATTCTCTCGCTTATGTTTCAAACTTCTTAATTTTTACTTTTCGAAATCTCTTCTAAATTATCTCCTTAATTATAAAGTTCCTTCAACTTTTGCCGTCGGTAAACTTAAATACTTTGACTCATTTGGGGAACGTGCTATGGGCATTACAAATCTCGAACAGAAACTGGGCAACCACTTAAATCCGTTTGACACTTTTGTCGATTTTTATGGCTTGTTTTTTCAAATGCTCTCAAACAAAATTATTTCATGCATAAATTGTAGCGGTTTTGGGTCTATACGATATATATGATTTCGAGTCCCGCGAGAGCGCCGCCATTATTTTCCAGCACATTAAAGACGCATAAAAATTTTGTTGGTGAGCTCCAAAATTTAATGTCTAAGCAACCAAACAAAATATTTGTGGAATACACTCGAAGCTTAGCTAGTTATTGGCTCTCAAAACTTGGCGCGGCGGCGTATTGAGAATCAATTAAAAAACTATTTCAAGCTGCCTGTTAAATCAATTAAAAAATGAAATTCCAAGGAATAAAGTCATTTTATGCGATTCAGGTGTATAAACTCTTATCGCACTACTCAAATTATAGATTTTATGTGCAGACCACAGACTTTATCTATTGGTTTTAAGAGTAGTTTTTTCTTGTTTCTTGTTTTTTTTTTGTGACTCTGTTTGGGTCTTGTTTTGATATGAAATAGTTTATTCCCTCCCCTCTACCAAAAAAAAAAAAAATAAAATAAAGAAAAAAGAGCGCTTTATGTCTAGACACTTGACCGTATTGATTTTAAAGTCAGTCATAAAACTGGAGCACAGACAAATTGATGAGCCAAACCGTCATTTTGAAAAGGCGTGAAATCCACATATTGTTTATGGCAGCAACAGCAACAAAATTTGCTGTTGATTTTTCGGTATGCCAAAATTTTAAGTTTTTACTGCGATCGAAAGTAATTGCAAGGAAGTTAACTTTGAAATACCCGACATCAAATTTAAAGGATTATTTAATATATATAAAATATAGTAGGATATATTTATTTCTTTTATAAGAAGAATTATTTCAGTTATGCTTTATAGACATAGAATATTCTAGGAAATATTTGATAGGTACGGCATTCATATATAGCAATAGCTTTTTAAAGTATTAATTGTAAGGTGTAAAATTTCGAAAGTGATATTAAATAGTAGTATAACTTTTTAATAGACTTGATTTAGATTGATATAAAATACTTTAATAATTTTAAAGCTCTAAATCAGACCTAGCAAATGTTATCAAATTATCCTTACCTTATCAAATATAAATTATATAATTTAAACTTAATGGAAATAAAATATTGCAGGAAATATTTTATAGGTATGATATTCTTATATAGCTTTTTGAAGTAAAATATTGTAGGAAATATTTTATAGGTAGAATATTCTTATATAGCTTTTTGAAGTAGTGATTGTAATCTCAAGCATTTCGAAAGTGACATTTAATAGTATTAAAATAACATATACTAATACATTTTCTTTAACAAACAAAATATTTTGATTAATTAAATACTCTAAATACTCAAAAGAAAACTGAGTTCTAATAAGTATTATGAATTTTGACCTATTTTCGGTAACAACTTTTCAAAACCGTATTTAATAATATAACATTGAATAATATAACATAACATTAATTTGATAGAAATACTTTAATAAATTGAAAGCTCTATAGAAGTTTGAGTTTTAAAAACATTTGATTTCCAATCTTATTTTCTGTAGCTACTTGCCAAAAGTGATGTTTGAGATCATAGCATATCTTTTGCTTCTCACAAAATACTTTAAATTATTTAAAACCAAAAGAGAAATATTCTGATTTTCCACCTTACTTGCGACAACTGTTTTTCCACGAAATTAAAGTTACCCTGCTATAAATAGTGGTAAGGGTATAGCCAAGAAATAGTGTTGAGCTGACGATGCTTTTGCTTATGGATGAAGGCGATTTCAAGTGCCCTCTGGCGATTTTGTGTGTGAGCGTGTGCAATTGTTGACTTTACTGCGAAACGAAGGGCAGAGAAGGGTGTGTGATCAATGGGAAACGTGAGACGTGAAACATTTGAAGGTGGCAGAGGCATATTGTCGCATTGTCACATAATTGCACAATGAATGAGCGTTACTCGATACAACGAAAATCCACAATCGAAAATCGAGAGTCAAAGTAAACGTAGTCATAGTGGTTCATCCAGTTTCGAGTTCAGTTCCAGTTGAGTTTATCGCTCGGGGTGCTTCCCACACAGCAGTTGTTGTTGTTGTCGATGTTGTTGTTGCAGTTGCTCATTGTTAACTTGTTAATTTCATTTGATTGATTTTTAATGCGAGAGTATATTGTGTATTCAGATAGCGCATAGTTATGATTAAATCAAGAGAAATTTGTTAGATAGACTCGCACGCGGCTTATGCACTCAGACAATAGAAGAAGAAGAAACCCGAATGCCAAGTGCACACAGGAGTCAATAGGAAGTCAACGGCACGTGTCCTTAATCCGGTAATTACTAAAACGCAACTCCCCCAACTTTCCACACCAAATGCGTTGACAACACACTGACGACTGACGACGACGCGACGCTGATGATTTGTGTCATGTTTAGCTGGATTTTGTGGTCTCACACACACACACACACATGATAGTAGCTGTAAGTCTAGTTATATATTTCTAGATCAAAGATACAGTGCTTAGATAGGCATCAATAGTTCGTCGTTCCCACAACAAGTTAATTTATGCTATAAAGATGAAGTAACACAGATAAAGCAACCCTTTGGCAGCCTTTTTTATTTGGGTAGAAAAAAGAGAGAGAGTTTTCACTGGGAAAATGTTGGTGGATCAGGTAACTGATGCCAACCTGTTGACAACCATATTCAATATACATAAATTGTGCCCGGGGGCAAAAAAGTGTTGAGAACAAAAGAAAACAGCATTTTTAATCGCATTTATCTGGACAACTGACGCAGCCAAAATGATAAACGCTTGTAAATCGCTGCTAGTCGCTACTAAAAATGTCTCTCCCTGTCGCTGAGCTCTGGGCCATGCATAATAGAGTTATCAGAGCTCCCTCGCTCCCCCTCCAGCCAAACCGTAAACGATACCGATATACAAACTGTGAGCCAAGTTTTTGATTAATTGCCGCTGTTTAAACTTCGTTCGCGCTCATAATTTCCCTTCATCGTCTTTCACAAATACAATTATCATTTTGTGGCTTTAGCCGTTTATTTTTATTTTTTTTTTTTAAAATTTCTATTGTGTTTTATTGTTTTTAACCGAAAACTTACCATATGCATATTGGACCATACATATTGCATATTATTAATTCAACAGACGCAAGACACAATGCCGACTACCGACATCGGTCAGCGCCGCAGTCAAAGTCGCAGTCGAAGTTAAATTGCTTTTTTATGAAAATCTCTTATGGGCTTTTAAATGTTTAATCGCTTATGAATTTTGATAACGCCGCCTTTTTTAGGTCTACTAAAAATACATTTGCCAGTAGAAGAAAAAAAAAAACAGAAACAGAAACAGAAAGAGCATCAATAGGTCGATAAATTCAAATGGGTTTCGAGAATACATAAATTATATATAATAGAACATTTCTAGATAACACGTATACTCTTAAAATATCTATTTTTAGTATTATTATGTTTAGATTATAGTTATAGAGAATCAATTTAAGTACTAAGTTGACCTTTTAAGATCTAAAGATTTTGCTTATTATCGGAATCGTGAAAGGCTTTTTCAACTAATGGAACATATTTGATAGCCTACGAATATTTCATTACTACATATAAAGCTATAAAAATTTGGTATTTTTTTATGGATCTCAGGCTTTTGTTCTAAGGCATTTAATTCGCTTCCATATTCTGTAACACTTGAGTTTCGAAACAAAAGGCGAATTAACTCGCAGATATTAGGAACCACATTTGTGGGATTTAAATTGCAAATTTTAATGAACTTATAACTCTATAACGAAACGTGAAACAATAAAGAAAGCTAGTTATAGTATTTGAATATTAAAATGCGATTTGTTATCGGAGAAAAATAATGTGCTGGCATTCTGTAATTAAGTGCGGATATAAATGGACTATAAACATATTAAAGATGTTTGAAATATTAATCTTAGAAAACTCGGTATATTGCTTATGGTATCTTTTATATACCATGCCACAAATTTTGTGTGCAATATCGAAGTGTTTAATATTATTTTTAAAATATTGGGTAGTTTACTTGTTATAGTATCTTCTGTGATGTGAGGTATATATTAAATACCATACCAACAATTTTGTATGCCATAACGAAGTGTTTAATATTATTCTTAAAATATTCGTCACTTAACTTATTTGTTATAGTATATTCTTTGATGTATGGTATTTTTTAAATACTATTCCAACAATTTTGTATGCCATAACGGAGTATTTAATATTATTCTTAAAATATTCGTCACTTAACTTACTTGTTATCGTATATTCTTTGATGTATGGAATTTTTTAAATACTATCCCAACAATTTTGTGCACCATAACCAAGTGTTGTATAACCATTCAACCTAAATAGAAGTGCCACAAATCAGGACACGGTGAAGCATTGCGACAGGCAACAATGTGAAGCCTTTTGAATCATTTGCCAATTTTATGGGCACTCTCAAAGTCAATTATCGTCAGCACCATGTGGACGAGGGTAAAACTGTGTGGATGGCACCTTTCCAATGCCGTTAAAAAAGCTTTAGTTTCAGTGAGGAATCCAATTCCATTACAACTTTAACGCCAACTGCAACTGCAACTTCAACTCGAAGTGGGACTTCGAGTTCGAGTTTGAGTTTAGAGTTTGTTATCAGCGATATGGCATCATTGTAATAGACTCTTCACTGTGCACATTTTACGATGCTTACAAGCACTTCAACAAGTTTTACAGCTTTTCCGCTAAAAGAGGCAGCTCCCCCCCACTCAACAAAAAAAAACTTGTCGACACACAGGTAACACAAAAAAAGAAAAAACAGAAAAAAATGAAAAGCTGGGAAGCCCAAAACAGAGTTGAAAAGATTTTGTTGTATGATGTACTTGGAGCTGCATATTGACCATATGCAAGAGCAAAAGAAATCAAACCGAAATGAGCCATTAAATGTTGCTAAACACGCGGGCATTTTCCACCGTTTCCACCATTTCCATCGATTCCATTTGCTTCCACAGTAGTGGTCGCAGCGACGGCATCGCTCCAAAGAGTCATAAATTTCCGACAAAAGAATGTAACCCGATGCCATTTCAGTCGAGTCTAGTGCGCAGGGCCCCATGTTCATCGCATATTTATTCCATAGTCACAGTCATAGTTACTATCTATCTATTTTCTCGGCTGCTTTTCTTTTACCTCATTCCTCTTACCTCTTCTCGTCGGTTTCCCGTTCCCGTTCGATTGCTGCAGCCAGATTTCTTCTGAATAAATTAAAATCCAAACTGAAATCGCTGCTGTCGAATCGCGCTGGGAAAAACGTGGGAAATGTATTCATCATCAAAATGAGCCAGGGCCAGAGCTACAGACTGGAATTGATCTTACGCTCAATACCATGGCGCATAATATTTGGTTGTTATTCTCATTTTATAGCCACTTAAGTGGCCCATAAGCCGAAGTAAATGGTATTCCTATGATTGTATTTTCTGAAAACTGCAAGCGGCAAATTGAAACCGAATTGTAAAAATTATTAAACGGTTTTTGTATTTTGGATTAAACTATTTGATTTTAAGTCTAATAATTCAATTGTTTTATTAAGCCGTAATCATGTACGTTCGATTTTTAGTTCTTTTCTTCAGTTATTTCAATGTTTATTAAGTTAGTGTTTTTCTAGTACAAATTTCTAATATATTCAATGCTTTGGATAATATTAATAATTATTTCGTTTTATCAGTTTTTCAATTCACAAACATTTTGTATAAATTTCAAATTTGTTTTAGACAACTTTAAAAGTTGTAATAAAGTAAGTAAAAGTAAAACTTTAAAGCAACTATATTATTTTATGGTTATCAATTTGATATTAAAAATTGTGAGACGAAAAAAATATTTAATTTAAAAATGCATTCGTATCGTAGTTTTCTTTTAGATTTTGGCTAACAATTCGTTTAATTAACTGAAGGCAGGCAGACTCAAATACATTAATGTACTTTAACATTAGTATTCGGTAATAAAATGAAAATAATATTTTAGAATCTCTGAATATAAACTCGCCTTTTAAAATAGTTTTCAATCGTATTTCTGTTTCAATATTTATATACATATTTCAATAATTTAAAAGAAAAAGTTCAGATTTACATCGCATCTTGCCAGTTAATACGTTAGTTATCACTACATGAAATTATTGCATTATAATCCTTATGAATTGATTTTTGTATAACCCCTGCAGTTCTGAGCGCTAGTTCGTTGCTGGTGAAATAAGCGCTTACCAGGAGCCAGTCACTACTTACAAAGTGGCGTCTAGCCATGCGTTTCTTAATTTCCGTTTTTGTATGAAATGTCCGCAAATAGGGTCAATCGCCACCGCCTCGATTACCACGAACTAGTGAAATAGTGCAACATATTAGGGTCAGTAAAATAAGTGCTTACATGGGACCCCATGGAACGGCCGGTAAAATAAGTGCTTACATGGGACCCCATTGAAGGGTCAGTAAAATAAGTGCTTACATGGGACCCCATTGAAGGGTCAGTAAAATAAGTGCTTACATCGGACCCCAAGGAGGGGTCGGCCATTATAAATTAAAAAAAAAAAATTACAATTACAATTACAGTTTTTATTTAATTTTAATTTTTCTTTATTTTAATAAGACGGATACTTTTATTACTTTAAGGCAACTTGAGTTTTAAAATATCGTTTTTTTTTTTTTTTTTTTTGAGCTGCAAGGCCTTTCTCAACTGGTCCTCAGTTATTGAATCTGGAAATAAAGGATTAAAAAGTCTTAATAGATTAAAGTGGATAATGATTTTTAAATAATTATCTTTTAAAATACTCACCGATCATAACACCAAAGAAATTGTCTTCTTTTTTAGGCCGCATTCCCCTGTCATTATTTCTACAACGTAGATTTTCTGTCATAATTTCCACTTCCTCTTCTTTAGGCACATTGTCGCTTTCCACTGTAGAACTATGCATTATACTAACTGCTTGATATTCTTTTATTATCTGTTTATTTAATATTTTACACATTAAACATATAATGCATACATAAATTATTTTTTAAGTAACTCACCTAATAATTGATCGCGGATCCGCTTTGCACTTCTCAACTCAAATGCTTGCAATAATTTCATCATCTAGGAAACACAGCTGCGTTTGAGTAAAAGAGTAGCACAAAATAAAACAAAGACGCGTAAACAAACAGCGATGTAAAGCATAATCGAAGTTTTCTCTTTAAACTTGTGTATACTTTTTCCACAAAATAACAAAAACAAAAGCGATGCTTGCCGTTATTTTGTACTTATGCTTTAATGCGCATATATTTATTAACTAGGTGGTTCGACGTTCGATTACTATAGGGTTAATCTAGTAAGTACCCATGTAGTGATCGACGAGGTAAGGACTTAACTAGGGCCAATCGCAAATTCGAGTCGACTAGGTGGTTCGACGTTCGATTACTATAGGGTTAATCTAGTAAGTACCCATGTAGTGATCGACGAGGTAAGCACTTACCCAGGGCAATCGACACCTCCAGAACTGCAGGGACAGTAAGTTTCACATTGATTCGATAGGCTCTTGGAATCGTCACTCGTCGTCAGTTTTGCGCCACATTCCCTCGGCTTATCGCTCAGTGCGTCATGTAAATTGTCAGAGCTCAACAGGCACTAGCTCATAGTAATCACCTGGCAAAGCCGGACAGTCGAGTCAGTCCACAAGTCTGGCTGTCCTGCAGCTGTTGCAGCTACCAAAGAGGTCGGTTATCCGAAAATTCCAGTTAAATATCCAAATGGCCGATAAGATTTTCCACTTACAACGATGGGAGCTAAAAGCGATCAGTGCATCTGTTGCTCACATTTGACATTTGAAGTGCGCATATCTCTCTCAACTCTATGCCCGCCCCTGGGGCCGCCAAATTGGTATTAAATTACTCACTTTGGTGATAATCGAAATGGACACGACACGATTACAACAACAGCAACGACGACGGAGTCTGCGACACGCAGCACAAAGATCGAAACGGAAACGTGGAACGTTGAACGTTGAACCAGTTCTTCGACTAGTCGACTACTTTGGTCGCAAACCCATAAAGAAAGTAAAAATATTAAGACGCAGACAAGTTGAAAATGCCACCACATCACATTTTGAGCGTTTTCAAAACGATCAATTTTATAGATAAGAAGTTGGACTCCAAGTTGGATGCCAACGCCAACGATCGAGGGACAGAGTCCCTAACACGATGATCATTGCCACAACTCGTTCACAGGTAACAGAGGAAGCCACAAAGGGAAAACAACAAAAAAAAAAAAAAAACAGTGAACGACAACAACTATATTAAGACTGAACCGAACCGAACCGAAGCGATGCTTAAGCGAGAGGCAATCGCCAATCTCAACATATGTCAAATTGGGCAACTAACTGGCTAATCAGTTGGACAAACAGTTGTCGGCGTGAAACAAGTGTTATTATTTCTCTCTTCGGCCAAAACAATTCAACTGTCAAATGAAAATCGTCAATGCAAACGGCAACGGGGGGAAAAAAATGTGCGGAAATCCTATTTGCATTTCCAACAACAAACAGAGAAACGCGCACGTCGGCCCACCGACTATTAAAAACAAATATTTGCGGCCAAAAAAGGATCAGAGACACACACAAAGTGAACATATGGATGCAGGAAGCAGTGAAACAGTGGCAGTGGCAGGATCTAAAATCCGTGCGAAAAGTCAGGAGCAGGGGGCAGGCAGCGCGCACCCCTTTTGTGTGTGAGTGTGTGTCACCTAATCCTTCGACTGTGCCCGCACGCTGGACGCGCTCGCCTTTTGAGCCTTTTGAAGCGTTCCTCTGAACTATCCCTGGCAGCGTTTCCGCCTTGACAATTTGTACAATTGTCGCTCAATTTATTGTGCATGAGGGGTGGAGGGAGGAGGGGAGGCTGACAGTCAAGCTGGCCGCTGGCAGCGCTGCAAACGAACAACTTCCGATTACAACTTCATTTGTAAATGTTTCCTTCGCATAAATACAAAAATCCATTCCGCACAATGCACGTGTGCTTGTGTGTGTGTGTGTGTGTCTCTGTGTTTCTGCTCCCCCACAATAGGAATTCGTGTTTGGGTTTTGTATTTTCGGGGGTGCGAATTGCCCGAGACCCACAGCAGTAGATGAAGACCAGCCCACATCTGTCAACTTCAATGAAGTGTCGAATGGAAGTTCATCATTTCGTTCAAATAGTTGCCATCAGGATTTCCTAGCATTTGCCTTTTTTTTTGCAGTTGCCAGTCGCTGACGCTGTGTTGTATTTGTTTCTGTTTTGTGTTTCAGTTACTGTGTTTTTATTGCCGGCTGCTGTGCGGGGATTTCACACTCCGACTCCCACTTCACACGCACACACAGCAGAGGTTAAACTCCTGCCCATTTCAACGTTAAATGAAGCCTCTGGTGTATTTCGGTAGAGATGCCGTCAAGTTGCGTCGCCCTTGCCACTTGCTCTCGCTTGCTTTGAAGGCTGCTAATCACTTTAACATACATTTGCATTGCATTTACACGCGTTTTGACCCTCATTACGTGGCAGCCAGCGCAATGCGAGCCATTCAACAGCGGGCCGAACAACCCAATATTGCTCAAGGGATTGTCATTTCTTTTCATCTGCAATAACACAATGAATGAACAAAAAAAAAACAATGGCATATTTACCCAACACCTTCGTGAGCAATTACAAGAATCCAGCCCATCTTAATTGAGATTGACGCTATAAAAAAACAGCATGAAGCATCATTATACTATCGTTGGGATGCGTAAGGAAATTAGATTAGCTCAAAGAAAATATTTTTTTTAATACGAATCTCTCCCGATGAAACTATTTACTGTAATTATTGTATATATCAAACTAGCCTTTTTGCTTATACTAATTACTAAAGTAGATATACAACATTTACAGTACTCGTATATATTTTGAAAAAATCATTCTTTTTGGGGTTTTATGTATTATGGATACACACTTTATACAATTTGATAACATCAATCTTCGTTTCATTGAAGCCTGAGTTAAACAAGTAAGAAAACTACAGTCGAGTGTGCTCGACTGTGAGATACTCGCTACCCATTTTTAATAAACGCAATACAGTGCGGTATTATTCTTTAAATATACCACAAAAATACGAAAATATAATATAATAAATGTAATTTTTGGTAAATTGATTTAGTATGAAAATCAGATATCAGATATCAGATAATCAGCCAAACTAACTAAGACAACTTTGCAGTAGTCTTTTTTGCCATACAGAAGTATTTCAAAATTAATTTCTACTATTACAGGTAATACCTATAGTATAACTGTGACTCTAGCTTTAAAATTACGCTTGTTATTAGATTTTAGAATTGGGTGGGGTTCAAATATGAAACCAATCTGCATTCAAAATAAATAAGTGTTTTATGAAAAATATAATAATATGAAAAATCCAAAATCTTTTAATAATCTGTAACATTTTGTGAATTTTTATTGATTATGCTATGTATTATGAAAGTGGATGTTTCAATAATAATAAAATTAGGTATTACAATACACAATATGCCTTGTTATTGTAAAATTGAATAAAGAAAATGAATCATTAGAAAATTATGAAGTTTTAAGGATTTTCCAACATTTCAATTGCATTAAACTATTGTCTTAATTATTACTTCTTTATTTTGAAATCTAAATATCCCTCCACCAAATTCACCTTTGCATTCCTACTTCAATTAAATAGGAGCAACAACAGTTAAAGTATTTTGCTACAGTTTCACTTTTCATCTTCATCAACTACTTTTACAACTCTGGTGTTAAGTTTGTAAATTTTGACGAATTTCGCGCGACGCCCGTTTAAACAATAGAAAATGTTTTGGAATTGTTTTCGAGCAGTTTGTTGAACAATCTTTGGCAACAGTTTTCTACCCTACCAACATTTTTCCTGCCTACTTGGCGACGTTTTCTTTTCCATGAGTTTTCATTACAATTTCCTCCGTGCAGAGTAAAAACTGAGGAATGTTGAGGAATGCGGGCTGCGATTTGTATTTGTATGCTTGTGCAAAGCTGCTGAATTTTATACTCGAATTGTTTTTTGCGCCAAAAACTTTTGTTTACATGGCAAATAGTAGAAGCACTCAGTTGGCATTGCCACATGCCACTGCCACCGTCACCACTAGCTCCACACCACATATGGACCAACGCCTATACGAACGGGTTAGCTATGGTTGAATGCCACGCCCCCAGCTAGTGCTAGACGCCCATGGGCATGTGCAGTTTGTCGAAAGTTTTGTTGCATCAAAGTTTTTGTTATGCTTCGTTGTCGTTTTTCGAAGCCCGTCGTCACAGTTGAATTCACAAAATTTGTCACGTTTGTTATTTTTGCGACGAGTTCGAGTTGCACTTGGAGAGGGAGTTGAGCTCGAATCTCGAAGCTGAAGCTGAAGCTGAGGTTGAGGTTTAGTTAAGTTGTGTTCGAGTTGTGTTGAGTTGAGTTTGGTTAGGTTTATTTACTCAACTGATTTTGATAACATTCGTGTACATGCAACGATTTTGAAATCGCAATTAATTGAAGCTGTTCTCCTCTCGCTCTTCCTCTCTCGCCTGCTTCTCTTTAGTGCCACGCCCACGACTCAAAAGCGTCCAGCATAAATTCAGTCATGAGCATTTTGTCCTTTATAAAGTCTAATCCGCATTTATTTTATGCGCGGCTACAAATCGTCGCTTTAATAGTGTCACCATGAGTTATTGGAGCACCACAACTTCAGCTCCAGCAGCAGATGCCAACTTATGAGGCCGCAACTGGAACTGAGACTGTGACTGAGACCGCTGCCCGCCGGTGGCTTTGCCTTACTGAGGGGCATTCACAAAACCGAAAACGAAAAGAAAAAAAAAGCGTATATATAAATGCATGCATTAGTTAATGTCCAGTCGTTGTCCCTGGCACAGGGGCAACTCCGTTTTGGAGTGCGCCCAGCAGGATGCAGTTTATAAGCGCGCCGAATCGCATCGAGAACTGTCCGCGTCCACAGTGGTCTTCGGTTGTTGGCGGCGTCGCTTAAGCCAATTCAAAGTGGCGACCAAAACGGTGGCCGCGCACACTGATCTGTGTCGGGACAACGCGGACTTTGAGACGGAACTAAACTCGACTCAACTGAAGTCAACTCAACTAAGCTGAACTGAACTCAACTGAACTGGACTGAACGTTGCTCGCGTATTACATTTCGCGCTCGATAAATCTCCGCTGCCTGCCGACCGACACATATTTCATATCAACGCAGATAGTCACGAGCACAGTGGGGCAAATACTATTAACATTCTATATTTAATACGCATTTGATTGGAAAGAAAGGTCTTTAAAGGAATACAACTACCTCATAAGCCAAATATTTAGTGATTTATACTTTTTTGTATTTTAAGGAATTCATATAGAGTAGTGTAATTAAGGTTTTTGAAATAAAATAAACAATCTAAATTGAATTAGAATTTTTACTTCATGGCTTAATTTTGAGATTTTTCCATAATTGAAACAATAATTTAATTTTTAATTTCTTTTTTTAATTTCTTGAATTTCAAAATTACGGAATCTAAATTTGTTGTACAATTTTGATCGTAATTTAAAAATAAATCTTCTTGGTTTAATTTTGACATCAAATAATATTGATATACGATTTTATTCTTGATTTTTAGCACGTTTCTTCCTTCTGTGTATGTTCAAAAGAGAAATATAATTTAATAGAGTACTAAAATTATTTTATCTTGAAGCAACTTTGAGTAATTGAGAAAAATTTAAAAATGTTTAAAAGTAAAACTTGGAATAAGACACATAAATTTTTAATGCTTCACAACAATAGAGCTTACTATTACAGTATTCATATTTTACGACGAGTTTTACCAATATCATAAAGAGCAATCGTTATCAAATTTTATTTACAATTTTAGTATATAAACTGAACATCAACCCTTTTTGTAAATTATGTATTGTTTTTAAGAACTTTTTCGATTCGTATACTTAATATTATGGTGAAGAAATTGCAATTTACGTATTGGTATTTCTTTGGTGACAAACGAAAAACTTTGAACTTAAAAACTTAACATAAAAGTAGCCTAAAGTATTATTTGTACTTTATGCACTCATATTGAGCAGCTCAGCAATTCAATTGATGCCAGGACATCACAGATTTTAGGACACTGTGCGTAGGAACGTCGCCCGGTTGCGCATCATAAAGCAAATTTCATTTTGAATTATTTTCATATACATTTTGTTGTTGCAGTTGTTGTAGTTGTTGTTGCTGTTAAAGTAGTTGCTGCATGGCAGCAACGAATGTGTGTGTGTGTGTGAGTGTGTGTTGTTGGGGCGTATTGTGCCGCTGCTGCTCTCTGTGCGGCAAAAGGTGTTAATGATTATCATCATTATCGTCATCATCTGGCCGAGTGTTGTTGCCGTTGCTGCGCGCTGTTGTTGCACGTTGTTGTTGTTGCTGTTGCAATGTGGCAATGGCAGCCCATTGATGGCGTTGAACGCACATGTTCTTAAGTAAAATTTAGGAGCTTTTGGCACTGTTGTTGCCCTGTCGCACGTTGAGACTGTGCACTTTAGGTTGATTTGCTGTGGCGAGCATAATTCATGTGTTGCAGCTTCGGCTGGGGCAGATGAAGAAGACAGCACTGTGAATAGGCAGCGATAACTTAGGGATTTCAATGATCAACGTCAGCGACCGCCAGGCAAAATTGTCATAATTTATGAAATTAAACCATGAAAATATTTACACTGCAACACGCATGCGGCAAAAGTTTTGCCAATCTTTAACTGTGGCATGAGCACGAGCGACAACGATTGCAAGTTCGAACTTCGAGTCCAAGTTCGAAGTGAGGCTCATTAATGCAAAAGTGAAACACAAAACAAAAGTCCATGTTTTTATTGCTGATGTTGTTGCTGCTGCTGCTGCTGCTGTGTGGCATGTTGTTGGCGAGAGAAGCCACCACCCGAAAGTGGCTAATAAAGCAAATCTTGTTGACAACGTTCAAGGCGACACTGCCAACAAAAAAGAAGTTCTCTTCTCTTCCTTTTTTTTGTTTTTGGTTAGGCTCTACATGGAAATTTCGCCAATTAACACCTTTTAGCATGTTGGGCAAAGACGACAACAACATCAGTCGCAGCAGCAGCAGCAAGGAGGCGACAACAGCAGCCAACAGCCACAACAACAACAACAGCGAATGCGTTAATTAAAATTATATAAAAAGCGGCAGCTGCTGCTACAAGAATGAGAAATGAGGCAACATATCGACAAGAACATACGCAGTTGCTCATATTGTGGTTGCAGCTTTGTTGTTGCTGCTGCTGCTTCGCTATTAATATAAAACTGCAAAAATACGATTAGCCAGCGAAATGTTTTTAAGCAGCAACCAACAGCAGCAGCCTTGGCAACATGTTGCTCATGCGGCGCATAGTAAATATGGACAACAACAGCGACAGCAACAGCAACGGCAACAGCAACTTGCAACGGCAGCAACATCACATCGAAGCGAGCAACATGAATATCGCACCTTGTAAACTCATTTGCGCGTACGTGTTGAAACAAATGTTTGCGGGGGGTAACAGCAGCCAATGGGCAACCAGCAAAACCGACAACTGGAACCGGCAACTGGCAACCGGCAACAAATGTTGCATTGGCAATTGCCATAAGTCAGCGGCTCAGCTCAGCTCGGTAGCAATAGCAACATGACCACGCCGCAGGAGCATTGAGCATTGAGCAGTGCATGCAGTTTATGTGCGGCCTAATGGGGTTGTTGTTTTTGTTGTTGTAGTTGTAGTTGTTGATGTGAAGCCACCAGCAACACGTCCATCTTCATCATGGCCAGCAAAGTTGCTGCTGCTTTTGCTGCTTCTGCTGCTGTTTGCCATGCTGTGCACTTTGCGTTTGTCTGGTTTCGTTCCTTTTTTTTTTTGTTTTTTGGCACCATGACACCAGCAGAGCAACGGTGAAGCTTCCACTTCACTGCAGACTCCCCCAGTTGCAGCTTTATGCAAATGCGTCTCGGTTGCTGTTGCTGTTGTTGGTGTTGGTGCTGAGCTGCTGCTGCTGCGTGTCAATGCAAACTTTGCTGACTTGCATGCGAATGTTGCTTGCACAAACATTGAGGTGAACTGCAAAGTTGTCGTCGTCGTCGTCGTCAGTTGTTGTCGTTGTTGTTGTTGTCTTGTCTTTTGCTGCTGCAACACAAACACCAACATCAGCAGCAGTAACAGCAACAGCAGCAGCAGCATCAGTCGAAGCAGCAGCAACCGCTTGGCTTGTTGGCCTGCCTGACCACAGCTGGGTGTCCTGTGCGCGCACAGTTAAGCAAACTTTGAGGGAAAAGGAATGGCACTGCGAACAGCGCCACAACCCTGAACAGAGCAGAGTTGCCAGCCTGTTGGCTACCAGTGCTGTGCCAGCAGCATATTTACCTGCCTGTTAGGCAGATAAGTGAAAGTTCTTAGTGCACTTTAAATTTAATTAAATACTTACTTATTTGCAATAAATTTATGGAATTCTAGTGAAAATTGAAGTGTAAGAAAAGCATAAAAAGTAGCAGAATGAAAGAATTAATCTACATCATAAATTTACAATATTTACTACAAAATTTCTAAGCACAAATGCTTATTTAATAGCAACTGATTTCTATTAGAAAATAAATTGAATAAAAAGACATGAATAAATTAAGTTTCTAATTATGTTTTTTTAATAAGTAAATAGTTAATTACAATATTGAAATTCTGAAAATTAAATTAAATTTAATTGCTCTTTCTTCAACGATAATTATAAATACCTCATATTACGTTTGATTAAATTCTTATTGCTCGTGAAATTTATATAACAGCTTTGAACTTTAGAGTTACAGGTTGTTTATAAATTTCACAAGAAAATGCAGACTACAAATAATTTTACCTAAATAGCAGAAAGTAAGCAATATTACTTTATATGTAATTATAGCTTGTTTCTTTTGAACCATTGAATTCTTAAAGAAAACTAAAATAATTAATTTACCATAAATAGGCAGTAAAATTTTGCAAATAACATCAATTACATCCCAAATAACTCCTCTTCAAATGAAGCATTTCCACATATAACAGCAACAACAACTATGACTATCTTATGAGCACTTAAAGCAAGCGAAGCATAACTATTTTGCACTATTAAACTGCAGTTTTAAGAGGTACATATGATAAAACTCAACTTCAGTTCAAAGTCGACAACACGCACTAATGCCTCGCTGCTAAGTTTAGCTATAAAGTAGCTAGTTTAGCAGCTCTGCTGCGTAAGTTGCCAGTCTTGCAGTTGGTGTTACATTTTTACGTGCTCCAACGCCCAATGATGGCATGCACACACACACGGATACATAATCAAACACACACACACACACAAGTACACACTTTGGCAACTCGGTGGTCAACTGAAAACGCCTACGCAGGCAGTCAGAGGCCGCGGCCATGCCACATGATAAATGTTCAATCTCTGGCTCAACCTAGGTGAGCTGCAGCAGTATCTGTAGCTGAAGCTGAAGTTGGAACTGAAGCTGTAGCTGTAGCTGAAGCGCTGCGTACGTGCTTGGCAGGAGCAGGACGTGTGCCAGTGAGTTATGCGGCATTTGGCACATGGCGCGGCAGCAACAACAACAACAACAGCAACAACAGCTCTCATGCCACAAGATTATTCGGACAAAATCAATTAAAATGCCAAGCGGCATGAGTCACAACCATTGGCGAAAAAGAGACAGCGGGGGTACGAAACGTAGAGCTTGTAGTTGATGATGAAGAGAGCAAGCGATGAAGATGATGGTGATGCTGTTGCTGATGCAGATGATGGCCACATCAACGCTGAGGTTGGTCTTCAAAAAGTGTTGAAAGCTGGCCTTTTGTTTGCCTGCTGCATTGATGGGCCCAATAGTCTCGAAATTACAACGCTTATGCATGCAGTCCGTGAATTGTGGGCATGAATTTGCATACCCAATCATCATCGAACAGCAACGGCAACAACTCCTTCGTCCACTCTGTAGGCATCCTCACACTTGACCCCGTTTTCGATGACGAGCCAAAGACGATGCAAAGCTGCGGAGGAGAGGAGACTGAGGCTGGAGACGCGGCACGTTCTGTAATCGATCATCAATGCCAAAAGTGGCCGCATGTCAGCGGCTCATCCGACTCAACAACAAAGTGCAGACATTGTGGCAACATTCATACAAGCATTGGGGGCAACAACAATGCGCATACCACAGATATCAATTAATTTCAGCGACGTGAAAAGGCCAACAAATCGTAATAAGTCAATGCCTTCTCAGTGCAAGTCCAGCTCAAACTCAAACTCGAACTCGAATTCGAGATGTGGACTGTGGGTAATCTTGGGCCTTTTCCATTATGCTGCGCTCGAATGCAAGAATCTATTGATAAACACAAATAAGTTTGTTGAGAGTCCGAGAGAGTCGAGTGTGGCAGGATGAATGTTGTATGTATGCGTGAATCGATGCAAAGTCACAATCATCATCAATCGGTTAAGAAAATATTTAACAAGTGTTTGAATGATTTTGAAAAATGATGTGTGCAGCATGTGCATCAAGCAACAGGCAACATCAGCAGCAGCAGCAGCCAGAACGACAACACAAGAACTTGGCTGCAGCAAGCAAGCAACATCGCAAACAGCTCTACAAATTATTGCACGCGATCGCTCATTTCCAGCAGAAATAACACAAACACGGCAGCAACAACATCAGCAACAGCAACAGCCACAGCAACAGCAACAACAGCCAAGATTCGATCATAAACCAAGAGCAGCAACTCGTTCCCTAGCAGCAGCAACCGCGTTCTCTGTCTCTTTCATTCTCTCTCTCTCTCTGTCCTTCCCCCTGTCTCGATTGCGGTGTCGGTGTCCGTATCCGAATGCGATGTAGAGATATAGCAAATAAGATATGGCTGGGGCATGTCATGCGCCCGCGACTGTGAAAACATCTCAATGGCAAAAGTATCACATCATTCATAATTTCATTGCCGGGCAAGTGGGAATTGGGTATGAGTGAGAAAGAGAATGTGGATTGGGATTGTGGATTGAGGGAATGGGAGAATGGGAATTGGGAATTGGAATTGAGTTGTTGTAGCTTGCCACGAAAATCTCTTGCCTCAAGTGTTGAATGTTTGCTCAAATAACAACAGCAACAACAACAACAACAACAGCAACAGAGATCTCAAGATCTTGAGCTCTCGATCTTGTTGTCGATCTCAGAGGCGCGGTGAAATTTGACAAATGAACCACCACCAAAATAATAAAAAAAAAAATGAAAAAAAAGAGAAGAGAAGAAATACTCGTACTGATAGCAAACCTTTCGTGCATATGCATGTGCTGTGTAGCCTGAAGTGATCATTATTAATGATGACGATTTGTTGATATTTTTGTAACGTGTTATAGAAGAAAAAGGCCCACGATCTCTGCGTTCCGTTCCGTTTCGTATTCGAATCGATCGCACAATAACATCAACAGAAATTACAAACAAGTGCAGTCCTGCAAATGCTAAGTCACGCCAGGCCAGATCAGCATCATCACCACCCGCCTCAACATCATTGCCAGCCGTATCATCATCATCATCATTAACATCATTATCATCTTGATGATGATCCACACAAATTGCTCCTACTACTGATGCTGCTGCGGCTGCTGTGGCCGGAAATCTTTGCATAATCTAGGCTTATAATTCAATTAATACGATGGCTTGTGCACTTAACGCCGAGCCTGAAGTGCAACACTAGAATGCTGCCACATGACTGGCAACTTGAGTGTCGAGTGGTAAAACGAGCTCTCACTCTCCTCTCCCTTTTCTTTCTCTGCTTGCTGTCTTTGCTGTCGTCACACTGTCTGCTTCAATCGCAGCTTCAACTCTCTAGGCTGCAACACCAACTCCAACTCCCAATTGCATCTTCAACTTCAGCTGATCATTGAACACTGTTCACTTGATAAAGTTGCACCGGAAATCTCTTTCGAGTTCAGTTGGCGTTGCCAAGTGACACATTAGCGATCAATTGCTTTCTAGACAAACTGATTGATTACCTTTTGGCTTAAAAGCCAAACAACAGCTGGTTGAATCACTCTATACCTCTTTGCGTTGCAAGTGTTGCCACTTTTAACGCTCGCAACCAAATATTTGTCATTAAAAGTTCTTTTAATTGGTTGGCCACTTAAGCGTTTAGCTTAGCTCGTTGATTACTTCAACTATCATTTACCCATCGCTCGCTTATGCAAATTCTAACGATCTGCACTTAATGAAATTTTATACTCGTGCTGTCAATGCGAGTATCTTCAAAAGTTCGCATGGAAAGTCCACTAGCGATTGGACTATAATCTTTTCAATCAACTTGAGATGAGCACAAAACTTTACCGTGGCTGCAGTTAATGGAAAATGCTATCCTTCAAATTCTATCCACCAGCAATTACCTATTAAATGCATCATTAAATAATTCATTAAAAAAATTAAATTGAAATTCAGCAGTAATTTTATATTTCTATTAAAGCTGCTAAGCTTATTTTGAGACCATATGAAATCTGTCAACTAATTGAAATAGCTAAATTTAATAATTAAAGAATTATCTATCTTGCTCCTTACATCATATTAAACAATAGAATTATATTCTTCAGTGATTTTCTTAATACAATTTTTGAAATGATATTCAAGCATGTAATATTTGGCATGTATTAGATTATTATTTTTAAGAAATATTCTTGCATTCACTATGTTGTTACTAAATGTTTGGTTCCCTTCTCTAGAATTTTGATATCTACTATATTGTAATTGTATCTTTTTGCATGACTAATTGAAGCTCAATTTAAGACACTTTTTTTATTCTCCCCCAAACTGATTGATAACACAAGATGATTGATTTGTTTTTAAAAAGTTTTTTTTATATTGTTTTTGTTTTTTTTTTCATTTTAATTGATTTCGATTCATCATTAATTGTAGTTGTTTATAATTTGTGTTAACTAAATGTTTAGTTCCGCTTAATCAATTTGCGATGCTTATCAATTTCGGCTATATTAGAACTATTTACAAAAATGCCATATATAATTCTCCATATGCATGTATATATATATATATATGTGTGTAGGTGTAGCTGTGTATATATATCATATATAGGTATTTCTTTTATACATTTAAAAAACAAGAAAATTAAACAAATAACAACGTTTCTCTTCACATGATAGTTTCGATACGATAATAGTTGGACATACTTCATATATATAGTACAATACAATAAGTATAAATATATTTTACAAAAAAAAGCCTTGGCAAGCAGCTGCAATGTTCATTTTACTTTTTATCAACTAAATGTGAGAGAGAGAGATGGAGATAGATGGGATAGAGATAGAGAGCAGCAGAAGAAAAACACTTAACAACTAGGCATTTAAACTAAATTAAATTTAAATTTCATTTAAATTAAATTAACTAAACTATGCTTAGGTTTATGGGCTATGCAGGAATGTATGCTGAGATGTCTATGTATGAGTGTGTAACTATGTGTGTACAGGTGTGTGTGTGTGTGTGTGTATGTGCTGAACTGGGCTCGTTTACCGATGCTCAAAGCATCAGCTTCTTCTGGACAAACAGCATTAATTAATGGACTTTGATTATGTTTTAAATACTCGTAATTCTTTAACGACTTCTTGTGTGTATCTGTGGGTGTCTGCATGTTTTTTTGTATAGTATAATTTGTTTTTTTTTTTGTATTTTTTGTTTTTGTTTTGCATTTCATATGAGCGACGACGCTTTACATAAAATTTTGACTAGGAAAGGACGTGTTTTGCTTGTTTTTTTGTTTTGTTTTGTTTTGTTTGCTTTTTGCTCTTGCGACGACAGCTGCGAATTGTCATGCTAGCCGATGATGTAGATCATCATCGAGTGCTAGCGATGAGCACGCGCTGGCGAGGACTGCTCCAGTCACACCTCACTGGGCATACAATGGACGCTCGAGTCCTGCGACAGCTCATCCATGGATTCTAAAAAGATAGAGGAAAAAGCAAAGAAATTGTTAATTATCAAGTTGGGAAATAATGTTAAGTAGTTGTCTCACCATGCGCTGGATAGAGGGCTCCCTTGGTGCCATTCATATGCATGGGATTCTGTGCGTTATTCTGAAATGAGTACGTTAACTGCAGGTTAATATGACGCGCAAATGAGCTTCCTTCCGGTTCGCGTACTGCAATCAGAAATCGTTTGAACAGAAAAATCGAAAAACACTTTGATTAGCATCACACTTGTTGTATTTGTGAGATTTAATTTAACTACTGCTCTAAGATGCTACTACTACTAAGTAGAGCCGACTACTTGGGAGTGTAAAGTAACTACTTTGACTAGGAGTGGAAGGAGGGGATCGAAGGGAAACTAAGTTGAGGCGGTCATGCTGCACTAATCCACTACTTACTTTTATTCTTACCAGCATGTATGTGTTTTTTTTGACGCGCACGCGAATTCTGAAACCAAACTTGCGTCACACGCTTGCTCAGACCAGTTACTGAGGCAATGCGCTCCAAATCCTGGCCATCCGGATTACTGTCAATCTGAAAGTTGGCCTGCAGCACTTGCAATTGCTCCTCGGTGAATGTGGTGCGTACGCGTTTCGTTTTACTCTTGTGATAACCATCACCATCACAGCCATCTACAAAGGAATAGAGAACAGAGACCAAAGAGAGTTAAAGATTATATTCTGAATGAGTTGAGGCTATTACAGCGCGAGTACGTGCCTAAGCCTGGGCCTAAAAGCATTTTGACATTTGGACCAAATTGAAAATACAAAATAACACAAGTGGAGTATGCTCGACTCTGAGATACCCGCCTTCCATTTTCAATAGAAGTCACTGCGGAATTTTTTCTTTTAAAAAAATGTCAAATGAATATACCAAAAAAATACTAAGTGTAATAAAATACGAATTAAAGGTTGCTGCATTTGAGTCTCTTTTTGGTTGACAATCTAGTATACTTGGCACTAAATGATATATTTTGAAACTAGTAGTATATTTTGGTATTTTTTGGTATATTAATTTGTAATTACACAAAACAAATAAGAAGACTATACATATAGTACTTATGAAATCGGATATGACTCCCTTTGCCTGAAGGCTCAAAATTCGAATACCCTTTTACCCTAAGGATACCGGGTATAAAAGAAACAAATGTCAAAAGTGTTTATACTTTTTATAGGCCCCTTTTGGCTTCTGTGGTGGTCTGCCACATACATATAAAGGGGCAACCAGCAGTGGCAAGCTGCGACAGCCGATCACGTCGTCTGCAACTTGTTCTGCCTCAGTTATGACACGATTTCATCAGTGGCAGTTGTCGACCTGGCTGCTTGGCTGGATGGCTGACTGGCTGGTTGGCGACTGCCTGGCGCTTAGCTTGTCCAAGCGTTCCAAATTGCCACAACCGATTCGCTGGCAATTGAAGCGTGCCACAAAAACTTCTCTCTCATTTTGTACAGTAGTTGTTGTTGTTATGCTTACCGTCACTTGATGTGGTGCCACCCTCGACCGTTTCAAGATAATGAGCCTTGCAGAGCACACGGTCATCCATGAGCGCAAATTGCTCGCCAGTGGACAACTGGCGACCGCATTGATCGCAGGCAAAGCAGGCCAAATGGAATACCAAATCTCGGGCACGTCGCACCCAATCCGAGGCGGAGATGCCGCGACAGCACTTCGAGCACTTGGCGCCGAAATTTCTGCAATAAAACAGCGAGGAACGGAAATTGTTGTTAATGTTTAATGACTGCTTTAAAGGTGGGATATTTGGGGACTGGGGACAGGTAATTAAATGCTCGCGTTTTACTGCCTTTTTCCTCTCTTTAATAGTTTATGCTTTTTATATAATACCATAAAAATCGGATGTGTAACTATTTAACTAAAGATATAGCTAGTGTTTTGACGGGTTCCCCTTCACATTCTTTTTTAGTTTATTCTTTGTATAGGTTATTTTTTGTTTTGTTTTAAAACACATTTATAAAAATAGATATGTACATATATCAAGCTTTACTTTTAACATAGTTATGACATGACAACATAATTTATTTTCAAGTTATTAAAACATATTTATAAGATTTGCCATAACAAGTACTTAAATCTCAATATAGGTGACAAATATATATTTTATAAAGTTGTTAAAATATATTTATAAAATTTGAAAAAACAAGTTTTTGTTTTAAGTTTCTTTCTGAACAAGTTCCTTTTAAAGTTTATGCTATTTATTTGTATATCTTTTGAATTTAAGTTTTACTATTTATAAAAATTTTATAAAAATAGAAACAACAAGTTTCACCTAAATAGGAAACAAGACACAAAACTTCTGTGTTTTGTCTCTAATCTAGTTCTCACTCAGTTGTTGATAAATCTATTTAATGGCAACTATAATAGCAAACATTTAATAATAGAATTAATGGCAACTATATTAGAAAATATTTAAAAATAAATTATGTGGATTTAAATGAAACTATATTAAAATAATATTTAATAATAATATATATGGAATGAAAATAAAACTTAATCTATGTTCATAATACTATAACATTTCATCTGCATCTCCTTAAGTCAATAGCGTTTCGCTAGCGTTTGGTTCGCGTTTTTAGTCGCACGTTTTCCACGCGTTTCTCTTGCGTTTTCGCTGCACGTTTTCTGAGCGGAAGTTGTCGCTCTCTCGCCGTTGTTGCTGTTGCTGCTGAGGCTGTGGCTGCTGCGTTTTTCCAAATGAGTTGGCAACTTTGGCCAGCTTATTGTTAGCTTTTAAGCTTATTTTTACAAGCACAACAATGTACGCTCAGTTGGGAGGGATGACTGGACCTCTCCAACTCTCTAGCTTTGGCTCTGGCTCTGGCTCTGGATGTGCCACAGCACTTGCAAACGGCAATGATAATGATGATGATGATGTCTCCATCGCTGCGTTTAGCTTTGCCTCAGCTTGGAGACTGAGACTGAGACTGAGGCCGAGGCCCAGCGCCCAATGCACACTTAAAATTCTTAACTTGAAAAATAAATATTTTTACAGCATCTCACGGCGCGTTTGTTTGTTTATTTTCATTTCGTTCGCCGTCGACACCGTTTTCCGCCTGTGTGGACAGCGAACGACAGCAACCAGCAACCAGCAACAGCAACGACTATGAGAGTACGTGTATCTTCACATGTGTGTGTGTGTGTGTGCATCTGTAAGATACTTTGCTTGCAACTTGCATCTAAAGGCTGTCTCATCGGAAAGTCGCTTTCGTAGTTTTGTTTTTTTGGTTGCATCTCTCTCTCACACACTCTCGCTGTGTTTATCTTAGGGATTAAGTCGCAACGCGTTGTCGAATTGTTACAATTAACCTTAGACTTGTATCATGTACTTCGCTTGCTCGGTTTTTTCGTGTGGGAAAATATCTTGAAAACACTTGTGCACACACATCCACACGGAAATAAGATAAACAACAGAAAAGCGTTTTGGAAAATGTACAAGCGATCGCATCGATTTCGTTATGGGAACAAGTGTCGAGAAAGTCACCAATAAAATAAATGACAAATTTCATTGATTGCCAATGATAAGAGGAAATAAAACTTATCCTAAAACACTTAAATTATATTTATTTCCAATTCATTACTCACTTGCTGTAATCGGCCTTGCAGTAGACCTGACGTTCCCGGATGAAGCACGACTGTTGACGATCCAGCGGGCACATGCACATGCAACATCTGAGGCAATGGGCGTGCCACGAGCAGCCGCCAACCTCGAGGAAGAATCGATCCGAGATTGGCTCGCCGCACGCTGCGCAGGAACGCAGCTCAGTCTGCAAACAAAAAAAAGAAAAGAACACGAAATTAATATCTAAATAAATACAAAATTATAAAAGCGGATGTGCATGTTTTTCGTCATCAAAAATATGGCAATAATTATGTATTTGTATCACACATAAATTCACTAAATAAACATATGCAATATATATGGTTCTTCTATATTGAGATAGTCGCATAAATTATCACTCTATATGAGTCTCTTAGTATTTCATCTAAAGATCACTGCACTCTAGCCACAGTTCTAGCAGCAACAAATGCAAATTGTTTTACAAAAAACAACACAGACAGACACACACAAAAAACAAAGATAAACTAGAAGAAATATTCAAAATGAGTAAAATTTATGTATATGCTTCTTTTTTTTTGTTATTGGCTCGTTTGATGTCAGCTCTAAAGCCGAACCGGATCGTCTCGATTCGGCTTTGTGGTACACTGATCTTTACTCTAATCGTAGCGCCTGGTTTTTGGTATCTTTTGTTATGCTTTCAACTGAAATCGCTCAATAAATCTATCGAATGTGCCGTCGGCTTCTGTTTTATTTCTTCGCTGCAACATTTAACTTATTAATGTATATTAAAATTCCAACAAAAAACTACTACTAGGAAACGCCATCGGCTATAGACGAGTTTCTATTGTTTTTTTTTTTTTGTTTCTAAACTCCAACATAAATTTGAAAATGTTATGCTAATTGTAACCAATTTCAGTAAAGCTGCTGCTGCTGCTTCAAAGTCACAGTCACCATCACAATCACAGTTTTTTTCGAGTAGCAATATTTGACAACATTTTTTCGCCAAAGATTTATTCGTATAATTTATGGATCATCGGAATTCATGCATATTCATTGCGACTGCATGTTACGCTACTTTAAAAGTGTCTTAAACAAATTTTTATTTCACATTTCATATTATCGAAATATTGGTTTTGATATTGTTAAATGGATTTTCTGTGTTCAAGTCGTATATCAACAATTATATACAGCATTTCGAATTTAAATTTATAACTGGTAAATAAATAAATTAACTAAATTACATTAGACACAATTAATTATACGAAAAAAGAATCTGATAACAATTTGTTATCTGGTGTGCAACTGAATTTTTAAAGGAATTAAAGTTTAAAGTTGAAAATTATAGACTTGTTTTTCTTTATCCGATAGCAATGTATCATTTGATGCGTACCTAATTCAATTGATGTCCATGCAAATAGAGAAACTATGATTATGATTATAGCTAGATTAGCATAGACTCGTTTGAAATTAAATTCTACCGACAAAAATTATGCAAACATACTCTTTATACTATTAGTAGTATTATATACTATATATACTATTTAGAATCGCTTTGCAATATTTTAGCATTTATAGTTTTAATAGAGTTGCAATTTTATAATACTGCTTTTTATACGGGTAGCGAGTATCTCACAGTAGAGCACACTTTAGAGTTTTTACTTGTTTATAGTTTATCTCTGACTGGTTTCAACTCGCTTTTTTCTTCTTTTAAATACTTGATCGATTTTCACAATATTTCAAAAAGAACAATATGGCTTATTCAACTGTCTAAAATCACATTATATGCAATAAATTATAAGCGTTTAAAATGCAAATGCAAATGCTTAGCAATTTCAATTTGTATCTAAATTCGAACAGCTCTTTGTTTAACTCCAAAAAAACAATTCTAGTTGCTTGAAAACAATTCAATTTCTCTTGTTCAACGCGACATTTGAGTGCAGGGCTTTAAGACATTTAATTAATGGCTAGCATTTTGCATATTTTCAATTCATTAATACAAGAAAAAAATCGAAAAATACAAAAAATTCAAATTCAACAACAAAATTGTCAACGGAAAAAACAAAAAGCAAAACACCGCAGCGACGCGGCGACAACATCGAAATTGTTTTTCCATTAATCAAAGCGACAGTGAAAATAAATTTACCGTTTTTACAAATTAATTGCTGGCGTTGGCGATGAGTTGATGTAGTTGTTGTTGTTGCTGTTGCTGTTGCTGTTGCTGTTGTGGCTGCTGTAGCAAAACAATTGTTGCGACAACTGATTGTCGTTTTTGCAACACCAGCAGCAGCAGCAGCAACTGAAGTTGACAACTTGTTATTAACTTGGCTGACAAATTTCAGTTAAAAAGCCGACACAAAACAACAACAAAATAAAATATACATTGCCATTGACAAAAATACACAAAGTAAATACAAATAGCGCGAGACATTAACAACAACAACTTACGGCAAATACACAAAAAATAAATACATATTTAAACAATAACTTGGCCGTGACTAGGTCGCAGGAGCGGCACAACATCAAAGTGTCTGTGTGTGTGTTTGTTGTGTGTGGAGCGACTATACCAATTAATAAAACAATAAAATATATCTAGAGATACGCCTAAAGCAAAAAAACTAAACAAATACGCGGCAGTTGAGGAAAACCAGCAGCAACAACAATGGAAAAAATATCAAATACTCATACACATATTATTATTATTCATGACAATTTGTAGCTACAAGCTGCCAACTATGAGATACTAGACTTCATAGATACTACAACGAGAGGGGGGTCAGGGGTTGGTTTGATGCTTGGGAAATGCCTTTGGAATTGAAATGAAAATAGCCGAAAATGCAATATGGCCACCATCAAAACACACAAGCAGACACACACAAACACAGGAGAGAGAGCAACATGTAGCTTTTGCTGGCCAATGTATCTCACAGATACAAATGAATCTCACAACGAGTATGTGTGTGTGTGTGTAGTTATAACTACATGCTAACATGGTGGCTGCTGCTGTTCATTTGCTGCCGCTGCCGATGCCGCTGCCATTTAACTTTTCAACCGCGTCGCGTCGTGTGACACGTTTAATCGCGCCCTCCCCTGTGCCCATCGCTGCCACACACAACCACACAACGAGCCTGCGCGTTGACTGCGTGTTGCCCCCCCTCTACTCTACTCTACACTCTCCCCTATATATGTATATGCGCCCAGGGCCTGTCACTTTCGTTTAACTTTTCACATTGCTCGACCAGCGAGCCAAACCCAAACTCAAACCCAAAAAACCAAAAACCCACAAGCTGCCTTCCTGCCTCGCTGCCTGGCTGCCTGGTTGCTGCCTGCCTCTGGCTTCGGGGTGTTTTTGGCAATTTGTTTTCCCGACGCCCGTTATGACACACACACACACACACTTACACATTGAAGGCCAGACTTTGACTTGACTGGCGGTCTGTACTTCATATATGCATTTATCGTTGCTGCTGCTGCTGTTGCTGCTGATGTTGATGTTGTTATTGTTGTCATGTCTATGCCCACTTCTGAAAATATGTCTGTTGTCAGTTGGAGAAGCCGAAGTGGCATTTTGGCGAGCATGTCATTTGACTGTAATTTACTCATGAATGTTGAGGTTTTCTCTCTCTTTATGAATTGCACAAATCTGGTCAAGCTTTTGCATTTCAATAAGGCGCTTTTAAAGCCACACAAATGAGGCACAATTCAAACGAAAATATTTTCAATAAAGTTAAGCATTATTTTGGAGAAATCATTTTTAATAGTTTATAAATACTTTTTCTTTTTTTCAGTTCAACATTTAATTACTCACAAAGATATTTTCATTTTTACAACATTATGTTCCTCATAAATAGTATTTTTATAATTTAGAAATACCTCTCTCTTTCTTCCTTTCAGTTTAATATTTAACTCTTTCTCTTGTGCCTTTCAATTTCAAAAGATATTTTCATTATTTTTAAATTTTATTTTGCTTTCATCCTTTCAGTAAGACATTAAGTTCTCCACACATTTATCTTTCTTTCTTCTTTTCAGTTTTATAGCTAATTCTTCATAAATATATTTTCTTCCTTCCTTTCCGTTCAACATTTAATTCCTCTTTAAAGGTATTTTTCATTATTTTTCAATATGTTTTCTTTTTTCCTTTCAGTCCAACATTTAATTCCTCATAAATTATTTTGTTTTTTCTTCATTTCAGTTCAATATGTTATTCCTGATAAATATTTTTTCTTTCCTTTAGCCTTTCAAATCAACATTTAATTTCTCATGCAAAGTATTTTCTTTCTTCCCTTCCGTACAACATTTAATTCGTCTTCAAAGATATCAATTATAGTCATTGCTTCTAATGAAGAAAGCATGTCTATAATCCATGCTTAAGCAAAGTGAATTCACTTAATTAATTTCACAACATAAAATACTGTTGGATTATTTAAATATTCTCATTTGAAAGTTACTTCCACTTATTATTAAATTCATCATAAAATCATCGGCATAATTAATGAACTTATTTCTAATAGCATAATTTATGGGCGAAGAAATTCCTTTAATTGATTTCACTCCCCGCACCGAATTGAAATATTTCATATTAATATTTAATTTATTTATCTTTCGCATCGTTTTTTAGTAGGCTGTTTTCTCTGCGATTATTACCACATCTCATTATTAAATTCATCATGATATCATCACCTCAAATAGCTAATTCATGTTAATGCGCACGGATTAAATGCTAAAACGTTAGATAAAGAAAACTTAAAAAAAAATCTATATATAATGATGATAATGATGTAGGGAACAAAAGGAATTATTAACAAATTTTATAGCCTTTCAGATTCATTGATAAAAGATCAAACTATTGTAGATAAAATAGTTAAAAGATGTTGTAGAAAAGATATTTATATTATTCAATTGCTCATTTTAAGTAGAAAACTCTCAAGTATTCTGCTTATAAGCAAATGGATCGCAAAGATCTGGTGTCTCTATGCTATCCGTGTCATAAAAATTCCATAAACAAAACTTGCACCTTGCAACTTTTGCTCGAAATGTCATAAATAACAGACGCTCGGGCGCAATAATAAAACGCAAAAAGCGATACAAAAGGCCAGGCTAGAATCATAAAAAGAAGGCACAAGAGACGCTCAAGAGTATGCAATAAAATTTACAAGCTGCCATTTAATGCCCCATAGGGGGGATCTAGCAGTTGATAACGCACTCTCAAAACAAGCTGTCTATAGGAAAGGTGTGAGAGTTGAAGACAAACAGAGGTAAATACACGTTGTGTGTATGTAGGATGTATCTTTGTGGCAGCCGAGCCCAAATACGACTCCAAAAACCATTTGAATGTGAACAAGTTGCATGAAACTAATCAATTGATCAATATTGCCATTGATCTGCCTTCGGAATGGCTTACTAAGACTTTCCACAGTAGCCTTTGGCAGACAATGGAAATGAAATAAAAAGAAAAGAACTGTATCATCTTCAGTGGCTGATGAGGCTGCTGCTGCACGCCTAGAAGATCGATTACCCAAAACGATGCTGAAGACAATTTTCACGTCATTGCGCAAATTGAGCGATCATCAATGGTAGCTGCTTCAGTTTTCAGTTTTCGATGCTCTATCAAAGAGACAAAAGCCCTTGGCAGCGACACTTTTGATACGTTATACGTTTGGTGACTTGTCATCTTTTCGGTCTTTAGTCTTCACTTTTTTTCGCTGAGGGACAAATGCGCGGCAATCCAAATAATGAAAATCAACAAATGTAAACAGCGTGAGAATGTTGCAGGCTCCAAAGCGAACAAAAGCTGCCATAACAATATACGATAGAGTATATAGTAAATCGAATCATATGTCAATGCATAGATGTGTGTGTGTGTGTGTGTGTGTCTGTGTGTGTTTTTTATCTTTTGTTCAACCACTTGTCGCTGCGGCAGTTTTTTAGCGAATGTTTTCTTAAGGCCTTTCGGACGCTTTGGGCTCCATTTAAGGCGCTTTAAAATGCTTGACATCAACAGTAATAATACTTAATAATAATATTTGTTGTAATAAAAAACAACAACAACAAATGCAAGTCTAAGCGCCAGTCAAACAATGAAGGCTGTAGCCAAAACATAATTTATATAAAATACAACAAAAAAAAAAGTTTTCGTTTTGAAAATATATTTAAACTTTTTTTTTCTTTCGACTTTCGAAAAAGGCAGCTCGACATTTAATTAGAGCTACCTTTTTGTTCTGTTATACGGATGTTGTTGTTGTTGTTGTATTTTGTTATTCATTGCGTGGGATAACTGTGTGTGTTTAAAAAAAAATATTTAAAAATATTATGCCAATTTACACGTCGGCGTTTGTTTGGCGTTAAGATCAGCGTCGTAGCTGATTGTTATTTAATGACTGCTCTTTATGAATGAAAACGAATGCGATGCGCCCACACAGATACACACACACGCACACACATATTTACATAAACACAAACCCATACATATGTATTTAGTATACAATACTCGCTCGTACTCTGGCTGCATCATAAATTGGTTAAATGTTTACAAATATTTCACGGTGAACGCAACTCTGGCTCCGTCTACGCCTCGGACTCCGACTCTGAAGCTCAATCTGAATCTGAATGTGTTTCCCATTGTCTGTGACTATAGCTATAGCTGTAGTTGTAGCTGTTGTCGCGTCCATTGATCCAATCAAATTAATGGCCGCTATAATACAACAGAAAACAGAACAGAACCGCATCGAATCGAATTGAAACGAAAAAGCGAAAGCTTTTCTATGGGAATACAGTGAGCGCTGACTAAATGGGACAGACATGAAAAATAACTTTTAAGTTGAATGTCTTGTTCTTTGCTTTGAATAACAAAAACGTAATGGAAAGAGGAAACAATTTTAAGTTGAAGTTTTTAACCTTTACATTTGAATGTGGAAGCAAGAGCATGTCAAAAACTTCAGTTTGTTTATGTTGAACTCCAAAGAGTTTGATACCTGATCAAGAGATAATAAAAATTATGTTGAATTTTTAATAATTAATCTTTAAATTAAAAGTCTTGCTAAACTTTTGTACCTTCAAAATGTATAATTAAATTAAAGTATTTATTAGCTAATGAAAGTTTGCCAAAAAATTATGTTAAAATTGAATCGAAAAATTAGATATCTTGTTTAAGTTTGTACTTGTAAATTTTTATGCAAGCGCACAAAAAAACAAAAAAAAAACATTTAATTGAAAGACTTTAAAGCATAATGAAAGGATACTTAATATTGACATAGATATACTTAAAAATGATTACATCAAAATTAAAAACATTGTGAGATTTACATTTTATATTGACATTAATTTTTTTTTATATTTTATAATTTATATTGATGTAAATTTACAGAAATCATTTTCTTAAAACGAATTATTTTAACATTTAACATAATTTTCAATCATGAAGATTTGCAGCCAGTTTAAAAATTTTATTGTTTTTATCATTTTCAATATTACTTGTGCTCAACTTTGGTTAGTCTTCACTGTGTTTGCAAGCGGCAACAACGACTGCAGCACGTTGCAACACGTCAACAGGGAAACCGTTGACGTTGTCCTGCTGCGAGTCAGCAAACTTAATTACCGCTTTATGTCAATGGCCAACATGTTTTTGCTAAATTTATCAGCGTTATTAAATTTTATCACTGGCGACAAAATGTGCATATGCCATTCAATTTTCACAACATATTCACACATCACACACAGCTATAGCTACGGATGCAAAGATACAAATACAATCGCATAGATATTGTAGATACATTTACAGTTTTTTTTTTTCGCCGACTTGAACTGCCGTTGGCAGGTTTTCAGTTGCGGCTTTTGGCCACAGATGAACGCGCTTTTGGCCTAGGCAAATATTATGATGGCAAGCTAAGCCACAAGGGAGAAGCTCAAAGTGGAAAGGAGTGAGAGATACAGAGAGAGATAGAAAGAGAGCGTGGAGGACAGCACACGCACATGGCGGATTAGCTGGATGTTGGTCGCTGCTTTTGTTGGCGTAACATCGTAAAATATTTTACGGCCAATAGGCCCAGCGAGCTGCCAACGTTTTTATAGCCCAAAAAAAAAGAGAGAAACATAGCAAAGACTCTTTTTCAGATCTTCAGCTGCCAGTTTGAAGATGCCACTGTCCGTATGTGTGTGTTTTTTTTGTTACCCTAAGGCGAACACTTAGACGCTAAGTAGTTTGCCTCCAGTTGCAGCAATTGTTGCATGTTGCATGCCAAAAAAAAAAAACTTGGCAACAAAACAAAGCAACAGCTATAATATTATGGGTTTTTCATGCTCAACAAGTGTTATTCATAATTCTTCATTTCAATTCAGTTTTTTTGTTTTTGCAGTGCGCAATAATATACAAATATAATTAAAATGCCAAGAGGAATATGTATAAAGATAAGTATATTGTATGCACATACTATATAAATTGTTTTATTTTTCGGTGTTGTTTTTTTCTTTCTGTTTTTGGGATTCTGCTCTGTCGATGACGAAGACACCGGGATCGACTCACACTTTTGTTTTTAATGGTTATATTGTTGGGGCTCCGGTGTTGACAAGTTATTACCCCGATCAGCCGACGACTTAAAATGTCGCACTTTATTACACTACAAAACACAAAACTCAACTCAACTCAATTTCGAACTGTATGTGTGTGTGTGTGTGTGTGTAGCATCATCTCTGAGACATCTCACAACGATCTGTGTTCTGTGGAGAACTGGAGAACTGTTGAACTGGGCTTTGGGAAACTGGCAATTGGTTAACCCGAAAGACCGTTGACTGCCTTGTGTTTTACAGCCGCTATAAGAAATGTTGTTGTTGTTGCTGTTGTTGTTACTATTGTTGTTGTTGTTGTTGGCAAACATTGGGCTTTGTGTGCGCTCCCAGACGCGTTTTATTATAACTGTGGCTCGCCCCATACGAAATAAATTTCATTTTAATACTTTCTTCGTTTTAGTTTTCGTATATTTTATTGGGACGCAGGGTGGAGCGGTGTTGCTCCAAAACTCTGAAAGTGATTTGCATACAAGATCGTTCTCACGTTTTTCCCACCAAGATTATCCACACACACACACACACACTCATACACACACAGCAGCCACTTGATAGATCGTTCGTTGGTTCAAAACGCAACGGATTGGATTGGGACTGTTTTTGGGATTGAAGTGGATCGTATCGTATCGGTTGCAGCCAATACGGTTTTTTATTTTTTTTTATTTTTTCGGTGTTGCTGCTGAGGATGCTGCCATTTCCATTGACCATAAACATAAACAGGTGGCAATATTCATTTGCATAGACAACGTTTTCATATTAAATTTCAAAGCGTTCGAACGCTCAACGACATTCCGTGAGCACTTCCCCTCCTTCCTCTCGTCTCCTCTTCTTGGTTTAAATGGACATGCGGTGGCAAACAGAAAATTGGTATTCGATTTGACCATGTCTACGAGTTTTGGTATATACCAAACCCCTTTTAAAGTAGCCCTACATTTTCAGATTCTCGAACTTGTTTTGATCATTTGCGGCAGCTGCCGAAACAAAAAGTATACAAAAAACTAAGCTTATAAATTTGATAAGCAAAAGCAGCATTTGATGTTTATGTTTTACTTTTTTCTTTCAGTCCAAAACTAAAAGCATCCCGAAATTGATTTTAAATGAGTAATAATCTTTAATCGAATATTTAATTCAATTTCAATTTCTATTTTAATTGTCAATTATGCATCGGAATTTCTTTCATTACCTTAAATTATTGCATTCCTTTGGCAGCTGCAGAAATTTTCTATTAACCTTCCCGTATAATTAACATTTTATAACATCATCTATCGCACCTTCTCTATCACCCACTCCTCCCCTCTCACTCACACACAGAAACAGTAACTCTTTCTCTTCGTCATTCTTCTGGCAACTTAAATAATACACATCGCTCTACGTCAAGCATTTAAAGTGCCATTTTTTATTGTCTCTCATTACTTTTTTTACAATTTCATTATTTTTTTGCTTTAACTCTGCACGACAGTTGTGCAAACAGCGGCAACTAAGAGCGAAGAGCGCATTGTGGCTAGAGCATGAGCTATAGAGAACGTGAGAGAGAGACAGAGAAAGAAAGAGAGAGAGGGAGAGAGAGAGCGTTAATAGTCTGCAACGGAGACCGGTATAAGCTCAACTCAACGTCGCTGCTGATCTGTCAGCCAGCACATTCGCCAATAAATCGCTTATAAATCGCCCTCAAGTATCTAACAATTTCGACACGCGTATTTCTTGTTCTGTATTTACTACTTAAAATACTCTACGCTAAGCCTTAGCGTTGGGTTGCTTAGCTTTGGTATGTGGTTTGTAAAGTGTAGGCAAAAATTTCCTAAAATGAAGATTCAGGCAATAAATTATTGTCAATTTTGTTTAACATTGTATAATTTAGTATGTGAATGATATGACGTATATTTTCTTATAATCATTTTTGTTGTACTCTGTTGCTAAACGAGTTCCAAGAAACTTCAAAGACAGAAATATTATTATTTTTATTATTTTATTTAACTTATGGGGCTTTTAAGAAATATAATTACATAGAGAATTCAGTTTTTTAACAGTATTTTCTTTTGCCTTGTACTCTTTTATTGTATTTATATGTATCTTTTGGATTATGGTAAATATTTTTCTTAAAAAACTTTAATTGTCTAGTGTATTTTTTTTGCCAATTATTAGTAATTCACATATTATATTTAGTAACTCACACACAAAACAAAATATTCATTTTTAATTTCGCATTTATTGAATTTTTCTTTAGTATAACTACATATTTCTTTTTTAGTATTTCCGTGACACTTTAGTATAAAATTTATACTATAAATATTTTGGTATTTCCCTAACATTTTAGTATAAAATTTATACTATAAATACCCAACTGTTATGCATAACCTCTCGCTTAAAAAATATTCACTTAATTTTCTCACGTTTTAAATACTTTCCACATTCCTATTTCAAAAGGCTTCCTCAAATTAAATTGCAGTTTATAGCCTGTGTCTCTCTATTACTATGCAAATTGAATTCCCCTAAAGTTGGCAAGTGTAGACTGAAGTTCGGTTAGCTGTGGCTTTACGCTTCGTGCACACAATATTGTTGTTTATGGTCATCGAATTTTTAAGGCATTCATCATAAAAGTTGACTCAAGATGAGGCTGCCTCGCTGCCTGAGACGTGTCGAGTAGATACTCTGCGATTGTGCCGGAGACAGAGAGTGAGAATCAAACTCAAACTGAGACGAAGACGGAGACTGAATGCCTTTGTCTTTTGGTCAACTTGTCACAGACAAGACGGACTTTGGCTGCCTTTTTACAGCTTTTACGATTTGCATTGTGTAAAGTTGAATATTTTTTTTTATTGAACATTGACTACAATTAATTAGCTAAATCTGCATTTTGCATAAATTAATAATAATAATTTTTTTTTTAATATTTGCTATCGCTTTGGGATTTGTTTTGTTGTGCGCTCGTGTGGCACACAAAAAGCACAAACTTTTTATTGTGAATGCAAATGTGATTCGAGTCGTCGTAGTATGTTTATGTCTAAGCAATAAATCAAGTTTGAAGTTCAGTTCAGTTCAGTTCAATTCCGAATGGGCTAACATGCAAATTAATGTAGCTCTGCTCCGCATGGTTAATTTATTTAGAATCGCGTCGAAATGACTTTGAAAGATTTCGGCGGTATTACTTCAAAACTAAAATGCCCAAACTAAATCTCTCAACCAGCTACTGTGTTAGATTTCCGATACAAAGATAAGCTAAAATCACAGTCACTAACATTTGTATTCGTTTCGGGTGCTCTCAAAGAGCTTTTTGCCAATTGCCAAACAATTAAATAACAATATTTTCACACACAAACACAATGACAAGAGGGCGGAGGGCGGGGAATGAGAGGTTGCAAAATTTGCTAGTGGAAAACTAATGACCAAATCGACAACAACAGGCAAACATTTATTTCTGCCAAACGATGAAAGTTTGTGGAAAATGTAAAATAAAATCGAATGGTTTGTCGTTACGGATTGTTAGACAGCAGTATTATGGAGAAGAGGGAGAAGAGTGGAGGGGGAAACATGGGTTATGCAGGCTGTCAATGATTTAGGGGCGGATTCTGGTCCTTTCTTCTGCCGCACTCGTCCTGCATTTTTTTTTTTTGCTGTCGAGTACCATTGACAGGCGACTGAGGAGGCAACACACACAGATATTTGTTAGAAGTTACAATGATTTGTGGCATTTTACAATTTTATTTGCTGCTGCCGCCGTTGCCGTTGCCGTTTGTCGAGCCCCTTTCTGGCATCATTTGTAAGCCAACTAAGCGTCCTTTAAGGACTATTTTGCGGATGCACTCGACGAACAATGCCACAGAGACCTCAAGAATGCTGCTCACACACAACACAACCGATACGAGTGCGAGGTTTGAGTTTGAGTTCGAGAGTTTCTTTTGTGTGGTTGCCTTTTGCCATTGCCTTTGCCTTTGCCTTTTGCTTGCTGCCGGCTGGCGTCTGCATTTGATTTTCATTTTGGGAATGTTCACATTTACCTGCTAAAAATTTGCTGCTGTGACTTTGACACGTTTCTCCCTAGAGAGGAGCACAAGAGGGGCGCATGCGCAACAGCAGAGGAGAGGAGAGAAGTAGAAGGACCAAGCTGACCACTCGAGCCTTTTGTCTTTTCCTTTCTCTAAATTTTGCAGTAAACAAAGGTGTGATATTTGTTTGTCTTTTGTGCCTGATCGGGGCAATTGGCTCAAGTCAAGATGCATTTTCTTCTCTCTGCCTCCTTGCCTCTGCTTTTGTTTGACGACGCTGAACAGGCGTCGACTTCTTGTCAGCATTGTCACGCCACGCCGCAGTTGTCAATTAGCCATTCGATAGCTGTTCTTGTCCACTGCCCAAAAATCCAATTACATTGCCCAGAAATCTGTGGGCCAGCAAAGCAGCTGCTTTTATACTTGGTCAAGATGTCATTTGAGCGAGTTGCAACTGGCACGCGTTGTCCGCTTTTTTTTTGTGTTTTGTTTGCACCTTGTGTGGGATTTGGCTTCTTGAGAGCTGCTCGTAAAATGCACCTTTTGTGTGCTAAGGAGATGTAATAATAAGCCCACAATGCCTAAGGCGATCAAGAATGACATTTCTGGCATCAAATTTGCATTCTTTCTACATTATTTGACATCTTTTGTAATTACTAATTTTTGTCTCCATCACAACAAATTCAAATTTTATACGCTTATCAAAAATCTTTTTATTTATGCGTTTAACTTTTTCGCCTGCGAATTTAGTACGTATTCTTTATAAAGCCATTTATCAGTGAATAATTATAACATTTTTTTAAAATTAGCATTAAAGTCAAGCCGTATATTAAACACAATCGAAAAGTCAATGCATATAAATTTGAAAGCAAAGTACGTTAATAAAATTGTGTGTTTAAATTATTAATTTTACATAGCGAAATTTTCAGTATCTGCTTGGAAAAAGTTTAAATTAAAATTTCATATTTACTTATTAAACTAAAAATATGAAAATAAAAGAACAAGAGGTCAAATGTGAAATTATTTCATTTAAAAATGTTTAACTTGGGCTTAATTTAGTTTATACAATTTAAGATTAAAATATCATATTTATTTATTTAAAAAAATTAGAAATTAAACGAATAGAGAGTTCAACTCTGAAATGATTTTTTTTTCAATAAATTTAACATAGGCTTTATTTAGTTTAGTTGAATTAAACATTAAGTTTGGCCCGGAATATGCTAATTTAATTGAAGCCTTCCTTTATATTTCAATACATCATTTATATTTCCAACATCATTCAGTTCTCTGTGTCTGTTAATCAAGAAATTACTTTGAGTAGACAAAATGCCTGAAGTGACACATTGGGCATATTGAAGACAAATTGTTTATGTTTAAGCTCAACTCATGATCATTCACATGTCTGGCTAATAATAACTTATCGCATAGTTCTCAATTAAAGAAAACATGCCGCTCGGTTTGGGAGGCGTTAACAGCTTTTCAGTTTGAGTTTCTATTTTATATATTTTTTTGTTTTTTAATTTCCTAGTGAATTATTAATGAAAAATCGTTTATTGAAATATGTATATTTTTATAGTTGCTTTGCAGGCATTCGACATTTAAGCGCTTCACTATTTATGCCTTTCCTTTGCTGGAGAAGAAATATTCGATGAATATTCATAAGCTGCGCTTTTGTGGCGTCATAGCTCTGGGCTCACAACACTTTTTGCGGGGTCAGGCATGGAGGGGGATTCACAACTGGGGCGGGTCAAGATCGATGATGTCAAGTAAGAAATACACAACACAAAAATACAACACAAAAATAAACTGAGAAGTAGAAACGAAAAAAAGGGCTTAAGTCGGACTCTATTGTTGGCTTAGTTTGCGGCTTAGAACTGTTGACATTTGATTTGAAGTCGCGCTGCTGCGGCATTTTTCCTAAGATCTCCCGCTGTGCATATTGACAGTTATTAAAGGTCTGCCAATAGAACAGGCACATATCGTCGATTTTTAAAAGTTAAGAGTTAGCCACATGCGATCATCTTTAGAATTGGTTTTACGTGGGCCTAAAAGATCAATTATAAATGTGGAGAAATAAAAAGAAGTCAGTTCGCTCTACAAAAAAAAAAAAAACAAAAATTGTTCAAAATTTATAACAGATTTTGGCCTTTTATGTGCGGTCCAATAAGCGTCAGCACCTTGTCTAATTTGCTATGGTAATGAAAATTATGTTTATGGATAAAGCCATGCAAAATATACAGACAACAACAACGATGCGATGTAGAAACCGTGAGGCATAAATCATGCTACATGAATCCGTATCTGTATCTTAAAGAGCCAACTCATTGCTGTCGAATGTCCAATATTTAACATTTTACAACATTTGTGCGAGCATTTGAATCCTGTGGGTGGCTCAGCACTTGCGTCAGAGTTCACACAATGCTCCCAGCGGGATACAAAGTACAAAAAAAAACTCTGATACCTGAGAGCCAAGTCAAATCTTCTGTGAGAGGAACACAAAAAAATCGATTAAAGCAAAACGTTTGAACGTTTGTTGAATGAACACATTTGAAATTGAGCGACGTCATCAGCGAATGGCCCAAAAGATTTAGAAATTAAAAACGTTAACTAATGATAAACGCACCTATCATTGCCGTTGCAACTCTCCACAGCAACAACTATCATACAATAAAAAATGATTCCCGCCTTCCGCCTGCTGCCTTCGGCTGCCGCTCAATAAAACATTCATAATTTTCAACGTGTGGGTTTGACATGGTCGTCATTCAATTCGAATCCGAATCCGTATACGTATTGGAATATTCAAAAATTCAAAAATCTTGCACCCCCCCATGGTGCGATTTGTGTGCTTTTAATATTCACCGACTCTGCCTGCCTGCTTCAACTGTTCAACTGCTGGATTGCTGGACTTTTGAACGCTCTTTTGCTGCTCTGCTCTGTCGTCTGTTTTGAAAACTCATCGTTTTCCAAAAGTTATTAGTACGGTTTGTCGAGAGAGTTGATGGCTTTGAATTGCCCCATGGGTATTGTTTTAGATACGATACGATGTGATATCAGGCCCCCTCTCTCAACTCTCATCTTTACCCTTTCGCCTTTCCCCCACAAAACAACTACAAAAATATATACAAAACTAACGCCGCCTGTTGAGTCCCAGCGGGTTTTTGGTTCAATCTATTCAGCACGTTTTGTAGGTCACCCGAAAAGGTTTTACATGTGCATCAATTAAAAGCAAAAAGATATAAAGGAAGGCAACATTTCCTCCGCTTGGCGTAGGTGTCGATCAAAGACAAAAACAAAAACTTGCTCCTAACGTTTTCCAAATGAATTCATAAAACGTTTTTGATAAGATCTGAAAATGATTTAGTTTAGTTTTCACTTTGTATTGAGCAACTGCAAATTGTTTTCGATTGTTTCGAATTTCTATTTCCTTATTAATATTAAGATTTGAAAATCAACATGTTAATGAATTGCAAAATGTTTATTATAGCATCTGAAATATTTGTATAAGTAGTTTTTAACCTTTATCATATAATGTAATTTATATATAAAATCATTTGCTTTGTTACTAAAAACTTATTTTATATTCCTATACTCTATAAATCAAACAAATTAATATTTTTTTGCTTTGCTGTTTCATGAGTAGTTCCATTCATTATTATTAACTCTAATTAATTGTTTTAATCATTTGTTTTGTAATTAAAGAATTTTTTCCTTTTCAGCACATTATTTAACAAAGGCTGGGTATGATTATATTCAAATCTATTTGAACTTTTGTTTGAAACTGCAGATATAAATGATATAAATTGTAAATTCATTTTCCAGAATTTCATTGCTTTTCAACTTTTATTGCAACTTCAGTATTAATTACTCAATTAAAGTACAAAATACTTGTACTTTGTAAATTGTTTTCCCAATACTTGATTTCTAAGCCTGATTAATATCATACTAAAATAAAACTTTTTATTAAAACTTCTAAGCTAAATTACTTAAATCCCTAATGCTCGTACTTTGTAAATTGTTTTTTTTTTTTCAATAGACAGATCAAATGCAATTATGTTTAGTAAGTTATAAAACTGCATTAAACAGTTTGAGTGAAAATAAAAACCATTATATAAGAAGCTATTAGAGCGTCAGTAATAATAGAGTTAACTATCATAAAAACTTGCAAATTGAATTGGCGAATTAATGTGCTAAATTGTGACCACATGTTATACAGACATTTTATATGCTATGCATTAAAATGATAAAAGTAAACAATAAACTGAAACATCTGTTAGGATCAAAAGTTGTATATGTATTAAGCTCTATCTTTTAAGGAAACTTGACTTACCTTCATTTTAATTGCCTCCACAATTTTGGCGATTTTTAATCCAAGTCTTTTGCACAAAATTCTTCAGCCAGCTTTTTGGCGATAGATCGATGATAAATCACTTGTTGCTGGACGCTGGATGCGTAATGTTTTCTTCTTTCTTTCTTTTTTGTGACAACTTGACAATCAGTTTGTCAAGCGTCCAACCGATGCCACCAAATGCATGCAAATTAATTGCATA
Source organism: Drosophila albomicans (assembly GCF_009650485.2). Classification (NCBI taxonomy): domain Eukaryota; kingdom Metazoa; phylum Arthropoda; class Insecta; order Diptera; family Drosophilidae; genus Drosophila; species Drosophila albomicans. The sequence goes on along the minus strand of NC_047629.2, from coordinate 41,149,161 downwards.
AGTGCGAATACGAATACGAGTATGAGTGTGAGTGTGAGTATGAGTATGATGAATATAGCTACGCACTCGTTTTGCGTTTGCAACACTTTTTATTGATTAGCACATATGAAATTTTGAAAATTGTTCACTGGGCTTAGTAATTTGTTAAAACTTTTTGTTGTCATACGTTTGATTTGTTAATTGAATTCTTGTGGTTCGCCGACGCTAAAAACTCGCAGCGGTCTGCTTATCAAAGAAGCGGCGTGAAACGCGAAACGCGTGGCGCGATAACAACAGCAGACGGTTCTGAGACTCCCCGTTATAATATCTCCGGCTCTCTGGCCGGCGATGATGCTGATGCGAGAGTTTGAGGCGAGAACTTCAAACTCAAACTACGACGACAACAACGAACAACAAACAACGAGCAACGAGCAACGGCGTTGAGGCGAGCGACGACGTTGTTACAGCTACGAGGCCACTGCATAAACTGCCGGCGCTCTATTCACAGCTCAGCTTATTGCCCATGGCTCATGGGATCAGCAGCAACAGCAGCAGCAGCATGGATGTGACGACCCGGTTTCATGCATGTGTGTTAGTGTGTGTTAGGCAGCATAAAGCAAACACTAACACACACCACCGTAACGAAACTCGCTCAACTGGTTTCTCAGCTCAGCTCGTTTTTGCCGGGGGTTGTGTGGTGATTGGTTGCCATGGCGTCGTGCTCGTTCAAAGGCAACGCCCCGCTCTCAGCACGCGAGGAACGAGTTCCGTCAGCGTCCCCCATTTTGAGTGAATTCGCCGTGCCACCCCCGCCCCCTTTTGTCGTTCGTCGTGAATTCATTTCAACGAGCCAATTGAGTGCGCCGGCGCGTGCCGCGTTTGAGAGTTGAGTGAATTCTTACGCTTGAGTCTCTTTACGAGTTGAGCGACTGCGGTTGTGTGCCATTGGGTGGGTGCTTCTCTGCTTCTCTGGATGCTAGATGCTTGCTAGCTAACACACGCTTCACCGGTTCGGTGCAAACGAAGGGGGGGAGTGACGGAAGCGGAACGGAGCGGCGCACTTGACTTTTTTGGGGTCAAACCGCTTGACGGTCCAAAAAGCTGCAAGTTGACAGTTTTTTTTTCCCAACATATTTTCATTTGGGTTCGACGCCACGGCATTTCTGGCATGCCACCACGTTAAGGCGATACTGAGATACGAGTGCATGTGGCGGAAGTCGAGTTGCGAGTAGCCATTTAACACATTCGTTCACTTCAAGATTCTGCAAATTCATTTCAATTTCAATTCAAGATTTAAAACATTTGAGCCACATATATTTGCTTTAAGAATGTTTCTACAAGGGAAGCTTTTAAATGGGGTGAATGGGGTAATTTGTTTTGGGGGTTGTTCTTAGGCATGCTGTTATAATATAGATGTACAATATGACAATATTACAATTAATTATATAATTCTAAAATCAAAAAGAAATAATTATTGGACCTATTAGAACTTTAAATTTAAAAATAAACTTGTTGAATCAAGTAAGTAAGGAGAAAAGGTTTGATTTGTATTATTTACAAAAAAAATTGGTCAAAAATTTGGTTTTATTTTGTTTATTCTAAAAAAAAAACACTTTACAAAATAATGCCATATATAGTTTTTTAACTATGTTATATTGCATCTATCATATACATACTTAAGTTTTTTTTATAAATTAGAACAATATAATCACACATTTAAAAAAAATGATAATCAATAGTTGGAATTTAAATTACTTTTCTTTCATATAAAAATTAACTTAATACATACTTTGAAATTTTAAAGTTGAAACTAAAGACCAGTTAAAAACGCTTTCTCAAATTATACAAAAATAATGTTAAAAATTTTTTTTATTAAAAAATAATGAGTTGTTGTAAATCAAAAACAAAAAACTTTCTCAATAGTTTTTAACTGAAGTATTAATAAATAATTTACCTTGTAATTAATGAAATCCTTTAATCATTAAAAGCTTTTGTAGTAATATAATTGTTAACTACATTCACAATAGTAAAAAAGATTAGTAATGAAGTTGACTACATGTTAATGTATAAAATTCTCACTTTTATTAAAAGATTAAATCATTAAAAAGAAAAGTTTTTCATAATTATAGTTTTTGTTAAATTAATGACTCTACAATGAAGTGCACTATACACTCTTGCTCAAATTACTACCTGCCTTATAAGTTATATTCTCTTACTATCTTCAATTTTCTTCCGTGTTAAGTCATGTATATAAAGTACGATATGCATATTATGCAAACACGCATACAACTTATAGTTCGTTAAACATCTGTTACTGATTCGTACGTTATGTGCTCCGTACTTCACCATTTCATCTTTCAATTTAAGCGCGCCTCAAGCACTTTTACAGTTCCGCTCTCCCTCTCTCTCACTCGCTCTCTCTTTGTCTCTTTCATATTCTGTTCTTCTTCTTCTCGGCCAAGTGCTCTTTACAGTCTACGGTTTTGTATTTTTTTCGTATCGTTTTTTCGCCAGCCTACACTTAAAGCCGCTTGGCATTCAATTGGCATTTTGCTGTCGCCATCATCGTCATCATCAGCCTCTGGCCGACTGCCCCGCCCCCTGCTGCCACCGCCTCCTCCTCTGTTGGTGCTTCTGCTTCTGTTCAGCGCCTGCTCACGTTATTTAAGGATTAACATCATTTTATGCTGCCTCGCAATGCCTTTTTTGCAGGATTAAATGCTGCCTGCCTGCCGTTCGCTGACAGCTTCAGCTCTTCCTTTGCCCCTTTGCCCCAGTCTCGTTGCCTCTCTCGCTCTTGGTTTGCTTTGTATCTGCCCTTCTCATGCACTGGCAGCTCTTTTGAATTGATTGCATTGCACTTTTTTTACCGTATGTGCTTGTGTTGTTGTTGGCGTTGCATAGTTTGCGCTGATGCGCCGCCTCCACGAAGCTGCCGCCCGCTCCCAACTGGCCAGACTACAAAGTGATTTTTATGGCTTTTCGCTGCACACTACTCTCTGTGTATGTGTGTGTGTATGCAAATGTTTGACTATATATGTGTGTGTGCACTTTGATGTCTCCGGCTCACAAAGGCGGCACTTTAATGCATGCCATATATCAAGAGCGCAAAGCTTGACAGCGACGTCAGTATGAAAGCTTTAACACGCATACGCCCCGTTGGGCCAACCACTCGACTAGATACAACTTACAGCTATGCCATGGTATCTAAATATACTATATGGTAAAGAGCTGTACGCTTATCGGGCAAGTGCATCGCAGCACCTTTCACTCGCCTCTCTTATCCTGTTGGGCCATCTGCGCACGCCGCACAAATAACTTCATCCAGGCACTAAATTGATTAACAGTAGCCCCCCCTCGAGCCGAGAGATCGATGCTGCGGCTGAGGTTAAGGCTGTCAACGCTTCCCGGAATGCCTTCCATTTACATGCCATAATTTTTAAATGTCTCCAGTTTACAAAAGCGCTGACCATTTGATTTTGGCCGCAGCAGCCGCATCGCATCGCTCTTACCATTGTCTTGGGAAAGGAAAAACAGGTTAGTTAGTCGGTGGCTCTGACTCGATTGCTGTCGCTACCTGCCGATCGAACCCTAAATGAACTCATCCCTTTTTTTTTTGGCGGCCCATAGACCATATTATATTTATTTAGCTCTTTATTGAGCTGCAACCTGTCGCTGTTTTGGGTTTCCTCTTCATTTCACGGCAGATTTATGGGAGAGCTCAGAATGTGGTCAACGTCTCTCCACTTGATGGCACTGCCAAGATACGACAGACACCGGCTGTCCAAGAGACAGAGAGAAAAACGTATATATATAAGTTATTCTAGCCCATTTCTAGTTGCGATCAAAATTTCAGGGTAATTTGTTGTTGCCCCGTTTCCCAAAACTGTTGGTGGCATAGTCCGATGGGTTCTTTTTTTGTTTCTATCTTTCTTTCGACCCATTCGCGCGTGTTATGAAGACGTCAAAACGTCGTTCAATGTTCCCAACTACCCCAGTCCCAAAAATGTGTTTAATTATTAAGCGAGATAGATAGAGACAATAGTCAGTCTGCTATTTGCGGGGGAGCGAAGCAATATGCTCATAAATTCCCCTGCATTTTGTACCTCTGTCTGGGTTATTGGGTCGCAAACATGTTTGCATTGCCATATCGTCATGTATCTCTATTTGCTTGAGCTGTTTTTATGTCCTCAATGTTAACATGCTCCACATTTGGCAGCTATAACAGTCGTATTAACCTTGAGGGTGTCCAATGCGTTTTCAAAGCTAATAAATCATATCAATGTGGTATTCGTACAATTGTCCTGTTTACTCGACTGTAATTTATGCGCCATATTAAAGCTCAAAGAGGGCTCATGTTTAAGGATATGATTAGTCCACTTTTTTACAGTATGGAATACTTTAATCAACTTGTTAACGATCTAATAATTTCACAGAAAAAGCGAATTAGAACCGAGGCTTTGAAAATATTTATCAAGAACTTAAAACCTTTTTAATCCTGAATCCTTTTTAAAATTTAGACGTTCTTTTAAAAGAAAATATATGTGAAGAGATTTTCAAATTTCTTTTAAGTCACATCGCACTTCCAGTTTATAAAAATTTGTGTACTTAAAAAAAATAACATAGTACGTTCTATAGAAAACAGATTTAAAGAATTACTAATTACAATTTTAACCCAAAAAATTGTATACATATTTAAAAATCTTTAAATAATCTTTCCATATCCCAAAACTCGAAATGTTCTATAGAAAATTAATACACTTTCTTCTTTTTTGTTTGCCTTATACATTATGTATATATATATTTGTAATAACTCTCTAGTGTATATATAAATTAAAATAAATAAATACATTTTATTTATTTTTTTGTTTATCATCATAATTATCATTATCGTTATCCTCGTCGGTAAAAACTTTATTTTTTTGTCTTTATCTCATTTTAAATCGTTATTACGAGTAATTTTGCATGCGGTTTTTATGTTGTTCCGAGTGGTTGTTGCTGTTGTTGATCTTGATTTTTGTTTTAATGTCGCATTTTTGTTGTTGTATAATTATAATTACGATGCATTTTACCATTAGATTAATCATGATGTAATAATAATATTGTATAACATATTTTCCTCTTGAGAGGGGTTTTTTTATTTTCATTTCCCATATTCTATGCCTAATCTCTTGACTTTTGTTATCCCCGCTCTCGCTTGCTCGCACTATCTCTCTCTCTCTTTCCCACTCTTTGCTTCTCTCTTCACGGTATAACGATCCCAACATTACTCTCAACATTATTTTTATCTTTTCATAACAAACAGAGCAACAAACAAAGAAATCCACAACAGGAGCAAATGTTCGATACGTCGTGTCCTTCCTTCCGATCAATCCATTCTCTTTCTTCCACACTCCTAGCTACCTCCTAACTGTCTCTATCTATGTGGTATTCGGGACAAGCCAACAAAGCGTTTCAGTGTTCTCTGGTACAATATACGTTTTGTGCTTACATATTTCTCAAGTTCTCTCCAGGATCTGTATCGTTTTGTTAATTGTATGATTTCTTTTTCATTTTTTGAGCAGTTTCTCTAAACTTATTTGGTACGTTTTATACTCGTTTTGTAATCGTATTTCATTTTAGATATATGTTACTTTATGTTGTGTGTTATGTAAGCTGCATATAGCATTATTATTATTATTATTATTTAGCGCACTTTTGAAAGCTATACTTAGTTTAGGTGTATGAGTGAGTGAGTTCATAAGAATTGCAATGCTCGAAATGATAATAATAATAGTACATGGTAATAATAGAATAGATACGACTTCGATAACAATTCTAATTGCTGTACGTATTCGGTGCAAATATTTATTGATTACAAATCTTGCGCCACATCATCATCATCATCATCATAGTCTATGGTTGAGTCCTGTCCCAGTCCTTCTAACCTACTTATCAGCTAAGTCTTTAGTCGCGTTTAGGTTCACTTAGTTATTTTTGTATTTCTTTCTTTTTTTGCTTGTAAATTATTGTTATGTACATTTAGACATACAGTTTTGAGGGTTGTTGGTGTAGTGTAGTGAATGATTTTATTGTATTGAAGTCCAAATTCGTTGTACGAAAGCAGAAAACAGAAGGCATATTAACAAATCATAACGAAAGATTGTTCTTGTTATTGTGTCACAGATCGGAATTCTTGGGCGCCAACTCAATTAAGATCTCTTAAGAGTGAGGCGATCCGTTGCTTGCCACGGCGCAAAACTAAAAATAGAACATTCTAAATCGAAAGAGTAAGCGAGAACAAAGTGAAATGAAAACGAAAATACAACAAGGCAACTTTAACTAAGATTTTTATTTTGTTTTTCTCGTTTCACTTGCCTAAATAATTATTTATATATATATATATATATATTTAGAGAAATATATATATATATACGTATATATATTAAATGGTACATATACATATGTAATTTATACGCTAAGCTAAATATCTTGTTTAACAATAAATGTATAGCTGTTTGGCTCTCTTCCTCACTTCTCTGCTTCACGCCATCTCTTCTCTTCTCTGCGCCATCTCTTTACTATGTATATTTCAATTTATTACTCGTCTTAAGATTAATCATAACGAAAAATAAAGTGCAGCTTCTTTGCCGTAAGGAACAGAAATTAAAAAAGAACATAAAGAATTCAATTCTAATTCAAATAATGGAAATAAACATAAACATAATAAGGAAATTCAAATCATAAATTTCACAAAATGATCGATGTAAAGATAATAATAATAATAATAACTAATCAATAATTACTATAATGATGATAATAATAATAATAATAATAGTGTTTAATATTAAATTGACTTAATAACAAAACTTGTGTTTCATTTCGAACAGCAGATTGTTGATTTCGAGAATTTCTATTTCTGGAGCCAGACAACACGAAGAGCTTCAAGAATTACAAATTTTGCACAAACAAAATATGTTTAAATATAGTACATGCCATGCCCATAGGTATTTTCACATTTGGCAGCAGTCTTTCTCGGCCAGTGTCGGGTCGCTTTCTGTGGTCATTTCAGTTGGAGTTACATTTGCTTTTGGTTGAGATTTCTAACATAATTAAAACGCATTCAATTAAACACACCAAAGCAAGACCATAAATATTAAATATAATACATTTGTTTTTTTTTTAGAATAGCAGCAAATTGTTGAGAGTGGAACTGAAGTAAAGAGTTTCCTAATTAGAATGCGATTTATGAATACGTCAAGTCTGGAGATTCTGCTGCTGCTGCTGCTTTTTGGTTGTCTTGCCTTAGCTATCGGACAATTCTGAGGTTTGCCATCAGTCTCTATAAACAATTTCCGATTGTGTTTTGCATCTGCCAGAATTAACGCTATCCCATATATGTATATATAGATGATATTCTAATAGTTTGCAGTCGACTTTTGAGTGATTCGTGTATCGTCCTCTGTCCATTGTCATTTGTTCTCCGTCGTTGTGTTTAATTATTGCTTCTTCGGTACTCGTAATTAGTTTTGCTTTTCTTTTTAAGACTATTTGTTAATGGCACAAAATATACAGCATTATTTCTATTTACTGGTTTTGTTGATTGGTTTGTTTTGTTATTGTTTTTATATTTCTTTACGTTTACGTTTATGTTGCTGCTGTTGTTGTTGTTTGTTCTTTCTGCTGTTGTTGTTGTTGTGTTTGTAGCTACACAATATGCAGTACTTCTTAACTAGGGCTATATGCTATATGCTCTCTGACTCTTTGCGGAAGATAACAATTTGCTCACACTTTTCTCCTACTCCTACTCCCCTTCCCTCTCAGTCTCCTCTGCTACTTCTTCTGCCCAACAACTCTGACTGTTTGTCTCTCTCTCGTATTGTTGCTCTTCGGCCCTTTGCTCCTTCTATTTTTTGCTCTGTGTTCTCGCTTCTGTTCTTTTTCTGCACACTTCTTTTCTTTTCATTTCCATTCCTTCCATTCTTTTTTTTTTGTTATGTTTTTTTTTTGTCATCTACATTATGTTCCACTAGATTAGGTTGCTATTTATATTTATCTTAGGTATGTCGTTATGTGTATGTAGTTTTCTTTTTATCTTTTTTTTATATGTTTTTGTTGTTGCTTTTGTGTTGTGAGAGTCCTTCCTAGTTGTCCACGGAGGCGGCGGTAGATTTACCGCGGACGCGATCCTTTGTAGTTCGGATTCGGATGACGACTTGGATGACGTGGAGGTGCTGAAAGTGATATGAATATGAATAAGTTACTATCAATTGTGGCAATGTTACAAATTTTAAATCTAACATGAGGACAGCTAGGATAAATGCGGATATTTATAGGAATTTTTAAAGTAAACCTTTTGCTCTCTTCATTAAATTTATATTATATTATATTTAATATCATTTTTGTTTAATATCTATTAGAATTCTAAATGTAAACCCTTCTATCTGTTCTATAAATTTACAGAATATTCAAATTGTTTTTTATTTTGTATCGATTTATGTAAATTACTCAAAATAATATTCTGCAATAAACAAATAAAAATCTTAACAATCTCAAGCTGAAGAGAAATATTACTGTGAGTCCTAAATACCGAATTTTAACTACTTAAAAACAAAATCTTTTTGGATCGAACAATAACTAAGATATTACTCCAAATATTGCTTTTTAAATGGAATAATTATGTGTTAACATTTCTATTGATCAATTTCTAGCTTATCAATTGGTTTGCTTATAAATTTTTTGCTAGCTTCCTAATTGCAAATGACCTTATATTTGCTTCATCAGCAAATCTTCATTCTTTCTTCATATTCCTATCATTCTGCTATTCAACGCTCTTCTCCTGAGACGTACCTTGTATCATCATTGCGGCGGGATACATCCCGGTAACCTGAGCCATCTGTGGCCGAATGTCGTTCGAGGGCGAGCGTCGATTGTTGGGCAAGGTCACCGATGGCTGCAATACAAGAAAATGGATTAATATAAAGAATATAATATATAAATTGCTATCCACTCACATGCGCAAAGTATGTCTGGCCATACTTGATGTATACACCGGATGCGGCATTGGGATTGTAGCCACCCAAAGCGGCAACTCCGCTGAGCACTGCGGCCGCCTGTTGGCCACCAGCACCGGCTGCTGCTGCTGCTGCCGCCGCGGCGGCTGCTGCACCGGCATTGTGATGCAGCTGGGCTGGAATGTGCGAGGCGCGCGGTCCGGCACCGTTGCCGCCGCCACCGCCACCTCCGCCGCCGGCATTGTTGCCACCGCTCAGATATAGCGATGGTGGCGAGGTGTTCACAGCGGCGCCCGTTGCATGATCGACGACAATGTATTGGGTGCCCAGATTGGTGGCCGGAGGAGGTGCATTGGCATTCGGTGTGTTGGCTGCACTGTTGTTGTTGCTGTTGCCGCTGTTGTTGCCACCGCCTGCACCACCTGCAATACTGTTGGGCGAATTGTTGCTGCTCTCATGGCTATGGCTGCTGCTGCTGTTGTTGCCATTCCCATTGCCATTGCCCGCCCCATTGGCGCTGGGCGAATTGCGCTGCGAGACGCTGCGTCGATAGTCGGCATTCATCGATTTCTGGCTGCGAAAACTGGCAGCGCCAGCATTAAGGCGCACCGGAGGCTTTGCCTCGTAGCCACCTTGACCCGCGGGACTGCTCGATGTGGCATAGCTGGGCGGTGGACCGCTGATCAGCGGCATCTGGGCAGGCTTCATGTCACGCTTGCCCATAGCTGGTGGCGGACCACGATGCGCAGCATGATGATAGCTCGACGACGTCGCATGGCCACCAGGTCCGCCCAAGCTGACGCTGCTAGGCGAGGCGCGTGGCGTTGGCTCATTGTTGGAGTTCAGCAGTGGCGTCTTGGCGCCCGCAGGCATGCCGCTCAGCGGCACCGAGTGCCGTGGATTGTAGCCACCGGGATGATACGGCTTGCGACCAGGAGCTGGAGCACCCATGCCCCCGCCACCGCCGCCGTTGTTGCCGCCGAGGTTGTTGCGCTTCTCGTAGGGCGTCACATAGCCACCCTCGTTGCTGCTCTGGCTGTGATAGTAATGCGGCGTCGAGCTGTTGCTGTGATAGCCGGCAGCCGAACCCAAGCCAGATCCAACGCCACCGCTGCCATTGCCACCTCCATTGGGCGCTGGAGGTGTGCTGAAGAGCGGCGCCTGACGTCCGGGTGCGGCTGGCGTGCTAGGCGCCGACTGTGAGGCGGTGGCATCCATGCTGGCCGCCGAATAGAAGGGCGCCGCTGTGATGAGCGCATGATGCGGCGCCGAGTGGGGAGCTGGTGGCGGCGCCTGTTGCTGCTGCTGCAGCACAGCGCCATGTGGTCCCGCCTGCTGGGCGCCCGGCTGGCTCGGCGCCGCCGTCGCATAGGGGAAGATGTTGGTCGGTATCAGCGCTGCGGTATGCTGGGCGGGCAGCGCATAGACGTGAGCACCGGCTGCTGCAGCCGCTGCAGCGGCAGCGGCGGCCGCATTGAGATCTGTGTTGGCCCCCGCGCCGCCATGCGCCAGCGTTAGCGTGGGCAGCGCATGATATGTCGTTGTGCCCCCAGCACCGGGTGTGCTAATGATCTGCGCCGATCCAGCGCCCGGATGATGTCCAGCTGCCGCCGCCGCTGCAGCCGCAGCATGTCCGGCTGCCGTCGCGGCTTGGTAGCTGGGATTGTAGTGTATTGATCCGCCGCCGGGTGTGCGTTTGACGCGTGCTCCACCCAAATAGCCACCGCTGGAGCCGCTACTGACAATGTGACCATTGGTGGCCTGCTGGCCGCCAGCTACCGTTGGCGGTCCAGCCGCTGAGGCAGTTGCGAGATTCAGCTGTGCGGCCGCCGCCTGAGCGGCCTGAACCTGCTGCGATGACGAACCGACGGCGGGACCATTCGGTCCGCCGGGTTGAGCGGCCGCTGCTGTGGCCACCATCGGCGCCGCAGTGACCGCCTGTTGCGGTACATAGTAGGGTATGGGATAATAATGATGATACGGATAGCCAATCGTTGGATACGTGGCCATCGGCAGTTGTTGCAGTTGTGCCCCAGCCGGTTCACTCGAGTATATCCATGGCGCCTGATAGATGGGCGCACCATTTGGTGCGGCAGCGGCAAACTGGGCCGTCGGATAGGCGGTGGCGGTGGCCATCGGCATCACAGCTGTGGCTGGACCAGCGGGCGTCTGATAGATGGCCTGGGCGGGTATTAAGCTTTCGCGCTGCTGCTGGGCCGGATCGAAGACAGGTATCATGTATGTGCCGCCGGGCAGTTCGCCGCCCTCTTGGGAGGCAAAGAGCGCTTGCGTTGGCTGGCTGCTGCTCGTCAGCTGGAAGAGCGGCTGCGAGGCGGCGTTGCTCACCGTTGGCTGTGGATACGCCGCATACACCATGCCCTGTGGCACAGCATAGATGCTGCCATCGGGCTGTGAAAATGGAAACAACAATTAGTAAGAGAACTAAAAAGTTTTTAGGATAGCTTCTCTACTCACTCCTTGCTGATATGTGGTGGCGCAGTAGGGCGCAGCGTCATTGGGCGTAGTTGTGGTATGGAACGCATACGACCAGGTGGTTGTCTTGGGCTCCTCGACCGCAACCTGAGCTTGGCTCTGGCTCGCGGTCTTCACATCGCACTGGCTGTAGGGCGTGCTGCTGGGCGACAGCGATTGGGCATCACAATTCTGCGCTAGCGGCACAACCACCGGCAACGGTGTCTGACTCTGAGGCAGCTCAACTGGTGCTGATGTGTTGCTGCTGCTGCTGTTGTTGCTGCTGCTGTTGCTGCTGCTACCACTGGCTGATACCACAACAGTCTCTTGCTCCGGTTCCTGTTGCAATTGCTGCTGTTGTTGGGCAACCACTTCGAGCTCCTTGTCGGCAGCACAACAGGCGGGTATATTGGGACTGGTTGCCTGATTCTTGTACTTTTGCACCTCAATGCGATCGTAGTTCTTGGTGGAGGTCGAGGTCGTAATGCTCAGGCAGCCGGTGGCACTGGACAGGCTATCACATTCATCGCCCTTGCCATCGAGTGACGGCTGCAACTGTTGCTGTTGCTGTGAGTCTGTGGTGTAGTTGTCATAGCCTTCGGAGCATTCCATGCCCGGTGATTGAACCTCCTCGGCATAGCTCTCCGTTGAGCTGCAAGACAACTCATTGCTGTAGACTTGCTGCTGTGCTGACTGCTGATGCGATTGCTGTGGTTGTTGCTGTTGCTGCTGCGGCGGTTGATGCGGCGAGGACTTGCGATAGGGCGCATAGTTGCCACTTGACTGATAGTTGCCACCACCGCCACCTCCTCCATTGTTGCCCGATTGATGTTGCAGCGCCTGGTTGGGCGGCAAATTGGACGGGTCGTAGTGGTAAATCGAGCTACAAGAGGCAAAGTTAGAGTTTAGTTAAACGGCAAGCAGAAAATTGAAAGCGCGCTTCTTGTGTGTGTCAGTGTGTTCTGTGTGTGTGTGTGTGTTGAGTAAGTGAAAAAGTACAGTTTGTCAGGGTTGCCACAAGTTGCGTTTAAAAGTGCGCAGTGCGGACGACGGCAGCGACAGACATTTCTCTATTATTCTTTTTTTTTTGTATTCATTATAAATTAATGATAAAAGAACAACAAATGCGTTTGATACAAGAAAATGCAATGCAATTAGAACGAACAACAGTTAGACAACAACACTGGCAGACGACACACGTATAGCATATATGTATATGTATATGTAATAAACTTTGGCTAGAGTTGCCGCGCGACAACGCAACAAAAAGGGCAGCAGGCGAACGATCAAAAAAAGTATATAGTATATGTATATATAATATATAATTTAGGTACAGTGTGAGTTATAGAAATTTGGCGAAAGGCGAGAGAATAAGAGAGAAAGAGAGAGAGGCGAGTGTAATTTGTGGGTGGGCAATGTACAGGTGAGAGCGAGCGTGACAAAGAGAGAAAAAGAGCGCAAGAGGCGAGCGAGCGAATTAAGGCTGAACTGAGAGAGACATAGAGAGAGAGAGAGAAAGAGAGGCTGAGCACAGTTATTCGTATCATAATCATATTTCGATTGATTTTTAGGCAGATAATTTACAAAAACAACATCAACAAGTTGAAAAGGTAGCACATCGAAATGGCATTAATAATGTGTTTATATAATTATGCAAAATAAAAAAAATATCGATTAAAAAAAGATTATAATTTGCTTTGTAAGGATTTGACAAAATGTTTGATTGCAATTTGTGAACAAGAAACTCTATAAAAAAAAGTATATTTATAACTTTTGAGAACTAGAAAATAAGCTTACTTCACATGGACAGAATAAGTATTATAATATGGAACATGAAGTTAAAATATTTCTAGTAAAGTTTGAATGAAGTTTAAATATGCAGTTAAGCTTGAAATAGATATGGAATTTTTAGTATTATTGGCAAATAAATGTTCTAGATATAAACTTAGAAATTCTTAAAGCAGACAGACGGATAGAAATATCTAAGAAATATCCGTTAAAAATTGTTAAATATATTATAAATTTAAAATATATTATAAATGTTATAAAAATTCTACATTAAATTGCTTGAGAATTTTGTCAAAAGTTGATTTTTTTCTATTCTCGTGTAAAAAAAATTGCGACTATTTTAATGAAATTCGAACAAAAGTTCTTGATATTTTTTATTCAAATTTTTGAACTCTTTAATTTCTGCAACTAAAATCTTTTTTTTTGCAATTTCATAACGCAATAATAATTTTCTACTTCTAAACAAATTTTCTTGTAACTCTTGTACATACTTATTGTTCAACCAAACATTTTTGAATAGTTGAAAAAATAAAATAAAATAATAAACATCGAATGCATTGGGCTCTTTGTACATTGAGATTAGTAATAATTATTGTTGAAAAAAACAATTAAATAAAAAAAGAGCAAAATGAAATCAAAGCGTTGCGATAATAATTATTTTATTTTGCGAGTACAACAATAAGTGAAGCACTCAAAGAATTAATTTTGGTGACGATCGATTGATATTGATTGAATTTGGTTAATGTTTTTTTGAATTGAATTTGATTTTGGAATTTTTGAATTATTTGTTTTTCTTTTTTAATTTTTGTGTGTCTTTGGTTTTTGTAAATTACCCGTCTGGATTGAGAATTGGTTGGAGGGTTTGCGGATCAATGAGGACGCTGCCAATTGGCACACTCGAAATGTCTGTGACGGCCCAGACGAGTCCCGATGCTGATGCCGACTCTGGGGCATTGGACGCTGATGTTGTTGTCGTTGTTGCTGCCGTTGCAATTGGTGTTGCCGCCGCTGCTGCTGCCTGCTGTTGCTGCAGATAGGCCATTCCCCGGTTAGAAGAAGACGACGACGACGACTGAGCCTGCACCGACGGCTGCTGGCTGAACTCCGGTGTCTGCCTGTCGCTGCCGTAGCCCGTGGGCGATGGCGTTACGGAATCGGAGCGCACGGATTGTGTGCGTGTCTTGTAGCTGGATTTATTTTTCAGTTTGTTTTTTTTATTTTTTGTAAATGTTGTTGTTGGTGGTTTTGTTGTTGGTTGATTGGTTTGTTGGTTGGTTGTTTTGGGTAGCATACAAAAATGGTTTTTCGCAATTTTAACAACGGTTTCAAAATTTGTTAAGATAGATTGGAGATTGGAGATAGAGATAGATTGAGAGATAGAGAGAGAGAGTAAGATAGAGCGAGCGAATTGGGAATATGGAATGTTGGGTCCAAATTAAACACACTCTTTTTATGTTTTCTTTTTTTTTCCTCTTTTTCTTTTGTTGTAGTAGTAGTATATTCAACTCACCCGCTGCTCGAGGGCGAAAGACGCCAAGGTGTGCTGGTGCTGCCGGTCGAGTCCTGCTTGGCAAACCCGCCACGTCCGCTCTTGCTGGAGTTGGTTGAATCGCCACGCGGCAAGGAGTTGCCGCCACCAGGTCCGCCAGCACTTGGAGGTCCACCGTAGTTGCCAAAGTTGTGTGACTTGGGCACAGCGCCACCTGAACGCATGCCACCTCCATCGCGAGACTCTGTGGACTATATGGATACAATATTAATTTCGATTTATAAAAGTTAACTTCATTTCTTTATCTTACATTCTGCATTTGCAACATTTTGCCATTGGGTCGCTTGGGCCTGGGCGGTTGTTGTTGTTGCTGTTGCTGCTGCTGCTCGACTGCATTGTGCCAACCACCACCGCCATTGCCACCGCCACCTCCACCGCCATAGCACTCATCATTGGGCATCTCGTTGCCATAGCCATCCTGTTGTGCGGTGCGATTGAAGATGCGACTGCGCGCACGATCATAATCCTCTTCACGCTCCTCAAAGCTCTTGGCCTTGCGGTCGAGCATCACACGTTCCGGGCAAAGATACGGCGACTGACGCACCTCATCGAAGCTATGCGTATCCCGCTTCAGAATTGACTTGCGTGCATCATCACGATGGTCGCCACGCACCAGCGATTTGAAGCGAATCTATTTGCAACAAAAATTTAGCAGTATTTAATAATGTGGTCACAGTTTAATAATCGTAACAGCAAAACACACACACACACACACACTCACCTCTGGTATGCGAGTGCCCTTGGTTACGGCCACAATGACGCACTGCTGCGTATCCGAGTCCACATTGTGATCCATGCCAAAGAAGGCAGCCGTGCGATGTATGAGCATGCGATTGTACGAGGAGGTTGCCGGAAATCGATACTCACAGCCACGACTGAGTAGAGTATAAAGTAATAAAACAAAAAGGTAAAATATACAGCAATGTGTGTGAGTGCATAGTTAAATATAGATTTGGTTAATATATAATCTGACTGGTTTTATTGCCCAGCACAGCAGCAAACAGCAGAGGAGTTGCACTTTGTCACGATATGTAAAATGGAATTGCAGAAGTGCCAAGTGAGGGAATCTACATTTTAACCTTTGGGGCAGAGTTCACAATGCGTCACAGTCAGTTATCAAAATTAGTTGCGGACGGTGTTCATAAATAAATTCCTAAAATACTTTTACCTCAATAATTCCGCATTGAAGTGAAGCAATGCAATTTTATAATTTCATTTATTAATTACTAATCTTTTTTTTCAATTCCAATTTACATTCTTAAATCCAAAATAATCAGTAATGTAGTTAACGAAACCCTAATATTTTGGTTAATAAATATAATATTATGAAATAAACTGAGTTTAAAGTTTAAATCTGTTAAAAATGTCCAATATAATATCGAAAAAGTACTGAAATATACTTTTTGGTATACTTTAATATTAAAAGGTATGTTGAAGTATACCAAAAAGTACATTTCAATATTCTCCGGTATATTAAGTTTCATATTTTTAACGATATATATCTTATGGTATATTATGGTATATTTCGTATATCGACATTTAAAATGCTAAAAAGTACATTTCGAGTGTCGACATCCTACTACATCTAAAATATACCATAAAGTACAAAATATACCAAATTGTCAACCAAACGAATGAAGGCCGGAAAACCGCCGGAATTTTTTTGCTATATTAAATGATTTTTAAATAACTTTTTGTATGTACTAAAAATCATGACTCTGGCTTTAATATATTTTCTCTAGTATAGCAACTCCTAATACTCGAATTTCCTTTTCAAATAATCGAGCACAACTCACCTTTTATCCTGGACAAACTCCATCAAATCCTTTTCGATTTTCAACAGTATATTGCGATCCTTGGGATTCTTGTTGAGCGTATCGCGAAAGAATGTCAACAGATCGGTGCCACCATAGTCCGTGTACTGTTCGCTCGAGTTCTCTGATTGACGAAAGACTAGAATCAATGAATTGAGCCATAGTTCTGGCTGGATGGCAAATCTTGTCTCCACTTACCGCGCGATATAAAGCCCGATGTGTTGTTGCTCGAATTATTCGAGTTAAGCGTCTGTGAATTGTTGTTGCAATTATTAACGCCCGAAGCACCGCCACCAGGACCTGCACCACCATTGCCACCGCCACCGCCAACACTTCCGCCGCCATCAATGCTGCCCGAAGAGCTGCCGGTTAGATTCTTCAAGCGTGGCTTAGAGCCCTTGGAATTGGTGTTGGCACGATGCTTTTTGCCACCGCCACCGCCAGCTGAACGCTCATAGTGATACTGCTCCTCCTCGTGGTTGCTGTTGCTGAGATTGCTATTCTGGCTGGACATCTCGTGACGTTCGTGGCGTTCATGTCGCTCCGCTGCCTTGTAATTCATGCCCGAATTGTAGAGCACTGCACCAGAGTTGTTGTTGCTGCCACTGTTGTTGTTGTTGTGATGCTTATCGAGTCCATTGGCTTTTAGATCCACCACATACTTTTTGCCATTGTTGTTGTTGCTGTTGCCACCATTGCTGCCGTTGTTGTTGTTGTTGTATTCGATGCCAGAGCTGCCGTTGCTATTGGTGCGATTATGTTGACCAGCTCCAGATTTCTTTGGCGGCGACAACTTGGGAAACTCTTGCTCATCGCGCAGCGGCACATTCAACGGCTGCTGCTGCTGCTGCTGTTGCTGCTGCTGCTGTTGACTAGTAACAATCACAGCAGGCGTTTCCATGAGCGGCGAATTGCCGCGTCCAGTTGATTGTGCTTTGCTATTGGTATTTGTATTGCTATTATTATTATTTAGTATGGCATTGCTGTTGTTGTTGTTATTATTGTTGTTGTGTTCGTGGGCATCGCTGGGGTGTTGCTGTTGCTGCTGCTGTTGCTCGGAGGCAGCTCGAGGCGTTGGCGTGCGTGGCGGCGATGTCGACTCGCGCATGGCATGACTGCGTGTGAGATGTTTGCCCTTCATGTTGCCCTGTTGTGTTCAGGTGAAAATAACAGTAACGAGAGTGAAAGCAATTAGTTTCGAATTAGCTGCCACTAATTTAATGCCAGAGTTGACAGCCCCATTCAAGCAGCCAACTGGCAACTGGCAACTGAGAAAGGCGTCCAACTCGAACCCAACCCAACCCAAAACCCAAAACCGATGACGCGTTGTTGCTGCTCGTGATGCAATTGTTGGCTCATTAAAATGTAAAACAAATGCCCGCCCAGGCGACGTTAACGATCCACAAAGAGAGAACGAGATAGAGAGGGAGAAAGAGAGTGTGAGAGAGCGGAGCAGACAACACCACCAATAACGTCTAATATAGCCACAAAACTTAATATAGTAAATACCCTGTAAGCATACAAAGACAAAGGCTAGATTTGTTGCTGAGTTTACTTGACATCTGCTTACTCTCTTTATTTAATGGCTAACATAGTTTCGGTTAACTGAATTAACAATTAAATAAATAGAGTATGCCGATGTCGAGCAAACTCTATAGCCAAGAAACTTACTTTGTGCACTTAATTAAATTTCTATAAGTTTGCCAACTAAATTCTCTTGCACTTAATAATACCCTACAAGGTATGTGCATGTTGAGCACACTCTTTCACTCTCTCTCTCTCAGCTCTCATTCACTCTCCTTCGTTGTTGTTGTTGTTTTGGCTGTTGCCGTGCCAGCCACATAAGTTGTTTCATAGCCTTTTGCCTTTTGACATTTCAACAGCGACGAAGGACAGCCAGCAATTGAGTTAGTCAGTCACTCCCTTAGTCATTCGGTCAATCGGGCAATCAGTTAGTCAGTCAGGCAACTTTATCAGCTATCAGTTCGTCCCGAATCAATGGGTTTTCCACTGCGTTATTAACTGGCCTCCATTGATTTTTCCTGTTTACTGTCCCTCTTGCAGCTAAGGGAACATCATTAATCAGTCAATTTCGGATTCGCTTATGAGACAGCACAACTACTTGAACTCCCCCCGGAGGGCCACTCGAACGCAGCCACCATCCACCACTTTGAAACCGTTTGCTATGACGTTGCAAGAAAGCAGCAGAAGCAATAAAGGCACAAACGCAAATGTCAAAGTCAAAGGCATTTGGCGAACTCTCAGCAGCCCAGTTTTATTTTTTTCTGCTTTCTGCTGGCTACAGTGAATACCAGCAGCTGATGGCCAGTGACATAATTAAATTCTATGAAATATTTAATGGACTGAGTAATTAAGTTTTTATGTGACATGTGCATAAATGATTAGCAGCGAAACTTTTAAGATTTCTCAAAGCATTGGGAAGTGAATTGAGCATAGAAAAATTTAATATTTAAAGCGGACAGTGGAATGTAAATTATAGTAAATGTTTGCTTATAAAAATATGAGTTTTTAATACACTTCCATATTCAAGTTATTCTGAAAAAAATGTAATTATTTTTGAAGCAAACTGAACATAGAAAAATGAAAAATTTAACTTAATTATTCAGATAGAAATATGAAATTAAATTTGAAAATTTTCTATGTTAAGAATTCTTTATTTTTAAAGCAAATTAATCATAGGATATCATATTTAAATGTATCAGAAAGTGCTGCTAATCAAAATAAATATTGTATTCACATAATCAAAATTTGTTCTCAATGTTTTAGAATTCTGCATTGTGGAGCAACATTTACAAAGCAAAGGATATCATATTTAAATTTATCAGAAAAAAATGCTAAGAAATTGCTGCTATTGAAAACAAATATGCATATTTAGATTTATTCACATATTCTGAAATTTGCTACACATCTTCAGCAATAAAATTAGTACTTCGTTCAACAACTAATAAACTAATGCAATAATACGCAAGGAATCAGCATAAAATTATCTTGTATTATGTTAATTTAGAAAAGTCTGCGCATTTCCTTTCTGATTGCCACACACAATCTTCACATATTCACTGTAATTTCAATCGCTCTGAGATTCGCTTTTTTGTTGCCATAAACCTGCCACGTGCTTAGCATATGCAAATAAGTAAATTTTTGTTTGGCATTTGCAAATGTGTGGCCTGGCCTGGCATTTAGGTAACCGAAGTGCAGACAACTTCGTGTTGGCCAACTTCCGTGAACGTCATCAGTGTGTTGTGTGTTGGGAAAAATCAATAAATCGACCTTGGAAGTCAGAGGCTGCTGCTGCTTCTGCTTCTGCTGATGTTGCTCGGAACAACAATTTCACATTTTCATGGCGCTGATTTTTGTTGTTATTGTTTTTCGAAACGGGCAGTTGTTAGTGTCAATTAAAATTTACTTAGTTACTTAGTTACCATGCCGCATGCCGCATGCCACATAAATAATGCTAGTCGTAGTTACTGCCTGCCACCCCCATAAAAAACACATACACATAAACCTTGAACTCCATGGAAATTGCTAATACACGTCTGGGGACCTTTTATACATATATTTTTTGTAGTTGTTGTTGGGAGGAGGTCGGAGGTAGCAATCAAAAACACGTTTTTCAATGCAACTCTTTGGCATTTTGCTGGGTCGATTGGGAATTTCCAGCAATTGCGTTTCCAATTCCGATTCCCAGAAAACTGCAACCCAAACGACGCCCCAACGCCCCAAAAACGCAGACCCAACCCAAGAGTTGAAACCCACTTTCTTCGCGGCCCCTTTTACAAAGCTGACCTGACCCAGTTAATGCACTTTTTGGGCGTGTATCTTTTTGCACGGGCCAGTTCCAGTTCATGGCTGCACTTATGTATATCAAGCCTTTTATATAGTGAACGAGAGAGAGAGAGAGAGTGTGTGTTGCAACCGACTGAGAGAGAGCACATCGAGAGGAGAGGAGAGCGAGAGAGAGTGTAACTAGAGCATACACCCGACCCACAACTGACCTATTTATATTTTAACAATTATATATTCAACTTTTTTTTTGTTTCCTTTCCCGATTTATGAACTAGACGTTTTACTTACGCGTCTATTGCCAAAACTATTCTGACGCCCCAAATTCGATGCGGAAGATGTGTCCTCGTTGCTGCTGCTGTTGCTGCAGTTGCTGTTGTTGTTGTTGTTGTTGCTGGCTGTTGTTTGTGTTGTTATTGTTGACACGGTTGTTGCTGTTGTTGCGACTGCTGTTGTCGATGACGTCACTGCCTGTCCTGCAGTTGCAGTTGTTGTTGTAGTGGCTGCTGCGGCTGCTGTTGGTGCTGCTGCTGCTGTTGAAGCTGCTGCTGCTGCTCCTGTTGCTGGTGACGTCGTACTGTTATTTGAGGCAACGGCGGCGACAACAACAACGGCGGCGGCCGCAGTGGAGGTGGCTGAGGCGGAGGCTAAGTTGGTTGGAATATTTGTAGCAAGGGCTACTTGAGATTTTGTGGAACTCATAATCACAGTTTATGTAAAATGTACTGCAAGCAAAGAAGAAAACAAAAAGGTTAATTAAAATAATGTTGTTTAGGCAAAGAAGTTTCTTGAACTTCTATTAAAAAATGTGGAATTTAATTACATATATGATATTTTAGTTGATGTGATCAAATTAAAAGCTCTAAAGAATGCGAAATTTGTGTTTAAATCAATTTCAGCAAAATACATTTATTACAAGCAATTTGAAACAGTTCTATTAAAATTGAACCCATTTACTAAAAGAATTTTTCTGATATAGATAAATATTATATCTTGAACACTTTGAAGATTTAAAGAACACCTTATATTTTTGATAGATTTATTTAGTTTATAAACTGAATTTATAATTATAGATAGTTGTAATTATAAATTCAGTTTGTAAATTATAGATAGTTATAATTATAAATTCAGTTTATAAACTAAATGTAGTCTTTCATATTCATATTATATATAGTTATAATTATAAATTCAGTTTATAAACTAAATGTAGCCTTTCATATTATACTTTTTTTATAGATTCATAATGTTGTTTTTTTATTTTTTACTTTTATTCTGTTCATTTATAAATTCTCTACCATGCCATATTAACTTTGATATTCTATTATTAAATTAACGTAAAATATTTCATTCAAAAAGTGTGTAAAGATCTCTGCATCTGAATTATTGAATTAAAGAATCTATCTACCCTTCCATATTTATTATTATAGTCTTTTTCTGTATTCATAATGTTTTTTATTCTGTTTATTTTTATTTTATTTATATTGGGTTTGCTTTTATATATTATCTACCATTCCATATTTATTTGTATGTTCAATTTTGACATTCATAATATTATTATTTCTTTTATATAAGAATCCCACTCCTTACTATCCTTTACCTTTTTTTGCGAGTGAGAATAACTATTGCATTTTGTTTGTCGCTCCAGTTTCTGGTTGTTGTTTTTTCTGCTGTAGTTAGTTGTCTTTTTGGTTTGCTTGTTTCATAAGAATCTTTGCATACGATTAAAGTTTCGTTTTGTTTTTGTTTTTTTTTTTTTTAGTTTAGTTTATAATCTTTGTACGTATGTATTCTTGTATTTTGGGCTTGTTCTTTTTTTTTTTGGTTTTTTGTTTGTTAGATTAAAATCATATATTGTCAAAAATATGCCGGCAGTGCAGTTGATAGAATATTAAAAAATCACTACGCCTTTTTCAGCTGCTACTCCACGGGATTATATTTGTTTTGTTTTGTAATTTATTTGGTTTTTGTGCGACTTAATTTAGTTATATATTTGTAGTATTAAGTATTATTTAATAGACTTATAGAGACAAGGCTTAGTTTAGTTAAGTTTAGATATATATATATATGTATGTATATATATGGGTGTATATAGTATAGGTATATAGTTATTATTGTTGTTTGTTTTATACTTTTTTTCTTTTGGTTTTTGTTTTTAAAAAAATGTTGCGAAATGAAAAAACGTAGAGTCGAAAACACAATTCGCTAAAAATTTAGCGTTTGTTGTTGTTGTTGTTGCGGTTGTTGTTGTCGTTATTGGTTTAATTATTATTGTTGTAATTGCATTTAAAACTTTTATAACATCGTTTATCACATTTACACCATATCACCGAGAATCACAAACTGCCATTAGGTTTATATATTTGGTTGGTCTCTGCACTTGCGATAGTTCTCAATTAATTTAAGTATTTAAGTTTAAGTTAAGTTTATGTACGTACTTATTTAGCTTACAGCTAAGATTTCTTCTTTTTTTTTTTTGTTTATATTTATGTATAGTTGTATACTTAAAAAATATTTAAGTTAAAGCTTTTCTTTTGGTTATGATTCTTCTCCGTATTCAGCTTCTGCTCTTTTGCTTCCACTTCTGCTTCAGTTGTTTTGTTATTTATATTTTTATTTTATTTTCTTGCGTTCTTCACTTTCTGTTGTCTATGGAGTTCAGGTTATGTGAGAATTTCTTTGATTTGTTGTATGTGGCACACATTTTGCTGCAAGTTGAGGAGCTACACGGTTAACTTAAGGGATTCAAAACATTCCAGAGAACGAGAGAGAGAGAGAGAGCGAGCGAGCAAACGAGAACGACAACGAGCACAAAGTTTTCTGTGTGTATCTGTGTGTTGGCAACGCATCTACACAAACACACGCACACACACACTTAAACACACTCGCACACACACACACACACAGAGTCAGGAATGTGACCTTGTTTACGATTTATTTTGATATTCAAAACTGCACGAGCTTTAAACGCGATGAGAGCAAAGTAATTGAAATGCGTGTGTCTCTGCCCCAGGATACGAACTAAAAACTCTATCTCGCATACATCGAGTGAGTTCTTCGGCAAATGCCACTAAAAGGGATGCTTTTAACACACAATCGAGCGCGACTCTCTTTGGATTCGTGTCTTTGACCAGTTGTCGTTTATCTCTTGTCGTTCTTGTTGTTCTTTTTGTTGTTGTTATTATTGTTGGCTATGGTGTTTCCTCCTTATTTTCTTGGGGAGAGCGTTGTTCACTTTTCGACATAATTATGTTCATCTTTGATTGCTACAAGTTTTTTTTTTCCTTTTAGCATTTTGGCATAGTTTAGGTAGCGCAAATTTCAAGGGTCTCAAAGGGGTTGTTGAACGATAAGATGTGCAGATCTATATCTTTGGCGTATAAAGAAACCTTTTAGGCTAATATATGAAAAGAAAACATTCTGGAAGCTGCTTCCCTCAAAGGCAAAAAACATTTTTTGCAAACTTCAAGCTTAAGAAAACTTTTGAGGAAATTCATCTAATTAGGCGAAATGTTTTAAGTTGATAACTGTCCCTAATTAGGCGCTAAGTGTCAGTAGGAAACTTTTTAAGTACACTCTAGGAAATTAATTAGAATTTCTGACTAATTGCTGATGCTTGAAAATAATATAAATGAATAATTTTATTCCATTTAATAAGAAGATAGATTTTCCCCAATTTAATTTTTGCTAACATAAATTCTATTTTCTATAAGAATTTAACTTGAAATAATTCTAATTTGCGAGCTTTACCATATAATTTATTTGCCCATTTTACCCTATCTATTTGAACAAGTACTTTGCATTGTGTACAGATTATGAAATAATTTGCGAAACCCCACAAGAAAAATACAAATCGAAATGTTTACAAGCGGCTGCCAGTGGAAGAAATCCAATTCTAAGACGCTAAGAAAACAAACAAACAAGCAGCCAATTGCATGGACACTTGAAAGTGAAAACAAAAGCGAAATATGAACGCGAGTCACAGCACAAATACAAATACAAATACAAACATAGATGATACCCATTCACAACCCTTTCAGCACCTCCCTTTCATAACCTCCCACATCAACCGAGGTCCAAGTACAAGTCATGCCACTTTTGATATTTTCTTTGGTTGTGTGTTTTTGGGAAATACCCGCGAAATATGCGCAAGAAAACGCAAAGAAAATATAGCAACCGTCAGATTTGGAGAAACAAAAGCGAAACGCTACAAGAGTGTGAGCAAGAGGGAGAGGCAAGATGCGAGCACAGGTGACAGGATGACGTAGTCGCTATAAGAAAAACACGCATACGACGTGTGGCACACGACCAAGAAAATGAAAGACGCCAAAAAGCGAACGAGTCAAAGGCAAAGTTCGCGCAACAGCAAACAGAAATAACAAAGAAAAAAAAACAGAAAATTGTGAGGCAATTGCAGCGATTAGTCAAGAGGTGCAAAAGTTTGCTCAAAATGCAAGTGCTGCTACTCAATGTTGGCCTGTTCCTAGTTCCCTGTGTTTCCTATTTCTATTCCCACATTCCTTTTAACGGTTGTCGTTGCCTCCTCCCTTCCGCCCACTGTGTCGTGTCTCAACTGTTTACAGCAGCTGTCGCTGTCACTGTCACTTCGGCACTCAAAAAGCTCCCACGCTGTACTCGAAAATGTGTTGTGGCTGGCAGTGTAAAGAGAGAGAGAGCGCAAAAGCTTTAAAGCGCTTGCGCTTGCGTGGGAGAGAGTTCAAGCAAGGAGCCGAAGAGCGAGACAGAGAGCGAAGGTGAGAGAGTGTGTGTAACGCGTGCATTTTAAAGCTGTGTGATAAGTCGCTGCTGCGTTGCATTACTCAAAAAAAAAAGAAGAGAACTTTAACGCAATTTCTGTTTGCAATGGCAAGCAACAACAAAAACAACTGCGCCATTTGCCTAAACTTTTTACAGGGCTTCTTCCTACGCCATCAAATTACAAGACCAGCAACAACAACAAGAACAACAACCAGCGACCAGAACAACGCGAACGCCAAGCGGCGCTGCTTCGGCTGTGGGGCGACACGACCAGACACGACGACAACACACGACGCGACGACGACGACGACGCGAAACTGAAAAACGAAACGAACGAACGTTGATGTGTGAGCGTGTGTGTTTGTTGTGTGAAAAACGTGTGTCGTTGTGTATGTATAATACACCAAAAAGGCAATGCGAAAAAAGGCAAAAGCGAACTAAAAAAAAAAAAAACTTTAAATGAAAATTCCGCTAGCATTTTTCACGCGACGAACAACGAACGAAAACGATAGAAAAAAAATAACACCTAAAATTTCGTTGCTTCCTTTGCCGTTTTCTTGTGTCGTGTAGTTTATTTAGCTTTTTCTTCATTTTTTGCACTTTATATTTATACACTGCGCCGGGCTGCTGCCTCTGCTACTGCTGCTGCTGCTATTGCTTCCTTTTCCTGCATATATAGCAGGCCTATATGTATGTATGTACATATATAGCTGCTATACATATAATACTAAATACGTTGTGTTCTTATCTCTCGCACACACACACGCACACACACACACACACATTCTTTAGTGTCTCCTCGTTTGCTGCTGCTGCTGTCGTTTTATTTATTGCTACGCGCGTGCCATTTTCCATTTTGTGCGTTTCGTATTTTTTTGTTGGTATTTATTTCAGTTTGATCAGCGCAAAATTTAATTCATTTTCTCGCTTGCCTTCGCCCGTTTGCTTCATTGTGAAAATGTATTTTTAAGCTGCTGCTGCTTCTGCTGTTGTTCCTCTGCTGCTGCTTCTGCTGCTGCTGCTGATGACAATGACAACGTTGACGACGGCTGCGACGAATTGTGCGACGGCGACGAGCACTGCGCTCCGCTGGCAGACATTATGGGAACACGACCGAATGGATACTGGGCCACCGCATGCGAAAAAGGCCGTCCGAAAAGCATCGCGCCTGCTGCTGCTGCTGCTGGGGCGCTCTCTCATTCTCTCTCTCTCTGTGTATCGCGCGCGCTCTCTTTCTCTGCTCTATTTGTGCTTTGGCTAAGGCACAAAACCAAACAAAAAAAAGAAAAAGGGTGGCAAGGTGAGAGAGCTGCCAACCGAGTCAACGTTTAGCGTCCGCATCCGAGTCCAAATGCGTAAAAGCTTTTGCGGGAAAAACAGGTTAAAGCATGTGTGCCCCCGCGACCCGCTAACTCTCTCGCACTCTTAACTTGTGCTCTCTTCTCTCACTGTCTATATTACTCTCTCTCGCTCCCTTTGCCTGTGTGTGTGTTTTATGCCCCAGAGCGAAAATGCGCACGATTTGCTTTTGGGGTGGCAAATTTCACGTTGTTGTCCTTCCTGGTGCGTATGTTTTTGCTGCTGCAATTGTTCTTGTTGCTGTTGTTGTTGGGCATCATCTTTGCCTATCTACACATCGCTTTGGCTTCCAAGCAGGCCACGACAAGACCTTGGAGTAGCCTCAATCAATGTGTGTGTTTCTGTATGAGTGTGTGTTTGTGTGCGTGCCAAACAGGAATGTTTATGGCAAAAGTTTGTTGCCTGCAATCAAAACTTGATGATTTCCTCACATTACCTGGCAGCAAAACTCAACAGCGTTTCAAATCGAATCGAATCAAAATAAAGATAAAACAATCAAAAGTCTTCAATCAAAACAAATAGCTAACGTTGTAAAATCGAAAAGTATTATAGCATACAGTTGATGCCCATTTAACTCTATATTCTATAGAGGCTATGACGCATACAACGTGAATAGCTCTTCAATTTGATTGAATGGAAACTATAATATGCATTTAATTATTTTTTCTACTTCATTTAATTAAAAATACACATTAGTCAGCAGGTTAAAAGAGAAGATTGCATGTTAAAGCTCACAATTAAGTTTTGATAAATTAGATTTTTATTTCTAAATCGATTCGCAAACAGTAAATTGTATTTGATATATTGAAACTTATTTTGGTTTAACCCAAAGAATTTAACGAATTTAGAAATGAACAGATTTTAGTTTCACTTTCATTCGCTAATCGATTGTCATTGTGCAAATTTTATATTAAAAATTGAAGATGTTGTACTTGTCACTTAAATTGTAAAGTTAAATGTGAAGAAAGCAAAAGATTTTAGGAAAAATAAAACTTTCTTAAGTAAACATTTATTCAGTAAACTTAAAATTCGTGACTAATGAATTGGCTTTATTTTAATCCCTATTATTAGAACCTTCTATGATTTAAGTGTCAGCTTATAAAAATGCTCACAATAAAAGAAAGTTATTTAATGGAGCTTTGGGTATTTAGATATAAACATGATCATAAAAACGTAGCTAACTTTTAAGTGAACTCTCCTAAAGTTGGCGTCAGAAATGTTTGCAAATGTTAATCCCACTTGACACTAAGATAATGAACAAAAAAACTTATTAAATGCGTTTCGCAAGTTGCATTCGTCAAAAACTTTTTCATGAAACGAAAGTGGCTTATGCTCGAAAAACAAAAACAACGAAAAAATAAGTTGAGTTGCAAATACTTGAAAGTTCATTGAGGCGCATAAATTTGATTAAAAACTATTTGCAGTGCAAATTCACGAAAAAAAACGAGAAATAGTTTCGCCAATTGATTTAAGTAAAAGAGGCAAAAAAAGAGTCGAGAACTTGTTGAAATTCAATTATCAATCACGGTGCAATCTCGATGGAATATTGCAATGTGCGCATCGCTGTCAATTATGAAACGTAAATTGCATTTACTTTTTGATGGTATTGGGGTTATTTGAGTATTTCATCCGATTGATGGCATTCCATCAAGCGTGCAAAGTGGGCAATAAAAAAGCTTTTAGAGCACATTCGAGTACATACACCAAAAAATAAAAGATCGAATTTGGCAAAGAGACAAACGTCAAATTGCAATCAACTGGAAAAAAGTCATATTGTGTGTGTGTGGCATGAATGATGGAGAAGGAGGTGTTAAATAAGGATTTGAAGCAGCGTGTCCTAGATTTCAAAATGTGCAACCCCAATTTTCATCAAATCGAAGAGCAAGGCTGCGACCGCCGCAAAGTATGCAACACAAAATTGATAATAAGCTGCGTCAATTTTGAGCGATTAGCTTCTCTCATTACTGCCACATGCAACATTTAGAATAAACAATCAAAAGAGGGGGTGGGGGAGGGGAGTGCGTTTTGCAAATGCGTCGTAGTAAATAATTCATGCAGAGCGCGAAACAATGGAAACGAAACGTCACTTGAAGCCATCATAGCTTGGACTCGTGTCTCCTTTTATTGTTTACTTTGAGCGAGCCACAGAGTGAGTGGGAGGGAGAGAGTGAGAACGAGAGAGACGACATGACATTTACGACTGTTGCTCGGCTCTCGTTAACGTAAATTGCATATAGAATGTGAATGTCGTGAGTGTCGCGCCTTGTTGCAATTACGACATCTTATTTGGGTCAACGTTGACAGAGATGGCGAGAGAGTGTTAGACAGAGAGAGCGAGGGAGAGAGCGCTCGCTCAAGCTGCTGCGCCAGTCATAGACAGAAAGAAAGAGAGCAAGAGAGTGAGAGAGAGAGAGAGCGTGAGTGAGTTGACAAGTGCCTGTCGCACGTGTGAGCTTAAAAGCGCAACGCGTTTCGAGGCCAAGTGCCAGGCGAGGATGAGAGAAACGATGCGCTGCGTCTATCACTTCCGCTGCAATCTGTGCTGTGCAGTGGGCCACACCGAGAGTGGGCGTGGCAAGCAGTCAAAGTTAATAGCCATGCAAATGAAAGCAGGTAAAATCGTACTGAAATCAGCTTGAATTGATTGTGCCACCCCAAACCGGAAAAACCGGATGCGAGATGCCACTAAACTAATCTCATCTAATTAGGCGACAAATGGCAAAAAGGACTCCCGAGTCCTGGCTCACAACAACTCAACAACGATTGCCAGCTAAGCTTAGTTGGCGTTTTTGCCTCCTTGGCTTGTGTTCTTTGGCTTTTATGACGCAATTAAAATGCTAAATGTTTTACGACATCGCCGTGGGGCTCTTTAATTAATTCGTCGGCCGTGAAAGGTGTCAACAAGGCGGCAGTGAAAACAAGGACAACAACAACAACAATGGGAGAAGCAGCAGCAACACTTCTGTTGCGTGTTCTTGTTACTTACACTTTAACGCTTGACCCAGACAAGCGACAAAGCAACAACAACAACAAAAAACAAGAAAACAGACAAGAGACATTTTCACTTTAAGCGTTGCGCGTGTTCAGCGCCTACAGAATCCTTGCGGGGGGAGAGGGGAGGAGGGAAAGTGTTGCTACATGCAACCAGCACGATTATGCAGCTTATATGAGACACACACACTCACACACACACACAGAGAGACAAGCGCGTGGCGCTCTTCATCCTGGCTGGCTAGTAATCATGTTGTCTTGTTTTTTAGCTGACACAAGGAGAAATACTCGTGTATAGGCACAGAATAGAGAAGAAGGAGCGCGTGGCTTGAGCTCTGTGCTCTGTGTGTCCTCTCGTGCTCTCAAAGAGCATAAAAACGCCAGCTAAGCATCATCAGACAAGCTGCCATGTGGGCGGCTTTAGATGACTCAAAGATGTCCTGCAATGATTGCAAGACCCAAGAAGCAACTTAAAGAGTCGCCAAGCAACAAATTGCAAGACCAAGAACCAATTGAGAAACTGCTTCAATTTAAGCATTGAAGAAAGTAATTTATTGTACTTGAAATATCGATCATAATTCAGCCAGAAGTCTGCACTTTGAAGTGCTTGAACTTGCAGAAAACTATTGAAACTTTTTAAATTTCAAATTGAATTTCTTAAGAGCCCCCATATTGTTGATAGTTATATGAAATATAATAAATTTAATGAAATGTTTTTAATTTAACAAATATGTTTTGTCTGAGAAGTAAGTTAGATTGGGAAAATGATTCAAGATGATTTAGAATTTACTTCAGTAAAGTATAATTGATAATAAGAAATATATTAAACTAAACAATAATATCTTAATTAACTCTTTGATGGCAAAAAATTGCTTCAGATAGTATAAAACTTTTTAAATTTCCGTTCTTATATTTAAAATGCTTAAATTTGAAATTGGGATTCTAAGTTAAGCAATTTTTTATTATTATTGTTTGATTATTATTATTTTTATTTAACTTAATTTTATCCTTTAATACCAAACGCTTGCTAAAAAGTCTATTTTTGTTATATGCCTATTACATGCCTATTAAATAAGAAATGTATATTTAGTTTTATCTGATCTTTGATCATCATTCGAAGTGTTTTAAATACATTTAAGTTTATATTATATCAATAGCTGTCAAATATAAAAATCTATTTAAAAATTATTTTATATATTTGTATATAAATATAAATTTGTAAAAACAAATAAAGAAATATACAAAATATATATTTTTTTATAATTACATGCACATGTTTCTTTTAAACAAGTTTTTCTAAAATACCATTTTGAGATTCAAAGTTTCTTCTAGGATTAAATCAGAATCCTGTCACCCAAAAGGCCACTTAACTAAATTATATAATACACATTATACAAATTGATGTATAGAAGTTTAAATAACATAATATGAATATGACTTTAAAGACATGGTAAAATAAATAAGTCTGCAATTCACTTAGCATACCAAACGTCATTTAAAGTGTCATCTACTATGCACTCTTCATGATGTAAGAACATCGCAATGGCTTAGTAGATATGTCGCACACTGTCAGCATTCGATGCTCAATCTAATAATGTCAAATAAGTTAAATATTTTACTTAATCTTATCACATTTGATCCAGTCAACCAGGCGAGAAAGGCGGCCCAAGAAACATGCAGACTCAAGCATTTCTAATAGCGCAGGTAGAAAAATTCTTGTTGCATACACAAAGGGGCAGCACATGAGGGTCGACTTTTGATTGCTGTCTCTGTGTGTGTGAGTGTGTGTGTGAGAGTGTGCCTGGAGGGGACGCTTGTTTGCTACAAAAGCTAGCCCCTACTTCACGGCCAGGGGCAGCACCTGCGGGAGTTATGAATTATGCAGAAAAAAAAGAAAGGAAAACAAAAACCAACTCAACTGCAAAGCAAAAAAAAAATGAGGCAGCAGCTGCTCTACCTGACATCGCCGCCTCTTTGCCGAACCCCGCCTGGGGGCCTGTCAAAATAGAATACTCTGTGCGCCTTGAGAACTCAGGCCAAAAAGTCTTATCAGAGATTCATAGCATTTATATATAAATACACAAACACATATGTAGCACACTATACATTGTAAAAGAGTGTGTAGCAAAATGAATAAAGTGCCGTGAAAAAAGTCATAAATTAATTTTCACAAATTCTCAAGATTCTGCGAGTGCAAAAGCAAATACGCGAAAAAAAGAATAAATTTTCTATTCTTTCGTGCAGTAAAAATGGCAAATTTTTGTGTAAACACAAAAACGGGCGAACGAAGCGCAACCGAGCGAAACAACAACTAACAAACTAACTAACAACAATAGCAACAACAGCAAGAACAACAATGATTGTTGTATATAAAGCACAAGATGACGACGACAATTCGTTTATAGCATCATCTCGATACTCGACGACGACGACGTCGACAACTGCAACAAACTGAGGCATGCAACGCGTGCTGTCTGTTTCAGTTACAATTTTCATGTAAATATCGGCTTTTTGTATACAAAAAAAAACAACAAAATAAACAATGTGCCTAAAAGTACATAGCATAGATATGCATGGTCTAGCAACAAGTAATGCCCGGGTTTTCGGTTGGGCCTCTAACAACAACAGCAACAACAACGAAGATTAACAAAAGTACAGAGGAGACGACATGATCGCGACGCAATGAATGCGAACTGACGGCCCCCGGTCGTCGTTGTCGACTCACAAAATAGATTTTCAATAAAAACCCACTCGAAAATAATGCCAACAATGGCGGGCCGAATAAACGCATCGACCAGAATCATTCCGAATCTATTTTCGAAACCCAAACAAAAACATTTCAATACGCCACCAAAGAAAATACTTACTACAAACTTTATCATCAGGTTTCCATGCAAAAATGTTTGACAAAGTGAACAAATACAACAAATATTCTAGATTTAATAAATATGTACATAATGTATATAAAAAGGTTTAATGATGATAGAGATAAGTTAAGATTTGAGCAAAAATTACATTTAATAAAAACTTTAAATCCATAAATGAGTTTTGAAAGAGATTTTAATAACTACAAATATTGTTTATGATTCTTAATATATGATGATATGATTTTTAGTCAAGAAACTCTTGTAAATCTCATTGGCAATACCATGCCAATCCAATCCCAATGGGTTTTAAACTCTACTAAATAAAATCTGTTATGCACAAAAAAAAAACTTTAAGATAAGAACATTATTCTTTTTTGTTTGAAACTTGTTTTCATTTATGTTTGTATTTTATGTGTGACAGTTAAGCGAGAAAAGTGAATTTTGCACGCAATTATAGTATGGCCGCTAAATAAAAATGACGTAAGGCGAAGCAGCCGTAAAACGAGATATGTGTGTACCACTCTATCTTAAGACATTCAGTTTGCCAACAGATGTAATATCTTGATTTGTTTAAATGTTACTTTCTAAAGTATTATTATTAAAAAGTTATACTTTTGTTGTTTATTACAGTATTATATTTTCTTACTAAATTCTTTATTATTCGTTTCTTATATTTTTATTATTATTTGTTTCTTATATTTTTATTATTATATGTTTCTAATATTTTTATTATTATTTGATTTTTTATATTATAAACCTTTTCAAATCTCACTTTTAAACTTTTTTCATTCGGTTAGTGATAATTTGTTCCCTAATTTATAAACTTTCTAAGTTTTACTCTTATACGATTTTTTTTATTTTTTATATTAGATGATTTATTTGTTTTATTTTAGTTGTTTAATTACTATATTCATTTTGTGAATCTAGTGTATTATATAGTTATTTGATAATTGTTGTGAAGAAATAATGTCATTTTCCAAAAGTATTCAGTGTTAAAAGTTAAGAAGTTTTCTTTTCTTAATTTTGTAGACTTTTCAAGTATCTCTTTTATAAGGGTTTTTCATTTGGTGTCTTGGTTAGCGAAATATGTTTTCGAATCTGCCGCGCGGTTCGTATATGGATGAGCACATCTCCAAGGACTATGGCAAGGAGGTGCTGCTATCCAACTGGCAAGAACGACGCCAGGGCAGCGAAGAACAGAACGATTGCATTGTACCAGGGCTGCAACGCGTTAATGCATGCGAACAGCATCTAAGCGAAGTGCGCGACAACTTCGCGGAACCCTGGAGTGTGGAGGAGGAGGGTTATGCGACGCGTTATTATCTCGGGGCACGCAACGAGGCGCTGCACAATTTCAAGCGCAATCGTGAGGTGCAACTGCGTTTCCCCCTCGCCGCCGACATGCTCGAGAATTGCACGACAACCTACAAGATCATGTACGATATTCTGCCGCGCAAGGAATTGGAGAAAAGCAAAAACGAAGCTTCCGTTTCCGTTGGCAGTGTGCCCAGTAAACCGCAGGATTTGGATTTGATGTTGAGCTACGGCAATCGCAGCACAACGGGCAGACGATGTCAACTGCGAGCAGAGTCGCGTTTGTTGCAAAGGCAAAGAATGCAGACAACCTATGCGGCTCATTACGATGCGGCAACCGCATTAATATAATGTGTATGTAAAACGAACTTCAAAATTAACGAGTAAAATTAGCTATGGCTATATGTGATAGATGTACATTTGTATGTGTGTTTGTTTATATAGTTTTGCGTTTGCAACTCACCATTTTCAGTTCTGCTGCCCATTGGCGATGCTAGAGCGAGCAATTTGCACACTGGCATTGTGTGTGTGTGGTTGGATGATGATTTGCGCCGTTTGCGGGGTGTGTGTTGCAATTGGATGTTAAAGAGTTTTGCTTTTGCAATGCGTTAATTGATATTTGCAGCTGGAGCTGCTGCCTTTTGCACTCGCGGCGTTTTTTCTTTTTGTATTGTTTGTTTGCTTCACGGGGATCACGAAATGTTTGTAAATTGCACAAAGAAATTTTTCTTTTTACGCTTGCTAGGGCAAGTGTTGCAAAGTGCCACTAGGTTGAGCAAAGAAAACAGCTGGGGTTGTGCACTGCACTGTTATCGATACTATCGATTGCAAAATGCAGCCAACTACCAGCTTTGCTCCACAACTAACAGTAACTGCTCAGTTATCGATTTATTTGTCTTTGGTGATTTAAATTAAAAAATAAATAGAAATTAATTCTTTTTTAACATTTATTTCGAGTGTGAGTTTTTGTGTTTTTTGGCAAATAAAGTGTGTAATGCTTATTTCAATTGAAGCTGGTGCCTATAACGTGACAGCAGAATTTCAACATTATTTTTAGTGCGCGGTGCAGAGTTCTTGTTTTTAATTATTTTTAACAATAATTTATAGGTGGTCAGACGGCAGTTACTTAAAGTAAATTCATTTTTACGGCATACAACAGAATTCAGTTCCTTGCTGTTTTTTGTTTCGTTTCATTTTAGCGAATTTCACAATAATTTATTTAGGATTTTTCGACATACTTCATATATGGGTTTATGGTTGGTATACTTCACATTCTTCAGCGACACTTTTCTGCTTAATTAGTTAATCAATCTTTTCTTGCTTCGCATAATTCTCTTCGGTGACGTACACTTTAAAATACGTCTGTTTTTTGTCACGAATTTGTATTTGTTCAATTGAATTGCAATTTATCTAAACTAACTCCAGGCGCTTCATCTCCTTGAACAGCTCGTCGCCCATTTTGGCTGGACTTCTGGTGACAATGACACCAGCCTTCTCCAGGGCAGCGATCTTATCGTTGGCACCGCCCTTACCACCAGAGATGATGGCACCAGCGTGACCCATACGACGACCAGGTGGCGCAGAAACACCAGCGATGAAGGACACCACAGGCTTGGCCTTGATACCCTGTAAAATAAAGGACCAGAAGTCTATTAGCTGTTATTCGTCTTTAAGAAAACAATATACACTTTACCGTATTGAACTCAGTCAGATAATCGGCGGCCTTCTCCTCGGCAACACCACCGATCTCACCAATGAGAATGATGCCCTTGGTTTCGGGATCCTTAAGGAACACTTCGAGGCAATCGATGAAATCTGTGCCGTTGAACGGATCACCGCCAATGCCCACGCACAGGGTCTGGCCAAGGCCGACCTCGGTGGTCTGGTGCACGGCCTCGTAGGTCAGTGTGCCAGATCTCGACACAACGCCAATCTTGCCGCGCTTGTGAATATGGCCGGGCATAATACCGATCTTGCACTGTAAATACACACAGAAATGAAAAGAAAACAATCAAAATTAGAGATATAAATAATGAAACCGGTTTATGCGTCAGCCTACACAGTGAGATAAGCGCCAATAACATTTTACTAATAATCAGTAGAGCTTCGATAAGATGAACAGCGGGTGGCCCTATAAGCTAAAGTATATTGAAAGTGACTACCATCTTTATAGATTTTTCTTTATTCTAAAAATTGTAAATATTAGCAATGTTGATATTTATTGATAGAAATATATATATATATCATATCAATGAAAACCAGAATTAGAGAGTCTCTATAAAAGTGTTTTAAATCATGTCAAATAATGGGCATTTTAATTCCGAAATAGGCTTTACAAATGTCTTTCAATGACATTGTCATTTTATTTTGTCAAGTTAAGCATAGAATAAGCTGAATTTAAGGTTCTGTTTATACTTGTATTATCTTCACCCTTTCTTAAAAATGTTCTAATGTTTGAATAATAAATTGTAAACTATTTAATAAAGAAAATACGTTTCCCCACAAAATTTCATATATAGCAACCATCTAACAACAGCAGCGGTTATCATAGCAGTCGATAAAATATTTCGTAATTCTCATTATCTTAAAGCACAACAAGTTTGTCATATCGAAGTCAGACTGTAGTGTGCATAAAAAGGTCATAAAACGTAAAACAAACAACGGCAACTAGCGGCTCTAAAAAGCAAACCGGCAACCGGCGAACATTTCGTTCGACCGACCGATCGATCCACTTTATGAACTTTGTACCTATCGCTCTTATCTCTGTTTCTGCTGCTGCTGTTGTCTTCACGCATCTCAGCTGATTATTCTGCTATACACTTCACAATTGTTATTCATGGCATGACACGAAATGGAAGAACATAACACCCACTGATTTAGTCATAACGGACATCTTAGCGGAAATTTCCCTAATGAAATTCCGTTGCAAAAAAAATTAAATACAATTTAAATACGAACCTGTTCGGGTGCAATGATGCCGGGGCAGTTGGGACCCACCAGACGCGATTTGCCTTGGCTAATCAGCGCATGCTTCACCTTGACCATGTCATGCTGGGGCACACCTTCCGTGATGCACACAATCAATGGAATCTCAGCGTCTAGCGCCTCGATAATGGCAGCAGCGGCACCGGGTGGTGGCACATAGATGACGGTGGCATGAGGATCGGTGGCCTTTTTGGCTTCCGCGACAGAGGCAAAGACGGGCAGACCCAAATGCTGAGTGCCGCCCTTCTTGGGCGAAATGCCACCGACCAGTTTGGTGCCGTATTCCAGCGCCTGCTGGCTGTGGAAGGTGCCCTGCTTGCCGGTGAAGCCTTGGCAGATGACGCGCGAGTCGCCGTTCAGCTTCAGATTGCCGCGCGTCTTGTTGTACTGCGATCCACAACGTACGCTGGCCGCGAAGCCATCTAAACGAGACAGAGACAATACAAAACAAAAATATATATTAAGTGCAAACAGTATGTCAATTAATTCGGGTTGTTATAGCGTACGAAAAATGCTTAATGATGACTGTCCGGCTAAGAGAGTTATCACTGTAGATTCCCTGCGAATTTGGTTCCATTATCATAACTTGTTTTTGTTTGTTTTGTGGGTCACATGTGAACCTTGAACATGGCCAAACGTCAGTCCACTCATTCTCTTCCCTTCCCCCACCCACATTGCGACCAATCAAATTGCATGCTTCTTCTTCCAGCATAGCACACATACCAGTACAAAAAAATCACACATCTCCCACATTTGTACAGCAAAGTGCAGCCACGTCGTTTTCACAGGGTTCAACGTTATTTTCTTATTAACAAAAATGTATTTCCAGCTGCTTGACACTTGTTGCAGCCGTGGGAATTGTTCAATTCATTTTGTGGCTGCCACAAATTGTATGAAAGTTATATAATTTCGCGCACATATCGTTTCGTATTTTTTAGATGTGTTTCGCAATAGTTTTTCCGCTCACCTCGCACTTTAAGCAGCGCCCTCATTGAAGCAGCCATAATTTGTGTGTTTTGTTGTTGGTGTTGTTGCTTTCGCTTGTGCGAGATCTGTGCAATTAATTAAAATTGCCCTGACAAGAGTTGACCAGCGTTTGTGTGTTTAAACGCGTTTAATTAATATAGACGACTAGAGCTGGAAAATTATCGATTACCCTATCGATAACACCGCAATGCACTGTTATCTTTGCTGCAGTGTCGATAGCGGCTAATAGAGGGTGCGTTCACCATCGCTATGCTTTCCAAGTGATTACTGATTGGACTGCTCACGATATTTGTGATGCGGCCAGTAAATAATCAATGATAATTATGCAAATTAACTACTTTCACTTAATTATATGTCTAGAAATCCACAATAAAACTTTTTGATTCACTCGGTGATTTTCGCAAGCTGTATTTCCTGAGCAAGTACCGACAGCTGAAATATCGAATATAAAAAGCACATATCGACAGAAATATCGAATTTAAATTGAAACAATATGTTTGATTTCTTTTGGCTTATTGACTGAACCTTTATTTGCAACACTAAAGAAAGGACAGCTAAACAGTATGTTTCATGTATTCTAAAATATATATATATAACTACATATATATATTGCCTCAATTTAGACATATTGGCCTAATACAAAATATATAGATCAAAACTGTCACAGTACAAAAAACGTGTTCACTTACAATTGGACTTTCGAAAACGTTTTAAAAACTCTGCTTAAGGCCAGACAAATATTATAATATTTATAATGATAATTTCATTTGATTGCTTATTGCGTTTCTTTCTTACTCTTGCTTTGAACGGAGGGCTAAATTATTACTTCAAGTCTTCTGTTTGAAATAAAAAAAATATATAAAATGGCATTTCTGAATTTTTCTTGAACTTTGAATCTTTAAGTAAAAAATGCCAGAGAGAGTGAACTGAGTATTTTCAACTAATTGAACTGATTTTCGCTTGGCAAGGCTTCTGGCTCAATGACAGGCTCGGCATCCTGGAACTCCTGACGATTAAATGCATTTTCCTCGCCCGATTTCAGACGCTGATAGACCAATATTGCCTTGCCAGTGCGTGATTCCACAAACTGCAGAAGAGATGTGATGTTAGGTGGATTCGTGCCCAACACCGATGACCATTCGTTGAGCAGCGCTTGCGAATCGCTTAGCTTGTTTACCTCGGCATGCTCGATGCTGTGCAGCAGCTTGTAGCTGGTGAGGAACTCGCTGATCTTGTCGGCCAGTGAATCGAAGAGCACCACATGCGAGGGCAACGCAGTGCGCGGATGCACGGGAATGTGACGGCGCAGCCAGGAGGCAGGTGCGTCATAGAAGCGATCGGCCTCGTCCTTAAAGTTCGCCAGCTGCTTCAGGTTGGGCTCACAGGTCAGGAAGCGCATGGTGACGTTCTCATGGATGTGGCTAAGAAAGAGATACAAAGAATTAAAATTAACAATAAAATTGTTATTCTATATTTAAGGTTAAAAATATTTATTTTTCAATCTAGCTGAATCTTGAGTCTTACCTGTAATAAGGCGTGGAGTGGCAGGGCATCAGGAAAAGTATATTTGCGCGTTGATCGCGCTCGTCACGATACTCCTGAGCAATGTTTCTCAGCTTGGGCATCAGCTCAATGGGACCCTTCTGATGGATGGTGCTGAAATACCAAGCGGGCAGCGCATTGAGCAGCAAAATGCTCAACGCAGCCAACCAGAGTTTGGTGCGTGTGGCACGATAACTCCAGCGGGAGAGCACATCGGAGGCAACATACAGACACAATGGCTGCAGGGAGGAGACAAAACGCAGCTCCTTGTGCTCCACAGTGCTCAGCACAACCAACGTGACCAGAATGGTGATCAGCAACTGCTTGCTGATGGGAAACTTTTCGCTTTTGCGCACAGTTTGAACGAGACCAAAAACGAAGGGCAGCGTATTGATGCCCAGCACAGTGGGAAGACCAGCAGTGAAATACCAATACCAAGGATGCGAGCCATAGAAGCTGCCAATGTTGTTGAAGATGTTGTACTTGAGGAATTCCCAAGGCGTCACAATAAGCTGGCCATGCCAATAAGTATCAATGGCAATGCCCGCAGCAGCCACCAGCAAACTAAAAGAGTAAACGATTAACGATACATTTTCAACTTTATAAAAGCCAATTCACTTACCCTATGGCAACAAAACGCTTGAGGATTAGCTCCACAACCGATAGGCGACTCTTGCGTAGATGATAGACGGCAAGAGGCAACCAAATAACTGCAGCCGTGGGGCGCAAGAAGCAACAGATGGCAGCCGGCCACAAGTAAGCGGTGCCCTCACCATGCCAAGGAAAGTAACTCAAAGCAATGGTGATCAAAGAAGCCTCCAGAGTGTTGGCGAGCGTGCGTGATCCCGTGTAGAACCAGAACCAAGGCACCAGGATGAGAAACAAGGCCCACTTCCGCTTGCCCGTCCACACATAGAAGCGATAGTCGGAGTAGGTGGTGAGCAATGCCTGAAGTAGGCGTGGCAACAACACCAACCATTCAACGCTGTCCAGTTGGAGGAGAGCGAGCACTTTATAGATCGCGGCAATGGCCAGGGGATAAACATAGCTGCGTATTCCCTGCACCCATTCCCAGGTCAGGTAGCCATAGCTAAGAGGAGATAGAAAATATATGTATATATTGTATAATTGTAAAACTTGGCAGTTAAACGAACATCTGTTGCACTTATCAACTCCACAAATAAATTGTGCGATCATTGTGACTTTCAAATGTACAAAGTACGCAATATTTGAATGGCACCCTGCAGACAATTGCATCATTGTTATTGCGTGAAAGTTGGGTGTGCAATTATCGGCATTAGAATTTGTTTATCTGTTCTTTGACTTACCCGAAAGTTAATTTGTGAGCGACTTCCAAACTTTGCCAATATTCGTCGGGCACAAAATACGTTTGCACTATGAAAACAGATGCGAGGCGCACGGCCAAAATCAAGCCAAACACGTAAAGCAGCCTCATTGTCACCTAAAAAAATGTAGCGGCGATACGCCTAATTAATTTATGCACTCATTTCAATATTTGTTTTTATGGTTTTTTATTTTTGTTCGATTCTAACCTGCAAAATGTATGTGCAGCGCTGCGTGTGAGTTCTTTTTGGTGTTTTATAATTGAAAAGTATGCGTTCTTTTTTTATGTATGGAATTTAGTCTATTTTAGCCAGCAAAACACACATTTGGCGCGCTGGCGTTGTTGTGTACCAAAATTTAGTGACTTGGGCGGCCTAAAAATAACGCGAACTCAAGAGCAAAGCAAAGAGCAAAGTGACGCCGGCGTTGCCAGGGCTGCATAGGGCGGCAGCCAGCAACAGTGTGAAACGTACTCGATATTTAGTACAGTATATCACAAATGAAGTTTAAAGTTAAATTTATTTATACTGGGGCTAGCATACAAAATTAAAATTTCGTTTATACTATTCTATATTAAAATGTGATGTTTAATTCATTTTTAATAATTTATCAGCCAATGTTCTAAAAGCAGAATATATCGAGAGCCGACGTAACGTATATCAATCTTATCGATAGTCAGCACTAATGCATATAATTGTGCTTTGTGTATTTTTAGTTGATTCACTGCGCTTAGAATCAAAAAATTTCGTTTTAGCTACTCTAAGTAAAAATTCAATGTTTAATTCAATTAATGTGGCAAACAGTGTACTAAAGGGAAGGAGTTATCGATAGCAGCCGAGCCTTAATCGATGTCAGCTGATATGCACAACAAACACGAATTCATAACGTGAACAGACAACGTAGAGTATAACGGCAATTTTTCAATTATTTACCTGTGACGGAGGAGGAGTCAGCCATGTCCACGGTGATGAGAACGTTGTGCTGCCGCCGGTCAGCAGCATTAATATTGCAGTCTAGCTGTCGCCGCATTGAGTTTCCCCGTCGGACATTCACAGTGCTCACAAAATCCCCACGAATCCGTTTCAGGTCTGATGTAATCAGACATCGTTTCACCCATGGAAAAGGCGAGACAAGCAATGACGTATCATTCGTGATGGTGCGCTGGACGAAGCTGATATGGAACAAGATGTTTGGAAAGTATCTTTTTGTCACTAATGTGCTGGGCTCCGGGCTCCTGATGGTTGTGGGCGATGTCATAGCCCAGGAGTACGAATATCGTCATGGATTGCGGCAACAGGATCGTTACGATGGCGACCGCATGTTTCGCATGTTTGTGGCGGGAGCGTTGCAAGGACCTCTGCATCATTATGTCTACAATTGGATGGATCGTGTGATGCCACATCGCACATTTCGGAATATTGTCAACAAAATACTGATCGATCAACTGTTTATGTCGCCTGCCTGCATTTTAATCTTCTTCTATACTATTTGCTATATGGAACGTCGAACACTGGAGCAGACGCATCACGAGCTGATCTCAAAATTCCCATACATTTATCTTATGGATTGGTTGCTTTGGCCTGCGGCTCAATATGTGAACTTCCGCTATTTGGAAACCAAATATCGTGTGGCTTTTGTTAATGTCTGCACTGCGCTCTATAATGTGCTGATGTCGTATATGAAGCATGATTTTGGCATCGATGAAATGTTTGATTCTTCACTCATCATTTCTGGTACGAATCCAAAGGAAACGCAAAGGAGCACTTTGGCTGTAGCGGAAAATGAAACCAATGTTGGGATCGCAACCAAGAGCAAGAGCGAAAATTAGCTTTAAAACTTTATAGCATTTGATCAACATTTTGTTTGTGATATAATAATCATAATATCGAACAAAAAATAAGTCATCCAAATTTGTTAGTCATCGACGTACTTTTGTGCGTAATAATCTATGCATATCATTATACTACTATACTATATATTAAAATGAGGCTATTAGCAAAAATTATACCAAAGAAATCACTGACGATTTATTAAGTATTATGTGTGTAAATAATGTGAATAATTAGTTAATAACATCACATAGTGAACTGAAGAGTACAAGTAAACAAATTTAACGAAATATTGTAAAATATTCAATTTTAAAGCACACGATTACTTAGTCTAATTATATGATTCCTAACCTAAATCTGTTCGTAAGTCATAAACAAATACTATGTAGATAGTAAATGACATCATTCTGATCACGTTGCTAGCACAAAATGTCTTGGTAAAAAATGAAAGAACAGCACAAAAACGAATGGCAAATGAATCCTCCATTTCTTGTAATTATTCGTCAAACAAAACATTCCTTCATAATACTCTTTATAAATACACTGTTGTTTTTTATAAAATATGTATATAAAATATAGACAATTTAAGGGCTTTCTACATTTTAATTTAGAAACTATATTGTACCATGATTGTAGTGTATATGATTGTTAACATATGATATTAAATTGTGTACTTAATGTCAGTAATGCAAAAATGTGTTTTTAAGTATGTGTCGGAGAGTAAGTAATGCAGATTCGACACACTGACGTCACTGCGCAGCTGTGCGTGCGTCTCGGCACATTGCTGCGTAGTTGTAGGTGCACTTTGGCATTTTGGCATTGCGTAGTTGCTTGTGCGTTTCGGCACATTGACACTGCGTAATTAAGAGTGTGCATGTTAGATTGCATCATTCTTCATTTGCGCTTTGTTGGTTGTCCGCATTTTGTCGCTTTGCCAAGTACAGTTATTGCGGGGCGACAGCGTCGAGACGCTGTCGCCGAGTGTGGTTCGATGGCTCAGGCATAGACAGTAAGACGATCGAGAGGGCAGTGTGCTCTAGAATTCGCCTGTGAAAGCATCGAAACTCGCTTCGCGATAATGAATAAACAGACTTCGGTAGAACAGACTCCGACATCAGAAGTGGGATTCGGCCCTGACCAAAGTACTTCAAGGGATGTCTTCGCGTTAATAGAGCAACAAAAATCGGAATTTTTTGGCTCTGATTAAGATTCCGGCGAGCGAGTTGTAATAGAATAGTGAGATCTGTTTGCCGAAATGTAATCCAGACATTGCTGGTGTGGATGCCACGCAGTGGTCTGTTAAGGTCAAAATAACTTTGCGAGAAAAATTATTAAGTGACAGTGCTCTTATAATAGTGTTGAGTAAAGCTTTGGAAGGCTTAGCGGTCCAGTGGTTACAAAATGCGTTACCCTGTTATAACCTGGCAACAGTTCCGGCAATTGTTTGAGCAGCGGTACGAGATATCTGAGACGCCAGCCGCCGTCTTTGTGAATATTTTTAAAAGTCGTCCAAGTTAGTCGTGAAAGTTAGCCTGTTGTTGTGAGTTGTTGTGTGACAATACTGTGCACAAAACTGCGAAATTTAAATTTCGATCAAATTGCCATTGCCTTGGTTCTTGGACAGGCTAATTTCGATCGGCGTCTGCTGCATGGTACATACAACGCATGTAACCAATCGACGTGAATTGCAAGCGGAGTTGCAAGTGTTCTCAGCGATAAGAGAACGTCGTTTTATAAAAAAGAAACGAGGAACCA
This sequence comes from Drosophila albomicans, assembly GCF_009650485.2. Classification (NCBI taxonomy): domain Eukaryota; kingdom Metazoa; phylum Arthropoda; class Insecta; order Diptera; family Drosophilidae; genus Drosophila; species Drosophila albomicans. The sequence continues at coordinate 41,105,034 of NC_047629.2, read as the reverse complement.
GAGGCCAAGCGTGCTAGAACCATGGAAATCAAATGCTACCAATGTGGAAAATCTGGCCATTAGAAACAAGACTGCAAATCTGGAAAGAGTACTCAGGCTCCGGCAACTGCGAGGGAGTGGCGCTCAGGGCAGCCTCGACTTGGAAGGGCTAATGTGATATGCTACAAATGTCAGGAGCCAGGACACATTACCACAAATTGCCCGAATAAAAAGCAGAGTACCGGATCGGGAATGAAATCGGAAAAAAGAGTGGAGCTTTGCGCTGTAGGGGAGCCTCAATCGAATATGCTGGTCAATGGTGAGAAATTTCCAATTACATTTGACTCGGGAGCCGAGTGCTCATTAGTTAAAGAAAGCATATCTAATAAGATAGTTGGTAAGAGGATTCATAATGTTATCTCGTTAAAGGGAATAGGTAATGCCAATATTTGTAGTACTGTACAAATTGAATCAAACATCATGATTGACGGTAACTCGTTGGTTGTTTTGTTCCATGTAGTGCCTGATGAATGCATGAAGAATAATATTGTAATTGGCAGAGAGATATTGGCTCAAGGGTTCTTAGTGGAAGTTGCGTACGATAATTTTAAGATTGTCCAAAGTAAAGTTGTGAACATTTGCGAAACCTATCAACCCACTAATTTCGATGCCATTGAAACTGAAATGCTTGGAAAAGAAAAAGAAATTTTACTATCATTATTGAAACAATACTCAAAATCTTTTATTGAAGGCACTCCGCAAACGCGGGTGGATACTGGGGAAATGCAAATTCGTTTGATTGAACCAACTAAGGCCGTGCAAAGGCGACCATACAGATTTAGTCCAAGCGAAAGGGAGTTAGTACGTGCTAAAGTTAAAGAATTAATCGAGTATAAAGTTATCAGACCTAGTAGTTCACCATTTGCTAGTCCTGCATTATTAGTGAATAAGAAAAATGGTTCAGCAAGACTTTGTGTTGATTATAGAGATTTAAATAAAAATACTGTAGCTGATAAGTTCCCATTACCGTTGATATCAGAACAAATAGCTAGACTTAGGGGAGCTAAATATTTTACTCCTCTTGATATGGCTAGCGGGTATTTCCAGATTGCAATGCACCCTGAATCGATTGAGTGTACTGCTTTTGTTACTCTTGATGGGCAGTACGAATTTCTTTCAATGCCTTTCGGATTAAAGAACGCACCCTCAGTTTTTCAAAGAGCTGTATTGAAAGCACTTGGAAGCCTTGCTCATACGTAATTGTAATTGTAATTGTTTATATGGACGATATATATTAATTGTTTCAGAAACTAAGGAAGAAGCGTATGAGCGGTTGCAACAGGTATTAAGCGTTCTGGTGAAGGCAGGGTTCTCTTTTAACATTTCGAAGTGCTTTTTCTTAAGATCTACAATTCGCTACCTTGGCTTTGAGATAACAGCGGGGGAGATACGCCCAAACTTAAGCAAGATAGAATCTCTTGTGGCGTTGCCTCCACCAAAGTCAGTTGCTTCTTTAAGACAGTTCATTGGATTAGCGTCATATTTTCGTCAATTTATTCCGGGGTTTTCTCAACAGCCTTTATATTTTCTCACGTCCGAAAAAATAGTTTTGAATGGCAAACACAGCATGAGGAAATTCGCAGTAAAATAATCGGCGTATTAACAAACAAGCCTGTTTTGATTATTTTTGACCCTCAGTTTCCGATAGAGCTGCATACCGACGCCAGCTCGATTGGGTATGGTGCTATTCTTTTACACCGAATAAACTCTAAGCCTCATGTGGTTGAATATTATAGTAGAGCAACTAGCTCCTGTGAGTCCAGGTACACATCCTACGAGTTGGAAACCCTGGCTGTCGTAAATGCAGTAAAACATTTTCGTCACTATTTGCATGGGAGAAAATTCGTGATTTTTACTGATTGTAATTCAATCAAATCTTCGCGTAATAAAGTCGAGTTGTCACCTAGGGTTTATCGTTGGTGGGAGTTTCTACAAACATTTGAATTCGAAATTGAATATAGAGATGGTAAACGCATGGCACATGTAGACTTTTTATCTAGGAATCCGGTGTGTCAAAAGTCAGTATCAAGAAAAACAGAAGAGAAACGAATTGACTTAACAGAAATATCAGAAAACTGGATTTTGGTGGAACAACAAAAGGATCCAGAAATATTAGAAATCGTAACTAAGTTGAAGAATGACGATTTACTATTGGCTTTAGTTACCACTTATGAAATTAGATCAAATGTTTTGTATAGAAAGATCCAGAGAAATTCAAAAACTCGTTGTTTACCTGTAGTTCCTCGTGCGTTCCGTTGGTCAGTTATAAATCAGATACATGAGTCTATCATGCATCTAGGCTGGCAGAAAACGCTGGACAAAGTATACGATCATTACTGGTTTTCTGGCATGACAAAATATGTTCGAAGATTTGTGGAGAACTGTATTACATGCAGAGTTTCTAAGGGTACGTCAGGAAAACCTCAAATGAAATCTTCAATTTCCATTTTTGGCGTGCCAACACGTCTAATTGCCGATCAGGGGCGTAGTTTCACGGGCACAAAGTTTGCGCAATTTTGTTCTAATCAAAAGATACAATTACATTTAATTGGTACAGGTGCAAGTAGAGCCAACGGACAAGTTGAAAGGGTTATGAGTACACTAAAGAATTTGTTAACGGCTGTTGAGACGAGTTCCAGATCGTGGCAAGATGCACTGGGGGATATACAGTTAGCCCTTAACTGTACAGTTAATCGTAGCTCTAAGCGTAGCCCTTTAGAACTTTTGATTGGTAAAGTGGTGCGTCCACTCGGATTGATTCCTATTAGTGATACTGAAACTGAGATTGACAAAGTTAAATTAAGGGAGTTGGCCGCTAAGAACATGGAAGAGGCCGCTAGTTATGAGAAAACTAAATTTGATAAAAATAAGGCTAAGATAATTAGGTTCTGTGTGGGTGACTTTGTGTTGCTTAAAAATAGTGAGAGACAGCAAACAAAATTAGACCCAAAGTTCAGAGGACCCTTTTTGGTGGTTGAGGTATTGGACGGAGACCGATACATTTTAAAATCAACACAGAACAATAGACGTTACAAATACCCACACGAAAGTTTGCGAAAGCTACCGGATGTGAAAATCCCAGAAGAGTTAGATATAAATGAGAATGGGAGAAATCTGTTGGAAAAGTCTGTTGAAACAGAAGAGAATGCGTGAAGCCAAGTTTTGGGCGATGGACGAGCAATGTGGTTGTTGGATTTCGTGAAGCCGATGGCGATGGACGAGCATTGTGGTTGTTGGATTTCGTGAAGCCAAGTTTTGGGCGATGGACGAGCATAATAAGAGAAGTGAAGTCAATGTTTTTGGCGATTGACAATTTAATTTGTTTGTATTTAAAAGTTGGCTAATAAAAGCCTGGTTATGTATGTACTTTGGATTAGGAACTGATGTTTTGAACTGATTAATGTAAAATTTGAAAATGTTTAAATGGAATGGAAATTAAAGAAATGGCTTATAAGAGAATATAACCTGAGATATGTTAAAGTAAAGTTATGTTATGGAAGACTACATGGATTTGAGATTATTTGACTGGGTTTTTCTGAGGAATTGAAATTGGAGGAAAGTGAGATTGAAATTGAGATAGTTATTATAGACACGAGGACGTGTATATGTCAGAATGGCCGTGTCGGAGAGTAAGTAATGCAGATTCGACACACTGACGTCACTGCGCAGCTGTGCGTGCGTCTCGGCACATTGCTGCGTAGTTGTAGGTGCACTTTGGCATTTTGGCATTGCGTAGTTGCTTGTGCGTTTCGGCACATTGACACTGCGTAATTAAGAGTGTGCATGTTAGATTGCATCATTCTTCATTTGCGCTTTGTTGGTTGTCCGCATTTTGTCGCTTTGCCAAGTACAGTTATTGCGGGGCGACAGCGTCGAGACGCTGTCGCCGAGTGTGGTTCGATGGCTCAGGCATAGACAGTAAGACGATCGAGAGGGCAGTGTGCTCTAGAATTCGCCTGTGAAAGCATCGAAACTCGCTTCGCGATAATGAATAAACAGACTTCGGTAGAACAGACTCCGACATATGTTTAAGTAGTTTTTACGTATTTTTGATTTTAAAAGATTTCCAAATATTCTTTATTTATGATTACAAAGATATTGATTTTATGTTGAATATAATTATTTTTTATTTCGAAAACAAAGCCTTATCTTACAATTTGCCAAATAAAATTATTAGCTGCTTAGAATATAAAGAATATTCAATTGCAAGAAAATAACTGCTAATAATTATGCTCACAAAAGGAATCTTCAGACAGCCATACATATATACATTCTATATAGACAATGAAATCAATGATATCTTGTCTTTACTTGCTGAGCTGCTCTCCTATATTTATAAAATACATTACTTCAGCTCCTACATTTTAATAGATAATCTTCATTTAAATGATAGATGTTTGGCTCACTTGATGACAATGGTTTCCACTGGCGGCGCCATGCCAAAGATGTGTTGCGCCAGCGTGAGATGTTCTTGGGTGATGAAATTGGCAACCAACGCTGGAATATTCTCATTGCATCTGGCAATTTGTTGTCTGATTAACGACTTGAACTCATCCCTCGCTCCTTTATCAGCACCTCGAGTGCCAATGCGACGTGGTTGCGCTGAACCAGCGACTGCAGAGCTGCCTGCGCCTCCGCCGCTTGTCGGTGAACCAGTTAACTCAAAGTTGGCATCGTCTTGTTGCGAGTTCCAGATGAATGCCAACTCCTCGATGATGTCCGTGGCAATAATGTAATTGGACAACGTGTGCAGATTGAAGGATTTGCGTTGTGTGATCAGCTGGAAGATGTGTTGCTTGAGCGCCACATCTTTATCAGCGCTCAGTTGCAGCAGCGCCAACAGATCGCCCAGCAAACGATCCGAGCAGTTGGGCTCAAAGAGCATGCGACTCAGTCGACTGACAATTGCACGCGTGCAGTATTGAATGAGAGCAATCTTGGTGAGGGGTAAGAAGATCATGTGCCGATGGCTTTTCAGGCTGATGTTCTCCAGCAGCTGTCCACTTGTGGCTGGCAGCTCTGCTAGTATCTTAAGGATGCACTGGAAGCCCTGATACTGTAAGAGAATGAGAGGGAAGAATGAAAAATAATCATTGATATCGGTTTCAAAGCCTTAACTTACTGTCATGCTGCCCTGCATTAGATTGAGACTTAATATTTGTAAACTCTGAACCAGTGTGCTGGGCGTGTTCATATCAGCCATCAGCTTGTTGGCCTCATCCCGATGCCCAAAATAAATGGCCAAATCGAAGAGAAAACGTGAGATCCATGGCGCCAAAGGCAGCGCCAACATCAGCTGGCTGAAGTCACGCTGAAACTGCTCCGTGTTGAGCAGCTGCCAGCAACGAGCAGCATGAAGAAAAGCCTCCGACAACTCTTGACTAATGGGAGTGGTGGCAGAGAATTTGGGTGGCTCCATGCTCTGAACATCGCCACCATCCGGAGTGCAATCCATGCTTTGTACTTCTCCGCTCTCCGATGATGGATCACGCCAGTCAATGAATCCCTCAACGAGCACATGATTAACATCGGCATCCTCAATGCGCAACTTGCGTATGTAACCATGCAGCGAGTAAATAAACAACGTCGTGGCATAGAACAACACTTGGGAGCTGCCCGCTGGACTACCCCGCAAAATCTTCACCAACTTATCCCAGTAGACATTTTGATTGATTTGCTTACTAAACGGTAAGAACGGCTCCCAGCCCATCATTTGACCGCAGAGCATGAGCACCTTGAATATATTCTTCCACGCTTCTGTCGTGTCGCATTTCTCATCGTCCATAATCTGACGGAGATAATACTCCAAGGAGTTTGTGTATAAACGACAGGCGAGCAGTGGCGATAACTCTGGTGGCTTATTTTGTATCATGGGGAGCACCTCCTCCACAAGCATGCGTTGATACATATCGGGATCCGCCTTCATGCCCTCGGCGAGCATCTCGAGCAGACGCGGCGCCTGCCACATTGCGGTTTTGGGGAACTTGTTGAACATCAGTATATAACTGTGTATGCATTGCTGCAGATTGTCGCCGCTGTTGTTAATGGTGTGCACGAAGATGTTGTGCTGCACCTCGGGCGCTAAATGTTTATACATCTTTACATAGAAGTCCTGCTCTGGCGTATTCTCGTTCTCGTTGCGCAGCGCATTGGTTAAAGCATTTACCTCTTGCCACAGCTCTGCATGCTGATTAGTGAAGCTGGTGGCACTGCAAGAAGTGATTATTATTATTATTAGGCTTTGATTTCTAGCGAATGCGACTTACATGACGCTGAAACACTTGGCCGCCTCCTCGTAGTTTTTGCTATCGCGCTCCAGCAGATATGCCTCGTACTGCACATTAAATGCATTGGGATAGAGTGTCTTTGCAGTAAGAATCCATGCCTTGGCTGAGCTGGGATCCGTTTTGCGCACATTTTGCGCTTGTTTTACCATATAATTCTCATTTTCCTCAACCGAATTCATTGCGACTAAAACAAAATAAACTGTTGCCGGCAATTAGGGATGGTACAAACATTGAGTAGCTAGCGAAGAGCGAACCAATTTGAGTAGATTTGCTATCGATACATACGATGACGAGATGACCGAAATCTGTTTTTCAATAATAACAATTCAATTCCATTTGGGAGGTGGCCCTAAAATGTAAACATAACATATAACATATATAATTTACATTTCAAATTATTTAATGTAAATTGCATATTGTGCTTGGTAATTTTACGAAATGAAGAAGTATTTAAAAATTTCTTGCTCAACGGTTGAGCTGCATACCTACCTCCACAGTCAAAGCTCATATCGATAGCTGCACGGCAGCCGATAACTTCGATAACTAATCTAACAGGTGGTTTTTTGCAAACAATATTTTATTTACGGCAGCGCAAGCACTGACTTGCTTTATTCGCAGCTCTAATAATGCTCAATAAGAAAAGTTAATTTCATTGATTAATGTGTACAATACGTGTGCGGTGCGTAACAGAAAGTGTTGTGTATGTGTGTCTCCCCCTTCAACCCACTTGCAAAAATTGCACTGTTGTTGTGTTTAGTGCAAAAAACGCAGCGAGCGTTTAATTCATAATCAAATGAATTACATTTGATTTGATTTTTGTTAAATAAAATTCGTATACGTAATGCGCGCAGCTCTTTAACCTACATAACGTGAAGAAATGTCGGAATCAATTAAAACAAACAAAGGCACTGAAGAAGGCGGCGCAGCCGGCACAGCGGACGCGACGGCAGAGGACGCGGCTGCGGCGTCTGCGTCATCAACGATTGGAGCACTAGTCGGGGAACTGGAATGTTAGTAAGCTTGCAAATATTTGTCTTTATACACATGCATATATACAAATTTAAAGAGTTATCTATACATTTGTATGTGATTTGTAGTCAAATAATATTTAGTTGTCACGTTGTAAATAATATGAATATTTGACTGTTTTTATTGGTTTGTGTATTGCATTGGATTGTGTTTAAATGCGATCCACAGCGGAATTTTTTTTTATCACTGTCGCTATCTTTTAAGTAAGCAACGTTTTTTGATTTATCATTTCGTGTTTAATGGTAGTTCTATTTATTTCCGTAAAAGGAAATAAACAAACATTATATTTTTAAGCAATTTTGATGTGTATTGCATTGGATCGTGTTCGATTATGTTCCACGCCGTCGTATTTCGTTTATCATTCTCGTTATCTTTTGAGCAAGTTTTTATTTAAAGAAAATAAGCTAATAAATTTTGACGTGTGTAGTGCTTCAGATCGAGTGGGAATACGATCTACAGCAGCACATTTTAAGTATTAATGTCATTATTTTTATCATTTCAAAGGCCAAGAAGAAAAGTATTATTAGGTATTTTACAAATTAAAGTTTGGTATTGTATTTTATCGTGTCGGAATTGGGTCCATATCGCCATTAATTTATCATTGTCGTTATCTTAACTTATTTTGATTAATCATTTTGTGTGTAATGGTAGTAATTAATTTTAAAAATTCAAATAATCATTAAAGATTTTATCATGAGTGTTGTACTAGATTTTATCCGAATACTTTACACGATGCCACATTTTATTTTATGTAATTAATTGATATTTTGAGTTGGAAATGATGTTTTATCGTTTCGTTTGTTAGTAGTGTCAATTTAATTAAAGATAATTGGATATTTTATATAAATTGTTGATATATTGCTTTAAAAGAATGATACTTTAAAAAAATATATTAAATGTATTTTAGTAATTTGGCATGTGTATTGCGTATCCGAATACGTTCCACAGTGTCATTTTTGTTTATCATTGACGCTATCTTTTGAGTTAGTCAAGTTATTTTATTTATTATTTTGTGTTTAATAATTGTGCTAATTTATACATTTTATTTGAGTAATGCGTTGGATAGTATCCGAATACGTTCCACAACGTCATATTTTTTTATCATTACCTTTATCTTTTGAGTTTGCAAAGTTTTTGATAAAATGCTAATTTTGTGTTTAATGGTTGTGTTAATCTAAAATAAATAAAACAAATATTAGATATACTCGTTTGCACCTAATCACCATATAAACTACAATATATATTTTTGATGGTATCGCATGCCACATTCGCACACCCACAAAACACACACGCACCTAAAAATGAAACAGGTTAGTTTCCTTGATATCATTTATACTTTTGCCTGGTTTTATGTTTACTAATCAATGTGACTTCTCATAGACTGCAAATTACCACCACGCATTTTCCCTCCAACTAAACAAATATCAAATACAATCCACACAACAACGATGCAACTACAACTTCAACAACAACTTGCCTCATTACAGCGGAGGAGCCACTATGCCTGGAATATGCCACGTTGCACGCATTGCCGTTGCATCTGCGCCAGCTGCTCACCTCGTACAATGGACGCACTGCATCCTCCGTGGAACTGCTGACGCTGCTCATCTATGCACTGGCTTTGGAGTGTGGCTATGTGGAGAAGCACATCTATGCGGAGCAACGTGATGCACTGAAGCCGGTGCCAGCAATTGGCAGCTTTCACATCTACAATGTGCGACTCCTGAGCCAACACTTGCCCAAGCTGCAAAGGGTCAACGAAGCGACGCCTTTGCGTCTGGAACTGCGAACTTTGGTAGAGGAAAAAGAGAAGGAGGAGGATAATACTTTACTGTCTCATCTGATGATCACAGCGCTGGGTGATTTGCTGATCGTCACCTTGGGGCCAGTGCCACCCATTATTGATTGTGGCTACAGCATTTGCCTGACGGTGGGACGTTATGTGCTTAATGTGCAGCTGGAGCCGCATCAGCTGCGTTTTCGCAAACTGGATGAATTGACGTTGCAGCTGCGTGAGAAACTCTTTCAACCGATGAGGGCGCAGCAATTGTTGAGACTGAAACTCTATCGACATCCGACTTTATTGGGACTGCCCGAGGAGTTGTATAGTCAAATCTTTCGACATTTGAATGAAAATCAATTGAATATTGTTGCCAATGTTAATCGACAGCTTTGTGGCTATCGCCAAGAGTTCAACTCGCGGCATTCGAATGAATCTTCTTAGTTTAAGACACGTTGTAGAAATAAAGTTGCGCTGTACTTATGTATACACAAAATTAATGCATTTCTGATTTGGTATTAGGGGGGATTATTCTGTTTTTATTTTGACATGTGTCATCTTTTGTTTTGTTTGTTTTTCTATCTCGCTTGCAGTGGATGTGCCGGGCACGCCGGGAGCAGAGTCCTGTGATTCCTACAACATATTCGAGCCAACGCCATTGGACTGCATCAGCATTAAGAGCAGCGCTAGCAACTACCTCCATGATCACGATATTTACGGTAAGTTATTCAGTTAAATGAGAAAGTATTCTCTGATATAAGCAAATCTCACTTAACAGCCACAACTGCAATCTACTTTAGGGAAGTCTCTGCATGCATTTAAGGTTTAAAAGTCAAGTTAAGTGTGACCATTAAGCGCTAAGAATATGCATTTAAGCGAATTTTGGTGTGGGTATTAAGTGAACATTACGTAAAGATAGGCTGCTGTTAAGCGTAGTACAGTGGTGAAGAGAATAGTTATTGGAGATTATTATTTTTTATTGAAATATCAATATAAGCAAATCTCACTTAACGGCCACAACTGCTATCTTAGAAAATTACAGAAAAAAAACGCAGGATCATATTTTAGGGATGTCTTTGTATGCATTTAAAGTTTAAAAGTCTTTTGTTAAGTGTGACCATTAAGCGCTAGAATATGCAGTTAAGCGAATTTTGATGTGGCCATTAAGTGAACATTACGTAAAGCGAGGCTGCTGTTAAGCGTAATACAGAGCTGAAGAGAATAGTTATTGGAGATTATTATTTTTTATTGAAATATCAATGAAATCAAACAAAAGTATTTTTTAAGCGTTCAACCAGTTTTTCTTAGGATGTTGTTAGTTATTGTGACAATGAAAACTGGTCAAAAATGGGAACTGAAAATTTGAAGAAAAAAATAATTTGTGTTTAGTGCCAAACCAAAGAGTATTTCTTATGAGTATAAAGCAAAAAATTAGGAAAACTTGGTTTTAAATGTTTTTTTTATGTTGTTCAACACAATTATTAATTTTTTTTTTTTGTTTTAACTGCAATTGAATTTTACAAACTATTCTTGATTTTATTTGTTTTTTGTATTAAGCTCTCTACAAAAATCTGAGATCATTCGAAAAATATTTATATATAAAAATATATGTATGTTATATAATATAGTATATAAAAAATGTAGTCAAATACAGTTAAAGGATTCTCTCTAGTTTGTGTAAAAAGATTATAGAGTCTCACAATTTAAATAACTAAAACTTCTAGTTTAAAAGTTAACCAAATTCTACAGCCAAATATCTAAAATATAAAAACTAATATTAATATTTATATATAAAAATATATGTATGTTATATTATATAGTATATAAGAAATATAGTCAAATACAGTTTAAAGGATTCTCTCTAGTTTGTGTAAAAAGATTATAGAGTCTCACAATTTAAATAACTAAAACTTCTAGTTTAAAAGTTAACCAAATTCTGCAGCCAAATATCTAAAATATTTAACTAAGCATGTATAAGTTATTTGTGAAAAAAATAAATTATTGCAATTGAAAATAGAAAATTCGTCGGTAATGAATTGGAAGTTATTAGATTACAAAAAAAAAGTTTATGATATTTCACAAAGTAATTCGTTTACATGTGCAACAAAACATTATTTTACGATCCATAAGTGAATTCCTATTGCTTATTTTTATAGCATAGAAAATGTTAAGTACCTAACATGATCGCGTTATCTTCTTCAAGTGTTCCCAGCGACTTTTCGCATCCTGGGAACGCCCCTAAAGCAACCGACCCTTAACCACAGCACTGCAGAATTAGAAACAAGCAACGGCGCCCACACACATTGCGCTCGCTTTTCTTATTTTTCGTGTGTTTGTGTTGTGTTGGTTGTCCTCCTCCTTTTGCGTTTCGTTTCTCGCTGCCTTCCCCTTTGCGCACGCAAAATCAACAAACCCACGCAAACAGTGGCAGCTTCCTCCCTTCACCAACCCCCGTTCCCGTTTTCTCCCGTTTGGCAAATCCTGTGATATGGAAGCTCGGATGCTGTGTTGCTTTGGCTGTGCGCCTGTTCCATGTTTGTATTATGATATCGACTTTCTCAACTGCCTTATCATGTGGGGTTGGCCCCTAACATACACCATCAAACTTCCTCCTCTCGCTCCCTCCCCGGTTGAGTCCTGGGGGAACCATCGAAATTATCTTGCAACAACTTTATCAAAAGACCCAGTGACAAATACATAAATAAATTACGAGCACAACTTCGGTTGTTCGTATTAAAAAATCAAACGCGATGTCGCTTTTCCCTCTTCCTCACTCTTTCTCTCTCTCTCTCTCTCTTAGTTTTAAGTTTTATATTGTATTGTTGTTGCATCTGCTCGGAGAATGAAAAAAAGCTTTTGAAGAGCTTTGCAGCTGCTCTTGAAATTCGTTTCGGCCCCAGGAGCAGCTGTTTTTTTGGGGCCGTCTGCGAGTCGTTAGTCTCTGGTCTCTGGTCTCGGGTTTTGGTTTGGGTGAATGAACCCAGGCATCATCAGAATGTTGTGTTTTGTGCCTCAATGCTTTTACTTCTGGCCGAACACTGTCAGTGGGTCGCAGAGCAGAGCGCACTCTTCTTCTCATCTGACTGACGACTGCAGCAGCAACAAAAACAACAACGACAACAACACCATCAAGGACTGAGTGCACTGTGCTCTCAAAATGCTTTATGGCAATTGAAAACGGTTTTTGCCGCAGGCTAAATGATTTTTCTTTCGGTTCAACATGTTGGTGGCCAACAAATGGAGTGCGATATCTTATCTTTTGTTAAGTGTTATCGCAATTTGTATTTACTTTTTACTAGACTTCTTTTTTTTGCGTTTTATTTTGCTGATTAAATCGATTGTATAGAGTATCATTCGTACTGAAAATATTATCATTCTATAAGCTGCAAATTGATGTGTTTATTCATCAGTTGGGAAAATACGTAAATGCTTCCCGAAATCAAAGATAAAACGAATTATTTCCAATGACGACAAATGCGTTAGAAATGAGTACTTGATTATAAAGTGAGGAAGGTAATTGCTATAAGTTTAAAGGGAGTAATAAATTAAGTTTTTATTCTTTTAGAACTCTTTATTAGAATAATAGAAAATATTGTTAAAATGAATGTAATTTCTGTTACAAAAGAAAGAATGCTGCTTATATAAATAGTAGATTTTTTACTTAAATTGAGAAAACTTAAAAATGAAATGAAACATTAAAAAGAGATTATATAATAACTACATCAAATTAATAATGCCGCTATGATTTCTTCATAAAGCGAATAAAATATATCATGTTTGTCATTCCTTTTAACAACACAGCATTTATATGAAATGTTGCTCTCAAGTATTGACTGCCTAAGACCCTTTATATTGTTAATTACAACGATGATTTATTCATGTATATAAATTAAAGAAATATCTTATGTTAAAGCATAATTCAATAAATGAAGCGCCTTCTAAATTTTCGGCAATGTTTTGTTAGTATTTGACTTTCTTATCAAAACGAATAAGAAATTTGGTTTCACCGATGCGTCATCTACACTGTTAATGTTCTTGTTGATAATGTTGACAGAGAAATACAGTATGAAAAGTTGGGCTCTAGTTTTGACAGCGAAAGACCCTTTACTTATCTAACAAATTGAAGTTAATGTCGTGAAAAATTATGGTATGAGTCAAATGTCAATTTTAAAAAGAGAGAAGGTGATTTAACGTGACACTTTATTTAGAAAATATATATTTTTAACAAGTGAATATTCATTTAAAAAACAAAATAATTCAATTGGATTTTTTTTTGCTTAAACAGACTTATTATGAAACTAAATTAAATAAATGTAAGAAATAATTAATAATTAATAAATTAATAATGAAAGAAGAGAAAAATGGTGCAGAGACAGGATCCATTTTTTTTTAAATCCCATTTAATATATTGGTTTCTGTGTAGCACGTTGCCTCACTGTGGCGTGCCTCTGCCTAACTATGCCACACGTTTTTTTTTTGTATTTTTGTGAACATAGCTGTCGTTTGTCGGTTGTTTTACTTTTGCCTTGTACGCTTTTTTACGGTAAACAACAGTGAAAGAGTTGGCAAAACATACGTTCGCTGCATGCAAAAGAACTTTCATAAACAGAAGTAACATTGTGGCGCCACCATCGCCCCCGCAGCAGCATCGGCATCACCAGAAGCAGCGGCAGCCATCCAGCTCAAACCCAAGGACTGGCAAAGAGTGGGACAAGCCTCTGGAGGGTAGCCTAAACCATGGCCACCAAATTGGTCCAGTTTTGTGCAGCTTCTCGTCGTGAGAGCAAGAGCAAAGAGTCTGTGCTTGCTCTCGCTGTCTCTCTCCACTCACCACTCTCTCTCTCTCTGTGAAAGTTGCGCTTTTTGGTGGCAGCTTTTTCGCAGGATAACAAAGCTTGGCACAATCAGTCGTTGTACTTAAGCCCAACGTATCTGGTCGAGTTTACGGTTCACGTTCTTAAAATCCTAAAACGCGCTTTGTCTCTCGCCTTGATAAGCTCACTGAGAGTGTGTGTGTGAGTGTACGCGAGTGTGTGCGTGTGTCTGTGTACTAACGTGTGTGTGTGTGTGCTTTGTAGGTTCTGTGTGTGACCGACATACATGGGCCATAAATAAGTGACAATTCTAGGACCGAGAACTGCATCAGCTGTTGGCAGCAGTCGCGTTTAATGTTGCCCCATTTGGCTGGCGACGTGCGGCGCCTTAATTAATGCTTAGAATTCAGCTCACACACAAACAGGACGCAGGACTCTCGTCTTGAGTCCTTCGAACGCGCCTCAAACTGGATTACAGCGGCGACAACAACGGTCCCTGGGAGAAGCAACAGAAGCCCGCTGCTCCCGCAACGAATTCCTCGCAAGGCGACAACAATGTTGCTGCCAGCAAATCGAATGAGCAGCTGCAGCATGATCTGTTGCAACAGTTGCAGCAGCAATTCCAAATGGCTGCCGTGCAACAACAGCAGCAGCAACGACAACTGCTGCAGCATCAACACTCGCATCCGCCATTCCAGCAACAGCAACAGCAGCAGCAACAACACCAACAGCAGCAGCAACAACATCAGCAACATGCACATCACTCATACGCCCCGCATTCCCATCCACATCCACCGCTGCAGCATCACTTGTCGCTAGGCGGTGCACCCATCTATCAGCAGTTGCAAGCTGCCACAGCTGCTGCTGCCACCTCGGTGGCACCCACCGCCTATCATTGCCAATACTCGACGCCCCAGCATCATTATCGCTCGACGGCAACAGCAGCAACAACCACAACGGCAGCAGCAGCGGCAACAATACGACGACGCACATTGAGTCATGTGGCACGTTCCTATTCCGTGTGTGCCACCATGACACCTGCCACACCGGCTGCACCGGCAGCAGTAACAATTGCCTCCTTGCAACAGCAACAGCAACAGCAGAAGCCTCTGCATCAATTAACTTCCAACGTGATCACATCTTCCTCCACCTCTAATAACAACAGCACCTCATCCACATCGAATTCAACAGTCACACAGCTTAGCGTCGCCGGACATCACAAGACTGGCATCATGGTCGCCGCCTCCCGTTGTCGTTCCCCAATTATGCTGTGTCACAGCCACAGCGATGGCGAGTTTCCCATGTACCGAGGTGAGTGTCAAAGGACGCCCCCAAAAAAAACCGACAAAAAAAAGATAACAAAAGAACTGTGTTGGGGGATTAAGGTCATCGGAAACAGGTAACTCTAATTACCTGTCGCAGTTCACAGTTCACAGTTCACGCTCTCTCTCTATCTCTGTGTGGTCAGTGGATGTCACTGCAGACATTTGGCAGCTTGGCAAATTACTAAGGATTTGCAGCTGTGAAATGTGAAAGTATGAGAAGGACTTTTGTTTTTACACAATTTCTTTTTATTACTTTTCGCTTATGAATGGGAATTTGAAATTATGAAATGTTCGAGATAATCCTTATTGAAATATCAAATGAAAAGTTGTCTTTTGAAATTGTTAGTTTGAAATATATGCGATAGAATTGGACATGTGAATATGATAGTCAGAAGAATCTAAAGTAATTCTTTCACCAAAGCTTTAAATACTACGGAGTCTCTGGAACATTGTGAGTTATGAAACTCTTTGTTTTCGAAATAATTATTTTAACTTCAATAAAATATTAAATGATATTTATCCTTAAGATTATCAATTCTTGATAGTCTGAAGAGTCTAAAGTAATTATTTTCACTAAAACTTTAAATACTCTGGAGTCTCTTGGAAATCGTGAAATAGTTATTTTTAAGTAAAACATAAAAAGATATTCATCCTTAAGATTATCAATTCTTGAGCCATTCTTAGCTGCAATATAATACTTAAGATTAGAATAAACAAGAAAGCTACAGTCCTAAAAATATATTCCTAAAAATAAACCGCAAACTACTAAAATATACTGAAGGCTGTATTTGGTATATGGACATACACTGACGAGCAAAACTGTAACACGAGTTCGTTGTTGCAACTTCAAAGGTCTGTAACTTTTTTTCTAATGGACGGATTTTAAAAATCTTAGTCTTGTTTTATTGGTTATATCATTTACTATTATTAAGCAAAATTTAAAGCCATTTGTTATCAGTTAAAGAAAATGACACGCCAAACTGTAAAAAAAGTCAAATGTTACAGTTTTGCACTCTGGTTATTTTTTTAACAAATATTTTTATTAATGATTTTTTAATAATGAGTCCACATCCCCTTGGACTTTTCCAACTCTTCTAAGCGATCGGGCATACTTTGGGTATACCGTTGCACCATTTCCGGGGGAATAGCATACCATACATCCTGTGTCCTCCTTCATTCCACTTGGAGGAACTGCATATTTCGCCAGCTGCGATTTTACGTGACTCCACAAGTTTTCAATCGGATTCATATCGGGAGATTGTGGTGGCCACTTCATAAATTGAAATTTCTGTTTTGAAATCCAATTTTTAACTAATATGGACGTGTGCTTCGGATCGTTGTCTTGGTGAAAGACGCATTTTTCGACAGAAAGACCCATATTCCCAATAACTTTCGGAAGATTTTCTTGCAATATTGCTAGATATTGCTCCTTTCGCATAATTCCATCGATTAGCACCAAGAGACCAACTCCATTTGAGTGAATGCACCCCCAAACCATGATGGAACCGCCACCGTGCTTGCCGGTTTGTCGCACATTCCTTGGTGACTGGATCGTATGATCTCTAGTCCAATACCAGGAGCGTCCATCTGACTCGAACCGATTAATTTTGGTTTCATCCGACCATATAAACTTGGAAACAAAAATATTTTGGAATTTTTTGCTTTTTTAGACACTGGTAGCAATGACTTACAGTATCCCAATCCGCTAATGTGCAATTTGTGTATGTTGCGGCAAAGTTCTGACGCAGCATTATGTGTCTTTTTGTAAGAATTGATTTTTTTTTTCATTTCTTTAGCTTTTAGACCCAATTTGTTGAGGCTACGGCTAACTGTCCAAGCACTGGCACTCAAATTAAGCATTGACGCCGCTTTTATTGGTGTGAGATCAGGATTGCCCGTTAGCAAGTTAGCGACGTGGCGTGTGTCACGTTCACTCAAAACTCTGGGTCGGCCTCCTGGATTTATTGGAAAGTTTCCTAGACCGTATTTTTTTAGTCGCTGCACAGTCATATGGCTAACACCGAATTTTTTTAGCCACTTTTCGAACAGATTCACCAGCTTCTAGT
The DNA here is from genome assembly GCF_009650485.2 of Drosophila albomicans. Classification (NCBI taxonomy): domain Eukaryota; kingdom Metazoa; phylum Arthropoda; class Insecta; order Diptera; family Drosophilidae; genus Drosophila; species Drosophila albomicans. The sequence goes on along the minus strand of NC_047629.2, from coordinate 41,087,694 downwards.
AAATCAAGAATGATCTTATTTTTTTCACTAGCCATTACAAATTCAATTACCATTAGGCTTTAAAATATATCAAAACTCAGCGAGTAAAATGTAAACAAATAAACATTAACGGTTAACTTAGCTTTAGAGTTAAAAACCAAAGTTTTGCCATTGTGAGTGCAAAACTGTAACATTTGACTTTTTTTACAGTTTGGCGTGCCATTTTCTTTAACTGATAACAAATGGCTTTAAATTTTGCTTAATAATAGTAAATGATATAACCAATAAAACAAGACTAAGATTTTTAAAATCCGTCCATTAGAAAAAAAGTTACAGACCTTTGAAGTTGCAACAACGAACTCGTGTTACAGTTTTGCTCGTCAGTGTATATAGCAGAGCGGATACAAAAATATCTGTATTTTCTCCAATATGAACCCATTTTTAATAAAACAATATTCTACATTATATATACAGCAAAATAGAAAAATATACCAAATGCTATATTTGGTATATCGATATAGTAACCGGGTAGAAAAACATCTTTATTTCTTCCAAATATATAGATATACATAGCTTAGCGGCAATATGAAGTAATCGAGAAAAATAGCTCTTCCAGCATCAATATACTGTTTACTTTAGATAACATAATTGAACATATTAAGAGGTGTTGCCATATTTTATTTTATACATAAACGTTTGGATTTGAAATTTTATATATGTATAATTTAGATAATTTTAAAACTTGGAAAATATAAAAAATTCAAACAACTGAACAAATGCACGACAGATCGGAGGAGGAATTTCATTATTTTAATCAAATACTGGGAAATTATTCTTTGAAGAAATATCAATCAATTAGCAAAAGGCAGAAGTCAAGTGTATTAAATTGTATAGAGTGAATCGTATAAAGTGACTTCTTACTTAAAAATTTTTGTTGAAATCCACAAAAAAAAACCCAAATGTGTAATTTAATTGGATGGTGAAATCTTTATTCTGGTTATAAATAAGTGTACTTAACATTTATTTTATAACTTTATTCAAAGGTTAACCGCAATTGCTTCACCAATTAATATTGCAACGGTTTAATGAAGATTCGCTCTTTTCTCGCAATAATTTTGTTCAATCTCGAGACAATAAAAAAAACCGTGATTAATCACGGTTTATGGCACTGTCTTAAGTGTAAATGTTGGGACAAGCGTAAATTACAAATTATAAAATAATATAATATATAAATATAACAATATTCTCAAACAAATTGTACAAAAGTATTTTCTACATAAAAATGTAGTACTATTTAATTACGTATCAAATAACAAATTTATATTTAATTCTGTGTGCATTTTAAAAAAAATCTATCTCCACGAGTTCTTCAAAAGTTTCCGAGTGCATTAAGGTAGCATAAACCAAAAAGTTTTGTTGCAAATTAAGTTTCATAAACTTTTTTGATATTCTATTTTATGCCTTTAATAAACTTGTATCTGTTGGTGGATGCTTAAGATTTTACTTTCCTTTTTTGAGAGCCCCATAAAACTAATATGCTTCCACACTAAATATAATTTAAAATAACATAGCAAAGAGGTAATTAAAATTCTTCTCCTTCACTCTTAATGGCCATCACAATGTTTACATTACTTTTTGCCACTCTTTGGTCCACCAACGCAGCAAGCATTAAATACTTATGCTAAAAATTATGTTTAGTTTTTTTTCTATTTTTAGGTTTACGTTGAAAAGGAAAACGGTTTCGTTAATTCCCTTTATATGCAAATTTAGTGTGTGAGCATTAACTATTTATTTAAAACTCATAACTGAGAGAGGAGAATGAGTTTAACCATTCGGAATGGGGCGCTATGTAAATTTACCGAGCACTTTAGACGGGCAATTACACTTTAAGCGTTTTCACACTGAAGACATAAAGTTGAACATCAAAATGCATTTTGAGTCAGTCGCCTGTTTCTCTGTCTCTGTCTCCCTTTCAGTCACTGTCTCTTTTTCTTTCTTTTTGTCGCCTTTTTCTCTCAGTTCTTATGCCCGCCAGTTGACACCAAACAACTCATTAAGCGTCGCTGCGAATGTCCTTAGTCCTTTGTCCTGGGTATCATTCGTATTCACATCTCTCCCTTGGCGCCGTCTAGCGAATCTGATTTTTTCTGTCATTTCTTTTCTCTTTCTCTGTAGGAGTGTGTGTGTTTGAGTGAGTCTGCGTGTGTGTGAGTGGGGGGCGTTTAATTAAATTACAGTTTCTGTAACACGAATGCAACCCACAAGCGAAGCAAGTCGTTGCAATTTCATATCGACACTCAACTCTCGCCATTCGCATTGAGGCAGCTAATTTTCTTTTATACGCACTCGCTTCGATTTGCCTCAACTTTTTGAACCCTTGATGAGGCTCTGAAGAGCAGAAAGTCTTAAGGACTAAAGAGAAATATAAGTTGTATGCCCTGTAAATCAAGTGTTAGCAGAGTGTGATCATGCAAAACGATATGAGTTATATTTTTCTTTAAAGATAAACAAATAAGAAAGCTAGAGTCGATTGTGATTGACTGTGAGATACCAATCTTAAATAAAAACAAAATAGTGCTGTAATATTCTTATAAAATACAAAATTTATATATCGTAAAAATACAAAAAATATACGGAGAGTTATATTTGGTATATTGATATACATTGAAAATATACCAATGATTACAAAATATACCAGATTGTGAAACCTGAAGTAATGTTCTACAAAACTATGAAAAATAAATTACATTTTTGAAATAAAAAATTTTACATTGAAAAGAAATAAATATATTTCCAAAAGTTCTCAACTTTTTTAGTATCGTTTTCGCATATTAAGTTTATCAGCATAAACTAAAACATAAGTTCCGTTTTGTAATATTTAATATGAAACACATTTTTTAATTTACATTAATTCAATTCTTAATGATATAAAATTTGGTCTTAGAATTAAATGATTTGTCCTATAAACTATTTTTAAATTGACTTAATATAATTATATATTATATTTTGGCAAGTTTACCAAAGTAAAATTATCCACTTCTCATTATTTACTCTTAAATTTCCATCAGATTTTTTTTTCTATATAAAATCTTTAGAAAATTTAACAAAATAAAATGTCTTATTGATCCTTAACACATATAAGAAATTAAATGCATTTTCCTTACTTTTCAATCTATTTATGATATGTATAAGTAAGAAAAAGAAAATAAATTTTCTTTCGAATATTCGCATTGACCAAAAAATACAGTTTTAGTTGTTATTGAGTTTTTTTGCGAATCTTCTTGAAAACCTACTTCAATGTTAAAACTTATTTCATAGAAAAAGCTGTCAATGAATTTAGGTTAGTTTCAATAACATCGATTACATGTGATCAATAGTTATCGATTACTTGAATTGAAGTTTTTTTTAAAAAGAAAATTAAGAACAAAAAAATATATTGATGAACAAACTCCTTAAATTATTTTATTATTAAATAATATTTCAAACATTTTCTAATTGTTCTATTAAATGTTCAGTGTTGCTATGCGTATTTTCGATAACGCCTGTAATGTTAATCTTGCTAACAATGCAGCCCTGCTTTTGACGTTTCACAACACTGTCGTTGATTAGCTTGAATTTTGTTTATCGTGCAGCTTTTGCCTTTGTTACACGCTGTGATTGCTAAGCTCTTTCTTTTTTATTGTGCTCAAGTTGGCTTTTATGATCCATTCTTATATTGTGCTTGTGTGTTTATCACTTGTATCTGTTGTCACATTGTTTATAAGCAATTAATCATTAGATTGCCGAACAATGAGATGAACAAAAAAAGTCCTAGAAAACATGTTTGTCAGTTAGTTCCAAGGAAATATATTTATGTATTGTATATAAAAAAAAAGGACATACAAATCATAAAGTTAAGCACTTCGCTAACATAAGTTCGGCCAACTAATGAGAACTCTTTTCTTTTAGCCCAAGTTTTTTGGTGGCATGCCACACTTGAAGTGGCAACTTAAGGATATTCTTGGCATTTTTTTCTCTGATTATTTTCGCTGTCAATATGGCGCCATTTATGACAAACTGGGCAACAACAAAGGAGGCAGGCAACATTGATGCCACACACTCGTAATCAGACTGACATGTGAGTGTATGTGTGGCAGCATCTCGAAAGGAAGTGAGCTCGAGAGTTGTGTGTGTGTGTGTTTTGCTGCCACAAGCTAATGAGTCCATGGCGTGTCTTTAGCGAGTCTCGAGTTAATGTTTCGCGTATTGATTTCGTCCTTGCAGCAGCTGCCACACACACACACACACATAGCCAGTTGCGGCATGCCCCATGGCCCAACTTCAGCTACACATGCCACATAATTGGCTCAAGTTGGCAGCTAGCCCAGCATGTCCCCGACTGCAGCATCATTCTCTCTCCCCTCCCTCTGTACTCTCATTTGGCAGCACAATTAAGGGGCAACCTTCTTCGCCTCCTCAGCAGGTTACGTGCATCAAATGTAAATTTAATTTGCAACTTGTGCCAAAAAATTTCGATTCACATTGAGACACATAAGTTAGCCTTTTGTTTTCGACGAGCCTATTGATTCTGCGGGAGCTACTAAACGTTGACGTCATTAGCGAATTTCTTCTCTTATTCTCTTCCTCTCTCTCTCTCTCTCTGTGTGTGGGTGTAAACGGAAATAAATGAGCCTCCATTTGAGCCAAATAGCCAAAGTTGTCGTTGGCCTAAACAGAGATACACATAATCGCCTGCTTAACTCGGCTTTTGCATTAGCTACAAATCGAGCATCTTTTTCTCATCTAATTCCAGAGTAAATATTCCTCTTCTTTCTCTTCTTTTTTTTTGTTCTTGGTTCTTTTGGCAACCGAATTGAAGCATAAACCTGAATGAATTGAATGAATGAACTTGAAACACACACATTTTGTCGACTTCATTTCACTGCGACTTTTTGTTGCTCCTGTTTTTCCAAGAATTCTCATGTGTGATTAACTAAGTAAAGAGGGACGATGTTAATATAATATGTCTGTTGCGTATACGCAATGTCTGCAATGTCTGCCATAGAAATCGGCCCTTGTGGGTGTTATATAGTCTCAGCACATATTATTCTGCATTATACATAGATGAATGTGCGTTAAGACGCGTATCTTGTATCTTTAAGCTTGCTTTGGTCATAAGTTTCATTTATTTGAATACATTTATGCATTTATGAATATGCATTATGAGCTGCTTAGCTCTTATGAAATCTGAGATATAAGCGTTTATTTAAGTTAATGGTCGGAAGATTAAATATTGATAGAGACCGGAGTTTATTTATTTATATTGTGGTAGATTCAGAAATATTAAATACTGTACATAATTTTCATTTAAATTGAAAACAACATTTTTAGTAATCCATATTTGTAGACTTTATTTTTATATGATTATTTTCCGCAGAGTTTCAATAGAATTCCTTGATGTGTTGTAATATTGATAACAATTTATAATGATCAGGATTCGTAGTACTTTTTTACTACTACAGTTTATTGGATAATTGGTTTATTGTTTTCACATATTTAATAAATTATAAATGCTAATTTTTTGCTTTCCATATTTGTAAACTTTATCTTTTAGTATCGAAAAGATATTATTTCAACTGCAATGTTTTTGGTTTGTTGACATAACACCATTCTAAATATACCATAGAGGGCAAAATATACCATTTTACCCATTCCAAATTTCTTAAATAAATTTTACAATTTTTATTTGTTCCCAATTTTTATACCCGCTACCCATAGGATAGAAGGGTATTATAACTTTGTGCCGGCAGGAAATGTATGTAACAGGTAAAAGGAGGCATCTCCGACCCTATAAAGTATATATATTCTTGATCAGCGTTAACAGCCGAGACGATCTAGCCATGTCCGTCTGTCCGTCTGTGTGTCTGTCCGTCTGTCCGTATGAACACCTAGATCTCAGAGACTATAAGAGATAGAGCTATAATTTTTTTTCGACAGCATTTGTTATGCTTGCACGCAGATCAAGTTTGTTTCAAATTTTTGCCACGCCCACTTCCGCCCCCGCAAATCAAAAAAATCGAATAACAAGCATAAATTTAAAGCTAGAGTTGCAAATTTTGGTATATAGTATAATTACTACAGTATTTATGATTCCTGAAAATTTGGTTGCGATCAGATGAAAATTGTGAAAGTTATTAAAGAAATACTTTTGTATGGGCAAACACGCCTACTTACTAGGGGTCTTAGTTGCTTTAGATGACAATCTGGTATATTGTGCCGTCTATGGTATATTTTGAATGCGGTACTATATCAATATACCAAATATACTATTTGGTATATTTTTAGTATTTTTGCAGTATATTCGGTATATTTTGAGAAAATTATCGCAAAATATATTTCTTTTATTCAAAATGGGTAGCGGGTATCTCACAGTCGAGTGCACTCGACTGTAGCTTTCTTACTTGTTTTTTCTGTATTAAGATTTTTTTGCAAAAATGAATAAATTCATATAATAAGTATTCCACTCGACAATTCTGCCAGAGAGTTACCTATATACTATATATTCATACATATATGAAATATAATATAATATAGCTAGATCAACTTCAGGACTTTCATAATTTCATGCTAAGCATTTTATGAAGGAACTCTTCGTTTTGCAAGGCATCTTCAGAATTCTTAGAAATCAACCACAAGAAAAGATTTCAAATAAATGTACATAATATGTGTAGTAATTGCTTGGAAAAGCGCTTCTCAAGAATACAAATTGTATTGTCTTTTTACTCCGAATTTCTATTTCTATGTATAATACTTTTGCTATGTTTTCCTTTAAGCAAAATATGTTTATCAACAGCTGCTTAAATAAATACATGTTTATCTTCAATTTATACTCGATTTATATTATTGTTGGCTAATTCTATAAAAGCTCTTCACTTGTCCAGCAGCTTTTTGATTTAATTATAAACAAATATTTTAAAGAGTGCTGTGGCCAAACAAGTTGAAAATGCTCTTCTATCTCATAATAAACTGGAAACTTATGATTGGCCATTTCTCATGGCTGGCAAACGAAAAACACTTTAAGCATAAGCTAAACAAATAGTTTGAAAAATACCTCAAACTTGCGGTGGGGTCAAAGTGTAACTAATAGCTGGATAAGATATATGTTTTAAACAGGGGGAATGGACTAGATTAAGTTGCATTCTGTGTGAGTGTGTGTGTGTGTGTGAAACCCAATTCCGTTTTGGGGAAATTTCATTTGTTCCGTGATCTGGCATTGAATTAGGCCATCATCTTAGCTAAAAGTCTGCAACTTCTTTTGGGCCGCACACAAACACACATTCAAGTGTCAAATTTTGCCTTTTTGTGCGCTAGATTTGCCTTGGCTGTAGTCAAGTGTGTGGATTGTGTGTGTGTGTGTGTGTGTGTCTCGTTGTTGTGGCCCGAACGGTGGCGAATTACCATAAAAATGCGCAGCACACTGACAAAGATAATCTTTATTTGCGCTGTGGCAACCAATTCAAATGCCGAGTCCTTGAACCTCAAGGACCTTTATCTCTGAGCACTCTCACACACACATACAACACACACACACACCGTCTTGATACTATATATAATTGACAGTTAAGCTTAAGCGACAAAGATGTTTTGTTTTCTCATTCAATCTGATATTGCATTCCGATTATCGTTTATACAATGTATTTTTTCTTTGCTCTCTTTAATGACCAACATTTCTGTTGTCTGTTCTTTTTTTTACTTATTTATGCTGGCCTACTTACCTGTCTGCTGGGCCACGCCCACTCGCCAGCGTCAGCGTCATCAGCATGCTGCTCATGTGCTGCACATAATTGCATTCAAAGAGCTTCGCTCTTCCCTCCGTCGCCTCTTCCTCTCCCTTCTCAGAGCTCACTTGAGCTGATGAGGTCGCCTGTGTGTTGTGCATGTGGCCGACATTGCGCTGACCAGGGCTGCAGCGAAAAGCCATTGGCCATTGACCCACCCCCTCTGCCCACTTATTGAGTGGCGCGGCAAATGACAATAAAAGCGGTTACTTATACGCCACGTAGTCCAGCCTGCTACGAGCCACCTTCACATCGTCGCATTGAGCTGTCATGTCATGAGGCAATTGGTAGCTTTGTTGGCGGCTTTGTTATTACACCAACTTCATCGTAGTTGTCCACCCTCTGCCTCTCCTCTTTGGTTACGCTGTAATTAAATGCATTAACTTGCTAAAGTTCTCGGGCGACATCGTTGAACAACTTTTAATGCATCGGGATTGCGAACTTCGTTAGTTGAATATGCAAACAGATTTTTTTTACCGTAGCAAATTGAAGTTGACAATGCCTTTCACTGACCATAAGCATAACTTATCTTTTGCTCGAACAACACGTAATCCATTTCCATACTCTATTTTATAATTATTGTGATTGATGTGCAGCCATAGAGTCGCCTTTATAATATATATTTTGTTGAACATTATTTCGATATCAGGCTATTAAGCACTCGCAAATGATTAATGAACTGCTTCACCATTGTTTTACCTATAATGAAGCAAATATGCATATTTTTTAAACCATTATTTACTTATTTATTTTATGCCAGTTACCTCAATTACAAATAAATTTAACAATAAATGTTAATTATACACTTTTCACAAGTCAACGTTCTTTTCACTATATATAAATGCTTACATTTCTGTTTCTAAGATTTATAACAGAAATATATTTAAAATAGTAATCTAACATCACTGTACTAATTGCCTATTTTATTTTAGAAGCAAGATTATTCCATTAAAAATAATCATTTTTGATTCTGTAGTCACTTCATAAATAGTTACTGATCTTATTTTTTAAATAAAATTATTTGTTTGCAATTTTTCATTTATATTTTATATATAAATTGCTTAACCTCAAAAGCAGATTATATTTATAAATATAAAAAAACAAAAAATTTTGCAATTTTAAGTTCCTTCTTATTTATATTTCCTTCTTCTGTAGTCGTAGAATTATTCTGACTTTTTAAGTTTCCAAAATTAATTTGAACAAGTAAGAAAGTTACAGTCGAGTGTGCTCGACTGTGAGATACCCGCTACCCATTTTTAATAAGGGCAAAATATTGGTATTATTTTCAAAATATACCGAAAATACTACAAAAATACTAAAATATACCAAATGGTATGTTTGGTATATCGATACAGCACATCATTCAAAATATACCATAGACGGCACAATGTACCAGATTGTCGGCCAAAGCAACTAAGACCCATAGTAAGTAGGCGTTTTTGCCCATACAAATAATAACTTCCACAATTTTTATCAGATCGCAACTTAATTTTCAGGAATCATAACTACTATAGTAATTATTGTATATACCAAAATTCGCAACTCTAGCTTTAAATTTACGCTTGTTATTCGATTTTTTTGATTTACGGGGGCAGAAGTGGGCGTGTCAAAAATTTGAAACAAACTTGATCTGCGTGCAAACATAACAAATGCTGTCGAACAAAAATTATAGCTCTATCTCTTATAGTCTCTGAGATCTAGGTGTTCATACGGACAGACGGACAGACACACAGACGGACAGACGGACATGGCTATATCGTCTCGGCTGTTGACGCTGATCAAGAATATATATACTTTATAGGGTCGGAGATGCCTCGTTCTACCTGTTACATACATTTCCTGCCGGCACAAAGTTATAATACCCTTCTACCCTATGGGTATAAAAATTTGAGTTTAAATAAATCTAATGTTTTACGAATTCATTTATAATTTCGTTTTAAGTATTTTGTCGAAATTTACAGAACATTTTTTAATTTCGCTATATAAAAAATGGTAATAGTCGAAAAGATGTATATGCTAATGATTTACGTTCTAAAACTATCAAATACAATAAAATTTTAACTGTCATTATATATAAATAAGTTATGCAATATGTTAAACTATTTTAGTTAAAGCTGGAAGTTAAGAATGGAAGTTTACAGACATGAAATCATGAAAATATTTTAATATTTTCTTTATACAGCAAAGAGTTTTGCATTATTTGAAATGAATTCTATTTGAATACCTAGTTTAGAAACATGATTTAAGATTTTAAAATATTCTCAGAATTCGTAACTGTAACTTCTTAGTATATTCAGCTGTATTTATTCGACAGAACAGAACTATTTTCCTTGATTTTTCCACAGTTGTTTGCCACCTTTAGCGCATTCCAAGCGCGTCTATTGATTTAAGCGTTCTTATGTTTTGACTATGCTACTCGTACTCTGACCTTCGTGGCCTCTTTGCGTGCATTGACCAGCTGCTCGACCGCACGACGCGACTAGAAATATTATAAAAAAAAAAAACGACAACAAAAACAAACAACAAAAAATACAAGAAAATTAAAATAAAAAAAACGAGAGAACAAAACAGCAAAAGAAAAACTTATTTGCTGACAGGTTTTGTGCAATTGATTTTCGACAGTTAGTTAAATGTGGAACGTTTGCGCGGCTGGCATACGCGGCGGCTGTGTAATGTTTTTAGCTGTGTGATATAAAAATCGATTATACGCCACGTTAAACGCGAAGAGTGTGTGAGTGTATGAGTGTGGGGAATAAAAAGGAAGAGCAGCATCATATTGCCTTATCAGCGGAGATTGTTCGCGTTTCAATTTAACGCCAGCGACTTGAAGCGTGTTGCGTGTGAATTGCCAATTGAGAGAAATCAGCTAAACTGCGCGTGTGAAGAGGAGCGGAAGGTTTCCAGCTGCCAATTTCGTCAGCACCTTTGATTTGTGTCGTTAATAGGCCAAACATTTATCAGTCGAGTGTGCAAAAAACAAAAAAATAAGGGAAATGTTGCGCAAACGGCTGAAGAAGAAGCAGAAACGGTCGACGTCGGGCGAACGGAAACGGAAATTGTTGCTGTGCATTTTTAACAGAGGTCGGCCGCCATTTTCATTACAACTTTGCTCCCCTCTGCACCCCCCTCCCTGCACTTTTCATTGTTCTGCAAACGGTCGCTGAATTAAGCAATGAATTTTTAATGTTTTTTTGTAGGCTCGTCCCACGGCCACGCCCCACTGCCCACAATAATGCGGGTCGCACGAATGGGGAGCGAGAGGACTTTAAATAAATGACGGCCACAATAACAGATAGACAGAGAGACAGTATGAGTGAAAGAGAGAGAAATAGCGAGGCAGCTATGACAACGGGTTAAACGTGTTTTATCGTCGCCTTCGCAGTTTGCCTTATGAAATTGAAACCCTTTGAAGTGGTCCTCTGTGTTGCTCTTACACTTCTCTCTCGTTCGCTTCTTTTTCACTTGTTGAGTTTAATCAGCTGAGTGTTGAGCTCAGCATCGAGATTGGTCCCACTGTTTGCTGTCTGTTGACACTACACAGAAACACACAAACACAGACAAACACACACAGAAGTGAAGCATCATCCTAAGGAGGCCAAGGAGCTAAAGCTAAGCATCCTCAATGGCCAGTTTTGTTCTTGCTACTGCATGAGCCAGGCAATTAATTAGATTTTGACAGCGTTTAGCAATCATTAATCAAGGCAAAATTTGATAATTGCAATAATTTAATACAACTGATTAATGCTGACTATTAGCCTAATCTCTCGTTCTCTTTCTTCCAGGCAGTTTTTATATTGTTTGCAGTCTGTCGAGTCTTGAGATTAATTTAAATTATTATACAGGCTGTTAAGCTTTGCTGAAAGTTGGTTTAAAAATAGAAGACTTTTCTGACAAGTTAGAGCACACAATTTATCATGTAGTTGCACTTAAAAAAGCAATGTGTTGAAATAACTATTTGGATTGAAATATTGGTTTCATTTAAGCATTATAAATGAGGGAAGAAATATATTAATATTGAAGAAATAATACTTATGTATATTAATACTTTAAAAATGGTTTTTATACCCGCTACTCATAGGGTAGAAGAGTATTACAACTTTGTGCCTCCACGAAATGTATGTACCAGGCATCTCCGACCCTATAAAGTATATACATATGTATATTCTTGATCGGTGTCAACAGTCAAGACGATAAAGCCATGTCCGTCTTGGATCTCAGAGATTATAATTGGAGGCGATTTTTGGTACATACAATAATAACTATACTATAATAAGATTCCTAAAAATTTGGTTGCGATTAGATAAAAATTGTCGAAGTTATTAGAGAATTGTTTTTGTATGTGCAAAACCGCCTTCTTCTGGTATATTTATATGGTATTTTTTTAATGTAGTACTATAACAATATACCAAAATTAACATTCAGTATATTTTTGTAGTGTTTGTGGAATATTTAAAAATAAACGCCGCATTTTTGTGCTTTTATTCAAATTGGGTAGCGGGTGTTTCACGGTCGAGCACACTCGACTGTAGCTTTCGTACTTGTTAATTTAAGAATTTAAGCATCCATAAATTATTGTATATAGAATTCCAATATTACTTTGAATGCATTGATATTCAATTATGATTAACTATAACTTAAAAAATAAAACATTGAAAGTAAAGTTTGGTTAACTCACTTTGTTATCTATTTTATCTAGTTCTCTATAAATTGTTTTAGACCCATGAGGCTAACCCTTTTTACTTTCTTAGTATGTTCATTTCCAATGAAATTTGTAACCTTTTTGGGAAAAAATGTTGTTAAGGAAAAATAGTAAATTTCGTTTGAAAAGTCTGTTAATAAAGTGGGTTGCAATTCATTAATTTTAATGTGACAAAATAAATACCAAATGGTACAAAAAGACTATTTCCAATTCTTGTGAAAACTCTCTGAATTCCTATTTCAATTTATGCCACAAAAGATACTTCAATGCATCTTTAGAAAGGTTGAACAATTATTAAATGTAATATCGTTTACATTGAATAGTTTTTCCAGCAATTTGGCAGAATAACATACAGAAGTAAGTCAAAATATTTATTATTTCTACATTTTTGAATACTCTTTGAATCAATTGTCAATTTAAATGCAATCAGTTTCACATCAAGTTTGCAATTTAAATACAACTAACAGCAGAGGAAAAGACTTTTTGCATTCAGAATGATGTGAAAACAGGCCATAAAATTTATCCTTTCGCACAATAACTTGAGTCAATTGCCTTGCTGAGTCATTTAGCTTAATTTGAACATCAACTATTCAATACAATATCGATTTTATTGACAACAACTCGAATGTATTTGCTACGATTTGCTTTTCTTATCGGTGGCAGGACACCTGTGTATTTGTTTTTTTTTTTGGTGTTGTTGTTGGGGATTTTACTGGCAGTAAGACCACAGTTTTAATTTGATTCAGTTGGCATTATCTTTCACAAATATGCGATATATGCGGCATTTACTTAGCTTGATTGCCAAACACAACCGAATGCCATAAATAAACACAACTCAAGTGCATGGCACAGCATCATTCTCCATCTCTCACTTGGATTGTCTCTGTTTGTCTGACTGGCTGATTGAAAGACAAACTGAAATCAACATTTATTATATTTATGATATTTATGTACGATGCCTTTTTACATAATAACAATGTTCAGCGGGGCTTTTGTTTTGCTTTATGGCAAGCCATTCGCAAAAAAGTCCTTTAGCATTTGTCAAGTGAGTGAGGAACGATAAAAAATACAAATTTCAATAAAGAAGTAACTTTTAAGAATGTCTTAAAGCTAGTCATATATATAAATAACGATTTGAAAAGAACAGCATTTAATATCTGTGCCAAAGAATTGAATAATAACGAAAGCAAAAAGTGAACAAGAATTTAGAGACCAAACTTTTAAATTATTAAATGATATTACCGAGAATTTATAGAAAATATATATTTTTAGTTGTCAAACCTATTTGAAAATCTATTAAAGAGATTTTGATAGAAGAGGAATTTAACAAACTAAAATTTTATATATGTTTTAAAGAATTCTCAAAGAATAATCAATTCATCATTTTCTGAAGAATAATCATGAAAATTATGAAAGCAAAAAGAGAAGAAGAATTTAGAGACAAAACTTTGAAATAAATATATTATTAATATGATATTTTTAAAAATTTTTCTTATTTTTTTTTTTTTTTAATTTTGAAATATTTTTAAGGGAGATGTTGGCAGAAGAAGAATTAAAAGAGTAGAATCTTTATCAACATTATATCATACATATTTTGAAAAGCGAAATTATATTAAGTTCTTGTAACGAATTTATGTGAAATTATTAGCCACAAAATAATAGAAATGATAATAGCAAATTGTTTTTATACATATACATTTTTTAATTTAAATTTTTAAATTAAGTTTAAGTTTCTTAAAGCTAGAAAACAGTAAAAAGATCATATATTTTAAGATTATAATCCATTTTATGATAAATTTGTACAACAAAAAAAATTGCTTCGCTTTGGAAAGCAAAATTTTATCGTGATTTTAACAATTAGATGAAATTAATATGAAACTCTGGAATATTTTTCTAAAAATCCTAGGAGCTTAGCGAATTTCTGTCGCAAACTTTTATAAATTTCTGAAAATGTCTTTCAATCAAAAAAGTAATTTCCCATTTCCTATTTCCCATTTTCCTTCAGTCTGCAGCTGCGTACTGCAATCCTTTTAATCATATAATATATGCTATTTATATTTTATACACTTGACTTTATATTCAACTTTTTTTCTCACGCGCGACTCTCTTTCTTATTCTTTTACAGGTAAGTTTGACATTGATGGACTACATTCTCAAAATGCCGACGACAAGACACAAGCTAATGTAGCTCCGCCAAACCAAGTGCGAGCTCTACCTCTACCTCCTACTCCCAAGGTAAGGGACTGGAAATGTGTTTGTCAGGAATGCTCTGAAGCTCGTGTTTGTGTTGAGATTGTTGAGAACGGCCACAAAAGTGTGCGATGGAATTTTGGGTTTATGATTTGTTTTTTTTTTCGGTCGGTTTTTTGACGTGTCAATAATTTTGGTGCCACTGTGCGTGTAGGTGTCGCATGTGGTATTTATCAACGGGCGGCCACTTTCTGCTCTCCCTCTCTCTCTTTAAGGGCGTTACTTTGGCTTCCATATTTTGCCTCGAAGGCACACAAATTAGATTTACATTTGGCATTGGCTAACATCTAAAGGACTTTGCTTCTGTTTTTTTTTTTGAGGTTTTGGAAACTCCTCTTAAAGTAAGCTCTCGCATTTCCACAATATTGTGGTATTTGCATAAGAAGAAGAAGAATACGAAGCCAGCACAGGAATTAAGCTAAAAAGTGAGACAAAAGTTGTAGAAAACTTTTCATTGTTGTTCTTTTCGTTCTTTTCTTTACGGTTAAAGGTGCAACTTGTACAAAAAGCTTTTAAGTGGCAACTTTTGACACGACACACGGCCCCCCAAGGTGGAGGGAGGGAAACTACAATTCTCACTATGAGCATTTCAACGCTCGAAAGCATTTGCTTAGCGAAAATTTCTTACAATGTGTCTTAAATTGCGCTTTTTTGTGATAGCCATCTTGAAAAAATAGTTGGCAAAAGTTGTGGTGTGCAGATAGCATTGTTAGATGCGTCTATTAAGATGCACATATGCGTGTGCACAGTGGGTTGAAGGCTATTTGCCTAAAGTCTAAAATTAAAGTATATGATATTTGTCACAAAAATAGAAAGGATAAAAATATATTTAGAATATGTCTATATTAATAATGAAATAAATTCTCTAATTTAAGATTAAAGTATATACTAAATTATGTTTGCTAGAAATATAAATGGGAGGAAATATATTTTAAATATATTTAAACAAAAGAAAGTTTGTCATCAGAAGATATATTCTTCACTTACTAACAACATTAGGCAAGATTTGAGTAAATGCAATTTGCAACAGAAAAGAGCGAAATAAACTATAATAAAAATATAGCTACAAACATTAATAATTAAATGAATTTCCCAATTAAGAATTAAAGATTTGTAATAAAAATAAATGCAATGATATATATTCTGTATATATTTAAAAAAAAATTAAATTTAACAGCAAAAAAATTATGAATTATGGATTTATCTTTATATTTTATTATAAGCTCTCCGTCGGTCTGTCCGTCTATCTGCATTAAGGTGTTCATCTCGCAAACTATAAGAGCAAGAACTTTCAAATATGAAATATAGATGTCTATTAGCAATATAAAAAATATTCAATATTAGATACCTAATTTCATTTAAATTTCATGCCAAATATCCATTAGTTTCGTTATGAAAACCATCTTAATTTCAGCATATAAAACAGATATTGATTTCACGCTCAAAGTCCTTTTGACGTCTCAGTTCTCTTGCTTAGCTGATCTTAGAATTCTCTATACTATCTAAGGTCAAAGCAATGTCCACAAATTACGTTACAGGTCATCGCATGGATATTTGGTATTCATTTTTTATGGCGCGTTATTTATGATTTGATTATGCAGGACACACACAAAAATATGCAAATGCGGCAAATTTAATTCGTCAAAGGTTAACATAATCCAATAATCCATGACATGAAATAATTCATTTAGTTGCATATTTTAAAAGTATGGCTTTCACAAACAAAAATATTATTTGACAAACTTTTAGTTAAAGTGTGTTTCAGCTCTTAAACTTGGCAATGTTATTCTTGGAAATTAAAACAAACAGCGAGTAAGAGCAGCTTGTTGTCCCTTAAAAAGTTGCCCCAAAAGTGACCACAAAGTGGCTTAAAGTGTTGTCTTAAGAAACTTTTGCACAAATCAAATAAAAGTCGAAATATTTTCAAATTTTTAAAAACTTCTATATTCAGCTTGTTTGGAATGTAAACAGCAATTGCATTGCTTATCGAAATTCGCATTATTCAAATGTTTTTTCGATTTTGATCAAACATTTTTCCGGTGCTCTCTGATGCAATTTTGTTTGCATTTTTGATAAGCACTCAAACCACTGTGCACAATGCGCCCACAAGCATGCCACACGCAAAATATGCAAATAGCTTTTGCTGCCGTTGAGGCACCTCTTCCATATATGTGTGTGTGAGTGAGTGTGTGTGAGTGTGAGTGTGAGTGTGTGTATGAGTGAGTGTTATGTGTGTGCGTATTTTTGCCTGCGTTCGGTGCGTTTTTGGGACAACATCAAGCAACTTAGTTGCCATAATTTGCACATTTTTAGATCCTAACGTGCATGCAGCCGACAGCTGACCACGCCCACTATCGCCCACTGCACTCTATGCATAACAGCACGCCCCCTTTCTGGCTCTGCCACCGCAGCTGGCGTTGCAAGTGCCCAACATGATATACGACGAGGCATGCGAATGCATTTGATGGCTAACGGAAATTGCACTAAATATTCGCACAACAACATCAAATTGCAATTCGTAAATATTTTAAGGAAATGCAAAGGCAGTCAGCCGAGTCTGCTCCACAGTCAATTACCCTGCGACAATCAAATATAGATTACTTAAAGTGCTGATAACTAAAGTGAAATGCTTTTTATTAAGAAATTTATTTACAGACATTTCTATGTAGAAGAACAAGTTTTCAAACTTTGTAATAAAAAGACAATTTCTTTAAAATGTTATCAAAATATTTAAGGCAAAAATATCATTTCTTTAAAATGTTATGTTATATTAAAGGCAAAAATATCGTGTGAGGTTTTAGTAAAGAAATTATCAACGTTGAAAGTTTGTTTACCATTTGTTTTAAACACAGTATCGCAAAAATATCTTTAAAATTTGTAATAAAGATATCAATATAACCTTTATTTTCAAGCTAATTTCCTTATAAATGTTTACTCTGACAGCTTTCCAATTACAGCTCTCCAACTAACATCGAATTGATCAAAGTGTAAGAATTAGGAGGCTGCTGTTTTTAATCAAGTTACTTTACATTATTCGATATCGCAAAAATATACGGCAAATTTTTTAAAAAGTAAAAGTTTTGTTGTAAAGTAACAAAAGTTCTTTATTTTCTATCTACTATCGACTACATAATCTATATGTCTATTTAACAAAACTGTTTCTATCGACTGCCTACCAACTTAATTCCCAACGTATTGATCAAAGAGTAAGAGCTAGGAGACTGCAGTTTTTAAACAAGATGATTGTAGTAGCTATTAAAAGGTGTGTTTCTTTTAGAAGTTCTTTACTTTTAAGAAAGTATTCTTATACTAGTTAATCTCCGTATATAAAACTGGTTTTCCTTACTGACTGACTTGCTGGATGTTAAGGCACAAGTCAATCGGTAAGAGCTAGGAGGCTGCAGATTATACCAATCAAACCTACCATAAAGTGGTACAAAATTTAGCCAAAAAAGCTTCTTGAAATATAAATATAGTATAACGCTCGTTAGTCAATAAATTTTATATGCATTATGCGATCTTAGGAAAATGATTACTAATTAGTTTTAACATGAAATTTTTGTGTTCGCTTGATTACTCCTATAACAATTTTAAGATATATTAATGGAATTCGTGTAATTTAATTGTATATTTTTGCTGTTATAAACAAATGCATTAGTGCCAAATCTCATTAAGAAATTTTCAAAACTGAGAGTGTTGTTGAAATGTTAATAAGCGGTCAGACAGTCAGACAGCTGTGATAATGTTTTAGTATCCCGTTTGTTATTGCTGCTTTGACCATAAAGTATTTTATAGTCTCGAAACTGTCAGTTGCATTCACTCTCACACAGTCATAATGGTGTTCCTTCCTGGGAACTAACGAGTTTAAAGCTTGCATTGCGGTTTTTCCGATTTCCATTTGCAGTTGCATTTCATTTGAGAGGGGACGAAAAGTCAACACGATGCAAAAGCCAGCTTCAATTAAAAGCTCAAAGCAGATGACAGCAAATAGTTAAAAGCTTATGATTTTTTGTTTTTGTTTTTCTTTTTCGTTTTATTAAGAGGTTCATTAGGTCGTCAACAAGTGTTACAGTAGTCACTCGCAATTGAGCGACTTCAAAGACATTCGACAAGCGATCCTCAACGTCTCAGGTACAGTGAGCTGTAGGGATAAGCGCTGTAAGCGTAGGGTGAGGCGTAGACTCCGCTGGTGTAAGCAGCGGTGTAGGGAGAAGCATAGACACCGCTAGTATAGGCGGCAGCGTAGGGCGTGGCTGCCACAGCTGTAGGCCAAGAAGAGCTGTAGGCCAAGAACTGAGGCTTGGCGGCAGCCAGAGCGACGACGGCGAACAGACAGAGAGCGAACTGCAAGGGAAGAAGAGGGAAAGAAGGAATTGAGTAACGTTTAAGAAAGAGAGATGAAAATGGAACAAAATTTTGTGTAAAGTTTGCGAATGTTATATAAAGAGGAAAGGGAAAATGAACTGTATATTTTGGAAACAAAAGTTTAAGTTCTTTAATCGAATAAGAAGATTTAGATAGTTATATTTTTTCCGTTTCTTGTGAACTATTTCAAACTTGTTATATTCTTACTTAGTTTCTTATAATTCAATTTGGTTCCTATTATAATAATAAGAGTATTTCCTATTAAGAAAATGGTTTATATATCTTTGGTATTAAATTTTGAGTTATTTGCTATTTTGAATAGGTTGAATATTGGGTTAATATATTAACTATAAGAATCTGTTTGCTTCTGAAACTCGTGCCAAGTAATCAGATGTGAAAATACTGTTTGTTTTGGTTCCTTAAAAGAACTCGGAAAGCTTTATCAAATTACTGTTTGACTTATTTCTTGATTTCAACTCTTAGCGAATGGATTAGTTGAGATCATTTTCTTTGTTCACATTTTTTGCAATCTGAATAGTTAAAATCCTTTATTTTCCAGTTCAATTGTGTGACATTCGATTTTAGCTTTAAAATCTGTTCTTTTGAACAACTAGTTGTTGGTTATTTTTGGCGATCACTTTTAGGAACTGTAGAATTTTTTTTTTTTCAGCTTAGACAAACACTTTCTGACTCAACAAATCAATTCAACAAAAGAACTTTGCTTCATTTTTGGCAATCACAACACTAGATTTATATTATATATTTAGATCCTTTTTTAGATC
The DNA here is from genome assembly GCF_009650485.2 of Drosophila albomicans. Taxonomy (NCBI): domain Eukaryota; kingdom Metazoa; phylum Arthropoda; class Insecta; order Diptera; family Drosophilidae; genus Drosophila; species Drosophila albomicans. The sequence continues at coordinate 41,067,802 of NC_047629.2, read as the reverse complement.
GAAGCGAAACACTTTTGCTTTCGTAATACTCACAAACTTGAACATCTTGATTGATTTTTGGGGGTTGTTGTTGCTTGTGGATGACAAACTGATATGTTTTGCTCAGCGAATAGTCGTAGCTTTTATAGTCAGAAATCGGTCTATGGGATAGAGGGAATGACTGACTGACTGAATGAATGACCGACTGAGTATTGGGCAGTGGCAACTTGACCATGGCACGTCTCGTGCTTGGGCTGCCCGTTTTTAATTTTGCGTTTTGGGCCAGAAATAAGACTGACGAACTCAATGGGTCTTTATGAGCGTCTTGAGGCGTGCGCTGCATGTCTAATGGTCAAAAGCAGCTGATGTTATTACGTTGTTTACCTTGTGGGTGGCCACCAAGCTCCCTAGCTACCCCCAGCTCCCCCTTCTTCGTCTTTGCTCGCTCTGCATCCCCATCGACATCGACACCTAAATCGGAAGTAATCAAAATATTCAAATGCTGCTTCATTTGGCGCTCGTGCAATGTTAATTTGCTTTTGCAGCATGAACAATTAAGGCTTCATTGCCAGTTGGCCAATGCTATATAGTATACAGTATATATATATATTTTTGGGGTCCTTGGCTAGCGTCTTTTGTGCGAAATTTTTCCATTTTCTTTCCCCCCACAACGCATTTCCCTATTGTTCTGCTGCAGCAAATTTTCTATTCTGCATTCAATTTGTCAAACTGTTAAATTAAAGCAAGCTTCTTTCTCGGCATCTTTCTTTTGTCTTATCTTAGCCAAGGATAATAATGTGCTGCTTCTTCTTCTTCATGTTGTTCGCCATCTTCTTTCTTCCTTCTTCATTATTGTTGTTGCGCATTTTGCATGCAACATAAATTAAGTTGGCAGCACTTGCATTTAGAGCGGGCGTCCTGCAGATATTTCAATGTCCTGTGCGAATGAACGATGACGCTTTGTCAAGATTTGCCAGTTAATTTTATATTCAAGATTGCTGTCCCCCATGATGGGGTAGCTTAATGGACAAGTTACCCATTAATCTGGCTATTTTTGTTAATTTTAAACAAAAAGTAATCAGCTTTGAGCTATTAATTGCTGTCAAGCTTTATCTATACATACACTTTAATAATTCCACAACTTTTCGTTTCCATATAAATAACCAATTTGTGTTTGAAGTTTCGTGCGAGCATTAAAAATTCAAAAATCATGTCAACTACAGTTTTAGCGCAATTGGCTAGCTATAAAATTATCGCATGCTATAAAATGGCTTGCACAGCGCTGCTCAAACTGCAGTGGCTTCACAACTGTTATTGTTGTGTACGCTCTCTCTTGCTCTCGCTCTCTTTCTCTCTCGCGACGCTTGCGCTTTGGCATTTGCCGGCATTTTGCGTACCACAAACAATTCCTGGGCTCCCTGCACCCCTCTCGCTCACACCCACATGCCGGGGGCGCCCGCTGTTGATGCTTCCGTTTCCTGTGCTCTATATGTATACTATGTACTACATAACAATGTGTGTGTGTGCGTTCATGTTAATGCTAAATTAAAAACAAAAATAAAATGAGTGTTGGGGCCTAAAAATAGATGGAATTCAGAATTTTCCGACTAGTTTTGTTTTTGAAAATGCCGAACGCAATACTTGATTGTTATTGTGGAAAATCAAATAGTGGAAAACAAGGTAAATTACTTTTGAAGTGGGGCAAGAGAATACAAAACAATAATAACAATAACATTTCATTTTTGATTGCTTCATTTGCTTGGGAAATGCTGGAAAACTGTTTTGTGGGTGGGATAGCATAGCGAGCATATAAAGCTCTGGCAATTAGATATACACAAATATATATGCGGGTGGAGGCTGCGTTGAAGGGGTTTGGGGAGGCTAGTTTTATGGCCAAACGCATTTTAAGTGGAATGTAAATAAAAGGCTTTTTGGGCGCCTGGGTTTCAACATTTCGTTGTTCGAAATTGGCAATTATTAATAATATGCTCATAAAAAACGCATTTAACTGTCTCGTAAATGTTAAAGTTGTAAATCAAAAGTCAATCTCAACGAAAGTTATGGGAATAAAACACTCTCACATTTTTATCAATTTCAAACTGAAAGAAAATTGGTTAACAATGTCAAACTTAATTTCCGTTTTTTTTATTTTTTGTTATTCATAATTTTCCCGCCGGCTAATTAATTGCCTTTGTTTTCAAGCATCTGCTGTTAATAATTTACTATTTTCACCGCTCAATTTAAATTGTGTGTGAGTGAGAGCGAAGATCGTTTGCTAGCGACAACTTAACAGTTTGCTATGATGTTATTAACATTGAGCACAAGTGTTGACATGAGACACAAACGTTACGTGCTTAACGATTTTTAAAGAAAAGAATAAATAAATAATAAAATTGCGAGTCCAGTTAAACTATTGTTTAAATTTTTATATGAATTCAATTAGTCTTTATATGAATTCAATTATTCACATGCGATTCACATGCTACTCATTAACAGCGTTTGCTATCAGGTTTTACTCTCACGCTCTCTCAGCTTCTATGCACTCAGCTGACAGCGTTGCCACCCAGCTCATAACAATATTTTTTATATTATAAAATTATTAGTTACGATAGAAAAGTATGACAATGAACAAATTCAAATTATATTATTTAATTTTTTTTATTAAACATTTCCAATAGCTTATTAAATAAATAAAAGTGTATCGTATTGTTTACATGCGTTCCCAATTAACAGACGCTGAGCATAGGCTGTTAACTTAACAGCTTCACACGAACAGCTCTGAGAGCTAGCGAGAGAGTAATTTCTCATTGAAAACAGCAACAAAGCAGCTGGTAAACACTAACACCAGCAGACAGTTTGCTCAGAGAAGAGCAGCAATGTGAAGTGAATGCGACATTTGCAGCTAATTTAAATAATAAGTAAATAAAGAATATTAGTTGGAGAAAGAAAACGAATTGCAGTTATTTAGTTAGTCATAAAATCGCAATTTGAGGACTTTTAATGAGAGTGAAGCGTGTACATTTTTAATCGTGACTCTAGTTACTTGTGAAAAGTAGCAGTTAAGTGATGCGTGCTCATCACTGACGCTGCTGCTTGCCACTCTCAGTCGGTTGTTGGAGAAGTGAGTCGAAAAAAAACCGTTGGGCGAGTTGGACGCGGTCCACGGTTGATACATATATAAATAAATAAATACAAAACACACATTTTTTGACGGCAAAATTTGTTGTTCAAATTGTGAATACAACTCTAACTTGCAACGAAAATTTTTCACAGCCGGCGCGTCGTATAATTACACTTGTGTGTGTCCGTGCGTGTGCTTTACTGTGAACGCTAGTATTTGCGCATAAATAAATGATTAGTAAATCATAAATAAATAAATAGCAACAAAAAAACACGCAAATACTTGCGAAAATTATTAACGCCAGCTGCAGGCAAATAGTGTGTGTGTAAGTGAGAATATTGTTAAGAATAGTGTGTGAGTGAGTGAGAAAAGAAGAGCCATAAAGAAGAAGCAGCAATAGTGACGACGCCGCGACGGCGGGTAAACAAATGGCAGCGTTCTATGGAATGTGAATAAGAAGAAGCAGAGAAAGAGTGGCCACTAAGGCAAATAACAAAAAAAAAAAAACAAAATCAAAAATTGGTTTTTCATTTCAATACGAATCGAAAACAAAGTGCAAAAGGCAACAACAACAACAACAAATACCAACTACAACTACCAAACTACAAAGCTACAAAGAGCGCCCAAAAAGAAAATCCGGTTTTACAACTTCTGAAGCCGCAGCCACACTGTCGCTGCTGACGTCGCTGTCAGCGTCGCATTCTGTGCTGTTGTTTTTGCTCTCGCATTTTGCTGCATTCACATACACACACCAATTCATATATTTTTCTTGATGAAATTCCAATAAATTTGAACAAATTGCTGTGCAGCTTATGCAAACTGCAGGTGTGAATTAAACTTTCAATGAACCACGTAAAACAAAACAAAAGCAGCTGCCAAACGTCAGCGTTGATGTTGACGTCGTACAGGTGCTAGCAGCGGCAGAGACAGCGCGTCGGCAGAGCAGTGTGAATTACAGTTTTGTTGTTTTTTTCTATTTCTGTTATACACAACAACAAAGCAGCTGCGGCTGCGACGTCGACATCGACAATATGTGTACAAAAAAAGCATAAAATATTTATGAAAAAAGTGAAATCAATAACAAAAACAAAAAGTGAAAAAATAAACATATTAAAATATTTATGTTTCCCTAAAAATAGATAACAATTTAATTTTTTTTGTTACCTTCTCTCACTCTCTCTTTCTATCTGTTTAGTTAATGTTTTCCTCTTTCCACTTTAAATGAATTGAATTTTAACATGCCATCGACTTGAGCGCTTTGTTGTTGTTGCACCACTGTGCTTATCTTATCCGCAACACGCCCGTTGAATTGTTATGTTGCAAGTTACCCCCAAAAAAATTATGTCTACTTCCTTATCTGAAAAAAAACACGAAAAGAAAAGCAAAGAAAAAGGAAAAATGCCTTTGGCTTGCTATGGAATTGCAACAACATTTTCCACATTTTCGTTTTTTTCGAGAATATATATTTTTTATCTACTTACACGCGTCTAGACGATGTTTTTTGCTTTTGTTGTTGTTGCTGCGCTTTGTAATTGAAATACTGCAAACGCACTGAGTGCAAGCGAGTCAGCGCGATACAGGGATGCTTTCTATTTCCCTCTCTCTCGCTCTTGGCTGTCTGCTGCGATTTTTACTACTTTCTGTTGTGCTTTTTCATTTCCCTTTCCCACTCCCTTCACACAGCATCCAAAAGCTGAGCAACCCCCATAAAACGCATTTACAGCCCCACAACATACTGACTGCTGTAGTTGTTGTTGCTTATTTTTTTTGTGGGCGCCGTTTGCGCGCAAATTTAAATTTATGCGAATATCTCAGAGCACTAACTGCGACGCTTTGTCGCCCTCGACATTCCATCCCTCCCATGCCCCACTCCACTGCAGACCAAACAACTTCGCAGCAAAAAGTTTTGCAGCTTTGGACTTTGACACCGACGTCGACGCTGACGTCGACGCCAACACAAGTCTTTTAGTTGGGGCGTTCAATGGTTTTATTCTGCTGTCTGCTGTTGTTGTTCTTGCATGCAGACAAAGAATGAGACAGAAGACACGATGAGACTTGGTACAAATGCCTCCCATTTGCAGCACCGCAGCAGCCGCCCTGTGAATTGTGTTCCATTAGCAGCAGCAACCCCACACATACACTTGCAATGCAATGCGAGTGAGTGTGGGGCTCTGTGTGTATGTGTGTTTGAGCGCGTAGTGTATTCATGTAGTAACCCAGTGGCACAGTGGGTCCTGGGTGATTGAACTTTGTCTGCGTATATGTGTGCATGGAAATAAAAGTTGAAAAGTTAATAAAGAGCTACAGTGATTGTTTACTTGTTTTTGTAATGAGTATACAGACAGCGTCCATTCTGATGATTTTAATTATAGCATTTAAGCAGCTGTATTGTATTCATTTTATTATTGCGGCTTTGTCGCAATATGAAATCTAATTAGATATTTCCACCACCACAATGATTAATAACCATACACTGAAGAATTTACTGAACATGCAGTGAGAGAGTGAGTAATTATAATTGCAACTCCTTGAACATGTGTGTGCGCCACTGTGCGACGACAGCTGCTGCTGGTCAGAGAGCATTGGCTGCTGTTACTGTTACTTTTGCTATTGTTGTTGTTATTGCCGCGGCTACTTTGACTCTGTTATTTGCTTTTGCTTCTGTTTTTCTGTGTTTCTCTTTTGAGTTTGAGTCGCGTGTTATTTGTAGTTGCTGCTGCGGCTGCTGCTGTTGAGTTTACATATGGCGCAAAAACAAAACGTGCTCGAGTAATGGAACAAAGTTCTACCCTTCCCCTCCATGTCTCGCTCTTTTGAGCTTTTTTGCTCTTAATTGGATTTGATTGGGTTTTGGCGCTAGAGGCGCCAGTCATAAACTCAAATACATTATGCGCATTGTGAGTCTCGGCTTGCTTTGATTGTTGTCTACACAAATCGCATTAGTTTTTCTTGTCTTCCCTCCCCCTTCCCACTATTCAGCACCTCATTTTGCAATGCTTTTCTCAGCGCTTTCCATTTCGGTTTTCAGTTTCAGTTGCTGATCTTTTTGCACTCCATTGTGTTTTTGGCTTTCCCAAAAAAGCTCTCGCATTTGCCCCCAAAACCAGGCAAAAAGCAGAGCTCACCACCCTCGAGGCTCGAGAGCATTTGGCGTTGCCACAGTGCCATAAAAATCGCTAAACTACTGAACTGTAAAAGTTCATTGAACCTGCCGCATTGAGCGCCACAAGAGACCCAACAACAGCCCATTGTATGCTGCAGTTATTGCTTTTGTTGTTGCAGCCCACTGCCTGTGACGTTGTTGTATTTGCTTTTCACACACACGCTCCAAGCTTCTTTTTTCCATTTTCATATTTAATATGCACCGCTGCTGCTGATGTTGCAAGTTAGAAGTTGCTGGCGTCAGCGTTTTTTCCTTTTCCACAATATGTGCAATATGCTGCCACAACAGCAGCGCTCCCTGCTGCCCAAACAGTGATACTTAACACACTTGCTAATTTAATCGTGCCTTTTTTATGAATACCCTGTAAGGCAGCAATTTATCGATTGTTATCATTGATAAATTGCTTAACTAAGAGCTGCTGATTAAGATACGAAGTTAAAGAGCTTTTTTGTTTATCTTAATTAAGGTTTTAAAAACGTTTTAAGCACTGCAATAAGAGATGAATGTCTCGAATAAATTCAAATGTGCTTATCGCCGTTAAACGTGAGTGAAAGTTAAGCATGCTCTCGCGTTACAGATAAAACGATAATAGCGCTGTTATCGAAAGACAGCATATGTTTATCTCTGTTGCGCACATAAGCTTAAAGCTTAACAGTGCTGTTAACTACGTGCAGTCTGATCTTGCACAGCCTCTGTTATGCATAACAGAGCGTGTGTGTGTGTGCCAGGCTGTAATTGTTCTGGCATGCCAGCACATGCATTCTATCTCTTGCTCACTTCCACTCCCACTCTTTTGCATGGCACAGTCGCTTTGTCCGCGTCTAGCTCAATGGACAGTCGTTAAAGCAAATGTTGTAGCATTTTCTCTTCATATTGTAATTGCTGCTGTGAGCTGCTGCGGGCTGCTGTTGATTTTTATGCTTACACCCGAGTGTCTATTGTGGTCGCCATTGTTGTGATTGTTGTGGCTGTTGTTGTTGTTGCTGTCACTGTGCTCCACTTTTCGCCAATTCTCGGATGCTTTGGGTCTGGCCGAGTTTTTAATGTGAGCGAGCGCGCGCCACAAATCCCAAAAGCCAAATAGCCCCAAACTAACGAGCCAAAACTCAGCACACTGGAACACCTAACTGTTACAACAACTACTTACAACAACAATTGTGGTTACAGTTAACCAAGTTTCGCTATAACATTGGCCAGTTTAGTTGCCTATAAGCTAGGCCTACTATATTACAGAAGATCTTTGCGTGTTTGATTTTAAACCCCATTAAATAAACATTGCGTTACACTTGCTGCGGTTCTTCAACTGTTTAAACTACTTCTGCTTCTGCTTTTGATGATTCTTCTTCTTCTTCGACTGCGTCTAGTCGCGACACGCAGATTGAATTTTAAACTTGTCTGCCGTTGGCGGTGCCCTTTGTCTGTCTGCATCGTTGTTTTTTATTCCCTTTTTTTTTGCCTTTTGTGTGTATCCTGTCATCATCATCATCGTGTCTTCGCTTACCTGTGCCTGTGCCTGCATTTTTCCTGTATCTGTATTCGTATCTGTATCTACAATTCCCAAACTCAACCAACTAGAAATCTACCTGACCTGCTCTGTCGACTCCCTCTCCCTCTCACTCTATATATCGTTCTCTCTTTCTCTCTCACTCTCTGTGTTGCCATCTGCACGAATATTCTAATAAGATTTGTCTGGCAAGGAGCTGAGTTGGCAACTGGTTTGCCACTACTACTGAAGGATTGCCCTGTGGAAAAGAATAAAAAGATTTAAATTGACTCTGGCTCCATAATCGGAATGTGTGTGTATGTGTAACGCAAAAGGTAAACGGACTGTATGAATTGATTCCGTTTGCACTCTCTCTTTGGTTCTTTCATTGGTTTTTCTTTGCTTTTTCTGTAAATATCTATTTCAATGCATTTCACACATCGTTTAACAATTCGTCTTTGGTAATAATGCCAAAGGATTTCGTATTGAAATCTTCTTTATTTCGTTACAGTCTTTTTTCGGGTTTTATCAAGACTAAAAATAATCTTTATCGCTGCCAATTGGGGAAAAGTGCATGAAAAAAGTTACAAGAATTATAACCAAAAGTAGAAATTTCAAGCTTGGTTAACTTAAAGTAGACAGCGTAACCAATGCTTTAAATACTTGAAGAAAGTTCTTTATACTTTTTGTATTAGATTTATTAAATGAGATTATGTTCATAAAGAAGAGTATGAACATATTTTATGAGAATTTCAGTTCAATGCCGTAAATGAATATTCTTTTGGAGACTTTAAATTATATTCTTTTTCTATATTAATTAAAATTCCATATTTGTATTGAAATGTATGTAATTTTATAAATCTATAATCTTTAAAATAAATAAGATTTATAATCAAAATAAAGTAAGTTGCTACCCTTCAATACATTTATGGCTAAAATTGAGAATCTCTATTGCAGTGGCTAATATTGAGACCTTTGTAAAAGTTTCTTGAAATAAAGGGGAGTTTTTTATATTTATGTGCATTCCAGCTTCTCTCTTTCTTTCAGTCATTCCTTATGTCCAATAAATGGATTTCTCCCTTAACTGTTTCTTTTGTAAAAATTCCTAAACTGCAAAACTTTCAGCACCCTTTACTTCATCGATTCTGCATTGCTTTCATCTTGCTATGCCTGCCATTTGCCATTTGCTTTGTTGCACAGTTCTTTAGTCAATTTTCCTTATAGGCACTTCAATTGTGTCCCATGCTTGTTTCACCTAAAACCTTTTCTCTCTCTCTCTCTTTCTCTACGAACATGACACACAACTTCTGTTATATTTCCGCCTTTCGACAGATTTCATTGCCATTGTCGCAGTGCTTGCCAAACAATTTGCTTCGTTACGTTTCGTTTAGCTTTTGTTTCAAGTCAAGTGGCCCTCGGGCAGTGCATATGGTTACCATTTCACTCATACACTCACAACACTCGACTTCAACTCCATCTTTAGCTTCAGCTTGAGCTTCAACTTCCCAACTCTTGCATCTCTGCAACTTCATCTCGATGTCTCGACTGTGATGATGATGACAAGTGGCTGTTGCCTCTCTGCGCTGTCTCCTTTGTGGCTTTTAAGTTAATTTTTATAAAATTGAAAACATTTTGCTGAATGACACTTGTACGAGTAACTCAAACCTCCCAACACTTTTCTTTTTTTTTATTTTTTTGTGCAAATTGTCAAAGCAATAAAAGATTGACAAGTTTGTTGGTTGGTTGGTATTTCTGTGTTTTTGTTGTTGATAAGAAAGTGTTCAAAGGGTGTCAAAGACTTAATGAGACTCGTTGTCATGTTTGTATAAAGTCGTGTGTGTTTATATTTTGAATTGCTTAATTGCAGTAATTAACGAAAAAGTGAAACCCCATAAAGCAGGCGCCACAGAAAGTGAGCCAAGAAAGTGAAACAACAACTAAACTAACTAAATGAACAACCCACGCGATTGTCGCCACATGTTGCGTGTGTGCAACTAATTAAAATAACCAAACAACAACTAGAACGACGAACAACAACGAGAACGACGAACAACAGGTCACTCTCTCCTCTCTCTCTCTCTCACTCTCCAGAGAGATGGCAGCATATTAATTGGGAATGTCATTGCGCAACAACAAGTAGCAACATGGCCTATCAACAGCAGCAGCAACAGTTGCTGGCGCAGCTGCAGCAACAGCATAAATTCCAAGCCCAACAGCAACAGCTCTCGAATGGCAACGGAGCTGGCTCCAAGTATGCAGCGAATAGCAACACAAGTCGCAACAATCTTGCCACACTTGTGGCCGCCATCAATGGCCACGATCAAACGGATGCCTCACAACCCAACGCTGGCTATCAACTATCCCCAGCAGCTGCCTCAAGGGTGGCACATGGCGCCACATTGGGTCCGCCCTCGTATAGTGCGGCGACTGCTCAGCCAGCTTTCGCCTACTTCAGTCAACAGCAGCAGCAGCAACATGCACTTGCCTATCAGCAACATCAACAACAACAGCAGCATCAGCATCAGCAACATCAACAACAACAATTGACGCTGCCACCGCCGGATCTCACGGATGGCATTGATCATCATCCGGTTTCAATGTCGCCACCAGATTCACCGAATGCCGCCTCTGCAGCGGCTGCTGCTGCTGCCGCCGACCTCGAGCAGCAACTGTGCGTTGTGGCCAAGATGCAAAAGTCGGTGACGATCACCGTGACACCGCAGCGCAGCAATTCCATGGATTTTCTCAACTTTGAGGAAAAGCGACAGCTCATCGCATCATCATTATCGCTCTCCGATATTCTGCAGAGCAATGCCAGCAATGCCAAGGAGGCAAATGCTATCAATGCGAATGGTGGTAAGTTTCACCAAGAGTAATTAAATTGAATTAAATTCAATTGGAATTCTTTTTCCATCTGTCATATGTTATATATATGAAATATAGCTGGGCATAGTTTGTGCCTATGGAAATGTTGATGCATTTCTTCTTTATTAAACTAGAATTCCACTCTGTCTTAAAACATTTTTTATAAATTCCAAAAAGTTGTCTCCGGTTGTGACTTGTGATAGGTGCTCATATAAAAATTTCGATAATTGATGCTGTTTGAATTTAAAAAAATACAAATCTAATCTACAATATTTTAATATTCAAAATATACTTTGCTGACGTTGGGAGTAAAAATAAAATGTGGTTCATAATGTTATATTCAAGATTAAATCAATTATAAGAAAAAGTTTTCTCTTGGCATATTTTGAAAAAATAAAATATGGTTGATAATGCTGCTTTTCTTTAATGAATTTAAGATTAGATTAAATCTTTTATGAAAAAAAATATTCTCTTGGCACATTTTGAATGCTCAAAAATGCATAGCAGAGATGATTTTGGAAAAAATTTAACTGAAAATATTATTGAATGTTTTCCATTTACAATTTTTTTTGATTGTGAATTCTGTTAATTCTTGTGAATAAAATTATTTCTAGAAACATTTTATAAACTTAAATAATTAATTGCAAGGATTATATAAAAAAGTAACTGAAAATACTGTGCGATATTTTTTATTCACAATTCATTTTGCTGAATTTATATTATGAATAAAAATAAATAGATATTTGCTAGTATTTTCTTTAAAAATATTGTCAGAAAAAATCTACAAATTCTTAAATTTTTTATGGAATATCAAGACTTTTATTGATAAGTTTTCTCTGTACATTATTTAAATGCAAACCAAAACTTTATGCCAACTTTATTATATTATAGAATTTCTTAAAAGAAAAATGTAATAATTTTGAATGGCATCGCCGTCAGTGATTCATTGATTCATTTTTAATTCACTGTAAAGTGAATATTCAAATGAGTTATCTATTAATCTGGAAAGCTTTTTAAATGCCGAAATCCCCCATTGCTGATAAGTGTTTTCATTTCCATTTCCATTATCATTTGGATTTTGCCATTTTCATTTTCATTTCCATCCATTTCCATTGCGATGCTCTCTCAGTATCCATTTTAATCGCTTCGATGGCTCCACTGCGAATTTGAAGTGCAATCAAATGAAATGAAATAACTTTAACAAATTATTTTTTGTCGTTTGTTTGTTTTGCTTTGCTGCCTTGCTGCCTTGCTGCCTGTCTCTGCAACAATTTTCGATTGCCTGAAACTTTTTTATTTGTTTTGTTTTTGCTTTTACACACATCTGCCACAGAACGGAAATGTTTCTCAGTGCTTTTGTTAGCGACGTGCCCCAAAATGGTTCACTGCACTTGAATGTGACGTTGCGCGAAGCGTGGGGCATCAGAAACTAGGGCTTGGCTTGGAACAGTGGGATTTGGGTCCAAGAGAGCCGAGTGCCGAGACTGAAAGAAGAGTTGTCAACGCTTTTTTATCTGTTGTCTACAGCAAACAATACACATATGTTGCCCAATGGGGACGTCCTCCCTCCCTCCCTCAGCTAAAGCGGATTTCATGCTGCGTTGCGTTGAGTGTATGTGTGTGTGTGTTGTATTGTGGGTGCAACAGGCAGGTGCAGCACCCACAGATAACGCGTATGGGGATTGCTTGTGTCTGTTTGCCATTTCCCTACAGAGTTCTTTAAACTTGAGTGCACTGATGAAATGGGTTAACTTTTCCAAGTGGATTTCAATTTTATTGTATCTCTTTTCCGATTTGATTTCAATTGAGTCTTTTCACAAATCATTTGCATATCCGATTCGCATCGTCTATACACTTTATTTTAATCATCACACCTAACCCACTTAACTCGTTACGAGACTCTCCCCCCTCTAGGTGTCTCTGGCTTGGCGCATTGTGTAGCATTTTGCACACTTTTATAATGCCGTCGGACAAGACATCAACGTTGATGAACTGACGGACTGAGTCATAATCACCTTCATCAATCAAATTCAACAAGAAATTTGAGCAGCCAGCAAGTCAGCGAGTCAGTGAAGAGGAAGAGAGATGTGTATCCAAAAAATGTGAGGGGAGATTGTCGGCAAGATAGCAGTGTAATATTAATTAATCTGTCGATAGTAATATTCAACGAATTTGCGGCAATCAATAGTATGTTTCTCATATCGATAGCAAGTATTTGAAGTCGAAATGGTTAAACTTTCGATAGTATTACGCTTATACCGAGAATTACAACTATCGATAGTATATCTCTGCTATCGATAGTAACTAATTACTATCGTACTTAGCTATTTCCTAGTACACTTCTCATCATTCTATTTTTAACCAACTCATTACTGCTGCATTATGCAGTCGCATTCCTCGTTTGTGGCGAAAGCAAAAAGCTCGTCAACCGCTAACAATAACAGAAGTTTTAAATAATAATAACATTAAATGTTCCTTGACTGTTTGTCTATTTTTAGCTCGATTCTCAGTTTGCAGAACTTTTGCATTGCTCGCTGTTCTTTGTTTCATACTTGTCGCTGTTTATTGACATTTAAAATGTTGTGTTTGTAATTAAAATGCTCGTATTTCAAGTTCAAGTCAGAGCACGTGTCCCATTGACAAAGATACCAAGAAAGAGAGAGAGAGAGGAAGAGAGCGAGAGAGAAATGAGAAATGCAGCGAGAGCGAAATTTATAAACAAAACATACGTTTATTGCGTTGGCTTGGATAATTAATTCAGTGTGTCAAAGTGAGGCGATGAATCATTTCAATTTCATTTGCTGTCGTCGTTAACCAGTGTCTCAGTTTGCCATTGTTTTTGTAGTTACTGTAGCTGTCGCAGTTGTCGTTCGTTGTTGTTGTTGTTGTAGTCTCTGCTAACCGCATTCCTCGCATTTTTTACGATAATTTACGAAATTGCAGTGTATATTGTAGTCAGTCAAACAAACAAGATCTGAACAAAAGCGGCAATGTGAATTTGTTTTGCAACAAGTTTTAAGTAGATTTTTTCTGCCAAGTGATTGAAATCAAGCATTAATCGTGTGTAGGGGTCAATCTTTTGGTTACGGCACGCGTGTTAATGGAGGTGTTTACGTCGGAAATTCCGAAATTGTTTTTTAAGAAAAACCCACAAGTAAATTAAATTGTTTACAATTAAATAAAAACATTATATAGCTTTTTAAGTTACAAAGTTAGTGGAAGTGTCGCACTTAAAGGGAAAAATATAATCGTAACAACCTTCTGAGAGTTATCGATAGTAAACTTACTCTATAGTAAACGTTTCGATAGTAATCGATAAGTTAAATTGCTTAAAATTAAATTAATACATTTTACATCTTTTAAAGTTACAAAGTTAATCCAAGTGTCGCACTGAAAGGGAAAAATGTAAACCTAACAACTTGCTGATAGTTATCGATAGTAAACTTACTCAATTGTGAACGTATCGATAGTAATCGATATTTCCAATTCAATTTAAACATCTTCGATTTGAAAACTTTCTCTCACACTCCTTTCTATTAATGCCAGAAAAATAAATTTATTTTGATAGTTATCTTGCTTAACACTCCACATCGAATTATTATCAAATTCAACTTGAGCTATTGCATCTCCATATAACTATCTATTTATGGCTTTCGTTTAAGTTGTTCGTTTTATTGCTTTGGGAAACTTTATGCTCGCCTCTTTCGCCTCAATAAAATCCAATTGTTCTAATTTCCGGGGGATATTTTCCGTGTTGTTGTTGTTCTCAGCAACGCATCGCATTCAACTTTGCTCCCATGACTGCGAATTTTTTGTGTTTTTTTTTTATTATATATCTATAGCAAACAATTCCACATCTGGCAATTATTTTGCAACGAAAACTAAACGAGAAATTGCCATCAATAAAACATAAATCGAACTGACTTCCCATCACTTTTTCTCCCTCTCCCTCTCTCTGTCTGCTGTCGCTTTTAAGCTTCATTCTCATTCACATGGCGAATGTTTTCCAATTCCGTTTCAATTGCAATCATCAAACGGTCTTTCATTTCCCCTCGTTGCTCCTCCTTCGCAGTTAACTTCAAACGAACCTTGTGTGAGTGTGTAAATCGATAAATTTGTTGACTATCGATATGCGCCCGGCGCCCCAGCTAACGTAAAGCTTTCAATGTCAGCGCCGCCCATTTGCAGTTCACTTAAATTTCATTTGACGAGCGTCGAGAATTTCCTTTCGCCTTTTTCTCTGTTTTGTTTTGTATTGCTTTTGTTGCTATTTTCTCAGTTTTTTTTTTTTTTTTCAATTTGCACGCCAATTTCGCTGTCGGCGGCTCTTCGCTGTCTTCGCAGCTGCTTGACTACACAGCTACTGCGATTAGAGCTGTAAAAAATACGGTGGCAATAAAAACAGTGGCAATGGTTGCCACAGTGATGAGGCAGGCTGAGACAACACACACATTTAAACAAACACACACACATATGAGGTCCACTCCAGACAGTACAGAGAGTACAGTAGCTTGAGCTAAAAACAAAACTGGCTACAGGAAATATGGAATGCAATAAAAACAACAACGACAACAACAACAGGAACATCGACAACGACATCGACAACGACTTTGAATTTAAAACTGGCACCCAAAGAGTGTCTTGAATACCCAAGAGGGGAGGGAGATGTGACGGACGGGTTTGCTGTGGCGACACTAAAGGCTTGCCGCAGGATAATTTGTGGGTGGGGCGGTTTATTTATAACTTTAAAAACAAGCCT
This sequence comes from Drosophila albomicans, assembly GCF_009650485.2. Classification (NCBI taxonomy): domain Eukaryota; kingdom Metazoa; phylum Arthropoda; class Insecta; order Diptera; family Drosophilidae; genus Drosophila; species Drosophila albomicans. The sequence continues at coordinate 41,052,432 of NC_047629.2, read as the reverse complement.
GCGTAGCCACAAGGTTCGGTGGCAAACGCAGAGGCCTCTCGGTCTGTCCCCTGACTCTTTCCGCTCTTTGTCTACCTTCTGCAGCCATTTGACGGCCAAAAATTTAATTTGATTGTTGTACCCTTTAAATAACAAAGTTGGGAGTGGGTATGTTTGCGTGATGGTGAACAATTTTAGTAAATCATTTTTAGTGTAAGTTTGTTGTGTTGGCTTAGGTTGTTTAAAAAATATTTTTAGTACTTTTGAAATAATTTAAAACTTAAAATTTTGGTACTATTCGCTCATGAATATAACATATGAGGCACATTTTTATTAAAAGTTAATTTATGTTCTATAAATTGCACATTTTTAGTAAATCAATTTAATTATTACTTCGATATATTAAATTGGGTGTTTCTAGGTTGTTCCCAATATTCAATAAATCATTGAATAATTACGCAAATTGTTGCTACAATTTAAAAATATATAATACTCAAAAACAATTTGAAAATGTTCTAGTGAAAACGGTATTTTTATTACGCATTTCGTACTTTAGTAAATCATATTTCATTAGCTTACGTTTTTTGTTATTTATAACCTTTTACTGAACTTTAATTGAAGTTGATGGAATTTAGATGCTATACGGAATTCGATATATAATATTTTATAGCTCAAATTCATACAAACGTAACCTTTTTTATACTCTTAATGATTACGATAATATCAAATATTAAGACAACTTCTTTAAATTAATTTCTAATAGAAAATATTATGTTTATTAGGCGTTCGATATACTTGTTAGTAATCTAAACATTTTTGTTGTAATTCAGCACTTTTTATAGCAACCTACTTTTATTTTAGACAATTGAAAATGCGCTTTAAATATGCTACCGAGTTTATTTTGCCCTCTCAATATTTTAAGAATTTTTATTCGTTTTCCTATACATGTTGCGAACATCAAAAGATTTCGTAGAAATAATCTACGTTATCATCAGCATTTTCCAGATTAATCCACGTATTTCTACCATATTTCATGGAATTTATGGCATTTCTCCATTGCTTCTAAACGCACTTTATGGGCACTAATCAAATTTAAGATTACGCTCTTGAGCAGGGTATCTTAAAGTGCCTCCATCTATGCGGCTTTGCCACTCACCTAGATACTCAAGGCTCCCCCCTTTGCTAGTGGGACTTGATGGCGCCGATTGACAGCCAACGTTGAAAACAAATTTGGCCACGTTCCGAGCTCCGCCCCGCTTTCAAATAAGTACGTCCGTCCGTCCGTCCGCCTGTCTGTTTGTCTGTCCGTTCGTTTGGTTGCGCCAGCTCATTCAGTCAATATTTCTACGGGTCGCTAATCGAAAGGTATTAATCAATAAATTGGCGTCGAGTGTTTGCTGATTAACTTTGCTATTTTTGTGGCGTCGTCTCGCTCGGATATGGTAGATACTTTTACCCACTCTTCTCGTCTCTTTCTTGTCGATTCTCCTCATTTTTTTGCCCCACTCATAATTTGCGTTTGGCGATTTCTTACGCAAGACAACAAGCTTCAAGTTGTTTACATTTGTATTTTGTTTACAACGATTTTGTTGTGTTTCACAGTTCGCACAATTGTGAGAATGTTGGTGGGCGTTTGAGTTGAGGTGCTAATGAGGCTCAGCTCTAACCAAAGCCGATTATCAACCTCATTATTATGATCGTCGTCGTCGTCATCATCATCAGTGGAAGCAATAGCAAACAATGTGCATTGTTCTCATCGTTGAGTTAAACGACAAGTTGTATAACTTATTTGCAGTCACGATTCAAAAATAATTGTGATTTGGGTTGGGTTTGCAATTGCTTTCAACATTCACCTTATTGCTAGGCATACTACACAGTTGTATGGTAATATATTTGGTTTTATATTTGTGAGCTATGATAAGCAGCGATAACACTCGACAACACAAACGGGCTTTTGTTCTTCGATTTTTGAGGAACTTAGTCATCCATCGATTGTTGTATCTTCTACCTATGCAAAGCTTCAGCTGCAGATAGCGATTGTTTGCATAAAACGTGAGTGAACCCAATGTTGATAAAGTTGTCCGGTGAACGGGGCTGCCAACTTGTTAGAGTATAATATAAAATAATTTATATTTAAAATTATACTGCTAAAAATGTTTCTTAGTTATAAAAGCTTGTTTTAAATGAATATATCATAAAATGAAACAGTTGAAATTTCTTGCTATATGCGATTAAGTTGTAAAACGAATATTGGGACTGCCAACTTACTAAGGAAAATTCGATAATACATATTAGTTTCACAGAAAGATCTTTACTTACATGAAATGGATGAATTTATGTATAAATTAATCAATTTCCGATTGATTTATCAAATTTATTGCCTTGAAAATGTATTTCCCATGTATCTTTTGTTATTGTTGCCAACTTGTTAAGAATGGAAACAAAGTCTTCTTTGGCCTACGAATTAAATTCACAAATTCAAATTTGAATTCACAATCTCGGCAGTTAAGATTAGTTTACCACCTTGACATTGTATTCTTCCTGATGGTGTCGAAATATAATTAATTGGTATTTCACGCTGATAATCAAAAGTGGAGTTGAGTTGTGTTTCAGTATAATGTACAAAATGCTCTTTAGTTTCATAAGCCAAAAGCAGGTGTACTCAATTATTATTAGCTTCGAGTATCACAAGTTCAATGCAAGTTAACCAGGTTCCATAATACGAAGTTCAAGATGAAATCGTGTGCACTTCGCAGCTAGCCAGCCGCAGGCCAACGAATTGCCACTTAAAAAAAAGTTAAACTTCAATTAACAAGCTCGAAAGCGTTTAAACATTTTAGCCGGCGGCAACAAAACTTAATAACAATAACAAAAAAAAAGAAGCAGACCACAAAATGGAGAGCGCACAAAAGCTGAGTGAAGTCATGATGATGACCCCTTGACGATCAAAAACCTTTTCCATCTTTGGCGTGATTAATGCGACACGCCGTTCCTAATGACCATCGTTCGACGTCTAACTATGCCAATAAACTTGTCACATTGCCCGACACAAATCACAAAATCAGAAATCGAACAATGATCGATCAAAAGGCCGCACCCAAAGCTGCGGGACTACACTTGAAGAAAACCATTTCAACTAAACAATGTGAAAAGAATCGAATTGAAGGCGACTTAGAGTTTATTTTGGGATTCTTCGCAGATTCGCAATGATGTCAAGTAGTAGTAGTAGTTGGTGTTTGTTTAGTTGTTGAATATTTGACTTGCAGTTGAAATAGCAGCGTTTGCTACTTGGCCCTATTTTAAGCTGTTGTTTGTCTTGACTTAATGTGAACTTGGTTGTGCCATGTTTATTGACAATGTTTACAAGCACTTGGCAGCTTTTCTGGCCTACACAAAAGTAAATAAAGTTGTTTATAAACATGGCGGGAATTTTGTTGAATTAAATTTAATAGAAAATTTCAAAGAATATTATTTATTTTGTATTTATTTGTTTATTCTAATTTATATAACAATATACCAAATATAGCCTTCGGTATATGTTTGTATATTTTGGTATATTGATTGGGTGAATTTCAATTGTTTGCTTTATATGCATTTATTTATTCTAATTGAAGCTTAGAATATCGATATACCAAATATAGCCTTCGGTATATATTTGTATTTTTTGGTATATTGATTTGGTAAATTTTATTTATTTGTTTTTTATGCATTTATTTATTCTAATTGAAGCTTAGAATATTGATATACCAAAAAGAGACTATGGTATATTTGTATGTTTGGTATATTCATTCGGTATATTTAATATATTTACTTTATATTCATTTATTTATTCTAACATATCAATATACGAAATATAGCCTTTGGAATGTATTTGTATTTGTTGGTATATTATTTTAGTATATTTTAATTATTTATTTTATATGCATTTATTTATTCTAATTAAAGCTTAGTATATTGATATAGCCCTTGGTATATATTTGTATATTTTCGTATATTAATTTGGTGTTTTTTAAGTATAATACCACAATGTTTGCCTTTTTCACATTTTATTTTACAACTTATTCACTTCAATTTGATTAGTAAGTCAGCCAGGCTAAGCTTTCGTTAAGCATTGTTTGCCATATTTGCGAGTGTGATCATTTGTTCATTTCGAGCTGAGTTATGGGTGCACAGCTCTGATTTGGATATTCACCGAGTACTTTTTTGAATACACCTTATATGCAAATGACAACTGAGAATCACGTCAATCGGAGAACGAATTGACAGCGATGATTTTTATTTTATTTGTTTGGTTTTTACATTTTTGCGATGATCTCATACAAAACTGATGTTCATCGTCTGGAGACATGTAACACGTATAAAAATCTTTGTAATACTCTTGTAATTAATTAAGATATAATTGCAAGTGCACGAGCAACTTTTGCAGCTGCCAAAGTGTCAACTGTGAGGGGTCAAGAGTTTTGCTTAAATTGATATCAATTCAGCTGCAGACGCTTCTGCTGCTGCTGCCGGAGACAGTTGCCATCTGTCATTCAATTGTGGTACAGTCGGCACAAAATGTCTCTCTCTTTCTCTGGCTGTCTCGCTGTCTGTTGTTTGATAAAACTTGTCAGTTTTGCAGTCATAATTCGCCCTTATCGTTGAGAGACGTCGCCGGTCGCATTGTCCATTGTGATACCACCTCCAGGTGTCTGCCAGCACAGCCAACACACACACACAGAGACAGACATTTTTGGATTTATCTGGACGTCTGCCAATTTGTTGAGAATGCCAACAACATTTGAAACTTTTTGCGCCCCAGCTGCAAAGGAAGGCAAAAGTTTTTAGCTAGGCTTTAACTACAGCAAAGAGAAGAAGAGAAGAAGTGTATCCATTAACTGTAGCTAAAGTTAAAGTTTATCTTGCAGCTAAATGCAAAACTACTTACACACACACATACACAACAGAGAAAGCCAACTCCACAAGGGATTCTAGTTATTGCCTGGTGAAGTGTATAAGCTCACATTGAGTCTGTTTGGCTTTCAGGATTTCATTGTGCAGACAGCAAAATGTAAGTTCTAAATTGTCTTTTGAGTGAGACGCGCGCAAACTTTTGTGTTTTGTACTGAGAGTTTGGCTGACGATTTACCCTGTGAAACGTTATGAAATAATCAGCATATTTAGATAAATGCTTAAGATACTTGTGTGACAAAAATATTAAATTTTATGCGCTCGAAACGTGTTTGTTTGCGATTTTTATAGACTTTCGGCATTCTAAGAAATACTAGCTGTTAAATAATTGTTGTCTTTTGATTAGCATTAGTATTAGATAATCATGTGCTAGAGGAGAGTTCATAAGGTTCTTAGATATCTTAATGTGATCTTAAGTAATAATCCGAAGATAAACAGAGATGAAATTTAAGTTCATTTTCTCAATTTTGTGTTACAAATTTGTAATCATGGATTCTGTTTCTCTTCTGGTCAAAAGAGAAAAGGATTTATAAAGTTACTCTAAGCTTAGTTAGTAAAATTTCTACGAAATTTTCATATGATGTTAAGTAATAATCAGTAGATAAACAGAAAGCAAATTTCACTTAAATTTTAATAAATAATCTTACAAATTTTTAAGTAGTAATCAAAACATAAACAGAAATTAAATTGTAAATTTTGAAATAAAATCTTGAAAATTCGAAATCATTGATTTTGTCATTACAATCTATTGATGAGGTATAACAAAACTTACGATTTACATTACTTGATCACTTTCTCTCTCAATCCCTTTCAAAGGGTATTGCGAGTTATTGCTATGTGTACACAAAAGTTTCGCAACAACCGGCAAAATAATTTGATTAAATATTTGCGCACACATTTTGATTGCTCGACTGCAATCGATGCAAATGAAATCAAATCAAATTGAATCCAAAGTGTTGCAAACATTGTCACATGCTTTTGAATTTACAATCGATAAGCAATTTGCGCTTATAATACAAAAGCGATTGCAGTTAATAGCGTTGTGCAATTATGCGATTATTATTAAAGATTACTCTATGATCAGATGAAGCAATCAAACTGAACTATAAATAAATGTGCCACAAATAAAAAACTCTTTTTTCGTTTCAGTTTTTGCAGTCAATTTTCAATGTGCATTGTTTTAATAACAATTTCCATTTGGTAATTTAAAGTTGCCGCCAGTCAAATTCCAGTACATTGAAATGTTTTTAATTAGTTTGGCGATTCGTTTGTGCTGTATCTTCTTGTTTGTATCAGTATCTGAAAAATGTATCTGCATCTGTCTGTTTTGTAGCTGACAGGCCTATATTACATGTGTTTGTTAGTTATAAAGCGCAGATTGTTCGTCTTGATTTACACAAGTTTTATGTTAATTGAAATTGTGATATTTTTTTTTTGGTCGTATTTTTCAAAATTGCTTTTTGTTTGTTTTTGGCACTTGTAAATTTGTTGCAAATATTTGTCCATATGCTGTTTGCCTGAACTTTTGGGTTTTTTATTTTTGCCTGTCGGCTTGTCTTTTGTTTGCCAATAAACTTGTTTGCCCACAGCCACAGCGGCGACAACAATGTTGTAAATTTTTGTACAAGCCAAAGGCAGTTTAACCACACACGCCACACACCACTTGCAACAGCCAAAGCAACAGCAACAACAAAAACAACAATGTCAGAGAACCACCTCTGTAACCCTAGAACTCAAATCGAATTAATAAAAGTTGTTTGGTGTTCGTAATTTGAGCTGTCTGCGGGTCATGACTGACTGCACTGCACAGTGCATATATCTCTTTTTTTATACCCGCTACATATAGGTTAGAAGGGTATTTGTGCCTCCAGCAAATGTATATAACAGGCAGAAGAAGTTATATCTGACCACATCAGGCTTAGTATAGTATTGTAATAGTATATCGATATACCAAATATAGCATTTAGTATACTTTAGTATTTTATTAGTATAATATATGGTATATATATATATATATATGGTATATTTTAATAGTATATCGAAATATCAAATATATCCTTCAGTATATTTAAGCAAATCATCAGTATACTACTATACTGAAAAATACTGAAATATACCAATAAGTGCATTTGGTATATCGTTATGCTATTATTAATATAGATATACCAACAAATATATCTTTCAGTATATTTTAGTATTTTCAGTATATTAATTTGGTATATTTTAAGATTAATACCCTACTAGTTTGCTGTTATTGAAAATAGGTAGCGGGTATTTCACAGTTGGGCACATTTGACTGTAACTTCCATGCTTGCTCTCTTTCTCTCTCCCTGTTTCGCCCTTTTTGTTAGTCATTGTGCTATTTTTAAACATTATTTCCTTGATTGAATGTCATCGTGGATGATACACGAGCCACACACAATATGTATGTCAAATGTCAAATGCAATTTAAATGCAATTAGCTTCAAAAATTGAGCTGCATCAAAATGCTTTTTAATTGGCCACACGACCAACCACAAGAAAATGCGTCCAGGCCATCATCTAAACATAGTTTGTGTACACAATTTATATTATGCAATTTGTTAGCCACACTGAGTGTGTGTGTGTGTGATTCATCGCAATTTGTTATTCATTGGCTTTTTATCGAACATTGTGGCTGTGACTTTTTCCATCTTTCAAACACATTTGTGGCTGTTCGTTTTCATTTTCCCGCTGATTAACGTCACTGAATTTTTGGACGTGTTTTGATATTCACGTAATCGCCGGCAATCGTTGCTCTCCTAATTGACTTTGACTTTGATAGACGCGTGCCGGGGCTGTCCAATATTCATCGAATCGAAACGTTTAGTGTATGGTCACAAAATTGGACAATCACCCCACAGAAAAGCGAATGAATAGATGAGAAATTTGTCTATTAATTCCGGGAAATTCACACAAATATGTTTGTGCTTTTGTGGGAATTTTTAAATGAGAAAACCAAGAGTTGCTCATTTATTTGTGGTTAGAATAGCAAAGCAATATTTAAAAGCACAAAGCGCAATACGGAAAATTTGTTTTGTATAAAAAAACAAAGAAAAATTTCATGCAGAACGTTTGTGAATAGAGCACAAAGCAGAATGCGAAACTAGTAATGCTCTCAAGAGAGTAAAAAATTTAAAGAGAGAGAGCTTTTAACAAGAAAGTGAAAAAATCAAAGTACCATACAGAACCTTTGCAAATATAATACAAAGCAGAATACGAAAATAGCAAATGCTAATGAGAGCATAAAAGAGAGGAAATGGAAGCTTTTTCTCATAGTAAAAATATTCAAGAGTTTTATATCTTCTTAATTATGATTTGTTAAAGATGAATCATAAAAGTATTCTTGTAAATTCGGAGAATTTCTATTCACAAGAAAGCAAAGCAGAACGTTTGCGAATAGGGCACAAAACAGAGTACGAAAATAGCAATGCTCTCGAGAGAGTAAAAGATTGAGAAACAGATCGATTTGTTTTTTTTGCCTTTAAAATTGTACAAATGACAAATTTTGTATCTTATTAATTATGATTTGTAGAAGATGAGTCATATAAGAATTCTTGAAAATTCGGGGAATTTTCATTCGTAAGAAATAGTATTTATTTTTTTTGGTTTCCGGCCAAAGAAATGAAAAGCGGAAACTGTTTTAGCCTGAGGGTGCAGTTCGTTAGCAGGCACTGATTGCCATGCATAAAAGTAAAATGATGATTGCCGAAGAGATGCATAAAAATGCATAATATGCGTTTGCAACGCTTAACTAGCTGAGCTCATCACTTGCTTCATTTCATGGCGCATAAATTTTCAATGAAAATATCGTTAAATTTGTAATGGAGATGGAGAGCATTACAAAGTAAACGAGTTATGAGTATTGATGTTAACACAAAGTCAACAACTATCATCGATAACCAGCTGCAATTGCTCCCACTTCCCATTGACAGCTTTTTTTTTTGTTGTTTGTATTTTTGTGTTATGTTTTTTTTTTGTTTTCTTTTTTTTTTGGCATTGACTATGGATATGTCGCGCTTCAGTGGCGCAGCGCAGAGCTGTCATTTATTCATTCACACATTCACTGGGACACACACACACGCACACACACATGTGAGTCGCCCACAGTTGTTGCAACTGTCCCATTGCCAATGTGATTCGCTCACGTTTTCTATTGCCTGTGCAGCGTTGCGTATACGTAATGGGATTTGAATTATGTGCATGTGCATTGAACGCTTTGCTGCGCTTTTGCGCTACGTGACACAGTTACACTTGTAACTGTTTGACTGTGTGTGTGTGCGAGTGTGTGTGTGAGTGTGTAAAGCGTGGAATCGTGTAGCATCCATTTCCATTAACATTTTCATTTCCATTTCCGAAGACCGTTGTCAAAATACGTGCCAGGCCAGGCGTAAATTGGCCTGCCTCTTATTCCCTCTCTGTCTATCTCTGAATTCCTTCTCTTTCTCGCTCTTTGCCCACACGCTTTGAAAGCATTTTATCTTTTCGCAAGGCGAGTAATTACAATTAATTTCAGGTTTCATATTGCAATTATAATCGACAGAAAGACAGCCACACACAGCTCGCAACGGCAAATTAGTTCAGTAATCGCATTTGTTGTTGTTGTTATTGCTGCTACTACTATTATTATTTTTTTTGAGCTGGGCGTCAATTAGCGTCGCCTGCGACCTTCGTTTCTGTATGAAATTTGAAAGCGAACTTTACTTTTTTTTTGTTTTTTTTTTTTTGCTCTGGCAATTGCCAAACACCTCACAAATCTCATAATTTGCCGCTTTTAATATCATTTTTCATACACCTTTTCGCTTTCTTTCGTCTCGCGAACTTGTCTGACATTTTTGGGTTGCTTTTCTCACTTTGCTATATTAAATTAATTTTTACTTTTTTTCCTCGTTTTGAGGTTTTTCGCCTCTGACATGCTGTCAAGTTGTCGCATAATTTATTCAAGCGTGAACCGTAAATTAAAAAGAGAGCAACATAAAGTGTTTTGAATAATAGAAAATTGTACAATAATTTCGTTGTGTGCAAAAATAATAAATATAAATAAAGAAAAACTGCTCGTATATTTTGTGTGTGTGTTGCTGTGATTACTGCTGTCAATTTGTTGCCGTTTCGCTTGTGGTTTAGTTATCAAGCATTCATTGCTATATACATACATACATAACACACTTTGTCGTCTGTATTTGTGCACTTGACTGAGCTTTAAGTGGAACACGGCAATTGTCAATTTACATAAGCTGACTGCATGTTGTTTGATATACATGTGAGAGATATTTTCGTTTGATTGCGTTGTGTTGTCTGTTGTAATGATAAAGCTATGGACACTCTGATAGCAGACACTAAAACTGACTTCATTTCCATGTCGATAAAGTGAAATGTTACGTGAATTACGGCATAATAAATAATTAGAGAGCCAAGTGGGTGTAGAAACTTGTGTTTGAATGACGCCAAATGATTAATTGAGTTTCCATAATAAAATACATATTAAATATGATCTACCTTTTATAAGTAATACCTATAATTAACTAACATATAAAATTACGAGTTATATCTAATAGGCAGTTAAGTTGATATTGATAATATCTTATTGATTTAATATGAATGAAAGTCTATATTTAGTTTTCATAATTCTCAAAACTTTGTTCTAGAGAAGTGACATAAAAATATGAATGAGAATATTCTAAAAACGATTGAAGGTCTTAGTCGTTCTGGCTCATCACATTGTAATAAGAAATTGTATTCGTTATTTCAATATAATAATAATAATATTAATAATCTAAAAACGCAGACGAATGTGATACAATTTTTTTCTGTTCTTTGTTTCCATCTTATTATTATTAAGAAGACATATTTCGCTTGAAAGTGATCTAGAAAAAGTATTATAAAAATCTTTTCAGTAATTTATGTAGATCTGCATATTTATGAACAAATTAAGCATTCTTATAAACAAAATTTAAAAATGTTAATCATAGGAAAGTGATAGAGAAAAACTATTATTAATTCTTTTCAGTAATTTATTTGTATTTGTTTACTCATTAAATATTAATGAGAAAATAAGCATTCTTAAATGTAAATCGCAAGAAAGTGATCTAGAAAAGAATTTGATAATACTTAGATTTTTTCTATATGCTCTTTTTTGTAGATGTTTTAGTTTATAAATATCACAACTTTGCAGCCATTTAAACCATGTCGATAATTTAAAACCATTTATTCAGATATTTAAATTGTTTAGAGAAGAACTTTATTGTTACAACTTTAAAACGCTGTGATTCAAGCCTTTTAGATAGGTTACAAAAATACATAAAATACAATAAATTTAATCAAATGAATGCAAATACAACTTTCTTGTCAAGACAGCTTTATTGTGACAGCTAGCGAAATGTTTAGGATAATCCACAGAGAATAGAAACGCTTTTTTACACAACTTTCGATCTTCTGCTTTACACATTCAAAAAAAGAGGTTATTTTATACCGAAAATAAAACGAGAGCAAACTAAGAAAAGGGTAAAAGAATTGGCAATAAAACGAGAGCAAAACTACGTTTTATGTGCCTAGGCAGCGAAATCAGTTAAGGATAATGAACAAAGCAAAATAGACAGAGTCAAGCTTTCACAGCTTTATTGGCCGAAAATTTAACTCGCAAATATGTTGTACAGTTTTTTTTCTTTTGTTTTGTTTAGCTTTTTTCTTTTATTGTGGAGTCTATCTGAAACTCGAAATCAAACAATGAAAATGCTGTGGGAAAAATCTATGCACACTTATGGTTTAAAGCGAAAACAAATTGTCGACGTTGTTGTTTCAGCTGGTTTTGCTGTTTGCTGTTTGCTGTTGACTAATTCATAAGAGTTTTTCCCCCATGTGAAACAACAATTTTTCTACATCTTTTGCATAATTTATAGTATTTTTATTTTTCTCTTTCTCCATATTTGCTCTTCGATGGGTGGAGCAGCTTCACCCCTGCTTTTATATTTTATTATCTATTATATTATTGTATTTTGTGAAATTATTCGATATGGCGACAAACAACTTTCGCGAAAACTCGTTTTCCACGCGCGTTCGCATAAAATATTACATACTTTTGTTGGCCGCCCTTGTGTCGTGTCTCGCTTACTTAGAAGCCAAATCGGTTTTGCCTCTTGGCCAAATACACACGACAACTGCTGCATCCATGCCAAAACGAACGGCAGCTGCTAAGATAGAGACAGAGACAGAGAGAGAGATCCAAAACCGGTTCCATTCCCATTCCCACCGAAAACAACGCAATATGTAAAAATAAAATACATTTTTTATATGTATGACGACAACGCTTTAAAAGCGCCAACTGCGACGTCGACTGCGACTGCGACTCTTATGTTATTGTTTATTTTGGTTTTGCTTTTTACATTTTTTTTTTGTCTTGCATACATTATTATAATCTTTTGCCTCATATGAAGAGCGTCTTTAAAATATATTTATATACATTCCTTTTTTTTTTTTGGCTTTTAAAGTTTTCTGCTTTGAGTTTCGTGCTGTGATTTTCCGCTGCGTTTTCCCGTTTCTTTTTTCTTCCTGGCGCCATTTAAATGAGGCAACGCTTCCGTTGTGGTTTGTCGCCTGCGGGGCAAGCTGTAACGTTGCACGTTGTTCACGTGCAACGAGCATCAGTCAGTCAGTCTCCTCCTGGTTAGCAGAGTCTCCCATCTCCCTCCACGAAGCTTGACACACATTTTGCGGACTGCGCTTTAAGTTGTTTCCCCCTTCTCGCTTGTTATGCAACTCAAGCTCAAATCAAGCATGAAAAGCCGCCAACAATTGACCACAATTGGGACAGCTGACACACAGAGAACAGAGCACAGAGCACAGAACAGCAGCAGCAGTAGAAGAATAAAGAAGTAGTCCGGCATATAACAGAAGCTGAACTAAGAACGTGCCCCACTGAGTGAGGCGCGCGTTGCAAGAGTCAAAAGGAAGCCAAATAGTTGTTAGCCCATTTGCCACATTTTGCGGTATTTATAAAATACACACAGCGAAATCAACAGGGCAGTTGAGCACATTTCTTTGAAGATATTCAGAAATAGATGTGCTAATATTAAAGCGAACTTTTGGATCAATTTATAATGTTTAACCTAAACCAATGAAATAAGTTCTTAAATCAAGATTCTACATTAAATCTAGACTAACCATTCTATAAATTCAAAGTTATATTCTTAACTTAAGAATCCAAGAATATAAAATTGAAACCAGAATAAAAAAGTCAATTTAAAATCAAATGATCTTAAATGTATATATGTACATATGTATTTATAAATGAATTTACTTTGGTTTCTGAGTTTCTTTTTATATTAAAGTGCATTTAAAGAAAAAGTTTTGTTTAAAAATATTAAATTTTTATTAATTTTCAGAAAATTAAGATATTGTAACCTGAGATGAAAGTGTATGATCGAAATTTTGTTTGTTGAATTTGTCATTCCGTATTTTTTTGTTCTTTAAGGTGAAGTTCTAAAGCATTTAAGATTTTCATTCTAGTTATTAGAACTTCATTCTTTTTAATATTCAATTTTAGTATTTTCCAGAAAAAGAGGATTATATTATTTTTTAAATTAAAGTACATCGAAATTTTGTTTCAAGGATTTTTCAATCTTTATTTCTTCTTCTACTTCTCAAGATTTTGATGCTAGTTATTAGAACATAATTTATCTTCAGTATTTTTTGAAGATGACCGTTTTGCTATTCCTAAAAATGGGTAGCGAGTATCTCACAGTCGAGCACACTCGACTCTAACTTGTTTACTTGTTTTTCTCTGTGTAGAAACCAGAAGCACTTAAAACATCTAACCAAATATGTTTCGTTATGCTCAGTGAGCTCATCGATCGTAGAGATTTCAATGATTGCAGCTACTAAATTTGGCACGCGATTGCTTAGGAGAAAAAAATAAAAACAAGTCCTAAAACACGGCGCAAGTTTTGCCAAATTCTATATAATTTTTCTTCTTATTCTTCACACATTTGTGTGTATATCTTTTGCAATCTTTTTTGTTTCACTTTGGCAATTAATTAGTTTGTTGTTTTATTTATTAAATACCTGGAATTGGTTAAAGTTTTCTGCAAGTGTGTTTACGCTTTTCGCAGAAAATAATTCTTTTTTTTTTTTTGCGCTCCTATCGTTTTTTTCTTTGCCATTTTTCCCCCTATGATGTTCTCTCTCCTCTCTTTTGTGGCGTTTCATTTTGTTGGTTGGTGAATTCTACTCCAGCTATTTGTAGGTAGCCTAATTTCAACGCTTCAATGCTTGTCCATGAGCGAGTGTCTCAATGTAAGTGTGTGTGTGTGTCTGTGTGGGTGTGTGTGTTTAAGTATGCGTATGCCCAGCTTATCTGAGGCAGCATCAGAGTCAACAACAAACTAGAAACAGCTGCCCCAACAGCAGCAGCTCGAGTGGCAACTGTGAGACGACATTTTCATACACTAGCCAAAAAGGGTATATAAAATAGTTGACCAATTTGTAACATAGATCCAAGGTGGAAGAAATGTAAATATTCTGTATGTTGCTAGTCTGTCTGATTCTGTATTTGACAGACATCAAAGAAATGGTTTTAGCTTTAGCACGTATAAAATGAAAAGAATATATAAAGTACATTTATGATTTATCTTATAGATAATACTTTGAAGGATTGTACATAAATCTTTAATTAAATAAAATGCTCCGCATATTTTCTGATTGCAAACTTACTTCAGTTGTTGCACTATCTTAGTGACATTTGGTAGAATAACTTTTATGTCTTAAAGGCATCGCAATAAAGTTATTTAAGCTGCAATATTTTATATGTCATTGAACATGTAATTAATGTAAAATCTTGTTGAATTGTATTTATAATACTCGAAATATTATTGAAATTGATGCTCTACATTACATTACTATAATACAATTCTATATTTCCGATTAAAATATGAAATATGTTGAATAAAATAAGTCCTTATATTTTCGTTGAAACTTACAAGCTTAAAATATAATTCTAACTCTTCAATTTCGAAAGAGTTGTGACTATAAACTATATAATTTAGCTATATAGTTTAGCAAACAGTCGATTAGAAGTTCGTTTTTGAATGAATAGTATTTATTTGAAAGTGATGTAATCTTTTTCTACAAATATGCAATGAATAATAATATGATTTAAATAAATAAGAGATAATTTTGTATTATTAAACAATGATGTATCAAATATTTGGGTTTTTTGTAACAACGTTTTCTAAGATACATTTTCAGATCAAAAAAACAATCCCTTTTAAAAGATTATAATTTAGCCCCTTTAAAAGTTTACAGTGTTTTAAAGAAAGAGCATCACTTCTTCAGCTAGTCGTAAATAATACATCTCTGGCTTGTTTGTTGTACCTTTTACAAAGCGCTCCTCCAGCTGGCCGTAGTCATGTTTCAGGCCTTTCCTCTAGAGCTGTCGCTCTGCGCTCCCGTCCCCTCTCAGTTATCCCTCCCGTCTCTGTCGTTGTCATGTGTGGTTTGCAATTGGCAATTCCAACTGACATGGAGCACAAATATCTACAACTACTGGAAATGTCTAAGAGCTTAGCTTAAAGAAAATAGTAGAAAATAGTCCAGCTAGTTAAAGTCGCGCAATGGGAGGGAAAGATAGATATTACTTGGGGGGAAAGAATTTCATCGCAGTCTTTGGCCAATTAGATTTGGCTCAAGCTCAACTTGTTAATGCTGTTGTTGGTGTTGTTGTTGTTGCTGTTGTCTGGGGCGGAATATTTTTGTGTTTTGTATGCAGGTTGAGCGACCGTCTAAAATGGCAGGCAATTTGCTTAGAATTTTTGTTGCAGCAAAACTCGTTTTGAATTTCTAATTGAATTGTCAATGATAATGATGTACACACCATAATGATCATCATCATTGTTCGCTTCATCATCATCATCATCAGCATGATGATTGCTGTTGTTGATGATTGCATAAAAGAAATAACTTTGCCAAGGCAATTTCTGCAACGCAAAATGTTTTGTAATTTTCGCTTTTCAATTTTTGCTTTCGATGGGCAACAAACTGCATTCATGCCGCATGCCGCATGCCTCAACTGAGGGGCGTGGAATGCAGCCCCAGATGCCGCCCCATTGACGTTGATTTTTCCGCTTCCGCGAAACAGTTTTGTTTCTTGTTTTTGTTGCTTTTTTGCTGACACAATTCGAAGATGTTTGCTAATTATTACCTCCATCGCACTCATTAATTTCCTTTCTCTCTCGCTCTCTTTCTCTCTTGCAGCCAAGAAACAAAATGGCGCCGCCATACGCACAAATAGCCTCGGCTCAGGCACCCGCACCCCACCCCTTGAACGCAAGAGCAAACTTAGCGCTTTGGGCCGATTCTTTAAGCCCTGGAAGTGGCGCCGAAAAAAGAAGAGCGAAAAATTCGAAGCTGCCTCCAAATGTGAGTAATCTAATTTGAATTCATTTGTCGATTCGTATTGCTTACTAATTGATTTTCATTTGCATTTTGTACAGCTTTGGAGCGCAAGATTTCTGTACGTGCCAATCGCGATGAGTTAGTGCAAAAGGGCATTCTGCTGCCGGAGAGTCCGCTGGGCAATATACCAGAGCCAGGTAAGCAACAGAGATAAGAATATACATACATATATATTTCAGAGATGCGTCAGAGACTAAAAAAAAACCTATCTATGACACACAAGTGGGGTTCACACAATTTTCATTTAAAAAGTACTGAGATGCATTGCAATAGGCTGAGATCTCTCAATTTTAATTTAGTTAGCTTCCAGAAGAATCTAAACTAACACTCATAGCAGTAAATTAAATTTAATTTACAGAGCTACAATGAGTTAAAATACTTTTATATCTATTATCCAAGAACTTGATCTTCAATATGTATTTAAAAATTAGAACTTATTTATTGACATCAATTTCTTAAATGAATATATATCAATTGATGGTTTTAAATTTTAATAAATATTTTTTGTTTAAATTTTCTATGTTTAGAATTTAAAATTCTTAAAATGTAATTACAATTAACTTAGTAGCAGCAATATTTCTTTAGGAAATTAATTCAATTATGAGATCTACATTCTTTAAAGTAAGAAATTGAATATTACTGCTCCTCAAGAAATAAGTCCACTTTTGTAAGATTAGAAAATTCGTCTATATTTTGCTTAATAAAATATAGAAATTGTTTATTTATTTTTTTGTTATGCAAAATTAGACGAATTTTCTATTCTTACTGGAGTAGTCCTTCTTCTTGGGAAGTAGTTTTTAATTTTAAATAGAATATGTATAAGGAAAATCGTACTTTAAAGAATTTATTTCTTATAATTAAGTAATGTTTTTTATAATTGATACTAATAGGTATTCTCCTAACTTATAACTTATGTTTTCCTACATTACTATAGTAATCAAACATTAGTCATCAATTTCTTAAAAATATTGATTAAAATCTTATGTATGAGATCCTTATTTCACTAAAAAATATAATATATAACAAAAATATTTAGCCTATTTTCAATTAAATTCTACAATACCAAAATTAAGTTTATTGAGCTTTCAATTCAGCTTGAATATCACATTTTAGTTAATGGAGCTTTTAGTTATATTTCAAGTAAGGGGATTTTTATTTCTATTCTTTATAGTTCTCCATAAAAATGTAAGATATATCTTCATTGCTTTGTCTTACACGCTAGACAACTTTTAAGTAAATCCAAGGGAAATTAAAGACGTAGTAAAAGTTTCCTCCGCTGACCAATTGCTCATGTTTGCCACAGGAATACCCCACAATTTAGTATTTGCTTACCCTAGTAGAGGTATCCAATTATAGCTTACTTTGCCACAACTAATCCTGCATGCTCTTTGTGTTTTTGTATGCCGCATGCAACAACGAAAAGTTTGCGAGCTTTTGGGGCGCAACCATGACGCGGGGGGATGATGGGATCTGGCAAACCGCAAGCACATGCGAGTGTACGAGTTTGCAATGTGCTTGTCTTTTGGTTAGACCTCCGTTTAGCTTTTGCCCCTGACGAAAGTCAACAAACGGAAATTGGCCATAATCCACGCACGATTTAGCCGATGACGAGACGTCGTCGTCGTCGTCACGATGGGACGCACGTTGTGTGTTGTATGTTGGGGAACACTTTGCTAAATTGTTTGCCCAAGCCAAGTCCAGGTTGACAGTCGCTCTCTATCTCTCCTCTCCTTCCTTCCGCAACTCAACTCAAGCATGACAAGAGCTGGAAATTGCAGATGTACCCAAGGGGGAGGAGGGAAATTGGAGGATTCACTCAGCTTGTCGTCGCGACGTCGCGACATTCTCTCGTATGGCAATTAATCAACGCAGCTAATTGTCAATGCGAGTCGTCAGCGCGTCGCCGCCTTTCTACCAATCACCGAAGAGCGACGCACGCGAAATGCATTCAAATCGATGAGAAAACTGTCTCTAGGTGGCAGGGGGGGAGAATGCGTGGCGGGGCGAGGAGTCGCAATCATAGGAGAAACGATGGTTAAAATGAACCTACCTCAAGTTGCAGTGGCTTGAGTAAGGCGAAACTGTTGTGGCCACGCGCCAACAGATGGCGCTGTCAGTGAAAGTTTTCTATAGAGCTTGCGAGAAAGCTGAATGAAAGCGCAACGCTTAAAAGCTCTCGAAATTTATGAATGACTGAAAGCTATACTCACTCGCTCTTTCTCTTTCTGTTTATGTTTCTGTTTTGCAGGCGAGGAGTCGTACTACAACAATGGTGGAGCCACTGCCAATGGCTCTATACTCTCAGCCGTCCACAATAATTCCATAAATCAAGCCAACAATTCCATAAATGCCACCACCTACGGCACTGCCGGCAATCCGCTGTTGTCCCAACAGCAGCAGCAATCGATGGGCGGTGGTGGGGGCGTGCCCAACTCCATATCCGTGCAACAGTTTAATGCAAATTCCATGCTCAATGGCGCCAGCCACAATCAACAGAATTCCATGGCCAACGGGGGCGGTGGTGGTGGTGGAGGAGGCGGCGGCGATGGCGCCTCGGACACATCATCGCTGAGCGGCGGTGTGCCGCATTCACAATCGGCGCCGCAACAGCTGGGCGTGGGGCAACAGCAGCAGCAGCCACCGCTAACACCGCTCGCCCAGCATCATCAGGCATTGGCCCAGCAGCTGCAGCAGCGTTTCGCCATCAGCAATAATAATGGTGAGTGCACTCAAACATTTATTTCATTGTCTCAAATGGTCACTCACTGTGTGACACTTTGTATTGCACATTTTTAGGATGTGTGGTAAAGCGCAGATTACATTTGATATTTTCATTGCATACTTTTGGACTGTGTAATGAAGCGCAGCTTACTTTGTCTGACGCGTTGAAGCTTCTCTCAGACTGTCACATTTTTCATTGCATACTTTTGGACAGTGTGGTTAATCGCCAGCTGAGCGTTGTCATGTATTGCCGACTTTCGAGCGCTGAGTAAACTCAATTACAAAGCCATCAACATTGGCCATAAATTAGACTCGCTCAGTGACCATTTAAGCCCAGTTAACGCCTAGTTAAGTCCCATGCACACACACTCATACACGTCAGCTGTATTTGTTTTGGCCATTGTGCTTGACTGCTGAATTTGTTGTCAGCACTTGCGGCAGTTTGCCAAAAACGTCAGATAAAATGTTAAACAAAACACAAACAGATTCTTTGATAATGGGCAACAGCAGTTCAGTTCGGTTCAGTTCAGTTCATGGGGGGGAGGGAGCGGTAAACAAACAGACAAACGCTGTGTGGTGGCTGCTGCTCTTGACATTTATGTGTGTCGCAGTGCTTTGCAAGCTTACTCGCTACATAAGTATTTGATGACTATTAAAATATTCAGTGTGCTTTAAGCTTTGCGGCATTGCGTTTCGTGTTTGTTTGTTTGATGCTGCGCTGCGTTGAATTGCAGCACAGGCAGCCGGCATAACGTTTAACGTGCGCTCTCTCGCGACGTCGACTGAGCGCGCGCTCTCTCTCTCCGCTCTCTTTGGTTACGCGCACGTTTTGTGCTTTTGTTTATTTTGCACTTGCTTCGCTGAGAGCGCGTTCAACTACAAGCGTGCTCTCATTTTTGTTCTCTCTCTCTGTTACTTTTTATCATTGGCTACTGCGTCGTTTTTGTTGTTTTGTCGTCGTCGTCGTCTGGCTGGACGGCATCGCATTTTTATGGCAAAACTGCTCTGCTGTCATTTCTATGTTCAGTTAACATTAAAACGCAGCCCGCTAGAGCAGCGCGTGTTTTTGTCGTCGCGTTAGAATAAATAACAAATAAAACACAACAAAAAAAAAAAATAAAACAAGAATTAAAGTAAAGAAAAAAGAAAATCAAATACAAAAATCGACTGCTAAATATGCGCAAATAAACGTAATTGCAATTGTAATTGCAATTCGCATTTCTCTGTGTCTGTGTGTTTACTGTACACAAGTTTTTCTTAAGTGTCTCCCGCCTGCGCCCGCTATCTCCATCTCTCTCTCTCTCTTACTCTGTCTAAACAACAAGTTTACACGATAAAATATGTAATAATAATAATTGTGTTAAATCATTTCGCTTATTGTGCATAATAAATTCAAGGTGAAGTTTTTTTTGTTGTTACCGGTTAGAATGTTTAAAATTGTTATTAATTGCTTTGCAGTGCTTAATGAGTTCCAGTGAGCAAAACAAAACAATCGAAATCGACATTTAAATAATTGCAATTCCTGCTGTGGCACGTCGAGCGAAGTTTGGTGCCACCCACCAACCAGAAAAAGAAACGAAACAAAAACAAACAACGAATCGAAACGTTTGTCGCAAGTTTTGTCCACTTGTGTTTTGGTTTTCACAAAGCGCAACACAAAAGTGGAAGGAAAGGAATTTCGGTGCGGAAAATGCAACAGCAACTGAGGTTGTGTGTTTGTGTGTGTGTTCTGTGGCGCCTCACAGTCGAAATGCGGCGAGGGGCAAACGGGGCGTATGGTTAGCGACGAATTTAAAAACAAGCACACGCAAAAGCATTTTCCATTACAAGTGTTCGACTGTGTGTGTTAGTGTGTGTGTGTGTGTTTGAGTGTATGCATAGCTAAAGATGTAAGCATGCTTTTGTGGGGGCATGGGGCATGTGGCAAGCTTGTTTCCGGGGGTGCGGTGGCAACTAAGTGTTGTGCACGGGTGGGAAAACTTTAATTTTCCGTCATTCCACTTTCGGTTGGGTGTTCGTTTTTCTTTTTTTTGTCGGTTTGGTTTGGCTTTGGCTGCTCACATTACGCATACGCAGCGTTGCAAGAGGAAGCAAAGCTTGCCAAATAATACAAAAAAGTGTTGCCTACCATTGGGCGCACTCTCTCGCTCGCTCTCTCTCTCTCTCTCTCTCTCTCTCTCTCTGTGTTTCTCTCCCTCTCACGCAGTCAATACTTTCGACGCTCTCTTTATCCTTTCTGCGCGTTGCCTTTTCACATTGTTATTCGTTGCGTTTGCTCTCTCTCTCTCTCTCTCGTTTTGGTTTTGTTTTGTGTTTGCAAGAAAAATGCAAGAAAAAACAAAATCGAAATGCAAAACTCAGCAGACTGTGCTTAATTTTTCGGTTCAAGTGAATTTCGTCTGCGGACCAAAAAAGTTTATAAATAAATGCAGCTGCAACATAAAATTTGTGCAATAAATCATTGTTTAAACAATTGACAGCAACTGTGTGTGTGTATCAATATAAGTGTGTGTGTGTGTGTGTGTGTGTGAGTCAATTGCATTTGCTGCTCTCGCTGCTTGCATCGCATCCTGAGGTCGTCCACCTTTTTTCCTGTTTCTCGCTTTGCTTTCGTCATTGTTCGAGATGCTTCCCTCTCCCTCTCTCACTCTCTCTCGCTCTCTCTTTTACTTTGTGTCTTGCTGTTGCATTTTTCTTTCTCTACATTTTATTTTCATTATTTTTTTTTATTTGTATTTGAAACAATTGTTGACTCATGCATGCGTCTTTCTTGTCGTTGTTGTTTTTGTTATTTATTGTTTACCGCAATCAAAAAAACTGATAACCGGCAACTTGACACCGCTTTTCCACTTCAGCTTTGCGTCTGCTTCTTACACATTGTGCTAGGTTAGCAATCGCCTTTGGTATCGAATAACAGCTTCGTACTACGCGTCGTATGCGCAATCGATGCAAGCTGAGGTCATAGAGCACTCCATATGGGAATCTCTATATTAATAAGATCGATTTCCGTCGCCAATTTCTAATCTCTTCATGATATGCTATTTCTGTAGCTCGCAGCACAAACAAAATCTTATTAAATGTCTCCATTCCATTCCGCCAGATAAGCGAGTGAGGGGGAAATTATTTCACCTCCTCACAGTTAGATATCAAGAGCTAGCTAGCTGAGCGTTCTATGTACTATTGCCTAATTGAGTCAGTGTGCGACGCCCACATTTGAGGTAATGCAATTAAATGAGGCAACCAACTGAAGTACGTTGTTATAATTCGAATAGAAGAGCGGGGAGAAGACGCTGAAGACGATGAAGACAAACTGTAAACTCACGTAATCTCTGCGTACACTCTGTGATTGTATGTGTAAATATCTGTGTGTGTTTGTGTGTGTGTTGCGGCTACAAACAATTTAATAATAACGATACGATACACTTGAAAGTTGGGCGAGGCAAGAGAGGCTCGTTTGTTTCTTCTTAAATTAACTGCTGTTCGAATGAAAAGTTTGAGGAATAAAGCTCAAATTAAAGCTAAAAAGAAGACTTTAGAATGCTTTAAAATGTGGCAAACTTAAATTGATTTTGTTTCAAACATATAAAAAGAATTTCTAAAAAGATTCAACATAAATATGAAATATAATAAATAATGTACAATAATAAATTTATATATACCAAAATATAATGTATATATAAAACTTCTTGTTAAGTTATTTTTTTTATTTTAATTTAAAATTTTCAAAAATAAAATAAAATAAATAAGTTTTTGATATATTTCAAATAAAATCAATTAATGCACATACAATATAAATATATTATATAAAATATATTGTAAATGCAAAAAATAATAGAAATATGTAAAAGATTAATGCTCCCTAATTGCCAAATAATTTATGCATTAGAAATTAACTAATGAGAGAAAACATATTAATTATTGAAACACTTGAATAGGGAAATAAACTTTCTCTCAATTATTACTTAATTATTATTTCCTCAAGAGAAGTCATAAATAAGTAACTTAACTTTTGAACAATTTTTAATGAGAATGTAAAATAAGAAGCTTAAATTTTGGATACCTTTTCATTCCCAATTTCTTGAGAACTTTTTATGAATATAAAGTAAAAAGTTATACAACAAATAAATCATGTTTGTAAACTAGGAATTCTTTTCAATCTATGAAGAAAATACAATTCATTTCTGTTCGTAAAATAAATTATAACCAGTGATGAAGTTATTAAGAAACTACAATTCGGTTATGTTTTGAGCAACTATTTATTAAAAAATAAAATATAAAATATATATATAAAGTTAGACATTTATAATCTCCAATGTTTTCGAAGAATAAACAACTTATTTATGTTCTTAAATTTTTATAATAGAAAAAAAAAGTTTCACACGCCCTAAATCTTAGAAGATATCAAAAATCATTTATGTTCATTTATTTATGTTATGAGAACATTTTATAAAAAAAAACCATAGTCTTAAAATGATGTAATTGTAGTTCAACGAAAATTTCTATTCCAATCTTAAAAGAACTTACAACTAATTTATGCTCGTCAGCAAGTTGAAGGTAGTTTTCCATTAATGCGATTCCCATTTGATAGATTCTTAATGCGCCTTGTTAATTTATGACAATGTTTATTATCTAATCAGCAGCCAGAAGAATTTATGCCATTCGTCTCTCTTGACGCTGCTTCACATTCCGCAACAGCTGAAACATGAATAAACCCAAAAAGAAGAAAATTCACTGTCAAGATTCAGCAAATTTGCAAACTTTAGCCAAATTGCTGACTCAAGGGTATAATGAACACACTCATACCCCGCATTTTGCTTATCAGTTTAGTCACTTGTAAAAGTTTTTGGACTGATTAGCAAAACAAAAATGCATTGGAAAATCATTAGCTACCTTTTTTTTAGCAGGCAGTTCACAATGAGTTTTTCTTTCTTTATAATTTGTTTACCAACTAAGTGATGGATGAGTGTGAGTGTGTGTGCTTGTGTGTGTGTGTGTGGGGGCTAAAAGTTGTTTGTTAGCCAGAAGACAGCTGTTGTGTCTACAGATATATGTATGCTGATGTGTTTTCAAATAGAGATTAAGGTGTTATTGTTATAGATCGATTCTCCGCCACCTGCGCATTTTGCATTTAATTTGCTAATTAAAGCGTTCGCTTTGTTGTTGCCAGAGAAGGGAATCGAGGTGAAGTGGTCCCAGGACAATGTCAATAGCCTAATAGAGACATGCCTTTCTGACCCCTCTCACTCTGTCTGGTCTCCTTTCTGGTTCTGTTGGCCACTCCTTGTGCCTTTGCATGTCATTGGCTCGTAATCAACCGAGTCGAGCGCTCATTTGAACATCCGTTTCTTGTCCCTTCAGTGTCGCTGTGTTCTGTCCTAGACTTTCGTTTCCGTTTTGTGACTCAGTTGACCAGTTAACTAGCCTACTTGGCATTTCCTTCCTCGCCTCTCTCGCTCTCTTATTCTCTCTCCCACTCTCTTTCTCCTACTGCGTAGCTAATTTGTTTAACAAATATTTATGCTCTTTCCCCCGCTCATATTAATTAGAAATTTTACTCACTGTTTGCCATTTCGATTTATTATTCTTTGCTGTATTTTATGTAAACATTGCCGAAATATCCGCACAAAACACAAAGTGTTTTTCATTTTTCAGCAAGCAATACTCTAACACACACAGCTTGTTGCAGTTTAGCTCAAGTATATCAGAATATAAACTCGCTGAATATGGAATCTTTCAGGGATAAAACCAAAGTTTATAAAGTGAATCTTTATATTACAAAAGTCACTTATATTCCTATGTATGGTTTATTTACTTTTATTTAAGATTTTTGTATTAAATAAAGTGAATTTTATTGGGAATTTGAATATAAATATATTATAAATTAAAGTCTCTTTACCATCTTATGTTTATTTGGAATAAAGTAAAGAAATAAAGATCTATTCAGTTTTTTTTTATATTATTATTGATTTTAAGAATACTCATTTTCTTTTGAAATTGTAAATATATTCAGAAATTAAAAGCAATTGAAACAAATTCGTTTTAATAAGCTAGCTTTGCTGTTTTTATTCAAATCTACAATGATTTAACTTCACAATTAATAAATCAACTATCAACTTAATTGCGACCCTCAAACTCAATTAGCAAAATACTGCTACAAGTATGCTAATTTCTTATTAAATTCTTAGCTATTTGATAGTTGTTTGAATTATTGAGAAAAGTGTAACAACATTTGATAATGTTTTCAGCAAATATCTCATTTGCTTGCTGTTGTTGTTTGTTTTCTCAATTATAAGATATTCTATTTAAATTGAAAGCATAATTTATATGTTTGAGAATAGTTTATAGAAGCAAAGCAAATCGATATTAATATTAAGTATACGCCTATAAAAACATTTGGGAGTATTTTAAATTGATTTGTCTTTCAGTTCTAAATTAATATTAAAGGAATTGTCTATAAACACATGTAAATAGACATATACTTAATATTAACCTCACTTTGCTGTGTTGTGTTGTTAAACTATTCTCAAAGCATAATTAGAGACTATTTTTAAGCCACTTAGTGGGGTTCACATTACGTATACGCTTATTTACAAAAAGTATAGAAACTTTTGACCATTGTTGTTGATAGACTTAATTGTGAGCTTTTCAATTAAATGTTAAACCAAAGTGAAGTCAATAATAAGTATACGACTATTTTTTGTACATTTTGTTAAGACTTTGCAGCATTGCAAAAAAATAAGAGCCTTTTGATAATGCTTTAAAGGGATAAAAATAAACTCTAATTAAAATGTAAAACCGTATTTAAATGCTAAAGCAAAGTGATATCAACATTATGAATATATATTAAATTTTTGCTGAAAACTCTTTCAGCATTGTAAAAAGTATAAAATCATATGATAATGCTTTCAGCAAAGTGAAGTCAATAAGTATACGAATATCTTTAAAAAATTTGTTGAAAACTTTTCCAATTTTGGGCAAAATAAAACTACACTTGAAATTTGTTCAACTTATATTGCTATTAAACCAAATAAAAGTCAATATTAAGTATACGTAATAAAAAAAATCCGTTTTGCTTAAAAGTTCGCAGCGCTAAAATTCTTTGGCAGAGCATTTGCAAGTCGCTTAGCATTAATTTTTGTCACTTGTTCAACTTGTGTTCATTTATCTCGTTTACGTTGATGTTTCTCGTTTTGCCATTTCTCGGCCGGCTCTCGTTTCCTCGCTTGCCTCAATTAAAAACTGTGTGCTGTGCTGTGCTTCGATGTGCTGCCCACATGCTCATGTTGCGTCCATATTTTCGAGATACATTTTTTTAAGACGCCATAAAAGTCGAAAAAATGACAATGTCAATGTCTCAACTGCTTTCGAGCTCTCCGCCGTTTAGCCCTCTTGTGTGTGTGTGTTTGTGTGTGTGTGTGTGTGTGCTACTGACCTCCAGCCATCGCGGGGTTGGGGGCATCATAAAAAGGCCCCCATAGACAGAGAGAGATGGCGATATAAATATATAAAGTAGGAGAGCGAGTAATCCGAGCAGACCAGACAGACAACAACACATCGAACAGAGAGAACAGCAGAGAACAGAGTGCTGAGAATGTGTGTGTGGTGGGCGCCTCTCCGTTTGGTCATCAATTATAATTCTCGCATCGAAATTCACTTTTATGGTGGCGTATACTTGATGCGAATGTCTCGCGAGATATTTTGTATTTTAATTATGCACAATTGATGCTAAATTTGTCACGCTGCAGCTTCCGGTATTTAATGCTCTCCCCTTCCTTTCTTCCCCTCTTTCTCTCTCTCTCTCTCTCGTTGTTTTTCGCTTGTTCTGTTTGCTGTTCGTTCGCATTGTTGACGTTTTCTTTTGTCATCGACGGACCCACACCCAATTCCAATTCCGATTTCAATTTTCCATTCCTCTCTCGTTCTCAAATGAATTAAAATTTTCAATTGAATTTTCGCCGCTATTGTCCGAAGCTATCAATGCATTCAGTTTTTGTCTGTCCGTTAGTCAGTGTTCCAGCCGCTTCTTCCAGCCGCTGATTCTCGGTTCCATGTCGTGCCTGTCGCGTTGACTTTTGGATTATAATCTTTATCAATTTGTTTCGGAGGCGTCGCGCCAGTTTTTGCTCAAGTGTTTTTTGTGGCTGGTGTCAGTTTTCTCGAGATGTGCTCGTCATTTTTTTACCCAGCGATAATCCCACAAAAGTGATAAACCACTAAAAACAGAAACTGTTTTAAACTTGCAATTGTTTAAAGTGCGTGACTGGATTATTCTAGTATTTATTAATTGCTTAAAATGTCATTTTTGATTGGCGTTATTTAAGTTGTTGTAGCTTTTCTCTTTTGGATGCATTGCGTAGCCGAGGCATTCAAGCAGCTTTAAGCTTTACTTTAATATATACCGTGAGCTTTAATCAGCTCAATCATATACATTTGAGATATGTGATAAAACATAAATATGCCTTATACATATATAGTTTTCAATCTTTTAATGATAAACTGAAAGTTGTTTAAGAAGCTTTAATGAGCTTGTAGAAATTTTTAAATTTGATACAGTTTGTTGCATTTTTCTGGTCTATGGAGTTTAAATATAGTATGTCTTCCATACAGTTTTCAAAGTTTAAATGATAAACTGAAGCTTTAATGCGCTTTTGGTGTATAAATTGCCTTGTTATTCAACAACCTTTTCATGGCTAATCCAATTATCAAATAAATTACAAATATGAAAGTATAAAAGTTTTTACAGTAGCAGCTCGGTTATCCAAAAAGCTTTCATGTGCTTTTTAAGAGCTTAAAATGCAATGCAAACATATGAAGGGATTTTCAAGACTTTTATTTATTTCAAAGTCTTGTATGTGCTTTTTATATTCTAAAGTCTCATTGAAAACATATCGATAGATTTTAAAGAGTTGTGAAAGAATATAATTATTATTATTAGGTAATATTTATCAGTCTAATAAAGCATAACGAAATTGTGTTAAGCTTTCTTGTGTCGATAACTCGCACAAAATGAGCTTAGAATATTTGTTTTGCATGCTTCAACGATATTAATCACCCGCTGACGAAACAGCAAAAAAAAATAAAAATAAAGAAAATGGGAAATGATTGATGATTTAAGCCAATGCCATTATGATATGGGCAAGCACCGAGTTGACCGCAAAGCAATAATAAAATGAGTTGATTGAAAGCATTCGATGTAATTTCACCGCATATAAAATGCTATTATTAAACAACCTTCAGTCACCCGAACCAATTGTGCATAAAAAGCAAAATGAATTTTTTGTTTTACGCTATGATGAATCTCCTTCGATATACATATAAATAATATAAATCTTTTAATTGTACGCCGTGTCCAGTGATTCTTTTGTGATATTGTAAAAAGCATAAATTATAATGAAAAACAGAAAAAAAGAACAGCACAATCAAATTTAATAAATTTAAACGCACAACACAACAAAAATCAAAAAACAACAACAACAACAACAACAAATGCCGCAACGAGTGAAATCATCGAAGAGCATAAATTTTCTTTCCTTACGCACAAATTGAAGAAGAAGAAAACGCAACAGCAAAATGTGTGATAATCAATAATAAGACGTGAAGTGAAATCATTAAAGTGAATATGCTTTATTAGCCGATATCAGGAAGATAACACCAACAACAACAGTAACAACAAGTAAAACAACAATAACCAGCAAATTGTGATACAAAGTCGAGTGTAAATCAAAGTTTGTCTTGTCGTCACAACAATCACAATAACAATAAATAAGTGAATAAATAAAATAAATGTTTTAAGGGGCCACACACACATACACGCACACACATATCGCACACATTCATATTGCATAAAGTGCGATAACGTTGAAAGAGCAATAAAAACAGATTGCGTGCTTAAAAATACATGAGAATACGTGGAGAAGGATTCGCCAACTATCAACAATTCCCATAACTGCCATTAATTGATGCACAACGTTGATGAAAGCTCAAGAAACACACGAACAACTAGAAATACAGCAACAACAACAACAAGAACCGAAATAAGAGACGCAGCAATAACAACAACAAAAACAACAACAAGAACGCTGAGCAGCTTAGAAGCGACTTCAAAGCCACGCTGATGATGGGCTACATCATGGGTTGTGCTTGTTTCAAAGGTATGTCGACCTGTGCTATGCATATGAAGAAGCGCGCATCGTTAACACGCGCGCTCTCTCTCACTCTCTCGCACTACAGCCTTACTCCCTTCCTCTCCCATTCATTTGTCGCGTTTCCTTCCGCTCATTAGGCAACTCATATCTATACAGCGACAGCGCTGCAAGCAGCGTCTTTTAGCGACGCACAACTCATCTTCCGCTCTCTCTCTTTTGCGTTTTGCTTTTTACGCACTTTCGCATTCTTGGCTTTTGCCAACGTCATAGACGACGTCACAAAGCGTCGTGTCGCCAGTCAGTTTGAGTGCATGCGCACGTGTAGCAACAATTTACGCTCATTTATTCCCGCTCTCTTTTCGACTCCCACACCATGCTCTCTCATTTGCGTGCGCTCTCTTGGCGTGCTCTCTCTCACTCGCTGTGTGTTATGTTTATGGCAATGTTATCAACAGTTTTATGGCAGTCGCTCACAGCTTCGCTTCGCGTTGCTTTTGTGTGGACAGCGCTGCCCGTTTTATTGCCCTGTAAAATCTGTGTGTGCAAAATGCATGAGATTTTATACTTGTCTTATATTCCTCTTTCTTAGCGTGTGCTTGTGTGTTTTCTTCTTTATTTCTTGTCGTTTGCTTTTTGCCTTAAAGGATTTGAGTGCGAGTGTGACTATGTGACTGTGTGTGTGTTTGTATGCGTGTGAATCGCCCGAGTGCAAAGTGATTTTTAGTTGTCTTTTGCACTTTTTTAGCGCAATTTCTGCTTTATGTTTTAGTTTCATTAGCTGCTAAAATATGTCCGCCCCGCTTTTATAGTTTACAGTTATCATGCGTATTCGGACTGTAAAATCTTATCATTATTGGAATATTGAATGTTTATAGCTTAGTTTGCTGCTCATAAAACGTTGCAAAGTTATTTTCGCTTCTTCATGTTAAAGAGTATTCAATGAGTCCATCAGTTTTATCAAGATTGCAACTATTTCTTATATGATTTTTAAAAATAAGAACAGTATGTTCCAATAAATATTCCCATTTATATGATCTTTTAAAATAGGAAAAGTCTTGTTTATTTAAATAAAAAGTCATTTTTTTAAGAACTCCATATTTATTGTAGTTTCAAAGATAGAAGTTTCATGTTTTTATTATATATATTTTACTCTATCAACTTTATATTCTGAAAATTTCATAAAGATCAATGAGAAAATTACCTTAAAAATGTCATTCAAATGAAATGCAAATGTTGATTAAGTTTGTCATTTAATGTTATGATTGTTGACATTAACATTTTAGTATTTGTCTATTATCTCTAAGATTCCACCTTGACATTCTGCTGAAATATAATTTGCAGCAACTTGTTTTGCATGCGGCATCTTTGAGAGTGAACAATAACATCAACTTTTATGTTTTATTCAATTTAAAATAAATGCTCTTATCAGTTTTATAGACAAACTTAGTTGCACAAAGTGCATGCCATAAAGGTATACTAGATACTTACACTTGCCATTGTTTCGTGTGCACGGTGCACAGTGCAACAAAAATGTGGCACATACGGGAGCAACCCAGATACGTCTCTGCCCCAAACACACACTCACACATTCTGAAGCCCTTAACCTTTCACATTTGCGTGTCCTCTGTCGCTACGAACGGCGTTCTCAGTTAGTTTGATTCAATTTTAACGCTATTTGTAGTACGGTTGCAATTTGCAGCATCCGCCTCAAACCCGCACCCGACTATCGCATGTGCCACCAACTGTGGCACGAAGTGCAAGGCGAGACGCGCAAAGCGCTGGCATGACGAGTTGCTCTCTAAGTGCTTGGCCCATTAAAGTATGCAATCATTTTGCGGTTAGCAAAGGATACGAAGCTTCTTCTTCCCCTCTCTCTTTTTACTTAAGTACTCAACTAATGTTGGTGCTGCCAATCCTCACAGCAGCGCTGCCAACTTAATATTTGCTGTGCTCTGTGTGTGGTCTGATTTTAATGGCGCTGCCAACTCGCAACGCAGCTTGCTTTAATCTTTGTTTTTCATTCATAAACAAATTAGTGCCAAATTTTTGTGGTCCACAATTAAACAGCAAATGAAAATGAAAAGAAAACTCAGATAATTTGCCCCCTTCTTCTTCTTCCCTCAAATATACCTAGAAATCTTTGCAGCCACCGCCTTTGCGGGAGCAGCGCATAAATAAATAAATAAACAAGCGTTTAATTGAACCGGAAATTATTTTTGTGTGGGCGTCGATTGGATCTCCATTGATGTGTGTGTCTATGTGAGTGTATGTGTAATGCATGTGTGCGCTTCTTATTAGAATTTATTGTGCTCTAGTCGCAGTTATTGTTGTTGTGCTTGTTGTTGCTATTGCCATTTGCTTTGCGTTTTGGCGCTTCAACTTGTGTGCTTGTGCTTGTTTTTTGACGTAACTCGTAAAGGAATGCGAAGCGAGATAAACGAACGAAAGAGAAGGGCAATGAGAAAAGGGGTTGGGGGAGGCGTGCCAGCTGTGAGGATATATGACGCGCTAGTTGGCAAGCTCGCTTATTGGTTATACTCTGCGTCCGTTGAGGAATATTAAAAAAAATGCCAAGGCAATTGGCTATGAAATTCGCATTACACTTCACGGCACAAAATATTTGAAAGAGAAACTATTTCTTAAAGTGTAATAGTTTCTTGTGCTTTTTAAGCAAGTTGGCAGCTCACAATTTCAATGTAGTTGCAACCAGAATTGCACTTTAAATTAATGGAGTGAAAGCGAACATTTTTGATTCAATTACAGTTTGAAAGAAATATTCACAGTGCTGTGATATACAAATATTAACAAAAGACAACTTAAATTTTACAATAAGTTGGCAGTCCACAAGTATCTTTTAGCTTTTTGGTTACTTTAATCTGAACTGCAATACAATTAATTGCCAACGTTTTTCCTCTTTTCTTGTGACTAACCAATATTGTTAACATAAGTCTTTTTAAGCAAGTTGGCAGCTCTTAACTGTCTTAAACCTATTCTTAAATGGTCAATACAATTCAAAGTCTGATAAAATTTAATGCTTTACCTTTTCTCTACATTAAATATATTTTATTTGATAACAATTATTTGTTAAAGTTTTTCTTTTTAATATCCAAAAAAATTATCATTACATATAGTTGACTTTTTAAACAAGTTGGCAGATCACAAATATAATGATTAAAGTTACTTTAAATTAAAGTGTCATTCAGTGCATTTTATTTTCTCTTCACGCTGCATTAATTATTATTTATTTGATATCAATTAATTGCCATAGGTTGTCCGTCTTTTTTTTTTTGGCATGCCAATCTTTTTGATGGCCTAGATAAGTTATCGGAATGGACTTTATTATTGCCGGCGAACGTTTCTATAATGAGATATGCAAATAGTTATCTACAATTGACTAATAGAATATTATTTATTCGTTTTTCTATTATTAAACTTTTCAGAGTATTCCGAATTCGTGTTGCCAATTAGAAACTAGTCTATTTCTCTGCGGCTTTTCTATTAATATGCAACGTCGCATTAGCAAGTTTCTCGCTCTTTCTCGTTCTCACTCGCGCTTTGTCGCTCTGTGCGCTAAATTGCCGTTGAAGCTCGTTATATTGCATGTCTGCCGACGTCTATGTAAATGTATCTGTATCTGTAGCTGGCATTGTGAATGTATCTGTATCTGTATCTGTCGAAGTGTGTGTGCGTGTTCGTTCTCTTTGCTGGGCTTCTATTTGAGTTTGCTCGGTTCGCATGCGGCATTTGACTTTGGCTACACAAACTTTTGCAACTTAATGTAGTCATTGCCTTAAATGGTTTACCCACTTGTTGAATTAAATATAATTTACAAGAATTTCTGCCGTTCTTTTGCAAACACGCAATCTTACGATGAATTACTCTTGCGCTGCGATTGCGATTGTGTTAACGATTTGATTGACAACAGCAAATTTTATTGAAATATTCAATTCCAAGAAGTTTGTCGTTTGACTTAATAAATAACTGAATGCGTGGTGTTGATCTTCGAGTATTTATGTTTGCTCTGGCAGCATGAGTTTTTGCTTTGAAGAATTGGGGACAGAGTTTTGGTATATTCTTTTGGTTTAAAAATTAGGTATATATTGTTCTATATTTCAACTAGTTTGATAAAAATATTTTAATTTATAGTAAGTAGCTCAATTTCTTCCGCAAATGGAAAAGTCGCTATTTCAGTACATACAATAATAACTAAAGCCTTTAGCATATGTGAAGGTTTGCTTGATCAGATTAAATTATTAAATAAATAATTTTGTATGGATAAAATTGCATTATTCCATTTGGGTCATAGTTGCTTTGATTGACAATCTTGTATATTTTATAATCCATGGCATATTTTAAGTGTAAATAAAAATACCAAATATAGTTTATGCTATATTCTTATATTTAGTCGGTATATTTTTATTTTCACAATAGATGACATTTTATTCCAGTGTATTATAAATGCAATTTAATATACCATATATAGTTTTCGGTATATTATTATTAATTTTTACAATAAATGACTTTTCTTACCGGTATGATATTAATATACCACATATTTAAAATGTAAATCAATGTACCAAATATAGTTTATGGTATATTATTTTTTTTACACTAAATGACTTTTCTGACCAGTATATTTTAAATGATATAAATATATACCATATAGTTCGGTATATATTTATCAATTTTGTCGGTATATTATTATTTTAAGAATAGATGACTTTTTTATAAGTATATTTTAAATGCAAATCAATATACCAAATATTACGGCATATACTAAAATTTTGTCAGTAATTTACTAGAAAATTGGCTAATTTACAACACTCCCTTAAGATATTCTAAGTTGGATTAAAACTTAAATTGTATTTAAGCAGTTATTTTCCCCCTCCAATATACTATCACTGTAATGCAGTGTTGCTTATTTACAGTATTTATTTGTCAATAATTACTTATTGAATTGTGTCAATAAATTATGTTTAGATCCGTTCGTGTTGTCTAGCTTGTTGAAGAGCTTAATTATATGCCCGAAAATTGTGTTGATGCGAGTGTCGATGGCAATCAGAGCGTGAGCTGAAGAAGACTCTTTTTATGGCGGGCAACACGAAAGCAGCGACAACAATTTTGCCTGTCACGCGATTATCAGAGCAGTGAAACATTGTTGTCTCCGTGTTTGCCACATCACGATAAGCCAGCTTAAATGCTGCTGCTCATTGTCCTGCCACACACACACACATGCAATTTGCTATTCCCTTTTTAGTTGGTGGCAAATGTCGCGACTAAGCAGAGCATTGCGAGTGACGCTCGTCGAGTACTTTAAGAAGACGAGTCTCAATGGCTTCGGTCTGTTGTACTACAATCGCAGACGTCGCTATCAGCGTTTCTTCTGGTTTCTCTTCATTGCTGCTGGAATTTGCTCTGCAAGCTTTGTGGTCTTCGCCACATTGTTGCAATTCCTGGCGCGGCCAACAATCACAGCTTTGTCTACGCTGAGCGTGAGTCAGCAGGAGTTGCCTCTGCCACCGCTGACGATTTGCAGCAGCAACAAACTGAGTCGCCACAAGCTGCAGGCGTACGCTAAGCAACTTGCCGCAAGGAGTGGCAACACAACGGAGCATTGGTTGCAAGAGTTGCAGCTGCTGGCGGGTTACTTTAGAGCCAACTCGGTGTCAGCTGAAGCTGCCACCAGGTTGCAAGTTGCGCTGGGTGATAATTGGTCAGCGGATGTGCGTGCACAATTGTTGCAACTGTCGCCGAGTTGTGCCTCTTTGTTGCTCAGTTGCCACATCGATGAAGTCGAGCACAATTGTTCAAGCCTCTTTCGCCTGACGCCCACCATCGAGGGCAACTGCTGCGTGTTGCAAGCCGGCAACATTACCACGGAGCATTTGCAGCTACGTTTGAATGCGTTGCGCGACGATGACTTTTACCTGCCACATGTGGCACTTACAGCCGCATACAGCGTGCATTTACCCGGCTGGTTGGGACGTCTCCATGTGTCAGCTGGCGAATTCAAAGCGTTGCAAGTGCGGGCTTTGCGACTGCAGGCGGATGAACAGCTACGCAGCTATCCAGTTGCGGAGCGCGGCTGTCACTTTGCGGATGAGGCAGCTGAGCTGGTGCTGTGCTTGCCACAGTGTCGCCTCCGTGCGGTGCTTGCTGCCTGCCACTGTGCGCCCTTCTACTACAGCGTCGTGGGTCAACACAATTTCAGCTACTGCAACTTGACACACACGGCTTGCCTGCAACAACTAGAGGGTGAGTGGGGGGGGGGAGGGAAAAGTGTGTTCTTCGCTCTCTCTTCTTTCAAGGGGGGTCACTCATAAAGTTCTTGACAGCAGCCGTAGCGTCACGTTTCAAGGATATCTTACGGTCAGCACATATCCGGGGCTGACCATAAACTTCTTTTCATCTGGGCAGCTGTAATTGGCTTTCTGCTGCATCTGAGTTGACCTATAAAGGGTGCACTTACGTATGTGTGTGTGTGTGTGTGTGCTTTGGCAGGATACTCAAGGATATAATTGCCAGAGTCAGGTTTATTAGGCTTTGATTGTGTTTACTTTAAATTAGATTGAGAGCAGCTGCTGCTCCGCTGACTGCGAAAGCAATAAAAACTGCATTTAATTAGTCTAATGGCCAAGTTAAGTTTTCATTTGCGTATTTATTTTATTAATGAGAAAGCTATTCAAGTGAATGGCTTTTTCATTTATGATTTAAATCTACATTCTATGAAAGACTACAAAAAAATAACAGATTTAATTTTAGATTAAGGGAGAAATGCAGAAATAAAAACTACATTTAATTTGAGTGACTGGGACTTTAAACCTTTTTTTGCAATTTATTTAATTACAAGTTTTCATTTATGATTTAAATGCCCATTTTATTTAAAACTAAGATATAGGGCAGATTTAGTTTTAAATTGAGAGAGAGATACAGCGATAAAAACTATATTTAATTGGAGTGACTGGGACTTAAAACTTTTTATTTGCAAGTTATTTAATTACAACCTTTTATTTATGATTTAAACCCAATTCTATTTAAGATTCGAAAAAAAGAACTGATTTAGTTTTTGATTGAGAGAGAAATGTAGCGATAAAAACTACATTTAATTAACTAACGATTTAATTTTCCTTTTTTGTCAATTAATTTAAGATTTCAATTTTAATTCTATTGACATCGAGAACAAAGAAAAGATTCAGCAATAAAAACTACATTTAGTCAAGTCAAGCGCACTATTCTTTTCATTTGAAATTTATTTAATTATAAACTTTTATTTGCAATTGAAATTTGCATTTTGTTTAAGACGGGAACAAAGAACCGAATAATAATTAGATTCAGAAATTTAGCATAAATGTAAACTAAATTCAACTATCATGATGAGGATTTCCGTTTGCCACTTTTGTCAATTAAAAAAAAAAAACTAATTCAAATATTTGTGTTTAATTTGAATTTTAATTTTAAGACGGCAATAAAGCAAGCTGCGCTTTATTTTCTTGAATTTAACTTTTCAAAAAATATTAAAGATTGTTTTATGGTAACTTTAGTTTATGTTTTTCAAGTCACCCTTAATGTTTCTTTAAAAAAGAGTTGCTTAAGCATTTTTTGACTTGTCCTATAAATTTTTAAAGACTTGAAAAAGGGAAAAGAATAATAGTTATCATTTATTTATTACTTTTATTTTTCATTTAATTATTTATTCATTTAAAGTAATAATATAGCTACCTATGTATTATTTGTTTCTCTAATTATGAGAAAATAATGAAATTAGTAGTTTATGAATAATATCGAATTAGCAAATTATTTATTAATATTGATTCATTTCCATTTTTTGATAATACTGAAAAGGAGTAAAAGTTTTAAGAGTTATTTCCATTTAGAATTTGAGTAGTTTTCTTCACATGTAACTTTCTTCAAATGAAAGTATTTAAAATAGCCAAATTTTGTGCTTTTTTGCAATGCTGTAAAGTGTAATTAAATTGCTTTCTTTTGGCTACTCTTCGCCACGAATTGAGCTATAAAGTGTATTACCCTAGGGCAGGGATAAACAAGGAGTTCCCACATTGAGATTATCAGCAGTAAATGGGCCAAGATGATCCAGCACAGGCGCAGGCATAGGAACAACTTGAATGTCCCACTTGGGAGGCAATCTGTGATCCCTTTTAAATGAGATTCTCTTGCCACACGCACACGCAGCCAACTGGTCGCCCTGGAGCTGTGTCCACTGTCTGCCCGCATGCAACGATTGGCGCTACGAGTTGCGCCAAAGTCTGTTGGGGCATGTGCAGCCGCTGGAGACAAAATTGAGCATACGCCATGGTGGACAGCGAGTGCCATTGTATAGCCAGGATGGTCTCTATCATTGGTATGAGTTGCTCTGTGAGTTGTGCATAATTGGATTTGAGTTCGAATCGAGTTTTAATTATGTTTATGTGATTGCAATTGTTTCTCTCCTTCTCGCTCTCTCTTTAGCTAATGTCGGAGGCGTTTTGAGTGTTTGCATTGGCTGCTCGTTTATCAGCGGCTTTGAGATTGTTTACTTTATGGTATTTCGACTGTGGCAAAATTGGCGCCATTAAGCGATGGGCAGATGGATGAGAGGAAGATACATATAATAAATATTGCGCATACGCCATATGTGACAGCAAATGAAATTAGTTTTGATTTATTTGGTCGGACATACGCCTAAGTCGTTCGTCAACAGCTTGGGGCACAATGTATCCATCTAAACATTTATCTTCATAGCAGCCACGCCCCAACTGGGACAGGGGCGAGAGGCCGGGGCGGGGGCAAACTACTTGAAGCGTGTGTTTGAGAGAACAAACACGAAAAAAAACTAGCTCATCATTTACTTGAGCGTCAGCAATTGATGAGAAAGTGAGTGCAAAGAAAAAACAAATAGATTGAGAGATATTTTCATCTAGTTTCACATGGCGATCATTAAGTTTGCAGCTGCGAAAGGTCACCTGATGACCTCCACCCACCAACGTAGTACATAAATACATCAGGTTGCCTTTTGCCTTGCATTAAATTGAAATGAAAGAGATATGTGTGTCAGGTTAAGCACACAAAATCGATAGCTTCTTGTATTCTCAGGTGGATTAGTGACCCATGAATGCTTGATTTCTGTGTACCATTGCCTTCCAGGAACTGCATTTCAGCTCTGCGGTCTCTAAGGAATTCGAGTTATGGTAGTTTGTAGCATTTGCAAAGGGCTAAATGGCCAGCTGAAATATGCTACGGCGGACACGAACAAAAATATGTTTACGTTAGCTTGGCTATTGAAAAGAATTTTATGGAACAAAAGATGGAAAAAGTGTGCATAATTCAAGAGAAAAACTCTTGCACTTAAATTAAGAAATAAAAAAGAGTTTTTCATAGTAATTTAACAACTTGAATGTTTTAATGAAGAAATTAGATGAAATGAATAAATATTTATATAGATAATGAATAAATTTTTCAAAAAATTATTAAAATATAATAAAGAATTCATCTTTTTAAGAAAGACCTCTAATGTCATTAAAGAACAATTCATGTTTCCCAAAAGAATTATTTGAAATACTGTTTTATATTATTCACGAATATTAATGTATAATAATATTTATTAAATGAATCTTAATCAAAATATGTATTAAGCGAATCTTAATCAAAACTTTTAATATTATCTAAACACATATTCTACAGTTTTTTACATATTCAGACTGCTCTTGAATATTAACCTTGTTTTATTGATTTTTTTTAACCACAAAATAGTGTCAATAATTAATTGTTGTTTTCATTTTCTCTCATTGCAGGTGAGTTTTCTCATGACTTTCAAGTGCATTCAAAGTTTTTTTCATTGTGTGGGTAAGTTTAACGAACATGTAAAATTTGAATACTTAACAGCAACTGTTAACGGCGCTGTTAACTAACATTGCAAGCAGCTTTCTATCGAAGAGCTTTCGTCACAGGGTGTATATGCGTACTAAAAGCTTCCAAAAGCTCACCACCAAGTTTCTCACATGAGAAATGTGTTTTATTCGAAAACTTTTTTGTGTGTGTTGTGGATATTTATAATCAATTTAATGTCAAGCGCGTGCTTTTCGATGTCGAGGTACTTAAGCTTGTCATATAAGCAATATGTACATATATCACGTATAATGTGGCGGCAACACACATATCAGAGCCAACTCATTGTGTGCCACAGAATTGCAATCTAAGCAACTCCCATTCTCTCTTAATGGGCAAATGGGCAAATACTGCTCTTCACTCAGCTTAGCTTCCAACGATTTGAACAATGCTAACGTCTCCATTAATTTTAAAACCGCCAACTTATCAGGCACCGCACCGTCATGGTCCTAAGTGATTTCTTCTCCTTGATTTAGCGTCGCAGCTTAAGCACATGTGCGAGGGGTGTTTAAATGATACTAATATTATAATAATTTCATTTTCTTATTGTAAAAGGAGGGAATGACAAATAAACTGTTAAAGCAGTCGCGTCTTAGAGCTTTGATTGAACATTTGGTATATTGTGTACTCTATGGTATATTTTCAACGTAACAGTATATTGATATACTAAAATTTTGTTTTTCGGTATAATTCGGTATATTTTGAAAATAATACCGCAATGAATTGATTTTATTACAAAAGAGTATTGAGAGTTTCTCATAGTCAGTCACACTCGAATATAATTATTCACAAAGATTTATAAAGATTTGAAATATATTTATTAAATTTGAATTTAACACGTTTAGCTGTAAAAATCTAGGAATAGCGACAATATAGTTTAGCACAAATTATTTTAAATTAATATATGCTTTGAAGAAGACGTATTTTTCTTTCTCATCTCCAATTATTTTTGCTTGATTTTTTTACCAGTGACAATGGCAAAGTATTTGCTGTCTAGATTATGTATCTGTCAATTTGGTCTGCAAATTTAATGATGCATAATTGAAAGTCATTGGTAAAATCTTTTCACTGAATGCGCAACAGGCCGTTAGATTGTCTTCAAAGTCTAGACAGAGGGCATCCGATGAAATGTAAGCAGCTATATTAATTTAGAATTTTATGCAGATAAACAGCCCTCGTAATTTAGGCTATTTATGTGCTGTGGCATTTAGGTTTGATATAGGCACATTCTCAGCTGAGGGAAAGAAGGCAGAAAAGCACAGCAAGGACTTTGTGGCTATGGATATTTATAAGTACGTATGTCCTTCACCTTGCCACACGCACACACACACACACACACACACAGAGAATTGTGCAACGTGTATGCGAGTATACATAAATAACATAGTTGGGGCCAACAGCATTTTTGGTTGACTTTAATCAAAGTCATTCCGGCGGCAGTAACATTATTGTCAGCCTCGAACGCATATTGAGCTGAGGACTCTCGAAGCCATAACCTGAAGTGGATTTTAAGGTGGAGGGGGGGATGGAGGGCTGCTTGCTAATTCGTAGAGCGCACACAATTTTGTGATCCTGAACGACGTCAAAAACGCACATGAGATGACACGTGCACAGGATGCGTGCACACAGGACGAACTTGCAACGCAACATCAGTTGAGCTCCCTTCCCTCTCTCATCACTCTTTCTCCCTCTCTCGTAACTCATTTGCATAATTCTAATATGGCATTTTTGGCCTCCAGTCGTCGTCGCTCCAAGCTCTCCACTGTGGCCAGCAAGGATACTTTCCCACACACACACACACACACACAGTTGAATGCGATTTGCATAAATAAAATTGTAGTGTCCTTTTTTTTGTCCCTGTCCTGTCGTGTCCTGTCCTGGGCTGCTGTCGTTGTCGTTGACTGTCAACCTAAATTACGGCCATTTGATTTCGGCAATTACAACGCATTTTTGTGCAACAATTTGTCCTTTGTCCATGTCCATGTCCTGTCTCATCAGCTGTCTCCCTTCTCTCTCACTCGATTGTTTTGCTTGATTTATCGTCGCCTGCTTTTTTTTTTTGGTTGTTGCTTTTTCCTTGAGAGAATTTCAATTTCAGAGTCAGCTGCTGCTGTTGCTGTTGCGACATTGGCAGCCATTTGGGGCCAAGTTAATTATTCGTTTGTCCTTGACGCCCAAATGACAAAATGCCAAAATAACAATTGCCTGCAGTAACTGATGATTTATCAGTTGTCAATTTCTATATCGTGGCTATAAAGCATTTCTTTCTTTTTGGCAGGTATTCTCCACAGATTTTTCTCTGTCGCTGTCGCTGTTTCAGTTTCTGTTTTGCATTGCACAACTGAAAATGATAATCATTTGTTTTCGTTAGCTGCTGCCAAAAAGCGAGGCGAAAAAGAAAATGAAGCAGACCAGACAGAAACCAAAACCGAAACCAAAACCAAATCTAAAGCCAAAACCAAATCCATATGCAAAGCTAAAACCCAAGCACAACGTGCTGAGGCAACAGTGGCAACCAACAAACAGCAACAACAACAAGCCGCAGTTGTGGCAGACAGCATCAGCTCATAAAAATGAATTACTCACCGAGTTCAGAGAGGGGTGAAGGCGAGGGGAGGCTGCTTCAGACTGCAAGCTTGGCTAATTTGTTTATGGCGT
The DNA here is from genome assembly GCF_009650485.2 of Drosophila albomicans. Taxonomy (NCBI): domain Eukaryota; kingdom Metazoa; phylum Arthropoda; class Insecta; order Diptera; family Drosophilidae; genus Drosophila; species Drosophila albomicans. The sequence continues at coordinate 41,010,634 of NC_047629.2, read as the reverse complement.
GGTATTTTTTGTTTTTTTTTGGCTTCGACTAACTGTTCATGCAACTGAATACATAATTTATAGACATTTTTTCTGTTTCTCTCTTTTGCCGAGAGCAGCCAAAGAACATTTCCATGTTAACCTTCACTAAGGAAAGCGATTTGCACGAATTACGGCCATAAAAAGTTGCGTTAATGCCAAATAAACAATTTTGTTGTTGTTTTTTGTTTTGTAAAAATTACGATGATTTCTCAGTTTTGTTTTTTGCTCGGCTTGCTCTGGTCTAATTTCATTTATTCTTACTTACATTTAATACAGCTATTTAGCATCGCTTTTGTTGCCGATTAATCAGCGTAGGCGTTGCGAAACTACATTCTATTTAACTTTTAACGAACTTTGTGCTCTGCAGTTTATTTCCTTCACTTATTTAATTAATGAAATGAATGATGCAGTATTTTTATACCCGCTACCCATAGGGTAGAAGGGTATTATAACTTTGTGCCGGCAGGAAATGTATGTAACAGGTAGAAGGAGGCATCTCCGACCCTATAAAGTATATATATTCTTGATCAGCGTCAACAGCCGAGACGATATAGCCATGTCCGTCTGTCCGTCTGTCCGTCTGTGTGTCTGTGTGTCTGTCCGTCCGTCCGTATGAACACCTAGATCTCAGAGACTATAAGAGATAGAGCTATAATTTTTTTTTCGACAGCATTTGTTATGTTTGCACGCAGATCAAGTTTGTTTCAAATTTTTGCCACGCCCACTTCCGCCCCCGCAAATCAAAAATCGAATAACAAGCGTAATTTTAAAGCTAGAGTTGCGAATTTTGGTATATATAATAACTACTATAGTAGTTATGATTCCTGAAAATTTGGTTGCGATCAGATAAAAATTGTGGAAGTTATTAAAAAAATACTTTTGTATGAGCAAAAACGCCTACTTACTAGGGGTCTTAGTTGCTTTGGCGGACAATCTGGTATATTATGCCGTCTATGGTATATTTTGAATGTGGTACTATATCGATATAACAAAAATACCATTTGGTATATTTTTAGTATTTTTGCATTTTTGGTATATTTTGAAAAAAATACCGCAATATTTTGCTTTTATTCAAAATGGGTAGCGGGTATCTCACAGTCGAGCACACTCAACTGTAACTTTCTTACTTGTTTTTATATAAATTCGCTACAACTTTTAGTTTATAGTATTTGTTGTAGTTTGTACTTACTTGCATACTTATTGTGCTCTTTCTAAACTGTGAAGATCAAATTACTTTTACATTCAACGACAAAATCATTGGCGAATGAATAAAGTAGTAGTATAAAGTAGTATATATAAGTAGTATCAATATACTAATTATGGCTTTCCGCATACTTTGATATTTTTCACAATATTAATTGTGTATATAATATTGTTCTAATGGTATATTTTATAGTATATTTTGAATAATATATCAATCAATATACCAAATATAGCTTTTGATATATTTCGGTATTTTTCGCAATATTATATTAATATGTCTCGGTTTCATCAATAATCCACTTTCACAATGTTTTACTTTCATTGGAAATGAGTGCCGGATATCTCACATTCGAGTTGGAGTACTAACAGCTTAATAAAATTGAAATCTTATAGTGTTTTTCTATTTTATTTTAATTAAATTCGTCAGGCATTATTTTAAAATTGTAATTTTGTTTGTATTTAATTTTATAACAAAATCATGTCCCAAATTTGTTTATTTATTTGCTATAATATTTGCTTACCTTTAAATTCTATTATTAGCTTATGCGATTTAAAAATCCCATACAAGCATTCCTTTTTTTTTTTGTCACCTCGCTAATTCCAACACACACCTTCATGGTCAGTTTATTTCCTTTGTGTTGTCCTTGTCGCCACACTGCTTCGACATGCAATGACTCCCAATTGTCACATTGCTACCGCAAATATTAATGTTCTCTTTTTTTCTCTTGGTGATCCGCCTACGTTTGCTTTTCATTGCTGTGCTCCATGGTCGCATTAATGCGAATCTGTTGGCTCTTCTCTGTGTGTGTCCTTTCAGATTCTTTAAAATATTATTTGCTGATTTCTGTAATTTAATTAAATGTGTTCAGGTTTTTAGATCCTGAAGCAGCTTTTGCGATAATCTTGTTTTCATCAGACATGTTTTTTTTTGTGAATTTTTTGTTTAACATTTAAATTTAGAAATGTACGAGTGAGTATATGGATTTGTTTCGAAGAATAATCGGGGCTTATGTGGGCTCCAGTCATTTGTTGTTTTTGCTTGTTTCACTTGCTTTTCGTATTGTCCATTGTGTAAGTCTCGAGTCTTATGCAAATGCTGTTCAAGTTTCTGGTAGTCAATCAAAGTCGACGACGTCCTGCATCTGCCTTCAGCTCCTCTTCTTCAATCCTAACTCGATGTACATCATAATCGTGTTCGTCTCCTTCGCTGACAGCGTCGTCATCTTCATCATCATCGTCATCATCATTATCGCTGCCAGCATTGTGTTTTAAAACGGTTTTATTTATGCAACGACATGTTTCAAGTGAGCTCCTCAAGCTGTTTTCCTAACCGAATTTCGCATGCAAATTTGCACGTGGGCTTCTTCGTTCCTCGGCCATGGCAACCGAAGAGAGGACAGTGCAGGGCCATAGATTGGTAGAGGATTCTGAAAGAGAGAGAGAGAGAGAGAGAGAGAGAGAGAGAGAGAGAGAGAGGGGAGGAACACGTGTTCAGAACTGAAAACTGATTCGTTGCGGCGGCTGCTGTTTCAGTTGCCATTGCAAAGGGGCATCATCATTGCCGCCTGCATTTAATTATTAAAATTTAATTTAGTCAATTTACTTCTCGCCATATTCTTGTTCTCTTTACATTGCTTTCTTCTTGTGTGCGCCTTTGTACACACACACACACAGTTCTTTTTATTGGCCACCTTTTGGACTTGGGCTCATGAATATTACGAATGCCCGCATAAAAACTACTTTGAATACGGCTTAAGCTACAACTTTGTCTTCTCTCTCTCTTTTCAATACCCTCGAATCTTAAAAGTTTTATGGGTGAGAGATCTTTTTGTTGTGATAAAAACATGGAAATTTATATTTTATGTTCATTTCGGAATTATCATAAAGTTTTTTCCTAAGAAACAAGATTTAATAAAAATACCAAGTATTAAATTAGTATATTTCAGTATTTTTTGTTCCTAATGAACTTTTATGTTTCAAGAAAATACCAAATTTTATACAATTTATTTATAAGTTCAAGCTTTATCATAAAGTTATTCCCTAAATAAAAATACTCTATTTAATAAAAATAATAAATGTTGAATTGGTATATTTCAGTATTTTTTGTTCTTACTAAACTTTTATATTTCAAGAAAATACCGAACGTTATATAATTTATGTTTTAAGAGTATTGCAGAATTATCATTAAAATTTTCCCGAAATAAATATACTCTATTTAAGAAATATACCAAATGTTAAATCGGTATATTTCAGTATTTTTGTTCCTAATAGATTATTTATTTTTTAAGAAAACACCAAATTGAATATAAAAATGTTTATTGCTTTTATATTATTAGTTATTCTTAAGAAACGTTTGAGTATTTATTGATTTACCTTTAAGATTGACCCAGTAACAAGATGCGAATTTAAAACTTTTCTTAAACACATATCTTTCTATTCTACTAAACAAGATGTTCAATTAATCTCTGACACATAATTTTACCATCTTGTCCAATTTCCAATAAATTTTATATTATCCTAGTCCCAAGGAAACAACACTTTATCAAGGGCATCGCCTCGTTGAGTAATATTGCCTTGGAATTTCAACTTTTCCCTACTTTTTTGTTGTCCATTTCGATGAGTTTTTCTTTGGCGTTGCCTTTGGCTGCTGTTTCGTTTTGCTGTGTGTTGCCGCCTTTTTGGGGCAACCTGTTAGCTCCATAAAAAGCATCAAAGTTATGACCAGGAATTATCATCAACATGCTAAATAGTTTGTTGTTCTTATTATCATTTTGTGCTCCTTGTTGTTGTTCGTTATGTTGTTGTTGCTGTTGTTGTTGTGTTGCTGCTGCTGCTTGTTGCTGTTTTGCGCTCTTTGGCATTAATTTTTTATCACTTGCGTCACTCGCATTTTTAATGACGCCCAACACACAAACTTTGTAAACTTTAAGAGTAAAGTCAAAGAGCAAGAGAGCGATGTAGTGTTTCAATGTGTGTGGGGGTGTAAAAGCTCTTAACACGTGCGCGTCGTCATATAATGAGTGAAGCGTGTCAGCGAGAGTGAGCAAGCAACAATGTGAACGTACAGAAGAGAGAGAGCGAGCGAGAGCGAACGAGGTAGAGAGCAGCGAGCGCATCAATTCAAGTTCAAGTAAAAACATTGAAAAGCAAGTTCAGCTTCAAGGCGGAGGCTGCTCACACACACACACAAACACTCTCACACACATGCACTTGCACAAGCTGGGAGACAAACACGTGCTGCTGCTGCTACTGCTCTCTTTGCTCGCTATCTCGCTCTCTCTTTGAAGAGCTGCCCACTCCCTCTTTTTGCTGTTGCCTCTGATTATGTAAGCAATTCGTTTTTCTTTTTTTTTGTTTTGCGGTTGCTCGTTTTGTTGTTTTTATTTTGGTTTCTTGTTTTTTGGTTTTTATTTTTGTTTCTCGCGTTTTTGTTTATTTTCTTCGCTATTTTGTCCTTTTGTTTTGTTATTGTTGCTGTTGCTTTTTGCGGCAAAATTTTCAATTGCATTGCTGGCGTCGCGGCGTTGTTGTTTTGTATCTTTGTGGTATTTATTTTTCATTTGCCTTGGAATTTTAAGCCCGCGGTCATCCCTTTTTGCTCTGCTTCTTGTTGTTGTTGTTGTCCTCGTGCCTCGTTGTTGTTCTTGTTGTTACTACTGTTGTTGTTGTTGTCTGTGGTCTGTTGCTGTCTATCTGTTGTGATGCGGGGCGCTGGCTGCCTTTGTTTGCCATCGCTTTTGGCTTGTCAATGGCACAACAACGGAACGGAAGGACGCCATTTCTTCTCCGGCATTTTGGATGGCTGCTCTCCACACACACACACATATTTCCACTCTCAGTTTCAGTTGTTGTTGTGGTTGTTGTTCTACTATTTGCTGTCGTTGTTACTGTTGCTGTTGCTTTTGCTGTGGGCAACCTCATAAACTGTATGTGGCAACATGTATCTGTATTCCATATTTCTGTTACATTTCGTATTTGTATTCGTCTTCTTTTTGTATTTGTATTTTATGCATATTTCACATTATTTTCTGCTCTTATTGTGTGTGGCGTTCAAATTCATTTGACCCTCAAGGTCCTTTGGCACACGCCCTTCCTGCTGGCCGCCTCTTGGGCCCATCCAGCGGCCTTCAGCAGCAACTTGCCTTGCCAACTCGAAAATGTACGGAATAATCTTAATTTTGATTAGCCGCTGGCTTTGCCTTAGACACACACGTCAATCAAACAGTGTTCCAAAAATGTCACGTGATATTGGAACGACTGAAATATACTTTAAATTGCTACGAAAATAATTCGTCAATTTATTAATATTTCATATTCCTTAAATTTATATCTTTTTCAACAGAACTTTAGTTTTTGTGTACCAATTGCAACGACAAAACGACTCTTAAAAAAAAGGCGCAGCTATTAAAGCGACTTAAATATACTTAGAATAGTTTGTTTTAGTAATTCCAACGACAAAAATATATCTTTCATAGTTAAGGAAAAAATAATGTTGTAGCGATAACAAATAATTTGACAATTCTTTTATTTCTTGTTTAGCAATTCCAATACCTAATTCTACAGTTCTTTAGGTTCTTTAGTAGTTGTAACGACAAAAATGCGCTTTGAGGGAGTTGTAAGGAAAATGTTGAACCATTATTTTTAATTAAATACTAAATATAGTCCAATATTCGGATTACCATTTATGAAATATTTAAAAATCGTAAATTTTTATTAAAAAAAGGTAAAAAAAAATACTGGAAACTTATATTTCAAGCTCTAAACTCTATTTAATAAAAATACCAAATGTTAAATTGGTATATTTCAGTATAATACAATACAATAAAAAAATGATGCTACAATATATAAGAAAATCTTCATTTTTAATAAGTAACATTTGTTACATGACAAACTTATAGTTTTCTTTAAGACTCCCAATTATGAATAAATTAAATTTATTGCTTATTCATGAAGATATTTTATTTATTGATTTATATTTTAAATTTGTCATCTAGAAATCTTTAATTTGTATTTTAAATTATAATATTTATTATTCTTTCACTTTTATTATTTTTAAAATTCTTATTTATTTATTGTATTTATTCAAACATTGAAGATCTTTTGTATATTAATTTATATTTCATAATTCACACAATAATAGCACAATTTAAACAAAATTTGGTCAGCTATCACTACCAAAATTGCTGAAAAAGCAAGCATCATTATATAAATTAGCATAATAATGGCACGTAAACTCTGATTTGTCAACTGGCTCAATTATCGATAATGGGCAGCATTACCTTTTTACACGTTCTTTTTGCTTTAATAATCCATTTACTTTAACCCAAAAAAAAGGCATAGTTCAAGCTGTGAGAGTTTGCTTACGTAAAGTGTTATAAGACGGCACATAATATGCCTGATTTAATCCTTGTATTATCCCAAAATGTATGCTTATTTTTATAACCCCAAAAGTTGTGCATACCTTTTGTGTTTATCTCTCTCGTGTTTTTTTTCCTTGCTGCGTGGCGGGTGTCCTTTAGGGGTGCTGAGGGACTACAATCATTGTCAGGGACAGAAAAACAACAGCAACGACAACTTCAGGGCAGTATTATTTTTAGCTGCAACGCAAGAGCGACCTTCGACCATGAGCACATCCTTTGGCAGACACTGTCAGGCTGATGCTCATAATACACAGCGCGCGTCTGATTGCAAATGAAAAACGTTTACCACACACCCCGAGAAAGAAAAGGAACTGAAATGAAGTGTTGACAATGCGGTGCTTTGGCATTGAAGGGAAACTCACTCAGGGACACAGGAAGTCGCTCTCGATGGCATTGGCAGTGACAACGCCAAAAAAAAAGGATGCAGAGGAATTTCTATGGACAACAGCAGAGCTCAAGTTATGACTTTGAGGCGCGCTCGCAACACACAACACGGCAATGAAGTAAATACAGAGACAGAGATAGAAGGAGAAAGAGAGCAAGAATGAGAGTGAAATAGAATGTGAGAAATAGTGAGAAATAAATAAAAAGCATAGCATACTTCTGGGCGTTGCTAATGAAGGCTACTTTAGCTAATTTGCTGCTGCCTTCCTCTTCTTCCTCTTCTTCTTCTGCGTACTCTCATCTTTTTTGCGCTGCTAATTGCAATAATTAATCAATGTTGCTGCGTGTCCTTTTTAATTGAAATTCACAACTGACCGACGAGGACATAATCGCTACCAAGTACGATGCTATATGCAACAGGCAACAGCAGAAGAGAGAGAGAGAGAGACCGAATGAGATAGCGATGCTCGCCTACGAACGCATTTGGCCATGGCAATGGCGTTGCTGCTGCTGCTGCTGCTGCATTGACGCACATAATCTACTCAAGCCAGCCACAGGTTCCTCCTTCCTTCCTTCTTCTCCTTTTCTGCTCATCCCCTAAAATGTTGTGGAGAAGGTCTTTGCATGATTTCAATCAGACTGTATGCATAAACAGCGAAAGGACAACACAGTACAGTTTAAGCGCAAGTGTGTATGAGTGTGCTTACGTATGCGTCTGTCTGCGTGCATGTGTCTGTGTGTGTGTGTGTTCGTGCGTTGAGCCGGGCCAACAAACAGGCCTAGCATAAACAAAACGCACAACAACAACACAAGGTGCGAGCGTAAGCAAGACAGCGCTAGTTTGAAAAGAGCCGAAAAGAGAACAGAAAGCAAAAAAAGCTCGCTCAGGCGTGTTGCGCCTCTAAGAGAGCGAGCTTTTGCTCGAAGTGTTTTCTCTTTCATTTTGGTTGCACTTCATTCTATTGGCCAAACATATTTTGTAACTAAATTATTTCCACAAATTTCATTACATTCTTTAATAGCGTAAAGTCAGTCTCATAAAAATTCATGAAAGAAGAAATGTCAAAGAAACATTTTTCCGTGGAAGTAATATCTATTTTAATGAAATTATTACTCAATAGATTCATGAATTAAAAAATGTCAAAGCAACACTTTTTGGTGAAAGTAATATTACTTTTAACACAATTTTTACTCAACAGAAATTTTTCTCAAATTTGATAAGAATTTAACTAAGTCCTTTGATTGTTTAAATTCTATTCTGCAGAGTTGCCGAAGAAAATTTGTGGCTTAGTTAGTGGGAACTATTATTTATTTTCATTTATTATTTTTATTTTTTATTATTTTTTTTTAAGCAATTTTTACTAAACATATGTGACTCATAATTCAACTCAAATAATATAGGCAATTGATTTGTATTTTATTCTGCTCCTTATTTTAAAGTTGCAATATTCAATTTGCTATATATACATATATGTGTATTGCTGTAAAAAGAATGGTGAATATTTAGATAAATTTACTTTTAATTTAATTTGGCTATTATTGTAATAATATTTTAGTACATTTTTTCAAAATTTGTAAATAAAAAGTATTATGAATTTTACAAATATTCGGCTCATATCATCTTTATTAATTTAGATATTATTGCTTGCGTTCTCTTCCAAAATCTGCTATACTAAATTATTCATTGTTGAATTTTAAAAAATTTTACAAAATAAATTGATGATCTAAAACGAAATAAATCGGGAATTGTTAACAGTTCAGTTCCCTCAAAGTTTTATCGGGTGAAGAATTCAAACAAGCAAAGTAAAATAGTCTAAAACATAATTGCAACTAATTACATATTTTTCCTTCAGTTCACAATGCGAACTTGTATTATTTTAAGCAGCTTAGTTTCTTCAAAGTTATTACATATTTTATAAACATTTTAGGAATTCAAATTTATTTAAATTTTTAATTAAAATGTTTAATTCTAAATTATATATAGCATACGCTATTTACCGCGCTTCTAAGTGCTTAGCTAGTCAAGTTAATTATGTAGATTTTAAAGTGTCTATCTACGTTGAAGCTCAAGCTGTTGTGCCAAAGAAAAGTTAATTAGAGGCCAGTTTGCTTAACTGCCTTTACTCTGCTTGCTACATTTTAATGCATTAGCTAATGACTTTATTGTTGAAACTCATTAAACACAAGCATAGTTTATGGCTGATTTGAAATATTCATTCCCACTCGTACTCGTAAAAAGCTAAAAAAGAGCGCGCGAATGTTTCTCTTTTGTAACCGAAAAAAGCTCTCTTCTGCTTATCAGTTGATGTCGCTGCCGCAGCTGGCGTCGCTGTCGCAGTCACTGTTGGTTGGCTGGCTGCGGCTGCTGCTGCCTCGGCTGCTTTGGCTTTTGGCTGTGGCTGCCACTGTGTTGCTGTCGAGTGGCCGCCACTGTGGCGTTTTTGCCGCGGCAGAGTGTCATGAAAAACATTTGGACGGCTTCCGTTTGGCATCAGTTTGTTGGCAAATCTCAGACGCGTCGGCCGCAAAACGTCCCAAAAAACGAAAACATTCAAAAACAGAAAAACATTTTTTCGAATTAGTGTGTGGAAAACGTGCAAACAGCAGCAACAATAAAACTCATAAAACACAATTGGAGAACAACCAACAAAACACAAACAAAAATACAAAAAAAAAGACAACAACAGCAAATGATGGAAAATGTTTATTAATTAATGCGAAAACATTTGTGTGTGATGTGATACAAAAGACAATTTGACGTGTTTGTTCTTTTCGTTTCGATTAAGTTTTTCTCTCGTTTCGTTTCGTTTCGTTTCGAAAAATTCTCGTTTACCCTGATTTTCCAATTTTGATTATTCGTTTCGATTCACAAATTTGATTTTCGGTAACAAACAATTCCGCATTACGTTTTGCGTTTTACGAGCTGTTAAACGCATTCGCGTGTATCGCCTTTTAGCTGTTTTTGGTATAGTAATGAAATTATGCTTTGCGCTAAAAGAAATGTTTATGAATTTTCACCAATAAAAAAGCGCAAATCAACGCCCACACCATTGCGTCGAAAATAAATATTCAGCATTGGCCGTGAATGAAACCGAAAATTTGTATTTCTTTGAGTACTCGAAACATATTTGTCACAATCTCTTCTCACGCTCACTTCTCACTCTCACACTCTCTTCTCCGGCGGCGAAAGAAAAAAGAATAGAAAAGTATGCCAAGTATGTGGGAAAGTGCATTGACTGGACGCGGGAGAAAATTGCTCACAATATTTCCATTTTCAAGGCACAAAGTCAAGGCGTCGTTGTGTGTCATGTGTGTGTGCGACAAATTTATTGAAACGACACATAAATTTCGTGTATTTTACATGCTTGCGTATACTTAATGCAATTAATTGAGTCTGAGGTTGTCGCGTCAAGCGTTGCCTTTTAATTGTTTCGCTTAATGACATTATGAATGTAATTTGCTGATAATGAAATTTGCGTAAATAAATGCAAATTTCGAAAACTTTTCAAAGCAATTACTTGAAAGAAAGTCTTGTGTGTTTATTGAAAGCTAAATATACATATGGAAATAATCTGGCAAAAGTCTTGTAATTATGCAAACAAAATTTCACTGGCGAAAGCAGTTTCCATATATGAGGAATTCTTTGAGAAATTGCTATTCAATTACAAGTTTCTCAGTTTTTGCTTGAGCCTGGCGCACAAAATAAATAGCTAAATTTCCATTTGATGAGCCGCAAAACAAATAAAGCAAAAAACTTTGCGCTCGACTTGCGTAAATTGACATGAGGCAGGCCTAAACTTTTACAATTAATGATAGAGGCAGATGCTAAGGCACAGACACACATAGAATGGCAGACAAACAGTCCTTACAATTGGAACTACAAATAACTGTTGTGTAGCAGCAGCAGCATCTGAGATGGTATTTTCAGTGCGATTATCCTTGTGTCATTCGTTGGTCAATTTGCTACACTCCCTAATGCCACCTAACGAGCGGCCATTACCAGACTTCTCCTCGTTCTCTTCATCTCTCTCTCATTCTGTTTCCTTCCATCCCATCCCCAACTTGCTGCTTAAGCTATCAACATTGTTTTGCTGTCCGCATTGAAGTATAAGAATATTATTATTTACCACCACAAGACGCTTGATATAATGTTAACGCGCTTTGCCTTTCGAGTTGCTGTTGTTGTGCTTTTAAAATACGCACCTGAGAGCGCCAAATACGCATCGTAACTTCAGCAATGGGATCTCATCTTCACTGTTGTTGCTACATAAATAATAAGTTGGTAGATTTTGCCCGCCAATACGCTTCGTTGGCTCTTTGCGCAGAGCCAGCTGGCAGAGGCCATTCTGAAGCGTCCTTGTGCGGCACATACCAACAGCTAAGCAGGCTTATTTCTCAGCTTTTTGGTCTGTGTGCAACATGCCATTTGCCTCTCCTCCATCTCTATCGCCTCTCCATCTCGCCCCCTCTTTTCGCCCTGGAGGCTTACGTGACTTTTGTGGCATGCGTCGTTTATATTGGATACTTCAGTTTTGTCTGAGCTGCTGCCAGTGCTATTGCTCTTCATAATTCTGTTTCTGCTTTTACTTCTCGTTCTCGAGCCTTTTGTATGCTCGCCGAGTGAAATTAATGAAGCAGTTCATCTGACACTGAATTGATTGGCTTATTACGAACGCAACTTGATAGCTCCCTGTTCTGGCTGTCTGTCTGACTGGCCTGGCAAATGGAATTCTTTTACTCTATCTCCGAGTGGATTGCGTTGTCATGCAGCATAATAACAAGCATGGCTTGTGCGCTTAGCCAGCATACCCTGTAAATTGGAAACAAACAACTGTTCTATAGTTCCGATTCACATTGAACCTATATTTAATAAGAATGTAGCGTATACGTAATATTAACGTATACGTAATTTTGAAAGTTTCTTATAAAATAGTTTAGTAATCTATTGTTCGAGTGCCTAAGAATTGATTTTAAATACAATGTTAAACTTTGTACAACGTATACTTAATAATTTGGCTACGTATACGTAATATTTAAAATTATTTTATAGTCAAAACAGTTGAGTAATTGCTCAAGTATTGAAGGCGGGTTCATTTTCATTTTAGTATCTTTGAACGTATAAGTAATATTGACGTAACGTATACGTAATATTACAAATTGTCTATTGCTTAACACTGTTTAAGTAATCAAATTTTTGACTGTCAAAGTATAGTTTTTAAGTGTAAGCCACGCTCATTTTCAGTCTAAACGTATACGTAATATTTGCGCAACGTTTACCTAATATTGACATAACGTATACGTAATAGTCGATACCTTTATACGTATTGCTTATTAATAAATGAACTGTCTATGACTGGTTTTCAAATTTAAACAAGGCTCATTTTCAGCTTTCTTGTTTATAACGTATACGTAATATTGACATATCGTATACGTAATATTCGTAAATATATCATAGCTTATTACTGTTCATTATTCTAAGCTTAGAACTACTTCCACTAAAGGATATTTTACTAGTCTACCCTCGCTTTGTTTTCCTTCACTATCCCTCATCAATACTAGTGACAAGTTATAGCCAAAGCGCAACGCAATTTCTGATTGGATGCCGCCTCATTTGTCGCAGCCATATGCGACTTTGCTGCCACCGCTTTTGCCCATCTTCCACTCTGTTCTAGTAGAGCAAAACACTCGTGGCTCTTTTCAATTTGGCTGCGCAGGAAAACATCAAAATTACATTATGCTTCCCCTACGATTTTGTGGCTTGGGCTTAATTATTCGACTTTGCTGGCACGCCCTTAACTTTTTGTTCATTTGTGAGCTGCAAAATTTTCCTTTTTTGGATTTTTGTTGTTAACGGTTTTTTATGGTTCACATCGTAAAATCAAATCGAATATTTTGGGCACGTTTCAATGCTATTGATAGGAGAGTTCGAAGAAGGCAGGCAAGCAGGCAGCATGCTGCCAATATGTCAGTGGCATCAATATCAACTTCCATCCATTCATCCCCGGCAATCCTTGGGATTGGTCACGCAGCTCTAAGCCTGCCTCAATGTGGTGCCAAGTCATTAATTTTATGAAAAATCAACATTTACATAATGATGAGCATTGCGGCAGCTCTTCTCGGTTTGATTAGCAATTCCAATATGAGGCGTGGCACACACAGGCCACAACCTATCGGTTGTGAAAGAGAGAGAGAGCAAAAGTCGAGCAAGGGTGTGAGAGTGAGAATAGGAAGCTACTTAGTTAAGTAGAAGAAAAAAAGTTTCATGCTTTTGCCTTTTGCTTCTTTTGCTGGTGAAAATTTGCATTCATTGGGTTGCCAATACATTTGGATCGAAATTTATTGGCAGTCTCTGTGGGGCAATTAAAAGGACACACTCCAAATTTTGCAGGCGAGAGTAAAAAAAACACAAAACCCAAGAGTTTCTATTAAAAAAGACAACAACAAAAAGTTACTACAAAATGAAAAAAAAAATACAACTTTGAACATTGTTTCCTGATTGAAGTGAAGACAACAATACAACAGCAGCACAGCAGCAACAACAACAATACTACGATTTTAATGAATTTTTAATCAACAAAAGCAAATTTAAATTAAAAACTAATTAATCGATAATATGCAGACATATTTGATATACACGAAATAAGTAAATAAATAAACATATTCAGAGCAAATAACAAAAATCGAAAAAAAAAGCCAACAAAAGACGTGCGTTCAAAGAGGCTTTCAGTACATTGATGTGAGTTGATTTTAACAGTTAATTAAACCGCAAATATTTATGCTAAACTATACAACCCAAAAACAAAACCAAAAAAAAAGAGAGAAACCAAAGAATAAACCAAATATTTATATACAACAATATAAATTATATACATATTATAAAAACGCTTCGAATTCAATGTTGCAATAAATATTACGCAAAAATATTTTTAATATATATTTAAAGCCAATATATTGTAATTGTTATTGAGTGTACGAGAAAATAAAAATCAATAATTATCAAAAATATATTATATAATATTTGAAGTAAATCAACAATATATCAAAAATAAATATTTATTGCCAAATCAAATGCGCAGCAAACACAATTGAATTTTTGAATTGAATTGGATTTCAATGCAATATTTGGAGTAAAGTCAAATAACGTGCAAATATTTGTTTGATTTCCCCAAAAAGCCAAAACAAAACACAAAACAGTGCAAACAGAGTAGAAAGAGAAAGAGAGAGAGAGAGAGAGGGAGACAGCAACAATAGGAGCAACAGAGACAGCAACACATTATACAAATTAATGCAAACAAAGTTACAAACGCAGCAATTGAAAGCTTCCATTTTAAATGCAAAACTAATGAAATCTACATACATATACAACTACAATTAAAAATATATATACCACAAAAAAAATATATATACATATATATCTATATACAATAACAAAATATAAAAGAAAGAGAGTTACTATTTTGAATTGAACTTTTGATTGTTCGGCCAAGATTCGGCAACTCAATGCTGCAATACGAAACAGCCTGCAATCATAGCCAACCGCAGTCTCAGTCACAGACGCAGACGCAACCGCAGCTACAGCTACAGCTACAACAGCAACCGCAACCACGCAAGCAAACCTACAAAGAGTATCTCCAGCAACATCAGCAACAAAAGCAGAAACAACAACAACAGCAACAGTTGCTGCAACAGCAACAACAACAACAACAATCAAAGCAACCAGTGCGCATCTTTCGTGTACATTACATCCGTCTCAATTCCAAAGACGGCAGCTCCTCCTCCAGTCGAACGGCGGCGGCGGCCGCCTTGGCAAACGCATCCTCCGCACATGGCCCCAAAATGAAGACGATTGCGCCAAATATACGCCGACGGCGTCGCTGTGACAAACATCATTTGGAGCTCTATTGCAATGAGAGCAGCCATCACAATCACAGCGCCGTCGTCGCCGCTGGCAGCGGTTCAACCACACTCAAGCCTGGTGGCTTGCGTCTCCGCGAATCGATCACAGCGCCCAGCACTGCGGCCAGCTCGCCGGTGGATGAGCAACTGTGCATTCCGGCACCGCCCATCACACCGCCTCCGGCCTTCTTAACGGAGGGCTATAAACGCGCCAGCACCTCGGTCTCGACCTCGGCATTGCCCAGCGCCACCACCCAGGAGCAGTCGCCATCTCAGTCGCAGCACTCGCTGGCTCGCAGCCAGAAGACATTGACATTGTCGGCGACGCCTTTGCCGTTGCCGCTGCCGAAGCTTAAGCCAAAGACAACGGCAACCATTGCTGTGACTATCAATAGCAGCAAGCCACGTGGCACAGTCAAGCGAAGTTTAGGTAAGCAAAGGTCTTACTTAATGGCCTGTGAACAACAAAAAAAATAGATAAAATGGGGCGAGAATTGTGGGCAGCTGTCGAGCAACTGACTGAATTGTCTTAACTACTTTCGAGTACTGACTGAAGGTTTTTTTGTCTACTTTATTTGCTGACTAAACAGCAGCTTACATTTGTAAGCTACTTATTTGATGACTTTACAGCTTTAATTTGTAAGCCTTTTCTTTTATAAATATACATACATTTCCAATGAAATGAAGCCTAATTAAGTTAGAAGACTATTTTCTTCATAGAGAATGAATTACAAACTTAAATCAGTATTTCAACATTTAAAATAATAGTATATATCTTTACACTACTCTCATTGGAAGGTCGACTGGATGAATACATTTAAGTCTCCTTTTACTTAAAAGTCTGCAAAATGTGTTTGTGTGTTGCCCAAGATGTTGCATATGTTTGATGGATTATTTGTGTACCATATTGTATTAGAGTTTATTTGTTTTCTTTTTGACTATGCAAACCTAATTTTGTGAATATTTGAATTGGCTATACTACCATAAATTTACTTAGCACATTTCCAAGCTTAGTGAGCTTATTTTACGTCAATGTGACTTCCCTAAAAAGTATGCTACATTTCTTAGGCTTAGTGTACATACATTTTTATTTTAGTTTTCAGTTTTTATTGAAGCAAATACAGTCAATTTGTCAATAATAATAATAATGAATGATTGAAAGTGAAAATTGGTAATATTTCGAGACCGAAACATAATTGATTTTGAGAAAAAATAAATTATTTTGCCGGAATGAAGAACTGTCAACTAATTTACTATTCCCATCAATTATCATATTTTTATGAATGATAATTACAAACTGCGTGACTAGCAAAATCAGTAATCAAATTAATAGTTATTTGCCATGATAATATATATAATTGCTGACAGATAGAAAATTGCTCTAATTGATGAAAATTGTTGTGTTACCTTCTTTTAATATTAACTAATTGTTTGTTAGACCACAATTATCTTCAGGATTATTTATGATAATCAACTTTAGTTTAATGCTGATTTTGATTTGATACAAATGCTTGTCTCAAATTCGATTACATTCCCTCTTACCTTCTTATATTATGAATGTAGTATTTGTAATTGTGGGCTACATTATTTATGATAATTAATTTGAGTTCAACCGTTTCATAAGTTGATTATTAATCTAATTCAAATTTGATTACTTACCGTCTTATATTCCAAAATAATTGATTGCTAGACTGCAATTGTCTGCTACATTATTTATCGAAATCAATTTTAGTTTGAGCATTTCACATGTTGATTTTTGAAATGAATTTTGTTTGTAAAAGAATTCAATTTCAAAATATAATCAGACGCTGATTCAAACTCTTTTTCGTTAAATAAGCATTGACGCTGAAAATGTTGGTCTATTGATTGTCGATATTTCCGTGACTGATGTTTTTTTTTTTTTTCTTTTCTTGCTTGTGCGCCATCTTGAAAATTTGTTGCAAAATTCAATCGAAATTGGTCCCCACAGCAGCTTCGGGACGAGCAACATAAAATGCGTAAATGTTTTATGACCGTGCAGTGAGCGAACATAAAGTAGAAGTGGAGGAGGAGGAGGGAGATCGTCAAATTGTTGGCAAGGCTCGAGGCAGATTGGTGGTCAGGGGATTAGACATAAGCCGAGCGAGCAAGCGTGTGTGCAGTGTGTGCAGCAACTTAATTGAAAATGTTGTTGGCCAGTTATTGTTCTCGTTCCGCTCGCTGTTGTTGTTCTTAATGCAACACGAATGTTGTGTTACTCGTAAAGTAAGTTGTGTGTGTAAAGTTTCCATGCTTAACACATATTTGCCAGCGAATCGATGTTTGACATTCGCTGGGATTATAAGTCTCTATATATGTGTACATAGATGTTTACCCCTCTCTCTTTCTCTCGAATATATATGCCCACTCTAACTCTTCAGCTAGTTTGCACACAGTGCTTAGTTTGCTTGACATTCCACTTCAATATGCAGATATTTCAACATTGTGCGATGCCGCAGGATAAGCTTCTCATCGCCATCATCATCAGTCACATTCTCAATTCTCATTCTCATTCAACTGCCGCTGGCAGCTGCTAAAAGTCAATAAAAAATAAGTTTAAAGCTGCAACTGCAATTGCAATTTCAATTGCAAATTGTCGCCTCGATGGTTGATTGCATTTCGAATGCGTGCACGCGCGGAAAATGCTTATTGAGGTGTCGAAATTCTGTCGCCTCGCCATCCAATTTGTCGCATTCGCATAGCGAAAAGTTGGCTCACAAAAAAACTTTGCAGACAACAAGTTTTTTCTTGCTGTTTCTATTGGGTTTATTGTGCAATGCATTCGCTATTTATTTGCTCGATTTACATAATACGCTTGGCGGCTGTCTCGTTGCCAAGAGTCGAATGCCTGGCAATCTAATAATGCACACAGTTCATCTCATAACTCGAACATCAAAGCGAAGAGCCAACTAAAGAAAGGGTGAGAGGGCAGCAATGTTATGAAATATTCAGTGAAAACAAACAATTTGAAGCCATAAATCCGACTATACAAAAGCCAGTCAAGACTTGAGTTTGTCTTGCAGTTTTGTTGTTGTTGTTGGTCAGTCAGTCAGTCCGTCAGTCTGTCAGCAAGTTGAAGAGAAAACTGGTCCATTAGCCATTCATTTCATTATTAAAATATTTTGCTTGCATTCACCTGCCAACGATATATTTTTGGCAGCAATTTCTAGAACTTGCCACAGGCCAAAACCCAAGCAAAACTAAATTCTAAAGCTTAATGGGGTGGAGATGGAAACCCTTGAGAGACAGTGAAAGGGAGAAAAGGTTGTGGAAGCACATGATTTGCGGGCAAACTGCAACTATGCAATACAATCGAGATGATGATGATTACTATGCCAAACTATTTGCATTGCACAGAGAGAGAACACACACAAAATACGATTATATAATGCAATTATTTAGCTAGTCCAGATTGTTGGGCTCTTCGATGAAAAGTTTTTCTATTGAAATTTGTTAAATTTGTCGAACAGTTTACTGCAATTATGCAAAACCTTTTGCTTAAGGGTGCAGATAGTAAGCATCCTTGTCGAAGTCTTTTATGCACAAAACTTTTACCTCAGCCTCATTGAATTTGTGCTGTTGATTTGGTAAATTACTCCTGAAGCTTCTTATAATACACACAACTGTGAATTTAATGAAAACATTTTGTATATTTTGAGAGTAGTAGTATATCGATATACCAAATATGCATATATAATAAATTTCTCGCTGTACGCTACGGTATATTTTCAAGGTAGTGGTATATTTTACATAAAATATACAATAGTAGATTTTATACTTTATGGTATTTTTACATTAGGCAGTATATCGATATACATATATTTCAGTATATTTTCGGTACATTAAATACCTATATTTTACCGCAGTATTTTGTTTTTTTGTTCAAAATTAATAGTGGGACTGTATCTTTCTTTCATTATTATAATTTATGTTAAACTCTTAATATTTGTCGTGAAACTTTTGCACTTTCCTTTCAGTATGTTGATCTTTAACGTTTATCTTGTTCCTTGGAGACAAATTCTCTGTCTTATCAATTTTACCACCTCGTTCTTCTTCTTGTTTGCTCTTAAGCGTTAACTTAACTTATTCATACAAGACTCCCAGTCTCTGAAAGTTTTGGTTGCCCCCCTCAAAACTGCGATTAGTTGCATGCCACAACCTTAAGAATTTGTGTGCGCTTGTCGCATGCATCGATGCAAAATTCCACTCAAGCATGTAGCACACACACAACACACAAAAGCCAAGCAAAATTTTAATATCGCTGATAGTTTTTTGGCCATTCGATGGTAGCGACCCCAGAACTTGCAACACTTTGGGAGGGCCCACATTAATTGGGAGTTAATTGAAAAGTTTGCTTTGACGTTGGCGTTTGCGTTGAGTTTTTGGCCTAACTTTTAAGTGCACTTGGCGCATGGGGAAAACGAAAGATGCGGAAAGAGTTTTTTCGCAATGGGCCAAGAAAGTTAACTGAAATTGCATTAAACGTTGCAACAAGCCAAGCAATGTGCACAGAATTTGTAAAGCAAGACGTGGCAAATGGCGATGTGGATGGAAAAAGTGAAAGAGAGAAAGTTGTGGAGAATCCTGCAAAGTATCGCGAAAGAAATGCAAAGCACATCTCGAGGCAATTGGTAATGTGGCATTGAAGTTGCCGCAAAACTTTGCGTCTCTCCGGGCCATGCCGCATGCTGCATTACATAACGGTAACTGTAATGACGGCTGTGCCACAAATCCCTCCCACACACTCTCACACACACACTTCCCATCCAGCCATCCACTTACTTAGCCGTCGAGCGCAGCGTTTAATAATTAAATGCAAATGCCAGTTTTTATAACCACATCGACGGGCTGAAAAGTCAGCTGAGCTGGAGCTGGAGCTGAGGCTGAAGCTTGAACCTTGGCGTTATAATCCGCAAACATTAACGCACTCAGTTAAGAGCGAGAGTGAGAGATGATGAAGGCAGCAAGGTGACGACTACAACTGGGCTTTTAATTGAATGCGTGACTTGTCGAAACTTTTTATGATTTGGCAAAAAAATAAAACAGAAAGCAGAAAAGAAAACAAGTTGGGTGGGGACCTTAAATTTTGTTGACGCTGTCGCGCAGTTTCTAAAAGTTGATTATGCTACGAGAGCAGCTGCTGATATTAATTACATTAAATTGCATTGATTAACTTTTAATTACTTGCAGATAAGCCGCTTAAGCGCTTAAGCTATAAATCTTGTTCCTTGACTAATTTCCACACTTTATTTTTTTTCTATTTGCAGGTGAGTTTACTGTGCATAAAAATCACAAACGACAGATAAGTAAAAAGAAAAAATAAATCTTTTTTTTTGTTTGCGTATGCATTAATCAAAATGTGTCCAAACTTCGTATAAAACTTGGGGATAAACTATCGATAAAAATAAATGCTCTGCTTTGATACTGCGGTAATCAATTATCCATCCCAATGCAAACTTATACTCGACAGTTGCTTGTATTCAAGTTTCTCGTTTCTCGTTTTGGCATTTCATAAAGTGTCATGACAGAATGAAAACTATTTGCAATTTCTACAGCAGCAGCAGCTGAGATTGTTTCTCCGGATGCTGCGATTTCTAATGCATTTCGCTCAAGTCAGAAATGCGCTTATTTATGTTTCCAGTTTATAACCTGCGCTACATTTTGTTTGTTGTTGTCTGCCTTGTGAATCCTTTTTCCCCATATAAGATTTCTGCGTTTCGACTCGAGCTGCATTTGCTAAGGATATTTCATTTTGACAGCTGTTGCTGTGGTGCTAGCTTTGCTTGTTCCTATACCCTTTAAAAAATGTTAGAACTGAGATATGATGAGTGAGGGAAATATGTTGCGTGATTTTAATATATTTTGTATATATAAAATAAATATATTGATGAAGTAACTGAGCAGGGTTTTACAAACTAAAATATATATTTTAATATGTCAAATCCTTTTGATTATATTCAAAAATTTAGTTTATGTATGAGATGTGTATTCGTGTTGTTAAGGTATGGAATTTCAATACAACGGATCACTCTCGAATAAATCCTTGTATCCTTTTAAACAAAGGGAACATAACGTTGAACAAAGTTAGCTTTCCTCTTGTTTTGTTTAGCTACCTAAAGAATTTCAATGAGATTTATGCAAACCTAAATTATATACTGTTTAGCTTTCTAAAAAAAATGTAATAAAGTCAACATATCATATTTCAAGAATTCGTAGAGAATTTTAATAAAATTCAAACAAACCTAAAACTAACTACAGCATATCTCACAGTCGAGCTTATGCGCCTTGAACTCTTTTGTCTTATTGTTGCAACAATAAGCAGAGCTCATGGCATGCCAACATTTTGTAAAACAATTTAAATTGAATTACTCAGGCGCACACACAACTAGAACGAGAAGGAAACAGAGAGGTAGGCAGAGAGAGAGAGAGAGAGAGAGTGAGAGTAAGATATAGGTATGAAAGGGAGAAATACAGAAGTGAGATAGCAATCAAAACTTGTATCTTGTTGTTGGTTTATTTCATAGCCTACTTTTTTGGGCGGCATTTAAATTGCCATTTTTGATAGTTTTACATAACAATTGCTGGCCACGTGTGTGTCTCTCTGTCTCTTTCACTCTGTGTGTGTGTGTGTGGGTTGGCGCTTGGCCAAAAGTCCAAAGCAAGTATGAAAAAATTTGAACAAAAATTTGCATTGCACAAAATGTGTAATTAAACATCAGGCGAAGAGGGAGAGAGGAATAAGCCTTGAGCCTGACGGCGAAAACTTTACGCACTTTTCAATGCATTTTTTATGCGGCACGTGGACGCAGTCATGTGTAAGTGTGTGCGTATGTAAGTGTGTGTGTGTGGGTGGGTTTATCAGCTTGCTGCGTCCTTGCACACAGCGCAGGGCAAAACCAAAACGGCAGCCATGAAAATCAACATCCGGCAGCAGCAGCAACTGCAGCAAGTGGCAAGTGCAAGGTCAACTTTGTTGAAGGACATGCCAGCAGCAGCAAAAGCAACAGCAGCAGGACAGCAAAAGCAGCAGCAACAGCAACATTGAGCCCATCAGTCCACGCCCACGGCTTCAGCTTTAGTCCGGCAGTCAACACTGTCTCATTGGTTTGTTCAGCTCTATTTGTATTTACACAGCTCGCTGTATGAGTATGGAACTCTGTATATGTGTGTGTGTGCCGCCATTTTGTGCGCATTGTTTGCTGTGACGTTTCATTTCATTGCGTTTAGCATTTTGCGGTTTTGCAACAGCAAATTGAAGTATCGACTTACCGCTTACAGCAACTGTCGAAACCCGCATGTCGAATGTAAAGAGAGAGAGAGAGAGGAATTCTCATTTA
This sequence comes from Drosophila albomicans, assembly GCF_009650485.2. Classification (NCBI taxonomy): domain Eukaryota; kingdom Metazoa; phylum Arthropoda; class Insecta; order Diptera; family Drosophilidae; genus Drosophila; species Drosophila albomicans. Next base: position 40,988,355 of record NC_047629.2, on the reverse strand, counting down.
GTTACACTTCTGCACATTTGTCATCCTAAACTGAACCAAACGAACGAAGTAAGCAAATATGTTAACTAATTACTTTTATGTCGTTGGGTGTGCGTTGCTAATTCAGTTTGCAGCCTAACATATTTTGATTGCATTTCGTTTGTCTAATTGCAAGTTTATTTATTACAAATTACAAAGTAAATCAATAAACAGATTTTGTGCTAGCGTTGCAATAATTAAGATGAGTGTTGAGATTATTGAGCTTAGAAAACAAACTAATGTGAAAGTGAGAATATCATTAAAGCGATTAGAAAAGATTATAGAATTAATTGTTTGATAATATTTCAATTCGAATTGTGACATTTAATTGAATGAAGATATTTATAATTATTGCAATTTTAACTATGATATTATGAGACTATTTTCTGTTGTTTGTATGTATTCTTCACTTAGCAAAGAAAAGTAAGAAAGTCACTCGAGTGTGAGATACCCGCTACACATTTTCATTAAAAGCAAAATAGTATTTACTTAAAAGAATAGTAAGTCAATATACCGGAAAATGTACTAAAATATAATCAAAGTCTTTATTTGATATATCCATATACTATTTAAAATAGACATAACTATTCTTTTGATAAATCTCCAAGTATTTATGCACTTAGTTTTAATTTCAATAATGTCTTATTGCTAAAGATTTTACAATATATGTATGTGTGATAATATTCCCTTCAAAGGTATGGTCAATTATGCAATAAGGGAATTTTTAATACACTCACTTCATTCAATTTACTATTCCTTGCCAAAAAGTCAATATATTCTTGCAACTAAATGCCAATTAAAATTTCTCAAAGAAACCATATATTTACTATACATTTCACCATAAATAGTGTTGATTGAATATTCTGTATTTCAACTAAAATTACCACAGCGAGTAGCTCCATAAAATACCCACTTCAATATGCCGTTTATAACTAGTCAACTTATATAAAGTAGAAACCAAATAACGAACATATAACGTTCATTGCTAAGCAACTGCTGCACAAGAAGAACTTCTGATTTGCGGTAAAAGAATCCTTATAAAAAATGCAACATCAACTGATCAAACAAGATTCACTTAAACAACTGCTTGGCAATGTTGAGCTAACAGTGCAGAATAATGCACAAGAAATTTGCATAATGAGACTAGCTCTAATTGTAGTTTCAATATTTGCATAGACAAAAACACAATGTTTAACCTTTGACGAACTTGCCCAAGTTTGCGTGTGCCCTTTTAAATTACAGTTGAGCCAACACTTTTGGGTTCGTTTTGCGTTGAACATGGGTTCAAGGCTGCAACAAGTGCGGTTCACAAACAACAAACATAAAGCAAACCAAAAGCCCGACGCCATGTTGAACTAATTTGATGCCCATTTATCTATGTCTCCTCTTCTCGCTCTTCTTCGTTTTGATTGTGGAACGCGTCACTCAAAAAAAACTCTGCATAATTTTGTTCGCCACATAATTCAAATTGTTTGCTCGCTATGCTCCTTAAATAATTCAACGCTAATCTTTAAATTAAAATCAGCTCCATTAGGAACAAAGAACACGAAATTTCTATACACACACACACATGAATATAATATATTTGAGTGTGTGTGTATTCAGCCACATGGCAAAATAAAACTGTGAAAATAAAATGAAAACCAGCAGCTGGCAGCTAAAATGTTTTGCACTTCCTGTCCACAACTTTTCCACGAGTTTTTTGTTTTTTGTTGTAAATGAAATATATCCTGTAATAGCTGAAAAACAAAAAGCGAAACTTGGGCAATCTTTTTTTTTTTTTTTGTTTTTTTGGTATAAATTTCTTCAATTAACTTGAACTCTTAAAGTTATGCAGTCAACTTCATTTCCAAGCCATATAAGTATATTTTATTACAGGGTATTTTCATGTGCAGTTTGTAACAGAGTTTACAAAAAACATTCTTGGTTAGCTTTTTGTTATCGTTTTTGTTTGGCTGAAAGGCAAAAATTTTATTTACTAGCGTTGAGGCTGCCATTGTGTGTTGTATGTTGGGGTCTCGCTCACTCTTTTTTTTTTGCATAAAATTTGCAGGCAGAAAAAAAGACTCCACACTATTGCTGCCTCTTTCTAGCGCAGAGAGTCATGCATAATCTGTAGCTACTAGCTCGGTTGTCTGTCTCGCTCTCTGCATGAAATATGCGAAGCCGCTTTCAACAATTTGCGTTGAAAATTTGCACAATGTTTGCCAGCTTTTCAGCTGTGTGTGTGTGTTGTGGGTGTTGTTCTCGTTGATGTTGCTGTTGTTGTTATGTAATGCTGAGCAAAGTTTTCACTCACTTAAATAGATGCCAGTGGTGTGTATAATTCCTAGCCCTGCCTCGTCTCCGTCTCCATCTCTGTCCTCCCCACGCTTCACGTGTCAAACTAATGCAAAAAGTGTCAGAGACTAGAAATTAAAAATTCAAATGAAAATGCGCCTAGACTCTGTGCTTGGGTGCAAATTAAGCGCTTCCGTTCTCGCTCACACATACTTACAAGCTTCCCTCTCTCTCTCTATCTCTTTGCCTTCTCTCGCTCTTCTGAAGCTGTGTCACTTGGTAATTCATTTTAATGTGACGCTTGCTGAGCATATTTTGGGTTAAATTTTAATTTCCTGCAACTCATTGTCGACTTCCTTTTTCGGGGTCTCTTATTGTCAGCCTCTAAATGTCTGTCACACATAGTTGAGATTTCCACTCTCTCTCTTTCTCTCTTTTCCTCCATCTCTTTCTGAAAGCCTTTTAGTTGATTGGGTTACACGGACTGTGGCATAAGGCGCTTATGGGCCACTGAAGTACAAAGTAAAGAGAGACAGAGTTCCATACATATTGAGAAATACTCAAAATACTCGAAATACTTGCAGAAGCTACAAAAGTCTTTCGAGCTACTTAAATTCCTTGCAACCTAAGTCTTAAAATGTACAAACGGACAATTTTAATTAACCTTTTTTTCTGGCCTGTCGACTGTCCAGGGAGCATTTTACTTTGATGGTCGGGCAAAAGGACACAAGATCTCAGACAGACAGACAGACAGATGATGCTCACAAATGCGACCTCAGCTAAAAGCTGGCCTAAAGCAAAATCAGCGCCGCATAACCTTCAATACGTGTATTTATTCTGCGCTACCTCTACATATAGTATATATTATATACTATATAGATATACAAGATATATAGGCGTACTTTTTGTGTGCCTTGTGCCGCATTCCTTTTGCTCGCTTTGTGCGGGTTTTTTCTGTGTCTTGCTTTTTTCTTTCTTTCGTTTCCGTTGCATAATTTCTTGGCCTGCGCTTTTGTGGCCTCCTCTACTGTCTTTTCTTTTTCATACTTTATACTGGCCTTTAGGTTTTCTTTTTTTATGTCCTTTGACTAAGTAGGGTATGCCGCAATGGTCGACACACACAAAAAAAGGTAGACTTTGACCCTTTAAATTGTTTACAGTGCTTAAGAACTTCATTTCCTGTTTACGCACTGCTTATGATAAAAGACCGAAAAAGGAGGATTGCATATTGATTTAATGTTTAATATCGAAACGACAATTTATTGGAATTGCTAAATTTTCTATGTTTTTCGATAACATTTTGCAAATGAAAAGTAAATGCAAAACAATGTTTAACATTTTTCTTTTGGAAACTGACAAAAGCAATCTTTGTTTTGCTTTTAACATTTCTTTTCTGTGGCTTTAAGGCTTTCAATTATTCATTGGCGCCTTTTTGCAGCACTCGCTCAAGGTCAGACTGGCTGACCACAAAGTATGCAATAGAAACTGCAGTCTCGACCAGATTTATGCCCTTGATATTGCGGTAACCAGTCCGCAAACCTTGCACCAAGGGCAACCTTGAATCAAGGTTCTCCTTTTTCTCTTCTTTTTTCCTTTTTTTTGGTCTCTTGTCATTATGATTATCATCGGGATTGTGATCAACGTCAGCAGCAGTCACATTTGCCATGACTAATGACTGTCAGGCGTTGACTGTCAGGAAAAAGTTTTGCGGTTAGTTTTGCATGCTGCTATCAAGTTTTTGCAAAATTATTATGATGATGCCACAAGGGGCTGTCACATATGTTTTCAGACTCACGCGTAGATTACTCTCCATTCTTTTGGTCAGACTTTTGTTGTCAGTTTGTTGTGTTTGGGGTTATCTGGACATTTGATTTATTTATGCAGAAGCTTAATTGCATTGTCTGCTACGAGCTAAACAATGTTGTTAAAGTTGTCGAAAACAACACACACAGAGAGTGGGAGAGAACAAAGTCAATTCAATTAAAAGCAATTTTGTTTCATTGGTCGACAGATAACGTGTAATTTGGCTGCTGTACATAGTTCACTCGTAGCTCTTTGGCCTTTCGGCTTTGATTGATTGTGGCTTAATTACCTTTGAGCTAATTAACCAAATGCTGCTCAACGAAAATATTAATGTATCGACGGAAAGAGTGGGAGGGCAAAGGAAATTAAGGAGTGACGGAAATATCAAGACTGCTTTTGTAAGTTGATTAGCAGCAGGAATGAGGCTGTGTCTCTCTTAATCATTTATTTATGAGCAACAGTGCGTATACTTAATATGCTGTTTATACATCTAATGCATAATAATCTTGCTTTTGCTTACACACCTGAGTGGAATGTGAAGGACAGTCTTGAAGTTTTTTTTATTTTGTTTACTTCTATTTTAAATACGCTTAAATACTTGTTAATCCCTCAACTAAATAGCCAAACATTTTCCAAAGCGCATTTTATCTCGTGCGCTGTCAGCTCAACGCCGCGTTTTCCACTTCACTTCTTTTGCGGTTAATCTCTCTCATCTCATCAGCATGCCAGTCCGACTGAACTAATCCCAAATTTGTGTGTTCGCTGTGTGTTCATTGTGACCGCATTTCCGCACACTTGCAACGTCAGCATTTTAGGGAAGCAACGTCATCGACCCGCCAACACCAAAAAATAAAAAAACAACAACGCCTCCAAACGTCGGTGTCGGGTGCCAAGATAAATACAAACAGCCAAAAAGCGAATTTCCAGCAGGTCGCTAAATATGCTGACGACAATGCTGCGAGGGGGGAAGAGGAGGGGAGCAACCATAAACAACCATAAACTATATGTAGCTGCGCGTCTTCTTGTTTGCCGAACTGACCTTCACCCAATCGTTGTGGTTTTCCATTTGTGCGTTGCGTTTGGCTTTCTCTGTTTTTGAGTGACGCGGAATTTTAATGAACTTCACCTTCAAACAAGTCACATTTGTTTGTTGTCTAATATTGTTGCTTCTGCTTCTGTTGCTGCTTCTGCTATTTTACATGTTAATGAACTTGTGAATATTACGTTGAGGTTACCCAAAGAAATGTATTTTTGGTTAAAAGTGTTCTAAATTTAGTAGTTGCGCATATCGAGCAAGTATTTATAATACTCAAACGATTATTCATAATCATTATCATTATTATGATGAGGTGCTTTGTGCATGTGACAGATTTTGACTCACTCGCTGAGCATTTTCACGACAGGTTAAAAATATATATATATATATATTTTCCATTCCTTGTGATTCATATTTCGTTGCGTTGCGTTTCATTTCTACTTTGCGCAGAGCCTTAGGCAACAAGCTGCCAAGATACTTCTTCTTTGGCGCTTCTTTGTATTGTGGCGCTGTGACGTCAAGAAATAAACCTGTAGAAAATCTCTCGAGCGACCAACACATAATTCATATGTTTTATTTACTTGGCTTGAATTCTTTTGATTGCCAAAATAAAAAAACACAAAAAAGAAATACATGCACAAATATTTGAAAATGCCAGGCAAACAACTATTATACCATACTATATATTATATACTATATAGGCATTTAGTATTTTCGGATATGCGGTGTGAGAGAGAGCGCTGTTTGTCTTTTTTTTTTTGTTTTTGATTTTACGACTCTCTGCATAAATAGGTTTATGAAAATTGTCGGGAATAAAAAATAAATAAATATAAATCAAAGCAGTTCGCTTGTCGCGCTGAAAATTTGTGCCAACTTGTTTGATTAGCACATATTTTAGAATAAAATTTATTGCAACAGTTTAGCTTTTCAAGTGGGCGGATTAATCCTTCTTTTTCGTCGCGAAAAAATAACAAAATTCTTCAATAATTTATTTGTGAACGAAGAGAGAAATTCGTTAGTTACCTGAAAGGTCGCTCAAAATGTTAATTTGTTTTTCAGTCTCAAAGGATTAATTGCTTGGATTCATTTATCTTGCAGATACATTCAAAATTCTGTATAGTTATTAATATTCTTGGCAACTGTAGTAAGACAGTCCTTAAGCTGACATTTTAAAAGTGGCTTACTAAAGTCCCAAGTGTAACCTTTAAAAGGAATCTCGTTTTTTTTAGGGATTACTTTTAAATCTTGTTGCTTTTCGCTTGTATATATTAAATACAAGTAAAGGATAGTTTAAATGATGGCTGAATGAATATAAATCAATAATGCTTTATCAAAAATGAATATTGCAAGATGGAAAGTATAAAGACTTTTTTATAAATTTATATGTAAGTTTAAATTCTCTTAATTTTATACAAAAAGCAATTTGCCACTTAAAATGTAAAGCAGAGTAGTAGAGCTTCTTGATTATATTTATTGATTGCTAAAGTGACTCTAATCTTTAAAAAGCGTTTTTTACTTTTTTGTAGGCATAACTTTTAAATATTTGCTTCTCTTTCATGGGAAATTTTATATACAGAAAGAAAAATGTTCTAAATTTCATAACTTATTTGTAACTTTTAAATGCCAATTCTTTAATACTAAATGCAACTGGTCGCTTAAAGCGCAAAGCAGCTTAGTAGAGATTGACGAGTTGCTTAATCATTTTTATTGATTCATTTTAATCTCGCATTGTTGTCTCACGACAAACAATCAATCAGCTGTATGTAGCAGCCAAGTGCATCATTAATCATTAGCTGATCAGCTGCTGACATTCAGCGAGAGTCTCAAAGATACACAGAAACTTGCTTGTATTTGTGTCTTGGGTGTTGCAGCAGGCAGCTTTTGCCACGCCCTAACTCTCAGCTTCCTCCATCACCATCAATCATAGCAGTCAGCTTGCCTTGGCGGCAATGAACAATAATTTCTCTATTCTCGAGTTAAGTTTTCGCCATCGTCGTTGCCTTGGAAAGAGCTTTTAATTTATGATTATTATGTTGGCTGGACAAAACTACAAAAAAAACAAAACTGTCGCAGAAAATACGATGAACATAAATAATGTGACTTTAATTATGTCAATTTCGTAAAATTGCGCATCCCATTTGCCCCCTTTATGGCTGTTGTCATTGCACACGCCTTTATTTATTTACTCTTGAGCGACACTTTTGGCCCACAAAAATCAACAAAAACACAAATGCCGATGGTCTGCCACATTTTCATCATCATCATAGACAACAACATCGGCAGCATCATCAGAGGGGAAAAGAATAAAAACAAAAACGATATCATCATTATTGAGGTTGACCTTGCCAACTTCCGCTGTTGCCAAATATTATTGCTAATTTATCAGAATCTTAAAGCAACTTTTTTCGGGACCAGCTGGGAATGCTGCTGCTGGTGCTGTGCTTGTTGTTGGCCATGTTTCTGCCACTCGGCCACTTCCGTTGCCAATTCAAGTAGAATTTACTGTTGAGCCTCTTCTTGTGCTACATAATTCAAAGGCCTACGAATTTATGTGGCAACTAATTGCTGAGTGCCAGCAACAACACATGGCGTATGATTAATGTGGACCCTGCTCTTATCATTCTGGTTGCTTGCCGCTTACATTTTATTATGTTTGTGATTCGGTGTATGACCTTCAGCTATTGATTGAAGGATGGAAGTCGCTGCTGCCACAGCTCTGACAATACAAAGTGAGGCTGGGACAAAAGACGAATAGCGAATGCGCTACACATACACATTTAATAAAGCAATATCGAATAGCTTATTGGCTTGCCAACTATCACGTAATAGAGTAGAGAAGCAGCAGCAGAAGTTGCAGAGAGAAACTAGCCAAAATTGAAAAATGTGTGCAACCAATACAGGCTTTGATACTTAATAGTGGTACGACATGCCATGCAACCTCATATATCAAATGTTGCGCACACACAACAGGCAACCACATACATACAAAGAAGACAAATACACACACATACATATTCAACATCCACACACACATTCACAATCTCATGCATAGCAGCTGAACACGAAGCAACGACAAGTTTATGGGCCCAACTGCTGCTGTCCAACATGGCCAACACATAACAACACATACATATATAGATATATACAATACACACACACTTACATATTTGTATATGTGTTGCTGTGTTTTTGTAGTCCTTGCTGCTGGTCCAAATTGTAATCATAACTCGAGCGGCGCATTAAACATAACAAAAAATAGCTCGAAGCACGTAGCCAAACAACAAAGCGAGAGGCAAGAAGTGTCAAAAAAGTAGCAGTAGGTGTCATTGTGTGTGTGTGTGGTGTGTGGGAGTGCGATTGTGTATGTGTGCTATTGTTGTTATACCCGCTACCTATAGGGTAGAAGGGTAATTTGATGTAGAAGTTATTCAAGAAATATTTTTGTATGGGAAAATACTCCTACTTACAATCATGGTATATTTTGAATGCAGTTAAATGTAGTATATCAATATACCAAATGTATACTTTAGACCTTGGTATATTTTTAGTATTTTGCACTATATTAATACTGTACTGTTCGCTCCTATTCAAAATGTGTGGCGGGTATCTCATAGTCGAGCACACTCGATCGTAGCGTTCTTACTTGTTTTTCGGCTGCCTGGGCTGTCAAAGTTTTATGCCTGAAAAGCATTTAACTCGCGATGCTCGCTCTCGTCTACTTCTGCATTATTGTTGCTGTTGTTGTTGTTGTTACATGCGTGCAGAAATTGGGTGTGAAAAGCACTTTGGCAAGAGGCAAGCGTTAAAGTGACGTTTACTGTTATTCGAGCACTCTCCACGTGCCGCCTTCGAGTCTCCTACTCTCCTAGCATCTGCAAACAGAACAGAACTGAACCCGGCTGAGACGTTTAAGCCTTTAGGCAGTTTTTGTGGCGCCACCTTTTTAGCACCCTCGCTGAAAAATGCCTGCGCACATTGCCTAGGCACATTAAAGGCTTTCGTTCATTAAATTTAAACCTTAAATATGACTGAGCCAAAAAGGAAATCTGCTAAAACACGTGATTACGGGCAGGTGAGAAATGCCAGAATAGAGAACGAAAGCGGGCGAGAGTGGGAGAAGCGGATTCTAGGGGCATTTTGGAGTTTGGGATAAAATATCGCCAAAGCTGCTGCTTGCCCTGTTGCCCTGGCTACAAATCCTAGTTGATAGGTTTTTCTTTCATTCTATTTTTTTTTTTGCTTTTGCCTTCGCTTTTGCGTGTTTACGCCCATTACACACAATGAATGCGTGTGTGTGTGTGTGTGTAGTCGAGCGTGTGTGTAAGGATGTGTGTAACTGTGATTCCTCTATAGGAATTAAGCACAGTCTGAAATTACTGCCAGTCACTTAAGCTCTTATTTCGCAAATGCAATCTAAGATGATTTATGAAATTATTTCCAAAGAAAAAAAACCTTTCGCTTTTGTGTGAATTTTTCGCAAGAAATATCTCAAGTATTTTGTTGTTAAAGCTCTTCAGGTTATACTTATTTATATAGCCAGAGTATTTTCATGTATTATCAGCACATATATTTCTGGCCACTTTTTTTCGTTGCCTACTTTTCAGCGCACATCTATAAATTCGACACCTCGCTGTCTCTTACTCTCGCTCTCTCAACGTGAGTTAAAGTGCTTATGTGTGTGTAGAGCTTCATAAAGTTTCCTTTATTTTTTCTGTTGGATCCTTTTGAGTTCGCTGTCAGCCAAGTTCCATTGTTAACTTTTGCATAAGTTTTGCCTGCGCTGCTCTCTCACTTTGTTACGCTGTTCATTTTTATTTTCATGGCATTATTTTGTACTTTGACCGGTCTGTGTTTTCCTTCTTTCTTTTTTATGTGCAAGGCTTTGTCGAAACAGTTTTCCATCAAGTTTTTGGGGGAGCTCTGCTACGGCTTCGACCGAAATTAAATGTTATTTGTTCGGCCTTGCCGCTTTACGATATGCGCCAATTTCTGTGCCCATAAATCAGATAGTCGAAGCCCTACGACGACATATTCCCCCATAAAGTGAACGAAAAACGGATGCAGAAGAGATTTACACACCTTCCATGTCGGAGGGGGTTGCGACCTTTACCGAATTTGTAGAGATATTTTTATTCCCTCTCTCTGTATGTCTCTCTCTCTTTCTATCTTTCTCTCTTTGGCCATCATTTGCTTGTTTTTCGTTTCGTTTTTGCGGACGCAGTGCATAACATAGCGCTGATTTCATCTATCAAATTAAGAAAGTAAAAGCACGAAAAAAATTGTTGCGCTCACTCGTAAATCTGTGGCGTCGCCTAAGTATATTTCAGCGCAAAAATTTTGCGTCTCGAACATAATACATATTATTATTATTATTATTAAGTATACGCCGAGTGGTCGTTGAAACAATGCGGCAAGAAATTGCCATTAAAATACAAGATACAAAAACGAAATTCGTAAGCGGGAAGGCGGGGCGTTGGAGGAGGCGTGGCCGGTGCGTCAAAGTGTCAACTGCCATTAAAATTTAATTTTCAACGACCATCTTCTGTGGCGGCGACGGCGTCGACTCAAATTTGACGCCTTGTTTTCTGCCGTAAGAACTCAATTAAGTTCTGTGTATTGTGCGAAACATTTCACATTTTTCGTCAGGTTCCTTAAACGTTCCTAATTGAGTGAGGCGACCCCTAAAAAAAATGTCTAGAAGGCTTAAAAGGGAAACTTTTTTTGTTGGCTTGTTTCATAATTACCAAACAATTGAGCAATTTAATTATTTAAACAGCTTTTGTGCTTTGCCATTCAGCTTGACATGATGCGACGAAAATGTCACAGACGCAACCATTTATCACTCGAAAGATTGTCAAACACACAAAGCAAAAGGAAGACTGAAAAAGATAAAGTGAAAGTGTTACATAAAAGACTTTGATTTTCGCATTCATTTGGTTTCACTTTATGGTTTGGCATAATTAAAACTGAATTTCATTTATATGAACTCGAATTAAATGCCTTGTTAAGCGCTCTTTTGCAATTGTCAGTTTGAATTTCAATAACGTTAATATCCTTTATTGGCAATGAGCTTTCATTGTAGCACTTTGATTTTATGCCAGTTAAAATGCAAACTGTTAATCAATTGAGTAGCGAGAAAAACTGCGCATTAAATGAAAAATCAATAAACATTTAAAATGAATATCAAGGAAATTAATTTTTATTTATATAAAATTTCAGATATATTGCTAGTTTATAGTAAATATCAAAGAAATGATTGAAATAAACATATTTATTTTATATAAACTACATCAGCGATATATTGCTAGTTTATCCATTCAGTTATTTCCATTCGATGCTCTAAACAATCAATAATTTATTATTGTTGCTTCGAGCACTTGGAATCTACGACATGATTTATTGAATATCCATTCAATACTGTATTTATATTCCCCTAGATTCACCTAAATGTATAACGTTATGTTGTGCGCGCTCATCAGAATGAATTGGCAGCAAATCTTCTATATATAAATTTTGTGTAAGCAGTAGGAAGAATTGCACAGCATCAATAAATATTTTCAATGTAAACAAAAAAAACTTGCAACGCGTTATTCATACATTAATGAATGACAAGTATTTGCGCTTTAGGCATTAGGCTAATTGACTGCCTCAAAACGAGAAAGAAAAAAAACTATTAACACTTTGTACACAAAAGAATCGGAACTGACAAAAACTATTCCAATTGAGACGCCCACGTTCCATTAAATGATACAAAAGGCAGACAACAGCCGACACCTTTGACAGGCCCAGAGAATACAGAAGAGGGTACGAAATTAAATTAATTTCGATATTTCAGTTTGTCAGAGATTTCATTGGGGGGATTTGTTTTGCATTCGAATTGGGTTGCTAAGACACGACGACAACAAATCTCTGGCTAATCGCATCAAAAATGCGGCAACGACGACAAAAATATTTCAAGAGGTTTATTTTTAGATTTCACTATCTCTCTCTCTCGTTCTCAATGTGTTGTGTGTGTGTAGATTGCATAGCTGGCCAAGTTTGCTTTTGATGACTGTATTATGAGGCCATACGGCCTTCACCTTTATACACAATTTCATGTTACGATATTCTCTGTGTGTGTGTGTTTTTCTCCTCCAGACACTAGGCGCAAATTATTTATTTATACGCGCTGCCTTTTCAGTCAATTCAGTTCAGTTCAGCTTCAGTTTTTGTTATGTGTTGTGTTTGCTTTTGCCATTTGGTTTTTAACAATTCGTGCATAAAATAAACTTAATTTATTTTTAATCGCCATTTAATTGGCTGCCCGCTGTCTTCCCTTACACGCTCGACAAGATTGCAGCATAAAAACTTTTAATTGCTCCTAAGGTATTTTTTTTCTTTTTTCTTCGCACTCCCTTTCCCCTTGTTGTGATCTGATGCTGAGAGATTGTTGTTTATTTTTGTATTCAAGTCTCGAAATGCCAAACGCATTTTGCCAGTTCACGCAATTGTGGGCCAATGTGTCGACGACACCGCAACAGCGCCTACACACCTTTTGCCAAGAATAAAACCTAAAGTAACAACAGCAACAAATAAAAAAAAAAAGCGTATATATTGAAAATAAACATTGGAGAGCGAAAGCGAAAGCGAGATCGAAAGGGCAAAGTTCAAGTGTAATACACTTATAAGCTGACGTCTTTGAGTGAAGTTGCGCTTCTCGAATTTTTGTGGATATTAAGTAAATGCGGTTTGACAAGTGCCTCAGGGCATGCTAAGTGCTAAGGGCTCTTTTGGAATTTTTGAAGAAATGTTAAATTACTTTTGTGGCAGCTGATGGCCTAAGACTCAAAAGTTAGCCATGCACTCGCATGGAATATCTAATAAAAAATTATCAGAAATATGCATATTTGGAGGGAAAAACAAATCAAAAGCACTTGAAGAGGCAACTGATTATGCGACAACAGACAAAAATGTAATAAACAAAAATTGGAGAAACAAATCAAAAGCAAATATGAGAAACTGAAAAGCTAGAAACAAATTTTATTTGAATTGGGTTACGAGAAAAAGACGTAAAAAGTGTTAATTTAATTCGATTGAATTTCTGCGACTGATTGAGATTTTCCTAGAAAATGTAATCTTGAGAGAACTTTTAAATGCTGTTGAGTGGTGTTTAACAATTCCCCGTAATTCATACAAGTTAAAATTATATAACGTTTGACCAGCTTATCAAAGATGTTTAAAGCACATCAAGTAACAGCAAAGAAGAGAAATTTTTGCACTTGAATTCTGCATAAAATTTACTTCGACATCGATTGGCCATGTTTGCGAGGAGTTGGAACTTCCAATGAAATATATATTTCAATCAATTACATTTGTCCTCAAGGAACATTGGAAATGCAGAGCGCACACAGCTCCGCAGAGAAAACATGTTCTTCACATTGTTCTTTTCACTTAAGAGCAAATGACAATATCAGCAGCTGTTGTATGCATGAACTGTGTGTGTGTGTGTGTGTATGAAATGTGTGTTTCAATCAATAAAATTTGAGGCAAGCATTTCATAGTTGAAATGTTTGTTGACAGATGGGAAGAGGACAAGCAGCAGCAGCAATCGAAAAGTACAAAACGTTTTTACTGACTGAGCCAGGAAAAATGGCAAATGGCATCCCTCTCGAGTCGCTTCTTCAACATAAATGTGAATCGTGCCTCGAGCAGCAAACAAATGTCAAATTCAAAACGACAAAACATACTTTATAGTATGCAAATTATGGTCCGAATGGGAGAAGGAAAACGAAAAATGTGTGACAAAGATCTTTGAGTCAGCGTAATGCAATTTCAATATATGCTAAAAGCAAATGCAAGTGCGGGAAATTCAAGGCGCGCGTCTGAGTCACACAGGTGGGCGTGGCAGTTGCACTTTAACGATGTGCCATTAATTAAATTTAATGAATTATGTCGGGGCGTTGATTTTCGTTGGCGGCCGTAACAAATTTATGTGCACCACATCGCGTATACGTGTTAAGGCCAAAGCAAGAAGCAGAGGCAATGGGCGTGGCAACTGTTTGGCAGTTGTTGCTGTTGCAAACGTTATTAAAGTGAAACCTTACTCAAATCAGCCAGGCTTGCTGCTGGTAGGCTGACAGCCAGCTGGCCACTCGGGCGTATGGTTAACGTAATAAATGTCACAGGCATTTGACAGCTTCTCTGGAGCCAGAGCCGCAGCCAGCGCTCATTTTGAGTGACGTCAGCAGCCCAACAAACATTCACACATGTGTATGTTGCCTTTTTTTTTATTATTTTGCTGTATTCCCCAAAGGCCAACTGTAGCATTGCTCAGTTGCAGAGGCTTCCGCACATTGCCCCTTTTGTCGAAATGAAAATTAGACTATGAAAAGGCATCGAGTCGAGTCGAGTCGAGTATTTGGTTATTTGTGCTCTGCGGTGCTGTGGTTCGTCCTGGCCTGTCCTCGCAGGCCACCCTCATTGTTTATTTATCAAATATCCACACGCTGTCAGAGCGCAAAAATCCTGAGTTGAAAACAAAAGCAAAACCACAATAACAACAACTGACTGTCGAGCTTGATTAGCATAAATGACAGCTGCAGATACCCTGTAAATGAAATAAGTAGAATGAATTTATTCGCACATTAAAATCAACTTAATGCATTGCTGCTGCTAATCGTAACTGTTCATTGCTCGTTTACTTAATTTTTATACAGGGTATTTGCCGCTTGTTAGGGCCTTGTTTGTGAGCCTTGTTTTCTGTGCCCGGTTGTTTGCATTGTGTTTGCCTTGGCCAAACATGAAGCCGCACAATTAATTTGCGGCTTCTTTCCAAAAATTCTCTGCATTGTTCACTTTTTTTTCCTGTTGCTCTGAATTATAAATAAATCTGTGCATTGTTCTCGATGGAATTGCAATTCCCAATGACGTCACACAACAACGCCCACACACACACTCGCACGAATTTCATATTGCCTACTTATTGGCATGTGTGAGAGACGCTTGGACTTCAGCCTTGGACTTGCGACTCGTAATTGATTAAAAGGCAGCGCAGCACAGCACAGCAGGCAGGCAGGCAGCTGGCTAATTAGCAGACTAAACTTTCTGCCTAATTAATATTGTCATTAGAGTGCGCACAGAGAATGCGAAATGTGTGGAGATTGTGTTGATAATCAAATTGATATATGTGCAGCAGTTCGGAATTTGGGAAAGAAGCTGCAAGCTTTTGCTTTTGAGAGAGATCAATTAAATATTCAATTAAATGCTTAGATTTTCCATACATTAAATTACGGGGCATTAATCTTCATTTTCTTCGGTTTCATTTCGGGGCGGCTTAAATGTGCTGAACCTTACTCAAAGTTGCAAATTTGTTTATGTTTATGCTATAATTCTTGCCAGCGGCTGTTGTTGCCGGTACTACTGACTGCTGTCAGCTCATAAATTTCTAGAGACAGCGAGAAAGTAAAGGAGAGTGAGAGGGAGAGAAAGAGTGCGAGGGAGACAACATTGTGCCAGTTAATACAAAGACATTTGTCGCCATAATTTGACAAGCACATAAATTCATTAAAATATTCTGCAGAGCACTTTGGTCCAAGCTGTTGCCTCATCCTTTTTCCCTCTACTCTTCCGCCTTCTCTATCCCTCTCTCGCTCTCTTTCTGTCTCTTTTGGCTGCCCTCTAGACTCGTAGACATCATGAACTTGATGCATGAAAACATTTTCTCTTGGCTTTCAAAATTATTTCATTACTTCATCACTCGCATCGCCCTGTCAAACAACAAACAAAACGAAATACGCGAGAGATATATATAAATATAAATATAAATGTATGTATTTGTTTAATGTTTTTATTTATTTCTAAATATTTTCGCAAACACGTCAACTCAGGTCTTCTCTCTCTCATTCACTGCCGCATCTTTTCGCACTAGCCTTTGCCTTTTTTCTGTGTTGGCTTTTGGCCAACGGAATTTGTATCTGTTTCAAATAGTTTGCAACACCTGCCACGCCCCCCTTTTAGGCCCATGTTCTTTCGGTGTATTTAAACGCGCTTTTGATATTTATTTACGTGTGATTAGCAAAATTAGTTAACGCTGTGCATTTCTGCATTTCATTTGATTTTCATTTAGTTTTTCCCACACACATTTGCTGTTGCTTATTTATGAATTTGTTAGTGTTGCAGTTGTTTGGGTTTTATGTACTTAATTTGGCAATTAATTGCCACCATGAATATTCGTTCACCGATCTCCGATGCGAAATCAAGATATTTTCATCTGCTTAGACCATAAATAACTTTGTGGAAAATGCGCAGATTTTCAATTTTCCACCCACAACTCTTCAGCAGCTTCCCCGCAGCTGTCTGTCAAGTGTAACATTGATTTTTTTTTAATGACTGAAAAGTATTTAAGCACTTGTTAGGAATTTCCTCTTAATTGTTTTTCAGGCATGTGGAAAATGATATCGTGCCGATTGCCCGTCCATTTCACTTTTGGTTGTTTTCTTAGTCCGACACTTCTCTGCCTCTTCTTCTGGGACAGGAAACTTCATTTGTTATGCTTGATTAAAATAGTCGGAAAATGGGTTAGCAAGCAATTTCCGGTCTTTGACTTTTGGCTTGACTTGCTGAAGTGGAAATGATATAGCTCTTTCTATACTATATATATTTCAATGAAATAAACTGTCTGTCTGTCTGACAATTATCTCTTTGCTCAATTTCACATTTCGTGTGCAGCACTCTCACTTTTTCCCGAGTGCCATTCAGCATTCTTTTGTATGCGTTCTTACATAATTCCAGGCTTAAATGCTGCGCAAATGGAGATAAGTTTTTGCTCTTACAAGTAGCACTAGTCAACGTGGGTTTTGAAGCAAGGAAAATTAATAGGAATAATTGAAAGCAAATAAGTATGTTATAGTTGAGTGTACTCGATTGTGAGATATCAACCACCCAGTTTCAATTAAAGCAAAACTGTGTGTAGACCAAATTAATATACCGAAAAAATACCAAAATTTACCGAAGACTTTGATATCGATATTCTATTATGTTCAACACTTTCAATATAAGCAAAACATAGCTGTATTATTTTAAAAATATACCAAATGAATATACCTACAAATACCAATATACCGCCTATATTTGCTCAATAAAAGCAAAACTATAGAATTATTTAATAAATATACCGAATTCAACTACCGAAAAAGAACTCAAATATACCGAAAACTATATTTGGTATATCAATACTCCTCTACAAGTTAATTTCGGTGGGAATGAAAGAAAATATCTAAAATAAAATGCCGTTTTCCACTTACTGAAATTAATGTTTTTGTATTCATGATTATTAATTAATAATTTTGTATACATAATGTAATGCCCAAGGAATTGTAACATGTTATTGGGCGCAATTTGTTGTCTAGTGTAGTTAAGCACTGCTGCTTTTATACTCAAATAAACTGGCACTTAATTGTTTGCCATTTCTCATTATTAACGAGGTCGCCCCACTTACACAAGGACAACAACAACAATAACAACAACGAGATAAAGAACAACAGCAGTTTGTATTCATTCAGTTTTCAACTGTCCGTTGGGCATTTTTTCTGGCCACGACTGTCCAAATGTGGCCGGGGCCACACACTGTTTGGTGGCTCTGCAGAGACCCGAATGCTTAACCCTTAAACAACAATTAAAAATATTACACTTGACCAACCGAGTGCAAACGAGGGAAGCAGCAGCAGCCGGGGAATGTAAAATGGACAAGAGACAAAAGACGAACAACTGCGAGTGTGTGTGTGTGTGTATGTGAATATGTGGATGAGTGTGTTTGAGTGTTTTGCGGCCACTCAAGTGGCATAGATGAGGCTCTGCTCTCAGCTCTCGGCCAGGCAATTTTCAATGGTGCCAGCTGCTGCTGGTGCTGCTGCTCGTGTGGTCAGGAGAAACCGAGGAAACCGAGCAAACCACCAAAGCAGCCACCATAACAATTAATGTAAAAGCTCATCAAGTATACGCAGTGGGGCCCACATGCTACTGTCGGTCTACGTCTTTGGTTCCGTCTCTGTCTCTGTCTCGGTCTGTCTGTCTAGTTTGTTTGGCACATGCTCGTAAATTAGTTGCTTTCGGTTGTTATACAGCTTATGCTCTTTACTCATCCATTGAAAACTTTTCACTCACTTCTTTCTTCTCTCTTTCTCTTTATTTGCAGAACCAAGAAAAGACAAGACTGATGCACAACAACACGGTGGCAATGGCACATTATCAACACCGAACATTGAGCAACCGACATGCCAGGGTTCCATGCTGCCGCCACCCGGTGGCGGTGGCATCGGAGCTGGTGGCATGCACCAACAGCAGCAGCAACAACACAACAACCAGTCCGATTCCAATAACAAACAGGAGCGGCCCAATACTCTCGGCGGCAGCAACAAGCTGTCGCGGCGAGGAGTCAACATTTGCTATCACAACGAGCATTGTAAGTAGACGCCCAACCGATTTGATTGTTGTGTAGAACACAAAATGCTAGATAGAGTAGTTTACAAACAGACCCCGAAACAGGGAAAGGAAACCAGTCGATAATAAACAATTAAAATCGATAGTATTTGTTTTTGAGTGTCATAATTACTATCGTTCAATTAACCAATTTGATTTGATTAGCTGAAATTTTACTTATTATAAATTAAAAAACAAAATGAAATTAACTTGCAAAAATGAAAGTTGACTTAATGAAGAAAAACCATCGATAATAACTCCAATTAATTGGGTTGCTTAAATTTGCCTTTAAAATACAATAATCATATATGAATGGAGGAATCAATTTAACAAAGTTGAGAATTAACTTGGAAAAGTCAAACCAATATTGTCAGTTAAAGTAAATTAAATTTTCTCATCCACTATGTGCAAATCAAATTAATATGGTTATTTAAATAAACTCTTGCAATAGTAATAAACAGTATTGAATGCTTACATTTTCTTTTAAAATGCTTGTCAAATGCAATAGTAAATGTAAATGTAAATCGATAGTATGTGATCGATAGTAAATTGATATCATACTTTTAGACTACTAAAATAATGCATAACTCACTTCATATACATCGCAAACTTTGGAATTAATATAAAATTAGTAAAGCAGTCAGAATTGTGCTCAAATAAATTAATCGCAATGTTATTAGTATTTCGATAGTACATTTCCGATAGTATTCGTCGCTTACATTTGATTTTAGTAATCGCAAAACTTAAACAAGCTGCGTAGTTACTTTTTTGGCTTACATCGATTCATTAAGCTGGTTTCCTTTGCCCCGTTACGATCCCAACAACACACTCACACAGCATACACATTATACCACATCCACTCACACACACACACACAACATACACACATGCTTGCACACACCTCACACACACATTTGATTCATATGCTAGCAAAAGAAACTCATATATTCACTCACTATTTGTGTTGCCTCTCTCTTCTCTCCCTTTCTCTCTCTCTCTTTGTGTAATGTTTGCCCCTCGATTGTGTACTGTAAACCCGAATTGTTTTTAGATGGCGGCGACGATGGCAAAATGGTGGGTGGACCACCGGGTAGCACACCACCGCCATACGCCGGTGGCAAACTGCCGCCGGGCGTGATGCTCAGCGAGCTGCCAGAGCCACCGATACCCGTATCGGAGATTGGACCCATCCCACCGCCGCCAATGTTCTCCACGCCGAGCCCCACGCTCATCGCTGGACGACCGCACGGGCCAGGCGCCATGAACGATCAGGACTACCAGCAGGACTACGATTATGATGGTAAAGATGAAAGAAACTAGAAACACACACACACACCCCGAAAGGCTAGCTTCAGATCATTACAAATGCGCACTTCATAAAACTATGCTAGTGCCCCCTTTGTCCCACAATTAAAGCTATATTTTCGAATGCTGTATTTGCTATATAATTTGATGTTTACCTAAAAGAGTACACTTTGCTTCACAGATCATGATCCCGACCAGGACGAGCTCGACTCGGATGATGAGTATGCGCCGTATGGCGGCGTCGCTGGCAACCATGTGCGTGTGATGGACACACAGCGTGTCGAGGAAATTCCAGCCAAAGAGCCAAAACCAAATGCAGTTCCTCTCAAATCGGCACTGAAGAAGAAGGGACCCGCCAACTCCGCCTCCACGCCCGTCACGCCCACACAGGAGCATCAGCAGCAACAGCACAGCAATGCCACCGCCGCAGCAATTTCCAATAGCAACGGTGGCATCGGTTCCATGGCCGCCGCTGCCGCAGCGGCTGCCCAACAATCGGCCAGCCAGCGTCCGTTGGTGGTGCGTCAGGATGCGACGGGCAACAACTATTCGCTGAAGTAAGTATATGATGCCGCTCCCCCCACACATCTCGTTACTTTGCGTAGAGACCCCCAAAAAACCTGAATTTTGTTTGTAGTTTGAAATTGTTCTTTTTACTTAACTCTTTCTCTCTCTCTCTTCCTTTTTCTCTATAATCATCACATTTGTGCTGCAACAAATTGATAACGTTCCCCCCTCGTACCCGACCCTGACCCACCCCGCCCCGCAACTCTTGTTTGCGTTTATGAAATTTGTTAAATAATATTTATCGATAACAACTCTTTTAATTGATCCTCATTTTTGTTTCTGTTCTTTGTTTTTTGTGTGTGCGTGGTCAACACGTTCTTCTACCACCTCCCCCTCTCGCTCTCTCTATCTGTCTGTCTCTATCTACAACAACAACTACTACAACAACCTACAAAATACCTCTACTATTACAACAATCAATCAATCAATCAATCAATCAATACAATCAATCAACCAAATACAACCCGAAACGTACCTCGAAATCAGGCCTATACTACGACCACGGATTAGAATATGGTAAACATTTTTTAGCTAATTTATTTGTTATGTGGAACGTATGCCAAAACGCTTTTAGTGTATATCCTCCCCCCACCACCACCCCGCTCTGTAACCCCCTCACTCACTCACTCATTCACTCCCTGACTTTATCTCCAACTCTTTCTTTGTTGTCAAAATTATCTCATTTCACTTCGAGCTTAAACATAATATTTTAAAAAATAATAAGCAAAAAATTTAATTTTTTAAATTGCATATAAAAAATATTAAAACAATTTAAATATAAAATTGGCTCAAAACTTGAACAGAAATTTCTAAAAATATTTCAGGCATTTAAAAATATCTTAAAGCCTTTACTGCATAATAAAATACTTTTGTCGAGAACATTGTCAAAGTGCTTGAAGTGAAACAAATTCCAGAAATTACGCACTTCCCTCCCCCTTGCAGCTCGCCATCAAGCTCCTTCCCATGCACCTTAAAAATCATATTTTTGGTTATGTGCTTTGATTAAACTTTCAACACTGCCCACTTCACCCAAGACAAAAGACGCAGCAGCAACAGCAGCAGCAGAGGAAGCAGACACAACAACCTGACAACACTCTCACTGCAACCCCTCGCACACACCCGCACAACACACACACACACACTTTTATATTTATTTGTTGTTTTGCTTTAGTATTAAATTACTAACTTTTTGGTTGTGTTTGCTGTTAAGTTTCATTTTCTCATATGCCGCTGCCGACTTTCCTTTATTTCCTCCTTCTCTTCCTCAACCAACTCTCCTTCAACACTTGCCCCTCAATGTCGTATATATATGTATTTCTGGATGTGTATGTGTATGTGCGTGTGCCATAAAAGTTTTCGTTTTGTTGTTATTTGCTCTCTTTTTTTGGCCCGTTGCATGTGTTTCATTTGAAAACAAGATTTCATTTCAAATTACGCGCGCTCACTTTCCAAGGAATCTTGTTGAGCAACACGAACGAAGAAGATATTACAAAGCATCATCATCATTTTAATTTAATATTGTATGTGACACGCTGCATGTCAAATCAATAACAAAAAACACACTACGGTTTAAGAGGAAAACAGTTCTGACAAGTGATTCTCATTATAATAAGCCGAAAGAATGAAACTGAAAAACCTTAAGGAAAAAAATGATGACAGTTGACATGTTCCACAAGTTGATTCCTGTAGCCAGCGATGCGGCATAATCGAAACTCAATTGGAGGCAACCGCACATGCGAGTCCCCCTCAACCTCTGAACCTCTTTAGCCACGCCCAAATAGCTCAGCTTCCTCCTTTTCTTTACTTTTTTTTAACTCGCAGTGAGACAGAGTATGCAAAGCGTCTGCAGCAAAGCGTGAAAATGAACCAACTGAACGGGAAATGCAAAATTGTTACATATTTATCATAAATTGTGCAAGAAGCAAATGGACACTTTTTCCATAGTGATAAACGAAGGAAAGGGCAGCAAGGATAAGCTGGCTTTGTAGTGCATTTGGAAGAGAAAGACTTTAGATAGGGAAAGAAAATATATGGATAAAAAATATATAGTAAAATAACATTTAGAAAATTTAACGCAGTTTAATATTTCAAAATCCAAATTTCTGACTCTTCCAACTCAACTAAATTCTATAAATAAAGTTCAGACTTAAAAACTTTGAAATTTCTTGGAATAATAACTTCCTTCAACTTTATGTTTATACCGTCGGCAAGTTAATTGCTTTAATACATTTTAGATTTCTCAGAAAATGTAATTTTGTTTTAAGATTGCGATTTAATTGTATTATAAACTAACGTTTAATTGCCAGTGAAGAGCACAAAGTACACGAAGTACTTATTTTAATTTGAAAGCAATCTGACGAGGCGCAGCAGGAAAAGCAATGAAAACTAAACAAGAGAAGCACTTGAGAGAAGCTCAATTTCAGTAATTTGCTGTTTGCTGGCGTTTGATTAAGAGAGATTTCTGCAAACGGTTGCTCGAGTTGCAAAGCATTTTTATAAATTAAATGCAATTTAAGATAAAAAGAGAGAGAACGTAGAATGTAGAAAAATGAAATGAAATTTAATTAAAAAAAAAGGAAAGAAAGAAGCAGCCACTTTAAACGACTTTTCCGTATAATCTCAACTGGCCAATAGATTGCGTACTTTATTTATTTGCAAGTAATTGTAATTTTGTATGAAAAGGGAAAGGAAAGAAGGAGAGGGTATAGAGCAGGCGTAGGTGACTTGCATAATTCGTTTTGAACTCGTTTTGCATGGTAATGTGGCAGCCATAGACAACGCTCCGATGCGATGCGATACGAGTATGTGTGTGTGTGTGTGTGTGTGTATACTCTTAATGCGAAAGTGTTGCGGATGCGCCTGACAGGATATAGCATTCTGGGTGGGCTTTTCAGCCACAGCAACAGCAACAGTGACAGCTTTAAGTACAAAGCCAACTCTCTCTCTTCTCTGTTCTGTGTGTGGTAAATGTATGCGAATGAGTTGCCAGATGTGCTCTGCACACGTGTCGTTAAAAAAAAGAAAGAAAGCAAGCAGCTAAAAGAAAACAACAAATTGCCGCAACAGCAGCAGCAAAAACGAGAGACTAAAAGCCAGGCAAAAGGATTTTGGTAGCAACAAAAAACTTTAAGGACATGTGCCTCAGAGTTATGCAGGAAGATGAATAAATTAAACCAACTGCATGCATATGTGTGGGTGTGTGTGTGGAGTATGTAAATCTGGGCAGATTGCCCTTGCGAGATTGCCGAGTGCAAATCAAAGTGTCGTAGTATGTTTGTTATTATGCATGCTCCCTCCTTTACTTCTTATTATTTATTTCTTTTGGTGTATGTGAAACGTGAGCAAGCTAATGATTAGTATGATTAGAGTTGTACTTTAACTGATTTATAGTTATTTACTAATGCATATGTTGTTCACCCCATTTCCCACAGCAGGCAGCAAATGTTCAATATTCAATTGCCATGCACCGTCGAGAACAAGGAGAACACGAGGCCGTTTGTGATACGCGAGAGCAGCAGCGATAGCGATGAGAGTGATGGTCACATTGTCTATCGCGACGATGATAACGATAACACACGATTGGCGAAACTGGCGCGCAAGGAATCGCTGTCATTGAAACTGCAACTGCGGCCGGACAAACAGGATCTGATCAATCGCAACATTTTGCATCAGGTCAACGACAATGAGCTCAAGGAGTCCAAGGAGGCGATTGGAGCGCGCCTAATCCGACGGCTATCGATGCGACCCACCGCCGAGGAGTTGGTGGAGCGTAACATACTGAAAAGTAAATAAATTTATATATTATATATGTATAACAAATTGTATATTAATGGTTTTATTTTCAATTGCTTAGCTCAATCACCCGCCGAGGAGAAGAAACAAAAGGAGGAGAAGAAGTCGTATCTGTTGCGCAAGCTCAGTTTTCGGCCCACCGTCGAGGAGCTCAAGGAGAAGAAGATCATACGCTTCAACGATTACATTGAGGTGACGCAGGCGCATGATTACGATCGGCGGGCGGACAAGCCATGGACAAGACTGACGCCAAAGGATAAGGCCGCCATACGCAAGGAGCTGAATGAGTTCAAGTCCTCCGAAATGGCAGTCCACGAGGGCAGTCGCCATCTGACGAGGTACGCTCACAAATTTTCAGCAATTAAACATTCTCTGTGTGTCCTTGGTTAAAGCCAAACTCATTCCACCAATTCTAAATATCAATGCCAGTAACAAAATCGAGAAAATCGACAAAATTGCCAAATGCCCAATGAAGTGTCACGTGCACAGTTCAGTCACAGTCGCAGTCGCTGTTTTAGCCATCGCCATCACTCTTGCCACTTCAATTCGGCAGCTGTTCTCTAGTCCAGTTGACCACTTGTGCACATTGTTCATGCTATATGTGTGTGTGTGTGTGTGTGTGTATGTGGCCACAAAGGACTTTCTGTGGTAACTGCGTTTTGTCGTATTTTCTATTCTTTTTATTTCTTTCGACATTTCTATTTTCCATTTCCCCAACTGCACTTTTTACTGCTGCTATGCCAGGGACAGCAGCCAACTTTTTTCCTCTTTTTTTTGTAATGGCTTTTGGATTTTGTGGCAAGGCATTCAAGTTGTACTTAAAGCCCCACGCGGAATGCCTCGCAAAGCATTTGCGCTTTAACTAACTGATTGCAGAGCAACTTGAACTGGCGGCGGGCTTACAAATTAGACAAGCAGACAGAAAGCAAGAGAGATAGTCACAAATAAGCTGGACAAATATTTGCCAGACAGCTCTAAAATTCAGTTTCAACTTTAAAGTAACTTAAAAAGTTATCAGAGTGTGAGCTCTAATCAGAAATGAAATCCAACAAACTCCCAGAGCGAGAAAGAGTGTCGCACTTTGACGCTTTAACTTTTTGCCCTGAAACAAAAACGGAAACTGAAACTGAAACTGAACTCTGGAAACTAATCTCAACTTTTGTAATTTTTTGTCGTTGTTCTTTTGCAGATTCCATAGGCCATGACGATTGCAATGGCAGCAACTTTCCAACAAATTACAACAGCAACCCAAACAACAATTGTATTTTGTGCAGCATCAAATTGTCAACAAATATCTAAAAGCAAAACATTAAGAAAACAAAACAAACAAAAAAAAAAAATCACAAAAAAAATACAAAAAAAATATATATATAAAAAATAAATCTAAAATGAGAGATGAACACACAATAAATAAAAAAAAAAGAGAAACGTAATGCAAATAACATTTTTAAATGGCAACAAATAGTTAAAACAAGAAGAGGAACAAAAGTAGAAAGGAAAGAAGAAGAAAGGAAATGCCGCGATGAAAACATCTTTTAAGATTTCTGTTAATTGCGAATTCCGCTCGGTTTTCTAATTTTAAGTTATATATTTTCTGTACGTATATTTGTGTTTCTATTTCTATTTTCTTTTTGTTAATTGTATGTAAATAAATCACGTTTTTTTTTTGGAAACCCAACTTGAACGCAAATCAAAATATCAATTCTCGTCTTGTGTAGATGTGTTATAAGTCGATTTGTTAAACTCTTCAGTCAAGGCAATTATGTATTATATATATATATAACAAAAGGAAGAAAAAACACAAAACAAACAAAAGAAAAACCAACAACAACAAAATTATATACACAACACACACACATTTTGATAAATAAATAAAGTGAGAAAATTAATATAAATAAATTAAACACTTATTCAAGTCAAAAAGGCAAATTGATTGCATTGAGGAATTCTTAAGGTTTAAGCATAAATTTACTTTTACTGTTGCTTTCCATAAATTTTATAGATTTGAATTAAGTCAACTACAAAATAAACAAAACAAAAAACCGAAAATATTATTATAAATTATACAAAAACAAATATGAGAACAGTTCTAAAGCAAATATTATTATATTTTAAATTTATGATTATTGTAAAAAGCCTAAACGTAAACAACACATTAATAATAGAACGTAAAAAAACAACAACAACAAAACAAAATACGGAAAAATAAATTAAAATTTTTTGAAAGACATTTGAGCAAAAATTGCCACCATCTCTTATTATTTATTCTATTTTTTAATTTGGTTTATTAATTTTTTCTTAAATTTACATGTACATACATATCGCCCAAAATGCATAAAACTTGAAAACTTATCGCGATAAATAGGTAAAACCCAGCAAAAGACAGCAAAGTAAAAAAGATGCTCAAATAAAATAAAAAAAAAAAAAAAAAAATCATTTATAGAAAACAGAAAGCAGACAAAAACGGAATGATTGATAAAGTTCTAATAAATAAACGGCAACAAAATATCAGGAATCACAAACTGAAGTTGGACCCAGTATGATGTTTTTTAGAGAAACACAGTAACTTAACACGTAAGATTTTAGAGACAGATGGAACCAAAAACGAAAATAAAGAAACCCGCATCATCAACCCAAAAGATGAATATCTATTTTGTAAAACAAGTTGCAAATAGTTACGAAACGAAATAAATATGAATATGGAAACTGAAACTTTTACTCCAAATGCAAATTCAAATAGTTATGAATAATCAAGCAAAACAAAAAAGTAATAAATAAATAAAAATTCCTAATTGTAAATTTTGAAAAAAAAGAAAAACAAAATTGAAATTGCAAATTGCAGAAAATGCAAATTAAAAATGCTCGCGCGTGCTCGTGAATATTTAAAATTTAAAGTAAAAATAAAAATAAAGTAACGTAACGTAAAGTAAAATTAAATTAAATTGAATAAAGTAAACAGTTTCAAAACGACATTTAGTAATATACAACAAAAGAAAATCATATGAATTGAATGAATGAAATATAGCGAACTTAGTTTAAAGATAAATTGGCGCTTCCTTTGCAAGTTTCATATTTCTAATGCAAAAAATCACAGACACAACAATTTAACGTAAACAACCAAATAGACTAAAAAGTAAAGTAAAATAAAATGAGAAAAATATACTTGTTTCAGGGCAGACATAGGAGTTTGGCTCGGATGAATAAAGCTTTTGCTTGATTTTCGCTGAAAGAGTTATCGGATCTGTTCAGTCAGCTGCCAGTCTTTATATCTGAATCTATTGTATGTATTGTATGTATAACTGAATTGGTAACACTCTGTCTCTGTCTCTGTCTCACTCTCTCTCTGTCTTTTGCTTCAAAGCGTTGCATTGTCAGAGTTAAGCAATATAAATTGCAAGTATAAATATATATATATATATACATCTTATCTATACAATATATATATAACTATATATATATTATATGTATACAACTATTTATATGAGAAGACGCAGTTGGAACAGCTGAAGCTATTATACATAACACTATCAATATGGGATAGCATAATTTACACTTTTTCTATGAATCGATTTATAGTGTACAATACAAAAAAATAAAAACACCACTAAAACAACAACATCAACAACAACTACTGTATAACAAACAATATTTAACAGAAAGCAACAAAAAAAGGAAGCATAACGCTGGTTTCGAGCTCCCGCGTTGATTGATTGATTGAGATTGATTGATTGCATACCTATGCGAAGAATACGAAAATAAACAAAAATAAAATAAAACATTAGTTACGAGTTTAGTTCAATGCAACTTTGTGTACAGCATTTCACACAGTCTTTTCTATATCTGATTTCGATTTACCCCAATTTGCAGTTGCCGTTCGTTGCATTAACGCAAACTTAAATGAAGAACAACAACAATTGTAATGTAACAATAAAAATGAAGTATAAAAAGAACACCAGAAAAAAAAACTACATATAAAAAGATTTTGAAAAACATCAACAAAAGTAGCCAGAAGAAGGTATCCGCAATTGAGCATTGTAAGCATTTTCTGAGTGGCCCACTAAAAAAAATTTGTAAGAGGCCAAAAAAACAAAAAAAAAAAGTATAAAAGATACGGCAAAACCCGAAAATAGTTGTGAAGATTTGCAAAACGACACGTTAAGTAAAATTAGCAAAATAAGCTTAGAAGAGAAAAATAATGAAGATGCTACTGGTTGGGAAAAAAAATGAAGAGAAAAAGAAAAATGAAGTGACAACAGAATATTGAATAATAATCACCGACAAATTGAGATTTAATAAAGATTTAATTACTTACAAAAAACGACAATACATGTTTTTCTTTAACTTAAATACATTATTTTCTTCAATAAGAGGAAAGCAACGCTGCAATGTGACTCGTGGCTTTATCCACCAAACTTTGAATCTCGAGAAAATCAGCAGCTGCGATCAAGTCAACCACAGTCAATCGGTTAACATTCTTCAAGTCCAATCCTCCTTTACACCACTTTATTATTAATTGGAATACTTTGGAGCTGATACGATCCATTGGTATAATATTGTCCTCATCGTCTTCTACATTCTGTTGCATATTTCGTAGCACTCCAATTTGCTCAACAATCGAAGGGCTCAAAGTAAATATTTTGCCATCGCTGGTGCGAACTTTTGCTTCAATTTCAATCTTGGACATTTTGTTTAACTTTTTTTTTATGTACTACAGCTCAATACAAATTTCTTCAAGCTATTGAATGAAATTTAGTTAGATAAGTTTGTGCTTTGTATTTGTACTTTTTTTGTTTTTTCACAGGCTACTAGATCAAATATTTTTTTATATCGGCGACCCGTAGGATAGAGTGTTGAAAATCCAATTATTCCTTTTTAATCAGCACAGATAATGTTCAGTTGAGTACAGCGACAAATATTGTATTTGGTATATTTAAGAATATTTGAATATACTAATTTAGTATATTTTAATAAGAATATCGCATTGTTGCGCTCTAATTTGAAATGGGTAGAAGGTATCTCATAGCACACTCGACTGTAGTTTTCTTACTCGTTTAATGCTACCGCCAAAAAGTATGCTATGAAATTATTGCCATTCGATGTTTGAAAAGTTTGGCATAACTTGCAGCGCACACTTGAACTTCACACGCATTCTAAATTTTTCACAATTTGGCCTTTTTGCAAGCGAACGACATTCATAGAATTCATTCATGAATTCCGTCGCGTACTTGGCAACGAGCGAGCGAAGCAAGTGCGTCCGTCGTCTTTGTATCTTTGCGAATGTATCTTTGCAGCGACGTCGACGACGACAACGACACGTTGTACGTGCCAGACTCTGTCAGCGAGGCAGTCAGGCTGCTTAACTAGCAGCATCTAAGAGCAAGGCAAGCTCAGGTGAGGCGACACTAACAACAACAACAATAACAATAACAACAACAGCAAGAAGAGGAACAACGACACCAATCACAATCATCATAAGGCCGTCGCCATCGCACTTGATTATGATGAGCTTCTTTTTTGAGATGTTGTTGTTGTTTTTTTTTCGCTTTGAGTGTTTGTCCGTTTGTCTCGTCTCATCTCGTCTCCATCATCAGCTTCTTGTCTGTCGTTCTTTTTTTTTTGTTTCTTTTTGCTGCTTTCCTCGCGAAAGTTTATCAACGCGGCAAGATTCTAACATTTTTGTGTGCATTCCACTTTGGTGCGTTTTCGGATTTCTCAAGAGTTTGCCTTTTGCATGCTCATAAAACGTACTCGAACTCATTAAAACGCGCACTCTGATAACCGAAATGGCGACGCTGGCGACGACGATGTTTGAAAGCTGAGACGGTGAAAGATGTCGCCAGAGAGCAGCACAAGAAGGGGGTATAGGATATATATATACTATATAACTTGTAGGAGCAAAGAGACGCTCTGTGTGTGTGTGCGACGTGTTTTGCATGTGCGTTTTGGCTTTTTGCTGTCGTTGATTTATTTGATGGCCATTTGTTGGCTGGCTGCTGAGGCACGTTGCAGGTTCTCTGTGTCGCTGCGAAATGGGGCAAGTAGGCAAAAAACTCAAAACACACACACAAAATTTAAAGACTTTGCTAAAATGTGGCCTCTTAATTAGCCAAGTTCATGTGGGAAATGCTGAAGCTGCTGCTGCTGCTACGGCCCAAGTGGCCACTTGCCAAAAGCCAACAACCATGTTGCCACAAAACGCAGCCACAAATTGTTAACGCGCATGAAGCTCACAGTTGGTGGCAGCAATAATAGTTACCACAGTGCGTTGGGTTCCAAGTACGGAAATGGTTATGTAGATGGTTGCAAAGACTACTTTTCTGCAATTAGTAGTAGTATTTTACACAGAAATAATATGTGGAGCTTAAGTAAAGTTGAATGTGATGTGTCTTTGTTTCATTGGTCTTTAATGCGGCAAACAATTTACAAATAAAATCAGTCTTTTAAAGCAGAAGGTTTTACGAAAATACACTCGAATTATTTATCCAGTTGGAGACAAAGATTTGTTTAGATTTAATTATCAAAGAAATTGCAATGAGCCTATCTAAATTATTCAGAAGATTATTTATTTATTTTACTAATCTACTGCTTGATATGAGTACTCGATTGATATATACGCAATATTATAATTATCTTGAATATGTTAAATACTTCAAAATATAGAAAAGTATTAAAGTAATTAAATTGAATTTGTTTTTTAATTTTACAACATTAATAAAAGTTAACGTTCGCTTTGGGAATTTGGGGATACATGTAAACTTCTTGTTTATTGAAAAAAGTGGTTATGATTTATATATAAAATTTAGACAAATATTAGATATTTTGTAAATATTTCTGAAGTATTTTTGGCAAGTTATTCATATTAATTTAAATTGAAATTGATTTAATTGAAATAAATTATGAAAAATGTGGAAGGTAAAGAAATATTGTTGAATGTGCTAAGACGTTATGAACTAAATTCAACGTTTATTGTGTGAGCTTGGAAGAATTGAGGGATACATATTTATAGTGTAGTTATTTCTAAAAAAAAACTTATTAGTTATGATTGTAAAAAAAAAAATAGCAAACTAAACAAGAAGAAATCTATATGTTGTTGTAAGTTTTTGAAAGTAATTTACATTATTTCAAATTGAAAATTAATAATTTATATTATGAACTTAGAAAACGAATATTTTAAGCGATACCAATATAAATCAATGTGGCCATTTAGGATAGTTTAAAAAAAATATATAGGCGGTACTTTTAAGAAAAATAAGAAAATTTGCAATAAAAATTTGAAAAAATATAGGATATGTTAGCTATGTAGATGTAACTGAAGCATTTTTGGTACACTAGACAGAATATCTTCCACTATTAGTGGATGCAGCTTGACACACAGTGCTGTCCATATCATTGGGTCATGTTTTGGGGTCTTAGCATTCGAGTGTGTGTACGATTGTGTATGTGTGTGTTTGGGGTGGCAGTTGAACAGCACAGAAATTGTTGGATAAATTTGCATTTGGCCTGATCGTAGTTCGCGACTTGTTGGTGTCGGTGTCGATGCTGTTGATGTTGTTGTTATTTTGTTATTTGTTAGTGTAGGTTGCTTGGCTGGGAGATTTCTTTATGACCCGAGCTTTTGGCCGTGGTGGTGTGGAGTTTTATTTCAGCTGTGGCCTTTGTTTGGTTGCAAGTTTATTTGATTCTATTTTCATTTTATTTGAATTGTGGTTTGCTTTTATGGCCTGTGCATGAGCTGAGACTGAGGCTGAGGCTGAGACTGCGGCTGTGACTGAGATTTGTTTTGTTTTGTGAAAGTTACAACAACAACAAGAGACGCTATCGATGAGCTTCGCGATGTCGAGGAGTCGATGCTGTAGAGTTTTTGGCCATTGCTGTTGGCTTCTAGTCGCTTTTTTTTTTTTGTCTTCTCCAGCTGGTGATTGTAAAACAATAAAAGCAACACCTGACTGCCGTTTTGTGCAGTGCCTCACAATGGCGTTGATGGCGACGCGGATGTGGACGTTTCGTTCGTTGGGTGGCCTAACGTTCCCGTGCCCGGTGGCAGCAGCAACAGCAAGAGTTCACTGTTGGAAGATCTTATCAATGCGTTTGCTTTGGCCAAAAATGGCCAAGACAAAAACATGCTTATTGTTTTGTAGATTTGGTGACGCAGCTTAAACATTTCAATTGCGTTTCTTGGCGCGTTCTATGCGTCGCTCCAACAACAATAAGAGATCAACAAATTGCTGCTTGATTGCTGAGGGGAGAGAGAGAGAGAGAGAGGGAGGCGACGAAGAAGAAGCTGTGGGCATCGACAACAACTGCAGATGGAAGCGGACGAAATTCAAATCGAAATCTAAATCTAAATAAATAAAAATCGTGCGCCGTTGCTTTTTGGTCTTAAGTGAAAGGCATCGGCGAGATCAGCCAAAAGTCTGGCCAAAGTATCTCAATGCGCTGCAAATTTAATCAATTGATGAGGCAGCTTGCAACAGGCAGCAAATCGCAATAGCAAAAAAACAGCAGGCAGCATTCAGCATGCTGCATGCAGCTTACAGGTTGCAGCTTGCACTTGTTGTCGTTGCTTTTATTGCTGTTGTTGCTGTTGATGTTGTTGTTGTTGTTGCTGTTGATGTTGCTGTTGTGATGGCAATTTGGATTTTGTGGCTAACAAACCTGACCAAAAAGACATTTACATTCTACTGTTAAGTGTTGTTGTTGTTGCTGCTGTGCAAGTGTCGCAACAACAACAACTTTACACGCTAGAAACCGTGACTTTAATTTTCTTTATGCCGCCCTCCCTCCTCATCTTCCTCTCTCGTCTTCGTTCACCCCCATCACCAACTCACTTATTTTTGATTTGTTTTTTTTTTGTCTTTTGTACTTTTGTACTTTTTGCTGTCGTTTTGTTTTTATATAATTTCAATTTTATTTCCATTTGGACTTTTCATTAAATTGCCTCGCAATGTCGCCAGCTTTTCCGCTTTTCTCATCTCTTTCGCACTCTCTCTCTCTCTCTCTTTGTTGGCTTTTCATTTTTTGCTCGCTGCTTTTAATTTGTAATTAC
The DNA here is from genome assembly GCF_009650485.2 of Drosophila albomicans. Taxonomy (NCBI): domain Eukaryota; kingdom Metazoa; phylum Arthropoda; class Insecta; order Diptera; family Drosophilidae; genus Drosophila; species Drosophila albomicans. Next base: position 40,955,053 of record NC_047629.2, on the reverse strand, counting down.
TTGCACATTTTACTTTCGTTTGTGGCATTTGATTTATGGGCCAACAAATTGTGGTCGCCAAATGAAAACCTGGTCAAAACGTGGTAAATGGCAATTGGAATCGTGAGTGGAGCACCAAGTGCTGCAAAAGAATTAAAGAAAGTTTTTGTTTTTTTTCTTGCCTTACATTAAGGAAGTAAATTGTGACATTTGTGGCATTTTTATTTTGATTTATTTAGTGTTTCATAATAAAGTTGCATTTACCTGATGTAAGTTAATTAGTAAATTTACAAATTGTCTTGTACCAAATATTTAATTTAATATTTTGATTCATGTTCACATATTTTTAATTAATATTTATTTAATTAAAATAAAAATTAAAATTAAATTCATTAAAAAATTAATTTTATATAATCTTGTTAGCTTAATGTACTTCATTTTAATTAAAGAGGTAAAATATTTTTAAATGAATTATTGAAATTTCTTTATACTAAATTATTTTTTATTTTATGTTCGTAAATATTCTGTAGTATTTACCTATTCAAAACTATATTTATTATTTATTTGTCAATATTGTATTTTACCTTAAAAGAATTTAAAAGAATTTTTGCTCAACTATTTAATCATATGTACACTAATCATTTTTGTTCTTCAAATTTTAATGCAACTTAGAGCGTTAATGCATCCCATTTTTTTAATTTAAATATTTTTTCTGTTTTCTTCACAATTATTTACATCAATCGTTTTTTTCCTTTTAAATTGTATTTTATTCCTATTTATCTTCTAAAGTTTCATAGAATTGTTTACACTATAAATAAAAACATTTCTTGTTGAGCAGTTTAATTCTTTTCTAATTTCGGATGTCATTTACCTTTCCTGCAATTTTGTGTATGTTTATTACCAAGTTTATCTTATATATTATCTAAATAAATTTGCCACTCTTACAGTCTTGTAATTTACAATTTCCGTTGAGTTTAGTTAGTCGACCTACTCCCATTGCGCTTGACAACACTTTCCACATCCGATTTGGCATCCTGGTGTTCATTCAACTTCCTCTAAATAAGCTCATTAGCTTTATAGCCGTGTTGCCATTGTCAACGACGGCGCACTTGACACTTGCGGCTGACATGCTGTTGTCGTCATCGTCTTTGTTGGTTGCACGCAATAACAGCAACAACTGCTGCAATAACAACCGCAACAACAGCAACATCAAATGGCAACAGCAACTCCCACTCACTGAGCACTTGCACAGAGTCTGCAGAGTTGAAAATGTGCAACAATTTCAAATGGCCTGCCACTTACCTCAACAACTGCAGCAGCAAACAACAACAGCAACAAGTTGCAGCAACCTAGAGCAGCAGCTATAGCAGCAGTTGGAGACCCATTGATTAGGTGACCCTTGTAGCGGTCCAAAAGACTGTCAGTTTCTCTGTCCGCTCGTTGCCTTTGGCTCTTGCTTTTCCATTGCCTTTGCCTCTTTGTGTTGCCCCCAATTGTCATTGATTGCTGCACTGCTGCTGCAGTTGCTGTTGCTCTGGCTGTTGCAGCAAGTTCAGTTGATTGAATTACATACATGTTGTGTGGCTGTTGCTCCCTTGGCTCAACTTCCCCCCACACATTCACATATAAAGTACACACATTTAGTTGGCTGACTTTTGAGCCCTGTCGCGACTTTTGTGGCTCTGGGCCATGTTGCCGAGTCAAACAAAGTCAGGCCAGTTAGGCACTTAGCCAGTTAATTAGTAGAGAGGCAACTTCAGTTGCTGCTGATGTTGCCTGTCCTTGTGCCAGTTGTGAGTAGGTTGTGCTAACAGTGTAGGTGGCAGTTGCAAGATCGAAGATGCGCGCTGCAAAAGATACCAACAACGAGACAAGCTGGTTCAAGGATGCTCAACAGTTCGCTGGGCCATTGATCAAGGAATGTTACATGATGAGTTTAATGAATGCGATATGGAGTCAGTTATGTAAGTTTTTCCCTTCTTATTTTAATAAATTATTCTAATAATTACTGATATATGTATGTATTTCGCTTTAAAAAGTTGTATACATGTATATTGATTATGCAATTCGTATTCAAATGCGCTCCCTTTTTGGAAGCGTCATTGTGGCCATTAAATCAACAACTTCTGAATTGCAGGCAATCACTCAATGTCCCATTGCATACGGCATCAACCTTATTTTTTTGTTGCAGTTGTTGTTGTCTAGCTAGCTATGCTGCCACCTCTTGTTGCATGCCACCGACACAAAACAAAAACAAAATGCCGCTGCCGAACTTGTCCTTAAAATGTCAGCCAAAGTGTTCATTAATTTGTGTCTCCCTCTCGTTCTGATTGTAGCTGTTGTTGTCAATGTTGTTGTTGCAGTGTTGTTATTGTCTGGTTGCACTATTATTGCGTTGTGTTGTGGCCGCTTGTGGCGTGTGTGCACAGTCATTGATCATGAATTCCGCGCTGAGCTCTGCGCTGTGCGCTGTGCGCTGTGCCGCACATGCGTCATGCCAGCTTGACACTGCCTCTCATGCTTCGTTCCTCGGATGCTGCCTGCCTGCCACAATTGGCGACACAATTTTTGCTGGCTTTGGCATGTGCCTCACACACTTCCTCCCCCTGCACTCCTCTACGGCTTCAGCAGCGTGCTGCCTACGCAAAAACAAAAAAAAACGCAAAAAAAAAAACGAAAATCTGTTGCCAGTAGTTTTGTAATTTTCATGTACAAGTCGAGACAAATGCAAAATGGCCCTGCAAATGACGACGACAACAACAACAGCAACAGCAATGACAACAACTGTTGTTGCCACGCCTCCTGCGCACAGCCCACAGGCAGCCCTGAGCCTGGCCAGGCCAGCCATCAATCTCAATTGCTTCGCATTTTCATATGCAGCTCTTCGATCATTTTGCGACTTGACAAGCAGCAGCAACAGCAACAGAAACAGCAACAAACAACAACAGCAACAACGACAGATAATAATAAAAATTGCAGATTTGTCACAGCAATTGTTGCTGTTGTTGTTTCTGGCCTGATTCTCTTTTGCTGTTGCTGTTGTTGCCTACATACGTGCGCCTGTAATTACTTTTTATGAACTCGCATATTTCTTTCTCTTTCGCCGTTTTGTTTATTTCTCATTCCTGATTTCTGTTTCTGTTTCTGGTTTTATCTCGCCCAAATGTCTACGCGTGATTAAACGTTTAACTTGCTGATATGATACGAGCCACACTCTGTCTTTCAATTCTATATTATATTCTCTGACTGACATATTGACTGCCATTGTGGCTGCTGTTGCTGCCTGTCTTCGCACTTTCAAAGTTTGCAGCCTGTGTTCGCCTGTTTGCCTGTCGATGTCGATGTCGCCTGTCTGTTTGCTGTGAGCTATTTGATTGCCATAAATCGCTCCAATTCATGTAAAATATGAGTTTTACAAAATGCTTGATGTATCGCATATAAAATTAGGTGCGTATAGAACAGTGACTTTTAAAGGAATACATTCTGATTGCAGCTGTAAGGTTCTTGACTAAGCAGACATTTTTTCAGTCAACTGATATTTTCTTACCAATTTGATTTTTAATATTCTCTAACTATTGATTTTGCTTGTCGTTAAATTAAATAATAAGTTGGTTGTAATTGTTATATGTACACAGTACAAAAAAGGTTTATTCTTATTTCAAGATACCAAAACCTACAAAAAATTTAGACTGCCCAATCTTGAAATTCAAGATTATAATTTTGTTTAAGGAATGGAAAAATCTTAAAATTCAACCAAGAAGGCAATATCTTAAATAAAGATCGAACCTAGATTTATATTGAATAATTGTTATATTTTTATTTTTGAATTTAGTAAGTTTTTACATTTATATTAGCATTCTACAACGACAATATACTGACAAAATTGTATGGCTTAAAATATGCAGTTGAAGTATTGTGCTATATGTTTTTTATTAATAATCCTATCATCTTAAAAATTAAAATGTTCTATGTAAAATTGTGCAATAAAACTTTTTATTCACTGCTAAAAGTTCTTCATTTTTTGAAAATTGTATTATGCATATGGCAAAGTTATTAACTAAATTTCTTCTAGGTTTCTACAGGGACAACACATTGACAAAATTTCAAAATAAATAAATAATACGACACAATTTCTACATTTTGTGCTAGTCTAGGTCACTAAAAGGAATTAGACCAATTTAAAATGAAATTAAAAAAGGTTTACTTTAAAGAAGAGTGAAAGTATTAATTGAATAGCTTAAGAGTTCAATACGATAGACTATGACTGTAGTGCTGTCTGTGGAAAATAGAATACATTAAACTTAATGGTTTTGCATACTGCATTTATGTAAGCCGATCACACTCTTAGCATTTAATTTCAGTGTCAGACAAGCTTTGGGTAATTACAAGAAAACACTAAAGCGATTCAAAAGACATTCACACATTTAGTCGTATGTTTAAAGAGTTGTATACATTTAAACACTCGACGCCTACATAAAGATTTCTGGTTGAATGGCACCTTTTAAGCCTCAACTTCACGCTTAATTAGACGGAATGAGAAAATAACTTCATCTGGTGAGAAACACAGTGACTGAGAAACTGAGCTGGCTGTATAATATGGCCGACACGGCGACGAGTTTGTCAAGACAAAAATGGTCAAAACATGAAATCCTATTAGACAAATTGAAATTACAAATGAGACAACGCCGAAATTAATTTATTAATTAGTCACACTCCATTATGGCTGGACAAAGAGAGGCTGCTACCGTTGGTAGCCAGCGACAGCCAGCTAGCCAGCTAGCCAACTAGACAACTATTGAGCTAGTCAGCTAGTCAGCTGGCCAACAAGGCAGTCAGCGAGCCAACAAGCAGAAGGAGATGGAGGAGGAGGAGGAGGAACGTAATGATCTGCCCACATGCGGCGTTGAAGCGTCTCGAAATGGTTGACAGCCAGCTGGAGTTGAAAAGCTGAAGCCGGACGCAGGCAGCACAGACAGTCAACAACAGACGACAACAACAATGTTGCCAGCCATTTTCTGCGATTGTGGTGTGAAAATTGTAAAATCCAATTAGAAAACTAAACACGCAACGCATTTTTTATATATATTTTTATTTCTCTATATGAATGCGTGGGTTGTATTCCCCACTCTCCTCCTCCTCCGCCTCCTCTTGCTCTTTGCTCTCTGCTGACATAATCAATGATAAGCGATCGCTAATTAAATTGCCTTGCATTGAAAATCTAAGCCCAATTTATTGGCTTGAACCCCTTGAAGACAATGAAATGTCGCATTCTGAAGTCATTCATATCTGAACCGATCTGAGTACCATTTTGGCCAACGCCAAACAGCAGCAACAACAGTGGTCGACAGGTTGTTTTTTCTGTGCGGCAAATTGGCAAGACAATTGCCGGTCTGCTAACAGCGACAGTTACAGTTATCATGTGGGAACAACAAACAGAAATAGAAACACTGACACTGTGAGCGGCGGCAGCTCCATTGTGACGCCACATTCACATTTCTAAATGGCCAGCGCCTTCATCATTATCAACTCTGCAAACTGAGAAAGGAGTCTGACTCTAATATGTAATATTATGGCCAAGCAAAACAGCGCTAGCGATAGCCTTAAATGGGTCGCTTGTTGCAACAAAGTGAATGCTTGGCCACCATAAAGGAACCGAGTTGGCCCAAAGCCAAACGAGGTTCAAACGTATGCGTTAATTAAGTGCTTATGGTGTCAACTGTACCGGTTGTGCATAAATATATTCATAATAAGCAGATACGAGTATCGATTGAAAGATAGCTCAGCTTGTTTGATTGGTCGATCGATCGGGCGAATAGAGGCCCAAAACAACATATTACTATATTATGAATTATGCAATAATATTTGGGAGAAAGTTTTCAATATGCGTGGCTCTTTTTTTCGTTGCTTTTTACTTTTAGCACCATAAATAAACGTTTTTATTATTAATAGCAACTCATTAACCTCGACTAATTAATTAGAAATATACAAAAACACAAAAAAAACACACGCAGCTAGTGAGAAAAAAACAAACATGCGTTTGGCCAAGAAGAAACGTTTAGACCTAATGGCTGTGTAGCTGGCTGACTGACTGACTGATTGAGCGACTGACAAACAGACAGATTGACTAAACCGAACTCTGGCCGGAGCAGCGAGTTGGTGATGAGTTTTCAAATGATGCGTATCAATTTTATTTGAATTTTTTTATGAAACATTTATGAGCGCTCGTTAGATCATTCACATGCGGCAGCTTTACTTTTAGATGAGTTGAGTTTTAATTTTAGAACATCAAAACAGAAAAGTAAACTATGTTATTTCAGTACCCAAAAATAAAATAAATAATATTGGTTTTTAATATAATAAGTGTAAGAGAATATAATCTTTAAAATCAATTATGGTTAGGTTACTTTATTTTTGAGATTTTTTGGCAGTCAAAACTCATTGCGATTGCCTTTCCACATATTTTTATTTTTAAGAAACTTCAAGCTCATATCGTCTTTTGCCAATCCTTAAAATCTTTTATTTGTGGCACTTCATTTTAATATAAAAATTTGTTGCATAGTATTTTCTTTTTTTATTGGAGAATTTGTTTATTTGCTTTTACATTTTTTAATTTGATATTTTTCTAATAAGTTTTATTTCTTATGTAAATATTAATTAACTATATAATTACTTATTATTTAATATATTTTCTATCTTTATCTCTACATAAGTTTTTTATTAATAGTTAAAAGCTAAAGATGTATGAAGAGTTTTGTGGTTGAAGATGTTTTGTTAATGTATATCTATATCAAATTAATTGAAGAGTTTATTAATTCCATAATTTTGGTTATTGATATACGTTTTCTTAAGCATAACTAATTGGCTATCCTTTATTTCAAAATTATTTTAGCCTTCAAGACGCGACTATGGAATATAACATACTATCTAAAATCTTAGCTCCGCTTCAGTTATGAATGATATTCAAAGCGTATCTCATCCATGTTGCTGGTCATGTTTGCTGTCGACCGCGTGTTGCCAGCTGCCATCATCTTTGAGAATTCTCTCTTAAGTTAAACAACATAAATCTATTAACGCCCACGTTACTCGCATCTATTTTTGGGGCCTGAGTCTGTGTTGCCTCGTTGTCTCTCAACACGGGCTAATTTGCGGTGAGTGGAATTTCTTTTATATTTCATTGTTTAACAAATGACAATAACAACAACGATAACAACGGCAACACGACAACAACGAGTTTAAAACATTTTTGTTATTTTTGTATTCAACGCATTTTATGAGCTGCGGTGAAAAGCGTTTAATAAATGCTGCAATAAATATTTAAGCGATGCCTGGCGCTTAATCAAATGCAAAGCTAGTCGAGGAAAACAATGGGCCACATTTTACAACTATGGGGCATGATGAAAAATAAAAAGAGGAGAAGAATTACAACAACAGTCTGCAACAGAAAAGAGTTTGTTTTAAAACTGTGTGTACATATTTATTTTTTGCGCTGCGGCGACTTATAAAAAATTCATTGAGGCAATTGTCTGCGTTGCAGATTATCTGCAATATGTTCACTCCCACAGGTCAAGCGTGCACATCAATTACTTTGGCACAGGCCCAAAAGCCACAAGACTGAAACACAGGCACCGACATGCAGACATCCAGAGAGGCAGAGAGACGGAGAGACATTCAGACAGACAGGCAGGAAACTGTAGTGCAAAGCACACACACTCGAAGCCAGAAACACACTCGCACAGTTGACCTCTCAATTTAGCGCGCATAATGCCAGGAAATGCCAAGATGAGAGGATGAGACTCTGACTTAGTCGTAGTCTGAGACTTAGACTGCGACTGCGAACGAGTCGCAGACTGCGACTGAGACTGAAGCTGAACCTGAGACGGCGCTTTGTCTATGGAAAGTCACTTGATCTTGGCGTCGATTGTGCGTTGATTGTTTTATTATGAAGATGTTGATAGAGCTGCCAGCGAATTGTCTAAACAATGAATGTAGCTATTTTTGTTGTTGTTGTTGTTATGGCTATATTATTAAGGCAATCAAGTGCGTTAATTTGAAATTGATGATCAGTTTTGTCAACTGGCAAAGTGTTTGTCTCTCTCTCTCTTTTGCTGGCCTTTGAACTTCAACTCTGAGAACACAGTTATCAAACATCTCTTGACTCGTTTGGACTTTCTCTATGTCTGCGATTGAATTGTCGTTCATCTCGGAGTGTGACTCTTCTTTTTCTGGGGGTCTATCTAATTAGCCTGGTCATTAAAGTGGCTTATTAGAAACGCCTGCCAGCCTGACAATGTTTAGCTTGGCCATTAACCGACTGTCAATGCTTTTATTATAACTTTTTATAATTCTTGTTGCATTTTCCACGCCGCGGTGCAACATTTCATTAATCGAGTCACGACATTAGACATTCAACAGCTCTCATACATACACACACAGGCTGGCAAACGAGCAAACGACGACAACGACGACCAACATTGGCAACGTCGCCTTATGCGAGGCATTCAGGCATTTAGCCAGGCTGCAAGCAAACTGAAAACAGGCAAACAGGCAGTCGGCCCAGGTCTGGCTTGGCAGGCGTACATACAAAATTTTTAAAGCCAGCCAAAAATTGCTTTGACAACTTTATCGCTGCGCAGCATCGACAAGGCAGCCCCAAAATAAAACGACGACGACGACGATGACGTCGACGACAGCAGAAAAAGGCGCAGAAAACATTTCCTAGCTGGGGCTGATAAACTGTCAATGGGCCCTCAGAAAGAATCTAAATTAAATCAACTAATCGTATGACTGATTGTTTTTGTGCTTTGTTTCTGCATTGAGCAAAACAAAAGACTTAGGCAACGAACTTGCTACATCGAAAATGCCACACATATCGTAAACACTTATGTATTTGATTAACTCTAATAATACCTACACACACACGTACATACATATTTACTATCTTTGCTTTTGTATGTGTGAGTGTGTGTGTGTCTGTGTGTTTGCTTGCCTATTAATTGCTATGTGCTCGCAAATGGCTGACAACGTTTAACAATTGCTTTGTGGTGGCTGCCTCGACTACTGCAGTTGTCTCGTTAGCCGCTGGCCTCATAATATTGGGAGTCTTTTTCTGTAGTATATTAAGTACTTTTAATACTCTTACTAATTGAATGATAACGAAGTTTTTAATAAGTAGCTGATGCTGAAGATGAAATACAATCAGCAGGAACAGTTAGTGATCAGTTATTATTCATGAAAGACATCGACGAGTGGACAATCTAAGGCAGGGGTATATTTCATTTGTGTATTATTTTATTGTTTATTTATATTTATTATTTATTTTCTCAATTTATTTTAGAAATGTTGCCGTCAGGAAATCGTCAACGATATGTCTTAAGCAACATATTAAAATAAAAACTATGATGCATAAGTTCTTTGCAGAAAAATTATAAATCTTAATAATAATATTACAAATAATTTTCAAAAATTAAATAACTACTTTAATTAATTTCTTTAAAATCTTCTTTGAACAATACAAAAAGAAAACTATGAGAATTTTTCGAATAAAAAATCAAAAATCTTTTAATATTGATTTAACATTTACATACTAATTTATTTTTAAAATAATTTTTTCATCGATAAATATTACGTTTATTTTGTAAATTTTTTAATGCAGTTTAGTTTATTATTGCAATTTATTTATTGTCGTTATTGTAAGAATTCGTTTCCTGAAATAAAGTTTTCTCAACTGAAAAATTATATGTGTATTTTTGTCTATATTTGTAAATTATTTTATATTGATATTATGAAATTCTCAAGTATATATTTTGCATAATAAATTATATGTATATTTTTGTTAATATATTTAAATTGTTTTATTTTGAATTTTACTTATATACAAGCAGTTTTGTTTGGAATATTTGGAAATATTTTGTTAAATTGTTTCCTTATTTATTTTTCGTCATAAAATCCTCAACTTATTAGCCAATTAACTCTCAACTCCATAGAGCAACAACAATAGAATTGTATTGTTATGAACTGTTCCAACTTATTTGTGGGCGTTGCAAATGAACTTTCCCACACACCGTCGTACCCATTGAATCAATTACCAGCAACTAGCTTTAAATGAGTGTGTGTGTGTGTGTGTGTGTGAGTGTGTGTATGTGTATTGTGTGTGTTGTGTGTATTGTATGTATTACATGTTAGTTAGCCTTTAGTTTGAGCAACTTTTGGCTTCCTGTTGACTGGCACAATGGCAGCCCGTTTTTTCGCGGGCAATCGAGTCACAAATGCTGCCCCCATATCATTAATATTAGAATTTTCGCACTTTAATTTATGCACCTGCAGCTGATTCGCCAACAGCCAACAGCGAGCAACCAACAACCAAACAGACAGCAGCCAACAGACAACTCCACGGCCAGATTGTCGGGCTGCCGTTTGCCATTTGCCGTTTTTATGGCCTCCCCGGGCCACACCCACCAAAGCAACTAATCGATATTGTCTAGCTATTTACGACCAATAAATTTCACTTTCAGTTGCATTGTGTGTAAATGTGTGTGTGTGTGTAAGTGTGGCGCTTTACTTGCCGAGATTTTGAAGTTTTATTCAAATATTTGTCATAATTTATTTAATTTTGTGGCTTTATTTAAGTTGGCTTTATGATTTTACCCACAGCTTATTAGTTAGTTCGCTTAGCTGACTTAGCTCGCGACTCGTTAGTCTTGGTATTTATCGGGTAATGCAATGATTTGTGGTCGCATTTTCTCCCTCTCACTCTCTCTCGTTGTTGATCCGCTTAGAGTAGTTTAAAAAAAACTAGAGCGTGACTGCAGCTAAACAAAGATAATAAACTTGAGCCATAGTTTTAGATAATTTGTGTTGCTTAGGAGGACTTTTATGCCTAGCAGCTAGTGGGCAGTTAAGATAGCTTTAGATTGCGTATGCCAAGATGATGGAAGAGCATTAAATCTTAATGCAAAATATATTTGCTTTTAAATTTGACCATATGAAAACATATATTAAGAGTGACTAAACTGTTTCCCATGGCTCAAATTTACTACCAATAAAATGGCGATAAAAACAAAAACCTGCTAACTCTTTTTACCATAATTCTCCTCTGCCTCCGCCCGCGGCAATCATTTAGAACATATTCACAATTAGTTTTAATTGATCTGATTACATGGCCGCTTGTTTTATTTGAGGCAGTCTCAAGTTACCAATGCGAGACGAGATTGAATCGATGTTGCACCAAACCACCGAGGCACCTGGTCAACATTGGTTTGGCTGCTGACCCAACCCAGGCCAACATTTTGAACTTTACAACAACTGCAAATGGAAACAGCCAAAGCAGCCCGCAGAATTGTGCAGTTTTTAGCTTTGCTTTTTGGCTATTTGTGTTTTATGTTTTGCGGTTGCGTTTGCGTTTTCATAACATGACAGCAGAGGCTGTTGCTGTTGTTGTTTCTGTTGCTGTTGCATTGCCAACAAATGTTCTGCTCAGTTTTTGGCTATCAGTATCAAACCAAAAAAAAAGCGAATAAAAAACTGAAATCAAACTGCAAAAGGTCATAAAATGTGTTACCGCTTGTTGCTGGTCGTGTAAATTTTTACACGCCGGCCAAAAAGTTCGCCGCCAATTGTTCGACTGTTGCAACTGTTCGACGACGACGACGTCGGCGACGTCGACGGCATCTGACATGCAACTCTCGACGAGCATTCAACTGTCAACAGTTACTACCGAAAGACAACGGCCGTTAAATGCCGCCAAAATAACTCAGAGCAGCCGCAACAGCCAACAGGCAACACAGCAACAGTAACAGCAACAACATCAGCCACAACACTGGCAACATTTGGGCAAACTACAAATCACTTTTACTGGAAGTCGGACAGAGGCTTTTCGCTGTGTTCGCTGCAGCGTTGCAGGCTCTTTTTTTCTTCTTTTTCTGGTGGCAAGCGCCAGTCTCTGCGCGCTCCTGTCCGCTGTCAAGCAAAATGCCGAGCTGCGGGCAATGGTGTAAAAATTATTTAAAGTATAAATAAAATTCTCTAAATATTTGCAAGTCGATTTTCCATTTAGTGTGCCGTCGCATTTGCAGTCGATAGCCGAGGCAATTAAGGTGCAATAATTTCGGATCATTAGGTTAAATTTGTCACGACCCGCTGCACGATTGCCAGGTCCGCCCCAAGGCGAACTGTCCGAAAATGTAAAAGCGCACGCCTGCAACTCAAACTCAAATTCAAACAGCAACTCAAACTGAAGTTGAAGTTGCAGTTGAAGTTGCAGTTGAAGCTGCAGCTGAAACTGTCCATTTGCTCAATGATCAGTGATCGCGCTGATCGTTTGATCGCTCTTTGCTCCATGCCAATGGCAGGCATAATTTCAGTATGCCCATTTTTTTCTCTTACTGTTGCTGTTGCTATTGCTGTTGCTGTTACTGGCCGCTAGGTGGCGCTGCCAACAAATTATGACACAATTCGCTGGCCAAATTTGGTAAGCAGTTGACATTTTGCCGTGTTTTTTGCTCATGTTGTCGACTCGGGCTATCATTAAACAGCGCTATCAACATGGCATGTTGACAACAAACGCCTGGCAACATGTTGCCCAGTCAGCTGGGAAAGCGTTTCAGTCTGTATCTGTGTGTGTTTATGTGTGTGTGGGTGTCCGTCGCTTTATATAACTGACCGCTATTAGCGTCAAGTTGAAGCTGACTTGCGACTGCGACTACGACTTTGACTGCGTCGCTGGGTCTGGCTCTGTTTCTGACTCTGACTCTGTCTCCGACTCTGACTCTGAGTCTGCGGCATTCCACAAATCGATTTCGCTGCGCACACGCACTGACCGCAATTTTGCGGTCTAGCCAATGAATCATCGAGTCTAACCACAAAACTCGCACGCGTCTCCTCTAGAGATGGCAGCGTGATAAGACAAAATGCTGAATCAGCACTAAGACTAAATAATAGTAATATTTAGAAATTCACTTTTATATAAAATTGTTGCACATATTTAGAAGACAAGTACTTATTTTGAAAATTAAGACAACAAAGATACACTTTTATAAAACAAACATATTTTATTTAATTTTCATATATTTTATAAATAACACTACTTAAGTATTTAAATAACATTCAATTGATCCATTAACATTAAAAAAAATCAAATTGAAATATGTATTTAAATATTTAAGTATCTTTGATCAAAATATAAAAACAAAATATATTTATAATTTATATGTAAGTGTTTTTCTTTTATACATATTGTATTTTTCTTATAAGGCATTTTAGCAAATATATTAATACTAAAATTTAACCTACAAACACTAAAAAAATCAATTTGAAATATTGAAAAAAATAATATTAATAATATTCATTAATAATTAAATATGAATATTTAATAAACTAAATGAAAATGCTTAAATTATGGAGATTAAAATATTTTCTATTAAACCTAATCTTGAATTTAATTTTAACTTTGTTCGTAATTAAACAATTGTATTTTATTATTACTAAAATTAAATCGCATTACAATTAGGTTAATTATTCACTTTTCTACTATGCATTTTAAGTATGACGCTAAAATACGTTATAACGCTTAAATTTTCATTAGTTTGCCAACTCTCCTAATTAGATTTGCCTCACTTCATATAAATATTCATATTGCGTATACGCTGCGTGCTTGACACCTAATAAATTAATAATTCATTTCAATTAGGAATATGCATAATATTATCAATAATTTTAGTTCCTACTTTTAATTATACGTATCTTGCATAATTTTTGTAGTTTTTCCAATGCCATTTCCAATTGCGTTTCCTGTAGTTGTAGTTGTGCTAGCTGCAAAAGCAAAATGTTTACACGCTGCGTTCTCTAGGCTGTATTGCCCCGTGTTGTTGCACGTTTCCCGTTTCCCATGTGTGTGGCATTTCTGTCACTTGACGCTGAATTATTTTCACGCCTTTTTACAAATGTTTGCGGCTTGAAAAGCGCAACCATAGCGGGGGCGACAAACACACACATTGACACACACACACGCACACACACTAAGACAGTGTTGTGTGTTCCACTTATGGGTAACGCCATGGCCTCCAAAGCAGCTCAGCTCAGCTCAGCTCTCGGACTCTCGGACTCGACTCGGTCAGCATGCAGATTTGCTCATAAATCTGACAAACTCAACGCTAATATTTGCAGACTTCGTTAGACACACTCAAATGAATTTGATATGCCTTAAACGGACTGACTGGCTGGCCCCAAGCTCAGCGCAGTGCAGCGCAGCTCGTTTGCAGCTTAAAGCGGGGGTGTGCAGCGGGGAGTTTCACTCTTGCCAACTCTTGGCCATTGCATTGACAAGTGTAAAAGTTGACAGGCAGCGGCCAAAATGAAATGCAGCTAAACTTTATCTGATTATTACTTGTAACTGGCAACTCGCAACTGGCAAGTGAATGACCAACTGGCCAAGTGACCAGTTGAGACTCTCTTGAATTTTATACCCTGTTATGACTGGGCTGCAACATTGAACATTTCCGTTAAGTAGAATCTTCCGCAGCATATTCCTATGAGATGCTGGTGTAAGAGAGTGATTCTGATGATTCTGAAAATGTGGCCGTATTTTGGTTAATATTTTGTATACTTATCGATATCGATGGAAATCAGCTGATTATTCAACTTGCAAGCTTTAATGTTTTGAAATTAATTCAAATTGCTTTGCAATTCTTAGTAAAATAAAAACAAAGCGCAAAAAAATTGGAAATGAACAAAAGGATATAAAAGATAAGAAAGAAAATCCCCTAAACCACTTTGTATATAAATATGGTTGTTGCAGAGCGACTTGCTTCTAATAATGTCAAACGGAAATACGTAAAGTCAATTGATGAATATGAAATAAAATTTATATAAGCACATAATTATGAAATTGCTCATTTTCGATTTATTTACTTTTATTGCCTTTCTTTTTCTTCCTGATAAAGTTTGTTTACTTTTTCAGCTGTTCGCATGATGCGACTTTGGTGTTAACACTTGCCGCATCATTGAAGCATATGCACTTGGTCTAAATAGGGTATAAGCAAACAAAAGCAGCTACATTAAAATCACTTCTTCAATTCTATTTCTGGCCACACTCCACCCAGTTAATGTGCGCTTCCTCAAAGCCAAGTTTCTAGAACAGAGTTTTGCCTGCTGGCGCCTTCAATTACAATGGCCAAAGATAATGTGTCAACAGGCTGCAGCCGTTTTTTTTTCCAGTTTTTCCTTGTGCGCTCATCTAATTGTCAACATTGGCTAAAACAAGGCCGGCACGCAAAAAAAGAGCGACGGCAACGATAACACAAATTTACTTCTATATTGCCGGCGCCTGTTGTTCTCATGGAAATTGGCCAGCAGCAGCAGCAACAGGAGGAGAAAAAACTGGCTGCTGGCACCACTTGACCACTTAGTTGGAGAGTCGGGCAAAACTGCTCATTTGCTGGCAGAGTTTAAAAAGCAATCAACACGTGATTATAATGATGCGACCAACAGATCGAACTGACCAGCTGTAGCTCAAGTTGCAGCTGAAGCTGAAGCTGTGGTTGTTTTTGCTTTGGCTGCCTGTCTTACACATAATTGAGCTCTCTGCTTCTGGTGCGCTCTTTGGGGTAATAAGCGGCGCATTCATTGCATTTTGTTGAGCTGGCGTCTTGGCCGCCGCCGTTGACAGTAATTTGCTGGCAAACTCGTTTCGAATTGCAGTTGATAATTTAATTTGCATAGTGCCAATTTATGCTCAGTTGATGGACAACTGGACACGGCAACAACAACAACAACGACAGTCGACTCAAGTCAACTCAAGTCGAGTTGGGGCAGTCATGGGTTAAGCAGCTGCTTCCCTCTGATTCCTCGCCGCTCGCTTATCAACTGATTTGCATCTACACTCGTGTTTATTTCTGCACCATTTGTGTTCGACGATCGTTATCTGCATCCGTTTAAAATGTTGCGCTTTTAGTGGCTGCTCTTGTAAGACAATTTGTAGCAAGTGGTTTTCATGTTCATGGGAATAGATTTTGCATACCAACAAACCACACACAACACACCACTCGCTACTCGCTACTTGGCTACTTGCTACCTGTTGCTTTTGTGCTGTGGCAAATGCCACCCAGTGGGGCAACTGTTGGCCAACGTTTTTGGCCTCTAAAGTTTGCGTTTTTATGCCGCCTTTTGACACGCAAGTGACACAAATGTCCACAACCGTGCGCTGTCCACACTTTGATGACACTTTTTTAATTAGTCGCCACAGCAGCAGCAGCAGCAACTGCAGCTGCAACAAACTGTTGCCTGACATCGCGTGCTGGCAGCTTCGCAGTAATTAGTCAATATGCAGCAAGGTGGTTAGAAAAATCACCGCAAAAAAAGTAGAAAAAAAAAACTCATCTCAATTTCTTTTGCATTTGCCACTTGTCGTTCTCATTGCGTGCAACTAATTAAAAACTGTAAACTGTCAAAGAGCGCTGAATAAACATAATTCATGTTGCGTTCATGCTGTCACAGGCAAATTGCCAAGTTCGTTGCCTAAGTCTTTTGTTTTAGAATTTATGAAATTTGTAATGCCTTGCGACTTATTTATTTAATGCATTTTTAATAAATTGCCAACGAGTCAGGCCAAGTTGAGACAAAGCTAACCGTTTGATTTTACAATTTAATTGCGACTACAATC
This sequence comes from Drosophila albomicans, assembly GCF_009650485.2. NCBI lineage: Eukaryota > Metazoa > Arthropoda > Insecta > Diptera > Drosophilidae > Drosophila > Drosophila albomicans. Next base: position 40,938,420 of record NC_047629.2, on the reverse strand, counting down.
TACGAGTCCAAGCCGGAGCTGAAGTCAACGTCGGGGTCGAGTGCCCTATGGTAGACAAGCGTCGAATCGAATGGAATCGCGTCGCTTAGCGTTGAATGCGTTTAATAAATCATAAAAATATTATGGCAATTGCAAATTACGATTATTCAAAAGGAATTCACGGTCACGGCGTTTAGCTAGCTAGCTGGCTGGCTTGCTGTTCTGATCGTGGCAAGCGTGGTAAACGGCAGCTGCAGCATGGACAGTTGCAACTGCAACTGCGCCACTACAACAATTGCTACTAAAACAATTGTTCTACTCGAGAACAACAGCGAACAGAAAACAGTAATAGGCATTCATGTTTTGATTGTGTTCTTGTACGCTTTAATGTTGTACAACATTTGCATGGCACTTTGTTGCCCCTTTTGCTAGCCACAACAAGACACAAAAAGTATAAAGTATATTTATATACACAGATTTGCTGGTTTGTTTTGCTCTCCAATTTTTTTTTATGGATTTATGAGCTATTTTTTTTATTTTTTATTTTGAGTAGAACTTTAGCCTTCGGCTGCATTTAAATAATTAAAATGTTCAATTGTCGAGTGCAACAACTTCACGAACAACTTCAACAATCAAATTGTTTAGCTGATTGTGTCGATCGATTTACTTGCGGGCGGGCGGGCTAAAAAAATGAAAAGCGCAGCGGGAAATTAATTAGTTGTTATGATAAATGAAAATTAAATTAGTTGCTTGTACTATGTTGTTGAGTTGAGTTGAGTGCAACTGACAAGCCCGATTGTTAGCAGCGAGTGAAGTGAATTGGAGTGGAGTGTGGCTACGAATGTGTCTGAAAAGGTCACAACAAAACGTTGAATGCCATTTAGACTATTCAATTTGTGAGTTAATTAATTATGAGCCACGAAGGAGTAGAAGCTAACACCTTTCAAACAGCACTTGGCACTTTCATAGCTGCTCAACTCTTTGGCTCACACCTTCAGCAAGCTGTCACATTTTACACTCTGGCAAATGTCTCAATTATGCGAGAGTTGGCTCTTGGAAAATGTCAGAGAAAACAAATGAGCGCAAAGGCAGGCAATCAAAAGCCAAAAGGAGCACAAGAGAAGGGCTCTTTCATTGAGCCATGGGCTTAACCAATTTTTCCAGCCAAAAAAATATTAAGTAAGAAAACTACAGTTGGGTGTGCTCGACGGTAAAATACCCGCTATCCACTATTAATAAATGCAAAATAATGCGGTATTAATTTAAAAAATTTACCTAATTAATATACCGCAAGTATACTGAAAAATTGTCAACGGCTATATTTGGTATATTGAGATACCCGCTACCGAATAACAGTAAAATAGTTTAAAAATATACTGAATAAATACACCGCATAAATACAAAACTATACCAAGGTCTATATATGGTGTATTAGCACAGTACTGCATTCACAATATACCGTAGAGTACAAAATATACCAGATTGTCACGCAAAGCTGCGAAGACGCATAGTAAGTAGAATTTTTCCTATACAAAAGAATTTTTTAAATAACTTCTACAATTTTTATCCGATCGCAATCGAAATTTAAAGAATCATAACTACTGTTGTTACTATATAATTGAATGTTGCACAAATCACTGATCATGCATCATCATATACTTTATAGGTTCGGAGATGTCTCATTCTGTCTGTTACATACATTTCATGGAGACACAAATTTATAATACCTTTCTACCCTATGGGTAGCGGGTATAAAAAGGCGCAGCCCACGCAGTTAACTTTGGCCAGCGAAATTATTTCACAAATGGCAATAACGTATCGACGCCAAAAATACAAAAAACAAAAAAGAGCTACAACTAAATTTATACTTACCACAATGTGCACATATGTGCGCTGCATGTTGAAATTATAATGAAGACATCAACTACAGCAACAGCAACAACACAGCAACAACAATAAACTGACAACAGAGCAAATCGCCTGCCAGCCCACTTTGATTTTATGGCCAGCACACATGAAGAAGATGGTAGATGGGCAGGCGGTAGATGGCAGACGACAAGCGGTTGTGGCATGGGAGATGAGATGGGAGGTACGACCTCTTACCGCTAGTGCAGAGCAGAGCAACAGTGCAACAGAGCAAGAGTGGAGCAGCCGCAGCGCAGCGCAGCTGAGTTGTAGGTGGTGCCCAAAACAAATTGCAGGCAATCGCAAAGCCGTAAGTATGCTAAATTATCAGGCGTCGTCTTCGCTGTTTGAATACTCTTACCAATTGAGGAAGGTAATATGACACGCAGCAAAAGGCAGCTGAAAAAGTAGTAAATAAATATAATAAATACTTCAAAATTATGTTTCCTAATACAGTTGCATTTTTATTTCTGTGAATTCTTCAAACTTTTTATTCATAAATATGTACTATAAACAAATTATAATATAATTATATCATCATAATCTAAAACCACAGAATTGTGTTTGCATAGTGTTTGCATAGATTGCTAATAAACTAAGCAAATTAAAATTGTTTTATTTCTTAATTATTTACTACTATTTACTGTTGCTCTTTAATTTTTTTCTTTATTTAGAGCGCTGCCTTTTATTGACTCTAAGAATATTTTTAATAAGACTTCAACTAAATACAAATTTGCACGCATCAAAATTTAAGATAACAATATTTTTATATTGTTTGAAAATAATAAATTTTGCTTATGAAAATTATACTAATCGATTAAATAAAATATGGAAACTTGATCACAATTAAAATGTCTCGTCACACTCCTCATCATTAAATCTTAATATTCATATTTTTCAAAGGTATCATAAAAAAAGAAAATTATAAATTTAAAATTTATTTAAAATTTGATTAACTACCATTAAATTTTTTGAAAATTCTAATCTTTTCATATTTATAAAAAAAAACTTAAGTTAAGCGTCCGGTTCTCATTTTAGGGTAATAGAAAGTGTATCTCATGCTCACATTTTGCATTTATCAGTTTTTCTCACAATTTTCCGGAGCTTTCCAATAATACACTTTAGGCTGGCGGCCGCCTAACTACAATTACAACAACAACAGCAGCAGCAGCAACAACAACAAAGCTAAATAAATAAATATATTTTTTGGGGCATTATTATTATAAGAGTTTGAACATTATTACTGGACGTTGAACAATTTCGGGCAATAAAAGACACAAATTGCTGATAATAATGATGCCAGAGCTGATGTTGATGCTGCTGCTGCTGCGGTGCAAGCATCGAACGTTGCAAGTTCGTTGCCTAAGTCTTTTGTTTGCATTGTATGTCGCGAGAGTGTGTTGCATGTATGTGTGTGTGTGTGTGTGTGTGTGTGTGTGTGTGTGTCGCTTTGTTATTATTTTACATACTGTATTTTTTTGCTGGTGCTACGATAGTTTCATGCTTGTCATGTTCTGTGCTTAGAAATTGAACTTTTTTATTGTTGCTGCTGTTGTTGTTATTGGTGTTGTGTTGTTGCTGCTGCAGTTTTTTGGTCGCTGTGAAACATTTGTCATTTTTACCATTTTTAGCCAAGCGTGACAGGCGTTTGTTGTTATTGTTGTCGATGTTGTTGTTGCAGGTTTCTTTTTTCTTTTTTGTTTTTTTGCTCGTTTCACCCACTGGCATGCAAATCCAACAACAACAACAACAACAATGGATCGAGGAACAGGAGTACATGTGGATGTGTATACGTGTCTAGGTGGCTTGCATTTCGATACAACCGATAAAGATCTCAAATATAGTTAAAACAAACAAGAAATTTATTGAATATGCAACGTATTTTGCATTCGCAGTCGCATTCGCTTTTGGTTTTGGATTTGGATTTGTATTTGTCTGGGCAGTCGAACAACTCTGGTTTATTGTTTTATTTATTGTAGGTGAGAAGTCAAATATTTGTGGGTGGCACAGCAGCAGCAGCAAACCATAAATGCAAACAGCAAACAGCGATTCATAAATGGCACATCTCGCCATCTTGGCAGGTTTCTTGCCTCAGTCTCTTTTCAGTTTCTCTGTCATACACTCGAATCCGAACTCGAACTCTAAGTCGAACTCATATATGCAAGTCTACACAGCGTATCACGGGACACAATCGCATTCAAAATTGCTGTAGACCCGAGGTTAATTTCAACATTAAACAAAACCCCAAAAGTTTAGACCAAAAGACCAACAACAACAACAACTAAAAAAAAGACAAGCCCATCAGCAGATGCTTAGATTATGCATAAATAATCGATTGTGCGAGATGAAAATTCGGATAGAAGAGAGCGTTGAGCATTTGACTGTAAATAATAAGCAAACTGCACTGCTGAATAATGCAAATTCCTGCAGTCCGAAGATCAAGTGTGGATATCACTCAAGGAAGTTAAAGCGAGACACCTACTGATTATGCACACATGTATCTAATTTAAAATAATATAAAATGTAAAGCTGAATCAACATTTGTTGAACTAACAAACCATTAGGTTTTTAGATATTTCGATATTGTAGAATTTTTAGATTTTTGATATATTAATTTTGTAACACACGCCAAAATAAAATATTAATAAATCTATATTTTCCTGAATTCATATCATGCATAGCACTAAGTTTTGTGATATTTCAATATAATAATATACATATAGACATCATAAGAATGTAACATAAATAATTATATATAATTAAAGCATTTCAAGGCATGATTGAATAGAAATGAATAAATGCCGAATTTTAACCGCATTTTACTTCAATGTAACTCACTAACCCTTTATGGCATTCATCCAAAATTTATTTACTTTAAATTAAGCTGGAATACGTCTTTAAAAAATGATGTACATATACTGTATTCTTGTATGTCCCAAAAATAGCAACTTTAGCTTCAAATAAAATGAAATGAAATGTGTATTACCTTATTGCAACTGAATCGACTGCACAAAGCTTCATTAAAAAATATTGCCAGTTCCACACAAGAAAATTTTCCCTGGCAACAGTGCCTTCCAAAAAGATTTATGTATTGCATTTGTGTTTAGCTAACAATCGGCAAGATAACACCTTCAATTATCTCGGAGATGCAACCCACGCAAGTAAGAGTTCCTCTTGCTGTTTCCGGCCATGTCACGGCACTTGTTTCCATATAATTTGCTGCACTTATTTAACGACCTACGCTCAGCAAAAGGAACTCAAACATAAACATAAACAGCAACAATGGTAACAACAACAATACGAAGAAACAAAACATGAGGCAGACAAATTAGCCAGGCAGCATTTGGCTGCCTCACGTAGCACTGGAAATCAAAGCCTTTCACACATTTTGGGGCACAAACACACACACACAGATCGACTCAAAGACTGTCCATTGGTGGAGGAGGTCAAGCGTTTGGGAGCATGGGAGCGTGCAGATTGCAAAAGCAGGCAGCGATTTGCATATTTCGCTTGCCGATTGCGATTTACTTGCAGTTGTCGCCCACGAGCAACAACCAAAAGTAAAACAAACAGACCGCCACCTGTTTTTGGTGCATAGTTTGCATATCAGCAGCACATCAATGAGAATGCGACGCGTTATCGAGACGCGATGCAAGTCTTGAAAGAGTTTGCCAGAGCCCCACGACTTGAACATCTCATCGTAGTCATAGTCGTTGTTGCTGTTGCTGTTGTGGTAGGCGTGACCCAATGGAGCCCAAAGAAGAGGGGGAGAACCAAAGAGAACCACACGACGAGCGACGACATGAGGTTGAGGCACACCATTGTCTGTGGCAAATAATCTGTGATTCGTAAACTCCCACAGGTCAGGCGAGCACATCAATTACTTTGGCACAAGTCGCAGTCGCAATCGCAGTCGCAGTTCAACTCTGAAGACGATTCTGGTCGAAGCGCCGAAGCGCCAGCGTCTCAGTATCTTCGTCGTGGCAAGAATGACCTCTCAATTTATTGTGCAGCCTTTATCCTTTTGGCATATGCGATTTGTATCGACTTAAGCACACACACACAACACAGTTTTGTACTCTCATCTGTGGAGATCTCGCTCTCTGTGGAGCTGGAGTTCAGTTAAATGCTTACGTTGATTGTTTTATTATGATGATGTTAAATTATTGTAATCCAAACGCGCAATCGCAATCGTTGTCGACATCATCCGCATCCACATCCACATCCTCATCATCATCATCATCTTTCGCATCGCCACATCGCATCTTCTCCTCTCTGATGCTGCCCTTTGAGTGGGCGTTGCTCGGCATATCCTTTGCGTACGCGCAAAAACAAATAAATGCTAAAGTGCCTCTCATCCTATACAGTCAATGGCTATACCAACCACATTCACATTCACATCGACATCGACATCCACATCGTCATCCTCATCGGCTACGTGTGCCGCTGCAAACACTTACAGATTACGATCGACTGTTTCGCTTGCTCTCGGTCTCAGACATGATCTCGAATGGTCTTTCGATGGAGTTGGAAATGGAGGTGGAAGAGGAGGGGAGGAAGCTGCCTTGATGCCAGCTCCGTGATAATTTCGGGTTGCACGCTTATTTAATATGCGAATTTTTACAGATAAATGGTGAGAAATAATTTGCGCTGCTTTCGTTGCCCGCTTCCCCTTCCCTTCCCCATTTGGTGGCTACAATTCGGAGTCGTTGCGTGGGCGTGCGCTCTTTGTTGGGGCGTGGCCATGCGGACTTGTAAAAGTGTATATATTTAGCTGTGTGCGAGTGCAGCTATTGCCTGTGATCACTTCATATCCACACTGCGCATTACATGCTGTTCTTACGACTATTTAGATTTGTCCTTGTCCTTTTTTTTTGGCTTCACTTGTCCCTATATTACATAGCTTTCCAACTTATTTTAACTTGCTTTGGTTTTCTTCGTTTTACTCGCTTCCACGAAAAAACCTTCGAAGGAGGAAAATTTTATTCCTCGCCGGTGCATATGGAAGTTCCGCAATAAATTTTACTACAGAAATTCGTATGAATATATACTTCTAGAACACCAGCATTAAAAATACAACTTCAACCAATATTTCAATTACAACAAAATTAAATAATCAATATTTCAATTAGAATTTTTGTTGATTAAGAAGTCTTGGTTTAAATCTTATTTCTGCAATGTTTAATTGAAAATTCGTGAAATTTTTTTTGATGTTGATTTAGGAATTTCTGACCTGTATTCAATTTTAAAGTAGTTTGCGCTTTATTCAAAATTTCATTCTTGATTTTAGATACTTTTCTCTCTCTGGGTAAATGGGCAACGATTCAGTTTAGAATTCCTCACGGGTTCTTGTCTTAAAGTATAGCCTCTATGCTTTCATATTTCACTCCTCAATATTTCTTTATTCACACTTTGCCTTTTTTCCTCCTTTTCAATCCCAGTTTTTTTCTCTTTCGCATAAGGTTTCCCGCGTTTACTTGTATTTATATTGTTATGTGTTTGCTTTTCGCCCTATTGTTTTCATCCTTAATGATCCTCGACTTACTCTCGCCTTTTCTCATTCTCAGCGGCAGCCCTTAACTCGTTCACTCTCATTTTCTTCCTCTGCTACTCGACAATCCTTAGCTCCATCTGTGCCTTCCTTCTCCTCCCTCACCATCATCGTTTGACAAGAGTGCTCAGCTATCAGCATTCTCTGTCGCCATCCAGCTGAGTTGGCCTTTGGCTTTCGCGTTGTTACATTTCCAGTTGGCTGCCCTGGCTATGGCTGCTCTGGTTGTGGTTGCTCTGTGCATTGGCTGGATATTGGCTGCATTGGCTACTGGTTTTTTGATTGAGCTGCCCCACGTTGTCGTGTGGCATTTATGCCGTTGCCGTGACATTTACACGAGACGACATCCAGCGACAAAGCGTCAAAGCTGCTGAGCTACGCAGCCTACGCCTACACCCAACCAAGCAGACTAGATCTGGGTCTCTACTATATACTCTACTATATATCTATCTATCCAGGCATGGGCATGGCCCTGACAGTTTTTGCCGCCACATTCCATGCGATGACTCTTTGCTGAGTCTCTGCGCCTCTGAGCTGGCTGGAATGCTGCGAGAGGCGAGCATTTTAATTGTGAGAACTTTTGTGGCAGCCATGACCAAGTTTTGGAGGCCAGCCAAATGTTTGCTTATCAAGAGATTAGTTCGATTCGCTGACTCTGCGAATACGCAACATGTTTGTTGGCTGGCTAAAATGTGTTCGTGGCATGCCGCATGCGCAAATACGTTTTGTTTTTTTTTGTGAGCGAAGCAGATGCAAGATAAGCGCGAAGCAACAACAATTCGGGGTTTCGCTTTGGCGCCGGCTTGGCCTCTGCTGCAAACAAAAAAAAAAAAAAAAGAATCTTGCCACCCTACAGGCGACTGCAGCAGCAGCGGCAACAGCGACGTCGACAGCGGCATCGACTTTGACTGCGAGTAATCAAGATGCCGCCATCGACTGCCAACTGGCAATAGTTTTGGCCAGTTGTTTTTTTTTCAACTTGAACTGGTCGTCGATTATGCAAAAGCTCGAATGGACTCCAAAACTGAATAGAGCTTAGCTCGGACTTCATCGGACTTCATGTGTGTCTTAGCTGGCGCAACGCTGCGGGGCTGCTGGCGTTTTCTTTATGCCCAAATAATAGCACATAAAACTATAATAGTAATTTTCAAATGGAGAAAGAGTAGAGATGCAATCGCTCTGGCTTTGGCTTTAGCTTCGACTCTTTGGCCATCGGCCAGCTGTGCGGCGCGCTTAGTCATAGAAAGGATGCCCCCAAACCCCGAACCACATCGACCTGGCCCGGCCCCAGCTTCGATCTCAATGTGACCACACAGCGCGCTTCAGCTCCAGCGATGAGCTGAAATTGTAGCTGAAATTGTTGCTTTAACTTTGACTGTTGCTTTAGCTGTAGCCGCGTGGCGTCCAGTTAAGAGCTGCGCTAATTTATGGCCAGCCAATGCCACAAGCTGCACGAAGCTCAACAATACAACAGAAAGAAAAAGAAACCAAAGCGAACACTTTCATTTTTCAAATGTGCCAAACAAAAAGCTGCAAAAGCTGCAAAAAATAAGCGAAAAATGTTTCAATTTTAGCGAAGCAGACCTCACCCCATGATGCTAATTTATATGCAGCCCCAACCCAAAACCAAAACCAAAACCGAAACCGAAAAGTTGAAGCCCAAAAACCAACAGCAAAAACCAAAAACTGAAAACCGAATCTGAATCTCAAAAACCGAAAACTGACATTGCGACCGATGTCGCAGTCGCAGTCAAAGTCGATGTCGATGTCAAGCCGAGTTCAGGTTCAAGTTCGGTTTTCGGTTTCGCGCTGATGCGGCTCAGGTGTAAATTAAATACACTTGGAGCCCCCAGGGGCACAACACACACGACTCTGGCACACCAGCACAAGCACCAGCAACACACCAGCAAAATTGGCCAGGCGACAGATCAGACTTCATTAGCCAACTTTGGACATCTGCTAGAGATGAGCGCGAGAGACTCACGAGTCCGCAATGAGCAAGCGGAAGTAAAAAAGGAATGAAATAAAGGAGTTGTTTATTAAAAAATAGCTTTACGAGTTAACTTAATATTTACATACATAAACGTATCTTCCAGTCCAACAATCTCATTCATTCATTCATTCTAATAATAAAATAAAATAAAATTGGCATCTAAGTATTCCACATATTTCAATTTTGAATTTTATCATTTCTACCCATGAATATGTACTGTCTCTATAAAATTATTATTATATTAAGTCTAGTATTATATACTAAATTTAATTATACTATAAAGAGAATACTAGCTAAAAAGGTCTTGGACTCATTATAAAATTAAATAAATCTTTTTTTATTTTAATATGTATGATGTATTTACATTTAATAACATTTTATTTTTCAAATTGAATTTCATATAAGTAATATTCACATTTTTAAAAATTGTCAATAAATTTATTATTTATTTATATATTTATCTTTATTTTTTCAGTGCATAATTTATTATCATTTTTAATCGTTATTATTAAGTTGTTTTAATTTTGAATTCTATATAATTATTGTACAACATTTTAAAATATATTATATAATATTACTATCGAAATATTTCGTCCAACTCTAACAACGTCTGAGCAGCCTTGGAATGTTGGTAATTTCCTCTGCCAGCATCCGCCTCCTTCTTCTGCTCATCCTTTTCCTACCACACTCAGCGCCTGCCTTCTGCCTGCTGCCGCTGATCCTCGCGATCATTTAAATAGCAATAAATTAATAAGCATCCATTAATTTGGCGCGCGGGCGTTGCGCATAAATTTGCTGATTTTCGACTAAGTATGAAAGAGTTTTTGGTGGAAGGGAGAGCAAAGTGTTGGAGGACGGGGTCACAGGCAGCTTGTTGGGGTCAGATTCAGACAAATTATGTGGTTTGCAACACACGCGCCATAAATTTGTCACTTATTCATGCTGCGTATGAGCATTGAGAGGCTGCCGAGATCGAGACTCGGGATGAGTTTGAATCGGAGGCGGAGGCTGCTCACCTCTTTAAAGGATGCTGAATATAATGAGGTGAGGGTATTAATGTTGAACAGCATCTTTGCAAGCTAAGTGGAATATTTATGTAGAGGCAGAGAGAGGATTAAGTATTCTTCGAGAATAATATTGGTTATTATATTAGCATAAAGTAAATGTATATATTTAAAAATAAAAGTTATGTTAATGTTTTTAATTGATTTATGAAATGTAGTCCCAACATTTTTGCAAATTTTATAATTTAATTAAATTCTATTGAATATTAAATAATCATGTTTTAACTTAAAAAGAAAATAAACCAAGAAAATGAACTTTCAAAAAATAAAAGAATAGTAATAATACTTTTAATTGAATTGTAAAATTTTATTTATTTTATTCTATACATATCTGCATTATTTTCAAATTCAATTGAACTCAATACAGAAAACAGGATCCTGCCTCCTACCGTCCCATCAGCTTACTGGCTATTCTGTCCAAAAATTTTCGAAAGAATATTTTTGGCCAGGCTATTGCCGGTGCTGGAAGACGGCAACCTAATCCCAGAGCACCAATTTGGTTTTAGGAGTCAACATGGAACCCCTGAGCAATGTCACAGAGTCTCACAAACGATTGTAAGTTCATTTGAAGACAGGAAGTACTGTTCCGCAGCGTTTCTAGACGTAAAACAGGCGTTCGATCGAGTCTGGCATTTAGGCTTGCTTTACAAGCTCAAGTCTATGCTACCAGCTCCATTTTTCCTGCTGCTGAAATCTTACCTGCATAGGCGCCTATTCTTTGTTAGATGCGAGTGGGCTGAGTCCGAAATTTTTGAAATAAAAGCAGGTGTACCCCAGGGAAGCGTGTTAGGACCTATTTTGTATACCCTCTTCACTGCAGACATTCCAGTGCTTGAAAGAGATGATCTCGTTATTGCTACATACGCCGACGACACAGCATTTTTAGCCACCTCAACGGACAATGTAGAAGCATCAGCAATCCTACAACTACAACTGACAAAATTGGAACCGTGGCTGCTTAGATGGAACGTTGTCGTCAACGAAAATAAATCAGCACACATAACATTCGCCACCCGCCCTAAAAGCTGCCCAGAAGTCCAACTGAATGGTACTACACTGCCTGTAGTCAAAAAAGTGAAATATCTCGGCCTAACACTTGACAGAAGACTAACCTGGGCAGATCACATCAAAAATAAAAGAAAACAGCTGAGTCTTAAACTTCGACAAATTAAGTGGCTGCTGGGCTACAGATCCCAACTGAGCCTCAGAAACAAAGTCTTGCTGTACAAAGTGATATTAAAGCCTATATGGACGTACGGGATTCAGCTTTGGGGCACAGCCTCAACTTCAAACATCGAAGTGCTGCAACGTTTTCAAAGCATTACTCTGCGAAGACTAGCGAAAGCACCTTACTATGTTAGAAACCAGGTCATCCACAAGGACCTTGAGACTCCGAGTGTATGTGAAGAAGTTAAAAGGTACGCTTTGAAGTATCAGGAGAGATTGGAGTAACATTGTAACCCGCTGGCCATTAACCTGCTTGACAATAGCCAACATCGCCGACGGCTGAAAAGGCACCACCCCCTTGATCTCCCCTTTAGACCACCCAAAGAGTGGTAGTAAATAAAGTTTTGTAAATAATCTCGTAAATACTCGTCAAAAATTAAAAGTTTTCTGTCATTCTATTTGTTATATAATTTACTTATTATCTTTAGATAGATAGATTGTAAATAAATAAAGAATATAAAAAAAAAAAAAAAAAAAAAAAAATACAGAAAATAATAAATACAGATGAAATTAACTTTCAAAACAACTTCTATGAGTATTTTGAATTGATCTGTGAAATGTTTTCCAATATTTTTAAATCTCATATTATATTAACACTTAGTACTTAACATTCAAATTATGTCTAAACCTAGCTTAAGTTACTTACATAACATACAAAACTTCAATAAATAAACTGATCTTTGAAGTTTTCTCCTAACAAAATATAACGGGAAATCTATATAAAATTCTATAACATTAACATATTTTAGTTATAAGATAGATGACAAATTAAATCTATAACATATTGAAGATTTAACTTAAGTCGCTTTACAATTCTGATTCCAAACAAAGAACAGTCTTTGCAAGTTCTGACTTAAATAATACAATTTTATTATTTCTGTTATACAAAGAATTACGCAACAAGCGAAATATGCAAATAATTGAATAATAAATTCAAAAAATGTCTGACAGACAAAATGAATGCAAGCAAAATAAAACTAATCGGTTTCGAACAGTAGCAAAATATATTTTGTTCTCCTTCGTTATGTCACACCAAGCTGCAATGACAAATCTGTGAGTGAATCTCTCTGGAGGCAGCGCCTCGACTGCGTTGACATTTGAAAAGCGCAGACGGCAACAGCGGGTTGTCCCTGCAGACAAACCGAAAAAAAAAACTGTAGACATAGACATAAATGGGTCTATGTTGACTATCAAAACCAACTGGCGCCTGCAACACCAGCAGCAAAAGCAGCAACCACAACAACAACAGCAAGGAGAGTTGCTGACATAAGCTGCAGTTGCTGCGCTGCATAGTCGTGGCTAACAGCGGGCTTGCCGGCCGGCAGGCGCCATTTGGCCGTCTGCTGGGCAGGTGTCAAGCTGTGCGTGTGCCACCAAAATGTTGGTCAAAACACGGCCAAAGACAAAGCTGAACAAATATGGCAATGCGCCAAGCTACGAGCGAAGTTGAGTTTGAAATTTGCCTACGCAATATTCTCACAGGCAATTAAACATAGTTTGCAGAATGCATATAGCCATGTAATTAGAACAATTAAATTAGAAACTCAACATGAGTTAGGAATATTCATATATTCTCTCCCCACTCTTTGCTTTCCCCCTTTTAGAGATGCCAGCGCCATTTCGTCAGAGGCAAAAGCAACCTCTCGACACTCGTTTGCTGGGTTCGACTGTGTCGCCGTGTCGCTTTGGACTTGAACTTAATTTGCATAATTGCTGCGTAAATATTGATATTTGAATTTTGATATTGACCAGACCGGCACTCAGCACATACATACATACATACATATGTATGTATATAGTATGGCAGCAGCAGCAGATATCAGCTAATGCCCCACAATCTGCTGCTGCTGAATACCAGTCGAGTGTGTGTCTCTGTCTCTGTCGATGCGAGTCGCCGTCTCTTTGTGTGTCGTTTGCATTGCTTAATCGACTGTCAATAATTTCACATATTAAATATTAAATAAAACGAGGCATTTAATCAAATAGCACAGCTGTGTGCTCCGACCCACAGACATCAGACCCCAGACCCCTTTTGATAGCGCTGATTCAATTCCCACGCTACTCGATCGCCAATCAGAAAGCGACTGCGACTGTGACTGAATCATAAAGGTGCGTGAAGCTACTCACTTACTCTCTCACACACAGAGTTCCCCATGCATAACTCGCATTATACAGTTTATGAATACCCGTCTTATGAAGACATCAGTCAACATAATGGACTCGACCAGCGCCTGAGGGGGAAGATCACATTCAGTTGACACTGATAAATAAACAATCGTTGTACACTATAATGCAATAATCACAATCAAAATCCCTTTACGCTGAACAAGATGCAAATAACCTGTGTGTATTACAAAACTGTAACCCAGATATGAGAGATATGTACTTGTTTAAGTTAAGAACATATTACGCATACGCAGAGTTATGCTCAAGTATTTTGAGAGCATATGCCAATGATCATTCATACGAACTTTGTTCCCTTATCGTAATTGAAATATTGAAATATTTTGCATAATAGCATAATTAAATTATGATTTAAGTAGTATGTACTAGTTCTTAAAGGCACTGAAAAAGTAAGCTGCTGGTAATCGATTGGGTGAAAAAAGTCGATGCCAAAAATTTGCGTTAATGTGTGTCAAATGCATAAGGATGTGTTTGACTAGACGGCGGACTAAGATATCAGAGTGGGCGGATCGACTAAGAGGGCGTGGTCAAGAAGGAGGGCTCCACAAAGATGGCCAACCTTACATGTGCCTGTGTGAGTGTGTATGTGTGTGTTTGTAAACAATTGCTGTTAACCAGATATACAGAACTGTAGGAAGTTAACAGAATAAGATGCTGGTAATTAGCTCTTGTGATGGTGTAAAAAAGTCGATGCCAAAAATTTGACAATAAGCCTCTCATATGTAGTTGAATGTGTTAGGCTAGACAACGGACCAAGATATTAGAGTAGACGGAACGGCTAAGTGGGCGCTGTAAAGCAAAAGAACTTCACAAATATTTCCTATGTTAAAGTGTGTATGTGTGAACGTCAAATCATTGACTACTAAAGAACAATTGCAGAGCTGTAAGGAGATAGAAAAATAAGCTGCTAGTAATAAGTTCGGTTAAAGATGAGAAAAAAGTCAAATGCATGTGGATATATTTACCTAGGCGTCGGACTAAGATATCAGAGCGGGCGGATCAACTAAGTGAGTGTGGTCAAGCAGAAGGGCTTCACAAAGATTGAAGTGTGTGTTTGTGTGTGCTTCTAATCAACTTCTACGAAGTACAATAAACAGAATAGCGTTAGTTACCAGCAGTTGGTAATCAGCTCATGTTAAAGTGCGAAAAAATCGATGCCAAAAATTTGTCTCTTCGTGTACCTTATGTAATTGAATGTGTTCGGCAAGGCGGCGGACCAAGATTATAGAGTAGGCGGAACAGCTAAGTAAGCATGGTCAGGCAGGAGAGCTTCACAAATCATCCATCACTAAACATCAATTACAGAACTGTAAGGAGATAACAGAGTAAGCTGCTAGTATTCAGCATGTCTAAAGGTGTGAAAAAAGTCGATGCCAAAAATTTGCCTTATCTATTCAAGCCTACGCACTACTTGCATGCAGGGGCACACTCTGAAAGCTGATTTGATATGATTTGATCAAAGGACTCCACTTCATACAAGAAGTTCGTTTTTTAAGCGAGCTAATTTGCTCTCCAGCAAGATCACCTGTAATCTCAGTCTTCAGCTGGCAGTGTGGCTTCTAGCATCTTAATTTTAATTTAAAATATACAGTACATAAATATTGAATACTTAAATCTAACTGTAAAAAAACGATGAGCAAATATTTCACAAGATAGTTGATTTTTCCTTGGGTTCTTTGAAATACTTTCTAGAATTACGAGGCAGCACGCGAAGATAATCGCTAATCGACTTTACTTTCGGTCCGGACCTCCCTATGGATATTCAAACAAGCTAAAAGAAAATACATTTTAAATGCAAGTGTGTGTTAAATTCTACCTAAGAAATAGTAATTCATCTTTACAGCTCAATCAAACAAATATCACTTAATCATTTATTCACTTAGTAGTTAAACTACACAAAAAACGAAATATTAAAACGGAAAAATGAGGGCAGATTTGTAGATTAATTGAGGTTCTACCAGCTATGAACCGTACACATTAATTGCTTAACCTATGTACGTATGTATGTGCCACTTAATAATAATAATAAAAGTAGGAAAGACCTCTTTTTGGAGGTGCTACAAAATTGTTAAAGTGGCTGCTGCTTGGCACATGTCCAGCGCCTTGTTTGTGGCAACCGAAAACACAACGTGTAAATTATGCCATAACACAATTAGCCACTTTAGAAGTTGGCTGCTGCTGTTGCCAATGTTGTTGTTGCTAGTCTATAGCTTTAGTTTTTTTAGCTTTATACTTTTTTTTGGGCCAGGCCATTTGCCACTTACATGCGCCGCTAACATTTTGCAACATGAAACGTTTCTAAAAATTTGTTGCGGTTGCCTAATTAAAAAAATCGACTAAAAACTAAAACTAAGAGGCTGAGACTAAAGCTGGCAAACAGGATGCTACCGTTGGTAAACGGGGAGACAGCAGAGGGAACTGTGGAACTGAGGGGAAAGGCATGCTGCGGGGGCTGTGTGTTTCAGTTGTCTCGTGAGCAGCTGACTAAAATTAAATCAAGCAAATTACTTTTATCGCTGGCACGCATCTCGAACGCAAGAGCTACGAGCCAAAGCCGCATTCAGGGACAGTGCTGGATGCCGAAGAATTGGCCAAGATAAAGTCAGACAGAGACAGATAGAGAAGAGAGCCCGAGTCGCGTCCGGGGCCAGATCTTGTGCCTCAAGCTGAGTGCATAAATTAAAGTCTATAAAGTCAACTGCCGGCTAAGTGGCGGGCTTCCATTAAGCTCGCTGAGCTGCCAACTGTGCAGCTGATCGATAGCTGTCTATCTTTGGGAGACCAATATACCAGATAGCTAGACAACTGGCTCTGAGCTCTCTTGGCTTGATCTAAGATCTCAGCTCGAAGCTGAACTGAGCTGCGCTGAGAAATCCGAGCTGTGTCTGCACTGTGACAAGAAGTGCGCAGACTGCAATTGAAGCAGAAATAATTTAATTATCGATCGACTTGGCTAACAAATGATATACCATTAGAGTTTGTTCAACTAATAACAATTTTCTATTTCATATAATTATTGCATTAAATCTCGCAAAAGTTCTCGTTGCATTTGATTAATTACTATTTAAGCGCTTCTAGATCGAAATTCGCTGATTGTTTAAGCTGCTCGCTTTGATTAATTGCTGATTGATGGCTTCTAATCTAATCGAATGTGGACTTGTAAAGTGTGTGTTGGCTGCTTTTATTTATAAATTTAATTGCGCATTTTAGTGATGAGAGCTAGCAGTTTCCTTAAGCCATTTTTGTATTGATTGATTTCATTAAGTGGCTTCTTAATTGAATTCTTATTTAGCTAAATAAACTCCCCAGTTTTTTTCAAACAACAAATATTAAAAAAATATAAAATAAGAATTGTATTGATTTCTTTAATAAGCTTAAATTGATATTACATCTGACTTATTCTATTCTAAATTTAAATTAAAATTTCTACAATGAATGCAAGTTGCAGTCAAAAGCATTATTCTTTTATTATTGAACTATTCAATTATGATTAGCTTATTATTATTTTTTTTTTTTGAAAGGAATTTTTTCAATTCTACAAATATTACGACTTATTATACACAAAATATAACAAAAAAAAAATACATATATTTATTTAATTGTTTTAAATTTCTAACCAAATCATTTCTTATTAAATATATAAATCTTTGTATAATATTTCTCATAATCCCAATAAATTCTCAAGTGTTTAGGAGAGAACTTAAGTGACTTATTTGATAATATAAAATATTTAATTCAATTGTTCAGCAACTGATTACTTATTTGTGTAAGTAACTAAGTAACTAAAAAAAATATATATGGACAATGAAAACGGAATAGATTTATTTAAAAACCATAAATTTCAAGAACAAGAAGAATCGATATTTGTTCATACAGTTCAATTTAATAAAAGGTTGTTTTTAACCAAGTTCATTTCTTATTAAATGTGCGTGTTCCACTGTTGCAGCTATCCATTCACATTCACCCATTGTCGTCACCTGCAGCCCAGTGTGCCGGCACAAAGCAATCCCCTTTCTCTTCAGCATTATACGAGCATATGATCTATTTATGCACACACGACACTTTGTCAGTTGGTCGAAGTTGGAGTCGCAGACGCAGACGCAGATGGAGTCGGAGTCGGAGTTGAAGACGGAGACGGAGTTGGAGTCAGAGTTGGAGCTGCAGTCTAGTGATCGAGATTGCGCGCCCGCCTGTCAAATTAGCGGCGTGGCTATAAAAAGTGAAAAGCGTTTTGCAGCGACTTGTGACTGTCTCTCTTTCCATCTCTTGTTCGCTCTCTTTCTGTCTCCTTGAGTCCGTGCCACAGCCAAGTGCCGAGCGTATTGCCATTGCCCCGCCCTCCCACACGTTGCTCTGCAGCATTTAACAGGCAAAGGGGCAACGAGGCAACAACTGGCAAAGTTTTCAAGATTCGTCACAGCTGCGGCGATGTCGACAATTTTGAAATTCATGCGATACTCGATGACGATGACGAGGCGATCGACGACGACGACGACAACAGCGACGTAATCGCATGCGGCAAACAAGTTTTAAGAATTTATTTTTATAATTTTTTCCCTGTTCGCATACAAAAGTGTTGCAGCCGTAATAATAAAATATATACATATGTGTGTGAGAGAGTGCCCCGGACAGAGAGTCTTTGATTTTTCATTTTGATATTGTTTTGCTGCGGCTGCTGTTGTTGTTTATATTTTTTATATTTATGGCATATTGATTAAGCTATTAACATTTGATTAAGGCATTCACAGCCGTCGGCTGTAGAGCAGCGCGCTCCAAATTATTTTTAATCGTTTCGTGCAAAATTACATAAATAATAAAAATTGTTTGCATTGCGTTTTACATTGTTGCACATGCATTGGAAAATGCCAAGAATTCAATTAATTAAACGCCATTTACCGATGTACAATGTGCTAATTGTTTGACCAATCGACTTGACTCGACCATTTTCCTCTTTCCAAATTGCTTTCAACGTGCCTCTCTGCTTGAGTCCAAACTCGAGAGTCCAAGCTGGTCAACAAGTTTTTTATTTCTTATTTATATTTGCTGTTTTTGCGAGCAAAATTTTAATTTATGTTGTGTGTAAAATGTCAAGCACACCAAAAAGTGACAACAAATATGTCAAATTGTTGCTGACAAGCAGCGAGCACCACAAGCTCCGAAAGTCTCAAGTCTCCAAGTCTCAAGTTCCCATGACTGGACAATGTACTCGCTTCAAGTCGGGGTAAGAGAGAGAGAGAGAGACACCTACACTGTATATCCACACAAACACATATCTCATGTCTATGATCGTTGAAACAATGCCAACAAATTATATAAATCATTTGAAATGCCATGTTCTTAATAGGGCACAAGACACCTCAGACACTTTGGACACACAAGACATAGACATGGTCAACATGTCCACGAAGTCTCGCCAAGAAACACTCAAGTCAACGGATCTGCAGCTACAGCAGCAGTAACAGCTGCTGTACTTACGCCATGAATGGAGACCCAGAGTTGAAAAGGGAGTCTAAAAGGTTTATCGCGAAATTGACAATCAATTTATGAACTACAAGAAATAATGAGCAACAGAATTGGAGTAATTGGAATTGAATATATGTAGAAAAATAAATATATTGCTCTAGATATTTCGAGTCCCCAACATTTTATTTGAGCAATTACAAATTGTTTTACGCTTAATTCAATAAATAAACTTTCACATTTGGTTGACAGTCTGGTATACTTTGAACATAATAGTATATCAACATGCAAAAAGTATCGATCGAGATCTATCTATATACCAAATATAGCCATCGGCATAATCATTTTTTTTAAATTAATATAAATTTACGAGAATAGAAGGGACTTTTCGATTAAAAGTTAAAAGGAAACAAAACTAAAAAAAGTAATAAGCATTTGTATTCTTGCAATAAGAATTTAATTTATGAATAAAATAACCCTTCTTTCCATAAGTATTATGTATTGTGGACCAACACGTCTCTCCAAAATTTGTTTATAAATTACACACAGTCCTACGCGCAATTCAACAAAGAAACTTCAACACGTCTTTTTCATAATTGAAACATTTGGTTTTCTTCGCATTGATTATTTTATGATGTGTCCGCTTCTATTGCAATGTTTAGGTAACGTGATTTTTCGCTTTTCTTTAACATTTTCCAGTTGAAACGTGCCATTTGTGAGATTTCCTTATTGTCGAAATTCTCTTTCAATGCGTGTACTTGCAAATATTCCATATATTCCTCCAGATACACCATGAAGGGAGTGATGGTAATTCCCAAGTGTTTGTAGCGTTTGCAAACCAATTTAAAGAGTTGCTTATTGGAGCAGAAGCCATCGTTAGCCATGCCTATGAAATGCTGTTTGAATTTTGGTTGCAACAAAAGCTAAATAAAGCAATACACACAAATAATCTTTAGACAATTTTTAAAAGTTTTGCGATGAAAATTTTTCAATGACAACTTTCACAAACGAGCAGAAGTTTGACTAGATTTCAAATCTTTCAATCGTGTAATCTGATCTCATGCTGTTTTTTTTTTTGTTTTGTTTTTATTTTTTGGCGGCTACCCTCAAGGCGCCAGCAATGACATTTTAATATCGAGTCAGCGAATTGTAGTAAATGAGAAACTGGCAGCAAACCTAATTGGCCCAAACAAATTCAAATTGGAATCCCAAAAGCAAAGCCAAACCTAATGAAGCAAGCGGAGGCTATGTAAATCGATTTGTCGATTTGTCATACGAACAGCAAGAGCGACAAACCCAGCAAGTAAAACTAAGTAACCAACAACTGACGCTTTGGCATCTTCAAATAAGTGTCAGCCAGCACTTGAGCAGCACTTTGGAGAACGAGTTGAGTTTTTTTTTTCTTTATTCGCTTTTTGGTGCAAGAGGGTTGCCGACACGCTTGTAGGTCGTCAAAGGTCCTGCCGTGAATTGTCATTGTCGTGAGTTGCATAATGCCGCACAAAATCGACATCAGCATCACACAGCACAGCACAGCACACAAGCCAACCATGCCACAACAACAACAACAACAACTTTGGCCTGGGCCAATTCTTTGCCTCATTCCTTATACATTTTATTTTTGTTTTCTTGGTTTTCCTTCTTCTATTTGTTGGCCAATTTCAAAGCAATTTCCAAGCATCAGCCCGTAAATCAAATACACAACTTCGGCTTCAATTTCAACTTCAACTTCAACCGCGACGTCGCCAGCATTTCAACACCTTCGCAAAGACCTTGACTTGACTAGTTGCTGTGATTGCTGTGTTGTTGTATAGAAATCGAAATCGAAATCCAAATCAGTAGCAACCAAGTGAGTCTGCTAATTTGGCTCATTTTGTTTTTAAGTAATTTGTACTTCACTCCTTTTGTTTTTGCCTTTGTTTTTCTGTATTTTTTTTGGCTGCAACATTAAAGTGCAAATTTTAATGGCCCTCACAAGATTCTATTTACCTGCCCAGATTCCATTGATGTGGTTGTTGTTGTTGTTGGTGCAGACTGGGCAATATAATTAAGTTTCGTGGCCCCAGACCTTGGCTTTTTTTTTGCGAGCGCGATTTTGATAAAATTGACCCGAAAAATAACAACAGCAACTGCCATTGACAGCAAAGCTGGTAGCTGAGACTTCAAAGTTCGAGGAGGGGGAATTTGTCTGTCAGCCTTTTGTCTGACTGTCTAACTGTCTGCTTGTCTGCCCCGTTTGGGGCAATGTCAGAAAAGCGAATTAAAATTCAAAACTCGTGACTTATTTAATTATAATGAGTTGAGATTAGAAACGTTTTAACGGGAGCAACGCCAACTGTCGGCAAATGGCACAAAACAAAGCCACCGTCCGATCGACCGTCTGACTGCGACTCTCTGCTGTTTCTCTCTTTTGACTGCAGAGATTATCAATAGCTTGAGAACGTTAACTTTAAGCTTAACTTTAACTTATTCTTATATGTTATATGTCATACATTCAGCTAAATGTCGTTTAGAACGGACATTTGTCGGTAGAATAACACAAGTAGGATTTGCTTTGAAATTTGTGTTAAAAGTGCAATCCAAAACATTTATTTTGTAAGTGTTGCAAAAATACTAATGAGTTGAGTTAGATATGTAAAATGTTTAAAAATATATGTGCGAGCATAAATTTAATTCAAAATTACTTCCTGTGATTAAAACGCATTTTAACAAGTAAAAAAGCTACAGTCGAATAAGCTTGACTGTGAGATATCCACTACGTATTCACAATATAAGCAAAAGAGTGCGGTATGTTTATAAAAATATTCGATATTAAAAAATATACTGAATATTTATATACTACTACGTTAGTATATTTGGAACGTGATAGTTGATCAATAACAAGTATATTTTAGAATGACAAAGAATTCATAAGAAATATTTTGTATTCTAAAAATATACCGAATACATATAACAAAAATACTAAAATATACTGAATGTATATTTACTGTTTTAGCATTTTTGTTATGTTAATTGGGATTACTTTCAAAATACAAAATTTTCCTAAGGAATTAATTCTCGTTGCTCACTTTTTATTTAACTTTTCATAAACAACTTAGCTGTAAATTGCAATAAGTTTTCTTGAAAGGAAAATGTTGTATGTGAAGAATTATCTCACACTTTGTTTTAACTCAAAACTAATAAGTTTAAAATATTTTATTATCTTAGCCTCATTAAAGTAAATAAAACCAAAAAAATCACATAATAAAATATTAAAAACTCCTTTTTGTGATAGCCTTTTATTAATTCTTGTTGAACATAAGAAATCTTAAGTTATCATAGTTGAAGTTATTAAACAAAAAACATAATTTAAATTAATATAAACATCTTTCTTGTAATCGATAACTAATAAATTTCCTTTAAACAAAGCTTCCTCCAACTTATCCTTCGCTCAAAGACTAATTTGTTGTCAAGTCTCGATAGCTGCACATTGAAGGGGACTTTTACCAACAATCGTGGCACAATTGTTGAAGCCGTTTCTCATGTTCGCTTCGAGGTCAGCTTGCAACATCTTCAATCAAATGGCAGTGGCAGTCACAACAACAGTGCAACACCTACGTGCAACAAACCGTCGCAAGCATTTTGGCAGCACAAACGACAACGACAAAAGTCATAAATCCAAATCCCATTTGTCAGCATTAGAAAATTATGCAGCCGAAAAAAAAACGAACTAAACTAACTATGGTACAAACAACTACAATAAATGCTTTGCAACAATAATCAACAACAACAACGACAACGAAGAGTTTAGAGACCCACAGGTCTGCGCTTCCCCCGCGTTCCCCCCTTTTTGGCCAAATGTCTGCACGCTGGCAGCCTCGTTTGTTCATTTAAATTCATAAATTAAATTACACGACATGCACAATAATAAAAACGATTTGAGGCCCACACGCAAACACAGCCAAAGATTCATTAAAGATTTTGCCCACTGAGCAACCACAGCAACAACAACAACTATAACAAATAAGCAAATGGCATAAGAACAACGCGCAACGGACAGCGGGATTTATATATTTTTTTTTTGTTATTTATTCGATTGTTGTAATCTCATAAGCAACATGCACAATATGTTTAACTTGCCAGACACGCAGACAGAGTGACAGACCTACAATATTCCAAATTTACAATTAAACAAAATAAATGATGATGATGATGCATCAGCAACCACAACCGACAACCTCAACTTTGGCGAACGCATGCGCGGGCGCCATCATCAACTGCCAACAACTGGCATCAAGTTGAAGCCATCCACAAGCCGCCATCACCATCACCAACCATCGTCGTCGTCATAGTCATCGCTGAGTTGCCATTGCCAAATTTGGTCAGACTCGGGCCAATGTGTGGCAGCAACAAGCGGAAGCCAACAACAGCGACAACCACAACAACAGCAACCACAGCTACGACAACAACAATGCCATCTGCAGAAGTGTCATTCATAAGCTGCAACAAAAAAATAGCTAAAGAGTCAACACCATGGGAATTTTTCGATGGCGAGTGGGAGCCAGTTGCAGTCAATGGATAAGGTGTGCGTGTGCATGTGAGTGTGTGCGAGTGTGTGTGCCACCAATATGCAAATTTATTAGAATTATTGTACATCTTACCATAAATGTGCATTTGTTAGCTCAGTAAATTTGTCTTAGGTGTAAATATCATTTCGATAACTGGGAGAAAATGTCAAATTAATTTATATATTAAATGCAAATTTTTGTTATCTTTTTTTATATGTAGTAATTCATCTTTTAAATTCTCTTATTGCTTAGATAACTGAAAGAAAACGTCAAATTAGTGTAGGTTCTTGGTTATCTTTTTTATATTTTATTATTCATTAATTAAATTAGTTTCCAAATTAATCTAATATTAATATTTTATAATTTGTTTTAAAAATTTAATTATAAATTATATAAATTATTTTCCCAGCCCTAATTGTTTACTGATTAAGCTGCTATTGCTCAACGTAACAAATATTCTACGAAAGTTTATTCATCTTCTATTTGAATTACATTTTGTAAACTCCTCAAGTAATATTAAAATTATTGAGTTAGAAGTTTAATTCGACAACAGAGAGTAAGTTGATTTCTGAAAATATAAAATGATTACAAAATATAAATATCAATAAAATTGAAAAATGAGAATAAAGTATTTACTACATATTTTTATTGACTAATACAATTTTCTTAAATGTATATAAAAGCTTATAAATATTAATATCTTTAATTGAACAGAACAAACTAAATTTATGATTTTTATAAGCCTGAATCAATATAATAAAATTGTGGATGTATCATTTCGAGATAGTGTACTGGAGTCTATCATATTTACTTAATTTGTAAATAGTATACTTAAAGAAGTTCACTTACCATCTTTCCATCTTGAGCCAATTTGAAGGTTTCCCTAATTTACTACCCTCAGTTTAAGGTAATAATAAATAGTTTGCATAGACATGCTAATTATTATAAAGCTCAGCACATATTAGACACTTCAGCAGTGTCATTAAACTGAACTTCAACATCGCCTTTGAGTAGTTGTACAAACTCATTTTTGGTCGACCAATTTGCATAAGTCACAGCTAAAAGTGATTCTCTCATTTATTTCTCAAGACCTGCAGATTGTTCTCAAGTATCTGTTTTAGTACTGCAAACTCAGCATGACTTTTCCAAAAAACCAAAAAAAAGAGTTTCAATTATTTCGCGCTGGGCAAAAAAACACGATATGAAAACTGATTGATGTTGCCAAATCGATCAATGTCAGGAAATGATGGCAAGGTTATGACAATTATCAGTTGACTGGGCAAAAACTCAAAACAAAACAAAACAAAAGTAACAACAACAACAACGAGGAGAATGACGATCATAATTGTGAGCATCATCCGCAAATGCAAGTGCAAGATGTTGGCTAATGGCAAATGGAAGTTGCCCAAGTGTATTAATTATACGCCACGTTGACCCATAAAACTCACTGAATCGACTTGACAATTGTTTAGTTACTCGATGTTCTTGAGTTGTCTTTAACTGTTGTTGTTGTTGCTGTTTGAGCTGTTGTTCTACTGCCCACAGTCGATCCGCATTGTGACTCATTGACCGCAGCAGCAGCAGCAGCAACAACTGCCGCGCCCCCTTCAGCAATTGCCGCCCTCTTTTTTTGCATTGTGCGTTGCAGCATTTGCAACTTAGGTGCGTTTTTCTAGAACCGGCCTCAGCTAAGAGAGACTCTGTGACTCTATCTATGACTACATTGAATCCGGGCCCGGCTGCTGCTGTTGTTGTTGGTTGCTTGTTTCTGGCTGCTTATTGCCAAGCCATTTATTGCCTTCATGGCACTCAATTTGTTTGGCCGCCGGCTGCTGCCTCAATAATAAAATGTTTTTATTATACAATTTAGTTGCTTTAACTTGCGTGTAAATCGCCTTTTTGCATATTGACACATAATCATTGTCTTTGCCTGCGTTTTGCGTTTGGCGGTCGGAAAACGGTGAGAATAACAACTAAGCAGCCAACACAACGAGCCCTCGATGCTCTCTAATGTATTGAGCCGAATTTTAATAATAAATATTGTATAAGGCATTGGAAAGTAGTGGAAAATATATATTAAATATTTATATAAGACAGTTGATAAAACTACAGTTCCTTTAATGTAACGTCAAGCATTGTAAACGAGACTTTAACTTTGAGTAGATCAAGTTTTTCCACAATTTCTTTTCTAAAAAATAAATGAAATTATAAATAACTTCCCAAAGCCTCATCAATGTGTGATAATGTAATGTCATAAAGTTTCTAAATAGCTCAATCCACTTAATATTAAAATTTTATAAAGACTTCTTATGCTCGGAGGATAATATTACAACTTTGTTACAATTTACGTTTAAAATTGACAGCTTCCAAATGTAATTTAATATGCTAAATGAACTTAAGGTGTCGATAGCCAAAGTATTTTAAATAAATTTAATAATATTGACTACATAAATAGTATAAAATAAAAAAATGATAACAATAATTAATTTTTACTATAATTTAGACAGAATTTAAAATCAATTTCAAAGGATAATTTTTAATTTTTATAGATTTGTTTGAAAGGAGAATCCATAATATTCCAAAGTAATAGCAAAACAAAACAGTTTTTAATAAATTAAACTTTTTGATCCTAATAAATTGAATAATTTTTGACATTAGTCAAGCCAAATTCCCAAACTACCTCACACAGTTAATCTCCCCCAAAGCAGAGTATAGCCAAACTTATTACATGTTGCGCTGAAAACCGTTGCAAAGCTAATGAACATTTTCGTTTTCATAGTTGCAAGTTGCAAGTTGCGTGGGTGAACACCGCGTTGCATTGCCACAACGAGAGTGAGAGAGATAGATTTAGCAATAGATAGACTCAGAAAGAGACAGAGATAGAGTCTTGGGATAAATCCAAAATCGCATTGCCAAACAGCCTGCCATAATTTAACAACTCTAATAAGCTAAGCGAAAGGTGGCCACTTTCTGATTGGCCAACAAAATACCTGGCTAATGAGGTTAATCAGGCTCAAAAAGCTCGTTCAGCTGAACGTTGACAACTTGTTGTTGCCGTGGCAGCAATTTAATTTAATTTTTTTTTCGGGGGCATGCAACAAGTTTATGAGCTGCGCTTAATGAAATGCATATTTTACACCGAGATTGCAATTAACTATTTAGAGGGTGAGCGGGAATTGAAATAGATTCCGCAGCCAATGTCACGAACTATTTTTTCGACCATTGTTTGAGAGCAAAATAAATAATAGTAGATATAAAGTATTAGAGTAAGTGACTCACAGCAAATATTTACACTAAATTTGCACACTAAAAGCGCAATTGGCAGCAGTTCCCTTTTTGCAGCCTTTTGCCATTGTGTTTCTTTGGGGCCACTTCATCTATCAGGCTCTGGCTATCCAAACTGTCTGTAAATTGGATGCTGACCTTATAAAGGTGAGCAACGTGCGTCTGCTAGCTCACTCTAGCTGCTCAGCTGGCAGCTATCGATTGTGCAAGCTTCCATGTTGCTTGCACGCTTCATAATAAAGCATGCCCAATGCAACAGCAGCAACAGCAACAGCAGCAACATGCAGCACATGATTGAATTACATTTTGCACAGCAGCAACATGCAGTTGTTGTAGTAGCTGTTGCAAGGAGCAGGGCAGAAGCCATGCGGCAACAAAAGCCAAGCCAACAAATGTTGCCAACGGTAGCTGCAACAACGCCAGACAACATTGTGTGTGCTGCAGTTGTTGCTATGGTTGCTGCTGTTGCTGTTGTTGTTGTTGGTGTTGTTGTTGCTGTTGTAGTTCTTGCTGTGGTTGTTGCTGCTGTTGCTGCTGAGATCGTCAGTTTGCACGTGTGTGTTAGCCTGGCCAACAGACTCCGAAGTCTAGCTTTACTAATTAGACGTCATTGTCTGCTCTCTTCGTTGTGGTCAGTTGAATGCCCTCGAATGCTGATCCAGCTGGAAAAGCTCAAGACTTTGGCTGGCCATTGTTATCTTGGCCAGCGCTAAAAGGGGTCATTATGTCAAGGATTTCAGTTGCTGCTGCTGTTGCTGCTGTTATTGCAGTTGCTGGCTTCCTGAAGCTGTCACATTGAGACTGCCACTGGCAACGAGCAACTCCAACTGGCAACGGGCTACTTCGGCTGACTCATATATGTATGTTTGGCAAGTTGGCAGTTTCAGTGTCATTGTTTGTTGCTACTGTTGCCAGTTGTTGGCAATTGTTGCTTTATTGCCAGCTGCAATTAAACGAATGACAAAATGACTGACAATCCAAACAGACTCGCAGTCGCTTTTGGGTAATTGCTAATCCCGCTAACGAGCCAAGTCGACTCCAATCTGCTCCAATGCGATCAAAAGAGCTGTCCAGTGGGCGGCACATTAGATTTCAATATGCAGCCGAAAAGTCGTATGCAAGTTTTGGATTGTCGACTGCGGACTGCGGACTCCAGACTGTGGACTGCAGACTGAGTGTGTGCTGAGTGCAGAGTTAATGTGGCCAATGATTGCGTCTAATGATTGATTGCCAAAGATATAACCACTTCAATCTGACTGCTGACTGTTTTGCTGACTGCCGTCTCCAGTCATCGAGAGTCAAATTGCAAATGAAACTGAAATTGGTGCGCGCGCAGACGAGACGAAAGCCGAAAGATGTAAGCATGCTTGCAACTTGTAACTTGCAACTGCAACTGGTTCCTGGGCTGTGTGCAACGTGACGTTGCTGACCCACTGAACCCAACAGCATCAGCACCAGCACCCAGTGAACACAACAGCCAACACACTGCCTGCAGTGGGTGGCTCACAGTGTGGTTCACTGGGTCTTGGGCTTTGGGTCTCTCGGCGATCGATCGTTCGATCGCGTTGCCTTTCGACTCGGGTGCAAATTGCACAAAAATATTGAAATACGATGCGATGCAATACTCTTACTTACCTCTTACTCCTTCGCCTTCTCCTTCGCCGCACATTAAACTTTATTGATTTTAGTTGCATAATTATTTTAATTCGGATTATAACATTAGATCAAAGATCAAAAGGCAACACGACACTAACGACAATTGTGTTTACTGGAAATCTGTATATTTTTCAGCTGCTGTGAGAACGGTTTTAAGATTTTCCAATGTTAATAATTCCTCATTGAATAGGCATGAAAATAAGTATTCAAATAAAAGTCATTATAAAAATCAGAGCTTAGTCTCATTGCTACAAATTGAAGATGATTGTTGGGGATTTTGTTTAGAAAATATTAGAAAATGTTTAAAGAAATAAATTTAAAAGAATTGAGTATAATTGATGCACTTTATACGACGTTTTCTTCATTTAAAATAAATGATTACTATTATAGGGAATTGAAATTAAAAAATTTCAATAAAATGTTTAGACAAAATTTAAGACAACTGGTTGTTAAAAAAATGTTTCTTATGCTCTCAGCAGCAATTTCTTGTTAAATATTATTAAATTTCTAGACAGTCTTAGGCAGTTTAAATGTTAATATTGTAGTACAATTTTGGTGTACTTTACAATTGAATATATTATATGTAAATAAGAGGGAAGTTGCTAAGAAAATGTTTGAATAAACGGCAAAAGAATTCTATAAAATTAATTTAAATTTGAAGACATCATTTTGAAATCAATTGAAGATTTGAAAGTCTTTTACACCTACTTCTGGATATAATTAAATTATGCGTTCTTAAAGCAAGGAATTCCGGTTAAGTTTTGTCAAATTGCAGAACAGAATGTTAGTGAGATCAATTGAAGATTTATTTGTCACTTCATGTGACACTTTCCATATAAACTTTTCTAGGAAATTATAATTGATATGATGCAATAGAACCTTAGTTTAGTGTAAACGCATGGCAAATGGTAGGAAAGTTGATTATAAAATTTTGGAATATTTCAGAAGTTACAAATGCTTGTTTAATGTCAACATAATAATGCTGGACATAATTTTACTTGAGATCAATTGAAGATTTATGAGTCAATGCGCCTTTTTCTTTATTTCGAAAATACATTTACAGTTCTATCTACTCAATAAACCCCTTCACATGCTAGTAAGCTGCAATTACATAATCACATAGTACTTTTAAGTAATTCTATGCACTTTGAGAGAGAGACAAGAATTCCAAGCGGCTGAAACACTTTAGCGCACTCTACACACCAAAATGGAGGCAACAACCTACTGTTGCAGTAGAGGAAAAGGCCCATAAATCGCGGCAAGTACGAGTACTCGTACCTCCCGACAAGTTCATAAACAGCTCCAAATACATCGACAGCAAACAGCTAACAACAAATTGCAATTTGGCCAAATTGCTTTGGCTAATTGGCACGCGTACAAAGTCGCAGGCAGAAAACCAATACAAATGAAGAGAGAATTCACTTAAAATGCAAATTTCTGTTTCAGTTTGCAGTTTGCTGTTTGCTGTTTTGCAGTTGCTATTTGCCGCACGTGTGGTGCCCAGGGAACACCAAAAGTAACACCACCCAAAGCAGCAGCAGCAACAACAACAACAACAACAGCTAACAGCAACCTTCTCAACGAGAGCAGCAGCAACAACAACTGCTGAAGGTGGCTCCGGTGTTGCTATTGCTCGTAATTTGTTGCCAACACAATTGGTCGCGGCAACATGTTTACACAGATGAAGACATAAAACTGACTTTAAGCACCCGAAGTTGGCTCAGATCGCTGTGACTGTGACTGTGTGGCTTTAAGTGCGTCTGCTTGGCTTGTTTTTCGGCTTGGCTAATGGCTCTTTGACTGCCTGACTGCGTCGACTACGTCTCAAATGGCCTCCATTCCGGCTAAGGCGGCAAATTGGGCTGCCCACAAGACCAAATTGAGCGAAAGTTGTTTCAGCAGCCTCGCAGCCTGGGAAAGGCATCCTTCTATACTCAGCAGCCTACATGCCACAACGGCAAGCATCATCGACAACAACAGCATTGCAACTGCAACCAAATGCTGCGAGTATTTGTGCTAAAATGTTTATTAAACAATTACAATTTATGTTCACCACGTGTAAATAAACCAAATTGGTCACGTTTTGCCCATTGAAATTAAGCTCTCTCACATACAGCACACAAACACACATCTATACCCGATCACACACACACACATACTCACTCGTGAATGAGTGCATCAATTTATGCTCAACACATAAATAGTCGCAATTTATTAGCAAGCTCTGTAGCCAAGTTGCCGTAGGAGACGTTGCCATTGCATCGACAATGGCCAACAAATTTCGACAAATTTAATATAAAACATTTTGACCATTCGCCCCACAACACATTCATATAAGATCGACGATACACATTAAACTCTTTTTTACGATTTGTTGTGAGGTGAAGATTTTCCGCTGAGCTGCCTTGAAATTTACAAAATAAAAATTAACTGTTCATCATGTTGTTTTTGACAACAAACACATAAATATTATTAGTTGGATATTTCTAGTAGATATAAATAAAAAAGTAATACAAAAAATTAAGTATTTTTAGGAAAATACAAAAATTTAAGTATTTTTTGTTATTGATTTTTTGATTTATTACTGCTAAAAATAATACCAATCTCATTTTCCCCCACAACTCCTGTCACATAAATATTATTAATTGGCAGTTTTAGGTATTTTTTAGAAAATACAAAATACAAACATTTAAGTATTTTTTGAACTCATTTTATTACTAAATAAGCTATAAAATAAATACTTTTAATACCAAACATTGAACTCTAGTTAATCTCGTTTGCTAAAACAAACTGTACAATGTGAATTGAAATTCTACAAACACAGTTTGTTTAGAATATTTTATCAGAACGATAAAGACAATTTATGTTTGTTTTAGATTGTTAGATTTTATCTGGAACAACCATTAAACTTGTAATTCTTGTATTTGATTATTTAAGTGCAACCTGTCGAGGATATAACATATATCATGTACGTTACACAAATATCGTATTTTAGATTGCATTCATTTTTATTATTTAACTTCAATGTGTGAACAAATCTATTTCGTGATAATGAAAACTGCTTCTCGTAAATCAAATACAAACTTCCTCTTCTCTGAATTTGAAAAGGAAGAATCCAATGAGTTGTTAATCACATATTTTTAAATTGTGTAGGTAATAAAATTAAATTTATTTTCCGCATTATGTACAGCCCATTAAACATTTTGAGGAACATTCAACATTACGAACTCATGTATTAAAATTTATCACTTTGATTTCATTCATGTAATTAGATTTGTTTTAAACATAAATGCATTTCATTCATCAATTGGAGTATATGACATGCAATAAATCAAATGACTTGTTAAGAGTTCAAGTTTGGCAGTTGCATCATCTTGTGCTTTATTATATGTATATGCGGATATGGTTTAGAGTTCAAGTTGACAGCATCCTGTTATTGAATTTGCACATGTCTGTCAATCAGAGGTTAAGTTTGACTTGTTGCGCCCTGTGTTATATTATGTATTTATACATCTATATGTTATATGGATTGGAGTTCTGTGTTTAATTAGTTATAAGTACACTGTGGATACAAGTTCAATACTCCAACTTCTTGTGTTCTAATTTATGCTAAACATCTCAGTCTTGTATTGTTGTAAAAAAAGTCAAATGTTACAATTGCACTATTCGTGTCAAAACTTTTTATTTAAATTCTCAAGTTTTTTTAACGTTCCATTTAATTTGTTTGAATTGATATTTTAAAGTCGTATATTCAATGTAGTAATTCTGGACAGTGTATTTAGATAACATTTCAAATTTTACACTTGCAGCATTCTTAATTTTATTAAGTATACGTATATGATTCCCTCCGTCAGTCGAACTTTAATGCTGAGAGATATTGCTTGATTTGTGTCTGTTTGAGCTTGCGCAATTGCCAGAGGTGAGTAACCCGGGTGGACATTTCATACTCGTATGCAATTTACCTTCTCTTTCTATCTGGCAGCTGGCAGCAATAACTAAATGACAACAACAACAGCAGTAACAGTAACAACGCAGATCGCAGCGAACTCCGCTGATTGCTAACCAATACCAATTAGCCATTTTGTAGCAGCAACATTTTTGTCACTCGACATAAGGTTGTTGTTATTGGAGTTGTTTCAGTTTTGCTGTTGTTCTTGTAATTGTAATTGTTGTTGTTGTCTACTCAGATTCGTGTGTAGCAACAATGTTTGTCAACACAATTGTTGAGCATTGCTGCGTGTCTCTCTCTGTGTATGCTGGCAACAATTGGAATTTATGCAAATGATCGCCAGGCATTGCGTTGACAATATGTCACATGTCACTTAGCACGACCGAATCCATTGGCCAATACAATCGATAGATATGTAGATAGATTTTTTTTCCTCCTATTTTCCAGTTCTGAACTCGAGCTCGTTTGACCTCAAAACTTGACTCCAAACTCTGAACATTTGTGCAGAGGCTTTTCATTGCCTTTTTGATTGCTGACTAATGCTCGATTGTGGATCGATTGTTCAATTGTTGTTGTTGTTCTCTTTGTTGTTGTTGTTGTTGCAGTTGATTAATTGTCAAATTGCTGAAATGAGTGCAAAAACTTGTTCGCCTGTCGCCTCGTGTAAATCATTTCGAATATACATACCACATATTCGAATAGGCATCGTCGGGTTCGGGTTGCGAGCTGCGATCTGTGAGCTGCGAGTTCGGGGTTCGTATCTCTATCGCTCTGCGCAAAACACATTGTTGCGCTAATGAAGTTGTACAGCAACACGATCTCCATTCCCAATGCCGCCTACTTACCATAGTCCTCATTTCCTCAGCCTCATTTTCCCTCCTCAGCTTCTTTGCTTTACGCGCGTGCGTGCTGTCTGCTCGGATGATTGCAATCGACAAAATACCAGACTCACACTTAGTCCCAAAAGTCTACACACACACATACATCTACTCGCTTAGACGGTTCCGATTCCGAGTGATTTATAGGCAACGCAATCAGCCGGTCGCGATATCGAGTACAGTGTTAGATTTGATATATTATATGTTTTGGGGGCACGCGCAGGATGTTGTCTTGCTCTTGCTCTAGCTCTAGCTGTAGCTCTTGCTTTGGCTTTTGTTGCATTTGCCGCATTTGGGGAGACCCATGCCAACAATTAACGCATGCGTGCCAATACTCAGATTGCGATCATTTCGCAGCCCAGGCCAAACAGCAAAAGCTTTAGAGTAAACAGCCAACAGCTATGTTCACTTATAACATAATTTTCAAGCTAACCCATTTATTATGTAAGGAAAAAAAGTAAAATAATATTTAGAAGTCTGCAGGGTTTGAATTTCTTTATTTTAGACAGAATTTTACGCGTTATATTTCAAATATATAAAACTAAATGAATGTCATTACACAAAGCTAAAGAATGAACCAACTTTAGGTTAACCATTGATTTATAAATCAATCAAGTTGTGGCTACTAACTTTTTATTAATTTTTCCCCAATACATCAAAAGTCTGATACATTTTTTTATTCAGTGCATGTGTATTCCCACGATTTCCTCTCGAACTATAATGAAGAATGGCTCGCGACAGATCGGTTTTATTTTAAGAAACCAAGTTTTCAAGATTAAAGTTTCTGATTTTAAAAATTGTTATTTTTTCAAAGTCAATGCTCATCAAATGCGGTTAGCAAAATAAGTAAGTAAAATCATAAAATATTGAACTCGGAAAATCATGCAAAGTTTAATCTAAATCATTTTAAATTTTTTCGGCTTTTTGATTTACTAAGTATTTAAATCAGTAAAGCAATAAATTACCATAATAATAAATTGAAGGAAAACTCATTCAATCCTAACCTTATACTCGTATCATAAATAGATTTTAAGATTCAAACTCATTTCATCAAAACTATTATATATTTTCGTAATAGTGTTTATAAAACTTGATATAAAACTAACTGAAATAAAATATATTTTAATTACCAAAATCTTTAAAAATAATGAAAATATTCCCACATAATAAAATAACAAGCAAAATAACCTCCGATATATGCAAATATCTATGCTATTAACACATTATATAAATGTGTATTAGATGTGTGCGCATGAGCTGGTATTTACTTGCGAAATAATGCGATATCTATGCTAAGCAGAAATTTTGATCAGTTTTATTTTATTCATTTTCAGTTTTCAGTTGGCTCTCGAGCTGACACTTGGCTATCTATCTGCGTGGTTCTCTCGCTGGCTTTCTGGCTGACGGCGGGATAGTTAACATAGCTGAGCTGAGCTGAGCTCAGCATAGTTGGTTATGCGAAGTTGGCTTTGGGGCGCTCGCTAACGAGTTCATTCATATCATTAGCCCCCCGACCAAATGCTCGCGCCATTATAACACAAATATTTGCTAACAATAATGGCAAAGCAACGCCATTAGAGCTAGAGCTACACGAATTGGAGTTTGCAGTTTGTAGCCAAAGCTAAGGCTAAAGCTAGAGTTGAAGTTGTGGCTGAACTCTAACCCTCATTTGCGATCAATTCGTGGCGATTTCGAGCCTTAGCGTCTCGGAATATTTGGGCTGTTTTTTGTTTTTTTTTTGTGTGTCGAACGTGCAGAAATCCAGTAAAAATTTAGTTGCTCACTTTTATGTAATTTCCCTTTTCTTTGAAGACAAAGAGGCAAGAGGCAACAAAGTCAGTGAGCCAAGTGCCCAAGCACCCCGAAAAAGAGTGGCCAAAAAGTGGCCGCCCGCTGCTCTAAACGAGCATGAAAGTGATTGCCAATATAATTGCATAATCTGGCAACAGGTTGCACTCAGATGTTACTCCCTCTCCCTTTCAGGCAGACTAAGACATGTTGCCCCTCTGGTGTTGCAGCTGCTGCTGCTGTTGCTGCTGATTCACAGGCTAACAAAAAAACAACAAGAGAAAAAAAGTGAAATTTGACATTGAGGCGGCAGGCACGATCGATTGATCGAATGAACGAATGATCGCCTCCGAGGCGGAGGCGTCAATGACCAGTTAAATGTTGCTAAAAAAAACGACGTAAATAAAAGTAAAAACCGAATATGATTGCATTTCGTTGGCAACAAAGAACACATTCATAAGGGAAAAACATTCTCACACGAAAGACAAATAAAAGCTGAATTTATCACGCACCATGACTAATTCGCCAGCTCAATTTACGACACACACTATATACCTGAAGAGTATATATAGTCATATCTATATCCATTCCATAACAAAAACAAAACAGTGTCGCATTTATTGCCAAATTGGAATTTGTATTTGTTAAACATATGTATATTTTTCCTTTTTTGCGTTTCTTTTTCTTTGCATTTTATTTAAATTCAATAAATATTTTATATATTTTTATGAGCACTGCAATTTCTGCTAAATTATTGCGCCAGCTTTGCGAAATTTATGTCGTGTTTGTCCATTCGATTTGTTTTTTTTTTCGGGTGAATAATGCAAGTCGAGCATGCGAGGTTCAAGCTACTATGAAGCTTATCATGAATACACTTATCATGAGTTGTACTTCCTTCTCTTGCTTGTAAATCATGCATGGACATATTACGATATTAGAGTTTCTTTTGCGATTATGCAATGCTAAAGCGTATAAATCTTCAGAGCAATTTTGTTGAACTGAAATCGAGTCAGAAACTAATTATGTAGCGAGCCGAACAACAAACGTGGCCAACACACAACAACAACAGCAGCAACAACGAAATATGGCCCAATGCAATTTTCAACTAGAGAGCAAAAAAAAAATATAGCTCAAAATATCTGTTCAAATTGAACATGATAAATTCATAATTGTCCATTCAGCGAACACGAACTATAATTCATGTTAGAATAATCGAATTGGACGCCATTCAGCCAGGCAATTGAGGACGGCGACCAAAGCCCAACAACAATTGCAACTGCAACCAGCAGCAACAACAACAACAACAAAGTGGCCAACATAGGTCAGGCGTAACGAGTCATTCATGTTGCAAATGTTGTTGCTATTGCAGTTGCAGTTGCCGCAATGAAGGTGACTCGCAACTGGTATAATTTTTTTTTTTTCGTTTACCTCTGTGGCTGCCGCTGCTCGTGTTGTTGCCCATTTCGTGGCACCCGCATAAGTCACACTGTCTGCCACCAGATGGGGCAGCCAGCAAAAAAAAAAAAAACACAGCGACCAGTTGTAATCCTCGCATCGATCGACACATTTTTCTCTCTCACTCATACTGCAGATTCTAAAATACGAATGCAAATCTCTTGGCTTTGCCCACAAATTACACAAATGCTGCAGCTTTCAGTTTCAGTTGTAGTTGCAGTTGCAGTTTGCTGTGGCGCCACTCGATTTGCGTCACGTTCGTTGCCTGCCGATTAATACGCAAAACGCTTTGGCATCTTAAATATTGTGGCGTGCGCGGCATTTGCTTGTGGGAAAAAGTGGAGAAGGAGTAGTTGGGGATAGAAGAGATTAATGCGAGTATTGGCAATCAACATTTATATACATATTTGTTTGCTTGGCATTTGGCAAAGCAACGGCCCAGCTGAGTTAAATATATTTGACCCAAGTTAATGAGAACTCGCTTGAAGAATGCGATGATCAATGTCTCATTCAATTTGCATAATGATTTATATGAGCGATTTATAAGCCAATATATGTATAATAACTATGTATCTCTAAACGAACTAAGAACACTTTGTATCTGTACTTTGCTGCACAAAGTTGCGATAAGATCTCGCTGCGAAAACAAGTTCTGCCAACTTGCATTCCCACCACAACAGAAAATAGCAAACACATTCGTGTACTTACTGCAAATCGTTTAATTATAATTAATATAAATGGATTATAAGCATTTGCGATAATTTCTACGCGCCGCGCTAATAAATTAATATCAGCTAATTCGCCCCGAGTTTTTTTGTTCGCCTTTTTTTTCCCAGACTGCGATTCTTGTTTAATTAGTGCTAAATTATTTGCCAAAGACAATTCTCTTACAGTCTGCCACAGTCACAGCATTTGTCTCTTGCATATTTATGAGCTCAACTCGCGAGTCGAAGCGAGTTGCGTCGAGGCAACAAATTGAAATTGTTGAGCAGATTTATTTCTGCAATTAGCTGCGAGCTCAAGACTCATAATTAGCCAAGAGAGACGAAAGGGGAACTGGCATTTAATAAACATTCAATTGTCTGCGATTTGTGGCTCATAATCATTTGAAGCTACTGTCAACAGCTCAGTGAGGAGACGTCTGTCTGTCATATGGAGGAGCCTTCATCTATTGCCGTGGCGTGGCAAGTCGTGGGCGTCACTCTGCCACACGGCTCAGCCAGCCACATAAGCTGTCTTTGCCAAAATGTAAGCCCCCGCCAAATATGGCCATCGATTAAATGATTTTCATGTGCCATAAACGACGTGCGCCTTTAATAAGCTCGATTTTAACGAGCTGCCGCCGCTGCAACGACTTCAACTTCAACTGCAACTAAAATTGAAACTCAAGCCACAAAAATTGTCACAGACATCGCGACGTCTGGCACAAACAGCAAACTTCCCTCTCTCTCTCTCTCTCTGTCTTGTATCTCACTCTCTTCCCCCTTCTCTCTGAATGCGATTCCATTTGTGATCGCGACATGCTTAGATATGCGTTCAATCCGCTTAATTGCAACTTTTATAGACAATTTTGCCAGACTGCTGCTGCTGTCTGGTGATTTAGATGCAGTTGCAGCTTTCAAGAGCTCAAAGCGTGATGAGCCATCAAATTGTTTTTTATGGACTTTTGATGGAGTTTTGATAGATATTCGATAACTATTATTTTTACTGTTTATTTTTTCTTTTTTGCCTACAGCTTGGCTTGGTGTAAACTGCGTCATTAATACGCCAATTGGCCTAATGAACGTTCGAAAGTCTAGTCGGGGCCAAAAGCCAATTCAAGGAACGCAATCGCAACGCATTTGATATGCGGCAAATTGTATCTTCCCAATAAAATGTATAATGAGGTGAATTTTGTGGTAAAAGTGCTTGAATTGCAAATAATCGGAGCGGAGCGGAGATATGTTTGCAGATTGCAACAAAGAAGCATCGCACTTTCTAAAGGATAAGTCATTAAAGCTTTTATGACATTTTTCATTGATCGAATCATGACACCTAAGAAAAGTGTGAGAAAAAATCGCAAGCTGTAGTTGAACTATACTCAAAGCATTTACTATTATTTTCCAAACTGGTTTCAGATAAAAACAGTTTGATTTGTAAAGTAAGATGCTTAGCAAATTAAGCTAATTGTTATGGTATTAAATATTCTTATACTGCAAATGGGAATTAAAGCACAAAACTAAGCATTAAAAGTTGAGTTGAGTTCGTAGATTAAAATAATTATAGAGAATACTATGTGAGCTAACATTAGATGAAGTCATGAGAATTTGATGCATTGACCAACGCGTTGTTTAATCTCATTAAAATGCAAAAAGTTTCCTAAAATTGTTGTATTAAAACGCTAGCTGTTATTTTTCACACATCGATCTTAATCTCAGCTCGACGATTATTTATTTATGCGAGTGTCTGTGTGTCTGTGTTTGTGTGTGTTGAACTACAGTTTACACCTTCGCAACATGGCGAGTTTCTCATTAATGGCAAACATCCAAATAAGATTAAGACTCATGCTGTACAATCAAACTCATAAATAATATAAACAACCCAGTGCAAAGACAACGATAATAATTATTTATTATTTATGAAATATGCACGCAAACAAAATTTTTAATTAAATTCGTACATGCAAACAACATTTGGCCATAGACTCGACTACAACTCGGACTCCGACTCCGACTTCGACTTCGACTTGAAGTCTGGGTCTCTGACTGTTTTGTTGTTACTGATGCTGATGTTGAAGTCGGAGCTCATTTCTAGAGCGGGTCAAATCGATAGAGCGCAGATAAATAAAATTCAAGACCAGAGCGGGAAAAACGTCGTCGGCAGCCTTTGAGCTCAATGTTGAATGTTTATTAATATTTTGTCATAATTTTCTGTTGCAACCGAAAGAGATTACAGTTTTATGTTGGCAACGTGAGAAATTATTGGCGCTGTAATCTCGACAGTCGACAGGTCTCTCTCGAGGTGCAAAACTCTGTAGTGACAAGCGACAGACACGGTGCAAAAAAAAAAGTCCAAGAAAATGCCGCACATAACTCCGCGGGCTGATAAATCGAAGCTGATAAATTGACTTGCGGTTCAAGTGCACAAGTTTAATTAAAAAGCAAACCTCGATCTCTGTGCTATCAAGCCAAATGGACAGAGTTCGACTAGAGCTTATCAAAGTGCAGCCACAACAAATGGGGCACGAATGCGATTGGATGAAACCTTCCTTTTTTGCGACCGCTGCAATTGCAAATTTATTGACACACTCACGCATTAAAATCATTTATGGATCAGACACACACACACTTGTACACACTCTCGAACAGCGATAGCGATAAAGAGACCAGCTCTGAATTTATTAAAATGCAATTTTCACATTGCTGTCGCTTTGGGTGTGCGAATGTTGCATGTTTGCCGCTTGTCTTCAGGATTTTTTGATATTTTGTATCTTTTTCTATTTCTATGTCTGTTTTTGGTTTGTTTTCCATGTTGCCATTTGCCAAAACGCTCGCTCGACAAGTGCCCCAAACCCAGGCTGGTCAGAGACCGTAGCAAGTCGTAAGCCAGGCCTACTTGTAGCTGCAGTTGTAGTTGCTGCGTGGCAATACAATCAATTTTTAATAAATTGTAAAAATATTTTTTTCGTTTCGTTTTGTTGTTGTTGCTTTTTTGCACCATGTTTAGCTGTTGTTGTTGCTTGTTTTTTTTCTTTTTTGGGTTTGCCGTGTGGGCAAAATCGTTTTGCATTTTCATATGCATTTTATGCACATATTTTTATTGCTTTTATTGCGTGGTATTATTTAATGACAGCTCTTAGATTTTACAACCAATTTAACAGTGATTCAAGAACTCGACGAGGAAGCGATTGAATCATTACATTTTACTTGCCTTTGGGGATGAGCAATAATAAAAAAATAAAAAATTATAATCAGCTTAAAATTAAGCTTGAAGTTTGCTCACGATATTAGGAAGTCGTATACAGATTATTAAATTATATCTCTTGTCGTGTAATGGCTTTGTTTTATACTCATGCTAATAGCTGTGGCTATTTGAATTGTCAACTTGTCTTTAAATAATCTAAGAACAGATAAAGTGGCCATAAAAGATTTACGATCTAGATCTGTTAACTTGCATTTATTGATATGCCAAGATTATGCATTGTTAACACGGACCTTAATATATGAATTAAATCAACAGGTTAATAACTTATTTTAATGAGTGCCATAAATTTTGCTCATATGGTTAATTAATTTTCATTTTATATCATTAGTTGTATGGTATATCAAATAAATGTACACATCATGAAAAGTTATGTAAAACAAATTCAGAATTTTCTAAAAAGTAAAAACAACAACAAATTTCTATAGAATATTCTATTCCCAATATTTATTTCAATCTTCAAATGAAAAAAGTAAGTATTTCAAATTAAAGAGTTTTTTATTAGCTTGAGTAGTTTATTAATTTATCAAATTTGTACTACTTCGAAAGTCGTAATATCTTATTTTCTGCTCGGTCTCGCTTTTGCTTATCAAGTCATGAGATTTCAATGCATTTAATTAGCCATAAAATGTCTTTTGGTATTCGCAGCTATCGCAGTTGGCAAATAAAAATACCTCACTTGTACAATGTGGATGCCCGATTAATTATGAACAGCTGAAAGCGCGCCATTAACATGAAAAGTCAAATCTATCTAAATATTTGCCATAGGCAACGAGCTGGCCAACTCTAAGACTCCGAGACTTCGACTCTGACTCCAACTTTAACTGTAGCTTCAGCATTGCGAGCTGTTTGGCTGTTGGCTGTTTGGCCCGTCTTGGCCGAATGTGCAAGTTGGCAAGTCATTTTTATCGCCCCGCAGTAATCTGAGCTGCACGAACAAACCGACAGACAGACGCACGGACTTAGACGTTGGACGGATGGACCATACGAACAAAAATATATATAACATGGCATCATTTGCTGCCAGGCGCGCGTTTGCTTGTTGTACACAACTCCACCTCCGCCTCCTCCACCAACACTTCTTCCTCCTTACCTGCTCCTTGCTGCTCCTCATGGTGATGCAACCTCGTTCAGTTCAGTCCAGTTCACTTGAACTGCGCTAAGCAAGTGCCAAAGCTAAAACTTTGCCTGACCCGACCAGTTTTATGGGCCACAGTTGCGCTAGCTGGAATAGAACATGTTGCCAAACAAGTTGCTGCCGGCACAGTCCTTTAACTGGGTCACTGTGACAGCGCAGCGCAGCGTTGCAGATGTCAGACGGCAGACAGCAGGCAGCGGCAGTCACAGGAGCCACAAGGCTAATTAACACAAAAGACTTAGGCAACAAACTTGATGAAGGCAAAAGGC
Source organism: Drosophila albomicans (assembly GCF_009650485.2). Taxonomy (NCBI): domain Eukaryota; kingdom Metazoa; phylum Arthropoda; class Insecta; order Diptera; family Drosophilidae; genus Drosophila; species Drosophila albomicans. The sequence goes on along the minus strand of NC_047629.2, from coordinate 40,896,132 downwards.
AACGAAGTTTTCATACTCTAAAAAGAAGAGTCATTGCTGCTTGCTAAATTTACTTCATTTTGAAATGTATTTCTCTTAAACGTATTAATAACACACATAACGGCCACAACGCTGACTGTAAAGAAAGGACACTAAGCGAAATAATGTTGAATGCATATTTCATGTGCCTTTTATTTTAATTAAAATAACCATTCAAATATTTCTAAAAAATGTTTATAAATAAAATATTTTATTATTTGTTATTACAAAGAATTATGAATGAACCCGAGGTTTTATTAGAATCAATTAGTCTTTAAGTAGAGATGTTTAAATTCTTATTCACATAAAGGAGCCTTTTAATAGCTTTTCAACTGCTGTTATTTATTAATTTATTACAATTTTGTTGTATCATAAGTTTTAATATCACATTTTCTCTCTAGGTTTCGAATTGTTTATATACAAGCAAACCAAATATATCATCAGTGATAAAGAAAGTAATGTGAAGTGAGTTTTTGCTGTATTAAAGCGGAAAAAGCCATACTAAAATAAAGAAGTATTAAGATTTATTATTTTTTAGGAAAAGTTTTTCAAATCAAGATTCGCATTCTAATCTTCAATATAGAATTGTTATTCTTTATCAGCTTGATACTTGTCTAACAATGGATAATGTAAGATTAATTTAATATACACTCCATACACTTAACAATATTGATTGTGTATGATTAATTTAGTAAAGGCTTCTATTATTAGAAACGATATATCAATCATTAAACTCATACTCTTTTGTTGCCTCATCAGCAATTCTTGATATCTCCTTTATCAAGAAGACTCGGCTACCTCGTTTGAGTACATCAATGAGTCCATGATTGTCATTCGCCAGCGGCACATCCTGTCTGCAGTCTATGGAGTCTGAGTCTGTGATTGCTGTGGCTGTGGCTGTGGTTGGTGTTGTTGTTGTTGTGGTTGTTGGTTTGGCGGATTGGCTTGCAGCTTGTTGTCTTTATTAGCGCTGCGGCCATAAATCAAAGAGCCAGCTCTCCGTATCGTTGACGGCGTCTCACATGTGGCCCTGGCTAGCAATCCGTCTGTCCGTCTTTCCGTCCGTCCGTCTGTCTGTTCGCTTTACATGCGCATAAGCTACGTCGACTGACCGGCAATATTTCAATATTAATCCAACTGCCAACGATGACGAAGTGTGTGGAGCTTACTTTCCGCTCAACTATTTGTCTAGTTTCAGTTTCAGTTTTAGTTTCATTTTTATTTTTCGCCAGGCGCTGCAAATTGTTTACTTGCATTCGGCTTATAAAAAAAAGCTAAGTAAAATAGAAAATAAAATAAATCAATTGGTCATGCTATGGGTATTGTTGTTGTTGTTGTTGTTGTTGTTATCGTTGCAGTTGCTGTGGCTGTTGTTGCCAGTTAGCTGGGCTATTACTCAATTTTAGCCCGCGGTGCCATCTGTGCCACAAATGCTTCTCATGAGGAGCAACTGAGAAGGAAAAGGAGAAGTTAGTTCGAAGATACTATAGTTTCTGTTCGAGTTTGCTGTCCTTATACGGCAAATGCCTACACATGTCTTTCTGGCTGGATAAGCTGAGCAAGCACTGAAATTAATTGTTCGACTAATGAAGCAGATGCCGTTCAAATGATGTAACAATAAGATCGTACATCATAGATACAAGCCCGAAGATGTCACGAGACGTAGTCAAGAGATAAACAAAGTAAATTGAAGAAGCAGTCGTATTTGGAAGCTATTAATAAATAGAAATGCATTATCAAATTAGCTCAAAGATATCTTTATGATATGTATGTGCAAATAATGATTGCTACAAAATGATTTGGCAATTTGCAAGTTGGAAGATTTACAACACGTTTTTTTTTCTTGCAAATTGATCAAACAAATTGATACGATGGCAACATGATGCTTTAAGTTTGTGGTCTCTTAAGTGAGCGATTAAATCTATTGGAAAGGATTGATCTGGCTTAAATGCCAATCATTAGACTCGAATCGAATACGCTGTTAGTTGGAGGCACCCAACTGCGTAGACATGTCAGATGTTTGCTTTTTATTGCAGCGAAAATGAAACGAAAAACGAAAAAAAAAACAACAACAAAAATCATAAAACAGTTAAAAGTTAAAGAAACAATTTCAAGCTCAAACTCCAGCTGGAAACTGAAAACTGGAAAAGTAAACGCACGTGCCGCACAAGAGAAACAACTTCATTTGATCAGTTTTTGGGTCTCAGTACTCGACGCCGCAGTCGTGTAGTCACAATTTTTGACATTTTTGTGGCGCCAGAACAACAACAGCCAAAACAACAACAACAATTGTTGTAGTTTCATTGACATGCGTCAAACAACAATCAAAATAGGTTCGCTGCACAAAGAGCGGGAGAGAGAGAGAGAAGAGGGAAAGGAAGACTAGAAAAACGTGCGCTTGCCATGTTGGCCATTCATTATGAACTCGTTTTCTCGGTGAGAAGCGAGAAGCGCCACAAAAATCGTTTGGGATCTTTGCTGCCAATTAACCGAACCGAAAACCATTGAGCGACACAACTCCATATGGCAATGTCTTCGTTGTCGTTGCGGTTGTTGTTATCGCCAGCTCTAAGATCTGTAGCATTGGGTTTATGAAATCCCAGAAATCATTAGTTGCCCGCCCGCCACCGACTACGTGACACTTTTAGACCCGAGAGAACCAAGGTGTAAGAGAGAGAAAGAAAGATTGAATCAAAGGAAACTCGTCGTTGTAGATTTTCGATGCTTATGAATTATTGAGTTGTTTTGTTGTTTCTCGTCTTGCGCCCGCTGGCGCAAAAAGCAAGTCTTTAAATGCTTTTGTAAATTAATTAAAACATTTTTCGCCTTAACTTCCACTCGAAGTCTGCCCATTTTTGGCATAGCGGCAAGCCGACTGCAATTCAATCCTATCCTCGACTTCAGCTCACTTCACTTCTCTCCACTTCGCTGATCTGTGAGCTCAAGCATTTAGCGAAATAATTTTCGCAAGTAATTTTCGCCAAAAGTCTTTTGAAGAAATCAAACCGAATAACTGCAACTCGAATGCAAAACAGGCAATTTCTGTGACTTGCAGTGCACTTTTTTTTCTCCCTCGGTAATAGTTTTAGTTTTTACTTAGTTTTCATTTTAGTTTTTTTTTACGTTTTTGGTTTTTGGTTTGTGCCTCTGATTTTGGTTGGCCAGGTTATTTGACTTTCAAATGAGCTCAAAGCGAGCTTCGGGCCGCAGTTTTTTTTATGAGTTTTTCCGCAAAGCATTTTTTTGTGTGTTGTGGCTGCTGCGATTTTTTTGTGTGGCAATTTGCAATGCAAAAATGCCAAACGAAACAAAGAAATGTTTTGGCCTGCCAGCAGACGACAATAAAAACCGACAGTTGACTCGTGTTGCAAGATACATTGCAGCTAATACTCAGGCTGTCGTGGTTGTTGTTGCTGTTGCTGTTGCTATAGTTGTTACTGACAATTTGATGTGGCACATAAAGCAAAAGCGAGCGACCGAAAAGCAACAGCAACAGCAGCAGCTGTGCTCTGATCTCTAAATACGGATTCGAGTGGGTCACAACGCATCCCGCAGTCGAAGTCAAAGAAGCCCAAATATCGCCAACAAAGCCAACCACAAATATGAATAATTACAAGCACTCGCTATGGCCACAATGCCGTATTTATGGTAGCCCAAAATGAAGTTGTTTTCTTGTCGCCATCGTTCGCTTGCTTGCTCGCTCGGTCGGTAGCAGAAATATGCCTCAGCAATTTACCAAACATATTACCACAACAATGTATCGGCCATTAACGGTGCTTTCCATATGCCGACCACAAAGAGCCTAACAAATCGCCATCCAAATGCTTCCCCAACTTCTCCTCCTTCTCCAATCGTGTGGTTGTCAACATTGTTTGCTGCCAAATTCACATTCGCCGGGTTGCAGATGAAATATTTGTAACACATTAGTGCAAAGCGTTTTCTAATGGTCGACACATTTATTACCTCTCTCGGGGATTTACTCCCCAAACACACAGAAACCAATGCTGCGTATACGTGATAACCACAATAATTGTATGTTTGTATGTAAAGCCATATTTCATTTGTATTTGCTTACTATAATTGAAGTTTGCTTGGCCGCTTGTTGCAGTTAATAGAGTTTTCATTGCTCAAAATTTGCCGCAAGTCGTGGGAGACTCGCGAATTTGTTTCGCAAGTCTTTAATGCTTAAAACTCGATGTTGTTAATCTGTCATTATTATGATGTTCACGGGGAGAAGGCAATATAAATAGATAACACATACAAATGTTATGGAAATATTGCAATTTATAGTTAGGAAAAAGTTGAAGAAGCTTATTAAAAGAAAATTTACTTTTCCATTATATTTAGTAATACAAAAATAATTGTATGGTCACTTATGGCCAATAAATTATGGTTAGAATGTTTAATTAATATAGAAAATATAGTTTTATAAGAAGTGTTGTTTAGCTCTTTATGTAATTACATTTCGACTTTAAGAAACTAAAGATATGGCAGAAGAGCAACGTAAAATACCTAACGAATTACTTATTTGCCATTTGACTTTTACATTGATAAATTGTTTACATATTTATTTGCATGTTACATTGTTTATTCAATATTCTTTGAAAAATATAGAAAATTAACCTTTTTTGAGAACACTTCTTTGGCTTTTCACTTGGTGAAGTTTTGACTTTAAGCAGCTAAAGATTTACCAGCGACCATAAAACTGTCTAATGACTTATTTATTTATGTTCTTCTTAAATCATTTAATACTTGTTCAATAATATAGAAAAATTTAATTTTGTATGATCTTTAGCTCCTCACTTAGCTAAGTTTTCACTTTAGTAAGCTGAAGATTCAGCAGAAGAATAACTTGAGTTAGCAACCGTTAGAGTATTACAATATAAATATCTAACGAATTCTTTATTTATTTGCATTTCACATTGTTCATTCAATTCTCATTAGGTAATAGAGATAAATGAAATTTCGTGAGAACAGTTTTCAAGCTCTTCACTTAGCTCAATTTTACCTGAAAAAAGCTGTAAAACCGACTGAAGAACAACTTGATTTAGCAACCGTTAAAGTGCTACAATTTAAGTATCTAACGAATTATTTATTTATTTGCATTTTTCAGTGTTGATTTCATTTATATTTTTTTCTCACCCGAAACAACTTTCCCAAGTGAATTGTAGGAAAATAGAAAAAAAACAGCATTAACTCGAACTCGTAGTTGGGCTGCACTCGAGAGTCTGAATGTGTCTCCAATTTCGATTTGGCGATTGACTTTAGCCCCGCGTGTGTATGCACATTTCACATTCCACATGGACCGCGATTGAATATGGCTTGCATAAATATGAGCATAATTAAATAAATATTTACACACTTTACTTACTTAGTAACTAGCTGAGATTTGTGCTTACCGTTTTACCAGTAGTAAATATACGAAGTACTCACGAGTTGCTGCTGCTGCTGCTGCCGCTGTTTGGGCTCTCGATGTGACACTTGTTTTCATTTGGCGGGCAAACTTGTTGACCACTTGCCGTGGCTATTGACCAACTTGTCTAACGAAGTCCCTGGCTGACTTAAATTGTGAATATGCGGGCTCCAAATAAAGCGACTAAAGAGCATCGCATCGCATCGCATCGAAACTTTATAAATGCAGTGAAAATTTTTTTGTTGGTTGCCTGTTCAATATGAAAATCAATATGCCACCGGCGGGGAAAAACAAACAAGATTCTTGTTTACAGATAGAGCGAGTAAACGGGGCGAATGTGTTTGGCCAAAAGCCGTGTTTGGACCGTGTGATTTTCCAATCTGACAACGTGCAACAAGCAACAACAAGCTAACATATAGCTTGAGCATTTATGTCATAGACTTTTATGTCTTTATGACAGCATTTTTATTATTGTTTATTGTTTCAATTAAAGAGAAGCCACAGTCCGCAGTTGTGACTGATCGCAGTCACAGTGAGAGTCGCAATCACAATCACCAGCAACCAGCAACCAGCGACATCACAATCACAATCACAGTCTTATTCATTATCAAAATTCCAGCACGCTTTATGACGTTTCCCAGTTATTGTTGCTGTACTGATTTTTGTCAAGATTATTCATGGATTTCTTTGGGTTTTCGGTTATTGTGGTTACTGCTGCTGCTGCTGCTGTTGCTGCTGTTGTTGTTGTCTCTCTTTGGAAATCAGCTTTCAGTTGATTTTTCATTATACAATTCTGGCTACCTTTATTGTTATACAGCTGTATTTTTTTTATTTTTTTATAGCGCACGGCGCACAAAAGTATAAAAATTAATTTCATTTTTATTATTTTTATTATTTTTGATTAACGTTTTTATACGAAACGCGCATTGTAAGCTACCGTTCCACAAAGTGCTTGACACACATAATTTCGGTGACACAAATCGAGCGAGTTCCCTACTTTTTTCTTTTTCCTTTGGTTTTTTTGTTGAGTAGATGAAGTGCGCAACGAGTCTCGTTAATTTGTCAGTCAATGATAATGGGGCAACTCTCGATTATCCGCGGTGCCTTATAATTGTTGACTGATAACTGCAGCCATCGATCAATCCGAGCCATAAATCCACGAGCCGCTAAACGAAGCAGCCGCTGTTTGGCTCTTTGCTGTTTGCTGTTTGCTCTTTTGCCGCTCTGAATTACGGCGACAGACTGTTTGTATATCTTTTACTCTTGCCATGTTCCGATCCGCACGATCGCTGTCCATGCACAGTTGTAGCTCACTGTTGCTCACAAATTGCCAGTCAGGCAGCTCGGCAGCTGAGCGCATACTTTCCGCAGTGACTATAATTAAAGTGTGCGTCTTAAATGTCGGCATTTGAAATTTATTGTCTTTTTATTCACACAGCATCCTTGTTGCACACAGCAGTTGCTCACATGCCTCACGCCGCCTGCCTCATGCCACATGCCACCCCCTAACTCTTAGGCATCCGCACAGCGGGATTCTTTTATTAGTATTGCAACAGAGATTTGCGTATTGTCCATGTTTATATTTTTATATACATCAAATTTGCGCTTTGAGTTGTGATTGTCGAATGGATTTGCACATTTTTATTGTCCCTGTACAACTCGACTTTTTACCATATGATTTATATTGTATAATTCCGTTTTTATGAGGCATTCAAGGCATTTCATTGCTGCACTTTCTCATTCCTACTTTCTACATTGTGTTTTTTGTTTAGGTTTCATTTTTAATGCGCCAAAAATTGGCTGATGTTTGAGACGCAATGAATCAATATTTTGCGATTGATATTTTCCAAATGAATATCTCGAGTATATCCGTCAAACAAAAAAGTTTGTATTTAGAAATGTTTTAGAGATCAATAAATAAATTTTGATTTGGATTTTATCTATATTTCACACCAGTATTCACATTTTATTTATATTTTCTCAATCGATATTTTCACAATACAAAATTTTAAAATGACAACCAAAATATTTTGCATTTCCAATAATAAGGCAACGTTAATAAGAAATTTTGACGTGGATTTCATGTTTAAGAAAATGATGTAATATATCTTCCTCTGTGAAAGTGTGAAATAAAAATTTGTTATTAAGACAGAAGGGTATTTTAACTTGGTGCCTTAAGGCAATGTAGGTAACAAGCAGAAGGCGGTACATCCGACCTTATAAAGTCCCTCCGTATTTACACCTAGATCTCATAGACTCTATAAGAGATAGAAATATAATTTTCAACAGCACTTGTAATATTTGCTCGCAGATGAAGCTTGTTTCAAATTTTTGCCACGCTCACTTTTACTGATATAGATTTAGAAATTCGCCTTTGTCTGCATAGCAACTTCTTAAAAGACATTTTTATTATTTATGTATAGTAATATAACTTTAACTCCACTTATTTTACTTTAATGGGCTACATTTCTAACATTTACTATCCCACTCCAATAATTTAGTCCCCAAGTCTAACCTTTATAGTAGTTGGCCACATCGTATGAACTTTTATCTCTTGCGCTGCATCAATGTTGCACTAATTGCCTCTGTTCTGGACATGTTATAAGCCAACACTGAACCTCAAGCGTGCGCTGCGATCACGTCGTGAAAACTCCCCTCCATCCTCCGCTGCTGGCAGCATCACATACCTGTAGCGATCCCAACTCCTCAAACGTGCTCCAGTTACGATTTTGTGCAGTTGCATTTTCGTTTAATATTTTAATTAAAAAAAAAACAGGCAAATCTGGTACTCCACATGCTGCCAACCACTGAGCACCACTTGGCTGCAGGTGTCGAAGGTTGTTCGCCCCCACACTCACACACACTCCGAACACTCCTTGGACTCCCTCCAAGCTCAAGCTGGCTCTGTACATGCCGTGTTAATCACCAATAATAATTGTTAAACGCAAATCGCGCACCTCGGCAATAGTCTTTGGTTGCTGTTGTTGTTGTTGCTGTTGCTGTTGGTTATTGGGTGGCTGTCGGGCTGTCGAGCTGCCGGGTTTGTGCCGTGTTTCTGCCGGAGTCGGTGGCTTTTTGGCGTTTACATGAGTTATGAACAACGCGCGGCAACTTTGGTTGCGGCAGCGAAGCTGCAAGCGGGGAATCTCGCTGCATGCCTTTTGGTCATTTTGGTTATGCGATGAAATAATTTAAATATTTGCAGGCAACCGCAGGAGCTGGAGCTGTGTGCACCCCCAAGCGTGTCTTATGCAATGACTGCTCGCTATTGGGATGCCACCTCCCTCACTCCACCCACTCCTCGTTCTCCCCTCAATACTCCTTCTTCACAGAATCAGTTGAGCCGTTGCACACGTGAGTTGCCCCTTGCCAGTTGCCAGTTGGAAGTTGCTAGTTGCCGGTTGCTAGTTGACAGCCCACGCGTGGCTCTGCCTTATCCCATTTACCACATTTACCATTTTTGGCTATCGACATCGACGAGCGCTGGCGGCCAGCCTCCAGCCTCCAAAGCTACAAACTACAACCTCCAACCGAGCCACAGTTGAACCACTCCTGCTACATCTGCTGTGGCTGCTGCTGCTCTGCCACTGATGAGGCAGCCCAGCTTAGCAGACGACGTCGACCACGACGACGACGCAGTCGCAGACGACGAAGACAGCCAAAGTTGCGCAAGTCTTGCCTCGCCAGCCCAAACGTCATGAGAGATTCTCAGATATATTTCATTTTTATGATTGTGTCTATTACCAGCAACCACGCACGTTTGCCTTATTTTCGCATACACTAACTGAAAAGAGTCTTTCTAATCTATGAACTGTTCTGTCTTTTACAAATTAAAGGTGAGATTTAAGAGGAGCCTTAAATAATATTAAAGCATGAACTTTGTTAAATCCAAATAACAATTTATAATGTGTCGTATGGTTAAATATAATATATAAATTATCATATGCAATTCAAATATATTTCGAAGAATTCATTTAAACATATCCACATTCTAACCAATATGAATATTTATTCTGTATTTATTTTAATATTACAAATATTTCTGTAGTTTATGCAAAATATTAGTTTAATGATCAAAGGCCTAAGCAGTCACGGCTAGTAAATTTATGATTTAATAACAATAATAAAAGTTTAGACACATCCACATTTTGCATTAAAATGTGTTTTAGGTTTGATATAGATTGATGCATAAGTTTATAAAAAATATTAAATAAATATGCTCCCAAATATCTTTTATACAAAGAGCGGGCTTTGTGGGTTCTTAATCTAAAATATCTGCTTCCAATATTATTCATATCTAAAATATCTGCATCTAATATTATTTGTTGCACTGTAAATCAAAGAACTGAAGAGAGCATTCAATTGTGGTTTAGTTAAAGTTGTGTTCGGTTTTCTTGTTTGCTTGTTGCACTCTGCTGTTGAGATGCTGTTGTCGTTTTGGTTTAATGTTTGCTGCTGTTGTCTCTAGTGGCAACATTTACGGCAGCAACATCAACAGCAACAGCTACACGGACAACAACTTTTGAGGTGTTGGTAATTGATTTTTGTAATATCTTAGCTGGAACTCTTTTTGTTGTTTGCCTTTTCTCGAAACAACAGCAAAGTTGGCAAACTTCCGAGATGTGTCTGCGACATCCGCCGCCGCAGCTTCAACTTCGAAAAAAAACAGCAACAACTACAACTAGAAGAGCTGGCGAAAAAAGGCGCGCAAGCGTGCGAATTCAATTGCTCAATTGCAGCTGAAAGCTTCGAGTAGACTTGCCGCTTCCCCTTCGCCCCTCCTCTGCTACAGATGCCCCCTCGCCCCTCTGGCTGATGTCCAAAAGCTGAGACGAGACGCCTGCGCAATGAGCTTGAGTTGTTGTTTGTTATTGTTGAGCTGCTGCTGCTCCTTTTTATCCGCGGCTTTTTATTGATTTCTGTGGTTTAGTTTCTTCCAAGTTTACAAACAACTATTTAGAGTCTATAGCTGCCTCTTTTATTGCCGAAAGAAACAACTTGAACATTTCTTATTGTCTTGAAAAATGACTCATTCGCTGTGTTGAATTGGTTTTCGGATTTTGGATTTTAGATTTTCGAATTTGGCAAGCGGCGCGTTTGCAAATCGTGGGAAATCAGTCGCAGCAATATGTGTGTGTGTGTGTGTGTGTGTAACTTTAACACACACCCGCACAACAAAGTGACGCCAACACTTGGGCCCATAGAGAATGGAGAGTCAACTGCAACTGCAACTGTGATTGCAATTTTAATCGCTTGAAGCCAAGTTTGCAAGCTTTGGGGCCAACCTTTCGAACTGTCATAATTGTAAACGCTGTCATTTGCTGCTCGTGTCGAGGCGCTAGATTCTATTAGTTTTACATTTCATATGCATTGCAATCTGACATTTGCCAGCCAGCTATCAGATAGTCGTCTTTCTGTATCTGTATCTCGAACTGTTTGCTGGCTGTTCCATTGCATTGTGTGACATGTCAAAGTCGCAGTCACACTCACAGCGGTGGTTGTTGTCGCCCGCGTGACACTTTACACACACAATAAATCAAAGTGTGCTTAAAATGACCACAAAAAAGAAAAAAGCAAAAAAAAAACTCAAATCGATTGCTAGTATAAATAGTTGAGATGGAACACGAGATTGCCTCATGATTAATTTACACATTTTATAAACAACTCGTTGTTTTATGATTGAAAAATGACCACTTGCACTTTGCGTTTGCTTAAGCAACTAATTTCAGTCTTAAATATGCTTTAATTGACCGATTGAATTTCCATTAGTGTAACACGAGAAATCATTAAAATCAAAGCTCGTTAATAAACCATAATTTCAATTGTATTATTTTTGGTCCAGGAGTCGGAGATGCCAGTTAGATACATTTGCTAGACGCATTAAGTTATAACAAACACTCTTGTACTCTATGAGTAAGGGGTATAAAAATTGCATTTAATATAAATTAAATACATGTTAACTTGCAATAAACTCAATTACAATTACAACCGCTTGGATTACGAGTCAATAAAACTAGGATAAAGTCTATAGAAATCTACTAAAAGTATAGCCAATACTAGTCTACTAATTTATGTGCTTCCCAGGGAGATCAAATTCAGCATTTCACGAGTTCTAACTGTAAGTGGTTTTATGAGCTGGCACCAATTTTAACACTCTCTCTGCCTATCAATGCTAGATAGATAGATAGATAGGCTTAGGAATCTGCCGACAGCATCAGCCATGAATAATGCAGTGAAGCCGGCACACACACAACTTATGCAAGATCGTTGCGAGAGATACTTCTTATATATTTAGTATATGTCACCTGTTGGACCCCAAAAAGTATTATCTAAATTTCAATCATAATTTCGCTGGCTGTGGCCAAAACACTTGACTTGGCATTTACATGCCAACATATTTAAGATACATATATAAATATATAGTATATGCTTAACTTATACACTACAACACGATTAAAGCCCACGCGATCTGTTGTTGAGTAGAGTGGAGAGAGAGGGGAACACGGTCAGGCTATTGTCTGAGGAAGAGATGGAAATGGAAATAAAGAGAGACCCAATCTATGCCAAAGATTTCAATGTGCGCATTATGCAAATTATCGCCCCGAACGAAGTTGAAAGAACTTGCCACACTGATCGCCTATCGACTTGTATCTCTTGTTGTTTCCGAGTCTCGATCAATAAAAATTATGTTAATTAAATGCCATTTCATTGATGGAACATAAAAATCCACACGCCACGCATGTTCTCTCTCTCTCCCCAAAGAAACAAAAAAAAACAAACTCGTTGCGGAGAAACTCTTGAGTTCATTCACAAAAATATAAACGTTGCGTGTTCTGTGTTTAGTCGCAAGTTTTGGGGCGCTCCTAAACATGCCCGTTAACAAATTCTTATACCACAAAAATTGAACTCAAGTCTCGAGGCTGCGATGGTCTCCAGCTGCGTCTGAACTTGGCCAACTTTTCAGTGACTCAGACACCAACTGACTGACTGACTGGACACAGCTTGCGGCTTGCAGGAGATGAGCCAAGTAAAAGTGTGCCAAGTGGCCAAGACTCCACACAACTGGCCAAGTGGCTGCGGCTTGGTCAACGGAAGTTTATTTGCCCGCATTTTTTCAGATGAAGGTCATGTGTTTATATTTATTTTTTTATTTTTACTTTTGTTGTTGTGCACTTTTGGCAACCTCAATCAATCAACGCTTAAAGCTTAATGAGCAGACAGCGAGTGGAAAAGATAGAGGGAGAAGTGAGACCTGCCCAAGGTAGCGCAATTCCAGCAGCCAGAGATCAATGTGAAACTCTAGAGACTCCTGTCAATTGCCTGCAAAAATTTCACTTGTCTCAAGAACCACAAGTCTTATGTATATCCCATCGTTTCTGCATCAAACCAAAAACGAAATGAAAAAAAAAAACAACTTTTGATTTATGCTTCTTGAACTTCCAGTCATTGACAATAAATCATCGTAAAGCGTTTGTGTCACGATAATCTGCGCAAACTGGTAGCCAATTAGGTGAGCAATTGTTGATAAACGTGGCCAATATGATTCGTAATGCCAGATACAAGAATCTTTAGAATTTATTGAGCCAGCGACTTCTGATCTTCGGCCTGATCGTTAGATGAGATATGGCAGCTCCAAAAAATATGGGTGAAGGAAACTCCAAGAGTGCTTAAAGAGATTTGTAAAATTAAAATTGTATATTATTTGTGACCTTAAACTATTTTGTCATAAACAGATTACTATTTTTGTTCCTTTATTATCTCAGATAGCAATCAAAATTTAGTCGACAAATTTAGTGAAATGATTAAGGCAATATTGTTACAAGAAAAAGAAAATTTTGCTTAGCATGTCCAATTTGGAAATGGAGTGTTTTATAATTCAATTACGTTATGTAACTATTATTTTTTTTATTTTTACTATTTTAAAATACTTAATCATTCTGATTGCACCTCATAATCGGATGAAGGCTTTATTGCATGGTTAAAAGAGACATAAGTAAAGATCGCTATCGAGAAGCTTATATCGATAAAAAGTTTTAACTAACAATATTAAGTATCGTAGAGCAAACTTTGTAGAGCAACGGGATTGGAACTTAAATAATACATATCAATTTTGTATAGACGAAAAGTACAATTTCAATTAGAAATGGAGAACTATCAATAGTGGGCGCAGTCGATATTCGACAATAGTCAATTTTGAGCTAGCTATAGTGTCGATATTGTCATCTGATATTGAATAGAACAAAAGTGTAATTATAACTTGTAATATTTTTAAAATTCCAAAAATACAAACTTTTTAATTATTATTATTAATTTAACATTGCAAATTGTAGCTTCGCTCTGCACAGCAGATCTTTAGCTTGTCAAGTTGTTTGCATTTTGTTATTCAATTGTAGCGGCACTCTCGGCATTTCCTATATGGGGCACATTGTCTAACAAAAAACGCGTCAAGGCAAAAACAGGCGACACTCACATTCGCTTTCGGAGTCGCATTCGGATTTGAAGTCACACTCATAGGCCGAGACACTCACCACATTTGGCGGTGTTTGGCGTTGTCTTGAAGTCGTTAATGTGTCGCCTTTAAATTGCAGCAGATTGAAAAATCGGAGTTGGGCTAGTTTTCGCTTTAGCTTTTTATCTGGCTATGTCAACGACGACGACGACGACGTCCAAGCTGGACGGTAAGCGGCTCCTGGCGACGGGCAACATTCAGCGTTCAACGTGCAGCGACAGCAACAGCAGTGGCAACTGTGGCAATGGGACAGGGACACAGCACAGGCATCGAGCGAACAGCCACTGGCCAGTTGCAGTTGCAGTTGCCGCCTGCTTGGTGTTGATCAAACGTAAATGTCAAAGCGAATGACAGTTTGACAAATATTGACGACGCGTCGCCACAACGCACCACAGCTCTGGAGACCAAGCTGAGTGTGGAGTTTGAACTGGATCTGGAAGTGCAACAGCAACCACAACAGCAGCAGCAGCAGCAACTGCAACTTGCAATTGGAACCTGCAACTCACGACTTGTGCTTCTGCAGCGATAAGCTGGCACATAGCTCCCCATAGGGTAATTAGTATTTAAGCTAAAGACTTGGCCTCCACTTGCCACGGGAGCTGCTAAATATACTCGTATATCTCACAGATATTTCTCAAGCGGCTTTGATCTGCACAGATAGCCGCCTGGTCTGCCTGCTCGACAAACGGACAGACAGACAGACGAATGGACGGACAGACAGACGGACAACGTTTGGTTGCCGCATCGTGGCCCACTTTGCTTGCAAGCCGCTTTCTGATTTGTATCTGCGAGATACTCGTACTGACATGCTTTTAGCAGCATTATAAACATTTTGTCTCGCCGTTGTTTTTATCCCACCTCCCTTCACCCCTTCAAAGTCAGCCGCTCTGCCGCCCCCACAAGCTCCCTCAGCGAGAGTTATGGCGCAACATTTTTGCTACTATTTGTCATCCAAAGCGCGGCATTCCACGAATCAGCAAATTTCGCGTAATTCTCGCATAAAAATAACTCATTTTCGTTTGCTCTTTAATTGCTTTTGATAAATCGCCGCATAATCCGCTTAAATATTTATGCGATTTTTATTGTACATTTATTTATTTTTCCCCCCTCTGCTTTTTGCACTGCATTTTGTGTGTTCGTATTCTGTTTTGCTAAATTTTCAGCGTACTAATTAAACAAAGGACACCACATTTTAAGCTTTTTCGAAATGTTTAAGACCTCGTATAAATTCGCATTTGTCTGGCAGTCAAGTCTTCCTTCCTTGACTGTAGCTAATTAGCGTGGGCGCCGGACACGCCCCTTCAAAACTGTCTAATGGCCAAATGGCTTGACTTGGCTATCCATCAAATGGGCGCAAATGTATCGCATCATCATTTCAACACATCACAGCCGCAGCATGCGGCCACATGTGCGGCATGCCACAACAGATTTTTCACTATTAATTCGGCATTAAATTTCATTTTGAAACGCAATTGCATTCAATTGAATTCAGTTTTTTGAAGTGAATTGAATTGAATTGAATTGGACGCGGCGCAAGCTCAGCTCAACTCTGGCGATTATTGATCAATTTTGTAGCAGAAATTACAACGTTGACCATTAAATTATTAACTTGGCCAAAGCCAAAACCAAAGCCTGGGTAAACCTGCTGTGCAACATGTGAGTCCGTCTCGAAGTTAATTCATTAAAGCAACCCGAAAATATCAAAACTGAATCCGAAGTGCGGCCTCGTCTATGGCTCCTTAGTTCAATTATAAACCAATTGAATTAGTCTTTGAATAACCAAGTGGTTCCTCTAGCTCGGACTCAGGCTCACTTTGATCTTTTGCCAATCCATCAATCAGCCAGAGCTAACATCCACATCCACATGGTGATTATGTAACTGAGGCTGCCAATTTTCATTGCCTTCTATTTTTTGTTTCTTTTTTGTTTGTGTTCATTTTGGCAAATCAAATGCGTGAGTCTCTCTTTTTTTTTGTATCCGACTTGGTTAATTATATGAAGTACTCACAGCATGATGTGGAATTTTGTGTTGTGTATGTAAATTAGGTTAATAGTTAATTGGGTAAACTTCAATTCCAAATGGATTACACAATCTTGTATTATCATCGCATTATGCAAGATTAAAGAGAATGTCAGTCGCAATTCTTAACAAGTAAGAAAGCTACATTCGAGTATGCTCGACTGTCAAAAAATCAAAAAACAGATTCTAAAATATACCGAATACTTGTAAATATTGATATTGCCATAAATAAAACTATATATAATATAAATATATACAAGATATACCAAATTGTCAGCAAAATCAAGTAAGCCCCAGGTAAAAATAATCGCAAATTTCATGAAATTTCAATTATGATATATGAGATACATATTTTTGTAAGTTTTATGTAATCATTTTGCATAGTATAAAATTGCAATTATAATTTTAATGATTTGTAAAATTTCAAGAAATACTTTACACCTACTTTTTTTAGTATTTACTTATTGAAGAGAATGTCATTTACACTTCTTGAAAAGATCACAAAACAAAATTTCAATTGCGATATCTCAGCTAAATATTTCTCTAAGCTGATCATTATCAACTTTGCTCCAATTTGAGTGCGTGTTTCTGCAATTATGTAGCTCTTCACAGTTTATAAAAAGCAAAAAAGGAAAACCAGAATATCAGGAATATTAACCCCTAGTTCAAGGGGTCATTGCGTGACAGGGCTTTATAAAGAACACTCTTGACCACCTTTGCCATGCTCTAAACGTATCCGGGCACGCGCCTCGTAAAAGAACATAAACTTCAACTTCATTGTCGACAAAATGCGTAATTATGCCGTGGGTCAGATAGAGCTAAAAAGTCAGACGCCTATAAAAACAGAGAACACAAAAAAAAAAAAAAAAACAACCCCGGGCACAATTTTGTGGCACAGTTTTAACACCTTTTTCTGGTCCGAAACACGCGCCAACTGCAAACAGTTTGCACAACTGGCCAAGAGAGCTTCTGAAATTTATGGGAAATGCGAATGGGAATGGGAATGGAAATGGAAGAGAATAGGTAAGAGTGTGGGCAGGAAAGAACTATATGCATTTTTATGTGTATATCTTCTCTTCTTTTTTTTATGTATTTTGACTCATCACACGCCGACTGTGAACTGAACTCAGGACACGCGACCAAGCGCATAATTTAATTTTCAAGGGTTCTGCGTTCCGATCGTTGAGGGTTGCCAGCGAGTGGAGGTGGGAGGAGGCGAAGGACTCATTGCGGCTAAAAAGGGACGTGCGTGTGACATATGGTTAATGAAAACGTTAACTGATGAGCTGTGGCAATGAGAAGTGGAAATGGAAGTGGAAGGTGAATGTGGAACTGCAGTCCAGAGAGAGAGAGAAAGAGAGAGAAGTCGCAACATTATCATTAATTAGACGGGGCATTAGGCGGAGTTCTCGCAGTGTGATAAATGTCTGCAGCTCGACGGCAAGTTTAGCAACGTTTATGTGGCATGCAACAGACGTAGTTTCTTGCCCCTGATAGCGCAATATCGATAACTCGATAGCAATGACTAGGCGAGCGTCCAACGCATCTTTAGCATGTGAGTCAGTTTTTTTTTTTTGGCATCGTGGGCTTTTTTATTGCCACTCGCCCGCCCATGTGCCACCACATGCTGCATGCTGATGCTGCATCATGTAGCACATCGCGTTCTCTTCTACTATTTGGGTTTTTTTTTGTCGCCGCTTCATGTAATTGCTCTTTGTTTGCCATTTGATGTCATGTTCTTCGCGGAGTCTCCAGTTCTGTGTAGGTTGCTGCTTTGCCTCTCCTGCTCCTCAATGATTGTGCAACACGCAATTGGCAATTGCTCATGCCAGCTGCTTTTCGCTGTTGTTGTTGTTGCTTCTTTCATTTGCGTTGATTTGCCGCCAACATTTGCATGGAAATGTGTACAACCAAAAAGAAACGAAACGCGTGTTCTTGCCTTTTGTTTATTGCCACTTCTCAGCCAGGTCGAGAGCCCATAACCATAACACCAACACCAAAAGCAACAGCGACACATTGCGTTTATTTTAGCCATACTGCTGCAAATTATTGCGGTTCCTTTTACCAATCCAACGGATGTGCGCAATTTAGACACCAAAACCTCTTGAATTGTCAACTTGCTCTATAAAAAATAATTAGCAGTTGCACAAATTTATTGTATTTAGCTTTTTTCAACTGGTAAATATCAACTTTGGTTACATTATAAAACGCACAAGAAACAGAAAGCAATATCGGAATTAGGCAAGATCATTTATTAATCTATGTTTTCCACTCCAAAACCTAGT
Organism: Drosophila albomicans; assembly: GCF_009650485.2. Taxonomy (NCBI): domain Eukaryota; kingdom Metazoa; phylum Arthropoda; class Insecta; order Diptera; family Drosophilidae; genus Drosophila; species Drosophila albomicans. The sequence goes on along the minus strand of NC_047629.2, from coordinate 40,877,887 downwards.
TAAAAATATGTATGTATATAAATATATAAACAGATTTTATATAATTTTATATAAAAGTTATTTTTGAATTTCTAGAAATTGTTTTAATAAATTTGCAAATGGAATTAACATTCAGCTAGGGGCAAACCAACAATATGTTGGTACTCACATCACTCTTCATAATAAAGGACAGTCAATAGAATTAATTTCCATAATATTATTTAATGATTAATTATTATTAATATTTAATCATCTTCATTTAATTGTGACCTTTCTGTTCAAACGTTCACCAAAATGACAGAAATCCATACGACATTCTCCAGATATACCGACCTTAGTGTAAGATTTTTTCCGACCACTTGGTTCAAATTTACACCACTTATGCTGCTTACCGCTGAGGGGGCCATAACGCAAAGTCTAAAAAATTGCAAAGTAGCGCTTCAAAAACAATTGTTACGGTTAATAATTTCAAACACTTAACTTTTTTAAATAATCCCTGAGATTTTTTAATTCGAACAAATAGAGATATTCAAATGGACCTAGCCAATATGAATTGAATTAAATTATTCCCGAAATCGATTTGAGTGGCTCATTTTCATTGTAAGTACCGATGAACTGCAACATAATCAGAATTTTGTGGCAACATCCCACACTCCCTTGGACTAGTGTTAAATAAATGTTGCTGCCTGCCTGATTCGGTAGCAATCAATTTAATTGAGATTGATAGTCGCCAACTTCCGTTTCATTACACATTACATTCCGAAGAAGAATTGTCTTGGCCCAGAGCTCGATAGTTGGCAGCCGATAAGCAGAAGCCAGAGCCAGACTGCACAGTCTGCTGCGTGGGCTACAGGTTACCAAATGACATACGGACGCGATGCCACAGCGCAACTGGTGGCATCTGAAGATCGCTTGATCTCACTCGCTCCAAACTGAAGATTTATGAGCCGTGGCATTTTCTGAGTAACTCACACGTCGCACCACATGCATCATGCAGCATGTGGACGCTGTCGCATCTCACACATTTGCAGCGCATTGATTTTTGTCACTTGGCCAGACGATTGGCATCGCCACCAGCACAAGAAGAGGCAACGCGTGCCTGGCAATTAATCAAGCAGAGATGCTGCTGCTGCTAGAGAGCAAGATGAGGGATACAGACATAGGAAATAATGATTTCTGAATTGCAGTTAAAGAATTCAAGAGCTCAAGCTAAGTTCAAAACAAACGAACTTACAGCAATGATACATTTTTGACGCTATGAACTTTGTGCGTCTCTCAAAATTTTTAATTCTTTTTGATTTTGCTTTTACACAAACCAGACAACTCTGCTCCCTGCTGTACTTAATCGTATTAGATCTGATGGATTTTGTAGAACATCCTTATGGTATTTATTGGCTGATCGCCAACGCGATTATTACGAGGCCGCGGATAAATAATGACATAAGGCTCCGAAGCTAAGCCTACTCCTTCAGCAGCGGTAGCTTGTGCAGCAGCATCAGCAGTAGCGTCTTCCCCAGTAGCAGCAGTTTGATCAGCGGTAGTAACCTGCTCAGCAGCATCAGCATGGTCAACACTAAGGGCTTCTGCAGTAGATCCTGTATCCATAATTCCTTCAGCCTCATCAGTGGCGTCGACAGCTTCTTCAACATCAGCAGCAGCGACTGTAGAAGCTGCAAAAGTTTTTTCTGTCTTCACACCCAAATGTTGGCTGTATTGTAGTGGCTGCATCCCTTTACCTACTGCAAATAGTCGGTTTAAAGTTTGTTTTGAATTTTTGGTTTTCAAATTTCTTTAATGAAGATTTTCTTCTTTGATTTCTGTAAACGTTTAGAAGTCGCCTTACTATTCTCGCTTGTAACAACTAGCAATAAGAGCAGCTGAGCAACTGAAAGAATGCTTTTCAATTGGAATTTTACACGCTTCCGACTTACCTTTTTACTTTAAGAAATAAATCAAATTGACGTGTGCAATAAGATGTGTTCTTCCCGCCAGTGAAAAAGAATTGTCCACTCTTTTGAAGAAATGCTCAAGATATCGCGCTTTTACAGCGTTGCCAAACATTTAAAATATCGCAGCGATACGTATACCAAAATAATATTTGATCGAATAAAATAAAAGAGCCCATTAGTTTGTAGAATGGATTAAGATGTTGGCCGATTTCATAATACAAATTTTAATAAGCATGGAAAAAATTATAGTTGCTAGAAAAAACTGTCAAAACATTATTTCTTCTGAAATAAACCAATCTTAAGAAAAGAGAAAAAATTCTCCGAATTCGTCTAAAAAGCGATAGATTCTAAAGAACTTTCTGATGAACTCGCGTGAGTTGAGTTGACTCAGCTCAACCAGAGAGGGTGACATTGATAATACAACGTCAACTATATACGTAAGAATATCAGTCTGTTGTTCGTAGAGCACACCATCATTAACACCGGGCTCGTTTCTCAAGCCGAAGAAAGCATTAAATCTGTAAGCAGAACTATTGTGAATAAAATAGCAAATCAATATGGCCAATTGCTTACTGCTCACTCGGAGTTACTGCAAATATTGCCTGACCTCGACGCCGAGGTTTAAGCACTGAAATGATCACGACAGGACCATGAGGAATGCCAACTCCTCCAGCAGCTGGAGCAATAGCTTCTCTAGAAGTAGCACCAGCTTCTCTAGAAGCACCATCAGCTTCTCTAGAAGCAGCAGCAGCTTGCCGAACAATACCGGCAGGTTCTGCAACAGCACCTCTAGTCGCAACTCCTGCAACCTGAGCCCCAGCATCGGCAGCTTTCTCAACAGCAGTTTTAACAGATTTTTCTTTTTTAACACGCTTTTGACGAAGGCGTTGGCTGCGTCGACGTCGCCGTGGCTGCTTCACTTTACCCACTGCAAAGAGTTGGTTAAATTCGGCTTTAAAACAATAACAGCAGCTTCAGCAACATCACCTCTGGTCGCAACTCCTGCAACCTGAACCCCAGCAGCAGTTGCAACAGATTCTTCTTTTTTAACAAGCTTTTGACGAAGGCGTTGGCTGCGTCGCAGTGGCTGCTTCACTTTACCCACTGCAAAGAGTTAGTTAAATGGCTTTTTCTTTTTCAATTTCTTTTTTAATTATACTTTTTTACTTTTTCCAAATTCTGTCAACGTCTCCTAGTTTATTGTAGCTTGTCTGAAATAGCAATGAAAACGGTCGAGCAAGTAAAGTTTTCCCTTTGGAATTTGACATTTCCACATGGTTGCTTCGATTTACCTTTTTATTTTGGCAAATAAATCAAATTTAAAATCAATAAGATATGTATGTATGTATTAGAGGTGGAGAATGACGCAGACTATCGATAGTGCTTGATAGCTTCCATAAATTATCGACGATGGCAAGGAAAATCTTTCGTCGATAGTGCAGTAAAAGAAAATAATTTAATTAGTTTTTGAAATAATCCATATTTATTTAAAATATGAGAGTATAAAATTGGTTTTCCAATCTTTATCTGAAAATAATAAATAATTAATATTCGAATAATATGAATTTTTTATTTTTTAGGTTTACCTTAACTGCTATTTATATATTTATTTCAATCCATAATTTTGTACTCCTATTTTAAATATTTTTGTCCTGCTTTGCTGAAGACCCTCTCCGACTCTACGGAGATTGCGGGTATACAAAGATACATACATATTTGAAAAAATATCGACCACTATCGACGATAGCAATTCTACACAATGGAAACAATCAAAATGAGTAAAAAATTATATTGAATTGTAATATGATGTATGCTTTATGCAATACAAAACAAACAATTTAGTGGAGCTTGGCGAAGTTAATCCAGAAGTACAAGACGAAATCTTTGGAATTATGCGAATTATTACACCAATGTGTAGGAGTTGATGTGTTGCATTTGTTGTTGGGTGTTTTAATGAGATTTGGTTGAAAGGCCATAGGTTTTTGCATAAATGGTCATTATATTGTCAGGCACGACTTAACGCTTTGACAAAGTAACTGTACATTTACATGGCCGGGAGCCAATTGGCCTATTGAGCCTTTTGCGCCTGATTATAATGCTTATTATTATGCCAACACAGCTGCAGACCATTTGTTGTCAATTGTGCTGTTGTAGTTGTTATTGTTGCTGTGGTAGTTGCAGTTGTAGGTGTTCAATTAAATATGCAAACAGCTTCAAATGTGTCTCGACTTGACCGAGTTCAAAGTCAAATTGCCAGCGCCACGTTCGGTTTGTTGGTTGGTTTGCTTGCTAGCTTGCTTGCTTTATTTATCTCTATCTGCCTTTTAGCCCATGCATACATATTTCGATATCGAAAAGTTCATTGCCAAATGGATCAGTCGTCGCCACTGGGTCGCCAATCGTCGGTCGATCAACTGCGCTGCTGCAGCTGGGGTATTGAGTCACACGCCGGCCTGCCTGCCTGGCTGATAGTCAATAGCCAGCCAGTCAGCCAACTCAGCCAAGCAGTCAACATCGAACTGGCAACAGCCGATTGCCGATTGCCAAGTTGCAACAACCCCAACCTCCAAATGCCGGCTGCTGTCTGTCTGTCGGGGCCGGCCTGGAAAACAGTTTGCCGTCAAATTTGTAGGCGGCCACGGACCAAATGGGTTTTTTCTCTTCTAAATACCCTAAGCCGTTGGGCCCATGAACTATTGAAACAATTTTGTAAACTAAATTCTATAATACCAAAAATAGAGAGATAATAGTCAGTTATGAATTAATTGATATCACTATTAAATCATGTTAATGGGTAATATTAAAATAGAGTATTAGCAGCATTATTCTATGGAGCATATTTAATGGACATAGATGAAATGCATTTAATTTATGTTTTCGATAATGCATGCACTATACAATATTTAAAAATTAAACATTTTTTTTTAGATTTTTCTTTAAAAAAGAGAAACGTCTTAAACATAATATATAATAATACAAAATAAATTTGGATAAATGTTTAAACAAAGTTAATAGATAAATTAAATGTAGTCAAGAAATAATATTTATTTCATAGTTCTTTTACAACAAAAATATAAACATTTTTCTACTGATTTTCATTAAAATTATAAAATGTGTACCTAAAACATACTAAATTAAAGAACAAAAATGTAAAATACAATACAATTTACAATAATTTTAGAATTTTATGAATACTATTTAAAAAATGTAAGCATTTTACAATTACAACAATTTAAGGAATATATATATAATAGATTTTTGCGAAAAACTATTTTTGTGTAGAAAGAATTCCAATTGGATAATTTTTACTTTTACAGAAGGAAGAGAATTTGACTTTCGTCATATAATCTTTGGTTGCTCTTGTTCTTTATTTTTCCTTTTTATTATTATTTTTCTTTACCTCTTTTTGTTATAAATTCTAAGCATATCGTTTACATTTTGATTTTGATTTAATTTACGGTTCTCGACTCGGCTTGGACACCATGAATAATGTTTGCCTATTTATAAATATGAATTACGAGTGTTTCTACCAACAGCGCGATTAAGAGAAACGCTCGCTGCTAGAAGCTAGAGCAACTCGCTGGCCGACTGCATTTTTAATTGCTAATTAATTTCTCCGACACTCGAAAAACAATAATGCCACAAGATAAGCGACAGTATCAATTACCCGGCAATCACATTGATTAAAGTCAAACACCTGGCTGCACTTTACTCCAGTTTATTGAACATTATAAATATAATTAAGTTGAAATTAAATGCAGGCACGAGTGTATGCCAAATGTTTGGCAGTCACTGTCAATGCGTGGGCGGCTGATAAATTAAACAGAAATGTGCACTAACCAAAATAAAGAAAAAACAAAAACAAACTTCGAGTTGGAGTCCAGTGCAGACTGCTGCATTGCTGTCTGTTGCTCACATTAAACAGCAATTAAGCTTAATTATAGTTGTCGCCGTTTTTAGTCAGCGTTGTTTATGTTGCAGCGTGTATGCAAAGTAGTTGCTGCAACACGCGTTGCCTGCCCGCCTCTGTCTCTGCGTCTCTGTCTGCCTCCTCCTCCTTCTCCTCCCATTCCTGCCACTGCACCGAACATTGGGTAACCATTGGGCCAGTTAACATTTAGCGAGAGGAGTTCCTGTTTTACAGTTTTTGGTGGCAGGCTTGTGAGCTTGTGTCGTCGCCTGCGGCTGCGCCCCTCTATCTTCTGTCTTCTGTCAGACTGCCAGTCAGACAACACACACACACACACACACATACCTACATACATACATAAGGGGACACAACACGATACGACACGAGCAAAACACGACACGAGTGCGTCCCCCCCATTTGCTAATGGGCACTTTTGTATGTTTGAGTTGACTTTAAATGGATGAACCTCGCTCGCTCACTCCTCGTTTTGTCTGCGGTGCTCGTTGTTGTGGTGTGTGGCGTGTGTGGGTTATATCCACGACTCTTTGCCTTGTTGTGGGTGTCTGGTGTGCAGCTGGACGTTGTCACTGTCTCTTCCTCAGTTTTGGCCTGAAAGTAAAAGTTGTTGCGGAAACCTAAGAAGTTGGCCACAGAGTTGGAGGCGACTCTGAAGTTCCTACTCACCAACAAACATAAAATGAAGATATGCCAACAGCGTGCATCATTATTGTAAATATTGCGCCAGAGTTGTCACCCTCGACAGTGTAACTAAAGACTGAAGCGAAACCGATTGGCAACGCCAAAAAAAAGTGGGAACTAGTTTTAATGAAGTCATTCAAACTTTGGGGAACGAATCGAAATGAACTCGTTCAAGCATTCGAAAAAATAGAATTAAAAAAAGTGATTAATATGAAATAGAAGTATGGGAGTTTAGTATTTTATAATACTTAAGAAAACAACACAAAAATGTAGATTTATTTTTTTTATTTTGTGTGCTTTATTTTACAATTTAAGGGTGCAATTATTAATGAAATATTTATTAGACCTGTAAAACGCTTTCAATTAAAATAATTAATTATGCCATTTACTGACTGAGCTCAGATTCTATAAAGAGTTTCTAGACTTACATAAGGAAGATGATTCAATCATTAATCGAATAATTAAGGAAATCCAAGTCAAACTGCGAAATTAGCTCGAGAATCGCACAGATTTAGCTTTAGCTATCATTTTGATGAATTCATTTAATTATTATGATTGTTTTGTATTGACTTCCTATATGTGTGTAAGTATGTGCATATATCAAGAGAGCTCTACTGGCACATTAACCAGATTGGCATAATAAACAGTACACCCACTTGAGGACTCAATTGAATGCGATTCAATTCGTATTTGTATGCACAATTTGGCATTGTTTTTTGTACGTATTTTCATTTTGATTTGCCTCTTAAATGAGCACAACAAAAGCACACAAATTAATTGAAAATAATAACGAGATACATATATCAATGTATACAATATAAGTATATGTATATGTATCTGAGGGGCGACACACGCGATGCGATGTGACTGAAATCGCATCAATTTCATATGAAACGCGCTTTGTTCCGAGAGTTAACTTTCAAGTGGGTGCATTGAGGCAACCACCAAACTAAATGGAGACTGAGATTGTGACTCTGACTCTGACTGTGGTTGTGCTTGTGGCTGGCTGCCAATGCGATTTGTGCATTTATCAATTTGTGGGGTCCTCATACCTACACGTACTCTCGATATATCTGTATCTGAGACGTTTTTGTTGTTGTTTATTTTTATTTTTTTATTACGTTTATCTAGCAATCTTAAGCCAATTTAATAAGCAGCTTGAACGCAAAGTTGAGCTGTCAGTGGTAACATGATTAATCAGCGCAACGCACAACAATTGAAGATACTTCCCAGAGACAGAGAAAGAGAGAGAGGGAGAAGTGTGTGAGGGAGGGAGAGATGAACTGAATCCCAACGCCCACGTTGAGCGCTCTTGATGGATGCGAGAGGCAAAGTCATGTGGCAAGCGTTGACTTCACTTGGCTTTCTTTCCAAGCTGTCTGCATATGGAGTAAGTACTCTATTGAGAGAGCGAGACCCTTCTGTGATATGATTCTGCACAACATTTTAGATACATCATCGTGCAACGAAATGTTTGACAAATGAACGAACTGGTTTACTTCACTCTTTTTGACTCCATAAATAAATGAGCCTCATCAAAATCAAACGATTTACAATTTCCAACGACAACAATTTTATCGCCCCAATCAAAACAACATGACGCGTCCAAAAAAAAAAAAAAAAACGAATAAAAAATGCAGTTGAAATTGTTATTATTTTGATATTTTTTTTTGTTAACAATTTTCAAGCACATTTGCTTGACATGCTGGTTTCGTGTACAAAATATTTTGATAGTGATCACAACAACAAAAAGCAATTGAGTTAGAGACTTCGACAGCGGCAACCACCACAACAACATCAACAACAACAAAGACAACGACTTCGGGTCACACTTTGCATTCTCATCTAAATGAAATTATTGTCTCTTAGTTATTTTTGTTGCTCATAAATTTCTGTTGATTTTTTCCCTTTAATAAACCTATAAACAAATGCATCAACATATTGTATAGGTTTTATGTATATTTGTATTTTATTTGATTCCCTAATAACCTAACTGTTAACTCAACTGACGTGTCGAGTTTTCCAAACAGAGACGTCAATCGTCTGCCAAAAAAATTGTTTTGAAAATGCCCAGTGAAATCTTTCTCTCTCTCGCGATTGCATTTCCAGGCACGTAGTTGGGAAATGTTAATAATTGTATGAAGTTCATGCGAGTGCAGTAAATATCATTTCAATGCAGGAATTTCATTGCACATTCAACTGACACTGGCATTGAATTGTTGATAGGCCTTCACTCAGACGACAACAAATCGACAGCAAACGGCAATTTATGTTTGACTTCGACTTCGACTTCCACGCAAAACGCAGTCTCAACTGTTATTAGACTAGACGCTTGGGCCTTAGGCCTCTATATATTGATAACTTACACACACACATCGGATATATATCCGATTTAATTGACTTTGAAAAAACGTTGAAGGTTTCTGAGTGAATGCTGACATCTGATCTCTTCTTTAGTCGTTAAATTATCAATTTTGTTCACTATAAAAATTTCAAAAAATATTTAAGATTCAGCATTAATTAATTAAATTGTTATTCATTTTAGTACAATAATTGATAATAATTATATATATAACAAACTGCAGAGGAATGACATTCCATTTATTTCCCTATTTCAAAATGTTTCTAATAGCCTCGATCACACGAAAGTTGCACTTTTTTTTATCGATCGAGTCGTGAAGTAAGTTACCATATTTATGTTTTTAAATAATAACTTCAAAATATCGTTACATAGGTAATGTCGCCGTCAAGCACTTCAGGTATTACGTGGAAGCTGCAGGTAGAGGCAATGCTAATGCAAGTTACAAGACTATATTTTCGATACTGAGTCAGCTCGAACTTTCGTACAGCGACAAAGTTCTAGAATATTGAAGTTGAAAGTACGGCAACTGAAGGCGATGGCATCGCCAGTCAGGTGGACGTCAATCGAATTGCCTTGCGTCGTTTGTAACTCGAGCTATCAATCTTAAAGCGTAATGCGATCGAACTCTGCAAAGTTCAGATGATTCATGACAATCTGTTTAGGTGGCTAGTGACCCTCGATGGGGCTAAAGATACTCCCTATGAGGGTGGCAAATTCATATTGCCAGTTCTCCTTCCAATCAGTTACACATTCGATGAGCCAACGGTTTAATTTATAACTCGAGTCTGTGAGGAAATAAAAAAGCCAATTTGGTTTTTCAAAAACATTTTATTATTTGATGATTTTGTGCCAGCACTTTTTGGTGTTTAGAAACGATATAGAGACACATAAGATTACATACATTAATACGCTAGCTACGTAGAGTACTCGGTATCAACTACTACCAGATAAACATACATATGTTATATCTGAAATTATAGATTAACATACAATACAATACACATACATACAGACTAACATAAGTTTATGGCTAAGGGGAAAAAACTATACAGAAACTAGGCGACAAATGACACAAATGGCGATAATGTTGTCCTACATTTAGATAAATGATACAAGGATCTATAATCTAGTATAGTATGTAATATATGCACTTTAATACACGGGGCCATCGCATTAATTGAGTGGCAGATAGAGGAGAAAAGATTTTGAACACTTAGACCTAATAAACTACGATGTTTATGATTTGTTTGTTTTTTGTGTGTGATGAGTTGTCGTTGGTTAGGATTTTGGTGCTTAGATTTAGATTTGCATTTAAATGTAGTAGTTAAGCAGGTGGAAATTTCATTTACTTAAAATACGCTTGAGTTTTGCAAGAAAGAGCGAGCGAAAAGAGATACTTTGCTCTCTTTTCGGTAGATCGAGCCAATATCTAGAGAGCTGGGATCAGGCTGAGGCACAATTGGCGTAAAGCTGAACTCGAATGCCTTCTATACTTTACTTCTTACATTAATTAGTATTCAGGTTGTGATTATTTATATTATTATTATTATTAATATGTAGTAGTAACCATTTACTAAACAATTCTTTTTTTTATTTTTCAAATTTATCTTAACTAAAGTCCTTTGGATTGTGATATAGTTGATTTGTAGCTGCTAGCTGCTGCAGCGACTCCTCCTCCAACTTCCTTTCCTTCTGCTGCTGCCTCTCCTCACTTATTCTTGGGCATGTGGCGCTTCATGTGGAGTGCCAGATGATCACTTCGCGCAAAGCTGCGCTCACAGACGATGCACTTGAAGGGCTTGGCGCCAGTGTGTTTGCGATAATGTCGCGTCAGTTCATCGGAGCGAGCGAAGCGCCATTCGCATTCAGGCCACTGGCACGTGTAGGGTTTTTCACCTGTAAGGAAATAGAAAATAGTTTATTATTTAATAAGATTCTTAGAATTGAATTCTATAGTAGAAAAGTATAGCTGGAATAGCTGAAGCCTTGTAAAATTTAGTGTTCTATATGGTTTTCAATTTTATTTAGTTAAAAATTGGAAAAGAAATTTCAACCACAACCAACCGACAATTTTAAATCATTATACTGGCCAAACTACATTTATTTGCTCACTTTTTGTTTTTAATATAAATTCTCTACAAAACGAAAACAAACGAAAATACCAGAGCTTATTATTATTATTATTGCAATGTTTCGAAGTTGAATTTTTGACATTTCAAGTTTTAGATCTCAAGATACACGCACATATTGTAAAATATATAGATAACTATCGATTTAACATGAATTTATGTAGATGGAAGAATTATATTCCCAATCATTTTCTTAATGAATTTCAAAGTCTTTATATGACGATGTATAAAGTCAGGGCCTAAAAGTTGTTTGAGTGAACTGCCAAAGCACCAGCAAGCAATCAAAGATTTTGTCATATTGTGATTTAGGGATTGATATGTTATTTGTATGCGACGATGACTCTCCTTTAATTTGGTTAACTAGTGAGGCACGATGCTGAACTGCCGTGGAACAGAGTGGAGTAGAGTATGTCATCAAAGAGCTACTTGTCTTGCATTGACATACGAGTGCAGCAGCAATGTGCTTTAAACATGTATTCACAAATTAACATTTTCATTGAATTTTCATGTAACTTGGGAACAACGACACGACGATGACGACAAGCAAACGGCAGCTGGAGCAAACAAATGGTAAGTCAATTCGCAGTCAGACTTACGCTCAGTCTCTCGTATTTTATGATACGGAGTCAGTTTTTTGGTTTCGGTTTTTTGCTGTGGCACACGACTCTTGCGGCTGACGATGGCCCATTACCAGCAACACAGCAAAAGGTAACAGCAACTTCAACAACAACACAACGACATCGACAACAAAACAAACACGACGACATTTGCAAGTGACTTTTGCTCAGCTTAGCTCATGTCGAGGTACAAAACAGAAATGCGACCGGCCGGTGCCCAATACTGTTTCTGTTTTTTTTACCCCGCTGCTCTATGACTAATTCCCTCCAACTGGTCGCTCAAATTGTCGGCATACATATGTTTGTATATCTCTGAGGTATCCAAGTGTTTTCGGCATTACAAGCCCGATTGCTGTGCTATACACAACACATAAGCATAAACAGCGACATCAACATCCACATCAACATCAACATAAGCATAAACATTCGTGTTCAAACTGAAATTGAATGAAATAATTATTGCGGTTTTAAATTTTGCTGAACTTGACATTTTATGGCATTATCCAGCCATTGTCTTTCCGTGCTCCATTCCAAACTGAAGCCCACTCAAGCGAAGTACTACATTGAATAGTTTACTTTGGTGTCCACATCGAATTCAATTGGCTGTGGATCAATACCCTTGACTGATTCTCAGTTATTTTCAATTGTGTAAATATATATGTTTAAACATGAATATTTGAGAGAGCAAAGCTTTCAGGGGTTCTCTTTTATGTAAATGCAACACTGCAGATATCGATGTTTGTTTTAGATTTGGATATAATAAAATATCGATCAAGATTTATCGATAGTGTTTACATTCCAACTTTATTTAATTCATATTCAGATTTTGTATCTACTAGAGTTTATTTTAAATGTCTGTAAGGCGAGTAATATATAGATTTCCTGTGCAAATGTGTTAGCGATTGACCTATCGATAGTGCTGAACTGCTGCAAATTATTTTATTTTGCATCTTTGTTCGATTTATATTTAGATTCTGCCATCTTTTGACAATGGGAAGCCTCTATGATTGTGGTTAATTTTAAATGTGTGTAAAGCAGTTAATATATAAATTACACCTCATATGTAAATACAACTCTGCGAATATCGATGATTGTTGTAGATTTCCGATAAGAAAATATTAGGGATTAACTCTATCGATAATACTGCAGCTTTGTAATTTTATTCGATTTATAATTTGATTTATTTGTGTCATTTATAATGCTCTTCTGCAATTGTCTTTTTCTCAAATGTCTGTAAATAATATAATGGATAATATTTTGCCAGTCAAATCTCTTCACACTTCGATGACACTACAGCGGAATTAAGTCGCACTTCTAAGCTCATCTAAGCCCTGAAACCCTTTTCACAACATTTATCACTCACAAGTTGTTGCTGTTGTTGTTGTCGTTATTTGTATTTTACAAGTCTAGTTTTTTTCTTCGAATGAAATTCCCCTTCAGAGAGGAAGAGGGAGATACTTCGCTCAAGTTGAGGCACTTGGAGTGGCACTCAGCTGACACTTTTGTAGGATTTTCGTCTAGAAACTCAATACGGGCGACTCGTGGCGTGACTTATTGGTTTATTTAGATCTCTTTTAATGAATTTAAGTGCCTCGAAGATGACTGAACATAATCAAAAAAAATTTACCTATCGACACTTACAAGCCAGTTCTTCTCGATTTCTGTCAGTGTGTGTGTGTGTAAGAAGCTTTTGTTTGAGGGCAAAAAAACATTGATAAATGGCTGGGCTTTGATGCTGAGTTGAGTCATCGATGGCCACAGCCAGCTGCCCAAATAGAACAAACAACATAGAGCAACGCTATCGCCACACTCGTGGGAATATCATTTGGCAACGCGCAAAAAATTAAGCAAAACAAAGATCAGCATCAGCATCGGATCAGACAACAAACAAAAAGTTAAAGTTATGTAAATTGTTGTTTTGTAATGTGCGATGAACGCAATGCGATAAAAACGAACGGAATTACTTCATAATTTTTAACCAAGAGCGCGCGATAAGCGCAACATGCACTAACAATCAACCTACTCATAAATACAAACACACACACACACATTTACATACATATAAATTAAGGCTTCGAGTGCCCAAAACGAGCTCGAAGACACGACTAGCCGCAGGCCTCACACTCAACCCAGGCGCAGAGTCCGAGTCGCGAGTCCAAGTCCCGATTGGACCTCCTCCAGTTCCAGCCGTGGCATAAAAATCAAACTAATTTATGGCAACGCAAACATATTAGCAAACAAATCAGTACAAAATAAGCCCAGCCCGGTGGGCAATCTACACAACACAGCCACAGCTAGAGCCCGAGCTACACATTCAGTCTTTCAGTTTTCCACCTAGGGAGGGACTCGGGCTGTCCTCTCTGTCTGTCTGCTGATATGCACAATTTATGCGTTCGTTTGCCGCATAAAGATTAGTTACCAAGTGATTTTCTAATCGTCGCGTCCAGATAAAAACAAAAAGCTCAAATAAATACGCCAAATTTACGACTCCGAAAACAAAAGACTTAGGCAACGAACTTGCCTAGGGGATATGCATGAAATGATTTTGTGCGTTTTTCCTGCAAATATTGAGAGACCAAAATAACGAAAAACAAAAAAACCTAATGCTCTTCTACATTGCCCTGGCCTGCTAATCAGCAGCGACAACACTCCAGCTGTTGTCTGGCGCCACCAAAATGCCGCAGCTTCAAAATTGCATGAAAAATGTGTGTTCACAAGTGTAAGAGTGTGTGTGTGTGTGTGTTTAGGTTGGGCGTGTGACGACGCGACGTTAACTAAGTCAAAAGCCAAACAAACGGACAGCCATCAGACGGTAGCCCCACTCAAAAAATCAACTGCAAAATAGTCTGGCCAAAAGATATGAACTAAGGCACTTGAGCATTAGGCCACAAGATGCAGCGCGGTTGTTCGTGTTGGCCCTGGGCGGGCGGAGGCAGGCAATTAAAGCCGCTTAAAACGAAGATTTATGGGTTAGCATTGAAGTGTCCTAGATAAAGTGTGCTGGAGAAAAGGAAGACGGCAAAATGAGAAGGTAAAACAGCAAAACTTTAAGAACTTGAATGGAAGTTTAACAAAAATTTTAAATATTTCATTTGAGAGTTTAAATTTATATTTATAAAATTGAATAATAATTCATTTTCAAGTATTTTGTACAAGCAAAACAATTACATAATAATCGCATAGTATGAAAGAGCATCGCTAATTTCACCTTGAATCTGTTATTTTTGCATTGAGCACTTGTCGTCGGGTTCATCAAATGTCTCGTTTTCCTTTAGCTGGGGCGTTAAGTTTATCAGTTAAGTGAAAATCAGCGCAGCACAGCGCAAAATCATAATAATAAAATGTTTTTTAATGCAGCGTTTTAAGTTTGCGCATAAATCAGCTGGTCATGTGCGATTAATAAAAACAACAAGGAGATGAGGAGACTGAGAAGGCTAAAGCAGCAGATCGCGGTTGCTTTTTTTTTTTTTTTTTTTGGGGCTGGGTCGAGAGTTGAAAGTCGCCAAGTTGGCAGTCGCAACGTCGTCGAATCAGGGGCATAAAACGTGTGGCCCATAAAACGAAGACAGGTGATCAACAACATCAGGCAACAACGGGAGGCAGTCAGGGAGGCAACTCAGTCCAAGAGACTGAGTGTAGGACAGAACGACGTCTGAAGCAACTGAAAATAACGTCAAGTGTAATCTGAGCAAGAAGGAAATGCAGGCCAAACGTGCGCCCAGCTGATGGCGTTGGCGATTGGCGATTGTTGATGTTGTTGATGTTGATGTTGCAACTGACCACAAAAAAACTCCGACCAACAACAACAACAACTCGAAACGAGAAGAAAAACCGAAACAAAAACAAACCGTAGAAATCACGATTTTTGTGGTTGTATTTTTGCAACGAAATTGAAAAAAGCAAAAGGCGCTGCAAGCTCTTGGCAAATTATGTGCTGGCAACTACAAATATGAGCGCGCGAATTAATCAAAAGTCTCTTTTTTTGTTGTTGTTGTTGCCTCCGCCAAGTCAAGTCAGTTGCCCAATGCAGCTGCGCAATGTACTATATACTCCATGCTACAGCTCATCGTCAGCCGATCTGTGGTGTGGTAATAAGCCAGCCCACGCCTACAAACGCTCTGGTTGCTGCTGTCCCAGCATTGAACTCTCTATGTGAGTGTGTGGCTTGCGGCTACTTTGTAACTGAAGCCAGGTGGGTGATGGGTGGGTCAGTAGTGCAGTTAACAATCAATAACAACTCACCAGTGTGTATCCTTTGATGCGCCTTCAAATGTGAGCTCTTCGTATACACCTTGGAACAACCTGAGAAGAGAATTGGAGAAAGAAGTCGTTAAATTCGATAGTTCGATAGTTGGGAAAAGCTGGAAAGATTTATGCACAATTAAAGCGAATATATACGTATGTAAAACAAGAAAGAGGGAGGGAAAATTAGAGAGATTTATTCGGTATATTTCAAAGACAGCTAAAGAAATTCTTTGGCAGTTTTGTAGATGCGCTGGCAACATAATTTAGACGATTGAACAGACACATCGATTTTTAAATGAAGAGCTAATCAATAAATTGAATGATAATTAAAAATAAAATATAAATATAGGATTGGCTTGAGCTCTTAAAATACTTGCAAAGTATGAAAAATCAATGTTAAATCATTGAGCATTTGGGAAGATATCAATTACTTATTTATTTTTGGAATGTGTTAACTAAATAATGAATTCAAAGGAAAGAATGCTTTAAGAAGTTGGTACCCAAATAAACTTTGAATGCTATTTAGTGACTAAAGCAAAATATTGAAAAAAAAGATTGTAATTCATTGCTGAAATGAAAGTAATACTAGTAAGTAATATACCAATTGAGTCACTCATCAATTCTAGCAAGTAAAAGAAGAAAAAAAGACTTGCTGACTGATTGCAACGATTTGCTAAAGACTTAAAATCTGGCATTAGCTAAGCTGTTGCATGCAGCATTTTGGTGTAATTTAAAGTGGATATCTGCTTGACCAGTTGCTGAAAATTGAATGCACAATTTATTTTGGGGCGCAGAGCCAACACATTTGAAGCACAGCCGAAAATCTTGATAAGATGACTATGAGAAAACAGTCGAGAAAAGAGTGAAGTTGGGTTGCAAAAGGCAGCTGTGGTTGTTGCAACAGCAGCAGCAGTGGGTCAGTGGGCGTCATCGCCTTTAATTAAGCCCATGCAGCTGGTAGATGCGAGTAAGATGCGAAATGCGAGATGTAAGATGGATGCTGCAAGATGCCAGTTGCAAGCTTCAAGTTGCAACTTGCAACTGATGTTGTGTCGAGTAGCTGGGAACTAAGTTGGGTGAAAGTTTTGCACAAGATTCACTTGCGGACACAGCATGAGACATTTACCTCGTCTCAGGCATAAAAGGATGCTTAGAGATCCCAACACGTCCGCTCTAATTGAAAGCTGAGTACAACGTGCCTCGCATACAAAAGACAATGCCAAAAGTTGGCGGCTAAAAATACTCGCACCAAGCTGACAAACATGGCCAAAGCGAATTGATAGCTAAAAAGCGAGTCAAGAATGTTGCGTCGACGCCAAGCAAAAGAAACCAACAACAACAACAACAGCAACAACAACAACGATGACAGTTAGACGCGTGATTGGCTTGGACTGTGTTACGAGTTACGAGGATTGCTGATCACAGCCAACTTCTGAGACATAACTCACTTGCCACGCAGTTGCAATCTCGTCGCGAGTCGTGTGCAACTTGCAGTCGCACTCACAGTTGGAGTTGCAAGTTGCAAGTCTTGCAGTCTGATGCGTGCGTTTATGGCATAATAACTTCATTTGGACAACATTTTTGTAGCTTGGCCAAGGCAGCAATCGTTTGATCGAGGGGGGCAGCAGCAGCAGCTCCAATATTTGTGGTCTTTTTTTTATTTTTGTTTGTTTTGTCTAAAAATGGCCACGGCAAACGTGTCAGACAATTGTCAATTATTTATTAGTGGCAACGCACGTAGCCACAGAGCCAGAGCCAGAGACGCCACCGACAGACATTCAATAGATGGACAGACGATCGCTTGGCTAGACAACGTCAGGCATTTAGTTTCGGGTTAAGTGCTTTTTGGGTTCTCCTTCCAAGCTAATGGATACACACACTCACAGACACACATCGAAACGAATTCACGTGTATGTAAAGTATTTGATTCGATTCAATGTTTCTGATTGATCCACGCTGATAGCATTAACTATTTTTGGAAGCTCCTCAGTTTGCCGCTACTTAAGCGATTTGTCTCTATTTGGCATAAGCTTCCATTCAGTTGTTGCTTCATTCAAATTACTATAAGTGGAATTTCACATCGTCGATTCACACAGCAGATGAGTTCATTGATATGTTATTAAAGTTTACTTATTTGTGTACAGATATTGGTTTCCTCATTTGCTTTAACTGTTACTTCAACTGAGCGTGGTAATTTCATTTGTGTAATTCAGTATAATTATATACTTTTGTATTAAAATTGATGGCAATTAAAAGTTTTTTTATACCCGATAATCATTTGGTAGAAGGGTACTAAAACTTTGTAGCTCCAGAATAAGCTAGTCACGATTCTTGGTATATCTGGTATATTTTTAACTAGGTATGCCAAATATAGTCTTCGGTACATTTCAGTACTTTTCCGGTATACACTATTTCGCTCTTCAATATCTTTCTAACTTGTTTTTGGAATAATCTTGTTTAATTTTTGTAAGGATAAAAGGTATTTCATTAGCTGCAGTTTGTTTGATGTTAAATCAAATTTATTTACAAAAGTTTTATTTGACCTTAATTTTAAATAAACATGTGTTTTAAACAATCATCTTTATATTGTTTGCTAAAATGCTCTGCAGACTTTTTCATTCAACCAACTTTTTAATATAGATTACTTATATTCTTACCTCTAACAATTTCACATTTGTTTATATTTCCTATGATGTTTCATAGATTTCACTGCTTTTGTTTTAGTACTATTTGCTTTTACTTTCTAGCACATTTGTTTATTTTTGTAGCTTCACTTGATTGTTTTTAAAAAGAAAGAGACACTTCCCTTTCACACACTAACTGCAACTCGCCGTTAAGCTCATAGTCAACAAAATGCCAAGTCTGACATTGAAAATTCAACTATAACGCAGCTTGAGTCAGTCAGACAGACAGAAAGACAGACAGATGAGAGAGTCTCTTACATAAGTATGGCACTGGCTAATTAGAATTACAAAAGAGGGGAACAAAATTAGAAAAAGCGCCACAACAGCTGTCAATGGCAAATGGCATGAAACGGACGGAAAGATAATAAATAAATGTATAGATAAATGGAGAATAAATAAATGCCGATTGGAAAAACGCGCTACGCATGCGCAATGAGAACAAGATCTGATGTGGCTAAGTTGAGTACTAGACGATGTAATGCCAGCGGGGAAGGGGAACAGAAGACATGCTTGGAAAGTGTCGCAAAGCGCGCGAAATGATAAACGACTTAAGCATGCAGCGCATCCCAAGCAGAAGCTGTGCGAGAGTGGGGCGAGGGGAAAGTGGGACAACTAGTTGACGAAGTTAAAGATTGCACTCACCCACAAAATCACAGTGATGGATGCGTCGCTTCTCCAGCTCAGGATTATTGCGTCGATTATAGCGCACAGTGCGCACGCTCATCAGACTGGCGATGTGAGCTGGCGTCCCTGGCTGATGATGCGAGTGCCTGCCACGTCGTCCTCCTCCTCCTCCTCCGCTTCCTCCTCCTCCGCTGCTTGGAGGTGGCGGTGGCTGTGACACAGTCTGTTGTTGTTGTTGCTGCTGCTGTTGTTGTTGTTGAGCTGCTGCTGCTGCGGCGGCAGTTGCTGCATGGGCGGGCGTGAGAGTGGTGAGCGTAGTGGGCGTGGTAGCGCCTAGCAGCTGCAACGTAGGCGCCGGATTGACCAGACTGGGACACAGGCCAACCAATCCGTGTCCCTGCTGATAGGGCGGCGGTGGCGTGCTGCGTCTCTGGGCCTGAGCAACGGCAGCAGCAGCAGCCACCATGGAGGCGCCTGGACTGCCGGGATCTGAGCTGGGCGGCGTCAGCGGGGGCACGAACATGTGGCGCGTCGAGTTGGAGCTCGACGAGTTCGAGGAGGCGCTGCCCGCCGATGAGGAGGCAGAGCTAACCGAGGGCGTGCTGGGCGCAGCCGGTGGACAAAGCTGCAACTGTTGTTGCTGCTGTTGTTGTTGTTGCTGCTGTTGTAGTAGATGTTGAGCTGTGGGCGTGGCAGTGTTTGGTGACGCTGTGACAGCTGCTGATGGCGGGTGTATTTGGTATTTGGTGTGAAATGTCTAAGGAGAAAAGTAGAGAGAGAGCATAGAAAGAGTTGGAGTTTGTTGTTATTGTTGTTGTTGTGGGAGCTGTCAAAAGGTTGAGCACGATTCTCTCACCTGACTGCTGTGCCAGCTGTAGCCATAGCTGTTGCTGCTGCTGCTGCTGGTGACGATGCTGTTGCTGCTGTTGTTGTTGCTACTGTTGCTGCTGGTGCCACCAGACACATTGCTATTGCTGCTGCTGCTGTTGTTGTTGCTGCTACTGTTCAGATAGCCAGCGGCTGATGCGCTGCTCAGCTGAGATGCGTATTGTTGCTGATAGGAGTTGCTGCTGTCGTTGCCCGCTTGCGTTTGCTTTGGGCTGTTGCTGCCACTGTGCTGATGTTGCTGCTGCTGCTGTTGCTGATGCAGCTGCAGCTCAACAACTTCAGCAGCGGGTGGCAGGCCAGGCAACGAGAGACTCGGATGATGCTGGTACAAGTGTTGCTGCTGTTGTTGATAATGTTGCTGATAGTGTTGCTGCTGCTGCTGCTGATGGTAATGTTGTTGTTGCTGTTGCTGCTGCTGCTGATGGTGTTGTTGTTGTTGCTGCTGGTGTTGCTGTTGCTGTTGTCGCTGCTGCTTTTCAGTTTTTATCTCCATGGGACTGAGCATTGGTGTCGAGAAAGTTTCGAGCAGAGTTTCATCTATTGCTTCCATTTTGACCTGTGGCAGCAACTGTTGCTGCTGTTGTTGTGTTGCTGCCGCTGCCGCTGGATTGTCGCTGCTGTTGCTGCCGTGTGCCACCGCATTGCTGGCACTCAGCATCAGCGCATTCTCTGGATCAATATTCTGTATTGAGGTGGCAATATCATCCCACAGCGCTGGCCGTTGATATGGATCGTCGAGGGGATCGCCGAAGAGAGCCTCTTTGTTTTTGGTTTCTACATTTAAAGTGTGGGGTAAAGGAAATCGGTTTATAATACTACTACCACGTATACAACAACTGTAACTTGCTAATGCCTTATGCAAATCCATCGAAAGATACTCGCAGTGGAATTATTAATGTAAACAAAGAAATCTCGCATATGCATGAAATTTATAAACAGCCAAACGATTTGTTTGACTATTTTTAGCTGAGCGTTAACTGCGACTGAATAGTTTAGAATTTTAGTGTGTGGAGAGTTGAGAGTGGAGACTAAACTCTAAAGTGTGTTTAATCTTAGGTTTGAGTATATTATTTTCACCTTATTAGTGAAACTTCTTATACTTCTGATTCATTTTGTTGTAACTCAATTTAAGCGTGGAGAGCTGAGAGTGAAGACTGAAGACTAAAGACTATTTTCCCTAATGTTTCAAAGTAGTAAAAGTTTGATTGATTTATTTGAAGTGTGGAGAGTTAAGAGTGGATACAGAAGTCTTACGACTATTTAATCTAATGAAAGATACTGAAGTCTCAGGACTGATAGACTGGAGACTAAAGAGAGCTTAATCTTAAGTTTTATATTCATATTCATTATTTCATTTCTCAATTATGTCTGTGGTTAAATTTCTTCTATTTTTAATTGATTTTTTTTTGTGAGCTAAGCGTGGAGATTGAAAAGTTTGGAGAGTGGAGAGTTCAGAATAGACTCTATTCAAATTAAATTTCTCACTCTTTGTTTAAGACTAACATTCTTATATTATTTCTGGGTAAACTTAAACAATGTGAAATTGAATTTTTTGCAACTTTTTATTTTGAAAAGTCTCCAAAACTGTTTGCAGCGCATTTGAAGTTCGTGTAGACCTCAATCTACACGCCTTACACTCAGTCTCCCGCTTGTCTGCCAAATAGTGTCTCAAATTTCACATTCGCCAGAGAGAAACGCAGCTATGAAACAAACGTCGACGACGACGACGACGACTGCGACATTGTCTTCGTTTAGTCGTTTTGCTATTGACTTGCGAGATTTCACCATGCGTGTAATTTTGTGTGCCCAGCTTCCCCTCCATCTTCTACTTACCATATAGATACTCCTTCTCGGCGCTGCTGGCAGATGCTGGATTGCCCCCCGCGCCGTTGCCCGTCGCCCCGGCATACCCAAGTGCCACATCGTAGGGCGCTCCATCGTAGAGAGGTGCGCATCCATAGGCGGAATTTGAATTGGAATTGGGCGAGATGGCGGGTTGTTGTTGTTGCTGTTGTTGTTGCTGATCGCTGGCATAGCTGGAGGCAGCTAGCTGCCAAGCATCTAAAGCTGCTCCACTCTCGCCGCTCTGGAGACTGTGATGCAAATGCTGATGATGATGCTGATGATGATGCGCATGCGAATGCGAATGATGATGCGAATGCAGGTGATGATGATGGAACTGATGAT
The DNA here is from genome assembly GCF_009650485.2 of Drosophila albomicans. Classification (NCBI taxonomy): domain Eukaryota; kingdom Metazoa; phylum Arthropoda; class Insecta; order Diptera; family Drosophilidae; genus Drosophila; species Drosophila albomicans. The sequence continues at coordinate 40,855,614 of NC_047629.2, read as the reverse complement.
GGTGATGATGTTGTGAGGCTGCCGAATTGTTGTTGTTGTTGTTGTTCCCCGTTTGGCTGTCGTTGCTGCTGCTGTTGTTGTTGTTGTTGTTATTCGTACTATTGTTGTTGTTGTTGTTGGATGCAGCAGCAGCCGCTGCCAACACTTCCAGTTCAACATCGGCCGGCTCAATCTTATGCAGACGTCCCATCAGCTGATAATCCAGTTCCGGGGACTGCAAAAAAGAGATCAAGAAAATCGTTAGTAAATTCTCATAAATTTTGATTAAACTTTTATCGCTGGGCCAACACTCTCTGAGACGTTGCCACTTTCCGCTTATCTTTATTTCGCCCCGTTTTCTTTTCTTTATTTTTATGGCGAGCATCGCTTTAATTTTCTCGTTTCTCGTTTCTTTTGCAACGAAATTTGTTATGTTGATTTGTCCTCTGATTTTGATTTTATACCCATACACATTCTTTTATTGTCTTTCTTAATGCGCATGCAAGTTCGCTGTCAGCATTAAAGCTAAGACAGCGACTTTGTTCAAGGGGCGCCTGGAAAATTGTTAATTAATTGCATGCCAATCAATTTGTTAGCCAACAAATGTTATTGCCATATTCAAGCCGCTGTCAATTTTCTTTGCATTTAATTTATTCCACTGAAAAACAAACAAAACACTTCAGCTCAATTGATCTTATCACTTAAGTACTTGGCGCGTGCAATATCTTGGTAATTTCTCTAAATATAACTGATCTATTAATCACATCAGCTATAGCTATTTATTTGCGAAATTGTCATTATAAAGTATCATTTATATAACCCAGAGATTTCATTACAAACATCATTTATTTACTATTGATTGCTAATCCTTTTGGAATTCCATACTCAGTATTTATTTACTACTGATTGATGTAATCAATTCTAAGGCTAATGGAATTTTATATCAACTTCAACACTCTCGCACTCTTTTCAATCAAATCGTTTCCGTAATATAAATGTAAATTTCTAGAATCTCTTACTCTTTTTATTTTATTAATTCGCTTAACTTTGCTTGCTCATCTCTCGAAATTTTATTTGCCAACAAAAAATTTAATCCATGGGCTTGAAAGTATTGTCGCCTTTTGCTGTAGGCAAATTTTTATACCCGTTATCCATAGGGAAGAAGGGTATTATAAAATCAAATAAAAATTGTAGAAGTTATTTTAGAAATTCTTTTGTATGGGTAAAAACGGTTGTTGGGGGTTGGTTACATCAATATACTAAATTTATTATACAGTATATTTTAGTATTTTTGCGGTCCAATTATTTGATATGTTTTAGTACTCTGTGGTATATTTGAAATAGTGCTATATTTAAGTATTTTTGCTTCAATATCGCACAGTTTTGCCTTTATTCACAATGGGTAACAGGTATCTCATAGTCGAGCACACTCGACTGTAGCTTTCTTACTCGTTTTTTGGGGTGTCTGTTAGACTCAAGACTTTAGTGACAAACAACAACATTGTTTGGCAGCTAATTTATGACAACACTTAACGTTGTTTAGGCACACATAATAATCATTTGGCAAATTAGAGAAACTTTTTTTTTCCAGGCTTTTCACATGCAAATCAAACCTCGGCCTGGCCAAGAAGGTGGGCAATATATCAACCCAAAAATAAAAACTTTGAGTCGAGTGTCGATCAGAGGGTCGCCAATGGATTTTTTTGGACCACAAAAAAAAAAAAAAACAAAAGCTAAGCGCTGACTCAATTCGAGATATGCACAACACTGACTCACACATACACTTACACACACATAAAACCCACCAACGTAGTTCGTTTCTTTTTATGAGCTGAAAATTTACGAGCGTGGCAAATGATTTTGCCGCAATATTTTTTGCCAGCATTTTTCATTTTATTGGCTGTGGTTTTATTTTTTTTCGTTGTTTTCGTTGTTTTTGTTTTTGTGTACTTCATTTTTGGTTTTTGCAGTATGTGGAACGGTACTTGAAAAATGTTTGCTCGGCCCAGAGGTCAACATGGCGTGTGATAATTTTAATAGATTTTACCATTTGCCTGTGGCCCACGAATATATACGAAAAAAAAACTTATGAGTAACAATCTTAGACTGCAACTTTTCTTGGCGCATTTCCACGAATTGATTTCGATTTTCCAGCTTGGCCAGACTGAGCATGAAGCGTATGTGTGTGTGTGAGTGTGTGTTGGGCCGCATTTAGTGAGCGTCACACGCAAATGACCTCATAAAAATGCGTAACGTGTCGCCTTGGAGCGTCGCGGAATCTTTAAGTGGCCCCCACGGCATTAGTTCGATCGTTCAGTTGGACTTTGCCAGTCGTCAGACGACAGTCGACGGTCGACAGTCGCAACGGTAACTTCCAACTAGCAGCGACAAGTACTTTAAGCTGAGGAGGAGGCCTGACACATTGACAACAACAACAATAACAACAACAACCCATAAGAAATAACATGAATTTCAATTATGAACCTGTTCTTTTCGGGGGGGCTTTCGCTTGCCAAGTTCTCTGTTTAGAGAAATTATGTACAGGTAATTCTGTTTTTTTTTCTCAACTCTTATCATATTTTATACTTTTCAATAAACGTGTGTACGCCAAGTTATTTTTATTTTTTCTCAATTTCAATTTATTATAAAAGTGATTTGTTGTTGCTTTGCTTTTAGGCATTAAAATGCCGTTGTCAACAATGGCAGACGATAAATGGGCATTAAGTACAGAAAACACATTTGCATAAATTGAGCGAAAGAGTTTGCCTATTCCTTTCTCTCTCGCTCTCTTCGTGCTAATGTCTTTTTGATATTGTTATGGTTATTGATATGGATTTGGCCCATTTTGAGGTGAGCAATAACGCAAAGAACATTATCATTGTTGTCAGTTGTTATTTAATTGTTGTCTTTTGTTTCGAGGTAAGTGTATAGAATAAATTTGATTTCACTATTTCAAGAATTTATGGATTTTTCTAATAAAATATAAATGCAGCTATAAAGAAATATATTTCCTAGTTATAACCATTAAATAATAAGGTAAAGAGCATTACTATTGTTGTCAGTTGTTGTTTAATTGTTGTAAGTGAAATCATAGCATAAATGTTATTTTTCCATTTTAAGAATTTATAAATTTTTCTATAAAAATATTAATGTAGCTATTAACAAGTAAGAAAGCTCGACTGTGAGACACCATAAAAATATACCGAATTAATATACTGCAAAATATACCGAATGCCATTTTTGGTATATTGATGTACTACTTCCCTATTAGTAGAGATTAAAAAAAGCTTCGATTTGTTTTTCAATTACTTTATTTTTAGCTTTTTTTCCTTAAATGTTCTCATAATTTTATATGTTAGTAATATTTAAGTAGTCTTTAAAAGTTTAATGGTTGCTAATCAATATTTGACTATTTAAGTATAATTATTATTAGTTACAAGAAACACGCGTTTACTTATCTCATAATTTGTTGTACTCCACTATTTATTTGTTACGTTTTATTAACTCATAAATTTGCCAATAAAAAAGATACTTCGAGCATCACAACAAAAAGAGAAATTAATGTTAAAGCCTAATATATTTTTAGCTATAAAATTAGTGTTGTTCACATAGTATATTAACTTATATTAATAGTCGCGTAGTAAATCTACAATAAGGTTCGTTGTTAGCCTTTAAATTTCTTTTCCTTTTTTTTTTGCATTTTTATTTTGAATGAAAGGTTATTTATAGCCAATATACGCATTTATTTGGCCTATAAATAGTTCAAGTTTTACGCATTCTTTTTCACTATTTCATTTATGATGGTTTTCTTTTTGTGTGGGCGCCCATTTCTATTATTTATTCCCACATTCCCGTAGAGCATTTAGCCATTTAATTTATTATACTCTGTAGCGTATTTGCCACAGTTCTAAAGGTGGTTTTCTGTTTAGAGTTTTATGGAGCGACTTGTTTTCAAGATCTCTTCAGTCTCCGTCTGACATTTATGAGCGACTTTATGCGCAGCTGTCAAAAACGAATTCGAAATCCAAATTCGAAAAGCCAAACGCAAAATGGCCAATTTTATGGCTCACTCACAGACCAATTTCCAATATGCCATTGCCAAGACTCTATTCCCAATTCCCATTCCCAGTTGGATACTGTCCCATTGTCTATTGTAACAGCAGAGATGTAGTAAAAAATTAATAATGAATAGCGTTGGCAATTTGACATCTTTTTTTTCTTTATGAATTTTCGATGTCGTTGTGTTTTTTTTTTTCTCTTCTGTTGGCATATTGATGGCTGTTAATAGAGCCGCGCGTCTGTTGGTCAAATTGAAAAGAAATGATGGCCAAAAAGAAGCTCTTTAAAATGCAAAGCGGTTGCCACCGTCGCCAAAGGGCAGCACAATAAAAGTAACAGCAACTACAGAAACAACAGCTACAACAAACGACAACAACAACTACAACAAACGACAACAACAACAATCATAATGGTACATCAAATTTATTAATTTTTATAGACATTATTTTCAGTTGTTTGTTATTTTGGCTTTTAATGCTTTTTTGTTGAATTTCTCAGGCAAGTGCCAAATTTGGTTTGAGGTGCTTGACCACGCACGTGTGGCTCTAAATGTGCGACCCATGCTGTACGTGTGTGTGTTGTATATATGTAGCTATTGTTGCTGTTGTTGCTGTTATTATTTTGCATATTTTGTTCGATTTTAAATGAAGTCACGTTGCAATCGTAAAGTCGATATTTATGTTTGTCATTATTTTTTATGCTCTCTGCGCGTTCTTGTTGTTGCTGTTATTCATATAAATATTCTTGTTAGCTCTGATTGTAGTTGTTGTTGCTGTTGTTTGGGTATTAATATATACATTGTTATTTGCGCCGTCTTATTGCGTTTAACAATAGTAGTTAACAACTTTATTTCAATATATTGTATGCGCCCAACGTCTCTGTCCACGATTGCAGCTCACGTTTCGTGAAATGCCAAAGCGGCATGCAACAACCTGTTGCAAGTGGCAAGTGGCAAGTCGCAAGCAGCTAGTAAGTAGTAATGAAGCAGCCACAAGTCATCAACAGCTGTCAACTCTCATAAAAGTCAAACAGAATGTCTATGAGAAATCGGCAAAGCGAATTGTTAAATAGCCGCAAAATGCATTCCGAATCGGCCATGACAAATTCACTAAATAAAAAAGCTGCAACATTATTAGAAATGGCCCACAAATTGTAGTAAGTTTTGCTTTGAACTTTACCGATTTAGTGGCAGACTCACTGACTGATTTTTATTCTATATAGCACATAATTGTTTACGGCGCCCCCGAACTTCAGTCCAAGCACGTGCCTGTTTATCTGCGCAATTTGATCGGGAAGTAGGGGAAGATAAACGGAAAATGAGAAGGAGGAGGAGAAGGCAGCGAGTCATTTCTCTGATAACATGCGAAACATACTTTCAGCTGATAGTTTTGTACAGATAATTGGAGGAGGGGGAATGCCACGCGCCTTGAAACAAAGCAATTGCTAGAGAGTCGAAAAGATGATAAATCGCGTTAAGAAATAACTACATTTTGGTCATTTTTTTTTCTCTCTGTGGTGTTTCTTGTGGATAATCGTTAAATAATCCGCTGAATGTGGCTTATTGTTTGACTCTGTCAGCCCCGGGGCGCCGCTGTAGTTGCCAATTGTGAATTGTGCGGCACGAAACCCAGCGAAACGGTGCAAAATATTTCCTGAAATTTGTTTAATGAAATGTCTGTTAATGTATTTTTTTTTCCTATTGAGACGTAGTGAAAGTTTCGATTGAGGTTAAAGCGTTCAAATGCGACAGGAAATGTTTGCACAGCTCAGGCTTTTGACAGCCAACGAACTTGATCGAATACTTCACTCTGTATGTGTGTGTGTGTAAGAGAACAAGTTCGTTGCCTAAGTCTTTTGTTTCGCTTAGCCTGGCGCGCGCAAAAAAACAAAACTGAAATGTGAGAGATACTCGCGCTATAAAAAAAATTTCAATTTGCTGACCCCACAATACAACAAAAAGATGCAGTTAACTTTTAACAACAACAACAACAACAAAAACAGTTTATAAAGCAAATGCTATAAACGCGAATCATAAAAAAAAACATAGCAACAACAGCATCAAAGACACATTTGATGCTGCTTGCGTAGAAGCTCGTAAAAATTGTTAAACTTACAAAAATATGCGCATGACTCATGACACAGCAACAACAACAACAGCAACAACATAACAATTTGCATAAAAAATCGCTGGCAATCATTTTATTGGACCAAGCGCTCGTAAATCTCCCGACAACGAGTCGAGCCACAACCTCAGCCAAACCATCAAGCAAGAGAAACAACAACAACAACAACCAATCTCTGGCCACACAGTTGACAAAAGTCAGCAGAAAAAAAAAAGAAAAACTGAAAAAGCAAGCTAAAACTATGCCAAATATGTTTTCCGCATTTTCTTCTTTTGCATACGCCCCAGGGACACACTCTTAAGCCGAAGACTTCAGACTGTGGCTCCAGCTTTTGCCCAAATCAGCATAGCAAATCAAATTTGGAACAGTAGTTGTTGACTCTCGGGGAGAGAGAGAGAGAGAGAGAGGATTGAGACAAGTGCAGCGCATGCGTTTGGCATCGTTTCCTTTTCACTCTCTCTCACCTTGCCATGGACCATGTCCAGTATTTAAATGTCAACTGGGGTACAACGAAAAACGAAAAAAAATAAGATACAGAAAAATAGGAGGCAAAAACGAGCCAAACTTTTGCGGACTTTGCAGTCAATTTCTTGGAATTGAATTTTGTGTCCATTTGTGCCTAAGACATGGCCACTTTGCATGTGCCTAGCTGGCCGGGAGACAGAAGGAGAGCGAAAGAGGGGGGAGTAGCTGCTTAGGGGGAGGCGGAGTAGCAGCTTAGGCAGCGGGAGCATTTCGGTTTTTCTTATGTGTTGTAATGTGGCTTAGGCTTAGGCGTGGATATCTAATGGTTGTCTATGGAAAAGATACGACTCTGAAATGCGCTTTGAATTTAAATTAAAATTTTTGTTACAAAGGAATAATATAGACTTAGATTTAATGCTTAACATATATGCAACTTAGTTTCATTCATTAAAAAATCGATGCTAAAATATTTATAATTGTTGGCAATAATTTTAGAAGCACTTATGAAACCCTAGAAATAGATAAACACGATAAAATAATATGTAATGTATTTCTATAGCTTCAAAAATGATTCTTAAGTAACAAATTTCAAATATATTAACATACAATTTTTAATTGTAATTATTATTATTAAAGTATTGTGCGCTAATATGTTATGAAACACTTTTCAATTAGTTCCTTTAAATTTGATTGATTTGTAGCTCTTTTCATCAACTTTCTCAGTTTTTACTAAAACTATGTGTTGAAATATAATATTTGTAAAATATTGAAAATGTATGCCAAGCATGTTCAATGAAGCTTAAAATTTATTTAACTTCTCCAAATCTCCAAAATAAAATATATTTTCCTAATCAAGCTATATTTTATGGGCATATTTTTTTTAAAACTATATTCTATATATTTTGTAAGCAAAGTTTTCAAACATATTGTATGTTAATATAATGTGTCGAATTAAAAATTTGTATACAACTAACTCTGCTCTTTAAGAATTAAGTACTTTAAATAATTATTCGTTTTACTTATTTTGAAAACGCTTATTGGCAATTCATGTAAGAGTATAATAAAATAGATATATTCATACTTTAACATTTACTACTAACAATAAATCAAATAAATAAGTTATAAAACAAATACACTTTAAATATTTATTTTTTACCTTAATTTAAGACACACGTTTGACATTAATATATATAATAAAAATAAATGTCAATTATTTTTTAAATGTATATTACAAAAATAAACGTATATTACATGTCAAATCTTTTCAAATATTTTTTAAATAGTTAAAATATTTTTAACAGCATTTGCTTTTCCTTCATTTGCAGATATTATCTGCGTTGGCAGGGTGGAAGAGTAGCCAACGGGTCTATCAGTCACAAGCTCACAAGCTCACATGCTCGTTTTGCTCATGTCGCTTCCACATGCCACACTTGCTTGCCACTTTGCCACTTGCCACAGCAAGCAGCTAGCTCAATGCGCTCTGCTGACTCTATTGCATTCAGTTTTTCAAGCAGGCGTGTAGGTATTGACAGGCCAGCCAGCTACCTGTTGCAGCACCACAAGAAGCAACAGCAGCAGCAGCAGCATTGGCAACCTGCAACACAGCAGTGTGTAGCACATGTAGCACGAGTGCGCTGTGCATGTTGCAACAACAAGCTGACACAGCTAGAGCTGCAGTTGAAGTTGCAGACGTGGACATGTTGGCCAGAATCATTTACACGCGAGGCAAAGTGGACAAGCGAAGGAATGAAGAGTGCGAAGGGAATGGCAAAATGAGAGAGAAGGGGGGAGAGGGGGGAGAATTGTGGGCTAGTTGTAGTGCATGCGGCGCTGAGTTGATTTTGGTTTTATTTGCTCTTGTCGCCAGCCTCATTTGTCGGCACAGCTGGATGCGCCTTTGGCACCTGCAAACGCCAACATTGGAAAACCAAAAACCAAACAGAACAACAACAAACAGCAACGAGACGCGACTCGAGTCGACGCGAACAACAATCATTCAATGAACAACAATTTGTAGCACGCCAAGTTTTGTAGAACTTGGCATGTTCACAGTTTCCCCTTCTCCATCACCCTCCTCCGCCCCCGCCTTAACACCTGCTCTCCTCCTCCTCCCTTTCTACCAACAAAGTGCCAAACCGAACTCATCAATTAGGCAAAGAGACGGCGCACGCTCATAAATATTTAATGTGATGGGAGGTAGGGGAGGGGAGGAGAGTGGAGAGTGGCAGGGAAATGCATTGAAAATGCATTTTCGTAGCCAAGGTGTCAATTTGACATAAATAGCCCTTTTTTTGGACGTAGCGTTTGTCGTTTACATAATTAAATGAACAGACTAGATCTCGAACTTCGCTGTCTTCTTCTTTCTCTCTCTCTCTCTCTTCTCTCTTCTAATCGGCTGCAGCGATCATCGTTAAGTTTGAAAGGAGGCGCTAAGTGGCGGCGCAAACAGAAACCACAACATAAAAAATAAGAGAATAAAGAAACAAATCGCACGCACAAATCTCTCGAAAAGGTGTTAAAAGAAAAGCATGGAGCGTTTATCTTGCGCTTTCTCGCTGACCCATTAAAAACGACGCTACGATCATTACGATCACTGCTGATCGCTATGATGATGATCTTCAGCAAGCCTCAAGCAGCTGCTAAAGTTTGTGGCACGTTGCCATATGCCACCAATTCATCAAATCGCCAGACGTCTCATAAATTAAACGAACTCGCGTTGACGCCCCCGTAACTTGTCCCCCTCCTCTGGCTATGCTTGCTCATCCTAGTCCTTAAACTCACCCAGCTTAACCTCCATGTAGTTCAGACATCAATACAACATTTCGCTGTGCGCTGCCCCTTGTCAGTGTCTTTTTCATTAGCGTTCAGGTTATTAACCACCTATTTTGTTGCCTTTGTTTTCCCTTCACAGACGCATCTGTCTGTCCGTCCGTCTGTCTGTCTGTCCGTCAGTCCTTCGTCGCGCCCTTTTTTTTCTGACCGGCATTTTAACACCTTTTTCTTGTGATGTCGTCGACTTGCGAGTTCTCGTCGTGTGCCCTCGACGCGTGCGGCTCTTTAAAAGCCTCTAACTGATTGCCAGTGAGTTTACGATTGTCTTTAGAGTTTTACTAAAAATCCACTAAATATGCGGCACATATTCAACAAAGCCAGACTTATTACTTTTCCCCTTAACGTTGGTTCGGGGGGGAAGAACTCGAAGAGAACATTTGGGAAACATGCATCTGCTTAGTTCTAATTTGATTTAGATAACTAAGCTGATAAACAACTAAAGAGGGATTACTTGTATTTTAATCTGAACAAAGCTGTAATAAACTCTGAAAATTGTAGAGCTGTAGCTATAAATTAGATTAGTTAATATGAAAATTTAATGACTCTTAAATATAGCAAAGAAGAGTATAGATAAAATTAAAGTGATTATGCTTGATTACAAGTAACTGCAAATACTTAAAAGAGTAAATATGGAAATATAAAAATATTTACTTATACTACTAATATTACAAATCTATACAAATACTTAAAATAGCAATATAGAAATGAAGGGGAAGCTTTTATTTAATAACTCTGATTTAAAATTGTAATAAGCTTTACTCAAAAAATTCAAGATTTAAATTTAGTAATATCACTTTTCTTTAATAACGAATATTTCAGATGCTAAAAGCATATTTATTTCATAGAGAATATTGCTTATTTTTCACATACAGCTTACATCTCGATATTATATTTGTATTGAACTTATTTTATATACACAAGAGGACAAAGTCTTAGAAGCTTGGAGTGCTAGCAATGAAATCTTCAATTTATTAATTTCATTGCATATGCTCAATATATTTTCGTAACTATTTAGTTGTCATCTATCCTATAACTTGTAAAACATTTTCACCACTTTTATAAATCTTTTTATAACCGTCATTAGCTATTTATTTGACCCACTTTATACTGCGATCTTGCAATGCTTTTACTCCACTTCAATTGATCCTTTTCAGCTGCCACTCATTATGCCAGCCAACTTATTAGCCGCCAAATGTGTTTTGTGCCGCTCTCGATGTGTGTCATTAAAAGTCTCAGGAGGCGGCATAAATCACTTGACAAACGGCAGCAGCCAAAAAGCCAACAATGGCAAACGACAATTGTCAGCAAAAAAACAATGCGAAATAGTTAAGCGCATGCAGCAGAAAAAATAGCAGTTAAGAAAATGCGTTAATCAATGCAACATCAATGGCCAAAAAGCAACTAACGCAGTGCCCAAAATGGTCAAATTAAAGACCAGCCCAAAATCCTATAACCAAAAAGCAAAAACCAATAAAATGAAATAAAAGCAAACGTTGAAGCGTCGACACGTGAGCGTGGTCCAAAAATGGAACTCCAGCTGTGGCGTGTGGGCGGGGCAGGGGCAAGAGAGGAGGGGGGAGGCACTTGTTGAATATTCAACTTCCTCATTTAGCGAGTGCAGCTCGCAACTTAAATACATTAAATATATATATACAGCGCATATATGTATCTTTTTGTTAAGTGAATCTGAATCGCACTTCATTAAGATGCAAAGTAAAAAAAAGGCACAAACAAAATGTTGTGTGTATTTGTTATAAAAATAACAACAACGAAGCAACGGCAACAAAATGTGCGCAAAAAAAAAATGAGAAAAAAACACAACATTTTAATCCTAAAATATTTGCGCTTTGTTAACGAGCTTTAAAAGGCAGCAGCAGCAACAGAGACAACAACAACAGCAACAACAATTGTTGCGTTAATGATGCACATTGTTCAATGAAAATGAAAGCAAAAACAGCTGCAAACTTGGTCACTGCAAAGATCCTTCTAGCAAACACAGAGAGAGAGAGAGAGAGAGAGAACTTTAGTTTTATAGCCATTACATTGTAAGCAGTCCTTCAACTGGTTTACTTTGAATTGAACAACATTTGAAACCGGTTTTGAAGAGTTCGGCAGATGGGCGTAAGTTGTCAACCCACTAAAGTCGAGCTTTCCGCTTTCGCATCTTCAGCCTCAACCACACAACACAGGTGGGCGACAATTTGGAGCAGCTGCAACAACAGCAACCACAACAACAACAATGATGATGATGACGACAATAACAATATGATTACCCGCTTCCGGCTGGGGCAACAGCGAATTATGCGCTAAGCGTTTGTCATTACAATAAATTTCGCATATTGTGTGCATAAATTTCGCACAAGCTACAAAGGAGTCTCACAAGAATTGTGGCAGCAACCACAACAACGACAACAACCAAAACAATTGCAATTGTTGCACAGCTGGGACATCCAGAAATAGAGCCACGCGAGCTGACTCATGATGTCTGCAAAACTGGGTCAAAACAAAAAAAAAAACCATATATATATGCGGCATTTGTTTTCGATTTGGCTTAGAATGCCGCCGTCGAATGAGTCAACGTGTTACGTATACGCAATGTGGGCCAAGCAGTAACTTCTTCTGTTGACAGTCGCATAATTTTTTTTTTTAGGGGCAGCTCTCTATCGTTGGGGCTGTCAGCTTGTCAAAAGTTCCGCTGCTGCCTTATCGACAATTCAATTAGCTTCAATTTGAGCCCTGAGCGGCTGTCAAGCATTCAAAAGAGAGAGAGAGAGAGAGGGAGAGAACTACACTCAATGTGCAGATACTTGACTTAGTAGACGCTTCGATTGCGCGCCTGTCAAAATCTCTTGGCATCTATCTGTTTAGTTAACGTGCATTCGAAGAAAAAAATAACTATACTTAAATATCAAATGCATGCCACAGACTCGCAGTTCATATGCAGATTGGCAAGTCACAGAAAATGCCACAAGCAACTCAGCTCCGAGACGGAGACCGAGACGTGCCTCATATGAGCGACGCAGCGACTGCATTTTTTGTTAGTGAGCCATTCAAAAGTCTATCGGCTGTCCAATTAAAACGTTTTTAGCCTTTAATTAGTATGATAAAAAGCGGATCGCGAAACGGGCAGCGTCAAGAAATCGCAGCGAATATAATTTTGCAGATTGAATTTCATTCAGCTTAGAAGCTAAAGCAAGCAACAAGTGCTAGTAAATTAACTTGTAGATATTTAGGTAAATTAATTAGATCCTATTCAAAGCGATATGATATGAATTTTAATTAATATTAAGCCAAGCAAACCATATTATTAAGTATAATAAAATTAAAATGGAATTTATTGAATTTATTCTTAGAATATTCACAAAAATGTCAAACAATTCGAGTTTACATTTAGTTTAGTGTTTCATTTAACAATTTCATTTGTAAAAGAATTCTTGAATAAATTGCATTAATCAATTCGATATTTGGTAGGAACTGAAACTTGTTTATTATCGGGCAAACAAATTGTTTGATTGCCAAGCTCATTTTTTATTTCACATTCTCTTTTAATGTGCGCGGTCTGGAAGTTCTTGCTCTTGCTTCACTTCTACTTCAACTCGAGCGCACATTTGATGATTGTTTATAGCTCATTTAGCTAAATTAGCTGATCAGCTCATATTTAGCAGCTGCTTTCGCTTCCACTCGAGAGTCCGTGTTTAAATTTAATGAGCTTCCCGAATGAGTTTAATTATAAATCAACTGAATAATTTTGCGCTAGAAGTTGTTGTTGTTCGTTTGTCAAGTTACGTGCTAAATGCACTTAATTTCGCCAGTGACATATAAATTAGCAGCTCGCATCAACCTTGAGCGGCGTTTAAATTCTATGTAATTAAACGAATTACACAGCTAAACAAACAAATGCACAAAAAAGGAGAGAAAAAATAATAATATAATTCCCCAACCGAGTCAGAAGACAAGCGACATAGCAGACAAGAGACCTGCGGGCAAATACAACCAACATTCGTTGATCAAGTCGGGCAATTAATAAACGAAAAATTAAAATCGCATCGAGTCGAGACATAAATTATAAGGCTAACATATGTCTGGAATCCATCCTCCTCCTCCGCCTCCTCCACTCGCCTGGCTGCTGCTGCCAATTGCAATCACGACAGCAAAAGTCTCGCTTATGAAAAGTATTTGTGTTGTGTTCAGTGTTCGGTGTTGTGTGTTAAAATCATACCTCTCTCGCACACACAGAGTGGACAAATGCGGCATGATGGCTCCAGGGGACAGCACAGCAATTACCTTGCAACTTGCAAGCGACAAACAAATGCAGGGGGCAGCAAAACTATACACAGTCAACTATACAGTCATATATACATATAGAATGTGCAATGTGCGAGAGGCGAGAAAGACAGAGACAGATGCGTGTGGGCCACTCGCTGACCCCATGGAACTCTGCCGTGATATATGTGACAGCTTTGACACCAGCTAACAAATAACCACAGCAGCAGCAACAGCAATATAGCCAACAGCCAACAGCGAAGAAACATCGTGTATGACAAGATATTGGCTTCGAAATGCGAACAGGTTTCGACTTTTGCCGACCCAAAAGAGCAGCTCTCTTTTCATAAATATCTACAAAACTCTCTATATGTATAAGCAAACACATGTCTGTTGTGGTCATCGCATGGATTATGCTAATGCTCAGTTTCATTGAGGAAAAAGCCAAGCTGAGGGCATTTCATTGAGTGCCCAAAACTCGGCTGGATATATTGACACAACCAGTTAACAGTCGGCGGCCTCCAGTCAAACTGAATATAAAACAAAAAAAACCAAAAAAATAGATATATACTATGCATATAGAATGACTATCTAGAAGTACAATAAATCAACCAGTGAGCGAAAGAGAGAGAGAGAGCGAGAGAGACAAAGATCGGGGGGAATAATTTGCTTAAATTAGAAAATCGGTAACAAAAATCAATGATGCTGAAAATTTTCATAATAATAGCGTTAATAGGCATAATAACAACGGTGGCTTCCCCTTTTCCCCTTCCCCTCTTTCCTTCTCGAATTCGAACACATTGAAATGGCCCAAACAATGGAACTATTGTGAACTCAGTGATATGCCTCACAGAGTCAACTAATGGAAAACAAATTGTTAAATGAAATTGATATAGCTTGCCAGGCAATCGCTGAGCTTTTGGCTTCACATTAGTATTGTGTTTAGTGTGTTGTGCCATTTGGAAATGATAAGACTGAAAGAGCTCCTAAATAGTCAATATCGGAAATTGCCGATTATAATAACAGTTTCTTGCCTATAAACAGTGTTGTTTATGTTTCCCATCAGCAGATGTGTTGTGTATAGAGTTTCCGAAATATTTAACGCAAATACAATATTCAATTTCTATTGTCGAATTTATTAATTTAGGTTTTTGGGACTAACCTCTTTTTGTTTAAAATGTAAAGTGGATATTAGTTTTCATTTGAATGTAGATATCGATCGAAGTGTAGCTATTGGCTGTCTTTTTAAAACGTATTAAATTAAATATGCATGTTAGTTAAACATATTTAAGTTATTAGTATAGAATATTATCAAAGATGAAACAAAAAGTAAATTTTTGGATATGTGCTTCTCTGTTCCTCATGAAATATGTGCTTCTTTCCTCAGTAATTTTCTGTTACGTAAGCTAGATTTTATATTTGTAGCACTCCAAATATGTTTATAAATCATTGAGGTAATTTATGCATGTCACAGCGAAAAAGTTATTCAATATTTCATGAAATTCTACTTTGCATTTCATGCACACACTTTTGTACAAACAAACATACTCTCATTTAAATTGAAAATGGCGCATCGCCATTTGAATTATCCAAGTGTCTCTCGCTCTCGGTCTCATAATTGTAGTTCAGCTACGCGCAATTGTCTTCCTATGTACACACACACACAAACATATATACGAGTGTGTATGTGTTTGTGATGGTATCTATGTATTGCTCTCGGCGACATGCGCACTTCACGCAGCGCTGGCCGCCGACTGAGCGCAGTTAAGCACCATTAAGCAGTCGCTGTTGCCGACGCCATATTGAGCTGTGACACCACCCCACACGGGTCCCCCTACCCAACCCCTCCCCCTCCACACAACACAACAACAACCCGCGTCGCTGTCGCTGTCACCCAACCAGCGGGCAGCAAAAAGCTTTTTGCAAGCGCAGCAAATCAAAACACATTTCATAGTTAGAAAACAACACCACAACCAAAGCCACAGCAACAACAATGACAACAGCCAAGTGTACATACACACACACACACATACACATAGATAACGCATGCTTACATACATAAAACTAACTGTATGTAAAGCGCTCGGCAGTGTGCTTTTAAGTGTGTGTGTGTGTGTGCGACGGAGTAACAAAGACAAAAGTAGCAAAGCTTTTTTTTTCATTTCATTTTATTTTTTCTGCCTCATCAGCCCCACGATAACAACAAAAACAATGGCAAAACAATAATAACAAAAAGCAAAAAAAAAAAGCTACTCACTGCTGCCTGTTACTCTCTTTTCCCCTCACTGTTTGTTTTTGCTTTTGCTATTTCTATTTCTGCTGCTGCTGCTCCGTTATTGTTGTTGCTTTTTGCTACTCTTACATAGTGGCACAAATCGCCCTCATTTGCCAAGACGCCATTTGTCGAGCATTTGCTGTTGTTGTTGTTACTGTTGAGGCTGCTCTCTGCCTCTGTCGCTGCCTCTGCTGTCGTCTCTGCTGCCGTTCTGCTCATGTGCGCATGACGAATGACCGCAATTTGCGACAGTTTTTGTTGTATTCTTTTCGTTTTATTCTCTCAGTTGCGTTGCTGCTTTTAACTATTTTTTAGTTTACATATCTTTGACTGATGTTGTTGAGTATTTATTGTCGTTTGTCCGTATCGATGTCTCTGTTACTATATATGTGTCTGTTTGTGTGTGTGTTTGTGTATTGTCATTATTGGTTGCTTTTAAATGCTGTTTTTATTTTCCATTGAGTTTACTTTGCTATTCTAACGACAACTCTGTGATTGAGTCGCGTACTCAAAATCTTGTTGTTGCTGTTTGGTTATATTTCCATGAAAATGAAATGGAAATCGATTGTTTGTGCCTCAATTGTGTTTATGGTATATGGGCAATTGTTTGTATATTTTATGCGATTCCAAGTGCTTGACAAAAAAGGCAATATATCGTTTATGACTACGATTTATTATCCCGATCTAACTATAAAGTATTCAATAGCTGAAAGGAAAATTAATTGGTCAATGCGCAGTGATTTCTATCAATTAAAGTATATTACATTAATAAAAACAAAACTATAAAATTTACAATACATAAAGTTTGTATATTACTCGAATGGTTTTTATTTTACAATTAACGATGTAAATGTTCATAAAGTATTCCTGAATTTAAATCTCTTGAAAATATAAATTAAATTAATGTAATATTTCATATTATTTCTCAGTTTATAAATTTTTTTTTTCTAAATTATAATCTTAAAGAAAAATTTAATTTGATAGTACAAAATAAATAAAAAAAATTAATTTTAAATTTCATAATATATCCAAATTAAAAACAAAAAACAAATTTTGAAATACTTTACAAATTAATATTAAAAAATATATATTTAATTAACAATACAATTTCAAACTATAAAAATTGTTTATTTTTTAATTTAATAGATGGATAGTTAGTTAATATTACTCAATAATAATAATAATATTCCATTTTCATTCCAAGTTTACATAATAAAAAACACCACAAATATTTCTTGATTTAATAGCTTCCCAAACATTCATCAATTAAGTTTCATTTGCATTTGATTTGCATAAAAATCTTCGCACAGCTATTGCATTGCAGTCGATGAAGGATATTGAATATCCTTTTCTTTATTTTTTGGTCTCTTTGACGAAGATAAACAGAACCTTAATTAAACATAATTTTTAGGGCCAAAGAAAGACTTTGGGAAATATTCTCACAATTTCACGCTCAGCAATCATAATGCAAATACACACACTACGCACACTCACGTGTCTCTCGACTTTTTAGGGTGTCCACTGAAGCTATTAAAGGCCGATTCCGATTCCGACGGTGACGGGGGTGACAACGGAGACACAGGAAACGTACAGAGTGCAGAGGAAGGGGGTTAAATTGAGGGCATTCTGGTAGCTAGGCATAAAACCAATTTCCGATCAAGCGCATAAGCGAAAGGGCAGCGATTCACTGAGCCCGAACGAAGAAGGGGAGAGAGGGAGAGAGATCGAGAAAAGGGGGAGTTGGAATTAGATGCAACACGTTACCAAGTTTGCAGCGCTGATCAATAAAATTTGAAGTGAAAACTGTTGAATAATGCGGCAACAAATATGTGGGGAGTGGGAGAGGGGAGGAGAGGGAAGGGATACAGGATTTGCGGGCAATTAATTTGTGTGCACACAAGCAACAGGAAACAACTAAAATACAAAAAAGAGAGATATGTAACCCCATCGAGAGAGAGAGAGAGAGAGAGGGACAAAGTTCAACGGCCACAATTCAAAGCCAAGTTAACACACACAGAGCCAAAAACCAGTCAAGTCAGCTACAAAGCTACATAGAGAGCCCAAGCAAGTCATTCATGATCACAGCACAGCATTCTTATTGACAGGGCCTATTAGTGGGTCAATTGCCAGAAAAGATTTCGGTGCTTATTTTTAGGCCAAGTGCGAGCTCTGGCTTCGAGATTGGAGCTTGGAGCTTGGCACCGGCGCTTTGCTCCATCGGCTGGTCACAATACAACAAAAAAAAAAATATAAACTTTTCATTTTCATTTTTTTGTCCATTTTATGTTGTTTGATTTGTGGATTTTGTTGCCTTTTTTTTGCATACTCTGGCAATTAGCGTTAATGATCGATCAAATACAGCAAAGCAATACGTCCATGGCAACAACAGCAACACCATAAAAGACGTCATTAATTGGTGATAAAAGTTAAGTAAGCAAATAATAAAATTGAAGTAATTTTAGGCCGACAATTTACGGCACATGTGTGTCAATACACGACTGCAAATACGGAATCACAGATGTGAGAAGCGTCCTCGTCGCATCATCTGGTCAAGAGCCAGATCTCAAGCAGCTCTCGAGATTGTTGTGAATGAATTTCACCTTAGCAAGTGTCTTTTCATATTCACAATTTCTAACTTATATATGAGAAATTTAGGAATTTTAATTGAATATTGTCTTAATTTAAGGAATTTAAGGAAATAAATTGATCAGTGCTATTTTTAAATTGAGTAAATAAATTAAGAATAACTATTTATAGATCAAACTTATGCATTTAATACTCAAATGGTTTATTCGATCTTCAAAACTAGATTCACTCACTTTTTCTTTGTTTCGATCTTCATTCATAATAATGCATAATATCTATCTGAGATATTTCGCAACTTGATTTCGACTAAGCAACCTTTAATTAGTTTGCTTTTTTATGAATGAATGAATAGCAAAATAAATTGATTAAAATTGAAATCAAGTTAGAACAATGACAACATATTTCCGAGTAAACTAAACTTAAATGCGCTTGATTTATTAACACTACTAAAAAATTAAATGTTAAAAGTGAAATGCGAACTTAGTAAGAGTGTTATCTAAACAAACATAAATACTAGTTTTAATGTAGTTTAAAAATTATATAAACATAAATAAAATATCTAGAAATTCACTTTGTAGAACATTATTTTTATGGGATGAAATGACGAGGCAAAATAAATATTTTACTAATTTGTGATGTGTTATTAAATGCTTCAAGTCATGCAGAAAATAATTGGTTAATTTTGTAAAACTTTACATGCTTTCTAGTAATACTTGAGTTTGTCTTTGAAATTATGTAGAAAATAATTTGACTCATTTCAATTAAGTTGTAGGTTTTGGATTGTCATACTTAAGACTTTTCTTAAATTTTTTTTAATGAATAATGAAAGAAAGTCTTTAAATTTTACAACGAAATTAACTATGTATTTTGTTTTGATAGATTGATAGATTTTCAAAGTGTTAACTAGAAAAAGAGTAACCCTAAATGATATACTCTTAAATTTGAAAAAGTTATTACGCTCATTTAGAATATTTTTAATGTAAAAGTTAATTCTTTTGGCAATTAAATTCTTTTAAGTATTCCTCTTTTTTTTTTTTGCGATATAATAAACTTAAGGTATTTTTTTTTTTACTGTTCATAGAGTTTTAATGTAGATTGAGAAAGTGACCCTTAATGCTAGAATTTAAATTGAGAAGAGTTAAAGAGCTTTTTTAGAATATTTGTAACGTAAAAGTTTAATTTTATGACAATTAATTTCTTTAAAGTATTCCTTAACTTAAGTTATTTTTTTTACAAAATTTATGTGTTCAAAGTCTTAAAGTAAATAGAGAAAATAAATTGTGAAGATTAATAGAGGATTTTTTTTAGGATATTTCTAATGTATGATAAATGTTTAATTTGAATGTCATTAATTTCTTTACAACTTTCAGTTAGTAAAGAATTACTTGTATTTTTTAAGCACACATTTTGGTGATTTCTTGAAAATAAAGTGAGTATTTGAAAAAGACTTAAAAAAGAAACTGGAATGAAAGCGAATTGTGCACTAAAATTCAGCTAATTGGTTTGCCATTAGCTTAAATATTTAATTTAAATTTGCAACTTTGGAATTTATGGCTTGCTTATTTATTTATTTAAAACTTTTGAGTGGCTTTTACGACAAGCGACAAAGACAAAGACAGAGACAACGACAACGACGATGGCGATGGCGATTTCGTTGATGGCCGATGGTGATGATGGCTTTATCAACGGCCCATGATCTAACGCTAAATGTCGGCTGTTTCATGGTTTTTCTCACCTCCCAAAAAATAGGAAAACAACAAAAAAAACACTTCAAATGTTGTTACTCGAACTCGTGAGTGAGTGAGTCAGTCAGACAGTCAGTTAATGAGTTAGTGAGTGTGTTATTTACAGCGCCCACGTTTGACATCTTAGCTTTTTGGGGTCGCCATAAGCTGGTCAACTATTTGAAGATTTCATGCAGATTTGATTTCATAATCAAATAATTGATCTTAATGCGCCATCAAATGAGATCCCCACAACAACATCGCCAAGAAATCCATTCAAAAAAGCACAGCTGAAATTTCATTTCATTTTATTTGATTTGAGTCGAAACGTGTCTGTCAGCTGCGCCAAGCTTTGTCTGTTGATCCAATCAAACTTGAAACGAATTGCGCTTCAATGCTGAAGCTTAAGCAACAACAACGACAACAAAGAGATAGCGAAAATTGACAATAGTTTCTTTGGGGTTATTATGATTTTTTGTTGCCTAATGTTGCGTTGTTTTAGCACCTCAAAGATACATTCGTTTTTTTCCTTCTTTTTTTTTGGCAAACTAGTTTCCGCAATCATTCTACGAAATGGGGATCGTTGCTGAGACACACGCAATCCATCAAAAATTATGGATCCCCAAAGAAATGTGGATGAGTTAGGCAACGATATAAATAATCACACGTGCCATAAAAAAAGGAAGATTCCATTTTAGAGAATTTGGAATTTGGAATGTGAATTTCGACCCACTGTGCAGAAATGCTGCATTCCCGATTCATTGGCTTGAGAGTGATTGATTTCCGTTGCCAATTTTCAGCCAACAAACTTGACCTCCAGCCTGTCTAGGCGGCAAATCAATCAAGTCTGATTGAGTCTCTCTTTTTTTCCGTTTTTTTTTTTTTGGTGAATGATTTTCTGATTTCACATTTTCAAACTGTGCCGTGTGCCATTTTCGTTTTCGTTTTCATTGGCATGATTAAGCGAAAACAAAGTCGAAAAAGAAAAAAACCAAATCAGAAAAATCTGTATTGTAAAAATATTTTGCATAGAATTGAATCGATCTGCGCGCTCTCTGAACTCCAACTGTGCGCTGCGGCACTTTAATGAGTTTTGATGCCCCCTTCTCTCTCTCTCTCTCTCTCTCTCTCTTTGCCTATCTTTTCCTTGTGCTCTGCTTTAGTTTTTGGCCCACTTTACTTGTTATTTAACATTGGCGCTTTGTAATTGGCATTTATTTGGTAAATTTGACCCAGTCTTGAACTCGTTTCGCAATCAAGCAAAAATTTGAAATGGAAAGTGTGCTTAACGCATGGCATCCCAATACTTTTTGCAGCCATTGTTGTGTGTTGAGCAGTTAATTATCTTCAATTTTATGGCCCAAAAAATGAAGCTATCAAAGTGCAATTCTTGATAGACTTTTAGCTTTGAAGGCGGCCGCCTTTTGTCTTTTCCCATGTGTGTGTAAATGCAAATATTAAATGCTTTTTATTGATAATTTAGCGAATTTTTATATTTCTGTCTACGGACTAAATGTGGAAGTTGCAAACACACGAAAAATTGACAAATTGCAAAAAGATTTTGTTGCATTTTATGGGCAATTTGCATAAATCGTCAATCGTTCGACGGCAGCCGTTGACAGCCACGCCCCGGCATCGGGCACAGATTCAGATTATGCTCTGCAGGTCCACATGACGTATGAGTAATCTGATTTTTATCTATATTTAATTATTTGCGCATATGTGATTGAAGCACAATGGCCAGGGCCATTAATCAGTGCACTAGACTCCAGTCCAAGATCGAGACCCCAAGCCAAGTGCCTACGTGGTTGATTAGCTCAATTATTCATGCAGTTTACAGTTAGAGTCATGGTAAGCACCACATATCGAGTCATATCTGTGGTCCGATATGGGACCATTAGCTCGCTAATTCCGTGTAAGAGATCATAAACTAATTCGTTCGTTCGTTCGTTCGTTCGTTCGCTTTGCCCATAAAATATGAAAGTTTTTCGTCATAATGTGAGTCGTGGGAATTGTCATTGGTAAATCACTGGAAACGGAAGAAGCGACTCCCCCTTTACCACCTTCTCTCCTTCTTTATATACCAAGTCCATTTGCCTGTGCTATCAGTTACGGAGAGAGAGACGCGTCAACATCGCTTTGTACTTTTGCGACCGCGTGTAAATATTTGACAACACATGCCTAATTAGTGCAGCTATTGATGGTGACAGCGGAACACTTGTTTAGCGGGTGAGAGGAAGGGGGAAGAAGGGGAGGTACGGAAACGGCACTGGAATTGGGAATCGAGAATGGGGAGAATGAAGAATGGAGAACGGAACGGAACGGAATGATGACGACGACGACAACGACAACGAGTTCTCTTTTACGATGTCGTTTCCCCAGAATTCTCAGCTCAGTCTCGTCTAGTTGGGTCTCTTATCTTTACTCCAAGTTGGAGGGTCTTGAGAGGGTCTCTTTATGCTATTGAGTAAGGCACTTTTGTTCTACAACGTGTGTAAGACTAGGTGGCTTGTAAGCCAAATCAAAGTGTCAATAGTTTTGATTGACAGGTGAGCAAATAAAAGTGAAGTGGAGAAATAGGAGAAATTATGTAAATAAATCTATGTAAATTATTCGAAGGGTAGATAAGGGTGAGGGAGTTAGAATTAGATAGATTAGATAAGGGAAGATGTCTAAGAAGAAAGAGTAGCGACTTTGGTAACAATTGGGGATCTCTATATTTAAGAAGAAAGACCACTTTTATGACCTTCAGCAAATAAATCAAACTAAATCGAAAAATAAATAAAGTGTACTTGAAATCAATGCAGGAATCAAAAACTATTTATTTAATATTGTTTGTGGCTTAGAATTCAGTTCTAGGGTTCAGATTACAAAGTGGAAAGCAAGAGAAACTAAAGTCTTTAGGAGGATTTAACATTAAAGTATTGAGTGATTACTTTGGGTAACAAACAAAACATAATATGAATAATACTGAATAATGCTTTCAAATACATATAAAAAATCAATAAAGGAAGCTATCATATTAAATTAAAAAAATATTTATGGAAGACTCCTAGATATAATAGAAAAATCTAAGATATGCACTAGATAAGAAAATAAATCATTAGAAAACACAAATACATGAGTTGCAAATGAATGACTTCAAATAAATTGCATAGAATTTATAATATTATAAATTAGCAACAAACATGCAGTAGTTAAAATTAAAAATACAAAATCAAATGCAAAAAATGAATTATGCTACAATATTGAATATAGCATTCCATGCATTATTACATTATTATAATATTACAACTTTTTGTATATAGCATTACAATTTCGAAGAGAATGTGTTAGCTTTGAATTAAATAAAGAAGTAAACTAATTATAATATTAAAACATACAAACAAAAGTGTTGTACATTGAAAAGTAAATATTTAAAATAAATTATATTCAATTTATAACAAAAACTGGTGGCAAATTAAAAATTCTAAAAAAAATTGTATACGCTTTATAATATTGAACGTCGAAGCCAAAATGCATTAGTTGAAATTAAAAATACGAAATAAATTGTATGCAATTTATAACATTAGAACACTGAATAGAACATTTAAATTGCTATAGATTGCGTTTGCGGAAACAGAGGAACATGATCTCATGATAGTAGAAATAGATTGAATCGACAATCGATTGCTTAATGCGAATACTCATTCAGCTATTCATATGCGTTTGAGTGCGTGTTTGTTGAGCGATGAGTGTGCGGTTCAAGTCACTTGCTGAGCTACCAACAACAGAGAACAGAAAACAGACAACAGACTTATTAGTAAGCCAATGTTTGATGCCACCCAGCGATGAAACATTTGTGGTTAACTCAACTAGCAGAGGAGATTGAGATAAGGGAGAAGGCAAAGAGAGAGAGGTAAGGTGCAACCAAGAAGCAAGAACCGCGAGGCAGCAGCAGCCACAAGCGGCAACAACACTTGGCGCATTGGCAAAAGTGTTGTGGACAAATATTGACCCAGAGCTTCGCAAGTAAGCGCGATTCAAACAATGGACAAACAAACCGAGACGAAGTCAAAGATACAGACAGAGTTGAGGAAGGCAACAGGAACTGGCAACAAACATTGGGAAAAACATGAGGTAAAGAAAATACGAGTATATAAAAACACGCTACAATTTCCTTTTGGGGTGTGCGTCAAAAGTGCGATCAACGTTGTCGCCTTCGTCTGGCCAAGTTCAAAAGAGTTGACCGACCGAGCGAATGTTTAAGAACGGCTTAAAATATGCGCTGCAAGTGATAACAAGATTTACAAATCGATTGCCGACGGCGCTTTGACAAATACTCAAGTGTATTCAAATACGAAATGAGTGCGACTCTCTTCAAGAAGACACCTGGACAACCAAAAAAAAAAAACATACTCAAACAACTGGACACCTGAACACCTGAGCGACCACAAAAGGTGTTAATCTTGTAGCTTGTATCTTGCATTTGTATCTGTATCTGTATCTGCTGCGTTGGCTGCGTATCCGCTGCTCGATAATCAAGTTAATTTGACTTAATATGATTGCGCCGCGTGCGCATTTTATTTATAGCCCTCAATCTTGAAAATCCCTCAGTGCAAGTTTGCATTTTGATAAGCGGAAGCATTTTTGAAAAAAAAAAAAACACACGCAATTTAATTAGCACATTTGCCATAATTATGGATAGTAATTGCTTAAGTTCGAGGTCTGACTCACAGACAGAGAGGAAGTGATTGATATTAATTAGTTTATTGTATTTTAATGTATTTTACGCTCTCTCACCTGCATCACCCAGAAGTTGTTGTTGGTGGCAAATTGATCACCAATTATAATATCCGTATGCATTTAAGCTGAATTTTTAGCATCAATGCAAACTCACAAAACGAAGAGAGCAAAAATGCTTTTTGCTACAAATTTATTAATTCAATTAAATTTTTTGTATTTATTTTTAATTTTCTTTTATCTTTTTTTTTTGTTGTTGGTTGTAGGTCACACAAGTCAGGGACAAGTTCAAGGCACAAAATGATTTAAAAATTGATTTATTTCAGCATTATTTGCATGGCACTTGTTGCAGCTCATTTAAAAATGATTTTTTATTTAAATTTTTTAATTTTTGCTGATTAATTGAATATGCACTTGATTCATTTCGCAAGGATATGCAAATGATTTATGCACTCAGGCACAGGTACAAAACACTCGCACTCACACACACACACTGCGAAAGCGACTCGCTTTTGCTTGCACAATTTGTTAACAACAATTACTTTTGTTTCAGAATACTTTAATTTTTTTGCACATCCTTAACACGACTTTTGCCGGCGGCTTTTCAATCACTTCCGCATTCGCCACGTTTCGCGCAACTGTTGTCAACTAATTCGAATATATTTCTAATATTTATATGCGAGCCAAGTTTTGTTTTCTTGCTTTCGATGCACGCGCAATGTATTCGAATATTCAATTCAGAAATATATTGAAAGTAAAATATTTTGGTTGTTTTGAAGTCGAGCTGCCGAGCGCTCTGTCGCTGTGTGTTGTCTCTTCGCTGGCGGGAACCGAGTTCGTACTGATTGGACGAGCGAAGGTTTCGCGCAGACGAACCTCGCCAGTCAGCTAGCGGACACCAGCAACGCACACACACACACTTGCACACACGTTCACACTTATACCTGGCTAACCAGACACACACGAAAAAAAGTCACTCTCTCGCTCTGCTGCACACCTTTGTGGTCTCACTGAGCGGATCTGCCCTTGCGCTCTCTTCCCCCCTTCACACACTCTTTCTTAATGCTTGTGTTGTTTGTTGTTTTTAACATCCACCAGGTGGCTGCTCTCAGAGCGTAACTTACAAAGCGCTCTCACAGTGTGATCACACTTATAACTCGCTCACTCTTATACTCCCGCTCAGCTGATCTTATTGGACTCACCGTAGAAGAGATTCGGCTTTAAGCTGAATTTTCTGCTACAATTCGCCATTTTAGATTGCAACGTCATTGAGACGACGGTTTTCAGTCGGCTGCATATAAAGCGGATCATTTCGTGTCTGAAACATTTATGCGGATTATGCAAAGCAGTGAAATACTTGCATATTACTCATAAATATCAATAAACTTTACATATTACAAGACACGTTTCGAACACAAATTGGTTTTTGTTGAATTTAATGGAAAACATGAACTCAACTGTCAACATATCGTTATGCTCATAAATTGTAAGCGGATATTGGAAACTGTGAAAAAATAAGGTCAACATATGTAGTGAATATATTTAACATAAGACAAATATGAATTTTGATATGAGTTGAAAATAATATGAAAATATTATTTTGATATATGAATTTGGGAAATAGTAAAAAAGCATAATAAATATACAATTTCGTGTGACATTTTCCTCATTTTGATGTACGAAAATAAAAAAAGGGATTTTTCACTTTGCTTGCCTTTTTAATTATCCATTTGGTGGGCTGTCGTTTTATGGGCCACCCGCAGATCTGATATGGAACATAATGTAATAAAAATAAAATCATAAATTCACTGCATAATTTCACTTTGCCACACGCATCGACATCGCCATCGCATGCAAAAGTCGCCTTAGCCGTGTCCGTCCAACAACAAAATCGATAAACTAGCCATTAAACAAGTCCCTCAACCTGCATATAATACTATATATGTATATAGTATATATATATAGTGCTGTGTACATAAGCAATTCCCTGAATCCGCGGCGTCAGGAGTGAAATTATCGCAACGCACGCCACAAACATAAAAGCCATTTTCATTTTGACCAGAACGGAACCCCAACCCCTTTTAGACGGGGGGTTTAGAGGGGGTTGCTTGGTCAGAGGGTTTCCCATTTCAGATGCGGACATGGACACGGACACGGATTCAGAATTTGAGGGGGCGACACGCGACGCGACGGCGACGACGACGTTTGTCTAAACATGGAGACCCCAAAGGCAGACGGAGACCGCAGAAGTCGGCAGTCAATAGAGGTGTGGCCTCAATGGCAGCGGCGCAGTCGCCGGTTGTCGGCCAATCAGCTTGCCGAACGTCACTCTCAGAGAGTGAGAGAGAGAGCGAGCGCGAGAGTGAGAGCGAGCGAGGGAGAGCAAATATTGCGGTTAGTTTTGCGTGTGCAGTGGCAAAGCGAAAGACAACAACAGCAACAACAATGAGTACAAACAACAACAACGAAAGAAAACAAAATGAAATTGAAGGCAACTGCAAAGCGAACACGCAGGTGAAGCAGCGCAGATACAAATGTATCTCAACCATTGCTACGTTAGTTACTAGCTACAACTACAACAACAACTATAGCTCGCTTGTCTATTGATAATTGACTGCTGTTGTGAGCACTTCACTTCACTTCAAGCTCTCCATCTCTCTCACTCCAAGTAGTGCCTTCTCTTTCTCAACACTGCGCTGTCTGTCCTTCTGTGTGCGCTTATTTCTGTGTATTTACCTCGTTCAAATTTGCCATTAAACCCAGAGCAGACGTTACACACACACACTCCTCTGAGAGATACAAATGTATCTTATGCTTTTGACATTGTCAGTTGCGTGTCTTTACTTTTTGTTGTTCTTGTTGTTGCTGTTGTTGTTGTTTAACCGTCAGTTGCTTTGTTTGCCATCGCATTGCGCTGCCTGTCTTACGCCGTATCTCTCAGATACACGTTCTCAGTACTTTGTGTGCCAATCTATCGATCTTTATCTCAACTACATACTTTTTTACGATATTTCTAGTTGCAGTTACTTTACCTTCATGCTTGTCAAGCTGCCACAAAAGGTTGCAGTTGGAACTATTCTATTGTTTTTAGTTAAAATAAGCTATAAGCAGTATCTAGATATATTTAAGCATCGATTTAAAAGCGAACAATCAAATTGATTACTGAATGAGCAAATGCAAGTAAACACATTCAGATTTAAAACAATAAATTGAGGCTTAAAATGAATATTAAAGAAATCAAGTAAATTTTGTAACTTTATTTTACTAGAGTAAAGAATTTGAATTGTTTTTAATATAAAATGATACTCTATCTATTCTAATTTTGTGTAAAAGAATAATAGCATTCAAGAAGAAATAAGAACATAAAAATACTATCAGGTAAATATTGTATACATATTTTTAATTTACATTCTTTGTACATCAAAAATAACTTTGATGTTTAATTGTGAAACCATAGTTAAGGTAAAGTGTTGTAATATAAAAGAGGATATATAAATATTGAGGATTTGTTTTACTGAAGTAAGCAATTATATCTCATTTTATTACAGAAAAAATCTTAGTGCATATTCATCAGCCAAAGTAACTTGGGAATTTAATTATTAAGCTGCATAAGAGTATAAAATAAAATAAATAAAAATACATTTGCAAAATCAATTTACATCGATAAATATGGCATTTAAATGTAAAAGATTTAATTTACTAAAGATAAAGACGTTTTATATTATATTCTAAAACATTCTACACGTAAAGTCCCATAATGTATATACATACATAAAATTAATAAAATAGGAAATTAAAATGAAACAATTGGTGATGATTTTTATTTAAGAGCTTTTCGAAAACAGAAAAAAATGAAAATTATAAAAAGTGAACTTAATTTATTTAACTAAAGTAGAGTATATTTCTTTAAATTGCATAAAATATTTATATGACACAAAGAAACTTATTAAGTAACATTAAAAATAAAACAGAAGATAGCAAAAATACCTTACTAAAAAGAAGAGTTTATTTACTTAAATTATACGAACATATTCCTATTGCATTAACAAAGTAAAACTAATGAAGAAATTAAGTAAATTTTGTAGATATACATTATTTTAAAGTATATTATAAAACATTCTTCCTTCACAAAGTAACTCTCCCCGCTTAAGTCCGTAGCTTCATTATTCATTTTGATTTAATCTGTTGCACTCTTCCTGCTCCCCCGACGATCTGTAATGTATCAATATTGGCGCTTTTATGTCAAATTGATACAAACTCACAATAAATATTTAAATTCCATGTAATCCACACCCGCAAGCATCTCTCTCGACTGTCCGTTCAGTGATTTTCTCATTACGATATCAGCGTTGGATTTATTGATGCTACCCTTTTGGTCCCTGTTGATCCCCCACACACGCACACACATACATATGTGTGTATACTCTGTGTGTTTCTCACCCCCTTAGGGGACAAAGTACCTGTTGTCTTTTATAAGAATGGATTGAATGTATTGCAACTGAGCTGAGTTGCAGTTGCGACCTTATCGTTCAACTCGCATGATTAATTACCTCGCATCAGTTGAGACTGTCCCGAGACTCCTGTTGCTTGTCCCCCTTCCCCTCTCCGTTCCCTTCTCTGCTCTTCCTTAAACCAATTTCGGTTGAAACTGTGGCCAAAATATTGTCACGCTTCGAGAGTGGGCAACAAACGCTGCCGAAAATTCTCCGATTCTCCGAGGAATACTCAAAAGTCTCTTTCTCTCTCTCTGTTTGGGTCCACTTGATTGATTCCACTTGGCGGCACACTTGTTGATAAAGCGAAAGGACAACGACAAGATTTTCGTATTCAAAAATTGTTTCTCTTCTTTATTTTGAATGTCGCTTTATTGTCGCCCTCGCACTTGAAGATTACGCGGCAATTTGTATTGTCTGCTCTATCTCTATCTCTCTGTCTCTGATTTTACTTAGAATCGTTTGTTTATCTTCTAGGGAATAAATCGAAACAGAAACGAATCGATTCATTTGTTTGCATAACGCTTTTTAATTGAATTCTCTGTGGATTTAGTTGAGTTGAGGCCACACCGAAGAGAATCTTTTTTAACTTAAGCTAGATCTTTAGATAAATTGTAGCTCCATTGAATATTAACCCAAATTGCAGTCAAATGTGCATTCTATGCAAATGCCAAAGATGCAACTCGGCGCAAAGTCAACAATCAACAATCGAAATTTATGCGAATGCTAATCAAGTTAACACTAAACAAGTAAGAAAGCTACAGTCGAGTGTGCTCGACTGTGAAATACCCGCTACCCATTTTGAATAAAAGCAAAATATTACGGTAATAATCTCAAAATATTAAAAATAAATATGCATGTATTTTCGATCGGGATTTGAACTCGAGCTCCACCGACCGGGTGGTTAAAAAAAAAAAAGTTTGTACTTCGAGCTGGTTCGAACCCGGGCACCACAACATGCGCGGCTTGCACTCTACCACCTGAGCTATCGCATTGCTTAAGAACCCCTATGCATACAGATGCTAATATAGATGAGCATGTATATACGTATACGCATAAATACAATACATACATAGCAGGCGGTTTTGCTCATACAAAATATTTCTTTAATAAAATCCACAATTTTGATTTATAATTGTTGTAAATACGATAAAAAAAAAAAAAAATTTTTTTGTTCCCCGAGCGGGCTCGAACCCGAGTCCCTCGACTACCGCAACAGTAATATGCTTGCACTCTACCAATGGAGCTATCGCAGTGCCTCTTGCATACAGATACAAATATAGAGGCGAGCATGTATACGTATACGCATACATACAACACATACATAGAAAGCGTTTTTGCCCATACAAAACTATTTCTTTAATAACTTCTACAATTTTTATCTGATCGCAACCAAATTTTCAGCAATCATAAATGCTATAGTTATTATTATATATACCAAAATTCGCAATTCTAGCTTTACAATTACGCTTGTTATTCGATTTTTTTGATTTGAGGGGGCGGAAGTGGGCGTGGCAAAAATTTGAAACAAACTTGATCTGCGTGCAAACATAACAAATGCTGTCGAAAAAAAATTATAGCCGGCAGGAAATGTATGTAACAGGTAGAAGGAGGCATCTCCGACCCTATAAAGTATATATATTCTTGATCAGCGTCAACAGCCGAGACGATATAGCCATGTCCGTCTGTCCGTCTGTCCGTCTGTGTGTCTGTCCGTCCGTCCGTATGAACACCTAGATCTCAGAGACTATAAGAGATAGAGTCTCTGAGATCTAGGTGTTCATACGGACGGACGGACAGACACACAGACGGACAGACGGACAGACGGACATGGCTATATCGTCTCGGCTGTTGACGCTGATCAAGAATATATATACTTTATAGGGTCGGAGATGCCTCCTTCTACCTGTTACATACATTTCCTGCCGGCACAAAGTTATAATACCCTTCTACCCTATGGGTAGCGGGTATAAAAACTGCGATGTCTCAGTCTCGACATCGTCTGACAATTTTTAAGTGCGTATCTGTGTCGCAGCCTCAACAACAACAATAACAACAACAACAATTATTAATGATTTTGCTAAATGTTACAGAAAATAATGACAGCGACAGAGCAACAAGCAACGAGCAGCGAGCAACGGGCAGAGCCTTTTAACAATTACAAATGCACACAAAACGCTCAAAAAGTCTCGGCTGCTATTTTCAACACCTCGAAGGCCCAGCTTACGACTTACGACTTACGGGCTTTTGGGCTTACGGATTGCTGCTGCTCAGAGTGAGAGAGAGAGACAGCCCACATTCTATGCGCAATGCAATGAATGATTCGACATGTTGCAGTGGGCGGCATGCCGCTGAGGGCGTGCCCATGCCCCAGTCTCAATCGCAGTCGAAGTCGAAGTCACAGCGAGAGCAGCAGCAAACCAAACATATCAAACACCAAAACACCAAGCATCAACAGCCAAAACAACAGGCGGCCTTAGTATCTCAAATACTCTATAAATCATAGTAAATATTCGCTTGCGAATCAAAGAAATTAATTGGTTGATAAGATTGTGCAAGACAAAAAGATAACAATTAGAAATTCGCATCGATGCGGTTAGATACTCCAATAAAACTAGTTTAATAAATAAATGAATTTATGGATATCGCGTGAAATCACAACAGCATTGTTAAGGATTGCAGATAAGAAATTTAAAAACTGCAATAAAGGCTAAGAAAAGAAAGTAAACTATTTAATAAAGAATATAGATAATTGGAGAATGCGAAAATAAAGTTTTATCAATTTTTGTTGAAGCACTTTTATAGACAATCGAAGTGACATACAAAACAAATATGAGTAGTGCAATTATTTGTTATATCAAAATAAATTCAATTAGAGAGAGAGAAAATAAAGTTTCATCAATTTTTATTGAAGCACTTCTAAAAGACACACAAAATAATTATGATGACATTAAGAATAGTGCAATTATTTTTTATATGAAAAGAAATTCATTAGAGAGTGTGAAAATAAAGTTTTATCAATTTTTGTTGAAGCACTTTTATAGACAATCTAAGTGACATACAAAATAATTACAATGACATTAAGAGTAGTGCAATTATTTTTTATATGAAATCAAATTCAATTGTCGAATATCGTACTTTTCAAAATGAATTTTATAATCTACAAACAAGAGATAAATATGCAATCCATAAGAAAAAAAAGTCCAAAGCACTTAAAGCGACAACCAGAATGCGTCAAATTTGTAAATATTGACTGACAATCTGGTATAATTTTTAACCCTATAGTATATTTCGAATGTAGTACAGTATCAATATACCTAAAATAGACTTTGGTATATTTTTATTATTTTTGATGTACTTCTTTCTCACTCTATGGTATATTTATGATGTAGTACTGTATCAATACATCTGAAACAGACTTTTGTATATTTTGCAGTATTTTTATTTTTAATTTTGTAGATTTTGGTTGACTATTTGGTATATTTTCCACTCTATGGTATATATTTAATGTATCACTGTATCAATATATTTAAAATATACTTTTTTATATTTTTAGTATATTTGCGGTGTATTCGACTGTAGTTTTCTTACTTGTTTTTAAACTAGAATATTGCAGAAGAATATTGCAAATCATAAGAAATAAAAAAAAACGCATAATTAAAATATATATTTATTTTTAAATTTGAATATTGTGATTATTCGATCAATTCTAGTTCACAAGTAAAAGTAGGCTAATGAATTTATTTAATATACACATCAATAATTATTATGTCTGTTTTTCAAAAAATAAATTAGACCAATTAAAGAGTATTTACACTGCGGTGTCTCATAATAGTCTAGTTTTGACATTTAGCGCGTGCGCAATTGGAGAAAGAAAGAGTCATGATCATAGACATAGGCGATCACAGTTTTTGGTAGATCATCATCGGGGCGATCGCGTTTGCGTTTGTGTTCGCGATCGTTTGTAGGGGCCACTTCAGGTGTTGTTAGCATCGTGAACCGCAGGCGAAGACGAAGAATATCCGACACACTTACGCGCTTTTTGTTGTTGGCCATACACACACACACACACACTCTGTTACTCTCATCTCATTGAATCGCGCATCTTTAATATACATTTTGAAAACATCATTTCTATGATCGCGTTAATCACCTTCGAGCCCACTCGAATATGACACTTGAGTGGACGTGGCGGCTGGAGCTCGCAGCTCGAAGTTTGAAGCTCGAGGATGCGGGGCAAAAAACGATCAAGCAATCATTGCTTACTCAGCGGGTTTTTTTTTCTGTCTCAGTTTTTTTTTGGGTCTCTTCGCAGAGCAGCTGCTAATGATGTTGAGATAGATGCGCATTGCGCCTGCGAGACGCACAATTGAAATGAAATTAATTTTTTGTTGCTACATAATTAATTAATGCCAACTGTGTGGGCAGCCGTATGGAGAAAGCCAATGCCACCTACACCCCATCATAATCATCATCATCTCTATTTCCATCTTAAAGCAAGAGCAACACCCATCGAATGTGTGTGTTATTAATTAGATTAACAACCCCCCCATAAGGCTTTAACACGCTTGTGAAATCTCCTTGACGCGATTTCAGCCATAAAAGCAAGAC
Source organism: Drosophila albomicans (assembly GCF_009650485.2). Classification (NCBI taxonomy): domain Eukaryota; kingdom Metazoa; phylum Arthropoda; class Insecta; order Diptera; family Drosophilidae; genus Drosophila; species Drosophila albomicans. The sequence continues at coordinate 40,821,482 of NC_047629.2, read as the reverse complement.
ACATTATAAAGACTCTGACGACGATAATTGCACTAAACAATACATTTGTATCATATAATAATAATATGATTTTTCATGTAATTAAATCATAAAACGGCTGAAACAAAAAATAATAACGAAATCGCTTTGCCAAACCCACAAAATCAAACAACAGTTGACACTGACACCAAAAAAACCAAAAAGAAAAAAAAAAACCGAAAGAAAAAAATTATTAATTCGAGAAGAACAACAATTTATGCGTTGCTCAGTTAACTAGAAATGCGAATGGGACAAAAAAATTTCCATTCCATTGTCTATCGATTTTATGGCAGGTTGGAAAACTTTATTCGTGATAAACGTGACGCGTTTCAACTCGACGCAGAACTCGTGCGAAATCAACTTCAAATTCGATTGAATTCTGAATTTAGATTAGATTCCCACGTTGATATGATAAGCTTACCAGCATTTCCTTATAAGGTGACAAAAGCATTTCATCACTCTCCTTATCACGACTGCAGTTCCGCTCTCACTCAACTCACTAAAGGGGTATCCTCAACAGTGATACCATAAAAACGACGACGATTCATTCGAAATACGACATTTTGGGTGAGCTTCTTTTATGGCTGCAAATATGGGAAATTATTTCGTTTTCTTTTGTAACAATTTTCTAACGAATTACGTTAAAAATTCTAGAATATTTCATAATATATGTATCATTGACGTTCTATACTCGTATAAATATAAATACACACTATATAAATATTATAGAATTTTATTAAAGTCAAATAATGAACTTAATAATATATTTATATACATTATATTTGGTAACTGATTTTTTTGTATATTTAATGAAATTCAATGTTGCTAAAAATTTGGCAGAATAAAAGTTAACGTAAAAATTAAAAAGTTTAAAGTTATGATATGAACTTTCATCTTTTTTTCATCGTAACTTAAATTAAACCATTTTCGGTATGAAAAATAACTGAAATAAGAATCAATAGAGAATTGAACTTTTAGAGTAAAAATGTTTCCAAAAGGTTTGTATATATTTTATAATCTGGACAAGGAAATTTACGCACAATTATGAAGTGATTGAACTTATTGCAAAGGTTTGCTTATCTATAGAGGTCGAACATAATTGCCAATAACAATTATTCCCTTGATATAAAACTACATTTGCCTATCTACAGACATCGCATAAAATTAATATGTGTAATAAAATGTAAGAAAGCTACAGTCGAGTGTGCTCGACTGCGAGATACCCGCTACCGATTTTGATTAAAAGTAAAACAGTGCGATATTAGTTTTAAAATATACCTAAGAAAAAATACTAAATAAATACCAAAAGCTAAATTTGGTATATTGACAGAGTTCTACATTGTCAATCAAAACAAATACATAAATATGCGATTTTTTCATACAAAAGTATTTCTTGAATAACTTATACAATATTTATTTGATCGAAATCGACTTTTTTTCTACAGTATTTAGAAACATTATAGCTCTATCTCTTATAGTCTCCGATATCTAGGAGTTCATACGGACGGATAGACATGGCCAAATCGTCTCGGCGTTCTCGCTGATCAAGAATATACTTGTATATACTTCATAGGGTCGAAGATGCCCAGTTCTTTTTGTTTATTTATTAAAAAGGTTTGTTTATCTGAAATCGAATTCAATTATTATTGGTAATAAAAATGATTCCACTGATTTATATTATATTAGAATTGATATTTTTCGAAGATTAGATTACCATTCAAAAACTGTGGGAGTTTTTTATTGAATTTATTTAATGGAAATTTACATAATAATAAAAGTGTTAAAAAGGTTTGCTTATCTAAATAAATCGAATAGTTTTTCCATTATTTATTCTTGAATTTTCTATATTTTGCTTGCCAAAAATGAATTTAGCTAAGCACCAATAAGTTTTTGACTCGTTCAACATTAGAATTCCCCTATGGACGAATGATCTCAGTTGGCCAAAATGAAGCTTCTATGATTGATGGAATACTATTAGGATGATCCGTCAGATTATGCTCAATTAACTTGGGTCAGATGTTAAAGCTCTGAGTTCTGAGATATGTGAAGAATCAGTGCTTGACTAAACAAATGGAATTCGAAGACATTTGAAAGCAACAAATGAGCATTAAGGGTGCCTCCTCCAAAAGATAAGGATATCAGTTGCAGTAATTGGCTGCGCGGCTGCTCGAAATAGTTGAAAATATTTTATTAACGATAAGCAGCAGCTCAAAATGTCAGCGGAGCGAAACGGGCCACCAACAAGCTTCAATTAAATGCCAGGCCAGGGGTCAGCAAAGATATGTGAGGTGGGGAGAATTGTCATAGATGGTGCCGCTTGGTGGCGTAGGCGACCTCGTCAACTTCATCGGGGGCAGCTACTGTACAGCTTCCCTCCGAGCGTATCCAAAGGCGAGTGCCGCGCAATCTTGTCGCCTTCGTCTGGAGCTCAACTTAATGAGCTTATCCATCATCGGATCCAAGTCAAGCTGCGGCTGAGATTCAAACTGAGACAGCGACTGAGACGGAGACAGAGAGACTCTCATCTGTCACAGGGCTAATAGGTTTCATTAGTCATCGCAATCGTTTGGTCAGAGTCAGTCTCTGCTCTCGATGTCTCTCTGCTCTTTATCAGCTGCTTCTGTTGCTCTTTTCTTTCTGGTCATTTCTCATAAAGAATTCCAAGTTCCGAGCTCGGTTTTTTTTGGCTTTACAGTTTGCGTGTCGACAGCAATTTTCACCTTAATTATTTTTGGGGTTTCTCGCCAGCCAGCCAGCCAAAGTTATTGTTGTGTCCAGCACGCGCTAATGTTTAATATCCGCCGCCATGGCGGACACGCTGTCAGACAGTTATGCAAATTTCCAGCATTACTTGTGTATTCAGGGAAGACCGCAGCGTGTCCTCGTAAATTATTAAAGCCACACACACACTGAGTATGTGTTCCGTGTGTGTGTGTTTATTCATTTGGGCCAACGTCCTTTCATGTCCTGACTTTGTGTTTTTTTGTTGCCTGCCGCAGATTAGGCACAACTGTCGAGGGTTGAGGGAGTAGAGGAGTGAGAGCTCTTCGCGGTCTATGTTTGTCATCAATATTGGCGCCATTGTTCGTGTGTTGTTTTTGTTGTCTTGTTGGCTTTGGTGCCAACTAGCAACTCGTCCAGAAGTCAGACTCGACTCGAGTCCATGGCTGAATTACTGTGCGACCTGCGCTGCCATAAAATGTTCAATTAGTTAATGAAAATTTTTCCAATTGGATAGCAACATTGACTTCAACTAACGACCAACCAACGTTGGGGGAGTTCAAACCGAGTGAGTGCAATAAAGGGTGGAGAAGAGAGGGGAAAGAGGAAGGTAGAAGGCAACGCGTTGGTGTCGCTTCAAAATGTCCGTAGGTTGAATTTATGCATGTGATTTATGCTCGACAGCGATTGCCAATTACAATATCATTTCTCTTCTCTCGCCTGTCGTTTGTGTGTCTCCTTCCTTGGCTTTACCTCACCGTTTATTCATTCCATTTCGTATGCTTCGCTTTACTCCACACACTCACACACACACACATGAATGTGCGTGTGTGAAGTGCCATTAAGAAATGTGTCAAAACAGTTGAAGAATTATATAATTTTGTACAAGGCACGAGTGTGGAGGCCACAAGGATACGGCAGGTAGAAACGAACTTCATTCATTTATTTACACACACATCAACACACAAAGGAGAAAGAATTTCGAGTTACATTTCGCAGAAGAATTTGAATATTCTTCAGAGTTTGAGGTATGTTGGAATGCAGTCAAGTAGCTGGAGGAATCACTCCACTAATGAAATGCTTTCTGCTTCACTTAACATAAAATATATTTTATTTGAATTCATTTTAATTTGTAGATATTTCATAAATTTATTTATTATATTAAAAAAAGAAATTTAGTTGAAAGATTTGTTAGTCTAGCTCTATAATTTTGATATTTTTGTATAAAAAGAAATTTCGAGATATACGGTCCAGATAGTAGTCATAGCTTAGCTAACGAAATTCTAAAAAATTCTTTGAAAATAGGCTTAACTATGTAACTTAAAAATAAAAGTAGTTTTAAATGATGTTGTCCTTTAGGTCTTCCAATGAAAGTCGTCGTATAATTTTTTCCTCAATTTTCTGCTTAATTTTTCTGACCAAATTTATAAAGCTATACATCTATAAAGCTAGGGGCTAACATATCATTTTGTTAGCATAAATCTAGTTCAATAACAATAAAAGGACATGTAAGAAAGAGTTAGTCGAGTCTACTCGACTGTGAGATACCCGATACCCATTGTGAATAAAAGCAAAATAGTGCGGTATTCATTTTAAAATAAATTAAATCAATGTACCATAAAAATACTTAAAATATACCAAGTTTTATATTTGGTATATTGATATGCTACATGCACACACAAAATAGCGGGTATAAAATGAAATTTTGTTTTTGGAATATTTTTAATTTAGTTAATATATTATTTCAATATATTTTATATATTTACTTTATTCTATTCCAATTTTTGTTGATTAATTATGTTAATTATTATTTGACTCCTTATCTGCAATGTTATTAATTTATGAATTTATTCTATTCTAATTTTTGTTTATTCCAACTGCAGTTTTCTTCTTGGCTCTGATGACATGATTTGCTTACTCGAATTCTATCGTGTTTATCTCTCAAAACAGAGACCATTACATATTTATTTGATATCTCCAAAATGATCAGCATATATTAACTTTTCCGCAAACAACAGTAATCTGAGCTTATATCCATATACAGATATTCATGCGAATTTGCAGACTTCTTCTTCGCTCGTTCTATTATCAAAGCAATTGCATTGCATTCTTTGGCCAAATCACGCGAATTGGAGCGGAACACTTTGAAGGTAGGCAGCTAACTTCCCCGTCAGCTCCAATGATGCTAGAAAGTCAACAGCATTTTTTTGTTTTTTTTTGTGTGTGTTTTCCTTTCTCAGTCAACAGAAATTAAAGCCAAGTTACAAAAACAACAGAACAACAGTACAACACAGAAAGCGAGCCAACGATGAGGAAAAACCGACGCATGACACAAATTCACAAAAGGTGGAAAAACAAAAACGCAAAGCGACAAAATTTGAACATGGAAATGAAATCGAATGAAGGGAAATGAGGGAAAATGAGAACGTGCGCGTATGGGAGCAAAAACAACAACAACAACTCAGTGGCTGCTTGGTCGAGCATGGCGCATCAATAGGAGAGGGGAAAGGGAATAGTTAGGGTCAGCAGAGGACAGCGGGCGATAGTTTTACGCATTTCTGTTTACCAAGTAAGCCATGCGCCAAAGAATGAATTGGAGAATGGAAAATAGAGAAGGGAAAAGGGGGAAGAATGAAAAAGCAAAGCAGAGTGCAAAGTGCGGGAGTTTCCTGTGCGCTATGTGGAGCTAATGAAGCCTGAAATCGATTTGTGGAACGAGTTAGCTTTGTATTTTTGCTACACACTCGCTCATACAATGCTAGCAGTCAAGTGAGGCAATGAATTAGAACGCAACGAGTGCAGCCATGAATGTTATCTATCTGCCACAACAACAACAACAACAACAACAACACTCTGCCACCCACACAACACGCAACAGGCATCGCAGGAATGCCATTGAAGCTGCAGCTTCAACTCCGTCTTCAACTCCAACTCCGAGTCCAACTTCAGCAGCTGTTGCCATCTGGAAATCCTAAAATTTACTGCATGTTGCCCTCCTTTTAGTGATTCCCCCTTTCCTCTCCAACCACGCTTTGACTCTTTTTATTGTAAATTTACGATCGCTGCGTTTATTTGTTTCTCTCTCTTTCTGCTGCTGCCTTTTATTTGTGCTCAGGTGCCTCAGATGTCGTCGTCGTCGTCTTGCTCTCCTCACCTCTACTCCATATGAAACCAGACTCTGCCTGGAGGCTCAGCAAGGTGTCAAGTGTTTTGTGTTATCTTCTGCGGTTAGCTTCTTGCTTTCTTTTTAGACCAAGGAGAAGACAAGAGCGACAAGTATCGACGATGAGACCGCCGCTGTGTCTGTTTCTCAAATTGCGTCAAAAATTATCGCCATTAAATGTAGATGAGCGTTTTGTTGTTAAGTTATTGGCTCATAAATAACCTTAGGCTCTCTGCTCTGCACCTCTTTTCCTCTTTTCTACTCTATTTGCATTTCCTTCTTCAGATTCAGGTTCAGAGTCAGAGTCAGAGAGTCTGTGGCTTCGACTGCAGCTGAACTTCATTCATAAAATTCCTGTGATTTACGACTGAAATGCCGATGCCAAATTAAATCTACGAAGAAATTGAGCTTGCGGTCAACACAACACAGCCATTGCCATGTAAACTGTAAATTTATTTGCTTGGCTTAAAGATTGTGTAACACCGCAACGAAGAATGCAAGAGGAATAAGAGTTTTATTTTAGTATCTGACTGACTACCATATATAGTATATTATAATACAATTATTTATCCACATGATTACATTAAAATGTATAATAATGTTATTTATTATTAATTTGTATTAATAATTATTCATCCGCTTTAAAAATTACTTATTTCAAAAAGCCCGCATTCACAAAGCAATCAGCTTTTATTCGCAATCACACGCGCAGTTGTTGTCAAGCCAAAGCTGCTTGCCATGACAGCGCCATCTATAGTACAGCAGCTGTAATATGCACGCCAAGTTTCGTTTTAAGCAAACTTGGCACGCACACCTTGACCAAAAGGTGGCGCTGCATTAGTTTCGAAATAATAATAAGAGGTGGCGCTAATAAACGAAAAATTTTAAATCGCAACACGTTCACTTCAGTTGAATATTTAAATTACCTGCGTGCCACCTGCTCGCCCATGTACACCACTTGCGTGTCGTCCATGCTGCCAATGGCAGCCTCAAGCTCCGTTCTGTTTAAATTAAACTCCGACAACTTTTCAGCGCAGCTTCTGCTGCCTCTGATTGACTTCCAGCTGCAGGGAATGCTGGGAAAACTCTTCGGCAAACCAATAGACTCCGCGTAAAGCAGAACGGCACGATTGTGACTGCAGCTGTCTGCAAGAAGCAGAGCCTAAAGCATAAGAAATACAAATGAAGCAGCACTTACAAGCCTCCAGCAACAGTTTGCTGGCCGTCAATAGATCGACTTCCTCGCAACCCGGTTGCGGAGTATGCCCAAAGTTGGGATAAAAGTCAACGTGGCCACGCGGTGTCAGATCCCCAAAGACCGGATAATCGGTGTGTATGACATCCACAAAGCGCGCTGCACTCGACTGCAGACTGTCATCCGAATGCGAAGTGAACAAAGGCAGCGCCGGATCCAAACCAGTGATGCGCCCCAACGAGCCATTAAAGTGCTGTCCAATGCAGCCGGCAATGTGTGCGCCCAAGCTGTGACCGAGAATGTGAACTTGATCCAACGGCACGCTGTGCTTGGCCAGAAACTGCTGAAGCTGCTTGGCCAGCACCGAGGCAACCTTCGAAACAGCTCGCCTTGAGCTGGGATAATCCAAGTTGGCAGCTGGCGACCAGTCGGCAACCAAAACATGCGCATATCCTTGAGCTGTGTAGGCTAAGAAATTGATGAGGAAGACTCCCGTTTGCTGCTCTTTTCTCTCCACTTCTTCACTTACCATTTATCAGCGGCATAATCGAACTGTGACTACGCGAGGCTAGAAATCCGTGCACAATCAGCTGCAGTGACTCGCCGCTCTTCAGCTGCTCCACTTGCTGCAGCAGCTGCTCCGATGCATCCTGCTGATAATAGATGCTGCTCTGACCCACTAAGGAGTCCAGGCTTAAAGCTTGTAGAGTCCAGAGTTGGCACAGAAAAGGCAGCCAGCAGTAAAACATTTTAGCCATGTTTGCCAGAATCGAATAAACTAAGCTGCACTTGAAGCAATCAGTTTAAATAGTTAAAGTTCGAGCTGGAAGATTGCATGATGTTCTATGAATCGTTACCTTAATGGCAACCATTAGAAGACTGACGCATTTGTACAACGATACACGACATGCAGCGCCACTTTATTAACGTCTAGAAGAGTATTAGGTAATTTTCCATAAATATTACAGTGCTGGGGGAAAAGTAGTAGAAAAGTTACTTAACGCTACAGTTTTTCTCTCAAAAAATGCAAAGCTCACGCTTCTTTTGGGGTTAGCAAATTTCTGTTTTTGAGGTTTACACGATACAAGTACACATATGTTATTCCCTGACTGATGGCAGTTGGCAGCCGACGTCGACGTCGACGCCGACGCAGGCAGCTCTAACGTCTGGCCTCGTCCTGGCCCACGGGGCGTATGAGCAATTTGACACGACGCAGCGACGTCTCTTTGCCCTGGAACGTGTCCCAAAAGATGCCCGTCTCGCCGGCTTCATTAGGATTCTGTTGGTGATAGATGCCAAACAGATTGCTGGTGGCGCAGGAGTTAAACCAACCTGCGGCCTTGTGACGCTGAGCACAACTGCATTCGAGGCAATTATCGTTGTCGCTGTCGAAGGTGCTAAACTTCGCACCTGCCTGATAAGAGAGTGAATCACCAGCTGAAGGTTGCAGCTCCGTTATGAACTGACCCAGCAACTGCAGCGAGTACAATTCGCGCTCGCCGCTGATGGCGAAGGCATCGTAGCCAGCGTGGGCAACATTGCCATCGAAATCCTCCAGCTCAATGCGCAGCTCGTGCAGCACCGAAGAAGTCAACGCATGCAGTTTGTCCAGACCTATGAAGAAGTCGCCAGCCAGATTGCCAAAGCCTTCTTTGTAATCCAGCCAACCGCGTTGGAAGCTCACGTCATCAGAGGAGCGATTGAGGATCACAGTCCAGCCTTCGTTGTCGCAGGGAACGTAGAAGGGTTCGCTCTCGGGCGTCAGCTGCAGCTTGATGATGCCCTTGACTGCCAGATCCCATTGCAAACAGCTCGTTGCAGTCTCATCGGCTGAAGGCAACACAGCTGATGTCTGTGGCAAGCGCGCGTTTTGCCCCTTGCCACGATGTATCAAGCGACGCTTGATGTTGCTGAAAACAAAAATTATATTTGTTTAACGTGTTTAATAATTTAGTTTTGTGGTGTTTAAGTTTCTTATTTTATTCTACAATTCATTTATTTATTTTGCAAGTTATTGAATTTATTATTATTAAAAATATCAACTTGGCACAAAGTCAAGTTTATATTTATGATGAAATTTTAATGTTAAGATTCGTAAACTTATTGTTAGTCTCAAAATCTAGAGAAGATTCAATAAATAAAAGCAAAGTCCAGAAAAAAAAAAATATTTATGAGTGCTGATAGTAAATGATTCAGTCAGTTAAAGAGCAAAGAGTTTATTTATATTGTATTCATTAACTATCAATACTTAACTCATATTCTAAATGCTATAAATGTAAATGCAATTTATATACAACATAGTTATGTTTACTTTATTATGCAATAAGGCAAGGTTTTTTAAATTCCCCTCTCGTAACTACTTATATAAAATCACTCTTTCAATGACATGCCTTTACTACTTTACTAAAACTCTTGTTGATTTGAACTTATGTTCGTATTCTCCTTCAAATGAATTGATCATCAAAACTCTGATTGTTAGTGTGGCACGACTTATCGAATATCTTAAGATTCACTACACTAAAATGTTGCAATTATTACACAACAAAAAGGGTTTATCGTAAACCAACAGTAAACTGGAATATTGATTTAGAAATTTAATAAACTAAAATTAAAGAAAAGTTCGAAGTGATAAGCCATAATACAATAAATAGTAAAACTTTTTTTTAGCGACCACCTCCATTAGATATGGGGAAATTCCTCTTTTCCTATGACAATCATTCTTTGAAAGTCTTTTGCGGCAAATTCAAATTAAATTTTAATTAAAAGTAAATAATCAAATGTATTTCTTATATTAACAAATTGATATGCAACTAGTTAAAATTGATGAGTGTTCTATCTAATATTTCCATCTTATGAGACTATTTCTATATAGTTGCATTTCGAATAAGGTATGGTTAATGATAGTATTATAATAAGACGGACAAAAAATGACTCAACCAAAAGGGTTTTTACTGTAGAGGAAATTACTGTAAACCTACTCACTGCGTTCTCAACTCGTCATTCAGTACTACCAAGTTTTAATGAAGTTACCCCAAATTAAAACAATTATGAATTACTAAAAAATAAATACTTTAAGCAGTTAAAACTAAATTTTGTCTCGAAGTTGCGTTTCTAATAGTATTTGTTCAATTTAAATGCGTAAGTTGTGAGCACTGCTATTTCAAAGTTCACATCTGCATCTTATAGAGATTTATCTTACAAAGATTAAGTTAATCGCTGTGAATATTCATGAAGTGAATTGTAACTTAGACTCACTTGGTATCCTTGATCAATCTGTTGACTCCCATACGTGTGTCCTGCACATTGTAAGCCAAGGAAACCAAGAATGTGGCCAAGGCATCGAGGCGACTATTCACATCGAGATCAGTGATGTTGAATTTCATGGCAGGTCCCACAGACTGATTGCTGAAAATGTCGGCTACATTTTGTTGAACTGCGCGCGCAGTTCCCAGTGGCAATTGTTGTTGCTGTTGATGTTGATATTGCTGTGGCGTTTCTCGCGGGTGACGAGACAAATCTGTGCATAGAAGAAATTGCTGCATTTAGTGTTGAATTCTTTTAAAGTGTTATTTTGATTGCAAAAAAAAAGACAGCGAGTTAAAGCAAACAACATCAATTACATCATGCGAATAAATATGCGAGACAACAACATCGAGTACTTAATTCTGTCTTCGCTTTTTTACCCGTCAACTTTGCACGATTCTTTTGCTTTTGCCTCAACTGTCTTGCCACACGTGATCCCAAGTACGAATCCGTTTCACCTTTCAGCTCATCGAGTGTGTGGCGCGTCAATCGCTGGATGTGTTCGAAGCTGTCCAATCGCTGCTGGAAGTTCAGCTGCTGCACCTTCAACGATTCCATACGTCCCGTGTTCGCCTCCACCATCTGATCGAGTCTAACAAAAAGTAAGCACAAAAGAATTGTATAAACACAATGGACATCTTTCGGGTAATTACTAATGTTTTTTTGTCAAACGTTTTGTCAATTGTTATTTGAGGAATTCAAGTGGAATCTCAGCGAGAGAATGTCATGGCTAAAATAAACTTTAAAGAGTGTCGCAAGCTGCAGCTGTTGAAAAATGATTTAGACTCCAGGGAAATAATTGGTGAAGTATTGATTAAGATAAATTGTGTATATCATAAATGAATAGTTTGTAGTACTTAAAATTTAATAGATGGAATATTAGTTGGATAAGTTTGAGGAACTCAGCTGCTCCTTATGCTCTATACTTGGTTGACTCTTCAATTTAATTCTAACTCACAAACAAATAAATAAACAATATAAAATATTATTCCTTAAATCATTTTCTTGAATAACTATAATGAATACACAATTCAAATTAAATAAAATATTTCTATAAAACTCTTTTGCGGCAAATTCAAATTAAATTTTTAATTATATGGATAGGGGAACGATTAATCTAGATTATAGATTAATTCAAATTTTAGTACACAATAATCTTAAATATGTTATGTACAATTTGTTAGTCACTAAAATTCAGTGCAAAAAATTAAGTAAATTCTAAAATTTTATTTTGGTTAGAACGATAGGTTCTTTTCTTTAATATATTTATTTAAAAAGAATAATTGGTAATTAAATTGAAAATCTAAAGAACCAAATAAAACTATTCATTTAAATTTCAAGGAATCGAAATTTTAATTATCTCAACTTTTAAATTAAACTCAAGCTTTAAACTCAATTTTCATTTCCTTATCAATTTATCTTTAATCTTTATCAAAAGTAAGTAAACAAATGCCTCACTTATGCCAAGAAATGGCACTGCAACATATCAAAATGAATAGCTCTTTGATCTCATTAAATTCATTCAAGTCATCTGGTTTGACTTTTCGTATACATTATTTACAATTCAACAGGGTTAGCGACAGCAGTTTTCTATTTCAAATTTCCAAGCTGCACATTGATTCAAACCCATTTGAAACATTCGTTATTAATTAAAGCAATAGTAAACACATATTCAAGATCAATTTAAGAATCATTTCAGCTGCAACCACTTTAAGGCCGTGAAATGCGAAGGCTGGAAAATATTTGCAGCCCCAGAAGCGAAGAATAAGATTCGCGTAAAATGAAGTGATATCATCGCATTAACTTAGGAAGATGTTGACCTCTTTCAATATACCATAAAAAATGACTCAATGTATGCATATAAAATTATGACATTTTATAAAAAAGATTTTCTACGTCAATTGGCATATCATTGAATACCCATTAAAATCGCGAGTCGTAAATGTGCGAAGAGTATTTCAGCTACCAAACAGTGTTTATTTCACAATCATTATGCGAATCATTAATTATACTTGTATTCTATACTCTATGTATATATGCTCTCAACCTGTTTGAAGATTGTTTAAACTTTGCCTATACACAAGTGAAATAAATTGGCAAATAAATTTTGCAGAATTGTTCTCCATAAAACGAAAGCAGCTATGCGATCTACATATATACTCGACCCACAAAAAAAGAAATAAGGTGTGCAGCATTTGTTTGCCAAAAAAGTAAATAATGTGAATAAATAAAGATACAGACAGGTGCCATAATTTAGCGCAAAGAGATGCTGCGTGTGTGTATCTTGTAGATACTTTTGTTATACACGCCACCTAATGAGGCATTGCCTGCCGTATAATTGGACTTGCCCGTTGCGCATCTTCACGTAATCAATTGGCATTGTAATCGCCAAACACAAACAGAAAACAAAAGCTTAGCCTAAAGATATCTCTTTGCTCTTTTAGTTGTAGTTTGTTTTACCGGTTTTCCAAAATACTTTTAGCTGCTGTACGTGCAAAACCTGTTCGTCATGGGCAAAAGTTCCATTATGCCTTCTGATCTCAACTGATCTGGCGTCACCTTGCCCAAAAACCAAAAAAAAAAAAACCACACAGACAAAACAAAGCGTCTGTCTTCAACTCACTTCTTATCGATGACTTCCAGACGATGGCGTTGGTCCTCATCCAGGGTCGCCAAGATGCCGACGCGATCGTGTAAACTCGTCATCAGCTCCTTGATCTCGTTATGCAGCTGAGGGCTGATCGTTGGGGCAGACGCCGATCGTCCACTCTCTGCTGTGTTGTACTGCACACAAGAAAGAGACAAGCAATTAAACACACACGCAACTAAATAACAGACAGTCCATAAATAGAAACCGCATTCAGCACATTTCATTTCGATATTTGCATAATTCACTTAACGTATACTTAACGCACTCGTTGACTTCCGCGCGTATAAAATCTCCATGGTGGCGGTGTCGTTGAATGGTCTGCTGCTGTAGAATCTTTATCCGGAGTTAAAGCCCAAACACCCAACTGATTCACACAGATCAAGGCGCAAATAAATGCGCCCAAAACACGCACTGAAGCTGCCCCCATACTCGATACTCAATACTCAATACTCGATTCTCGATTGATTGCGAATTCTTAGAACGATCTTTGCCGTTCGACCGTTCGACGCGACTTCCACCAAGCGACTGAGGTATCGATCTTTGCCGCCAACTGAGATTAGCGAATGAGCAACAACCAAAGAGCGACGGAATCTTTCTCACTCTCTCTCTCTTTCTCTCGCAGTCTTTTGTGCTGTTTGGGTTTGCCTCTTTTATTTAGTTTTTGTTTACATGGCACGTTTCCTTGTCAATGAGAAAAAATTCCCCGGGCTTTGGCCAACGATGTCAATCACTCACGACACGGTTTAAGATGATAAGGGAGCTCGTGTATGAATCATTTTAGATGCATATAATTAAACATAATCAACGAAATGTTTAGTAAATAATTACACACCAAATAATTATAGAAATTTATAGCCACAAAACAAACTAAATTCCATGTTTATTTACTTAATTATCACTAGCTTCTAAACGCATGATTTCATCTTAAATTTTTAAGTTTTTCAAGTCGATTCTTAGTTTACAAATCCGCCACAAAATCGTCTCGAATCATAAGTGATATGCGCACTTGAGCTCGCCTAAAGCACGATTCATTTAAAGGTATTCGAAAACCTGCCTCAATATCTACGTCACATGCAAAGTGATCTACATACAAGCACTCATACTTTATATGAGTTCGAGTACTCGCTCTTCGCTCTGCCTAGCTTTGAGTTTCCCTTGGGCTTTACCAAATAAAGTGTCAGACAAAGTGCGGTGTACTCTCTGTTGTCGATTACTCACTCGATTAAAACAGTTGTGGCTGGAATTTGTAATGACAATTTATATATTGCTTCTGTTCGCATTTTTATTTGCTATTTGTTTACAACCTTGGCGGAGCAATTGATTCTTCTTCTGAAGAGTAAGACAAACTAGTCATCAGTTTGTCATTTGCCATGCAAAAATACAGTTCTCATTTCTATCTTCGCTGATAGGGTTTCCCTAGAAAATAGATTATTAAAATGTAATACAAATGCTTCAGCATTTATAGCGTAATCGGTGAGCAATGAACGTGCTACTAATCAATTGCATATGCACGATTATAAGTACTATAAATAAAATAATAAAACAAACAAACGCGCTGTTGTTAAGCGGCTTTTTAGAAGAGTATCGTAGTATTGAAAAATTAAGTAATCATTTCAATTCGACGTAATTTGGAGGCATAGAAAACAACAATTTATTGAATTCAACATTTCAAATTTAACACCAAATAAATGAACTTAACTCTAACGTTATTCAAAGAAATTATTTTTTTGCCGTTGCTTATAAGGAATAATATGGAAATAATCCACTTTTCGATTAAACAAGTAAGAAAGCTACAGTCGAGTGCACTCGACTGTGAGATACCCGCTACCCATTTTGAATAAAAGAAATATATTTTGCGATAATTTTCTCAAAATATACCGAATATACTGCAAAAATACTGAAAATATACCAAATAGTATATTTGGTATATTGATATAGTACCGCATTCAAAATATACCATAGACGGCACAATATACCAGATTGTCATCTAAAGCAACTAAGACCCCTAGTAAGTAGGCGTGTTTGCCCATACAAAAGTATTTCTTTAATAACTTCGACAATTTTCATCTGATCGCAACCAAATTTTCAGGAATCATAACTACTATAGTTATTATTATATATACCAAATTCGCAACTCTAACTTTAAAATTACGCTTGTTATTCGATTTTTTTGATTTGCGGGGGCGGAAGTGGGCGTGGCAAAAATTTGAAACAAACTTGATCTGCGTGCAAACATAACAAATGCTGTCGAAAAAAAATTATAGCTCTATCTCTTATAGTCTCTGAGATCTAGGTGTTCATACGGACGGACGGACAGACACACAGACACACAGACGGACAGACGGACAGACGGACATGGCTAGATCGTCTCGGCTGTTAAAGCTGATCAAGAATATATATACTTTATAGGGTCGGAGATGCCTCCTTCTACCTGTTACATACATTTCCTGCCGGCACAAAGTTATAATACCCTTCTACCCTATGGGTAGCGGGTATAAAAATTTGCTGCTGATTATAGAAATTTATCTGAAAATATTCCCCCTTTCTTCGAATTTTCCCAAAGGAATTAGGCTTTTTTCTTTATAAAATAACTTGCCATTAGTAAATGTCTCATAAACATCACCTCTATGGTAGTTTTAAATATTACAGTATTTTCCAAGTGTGGAATATTTCATTGCCAAGCGTTTAACTTCTCTAAACAATTCTTTATTTACTTTTGCTAATCTCTTAAACAAAAAGTAGTTAAAGTATTGAGTTTTTAATATTCAATATATAAGCATGGGATTATTTTATTTTTGTAGAGATACCTTTTAGATGATGATGTAGTTTATAGTTTTCCGCATTATGTCACTCTTAGTTGTAGTCACAGTTGTAGTTGTAGTTTTTAAATTACAAAGCAATTGTTTGCCTGCGATGTCTGAGATGGCTTTTTGAAGGTTTTCCGGTCATCGTTGCAGCGTGGAAACCTTTTACCTTTAGCAACTCTTGGCCAGCTGCCAGAGTCGTGCAGAGATGCACCGACTGAGATAGACCTATGCCTAGTCAATGCAATATGATGAACTATGATTGGCAGCCTCTTCAGCCGGATGAACAAGCAAATCGATGACGCAAGATCAAGCAAAAACAAGTAAGAAAGCTATAGACGAGTGGGCTCGACTGCGGAATACCAGCCCCCATTGCAAATGAAATGAAAATGGTGTGGTATTAATTTTAAAATATGCCGAATTAATATACCGCAAAAATACTAAAAATATACAATACGCTATAGTACTAGGGGTATAGTGATACAGTACTACATTTAAAATATACCATACAGTGCAAAATATACCAAATATACCAACTTAATATACCACAAAATTCTAAAAATACACCAAATGTAGCATTTTGTACCACATTTGAAATAAACTTACTACACATTTTTAATAAAAGTAAAACAGTGCGGTATTATTCTATAAATATACCGAATACCATAAAAAATGTATAAAATATACAAAATAATGCACTTGGTGTATCAACATAGTTCTACATTCAGAATATACCATAGACTGTAAAGTATACCGGTTTGAACTACATTCAAAATGTACCATACAGTGAAAAATATACCAGATTGTTGGCCAAAGCAACTGAGACGGACAGATGGGCATGGCTATATCGTCTTGGCTGTTGATTCAGATAATGAATTTATATACTATATGGAATCGGATATGCCCCCTTCTGCCTGTTAGATACATTTCCTTGGGGCCACAAAGTTATAATACCCTTTTACCCTATGGGTAGCGGGTATAAAAAGCCATGCGAAATAAATGTATAGAAAAAGTATCTTGACTTGATGTCATGTCTGCCCAAAAAAAGAGTCTTGTCATTTGCATAATTACAACTCTCTGTGGAAATTCGTTGTCATTGTAGTGTATTAAATTAAAGCTGTCCCAATTTAGGAAAGAGCTGAAACATTTCAATTGACAGACTCGAATTGAGATGGTGGTTGGGTTAATTATCAAGTATGCCAAACTATTTTATTAAAGTCATCAAAAGTTATTAGTTTTGATTGTTATTTATGTCTTTGGATGCTCAGACTCTGCTCGAGACATTCGTCAAGTCTTCTCTGCCGTTGACAACCTCGAACCGCAACGAACGATGTCATGAATCATTCGCACACACACTTTACATGAAAGTAGTTCAAAGCCGAAAGTGTTCTAAGAATAAATAAAAAAAGCCATAAAAGTAGTGAGATAATAAAAAAGTGGGTGTGGTTTCAATTTGTTTGGTATTTGCCTTTTATTTAATATTAAATTATTGTACAGGTTGAACTTATTCAAATTGTATTTAGTTGCCATTGATTTTGTTGTCTGTATTAAATCATAAACATTTAATTTCGGGTTTTTTTCTGTTTTCGCTACTTAGAAATCAACTACGAATATTTACAAAAATTGTTTACGTTAATCGCATCGACATTTATCTTTCTCTTCGTTTTCGTCTCAATCAATCTTCGAATGCTGCCTCGAGAGGAGGCGAGTTTAACCCTTTGCCTTTTCAACTATACAAAAAATGCTTACAGTGTAAACATAAAAACTACACGCGTCTATAGAGAATTCCAAGAGAATTCATATATTTATTTAGGTTTCTATTTGTTTGTGTTAATAGATTCATTATTAATATTATTACTTGTATGTATATAATATTTGTGTTTTTGTTTTTGTTTTGTTTTTAACAAAGGTACGTTAAATATTTACGACAAATTCAATGCATTAAAAATAATTTAGTTATTCCATCTCTCTTCGACTTTTGTTTTCGAGTTTCCATTTTTGTTTTGTTTTTGAGTTTGAAGTTTCGAGTTTCGAGATTCAAGTTTCATTTCTCAGATTGATTTTTACCTTTCGTTCCTGCGGGTTCACAGCGGGAACCCTTACCGCTTAGCTACTATAGAATACAACTAGAGACACGTTCAGCTAAAAACATTCTTAGTGATTACCATTACCATTTTTTCTTATTTTTGTTGGGATTACTTTAGTTATTATACTCATACTTTACGTTTAGCTTAATTCATCATCGTTATGTCATCCACTTTTTTTTGTTTGTTTGTTTGTATTGTGCATATTAAAACAATTAATAATTGTATGTATAACTGATGCTCTTCCAGAACTCAACACAAGAAATCAATCAAATCGATCGAGCAAATAAATTTGCGAAAACAATTTCGAATTTGTTAGCGATCATCTTTGTTTCTTTTCTTTTAAATTTCTGTTTACATTTTTTTGGCTCTTTGGCTTAATAACTATGGACGTAACCTTGGGATGGGAAAAGTGCAAAAAGTGCATTGCCATTGCTCGTTACAGATTTTCGTCTTCTTGGAAAAAATCAATTGTGAGTTGTGTGTATTGTTTTTTCCTTCATCGATTTCCTTTTCAATTTATATTTTTGTGTGTGTTTTGTGGCTAAGTGTTTACCCAATGAAAACTCGCATAAACCAAAAACTAAGTACAAACAATGCGAAAATGTTTATACGAGCTGTGTGTGTGTGTGTGTGTGTGTTGTTTCGCCCACAATTATATTTTTCTTTTCTTTTACCTTTACTTTGTATTTCTTGTTAATTTTAGTGCGTGCAATTTGTTGCTTCGACCATTTTTCTGCTAGCAAATAATTCTAAACAATTTCGTTTTGGCTCAGCATCTAATTTGTTTCTCTCTATATAAAGTGCGCTTCCTTTTTAAATTTTCATTTTTTGTTTTTGGGTTTCTATTTCGGTTTCGTTTTATAAATTTTATTTTTAGTTTTGCATACTTTTTTCATAAATCACAGAAAAAGTTTTTTCATCAAATTGTGTGTGTGTTTTTTTTTTGCTTTTCGTTAATTTTCAAGTTTAATGTTCAAGTTCACTTTTAGTTTTATTTTTATTTTCTACTACAAAATATAATCAAGTTTTTTTTCCGTTGGTTGCGTTTTTAAACGCTGCTAAAATGCGCGCGTTTAAAAACGTTAACCGCGTCGAACAGTGTCTGCACTAAGTTGTTTGCCCGTTGCTGGCATTTGTTAAAATATTCTTTATTTAGTTACGTTTATTATCTCATTAGACGCTGTCATAGAATTCCAATGAAATTTATGCTAAACTCGATTAGTTTTATGTTTTGTTCTTGATATACATTTATTTGATTTTTGGCTTTTCGTCCATAAAAGTTTTTTTGGGCGCCACTTTAAGTATTTCATTGATTTAAGTAAATAATTGTTAACATATTTTTTTGTTCTACGTTTATTTATAGTTGCATCTTTCCCCTCGCACATCAAGTATTTTGATTCATTTTCTTTTTCAAAACCATTTTGAAGTGTCTTTGATTTCAAATTTGCACATTTGTTACAACTTTCTTTCTTCTCTTCACTTTCCTCTTCTTCTTTATCGTCCTCTCATCTTTAGTGTTTTGGTAACGTTTCTTAAAACATGGAAATGGATTTGATTAGTTTTTTTGTTTTCATTTTCTACGACGCTATGTAAAATACTTGGTTAGGTTTATTTTTGTTTAAATTTAATGTTAGCTTTAGTTGTTCATCATGTTGTTGTTTGTTGACTATTTTATTTAGAATTTATTTGCTGTTGTTTGCTAAAAATTTGTTACTACTTTTTTTCAATTCTAGTTTTTAATTGTTTAACTATTCGCATAAATTGTCTTCAAAAATGTTTATTGTATGAACTATTTTTCTAAATCGTTTCGTCCTCTCTTTTTTTTTCACTCTCGCTGTCTCGCTTTCTGGTGGTTCACTGATTTTAGTTTATTTAATATTCAACATCAGCTACATTTTTTTGTATTAATATTGTGTACTTCTAATTGCTAATCAGAGGTTCTAATTAAGCAGCAACAATAATAACGCTGAAATAATAAAATAATAAAAAACGAAAACAAAATTATACGATATAAATGATTAAAATTTATTTGTTTGCTTTATACATAAATTCATTTATTATTTGTATGCTCATTAATTATTAAAAAATTGTATCACTTAAACAGCGCGGCAAATTGTTTCTCTTTTTTTTTTGTATTGTTTGTTTAAAATATTAAAGAAGCGTTTAAAAATAATAATAAAATGTATAAAAATGATATATGAAACAAGAATGAGGACTACCTATCGGCATGCCTTTTGCAAACATTCGTTATACAATTCTCACAAAATGAATTCCGAATATAGGAAATTTTACGAATTAAAATCCGAAATTTAAAAAATAGTTCAACGCGAGAAATTGAGTTAAGTTTGCTGTTTAAAATTGTGATATATCGGAACTATTTAGCTTATGTATTTGCATTTTGCAGATGCTTGTCTTAGGTGGCCCGGGCGCTTTTGACCCAGAAGAAGAAAAAAACTATATGCTAGTCATTGGAAACACAGGGAGATTATAGTATGTTTATTTTCTTTGCTTTTGGTTTTTACAATTTAAGAAAAGTGTATTGAAAGTATCGATTATCGATTACATTTTATTATGCTCCCCAGCTTGAGGGAGTAATCCCTGGGTTGTTGTTTGCATGCGAAATGAAGATAGCTGGACAAACACACAGGAAAGAAAAAAACACACAACCAAACACACAATAATTACACGCACACAGAGAGAAAAATGTACAAATTGTTGGGTTGTGTAAACAGAAAATGAAGGAAGGAAGAAAATACTTTGCAAAAATCATTTTGAACCTATCGACTAAATACAAATTTATATTTAATTTAAAAAAATATATAATTTTTGTTGAAAAGAAAAGCCTGTGCTTCTGCTTTCTGCAAATTTGACTAAGCTGAGTATCCTTTTTGGACAAGGCTCTAAACGAAGACGACCCTAAGTAACTAAACTACAATAATTAACACACGCCCAGGCACGAATTTGACTGAATTAGAAATGCTGCTGCTTTCCTCTTTTTACCCCTTTCCTAAGTTCTAAAATCGAACCTGGAATAACTTTAGTTAGTACACTCTTCCTTTATATGGCTGCCGATTTGTTGTAGTTGGTTGTTGTGTGGATTGTTTGATGGAATTGCTGTTGATGGTTGTTGGTTGTTGGTTTGCTGATGGGCTGCTGATCGGGTTTTGGTCTAACAATAGAAACGTACGCCATCCACTGAGAGGACCTGCTTTAATTTTCATTTATTCTGTCGATTTGGTTCCGTATACAGCTGCACGCCTTCCACGGTGAAAATTGAGGTTTCTAAAAAAAAAGAGAGAAAGAGATGATAAATAAATAGATTTCTTTAAATGTGTTTATTCTAGTTGTAAAAGTGCCTAAACTAAATATATCATAATTAGCATAACAAATGTGTACTTAGATTTAAATATCATTCATATTGTTGTATGGTCACACTATATCTTAACTGTGCTTCTGTAAAATAATAGCTATAGTATTCCTGATTTTACTTGTAGAAATATAAGTTATTTAAGAAATACTTTTGTATGGGAAAATTCAACTACTTACAACGGGGTTTAGTTGCTTTATGGTATATTTTGCAGTCTATGGTATATTTGGAATACTATATCAATATACCAAATATATCTTTCGATATATTCTTAGTACTTTTGAGGCATATTATTTTAGTATATTTAAAAATAAAGCCGGGCTGTTTTGCTGTTATTTAAGTTTGGTAGCGGGTATCTCACAGTCGAGCATACTCGACTGTAGTTTTCCTACTTGTTTTTTCTTTGTATGTACAGTCGTTACATTCGTACATTCATTATATATATTTAAAACTAAATCGACGTATTTATTTTGAATATTGACAATCAAATAATTCTATAAATAAGCACAACTTTTAATTAAAGTTATAAAATTATGACTTCATTTGGCCAGTGGCCATAATTTCATTTCATTGACTGTCGGCGCTGACAATTAAAATGCAATGGAAATTTCATTTTATATCCCCAATCCCAATCCGAATCCCTACTTCCACCCACATTCGGTTGGTTCAACCGCGTTTCCGGATCAGGCTGCTGTGGTTTTTATGGTCTCTCTGTGTGCGTTGACCTTTCCCGCAGTTACGAGTCGCAGTTGAACATGATAAATGCCGCACATTAGTTGCGTTTTAATTGATTTTATCTGGGAAATGTTTAAGCTGTTGTTGCTGCTGCGTTGCAAACTACGCAAATGTTTAATGAGCAAATATACAAATACAGCAAATAGTCGGAAAAAAGGGAAATGGGAAAGCGGAAAGCAAACGAGCGTAATGAGCTACACCTGTGCTATGTGCGCTTTGATTTCAATTTTTGACCAAAATTAGCATATTTTCAACTTGGTAAATAGTCACGAGAGTTCGTTCTGTGCTCAGTGCTAAAAGTTTGCACTGACCATGGTTAGATGGATGTGTACACAAATCAACGTTAATCACATTTTAAGCACACATTAAGCTGCCCAGTCATTAAGTGGGCACATTTGAGGGTTCTTCTCTTCCCTCTTTGTATTCCACATTCATTCAACACTTAAATCCTCCCCAGGGGAATCTCTCGCTGTGTCTGTGTATCTCTCTTTTCATTCATAGGGCATTGCATTCAATATGCAATTCGCAATTCGAAATTGCACTTGCCAAATTGCAGAGTTCGATTCCAATTGCTCCAGACACTCCACACTCCAGACAGAAAACATTTACTTCGTTCTCACAAATGCAAATTGCATGCACTCTGCGTCTGCTTCTAATTAATGATGTCCCTAGATTAAGCTTTAAGCTGGTTTAAACAGATTCTATGAAATGATTTGCGAGCAACTGATAAGCGAATTATACTTGACTATGAAATGCGATACTTTGTTTTTGTATGTGAAATACTAAGCTGCATTTTTTACTCTATGAGGAAGTGTTTGAAGCAGATTACTAATCATTTTTAGTCATTTGTCTGCACAAATTGGTTCACTTGATTGAAGTGACTGGGCAAACTTTTTACAACTCATGTTTAACATGATTATTTAGAGTGACTTTTCAATTGAAATGCTTGCAGATGAAGAGCTTTCAAAAATAATTTGTTAAACATTTTAAACGAATAATTGTAGACTTTTCAATGATGTTGACTTCGCAAAAATATTGTAACTTAACTAATTTATATATTTAATTTATAAAGAAATAATTTGTTAAAATTATACTAAAATTCATTTAAGCTTTAGCTAATTTATAAATTCAGAAAGGCTTTAACTGCATACGGTCCTAGTTTGCTCTAAAATTTTAATCAAATTGCAAGAATAGCAAGCTTTTTAATTCGTGTTGTCTACTAAAACGCATTAAACTTTTCTGGTATATACATTTAAAAGGTTTAAACTAGTTTTTGCTTTAGTCTTCTGTTACATTTTATGTTCAATAAAGTGCTGTAAATCATGTAAATAGTTTCAGTTTACAGCAGCGTTAACCCTGAATTTCTATGTGTTAACCGCAACTTGTTTTCCCAATAAACTGTCAAATTTGAACAATCGAGTTTGACAGTTGCCTTGGCAAAGTAGAGCACAGAGAATTTCGCTGAGATTGCTTTTGTTTCCCTCTCTCTCACTTCCCATCCCTCTCTCTCACTTTACTATCATCAGTGTTAATCAGTGATTTTGACTAGATTTTTAGCTGCTTACTTTGTGTAGTTATAGCTGGTTAACTAGTTGGTTTTTTCGAGAACTTTGCCGCGAAATTACTTTTCACTGTTGCTGCTGGCAACTGACAACTTGCAACTTGTTGCCAGAGGAAAGTTTACAAAAGAAATACAAATTAAAACGCAAAAATAAAGTAATTACAGTTAACTGGTCTAGCTAGACAAACATTAGTTAAACAGATACAGCAAAGTTGTCGCAAAACTTAAATGAAATGAAGTAGAGAACAGGCCTCGATTGTTCTTCTGGTGAAAAGTTGTAAAGTTCTTAAGACAAACACTGCAATTTAATTGGATTTTTTGCCCAGACAATGCGACGTTGGGATAAATTCATTTCATTTCGCTCTGCTCTTTATAAATGTTTAATATATTAATTTGTGACTCACCGTCTGGCAATTCGTAGAGTTTCTTTGGCAATTGCGCAAAGTAGGGATGCTGCAGTGCCTCGTCGGCGCCGATGCGTTGCTCGGGATTGAGCTGCAGGAACGCGTTCGCTATCGTTTCGCCCTCGATGATGTCGTACAGCCGTGGAAAATTGTGACCCAGTTTCCGTGGTCGATAGAAACCTATGTTGTTGGCAAATTAGTAAAAAACGTTACAAATGTTTTCATTCTCCTTCCTTCCTTCATTTGGCCAATTTACTCACCCAACTTGTGCGGTTTGTAGCCAGGAAAGTGTGTGCAACCCGGCCACGTATCCTCTGTGGGCGTGCCCAGCAATTTGAATATCTTATCCAGCTGATCGTATGTATCACGTATGCCGGGGAATGTCGGCATTCCGGTCACCATCTCCACAAATATGCAGCCCACGCCCCACATGTCCAGCGACGTCGAATACTCTGTGCTGCCCAGCAAAACATCTAAATAAATAGTGCAAAAGTTGCTTCGTTAGGTAAATGCACTCCTAGTTTTTTTTTCTTTTTTGTACATACTATGAAAATAAATTGCAAATTTTAAATAAATAAACATAGATGTTCTTGGCTACCTGACTCTACGCTAAAATGCCCAGACTAACAGACTGACAGCCTGACACACTGACTGACAAGCCACATGCTGCAGAGGTCGCCTTAACGTTAACGCTTATCTCTTTCCAGAGTTCAGAGTCCCGAAGCCCAGCGGCTAACAAACTTTTCCTATGCACACACACACACACACATACACAGCAGGTGGTGTCCTAAGCTGTGTTGTGCTTTGCCCCTTTTCAATTCTCTCTTGACCGCTTCGCTATGCTCTTTGGACACTATCTGCAGTCTCCTATCCTGTTTCCTATCCTGACTGGCTGGCTGGTCAAGAGTCCAGCATAGTCTGGCCTGCTAAGAAGTGCAGATTAAATTTGTTTAACATGCTTTGACTTGCCCCGTTGAGGTTAGTCTAGGGAGCAGGCAGACAACACGGAACTGTTTATGCCAGGGAATTGCATATTAAAAAATTAACTTTATTCTCTCTTTCTCTCTTGTGCTTCTATTTTTCAATTTAGCGCTGCAAATTGATAGGAAATTTGTGTGCTGTACAAAAAATAATAGTGGCTAGCAAAATTGTTGGCAGCTTTGTTTACCTATGGCAAGGTATTAAATTAATTTTTAGTCTTCGTCTCCGTCTCAGCTCTTAGATAAATGAAAAATTCCTCACTTCTCGCTGAGAATTAATGGATTTTTCATTGCTCAAAAACAAAGTTCATCATAATCCAAAACATAGAATTTTGACTTTGTGCATTGAATTAGTTCGAAGAATTATTGAAATATTGTGCTTTGACTTGAGAGCATGGGAGACTATTAAATGTTTATTAATGTTCTATGTAGCACAAAACTTTGGTAATTAAATGAACTTATTGAACATGAGATTAATGTTAAATTATGCAATAATTACTTTACATTAAAATCGTGTTATGGGCAAGCTGCTTACAAATTTGGTAAAATTGAACATCATTTAATTCTTCATTTATATTTGTTGTAGCACAGATGCTAAGCTTTTACATATTAATTAGAATTGGCCTAAAAAATTAAATCATTAGCATTCGTTTAACAATTTAAGTAAAGAATCAAATAAAGTGATTCATATTCATTCATTCATATTTTATTAAAATCTTTAGCTTCTCCCTATAAATGTTCACTTTTGCATATTGCACACAAATATGTATTTATTTAATTCACTAAATTATTTATTTACTTTCCTTTCCTTCTGGTGGCTTTCTTATTTTAAGTCTGCATATAAATTTGGAAGATTTCAAAACAATTTCTTAAACAAAACTTGCTCTGCAACTCGAAGTTGCATTTGTAAATGAGATGCATAAACAAGTTTTTCTCCAACTCCAACTCTATAATAATTTCTAACACGTCTGTCAACTCGCATCTCTTGCTAAAATATATTATTCAAAGAGCATTTGAATTTGTCATATACATATTTGGCTTACCTGGTGGACGGTACCATAACGTGACCACTTCATGGGAATACGTGTGGCTGGGAACGCTCTTGGCACGGGCCAGTCCAAAGTCGGCAAGCTTCAGTTCGCCGCAATCGCTGATGAGCAGATTCTGTGGCTTGACATCGCGATGCAGAACACGACGCTTGTGGCAGTAGGAGAGTCCGCGCAGTAGCTGGAAGAGGAACAGACGCACATTGCGATGGTCCAGACCGCCCGAATGCTTCTCCATATATTGCGATAGATCCGTATTCTAAAACATTCAAGTGAATTAAATTAGTAAATTATTTAAGGAAATCAATACTTCTCGATACTCACCACATATTCAAAGACAAAGGTCAGCGTCTCGCGGGTGTGCACAATGTCGTGCAGGGTCACAATGTTGCTGTGTTTCAGTTCTTTGAGCAGCGATGCCTCTCTGATGGCCGTGAACGGTGCTCCTTCCTCCTCCTGCAGCCGAATCTCCTTCAGTGCAACACGCTGGTAGGTTAATCTGCGAAGAGTCAAGAGACGGGGAGGCATGAAATTAATAAAATAAATACACAAGCCAAGACAGCAATGAGATGCTCTGTGCCACAGCTGTCCGAAGAAGCATTAGACTGGCAACATTTTTGTGGAACGCAGCCGCAGGCTTATTTTGTGTCCTTGCCGAAAGTCATGTAGTAGGAGCTGAGCTGAGGGAGCAGGACATTAAACAGACATAATGTGGCAACACAAATACGCACAAACACTTAAATTAGGATAAAGCAAAACACACACACACACACAAGTCTGTGCTCCTCTACCTACCTCCCTCCCTCCCTCTCCTTACATCCCTCAACATTACAAGGCCGCACATTTGAAGTGTCAAATTAGGTTAAATTATTTGACACCACGCCACAGACGCTGACAATTTATGCGTTGCTTTTGGGTCCTGGCGAAATTCTAATTGGATGCCCGCGTTGCTCTTTTCTCCCCAGACTTTTTTTTTGTTGTATGGCAGGTTCCATAAAATAGCAAATCCCAGTCATAAAGTAGTTGCTTTAAGCGTTGTTGACTCCCTTTTGCCGGCTGGCCAAAGTGCATGCAAAAATTGAGCAAAAGTTTTTATGGCTCAAGAGCAGCCCTGAGAATGCTTGGCTCCTGTCACGACTTTCTCTCTCCCCAACTCTCTCTCTCGTCTAGTAGTCCACTCCAATGTTTGTCAAAGGCTGAGAGGCTGCTAGAGAGTTAATTCGGGCCGCGCGATATCAGAGCTAATTGGCAGTTGATGTTAGCCAAGCAAAGTGTTTCACTTAAGAGTGCCACGCGATGGTTAATGATGATGACATGCGTTAATGAGCTGCTACTGCCGCTGAGTGATAGATACGATACTCTTAATGTGCTTAAAATGAAGCCATCAAACAGCCCGCTGATAGATGCTCCTCTATTACTCCTGCTCCTACTCCTGGGCTAACTGGGCTAACACAAGTTTCAGCCAACTAAAGAGCAAATAATGCAAGGCATAATGAGCAGACAAAATGGGAATATGTACAAATGGAATATTAAGTGCGAAACTTTGTTCAATACACAATTAGGATTAAGGGATTTGCTTTGGCATACAATTTGCCAACCAAAGTTTGTTTTTGCACATATTTAAACAGAAATTTATAATCACTTTATTGTCAAAAAATAGTTCTCCCATTTTTTTATTTTACTAATCTTCGTTCAAAATTGGACATTGTATTGAAAAGATTATTGTAAATTGAGAAGCATTTAAATTCATTGTGTATTCAATATAAATTGAATTTATCATAAGATAGCAAATTTAAAGCTTTTTCTTAAAGAATAAATTGCTAATAGCAAAAATTCAATTACATATGATATACACATGTATTTAATTTCACACTCTAGGATTTTAGTTTAGAAAATTGCAGCATATATGGGCAATTCTCTGATGTCGAATGCGACATTTGTACGCATTCAATCTGAAAAAAAACATGGGCCAAGACATTATTTTAATTTTCTAAAAATTGAAACTTATAGCTCTTGGTTAGCACTATAATTGGTGCTAAAATGGATTTTGGGCAATTGTTCGTTTTCAAGAAAATTGCAAAAATGTTGCTCATTCGCACGCGACAAAAACAGAAGTTACTTTTTCAAAATCCAGTTCAAGCGCCGATTTCAGCGAAACGTGATGAATGATTTTAATGCAATTAATTTTAATGCATTATGCATATATTTATCTAAATAGTGTATTTGGTTTGACTTAAAAATATTAAGTTGTTTTTTTTTAATTTAAATTTTAATCACTGTCGCACGCGACATGTCGCACGCGACATTTTTTCCATCGTACTTTTTATGCTGTTTTTTTTTACTTTTGAAGTTCATTTGAAGAGCATATGAAGCATTTTCATAGTTTTTTAATATATTCAATATATATTTTTATTTTCAACTGAAATTTCATACTTTAAAAAATAACTTTAATAAAGGTAAACAAAACGTAATATATTCATATCATGCACATTAGAAACATAATTACCTATTTTAAATTACATCATTAATGTCAAAACATTTTTTTTTATGAATATACTGTTCTAGTAGATTTCGTTTGTTGGCCATTTCAGCCAAACAAATTCATTTGGTTTATATCCGGTATACTGTGCACATTCATTCTATCATTGTTTATAATGACAAAGTCTCAATTGGCGCTTATGACATGAAATTTATATTGTTTTTTGCACATAAAAAGAGTATGCATCATCTACATTAAAAAAAAAAATAATTTAACGAAAAAAAAAAAAAAAATTTTTTTGCCATGTCGCACGCGACAAACTTTCAAAAATTCTTAAAAATTAAGTTGTGCTTATATTCATCCAAATTTTATTTTATTATATTTGGTAACAAAATATGTGTTTGGACACAATTTTGCATGCTCAATGGACAAAAACTTTAGATGCACTCATAACAAATGCTGTTTTTCACTGTCGCACGCGACAAAAATAGAAGCTGATTAGCTGAAAAGAAATTTACCGTTATTAGCTATTACATCATTTCTTTTATATATTTTGTATATTCCTTGGATATTAAACAAGATATTAAACTAAGGGTGTCAATGCATACTGACTCCCTTTAAGGAAAGGAATCAAAACAAAACTTGCAGTAGAAATGTTCAAAACAGAACTTTTGCTCATCTTCGACTTTGCATTGAAATTTTTCAAAATGTGTTATGAGTAAATGGAAAAATCGTTTATATTAGTTAAATGTAATATTTTCCCTATAAACAAATGTGAAGAAAACATGCTTTTATAGAGTTTGAATTTTTTGGCGCCGGTTGCACTTTCTAGAGAATTGCCCATATGTATATGTATATTTCATTTTTACTTTACTAATCTTCTTTTAGAAAAAGAAGTAAAATTTAGTTTTGTTCAGCATTCAGTTTAAATTTAATTTCAGCTAATATTTCTTATAGAAAATGTAAACCCTTTACTTTTAAACAAGATTGCTATTTGCAGAATGTTAATAAATAAAACGAAAAGAATACAATATAATTTTGATTTCAAATACTAAATATAATCGGAAACTTGCAATGCATAAAATCCAATATAAGTGAGTTGTTAAAATGCCTATCTATCTTTTGAATTTAATCCACATTTTTCAGAATTATTCGATAATTTTAATATAGAAAACCAGCGCAACAATAATTTTTATTTCTTGTTTTAACAGCTATGCTTCTTCTTCTGCAACTATAAACAATATTTTTGATACATCAAATCCAATGTAACTCAGTTTCTTGAGCATTTATCTAAAGCCCATTCTATGCTCTTCCTTTACTCTTCCTTTTTATTTTATTCAAAGCTATTTCGGCACTTTTGCCCCATTAAACGTCTAAGACTTTATTGAAGCATAAAACATTTTCATGCAGAATTAAGTATGCCTAACATTATTTTTTTTTTTTTTTTTGTGGTTGTTACAATTTAAGACTTGTTTTATATTATCATCAACTGTTAGGCAGTTCTAGATTGATGTCTTTCTGTGGCATAGCTCTCGAAGCCGTGTTGTAAGCTGTAAAATGGGGGCACGTTTTGGATGCATGGAAAAGCCGCAGCAACCTTATCAATTAAGCCTTTTATGTGCTGGCTGATGGCAAATGCTGTGACGAAACACGCGCAACACACACACACACTTTTATAACCTCCAAAAACGAAGCAAGTACGATGCCATAAAGAGCTTATGTCTTTGCACATCCTGTGTGCTACGAGGACACAACATCCTTTTCGAATGGAATGGAATGCAAAGCAATGCGATGCGATGCGATGCGGGGCCATGCGACATGCGAAATTTCCATGTAACCAGCAGCTGCTGCTGTTGCTGCTGCTGTCTGGGTTGCGAGTGTCTCAGGCAAATTACACGATAACAACAAGAAGAACAGCTACGGCAACAAGGACTACAACATGACTATACGAGGATGTTTTTTCGACAGAATGATGAGGGAGAGAAGCACCTCCTTCTCAGCTTCTCTCGCCCACCTCAAAGTGCCATGAAAAATGTATGAGCTGCTGGCTGCTGCTGAAAGTGCCGTCAGCGGTTGATAATTTCTAACTGGGTCAACATTCGAGTGGAGCAGTGAGCAGCCACGCCCCCAACCAACTCGATAAGGCGTCGAAGGTTGTACTTATGAGAAGATTGTCGCAGGATTTTAGCCTGTTAATGCAAAAATAATACGATTTTAGTTAAGAGTCAGAGCAACGCGTCTCTCTGTCGAAAAACTTTCTTCGTAAAGACACGCAGGCAGGAAAGTTTTGCCCTTAGCCAACAGATGGCGCTGCTGACCTACTAAATGCTAATCAGCCAAAGTTCAAGTGCTGGCAGAGAAACCCCGAAAAGAAAGGAGAGGGAAATGAGCTTAAAGGCAAAGGCAAAGGCAAAGAAAATAGAAAGTCAAATAGAAGTGAAATCATTCATGAAATCTTTTACAATTGACACAAGCGAAGCAGCAGGCAAAGGCAAAACTGCTGGAAAAACAAACTTTGGGGACACACTCACACACATACAAGCCGGCAGGCAGCTTCTTTCTTGTTCTCTCTGGCTGCATAAATCTTGGCCAAATTAGCTGGAGAAAAAATGGGGAAAAAGGCAGGAAAAAGCAGAAGAGACTAAAGAGTAGCAAAAGAAAAGTAAGCAAAGCACTGACCTAAATTTGCGTATTGCGTATGAAAAGCTAATCAGAAAGCCAAGCAGAGCGCAAGAAGTCTTCCCAAATCACAAAATAATAAAGGAGAGACGACGTAGAAAGCTCAAAAGTTGTCATGCATCACAGTTTTCATTAGCATTTCCATTACCATTCCTAATTTCTATTGCTGTGCTCTGTTTCGTAGTCGTCGGCATTCGGTATTTCATTTTCCACTTTGGCATTTTCCTTTTTGGCCAGATAAATTAGAGCGAATTAATTGCATTCCGAATAAACAAAGCTAATTGGAACTCATTTCGCATGTGGCCCGCTCTGCATGCCAAATGAGAGCAAGCTCCTCCTCCAACTAAAGAAGCAAGGAACAACAACTTTTCTTGTTTTTCACGTAATGCCCATTGTTGAATAACTTGACAGCGGGAGGTGGAGCGGGAAGTTGGGAGAAGGCAGCGCAAATGATTGTCAAATAAATCAGAAAGCAAAACAGCGCTAAAAGTGAGTTTGAGTTGAAGGCAAAGTCGTGACCAATGCAAGTGACAGCCCAAGGAATCCATCATAAGCAGCAGCCCCCTCCCTCGATCTCTTTTATTCTCCACCTTTTCCATTCACACCCAGTGGCTGAGTAAATGTAAGTTGGGCTGTCAAAAAGGTGACGATGCTTGTTGTTGTTTTGCGCTTGGGTCCCCAGCTCATTTGTCAAATTATGAGACGCAGTCGCAGCCCCAAAAATCAGTGAGAGGAGGCGCAAATGAGGCAGCATTTGTTAAGCAGCGGACAAAGCAGAAATAGAGGAGTGGGGAAAGAGTTGGGGAACAAACTCAATTGTGTGTCAGTGCGACCTAAAAAAAAAGGGGTGCGCTGCTTGCTTTGAAAAAGTGCGTAAGGACCTAAAAAAGCCAACAATTGTGGACCAGCAACAACTACAACAACAATGCTGATGAGGTTGCAGGATTTTTTTCTCTTTTCTTTTTTTTAGTTGGCCATTGTTGTTGCACTGCCTCTGTTAGTCATTTTGTGCCATTTTTTTCCGACGTCTCCCCTTCGTCTTTGGCCTGTTGATTGATAGCCGCATTTGCATGGCAACTGAAACTGAAACTGAAACTGAGTCTGCAACTCTTGGTCTGGCACTGGGACTCTACACTCTGGGTATGTAATGAGCCTGCTGCCAGCAGCTTCTCCCATATATGTAAATAAATATAGGACGCAACTTGGTTGACTGCATGGCAAATGAGCACACAGCCAGTCCTAAATATATACGGAACGGATGCAGAGCAAAACCGGAGCAAAAGATTCGAGGCAAAAACATTTGTAAATAAATCAACAGAAAATGGCGGCGGCATTGTCACACATTTTTGCTTAAAAGGCATTTGATTTAGGCAACCCGTTCACTTCTGAGCTCCAACTCTTAGCTCTAACGCCCAACATCAGTTCGTCCATCTGTCTTGGATGCTCGTCAAAATTCATGGGAGGCATCGCCCTCGCTCTGTTAAGTCGACGGCAATAATTTTGTTTAACCCACTGACATGGCAATCCAATTTACGGCCACAAAGCGGACCGCGTCGTTGATTTATAGTACTCGGGTTGCCTTCACTGTTACTCCACTAAAAAAGATGTGCATACACATTTATACTCACTTGCTAAATCCTTTGTAGACTGTCGCATAGGAGCCTTCACCGAGCGGTTCCAGTTTGACATAGGCTTCCTGCTTTCCGAATGGTGAGTCGCCCTGTATGTGTCAGCATAGACAAATTGTACACAAAACGTTGTAATTAGTTAGACGGTAACGAAAACAATTCAGAGATAGCTCTTAAAAATCTGTGTGAAGGCACTTTAATATGTCACCTACAAGTATGCAATGAAATTCGTTTAAATTGAACTGCACAAAAGTATGCAACAGAAATTTGAAGTTGCTTCGACGATTTAAATGCATTGCAATTGAATATGAGATTTTTTGTCAATTTCATATTTTGTAAAAATAAACCATGTCAATAAAATTATTGTGCCTTATTTATATTAATGAAGAGTGGAATTGTTTTGACATATTTGAAATTATATTTGTGGTAATAGCAAATATTTGATAAATGAACATAAAATTGAATTTGTTGTCAAAGGTAATTTGTATCGGAATTTCTGCACAATTTCCAGAAAACAAAATGTTTAATAAATGAATAATTGTAACTAGATAATATTCGAATTGATGTATTTAAAAAGTATTAATTATAAAATGGAGAGACAA
The DNA here is from genome assembly GCF_009650485.2 of Drosophila albomicans. NCBI lineage: Eukaryota > Metazoa > Arthropoda > Insecta > Diptera > Drosophilidae > Drosophila > Drosophila albomicans. The sequence continues at coordinate 40,788,060 of NC_047629.2, read as the reverse complement.
CATTTCAAACCGATAACGCATCTTGTGTTTTGTTTGTATCAATGAAATTTGCATAAATAAAATATCGCATTACAATCAATTAATGTGAAATTAATTAAAATTAATGGTGGACTCTTGCACGTTGTAAGAATTAATTCCGAGTCTGTGTATTGTACGCAATAAATCAATAAAAAGGAAACGAAATTAATTACAATAATGAATTTAAAGTGCCTGACTGCTTCACCATCATGCAGTGGTTGCTTGTGGTGATGGAGGCTAACGAAATTTTTAACACTCCGGCACTCCTTTTGCTTGCAGAGCATTTCGGAGTTAATGTTATTAACAATACACTCCTTAATTATGGTGATTTTTAAATGTATTTACTTATTCGGAACACTCAATGCCAAGGCAAAGGGTCCCACCAGGACAAATTTCAAAGAGATTTAAAATTTTCAATATAAAGAAACTCGACGCACTGACGCGAGTCTCTTTTACTGTGTGCTTAAACCGTTTGGGAATTTCAAGCGCAAAAATGTGCAAAAACGAGCGTAACGCACAAAAGTATGCAATACTTTTACGCACAGACCACACACACAACATAAATAAAGTAACTGCTTGACTGGCCACAAAGATTTATCAAATGACCAGGCTATAAACTACAGTTAACAATTCTTTATGCGTTTGTGTGTGTGTGTGTAATTTATTGAAATTGATGAAAATTGATAGCACAAAGAAAAGTGTACTTACACCAAATGCACTGAAACGTTTTCGTCGCGGATGTGGATCCTGTTTGTTGAGAAACACCTCGGATTTGGGTCTGGGCGGCTTCTTGGGTCGCATCACAACATGCGAATGGTATTTCATCTCCTCCCTGATGTCATCATCCAACAGTTTGCTGTCCGACGATACCGACAATTGCCGCTGTACGCGATCATGATGGTCGGTGCTATCCGTGCTGCGCCAGTCTGCAAAAAAAAAGGAATAGGAAAAAATATATATAAAAAAATATATAAGAGTGAGAGCTAAAAAATAGCGGGCAGGCTTAATGAGTTGTACAAATGCTGGCTGCAAAAGGCAGCCAACTGAGAGACTACTTAAAATCTAAATTAGTGAACCAGTCCTTCGTCCTCAGCCAGATGGAGAAGTGGCACTGTGAAAACAAAGCAAAAGCCGACAAATGGCCAACAGAAGCAGCAGCAGCAGCAGCAGCTACAGCGACAGCAAAGAGCCTCTACTTGAGGACGAGTGCTGGTAGTACTACAAACTGGAAAGCTGAGCAAAAAAGGATTGTTGGCTTTTGCATAATGAGCAACGAAATCCGCTTGTGAGTTGTTAGCAAGTTTCCTCATTACGTTGTCGTCCTCGTCATCATCATCATCAATATCAAGCAGCACAAAGCGCATTATGAATGTGGCAGCCGGGCAACAAGCCTTGAAAGCGTTCCAGCAAATTGCTGGGCAAAAACTGTGTGTGCCATGTTTACCCAAAAAAAAAACTGTAAAACCGAAGCCGTAACCCAAAAAAACTGAAACCGAAACGAATCGAACAAATAATAAAAATGTTTCAAAAGAATCAAAAGCAGGTGGCAACAACTGCGCGGGGCAACAGTCAGCAGTTGAAAGTTGGTCTAGGGCAAAGTTTTTGCTGCAGCTGGTGGTAATTGAATGCATTCGCACCGGAGTCGACATCCTTCCCAGGGGCGGATGGGGGGGCGTGGTCGTGGCGCTGTCCAGAGTGCCGCTGACTCTGGCAGTGGGTCACCTAGTAACCTGGTGATATTCATTGACTTGGGAGCGGCAGCCGCGTCGTCGTCGTCGTTGCTGTCGTTGTCGCTGCTTTCATTTGCTTTTGCAATTTGTTTGCATTGCCACTGCCACGCCCATGTCCGCCCCCACAACCACACACAAACACAGAGCTACATTTTACATTTAACACTACTTCCCCTGGCTGGATGACTGACTGTGTGTGTTTCCCTTAGCCAAAGCCACGCTCTGTTTGTTTGGCTTTCTATTTGAGCACTAATTACATTTTAAATTATGTTTGCTTTTGGCTGCTGTTGCTGCTGCTGCTGGATGCAGTTGCTCCCTTGACTCTTGCTACATCTCTATATGCCACCTGCAGGCATCCGTCTCCCTCTCCCTCTGCCTCTCTCTCTCTCTGTGTGTATGCGAATGTATCTATGCGGCTTTATTGAAATATTTATATAATAAAGTTGTGGCTGGCGGCTGTCGCCAGTTCACAGTTTCAGTTGCACTTCTCGTAAATTGGTTTTGTTACAGCTTAGAATCGAGCCATGTGTCATGTATCAAGTACGCGAGGGAAGGGGAGGAGGGGAGTGTGCATTCACACACTCATGAAATACTGCCTGGCAGCTGTGTGAGCTTGAAATACGTGTGCACAACAAACACACATACACACTCACATTTTTTGCAGGCGGCAACAAACTCGTGTTGCTGTTCACCTTCGTATGCAAATATTTATTGCAATTATTTAACCAAAGAGCGATATAAATCTTTAAATTCCGTTTTCGAAAAAACAATAAACTCTTACTCATAATATGCATATTGATTTCCTACTTGTAAAAGTGTCGTTTATACAACAAACAGAAATCGAAGTTTACAAATAGTTTTGCAGCTTTGATTGCGAATTTGTCGTGTAAATACAAAAAGAAAAGTGAATAACCTATTTGAATGTGTTGCATTGTTGGAGATTTTTAATAAATTTAGAAGTAGCTTTGTGGAACTTTGTTGATTTGCAATCAATTTGTGTATTTTTGGCATTTAAAACAGGTTTGTATATTTTTTAGACCATAAACCAAATAATACAATGCTGTATTTTTGCTTAATATTTGTGATCATAATTTACAAAATCATCAATAAGTGACATTTTTTTATATCAGATTATTCGAAAATATTGAATCGAAAACAAATTCAACTGAGATGATTCACAGTCTTCAATAAGCAATCTTTGAAACTGATTTCAACTTGTTTGCAAAGCGAACCTATTTCAACATTCTTTTGGACTATTAATATTTTTGGAATACCATTCTATCACTATTTCTGCATATTTAGAGAAATGAAAATAATATTTAATTAACTGGACCTTTTACTATGTGTTGTTATAATAATGTTTAATTTGTAGTTAGTTTAGGAGTACCAGTTTATTCTTGTAGGTAGCAGAATAATAATCGAATGAAAGGAAATACAAATCTAGCATTTTTTATAATAAGTAACTATTAATATTGATTGTCTTATTTTAAGGACAATTAAGTATTTCTTTATATCTTTTTGTTTTTATATTCTAGTTTACAAAGTGCAGCTAGAGCAACAGACCGCTTCTGGCTATTTTGAAGTAAAGAACGAAAAAGTATCATAATCAACAAAAATCTCACTATATATAAACAGTAAACATTTCAATAATAAGCAATCTGTTCTTCCGTTGAAGTGTACAAAGTGCAGCACATTTTTTAAAGCATAAACAGCACTCCTTCTAGTTCCGCCTCAGCACACTTTGTACACACATTTTTTATTGAACTCATATTGCAGAATATTTCGCTGTTATTTCCTCTCTTTTTCACGTTTAACAAGGGGGAAACTCCCTTTGGAGTTTACCTTTAAAACTCGCAGTTTATACACTTGGGCAACCTTTGCGAATTGTGGCGTTGCATTGCTTGCGAAATTTTTGTAACCCAATTCCGCAACCCTCAATATAAAATACTATATATATATAGTATATAGTATATACTATGGTATGCAAGAAGATTGTACACTAAAAACTGTGCTCACATAACTGCAAAACAGTCAATGGCCTGGCCTGGCTTGGCCACAGTAAAAACTCCACTTACGAGTCTCGTAGCGCGCATTCAAGAACTGTCTGGCCCCATTTTTGTATTTTTTTTGTGTTTTTCACGCCTCCCCAAACGCAGAAAAATGCGAATAAAAAGATACACAAATAAAAGGAGTCAGCAAGAGCGAGAGACAAGTCAGCAGCAAAGACAGAGAATAAATAAAATAAAACAAATTTAATATGCGCGCACAAGATGTTCGCTTCCGCTTCCACAGACAGAACAGAATGTTGAGAAATTACTAACATAAAAATTAAAAATTCAACAGCAGCTGATTGTGCGCGAGGCGAGCGGCGAGAAAAAAACTTTTTGGGCAAAACTTGCCATCGCAGGATGGCAAAAGCAAAAGGATATGCGAGCGAATGTTCAGCTCAGTTGAAAGCTAATCCTAGTGTGTGTGTGTGTGTGTATGGCACAAGGACTTGGCATACTTGATATTAGGTAAAGCACACACACACATCTAGAGAGATAGAGACAGCGCAAATGTTGACGGCGATTAAATGCGCAATATGCGCCATAAATGAGCCAAAAAAAAGAAGCGCACAGCAAACTTCAATAAAAAATTCAGCTCAAATGTAGACTCATCCATGTCTAAAACTCGTATTATCTAGTCTAGACCCTTCAAGCGGAATGGAGCGGAGCAGAGCAGCAACTCAACGTTGTCCTGGCAGCCTCGCTCTTTTTCTCTATATGATTTTGCCTCTTGGCTTCTGCTCAACAATCCGATGACAACAACAACAACAACAACGAAGGGGAACATTTGATTTGCAAAAATTGACTGAGCATTGGCAAAGTGGCTGTAAAATTGGAAAAACGACTCGCAATGTCAGAGCCAAGAGAGAAATTGTAGTAGAAGGAGAAGCTCCTTCTTTGATTTTTATATTTCCTCTTTTTTTTCTTTTTTTTGGTATATTAGAAAGTTCTAAAAATCGAATACTCGTGATTATTCGCTGGAGTGTGCCAACAATTGCCATTGGCAATGCGATGCTGTCAGAGGCAAAAGCGATAATCATTTTGGCAATGATAATGCTTCCCAAATGCCGAATGGGCCAAGACGGCAAATGATAATGTCCAACCAACCGACTGACTGACTGACTAACTGTCTGTTGAGTCTAACCTCGTCTAACGATGGCTACGTATAAGTAGTTATCGATTTCATGTGCGCATTCATGAATGCTAACTGGGGCATTGGGATTTCCGTTGAGCCACACAAAAGGCACAAGCAGAAGAGATGCTCGAGGCTCTTTTAATTAAATTTGTGACTTTAATTTGTATTTAGATTGCCACTCAAGTCATTGTCAAACGATCTGGCAGCACTGAATAAATTCATGGAAGCCTTAAGTGAAGACTGCAACTGATTTCATTGTGAATTGAAGATGAAATCGCATGGAACAATCGATGAGAGTGCCAAGGACAGACTTCATATTATATCAATTCCAATAAAGAATTAAGCTAGGAAATACTGAACAACCCTTTTGATGCTATCGAACAGATATTAAATAAAATTATTAACATTATGTTAAGTACACAGAATGTTAAAGAAGATATATGCTTAACATACTTGTGACTATTACATTCGTGGTAAGATAGATTTTATTTTACACATCTGACTATTACATTCTTGGAGATTCTTCTTTAATTGAGGTTGATAACCTTTTACACTTTATACTTATACTTATACTTTATAATACTTCTGACCATTCCATTCTTGGACCGTTAAGGCGTCGATTACTACGTATGATTGTATTAGATTTCCAGTCCAATAAGTTTTATGCTATACATAAATAATGAAATGTTCTATACCTTAGTTTATTATCTACAAGTTAATGTATTTTTCCTATTTTCTTGCTAATCTCAGCTTTTCTATCTTTACTTCATCTTGGAATTTCGCTTCCCCATTTGTCACATCTTGTAATGATTTTTGTGCTATTCATAAATTGTCAACCCCAAGATAAGAGTCACATGTTATATTATCTTTGTTTTCAGCACATTTCATTTTGATTTCATCTCTGTCGTATTTGTAATATTTTGTAATGATTTGTGTGCTATTCATAAATTATTAAATTTACTATTCTTCACTTTTATCATCTACAAGTTGAGTGCAATATGTTTTGCTCTTTGTATTCATCACATTTTGTTTCCCCTATCTCAGATTTTGCTATCTCTGATTCATGCTGTAACTATTGAGTTCAGTTTCGCTGCCCCATTTGTAACATTTTTGCAGTTTTGTCCATAAAATTGGTTACTTCTTTGGGATGCTGCTGCTGTTGGCTACAGTTGTTGCATTCTTTTACAGCATTCATAAAGTTATATGGCCAGTTTTAGTGATGCACTCAAGTGAGCACTGAACACTGAGCAAAAGCAAGACGAAGGACCAAGGAGATGCTTCTGTGTCGTTACGCAACTTGGCACAGCTCTAACTCCTTTAACGCCTTTATGTTTAAGTTTTATTACTTTGCAGCGTAAAAATCTCTCAAGCGACTAACTTGAAATGCAAACAGAAATCAGAACAGGAAACGCTGCCATGCTCACAAAAGTACAGAGAGGAAGAAGAGCAACAGCAGCAGCAACGCAAAAAATACAAATGATAAAGAAAACAGAGTGCAGAAATATTTTGCGTGTAAAATGAAAACAATGAAAATTATGCAAGCGCATTACGACGACGACGTCACAGCAAAAAACTGGAAGGGAGCGAAAAAAAAATGTGTCAAACAAAAAACGGAAATGATAAAAATAGCGGGCGCTAGAGCAGAGACAGCAAGAGAAAGGTGGCAGAGAGGGAAAGAGGGAGGGGTTGTCAGAGGGGTACAGGATTCTGACTGCCTCTTGGTGGTCATAGTTATGCAAATGCTATGCAAGGATGTCACGTCCTGCTGTGACTTAAAGCCAGCCAAACACTTGCAGCAAGCAACACACATGCGACCACGCAGCAGCTTTGAGTTCCCCTTCCTCTCGTCTCTCCTCCTCTTGATACTTCTTTACATACACGTTTTTCCCCAATACTCTCCCCCTTCTCATTCCCTTCCACAGTTGAGTGCTGTTGTTGGCCTTTTGCATTATTGCATATTATTCGCAATTTCTGTTTACTACTCCGTATTTGTTTTTGGCTTTGCAGCATTATTTATGACAAAGCGTGTGAGTGTGTGTGTGTGTGTGTGTGTTTGAGTGTGGGTGTATTGCCTCGCCCCTTCCACTCTCCCTTTTTGTGGTACACTATCATAAAAATCACAGCAGTATACTGAGTGGGTCACTCCTGCCCCTCCTCCCTCTCTGCCATCAGTGAGTGTCGTCTATAAAAAAATGAGCTTCGCATAAAAAATTTTACTTTTCATTTGCATAAGTATGAAACGGTCCCAAGTAATGCTTTATTCCGCTTGTAGTGCTCCACAAACACAGCAGCAGCACTATGCCACATTGTCGTTCATTGTTTATACCCTGCATATCAAATGTAGGTGATATCATATGACAATACTATGTGAAAGCTGAGAGAACTAAAGATGGAATCGACGACGAGATTTGTCTAATTTTAAGAAAGTCTTTGAAACTTAAATGTTAAAAAGTTACTTTAGCTATATAATCTTACTATAGAATTTAATGAAATATATATATAATAAATAATGTAAATGAAATAAATAAATTTGAAATTATATTCTAAAATTCTAATTCTGGTTTGTCTGTCTTCAAAAATAATATAGAGAACATCTTCTATAGTTTTGACTATTTCCAAAAATGGAAATCATGTTAAGAAATAATTGTGTTCTGAACTATTTATAAAGTGTAATTTAAGATTTAAAATAAATAATGATCTTAAAATCAATCATTGCATTGTTATTGCCTTTAAACTTGATTATCCTTAAGAAAAAGCTTATTATGTCTTACTTTTGAGACCATGATTCATTCAATTTAATAACATTTCTAGTATAATGTACTCTTTCCTAGTCAACTAATCGTAATTTGCATTATTATGTTTTAATATACTTTCTATGATTCATATTAAAAATGTTAACTTTAAACATACCTTTAAGTTTCAGATTTCATTCATTTTAAAATGATTTAAAACTTTGTGAAAACATAACACACAGACTCCACAACTTCCATTGCTTTATTAAGGGGTATCTGCTAGCCCATCACTCCATCTCTATCTCTACCTCTCCCTCCACCTCTGCTGTTCACTTTTGCTAGTGTTTGTTATTATTCATATGCGCGTGTCGCGCATTTGCGTAAAAATTTAATAAAGCAAAACATTTGGGCAAACTCGTCGAACCAGAAGTAGCAACTGCTCCCGTTGCAGCTTCCCACAAATAAATAAAATATATACATCTGTGAGTGTTTGTGTGTGTGTGTGTCTGGATGTGTATTTATGCAAAGTGGGCGGCGAGTGTGTGTGTTTAAATGGGGAGGGGGAATGGAAATGGAAAGGGAGCTGAAGTTGGACGCTTCCTTTGCACTTCCTTGGGCATATTGGCGAAAAAAGGGGGGGCAGGAAACAGGAATTTTGATAAATGCAATGGGACACAACGCGGACGTTGGCCATCGACAACGAATTTCAAATTGGGCAACCAGACGAATACACACACACACCCCCATCATACACACATACCAACAGCCAACAAAATGGGGTTTTATCTCTGGCGACATCAAGTGTCCTCCAGCTGAACATTTGCGCTGTTTTATTTGTTTGTCCCCGCCACGAAATGCCCATCACAATCCTCCACCTCCCCCTCCCAATCTTCACTGTTATGTTTGTGATTTATTATTCAGGCAAGAAATTAAATTTTCTGTTTTCTCTTTTTACCCTGCTGCAAGTGTCTCTCTCTCTCGAATGTTTTGGCAGCCCTTTCACTTCGTTCAACTTCCTTCCACTTCCTCCCACAATATACACATCCTGTGCCCGTTTAGTGCCTAAAATTTATTGTGTTGTTGCTGAATTCAATTACAGAGATGATAAGCGACCGCTTGGACTGGGTAAAAAGGACAAGGCCACAGACTACAGACTGGAGACAACAGTCTAGAGACTAGACTCGAAACACGCAAACAAAGTGCAGCAGAAGGCAGAGCAGGCAATGCCAAAGGGATTTTCAATATTGCATCCTTGAATCTTGTTACCCTCTTCCTGCGAAATAAGCTGAAGCTTAAGACAGACCATTTGAGACCATTTTTGGTCTCTTCGTTCGGCACAATATGAAAATGTCTCAATATGAAAATGATAACCCGCTGCGTTTTGTCATTACTTTTGGCTGTCGACTGCACTCGTGCCACCAAGGACAACAAACATCTTGGCGATGACGATGACAATGACAAAGGCGGCTACAACAACAACAACACCAACGGGAACAACAACTTCTAATGCCCAACAACAATGACATCTATTTTAATGACATTTTGAAAGCTTTGCTGCCCATAAAATATGACCATTTAAATTGCTGTCAAACACACAAAAAACAAAAAATAAAAGAGACAACGAGCTGACAGCTGTAAAAAAGCTAAATAAAGGAAGCACACAATATGTAAATGATAATAAATAAAACTATTAAAAAGTCTGGGTAATTTCCGGTTTCCGTAGGCATGCATAACTAATACTACTTTTTACTACTACTATCAAATCTAAAACTATATAGAAATTGTTTTGGGGTTGCTTTACCTTGTGATTTATTATTATCATTTTTCGCAGATTCTTGTGCTAAAAATAAAAGGTAGAAGAAAAAATATGCAAAATGCAAATTAAAATTTGTTTTTTGGTTTAAATAAAGTAAATTTCAAGCTAAGCAAGAGTTTTTTTGAATAAAACAACTTAAAACTAAGCGAGTTATGAATGGGAAGCTGACAGAATTTGTATAAATTGAAAGCGTTATTACAAGCTTAGGAAATATGCATGTATAATGTAAAGAAAGCTTCATATGATATATTTATTAGATACTTATTAGTAGACTTGGATATTGCATAATTCTATATATTTTTTAAGGATAGATAAAGATGAAATTTTAATGGACCTAAGCGAGGTTTGCATCATTGAAAAATATACTGAAAAAGATAAAAAAATATATATACTTTAAAAAGATTTCTTAATACAAAGTTTGACATCAATAATAGAAAATATGCAAAATCCAAGGACTAATTGTTACTATTATTTATAATATATATGGTTGTTTACAGTATTTTCTAATGTATTTTTAGATGAAAAGTTGCGAATATATAAAAGAATTTTATGAATTTTTATAATATAAATAAATTGACTCTATGACTAGAATTCAGAATGGATTAATTTTTTTTTTCTTTCTTTTTAATGATATTTAAGGTATATAATAATTATTAAATCAACTTTATTGAACAGCTCCCATTTTATGATCTTTATACATAATATTCTATTCGAGTAATATGAAAATACAAACTAACCTTAGCTTAATCGGAGTAATTTTGTATGTTATGTTATATTACGTTGTGTATTTTTTCGCAGAATCTTTTCAGCCCTTTAACACAGCTTATGCTTACTCTATCATACCTCATATCCCAACCTCAGCCACAGCAAAGTGCAAGCTAGTAAATGCCACTTTGAAATGCAATAAAATCCTGCAGCAAAGCGCTGCTCTTATTGAACAATTTATGTTGCTTAGTGCAATGTGCAACTAAATCTCAAAACAGTGCAACGCATCAATTATTTATATACATTACAGCCAGAGAGTCGTCTGTGTGTGTGTGTGTGTGAGTGTGATTTCCAGCAGTGTGTTTATATATCGATTTGGGCAACAGTGTTAGCTCTATAGAGAGAGCTCTCTCTATATATATACTACACGTAATCCACTCAGAGTCATTCACAGACCTCGGCCATTATACGCTTGTTGACCAAGCAACGAACAACATTCACTGCTCCCCCCGCTGCCCACGCAATTGCAAAACTTTGTTGACAAAATAAAAGCATAAATCGCGCGTAATAATTGGCCAAAAAGCACATTTAATGGCTTACAACAACGTCAAGGACATAAAGAAGCGAAATACGGAAAGTGGAATGCGGCAAGCGGAGGAGCAGAGGAAAGAGCGATGTCGTTTTGCAGCGACTCGTTAAGAGATTTACTCCTTGGTTATATATTTCTTTTCGCACGCCCGCACACACTCGAGTGGTCAAAAGGAGAAAGCAAAGCCAAAGGCAGCTCTTGGCCAAAAATTTAGCTCGTATGTTGCCATATTATTGAATAAAGAATTGACATTTGATTAGAGATTTGCTGGCAATGTTAGCTTAGCTCTCTCTTGGTTTACTGTGGCCAGGAGCACAACATATCCTTTCGTTCATCACTTCCAATTACCGCTTATTTATTGCTTCATTTTCATTTTGCTCAAGGGGCAGAGGAGGAGGAGGAGGAGGAAAATGGCCAAAGCTTTGCCTCAGGACAGCAAATTGATTTGTTTCGTTGTTCTGTGTGCGTGTGAGCAAATGTCGGTGCGGATTAAGAGTAAGAATTTTGCTGTTGCTGTTTCTTCAGCTATAAAACCCTATCCGGGGATTTATTAAGACGTGTGTTGGGAAGAGAGAAACGAGAGAAAAACAACAGAAAATCTTTTGCTCTGTTGATTGTGTTTAATTACTCAAACCAAAAGCGACACAGAACGTCGAACATTGATTTTCATTTGCGTCGTAATGAAAAGCGTTTCCAATTAGAAAACACCAGAAGGGCAACAATTCTCTGTCTTCTTATTGTTGTTGTTGTTGTCCCACGTGTTGTTCTTCACATTGCTAAGGCGAAAAACACGTACAAAACAATTTGCGGGTCCAACGCTTTTTGGGGCCCCAAATAATTTGCTCGAATTGAGTTGCCAGTTTGGATTTGTATTTCGATTTCGATTTTTCTAGGGGGGTGTTTGCCTTTGTTGACAGCAATTTGATTGTGGCGCCAACAACACATAATTACTCATGCCACATGTTGCACGACAGACAAGAAAAATAAAGTGAAGCAGCCGCCAGGCAAAAACAAAATCAGACAAAGCACGCACTCAATCACATTTGACAGCTTGCCAAATAAAAGAAGTAAAATCAATTCAAATATTTCGCAACACATTTTTGAGCATAAAGCAAAATCAATTAAAATACAAAATGTTTTGAGCATAAAAGAAAAATCAATTAAATGCAAACATGTAATAATTATGACTGCACAAAACTTTTGCAGCTGTCTTTGAAAATTGTTTTGTATGGCATTATCGAGGCTTAAAGCCAGCAACAGCACTTTGATGTTTTCGTTTTCTAATTAACTTCGCAAGTAAATCCTGCAAAATGCCGAATAGAAGAAACCACGTTGCCACATCCTGACGAGACATGCAGACAAACAGACACAACAACAAGCTGAACGATGATATTACTTAACAAATTACATAAAATTACTTTTCTTGTTCGAGCGTAGGCAAACAAAGAAGGGAGAAAACAACGAGTGTGGAGGGAATGCAAGAAATCGCTTAGCGATTACAGTGAAATACAAACAGAGTTCAGACAGCAACTTCGCCGAGTGACTGACAGCTAAAAGGACGCAACACGAGATACAACACAGAGTGCTCGGCATATTTGGGCAAAAACTCTAATACACTGAAAGAAAAATAAGGTACTTTTTCTCTTAAACCAAAAAGCTTGATAATTCTTAATTTAAACACGAAATTCTAGATTCTCTTCTAATTAAGAACTTAGGAACTTGTATGCTTATGTTCTATTGTCTAAATTTTATAGGAAGAAGGTTACAACATTAACTTTTGCCTAGAAAAACATTTCTGTCGAATATGCTGAATACAGTTGCTTCATTCTTTTGTTTAAAGAATATGGAGTAATTTAACTTCCTCTAAGAATCAATCGTACTTATTTTGATCAGAGCTTGTATGCATAAAAGAACGAATTTTTCTTAATTTAAAATACAGTATTCTTGATTTTGAAATTCTGTGCTTAGTATGAATAAACGATATTTTCTAAAGTAAAATTATAGTTTCCACTTTTAAAAACGCTTCGTCTAAGAAGTAAGTAAGAAGTAAGAAAATTGAGGAATGAATAACACAGTTCTATCTTTTATTTTGTATTAAGTATTATACAGTTTTTTTCTCAGTGTACGTCATATGTTGCGTACTTGGCTGTCATGTCATCAGTATGTGTGTAGAGCCGTAGACTAATGGCTAAGCAAGGGGTTGCTGCTCTGCTGAGAGGGAGGAAGTTGGGTTGGCTTCACTCGAGCTTGAGTTGCTATGCTTCTGTTGTGTGCGTTGCACAAACAACGAACAAAAACAAAAACCAAAACCAAACAATTGGCGGCATCATTCATCACGGATGCGAACATATGACAGCATATAGAAAAGGCTTAAGTTCGTCTCTCTATCTCCATCTCTCTCTTTTTATTACATTGATTCGTATGTGATCTCTTTCTTTCATAACAGTAACAGTGTGTCGACATTTAAATTGGCAACACACAAAATGTTACAAGCTCAAATCTGGCTGTGGGGGGAAGCGACAGACAAATGACGTTGATGCTAATTAAAAGCGGTGTCTGCTGCACAAACAGAAAAACACAGAGAGAGAGGATTGGCTGTGGATCAAATGACGCCACACGTAATGGATACGCCGAAAAAGTTGACTGGCGGAAAAGTTGGGAGGAGCAGACAAACTGCTTCCGGTTACATTTAATGAAATGGCCAAAAACTAAAGCGAATGAGTCAAAGGGGAAACATTGCGAAACCTTCGTCTTCAGAGTGGCCAAAAACAAAATGCAATTACTAACGCAAAATTAGTGCTGGCATTGTGCATAATAATAGCAGTAGTAAAAGTCGACTGCTGTGCACACACGGGGCGTATGCTCAATTTCGTTTTGTGCTGCGCTTTTGTGTGGCGTTTATACTTAGTATATATGTATAGTATACTTAGTATGTTGAAATGTGCGCAAATTATGCTCATCATTGTGACACAATTAGCGGGGCCAAGCCCCGAGAACGTGTGTGTTGAGGACATAAAGGGATGGGTCGAGGGGGTCGCAACTTAACCCTAATGGATGCATTTCCAACAGCAAATGGCAGCTGCTCACTCTATCGCTCTTCTGCAAATTTTCTCATTTTGTAGCTGTTATTTTTTCAAGCTTTCTTCTATGAAAGTCATTTCATGCATGCGAAATTAGTTTATGTGCGCAATTTCAAAAGAAGTGTTAAGGGGGATGGCACCACAGGGAAAGCAGAGAAAGGGAAGAAAGGGAAGCAGAAGGACAGCAACTAAAGCACGAAAAACCGCAGCAAAATTTCACACTAAACGTTGCCATTATGCAACATTGTTGCGGGTGTGGCACATAACAGTGCTTCTATGGTTATGGGAACGGATACGGATACGGTTACAGTTACGGTTACGGTTTGGGTTACGGCTCTGGCTACGCTTACAGACGGAGCAGGAAACTGAAGTTAGACTGCATATCCGTTAGTTTTTGACTGTCTTTTGCGGTTACCTTTGTCTTGGCAACACATGAAAAAAGGCCTTAGGACTTAAGAGTTTTAGCGCAAAGCTCATGTCAAGACTTTCAGAGATTTCACAGACGTCTCTCAACTGTCGCTAAATTGTGTCAAGATAACAATTGTTGTTACTCCCTTTGTAAAATTAGGTTGCAATTAAATTCCACATACGCCAGCTAACTGACAAGCGCTTTTTGTTACTTCAAAGTTATTAAAAAAGTTTGTAATTAATTATGAAATTACAGCAGCTGGTTGCACTCTGCTTATAATCTTTATTAAACAAACATTCAGCTATTTTTATCTCATTTTATACATTTAACTAAAATAACGTACATTGAAATAAAATCGCAGAAGAATGTGATTAAATATTGCCTATATTTTTCATGCACCATTGCGAATTGCTTTATTAATTAAATTACTTTATGCTACTCAAATCTTTTTTAAGTTTTAGTCTGTTTTATTGCCATTTAATGATGATTACACAATAATAAAAAGCTTACAAATAAATGTTTAAAATGTTTTGCAAATCGTTTTTCTACACGCTACACAGAAGGTTGAAATGTAGAAGATATTTATTGGTACTGTATAATATATTTTGAATATAGTAGTACTATTTCGATATACCAAATTCAGCATTTGGTATATTTGTAGCGAGTTTAGTTGCTTTAATTTAACAGAAATTTTCATTTGAAGTTTCCTCTATGGAGTGTTACAAAATGAAACGCTTATTTCCTCTGCCACTTTCCACTCCCCAATCGGAAGTACTTCTAATCCAACTGCTGTCATCATTTGTCACATTTAAACGTGATTTTGACATAAAAACACATTAATCTATACGTATGCTTGAAGCTTGATTAAATTTCTGCTACAGTTGCCATTGCCATTTAGTTATTGGCTCCAACATTTCATCCACATTTCTTTTCTGGCTGGCAAAATATTTATCAAAATGGCCAACTGCGAGTGGAGAAACATCAATCTGAGCTGCAATTTGTCGTTCATTATTTGCTTTATAGCTGCGGAAATTGCACAATGGCCACAAAATGAATTGATTTCTAATGCGGATTGTTAAGACGACAAAAGAAATAGAAGGCAGCAGGAGCAATACAGGACAACTTTCTTGCAAAAGCTGAAGCAGGACTCGCAGTCAATTGGATTGCTGCTGAAATGAATAGCGGATGATGAGGATAAAGCCTGGACCTACAGAAAAAATCCAATTTATGTGGCAGCTGCAACTGCAACAGCAACTGCAATCGCAACTAATAATAATAAAAACGTATGTATATTCACGCTGGTCTGACTGCAATATTAATATGCCATCAAATTTGTTGTTGCAGTTGCTGCAGTTGGCGAATTTATCAATAATAATATTTTTACAACCCCAAACGTAAAAGCGTTAAATGGAATTGAAAGTTCTCGGGGAAAAAAAGAGCAGCAGCAGCAATGATGGTGATGCTTTAAGTAATTGAAAAATGTTCGCCCTTTTTGCCTGCAGTTTTTTAATTAACTTCAAAAGGTCCCCGGGCGAGGATCCGCCGCAGATGGACTCTTTGGTCTCGCGGGCGGTCTCGCTGTGCTCTCGTTTATTGGCCACTGATTTGTGGCAATGGCAAATAAAGGCCGTGGGCGTGGCTAAATTGCAGCCACTGTTGCTGCTGCAAAAGTATCATCAATCTGCAGCAGCAAAAAATAAAACGAAACGTTGCACGTTTCCGTCAAGCGTTCGTCATAAAGCAATTCGAGCTGCAGTTGGAGAAAGAGAAGAACTGTTTGCCTCAGGCAACAAACACATGGACTATCCTCTGTTTGTATGCGGATGAGAAGAGGCAGCAGCAAAAAGGAGCAGGAACAGCAGCAGGAGGGCGGACAGGAAACAGGATGATGCGAAAGAAACAAAAGGCACGTAGACAATTTCACAACAACCTCGCAATAGAACGCCAGCAGGGACATCAATGGACACCACCAGGAGCTTGGAGCATGGAGCATGGAACGCGTTCACTGCACGCACTCAACAGAGACATTTGCTTGGTCAATAGACTAACAATTGAGAAGCGGGCAAAACGCACAGTGGTCATCGCACAGTGGTGCACAAGGGGTTATCGCATTGATTGGTCAGCGGAAATGCCTTGCCTATATTACTCTCAATTTCCGTTTACGTAATAAACTTTAACTAAAGTGTCGCAAACTCGATATCATCTCATGGTTACTAATTGAGTTATTGATTGAAGTACAAAACACATTAATTCTGATGCTGAAGAATTTATCTTCAAATCGAATAGCTGCTTTAGCGTTTTGTGCTTCAGTTCAGCGATAATTTGTATTAACCCATGGCTACTAAATAAGTTTTCAATTCAACGCTAAATTCAATTCTTAATCCTTTAGACATTTTATTATTTTATGCTACTAATTAAGTTATCAATTCACCTATACATTAAAATCTAAATCCAATAGATTTTGTGGATTATCTAGCAAACGATAAATTTTAAGAACATTGGTAAGTAAAGCTTATTGCTTACTAAAACAAAAAAGGTTTAAGAAAGTATGCATGCTTTATAGATTATTGATATTCAAAAATACTTTAAATTAAGATTGAAATACTTAATTGCAATCTTAATTGTATTCTACAAAAATTAGAAATCACATTTCCAAAATATGAAGACAAATGTTGTAGCATGTTTAGTATGCTAGATACGATAGCTTATTATATTAATAAATTTTAATTTATGCTGATTTTATAATTGTCAAATATAGTTTAAGTAAATGGTGGGATTTACATATATCAATTATTAAAATTTTCTTAGGTCTTTTCATTATTTATTTAATTATATCAATTATTATATTAAGTTGTTCTTAAGTCTTTAAAAATATGCTTTTAATTTCATTATTTATATAATATTTAAATAAATGACACTCAATGATTTAATCTTGAAGCTAATATTTATTTAGAGATATGCTTTCTGAAAATAAAACCTTTTTCCATTCACCTTTTCCATTTAATAGTAGATTTTTCCTCTGAATTTTCCCTGCAATGTTTTTTTCAAGTTGATCGTCTGTGTTTTTGACTGATTGACCATAGGATTGCCCAATATAACTGTGTGTTCAATACCAGGAGCTGAGTTGAACAGCCGCCCATCAACTTGTTCATGGGCCTCTTGAAGGTCCAATCAGGCGCCTAAGCAGAGGGAGTAAAGCCCACAGTGCTTTGTTCGTATGTAAACGACAATCAAGTTGAAAAGCAGCTACCCCCGAAAATCGTAATGGGAATAATTTGCAGCAATTTCATTCAAAAAGCCTCTTACAGGCACACACACACACACACACACACATGTGCATACATATAAGCCCAGTCACGTAAATGACAATCAAAATTTGAGCTGAGCAACGAGAGAGATAGAGAGAGAGTGGAAGGCAAAGGAAAGCTGGCAGACAGGAAGCAGGACAAGCAGCGGCCTATGTCCTGAGTCTGCAATGTGTCGAACTGACCAAATCAAATGCGAGTGCACACACACACACACATATACAGAGACACACATGCCCCAAGGCTGTCAGAGTCAACACATCTAATGGGCGTTATCTGCAGTGGCAGCTCGTCGAAAAAGGAGAGCAGAAGTCTCCCCATCATAGAACTCCCCATAGACCAATACAAATACACTGTGAGGCAACCGCAGCTGAAGCTGCTTATAATCTAAGCACACACGTGTGTGCATTACGCCTATCTAAGAGAGTGTGTGTGTGTGTGTGTGTGTGTGTGTGTGTGTGTGTGTGTGTGTGTGTGTGTGTGTGTGTGTGTGTGTGTGTGTGTGTGTGTGTGTGTGTGTGTGTGTGTGTGTGTGCGAGTATCCTTGTAACACATTCCACACACTCGCAATCTACATAGACAGGGACAAGCGTTAGTTACATGGCCCAACCGCCACTTTGTCATATTATGAATCCTAATTCCGTTCGAGGCCGTGACCTGAGGCTTCCCACATTCCATCTTCTCCCCCTTCTTGATGACGTTATGGATACTTCAGCTGTCACTCAAAATGTGTTCGAGTAGCGCGCGTTGATTGCAAACGACGACGAAGGACTTAAAGATATTTCACTTTAAGCTTCAAGCAAGCTTTTTATTATGTCTGAGATGGGCGGGGGGAAAGAGAAATGCTTCTACAGGAATTTATAATGACAAGCGTGAATTTTCATATAGCCAGTTGAGGAATGGAGCTAGGGTCTGGGGGCGTGGCACTGCCCAGGGGGCATTGTTAGGTCTCGCCAGTTGCAATAAAAATTGTCTTGCCAGGGTTGCCAACACACTATTAAACACTATTAAAAAGTTTGCCACCCTCCAAAGACGAAGAAAAGAATTCCAGAAAGCAAAAAAATATAGAAAAAAAATGAACAACGAGTTGTCTGTCTTTTGTGCGTTTTGCAGTGGCTTCATAATGAGCTTAGTATGCAAAAGAGCTGACTGAGGGGACACAGACGAAGAAAGAATCAAAAAGATTCATTTTCGGACAGTTTTACAGTTATTTTCTTTCTGTTGCTGCTGCTCAAAATGATGAGGACAATACCCCAAAAAATTGGCTGCTTTAAAGTTTGCGTGGGGGGCGAAGCGAAGTAATTCAGCTTGTTTCTGTGTGTGGACAAAGTTTTCAAAGGAAAATTGATTACATTAGCTCGGGCAACTAGGGAAAATGATCTTATTATGTCTCACATTTTATGTTATGAGCTGCTCGCTCTGTGTACTAGTTCCTTTGGCATTACTCATAGTTATCAGCATTTGCCACAGCACAAAAATCGATAATAAACGAATTACGCGACTTTGGCGATGTTTTCTTTTTTTTTTAGAGTGCTAAAAAACGACAGCTATTAAATATGTTTTTTTGGTTGGTGTGGGGAAAAACAACGATAAAAATTGTCTCAAAATCATGGAAGCCATAAAAATAAAATGCACATTCATTTAAGAAAATGTTTTGGCATGCTATCGAACTATCGTTAAATGGAAGTTTGTTGAAAATTTAACAGAGCATTAAAAAATCTTAATTCATACTCGAAATTTAAATAACTCTGTAAAAAATGGAAGTTCTCTAAATTTAAATAAAATGAACATTTATAACCCCACTTAAAATATATTTTTAGCATAACTCGCTTTTTAATTTGCCATCACAGATAATTCCTTGAGGGCTAGACATTTCACATTTCTCCCGCCTAATTGGCAAAAGTTTTTTCTTTCCCACTTTGTGTTCGACCTTTTCTTCAGCTTAAGCATTTTTTAGTGAAATCTACATTTCAGTTGTAAAAATCTTTATGCAAATGTAGAGCGATAAGCGTAAAAACACCCAAAAACGATTCACGTCACAAAAAAAAAGACCGCAAATTTTCCATGTCAATGCATAAGTCGCTTCATTAGCCAAAACCCCGAAAATAATGTAAAGAAAAAAAAATTGTCTCACGCGAGATGACATCAAACAAAAATCTACAGGAAAAAGCCAAAGTAAAATACACAACACTTCCCTCAACTAAATCATTAAAAATGCGAAGCATAAAAAAAGAGGCGAAAAAAGAAATGCCAGAGCTCAAAGCGAAACAAAACAAATAAAGGAAGGAAAAGTAAAAAACGGAAAGGCGACATGTTTTTGCTTCGTTAATAAACTGCAACGAATTTGACAGCGGTTCGGAGGCAAGTAAACCACAAAAGAAGGGCTGTCTAACCGCAAGGCGACGAGACTCAGCTCGAGTTCTGTCGCCGTCTAATGGTTGCAAGGTACACGAAAAACCAGCCAAACTGTCAAAGGGTTTCACGCAGTCAAAGACAAATGCCCCAACTCCCTCACCAAGACAACCCCCAGAAAAAATAAGAACCTTAAGACAACAAAAAACCAAAGAAAAAATCACTTAAAGTATTTTGCCAATAAATTTAAATCACAGTCACAGAATGGAGGCAAGGGAGCGTAAGAAGCTTGCCAAAACAATAGACAACGTGGACGAGTCCTGGCTGCAAAAGGGGGAAAGCTGCTCGCGTAGGCTCAAAAAAAAAAAAAAAAAAAGTATAAAAACAAACAATGAAAACGCCCTGAAGATGAAGTCGAAATGCTGCTGAAATTGCCGACATTTTATTACACTTTCGGTGACTAAGAAAAGGTTATAATATACTTTGAAGAAGAAAATAATTGAAGTTAAATCAATATATCCTAAAGCTGTTAACATTTAAAAAATAAGATAAAATATGTATTATAGTTTTATAAGAAAACATGTTATAAAGATATTCATATTTGTTCTTATTGTATATAAGGATTTATATTCAATTAGCTTTCATTCTTATTTCTTCTTAACATTTATTTATGTTATAGCATTTATATTTTTTCTGAATTTACTTTTAATAAGGCAGAAACTACTATTTGAATTATGATTTTATTTTGCAAAATTTGTATAATCTGTTTCTTAGATCATTCCAAAATTGTTTGAAAATTGCTATAATCGAACATATATTTTATCTCTTTTAACTTTTTGTAAAGCAGATCATATTTGTAGAGTAAAAACATCATTTTATTATTTTATTGTATACATTTCCATTTAAAATAATTCAGGTTTATATTTTTATATATTTCATATTTTCTCTCAATTTACGTTTGGTAAAACAGATAACATTTGTTAACAAACAAATACGTATTATTTAAGTGTTGGTTACTGAAAAATTGTTAATTTCCAACTTCTTACAATAAAATTGTTAGATAACTGCTAACGCTTTTCAAAAAAACATGTAATTATTTAACTGAAGTATCATGTTACATTTTGTCCAACAAAATCAAAATACCCTCCTCAAAATTGCCACAAAAATAACCTGGAGGCCAAGCAATGGCGCATCAAAAGCCAAATAAAGCGCTAAAAGGATTTATTCGCGCGTGTTTATAAACTTGGGAGTGATAACTTAAGACACCTGAGGACACCTTACAAAAAAGAGGAAAGAAAGGAAGTAAGTTAGGGGCCGAAAATGCTGCTGCTATATTTACAACTGTAACAACTCCAAAAAACTTTGCTGACAAAGAAAACCAAGAACACTCCTCAACAACTTGAAATTCAAATAATTTTAACGAATCGCGCATAATTGTTAAAAATGATTTACAATTTGTGGGTCGTGCAACTGCTTGTATCCGCAATTTGTCAAATGTTTTTATGCGAATTTGGCAAATATGTTTTTTTACTCCCAGTTTCTACTTTAGAACGCATTTCGCAAATTTTAACAACGCGCAACTTTTGTAATGGCCTAATAAATGGGGCCGAACGGGAAAGAGAGGGAGGAGAGCGGAGATGGGAGCATTGTAAAGGTTTTTGGCAGCGCATAATTTGCACATATAAACCATAATCTTTGTTGGAGTGAAGGCTTTCAGAATAAATTGCGCATATCCTTGTTTTTACCCCACCTCCGTCTCGCTCACTCTCTCTCTACTCTGTTCCAATGGCAAACAACGACGTTGTTGAGTTGAAGATAACTTATAAATCATGTAATCAGAACAGGCACAACAACAACAAGAACAATAACAACAGCGAGGAGAAAAGACAACAACAGCATGAAAAACTGAAATTGCTTTTGGCTGGAAGCAAGAGCGAGAGTCGTTGGCCTAGACTCTGAGGCAAAAAAGGGGGGAGGAGGGACTAGCTGAGTGGGTGAATGTGCTTTCAAAGTGTGTAATTTATTGTGCGTTACATAACTTTATGATAACTGGCTTGGCCTCGACTCGACTCGACTCGCCTTGACTTGGGTAGCTCGAGATACTTTATTGATGCCAACACAATAAAACACAAGAATTAAATTCTCGAATTAAGATGAAAATAAAACCCAGAAAAGCTATGCACAAACTATCAATCACGAATGGCGTGCTAGATAAACTAACAATTTGTGTAATAGTTGGGTAATAAAATATATACTTTAAATTACTTTCATCACCCAAAAGATTCTTTGCATTTTTATTGCTTGGCAATTTTGAGTATTTATTTAAAAAGATTAATTTCTTTAAATGTGTGTTTCATTTTTATAGCTGTAATTTTGTAGAATTAAATTGAATTCTTTATTTGATTCGTTTAACAAAAATTACAAATTTTATTTGAAATCGTATTTTGATGACTATTAAACTATGTTTAACATTTCATTGAAAGGAACGTAATAGCAACTATCTAAATGCTAATACAACAAATAAATGTTTACAATTAAATTAACTTATTAACTTAACTTATTTCTCTTTTAAATAGTCTATAGCATAGAATTAGCATAAAAAATGGTAAACATTTTTTAAACTCTTTTGAAAATTGTGGTTTTTATAAATTTGCAATGAAATCAAATTTTAATTGATACTTCATTTTGTGTTATTTTGTATTGCAACTACTAAATGCCAACACAACATATATATTTTGACAAATAATTTAAATAAGCTTTGACTAATTAATTTTTTCTTTTGCATATTTTGTTGACATGCAAAATTGGGTTAAACATCTTAAACTCAATCATTGATTGTCATTTCCATAAATTATATTGCTTATATTAAGCTTAGAATCTCTGAGTTATATCTGTTTATCCTAGTGTTTAATAAGTTTAATTTCACTTATTTTCCGCCATGTTTGCAGAATAAAGATATCAACCAGCTGCACAATTGGAATGTTCTTAAATGCAAATTGAACTTGTCATGCAGGAAAAAGTTGTAGTCATGTTATTTACACTTTCAGTTGCAGTTGCATTTGCAGTAAGTTAAGTGGCAAAGAGTTTTAAGCCTTTCGACTAAACCCCCAAACGACCCTCGCAAATGCGATGCACAAACACGCCACCTAGCGTTGAGTGCCCGACAACAACAACAGCAGCAGTGATACATGGCAAATGGCATAACTCGGGGGCAGGCAAAGACCTTGGCAATGCAGCCAGAAAGTAGGCAGGCAGGAAAGTGGAGCCCGGGGGCAAGAAGCGTTGCAAGTGCAAAGACAATGAGAAAATGTCGGTGGCCCCTTTGAGTTCAAGCGGCAGTAGATACAATATACACAGCTATAGTATATGAGGCATGCACACAGTTTCCATTTAACTATGAATAATTCTGCTTGCAGTTGTTGTTGCTGTGCATTTGTGCTTGTTAATATTTTCATTTCCGTTGCTTTATGAGCCGATTCCGTAACGCCTAGAGACGCCGCTAGAGACAACGGTGACAGAGAAAGAGAGAGAAAGCGAGTTGAGTGCCCCGCTTTACAAGGACAATAACAAGAGCAACAGCTTCAAGTACAATTGAAGCGACAACAACAACAAATGAGGCTATAACAAGTCCTGCTCCCCCAGAGTCTCTCATCATCATCACCAGATGATGATGCGCCTTATCGAGAATGTCAACGAGTAGTCTAGAGTCTGGAGTCTGTCTCGAGACAGCCTCTGTTCATTGTTTGCATAAAATTGCAATTTACAATTATGACAATAAAACAGAGAAAAGAGAAACAGAAAAACGAGACAGATACAGAGAGAAAGCGCATTGGAATGCGGGCGGATTAAACTCACGATATGATAAACCATTTAAGGACGCGTTTAAATGACAAAATTACAGACAAAATGCGCGCAGATTAAATACACAAAAATGGACGAAGAAAATGTAAACGCTGCTAAATGAGACAAAAATTTGATAAATTGCCCCAAACAAAACACGAAAAAAGGAAAGGAAAGAGAAAATCTAGTGTTGGGGCATTTTTTGGGGTAGAATTGTGCTGAATTGTTTATCTATGCCACTGGGGAGCAAATGACCCTCTCCATAATTAGGCACGCCTCGAAGCAAAGAGAGAGAGGGGAAGAGAGCGAAGCAATATTAGTTAGACATGCGGCATAAATTACTCAAGTCAAGCCAAATTCAGTGGGGAGTTTGAGAGACGTTTGCCAAATATCATTAAATTAGTTTGCTGCAGCTTAAATGAGAGATTA
The DNA here is from genome assembly GCF_009650485.2 of Drosophila albomicans. Classification (NCBI taxonomy): domain Eukaryota; kingdom Metazoa; phylum Arthropoda; class Insecta; order Diptera; family Drosophilidae; genus Drosophila; species Drosophila albomicans. The sequence goes on along the minus strand of NC_047629.2, from coordinate 40,763,872 downwards.
TAGCGCGCAAGTGGAGGCAATAAATAACTACAAATCTTTATGAATGTGTTTCATTTAAAGTGAGCTCTTAAGTTTAGCGCCAAAAAGTATGCTACGATTCAGTATATAGAGAGAGTGAGTGAGAGATGAAACTTACCGCCATATCTGCAATTTGTTTTGTCAGCGGGTATATTGCCATTGGGTTCCAGGCGATCCAGATACTCCTCCGAATTGTAACCATTGTATGGAACTTTATTACCGTGATTATGATGAGCGCCACCGCCGCGATGATGATTATGATGATGGTGATGATGATGTGTCGAGTCGTCGCCATCCTCGCGGGAAATTGCTGCAAAAGAAGAAGACGTAATACATATTAATATTAAATTTAAGCATTATTGCTTATTACTATTACTATTATTATATTTATTATTATGCTAGGCTTTTATGCAAAGCCAATGGCCGTGGCACACTTTAAACTTGTCTTAGAGTCAACTTCCAAATTTATTTCGAGCTTGACCACGTTTCAAATGAGTTGAGTGTATCCCTTAGGGAGGCAGCCAATCAACGCCTTTGTCTTTTGGCTGGCTTGTCGACTGGCCGCAAGGCTGTGGCTGCTGCCTCATCCTCGTCCCAATTGATTGGGGTTTTGTGGCCCATGGCTTTGACTGCTAATGGCTTCATTTAGTCACCTCGAGCCCAAGCTGCTTGCCATGTCAATTTTAAAATTATTTTACAAAATGCTCAGCTTACGAAAGGCTTAAATTCCCCAAAAAATACGAGAGTCAAATGACCGGGCTAGGCAATTCACGGATATGTCGAATATGCAAATGAGATCAGCGAAAAAATGTATACGCCAGCTAAGCTTTTGTACAAATTGTATAGCAACGACGACGACGACGACGACGGGGGACAACAAGGTGCGCCTTCTAATTTCCAAACCGGAAATACAAAAGGCATGAATAACAAACGCCCCAGGCAAACAGCGAGCCCCAAAAAAATAACGAGAATGAAGAAAAAACCCCAAGAGTTGGCCATGTTACCTGAAACGTAACGGAAATTGGCTGGGTATTAGCTTGCTGAGAAACACACACACACACAAAACACACATGGAATGCCTTTTGGTCGTTCTTTTTTTGGGCTAAAAACGCGGTCGCTTTTTGAGCCTGCAATTTGCTAACGATATGCATACAAGAGGGGAGCAAACGCTGTTGTGCTGTGTCTCTTGTATGCAAATGGCTGCGCCAAAAAAGGATTACACGTTTAGTGTGGAGCTCAGCGAAAAGGCAGTCAATAAACTGTGATCAAGTTTAGCAGCAAAAGCGAATGCAAAGGGAAATATATGCCAAACGCGAGGGTAGAGCAAATATGTTTAATTAATAGCCATAAGGAATCACCCAAGGGAATGAGAGAGAACAACCCTCGATGAAGAAGACACACAGATGATGTCAGCACAACATTTGGTGAATGAAAAGCATAGCACAAATCGCAAATCACAAATCACAAAATTACCGCAAATTGTCGCTACAAATAAGCAATTTATTTGCTTATATAACTCATGTAGAGACCCACACATATGCTGGCCACATTCGAGCAATGCAATTCCACTAAATGTGGTTCCCCCTCGAAAACTTCAGTTGATTTTTGGGGTTTCCAAAACGAACGAAAATCTCATAAAGTTGTGCAAAAACACGCAGCACAAAACTGAGATCGAAGAAGGAAGGAGAGAATGAGCTGTGGGAGCAGCAAATGTAATCAATAAAATATGTGCGCCATGAAACTACAACTAGGAATGTGACTGAAGTTGCTGGAATGCTTGACTCACTTCTTACTCCTCCAATATAAGAGTGCCACTTCAATGCAATGCTTTCAAAACTGTAATTGGAATTAAGTGTATTAAACTAAACCAAATTTGTAGCAGCAACTTTTATGCATTAAAGTATTGCCTACTTTTGTGGGCTATGCAAATTCCTTTAAAGTTTTGCCTGCCAAAAAGCTTTGATTTATTTTGCTGACGCATGACTGACAGCAGCCAGTGTAAATTGTAAAGAGTTGGGCAATTGTTACCGGCCCCAAAAGCCAATTGAACAAAGCTCACAAATTGGTGGTGCCAGACAATGGCAGATGGGCAACAATGACAAACAAGCAAACAGTAAAAGCAAAATTAAATCAAAGCAAAACCGCACCAGCAAAAAAACACAAAAATTGTAAAATAAAATAGGAGAAAAAATGGGAAAATTGCAATCTATGTAACTGCGAGAGACCAACCCGAAAAAAAGACAGCAAACAGTCAACATTCAGAGAGGCAGTTTAATGCGCTTTAGTCACAGGCTAAAGTTTTTATTGTTCGTATTTCGGTTCGAGAATCCTTTGGACTTATCGGGTAGTTAAACGTAAGACAACCAAACAACGTCGAGTGTGTGAGCAGCACTTTTATGGATGGCATTGAAACCGAAGAAGAAAAATAGAAACACACAACTGACCACAGAAGCTGGCTGTCTGCAATTGTGTTAATAGAATGGGGACAAGCAAAAGGGATAGAAATATTAAGAAGGCAGCTTGCAGAGCTTATTTGGGTTTTTCTCTGCAACGCTGCGCTAAGTGCTTTAGATAAGGTGGTGACAACAAAAGATACTTAGATTATTCCCAGGAGCTCACAAAGTAAGTATTTCATTTTTTGTGTGTGCAATGTTCTTAGAAAACAATAAAATAAACGCGAATTTATGCTGCAAAGCTCAAAGTTTACTTGAATGCATATTAAACATATTGTATTATAAATTGCTTCATCTGCTTAAAAAAGTAGCAAAAACCATCTAAAACATTTTAAATTTAAATGTAGTACATTTAAAAGACGTCAGGAGTATACTTAATAAGATAAAATTCTCAGAGAAAGAAATGTACCAGAATTTATATGAATCAAAATAATTTGTGAGATATTTTAAATTTAAATTTGATATAGCAAATTGTTTTAAGTTCTTATAGAAAGTGAAAGAAATGTACTATAATTTATATTGATTAATTTAGACTGCACGTCACTGAGTTTAAGTGAAAGTAAATAAAATATTTTCTGCTTTAAATTTGATACAATTCGTTACACACTTTCACTGCCTTGAACAAACAATAAAAATCAAGTATACGCTTGACTTTTTTTGTTAGTTGTTTGTCTGCCACAGTAAAGTGCAGAAACCGTTGTAGGATTAAGAGTTCAATTTGTTGCCCTGCTAATCCTACAATGCCATCGCAAATAAACGAAGTGCACACATGCTCAGCTAATGTCAGTTGAAAAGACAATGGGAAAAATCAGTTGAATTGCTGAAAAGCCGCAGGCGGTAAGAGTCGAGGGTAATGTAACGTTGAGTTTGAATTTGTCCAGACAAAGCAATTTAATCCAATCGCAACGGATCGCTACGGTTTGGTTCGGTTTCGGATGGCCAAAAAGCTGAGGCGACACTTGAAATGCTGACAAATAAGTCGCATTAACGAGCATTTGACCAAAATGAAGGCGAACAAAGTAAATGCAATTTCCGTAAAAAGCAGAAACTGAATGAGGGAGAAGCAGCAAAATTAAATGTTAAAATTCATTTGTTGTTGCCGCTACTGATGTCGTGTGGTTGTCATTGTGATGAAAGACAATGAGACTGTCATGCAATTAAGCCATGCAATTTAATCAATTTATCAATTAAGCAGCCGAACACAGTACAGAGAACTGTGAGGACCTCTTCTTCTGGCCAGGACTTTTTGATGTAACTCATCACTGAAATTTATTTTTGTGCACGTTGCAGCACTCGACTTCGACTGACTTTAAAAAGCCAATTTCATTAGCATTTCAAAGTGGCGACCGGCGGTCGACCAAGCGGTTGCCCCGTATCCCGTATAGCTTGTGTTCGACAGAGTCAATAATGTTGTTAATTGGCAGCTGAAGGGGGCGGCGGCACACGCTTGACATGGGCGTGGCTTCTTTAGCTGCCCGTGACGTACGACAGACGTACTACGTAACAACAGTGTTATGCCCGCTGGCAATTAACATTTGTAAATATGCATAATTGTTGCGAGAACAGCAAAAATTAAACAACACCAACAAACAAAATGCACATACAAGAAAAAAAAAAAACAAGTAGAAAGCTACAATCGAGTGTTCTCGACTGTGAGATACCCGCAACCTTTTGAGAATAAAAGCAAAACAGCGCGGCATTATTATTAAAATATATCAATAATATATATAATTGTATAGAACTACATTCAAAATATATCATAAAGTGCAAAATATACTAGTCAAAGCAATTAAGATTGTTTTCCCATATGAAAGAAAGTATTTTATAAATAACTCATAAAATTTTAATCGTATTGCCACCAAATTTTCAGAAATCATAAAAAACTATAGTTATTATTGCATATACCAAAAATCGCTGGGCAAACTTTGAAAGAAATTTGATCTGCGTGCAAAAATAGCAAATGTCGAAAAAAAAAAAATATCTCTATCTTTTATAGTCTCTGAGATCTATGTAGGTGCTCATAGGGACAGACGGACATGACTATATCGTGTCGACTGTCAACGATGATTACATATACATATACTGCTTCTGCCTGTTACATACACACATTTCTTGTCGGCACAAAGTTATAATACCCTTCTACCTTATGGATAGCGGGTATAAAAACACGAATGTATTACAAACTGATGGACAAGTAAAAAGCAACAAGCCATGAACTGAACGGAGCAAAAGCCTGGGGTCGTGGTTGTTCAATTGAATCTGTTGGCCAGACAGCGTTTTAATTGGTGAAAACCATTTACATAATTGCAAAGAAAATTGATCGAACAGCGAAAGCATGTCAAACTGTGATGACAAAGCTGTAAAACTGTGTTAGAACTTCAAAGTTGAGTGGTAGAGATTTACATTTAAAATAGTGATTATTCCATTTTATGGACTTATTTTAATTTATTCACATAATTCATTAGGAAATTTTAAGGTGAATTGCAAAATTTTTTGTCCGTCATTCTCATAATTCAATAGGTAATTTGGAAATTTTAGTACGAATTGACTGAATGCAATATTTATTTTAATAAATAGTTATTCGAAAGTGTTAAATATAACTCACAAACTACATTAGGTTCACATAAGCTGCAGAACTATTATTTAACTTGCAAGATCGCTGAACTATAAACTAAGCAATCACTTTCAAACCTTCACCAACTGCCTTCGAATTGTAATTGCTGTCAAACTTTATAAGCCGTCGCATCGCATCGCATGATAATTTTGCATGTTTGCGCATAGTTTTAAGAAGCGCGCAAGCAGCAGGCGACGAAGTTTTAGAGGTCTGACAACATCAACGATGGGGAGTAGTAGATAGATGGATGTATGTTCATAGACTGTGTAGTATGAGGTTGGCTGTGAACTTTTTAATTTAATTAATAGACGCCAACGATGCCGCAGCAACGAGCACAAAACCCAGAGACAGCAAGCAAAGGCATTGAATTACACAAAGTTCAGTTCAGAATGGAGCGAGAGAGTTGAAGTTGAGGGAGTGGACGGAGAAGTAACTTGGACGGGTTTCAAAATGAAAATGAGCTGGGCTAGGTGTGTGTGTGTGTGTGCCAGATGTGTGTATGTGTTTTTAGCGAAGGCTTCTTCAAACTTATGATTAATTAAAAATAATTTTTGCGACGTCGCATCGCACGTAGCGAGAGAGTACTGAATATTTATTGAAGCTTTGCATTCTTTGGGGGGATTTTGCAGCATTAAATGCGAGAAACAGAGACAAAAGATTTGTTGGGAACACAACTGTAACCGCAAGAATGCGGCACGTGGCAGCAAATTGCCAAATTATAGTTCTAAACTTGTTGGCCCACAGAATGTGCCCGCAGAATGATGCCGCAGCAAGACAGAAGCAAAGCTGTCGTGGGACAGGTGTGACAACAAAGTGCTGGAGACCAGACCAGGAGAAGGTGGAAAAGCCAGGCAGAAGTCCATTTTCATTTTCATTTTCATTTCGTAGACAATTTCATCGCTCACAGGGCAGACAATTAACTTAAATGGCTGTAAAAGAGCTGCGACTGTTGTGCTGTGTTCTGTTGTGTGTGCGGTAAGTGGTTTTTTCCAAGGTGTCATCGCTGCTCCCCTTGTCCCCTTGTCAAAGTGCTGTCGCAAGTCTTTGAGTGAAATTGAAAAGTACAACAATTTAGTTGCCAAATGCCACTCAGAGGGGCAGACGGGAACGGATTCACTCTCAACTCCTCAAGCTATGCCATGATTTTACTTCCATTTTTACTTTTTATTTTGTTGTTGTCCTTGTTGTCACTTCAAAAGCAACGCCAAGTGTAAATCAGTTTGTGGAGTCGTCGTTGTCGCTCCCGATTTATGCCTTTGTCATTCATCGTGGCTGAGGCTGAGAGTTCGACATCCTCAGACATTTGACAGCTGTAAATCTTGGCCAAACAAGTTAACACTTCTGCAGGCGACCAAGTCGCAGCCAAGGTATTCATCCTGCCAGATAGATAGATAGATAGGTGGGTAGATAGATGGAGAGACAGACATACAGACAATCAGACAGGCCCGGCAGGCATTCGACAAAGTGCGATACTCTAAGATAGACATAGATGGGGCGGAGACAGACAGCTTGACAACGACGAACAAAACAGCGAACGAAAGAAACTTTATCCATTTAGCCTGAATGCGAAGAGAGTTGACTAAATTATGGCAAAGTAAATTTAAAAAAGAGCTAGATAACATTTCAAAGAGTTTCATTTATGAGCAAAATGCAAAGCAGCAGAAGAAAAAACTGTTGGTAAAGTAGAAAGCTAGTTGTACATAAGTTTAGTTAAATTTAAATTGTTAAAAAGTGAGAGTTATTTATAATCCAGTTTTCAGTAAAGTGTACTAAACATTTAACAGAATTCTTAATGTCAGAAAAATAAATAAAAATAATTTACTAATTTACCTAAAGACAACTGACAATTTTTATCATCATAATTGCTACACATTTCTTGTTTTTATTTCATCATACAAACTTTTTTATTATTTATTGTAAACTAAGTGAGTATTAGAACGTTTGATCTTGATTTAATATTTTACCTTCTTGGTTGAACTATGAGATTTTTCGATTTTTGAAACAAGGTTAAAATATTGAATTTTAAGATTTTAATATTAAAAATAAACCTTCTTGGTTCAATTTTGACATCATATAATCTTGATTCACGATTTATTTCTTTAATATCAACACCTTTTTCTTTTTGTATATTCTCCTTCTTTTATTATGTACCTCGCTGAATACTTTTTCTATAACTTTAGATTTCAATTGAAATTCCTTTAATGCATTTACCTACATCAATCTATTAACTATGAATAGAAAATGCGGAACTCAAGTAGTCAGCGACTCTAAATAAGTTTGCAAATAAAGGTTTCTGACTTATTTCAAAATCATTTTACGCTAAACTTTACCATACTTTGATCCCCTCAAGAAAACACCGAAAAGGAAAAAAGGACATGCCAATAGAAGGCATAAAATATTTAAGGCTATATTGCGACATGTACAATTGGAGACTCTTTTTTTTTTTTTTTGTGCTCTTTGCCTAAACAGCCACTAAAACGTTTTGCCAAAAATTATCAGTCCCAAAAAAAAAGAAGCGAAAAGTTATCCTTTTCCATAAAGAAAACAGAAAAGAAAAAGTACACAATGAAATCAAGAGGTGGGTTGCAAAAAGGCAGGCTTTAGGTGGAAATCGATAAATATTTAAGGAGGCCACCCGGGAGACATGTTGAGATTCAGTTTTGTGTGCGGACTCTTTTGGCAGCTGTCAGAGGTGCCCAAAATCGCATTTAATTTAAAACTCATAAATACGAAATGCGCCGCCAGATAATCATAATAAAATTTGAGAACACAATTTGTTCTTCGAAACGAAATGAAAGCTGTGGAGGAAAATTGCAAATGAGATTTTTGCAGTCAAGCAATGAAAATGGAATTGAAATTCGTGAAATTCGAATTTCGAATGTAACAACTTTTCAACTTTTTCTCTTCTTACAAAAAACAATTTGTATAATTGCATAAAAAGCAAAAAGGAAAAAACAAAATTATAATTTCTATTCGATTTTCAAACGTATTTTTACAGTGTGTCAATGACAGACGAGCAAAGTTCTGTTTCCTTTTTTGACAATCTTCCAAATGACTGCAAATAGCAATAGGGGAAAAATGCAAAATTATTGAAATTTCAAATTTCAAGTGCAATTGACTGTCAAATGGGTTTGCCAGCCACAAAACTAGACTCGAATTCAAACGAGGTGGGAGGAGAATTTCAGCCCAAAAAGCGGCTGCAATAGAAGTTTGTGGAGCCAACTGGAGCGTGTTGAAGTGCTGTTGTTCCATGAACTCAAGTGAAATGAAGTGACAAGCGTCTGCATGGAGTCGCCGTCATTTACTCTTTCCCTCTCTCTCAGTCCTTGTGGCACTTTCTCTGCCCTGCGATAAACGTCGTTGCGTCGTCTGCGAAACGTTGCCAAAATAATTAAGAAAATGTTTACCATTTACAGTGCATTTATAGCCATAATGACAATCAAAATGGTGGAGAAAACGCGACAAGTTGGCAAGATTTGAGAACATGCGCTGACTTCAGCTAAACTTTCACAGCAGTCACTTATACTGTGTAATTGTCGCTGAAAGGGTATACACGATGGGAAGGTAGGTTGCTGATGAGCCTATCAATTCTTTATAGTTAGCTTAATTTTATCGGATTAGCACACTTTCTTTATTTATTCCTTTTTAAACTCATATTTATTGAATTTTCAGATTTCTATTAACTCTTTCATTTTCGAGTTAAATTCTGGAACTTTAACAAATTGATGAGATTGTGTTAAAACAATAGCAAAAATATATAATACTCTACTTAAATTCTATTATTTTTTAGTCTAGCTCATGCATTTTATTATGCTTTTTCTACTTGAATATGCTTCTTGATTATAGTAGTCAGGCTGGCACATAAGCTCAAAATATCATTATTATTTTAATCAATTGTGGCTCATATTATAAGTTTTTGTAAGTCAATTGTGATTTATTTACTGCGAAAACAAATTCTCGATGGAAAGATTTTACTTTGCTTGGTACCACAAAGTTCAATTTTCTTGTAATATTGCTCTTTATTTTACTTGCAAGTGTAACTTCATTTTAAACTTCAGCCTGTTCAAAAATAAGCTTACAATAGCATTAAATATTTGCTTATTTTAATCCACTTTACGTATATTATATTTTACAGGATATTCAGCTGAGCTGCGTTGCAAAGTGAGCTGTAATCGCTTTTTGTGGCCCGTTGACATTTACGAGACATTTCACTGAATAGCAAATTGAAAATTGCACAAAAATGAGCAACAGCACGTAGCTAGAGAAAGAGGCAGGACAATTCAATGAGTGAGTGAGAGATGCCAGACAAGTGAATGAGGAATGACAAACTAATTGAGCCTAGGCAGCAGAGTCAAAGACGCAGACACACAGACACGTGTCTGCTGGCAAAACTACTTGAGACACTATTGCGAGAGTGATTTGGAGCAGTACTAAGAGAGTGAGAGCGATGAGGAGACAAGAATTCCCCTTCAGCCGAATTATAATGCGTGATTCAAGCACACACACAAAAAGGACGACTTTAAACATCACAGAGAAAGTCGAGTGGCAAACAACTTACACACACACACAACCTTCTTCTTTTCTCTAATTTATGCATATTTTAATGCAATGTTTGTGCGAAGCTGGTTCAAGTGTTGGCAAACATTTTGCAGCATTTAATTTGGCAGCGCTTAGTGCTCAACGCTTCTTCGTGTTCCTTCATGTTGCATGCATAATAATGAGCATTTGTGCTTATTATCATTAAGCCAAAGTCGTGGCAGCGAAGTCGCGCCTTGAAGTGGCCTCCAGGGTCTCGGCTAATGGCCCGCGGCGTCGCAAGTTTTTCTACATATAAAATATATATATATATATTTTTTTTTCTCTATTTCCCTTAAAGGGACTAGAAAGCAGCCGAAAGCAGCTCATCCCAACAAAAGCTAGCTCAAGTTGGTAAATATAAAGTTTGATAAATGTTGGCGGAACTGAAGTGGAAGGAGTTCTAGAAGGTGGCGGATAAGTGAGCCTGGCCAACCAGTTGAACTCTTGACAACGTTGCAGACGTCGCCGAAAAAGTTTTGCAGGCACAGTTCTTTATGAGAGAGAGCCACTTAACTTTCCCCCAATATGGGCAGCAAACACTTTGCAGCCGGGCTAAGGGCACAAAGTGCATGCCTTTGGGATTACATCGAACATAGAGCACAGTGTGATGAAATTGCCCAAAATGCAAACTGACAGCAAGAGACTCAGTGCACTGAGCTGTGCGATAAGCAGTTTGTAAAGCTGGCTAGTTAGTCAGCCCTACAAAAAGTTATTTATCCCTTAACATTTGAGTGAAGTGGAAAAGTTAATAAACTTAAAATCAGCTTAATCAGCAGAAGTAAATTTTGTGCCATAAAGTTGCACAGCAAATTGGTTGGTGTTATAAATTTTATGTAAATATTATATTTGGGAGAACTTTAAAAATGAGTGTAGTTACAAGTTTATATTTTGACATGAGATAAATCAAAAGAAAATTTTGAGATATTTGTATATATTATTTGTAAGATATGAAATTTAGGTCAAGTAAAAAATTGTAATCGAATATTTCTCTATGTTATGTTTATATTTTAACTTCATTGTTCCAGTGAAGTGGAAAAGTTATGAAACTTAAAAGAAATTTAATTTCTCGCTGTTGAGAGTGATACTATTTAATAATTTCTTTATTTAATCAAATAACACAATTTTTCAAAAAAATGTTTTCGCTTTTTCCGTATTCTTAGACATTTGAAGGCAGTAGTGATCAACTTTTAAGGTACATTATATATTATATAATTTCCATATATAAATTTGTGATGTAAAGTTGAACAGCAATTAGTTTAGTGCTATGATAATTAATGTAAATACTTTTAAAAACTTTAACAACCTTTTTAAGCTGTTTTTCTAGATTTTAAATAAAGTATAATCAAACGAAATTTTTAAATTAATTTATATTTTAACAGATATTCTCGCTATTTCCACATTCTTTGATATTTGATAAAACCATCCATTGTTTAATTAGTTTACATTTGCTCGCTAATCCTACATACATTTAACCACTGTGCCTCGCCCAGGCACGCATCTTAGCAATTCCGCAGTGACTACTTGGCTACACAACGCGCTGCACAAGTTGGTGGTTCTTTGTTTATGTTCTTGCCAAAAAGTGGCAATCGCTGCGCGACTGCGGCAAATGTCGTTACGTGCACAAGTTGAGCTTTTAAAATAATTACAAAACCGAGAAGACACCAAATAGACACTCAGCAGAGCAGTTGAAGTTTTTTTTTTTTCATCTATTTTGTTCCTCGCTGTATTCCCAGTTGGTTGGCGAACAAATAAAAAAAAATCGTAGCATACTTTCGTGCGCGCCCGCTTAATGGGTTTGACAGTCACTGGCAGCTGTTACACAGCAGTCAGCATATTGTCCATAAGTATGTACTTATACAAGGCAATGTCATAGTTACACACACATGCGGCAGAGTTTATATATCTATGTGTGTGTGTGTGTGTGTGTGGTGGATATAATGTCATCAGTTAACCCGCTGCAGGCCAAGAGTCCTTCAACCAGCTGCACAGGATGCTGTTACTGCTGATGTTGCTCGCTTCTTCTGTCAATAACTTCATAAGGCGATTGCAAGCAGCTCAAATCTTTTGGCCACGCGAGCAGCAGCAACAACAAAAGCCAAGCAAAATTTATTATGCACAGACGATAAAACGTTTTGTCTGTGTGAGTGTGTGTGTTGCGTGTGTAAGACAGGCAATGCAGCAAGGAAAAAAAAGTGGAAAAAAAGAGGACACAAGCAAAAAACGGAAACAATAGACAACCCTTGGGGGCAGCGAGGTGTTAAAGGTGCCCAGTGTGGTTGGTGGTAGGAGGCATTAAAATGTCGCCAACACAAGTTGACACTATTTCTTCAACAACTTGCAGGAAAGAACAACAACAACAACAACTGCAACAACTTTGTGGAGTATTTTTTGTGTTTTTGAGCCACGTCATCAGGAAGCAAGTTTCTGCATTTTTCGTTGTGAGCCGTTGTGGGCGTTAATGGGTTAAAAGTGCGCTTGGAGCGTGTATAGATTTTATAATGTGTTTGCTCTCGCTCTTCCTCACTCCTTTCTCTGTGCATGAGTTGCAAGTTGCCCAAGAAAGGCGACACCTGAACGCCATTTTCAAACACTGTCGACGCTTTCACTTCCGCCTGTGCTGAGTTGGCAACTTTCGAGCTCTATGCGTGCGTATGTTAGTGTGTGTGTGTGTGTGTGTGTGTGTGTGGCTTGATTACAAAATACAGTTTAATGTTGATTACACATGCAGCTAGCTGGCAAACCAGGCAACAGCCAGTCAACCAGCCAGCCAGCCAGTCAGCCGAGCTGTTGCTGTGGTGAGTTGGCTTATACGTGTATAACAAAGGCTGCCACTGCCATTGCAGCTCCTCACTTCCCCCGCTCTTCATCTCCTCCTCCTCTTCCACACCAGCTGAACCTCATTACGCATACAATGTTGACACTAGAGATGACTAGTTGCGTCCCATGTAAATATGACGCCAGCAAGTTGCCAACAACTGCTTTAAAAAACACGTATGAAACTTTACACACATCCTCCATGGTCACTCTTTAATGACTGATGGTTGGTTAATGAATATGCTAGGCTATTTTGCAAAAGTCATATTAATGGTCTAATTGTTTTTTTAAACAATTTCAAAACTAATTTTAAACATTAAATATAAGACACAACATTAAATTAGTAATTTCGATATTAATTACTATTGCAAAGTAACAAGAAATATATGTTATAAATATCACAATATAAAATTAAATAATAGAGAATTTACATGATAATAGTATTATTTATTGAATAATAGTAATACACATTGATTGAATGATGAATCGATTTTATAACTAATACTACACTGTCTTGCTTTTATTTAAAATGGGTAGCGAGTATCTCAAAGTCGAGTACACTTGAGTGTAGCTTGTTATTAGCTACTTTATTGTCATAGCAAAAATAAACTAAAGCATTCATTGTGTTTTTATAGTAATCAGTATTAATATTCATTTACAATATAATTCATGTTCCCTTTTTTTATCTGAAATAAATTTATATAAATTTATTAATAAGCAAAAACTTTATTTATTGCCTTATCAGCAATTAAATGCAAAATTCTTCTTCGTCATAAATACAAAGGTTATTCACATCTTTTATCTCAATACAGCAACTCATCCCATTCATTAATCATTTCACTTGCACGCATATCAAAAGAAAAAAAGAAACACGTCACACTTTCATTGTTAGCAATCAAATCGTTACGTTTATGCTGCATAAACATTCGGCTAATGAGCCTCTCAAACTGTAAGGCTATCACGCAATCAGCAACTCAAGCTCGAACATGCAAATTGAATAATAATAATAATAACAATCACAATCATAAAACTCGTGCACATGTTACATGGCAAGCGTTACATGAAAATGGGGTGTTAATCACTTGGCGACATTTTCGGTTTATTAACGCGAAAATACAATTTATTGTTGTCGCTTTGTTTGTTGTTTTACACTCCACACACACACACACGCAGCAGCTCGCTGGGTTTTTCATTTAATTTGTAGACATTTTTCGCAGAAATTTCTGCGGCTGCCGCAAAATTTGATTCAACGACAAAATGCGACAATTGTCGTGTCGATTTTGCCAGAAACGTGATGGAGCATTCAAAGTGACAGCAAAACAAAAAACAGCCAATCATTATAATAATAATCATGACGACAACAACGTTGCCTGACAAATGTGTTAATAGCTAAATTATTTCTCGCTTTATGCGCATTTAACACATTCGGAAACAAATCAAATCAATTCTCTGACTGAAAATCAAAGTGAATCACGTGATCAACTTGAAAGTGAATGTTGAAAAACTTTTGGCCCAGAATTTGATCATTGTCGCGTAATCTAAACCCACGTTAAGTATACGCCGCTTTGTACGTTGCTGATTGCTCTAGCAAAAGGTGTCAGACTGGAACTCGAGATGGCCGAGCAAAAAGCCAATTGTAACTGTAGCTGCAGACACTCGGCATCCCTTACAGTTACGGCTGAAAAACCATGGCAGAGATGCCAACTAAGGCAGCAATTGGAAAGGGGTAACAAAAAACTGCTTTCTAATGTTGGTCTTAAAAAGGTGAATTTAACTTTTAAGAAATTTAATAATATATTTTGAAATATTTTAAATTCATATTATTATTTTATTTTTGCTATATATACAATTTTTTATTTCAATTTACAATTTTGACAGAAAATATGCAGAAAGTAGTTCAATTATGCAAAGTTAAAATAAATTTTGATGAATAATTATTTGCATTATTTTGTCAATATAGTCAATTTAGTAAAAATTTTATTTTTAAGATATTTTCAATAGTTTCTATTGAATTCTGTTTTATTTTTCAATTCAAAAATTTCATTTTTTCTTTGCTTTTAAAACTCATTTCATTAGCCGCTAAAATAAATCAGAAAATTCAATATTGATTCGACCTGCTGCGCCAATTTGCCCATAAAAAAGCTCCTTGTTAATTGTGAAAATAATATATAAATTTTTTCCAAAACGTATTATCGACAAACTTCAGTTGCAGTCGAGCTTGTTGCTACACACATCGGAGCTCAAATTAGCTGACAAACTCAGAGTATGACACAAAAAAAAAGAAGAAAACTTTGCGTATTGGAAACTCAGTGAGAGAGGCGAAAAAGATTTCGCATCAATCAGACCACCCACGGGGCAGGAATAAAATTGAATTTCTAACGCTTTTCCCTCACTTTTTATACCAGTTTTTTTTCTTATACTGGGGGAAGAGAAGAAGGACAAAATAAACACACACAAATTTTGTGCAAATGAAATTTAAAACTTTGGCATTTTCTTTAATGAAAATAAATATGTGCTCAGAGAGAGCTGAGAGCTCAGGGTCCCCGGCCTGGATTAGCTCGTCAGCCAGAAAGTTGCAACTTTGACAACTTTAATTGGTTTAAAATTAGAAAATGTTGAGGGTGCTTCTGCTATGCGCGCCTCCAATAAACAAATGCAAATGGAACTTGAGCTTCGGCATCGGCAACAAAAAGTGTGAAACAAAATACGCCGGGGCAGAAAAAAAATATATATTTTCTGGGCGACAAATTTTTCAGAGCGCGGCAGAAAGGAGAAAGCCAAGTATAAAATAAATAAATAAAAAAAAAACAACAACGGCGACAACGAGCAACAACATCAATGGCTGTCAAGGGCAACCAACATTTGTTTGGATCCAAAGAAAACAAAAGTAGAAAAAAAATGAAACATAAAAATAAACAGAAGCTCGCTTATCGAGTGCTTAACTCGGGGGTAACTTAAGCGCTGCACTTTGGAGCGGGTCTTAGCAATATTGTGAGTCAGAGGAGGAGGAGGCGGGTTTAATGTGGCTTGGACTGGTCAAAGAATTGTACCTACCGCAAAGCACTGACAAAGCTGAAAACATTGCGCGCTTTTCGTCAGAGTCAGACGCATATCGATTGCAGAGGCCATCCCCTAAAATGCTAAACAACCCCCAAGGGGCTTGGCAACGTACGCTGATAAGCAGCAACAGCCGCAGCAGTCAGAGTAGCAGCAGCAACAGCTAAGGAAACAACAGCAACAACAACAGAAACAACATCATAACATGGCAACAAAATGTTGCAATGCCAACGTGTGGCAGCTTGTGATAGCGTCCAACAACTAGACTCGGGTGGTTTGTTGTGCATATTTTGAATGATGTATGAGGTGGGAGGGATGTTGCTGCTGTTGCTGCTATTGCTGCTGGGTGGTTGATGTGGTTGCTTGACAGTCATGCAAATTCGGCACGGTGCGTTGTCGTACAATGAACTGCGCCACCCTTCAGTCATCTTTCACCACTTCTTCCACCTCTGCCAGCCACCAAAAAGAGCGACGACAACCGGCCACAAAATAGTATGTGCAATATTCTGGCCACCACTGTCGTTACACCGAGCAGCGTCCAATGTGCGGCACGTGTCTGCACTTTGAGCAGCTTCAGCTTCAGCTCCAGCTCCAACTTTAACTTTAACGCCAACTCAAACTCCAACGATTCCGACTCCATTAGCAGCCAGAGGCATAAAGCAACCCTCGCTGAAGCCTCTCACAACGTGCAGCTTCCCTTTAACTTCAGCTTCAACTTCCTATCCTGCTCATTTTTTTTTTATTTTGGCTGCTCAACTCACCTGAGGCCTGAGTCACAAGTGTTGTTGTTGGTTGTTTGTGCGTTGTGTAGGGTTGCCCTTCACATTATTCTGCCTCGTTTTGTTGCCGTTTTCTTTTTTGGTTACCTACTGCACTTCAAATGCAACCAACGATGCGTGAGAAGCAGCCAATGAGGCAAAGCTTGCAAAATGCTTCACAACAGAAAGAACAAGAAAACCAAGAAAAAAATCTCTGCTAACGAAATTTGAAAACCTTAAAGTGTGTCAACTGGCAAGAATTTTAGCTGCTGAGAATTTTAGGGACTAAATTTTCTTGCTTTTAAATATGAAAAAGGTTGTAATACAATAATTTTAAAAACATAAACTGCTGCTCAGAATTTATAACACTTTTTATTTGCATATTAATTGCAATTTTAAGCAAGTTTGTGAACTAGCTTCTTAGAATAAAATGCTTATCAAAGCTTGGCAAAACCAGACAGAATTCCAGGAATAAATTTGTGAACAGCAATTTTTGATTTGAAATAAAAATCATATTCGCAGACAGCTCTTCAGTCACTTTAGTATGAAGTAAATTGAATAAATGTATTAAATTTAATTTTATGCATTTGTCTTTTTCATTTAACTTTTTAGAAGCTTTAAATATAATAATATGAAATAAAATAAATAAATTTGTTAAATTTAATTTTATTTCTAATATAATTTCATAGCAAATTTGATTTCAAACAAAAGTCAGATTAGCAAAGAGGTATTCAATCATTTTTAATAAATAAATGTGTTAAATTTAATTTGATTTATTTTGCCTTCACCTTTAAAAAGTTTCTAATTTAACACGCTTCACGCTTTTCATTCACAGTTAAAGTCTATTCTATAGCTATATAGTATTTGATCAGCTTATCAAGAGTTAACTTTCTAGGCTTAATCCTAGGAATTTGCTTTGAACTTGTTTCCAACATATCGTTTTTAATTTACTTTTGGCTTTCTTGCAGCCAAGACTTTTGTTCATCTCTCTCGCTCAACTTTTAATCGGCTTCAACTTTGCTCTCGCTCTCTCGTTCTCTGTCTCTCTTCTTAGGCAGTTGTTCAACACATACACACACACACTCAATCACTACACACGCAGCAACAGCTTTAACTTCTTGGGCTGACATTCACAGTTCGCTGAGCTGCCCAAAGTTGTCAGTTTCAATTGTCGCCGAAGACCCAAAATATATCCCTTACTTTCTAGATGTTCTATATATGTCTGTACTGACTGTGATTTTGTCGAATGGGGCACGTCTTCTGGTGCGCCTCATTATTTTTTATAGTCGCGCCATTATTTCTTTTGCATATGCCAGTTGCTCTCAAACTGTAAAGTGGCATTTAACGCACATTCAAATTGGCATTCCCAAGCAAGCAACGAGCAACATCGTCGTCGTCACTCGCTGACATTTACCAGCATTCTAAGCTTCCCTTTCCCCTCTCGCTTTCGACTCGACTCCCTTTGGAAATGACAATTCTGCTTGCAATTTCGAGTTTGCCTCGCGACTCTCAACAGATTTACATGAGATTTGCATAAATTGAGTGCTTCCTTTGAGGCTGTCGGGGGCTGCTTTAGAGTTGCTTCATGTCCCCAGCTTCCTGTTTCGCACAGCGTAACATGTTCTCTTTACCATATACGATGATACCCTCTATGCCCTGCGGCCCCTGGCTACGGCTTTGACTTCCTGTGAAATGAATTTAAATCTTTTATGCAACAAAAATTGCTGCCGTTTATCAACAGTTAATGTTTCAATTAAACGAGGGTCTCCTCCAACTTGACTCACACAATTAGTTAAATCGTATGAGTTTCTCTGTTTTTGCGGCAAACAAAAAACAATAGAAAATTTCTTGCTATAAGAAGCACAAAATAAAGCGATTCCCGCTGGGAGGCGGCTAATGCTTTTGATTTTGATTCGTTTTGATTTCACTGGCAGAAAAAAGGGTTAACACATCGCACATTTCGCACAGCTCAGCGCGTTTTTTGCCAGGGTTGTCATTCAATTTGATTTCTTTGGGGGTCCTGGCGGACCTTTAACAGCATTTTATTTGACATAATTGCCGCAAAGTCAAGCGGAAGCGATTACTTCCAGCAGCAAAGTAAAGTGTGTGTGTGTGTGATTGCCCACGTGTATGTGTGTGTGTGTGTGCTGTCAAAAGCAATTCAATTTGTGTGGCATACTTTTTTGGGGGAGGGGAGTTGGTCAAAAAGGTTTCCGTTAAACTAAAACTGTCGCATTGCGTCAGAGTTTAGTTTAGACACGCGGCACAACACGAAACAAAACGAAACGCCGCCTGCCACGTTTCACATGACCACTTCCCACTTCTCCTCTCCCCACCACTTGCTTGCTAGTTTTCCAAACTGTTTTTTGCTGCAACTTTCTGCTTGTCTGTTGCATTAAAAATGCATACGCTTTGAACCCACGCTCAAAGACTAAAAGTTTTTGTTAGGTGCGTTCGTTTGGGATTTGAAGAGGTCTCTTTTGCCAAGGCCAAAACCTTTTCTGAAAACTTTGGTTGACAGTTGTGTCTACATGCGGGTTGTACATACAAGAGATGGTCAAAGAGATTGCGTCGCAAAAAAAAAGTGGAAGGAAAAAACTGCACTCGAAGCAAAAGTTTTCGCTAGCAACTATCACATTATACAGACAGTTCAATCGATATGGCCATATAGATACAACATTTCAGTATATACAATATATATATACTATATGTCTGCAACTGTGTAACCTTCGCATGCAAAGTCAATTATAGAGTGAAGACAACCACGTGCCACAGCAAATTGAAATTCCCACGCTGGCATTTTCCAAGCTGCACACACTCGCAAAATATGTCAACTGAAAGATACAGGCCAGCTACATAGTTTATTAGCTTCGAGCGCAGCACAAAAAAAAAAAAAAAAAACTAAAAAAGAAAACAAAATAATATTAAATTACCAAGGCCAAAAAAGCAGAGAGCCAAGTTATAAGATAACGACAGAAAAATGTCGAAGGGGTATTTTTTATTTTTCTTCTTTTTTTTTGTCCTCAGTCTGTTGACATTGTTGGTTTAAGACATAACTCTGGATACAAACACATGTACGTACATAGATATTGCATTATCCTATGGCATATGCTGGCAAAAAGGCAAAAATGTCGGGGGAGGTCAGGGATTTAAGGTGGATCACATGCAGCGTGGGTGATGGCTGGAAGCAAATCAAGTTGTTGCATAACGACAGAAAAAATGAGCTGCATACAAGTTTTGTTCGCATTTGCAAAATAACTCAACAATGAAAATGAGAACAGGAATGTGAAAAAGATTGTTAAAAGCATGAAGAGTTGATGCTCTTTTAAGGAAAGAATATTTCCTTCAATATAACTTTGGAAAATTTATTCATAGAGCAAATGAATTTCACAACAAATATAATTATATATGTAATATTTAAAATCTATAAAAAAAGTTTCAGTAACGCTTAAAGCTATTTCTTTAAATAGACTGCAATGTTCTATTAAACATTTTCTTGACTACATCTTTTAAATTTCATACTCAATTTTTATAAATATTTAATATAATGTTATATTAAATAGTTTCAACTTTAGTTTTAGTTATCAATAAAGAAAGGTGCACTCGGGTGTACGTTTTATATTTGTTTTCAATTTATTTAGAATGTTATGTTGTCAAACGTCTTCCTTAGATTGTCTTAACTGCGATTGAACTAAATTGGCTTGGCTTCACATGCCAATTTTTGAATATCATAATTTCATAATAACTTTAACAAATGTTTAAGAATTGTACCTTCGTTTCTTCTGCAGTTTATCTACAAACTGCTTTGCATAGTCCGCATTCCCTTTTTTTTCACTGCCATAACTACACTCTTGGCAGCGCACAACAATGCATCAGACGAGCACTAATGTTGCACAATCATCAGAGTGAAGCAAGGCGAGGCGAGGCGAGGCATCATCATCGTCAGCAGTCGAACAATTTGAGGCACTCGAGTTGGAGTCGGAATTGGAGTTGCACTTGCAACAGTTGCACATACAACACACACGCTGCACTGAATCCTTTTATACAAATTGTCAACTAGTTGTGGACGAGTAGTGATACGATAGAAGCACTCGTAGTAGTTGAAACTAACTGTAAAGTTCAACTGAGCGTATGTGCAATGTTTGCAAATCACAATTTACAGATTCCCAGAGAGTTGTCACTTTCCTCCCGCACTCTTCTCCGCTCTCCCTTCCCCCTCCACTCTCCTAATTGCCTACAGTACTTCAATAAGTCTTTGGCTATTTGTTTGCTCTGCAGCTATTTTTAAGTGCTATTGCCATAGCGGCCAAAAATTGTCGACACAACACAAAAACATTTTGTTTTTTTTTTTTAATGCGCCGTTTTGTATGCTTTTCATTATTAATGGCTAAGCAAACGACGAAGGACACAGCGACATTTTGCTGCCATGAGTCATATGCTAATTTAGCCACAGCACATTGCAAACACACCTGACTCGATTCTCAGCTCAGTTGGAAGAACAACAATAACAAGTAAGAAAGCTACAGCCAAGTGTGCTCGACTGCGAGATACTTGATACCCATTATGAACAAAGAAAAAAGTGTATTATTTTCACAATATACCAAACGAATACTGAAATATACCGTATACTATATTTGGTATATTGATATACTGTTACGTTCAATATACTTAAAGTAAAAATACATATAAGAAAGCTACGAGTGTGCTCGACTATGAGATACAGTGCGGTATTATTCTTAAAATATACCAAATAATATACCGAAAAAATACTGAAATATATCAAAGCCCTTATTTGGTATAAAGTTGAAGTACAACATTCGAAATATACCACAGAGGTCAAAATATAGAGAGACCGTAGTATGTACGGTTTTTTCCCATACAAAAGTATTTCTTAAATAATTTTATGAGGTCGGGGATGTCTCCATCAGCCAGCACAAAGTTATAATACCCTTTTACAATATGAGTACCGGGTATAAACATCGACTAGGCAGACAACAGCTGTCAAAAAAGATGTGTGTCTCTTTGCTCCTCAAAACATGGCTAGCCGCAGTTTTAGCCTCAGCTTCGGTTTGATTGATGGCTGCCCAGTTTCTGTGTTTTGTATATTCGAGCCATTTATTTGTCGTCGTTCAAGGATGTCGTGGCTTTGTTTTCTTTTACTTTTTCTCTTTTCTGTTTTGCGCGCGCAAATTACTCAATGGAAAACAACGGAAAGCACTCAGGCAAATGAGTTACGGCTCCCACTACCGAACTGAACCTATAATACAAACATACACAAATATTTCTATACAGAGTAGGGTATGTTTTTGTAGGTGCCATACCCGACCCATTTCAGTATCTTCTTCAAAAACTCGCCCAAAAGTTGTCAACGAAAGTGCCAATCAGTGTTTCTTGTCCATTCTAATGATAAAGCGGCCTATAAAAAATGTATAGATTACACGCTATGCTATTTTTTGTTTTCGCTCAGTTGTTGTTTGCCAGATTTACTACTCGAAAGTGATTACAATAAAATTCGCTCAAAAATCAGACATTCTAGCAAGGGGAATTTAATACACTTTTTCAATCAGTTTGAGTGATTTTATTTGAGAAAGTATTTGATAAGAAAACTTTGATTTGAGTAAACATTTATTGTTCACATAATATAAACCTTAAAGTAATTCAACAAAAATAAACATAATTGCGTAAAAACAAGCTAGAAAACTACAATAGAGTGTCCACTACCCATTTTAAACAAAACCATATTTTATAAATATTCCAAAATTATACAAAACACAAACACAAAAATACTGAAATTTTACTTAATTATACCAAACAATATAAGGCCAAAATAATAAAACATACCAAAGACTATATTTGGTATATCGATTTTACACTGCATTCAAAATATACCATTGAGTACAAAATATACCATATTCTCAGCCAAATCAACTAATATAATTTTAAATAAAATACTGATACAAGTTGATCAAGTTCTTCCTCTGCACTCAAATCGATTCTCTTGATATTCACCGCCACAAACTAGACGCACTTGAAAAACTATTTTAAATTCTTGACCATGCTCGGCATTTCTCAACAATTTGCTTGACTTCCCTTTACTCAAATACTTTTCGCACTTGACTCAAGTTGATTTCTCAAGTTTTTCGTCGACTTCCTTATGCGGCTAATCCGCAAGCAGTTCGATAATCTCGCAGATCTCGTAAAAAGCGAGGCATTGTGCCAGATACGAAACGCACTTCTAATGAGCTCATTTCACAGAGCCCAACTTGAATATAAATAAAAACAAAACCAACAGCAACAGCAAAAAAAAACTTCCTCAAAACTTTTTTTGGGAGTTCGAGTAATTCAGAATTTATGACTTCATTGCAGGTTGAAAGAAGAAGAAAAACAAAAAGGCACAAATCATGCAACTGCCGCAAAAGCCACAAAAAGCAAAAAAACAACTCTTGAAAGTTAAATAAAATAAAGAGGGGCAGCGCAAAATACAAAACTAGAGAATTA
This sequence comes from Drosophila albomicans, assembly GCF_009650485.2. Classification (NCBI taxonomy): domain Eukaryota; kingdom Metazoa; phylum Arthropoda; class Insecta; order Diptera; family Drosophilidae; genus Drosophila; species Drosophila albomicans. Next base: position 40,741,082 of record NC_047629.2, on the reverse strand, counting down.
GCCAAGGTAAAGCAAAAGCAAAAGCACAAAAAAAAAACTTGTTTATGACTTGCAAATTTTGCTGTAAATGCCGAAATGCGCGAGAAGCTACCTACGAGATACAAGATACAGAGATACACACGAAGAGGAAGTGGGAAGGGCTCTGCTGTTGCAAGAACTTCTCGAAATGAAGAAACAAATCAAGTTGGGAGTGTGAATCCAACGCAAGAGGGAATCTAGCCTGTTGACAAACGAACTAGAAATCCGCGCACTTGAGTAAATAACACGGAGCGGAAGTGTAGCCACGGCAAGAGGCAAGAAGAAGCTGCGGCAAGTAAATGAACTTTAAAATGGATACTACGCAGGAAGAGGGAGGGAGAGATGCTCTGCCCAACTAATGTAATCAAATCAAATCACAACGACCCGACAACTCGGCAAATATGCAGGGCAACTACAAACCAAAGTCAAGCTGAGGATGAGGATGAGACAAGAGCAATGGACTCGCAACTGCGACTGCGACTCTGACTCCGCCTCGGCAATATTGTCATTGAAATGCAGCGCTCGTGTCCGTGGTTTGTGCGTCCTGGGAACGCCTCACCTGGGCTCCTCTGGCTATATGCAAATGCGACGCGCAATAGTCGGTGGGAGTAATAATAATAATAATAAAAATAATAATAATTTGCAACAAAAGTCAGTCAAGTGGTTTGCTGCGGTTTGCATAGTTTCTGTTGGGCTCCCTGTTGTTGTCTCTGTCAATATTTGCCAGCGCCATCAACGACATCAGCGCAGACCCTCATCACTCTCCTCCCTCTGGGATCCCCCCTCTTCCTTTCTCTCTTCTTCCTTGTGGCTTGTTTTCTGCCCATCAATCTGATGACTTGGGCTTGACGGTGAAAGACGACGACAAAAAAGCTCATCGATATGCAGCAGCGCAATCTCCGACCCGAAAAATTTGTGTGCTCCAGAGGGAGCAGAGAGAGAAAGAGAGACAAGAAGTAGGGAACCTGCAATCTCTTGGTCACAATCTGAGTTCCTCATTTGCATTCGCACATTCATTCAATCATTTGTTTATTCGCGTGCAAATAAATCGACAACAGTCCAAGCAAAAAAACACGAACGAACTTAGGCGCAAAGTTGTGCTAATGAAGAAGAGCAAAGATAACTCTCAGCTGACTCAGAAGTGGCAAATAGAAATGATGAGGCAACAAGAATTTTGCTATTTTCAAATTGCTTGCAAAAACTTTAAGCCAAGGCGTATACGCAATGAGGTTTGAGAGCCACTGCTAGGCAAAGCATGAACTACTTTTAATTTATAGTAGAAACTACGCAATATTTCGACTATTATTTATCACTTCAGAGAAAGTCTCGTCATAAATTGAAAAGCCCTTTTCTGAAAACCCACAAAACTTGAATCTTCATTGCCAAAATTGTAACTTCATTTTAAATGCCAAGCGAGCCGTAAGAAAACCATTCAAACTAATGGCCAATCTAAATTCTTATAAGCATTATTTCGACTTCCTTTTTCCTTTGGCCAAATACACGTGCAGCATTTCCTCAACCATTTTCATAATTTGCTGCTGACCCTTTGCAGCAAAAGGCGACCCAAAAAAAGCATTTCGAATATTTTGCCATAAAAACTAAATGGAAAATAATTTTCAATTTGCAGGTGGAAGCAGCAACACTTCGACTACATTTTCTTGACCCCGACAAAAAGCAGACGCTTCCGAGTACAAGTATTTTCTTCTCTCTCAATTTTTCGTTGTTTTTTCGGTTTGTTATTTGTTGTTGTTGTTGTTGGTGGCAGCGGCGGAGATAGACAACAGTAATTGTAGACTCTTGGTATGCGCGTCTTGTGGTTTACGATGGCCCCAAACCCAAAGCACACACAGTCTGTTGCCTACGTAGTACTTCAATGTGGGCGTGGCATTGCTCTTCTTAAGCCAACGCAGCCAAGCAAACAGTGGCAACAGTGCAGGAAGCACACAACAACAGAGCAACACAACACAATACAAACTCAACACTGTGCAACAAAACAAAGTAAAGCACGAGTGCTTTAAGTGTGGCGAGCGTGCTCGACTTGCAAATATGCTGTATGCTTTGGGCATTGAATTAAGATATTTATCTACTACGAATTGAATTGATTTAGTTATGTGCTTTAAATATTTCGTCAGTATTTCTCTTTTGTCAATACTATTTTTAAATTAAAATATAATTTAAATAAGTTAATTTAGTTCGAGGACGAGTAATCCTGTATTAAATTTCAAATTAATGTATATAGAAGTATTATTTATTTATTATATTAAATCTATATTTAATTACAATAAAGAGAATACTGGCTGCTGAAGCTTTTAACTTGTATAGAAACATGCAATGATTCAATACGTTTTCTTTAATGATGCTAAAGTGATGTATTCAATAGCAATTAAAATAAAAACTTTTAAGAACAAACTTCCATGAAAGTACATATTTGAAATGTGTGTTATCAATCTTAACTTAGCTTCTTCATATCTTGATAAAGAATGAGATGTTTATTTAAATTTGCAGAAATAAACGTGCATAGAAAAGACTCTTAAAATATTATTCATATTTATAATAATTGGAAACTCCTTTTTTATATAAATGGATTTATACGTTTCTTGTTATTTTTCATTCTATTATTTTCGTTTAACAAGCGTACAATATGCAATTTTACGATACTTTCGCAAGTAAAGCTTTTGATGGAAGATTGTTTTACGATTACTCACGAAATTTCAGACTAATTATTGTTGCATTTTGAAAGTTATGTTGCAATTTATAATGACATGCTTCAATACCTTATACTTGGATTCTTCCTGACTTAAATTACGTCTTCTCATTCCTCACTCAACTCGAGCACAACTTAACTATACCCTACTGCAAACACTGGTCGATTGTAGGGTACAAATAAAATGCTGGGCCGTCTCTAACAAGCGAGACAATGGCCACAGGCTGTAAATTGTGGAAAAGGCTAAATAAAAGTAGCCACCGCAGAGGGAGGCTGAAATCTGAGGCCTAGACAAAGCAACGACAACAGTCACTGCAGCGCATGGTGGCGAAAAAATAGAAAAAGAAAAGAAATATATGAAAAACAATAGGTGCCAAGAGCAGCGATGCTTGCCAAACTGTAATTAAAACTGTGCAGCTAAAACTGTGCGAGGCGAACTGCAAAAGGCGGGCCACCCAAGTGAAGAGTGTCAAGTGCAAAGACGACATGTGCATCAAAGTGGGAGTGGGAGAGGGAGTAAGAGGTGCGTGGGTGTGAGTGAGACAGGTGATTGCATGACGGAAATCATTTTACGCCATGACAGACAATAAGCGAGTCGAGCAAGAGGACGGACGGAAGCCATTAACAGGACAGCACAGCTGAGCAAGAGACAGAGAAAGGTACAGAAAGAGAGGCCAAGGTGCCTGCCTCGCTATATGCAGCATAAAGACGTTGGCAGGCAGGCAACTCACTTATTTTGTGCTACAAAGTCAACACCCAACACCTTGAACCATTTAAACAGACCGGCAGACAGTCGACACACACACGAGGCGAGACCCAAACAAGAATTCATCACAGCAACTCAAAATAATGAAGTGCCACAGGGTGGTGCAAAGGAAAAGACAGCGGAGCAGGCAAGCAAAAGTCATTAGCGGAAGACGCGCCTGCCTCCTTTGCATTGCTTGCTTGCCTGCTTGCTTGCTTGCCACGTATGACACTCCACATGGAGCTGGCGTCAGGAAATGCAGCAGAGTTGTTGCCCCAAGGGCCAAGAAATTTTTTAGACACTGTCGTTGTCATGTCAAATATTTAACACTTGGTTTATTTTGCATTTGTTTTGCATTTGCTGCCTGCTGCCACTTCATGTGGCACATGGAAATTAAATGTTTACGCCTTTTATGCCAGCAAGTGGGCGACAGTCAAATGTCAGACCAATAAAGCCCCCACATACATACACATACACCCAAACAACAACAGACGAAAACGACAAAATGCCAAACTGCAGAAAATCCCACAAAATCTATTCGAAACGCGAATACGAATTCGAATGCGAAGAAGAACAAGAACAAAACACTCGTAACACTCACAAAATTCAGAATGCAATCAGCATTCATTGAAGCGCCAAATGCTGCAGCAAATCACGTAGCATAATATTTTGTTATTTGCTTCGGGCCAAAAGTCGCAAAAGCCTGCAAATTCTGCCAATACACACATATACTCGAATAATGCGGAGGGAAATTCATTTTCATGTTTCCACTCCGTTTGTGTGTGTGTGCATTCTATTTATGTATGTGAAAAGCGATTTTCAAAGTCACGCGCTAACACACACAAACACACTCACATAGCATGGAAATAGACAATCGATGACAATGGTAGGAGATAAACCAAGAAATAAATATACTATAGCAGCAGAAATGTATAAAGTATACGCTTAACATGATGAAAAGTTGACCCGAAAATATCGAATACTCTTCTAGTAAAGAAGTTAATTAAATCTGAAATCCGTAATCATGTTTGAAATATATGAAAATATTATTCAAATTACTGAAGATTATTTAAAACATCATTCGAAAACACTGCAGATCGTTTAAAATATTTTGAAAATTTCGAACATAATATTTCTAATATATAAATTGGTTATATTTTACATATTTTGTTTAGATTTTCGATAAATGTCTGAGGTTCATTTTAAATATTTTAAGAATTCTGAATATAATACTTTTTATGTAGGAATTAGTTGTGTATATATACCATATGAAAACCAATTATACTTATTGTGATTTGATATTTTATAAATGATGTTTAAATGTCTATGGAACATTTGGAATATTTTAAGAATGCTGAATAGTATATTTCTTATGTAGGAATTATTTGTATTATATATATATTTTACACAAGACTATTATTAAAATATCTTTTTATAGATCACAATAATACACGCATAGTCTAAGAATATATTTATAATATGGAAATAAACATGAATATAATTCTAATAATAAACATATTAAATTATGTCATGCAATATGAGAATTCTTAAGAACTGATGTTCATCAAACTTCTGATGATCTTTAACAAAGTGATCGTCACTTGTGTTATACTCCCCATGTATAACAATAGAGTATAACAATAGAAGTTGCGAGAGCTGCAGAACGAGTGAGAGCAAGAGCAACAAAGAGTCTGCATCTCTTTCCCTCTTTTGGCGTAAGAAGCGGCGACAAGACGAATCACATTTCTATTAAAATGCGAAAAGCCTTTTGCGGTTGTCGCTGTTTACACTCTTTGTTGGCTGCTGCTGTTGCTGCTTGCTTGCTCGAATCCCTTTCGCCTTCCCACTTCCTACTTCTCTGACCACTCTATTTTATGATGCCTTCTTATCCAACGCCTGTGTAGTTGTTGCTCTGTTGTTGTTGTTGTGCCTTGCGCCTTGTTTATGCGCTGTCTGTCTGTTACTCTGTTTATCGTCGTTCCCTGCTGTTGGCACTGCACTTTGCATGCAAAAAACATAATAATCAGCAATGTGACGGGCGAACGTGAGAGCGAGAGAGAAGTCGCCGCATAAGCCACCGAAAATAAACAATGCAAATGGAAAGAGACATAGATAAACAATAAATAAACAGAGGCAAGCAATTGAAAACTGCATAAGCGAATGCTGCACAGGAGGTGGAACAGGAGGAAGAGGAGCAGGGAGGGACGAGAGAACGCGCCAAGTGGGCATTAAAACGCGAAACGAGAACAGAGTCATTGAACGTGCAAGCGAGATAGCAACACACAGCACATGAGTGTGCGACTGTATGTGTGTGTGAGTGAGTGAGTGAGCGATGCCAAAAGCTAAATGCGAGACAGGCTGGCGACGTCTGAAAAATTTTTAAAATTGTTGCTTGGGCCCCCAGAGCTAATTGTAGAATTGCTCTCAAACTGTTTGCGAAGGTGGAGAGCCACTGAGGGGGGACTCTCTCTGTCTCTGTCTGCCTGTCTGTCTGTCTACTAATTCAATTCTGTACGCGTTCCGCTGCGGATTTGCGCTTAAATGTATTTGTAAGTAGTTTTGTTGCAATAAAAAACACAAGAAATATCGCCGCTAACAACAGACAACAGACAGTTTGGACAATGGACAACAGACAGTAGACAGCAGCAGAGGAGACAGCACTGTGAGTAGTGCAGCGCAGAGAGCAAGGCAAAGCCAAACAGCAAACAGTAAAAGCCAAACACACACACACATACAAAATAACAACAAAAAACCAAAGCCAAACAGAATACAAAAATAAAACACAAAATTGTTTGTGATGAGCTAGTAAATACGCTAGAATGCGTATACACAATATCTACTTAATTAGTAGCTAGAATGTGCTAGATGGCGCTAGTGTTGCTCAAGGGGTGAATGCGAATGAAAGGGACAGAGCTAGAGTTACAATTAGCAACTAACTGCTTCGTTGCTAGCGTACGTTAGATGGCGCCACTGTTGATCAACAGGTTGAAGGGAAAGAAACAATGAAGTAAAATTTTATTTTACTAATTAAAATGTTATAAAAAATAAAATATAAAAAAAATATCCATTATTCATAAAGTACCAAAAATGATTAATAAGCTGAATTTTACGGTTTAAATAAACTTGTTTATTAAATTTAATATCTTATTCGAGTTATTACTAAAGAGAAATTTAGAATTTTCCATTGTCAGTTGTCAGTTGCACTTATACTCATCACACCCTGCTGTAGCTCATTTGCAGAGGGTATAAAAACAAAAGTTGAAAACATTGAAAACAGAATTTTACGATTTACGTTGAGGCAGTGAATTTCACTTAAAACGCTTTTATTATGGTGAGCTGCCAGCCAGCAAATACATAAAAAATAAAAGAGTGTATGTGTAAGTGAGTGTGTGTGTGTGTGTTGGTGTGCTGGTCTGTTGACTATGCTCGCATTCAGGGCACGTTCCAGCCAACGTTGACGCTTCGCTTGCCAAATGGGCGCGAGGCAGAAGAAAACTTTGCTTTTTACTCAAACACGCACACAATCAAACGTCGAACGTCTATGTGTATGAGTGTGTGTGTGTGTGTACCTGTAATGGTTACCCGTTCGACAGCAGCTTAACAGCCACAACAACAGCAACAACAACGACAATGAGATGCAGCTACCGTTTAAAAACAAATTATCGAACATGCACAAGACGCCGCAGCCTGTCATTGACATGGACTTCCACTGAAATAATAACTAAATGTAAAAAAAAGAGTAAAGCCAAGGAGAGAAACAGAGAGAGAGAGACAATGATAGGCTGTTGTTGATAGTGGATTGTTGACATGCCCTGTGGGAAGCCAAGCGATAGATGGATGCTTGGGAAAACACAACCAAAAATCAACAAACAATGTTGAGCCCTAAGAGAAATAATACGAACGAACGAACTCCTCGATAGGAGGCCGACAGCTAAAAGACTGTCAATTAGGTAAACAACAAGGGAGCATGTGAGAGAATGAACACAGGGAAATAACACAATGGAAAACTACTCTAAACAAAAACAGTAGTAAACACTAAAGAGCATTAGCATGAAAGCTTGTATTAAGTTGGTGTCAATTTAAATGAATTGCACACAAAGTATCAATCAATAGATTTCAAAATGTGTGAAAGGAATAAATAGTTAGCAGATTTAATAACAAATTAGATATGCAGTTGAATTACTTAAAGAATGAAATATTTATTCAAATTAAATTAAATTAGTATCAATTTAAATAAATTGTACACAAATTATACACGTCTCAAAAGAACAGAATATATATTTTTCAAAGATTTAATAGCAACTAAGAAATGCAGCTGAATTTCTTTTCCAATTAAATATTAATTAGAATTGTAAATATAAAATTCAGATAAGTTATTAAGACGTCGTTTCTTCTTTACACTTTCATTGACATTAAAATATTTGTAATACTTTTTTTTAAATATTTTCTGTTACTTGTAAGTTCTTCTCTCAAATAAACAATTTGCTAAGCTAAAAATCATATTCTTTAACATCTTTTCACATTAAATTCTTAAACACATAATTCATTTAATAGCTCTGTAATTTGATGGAAATAAAATCATTTAGCCTTCGATTCTATTTATTTACATTCAAAAAACAATTGCCGACTAAAACATTACTCGATCATCTCTTTTGCGTTTCCAACAGCTTCACATCTGCTTTTGGTTGCTGAGTTTCAAACATTTATCTATACTCTTTGCCCACTAAGTATATACAGACAGCAACGCACTTGATTCAAGTTCGCGCAATAAATTACTCAAATTTGTTATAAAAACATCTCTGGCACCTCAAGTTAAGTATTTATTTTCTTCTTTATTTTTGTGTAGCCTATTCGTTTAATGATTTTTTTTTTGTGCTAAACATTTTGGGTTTTAATGATATTGCAAGGTTTTTGCTGCTAGCACGCGAAAGGTCATGTGCGTGATTACTCATACGCCGTGTGGCCAAATGCCTAGAGAGATATCTGACAGCAAAATGTGAGATAAAAAGAACTGACTGACTGTGTGTGTGCGTGTGTGTGCTTTCAATAGCTGAAGAGGCTCCTATCAATGGCATGGCATATTAAACGACCAGTAAAGCGGATTTTTTGCCATATCTACCAAAGCGAGGAGGGGAGGGAGTAAGGAGGGGCAACTGCTTTTTCTCTTCACAAATCAGAGCGCAAATACAATGGAGTCGACACATGATGTGATGCGAGCGAATGTTGATAGTGGCAACCTACAATGAGGCACAGACACTTGAATGGACCTGGACAGATATAGAAAGAGAGAGAACGATGCAAAGAAAGAGCGAGAAAGATATATGCGGGCAGTTTGTTTGCAGTCATTGAGAAGTGAGATAGAGAAATGGAGTTGGATGGGAGAGAGCAGGAAGTAGAGGAGGCCATTAGCTGCTTATCGCGCTGTGAGTAGCAGCCGCAATCAAAGAGCGCACAGAAGAGTGAGGAGTAGGGCAAGAGCAAGGGAATAGGGGAAGGGAAAGGGGAAGCAGACAGCGCATTGAGTGCAGAGGCTCGACTCAAGTGTAAAGTTATCAAGTGCTGCCTGGGACAGCAGCCGTTGCTGTCAAGGGTTAAAGTCATAGACAACGTCGAGTGTTTGGCTTTGGCTTGTGACATAAAATGTTATCAAAAAGGATTATGACAAGCGCACAGACACCCAAAAGTGGAGAGAGAGGGAGGAGTGAAGTAAAAGCAGCGCAGCAAGTGTATCAGTGGCACAAAGAGGCGAACTACAATGATATCTCGTTGATATCGTTGACAGTCCACAAAAGCAGCGACAGCAGCAGCAATAGCAAAAAACAACCGTAGCGAATGTCATGAAATATTTACACAACTTATGAAAGAGCCTGGAAAAATGGCGAGAAAAACTTGTAAAATATGAAAGAAACAAAAAAACAGCAACAAAAACAACATCTCAAGCAATACCAGCGACTTGGATAAGTGTCAGATTGTTGTCACTTTTCGCTTAAATATGTAACAGCATTTCGAAGAATTATCGCCCAGTTTGAGCAGCATTTAAAAGGATTTGTCTTTTAAAATTATGCTTAAGCAGCATGGCTTAACATTAATTTTGGTTTTATTGTGAAATTCAAATTTGTTGGGAATTTTGTCGGAAGGAGATTTGGCAATTTATTGAAGTAATTTGTACTGCAAAGTTTGGAGTTAATATCCAAATTTTGTGAAGAGAAGAAGATTCCTAACACTTTTAGCTCTCCAAATCTTTTTTCTGATATTAACAAACTTTGCTAATAAATAAACAAATATTGCAATTTAGCTTAAAGCATTGCCAAGAAAGTATTTCGTTTTGAATGTGATATATATTCAATACAACTTTCTAAATAAATATTAAAATAAATTTTGAGATGTTTTTAGAAAGTATTAGTATTTTTAAAATACCAATTAGTATTTAATTAGTATTTATTACTGAATTTAATTGTATTCTTAATATACTAATACTTATAATAATACCATTTATTAGTATTTTTAAGATACCAGTAGTATTTTCAAAATACTAATATTATTTATAGGTATTTATTACTGAATTTACTGGTATCTTAAGAATACTAACAACTAGTATTACTACTATAATTAGTATTAGTTGTATTTGTATCTTAAGAATACCATTAGATTCAGTAATAAATACTAATAAATACAAATAATAATGTGAAAATACTGTTAGTATTTTAAAAACTTTTTAGTTATTTTCTTATCCGAAAGTCATAAATATTTATCAAAGTTTCCGTGGGCATTTTATGTTTATTTGCTTCAAACTTCGTATATTACTAAAATCTTAAACAATTAAAATTTATATTCTCTTTTTATTATTGTTGTTTCATGGTCTTTCTATTCAATTTTATTCTCCTTGTTAAAGATAACGTAAGAAAAAACATTAAGTTTAGTTGTAATGTTTAATTGCTTTTGTTTTTTCCAGCTAGTTTCTGCTAGATACTTAAAGTTATAGTTGCTAAAGTCATATTTTTCAATATGACACCACTTTCCCCCACCGACAGAGCAGGCGGAAGAACTTAAGCCTAAGGAATGTGCAACGCTATCATAAAGTGAAAAAGAGAAAGAAAACAAGAAAACAAGCCATAAGTCAAGAACCAGACCCGTGATTCGAGAACCGAGAGCTGAGAACTGAGAGACCAGTCACCAGTTGTGTGTTGTTCTGTTGCTGTTTCTGGAATCGTGAAAGACACTTGATGCGCCCATCAAGTGGACAGCGACAGATGTAGAGAGCAAGACAGAGTGAGAGAGAGAAGCTCAGAAGCTCAACTACAACTTGATGCGGCTGCCACAATCTGGTTGAACATTCTTCACTTCCCGTGGCTGTCTGCGTATTACTTCATAACTTTTATTGCCAGCGAATGAAGCAGTTGAGCTTGTCGAGCATGTACATAATTGGAAAGAAAACCCGTTGAAATTAAAGCAACAACAGCAGCAGCGACAACAATAACAACTAACAGCAATTAACGATAGTTAAACACAACAACAAAGAAGCTTCAGTAATAGCCTTGACAACGAGACTGAGAACAGTGCAACAACAATAACGACAGCAACGACAACAAAGTTGCCAAATGGAAGTTGCAACAACTTGTGTGTGACATTCTTTACTTTGCTTTGCTTTGCTTCTCTATACATCAAATACAGAAGAAGCTGCAGTTGCATCCGCAGCAGCAGCAATAGCAGCTGTTGCAACTGCTCAATAATGCAATGAAAACATTTAAGTTGCAGCCAACTTTGCGACTTGCTTTGCAGTTTTCTTCAGCTTCGCTCCCCCCTGTGGCAACCGAAAAAAATAGTATAAATAAATAAAAAATTGAGAGAGAGAAATACTATTTCTCAATTGCAAAATTTATGAGCTGCATTCACTGGCAAAATCGTGTGGAAAATAACAATGAAAATTGCCAAAAGCAAAGAAAAACTCAGCTGGCTGAGTTGTCACGCAGTCAGCAGCAAATTGATGGCAAAGAAGGGGGTGTCAAAGGGGGAGGGATAGGGAGTCAAAGCATAAAGAAATTGCAATTTGGTAGATTGTTGGTTTTCTTCTGACTGACAGACGACGAGAAGCATGTTGCAACACAGTTTTTGGCCAACTTTTTCTTTGAATTCCAAAAAGAAAACTTGCCACCACGCTGTGGATAACATCACTTTAACTTTGGCACGCAGTTTAGCCAGCACTTTGAATTTACAATGGTAAATGGAGTTGAAATTGGCATAAAGAATAGTATTTTCGCTAAAATGATTGCTAATACAAAATTTATCTTTTAAAATTGTCAAAGAATTCTTTGAGCAACAACTGAAGTTATCATTCTAACTGGGAGAAGTATTATTTTCCTTCTACTACTGTAATATTATTTGAGAAGCTACTAGAAAGTTTATTTTGATAAAATTGATTCTTGATATTCTAAGAGCATTTCAAATTCTACACTAAAAATACAAGAAACGGTTGTTTTTCGATAAACAAAAAACGAAATCTGCTATATTGTCAATAGAAAATACTTATTCTACTTTAAAGTCACTTTAAAAAATTCTGGAAAAGAATTCTTGAAATTGTTTAAGTGATTTTAAAGTAGAAAAATTATTTTTTGATAGAACATATTCATGATTTAGTATTTTCTCAATGAATAACCACAGTATATAGTATTTTCGCTGTAGTATTTTACTGCATTGAATAGAAAATGTAATTAATGTTTTCCATAATCGATTAATACACAGAAAACATTAGAAAATATTTCAACCTATACTGAAAAGTATTTCAATACTAAATAAAATACCACAAACTGTTGGATTCCAGCACGGAAATACTAAATTTCGTGTAACCTTTCGATTTTCAATATTTGAAGAGTTTCCTATCGTTTTGTCAGCTTTCTGGAATAATAATTATTACTCACTGCTTACTTTAGTATTCCGCAAAAGTTCTCGACCTCACGCAGTGTAATAAAGCCGCACCATTTAAGGGTTAAGCTTGGGGTAGGGCATTATTTACATTGCGACTTATCGAGCATTGTAATCATTGTGCTGTTGTCATTGATTGTTAAATCAAACTTGAAATTGGTTCATGGCGCCGCGGCCCTCACACACTTTTGGGTCGAAATTCACAATTCGACACCAAATATGGTCACACTGACTAAGCCAAAGTTCTCTCTCTCTCTCACTCGCTCTCTTGTTGTGTACATGTCTGAATCTGTTTATCTCTCTGCTTTGGGGGGGAACAGCTGTTGTCTGGTTTGTTTGGTCGGTTGACTGACGATTTGTGGTCCGCTCACATAATGCTCTGCGCATAAAAGCGGGTTTTCTTTCTAGACAAAAGCCAAAACTCGTTTTAGACCGCGAATATATATCGAGAGGCACTAAAACAAGCAACGATTGTGGGCGTTGAGAGACAATTAGCTGCATGCCGCAATCCGAAACGGGTTTTATTTTTTACCAGTTGTAGTTGTTTTTGGTGAGTCAACAGCGTTATTTGGGCAGCACTATGTGGTGGCGCCTCTGGTGAGCGATGCATGAAAACTATGCAATTCATATATATGTATAAGGGAAAAATGCAGGCAAAACATGCAGTTGGGAGCTTTTTTTTTTGGAGGGGTATTAGCTAGCACATTTTTGGATTATTTTTCATTTATTTCATCTCTCTTCCATGCCGTTCGGTTCTGTCTGTCAGTCACAGTCAGTTTCAGCTGCTGCATTCAATTACCATGGACAGCTGGCAGGCAGCTTTTGCTTTTGGGTTTGCTTTTGCATCTAGCCCCCCGGAACAAAATGTTTGACCATTAAATGCTTTGCCAAATGACTCAACATTGACAGTTTTTCGTTTTCGGGTATTTTTCTTTCATTTTAAATGAATGTAGTTCTCGCTGCTGTGCATTGTTTTGACGCAACGCTGGCAGCTCTCTGACAGTTCACTGAATACGCAGAGAGAACACACATCAAATACATATTGCGATATTTTCGAGTAAAACTCACTTCAGGTGTCTAATTTCGTCTATTGGATTTCGAAAAAACACTTTATTTTTCTTTTTAGTGTGCGTTTGTGGCATAAGTTTAGCAACTAGATTTAAATTTCATGCGCCCAACAACTTTGGCATAACTTTTGCTTCGCATTTATGGCTTTCGAGGCGAAGCTAATAAAGTTGCCCAAATTGCTTTCGAGTTTTGCACATTTTCTCAATTGCCCAGAGAAGAAGTGAGGCAACTAGGCGAAGAACTTTAAGGACCTGCGCTTAGAAATGCACTTAATATATTTTATTATTATTCTTAAGTTTTTTTTATGGCATAAATTGTTCAACAACAGCGAAATTTATAATGTCTGTGAAGTGTGCTTTGTTGTCTACTAATGAGAGGAGCAGCGTAAGATATAAAACTTCTATGGTAGCATTTTCTAAATAAGCTTGCCTTTGCAGAAAAAATATGAATGAATAGTTATTATTAGCGAAATGAGACTTAGTTAGAAATGGGATTCATAAATATTACTTACTTATTCATATTTAAAGCAATATAAAATGCAGATCAAGATGAAATTCTATTTGAAATGGTATTGAAAAAGCTAAAAACTTTTCTTTACTTCAATACTCATTTATCAATTATTTTAAATACTCGCTTCAACTTCAAATTTACATACAAAGCAAAGTCATTTAAATATTGTACAGCTTCAACAATCAGCTTGCAACAATCGGTTTAGGCAAATGCCAATGTCAACTGGAGAACAAGTCAAAAGGCGTTTAACCTCGAAGTGAATCTTTGCATCTTAATTATAAACATTTCCTAAAGTACTTTGAAGTTGAGAATTATTATTGGGATGATTCATGCACAACATTTTCCCGCAGCAAAACGCCCAATACTTCTCCGACTAGACACAACTTGATGTGGCCATTGTTAGATCTATGTTTATATACATACACACTATATACATATATATTTGTTGTACATAAATCTATTGTGTCGAGCGAGCTGCGAACTGCACCCACACATCTATGGTATCTGCGCTTTTGGCTTCTGTTGTCAGCTATTTTCAGAGTTCTCTTTTTTATTTCACTCCCCCCATTTATGGTTAGCTTTTGTTGTTGATTTATTATTGTTTTGGTTTTCTAGTTTGTTGCAAGTTTCCCACTTCTCATTTTTTTTAATAACCAAATATATATGCGAAGCAAAGTTTAAAGTTTATTAAATTTGTATATCGATACTCACTTAATCTGCCAAAGCTGTGCGATAGCCTCTTTTTGAGCTTCTGCAGGGCGCCGCCTTTCTTCTCCCGCATTGTGACGCCTGAAAAACACAACAGGAAGAGAATAACAATTTAGTATTTAAATTTAAATAAAATAATAGCTTGATTGATGGTTTGTCTGTTACTTTATGTTATTTTATTATATAATATTTATGCTGCCACAACAAAACCCCGACAGCAATTAGAAAACAAGTTGGAAAGCTACAGTTGGGTGTGCTCGACTACGAGATACCCGACAACCAATTTTTATAAAAGTAAAACAGTGCGGTATTACATATTAAAATATACCGACGGTTATATTTGGTATATCGATATACTATTGAGATCAAAACATAACAGATTTTCAACCTGCAGCAAAGTGGGTACCAAAAATACAAAAATATATTAGCATATACGTTAAAAATATACCACAGGGTAGAAAATATACCAGATTGACATCCTACAACAAAATGTGGTAATATTCTTAAAATATACCAACAATAATATAATGTACCATTACACTTATGGATTTAAAATATACCACACAGTAAAAATCATACCAGAGTGTTAATATGAAACAAAATGCGGCATTTTTCATAAAAATACCGATATACTATTAGGTTGATAATATACCATAGGTTACAAAATATACTAGATTGATAACCTGCCATCATAAAGTTATAATGCCCTTCTACCCTACCCGTTGCGGGTATAACAACACACAAAACGAACAACGAAAAAGTTGACATTACAAATTAACATAAATCAGTGATGCGTGGTGTGCCATAATAATAAATACATAAGTGGGGGAACGACAGACGACTGTGACCCTCTGAGGGAGGAAAGACACTCGCCGAAGAGACACGCACAAAAATACTGTAAAGTCAATTTCCATGATAAAATTCAAATGAAAAACCGCTCGAAAATAGAAAATGCATTTAATTCTGTTGTTATTTAAGAGGGGCGCCTCTCACTCCCTCTCTTCAACTCCTGTCCCCTCTTTCTATTCGTGTAGAAACTCTATAAATCGATGTATTCGTAATTGAGTTGTATAATTCCCTTGCAGTGCTTTTGTTGATATTATTGTTTTCGCTGGCGATAGTCATCATAATACTCGTATGTATAATAATAACATTTAGCAAAGTTATTTCAGCGTCCAGTGAGCCATGCAAATTGTGTAAAGTTTTACGTCACAAACACACACAACGTTTATAGGGTTTAGTTGTTGTTGTATCAGCTGGTTTTGAGGGCTCCCCCCTTTTTTGAAACTATCTCATTGTTTTTGTTGTTGTCGGTTTTTGTGGCTCGTTGATTGGCATAATGATTTGACTGGCACTGTGCAAATAGCTGTGTAATATGCTTGTAATCAAACGATTGTTTAACAATCGACAGACAGTCTCGAAACAGACTGGCCAAATGCATTTGTATCTGCAAACTTATCTTTTACCTTTTGTGCTCGCTTTGAATAGTTTTTTGCCTGCTGTTTTTGGCATTTCTTATCGATTACCAGTCAGAACAAAGCTTAACCCATTACAAAAGATATTTTAAATTAAATTCGTTGAAAATGAAATTTGATTTTAGCAATAACAATATGGTTTGGAATGCCGATTAAAAATTGAATGTATAAATATAATGCTAATGGCAAATACTTATGATAATTTTTGTGTATAGGAGTAAATTATAAAAATGCAGAATAAGAAAATGTTGATTCACACTAAAACTCGAAAGAAACAAAATGGTCGTCGAATTCTTTTCAAACTGCAAATTTTAATATAATTGTTCATGCCAAATTCTGTTAAATTTTAAATAATATATTTTTTAAAAAGAATATTCATTCATTTGGATCTCTTGACAAAATCAACCACAGATGAAATCAGAAATACTTAAAGAAGGACGCTACAGTTTAGTTATTATTATTCAAAAACTTCATATAAGTTTTCCTTGTTAAACTATTTTTATATTTATTACTAAATAATAATTAAATATATATAGTTTTAAATGAAAGAAAATTTTATTATTTTAAAATTAAAGTTATATAAAACCGAAATTAAAAAAAACTATAACGATAATAAAGTTTATTTTATTTTATTGAACATTTATCAAAATGTTCATCGTAAAACTAGTTAAAATTATTATTACTAAATAACACAAAAATTTGAAATAACAATGAAATTTAATCTAATTATATTTTAAAGCCAAATACGTTTAATACTGTAAATAATATAAATTAATCAATTTCAAATAATGTACGACAATGTCCGCAAAATAGAAACCAATAATAAAAATGAAATGATGGACATCATAATAACAAGCAAACATTTTCCCATCATTTTAACGACTACTTAAATTTTATCTCAACAAGGAAATGATTGTGTATAATGTTTTCATCTATTAGCTATTCACAGCACGATTGTACAAAGCATTTTTTTCGTCGCATTGAAATCAATAAGAATCTCTTCATTGCATTGCAAGCAGAAGTCAGCTTATGAAATGTCACTTGAGAAGTCATTTATCAAACTCTTCCACTTTTGAGCATTGGCCAACGCACTGACACTGATGGAGATGTTCACCTCCACGCCACTCCCTCCTCTCTCATCTTCTCTATAAAGTGGCACCTTGACTGCTGCCCACCCACAATTAAATATATATACAGAAATAAAAAAATATATGTACATATATTGTATGTTTTTCTTTAGAGAATATTTTATTTTTACAGCACTAAATCATTTGATAAGTGTCTCTCTCGAGTGTCTCGTCGTATCTGTAGAGCACAGTAACTATTATTATTGTACTTGTTGTTGTTGCGTTCAAAAGCAATTTGGCTTAACAACAATGCAGACAGCAATTTATAGTGTCTATATATGTGCTATGTATATATAGAAAGCGACAGATAGATGCATATATTGTATGTACATTGAAAGCCAACACTTCAACTCAATTACAGGCCCACTCTCATAACTGTGAGCTCATATGCTGGCCATTATTATTGTCGTCGTGGATGTTGTTGCTGCTGTTGTTGACTTGAAAGCATTCAGAATCATAAGCTGAACCCTACTATGGCATTTTAAGCTGCTTTTAAAACTGATAATGATCCTGAAACATGACTGCCTGACTGCCTGAATAGACAACAATGACCACGTTAATCAATGCGATTCATTTGCAAAGTTCACTTGCTATGCAGCTGCACATCAAGTAATTGGATTAGTTGAGATAGTTAATGCAAGAAGGGTGAAATTTAGGAGAGTTTAGAATAGATAAAGGTTTCAATATTTAATCAAATTTAAATGCATAACATACTACAGAGAATGTTCTTTAAGGTATAGAGGGAAGTATAATTTATCTTTATTAATGAGTTGACGTAAAAAGCGATTGTAGCTTAGCTTAAAACAAATAAAATATTTAAGAATTTAATAAAATTTAAATGCATAAAATACTGAAAGGAATGTAATTGAAGATGTATAAGGAAATGTTGCTAATCTTTGCTTTAAAAACTGATTAGTAAACACATTTTAGACGAGTTTAAAATGAATGAAATACTTAAAAATGTAACTGCATAAAATATTGGGGAGAATGCAATTAAAAAAAAGATTAAAAATCTCGTTTTAGATGGGTTAAGAATGCATAAAATATATAAATATATTTGTTTAACAATCACCAAGAGATTTAATTGCTTTAAATGCGATTAATTTGCAAGGTTCATTTGCTATGCTCCTACATAACATAATTGGATTAGGTGATTCAATTAATTCAATAAATTGGAGAAAATTAGATGAGTTTAACATGAGTGAGGTATTAAAAAATTTAATACAATTTCAATGCATTAAATATTAGATAGATAGCCGTTAAAAACGAACAAGGAATCGTAGTTTATCTTTATTTAAAAGTTTTCAAACCATATTTTATATGAGCTTCAACAAATTAAATATTTAAAAATTGCATAAAATACTGTCATATATAGAAAGCCATTAAAGATTTGAAACTTAGTGTAGTTTAGCTTTATTTAAAAGCTGATTAAGAATCCCATTTCAGATAAGCTTAAAATGAATGGCGTATTCAAAATGTTAATAAAATTTAAATGCATTAAATACTATACAAAATGTCATTGAAGATCTAATAGAAAGTTAAGTTTATCTTGACACGAAAGCTAAGTAAACATTTTCAAGCAAAGATTCCATTACATTTAATGTGAGTTTGAAATGCAGAAAATATCCAAATATTTATTAAAATTTTAATGCAAAAGGGAAACGCTTTGAATATTTCAAATTTAGCTGACTAAACATCTTAATACTGTGCGTCACATTAACACACTCAAATGAATCCCAATTATGCATATACATTTACATTGTGCGCCAGGCAAGTTTACATTTAGTTGTCTGATTCACAATTTCGCTTTTAATCTATGTGCGAAGATGAGTATACAATTCTATCTATAGCAACCTATTCAAATCGAAAAGATTCGCTCTACACCACACACAACGTTTAGCAATCAAATTTCTAGATTCTCATATGTAGAATGCACTTTATGAATACTTCTCGAACATTATCACATACTTAATATGCTTGGCATGAAAGTGAGTTAGAACTTTGTCTGATACTTTAATAGACTATCACGTATACGCCCCATTGGCAGTCTGTTTTTGGAGGCGCATTAAATTGCAATATGCAAATGCACAAAATGGCGCCAAGTTAATAGTTTTGTGCAACAGACAAATTGGTTTGCAAAAGCCAAAATGACGCTGCAATTGGATTACATTAGAACAAAACTTGATGACTGCCAAAATAAGTCAGAAGAGAGAGGAGAGTCAATTGTTGTTGTTTTTAAAAGCCCATTAAAGTTGTTTGCAAAATGCTGAGCGAAAAAAGTTTTCTTGCTGGCAAATGGGAAAAGCAAACAAGACGACGAATACAAAATGAGTTGCAACTTGCAACTGGCGGAGTTGCAGCCAAACTTCAGTTGCACAAAAAACTTATTTAATTAAGACTGCAAAAAGGCGCTGCCGAGCAAGAACTTTCAACGAGTACCGTTGTTTGCCGCTTGTTGCATTAATGAGATGCATACGATGCGCACATCAAATCAAAATTTGCGAAATGCGAATGAGAAATCAAAAGTTTATTTTTTCGCAATTGAAATCAATGTCAGCGGCAGACAAATTGCAATCATGCCACGACGACAGGTGACAGCACCGAGCGAGTTCAATAGCCTCCGTCAGTCTAAGGGGGCGTGTCCATTGAGCCGTAGAGTGCACAGAAATAGCACACAGATACACACACACACACTTACACCTCGACGCACACAGCGTGTGAGCGAGCGAGAGGGGGAATAATTCGTCTAGCTTTTGACACTCAATTAACATTTCACAAAACTGCCAATTGGACATAATTAAATGCATTACAATTACGTGTGCTGTGTTAATTTTCACGACTTTACTCACTACTCACAAAAAGCAGAAAAAAACAGTACAAAAGATGATTAACAGCCCCATTAACTGGGGGTTAATTATATGCCTGAAGAAGAAAGGGGAAATTTCCACTGAAAGCATTTTACTCAGACTACAATTTTGTAGACAATGCAAGAAGCTTTCAATGGAATGTCAAATTATCAATTACTTGAGGAGGGGTTAAAAATGTATAATTTACTGTTTTCAAATATAATAAAAATGAATATTTATGACGATTTTGTAAATACATTTTTCGCTTTGGTATATTTCGAATACAATACTACATCAATATACCAAATGTAATCTTTGATATATTTTAGTACTTGGTGATATATTAATTTTTTAGATTTTAGGAATAATATCGACCTGTTTGGTTTTTATTTTGGTATATTTCAAGTGTAATACTCATCAATATACCAAATATAGTCTTCGGTATATTTCAATATATTATGGTATATTAATTAATGTAATCTACATTGTATTAAGTATCGATATTTCTATATACATATTCTTATTCTTATTTCTTAATCATTATTTTAATTGAAGACTAAAAGTGAATGCTAAAAAATCAAAATTTTTGAACTCTATATGATTATATTATTTAGTATTTAAATACTTTCAGATTAAATTTAATTATATTTAATTTATAATTACTCGCGGATCTGTTTTCAACTTTAATATATAACAAATTGTAATCGAATTTGTCTAAAGCAATTCCAATGTAAATAAACATTAGTTGAAGTCAATAAATAACATCAAATAGTTGAAAACTTATTTGTTTAGGAATTTTTATTATTTGTGCCGTAGTGAACACTTAATCATAAGTAAAAACACTTGAAATATGCGCATTAATAAGCCATAATACTGCGATTTACGATAGTAGGAAGTGACTGATAAGTTTGTGTTTAATTTACGATAAGAATTAAATACAAATGATTAAGTGAGCGACATTTTAATGTTAAACGTGACTCAAAACTTGATAAAGGGCATTAGGAAAAGTTCCCCAACTACCGAGAATGAAATGACACAGTTTTGGGACATTCTTTTTTGTGTGACATAAAACAGATCAACTGGGAAATGAGCTCCGCCTTTTTGCATGTTTTTCGCAAACACACACAAATGATACTATGATGAGCACTTTTCAAATTTCTTGTTAATGACGTAATTACCAGCAGAAACAAAGAATGGGACAGAGCAACTGGTGACATGCGAAAGGCGAACCAACCGACATGTCGCCATGCGGTGCCACACGACGTATACGTGACATTTTCGGGCACGCCATGCAACGCGTTGGCTCATTGCTCATGCAACAGCAGCTGACTTGGGTCTCCTCTTTCGCTCCTCCTCTTTGGCTCTATGACTAGAGATGCGTCTGACATTTGTGGGCGCATGGCCAAGAGAATAGAAAAGCATGAGAAAATAGATTTTACTCTAGAGCATTTTCATACGAAACATTTTGACACTTGGCGACAGCAGCTGACTAATTGCGAGAGTGCCAAGCAAATGCTGGAGAGAAAAGAGTTTTCTCTCTCTCTCTCTCTGTCTCGTTAAAAATAGCAGAAATTGGCTAAAGGTTTAAAGTGCAGGCCAAAAAGACAGCTGACGGAACCGATGATTAAATGGCTTATAAATGACGTGAACAATTTGCCAACTCGTCTCGCAACCGAAATAGCAATTGTGACGCCTGACATCGGTTGAATGCAACGCCGCCTGCCACAGCCTGCTGTCTGCCACGTGAGGCGCCAACAACAACAGCGCTGACGAAGGCGTTGATGAGCTGCCAGAAATCGATTGGAGGCTGCATCGACACATGAACTTTTGCTCAACTGTCAGTTGGATGTCATTGGACAAGCGAAAAAGAGGATAATTGATAAACCTGTGGCATATAACCTCAGTGTCCCCCTCTCTCTTTCTCATCCTCTTTGATAGCACACACAATCGCATTAAAATTGCATTTAATGCAAATAATTAATGACGGCGAGTTTTTCGCATAATCCTTTTGCTGGTTACACGACACAGATTAGCTCTGCATTTGATGTCGATTGTGTCGCTCTTTTTCACTTATGCAATATTCATTAAATGAAAATTGCAAATATTTGCAAACATTTTACATTGCTGAATATAGAAAATAATCATTTAAGCATTAACACGATTAGCTCAGACAAATTAAATAAAAAATGACAGTTTATTGAACGATCGAAATTATAAATGCATTTATTTTGATATGAATAGAAACTAAAATATACACAGAAGCTATTTATACAAGCATTAACACATTTAGCTTCGAAAAATGTTAAATAAATATGATAATACATAGATATGAGCACAACATTATTATTATCCATTCATTTTAATCATTTATTTATTAATTTATTGTCAAGTTCATCAATTATGAAATGGATTTCTACAATTTGTCAACATTAAACAGTGTTTAAAATAATGGAAAGTTAAATATATGAGTTACCAAATTATTGTAGTCTTATTATAACTTCATTAGAAACTGGATTTCATAGAGAAAATAATTAAAGATCCATATCCAAGATAAGCAGAGAAAAATGAACTAAAAATTGCATATTATCGATCGATGAAATTGATCAAACACTTTTTTTTTGTCATTCTTTAAAATGCATAGAAATTAAAGTATAATATTGTTCAATAAAATAAAATACTAAATAATGTAGAGGTATTTATTATTCGGAATAGTTTTTTATCAATATCATATTAAAAACTAAAACTGAAAAAAAAAACAAAAATTTTAAACATTTACACTACCTGTAATAAAGTAATATTTACTTAGAGCAATGATTTTATTATAATTAGCTCCATGAAATAAACAAAAGAACTTTAAAAAAAATCATATTATTTTAAGCATTAACTGTGTCAAACATAAATTCCAAATTAAGTATAGTAAAGAGAAAAGGTTTGTTTTTTTTTTTTAAACCAAAAACTTTATTTCACCCAAAAGAATATCTCGAAATAAACTTTAATTTACTATCTAGAGCAAATGGCAAATTAAGGCATAATATTTTCCGCATTAACTGTGACAAAAATACAACCCAAATGCAGAACTCGAAATAAAACCATTCACTCAAAAAGACTTAAATGACGTGGAACATTTGATAAATCCATAAATCGCATGTCAAGCACAACTTGGGCGTTGTCCCCCTCAAGCTACAAGTATGCAATCCATAATATTAACAAGAAGTTTTCTTCATGCGTTTTCGTTGCCCTCCAAACCACAATCTTATCAATCAACGCATTTGCTACACACACACACACACACACACATAAAGACCCGCATACACACACACACGAACAGAAAACAAACATTTATTGGCCAAGTCATAAAATTTAAAAACCATCAAAATAAAATTATCCAAAAATAAAACCGAGACAGAGATAAACAAAGGCATTAACAACGCGCCTCACAGTTGGGGTTCACCCTCTCCCTCCACCTCCCCCCGCCCTATCGACCTCACCTCATTTAGCATATTTCTTGAATGATTTTTATGCAAAACAAAGTACAAGTTTTATTACCATATAGAACTATTTTTGATCGCCAACAAGAAATCGCATCGCAAATTATCGTCAGGGCGACTAAAAGGGGGCGACACACACACACACACACACACACACACAGACAAAGGGGCGTGGCCCCCGCAGCGATGGGGCGTGTTCGATAAGGCAAAACGCAGCAGCAGCGACGGACGTCAGAGAAAAAGTTTCGCAAAGAAAGCGACAAGCAGTAAAAATAAAAATTATTAGTCAACCAGTTGCTTGTGGGGCAACCCCAAACCCCAAAAAACCGAACCCAGCCCTGGTTTTAATACACTGACCACCTGTTTTAATAGTTTGCGCACACGACAAACGAGCAGCTTTTTGGCCAAGTTTGCGTGCCTGCTGGCCGTTTATCAAGTTGCCAAATCGCCATATATACATACATATATATTATATGTGAAACTTAATTAAAATTTACACAAAATAAAGATATATGTATGTATGTATGTGTGTATGTGTGTGTGACGACAAGCAAATGGAAAATCTTAATTACTTTAAGCCTAACCTGGACTTTCTAATTGATTTAGCCATCAATTTATGGCCATCATAACCCGACATCTAACATCACATCACATTTAGAACTAATCAAACTTGCCAACATTGTCAACCACAGAGCTCTAATCGCATTTGTTTGTTATTTACTATGCGTAATTTATCTAGAGGCGCTTTAGGCTAATTACTCCAAGTCGATTCTCTAATTAAATTCCATTCAAACTAAACGAGTTCCTGCGCGATGCTCAATAACTCATCGACAAATCGCATCCGCGAGGGTCGATTTAGAAGAAATTATAATAGAAGAGTTAAAAAAATAGTTTGAAAAAACTTGTATGTAAAACATTTGTTATAATTCAGAAATCATATTTCATCTCTTTTCAATTTTCATTCAAAATTGTTTTTATATTTATCAATACTTTGTCATAATTTAGTTAATTCTTATATTTTTCTCTTATCAATTTTTATTCAAAGTTTTATTTATATTTCTGAGCACTTTTTCAACACTTTAATTTTTTTTATAAATGAGTAGTGGTTCATATTTTTCTTGCGTTTTAATTGATAATTATTTTGTTATTTTGTGTAATTTAGTTAAGGATCTTAGTTTTCTATTTTACAATCATTAATGAGAATTCTATTTATATTTCATTTTATTATGTATATTAATTTTAACAGTTTACAAATATAGTTTGGGAATACAAATTAAAGATATACAGCAAAAGATTTGGAAGATAAGAAAACTAACAATCGATAAACTATTTTGTTTGATAATATTGAGTTAATATAAAGCATTTTATTGACTTTTAAATGATAGTATTAGTTACATCAAATAATTAATTCTTAATTTTTTAAGTCAAATAAGATATGTATATAATCTACGGAGAATACTACATACATCATTTTACAAAAACGACAATACAAAGAATGCAATAGAATTAAAATACCTTAACATATTTATGGTATTTTAAAATACTAAATATTCCTTAAAATATTCAGAAATACAAATATACTTCAGTGTAATATTTGAGGATATTTTCAATGCGTTGCAAAATACAGCATTAATAATTTATGGTATTTTAAAATACTAAATATTGCTTAAAGTATTCAAAATCTAAATATGTCAGGTAATTGATAAGCAATACAATATCTTTGCTTTGCAATAAACTGCATTAAATACTTACTATAGTATTTTAAAATACTAAAAGTATGTCACTGAATTGATCGATCAAATTTATTTGCTTTGCAATAAACTCCAATAACTATTTATGGTATTTTAAATACAATATAATGATCAAACGATTTTTTTTAATAATCGTTCCGTAAGTACTTGAGCTACCCTCGCGCAGCTTGCTCGGTAAACTGCTCTGTGCATTGTAATGAGTTTTGATTGCGTTGTTTGTCGGCCGTCTGTGTGATAACGGAAGTGTATTTGGTTTTATGCTTCCCAGCAATGTATGAATACAATATAGATACAAATGTGAATGTGAATGTGTAAGCAAATGTGTGCGTGTGTGTTTAGCTTATCATTCGCATATAAAGCTGATTAAACAAGTGATTTAACAGCTGATTAGACCTTGGAGTTGCCCCTGCGGGCCCTGAGAGAGACTGAGACCAAGAGACCGAGATGCGAACGTCAGCAAGCGTCAAAGCAAAGCGTTCGCGTTGCTTGGGTCAATGTTCTAATAAAAAGTTCAATTCAACTTGAATTAATTTCAATTGCACACCAGCAATCACAACAACAGCAAAAGCTGCCATTAAAATCGAGCAAAGTCTTCCGCGTGTTGCTTTAAGCCGGTTTCCATTGAAAGGAGCATCAAGCTGATGCTGATAGGAGCGAATTGGAGAATTGGAGAATCGATGACTCCCATTTAGGGCAATCGTTGTTGTCATTGCTGTTGTTGTTGTTGTTGCCAATTCGGACATAAAATATGTATTGCAAAGTGTTGCACAGTTTTCCAATTAAATGCAAGTTTTATTATTTCCTTTTTTTCGTTTGCTCTGCTTTTTGTTTATTTCCAAATATATTTCATTTGGTTTTATTTTTTACTGGCGGCGTGTCAAAATATTTGCGCTTCATTTAAATAAAGTTTACTTTGATGCACGACGTTTGCTTTTTCCCTCTGCTGTCTGCTGCAGCCTTTTTCCATATTTGTGCAGCATTTTAAATAGGCTTTTACGCATATTTTAAAATATTTATTTGACTGCGCGCTTGCATTTATTTTCCCCAAAATGCAGACACACAAATATTTTTTGCTCTGCTGCACGTGAAAATCGGCGCGAAAATGCATTTTTTTCCCAATCGACACGAACACATTCCGACTCCGATTCCGACACATCAGGCGAATTAAAAACACAAAACTATTAAGCTAAAGAGATTGCCATCGATTTAATAGTGTTTCTACGCCTAAATGCACAAACATAGTTCATGGATCAGATCAATTGCTCTAATTGACAAATCAACTGATAGTTTATGCATTTTTCGCAATTCTATTGAATTTAGTTATCACAGAATTTAGTATTTAGTGCTATCGATAATTCAGAGCAAAAATTGTGCATGTATTGAAATTTAAATAGATATTTTTCATTGAAATGTATTTAATGAATTAGTTTAAAATTGAATTACTTTCCCATTAAAATATTTCTCTTAAAATACTAGTTTATTACTATCGATAACTAAGAGCTTTATTTATTTATTACTATCGACAATTGAGAGCAGAAGATTATGAACACTTTAATTAATATTTTCAATTCATTAGATTTAAAAAAAAAAATGTATACAACAAATATTTTAACCAATTATTATAATTATAACTGATTTTCTATAAAGTTTCCTATTTTACATAAATACTAAATACACGATTATTACTATCGCTAATCGTTTATTACTATCAATGAGTAGTTTTTATTGAAAAACAGCAAAGCAAATCATTCACATTATTTTAGTTAATATAATATTTCCATTATTTTATTAATTATTCGAATTATTTCCACTCATATTCTGTACCAACCCTATTAAAATAGATGTTTATTACTATCGATGATTGACAGCAGAAGTTACGTACTAATCGAAATTTGAATGAATATTCTTCATTAACTGAATTTGAATACATTCAAATAATTAAAATTATTATTATAAATGTCATTACTTCAACTAATTATTAGAATTTTGTCAACTGATTTTTTGTATAAAATTCAAACAAAATACTCATTAATTACTATCGATAATTGAAACCCTAAGTTAAGCATTTATCAAAACTTCAATAGTTTTTATTGTAATGTTTTAATACATTCAAATTAGTAGTTGAAATGTGCATCTTTAATTTACTTTTTTTTAATGAATTTTAACTGATTTTCTATAACAATTTTTCTTTATTATTTTTGTGTCACAGAAAAATTTCTAAATATGTTAGGGAATTCAAATAAATGATATTCGTTTTTTTAAGTTTTCCAAAGAAGAGTTCAAAGGTTCTATATATTTTTATGATATTATAACAAGAACATTATTAAACATTATTTTTTTATTAATAATGTTCGTAAATATTTTGGATTAAAGTCTCCAAGACATTGTATTGCAAACAACTAATGGAGTAAATTCGAAGCTTATTTATTAAATGCAAATTTGTTTTACAAGCCTTTTTATTATGATTTTTTTTCTTTTCTCTAAAGTAGCGCATTCCTTTTTATTCATTTTTGTTAATTTCAATATTAACTTTGAAACTTTTCCATTTAGTAGAAGGCAAAGGCAACGCACTTCGCACGTTTTTAGCTATTTGGGTGCTTAAGTTGAAAATAAACAAAGAAATTTGTTTATTGTAGGCATAAATTTAGCGCAAATCAAAATGGAAATAAAAATTAAACGCGTTGAACGTTGATGGATTCAATAAAGCCAAGAAATTTATAAATAAAAATATCAAATTATATTTAATACTTATATAAACAAATTTACTGCGTGGGCCTCAAGAAAACGGATTTAATGATTGTTTATTTTAGACATTCCACTTATTTTTCTTTCTATCTCAATCTCGCATTTTTTTATTTTATATAATTAGGAAAACAAACAAAGCAAAGTTTTGCTTGCTTAAGAATAACTTTTCGGATAAATGTATTTTATAAAATTGTAATTGAAATACGCACCACCAAAATTGTTGTTGTTCAACTTTGTGGGTTGATTGATTAGTTCGGCAATTTTGAGGCCGTTTATCGCCGTAGCTCCAGTTGTAGAGATGAATTAATATAATTTAATGCAGTTAAAAATATTTAACTGCTATTTCTTAATTGTTTTACTTGCTTATTTTTCACACAATTTTGCGATTCAAGCGATTGCAAAGCCTTTGTTTATGGCAAACATTTTGTTAGAGTTCAAGTTATTACTTGAATTTATTTTTATGACACTTTTTGCACTATATATATAACGAATGTATTCTGTTATCTATTGGTGGATAATGGCAAAAACCGTCTCGCATGTAAACGAGGTCAAATTTTATCTGCAGACAGTGAAAACAACAACAACGAGTATAAATATTGAGCTACGACCACAGACAACACAACAGCAAAAGCAACAACAACAACAACAATAACAACAACCATGACAACAACCCTCAAAAAGGAAAATGCGAAAGGAAAAGCTACAAGAAAATCTGCTACGTCAAAAATATAAAAACGAAAGAAATCTTTCGCTTTTTGTTTTTGGGGTGGTTTGGTTTGTTATTATTGTTTTTTTTCGAGGGTGTTTTTGCTGTTATAATCTTTCGATTTGCTTTAGCAGCTCATCAAATCGATTTGCGTGGCCATAGATCAACACACAACACAACACAACACACAACAACAGCAATATTTTATAACTTGGTTCTCGCATAATTCATCAGAAACAAACAAACACAAAATGTAATTTAAAAACTTGACGCGAGGTTAAGAGTTCAACTTGAAAATGTAAAACACTTTGACATTTAACTTGCACTCATACACTTGAAAAAACGACGATCAAATGAGACGAGACGTCGTCGCTGCCGTCGTCGACGTCGACGTAGACAAAGGAATTTATGTTTGGCACGTTACGAGAGTTTTCAATGTGAAGAAGCTTCGTTTTGCCGGTGAACGCGAAGCGCTGCACACAACCTGCCGCGTTGAGTTTCGCACACGAAATGAGGTCAACGAGATATACTCACTACGTTACGTTTTACGTTACGCCGCTTTTACGTTTTACGTTTCGACGTTGCGACGTTCTGAAAGCCAAAGCATAGACAGAGCCCAACATGAAAGTAGCGCAAGGGCGCCACCTGCTTTTGTTTTTGGGGGTGGGTGGCGAGTGCCTGCACATGCAAACGCTAGAGAGAGCGTGAGCGAAAGCCCGAGAAAGCTAGCGAGAGAGCGCACACGTTACGAGAGAGAGAGAGCAAACATTGCAATACTCTCTTAAGTTCCACATCAAAAACACACACAAGCCGGCTTGGCGTGCGTACGTACTACATTCCACCTCGCAGTCGCTCTGCCTTTCTCTCTCTCACACACTTTGTTGTTAGAAGAGGGGCGTCTGGAGGTGCGCCCGGGCAAGCGTGGCGTCTTTTGGCGGCTATCAAAATACACTGGCTTGGCTTTATTACGTATACGCAATGTTGATTACATGATAGGTGAGTAGGTCGTGTCTCATCTTGTTCCCGTTGTTGTTGTCGTTGTTGTTGGGGAAAAGAGAGGCATGTTCTATGCACTTCTGGGTCACAGGCGGCAACTCAATTGATAAGCACTTCAGAAATTGCATCTTCTATATATGCTGTAACATATCTACAGCACAGTTTTACAAGCACTGCGCCCGCATTTGCGTCACAGTCTCACAACTGTGATGCGATGCATGCAAATTGCAATTTACGACAACGACTTTCAGCAGCAGTCAGCTGACAAGGCAAGTTTTCTTTTTTTTTCGGCACCAAATAACTGAGATAAGTTGGAGTCGCCTCTAGAACGTTGTTTTGTATGCAAAACGTATCTAGGTCAAAGCATATTTTTAGTATAACTGAACTTCTCCCCAGGCAAACAGGCAACAAAAGATCGTGAGCAATCTTTATGTTAATAACAATCACCACAGTGTATTATTATATTGCTTTTGTGCCAAAGCTTAGATTGTTACAGTTTGATTGCCTTTTTTTTTGCACGGTAACTTGTTGGAAATTCCGCTAGATTTTCGACAGCTTTTTTAAAATGTTTTTTTTTTTTTTTTGACAAACTTGTTTTTGGCATTTTGATCAGATCACTGTGTTAAACTGAGTAAAGGCGGCTCCTAATAAGTTCACCAGATGTCAGCAATATTTTATAATTTGAAAGAGTGATTTCAACACTACGATAACACATAATTTTTAGGAATTTGATATTTATACCGTTTTACTTTATAACTATAATATTTTTGAACGTTTCAAATTATTAAAAAGTACTAGTAAAATTTGTTTATAATGGAGTCTTTTTCAAATTCCATGTGTAGATTGCAGATCTCTTCAAATTTTTATTATATTATGGAAAAGATAAAACTATAGTGATTTCAGATATCTTTAAAAGCTGATGTGACGAAAAATATAGTATTATCACTTTTAATCTATACAACTCAAATTTATTTTATTTCATCCAATGTTTTTCTTTTTTTTCCATAAATTGGAGTTTTTGTTTTCGAGAACGCTCTTCCAATTTCTCTTAGTTTTTAATCATTTTCAGCCTAATTGAAAAATATCTCGAACTACATTTTATTGATGTCTTTTATTCATATGAACTCAATTTATTTAACTGCCTGAAATATTTCCTTCACTTCCCGCATAAATTGGCGTTTTTGTTTTCGAGACTTTGCTTGAAAAGCTGCCGTTATTGTCGTACTCATTTTTTTGTGTTAACCCGCTGAATAAATTGAACGCACGTTCAACTTATTCAAATTGCCGCAAAAAATGAAGCATAAAGATAACGTCGAATAAAAATAAGAAGAAAAAAAAGCTCAACAAAACAAACTTTTGAGTAGCCTTCAAAATGCGGGAGCGAAACGGGAAGTGAATTTGTTTTCAAACGCATTTCGAATTGAGCTGAATAAATGATAGAGAAAGGGTGTGATAGAGAGAGAGAGAGGGGAGAACTGAGAAGCTGGAGTTTGCACTACAAGTTTTGGCGTAGTTTCTAATTGGAACTTGCTGCTTTGGCCGGCTGCACAAATAAACAAACTCAAATACAAACAAAGCACGCACACACAATAGCGAGAGCGAGCGAGAGAGAGATGGAGAGAGCGGAACACACGCGAGCACAAAGCAAATAAATAAAACAAATATGAAGCACAGCGTAAAGTGAAGAAGAAGAAGACGACGAAACCAGAGCGAAACTAAACACAGAGCACCAAATTATTAAATATGCTTGTTGTTGTTGTTGTTGCTGTGTGCATTGTTGCTTTTATTTAGTGTTGATTTATGATGCTGCGGCAAAAAAAAGTCAACGGAAGCGTTCGCGAAACAACAGAAAGACACATAGTGACGTACTATACGTAGGTTTGAGAGTCACTGCGAACTAATGCTGCTGCTGCTGCTCACGTCACAAACGAGAAGCGATTGTGTGGCGGAGAGCTGGACAAAGAGCGCGACGCGTCAGACACGGCGAACGTTCAATTGTGAACTGAATCCGAACTAAAACTGAAAGCAGCGACCGCTGCGACAGCGCACAACAGTTGCAGCAGCGACGCGCTTGCGACGTCAGCAATGTGCTGCGCTGCTGCTGCTGCTGCATTGGGTCGCTGCTGCTGCTGTGGTGAGTTTTGCGTCGTAGTACAAAAAGTATTTCATTCAGATTCAAGTAAGCGCAGCCGGCAAAGCGTTGTTGCTGTGCTATTTAAACAGCTGCACAGCTTTGTGCGCTTACGTCACAACAGCAGCAGTAACGTCGGCAGCGCAGTCGATAGCGGCAGCAGAAAGTAAACAAATAAAAAATAACAACAAACAAAACAAATGCTGACGCTGCTGCTGCTGCGCTGCTTTAGCTGCTTATGAGGAAGTGTCGGCAAAATAAATTGCTTAAGCATTGCAGGGAATAGCAACAACTACAACACTGAGAACAGCAGCAGCATCGCAGTCAGCAAGCATGAATCATCAGTCGAGCGCAGCATGTGCGTGGGAGGGAGGGCAGCAGGCGAGTTGAGAGGAAGTTGTCTGCGAAGGCATCCACAACAGAATCCAATGCGTGTGCCTGTGTGTGTTGGTGAAGGAATGCGCTGCGAATGCCAATGCAAAGACCAAAAGAGCGCAAGAGAGAGCGGACGATTGAGAGAGCGCAAGCAATGCGAGCTTGGCTCTCTTCACTTGACAATGGCATCCACACGCACACACACACACAGCACAAACGAAACGAAACGAAATTCACCACAACCACGCGCCACTGGGGCAACGCCGCCGTTGGGACTACAAGCAGAGCAACAGAGCAGAGCAGAGCAACAGCAACCAGAACAACAACAACGAGAGACTGCCAAAAGAAGAGCGCGCATATTTTTGCTCTATTTTAAATTATTAATGAGCGGCTTGTTCAGTTATTAAAAGCTTGGGAATAAAACAACACAAGCACACACAACGCAACAACAACAAAAAAGTAGAAGAGAACAACAAAAAAGTGGCCAAACGTGCACACAGTTAATTCCCAGGTGCAAGCGAGAAAGAGAGAGAGAGACAGAAAGGTAGAAGTACTGTAAATGGAGTTGTGGGTGGAATGGGAGGGAGGCAAAAGGCAAAGCAGAGGCGCCGCAGGAAGCGAATTCCGCAAATTTGATTAGGCGACCTCCTGTTGGGTTGATTGTTGCAGTTGTTGTTGTTGTTGCTGCTGTTACAGTTGCTGCTGCTGTTGCTGCTTTTGCTGGGCAATCGGCATTTGATTGTGGTCGGGCAATAAAATGATATGACCCCAAACCCAGGCAGTAAACTTGGCTAGAAACACATGCAGTTCCTCCTCTCGTAGGTTAGGTTAGGGTTTCGCTCTTTTATTGCAACTGTAAGTGCACTCGTAAAATTGTCAAATAAATACACAAAAGCATAAAAATAAAAATAAATAAAAACTCAATGAGGCGGCGGCTTTTGCTTCTAGTGAACTAGTTCAAATAGAAGAGCGTTTTTAATTGGGCTTTCGATTCCCTTTTTATTTCGATTGAAAGTGCACTCTTAAAATTTGCAATAAAATCAAAATAAACAAGTACATAAAAGTTTTGTGGCATCGCGTTAAGCTTTCGTTTGTGTATTTGAACTAGTTGAAATGGTTAAAAGTTTGTAAAATTCGTTTGAGGATGATTTGTACTGGTTCAAGTGAACAAATGATTATAAAACTACTTTGTTGATGACTTGAACTAGATTAACAGAATCACAATTTAAAAAATAACATTGAAAATGATTTGAACTAGTTCAAAGGGAACAGAAGAGTATTAAATTACTATGATGATGATTTGAACTAGTTCAAGGAATGCTTATTGTATTAGTTCTTAACTTAAACTTAAGTTCAACAAGTTTAAGTAAACTAATTGTGCATTTAAATGAAATACTTCAACTAAAAACGTAGAACGAAAAGAAAACTGATTAGAAATCAAACAAAATAATATTACGAATATGTTTTGGAACTAGTTCATAAATTTGTTTTCCACTTTTAATAATATGTCGATGTTAGGCATTAACTTTTACGACTTTAAAATTTAAAGGTGTACATAATTTAATATACAATCAGTGAGCAATGAAATAAAGTATTAATTGTTTAATAATTAAAAAAAAAAAACACAATTTTTAGAGGATTAACATTATCCATCTATAACAATTCAAATATTTTGACATCATTTAATTGGTAATCACTATTTAATGATCGATTTCTTTTGTTATAATTATTTAAATTTCTATGAAGTTTGAATTTTTTCTTAATTAAAGAACAGTTTTTTTTTTTACAAATTTCTGAGCTATTAATTTCTTGAATTTCATATCACGAATATGATATTTCATAATTAACATTTTCGTTAGGAAATCTGACGCTTTTTCATAATAAATAGCTCATTTGAACCTCAAGGTTCTTGGCTCCATCAAGCCTTAATTGAAGATTAATCGGGATATGCAGTCTGGGGAATCTAATCAACCAAGTGTTAAGCCACAAACTTGCTTCGACCACAAATAGAACAAGTGCCCAAGGCGCTGGTCACACACACACACGCATACACACACATACAGAGACTAAGCACTCGCATGCTATTCAAAAGTCATTAATCTTTTCGTCAGCCGCAAAACTCAATTTTCGACCCTTGATTCCCCCTTCCAACAACTGACCTGACCTGACCTGACTGTGATACCATTATCAGTACCCTAATCACAGTCAGAGCAAAAGTTTTCTTTCAATTATGCAACCTTTTACTGCTCTTGTTGTTTTATGTCGTTTTTTTTTTTGGGGTGTTTTCTTTTTTTGTTGGCTACTTTGCATTTTAAACGCCCCGCGGGCCCAAGTCAGGTCACAACCGCAAAACCGCACCTGCGCAAAGGGCTGACTGTACAGTGGGCACTAAATAAATTGTGCGACGAGCAGAGAGAAGAGGTAAACAAATAAATTGTGTGTAGTAGTCATGGCTTGCCTGTTAAAACAAAGTGTTGCATTTGTTTAGGCTCAGGTGGCAAGGAGACACGCACTCAACTCAACTCGACTTGAAGCAACTCCCCCAGGTGAGCAACAAAGAGCAAGAAGAACTACAACAGTAAACAGAGTGGAGTAAAAATTGCGTGCGAATTGGTTTTAACTTTTGCTTTTTATCTTCAATGTGCAACAGCACGAAAAACGAGAGAGACCAAACGCAAAACGAAAATATTGTCGAGTCCTTTGGGTTTGACACGCCACATTACGCATACGCCACGTGGTCCCGTCCAGTGTTGCGTCGTGTGCGTGTGTATAAGTCTATTTAAATATGCATAGAGTAGCATGAGATCCCTCTCCTCTCCTCCTCCCATCCTCCATTCTCCATCCTCCAACTGCCACAAGTTGTTTCACTACGATAAGTCGCAGCTTGGGGAGTAAATCTCACGTGAGTTTTGGGTTCAACCAACAAAAAAAAAAAAAAAAAAAAAAAAAAAATGCGATACGTAGGTGAGACAGAGCACGAAACGAACAACTTTTGCTCGACAGTTTTTTCGTTTATCTGCAGGCAAATTTAATGGAAAACGACGTGTGTCGAAATCCACACTTGCCACGCCTACCACGCCAAAGCAAACAGGTAAAAGTGTTGCGGCCACAAAGTGTGACTGATTCAATGATACCCTGCGGCAAATAAGAGCGAGAATTTCAGCAAGAGAATACGAAAATGCAAACGAAAAGAAGTCAAAGATTTCATGAACTTTTTTCATTCTTTTGTGTGATGCATTCGCAAACGTTTTGAACGTGATTAGTTTGTGTTCCTAGAATCTATGTTAGGTTAAGCTCTTTAAAAGCTGTTAGTTTATGTGTTTTCGGTTTGCTTGTTTAAGACATTTATGAAAGCTTAACAAAATTTATATTACATGCTAAACCTTAAATTACCATTTTTTGTCATTTCTCTTTCTCATCTATATTCGTAAACGTTTCTGCCAAATTTCTGTTAGTACGATACTCAATAATTATACAGTTGCTCTCACATTTGCCTTCGCTTATATTTCTTTTTTTGCTCCTAGCGTGACTTGTCACTTTTTCCTTGCGTTGCATTCGTTAACGTTCCTTGACACTGTCAGAAGTATCATATATTCCATGTTTTGTAATGTCACAAACTGACTTTATTTTTGTTTGTATACTCTGTGTGTAAACAGAACATCTAGAGAATTTATTTACTTTTGTGATATATTCGTAAACGTTACACAACTAGTTTCAGTGATTTCATTTAATATTTTTTGTAGGTATCATCAATAGAATATCAAATATGAATAGAATAACTTATGATATTTATGATATCAAGTCAAAAGTAGACATATTTTTAACACATTACAATTTATTTCCATTCAAAATGTCTTTCATTTTGTGGGATATTTCTGAACTTTAAGACAAATAGGTTAATTAATTTATTTTCATAAATATATTAAATGGAAGTTATGACAGTTACTTCTGTATTTTCATTTATATATCTTCATGATGTGACATTTTAACTGTATTATACCTTTAAAGTGAATAGTAAATGTCTATTTTTTTCAATTCCTTCACCTCCCGTATTCGTCAACGTTTATGCTGATTGCTTTAGCTGTCATTAGACCCTCGTATAACTGTTTGCATTACAGGATATTCCAAGTTTCCAAGCATCGAATGCTCAGCATACGAAATGTGAATAAACAAAATGAATTTATTGCAAATCGAAATGGATTAGAAAACGCAAGCAGCAAGTGAAGCAAAAGGCGAATAGATGAAGCGAGGGATGTGTGTGTGTGTGTGGCAACGATGTCCAACTTAATTGACTTTTGAAGTGATGACTTCGGTCCAAAAAGTTGCCTCAAATTTGGGGATAAATTCCCTCAATATATACACACACACACACACGCTAGAGAGATAAAAGCATTTAAATAATAAATGTGGCAAAAGTTTATGTTGCTCGCAAGGCCGTAATCAAAGTTGCCTCCAATGAGTGAGAGCGGGAGAGAGCATAATGAAAACATTTACAAAATTGTGTGTGCCCATAAAATCAATAACTACAAATAACTGAAATTGGAGCAAAGCTGCTGCTGCTGCAATAAAGGCGTAATTGAGTCGCATGCCACATGCCCCTTTTGCATTCGTTTTTGCTAATGATGTGGATTAAGTGTGCTCTCAACTGTGCCACTAAAAGTTGCAAGAAGTCGTTCCACGTTTAGTCGCCCAGGTGGCAAAACCACACAGAGAGAAAAAACACAGTTTAAAAAGTAGATTTCAAATCTTGATTTAAAACTTTTTCGATCATCGATTTTTCGGTCATTATAAAAAAGTGGTAAGTGTCATAATTGTTACTAATATTATTGAAAAATTAGATAACATACATAAATGTATAAGAAATATATATAAAATAAACACACAACCTTTTTTTTTAATCTAAATTTGAGAATTTTTGATATTTATTTAAGAATTTGGTGTCTTGATTCATTTTTGAGATTTTTCCCATTTTAGAAACAAATCTTAATTTAAGATTTAGTTTTCTTGGTT
Source organism: Drosophila albomicans (assembly GCF_009650485.2). NCBI lineage: Eukaryota > Metazoa > Arthropoda > Insecta > Diptera > Drosophilidae > Drosophila > Drosophila albomicans. Next base: position 40,703,760 of record NC_047629.2, on the reverse strand, counting down.
CATTTTTGAGATTTTTCCATTCCAGAAACAAATCTTGATTTAAGATTTTGTTTTCTTGGTTCATTTTTGAGATTTCTCTATTCCAGAAACAAATCTTCATTTAAGCTTTTGTTTTCTTGGTTCATTTTAAAGATTTTTCCATTCTTGAAACAAGATTATAATCTTGAATTTCAATATAGAGTAATATAGACTTTTTGTAGAAGTTTTATATTAATTGAAGAATAAACTTTCTTGGTTTAATTTTGACTTCATCATCATCTTGATTCAAGATTTTATTCTCGCTTTTAGCACTTTTTTTCTTTCGGTGTTCAAAAATTACTCCAACCACAGTCATAATTCATGCACTTAAATCAATATGCTTAATTCATGTTTAACAGCGACCAATGCAGCGAGTGTTGCTGTTGTGTTTTGCTGTGTTTGCGGTTTTTGTGGCACGGCTGCAAAACTCGACGCGGCTGCAGTTTGGGCAGCACTGGACTGGACTAATGGGAGGGGAGGAAAACTAATGAGATTTTCCGCTTGCAAATGAAAAGCTGGTTAAACGAATTACGAGCACAGCGAACGCAGCCACTGAACATTGAAATGGATAACATAAGAGCGCGATGCATCCTCTAATTGCAATTACGACTCTTCTTCTTGTTCGACAATAGATTATGCGAATGAGTAAAATGAGTAAAAACTATTTTGCTTGCAGCACAACAATTGCATTTCGCATGACAAATCTGCAGCGTACAGCGTGCTGCAATTAGCTGCACATAAAATTGCGGTTAGACAATGCAGAAATTATTTCAGCCGTGTCCCAATTTAACGGCTCAATTAAAAATAGATATACATATATAAAAATATACATAAAACATTAAATGACAAATGGTGTTTATTTTAAGTGCGAAATAGTTTAAATAATTTAATGACTAAAGTTTTAATTGCATGAAATTTACAATTTTCTAATTACAATATTTAAATAGTAGTACTAGCAGTAATTTAGTTAGTAATATATTGCCATTTTAATACAATTGAAATGTTTAACAAAATTTCACAAATTATTTGGCAATACTATTCAAAATAGATAAGTGAAAACCACAAATTATTGATGTAAAATGTTTATTTGGGAATATAATAACCCATAAATAATTAAATAGCATTGGTTTTAGTATACAAATTTGGAACTTTTTAAATTGAACACTTAAATACTTTTTTCACGTATTGAAGAATCTTTATCAAATTTATTGCCAGCATAGAAACCACAAAATTCAATAAATTTGAACTGGGTTTTTTGTCAATTAGTACACGACCAAAAATTCAAAATTATTTCATCATATTATGAAAACACAGTTTAGGTAAACTTTTTTGAATTAGAAATAATAAATGAATTTGCGCCTGCACTACTTTAAAATATCTTACACTTTTTTTGTAATTAATTATCAATATTATACTAAAATATTTTGCCAATAACAAAACATTAACAAGCATTAAAGCTACTGTGAATAGAAGCATTACAGTGTGGCAGTAATTTTAAATGTACCGCAAAAATACTGAAAATATACCTGAGACTACATTTGGTATATTGATATTATACTACATATGATTTGCTGTGGTAAATTTAAAGCAGTCTGGATCTAAATGCACAACAAATATTTTTGTATGCAAATTATAATTTGCAAATTACATTTTTCATGTATTTTTTGTTGCATAATTACGAATAGTCAAATGTATTTGCCGCCAACGAAACTTTAAACTTATCTTTTGCACTTTAAAATATAATAATTTAAATCGTCAGTATTATGGTAAACTTTCAGCAATCAATTTAAAGTGTGGTTTATTTACTCTATTTTGATTAATTCAAAAATGAATCATTTGCATGATTGCAACGACTTTTTAATAATACATAGTAATGATACACCTTTAAGTTCCACATAAGAACTCAGCTCTTCTCTTTTCACTCAATTATAATTCACATTTGTGAAGCATAGAATTAAAGCAACACCTTTGAGTCTGTTTGCGTTTTTACCCTAAAGGGTTGAAACATCCGCAACATCAAATCGATGTTGCAATTAAAATTAAGCTGCCCCAAAAGACTGTGCTCTTAATGCCTTTATAATGAAGTTTATAAACTTGCAAATCCAATCAAATGAATTGAATTGATACCTAAGCAACATTCGATGAAACCTCCTCTTCATTCTCTTCTCCTTTTCCCTCGCTCGATAGAAACATACACAACTTTAAACAACAACTTCATTAATCAAGCAAACGACTGAGCAGAGAGCAAAGCAAAGCAAAGGCAAATGGCAACAAATTCTCGGAAATTCTTATGTATACAATAAAATTTTAATGTGCAACACTTCCCGTTCACAAACTGAGAAAACTGAGCAGCTGACCCAAGGCAGTGATAACTAACAACAATAACAAGAACAACAACAAAAGCAATGAGAAATACAATTAAAACAACAACAAGTGCACAATAAGAACACGAATAAGAACAACAAATAGCATTTGCAGCTAATAAATTTCATAACTCGAAACTCAGAGATATTTATTTTCATGTACTTTGCCTAAGAGCGCAGCTCAAAGACAACTGCTGCAAACAATTGCAGCAAGCGACAAAGTGTATGAGACAATAAAATACCCTAGAATTTAAGTAAAGGGTGAGGTTGAATGTACCATATTTTAATATAAGGAATGAATTGAGAACTGCAATAAATTTAAATTATGTTTGAATTACAATAAAAGTTTAATTATTAAAATTGAATATTTGTATTTGTCCAGAGACAAGAGAAATAAAATATTTTATTATTCAAAATAATTTGATTAACGAGAATGTGGTTGAATGTATTTAAAATACAGAAATTATGAACTGCATTCAATATAAATTCCATATGAACTACAATAAAAGCTTCATTATGTAAATTTAACATTTGTCAAGAAAAATAAAATATTTTATTACTCAAAATAATTGGATTTAAATATAAAGCATATGAATTAAGATCTCCATACAATATAAATTCCATATGAACTACAATATAAGTTTTATCACATAAATTTAATATTTCTCTTAGTCTGAGATAATAGAAAAAGAAAAAAAAAATGAATCATTATTAAAAATAATAACAAAATGTAGTATAAAATATGCTAGATATTTAGCTCAAAACTTGACACTATAAAATATAAAATAGCAAAAATATGAAAAGTAAATATTGCAGAATGATTCTCAAAACGCCATTTAAAATCTCTTTTATGTCAATCATTTGTATACTATTACATTAAGTTGGTTCATCAACAAAAATATAATAAAAAAAATATAAATATCCATTTCCTCAAAATTTATATTCCATAAATACTTTAATGTTAATGTTAAAAATGTTGTCATTCTTTTTAATTGAAAAACATTTTCATTTCAATTATTTTTTCACTTCTTTAAAGTTCTCACAACCTTTGCCTGAAATTCTAATACTCCCACAACTTTAAAAGCGTATTCTCTTCCAGATGTTTCATTCTTGTCCTTAATCCTTGCGAATGTGTAAGCTAGTGGAGTTGTGTAGCAAAAATGTTTTTTTTCTCTTTTGCCAACTCCATTTTTGCCATTTATTTACAGCGTATTAGAGTGTCGACAAGCACAAGAAAAGAAACGAGGACAAAAGCAAAGTTACAAGCTCAGTTCTAAAACAGTTTCACCCCAAAAACAAGATGCACAAAAAGATTTGTGGTTTGTTTTAAGGGCAAACGGGAAAGAAGGGAAGGGAAAATGCATTTTTATGAGCCGCAAAGTTGCAAACCGAGTGCAAAATAAACAAGTGCAAAAAAGGAGTAGAGGAGAAAAAGGAAAAGAAGTAAAATGCAGTGCAGTGAAGTGAGTCTCCATTTTTGTGGAGTATCAAAGTTCGTTTATCAACAGCTGAATTTTGGCCTGGCTAATTGTCTAATTATGCAAAAATTGTCTGGCTTTTATGAAGGAAGAAAGGATCGAGGCAAAAGTTTTCAGTATATTGAATTTGGTGTTGAGCGCTGCCCAAAATGAGTTTTAGTCAAATTCCATTTTGTGTGAAGCCCTTGGCGAAGTGGAGAATAACAAGGAAGAATATTTAAGTTCAGTGTGCTCGACTGTGAGATACCCGCTACACATTTTTAATAATATTCTTAAATTATACCATATTAATATATCGAAAAATGTTAAAATGTATGAAATGTAAAAGTTTCCATTCCACCATATTCTTAAAATATACCGAATTAATATACCAAAATTACAACAATATACCGAATGATATACCATTACATTTGAAATATACCATAAAGCACAGAATATAGAAAACTATACTTGGTATATCGATATATGTACTTTTACAGATAAAATATACCTTAGCGTACAAAATATACCAAACTATATTTGGTATACTACTATGTTCATGGTATATTTCGAACATAATAGTATACCAAATATAGTTTGGTATATTTTGTACTCTAAGGAATATTTTATATGTAATAGCAAATCGATATACAAAAAATACCAAACTATGTTAGGTATATCGATACACCATTACATTCGAAATATACCATAGAGTGAAAAATATACCAAACCCAATTAAAACACTTGAGACACCATTTGACACTTGGGTTTAAAAAGCGGATGTCGTCTCCCTCCAATAATAGTTCTAGTTCTAGTTCCAGTTCCAATTCCAATTGCAGTTCAAAATATGCAAATGATTTCCGTTTCGTTTTCGTTTCGAGCTCCTTTACACACACATGTTTCTCCTCCTCTAGATTCGCCTCCTTTCAAAAGTTGTGCGTGATTTTCGTTTATTTTTCGTTCTCACGATCCGTTTGATGACTCAAATATATGTTTATAGACTTTGTCGGAGCGGGCGGCAGCAATTTTGCATTTTATGCGCTGTTTTTTATATTTTTTGTTTTGTTCTCCCTTCTATGTGCTTTTCAATTTCTCTATGGAGTGCAGCAAATTGAATGAAACTGAAACTGAAACCGGAAGCTTCTGTTTCTCCCTCCCTTCTCTCTCTCTCTCTCTGTGATTCTAAACGGTGATTCGAATTGTGAGTGGGCGTCCAATTCAACACGTTTCAACGGGACTCAACACTCGTCACCATGCGATTTGATGCTGTTTCTATTGCTGTTGCTGTTGCGGTTGCTGTGGCAACAGTTCATGGCCAATTGAAAGTAGTGCGATATTTTTCAAACCTCAGCTAATAAAATGGAAATAAACTAATAAAAAGCTCTACTCAGGTTGAGTGAATCAAAAGCGAACGAAAGAAAATAAAAAAAAATACTACTCTAAAGGATGCTGTCATAGTTTTAGTGCAATTGCTCTTAGAATTGACCTTTCCTTTCCACCTTGGCTATGTTAAACCTAAAAGTGCAACAGCAAACGCAACTGCAAGAGGAAGTGGAAGTGGGATCTAAAGCATCGCAAATTTAAATCAATAAAAGCGTGACTTGAAATCCGAACAGAGCGAAAAGGTATTTTTAGTGAAATTATTTGCTAAAGTAACCACAACAAAAGTTGTTGAAATGATTATAAAACTAAATACTAATAATATAAACACTTGCGGTTAAAAAAGGTCTGAGGTTAATGCGATTAGAGAATAAAAAAGCAAGTTAAATCTCTATAGGAATAGGAATTCTATCATATTAATTTTACTAATGAATAAAGTTAAAATGTAATATTTCTATTTGAAGAAATTCTATAGTTCGAAGAACTCATATCTGTAACTAGAATTTATATAAGCCTTCTATAAAATTTTTATAATTTTTTTCTAGTATGTTAATCATGACAAAAAAGATTTTTCGAGACACTTTGTATAGTTTAAAGTAACAAATCAAAGTGTTATACGCAGCTGTTTATATCTCACAACTTTCTGGCCCATTTCTCCAGCTTTATGACATTTGAGCTAGACTAGTTTCTCTTAAATTGCACCAACTAATTAGTACAATTTATCTTTATATTTTTTTCGTTAAATCATATTAAAATTTGGCATACCGGGACAAAATATAAAGGTAAATTATGTATTACATTTTTTATGTTTTACTTATTCAAAGTAGACAATTTTTAGTTGAAAAAATCTAAGTTTATGAGCCACTTTATTTTCTAAAAGACTTTTCAATAAAGTCCCACAATTATTTCACTTGTTTCTCGAACATTATTTAAGCTTAATTCATTTAACTTCACATGAATTGGATGTGCAAACTAATATATTTTCATATATAAATTAATTACAAATTCACAAAAAGCAACATAATAAAATTTTACCACTTAACTTAATTGAAACTAACAGTACTTAATACACAAATCAGTTCTATAATTTTCAATGTATACTTTAAAATATCTCTGCATACAAATGCTAATTTCTCTCAGCTTTCCATGTAAAATTTAAGCTACTCCAGCTTATCTTTAAATTGCTCTAACTAGCTATGCAAAAATATTCAAATCCCGCATATTTATTTTATACGTTGAATCAAATTACAAATCTGCATAGAACAACAAAATGTAAAATCGAATTAAATATTAAAAGCATTCAACACGATTCGCCACTTTTAGTGTTTATTTAAAAGCATTTAAATTTATGCGTTTTTTTTGTGGTTTCTTTTTAAAAACAATTCGCGCACTTGTTTCATATTTGCTTTCGGGTTTAATTAAATGCCATGCAATTCAACACCGTTCATTGTCGTTGTCGTTGTTGTCGTTGGATTCGCATTACTTGCAGTTGGCTACGTTGCTCTTTCCTCCTTCCTCCCTCCCTCCCTCTGTCCTTTATCATGCAACACCCACAACTACCTCCTAACCTTAACCCTCAACCTCCCGCGCTTTTTGCTGCTTATCTAGAGGCTGAAAAACGACACCCATGACGTGTGTGTGCAGCAACAGCAACAACAACAACAATAAATATATAACAGCAACTACAACAAAATGCTGCAACAACAACAACAAGAAGAAGAAGCAGCAGCTATAAGGATGCATGTGAAGTGGAAGTTAAGGGCCTGACGCTGCCATTTTCTTTGGCTTTACTGCGTCGTCTTAAGGCTCACACATGAGCTGATTACAAGGGGGCGAACCCGCCTCCCCCCGCTCCCAACTGTAGCCACTCTTATCATCATCATCATCATCATGAACGTTGTCGTCATCGTCTTCATTATGAGCAACTTGCGCGGTCGTTTAACTTTTGAGTCGGGGCGATTAAACGCAGCGAGAATTCTTGGACTCTCCATTTCCATTGCCATTGCTCGAGTTGTTAGTGTGTGTGTGCTGTGCTTATCACGTGTTTACTACACTGTAAAAAATTGCACTAAGCGCATTAATTGAATTGTAATTGCCGACGAAGAAGCAGCGGAAGAAGTCGGAGACGAAGTCGCGTCGAGTGTTTCAACTGGTTTAGCTACAGCGGAGCAACCACAGCGCATACTACGCTAAACCACACACACAACACACACATACACTACACACTCACTCCCCACACAATACACACTCCCCACACACAAACTCTACACACCTCGCTCCTCACTCCTCACTCCTTCTTGCATTTCCAATGCATTCTTGGGCTTTTGTGTGGCATTTACTTCGAGTGCTTTGGGTTTGGCTGCTGTTGCTGCCACAGCCCCGCTTAAAGGACGTTGAAGGTGAACAACTTGCAATGCAGTTGCAGTTGCAACTGGTATACACACACACACATTTACACTTTCCCGGCTCAGCACAAAACAATGTGGTTCTAACCAGTTGCCCACTCACACTCCGAATACACTCACACACTCATTTAACTCCCATTCACTCCACTCACAGAGCGAGGCAAGTTGCATTCGCTAGATTAGAACGTGTGGCAAGCAAGTCTCGGACAGCAAACATAAATTCGCGTCAATCATACGCCACGTGGGCCGCATTACAAACCGAGATTTGGGATTTCGCTTTGGCTTTTGCTTTTGGGATTTACTTGCGCGCATTTTCAATTATTTTCTTCCCTTTTGCATGTTGCACGTTGCATGTTGCACGCTGCGCTCGCATTTCTTTTCTTGTTTTTTCTTTGTTTTGTTTTCACTCTGTGGCACAATCAATTTATTGCTCAGCGCTCGTTTTGCGCTCCTCCCTCGCCTCGCATTACTCACGTTTTTTTATTGGCCACTTGCCACGCCCATTACCACCGCCCCTCCCCCATTTATCGTTTAAGCCATTTAACCCTTTGTGTATTCTCTCAATTGCAATGCCTTTTAATTTTCTTCGCCGCAGCAGCAGCTTCTAGGCCAACTCTCTTCTCTCCGCTCTCCTCAGTTCTCGATTCTCGATTCTCCATTCTCAGCACATTCCCCGCGCTGCAGTTTTGTGCCATTTATGGCAACGGCTCAGCTTCAGTAAATTTCTGACATAATTGAGCTGTCGCAATTTACAACATCAGTTTGTGGAAGGGCCGAGGCAGGACGCAAAATTAATGAGTTGACTGTGTTGGCAGCAAAAAGGGTTTAGCCCAATCAAAGTGTACAACACAGCACAGTAAATGTGTGGCACAGCACAGCATAGAAGAAATTGTCGAGAAAATGTATGTGCAACAAGCGACGAGTCATAGAACTTGCCACATTAATTGCATTCTCTTGCGAAAGCAATAAAAGAAGAAATATAATATGACCATAAAATGCAGGGCGACAACTAACCAACAACAAGGATTGAAAAGGAGAAAAGAAATAATTTTAAAAGAGAAAATTACGCTCAAATTAAATTTAGAATTTTAGAATTCCAAGTTTAACTAACCAGATTAGTGACAAAGCATTTGACTGATTCTTTAAATATTTTAAATTTAAATAAGTTAAGAAAAACATAAAAGTTAAATGAAAAAACTGCATTCTGTTGGGAAAGCAACAAAAGAAAAATATAATATGACTTTAAAATGCAAGGCGAGAACTTCGAACAAGGATTTAGAAGGACAAAAAATAAATTGAAAATGGGAAATGAAGTTCAAATTAAATTTAGAACTCCACGTTCCACTTACCAGATAAATTATATTAACAAAGTTAGGGAAGAAATATTTTAGAATACAATGAAATGAAAATTAAACGAAAATTGAGCTAATGGAGAATCTTCTGGAAGTGGGAAGCTTATTATTGAGAGAGCCACTCAGTCTTTTACAAAATATAATAGTTTTAAAAGTGAACTAAAAAATTTATTTAAGTAATGACAATATAAACATAATTTAAAAAAAGCTTTTGTTATAATTATGTATTGTTAAAAAATAATACTTTATTTTTATTTATATTTTTATTCTTCTCAATTTAAAATTTCCCGCAAAATAGGTATGAAGCTGTGACCCTAAAAATTCTTTCCAGCTTAAAACAATGCAAATTACAAATTGATAAATTATTAGCATTGGTTAAGTAATTAGAAAAAGCTTCGTAAGAGAACAAAAACGTAGTCTCAAAACTGTCTGTCATTGTCAGTGACCCATAAATTTGCAGCAGAGATGAAATAAACAATAGTGAAGCGATAAGAAGTTGTAAGATAAAAACGCTCAACATTGACAGAACAACTTGTTAAACAACTGCTGAAATTGTTAAGAAATAAATATATTTAAATTGCATAACAATTCTCCCTGCTATGGATTCGCGATAATTATCTAGTTACAACTTGAACTAAATTAAGTCTTTAATAAACTTCCTCTCTCTCAATTCCCCCTCTGCACGAAATGAAAATGACTTCATCATGACTTCTCCCTTTTAAGCACAAAGCACACGTCTAATTAGTGCACAAATCATTCGCTCGTTATATCAAAATCTGCCAACAATAAACTTTATAATTTGCACACAAAGCAAACACAAAGAGCGTGGAGAGTGGAAAGAGATAAAGAGAGGCAGAGAGAAAGAGAGAGAGGGAGGACACTCTCGCTGAGCAGAAAAGCTCACTCTGGCGTAACTGTAACTATCCGAAAAGTGACACAAAGCGCATGTAAACAGAAGCCGCACAAAGCGACGACAATAACAACACAAGGCGAAAGCTGTAAAGTTACATAATAAAACTAATAATAATTATCAACGCCATTGTCAAGGCAGCTTCCTCCCCCCTCTCGCTGGCAAAAAGGAAACCAAAACCGAAAACCAAAACATAGAACAAGCAAAAGAGTGGAAGAGAGAAGAGGCAGCTGCTGCTGTGAGCGACAGCTGAAGAGAGAAAAAAAACTTTCAACGTTGCTGTTCTGTTATTGTTTTCCGTGTTGTTTTGACTGCTGAACAGAGGCTGCTGTCCCCGCACTCACCCCATTGGCACTAGTCCGGCTATTGCCTACAGCTGTTTGTCACTGTGCTGTCATCTGGCAACTCCCACACACACTAACACACAAACACACTAGCAAACACACACATACACACACATGCTTGACAGTGAGCGGCAAATGCGCGTTTGACATTGCGATGCCCGATGCTGCCATTTTCTATATGACAACAACAACAACAATGCAGGCCAAAATGGTCGCCAGGACAATAAAATGCCGTAATGAAAGTTTTGCAGCCATTGAAGAACGACGAACGAGGAAAGAGGCTGAGTCTGAGCCTGTTCCCATCCTGGACAGAGTTATAAATGGTGTTTAATGGGTTTGTTGACTGGTCGCTATGCTTGCTCCTCCACCTCCCTCTCTTCGCCCTCTCTCCACTCTGTCTGTCTGCCTTTCCTCCCCTTCGGTCTATTTGGCAACGAGTCCGCAGTTCGCTACGGTTTGGTTATGGCTTGTTAAGGACCGTAGCTTTATGGCTGTTTTGAAGCACTTTTTCACTCAACAACAGCATGATGAATGCATATGTATGTCCTTGAAAATGCTGCGAAATTGTCACATTTCTACAGCCTTACCATACTAACATATGTATGTTGCCTGCGGGGGCAGAGAGCGGCTGAAAACCGTGAACGTCAACCATATGTGTGGCTTCTGTTTGAAATTGGAACTGCTTTTTTTTTGTCATCCGTGGTTTTGGAATGTCACTTACCTGCAATAAAAAGAATGAAAGAAAATATATGTAGTACGAAATATAAAAAATGACACCGTTGCGAATGGCTTAATATAATTTTATTATTCCTTATTTGATGTAGTCTAAGAACAAGTTAAAGATATGGAGTACTTTATATATGTAATAGGAAAAGACAAGGTTATAAGTCTTGCGATAGCATGGGTTTAGAATTATATAATAGTGTAATCTGTATGATTTTTCATTCACATAATTTCAAATTGATCCTGAAACCTAAATCATTTAAAGATTTCTTGCAAATAACGTAGCTACTTTAATATGATTTTCAAACATTGTCAAGTATTTCTAACTACTTTTTAGCAATTCAATAAATTCATTCACATAACCTAAATGCAACAGTTTTTGTGTATGCTTTGCCAGCTTAATAAATAAATCAAAATTGCAAAATCTTAGAAAATGCATAAGATGCACTTCATCATTTCAGCAATTAGAAGAAAACTGAGGCTTTAACTGGAGCTGGCAATAAATTTTCCACTCCAGCAGTTCAAGCAAAATGATAAATTTAAGCGCATCCTTTTGTTTCTTTGAAGATTTTTCAAATGTCATCGACAGCATAAATCAATTTAAGCAATATTTTAATTCTCTTTAATCAAAGACTGTTTGCATAAACCAAGTTTCCAATTCTTATGTAAGAGAACCCACACTTAACTTTGATGCAACTTTCAGATATCAGATATCAATTTCAAATGTCTTTGCAGCTCAACAACTTTATGACGCAATTGCAAGTTCTATTGCAATGCAAAGAGAGTCTGTGAAATATGTCGAATAGATTTTTCAAGCTATCAATTAGGCTGCTATATTTTATGGGAGGAACAACAAGAAATACATAAATATGAATGCATATCTTATTTCACGTATTTCAAGAATGAACCGAGCAGACGTCCGAGTGGCTCATAATAAATTTTCCACAGCGGTCGACAAAGAGAGAGAGAGAGAGAGAGAGAGAGAGAGAGAGTGCACTGAGACGTGCACATACAATTTATATGAATATTTTGCCAGCAAATTTGCATATCATAATTGTGAATGCATCTCTCTCATCTGCTTTGTTGCAGTCTCTCGCCTGCTGCTGCTGCCTCTCGCTCTTTGTGTGCCGCATTCAATCAGCTCGTTGTCTGACGTTGACGGCTCTCGGCACGCCTCTTCTCGCTTTTATCATTGGCATTTTATTTACGTGCCCCCGCGCACCATAAACCAACAGAGACAGAGTGAGAGACAGAGAAACTGCCACAGTGAGTCACTGAGTCACAGTCACAGAGTCACATTCGCAGTCACTCAGTCAGTCAGTCATTCAGTCTCGTTCGTTTAGATGAGATTTCCCCCTTCTCGAATCTTCCTCGTCTTCTCCTCTCAGTTGGCTTTGTTTGCCCTGCGGCAAGGCTAATGTCAAGGTTGACTCAGCTGTCGCAGCCTGTCGAGGCCTGCGGCATCCGCTTGGATTTGTGTTGCATTCGAAATGGATTATAATTGAGTTGAGCTGCCGTTACAATCTAGCCTTAACCCACTGCCCAGCCAATGGGTTGTTTTATACCCCAAAGAAAAAGTGCAGGCTTTATTTTATGGCAGGAAATTGAGGTAAGCATTTGGAATAATAAACTTGTTGTTACTGTATCTCTACTTCAAAGAAAACTATATAAAGGGATTAAAGACAACTCTCTAAGGGGGCGACACATAAGGGTTATTTTAGATTTTATGATAATGTGTACGAAAAGAAATAATTTCAAAGAAAACAGAAAGGAATACAATTCAAAAGAAGCAAAGGATTGCATAATGAAATGAAAAGTGTTTTTAAGAATTGAATTGCTTAAGGGCAATCATTTTTTAAATTCAATTTATCCATTACTCATAAAAATATCAAATTCAGATTATTGAAAATAGCATAACATAAGGGTTAATTCAGTAAATAAGTGAATAAAGAATTGCATAAAAATTAAATTACCCAAAGATGCAGGGGAACAAGAAGAAGAAAAAGCAAGCACTAAAGTTTAACAAACTGCTGAGCACACAATTGGTTCATTTGGAGCATTAAACATGTCCACTAGGCAAAGTTTTATGCAAACAACAAAAACTATACGGGCAGGCAGTCGACAGGCAGGGTTAAGAACGAAATTATCTTGCGGCAAGGTCCGAGTTGCATGAAGAGAAAGAGAGAGAAAGTCGATTTCTGGATCGGATGAATGCAGTGAGTGTCAGATAGTGTGTGTGGCATGATATCCATGGCTTGTTAACCCCAATTAGTATGCATTTGTGTTGGCAACAATTTCTTCTTTTTTTTTTGCCGAATGCCACGCTTATTGAGTGTCGAAGTGAGGCAACTGAAACTGCAACTTCCAACTGCAGTCAGTCAGTAACTCTTGCAACTGAAACTCTCTTTTTCTCTGTGGCATGCCACATGTTAATTAAAACTGAACACAAACACTCACACTCGCACACACAGGGAACAAAGTGTGTGGCATTCTTCTGGTTATCAGTGTGCAGCTTTAACTCAACGGCAACTTCTTGTTCTTCAACGTCATCTAACGTCATTTGTTGGGGTCTGAGTCTGCCTTTTCTTTCACTTCAATTAGTGGTTTCATGTTGTGCATGGCAGCCAGCTCTTGAGATTTATATCAGCCATATGTAGAGCATGCCCCCTGCTCCCCTACTCCCTTCTTCTTCTTCGTCTTGAGTTGCATGTCTGATGCTGCCACTGGTGCAGGATTAAATTGTATGCCGCGTTAGCTCACACACATACAGTCTGTTACCAGTCGTTCATCAACGTCTTGCACCGCCTCTCGCCTCAAAGTTTCGTCTGCGGCTTCATCTTCAACTCCCATTTCCATCTTGCTCATCTTTCGTCTTCGTCTTCAAGTTTAGCTGCAACTTCAACTTCAACTTGGTCTTGGTTTCGGTTTGAGGTTTTTGCGACCAGCAGCAGCAGGTGCTGTCTACTTCTCATACTTGTACGTATAGACAAAGTGTCAAATGAGTAATGCAAAACAGTCGGAAGCGCAGTCATAAGAAGCCTGCAGCAGCTACTTATGCACTGAGAGAAATATTTAACTGACAATCTTGCAGTTTCTATTAATGTAGTACTTATACATTTTCTTTTTAATAAAGTTGCCCTCAAAATGGACGATTTTAATTAGCAAATTAACTCAACTTATTTCCAGACTTGCTTTTTATATTCAAAGAAACCGGATTTTTAATAATATTTTAAAATTAGTTAAGCAATATATAGTTATGTATAATAAAACTTTACAAATTGCTTATTTTTACTTTTAATTAAAATTGTATTACTTTTAAAAAGTCGTTATTGTCAATCGCTTTTTAAGTAAGTAAGTAAAATATTGGTTTTAAGTTATTCATTTGTTTCCAACAAAAACTAGAAAATTTTTAAGTACTTCTTAATGTAGCCTACACAGAAAAAAATGCTTGATAAGATCAAGATTTTAGACTTTACTACAGATCGGACATTTAAAGTAAGCATTCAAAAATAAGTTTAAAAACATGATTTTCTTAAGAAACTTGCTTCAGGCTATAAAATTCTCTAATCAATAGACAAAAAAGAAGAAAATCTCTATACCGAATTTAGGAAATCAAGATTTTAAGGATTGAAATATTAAGTATATTTTAATATCGGAATTTTTTAATGCATTTTTTTCTATGTTTACTCTATGTGTTTTTTCTTTTAATAAACATCATATTATGCCAAGCGTTTTATTATTTACTGCTAGGTTTTTTTCTCAGTGTTGTCAATCGTTTGCTGTCATATGGCGAAGAAACTTTAATTACGAGGCTTTACTTTATTATGACACGCAATTTGGGCGCCTGAGTGTGAGTTGTTGTCTTTGTTGCTGTCGTTGTTTACGACTGTTCTTGCTACAGCTCAGCAAGGATTTGGAGGCCAAGCAGCAGCAGAAAAGGAATCGGAGTTGGAGTCGAAGTAGAAGTCTCGAAGTCGGCTGCTGATTGCGCCTGACTCGCTTCCTGTTTGTGCTTGGTTAGTTAGTCAGTTGGCTGCTTCCCCAGCTGTCATGCATATGAAAGTAGGTCGTAAATCTTCAACACTTGCCGCTCTTCCTCTTCCTCTGACGTCTTCGTTCCGTGTTCTTGCTCTTGTTGCTATTGCATATTTGATGGACAGCGACTGCACACATGAAGTGCACATTGCTCTTTGATTAATAACTGCAAATTGCTGTAATAGATCGAGTGATTTTCATTGCCGGCTGTCGTTGATGCTGCTGCTGTCACTCGTAACTCACTCATAACGCTTGGCACCTGCGGAAATTTGAATTTCGAATGCATCTCAAGGGTATCCAATAAACCAGCAACAACCCAAAATGCACAGCTGCAAGCTGCTTATAAACTGCACTTTTGATAGATTGTGTTTAAACGTGTAATAATCACACATGCAATTACAAGACACTGACAAATCTTTAGATGCATAACAGCATGATAAGCTCCTTTGATCCAAGTGCAAAAGGCCAATGCACACAGTCTTGAATATTCATAGACAAAACGACTTCACAAAGTGGCTATTAAATGTAATAGAATGCTTTAATAGCTAGCCTTAGAAAAGCAATTGAATGCTTCAAATATGAATGGGTAATGATTACGAGTGCAAAATAATACAAAATAGTAAATAAAATAGATTGAAATTTTAACATTAAAATATCAGTTATTTTTATTGAAATTTGTTGGTTGATTTAAATTTTAAAAAATTGTAAGTATTCGGTGATAAATTGAATTAAAATAAATAAAAAATTTAAGAAGAAACAAGTAAGAAAGCTACAGTCGAGTGCACTCGACTGTGAGATACCCGCTACCCATTTTGAATAAAAGAAATATATTTTGCGATAATTTTCTCAAAATATACCGAATATACTGCAAAAATACTAAAAATATACCAAATAGTATATTTGGTATATTGATATAGTACCGCATTCAAAATATACCATAGACGGCACAATATACCAGATTGTCATCTAAAGCAACTAAGACCCCTAGTAAGTAGGCGTGTTTGCCCATACAAATGTATTTCTTTAATAACTTCGACAATTTTCATCTGATCGCAACCAAATTTTCAGGAATCATAACTACTATAGTTATTATTATATATACCAAAATTCGCAAATCTAACTTTAAAATTACGCTTGTTATTCGATTTTTTTGATTTGCGGGGGCGGAAGTGGGCGTGGCAAAAATTTGAAACAAACTTGATCTGCGTGCAAACATAACAAATGCTGTCGAAAAAAAATTATAGCTCTATCTCTTATAGTCTCTGAGATCTAGGTGTTCATACGGACGGACGGACAGACACACAGACACACAGACGGACAGACGGACATGGCCATATCGTCTCGGCTGTTGACGCTGATCAAGAATATATATACTTTATAGGGTCGGAGATGCCTCCTTCTACCTGTTACATACATTTCCTGCCGGCACAAAGTTATAATACCCTTCTACCCTATGGGTAGCGGGTATAAAAAATCTAAGATCTAATGAAAGTCTTTATGATTCCTAGGCATCTAGGAATCCAATAAAAAAATTTCCAAAGAAAATATTTCAATGTGAAATATTTTGTATTCCACAGTATATATTGAGCATATTTGTAGTAGTAATCAACAAATAAAATATAGCGCTTGCTATAATTTTAATTTTTTGGTATATTATATTTATATATTTAAGTTTTTAGGTATATTTATGCGGTGAATTAAAACGATAATACCGTGTTTGGTGTATTTAGTATTTTTTGTATATTTAATTAATTTTTTTAATATATTTATGTGATTTGTTTAAAAGATATTACCAGTTTTTGATTTCCTTTTATTGAAATTGGGAAGCAGGATTTTGAAGTTTGGTCACACTCCATTGTATTTTTCTCGACTTAAATTTCAGCAATTACATATTTGTGCTTAACATATTTATAAATTGGTCCAGCTTTCCATTATCCTCTTTCACTCTTTTGTTATTTCACTTAGCTATTCATTTAGCTGAGTGCTTCAGTAGATTTTTTTGCTAGTGCTAAAATAAACTGCTTTGCATATTTCTGCATAGTTGGAACAACTTTAATTTGCCTTGAAACAACAAACTGTGCCAGTGGTTTCAATCAACCCAATCAACCTTTGACATTAACCTGGTCATTTCTCTTGTTCTTGTTCATAACACAACCCAAAACCCTTTTCTCCAACCACAATTCTCCATCCATTGTTCCATCGTCCCATTTGCCATTTGGCTACTCATAATTAGTTTCATTTTTGCAGCTGTCACAGCATTTGCCTTTTGGGCTACATTTACAATATTTTACATGTCCAAACCTCGTTGTCCTCGGTGTCCTGTCTCTCTGTCTGCTGTGTCTCTGTCCACAATTTTAATTGAATAAAGTGCACTTTGCGCCCCATCCCCATCTGTTTTTGTGTGACACAACTTGTCACACTTTCAATGTGAAATGTGAGCCGAGTAGTTTGAGAGACTGCTCGTAAAAGTGCGCCAATAACCCACTGCACTTTATAACCCCGAAAAGTGAACCTCACTTTGCCACGTTAGATCTCATCTCATGGAGGCCTACTTTACTTAAGACACATAAAAAAAGAAGAGGCGACTATAGAGTGATGTTGCCTTGAAGCTGCGGGTAGCTTTCCTTTCTCTCTCTCAGTGCTTTGCCCCATTCATTTTTGTTAATTTATAGCTAAGACAGCGAGTGGCAAGCGATGGGAGGAGGTGGAGGAGGAGGAGGTTGAAGTTGGGGGCTGCTGGGGGCTGACGACCATTGCACGTCGCAAGTGGCAATGCTTAAAACTTTGTGCTACGTGACTCGACAAGTGTGTGGGGCGAAAGGGGGGCGTGCAACATTTAGCCCAATACGTGGCTCAATACTCGCGCACGCACACACACGCACACCCACACAGACAGACACACACTTGCTCTGCTTACAGATTGCTAGAGCATGTCTGCTTGTTACAGTGGCATATTCTATCTCTCCTGTCTGCTGGCTGCCTAATTTCCTTCTCTCAGTAGCATCTTCAACTCAACACACACACACACCACCCTCTCACACACACACACATCTACATAAAAATCAGGTCATGTTCGCTGCTCAAAGTAATGGAATTTGTAATGCGTTTTCCGTTCCTAACCTGAACTCTCAACCAACTCTCGTCCCCAAAAACTTCTTGCCGCGGAATGTCGTTTTGTGTGCTCGTCTCTCTGTCTTGGTTACATTCTCCTTCCCCCACCCTTCCACCCCTACCCCTTTCCTTGCTGCCCCCTTCTACATTTTCGCCAGCCAGCCAGCACAATTAACTTCCTCGTGGGCTGCCCTCCACCATCAAGTAAGTTCTTCACTCTCTGTTCTGGCTGTCAATGGCTCCCAGTCAAGTGGCAGCGCATCGAAGACGAAGAGTTGTTACTCCCACTTCTCCCCCTCCCCCAATCCTACCCCCCTTTCCCTTTCTATTCGTTTGCTCGTTTCGCTTGCTTGCCATTATTAACAATCTTTGTTGGGCGCTTTTGTGAGCACGCCATGTGTTTCAGGCATGCTCCTCTTCCTCTCAGCTCAGCTCAGCTTCTTCTTGGTGCAAATGTATTCAATTAGTTAACTGAGAAAAATTATATCATTAGCTGCAAAAAAGCAGGCGGAGAGGCAAAGGAAAACTCCACAGAACGGAGCAGCTCCTTCCTCAGCTCTTTGGGCGCCCTGTGGGCAGCTGCTTCTTTATGCTGCCAACGCGACATTGCGCGATTCTCCATTCCAAGTTTATTAAAATTAATAATTGCCTTTGTCGTTCACGTTCTCCTTGTCGTTGGGTGGGCAGGTTGTATGTAGATATGTATGTAGGATGCGCCTTGCCTCGAGGGATACTTTGATACTTTTGTTGGACAGGTGGTGGGCAGTTTGTAATGATGTGCGGTGTGGATTAACCAGGAGTGGAGAGGAGTGACTGAGAGAGAGAGAAAGCCCTTGGGTTGGGGCCCAGAAGATAAACTACTCTTTATGCAATGAAAGTGCTTTCAACTTCCTGTTTAACCTTTTGTTTGCCCTTTCGACAAAACTAATTTCATCTCTAATTTGGAAATTACAATAATTTATGCAAATTTAT
Source organism: Drosophila albomicans (assembly GCF_009650485.2). Taxonomy (NCBI): domain Eukaryota; kingdom Metazoa; phylum Arthropoda; class Insecta; order Diptera; family Drosophilidae; genus Drosophila; species Drosophila albomicans. The sequence goes on along the minus strand of NC_047629.2, from coordinate 40,684,690 downwards.
TCTATCAGCACCAAAATTATGTTCTGTTTAGTTTTTCAAGCGCACATTTACAAGAGGGTTAAATGGATACTCATGAGCTGCTTTATTTTAATGCGAAACATGAAGGACAAGCAAAGGACGCGATTATAAAAAATAAATGGACAGTGGGGAATAAATATTATAGTCATGAAAGTTGCAGCTCTGAGTTGGTAGCAAATAAATATTCTATTACAAAATGTATACTTAATAAATATAAAGTGAAAAAAATCATTTTTTTATATTTAATAATTTAAAAAATATAAGTATCAAATGAAAAAGGTCCAAAATTGAGGTGTTTTATAAGAAAATATTAGAGAGTATTAGAGAACTCTGAATTAACTGAAATATTAAAAAATTAGATAAATTCTAAATAAGTTGAGCAATTTATTAAATAATAAAAGAAATGGGAAAAATTATGGTTGTAGAATTAAGAAACTTTTGGAGAACACCCAAGATAAACATTTCAATTTTACAATATCATATCAAAAACAAAAGAAAATGAAGAACATCAAATAATTGGTTGAAAATTCTTTAAAAATTTGATAATTCAATTATATGTAAAATAATGTATTATGTCTATAATGCGACTTTCAGAATTTTTCAATCCTAAAAAAAAGGTAATCCTTGAAAAAGTTAAAAAGAAAAAGTTCTTGAAAGATGATTTTCATCTTCATTCATTGTTTTGAGATTAAAAAAACTTGTTGTAAGAAATATCAAGTTCAATAATTTTGTTGTTGATTTTTAGAATTAAATGTTCAGTCTGAGCAAAGGAAACATTCTTCATCATATCTTTAATATAACAATCGAGCCTCTAAGCATAAGAAAAAATAATGAAAATACATCAATGACATGTCAAAAATCTTATGATTCATGACTCAAGCGATACATATTCAAAACTTGAGTGTGCGTTGTTAATTTCTCGCAACTGATCACCAAATTGGATGCTATCAAATTTAAGCATCTTAAATGATTCGAATTGGCGATTAGCGAGTACAATGTTTAGCACTCAGCTGGCCATGAATGAATGAAATTCGCTATTGCCTATCCTGAATATTTAATGGTCTATCAATTGATTTTCATTCAAAATGCGCCGAAAAACTTTTGCTGACCATTGAATTTTTATTGCAAAACGCAACGCAACACAATTTAATTCAATTGCGCGCGACTATTAAAAGCTGCTCGCTGCTGCTGTCGCTTTAATCCGATTAAATTCAATTGAGCAAACATTTGTGAGCTGCCTGCCATAAGCACACAAGTAAATATAGATGTATATACAAAATTGTGTATATATATATATATATATATATATGGTCATATCAGATGTTGTTCCAAAAGTTTTGCAAGTGTGCCTCAGCTAAATGGCGAAACTTGCACGAACGAACAAACGAACCACAAAAAAAAAAAAACACTTTGACTTCAGATTGGCAACAAGGCGGCAACAATACTGTTAGCCAGCCACGCCCCACAGAGCGCCGCCGCACATCGATATTTGGCTGCACTACCCACTTCACTACCCCCCACCGGAGTACTACAAAGTGGGCTTGCCACTTCCCCATTCCATGTGGCGTGCGCGCACACTATTTTCGAGAGTGCATGCCACAAATTGCAGCTATCAAACTTTAGGTTGGGAGCATTTTGCAAAATGTTTAAAAATACAAAGTGCAAAATGCCAACAAACAAACCAAACAAAGTAACAACAACCACCACAACAACAACCACAATAACAACAACAACAACAGGCGACACATCGAAAAAGAACATGGCACATTCCAATGGTAAGCAAAATTTTCTATTTTCACACACTCGTTGGCCCAAATCCAAGAAATATAGCCAGCGGATACATCTAACTATCTATATGAATATCATCCTCTATGTATATTTTTTGTTTGTATTTTTTTCTGCTCAAGTGTGCTAAAGTTTTCTTCGAGCAAAGTGCGGGAAATCCGCGCAGAACAAAATAATAGTAAGAATAATAATAATAATAATATTATCATGCGGTCTGTTTGCGTGGCAGACAGCGCGAGACACATCACCAAGAATGTTCTGTGTGCCACAGTCTGTGGACACACGCGGCGTATGAGTAACGCGCTTGCAATGCGAACAACCCCAAAAAAAGAAAAAAAAAAAAACAAAATCGAAAGCAAAAGGAAAACACACACACATCATTTTTTTCATATTCATTATGCGCAATTATAAACAATAATAATATCTACTCTAGTTTTCTGTTTTCTGCGTAATTACAATTTATAGAGCAGTAGCACAAGTTCAACAAAACAACAGAAAACAAAAAAAAACAGCAACAGCTCAAGTTCAAGCAAAAGTAACATGTTTTAATGCCTTAAATCGCCATTAAGTCACCCAGTTCCAAGTTCAGCTGAAGTCGTTAAAACTGTAAGGTCTTCAAGCCGTCAAGTACTTTATGACATGATTGTCATTGCTTAATAAACAATTGCATAAAACATCAAGTGTAAGCGACGAGTTGTCTGTGCTCGACGACTCTCTGTCCATAAAAAAAACCAACATCGATATAAAAAGCATGTAGTTATTACTCCAGCCATAAGAGAGGTCAGTTACCACATTGGACAACACTTTACGACAAGTATATTTCTCAGGCTTCTTTTCTATGAAATGCCATTAAATAAAATATTGAAGTAGAGAGTGACTGACAACTTTGTACTTATATTAAACTAACAGCAAATAATTGTTTAGCTTATTTTCGAAGATTTACTTTTATAGAAGTTATTCAACAAATTTATATGCTTTTGTTGACAATCTGGTATATTTTATAGGTTATATATCAAAATACCAAATAAAGCTTTTGCTATATTTCAGTATTTGTTGGTATATAAGTTGACAATCTAAAATATTTTGTGTGTATTTATATATCGATATACCAAATATTCAGTATATTTTATAATGTATTTTTGGCATATACATTTTGTAAGTAGTTTTATATCAATACCAAATAAAGCTTTCGGTATATTTTAGTATTTTTTGTATATAAGTTGATAATCCGTTACATTTTATAACCACACTTATATCAATATACCATAGCTATCGGTATATTTTGGTATTTTTGTATGTATACTAACTTTAACATTGATGCAACCAATTATAGTGTAAATTAGTTCAACTTCGTTTAATGCCATTTATTTATGTACTTCACATTTTTACTTAAATTATTTACAAATGTGTTTCTCTAACATTGTGAGTAACTCAAACCAAATAAAGCTCACTTTATATGCTAGATAAATTTAATAAAAATAAATGCAGAGACACTTAAATATTGGGGCAACAAATTTTACTCGAATTAAGTTTTAATTTGTTAAATTATGTTTAGTTTTTTACCTCACATTTATTTAATTAAGACGCATAAAGACAAGTTCATGCTCTGCAACACCACAATGCCACATTTTCCAGCTGTTAACTGAGCAAAGTTACAGCTTAGACAGAGAAGTTTTTAGTAGCGAGAACCACATTGTTAAGCTCGTCAGCAGAGATCCAGACAAGGTACTTACACATAAGGATTTGTCTGCGAGTCATGTATGCCGTCAAATATGGTAGTCGAGGCAACTGCTAATTGATACAACTGGCCAGCAGCGAGGGAGAAGTCAAAGGATAACAAGGCGTCGAGCGCACTTGATAGAGATTTGCACGAAAACTATTTAATAAATATATACAGAAGACAGCCAGAGAGGAAAGGACAGTAGGAAGCGAAACCCTTTGACTTTTGAGCTGGCGACACGCTGGCTCCAAAATGCAGCGATTTGTAGCATGCGACATGTCGCATGTGGACACCGTGGGGCGTCGTCTACCGTTTGCGTTTGTTGTTGTTGTTGTTGACACTGATGGACACAGGGAAAACTTTTGTCCCCAAAAAGACAAAAGAGAAACGAAAATTGAGAGAAATGGAAGCAGTAAAGTTGTTGTTTGGAGTTGGTTTCGAGTCTGTGCTGTTTGCATAAAATATGTAATTCAATTTATACATTTTTCTTTGGCGTCTGTGTGTGTGTGGCAGGCGACAATTAGAATTTCTGATAAGCCACGCATTAAAGCTGCTGGCCGTCAATCGCCGAAAAACAACTGTCGCAGTTGTTTCTCACTCCTTCGCAAAGCCATGGCTGAAACTTTCCGAGGTGGAATTAGTGCAAACAGACGCATAAATAACAGACAGCATAACACCTAAGACTTTGATGCCCAGCAAAATTACGGAGGGTGTGTGTGTGTGTGCCATAGATTACGACATGTGTGTGAGTGTGGTGTCTACTAATGTCTATGAAGTGGCTTTAAATGCAAATATTTTACATTGATATGCTAAACAGATGCGTCTGTGTGTGACTTTCGTCTCGTCTCGACTGTCTCGAGTTTTTGTTGATGTTTCTACAATGTTGCACATTGCATTTTAAGTAAACAGATCAGATAATGAATGCATTGAATTTATTCGATATGCCATCAAATCAGTGAATACCACAAAAATGAGTAATTGAATTGGAAATTTAAAGACATAAAAGCAAACATTATGCATGCAATTGGAGTAAGTGTTTAGAATATTAAATAAATAAATCAGTTCGTTGGTTAATAATGATATTTGAATAAAGCATATTCTCAGAAGAGTAGTTGTTAGCACTTCATTCATCATTATGGAAATATAATACAAATTTGCATATATTTCATAATCACAAATAAATAATAATTCATTCATAATTTATAAAATCTCATTACTTGAAATGATTAATAATAAAATATACATACATGCAAATATTCAATTAGCGAAGTGATAGAACATGAAATTCACATAAAATAAATTTTATGACAAATAATAAAACATTCATACAAATATTTTATTGTGTGTATTATCAGAATAAAACATATTTAATATAAAAAGGAGTAAACCAAAATCGAGCGACTTCAATCAACTCATTTCACATCTTTAAGCACAATAAATTTGCAAGTTAAATGCAAATTTTCTCAGCAATTTTCAGGTTTAACAATTTATGTGTAAGCTTCAACATCTTGTTGTTCGTTTCTTAGTCTAGTCTAAGCAGCGTTTAAATATTTAACAACATTTATCTCATAATAAGCTCAGTCATGTGAACAGTTCAATGACCAACGACTATAGAATTTTGTTGTATAATTTCGTTTAGAAATTTTGCCTCATCAAATTTGACATGTGGATGTGAACGCTCTTAGATATGCATAAATTCACGCCTGTCTCTTATCGCACAGCTTCTGCCTTTCACCAAAAAAAAAGTCGTATTAAAATGCATAAATTATTTTTATAGAAAAATTCGTAAAACCAAGTCAAAAGTATCTGCATAATTTTTGCATGCAAAAACAGACAAAACAAATCCAATCAAAGGAAGAAGAGAAAAATACAACAACAATGTGAGTTGCTTGACAACTCAATTTAAATAACAGCAAAGAAAAATAATTAAATCAAATAGAACTAAAATAGAAAAGCCAAAAGTGGGAGACAACACAACGAAGTTTGGGAGTAAGGAAAGGAGTAAGGAGAAAACATAAAATAAAGTGAACTCAAATGAAATTTGTTGCATATATTTCGCTCAGCGCAAACTAATTCAATTAACACAATAAAAACGCCACACAAAAGCCAACAGAGCAGCAGCCGCATCGTCATCATCATCAGCAGCAGGAGAGCCTTTGATTGCCAAGTTGACTTCAGCAGCAGCAGCAGGAACTGAGCGAAGCTAAGGCAAACTGAGACTGTCCTTTGTTAAGGTGCGCAGCTAAAGGCAAAGACCGGGTCCTTGCCCTCTCACTCACTTGCTTTCTGTCTTTCTCTTCTCTTCTTTGTGTGTGTGTATGTGTGTGTGTGGCGCCAGCTTGAAAGAAGCAGCAAAGCGAAACAAAGCATGGGGCCAGGCCCCAAAAAGGAATCTAATGTAGACCAAGCTTCAACTTTTAGCTTTAGCTGCACTCCAAATCCCCTTCACTCGCACTTCTTTATGGCACTGGCACTGACACTGGACGACTACTCGGCAAATTTGTACACAGCACACGCGTCGCAGAGCGCGTGAAGCTATTCGCATGCTCCAACACATGTGGGCAGCAAAGGCAGCAGGCAGCTTTGGCAGCAGGCAGCTCACAATGCCAGGAAACTCTGGCAGCCGACAGGACGAAGAGGAGGATGACGCTCAAGGCTCAAGTGCACTAAATGCAAGCGGCAACATCCGTTTCATAAACGTAAAACCGGCAACTACACTTGCAGAAATTTATGGCAACACTAAACTAGAGTTGTAAAATGTTAGAGGTAATTAGAATTGATTTGCTAGAAAAATGTGTCAAACATTGAAATGAAATACGAACGATAAAATTAGCTAAAATTATATTCAAGTTATTAATAAAAAATTAACTATATTTTGTAGAGAAAATATTAAAACATGCTTTATATCAAAAATCAGCATCCAAAACGTTTTGCTGCATTTCAGAAATTAAATAAAATATTTATAAATATTATGTTGTATTAAGGTACTTATTAAGGACATATTTTGAAGACATTCTTGACATCAAAAATTATATTACATAGATCTTCAAAAGTCCTTATTAATTTTTCAGAAATTGAATTAAACATAAATTATTTTCTATGTGTGTTTGTTAACATATTTTAATCACTTTCTTAATACTAATAATTCGTATCTATAAATAAAATCATTACATTTCTCGGTTCTACTTTTTATTGTATGTTAGAAGATATTTTTAAAAAGCTGCTTTTCGGATTCATATTTTCATTATCTATAGTGCAATGCTAATTCTTTCAGAAATTAAATTAAGTATTCATAAATATTTAGCTATATTTTATGAGCAAATAAGTAAGATTACTTGTTAATTTGGCAGAAATAAAATTTAATATTAATAATTATCAAACCATATTTTTGAGAGCTTATACTTAACACATTTTTAATACAAAACATCTATACCTATAACTAAAATTTTAATTTTTATGGGAGTATATTTATCAAATTATAAATATAAAACATCTATATCTTTAAAAGAAATTTTTAGATGCTTTTTAATATACATACGAATTTTCCCATTATTCTCATCATCACTAATTATTAAACTGTCTTGTTAAAACAAATATGCAACTCCTTCGCGTATTGTTAAAATATTTCCAATACTTACGCTTAAAACGAACTGCGTTTTTTTTGTCCATTTTTACTTTAGTTTTTTTAGTCATTTATTGCCCTAACATCATTATGTAGGCACTGTTTTTCCCATCGCATTCCGCTTATTTAAAATTCACTTTTTCATTAATGCACTTCACATTTTCGCAGTGTTGTCAACTCCCCAACTTCTTTTCAGTTCAAAAACAAACCTGTGCAGTCTCTGAACTCGGGTTCGCACTGTGACAATTTCTATGGCAGGAACCGTAGTAGTTTCTCTCCTCTCCCCTCCTCACACTTAGCCCACCGCTACCATTTGACGTTATTTTTTGTATGTGTGTTGAAGCCATTTCACGCTTTTACGCCGCAATTGTTGTGGGCAACTGCATTGAAAAGCGTTGCACATAAACTTGCGGCAACTATGACTTTAAAACTAACCCACAATTGTGTTTGTGTGTGTACAGTTTGACAGTCATTGGGTAGCGTTTTATTTAGGCCGGCGTCAAAGCATTGTGTGGAGTACAGGTCACTGAAATGCCTTTTTGGCTGCCTGCCAAAGTTCCATGAACTTTATGAACTCCAATCAGTGCATGTCAAACTGTGCTGTCGCATTACTCATACGCCCTGGGTAAAGATTGCTGCTGTGAAAAACTCATTAACAAATTGCCTAAACTGCGTGTGCGAGTTGTGTGTGTATAAAGGAACATGACAGTCGACAATTTATGTGGCAATTGGCAGTGTCAGGCCGCCGCTGCTCCCCAAAGACAGCTCCACCTGACCATGACGTAAATGAACTTGGACATCAAGTGGGAAAAGCAAACATAAACCGAAAGGCAACACACACACATACAAACACGGAGAGAGAGAGATATACACTCCTTATACATGCTCCACATTTTCACTCCACGCCGCATGTCACAAAGTCGCAACGTCACGTCGTCGTCGTAGTCGACGGGAATGGCTTCACCCTGACAGGTAATGTTTGGTCGACGAGAAGGAGTTGGAGGCAACTGAGAAGCCATTAATAACTGGGTTATGTAATCGAAAGAGTGGCAAGATGAATGGCGGGATGGAATGGTGGAAATGAAGGCAAATGCAATGCAAGATAAAAGCTACACTTAAGTGAATGGAACGCCAGACAATTGATAAGCAAATGCCAAAAACTTCAGAAACATGTCGAGTCTGCATCGAACATGAATATGTTTAACCATAAAAGAAGATTTACTTAGTCAAGTTTGACAGCAACTCGTTGAACTACTTTTCCACAAGTTGAAGCTAATGTTTGTTAATCAATTTGATATGTGTTCGATAACAATTCATTAACAAATTAAAGTAGATATCAAATAATATTACAATTAATATATATTTAGATAACAAATCATTAACAAATTGAAGTACATATCAAATATAAATAGAATTTATTTATTAATGTCACATCTTAAATAACAAAAAATTAATAAATTGAAGTATATATCAAATATATATTCATTGAAAGATTTTATTTGCTTCATTTAATATTTTTGCTAACAAATCATTAACAAATTGAACAAGAAATATAATAAAATAGTTATTGCTCTATATCTTATTTCAGATAACAAATCATTAACAAATTGAAGTATATATTAAATATATATTACATGAAAATATTTATGGTATGTTTTTAATAACAAATCATTAACAAATTAAAGTATACAACAAATAGTTATTTATTAAAAAATTTGATTCGCCTAATTTCATATTCTTCAGCAAATCATTAGCCCATTGAACTGTATCTGTATCTATTTGCTAATTTTATACATATATCAGATAACAAATCATTATATTTGTTAATAAATTGTATTTGCTTAATTTCATATTTTAGATAACAAATCATAAACAAATTCAAATCAATATATATTATATCGTATTACAAAAATTAATTGCTGAATTTCATATCAATTCAGATCACAAATCATCAACAAATTAATGTATATATAAAATAATTATTCCTTTAAAAAGTTTATTTCATATTTTCAATAACAAATCGTTAACAAATTGAGGTAGACATCAAATAAATATTACCTTCCTTTTATTTCCCAAAGCTGATGTCTATCATCTGTTCAATTATTTGTTGCCAAATCGTTTTATTTCGTTCAAGTTTGTTTCCGCGTTTTAGCCAATCTTTTGTCGCTGGACAATTGACACACGTTTGGCTTTTTGTCTTCTGTGTTTTTTCTTTGTGTTGTGTGTGCCATGATTTCAATTTAATTGCCATGGCATGGCAAGTGTCAACAATTATCAAGTATACGCCACCTGCGCGGCCTACAGACGTGCGTCAATTGCCGGGGAAATTAATTGAGCGCACTCATGAGACTGCCAATTAGCGGCACATAGCAAATTTATGGCCCAGTCACAGTCACAGGCCAAAGCCAAAGCGAAAACTAGCAACACAAATCGAATCGAATCGCAACGCATCGAATGCGAGTATAAAATAAAATAGCTCATATTAAGCTACTGTGTGAAAACGGCAAACGCGTGTCGAGCCCATAAAAAACACGCTAATAAAAATCTAAAAAAAAAGTCGAAGAAAAAGAAAGAAAAGCTAAAATCTTATAAAGTATTTTCAGTGACTGGCAACATGAAAATAAACACACACACAAAATGCTGTCCAAAGAAAAATGTCAAAAATTAGCAACGAAAATAAATGAGCTAAATGTGGGAGCGGAAGAGATACGACAGCCATTTGAAGGGGGAAGCTAAAGAAATTGGCGAAAACATTTTCTATAAAGTTGCCAGCTACAAAAAGAAGGCACACAAAAAAATCACAAACTTTTCTGACACAAAAGTGACAAAGTTTTTTTTTTTTTTGTTCAACTCTTTTTTTGGACGTTGTCTTCATTTTTTTTATTCGGTGTGTAATTTTCGCTATCTTTGCGTTGACAAATGCCAGCTGAAGCAATCGGGCAAACAAAAATAACGACAATAATACGAAATGGTCATCATAATGTTTTAACGTAAAAACCGCATCCGCAACGAAAACAAAATAAAGTAGCTTCAACTCTTTCAAAACGAAAAATAAAAAATAAAACAACCTCGCAAAATTGACGCTAATTTTGACAACAATTTGTAATTTTTTCCCCTCTTCTCTCACTTCTAGCACTTGAGTTGCCCGAAGAAGATGCTGATGGCTAATTAAAAGCCTCAAACTGCCAGCAAGTTAAAACTTTATCTACTGCTCGCTTCTCGCTCTCTGGCAAGCTGATAAGTCCCGCACGGCAATTAAACATTTTTGGTCTCCCCACAAAAGTTGCTTGGATTTTCTCTCGTTTCGCTGTTTGTTTGGAAAACAAAAGATTCTTATTTTGGGGGGTATTTTAAAAATAGCTCTAGAAGATACCAATAATATCAAAAGTATCTGAAAGATGTGTAGTGCATCTTGTGCGACGACAGCGGCAAGTGCTTTTCTGCTTTTGTTGTTCATTCGTTCCGCCTCTTGCGTTTCGCCTGACAAACAAATGGAAATGCTCAAGCAGCCGCTGAAAGCAAAAGTTCTTGTTGCCCACGCACACACACACACACACACACACACAGAGATAAAGAGCCAATGAATGAGGCAGAGAGATAGCACCACGGGGGAAAATAGTGTACATCAGACTGAGAGAGAGACGCAAACAAATTACAGCCTCCAAGTGACAGCTGAAGACCAAACACATAAGAACAATGACAACGACGAGCACAATAACACTTTTGCCTAACCAAAATGAAGAGAAAAAAAACACAACAAAGCGCAATAAAAATAAATAAATATTGCCATATTAAAGCGACTAATGAATACCCCTCACATTTTGGATATATACATATAGTGAGCAAATGGCTTTCTCTAATTGTAATTGGCTTCAGCCAAAAAGTCATTACAGAATATATTATATACACATAGTATATGCACTCGTCTTTTGAAGTTCTGCTTGTCAGAACTGGTTTCCAAGAGACTCTATAAACAATTAGTAGAATGAGCAGAAAACAGTCAAAAATAGTTATGATAGATAGGTCTGATTGGGAGATCACGAATTTTGAATATTCTCATATGTTTACAAGTTAATACCAAATACAGTAATTAGACCAAATCAGTATTTAATTTAGTATATTCTTTAAAATATATTTTTACAACGCATTTCCATGAAGGGAACTTTAGTATAAAATGTATACTGCTTAAGTAGTATTTATTATTAATGCAATATTTAATCTTTGTATCTTTTTCAACTCGTATTTCCATGAAATGAATTTTAGTATAAAGTTAATACCAGTTTATACCAAATGCAGTATTTTGACGTAAATAGTATTTAATTTTAAATATTTTTTAATGTGCATATCTTCTTCAACTCGTATTTATTATAAATTTAATACCAAATGCAGTATTTTTTGTAAACTAGTATTTAATTTAGTATTTTTAATGTATCTACTCTTATTTTAAAGATCTTTAGTATGAATGATCTTTAGTATAAAAACATACTAAGTGCGAGATCTACTGATGACTGAATATTTCTTTAGAATTACACAATTTAAACAATTATTTATTTGTTAAGAATCAATTTTCATATGGGCGTGATATTTATAAAAGTGATATTAATAATACAAAGGAAAAATACAAATACATATGAACATAAACTCGTCATTAATCTTAATACATTTCGAATAAACAGCTTTAATCATTTGCTGATTAATCTAAAATTGATTTATTTTTAACCGTCTCAAGTCCAAAATTAACTTTTAATAATGTGCGCTGCAACAGTAAATCATAAAGGAAAAAACACGATAATAAATTACTTTAAGTGATGATAAAAATCGATGTGATTCCCGGAAATTTAATGAATATGACGAATTTCCACAATTGGTTGGCAGCTTTTCGAGCAAAGCCTATTCAAATAGCGTTCGTGGAAAACCTTGTGATACTTAAAGCATTCGCAATATCATTGTTAACTGTTGTGCACAGCCCCTACCCCAAGCAACTTGGGCACCTGAACAGACACGCCCCTAAATTATAGGGTGCAACTACACACGACTAACAAAGGCAGCGCGAGGGAGGCGAGGGTAAATGGAAAGAGGCTTAGAATTTTGGTTATACAAAGGATGGTTTTGCATAGGAATGCTTAAAATAAGCCAAGCTTGTAGGGGAATAGAGGGGGAAAAGTGGAGAGAGATGTTGCATGAGGCAACAATAACAAACACAACAGCATTGTTAAAGGTTATGTGGCTTGTGGGCGTCAACGGATGGAGGGAGAGGCGTGGCAGAGAAGAGAGCAATCAAGCGTAGTTTTTTTTCGGAATTTTTCAACTACACAACGCATGCAAAAAACTACGAATGGCACAAACAGCTGCCCCTAACACACAACAACAACAGCAACAACAACAACAGCAACGATAGCAACAAAAAAAGGTAAAAAATCATAAAATGCTTGAATGAAGGAGGCGTGGCAAAACGGGGGGCGCTCCAATTGTAGCAGACAGCAACAAGAAGAGGAACAAAACGCAATACTCATAAAAATTTTTACGCACATTGAGCAAACGGAAAAAGGAAAGGAAAGGAAAGGAAAGGAAACGCAGGCGAGGCGCGCGTGTGTGCCAAAGGCGACCAAAAGGATACCCCATGTCCTTCCCCCCCCCCCCCCCCCCCCCACGTTGCTCAATCGACCACCTGCTAGGGCCCAAGGACAACAGCAACGTCGTCGTCGTCGACAGGACACAGCTGCTGCGGCCCAATGTGGGCGCAAATTGAAAAAAAGGAAAAGGGAACGCGGGCAAAAGAAACCAAGACAAATTTAAGTATTACAATTTTTGCACTCGCTTTTTTTTCTGCAACTGGCAGTAAAATTAAATGAAAATTGTTTGCCAACCATATGCAAACAAAAAGCAGCACACAAACGTACGCATATAAATAAAAATACATACACGCATTTTGGATATATATGTGGAATAGGATGTGAGGCAGCAATTTGAACTGAGGGCGCACAAAACCATTTGCAATTCGCACTCGGAGTCGCATTCGCATTTACATTTGCATTTAATTAATGTACATTAAATATTTACAAATTGCATTAAATTACCACACTGTGGGGAAGAGAGAGAGAGAGGGGGGGAGGAGAAACGACTCCCACACAGTGGCAAATGCAACCGCGAGACGTGAGATGAGAATGAAGATGACGTTGAACGAACGGCAATTGTTTGCTCCACATATTTGAGTGGATGAACCATCAACGGCAAAGCTATCTCCCTCTCTCTTTCTCCCACACACTCTCGATCTATCTCTGTCTAATGCTGTTGCCATTTCACATTGCATTTTGCGGTGAATTCGGTGCTAGGCGTGCAAATTTGTTCCGATTTGGTGCGTGTTCCCGCTGCGGTTGCCACTTGTAGACCAAATGGACTGTTCACATCCACACCACGAGGCGACACAGTGGAGTCTAGACAATAAACGTGTTAGCACAACTAACCGACATACATATATGAAATAATTGGAGATGGAGAAGCTCGAGAAATTAAGAATCAAAATTACAAAATTATTTTTAAACCTACTTGAAAACGGCAGTATAAAATTATTTAATATTTTATAATAATTGCAAATATTTTAAAATTCCAATTTAAGCATTTAATAGTTTCAATTCCTTTAATAGTAAAATGGAAATAAAATATTATACATTCAAAAGAAAATTAGTAAGAAAACTACTGTCGAGTGTGATCGATTTTGAGCTACCCGTCTCCCATTTTAAATTAAAGTAACACAGAGCAGTATTGTTCTTAAAACATACTACAAAAATAATATATTTAATATATTAATACATTTAGAATATACCATAGAGTAAAAAATATACCATATTGCTACCCAAATGTTATTGAGAGATTGTAACACATATCAATTTATTTATAATTTATATTTTGCTTCAAATTTATTTTAAAACTCGACACATTTAACTTCTAGCCATACTTTTTATTCAAACAACTTTTTGCCTTATCTTAGAAATTTGGTATATAAAAACCAAAAAAAAACAAGGCAGTAAGCTGAACCTGTGTCATTTATTAAAATCTAATTGCAATTTTGATTTAAATTTCATTTGTTCCTTTAAATGAATCTAAAAATGTATATAAACTCAAGAAAGTGAGTTAAGAAGTAGTTAAAAAGTTTACAAAAACTATATTTTGTTTCCACTATCAAACTTTATTAAATTTTTTATTTTTGGGGTTCAAAATAATTTAAGAATTTTGTATGATTTATTGAACTGCAATACTACAACATTTATTCGAATGCAATTATTATTTGCTATATACCTCAAATAAATTTCTTCTTTTTTTTTAAATTTCTTACAATATTCTACAAGCATATAAAAGCCACTTGGTTATAAATCAAATGCAATTTGTCTGCAACTCTTCAATAAAATCAACTACAGACTCGTAACGAATGCCAATCAAAAGATTCATAAAACTGCCGCATATCAAATGTCTGCAGACAACAAGAGAACGAAAGAGAGAGAAGGTATAAATAAATATTTGAAATTCAGAGCAGATACTCAAATGCCCAATCCACTGTGACTCTTGGATTACAGTTTGCTGTTGAAACTGTTGGAATGCATCTCAAATGCAAGTTTAATTAGTTTGAGCTGCTCGATGAAAATGACGTTGAATTTGGCAATTGGAAACTGTGTTGTGGTTGTCAATGACAGGCGACTGATTAAAGCAAGCTGAGACGGAAATTACACTCAACCAAAGCAGTGACAACAACGGAGGGAGAGGAGGAGGAAGAGAGTCACTTCACATTCTCGAAACTGTCGATGCGTAACAATCGTTAATATAATTGCAGTGCAATGGGCAGCTCTTCCAGCCCATTTGGCAGACGTGAGACGCCTCCACAACGCAGCGTCAAATATGCAAAATGCAAAACTGAATATAGACACAGGCGTGTATCTGTATGTGTGTGTGTTTGTGTATCTCATAGATGCAACAGCCACTCAACGCAAAACGTTACCCAGAAAAAAGATAGAAACTCAAACAAAGCCGACGCAAAAAGTGTTTTTTTTTTGGTGCTGACCATTTGAGGTGCGAGGGAATTTTTGATGACAGTAAAACGAGCGAAGCGTCAATTAAAAAAACAGAAAATAAACAACTAGAAAACCGTCCATTCAGATCCACAGGCGATGAATCTCAAATCGCCGAGATACGTCACAGAACATTCAATGTTATTCACGTGGAAATTGCACACTAATGAGCGCAGCTGAACACCAAAGTGGAAAGAGGAAAAGCGCTGCAATCGAGTGGAAGTGGTAGAAGGAATTAGAGATGCCCTCAAGAAGAAGAAGCAGAAGAAGCCGCAAACTGAACGAGTTTTGATGCAACGACAACGCACCATTTGATTTATGCCAAGAGGAAAAAGCAGGTGGGCATCAATCCCAAACCCCAACCCAAACCCCAATCCCAATTCCATCTCTCCATCCTCCAAGACTGGACGACATTGGTCCGCCTTCGCCTCCGCCTCTTCCTGTTGCAAAGTTGTTGAGATGCAAAAATGCCGATACGTCTATGCGCCGCCTTTTGCTTGAGAGCCAAATGCATATTTATATATATATTTTGTGTGTGTAATCAACTTCCAGGCATTTCTTTTGAGCAATAAAAAATTGTAATGAAGCGCACAACATAAAACAGAACGCCAGAGTGGACATTAAAAGCGAAACCGGATTGAAGTAGGCGGGCCAAAAGGGATATATACATACTTTGTCCTCTCTTCTCTGGACAGCAGCAAAAGGAAAAGGGAGTGTGAATGGGAATGGGAATGGGGACATGGCAAACGTCAAAGCAGTTTATGCGCGTAATTAGCGGCAATTACCAAAAAGGGGGGAAACACAACGAAAACGACAACAGAAGAGGACAGAAAGAATCAGAGGTCGAAAGGGTCAAGAAAACAACGATTCAATGCTTTAAATTAACTACAGGGCAAGCCAAAAGCACATTATTAAAGTTATTTACACACAATATGAAAGTGTAACAGAAAGCAGAGGTCATTTAATTATATTAATATTTTAAGACATAACCAAATAATCTCTTCTTATCTTTCTAATTTTACACAACTTTCAGCTGTGTTCATTAAAATAGCAGTAAGATAGAAGCAAAACTACAGAACGGTTTTTTCGCATATTCCTTTTTTTTAGTTGATCGATTTCAATTGTTTTTCTGAAATGAAACATAGAGATAAGAAACAAGCAAAAACCACCTTAGATTTGGTTTGTTTTTCTGTTCTATTCATATTTTTGCCCTAGAGCACAATGTCTTAGCTGCTCTTTGAAATAGCAGTTTTTTCATTGATGAAAAAAATTCAAAAAATTTATGAATTTCATTAAAATTTATTTTTATTTGTTGTTTGTTAGTGTTGTTATTAACAAATTGAATTAAAATTCAAAACTTATTATTGATTTCCTCGAATTTACTTAGTTTTGAATAAACATTGAGTATATCTAACAACATTTTTAACAATATTTCATTGAAATATCATCAGACTTTTAATTTTTGTAAACTGCATTCAAATACATTATATATAAATAAGTATTAATATCCTCAAATTTGTTTTTAATTGATTTCCCCATTTTACATAGTTTCCATTTAACATTGAGCATAGCTCGTAGTAAGCCTTAAATTCCAGCTTAAAGCGTAACCATACCTTCAATTGTATTAAGGGTATTCCAACAGCGCTAAGTAGAAATTAACATGACGTTTTTTGCTGCCTCTCGCATTGTTATTTCGTTTCACACGCCTCAAATGGCGTTTGCAGAATGCAAATTACGCTAAGCAAATTAGCGCGGAAGCGCCAAACTGCAAGACAAGACAACGAACCAGGTACAACTGAGGGGAGTGAGGGGTGCGGGGTGCAGTGTGAAATGTAAGACAAATTAGTCCACACAGTCTGCAGTCGGCAGTCCACAGTGGGTGAAAAGTTAGCAGGCAATCTACATGAATGCGTGAAGCGGGTAGATCGACTCTAAAGCTGAGAAGATAGTGTTGGAAACATGACGGAAGAGTTGGGGTAAATTAAGGAATGAAGTTTACGGAGTCTAAATGCAAATACAGCAACTTAAAAAACTGAAAGAATACGATAGCGAAAATGTTTTAAAATGTAAAATACATTTGGAAACATTTTAAGATATACACAATAGTCAAATGTAATAAAGAATTGCATAGAAAAGTTAATTCAGTTCCACTACGAAATGAATACAAGATTTTAGAGATCCTACGATTATGATAATGTTTTGAGAATATTTTAAGAAGTATAAAATAAATATTACTACAGCGCCAACATTTTTTAAATTTATTATGTATAAAACAATGTGGAAAATATTAAAATAAAGGAATTAAAGATAACTAAAAATACAATTCAATATTCCCATAAACTTTTAAAATTTGAAGTAACGTCTAAAAGAGCGACTGAGTTTAGATAGATAGAGTTTATATATAGGACATATATTTCACCCAAAAGTCCAAGCATCTTTAAAGCTTCTCAAATTTCAATTGAACTTTTCTTCTAAAGTTGCATTTGGGAAATATATTTTAGAAATCTACTTTAAAAATATGTAATTTTGAATATGTTGTACTTTAAATAAAGATAAATGCAACTTATCTTTAAGATATCTTTTTAAAATATAAAAATTATTATAATAGAGAACTGAATCCTACAACAAATTCTGGAATACTTTAAGACAACTTTGAAATTTCTTGAAAAATAGCAATCGAAGCACTTTCAATCACATTCGGCAATATTTGATCCTGTCCAATGTCGGCTGAAAATTTACAATTCAATTAAGTGTCAGGCAAAGTGGCAGCTGTTTCTACTTTTTTTTGTGTTTGTTTGTGGAGTACGTTAAGCGACAGAATTTGTAATAAAGCAATTTGAAAGTGCAACAGTCTCACGCCAAATTGCAGTAGCAGAAGAACAACAAATAAAAAAAAGTGCTGTTGTTGCATCAGCAGACCGACGACCAGCACTTGCCACAAATCAAAAGTGCTGAGCCCTGACTGAGCACACACTCAGCCTCAGCCTCAGCATCAACCAAAAGAGCCCAACGAGAGAAGCACCTGCCGAGCATCGAGCTGTGAGCTGTGAGCATTGAGCATGGATGGAGTTTGGACATAGCATATAGGACACATGACAAACTGCCGCCACTTGCGAGGCAAATGGCATGGCAAATGAAAAATGATGCCCAGCCGGTGGAAATGCATTTGCCGAATGAGCTCAGCACGTGAAGTGGAAACACAAAATGCACCCGATCCCAGTGGAAACAACTCAACTAAACTCAAACTCAAACTTCATTTAACTCTCTTCCTCCCCTCAAAAAGTCAATATGTTTTTTACATAGTCTGCCTACCTTTTTTTCTCCCTTTTGTTATTATATTTGTTATTATTATTACTATGTAATATAAACGTAATATTCTCAACAATTTTTTATTCGCACCACTAATTGCAAAATTTTTTTCTAGGTGGAAAAAAGCGATTGTTTTACCCGTTGTTTTTTTGTAATCACATAATCAACAAACAGAGAAATTCAGTTGGGAATTGCATGAAAATGGCTCACATTTGCATACCCTGTAGTTTAAAAAGTGAAGAAAGGTTTAATACATTTCTTAATATTATGAAAGCAGAAGAATATCGTTATCAACTTGACAAGAACGATAAGAAAATCGCTGTTGATTTTTACAATAAAAAATATTGAAGTTTAAGTACTTTAACCCTATCTTGACCTCTGTCAATATTTAATTTACGACTCTTTGTATACTTTACAGGATATCTCTGTGTACATCACTCTATCCACTCTTATCTATTTTATGTTCATTAAATATTGTGTGTAGCTATCTGCGATAAAAAGAATTTTTTTGCTGCCATTTGCTAAAATGAAATTATAAAGTGTTTCTTATTATTATTATTTCTACTGTTCGTGTTGTTGTTGTTTTTGTTGTTGTTCTCTGATGTTGACTTTTTGCTGTTGTGCACTAATTGAAAAAGGCAACAAGAATAAATAATTCATTCTGTACGTGTATTACGCGTATTTACCCTGGGTAAAGTTGCATTTGCTGATAAGCACGAAATCACAAAACTGATAACAACAAGATACAATAATATAGTGTAAATACATATGAATGGGGGAAGGGGGGGCACATGTTCCTTCCCCCGGCTAATGGCTGATAAAACGCACTCAACTTGAACCCGACAATTAGTCGTGATAAATGTGAGAATATATCTGAATGTAAAAAAAAAGGGGGGATAAAAAACCACTCAAAGTGAAGAAGATATTCCCACAGACAGTTGAATGAAATTCAATTCAAAAATAAGAAATAATTGAAAACAAATATGAAACAGCTGCGTATAATTTCATTTCGATTTGCTTCAATTAACTTTAATTCTTTATTAAACAAAGCAATAACATATGCATAAATCTTACATTAGCATACATTTTTAATGCCATTTAAAATTTATAAATCAATTAAGTGCACAAATAAGAAAGGTACATATCAAATTAATTCCTCTTTTTATATGTGTAGTTTCTATTGTGCTAGTAAATTATTAATTATTTTGATAGTACTTCAATTATGAGTCTTATATAACTTTCAAAGAGTTGTACAAATAATCAATTATCAATCGTGGAAATGCCAACCGCAAACATAAATTAATTTCGCACATTCACTAAATTGCGAATTGTGATTCAACTTTCGACTTATCGAGAGTTCTTATCATGAAATTGCAAAAAGCAAAAAACAAAAATATCGCCACGACAAAAGTGACTTGAAAGTTTGCTAATGAAGTGGTATTGAAAAGTAAAAAATAACTGAATAACTGAAAAAATTAGCCACGCTAATTTAGGCAATTAACATTGACCGTTCGCTTTGATTTAATTGAATATTGTTCAGTCTCAAGTTTATTAAACTTTTCCACACAAAATTCGCATCATTTCATTATTTTGCTTTGCCAAAGCTCTGACCATCAAATGAGATTTGCTTTTCTGCTCTTTCTGGGTTTCTTGGTTTCTTTCTGCCACACACACAGTAACAGCAGCAGCAATGAAAAAAAAGCAGGTTTTCCAATTGGCCTTTGGCATAAGCCAACGCAAAAGCCAAAGCCGGCCCAGAAACAGCTTGAATGGCCCGGCAAACCGCACAAAAGTCGCTCTGACGGCCGAACATGAAAAAATAATAGTATGAAGCAAGTAATAATTACCCGAAAGGGTCGACTTAGAGATACCCTATATTTTGTAGAATATTATTCTAAAAAAATTCTCTTGGGCGAGTTATGTAATGCAATTTATTCAATGACTCCCAAAATTGATTCTCTCAAATTCTTAATTACAACAGTTAGTCTTAATTCTAATTTTTTAAAAAAATTAAATTCCTGGTCACACTTTTTACTTTAAGCACATACCATAAAAAATGTAACCTAAAAGATCTTGTGAGAAAGGTTTATAAATTGCCAAAACTTTTGTTAAAATAACACAATAGCTTTAATTTTTTATAATTAAAAAAAAATAAATAAACGAAACTTAATAATTCACACTTTTTTTAGGTCAAGTGCATACCATACACTAATCAAACTTAAAAGATCTTGCCTGAAAGGTCTATAAGTTTAAAAAAAAACTTTAGTTAAAATAAGACACTAGATTTAGTTTTTTATGTTTAATAAAAATAAATAATCGAAATTAAATAAAATGAATACAACACATTTAAATTATTTGTATATTATTCTACAATATCTGGAATTTGCGGATTTTAAAATATTGTAACTTGTTGGTTTCTACAATCTTATTAGATATTGATTCTTTTTAGAAAAATCTTTACGCTTCAAAAACAAAACTTAAATGTATGAAGTTAAATATATCACAAAAAATCTTTATATTGCTTATCTTAGTCCAATTCTCTATTTTCCAACCAAGTTCTACATACTAATTCATGAAATTCATCACACCCCACTTACTTAATTATTTCAGGGTATAATGCAAACAAGCGCAATACATACTATACGTTTGTCTTTCTTTTCGTACTTTTTTGTGTTGCTGCTTTTTTTATATTCTGCGTGTAAAATCAATAAATTCGAGCGGGTTCAGAGGTGACGACAACGTCGAAATGCCTCTGACCTTCATCAGCGTCGTTGAGCACTTTAGCGACCTTCTGCAGCTCCCGCTTTTAGCCCCCGCTTTGCCCTCTCCTCTCGCCATCAAGCTCTTTCAGTGCCTTCTGGACAAGTTTGCAGACTGCGGTCAATTAAACGTATGTATGAGTGAGTGTGTGTGTGTGTGTATTTCTTAACGTATTTTGCACGCCAAAAATGCTTAATTATTGTTGTTGTTCCTGTTGTTGTTTCTTCTTTTTTGCTACTTTTGGCGTGGCTTTTATGCTGCCGGATTTTTGGGGTTTGATTTGTGCGATTTCTGTTTAACTTTAACGCACACATGTGATGTATGTATGTATGTATTTGTGTTTCCCCGGCCGGCATTGTTAATCATTAATTCCATAGCCAATTTCTTACTTCTCTCTGGCGAATTCTTTCGACTTCCAAACACAATGTTTCAGTTAACATTTTTACGAGCCGACCATCAGAGTTACGTAAGCTGCCTGATTTTCGCACTGTTCATTTGAAACGCATTAAATTCGCTAATAATTGGAATTAGCAAAACATCAAAGTTAATATTGCGCTAATTGTAGTGTTTGTATTAGAGGCTAAGCATTAAACTAAAAAGTATAAAAACAACTTTATCAAGCATCATCATCATTTCATTAATGTATTTATTTATATTATTAACCAAGACATAATAGAATAATAAAATATAACAGAGATTGAGAGAAGAGAACCACCTAATTAGACCTTTAGCTCTAATTTAAAGTGCTTTCACAACCCTCTCTCAACAGATATCAACTGCAATCTGTCTTACAGTTTGTGAGCCACTGCCTGTAAACTAAGGCTGTCAAACTGGAGCGCACTTGCCTATTAATTGGAATTAACAAACTTCAAACTGTACATGAAACTATAGTGTAGGCATTAACAACAGCACAGGGTATATGTAACTATAGTTTAAGCATTTAAATACAGTACAGAGTATACTACAAAAATTCATTATCATCATTTCCTTAAATTATTTCCTAAATGCTCTTTTAACCCTTTCAACACATTTCTACTTCAAGCTGCCTGACAGTTTAGCAGCCACTGTCCGCAAGCAATGGCTGCAAAACTGTCGACCACTTGCCTTGAACTTTCAGGCAACAGCGTCAACGACAATTACATTTGTCTTTATTTATTACGACGTTGTGTATGTTGTTTTATTTTGTGCTTGTCTTTGACTCAATTTAGTTTTATGAGTCAGACGGTACTATAAATACGTAATATATATATTATTTTTGGATCAGACTTACCATCTTTAGCTGAAGTTGTTGTTGTTGTTGCTGTTGTAGCCATTGTTGGCGTTGTGCTGGCAGAGGACGATGATGCCGCTGCCGCTGCGCTAAAAAATGTTGTTGTATCCGCAGCAGCTGAGAGGCTACGCGAGCAGTGCATTAGTCACGTTTCTAATTGTTGTTATTGTTGTCCAAACTGAAGTAGCAGTTGATGTTGTTGTTGTTGTTGTTGCTGACGGCGACGAACTTGAACCCGTAACTGTTGTTGCTGATAAGAAAACGTCGCGAAAGCACACACACACACTCGCACACATGCAAGTGCGAGGAGAACAGGAAATAAATGCACGACGACAACGACGACGACGTAAGCAAATCACCACACACAAAAAACGCAAACAAAGGCAACGTAACGCAAAACGCAAACGCTACGCTAAACGAAACGCAAGAAGAAGGCAACCACAACACAGATAATAATTTCTTTTTGCCTCACGTTTCTTTTTTTTTCGTTAAATTATTTTACATTTATTTTCATATTCATTTTCACGGTTCATTCGCTGCATGAAAGAAATGAACAAAAAACCGAAAACCGAAAAATGAGCTCCGCACACATCAATTAGGCCAACTCTTGATTATATATATATTTTCTTTTTTCTCCCGCTCTCTCGCTGTTGCATTTAATTGATTATTTGTATTTCTTCTTCTTGATTTCTTTTTATCATACTTGTAACGTGTTCCCTCTTTGCGCGGCTCCCGTTACCGAAACGATCCGATTGTTGTTGTCGTTGCTGCTGCTGTCACACATACACGCGTACACGCACACGAACGAACATACACATACGAAGACAACTACTTGCACGCTAGTTTGTTGTTGTTTTATGTTTGCGCTTGTTAAAGGAATATATATGAGGAGTAAGCGCACAAAAATATATTTTTGTATATATATTTATATATGTGTCTTGTAAGCGTATCCGTGGCGCCTAATTAAACATTGTTATTATATTGGCACTTTGTTGCTTGCTGCTGCTGCTGCTGCTTCTGTTGCTTGGCTCTTCTCCTCACACTCAATTGGTCTGCTTGTAGCTGTTGTTGTTGTTGTTACTGCTGCTGCCGTTGCTGTTGTTGTTGTTGGTGTGGGCGCAAACAGCGCTAGAGATATTTGTTGTTGTTGCTGCTACTGCTGTCGTCAGCGCGCATCACGCTTGTGTTTTAATAAAGCACATGCACCTATCGTGCACATTTTTTTCACACATTGCACACGTTTTTTTTACGAACAATTTTGTTTATTTAACAATAATATTAACGCGAACGCGCGGCGTTTTTACCATCGATATGAAATACACTAGAGAGAACGGGATGGAGCCAGCTGGTTATGGTACCCAGCGTGACCGCAATGCGAAAATATACTGACGCTCAGTTAAAAATATACTTCTAACAAATTTATGCATGAGAGGTAAAAAAATTGCGCGACAGTTTGAAACATGTTTTAATTATTTTCTGAAAATAAAGAAAGCACCACATATCAACTATTAATTTCAACATTAAATCTTTTTAAAATGTAACTGAATTGCAAAAGTTGCAATCACATTTTCTGTTTGCGAGCGTATGTCAAATTTAAATATAACATTAATATACTTTTTAGTATATCCATAACAAAAAGTACATAAGCGGTCATACTTATGTATGCTAACATCGTGACACGATTTAACAATATATCGATATATTGAAATGTTAGGGATGACCATATGGTTTGTTTTCATGTGAACAATGCAGGGCTGGCAGCGTTTCTTAATTTCTTTTAATAACTTACATAATAAATTAGTTTTTTGAAGATAGAAATTTACACAATTATACAATTATGTACATAGCTTATATAAATGCAACTTTAACATTACCAACTTAATAACAGCGCCAATTTGAGTGAAGCAAAGTACGTTACTGTTAATTCTTCAAGGTCTGTTAAGGGTGCGTAAAATTAAATGTATGGTCACCCTAGTTTATCCAATTGGATAGATTCCATCCAATTTTGTAATTTGCAGAGGTATTTATTGTTTTGTTACAAAAACCTAAGCAAACTTCCTTTAAATAGAGAGTTAAGAATGTTTAAACGTTGCAAGTCAATCAATAAAAAAAACAGCTTATTCTATCTCAATTTAGCAATGTAATTTGAATTTAACAAAAATTTACCAGCTTTTGTCAGCGCGCTCATTGGATTGCGCAAAGCTGAATGCTATACAATGACCGACGGCCAGTTGAATTTGAATTTCAAATTACAAGAAAACGAAAAGTAGTCGACAATTGTGTGTGCAAATATTTAAGGTATTAAGAAGCACAACAACAACAACAAAAAATAAGAAAGAGAGGTGCGAGATTGCCAGCAATTTCTTGTGTGTTTGCCATTAATACACAACAATCCACGCAAATTGTGCTCAATTTGCTGTTAATTTTTTCTATTTCTCTTTTTTTTGTTTTGCTTGGTATTTTGTGTGTCGCATTCTGACCTTGACGCACAAAAAAATATGACACAAATATTGCGGCAACAACAATAAATATAAGTATATTGCAAACTAAAGTGCGGTAATTTGTGGCGAGATCGCTGTCAACGCCTTCTCCTCTTATTACTTACTTTGAGTATTACCCACTTTACTTTTTTTCGTTGTTGTTTTCGTTGTTGTTGTTTATTATTCCGATTCCGCACGATTCCGTTAAGTGAAAGTTGCCACCGTTTGCTCACAGTGTTGTTGTTGTTGCTGTTGTTGTTGCCACGCCCCCATTGAACCAAGTGTCGCCCACATGTGCGTGTACTTTTGGGATTGTGGGATGTGAGCAAGGTGTTAATTTCAGTTGCCAATTATTTTACTTGGACTCCACTCGTAAAATACCATGTTAATGCCATTGTTGTTATTGTATTTCATTTGTTGTCGTTGTTGTTGTTGTTGTTACACTTTAGCATGCTAATACGTCAGAGAGACGACGATGTCTGAAAATTGAATTGTTCAGACCGTTGTGTGATAACACTAAACAAATAAATGCTATTGCATAATTATTGTTCGATTTCTCAGAGCTCTTTCTGAGCTGGCAGCACAAAACAATTAAAAAAAAGAGCAACAACAAAATGTTAAGGCCAACTTTATGACTTTGGCAAAAATTTAATGTTGCTCTCTTTCTCTGTCGAACTTGTTCTGCTTGTTGCGGAAATCAATTAAAACACAGTCCAAACAGTCTCTGCAACCAAACAAAACCAACAACAGCCTATAAAAAAAAAAACAAGTAAGAAAATTACACTTGAGGTTAGACTGAAAGAAACCCTTTACTTTATATTGGGCAACTTCAAACCTTGGCTGGTAGAATTCATTTCATTTTCATTTAATCATCAAAATAAATATATTAAATAAAGTATTAAATATCTGACATTTAAAAAAATATATTATTATAAGTTAATGATTTTTGAATTAGAACAAAAAATACTTATTTCATAATAGTATAACAAGGTATGAGATAATTTGTTAAAATACAAAATGAAACAAATTGTTGAATTACTTAAAATTAAATACATTAAGCTATTATAACTACATTTTGTCTCAAAGTTGCGTTTAAATTAGTTTTTTTTTTTAAATTTTAAACACGTAGGTCGTCAGCACTGCTATTTTTAAGTTCACAGATGAATATGAAATGTACATATATGAATGTAAACTATTGCTCTCTCGCTTGCGCTTTCATCATTCAACTTTCCTGCATATCTTGAGTGTTAATGCTCTCCTTATTTACTTGCTCATTCTTCAATATCTTTTATATTTCTGGTTCGATCATAATGAAATTTGAAGAATCAATGTAGAATGGCTCAAACTAACAGATTTTCAGTTTTCAAAGCTAATACATACTTGCACAAATACAGAATTCAGTGATTTTTATAATGAAATTGGGATGTGATTTAAAATGTCTAAAATAATCTAGTGAAAAATATCAGCCCAAAGAAACCAATGCCAAAAGTCCAGTACATCGTTATATTATAGGTGTAGAGATCTAGCTGTTCAAACATTAGGAATCGGCTATTGCTGCTGATTTATAGTCTATAGATATACTTTATAGGGTTGGAGGTAACTTCCTCTATTAACTATCCTTTATTTTTAAAAAATTGTATCTTTTGAGTCTTTTGCCAATGTTACGCACTTTAAATTGTTGACAAACCTAATAGACCCTCTTTAATTTGTATTTAATAAAGAAGGGTCTACAAATCAAAGCTCGATTGTAAAAGACCAAAGTCAATGTCCTTTTGCAGGCAACAACAATAATCGAATGCAGCAACAATAATAACAACTACAGCGACAACCACAAAGACAACAATAAAGCCAACGACAACTTTGGTTTTAGCTTTGGCTCAGCTTTGCTTTGCTTTGCTTTGCGGCCTTTAAAAGGGTCGACGAAACGAGTTCTGTCAGTGCAGCAAAAGGCATAAAAAAGACGTTGAGAGGGGAAAAATTGGCAACTCACTCGACTTGCATTGAAATTGCAGACAATTGCCGCCTTCCCCTCGCCTCCCCGCTTGCCACGCCCCAAAAGCATAGAAACAGTGTCAAGTTCAGCTAATGCTTTTTTTCCGTCTTAGTTTTTCCTTTTGGAATAAAAGTTGAGTGGCAAGGGAAACTCTCGATCGTTGACCCATTTAACTACATTTCGAAATCTTTTTTGTGGTCCGCCTCATTTGCATTTGTTTTTCTGGTATTTCTAATCAATTATTAAGAGTGTCGTCTGGCTTGCGGGAAAAATGGGTGAAAACGCATCTTAATGCGGACTTAAAAACAAAAAAAAAGTAGAAGAAGAAGTTTTGTGATTTGTGTCTTTGAGTTTGAGACCCTTGCAGCATGCAACATGCAAGTCGGCGCTGCATTCAAACTACTTAATTGGCTCTAAAAATAGCCAGAGAAGAGCACTTCGAGCTGGTTTTGGCTTTGAAACAAGTTTTGTGGTCACGCCACAAACCCAGAAGAAGAACTTACCCGACGAAGAAGAACCACAACTAAGACCAAGTTTAAATGTAAAAGAAGACCAACAAGAAGTTGAAGACAACAGCATCAACATCGTCGTCTTCGACGACTTTCTTGTAAATGCAGAAGACGCGCCCATTGGCAGAAGAATCTTCAAGTCTGTGCTCCAATCTGGTCGCTGATCAAATGGCCAACAACAAGGAATGAGAGTGAAAAATCCCAAACGACAACGACAACACAACACAGAACGCTGCATGCATTCGATTTACAACCAAAAGCATCAAAGAGCAGGAAGAGGAAGGGGCAGGAGGAGGTGGAGGGGAGGGGAACAGGTGGGTGGCAGAAGAGAAGAAGCTGCAGCAGATGGAGGCGGAGGTGCAGACGTTGATGTTGCTTCCACTGCTGCTGGAAAATAAGATGCGATCTGCAGTCGATCGAGCATCGATAAAATCAACCACAACAACAACTGCAACAACAACAACTGCATAGTGGGGCAAAGTGCTTGTTGCACTGACAACAAAATTAATCGATGGTCGTTAAGAGGTAGACAAACCAAAGACAGCGATGTTGAAATACTCTTTCAACGCTTAGCAAAAGGATTACAATGTTGTAATTCTTATAATATAACTTTAAATTTTTTACTTATTTAGAAAGAATAACTTATAAATTGTTAAAAACCCATTTCAACTCTGAGATGAATGAAGTTAAGTATTTTATCTAAAGTATCTTAGAGTTTTGCAGATACATGTTTTGTAGGAAGGGAAATCTTGTAAAGCTCTTTCTATAATATAACTATTTATTATTATTTTATTATTTTTCATAACCAATTGCCATTCATGACAGCTTGACTGAAATATGTAATGTACTTTTGAGTTTAAAAGAACGTTTTTTTGAACAGCGAAAGTTTTAATGTGTCATCGAAAGCTAATAATATATAGTTATGTCTGTTAAAAACTATTATTTAATCTATACATAAAGCATTCTTCGAGTACTAAGATAAATAATATCGCATGAAGTTTAATTGTAAGTGATTTACGTTACTGCAAAATAATTATTTTGGGAAACAATTTTCTTAAAACTTCATTGAAAAATTAATAATATGTTTTATATAAAATTTATGTTATATATTATTTGTATATATATTTTTACTGATACTACTTCACTTCTATCTTTTTGGCGGCTTTACAAGTTATACATAATAGATATTTTATTTATAAATTGACTAAAACAACAAAAAAATTTACTCAATATATATTTTAGCGAATCAACTTGTAGCTATTGTGAATATCAAAATGTGCAATTGAATATAATTTAAAAGTTTGTAGAAATGGAAGCAATATTACCATCATTATCACTTGTATTTTAAAGTGAACAATAACTAAGTTTAAGGTCATGATATTTCACGTTATACATACTATATACAATTAGTTAACTTTCAGCACAATTAAGTCGATCTTCTCTATAATTATTACACACTTCAATATTTTTGGACAACAGCAAAAAAGATGTCATTAAATAGAATTGCTCATCATCAAGACAAGTCTGTACATAAAAACAGTTTACTTGGAAATAATTCATAGTATGCGCTATAAAGATGTTTGGCACTTAAGATTAGACAAACATTATTTATCAAGGTCTTTTCAAAATTTGATGAGTTTCTTGAGTTTCTTGTGAAATTGTGTTTCTAAAATAGTGTTCATTTAATTTCAGCAGCGCGTTTGAACAACAATGCTAAAAATGTGACTTATTCACGATTAATTTAATTCATAAAAGTATTAAGCTTAATCTGTTTGCATTTGGTAGAAAGAAAAAACTTAGAGAAATATACAGTAAAGTGTAGCCAATATTAAAAATTAATAATGTTAAATAAATTTTATCTTGGAATAGAGTAAATTTAATTAAAAAACAAATTAAATATCTTACAATTCGAAGTAAAACTTAACAATTTTGAAAATATTTCATATCATTATTCAATTTATTGAAATAAACAATAAAGAAAATAAACAATTATCGACTAAATTTCAGCGAAAGTATTAAAATAAATTTGTTATCAAATTTCTAACTCAGACATAACATTTAATAAATGAATTTGTATTTAAATAGCACAGCTCTAAATGAAATTATTTTATTTATATTTAAGAAATGACAATTCATACTAATTTTACAAATTATTAAATTATTTTATTAGGTTATATTTAATTATTTGTCTTGTTTGTTGCCTTGAACTTCAAAGTATATTTTATTTTTCTTTCTTTTCTTTTGAGTCATTATGATTTTGATTTTACTATTCAGAAAATGTTTTTTTATAGTTTTCGTGTTACTATTTTATTACTAACGGAATTATCTATTAAGAAAATTAAATTGATGTTTATTTCTGCGTATTTAATAATTATAAATCTACTCTGTTGTTTTTAGAAATTTACATGAAATATTTTGGAATTTTTGGATTTAAGGAACTTCCAATCGATCTTATTTTCCATTCCTTTATTTTCCTTTAGCAAATATAATTATTTTCTTGCTTTATTATTATGGAGTTTTCCTTTTATTGTTTTCATTACGTTGAATTTCTATTTCAGTTAGCTCTTAAGTAATTTATGCTATTTTTAAAATGATTGTTACCAAATACGTACTTTTTGCCACAAGTAAATCGCAGTCTGCAGTTGAGCAGCCGCATCTTCATCCGCCTCCCCACTCCCTTCCCCTCCTCCTCTTCCCACTCTTTCCACCCCTCGTCAAAAGACGAAGCCAAAGTCCAGCGAAGTGAACTTCATCTATTTGCTAATGGGTAACCTTGATCAGTTCAACTACTAGCAAAACTTGTTGCAAGCACATTGCAGACAGACGCCTCCCTTTGTTGCATCGTCTCCCCTCCCTTCCCCTCCCTCTCCCCTACTTGCTGATGGCAAGTGCAAGGCAAAGAGCTGGCCAATTATTCTCGTCGATTTCTTTGGCCTCTTTGCGGCCCTTTTGCAGACCGCAGCAACTGCAGCAGCCGCAGTCGAAGCAAAAGCAGTTCAATGACATTTAGCACAAGAATTGGCCAAGAGAAGAAAACAACAACAACAACAACAACATCGAAGACTCTGCAAGAGATTCAGTTTATCTTGCGACGCAACGTACGATGTTGCTGCCTCTGCTGACGTCGCAGTCGCTGCCAGCGTTGACGCAGTCGCTGCCAACGCCGCCGACGCCGACGCTGTGTGCGTTGGCTGTATAAATGCGGCGAGGCTAAAGAAATTTCAAACAGTTGTGGCCGTGAGGCGCAAGCGTAACATTTACACCTTAAATCTTTCACCGACACTCTTTCTCTGCCGCTCGCTCGTGAATACACAAAGAAAAGACAAGAAAAGAAAACAACAGTCAAATGAAGCCAGTTGCTTTAGTGTTGCTCTGCCTGGCGGTGGCCTGCCAGGGACGTGTGCTGCTGCCCAAGGAACCTCTGGACTCCATTCCCGTGACCATTGTCAGCGAGTCGGAGCCGCAAGCGTTGCCGCTGGTCAAGGAGCAGACAGCGGAGGAGCCACTGAAGGTGGAGGAGGTGAAGCCAGCTGCTAGGCTGGAGACGCAAGAGGAAGTGCAGACTGAGCTCAAGGAGGAAGTTAAGCCAGCAGAGGAGCAAGCCAAGCCTGAGCTGAAAGAAGCAGCCAAGCCAGAGGAAGCTAAGCCTGAGCTCAAAGAAGCCGCCAAGCCAGAGGAAGCCAAGCCTGAGCTGAAAGAAGAAATCAAATCAGAGCTGCCCGCAGAAGAAAAGCCTTTGATCAAGGAAGAAGCGCAGCCTGAGCTCAAAGAGGAAGCCAAGCCGGAACTGAAGAAGGAAGCGCGTGAAGAAGTCGCTGAGATCAAAGCTGAGGAGCAGCCAGAGCAGCAGCTGAAGTCAGAGCAGCCAAGTGAAATCAAAGCTGAAGTGCAAACCGAGGCAAAGCCCGAAACTCAGCCTGAATTGAAGACAGAATTGAAGCCAGAACAGACTGAAACACAGCCTGAAGCTCAACCCGAAGCTCAGCCTCAAGTCCAGCCAGATTCTCAGCTCAAATCACAGCCTGAAGCACAGCCTGAAACCCAACCCGAAGTCCAGCCAGCTGCTCCAGTCGAAACCGAATCCTCGCCCATACTCAAAGCACTCGCAAACTCCGCTGATGACGTCGTCGTTGCACCGGAAGTTGTTGTTGATCCCGCTGAAGTCAACGTTGATGGAGTCCAGCCACATGTGCGTCAGGCAACCCAAGCGACACCCACTCAAAGCTCCACGCAACAGAACTTTGTGCAGCAGCTCATTCAGAACTCACCAATTGGTCAATTTCTGAGTCAGTTCAACAATGGTCAACAGCAGCAACAACAACAGCAGCAAGGTGTGCAACAAGACAATGCTGAGCAACCTGCAACACCCGCACCCACAATTCCTGGTTTCTTGAACCCAAGTGTAGCTATTACTTCGGCACAGAATGCAGTCCAGAATGCGGCACAATCTGTGGTGAATACCACGACTCAGGCATTCCAGGGTATTCAACAGTTTGCCAACAATTTGGGCACACAGTTCCAGAATACATTGTCTGGTTTAACTGGTCAGCAACAGCAGAATGCTCAGCCAACCACAGCACGTCCTCCAGGTCCCATTCAATCCTTTGTGAACAATGTTTTCGGTGGTAACAACAATGCAACAGCTGCATCGCCAGCTCAGCAACAGCAGCAGGGACCTCTGCAGGGTATCATCAATTTCTTGGGTGGCAATCGACCAACTAGCGCTCCAGCTGCCGCTGCTCCAGCTGCCGCAGCTCCAGCTCAGACACCTGGTGTGGATGACAAGATCGAAGCTGCCTCCGATCAACAGGCTTCCATTGCGGAGAACGAGGTGCGCACCAGTGCCGAGGCCATCGATGATTCCTTCGAGGAGGCGGTGCCTTCCAATGAGGTCATCACTGTCAACGATGATGTCTCCTCGGCTGGCGATGATGCTGTGCCCAACAACTCCGTTGACTCTGAGCAACAGAACACATTTGTTGACTCGGCAGTCGCTCTTTAATCTCTCTCATCTCTCGCTTTCATTCATCTGATCATCATCATAATTTTATTGCATCTCCATTCGCTAGCTTTGTCTAGCAAATCGCATTTGACTGAAGCCATTTTTGTCGCCATTTTATTCTCGATACCACAAAACGCGAAAAGCAAAAAAGAGAAATTCTCTCTGTAGTTGTTTAAGTGCATGCAACAAACTATTTATTTCATTTTCGCAGGAATTTATATTTAATAAAAAAAACACACACACATCACATAATGAAAACAAATAAAATCCGAGTTGTTTTATTTTTCCATTGAACTTTAGGCGAAAGTTCGTTAACAGCGTTCTCTGCAAAATTCCATAAAAATATTACACTTTTCTGCGTTGTAAAATTGGAAGTTTTATGATAAAAAGTCAATAGAAATATTTCCAGATTTTTCGTTATCATAAATTTCGCTATGATGAAGCAGCATATGGTTTTTTTTCTCAATTAAAAAGAATAATATTTTTAATTTTGATGGTCAAGTTTTTATTTTATGTATTTATCAGTCAATAAGTTTGAATTTAATAGTAAAAAGTCATTAAAAAAGGTTTTTTGGGCAGATTGATTATAAATAGTTTAAAAAAATAGACACTAATAATGTAAAAAAGATAGGAAAAGTAAATCAAAGCTCTAAAATTAGAAAAAGAAAAATAAATCTTTTCATCAGCATACGACAGATAGCTTTAATGTTACAAATGCTTTGAAAATCTCTAGAACACAAGTAAGAAAGGTGCAGACGAGTGTACTCGACTATAAGATACCTGGCACACATTTTATATATAAGAAGAATAGTGTGGTATTATTCTTAAAATTTTCTAAATAATATACCGCAAAATGCTAAAAATGCAATATTGGGTATATCGTTAAAGTACCACATTTAAAATATACCATTGAAATGAAAATATACCAGATTGTCAGCCAAAGCAGCTAAACCCCAATTTAAGTAGGCGTAATCTGCCATACAAAAGTATTTCTTAAATAACTTTTACAAATTTTCAGGAGTCATTACTACTATAGTTATTACTGCCTGTACCAAAATTCGGTGTTTCATTCTACACGTTAAATACATTTTCTGCCGGAACAAATTAAAATTCTGCCCTATGGTAGCAGGTGTACAAATATCAGCTCACCAGTGTAGTTTTACATGTTACCATAAGTAAGTAAGTGTTCCATACAACGCTAGATTGATAATGATAAAAACAATTTAAAGCAGATAGTATGATAAAGAACACTTCAAAATATAGATAATATTTCATTTTGGGGGAAAAAGCCATGACTAAAATTGGAAATTTTTAGTCAATGATAATCAAATAGATGAAAAAGTTGACATACTTTTACTAACTGCGTACATACTATATGACACTTGTTTTTCCCCTTTTTTTAAGTAATTAAACCTACCTAACCATTGAAATTTTTAAATCAGATCAAATATATATCTGAAAGAAACTAGTTAGTCATTGGAAATTTTTAGTTATTGATATGGAATGGCTGGAAAAGTTTCAAAGCATGTACATTATTACTTACTTCATTTGTTTAATTTTGGGTTTTTTGTAGGTAATGAAAACTGTTTAGCCCATTGTTGTGTTCTCTTACATGATGTCAAAATTTATATGGAATTTTCAGAAACGTTCAGGATGTAAGTACAAGGATACCGCACTTATCTTTGTTTGTATACAAACAGTTCTATCTCAATGGATGCTATTTTTATAGCCTTTGTGGCATGTTGACCTAAACAAATACTTTGCTCTAAGTAAATGTTGTAATCCATTAGATGTTTATTGTTATACACCAGGTAAGATTTATTGCTCTAATATATTGAAGATTTCTTACCTATTGTTGACAGATAATAAAGATTTGATATTAAGATAGCAGCACTTGTTTTTTTAGCATTGTGTTGCGCTTTTGTTTATTTATGTATGAAATTCTCCACTCTCATTAAAACACAATTTCTTTTTTTTCAAAAAATTATCTCATATTTATTTTATTTAATGTTGTTTCTTTTTCATTTAGTATTTTTGTTACACATTAAGGTGGTTCGATAGCTCAAAAATTGTTACATCAACTCAGGCGCAAAAATGTTTACTTATTACATAAGGCTAAGGAGGGGCGGGGTGAGGAGAAAACGAAACTTAGCAAAACGCTTAAAACTAAGTAATTTTTTATAAGCAGCTAGGGAAAGGGAAATGGGAAAATGGGATTAAATAATACACAAAAACTTATGCCCAAATATTTGCGCTAAAATTTTATTTTTGTATTTGCTTTTTTTTGTTTATGCGTTTTTTGTTTGTTTTTGTTTTTGTTGAAATTCCATTTCAATTGATTTAGTTGTGATTTGGTTTTTGTTTTTTTTTTTTTTTGCTAATAATCGTTTAACTGTTATGCTGCCTTCATAAAGATCATTGAGCTCGAGAAAATTTGTTTGAAATAAGTCTACTTAAAGTTAAATGTTTTAAGCTTAATGAGGTGATTCCGAGAGAGTGAAGGAAACGGGGGGAAAAAGGTGCTGAAGAGGCGGCAGTGTTCTATTGATATCAAAATTGTTGCATCATTATCTGGTAGGTAAAAGGATTTCTTATTGAGCAGCGTTTTAGGGAAGTCTTGAGATATAGTACTATAATGTGTGTTTTTAGGGGGAGATTTGGAAATATGTCTCGTTTTTTTTATTCGTTTTGATTGTGTTGGTTTGTTTGGTTTGAGTTTCTTTCGAAGAACGTTATTCAAGTCTTTCATTCTGGTGACAGTTGTGACATTTTACTCGTAAGTTATTTTAATGATAAGTGCAGTGCATGCTCGTACACTCGAAACATATAATTCCGATATACAGTTCGAGAAGCCGCTGCTTTAAGTATATATATAATATATATATATAGTACGTATAGTAATAGGTTTTTGGTTTTGTTTTAGCATTTTTTTGTGGTTTATATGCGAACTTGTTTTCTTTTATCTAATTAAACGTTTATAAGTAGGCCAAACATAACAGTATTAAAGCATTTCCATTTAGCATTTCGCTCAGTGTATACATGGTAAACTAATATCGAGATATATGCATGTATGTGTGTATAGGTGTGTGAGGCTATGTATGTAGTTGAGTGTGTGTGTTGGAGTGTAAATAGACGAGTAAATAGGCATTTTAATTTCGATTTCGATAAATACGACAGGGAGAAGACATATATGATGGTGTATATATAGGTTCCTTATATAGAGATTCCATTCGGTAGATAATTTTGTTTTTGTTTTCGTTTTTTTAAGCCATTTGCGTGGGTTGGGTATGTACGAATATATATACTTTTATATATAGTAGGTATGTATATGGGTGTATATAAGTGATGCGGTATATATGTAAATATATATGTATGGTGTTTATGTACGTGAGAGTGTGTTTGTGAGGGCATCATATGTCTGTTCAGATACGTTTATATGTGTTTTATATATCGTATACGATACAATGCATACGCTTTGACATTTTAGCTGCAGATTATAATTTTTCCAATACTCTTGCAGAAGGTTTTATTTATTTGTAAGGAATGATCTTACATTGATAAAAAAAAACTGTTTTGAAGATATTTAAATGTGAAGATTTAAAAGTATTCCAGCTTTTAATCAAATTTTAATTATATAACCAATAACATTCAAAGAAATTATTGATAGACACACTTTGTTTAATTTGATAACGAACTGGGCAATTCAATAAAGTATAATAAGGAATGTGAATACCTGCTGCCCATTGTCAATAAAAACAAACATAGTACGAGTATAGTAATCGCATATCGTTGTACCAAAAATAGCTTTTAGTATATTTTAGTATTTTTCTTAATATTAATTCGGCCTATTTAAAAAGTAGTGACCGTTTTAAAATACCAAATTCATTTTCAGAAAAATATTAAAATATACTAAAAGAAATATTCGGTATGGCGATATACTGAATATGCTTTACACAATCAATATATACCATACACTGAAAATATACTAGATTGTCAACCAAAGTAATTAAGAAATTTTTATCTTCAATAACATATAGTCAGATTAAATACATTCTTTGTGCAGTCTTCAAAATTCAAGTTTAGCAATTTCGTATGGCAATTGAAAAGCATTTATTCCGATCAAAGTCAATAGATTCATAAATTTACCTACATCACAATAGCGACGATCGGAATAAATGAGAATTTAAGCATTGAAAACTTCTCATAATTTTAATAAATTGTTAAAATATAATTTCATTTTGAAGTATAATAAATTGAGGCTTTCATTTGAAAACAAATTATATATCAGTTGAGTGAATAGAACTCCTAAAGCCACAATTCTGCAAGAGTATTTCAACTTCGGCTTCGCCAAAGATACAAATTTTGTATGGTTCTCAAATAGATGAAAATCTGCATTTAATTTTCTTAAGCAATTTCAATTTGTTTGGGGTACACATAAATATATATGTATGTTTGTTTCTTTTTGTTTGTATGTACGAACGAGTAAAGGATATATAGTGAAGGAGAGAGTATGTATGTATGATAGTATGTAGGCTGGTTTAGTTTGTTTGTATGAAGGTCATCTAATGGGCAGGAATGAGTACAGTTGCTGCAAATTTTTACTAAGAAGGTACAGTTACACTTGTATATAGGTTAGTTATAGAGCGGCTGCTATATCATAGAAGCTAACATTAGGCAGGTTCTTGGCGGTATTTTTTAATCTTTTCGTCATTTTTTTTATGCTTTTTTAATTATGAGTTTTAGCCGTGCATTTGCGGAAATGTATAAAGTACTTTAACTTAACGTAGAACTCTCAAAAGGATCATCTTATTTCTCTTGCATTCATTTTCTCATTTCTTCTTCATTTTTTTTGGTCGCATTTTATAAAAATAAAAATTCGTTTTTTGTTTTCATTTTTTTGATTTTTTTTCTTTTCGCTTGGTTTTTGTTTCACGCTAATAACAAATATTGCACAATTGGAATCTAGAAAATATAATGCGCTTATCAAATACATTATCAATCGATTGTTGTTGTTTACACATATCATTTTATATAGCATATTTTATATATAGATTTTAGTTATCGTTATAGCCTAGGCAGATATAAGTAAGTATTATTAAATGGGGGCGATTAACATGCAGACACCAAAAAGGTAATGCGAAATTTGAATATCATATGGAATAATCATATGCTTTAAATATGCTGGGGCAAGCGAGGCATTGCAATGTAATCGAGGAGTGATCAAGAACTGGAGTGGAAAAGCTTGCTTCGGCTGGCCGAATATGGAATAATCTTGCGGAGAAGTTGGAAGATATAATCTAATAATATCTAGCTTTGAAATTAAAATATTCCAGAAATATTGAAATTTCTCAGCGAATGTTTTTTGGATTCATTGCTTCCATAGAAATTCTAAATATTATAATTTATTTTTATTTGAATTCTGTTCTCTTTTCTTTGGTATTTTTCATATTACATCGATCATCTGAATACAACTTCGATTAATACGCTTTGATCAAACTATAAAATAAAATATTATATAGAATACAAATTTTATGAAATTCTTAGAAAATTTCGTAAATATTTTAAAATATTTTATCTTGAGAGAAAGTATGAAAAGAAATTTCAATTTTCATACATGAAAATTTCTTAAACAATAAAAATGATTATTATACATACATTTCTATTAAATTAAAAGCAACTATAAGATATATTGCTCTGAACCGATTGGTATCATAAAGAAGAAACTACAGATTGAAATAAAGTTAAATTTTCTTTAGATAAATAACAGATTTAGGTGAATTTTCTTAAAAATTTTTAAATAATGAATAGAATATTTGGTTTACACAAATTCAGAGAGACAATTGGAAATATCTTCCTTAGTTTAATTTCATACTTTGTTAAAAATTCATAAGCAAAAGCATTAATCTCAACTCCTCTGCAAGTTTATTTATAAGAAGAAACGATGGTAGACTCGACTCGAGGAAGACTTGCGCAGCCAAAGAAATCGTTCAGCGTGTTGTTCAGCGATCTCTATGAGTTACACTACAGTTTATACAGTTTTTTTACAGCAGCAGGAAGACCTAAGAAATGTATAGTATATAGAATCAAATAAACTTTCAGTTAAAGTTGAACTAAAACATTGTTTGTATTGCAGACACTAACAACGCTCTTAACTTGCCCCCTTTGGTAGCTGCAATGTTTAAGCTTCTTTGCTAGCCTAGACATCGTTTAAAGTATTACATTTAGTTTTTTTTTATGTATATATATATCGTACATTTACTAGTATATATAGTTAAGTATGCTCTGCGCCACTTGATCGCAATTTTGTCTGCCAAACTAAACTAGAATACAATTTGGTTTCTTCATTGATGAATCTTGATTCTTTTTCTGGCCCTCTTGCGTCGCTGCTTATAAATTCGTTTCAGTTCTGTGCGGCGCCAAAGCACTGGGCGTGGCTGCCACAGCGCCCCCAGGCGTGGCCATTCTCACACGCTCCCCCACCCCCGGTCCCAGCAATCGTGTGTGTCGCATTAAGCGCGGAGCAGCAGTTGATCCACTGACATTTCCACTTCCACTGCCAGCAGTTTGTCCAGACGTTGTCTCGCCCCGCATCGACCATTCGTTCTGTTTGAGCAGAAACTGTTTCACATTGTACTCCATCTGGGCAATGTCCACATGCTGTGTGGTCGTATGCAGCTCCGCTTGCACCGAACGCGTCTTGTCCGTATCATTCGGATAGTATTTGTAGTTCAGGATATCACACGTCGGCTGTTCGGGACACTGCAACGCGGGGGAACTACCCGATGAGGAGTCACCCGTGGCAGCAACATTTCCTGTTGTTGTTGTTGCTGTTGGCAGCGTGGTTGTCGTATAAGCCACGGGCAGCCCCGAGCGTGTGGTGCGTCTGT
Source organism: Drosophila albomicans (assembly GCF_009650485.2). NCBI lineage: Eukaryota > Metazoa > Arthropoda > Insecta > Diptera > Drosophilidae > Drosophila > Drosophila albomicans. Next base: position 40,645,275 of record NC_047629.2, on the reverse strand, counting down.
AGTAGGTGGTGCAAAGCTCAGCTTTCTTGGTTGTCAGTTGCACTGTGGATGACACTGCTCCGGGACACGGTTCAGGCAGCGAATTGCTGGTGATGTCTGTTTTGGGTGACAGCGAATCCTCGGTGGATTTGCCCGCATCCGCATAGCCATTGGTCAGCTGTTGGGGCGTTGTCTTGTAGCCCGAATCCATGCTCAGCTTCTCAATGGATATGGCATCCATGTGGTCGAGTGTGGAGTACGACGATTGACGCTCTGTCCCGGAATTGGAATCACTTGGCAGTGCTGGCTGTTGCAGTGCTCGCTGCTCCAGCTGTTGTGTGTTGTGCTGCACCCACTCGGCAACGCGATTCAACTGCTGGCGTCGCAGCAACACGCTCTCCTGATAGTCGATGGCATCGCTTAGCGAACTCGAGTGTGCCGAGTGCTTGGGTGAGGCAGCTGCTGCTGCTGCCACAACTGCGGCTGTTGTTGCTTCCACGGCAGCGCCAGTGGCATTTGTTGCTGTGGCAACTGTTTCCACTTGTTGCTGGGCCAACTTCTCAGTCTCTTTTTGCTCCACCTGCGGCTCCAGCACTGGCTGCAGCGCCACAGTCTCATGCGGCGCAACAGATGCTTGCCACGCATCGACTGCGGCTGCCGCATTGCTCTCCTTCGACGTGATGATGTCCTTGCCATCGTTGAGTTCCTCGTCGAGCAATCGCTCGCGTCGCTTGTAGATCACCGGCAGATGCGTCTCAATGGACTCCAGATTGTCCAGCAGTATGTTGCTCTGGCCGTTCTGCTGGATGCGCATGGCACAGAGACGTGGACCACGATACTTGGGATTCTCCGCCTACGAAAAGAGTAGGAAAATTAGAATGAATCATCAAAGAGCAAATTGATGAAAGCAAATTTTTGTTGAACGAATTGGTAAGACTCTTAGCCGCTTAACTATAAGTGTCTTAACAACAGACAGAACAGACACTTTCTAATATGTTTCATCTATGATTAAAATACTTAACACAATAGGATCTTCACATTACTAAAATTAATTTCCTTAAACCTTATTATATATTTGATTTCTTTAAGTCTATTATTTTGCTTATTGCTTATGTCAACACTTATTGTGAATTAATACAAAATATTTCAAGGTTTCATTTGGCAAATAAAAAATTTAAGCATTTGTCTAATTCAATTTGACTATGGACTATAATTATAATACACAAACGAATAGTGAATAAATTAAAAAGAGGTATTCATACTATGAAAAAAGTAAGCTTTAATTTCATTATTTGAAATTTAAAAATCAATATTATATAAACCAAAATATAATTTTTAGTTTTTTATTTCATATATGGGCAATTCTCTAGAAAGTGCAACCGGCGCCAAAAAATTCAAACTCTATAAAAGCATGTTTTCTTCACATTTGTTTATAGGGAAAATATTACATTTAACTAATATAAACGATTTTTCCATTTACTCATAACACATTTTGAAAAATTTCAATGCAAAGTCGAAGATGAGCAAAAGTTCTGTTTTGAACATTTCTACTGCAAGTTTTGTTTTGATTCCTTTCCTTAAAGGGAGTCAGTATGCATTGACACCCTTAGTTTAATATCTTGTTTAATATCCAAGGAATATACAAAATATATATAAAAGAAATGATGTAATAGCTAATAACGGTAAATTTCTTTTCAGCTAATCAGCTTCTATTTTTGTCGCGTGCGACAGTGAAAAACAGCATTTGTTATGAGTGCATCTAAAGTTTTTGTCCATTGACCATGCAAAATTGTGTCCAAACACATATTTTGTTACCAAATATAATAAAATAAAATTTGGATGAATATAAGCACAACTTAATTTTTAAGAATTTTTGAAAGTTTGTCGCGTGCGACATGGCAAAAAAAATTTTTTTTTTTTTTTTCGTTAAATTATTTTTTTTTTTAATGTAGATGATACATACTCTTTTTATGTGCAAAAAATAATATAAATTTCATGTCATAAGCGCCAATTGAGACTTTGTCATTAAAAACAATGATAGAATGAATGTGCACAGTATACCGGGTATAAACCAATTGAATTTGTTTGGCTGAAATGGCCAACAAACGAAATCTACTAGAACGGTATATTCATAAAAAAAAAATGTTTTGACATTAATGATGTAATTTAAGATAGGTAATTATGTTTCTAATGTGCATGATATGAATATATTACGTTTTGTTTACCTTTATTAAAGTTATTTTTTAAAGTATGAAATTTCAGTTGAAAATAAAAATATATATTGAATATATTAAAAAACTATGAAAAAGCTTCATATGCTCTTCAAATGAACTTAAAAAGTAAAAAAAAAAAACAGCATAAAAAGTATGATGGAGAAAATGTCGCGTGCGACATGTCGCGTGCGACAGTGATTAAAATTTAATTTAAAAAAAAACAACTTAATATTTTTAAGTCAAACCAAATACACTATTTAGATAAATATATGCATAATACATTAAAATTAATTGCATTAAAATCTTTCATCACGTTTCGCTGAAATTAGTGCTTGAACTGGTTTTTGACAAAGTAACTTCTGTTTTTGTCGCATGCGAATGCGCAACATTTTTGCAATTTTCTCGAAAACGAACAATTGCCCAAAATCCATCTTAGCACCAATTATAGTGCTAACCGAGAGCTATAAGTTTCAATTTTTACAAAATTAAAATAATGTCTTGGCACATGTTTTTTTTCAGTTTGAATGCGTACAAATGTCGCATTCAACATCAGAGAATTGCCCATATTCTTTTTTTTTATAATTTAATGTACATATTAAAATCTGTAATTTGTGTTAACAAAGCAACCACAAAATATATTACCCAAAGTAAATTAAATATTCCATGTCAAGATTCATATTTAAAGATGATAAACGAGAACAAATTTATATAATTTTGTGAACATTTAAGATCTATAATTTTTTTTATAACATTTCTGCTTGTTCTTTCAAGTTAATTTCTAGATTTTCATAACGTTTTCTTTTTAGTCAAGTTTAAAACTGTAATTTTTTAATAATTCGAGAAATACAGCCATAAATTTATTCGCTGTCGTTGTAAGTTGAAATCCAATTTAATTAAACCATTTTTTCATTTGTGAACATTACCTTAATGGTCTTGATGAGATTCCTGTTGAATGTCTCGAACATTTTGGCGCCCTCGCAGCTGCTCGTCTTGTTGCTCCACAGACTCTGAACGCTGCCCGAGGTGTTCGATTTCAGCTGCGACCCACTGGCCACTTGAGTTGGCGTTGGCATCGGCTTCGCTGGCTGCGGTTCGCACACATCCTCCGGCTTCGAGGGCTGAGCGGAAGGTGGCGGAGGCTGCGCCGCTATTTGCTCTGTCTCGAGCAGATTCGGTTGCGAGATGCCCGCCAGCAGCGGCTTACTGACCTCATCCTCCAACTCCAGTTCCTGAGCATTCGTGGCAGCTGTTGCCGTTGTTGCCTCATACTTGTTGAGCAGTTGCAACGCTGTGCCGCCGCCATCGAGAAAACGTCGCTGATAGCCGGAGCGCAGTTGGCCCAAATTACTTGTCTCGAGCAGATACTTTTCGGCCGCATACGCACCCAGATGTGTGGTGGGATACATCATGGTCGAGGCGGTCAGTTTACTGGCCGCATAATCCTGACCCGCGGTGCGTTCGCAGAGTCTGTGATGACCCAGAATGGGATTCACCATTAAATCATCTTTCTTGGGCGGCGTAAAGAGTTTGTCCATATCATTCAGATCCGAGACAGAACTTTTCGTCTCCGAGATGACCGAATCACTTGACTTGACCAGCTTCATCAAGTACGGACTGTTGGTGCGCGACGGTGAATTCAGATTGCTGTGACACCGCAAACACAGTTGAGTCAGCGGCTCATTCACAGTCGCCAGACTGTGAGGTGTTTGAGTGGCCACCGTGTAGGAACGTGAGACATCCGCCAGCACTGTGAGATCCTGTTTGCTGCACTGACATGTATCGCAATGCTTCACATCGTTCGCTTTCAGCTCCTCCTCCAGAAACTTGGCCATCACTGTGGGTGAAATCATCTCCGGATCGGAGTTGTTGTTGTTGTTGCTGTTCTTTGGTTGACCATTTAGTGTTTGAGTTGAGCTAAATTTGCTGCTGTTGTTGTTGTGTTTGCCATTTGTAAGGCTGTTGTTGTTGTTATTGTTGTTGGCGGTGTCTTTTGCGGTGCTGTTGTTGTTGTTGCTGGTTGCTGTGGCTTGTGGCGCATTGCCATTGGCAGCATCTGTTAAAGGTGCAAAGTGAAAAAGTGTTAGCTATGAAAAACTATTTAAAACTGTGGAAATACTTCGGGCAATGTTTGAGCTAACAAAAAGTGTTATTTATATAAAGAAAATCATTTATATTATTGTCGAAATTGTCTTTATTAAAACACATAACTAAATGCTATTAAATTACTCTCAGTCAAAATCAAATTCAATTGCAAGTTAAGTCTAATTGTTTAATTTATTAGTTGAATAGTTGAAACTATCAAACGCTTGAAAAATATTTTGTATTTATTAATTTATTTATTGAGTATATTAATATTATTAAATTAAGTATTAAATAGTATTATAATACGAGAACTTGGTCTTGAAGCCTTCAACTCAACATTTCTACTCAATTTATATAACAATAACTTACTTCAAAAACACATAAGAAATAACTTTATTGCTAATTTATTAAACCTTGTGTCGTGTTCCTTCTCAGATAAATTTAGTAATTTAATTTAATAGTAATTTGAAACTACTAAAATATTCGAGAATGACGAATGTTTTTTTAAATGATAACACAATTTAAATGTGATTAAATTATTTCCAGATTGAGCTCAATTAAACCAATTGTTCAAGCAGAAAACGAATGCATCTAAAATAACTCTTCATCTAGTTTAACTCTTAACCATTTTGATTATATGCTTCAACTTCTCAGTTTACAAAATTCGCTTGCAATGCAAATTTCACTTCATTTGATAAATGCAAATTAAAAACACACTGTCAATTTCTTAGTCAATTTATATAATTTATTGCAGCACTCATTTATAACGCAAACATTGCCGAATATTTTCACAAAATGGCTATTGTAAATATTGTTAAAACAAACACATAGACACACGGTTAATTTAATACAAACCAAACACAAAATGTCGCAAAGTTATTTACAGTAAATTTGAGCTGTAATTGAAACTACACCAATAAATTAAAAATTAAATTAAAATTAAAATGAAATGAAAATAATGATGTAGCATTTACCATAAAGTATTTGCAATTAAAACCAGGTGTTGAAGTGACTGAGTGATGGGCTAAAAGATACTCTGTGCAAGCGTATTGAGTTAACTAAAGGTGTGCTACTAGGCGATAGATGGCGCCAGTTTCTCTTTGAGAAAGAGTACTGCAATTTTATCTTGAATAACTATGTTTCTAAATGAAATTTGGTGGTACTAAAAAATATCCTGAAATGAAAATAAATCTTGGCACTCTATTTACTAAAATAAAAAGGAATTTAATATTTCATACAAAATGTGTTAAATTTAGGCTACGCATAAAACTATCATATTTTCTAGCTTTTTCAGTTAATACAAGAGAACAGATTTACAAGTGTTTTGTATTTAATACAAAAATGGAAAAATATGTGCTTTTTGTTGTCCATTTACACAAAGAGTTAGTATACAACTTCTGAAGCGTCATCAATACGTGGTAGAAATAAGAATAAATAATTGAAATGCATAAATTGAACGCGCGAATGAGTTTGATGCAGCTGATGATTAAGTTGAGCTCGAATTCGAAAAGGAATTACGAGTTGTGTGTGAGTGTGTGGCTAGGAAATAAATGAAAATAGAATAAATAATAATAATAACTACGCAATTGCATTTAAATAACGAAATTGAATTCGATTTGCGCACGCAAAAAAAAAAAAGAAGAGGAGCAAAGGATGTTGGGGGAGGAAAATAAAACTAATAACAAAATCCAAATCAAATCAAAATCAACATGGTCTACTAACACTTACCGAGGCCCCGCATTGAATACACCATCGCGGTGGGCGGAAAGGGGCATGGCGCTGGCGGCGGCGAATCCGAGACCGGAAGCACTTTATAGGAAGCGGTGGTTGCCACGCCCACACCACTATTGCTGCACTCTGAATCCGAATGCGAGTTCGTCTCCAATCGCATATAGGCCGACACCTTCGATTGTATCTCAATTGGCAGCTAAAACGGAATGAAAACGATAATATTTGTGCTACGCTGCGTATACGTGATAAACGGATAATCGACACTCACCGAGGACACTTTCTGTGGCACAAAACTGTCCGGTTTGCACTGCAGCAATTGTATGGCAAGACTAATGTCGGCCTTGTAGCGTTCCTGCAAGAGAAAGAGAAGGAGACACTGAGTAAGTGAAACAACAATACAGCAAAGATAAGACAGTAACGGATGTGGAAAAGTCCTCTCATATGTTTGTATGTGTGTGTGTGTGTTGTGTTCCTCCTTTTGACACTTTTCGCATGCAAATGTCAAATATGTTTGCCTTTTGGTTTTCTCACCCTCCCCGCCCCTCCCCCTTTTGTCATTTTACGCCCAAAACCATTTCTCAGCTTCTTTACACATTGTTAAACAAACTTTTTGTTTTTTTTTTCTCTCTCAGTTTGTTGCTGTCGCTTTTGTGTTTTTGGTGTCAGCAACAGCCGCCAAAGTTCTTTTCTTATGTGTGTGTGTGTTAGTGTGGCACACAAAACTTTAGATGCTTCTTAAATTTTACAAATGCGCTGTGCACTCGAACTTGTTAAACAACAGCAACAGCAACAGCTACAGTGACTGCAACTGCAACGAGAATTACATTCTCGCAAAGAGCTCGACACTGAAAATACTGCACTACAAGTCGTATACAACTTTGAGTGCTGCTTCAGCTTTTGCTCAAAAGCCACAAAAATTGTTGCGATTGTCGCAAAAAGACATTTTATTGTCATCGTTATTGCGCATCTCAACTTTTGGCCACACACTTGCACTTGCAATAAAATTATGCTGTAAGTTGGAAAAGACGCCAAAGAAGAAGCTTTTAAGTCGCAAATACTTTTACAACTATTGCTTTTTTCCACTTCATTACTTTACACTCCCATATATACCCCATTTGAACTGGTCTTATAGGGTATTCAAGCAAAAGCATCGACATCGGGAACAGCATCTGTAGTTCTACCGCATTGCTGACCTACATTATTCTCTAGGCAAAACAACTACAACAATGCCATGTTACAATACTGCGAGACAAAAAGCATTGAGGCATTTCGCATCGCGTTTACCAACACTTACACGCCACGTCACACCGTTATTTTTTGTGTTTTTATACCAACTACCCATTGCGTTGAAAAGGGTGTCATAAGTTTATTCAAGAAATAATTTTATATGACAAAAAAGAGATTTAAAACTCGGGTGTTAGTTACTTTGGTTTGAAATCTGGTATATTTTGTACCTTTTATATGGTATATTTTGAATGTAGTCTATAAATATACAATATAAAGCGTTAGGTGTAATATACATCCATAGTATAATTTGAATTTAGTAGTATGTTAATATACCAAATATAGACTATATATATTGTATAATTTAGTATTATCAGGTGTTAGTTGCTTTGGTTGGCAAGCTGGTATATTTTGTATATAATATACAAGGTATATTTTGAAAGTAGTAGTATATAGATATACAAAATAAAACCTAAGGTGCACTATCCTTCCATGGTATAAATTTAATGTAATAGTATATCAATATACCAAATACAGATATCACTATATTTATGTATTTTTTAATATATTAATTATCCATATTTAAAGAATAATACCGTTCTGCTCTTAGTATTTTCCTGTATATTGATTTTAAGATTAATACTGCACTGTTTTCTTTCATAGAAAATAAGTAACAAGTATCTCACAGTCGAGCACACTCGATTGCAGCTTTCTTACTTGTTATTTTTTCGCTTCGGTTTCCCGTGCATTTTCACGCCGCATCGCAGTGAAAAACTGCAAAATGCCGCCACTTGCATTTGGTATGCTCCCTTTTTCTACTTCACTTCTTATTTTTTTTTTTATGCCCTCCGATTTTTCGTTTATCCTGGCATTTTATTACTTTTTTTGTGCTTGCTTTGCCTTGCAGCGATTTTTTTAATAGAACAAAAAAGGAGGAAAGCGAAAATTATATATAAAAAGTGCATGCAATGGAAATGAAATAAACTCTAGCCCCAATGCCAGATGCAGCAGCAGTAACTGTGCTGCATTCTATAGATATAGATATGCATGTTCTATATACGAAAATATATATATCAATTTGGGGGCCATGGGAAGTTGGTTGCTGGGTGGGTTAGCGTGAGATTTAAAAAGCTGCGAAATTAGCTGCGATAATTGAAACTTGATTGACAGCACACGATAGAGACGCAACTTAATTTAATGAAGCACAAAAAAAAGAAAGACGAAAACAAAGGGGAAAGCAAATACTGTATAAAAGAATTTATGCAATGAATTTATTGAACTGAGCAAAAGCTTTTGTACGAATCAATATATTGCTGTTAATTAATAAGATCTTTTTTTCGGATAATTTTGTTTGTTATAGAAACTATAACATGTTAATCTACGTAATCAATCATGAATAGACAGTGAAAAGAATGGGGACAATAATTACTGTGTTTCTTACTACTCTAATATAAACTATTTATGAATACAACACAATTTATAAAATGAATTTATTGAATTGAGCAAAAGCTTACTTAGGAATCAATTGCTGTTAATAAAGAATATTTTTTTGATGTAGGCAGTAGTCCCAGTTTATCAATAATTTTTTTTAAAGTATAGTCATTTTATTTTAATAAAAAATATGCCAGGCAAATCTGTTTAATCAGACATGAAGAGCGGAATAAACAGTAGAAAAACTGTTATCTCTCTTTATTATTTAAAATATCCATAAATTTTATACAATTTTTAAATTGAATTTTGAAAACAGAACATGAATCTTTTTTTTAAGTTATGTAACCCTCAGAAAACGTTTTAAAGAACTATAATTTTATTTATTTTTCTGCCTTTCTTACATGCCTACTAAAAGATAATCCTGTTAGACTTAGATAATATTCGAAAGCAACCAAAATATTCAATTTTAAATATATTAAAGGGCAGACAAATAAAAAATAATTTATTTTTTTCTTAGGGTCCTACAACTTAAGTATTAATTTATATATTCTTGTAAAAGTATTTTTATTCCTTCGTTCTATCTCTGTTTTTCAATTTACACATTTATTTGTCTTATATTTTCGTAATATTTGTATCCTATGTTCTGTGAACCTTGGTTACAAAGTATTTAATTGTCAAGTTCTCTCAACTAACGCGTTCGTATTTGTTTTTAATATTGCTGCAATTGATTATTTGCTTACCAACATTCTATTATTGACATTATACAGGCAAAAAAAAAATTAGATTTAATTCATACGTAAATAGATCTACTTATTCCATTAATGTATCAACCACGTAGGAAATTTCTCTCTATTTTTTTTAAATTTAATTATTTACCTATATTACTAAAACAAACACAATTGTTAATGAAATACTTTCAGTTAACGCTTAGTGATTGTTTTTATTATATAAACTCATGGCCGAACAGCAATTTATTTTATATAAAACTTTCTTGTTCTATTAATCTTCTGCTGTCCTTGCACTAATATTAACAAGTGATTTGACGTAGTTGAGTGCAACTGAAAAAAAGCGTCCACTGCATTAGCATTAACAACGTCAACGGCAGCGGCAGCGGCAGCAAAAGGTCAGATGTTCGGAGGCCATGTGGCATACCTGAAAGGTAGAGCCTGTCAAGAAATGGCCAAGCCAAAATGGGAAAGCACAGGCTGTAAATTGTGGTGCAGTTTAAAGGCCACAAATACAGAGAAAAAGAGAGAAAAAGAGAGAGGTGCGCACAGGTCTCAAAGGTGCGACGATGGAAGGCGATAGGAGACGACAGGAAGGAGACTTTGCCAAGGACGGGTGCAAAATGCAGTGCTAAAATTTACGGCATTGCTGCATTGACCGGGGCAGGTTGCATCAATCACCATTCAAACTCAATAACATGGAACGCTTGGCGCATGATGCAAATAAATTGTTCAACTTTACACACTTTAATGAAGTGCCCATCGGGGCTGCCACTCACATAGAGCCAAAAGGAAGAAGGGGCGGTGAAGGCGTGGCCTGGATGCCTGGACAAGTGCTGTGCTAAATTTAAAACGTGCAACAGCAACGTGGCCATCGATTGAGTTTCGTTTGAGTTCGGGGTTCGGTTTTAATTAAACCAAGCGCGGTCAATGCATGTCTGCCATATGTGTGTGTTCAGAGTGTGTGTGTTCAGAGTGTGTGTGTGTGTGTGCACAGTAGTACACCACATGCATATTTAACATTGTTTGATTGTGTGTTGTTTGTTTCTCTCTCTCTCTCTGTGTGTTTGTGTGCATGGCAAAGTAATAAGGATAATTGAATCATTAGCGCGTGTTGCGAATTGTATGCATTTAATTTCAATAACTAAAATCCCCCGCAGCTGCTGTTCGAATACTCTCACATTTAAGAGACTTTTCCTAATCAAACATCATCAATGCAGCATTAATTGCACTGCCAATGGGCAAAATGCATGACGCATGCATGCAAAAACAAATATGGAAAAAACAAAACATGGGGCTGGGAGGGGAGGTGAGAGAACCACATTCATAGGCCGCAAGTTTGATTGCCTTTTGTGCCGCTTTTCCATTGCATCTTCTCTCTCTCATTTTTCTTTGCTTTCCTCTTTTTTTTTGTTCTTTTTTTTTTGCCTCTGCCTCACTCTCTCTCACACTGTTTTTGTGCAATTTCACGCTTGTTTGCTGACCGGCGACCAACTGACCGCAAGCGAAAAGAAGGAAATGAGGGGAATCCCTGGGGGTGATTGCTGTTCGCTCGGTCGCAGGCTCGTTTTTGTGTTCCCGTCGTGGTTACGGCAACAACACCAGCACCAACAGCTACAACAACAACAATGCTGTCATGCAAGGTGAGGTTTATGCAGACGCAGTGCCCAGGAACATGTCCAGAGGACTCTGTCATATCACGATATGCGTTGATTTACACGGCTTTGACAGTTAAAAAGAGCCGCCAACTCACTCACGTTGAATGTGACAGAGTGAAAAATGCTCAGACACGAAAGAAAATCCCAATGTTTCGCAAACAAATGTCACAGCATTTAACATAAGTTCTAATAAATCCGATTTTATGATATATGAAAGTGGATAGCGAATTAAAATGTTTTAAATGTATTAAAATGTTAAAAAGTGTGCTCAATCAAACAATAAACAATCCAAATTTAAGAACTTTCGATTTTGATTTAACATTTCAGTCAGGAGTTCCATTTTGACCTATTAGCAAATCTAGAATTATTAAAGAATTTTGATATTGATTTAAGACATTATTTTCGGAGTCCAACTAAGTCATTACATAAGGTTGTTAAAAAAGTCAATAAAAATACCGCAAGAGTTTTTTGACAACCTTATATCACCACTATTAATGCATTTTCATATTTTTTTTTTTGAAATTTTTCTTGATTTTATTACGTTTTTTCTGGTCATATAACAGATGTGATTGAAAACTTAAATATTCTGCGAATATAATTAATTAAACGAGCTGCTTGAATAAAAATCATATAAAATCATATCAATCATCAAAATTAAAGCGTAACTTCATTATTTAAATGAAAATCACTTTCGAAATAAAAAAGTTTTTATTTAATTGCTTCAATTTAAAACCGAACTGCATTTCATTTATTTATGAAACATGTCAACTTGCGCAGCATGATGGAAAGCGCTGTCAATCGTGACGAATTCAATTGAATGTCATTTCATTGCATTTCTTATTTTTTTGGCAGAAACTAAAAACTGAATACTTTTGATATTTGTTTGTATCGGTTGAACAAACAAAAAGAAATACGAGTTTGTGGTGAATACAGAAAGCTGTCAATGCTAACACTTTTAAAAATAATATTGCTTTAGACACAAAGAAAGAGCAATGCGATTAAAACAAATTGAACAGTTAAAAAAGCTGCCAAATTGCATTGAAGAGTATTCAAGAGTTTTCAAAGAGAGCTGTCAAAATATTAATTGAAGTGAAGTAAAGTTTGCTTTTGAAAACGGAAAAAAGCGCGAAAGTTTTCTCGTTGTGAAAAATTAAAAGCGCTTGAATACAATTTTCTTTATATGACTGTTTTAAAAGAAGAAACTTTAATATTGTATTAGCAAAATATATTCCACTGAACTTAATAAATCAAATTATAGAAAATTTGTTGAAAATTTAAGGTTGAACTAAAAAATTCATATACGAACATAAAATGTATTGTATTGTAAATTGAAATGAGGGAAATGTATTATACATTTAATGTAGAATGTATGTACATATTTGTAAATTATTTTTTTAACTAATGAACTCCAACGAAAGCAATAAAATTTTAATACTTGTTACTCGAATTGAATTATTAAATTTATTTTAATATTGAAAAATAGTTTAAAATTTAATTTGATTTTAACCACTAACATTACTAATCAGCTCCATCAAAGTAATACACAATGAACATTTAGTACTGGTATCTGAATAAAACTAGCAAAAAAATTTTATTTTTAATTATTGAAAGTATAAAATGTTTGCACATATTTTAATTATTTATTTAATTGTTAAGTTCCAACGAATAGAATGTAGATTTTATACTTTCTTACTTAACAACATCTTATATGTACGTTTTCTTATTTATTTCTTATGAATAAATTATTTAATCACATTCTGGAAATAATCCAAAACTTCAGAAAAAAGATATTTCAGCAACATTCAAATGCAATCACAGATTTTTGCCATTAAGCAGCAGTCAAGGCAGTATATCCTAAATAAATAAATATATGAATGTGCCACGCTGTCAGTGTTTTATTGCCAATGCTAGTTCCAATTATAATGTCCAACTGCAGCTTATGTTAAGCTCAGACTAATTCAGAATAATGTCAGCGCATAAACGAGGTGAAAGTAAACCTGTAATTGCGGGGACATATTAAATACACATGCCACTTGGCACTTTTTAATTCCTGCCACATGACCCACATTCATTCCCTGTTTTTGTTTTTCTTTCTGTGGTGTGTGTTTGCATGTGCGCATTTCTCATAGATTTCCATCCCACACACACACACACACAAACACACACGACGTATGCGTAATATTTTGCGCTAATTAACGTTTTTGATGTCCATTTACTTGGGCTAGAGGCCTTTAAAGGCCACTCAACCGCAAAATCAAAACCACAAATGCCAACTAAATCATGAGAAAATTAATTTTGCAGCGACAGCAACAACAAGAACAACAACAACAAAAACCAAGTGAATTGCATAGTAAATTAAGTTATATACTTGAGCAAGGGATGCTGCAATGGCAGCTGAGAGGAGAGAAGTGGAGAGCAGAGGGAGGGGAGACGCATACAGGTAGTGTAATGGAAAGGGGTCGGAATAGTGGGCGGTGGAGCGGAATGAAAGAGAGAAAAGGGACAGAGAGGGGATGTTTCTGAATCTAATTAGTAGCTCAAAAGCTTTGCCAACGCAGCAGCCTGGCAACTAAGTAAAGTGAATCTGCATGTCATTTATGCCTGGACATTTAGTGCTCCGGGAGTTGGCACAGGATGCTCCGCAGGCTCAGCGCAGTCTCTGCCTCTAGGCGCTGTCAAGGGACTAAAGAGAGAAGGAGAGAGTTTGTGTGAGAGAAGGCAAGAGAAAGGGAAATTGCAGTGACTGCTTTGTGTATTATTGTTAAACTGCTGCATTTGATTTGCCGATTTATGCGGTTAATACGGACTCAGCGGGGAATAAACATAAAACATACCAAGAGCTATCAGAGAAAGGAAAATAGACTGAAAGGCTTCAAAGTAAACATTTGATTATTATTAATTAAAAATATTTATTGACTAAGTTTTGAGGAGATAAGTTATTTACTGGTTCGAACAGAGGATATCCTATAAAACGAGTAGAACATACATATGTCGTCGTAGTCAATAATGAGTCTATAATTAATCAAGATGCATCTTCTCTTGCTAACAAATATTCTCAATTCAAAACTAATTCCAAATTCCCAACGAATCAATAATTTCAGTTCAGAGCCTGGCTGCAAGCTTTCCAAATAGATATGAAGCAACTTAAGCTCAAGTTCCTGAATGGTATAAAGAACAGTTGACCATTTAATACTAATACTAATACGGTATGCATTAGGAAATGAGTTCTACCCAATACATCATCTACTATATGTAAAACTGATCAATGAATACTAAATGGACGACCTGTTAATAAGGAGAATCGAATGCTGGGGACGATATCAAATGAATGACCAAAGAAATGTCTATTATACATATTATATTTAATTTCTAAGAAGCATAAGTTTGACAGAACTCATTCAATGCAGCTTCCAAGAACAATCTTAGCAAAGCCACAGAGAAATCACATAGCAGTTTGATTGCTAACATGAACTCAAATGACACAAAGACACAAAATATAAACTAAATTGTTTCTTAATTATATGAATGCTTTAATTTCAATGTTGGATTGAAAAGTTAATGCAGAGAAATGCATAGTAAAACTTTGTCTATAACAACTATTATGGTTAGATTAACTTGTTGTGTAAAACATATTAGGCAGCAGCCGGGCAAGTAAGTGAATTTGCTTGTCATTCATGCTTGTATGGTTAGAGCTCTGAGAGTTGGCATTGAATAGAATAATATACAGACAAAGGCACAAACACTTTTATGAATATCTATAGAGAAAGAGAGAAGGCGTCATTCAAAGCAGCTGCTTCATGTATTGCTGTTCAACTGCAATATTTGATTTGCTAATTTATGTGGCTAATGTCAACTCAGTAAATTAAACAAAAAGCGAAGAAAAAGAGGGAGAGAGATAGAGGGGGCTAAATGAGAGCGTGGGAGTATTACAATAAAGGACATTTGCTGCTTTAATCACAATTCAAAAGCTCTTATGTGGCACACATCAAATTTGTTGCATGTGCTGGTCAAATTGCCAACTAACGCACAAACAAACAACAGCCACAACGGAAGGAACATCCAGAAGAGCAACAACAGTACGAACAGGACGAAGGATAACAGGCAACATGGCAATACACTAAGCGGTACTCAGATCAGCCCAAAATTAGCATAAGCGTAAACATTGACGAGTGCCTTGGGTTTGCAAAGGGGGGACGCAAGTCTATTTTGAGTGAGTCTCTCTCTCTCTCTCTCTCTGGGTGTGTGTGTGTGTGTTTGTGGGCCAAGTTAAACATTTGGCACTGCATTAAATACACAAAATTACGCATATATTTGCCGGGACAACGCACACAAGCCCCCTTTGCATGAATACACAACACACAGTCAGTTTTATGTTAATCCAAAATCATGTGATCGACAAACGTCAAGCAAACTATGAATGTTGTTTTTTTCTTCCTCTGGATTGCAGCTGTGTTTCTTGCTGTGTACTCATGCAGCATTGTAAACAGAGACAGATAGATAGAAAAAGAGAGAGAGAGAGCTATTGTCTAATGCGCAGAGCAAATAAAAATGGTCGCCCAACAGCTGTGCGTATGGATGGATTTTTGGCAACACACTCGCACACACACATAAAGTAGGGGGAAAGGGCTAATGCTCGCTTGTGCGTAGAAAATTTAGAATTTACATTTTTATTTCTCGCACAGCAGCAGCAGCAGCAAAAATGCGACACATGGCAATTGAGGCTATAAGTCAGACCCAAAAAACAACGACAAAAATAACAAGTTTGACGAAGCGTGCTAAGCCACAGCAGCTTTACAACTATTAAATACCCTCTAAGATAGTTGAGGGATTAGTAAATGTATCTCTCTCACTCTAATGACTGATAATAAAAGGCTTTGTTTCGAAATCCCACAAAAAAGTTGTTGATTTTTGTTTGTCATAAAAACATGTTACATTAATGAATGTGCCTTCTTTTATTCTTTAAAATAAATTGTTGAACAAACATTTGATAAAAATACTATGAAAATATATATAAAATACTAAAATGCTTTGATTTGACTAATTAAAATAATTTTTTTTAACAAGAACAAGAGTCTTATCAATATTCTCCTAAATGATATTAAATCATTTTAAAAACAAAATAAAATTAAAAGAAAATACTATAAATTTGTGTAAGCTTGTTTATTTTACCTAGACTCTAATCTACAATTAAATGGCCATAATATTTTTCCTTATTTATCTTTTTACTCTCTTCAAAGAAAACTGTCCCTCATTATTATGAAATTATGCTGCCAACAACAGATTACCCTTGTTATTTAAAAATAAATATGAAAATAGAGATAAATATGTATACTCTCCTCTCACTTCACAAAATATGCTAATCATTTTATTGGCCCGATTAGAGTTATCAGAGTGATTCTGCATGATTAGCCACAATAACTGTGTTTGGCATTATTTGAAGTAGTTGCAAGATAGTTGTTATTATATAATGCATTGAGCATTGAGATTATTGTCCACATTGTATGGTTAGTGTATGGCTAAGTTGATTATGTTAGATACAGATATGTGTGATTTGAAGCAAGCGAAGCACGAGAATGGACCCCGAAAGCAAAGCCAAAGCGAAACTAAAGCGAAATCATTGAGAACTTGCAAAGACCGCATCATTTATTCATCACACACATTCTCAGAATGAAAGCCATAGCCAGGCCCATATATTATACTCTCCCTCCCTCTCACACACACACACACTCACAGAGAGAAGCTTCCCCCACGCATATGATGCCCATTGAAATTGTGTGTGTGTGTGTGTCGGTTGGCAAGTCGGTCAATCATGAAAATGGTCATAAATACATATACTTGTACTTGTGTATATTTGTATGTATGGCTGTGAATATGTTGACGACGCTTCATCTCTGTTCTGTTCTTTAGTTTTTTTCCATTCTCCTTTTTCTGGGTGGGAGGGACTTTTTTCAGTTCGATATCAAAGTTCAGGACATTGCAAAGTGCCGCTTTTTGGGCTATCTCTAAAGTGCGGAACTTCCTTCTTCTCCATTCCTCCTCTTTTTTCTTTCTCTTTCAACTTAAATCACCCCGAGCACAATTACATACGTGTTATGTGTGTGTGTGCCTGATTTATTTATGTTTATTTTTGAGGTTTAGTCACAGAATGTCAAGCTGCAAAGACGTCATATTTGTTGTTATTGCTAAGCTCTGGTGACCTTTTCAACTTTGTTTTTTTTTTTCTTTCGATATATTTTACATTTTACTTAATAATTTAAGCAGACTGCGCAAATTGCTTACTCGAGGTTATCAAGACAATCGATTGCTCAATGTCAAATGAGCGCAATAATAAGTAAATAATGCAAATTAAATTTGCAACATCGAGAAGCACTGCCAAGAAAAGTTTTATTATATGCTATTATATAATAACAATATCATTATGGAAAACTATAGACAGAAGTAGTTGTCAAAAACAATTGTCTATTTCAATAAGAGATATTGCGAAATATCTGACGTAAAAAAGGCAATGTAAATAATAAAGGCAATCAAGTTCACTAATTGAGTTGCGTGTTGCCATAGCAACAATGATTGCTCATGAAAACTATAAACTATTCATAAGTAAACAAGCTTCAAAGTCCGATAATCAACACAGAAAACAAGAGCGTTATAAAGTAAAAAAAAAAACAGTCTTAAAAGAAGTCGAAACCAGGAAAAAATTGTACATATAACATAAGTGCTTAAGTTATTGGAGGAACATTTTAGCTTGGCCATTCTTGAAATTCAGGAATTTAATTCTAACTCAAAAAAGCAAAAAAACATTACTGAACACAAAATGCAAAACCTCAAACTAAGTATTCTTAATTTCCAAAAGTACCCTAAAAATATAAAAGCAAAATTTTAAATATTTGCTGTGAATTTATGAAATGATTTTGTATTTCGTTGTACATTTTGTTGTAATATTACTTAGTATTCTCAATGTTAATGTATTTTATCAACAGCGACTAGTACTTGCACCAGAGTCTCCGCTGATTAAAATAATCTCAAGCTTAACAATTTTTATTCTATTTTTTAGAAAGTCAATTTTCTCTCTCTGTGCAAGGATGCATATTAAATATATTGCATATTATTTTAAAATAAAAATTGACTTCAGTTCAAGCAGATAAGACATGTACATATATGCTCTATGGTATATAAAGAAATAAAGAATCAATTGGTTAAATCGCTATAAAAAGGGCAGAAATTGCCAGCGATGACAGTTTTCTCTTTC
Source organism: Drosophila albomicans (assembly GCF_009650485.2). NCBI lineage: Eukaryota > Metazoa > Arthropoda > Insecta > Diptera > Drosophilidae > Drosophila > Drosophila albomicans. The sequence continues at coordinate 40,626,986 of NC_047629.2, read as the reverse complement.
ACTTCCAACAAGATGCGTTTCGGAATTGTGCTCTGCTTCACACTTCTGGTATAAAAAGAAAGAAAATAAAAATCACTGCAAAAGCTAAAAGACTCCCTCTTTATTTAACTTCAGTGTCATGTGAATGCATTTCCCTGTGGAAGTGTTGACGATCAACTCCCCGATCAAGATAAAGTGGCAATCAAAGATCTGGTAACACGTGGCGGATCATTGATATCTGAGCTAATTAAGGAACAAGACGCGGTTATCTTGGATGTTATGAAATCGATTGTGAACAACAAAATAGCTGATAAAAGTGTAATCGATGGTCTGCAGAAACGTATTGATGAGAAACGCAAATCTTCTGACGATGATATTTCTATGGATCCTTTGCCAGACTATATAAACGATCTCTCCCAATTGACTGTTATCTACAATGAATTAAAGTATCAAGAAAAACGGGATCGCTTCAATACCTGGACTGATGGAGAATTCAATGAACTCATGACCAAATATACTCGGAAGATGAAGCAAATACTGACCGAATTCACGGAGCTTGTGAAAACAGCTATGAACAATTTGAGTGATGAAACAAAGAAATCGCATAGCGATTTAATTGATCAAATTAACCAATCAAGCGATGAAAAAGTTATTAAGTCTGCGGCATATAAGGTAATTGACTCAATGTCATGTTAGAGCACAATTCCAAATTCCTTTGATATCTCCAAGTAACGTAAATAACATAAGCCTTGTATTTACTATACTATTAATTGGGTTTCACTGCAATATGACATCTTATATTATGTTTTCTGTAGTGAGAATAAACTGTTTGTTCAATTTATCAAGGACTTTTCATTTACTATTCAATTAACTAAATTGCACTGAAATATTTTAATCCCTACTTATTTTATTTTAAGATTTTTATATTCTCATAAGATTTAAGTGTATTTTCATTGACTATTCAATTAGCTAAATTGCTAACCTTTGAAATGAAAAATACTTTGTTCTAATTTAAAATTGCTTTTACATTTACTAATTATTAAAATTACTTATTGTAAATATATTCTTATAAAAGTTGATACTTTCAGAGCATCTCAACCAATATATTTTAAAATAAAATTGATGATTTAAGTCTTACTTAAAAGCAGTTGCAACACTTTTATGGAAACTCAAAGAAATCATAAAATTTTACAGAAATATTATAATAAAGTGAGTGTTAAACTTGGACCTAATGAATGACTGGCTGATTGAGTTCAAAGTTGGCATACATTATTCATCAGTAATATGCCCTAAATGAATCCGTGTTTACTTTAACGGAATATAGGGGCTAGCTTTTGAGTTTTTCCCCTTAAAGTTTGCAATGTCCTTTAATTGTTTGGCATGTCGCCCACGGCTTGTTTACAGATTGTAAATAGAAAATAAATGGGCCAGCCATCTAATTTTTTATCGCGAATAAAAAGCGACGGACCAAAGTAGAGTGGAGAGAGGAGAAGGATGAGGGAGGTAGGGAGGTAGGGAGGCAAGGAAACTTTGGTGCACAGTTTTCTTCACCTGTCAGCTTGGCTGCCTTTTTGCCATTGCCGTTTTCTTGGCCCAAAGCAGATGTAATTATTTTTAATGAGCACCTGCAGAAATTACACATCAAACATGTTCAGAGAGCGAGAGCAGCCCAGGAAATGGGGAATCGAGGGAGTTACATTAGAAGTGGGGAGGGGAGGAGAGTTGTGAAGGAATGGCCAACTTGTTTATGGCGTGAATGCGAGTGAGTATATGTGGGTCGAGCCTGGACAAAACTCTGTCTTTAAAGCCAAAAGAAAATTTCGAAAATTTGTGCAATCTGGGAGCAAATATTGTGACAGCCGGAATGACTTCATAAGCGAACGAACTTAAAGTCTGTTTTAACTACAACTTAAACAAAAGAGAATGAAAATCACACACACAGAGAGAGAATATGTGATTGCCGGCATGTGTGTGTGTACACTAATTTAAGGCTTGTGTTTTAATTAAAAAGGACAATATATTTGCATGAAAGCGCAGCTGACATCAGGTCATAAGGCAACGCAGGACAACGACAACATCCCCAGGAGCAAAGAGTGATCAGACACACTCACACACAAGACAATACAGCCCGTATGTTGAGGGGGAAAAATCACAAAAATTAAATTGACGGATCGATAAAAAATAAAGCAGAGATTTTCATAAAAATGCGTTTCAATCAAAGGAGGAGCGTATACAGAGCAATCATGTTGCGTAAGCGAAACGTGCGACAGAGCGACAGAGAAATCACGACTATAGCTATAGCTATGGCTATGGCTACATGATGGCCATGATGGTTCGTTCGTTCATGCTGATGATGGCTTGGCCATGATGGCCATGACGGCTGCCCCCGACGAACGATGAATCATCCATGCAGCCAGTTGGCGCCAAATGTCAAAACAATGCAATCCAAGCGTGCCAGCAACAGCAACAACTCACCAAATGAAAGTCAAGCAGGCGAGTCAGAGGTCAGAAGGGGGGAACAACTCACGTGCCGGCATGTAACGAAAATCAAGCGATTACTTCGCAGTAATTACAAATTGGCGGCGACAACATTGCGTATACGCAATGCCACTGTTGCCCCAAAAAGAAGAATAAGAAAACAAGCAAGAAGGCTACAGTCGAGTGTGCCCGACTGTTAGATACCCGCTACCTATTTTGAGTATAAGCAATACCGTACAATACAAATGCTAAAATATAATATTATATATCAAAAGTCATATTTGGTATATTGTTGAAGTAATACATTAGAAATACACCATAGAGGTCAAAGCATACCAGATTGTCAGCCAAAGGAGCTAAGATCCGATTGCACTCAGCTTCTTCTTCTAATTTCTTTAATTTGTATCCGATCAAAACAAATTCTCAGGAATCTAGCTTAAGAATGACGCTTGTTATTCCATTTTTGTCGATTCAAACAAATTCTGTCGAAAAATTATATCTCTATCTCTTATAGTCTTTGAAATCTAAGTTTTCATACGGACGGACGGACAAAGTTAAATACCCTTCTAACCTATAGATAGCGGGTATAAACATGTGCCACGCATTTGATTTTTAGCAAAGCAAAGTGTGTCAGTGTGTGTGTGGGCGAAAAGGGAAAAATAAATTTATTTGCGTGTCAGGCTAAAATGCGAAGCATGGAAACAATAAAATGCCAAACAAGCAGAATGAGTGGAAGCCAAAGAAGAGAAATGGGAAAGGGAAAGGAACAGAGAGAAAGAGAGACAGCACTGTGTTCTGTTGTCCTAAGCAGCTGCAATTAGTGTGGAGTGTTGTTGCTCCTGTTGAGGGTCTAAAAAGGCCTCGGATAAGCTAATAACTTATGTAAATGCTGCTGCTGTTGCTCTTGAAAAGAGAGCGCTGAACACAGGTAGGTAACCAATAAATCGAATCGAAATACATCTCAGATTGTTGCATGTACTCAATTAATGAATTATTTAGGCAAACACTTTAAGTACTTTATGCCGTGATTAAAAACGCAATCAAACACAAACAAATTACATTAAGGATTTATTAAAGTGTTGCCCAAACAAATTAAACGGCAGCGTATCAAATTTCATCGTGCCATTAAATCCCAAATAAATCTGTATTTAATAGTCTAATAATTTGCTCAAATTCATTTAATAATCACAATTGCAAATTGAATGCCGCAGGAGTGAGAAATGATTAAGTGTTAAGCAAAAATTTCGATAAATCAATCTTGGGGGCAATTTCTCAACATTTGCAATTTATTGATAACACATAACATGGAAATAAATAGAAGTGAATCGATCATAAATAAAATAAGCTGCAAGGTAAATCAAGACTTTTTAATTAATATATTGATAATTTGATTACTTTGTTAGAATGAATTTAAAATATAACAAGCAAAATAAGTTCTTAAAATTAAAGAATGAATTATTTCTCGAAAATTCATACAAATAAGTTTTTAAAACAGTTATGTCAAGAAATTGTTTAATCATATGAAACTACAACTTTTCTAACAGCGGCTTGGAAATTTTGTTAAAAATAATTTAAATTATATTTATTTAGAGAAAACAATTAATTTATTTTTTTTGCAAATAACAGTTTTTAGAAGTTCAGGAAGCAAAAAATGAAAATAAAAGAGTTGGTAGGAAATATTTCAATCAAATAAATCTTCGATTTCTCTTAATGTAATTTGAATACATTGTTACAAGGAAGTTTATCTTATGGAATTAAGTTGATAAGAAATATTTGTATTAAATGAAATGAAAGATTGCTATCTTTAACTATTAACTTTATTGAGCGTGTAAAGTTCAAATTTGTAAGAAATATTTGTATAACACCAAATTTTCCTAGTTGAGTAGCTGCTGCCATCAAATTTAGTCACTCATCGATACGAAAGCATCTTTAACACTTAACTTCTTAAGCCAAACTAGAAGCTGTAGTGCTTCATTGGCAGAATCAACAAAAGGCTTATTATATCCTCATCTTTATTGCATTATTGCGTTTTCCTCTCCATTTTACACTTCACTCAATCCCTTTTCCAACCTTCGTTGCTGTCCCTTTTTGCCGGCTGTCTTTTTTGCTCCATTTATTTAATATTTATTTCAATTTTATTTATTTAGAGCGTAGCTCGCAGCGACGCGACGCGGCACAACAAATATAACAAGAACAACAACCACAAAAAGGCGGTACAAGAACAACTAGTTATTACAACAACTGTGGCAACACTTGTGCCACAACACATTCTATGCCGGCACCCAAAAGAAAGGCAAAAAAAAAAAAAACCAGCAAATTGTAGAAGCAACAAACGATGGAAGAAGAGATGAGAAATGGCAACTTTTTAGGGGTGTCTTAGGAAAAGTTGAAAGCTGACACCCGCAAAACGAATTTTTCGGAAGCCAGAGTTGCCAGCTGCTGCCAGAGTGGAGTCTAGAGACTGGGGGTGAATGAGTGTGTGTGAATGGTGGATGGTTTTTTGCTAAAAGGCCAAACTAAAGGTGTTGCGAATATGTGTGTTTTCTAAAGTGCTTAAATTGCAGCAAGCCAAAATCAGTTTGTGTATCAGTTCTCGAGGTGTTAGTGTGTGTGTGGAGGGCAGAAGATCGAACAAAGTTGTTTTTTTCTTTTTTTGTAGTAGTTATGCACAAAACTGCTCGGCAAAGTGATAATGCGCACAAAGTAAATGCAAAGGTGCAACAAAAGCAACAACAACAACAACATCAGATGTAAGACTTTTACACTAAACAACAAAGTTAAGCTGGGCAGCAACAGCCCTGGCAAGTTTTATGACTGCAGCAGCAGCACACAGGAGGAGTTGAAACAACAAAAAGCAACTGGGTACGAAATGTTACACAATCCGCACGTGCAACACGGCGTATGCACAATGCGTGGCATGAAACGAGTAATGTGGGAAATGTTGTAAGTCGTAAGTCGAGGTCATGTTCTCCTCTCTCTCTCTCTCTCTTTCACGCGCTCGCTCGCTGTGGGCTCCCAGCATGCCGATAAATTTGTATAACGCTTAAGTGCAAAAGACGGGATAAATGCAAAATATAAATATGAGAAATTCCTAAAGCAACAAAAAAAGAGAGAAAAAAACTAAACCAAAGGCTCATAAAGTGCGGAAAGTTATGGATTTGGCAGAAATATTGCGGAGATGTATGCTCCATATACGAGAGAGAAGTAGAGCATGCAACAAGAGTTATGATTATGCAGCAAGGTCCTTGCTGCAAGGACTTTGCTGAGGCCAATACATGACAAATAATGGCAATGACTTTTGATGAAGACAAATGCAAAACACTATGCAGAGAGTTATGAGAATATAGGCGCACAGAACAGAATCTACAATATGCCTAAAACAATTATGGAATGGAAAACATATTACAGTTTTAGCAAAGGAATTTATGGCTATAAATATACATTTTATATATAAACATAGAATATGTAGGAAAAGTATTTAAAACTTGACAATTTGAAGAACAATTATATATGGAAAATATAATTACAAGTTTTAGCATAATTATTTATTGCTATAGATACAAATTTTATGTAAAATCACAAGATATGTTTGAAAAGTTTGGGCTGTTGTAGGGAGTTGGAAAATATAAAAAATTATTGTTGTATTGTCATAAGCATTTATTGCAGCGGATAAAGATCCCATAAATTAAGAGCTTAGAAAATATATAAAAATATTATTATGCGAATTTATGGCTTCACATTAAAGTTCCACACATGCTCAAAATAAATAATAATATATTTATTCCAATTTATTGCTCGACATTGAAATGCCAAATATGCTCAACAGATATATTCTAACAATAAAGGAAAAATATTGACAGTTGTTGAAGTTATTGAGTAGTATTGAAAATATGCAGTGGTAAAAAAAAACAATTAAGCACAAGCCAAAATAAATACAAGTATTATTTTATGATAGGAATTTATTTCTAAACATAAGAAAACTAAATCGTCTTAAAGAGGAATCATAATTTGCGGAGATTAAAAAAAATATAGAAAATAAATAAAAATGTGATTAGAATTCGTTTATTTACTTAAAGAAACTCATTGTTTCAGTAGTTGATAATAAAATAGATAAATAAAAAAAAATAATATTCTATGATATGAATTTAAAGCTGAACACATTTAAATATTCTATATAAGAATTTCAATACATATTTAACTGTTGCCGGAGTTGGTATTCGTAAAATAAGCAGACGTAATGAACATAAAGCACATAAGAAATAAATACAAATAAGATAAGAATTTCTTTTCAAATTTGTATTCATTAAATTTTCAACACTTTTGTCCTGCTTTTCCTTAGATTCAAAACCATTTAAAAAAAATGCCACCCCTTAATTTATGTTTACTTGCTATGGCAAACAACTTAAGGTTGAGGGTTTTTGATTCCGAAGTTTATTGCCCAAGTTATAATATGGCTAAGAACTGGAAGATTACGCATGGAGTGATGAAAGTGTTTTGGAACTTTGCGTTACAAATGGCACTTAACCCGAATGGCAATGGGCAGCGACAACAACACTCAGCATGGACACTCGAATATGGGCTCTCAGCATGGACTCGGACTCGAACGCGGACGCGGAGTCGAACAAATGGACAGATGGACGGACAGCCAGCCAAGCAGGCGAACAGGCGTCACTGTGTTCGAGGAGCGAGCGCTTTAGATTGATTTATGTAAATGATTTGCCACACTTTGCGTTACATAATAAATGGCGCAACGGCAAACGTGCACGGACATGGAACATGGAACGTGAACGTGAACTGCTGCTACGAAGAAAACTAATAAAAAAAAAGTAAAGTATAGTAAAGTAAAGTAAAAGACAAAACAAACGAGGCGATAGCAAAGCGATAAGACAAACTCTGAGAGTACCGCGTAGCATCGAAGGAGTACTGCAGCTGCTTTTGACTGACGTTTGGATTTTTGCATGCCACTTAAGTCGACTATCCGGTGAGAGTTGAGAGACACAGACAAAGACAAAGCCAAAAGCGGAAGAGGCAGACAAATGATATATGGCCGATTTGCGTGGCTGACTTGGTTGCCTGGTGTGTTACACTGAGCCAATCTAATGTGCATACATCAAGTGCGCAAAATACATATCGATGCTGCTCTTCAACAAAATATTACGCATACGTCGTGTTAAGCTTGACAAATGGTCGAAAAAATAAGGAAAGTTATGTGTGTGTGTTGACAACATTTGATTTAAGAACAGTGAAATGTTACGCATATTGCAAATTAAAATGCTGTCGGACTAATGGTGCGAGCCAAAACTCATTTCAAACAGTGCGGAGCAGTCAGCGCACATGGCAACAGCCACAAACAAATACTTTTACCCCGCTCTCCCTCTCTCTCTCTCTCTGTCTCTTCACGGTTTTCGAAAACTTCAAAATGAAAATTGCATAACTGCAGGGAACGAGCTAGCACTCAGACTGTTGGTTGGCTGGCACTTGAGGGTCTGCAACAGCAACACCAACCGACGGGGCATATTAAAGTTTTATGTGGCCTGCGTTGTAAACTGCACACACCACACTCTAATGCCACACACACACAGACACACACAGAGAGTCACATGTGTGTGCAACACTCATAGATATGTATATTTTGTATATTTTTCATTTTAACATTTTTGTTTGGTTTTCAGCTTTCACAGTTTTCGAGCAAAAATCTAAAATTGCTTTGCGCACGTGTCGTGAAATTGTTGATGTTTGTATTTTGTGAATGCCAATGTGTCGGTGTAGCATGCAACATGCATGCCACTAGGCCTTTATATTTGTTGTAACAGCTTGCAACTCTTTCTCTCTCTGTATGCTGCTCAATTGCATTTTACTGTCAACAGTTAGCCAAATGGGTGAAACGGTTGAAGGGAAGGGAAGGTGACTCATCAAAAGCCTGAATAGGTTTTATGGTTTAGAGCCTAAGCTGTAGGCCAAGACCAGCGGGAGCACCGAGCAATCAATCGCTTTTCAAAATTCCAAACATAAAATGCCACAATTTTCGCTGCAGAAATGTTAATTGAAGCTACGTTTATTTATGATTTTGAGGAATTTCTTTTCAATAAAAATGAATTAAATAGAAAATGATAAGCTTACAAAAAATGTTATTTAAATTGAATTTTCATAAATTCTTATCTTTTTTCTTTTTTTAAGTTTTGGCCTTAAAAGTTTGATGAATTTCGATTGAAAAAAATATAGAAATATAAAATAATACAAAGCAAATAATTTTAATTAAATTTGCCAGCATGAGATAACTTCATGTATTTGTTCTATTTATACCCGCTACCCATAGGGTAGAAGGGTATTATAACTTTGTGCCGGCAGGAAATGTATGTAACAGGTAGAAGGAGGCATCTCCGACCCTATAAAGTATATATATTCTTGATCAGCGTCAACAGCCGAGACGATCTGGCCATGTCCGTCTGTCCGTCTGTGTGTCTGTCCGTCTGTCCGTCCGTCCGTATGAACACCTAGATCTCAGAGACTATAAGAGATAGAGCTATAATTTTTTTTCGACAGCATTTGTTATGTTTGCACGCAGATCAAGTTTGTTTCAAATTTTTGCCACGCCCACTTCCGCCCCCGTAAATCAAAAAAATCGAATAACAAGCGTAATTATAAAACTAGAATTGCGAATTTTGGTATATACAATAATAAGTATAGTATTTATGATTCCTGAAAATTTGGTTGCGATCAGATAAAAATTGTCGAAGTTATTAAAGAAATACTTTTGTATGGGCAAACACGCCTACTGACTAGGGGTCTAATATACCATTTGGTATTTTTAGTGTTTTTAGTATATTTGGTATATTTTAATAATAATACCCCAAAATATATTTTTAGTATTTTTGTAGTATAATTGGTATGTTTTAAGAATAATACCGCAAAATATATTGCTTTTATTCAAAATGGGTAGCGGGTATCTCACAGTCGAGTACACTCGACTGTAGCTTTCTTACTTGTTTTGAGGTTACTACTAAGTTTGCCATCCAATTTTATTGTTATTCTATTGTTGAGTATTATGTATTATCCATTTCTTTGAATATTCAACTGTATTTTCCCTTGCTGAGTTATGCTGAGTTAGCACTTGGTACACTGCCAAGAAGTTCCCGCTTCTTAATGAAGTTATTTTTAGGAACTTTCAATTACCGCAATATATAAATTTAAGAAATTAAACTTGCACATAGTTTTTATTAATGTATCACCATAAAATTCTCAGAATTGCATATTAATGTTCTGTTTTTGAATGTACTATCTATTTCTTTAAATTTTATTATTTTTTCATATTCGACTGTAATATTCATAATGTTATATATTATTGTTACTCTATTGATGAGTGTACTATATTTCTTCGTAGGTTTAACAAAATTTTTCTTGCTTCAAATTGGCTACATTTTGGTGAGTTTGCTCTTGGTACAATTTTGTGTCTCTTTTGAAGCTATTTTCAAGAAATTCAATTGCCGCAAAATGAAAATTTTAAATATCAAATTTGCAGAAATTTAGTTAACTTTCGTCGGCTTGAAATTTTCATAACGGCAAAGAATTTTTTTTATTTTTTATCAGCATGAGTTTTTTATATCTAAATATTATTTTTATATATTCTGTGTACTCTTTCTTTTTCTTCAAATATTAATGTTATACTATTGCTGTATGTACTCTCAATTACCTTAAATATTATGGTTATTCCATTTTTGAGTATAGTATCTATTTCTTCGTATATTCAACAGGATTTCTCTTGCTTCGAATTGGCTACATTTTGTTGAGTTAGCTCTTGGTACAGTGCCAGGCATAAGTTTTGTGCTCACCCTTCACTTTTTGGAGTGCCAGAGCAGCTGGCGTGTGTTTTTGGCATGCAAAACACAATCGACCCACACTTGACCCCACTTAACAGTCAGAATCTCAGTTATACCCACACTTAACCGCACGACTTAAATAGCTCTTAAACTAACTCTCCCCCTCTTGCCATTTGCCTATCTGCTCTCAACTTCCGGCTAAATATAAAACCCCAAAAAAAGCAACAAAAAGAAAAACCGAAACTAGTTACTCGTTGAAGTAGAGAAGAGAGTTTTATATTGTTGCTTTTATCATGATTGATACACTTGGATACTACTTGGATTCAGGCTAATTGCACAAAAATATGAGGTGCACATGCTTCGAGGGTTGCAAAGCCCATTAAATTCAGCATAAGGGTGTAAGGTATGTATGTATGTATGTATGTATACATATACATATATATAGCACCAAGGAAACTGGCTACGCCGCCACCGACACGGGCACGGACACGTAAAATACACGGATACGGAAACGGGCATGGACATGGACAACGTCGATGACGACGTCGACTACGACGGCAACTCCAACCCTGGTCGCGCCGGTCCGCTGGAAAGTGGCGCCAACATTTTGCGCTTGGCGCAGACATTAAAATGCTTAAAATATCGATTTGTTAAGCACAAATGAAATACCGTCCAGGTCCCTTACAACAAACAAAAGAGCCAAAAAAGCAACAGTCTGCCACTTAAAAGGGAAAAAGGCATAACAAGTCGTTAGGCCAACGAGCTAAGCGATGGTGACTAGCTGATGCTCTAACTGAAGCTAGAAAAGGCTGCTTAATCATAATTGGAATGTTATATTTAAATATTTAAAACGAATAATGCCACAAAATATATAAACTAATTGTTTCTGCTACTTATCATATTACTGGGCCATTAAACTGTGATTATTTTATTTTCCTATTTCTTAGCATAAAATAAAATCTGAATTATAATAATTCATTTTCACAATTATAAAGCTTATAAAGTCAGCAACTTAATTTCAAATTATACGCAACAATTTTCATTGCCATCTTTTCCATAATTGATATGATAAGCTGCACGCATTTATCACATTAAATTTAGTGGCAGCCAAATTAGCAAATGAAAATTAAATGAGCAGCTATTAATAGCACTTCAATATATATCTGCTGCAACTATTTGATTTTCTTACTTTATCACCTATGCAAGTTTCTAGCCAATTGCCATTTAAATCCAGGGAAGCAAATTCATTGCAGTGCCGAAAAGTATGCTATAAAATTTCATCGAAATACTTGCTAAATGCCAATTCAATGGAGTTGGGTATCTGATAAGATGGCACTCTAGTTCCAACTCCTTTTCGATTACAGAGTACGACGACGCATTGGTGTAATTCTGTTTAATGTTCGTGCGCAGAGAAATTCGAAGAGAGATAGAGAGAGAGAGCAGTGCAATAAAAATGAAAAGGGAATTGAACTGAAATAAAATGGGAGATGGAAAAGCGCAGAGAAGAGCAAAACATTTGCCTTATGTGTTACATAGTAAATAACATAGTCGTTATTGCCTTTAACAGCACATGTAAAGACTGTGGCATAAAAAATGGGAGCCACAGAACAATGGCCGCTGTCTATCCACATCTGTATGTGTGTGTGTTTGTAATATGCAAATGTATGCGTATAGGTAGACATTTATAGACCAGAAGTTTGGTCGAATGTACATCAGGTTGTGTGTGTCCTGCATGGTTGCCTTGGTTTTATTTACTCGCTTTTCCCCCTTCTCACTCTCTCTCCCTTTTTTCCCCTCTCGCTCTCACTCTCTCGCTTCATTGGCATTCTTTGCTTTCGTTTTTGGTAATTTTTGAATTTTTTTTTCAGCCAACCGCTTAACAATTTTTTGTTGTTGTACCTTTGCAAAAGACAAACACAGAAAAAAACAATGGACGATTCATATCATGGCCGAAAACATCAGCTCTCAGGTCTGATTTTCCTCGCTGTTATTGCTGTAATATGAAACAATTTCTCGTTCGGTTTTTCTTTCTTTACCAACTGTTCAACTGTTTCAACTTTTTGAATGGTTCGTTCGTTCGTTACGTTTTGCTTGATGTTGTTCTTTTTTTTTTTTTTGGTATTTGTGTGTGAGTTCTGCTTGCATTTTTGGCCGCATATTTTCCGGCTCTGTTGTTGTTTTTTGCTTCATTTGACATGCAACCGGAACCATTTCAATGTTTGTGCAGGGAAATTAAAAACAATGTGTGTGTGTGCATTTCAGGTGGGATTAGATGTGCTACGTGTATTGTATTGCATGTTGTTGTCTTTGCTTTAATTCATTCTCGAATGCACACAAAAACAAATAGTCTATGCAGATTTACACGATTGTTCATAGTTATGACGCTTAGATGATAGCTTTATTACTAATCCAGCAATTGCCGGCTGACGGCAAACTGAATGTTTAATTCAAAACTGAAATTGATACTCTGCAAAGACATTTATTGCGCTCAGAGTGAGTGACAAAAGGTGCTTAAACACTTGATAGTTTGTTTATAAGCTGATTTTATTTTTGGGATATGCAAGCTCACCTTTTACCCTCGTCAGCTTATCGATTAGTCGACCTGTTGAAGCACATTATTTGTTATTGAAAATTCAAATTGTTTTTAGTCCCATCTTGGCATTAAATTGACGCCTCGATATATTTTTGTCTCAAAGAGCAAATGGCGCGCCGCACAAAATCCCAGGCCTACATCATTCAAGACGCTAAGACCATCAGTCAACAAAACGAACGCAGCCACAGAGCAGCCACACACCCACACACAGACACACATTTGAAGCCAAGAACTAAGCCTCGCCCGTGTGCTTAGTTTTGGCGGCAACCACATCAGGCAAATATGTAAATAACTTTTAAGAAATTAAGCACACAGGCCCCAAAACAAGCAGCCAAAAGCGACGCCTAAGCCCAGACGAGCGACGAGTGCCGAGAGCCAAGTTGAGCCGGTAGTCTACTTGAGTTGTGGTGTCGAGTTAGCGCAGAGTGGGAGGGAGACAAACACAGGCCTACAATGCAATCACTTATACGCACCGTTGGACAGACGAGAAGGAACGAGAAGGTGTCCCAAAAGTTCTGGGCACGCATTGAAATGGAACTGACAACACACAGTGCACAAGGCAAGAAAAGTGAACAACGCCAGGTACTCAAAAGCAGCTTGCCACAAGCTACGTAACATTAATTACACACACTTTCTGCTATGTCTGTCTATATTCATACGACTAACAGCAAAAAAAGACACCTGAAGTCTTTTCGCTCTCTCTCTTAAGAACAGCTGCAGGAAAGGAAGCGCCAAGCTGACGCGTCATTGTATTCGTATTTGTTGTCTGCTGCAAAGGGAATGGGAATGAGAGCGATATTTGCGATTGCCACGTGAACTCGGGCTTCGCCGGCATTTTATCTGCTCCAATTGCAGCGCTCGGGGCGCATCGCTAAGAGCCGCAGCATATTTACAATTACTCGGCATTTAATGCAAGTGGGAATTACAATGGACGGGGATAGCACGGCGTCGGTTGGCGCATCGCTTGGTATGAGCCTGGAATGGAAATGGGAAACACGCTGCCGGTTGCCGGTTGCTGCTCGGCATTGCTATGAAAACGAAGGGGAGCCAGAAAGCTTTTCAAATATTCGAACAAGCCAGAGAATATGGCATAACGAGAGCGCAGCGTATTATGCATCCTGTCCAATACCCAGCAAGTGCTTGAGCTCAACAAGGCATATTGCGTATACTTGATATTTGTCAAGCACTTTTGTCAAGCATTTTATTTTGCATATAATTCGGTCCATCAAACTCTGTCGGTAAATGAATTTTATATGCATATACATAAATGTATAAGTGTTTATAATACAGCAATATTATTAACAATTCATTTAGTAAGTAATATTAATTAATTGAAGTATTCTCCCTGCTAATAAAATTGGAATTTATGAATGCATTATAAAGCCTTTAATTTAATTCATCAATTACTAAATTCTTAATATGGCATACACTTGTGAAGTCCTTAAGTCAAGGATATTAGTTTGCACAAAAATAAATCGTAGAAACTCTGAGTGGAAGTATTTATTAGTTTATAGTTTAGCATGTTTTTCACAATTTAAATTTTCCTCCTCTTTGCTACTAATATTCGTTTATTGATCAAGCTATTATTTAATATGAGCTCAAAAATAAATTTAAAGTATGCTTGATATTTGTCAAGCACTTTAGAAAAGCATTTTATTTTGCACATAAATCAATCAAACAAATTCTGAGAGAATAAATTAATATGCATTTAGTTTAAGTGTTTATAATACAGCAACATTATTAAGGATTGAAATAATCTACCTTCTCTAATCTAACAACTCATTTATTTAATAAATAAATCATTAATAGCTAAAGTGTTTCTTATGTAGCAACATTATAATTAAATGAAATATTTTTTCTTTATTTTTGCTTTTATGAATTATTTATTAAGCCTTTAATTGAATTATTTAATGCGCTTACTTGATATTTCTGAAGCACTCTAGACAAACATTTTATTTTTAATAGAGGAATCTATCAATATGATGTGACTTTATAAATCAATATTATTCACAATTTAAATATTTATTTATTATATTAAATCTAGTATTTAATACTACATTCAATGGAAAATAGAGACCTTCGACTTTCTTTAAAATAATAAATAACCTTGTTGCTGTTTAATTGTTTTAATTCATTATTAATTTATTATTCAACAAAAATACTTTATTAACAACCTCAATGAACTTGACTTTCACTTAGCAGTAATCAGCTGCTCGAAATCGAATATTAGACAGCTAAAGTTGAGCTTGCCATATTTAATTTAATGACCTTAGTAACATTGGCTTAAATAATATAAATAATTATTTACAACTTAGTTAATTTATGGCGATAGGTAAACTGTCATCATTGCTCTGGCTACATTTAAAGGTAGTATAAGCTTCCACACAATTATTTTCCACTATTGGCATATGCTGCTGTTAATTTTCGCGCAGTCAATAAAGCTCTTGACTTTAAGCACCTTTTACTCGATGCTATGGCAAGTGCTTACTGCAAGCCTTAAGAACAGGGTATTTGATGGTAAGCCTTTATCGACTTTATCGCTGTGCCATTCAGTAAACAATAACAGCACACAACAACAAGAACATCAAGAACAAGAACACAAACAACAAGTAGAGCAATAGCAACAAACGCTCAAGGATGGCAAAGCGATTACAGGATCACGGACTGTGGACGACGCGTCTCGTCGTTGCAACGGCGACGGCAGCGGTGAAACGATGCCACGGCATACGGCTAAGTGTTTTGCAACGGAAATGCCGAGCTATCATGCAAAAAGCCACCGGCAGATTAACGAACCATGGCCAGGGCATGCCAAGGTACCAACAAGCACCAAGCACAACAGCACAGACACACAGAGAAACGAAAAGTTGGCTATGGCGGTTGGGTATTTTGAGCATGATGGAGAGAGAATTCGCATTGGCACGTGACGCAGCGACAGTCCATGACCAAGTGCTGATTTTTCATCCAGCTAAGCGCGCGTCGAGCTGGCAAAACAGGAGGGGAATAACAGGGAATAAAATGGAGAAGAGAAAAAACGAAATGAAACGACAAAAGGTTATTGACATTGTCGCCAGCTCCCAAACACAGAGCGCAGCAGGCAGACAACAAAAGGGAGCACAAAAAACACGACAGCAACAGAAAGCCAAAAAATCAGAGAGAATGTGAGGGAAAATGGACAGAAATGAAAGAACTGCAATCAGCGAAAATCCAGATACGCTTGCCAAGAAATTCACATATCTATAGACAATTGTATATTGGCTGGACTTTCAAAATGTCATTTGAGCTACTCACGAATGCATTTTATTGGATAATAAAATATAAAGTTAAGCGTGATGCAAAAATATTTAGAAAATGTAAAAAGAAACTTATTCATATATTCCACAAGAAAATATAAACTCTTAGAGTAATGTAAAAATGTAAAACATTATATAAAATATAAGAAAATGTACTTTTTATGTAAAATAAAAATATGTAACTAATCATTTGATATACATATTTAAAAATAAATTGTAAACTCCACAAGTATCGTAAAAATATATAAAAATTCGTTATATATATGTAATAAATAAACTATAATACTCAGGAGTGTTATAAAGCTGAGTAACAATTTGTGTATAGTCAATAATCAATAAGAGATAAGCTTTGGAAGTAATGTAAAAATGTATAAAAAATTCGTCGATATAAAAGTAATTCATAAAGATTAAAGTAATAAAATATAATTTTTTTAAGTAAAGTGAAAATTCATAAAAATAGTTTGACATAATATATATAAAAATGTACAAAAAATCTTGTATCTTTAATCAGTATTAATGCACAAATGTATACAAATCTTTTGCAATAAATCCTTCGCATCTCCCTCACAAGAATCAAGTTGCTCCCTTTACTCAAAAGAGTATTTGACTCCCATCACGTTGCGTTGCATTGACAGGGAAAACAACGGCAAATGCGTGGAAAATGCCAAGCTGTGGATGTTTTTAAAAGGTGGAAATGCCTTTCGAGTATTAATTTGCGCAAACACTTGAGCTGAATGAAGGCACAAAAGGAATGAAAACAAGTTAATAAAATAGCTGCAGCTGGCGTTCGTTCGTTTGTCTTGTTCCTGTTCCTTTTGCCTTGTTCCTGTTGCCTTGTTGCTGTTGCACAATTCGCTCGATTGTGTCGCCAAGTTGGAGAAGCAACATTAACCATTATCCTCCACCCACTACCTGCAAAAAGCGTTCAACTCACTTTGGCCAATGGGTCACTAATTGTTGGCAACAACGGGCTATCGCCTGTACAAACAAACTCGACTCTTCGAATGCGTTAAAAGCTTCCTCCTGCCACCTTCTCCGTTGTGTTCTTATTGCCCAGTTTCTACCTCACAATTACTTGGCGAGCTCAAGTGCATTTAGCCCGATGGCGTTTTACTGTTTGCCTTAATTGAAAACTTTTGCGCAGATATTTTTCGTGTTTGCAGTCGAATATACTATATACTGTTTTTGTATATAGTATATACAAAAAAACAAAAGTGAATTGGAAAAGTTTCTAGTTTTTAACGCTTTGCCGCCTTGCATTTGTTTAGCTCTACTGAGCGACTTTGAGCGGCTTAAAGTTTCAGCGACCAATTCAAGCCTTTTTACCACCTCTCAGCAACTTCCGCAACACCCCGCCTCCCCCTCGAATTTAAAAGTTGCCCCGCCAATTAGTTGGGTTGCATTTGCAGCATGGGGCAACAAACGAACAACAAACAGTAACTACGGTAATTCCGAACTGCGAACTGCGACGAACTCGAACTCAAACTCGATGCTGCTGCAGTTCTACAAAAGCGCATTACAATTTGGCTGCTGTGCTGACAGCTTTTTGCACACCGAAAACTTATTGGAAAAAACATGAGAATTGTTTCGTATTTTTGGCCAATACTCACACGAATTAGCTGAACATGTGTAAAAGTCCGAAGGAACATTGAACAACAAGCAAAAGCATGAGCAACAAAATTCTATCAATTATCTAAGTTGTCAAGTGTTTTAGAAAATACATTCCAAATACGACATTTTTCAAGTAGTTTTACAATTTTTATAATAACCCTGCAAGTTATTAATTGAAGTCGTGTTCAAGAGTTGCAAAAATTAAGAGTCACAAAGAGGTCATTGCATGGGGCCAAAGGATGCTTGACCCCAACGACTTTTGTGTGTGCGGAAGTTGAGTCAGCACAAGTTGCATTTGCTTCGGAATCAACTTTTAATGGACAAAGTGATAGAACTATCAATGGTAGGTGGCGCACAGACGATTGACAAATAAACAGATAAATGGAAATACTTCAGACATTGTGACTACATGGTAAATATTTTTCCAAATATATTGACAATGCAATTAGAGGAAGACTTCACAGGGAGATAGGTTAAATTTCTTTAAGGAATGTGAAAATAATAGAAATTTATAAATTCAACTATACTATCGATATAATTATCGATATTTTGTACATCGATTGAGAGATTGGGAGAATATTGAAAATATAAAGTTATTTGCTTTATTAATTTGCTTATCTTATTAAAGAGTTAACACAGAAAAGTATCAATAGTAAATATTGATAAGAAACAAAAAGGATCGGTATATCGATAGTAATCGATAGTACTTATTTTTTGATAATGAATGAATGTAGCAAAAATTGAAATAATATTTGAGCGAAACTGTTGTAGACTATACATATACATATATAAGAATGTAAGATAGTAAAACTGATATTACTATCGATATTTTAGGAATGTTAGTAAGCAACTTCGATAGTTTTATCATTAGTCGATAGAACGCAACTTCGATAGTTTTCTCTTAAACTTCTAAACAAGTTGCTAAACAAAAAAGCGAGCACCACTTTTTGCTGCTGTTTAGAAACTTTTTAAAATCAGTTGTTGTCCAATCACATCTGTGCAAGTTTCAAGGTCTGCAAAGTTTGTCAAACTTTGGCAACACTACACATTATGCAAGAGCTCTAGAGTACTTAACTAAGTCGCAACTAAGCTCGTCTGTCAACTTTAGTGGGAACCAACACAGCACATAGAAAGTAGAATCGACTAAGTACGGAACACGAGTATTGATAAAGTTTCAGTTGTTGGTAAAAAGTATTTAGTACTCACAATTTCCCGCTGCAGCTTGGCAATGTTGAAATTGGCCTGAGCCAAGCGAACGCTAAGCGTTGCCACATCGCTGGTGAGCTGCGCCCGTTCATTTGTATTGCGATCGACGAGCTTGAGCATTTTATCCTCGAGACTTTGATTCACTTTCTGGACACGTTTATGCGATTCGTACAATCGATCGTATTTATCCTGCCACGCAATCACACTATCCTCGAGCTCCACTTGACGTTCCGTCTCACGTAAGCAAGCTGTTTCCAATGCGTACAATTGAGTTTGCTTCTCGAGCAGCGCCTGTTGCAGTTGCTCAATTTCTGTGCTGGACGTGCTGGAGGTGGGCGTGGCTGTTACAACTGCTGTCGCTGTCGCTGTCGCTGCTTCTGCTGCCGCTGCTGCTGCTGCTGCTGCAACTGTTGCTGATGTGTCTGGTGTTGTCGGAGCACCCGCTGTGAGCGCATCGGTGGTCGTCTGCAATTGAATGAATGTCACGGTAAATAACGTAAAATAAAACTCAATTTATGAAGGCAAAATGTGCAATTTTTGTAATTAATTTTGCTTCCGTCTCCGGCATCAACAACAGCATTCAGCTTCAGCGCATACCGGACGCAAGTGTCACACAATTTCGACTGCAAAAATGCTACTAAAGTCATGACACAAACACTGCCCAGAGTGGGAGGCAAAGAGAGAAAGAGAAGAAGAGAGAGAGCGCGCGCTTAATGGCAGCATCCAGTCATGCTATTGTGCTTATTACAAGCGGATCTTTTGGAAAAAATATAAATTAAAAAGCGTGTAGCATGTGCTCATATCATAAAACTGCACGTCATGCTCATAAATGCTACGTAAAGCCAAACAGAGAGGCATTAAAAGAGATAGAGAGTGAAAGACAGATAGTAAGAGCGGGAGAGCTACAGATCGGGTTGATAACT
This sequence comes from Drosophila albomicans, assembly GCF_009650485.2. NCBI lineage: Eukaryota > Metazoa > Arthropoda > Insecta > Diptera > Drosophilidae > Drosophila > Drosophila albomicans. The sequence continues at coordinate 40,607,089 of NC_047629.2, read as the reverse complement.
TGTGGGGGGAGTAAACGGTGAAGAGCGCACTGATAACACGCTATGGATTTCAGCTCAGCTCCGCACAAATCAACAGGGCAGCATCTGCTGTTCTTTTTTACTTTACACAACAGAGATAAGACAATAAAGTAGTAAAGTATTAAAGAGAAAATAATGATTGACAAGCAGATACCTTAGAGTGTAATTCAATGAATTAAAATCATGATCATTAAGAATTAAGATAGATTGATGAACTGAGTTGAGTATATGTTAATGTTGTGGAATTATTATTTTTACATAACTTATAACTACGGATTTTTAAAATAAAATACTAAAGAATTTTTGTATGATTAAAACTTAAAAAACTTCGCCAGTTTTTTCAAAGAATGATATTTATTTTAACCATTATTTAAACTAAATATAAATCATCCTTACAAAATATAATAAAATACTGCATAGCAAATATTATAAGTATTCTGTAATGATAATCTTTATTAAATTAATTAATTAATTTTTTATATTGTTCATTTTATATTATATTACCTATTTTATACATTTTATTTCTCCTACTTATGTAATTTATTCTTTTGATTCTTTTTTTATATTTATGGTTTTTAGTTTATTTATTTTATTAACCTAACTTTATCTTGTAACTCTCTTACAGAGTATTAAATGCGCACCCTATACAAATGTTAATCAGCTGCTGTTCTGAGGGCAGCAAAAAGAATAATGCTCTCTCCCCCATATTCTCTAAATTAACCACACAGTTTGCATAGGAGGTCATCTGCTGATAACCACAACAACAGACAGACCAAAAGAGAGTCAGCGAAAGAGCGGAAAAGCAGTAGAGAGAAGAGCGATAACGAGATCACACTAAGCAGAGAGTAAAACTCTCTCAGATAATGTAATGATTGTTCATGTAAATTTGTAAAGTAAAATAATAAAACTCATTATGAAACATGAAATTAATGACCTCATGGAAATGTTGTAATATACGTCAATTAAATAACGTAGTTATCCAATAAAGTGGTTCAATTAACAGAGATCAGAATTCGACACTCATTATTTAATATAAATGTAATAAGAAATTATAATTAAATTTAATAATAAATCAGTTAATTAGTAAAGACAACTAAAAGCTTTGCAATATAGCCGCCAAAGTTGCTATCGAAATCATATATCAATTTCATTATTATCTTGTTAGAGGCATGATCTGAGCAGAGCTGCAAAAGAGAAGCGCGACAGCAGGCGTGAGGCTCCAATCAAAGTGCAAACTACGTGCATATGTGTGAGTGTGTGTGTGTGCTTATAGCTATCTCTATGTAAGTGTGTGTGTGTGTGTATGTAATTGGATTAAGTTGACAGAAAACAACAAGAAGAGCAACCAGAACGTTGCCAGCTAAAACTTTGTCTTTGGTTACAGTCACAGACAACGAGAAGCCTCAACAGAATGTGTGTGAGAGAGAGACACACACAGAGAAAGAAAGAGGGAGATAGAAAGAGAAAGCGAGAGAGAAGGAGTCAAAGGACTGGCTTGTCATATATGAAGGCGATGAGGTCGTCGTCGTATCCTCAAACCTAAAAACTGCAAAATGCACAGAAAATTTAATTAAAAAAGGATTTTCGGGCTCGCAAAAGTTGCTTGGCTTCGCCTCTTGTTCTTCTTCTTGTACTTCACCGCTTGCCACTTCACTTCTAAGACGCTGTGGCCGGAGCGTTTTTTGTCTTGTGCCGCGCCAGCAAAAGTATTTTCCTTTTCTTTATCGCATACATGTGAGTATTTGTGCCAACGCATAGCAAAAATTGAATTTATAGTTTTCAATGCTCAGCATCGTTCAACTCCTCTCTTCGGTCTGCTCGGTAGGCGTGGCCAATTGCCAACGACAGACAAAGCAATTAATTAAATTAGGCAACGGCTTGAACTAAAAGCCACTGCCAATAGTTAAAACAAGAGGGATTCAAGCTGAAGCTACCAATTATTTCCTTTGTATAGAAAAGTGTTTGCATTTAATGCAATTTACGCCACAGTCTATTAGCGGCAATTTGAAGATAGAAGTTTTATGATTTGAGTGACGGCAAAAAAAGAGTTGTAAAAATCCAGCTACATAAATGTCAGCTAATGAATATATTATGAAGCTAACTTTTGACATTTATATGACTTTAAATACCAAATCTATCCTACAAAAAAAAAATAGTGTAAATTTTAACAACAAAGTTTCCTATTTATTAATGTAAAAAAATGCATAAAAAATGTAATTATTATTGCCAGTTTAATTGGTATCATTTCCATTCCAGTAGGAAAATTTCATATGTATTTAATTAAAATAATAATAACAATTGTCGTTTATTGTCAGGTTCGATTCCAAATTCCCATTGGAAAATTTCATATATATTTTTAGAAAAAAATAGTTGAAGTTGGAACTTCATTCCCAATTATATACTGAGTATCTTTCAGTCGATGCTCCCTTGCATATTTGACGCTTGGTTTTTGTTATGTTTTTGTTTGGTTTTCATCATAAAATGAATTTCATGTTGTACATTTTCTGTTGTCTTTTCACGTTGTCAGCATTTGTTTGTTTTGCCGTTTTTAAGTTATGCCCATGTTTTCATAATTTATTAAATGCTTTTTGATTACTCAGGAAAAGAACAACGAATGTGAACTAACACATCCATTTGCAAAAATTCCATTTTGATGTTGTTATATGTTCGCAGTACTGTTGTAATTTTCAAATGAGTTCAGCAACTTTTGGCTCTCATTCTCTCTTGAAACAATGCCGAGCACCTAGAGCTAAATCTCTGGCTTATGCTGTTATTGTCTAAGTGCATTTTGTGCAGAATGTTGGCCAAAACGCATTAAAACTTTGCAATAAAATGAGTAAAATATAATGAAAATGAGAACGAGAGAGCAAAGGAAGCACTTTGTGGTTGGAGAAAAAGAGTTATGTATAAGTAGGAAAAGTGGAGATAATCGTAATTCATTCGAGATAATTTCTTTTTGATGTGGCTAAGTAGACTGATAAAATTCTAAACTTTAACTATCATATTATGCTGCTGATTAAATCAGTTTAGTTTAAATGATTCTTTAGGCAAACCTTTAAGAAATTGTAAGTTTCTTTAATTGACTTTAATTTCTTAGACAAACCTTATAGAGAACTTCTTTGTAATAAAAGTTCTATTAAACCTTCAAATAATAACATTCAAGTAATAATCAAAAATCAGTTAAGCAAAGTTCAACTATCATATTACGTTTCTATTCAGTTTAAATGCTTCTTTAAATTACTTTAATTTCTTACACAAACCTTCTGTAATAAAAGTTCAATTGTATCTTCAAATAATAATCAACAAAAGAACTTAAACTAACAATTTATGTTTCTGTTAAATGATTCTTTAATTTACTTTAATTTCTTAGACAAACCTTCTTAGGGAATTGCTAGGTAATAAAAGTTCAATTAAACTTTCAAATAATAATCGACAAAAAAGAGCTATCCACATCAATTAGTTTAATGAATGTTGGGTAGACTGCAGAGATTTCTCATCAATTGGATCATCATTTGTGATTTGCGAAAAGTAAAATGAAAATTAAGACCCAAGCATAAATCTTTTGCACGCTCAAATGCAACTCAAAAGAATCTTTCCCCCCTTTTGTTTTACTTGTCGTTGTTTTTGTATCCTTTAGGCTTTTGCCTTGCAGCTCATTTTTCACGCCGAATGGCAAAAACAAATTTCGAAATGAGCAAGGCGCAGAATGGTAAAAATAAGATGGGAAAACAGAAGCGCAGACGATGAAAAACCCTTTTTATACAGTGCCAAAAAGATTTTCTAATTGTCATCGCGCTTTAAAGACACATCAACAGGCGAAGGAGCAACAAGGAGCCGAGACAGCTGTCTTTGTAGGGAATTGGAAGGGGTAAGAAAAAGGGGAGGAGTAAAAAGCGTGGGCGATGCCTTACTCATGGTTGCATTTCACTTTGCTCGGGGACTTGTCATTATTTATTATATTTCTCAAGTCCTTTCATTACAAAATATTTTTGTCTTTCATTTGTTGCCTTTTGTGTGTGCCAACCGAAAAAATTTGCTTTTGCCTTGGCTGTTGCTGCTGCTGATGGAGTGTTGAAGTGATGGCAAGCGTGTGGCAAGTGTGGAAAGAGACGCCTGTCGCATTCCTCGGCAACCTGCTTATTTACAGTTATTTGGCTGCCTTTATTTTTCATGGCACGCCAAGAAAACAACAGCAACAGCAGCAAAAAAAAACAAAAACGAAAAGGGCTTAAAAGCGTGCAAGACGGAAGTCGCCGCCATATGGAAAACTGTGGAAAACTGTGCGTACTCATCATTATCATTCACAGTGAACGAAGGAATGAGGGAACGAAGGCATTTACAAACTCTGCTTCAACTGTTTTTCAGCCTCATTTGAGTGGATAATTAGAAGACGTGAACACAGGAACCCAACACAGCATCGACAGCTTGAAGCCAAAAACCAAAACACAAACCGAAACCTAAACCTAAACCGAAACCGAAACTGAAACCGAAGCCCAAACTCATTTGAGTGTTGTTTTAGTAACAGAAACTTTTGGACGTAATCAATAAATGAATTTTGTAAACATCAATAGAGAGCGCAGCTCTATCGTCGCCTTCCCCCCATCCTCCCCGTTGTGTAAACAATATGCGGCTCTGTGGCGCTGTGTGATGAATGGAAGGTCAATTGCTGTGACCCTTAGTCGAAGGAGGCATCGGAGCTGCCTGCCTGCCTGGCTGACTGCTATCTCCTGGCTGCCATCTCCTGACTGACATTTAACGCAAACGACGCGCGCCTGTCAATGCCAATGTGTTGTCACTGCAAAAAGCAAGGAGATGATGTGAGAGGCAGTCGTAGTAGATGCTGATGCTGATGATGCTGCTGCTTCTGCTGCTGCTGATGGCGACGGAATGTTTATGCGAATGCTTGGGCACAAACATACGTGACGTGCCTCCATCTCAGCATGTCTACTCAAAGTGCATATACATATATATATAGTATATATATGTACATACATATATATACTATATATATATGTATACTAAATATGTTCGCTCAAGCGGCGGAAGCGTTGTGCACCAACTGACAGACTGCAGGAAGCTAAGTAAAGTCGCGACAGCTAAAAGAAGTTGAGAGCTCGAGCTGAAGTTGAAGTTGAGGCCAATTCGGATCTTTCAGCTGGAAAAATGGCTGCTGCTTTTGCTGCTTCTGCTTTCGACTCGACAAGGGATCGCTGCTGACAGTTGTCGTCATATTTTTCACTCACCAGAACTTGACGGCGGGCCCTTAAATGCGAATGCGAATGCGAATGCGAGGTCTGTTAGCGCACAGTGTGGCAACTTTATTTGCATTTAGACGCAAATAGCCATAGATTAGTATGAGTAAATTGGGTGGGCATTGTGAGCATTGTTGGCTTAAGCGGCTTTTAATTAATTTTATTTATAGCTGAGCTATGAAAACAAAGGCAAAACGTGCATAAATAACGCAGGTGGCAGTAGATATTCCGCTTTAAAATATCTATTTTAGGGAGGAAACGATTTATTTTCATTCAATTGCGAGTGAATAGGATCTGCTTTTAAACGTATACTTAATATGCCAATAACATCAAACTTAAGTATTGGAATTTACTAAAGATACTTGCAAGTTCAATTATTTACATATATCGTTCTATGTATGTAATGTTAGGTTAAACACTGCTTTTCGGATAAAACACTGTTTACTATTTTAAATTGTATTTATTTTTCCTAAACGTATACTTAACATACCAATATGAAACTTAAGTAGCTTCATTTGATTTAAGAAACTTTAATTGTTGTGCACTTAAATGCAATTTCTGTATTTAATTTTAAGTTTTACACATACTTAAAAGCATAAAATTGATTGAATGTATATTATCTTCCACACTTATTACTTATTATTTGGACGTATACTTAATGTCCCAAACGTATAAAACTTAAATAGTTAAATTATAAATTATAATCAATTACATTATAAATTTAAACTTTTTGATAAAATATTAATATAAGTTTATTGAATGATAAGTTAAACACGTTTTTAACGGCATAGATTATACAATATTTATATATGCTGGATGCATACTTAATATTCCATCAACGCGTAACTTAAATTTCTAAATTTAATAGCAATTTTAATTTGTAGTTATGGTTAAAAACTTTTAAATATTATAAAATCTAATTAGCTAACTTTGCTATTATAATTTGTAGTGTAATTGAAAAAACTTTCAGGGAAACGAGATTTATTCACTTATATTTTCATTTAATCTTTTTATTTACAAAAAATTAAGCTTTGCTTTCAATTATGGGAAACTATTATTTTCAAGAGCTAAAAATAAATTCTAGAATCATTAGTTGATACTTTAATGAAGACAAGTTTAATTTGTTTGTTGTTCATTTGTAAGTTTAAAATAATGTTTTCTTGTAAACTATTGTTGATTGTTATTTTTATAGGTTTCTCTCATTTTACTTCAAATCATAATAAAACTAAAGTTTAGCAAACAAACAGCAAACTCCATTAAAATAGTTTCGTATTCACTGTAAGCACATAAATCTGGTTCCACTGTCGCTTTTGTGTGCGCTTACAAGTTTCCTGAGTTCCTGTGAAGCTTGTCTCTTTCTATTTGTAAATGTGTGAGCATCTGCACGTGAATGTGTGTGTGTGTGTGTGTGTGTGTATATGTGTTGGTGTGTGCACATTCTGTGCGCTTTGTGCTGACACATTATGTTAATACATCTATGGTTTAACGCGGGGCAAATATTGAACTTACTTCATGTGGCAGTTAGCGATGTTGTTTTTGTAGACAGGAAGGGACTCGCACACACACACACACGCAGACACTTGCACACACTCACGCCATAAATTTATGCATATTTTGATGACAATTTGAGCACATAACACAAAATGTCAAATACATAAAAGAACTGAGCTCAAGAGAAAAAAATAAATAAAATAGAACAGAACATCAGTGAACCGAATTGAAAGAGTAAATCGAACCGCATTCAAAATTATTTCATCACGACACACACACGCATACGCATACACGCATAGAAATATCGAATAACACATAAGCGGAAATCGATGACAGCCATTTCGCAGTAAATTGAGGCATTTTGACAGAGCTCTGCTGTAATTGCATTAACAGGCCAAAGAGCGAGTGGGACGAGAAGAAAGAGAGTGAGGGAGGGGGATACCAATATGAGAGGGAGGGAGGAAGAGAAAGGCGACACATTCGCTAGCTATTTTTAGCGGCATTTTCATTTAATTTGCTGCCCATGCGACATAACTAAAATGGCGAACGGTAGCCATAAGAGATGAAAGATGAGTGAGGCAGAATGATAGACAGCCCAAGGGCGCAGGGAGGGGGAGAGCCAGAGCAGAGGAAGGAGACACATGGATGCTGATGCCAATGCTTATGCCGTTGGAGGTCTCTATGTTTTTATACACTCTGCACGTAGCTTGTAGGGATGATAATAACTATGTGGCAATATACTTATAGGTAACTGTAGGAGGGCATTAACTTTAAGGTAATAAAACGATGCGCATATTACATAACATTTTGAGTAGCTTAGACTGAAATGAAATGACACTTTAAATATAATTTTTGTGGTACTCTATGAGCACCACGCTTTACCGACTTCTATAGAAATTTTTAATGCGCATAATTGCAGATATTTATTTAAATAGATGTAACACATATGTTTTACATCAATTAAATTTTATTAGTTCATTAAATTCATCTTTAAAGCTTCTCAGCAAAGTTTCTAATGTTTCTCATAAGGTTGTACATATCTTGAAAATGTCATAGATCTTATTAAGGAAACAATTTGTCGTTACTTACAACACTAATGTGTGGTATAAATCTTTTTTATTAGCCTGTACTTTTATTACAGACAGTCTTAATATTTCCTAATGTTTTTACTCATATTGAGAAATCAGAAAAAAAAGAAATTAAAACTTACCCTCAATTTAATTTAGGCAACTTAATAATAACTATTTAAAGATGTATTTCACAGAAAATATATATAAATTGAACTGAAGTTGTTCATAAAAGTAGTAAATTAAAAAAATAATAACAATGGTAAGTAACATATTTATAGATATATACCACAGAAAATAAATATAAGTTCAATCAAATTGTTCATAAAAATAGTAAGTTGAATAAATATAAATAAATTGTTTAAAGATATATTCCACAAAATATATTTATAAATTCAATTCAAATTGATCAAAAAACAGTAAGTTTAAAAATAAAATAAAATGCCCTATATGTATATTAAAGTTTTCTAGTGTGTTTTTTTCTTAAAATTCATAAATATTATCAAGATAAAATCCATATATATTTAGCATATAATATGTTATTATCTAACTCTATTTAGAGAATCGAAGTTTCATTGATAACATATAAGTTATCAGCTTAATTTTAACTACAATTTAACTGGCCATAAGTCAGTGTATTTTCAATGAAAGTATTCTCAACTTTTTATTACCCACTTTAAGTATTTAAGAATAATACAATTGAAATTCAAGTCAGCCACAGAAATAACAATCACAGCATATTTCGATATTCAACAAATTGTCAGAGTATTTCTAGTATATGTTTTTCCCCCTTTAGCCGACAGCTTTATTTCAATTACGCAAGCCTCAAAATTTGCCAATTTATTTTCGCACAGCCTATTTGCCAAAAAGTATGCAATTTGTGAAATTATTAGGCCAAAAATTCAGCAAATTACACAAATGCGGCGTGAGAGCGAAATAAATAGTAAATGAATATGTGCAGCAAATATTGAGCTAATAACAAAATAAATGTGTTTAGTGTGCGTGTGAAATATTTAGCATTTTGCAAACGAAATTTGTAAAAACAAAATAAATTGAAGCTGTGAGCCATACAATGACTTTTGATTTTCAGTATGTGCTTTATAATTATGCATATTGTGTGTGTGTGTGTGGCATTAAATAGAGAAATTCTTTTGCAGTGCAAGTGTTGATAATTCCTCTGATATTTAACATATGCGCTTTTAAGCATAGTAAAAAGCTACTCTTTGCTTTATTTCTTTTCCCCGCTCTCTCTCTCTCTCTTGTGTCTCGTTATGACTCCTTTCTGAGTAGCTACGTGTGCAGAAGCTTGGAAAATCCGTGTGCAATGCCAGTTGCAAGCCAGTGATTGCATGCAACGGCAACGGCAACGGCAGCGAAAGCGGCAGCGACAGCCACTGAGTTCTATGTGAGTGCAACATGGCGTATGATTAATGAAAATTTCGCATACACACAGACACACATATGTACACATTGCACTGCTCGAGTGCTCGAAGCACTGAAACAAGTCAACAGAGCAATGAAGGAAGAGAACTGCGAGAAAACTGATAAAATAGCAAAGCCAAACATTTCACAACTATGCAGAATCGATTAACGGCAAAAGTTGATTGAATTTGCCACAAAAAGGAGACAATGCAATCGCAGTAGCAATAGCGCCAATAGCAACAACAGAAACAGAAGCCGAAGCAGCAGCAGCAGCAGCAAAACAACAAACAACGAGAGAGAGGAACAAGGAACAATAACAATACGCCAATTTCCTTTTGGCTTTTTGTGCAAAAGGGAAATAAGCAATTTCAGCAAATAAATCGTAAAAAGTAAAAGTAATAAAATCAAGAAGATGAGAAAACACTCACACACACACACACACACGCGCACATAAAGTACACTCATATACGCATTTGGCTTTTCGCAATATGATGGTAAGAACAAAAGCAGAGGAACGTCTCGCATTTTGGGGAAGGGCAGAAAAAGAAAAAAAAAAACACGCCCGAAAAGCTTCATTCAACAAGCCAATATTTTATTGCCCTTGCCGAACTGCTTTTTAATATACGAATTTCGACCATAAATCGAAACGTATGAATATTCACATGCATTAAGATTAAAGTGGGAAAATGTAAAGCCCCCCAAAAAAGCAGTCTTCAGTTGTTTTACTCGATGCTATCATTGTACTAAGAGATTGGATTAAATGAGTAATCAAACCTACATTTTATATTCGTGTATTGTTGCAATCTTATTTCGAATCTCACACATTTTAGACAGCTTACGAATGCCATCGAAAGCTCAGCTGGATTAACTTAAAACCAGCCAAAATGGTGAAAATCGAAAAATGAATTTCACAGCTGATTAAGTTCAATTGCATCTGACTTAAGCTCTTCTTTTTGAAGTAAAAAAATTTAAGTTGATTTTTATCTAAAGAATTTATACTACAAATGCTTTAATAGATATTGAACTTATCATTTTAATATAATAAATATAATAATTTTAAGTGTATTGAATTCCTGTTGATGTTTGTTATATGTCCCTGATATAAAACAGTAATGTAAGATTAATAGTATTTTTTTCATATTTTTACAAGAATTAAAAAAAAGAGTTTTTCTTAAACTCGACATAAAAATGATTTATTTTTTGAGTATGCTCAATTAATTTACTAAAGGTTAAAAATAACTCTACTATTCTAAAAATTGGAAATCAAAGTTCGTCGTTGGAAAAAATAATACTCGTATGTGCTATATAAGCTTTTCTTTCACCTTCTTGGACACTCTCTAGGGTTTCATTTTTCAACTATTATTTATATTTTTATAATAAATATAATAGATATATATGTATACATACAACAAACTATACACTATAGAAACTATACAAATATATTATATGTACAAATCAATTACAAAGTCAAGCTTGTAAGCACATTTCTGACAGCCTTTTTAAAGAGTATGACAAATGCAGCAAAGTCAGAAACAGACGCACAAAATGAAGAGAAGACACAACAGGAACAGAAGCCGAAAAACTGTAACAGAGATAACAGTTAATGGCTGCACATTGCAAACTCGAGACAGTGGCAACAAACTGCGGCACAAGCGAACAAACTACGAAGAAAACTGAGTAATCAAGTTATTAACACTGAGAAGAAAGAGACTGAAGGCCAAACTTAAGTACGATATATAGTAGAATTATTTCTATTATGTTAAGCAATAGATTGTTTTGTCATAGCAGTTGAAGAAATTGAACATTTGAAATAATTCCACAAACTTGCTGAAACCAATTTTCGTATCTTTCTTTTTGCAATAAAAATACATTTGCAAATTGAGAGAGACGAAAGTCATTTAAAGTCAGGCAGCTCAAACACACAACCCCCATGAATGCCACAAAGAATCTCACAGCAATCTGTGGGCAACAAAAAACCCCCTCAGCTTTAACCACACACACACACAGAGAGACACAGCCACACACATAAAGAAAACTGCGGCAATGTTGAATATATAGTTTCGACCATACGAAGGAAATGAGCAAGACATTGAGTCACCTCGTGGAGGCGCTGTATCATTGGGATGTGAGTGGGTGAAAGATTGCAAGTGGGAATGGGCAAAAGCAATCAAAATACACACAAACACACACACATACACAGACTGACTGACTCTGGCAGTCATATATATATAAAGAAAGAGAGACAAAGACAAAGATAAACAGAGGCAGACAAACAAAATATTGGCTTTGCTAGCCGCAGAAAGGGGCAGAAGCAGCACCAGAAAGCAGAGCAAAAAGAATTGCTGCTGGAGCAGGAGCAGGTGTCTCTATGTGAATGTGTGTGTGTGTGTGTGTGCTTGATGGCGTTTTATGAGCGCTCAAATGTATGCAACAATAAATTAAATCAAAACAGTTAAATTTGACCTTGGCCACGGCAGAGGCGCCGCCAAAACGATAGTCAAGAAGCTCAAATGACACCCAAATTGGAGCCCTCCGCTCTCTGGCGGTCACTTCACATTAGTTACATAGAAATAGTATATAATATATGCATGGAAGCGGGCCATGAACCTTGACTTAAACGTATGTGAATGTGTTTGTTTGGCAATGCCCAGGGGCAACGTTTTTGCATTGCGCATTGTGCGCCCCTTATCTCGCTCTCTAGCCTCATCTTTATGCTGCTGATGATGCTGCTGTTGCTGCTGCTGCTGCTACTGTTGTGCATGTGCATCGGGGCAAATAAGCATAACGAAGCAAAGTCATATAACAGGGCATTATCCTTGGGGATGCAGCTGCTGAGCTGTTGTCGCACACCACACACACACACACACACACACTCACACACACACAGACGGTGACTCGACTCCACAACGGAAGCACTTTATTATGCCGCCAAATTGAAATAATATGCATATAAACATGAACAGTTCCACAACAAACAACAACAACACAAGAACCAAGAAGAACGACAGTCACACGGCAAAACAATTTAGCGCAGGATGCAGTGCGTCCATTGTATGTTACACGGAGGTCACGCCGTTGCCCCCGTTGCGTTTGTTTGCCACGTGTTTTCCTTCGCCTTGTTTGACTTTTGTTTTTTGCAAACAGCATGAAATGAGCCCCGGCAGCAATAGCAACAGCAACAGCAGGCACCAGGCAGGCAGGCAGGCAGCATCATTAACATTATGTAAGCAACAACCGGCGACAGTGACAGCAGCCAGCAGCCAGCAGCTAGCAGCCGAGCGAAACAACAACTAAACAACCAGGTTTCTAGCAGGAACCGACCCACAAAAAAGGGAGAGAGCACCTACATTCATACTCGCAGTTAGTTGTAGAGGTGAGTGTAAAAGTGTGTGCTGAGGTGAGTGTAGAGGTGAGTGTAGAGGTGAGTGTGTAGCTAAGTGTGTAGGTGTGTGTGTGTGGCTGTGGATCCTCTGAAGTTGTAATTTATGCTCGGGCAAAATGCTGCACAAAACAGCAAAAAACAACCAAGAAAGCTACAATCGAATTTAGCCGACTGTAAAATACCCGCAAAATATTTTTAAACAAAACAATGTGGTATTAGAATTATTGAAATATATCAAATTTATATACTGATATTGAGATATACCTAAACCTATGTTTGGTATATCAATATGCATACATAATACTGCATTCGGAATAAAAGTAAATCTTTTTTTGGTATATCAAAAATATAAAATATAATGAAATATATCTAAACCTATTGTATATTTGCTATATTGATATACTAACACATTTTTAAAATACAAAATATACTGAAATATAACGATGCCAATATTAGGTATATTAATATACTATTGCATTCAAAAATACATAATAGACTGATATATACATAAACCTATATTTGGTATATCCATATACTATTGCATTAAAAAGTACCTAATATACCCGATTGTAGCTATATCTCTTAAATTCTCCGAGATCTATATTTGGTATATCCATATACTATTGCATTAAAAAGTACCTAATATACCAGATTGTAGCTATATCTCTTAAATTCTCCGAGATCTATGTGTTCATACAGACATAGCCAGCATATAATACCCTTTTCTACCCTGTGAGTAGCAAGCATAAAAACAGAAAACAAAAAAACAGGAAACCTTTCACGTAACAGTAACAGCGACAGCTAAGCGAATGTATCTGCATTAGTGTGTGTACTCGTACATGTGCACAGCTAGTTAGCCTATGCAGAAATATACAAATCAGCTGTGCCTTATGCCTATACATAATACATTATGCGCATCAATCATTATAAAGCCAAAATTAACTCATTTCCATAATTAAATAGCATAGCTGAAAGATAAGATGCATCACAATGCGTTAATCTTGCAAAAGTAAATAAACAAACGAAGCGAAAATAAATAAAGCGAGCTTAATGAAATATTCCCACAAATTAAACAGCTTAAATAATTTCCTTTTGGTTGCAATGATAAAAGCGCGTTCATTGTTTGCAAAAAACAATGCAACGCATTATATTGAATGCCCTTGGTAATTGTATCTTTAAACAACAATCGAGTTTTTTAGCTCTTATATAATATGAAAGCTCTGAGTTCTCTTAATAATCAAGATTAATATTATATTCTATCCTTTTCATTAATTTACAATGCTTTCAATTTATTTAAAAATGCAAACTTTACTTTATTGAGTTGTCTTAGGCAAATTTAATAGAATTTCCCATTAAAATTTATAGACGAGACTAAAAGATGACAAAGTTAGATTAAATGTCTAATGAATTTATGACTGTGAACTAAAAGCAAAAAAAAAGCGTTCTTAGTTGCATATTTTTCCAACACAAAGAACACAAAAAATGATGACATTATTTTTTAGTAAAATTTGAATAAAATGCAAATTGAAGCACATTTTGACAATTATATCTTCTTGTCTTGCACGCTTCCAAATAAGAATTCTTTTCTCTCTTTTTTTTTTTGTTTTTATTCCGCGACCAAACCGAGCTGAAAACATATTAAGTACAAGGACAATAAATGCTTATACGCAGAGAGGGGTCATAAACGCTTCAGAATGTTTTTCTTTTCGCACAACTTTAAGCTTGGCTAAAAAGTTGCCATCATTTTCTCTCCTCTCGTTAGCTGACAGCATACACATGATATCTTTGCCATATATACGTAGATATAGCATATATACTCGTATATGTATACAGCAGTCACCTGGCAACGGAACGCAGCGCAAAAGTTTTGACCAAACTGCATCAACGAACTTCTTATAAAGTCTATAAAACGTAATGACTTGCGCTACATGCGCGCCCTGAAATATGCAACAAAACTTTTTTGTGACTTTGACAACGACAACGACGACGTCGACGTCAACGTCGACGACGCGAAGCAAATGCGGAAATGCCGCAGTCTGAGCGAGTGCGAGAGAGAAAGAGATAGAGAGTGTAGTTTTGCCCGCCACGTAGAGTATTGCAGACATGACGCATAATTTGCATAAAATTAAGATACAATTAGAATGAAGTTGCTTGCGGCTTATTTGCAGTTTTGTCTATTCAAATAAATTTAAATGAGCCGCACTTCAATTGCGTGATGACTGCACTTGAAAACTGCAAAAATAAAAAATAAAGTTTCGAGCGTGGCTTTTGCAACAAAATGTCAAAATCTCAGACAGACAAACACATGGCACGCCACACACACACACACGCACACATAGTCACACCAACACGGTTGAGTTGAGTGATATGCAAACGAAATTTTGCATGCAACGTCGCGTCGCAGTTCTATGTGTGTGTGTGTGTGTGTGAGTGAATTTCAATCCGCCGACAAAATGGCAGCTATTTATTTTTGTCGCTAGAGCTGAAACTGTGACTGCGATTGCGATTGTGACTGCTACCGTGACTGTGACTGAGTTCGTGGGTCTGGTTCGAGGTCTGGCACTTGTCATGCTGATGTACAGATTAGAAATTAATCGAATTTTACTGTCAAATCGAAGCAATATCAGCCTAATAGGAAGTGCCAGCGACGTCTCGTTTGCCGTTTGCCGTTGGCATGGCAATGCAAAACAGTCAGGCACATGCCAATACACACACACACACACACACGCACACATACACAGTGAGGAGTGAGAGCGAGAGAGAGCGAGCGCATAAGAAATATATGGCTACACCTACGCACACACTGACAGACTACAGACAGACAGCCGCCTGGTAGACACTGACACTGAATGTTACGCAGCACAGTTGTCGGCGATATGTCTCGATAAAAATACCGTAACATTGGCTTAATGCCTGATAAGCTTTGCCCAAAAATTACATAAATTTGCAAAAGCAGCGTTCATTCGTTCGTTCTCGCTGCCGCCTCTTTATTTATTATTTTGTATAAGCGCCGTTTCTCTCACCTGTTCCACAATTGTCGACATTTTGCCTACACTTGCTTAATTATATATTGCTGCTCGTTTAGCTTTTCTTTTTTTATTCTGCTTTTTGTGGAGTTTTCGCGTTACCACTGTGCACCACCCAACGTCCGTTTTGTTGTTGTTGCTGCTCCTGCTGCTACGCGATTAAATACACTATTATATTGCACGGCACATTTTGATTTGTTTGTTTGTTGTTGTTTGTTATTACACGTAGAATTCTGTGATTTTTTTTCTTTTGCACTGCGCTGTGTAGTTTATCTAAATAACACTTGGGCAAAATATATGCGTACTTTTTGTCGCGACGGTAAGCATTTATTTGCTGCTTCTGCTGCTGGCGACGGGGTTGTGCTGCTAAAATCAACTAAAAGTATATTTTTGTTAGCAGCAAGGATATTATCCTGTCAAACTGTTTGGCTGTTAACATATTAAGTTTAGTGCTGTTAACTGGTGGAGTTAATTGCTCCTCCGCTTTGCTCTTCGCTGCGTTGCGTTTGCTCAGTTTGCGTTTACGTTGCGCATTTCGCGTTACGTTACGTTACGTAGCTCTTGAGTAAACATTTAAATTCAAATTACTTGCAATTCGTTAAATGTAAATTAAATTATAATTACTCAAATTCGACAGAGTACATAACTAAAATAACAAAAGCAATTTAACTTCAACCTTAAATCTGATCATATCCTAATAATTAATTATCACTTTCGGCTGCGCTTCCACTGGCAACAGAAGCTAGGCTTGAATCCGAAACTGAAGCATTATCTTCGCCTAGGAACTCCGTTAGATAGTTTAGCCACTCCGTCACATCAACATAGCGCGTTACCTCCAGTAGCACTCGACGCAGATAACGCATCTGACGAATGCCGCCACCAAAGAGTCCTGCCATACGTAGTGTACTAATTCTGGCCACCGGTAAATTGACTTTGGGTTTCGCCACAATCACTTTGGAATTGATGCGCTGCTTCCACGTGTGCGCCTCCTTTTGCATCTCGTCGAGCATAAATATTTTGCCCACCTCACCTGTGACCACGCCCACAGGTGTGGCCAGTGGACTTGAGGTTCGCGTTTGCAGCGGTTTAACTGGTTCTTTGGTTTTCATATATTTCCAAAATGGTTGCAAATTCAACCATGAACAATAATCCTGCAGTGCATTCAGCATGATTTTTAGATAATCCTCTCGTGACAGTTGTTCATCGTCATCCGATTCGATTGCGCTGCGCGCTTTATACTTGAGCCATTGTTTTGACTTGAATTCCTCGCAAATTTTCTCGGGTCCAAATGGTGCTTTCGAACAGTAAAACAATTGCAGAAAATGATTGGTAAACTCATAGCGCACATATGACTGTGTGAACTGTGGAATGGTTTTGATGTAGGTGCTAATGTGTTTGGGATTCTCCATTTTGAAGATCTTAAAGAACTCGGCAATAAGACGACTTGTCTGTGGCCCCAAACTGGGATAAATCAGTGAACTCTCCACATACTGCAGCTCTGCAGTGTTACTTGCCTCCATCAGCAGCGATACGAAGCGCTAAAGGTAAATAGTTTTAGTATTTGCAATTCAGTATGCATAAACTATCACTTCACTTACCTCTAGTATAGCTAAACGATCTGTGTGAAGCGACTTGGCAACAGCACGACTATATAAAAGAAGCAGTTGACGCGTAATCTTTGTCAGGCGCATTTCTGGCTTCATACCGAACACAATTAGAGCAAATGGCTTGAGTTCGTCTTGGAATATTTCAGGCTCTGCTTGCTGCATTCGATTGTGATCCATCCAGGACATAAATTGACGCTCCAGTACCCAACAGATCATGTCCAAGGCATCGAAAATGCGTGCCAGACGCACAGATGGTGCCATCTGCTTAAAGTCATCCAACCACAGCTTGGAGCCCTGCCAATCGTAATCCTGCACATGGCGCATGAGAAATGAATCCTGCGACAAATTGGCGTACTCCTCATCATCAATGTTTCCATTCGATTCCTCATAGTACTTGGTAAGCTCTTTCAGTTCGGCTTCACTGCATTTATCGAGACATTCCGCGAGCAGATCGAGCAGTAACTGCAACTTTTGTGGCGTGCCTGGCTCTGAGGGATCACTGACGCCAAGGAAATCCAGATAATAGGGACGCAATGCTGTCCAGCAGGGTGGAAATGTGTCCACCAGCAGATAATAGATGCGTATGACATTATTATATATGCTGCGCAAGTCTTGAACTGCCAGCGTTTTGGAGGAGAGTATCTGTAAGCCAAGTCAACTATTAGTAGCGTATCTTACATTATATTTTAACAATTCCACAAACCATAAGCATAGAGAAAAGCCAATCAAATACCGCCTCATCGGGAAAGACGCACTGCAACGCCATTGCCTCCTGCATGTCCAGAAAGGAGTCGTAGTGCTTGTTATAGAGATTATTGCGCAGCTCCTGGGCAATGCTAATGTCCGGAGCATTGGGCAGCATAGCACAGCGATGTTTGCTAACACACAAACTCGTATTGTGTAAACATTTTGGAACGCGAGCAGCCGGCAAACGTTGCTCGCTATTCATGTATAGATTCGAGATTATAACACGGAAATTCCATTTCAGACTCTGCTTGGATTTGTTGTCAGCCACCGGGCGTTGATGAGGCGCCACAACTGTAGTCACATCGTCCTCAACATTGGAAGCCGTCTCCTGTTTGGCAACAATTTCCGTAGTTGATTTACTCATTTCACAACCGGCGTCACTTGACGCGTTGAGCTTTGATATTTCCTCTGTCGTTTCCTTTGAATCGATTTCCATTTGACTTACAGCCGCATTAGTGCTATGTTTCTCAGTTTTATCTTCTTCCGATTTTTTATCTTTCGGTGATACATCTTTTAACTCTGGCGACGACATATTTTCGAAATAAACAATTTGTTTTGCGTCTTTGATGCCGGGTCCAAATAAACAACGTGACCGCAATTGAAATTGCAAATATGCCGCAAAAGCGCTAATAGAATTTCAAGGTAACACATATGGTCACACTGCTGTCGACTACCGATTCATTTTATAGCGATAGCAACTTATCGATAAATTTGCGCGCGCAATTGAATCACAGTCTACTGTCAACAATTGCACAACTTGTTTGCCATCATTTGACAGTATAAAAAGGAAATAAATAAAAATAAAATAAAAAAAAAACCCATAAATGCTTACCAACCACCTGCTGACTATCAGTGCCACTAAATGCATGCATACATTACAAGTAAAATACACTAAAGACAATGTTTTTGCTTCTTTTTTTTTGCTGTCGCTGAGCAAGTCGGGTCACATACTACTCGCAACCGTAAGGCACGACTAGCTCGTGCTCTTGGCTAAAAACACCAAATTTAGAATTTAAATATAGCAATTAGGCTGATTTATGCAGCCCGTCTGCATGTAACATTAATTGCAACTAACAACAAGTGCTCCAATGACCATTGAAGCCTGAGAATTGTGGCGCCGCAGACAGTATGTAAATTTTTGGGTTTTGGGAAAAAAAATTCGCAAAGTCGAGCATGTGAAAAATGAAAATTGCATTTTCAGACAGTATCAATACAGTTAACAGTTGGAGTTTATGCAATTAGCAATGCCTTTTGGCTGACTCCAATTGGTATTTAAAAACAGTTGTGCCCAAAAATAAAAATCGAAACAGCCCCCGCAGTCTTTATTAGCCCAAATATGTTTGTTGTTAGCGTTAAGTAATGAATTGCCTTAAATGTCAATTAACCATGGCTTTTGGCGCAGTTTAATCAACGGCAATTATTGGTTCTTCGTACACATATAAGTAAACTTGTTAATTATTGGCTCTTTTTAACGATTGCTTTGGCAATACAAACACATAATAATTTAATTGATTGTAAATCGTTGTTATGTTATATGTATCTCTGTGAGTCGGGAGGCGCTGACTGTGAGATCTAGCCTCTCTCTGTTTTATGCCAGCAAATGCAATTTGCATGTAAATGTAACCTCAATCTTTTTGGTTAATTAAGTTATTGAACATTGAAATTGATTGGCGTGGGGGGATAATAAATGCGGGGTTGGGTCTTTAAAAGGCTGCTGTGGTTGCTACGCATGTTCGAGGGTGCAGCGTATTCAGATTCTTAGATAATTGAAGACATTTCTGGGGCAAAGTCAACAGTTGGTGGCAGTCAATAAATTTTTCGAAAGTAGATGATATCTTTTTATTTTTATTTAGTTTTTAAAGTGGTTGGTAGGGATTAACGCTAGGATATACGACTGGTAAATACTCTTTAAAATTTAGTATCATATTTATTTTTATTATAAAAATAGAACAACAAAAATTTTAGTTCTTTTGTTACAATTTTTTAAAATTTAGTTCTTTTGTTATATTTCACTTCCTTGAAAGATTTTCACTACGAACATATTCGATTATATGTCACATATAATTTATCTTCTAAAAAATTAACAGATTTGTATGCTAAACATTTTTGTATATTCGTAATTGGTTTTTTATATATACATAGAGATAACTCTATATATGTTATAATTCATTAACTTTATACAAGTTATTTAATAATCTTCACTTTATAACAAGATTAGTTGAATATTAATTTAATTTATTATTTTTTTTTTTTTAATTTTGCTTGAATGTATTTATTTTTTTGTATTGCAATGTAACTACGGTAAATATTATTACTTTTCTCTGAATTGTATTATTTAGCCCCAATATTAACTGCACATAGCTGACTCTTAATTAATATATAATGAAACAAAAATAATATAATATTTTTAAGCTCTTTTTTGATTTTCTTTATAAACTGCTTTTCATTCATCGCTTCTGCAATCTTGCAATCTTCGGTCAATTGTTCGTCCAGCTTATACAACAAGTTGTGCTGTGCTTTTGCCTTTGATGATTGGCAATTAAAATTGCATTTGCTGCCTACATTATCAGATTGTCTACGTGCACGCTGCACTGACCCATATATGCATCGATCTTTGTGCTCTACACCCGGTTGTAGTTGCTGCTGCTGCTGGTGCTGTTGCTGTCTGGCTTATAGTATATGTTGTATGTTGGTCACTAGTGTGATTGCCAGATAGCCTGTGGCTGGCTGTCTGGGTTGTCTGCTTGTCTGGTTTTCTGGCACTTGGCAAATGGCTACCGGTTCGCATGGTTCGCAGTTAGTTAGTTGGCAGTTTGCTCTAATTTTTTTTTTTCGTTTTGGCGTCTTCAGGCAGCAGTAGCAACGCGAGCAAGTTCGTTGTTCAAGTCATTCGTTTTTTTTTTTTGCGCCCAGCATGCGCAAATTAGTCAAAATAGTTACAATTATATAAAAATCAAGTTATGTATACATACAATATAAGGTACATAAGCTGTGATAAGTGGGCGTTGCATGTTTGCCTTTCACTTTGGCCAGCTGGCAGGATATAGAGCAAGCAACAAACATTTTAGCTGATGCCTATAAATAAAACTATGATTATACAATGGTGAATGAAAATAATATATGTAAAAAGTCTAGTTGTCTTTTAACACGTAATTAGCCGAGCGAACTGGGCAAACAACTGCAAACAATGTTGCTGCTGCTGTCAGTTCAATTGAGACATTATTCAATTTGTGACAATCGCGAGAAAATTCATTCGGCAACGAAACAGCGAAATAGCGAAACAGCAAGACCCGAAATCGAAACAATTAAAGGCATTTTGGCGATTTCCCAAAGCGATGTTCTAATTTTGGCAAACAACTGCAACAACAACAAGAGTTGCCACAACAACAACAACTTGCCGCAAGCTCAACGTTTAATGAGCACCAAAATTGTAAATTTAATTTATATCGTTTGCTGCACTTTTTGTCAGACGACAAATTTCGTAATTTTTTTTTTCATTTGGTGGCAATTCTCGATCTTGTTGTTGTTGTTGCCTCGTGTAAACTGTGCCGACTCCACTGGACGCGATTGCATGTCAAAGGGGCATAAAACACAAATGCCGACACACAGAATGAAAACAACGTCGCTTTGGCCAAAGATCTGTTCCATTTTGCTAGGATTTTGCGATTCGCTTTGCTTTTGCTTTTAATTGGCACCTCGACACTTGGTGGCATGCCACACTTTGGGGCAGCTGTGTGTGTGTAGGTACACTTGCATTGCGTCAATTTATTTGCCACGCATTTTATGCTTTGTCAAATACTCGCATTTGTTTTCGCACATTGTTACACAGTTGAATGCAACGCTCATGCCCCATGACAGACACCAAAGCGGTGGCTACAACTTATCCAACTCATTCTCGGTCACGCAATGTCATGCAACATGAGTTACGCATGTTGCAGCAACCACGGCACAGAGATCGAGAACCGATACACATTAGTTATGCTTAGACCAGCATGATTTATACTTCAAATTGTGTATATAATACTTTGATTAATAGCTCCCGAGGTGGCAAATCATAATTTTAAATTGAAAGTTTAACGCAAACTTGTTGCTCCACTGATCCACTAAAAAAGCACAATAAATAATAAATTGATATCTTGGCTAGTTAGCAAACTAGTCAGCAGATAACTACATTAAATTAAAAGCAAATACTTCAAGTTCAAAAAGAAGTAGTTAGTATTCAGGTTTGTCTACTACTTTTAAATATTTTAGTGCAATAAATTTGTTTTCAAATAAAAAATTATTGGCAACCAGAGACTCAGGAAATTGAACAAAAATTTATATGCATATGATAACATAAATAATATCAGCCAGCCGAAAGTCCAGGAATATTTTTTATAATTATAATTATATAACATAATGAACAATGAATGATACGCAGCCAAAAATCCAGGCAAAATATAAGCAAAGATATTTTGACATTATTTGTAAGATATAAAATGTTTGTTTGTTTACTCTATGACAACCTGTTGACAAGTTGCTGCTGCTCAGCTATTAATAATCTTCACGGTATGAGTAAAACAACAGGCGATGATGACTTGTCTTTATTTCACAAAATACATTTCTTTTGAAACCAAAAAAATATTTGCAATTCTCATAAGTTAATATGTTAGGAAAATCGTCATAAAATAAAAACCTATTTTAATTTAATTGAATTCGAATTGTTGCCACACTCTCTGAATAAATAATCATGTAAGATATGAAAAACGAAATAACTGTTACGATTAATACCTAAATTCAATAATTTTTTGTATTACTATTTTAAATAACATTTTAACTACAAACTCTCAGATGCAAATCTTAATCTTAGAATAATAAGCCGACAACTTTCTGTTTTTGAAAAACGTATTTCAAAGCGGTTTTTTTCATAGTCTCATTATAATGTGTAAATACTTACTATTAAGCAATTGAATAATCAATATTGCATGCTACAATACATCATTTCATTTTACTAATATTCACTTATATTGTATATTTACATTTTTTTTAAGTCAATATTAATTATACTTACCATTAAGCAAATACTTACATAATAATGAATGTTACTAAAACATTATATTCCTTTACTGAAGTTTGACAAATTTTCGCATTTAGACAAACATTTTAATAGTTATATTAATTCTTAGTATAGCGATTCATTACAAATCTTTTATATTTATTATTTTAAAATGTTGGATATAATTACAATGAACACTGACGTATTTCTAAAGGACTAGCTGCCAAAGTTAGTAGTATGTATATAATAATTATAATAATATAGTAATTACATGCAATAATATTCTATTACTAAAAGTCAACTCAACTTAAGCTATCAAAAAACCTATTTTAAAAGCAATATTAATACTTTACTTATCATTAAATATAAATATGTTAGTTACTTAATATGGCAAGCAATAACAACACAATTTTCTATTATTAAAATTCAACTAAATTTGAGTTTAAAAATGCATATTTAAAAAGCAAAATTAATTCTTACTTATCATTAAGAAAACAATTACCTAATATTGCATGCAATAACAACACAATTTTCTATGATTAAAAGAAATGTGTTGGCTTAACTTTATCCAATAGAAAGAACACTCTGCGCACTCGCCACACATAACAAGCGGTTAATGAAACCGCTTTTACCTGCATGCGCAATTCAATTTCATTTTCATTACGAGCCATTTGAGAGTGAGTCTTGTTGTCCGAGTGCGAGTGTGTGTGTGTGTGAAGCTGTTGCAATCGAAAGCTGACCAAACCGTCGACGACGACGACAAATGAAAACAAAATCAAAAGCGAGACTAACCAGAGCAGAGCTGAAGCTGTTGACGGTTGGCTGTGTAACTATGTCTAGCTTTAAGAGTGAAAAGCCGCAAACTGAAGCTGGAACACAAAACTGGAACTGGAGGCGCCTCGCAAGCTGTTGAGACTACAACTTAGACTGCGACTGCGACTGGAACGCTGTGCTGCTTACATAATCGCAGATAGAAACAGAGCACATACAGAGAGCACATGCAATTTATCTCAAGAAAGAAATCTACAAAAAGCAGAAAAGCAGATCGCCCCCTTCCACACTTGCAGTCAGCCACCCCCTCAGAGTCAACTAGGCAACTATTTAGGCTCTGTTGTTGACTGTTTGTCTACAAAATGTTGGTCAGCAACATGATTTTTTGGCATGTGGCTTAGTTTTGCTTTTAATAGACTTTGATTGCTTCGTTGTCCCTCATTCCAGACAACAGCCGCAGCCACAGCAACAGCAGACGGCGACAATGGCGACAACAAGAAATGCAATGACAACGATTTGCATTGCAACATGGATCAACATGAGCAACATCAGCCACAGCAACAACAGCAACAACAATAATATGGCCATAGCAACGGCATAAGTCATAATGCAATGGCACATTTGGCGTTTAGAGTTGCATTGAGTTGCTTGGTTGCGTGCGCCGCTAAAGGGCAAAACGAAAGACTTAGGCAACGAACTGACTGACTGACAAACTATTGCGATTTATGCCTCACGCCTTGCGTCTTAATTACGCGTTCGGGATTGGCGTTAATAGCCAAATGCCCCAAAGCTCCCCGAAAAACTGCGAATTACAATTCACAATAAGCGATTCTTATGAAGCTTCCACTGTTGATGCTGTTGTTGCTGTTGTTGCCTTCTGCCGCATTTGTGTAATGGGTAATTAAGCGCCTCGAACGACCAACAACAAGTTTTCCCACGGCTGCTGCCCGGCTGCCAGGTTTGCCAGCAAACTCCGTCCATCTGTGTCTGTCTGGCTTGGGCTACTGTGCGCGCTTTGCGCTAAAGCCCAAAACAAACTGCCACCAAGTACCAGAGGCCAATGATATATGCATTTTTCATGCCAAAACAACAGTCGTACTTGCCAGCAACAACAACAACTGCAACAACAATAACAGACACAACTACTTACTACAACAATGCGCCTTGCTTATAAATTAGAAGTAGTCAAAATAATAGCCATATTTCTTTGGCGGAACCCTCACCAAACAAAAAAAAAAATCGAAAATATAAAAATGTTCACAAAAAAAAAGGTCAAAGCTGCATCACAACAAAAATCGAGATATCGAAAAATTGCAGCTGCGTTTTTTTCGGCTATGTGTTGCTTTTGGCTAGGTTATCATGACGCCAGCTGTTCGATCTCCAAGCTAAGCATTATAAACATCGCCTCGAGCCGATTGCTAATCAGCTGAACGCACTTAAAGCGATTTTCATGTCTGCCTATTTTTTCTTCTTCTTCTGTTTCTTTTTTCTCTTTACCTCGCCACAGAGCAATATTGATGAGATGCTGATGTTGTTGTTAGCTGGACAGGTGTGTTTGAAGCGCAGTTGCTGAGTTGGTCAATAAGGCTTCAATAAGCCAGCGAAATAATACACAAAATATCTTATGTTAATTAGTGGACGCTTTAAATGTGATTTATTGTGACAACTTTGAGCACTTACTTCACTATTTGGAAATAAATCGTTATTTACGTTCGAAGCATAACTACATAACTACAGCAAATGCATAACTATTGTATCCAAAAGGTATTTAACATGTAGTAAATCAGAAAATCAATCTATCCGCTCAACATTTTTATTATGTGTTAATTCTTATTGAATTTGAGCTCTGAACGTTAGTTAATTGAATTATACATATATATTTTATTATCATTTCAATTTAATAAACAAATCCAGGCTTCAAAATGTAATAATTGAAATGATTTTCCTAACAACATATTTTACACAATTACTTATTTTAACAACAAATATTTTTCATTTTACTTAGTGAACTTATCTCAAATTAGCTTTTTAATTTAAAAATAATTGTCTTGTGAGCATCAGTTAATCAAAACTATTTGAACACTTCATTCCAGTATAAATACTTTATTTAATTATTTAATCATGACTAATCTGACTTCCCATACAAAATCCATAAATCATATATAACTTCTAACATTTGTATAGTCTCTGAGATATATGTAGATGTTCATACGGACAGACTAAACTAAAAATAATATGTTTACTCGCTTCAATATTTTGAATTTTAGCTTTGGAATTTAAAAGTTTATAAAAGCTTTATTGGCTAATATTCGAAACAAATTTTAACATTTAATGCTACTTTACATATTTTAATTAATAATTTACCAACATCTCTGTTTTTATATATCGATGAAACGCTTTTTGTTTATACCTACTCTCGACTCGATTTTGTAATAACTATTTCACAGCAACCCTATAAAAATGGATTTATAACTGGAACATGGTTGAGCATCTTGTCTACGCTCTATTATCATTTGAAATCGTGCAAGCGTAATGCAATTTTTAGTTTAGACATAAAACATGCTTAAGTGCTTGTAAAGCTAAAGTTCAAGGCTGCTTTGAAAACTGTGTGTGTGTTTGGCAATTCAATTGCAGAGGTGAAGGGGAGGCATTGAAACTTGGCAATAAACTTGGCGAGTGAGTTGAAAGCGTTAATTAAAAGGAAAATATACGCGACCCAAATTGTCATTCGTTTTGCTAATAGAAAATGTTAAATTTATTTGCCATATTTCCTCATCTTCAATGGCAAACACCTTAATTAATATTTCACTTGGCATTTGATTGATTTGTGATGTCACTTGTGTGTTTGCATTGTGTAAATGAAAATGTTGCGCTTTTGCAGTTTTAGGAAATGTGCAATTTGATGCACACCGCAGAGACGCTCTTGGCCAGTTCCACTTGGATGCGGTGACCATTGAAGCGCATAATTTGCGGAAATATGCAAAACTCAATTTTGTTTGTGGCTGTGTCTAAAACATAAAAAAAACCTTTCCCTGGGATTGAGACGCCTTTTGCTATAAATACAACAGAAGTGCCACATTTCACGCTTAGTAAAAATTACAATTCCAGAGAGAAAAACGCGAAGCGCTAAAGGATTACAATCAAGCATTCAGCTATTCAATTAGTCAGCGAGTTCATCTGTCTTTCAGTCTGTCAGACAGTCAGTGAGTCAGTCAGTAATTCCATCAGTCAGCGAGTCACTCAGTCAGTCAGTCAGCCACGCACAAACATTGAAATTCAATCAAAATTCATCAAACGCAATGAAGAAGCGACTACAACGCATAACTGGCCACGCAGCTGGAACACCAAAGACGACAACACTTGCCACTTGTTTGTGCTTCCGTGTTACGACTACAGCCAAAACAACAGCAACAAAAACAACAACGAACAGGAGTAGCGGAGCAACAACATTGAATGCGGCACGCGTTAAAGTGTTGAGCATCATCATCTTCTCGACATTCGCTGGCTGCTCGGCCATTGGCTATTCCTATTCACGATTCGAGGGTCCGGTGGTGGGGCCAGAGCAGCTGGTTCAAGTGCCCGACGCCTATGGCGGTGGCACGCACTCCGATTATGTGGCACGGCCCGAATACAGCTTTGCCTATGGCGTCGAAGATGGTCAGACGCGTTTGCTGCAGAATCGCAAAGAGACGCGCAACGGCGATGCCGTCAAAGGTGTTTACAGGTAGGTAAACGAGTGTTTTCGACAGTTGCTGTTGTTGTTGTCATGCATTTAATAAACGCAGCGTAGTCGATCCTGATGGCACCCTGCGTGTGGTCAAATACACAGCTGACGATGCCAACGGTTTCCAGGCTGAGGTAATCACCAATGGCATTGGACGTTTGCATGGCCATGGCAACGGCAACGGCGCCGCAGCTGTCGATGAGCAAGTGGAGCACGAGCAATCCAACGAGGTGCAGCCACAGGCAGCAGACGATGAGGAATATGATGGCGAGGAGGAAGAAGAAGGTGAGCAGCATGAAGAAGAGACGCCACAGCAGGGCAAAGGACAGTACAAAGTGCATGAAGACCACGACGAAGGAGAGGGCGAAGAAGGTGACGAGGAGGAAGGCGGTGGCGATCATGAGGAGTACGAGGGCAGCAGCGAGGAAGGCTACGAGGATGCCAAGCCACAGCGTGAAGAAGAAGAATCAGACAGCAGCGAAGAATATTAAAGCAAAGCAAAGGTACCCAAAAAAAAAGAATATTGCATTATTTAGTGCTAAAGTGATCTATGTGATATACCAAAACAAAAAAACATGCTCTCAATGTGGTATATAAATTCTGGTATTTTATGGTATTTTTTAATGAATATACATAAAGCATGATTTATGTAAGCTCACAAACTACTCGCCTACTCTATATGAAAATCTAAAGCAAAAGCTAATTGAAATATCTATGCGTTGAAATGGTTTTTCTTTTTCTTATTTTTTTTTTGTGGTTTTTGCGTAATCCCGCAGCATGTGCGTTGCAGTTGCTGCTACTCCGACGTTGCGTTCGTTCGGAATCAATCAGGCGCAGCAGCAATTGGCAATTGCCTCAACCAGGCATCGACTTTGTTGCAAAGTTGCAAAGCAGAGAAGAAAAAAAAAACAAAAACAACTATATCTGTATCTCTTTCTGCGGCTGCTCCACTTGGCCAGCTGACTGTCTGGATGTCTGTCTGGCTGTCTGCAATTTCGTCACTCGCTTAATTCATACGCGCAAATGCGCAAAATCGCATTAAATGTGCGAAAATCAAAACGATGCCAGACGAAAGTGGATCAAACTCTGGCGATGCGGTAATGATGCCGAAATCGAAGCAAACTCAAAAACCAGATCAACTGCAGGCGCTGCAGGCGCCAAAGGAGGTGTCATAGCATAGAGAGAGAGAGCGAGAAAGATAGCAAATGCAGATAAAGATAGCGATAGCGTGACCAAATTCAGTTAGTAATCTCACAATTGGGTTGCCAGCCAGCTCTTTGGCATTTGGCTGGGCTTCATTTCAGCCTAATTGACAAGTCTTTCGATTTCAACTTGTCGGATATACTATACATAGATTTCGACTCGGCAATCTCACTAATAGCATCCCCAGAGTGGACGGCAAAATGCATTTGCTGCATTGCCGCAATGTGCAATGTGCTGAAGATTTATGGCGTGCCGCTTAGAATTGCCCGACCAGCTCCAAATGTGGACAGCATGCGTCGCTGCGTTGTTGGCCACAAACGTGCAAGAATGTCGCAGCGCAAAATGTTTTAATTAGCCAGCGATGCGATGCCATAACCATGATCAACTCACACTCCAAAACACACACAAATCGAATAATAAACAAATCAACAACAATTGCAAATAGCGAGATGTTGAAATGTTTTGATCATTTACATTTTATTTTGATTTGTTTAAAATTTCTTATTATCGTTATTTTATCAATAAAAAAAATTGCACTTATTATTGCCAACTACGAGGAAAGATATGCAATTTTGCAAATAAATATGGATTGATATTTAAATAATTTAAGCTTCATTTTAATTTCAAATTTGATAACAAAAAAAAAACATTTTCTGAAACATTCTCCAGACTCCTTTTTGTTAAGCAATTAAAATTTCAAAATAAAGTATATAAATAAATACAAAATTGTAAATTAAGTATTATAAAATTTTACTATTAATATCTTCTCTTATAGGATTTAATAACTATCTCCAGATAAATCAATGATTGCTCTCATATGTCTTACAAATAAAGACACAAATAACAAAAAAAGCAATTAAATTTAAACTGATTATAGTTGAATTTATGCGATTAACTTAAATGTGGTATTAAATACAGATCTAATTATCAATATATTGTATGTTATTAAATTTTGCAGACATTATACTCTTCGAAAAAAAAAACTATATAATGGTCTGATCAGTTTTTTCGTAATTAGAAATAAGTGCATTTTTAATAATAATCGTATTATTATTACTCGAATAAAATGAAAACTTTAATCCTAAATTTTCAATACAATTAAATGTTTTTCTTAATGGTTGCGTTTTAAATGAAAAAATTTAAATTTTCCAAATTTTTTTTGTATACATTGGGTCTGCTTTAACTTTCCCAAGCTGTCGCAACTTGATGCCAGAGCAATTGACCATGTCACACAACGCTGCGTATGAGTAACAAATTGTTTGCATTGTTCGCAGGGTTTAATATTACAGTTAGGAAATGAAATGTAGACAAACTTCCTAAAGATTAAAAGCTATCCCGCTGCTTATAACGGATGTTGTGAGGTAATCAGCAGGAGCAAATTTGAAGCGGAAATGGCAAGTTACGCATACGCAGTGTGGTGCGACGGTGGTTAAATTGTTTTTAACTTGACTTGAATAACATTTGGGCAGCGACTTAACTGTAGTGGGCTGATGCATGAGGCCTTTCTAAAATTGACCATTTGGGGGCATAAATCAATGTCAAAGCTTAACTGACAAGTCATTAAAATCAATTGCAAAGTGCGTTTAAATGTTCAAGAGAACCGCCACAAAAAGCAAACACACACACTCACACTCGAGTGGAGGCAGAACAAAGGCTTTGTCCAAATATTTGCATGCGTTGCATAAATCAAGATTAAAAAACTTTGTTCTACTTATTGAGCCGGAGTTTGTTTTGCAGTTGCCGAGTTGCAGATTGCTTTGTCGATTTGCGCGATTTGTGATTTGCGATCTGTGATTTCGATTGCAATTTGATGCATGGCGTGGCTGCATTTTTGTGACATGCGTCGACAGTTGTACAGGTGCCTTGAGAGGCAACAGCAACATTGCAACAACGAACGAGTACAACAATCTCGGCAACGACAGCAATTAACGCAGTCATCGAAGTCGCCCCCACACACAAGCACTGCATACAGCATATTTGCAATGGCTCTCAAACTGTGTGCCGCATAAGTTGCGCAATCATCGAATGTTGTTGTTGTTGTTGCTGTGTTCGACAAAGACAAAGCGTGTTCCACTCCACTCCAGCACAGCAACAGCCACTGCTGACCAACTAACCAAGTTAAACTGCAAAAGGCTCAACACAAAACTCCGTTTGCTGCAACTTCAGCTTCATCGTCGTCGTCGTCGACGTTTGTTGCACTGTCAAATCGGCCAAAGTGCGATCGCGATCGTGACGTGGCCAACTTGTTTGCCAGTTGTTGTTCTTGTTGTTGCTGTTGCTGTGGTTGCTCTGGCAAATGTTTGCATTTTCTTAGCCCACAATTTTTTCAAACAGTTTTTCTTGGTTTTGTTTTTCGGCAAATGTGTCGCCTTTAAAGTCATTTTATGTAAGTCGATTCTGTTTTCCCAGCCCGCAAAAAAAATGATCTTTTGAGTATCTTTGCACCTTTGTTTGTTATTGTAGTTCACCACCGCTCGACAACCAATAACAAAAGCAAACAAACAACACTTTTTTCCCATCGTTTTCAACTCCTAGGCCAGGCCACATGTGTTTGGCCGGCCATTTTTGTGTGCTCTTTTGCCTACAAGATATAACAATAATTTTCTGATATGTCATGCAAAAGAACATTTTTGTTGTTATTGCGCTATTGTTGTCGTTGCTTTTCTTGATGTTGCTGTTGTTGCTGTTGCTGTTTTGCTGTTGGCGTGGGCGTTGCAAGAAATTTACAGTCAACGTGTCCAAAATTTGACATGTTGGGCATGGAAAATTTAACGCCCCATGTGGCCACAAATTGGGCAAGCGATCATTGTTTTTGTTTTTGTTTTTATTTTTGGGTTCTGGGGAATGGTGTGTCAGGAGGGTCACAATGATTGATGCACAGATTAAAACTAAATGCGCTGGCAACATTGTAATTATTTTGCGTCAAATTAGAAACACCAACGCAGCTTTAGATTAGGATGCCAAAGAGGACAACGTAGTTGGTTCATAGTTTGTAGTTTATTAGACAACCATATAATTTGTTGTATAATAAGGCACACTAAAACAATTTTAAATGGTTTGATAGATTTCATAGTCTATTAAATATATGATTTATCTTTTTGTAATTTAAAACTAATGGTCAATAATTTAATAGTATATTTCATTAGACATTTTGCCTTAACTGATCAACACTATGTATAAATAATATTTGCAAACGCAATGTTATAAGGAAAAGAAGAAATTAAGTTGAAAACAAGTTTATTTTAAGATTAATAAATTAATCAAATTAAATGACTTATTGCTCATATTTTGGTACAATTGTAGGCAATACAATTAATTTGTAATTAAAAAAAAAACTAATCAAGTAAAAAACCATTTATGTTAAATATAAATCAAATCAGATCAGACAAATTATTAGACACTTTATTGTTACTGAGCAACACTGCGTATGATTTCATTTGATTAATTTCTAATCAAAAGAAAAAATCACCAAGTTAAAAACAATTTTATATAAAGAATAAATAAATAAAATCTTTAGTAAGAGGTTATTTACAGTGGCGCGCACAGGATAGCACACTTAGCATTTTAAGTAAAGTTAAATCAAAATTTGTTGTTCTTTTCAAGATTATAAAACGGAATGTGAATGCTAACATACATGAGAGAGAGAGCTAACACAACACTGTTAATAAAGTAATATTTTCAGATCGATATTATTTAAACTTACTTTATTCCGAAAAAATACTTTACCAGACAAAGTTGCGTATAAGTAATATTTACTAATGACAACTAATTTGTAATCAAAAAAAGAACCAAGAAAAATAAAAAGAAATATTTTAGAAGAAATTAAATGAAATGCCTTAAAATACACCATATTTTGACTGAGCAACACATCAAAGTAATAAAAAAGTACATATTTAAATTTGGCATAAAAAAATAATAAATATTTCTGCCATAAAAGTCTTCAACCAATTAATATAGCTTTATAACAGCCATAAGCGTTTAGTTCAATTATACTTTATTTTATTATTAAAACACTTTAAAACTACGCAAAGATTTTCAATTATATTTTAAGCTCGGCGTGATTTATGTATTATATTTTAATATTTGTGCTTGGCTGGCAAACTGTTGCAACTTGCACACGAAAAATGCCATAAATATTTTAAGAAACAATTTTTTACGGTCTCTCATGGCTACAGATTGGAAACTGTCAAATGCAGCAAGACAAAATTTTGATTGAAAAACGAGCGGCGTTTGAAATGCGTAGCAACTGGCACAACAACAAACATGATAATAATAACAACAACAACAAGAGTCGATAGCAAATTTGCCAACATCGAAATTCCATAAACACACACACACAAAAGTTCTGTGACAAAAATGCCGTTAAACAAATTGCGTCAATGTTTGCTGCAGCAGTTTGCTAGAGTAATTATAACGCCACCCGTCGACTGTCACAAATATGGTAATAATATTTTTCGATTTCAACTTTCGAGCGTATTAATGCCGTCTCATAATTACCGCAGTCGATCAATAAATAAACAGCTCAGCTTAACAACAAAAACGACGAATCTAAGTCGAATGCAAAGTGTCACTTTCAATTGCTACGTTATCTGTCCTTAAGAGTTGCACACACAAAACTGCCGAAATACAAAAATCCAAGTCACAACGCAACTTAGCAACGCCTTCTTAACTTTGCCAGCCCAACAACAAATGCCGCACCCAGCAACAGCAACAGCAGCAGCAGCCACATGCAGCAGCAACAGCAACAGCAGCAACCATCTCAACCGGCACATGCGTGGTCTCTATGAGTCTATGAGTCTCTAGCTCTGCATCTGCATCGCTCTCCCCTCTGCAGCTGCTGCAACTCGAACTCAACTCGAGTTGCTGTCGTCGTCGTCGTCGATGCCGTTGGCAGCAGCAGCAGCAGCGTCGTCGTCGTCGCCTTCATCGTCGTGCCTGCGCGTATATAAATACTTTTGGTCATCGTTGCAGACATCAGTTCAGCTTACGATTTCGTGCTATAAACGGTCCTCCCAAGCGTCACAGTTTGTCGTGTGCCAATTTGTTCAATTGTTCAATTTTCAATTCAACGAAATCCTTTCGTCCTTTTTCTCGCGTCGTGTGTTTATCACTGTGCTCAATTTTTGCAAACATGAAGGTATGCAAAACAACAACAAAAAATATAAATAAAGAAAAGATATAGTGCACTTTGCAACAAGGACTTATTCTTTGCCTCTATGCTTCTATACAGTACTTTGTTGCCATCGCTCTGCTGTTCGCTGCCGCCCAGGCTGTGCCCATTGAGCTGGGTCACTATGCCCCATCGCTGGTGCAGGTGCATCATGCACCAGTGCTCGCCCATGCTGTGCATGCGGAGCCTGTGGCCTATCCCAAATACTCCTTCAACTATGGCATCAAGGATCCCCACACCGGTGACATCAAGTCTCAGGCTGAGGAGCGTGATGGTGATGTTGTGAAGGGTAAGTTACGGCACAGGAGAAACAAAAGACTTAGACAACGAACTTGCTTAGAAAAGACTTAGACAACAAACTTCTCGTGACTTTAAGCAATCAATAACTTTATTGCTTGCCCAAAAGACTTGTGCAACATAAACTTTGCATTAGCGACAAACTGGGCAACAAAAGACTTGAGCAACAAACTTAATCTTATTATCATCCCATAGGCCAATACTCGCTGGTCGAGCCCGATGGCTCTGTGCGCACCGTTGACTACACCGCCGATGACCACAATGGCTTCAATGCCGTCGTCCACAAGACCGCGCCCAAGATCATCGCCCATGCACCAGTTGTGCACGCCCCCGTCCTCGCTCACGCCCCTCTGCTGCATCATTATTAAATCGCGTTGAGATTGCCCCCGAGTCATAAAGGTGCTCTCTCACAACAAGCAAACAACCGGAAGAAGAACAATCATGAATTTCAAACAAATGCAATATAGGAATAACAGGCAGATAAGACATTGATCCATTGAAAAGAAATCGTTAAACAAAATGCATGTACATTTTTTGTAAGTAAGTAAATTTAGCTAAGAAAGTTTTAGTAGAACACGGGCACCATTAGTGGGTGCCCGGCACCCGGCTGATCTGGCATGGCATGGACGAAGGAAATACGAACAAAACAACAAAAACAAAAAACGAAAAAAACGCTAAACACAAAAGTAACATATCAATGGCATGGCATAAGCAATGACTTGATCTTGATCATAGTTGATGTGGATAATGATGATGAAGAAGGTGAACGATAATCAATGATAAAGCGTAAGCTGAACTAAGGAAGAATCAAGTAATTATCCGCGCGCAAAACTGTTCCACGATTTGTTGCGCCCAGAGCAAAAGGCATCGCTAAGAACTCTTACCCTACTCCAATACTCTCTCTCTTTCTACTCTACCTCTGCAAAGTTTCAATTTCATTTGCTCAACTTTTGTAATATATATTTATGCAACTCTCTAAGCTAGCGATGCCAATAAACTGTGCCCCAGCCCAAGAACAGCTTCGCTGCAAGAAAATCGGAAGCATTTTGTGCCATTTTGGTTGGAGCACAGTTTGTCAAGCATTGGGCGAGCAACAAATCAAAGCGATCACAAAACTGTGGAGAGCATCGGAGGACCGTTTCAATTACGTTTTCAAGCATTTTATCGTGAACTATTCTCAGTCAGACAAAGTCACTCAACTGTTTCACTCACTCTCTAACTATCTCTTTGTGTTCTCTCTCAACACACACAAACACATCAACTGTCACACTCATTGATTCACACTCAACTGACATATAATACTCTATATTATATTACGATCTATCTCACTCGAACTTGAACTTCAAAACTCAAACTCATTCTCAGTCTGACACTTTTGTATCTAGTTTCATTTTTGCATTTAGAGTATTCTTCACAATTTGTGTGTATTGTATATTTATATAAACAATTATGCCGCTTAATTATAATATCAAAATATATTATGTATATAAATGTTAATGAAAAACCACAAAAAAAAAACAACTTGTCTCTGTAAACAACAACAAGAAAATGTAAAAACAAAACACACTCTCACATGTCTCTCACACTCATAAGTTCATTGAGTAATTTTTTTAGAAATTCTTTAAAAACATTTGTGAAAAGCAAAATGCACGACAAC
The DNA here is from genome assembly GCF_009650485.2 of Drosophila albomicans. Classification (NCBI taxonomy): domain Eukaryota; kingdom Metazoa; phylum Arthropoda; class Insecta; order Diptera; family Drosophilidae; genus Drosophila; species Drosophila albomicans. Next base: position 40,571,220 of record NC_047629.2, on the reverse strand, counting down.
GAAAAACACAGCAAACGAAATGCAATGAAAAATGTTATTATCGAATTATGAAAAATGTATTAATAATAATAATAATAAAAAATTACAAAAAAATGAATAAAAATCAATTGAAAAAAAGTTATATAGTTTTTTTAATAAACTCACCCAAAAGTCTTTCTCAGCTCTAGCAAAGGTCGCGCTGATTAACAAACTCACAGAATAATTGTTTATTATCGATTATTGTGAGCTCACCAATTATTCCAATTTGTATGAGCTTGCTGAATTTTGAGAGGCACGAAAGTGAAATATCATTTAGCATGCTGACGTTGTATTTCTAATTGGAATTCTCTGGCAGCTCAATTATGTTTTTCTTCGACTGGAACTCAGCTGGCTCTCCAGTTCGATTTTGCTATTGAAAGTGCGCGGAAGTTCCCGGTTAAAGCAAATTATAGATAAGCATATTACAGACACACAAATGTGCTTGGCGGCTCATTAAAATTCAGCATGGAAACATTGTCAAACAATCGCATATTTCGGCAATGCTTGGTTGTAAGTGCGTGGATGAAGATTTGTTATAAAAGACAATTTGATTGATTTATGAATAAGATTGTAGAACATTTTGGTTACTCAAGCTATATTCGAAAAGTGTACACATAAATATGATAAAATAATTCTTATTTAAATCTAAGTTATGCATAAGAATAATTCAATGAACATATAAAAAATCCAAGATATAAACATATATAATTTGACGAGAAACAAAAAACATAATATTTATGATATTATTGTAACTCTGACTGACAACATATCTAAAATGTGAAATCAGATTTATGTATATTAAATTCAACTTTTTCATCATGACAGTATAATTGAAAGTATATTAAGGCACAAAAAACGATCATAAACATTTCTGTGTCAGTCCTTAGTCTAACTTAAGTTTTAAAATATTTTGTGTACATTCAAAAAATAAAATTGGAAATTATTGTAATTTGAATAACATACAAGTAATGTAAGATAATAGACAACTGCAAAAGTTTTAAAGAAATAATTAATTCGTACTAACAATATTAGATAACACAAATAAATAACTTTATTCTATATTAACATGACTCTTGCTCAGCTGAGGAAACTACGAGTTCATCTTTGACATTACAGTTTATCACTCGCAGCTGTGCCGTATTTAGAGTCAACTCAACTACGCAAGTTTAATTTATTTCAATTTCCAAATTAAATAATAAGCCTTATTGCTTATTATTTCCATAAATTTATTTAAAAGTTTTACATTTTTGTGGCATTAAATTAAATACTTATTCTAGTTGTTTAAGTTAAAAAGAAAACGGTTGAAGTATATTTTTTTCAAAGTTGAACTTAGCTTAATGCAAATCTTAAAGCTGAATTAAGTTCGCTTTTCTATTAAATCTCTAAATTAATGTTAAACTAAAAGCTTATTAACTTATTCACTAACTTGTTCACTAAATGTTTTTAAAGTGATTCAAGTTAAAAAGTAAAATCAAGCTTTTACTTTGAAATAAACTGGAGTTTAGTCAGTTTTCCTTTTAATTTGAAAAACTTTAAAAAACATTAAAAAGCATTTAAAAGTTTTAAATTAATTAAAAAATTAAAAGCTTGTAAATACTTATAAAAGCTCCAAGAGGAAATAGGCTCTAGTCTAGTTAATTTACCAAAAAGTATGCAACAACTTATATTATTTTCACAGCTGCTGCAATTGCTGTTGATCACAAAAGTATACGACGTGTTGGCCACGCCGCTGCGAACTGAAAGTGCAACATACTCGAAGACAGCGGCCACAAATCGCAGCGAACCAAGCAAAACGAGCAACTATTTTCTGCATCAGCCTTACGGTAGGTTAAGAAATATGTGAAAAAACAATTTCAATAAATACTTACTTTAAATAGGTCCCAATACGTATGCCTTTGGCTATGAGGTGGAAGATGCACAAACGGGAAATGTGCAGTTTAGAGATGAGCGTCGCTATTTGAATGGCAGCATCGTGGGCAGCTTTGGATACGTGCGACCTGATGCTCACATTCAAGTGACACGCTACAGAGCCGACGCTGATGGCGGCTACTTGGCGCACTCACAAAGCTACGCTCCAGGGGAGCAACAAGTGGACACCATTTGGCCCACGAAGCTGCCTGATTTTCTGAGAGATCAACATAAAATGCAGCCAGCAAACAATGTGAGTTGGGATGCCAAGCAACATTTGAATGTGAGCGTGGACGACGTGGAAGATGATGTCGCAGAGAAATTGAAACAACAACATGGTCTTGACTTGTTTCACATTGATGTGGCGCAGGATGTGCTCCAGCCCGCAGTCCTAGATATAGTCAATGGCAAGACACCGCTGAAGCAGCAACCCAATGGCAGTTTGGCCTTTGAGACGCTTCAGAAAGTGGTGCCCAACGAGCTGCCGCTTGTGCCATTCGAATTGCCAGTCGAAGAACTGTTAACAAGGGCAACAACGACAACAACAACAGCCACAACTGAGTCATCGGTCGAGCTTAGCAAGTACGATAAAGCCAAGAGCAATAATGCCGAAAAGGCACCACAAATAACAGAGTCCGATTCGAGTGAACTATTGCCGCCCAGGCCATTGGTCAATAACGTTAGCAACAGCTCGAATTGGTACAAGCAAATCATTGAAGCAAATCGTCGTGAATTCCTTGAACATTTACCAAATTTGAATAAAGTAAATGTTTGAAGAAACACAAGTAGGAAAGCTACAATCGAGTGTCCACGACTATGAAATACCCGCTACTTGTTTTCAATAATAAATATTTAGAAGATTATATTTGGTATATCAAGATACCATTAAGTTCAAAATATACCATACCAATAAAACCAAAACAGTGCCGTATTGTCCGAAAAAATACCAAAGTATACAAAAATATACCGAAGACCATATTTAGTATATTAATATACAATTACGTTCAAATTAAAGTGCGTTATTATTCTAAAAAAACCGAAAAATACAAATTTATACTGAAGACTATGTTTGGTATATTGATATATAATTACGTGCAAAATATACCATACCAAATAGAGCAAAAAGTTCGGTATTATTAGAAAAATATACCAAAAAAATGTAAAAATATACCTAAGGATATATTTGGTATATCAATATACAAAAAAGTACGGTATTATTATTTTAAAAAATACTAAATACTGTATTTGGTATATCAATATAAAATTGTATTTACAAAATACCACTTTAAAATGTATCATATTGTCAAGCAAAGCAACTGAGACCCAAAAGCATCAGCCTTTTTTCGATATAAAATTATATTTTCTATAACTTCTACAATTGTTAACTTTTGTTCGAGGATCTAAAATACTGTAGTTATTATTGTATATACTATCAAGTCCATAATACCCTTCTATCCTATTTATAGCGAGTATAAAAACTTAAGAGGCACACTCAAATTATGCACATTCAACGAGAATCACAAGTGGTCCCACTGTACCCGCCCCACTGTACAGCAGCAGCGTACTAAACATAGTAGTAGCTGTGCCGACACGCCCCTCCTCAAAAGAAAAACAAAAAAAAAAAAAAAAGAAAACAAGCACAAAGTCTAATAAATATTAGGTAAGCAAATCGCGCCGGCAAAAAGATCTTTCACTTTTCATCATCGGTAAAAGTCGGCGACTTATGAGTAATCATTTTCGACTACAATTTTTTTTGCATAAGTCTTTACTCAAAGAATTCCAAATAAAACGCAATCGATAAATGGCTTCATTTTCTCAGTGTGTGTGTTTATCTTCCGGGTCTCAAATTGGAGCAAACCGCAGAAAAGCCTTTCAGATTATTCAACAAATTGCCGCCTTTGAAGCTGAGCACCACAATTTTATGGGTTAAATGTGGGTGACAAACTGGTTGCAAAGTTACTTTGAGATAACCAAAAGACGTTCAAATTTGCATTAGTATCATCAGGAAGACAAAACATCGTACACTCTTTCTCTATCTCAATTGCTTTATCACTAACTCTTTGGTTGTAAATGCGTTAAACGGAAGGAAATGTATTGCATTTGGATTTTTCGCACTCATTTTTTTTTTCTTTTTGCTGCAATTGCCTCATGCATATTTAAGCTGCTTTATTATTCCATTCCCACTTTAATTTGTATCACGCACGCTTTTGGCCCCTCCTCGGATTCGGATTTGTATGATGCAACAGCGGCTAACATTTTATTTGATATTTATACGAATTTTGAATTTATATTGTATGTTTTCTGTTTATTTTTGTGGCGTTTTCACTTCACTCACTTACAATTTTGTTGTCTAGCGTCCATTCACTTTTTATTGCAGACTTCCAAACGGAGAAATGTTTTCTAAAAGCTCGCAGCAATTAAAGCTTCAAATTCAAAGATTTATTAGCATTTATGTAATGTAGAAAAATATGAAATTCACAAGTACAAAAAGTGTGTTTATGTTAAATGGAAATATATTTCAAGTTTCATAAAATTAATGAACTGTTTTAAAATATCAAAAAATTTTAAATCACAAGATTTATGATAATTTATGGGCTATCGAAAAATTTAAAATTGATTAAGCAAAAAGTTTCCTTGAAATAAAATAGATTAGTGTCATAAAATTAGTTAAATAATTAAATCAACCCTTTCTCTTTACTGTATATGTATTTAGTGAAGCCAAAAATATATTTTTAATTGAATTGCAATTATTATTGCTACACTTTAATCCTGCTCAAGTGTCCCTTTCTCTTTGCAAAAGCAATTAATAACGTTTAGTGATAAAAATTCAATAAAAACGAAGACGTGACAATGTAATTTAGATTTAAACTGTGCAGCTCAATAAAATAAACTATCAACTGGAAGTTGAGTTTCAACTTAGTTTTATTTTTGTTTTACTTTCAAAGAATCGACATTGGAAATGCCGTGTCTATTGTTATTGCTTTCGCTTTACTGTCCATCGCTAATGATATTTGTTTAGTTTATGATTTAAGCATAATTTTCTTTTCTCTCTTTCACACTCTCTTCCTTTCTCTGTCTTGCGCTGCAGTATGTGACTGCAGCAGCGATTGTGTGCCAATTAAACAAGCCACGTTCATAACTCTTTTGATTATGGCCACAAGGGGCGAAGCGCGTCCAATTTGACAGTGGATGGATTGGCGTGGCGTGGCATGCGGCATGTGGCATGCGGCGGTATGGCGGTATGGCGCTGCCAGTTGCATTGTTGCCAACTTTCATATGCATTCAAGTGTTTTATTGTATGTTAATTAAATTGTTGCTACGTTCATTTCAACCGTCGCTGCATTATTTGGCATACATATTTGGTCATTAACTAATTGCTGGCAGGCAGCTGAGGTAATCACTTTTTTATTTTTTTTTTGTTTTTGATTCACTTTGTAGTTGATTCAGTTGCAAAATCAACCCAGTGCCCAGTGCAAACACGCTGTGTGAAAGTGTTCAGATCAAGCGTTGCATCGGCTACGTAACGTAAGCCCACATTACGTATACGCACAGTGGAACTACGCATCGGAGGTAGAAGAAGTCAAACCTCTGCACTGCACTTAAACTTAACATTGAACAGGTCCCTGCATAAAGTATGTGTAGTTGTCGTTTTTCTCGCATTTTTATGATTATTATTTTGGCCGAAAAATAAAAAAGATTTATTTGGCCAGAAATGTGTCGACGACACTCTTGACAACTTGATTAGAGGAGCCAACCAGTTAGTTGGCTCTCCGCTCCGGTTGCATAAATTTATCCAAAAAAAAAAAATACACAAATTTATAATCTTGATATGGCCAGGACTGAGCGACTACGACGACTGTCTGAGAGAGCAAAACTGGTAAATTTCATAACATCCGGTTGGAACGCGCTTGAAAAGTTGTTAATTGTCTAACGCTGGGGGTTGCCGACAGCCACCAAACAGGAAAAAGGCAAAAAAACAACAAAAAAAAACAAAAAAGAGAAGCAGAAGAAAGAGATTAAACAGCAGCAGCTGCAGCATGCCAAAAATGACGGCAATTAGCCAAAGACGACGACAAAATAAGGTAAAAGTATTTAACCTACTTCGAAGCCTCAAACTTTTAACTTTTAACGATTTTTTGTGTTGGGGTTTTTCTTTTTGTTTAACTGTTAAGCGCGTTTCGTTGTAGGAAGTCGAATGCCATCATTTCAATCCCCTGCCGTCTAATTAATGAGCCACACACACACACAGAGAGAGTCTGCCGGCAAGAGTCAAACAACTAAAACTGCAAGGAAGTCGCCATCAGAAAAAAAAACGGGTCGAGTCGCATAGCGTCGAGGAAACTTAAATGTGAAATGTGTGAAAAAGCACTCGCCACAAATTAAAATGTTTAACGATTTTGCATCGTAAATATTTTGATTAACGCTCGGATAATTAGACCACAGCTTGGCTTTATTTCAATTGAAGAAAATTGTCTCTGCGACTCGGTGAAAAATCAATTTTTTTCCACAATTGTTTGCAACGAGAGTTTTCCGTGTATTGCAACATTGTTGCGATGCAACACGAAAGCAGACTCAGAGCTGCCATATGATATGATTATGTGATTTGACAATTTGCATTTAATTAATTTCTGCAGCTATTTATTATGTCAACCACAAAACACCGCTGACAAGCAGAGCTGAGAGCAGCCGCTAAGCTCAACACAACTGAATTCCAATTTCAATTCCACAATCAAATTCAACTAGTCTCTTAAGTCTCTTAAGCGTATCGAATACCTGCGGGCATTAGGCTTTGTTAAGCTTTACAACATTACTTAGTTGCGGGATTATAAAGATTTAAATATCAATTAAAATAATTTCGATTCGCTGCGCTAGGGAAAAAAATATGCGGAAGAAAAAGTGTGTTATGTGACGAGGAGTAAATACAGTAGATATCAAAAGTAGAGAGTTTCCTACTAAATGTTCAAGCTCCATAAATTCTATTTTTAAGATAATAAAATGATATTCCTTTAATGAAATTAAATTTGTTTATTTCAATACTATAAAATTTAAATTTAAATTAAGCGATTTGTCATATATGTAAATATTTTATACGAAATACAGTAATAAATTTAAATATTTCAGTTACACTTTTTTCCTTTTCTTCTTCTTTTACTTCTTTTCTATTTCACTTAAACATATTCTCACGAAAAATGCCCTTCGATGGCTTCTCAAGACGCAAAATTGCTTAATGGGCGTCAATCAGAAGGACTGTATATAAAATAATAGATTTTAGATTTAGATTTGTATAAACAAAGAAGCACTGTCTTTAATTTACATATTGAATCTATTTTATTTGTATTTGAATCTGTTGACTGTTCTTAGTTAATATAGTGAAAGAAAAGAACAAATAAATTAATTGAAATATCTGAGAAACTTTCCATTTGCATTTGGCATCATAGCAAAAGTAACTCTGAGTGTTTTCGATTTGTAAATAATTTGAGTTGAAATTTTAAAAAGATTCATGTTATTAAGCATGAATATGTCGTAAACTAAATGGAAGCCACGAAGCTATTACCATTTGTGCAGCAGTTTGCCACATATGGTAGTTCAGTCAGTAAGGACAAAGAAATGAATATGGATTTTTCATTGTTACAATAATTTGTAATGCACGACAACGCCCGCTTTACTTTGACATAGTTGACAAGTAGGATTAACACCTCAACCACTAAATAGCTGCTCCTCACTTCCCTTACAACAAACTCACACAACGACTGCAGCTAACACGTTGTCAACATGTTTTTGGAAATGTTGCTACGCACTTTTCGCGCCGCTAGCAACATTGTTGACAAGTTGACGCTAATGCTGTTGCTACTACTGCTGTTGCTGCTGCTGCTAATGTTGCCGGCAATTTGCAGGCGCCGTTTAAGTTCAATGTGCTGCAGCTAGTTTAGCTGTTGAGTTGTTGTTTACCGATCGAAGAGTGAAGAGAAGCAAAGATAACGCAAGCTCATTAGCAGTTGTGCGTGTGCAGTTGAAAGCAAAAGCCAAAAAAAAACGAAAAAAAAATATGTTTTGATGTGCGTTGCCTTCAAATAAATGAATATGAATTGCAGGCAATAAAATTATGCCATGACTCGAAGGCTTTCGCTTAAGCGCTCGAAATGTAATTTTCAATTACGTGCAACTTGCAACCTGAGCGGCGGCAACAACAATGCTGGTTGCTACCGCTGCTGCTGCTGCTGATGCTGTTGCGCAAGCAGACTGCATAAAAGGATAAGGCATAAATGATTCCCACGACAACTTTGGAAAGATGCACGCGTCGCTGTGGCGCGGGCTCGTTAGGAGGCCATAGAGTCCAAATAAATATGAAACAATGAGACAAAAGCCGCAGCCGATGTTGTTGCTAGTCAAATGCCAGACAATCAGGCAGCTTACGAGGTACTGCAACTTGCAACTTGCAACAGCAACTGTTGCTTGTTGCTTGCTGCTGCTGCTGCTGCTTGCTGCACATGCTCATGCACAGCAGCCGCACTTAATGCATGTACTAAATGTCCAACAGTAAATATGAGTTACTAGGTAATTGCCGGAGCACCACTACACACAGCTGCACCACATGCTGCATGCCCCACAATTCACCCAGTTTCAGCTCACTTTTTTTTGGTTTTTGACTTTTCACTTTAGTCGTGAGCTTTAGGCGAATCGAAATTGATTGAGTGGCTGGTTGGCCAAACGAAAAATCTGTCTAAAACTAAACTACATTTTTTTGGCTCTAAACGAAAAATCGAACTAAAAATTAACACCTGCTGTGGCAGACACACACAAATACACCTAGACTCTGTGTGTGTGTGGGCAACATAGGCCAACAATGCGACTCGATGCGATGCTTCAATAAGCAAACAAAATGAAAATATGTGAGCAGCGATTGCAGCGATGACGACAACTTTTGCATCAACAACAGGCCAAACAACTTGCACCAAAAAATATCTACCAAAAATTGTTGTTATTGTTTTGGCCAGGAGAAGGCGAATGCTTATCGGGTATATTAGTAAAGACTTAGCACAGTTTAGGAATAAGAAAAATTACCTCATATCAAATCAATATGATGTCCGAGACGACCTATGGCGCAACATTAAGGCTATTCTAAAAAGAAAGGAAATGACACATTGGGACAACTACGACCACAGGTTTAAACTATATAACCCAAACATGGAACCCGTTCGTTATCCACCTTCATGGCACAGAAGACAGTGCAATGTTATCACCCGGCTCAGAACTGGTCACACTGCTTTAACCCACGAGCACCTACTAAAAGGAAAATCTAAGCCCAGATGCCCCAAGTGCGGGGGAGAATTATCAATGCAACACATATTAGATACCTGTCCGCAACTTATTAACACGAGAAATCCGCCTATTTGGCCAAATGCAACCCACCTCTCTTCTTACCTTACCTACTCACAATAATGTTAAACTACTAATTAAATTCCTAGACATCAACAAATTATTAAACAACATATAAATTAACTGTCGAGTCGATGGCCTTAGTTGCTAGCACTCCCTTTCTTTTAGTTATTATATTATTCTGTATAATAATTAACATGTAAATAAATAAATAAATAATATTCTAAAAACTTCTTCATTAAAAAAAAAATCAAGGAAATAATAGAACCACAATCTAACTAAACTGTTTTATTTATTTTTTGAGTGAGCAAAAAAAGAAATAATATGAAAGATTTACTAAAAAAATATTATATTTGTACTAATGTGGGCAAAAAGTAAGGCAACTTTGTTTGTATATGTCAAAGATTTTTCAAATCTTAGAAATATGCCAAATAGTCATTTTCCAGTTAGCCATCAGCGCCTTCTTCGATTCAACATTTATCTCCTTAATATACTCAATATGTGTCCCCCGAAGTGTTCACATCACATGGAGACAAATCCGAAATTTGAAATAAGGTAGTTGCGAACCGATATGCATCGAAATTTTGGCGATATTTGATTTTTGTAGGACCAACAGGTCTTTAAAAATGGTTTCCATAATTCTTTCTGATACTCTGATCATTTCATTCCGTAAACAAAATTTTATGAAATATCGCCCAGATGTCATTAACAGTTCTACTACTTCTAGAAAAAATAACTAGCCCGAAATCTTAAGACCGTGAAGATTAAATTAAACTTTACATCCAACTTTTAGCTGACAGTAGTATCTTATTGTCCAATAAAAATTAAAGTTAAATTAAAGAGTTTTCAATATTAAAGCCTTTTCTCTACTTCATCTCTTACAAAATATGAATTCGACATCTCAACTAAAATTTTCTAGAGTATCTTGTCATTCAACAAACTTTCTTCTTGTCGTCATTGAAGTGCTGTCTTTGCCACGAAATGAAAATAAAAATGCACACTGGAAAATTGTATCAACATTGCGTTCAATTTGCGTCGCTTCGCCAAATTGCAAAACATCGCACACCAAAAAAACAAAAAACCGAAAAAAAAGAGAAGTTGGCTTTTTGGCATGCTACTCTAGCTGTAGCTTCAATTGCAACTTCAGCTCCAACTTCAACTTGCAGTCAAAGACGAAGTCGAAGCCGAAGAGTTGCTTGCTATGTTGACTTGCATTATATTTTCCACCTGCTGCAACGCCAACACACACACACACACATACACACAAATATAATACACAACAAACACCACATACTAGTAACTATAAAGCGTCCCCTTGTAGACCATAATTAAGCATTTATTTGATTCGCCATATTTCTTTTGGTACGTGCAAATGCTTTTTGAATTCGGGATTTTGCGGATTGGTAATCATCATGAAAAATGTTTCGGTATTTTTTTTTCGTTTCATTTTGCAGTTTTGTTTTCTGCTGATTTCTTTCATTATGTATGTGCGCTTGTTTTGGCTTGTCATGGCTTTGCAAACGTTGTCAAAGGTTGTCGACTTTAAATATAGCAATTAAAAAAAATGTGCCTGCATTTAAACGTGCATCAACCTGCTGTTCAAAAGTGTTGAGGTAAACACACTTTGAGCCTGAGAACTGCAACTCAATGCAAAGTGGGTAGACGATGACGTTGCACAAAGCAAATATGAATGAAGAGTGAAATGAAGCTTACAAACATGAAGTAATCTATTTATTTTATTATTTAATTTAAAATAAGATGACATTTCAAATACTTATTTAGCACATTTTTCCATTGTTTTTAGTATTTTCCAATGATTTATTTTTAGTATTTTTTAGCCTGTTAAGTATTTTTTAGTTTTAGTATGTTGAAGGTAAACACACTTTAAGTATGAGAACTACGAACATTATTATAACTTTATGTTGATGGGAAATTGTATAATTTAATCTCTATAGTATATTTCGATTGTAGTACTTTATCCATATACCAAATATGGGAGTTGACATTTTTTTTTTGTGGGAGATTACATAGTATATTTTAAGAATAATACCGCACTGTTTGATTTTATTGAAAATAGGCACAGTCGAGCACACTTTACCTTTCTTTTTTGCGTATTTTAAAGTAACCGAAATTTTATAATATTTATATATTTTTCTTAACACTTTTTTTGAGTATTTTTCCACAGATTCCCTAACACATTTTTCACCTTTCTGACTTGGCATAATTTACATTTACCGAAAATTTGTATTTTCCTGTGCAATTGCATTCCATTCATCAATTTGTTTCAACTACTTTCAAGGCTATTACCATTACAACTCATTACTAACTGATTACAAGCCATTAACTCAATTGCCAAATGCATTAAAGACCTTCATTTGTTACATAGCCGAAAAAAACAAAATGATATCAATGTAATTTTCAGCATTTACAAAATCCCATAAAAGACACATATGGATCGCTTCTACCGTAGATTATCCAAAAAAAATGTAACGTATACGCTTCGTTGCCTAATTAGCAGTTAGAAAAACAAAATCTCCTCCGGGGCGCTCCGCAAAAGTCGTTCAATTGAAAATAGACGCAAAATAATTGGTCAATTTCTCAATGCTGTCGATGTTGTCGCTGCTATTGTTATTTTTACTGTTGTTGCTGCTGCTGCACTTAACTTTGATTTGAAGTACAATCTAAACGACGTGCAGCCAATGAAAATCCCAACCAAAAAACCAAAAAAAAAGGCCTCCAGCCGCTGCGAGAGCAACACTTAAAGATTACAAAAGTTGTCTTTATAGAGGCGCTCAACTTTATTGTTGCCGTCGAAACACAGAAATGGTTCAATTAACAATTTTACAATTTTACCAGTTTACCCGTTTACGATTAGCGCATTAAAAGTAGACGATAGTAGATCAAAAAGTTAGGCCAACAGCATCGCACAATGCAAATCAAAATCATGGCAAAAGTTAAACTGAAAATTTAGGTCAAATTGCGTTCGTAATAGAGCAGAGAAAGAGCGGGGTGTAATAGAGATATACTAGCAAAAGATTGTGTAGCAAAGGCTCCATAAAAGTATTAACTAACCATTTCAACGTCAAGTTGTCGCTGTCAAATTTTTGCAACGAAATGCGTCACCAATCACCTACACAGCAACAGCTAGAGCAACAGCAACAGCAACAGCAACTACTACAACAATGCTCTGGCCACCGACATATTAACTACAGTTACTAACTGAACTGTTTTACATTATTTGAGATCTCTGCACTCTTTGCTGCCGCCGCTGTTGTTGCTGCTGTTGTTGCCACTGCGGCCTGCCGCTCACTGTTGTTGCGGGGCAGCGACGTCGACTTCGCGTCGTCGATTCACTTTCTTCCTAACTATATAAAAGCGGCCGTGGCTCGTTGCAACTACATTATTCAGTTGTGGAATCCCGTTGCGTGCAGCTCGTGGAACGTCGATAAAACCAAAACCAAGTTATAAATCTCCTTAAAGACCCTCAACAAAAAAAAAAAACACACGTTTTAAAATGGCCTTTAAGGTGAGCACCAAAAAAAAAGAAACCCAAAGGATGCAGTTACAAAGGATATTCACATAAAGTGCAAAACAATAAACTGTCGTGCATCCTTAAAAAGGATAAAAATTGCCATGCAAGTGCTGAAAGTGTTTCGTTAAATATATATATAGAGTACTTCAAGTATCATCTATAAATCAGTAAAAGTGATGTGATATAAAATTTTTAATTAGAAAAGAGTCCAACAGAATTCGAATACTTTTATTGGACTAAAAAGATTAAGATATCATTTTTAATAAATAATTCACAATTTTGATGCAACAGTAGAAATTTCATTAGACTTCCATCAATCAAGAATTAATGAAAGTATGAAAATGCAATGATTATTTTACAGTTCCTTAAATAATTTCTCTTTAAAAGTTAGATATAGAAAAGTAAATAAAAAAAATGTTAATACATTTTATTTGAAACACAAGTTAAAATAAAATTTGAAACTAACTTAATATTGATTTTAACTAAAAGGACAATGAAAATATTGATTCAAAATTCTGTTAGCTTATTTTTTTTAGTAATATTTTTAAAATAAAAATATATTTATAATATTTCTTAAAGCACAAGTAGAAATCAGTACGGTATAAAGAGATTCATTTCTTATTTTTTTTTTTAAACTCCCTCTACTTCGTATTTAATAATTGCTTTGCAAAAAACCAACAAAGCTATCAACACCACTGACTAAATATCATATGCAACCGATCTGATAACTTTGTAATAAAAAAGTAAATTGCAAGTGGCATAACCACAGCTTAAATAAATGCGATAATTTCAGCAACAAGGAGGCATTGAAGCAAGTAGCCAAAAAGCCAAAACCACAACTAACACTTCATTAAAAATTCGATGAAAAAACAAAAACCACACAAGCCACAAACTATGTTACAAAGAAAGAAAAAAAAGAGAAGAAAAAGAGTTGAATGCAAGTTGTGGCAGGTTTTCCGCACGCTTGTTGAACCTCTAAGCCCAATTAGCAGACTCCAACAACGATCCGACATGTTAACAAACAATTAGCTAAGCCACATCACATCACATTCACATCACATCACATTACTTTACATCAATTATGCAATTACAGTATCTGATTTTCGCATCGGCTCTGTGCCTGGGCATGGCCTTTCCATTGGATCATCATTACTACGAGGAGAGTCACGGTGGCTACGAGCATTTGGCCCATCACGAAGCTGAGCCCATACACGAATATGGCCATGAGCATCAGCATCAGATTGAGCGCATTTCGCTGGGCGAGGAGCATGGTCATCATGAGCATCCCCACTACGAGGTAGAGGATCATGGTCATGAGGACGAACATGTCGACTACTATGTGAGATTAGCTTACCCCATATATTAAGTATACGATATTACAATATCAATGTTTGCAGGCTCCTCCCAAATATGCCTTCAAGTATGGCGTCAACGATTTCCACACCGGCGATGTCAAGTCCCAGCACGAGACTCGTGATGGTGACACCGTCAAGGGACAATACTCTCTGGTGGAGCCCGATGGTTCCATTCGTACCGTCGACTACACTGCCGACAAGCACAATGGCTTCAATGCTGTCGTTCACAAGACGGCGCCAGTGCACCATCATGAGGAGATCCATGAGCATCACGATCATCATGAGCATCACTACTAAAGCATACTAAAACGCATACGCTGAACGCAACAGACCATAACTATGTTTAACTATATGCACTAGAGTTAGCCAAATTTGCTACAGCAACGTCATCAATCAATCAGCCAATCAATCAATCCACATTTCACACAACAGCGAACAAACGAATTCATCAACGAAACGATCGATCCATGTCAAGAATGTAATATATAATCAGCTTCATATCTCGTAATTAGGACACTGACAATCTGATCCATGCACCTCGATGTGTCCTCTCACAATCGAGTTTGCATGGCATCTCATGCATAATACTTCATAATACTCATATCATCATATCAATCTAATATCGTATTTTATTTCTGTGATAGCAAATACTTTTCACTTAAAAAACTAACCCTTAATGCCTGTCCTACTCTCAATTTCTATAAACTGTTTCTTAGTCATTATCTAGCTAGGATTCATGCTCTCTTAACGCTAGTTCATTCACTCAGACGAATTTATCAATCATCTACCATCTACTGTAACTATCATATAATATTGTATACAGAGAACAAACAAAATGAAATGAACAAAAAAACACTTGTAAATTGTGTAATAAACAAATGTGAATTATGTACTTTTTATAAAATCAAATCGACAAACTCCCTCTTTTTATTTGTTTGGTGCCATTAATAAGTCGATGCCAAGCATTGAACTTGCACTTTACAGCCGGACAACATTTGTCATATTTTTTTTTCGTTTTATGGTTTTATGTCTAAATCTTTGACATGTCCAACAGGTTTACGCGGCGTATAAGCAATAAAAAGTGATTACAAGAAATCAACAGACGAATTTTCCGCCTTGGAACTGGTTGTGTGCGTTTGTTTTGATTGAAATTACATAAGTTTTGCGAATAACGTAATACGAATTGCTTCCTAAATGGTCAACGCAAAAAAAAATCTGTATTTGCAATAAATAATTAGATAAATATTTGGAGAGGTATAAATAAGTGGTTTTCGGGTTCAAAATACTCTCTAATAGCTATTATTAAAAAAAATTGAAGAGCTCTCGTAATCAATTTTTAAGTTTTTGGAGTGCTGACGAAATTGAAAGCCTTTTTGTGTGTATATGTACTTAAATTGGCAATGGACATCAGCGCTGCACCTTAAGCACGCTTTTCATCATATGCAATAAATTGTAAAAAGATAAATCATTTTTCTTGTAAATAAATTTATTTTATATTGGTCACACATTGCCCTATAGTATATAGATTTTGTTAGTTGCAGCAATATATTAAATGTTTTTTTTTTCTTTTAACTGCAATCTAAAATAATATTTTACCTTCTGCTAGATAGTTTTGCCACAAAATGAAATGATTGAAAATCAAATTTAAATTGACGCGCCTTTTTACAAGCGTTTGAAAATATACCAAATTGATAAGTAAAGAGAAACGTATTGCTGTAAAGAACATCGAAGTTTTCCATAAGAAATCGATGCTTAAAAGACTGTTGAGCCATCGATGTATCGATAATGTTAACGATGTGTCTCCACCTCTATCCAGAAGGGGCATAGTACAAAACTGGCAAATGTTTAGGGCCGCATATAAACAACAAAATGCTGGCCAAAAATAAATATGTGCCGCGCGTAAATCAGGTAATACTAACTGAGATACAAAATAAACATATAATACAGACAATTCCAATTCTCAGGTAGATGCCATTTACCTCAACAAAGATATCACTCGAATGATACGGGATAATCTGCTTGAGAACTTACAAGCGATATCGGTAAGGAAGTAACCCCAATAGATAAAGCATATGGCATAATACTTAATCTCTACTGCAGCCAGTGTTGTTTATTAAAATACAACCAGAATTGGATTTACTGATACAGTCGGCCATTTGGTTTGGCTCTGTAGGCAAACGATGCTCGACTTTTGGACAACAATTACTTGTCTTGGCCTACGATGCTGAGAAGCTGACAGTATCCCGTTTGGTGCTACACTTTGCCCTCACTGTGCTGCCCGGTTACGTTAAGAGCTGGGAGGAAAGACGTTTGTCCCATCGTGTGGAATGGTTTAGCCAAGCCATCACTTGGGCGGAGAACAGCGCCCTAGTCCTGAATGTGCTCAACTATTTTCGCTTTTTAAAGACGGGACGAAAGCCCACATTAATTGATTATATGCTGGGGTTGGACTACATTAGTCTGCGCAATAACCAAAGACGAGACATTGGCTACAAGTACCTGACACGTGAATTACTCTGGGGCGGTTTCATGGTAAGATCATGCATGCCCTTGAAACTAAATGAGTTTCTAATAAAAAGTTGTTAACTTACAGGAAATTCTTGGCTTGCTGCTGCCCATCATTAATTTCCGCAAGATCAACAGGCTGCTGAAGGCAGGATTCTTTGGCAACGAAAGTCAAGGTGGCTGGCGACGGGAAAGCATTGCTCGTGAACCGATTGCGGCCAAAATGTTGGTGAACACCAGCTGCAGCTATTGTGGCGAACGACCAACTCTTCCCCATCATATGGGCTGTGGGCATATTTATTGCTATTACTGTTTAAGCGCGAATTTATTAACGGACGCCAATTTTGGATGTACCAAATGCGGTGCTATTTGTCCGGAGAAGGGTTTACAAAGTGTCTGATTAATGTATATTGTATTGTTTGTAAAGCGTTGCAAATTTTTTATATAAACACAAAATGGCTGTAGAAAAAACTGCTAGTGTTGTTTCTTTGGCGCGAAATAAGATGGGTTTAGTGTGGACAATTCATGATTTTTCACTTTTGAGGCAGTTGGTCTCATTTGCCATTAACGCGAACGCTGTGCGTGCAAATTCAGCTCTTATAAACCGTTGTGTAGCTATATCTATAGTTGAGTTTTATTGTTTAAAAGTGCATAACAACAAAATTATAGGAGCAAGGATTGTCAAAAAATTGTTTGCAGCCTGAAATCATTCCAGTTAAACAAATAAGGTAAGTGAACAACGCCTGCCAAAAAAGCGCGCGAAAACTGTTTCGCAGCTGCTTGCAACAGCTGTTATGTTCTAAGAGAGAGTTGCCACCTGCTGGCAATAAACTTAATTTTTAGAATAAAATGCTATATTTAGTTTATTAAAATCCCTTTTTGAACATATTATGTGTTAGGCAATTATTATTATTAAGCATAAATTTAGATATTAAAAGTTTTCGATAA
Organism: Drosophila albomicans; assembly: GCF_009650485.2. Taxonomy (NCBI): domain Eukaryota; kingdom Metazoa; phylum Arthropoda; class Insecta; order Diptera; family Drosophilidae; genus Drosophila; species Drosophila albomicans. Next base: position 40,553,577 of record NC_047629.2, on the reverse strand, counting down.
TTTTGCGAGCATTGCAAACAGCTGTTTGGTTGATCCGGCAACACCCAAACATTGTTATTACATTACATTTGTATTTCTGCTGCGCATTTGCCTGTTTTTTTTTTGCCTTTGTTCGCAGTGTGTATTAGAAAACGATAATAGACTTTAGAAAAACTGTACGATTAATTGCAAAACGCCCAAAAATTAAATGTTTACGCAATCAAAACATCATTAAAGTGCATATTACAACAAAAGAAAAACAACAAGAAAAGAAGATAAACAACAACAATCACAGAAGCAGAATCAGTGGCGAGAAGAAGAAAACAACGGACTTGAGCAAATAACAGACAAAAACAATAACAAAAAAGCGAAAAAAAACAGCACGAAATTGCGCATATTTTCGTGGGTCGCAGCTGATTTCACATATCAAGGTCAGTAAGGTGGGCAACAAATACAATTTACAAACAAAAGCATTTCAATTTGTTTTGTTTTTGCATTTTGCGTTGTTTTGGTGGCCACAGAAAAATGCTCGACCTGGAAATTCTGCCCGAAATCTCGCTGGGCTGCGATGCCTGGGAATTTGTGCTTGGCATGCATTTCTCGCAGGCCATTGCCATCATACAATCCCAGGTGGGCATCATCAAAGGCGTCCAAGTGCTCTACTCCGATACGAATCCGTTGGGCGTGGATATTATCATCAATCTGCCACAGGACGGCTTGCGTTTAATCTTTGATCCGGTTGTGCAGCGCCTGAAGACCATCGAAGTGTTCAACATGAAGCTGGTGAAGCTGAAATACGGTGGCGTCTATTTTAATTCACCCGAAGTGCTGCCCAGCATCGAACAGATCGAGCATTCATTTGGCGCCACCCATCCGGGTGTCTATGATGCAGCCAAACAGCTGTTCGCACTGCATTTCCGTGGCCTGAGCTTTTATTTCCCGGTGGACAGTAAACTGCATTCTGGATACGCTCATGGCCTAGGCTCGCTGGTGTTTCTCAATGGCGCCTCGCCTGTCGTCTCCAAGATGTCCTTGTATGCGGGCAGCAATGTCGCCGAGAATCGAGCACCGTTACTGCCGCTGTCCTGCTACCACCGTCAAATGTATCTGGAGTCGGCCACTGTTTTGCGCACCTCCTATGGTCACACCAAGGGCCTCAAGCTGAAGCTGTTCACCGAAGGTTCAGGACGAGCCTTGGAGCCGAAACGTAAGTGCTTCACACGTGAGCTGCTGTTTGGCGATAGCTGTGAGGATGTGGCCACGAATTTGGGTGCACCGAATCGTATCTTCTTCAAGAGCGAGGACAAGATGAAGATACACAGCTCGAGTGTGAATCGACAGGTGCAAAGCAAACGCAGCGATATATTCTTCAATTATTTCACGCTAGGCATCGATGTGTTGTTCGATGCACGCACTCAGACCTGCAAGAAGTTCATACTACACACCAATTATCCGGGACACTTCAATTTCAACATGTATCATCGTTGTGAGTTCCAGTTTCTGCTCGAGAGCGATCATCCGCCCCCGGCCACAGAGAGCGAGAGCAGCAAACAGCTGGTGCAGCATCATGATCAGCATGTGAATGTCACTGCCTATACCAAATGGGATGAGATTAGCGGATCGCTGGCCACTTCAGAGCGTCCGGTGGTGTTGCATCGTGCCAGCTCCACGAATACAGCGAATCCATTCGGTTCAACCTTTTGCTATGGCTATCAGGATCTCATCTTTGAGGTGATGCCGAACAATCATATTGCATCCGTGACGTTGTACAATACCGCGCCGCCACGACAGCCGGCGCACTCCTGGCAACAGCACAAGATGCAGGATATTCGTCTGACTGTCGCCTAAGAAGAATGTTGTGTGGATGATGATGATGATGATGAAGTAGTGTTGTAGTTTTCTGTGTGGTCGTGTGGGCTCTGTGACGCTTGAATGTATTTAGCTATTAAGACACAAAAAGGCAACAACAAAAACAATGATCTAACCTAGACTCTAATGATTAGCAGTTACCTTACGATTACATATATAGTTTAATATATAAATATATATATTATATACACATTAATGCATATATAGAATTTCTATATATAGCTAACTAAGCAAATTGTATCAGACTCACTGACCATATTATTCTTTTCCCCCTTTCTATCTCTCTTCGTATTCCTACTGCATTATTATTCCAATTACATTGTGTTAACCTTTAACGACTCGACTCGATTCATCATTACTGACAATTAATTAGCAAAACGTACTTTTTAACTTTGTGCATGTCGTTAAAATATCTAAATATTTTAAGCTCAACAAACGTGTATTTCTCTTTGAAAAAGAAACAAAAAAAATCAACAAAAAAATATATATAAATATAGCAATAAGGTTTCGACAAAAACAAACGATTCTCAAGTGTTTTTATTTTATATATATTTATGTATATAAGTATAATTATTGAGATTGCCAACGCGAAGCATGACAGCGTTAATCTTTCGTATATAAATCAAGAATTCAGACAATTACATATATTTCACATTTTTTAAGATTATTTATACAAATTTTCTGATTTTTTAAAAACTCTTTTAGAGAAGAGAGAGTTTAGGAACATTAACCAAATAGTTAATCTTGAAAATAGTATCTGAATATTTAATTTATAAAATCATCTAAATATTTATGTTTGCTTTGAAGTTAAAAAAAGATATAACAATAGAAGAGGAATTAATTTACATATTTTCAGTATTAGAATATTATCTTTTCAAGTATTTTAAAAGCAGAATTCCCTATATATCATCTGAAAAATCTTACTTTACATTTCTCAATCATTTTAATTTCATAACCTTACAACATATAGATAATTTACATTAAGTATTCTATATGGAGGAGCAACATGTAGATCAATTATTCTTTATTTGAGTTTCATAAAATTTAAATAAATAATTTAAATTAAATTACATTTTCTATATAAAATATACCATATAAAAGACAAGCGTGCAGTCATCTTAAAAATTATATTTTTCATCGGAATGAATATAGTGATTACTATTTTTATTAATAAAATAAATACCATAAGGACGATTTTCGATTGATATTTTCATTTTAAAAATAATTAAAGTGTGTTTTACACCTGTGCTCTGAATATATTATTTAATAGTATCCTTAAACTGAATTGAATATTTCTTGAAAATCTTTATAATATGAACTTATAATATTTATCTAAAATTGCACTAAAAATCATTTTTTCTTTAAGCAGAATTCCAAAATGCCAGAACAAACCGCCGAGCAGGAATCTCAGCCACAGACGGCAACAACAGCTGCAACACAGGATTCAAAGTCAGCGGACTCTTACGATTCGAGCATGTTGCCCGATATGCTGCCTGTCTACTACAGACGTCTCTTTCCCCACGAACCCTTCTATCGCTGGCTTAACTATGGCCACTGTAAGTGATATAGAATATTAGCCTCAATCACTTGGTTTAATGTATTTACATTTATTTCAAAGCTGAGGACAACATCTTTGTGAATCGTGAGATTTCGTTCACACTCCACGATGACATCTACATACGTTATCTGTGCTTTGAGACGCAAGCGGAGCTGGAGAAGGAAATCTGTTCCCGTAATCCCTACAAAATTGATATTGGCGCCGTCTTATCCACTAGACCCAAGAATTTCCGCACTGTTCCCGGTGGCTTGACGCCTGTGCAGCGTGAATTAGTATTTGATATTGATGCCACGGACTACGATGAGATACGTAATTGCTGCTCGGGCGCTGAGATCTGTCTCAAGTGCTGGAAATTCATGGTGGTGGCAGCGCGTGTTCTCGATGTTGCTCTCCGTGAAGATTTCGATTTTGAGAACTTGCTGTGGATCTCGGGTCGTCGTGGTATCCATTGCTGGGTCTGCGATCACACAGCACGTCATTTGGATGGACGAGCTCGCGCCGCTGTCGCCGAGTATCTCAACATACTCACCTACACCAATAATACGGCTCGAGTGCAGCTCAATGATCGCACTCATCACAGTTTGCGACGTGCGCTCAAGATTGTGGAGCCCATGTTCGAGGAGATTATACTGGAGGATCAGAATCTCTTTGGCACACCCAAAGGTGTTCAAAAGCTGCTGCAAATGATTAGCGACGAAGGCGCACGCAACGATCTCGAGGCGTATCTCCAGAAGACACACGAGGACGGCGCCCACTCCAAGCTCGTCTGGGAGAGCTTCGTGCGCTATGCAAACTCAATGCGTACAAGCGCCGCAAACATTTGGAGTCGCAAGCTCAAGAACATTGTACAGGAGGTGCAGCTGTGTCTGCTCTATCCACGACTTGACATCAATGTCACAAAGGGTTTCAATCACTTGTTGAAGGCGCCCTTCTGCATTCATCCAGCCACCGGCAAAGTGTGTTTGCCTTTCAGCGCCACAGCTGCAGCTAAATTTGATCCAACTACAGTGCCAACGATTTCGCAGCTGCTGCAGGAGATCAATGCTCACGATGACAAGACCAAGAGCTACATGGAAGCACCCGAGGATAAGAGCCGCATCAAGGATTATAAAAAGACGAGCATGTTCAAAGGTGTTGTTGTTTTCGAAGAGTTTCTGCGCAAACTCGAGCGCAATTTCAAACCCAAAACAATGGAATTTTAAAATACAAAACAAATACAATTTAGCTTGATCTGAAGCATTTGAATTTATTACATTTTTATGATAAGTATATTAGGCTACCAACAAATAAATAGACTAAATGATTGGAGTTCACATACAACGTAGTCGCACCAATGGCACAATATTGCCATCTTTATCCTCCCAATCCACCTCAACCTCCAGCTGAAACAGTCCATCGTCTGTGTTGGGCGTCGTCGTCTCTGGCAGCTGTGCCAATATCTCGCTCTCTCCGGTGCGTAGTTTGAACGAAGCCAAAGCTTCTGCGGCATCACCTTCGCCCGACTGCGGTAGCGACACCTTAATCTTAGCGGGCAATATGCTGCCCTTGCTCAGCACCAGCTTGGCATTCGACTCATCGTTGCCATGCCAAATGTACAAATCATCCTCGACGAGCACACAATCATCGGCCTTCTGCAGCTGCTGCTGCTGTGGATCCAACAAGTACACCGCCTGACGAGCACAACCAATGGCCACCACCTCGTCCGCTGAGTGGCTGTTGTGCAGCTTGGCATCGGGGAAACGTGCTGCCAGCGTTGCCTGCAATTTGGGTATTTGCATTGTGGCGCCAAGCAGAACAATATCATCGATGCGCTTCAGTTCGGGATGCTCCTGTTGCGCACGCTCCACGCATTCGCCGAGCTGCTGCATCAGCGAGTTGATCACTGGCTGAATGAGACTCTCGAAGCGGGCACGCGACATTTGTGCATTGTAATCGACGCCATCCATCAGCGAATCAATGTAGAGCTGCGTGGAGGGCAGCGTTGTCAATATGTGCTTGCAGTTGGCGGCAGCTGTGCGTATTTTGGCCAACGAGCGACGCGATTCATGCGGATCCAATTTGTACTTGCGCTTGAACTCCTCGCAAATGAACTGCACCAACGCCTCCGTGAACTGTCGGCCACCAATCGAGAAGGGTCCAAACGTGGCCAGCTCAATGAAGTAACCATTCTGCACAGCATACAGAGCAAAGTTACTGTACAATCCACCGCATTTAATGGTAAGCACATGTTGTCGTTGGGTCGCCTTCTCCAGCTGGTCCTCACCAATCTTATAGCCCAGCACAGCTGCTGTGGGCTCAGCTATGACTTGAGCCACATTGAAGCCAGCACCCTTGGCTGCTTCAGCAAGCAACTTGACAGCTTGAGGAGGATAGTAGCTGGGTATGGACAGTACGGCAATGGGCGCATGTTCCGTGTCCGTGTGATATTGTCGTGCCAATTCGAGTTCGTGGCGCAACAGTTCCTGGGTCACCTCAACGGCGCTTAATTCTTTTGTAACAATCTTGTCATCTTGATCCTCTTTCTCGGCTGGGATTGTGTGCTCCATGCGGAATACAAATGCCTCTTTATCATATTCACATGGCACTTCCTTTAGAGCGTTCGTCAATTTATCGTCGTTGGCAAGCGCTTCGGCGGGTTGCAGCAGCTGGAAACTGTGTGCCACCGCTTGCTTGGGACGTGTGGCCATCTTTTGTTTGGCCGTCAGGCCGCATTCGATTTCGGTGTCGCCGTTCCAGAGCAAGCACGCTTGCGAGACGCGATCACCTTGCTTGTTCGCAATCACTTCAGCCTTGCCATCGGCTCTTACATAAGCGATGCAGAGCGTGCTGTTGCCAACTTTGATGCCAAAACGTGGCCACATCTTGATGCACTTATTTCTGGAGTCGGACAGTTAACAGAAATTTGGAAAAACAATTACAAAAGTATATCTACAATCTAGTATTGAATGCAAGGCAGCACGCGCACGTTTTTTTGATGAAGCAGCGCGGTAATACTATCGGCACCAACAATGTGGCTGCATTTTCAAATTCCTAATATACTATACACTATCGATAGTAGCGACAGTGTTGAATAGTCTATTTGTTCTGAAAGGTAACTGCGTTGATGCTGTATATCTAATAAATATTAAGTGGAACAAGAGACGATGTATAGATGTTTTTCTTTACTAAATACGAATATAACCATTTATTTACAATTTCTTTCCTTGTTATATATATTTCATAAATATACCAACATGCTATTCAAAGTGTAACCAGTTGCTCATTACGAAATTGTCTGTATTTGGGTATATTTTGAAAACATTGCTTGCGATCACACTCCACACAGGTGTTACAAAAAAACAGTGTAAATAAAAAGCTTTGTTTATTTTAATTCTCCGAAAAGTATAATTTAAAAAACATCAATCAATAATCAATAATTAAAAAAAGTAAAGTTATGCAAAGGTATTTTCGAATAGTTTGCGCTAACTACTAACACTTTGGTTTGCGCTCACTGCGCAACGTTTACCAACACGGCAAAAATATGTAAACAAAAATCTATACATAGTGCGGAAAGAAGGCAACTATTGACCCCAAATACGACGACAACGACGACATTAGCGCCACCCTCTCCCTACAAAGTGTAGTTTTTGTGTCAAGCAAACACACAGATACGCATACAAATGCAGAGCAATTGACGCCCCCCTCGAACGTAGACCAACAAAACAGCAACGTTCCGATTCGTCATCGATTTAAGGCAAAAAGCCAAACAATGGAGTGGAGGTGCAATGAAAATTAACGAAACTCTTTCAATTGAAAGTGTCCAAAAATAGTCAATAAATTTTTTTCGTAACTGCAAGAAAATGCGCATTTCGTAGGCAATAGCGCAAACAAGGCAAAATAAACAAATAACAACTTGAAAAGAATTTCGTCTTACAATTGTGGACCTAAGACAACCTTGAGGGCAGTTACATACACAAACACACACGCACACTTACAGATCAATTGCAACAGCAGCAGCGGAACAATGGATGATAATCTAAGCACCAAATCATCGGAGTCTTCGATAACAACCAGTGGCGAATATGAAATTGTCACCGACAGCAATGTGGCCACACCATTGGAGCAAGTGGCGCCCTCTACAGTCGCCGTCACTGATGCAGTTGCTGTAGACGAAAAGGTAACCGAATCGTTAACTGCACTTTCCCTATCGCCAGTGGGAGGCGCCGGCGGTGATCGTTCGCCCACCTTGGACATGGCAAACAATCGCAACCTGAGCGATATGAAGCACGAAATGACAGATGCACTGCGAGACTTGGAGCTGGAGCGCAATGGCCTGGCAGCAACAGCAGCGACAACAGCAGCAGCAACCATCGGTGAGTTGTCTTAATGATACTAAACATAACGAATCGAATAAAGAAATTCAAAATGCGCGTGAGACGGACGGTAGGCAGTCAGTTGTTTACCAGACGCTGTCGCCAGCTGTGCACATACCTACATGGCATATAATATTTTGTAGTTCTCGTTGTGATATCCAAAATTGGGCGAGCGCGCCTTTTGAAGCCAGTAAGCTTAGTGCGCAATCTTATCGACACAAGCTGCAGGCCTAACCCAGAATATCAATCGCTGTCATGGCAACAACAACAACAATAGCAAATAAAACAAATCGAAAAATTGAAAACAATGAAATTACACTTGCAACACACAATAGTTCTCTCTTTCTACTCGATAATGACGTTTGAATAAAGCTATTTCCATTTCGAACACTTGTGTCATAATTGCCAATTAACATTTGCAGCTGTCGCCGATAAGACGCGTCACCAACAGCAACCGAGATCACAACCACAGCAGCAACAACAACAACTACAACAAAAACAACAGCAGCAACAACAGAAATCATTGACTTTGCCATTGGCTGGGAGAAAAACGCAAACGGAAGCAACCGCAGGCGACAACGACATGCGCTTTAAATGTAATTTATTCTCACCGAAAGCTTGCGATGAATCCGAGGACGCGTCGAACTCGGAGCATAATCGTGTGGGTCAGTCGGTGTTCTACGATTGCATCGATGCTAGTCCAGCTTGTATTGAGGAGAAACAAGACGCAATGAAGCCCGAGAAGTGCGACACTACCGATGAGGAAGGTGAGTTCTACTGTAACTATGACAACTCTTTGGAGTATTAAATTTTCCTTTTCATAGTTTCAGAGATTGATCAGGGCTGCACCATCTTTGCTGGCGTCACCTATTTGGGCGCTGCAAATATCAATGCACCCAAATCGGAAACAGATGTCTATCGCATCATGAGCGAACTCAACAGCGGCTCCAAGTCGGTGGGACTCAAGATTACGGTCAGCATACCCAACTGCTCTGATGGCCTTGTAGTGTAAGTAAATGAAAGCAGATTCTTATTTATTTATTAGTATGCGTCATTTAGAATTAAATTCTAGGGCAGCTGAGAGATATGTCAAGTTCTTTTATATATCATTTTAAATGAATAGGGTATTTCAATAACATGATTAGCATCAACAAATAAGATATCCTTATCCATCAATTCGTCCGTCCATCTCAATAAAAACTTTTGTCTCAAAAACTATAAGGGTTAAAGATATAAAAATTGCACACTACAACTAGACTTCCCATTTATTTTAAAATTAGATATGGTAAGGACGGATGCGTCAATTCGATTTAGTCACACTTCGTTTATATTCCCTTAAATGGAGTAGGGTGGGATTTCATAGTCAACCGCGCTCTTGTCATCGCTTTCTCACTTGTTTCAACTTAATCGCAGCTTTGCTACTATGAAAATAATCTGACTTTATGATTGTGAACAATGAATCTAAAAAAGAAACAATACTCGAAGCTCTTTGTTGTTTATTTCTTGCCACGCAAAATAATTTTAAGCATTTATAAATTCCCTTTTACTTTTGCAATTTGCAATCTAAGCTGTCCATCAATCAATGTTTTATTAAGCACTTAATCAAGTTAACATTTAGTGTTGCTGTTAGTGCAGAACTGTTTTTTATAGTTTTACAGCGCTGATAAAAGCTGTGACCCACTAACATTCGAGATAACGGTCTATTGCATTGTTATTTAATGTTATTGTTATTTATTTTGTAGCCTACACGATGCCGAAAGCAATACCATTATCGCTACCTATGAGATCTCGAGCATTATATTGTATTATCGCGGACCCGTCGATACCGCTGAGAATGGATGCTTCGCCTTCACATGGCTGCATGGCGATGCGCTGTTTCAGTGCCATGTATTCCGTTGCCACATTCCGGAAGCGGTGAATCAAGTGAGCGGTGAGTTGTGCGCGATGATTCGCGGTGATTGCGATTTGATTAATTTTTTCTAATAATAATTATTTGTTTTGGTTGCAGCCTGCTTCCAGAAGGCATTCCAGACATATGCGCCCAGCATGAGCTGCAGCCTCACTTCGGCTGTTGATATGGTCAACTCCGTGACGTCGGATGTCAGTGGAAATCCCCTGAATACCGCTGGCTATGAGTTCATTGTCTCGCTGGAGATACGCGAAAAGGTAGCGAAGAATTCGTTTGCAGCTGTACCGCGTGATCGTGGTTGCTTTAAGCTGCGTGCAAATACAGACAAAGAAGTGTGCATCACTGTCAAGCAGACAGCCTCAAATGTGCTCCAACCACTATATATTGAACGCTGCTTCGGCGTACTCGTTGCTCCAGGTAAACTGGTGGTGCAGAAGGATATGCACCTTATTGATATGCTAAACATGGGCTATGTAACGACACCAAGCGGTGGCAACGAGCCGGATAATGTGAGTGCTTGCCTCAATGCATACGCCATACGCGCCGAGTGGAAAGCACAAGAGAAGGCCTTTGAGCAGCTGAATCTGGAGACGTCCAAAACTAATCTGACGGTGGCCGTTGACATTGTTATGCGCGGCATACAGGAGCCGGTGCGCTTTGTCATCGAGACACCGGTTACGATTCAATCAGCCAGCGATATGCGTATCATGGATCACTTTATGTCCAAGCGTCCCATGACATTGCGCTTCTACTTGCATCTTAAGCGCACCGATGAGCTCAACTGGAAGGTGAACAGCATTGATCCATCCGAGGAGATCATCGAACAGGCAAGCGGTCAACATGGAAGCTCATCGCTGCTGAAGTTGGGCATGAATAATTTATCGCGTATTGTGCGCAGCTCGTCCATAGCCTCCATTGAGGATGATTGCCCCACAGACTACAGCAGCGATGGCGACGAACCGCTGCTCAGCGGCACCGGGGAAGTGTCCAAGGATTGCTCGCAGGATACTCTTGATGAATGGGATCCCATTTTACGCGAATGGGATAGCGAAAAGCGGCCCAAGAATCTGGCGCCATTGGTGCGCCTGGGTGTGCCTGAAGCATTGCGCGAAAAGATCTGGCAAAAGTTGGCCAATGTGGAGGGCAAAGTGGAAATGAATGACATGTACAAGATTCTCATCACCAAAGTAAGTAGCTTACAATTCTTCAATAATTCCTAATTGCTTAATGATTGTTGTCTTTAAAGGAAACCAAGTGCGAGACAGTCATACAGCGGGATATTCATCGCACGTTTCCGGCGCACAAATGTTTCAAAGAGAGCGGCGGCTCTGGTCAGGATGCCCTGTTCAAGGTGTCCAAAGCGTATGCCGTCCATGACAGCGAGGTTGGCTATTGCCAGGGCCTCAGTTTCATAGCAGCCAGCTTGCTGTTGCATGTGAGTAACGTAACGTAATGCTAATAACATAACAGAATGCTTAGCAGCGATCACATTTAATTGATTTGTTATCGATTAATGTTAAATTGAAACGATTTTAATTTGGAATCTTTATTTGCGCACTATTAGATGCCAGAGGAAGATGCCTTCTGCGTGCTAGTGTCGTTGATGTACGATTACGGACTACGCGATTTGTACAAGGCTGGCTTCGAAGTTCTCTATCTGCGCCTCTATCAACTGGAACGCCTCATCAAGGATCAGCTACCCAAGTTGCATGAACATTTCACGGCATGTGGCATTGAGACGCACATGTACGCCTCCCAGTGGTTCCTAACGCTCTACACGGCTCGTTTTCCGCTCTGCTTTGTATTCCACGTACTCGACGTATTCCTGCTCGACGGTTTGCCTGTACTATTCCAGGTGGCTGTGACATTGCTGTCCATTTGTGAAGCGGACTTGCGTCAACTAGATTTCGAAGGCATACTCAAGTATTTCAGGGTGACACTGCCCAAAAAGTGTCGCAGCTCAAGTCAAGCACGCAAAGTCATGAAGCAAGCGTGTGAGCGTAAAATTAAGAAACTCAAGCAGTACGAAGAAGAGTTTCTGCTCAAGAAACAGCACAAAGAGCGTCTGGAGAAGGAGGCCCAAATCTATGAGAGTCGCTTTGGCGAAGAGCGACGTAAATTGCAGTCCGAGATTGATTCACTCACACAACAACTGACGGCAGCCAATGAGCGTGCTGTAGAGAAGGAAATGAAGCACACAAGTATCAAACAGGAATATAAACAAATCATACAGCGACAGGAACAGGACATGAACACGCTCAACGAGACGCTGGGCAAGGTTATGGTGAGTCTATAATGATGATGTTTGTTTCCCTTTTCTCTTCTACAATAACTTCTTATGTTTGCAGCATACGGTTTCGAAATGCGCGCATTGCTTGCAACAGATTGACGTGGGCAACGACAATGCCAAGCAGCAGCCGACAGCAGCTGCGAATCGTCTGTCGCAGCCACTAGGCGCTGCTAATGAGGCGCCACTTGGTCCCCTAGATCCACTCAATGCAGCAGCTCAACGCATACGCGAACTGGAGCTGGAGTTGGCGCAGGCCAAGCTGGCGCAAGTGGAAGCCGAGTGCAAGAATCAAGATCTGAATCATCAGCTGAACAATACCATGAGCGAGCTGCAAACCAATCGCAATAGCTGGCAGCCCTGGCTCTCGAAGACCTTCAATTCGCTACAGGAAAAGGTCACCACACGGGCAGCTGGCTCACAACGCGGTGATCACACGGGCGCCACATTCCAATCCTACATGGGACAGCCGCCAGCGACGATGAGCGAGGCGAGTTCGCCCAGCGCCAATCAGGTAACCTGAACGTGAATGTGAATGAAAATCCATGACAAACGCTGGAGCGTTGCCAGTTTTTAAGTTGCATCATCCATTATTATTACGTTTATAATTAGAATGCTAAGTTTTTCATAAGTTCTTAAATTCGAATGGAGTATTATTTGATTTCTCTATTGTAGCCATGTTGAGCACCTGCGTTGCCATTTCCCAGTACTCCCAACTGCAACTGTTTACCATGCTTATTTATACCACTCAAACACTCTTCACATGAATTTATATAGTTATATATATATATATAGAATACTTGAATATTTCTTCACGACACACACACTTACCTTAAACAGCAGTTTATCTGCGCTTGAATTATTATTATTTGTTTTATTGATATTTGTTTGATTTATCCATTATATTGCGACTGCAAATAAAACACTTTGCATATACATACATTAACGCTCTCTCGATTATCTTTTAGGAGTACAAAACCTTTGCATTTGCTTCGGTTGGTGGCTCGCCGAAATTACCAACAAAATTCCAGGCCACCAAATTGCGCAACAGCATCGACAGTTTGCGCAACATTGTTGTGCCACTGGAGCAGGTCGCAGCGCGTCGAGAAACTTAGAGAGGAATCGCTTAGCGAATCGCATGAGCAACATATAGTCGTACTATGTAGGCCAGATCTGGCTAGCAGGCAGTCCTACGCCTTTGGTATTATATATCGTATTCGTCTATATATATACACAAACACATACACACGCATATATATATATATATACTAGAGATATACACCTATATAAATGTACATTCCTTGGTTTCCCGTTTTGCGTATTTTGTTGAGACGCGTCTTTTGTTTTCTTCTGTGCACCTGAGCGCACCTAGGCTTGTCCAACTGTACGCTTTACAATCACTTGGCATACAGTTTGGCATGTTCTGCATAAATATTAACCCTGCTATATACAAAATATACATATGAATTATCAAAACAAATCGCATGAAATTCAACAAATTGTGTAAACATTTATTTAGCACATTTAACATAGGCATCAGTTTATATATTTATTCATGAGTTTCAGACCAGTTCCTGGACAGCAACGCACCTTTTCATTAATACTATCGTTCCCACTTCCAACTTAAGCTCCCTTATATGAAGAACAATCGTTGACCTTCGCCCTCCCGCTGCATGCTGGCATAGATAAGCAAATCCGCCGAGGAGCTGCGCTGCCTGAGGCGACGTCTTGCTCCGCTGCCGCCGCCAGCTCCGCGTGCATTGCTAAAGGAGCGACTGCGCACACGACGTCGCTTGGGACGTTGGCTGACCACAGCACCAAAGCACGACACCTGTTGCTCCGCATCGCTATCGCTGTGTTGCTCTATCTCCACTGGCGCTGCACTGCAGCTCTCCTCCACATCACTACTCGGTGTCAAGGTGCGGCAATCGCTTTGCTCCGCGGCTGCGAGACGCGCACGTTTACCCAGGCTGTAGCTGGAGGGATCACGCGAAAGCTCGGAACCGAAATTGCTGCTGCTGCGTTCGTGTGGCAGATTCGTACCATAACTGAGGAAATCCGGATACGGGAGATGCAGCTCGGCGGGCGCATTAAAAGCCTCGGGTGAGGAGAAAGTGTGACGTAAACGTTGAACGCGACAACGTTGTCCTGTCGCTGGTTGTTGAACAAGCAGCCAGGAGCGTTTCAGGTACGTGTGCTCGGTGCAATTGCTGCTGGGTTGCTGGCCAGGAGTTGGATTAAGCAAGCTGGTGGTGGTATTGGTGGCAACGTTGCTGGGCGAACTGGGCGACAAGCCTAGACTGAGTGAAATGTTGAGTGAGGCGTCGCGAAAGGCGTCGGTGCCGTCGTCCGTCGTGCTGTTGTTGGGCGTCGTCGGTTGCGTTGCCGTTGCGACTGCAGCGGCTGTGGATAGTTCACGCCCAGCGGAAAGCGATGACGGGCTCGCTGAAATCCCCAAGGATTGCTGCTGCTGTGACTGTTGTTGCTCTTGGATAGACGCGCCTGCAGCGCCTGTAAATGGGATTCTGTGGGTAAATTAGCGACTGTAGGGAGGGATGGGGGTATAGCTTAAGTTTTTACCACAGATGGCCGTGGCCAGCAGCATGCGTTGCGTGAGCTGCTGATGCTGTTCCTGTCCCGCATCCTGCGACGTATCGGTGGAGGCCACAGCACGTGTCATGGCCGCTGCCGACGTGCTCGGCTGTTCCTGCTCGCACTCCTCCATGCTGCAGCTGCCGTGCAGTGGTACCATCGATTGCATGGTGCAATTACTTGGCGCTCGACTGCACCCGCTGCGTTCTCGATGCGCCCGAGGACGCTGCTGTCGCCGCTGACGACGTGGTTCACGCAACTCCTGTTGCATACCCACCTTGATCACTTCCTCGTAGTCTGGCGGTGCTTCGTAGCTCGGGGGCTCGTCTGGCGTGCGATCCTCGTCCTGACGATCGAGCAGCTCGCTTATCGTCTGCAGATGACTCTGAAGTTCGCGTTGATGTCGTGCTCGCACTCCCATGCGGTAAAGTATGACCATCCAGCCAGAAAGCACCCCGAAGATCCCAAGTGTGCTGATGATGAAGATGCCGGTGGCGGTCTTGAGATCCGGATACTGATCCATCTTGGGAAAGTAGTAGTTTGGCTTGTGGGAATACCAGCGGCGATCGTGATGCAGATGAGCCCAGTCCTCCTCACAAGATTCGGGCTCATCGCTGCCATCGCCACAGTGATCAAAGCCATCGCAGTGTAGACGAATTGAGATGCAATGATTGTTGCCGCACAGGAATTCCGAACCGATGTAGCAATCTAAAGCAAATAAGATATGGAGCCCAAGAACTCATTATCCGATCGAAAAAAAGCCCCAATTTGCTGTCAAGAGTTTGATGTGAGCAGGTTATGAAGGGTGAATAGACGTGGGAGCCTTAGCTTAATCGTCTATATATATTAACACTATAGGCAATGTGTATAACAAAAGGCTTAACGCTTTGAAATACCCACTCAAGTAGTTGAAGACGCTGTAGACAATGGCCAGTTTAGAGGACATGCCAAATACTCCGCGCAGCCGAATGTAGTAACCCGTCAGGATGGGCGCAATGTGGCTCTCTTTGCTCAATCCATTATTTGGCCACATGATGGTCTCAATTTCTGTCGCATCCGATGTGGTGCCTTGTTTTATGGTTAGTTCAGATCGCGCTGCCATGCCGTAGAAGTCGTCTACACGCAGTGAGATATGTGTTTTCATCATCATGTAGTTATTGCCTGGCTTGATAATCCAGATGCAGTCGAAGAGTCGAACATCGGTGGCATTCTCGATCATATTCATCATGGTGATGGCTCCACCGGGTCCTGTAACCATGCCCCCGCAGTCTATGAGGGAAAGGTCGAAAATAAAATTAAGATTACTTTCTCTGGGTTGTAATTGCTCTGAAGATCTTTTCTATAAAGGGTATTATTTTGCTTTGCTAGGAATCTTTTCGAATTGCTGTAATCCCAGTTCCCCAAAGTAAACGCTTTTTTTTAAACCCTTTTACAACTCATATTCTCTACTAATGTTCTTATTTTTTACAATTCCTTAACTACCCCAATAATAATCGCTCGTTTACAAGCTAAAACCCGATTTCTAATTCTGGCTGACGATACTTTTGAAGCTCTTACGGCATTCGTCGAAGCCCCTACCTACCTACCCCAACAAATCGATTGTGTTACCAAACTAGACCAAGCCAAAAGCGTTGCTCAGTTTTTCTCATATTTCCACTTTGCATTGACATTGAAATTTATACAACAGCTATGCCTTCCCACACCCCTCCCTGCTTTCCCTTTAACCGCTGTCAAAAATCAATATGACAATTGGCAGACCCTCAAGTGCCCTCATCCCTGAACCCCTTGTCCACCTAAGATACTTACCCGTATACGGCACCAGTCGCTCGTCCCTTAGCTGCTTGGAGGAGACAAAGCTCACCTCGGCACGAAAGCCAACGCCTGTCGCTGAATTTCCCCGGAACTGCAGCAGCAACGATTTCCCGCTGCTCACTGTGATAGGTGGTCGGAAATGTTCGCCGGTATACGAGTCCAGCATTTGTCCGTTGGAGTCAAAGATCTCCAGAGTTGATGCCAAGCCCAGCTGAAAGTCTGTAAAGTCCAGACGCACCTGGCAATTCTCCGACTCGCAGGTTAGAATATGCTCGATGCCATAATCCCGGGGATAGGCCATGGGAAAGTAGGGAGTCGAGATAACCTGCGGCACAGAGTTGGCATTGCTGCCACTGCCCACAATGGACTGCTTCGGTGTGCCGCTCACAATCTTCACATTGCCTAGGGAGACAAGACTGATTAGTGTCTAATTATCTAGAGGATTTAGTTCATCGCTTACGCTCGGAGAAATACTGCAGCGAGAAGACGTGCGCATTTGTTGCACGGTAGAAGAACTTGAGCTGCAGTGTTCGCGTCTTGCTGCGAAATACTTTGCCATCGCCGCAAAACTCCTGACCCGAAATGGTGCTATCGTAGGGCGGCTCCGAGAACTGTATGTGCTCGCAGGGACACATATTGGACTTGCCACCTGTGTTGCTGCAACTCTTGGAAAAGTTCGCATGTGTGAAAGTGACGCGTAAAACGCACTCCGCACAGGTAACGAGCTCCAGATTGCATTGGTACCACACATCCGCTGGCGCTGACGTCAGATCGTTCGGCATGCTCAGCTGGGAGCTCTATAACAATGAAGGAAAATTTAAATGCAACTGTGTTGTTAAATTTTAAGCTTTAAAGCTTTTGGGATCTAGGTACATAAACGGACAGACAAACACATATAACGAAAAGAGGTTATTTCTATTCATACTCACTCGAAATGCTGTGGTGCTAACATTTTTAGCATGCAGCTCACCGCGTTCGCCCAGCTCCAGAAAGTGACGCCGGCCATTCCAGTGATTACAAATGTCCAGATCCCGATAGCTGTTGGCTGGAAACGCGTTGCCTGGCCAACTGAACAGGGCGAGCACATAGGCCAAGCAGTAGGCATAGCCCAAGATCTCGGCGAGCATGACTAGCTGGCAGCTCGTTCTTAACTTTGATACGGATGCGTTGTCCACGAGCGTTGACTCAAGACTGTTGGCTGGCTGCAGCTGCTCGCAAATCCAATAAGCTGCGTCCAATGCCGAAGCCTCTCAAGTGGATGGCCCACCTAACATAACAGGCAACGCAAGGCATGGCGAGAAGAGGCAACTCGAGGCAAACAAACGTTTTTTTTGTGGGTGGGCAGCAGGTTAAAGACCTCACTTATGAGTAGTAATAACTAGTAGGAAAGCTAACGGATGAGTCTACTCGACTGTGAGTTACGCGGTATGCACTTTTAGAACAAACAAAAATAGTTTGTTTGATCTTCACTTACCTTACGCCTCGAGTAAATTCCAAGTTAATTATTCCATGGTAATGAAATTTTCCGAAACCATCAAGCTTATCTTTATTAGAATGTGTACCAAAGTTTTAAGATCACGCGAAATGTATTTATTAAAATTTAGAAGGCGTGTGTAAGTTCTAAAAATAAAGTTATCTGCATCGGAGCTTTACAAGTTTTAATACCAAATTTCTAAGTTTAGCTTTTATTACCTCTGATATTTACGATTCTATTTAGACGAAAAAACAGATGTTTTTATTGACTTTACGTTGCCATTAGACCGTTCTACCCGTTAAATTAACCAACTTTTACAGCTCCAGAGATTTAGGAAATTATTGAGTCGGTTTGGCACTAACTTATCAGATCCCTTTAAGCTTTCTCAGTAGCGAGTGCAATAACAATTAACAAGAGCTCACGTTATTGGTATAAAAATATTTGTGTTTTATTTAAAAAGTTGTTCCGTTTCACATGGTGATTGGGTAGGAGGGTGATGAGTGCGTCTCGCAGAGACAATGAAAGACAATGGAAGAGTACAAGAAACGTAGAGCCAAATAAAGGACATTTATACACATTCACAAATACTACTATGTACAAGCAAATGACGAACGTGGATTAAGGATGAGAGCTTGTGTGTTTGTGATTGCTTAGAGCTGCGACTTCCTAGCCTTGAGAGCGGCCTCCAGATTCTTGGCCAGTGTATCGATGAACTCAAAGGTCTCCTGGTAATCCTTGCGCTCCACGGCACTAATGCTGCCCTTGATGCAAATGGCCAGATCCTTGGTCATGGCGCCACCTTCAATGGTCTCGACGCACACCCTCTCCAAGGTCTCGGCAAAGGCCTGCAGCTCAGTGTTGTCATCGAGCTTGGCGCGGTGCAACAGACCACGAGTCCAGGCAAAGATGGAAGCAATCGAGTTGGTGGAAGTCTCCTTGCCCTGTTGGTACAAACGGTAGTGACGAGTCACTGTGCCGTGAGCGGCCTCAGCCTCCACAGTCTTGCCATCGGGGCACAACAGCACCGAGGTCATCATACCCAGCGAGCCAAAGCCCTGGGCAACGGAATCGGACTGGACATCACCATCGTAGTTCTTGCAGGCCCAGACAAAGCCACCCTCGGACTTCATGCAGTAGGCAACCATATCGTCGATCAAACGATGCTCATACCAGATGCCGGCAGCCTCGTAGTCAGCCTTGTAGGTGCTATCGTACAGTTCCTGGAAGATGTCTTTGAAGCGACCATCGTACTTCTTCAGAATGGTGTTCTTGGTGCTCATGTAGAGTGGGAACTTGCGATCCAGAGCAAATTTGAACGAAGAATGAGCAAAGTCCACAATGGAATCATCAGTGTTGAACATGCCGAGGGCCACACCAGGTCCCTTGAAGTCATTGATGACCTCTTCGATGATCTGGCCATCCTCACCCTTCCAGGTCAGCGTTAACTTGCCAGCACCGGGCACCACATAATCGGTGGCCTTGTATTGATCGGCATGGGCATGACGACCGATGACAATGGGTTTTTGCCAGCCGGTGACCAGACGCGGCACATTCTTGCAGATAATGGCCTCACGGAAAACGGTGCCACCGAGAATGTTACGAATGGTGCCGTTGGGCGACTTCCACATCTTCTTCAGATTGAATTCTTCGACACGCTTCTCATCGGGAGTGATGGTGGCACACTTGATGCCCACATTGTACTTCTTGATGGCCTCGGCACAATCGATGGTTACCTGATCCTCGGTCTGATCACGGTACTCGATGCCCAGATCGTATGTGTGCAACTCAATGTCGAGGAATGGCAGAATGAGCTTATTCTTGATGGCATCCCAGATGATGCGAGTCATCTCATCTCCGAGGATATCGACCACGGGTCCAGCGGCAATCTTTTGGGCCATCTGATCGGGATTACAAGTCATATAAGTCTAAGTAAGGCAGTTGGTTAACTTTGATACATAGAATGCGATAAAAATGGATGACCTCTTTCATTTTTACAGATTTTATTCAAAATTGTTGAAAGATTTTTTAAATAACAATTCAGATTTTGTTTTGAACAATGTCGTAAAGCTTCATATGTTTATATTATGTGTGATTGGACTTGGCACAAAGTGAACTTTGATCGGACTTAAGAGACAGCAAAAAAAACCTACCACAGAGCTGATGGAAAAATTCGCTTTGAAAGCGTCACGAATCATCATTGAACGCGCCCGGGGATTAGCGACCATGTTGAGGGTACGACGGAAGGCAAACATTGTGATTTGATGAATGAATGCTTGGTTGATGACTAGAATTTATTTGTTGTTTTTGTTAACCCGATAGGCAAAATACGCTGCGAAAATTTAGAACAAAAACAAAAGACAATTACAATTCTGCCTAACACTCGACGTCGACGCTACGCCTGTCGAGTTACAACTGATAACTGTGCGCACCGTTATTCCTTATTCGTTACTCGCCTACTATGTCTACTCGAGTACTGCACTAATTTCAAATGTACTTGTACTTGTGTTGCGCAATCGCCGTTATCAGTTACTTTTATATAGACCCGCAATCTGATTAGATTCACTGCGCGTTGCTACAGACTCTACACTCTCGGTTTAATTGCTGCAACTGGAATATTGTTTTAGAATTATCACAAATTGACATTATAATACGTAGCTAAATGACAACAGTGCGTCTGGTTAGTAATCGTTATCGCATTTGCCGGCGGCCGACTGACAGTGAGTGTCAATCAACTTTCAATTGAGCGGAGGGCGGTTCTCTCGCTCTCTCACTCTCACTATTTAGCACAATCGCACAATGTTGTTATTGCTTTTGAGCAGTGTTGGCGCGTGCTGAAAACTTTTCCATACTACGAGCATTGAAAGCTCAGTATTTATGACAAGTTCATGGTCACACCTCCGAAAAACATGGCTGATAATTGCGAAGTTTAATTACGCACGTCGATCTTTATCGATAAACGATATCTAACTCTTCGGCACTTGGGGGCAGTGTTGTGCAATGACAGACACTTCAAAACTTTAAATATGGCGCCAATGGGTTTGGTTTCTATGCAGTTTGCTTATCAAATAATTTTAATTGCTACAATTATTATGTTGCACAACTAATTGTGCAATTCTCAACAGCTTATATAACAATTAAATTAAATGATAAGGTACTTAATACTCTAGAGGTTTTTTCTTTTGATTTTTTCATTGGGGTTTCCACAGCTGGGTTTTCTCAAAATAATAATTAAGTGCAGTTGAATGCAAATTAGTATGCATCTACGATACAGCCTAATAAGCTTGATATGATAATTACTATCATACTGGCCCCAATTTAGGAATCCAGATGGCGTGATTTTGTCTATTGAGAAATCACGCCATGTCCAGCAGCAACAACAAATAAATAAAGACGTGCCCACAAATTAGGGAGTTGACTATACAAAATGGTTGCCTAAATTGTTGACGCTTTCACAAACAACTGTTTTTTACACCAGCCTCTCTTTAAGTGTGTATACTTAATGTATGCTTTGTGTTCGCTATCAGAGCCCTATGCAAACTGA
The DNA here is from genome assembly GCF_009650485.2 of Drosophila albomicans. Lineage (NCBI taxonomy): Eukaryota > Metazoa > Arthropoda > Insecta > Diptera > Drosophilidae > Drosophila > Drosophila albomicans. The sequence goes on along the minus strand of NC_047629.2, from coordinate 40,532,204 downwards.
TAAGATTTAGAAGTATTTCATAATGCTGAGAGTGCAAAAAGGCGAAATACAAGTGTATATTACAATACTTCTATTGATAAACCTGACAATTGCTCGAACAATCTTTTGAAGAATGACATTGCATATTGAATATTGAAACTTTGAACGAGTATTGGAATGAAGAACTGAACTGAACTAAACAACACAGCACAGGTGTTTGGATATTGACGACGTGTAACTGCTATCCCTCTCTCTCATTTTCTGATTTCTTTCTTTTCTCTTAATCTCGTAGGCAAACCGGCTGTGCCTTACAAAGAGAAAGAGAGACAACAAAATAAACAAGCACATAAATTGCATATAAAGCGTGTGTGTGAGTGACTGCCAACATACTTATACACATGCATATGCATATGCGCTAAATAAGTGTGTGTGTGTGCCTGCATATGTTGTGTTTGCTTATTGGGGAAAGTTCAACTCAAAGCGAACGAAATCTGTGAGCTAAAAAAAAGTCAAAAAGGCAAACAGTGACAAAGGTTACTTAAAGCAAAAGTAATCGTAAATTATTCATTTAAACACACCTCCATTTATAATTCCCTATTTGAATTTAGTAGTCTAACGAGTACCTACATATGTATATACTATACATTTGGGTATTGTGATTAACACTTTATAGCAAAACCTGAAAGTCAGCGCTCAAAGTATCTTGATATGCCATTTATTATGTACTTTGGATGCCTTGAACACGTCACAATGAACATTGAGTTGAGATATGAAATAGTTTTTTTATTCTATATGTTTGTACATGATCTGCTCACCTTCTAGAATGTTTAATTAAAATGCCGGTAAAATTAAAAAAAAGACGAACACTGAACGTATTATTGCTGTAGACCGCAAAATGGCGAACCACTCCCAATCAGACACAACGTAGAACTGATTGGAAACGAAAACAATGGAGGGAAGAAGTCGTCTGACGATTGCGCGTGTGTATGCAGATAAGGTGTTAGATAAATACAAGTTTTGTGAACAGCTGTTCGGATTGAATAAGAGCTTTTGCCACATGACAACTCTGCGCAGCTAGCTTTTGGTGCGGAGCTTTAGAGTTGAGTTTTGTAGCAGGCAACTTTTATCACGAAATTTTGTTTGGCGCCAAGTGCTCAAAATATTTCAAATTTGAATTTGTTATCATGCTTCCATGTTTGAATTAATTGTTTTTATACGAATTATTCAAATGAAAATTTATAAATTGAATTACATTTATGTATATTCATAACTAAACTAAACCTATTGAAACCACAAAATTGCTTTTAATATACCATTCAAAATGTACTATTGGCTTCTTTTTATTGATTTTGTAAAGATTTGATAGACATTCCAATCGTTTCAAAAGTAGTAAAAGTGAAATGCAAGCTGTGTACTAAAAATAGATATGCAAATAAAAATTATCACTCAGTTGATAACTTGAAGTGTTTTTATGACAATTTTTATGTGCGAAAGTTGGGATTGGGATGTGTTAAAAATGTGTTTAAAGAGAATTAAATGCATCGTATAATAATAATAATGCATTAACGATACAAGCCATACATAATTTTTATGTTATCTCACATAGATATGCTTGACCAGAGCATGCATATATGCATGAATTTTGAGCAAAACATTTGCATTTATGCTAATGTTAAATATCAAAAAATGTGCTCGTTATTAGCATATCGGAAACACGTTTATTTTGTGACAACCATTGGGCTGATCACTGAACATTCGGCATCAAAAGAGCTGGCGACAATTCGAATTGTGTTTGAAAAAAATGTATTTCAAGTAAAAAGCGATGAAATGAATGAAAGAAATGAAAAGAAAAGAAGAGGCAGAGGTTGTCTAATTGGTAGCTACATGTGTCGCTTTCTTTTCTACAATTAGATAATCGTTGAACAAAATGAGAGGTTATATAATCTAATTATAAACAGCTTTAAACACACAGCCTGCCAAGGCACAGAGAGAGAAAGACTGCACGAACTGCATTAAATAACATTTGGTTTGGTATTAAAATAAAATAAAGAAATTCCAGTTATTGTACTTTGGGTTAAATGAACGCGTGCCGGCGAAACTTTTTTGTTTTTGTTTTTGGTTTTTGGTCGAAGCGACAATTTGACAGGCAATTGGATGGAGGGTAGAGCAGCTGTCCCATGTAGCGAGTGCCTCCATTAACCATGTCAATGAACGTGAAATGTCTGGCACTAGTTATAAGTGCCAACAACATCAAACTATCTACCTACCAACTTCATGTGCGTGCCTTGTTTCTTTAAGCATTTTAAGCTATTTGTTAATTTGATTGTTATGTAAAAAAAAGCAAGACAGCAACAGCAACAGCAAAAACAACAACAGCAACAAAAACAGAAGCGCAGTTTGAGCCAAAAGTAAACTAATTTAAATTTCAGTTCAGCGACAGCGACAGCGACAGCGACAGCTGTAAATGAAAAGTAAAAGCCACAGAAGCTATGCTAAAATATTGGCTAAAAATACATTTTTTGGACTTTTTGAAAGTCGCTTCAAAAATGATGCTGCGCGTCAATTTGCATAGAAAACAAAAAGCAAACAGTCAAAAAGTAGAAGCATCATCATCAGGTGTCTTTTGTTGTTTCACAGACGACTTTGACTTTGACTTTTCACTTGGTGGTACGATTACTTTGGTTACCTGTTACACATACGCCCCGTGGTGCGCTGCGAATTTCGAATAATGAATTATTAGGGGAAGCATTAGTATTTGGGTATTGTATATTGTATATTGTGTGTTGGAAATGTGGCGATTGCTTTGCACGTCGAACATTGATCTATGCATGCATGCTTTGAAAATATGTTTTTTTTTTCTCTCTTCTTCTTCGCCTGCTGCTCGCTGCACGCCTGCAATAATAAATTACTTCCTGGCCGAAGACATTCCCCAGCAGCCAGACTGAGAGAAAGAGAGAGATGGAGAGAGAGACTGCGAGCCGTTACAATTCTGAAGACGTGTGCAACAGCTAAGCAACAAAAATATTACTATTAATTATATTGAATGGAGAAAGTCAATTTCGTCAAAGTGCCGGCGTCAGTGGCTTTTGTGCGCCATTTCTAAAGACGACGCAGCTGTCAGTCACTCAGTCAGTCAGTCAGTAAGTCAGTCAGTCACTCAGTTAGTCAGTCAGTTAGTCATTTACTCAGTCACTTTGTGGCCAGTTTCCATTTCAACAGCCGCAGCTTATCTTTGTGGAACGTCGCATTCTTTTTTCGAAGCAACTTTTGAAGATCGGCGACGTTGCTTTTTACTCTGCTTTGCTCTGCTCTGCTCTGCTTTGCTCTTCTCCGGTTTGGGGTTTGCTCTTCTCTCTGGTTACACTTGATATTTTAATCGCATTTGCTGATCATATGGCATGTGGCACACATATATTTTTCATTTCACCAAATCTGTCCATATGCAAATGTCGCTCGTCACTCCCATCACTCCCATCACATAAATGTGACGCATTCAAAAATACCCTCGAAAGAAAGTGAGAATCGAATTGGTCTTCTTCACTAATAGTAACGATCTAGTTAATTAATTTGTTTAAATTTACGAGTTGAAGTTAATTTAAGCAAGACTAATCAATTTATTTTACACCTCTCGCTATATTTGCTGTGTCAACTTCTTTGTAAATTAAAATCATATTAAACTTTATTTATTTTAAACATCAACTATTTTCATATTTAATTAATTCAGTAATTTCATTTTTAACTTTACACTATTTGCAATGAATTTATTTAATACTCTTTAAACAATATTGGCTGAATAACCTTTTATAGAACACTTTGAAAATTTATATTGAAATACATATTATATTTAAACAATTTTCGTGTGAAATTAATTTATACTTATGATTGATTTGCAGAGTTAACTTTTTTGTTTTATATAATATTTTAAATATTTGCACGACAAATTAATTAATGAAGTAATGTTAAGTCAGTCAGTTTGACAATTTAGTATATACTATTTTTAAGTCTTTAAGAAAATCTTATTAATTAATTAATTAAACTCTTAATTAGCTCATCAAAGTTTTGTAGAACTTGTTTCATATTCTTTACATTTTCCGATATTTGGGAAAATAAAAGGAAAATGAGAATTCTTGATTTCAATCAATTTTATGAAAATATTTTTATATAATTTCGATTAGTTTTAATAATTTTTAGAATTATAGTTTTAATATCTTATAGAGTATCTAGTGGGGTAGGAAAATTAAAAACAATCATGCCTTCTTTTCGAATTAATGTATTGCAATTGCATATTTAACATACTTTGTCAATAAAGTTTTTTACTCATAGATTTCTTAATCAAATAATTTTAAAAATAGTATATTTTAGTGAAACTTTTATTTAATTTGAACATCTATAATTTATTTTTACATATTTGTGAGTTTTGCTATTTCCATTAACACTTCTGTAATGAAATTTTATAATCAATTTAATTTAATTGAAATGTTTTTCTTAAGTAGGGTATCTGCTAGTCGACTACCTTATGTCAACTGCTCAGGTTTCTTGTGGGTTTTAAGTTATTTATTAAGCGCTTGTTTCGATCAACAACAGGGCCAAGACAAAGTTGAATTTGATTATGTTTACAGTTATGTCGTCTTTAGTATTTATGCAAATTTATGTTAAGCTCATGCAAACACACATCTGAGAGTGTGTATGGGAGTGTGTCAGAGTGTGTGTGTGTGAGAGTGTTTTGTGGCTTGTTGTTGATGATTTGAGATGTGGGTTAGGGCTACCGATTCACCCGATTTGATTTGATTTGATTGGTCTTTAATTCATGTGACAAGCAAGTCCATCAGAAGAGCAGCTAAGAGTAGAGCAAAGTAGAGCTCAGTGAAAGGCGTTGTCTATATGCTTCAATATATATGCCGGGCAAGGAAACCTTGCCAATAACTTGCTGCCAATGGCTTTCCAAAAAACATAAAAAAAAAACAAAACACGGCACATGCAAAAACGAAAGCCATGCAAAAGCGTCGCAGAGCAGCAGCAGCAGAAAACATTTGCGTTCGTTTTTACTAATGAAGTGCAGCAGCCGTTGCCATAATTGTTGTTGCCAACCGACTTTGTTGCATACCAAATGTCCACTGGGTCAATGTATCGTCGTGTCGTCGCTGCTGTGGCCCAAACCAAGCCCATTGCACGCATCCAAGCTCCGAGCTCCAAGCTCCAACTTTAAACTTCAATTTCAACTCTTCGTCTCTCTCTCATGTGGGAAATCATTAATGCGCTCGCAGCTCGCAGTTCGCCAAATTGCTGGCCATGTTAAGCGGCTTTCACATGGTCTCAGACCTTTTGGCTAACAGGTAGCCAGTTAGCCAGTTGGCCAACGAATGTAGCGCGCCTCTTCTTGCTTTTGTCCCCTCTATTGTTTTGTCAGCTAAATATGGCCAATAGCCAAATATTAATTCCTGCATCCATCTGCATTTATACAATATGCAAATGCAACGTTGACATCGGCCTATCGGCCAATAATTCTAGTGCAGCATCATGTTTTAGTGCTCATCTGCCTGCGGCAGGACAATGCAGCAGGATAAACCACATGACAGGCTACAAGCGACCAGTTGATTACAACTTCGAGGTTAAGACGGGGCGTGGCTTCAACCAACGAAGCTGTGAATGTTGCCACAGTTGCTGCAACACAGTTGAATGCAAATCTTGTTGCATGTATTTAGCATGTTTCCAAGACTTTGACTTTGACTTTGTTGCCAGCATTAGAGAACTGGTTTAGTTAAAGGTTTTTTAAATGCAAAACGTGTCGATGGGAAAGAATTTTAAAGACTGATTTTATAAGTTTTGGCTGACTAATGAATCAACAACTCTTTGTAGTTATTTTTAGCATCAATATCTACTTCAATAGAAGTATCATCAATAAAGTTTTGTATTCAAAATGCATAGGCTATTGAATTAATTATTATTCATAATTATTCAATAAACAAAATATGCTAAATATTCATAATATTTTATAGTTTTTTGAATTATGAGTAAGATCAATGCAGTTGAGTTTGCCAAATGCCTTGTCGATGGTATTAGCGATTGAATTAAAATGTGGGTTCATTATTCATGAAGTAAACAGTAAAGTTGCAGATGACAGATACTTATACATATTAGTTAATATTTATTTTGGTATCAATATCTAATTGAAATACGTATAAGATCATTACAGATGCAAGTAAATGCAAGAGATTTATAAATTTTTTGACTTCACAAAGTTTCATAAAATAATATTAATATTAAATTTATTGCCCATTGTATTATATTATGTAAAGAAATATTATCAATAAAAATGCTTATAATAAAAGCTATAATTGTGCAGAAAACAATTAGTTTTCATTTATTTTAGACATCATGTGTATTTAATGCTCGCTTTATTTATAAACTTCAAACGAAATCGAATTTATTTATTGTTGTTTGAATGAATAACAATTTCTGTTCTTAAGAAGCCAAAAGCAAATAGTATAATTTTTTCATTGGTTTAAAAATATTCCTTATTAGTTCTTTAGAAAGTATTTCGCTTTGATTATAAACTTAAAATTAAATCGAATTTATGCATTATATTTATAAATAACAATTGTTGTTCTGAAGAAGCCAAAAACAATTATTAAAATACTTTCTTTTAGACAGAAATAATATCAATTATTAATATGCAGAAAACAATACTTTCTTTTGTCCAACAATTTTTTGAATTGCTCTAAAGTTAGACATACGTTTATACAACAACCAAGGCTAATATTATAAACCATCTTCAGCTTAAGAAGCTTCTTAATTAGTCCAATAGAAAGTATCTAAAAATAGATAATTATATAGTAATTGTTCTGCATGCAAAGAAAGTGGTTTAAAAGAATTGTTTTTTATATCAAAAGTATTTATAAAATACCTTCACTTAATATCAAAACAAATCTATTTTTAAATTCTGTTGACAGCAAACAAACAAAATTTGTATAAATTTGTATATTCAACACAATGATTTAAGTATATGATAAGGTAGAATTTAGAAGGCCATTTTAATTGGTAATAAATTTACATTTTTAATGGTTGGCATAGAAAACAAATATCTTTATTTTTTGTAGAGCATTAAGACAACCTGCCATCAATGTCATCTAAGCTTAATAGAAGCTCGTTTAGATATCTCTGAAATCTAGCGAATTGACACTATTTTGTGATGGGAGTGAATTGTGACAATTAAACAGAGAGCACGCCGGATATGTGATAATAACTAACATCATCAATGTTAGTGGCTCAAGGCGATGCAAACAAAAACCTAATCAGAAGCTGGGAGATTTTTAGCTAACTTTTTCGCAGAGAGTTTTTTTGATGAAAGACAATCTCGTAAATGAATTGGAAACTGGCAATCAAAATGCAAAAGTTTACCAAGTTGTTTTTCCCATGCAATCATCATCATCGTTTGATGGGGCGTATACGGAATGTCGTTGCCGGCTGCCGGCTGCTGCTGTTGCTGCTGCTATAGATTAGAGTATTTCGTATGCGCGAGGTTTAGTTAGAGTGTCGGTTTTTTTTATGACTTTATTTGGCACAATTGAAGAATTTCAATTGCTGTCATGGGGCTTTCAATTCCCAATATCCTCTCTCTAGCTTGCTTAATCGATGCCATCGAATGGCAATCAAATTTTATGGTTTCCGATGCAAGTGAAAACCTGATTGGAGACGTGTTTTCATTTCGCATTTGTCTCCGCGATTTAGGCTCAGAACTGTTCCGCACTTAGTCCAGTTTACAGTTGGCAGAGAGAGATTCATTAGAGGGTCTCCATCCATCTCCATCTCCATCCCCATCACCTGTCAGACACGCATTAATTGATTTGTTTCGTAACCGAAATTAGGTAATGCCCATAAAGCATTTAAGCGTTTAAATCTTCTCGAGGCCCAGCAACAACTTCCGACCACCGAGCACCGAGTACCGAACACCGAACAAATCATTGCCAGGGGCACTTTCAATGTAATTTTCTACAATTTAACAGAGAGCCACACGTGAAAGTTCATAAACGAAAGCAAAAATGTAAAGACACAAAGCACAACACATGTGTGTTGTGCCATCTCTTTCTAGTTGTGTATACATATGTATCTTTCTTTCATTGTCATTAAACAAAATGAAGCAGAACCAGCGTCAGGCTATGAAAGGCTTTTTTATTATACATAGTTGTAGTGTTGTTGTTTAACAGCAGTTGAAGGCAGGGCAAGCTCAGCAGGAACGCGCACGCTTCGAGAGGGGGAAAGAGGGGAGGGAAGGGAACTAAGCTTAGACCCACTCACGGTGAATGTACGACGTTGGCAACGATGATCATTAAATGCCAAAAAATGCCAACAGTTAGAGAGTCAGACTCTGAGTCGGAGTCAGAGACAGAGCCAAATTATGGCAAAGGCAAAACTAAAACTGTAATGTTTCGAATGTTTCGTTGTGCTGTGTATTTGGTTTCACTATCATTCGTGTGCCAGTGTGTGTGTAAGCGAGTGTGTGTGTGTGCATTAAAAGTGAAAACATGTAAAAAGTCATTCATAGAAATGCTAAGACTCTTCGCACAGCAGCTACAAATGTGGCATACAAATTGCGTATACGTAATTTTTAATTAATCGCTTAAACGATTTTGCTTATTGTTAACCATTTGCATAAGTTTAAGCCGAGCTTATGCTAATTTAGCACCATTTTAGAAGGATTATACTTTGTCTTCAATTTTCTTCTTCTCTTCTTCTTCTTCTTCGTTGCTCCAATGAGTAAAAGTTATGCCAAGAAAGTTATGCAGATTTGTCATCAACAACAACAGAAAAGTCAACAACACATGTGTTACCTAACGGTTAACGGTAGCAGCTCTCAGTTATGATCTTGTTTAAACAACTCAACTTTAGCTAACGATGAGCTAAGCAGACAGCCATTTAGCATTTACCTAATTGAAGTCACTAAGCAGCCAGACTGTCAACTACAATTAAAGTCTAGACATTGCGTGTCTTTTTTTTTCCTGCCAGTTCATTTGCCCTTCGCATTAGTCAGCGTAATGCAATTGATTCTTAATAATTAATCACCTGTCCCATAGTTGAGGTGTAATTTCTGCTAACTTCTACTTACGTTTTCTGTTGACATTATTTAATATGAGATAGTTAGTTCATAATAACTTATATAGAACAAAAATAATCTACAAAAATGTAAATAAATAAGTTTGAGAGCTGTTTTAGTATATTTACTTAAGAAATAAGCGCTATAAATGTCGAATCTATGCTTCAAATATAATTTTATAAAATATATTTGATACATATTATTTAATCTTGATTATTTTCTCTCTGTATATTTAAAAAATTCATACTACACTAAATTATAATACAGTAATCCAGTAGAGATTATATTGAGATAGAGGTATTCAAGAAAAAATATAAATTATTATTAATTAAAAATAACAAAATGTATATTCGACTAATTTTAATTTTATTATATGGACTTTTTCATATTTCTTTAATAAAATTTAAAAAATTTCCTTTTTCACTTTGTAGAACTTGTTTATTTTCTGATAATCTTATTTAATAAGATTATATTTAGTGATGTTAATGCTAAACTTCGGTCAAAACAAATTTAAAAAACTAAAAGATTATAATATAAATTTAAATACTTTGGTGTTTATATAAAAATGTTAAGTAAAATGTAAATTTCAGTGGAAAACAAGATTAGAAAAGCTTGAATTATTTGTATTTATTTTAAAATCTTAACTTTAAAATAGAATTGAAAAGAAATCTATTGTTTTAAAAAGAACTTAAATAATTAAAATACTATTTTAAATGTTACTACATTAAAGTACTAGGGTTCTAGGATGACAGTATATTTTAATTTTTAACATAACAAATTTTTTAAAGATGGAAATTACTTAATTTGAAATATCTAAATTTATAATATGCAATTTAAATTATTTTAAGATTTAATAACTATAATTGGTATTATATTTTTATACAATACAAATAGTTATTAAACTTAATTTAATATATTTTTAATAATATACATTAGAAGTTATACAAAATTTCTATTAAAGAAATTACTATGTTTGGTATTTTATATCTATAACATACAATTTAGCACAAGTAATTATTAAATTTAATTTATATTTTAAAGCTTTTGACCAACATTTTGTAAGCATTAAATCAACTGAGACTCAAAGTGCTCAACGAAATTTCATTAAGCTGATTTGGAGCTGTGAGTCGAAGTCGAAGTCTCACTGCCTACACCTTCGGGTGTCATCTCTCCATACTCGAACCTTCTCCGGCATCAAGCACCATTTATCATTATCATTTCAGCTGACACTTTCGGTTGTTTGCTGCTGCCGTTGCTGCTGCTGCTGCTGTGCAAAAAATAACAGAAAACTAAAAGGAGAGAGAAGAGTAGAAAGAAAAAAAAACTGTCATTAGACAACAAATATCTGTCAATTTAAACGGCTCTTTCAGTGTGTGTAGTTTGTAACTATGCATCATTCAAGAGTCCAACAAGTGAAAGTGCCTAAAACATTCAATTTCGAGTAATTTTGCTATCAATTAACAAAGCACACACACACACACATAGACATACACACACGTAGTAGTAACACAGATACAAACATATAAAAATTGAATGAATGAAGTCGGCGAGGCGAACAAATTTAGAAGATTAATTGCCGAGCGAACAGCATTCACAGCGCAGAGTGATCATTAGCACATCATTACGAGTTCGAGGTACTGTCCCCAGTAGGCGACAGACGCAGAGAGGGAGCAGAGAGGAATGGGACACCTAGCAGGCAGTCAGGCAGTCAATATCCAAGCAAAGCTCCCAATGCCAGTTACAATCCCACAACACACACAAAAAGTGTCCAGAGCTCGCCCCGAGGCCAAGTCAGAGCAAAAGAGCCAGAGATGGAGACAGAGCCGGAAAAGTAACCGAAAAGGCCAAATGTAATCATTACTTTTAATATATCATTGTGTGCAACGAGTACAGGGTATTTTTTTGTATAAGTTTAATCTATATAAAGACTGACGAATTTACTAAAAATAATTTCCACAAATACTTAACTACAAAAAAATCTTGACAATGCTCATGAAATAAATTGCTCTTAATACAATAAATTTCCGCATATTTATTGGAATAGTTAAATAAATACTATAATTTATGGGTTTCTTTATAAAAGTGTTTTTTTTTTTATCATTTTACATTGATCTAAAGTATGTGTTATATGCAGTGTATGGTATACATTTTTTTATTTCCATAATAAAGTGCTCCAATATACATTTAAATTGTCAGGAATATATGATGATGATGATGATGATATATTGAATGATGTTCTTAAAATTTATTCCAATATTGCAAACAAAAAATTACATTTAATATGTCTTGTATTCCTAATAATAACAATAGTAATAATTTAAGGTTTTTTTATAAAAAGATTATGGTCAATAAAATACGTTATAATTTATTCGTTTTTCTGTAATATTAATAAATTTAAATACGAAAAGGTGAAAATGATCTGTGCTCTTATTTTATTATATAAATATTTTAATTTTCCCAAATATATTTTATTCTAAAGTAATGAAATATGAAACAAAATCTAAATTATCAAATATATTATAAAATACATCTTTTTAAAATTACTGAAATTTGAAAGTACTTAACCACATTTTAATTATTCTATATTCTTTTCCAATTTGAATATGAATTAAAGATTTTTTTCTGTTTTGATATTTACAGAAGAATAAGATAATGTAAAAATAACTTTAAAATATTGCAAACTTGTTGAAATTTTTTAAACCATATTTAATAATAAATAAGTGAACCAACTTTATAATTACAAATAAAAAATTATTAACAAGTATTTCAGATAATTTTAAGGAAGCTCATTATATTATTAGTAAATTAATTCATTTAATACATTGACTTTAAAATAAGTTATTTACTAAGATTCTTGAAACTTTTGATATACAGGTTAAACTGTGTTACTTACAGGATATTTATATAGTTGAGCCTTTACTTATTCCGCGTGTTCTCAGTTAATATTTCTGAGAAACATTGTTGCAAAAACTGTGTTGAAAGCAAATCTTTGATACCGGCAGACAAGGTACAAAAACAGAAGAAGAAAAAAAACACAACAGAATCGCGTTTTCAGCTGCTCTTACTGGAGCTGAGGTTGAACTGAAGCTGGAGCTTCAAGTTGGAGCTGAAGCTGGAGCTGCTCTTCATTGACCTCGTGCACGATGAGCTTTCAAAAATGAAAAACGAAACCGCGGCGCAACAATGGGGCAAGGTAGAAGCCAGGCTAGGCGCACAAATAAGTCGCAGGCGAGCTTAGGTTTATCTATCTCCCTCTCATTCTCTCAGTCTCTGGGATTTGGATATTCGAAGCTGGAGAGTTGAAGTCGAGTTTTACCGGCAATAGATCTGAATCTCATGCTGCGTAAGCGCCGATGAAAGTGCTGCTGCCTGAGCCCTGGGATGATGATGGCAACTCCGACTGCGACTGCGACTTCGGCTTTCGGCTGTGCCATCATTTCTCCTTGTGTCCATGATAGTCAAATGATGTTGGCATTTACTTTGCCTTTTTGCTAAATGTGTCCGCAATGCGCATAATAAAAACGAAAAGCGTGTAAAACATAAAGCACAACAAAAATCAATTGGAAATTTTACTTTCGACGGCCAAAAAAAAAAAAGACTAAACCCTAAAAAAAAACAATTGAGAGGCGGAAGACGCCACAAGGCGACTGAGACTGAGTCTGAGACTGAGACTGGGACTGAAAACCAAAGCGAACCTGTAATACTCACATTTGTCGACTATTTGCGTGCTGTCATTAAACTATAATTAAATTTCTTTTCTTTTGATTTTCACCCTGCAAGTTAAAAGTCATCCTCGATCTCTAGGCACATCCATTGCCGTGAAGGGTTTACCAAAACTTCACGCCTGTCACGGCGCATGGAATCTTTTTTTTTTTTTTTTTTTTTTTGCTTCTTTTCAGTTTTCTTGTTTTGTTTTTATGTGCAATAACAAACAGCAATAGCAACATCGACAATAACAATAACAATAACAAAATAACAGCAATTTCAGATTTTTTGACAAGAGAGAACCACCTGCTTCTTTTATATTTATATTTTTGTTTCGTTTTTTTCTGATTTTTTTGCGCAAAAAGAAGTTGGCGAAATTTCAACGTCGACTCATCGATTCAATTCGACATCAAACGAAACTTGGTCAGGGAAACTTTAGCAAAATAACTTGCGGAATTTCGACAAAATAATAAACAATTAATCTGCATGGACAATAGAGAAGTATGTGCAAAATACACAATTATTTATTCTTTGAAATCTTTCAATATAATAACTTCTCGCCATTTACTTCAATTTCCCCGTTTGCATTCATTAACGTGTAACACATTTGTTATTTCGAGAGCTCTTTTTGACTTTTAAGTTATACGAAAACTTTAAAGAATATATATTTTTTAACGTAGTAACATAGTAAGTGTCGTAAAATCAATCAGTTAAATAAAGAGCTGATAGTCACATAACGTGTAACACATTTGTTATTTCGAGAGCTCTTTTTCACTTTAAATTTATACGAAAACTTTAAAGAATTTATATTTTTATATATATATATTTTTTTAGTAAACGTCGTAAAATCAATCAGTTCAATTAACAAAGAGCAGATAGTCACAGTTCACATATACAACTCCTCCGTTCGAAGTATTCAAGTGCGCAACAAAAAATATAACCCTATGGCGAATACAGCTAAAAACTCAAACCATCGTTTTGAACGATTCGTCAATAGCTTCGACGACCGATAGTGAGTATGCACACATAATAAGATTGGGTCACAAAGTACACACAGCTGGAAGCAAAGTCATACATACTGATGTCTGGAATTTGCATCAGCTGCGCTCATGATGAAGCGAGCTGACGTGTTGTTATACCCGCTACCCATAGGGTAGGTTCCGACAGGAAATGTATGTAACAGGTAGAATGAGGCATCTCCGACCCTATAAAGTATATATATTCTTGATCAGCGTCAACAGCCGAGACGATCTAGCCATGTCCGTCTGTGTGTCTGTCCGTCTGTCCGTATGAACACCTAGAGACTATAAAAGAGCTATGATTTTTTTTCGACAGCATTTGTTATGTTTGCGCGCAGATCAAGTTTGTTTCAAATTTTTGCCACGCCCACTTCCACCCCCGCAAATCAAAAAAATCGAATAACAAACGTAATTTTAAAGCTAGAGTTATGATTTCTGAAAATTTGTTTGCAATCAGATGAAAAGTTAAAGTTGTTAAGTTATTAAAGGACTAGTTTTGTATGGACAAAATGCCTACTTACTAGGGTATAGGTAGGTATATTGAGCCGTCTATGGTATATTTTGAACGCGGTACTATATCGATACACCACATATACCATTTGGTATATTTTTAGTATTTTTGCAGCATATTTGGTATATTTTGAGAATAATACCGCAAAATATATTGCTTTTATTCAAAATGGGTAGCGGGTATCTTTCTTACTTGTTTTCGTATTGAGCCACATCAACAGTTGGTCGTACTAAATCAATAATCCTCGAACGTAATCGACATGCTATTCTCTTTTACTTCCCCCAGTGAGCCGTACATACGTCAGCACCTGTTCAAAGTCTACATGGTGCTGGCAAGCACAGCTACTGTTGCGGCAGGCGGTGCCCTACTTCAAATTATGAATTTTTGATCTTGGGATGCTGGCGGGAGTTGCATCCTTGGTACTCTTTCTAGGTCTGCTTTGCTATGATGATGATGGCAAGAACTATTACACACGCTTGGGAATGTTGTACGCTTTTGGTTTTTGCTGCGGTCAAGTGCTTGTTGGTCCACCTTTGGGACACATTGTTAGCATTAATCCGGCTATTATTATGACTGCACTCACAGGAACATTCGTGACCTTTGCATCGCTATCATTGGTCGCCCTTTTGACTGAGCAGGGCAGGTTTTTATATCTGGGCGGCATGCTCTGCGTCTTCAATTGCATAGTGTCGCTGAGTCTCTTCAACGAGATATTTAAGTTATACTTTGTTGAGATTACTGAATTGTATGTTAGTGTTTTTGTCATGGCCGCATTTTTTGTATACCACACCCAGAACATTGTGGAGCAATGTCGTTTGGGTAACCGCGACGTGGTTCAACGTGCATTGGATCTCTTCCTCGACGTTCTCTGCGTGTTCAATCGATTGTTATTGTTAATACTAAAGGAGAAGCAAAAAGAAGCCGAAGAAGAAGCCAAGAAGAAGTAAAATGCTGGATGATAAAATAATTTGTTTTTAACTTGTGACAATAATATAAATAAATTATTAAGTTTTAGTACGTAAATACTCAATGTATTAAAAATCAATATTTTAACTTAAGATTAAGATTAGTATTCTATGACAAAATAAATTAAAATATTTAAATATGCTTAGATATTAAATATATTTTATTATTATATCTCTTAGTGTATAGAATATCGCTTATGATAATGGTTAATATTTTTAGGAAGTTTTTTTGTTATAACTCATTATGAATATTTAATTGAAGTTATGTACTTATGGTAAGAGTTATTTTTTTACTCTCCATGTCAATGATTCATGTGTAATGTATTAAATATAATAAATCGGTTTGAAAAAAAATGTGCAACAAAAATATATTTTTTTTTAATATTAATGATCCAGAATATTAAGAATATACTAAATTGTTTCACACTATCCAGATAAACGGCACAAGGAAAATGGTACTAATAATTTTGAATAGTTTCATTATAAGTTATGAATTTGTCGGTTCTTTCTCTGCTTTCCATTTCCTTGAAGTAAATTAAATTTAGGATCAACTTTTCAATGGATGAATATCCTCAAAATTGAATACCATTTAAGCATAATTTGCAAATAAATATGAACATCTCTGAATATGTAGAATATTGCTCCTGATATTGATTCACATTATCGAGAACAATGGCATAGAAAATGTTCTAAAAAGGTTTCTAATTGCGGATCGTTCGCTGTTCCAATGATCATGCGTGGGCATTTGGCCAATGCGTGGCAGCTGCCACATTTGGTGGCATTCTCTAATGAATTTATGAGCTGTCGCTGTGCCCAGGCATATCACTTGGCCGATGCTTTGAGCCGCAGCCGCCGAGGCAAAAAAAAAAGAGCAGACGGAGATGCGAGACCCACCCAAAGCAAATGGCCATGTGCATTTTGGCCATATGAAGACTTCTACTTTGAGTTTGGATTGCAAAACGTTTGAATGCGCCTTTGTTGTGCACTGTTGTTGTTGTTGCTTTAGTTGTTTTGGTTCGGTTCGGTTCGGTTTTGTGGCCTGTGTTCTGCTGCATGTCAGGCGACTTTCAGGCCAACTGCTACTTACACTGCCAACTGGCCATAATATGTAATTTCAATGATTTGCATACAAAACACTTTTCACCAAACGAAACACACAACAAGAAACGATGCGACCACGAAAGACGCTGAAACTGAAGCTGAAGCTGAGGCTGAAGCTGAGGCAAGAGTTGCAGCAGCCGAAGTCGAAGCAGCAACAGGCATAGAATTGGCATGGACAAACAAACACGTTAAATACTTCCGCGTTGCAGCCGCGTTCTTGCATTCTGTGGCGAAACCGAATGGTTGCCCCAAAAGGGGGGAGGGGGAGGGAGTGAGGGGTTAAGCCAAGCCGAGCTTCTTGGCCCGTTTCGAAATATTCATATTTGTCACGAAGCGAATGCTGCTGCTGTTGCATGCTGCTGCTTACTGAGTACTGAGTACTGAATACTACCTATACTCATACTCACACTCACACTCATACTCGAAACTCAAACTCCTATTCATACTTGTTGTTGAAGAAGATTTCCTGGGCCAAGAATGAGGCCAACTAATGGCGCTGCTTTTGCCAGGTTTTTTGTTTTTTTTTTGTTGTTGCTTTTGCTTGCGTGGATTCTGCGAAACCGAAAATTATAATAACCAGTTTAAAAAAACAACTAAAAACGTTGAGGTTGAGGTTCTTTTTGGGCAGCAGCCGCCTTCGGCCAATGACCCAGCACTTTAGACACAACACAAAAAAGGGCCCCCAAAAGCAAACTTACGCAGAATATCGTGAGGAGCGTTGCCGTCGATAAGTTGCCACGCGCTGCGGCAAGGTAGGGGAGGCAAGGTCAGTGTAGTAAGTAGCAAGGAGTCAGCAAAAGTCTCTTGGCAACTCTTGATTCTCGCTCTGTCCACAGTCGAGCGAAAGTTTTTCGGGGCACAGCCAAAAAGCTGAGCAGAAGACGACGAAAGACACAAAAAAAAAAAAAAAGTCCATTTAGATTTAATGAGATATTGGGCCCAAGTCAAGTCGCGTCCGGCGTGGCCTTTCCTTTGGCACAGAAGCATATGAAAACTGCAATAAAGCAAATGCTTGACGCTTGTGGCCCATAACGAATGAACAGCAGCAGCAGCAGCCGCAGTCGAAGTTGGAGTTGAAGTCGAAGTTGGAGTCGGAGTTGGAGGCAGCAACTACACAAATGTATTTTGTTTTTTTTTTTTTTTCGAACAAAAATTCCAAAAGCAAATCCATTTTGTTCCGACTTTCATTTTGGAGCAGCACACAACACAAAAGTGAGGCCACAGTTGGCGGCGGCAATCGCCGCTGCACAGTTTGAAGACAATTGTATAAATGAAAGTTTAAGATCTCCATAGAGTCTTGTGTGTTGTGTGTTGTGCTGCTGTGTTATGTGTTTGTGGGGCAGGGCAGACGTGTGCGCCTCACTGATATGAGCTAACGGTGGCTCTGCCACACATTGCTACTGCCACTGGCTGCTGCTGGCTGCTGCTGTTGTGGCAGCGACAGGTTGCTGCATTGCCCCAACACCGGCACACTTGACCATACCCCCTCCCTCCTTCCTCTCCTTCACTCTCCCCACATTTCAGACCCGGCACGTGTTGGCCGCCAGTGGAAAAAAAACGTTAAAGAAAAACAACACAACAAAAAAAAAGCAAAAATACAATTTTCAATTGTTTAGCAGCCAAGCTGCTGGGGGCTACACTTGTGTAGTTGTAGTTGTAGTTGTGTAGTTGGAGCTCAAGCTGGAGTTGGGGTCCATTTCTCCATTGCATTTGCAGGCTACTTTGATTTCGATTTACTTTTGCTTTTCATTGTTAATAGTGCCGCCAATGCGATGATGATGGCGCTGCCGTTTATTAGTGAAAGATCTAACCGGAGGGCGGGAAATGTTAGACTGAGGAGCAAACAGAGTGAGGGGAGTGGGAGGGGGAGACCATGTATGTGTTTTTGTGTGTGTGTGAGTATTTGTTATTTTTGTTAAAGCTTTAATAACAATTTTATGGTTTTTAGCGCAATTTGCTTTGGAGAAGCCCATTAAGTGCAAACCGTTTCTATAAGAGAATTGGGAGAGATCTGGCCAGAAAGATCAAAGTGATTGTGGCTGAAATATATACACACATGTGGCATGTGGCATGGCGACTACATGCAACAAGTGGCCACTACAACATTTCAAATAAGTGCTGGCTTTTTGCGAGTCTTTGCAATAATGATCTGGGAAAATAGAAAAAAATTATGTGCGAGGAGATGAGAGAGATGCTATTAGAAAAAGTATGTAAAGTATGTAAAGTATGTAAAGTAATAATAAATTCAACTATTTTTATCCAATTTTATAGTATTAACTCTAATACAACTGTTATTTTAAATACAAATAAGAGATAATGATTTAAAAAGATGCTTGTGAAGTAGATGGATAATTTAACAAAAAATGGTACTCAGTTTATAATAATTTTAGTAAATTATTTTTATTTCACTTCCCAGTACTACATACAATATAACTTATATTATAATTAATAACAATATTAAAAGACTGATATAAAGAAATTATTTTATTTAGTTTGGAAATACTTAAAAATCTTTACAATCTGGTATATTTTATCCTCTATGGTATATTTCGAATGTATCACATCATTGACATACCAAATATGACCTTAGGCATATGTTAAGTATTTTGTGGTATATCATTTGGTATATCTTAAGAATAATACCGCACTGATTTGATTTTATTCCAATTGATATAGGGTATCTCAAAGTCGAGCACACTCAACTGTAGCTATCTTACTTGTGTATTTTACAATATTATTATTTATGATTTATAAAATTACTATTATAATTCAAAGTGCGTAAGAGACATAATCTAAAATAAATTATTTTGAGATACATTATTCGATTCGATTCTTAAAGAAATAAATACAATAGTTATATTATATATTCTTTAAAAACTTTTTAATTTATTATATTCCATCAATATACTATAATAGGCATAGATACCGACTGACAAATAGTTTAATTGAAAAACATTGGGAAAAATAGCTTTAAATTTAAAACATATTATATTGATATTTGAATGCCGTTCACTTATTAATTCCGAAAAACATTATTTCATTTATATTATTGGTGTTTCCATTGTGTATATAACAAAGAAATTTATTAATTTTCAGTTTTTAATCTAAGCTTTTGAATGAATTTCTTATATGATTTAATACTCAATTAGCGAACCAAAATTTAGAGAAAAATTCAAATCAATTCCAATTTGCATTTCTTCGAATAATAATTATAATTTATGGTATACCTTAAGCTTTAACTTCTTGAGATATTTCAAAGCGTCTTATTAAATCGTAATCCATTAAGTACGAATTTCCGTTGATATCTTGCACGAAAGTTGCTAACGAAGAGAGCAAAAAGATTGCTTAATCAACGACCTTCGTTATTGAGAAAACATCTCTCTTAAGTGGAGACTAGAATCTGCGATAGATGAGATGTCGATTATATTTCGAGTCGTGCATATTCACAGTTCCCTCAACCCAACTCGAGATCATTCCCCCACAATCAGCGTCAATTACGCGCTGTCCAAATGCTATATCGATTTATGCACACATACATATATCAGCATAAGTGTGTGTGTGTGAGTTTGCGTATTTATTTATTGTGCTTTTTGAGACAATCACAATTTTCGTCTTACGCCTTCCGGTGCTCGATATAAATCTTCGAATTAAGTTCTGTCTTGTTGCGTTATTCGAGAAAAACTCACCAAAATCGAAGCAATTTTTGAGCAAAGATCAGAGAGAAAGAAAACGAAATCAGAAAAGATCAACGCTTTCAAGTGCCCACTTGGCACAATATAAAAAAAAAGATCTTTACGCTTTTGTGCGAAGGCGATTGCTTGGATACTTTGGATGCGTGGGTAGCGTGAAAAGTTTCAAAGATGTGGGCGGAAGTAAATGAGTTTTATTACGGAAATTACGTATGATGGAATATATGAAAATTAATGTTATGAGTTGTCATATTTCGTAATAGTCTCAAGGTGTTAAACAAGTGATTTGTAATTTATAAGAAGTGCTTACAAGTATAAAATGTAATTAAATTGGAGAAATGTGGTTATGTAATATAGAGTATTGAAATAAAATTCTTCACAGTTGATTTAATTGAAAAAAAATCTCTACTGACAAAGAGTGCTTGTAGAATATATAAATTTAAAATATATTTATAAATGTTAATAAAATTTGTCATATATAAAAGCGAAAGAAATTTCTAAGAAATTGTAAATTAAAATCTGAAATGATTAAAGCAAATCTGTAATATATAATCAATAAGTTAAGTAAATAGGTTATCAAAGTAACAATAATGAATATTTATATTTGGTATCTGTTTTTTTTTTTTTTATTAAAAATAAGTTTTTTAAATATTTATGAAATTTGCGTAAGTTAAACTGAAAATAATAATAACAAATATTGGCAAAATTTTGTGAAATTGTTTAAATTTATTAGCCATTAGTATTCATGCCATAGAATAATTGATGCCTACCAAATTTTCAAATTCTATTACGCTTCATAATATGCAAACTTTTCGATCGACCCAAAGTCAGAATCAAAGCCGGACAAAATCACTCTTTCTGCGCCAATTTCTCGAGCCCAGCGACTCTTGGTGAGTGCTCGAAATGAACTCAAATGCGAAAATTACACCCCAAGCGACCAATTTAAGGCCATTAAATTATAATTTTAAATTTTTCAACTGAACGGACAGCACGAGGATGAGGAGGAGGAGGATGAGGATGAGTCTGAGGAGAAGGGAGAGAGGACAGAGCAAAACAGAAGACACCAAAGCGCATTATTCAATTATCGATGCCGCTTTGTTTATTTTTGGAGTAGAATTGTTCTAAGGGGCAGGCAAGAAGAAGATTCAGTCAGGCCGCAACTAGCGAGTAGTGTGCAACATGAAATTGAAGCGATTGCCCAACGATTGCGATTGCGGAAGCGAAACGAAAATCGGTTCATTTTGCCACAGTGAGAAAAGTGAAAAATTCAAACGCATTCGTTTACATTGCAGATGTGCAAGTGTGTATGTGTGTGTGTGTATAGGTTATGTTTATCTGCTTTAATCTGCGCTTGCAACTGTCCCCAACTGACACTCATAATTAAAGAAACAAATAAAGCACAAGGCAACAACAACAACGACGACGACGACAGCAGCAGCAGCCAAAGCCACGACGCAGTCACAGCAGCGACCACATTAACATAGTGCAAGAAAATAATAACAACAACAACAACAAGAGCAGCAGCAGCAACAGCAGCAGATACGATAACGACAAAGACGAAGACGAAAACGAAGACGATGGCAACGAAGACCACGGCACTTGTCGTGTCTGCGCTTGCGCAGCGTCGACGTCGACGTCGACTGGCACGAAGACTGTGCAAAGCTTCCAACTGCCGCTGCTGCTGTTGTTGCTGCCTTGACTTTGACTTTGCCTTGGCCTGCTGTTGGTAAGTTGTTGGAGCTTTTTAAGCTGGCACTGCGCCGGCGTCGCGGTCGCTGCCTCTGCTGCCGTCGCAGTTGGTAACTTCTTCGTGTCTGCAAACGGCTGCTGTCTTAGTTCTTAAGTCCGTTGTTGGCGTGCTCCTCTTCAGTTCGTTGCTGACCAACGTAACGTGCGGACGTGCCAAGCTCGCCTACAACAAAATTACAAAAATACGACAACGATATCGTGTTTTAGTGTTTCAGTTTGCTGCACTTGATTTTTTGGCTTGAACAATCACGCAAAAAAGACAAGCCAAAAATATATTTAGCACAAAATATTTAACATTATACGGTAATAATTAAAGCAAAACAAAAAAAAAAAAACGAAAAATGTGCGCGACGCGTGTGCAAAAATACCAAAAAAAAAGCAACAAAAAAATTTGGATAATAATAATAATATTAGGGATAATGTGTTGTGCTGATGATGATCCTGCAAATTAAGCGCTTAACATTTTTGCCAATCGCCAAGTTTCACACAAGCCACAAGAATTTCGCTTGTGTTGTTTTTTTACGATCTCCAACTCCGTCTCAGTCTCAGTCTCAGTCACAGCCTCAGTCTCGATCTCTAGGCACGTCTCTTCAATGAGTTTGTTGTGTGTTTGCTGTTTGGGGCTGTGGCGGCGTTGATTTTGTCCATGTCCAGCCAGCGATGCTGCTGGAGTCCAAGGCGCGGCCAGCGGCGACTGTAATTTCTGTCTTGCGCATTCTAAACACACACATACAGACACACAGAGACACACACACAAACACACACACACATAGAGGAAGAGAGAGACACACACTCGAAAAAGCAAACAAACAAACAAACAAACATGGAACGCAGTCAAGTGAGCGAGACAAAGCGAGAAAGAGATAGAGAGAAGGCGAGAGGGAGCGGGGGATTGATGAAGACACTCCTGCCATGGCTAGTTTGGGGAGCAGATGCAGATCCAGCAACAACACTTGGCCACATATGTTAACGCTTGCTCTCTCTCTCTCTCTCTCTCTAAGTGTCTTTCTTCGCCTCTCTTCTGCCTGCTGCGTCGCCATATTGGGCGCATAACGGTGCAAAAATCGCGCTGCTTTTAGCTTTTTTCTGACTGCGCCTCTCTCATGTGTGTAAGTGTGTGTGTGCTGCTTTTTATGCTGCCAAGTTTATGTCTATGTGTCTATGGCTGCTGCTGCTCCGGCTGCTGCTGCATTGATGACGACCCAGCGACCGATAGACCGACGACCAAAGTGCGATCAAGCGAAAACCGCAAATAAATATAAAAAAAAACGTATTCGAAGAAGAGGCTAGAAGAAGAATGCAGCATACAAGAAAAATGCACTCGCTGCAGTCTTGAAGTTTGCAGTTGGCGGAGTTTGTGTTGCAGTTGTTGCATCCATCTGCAACTCCATTTGCAGTTTTGCGGTTGCCTCAACACTCCAGCCAAATGCTGATCGATTGTGCGTGGCAGACACATAAATTCCATGTGGCAGCCACAGCTGTCGCCTGGGCATCCTTATGGCAAATCCTGCACTGTCCTCCTGGGACTGGGTCAGCCAAACAATCAATCTTCTCTGCGCTTCTGCTTCTCAATGTTCTTCTCTTTGCTCTTCGAGCTGATTGAATAGGCCAGCCATTTGGCTTTGGCACTGACACTGCACCACACTCATCCCTCCCTGGGGCGATTAACGCCCCTCGCTTGCACTTTGACCGCAATGCAAATAATCATCATTGCCCAGGACTTGCACAAAATAAACCGCTAGCAGCGCTGCCTACGTGACTCCACTCACAGAAACCAAAAAAAAAAAAAATACTTAGGTTGTGAACTGCAAGAAATTAAAGTTCCACAGATTTAATATAATTCATTGAAGAAGCTAGTTATTTTGGGAAAATGTTTGAGAAACTGCTGATTGTGTTTGAGACATAAATATTTATATATAAAATTTTAATATTTTAAAAAATTGAAATAGATTAATTCGATTAAAACATTATTTCACATTGAAATGTTAGCTTTGATAAAGTTTTATAAATTTTAATTCAACTTTTGGGTTTTCTTATTTCAATATGTTTATTAAAGTACAGAGACATATGCATATATGTATTTATTTATGTTGAAATATCAGCATTGCAACTATGAAATATTTGTTTAAGAAACATTTGTTAGTTTTTTAGATTTTCAGTTTTATAAATTTTAAATATAATTCTAACAAAGTATGCAACTGAATATAAGGAAATATCTTTGAAAACTATTTAAATAATCAACAAGAATTTTGTAGTTGCTTTATATAGCTTTATTTGAAATGTTTGTTTTAAAAGTCTGTGAAAGAATTTATCGAATTAGAATACTAGATTAGATGTCATAAATTTTGACACAATAATAATGTCTATTTAAGATCACATAAGGAGAATTTATTGAATTCGACTATTTAATGCAAAAAATTTCGTAGAATTTTCCAGTTTAGTATTTATTTTTTTTATTTTTGTTGCGCTTGCTTTTCGCTCAGTGTATGGCACTATAATTTACAAGAACATTATTGGTCAATAGGTTATGGCTTTTGTAGTATCAGCAGAAGCGGCAAGCGGCAAACGACGAGCGGCAGTTGAGTGTTTGACTCTCTGTGACTCTCGGAGAGTGTCTGAGTGTGTCTGTGTGGAGCTGAGCTGCAGGGCATTAGCATAGACTGCAGTTTAATGGGCCACACAAACATCGTTGAGCGTCCGATGCTCACTAATTTTTATGTGCACAGCTTGCGGCTGTTTCAGCCCACTTTAAACGGAACTCGAAACCAGGCAACGCCTCTATGATTTTTTTATTAAGTTATAAAAAATACAGCAACAACAACAAGAAGAAGAAAAGCAATAGCAATAACAATAACAGCAACAGCAACAACAGCGTCAGAATGCACACAGATAGCTAAGCTAAACTGAGCTGAGAAATAACCCGAATTCAGCCAAAAAAAAATAGAAGAAGAAAAAAACAAAAACGAATTGAATGGCCGCGCAGAGCAGAGCGACACTTGGCTGGCATAACGGTTATGGGCCTGGAAGCGAGGCTCTAACATACTACACTTGTGGCATTCCCAAACATATTCTCGTATTGCAATAAAATGAGATTTTATAACAGCAGGCAAGAAGAGGAGGTCAACAGAAAAAGACAAAAAAACAAAAATAGAACCCAAATTCCAACAAAAGAGAGTTAGAGACAAAGGTCGTCACAGCAAGTGAAAATAGCGACAAGAAAAAAGCACATATATATACATATATACATAAAATAAAAGAGGAATTAAAGTAGGAAGTCGAAACAATTATAGGCAGCCAGGTGTTAATATCAAGTTCGTTGCCTAAGTCTTTCGTTTTTTTTTTCTTTTAAAGTGGAGCGCAATGACAGCGCCCATTGAATGCGAATGAGGGGCGTGTGAGCCGGCCGGCAAACACTTCAAGCCAAAAAAAAAAAAAAAAAAACTAAGAGACACACACACACATATTTTATTATTATTATTATGCTGTTTTATTTTTTGTTCGTTTCGTTTTTTGGTTTTTTGGAGCGCACATTTCGTTTTTTGTTTCGTTGTGGCTTTTCTTTACACACTCATTAAATGTTTCGTTTGGTTTCGTTTCGTTTCATTTCCGTTTCGACCCCTCTCAAGTTCAAAGGTTGTGACACACACACACGTAGAAATAAAAAGCAATAAACTACTGCAGCAAAAAGTAAAAAAATAATATATACTAAACAAAATAACACAAAAACAAAACACTACTGGAAAATTCTTCTTTGGAAGCGAGAGAGCTCTGTGAGAGCAAAAACAACAACGACAACAACAACAACAACAACAGCAGCAATGACAGCGACTGCGGCGCCGACGTCAACGTCGGCTGCGACGAGAAAGCAACCTGCAAATAACGCGATGCTCAGCGAAGCTTTTACGGTTAAGCGGCTTTTAGCGGTAAGTGTGCACAACAAAGTTCTCAATACAAAAACACATATACACCATATATAAGTAGAAGTGCTCCTAACTCAATTTGCAAATCCCATTGATCGGAACAAACGAGCAGCGTTCTTTTTTTTGGGGCGTTGCCAATGCGAATTACTCCAAAAAAAACGCCTTGTCCCAAACATTGTCAACATTTGCCATTGTTCCCAAAAAAATAAAGAAAGAGTGTCGAAAGATATAGTAGTCTATATAGAGTGTACTTATCTGTAGTTAGTTCGTGCCTTGGCGTGGGCTTGGCCATTTACTTTAACTTGATCGTGGGCCGTTGGCCAAGTTATTTCACATCTCGCTCCCTCTTTGTCCGTCTGTTTGTCTGTTTGTCTGTGAAGTCGGCCATTGGGTCAAACTGTGGCTGATAGATGGCTAGGCGTCGATGATGATGTTCTTCGTCTAGATCTACCACAGCTATAGCTGTTCTTGTTGTTGTTGCCATTGTTATTGCCTGGCAGGGAGTCGTCACTTGAGCGCTGAGTAATGTAGGCAAATTAATCTAATAAAAAGGTGGGAGTCGCATCGCTTTTTTTTTCTCTACTTACGCCTCGCTTTATTTGAATTTATGCCTTGGGAACTGGAGTCATGCAACAGCAGGTTTATGTCTGCGGAAGATCGTAAACCTTTGAATTATTGCATGCCATAAATGTTAATGGTGCTTTCCATACCAAGAATAAACATTAAACCAAATGCATTCCACATACTACACATTAAAAGAAGAAGCATTCTTCAGATCATAGTAAAAGAAGCATTTTAATTTGTTGAACTTTAGCTTCAAGTCATGCTAAATTAAACAGATTTCATTAAGTTGTTTATATGACTCGCAGAAATTAGCAAATTCATTTTGCATAGATGTTTCGGAAGTTGTTAAGATTGTTCATCAATGATCTCAACTAATTAGCGAAGTCAATGAGGATTTTAGTTTGCTCTATAAAAGAAGCTCAAGGAATTTCATTGACAAAATATTCTTAAATTGGAAGTTATAAAGTTAAGAAATATTCTTTAACTAAAATATACAAAATTAATTCGAAAATCAAGAAATGACATTCAAAATATTTTAAAAATATACCATTCAAAATTTTTGTTTAATCTACAAAAAAAATTGCAAAAATGTCAAGTTTTTTTCAGAGCAAGATTATCTTTTAAAAATCTTTTCTCAACTAATTCACTTTTAATAACATTTCTGTTGTTCAAATAATTGTAAAATTGCTGCTGACAAACAACTTGTCATCATTGTAGAAAAGTTAAAGAAATTACTTTGTTAAAGATGAAAAAATTGCAAGTTGTTGAAAAGTTTAAGAAGTGTTTATAAATGTCGCTTTTCATTGTACAAAATTAAATCAAATTTGAACAGTAGATTTACTGTCACTTCTTTACGTGTAAGATTTAGTGTTTGGTTAATTCTTCTCTATTACTCATTTCAAATTCGATCTGAATATAAATTTAACACTTCAATTTATTAAATTTTCAAATTTCTTAATGCATTTTTTTTTTCTTCTCAATAAATTGGTAATTTTATCAAATAATCTGCAAGGTTTTCCATTATAATCTTCTAGTTCGTTCTCAATATGAATAAATAAAAATTTTAAAAAAAAACTTCTTAATACAATAGTTAATATACAGCTTTTTCTTCTTTATTCACTATAGACTAAAAAAGTCTTTTGTGGAAATAATCTTCAAGAATATCATCAGTGTTTTCTTAATTAGTTGCTTGTTTAGAATACGAATTTCAATGCCGTATTTAATTGTAAAAATAAAACATATTTCTTAATACATTTGCAATAGTTAGTTTAAAAATTTTAAACTCATTTCTTTTAACATAGATATAATAAATTAAAACATTACCAATTTTATCGAAACTTCTTCATAAAATGATCTGCAAGATAATTCATATGGTTTTCCTCTATTGTTCTATTTATGTTACGAATATCAAGTCGAATTTTGTTATTTAAAATAAATGTAATAATTACCTATTACAAGCAAATAGTATATACATTTTTCTTTCATTTTTACTAAAGATTTCATTAGTAATTTTATCCAAACTTCTTCATCGAAATAATCTTCAAGATTATCAGCAGTGTTCGATTAATTTTCTGTATTTGTGGATAAGCTGCTTGTGGCATCACCTGCATTGTTGCGCGACCTTTTGATCTGTATCCGCCTTTGCCTCTTTGCCCCGTTTGCCACCTTTTGCGCCTGGGCAGCCTGTGGCCAAAGGTCAGCAGACAGTCTGGCGCCCGAAGAACATTAAAAACAAAAAAAAAAACTACCAATGTAATTTGTAAAACACGAAAAATGATTTGCTTCTTTTTTTCGTGTTGTGTGAGTGTGTGTGTGTGTGTGTGGTTCTTCTAGTTGATGCTGCTGTTGCTTTTTTCTCTCTCTCTCTCTCTCTCTCTCTCTCTCTCTGAAGCTGTGTTTGAGTTTTAATGGTTCGTCCTGTTGCTGTTCTTTTACGATTGTGCGAGTAAATTACAAAAAAAAAAAGAAAAAAAAAAAAAGAGAGGCAGCATGCAGAGGCCAGCCAGTTGTTGTTCATTAGCACAACGGCATTGTAAAAATTGCAAAGTTGCCATAAACAAAGAATAAATCAACCGAGACAGACGAAACATTAACTGCAACTTGCCGCTGCCTCAGCGGCTGCGGCTGCTGCAGCCAAAGTGAATGATGTTTTTCGTTTTGTGGGGGACTTTTGCTGTAGCCAGATTAAGATAGATTGCAGTTCGGCACCTGCACATCAACGTGGGGTGGACGTGCAACGTCGGCTATTTGCCTAAGCAGCCCCGTTGCAAATATAACTTATATGTATATAGTTGTTGTTTTTTTTTCTGAGGTATTTAGTCTTTGGCTTTCCTGTCGCGCAGACACTCGAAAGTTGCTGCCACAAAACGAGACGTCTGGCAATGAAAGTAACTTGACTTCTTAATGGGTCAACTTGCCACACACAAAGAGAGAGAAGGAAAGAAAGAGACTAAGAGAGAAAGAGAGAGACTGTCTTTCATATGGTGCCACTCTAATGGGCCAACAACAATGATCACATTCTCTGCTCGTGCTTAAAAGCCACTCGAAAGCATAATTAAACAATTTTTATTGACTTTTTTCTCTCTCTCTCTGTTTTTATATTGATGCCGCCGTAGCAGACGCAGAAGAATGGAATTGAGACTCGGTGTCTTTCAATTCTTTTGCCAGTTTCCATTCTTTTCTCCCGATTGCGGCTGCTATTGAGTGTTTTGTTATGAGCCCACGTTTAGTTTTGCGGCTTGTGTCAGCTAAAAGCAGCAGCAACAACAGCGGCAGCAACAAAAATCCAATTGGAAATAAGTAGAAATTGTGGTTGTTAAGTGATTGTGGATTGTGGAGAGCGTAGCCTACTCTATGGTAGCTGCAAAGTGCATGGGGCCAAATTCTAACTGTATACGCGTCTCATGTTCCCTCACCAAAAACCGTAAAGCCTACCCCAATTTTGGGTTACGTAATGGAAACCAGCAAATAATGCTGGCGGCCTATTATCCCTATTCCGAACCACAATGAAAGTTGCTCGCAATCTAGTTGCTATTTTTAAAATAGTTGAAAAGTAGAGAGAACTTTTCTATCTTAGAAAATTAGTGAAGGTTTGCAATAAGATTGTAATGTATCTTAAAATAGATTTGATGGATGAAGTTAATCATATTTGGTTAGAAGATATGTGAAGGTATGCAATAAGATGATATTGTATCTTTAAAAAGACTTTGTTGATGAAGGTTATCATATTTGGTTAATTAAAATGTATTTTATTCTTATTTACTTATCACGTTTACACCTCAATTGGCCATTTGGGATTTGGCTTCTATCAAATTACTTCCATACGTTGTTAAGGTGCAATTTTGTGCTGTACGGATTCTACACTTATAAATTTAATGAAAAAAGAGTACATTATAATTAAAGCAATAATATAAGTGCAGCCAAACTTAAATGTAACACTACTTTACAGACTATGAAGCAAAGTTTCAGATATATACAGCATTTTAAGCTTATTTGTACAAATTACAAACAAATCAAATTTGCATTACCTAGAATAATAGGTAAATAATGATGTATTATTTATAAATTATATCTTCCAGCTATTTATGCTAAAAATAGTGTAAAAGAAAAAGAGCTTCTCTATTCACTTCCCGTCATCTTTATTCAACTGTTTTTATGTATTCTAAACTATAAATAGAACTTCTCTTTTTATTTCTTTTCAACTTGTTTTTTATGTTCTAATCTATAAATAGTTGTAGTAAGAGAAATGGCTTTATAGTTTTTTTATACAAGTCTCCCAATTCTGAATCTGTGCTTTCATTCTGTTGTTTTTACTTCCTTTCGACTTAAGTTCATGGGAATTTAGATTGACCTTAGGCAAGAATATTGACTTAACCCAAAATTGCAAATGATCTAGTAATGCGATTGTATTTGTAATATTTCGCCATTCAAGAATGTTCTTTGAATCTTCATTGATAAGCTTGATGAACTGCAAAAATTCTTTCAAATTAATTCTCATTCAAATAGATCTTCATCTTGATGTCTAATGCCAATGTCTTGGCTAAAAATGCAAGCACATCAAGTGCAGTCGGAGTATCGTAATAATCAACATTATCATCAATCTATTGGCATAAACAAAAATCTAGCCAACTTGCCACAGCGTTGCATACAGGTTCCACTTCTTTAGCTCCCGCTTCCAATCAATGGCAACAACAACAACTGCAACAACAACAACTACAGTTAGTAGAGTCTCATGTACAAAGTTGTTAAATTTGTTTAAGAGAGAAGAAAAAAAAAGAACTTGGCTTGCGTGTTTGTGTCGAGACACAACGTTTGGAATTTTATTTCCCCGTTCCCCTCACCCGATAGAAGTGGGAAATATCTGTTTCAATTTAGTGGTGTCGTTGAATTTTATGCCTCAACGAGATTTCAAGTTGGAAATTAAATAGATAATTACACAAATCAGATGCGGCTCAGTACCGTTTTCAATTAGAGTCGAGTTCAGTTGAGGGAGTTTTTGTATTCGCGTAATATGCAAAATAGGATTCAAGTTACGTAACAACGATGAGGTAACTCAAGCTGCAAGAAAACCCACTGGAAGCAAGGGAGTAGAGAACAGTTGGCATAATTAATGGCGTGTGGCGCTTAACGCGACTCCCAAGCGAGTGCATTGTACTCTTGGCCATCTTTGAGATCGGGGTAAACTTGCTCGTACTTAAAGTCGAAGCTCGTTCTAACTGCAAACCCCAAAATACCGGAGAGAACCTTGGCTTTGCCTTCCTATGCGATGTTTAATTATAGTAGAGCCCATTGGCCTCAGTCTGCCATGAAGTTGCCAGTTGGCTGTTGGCTGGGCGTGTGCTATCATTGTTGTTGCTGCTGTTGTTGCTGTGTCTGTTGCTGTGTTCAGGCAACTGTTAATTTTGTTTTACAACTTAGAGTCTCGAGTCTCTCTGTATCTCTGTAGCATCTATAACGTGTTCGTCTATCTTCGTAACTGTCAGTTACAAACCAAAAACCAAACCAAACACATACGTAACTCAAACGCAGACACAATCTGCACTTCGCTCTTCATTCATAAAAAAAAGTAGCTTTGCTCTTTTAGTATCTTGTATCTCGTGTGATTTTTCGACTAAACATAAATTAATTGTATGCTTTTTATTTTGGCTAGCGGCTATTTCGTGTGCTCAAACAATTAGTTTAGCAATCTCTCACTTGCTCCCATCTCTTTCCAATCTCTGCAATTCTTTACGCTTTGCTGGCTTCTAATTTGTTTATTAAACTGCAAATTCATATTTGCTTCTTTTGCAATTGAAATTTAACATTACATAAATTTCAATTTGGTTTGCCAATCCACTTATGCATTATTTAAATTAAAGCTAACACAATTATTGGCTTGAATTTACACTCTCAACATTTTATTAGTATAGTCTTTAACTATTTACTACTACTTAAATAAATTATATGCTATTACCTAAATGGAAGCTCATGCTGCTTTATGAGCTTGTTTAGCAGTGGAAAAAATAAATAAATAGTTAAGTGACTAATGTTCTGTTCTATAAACAGCAAACATATCAGCTATGTAGATTGATCAATTAGCTTAGCCACTTTACTAGGTCACTTGTGCTTAGCAAACATTTATGTTAGATGCTGTAGATGTAGATAATTTATTTTTAGCGCTTGGAAAGTGAGTTTATAAAACAGTTTGTGATAAACTTTTAATATTTTAATTTATTTGCAAATACATTATATTTATAATAATTAATTTAGAATACATTTTTATATCAAATTGAAATAAATTTAAAATAAGTTACAAAATTCATTCAGTAATTCCACAAAAAGTTTTCTTATGCAAAAATGATTTTTCTTATTAGGAAAATTTAAAAACCTTGAAATCTTTGCTCAAACAAAGATAAAAACAAATCGGAATGCAACTCAAGCTTAGGCTATGAAATGGAATAAAATATGGAATGATATATATGTATATAATATTTATTGAATTTATCGAATTCCATGCAAATTAGTTAGAACTGTTGTGATATTTCTTTTTCGATTTGTTTTATCTCAAACTCTTCTACAAATCGTAGAATAGATTTAGAATTTTATGTGTTTTTAATGAAGATTAACCCATATTGCGCTAAAGTTTCTAATTTGTAGTTTACAACTTTGCTAATAACTTGATATAAAATCGCTGAAATCATTTTGATTGCTGGCAACAGATATTTGACAACTTTTATATGTTCTTAATTTGTATATGTAGCAGCTAATAAATATACTAAACCTTTTGTATGTTCTATAATAAATAAAGTTTAATTTCATTGATTCTTTTGCAGATTTTCGTAGTGTTCACACTGCTCCACAGTAGTCAGGGATTGGAGCTGGGTGACAAGTGTCAGCATGATATGGACTGCACAGATTTCATCAAGGGCAGCAGCTGCTCGGCACTGGGATACTGCGAATGTGCGCCCTACTTTGTGCAATTGGATTCCAAGCGGTGTTTGTCATGTAAGTATTTATCAGAATAAACTTACTAAATATTCTTCAATAGAGTAACTAGGCAAAGTCAATCTTTGAGTAACCCCCATTCCCAAGACATTTTTGCCGTATGTTTGGCCACATGGACAAACAAGAAAGAAGAAAGAAGGAAAAAAACCAACCAAATATACAATTGCATTCTTTCGGGTGGGGACATCAAATGTTGTTTGGGGTCGGCAAACAAATGGACCTCTGAAATGTTTGCTTAAATGCAGCACCGTTAATCATACAAAGAACTTCAACTCAACTCAACTTTTCTCTTCTCTTCTCTTCTGTAGCTCAACTCTTGGGCGGAGACTGCCAGCTGAGCGAGCAGTGTTCGATGAAGGTGGCAAACAGCAGTTGTTTGGACGGCGCCTGTCGATGCGTCGAGGGATTCTTGCAATTCCGCAAGCACACATGTCTGGGACGTAAGTATCAGACAACTGTTGATCAATTGTGGCCCTAATTGCATGGAATTTCATAATGATAACAACCTTTTATAATCATACACACACACACACACACATATACAATTATAATCATCTATCTTAGTAATTACGATCATTGACGATCATTCAACTCGATTTGGTGTTTGGCAACAAATTGCAATAAAAGCAACACGAAAAAAAAATTAAACACAAGAATGGAACTTTGATTGCTTATCATAGGAATTACACGCAACCTGAACGCAGACTCCTATCTCTCTCTCCTTCTCTCTCTCTCTCTCCTTCGTTTGTTATCTCTTTCTTTAATCTGTCTAACCATCTCATTCATTTCCGTTGATTGTTTGTCGTTCGTTAACACTTCTATAACAATTTTCCTTTCTTTTGCCGCCACTTGACACAAACAATTAACATGGGCATAACAATAACAATAACAGCAACAACAACAACAACTACAACAACAACAACAACTACAACAACAAACAGTACAACAATAGCTACAACAACAACGTAGCTACAACAATTGCTACTCGTGGGCTAACAAGACAATCGTGTCACTAATTATACGCATAATTGGTTAATTTTCCAAGAACCGGTAATGAGCTCCACTGTACCGAAGAAATCTTCGGACTCAAAAACTCAAAACGTAATGGCAAATGGAAATTGTGAAATAGAATTCGAAATGGAAAATGGAAATGGAAATGTGGTCGATGTTGCTGTGAATGTTTGACTTACATTTGTGTGCTTATTGATTTGTGGGTTTGGTTTACGAGAGATGCGAAGAGCTGTTTGTAGTTGAATGATGTTGGAATTTCAATTGAATGTTTGGGAATGGAATTTGGTATTTTTGGATATCCGCTGGAAGATCTTTTCAGTATAATAATGAGATAGTAGTATATCCTAAGAGTTGATAGTGAAAATATGCA
Source organism: Drosophila albomicans (assembly GCF_009650485.2). Classification (NCBI taxonomy): domain Eukaryota; kingdom Metazoa; phylum Arthropoda; class Insecta; order Diptera; family Drosophilidae; genus Drosophila; species Drosophila albomicans. The sequence continues at coordinate 40,498,047 of NC_047629.2, read as the reverse complement.
TGCCAATTGTCTATTCTTCTATGAAATTAAGTTAGTTTTGGTTGCATTCAAAAAACTTTATACATTAGCCAAAAGATCGGCTTAATATATAATATTTTTCAATACATAAAAATTTTATGCTGCACTATTTATGACTTAAAATAATCAAAATAGCAAACTAAATGAATTTAATAAAAATTTCAAGAAAAGATTAAATTAAAGATTAACTATTGAGATGAATTTATAGTAGCTTTTTTAAAAGGAATATTATATTAGCCTAAAGATTTATTTAATATAAAATATCTTTAAAAAGAAAATATATTTTGCACTAGTGTAAGTGTTTTAGTGTTTATAAAATCAACTTATCAAAAAAATTATACAAATTTCAATGAAAAATTACATTACAAATTTAATAGACTTTCTTTCAAAGAAATTTTATATTTGCCTAAAAATTGATTTAATATAAAATATTTTTTGTTTGGAAAATTAACATAGCGGAAAAATGCTTAAACTAAAATTTTGAACAGTAAAGACAACATTCTAGTAGAGATTAGATTATTAGTGATTAATTTATATTGACAATTATATAGTAATGTTCATCCAATGAAATGCTTAATAATTGCATATTGTAAGAAAATGTTTGATTTTCCATATATATTATATTCATTCAATATCGAAGAGCCAAGTTGCTTAAGGCTGCATTTAATTAAAGAAGAAGTTCCTCGAAGCCTTAAGTTAAAAGAAAACATACAAAGAAATGCTAATAAGCCAAATAAAAGATAAGTTTAGCTCGTCTTTGGTTGCAACGTTTTCAGTGCACTCCCAAAAAAACCATATAAAAGAAAGATCTGTACGAAAAAAAAGAAAAGCGAGGAGCAAAGAACTATTGTCAAGCGAGTGAGATTCGAGTGTGCTTTTCTCATTAGCTAAATGCGAGATTTCCGCTGATGCTCGACAAAGCTTGTGTACTCGAAGAGTTAAGAGGTTTTTCCAACGTGGCTGAGACATGAGACTGAGACTGTTACGATTTTGATCAATGCAGTTGGGTCGGTGGTCACATTGGCGCCTAATGGCGTTAATCTGATTAGAATGGAGCAACAGCTGCATGAGTTTGCGGTACATTTGTTTGCCCTGCTGCTTAGCAGACACGACACAGACCTCTGGACAAGGAATTGCCAGAGATCTGGGAGCTGAAAGAGCTGAGCGAGCTGAAAAGCTGGGAAACTGAGAAACTGGGAACTGTGCAGCTGGCAAATGCTACTGTGACTGTGAGTTGGACATGGAAGCCACTCGTGTCTTTGCCATTCACCTGTTTGGCTGTTTTGCTGGCGACATAATTATAGCCCATTTAAATGCACTGAATATGCATGCCGCCCAGTGGGCGTGGCACAGCAACAGCTGGATGCCAGCCATGACATTGCCTTGCTTTAATATTTAATTAAAATAATTTTTAATGACATGTGGTCAGGTCGAATGCGAGTCAGCGAGAGCGTTGTTGCGACTGACTTTTGCACAGCACAGTTGCTGTTGCTGCTGCTGTTGCATGTGCATTTATGAGATACTTTCACCAAAAAAAAACAGAAAAAAGCAAATGGCAGCCAAGTTTACAGCAAAGAAAGCCAAACGAAATAAAGAGAAGAACCTTTCACCGGGAGCAGTTTTTGGCCCGAAACAGCTTCAGAGACAGAGCGAGACTTTTGGCGAACAACTGCAACTGCAACTCGAAGTTTTAAGTTTTAGTTCAAGTCCTGTGACAGCCAGCAAACGGCTTTTTGTCGATTTCTATCTGCATCTCTGGGATTCTGCTGTTTCTGCTGCTGCTTTACATGCCTAATTGCCCGCTCCAAGTCAGCGTCAGTCTCCGTCTCCATCTGAGCTGCTTTTTGTAATTAAATTGCACTGATTATGTGAAATGAAAGCCAAGCCAAGCCAAGTCAGTGGCAAGCTCAGCAAAGAAAGTCCAATTAGCGTTGCCAGAACTTTGTCTGTCGCAGCTGGTCGAAAAGAATGCATTGAAAACTGCAAACTCTGCCCAACGTTGACAATGTTCACATGAGCTTCTCTCTCTTTCATACACTCGATTGCCGTCTCGCTCTTGGGTCAAGTTGAGCAAGTGCTGTGCCAGTTTTTTTTGTTCTTTTTTTGTGGATTTTGTGCAGGCTTTCGCTGTTTGTCGCCAGGCCACTTGTTCCAGTTTCCCATGCACCTTAACCCAAGCCCATTTCGGGATTTACCACCGCAGCCGATCTTTATGAGTTATGCACACACATACAACACACACACACACACATATGACAATGTGAGGAAAAAGTAAGCCACAGATAATGAACAGCAGCTAAACACACAAAAGCGAACCATGACAACAAAAAAAGTGTCAGCCAGTTAAATGCGCAAAAAAGCGGCTTGAGAAATTTCAGATTAAGATCTCTTTTAACGCGCTCGCTGATTTGCATACAAAGTTGCAGCAACAGTTGCAACAAGAGCAACAAAAGTGCAGCCAATGTTGCTGCGATGCTAATGAATTGCAGCGACAGCTTGATTAACTGGCACTTGTTCTCGTTTCCTACCTGTTTCTTAGACCGGAGACTGATTAAACATTTCAAGTGGCCAGAGAGAATTTATTGATGGCTTGAAGTGCATTCAAAGATTACATATTAAGCAAAAATTGTGGAGAGTATTAGAAAAGTATTAGCAGTAAAACTGGAATTTGTAGCTTAAATTTTATAGTCTTTATAGCTCAATTTTGTAATACTTATTGACTTGAAGCAGCAGTATAAATAATGTTATTATAGCAATTTGAGGTTGATTTTAAAATAAAAGAGTTCTTAATGATATAAATACCTTAATTTAAATTTCGATCGATTTCCATTACATGATTATTTTGCAAACAGCAGCAACCATATTATTTAAAATTATTATTATTGAAACAATTTTATTACATTTAAATATACAAGAGTTCTTTAGAACTTTAACTTTATTTTAATAACGATCTCTTCAATATTTTATAAATATGTTGAAAAGTAATTGTACTTTAAATCTTGTGCATTCAAATGTTGCAACTCTTTTGTATTTTATAAGTAATGTGGAACTTAAATGCGCTTAAAATCATGTCATTAATTTTCCCAACTCTTCTACATTAAATAATATTATTTAAAGTTTGATCTTTTTGTGGACAAGTGAACTTTTTGTGCAACTGATTTTCACTCAAAACAACTCCTATAAATTTCGCACTCTTTTACTTACATTAATTATTTTGCACTCTAAAATGATTTCATTTTAAATTTCAACTCTTTTATATGTTTTAGTCATCATCTAATTCACACACATTCCATTCCCAACGTGACATATACAAAACTTAATTAATTTTCGCCCATTCAAAACTAATTTGTAGTAAATTAATCCCATTAACACAATTCCTAGAACAAAACTTATGCAAATGTTGGCCAATTAAGTTAATTATAAACCAATAATACTTTCGTCTTTAAATTATAATGATAAACTATTGACAATAGCTCCAAAATTCCATGATTCATCACATGCGCAAATATTGCGTATACGCAGTGGAGAAAGATAAGTGAATCACCAAATATTTGCAATAAATTTGCATAAAGACCTTTCATATTTCTCCACTGCTGGCAGCCCAGCTAATCAATAGCTTAATCTGGAGATCAACCAGATGCCAAGAAGACAATCGTCTGGCTTCTCAGGTCTTAATCGTGCTCATTTGCATTGCCATTTCCATTTCCAAAAAGACAAAAGACAATGGCTTCGCATTCCTCTCACTTTTCTACTCTCAAATTGTGACTATTAATCTTTGATTTAAGCACTCGACCACGTTTCGTTTGTTCTTCATACAAACGAAAAAACACTTTCCATGCCAAAGCAAAAGACTGAAAAATATGAAGAGAATTCCATTTCATTTCGTTTGACCAACTTTAAAGTCACCCAAAAAAAAAATTGGAAAAAATATGGAAAAAAGTGACAATACAACTGTGTTAATTTGCGCCGCTTTTATGTTTTGTGGCGGGGGAAAATGTGAACATTTTAGCCAAATTGCGCCAGAAGCCAAATTGCATGCAAATTATGTGGAACAGACCAAAAGCCATGACCAGTTTTTCCGATGCCTCGTCCAGTTTCCAGTCCAGTTGCTCCGAGTGCCGCGCGCACTTCCGCAAACAATAATAGTAATAATAATAATAATAATAATAAAAAGAAAAATGCCATAACAATGAAATTAGAGAAATTAGAGGAAAGCATAATTGTTGGGGTTGGCAAAAAAAAACGAGGTGACTTGGCAAACAAATTCAAACATTCAAATGAAACCGAATTACAAATGGGTCTTAGCACAAATTAACCCATCAATGCGGAGTGTAGAATGTGACACAGTTTTTCTTATTTGCTTGCAAATTGAATTTATGTTGATTTTGTGTGCAATTATGATGAGTAGCGGGAGTTCCAAGCAGCAAACAGAAAAGAGCAAGAGCAACTCTAGTTTACCAGTTTACTGGTTGCAAGTCAAAACATTTTCACACGCGCCGAGCTGTCGGAGCCGTAATCGAAGTGGGTTACCAGATGCAGTCGTGCCGCATTCGCATGCAACCTGTCACACCGGTGTGCGCCAGATGCTAGCCGAAAGAGAGAGAGAGAGAGACACAGAGAGAGAGACGGACAACCGGCACTGCTAAGTGGCCATGGCATTGCCCCAGCTTATCGATCACAGCACAGAGGCGTCTCTCAACGGGGAAATATGAAAAGTGAAAGAAAGAAATATCTGCACAGCTTCTCGCTCTCTCACTAGCTTTGCTTCCATATTGGTGTCAGCGTTCAAGCTACTCGCATTTGGAATGGCGCATTGTCTCTGCCCCTCTTTTTTCTCTCCAAGTCACAGTCAGAGAGTCAAAGTCAAAGTCAAAGTCGAAGTCAGATGCGACTGCTGCAAAGTTGGAAGTCGGTGCCAGGTTAGCGTCAGTGTCAGTGGCGCATTCGTTAAGTATACGCCATGTATGCGCCTTTTAAGTGCCTAGGCCAACCGGTTTCATGGCACATGCATTGTGCACTACCTTTGTGAAAAGCCGCCAACGTTTGACTCTTTGTCAGTTAACCTCCCTTGCCTTCACATCCCCTCGCCTATGCTCATGTTGCACGCACGTTCCCGCGGGAAATTTTGTAAGTTCATCTTTGGAATGCTGCAGTAAAAACTGCGGCTAAGTTATTCCAAATATTGAATTTAAAGCACAATGCATTTATGAATTTATCAAAAATATTAAATCTAAAGAAATTGTCGTAGTCTGAGCCTAGTTTTTATATCTATCAATAAATATGTAAATAAATTGTAATTCATTTCCCAATTTAAAATGAATTTACATAGCTGCAAGTTCCGTCAAAGCAATAACTGCTAAGCTACGTTTTTCTATAATTGCTATGCACTTTAATAAAAAAATTGGCCTCTTAAGAATTTAACTCTAGGCTTAGGTAATCTGTGGTAATCTTCAACGGCCGCAATAATCCTTAAAGCCAATTACAAACTTTAAGCTGTAATTATGCTTAAATCAATTTAGTTCACAGTCAGCAGCACAAAATAATTTCAGGTTTGTGAGGCAATCAAATTTTGTTGCGTGTAAAGCGAACAACAATTAAAGAATTCAGATCACAAAAGCTAAAGTCGTTCAGTAATTAATATTAATTATGGCTGAACTAGAAAGTAAGCTTCAATAAGCAATCAAATGCAGTAAAACATACATCAAATTTTATATCATAACAGAAGTACAAATTCTTTACATTTTGAGAAATATTTATTCATTATTATCTAACGCATATTTGGACGAAATTACATATCAAATAATTGCTGTAAAATAATATAAGTTTTCGGGAAATATTTACTTATTGTTATTAACATTATTTAATGCCTAGTTGCTACAAATTACACCTAAAATAATTGCTATTTGCTGCTTCACCGCCTCTGATCTCTATAATTTTCCTATTATAACAAAGTCAGTTACTCTTTGAAATGCGTTTTAGATCTCTGAAATTCCACATTTTATTAACTTAACTTATTCGCAAGCATGCCTATAATCAGCTTTCCGCTGGGAACCGCAGACTGGCAAAAAAAAAATAAAAAATAAAATTGGGGCGCCTAGCTGGCTCTTGTTGCATTCCCAGCTGAGCTGAGCTGAGGCGCAACATTGCCGCTTGTCAGACGAAGCGCAGCCAGACGCAACCCTAAGGGCAATGTTGACGCCAAACTGAAGCGGTGTAGTGCGGAGTTGGGAGGTGGTGCGGTGGTGGAGCAACGAGTGGAGCAACGATTGCAGGTGCAGCTGCAGCTTGTTGTGGCTGCCTGCTTGTTTAGTTTGCTCACTTGCTTGGTTGCCTGCTTGGTAATGGCAATGGCATGTTGCTGTTGCCAGTTGCCAGTTGCAAGTTGTGAGTTGCTCCACTGCAGTTGCTCCGTTGCATTTGCAGTTGCTGTTGCCTGCCACGCCAAATGCCGAAAGCCAAAACGAAACAAGTGAAAACAAGTTGAGCGCCTGTAGCAGGCGGCGGCATGCCCCGGAAAGTGGGTCAGAGTCGCTCTGAAGACATAGATGGAGTTGGAAGCCAGCATACTATATAGAGAGAGGGAAGTTGCTAAGCAGCTAACGCTGAGATTCAGGTGGCTAGCCTGTTATAGAGTAGAGTATAAAATAGAGTCTATAATATGGTAATGCATAGAGTGTAGAGTAGTGTATAGAGTGGAGTATAATGTGGAGTATAAGGTGAAGTCTAAAGTAAAGTATACGGTAGAGAATAAAGTAAAGTATAGAGTGGAGAATAGATTAGAGTATAAAGTGATGTATAAAGTGAAGTGAAAACTAGAGTATAATGTAGAGTATAAGGTGAAGTATAAAGTAAAGTATAGAGATCCTCCACTCTAATGTTTAATGAATAAAGTAATGTATAGGGTGGAGTATATATTACAGAGTAAAGTACAGTATATAATAGAGCTGAGAGTAGACTATAAGGAAATACATTAAAGACAACGTAGAGTATTTAATGGAGAATAGAATGAATTTTATAGTAGATTATAAGTTTAGTAAAGTACAAAGTGGAGTTTAAAGCAGAGTATGAAGTGGAGTTCTATATTCCAAAAAATAAGTATATAATAAAATAGATTTTGGAGTATGAATCAATATAGAATAGAGCATAGAATAATGTGGAGAACAAAGTTTACCTTGGTGTTCAAAGTAGAGTGAAACATAAAGTGGAGAATAAAATATATTATAGAGATAGAGTATGAGTAAAAGAGCGATATTACTTTGGGTTTACAACTAGAGTATAATGCTTAGTATAAGTAAAGTGAAGTATAAAATTGAGAATGAATTACAATATAAAGTAGAGTATAAGCTGATGTATAAAGAGGTATAAGATAAAGCATAAAAAACAGAGCTAACTACAAAATATAGAATATAATATAATTTAAAATGCAAAGAAAGAGACAAGAAATGGGGAAACGGGAAATTGGCGACTGAGCGACTGGGCGACGTCATCAGCAATGTGTTGTTGATGTTGCTTTTGATGTTGTTGTGGATGTTGAATGTTGGCTGAATGTCGACTGCTGATTGTGGATGGCAGTTGGCAGTTTGCAGTTGCAGTTGACTCTATTGACGGTTATTAGGCATGTCGAAGGCGGGCTAATGCCTTGCAGATTGTTGGCAAACAACAGATTGCTATAGTTGTTGCTGATGTTCACATTGATGTTCTCTTCTACGTGGTTCTGGTTGATGATGATGATGGCTTTTTAATATGCATTTGGCGGCTGGCTGATGCATGCTTTACGGTTAGCTTAATAACAGAACGTTGTGTGCGCTATACCCAAAAGCGGAGCATGCGAAACTCTCAAACTAAACCCGTCTCTCTCTTTTTCTTTCTTTGTATTTCTTTAGCTGCTCATCCTGGCGCTGTTTGTTATAGCCACGCCCATTGTCAAATGTTCGATACCCGCACCCATTGTGATTTCCTCATCCCCAATCTGTTTGGACGCTGCCAGTGCACGGCACCATCGCGCATGGTGGGTGGATTGTGTGTGGCACCATCCAACGATGAAACGGCAACAACGGCAACAGAGGAGAAGGCTTCCACAACGTCTACGACATCGACTACCAGACGCACCACAACAACAACAACCACAACCACCACCACGCCAAGAACCACAACAACTACGACGACGACAACAACAACGTCTGCTCCAACTACAGCTAGAACCACAACTGCTCCTGTGATCTTAGAGGATGAGCAGCCTGCCAGCGTTGAGGAGCAAACCCTTGAGGAGGATGACAGCGAAGCAGCCAAATTGCGGCCCCAAGTCAGCGAACCAGACAACGGCGAGAAGCTTGAAGCAATCGATCTGGCGCATGAGGAAACCGAGACAGACAAGATTGAGCAACAGGAGTCAGCAGAGCAACATCAGACAACGGGAGCACAGCAGCTGTTGACGCCCGCCGATGTGGTGACCGAGGCCATAGAAGCCACCGAACAGGAGACTGAGGCGGCACCTGCTTACGATTATCCCTACAAAATCGATGAGGAGTACGCCGAAGAGCACGAGATCAAACCAGAAGCTGAGGCCGAGGAACATGAGGTGAAACCAGCAGAAGTTGAGGCAGAGATTAAACCAGAGGTTGAGGAAGAGATTAAGCCAGAGGTTGAGGAAGAAATTAAACCTGAAGCTGAGGCAGAAAACAAACCTGAAGCCGAGTCTGAAGTTGAGTCAAAGCCAGAGATTGCAGCCGAGCCACAACCAGAGACCGTAGAAGAACAACAACAGTCAGAGACTTTGCCAGAGCCAGCTGCAGAGCCTGAGACCGTGTCGGAGTTAGCAGCGCCCGCAGAGGAGGAGAAATTGCAGCATGTGGAAGAAACGCAACAGCATGAGAATGAACCGCAGCAAGTGGAAGAGACGCAACATGAAGAAGAACATCAACATGTGGAGGAGTCGCAACATGTTGAAGAGGAACAAGAGATCGAAGCGTCGGGTGCACAAGCCAACGCAGACGATACCATGAAATTCGATTATGAAACGGCTGTCGATGAGGAGGAGCAGCCCCAACAACCACAGCAGTCGCAACACGATGAGCTGGAGCCACAGACTGATGCTGAGACGCCGCTGGAGACTGAGCAAGTGAATGAGAACGAAAATGAGACCGAGACTGATACGGAGACGGAGACGGCCACAAAGCATTATGAGCAACAGCTGCAGCTTGAGGATGAGAAGGAGGTGCCAACCGATGCTGCTGATGATGATTTGATACCCGTGCATAACGATGAGGTGGCGGAAATTGAAAGTGTGACCAGTCAGCAGCCAGAAGCCGCAGCAGCAGAGATCACGCCAGAGGCGGAACAATCGGGCGATCATGAGCTGGAGCAAGAGACAGAGATCAATCAGGAGGAACAGCAAGAGGCCGCAACAGAAGCAGCAGCAACAGTTGTGGAGGAGGAAGAACAGGTGCAACAAAGTGCAGAGCCAGCGAAACCTGAAGCCGAAACTGAAGCTGAGGTTGAGCCAGAAGCTGAGAATGAGACTGAACCAGAAGCCGCAGAAATCGAGCTGACAACAGAAACCGCGGCGGAGAATGCAGTTGAAATTGAGAAGGAGTCTGAGATTGAGACAGAACAACAGAAGGAATCAGAGAACGAAACAGAGACCGAGAAGGAGAAGGAGTCGGAGAACGAGGCTGAGATTCAAACAGAAGCAACACAAAGCGCCGACGTCAAGCCGACAAGTGGCGAAGATGATTTAAATGAAGCCAATCAATTAAATCAAGAACAAATCGAGGCACAGCAGCAGCAACAAGTCGAGCAGGATGAGACAGAGGCGGAGGCAGAGTTGGCAACAACCGAACAACAAGAGCAACAAATCAATGAACAGCAGCAAGAACAAGTTGCCAGCCAAACGGAAAAGCAGACCGAACTGGAAGCCGAAGCTGAGGAGGTGGAAGAGACATCAACTGCTGCAGCTGGAGCCGAGGAGGCAATCAGTGAAGCACAACACGAAGAATTGACTTACCCAACAAATGATGATGAATTGGCGCCACAGCAGCAGACCACAGAGCAAGTGGCAGTCGATGAAGAAGCTGAGGAGGAGCAAAAGATACCAGAGGAACTGGACGCGGAGGCGGAGGCGGAGGCAACAACTCAACTGACGGCAGCTGAACCAGAAATCGCAGCCGAGTCGCATGAGCTAAATGCAAATGCAATTAAGACGCCCGAAGTGTCGGAAACAATTGCAGAGCAAGAGGCAGAGCAAGCGGCTGAACAAGAGGCAGAGCAAGAGTTTGAGGCAACAACTGAGACACAATCGGAGCCAGAGACTGCGACGCAGACAGAGCAGATAGACAACGACAACAACAGCGTGGCTAATGATGAGGTGTCGCATGTGGAAGCAGTTGAGGCGGAGACAGCGACCGAAACCTATCATGATGAAGGTGCGGCTGCGGCTGTCACAGATGCACTGCCAATTAACCACGAAGAGCTGCAGGAAACCAGCGAGGCTTTGAAGGAAACCGACAACCAAGCAGCACCAGAGTCAGAGTCAGATGTAGAGTCAGAGTCAGAGACGGAATCGCAGTTGGCAACCACAGAGCAGGTGGAGTTGCAGCAATCGGAAACTGTCACCGAGCGCAGTGAAAGTGGAGAGCGTGTTGTGGCTGAAACGGAAATGGACAAAAATGAAAATGATAATATCATAGAAGGAGCCGAGCCAAATGTGGAGCAAGAGCCAATCAAGGCCATCGAGCTGGAGGCGGCATCGCAAACCAAGCCCGAAGCGGAGCTTGAGACAGAAGCGGAGGCGGAGTCGCAGCCAATTCAAGAGATAGCTGAGGAGGAGGCAACACCTGCAGCTGAAGAGATTTTGGACTACACTAGCATAGAGCAGCTGAAGGAACACATTGCACAGCAGGAACGAGAGCAACAGCAAGCTGAATCCGCGACAGCTGAAGCGGAGACAGAGACAACACAGATCCCCGAGCTGGCTGCCGAAGTGCCCATTGTAAGCGAGGAACAAGTCAAGGATGATTTCAAGGAAAGCGAAAGCATTGCGGGCATCCTCAGTGATCTGATGCTCGAGGGCGATAGCACGGTGCCTCCTGTGCCATTTGGTGAGCAACCTTCCGAAACCATACCGATGCCGACTGAGACGGAACAGGATGAGTTGCCCGAGGTGCCAGATCTGATGGCTGAGGCAGCAGAGATGCATGAGCACCAGCAGGAATTGGAACAGGAAATACAGCCAGAAGATCAGCAGCCAGAGGAAACACAACAGCACGAGATAGAACAGCAGGAGGTTCAACAGGTTCCTCAGGAGGAAGAACAACAGCATCAGGAACAGGAGCAACATCAGGAAGAGGAGAAACAGCATGAAGAGGAACCACAGGTGGAAGAAGAACATCACGTGGTAGAAGAGCCACAACAGCAAGCTGAACCACAGACGGAAGATCAACAGCCAGAGGAGACCCAACAAGTCGATGAACAGTCGCAGCCCGAACAACAAGATGCAGAAGAGGCAGCCGCCACTGATGCTCCCAGCAACGATGAACAATTGATTACCTTCTATCCCGAAGTGTCCGCTCCAGCAGATAACTCAGAGGAGCAACATCAGTCCGAGCCCAAGCCAGAGTATACCACAAACGCACCCGAAGCTGAAGCGGAAGCAGAAGTCGAAGAAGAACGCACCTTGTCGCCCGAAGAGCTGCCATTTGACCTGAGCGACAACTCTGGACCAATTAGACTGCAGGAACTTGAATCGGACAGTTTGATTTTGGAATCCACAACACTGAATACCCTGTTAAACAATCACATTGAGGATGAAGCTGCCCCAGCACAAAAGCAACCCAATGAGGAAGCCACACCCAATCCTGCGGATATTGTGGAGATCACCACACAAACCATGCTGGGCTTGGCGAGTCGTGTAACGTTGATGGAACCCGCTGCACCAGTTGTGACTACGCTGAAGCCACTGATGAACTGGGAGGAAGCCACACCACAACCAGGAGCAGCAGCTGCTGAACCGCTGCTTAGCGGCAAACCAGGCTCAGAGTTGCGCAAGCGTGTGGAACTGGGATTGGAAGCCATCTCTTTGGGTCTGCCTTGTGCCAATGATCGTCAGTGTCAACTTGCTGATCCCCACACAGTGTGCAATGGACGCGGAGTGTGTGATTGTGCCAGCACCGAGGGAGCTGCAGGACAGTGCAGTGCGGAACGCACCGGATGCAGTCCAGGAACATTCCAGGTGAGCTACAATTTAATTACCGCACGAAATTTTGGCTGCTGCTAGAATAATTAATTCGAATTGATATGCGAAATCAGGATTCAATTCACGAGACGGATTTATAGTGCTCCGATTTCTCCTCTCCAATGAAATTTTACTGAACCGGTTCACCGGTCAAACACTCAATTTTTCTAAGGAATGTTCGAGGTAGATTTGTCAACTATTTATTTACCATTTCCGAACCAAAACCTATCTTTTACTTAGAAAAAGTCGTTTGGGTTCCTATTCATAAACCGATTCGCATTAGTCTCTTACTGAATCCATTTTCTCAATCCTTCTTTACTAACGAATGTTCTCCCACTTACAGTGCCGCTCGAGTGGAGTGTGCATCTCTTGGTTCTTTGTGTGCGACGGACGTGCCGACTGCAACGACGACTCCGATGAGGAATGCACCCACAACACACGACTGAACCAGACCTGTCCGACAGAGGCGTTCCGCTGCGAGCGCAGTGGACGTTGCATCTCGAGGGCGGCGCTCTGCGATGGCCGCAAACAGTGTCCACATGGCGAGGATGAGCTCGGCTGCAGCGGACAGCTGAAGGGCGGCAACAGTTGCCCACCACACACGTTCCGCTGCAAGAGCGGAGAATGTCTGCCCGAGTACGAATACTGCAATGCGATTGTGTCGTGCAAGGATGGCAGCGACGAGCCGCCACATTTGTGCGGTTCAAGGGCCATGCCCAATCTGTTCATGCGCCTGATTGAGGCGGGCGGTTTGCTGGCCAGCCGTAATGAACCCGACGCCTACTGTCCGCATCGTTGCAGCAACGGACTGTGCCGATCCACGGCCATTGTGTGCTCCGGTCGCGATGGTTGCGGCGATGGCACCGACGAGCAAACCTGCGCTGTCTGCCGTAAGTTGATCTTTCATTATATTCTCAACAGATTCTTAAATTTATTTCTTTCTTTAGGTTGCCCTGCGCCCAATGCCGCCAGCCTGCCCGCCTATTTGGCCAGACACCGCCCCATGCCGCTGTGGTAAAACTGTGGACGGAAGCAACATCTACCAACACTGCATTTTGCAACACTTGCAAAACACTATTTCGCGCACATTTCCCACACACACAATATTTGAAATATCTGAATTTTTGATTTAGCATTTAAGTTGAATTTACGCTATTTATTTATTTATTTATTATTTTGTTTGGACTGCGCCATGCCACGTCCAATTGCCACCTTGCTAGCAAGGGATTGTCTTCAAAGCGCATCCTTTGACCCAGCGATGTTGACAATTGTGCGCCCTCTGCGCGCTCCTCTATCATCCACAAACACCCCCCAAAAAACTATTCACTCATTCACTCTATTTATTCTACTCATCTACCCATCAAACTATTTATTTTCACACTACCCAAAAAAAAAAACATGAAAAAAAACAAAAAGCAAAAACAATCTGCATTCGCTTAGCTTAGTTTTATGAAATTATCTAATTTATTTAAATTATGGCCAGGCAAAAAAAAAAAAAAAAAACAAAACAAAAAAGAAAAGAAAGAAGAAACCGAAACAAGAAATACACAAATGATGCATTTTTATCTATTAATTTGTTTGTAAATAAGTTAAAACAATGCTTGATAATGTACATGATAAATGACTATAAATGAAATCGTAAGACATAATCAATTCCTTTATCTACTCTTACTTTATTTACAATATATACAAGTATATAGTGTATCTTTCTTCAAGTCAAAAACAAAATAACAAGAATCATCGAAAAATGCATTAATTAAATAATTATGATAAAAAACGTATTTTTAAAATAAAAAAATATCAAAAAATTATAAAAAAGTGTTTTTTTTAAATATATTTTTTTATGAGTTACGAATATTTTAAATTTTAAATTAACAAACAATTTATTAAATATTTTGTTGATCGTAAGAAAACAAAGTAACTTTATTAAAATTAAATCAATATATCATATATTTTTTAATTCACTAAAAACATTTCACAACCCAACTTTAAAATTTCGATTTACTTCATGCATGATTATAAGGTGCTCAAAAAGTCAAAAGTCCTTTATAGAATCCTTAATTTTAATGTGTCAACTGAGACGAAACACCCTGTAATTGCTTAGTCCCATGTAAGCAATGGCGTCGCAACAGCCACGGCGGCGTCGCATCGTTTGTTTTTGTTGTGATTTCAGACTAGCACGTGCCGAAAATTCCACACAAAAAACCTGCCGCACATGGCTCCCACTTAATAGCAGCCGAAGCGGCATTTTGTATAGTATTTGCAAATATTTTGGGTGGCACGGCATTCAACAGATGGTTGTTAAGCAGAAGCAGCAGCAGCAGCGAGTACAATTACATAGCTGAGCCTGGCCTCAGTCAACGTCGACTGCGCAGTCGCTGTGAGTGTGTGATGGCGTTTAAGGCAACAAACAAATAAACATTGCATACTTTCAGGCGGCGCTCCTTAAATGCAGCAGCTCTTGGCGTTGTCGTCTGGCATTGCTCGGCTTTCTCTCTTCCTCTCGCTAGATTCGTTGTGCGTGTATGTGTGTGTGTGTGTGTATGTGTGGCGTTAGCGTGCGAAGTGTGAATGTGTGAAAGCTCTCACACTCTCTCTCACTCTCTTCGTCTTCTAAATAGGCTCGTTGCGGCAGCGACAGCGTGCAAAATATTTTGTATTATTATTATCCGTTTGCCAGCCATTGCAGCAGGACACGCGACTCGTCGTGTTTGTGTTGGTGTTACTTAGACTGTGCGTGTGTGTGTGAGTGTGCTTGTGGCCTGCCACAGTGCAATAAAATGAAAAATTAAAGCACAGCATAACATATTGCTTACCATACTATATTGTTAGCAATCAATAAAAGCAGCTGCAAAATGCTTGCGAAATGAATTCAAGTGAGTGTTCAATGTCCTTTTTCCCTTTTTGTTTTTTACTTTGACAAATTTGCAGATGCGGAAAAATGCTCTTGCGAAAAAGTTCTCTACACTAGTGTGTGTGTGTGGCACAAGGATGTGCGTTCGCATGTGTGTGTGTGTGTGTATGTGTGTGTATCTGTGTACGCGCAGCTTGTTAGTATCTATTGTGCTTGCAATTTTTACGCTGTCGCTGCAATTGAAAATGCTTCAATGGGCAGCTTGACAGCCTATCTGTCTATATGTGTATGTGTTATTTTTACTACGTCACTACGTCCTCGACATACCTATACATACATATGTATATATGTGAATACGTATAAGTTGTATTCTTGTTGTGTAAATTGCAATGGCAAGCCCACGCTGTGACTCATTTGGCGCTCCTTTCCATAACAAAGAGAAATTTAATTAAATCCATGTATAAACCATTAAATAAATAGATTAAATTGTTTAGATATATTGACCCATTAAACTGTTTACAACCGTGCTCCTTTTGTATTTGTTTTTATTTTGTTTGCGTTCATAAAAAGTAACTCATTTGTTTATACGACAATTGATTTATATTTTGAAATTGATTCTTTGTTCGTTCGAGTTCGTTACAGTATTTGCGAGTATTTAAAAAATAAATTAAAAACTAATAACATCCACTTTGAAATGGTTCAGTTTAATTGTTGCGAGATAAGATCGACATGGGTTCAAAAGCAACAGCAATCGAATTGGCTTTCGTCATGCAATCAAACAATTATAAGAGCACAGATTTCTGAAACCAAATTCATGTTTGGTTTGTTTTAAATTGATAAGCAAACAAAACACACATAATCACACTTCAGATTTATTGTATATGGAAGAAGTATAAATACGAAAAAGTGTATTCATGAATGAAATTCATTTAATCTATAAAGTGTAGTCAATTCGGAAGTTACACAGCAAAACTTGTACGCACTGGTAAAAATCTGTATAACGACATAATAACTAATTAAATTTCTAAGAATGCGAAATCGAACAATATTTAATTGACTATCAACTATAAATCATAAGTTCGTTTTTCAATTTCAAATAACCTTCCTTCATAGAAAGTAAATAAATGTGGCAACTAACACCTTATCAAAAAAAAAAAAAAAAAAAAAAAAAAATGCATTACGTGCTCAAAGAAAAATCTGTCAGTTTGAAATTTCATTTTCTAAAAATCACACAAAAAAAATTGAAGAGTAGATAAAAAAAACGAAGTTCGACACGTTTCAGCTAAAACCGATCAAATATAAAACTACTTTAAACGAGTACTCGTAAAGAAAAGCATACAAAGATGTATATTTATTCATATGAGATATTCTTATTCTTTGGCATGCTCTGCTTAACTGTGCTCTGTTGTGTGAACTATGGAAAACTCGTATACCGGGTGGGACTTTATTAATGTACATAGTTTAAAGATAAAGGTATTTTCTTTTTTATTCAATTCTTTCTTTTGAAATGAAATGAATAATCATTTTCATTATTCTCAACATATCTCAAATGCATTTTTATTTCTTTCTCAATAGCAATCAACAATCGTGATGTTTGCACACTTGCATTGGGAATTGCGCAATCTATCATGGTTGCTTTCAGCAATATGACTAAACTGATAGGCAAAAAAGGAAAACTAATAAATAATTTAGTGGGATATTATCAAGAGACGCAAGACATTTGAATACCCTATGTTAAAAGTTCTACAATTTCAAATGGATGAAGTTTTTAGTATACAATTGAACAAATAAAACGCCAAATGTGAGATTTCTTGTAAAAGACTAATAACAACAACAAAATAATTTGATAAGGAATTATTATTACAAATTTTAACAAACAAAACGACAATTGTCAGAACTCTTGTATTGACAAACAAAAAAAAATTATAATAAGAAAGAATTGTTTCTATTATTTTTGCAAATTGAAATATGTTACATATTTTTGCCTTGGATTGACTACCTCACAATATCTCTAATTTTATGACAATTATTTAATAATTTATTAATAAATTTTCTAATTACTTTATCTCTAATTTTATGACAATTATTTAATAATTTATTAATAAATTTTCTAATTACTTTATTTTATTAATTGTTTACTCTTACATAACTTAATACCAAATAATATTCACTACATAGTGTTGAAGATAGTTAATCGAACAACAGCTGTTAAATGAAGAATTTTATCTGCCTAACAAATGATAGTTTTATCGTTTTATTAGTTCAGTGAAATGTACAACAGCTGCTAAGTTGTGCTATTTATCGACCCAGCAAAAATATTTTGCGATCATTGTAACTCTCAAATAGTTGCGCGAGTTCGTTTAAAATAAAGAAAACAATATTTTTCCTATATTTGCACAATGCAGGTAATTGCATAATTTTCCGGGTGTGCAATTATCGATAGTATACCGCATTCAGTTTCCCTTTTTCTAGGGTATCATATGCCATAAATGCACTACGACTATAATAACATTGATGCTAGCGATAATGCAAATCGATAGTCTAAACAAATACGTACATACATACATACATATTTATGTAGATATGAGTGCACAACATTTTTAGTGTTAGGTAGTCAGAGCGGGAAACGAATCGGATGCCAGCCGAATGGCTTCGGGTTTAGCTCGGTACGAGAGAGAGACAGAGAGAGGGAGAGAGAGCGTGCATCTGCTTTGCTTCCGTCCGCAAATGCATTTGCAAAATTGTATTCAACTACACGAGTATCTGTATCTTTTTAAGTGCTCACGGATCGGTAGACAGTACGGATCAACACGCAGCTCTTTCGCTTTCGTTGCTCGAATTATGCAAATTTTGTAAAGTTTATTATATTTTTGCTAAATTGTCATTTACAAACAAGCCGACCGACCACAGTCATTGCTGTCGCTCATAAGTTAATCAACGTATTCACGCCAATCAATTTAAATGTCATTATCAGTTGTTGAAATTGTCAACAATTTAGTCAAAAGTTACGCTAAAGTAGATTAGCTGTGGAAATTTGTGTAATTTCGTACAATCCCAGAGAACTTTTATGCACATAGATGCTGGTCTCGTTCTTGGCAGTGAATCTCTTGTGTTGTGTTGTGTGTTGTGCCGTTCCCATTCTAAACATAGACAACATTAAAATAATAATAAAAAAAAAATACAACATTCTGTAAAAAAAGTGCAAACTGTGCACTTATATTAAATGCAAGTCTTAATTATATAGCATTCAGTCAGTCATGAACGATTCTCAATAATTCACAACAAGCGTGTAGTATTTCAGAGTTAATTAAAATCAAAAAACAAAGTGTTGCAGTTTGAATACACTTGCTTTAAAAATGTTCCCTTAGAAGGAGATAGCATTTTTACTATTGTTGGTGAGTCTCCTTAAATCTTTATAAGGGAATACTAAAGAGAAACTTCTGGGTTCTTAGTTCCATTAAAAGATTCACAGCACTATCGATTGTATCAGCATGTTTTCCCGCCAACAAATTATACCCTTTCCTTAATAGTGCTGGGTATAAGATATGAAGGACAACTAAATTAAAGAGAATGCTTAATATATTACAAACATATGGCAGCTTTCCCATCATAAGCAATATTCCATCAAACCATGAGAATATTTTCAGACCACACCAATTTAAACGCAGCACTAGCGTTTGCTTATCGATCCCAATACAAATTAAATAATAAAATATTAACATAAATGATGATATAATATGCAAAGTGTTTGTCATAAGTTTTTGAATAAATTTAAGTTTCAAGTTCTACATAGTTAATGAATTTCTTTTCTTTAACAATCACAATCACCATTTGCCAACAATAGAAGAGTTCGAGTAAGATATAAAAACACCATTTAAAAAAAACAGCTGAAACTAGAAACACAAGTTTCTTAAGGAGCTATTAGATAAACATAATACGTTATGCATAGAATTTCAATATAACTACTCAAAATACAATTAAGCACAACCACTTAAAATACGAATAAAAAGCGATATTCAGATATTAGTTTGGGTAACGGGAAACACTTCTTTCTGCATTTTGATTAAAAAATGGCTCATGCCTTAACTCGCTATAGACAATCGCTGTTGCTTGCAAAAGCAGCGCAGTGATGAGCACATATTTTGTTTTGCAACTGTCGACATTACTGATTTCTTCCTATATGAAAACAAAACATGCATTAACAACATGCAAAGCGAAAATGCAACTGAAGACATAATGCGAAGACATGGAAAAAATATTCACAAACAAAAGATTGCTTGGAAATTTTGTAATTACGAATTCAAATTACATATTGTGTACTTGTCTTATGTTTTGTAGATCCCAGGGCAGGCTTAGCTTACCCAAGTTGATCCCAAAATCCAGACTCTCGTCCATCACCATGTCTGACAAAAGGCCGCTGCTGGACACGAGTGACAGCCAAGCTGAAGACGATGGCTGCAACAGCAACAGCAGGGAATTCTCAAAGACAACTGGGATAACATACAAATCAACAGCTGCAGCTCCCACAGTCTTCTGGTATGGCCGACAAATATTGCTGCGTCGAAAGTTATTCGTTGGAGTGCTGGTGGTGTTTATATTCTCATATTTCGTTATCGGACCAGCTGATGTGCTTGATCTGGATAGTGTGAGCGGCATTGTTCAAGTGCATCATCAGTCCAACGTATTGGATATGGAAGGTAAATTCCTCAACATTTATTTTGCTAAAGTTAAGCAAAAATAACAGCTTACTTTGATGAGTAATAGTTACAGTATTTATTATTAGTTTAGTGTTAGTTTTTCTTTTTTGTTTAGGGAATTGTTGCGCTCTATTGCACTCTTTAATCACATAAATGTCAGTTTATAGCTATAATCACGTTTATTTACTCACGATTATAAAAGAATTTGCGAGCTCATCACAAATTTCGTAGAATTTGCTTAAGCTATTTGCGCCACGTCTAAATACTTCAAGTTATCATCTTGCAAGTAGTAATTATAAAATGAAGTATATAATCTATTTGAATTAGCAATTTTTATTAAAATACTTTTATGTTGCAATGTTTTGTTATGTTAAGTTATGTATTTTTTAAAGTGCCTTTAAAAAAGCAGATATTTTTACAATAAGATTGTATTGTCTATAAATTTTCTTTTTTAGTTATTAGTAAATTTTGTTCACTGTTCATTTTCATGTATATTATTTTGTTATGCTTTTAAAGCAATATTATAAAATCACAAATCATAAATGGGAGAATGTTCTGTCTTATCTTTATTTTATTTGCATCTAATTATTTAATTTTTTTGGTAATATTATTAATTCTTGTGGCATATTATTTTGTTACAAAATTAAAGTATAATAATAATTATTTAAAATGAGATTAAATTATTTTTAATATATTTTGCAAGCAGCTTTTTTATACAATATATTATACAATATTATATGTATGTACATATATGTACACAATATACTTTTTAAAAAGAGGCATTTTTCTGATAAACTTTTTTATTATTTTTATTAATTCGAGCAATTTAATTCTTTCTTTTTATCATTCTTATTACAACTGTAGTTATAGTATAATACTGCTTTTTTACATATATTTAATTTGATTACTGTATCAGCTCGTATTTCATTTCTTTCACATTTCCTTATTTTTTCCAACTCTTTTTTGTCTTATGTGTACCAATGCATGCCTTCCATGTGTCATCTTCCATCCTCGTTTTTTCGTTTGAACATGTTTTGTGGACAATCTGTAAGATGCACCGAAGTCAGTTGCAATCGTTGCGGAAGTTAATCAGACAATACTTTTGCCACAAGGTTATCTCGTGTACAGCAATCAGTGCCGAATTGTCGACTTGGATCCCTACAAACGCGAGGTGATGCGCCACTTCAAACGCGTCTCCTACAAGCCCTGCAAGCAGCGGCTGCCATTGACCCAAGTGCGCTACGATGAGACCACTCGACGCTACGTGCTGAGCATCAATTCGACGGCATTCGAAGAGTATCCGGTGAAGCATACGCTCAGCTGTTGTTACATGGGTGTGGAACGAGTGAGCGAAACGAATGTCAGTACAACGCATTGTCAGCACTTCAAGAGCAAAGCGCAAATTGCGAACACCACGGACAGTGTGATTGTCAAGTGCTCCACGGAACGGGGACAGATCTATATCAATGGACATGCCACGATACCAGAGCGAACGGAAATACGACAACGTCTCAAGCAATGGCGGAAACAGGATCAAGGACGACGAGTGCCCAGTGTGCTAATGATTGGCATCGATAGCATCTCGAGGGTGAATCTGATTCGGGCGATGCCCAAGACAGCGCAATACTTGTACGACAACGATTGGTTCGAGCTGGCGGGCTACAATAAGGTGAGTCTAGGGGGGAGCTAAGAATATGCTTATTTTTTTAAATTATATGAACGTATAAGCTATACAAACAAAGCTTTCTACAATGCTAATGATTAATCTTTGGTGTTTTCATAAATGCTAGACTCTAAACATTATTTTCAAAATGAAAGAAGTAAGAAAGTTACAGTCGAGTGTGCTCGATTGTGACATACCCGCTACCCATTTTTAATAAGGGCAAAATATTGGTATTATTTTCAAAATATACCGAAAATACTAAAAAATACTAAAAATATACCAAATGGTATATGTGGTATATCGATATAGTACCGCACTCAAAATATACCATGAACGGCTCAATATACCAGATTGTCAGCCAAAGCAACTCAGACCCCTAGTAAGTAGGCGTTTTTGCCCATACAAAAGTATTTCTTTAATAACTTCCACAATTTTTATCTGATCGCAACCAAATTTTCAGGAATCATAACTACTACAGTAGTTATTGTATATACCAAAATTTGTAGCTCTAGCTTTAAACACTTGTTATTCGATTTTTTTGATTTGCGGGGGCGGAAGTGGGCGTGGCAAAAATTTGAAACAAACTTGATCTGCGTGCAAACATAACAAATGCTGTTGAAAAAAAAATTATAGCTCTATCTCTTATAGTCTCTGAGATCTAAGTGTTCATACGGACAGACGGACAGACACACAGACGGACAGACGGACATGGCTATATCGTCTCGGCTGTTGGGTCGGAGATGCCTCGTTCTACCTGTTACATACATTTCCTACCGGCACAAAGTTATAATACCCTTCTACCCTATGGGTAGCGGGTATAAAAATTGCAATTTCATTGCAAAAGATATGGTTTAAATTAAATATCAAGTACAAAATAAGTGTATACATTAAAAAAATCAAGTTTTTGAAAAGAAAACCGAAAATTATATATAAATATTTGTAGTGATTTTTATTTTGTCCAAAAAAATTTATACATAAAGTGTTTTATAATACAACTATTATGCTTTTGTGTAAAAATGTAGTATTTCCAAATATGTATACAAAAACATATAATATATCAATATGTTCATAAAAAAAATATGCAAAAGTACATAGATACTATTTGTGTATGTTTCTTCCCCTAAAATAAATATTAAGAATATATAAGTTTATTTTTTGCAAATAACATAAATATTATTTATTATTCGCTCACTATAAGTATCAAGTATAAATAAATATCAAAAATAGAAATTATATAAAAGTATGTACCTAATCCAAGTACTTCTGCTCTATCAGATTGATGACAATACATTTCCCAACATTATGGCGCTGATGACCGGCTACAATCTGAGCAATGCGATGAAACACTGCAATCCCTATGTCTCGGGTGGCCTGGACAAATGCGACTTTGTGTGGAAGCGCTACAAGCAGCATGGCTACGTGACTGCCTATGGCGAGGATGCTGTGAAAATCAACACCTTCAACTACCTGAAAAAGGGCTTCAAGCAGCCGCCCGTCGATTACTATTTGCGACCATATCTCGCAGCTGCGGAGAAGATGCTGGATGTGAATATGGTGCTGGGACTGCCTCATTGTCTGGGCTTTGAGACGGAGTCGGAGCATGTGTACAACTATGCACTGGAGTTTGCGAGACGCTATCGCAACGAGAGTTTCTTTGGTTTCTTCTGGACGAATACGCATAGCCATGGCGACATTTCGCAGACCAGCTCGATGGATGACTATCTGCGGGATTATCTGCTGAGACTGGTGGCGCAGGGCACCATGAAGCACAGCATTGTGGTGTTCTTCAGCGATCACGGACTGCGCTTTGGTCCCACACGTTCCACCTGGTCGGGACACC
Source organism: Drosophila albomicans (assembly GCF_009650485.2). NCBI lineage: Eukaryota > Metazoa > Arthropoda > Insecta > Diptera > Drosophilidae > Drosophila > Drosophila albomicans. Next base: position 40,474,746 of record NC_047629.2, on the reverse strand, counting down.
TCGAGGAGCGACTGCCCTTTCTCTTCATCTGGCTGCCGCCATTTATGCGCTCACAGCATCCCGAATTTGTGGAGGCGTTGCGTCTGAATCGCAATCGTCTGACGACGCCATACGATCTGCATTTGACACTGAAGCACATCCTCACACTAACGGGACGCACCAATAGCCTGGAGACGGGATTGGATACGGCCAAGGATTGTCCGCAATGTCAGAGTTTGCTGTTGCCCGTGCCTTTGAATCGCAGCTGCGAGGATGTGGCCATAGCGGATCATTGGTGCACCTGTTGGTCCTACGATGCCGTCTACAAGAACTCCAAGACCATACGGCATCTGGGCGAGCGAGTGGTGCATTATCTCAACGACTTCGTGACCAACTTTCGCAATGGCAGCCTAGCGCATCTTTGTCAACCGCTGGCGTTACAAACCATCACTTCGGCGTATAAAGCGCGTATCGTGGACACCGCCGATCTGAGTGGTAATCAGGTGTATTGGCTGACCTTTTCGACCTCACCCAATCAGGCATTGTATGAGGCAACGGTGCGGTACAACAAACGGCTGCCCAGCGAGGAGAATGTGATGGTCACTGGATCCGTGAGTCGCCTCAATTCGTACAGCGGCGAGGCGGATTGCATGAATGATTTTGCGATCAAAAAATACTGTTATTGCCGCCATAAAAGTGGCTAGATTCGATTCATATAGGCTGATGGCCAACAAACCCCCCCAAGTGCCGTTATACTTGTAGTCATTATTTTGTAGAGGTAACGATAAGTAGCAGTTACAACAACTTGTTAGACTTTAGCAACAAATTATTTGGTGCCGTGTGGGCGTTAACAACACCAGACTCGGAAACATTTCCAGAGCAGCAAACGTGATAATATTTACTTAATATATACTTAACCTACCTACTCTTAATATTAATATACTATAACTTGTATATACTACTAAATTATACTCATATATATATGTATATCGAAAGTACTTTTTGCTCACTCCTTAGACAGACTTGAAATTATTCCAATTCCAATTTATAATATCCTTACATTTACTTATCTCATATATCCCAACAAACTTACAACAAAGATTGCCAACATTTCAATTACAATTATTATTATGATGAATTACGCTTAAGTTTGCGGTATCAAATACTAAATAACTTGTACCACTTAATGCAAAATGTATTTGTTTGCAACAACAAAATGAGTTTGTTCATAGAAAAATCTCATTAGTAAATAAACTACATATATCGAAATTAATGAATTTGTTTTCTTTTCATTTATTTGCTTAATTAGACTTAATCCTAAGGCGAGTATAACTAAAATTCTAATATTTTACAACTAATAGAAATAGTAATTAAAGAAAAAATTTAGTCAACATAAATGAAAAGTGATTTAAAGAATTAATAAAGTCGAGAAATTTCAATTTATTCTGAATAAGTCAGGTAACCTAAAATTTTAAATGTCTTTATACATACGTATATACATATATATAGTAGATTACATTATTGATTGGCGGCCAATAATTGTAAATTTCCAAGATCTCTTAAAATATATTCAGAAGACAAATTCAACGCTCATATTGAAAACTGATGACCTTCTCCTTAAAGTTATAGTTGCAGAGCATATTCTTCAGTGACTTGAAAAACTTGGTCAGCGGACTATGTCGCTGAAGACCCAAAGCATCGCCGGGCATCGGCTGCAGTTCGAGGCGGAGCTCTTTGTAGTCCTCAGCGATGATCAGCGAGAGGTGACCACGCATATTGACAACATAGCTAGGATTCTGAGGTCGTGTTTTGCTAAACTCAACTGTTTGCTGCAGCTGCTGGGCAAAGAAAGATTGCCTTGTGCTGCGTTGAAAGTTCCGCGCACTCCAAGTATCCAATGTTGTGCTTATCTGCCAGGTCATGTTTAATGGGAGGGCATTTGTGTCTGTGGCAGGTACATTCGCATCCAACTCTTTCATACTTAAGGCATAAATATGCGATAAAATATCCTTAATAGCGTCCACATAGCATTCAACCCATAAATAATAAATTGATTTCGTTTGCTTGCGAGCTTTGCTCAAGACATCGGATTTCAAAGTCTTCAGATCATTATTGGTGGGTGTGAGTGTATAAACATGCATCAATGGCATACAACTATTGTCCGTAACCGTTGGTTTTCTGTCATCCTTGGACGATGGTTCATCCGCTTTGGCAGCTACAGTTGTAGAGGCAACATCAGCCTTAGCTTCAACTGCAACAGCATCTGCAACTGCATCGACAGTCTTCACTTCTTTCTTTGGCATCTGTTTGCGTTGCTTAGCTGGGAGCACGTGTTCCAAGCGATGTTCCTCCACCAGATGCTCGGCAAGCCCAAACAGCAAGTAGTCATAAAATTTGGGCGGCGTTGACTTTAGTTTAGTATCATTGCATGCCTCGTTTGCCGCTGCCAAACACTGATTGAGATAGTATAGATTCGTTTGTGATATGGATTGACCCACATTACGCGTTAGCTCAAATGGATCTTGCACGCAAACGCAACGTTCAATATTAAACGGTTCGATGCGCTCTTGCATGGCAGTCTCGATGGCTAACACTTGGGCATTGTATTCGGGAAAGTTGCCGGGCACCGTGAACGCTGCTTCCACATCCAAGGCATGGCCCAAATACGGCGACAGCATCTTCTTCTCAAAGTCCATGTGACTGTAGAGCTCAAAGAATCCGCTGACCAGATCAAAGGTGGTCAAACTAGCCGGCAAAGCTGGCACACGCTCAAAGCTATACGCATAGTTAATGCCTCCAATATCCAAGACAGGAATGCCAGACTGCAGCTCCTTAATCGTGGGCAAGTGTCGTTGCTGTTGCAGCTGATAAATGATGAGCGTAATCAGGCAATAGCTTGTCATGACATTGCTAATAATCATCAGTTTCTTGGCCCAAATCTTTAGGAACAAGAACAGCTCACGCAGGCGTACATCTCGATTTAACAGTTCGGCCACAAAGCGAGAATTATGGGTGCTATTCGGACTGGACATGCTGATGTCGAGACGCAAGCCGCTTGCCACATGCTTGCAACGAATGATTGGAACTCGAGCATGTCGTATGGTAATCACATCTGAAAAGCAACCCGTGCGACGCAAAAAGCTGTTGGTTCTCTTGTACAATTGACTATGCGATATCGCATTCGAGTTGCCGTGAATGGATTCCAAATACAAATCAATATCGCTATCTGCAAAGAAGAAAGTGACATTGATTATTATAGATACTAATAGGGAAATGTATTGCATACCCTTCAAAGCCAAACCAGTGACAAGCGAGCCAAATGGATAGACCTTAACTTTGCCCTGCATCTGATTCTGTATGTTCTTGCGCACTTCCTGAAAACATTCCGCCAATGCAGCACTATTGCCAGCATAGAATCCCAATACAGCACGCAGTTGCTGTCCAGGTGGTGACTGGACTAGCAATGCCTCCAGCAGGCGTCGTTCGGATTGAGTTTGTTCGCTGGCAAAGAGTTTGGTGACGGCATCGAGGCATTTTCGCAGCTTCTTCTGTGGCTTGATTGTGTGCTTGAGTAACTCGTGTGCCAAACACTCTTGCAGTGTCTTAAACGGAGCATCGCATACTTTGCAATTGGCCGCATCCTCTTGGCCCAATGGCAAGTTGGACTTAGTTTGACGAGATTCCACGTCGCTGGTCATTGTTCTCTAAAAATGTAATTGGAAAAGCAACAATTTAAAACTCAAAGTGAATTTTATTTGCAAGACACACACAACGATATATTCTCCAGCACAACTCTATAGTCGTAGTTGTAGCTGATAGTGTATAGTTTATAATTTGACTAGATTAACAACGATTTCCCCGTGCGTCGATCGACAACACGTTGAAAATATTCCGTTGGAATGCTGCCCTCGATTCCGGCACAAAGCACAACGTTGTTGCTCGAACGGAATAGCTCAAGCTGATGCTCCAACACCTTGGCCACATTCAAATAGATCAGCAGCTGGCAATCTCCACGGAATCCACTGATGACACCACGTTTATCACCCTCGCTGTTGTTGAGCACAGCGAAGTGAACATGATTGCGTTGCATGCGCTTTAGACCCTCGCTCTTGATGCGCTCCCAGTGACGATAGTAGGTGCCATGGACCACAACAGCCCCTGGCGGCAACTGCTCTATGCTTTGTATGCGCTCTAAGCACGCCTCCGACGTCACAGCGCCCAGCGAATGTCCTTGATTGGCGCGTATCTCTTGAGCTCCTGTCACGGGATTGCAACGCAGTGTATATCGTTGCTTGGCGTCTGCGGCCACAAGTTCCTTTAGCTTTTCTAGGCTAAAGTTGGCGCCATAGCGTGGATGTCGTTGAATATCAGTAACACAGACAAAACCATCTGGCTGTATTGCGATTCCCTCTTTTTGGGCGCCATGACGCAGAAGCCATGAGAGCTGTTTACTCAATTGTGTGTTGGATTGTATTTTTGCCATGGTATTACTCACTTTTTTTCTACGTTAAATGTCGTTCATTTTATTCTTTTAAAAAGCAAACCAAAGTACAATCATATTGTTAAATTTAATTATGATAACATCATTCAACTACATACCACATTTTTCGATTGACGTACTATCGACAATCGATATCGGGAAATGTGTGTACTATAAACCTTGTACGTGTTTGGTGTGACGTCACAACTGAGTAAATAAGTACGTTATTAATAAAAACAGAAATTAATTTGAAATTTTATTGGAAAAAAATATATTTTTATTAGTTTAATTTCCTCTATTTTATATTTAGTAATTTATTTAATTAATTGGGTTTGCACATAATAATTACAGTTACTCGATGAGATTGGCAACCTTATTGATTTCCTGCAGCCATGAACTAAACAGCTGATCGGCTGACCAGCTGTTATGCCGGCCTTCACCACAACAAATATTTCATGTTCTTGCGTTAACTCGTGTAAATTTAAAAGTTCAAAATTATGCGTATTTTGGTGCTTTATGGCAGCCAAACTGGCACCGCACAGGATGTGGCTGAACACATATGGCGTGAGTCGCGTCAATGGGGCTTCGAGGGTCCCGTGCTCTCGCTGCAAGACTACAACATTCAGCAGCTTGTGGAAGAGCGCCTCGTGATTTTTGTGGTAGCCACCACTGGAGATGGCACTGAGCCGGACAACATGAAACAAGCATGGCGCTTTCTACTGAAACGCAGCTTGCCCAGCAATTCGTTAACTGGTCTCCAATTCGCTTGCCTTGGCCTTGGGGACTCCAGCTATTCGAAGTTCAATTATGCAGCCAAAAAGTTGCATAAACGTTTGCTGAACTTGGGCGCCACATCACTATGTCCCCTGGGCTTGTGCGATGATCAGCATGACTATGGTCATCTGGGTACTTCGCTGGCCTGGACAGCGTCCCTGTGGGAAACACTAAGCAGTACGCTAGCTGTGCACAAAAAAGAAAATCCCGTGGATGTTCAAATGTGGAATGTACGAGTTTTGGAGCAACCTCCCGCTTTAGATGAGGAACAGCGCTTACAGTGGACCCAAAGCCAGACACCTCAACTGTTTAAATTAATAGAAAATGTCCGCACAACCGCAGCGGATCATTTTCAGGATGTGCATTTGCTGCGCCTACAAGGAATTGGCAGTGAAACGACAACGTGGCAACCCGGCGACGTGCTTGATGTGCAGCCACAGAATAGCGCACAAATTGTACAAGAATTCTTTGACCTACTACAAGAACATCAACTGCCATTCGATGCCAACACTTGGATTGAAGTGACGTCTGCTCACGAGGACTTACCGCTTCCCTTGCCTTATGCAACTCCATTGACACTAGAGCAAGCTGCTCGGCATATTTGGGATCTGACTGCCAAGCCGCGGCAACGTTTCCTTGAGGTGCTCGCGCAAAACTGCGAGGATGAATTGGAGCGCGAAAAACTCTTGGAGTTTTGCACAGCCGAAGGATTGGACGATCTGATTGCATATGTAAATCGACCACGTCGCACATTGCTGGAGCTGTTGCAGGACTTTAGACATGCCACATCTAAGCTAACGCTATCGCAACTGTTTGAGATGATGCCACTGATACAAATGCGTAGCTTTTCCATTGCTTCCGATGTCTCGGCGGGCACACTTGACTTGCTGGTGGCTATCGTCAACTACAAGACCATAATGCATACGCCGCGACTGGGTTTGTGTTCCAATTGGCTCAAACAGCTACCGCCTGGTGTGGAGCTTCGTGCTCTCATCAAACCGGGCACCATGAGCTGGCCCAAAGAGCCACAAACTCCTTTGATTATTATTGGACCCGGCACTGGCATTGCGCCCTTTCGCAGTATAATCCAGCATCGTTTGCAGCAGCAGCAAACTGGCGTAAGCATTGGAAAAATTGAAGTGTTCTTTGGCTGTCGCAATAAGGACAAAGATTACCACTTTGCAACCGACTTTGAGGCATGGAAAGCTGAGCAAAACATTAAAGTACATGTGGCCTTCTCACGCGATCAAGAGAACAAGGTTTATGTGCAACATCTGATCAAGGAATGTGGCTCCAACTTGGCTAAGTTGATCAGGGAGCAAAATGCTTACATCTATGTGGCGGGTAGCTCCAACAACATGCCGAAAGCAGTGAGAGAAGCATTTATCGAAGCACTGGATAATGATGCCAACTATGTGGATCAACTGATGAAACAGCGACGTTATCAAGAGGAAACATGGGCGTAGTTAGCAATATAATTTAAGTATTTAGTTTCTATTTTGTTGGGACGGATATTACAAAATACATCACTTAAGTAAATACATTGCTACTTGTACTTAAAAGTCTTCCAGCAGCTTGTCAGATGAAGTGCGACAGAAGGGACAATAACCCTTCTGCAGCACCTGCAACTCAAAATCCTCAGCATAAAAGAGCTACAAGGAAGAGCAATTAGATCGTTGTATTTTTTTAAGATATTTACAGACTCACCAGCAGACATTCGGAGCAGTAGGTGATCTGCAGATCGGGCAAAATGTTGCGATAGTAAATGTTGCGTTTGTGTTTATTCTGTCGCTTGAGTATTAACACATGGTTCGGATCAATGGCACGCAACGCATTGCGATCCAAACTTAAGGGCAATGCACTGGCCACATCCTCGTTGAAGGGATCTGCGTCCTCGGGATTCTTGGCAGGCGCCAAAAGCAATCGCTCTGCTTCTGAGTCTGTTATGTCCACTTCAGGATAAAATTGTACTAAAGGCAATATTTCTGCAAATGGATAAATAGAAGTTTAAATGCAAAGTTGTTGCATTGTTTAAACATTTGCTTACCAAAAGAAACAAATGAGAATATGTAGTCCTGTCGACAGGTGGGACAATTGTTGTTATTCAAATGTTGGCTGTAGTTTGAACATTTGTAGCAAAGCGGCAGGAGCTCCTCGGGATCATTGAAGCCGCTCTTGCAGGCCTTGCTATTCAGGTAATTGAGCTGTAAATAGTAAATTCAATAGCAAAGTGAAGTTATTTTATATTAGGATATACGACCTCTTCTTTGGCGTAATTGTCGTATTAAATAGTTCTTTAGTTTCTTTAGAAAACATATTCAGGTTAGTATTTTAAATATAGAATAAACTTTCTTTTAAAATCATATTCTGGACTCGCAAAGGATTTCAGTTTATACTATAATAAAAAAGAGGGTTTAATAAACATCAAACTGCAACTTACATCGATTTGCTCTTGAACTCCCGCTGGAGGCTTCAGCGACTGCAGTCGCTTATTGACCAACAGACACAGTTTATTGGCCTGCAGCAACTTGGCCTGTTTGGCGAGCGTAAAGAGCACTGAACTGTAAGTGGAATAAACAATAATTAAATGTATGTTCTTTCTAGATTCATTACCAATTACTTACAACATACTGACACCCTTTGGGGCGCCTTTGTTCTCCACTTCATTGAAAATGAAACGGCTTACATTAAATAGACTGACGGGTGAATGAGTGGTAAATGGTTCCTTCATATAGTTGTAGATGACGCTATAGGCATAATAGACCTTGGCAATTCGCAAATGGTTTTTGTACTCGTTCAGGTGATGATCAATGGCATTTTGTTCACTATTATATGATAAGAATAAGATTTTATTACTCTAATTTATAATAATATAATAAAACCTACGGCTTCTCATGATAGATGTCCAAATATTGCTTCGCAAGCAGCCAGTAAAAGTAGCTGGCATCCAGATAGCGTTCCTCAACAATTGCCGTATTGCTCAGCTGCTTTAACAGACGATTGGCATCCTTGGTGCGTCCGGCTTTTAAATAAGCTTTGTAGATATCGATTAAGATTAATGAATGCAAATTTTTTCGCAAAATTCTTTGCTTTACGTACCCTGATGCGCATCAATGAACTGATCCGTTTCGGCCAGCCACTGCGCATGCTGGAAATGTACCGTGGGGAGCAACTCCGGTAGTGCTTCGGCTAGACGAAACGCCTCTGGCCAATCCTGCACCTCGACATGCAGCTGCACCACTTGCGCCTCGTCGCCCAGCTTCTTAAACATCTCAGCAGCCAGCGGCAAAGCCTTCAGAGTCTTCAGATTCTGCGCTACCGATTGCAAAGCATCACGTTCACTTAAACTCAAACGACGACCAATGTCATAAAGACTGCAAATTACATAAAATTGATCACTTCAGTTCAGGGTAAGTAGATTAGCTTGACTTACACATCCGCCCAGCCCTGCTCGGACACAATGTCAATAGCTTTCTGATGCTCGCCGGCAGAGAGCAGCAACTCGGCTGCCGCTCTCGGCTCTTTTACCGAATACGCCCATTCGGCACGCTTGCGCACCAGTTCACGTTTCTCCGGTTCGCTGCCATCCTTGAGATACTCCTGAGCCAAATCAAACATGCGCAGATCCGTGTACATTTCCAGCGCACGCGTTGATTGTCCGCACTTGAGAAAGAGACGCGCTGCCTCCTTGAACTTGCCAGCAAAGGCGCTGCTCTCGCCCAGCAACACTTCTTTGGGCACGCTGGCGCGTTGCTGCTGCTCCCGCAGCTCACTGATGACCTGCAGCCAGGGCAGATTGCGCACCTTGACATACGCATCGCGTGCAATGTTGATGTGCAGCGCCTCCAAGGCGGACTGTGCCAAACCCTCCCAGTCGCTGATAGTGACTCCCAGACAGGCGACCTGGTATGCCTCACTGCAAGAATATACAAGGATTCATTTGAATCATGTGGTATATACTCTAAATATTATACTACTCACTCAAACAGTCCTGACTCGATAAACTGCCACATGGTGGCGCCCAGCGCTAGTGGCGTGTTGTGCATAATGTTGCCCCGTAAACAGAAGGCAGTGGCGCCACACAGTCCAACCACAACGCCGTGCATGTTCTGTGGCGCCCTCGGCGGCAGATTTCCAACACGCACACTCAAGCCGCCGCTGCTGTGCGTATAGCAAAGCATCGTGTCGAGATGTGTGTTCCAGGTGACACTATTGACGCCCGCATCCTGATAAAGTATGGTGTCGTTGACCAAGTCCCGGACCACCAAACGACCAGCATCGTCCACAACAGCAATCTTACTGCGATTGGCATTGATGTCCAGACAACGCACCGCCGACACTGCTGTAGTGACAAGCAACGGCAGCGAATTGTTGAGAAAGATGCGAAACACTTGACCATTCTTCAGGCCCACCATGAGCCCCTCACGTCCCGGCGGACCGCCTGTGACCTTAATATAGCGTATGAACGAGTCCATGATCCATTCCCGTTGCAGCGCGCCATCGAAGTCCAGGCACTGCAGTCGCTTCTCTTGGCACAACACAATATTCTTGCCGCACACCACAAGCAGACTGCAATCGAACTTTTGTTGTATTTTCTCGCGCACTTTATAGTGCATGGGCTCGTTCTCAGTTGAGCTGAGCTCGTAGAGCACCACACGTTCTGGTAGCTGGACGGCCAAACGATTCCTATAGATAGCAATCTTTTGCACCAGATCGCGACACTTGATTCGCACCTTTTGTCCGGATATCAAGTGCTGTATGATCACATCGCACATGTTCTCACGAAAAGCGTAACGTTCGCGATATAAAGCATGCACAGTGCTGGACGCAATGTTAAAGCTGGCCAGCGTGCCATCCTCACATCCTATGGTATAGGATTGTCCATTGGGATGTATGGCCACCGTCCAGATCCACGAGTCAAAACCATCGCCCAGCGTGCCCAAGCGTACTCCATCTCGTGTGAAGAAGTGCAAATTTCCAGTGCAGCCGCCGACCACACAAAATTCACCATTTGGAAAGTATTGCATGCAGAGCGGATCAAAGGAGAGTGCACGTTCTTTGCCAATCATTTGGCCGCTGAGCGTGTGAAACGAGAGCGTTTGACCCCAATCCGCAATGGCAATTGTGTCCACGCTACCGGCTCCATTGGCGGGACAACACTGCACGCTAAACACGGAGCTTGACGAGCCGCCTGGTCGATCAATACGTCCCTTCTCCTCACCTAGTTTGTTGCGTATGGATATGGAGCCGTTGGCCAGGCCAAGTATCAAGTATTGTCCATCATTGGTCCAAGCGCAGCCATTGACACGTGACCCAATCTTGTACTTTTGCACCGCCTTTTGATCTGCGGACCAGAAGGCAAAATCCGATATGGAACATGAGGCCAAATGATGTGAGATGGGATTAAAGCACATGCATTGTATGGAGTCGCTGTGACTGCGTGGGATAAGAATATTAGTAAGTAAAAGGAAAAGTCTAAAATTGAGTTAAGCAGCACTTACGAATACTTGAGCAGCCCCTCCAGCTGTGGTGACCACACAATGACAATCTTATCCGCTGCCCCACTGGCAAAGCGTTTGCCATCCCGGGAGTAAACTACTGCATTGACAGTATCTTTGTGGGCTTTTAAGGTGTTTAGCAATGAGCCATCGTTGGGGTTGTAGATGAGCAGGCGATCACCTGCTGCCACCACCAATTGGCTGCCATCGGGTGCATAGCAGACAGAGTGGACGCTGTATTAAGATGTAAACAATCAACAAATGCAGGCAACAAGTGGTTGATTATTGTTCTTGTAAATTTACCTTGTTTTCTCGTCTTTAGCATTCGGAAATTCGATGCGTTCCAACCATTTGAGCACGCCACGCATTGTTTTTTCTTAATTTATTTAATGCAGTTGCATAGTCGGCACTTTTTCCATTTTATTTATGTTTTGTTTGGGACCAAAACAAAAGCTGCCATGGCAACCAAAGCGGTTACCTAAATATCGATACTAAACTATCGATAGCGATAAGGTGGGGAAGCAACAGTGCAATCGATGGACAAAAACAGCTGTTCGACGACGCCTCCCCCATTATTGTATTGTTACCTGTGAGTAGTGAATGATGCAAAATCAAAACAAAGATGAATAATTTGGATAGTTCAGTGCAAGCACACACCAAATTGGAAAAGGAAACTACCAATTTGGTGCTGCTCAAAGATCGCGTTGACAAGTATCATGATCTCTCCACGCAAATGTCTAGCATTCTCACTGTCTTCGAGAAGCGTTTGGGCAACTTGGAGCAAACGATTTTGCCTGTCTACCAAGAAACGGAGCAACTGCAAAAGCGTCAGCAAAGTGAGTTGAGCTAATAATTAAATTTCTCTTTCACTCTACATTGACGTCTTTTAGATTTGGAAGCCACACTAAATTGCCTTGAGAGCGTACTTTCGCACTACGATGTTTCGCAGGAAGTGTGTCAACTGATTCATCAGGGTCCCGTTGAGGGTAGCATTGGCACCTTTCTCGACGCATTGGCCAAGCTACGCGCTGCCATGGATTACTTTCTTCACCACAATTCGCAAAGTGTGGAACTAGAGAATGTCACCAGTTTGTTCAACACAGGTTGCGAGGGCCTCAATCAACACTATAGCATGCTGCTTAAAAAGCACAGCGCACCATTAAAACCTGTGGAACTGCTGGATCTCATCTATATCGAAGATGATTCATCGAGCGATGAGTATACGTCATTTCGCCAGCTATCGCAAACAACCCGTGAGGAGCTGTGCACAATATCGCTGTGGCTCGAGCAGAATTTGCGGGAATACACGCACATCTATGCAACGGAGCGAGGAGAAGTGGTATTGCGTTCACTGCAGTTACTAAAGGATCACCAAAAGAGCAGCAGTTGGGGCACTGAAGCTTTGGTAAGTGTAAAAGCATAGTTTAAGTTTGAGTATCGCGTTCCCACCCTGGTCTTGAGCTCAATAATATGGCGCTGACAACTCTTTAAGTGTTCAAGTGTCGCGCGTTGCCAATTACCTTAAGAATTGAAAGTGAAAGCTCGCATGTACCGCGTTACCAACTGTTTTTCGATCGCGAATGCAACACTGAGTACTTTTACAGTTACACTAGTAACGGTGCCATTCCAGTTTTAAAAGCTTTCTTCAAGCATCGCCATAGAATTTTTTGTCATTCGTCATTTTGTGTTTTAAACTGTCGTTCAATTTTTGTGAGAATTTTAATATAAATAACTATACAAAATGGCTGAAAGTTGCACACCGAAAAATCGTCCAAAATTGTGCCTAATGCAGAATTCGCTAAACGTTAACTCAATAAATGTGCGTTGCTTTTCGCCAATTATTGGCGATTTCCGTTCGCCGAATTTGTCGCCAATTACGAATATGCGAGCAAGCAAGAGTCCAATTTCGCCCATGCACTTCAAGAAGCCAATGGAGAAGCCACAGCAGCAACAACAGCAGCAGCCGACGACTCATCAACAACAAGCGTTGCCACCCAAAATCAAATTTTCTGTTCATGAGAAAAAGAAGAAGAAGCAACCTAGGGAAGAGGAGAACAACAATAACAACAGTTTGGATTGCTTCATGGATGACACGAGCAACAGCAGCATTGAAACATCGTTGTGCAAAGAAACTCGGCGTCGCTCACTGCAAGTCGCCAATCACAATTATGTGATAAATCATGCCAACAATTTGAAGGAAGTGCTGCTCCTCGTCGGTCTAGAGCAGTATTTGGATAAGTTCGAAAAATCGCGCATCGATATGATCGATCTGGTGTCCATGAAGCGTTCAGATCTCAAGAAGATAGGCTTATGCAAAAATGAGGATTGCGATCGCATATTAGATGCTCTGAAGGAGCTTTAAATTTGTCAACTGCTAGCAAATAAAATCGCTGGTTGATTTTCTTGCTTATATTAAGAAATTTATTGTTTAAATGTCATTTTGTATTAATAAATCGAATTTCTGTACAACTAATTTTTGATTATTTTTTTTTTTTTTAATAGTTTAATAGTTTTTTTGGTCACAATTGCTCAGTAAATCATGAAGTTAGCAATGTAACAATGCAACTTTTAACAGCTTCCTTATTTAGCATTCAATGTTTCTGTAAACTTTACAGTGCAAAGTCACTATACGGCTGGAATGTTACAGATTCTGTTAATAGCAGCTTTTAAGTTCTAAACATCTTAATGACACAAAATAGCTAATTTGAATATTTTGAATGGGAAGCGGATAAAAAGCTTAATTATTTTTTAATAAGTTAAAGAGTTAACTTTTTCATTCAATTAAAACAAATTAGTATTTATGTTAAGCTGTCAATTAAATATTTAGGTTTTAACCAATTATAAATACCACAGAATTTTGTTCAATTTTGAGCTGTAACTAAATATTTGCATTAAATTGATTTTATGCAAATTTTGTTAAACAATTAAATATTTTAGAGAACTTTTGTGAAATTTATTCTTATTTTTTATTATTAATATTAATTTGCCAACTTTTGCAGAGACCACGTCACAGTGGACGGCAGAACCAAGAGCCCAAGAGGAACACCTCGGCACGACTGCAGCAAATGTAAGCTGAAAATAAAATTGTAAATAATGAACTTAGCTAATATTTTCTATTTTCAATAGCTTCGAGAAGAAGGCCAACAAGCTGTATTTGCGTGCAACACAGACTCTTGAGCAGTCCACGGGCATCTCCATAAAAAAAGCCTCCTCGCACACTGATCATTTGACATCCGAGGATCTGCTCGATGGCGATCAGGAACTGGACAAGTATTTGGTCATGCTGCTCGGTCTGCAGCGACTGCTGAACTGGGAGCGTGCAATAATGCGAGATATCATACCACAGTCGAAGCACAACGAAGTCTTTGCACGCCTCGCCTACAATGCCATCGAGCTGGTGGTCAAGGATGCCGAGGCGATCACCCAACGCATACTCCGCTGCATCTCACGAAAGGAATGGACGTCGGCTCTGGGCATCTTCTCGGCGTTGAAGCGCGTCATTTTGCTGCAACCCGACATAGAGCGCACCTATGATGCGGCACAGCGCGAACAGTTGACCAAGGTGCTCAATAAACTGCAGCATACGGGATCCAAGGCATTGGAGCATTTCCTGGACGTGGTCAAGGGCGAGTCAAGCACAAACATTGTGGGACAAAGCAATGTGCCCAAGGATGCAACAGTGCATGAGTTGACCTCGAATACGATTTGGTTTATCGAGCATTTGTACGAACACTTTGATGTAATTGGCGCCATACTCGCCCAGGATGTGCTCTACTCCACGCAGCTGGACACCATACTAATGAAGAAGGCGCTGCCCGGCGAGGAGCGCAATAAGGCGCTGCTTGCCATCTACATAAGTGAGACATTCTTAAAGTGTTAATAAAGCACATTTGTTAACAATGAATTGATATTTGCAGAGAAAGCGCTGGCGGAGCTCAATCTGTCCATTATGAACAAGTGCGAACAGTACAATGATCAGGCAACGAAGCATCTATTCCGGCTGAATAATATACACTATATACTCAAATCGCTGCAGCGCTCCAATCTGATTGATCTGGTCACGCTGGCAGAGCCAGAATGCGAGCATAGCTATCTGGAGATGATACGTGAGCTGAAGACAAGCTATCAGAAGACTTGGTCGAAGATGCTGTCGGGCATTTCTTCGCTGGATGAACTGCCTAAGCCAGTGGCCGGGAAAGTCAAAGACAAGGATCGCAGCGTGCTGAAGGAGCGTTTCTCGGTAAGTGGAACGAAAGCACTGCTGATAGTATAAACCCTTTAACGGATATCTCTCTTTGACAGACCTTCAATAAGGACTTTGAGGAGGCTTGCAAGATACAACGCGGCATTTCCATACCCGATGTCATATTGCGCGAGGGCATTAAACGCGATAATGCGGAGCACATACTGCCCAAGTACAATCGCTTCCACGATACGTAAGCACACTTCACTTCATTCGTGACTTTGTTTTCAAATTATTTATTAATTTGCAAGGTATTATATGGTGCAGTTCAGCAAGAATCCCGACAAGTACGTCAAGTATCGGCCGCATGAGATAAACGCTATGCTGAGCAAACTATTTGATGACTCCGCCTAGATTGCATTCCCCCTAGATTTTTGGAATTTTGGGTTTTCGGATTCGTTCGGCTTTTTAATTCCAACACAAATAAATATCGTTTTAAAAAATACACATACAATACGTATCGACTATAGTAGCCTAAAAATATTAAATGCCATGTAAAATGTAAAATGATGCGCCCCGATTGCGGTTTGGCGGATCAGTAAAGGAAGTTGTTCGATGGCGCCTCGGGGCGTCCACAGGCGCCATAGTGATGCACACCCACTGTGCTATTGGTGCGACAATTCTCAATGTCCAGGAAACAATCGTTCAAATACGTCTTATTATCGTTGCCACACACCGGCTCAAATTCCCTCGGACAGATGCGGGCGCAGCCCTTAAACTGAAAAGCGGCCAGGCAACGCTTCAGTGGCACCACAAACACATGCTTGCCGCAATTCTCCTTGCGCATGTGGCACTCCGATTTGTAGAACTTATTATCCGATCCACACACAAAGTTCGGTGGCTGAGCATCACAGTCCGATTCACAGTCCGCAGTTAAGGCGCAATTCTTCAGTGAAACTGGCACCACACGCAGATTGCAGGTGCGTCGCTTGAACTCGCACATCGAGGCAAAGGTGTTGCCATCGGAACCGCACACCGGCTGCTGCTCCAGATCTGCTCGTGTGCACGCATCACCGCAGTCCCTGGTGGGGCTGTTCAGATCCGTGCAGGGTCCAATGTGCGCCAAATTAACGCCGCGCCTGAAAAGCAAAAGAAAAAGGAAAGCTACTGTAGAATGTGCTCGACTATGAAGAACTCCCTAGTCAACTTGGTTTACAGCTTTGTTCCTTAAATAACAATCAATTATCCCTTTTTAATTTGAAATCTGAATTTTAGAATTATTTTTATAGTGCTTTAAGAAATGCAAAAAAAATTGGCAACATCTTTCCATTCCTTCCTTCCATTCTCCATTCACAATCACAATCTAGATTCTAGAAGTCTATAATTATAGTGTTTCCAAAAAGAAATGCTTTCGCTTTGAAATAATATTCTCAACATTCATCTATAATATTTTTGTAATAATCAACTATTTAGAATCTGAATTTAAGGATACTATCATACGGTCTTCCAAAATAAGATGTTTTAGTTCTAGACTTATGAGTTGTAATAAGCAAGTATCAATTTTTGAAATTCGCTTTAAATGCGTATACCAAGAAATATTCTTTCCAAACTAGGTAGCCTTAGCTTTTACAACTACTTCGATCCAGGTGTTAAGGATTACGGAAAAAACAGAAGAGCTAAAAAGTCAGGCTCACAGTTTTCTTCTTTGCCTGATAAGAATTCAATCTCTATATTATCTTGGCTATTGGAATTGATTAGGAATATAAACCAGTATTTTATAGAGTCATCTATGTACGTCTGTTGTACTCTAAATACTCCTTAACTTACAGACAGGTGGCATGCGCCAGCTCGCACTCGTTGTTGTAGGTCTTGGCATCGGTGCCGCACAGTTTGTCGTTGCGCTTTGAACTGAAGATGGAGCCAAAGAGATTGTTGAAGTCCTTGCAGGGTGGCAGCTGCTTGCAGCGAGTCAAACGATTCTTGCACTTATCCATGCTCATCTTCTGTATGGATTTGCGCTGTGGTCTAAAAGGGGAGATTACTCATAAAGGCTCATCATAATAATATAATTCTGTAAATACTCACCCGCAGTTGAGCATCTTCAGTTCGCAGAGTGATGAGTAGATGTTGCCATCACTGCCACAGACATATTGTGACGTGGCATCCGCATCGGACTTCGGACATTCTGTGGGACAAGTCTCGGCAGCTGACTGGCTGCCATGACGCTCCTGAGGCATGCAGAAGGACAACGGCACCTCGAACACATGCTTGCCACAGTTGGTGGAACGCATCTTGCAGGGACTCGCATAGAGGCGACCATCGGAACCGCAAGTGGGACGCGCCACGCGCCAACAGGATTCGCGGCACATTCGCGTCGACTGGCAATGCTTGCGACTGGTCTTCACCACACCCTGACCACAGGTGTGCAGCTTCATCTCGCAGGTGGAGTTATAGACGTTGCCATCAGACGCACAAATGGGTCCATCTTTGGGTGCGCTGTTGCAGTCCACGGGGCAGGATTCACGCTGGGCGCTGGTGTTACTGCAAGGACCCACATGAGATAACTTGACGGCGGCCAACCCAACGCGACAGGATTGCACGCGCAGCATGCAACGATTCAAATAGGTGCGTCCATCAGTGCCACACACCGGATCCTTCTCAGTGGTGCAACGATGCTTGCAGTCCGATCCCTTCGAGCGTTCGCAACCATCGCGCACATCCTTGACCATGGAGACACCGTTGCGGGCACACGTTTTCTTGCGCAGCTCACACAGATTGGCATAGATGAGGCCATCGCTGCCGCACACGGGCTCAGCGCCCACAGTCAAACTGGGCGGACAGGAACGAGGACAGCTGTTGGTACCCGTGGCACTGGCTCGATGCTGCCGTCCCATGCTCAGCTGCTGTTGCTGGTCCGCTTCCTCCTGGAGCAGATTCTCTAGAGCGGCAGCCGCAGCTCCTGGCGCCTGCATCAGCGTGGAGGATAACTCGGGTTGCGCATCCTGGCGATAGTTGATCAACAGCGAATCCGGCGCAGCATCCGCGTTGCGGTAGCGTATCACAGGCGCCTGAGCGGGCAGCTTGATGATCTTAATAGGCGAGTCTGTCACGGCGCCTGAGCGAGAGAAAGAGAGAATGAGAGAGAAAGAGAGAGAGTGGTTAAGGTGGAGTGTGAAGATGTTGAGGGCATGCGGAAGAGTCGCCGCTGGGCATATCAAATGTGGATTAGCTGCGAGTGCACAAAGTATTTTGCGCAGTTGCCTAGCTTCGTATGCTCATGGTCGTCTTAACCCTAGAGATGGATTTGTGTCGTGTCACGCACGCACCGAACAAACACGAAAGAGAAGTCTTTATACACAAGAATAATTTATAAATGAAGGAAAGCTTTAAAGCTTTATAATATCCTTAAAATTAAAAGGCTAAAACCACACTTAAATCCCGAAGTAAAAAATAAGTATAATGAATATAATTTGTATGATATCTTAATTGATAAAACGAAGTAGTATAATGAATATAATTTGGATGGTTACTATTTATTAATAAAAACTCAAAGCAAAAAAACATAGAGCATAAAACACGACCATAAAAATAAAATAGAAAAAGTTTAAGAAATTTTGCTACTCTCGAAGAAGTAATACTTTAATGAATACTTTAGTATGATAATTAAGTCATCAAAATTTGCTAAAAGATATTCAAATTAAACTGGTTTCGAAAAATTTAGTCACTAAATGCGTTTTTAAGTACTGTAATTTTTGCAATCGCCACTTGTTTTGTAAATTACAACCTTTATTAATTTTGTGTGCAATTTCTCCTTAACTTTCTTAAAAGATAAAGTACGAATACTTATTAGTTTATGATTCGCTAAATTCCGAATTGAAACTTATTTTCTAAAGAAACTTTTTATTATTTAAATTCTTTAGAAAATTTATTTTTAAAAGATGATCATTAAATTTACCTACTGCAATTAATAAATATTTTATGTATTTCCTAACTAAGAAAGAAAATATTCTTCTTGAGAAACATTTTAATATTTAAATTCTTGTTAAATGTTTTTTTTTAAATGTTCTTTAAATGTTTTTTTTAAAAAAGGTTATTAAATAGACCTATAGCAAATCATAAATATATTATGTATTTTCTAACTAGATAATTAGAAAGAAAATATTCTTTATTGTTATTTCTCAAATTCACCCGTGTATAGGATTTCGCCTCTCTCTTAAATTGTTAAGATAATAAAATTCCCATTAAGAAATGCATGTTGCTATAAATTACCAATTAAAAGGAACAACTTTTTCACTTTTATAACAAACTTTCGTTTATTGGCGTGTCACGATCCCATCTCTGAGCAACCCCACCCCATCGACATCGACATCGGCTGTGGAATCGGCAATCTGACTTAATGCTTATAGTCGGACATTAACTTGGGCATTTAAAGAACTGTTTATGTGCTATGTGAGTGCAGTCGAGTTAACGGTAAACGACCCACACAGTTTCGTATCTTAAATATGATGGGACTATCTGTGACCTCCATCTATAATTGCGCTTGTGCTAATCCCCCATCCAGAAATCATGAATCTAGAGGCTAAAACTGCAAGTGAAATTTTCACACTAATTGCCTCCGGCCCCGGGCCGAAAAGTCTGTTGTTGTCTCGTCGCAGTCGAAGTAGAAGTCGACTTGGTTTTCGTTTGTGGTCGTGGTCGGATGTGTTGGGTTTTTGTTTGCAAAGAAAGCGACGCAACGCGACGCGACGAGAGGAAGCCACAACGACGATGGCGAGTAGAAGTAGAAAATCTATTAGCGCGCTTCAAAAGACTGCGATTGTTTGCCCGAGATAATTGAACCCACGTTCATTATTTCAATTTGTAGCAGCAACAGCTGCGAACAAAACACACACACACACACACATCTCCACATATCACAATAAAACAAGAAAAAAGAAAAGATGCGAGTAAATAAAAAAAACCAAAAACAAAAACAATAAACTAAAAAAATGCCAAGCATCAAAGACTTAATCCCAGAGGCAGTCGTCGCATTCTCAGCCATTTTAATGGCCGCAACTAGAGAAAATTAAGCGGCGTTAGAAATTAATACAGACATCATCATCACTCTGCGGCGGCATTGCGCCGTCTCGCCTATGTTCCACATTCCATGGCATTCAGCAGAAGCAGCAGCAGCAGAAGTAACAGCATCACACACCATTCCAGTGGCAGCCATGAATAAAAGCTCTCTGCTCTTTGCTCTCTCATCTCGGCTCCTGCTATCGGATGCCATCAATTGCAACAACAACAACAACAATTGCAACTATGTATAGCAAAAAGAAAGAAAAGAACGCATAACGTATAATTTTCAAAAGTGGAAACAGCAACAACAACAACAATCGCACAACGCTGGGCAGGCTTAGGCCCGGACTGCGAGCTGACATGATATGTGGTGTTCGCTTGTTGCAACTGCTGCCCCCACATATCATTCTGCCAGCCGCACAGTGGTCCAAGGATGCCAGATAATGTGAAGACTTCGAACAATATGCAAATTAACTTTTTAACTTTAAATTTAAAAAAAGGAAAAGCGAATTTTATATTTAAAATTTATAAACTAATTTCATTAAACAATATTGTTAATATTTTAACCAAATTCAATTTGGAATGGAGTTAGCTTTAAACTTGGTAATCGAAAATTGAAATTTTATTGATATCTAAAATAATTAAATTTATTTTAAGAAGATTATTGCCAAGAAATTTTGAAATTTAATTAATTTTATTTTAAGTGCGGAAAAGTCTTGAAAATATAAATTTATATTTAAAATAAATAAACAGATTAGATTGAACAATATTGATACTAGCAACGCTATAAGACTTTAACTAATAAAATATAAAGCTGCTTAAGTTTGGCAAAGAGGAAAATACACAGTTATTATAATCAAAATTAACCTAAGATTAAGCAAATTACATTAAACATTACTGGTAAATCTACTAACAGTATTAAATAACTAATGTAATTATAAAATCAACTTCAAAAGATATATTTAGCAAGAGATAATTATAAAAAAGTATTTCTTCGAAAAGAATTGACCAATTTTATTCCCTTCAAATCAATACAAACTAATCTATAAATTCTAAAATTATGTTGAACATTTCGAGTCCCGTTAGGTGAGATATTTTATTAAGCAATCTATGTAACTTTGAATTAATTGAGCGTGAACAATTTAGTAGATGTCTTGCTAATGCTGCATAAACAAATAATTATGTTAGCTCATTTGCATTGCTTGTTACAATAAGTGGGCTAATAAATTAAACTAGTTTGGTAGTTAGTAGATCGTAAAACATAGCACTTATCTAACATTATACAAATGGCTACAGTAGCGATCATAATCAGAATTGCAACACATGTAAGCACTTAGTCATCAATCTGAATTGACGATCATGATGATGATGATGACGATGATGATATGTAACAATGTCATGATCTTTCCAGTGAGGAATTTTGATTTCAATTAAATAACGATGGCAAAGCAGAAGCAGAAACAAATCGCTTGAGAAACTGTAGTACCATAATTGCCTCTGTTTGATCACACGGGTCAAGTCTTTTATGATGACGATGGCGACCTAATAGGGCAATCAACCAAATCATTTGCTGTGCTGTGCTGTGCTGTGCTGTGCTCTCTTTAATGCACTTCTTTAATTTGAACTCGTTCCAACCGGCTGCGGTAACACTGTTCTACCTCTTGGTCTCTCTTCGGGTTCAAGTCTCTGCTGTTGTATTTATTCTGTCTGTCTCTCTGTCCGTCTGACTGTCGTGCATGAGAGCAAGTTTAATGAATTTATTTGAATGTTGGACAAATTGTGCACGACGAACAAATTTACGAGCATGTTTGGGCTTTACTTTTACATATATATATTATATTGTATAGGAGTGAGGAGGGCACATGCCATTCTTCATGTGGAGTGAGTGAGAAGAGCGAGGGGCTCGCTGATGTGTGTCAGCTTTACATTCACTTTATACTTGAACCTAAAGATAGCTATTAATTGTTGCTGCTGCTGGGCAGAAGACAATGCCAATTGTTGGCCTTTCTATCCGCACAGTGGCACAGCTGTAGGTCCCCCCACTTTCCTTCCCACTCTCTCACTATTATATATTGTTGTTAGTTAAGCTGTATGACTTACCATTAGTGAGGCTTGCCGTTAGCATTAATGCCAGCAGTGCGCCAAACAGCTGGTGCTGGAATTGCTGCTGTAGCCTAAAGCGGGACGACTGGAATGGCGTCTGGATCAAGTACATCATTTTCACTGTCGACTGCACTTTCCAGGCCTAGGCTAGACAACAACTATGTATATGTGTATGTGTGTGCGTGACTACGACGCTTTCGCTCGTTAACAATTGAAATAGTAGCAGTTGCTGTTTGCCGTTTTGTGAGCTTCTCAAGTTCAACACTAGGCGGCGTGCAAAGATCACGGCACGACCACGACTTTGACTTTGACTTGCGTTTGGAAGAAAGTTTTCGTTTTGTTGGTGTTGTGTGGTAGTACCACTTTCCGCCGTCTGTCTATGCACGGCTCTTTAAAAGAACTGGTGCAAGCTCCAAAAAACACGCAGAAGCTCAACGTTGACGTTCAAGCTGTGGCGCTGACGCTGACGTCGCTGCTCTCACTGATGCTGCTGCTGCTACTACTACTTCGACTGCCGTTGGCGTCGCTGCCAACGTTTTGTACGCGGTTTGCTTGGTGGGCCCTTTTATGAGTTCATTCGTCGCCTATTAAACGTTAAGCGACGTTTCGGTTTACTTTTTTGAGTGTGTATTTTTGCACAACGACGGCAATTACATCAAAACTCCTGCGTGAATTTTTCAAACTACTCTCGAGTTGTTGTAGTTGTTGTTGTTGCTGTTGTTGGTATCTGACCTCTCGCACAATGTAGCATAATTTCTTTTTTATCGCCTTGCCTTTTAGTACATTTCTTCTTTACTGTTGTTTGTGTTTTTCTTTTTTTTTGTAGTTTTATTATTATTTTTGCACGTTGCTTTAATTCGATTTCAATTACGACTGCTGGCTGACTGGCTGGCTTTTGAAGTTGCTTCTTTTTACCACCGTTCCCGTTTGTTCTCTGCGGTCTTTATATATTTTATTGTATGCACACAAAAGTTCTTTTCAATGCTTTTTAGTCGTAGTTCGTTACTCTTTTGCCGTAACCGTAACCGTTTGAATTTGATTTTGATGCGCGCTCGTTGAGTTTCGCATGCGAAGTGATCGTTATGTGTGTGAATATGTGGACTATCTGTGGACTGTGGACGCTTAGTGTGGACGCTGTTCGCTGCTCGACGACGTCGACTGCATTGTTGAAGCTGCTACTGTTACTGCTTCTGCTTCTGCTGCTGTTGCTGCTGCGCTTTCAATGAATGAACATGCACAAACACACACTCACACGCACGCGTCGCGCTTTGATTTTTACACATTCAAAAACAAAATTATAGGCTTTTTTTGTTGATGGATGATGCTACTGCTGTGCTGCGTCTTTTGTTGCATCTCCAGCTCCAATTTCTATGCTTCTACTGCGGCTGCTGCTGTTGCGACTGCGCCGTACCGAACAACACGAGAGAAAGGTTTGAATGACACTCACACTCGAATTTGCAATGCCATTTATATGAGTGAAAGGCAGTCGCAGCGCAGCCGACTGCGCAGCTCGCGTTGCTCGGGCGCCGCACAGTGGTGACGCTTGACAGGCGCAAACAATTCTAATGGAAATTGCTTGGCTGCATTTCAAGGTCGTTGCAGCAGTCATTTTAATAAATTCAATTAAATTATATAACTTGATAATATTAGGGCAATGTTAGTTAAATATTATATACATATACACATGTTTCCATTGCAGTCATAACTTTTGCCGAACAGGAAGCTTTTCGTTGGCTTGTTCTGGTCACACTGTGCAACGACAATGTCTTCGGCTGTGCATCGATTGAGTTCGCTTCGTTTCGTTTCGGTTTTTGTTACTGCGCTTAGGCATTGATTAAATGGAGTTGTCGGTGGTATTTAAAATAACAACTTGGTCTTGCACGCTGTTGTTGTCGTTGATGTTGTTGTTGTTGGTGTTTTTGTTGTCTGCAACCTAATCGGTTTTGCGTACAAATTTAATTTACCAAAAGTGGTAGCAAAATGCAACCAAAAAGGCGAAGCGCATTTGAAATTATAACACACACATAGCATAGGCATCTCTTACTAGGCACAGTTGCTGTTGTTGTTGTTGTTTGCAGTCGAGCAGAAAGAAAGTGCGCTGCGCTGCTTGCGGCTGCGGCGCTCACAGTTTGAAGTCGAACTCGATGCCGATATATTGCTCTTAAAGCCACAGACGGCGACGCGGCTGCTTGCTGTTTGTTGGTTGCTGGTTGCTAGCTGGAAGCTGTGTTTATAGACTTGTCGACTTTTAAGCCATAAATTTTACGCCTGAGTGGCGTTGCGAATAAGGGTCACACACATACAGCACACACACACACACTCACACTCGCACAACATAAATAGATGCTGAAGCTTGCACATGAGCTTTGGCTTTGGCTTTGGCTCGCGTGCATAAAGAAAATTGAGTGGAGCGACATCTAGCGGCCGACGCCGCCGCCACCGCAGTCGCGCAG
Organism: Drosophila albomicans; assembly: GCF_009650485.2. Classification (NCBI taxonomy): domain Eukaryota; kingdom Metazoa; phylum Arthropoda; class Insecta; order Diptera; family Drosophilidae; genus Drosophila; species Drosophila albomicans. The sequence goes on along the minus strand of NC_047629.2, from coordinate 40,450,218 downwards.
TCGCTTAACGGCCAAAAAGAGGTCAGTAAGTGAATGTGTGGTGTACAGTTAGTTTTTGGGCAGCCAGACATGTAAGCGGCAAAATGCATCTGACAGCCGTGACACAGCAGCTAGCAGCTGCAGCGGCCGCCCAGAACTAATGCTGAAACCCAAGCGTTTTTCCAAGCAACAGCAAAAGAAAAAAAAAACACAAATATTAATTAAAAGAAAGCCGGCGTCAAATGGTTTTGGCAACCAACAAGACCAGAAAAAAAACCTTTGGCATCACTGCAATTTCTTTTTGGCCATAACCAAGATTTTGATGTCGTCGCCGTCGTCGTCGTTGTGGTTAGCGACTGCCAATAAAAATGGAAAGTGAAAATTGTAGCTGCAATGTCGATGCCGCTGCCAATGCATATTAAAAACGACAACAACAAAAGTGTACACAAAAAAAAGTATTAAACGTGTAATAAAATGTATAGAAGCCGCAATAACAGCGACCACGCACCTGTTCTGCAAGTCGTGCGAGAGTTTTCTACACCTGCCTGACGCTGACGCTCTAATCACAGCCTCCTGTTTGATTCATACGCCCAGGCGTCGTTGCACATAAAAGTATCACGAGTATTATATAAAAAGTGATGATAGAGGATGGAGACCAAGACATCGACAGGCCTCTGCAGTAAAAGCGGAAATTATACTACACGGCAAACGGCAAAGAAAACAAAATCAAAAGTGCTTGTTATGGGAATGCACTTGTGAAAATGCTGTGAAATGCCAATTTCAATTTGATGAGCTACCCGACATGCCCAGTTATTTATTTGCTGCATTTCACAATTTCTAACGTTTTTCTTTTCCTATGACTACGCTAATTTTAACATAAATATGGACAACTTATTATCGCGCTTACAAATTGTAACAGTTGCTTGGAAATGGAGAAACACCAAAAAAATCTACGTTTTGAAAACTACTACTTTTTATGGCAAACAACGATTGATGAAAAGCTAAATAATAATTTTATATATTCACATATTATTTATTGATTAAATTATTACCTTAACATGGAATTCGAACTTATTGTTCTTTTTAAATACGAGCTTTTTGAAAGCGGTTTTCTTTATCAGTGTGGCCAGAAAAGCATTTCTAAAGTAACGGTTTTTTAATGGTGAAGAAAATATTAGTAAGTGACTGCAGTTTGAACTTCTAGAAATACCGAAAACCCCTTTTCGTATACTAAAAAGTATATGTTGTGCCATTGCCAGCTCAATTACCTTAAAATTAAAATTTTTTAAGAACGTATTTTACATAAAAAACTTTACCTTCCACAGCCATACAAGGCAGTGCATACCATAATTATGGGCAGCACTGGCACTGCATGTTGTCCAACACTGCCTATAAAAGGGCAGTACTGTGGTGTCGATATAACGATAGAAGAATTTATCGGTACTCACACACACACAACTTTATTATTGTTTTTAGTATAAAAATACTGAAGAATATCAAAAGTGATTTAATGGTATATTTAGAGATTACCTATTACTTAAAATATGTTTCTTCTCAGCATGCCAATCAAATGGGTTTTAAACGGACATTCAATTTCCCCCAAAGATGTGACAAAAAGTGACTATTTTAATAGAAAAACAATGAAACAAAATGCCATGCAAGTCAAGTGTAACCAAAGTAATAAATATAGTTGGTATATTTTCCCAGATAAAATAGTATATTTGCAGACGCAAGAGTGCGGTCAGGCTGACACTCACATGTACGCACACACACACACGCACATGTACGCACACAGGCACACTCATTGAAAAAGTCGGAGAATTGTGTGGGAAAAAAATCGTGTATAACTAACAACGAAACGCGCAAATTGTGCAAATGCAGATGCCTAGTGCCAAAGGCAAAGTGTACGCTTAAGTGTATTACGGGTGTGTGCATTCATTTTGGGGCGGGGGGCGCTGCAAAATTCATGTTGTCGCTAAACTGTCGTCGTTGTAACGCGAAGGAACTGTGTGTGTGTGAGTGTTGTTGTGTGTGTGTGTGAAGAGTGAAACCTACAACTTTACTCCCCAAAAACCAACAACACAGCCACAACAGCAACAACAACAACAACAAGAGGTAGCAGCAGCAGCAGCAGTGTTGAGAGAGAAAAGATGGCGACGAATCGCACCAGTCGCATACAATCACAACCAAAAATTTTCCCTTCGATCTTTTCGAAACTACACGGTGCCATCTCGGAGGCATGCGTCTCACAGCGTTTGTCCACGGACAAGAAGACGCTGGAGAAGACGTGGAAGTTAATGGACAAGGTGGTCAAATTGTGCCAACAGCCGAAAATGAATTTAAAGAATAGTCCACCATTCATACTCGATATACTGCCGGACACGTATCAACGATTGCGTTTGATATACTCAAAGAATGAGGATCAAATGCATTTGCTGCATGCCAACGAGCACTTTAATGTCTTCATCAATAATCTAATGCGTAAATGCAAACAGGCGATTAAATTGTTCAAGGAGGGCAAAGAGAAAATGTTTGATGAGAACTCACATTATCGTCGCAATTTAACCAAACTCAGTTTGGTCTTCTCACACATGCTCAGCGAACTGAAGGCGATCTTTCCCAATGGTGTCTTTGCTGGCGATCAATTTCGAATTACCAAAGCCGATGCTGCAGATTTCTGGAAGAGCAATTTTGGCAACAGGTAAAATAACAGTCGAATCCTGTTAAGAAATATATATTGTATTTCCCATGTTTTGCAGCACATTGGTGCCTTGGAAGATCTTTCGACAGGAGTTGAATAAAGTGCACCCGATATCATCGGGCTTGGAGGCCATGGCATTGAAGACGACCATCGATTTGACGTGCAATGATTATATATCGAATTTTGAATTCGATGTCTTCACACGTCTATTTCAGCCTTGGGTCACACTGCTGCGTAATTGGCAAATTTTGGCCGTCACCCATCCTGGTTATGTGGCCTTTCTCACCTACGACGAGGTGAAGGCGCGTCTACAGCGCTACATCCATAAAGCGGGCAGTTATGTCTTTCGCTTATCCTGCACCCGGCTGGGACAGTGGGCCATTGGCTATGTGACGGCCGATGGTGAAATATTGCAGACAATACCACAGAATAAGTCGCTGTGTCAAGCGCTGCTCGACGGGCATCGGTAAGCAGAACTTTCCGCAGGAAATTATTCATAATTTCCTATAGCACTTTCTAGTAAATCATATATCTGGCTTAAAAATCTGGGATTTATGTTCTTTCCCATTCATATCCGAAATGCGTATAACAGCATAACTTAATCGTTTAGCATACATTTCAAAAAACACAGATTTGTTATTAGTATAGATGATAAACAGATATGGTTACCTTATCTAAATAGTATATTTATAAAGCAGATAAATCGATTAGCAACAATTACAGTTTGCTCGATTACCGTTCACATATATTTATTTAGTAAGGACATTACAATACGCTGTAGCCCTCACAGTCAAAAGCTTCTTGCTTCAATTAACGATTTTGGCATTAGCCTTTTATTTATTTTTGTATATAGTTTAGAAAATAGAAGAATCTTGTGCCAATACTCATTTATAAGGCAAACCTATTGCATTTATAAAAGAAGTTAATCAATAGTCATAGATAAGATTTGCTTCACAAAATGCTTATTTCGTTCAGAAGCCTATTTTTTTTTAGTCCACTTGGAACTGTTAATCAATATATATTTGTTTATGAATTGATCCAAATTTTTTATTAGATCAATGAATTTAAATTGCTAACTAAATCGATTTCCTTTCTCTTTAGCGAGGGCTTTTACTTATATCCCGATGGCCAGGCCTACAATCCGGATCTGTCGTCTGCCGTGCAAAGTCCCACAGAGGATCACATCACCGTCACCCAAGAGCAATATGAGCTGTACTGTGAAATGGGTAAGTACTCTAATCTCAGTTTAATGCTCATTTACTAAGCTTCTGTTTGACTTTCAGGCAGCACCTTTCAGCTATGCAAAATCTGCGCCGAGAACGACAAGGACATACGCATTGAGCCTTGTGGTCATTTGTTGTGCACACCCTGCCTCACCGCCTGGCAGGTGGACTCCGAGGGACAGGTGAGAGATGACCCCAATACACTATAGACAGTGCTTTGACTAATTTAATTTGTGATTTTCTCTTTAGGGTTGTCCGTTTTGTCGGGCCGAGATCAAGGGCACCGAGCAGATTGTTGTGGATGCCTTTGATCCCCGCAAGCAACACAATCGCAATGCAACGAATGGCAGACATCAGCAGCAGGACGATGACGATACAGAGGTATAGTTTTGTGCAGCGCTTTTTTAGTGAACAAAAAAAACAAATATACAAACAAACAAAAAAAGCCTTTGACATTGAAGCCTGCCCCGCGCCCGCGCTGCCCGCCTCTGCTGCCTCTCTATCACACACATACACTCTCTTTCTCTCTCTCTCTATCTATCTATCTGTTTATCTATGATATATGTATATATATAGATATTGTATTTATATATACGCAAAAAAAACTTATTACGATTTCGGTTCATTTATATATATATATATAATGTTTATGTTAAGTTTAATGTTTAGCAATTTTGATTTATTCATATTGAAATTATTAGCTAAAATTTAATGCAACTAACCAGCAGTGCACACACACACACACAGACACACACGCAGAAGCAGAAACAGACAATTAGCTATACACAAACAAACATATATAGTAAAACATTTGTGGTGTTGAGCGTTAAGCGGAAGTTGCTCATCAGCCGCCAACGCAAAGCAACGCAATCGCAATCATCGTTTTTTATCAGCGTTCGCTTCTGGCTGTTTGCTGCCGTTGCCGTTGCTGTTGCTGTCGCTGTGCACTCTGCGTTGTTGTTGTTTTTCATTTAGTTGCGTTTTCGTTTCCATTTCACATTCGCTCGCTCGTTCGCCTCTGTTTTTATTATGAATCATTTTAATTGCGTTCTGCATTAATTCTTAAGCAACAACACTTTTAATGCTCTCTGTCGCTTCTTCTGTACTTTCTGTACTTTACACTTATTTTGTATATACAATAGGCACCCCCCCATATATAGAATTTATTACTATTATTAGAATGTATTATGTATAATGTATTACGACTATGATTATGATTATGATTATTCTTACGATTATTATTGTGTATTTTGTATTTGTACTTTAGTGAGCTACAAAACAACATCATCAACAACAACAACAACATTAAACACTGTCTGTACTCGATCCCTGTTCTTCCTACACACACCTCCTGTAATAATTTTTTCAGCATTTTAGTTTATTGTTTTGATATTTCCAAAGATATGTTTAGTTCATTTTTTGTGTGAGTGATTTATCATTTATTATTTTTTTATATGTATGTATGTTTGTTTTTAGTTCTCAATTCGGTTTTCATTAATTTGTTTGTGTAAGCAGCTGCCTTAAGACTGTAATTTATTAATAATAATAATAATAAACAAGAAAACGAAATGCATATTGTATGTAAAATTATCATGATGTCATTATTACGATTTATACAATTTATTATCATGTAGTTTAGCTGTTAATTGTCACAAGCCTAGGCCAGAATTTATTATATACAAAAAAAAAAGAAAGAAATGAAACGAAATTATTTAAAGTATTAGCAAAGAAACATTAACATTGTGTGAGTGTGCGAATGTATGAGTGTGTGTGTGTGTATTTTGTAGTGTATGTGTTTGCGTGTTTGTTTCATTTCATTTTACATACTATATATATTATTTTTATAAATTTACGATTCGGCTCAGTTTTGTTTCCTTAACAAATGCAGCAGCATACATCAACAATATTCAATAATTATTATTATTTATGTTTTAAATGTAATACATCTAATGCAATTTTTATATACAAATATATATATATATTTACTATATATACTTACTACAATAATAATAATTATAATAACGAGTATATCAAATTTATAGCAATTAGTTTTTTATAATTTTCGATTTCCTTAATAAGTTTTAATCGTAACGAAACAAAAAAAAACAAAAACCGAACAAACAAAAAATATATAATATATACATGTATAAATATTTATAAATATTGGTTTTTTAATTGTGTTTGACAAAATGTTTTCAATACTTTTTTTATTTATTTCTTTATTTTGTGTTTTATTATTGTCTACAGTTTTTTTTTAATACTTTCTTAACTTGCGTTGTTGTTGCCTTCTATTTTATTTCCAATTTTTGTTGTGCATGTCCAACAAAAACGAAAAACCAAAAAGCAGTTTGATTTTGCAGTTGCCTCGTTGCTCTCTAGCGGCATGTGTCTCCTAACCCATAAAAAAAAAACAAATATCCAATCAAATTAGTATGAAATTCTCTCGTGAACTGACTGAAAAAACCACTCCACACACAGGATATGGGCGACTTCAATATTGCCACCTCATCGCTGCATGCGTTGAGCACCTCGGCATCGGCACAATCCTCGACGGAGAAGCACAGTCCGCACACTTCGCCCCGCTTGGGCAGACGCAGCACCACGCCCAGCCTGATGGCCGTACAAAACGATCTCTATGCCGGCGGAGCGCCAGCATTAAGTTTGCCCAGCACCAGCAACAATTGCAATGGCGTAGCCAACAACTCGACGCAACAGCAACCACAACCATCGGCGCCGCCAGCAGCAGCTGTGATCAGCAATGGCATCAACTCGAGCAACAGCAGCAGCAACACACAACAAAAGTCGACGAATCGCATGAGTGCACCGCTGATGGGATCGAGTGTGATCAACTCGACGTATGGCCAGAAGTTGCCCAGCAAAACGGACAATGGCAACAGCAGCGATGCCGCCTCCATTAGCTCCTATGCCATACTCCAAAATCTTCAAGATGCCGTCGGCTCTGGCTCGAGTTCCGGCTCAAGTTGCAGCTCCAGCTCAAGCTCAACAGCTGTCACAGTTGTGGCAGCATCAACAGCCGCTGCTGTGGCGCCTCCATTGCCGCCACGTAAGTCACCCGGCGTGGAGACGCCCGTGAAGCCAAATGGCAGCACACCGTCGAGCAGCAAGAGCATCGACAACATCCAGTGTAGTCTGGACAATGTGCCGCCGCAGACAACGGCGCCGCCGATACCGCCGCATGTGAGCAACAGCGTCGATACGCTGGCCGAGGATTTGATGCGACAGCAACGCATCTCGAGCAGCACCACATCGCCGGTGTTGTCGCTGCTCGACGAGATGGTCGTTGAGGTGGGACCTGCAGAGACCATTAGCGGTGTGATTGACACGCGTCCGTTGGAGGCACGCGGCACATTGCCCAAGCCCAGCAATAGCAACAGCAGCAGCAACCACAACACCAACACCAACAGCAGCAATAGCAACAACAGCAACAACAATGGTGGATCACAAGATGTGGCCAGTTCGCATTATACACAGCTGTGTACAACAACAACAAGTGCTGCAGCTTTGGCAGCTGCTGCTGCCTTGGCCAACGGAAAGAAGGCAACACTGAAGCAACCCGCAGTTGCAACTCCTGTGCAACAGCAGCAGCAGCAACATCACAATAATCATCATCAGCCGTTGCTCTATGCGAATGTGACGATCAATCAAAAAGACTGCGGCTCCGTGCCCTATGAGAATATCAATTTGGAGTACATTGCGCGCTTGATGAACGCCGGCTACTCCAAGGAGAATGCGATCACAGCGCTGGGAATATCGCGGAACAACATCGAAATGGCTGGCGATATACTCCGTGAGTTTGTCTCCAAGAACAGCGCCTAAAAGTGCCCAGCACAGTGTGATTTTGAGCATAATGATAAGAATGAATTGAATGAAGATGATGATGATCGATCCCAAAACAAAACAAAAAGCAAAGCAAAAAGGCAAATGATAAATCATAAGAATAATTTGATATTCTCACGCACTCTCGCTCTCTGTCTGTCTCCCTGTCTACCCTATTCTCTACTCTCTATCCTATATATATATATATTTCTCAATCGTCGCTTCAGGAGCACCAAACACTTCATCTAGAATTACGCTAACACCCCAAAAAAAACAAAAAAAAATAAAAAATATATATATAAACACACACACAACCACATCTTTGGCGTAGCCAGCACAAGCAATTAGGCGTAAATAAATCTTTCGCTCTCTTAAACATAATACAAAAAAAAAAAAAATACATTTAAAATTATAAATACAAAAAACCAAAAAATCAAAGTGCAACTCGTCAAGTTCTCACACTCTTAAAAGAAAAGCAACAAAAAAATTAAGCACAACCCATTTAATATCAAATATAGCTATATATACACTTATATTAAGACGTATCTACTTCTTCCTATTAAGCAAATTAAATTTAAAAAACAATTACAAATTAATAAAACAAACAAAAAAAACTTCAAATATACGCAGTTTCGATTCGAGATCGAAACTACAATTTGCCCACCCCACTCCACTAAATAAAAGAGGAAAAAATTCGAATTATGCTCCTTTCTTAATACAAAAAGAAAAACGAAACACAAAAAAGACAAACCCAAATCGCATACAATACATTCAACAACAGTCAAGCATCGATATCATGAACAACAAAAAAACACAAAATACAATTTTAATTGGTGCATCGGCAAATCATTAATTAAACTTAAATTCATTAAACACATCCAAACAAAATGCCTTTGATGCTGTTCAAGCATCAAATCTGCCTGAGTTTCCGAATCCGTAATATCCAAAAATAAATATAAAAAAAACCCTAAAATAATAACAAGAACAATGAACACCAAAATCCGATGCACTATCAAAGTTTACCTCGATTTTTTATACAAAACTCAACGTTTTTTGTAATATTTGTAATTTGTAAGTTTATGCAACTCAAATACCGTACCGAGTATTCGTTTAAATAAAACAAAAGAAGAAAAACAAAACGTATGAAATATTAACGAAAAGTCAAGAAGATTTGAAAATAATATTTGATGACAAAAGTTTGTATTACAATGAAATCCCTTTTTACAGAATTTATATAATGCAAATAATCGGTTTTTAAATTCTCGTCGAAAACGTTCTTAACCCTACACGCAATTTTTTGACATATAGTACGAGTATATCTACTAAAAACTAAGCTATATTACGATATATTATTATATACATAGGCGATATAATCATGCGTAACGAAAGCAAAAGCATTAAACCACAAACAAACAAAAACAAAATGGAGAAAAAACCAAAACCCCAAATGATATATCAATGCAATATTCACTATAAACAAATCAATGCAAGCGTAAACTTATAAGTAAAATTATGATTACATTACATAACCTCAAAACAAAAAGAAAATGAAACGTATTAAGAAAAACACCACAAACTATTTATGAAATATATATATTTGAATTTTAAGCAACACATCAGCGCGATAAATGAACAAAACAAATAAAATACAAAAGCAAATAGAATAGAGCATAACAGATAAAAGGAATCAAAGTCAATAAAAACGAATGCCGATAAGCGAGCGTAAAGTGAGGAAAGAAGCAAGAGTTTTGAAGATGAAGAGAAAAATGCGATACCATACCATAGTCATGTCATGTAACCCGGAAATCTTAAGCAGATATAAATTATTCTTATAAATAAAAATAAAAAAACACAAAAACAAACCAAAAAACAATTGACGTTCATTTACTTTCTTTGCATATTTCAGTGGCTAACACTTTTTGGAAAGGTAATATATATTTAAGGTATAATTATTATTATTCCATTGGAAATAGTAATTTAATTTAAAAAAAAAGCTATCTAATTTTTATTTTTAAAGATTTTTGAATTCATTTATTCGCCTCTGTTATCAACTTTGGGATTCCCCTTTGATGATTACAGTGCGTTTGAAAACTAAATATGTTAAGCACAATAACAGAGCTGTTATGGCGTCAAGCTGCATTGCCTTAACGTGCTGTTAAGTTGGTGTAACAAAGTCGCTGTTAAGTAACAGCAGCTAATGCGCTGTTAACAGGTGGAGTAACATTAGAATGTTGTTTCTTGCTAACCTGTTTAGATTCGTTGCGGATGTGGAATCGTAATAACAAGCCATGTCCATCCAGTTGGTAATGCTTTCTGCCAAAAACCCATAATCATAACAAACCATCAACTGCCGAATTAGAAGAGATTTAAAGCCTTACAAGTTAAACACAATTGTTTGCTTTATTGAAATATGTATTTATTTTTTATTATTTGACTTATATAGTTTGCGTTTGTTTTTTTTTTTTTTTGTTTTTCTTTCGTATTCAAGCACATATGTATTTTTGTTTTATGTTTTTTTTGTTGCATTTTTTTTGTTGTGTGTATGTTTTACGATTTTTTTATGTTTTATATTTTATAAATAAGGATTAGTTGCTGTTCTGTTGTGTCTGTGCTGTTCATTTCATTGCATTGCATAAATATCTAAACGCCTGCAGTTATATCCTTGGGCATATCAGACGATTATGTATGTATGTATACCTAGATATTCGTATAATAGCGTTATACATATTTAAGTTACTATTTTTCATGATTTGTTGTGTTGCTTAGTGTTCTCTTGTTGCTGTTGTATATATGTATAACATGGCTATAGTAGGACGTACTGATCCCAAATTTGTTGTTAGCTTGTTAAATGTTTTTTGTTATTTTTTTTTTGTTTGGTTTTTTTTCTCTTGTTTTAGTAATTGAAATTCATAATTTTTTTTCACAATATTTGCTCTTTGTTTCCGACACGCTCTCTTTGTATTTTTTTTTTTTTTAGATTTTTGTTTTTACTCTATATATATACTTTAATATTTAAAAATACATTTTTAAAAATTAATTTTTGTAATCTTTCATTAAATGGTTTCAACAGATTTGGCGCAGCAAATTTCATTTGCTCTTCTCTTTACTCTCATACAAGACTTTTAGTTAATTTCTTTCTTTTCATTTTTTGTTTGTTTTGTTTTTTTTTTTGTATTTAGTTTTTTTTTTTGTTTATTTTTTGTGTGTTAGTTACAAAGTTCGATTTCTTGTTGTTGAAATAAATATGTTTTGTTGTATATGTAAGATGTATGCAGATGTATGTATGTATTTTGTATAATTATAATATGTAATAAGTTAATGCAACCCTTTTGAATGCAGAAAAAATTCGTGAAACAACAACAAACACAGTTAATATTACTCGTCGAGTGTTTTGGTGTTGAAATGTTACAATTGAAATTAAGACTTTGTTTGCTATATATAAATACTTGTTGCTTTCATCATCGTCACTTTGATCATCATCATCATCACCATCATCTTGTTGTTGTATACAATAATTATTCAATAAATATACACATCTATTTATGAATATATATGCCAGTTTAACAGTAAGACTTCAAAGAAGAAGCAGTGAAAGAACAGTTTTGCGAGAATTAAAATATATAGAAATAGGTTAATAGAATATAGAGCATATATAAGTTGAGAAAAAACTATCTACGCATCTATGGCATATATTGTTGTTTGTTTGTCTCTTTGTTGTTGGTTAACATTTTGTTTAACGCACATATGCAAGGATTTCGTTGCCATTATACAATATTTATTTGATTTTTTTATTTATTATTTTCATTTTTTTTTTGTTTTTGTATTTCATTTTATATATGCTAAATTAAATTAAAGCAAAACTAGTTGAAAAATAGTATACGTATACACACAATTTGGTTTCATCTCTCAGACACTTGAATTTCAGTTTTAAGCAGCGCACAACTTCAAATTTAACAGAATCTATAAACTGTGTAGCATTATTACGAATAGGAAAAAGGAGGAGGGCCCTGGTTGTATTTTTTTTTTAGTTTTTGTTTGTTTTTTAATAATGATTATTTAATTTCGTTTACATTTTTATCAGACACGTAGAAATTGTTTTTTGTTATGTTTTTGAGTTTGTTTAGTATGTTTTTTCATCATTAATATATTTGCATGTATATATTTATGTAAGTATGCATGTATTTATGTATGTATGTGGTATGCCATATGCATTACTATCATTTATTATTATCGTTTCCAATAGTTTTTTGTTTTGTTTTCTAAGTTAATAAGTTACTTAATAAATTGTATCTTTCATTCATATTATATGGTTGTAGCGACAAATTCACATTGTAGTTGGTATGTTTGCAATTGTTGTTTTACGGTTTGTTTGGAGTTGTTGCTGTGCCTTCTTTGTATGGTATCGTTAAGCCTTGTTGTTGGTTGATGTTGTAGCGTACAAGAATATATATATAAATATTTGTATATAAATGTATATATTGAATGTATGCATGCATTGTCTTTAATTTGCATCTAATATCTGATTTGGAATTACTCCACCAGGGTGCCTGCAAATCGAAATTCCCATTAGATACATTTAATCTTGATCAATTAATTTGCTGCAAACTCACCTGGAATGCGTGGATGGCGTGCGAGTACGGAGAAGCCTTTGCCCTGTGGCCCCTTGGGTGCGCGAATGAGAATCAAACGCGGTATACCATCCTCGCCATTGAGCTTAAGGCGCGAGATCAGACGATCGGGACGATCGTTTATTTTCAAAACATTACAAGCTGAAGATTTGCCATTACGCTGTGAACAATGTGAAAAACAATAAATCGTTAAGTTACTGTACATTTAATAAGTAAATTTTTTCTGCTCACCTGATTGGTAACCACTGAAAACTCCACAGTATCGCCAGGATGCAGAGCCACAGTGTTGCCCAGCACCTCGGACATGTGAAAGAATAACTTCTTGCCGTCTTCAACCTCAAAATTGAGGAATCCAAACTGACCCTTGATCGAGTCAACAGTTGCGCGTTTCTTCTGACGCACAGCATGCACCTCGGCTGCCCGGCCGCTCTCATCGATGCGGAAGCTAACCAGATCGCCTTTCTGCAACAAATCACGCTTATTCACCAAACTGGTGATGCCAAATTCATGCTGCGAAATGATCGTAGTTCTCGACTCGTCGAGTATCTCAATTAGTCCGGCATATTCCTGCTGATCCGGATTGATGCAACGCAATGGACGTGCCACAACGCCATTGTGTACGGTTTCCAGCACCGCTGGTTGCGGAATCGAGTTCTTCGGCAATGTGCGCACATTCTCAGCTGGCAGACAATTGCCCGAAACAGATGTGTTGCCATTGGGTGCCAAAGTGTACTCCACCTCCTGACCCAACTCAAGCCAATTGGGATTGCCTTGGTAGTTGCTAAAGTGAAAGAAAACCTCCTCGTCGTGCGACAGTGTCTCAATGAAGCCAAAATTCTCCTTAATAACAGCGATAAATCCGCGATACAATTGCCCGCCAGTGGTCTCAACACCGGTATGATTATTATTCTCCACCTTAAAGTCCTCAATGTGAGGCGTGCATATTTGTTGAGTGGTTGCATTGCTACCGACACTGCTGTTGCTGCTGCTGCCCCCACCGGGACTGCCATGCATTATGTAGCCATTCTGCATGGCATTGGCAATCGAGTTGATGCCATTGGTTATCAACATTTGATCATTCTGATTTATATTAACGCCAGGCTGTTGCTGATTAGCGACCTGTTGGTTCAAAAGTTGTTGTTGTTGCTGCTGTTGTTGTTGCAGTGAAATTTGCTGCACATTGACGGCAATAAATTCCTTATTACGTTTAACCTGCCAAGTAAATTAGAGGAGGATTAGTTTAGTTTATTTAGAGCTAAGCATAATAAACTTACCATATAAATATCGAAGCGTACACGCTCGCCGATTCTTGGTGGTTTTTCGCAGTCTTTAAGAAAATACATAATAGTCTTTTTAACATCGCCATGCTCGTAGGTGATGACGCCACCCTCGACGCGATCCTGAGATTTAATTGGACTCTTGGGTGCCTCGCGTGTCACGCAGCCTGAAAGTGATTAATTATACAATTAATACAGATTCAACACGAGTTTATAAAAGATTTTAACGCACCCTCAATGTTGCTGGCCATTAGAGTTTCAAATTGCACTGAATTGGGCGGTAGATGCTTAATGCGTATGGCCTGCAAACGCGAGTTATTATAGGCAAGGCCGGGCTCCTGAATGACAGTGAACTCCACCTCATCGTTGACATCAATCTCACGGCTCTGCAGTAAAGAAGAAAGAGTATTAACATCCATATAAGAAGTTAACATTTAAATTCATTTACTAACCGTATCGAGCACCTCAGTAAAGTGGAAAAATAAGCGCGGTTGACGCTCCACACAGCGCAAGAATCCAAAGCCCTCTTTGAGCGAGGCAATTGTGCCCTGTTCCCTCTTCTCGCCGGACACCTTGAACGTCTCGTCCAGCAGGGCAATGGATGTGGCTCGCTGCAATTGATCCCTGCGGTCGGTGGCCAACAGGAACTGCACCCAATCGCCGTGACGCAAAGTGAAATCACCCTTTTGATCCTTATCGCCAAATGGCACCTCCACCTCAGAGTAATCAGGTGCACGATAGCGTATACGTCCCGGCAACGGATCATTGTTCTGACGCACCGCATTGTTGCGATCCAACGATTTGAGCACTTGTCCCTTGTAAATGGTGCTATCGACATCTTCGAAAATAACCGAACCGGGCGGCAAACGAGTTATGTTGCAGGCAAATTCACGACCCTGCGGCGGCACAGAGGCAGACTGTTTTTTTTTTTTTTTTTTTTTTTTAGTGAGGTAATGATAAGTTGCATTCATATTTCATCTACTTACGCTCCGTGTCTGTATGGTGAACTCGACATCGTCGCCAGGACGCAGCTCAACATTACCCTCGGCCTCGGAGAAATGGAAAAAGATCTCCTTAACGACATCAGCGCGTTCAATGAAGCCAAACGATTCCTTCATTGAGCACACAACGCCACGATATTTGACCGGTTGAGCCGGATTCTCTAGCCGAATATGGCACGCGCCCAGGTTGCCTCTGCGGGATAAGAATAAGAAATTGCATAAAATTATAGTGCGTGAGCATTTGGTATAATAAAATAACAATTTGCTACAAATAACTTGAATGAATAACTACATGTTCCAATTATACATAGTAGTTCCACAAAGTAATTAGGTTCATTAACAGTTCAATGAACGACTAATGAACTACTTTCTTTAAATTTCAGGTATCGCTCTAGTTCGATTAGAGTTGGGCACAATCGACTCCAATCTTGTTCGTTTAGTATATCGAATGGAACCAAAATATTGTGACACTTCTTTAATCTATTATTAGTAATACATACACATGGCAAGCTTATAAGAAGTTTATACAAAAATTTGTCAGCAAATTAAGATTAATTAAATAATTTATTAAGAATTTTACCTTTGGTTCGTTGCAATTTGAAAGCTGACCTTATCGCCAGCCCGCAAATTGACATTGCCCTCGACATCGTCTTTGGTATAGGGTAGAAAGAAGCATTCGCCGCGATTCTCATAACTAATGCGACCGGTTGTCTCGCTGGAGCTGAGCACATTGTTGGCGCTATCGGTGCGCAGCTCGGTGGTCACAGTGCCGGTGACACGCTCCTCGGAGAGCACCACCTCGGGCGCAATCTTCGATACTTGACTAGCAATCGGTTTGCCGGTGCGTCGGTCATAGGTCATCTCAAATTCAACGGGATCACCGATCTTCAGATGATCAATATTGCCAGTGAACTGCGAGAAATGAAAGAACAAACGTGCCTGACGCTCGCAGCACTGAATGAATCCATACGAATGCTAAAAAGTACGAAAAATAAATGGAATACATTTAATAAGCATCATTTCTGAATTTTATGTGGAGATTCAAAACTTACCAGCAGCTTCTCAATGATGCCAGTTTCGCGTGTGGCCTGATTCGGATCGTTGGCTGCCGATGCTGCTGCTGAGGAATTGCTCGATTGTGAGCCAAAAATGGACGATGAGCTGCCAGCGCCGTTGTTCAGCACGCTATTGGATTGAAAGACGCCAATTTGTGGCGGATTCTGAAGGATATCGTTGACCTCATTTGCATCAAACATTCCAATGCTGGGATGTTGTTGCTGCTGCTGCTGCTGATGTTGCTGCTGATGTTGCTGTTGTTGTTGCTGCTGCTGATGTTGCTGCTGTTGATGCTGCTGATGTTGTTGCTGCTGATGATGCTGTTGTTGTTGCTGCTGCTGCTGATGATGTTGCTGCTGCATATGTTGCTGCTGCTGATGGTGATGCATATTTTGCTGTTGCTGCTGCTGTTGTTGTTGTTGACCCATTGCCATTTGCACGGACGATGGTGTTTGCGGTCCATGCGATTGCGGCTGCAGACCCAACGTGGTCGAGTCTAGCGTAAAAGTGCTAATTGTCGGGAAAGTTGTCGGTATGCTCAAGCTGCGTATGGCAGACATATCGAAGTGCAAATTATCATAGATTTCTGCAATGGCAACAAGAGCGATTGTTACAAATTTTGAAAGGAAACTTTGACTCATCTGTGACGTTAGAAAATCGTATCCGTAAGTTGTCTTCCCAAACATCTAAAACTAAGTCACTTATAAAATTAAGACTATCAAATTTGCGACACTCCCTAGTTTATACTAGAAAAATCAAGTTTGTTGATAATGTGACGAGTTCTATCCACAGCTGAACAGAGAAAGTTTAGTCTAAATTGCCTTGATTAACTATATTATTACACTCATAATTATTATAGTATATGAAATCCTATTTTTGGAAGTTATGTCAAGTGTGTTTTCTTTTAAGCATTTCATAATATTATTACACATTGTACTGGTATAATATTAAATGAATATTCTTAAATGAAATCATGGTCATATATTTCTCTATCGAATGTACTGAAATTTGTTTAAGTAAATTGTGATTATAGTTGATTACAAGAAATGTTTTTAATGGCTTATACATTTTAATATTATTCGACTGGAATAAGTTTTATTAAATATAAATTTATATTTATCATTTTCCAATCAAACTTTATCCTCTTATAGAAATATTAAGCTGTCAATCTTTAAGCTTACCTTCGCCAGTGCGATATCCTTTGGATTGTGTATTCATGTTGTTAATTGGTTTTGCTTTGTTTTGGATGTTATAGAAAATGCTGATAGCGGACTAGCGCAAGGAGACTGGTTTGTTGTTTGATTTGTAATTATGATGATCAAACGATGATTGCTGTTTGTTGTTGTTGTGGTTATAGTTGATGGTGACGACGCGACAACGATGATGATGATGACGACGACGGATGACGACGAGAATGGTGAACGATTTAAATAGAGCGAGCGCGTTTTGGAGCGGATCAAAAACTGACCTACTACTATCGAATCTATTAATTAATGTTCTTTTTATTATGAAATGTTCTTTTTGTTTTTATCAATATTTTATTTTCGATTTTTAGTGTAATTATTTTTATATCAAAGAGAAAAAAACTAAGCAATAAATACGTATTTGTTGTGTATATATATTTTGGCTAAACACTGGCACAAGAGGCACTGAAATTCCTTGTCTTCGAAGTTAATAAAAAAGAAAAACAATCATTTGTTGTTGTTGTTGTTTCTGTTCTTGTTTGTTGTTGTTGTTGTTCTGGGTTGTCACCTCTCTTTTATAACTTTGTTGGTTTTTTGCTTTTGGGGATTTTGGGGCAACTGGCCCCAAGAAATGTATGTAAAAAAATGCCGACAATTATATAATGTTAATGTTCAGTTTTTAATTGTTATAGTTGTTGGTGTTTCCTTGTTGTTTGTTGTAGTTGGTTGTTAGTTGAAGTTGCGGCTGCTTCGTGTTTTAAAAATATATATATATATATTCGTAATCTGATGAAAATGCATTAGCTGCTGCCGTTGGTTGCTTGGTTGTTTTGTTGGTTGGTTTGTAGTTGTTACATGAAAAACTTTTGAAATTTCTTTAACTATTTATTGCGATTTGTTCATATGTTCGAGTTATGTTTTTGTTTTTTTTTTACTTTTTTCTTTTAGTTTTACTAGAAAAATACACTGGGGCGCTTTACGGAATACTTTTATTTTTAATTTTTATTAAATTACTTTTTGTTTATTTTTTTAGAGCTTTTGTTTGATATATTAGATGTTTGATTTTTTATTTTGGGGGGAGAAGGGGCGAGTGATTAATATGTTTGTTGTTATATTGTTTGTTTTTGTTTTTCTCTAATATACATATACATTTATATAATATATATATATATATTTGTAGGCAATCGTTGTGGTTTTTAGGAAGTATTAGTGATTTATCTTTATATACTTTTTAATTTTTTGTTGTTTTGTTACAAACCAAGCTTTTCACTCTCTCTTCTCTCTCAATGTCGCTCGCAGCTTGGCTGCCTGACAGGGCTGCGGCTGCTCAACGATGCTCTTGACGAGGGCTGCACAGAAGTGATCCGTTATTTCGCTGTATGTTTGTTGTTGTTGTTGTTGTTGTAGATTGGTGTTTCTCTTGTTGTTGTTGCTATTACTTTTCGGTTACACGTTTTGTAATGTTATTATTGCTGTTTCGTTTACTATTCACTATGCACATATTATGAGTTTATATTGTTTAGTTTTATCGTTAATATATATAGATAGATACTCTTTAATTGTTGCTGGGTTTTTTATTTTTTTATTTTTACTATGTTGAACTTTAAGCCTACGTTTTTTTGTGTTTATTTCGTTTTTTTCCCGTTTGTTTTTAAATATATATTTTTTGAATGCGCGTTTTGTTTAAAGTCTTTTTTTAACCTAGGGTTTTTTTGTTTTTCCTTTTGTTGTTGGTTGTTGTTGTATTTTTCACTTATGGGTTTTCATTTGTTTTTGTTTTTTGTTTTTTTTTGCTTATCAAGTTAAGCTTATTTACTTAGAGTTTATATAATATAATATATAATATACTATAGTATATGTATCGAAGTCCTTTAAGATATCACGAATTTGTTTCAATGTTTTTATCTTTTAATTTGCATTTGCTCTTATGTATAAAGTTGTTGTTTAAGATGTTCGTACTTCTCCTCTTCTTATTACTTCGTCTGTCTCTCTTTTGTTTTTCTATTGTTAAAAATTACAATTGTTTTGTTTTAGTGTTCATTTCTTGTTATTTATGCAGAGATTTTCTTTTTTTGCGATTTTTGCGTATTTTTTATTTATTTATATTTATAAATTTACAGTAATTATCACAGAGTTGTTAAATCTTTCTTTGAATTTGTTTTTTTTTTGTTTTCTTTTCTTTTTACTTTCTTTTTGTTTCAGTTGCTTTTAATCGTTATCTCATTTAGACTTTTAACATTTCTCACTAGGTACACTTATAAAAAAAATGAAAACTATTTAAATATAAACAATAGTTTATTATTAAAAATAAAAAACTGTTTGGTTTTCGGGCACAAAGGCCGCAGTTTTTCAGTTTTCGACGTTTCTCTTCTGGGTTTTTCAGTTTTTTAATTTCATTTATTTACAATTTTCTTGTTTTTATTGGCTAAGTTGCGATTGAATTTTTTGTTGTCCTTTTTTTTTAATTTTTTGTTTGTATTTTATGTGTTACTCAGTTGTTTCTGTTGCTGGGGTCTTCTTCATTTTGTGTTTTTTGTTTTTATTTATTTTTGTAAAAGTTACTTAAAATTAATAGAATTCTTGTAGATTTTTGGTTTTAAATGTTTTTCTTTATTGTTACCGTTTTTTAGTTGCTCGTTTTTTTGTTTTTGTTTTTTTTTTTTTAATTTTTGTTTTTTTTTTTACTTTTTTTTAGTACATTTTTTGCTTGTTGCTTTTTGTGGTTTTTGTTTTCTTTTGCGGCACAATTGTTGCTTTATCGTTTGCTTTGCTTTTAAATTTGTTTTTGTTCTTCTTTTACAAGGCGGAACTTTCTAAAACACTCTCCAACTCTGTCTTTCCTTCACGCGATCGCTGCCTTTCTCTTTTGCACTTCTTCACACGGCCGCCGCTTGGCAGGCGAAATATATTTTTATTTTTTAGTTTTTTTTTTTTTTTTTTGTTTATCGTCTTAGGCTACAGTATTTTTTTGTTTGCTTAATTAAATAATTTAAATTGATGTTGCGTTTAAATTAAATGTTTTTGTTAATATGTTTAAATTAGTTGTTTGTTTGTTTTGTTGTTGTTGTTTTTCTTTTTACTCCCGGTTATTTTGTACTTTAAAACTTTAATTCAGTTGTTTGTTGGTGTTGCTTTTGCTGTTTGTGTTCCTCTTTTTATCTCTCTCTCTCTCTCTCTCTCTTCTCTTCTATATCCTTTGTTCCTGTTCTTGTTGTAGTAGAGGCGGCGTTTTTGTTGTTGTCTTAATTTTAAATAATTTTTTTTATTTTTTCTTTTCTTTTTTTAGCAAATTGAATTCACTTTGACTTAACAAAAAAATTCGTAATTAAATTAAAGCTTTCAGGAAAAAAATGAGGAATTTTGGGATTGTTTAACGTGTGTGTTTTTTGCTGCTGTTGTTGCTATTGTTGATGTTTTCTTCTATCCTTCAGTTATTCGAGCTTGACGTTCAACGTCAACGCCTCAGCGTCGCGTTTTTATATTATTTTTCGCTGTTCTTTTTTTAACAGTTACTAGGTTCTTTTAGATGTGGTTTTTGTTTTGTTTTTAGTGCGTGCGTGTGGTTTTGAATTTTGTAATTGTGTTTGTTAAGACTTCAAACTCCGTTTTTAATTCAGTTGATTTCTCTTTCTCTTCTTCTTTCGTTTTGTTGTTGCTTTGAGTATTGACGAGTTAATTTCACAGCGTTTCAAGTGTATTTGAATTTTGTTTGGTTTGTTGTTGTTGATGTTGTTGGTTTTGAAAGTCTTCGTTTCAAGCTTGGCTTGTTTTCTTCTTGTTGTTGTTGTTTAGTTTGCACAGATGCGCAGTCGCTATGTCGCCTCTTTCGCTCACACCCGTAGAATCTCAGACACAGAGACGCACTCTCACACACACATTCACGCAGATAGAGTGAAGACTCTTCTTCCGCTCACCGTTGCACACGATAATTCCTTTTACCGCTTCTTCTTCTGAGCTTTTCGGCATGCAGCGGTAAGTTTGCTGTAGTTGTTGTTGTCGGTCGAGAGGAGTTTTTTGTTGAATTTTCGAAGCAAATTCGCAAACGAAAACAAAGGAAATTCAAAACTAAAAGTTTATGGCAGATGCCCCTTCGGTTTATTCGCCTCTTAGACTTTTTGAGCTTTGTTGTAGTTGTTGTTGTTTTTATTTTGTTTTTCCATTTATTTTTATTTTGTTGGTATGTAACTCTTTTATTTTTATTAGATGATTTATTATTATTTTATTTTTTGATTCGTTTTCGATGGTGTTTTTTTTGTTTTTTTTTTTATTTTTTATTTGTTTTGTTGTATTATTATTATTTTTATTCAGATTATGATGAAAGTGATGTCAAAACGGAGTTTTAGTTACAAAAGCTGCAACGATAAAGAAGAAAGTTTGAACAATTAATACTCACATACATTTTGGGAGTTTTTTTTCTATAATATCTGTTAAACGGTGGACAACGACAGCAGCAGCAGCCACCCAGTGAAATCTACACTAAAAAGTCTGCATTGTTGTTGTTGCTGCATTTTTATTGATTTTTTAGTGTTGCAAACCGGAGACTCGTACAATTCGCGCACACATACCACAGAGTGACACGCACACACACACACACACACACTTAGCCAGTCAGTCAGCAGCTGCATAGAGATTTTACTATTGTATTCTCCCTACCGCTCCCACACTACAAACCGCTAACAGACTACCGGAAAAAATTGCACACACACACGTTCACAATCTGCTGATATATGTAAGAGAAAGAGGAGCTCTTTTTTCTCCATATGCATTTGTAAACTATTTTTACACATTTTTGTTGTGGTTTTTAGCAGTCAAAACTGTACACATAAGCAAATTCACACACACTCACACACACAATGTCAAATCTATAGCAAAAGTTTTTTTTGTTCACTTTTTTTCGGACTGCTCTGCAAAATGCGTACCCTTCGTACAGACAGTGTTTTGCGGAAAACGTTTATAATGCACGAGAACGTTATGTATTTGGCAATTTTTCATGGAAAATCACATGCAGGTTGATTGGTACACATTTTATGCATATTTTCGTTGCGAATTTGAGTTAATTTATTGCCAAATTTGAACAAAAGAAAATTTTCACGTCTAGCAATACGTACCACACGACACAGCACAACACCGGACGCCATGTTGGTTAGTGTTGCTAAACGAACGAATTTAAATTTTGCAAAGCAATTTTGACGTCAACGCAACGATTAAAATAACGTATTCAATAGTACATTGCACTATTTTAAGCTAATTTGTTTATAATTTATTATTTAAATAATTATTAATTTGCATTGCAACACTACTTCCACTTGCCACCCCTGGCAATGGTTTATTTCGGTATATTATTAAATGAAACCTAAGGTCACTCCGCTAACCAGGTGATAGATAATACAGCTTTCTTTAAAACTAATATACCTGTAGGCAAATGATTCAAAGTTAAACTATTGAACACGTTGTAATAACTATATAAATAAATTTTAAAAGGGACATTTACGTTACCAAATATGTTTATAATATCGATGTATCGATAGTGTTATCGATGTTTGACCACCTCTACTTCATTACAGCCGAAAACCGAAATTTCACAATAGCGCACCGCAAAAACTAAGAGGGATTGATTTGTTTTTAAAACCATTTTTACGGCAACATATTGAATCAACATTGTGCTATGTGAGGCATCAAACTGCGCAACAGTGCAATAACTAAATAATTGGTACAAAATTCACACAGTTTAGAAATTAACATTGCCGCCGCCAACGAATTTGTTGCGTTCTCATCGTTATTTAACCCAAAAAGAGAAGAGGAGACAGTTCACACCCCGCCGCCTCCCACAATAACAACGACATGGCAATCCGGCTAATAAGCTCGGGAAAGGCAATGAAAAGCCTGTTGAGACGCAGCTATATGAAAGGACCGCTGACGGAAACGGTGAGTTAAATTATTGCCAGAGATTTCATAATAATGCTGAATTAAATATTGCAGGTGCAGCGTGCTCCAGCTGCAGCAGAGTTGACGCCAATGTTGCGCTACTTTGTGGAACAGTTTCAGTTGTTTTGCAAAAAGCCACCCAAGGGCTTTGAAAAGTACTTTGAGGCAGGCGGCAAATCAACGGCGCCCAAGGGCGAAAAACCCACAGCGGGCAGCAAGTCATCCTCCTCTTCCTCATCATCTTCGTCTAGCAGTAAACCCAAAGCACCCGCCGCCAAGCCAAGCGCCGCCTCCGAATCCAAGTCGGATTGGAACTTTGGCATGTTCAGCAACAGTTCACGTGGCCCCGCGGCACGTGGTCCCGGCAATCCGGGTGGACGTCCCTTGGGCGAAGGCGGCGGCAGCGATCGCGAGCGTTGGATTCTGTTGGGCGCCATTGGAGCTGTGGTGCTTGTGGGATCATTTGCCTTCTTCGAGATGGGCTACAAGGAAATCTCCTGGAAGGAATTTGTCAACAGGTTTTTGTTGTTCTCATATTTTACATTACATAAGCTGACAGTTTTCTTATTTCATTGCCAGCTACTTGAACAAAGGTCTTGTGGAGAAGTTGGAGGTGGTCAACAAAAAGTGGGTGCGTGTGCGTCTCCAGGCAAGTCATGGCGGCAGCGGTGTCCTGTGGTTCAACATTGGCAGCGTCGATTCGTTTGAGCGTAATTTGGAGACAGCACAAACTGAGCAAGGCGTGGAGTCCATTAACTTTGTGCCCGTCATCTATCGCAACGAGGTGGAGGCATCAAGTTTGACGGGTCTGCTGCCCACGTTGCTCATCATTGGTTTCTTGGTCTATATGATGCGCAAATCAGCAGACATGATGGGCGGTGGCAGAGGACGCAAGGGTGGCGGTCTCTTTGGCGGCGTCATGCAGTCAACAGCGAAGCTCATCAATCCCACAGAGATTGGCGTTGGTTTCAAGTGAGTTTGGTGGAATGTTTTTTAGGCATGTTTACTTTACTAAAATGGTATATTAGCTGTTTCTGTATGAGAAGGTTTGGAAGTAGACAGAAAAAAACCTACAGTATTTATATTTATAATTAGCATTTGAATCAAAATTGTTAAAAAACGTATACTTCTTCTATGTCTGTCCGTTTACTTAAAAAACCTTAACTATAATAGAGAGTGACATTAACTAGGCTAAAATGAGTATTTTTAAAGATATAAGAAATCAGCCTTATTTTAGATATTTTAAAATTGATTTACAAAATTTCAGAAGACTCGGTTCATAAGTGCTTTAGATAAATGGAAATAAAAGTCCGTCTATTAATCTGTTCTAGGTTTAGCTAGAACTCAGCAACTATCATGATGAGTCGCCAAAGTATTTCAGTTTTTTCAGAACTTTATAATAACAATCAAAATGCGTTTGGTTAAGGTTTCTAGCGAATAGCTCCACAGCTGCTTAGAATGATTTATTTTATAATGATTTACAAACTTTCAGCACAATCGAAGAATAACTACAAATTTAAAGTAACTAAAGTTAATAATAAATTTTCTTCTAAGCTATTTTAAGCCAGAGTAATGAATCTTTTACATTCCATTTTATAAATGTTTACTTAAGCCTTTATTTACAAATTTCCTTTTACTTTTTAGGGACGTTGCTGGTTGCGAGGAGGCCAAGATTGAGATCATGGAGTTTGTCAACTTTCTGAAGAACCCCCAACAGTATATCGATCTGGGTGCCAAGATACCCAAGGGAGCCATGTTAACCGGTCCACCCGGTACCGGTAAAACGCTGCTGGCCAAGGCGACAGCTGGCGAAGCGAATGTGCCTTTCATAACCGTCTCCGGCTCGGAGTTCCTCGAGATGTTTGTCGGCGTGGGACCGTCGCGAGTGCGCGACATGTTCGCCATGGCACGCAAACATGCGCCATGCATTTTGTTCATTGACGAAATCGATGCGGTGGGCAGAAAACGTGGTGGCAAAACGTTTGGCGGTCACTCGGAGCAGGAGAACACATTGAATCAGCTGCTCGTCGAAATGGATGGCTTCAATACCACAACGAATGTGGTGGTGCTGGCTGCCACCAATCGTGTGGACATCCTCGATAAGGCGCTCATGCGTCCCGGTCGCTTCGATCGACAGATCTACGTGCCTGCTCCGGACATCAAGGGACGTGCGAGCATCTTCAAAGTGCATTTGGGTGCACTGAAAACGGACCTCGACAAGATTAGTTTAAGCAGAAAGATGGCCGCATTGACGCCAGGTTTTACGGGCGCCGACATTGCCAACGTGTGCAATGAGGCTGCCTTGATTGCGGCACGTGACTCCAAGGATACCATTGTCCTCAAGCACTTTGAGCAGGCCATCGAGCGTGTGATTGCTGGCATGGAGAAGAAGACGAATGTCCTGGCGCCAGAGGAGAAGCGTACGGTGGCGCATCATGAGGCTGGACATGCGGTGGCCGGCTGGTTCTTGGAGCATGCGGATCCCCTGCTCAAGGTATCGATTATACCGCGCGGAAAAGGTTTGGGCTATGCACAATATTTGCCAAAGGATCATTATCTGCTCTCGAAGGAGCAGCTATTCGATCGCATGTGCATGACGCTGGGCGGTCGTGTGGCCGAGGAATTGTTCTTCAATCGCATCACCACGGGAGCACAGGATGATCTCAAGAAGATCACAGACATTGCCTACTCCCAGGTGGTGCGTTTCGGCATGAACGAAAAGGTCGGACAAGTTAGCTTCGATGTTGGTGGCGCTGGGGAACCGATGTTCAGCAAACCCTATTCGGAGGACACGGCAATGTTGATTGATGGCGAGGTACGCGACATTATCAAGTGTGCGCACACTACGACAACGGATCTGCTGATCAAGCACAAGGAGGATGTGCGTCGTGTGGCCGAACGTTTGCTCCAAAACGAGGTGCTGAGTCGTGACGACATGATTGAGTTGCTCGGCCCGCGTCCGTTCAAGGAGAAATCAACGTACGAGGAGTTTGTGGAGGGCACCGGCTCCTTTGAGGAGGACACTACGCTGCCCGAGGGTCTGAAGAGCTGGAACAAGGAGAAGGATGAGCCAACGTCGACGGACACAACAGACTCGACGCCGCCGTCGCCACCCACAAAACCCGTGACGGCGTAGAATCCGTTGAAGTATTTCTCAAAGGGTTCTACATTGTTGTTGCTTTTCCTGTAGTCCTAGTCGCTAATAGTAAATGTTGTTTGGACTCCATTCGACTAGAGTCGCTAAATTCATCATGTTCATAAGAATACACGACAAATTATTGCAGAAACGAAACCCAATTTCCTTTTTACCTTACAATTCTTCAAAGAAACTAAACCAAAACTTATTTAAAAAAGGTTTTTTGTATGGCGAGTTCTTAAAGATTTATTTTCCGTTCCCATTCTGGCTTAAATTTGCCGTGTTCACTTACAAAAATAATAAAAAAAATAAGAAAAACATTGTAAAATGCAAATAAAACACATTTTTCGAAGAATGTAACGTAAGAAAACAGTGTTGCGAAATGATTATAATGCAAATATATTGGGATTTTTAACAGCTATTTTGATTCTGGTTGGAATTGACATTTTTCTGCATTTTCGAATACGGGGATTTTTTTTATGTTTTTAGAAGTGTTTCTAAATTAAAGCAAAATTACATTATTTTTGATTACTTACTAAAATCAATATTTTGTATTTGTTGAGAAGTGAAAAGATAGAAAATATTCTGAAATATTCCAATAAAAAAAATTCTATAAATTATTTTAATCTATTTCTTAAATGTTATTTATGATACTGATATAATTTATATGGCTTTATCGGAGTTTTTTTTAATGATTGTTAAATAATTAAAAATAATAATAATTACATATATTGTCATTACTTGTTAACATGTAAATTAAATATACCAATCTCTTTTAACGGCCCTCATTCAAATAACAGTGCGAAACTTTCAGTTCAAATAGTTTACAGTGTAAGCTTCGAAAGCTTCCAGCGAGTTGCGCTCTTAAACTGCTAAATTGCTGCTCTTCAGTCACGTTACGTTTGCTCGCTCTCACTCTCACGCACACACACACACCACACATGCCAGAAGCTCTCTGCATTTGCTTATCACTTATCAGCTGTGCGCTGTGTTTTCGGCATAAATGCAGCCGGCTGGCAGTTGCAATGTGAAAGGTTTCGTTTCGCATACACGCACACACACACACGCACAGGCAGAGAAACATGCACACGCTGTCGCTGCTGGCGTCGCTGTCGCTGCTGGCGTCGCTGTCGCCGTAAAGCTTTGCTCAACTAGAATTACACCACTACAAAGGCGAGTGCAGCGCGTGCTACTGTGACCCGCTGCCTGTCTCTGCTACTGCTGACGTTGACGTCGCCGCTGCTGCTGCTGCTGCTGCTGGCAGTGTCAGTGTAGTGTGTGTTTTGTGTTTGGGGCTTCAGCTACGTTGGGGCTGGCTGCCGTGGCCGTGTCTCAGTGTCGTCTTGTTGGTTGTCGCGTTCGTGTGCGCGCACTAAAAAAAAAATCAGCAGCAGCAGCAGTCGCAAATTGCAATCATCAAATAGCAAAATAATAATAATTCAGTTCGCTAGCGTTTCAGTTGCAAGTGAAGTGCGTGCATCCAAACAATACTCAATTCTAATAATAATACAAATTATAATAATATCCGCAACAAGAAGAAAGAAGAGCAACACTAATAAATAACTACCTAAATGATTTGTTTATTTCAGGCGGGCCCAGGGCATTGTGTCAATGCAAAATTGACGATTATATAAAAGTGCGCGGCATTCAATTCTAATTACAAACAACGACAAACAAAGTGCAATTTGAGTGCTCTGTGCCTTGCGTGCACTGTGTGTGTGTGTTTGTGTGCGCCTGTGTGCATGCGTGCGTGTGTATTTGTGTGTGTGTGCTCGTGAGAGGTGGCAAAGTGATTTGTTTTTTAGGCCAAGTGTTTGTTTTAGCGTCGTCAGACCGGAAATAAATAAAAGCTGCGACAACCCTGCTTGCCAGCCTGCCAAAGGCAATACTCGCCCACACACTCGCAGCAATCAGCTTTTGTCGATCGCACGTGCAAAATGGCAGCCGGCCGGCAAAACAACAACTACGACGATAACAAACATACACAGCGGCCATCTTAAGCTGCTATTGAGTTTTATTTTCGCTATCGATCAGTGGCGCCAACTGTCGGCCAGAGGACAACGATAACATGATAACAAGCAAACACAGCGCCATTTTATACTAGTTTTTCTTTCTATCGATTCGTAGCGCCAACTGTCAGCCAGTTCGGTGTAACGATCACAAAATATATTTTGTATGTAATTTTACGTTTGATTTGCAGCAGCGAACTTTTGTTGTTGTGCTGCCAATTGTCGCAATTGTCGGGTCACGTGTTTGCTGCCGCCGCCAGTTAACTTCTGCTCTCGTTGTAACCGTAACTGCTTGTTGTTCGATTCAGTGTCTCTGTGTGTGTCGCTTGCATGCTGCGCGTTATTATAGAACCCAGCTGCTGTTGTTCTTGCTGTTGGGGGAGTCAACATGCTGTCCCCATTGCATGCAATATTCTGTTTACACACATACACACGTGCGTGTGCGAATGCGCGCGCCTTTGTATGTGTGTGGGTGTGGGAAAGATCAAGGCGTGTATCACAAAAAACAATGGCAATAACAACAAAAAGCGCATTGCTATGAAATCGTTTTAGTTTGTTCGCTTTGTTGTCATTCTTGTTCAGCTTTTTTGGTCGCCCAGTCATTGCACATTGTTCATGTCAATAGCTTGTTAATACGATTACGATTTATCGATGCAAGCAGAGACAAATAACTGTTTATGAGCAGTTAACATAAAGCACACACACGACATTTTCATGACGAGCAGCAATTTCAGACTCAATGACCAAAGCGTTGCAGCCCTGGTCAAGTGAAGTTCTAGAGATGGGTTGACAACTTAACCTCAACTAATTTATTAGTTCACTTCTGCGGACCTTTTCGCACTTTGCATTTAAATCAAAGTTTCGCATACAAGTATAGTTAAATTTGTAAGCTCAGTTTTGGTTGATATGGGGAAAGCTGTTTGTTTGCATTTTTAACGATAACTTTAAAATTTATGGCCAGCTGTTGGAGTTGGATAATGAGATTTAGTAACAAATCATTGCAGTAATATGTTGCCTTGAAAATAAAAATAGAACAACAAATAGTTAACGCAACGTTTCTAAAACTTCTAAGAACTCAAAACAAAAACAAAAACACAAGCAAAAAATAATAATAAATACAAATCAAATAAATAAACATAAACTTGATAACCAAAAGTGGCCTGCAAAACGAAGCAACAACCCAGAAATGTGATTCAAAGTGCGCAATGTAACAAAAAACGTACACAACACAAGCAAAAAAAACGAAAAATACAAATCAAATAAATAGTGAAATTAATGAAAATCAAGTAAAATACACTAAACACACACAAACACACACCCACAAACAAACACAGCAATACAAATGGAACTCAAGACAGTGTGCAGCAGGTCAAGTAGCGAATTAGCAGCCATCGTCAATGATTAAAGAAGCGATAGATTGATAGCTCGTAACGTCGCCGTCGTCGGAGTCGCAGTCGTCTTAGTTAGTGTTAGACGTAGACCCCTAAATGCCCGCACAGCAACAGCAGCAGCAGCCAAAGCAACAGCAGCAACAACTTCTACAAACAGCAACATCAACAACAACAGTCACATCAACAGTTCTAGGACATTAGCCAAGTTCCAGCAAGAGAGAGAGAGAGAGCGAGTTCAGATTAGAGATTGAGCAAGGATTGACCCCAACAACAACAACAACATGGACATCAAGATTGAGCAGCAGCAGCAACAACAACAACAGCAGCAGGCTGAACTGGGACCAGTTTCGCCTTCAGAGGTGCCCAATGATCCTGGGTAAGTGTCGAGACGTGGACGTGGCATTAATTGTTTTAGTTTTAAGTTGTCATTATTGAAGTTAAGCGTGAAACGCCCTTGCACAGCTCAAGAGCGGGGGGGAGCGAGAGGGAGAACTGTTGACAGAAAGTTTTCTGTGTCAACTGCCGGATGGGAATGGTTTTTATCCCGTCGTCGCTCAGACTCAGTCTCAGTCCCTTATGCAGTTCTCTCCAGTGAAACTAATTAGAAAACAATTTGCTAAGGACATCAAAATTCAATTAAAGCCATTGAGTTTAGTGCTTTAGTGCACTGCAGTTTTAGCCAGGATCCCCAACTAACCATCATCACAGTTAGTGGCCATTGGCAACAGTTTATTATCGCACTCGGCCTCAATGTTTGTCTCTATCTCTGTGTGTGTGTCTGAAATGGGTTAAGTTGTGATTGCAGCAGCGGTGTCATATGCAGCAGATTAATTGCAAGCTGCATTGCTGATAATTTGCATCACTCGTTTGTCAGAATAGCCAGATAGACAGAGGGACAGACAAACTGTCGGTTAGACTGGCAAAATGATTGGCAATCAAATGCTGAGAGCGAACGAGCTAAACAAACGCAGAGATGAAAGAGCGTGAGACGAGATTTGAAGGCTAAAAAGGTGTGAAATATAAATGAACAGCTGCAGAAGTTGTCGAGGTAAATTTACGATTGAGATGAATGAGTCTACTGCACATGTGACTCTGATGCAGTGATGAGAAAGTGCAACAGAGGGAAGCAATGTCAATCAGCAGATCCCAGAATAATTCTAGTAAGAAATAATGAAAGTTTTAATTAATGAGGTCTAAAGAAACATTTAGTAGCTTAGACTATAGCGAAGAACGTATTAGAATGTAATAAACATTTTATGAGTAAATAATAAAAGAAAAATGAAATAGAAATAGAGAATAGTAAATATATAGAGTGAAGAAAGTGCTAGAATATAATAAACATTTTAGTAGAAATATTTCTTATTTATAAAAAATGAAAAGGAAATACAGAATATTATAAATATATTTTTAAAATATTACAATATGAACCTTTTAATATGATTTTAGAGGAAATCAAATTCCTTATACAAGTATGCGCTAAAATGTGGGGAAAGAGTTAACAACATTAAAAGCAATTCATAATATGATAAGTTTAAACGAATAAATAAAAATTATTATCCATAATGTTTCTTACTTATACCAAAAAAATATATATTTAGTAGAAAAGATTTTAGTGAAAAGAGAATATTATGAATATGGTTTAAGAACTAAAGACTAATATTTAATTTAATTATTGAGAGTTTTAGGAAAACTTAAAAACTTAAACTTATTCGTTAAATATGCAAAATTAATATATCTAAAATATACTTAAATATACAAAAGGCTATATTTGGTATATCAGCATAGGGTACGTTAGGTTAGAAGTAATATTCCTAGAATATACCAAATAATATTAAAAATACTAAAGTACTCAAAAGGATATACATATTTGGTATATCGATATAGACTTAAAGTAAAGTTCTTTGAATATAACAATATATTCAAAAAATACTGAAATACACAGAATACTATATTTGGCATATCGATACGTTAGGTTGGAAGTTAAATCACATAGAATAACGCCTGCCTCACTAAACATAAGCTAAAATGAATGTACACAAAACAAAGCTCGATAAATAGATATAGATTGAGAGATAAATAATTGTCTCTAAACTAAGACAAGTCATCGCAAAATGCAGTCTAATACACTGCTCAGCATAAATTGTCAGCAATTAAAATGAAAAACCCCTCTCAGATTTTAGCACCCGTTATCCAAAAATAAATACCACACACAGATAGGAAGAGAGAGAGAGAAAGGCTAACAATTAGATTGAAATTATGTTGACAAGTGACAAGGCACAAATATGCATGAACAATAGAAATAAATGTCTGTGCAACAACAAAACTAGATGATGAATTTCCACTGATTTATTTTGTTGGTGGCTAACGAAAGAGATGCAACAAATATTCTCTCATTTTTGGCTTTCTAGTCAAGTTTGTCTTTGGCTTGAAGAGAATTTCATATTATTTGCAAAATGATTTAGGTATATGAAAGTTATTTCAATAATAACTAGAATTAGTTCATAATTAGTAATAATACTGTTTAGTTAAAGCGTAAATGAAAAGAAGATGCAATTATTTTTGCTTAGCGGAAAGAATTAAATTATAAAACTAAATAAGCATTACCATAGGAAAGGATATTTTTTGAATGAATGATTTCATATAAAAAACCGATTGAAAGTTAAATTTAATATATTATTTATATAAATCAATTGAAAAATGTTAAGTGAAATTGATGAAGTTCAAGATCATTAAATAAACAGATCAACTACTCTTTTATTTGTGTACATGTGAAAGAATGCAACGATGAGCTATCGATAAAAGAAATAATGTTGATATAATAAACGTAATTTAATACCCTGAGAATTCATATATATTTATTGTATGATTGATTTCGCATCATGATGTATGAAGGGGAAATGTCAACTCAATATGGATGCAATCTAAAGACAAATAAAGGAAGTATACCATTTCAATAAATAATATACAAACATCTTTAATGATATTGAAGAAGAACTACTCTAAACTACTGATCGATAAGTGATCTTCAATGAAGTAGGGAAGTGAAAGTGATCAAAAGACAAATAAAAAATTTTAAATGAAATTTTTAAGGAATAAGACTAAACGACTGATCGGTAAATAAAATAAAGAATGTAAAATATAAAATTGTAATAAATAAATGAATAAAGAATTTCAAATAAAATTGAAAGATAATATCTCAAAACAACTGATCGATATATGATCATCAATGAAGTAGGGAAGTAAAAGCGATACTAATAAATATTAAATTAAATCGAAAGAGAAGAACTCCAAATTACGGATTGATAAATGATTTTCAAGAGAATATTGAATGAAATTGATATAGAATATACCCAAACTACTGATCGATAGATAATCATTAATGAAGTAAAAGTGATTAATCATAGATTTTAAATTAAATCAAATTGAACAACGCCAAACTACTGAATGATAAATGATCTTCAAAAATTGCAATAAAGAAATTAGACAATTTGAAATGAAATTGAACACAACGCTAAGCAACTGATCGATAAATGATCATCAACAAAGTAGAGCAAAACTACATTAAATTGTGGATGTGTAATTGAAATTGAAATTGAAAAGAAATGTGAACTCAAATTGCGTAATATGCTGGGGAGTTCAATACTGTAAATTGTCTTCTATCAGCGTAGAGTTTGCAATTCCAGTGAACTGCACCCAGTAATCAGCATCTGCATCTGAAAACTGCCCCGTTTTCCAAGATGTGGATGCGGATGCCGCTGACTATGACGATGACGATGACGATGCCATATGGCCACATCGCTGTCGCCGTCGTTGCAACCCATTGAACACGCAAAGCCTATAAATTATGCAGTCCATACTTATATATGTTACATATACATATATTCACCTCTATCTCTTCACATAGATATATATGTATGTATGTTCACATGGATATATTTTAAGTACATGCACATATATCTATTATCGAAACACTGCAAATTGTATAACCCACCAGTGAATTGTACTCTGTGGAGTGAGGCTCATCTTGTCCAACAGCATTAGTTGCCAAACACACACTGAAGATGCATAGATACAAAAAGAAAGATACACTCGAAAATAGGCAGCGCTGTGTTGCATCTCCTCATCCTCGAAAGAAACAGAGAGAAGCTACCGGATAAAAGAAATGGATCACCTGCTGTTAGTTGCTCCACGCTCGACACACGACGCTGACGCTTCACCATAGTTGTGTATCTGTATCTGTATCTGTAGCTGTAGCTGTATCTGCATCTGTATCTGTGGCTGACTCTGACGTTTGACGTCGACGCAGACGGCGGCAGGTGCAACGGCGAACTTTTTGTGGCAGCAGCAACAGTCTGTGATGGCGGCGCGAATGGCAAATGCAGCACCTAGCCGAATGTTGAATGCATAAATCTTGAATTAATGTAAAATACCTTTTGATGACGCTACACACACACATACACACACAGAAAAAGATACAAGTACTTGCACAAACAGATACATCTGCAAAAAAATGCATCCTCTGCTCGTTGTGCAACTTTGCGAATATCGCTGTGAATACATGTGAATACAATTCCATTCACAGTTTCTTTCGTTCACTGTGGCCGGCGATCGCTTCGCTACGGCTCAGTAAATTTGGACGTCCCCTGCACACAGTGTTCCCCCTTTCCCTCTCTCTGCCCCCTCCGCCGTGCCCATCACCTAGCCGGCTACTTTATAAATCTTTTGAAGGGCCCAACTGAAAAGATTTCGCTGGCAACATTGGCAGCGCAAAATGGCAAAGTAAATAAACACAAATGCGAACCAAACGAGCAAAGAAATGAATAAAAATAAAAAAACGAAAAACGAAAAAAACCCAAACAACAACAACTCTAACAAAATAAAATAGCAAATAGAAAAAAAAAAAAAAAATAAAACAACATAGAAAGAAATAACTAAATAAATGCCCTGCTATTAATACAATTCACTTTGCCAATGTATTTTTAGTGTAAAATACAGAAACAAGTGACACTCAAATAGCAAAGCAATTAGCTACGCCACACGCATACCCTGGAATTTTAAGAGATTTAATTCGACATATACTACTTTATATTTATATTAAAAAAATAATTAATATGTTATTTTTTAATTCTAAAGGGTAATTGTTAATTAAAATAGGAAAGTTTAATTAATTTAATTAATTAATATTGTGTTCACACTGAAAATTATGATTCAATATTTGAAAATTCTATTTGAGAATTAAATTGATAAATATATTTTATATGATCAATTATTCCAAAAGCAAAAGTTACATTTTTTATTTGTCAAGGTCTATCCATTTTAAATTTAATTCTAATTAATTATATTAATTGTAATTTTTAAGGGTTTCAATAAAATCGAATTTATTAATATTCTAACACAATTTTCTTAAAACAATAGATAATTCAATATTCATAAAATTCATTATTATTATAATACGCCTTAATTTAAAAAATTATTTGCGTTTTTCTATTTTGATTATTAAAGATTAAAATTAAAATAACCAAAATAGCTCATTGTAATAATCTGGCTAGAATAAAATTGATATTGAAATATCTGTAAATGTCACTAAGAAAGTTGAATTTTGGATTACATTTTTATAATACAGATTTATTGAAAATAAACTATTTTATACTCTAAAATATATATAAAAATTATTTTTAAATTTGCAATTTGACTTAATTATCTTTTTTTAATTGAGCACAAACACTAAAAAATAAAAAATCCTTGTTGAAAACTTTTTTTTTAGCAAAAGCTTTTTTATGGTTTCTTCTTCCTTGCTTCCTTTTTGATACTAAGCAATCAATCTACCTTCCTCCAGTTGTGTAGGGTATAGAAAATGAGCTACGACTGGCATGCGAGTTCGACAATTATCCATTACAACTGACACGCGGGTCCAAAAAAACTGTGTGCTCTGTGTCGCAAGCGTTGCATTCTGTCGTCGTCGTCGTTGTCGTCGTCGCTGCTGACGTTGCGTTGGCTGCGCTGCGCCTAAGCCTCTAAGGCAGGCTGGCAGGCCGCATCATTTAACGCGTGTGCCTCTGTCCCAAAAATGTGCAACTGCAACGGAGGCAGCGGCAACAGAGGCAACGGCAACGGAGGCAACGTCAACGGCAAGTTTGCAATTGGAAATGCAATTGCACTCGCTGCTCTTTTCATAATTGTCGTTTTGTTCTTGTCTCTGCTTTGCTTGCTTGTAATTGTGGCTTTGTTACGTTTCGTAAATTGATTCATTGTACACGGTCACCGCCAACTGACTGAACAACCATCTCGCTCCCCCTCCCACCGATTTGTCATCCCCCTTTGGCCCATATGAAACACTCAGCAAACGGCCGCTGTAATTGCTTTCAAATGATTTTGTGTCGTTGTGTGCGCATTTCCATTCCATATTGTCATCGTCGTCGCCGTTGTCGTCATTTTGTTTGTAACTTTCGTCTGTCGGCCAATAAGCTCTCATTTTGTATGCATAATGAGACCTGCGGCAATTTGAGCCCAAAGGGCAGCAGCCATTAGTGCAAAGTGCTTGTGACGTAGTTTTATCAAAACACAGAGAGAGCCACAGAGAGTGAGTGAGAGAGAGAGAGGTCCTCCGGTGCATTGATCGGCACATTAGCAATCGATAACAGCAGCCAAAAGCAACAGTTGGCAATCGGCCTCACTGTTAAATTCCTTTTCAGTTCACTCTTATGCATAGACATGCACATTTAAATAAATACGCATATTTTTGTAGAAGCGTGGAATATATGCACATAAAATAGCAGTTTCGAAAAAGTTGCCATTTTGAAATTTGTGCCGCATCTGTGTGTTTTGCGTTTAATATGTTTCTAAATTGGTTTATTAGTCATGTGCATAAATTAGCTGCAACTTGAAAATGCACTTGCAAAATGTTATATGGTCTATTACTAGTCAACAGTGCGCTGTAAACTTTAGTGTCTCAATTGCACGCTGTAAGCGCCACTGAGTTTATGTCTTACATGATTGTGAATGGCAAGTTTATCGAACTGTTAAGTCCTTCGGTTAACTGATCTCTTAAGGAGTAATCGATAATATCTATTAACAGCGGCCGTTGCAAGTCAGTGTTAACTTATTTTTCGGTTCGCGATGACGTCTGGATAGCTTATTAGAAAAATTACGGAGTGTTTGTTGTTATAAAAGGTTAATAATATATTGAATAGATTTGTGTGTATCGAGTTTATGTTGTGGTAGCTTAAAATCGGTTTATTAAGCGTGCAAATATGTTGGCGCTATATTTGCAATTCTTGCCTGCTCAACATGAGTCATTTTGCTGTCAACGTTATTGTTTTAACTGATTTAGCTTAAATTTATTTTGTTATTTTAATTGCAAAGGAATTTTTAATTAAAAAAAGAGGCAGTTTCGAGAGGCGCAAAGTGGTGGTAGCTTGTGACGTCATCAGGCTCTTGATAATTTGGCGCGTTCGTGGCCAAAATAGCGGGAAGATCGACAGCTTAACAACAGGTGTCAATCGAAATCGCAACTACATTTTTTTTGTTTTTTTTTCTGTGTATATTTTTGTGTAAGTGATTAATATAAATTTAGTTGCATTTGGAATAGAAATTTATAAGTTGTTGCCCATTTTATAATTACAAATATGTGTGCAAAGTGTTAAAGCATTGCTGTTAAATCTCTGGCTGTTATCAGCGCTGCCAACTTCAAGTCGCAGCTGTCACACATGTACAATGTGTGTGTGTTAGTGGTAGTGTAAGTATGCATGTTATTCGCAATTTTAAATTGAGTTGCTAGCTTGGCCATCTAACTTATCGCTCACCCTTGCTTTTTTTGTGGACCGCAAACAGCAACTTCATTTTATCCAATTGACATTATCAAAATTCAATTTACAATCTGTAATGCGGGGGCGAAAGATGGGTGAAAAAAAAGAGAAACTCACTCTGACACGGCAGTTGCGAAACTTTTCATTTGCTTTAGCTGCACTTTTGGGTAAACAGTTCGATTAAAATGGCGTAGCACTGACAGGAAAGTAGTGGGAAGGGAGGAGGCATTGCTTGAATGGCGCACTATAATACTTAGCCTAAAAGTATATAGAGAGAGATATGGCTTTGTACAGACAAACATACACACACACACACACATACACAGACAGCTGTAGTAGTTATGTACATATGTATTTATTTCTCTACCCTTTTCAAATCAATGCAAGGCAAAAAACTTTTGCCGTTGCCTTTTCTGCTAAATGCAGTCATAACTTTTGGCAGCAGCCGACAGAGAAGAGAGAGCGCAAAAAAGAACGGAATGGAGGAAAACTTAGGAAGTGCAAGCCGCCATTAGAAAATGTAGATGAAGGTTGGGCGGGTGTTACGTCTTATTGGTCGCCCGATTGCCGCCTACAAGTCGCGGCTGGTGCTGGACAGGAGGCCGTTCCGATTGCGATTGCGACTGTGACTGCGACGTGTGGTTACGCAATAAAAAAAAACACATTATAAAAAAAAATCTAGAAAATAAAAGAAATATAATAGGAAGGGGAGATCAACGAAAAAAAAAAGTTTTGCTATCTTGTGGCTAAGAAAAATGTATCGCCGACATTGGCACAATGCATCCTTTCAACCGCAAAGTGCAGTCCGGCCCCGAAACTCCCGCTATATTCATTATACATAAATTGCCATGCGGAGGTGGAGAAAGAAGTGGAGTGAAATGTGCAGCAGAATTGCTTTAAATGAGCCAAAAGCCCGCGCCGAACGAAGCGTATCCCAATTTAGGCTCTATGTATGCTCCGCTCCAGACGCAGTCGCCGGTTGCCTCGTTCGCTACTCCATTTTGCAGTTCGTGTATTTAGCTTTCCGCACGATTAAATCGATGCAACTGTAAAAGTTCTTTTTCTATTAC
The DNA here is from genome assembly GCF_009650485.2 of Drosophila albomicans. Taxonomy (NCBI): domain Eukaryota; kingdom Metazoa; phylum Arthropoda; class Insecta; order Diptera; family Drosophilidae; genus Drosophila; species Drosophila albomicans. The sequence goes on along the minus strand of NC_047629.2, from coordinate 40,411,996 downwards.
GCACACACACAGCGTGAGTTAGAGGGCGGAGGGTGGTGGACTGCGGGGAGGGGAAGGGGTAGAGGGAGGTTCACAGTGGGTGCCGCACATAAAACATTGCCCGAGCTCAACATTTAGACGCTGCCTCTGCTTTGTCTGGCACCTTCTACTCCCTTTTCCTTCCCTCCCTCGGCTCACTCAATTCCTCATATTTGCGTGGCCAGAGTTGCCACCCTTTTGTGTCGGCGGCTGCCTTGAATATGTGTCTCCTACTCAGACAATTGTCGGAGCAAACATATTTATGCTTTAGCATAGCTCGGCCCTCGTTTAGTGCTTCAGTTTTTAGTTTTGTCCATGTCGCAACGTTTCTCCACTCTTACACACACACACACATAGACGACGACGCACACAAAAGGTTGCAACCACGAAGCAATTGCAGCAACTCTTCATCATCTCTTCACCACCCACTCACCCACTGTATACCCAACATTTCCATGGCAAATGCTTCGTGTGTTGTTGCTGCATTTTGATGATGTTGTTGATAGCCGCACATGATAGTCATCGGACGCTTTGGCTTTACCGGGAGTCAAATTGTGCTGGGATTTCTGTGTAGCAGAAAACACAAGAAAGAATAGAAACAACACAATATTCTCTATGTGCAAAAGTAAAGAATTCCAAATACACTTTCATACGCAATGCAAAATGTGGGTCAGCATTTTAATGCTAAAAGTTGCACGCTTACTGTATTTAAATCTGATATTTTAGAAAGAAAATTGGGCAATTTAATGGAACCGACGTTTGCTAAAGATTCAGAAGAAATGAATGAAAAAAGGGATTTTAAAAAAGAAAATAAATATATACAAATTTTTCTTGACTGATCCTTATTAAAGTCCTCAATAAAATGTTCATATTTTAGAATGAAAATTAACCAACTTAATAGGACAGAGATAAACAACTTAAAAGTGTATTAAAAGAATATACAGAGAAGCGAATTAAAACAATTTTGAATTTGTTCTTATACGATCTTTATCTGAGAGCATTGAACAATTTTAATATTGAAGAATGAAAAAAAAATAAAAAATATATAACAGAGAAAATAATGAAATACAGTATAATTGATAGAATACTTTACTATATTTTGAATCACCTTATTGACTTACTTACTTTATCTGATTGAAGATTGATTCTGAAAGCCAAATACAACGCTATAGCTAAGATCCCCTTTTTAGAAGTGTATTCCAAATGTATAGCAAAAGATTGTGCATTGGTTTGTGGCCAGGCGTTTATGTGCTTGAAAAATCCTTTTATAATTTGTTTAAAGGGCAACCATTAGAGGAGGCGACGAGGAAGTCCAAGAAGCTATTGTGTGTGTGAAAATGTGTTGAAAATGCATGTGTAATGGGAATCGATATGTTAATAGTGGTAGAGTCACAACACAATGCGGAGAAAATAAATTGATTTACATGATTTTTATAAAGATTTAAATGCAAATTGCTTTTTGAGAATCTGCTCTATACTTGTCCATAATGTTGTTCAACGTTAAACAACAAGATAATAAATCAAGATAAATCTTTGACCCAAAGATTTATTCTTAAAGGTTTTCAGTTCTCTATTTTTAAAGATTCTTCTGCAATTTCACAAGTTTTTCAACGTTTTGGTGTCAAGTTTTCAACTTTTAATAAATGCAATTTTGCAAAAAACAAATCGATAACAGATATATCCAGCCTGTTGCCCGCATATAGAAACGCACACACACACTCTCACAAATTCAATAGAGTTGAAGTCAAGTGTAAAGTTGCATTGAAAACAAAAGTGCTCTCTGGTCGAGAGTGCTTAACGGGGAAATAACTTTTATGCAGGCTGTGAAAGTACCTTGAAACACGTACGATATCGATGCGAACAGAATCTGAAACAAACTAGAGGAATTAGGCAACGATACAATAATTCGATTTGTCGGCAAAGTTTGAAGAAACTGCAAGCCTTGTATATATAGGCAACTTTAGAAGAACAGTCTAGATATGTATTCATTCTTCATTCGTATACAAATTTAAATATTATGTTTAAGCTAACTTTTATTACTGCATGACATTTATTTTATTTTACTTTTAAATTTGTTTGTATATTAGAAACACATTTCCCAATTAGATAACAGTTTTATTGCGCGGTTGTCGAATCAATCCATTAAGAAAAGAATCATATAGTTGTATCGATATCAACTCATACAGTGAATAATAACAATCGAGTAACAAACTTGTGAAAAGAAGGAATTGAAAGATAAATTTAAATATTAGATTTTATGAGGCTTTCGTAAAAAGTTGTTACAATAATGGGAGATTAAATCACAATTAATTAATCATTCTAGATATGTTTCTTATGTATAAGATGTGTTCTATTAGCTCACAAGTTTATCATACTCTTACCCATTAGCTACATAAAAGAGTACTAAAATATAAGCTATTGCTCTCATCAATTTTGAATGCTATGAAGTCTTGATATGTCTTGATACATGTAAGATATGTTCTATTTGCTTACAACTTTATAATACTCATACCCATTTGCTACAGGGTATAGGGCAACATTAAAGAACATAAGAGAGTACTAACGTTTAAGTCTAAGCTATTGCTCTTATCAACTTTCAAAGTACTGAAGTCTAGAAATGTCTTTACTCCTGATAGATAATTTCTAACAGCTCATAACTTTATCATTCACACTTCATACAGGGTATAGGTCAACATTAAACGGCATAAGAAAGTTCTATAAGACTAAGCTATTGCTCTTATTGACTTTAAAAGAACCTGAAGTCTAGAGATGTCTTCACTCCTTTGAGATACTTTCTGTCAGCTCACAACTTCATCATACCCATTTGCTACAGGGTATAGGATAACATCAAACGACATACGAAAGTTCTATAAACCTAAACTATTGCTCTTATTGAATTTAAAAGTACTTGAAGTTTAGAGATGTCTTCACTCCTGTAAGATACTTTCTATCAGCTCACAACTTTATCATACGCACTTGGTACAGGGTATAATACTAGTGTAACATCAAAGAACAAACAAGAGAGTCTAAGCCTAAGCTATTGCTCTGATCAGCCAAGCATTCTCAATGCTTTCCATTCTCGCTTTTGTCTGACTGTCTGACTGTCTGTTTGTCTGTCTACCGCTCAATTGCTCGTCAACTCCGATAAGTCGCCCCCGTTTTTTTTTCTGTTTTGTGTTGTTGCATGCCACACCGAACTGACCATTCGCAAGTTCAAAGCGTAGCGGGGGAGCAAAGTAAGAGAGGGAGAAGGAGAGGGAGAGAGGGGGAGGTAGACCCGGCACTTGCATAACGTTGGCCCATTTGCCGTTTTGCTTTGTCACAGCTCGGCACCTTTGGTTGCCTCTGCCACATCTGCCGCTTCTCTCCCTCCCCTCCTCCTCCTCCTGGTGCACACACTTGCCACTACTCAACGTTGTACTCCACTTTTGTTGCTGCACTCGATTCCAGACTGCGGAGTCCGCTGGCCTTTGTTGCGCCTCTCGCTCTAGCTCTTTTGCTCTCTTGCTCTCCACATTTTGTGCCGCTCACATAATTTGTCATGTGAAAAATTACTAAAGTTACAAGATCTGCACTTTTATTTCCATGTGTGTGGCAGCGTTAAGTCCACGCAACAGTCAACGACGACGAGTCGCTCCCTTCCCTCCCCTCTCTCCATGCGTGCGTGTTGCCCTCAAGAGGGGATTCGCTTCGTGATTACAGCGGTTGATGGCGGGGGTGCTTGCTGTTTTGCTATTTTCTTGCCTCTCGTTGCATACTATAGTAGCATATATACATATGTGTGTGTATATTTTTTTTCTCTGCTTTTTCGTTACTATTTTGCACATTTTTCTATTCAACAATGAAGCCACAATAGAAAAACGTCAACTAGTGCAGGGAAAACAGCGGGAGCAGCTATGCAAAAGTCTGAATGTGTGTGTGCGTGTGTGTGTGTGTGTGTGGAAGCGAGAGCGCTACATTTGCTATGTGCATAGAAAGTCTGAAACGGGGATTTTGAATGGCAAACAAGCGGCAAAAACGGCGGTCGAGGCAAGCGGAGCAAACGAAGCGCTCGCTGCACAAAGCCCGCTGCAGCCAGCAGCGCCTCAAACCTAGAAACTAGAACCTAGAACCGAGAAGCAAAAGCAGAGTCAGAGTCAGCGCCAGAGTCAGAGCGTTCGCTATAGTCATAGAGCTCTGTATTGTAGCTGTTGAGCAGGCTGTGAATGGCGACGACTTGCGCATGAATGGCACAAGTGTACGAGCGAGTGTGTGTGTGAGCGGGGAGAGGGGTGGAGAGGGGTAGTATGCAAGGGGGAGGGCTTCGTTTGCAGGCCTATAGAAAAGTGACGTGCGCTTTACAATTATTTCGTAATGCAAGCAAATGTGACCGAGGAATCAAGTCAGGGGCGTTGGCAAAACGAGGGAGGGTGAGGGATGGGGTCAGAAAGAGGAGGGGGACTGCTCGGCAGTCTCGGCAGCATCTTTTGCGGGCAGCGACGCGACGTCAGCAGTGACAAATGTCAGTCGGTGGTTGCACTACTAATCGGACATGTTGCGTTGACTTGTTTATGACTGCCAGCTTAACACGCACATCAACACACACACACACACTCATACTCGAGACAGCGTGTGTGTGTGTGTGTGCGTTTTTGTAATGTGTGCGGACTTGTGGGAAATCTGTAAATAGCTGCAAAACTAGAAGCCATCGACGTCGCCCAAGAGACAAAGCACTCGTCATCAAAGCTGTTGTTGTTGTTGTTGTTCCTTACTCGTTGCTCGGCTTTACCCGCGGGAATATTGTGCTAGACATAGCACTGATAGTCAACGTCGGCAACAGCAACAGCAGTCGGAGCAACAACAACAACAACAGCAACAGCAACAACGACAAGCACTTGGAATGCAATTTTTGTTGCGTCGCACGCGGCGTATGCGTAATCTTGAAATTATTATTTTTTATTATCAATTTTATAGCCGCTTTAAAGCGCTTTTAAATCACTGCACAACAGCGAGAAAAAATAAACCGCATAAATAAGAGCAAGAGCAGCACTAATATTACAGCATATTAAGTATACGCCGTGATTTATTCTGCACGCTGTGTTATTCTGTTTTTAAGTAGCTATATAAATTTAACAATATGCGATACTCCACGCATCTGCGTATTTACATTTTTTTTTTGCTATGTGCCATGAAATCTGTGCAGTTAACAATAAGTTGCCGCTGTTTGCTATAGTTATGCGTTTATAGGGATTTTTATAGAATCAAATGAACACAAAATAAGAATCATATATTAAATAATAATAACAAGATGAGCTAAATATGAGAAAAAGAATGCTCACGGCAAACAAAATATGTTTAGTTTTGATATAAATTTTATCATTGAGATTTGTTTCCAAGTAGATTCTCAATGCGGAATAAATTCTGCGTATTGTTACAAAATAAAAGCTGAAATTGGCACTTGAAAAGTATAACGCACAATCTGTAAAATGTATTAGGGGTATACTTTAATTCAAGGATTTATTTATGATTAAACTGTCGACACAAAATAAAAGATTGTATATTATTGTATATTCAAAATTGTATTCAAAAAATAACTTGTAACTTTTAAGCACAATCCTTAAAAATATTTAAGACTGGCATTTATCTTGTTAACAGTTAAATAGTCAACATTAATTCAAGTAATCCGAGTATATATAAATATAAATTAAAAAAGTACTGAACTGAAAAGAAAAAGCTATTGACAAACATTAAACACAATCTCTAGAAAGTTATTAGGATAAATTAAATTAATTTTGTAATTGAAATTAAAAATAAATTGACTAACATAAATCATAAACAAACAAAATTTTCTCTTGAAAACAAAAATCAAAAATTTATGTTCACACTTTTCCTAATTATTTAAACTATACTATAAACATTTTATGTATTAACATTTTATGTTTGATTAAACTTATAGAATTCATTAAAAAAATTAAATAACTTAGAGACTTCACCTAATAGTAAACTATTAAAAAACCATCAAACATTTTCGCTTAGTTTGTCCTAAAACACATTGAATCAATTAAAAAAGTTATCAATCACTGCTTAAAAGAATATTTTTGGCTGTGTTTGAATTGAATACAGTTTTTCGCACAATTTCATTTGAATTTAGTTGTTTGTTTTTTAGTTGTTCTCGTTTTTATGTTCTTTTGTTGGTTTTTGTTTTTTTGTTTTTTTGGTTGTGTGTGTTGTGTTTTTCTTGTCTTTTTGTATTTGGTTTGCCATGCCAGGCGGCAATTACGCGTCACGCAGCTGGACGCGAGATGCGAACAGTGAGCAGCAGGCAGCGAGAGCTTCGAGCTCCGTCGAGCTGAGTGAGTTGCCGAGAACCGAGCACCACGCAGTTCGCTCTTTCGCTCGAGCTGAGTGCACAGAGACACACACAAATTGCCAGTGTAGGACAAGGTCGCATTTATTTGGTGCAGCCCGCAATTGGGCAAGCAGCAGAACATTGGATACTCGCGACGCATTGGGGGATTGGCATTCAGTCGCTGTTTGGGGATGCTGCTGATGGAAGGCTTGCAAAGAGTACAGGGAGGGGAAGAGAGGAGGGAGAGAGTGAGGGGATGAATGGAACATGCTGTGTGGATGAAGGTTACCTGCACTTCTCACTCGCCCACACTCGCCACAGACGTTGACAGCAAATGTTGAAAAATTATGAAATGAATACAAATATTTGCGGATCAGTGGGACGATGCGACGTTTGTTGCAAAAAAAAGCAAAAAAAAAAACAGAGTCATCGCCATTGAATGTTGCCTTCAATGGGGCAACATGGGGCGACAAAGTGCAAATCAAATGTGATGGATGATCTCAATGCTTAGTCTCTGTCTGTCTGTCTGTCTGTCTGTTTCTGCAGAGTGAGCACAGAGAAAAACCAATAAAAGTTTCGCAAAACGTTGAATGAAGTGCGTCGACTTCAAGACGTCTTGCCACCTTTGATTTACATGAGTGTTCTTGTGATAAGTAAAGCAGTCAGCACTTTTCAATAGTTATTAAGTATAAGTGTTTTCTATAGGCGACTAGACAGGCTTTCTTATTGTGTGTGTTATTAGAAAATGTTTGCAAAAAGTGTGATTGAATTGACACAATGCCAATGATTTATTCGAATATTTGCCAATATTTATTTGAGCGGCAAAGTTCTCGATCGTTACGTTTTAATTAGGCATTGCGAAATGCTATTTTTTGTGTGCATTATTTAACCAAAATTCCCATGAATATGTTATTAACGCTGAGCTGTTGAGCACTCAATTTACATAATTGAGTGTAGCTACTAAGTATATTAGAGTGTCACGCTTGAGAGTGCAATGAGCCTTGCACTTTTTTAATGAAGCCAAATAGTTTGGAAAATATACTGAAATTATAATTTTAAAGTTTTTTAATACCCAAAGCTAAGTTTGATTGAATGTATAGAATGAATTAAAAAATGAATATGTCTCATAAATATTCACTTATTTCTAACTAAAAGTCCTCTAGTTCTTTTAAAAGTCCAAATATATTAACATCGAATTTTAAGTGAATACAATTTAAATGTTCCAGAATTATGTTAAAAGCGCAAACTATTTTCATATCTTAACATCTTATTTTATTTTATTCTTTGTTTTCAATGCCTGAGCAGAAGATCAATTTAAACGTTTCTAACAGTTTTATAAGTATTTTAATTATTTGAAAACCAAAAAATTTTGTTAACTACAAATTTGATTCATTCGTTTGCTTGGTTATAAATTAAAAGACTTAAGATATTTCCTTCTTGGTTTAATTTTGAGTTTTTTCCATTCGAATAGAAGAATGGAAGAATGCATTCGTGAAATAGTGTTATAGATCTAAAATTTTTGAAGAATATTATTCTTGATTTAAATTTTTTGTTAAATTTTGACATCATATGTTAGAATCTTGATTCTTGATTTTATATTTATTATGTATCATTTAGAAATAAATTTAATATTTCAATATTTATTTTGCACAATTCTTTGAAAGGCGAAAAGATTTATTATACTAGTATTGGAATATGTAAATGAGTGTGTAATTTAATTAGTAAGCAAACATTTCTCTATAGCTATATTACCTGCCATGGGTTAAGGTATAAATAATTGCAATCTTTGTTTATGCAAATTGCCAAAGCTAATGAGGAGAAGGTAAACAAATTGCTCAGTGAGAAATTGTTTGGCTTTTAATGGGATATCAATATTGAGTTTCTAGTTTTGAAGATTGATTGCCGGCACTTTGAAGTTTTCGCTTTGGCCCAAAAATCAAAAAAAGGCAGAATGAAAAAGTGAGCAATTGCAAAGCATTGATTAATGACAAATTGTGTGGCATGCAAACGGCAAAACTGCAAAATGCTTAGACCCATTTTCGCTGGCCATCATCCGAGTCATTCAAAGCGTTTGCAATGCCTGCAAAAAGGTTGTTAGAGTCCCCCTTCCCCCCGCTTCCTCTTCCTCCCTCCTCCCGCGTTGTTGTCGCTGTTGTTGACGCTTCTTCCGTTTGCTGGTTTAGTTTTTCTTTTAGCTTACTTGGCGTAGTTGTTGTTGTTGCTGCGCCGTTGTTTGCTGTTGTTGCACATTTTATTAACATTTTCATTTAGTTGCATTTCGCGCTCGCTCTCTTTCGCTCTATCCCGCTCTCTCTGTCTCGCTCTCAATATCTAGTAGCTATCTAGCGAGCTATAGCTGCCCCTTCTATCTTTCAGTCTCGTTGTTTTATTTTGCTTTTCATTGCAATTTGTGTTTCTATGCATTTTTGTGTGTGTTTTACATTCGTTTTCGTGTCGTGGCACCCAAACCTAAACCGAAACCCAAAGCAGCCAAGCAACCAACCAGCCACCCACCAACGACTGCGACTGCGACGACTGCCCATTTGGCCCCCCTTGCCACACATTGTTGCCACTGTTGCGCTCTCTTTTGCAGTTTGTTGAAGTTTTCATAATCATTGTCGTCGTCGCAGTCGCAGTTGCAGTTGCAAGCCTTTTGCTTTTGTTTTTGCACTCTTTTTTTTTTTGTTTTGTTTTTTATATAAGCCTCCGTCGCTTTTGGCTCGGCTGGGAGATTTTCCAGCATGAAAACAATGCCGGGAAAGCGGCTTATTTTCTATGATTTAAATAATGACGAAGACAACAGTCAGCCACCTTCACCGCTACAGCAACAACAACAACACAATGATCATCGTCATCATCATCATCATCGTTGTCGTCATCATGGTGATAATAATGAAAGGACAGAGAAGAAAAGATGACGACAATGCAAGCGAGACGTCATTGATATAAGATGATAACTCACAGACTGTTTGTTTTCAGTTTTAGCCAGTCTATAACATAAACATTTATCTCTATTCTTACTTTATACTATATATATACTATATACTATTGCTAATGCCTCTTATTTGTCTGTCTGATGATGAATTTTATTTCGTTTTCTTTTACTTGCAGTAAAATGTTCATTGGCGGCCTTAGTTGGCAGACAAGTCCAGGTAAGTCTAATTGTTCCAGTATTGCAAATCGTCACAAATTAGACGAAATTCGCTAAATTTCTCAATGCCTTAGGGAGTAATTAGCATTTATTTGGTGGCTAACTAAGCCAGCTCATCTCTGACAGCTCTATGCTAACAAACCGCCCACACGTTAAACCATTATCATCTCTGCTTCTCTCTGGGCATATTGGGAAAACACGCGATTTTTACTTTGAGTGAAAGCTAGAAAAGTTTCTAGCAATCTGATGGAAAATCTTTGCAGTGAAATTAAAACTTCTTTTGTTGACGTGGGAATGGTATATCAGATTAACAACGAATTGTTAGATATACCATCGTTAAAACTTTCAATGAAAATTTCCAGAAATTAGTGCATTTTAATTGCTAAACAACTTGTTGGAAGAAATTTCTAGCCAATTAATTGAGACAGTTGCACTTTATGTTAACTTAGTTCTTGATTGACATTTAATTAAGGGATATTTTAAAAGCAAATAAAAACATATTTAACTTAAGTGGGAATTTTGATAAAATTATACAAATTTGTTCTTTCGGCCTTAAAGCTCTTACCTTTTATGCTGTTGATGGATAGTTCAGTCGTTAGAAATAAATCTGTTTGTAAAATGTTCAGCCATCTATGTTACGAGCCATCTACAGCTTTGTTAAGGCTTTGATAGTGTTTTTTCAGTCATTCAATAGAGGTACGAATATTTTGAAATTGATGTTTGTATAAGTCTTCGTTTTGGGTATTATTATTCTGCAAAGTTTTTGAACTACATTCTCTTCAAATTACAGCCTCCTAGCTCATACCTGCGATATCAAATTATGTTGTGTGAAAAGCCTTCTAGTTCTTACAATTTGGGCTGTGCTTTTATTAATTAGTCGGTCACTCAATAGATAACATATCAAAGTACGATGTTCCTAAATGTCAGCCTTCTCGCTCTTATTTTTTTTATGTTTATAAGTCGGTTAAGGGTTAAGATACGAATAGATTGAAATTTATGTGTTCTTTGCAATTGATCTAGATTAAAATACATTTCGTTGACACTATTCTGAATAGTTGTGCATAAATTACAGCCTCCTAGCTCTTGCCGTTTGCGATGTGCATTCAAAGTACTGTTGATGTTGTTGAAGATCGCTTTAAGTTTGCATTATTGCGCCTTAATAAAATACACATTTTTTGTTATTTTTTATACCACGTTGTGAATAAAGTTCAGCCTCCTAGCTCTTATCCTTTGGAAAAGTCCACTTGATGTTATTAAAGAATGCATTTAAATTAAAAATGTTCATATTCATATCTCTACTTGATAAAGTATGGTATTAGATATTACCCCTAGCTAGATAGATGGTGCAATTCAATTATGACACAAAATTGTAGCATTCACAAAATTCTCAATAAATTTGTATCTCAATTTGTATAGCCGATTCAAGTTGAGTTGTGTTGAGTCGATTCGAATTGATTCCGAATTCGTTCGGTATGCAATATTCAGTTGAGTTGTTTATTTGACGATCGAAAACAATGAACGACAACGGGTTTTTGTTTAAATTGAAATTGTAATTGATGAAATGCTTGAGATTTGCTGCCGCCACCAGCAACAACAATAGCAACAACAAGGCGACGATGAAGACGCCGTAATTTGACGTCAATTGGCGGCAGTTGCACAGATGTGTTTGCTGAAGGCGAATGATGAGAAAGCGAGAAAGAGAGAGGAAGCTACGTTCTCATTACATGCCGCATAGTTTCATTAGGCTAATCAAAAGGCGGCTCTCGTCATTTGTATTAACCAAATTTGATGTTGGCCCCAAAAAATACCAAACAACAACAAAAAGCGCCACTCGAAGCTGAAAAAGCTGAAGAGACTGCAAGATGCCTTTTGATGCCTGGCTTGGCCAACTTTGGAGTGTTGCAGTTGCTGCTGTTGCCGCCAACACATCCGCCGTCGCATTGCATACACACAAACACTCAGACACACAAACACTCAGACACACATATACTCAAACACTCACACACTCATATATGCAGTTACAGTTAGCCGCATTGCTTTTTTGTGTTGTTGTCGCCGTTTGTGTTTTTGTTTAGCGAAATTGTTGGCTCCGCCCATCATCAGAATGGCACTCGGCATTACGCTAACATATTATAACCTATAGCGCACACATACTAGCACACACACACTCAGTTGCACACTCATATCCATATAGATATAGTACTCATGAGTATATGCACATATATGCCCGCAATAGTTGAAGAGTCAATGCGGTCTTTGGTTTGTCTCTTTATTTCGCCTTTTTGCAATCTTTTTCGCTTGTCTATTTTATTTTTTTTTTTTGTTCGTTCTTTTTCGTTTCACGGTTTTTGTACCTGTGCCAAAAAAATTTTCAAATTTTCAAATGGCTTCTTCAATAGTGGCCCAACTTGAAATTGGCGAATGTATTTTTCCCTCTTTCTCCCTTCCCTGCCTGCCTTCCTGCCTTTTGTTATCTTTTCCCATTTGGTGTGTGTCTTCAATCTTTTCTAATTTTTATTGTTTTTTTTTTTTGCTTCTTTACGTTTGGTTCCCGTTGCTGTGCTTTTTTGGCATTCGCTGGCTGGCTGGCTGGCTGGCTGCTGCTTCGTTGGCTTGGTAAATTAGCCAAAGTTTGAAATATCTACTGTTAAATTAAAGATGTGACCAAAATGTTAATTTTTCTTTGCTTTCGCTCTGCACCAAAGCGTGGGAGGTTACAATAGAACGAAATGCAATCAGTTATCAAACGGTTATGAAGTACATGATCTGTGGAAAATATTATATTATAATGCTTGTGTACAGCATTTAAGATTTAAATAGAAAACGTTTCGTTGGGAAAAGAAACAGAGAATTTAAAATGATTTATTCTAGAGATTATTCACTTTTGAAAACAGATAATTTCTAATTCAAGAATATGGAGATCAAATTATGAATCAGTTACAGATTCGACAAAGAAACTGTTTTGCTTTAAAAGAATTTGAAATGATCTCTCGTCGGTTTCCACATTTTGCATATATGATTCAAAAGTTTAAAAATTGAATAAAACTGAAAAGTTAATGTAGTTTCAGCTTAGGCATTTTTTCAAATAAAATAGGGAATGAAATGATTATTAAACTGTACAATAAAATAGAATGACAAGCATGTAGATATACATACATATTTAAGTGTGTAACGAACAGGTTACAAATTTGAGAAAGAATTACACAAATCTATGCTGAACCATTTAAGTCTATTTAATCGGTTAGGAAACGGTTAGCGATTGAATAATGTCTAAATTTTCATCATTATATTATAATTAATAGCTTGGGTTCATTTTCGTTTCGGCTATAAAAGGTTATGCATTGAATAATGATTAAAACTATATCATTACAAATTATTCAATAATTTTGATTAACTTTTGAATCGGTTTTGAAACGGTTAGATATTAAAATATGTGAAATTTGTATCATTCCATATTAATTATTAATTTTGTTTGTTTGCTCTGGCTATAAAATGTTTATTCATTGAATTCAATAATTTTTATTGCTTTTTGAATCGGTTATGAAACGGTTAGAGATTGAAAAATGTTGAATTTCCATCATTCCATATTAAGTATTAATTTCTATTCTATATTGTATAAGTTCTGGAACTTTTATGCAATAACAAATGTTCAAAACTAGCACATTGTATATTAGTTAATAATTTTTAATCAAATTTGAATGGTTCTACAATAAATAATGTTTAAATCTCTATCATTACATGCTAAACCATAAAAATTGAAACAATTTGGAATCAGTTGTGAAGCATTTTCACAATAATTGTGCTTCGATTTATACCTTAAGCTACTTTTGGACATAAGGTAGAGCCATTCATTGACTCATTGTGACAGCGGTTAGGGAGCGATTATGACGTAACCGCTTTGAAGCATACAAAAACAACAACTATGCCACTTGACATCACAAGCAACTTGCAACAGACTGCGATCGTGCAATCGGCCACTCGCTTTCAAGCTGCTACAGTTGCTGCTGCTGCTGGTGTCTTCACAAGTATCTTGAACTGTTTCTCAGACTCAATTTGAACAGTTTCTGAGTTGCAGTTGCTCAGTGGGAGTTGCCAGCTTTGAGTCTCTTGGCCCAATGGCTAGATGGCAACCGGAACAAGCGCAGAGCTTTGGCTCAAGTGGCTTCCACTTCCACTTCCACTTCCACTTCCACTTCCACTTCCACTTCCACTTCCACTTGCGCCAAAGCTTATGCTTTTGGATTTTAGTCGCCAGCTATCGCCACTCGAGCACACAGTTGCAACTTACACACACACACACACGCGTACATCTCCCACACACACACACACATAGACAAACACACAGAGAGACAGAGAGCATATACTTGAAAAATGCTGACAAAGACCTAATCTAGGGCGTCTATAAACATGCGCCGGGGTCTAACGTCTAACAGCATAGTTAGGCTGCTTTAGACAGGTCGGCGACAGGCTCAAACTCAGCCTCAGTCTCAGTCTCAGCCTCAGACTGAGACTGAGGCAACAGCAACCATGAACGTACGTGTTGATAACTGCAGAGATGACGACGGCGTTGGCATCCGCATTACAGTGCGGTTGAGCACTCAAAGCGTTTTCCTACCAGATTTTTAATGATTGGCACGATTGTCTTAGCTACTTAATGATGTGCCCAAGTGCGACTAACCTACACAACCTCCCCCTCATCCTCCTCCCCACGCCCAAAAAATACATCATTTAGGTGCAGCTTGTGAGACATTTTCATGTCAACTATGCGGCGGGCGGGGCGTATACATAACTTAATGAACTTTTCACTGATGACGCCTCTTCCTCTTCCTTTGCCTTGCCCAGCCCTGCCCTCCCTCCCTCTCTCAGCTGCTGCTGTGGCGTAATTTAATTTTAATTTCGCAAGCAGCGCGCTGGAAGTAATTGTATGCATTGAAAATGTATTTGCTGCTATCGCTGGCAAACACTCGACGATGAGCAAAGCGTTGACAGCACAGCCGGCGACAATGACGAAAAGGCGATGAGTTCGTCTCGCGTCAGCCCAATTCACAAATAATACTCGCACTTCCTCAACAACAGCACACAAAACAAAAAAAAAACAACTAAGAAATGTTTTATGTGATTGACTGTGACATTCCCGGTATCCGTTTTCACCAAAAGCCGAACTCGTTATTATTCCTAAAACAGATCAAATGAATATACCAAAAGCATGGTAAAAATATACCGAATGCCATATTATTATGTATTGGTATTTTAACCACTTTCAAAATATATTATAGCCCGTAAAATATACCAGATTTCCTTTACCCCTTTACCCATTGTCAATATAAGCAACAAAAATATTATTGTTTTAATATACCAAAAAAATACTGAAGTATGGCTAAACACGTATTTGGTATATAAATGTAACACGTGAAGTATACTGAGTGTAATATTTGGTATTTTTATATACAACCACATTCAAAATATACCAAAGCTTATAAAATATACCAGGTTGTCATCCAAAGCTTGAGGCTTGAGGTCAGCTCCTCTACCCGTTGTCAATATAAGTTAAGAAAGTTATTGTTTTAATATACCAAATTAATATACCAAAAAAATACTGAAGTATACCGCAGATTTGGTATATAAATGTAAAAAGTGAAATATGTCGAATGTAATATTTAGTATTTTTATATACTAAAACATTCAAAATATACCATAGCTTATAAAATATACCATGTTGTCAACCAAAGCAATTAAGGCTCGAAGTCTGCCCTTCTACCCGTTGTCAATATAACCAAAAAAAATTATTTTTGCTTCAATATACCACAAAAAAAGACTAAAGAATATAACTCTATCTCTTATAGTCGGGCAGATGGAAGGGCTATATCTTTTAGGTTGTGGACGCTGATCAAGAACATATATTTTATGCCGTCTTCCATACATTTCTCGTAGTCTCAAACTTATATTACCCTTTTACTGCATAAGTATCGGATATAAAAAAGAAAACTATATAGAAGGGATGGAGGCCTTCGTTTTGTTTGTCTCACCTCTGTGGAGGGGGAGAAGTAAGGCGGGGGCGGAGGTGACGCGCCGCAGATTTGTGTCAACTTGAAACAAAATTTTTGAAATACAATACGCCGGAGTGCGAGAGTCAGTTGTGTTGAGTTGTGTTGTGTTGTCTTGTGAATCACATCGCAAAAGGCTTTTGCCGCCTTTTGCTATTTTGGCTGTGCGTTCAACTGAAATACTATTTATATATGCGCGACTCCGCGAGATACATTTGCATCTACATCTGCAGCAAGCAGCAAGCGGCAAGCGGCAAACAGACGCACATTACTCATGCAACAACACCGAAACAACGGGCATGGGCCAGAACAACTACAATTACAACAGATAGGAATAGAGAAGCAGCAGTAGAAGACAAACCAAATGGAAAATCTATTCACATATCGCTCACATTTCGATGCCGCTTAGCGATAAAGTCATGCAACTAGAGACTCCTCTATATAGATATAGAGTATAGACTATATACTGCTGCGTACTTTGCGCAAATAAATATGCATTTTTTTTTGGTGTGTTGTCTCGATTTACTCGCATCTCGTTCAGCAGCTCTTTGCTCGTTTGTTTTGTTTGTTTATCTGCTGTGTTTTGTGTTGGCTTTTGTCGCGTTTGTCTGTTGTCGAATGCTAAGTTTGTTTGACGCATTTCGATGCCATGCAAATGAAAATGGAGACAGCTTGTAAAGCAGTTGCTTTATTTGCCTCAGGCATTAGCTTTTTTCTCGACTTTTATTTTATTTTATTTTATTTTATTTTTTTTGACTGTCATTAACTGACAAAACGATCGAGCTATCGGCCAAGTGGGCAGCGAGTCAATTGAGATCAGCTGCTAACATAAGACACTAACTTTAAACAGCTGAAGTTTCCTCAGTTTAAACTGTTCTTGAGTTAGACTAGAGCTTATAGAATGTTGTTTATGTATTTAAGGTTATTAAACTGAGCCAAATTTAAAACAATTTTAAGCTGTGAAAATTAGTAAATAATAGCGTATAAATAAAACGCTTTTTATTAAAAATATTGCAATTAATATTAAACGAACAATTTTCATTTATGTGTTTGACAATTCTGTAAAAGATTTCTGAAAGTTGTATCTTTCCCATCTGAGTCTTAAAGACTTCCATAATTAAAAATGTATGAAAGAAAGTGCATTTATAATTGCTATAATTATAAGTGCATTTTTAATAGAATACAAACAACAAACCGATAAATTACAGATTTATCTTTTCTATCGGGGGCCCTAAAAATTGTATAGTTAAAAATGTATTTATAAAATAACTTAAGGTAATTTATAATGTTGTACCTTTCATATGAAAGTCTCCAAAAATGTTACAATTTAAAGTGCATTTTTAATAGAATAACTAACGCAATGATTTCTATAAGTAAAAGAATTATCTTTTATATCGGAGTCTCTAAGAATTTCAGAATCAAATAAAGAACATTTATAATTGCTGTACATCAAAACTGTATATTTCATAACTGAGACTCCAAGAATTTCATAATTCCAAATGCATTTTTCATAGATTATACTCAGCACTGCTTTCTATAAATAAAAGTTTTATCTTTTATATCCGAGTCTCTAAGAATTCCATAATTATAAACTCCCTTTGAAGTGCATAAATAATGCGAATATGTAGTTAAGACTTTCTGAAAGAAAATGTATGACTCTTTAGATGTAATTTCTATAGCTAACATTTTCAGAATAACTTACAAATAAAGTAGTTATCACATTTCAGAAACTAATGAAAAAAGCAGCCCATTGAAAAGGCAGCAAATCAATCAAAATCCAGACAATATTTTGTTCTCAATGAATTCATATCGAACTTTAAGCTTTTGCACTTCAATAAGCTACAGTTGATGGAATTGGTTATTAGTTTTTGTGTAGCGCAACTGGATATTAGATTCAATTAGAAGCTGCATTTTGAATTTCGAATAGTATATTTTAGCGAATAGTGTGTGTGTGTGTGTGGGTGTGTGAAGTAATAAGTGAGGGAATATGGAAAAAGGAAACGGGCAATCGAGCAGATGGAATTCAATCAGGAAACGAAACGATGATGGAAAATATTTTGCGTGACTTTTTAAAATCTATGCGTCTAAAAATTGTTGAAATAGCTCTGAACGCTATTGCGGAGCGAACTCTAAGCATTTCAGGATGCAGACAGGTGACAAAAATGACAGAAAGACAGAGAAATAGACGGACAACAGTTTGCCCAAGATATAGACGAAAGGGGGCGTTTTGTCGCTGCTTCGATTTCCTGATTAATTTATGCAGTCGAGGGCGACGACGACGATGAGAACGTTGACGATGACGATGACGAGGTTGGCAGCCAGTTAACAACAATTTGCCGCAAGCTTCGTTAAAATTGAAATGCTGCAAAAAAATTGTCAATAAAATAAGTGAAAGACTGTCGTCCAGTCGCTAGTCAGTCAGTCAGTCAGTCAGTCCGTCAAAGTGTCACACTGTCATTCACTGACTCAGAGTTGCGTCCATCAGTCAAAGTTCAAGCGGACTCTTCGTCCTCTCAGTCTCCGCGCTTTGAATCTTTATCCAGCTGTCTCTGTTTTTTACCGTGCAACATTTCCTGTTTGCTCCGACTTCTTCTTCGTCTTCTTGTCTCTCAGTCTCTGTTGTCTCTTTACGCCAATCTTTGGTCATGTTTTTGCAGCTCGCTTCATTTTCCTTTTGAATGTGATTATCCTAAGGCTGTGTGTGTGTGTGTGTGTGTGTGTGTGTGTGGCTGTGGCCAAGCGCATCTTCTTCGGCTTTGATAGATGGTCGCCTCGTTGGCTGCTGCTGCCTGCCTGCTTTCCACTTTTGCATTGCATTTAATGTCCTGCACTTGTCCAAGTGGCCACCAGGCAACCAAGCTACCAACTACCAACTACCAGCTACCAGCTGTCTGGCTCCTTGTTCGCTGTTTTGTTGACTTTGGCACGAGTTTGGTTAAAAAGTTCACACATGCAACACGCCCCTCACAACACACACACTTATATATATTTATATATATACATATATATATATAGTATAGTGTATAGTGTATCTTTGTTGGGCTGCTCGTTTTTCATATATGTGTGTGTCCTGGTCATGTTGTTGCGCCTTTGGCGTTAGCCCCGTTGTTGTTTTTATACCTCGCAAGCCAGCAAATGACTTTAGAGTGTCGAACAGCTGCTAAACAGCCTTAAATATCTCATTAAACTGATTTATATCGCTAAACGCGCAACTAACTGTTGCTGTCCGTGTTGCAGTTGCTGTCATTTAGTTATTCAAATTTATATTTATTAACGTGTGACTTGCAATTGATCATTAAATTTGCATTGCATTTTAATTTAAGTTTTGTTTAAGCTTTAGTGTAAGCTTTATAGTTGGAAATAGGTTTTCAGCAAGTGGGCAGTTCCCAAACTATATTTTAAATTTATATTATTTACACATTATTTGAAACTTGCTCGTTAAATTTTTATTGCATTTGCATTTTTGTTCATTATTTATTTTTGTGTTTTTAAAAATTCAATTGCTTACATTCTATTTAGGAATATATTCTGAGCAAGTGGGCAACACTTATACAATAGTTGGCAGCGCTGCATTGATAGAGTTACCAGATTATTATTTGATAATTTTTTTCGTTATATTAATTGATGCTCTAATTTGAAATGCATTGAAATTAAAAAATCAGCGCAACAAAAGATGTTTCACATCTCAAAATTATAAACAGTTTTGTGTTAACAATTTAATAGTTGTGTTATCATTTTCGACAGGGCTAATTTTATGGATATTTCTATTAATTTTTTAATTTATTTAAAATGCCCGAAATTTAACAATTTTCAAACATTTTACTAGAATTGGGAAATTAAGTTTATAATGTGATGTAATGTTAATATGATCATAATAAATATGTTTTAAATTTCATACTTCTGAAATCTTTCCTCACGAACAATGTTTTCGTTTTCTGTCATTTTAAAAAATATCCTTTTCTTTATTTATAAATATAATTTGAAATTCTGATTATGACCGTTTGGTTTTCTCAATCAATTGTTTAACTTCCCTGTGTTTGCCTATTTCCAGGGTATGTCTCAGTCTTGTATTATCAACTTTTGCTTTCTTATTTCGACTATTTTTTTTTTGTTGTGTAGACTTCTTCATGGTGTGTTGGCTTTCAACTTTAGGGGGCGTTTGTCTCCGGTGTGCTGTTTGAATATTTACATAAGTGACATTGCATACACCCATACACGCTTCTCTCCCTCTCTCTCTCGTTCACTTTCTCGCACACTATCTCCCTCTCTGTTAGTTGCATACGTGCATTAAATGCTGCTGGTGCTGGGCAACAATTAATTAACTTGTATGAGTATCAAACGTCGTCATCGTCATCGTAGTCGGCGTCGTTGTCGTAGCCTTTGGTGGCTTTTAGCAATTTCAAGTCAGGCCGCCTAAATGCATGCTACGTAAATTTTAAATTAATAAGCATTGCGCATACGCCGCCGGGAACCATGCGAGACCAAGCACAGAGTGAACGAAACAGAGAGAGAGGGAGAGAGATAGCGAGTGTGTGTGAGAGAGAGGGAGAAGTCGTTTCGAAGCCGCCTCGAAGCTCGATTGTAGCCGCATGTGGTGCTTGTCATATGCCATTATCATGGAATGTTCATTCTGGCCCAACTAATAGACAATTTTTTGGCAACCGAAAATGGAATAAACGTGCTGCAGCAGCAACGCGGGAAAGGGAGAGGAAGGGGTGCACTGCAGGGGATCCCTCCACCCAGAAAAAAAAAGAAAACACGAACTCGAACTATGTCGAGGCATCTCGTGACGTTGCCAAGGATTCGCCTGGTTGTTGCCGTGTGCAGCGGAAGCATTTAAATTAAGGACGACACATTAAAATTATGCAATAACAACAGCTATTATTATGTGAGAGACACAGAGAGCAAATATATATGAGAGGCGCAGAGGGCAGTGCTGACTAAATTGTAGTTAAACTTTAAGCGACGCCCACACCCCTCTCCGATCTCCGCGCTCCTCCAACTCTTTATCTCTATCTGTGAATAGAATGCACTCTTTTTTCTTCTTATTCTGCTGTTTTTTTGGGTGCCTCTGTTGAAGCAGTTTAATGAGCGCTGTGAATGTCAACACCCAACGAGTCCAATATAACAAAAAAGCCAGAGAGTGGGCGTCGGGGGGGAAGTAGGTGGTGGGCGGGGCTTGCGGATGAGGCACGGGAAGTCATAAGTCGCAAGTTGTGCGCCCAGGCTAAAAACTAAAATAGGCAAAGCAGAAGAGCAAATATGCAGTCAGGCATAGCAGCCACACTCACACACACACACACAGTCACAGCACACACACACACACACACACACACACACAGTCACAGCACACACACACACTATTACACCGCATTGACTTGGGATTTCGGGTGTAGCCGGTGGCACCCAACCGGGTTATCGACTTTATGTGTTTGTTGTTTTCGTTCGGTTCCCAGGCGTCGTTTCCTTGTCTTTTTGTTTTTTTGTTTTTCTTTTTTTTTGCTGCCTTCCTCACTTTTCAATTGCAGACGTTGTGCTCCTGCTTGATATTGGCTTTCATTCTCGGCTGTTGCTGCCAATGCAATGTTAGGTGCATTGATTTGCTACAACTACAACTACAACTACAACTACAACGGCAACTGCGACCTTTTGATGCACGCAATTGCTGTGTTGTAGTTGAAATCTTTGCAGCGCAACCTGAAGATTATGGCTGAGAGTCTAGTGAAGTGGATAATGCGAAGAAAGCTCAAGCAAAACGTTAAGATAGATGGTCAAGCATGCTAAGAAAAGCAAAAAACAGATTGCTATACAAAGATAGTCGAAAGTTAAATTAATGAAAAACAAGCTATAAAATTCTTTGCTGCCCTTTTTTTGTGATTACTCGAAAGAGCGTTTTACAATGTATGGCATAGCTTAATATCCATTTAATTGGCATGGAAATCGCATATAATTAGCGCAGTTAATTATAAGCGCCACTCAGACGGTAGAAGGGTAATGTAATTTAATTTTATTTGAGCTTAGCTCATGGTGAACAAGAAGGTTTTTAGGTTCTACCTATCAGCTAAACACTTCGTTAAAGTCATTTGAAACCTTCAAACTGATAAATATATATAAAAATAGTTTGAAATATGTAAATGGCAAGCCATATTTAAGCAAATGTTTGATTAATTTTAATTTTTCTTCATAATAGTATTCTTGTTTTTGAGAAAATTCCTTTTGGAAAAAATGTTTGTGCATATAAACACATTTGTAGAGAGTTTTAATTTGGCAGTAAGCAGTGATTTGCTTAACTAATGTTTACTCTCCTTTTTTTAATCCAATCAGCTAGGCATTGAAAAGCATTGAAAGGTTTTAACATTCATATTAAATATATTTGAATAAATCGTCAAAGATTAGTTAATAAAGAACAATAAGTATTTTTGTAAAATACTCCTGAATTCAAACACTTCTTTAAAGATGTTTAATTTGCTTTAGCTCAAAAGTTAAAGCGTGATTAGTTCATGATTACTATTTGCAACGTTTTTTTATGAACATTTAATATATTAAAGTGTAGATTTTTGTATATATTGTCCAATCATATGTTTGCAAGATATTTAAATAAAAGCTTGATCTTTAGTTGATATAGAACAAAAAGAATCCAATTAATATACTTTTTCATTAAAACTGTATAAATATTTTTCGCATCATTTAAAAATATATGTATTTGAAAAGGTTAGATATAATTACACTAACACTATTACTATAGCACTGGATGCAATGGCTTTCGATTTACATTGTCCTAACATTTGTATGAAATATATTGAAACAAATGCTGGAGGCTTAATAATAATAATAATTATATTTTCGAAAGAATATTGGCTTAACTAAAATTCTAATGCATTTAATGGCTAAATTTGATTAAGCTTCTAAGCAAAAACTTGAGTAGTATTATATTACTTAAAATATTTACTACAAGATGTGTATACCCAAATAATATGAGATTTTTTGTAGATTGTGCTACAAGTTTTATGAAAAAATGCTTGCCCAAAAACTGCTTAAACTTTATTTGATAAAATGCAAAAAGTATTTCAATAAAATACTCTCTTTACCTTTATTAATCCTGATATTTAGTCTAAATACATTCAAAAATATTTTCACCAAAGAGCAAAACTAATTAAATATACTTTTTGTGGTAAATTTAAAGATAATGCTTCACTTCTCATACATGCTAACAATAGTCTTTGCTATTCTATATTTATTTTTGGCTTTATTCACTTGGAGTCATTTTTAGAGTTCTCTAACATAACTAAATATGCCATGTCCCGTATTTAAGAGTTGGCAAATTTATCGCCGAAAAAAGCGCACTACAAGTGGCTTTAGAGTTGCAGCTCTCGATTTTATGGTCGCATTTAGTTGGATAGTTGTGTCAGCTTTTGTGGCTTTTTCGTGTTGCACTCTGGGAATGGTGTGAGTGTGTGTGTGAGGCAGAAGAGGAAGACTACTTAGTTGCCGGCTTATCAACGGGACTTGCCTGCCGACCGAACTTCGGTAACAACTTAGCCTTCATTGCTTACAGTTCGTTGCATGTTCGTCTCTAACAGGCGACATTTTCCGATGTTGCCGCTGCTACTGCTGCTGCCTCGCATTGTCACCAGGGAACAGACTCGGCCAGACAGAGAGACAGACAGACAGACAGTTATCCTCGAAGCCGAAGTCGAGTCGAGTTGAGTCTAAGGTTGTGGCAAAGAGACTGCGGCAAAAAGGCGACGTAAGAGACGTCAACAGACACAGACCTTTGCCTCAGTCGCGCTTCCGTTTGCAGTGAGTCAAATATATTGCCAACTTCCTGCAACGCCGGTTCGGCAGGAACACCCAGCACAGCCACCTTCTTGATAGGCTTTTTGTCGTCGACGACGACGACGACACAAAACGACAACGTGCCCCATAACAAACAAAAAATTCCAGTTAGAAATACTCTCTCTCGATTCTCCGTTCTCCGTTCTCGGTTCTCTAGTCTCGGTTCTCGCTTGTCGTCATCGAGTTTAACTTCCCATATACCACGTACAATGAAAGGCTCAAGACTTGTTTGCACTTCATTGCTGAATAATATAACAAAATTGAGTTTCGGGTTTAAGTTTACTTTGGGCCTCAAATGATGCATAGCATGAAGTTGCATTATTAGTTTAGTATGTTGCTCTTTCTAGTCCATGTAGTATATCGCTACAATCGCTGCAGGGTCTAGGAATATGAATTACAGCAAATTGGGTGTATTTCAACGGCTTGAGTGGTGAGATTAACTTGTGAATATAGAAGAAAGTGGGCAAGAATTATTTCAAGGCTAGGCTAAGGATACAAAAGAAAGTTGTGCAAATAATTTAGATTAAATAAGAAACAGACCCGCTTTCTTATTTGTAACAAATTTAGAAACTTGAAAAATATTTCAGCTAAATATACCAGCTTTTATGATCATAAAAGCTAGTATAAACAGTCGTATACGTAATATTTATTTTTTGTTTAGTTTAAATGCACTTTACAATTTGTTTTCATTTTGTTAAACAAGAAAAAAATTGTACATTGTATGGTGATATTTGTATAATACTTGACGTAAACTTAATAATAATTTTTAATTAATTAAATTTTTAATTTTTCTTATATAACATTTCTTTACGCGTTATTTGAGTTTAAAAATAAAATCAACTGGAATTTTTGTATAAGTATTTATCATTGTAAGTATTATTATAATATGTAAAAACGTGGAAGCGATGTCTTTTCACTACTTTTCTATATTTTTCTTTCTGTGTACTTTTGAATCTCTAGGCATTTGCTGCTTAAAAATAAGAAATAACTTTTCTTATTTTATTATGTTGTATAAATGATGATACAATATATTACAAAGTAGGAATAGTTTTTATTTTTATAATTTCAATGTTAAAATTATAAAATTAGTTAATAATGTTTACAACATTCTGTTTTATTTATTTTTATTATCATATATGTAAATGGTCATAATTGAAATTATTATCAGCTAAAGTTAAAATAACTACACAGGCTAGAATGAGCATTAGACACTTCATTTTTAATCATTGTGCATTCTGTATGGGTATTTATATGTTAAAACTAAAAAGAGATTCTCTAAATAGGCAACGAGACTATTTTTCTAGTAGACACAATTTAATTTCAATATTGAATCTTAGCTTGTCAAATTCTCTTCACTCCAACTTTACAGAGTATTGGCATATACTAAAAATTCTAGACCCGGCTCTCGACATCGATTAAGTTATTACGAAATGTGCGCTACGTGCAGCGTCTTCGTTGGCACTCACACACACACACGTACACAGGCCTACACACACTAACACACACACACTCACACACATATGGACAAATACAGATGTATCTGTCTGCGTGTGGCTGAGTCTGAGCCTGGTTGTCTGTAGTCCGTTGCCTGCAGTCTGCAGTCTGCAGTCTGCCACCCGCATTGCCACAGGACTCACGTAATTTTTGCCTTAGCCTTAAACTGGGTCACAATTTTCGTACACGTTGCTTTGCTTTGCTGTGCTCTGCCTCTGCTTCTGCCTCTGTCGCTACTTTGCATAACCGAAAATTTGTATCGTTGCAGACATTTTTGTTTACCTGCGACTCCCTCAACCCCCCCTCAACAGAATTGTTGTTGGGGTTTGTTATTATGTCAGCTGAGCTGCCGGATTGACACGCGTGCATATTTCGAGCTGCTGTCTGTCTATCTGTCTGTTGGTCTGCTTGTCTCTCCGACTTTGTCTGTCTGTGCTTTGGGGGCGAGGCGAGGTCAAGTCAAAGAGTGTCACAACATGTCTGCTTCCGGTGCACACACACACACACATACGTGTAAGAGAGTAACATGCACACAAATACAGAGTTAGACAGACACGCGCGCCTGCTGACGGTGTTGTTTACATATTAAAGTTGCATGACCCCGCCAACTGTAACAGCAACAGCAACAACAAGAAGAACTCGCCTCGACTCGAGCAACAACAATGTTTACGAAGTTACCAACAACAGCAACAACAACAGCAACAACAGCAATTACGACAGCAAAGCAAGAATGCAATCAGAGCTGCGGCTGCAACTTCATTGCACAGCTGTTAAAGGTCGCCGCTGTTAACTCACTGTTAACTCGCAGCTGCTTAAGCTCCAGCACAAACACGCGCTCTCTCTCGCTCTCTCTCTTTCAATGCGTTCGCTCTTTGCTTGCGCTCGCTCTCTTGCATAGTTTGCACTCTCTTTGCAATGTTGCACGTGTTTTTGGCGAGCTTTGGCTTTGGCTTTGCCATGAAAGCGCTTTTCATTCATAAAAATGGCTGACAAGCTTTTTGTGCTGTTGCCCGAAAGCGACGCTAGCTGGCGCCAGCTGAGCAAACAAAAAACCGTATGCGAATTGCAATACGTTTGTCTCCCCATTGCTCATCCTTGTCAGAGTCAGAGTCGCAATCCTGACACGACGATATTCATGTCCGCCCCTTAAATGTCAGTCGCTTGTTTTGATGCAAGCTCACGCGCCGTAAACAACTTATTATCATTGCCTTTGACTGGCTTTTCTTTGGCCAAATTTGTTGGCTGCCTTTCAAGTTACACACACACACACACACACAAGCACATAGAAGCATTGCTCATACGCCCCGTATAGCGGAAATGCAACGCAGACATTTGCAACGTTCTTTTATTCATCTGCCCTTTTTTTTACCTTTTCGCGTCGCCAATCTGCGACGCCTGATCAGCTCAAGTCGATGACGCGGTGTCGGTGGCGTCGCTTAAGTGGCCCCGTCCTGGCTCCCCAAAGAAAACTGAAAAAAACTCAGAGCAGCGAAAAAAAATCCATCAAGCCGCGTGCCAAGTTTCAAATTTCACGACTTGCATTTCATTTGAGAGCTGCCATTGCAAATGATGTTACACGCCTCCAAATCTGGCAAACTTTTATCTGTTTGAAAATGTTTTATTTGCGCTTCCCCTTTCTTCCTTCTTCGCATCCTTCGTCCCCTTTCTTTCCTTTTTTCCTGTGTGGTGGTATAAATCATAAATACACTCACATTTCATTTGAAATAATTTGTGGCATATTGGCAATTATTCATTCTTTTTTCCTGCTCTTCTTTTCTGTTGTGTGTTGTCGTTGAAGTTGTGTCCTGAGCTTTTCAAAGGCATCGCATCGGCTTAAGTGCGACGAATTTTTCCTGATGTGGATTTTGTTGCGGATTTGTTGTTGGCTTGGGTTTATCTTTTTTGGCCTGGCACAAAAAAAAAGCAGACGACGATTGCGGTGACATCGCATAAAAGGTGTAGACCATAAAATGTTATCTATACTATATATACTTTGTATATATATAGCATGTGGGGTCACAATTGTTCGCGAGGGTAATGGAAGAGGGAGGCATTCAAGCTAAAGTTGATTTAGTGCTGCGCTCTTGATAAGGCAACAACAGCAGCCAACATGAGCTTGGTCCAAGATGCGCAATTTATTATTATGAAAATGTAGTTGAAACAACAAATAAATGGTTGACAGATTGCAGATTATGCTAAGAATAACTATAAATTGTGGGATGAGTTGGAGATTTAGTTATAGATTTTGAATGTGGCTTTGATAAGTCGTTTGACTTCAACTGAAACTAATCAAGTGTTGTGGACAAATGATGAAATCCATCACAATTAAATTTAGTGCATTAAAACTAAGACTAAGAGCATGGTAAACTATGATTTCTATTATTCTGCAATCAGTTTTAAAGTGCTTAACTCAGTATGAAGCTGTTGTTGGATTTAACATAATTTCACTTTCTTTATTTCACATTCAAACCAAGCAAAAATACAACTTAAGAATATCAAAAATGAACTGCAATATTATTGTGCAATTTAAATATTCGATTTGATTAGTTGATTCAAGATGGCTTTATCAAAAGATGACCATTAGAAATAGCTTTGCTATATTTTAAATGTCTTTATTTGTTTTTTTTTTTAACATCTTCTTAAAAAATGTGATTGAATAGTCACAATTCTATTTGTTTATATACAGGCCAGTTTAGTCTTTTTACATAAATAAATTAACTTAGCGAAAAACAATGTAAGGAACATAATATTTAATAACTACAATATACTATATTGAAATAAATAAATCATCCTTAAAGATGATAGAGTGTGTATATTCTAACAATTAAGACCTTCGACTCTGTGATTGTAAATTTGAAGTCTTTGTTTTAATGAATTGGGAATTATATTATACTTAAATTGTTTTTAAGCTGATAAAGATTCTTTTACGCAGTGCAGATGTCTGTTTAATAGTGCAACATAGTTGCGGAAGTTAAGCTGATTATATTATTAATAATAACAAGCACAATTTGAGAGTTGCAATCATGTTCAATAAATACTCCTTCCTTATTTCTTCCTTAATATTATATTAACCGAAATTTGACAATCATCATCAAGAAATACTTTATGCAATAAAGAACTTATGTTTAATGCTCATAAACTATGTTACAAATGCTCAATCTTACAGCACTTGCAACCAAATGAGATTATGTTAAAAACAAATTGACCCTCGTCGAAATACTTCGTGGCGAAATATGCTAAGTAAAAAGGTCAATCAATGTGGTAATTTTATGTTAAGCTCAATTGCTAAATCACTTCTCCCCAAACACACTTTTTCTCTCCCTCCCTTTATCACACCCTTCTCTTCCCCCTTTCAACCCCTTCGCTAACTCTGTCCAGTGTGAGTTTTGTGAGTCAATGCGGCTTATCCTGAAATTGCCACAATTCGCATGCAAATGCCAACAAATTGTCGAAATAAAAAATGAAAGAAAATGAAAATGAAAATGAAAAACTATCAGCGAAAAGAGAATTGATTCGATTAACCTTTTCAGCAGCAGCTGCAAGGGAAATTCATAGAGGGAAATAGGGTTAAAAAAAAGCAAATCAAAAGCCAGCAACATCGATGATAACTAGTGGCAGCTTAGGGGCAGCTTAGTGGGCGTGGCAGCGTCCCTGCTTCTGCTCTATTCAATTGCGAAGCGAAAAGCGCTTCAATGGCAGGTGTTAATGTATCTCTCCCTGGCAGATGTATCTTTTAAATGCTGTTGCTGCTGCCTCGCCAATGAATTGCAATGAAAGCTAATTTGCCAATTGGTTCTATCTCTTTCCCTTCCCCCTCTCGCTGCTCCCCCTTGGTTATTTTGCTGCATTCTGAACCAGTTAGCAAAGTGTGATTAAATGTGTTTTGAAGCTTTTGTTGCGTGTTTTTATTGCCAGTTGCCTGCACAAATGAAACAGATACACAGATACACAGATACAAAGATACACATGCACATGAGACATTAGACATTAGACAGCGCTCTGTGTTCTGTGCTGTGTCGTGCAACATTTTGGAAAATGTGCTGCCACAGGACAAAGCAACACAATACCAAATATCCCCTTCCCCCCTCCTCCTCTGCATCCTCCACTCGAATCGCTTTTGTGTTTCCTTCTTGGTTTTTTTTCTGCTGAGTTGCTAAAAAACTTCTTTTCAACAAAACGCTCTGCGGTCGAAGCGCTAGAGGAAGGGGGAGAGGAGATTGGAGGACTTATAAAATTGGGTTGGGATTGCTTTGCTTGCCTTTGCCAGTGTGTGTGTTTGCTGCAAACAAGCGACGAGCTAAGCAACAACAACAACAGCAACCCCCAATGAAAGTGAAAAAAAAGCGAAGAAAATCTGTTTGCATATTACAGAGCAGCAGGGGGGCGTGCTTGCTGAAAGGGAAGGGAAGAGGAGAGGGGAGGAGAGGGCGACAGTCACTGCGGCAGATTGAAGGCAGCTGCGCTTCCAGCTGCGCACGCTAGGTGTCGCCAGCGTGCAGCGCGTTCGAGCATCTTCAAAGTTGAAGTAATGCGGCCTCAAGTGGCGGCAGCCCACAACAACGTCGCCAAACGTCATCATCATCGTAATCATCATCGTCATCATCATCTCTCTCTTATATGCCACTCGTCCTTGCCGCACGCTGGGAGGAGAACGAACATCGCCCCGTTGCCATTTAAAATTGCTTGGCTTTGGCGCTTGTCCTCACCTGTGTTATGTTTTGAATGAACGCCTGCGTCTTTTATCTTTTCATAAATTTTTTCGCTTTTGTGGCGTCGTCGTCGCTGTTGCTGCTGCTGCGGCTGTGGCTGCCACAACCTGCGCCACTTACAATCACTTTTATTTCGCTGCGCGGCGCGGCGCGCAAGTATTTTCCAAGTTTTCCTTCTTTCTGCAGCACCATTTTAATGCTCAACAAAATTTGAATTGAATTTGCCGACAGGCCGCGTTGGATGCGTTGCTCTAAAATGGCTGCTGCTCGTGCTCGAGTTGCTCGTTGCCTTTTTCCCCATTCGTTCGTTCTTCTCTTTCCTTTTTTATTTTATTTCCAATTTGCATCGTCGCTGCCTTCAATTTGCCCAAAAAAAAGAAGATGGAATAACGAAAGCAGCTGGCAGCTGCAGGCGCAAACTTCAACTTCAGCTTCAACTTTAGCGTCAGCTTCAGCTTCAGCTTCGTTTTCGTTTTCGGCTTCAACTTACTGCTCGCTGAGACAACGACAACTACAACGACAACAACAGGTAAAAGCAAGCACAGCTGGTTGCCAGGTACTCGCTGGTTATTTTTTTCTCTTCTAGTTTCACGCTTTTGGGTTTCCTTAATCGTTTATCCTTGGGATTATGGTAACATAACAATGCCCAAAGCGACCGAAGCGTCGTCGTCGTCCTCGTCGTCGTTTGGCGTCGCTTGCATCCTTGCGGGCTCTGTAATTGGATGTGAAATGCAAGCTAAACTTGGCGAAGACGTGTCCTGGGAGTTTCCCAGAGTGTTTCTGCAATTGAGCGCTGCAAATGCGCATTTAATTCGTTACCCAGCAAATGCAAAGTGCGAAGAGATAGAGCGAGAACGGGGGGAGAGAGAGAGAGAGAGAGAGAGAGAGAGAGGGGAAGCAACACCTTACTTAACCCTCCATGATGGATGGAGTTGCGAAATCTTTTGATTTATATAGTTATCGTATATATGGGTAGCGAGTCATAAATATGCCAGCGAGTAAAGCTCTTAAGTTGTCACTTTTTGACAAATTTGCCACACACAAACACACACACACACACACTTTAAGCAACTAGCGATCGCTGGCAACTGCACTTAAAGTCCGCTTAACCACAAAGTGTTGCGAATAAATTCAATATTTATTTTCCATCAAGTAGATAACGTAATTCGTTTGTTGCAGTCAACTTCACACGCTGATTTCATTTGGTGGTAAATGAAGCAGCGTTGATTACATTAACTACTCGTTACTTACACTATTTAATTATATGTTAATTTATAATTAAACAAATGCAATGAATTGTGTAAGCATACTTTGTTAAATTGTTGCAGTCAACTTTACTCGTTGGATTCTTTTTCCAACTCATTATTTAATGAAGCGAATTAAATACATTAACTACTCGTTACTGGTTGTCTACAATATATATTTATGTGTTAATTTAAAATTATGTGAATAATGCAATGAACTGAATAAGCATTATTTTTAATTTGTTGTAGTTAACTTCACTCGCTGGTTTCATTTACGGGTTAATGAACCAACGTTGATTACGTTAACTACTCGTTACGTACACTATTTAAATATATGTTAATTTATAATTAAACTAACAATGCAATGAACTATGTAAGCATACTTTGTAAATTTGGTGCAGTAAACTTCACTCTTTGAATTCTTTCGCCAATTCGTTAGTTAATGAGACAACGTTGATTATATTAACTACTCGTTTCTGGTCGTCCACAATATATGTATATTTATGTGTTAATATATAATAATGTGAATAATGTAATGAACTGTGTAAGCATATTTTGGTAATTTGTTGCAGTCAACTTTACTCGTTGGATTCGTTTTCCAACTCAATATTTAATGAAGCGAATTAAATACATTAACTACTCGTTACTGGTTGTCTACAATATATATTTATGTGTTAATTTATAGTTATGTGAATAATGCAATGAACTAAATACGAGTAAGAATAATTTGTTGCAGTCTCGCTGGATTCATTTGCGGGTTAATAAAGCAGCATTGATTACATGAACTACTCGTTACTTACACTATTTAAATATATGCTAATTTATAATTAAACAAATAATGCAATGAACTATGTAAGCATACTTTGTTAATTGGTTGCAGTCAACTTTACACGTTGGATTCTTTTGCCAACTCGTTAGTTAATGAGGCAACGTTGATTACATTAAATACTCGTTACTGGTTGTCCACAATATATAATTATGTTTTAATTTATAATTAAGTAAAGAATGAAATGAATCGTGTAAGCATACTCTGTTAATTTGCTATAGTCAATTCCATTTGATGATGTTTAAATGATGTTGCTCTATTAATTTGCCTAAGTTAATTTTACTCGTTGGAATCATTGCCATCGCGTTAGTAATGGAAACAGCAATGTTTACATGCTCTTAGTAACTCGTTACTCGCTGTATGCATAACATGGTAATTTATGATTAAGTGAATGCAAAGATCTGAAAAAATGCATTTGCTATAGTGAATTTTAGTCGAAATCATTGCAATTTCGTTAGTTAAGGATTACTCGTCACTTGATTCCTTTAAAGCATTGAATCCTTCTCTCATAGTTCGCTACTCTCTACTTTCTGTGCCTACAACATGTTTATATATGAAAAACGTAAACCAATTCTTTATATGATATGTAATAAACTCTATATCGCTAAAAATGATTACTCGCCAACTTTAATGAAAAGAGAGCTCAGTTTTGCTTTTCTCAGTGCTAGCTACTTGTTACTTTCTGTGTGCAATAATTTAGTTGTAAAATTATAATTAGGCGAATAGTTGAATAAGCATTTTTTTGCAATTATGGTTATCTCTGTAGTTAAAGATTACTTGCTGTTGTTCCATTTTCTAGTTTCGCGAGACTCGCTGTTCGTTGTTTTTGTCTATGTTGTAGCGAATAAGTTAAATTTCATCTTATGCTTTCCCTGATGTTTCACAGCTGCTAGATATTAAGTTTTTTTTGTGGTTTAATTTCTGTTCTTTCTTTTTTGAAATTCATGCTTAAAATAGATAAAACGAATATGGAGTTTTTATGATGTCAATCAGTTGACTTATTTTTGACACTTTCAATTTAAACTCGACAATCATTATTGTTGGATATGTCACTTTAAGATATGATGCAGGACCTTAACGTTAAGTTAATTTAAGACACGTTTAACTTAATTATTATATATTTGGTGTATTTAATTACTAACAATCACGAATTAAAATAAGATGCAATAAAGATTCGTAGAAATTACTTTGTTTATTTTAAGAAATATTTAATTTATGATTATTCCATCATTCCATCATTTACTTAAGCTGATAGAATTGGCTGCACAAGTTGTCACTGCCGTCATTCAATCAACGAAAGTCTTTAGTTGGCTTGTCAAACAATGTAAAATTCAAGCGTACCGAATGATCACTGTATTGCACTCGCAAAATATTTATAAATATTTAGAGCCAAACAAACCGAGTTCATGCATAATGTATTGCTGTGTGTCTGTGTGTATCTCAGCACTCGATTTGCACATTCATCATTGCCATTTAGTAACCGAGCTGTCGGCACTTATCTCTCCAGCCGACAACGAGTATTATGTAAAATGCGAATATATATATATATGTGTGTATATATGGCCAACTTTAAGGCAATCAGATAAGATACAAAGCACAAAAAAAAAGAGGAGAAAAGAGGAAAACGAAATATACGCTTCATCATTTAAGGATTGCAATTTTACGCAGCATTCGAATTCGCTTTGGCCATTTTGCAACTTACTTTCCGACTCTATCTCTCTCTTTTCCACTCTCTCTCTCTCTCTCTTTCACCGCTCGCATATAGAAAATTGCATACACAAAAGTACACCACAAAAGCCGCACTTACGTAATACATCACAAAATGTCCAAACAAGGTAAAAGGATTTCTCTCCAGCAGCCTCATTGCCATTGCCAACCACCGTGTGCTCCACACAGCTTCGCTTCGCTTCCCTCCTTGCCCTCTCCCCATACTCTTCGCTGCTCCTCTGCCATATTTTTGTAAGCCAAAATGCAGCTTAACATATCAGCGCCAAAACGAAACGAAGCGAAAGCGAACCGCTGACCGAGCTGTAGCTCCAGTTCCGGCTTTGGCTGCTCTTCACGACGATGCCCCAAGCACCTGCACAGGTGTGTGTGAGTGAGTCGAGGAGGGGGAGGAGGGGTGCAGCACATAGCTACGTGCTACGTGTGGAGGCTGCTGCGGTAATTAATGCAGCGCGTTTGCGAAAATGCGAATACATTTCGCCATTTTGCCTCGCCATCCAAGCTAGCTAGCAGCGAGAGTGTGTGTGTGTGGGTGTGTGCTACAGATACAGATACTGTATGGGGAGAGGGGGAGGGGGTGCAAAGAGAGGTGTAGAAGGTAAATGTATTCACGCTGAAACGATTTTGGGTGCACGGCGACACCTTGGTTTGGCGCCCGCCAACTGTAAACACATACATATGTATGTATGTAGGTGTGTAGGTGAACGTAGCGAGATATTCAGCACCCACTCACTACCCCCTCCTCAGGACCAGCCCCGTTCTCAGCTTGCCACACATGTGTGAAAAGTTCCACGTTGCGCTGTTTTGGCAAAATGCAAACGACGACAACAATTGAGGAGCGTAGCTGGAGCTGAAACTGAAGTTAAGAGAAGAAGAGGAAGAAGCTTTAGTAGAGTGTAAAAGCAAGGGAGGAGGGGGCAGATGGAGAGGGAAACAGTTCTAGCTGTATTCAAAGTGAAGAAAATCATGCAGAAATTTAAAATTTGAATATGTTTTTCTTCGAGATTTTGCTGCCCGATGACGCTGCCATTTGTCTGCTCTGCTCTACGTTTCCCCTTCTCTTTCTTTCTCGTCTCTATTTGTCTCTCTCTCGTTCTCTCTCTATGTTTGTCTTACACATCTTTCTCGTTGTGTTATTTATTTGTTAGTTTTGCGATTCAAATGTATTCGTGCTGCGTTTGGTTACTTTTTCTGTTTGTTTTTTCGTGCAAGTGCCGCTTATTATGCACATTTTAAATCATCTACGCAACAGCAACAGCAACAGCAACAACAACAACAAAAACACCAAACAACAACAACAACAACAACAAAGAACAGACAACGAGGACGTTGGCAGAAGGACAACTCTTCTCTGGCTGGCAGCAGTTAAATTAAGCACACTTTCATATGAATTGCATTGCATCGTCATCTTCTTCTTCTTCTTCCCATACACAGTAGCTGCATCTTCATCTTTCCATCTGCTTTGCATATGAATTTCATATGGGCGGGCCTCTGTTGAAATGATATACTACATATATAGAGAATCTCTTCACAGTTTATTATGTACTAGTTGTACTCTAATTTCTTAGTTTTTATTTTCTGTGTGTTTTTCTGCTATCCATCATGGTTGGGAGTGGTTGAACATTCGACCCGAAATATAACAAATTATTCCAATTAAAATGCGAACGGAATAAATGTTTCGGATTGTTGGAGTATGCAAAACTTTGCCACCAAATATAAATGCCACAAACATATTAAACACACAAAATTAAACACACAAAATTAGAATTAATTTAAAGTCTGCTTAAAATGAGCACAACATAGAAATACTTGTGTAGTTAAATTGGGTAATCAAAGTCAATAAATTCTACGACTTTATAAACTCCATTTAGTTAAATTAATTTTAATAACAAGAATTTTATTTCTATACAAAAATTCTAAATTTTTGTTACATAAACATCAGTAAAGTTCTTGTTGTATTGAAAATAAGAAAACCATGCAAATATTTGTTTAATAAAATACATAATTAAAGACAATTAATTGAGTGCCTTTCTTCTATATTAAATAATTTCTTTACTATCGTTTTTATAGCTGTTTGTTCATTTAAAATTTATATTTAAAGTTAACACAACATGTTTGCTTTATACAATTGATAATTAAATGTTAATGCTTGAATGGTTTTCAAACTGAAAATGTTTATATGTATTTTACTGTAAACAATTTTATTTATTTTATTTTATTTATTTCTTTCTGGTATTAAAATTTCTCTTTTTTTTTAACTTTTTGTTAATTTTCAATTAGCACATAATATAAATGTTTGTTGAATAAAATTTGATGATTAATGTCAATTAGTTAAATGACTTTCTGAACTCCATTTGAAGAAATAAATTTTACTGTAAACAATACAATTTCGATACACAAATAAATGTTATTAAAATATTTTGTTACTTTTATAAAATTTAAATTTTGATTTTACAATGAGCCCAACACGAAAATGTTTGTCTAACAAATAAGAGAATTAAAGACATATAAATTAGATTAGTTTTAATGTTATAAACAAATTTCAAACAATTAAATTTCTATGAACAAACAAATGTTTTCTACAATTTCTCGTATTTGAAACTTTTCGATTTTATTTTTTTTATATCTCTACAACTATTTCTAAAAAGAATTTCTATGGATAATCATTTAGAATCATGCAACTATTTTTTTTGGGAAATATTTTTCTCTAATGCACTCGCAAATAAAATGTTTGTCAAACAATGATTGTGCAAAATTGTTGTTGAGCAAAAATGATTTAGATGTTAGATCAACATTTTGTATGAATTAATTTAGAAATTCGTAGCGAGACAATTGCATTGGCAGCAGGCAAACTTCGCAGAACTGACAAACTCAACAATTGCCAATCGAGTTTTTGTACAATAATTTCTTTTCAAATATTGTTTTCTCTTATTGTTCAATTACTGCAACTTTTATTGCTGCAAATTATTTCAATGAACTCTCTTTCTCTCCCTCTCACTCTCGTCTCTCCCTCTCGTCTCTGTTAGATTGTTGAACAAATAGAACAACTAACCATGCATAGCAAATACTCAACCCCAATTACTGTTTGCATTTTATTACACTACAAAAAAAAACGTAGGAAAAAAATAGAATAGAAAAGACAATTGCCTATGTTATTGTTATTGTTGCATTTGCCTGACTAAGAAATATCTCAACTTGAATAAATAATGACGAATCAACAGAAGTAGCAAATGGGATGTTTATATATTGAAAGATGAGTGCTTTCGGTTTGCTAAATTGGAGATAAATGTGAACAATATAAAATGTGAATGAACTAACTATAAAGGCACTTAGTTGCATAGATCAATAAAGTTTCAATAATAATAAAAAGCTTGAATAAAAATTAATAGAGTTTAAATAGTAAATAAGATAATTGTTTAAGCATATAATTCATTGTTCGAGGCATAAGAAATAAAATATTATATTTTATTGCAATGCTAATATTATTAAAAATTAAATATATTAAAAGAGTTATAAAACCCGGATGGGATTTTTTTAATTACGAGCATCTGATTGAGCTATAGGTTTTTCTCAATGAAATAAAAGACTTTGATAAACTAATAATATGGTAAGTTGTAACATAAACAAAACAGTTTACATTTCAAAGGCTATTAAGTATTACAAAATTCACAAATATACCCATAAAATAATGTATATTCATTTAAGTTTGATTTATTATACATATTTATTTTTCATAAATACTTTTTCTCCTAAGAATCTATTATATTAATAGAGTTGATCTGCTGAAGTTTTGAATTTCATATCGATATATATTTTATATTTTTATTAAATGAAATGCTCTAAAGTTATCCAATAATTTTACAATTACAACTATAGGAAAATATATATTAATTATATTTTAATGATTTACTATTTATAGTCTAGTATGTTTGAAAATTACAATATTCTTATCGTTCAATAACATAAATCTATCTTAGCCACAAAATTTCTTATTTACATCAATTTAATATCTCTCTTTTTTGAATAAAAAGTGTTTAATGTAATTATACAATATCAGAATTATAATAAATGTTATTTTAGTATTGAAATTTTTTTCATTCTTTCATTTTTAGTATACTAAAAATATTTTTTTTCTGAATTGTGAAATATGTATGTTCTTATGTTAATCCATTTAAGTTTTGAAATATGCTCTTTTCAACTAAAGTGCTCTAAAGTAATCAAATACGTTAAATATGTGCATTAGATCATCACTTAACCGCTATTCATACACTCAAAAGTGTAATAAACGCAAATTAGATTTCATTTGCATTAGACAGCATTATTGAGTGCAGTCAATTTGAAATAATACGATGAATATACCCGACAGCAACGCCGCGGGGCACGCGTATTAACCGTATCTGTTTGTCATGTCCATAAAGGCCTGCATTTTATTGCTCATACGCCACGTCAGCCCAATTGGTTAGCAGCAGAAGCAAACAACGCTTTACAGTTACTTAAAACGAAACAAAAAAAAAAAAAAAGATGCACATTGTGCCTCACAATGTGTGTTGCGTTAGCTGGCAATTTTTCTGAGCCGTTAACGTTACCCATTCGTAACCCAGCGAACTGTCAACCAAAAGGGAGGAGGAGGCTCTCTACCTCCCTCCCCCTTGATAGCCATCGGCAGTTGCAGTTTTCAGCTTTCAGTTTTCAGTTCCAGTTGCTGTCCAGGTTCCAGGTTGGTGGCAACGTCGAAAGCGTATTTAATTTGAAAACATTTTCGTGTCATTTACGTGAAGTGCAGCGATTAGATGCGGTTGCCATCGCTCCATCCTGCTCGCTCAGTTCAGTTGCCATCTCTTTCTTCACTCACTGCAAGTTTGTTGTTTGGGTAAAAGTTTTCAACTCACAGAGAGAGAGAGAGAGGGATAGAGAGAGACGGAGCACCTATGGAAGTAATTACGGGGCAAATGTGAAGCAATGTTTGTGATTTCCACTGCAACAGCAACAACAATTGATTGCAGTTGTTGTTGTTATTCTAGTTGCTTCGCCCGAGTTGACATTCGACAGTGGCTTTGTTGTTGTTCTTGTTCTTGTCTGAATGATTGTAATTGTTGCTGTTGTTGTTACTGTTGCAGTTGTTGCTGTCTTTGTGCCGTTATTAGCCGACCACGCGTCACATTTTGTTAGTTGCAATTATCATAAGAAATTATTGATGAACGTGCTCGAGAATATTTGCTGCACTTTAAATTGGCCATCAACGATTTTAGATACGCTTTTAATTAATTGACTTCTCTGTTCAAATCATTTGTTATCGTTAGCAATTTAACCAAAGTTTACTTTTATTTGATGTAGTTTAACTATTATAATTTAATTGATTTTCAACTGCAATTATAATCGATTTGTAATTAAATTAGTCAACAACTGTTTGTGGAGCATTTAAAGTCGTTGTGTATTAATATTATATTAGCTTAGATTATTTATATAGCTATAAATAGGGTTTCCTTTGTAAATTAATTTTTTGTCTTAAATCTATTTGGTTATATTTATCACATACATTTTTTTTGGTAGTTTAATTATTATTATTCTTTAAAGAATTACTTCTTTTTCTTATATATTATAAAATATAAGAAATGTAGATAATTTTAAATTGAAAATGAAATAAAATTCAATAGAACATAACTGATAACAACTTCAAACAATTTTACTGCTTTCATCGCAACACTTAATGCTCAAAAGAGAAACTTAAGAATCGTATGTAGCAAAGAACTATTTGTTATTGCATGTACAAGCTTTAGTTTAACGATCATTAAACCGGCTGTTAAAGTCATCTTAAGAGCTTGTTTCATGCCATTCAGTGCATTTCTATATAGTTTATGATGACATTACTTAGAAGAGTAGAAGAGACTTAGCTAAAAGACTCGACCCGAAATGCACTGTCATAAAAATTGCACTTCAACTTTGATATTTTACCTTGGACTGTGCTACTTCTAATGCATGCCAAATGGCGCTCGCATCAATAAAGCGTACGTCACTCTAATTGCACACACACACACACACACATAGAGAGGGGGAGAAAGAGAGTGAGAGACATGCACATAGACACAGACATAAACATGACACACAAACACACACGCATTGTAGTTAGACTTTAGCCTCTTTGCAAGCTCTTTGTATGCAGCAGAGGGCAAAAGGGTTGAGGCAGAGAGAGAGAGAGCAAGGAAGAGGGTGGAAGAGAGAGGGAGATGGGACTACTGGTAACTGGTAACGGATAACTGGTAACCGGGTAACTGGTAACGGGTAGTGTAATGCCATTAGCTGCCAGCCGCGCGCAAAGCCATTTGAAAGTTCAACACGTTCAAAGGTCCAACATGCGAAGCACACACACACCAAGCTACCTCTCTCTTTCCCTCCCTCTCTCTCTATCTCTGTCTCACTCTAACGCTGTCTGTGTCTTGGCGTGTC
Source organism: Drosophila albomicans (assembly GCF_009650485.2). Taxonomy (NCBI): domain Eukaryota; kingdom Metazoa; phylum Arthropoda; class Insecta; order Diptera; family Drosophilidae; genus Drosophila; species Drosophila albomicans. Next base: position 40,372,177 of record NC_047629.2, on the reverse strand, counting down.
CTTTTTGCGCAACTTTCACTGTTTATTCTGCTAAAAGCGCTGGCCAACACTTATGCACTTGAAGCGCCCAGACAGAGACTCCGAGAATGAGAACGAGAACGAGGCGAGGATGGACACATGAACAGGACAGGACAGTCAGGACATAGACAGGACATGCAGGAGACTACTCACTGTGCAAAACTCAAACTAAGCGCAGCTGCAATAGCAACTCAGCGAACTCAGCAACTAGCTGCGCTTTTAATTGACTTTTTATGCGCTCGCTGAGCTGCTGCGCTCACTTCACTTCACTTCACTTCACTGCCAATTTCAAGTTGCAAGCAGCAGCTTGAAGCATTTCGCATTTCGCACTTCTATTGTTGCGCCTCCCCCAAGCTTGAATTTAACGCGCTTTAATGCGGCACTCTGAAATTCAGCATTCTGCATTCGGCATTTGCATTTCGACTATCCACAGGCGCAGCCACTGTGACACTTTGCAAGCCATTAAGCATTTTCATTACCTGCCTCGACTGCTTTGCATTTTGATAGCCGCTCCAGCATTGTGTGTATGTGTGTGTGTCTCTGGGTGTCTCTGTGTGTGTCCTTAGTCCTCCGATTCTGTTTTGTTTACGTCTGCGCTATTAATTGCCACAGCACCCGAAAATGCAAATTGCAAACTGCAACTGCAAATGTCCTGTCCAAGCTTGGGTTTGTCTCTCCCGCCCTTTTAGGAATGTTCTGAGTTGAAGGGGAGGACAGCCAAGTTAGCCAACTGCCAAAGTGAATTATTGTCCTGGTTTGCATATTATGCTAAAGTTTTGGCGTTGTACCCCCAAAAACGTTTCGTTCGTTCGTTCGTGGGTAATTAAAACGCTTAAAGACGCATCAGTGCGTGACAAATCTTGCTTTTCACTTTTCACTTGCTGCCAACCCTCTGAGAAAGGGGTCTTGGGAAAAGGGGGCGGGGGTGAAGAGTTCTTGGCCAGTTTTGGGCCAAGTGCAGTGGTGCGGCAGAACAAGAACAGAAACAGAGACCAGCAGAAGTAGAAGCAGCAGCAGCAGAGCTGTCTCTCTGTAGCAGATCTCATCCTGGCTATTGTTTGTCTTGTCACTCAAAACTGTTGAGCCAAGTTTTTAGCCAATACACTTTAAATGAAACAAATGCCCAAGCAAACGGGTTTCTGCACTTTATCAAACCCTTTGAACTCTACATGAATCTACATACTAATTGGACTTTTCTTATCTTATTCAGCTCTGGGTATTTCCTTCCTTTTTCATTTTCTTAAGCATTTCTATCAGTTACTTTAACAATTGATCTATTTGATGTGCTTGGTAAACAAAGTTGTAAGTTTCTTATATGAAGAAATATGTTAATGAGAAGTTAACATGTAAATGTTTTGCCAGCGCCAAACTTTCTTATCTTAGTTCTTATAAATGAATGTAATTGGCCTATCATAGACTATAATCTTTACTTCGTTAAAGAAATTTTAATTTACAAACTTCTGTATATCAAATCAAGTAACTAAGTGCAAATACTGTAAATTGAATTTCAAAATCTTTCTTTCTTAACCACATTATTTACATTATTTAAAATTATTACAATCATTGTTCAATTAGATCACTCGATAATTCGCTCTTAAACTTTTATTTTGGTATTGGTTTTTCTTTTTGAGTTCAATTTATATCTTATCTATATCTTAATGTAATTGAAGTGTTCTATACTGGAAATAACTAAGCTATTTCTTCGCTAATTTCATATATTAAAGTATTTTTTTTTTGTGTCCATATTTATTATTTACATTTAAGCCAACCAAATGAATAGAAAAACTAGAGTCAACTATTTATATTCGAATTTCTTTCACTCAACACTCAGAGAATGAATAAAAATGAGATTTAAATACGTATTTGATTTAATTTGAACTTTTTTAGCGTATTATAGTATATTTATTTTCATTTTCATTAAAGTAGTCAAATCAAAATCAGTTAATAATCGTAAAATAGATCGATTTCAGGGTTAACAAGGCAAATAAATCTGAAAACTTGTATTATTTTGTTAGACAGTTTGACCGCTCGTTTAGCTAACAGTTGCTTTTAGCATTGATTTAACAACCTAAGTTTGTTAAAACTAAAATCTTAAAGTTTACTATAGTTTCATAGCTGTCCGTTGGTAAAGTTATTGCTCTTCGATTCTTTATACCGTACATATTAATCTAAAGAATTGAGAGCTCATAGAGAGCGAGCAGGAGCAGAGAGCAGAGCATTCTATAGTTGAAACACTCGCTGCGTTGTAGCTATTCTATTATCATGTTATTGTTATAGAAGGTGGAGATGGAGGTGGAGGAGCAACAAAACACCCCACACACAACACTTTATCATCAGTGCCCCGCTTTTGCCACAGCAGCAACAGAAGCAGCAGCAGCAGCCACTCGAAGCTTCATTCAACAAAATTCTTGTGAAAGAGTTGAAGTTGTGTGTAGAGTAGAGAAGCAGAAGCAGCATCTTCGATTGTGTCTGGTGCAGTGTCCGGTACTTGGTCGTTGGATGATAAAGTGTTTCTTTGACTAAGTCCTCGTCAGCATTAAACTGTTTAAAGTTGCACCCAAGAGTAAAAGAGAGGAGGAACATAGAAATTTTATGTAAAAATGCCACAAGAGTGCGGGCAATTAGTGAAGGATGATGCTGCCTGCCAGTGGCACAACAGCCAGAGAATTTGTCGCAAATCTAAAAAGCCAAAAAATGACTTAATAGCCAAAAGTTGTGCATGCGACAAAGTAAGCGTTCGTGCGTGGCAGCAGCCAGAAGATGCGGAAGGGGAATCGGGAATGGGAATGGGAATCGGGAATGGAAAGTAGGCAATGGGAGAAGGGTATTGAGTGGATACTGCGAGGAGGAAGGAAGGAGGAGAGAGGTTGGATATTTGTGGCGCATATGAGTGACACGGGCAGGCTGACTTGTCGCCAACAGCAGCAGCAGCAGATGACGTTGTGGCATCTCAGAGAGCGAGAGAGTGAGAGAGACGGGGGATAACAGGCGCGTGCCGTTGGGAAAGTTGCCAGCCAGCCAGTCAGCCAAGCAGCCAGCCAGACCAAGTCAGGGCAGGCCAGGGCAAAGCCGCAAGAGTATGCGTGCCTGTGGACAAAACATGTCAGCAGCCTCGTCTCGGCCAGTCTTCGCCTTCGTTTTAATTCATAACAAAATGGATGATGAACCCATGAATGGTGTCTGAGTGTGGACTGAGAAAATGAGAATTGCCACAGCGACTGCGACTACGACTGCAAATGCGAATACGATTTTCAAAATCAGAATGGGGAAAACATGTTGAAACTGCTGTTGCTGTTGCTTAGATTGGGTGTTCTGTTGTACTCTGTTCTGTTCTGTTCTTTTCTGGTTTGGGTTGACTTGGGGTGCTCGCTCATCAAATGTTCAGCTGGCAATTATAATTTTCATTTGCTGTGTGTTAAAAATATGATTCAATTTATTTGCCCCACAGGGCAAGTTTCTTAATTATACCCGGCAGTACAGTAGCTGGGGAAGTCTGCTACAAATTTTTTGTTTAGGCAAGTTTAAAGCAGCATTTATTTTTGCTTTTCATTATTATGTAAAGTTTAATTCACTGTGAAAGTGCAAAAACTTATCTACGAATTGCTGAATGATTTTGAAATTTGATTGGCCATAAATTAACATATTATTTTAAGGACCTAATACTACATTTTTAAAGTAGACCTTGTTAAAGAAAGTTTTATATTGTGATATTTAATTCAGTGTAAAGTAAATAAATTAATAAATAGACATATTATATTGGGAATTTTTTAATACATTCTTTTATTTTAACTTTCTATTTTCCCGTTTGCGTGATACCCAGCACCCATTTTCAATAAAAGCAAAATAATGAGGTATTATTCTTAAAGTAAACCAAATATACCGAAAAATACTAAAATATAAATAGTGTGGTATTATTCCTAAACTATACCAAAATAAATAAATAGTGAGTTATTATTCTTAAAACATACCAATTTAATATACTAAAAATACTTAACTCTACCGAAGGCTATACATGCTATATATATTTAAAATATACCATACATTACAAAATAAATATATCAGAAATATAAAAATTAATCAAAGGCTACACTCTATCCTCGGTTTTCTTTAGTTGTAAAACTATTTAGATTATTATTTGATATTAAATAAATCAATAAATATGCAAACAATGTCCACAAATTCTACAGAGTTTCAACAATATTATTCATTCCCTTATTGTATACTATTTACACCAACAATATGCATTTAAAATCTAAAATATTTTCTACAATATGTGCAAATACATATTCTTTGGAAAATTCTTGCAATATAAAAGGTGGAAATGCAAACTTCCATTTGATGCAGTTGTAATTCTCAGAAAAGCATTCGATTGTAAGCTTATACATAACACAATAAATGTAAATTGTCTCTTCAATCTTTGCTCTACTTTATTTTTACATTCCAAGAAAATTGCACCCTCAACTATGAAAACTTTCTACGTTGTGTATTTATTAAACTTTTTGTAGGCTATAAAATGATTAGTTTTTTTCTTCTTGTTGCTTTTTGTACTTTGCCACTTGACTGTTTCTCATTTTGGTGCCACAAATCTATGCAACAAATGCGGCATTAAAATTGATTCGCTTTTATCCGCACAGATAGCGAAAGCAGAGCCTAGTGAACTGGGAATTGGAAAGTGGAAATGGGAATGAGAATGTAAAATGAGAAAGGGAGTGAGAGAGAGAGAAAAGAGCACTCGACTTAGTCGACTACGACTGCTGTCTGCTGTCGGCTGTCTGCGCTGATTAGACCTGGAGACGAGGATAGACGACGGCGTGTAAATGGCGCCTGGCAAAAGGTGTTGATGATGACGATGATGATGATGTACATAAAGTGCCGCTGGGCTGACAATCCATACTGGCAGCCAGGGCAGGAGACAGGAGAGGACAGGAGAGAGAGAGAGAGAGAGCAGTAGCAGGCCAGGATTTTCTGGCTAAAACTTGTCGCCGCGCACGGAAGCACGAAAATTGAATTGACATGACAGTCTGTCCGTCTTTTTGTCCCTTCGTCCGTTCGACTGGCAGGTTGTCCTACGTCCCTTTTTTACTTGTTTTTTTTTTTTTTTTTGGAGGAGGACTGACAACAGTTTATGTTGGGTACGACAGTTCGGCGTACGCTTCATAAAATTCATTTCCGCGTCGCGCTGCTGCAAAAGTGATTAAAATTATAATTAAACTGTGACGGCAGCAGCAACAGCAGCTGATAGAGCTTTAGCTTCCTATATAGCTAAATGTACATGTATATATATATATTTTGTTGGCTTGCCACCAACTGCCAACTCCTTCAACATCCTTCGGGTAGCAATAAGTATTCAATTTGAACTAAGCCCCAACTAACGTGCACACGCTGCGTATGAGCAATGAGCAAATTCTAGCGTTTTATGCATTCTCAGCTTCCCTTTTCTTTTTCTCTCTCTCTGTGTGTGTGTGTTGGCTGAGCAATCGAGTGTTCGTGCATTCAACGGTTCATTGGTTGCTATAAATATATAATACGTGACAAATACGTGCCGAGTTCTTTTCAATCCGTGTGCCGCTCTCACCCTCTTTCTCCCTCCCTTCCTTTCTTCACTTCGTGTAAATCCTTGCTGGCGCACACACAAAAAGGACAAGCAGCAAGAAATGGTTAGCAATAAAAGCGTTCAGCGCACTGTTGCATATATGCGAAAGTTCTTGCTGCTGACTCCTTTTGCGGGGGCAAGATGAAACGCACTTGTTGATTGGCACTGAATGTTGCGTCTTATAGGATTGATATACTAGCAGCAGCCAGAGCAGCAGCCAACGAGTGTGAACTGTTGCCATGGACACAACGTCAATGATGCACGTGCCGACAACGCTTCGTCTGCTTCTGCTTCTGCTTCTTCTTGTTGCTGGTTGCAAATGCCCTGCAATCATCTGCTGCAGGTGCACACTATTACTAAGTGCATATATTAAACGCGCTCTCCTCAGACACACTGGCAAAGAGTAAAGCTCTGGCCATGTCGACAGCTGTGTGCCGTTAGCGACATCAGTTGAATGGCAATATAAAACGTCAACGATGAGTTGAACTCCCTTGTTGCTGCAATTATGATATTACGACCGGAATAGACAAGTGCTGAGTTTAGCTTTTCCTAACATCATCCTGCCATATTCGACAATTGTGTTTTTTTCTTTTTAATGCTCACTTAAGATAAATATTAATGTAGAGATCTGTTGGCAGTTCTGTATATAAAAAATGCTTTATAAAATACAAAAAAATATATGAAATTATGCATAAAATTAAGTTTTTATAAAGTAAATTATATATTTATTATATTCAAATTCAATTATACATTTAAAGCTCTTATTTATGTGCTTATTGATTTTAAAATGATTATTAAATTAGTTTTTTATAATCAACTAGTAATTAATGTTAGTTTTATAATAATAATCTTTAACGTAGAATCGAATCATAAAATTAATGCTAATAGAATTTCGAATTAACATATGTTTATTTGTTTTCGTTTTCTATATTTCTGTGCTATTTTAGCTTTTTATTCAATTATAACTCATGTCAATAATGGTAATTACATGCTGTTTACTTATATTATTGCCGAAGTATACAAAAAAATATATAATTTTAAACAAAAATATCATTTTGGGAGAACCCATTTATAGATAATTGTATTTCATAAATATCATATTATAAAATGCTCATTTTAGCTGCGTTGAACATTTCATTAAAATCAAAAATTTACTAATTAGTTTTTTTTTACATTTTATGCCACAAATATTGCATGTCATAATTTTAATTTTAAAGCAACTTTATATAATATTTTCTTTAAAAATACTTTAATATTTTATGAGCAAATTAAGGTTTATTAAAATTAAAAATTAACTTTATTATTAATAATAATAAACTTCCCAATTATTGTATTGTTTAAAAAGTAGAAAATCCTCTCAATATACACATGTCGTTTTATAAATACTAAATAGTGAACCGATCATCATTGATTTGATATTTTGTTCCACAAAGTACTTTATAAAATTCTTGAACTACACTCAATGTTTCTATGCTATTGATTTTCCTTTCGGCCTCTTGGACACTCTTGCTTATCACCTTTCAATTTTCCGATCAGTTCTCATCACTCTCTCACACATTTTTCTCGGTCTTGCTTTCACTTTCTTCGGTCGGAGCAGCAGCTGCTGTTGAACTTTTTGCCCATTGTAGCGCATTTCCGTAATCGTCCACATCCTCATGGGTTTTCCAGCCATCAAACCAGCCAAGCTGGCAGCCAGGCAGCCATATAGCCATCCAACCAGTCATCCATCTATCCATATATCCATCTATCAGAGCAACAAGCCCCAACCAATGAGCGCGCTTATTCCATTTGCTTAGACACAAACAAAACAGCAAAAAGAGAGAAAGAGAGAGAGAAAGAGAAAGAGGAAAAAAAATGAAGGAAGGGAGCGAAAAAAAAGCGCAAAAAAGGAAACGGAAATTGAAAATCTGAAGCTTTTGGAGAGCGAGTGAGCTGTGAATCCTATTTCAAGTGCAATCTTCAGTCGCAGCTCGCAGGTTGAAAGTAATTTAATAGTTGGCGGCAAGCTCTGCTCGGGCTGCTGCTGTTGGTGGCATTGAATGGCAATCGAGAGTGGCACGTAATGCCAACAATTGCTGTAGTGCAGCAGTTCACCAATGCAAACAGCAGAGCAGGACATGACAGCAGGGATCTGAAGTGAAGGGTTTGGTAGTTTACTCATTGGTTGCATTGCTTGCATGTTGCACGTGTGTAGATAACACTGAGTGGGAGAGAGCGAGGGGGCAAATTCTTCCCCCTCTTTTGCTGCTTGCTACTTTCAGCTTAGTCTTCATCTCCAGCTGCTGCCGTCCGCTTCCTCTTCCTCTACCTCATGCTCATGCTCTCATGTGCGTCTCTGGCGGCTGCGTACACAAAATTCATTTATGTGCACGCAAATCCCTAATCCCTAGTTTTTGCTGCCTTGCCTGCTGCCTGCTGGCTGCGTTGCCTGTTTGTTCTTGTCTTCCTCCTCGTCGTCGTCGTCGTCGTTGTCATCATCAACGTTGTCGCCAGTGGCAGCGACAGCGGCGTGTTGCCCTCACAGCAGCAGTAGCAGCAGCAGCTGACAACGTTTGCGGAAATGACTTTTGAGCGGCTCCTCGGCATATGCCGCCACCGCGCAGCGCAGTCAGTGGACAGACAGACAGACGGACAGCCAGACAGACTGACTGACTGACTGTCTGTCAACTGTGGCCCGGGCTTAGTAACAAAATTAAAGTGGCGCCTGCCAGTTGCCGGTTGCACGCTGGCCCCTTGACTCCCCTACTTACTCGCACTCCCATTCTATCTCTCCCTTTCTGTCTCTTTCTCTCCACTACTTGCTGTCTCTTTCGAGCTCTCTTCTGGGTGCTGTAACGCACCTGCCGCAGTCGCTACCTGCGCTCGACACAAGATTGATGTAGCATTCATTTGATGCGGATTAGTATTTTATAGCTGCACTTCAGCATCAGCTGTTGCAGGGGTGGAGTACGTAGAGAGGGGGAGAGAGACAGAGAGAGAGAGTGGAACTTCCCTTACAATGTCCTGAAGGTGTCCGACGCACAAAGGCAAAAGCGCTTGTGCATTTTTTGCGCTCTTGTGCCTCGCATTCCTTGCAATTGATTGCCTCCGTTTCGTAAGGATCTAACTACAACTATGTGTGTGTGTGTGCAGGTGTACAGGTGTATGTGTATGTGTATGCATTGTCCGACCAACTCTGATTGGGGTCAGAGCCATTCTTGATGGCGCTCGCATTGTGCGTTGCTTTGGGGCTGTTGTTTAGCTGTTAAGTTGCTTACTTGATTTGTAGCACAAATTCAATTCAATTGGCGCAATCGGAACAACGCTGCTGCCGCTGCAACACACCGTGCAACAAATTTACCGGACAGATTCCATTAAAATTCGTCAAAAGGAATACAAATTCACCCTACGCTTTGCTCCAGATTGATAAATGTCTGAAGCCAGAGCTTTTAAGGGTTTTAGTTTAAAGACAAGAAAGTTTGAATTGAATAGAATACTCTTCATTACTTAACCTTAAACACATTGAAGTGTTTAAATTCTGTAATATAAATTTATAGTTAATATTGTACAAAATAATACAAAACAATATTAAATTGGAATTTGGTAAAATTAAAATATCTTTAAAATATGTCTTTCACTAGAAATTTTATAAATCTTTGTTATATTAAAGTGTACGGAGATTTTATGTTTTTGTAATAAAATTAAAATAATGTTTAAAATATATAGAAAATCTTATTAAACTTTAAACCTTTTCCACATTGATTAATAAATGTAAAGATTGTATGAACTTTATTTTAAGGCAAAGAACTTGTCAAACTGATATTTATCAAACATTTCTTGTTTTTATAGCCGTAATTTCTGGAATCTTTACTAAACTTCAAACACAATTTTAAATTGTTTATTAAATAAATCTTCATCAAATCTGTTTTTTTTTCTTAGACATTTCGTCAAGTATAACTGGATTAGATTCCTCTAAAGTTCGCCAATAGGATTATACATTTATTTCACAGATTTTGTAGATTAATGAAAGATTGAAGTGTACATTTTTTAAACCTAAAATTTTAAAGAAAAAAAGTTTCTTTGAATATACTCATTTTATTTAACAGTACATAAAATTTATGATGTGTTCAAGATTCTCAATAGATACAGATATTTATTGGCAATACATTTTGTGTAATGGAGATTTTTTTATTATTATTGTAATAATTTTAGTTACAGATCTATAATATTCAAATGGTATAAAAATGAAACCACACGAAGTTTGTCTAAATCCTTACTACTTTTCATTAGCTTGAATGTTCTGGCAACTATGACCTTCTGGTTAATCCGAATTTCGTAACTAGCATTCTTAATATAATGCCTGGCCAATTGCCAATAAACTCAGAAGTAAACACAGTTAACAATGCGGAAATGATAGCTCCAAACGACGCGTCGTTCATCTAATTGCTTGTGTCTCACGAGTTTAGTGTGGAATATAAACCAAAGCAGCCATAAAATTAGTACAATGGGCATCATAAACCTTGTGTGCGACAGACGGAAAAACTGTGTTCAACTTAAGAATATTATTGAAGAACAAAAAACGAAAAGTGTGCGGCTGTGAATGTGCTTAATAAATATTTTTGTACAGTGAAAATCCAAGAAAATTTGAAATAAAAAATACATTTACTTGTTTCTAAGAGAATCTTTTCATTTTATAACTGTTAAAATTTTATATTTTTAGATTTATAATCGTCCTTGATTTTATTGCGAATTTTTTGTAGGTATCGCGTTAAAGTTAAATGTTAAAATGATATTTCAACGATGAGAATGTTACTTAAATGAAAAAGTATTGCAAAAGGCTATTTATTTATAGAAACAGTAACATTTTTTAATAGAAGACATCATTTAAAATATTAGAAACGTTCTCAATTGCTAATATTGACCTTAAACAATACAAGCGCTATGAATAAAATTATTTTTGATTTGTCAAACATTTCTTTTTCGTTTTCTTTTAAAGATTTTATCAATTTTTCTAAAGATTTTTTTTAATTAATTAAAAACTGATGTTTGGTAACTTCGTTTTTTTGTAAATTATTTTAAATAAATTCGCTTTCAAAATTGATTTCAATAATGTATTCTATGCCTCGTCTTTTGCCTCCCCCATTAATTGCTCTAAGTTTCATCTAATGTTGTTGTCTATACAAATGATTTATTTAGGTTCAAGTTTTTTGAAGGCTGGCAGCTTTGCTGGCAGCACCGCAGATTTGTGGGCGTGGCACAATGTTTTGAACCCAGCGGCAGCAAAAAACATGAAGCATAAGTTTGGATGATTGTAAGCGAGACTTTCGCCACTTGTCGCCGCTTGGTTTGAGGGGGCTGCAAATTAATTAACTTTGACGAGGCGAAGGCGAAAGATGTCTAAACCATTTTTCCCCAAGAGCGGGCATTTGGCGTGGCCAGCAAAAACCCCGTTGAGCAGACGGAAACTTTTGGCAAATATAAATTGTGTGTGTGGCCCGTATGCAAAGGTTTCTTATGCAAAGGTTTCTCCACTCTGTGTGTGTGTGTAATTACTTGCACACCTGTCGACAGCTACACATTTACTCACTCATTTAACAGGTAGAGAGCAAGAACTTCATGCCACACACACAGATTCCAGACGCAGCTGCTCCAGCTCCAACTGCTCTGCTCTGCTTAGTTGGGTTAAAGTAATTTCGACCGACTATGGCAGCCATTACATGGTAACGGTTGCCAGTTGCCGTCTGCCACAATTGCAAATGATTTTCACTTTCCAGATCGAAATAAATGCGCCACTACTTCGGTCCAAAACTCTCTGACACTCTGACTCCAGACGTGTATCCTCATATACGACGGGCGCATAAATTTTACTTGTCGCACACATACACAGATACACACGCATACCCACCTGTATATGTGTGTGAGACCAGCGCTAAATGTTGCCGCTCTGCCTGATAAATGACCCTTGAACACCTTTAAGGCCCACACCCCACACATACAAACACACACACACACGCCGTTTGGGCCGCCCTCAAGGCATATAAATTGAAAGCTATTTATCATACATATACAAGTGTGTTGTGCGTGTATATGTGTGTGTGTGTATGTGTGAGTGTGTTTCAGCCGCAGTTAACTAAGTTTTTGGTTGCGCTTCAGTTGGCTCTGGCTTGCTCGCCGTAGAGCGGCAAAAACCTTTGGCTCCAATGCTTATTACCTCAAAACGACACGCTTCATTTGATGCCACACTTCAAGTTTATATACCCGCTAGCCACAGGGTAGAAGGGCATTATAATTTTGTGCCTACAGGAAATGTATATGGCAGGAGTCATATTGGATGCCATAAAGTTTATATGTTCTTGCTAAGCGTCAACTACAGTAATCTATAGAATATGTGGAATCCAATAGTATATATACCAAATAGTGCCTTCGGTATATTTTAGTATTTTGTAGTTTTTCATTTATGTATAATTTGTGAGTAATACCGCTCTGTTTTGCTTTTATTCAAAGCTGTTACGTTCGGATTTTATATGATTTGGTTAGAAATATGGTATATTTTGTGTTCTATGATATATTTTCAATGTAATATTATATTATATTTGTGTTCTATGGTATATTTTCAATGTAATATTATATTGATATACCAAAAATAGGCATCAGTATATTTGAAGTATAATAGTATAGCGGTTTACCTTCAGTATATTTTGGTATATTTTGCAAATAATGCAGCACCATTTTACGTATGGTATATTTTTAACTATGTGGTATATTAAAAATTCAATATTGTATTGATATACCAAATATAGCCTTCAGTATATATTAGTATTTGGTGTATTTTATAAATATGTAATACCGCATTGTCTCTACTCAAAATGGGTATCTCACAGTTGTGCACACTCGACTGTAGCTTTCTCAGTTGTGTTCTTTTTTTTTTGGGGTATAGCCTTCTGTTTTTGAAGGATTTCTGTTGAATTTCGGCGCTGCTGCCTCTGTTTTTTATTAACTCAAGCATTTGACTGTACATTTAATGCAACACTGCGCCGCATAAATTGCCACAATACCAAAAATACAAGTACTACACAATCGGAGAATCGAAACTGGTTTTCTTGGCAAACAGCTGCTGCCAAACCTCGAACCCCAAAACTCTGACTTCACTGTATTTTGTCTATTAGTCTCATATGTGCCATAAAAATTCGTATAATCGTGCTGTTTTTTAATGCTATCAAGCGAAGTCCACATAAACCCAACTCAAATGGCAGCTGGATGCCATCCAAGGCCATTGTTTTTCCTAGTTAGCTGCCATTGCAATCGGCAGTCGGCAGTCGACAGTCGCATGTGGCTCGATTTTTTTGTTGTGTTTGTTTGTGGCCAAAAGAATAATGAAAATTGTATACAAAATACTAGTTGTACACTCCACACACAGCAAAGAGACAGCGGCTGAGGATGAGGATGAGAATACGAGCTCCACTCGATTCGAAGTCAACTAATTGCCGCTCTGGGCTAGATTTGGGCATTAACTTTAAATTGATATACTCAATTGTCTTAGCCAAGTTTACATTTGCATACTTATTAAACTTTTGCTTCGCATTTCAATTGAAATTTCACTCCTCCCTTGTTTTGCTTTCTCAATTGCTTGTTTGGATTTTTCAGTTCAGTTTCAGTTCAATGGAAATGAAGTGAAATCATTTCCTGGAAATGCCACTGAAATTGTAATACTGTCAATCTGCTTTTTTAGCATATGTTTGTTATGTAGTCTCTATATTGTAATTGACACATTTGAAATATCTATTTGACAAGGCGTTGCCACAATTGCAAAAGAATTTTGTTGATTCTATTTCGAATAAATAATACGAAATTAGTAAAAATGTTTACTTTCTCTGCTTCCAATTGGTCGTGATAAATGCATTAAAAGCAGTGTCAGAAATAGAAATTAAACAACAGGTTGATTGGGCAGAAAATAAATATCAAATTGTATAAATTAAATTGGCAAACGGAAGAGTAAACGATGTTTTGTGTTGCTTTGAGAAACAATCAAACAAAACAATCATTAAATTCGGTATTTATTGATATATATTATATTTATAGAACAATTTCCTGTGGTTAAAATAAATTTCTCTACTCATTTTTGATAAATTTATTCAGCATTCGAAATATAATATTTAAAATAAAATACTATATTTTATTATTCTTATTCTTGACAACTTGTTTGGAATACAAATATTATTTTAGGTTTTGTTTTAAGTTACGTTTCAGAGCAGGAATAGTCCTACTTGATTGTTAGATTTGCATACAGCTATTTTCCTTCCTTTAACTGATTTTGTAAAGCAAATATAATTTAACACATTAATTAAACACTTTGAAAGACATGATAATACTCTTCTACTTTTAATAAGCAATTCTGCAATCCAATTATCTCTGGCAACTCTTCTGATTTTAATTTAAGTATATGCATTATACATTCTCCTCCATTGCACTTCTCTCTTATTCACTTCAATTGTTGCTCTCTCGTATTTTTGTATCTTTTCCTTAGTAAGCGAAGTTTTGTAGCGTTCATTAATTAGTTTTATCGCCCTACTCTTTGCTCTCGCAATCAATGCATACAACTACCATAAGTGCACACTCGACGCGACTCGACTCGACTCATCTACATGTCCTTTTGCTACACATACGAGTGTATATATGTAGAGTAGTATAGTGCTTTACATATATCGTTCCCTTATGCTTTTGGCTCAGCATTTGCCGCAATTTCAAGTCTCAAGAGTCCCCCGAATGCTTCCGGCATCAGTTTCTGCAACTTGGCAAACTTTGAAACGCATTTGCCATGCCTCCACAACTGAATGCGTACTCTGCGAGTGAAGGAGCGAGGAGTGAGGAGCGAGTAGCGTGGTCTGTTGGTTTTTGGCCACGACAATTACAGCAACAACAATAGCAACAGCAACAGCAACATTAACAACAATGGAGCGAGCGGCAACAATGCGAGCAACAAGAAATGACAACAGATTTACGGCTACAAAGTCTAATTAGCGATAAAGACTGCTCTAATATTTGTCACTTGAGACCGAAAATAGCAGCAGCCAGGCGCAGCTTCATCTCTCCCCCTCTCTCCAGAAGCTAGATGGGGATTTGAGTTGCTTGGTTTGGCAACCCAAAATCGCTGCCAAATTGCAGTGGCTGCTGCTTCAAATGTTTCGCCGCGCTGTTTTGCTGGCAGCCAGCAGATTTTCCGGTTTTGTTTATGAAAAACTCGTGGGAAAAAAGGTGGAAAGAGAGAAGAGACGAGTCGAGGCGAGCAAGGACACAAGGACACAAGGCATTCCTTAGCCACAGTCAAGCTGTAGGCGTGGCTTCTTCGGAGGCAGGGGAGGAAGGGAAGCACGCGGATTAATTGCAAAGGTGCGCTGCCAATGGCAGTGGCAATGGGGGACCATTAGGCAAATAGTAGGCGTAGCATGGACACGAGGGGTGGCGAGGGGCGGTGCAGCAACAGCAGCTCATTTGGCATTTCGAGTGCTTTTTGACTGTTTTTATTGTTGTTTTGGTTTTTGCTGTGTGTATGTGAGTGTGGCTGCCAAAAGCGATAAAATAAAGTACAAAGCAAACGAGCAAAGCAAAAGCAAAATAAAAGCAAAACAAACACAACACATTCGAGTTGATTTTGGTCTAGATCCAAAAAGTCGTTTGGCCATAAAAACTTAACGCGTTTGCCATTTTGACCACAAATGAACCATTATCCCTTCCAGTCCAACTCCAACTCCAGCTTCAGTTCCAGTTGCAGACATCAAGCATGGGATTAGCTCAAAATTTGCCACCAGGGAATAACAGGAAAAACACTACCTTCACTCGAAGCGGTCGAAAAATCCAATAAAATACAAACTATTTGTAATCAATGGCCAACAGTTTGAAAACTCATTTGCCCCCTCGATTTCGTTGTCGTCTTATTGAAATTTTATGCAAACAAAAAACGAAGAAAACAAAAAAACAACTGCCAAAGATGTAACGTAATGCAAACGCATTGTAATGTTGTAGAACGTAATGTTTGACGTAACAAAACGATATGAAACGAAACGGAAAACAAAATGAGAAAAATCCTTAACACAAAAGCACAACGAGACAAAAAAACTCACGTCATGACTGGCCAATAATTTTCATTCAGGGCCTGTAGAACATTTTACCAATATTGCCCTGGCCCCTGCAATTGGCGTTCAAAATTTATTTCACTTTGCACTGGCAAATAAAAATAAAGCAGAGGCACCAGAAAGAATAAGCAAAATCGGTGTAATTGTTTGACAATCGAAACGAATATTGAATGTACTAACTTTTAGTAAGATTTTTGGGAAATTTGTAAAAGAAATAGTACATAAAATTAATCTCTGATTTATATAAAATGAACAAAACAAGACAATTAAATTTTGACTTTTCAAATTACTTTTTAACAGACATGAAATGGATTTTTAAATTGTGAATCAATATCTTTTTCATAAGCTATTTTTATTTATTTACTGAAAAATTTAGGGATATAATTTTAAAATAATCTTTATATTTAATTGAAGAATGTATGAAAAAAATTATTTATTATTAATATTTAATGATGATATATTTTTATTCCTTTTCTTGATAAAGATAACTTTACAATATTAGTTTCGAAAATTTAAAAATGAAGTATAGGAAGATTTCTGAATAAAATATTTCAAAATGTTTTTTAAACAGCATAAATATGTATTACTTAAATGTATGTTTTTTTATAAATATTTTTTTTTATTAAAATTGAAATTATTTTCGATATTAGAAGATTTAATAAATAAAATATTTAGAAATGTTTTATGAAGAATAAAAATTTATATAATTCTATATTTTATTAAAGTAAATTAACTTTTAAATATTAGTTTATAAATAGGAAAGAAAAAAATATGTAGCTGCACTAGTAATGAATAAAAGAGATATTGATAAGAGGATCAGAATCAATTTCCAATGAATTTATTTTAGAATTAGAATTATTTAAAACATAAGCTTCAACACATGCTTTAAAAGGCAATGCATATTAAGGTCAAATTTGATGCAAAGAAGAAAAGGAAAACAAGTAAATACCATTGTTACTTAACATGGTCAAAACTTAAGTTGCAAATGAAGTTTTAATCAAAAATTGATGGCAAATTGTGCAATTTAAAAGTTTTGCTTTAATCAAGTCTCAGCGTTTAGTCTTATAACTTGAACTATTTATCAATTCATGAGCAGCAAGTGTTGCTCTTCATGAGCAAGTGCCAGGCTTCAAATCATATAATATTCCAGGACCCGCAGAAAGAGTATAATAGAGAATGGCAGAGGAGAATGAAGCAGAGGGAAACGAACGAAGTGAAGTGAAGAGAAGCAACACCAACACAAAAAAATCGAGTGCGCGTAACAATGAAATTGATACTTTTCTTTTTTTTTTTCTTTTTTAAATGAGACGAAGGATGGTTGAGTTGAGAGTTGAGGGTAAAACTGTGCCTCAAGAGTCGCTGCTGCTGTAACTCACAGAGCGTTAGTCAAGTGGGGGGCGTGGACAGCGGGGAGGCGGGCGTTTGCTACGTGCTGCGAATGCGTGAGAGATTTTTATTTGCCTGCCAGTCGAGGTTATCGATACACTAAGAGAAATGCACACACACACACACTGACGCACACACAAATAAACAAGATACATATGTGCGTGAGAGGAGCGGGGTAGAGGGGACGACGGACGGACAGCAGCTCAGACATCAAGCATTCAAAAACAAATGGAAAAAGTAATGATTATTTGTTTAGCTAATGCCGCACAAAGTGGCCGCGACAGGGCAAAGAGAAAGGGGAGAAGGAGGGGGAACGGGAAAGGGGAGAAGTTGTGGGCGCGTCCTGGACAAAGTCCATCTCCATGTAGCATTGCGCATACGCCCCGTGGCACATTTGATTGCTGTGCATAAATAATGTAATGCTATCGATTTGCCTACAAGCTCTGCAAGTCTGTTCTTTTCAATTGTTGCTCATATTTTTTTTGTTTGCTCCCCTCGCTCGCTTCGCAAATTAACAGCTGTGCGCAAAATTTGCATATTTGACTGGTCAACAAAGAGAGAAAGCAAGAGAGAAAGAGAGCGAGAGAATGATAAAAAAGAAATGCCTGGCTAGTGAGTGATCCCTGTGTGCCCTGTGTGTGTCTGTGTGTGTGTGTGTGTTGCCTGGGCATTTGTTTACCATTTCGATTTGGCACAATTTGTCACTGGCAGGCTGTCATCTTATGGCTTGTTAGTTGGGTTTGTTTGCTTGCTTGTGTTTGCCCAGGCAGCAGCTTATGGACACCAACAAGTGCCACCACCGACTTTAAAGGCTGCTCCACGTTCTCAGCACGGCTTTGGCTTTGTCGCTGCCTCTGACTGACGCACGTGTGTGTGTGAGTGTGAGTGTGTGTGTGGCAGCCAGTCAGTCAGTCTCGTCGCTTGTCACTCTTCTGATGCTGCTGTTGCTGTGTGTGCGTGTGTTGTCCTCGTCGTTGTTCTCGTCTTTGTTTACACAGTTGCCAGCGCCAATGTTGTTTCTCTTTGCTTCCTGGTTGCTGCTGCTGCTTCTGCTGCTGCTGGTCAACGTGTGGCTGCCACACTCTCTCTCTCTTTACTCTCTTCTCTCTCTCTCAGACTCTTGGTCAGCCAACACTTTGCGCTTTGGTTAAGTGTCAATTTGATGCTGCTTTTGCCATCCCTTGTTCCCGCTCCCGCTCCCGCTGGCTTTTTCATGTTTCATGCTGTCGTAGTCGTCGTCGTCGACGTTGTCGTTGCTATTTGCCATAAGTGCGGCATTTTGTACACCAAGTTAAGCCACTAATGAGGCGGCCACCTGCCGCTGCCAATGCCAATCAACTTGCCACCAGTCACAAAATGGAGCAGATTCCAACCCTCCTTCCATTTATTCGTGCTGAGTGTGTAAACACAAAACTAAATTGCTTGGTAATTAGTATGAAAAATTGCGTGAAAAGTTGAAAGTTGTTCGACGAATATCAGCATCAGCAGCAGCCACTGGATGAGCTGAAGCCGAGTGGCTGACGAGTGGCTTATACTATATCTACTATATACATATATAAAAGTATGTATGTATATACAAGTATAGTATAGCCAAGCATCAAGTGGGTATAATGTGGCACTGACAAAAGTTTGCCTCGTGTGCTTGTAGCAGACTGTTATCATTATTATTTTTGTTGATATTTCAGCTGAGAGTAAGTTGTTTTCACAACTCAAATTAAAGAGATACTTTGTTGGCTGCTCTATTCACCATGTGCAAAATATGAGAAATGTGTTTAGAGAAAGTATCATAGATGATTCAATTTGTGATGCCAATACAGAAATTATGAAATTGGCAAAATTGGGAAATAATCAACTAATATCAAGTTAGTAAATTTATACAATCAGAGATTAAATAAGTATTTGCTAGTAATTTTTGGGTAAAATCTTGTATGAAGAGTGAAGGCTAAATTGAAATTATTTATAATTTATTAATAAATAGAAAAAAACATTAGCCGTGGTTTTAACTTTACCGTATTATGGATTATTAAAGATACTATTCTTCAGTTGTTTGAAAAAGTTTAAGCTGAATTTTTAAAAATAATGTAATAAAATTGCGAAATTACAAGTCTTTGATCAAATATGTAAGACTATCTTAAAGATTACCTCAAGGCATCATTAAAATGTAATTTAATTTTCATGACAATAAAGTTTTCGATTTGCATAAATATGAATATTTAAGAAATAATATGGTATTTAAAAAACAGCTGCTGCTGTGCTTGGTTATTTAGTATATTTTGTACTCTTTTTTGGTATTTCTTGCACTCTACGGTATATTTTTAACTCAATGGTATATGTTGTACTCTATGGAATAGTTTGAATGTAGTACTATATCGATATACTAAATACAGCCTTCGGTATATTTCAGTACTTTTAAAGTATATTAAGAAAACATTTAATTTAGTTTTGCCTGAATACCAATTCTTAAATAAAAGTAAATCCACTTTTCAGTTTGTCGCAGGAATTCTTAAAAAAATGTATAAATTTCTTTCATTAAATTAAGTCTGATTTAAAGTTTCATTTAAATCTTCAATAATCCCAAAAGTGTCTTAATATCACCCTTTCAACACTTGCTCCATCAAATTAAAAATAAAAGAAACCCTCATAGATTCAGTTCGCCATAAAGATTTAAAATTTCAGTCAAGTTGAATTTATGTGTCCATCGCTGCAATCGCTGATTATTGTATTTGAAGTGAAATCAGTTTTTAATCCATTATGCTTATAATTTCAAGTTTCTTTCTTTTTTTTTCGTTTGTTGGGGAGTTTTTTTTTCAAATGTAGATCCCATTATTATTACCATTGTTAACCCAATTCTAGCAACCCTTTTGCGTGTTGAACCCTGTCGAGTTCTGTGTTCTGTGTTCTGAGTTTTCCATTTGCCCTTTTGTGCATTTTTGCAGCATTTCTAATTTGTTTGGGATAAGCCTTTGGCTCGTTGGAAAAACCCACTTCATTTTTAATGAATCCAATTTTGGTCTCACTCTCTGTCTGAGCTTGTGTATGTATGTATGTGTGTGTTTCTTGCATTAATTTCATAATTTTCTGCTATTAATTATAATAGAATTTTTCAGTCAGTCAACGGCTTCGACGCCGCTGCCGCCTCCGCAGCGTCGCCGGTTGCCTTGGCTGCAAACTTTTGGCGCTCTCACTCTCTAGTCGTATTATCGGCCACCATCATATGCCCGTAATTAAAACTTATTTCGAGGTTTTTGTGTAGCCAACAAACCAAAAACTTAATTCGCCTCGTCTTCACTCACACTCAACTTGCCTGCTTGCCTGCAATCAATGCTGAGGGAGTTGGCTTGGGTTGTTGTTGTTGTTCCCCCCTTTTTCTTGGGAAGCGAGCCTGCCAAACACTTTAATACATCGAAATTTTTGGCTGGCGTCGCCTTCTGCACGTTCCTTAAGTAATGGATTCAATTATAAAGTTAAAATCCATGGTGGCTGACTTGGAGCCCCGGCTGGTTGCTCGCAATCCAACTGGAAATGATTCGCATAAATTCACAATAATTTATAAGGAAATCCTTAGAAGCGCGCGCTCGCTGTTCAGGTCAAACACAAACACACACACACAATACGTATACGCAATGTGAAACGCCTTTCCTCTATACAGAAAATAACCTTCTCTCTAATAATATAACACAAAAGACGCTTTCATTCATTGAGCGTCGCATTTTTTGGTTTATTGACACCAAGTTCTCTCCCCCTCCTCACTCTGTTTCTTCCCCTTCGACCCTTCCAACGCTTGACCCTTTTGTTCGGCTCTTACTTATTCCGTTTACCAATTGACTTGACTATCCTACCTACCGACGAACCAGTTTGATATCTGCTACATAGCTGACTTGAGTTCGGTTTGTTTTTCTCGCATTTCGCATCTCGCATCCCGCTCAGCTTTTGTGTGAGTTACTTTTTAATTTGCCTTCAGTGATTTCCACGACGATTTACCTGGGCGCTGCGAAAAATTTATTCCATTCGACTGCATTCGCAAAAACAAACTTTGCATTCCGCCTTCGGACCCGCGGACGACGTCGATGGGTTTTCCATTTCTCTGGTTACGGTCTCAAAATCAATTGATTCGCATATCAGAGCTCTCTCAAGCTGCTCTAAGCTTTCATTTCTTGACCCTTTTTTCGTGCTTGACTTCTCGGCACTCGCCTTCAAATCTGCCTTCGAATCTGCAGCGTTTCCATCTTACTTTTCCTTCTATTCTAGGTTTTCTTTTTTTTTGCTTTTTTAGTTTAGTTTATTCCTTCATGCTTCATACACTGGGTTGCGGCCAGCGTGCTGGACATTAGCATGCTTTTGATGCGCCCACATCCACGACAACAGAGACAGAGCCGGAGACGGAGAGAGAGTTCAAGTCGTCGTCTCTTGGTACACTTGGGTTCCCGGTTAGGTTATGCTGATGTCTGATGACGGGGTTGAGGTGGGTGGAGGGAGGAGGACAGACTTCTTTGGGGTATTTGTTAGATAAGCAGGCCTCGCTCACTTGACTGAAAGTTTGCTTTTCTCTTTTGCCTTTGCTTTTGTGCTCGTCGGAAAGTTTTGTTGGCCGCCTTTTGTTTTGGCCCAGCGACTTCTTTGGCTTTTGTTTTCGCAAGCACTTTAGCTTGGACTTTGATTTTTGACATTCCCACCCAGTTTACCTTGTCCTATTTATATATGTGCATAAGTATGCGTGTATTGTTTTTCTGCTTTTTACCCACTATCGGTTATCGAAGTTCCTCAGTCTCAGTCTGTCTCCAATTTCTGTACAAAACTATTTAAATGGCTTTGCCCCCAGAAAACAAAAGGGCTCCGCTTACAACATTCCCCTTTGCCCTCGCTCTAACTGTTTGGCCATTCATCAATCATTTTGTGCGTTGATTTTAATTTGTGCGTCGTTTCAACTTTGCCTCACATAAATTATGCAAAGTTGCCTACGCGTCTCTTTTTTGCCTTTTTTGTGTGCCTGCGATTCAATGCAATTATCGTAAGTGCTACATAAGTCAAGGCAATCCATAAGTTTATGACTTTTCTATCCATAAATCGCGCCAACTTAGGCAAAAATTTTCTCCAAGCTCAACTTTCAGGTGAAAAAAAGAAGGAAGGAAGGAAGAAAAAATGAATGTAGGAAATGTTGACGCATGTAAACAACTTTTAAGGTTTGCCCTTTCACGTTTCAAAAGCCCCTTGCTATATATAGCTTAGAGTTCGCTCTCTCTCTTGTTTTTTGCGAAAAAGTTCCGAGTTTTAATGCTAATTTTTGCGTTGCGTTTTGTGCGGAAATGCGCAAAAATCAAATGCTCTCCGGGGAGCTGCAAACTTTTTGCGATTGCATATGCTCTCTAATCTACAGTTGTGTGTGCATTTAAAAATATCAATTTTTTGGCTATGTATTTTATTTAAAGAAATATCTTGCGCAAAATTCCTGGCGGAAAGGTTGACAGCAATCTCGTTTGCCAATTCGATGCTGTTGTACCGAGGGGGCCTATAAATTACACAACAACCTCTGGGACCACAGACTATCGAAAAGTTTTTACCAAAACAAAAAAAAAAAAAAAAAGGAGAGAGGAAAATACAAAATTAAAAATAAAAATGAAATGCAAAAAAAATATTATTATTTCAACAGTAGATTGAATAAAATGACAAAACAAAAGTAATATCAATTAAATTGAATGAAATATGAGCAAACGCGTTTTGTGATGCGATATAACTTTCAGCAAATTTCTTAATGGATTTAGGGCATCAGAACGTCAGTGCGGTAAAGTTGACAGTTTACGCTCTTGTGGAGGCCTTTGTCTAAATATTATTATTTACGGCTTAGGGCCAAGAGCCAAGAGCGACAACTGTTACCCGGTGTAGCACTACGGCCTGAACTTTAACCCCTTAAAGTCGACGTAATTCACTAAGCGAAAAGCTGCTTGGCTTGCTGGGAGAGACGCAGATGCAGATGGCATTGTGAGCAGAAATAGAGGAGGAAGTAAAGTGTGGAGAGTGTAGTGGAGAGTGAAGAGTGGAGAGATGGAGAGCTGGAACTGGAGATGAAACGTGCGTTGTCTTGTCGCAAAGTTTTTAAGACTTGCTTGACCGACCTTTGTCAAAAGTTGTTGGAGCGCATGAAAAATGATGCCACACGGCACCGGGATGTGTTACACCAGTCGTAGCAGGTCCCCGGCCGCCCCTCTCTCTCTCCCTCTTTCACCCTATTTCCCTTCAGACTCTGTGTGTGTGTGTGTGCAGACAAAATAGCAATTTGCGTTTTCAAACAAAACAAGCTGAGAGCTGAGCTTTAGTTTTTGTTGCTGCTGTTGCTGCTGCTGCTGCTTTTGCCTCGGTTCACAATTGATTGAAATCCCTTAGCGCACACCTTTTTCTTCTCTCTCTCTAGTTCTTCTTTCTCTTTCTTGCTCTCTGTCGCTCTTACGGTTGTTTTGTATAGTTTTTGTTGCTGTTGTTGCGCCACAGAAAACACACAACTTCCGCTTTCTTTGGCAAAAACAATAGAAAGCACATAAATTTATGGTTTCAGCATTGTGCTTTTGACACACACATACACATGAGGGGAGTGGGGGATGGATGTAGTATAGGGGGAAGTGTGGCAAACGTTAAGGGGTTAATATGCCTGCAACCGCAAACGGATTTCGGATTTTGGGTTTTGCCTAAGCTTGGACCAAGCACAAAAAAGACGAAGAAGAAGAAGGGAGTGTGAGAGATGACTTTTCTTATAAATAATTTTACTAAATGGATTTGGTATAAATGCTGACATTAAGCATGTGTGCGTGTGTACTATATGTATGTGTGTGTGTGATTGTGTGTGTGGTAGCTGCTTGAACTAATTACCTGCAAATTCATTTTATTTTTGTTATGATGCTAAAAGGAATTTGCTTACGAATTGCAACAATCAAAATTGGCCGAATTGAGTTCGGGTCGAAATCACTATATATGTATATGGAAGGTAGTATATATGAAGTATCAGTGTATGAGAGTGTGTTTGTGCTTGGGCCAAGTTTAATGGTTTTTTGGGGCATTTTCTTGCAGCTGTTTCGCTTTGTGGTTCGCAACACTCTCTCGATGCTGTTGTTGTTACTCTTATTGTTGTTGTTGTTGTTGCTGTTGTGGCTGTGCGTTTCAAAATTTATGTTTGCTGGCTATGAAAATGAAATGACTGTGGTAAACATTTTAATTAAATCCAAGTTTGGCTTCTGCCTGCGTTACAACAATATATTTTGTTGTCGTTTTACTCTCACTCACTCTCTCTCTCTCTCATATTTTATTTTGTATTTTTGTGTATGTCTGCTGTTGTTGTTGTTACAACAGTAGCAAATAAATTTTAATTTTATTTTGCCGCGTTTTAATTTGTTGTCCACTTTTTTTTCCATTCTTTTCCATTTCGTCCCTTTTTTTGTTTTTGTTCTGTGATGTTCTCATTTTTATTCGCTGTGTTTTTATTCGCATTTACACTTTATGCATGTGCGCATTTATTTTGTTTGCTAGCTCTTCTATTGGCTCAGTAGGGTGGTTGAAGAGGCGGATGGAGTGGGGAGAGGGGGACGCTGCTGACAGCCGGTCAAGTGACAGTTGTCGCTGAGCACACACACCGAGTGTGGGAGCGAGGGAGAAAGCGCGCAAATATGAAATGCAAAACAAACTTTGCAGCTGTCACTCAAAAATGAGCGTCGCAGTCGCAACGAAAGCGAACAAAGCGATGCAAGTGCGGAATGTGCAGGACACAGAAGAGGAGCGAGAAGTGAGACGGCAAGATAGAGGGGGGCAAGAGCGTGAGCGAGATGGTAGATTGTGCAGTCATCATGCACTGTGAGAAATGTGAAATGGTTAATTGGGCGGAAAGGTATTTGGGTATGCGAAATGCTCGTTGTCGTTGTCGTCGTCGTCGTTGTTGTTGTTGTTGCTGCTGCTGAAACGAATAGTGTGCAATGCAACTGCCGAAATAGCGACAACAACAACAACAACAGCAACCATGGCGACAAAGTGGGTTAGAAAGGTAAATGAAAGGTTGACGGACAGTTAATTTCGGGGCAGTTGATTGAGTTATGAGCAGCGCACACACAAAACGCTTTAGAAGCTGACGACATCGAGAGAATGGGGCCCCAAAAGAGAGAAGGCGTTGACAAAAAGGATACACGGTGTTCATTTCACCAGCAGCCAAAAGCAAATGCGTGTGAGGGAGAGTGGAGAGGGTAGAACGAAAAAGTAAAGAGAACGACACACATGTCAAACAGGTTTGAAGAAGGTCGAGCAAAGTGGAAAACCAGTTGAATATCTAAAGTGGAATTATCTAAAGTGCACAAAAGTGCCGATTGCCGCAAATGCGATTTTAATTAAAACTAGCTTAACTAGTGCGCTTTTTGGAACACATGCAGCTGACGGGTAAATGCAATTTAATATTACGTCAAGTCATGTTAGAGACATATTGTACACTCGTAGCAAAAACACACATTAATCTCGCTTAAAACATTATCCCATGCTTAATTTATTATGAGCTATTTTATTTATTTACAAGAAAAGTTAAAAAATAGACATTTGTTTCGATTCAAAATGTTTAAGCTTATATAAAAAATGTAAATCTAAATATAATATAACAAATTTTCTTTTCCAAAAGATTTCTCTCAATTTAACTGTACTTAAAAATTGAAATTGTCATGGTTTCCACTATTTTCTGATGTTTGATTTAGGATAGGATAGACCGATTCTTATTCATTTATAAAATAACTGTTATATTTATAAAGATTATTAAATTTTCGTCTTGCTCTTATACTTAATTTTTCTAACGCCTTTCAAAGCATTCTCATTTAATTTTATATTTTTAATTTATTTTGAACATTTTTAGCCTTCGAACAAATACATTTTGTATCTCTCTTGTACTCATTTAATCGAGTTGTTTATAGTAACATCACTCTTGTAGTAATAATCCAAGTCGAAAGTTGTGAAAAATGATTGCTCGAAAATGTTCACGAGTTAATTCGATTTTTCTGCCGAGGTAAGTTTTTGATTAATCGTTTATCGATATCAAAAATGGTCACACATGAAAAAGTTGTATGGAGCTTTTATCGATAAAAGTCCAACCTTTATTTGAGAATTAGTCAATTGGTTCTAATATGGCTACAAGTGACCTAGGACAGAAACTTAAATAGCAACCCTCGTATAACTAAAAAAGAACTATAAATATAATATAATATAAGCCAAAACAAAAGTAGTAGTCTTTATTTAAAACTATGTTTTATGATTTTTCCATTTCGATACAGAGTTTGACTAAAACTTGTTGAATTCTTAGCTTTATGGGAGTTAAATACTTGTAATATTTTTTCTATAAATACCAAGTTCAACATTTTTTTCACTTAGAGATATTCGGTATCAATTTTTTTCGTTGAAAGGAATTGCAATTTCTTGTTCTCGTAAAATGCATGTGAATCATAAAAGTAATTGGCAACTTGACATTCGTTTACACTTGCATTCAGCGAATGCTGTCAGAAGGCATTGAATTACACTCAACTAAGAACGAATGCAATCCAGACACAAAGTGTAGTGCATAAATCGAGTTGAAAGGAATGTTGGAAAGGGTGTTTAACTTTTAGCTACTTTGGCCTCAACGGTTTTGGCACCATCGAAAAAACAAATACCATCGAGAAATAACTGAAGTTTTGTGAAATGTTTCGTTCGTTTTGTACACCTGCAACTAATTGGCAGGTCATTCAATTTCAAATGTCGAGCGAGCCGCCCCATTAAAACTTAAAGTGTGTAGCATGCAACATGGGGCATGCACATTACAAACGCAACACACACACACAAACACACTCTTACATGGTGTGCCATCAATTTACATGCCACACACGCATAGCCAGGACAGCAGGATAGAGAATCAAAGGGTGTTTTCCTCCCCCCCTGGCCTCACAACTTGTTTTTGGTGGCATGCCACACCAAGCGACGACTATGCAGCCAGTTGCTGCTGTTATTTATGGCACCGAAACTGTCATAAGCAAACAAATTGTTTTTTATTGTTCATAATTATTGTGCATACTTATGTAAATCACGCGACGCATTTGCCGACTTGTTTCGCGTTGCATGCAACTCCCACTCATACAACAGAAAAACATACACAAGCTGTGGCGCAACTAGTTGCTGTTGCTGCTGCTGTGCGTGTGTTGTTCGTGGCAAAGAAAAAAATCGTTTGTTTTATTGAATTTTTATTGTAGTTTGAATTTATGACGCAACGACGACTCCAACTGCTGCTGCGATGCTTCAGCTCTGCTCTCGACTGGATTAGGGTTTCTTTTGCTGGCTGAGATGACTTTATCGGCTTTTTGTGCTGCATTAAATCGCAGCAACCCAGAGTGAGAGAGCTGGCAACTGGCAACTGGGCCCATCAACATGCCACATGCCCCATGCCCCTTGCCCCATTCCCCCTACACACACACTCTCGTTGTGACTCGCTGTTTGTCTGGCAATTTTGTTGAAATAACTTCAGTTTTGCGTTTGTGTGCGTACGTGCCACTGAAGTGCTCGCGCTGGCTGCCAGATTAGCTCGCAAAACCGCAGACAACAGCTGCCATGAATCCCCCCTCCTCCTCCTCCCCCTCCCCATCCTCCTCTCATGCCTTTGGAATGAGCATTTCTGGTTTTTTTTTCAGCTCTGCCTTTGCTGTTCGTCCTGTTGAGCCTTGGAAAGCGTGTGCATGTGAATAATGTCCAGCAATTGGGGTTTTCCAGAGTTGGGTTTGACTTTCAGCTGGTGGAAGGAGACAAAGGGTCGCTCTCTCCCTCTCCTTCACTCCCTCTCTCCTTCCTCTTCTCACTTCTGTATCAGACGACGTCATTTATTTATTGCGGCAGGCCGAACGCGCAAATTTTATGAAGACCTTTAGTGCTACCGTCCGTTACCCAACCAAAAATTAGTAACTTTTTTGATGACTGCTCCCTGACATTTCATAAACTTCTTATTGATTATTTAGCACAACGAATTTATACTCACACACACTCGGAATTTACCGCTTTGTGTGTTTTGTTACACTTCTCTTATTCTTCATTTTTGTGTGTGTATTTTTTTTTTGCAGAGAGCTTACGCGATTACTTTGGCCGTTACGGCGATATCTCTGAGGCAATGGTCATGAAGGATCCCACGACACGCAGATCCAGGTGAGTTTGCCAAAAAACAAACAATAAAACAAAAGATAAACAAATTCAAATTAAAATGTTCGGTTTGAGCCCCGCGAATTTAAAGCACGTGCTGTTGAATTTCCTTCCGTTTTCAAGTGTGAACAAAGGAAATGTGCTTAAAAGAGGAATGAGAAAATGTGGGAAATTTGACAATAAGACACCCAACAGAGTTAAGTCAGCTTTAGCTACTTGCATTAAAATATTGATGGATTTTAAAAATATCCATTAAAAGTATTTTGTGGGTTGTCTGATTATTATGTTACTTAAAAATAGTAAAATTTGTTGGAAATTTTTCGCTTGTACTAATATAAAATGACAAAGTATATTATATTAATTTAATTTTAATTGTATCAATAACTAACGATATTTTGAGGCTAGGTTTTTGGTTAAGATAATAATAACTGCAGTGTTTATGATTCCTAAAAATTTGATTGCGCTCGGATAAGAGTTATCGAAGTTATTAAAGAAACATTTTTGTATGACATAAACGCTTTGTCTGACAATCTGATATATTTTTCTTTTTCTTTCAAAGTGTATGTCCTTTAAGTGTAAGGTAATATAATTTTAGGTTCTTCTTTCGAATTCTTCACCAAGTGAAATTCAAACATGTAGACTACAAATTTTGACGAATTTAGAATAGAATATTTTATCATTTGCTTCTTAAGGCTGCAATTTTTTCGTATTTGAAGTTTAAACTGTGCTATAGTAAAGTAGACTTTACATATGGCATAATTCGAGACGGCCGTCGACATATTTAATAAAAGTTTTTTTTTTTAATTTCCCATATAAATTTCGAATGAAAGCTTTACATTAACAGTGCATTTAGAGTTGACTTATAAATGTTCAGTTTGAGGCAATTACTTTAAAAATAATTTGTTCTTCAGTTAACTTTGAACAATAAATAAAAAATACGATATTACTAAAAATATCTAAAATAAAATAAAAACATCTAGAACATCTAGAATCATTGCGGTTTACAGAAAAAGGTGTGCGTTTCATGTTGAATTCCTTGTTCGGGTGTTACAAAATTTTCAGAAAATTTAGTTTATCTTCAGATTTCGTTATTGCTCCCGAATTTGTATGCATTTTGTTGTCAGTTCTCTCAATACTTCTCGGAATTCTTTTATGAAATTGTTAAATATGAATTCAAACTGTAATTAAAATGTGAGACAATAATTAAGACTGTGTTGTGCAATCTTTACACATTTCCCTCATGTCAATAGTTACTTTATTTTCGGTTTAAAAATATAACTGAATTACCTTGAAAAGCCACAAAAAGAGTCTCCCACACAGTTTTGCATTCTAAGAATTGTTGGACAGTTAATTACGTATTCCTAGAGCACATGCTATACTCAGAAAATCCCACTCAATTCCATGAAATGAGAGCATAAAATTCAGCTGAAAAGTATGCTACAAATTTCAGTTTCGAAGCTGAAAATCGAAAAATTCGAAACTTGCAATCGATATTTGCTAGTTGTAACAATTATGCTTGTTTTATGCCTGCAAACGATGAAGTGAATTTTGCAAGCTATAAACAGCAATAAATCCGTTTAAGCGTCACTTGGGAATTGGCAAAGGCATTAAAGGTAAATAGAATAATGATTGTCTATTTTTAAAGGCTAAAGGAAGTTTTTCTTTTTTTGTGCTGTTGTTGTTGCTTATCGACCTTATTTTGAACCCTCATGTAATATGATTGTTTTTTATGGTTATTATATTCAATTTAAAATCATATACCCTGAGCTTTACGTTTTCCACTGGCTCTGTTGACCACACTTTGATTATTATTCTGGTAAATCTCGGTCACCTCTCGTTTACCTTTCCAGTTGACCCCTGTTAGCTATATCATACTCGTACATATATTGCTCTTTTAACTCCTCTGCCCAGAAGCCGGTTAGCATTGTTGTTGTTCTTCTTGTTGTTGTTGTTATTGTTGTTTATGGCCATGCGCGACTGCATCCATTTCCAAATTTGAACAGTTTGGTTAACCGCTAATTGGTTTTCATTTTCATTGATTTTCCTTCTGCCCTTTTTTTTTGCATTTTGCATTTTGCTGCTGCTGTTCGTTTTGTTTATAAATTTGTACATTGCATTGAGATACATGTTCAATATATATATATTTGTATGTGTGTGTGTGAGTGAACCCTTTTTACTTGTTGTTTGTTGTGTATTTTCGCATCGTTTGTCATTTGTTGCGGTTTCGATCAGCTTTTGGTTGGCTGCACAATCTCCTCCTCCTCCCCCCCCACCTCTCTCAAATGCCCCTGCTGACCTATTCAAAAATGCTTAACGTAAATTAGCTGGTTTTTGTGGACAGTATGAATAATGAGCGGCATTTAATGAGTCAATTGCAATTGAATTTGAGCTGCGATAATCACAAAAGTGCGCACAACACTGTTACGACAGCACTGACAGCTTATAAACTAGCGCTGCTTTACGATGTACTCACATACAATACAAGTGTGTGTGTGTGTGTGTGTGTACTTTCTCCCTCTCTTTCTCTCAGATTGCACCGCGGGGCTGCCACTCAAATTAAGCGTTTTATGGCGGCACACGCGGCGTATGCGCGCTGTCAGCAGAACGCTAAGCGAAGCGCGTGTAAAAGTTAAGCGCATTTTTTTGTGTGTTGTTTAAGAAGTGGAAGAGACGGAAGGGGGCGAGGCACGAGCGGGGGCAGCTTGGTATGCCTGAGCGAAATATATCCTTGTTTTAATTGAATTTCGCCTAATGTCCTGTGAGGGGGCTGCAGCAGCAGCACACAAAACAGGGGTCTCAGGTTAACAAGCGTCCCGTTTTTGTGTGCTGGCAAAGTTTATGCCACATTCTGTAGCAGCAACGACTACGATGACTGCGACTACGACTACGATACGACTTTACTGTTGCTGCTGTTGCTGCCATGTGTCCTTTTGCCTTTGTGCATGTCACGTTGGCTGGCAAAATTTTTATGAACTGCGTGCAACGGCAACGACAACGACAACGAGAACGGCAAGAGTAACGTACTGTGTGTGGCAACTCCACTTGGCTGCTGTCTTAACAGGGGCTGGCAAACAAGGAGGACAACGCGATGCGACGCAAACAGAGAGAGAGAAAGAGAACTCGAGGGTTTAAATCTAAAGCAAACGCTTGTGTTGTAGTTGTAAATTCCGCAGCTCTATTTGTTGCCGACGTCGTCGTTGTCGTTCTTCGCTCCGTTGTTGATGTCGCTGCTGATATCATCGTGTCAGGGATTTCTAGCAAAATTTAATAAAAACTTTATGTCGCTTAAAAGAATGTTTATGGAAATTTTTCACTTAAACTTGCGCAAAGTAATAAATGTAAACAGAATTCCTGAAAAGGTGCGACAACAAAATTCAAACTGAGAGCAGCATCAGCAGCAGCAAAACAGTAAACGGTAAACCGTTGAAAGTAACAGCAACAAGCTGCACACAAAGTTGTTGCCGCAGCCAGCTAGCGAGCGAGCAACGTGAAAGAGAGTCAACAGTGCGGTTAATAAATATGCGCACCAGGGCAGCAGAGACATTATACTGCTGCCGGGCGAATGAAACGAGAAAAAGAAGTAAAAAAAGCATTGCATACTTCTAGGCAGCGACACCTAACTCCCAATCGCAGTCGCAGTCGCAGTCGACGTCGCTGCCTGTTGCTGTTGGTGCTGCTCTTGTTTTAGATTGAGATGTACATGGTAGAGAGGAGATATGGCACTTCGTTCGCAAATGAGATTGTATATTACAATAAAATGGAGTGAAGTACAAATTAGAAAACTTGCAAATAAATTTTAAAAGCACAAAATGAAAATAGAACTGAAACAACAACGACAACAACGACAACAAAAGCAACAGCCAAGCAAATGGCAAACAAAACACATTCAGCACAACATTAGATAGAAGCGAATGAGAACGAGAAAGCGAGGGAACGGGGGAACGGGAAGAAGAGAAAACTGGAGGAAAATTGTGAACAAAAAATAGCAAAAGTTTTGCGCAACTTAAGCGAGTTTTTTACTCAGAGTGAGTAAGAGAGAAAGAGAGACAAAGCGGGTCGCTGAAGTGCAACAACAAAAAAAATTGAGTAAAATGGCAAATGGCAGCTGCTGGTAGAAAAGCGCGCCCTTCGCGCTCCGCCCCCCCTCCCCCCACTCCTTCCTCTTCCCCCCTCTCCTTTGCCACTCTAACAGCAGCATAAGTAAATCCAAACAATTTATTGTTGTACTTTTAACATTCTTCTCATGCGCATTGTTGTTGCTTGTTTGTTGTTGTTGCTGTGTTGCTGTTGTTGCCTGCCACCATTGAAGCAAACATAAGCGACTTTTCAATGAGTTTCGAAAGTTATTGAAACATAAATTATATCGCACGGCGCACGCACGCCAAGCACAGACCCACTGACTGCCACTCCCACTTCCCCAACTGCCCCTTGTTCTTCCTCTCCCTCTCTTTCTCTTTCTCTCTCTTTGGCAAAGCAACCACAAGCAAGCCCACAAATACGCTGGCGGCAACAACAACACGAACAACAACAACAATAACACCCCTTTATGGCAGTCAGCAAAAGTGTAAGCGCTAAAAGGGGGCAAAGGGGCAGGGAAGAAGGGGCCTGGGGGACAGGGGGAGGGGCGTGTTACCTCACGCATTTTTGTGCATGGCAATTAAGTTAAATTTTTCTTTCTCTTGTTAATGTTTTTATGCCCTTGCCGTTTTTCGGGGCAACAGCAACAGCAGCAACCAACAACACCAACAGCAGCAGCAGCAGCCATATAACAATTGTCATGCAGCTTGCAACAGTGACTACAAAAAGTTTCCACATAACAAACTAAATGCAGACAAATGAAAGTCAGTGCTTAAAAGTTGCGCAAGCTGAGCAGCAAAAATTAACATTATTGTGAACTACGAGCAAAGTTTAATTGTATGTGAGAATTGTTTATATAAATACAGCCAAAATTAAAGAGAACGTTTAATTAGCACATAAATTTATAACAGCACCAAAGGGAAAATAAAATAATACTTAGTTAAAATACTAAATTGAAAACTGTTAAGATTTAAATTTACGAATTGACAAACATGAGAATCTTGATAGCATTACAAAATATTAATCTAATGCATCATTAATAATGATAAGAATCATATTTTTATATGCCTTCAAGATTTTTAATTACTTTATTTTGTAAATTTTAAGATTTACAGCTTTTAATTTAATTTTCTGAACTATAAGATTCTTTACAGTTTTTTATTATTTTTTAGTTTTTAGTTAAAAAAGTACTTTTCTCATGTCGATAGTCCATAATTAATGTAAAAGAAAAAGTAAATAAAATTAAGTATCACAAAATATATTCTAATATGTTCATTTATTCAATTTCACATTATTTTCGTAACATTTATTAAAAAAAATTATATTATTTCTAAAAAAAAAAAAAAGGTTTATCAGGAATCTTGACCAAGTATAATTGCTTTACCTTTTTCTTGTGCCATTGTTTTTATCGAAGAGTAAACCAAAATTATCCTTATTATTTAATATTATTTTTATTTAAATAACGAATACACCTCTTTCTTGTTAATAGTCAAACTAACATATAATAATAACATATTGCTTATCAACAATGATTAAAAAACATTTTAAACATTAAAAATTCTTCATCACACGCACAATATAATACAAATAAATAAAATGTTATTCATCAGTAATCTAAAATAAAGTGCATTGCAAATCATTTTTATTCAATATCACGTAATTTCTTTTTATTTTATGTAGATTCTACGTTAGTAATAAAATGATACAACTAACAGAAATAAAATGTTGTTTATTAACAACCTTATTTAAATTCTATTAAAAATTATTTTTATTTTATTTCATTATTTATGTTATCCTTTATTTTTTTTATCAATCAATGAAAGTTAGAGCATTCGAATTCCGACTGCTAAATCTAATTTCTCAATTTTTGTTTGTTTTTTGCAAACGTTCTTCATTTTGGTTGCTCCTTTTTCTTACACGCGCCAAATTTTATTTATTTTATTTGAGCTGGACGCTCAACGAATGTTTTATATGTATGTACAATATAAATTTACCTGGATCTGTATCGGAGACTTGCCAAATAACTCACAATCACATTTGTGCTCCACAATGAATGCTCTGCTTCGTTTCTGCCACGACTTTTCGCTCTGCTCTGCTCTTCTCTCCTCTCCTCTCTCAGTCAGGCGCAATAAATTTAACGGGTGTTAGATAAGAAGTGTTGTGTCGAATAGCGAAAAGAGCATAACAAACAAACGAACAAAACACACAACAAAATACAAAACACAAAACACGACGAAACACTTTTAAAACCATTAACTGTTTACAATCTATAAACATTCATAGTCTTTTATTATACCCGGTTGCCATAAAAATTGCGTCAAATCGCTTTAAATAAAACCAATGTAAACGCATGCACGAATATATGCACAGCATGTCCTTTATAGGGTCGCAGATATCCACATAGAAAAACAATTCGATGAACGATGCTGAATCATTTCCATCTGTCGACAGCACTTTAAAATTTGCCGCGAGTTAAAGTCACAAACAATCTAAAAGCAGACTCGAAATAAATTTCAAATCGACAATGATGTATTCGAGGTATTGTTTCTAAATAATTTAAAATAGAAGAAAAATATATTAAGAAGAAGCAGATGAATTGTATAAAGCGTGAAAACATGATTTGAAAGTAAACTTGAAATAAAAGTAATATCTTGTTTCCAAATTTTAAAGAATATGAATAAAATTAAAAATATAAAGAATAAAAAAGATGAATTATATATAGGAAAATCATCTATAAGCAAGCTTTAAAATGTTGAAAGTATAATTAAAATAAATTAAAATAAAATAATTCAAATTAAATGAAATATATTAAATGATTTAGAACAAAATAAATAGATGTAAAGAACCTGGATATATTAAGAAGAAAATAAATGAATAATATACTTTTAGCAGAGTTGGATTTATGAGCACAGTAAGAGATATGAATATATTTTTACTGATAGCTTTTGTAATGTTAGCACGCAGTACACGCAATATGGTATATTTTGCACTCCATGTGATATTTTAATGGAGTATTCAAATGTTTGCGGTATATTAATTTGTTATATTTTAAAAATTATTACCGCTCTGTTTTGATTTTATTCAAAATGGATAGCAGATATCTTAAAGTCGAGCACACTCGGATGCAGCTTTCTTACTTCTTATGCTTAATTTATTTTAAATTCTATATTTTCACAATTAATTTAAATAATATTTTTTTGATATTGAGTTTAAGTGAAAATGAATGAAAAAACAGCTGCTTGTTCCAAATTTCAAAATAATACAAAATACAATATCGCCTAATGAAAATGTCAATGCGAAATGAATATATTTTTCCTAAATATAAACAAAAATTAATCAATGCTTTTGCCACACGAAACTTGTATGTTATTTATAACCAATCGATTCCGATTCAGTAATAACTGCAATTAATTACAGTCACATTTTTGTTTGCGTTTCCTACGCAATGACTTCTGTCTTCTTAAGCACATTATTCACTTGAAATTCGTCTCAACTCTAGTTAGCTTCAATTAAATTCAAAGATTTGTGTCAAGGAAATAAGTGATATTAGTTGCTGAATTAGTTTCCTCGGCTGACATTCAATTAATCTCAAAATTAATGTGCAATTAAAGCGAGTTAACATTTGTAGCCAGTGTCATAATCACATTGAAGCTTAAGCAGCTTGTACAATGTACAAATGCAAATTGCTTTTTGTTCGGTTTCGGCTTATCGAATCTCTTTGCGAGAAATGAATTTAGCATTAGCACAAATCACATACCAGAGAGCAATGGATAATTGTTTGTTTCAAGTATTATTGTGTTTACAATTTACAAATTTGGCTTGTGGTATTTCGTTAATCGGAATCTGCTGCGATTTGATTACTTAAAAGGCCAGAGAGAATTGCTGTCATTAGATGGAGGAAGAGGAGGATGAGGAGCTTAATTTATGCCGCAACCACTTTAATATTATTTATGAGGCAGGCGCAATAAGTTTCTGTTTCTCATCAGAGAAGCCTTTGGCAAAGTTTCAGCTGCTGACGTCCTCTTCAAATCACTCTCATCACACTTATTTACCACAGCAATCCAAAAACGTGGCCATAATTAACTCAATTTAATCGCCATCCTCCAGCGACCTCAGGCTCCAACGCTTTAGTGGCTCACTTGTGTTTGTCATGCGGATCCAGCGAGCAACCAAACAAGCGAGCAACCAAACAGTCAGCAGCCAGCAGCAGTTGACCTTCGCCCCAGTCGGCTCACACTTGACCAACAGTGGTCAGCAACGACTGTTGGCTGTTTTGGCATCGATGCTTTGCCCTTTTCATGTTAATTTGCAGCACAATACCAAATGGCTTTATATTTTGTTGCTCTGTTGCTGTTGCTTTATTTATTTTTTTTCTGCTCTTCTCAACTGCATATGTTTTGTGACCATGTGTGTGTGTGTGTGTGTGCAGAAGTGTGTGTAGCAATTTTTCATCATTAATTATGGCGTTGGCTGTGGCAAACATCAGTCAGCCACACAGCAGCAGCAACAACAGCAGCAACAAACGAAGCCAAAGACCATTAGGACTGCCTCCTGATGCCTCCTGTTTGCCTTCGTCTCCTTCATCTCCCCTTTCCCTTCTGTCTGTTCTCGTTGCTGTTGTTGTTGTTGAGATGTCAGTCGCACACTCGGATGTTGTCAACTCGTGTGTGCATGTTCAGCTCAACACAGCAGCAGCAGCGGCAATAGCAAGCATCACCTCCTCCTCCACCACCCATTTCACTACTCCTCTCTCTGGTCACCCTCTGGCCATCATCAGCTCCCACCATTGTTGTTACTGTTGATTATTTCATGCGCTTTCTGCGCGTTTTTATGCGCATTTTATGTTTGTATTTTTGCCGCCGCCGTCGCTCTTCACCAGAATTTTGTGCCAAAGAAAAGCTCTACCAAAAAAAAGTAAAATTCTCGCACACACTCGTCTCGCCCCAGCTATGTATGTGTGTGTGTGTGTGTTGTTTGCCTCTTTTTGTGCCTCGCGGCTAAACGGGTATATCAAGGTGTAACACTGAGGATATAGTCTACACAGGTGACAGATATCAGGTGAACAGCATCAGCGGGGGAATCAGTTTCTGTATTTAACTCTTAGTTTTATATGGCCAATTCAATACGGCGAGTTTCTGAAACATTTCGCTTTGCAAATATTACAATCGAAAATACGAATATAAATTAACAGTATTTATGAAACTTTGGCGTAATAAAGAAATTCAAGTTTTTATATATTTTAGAAATATTAATCCAAAAATTAACATATCATTTCATCAGCTCATCTTTTTGTCAATAACAATTAGAGCAAGATAAGTTTCACAATAAATCATATTAATAAATTTGTTTTAGATTGAAAATTAAATTGAGGGGTCTTCCTTTTCCCTTTGGAAATGTGTTTATAGGAAGATATCCTTTAAAAATTAAGTAATTAAGCAAATATAATTACCAAATATTAATTGAGCATTGTCTCAATGACGAAATAAAAGCAGGTTAATGAATGTGTTCAGAGTGTATATTATTGAAATTTTCATTTTAGATTATTGTAAATGAGAGCAAAATAAGTTTACCATAAAAACATTTTATTTATTAATTAATCTTTGGATAGAAACATCAAGTTAATCGATATAAAATATAATTGCCCTGCTTGAATTAAACCTTTTTTTAATACAGCAATTAAAGTTTGCATGTATTAGTTCAGTAGAAGATTGATTTGTCTATTTATATATTCAAAGAGGAAGAGTAAGTTAACTTTTCCAAACCTCAAATCATCTGTAAACATTTTTCTTCTTTTATAAATTATTGAAACAGATAGTTATAATACAATTAAGTATTACACCAGGCAAGCCAAAAAAACTTATTAAACACTTATAGTAGGTACTTTTATAAGTTTTTCTTTCTTGCTGCTATTCACTGTCAGATCAGAACACAAACTAACTTCCTAAGAATGCGTGTGAAACCAACTCTCTTAATTTTAAAAGCGAGATGAGTTCGATTAATAATAATTAATGTTAATGTATTCAATACAACAACATAATAAATATAAGTGCCTTATATATGTTTAACTCAAGACGTTATTTCAACAATGCTCTCAACTGAAAAGATAAACAAAATGCACCAAAAATAGCAATAATTGGTTTTATAATATTACTCATACCAATTATTTTATAGTAAAGCTCTGTAAATTAGAAAATTATAAATTACAAATCGTATGCACAATGAACTTGAATATTTTAGCAGACTGCCCAACCACTAATTACAGCTTTGGCCTTTGGCTAAGTCATTAA
Source organism: Drosophila albomicans (assembly GCF_009650485.2). NCBI lineage: Eukaryota > Metazoa > Arthropoda > Insecta > Diptera > Drosophilidae > Drosophila > Drosophila albomicans. The sequence continues at coordinate 40,333,544 of NC_047629.2, read as the reverse complement.
AGTTTCTACGTAAACTAAATCAACACAGGAATTTCTGCTCATAATACCAAAAGTTTAGTTGACTTAATGAGGCTGAGTCTCTCCCTCTTTTGACCACTTTTTTTGTGGTCAGCTTACAGCACAGAATTGCCAGGGTATTTGTCAGTCGTGACAGCTGCTGTGTTGCAGCTTACTTGTTATTTTTTTACGATCTCTCTCACTCCATTGTAATTGCTTTGCCGCAGCACTTTTACATAATAATAATAATAAAATGAATTATAAAATAAAGTTACCTTTTCGTCGGGGGCCAACTAAATGATGTGCCCCGCCCCCTTTGCTAGGGAAGAGGAAGAGGGTGGGGGCTGGGGATGGCCGAAAAAGAATTTAATGTCTGCGCCGCGTCACAAAAGAAGGCAACACTCAAAATTGACATTAGCAGCAGGCATACGAACCATAAAAACATAACAAATGGGCGCCATAATGTGTGTCCTTAAACTGTCACTAAATCGATAAATTTTCATAATGGCCCGGCCATTTAAATATTTAGCCAGGAAGCAGCCGCAGCAGTTAGCAATAAGCAACCCCTTACAAGACACCAAAACCAATGCCTTTCCTTTATATTTTTTTTTTCTTCGCTGGATTAATCAAATTACCGACGACCCGCATAGATAGCCAAGTCCAGTAAAAAAGTTGCTGGTTGAGGCAAAGGCAAGGACACGCACCAGCAGCAGAAGAAGTAGAAGTAGAAGTAGAAGGCAGCGGCGACAAAGGCTCTCAAAAGTAGAGCTGTAGAAAGAATGGAGAATGGGGGTTCTTAAGCAGCGAGTCGCTGACTTGGAGGCGGTTACCCGACTTGGGTAAATGTCTGACTTGGGCTTGAGTTTTTTTTTGCTGCTGCTGCTGTTGAGTAGCTCAACTGCCAGAGCAGCTTGGCACTCACGCAGGCCCAGTTAAGTGTGCGTGTTCAAGGATGCATTTTGGTGCCCAGGAAAACGACAACGACAACGACACAGAGAACGACAACGAAACAAGACAAAGGCATATAAAAACGTGCAAAATGGGCGTGGGCGTCGGTCGTCGGTTGTCGGTTGTCGGGCGTAGGCTTATAAAGTGCGAGGACAGGACCAAGGCAGGAAGCCACTTGTGAAAGTTTCATGCACGCGGCCCCACTTCACACGACAGCTATAGAGCAAAGAGTGAGAGAGAGAGGGTGGGGTGTGGTAGGGGGGAGGCCAGAAAAAACAAAACACGGCAAGGAAGCACCACAAAAGCAGCAGCAGCAGCAACGTCGTCGTCGTCATCGTCTTGGGCCTGTCGAGGCAGCTGCAAGTGCTTGTTAGTGCGCTCGTCGGGATTGACGTTGACTGTAGCCAAAGCTTAGAAGTGCCAGCCAGCTACACCCCCTTTCCCCCTCTCTTTGTCTCTCCCCCTGTTAAGTTGCATTCCTTTGCAATTGTTCGGGCGCTTTTGTTTTGTTCTGAATTTTTACACGAAAAAGTCATTTGAATATGCGTCGCCCCCATTCCCACCCCCCTCTCAGCATCCCTTCAGCCTTCTGGCCCTTAAGACCTGCTGCCAGTTTGTCGTCTTGATGCCGTTTCGACTGCTGCTGCTTTTGCTCTGCTCACAGTGGATTGAAAGTTTTGTTAGCCGTCAGCTACTTTGCTCATCGTCGTCGCAAGTTTCAGTTAAGGTTGAGGGCATGACTTGCGGCTGCCATTAATGTTCTCCTCAGAGCAGCCTTGACAGGGCGACTGCTGCTACAAATGGCGACAATAAACAGTACATTGTACACTGTACTCTGAGCACAGCATTCTCAGTCTCAGTCTCATTCTCATTCCCATTCTCTTACTCATTCTCAGTCGCAGTCTCGGTCGCAGTTTCAGCTTTTCTTGCAATTTGTCCCGAGTCTTTCTCACATGAGCTGCAGCCACAGTTGGCCTAGGTCAGCATTGCAATTCAGTACAATACAAAGATGTGTTGCTTTTATTAACTAATTACGCTAGTTTATGGGCTATTTTTATGGTTTTTCGCTTGCGTTTTTGTTGCACGCTTTTCATTGGTTGCATTTTTACATTTCTAGTCTTGGTGTTTTTTTTCGTAAAACCAATGCATTTGGAATATTTTACGAAATTTGATTGACAAGGCATCAAACTTGGGCGCATTGCATTTAAAATACCATCTTCATTTTCATATAAGTTGTGATTTACCACAAAAAATACAATTATTTATAAATTAGTATGAATGTATGAATATATTCGAATCGCAGCGCAATCCTTTTGTCCATAAACAGTAGCTTTATATACTTTTATTTACTATTCATTTGAATTCAAAATTATAATATAAAAGGTATTTCCAATTTCATATTCCGTATTTTGTAAGGATATTTCATTCCAAAAATGATTTCTAAGTAAAGCGTTCGACAAACATCAGCTTTTATGCTTAATTTTTAATAATTTTGGAACTCACAGTCTTAACAAATTGTAGTAATTGAAATCAAATCCCAAATTTCAAATTTGTTTAGTAGAAAAATGATTTCCTATTAGGGAATTTATTAAATATATAACATCTAGTATAATGTGTCCATTCTAAACAATATGAAATTGTTTTCCACGAGTTCTTTCCTTGCGTTTTTTGAAGACTTGTATCATGCCTTAGTATCTTCATAGAATATTGCACCATTCAAAATCCCAAACATAGATCATCCCCTATTAAATAATTAGGATATTTGCTATTTAATTAACTCTCCCACTCTCACTCTCTGAGGAAAACGCTCCGCAAAACGCTTCAAGCTAAATAGCTCTTCTGCTCTGCCCCGTTGTAAAGCACTTGGCTGGCTTTCTCTATCCTCTCGTTGTGCTTATCAAAGGCAAGCAAAGTCATACAATCAGCTCATCTTGAGGCGTCCTTTGGGACACTTTTGGATAATCCAGAGACTGTATACTAAATTTGCTTACTAAGCGCACTAAAATAGTGTGCACATTCACTTGTTTACTGGACCAACATACAAAAACATACACAAACACATGTGAGTGCATATGCTCGACTCACTTTTGGGGGCAACTATATCAGTATATATAACATGTAGATACATGTATGTATAGATGTGTGTGTTTGGTTGCATTAACTATGTGAGTATATCTGCGTTTTGGCAGCCTTTTGTTTGTGGTAGAGGGGAGGGAGAGAGAGGTCGACTCTTTGCTTATCATACAGGTTTTGTTAGCTGCTGGCGTTGTCTAGTTGGCAACATATTCACCGGGCACATGCACAAACACATGGCTGTACGTTGCAGGACGCCTTTTGGCAACACCTCGACTGAACTTTGACCGTTTGCTAACTCATTTAGTTAGATTATTTACGGTAATCCAAGACGGTAGTCAGCCTGCCAGCCACAGGAGTAAGCGGGCAACTTAACTGCAGACACACACAGCTCAGATTGCGCTGGAGGCAACTTAGAGAGAGAGAGAGGTTCACAGAGAGAGAGACAGTTGAAGTTGAAGTGCTGAAGAGGGGAAAGATTCAACCAGGCAACCCATAGGCTAAATACATGCAAGTTGTTTTGCTAAATTGTGCGTAAGCCAGCAATAGCAATAGCAACAGCAGCAGCAGCATCAAGCACAGCAGCAACAGCAACAACTACAAACATAGACAACAACTGTAGACTGGAATCCTGCGACTAGTAAACTTTCTCAAGCTCTGCATGGCAATTCAAATAAGACTTTTATGTTGCCTTGCCTTGCGCTTGCACTGCTGCGGCGACTCTTGAGGCTGCCTCTGGTCTGGTACGTGTTTGCGGCGTGTGTGTTACATGATTGCCACGCCTCCCCCACCGACGTCGCCTACTTTTTGCTACTCTCTCCCACATAGCAGCAGCAGCAGCCTTTGCTTACCTTGGCAGCTTGTGCGTGCGCTCATTAGCATTCTGAAACGGCTTTATAAAATTCAACAAGCAACAATCCAACGAACCAACACACGGGCAACAACACGGCAACAACAACAACAACAACAAACCGAAGCAAACCTAACCATATCTAGCCCCAGTCTTTGCCAGCTGCCCTTTCTGTCCCCTTTTGTCACCCTCCTCCTCTTCCACCTCCTCCTCCCACTTCCTTGCACCTGCAGCACGCTCAGTGCATGTTTGTAGATCTCCCCTAGTCTGCGTGTCTCTGTTTGTTGAGCTATACCCTATAGATCCCAGGCACTAGAAAGGGGCTGCTTTGATATTAGGCATTGATTAAGAAAGTAATTGAGGTGCTTCAAGGTATCAATAAGTGTGATGTAAGACGTCGATTACTGAAGCAGTTATTGCAGACAGCTTTGTAGCTGCAATTCAAGGTGTTCTGCTTGCTTTTCTTGTGTGAAACAAAATTCTTTGAAGCTTTTATTTAAAGTTTTTATTACTTTTAGTAATCTATTATCCAATGTTACTCAAATTTTAATTTAGTTATTAATATGATTAATATGATTAGTATTCTTTAGTAATCTAAAATAGTAAGCATATCTTTAAAGAGTTCCAGATTTATTGGACTACAGGAATTTTAAATTATTTACAAGTAGCATATGGTAAAATTGGAGGAAAGTATGATTAAAGCAAATAAAGGTAAGCTTTTCTCCTGAAAAACTATTTTATTTTTCTCTACTAGGCATACACTCTTTAAATAGAAAGGATCAAATAATATGTATTTAAGTTCACTTCTTATTTTCTCATTAAGTATTCTAATATAAATGAAAGACTAAAGCCAACTTAAGTGATTTCTAGAACTAGCCGTCATTGAGTAAGCTTTAATGAGCTTAAAGCTTTTTACAAGAGTTATGATTTCCATTGCTCAATTTTTGTTAACCAACTAAGACCTTCATAAATAAACGTATATATTTATATATTTATTTATTTATATATTGTAATATGTAATACAGTTGATCTTCGTTATAAAGCGTTAAAAGGTTTATCAATCATTCAATTGTGCTTTTTTACAAAAATAACTATATAATTTTCCTGCAATTTTCTGCTTGTGTTGTGAAATACTGAAGTCTTTAACATTCCATTTAGTTAGTAGACATATGCGAAGAAAAAATCAATTTTTAAAAGAGCTTTCCTTTATAAATATACAAAAAAAAAACAGTCAAGTTTTTATAGTGCACTTGGCAGCCATGAAAAGGCTCATTAAAATATAAAACAAGTAGTAATTATAGCTTAATAATTAATAAATCTTCATGCACTGAAAGCATTCAAGTTCTTTTATGAGGCAGTTTTAATGTGCTTTTAAAGCTTGCTCGAAAATATATCGCTCCAGTTTTGGAGGCATTGAAAGTAGGTTGAAGCTGACAAGTGTTGTTAAAATATAGAAAAATTGTAATTTTCTGAAAATCAATAAAAAAATCTTTAAAATTGTATACGCTTAAGAACTTTAAAGTGTATTTATGTAGCAGAATTAATGTGGTTTTAAAGCTTGTTCGAAAATATTTCGCTACAGTTTCAAAGAAAATGTTTAAAAGTTGCTTGCAGATACTAATTTTCTAGAAATTAATACAATAAAAATAAAAATTATTATAAATATGCCTTTAAGAGCATTTAAGTTATTTTATGCAGCAGACTTAATATGCTTTTAAAGCTTCTTACAATCTTAGGAGCATTGTGTTCACTACAATTTTAGATGCATTGAATGAAATTAGTGTGTAGCTGGCAACAAGTGTCACTTTTGTTTAGCATGCAATGCTGCAGGGTATTCTAAAGTCAATGCAGCACAATCAGTGATTTGTTGTTTTGCTTTTTATTGTGTAGAGCAACACACACTCACACACACACCCATGTATAGTTGCTCGACTAAAGACAAATACAGGCACACACACACACTCTCATACACTCTCACGTTGCTTTTCTGTTGTTATCCGGGTTGTGTGTGCTGTGTGTCTGCTGTCGCTGGGTTTTCTGGTGCGCTGCTTTTGCCATGCCTCGAGTTGCATAAATTGAATCTGAATTTGTGAGTAAATTGCACACAGGAGACACATTATTTTTGAGTTTTGCCTTTTAAATTTGTGGCTTTTCTCTTCGAGACAGAGCGAGAAAGAGCGAGAGAATTGGAGTTGGAGTTTTTAGTCTTTCTCTTTTGCTCTCTCTCTTTCTCGATAGATAAACTGCAGGCATTTGCAACACTCAGTCTCTGGCTTCAACTTTGTGTCACTTTTGCGTTTTGCAATTTTGTGTGACCCACTTGAACGGTAGACACGCCTCCTTTCGCCCCCCTTTTGCACCCCTTTTGCAATACCTCCGCAAAGCCTTTCCCTGCGATTTAAATCAATATTAATAGCGTAGGCCTCTTTTTCGAATTGCATTGCACAAATTGCTCGTCTATAAATACGGCACAAAATGTTTATTTAATATGTGCCAGGCGGTGCCGAGAACTGTTTCAACTATGTGTATAGTACTTCTTCTGCTGCCTTCTCTCTTGACTCGACTTAGATGCAGTGCAATCGGATTGTGTGGCAACCTTTTCCATATGCAAATTGTTTTTATAAATTTGCAACAAGCTCTCTCATTGTTATTGTTGGCCATTGCATAGCAATTTGTGTATAAAACTTGCCAGCAATAAAAAAGCCAAAGTGGACAAGGAGCAGCTGTCTGTGCAAAGCCATGGCTATATAGCTATAGCTATAGCTAGATTTGGGAGGCAACTGTATATGTGTGTGTGTGTGTGTGTGGAGTATAATCAAAACCGTAACAATCGCCACAATTGCAATAGAATCGTCGTTAATTACTGTCTGTGCTTGCGGTTGCTCTTGTTGTTGTTGCTCTTATTGCCCCGGATTGGATAAAACTGTACGTGTAACTGTGTGTGTGCTGGTGTGTGCTTGTGTGTGTGTTGGTAGCGCCTAAAAGAGCAAGACAAATACGTTGTCTGGCTGAGAAGAGTAGAGTCAGCCGGAACGCCTGGCGCATCGTTAAGCGTCGCTGCCAAGTGGCAAAACTCAAATAAACATAAACGTGCACACATACAAAGTGTGAGAAAGAGAGAGCGACTAAAAGAGATACAGAGAGAGAAAGAGATGGAGAGCAGACCAAAATCTCTAGAGCTGGTTTGTTGTCTTTGGCGCTGTCTGGTCTGGTCTGAAGCTCTGTGGCTGCTGCCGCTTCTCCTTTGACTCCGACTCCGACTCCAACTTCCAAGCTCTGACTGGCTGCCTGGGCATGGGAGACTCATTAAAATGCAGTGCGAGATAATAAGCATTTTAATTAAATATTTAACAAGAATAAGTTTATCACAACACGACACGAAGGCAACAGTAACGCATAGCTTACTTCTATGTGTGTGTGTGTGTCTGATATCCTTCTCTCTCTCTCTCTTTATCTCCCACTTTCTCTCTCTCCCTCTCTCTCTCTCTTCGGAGTGTAATGGCTTGTAAGCGTCTGTCAGGTTGGCCATTAGCGTGCACGACGACGACAACGACGACGGCGCGTTCGAACCGTGGCAATTGGGTAAATGGTGAGACAAGTCGACAAAGTTAAGCTAGTCGAGTCAAGTCGACTTTTGCTAGCCAATATTTTGATGTAATTTGAGCATCTAATTGCCGCACGTGCCACACACAACACGACAGCAGCAGCGATTGCAATTCAGGTTTTCCTTCGTTTACTTTTTTTTTCCTGACAAATATTTAAGCAACTTGTCTAAACCATGTTGATATTTACGTTTATCTCTCTCTCTCTCTCTCTGTACACTACAAAAATATCAGGTATAAAAATTGTTTAAGTTATTTAAGAAATACTTTTGTGTGGCAAATAACGCCTACTGCAATAGGGTCTTAGATGCTTTTGCTGAAAATATGGTTTTTTTTTTAACAAATATACCCTTTGGTATATTTATATACTACTACATTCGAAATATACATCAGGATACAAAATATACCAGATTATCAAATGTAGCATTTAATATATTTATGTTATTTTTGTGGTATATTAATTTAGTATATTTCAAAATTAATACTGTACTGTTTTGCTTTTACTACTTGTTATCTAACTCTAAGTATTTAGCTTACTTTGTCGAACTCTTACGAATCCTTCTTCGTTGTAGTCTAACAGGGGAATAGATATAACGTATACGTAAAACCCAATGATTGATGGAACTTATTAAATAATAAAGTACTAAAATGATAAGTGCATAGTACAAAATAAAATCAATAAAAAAATAACATGTCATATTTTATAGATATTTTTATATTTTAAAACTATAAATTATTTCCTCCTTGTTATTTTATCAAATGTTCTTGTAAACATGATGTGTTTTGTAACTTTAAGAATTTTTTAGTACCTAGTCTCAAATTTTGAACTTAAAGCTTTTTTTCCAGTGTATTCACATATATGTCTATATATCTCCACTCTTTTTCTTCATTGCAGAGGCTTTGGCTTTGTCACATTCAGCGATCCAAATAGCGTAGATAAGGTACTCACCCAAGGCACACACGAGCTGGATGGCAAAAAGGTAATAATACTCTACACATACAGACTGTTACATAGCCAAAAAAAAAAAATGAAAGCAGACAACTCAAATGCTCACCTGTGCGCTGTGTTTGGCAAACAAAAAACTTCACCAGCTATGCAAAATATTTGCACAAAGCAACGCGTTCGGCTGGCTTCATAAATTGCCTCTCATCTCATCTCGTTTCGTCTCGTTTCGCGTCTCGTTGTCTATTGACAGCAATTAGAAACTCAAAGCAATGACAGCCAACTAACAAAAACAGCCAAATCAGCGCATCAACAACAACATCAACGAATTACCAAAAAAAAAAATAAAAAATGGATAAAAAAACGAAGAAATGACCTGTCAGTTAAAGGCTCTGCCAACGAGATTTTTGTAAAAGCCAAACAATTTTTAATTACGTGATGTGTTATTTTAGCGCACACAAGGTGATGAAGAGGATTTTGGAAAGGGAGAGAAGGGGGAATCTGTCGCTGCCACGTGTGCTGCTCTGCTGCAAGGTGCTCAGGCATCAAATGAGCTGATGCTTTTGCTGCTGCTGCCTGCCTGGCTTAGTCATTTTGTCTGTTTTACAAGCTGTAAAAGCGCCACCGAGATTAGGCTGAGCTTAGTTCTATTATTAGAAATATTTGCCATATGCAGTGCAAACTGTAGCAACACAGAGAAAACTAGTCAGAAGGCACAGCAAAGGCTTCAGACAGAAACTATCTGGCTTATAGAGCTCTTTGCTGGCATTGGAAATATAATCGGAAACTGGCTTTGATTTGATTTACGAGTAGCTGCAAATTAAATTACATTTCTCTAACTTAAGCAGGACTGAATAATTAAGACAGTCACTTGGCATAAGTTGGGCTGCCTATATCAATTTAATGTAGAACTTAATTCGCAGCTGGAATTATAGTAAATTAATAATAAATTTATGGATAACTAGCTGAAGATTTAACTAGTGCAAAATAACTTATAGCATTGGCCTTAGGATGGTATTGAATATTATAATTTATTTGTTGATTACTTTGGAAATAAAGGAAACTAGTAGATTATAGCATTGTATAGTAAAGTAAACAGCTAGCTTTATAATGCTAATAAAATAAAAAGTAGTAAATAAATACCTTTAAAACAATTCAAGTTATTGATGAATACATTATACATAATCAATAACTAGCATTATTTATTTGAACGAATTTATAATATGTGTTTCTGGGAAATATTGATTTGAAATATCTAAATTAAATTGGCTCTGTTTTAGTGATACTAATTATGAAAGACTTTACTAACCTTTTAAGGCATAACATTAGCATAATTTTAATTGAGTTTTGAGCTATTTTTTATTGAAAATATTTTATTATTTACTTGAAAATTGCCAACAGATATTAAGAGTTTTGAAGAAGATAAAGAAAAAGATTTAAAATATTGCTTCTTTCGCATTCTTCTAGCCATATTGTTGTTAACAAGAACTATCCCGACCACATTGCTCTTAGCAGCACACTTTTGTGCACAGAATCGTGTCCAAGCTGGCCACAAAAACCAGATGCAGCTCAGTCTAAGCGCAGTCAAGTGTTGCGATAAGCCGAAATCGATGTCGAACAAGTGAGCAGCAGCAGCAAAATGCTAAATCTGCTCAACATATTTTCCCCAGCAAAATGGTGCAGCAAAAGGGAGAGATTTTCCGGTTCTTATCATTGATGAATTCAGTTTGATTAGCTGTACCGATTGAATGGCCAACTGGGGGAAAAAAAAGAAAGGAGTAAGGACAGTCAGTGTCTGTGTTGTGTATGGGCAGCTGACATTACGCATACGCCGCATTGGCCGGCATTAGCTTAATTAGCTGCAGCTTGCCAACGAGTGCAACAAATCTATCTATCTAACTGACCGTCTGTCTGATTGTCTGGCTGTCTGTCTGTCCGTTTGTCCGTTCTTCTGTCCCTCTGCCCTGTCGCTGTTTGTTGGTCATTCTTCGCACAGACACACACACATTGAAAATACGCCTGGCCAACTGTAACTAAAATGCGCAGCCATCATTTATATATGATTTGTTTTTAAACAACTGCATTTTCATGTGAGTGTGTGTGTTTGGCTCAGTCGTGCAGTGTTTCGTGTTTCCGTTTGGCTGCACTGCAAAACTGAAAGCGATGCGAATTCATTTCATTTCATTTCGTTACGCTTTTTCGGCCTCATGTATTTTCGAACCAAACCCCCCCCGAAAAAGTCGCTGTGGCAGAGAGACGTCGGCGTTTGCCACTCAGCGCTGATTAGTTTTAATTTTAATCTAAAAATCAATTTCCCGCCAGGCGGCTGGCTGGCCCAACAACGTTCGTTGTCGTCGTTGTTGTTGTTGTTGTTGTTGCTGCTGTTGTTTTTCGTCCTGCACACAGGAAATCAACACGGCAAACTGCCGTCCTGTCAGCATTCGCCGTTCGCTGTTTCGCCATTCGCCGTTTGTCGTTTCAGTTCTGTGACAATTTTTCTGCGAATTATTATCGCCAGAGGATATTGCGTTGGTTTTCCCTTTCCCTCGCTTTGTTCTCTCTCACTCGTTTCTATCTCTTTGCCAATATCTCTTCATTTTATTTGCCATTTTATTTGCGGCATTGGCTTAAGTTACCCGCACACTTGCAACTGCAGCAGCAAGCATCAAAGTCAAGTAAGATTTAGCTTCGTTCCCTCCCACAAAAAAAAAAAAAGAATCTCCCCACTTGAGGTTTACCGTTAGCTGTCAAGACGTGCTGTCGAGGCGAGGAAGCCGAAATGAAGCAAGCCAAGCACTTAAAATTGAATTTTTATGATTTTTAATTATTTTTAATGACGCTGCTTATTGAGCAAAGTGAGGGAGCTACAGGGGGAGTTGGAGGGAGCTGTCTGTCCTCTGGTCGAGCAATTTGTTACGCGTTAATTCGTGCGTACTCAGCTCGCAAGTCGAGAAGGAGGCGATTCCCCTTCCCCTTCCTCTTCTCCATCCCCGAAATATTCTCCTAGGAGTAATTCCCGCTTAATGCGCAATGCAGGCTTATGCAAGATTTATGCTTGGCTATTAATATGAAGAGTTGCTCGAAATGCTTTTTCATTTAAATGTCATTAAGCATACGATTTCCTCACTACGCCCTACTATTACTCTCTTGCCATCTCATTCACGCACTTCTCTCACTCTCTCTCTCTCTCTATCTTCTCTTTTTTGGTCGCTGCAGGTGGACCCGAAAGTAGCTTTTCCGCGACGTGCACATCCCAAGGTAAGTACCCACAAAAATATTACCAAAAAATGAAGAAAACAACTTGACAGCAAAAAAAAAATGAAAAAACGAAAAAAAATACAAAATAAAATAAAATAAATATATGAAAGAAAAACTGTAGTCGAATCGGCTAGATGGGGCGTGAGGAGGCGGGGCCAAAAGGATGTGTCATAAGTAGCAGTAAATGGCAGATGAAATTAAAAACGGAAGACGACGAACAGCAACAACAACAACAACGACGATGGCAACATCAAGAACAGCCAGAAAACATTACGAAAAACTGGCAGGCAGATAACTTTGTGGCTGACAGGCTGCGGCGTTTTTGCTTCAACTCCATCTCTACATCTCTTCACTCCCCTCTTGCTATACTCTAGAGTTGCTATTGCGCCTTCTTCCTCTATCATTGCGCTGCCTGCAAAGTGATGATGACAACAAAATTTCGACAGCAATGAGTGTGCGTGAATGTGTCAGTGTGTGTGTGTGTGTGTGGGTGTGCCTCTCTCTATCTCTATGTGTATCTTTGTGGCACCACAACTCATGCCACACAGCCACTGTCACTGCCTACTAAATGCCACACGCACATTTCGCTGCTTTTGCCGCTGCGCTCGGTTAGACAGAGTTACAAATGTGCCGCTTGGCGTTGCGTTTCTTTTTTTGTTGTCCTGTTCCTACGAAATACTCTCACAAAAACAGGGATTCTATTAGCTGGCAGAAGGTAAAAGATGAGCGGATTTTTGGAAATAGAAATGAATATGGGTAGAATGAAATATAGAATAAAATATAATTCTCAAATTAAAAGTTTACTTTTTATTATTACAAATATAAAGTGTTATGACTTTTTATTAAAAATAATATAATTTGTCGACATAAGAAAATGATTACAACATAAAGATAAACTCTCGATAGTTTTAAGCTTGAAGTTACTTTCAATTAAGCTTAAGGACTGTAGTATTTATGTTAAAGGAATGAGTTAATAAGATATATCGATATTTTAAGAACTCATTCGATAAACAAACGTCAGCTTGTAGCAAACGATAGAAAAAGAATAAGCAAAGAGACTCATTAAATGAGGAAGCTTTGTCAAATCCCTATAATGATATTATTTGATTCTAAAATAGTTCGCAACTATCAAACTATTTAAAAAATATAAAAAAATTTAGACATTCAAAGTAATAATAAGCCTTTCAGACCTGTTTTCAATTAAATTCGCCGAAAATTTCACGTCAACAAATTGTTTGAAACTCTAAGAATGACAAGCTGATTAATGAATCTGCTTGAAACGTGAAATTCCTGGAAATCGGCATTACGTTAAGCGTCTAAAAATTTGGGAAGAAAGTGAAATCCTTTTTGTAGCCGGCTTATCTGTTTATGAGTCTAAGGGTATTTTGTAATGCGGCTTTAGCCAAACAATTCTGTATTTTCTTTTTTTTTGGTTTGCTGTGCCACAGCGATGCGGCGACTAACCGCAAAAGCACACCATAATACGCACCCAAAACGACACACTTATAAACACACACCAACACACTTACAAACACACACACACATACACAGCGGAGTGCGAAAGCCTTGAGCAAAACAAGAGCAAGCCGAAAGGCAGGCAAGCAAGCGGCTCCTTCTTAGTGTCTCCTTGGTTCTGGCTCTGGCTCTGGCTACGCTTTGCTTATCAACACGCAGCTGATTTCCGTTGCTATTCCTGCGGCGCGTGTTGCTGCCGTTTGTTAACCTTCCCCTGCTCTTCCCTTTACCTTCTTACGGCACGGCTCGGGCAACGGCAACGACAGCACCCAACAATTATTTACGTAATGTTATTATTATAATATTTTTTTAAACGCATTCTCACTGGATTTGCGCCACGCCACGAGCCACGTCACGATGGAGAAAGGACGACAACGATGGCGATGGCGATGGAGAGATGGCAATGGAGACGGGAGATGGCGACTAGGACAACGACGCGGCATTTGCGAGTGGCTTTGTGTTCCCTGTTCTCCAGTCGAGGCAGCAAGCGCGCGCGCGAAGATCCTCTCGCATATTAAAAGGCGTTTAAAAACATAAATCCAACGTCTAACGGCTGCTTATGAAAATTACGAGAAAAAAATGAGTGACGTAGCGAGCGTAGAAAGGGGAGCCAGGCAAACCGAAGAAGGGAAGGATGGGCTTAGCAGGAGCCAAATGGCAGGCAGGCAAGTCCGTGGGGACACCCAAAGGAGTTGCTACGCAGGACAAAAAAAAAAATTGCAAGCGACATCAAAAGCAAAAAAAAAAAAAAAACAGAAAACGAAAAATAAGAAAAGGAAAAAATAAAATGAAATAAAATAAGAGAAGAGTAGAAAATGACGAGAGGACAATTTCTCGCACCGTTTGTCGGGAGCCTCATGAAGCACACACACACAGAAAGAACATGGAACATAGAGCACGAAGCACGGCACAGAAGGATTGCCCACAAAATGTGGCCCAAAATGCTTGCGGTTGCAGCGTAAGTTAAGAGTATTTTTTTTTTTTGTGCTGCTGCTCCCCTCAAACTGAGTTTTTTTTAAAGTACTAGTCATAGGCAGGCAGTTAGGGGACTGGGGACTCGAAACGGGCCATATAATGAAATGAAGCATACTAAATGAGGCTGCTAAGTTTTCACTGTTAAAATGGTGCCACACACACACAGAGACACAGCGTACACACATACACTTATACTTATATACGCACATTGGAGCACATAATGAAATGCGAAAAAATGATGATGATATTTTTGGACCATAAAATGCAGATGAGCCGACTAAGCACAAAAATAGTGTGGAGCCTGCAGAAGACGAAGCAGCAGCAGCAGCAACAGCAGAAGGAAGCAGCACATTTTGAGTAGGCAGGAGATTCGCATCCGGGTTGGTTACACATTATCCATTACCCACATTACACATACGCCGTGTGTGTCGCATCGACAACTCGTCTCGCTCACTGAGTGCGTCTCACTCTCTCGCTCTCTTTCGCTCTCGCTCTCTGTGCAAACTTTTGTGAAGTTAATTTCTTTGCTTTTAAGCTCTCAGACTATGAATATGAAATGTGTATTTGTGCAACTTGTGTTTGGTCAATGGGTGGCCCAACAATTGCAACTGCAAGCAGCAGCGGGCGAAGGCGGGCGAAGGATAGCGCACGGTGGCGACTGGCTTACATATGTCATGTTAAAAAGTTCGCTTTTAATGTGCAAAATTTTTGGTGGCTAAAGCCATAAAAGTGCATGGGATAAGTGAAATGGATTTCGCTTGGCTGGCCCACATAAGTATGCCATAAAAAACTATCGCAAAAACAATCAAAATACAAAAAAAAAAACCGAGCTAAACTATTCTAACGGAATCTATGGGGAAGACAGCCACAGCCACAGCCAAAGCAACAGAAACAGCTACCAACGCTGTCTGAACTTGGCGCTGAGGATTTATGGAATGTTTTGTGAGCACCATTCACTAAAAGTAAAAGAAAAAGCTAAAAGGAAACTGGAAATCAAATTGAAGCTAAAGCAACGCATGAACTTGTTAACGCATTACACACAATGCTCAAACTTGAAGGTTTGTGAATGAAAAAGACCGACAGCCACATTGTGCCAAGGATACGCTTTGATTTTAATATGTGAGAAGGGAAAGTACATAAATATTGCGCATAAGCAACACAAAATGGGGAAGCAAAGAATGAACTAATATTTGCTATTATTTATTGACACATAGTCCAAAATATCGTGAAGCATATTAAGCGAAAACTGTCTATTTTCTAACCAAGAATATGGTTTTTAAGCAAGTGTTAAGTTATTTAAAGATATGATCTTTAAAAAGAAAACCAAAAATAGTATTTTCAACAGCAAACGGGCTTCAAAAGTCTATTCTAGCGATAATTTTATATCTAAAATTTCAGATTCGGACCGTACAAGATCTCTATATTGTGTTGTTATGGTACTCTGTTGCTGTTCTACTGATTAAATTACTTAACAAATCTTTAAATATAAACAAAAATTTCAAATTATAATACTTAAAACACTTGTTGTGTTTTAAGGCATTTCTAAATAATTGTAATAACATGTGTTTATTATGTTTATTAGGCAATTGTTGTTCTATGTAATACTGTGTATTTTAAATTATGTTTATTTTGTTTTACAATTGTAGCTGCTAATTAAATTGGATAGTACAATAATAAAGCCAGAGCTTACTTAGGCCTGCAGGCTACACTTTAATTTATATGTTAACATTCATTCAACTCATGTTTGTGTAGTCTAAGCATCTATACAATGCTTCTTGTTTTATATTTGACTTCCTTCGGAAGTGTTGATGAAGAAAAGCTTTTAAAATTTAAAAAACTTCGCATTTCTTTTAATATAAATTTTCAAATTTGTTAGAATTGTTAAACTTTTATATTTAGGGCTTCGTACACGCTTTTGTTCAGCTGTGTTAAATCGTTACATGACTTATACGAAACTCCTTTAGTTAAGAAGACCATTTAATACTCGAAAGAAAATTAGGTATTATGCTTAAGTTCTCATTTCAGGTTAACAACATTTTGAAAGATATTTCTCAAAAGCTATTTCTTGAAAAAGTTTGCTAATTTGATGTGCAAATTAAGGCATAATGATTAATTTTTTTGAAAAGTTTTTAAAAAAGCTATTCAAAAAGCAAAAATCGTAGTCTTGAAGTAACGGTTTTAGTTGCTGTGGCTCTGATATATATTTTGAACTCTATATCAATATATCAAATATGTAATTTGCTATATTTTTAGTATTTTTGAGTTATATTAATTTAGTTTGTATTTGTTTTTTTTTGTTAATAATACACCACTGTTTTGCTTTCATTAAAAATGGGGCTAACTCTGAGTTTTTTTAATTGTTTAATTTGTTGAATTACTTAAATATAAAACACTCAAGTACCTTTACTCTATTAATTCCCTTTCGTAACTTAAGCACATCCTTGCCTTTTCTATTCAAAACAAAATTGAGTTGCTCATGAAAATATTCTGCAATTTGCCGAAGCAATACAAAAAGTGGATTTGACAAATTGGACAAGTTGTCGTGACATAATCACAATAATAATAATAAGTAGATATTTTGTGTCAGGCCTTAGGGTATTGATATTGGTCACATCTAGCAATTATTTAAGTGAATATTGTGCTTACATTCCTCAAATATCACGTTATACCTATGGAAATATTTATTTGTTTTTTCTTGTCTTCTTGTGTGCCAAAGTGATGCCACAACTTGTGCTTAAGCGAGATAGAGAAAGATAGTGAGAGAGAGAGAGAGAGAAATGATGTTGGCATGAAATGTGTGCAATTGGAGCTGTCAAATTATCGATTTGGAATCTGCAAAGTGGTTTCAATTTTGTGTGAAAGAGAAAGGAGAAGGCAAGGGGCGGGGGAAATGCAAAATAGATTACAAAATAGAACGAGCGAACACAGGAAGCGAGAGGAAGGAAGTGACGTAAAGTTTGGCCACATAAGTATGCAACGATAAAGTATGCAATTAAGGCACAAATCCTGTTTCAGTTGGAAGACAACAATGTGGCTTCGATTGCATGACCATGTCATAATGAAGCACATTTTCAGTCCCCGCTCTCCTCTCTCTCTCTCTCTATCTCTCTTCGTCTTTCTCTTGTCCGAAATGACAGATAGACAAGCAAGCTAGCGAGCGAGCGAGTTTGAGTGTTTGTTAGGAGGCAAAAGCATCTTTCATTGCTGCTTCAGTCATGTTGCCATTAAATTAACACGCTCGAATATGTCTGTGTTGTGACGATGAGAATGTGTGTGTGTTTGTGTGTGTATCTTGTGTGTACATTGTGCAAACTTTTCTAATTTAAACCGGCAGTTTCAGTCAATTGCCACAGCTTACCGCTTTCGACATGAGTTTTACTTTTTAGTACCTTCGAGCTGAAAACGTGGATATATCTCGAGATATTTCCAATACATTTAAAGTTGTGTGTGTGAATGGCAGCAGCCATTACAATACACAGACATTAAGACACAGACAGACAGACATAGGAAAGTCAAGCCATAAATCTAATAAATACGTGTATTTCTCGCCTCCCGCTTCCGTCCCTCACTCACTCTCTCGCTCTCTCTATGTACGTGTGTGTGCAATAACTTGTAAAATATGTAATCAATCAAGATGAAACAGTCGTTGAGGCAGCCAAACTATGTCGAAAGTATGCGTCTGACTGCAGTTTGCCTGCAGACTTTTGCTGAGGTATTCGACGAGAGTTTCCTGCTCCCCCAAGACGAGGCGTGGAGGGTGGAGTGGGCGAGGAAGGGAGCTTGAATGGGCGATTAATTCAACTTTTGCACAGACAATGGGAGCATCCCAGGCGCACTCGAGAGAGCAATACAAAGCCAGACGACGACGACTACGACTACGACGACGATTCTCTGCTCTCTACAGCAAAAAAAAAACAAAAAAAAGTCAAAAGTTGAAAGTGCAATTTTGTCGTTATTATTTTACATTTACAACAAAAGGCAGGCAGCAAATAAAAATGGGAAAACCAAAAATAAAAGTGAAAAGTTACTCAACTATTTCATGCAGCGAGCAAACCGCTGAGCATGTGTCTATTCCTTCTCTTTCTCTGGCTCTCTTTCTATCTCTCTTCCTCTCACTTGCTCTATATCTGTCTCTATGTGAGATGGTGTGGTGTGTAATTGTCAGTTAGTTGGCGCTGTCAGTCCGAATGTTGAAATTAATTTATTTCAATTGAAGTTGAACTTTTGTGGCTTTATTACTTTGCAAAAGTTGTGTGCTGCACTGCACTGCACAGAGAGAGCGAGAGCTACGCATAATAAACGGCAGCCACCAACACCAACACCAACCAACGACGACGACGACGACGACGTCACCAACGATTTTTGCCCCTCGACGTTGCCAGGTGCTGTCCTTTGGCCTCCCCTCTTGGTCCCCCCATTTGAACTCTCTCTCTCAATCTTTTCATTCTGTGTCTACAGCACCTGACCCTTGCCACATCCCACACACACACACATTCGTATATATATACATATATTTTGCTTTGCAAAATAATCAAATTGCAAAATTGCAGCGTTTGCTTGTCCTGCGTCCCATTCTCCATTCTCCATCTCCATCTCCATCTCGATTCTCCATCTCCATCTCATCTTCGTCCTTGTCATTGTCGCCGTCAACTAACCATCTTTCCTCCTACTTCTCTTCTTCTCGCTTTGCCAATATTCATTCTTCTTTCTTTTTTTCATATTCTATATATATTCCATATATATTTTTGTGGCCCTTAGATAGGGGTAAGTCAATAGGGGGAAAGCACAGCCTGTCTATGGCTGTGCAGCAGGTGCCATTGACGTTTCTGCTGATAATTTGTTGCGAGATTTTGACATTTGCGAGTGGCAGTCGTGCGGCATTGATAGTTATTTGATATGCATATATTGACTAAAAATCATAAAAATAATATTGCAATTCTTGTAAATGAATACAATATAGCTAAAGTGAGGACAGCGCTGTCTGAGAGCTTGATAGACTCCCTAGATACCTTATAAAGAGTGAATTGGAGTTGATTAAAAATTATTGTAAACAGAGAAAATATCAGATATCGTTTTGTTTTTTTTTTACATTTTTAAAAGAAACAGAGAAATTTATTTAGTTTTCCTGAAAGATAAATATTGACACTTGTATATTATTTATAATATTATTAATTTTCTATAATGAATATCATTTTCGGGACCAACGTTGCCAATTAGCAACATTGTCGTTACAGTAAAAACAATCGAGTGTTCTCGACTTTGATATACCCTACTCATTTTAAATAAAATCTAAACAGTAAGATTTTATTTTTAAAATATACCGAATATATATACCAAAAAAATTACTGAAGTGTATTTAAAGATACATTCGGTATATTGATATATTTTAATTATTTTTAATGTAACTTCTATAATATCTTAAAGTCCCGAAATTAAATTCGGTTCCTTAATGTATAATTAGCTTTCTTTTGACTGTGAGATGCATTCTGATTTTTATTACATTATTTAAAGAATGGTTTTATTTATAAAATAATTATCGTTCAATGTGTAAAAATAATATTTCTCTATATATCAGAACAATTTAAATTATTTGAATGCATGCATTTGGATATCAAAATTGAAATTTCTTTAGAGAACAATTTACTTTGAATGAGCGTAGATCCTTTTTCTTACTAAAATCCAGGGTATTAATATAAATATTATTATACAAAACACAACATGATAAAATCAACCAAACTTAACGAGAAATAAAATAAAATAAAACGAGAAACCAAAATTGAATGTTTTCGCTGCAAACGCATTTCACTGGAAGTTCCGACATTCCAAAAAAAGATTATAACAAGCGCCTTCAATGAATAATTAATAATTGTCACATCCCAACAAAAAAATAACACTAAAAATGAGGTGATTCGCTCAATGCGATTACAAATAAGAGATTGTTTTTAGAGCATTTTATAAACATAGCAAACATTGGAAAAAAAAGAGAAAACTAATTCAATTTGCAATTCTATTTTTCTCGCAATTCCAATGAATTCATTATGAACGAGAGCGAAGGTTTCAATTTCCGAGAAGTCGCTTTATTGTGTTGACGTGTTCATTGACTTTTTTTCTTCTAGATAAATAATTTTGTTAATTGAATTGACATTTGAATAGAGTCAAGCAAGCGATAGAGAGAGTCAAAAGTTGTGCTTTAAATGTGGCAAGTTCTCTCTCGCATTGTTGCAAGTTAAAAACATGAAAAAAGAGAATTTCAACTTGACTTGAATCCTTTGCTGTAAAGCTTGAGAGTTTAAGTTTAAGTTGAAGTTGTTGAAATTCCTTTTGCGAATCTGTGTTAGATTCTCATAAAATGAAACTCTAATGAGTGTGTGGCATAGATGTTGCTGTTTGTTGTTGTTGTTGCCGTTTTTAAACTCAAATCAAAAATCAAAATCCGCACAAGCTACAAATGTTAAATCCGCAAATAATTGACAAAGTTTAGGCATAAACGTGGCTCTGACTCGGTTCAATTGTGGCATGAGGCTGGGATGACAAAAATGCTGCCACTCTTCTCGCTGGTTGTTGTTGTTGTTGTCGGTGGTGGTGTGGCACGCTGGGGCTAACTTCAAAATATGTTGGCCACAAATGGCAAAAGTTTGACAGGTAAACGGAATTTGGTAGAATGTGTGTGGGATATGGCTTTCATACAGAGTTCTCTATTCAGTGCTTTTGCTTTTGCTTTTGCCTATTTTGTTTCTGCTTTGGTTTCTACTTTGGTTGGGGCTATATAAGCCGTGTTAGAGCTGCGGGTGGTTTAACGTATTGCATATGGTAAATGCTTGTTTCCAATCTCAACTCAATTGTTGTTGTTGTTGTTCGGTTTGCGTGGCATAGTTTGGGTGTTTAATTTGTTGGTCCCGACTCAAAACTCGACTCGGCTCGACTCGAGTATCTATTATCCAGTTCTAGTTGAGTGCGATCCGCACCCTGCGAACACTCGCTCGACTGCTTGGCCATTTATGTTTAATGAGATACTTTTTAACAGCCTCATAAATGGCTATGATAACCACTTAATGTCGAGCTATGGCAACAACAGCAACAGCAACAGCGAACGCTCTGGCTGGCAACAAAAACAATTTACATATTAAACTTGCGCCTCTCGCTCTCTCAGAGCCTTTTTGGCCTGGCTCACATTCTCGTTCACTCATTCCACATCCTGGCTAAAGAGAGGGAGGCGGATGGAATGGTAGGGGGAGAATGGAAGGCAGCGGCGCTTCTCTTTCTCGCCGGAGCGTGCGAAATATGTTCGCCTGCGGCGCATTCACTTTAATTTGATTAAATTTTGAACATTTTCACGTAAAAGTTGCTCCTTTGCATCGAGGCTCAGCTTCAGCTTCGACTGAGGAGAGCGAGAGCGTGAGAGATATGGAGAGATGGATATGGATGGGCTGCTGCTGTTGGAATCGTTTGGGTTGCAGTCATACCCAGCTGGATTCCAGCTGCTCAAAGGATTGCCGCAAAGTCGCCGCCTCCGCGTTCAGCTGTTGTCTGTTTGCATTTCTCTCAGCTCAGTGTGTGTGTGTGTGTGTGTGTGTGTTAAATAGTATTTTTTGCTTTTTATCTGCTGCTCTCGTTTCTCTTTATTTTTTTGCCTACCACTTTTTGTTGTATTTCATAATAAATAGTTGTTTAAACTTTTGCCCATTGCTCCAACAACAGCCAACAGCCGCTTTCCACCAATGTGGTTGCCTTCTGCCTCTCTTTGCCACATTGCCACTGCCACTGCCACTTCCATCTCTGCTGCTGCTGTTTCAACTATTTTTTGTGCAATCTGCTCGACTCAGCAGCGTTGTTGCATTGTTGCTCGTTTCCTTTTGCCGGCCGCACATAGTTATGGCCACGGTTTTCGGCTTTTTCGGTTATGTGCACTGATTTTTCTTACTCTTTCTCTCTCGTTCTCTCTCGTTCTCTCTTTCTCCGTCTCTCTTTGTGCGCCTCTTCTTCAAACCTTTTCTATGAGCTGAGCAAATCTGACAATTGTTTCTGCCTCCTTCTTCTGCCGGTTGCCAGGTTGCAATACATTGAAAATTTTCAAATTAATTCGCATCATTTAAATCACAGACAGCACAGCAAAGCAAAGCAAAGCGAGAGCGAAAGCAAGGCAAAGGCCAGAAGATGGGCGAGTTCATCTTCCCCTTTTTGCCACTCGGCTGCCATTAAATCGAAGCGAGTCCTTTACAAATACAGCGAGTTTTTGGTGGCGTCAAGTCTTGCATCCTTGTTAGCCTAGAGATGGACACGTGTTCGCATTGGAGACGCTGTCGGAAATGTAATTAAGCTGCTTCGCTTTATTTAGTTCAGGAAATGTGTATATAGAGGAATATCTATTACAATCCTTCAATTATTATTTTTGCTCCACAAATGGAAATATGTGTATATATAATATTATATGGAATAAATTATTATGTGCAAGTTTGTGTACGAGAACTGGAAAATAAATCAAAAATGTGAAAAGAAACTTAAACGAACTTAAAAAAAAAATGCAATATAAATAACGGAAAATACTAAATATTAAATACTACAAAAATGTCAATATTTTCTAATAAAAATACTCAATATTACTTACTTAAATAGACTAAATATTAAAAATACTAAATACTAAAAAGTACTTCTGAAGAATTACTAAGAATGATTTTAAAATTGAAAGAAATTACAAATTTGAGAAGTGAAATCAATATATGTTTCTTTTTCATCCTTACGTAATCAAAAATTGAATCAGTTATACCAGAACTAAATACTTATATTTATATGTTTCTTGTCCTTTTTATTCAATAAGAAATTCACTCACTAAATACAAATCAAAGTTTCACCTAATATTGAGAGTAGAAGTAACTAAAATTTTACATTCATAGTAATTAACAATTTTTTTTTATTATAAAATTCTTTTTATGAAAAAAGTAAATATAAAACCGATTTATGTTTTAATATGTATTTTGATTACATAAATTCTTATTTAAATCTGCATTTTAATCGTATACTTGATATTCTTTACAAACTTTCAATGTATTCTAATTTTTGAGCAGCTTATATGAACAATGTTTTCTTAAATTGGAGATTGAACTCTAAACAACACATTCGTTTACTTAATACACATTCACAAAAAACATAACTTATATATCAAGCGTTTCTAAACAACAACTTTACATAAAATATCTTATCATCACATTAAAATTCTTGTCATGAGAACAAATTCAATTAAAATGCAAAAAGTATATTTTTTTCATACAATTTTGAATACTTAAATTTTGAAATAAATTGGTATTTTTTCATATTCTTAAAATGTAGGAAGAGCAGTTTATATTTGATACATTTTATTAAATTTATAAGCTGGTTCGATATGATTTTTCCATATGAACACTTTACTTTGAGAGCTTAACTTCTGCTTAAATCAGACACCTCTCTCGTCTGGCAACTAATTCGATTTGTATAGTTCTTGAGAATGGGCTTATTGAGTTCTCGTGTTACGTGATTTGTGTTGCCATTGTTTTCGCCTTGCTTTGGCTTGGTTGATAATGGTCGGGTTTGTGTCGATTTGGTCTCTCATCTCTAGCTTGTTTGGCTGCTGTTGCGACCATTTAAGTTATGGAGCACATCGAGCTGAGCAAACGAACAGATAAACAATAAGTAACTGTGAATTATAGCGGCCATTACTTTTGTCTTCTTCTCTTCAGTGTGAGGGTGAATCGCCAATGCCAGTTGTTAGTGTCGTTGTTGTTGCTGCTGTTGTTGCTCTTGATGTTGCTGCTGCTGCTGCTTCTGTTAGTTGTTTATGGCAGGACAATAATTAGGACAATAGCGCAACGCATCAGTTTTGGACAACGACACGACACGATGGAGTTGAACCTTCAACCTTGCTACCCCTAAACGCAAATGATATTTTGAATGTTTCGGCCACTTTATGTATCTAGACACATGTATTTTGCCTATTTGTAGATGCGAGTGTGAGAGTGGCAAAATTAGTTAATTAGGCAGACGCTAGGGAAACGTTTGAAACGTTATTTGCAACAGCAACTTCTTCTTCTTCTTCATCATCATCGTGAGTTCAATTTCCCCCGAAAACTCGAAGCACTTCAGGCACTTGACGCGATGCGACGCGAGGCAACGCAACGCGATGTGGCATCAACAGTTGGCAAATCGAACTCTGTCGCTGCGTAAATTGCTTATGAAATTGACATCCAATGACGACGTCGTCGACAACGACATCGATGACTCCCTGACAGCCTTTGCCTGCTTCCTACTCTCTGCTGCTGTTGCTTCTGTCTGCCGGAAATGGAAACAGCGCTAATGACGAGCCAAACGCACACACACACACTCACGTAGAGAAAGAGAGAGAGAGAAAGAGAGAGATGTATAACCCACATAATTGGCAAATCACACACATTGATTTCAACGTGTGTTGTCGTTGCCATTGCGGGTTCAATCGTTCATTTCGCACTGCCAACGCAACCGCAACCTGTCTCCCTCCCTCTCTACCTCTCATTCTACCTCTCTCCCTCTCCATTTCGCTCTGCCTTGCACTCAGTTGGAGGCCACCACATCCGACATCCGCCTAAGCGACGAGCCAAAATGCTGACAGAAAATATGGCGCATAATTTTAAGGCAATGGATACCTTCAAACCACACACGCACACACACACACACATACGAAACGTATACACATACAAATCATATACACACTCACACACACAGACAACCTCAACTTCAACCTCAATTTGGCCCAAGCTTTTAGGTGTGTTGTCTCGCTATCTTGCGCTCGCTCTATCGCTCTGAATGCGTGTTTTTATCTGCAACTGTGCGTGTGTTTGTCTGCCTGCCTGCCTCTCTCATATAGGACATCATTAATAACACTGAAACAGAGAGAGATGCGGCAGGCGAGAGACAACATCATTATCAAAACCCGAGACGAGTTCAATTTTCATTGTTTGGTTTTTCATCTTGGCGTTGACTTGAAATGGCAGCAACAAAAGCGACAGCAGGCAACAGCAGCAGCAGCGTTGATCTTAAATAATTAGGCAAACTTTGTTGTCTGCTACAGGCAGCTCACACACACACCCTACAACACACACACACACACTGAGACAGTCATCAACTTTAGCCCTGTGCGCTGTCAGGGCAGACAGCAGAAAAAAAAAATTGCTTCATTGCTGTAATTTATAACATTCGCTTGTCATTAACAGCAATTTTAATCGCTGCCAACTCACACATAGATATATATCTATATCAGCACGTGTGTGTGTGTATTTAAGGGTGTATTTGTGTGTGTGTGTGCGGCATTTAAAGCGTGAAAATATTAATTTATGGGCTTTTAAAATGAGCTGGCAAAATGTGTAGGCAATAAATGTGAAATGCGAAAATGAATGAAGCGATATTTCGAATTAAATACCCCAAAAATATATACGAATGTAATAAATACTCAATCAAATGCAAGCATAAATTCCACATATAAATATCCACATTACTCCAACAAATACCAGTTTGATTTTATGAGCAGCTTAAGCTGAATACTGCAAGCAATGATTTATATTTCGAAGATTCACAACTATTTACACATTACTCTTGTGTCTTTTTTATTAATTAGTTATTTTGCCTTACATAAATTATTACTTATTTATTGTGCATTTATTTGTCTGGCATATTTTCATGCTGAAGGAGATTTTTGATATATTTAATGATATATATTAGGATTCTTGGAAATTTGTGTGCGTTTAGTTTAAAATTATATAAATTATTTAAATATTTCACATACCAAAAAACGGTCTCAATATACGGTATATTTTTGGCTCTATGGTATATTATAATAATTATATAATAATTAATAATAGTTCAACGACATACTAAATACATCATTTGATATACATATTTTAGTGTTTTATGATATAGTTGGAATATAATAGTATATCGATATAGCATATATATTATTCGGTATATTTTCGGAATATTTAAAGAATAATACCACAATGTGTTGCTTTTATTGATTATATGGTATATTTTGTACTCTGTCGAATATTTTGAATGTAATAGTATATCGATAAACCAAATACAGCATTTGGTATATTTAGTACACTAATTCGGTATATTTTAAGAATAATACCGCAATCTTTGCTATTATTCAAAATGATTACCGGGTATATCACAGTCGAGCACACTTGACTGTAGCTTTCTTACCTGTTTATTGTGCATTATTTTGCCTTGCATATTTTCAAGCTGTATTCTCGGCATTATTAAATGTTTGATT
Source organism: Drosophila albomicans (assembly GCF_009650485.2). NCBI lineage: Eukaryota > Metazoa > Arthropoda > Insecta > Diptera > Drosophilidae > Drosophila > Drosophila albomicans. The sequence goes on along the minus strand of NC_047629.2, from coordinate 40,307,109 downwards.
ACATTTCTAAGTGTTCTCTTTAATTGTTGTAATGTTGGCTAAAACAAAAGTACAACAGCTATTTATGAAGCTGTGAATACTGAATAATAATGCATATTGTATCCGATTTTAAATTCATTTTAATTATATTCATATTCATATCATAACATGCAAAATATCACAAATTCGTCCAGCAGATTGCCTAATTGTTATTAGTGTTGCTCTTTAATATATTTTACTTTAATTGCAAGTAAATGTGATAAATATCGCCGCTTCAAACTAATTTATACGCATTAAATTAAAATTTTAAATTTATAATTATGCAATCGAAAAGTTGAAGAGACTCAAAAATACCCTAGAATTTAATTGAATAATTTAACAATATACTTAAAAAGTACTTTTCTGTATATTTAAATACTTAAAGCCTTTAATTGAAAGCCGAGTAAAAGCCATAAAGGCAGCAGCGAAAAGAAAAGCAAATAAAATAGTATATAATACATATAGTATATTGCTTAATAAGATTACACATAATTTATAGAGTTTGGCATCGCCTTTCGCATCGCTTTCAACTGCCATAACAGTATGGCCAAATATATTGCGCATAGCGTTTTATAAGCCGGGATTCTAATTATCGTTGTATGTTGAATTTATAATACAGTCAGTCTATGCGAGTCGAGTTGTTATTATTATCTTGCGTTTATCAGCGCAACGTCTGCTATTTTCCAAAAGCATTTCCAAATGCAACGTTAGCCGCAAAACAAGGCCAGCAACACAAGCAACAGCAACAACAGCAACGTTAAGTTGCCCCAAAATCTATTTATGCCGCGCGGCTGCAAAGCCCATAAACCACAGCCAAAATCCAGTGGTCGTCGCATTTAAGTGCGGCGGCAACAACAACAACCACCGAAGCACCGTTGAGGCAAATCCGCTCGCCTTAATCTTCACTTGCTGCTGCGCGTATCTTAATAAACTATTAAATCAAACTCAAGCTTCACTGCACGCAAGCAAGATACACATACTGCGATATGGATACGCACACAATCGCACACACACTCTCTCGCATGTATGTGTGTGTGTGTGTGTAGTAAATAAATAAATGAGTTATATGCGCGCGTTGTTCGCATTCACATTATTCTCCATGGCATTGGCGCTTTCCTGTACTGAGGTTGCCAGTTTTTGGCATTGCCCAGCTCCGGCTTCCAGCTCCCAGCACCGGGGCGCGTGTCCTGTTTTATTTTATTTTGTTGTTGTTGTTGCTGTGCTCCTCTTTTTCGTTTTTTCATCTTTCAGGAAACCGATACGACGTGGCCATTATGGCTACGTTGGCCCTGTTAGTAAGTAAGTCACCCAGCAGGATCCAGGAAGTGAGTTAAGGCTCAGCAAACAGAAATAAATTGAACTGAAATTGGCCCACTATGTATTATAAATGTCCAAGGAGAAATTTGTTATCCGGCCCCCAATGGCACTGGCATTTTCTTTTTCTTTTGATTTTTCCATAACACACACACACACACACAAAAAATTGCCACAATTTTAAAGTATTAATAATTATTCGGCTCAGGCTAAAGTAAGAAAAACAAATTGTATTTAAGATTGCCAAAAGTCAATGACACAAAATTATTGAAAGTTTCCAATTGAGAATTGCACAAGTTGATAGAAAATGCTTCAGGGAAAGCATTTGACAGAAGTTTCTTAAAGCTACGAATTTGAATTTGTAGCAAACAGATTTATATTGGTAAAATATTTGAGCAATCAAATTCTGCCTATGTATTTTTGTAAATTTATTATTTTTCTTTTTTGATGGTTGCTTTATAATATTGCAGCAAACAAATTTATGTCGATTTGTATAAATTGCTCAGAAATTTATGGCAATCATTTTGTGTGTAATCAAAGATAATTATAAAATCGTCAATGATTTTTTATGAGGCACTCACGCATTGAGAAACATTTAACGCTCAATCAAATATATTCAAAGACTATACAAAGGACAAAAACTATTCTCAAAGAGTTTTACTTCTGTATAATATAATTTCAGCAAAATTATTTATACTTATTTGAATAATTTGCCAAGATATTTAAAATAATTCCAAATTTGAAATGATTAATGAACTCCAAACCATTGGGAAGCGTTTCCAGCACAATAAAATGTGTTTTGAAAAGTATTTGAATAAAACAAGAAAATATTTCTATACAATTGAATTGTATAAACTAAGTTTTTAATTTATCTTTTAGTTTGCTGTATGTTATAGTAGTTTAGCAAACAAATTTTTGTTGGTTCCTTTAAATTGCTCAGATATTTATGGCTTTTATTCTGCATAGAAAGTTGATTTATCATTCGTAAATGAATTCAATATGTTATTAATGTATACAATGAATATATTTAGAATATGTGCAGAGAACAAACACATATTTTTCAACATGTTTCCCATATAACTTTAAGTCTTAGTTGAATATTCCTTAGTCGTCATTAGCTCTGAACTTTAATTATTAACAAACAGTCATTGATTTTGGTAAATCAACTTAATCTTATCTCTACGAACTTGATGGATATTTATGGCTAACGTTTTGTGTAAAATAATCATAAAATCGTAAATATTTTTGTTGTTTTGTTTCCTCATATATTACTTTCCACTTTAAGTCATAGGTTAAGCTTCTTTAGCCATTATTAGCTCAGAGCATTAACCACATTTTTTTACTACAAACCAACACTTGTTGCGCAATTCGCTTTGCTTTGTGTTCGCTTCTATCAGAATATTTCATAAGTTGAAGTTATCTTCATGTTGATTGTTTATTGTTTATTGTCATCGATAGTTTCTTTTCATTTTTCTTGCTTGTAAGCGATTCTGCTGATCTCATTTGGCTGCCAGAGACCTGTAGCCTGCTTTTGGCCATGGCTAGCAAAAAAATAGCTCCACTGCTGCCTGTTTCCCAGCAGCCTTGGCTGGGTTTACCTCTGTTCCCTTGTTCCCCTTTTCCCTCTGCTGCAACTACTCTGTCGTTATTATTTATGTTTTGTTATCCGTTGACCAGAGCGTTGGCGCTTGTTTTTTACACACACACACTCACATTGCTGCTCACCTATTTTACGATAGAATGAATATCTTGTGTTGCCACTGCTGTGGCATGTTTGTGTGTGTCTGAGTGTGTGTGTGTGTGTGTATAGTTTCTGCCACAGTATTTTTCTATAAGCTCGCAGTTTTCCCAGCTCAGAGTTCTATTCTCTGTTCTCTATTCTATTTTTTTTTTGCGTTGTGTTTTTCGGCTGCTGCTGCTGCTGTTATAGCTACTGCGCTCTGCTTCTATGTACTTCCGTTTTGTAGTGAAAAGAGCTTTGCGTGTTGCGGCATGCGTGTGTGTTTGTGTGTGTGTGTGTGTTAGTAAGTGTGTGTGTCCATGTGGGGCTCGCCTGTTTGTTTGTTGCTTAGAGAATTGATGGCAAAAGGATGTGTGTGATTTCGCATATGCGAGTGTGCGTGTGTGTGTGCGTGTGTGTGTGGCGCTATGTTTTTGCTACAGCTACGTTGCTGCCACTGCCACTGCTGCTTGCCGCAAATATCTGCTGAATGAAGTGGCATTTGTTAGTGTGGTTTAAAGTAAAGTGCGCGGCGTAAGCTTTTAACAAGCGAAATTGCTTAAATGTTGCTGGACAGCAGCAACAAGGAGAAGGAGAGAGGGCGTAGAGGGAAGGGCGCAGTGAGTTACTTGGCTGACTGGCTGGCTTAAAGGGTGTTGCAGGCAAAGACACACAACGATAGAGAGAGAGGGAGAACACAAAGGAGCGAGACAGTAGCAGCATCAGAAGCAGGCATTCTCTGCACATTGTGTATGTGAGAATGTTAAGTAGTCATGTAGAGCGATGTCTAGAGTCTGTGGAATGACTAAATAAGTTATTCATATCAAGTTTTGTTTTGTGGCTTAACGCAACTTAAGTGCTTTTAGATATTCGCACTACAAAAAAATAACTGAAAATAAAACAAGCAACAAAAAGTATAACAACAATCTGTCTTGTTAGTTAAAGTTGCACAATATTATTGTATTTATCTAAATTATATGCTCAATCGACGCGACGTTGCATAACAAAACAACATAACTCAATTTATTGTATCGAAATTCAAACAAAGTCTTGCATCAAAATAAGCTAGACAAACTTTAAGGCCCACGAATTGAGTTAAAGAAAATGCCTCCAAAAAGTATGCTACACAAATTTGAAGCATGCCATTTTGTTTTAGAGGATAACAAAAACTAGATTAAGCTGTCTTGTTGCATTGCAATGCAATAAAAAGTGAGTTCCTTAGAATATTTAAAACAAAACTATAAAGATTATTGAAATTAATTTAATTTAAATTCATAGAATTTTTAAGAAGTATAGAATTAAGTACTGAAAGCAGTTAAACACTAAAAGCAACTAAACTTTGTTAAACTTTTGTCTTGTTTAGCTTAATTTATACTTTGTATAAGTATTCTTTTTTTCTTTCCTTTGCTCTTCCTTTATATAAAAGTTATAGAAAACCCCCAAAAAGAATGTTTCCTTTTCTATTTCTTCATCTGCAACTATCTGACTTTATTATACTGATATCAAAATTGTAAATAGTTAATAATGAGTATTACGAACCGAGCTATGCAAGATTTTATACCTCTCCTGTTACAACATCGTTCAATGTTGTCAACCTAAATTTTTAATAATTTAAATAAGCTGATAAACTCAAAAGGAAAGGTATTCTTCAAAAATAGAATACTGCAATGTTACGCCTTAGATTATTTTCTAAGCTCGTTAAAGATCATCTTAATTCTTTTTTACCTTTAAAACCTTTTGATTTATTACAAAAACTGTGAAGAAATTAGCGTTAAATTTGTTGCAGTAAGTAAAGTAACTTTACTTTTTTGCTTTGCTTCTTTTTTCATGCCAGCTTTACGCAATCTTGTTGCCAGCTAAACTTTAACAAGCTCTTGTTATATTTAATGCTTAAGTGAATCTGCTTTGGCGCCGACCTCTTGAAGCTCTAATTAATTTATGCACAATTCGAAGTTTAAAGCACAGAAAAAAATTCAGTGGGGGAGTGAGAAAATTCTTATGAAAAATCTGCATGTTGGGGGCTTGTGGTTGCAACTTTGCGTTGCGTCTGGCTTTTCACCTAGCAAGTAGGGGGAGGGAGGAGGAGGGAGGCAGAGAGTAGTTATCGTTGTGTACATTCTTAGAATATTTTTGTGCGGTGGAACAAGAGTGTGCGAGTATTTTGGAAAGTTTTTCCGGGCAACACGCACATTCCATTTCTATGCAACACTCGCATACAAATCGTTTTTCTAAGTGAATTTAGTTGCTGTCTACGCTTCCCCCATCCCCTTGTCCTCTCTGCCCCGCTGCCGTGTGTAGCTTTTCTTTATCAACAAAACACGCTTACACACACACACTCACATGTGTGTGTTGTATACGCATACATGCATAAATATAATCTTTTTATGTGGCTGTTTTGAGCTGCTCGATAGCGCAATTTGGGGGGGGAAGCCAGAACTGGGAGGGGGCCGCTACTGAAGGCATCTCTAGCGTCCATTGTTTGATCTGCAGGACTGACTGACTGACTGGCGGCAGGCGGGCAAAGCGTCCCCATGGAGTCGTCAATAAATGCGATAAAACCAAACATGTTTCATTTGCAATGGAGCACACAGGCAACAGCTTTCGCTTCAGCTACGAGCAACGTCTTGTTCTTTAGCTTCCTCTTTTCTTTCTACTTTTTTTTTGGAGAGCTGCACACATCTCTCATCTTACAATGGGGCAGGAACTCATAAAATTGTGCGAGCGAGCGGCGTCAAGTGAAACTCCTGTGTGAATTTTGACCCATAATTGACTTGTACACATGCCAACTCCCAAGTCGAGTCGAGTCGAGTCGAGTGGAGTCGAGTCCGTGGCCTCCTACTACTTCTGCTTCTGCCATATACATATAGATTTATATTTATTTATATTTGTATGTATATATTACTAATCCTAAGCCCAACTACTAGCGGAAGTACGCTTGCCTGCTCTCTCTAGTAGTCGTAGTGTGCAGAAATGTCAGCTTTGACATTTTTAATGCCCCCATAGCTATCATTAGATGGTCGAACAAAGCGCAGTCAACGAACAAAGGCAATCGAAATAATCAATACAAATTTTATAACCTCACTCCCCCGCCTCCCACACACACACACATACACATAGCGAGCAAAGTCAGTCGCACAACAATGAAATACATTACAAATCAATTGCAATCGCTCGAAAATCGGCGTACGAATTTCCATAGACGATGTCTGGCTTTGTGGGTTCCGTCCTGGTTTGCCTGGCTGCCTGGCTGGCTGGCTGCCTGGCTGAATTCCTGGCAAATGGCAAAAGGCGAAAAGGGGCAACATTATTATCATCATCAAGCGTACAAAGTTAGTGCCGCCGGCTGCAGAGTTCCCGAGTTGCGAGAGTTTTGCGAGAGCGGGAGCAGCGGCAGCATCCAAATCGGCAAATGAAACAAACCAGGATTTACATGTACACAGTTATTGCCGATGCTGATGCTGATGCTGGCGATGCTGCTGCTCCACTCTCATGTGCGTGTGTGCAGCATTTCCTTTGGGTTATTTTCCGGGAACAACATTTCATGGCACTGATAAAGCTGCCATGGCAGCCAGCAGCCACCAGCAGCAGCGACAACGACGACGTCGACGTCGACAGCATCTGAACTTCGCAGTTGCCGCTGGCAGCGCTTTTTCAAAACTGGGGAAACTGTCAGCTTGCCACAAACTGCGTCGGCGCGCCAAGAGAGAAAGTACAACTGAGAGAGACCGAGAGAGAGAGAGAGAGTGAGTTTTTTTGACGGTGGGAAATTGTGCTCAGACAAGTGTCGCTGCGAGCGCTTTGTGGCATGTCAGCAGGCAACAAAAACTGCCCCCGGGCGGTAGGCAACAAAATATTTGACGCAAGTTGCGCGGCCTGCCGAGTGAGAGTGTGTGTGTGTGTGTGTGTGAGAGTGTGCTGCTATGTGTGAGCGGTGCCGCGTGCACTCCAGGCAATGTCAAGTTGACACTTTCACCAAGACACACACATGCACATACACACATAAAGAGGCAGGCACACACACACGCGATGTACGGCAACACGAACTGTGGCAATTATCAAGCGTGCTGCTGGATTTGATTGAAGATGCAGCTGATGAGCAAAGAACTGCAGTAATAGAAAAATAATCCATAAATGCAATTAAGCATACAATTTTTTTGACTAGCTTTACTTAGGCTTCATTCTACAATATTCGAGTTAGTTTGGAAGCCGAACAGCGAACACCCTCTATAGAGGTTACATTTGCTATTGTTGTTTGTTTGCGCCATTTGCCCCATCTCGATGTGCCTTCTCTTTTGCTCTGATGATGATGGCTGCCTGCCTGCCTGCCTGACTGCCAGCCTGCTTGGCTGCCTGGTTCGGCTGCCACCCACGAAAACAAACATAAAGGTGCAACAATGACGCGCGTAGATTTTTCCAACTCTCCAAACTGGCGCGTGCCCGCTTCCTCTCTCGCTCTCACTCTAACTCGCGCTCTCTCTCTCTCTGTGCGCTCTCCTGTTGCAATTGCTCTCTCTCACACACACACACACACAACTCGTTCTCTCTCTCTCGTGTTGTCTGTTAAGTAATTTTCGGTTTGTGAAAGTGAATTTTTAGCGACTGTTTTGTGTGTGATTGCAACATTGTGTGCGACACTGCCGTAAAAGTGGAAGAGGGGGTGAGTTGGGGGTACGGAAGTGTGGCAGGCAGTAAGCCAAGTCAAGATGTATGGCTAACAGCAGCACCAGCAAAAGGCATGGCGCAGTTAGCAGCAAAACAGACAAGCAGCCAACAACTAACAGCATCGATCGATGCACGCGCAAAAGTGTTGCATACCCAAAAGGCGCAGTATGAGAGCAAAGTTAATATAATCTGCAAGGAATATATTTGGGGAAAATTTATATTACTGAAAACTGACAAAAAATATTATCAAAACCAACATAATAAAATTAAATAGAATTCATTTTTAAAAGAATAAATTATAATTTTAAAAATACGAACAATTCATGTAAATTATATATGAAATGCAAATTATTAAAAAAAATATATATTTTTAATGTTAATGTTAAAATTCGAGTACTTAAAACATGTATATATGTATGTAAATAGCATACTAATTTAAACGGCATGACCACCATTTAAAAAAAAGCATTTAATATTGGTAAAGTCACAGTAATCTTGAGCTCTTTAGCTTTGATTTTTTGTGTTACACGCAGAAGAATGAAGTATTTTAAAAATAGTTGTTGATAGTACATTCTGTGTGCTCTTTATCTATCTTTATTTTATTTAGCCACTTATATATCTATTTTAAAATATTTCCTGTTACTACCTTAATACTCTTCAAAATTTTCTGCTATGCTGATCAACCTAAAGTAACTGCTGTTAAATTTAGCAGTACGTTGACAACCCTGGTCATTGGCCCGCATCTACTAGAAGCATTTAACAGACTTCGTGTGTGGGGGTGTTGACGAACTCTCGTGACTCTCTCTCAGCTGTGCTGCTGCTATTGCTGTTGCTGCTGTGGAGCCCGCTCTCTCTCTTGCTATCGCTCTCTTTCAGCTCCTCTACCTCTCTTGTTGCCGCTGCTTCTCGCTTCCTCTCGTTCAATGGTTCGCTCTCTTTCTAGCCATGTGTGTGTCGCTGTTAGTTGCTTCCGTTGTTGTAATGCTTCTGCGCTGCCGCTGCCAGAAGTGAAATGCTGTCGCTGTTGCTGCTGCTGCTGCCGCAGTCGCTGCCGACGCTGACGTTGCTGTCGCTGTAGTTGTCCTGACGCCTTTTGCTGTTGCTAAAAATCCTACGCAATTCGCGAGAGTCCTTCAGTCGTTATCAGACAAGCGAGTCCAGCAGTCGTTGCGTTCTGTTCCTTAGCCGTGCAAAAGTAGCCTAGTGAAAACACACAGCCAACAAACCAACAAAACAACCAAAGTCAAAAAAGCAAAAAAGAAAATACAAAGAAAGAAAAGCATAAGGAAATCAATTCTCTGAATTCTCAGCACTCGGCTCTAAAAAAGCAAGCAACAAACCAAAGCAACAATCGCAACAACCACAACAACAACAACTGAGTTCAATTTTATTGTCAATAGCGGCGAAATTTTCGGTAGACGACGACGACGACTACGATAAACAAGAGAACGAGAACGAGACGCGTTTTTTGGGCTTAATATTAGCGACATTTTTTCACGTGATTCGCAACGCGTTCAAGTGCAATCAAACTTAATCAACATTGGAAACATTTATCAACGCGCTGTCTAACGTTTGAGCTTTAGTAGTGTAAAAAAGTAAATACAAAACAAAACATAAACAAACCCAGAGTATAAACAAATGCAATTTAGGTAAACACGGCAATTTCAAGAGCTTCTCAATTAGTTGTGAAATAAACAAACAAAAAAAAACAAACATAAAAGCAAAACAAAAATCTTAGCGATTAAAAACAACAACGAAACGAACATCAGCGACAACAAACAATAAAAAGCAAAACATAACACAAGCTCAACATCAACATCTACATCAAATATCAACAAACAACAAGAGCAACAACAAGTTAGAATCGCGCTCTTTTTGACGACAACAACAACAACAAAAGAGCAATCACATTTTTCCTGTCGAAAGTGTTGCAATAAATTCAATCAAAATTTCACACTTTGGAGTAAATCTGTTTTACGTGAAGCAGCCAGCGGAGTTATTTCAGCAGCCGCCGCCGCTTCCGCCGTTGCCAACGCTGCCAGCGCCGGCGACAATTAAAGCGATTAGTCCGCCAGTGACAGCAGCAGCGGCAGCAGCAGCGCCGCCTTTGACGCCGACGTCGCTGTCAGCGCAAACCGCCACAATTCCAACAAAGAAGCTCGTTGTAAGTAATCCATCTCCATCGTTCCCTCTACTACTTCTCTTTTTTTGTTGGTGTCTGCTGCCCTTGACAGACATTTTGTGTTCGTAATTATTAATGTGAATGAAAGTTTTTGGTTGCTGACCTCCTCAGCCCCAAAAAGTATGCAATGAATTATTTTTATGCTATTATTTTTACATATTTCGCTTCGCACGCAATAAATTAATTTATGTCCAACGTCAGGCACGTTTCGCAGCCAGCTCCAAAAAAAAAAAAACAGAGGAGAAAGAAATGTCCACTCTCATTCCACTTCTGCTTCGCTTGGGGCACACGTTTCTCACCTGTTCGCCATTCATTACAACGTGTCGTTTAGAAGATTTTGCGAGTAAATCGTTTTAAGTGTGTGCAGCTCGCCTCGAGGGGCAGCAAAACAAAGAAATTAAAATTCTAGATAGAGTCCTTTGTACATCTGCAGTGTGCTCTGTGCTCTGAGCTCTGTGCTCTGCGCTTGTTTATAATATCGTTGCTTATAATTTGCTTTTAATTTGTTTGGCAAACGCCAACACTTCAACACGGACTGGACACACAAAAAATGTCATAAAAATAATTACGCAGCGCCGCCCGCTTGCTCGCTATATAAACGTGACGCGTTGGCAATTCGCGTGTCTCAAAGCGACTTACAACACCGATCTCCCACACCTTACTTTCCTCCCTCTCTCTCTCTCTCCCTCATTGGATGGGCCCATAAATTTTATAGCAGTGCTGTAAACGCGACTAAAGGCTCATCGAAAAGTGGCCATAAATAAGTTGAAATATATACTCTAAGTTCTATACGTATATATATATATATATATTTATAGTGCGGTTTTTTGGGCTCAACATTTGGTATCTGCTGTTGTTGTTTTAGTCTTTTCGTCTATGACTCTATTTAACCCATAAACTTGACGGAAGTTGCTAACAAAAATAGGCGCTCAAATGTTGTTTTGGTTGGTCATAAACAAAGAACACACAAATGATGCCAAAGCAGAAGGCGCAGGATCTTATCTGCTTCGAAATTTCTTAACTGCAGGTCAACATTTTAAAATTAAACGAAACTTTATGTTTCGAAGAGCGAGCGAGAGCGCATCGTTAAAAGTCCATCAAATAATTGAAACTTTTAGTTTGGCCGAAAAAGTCATCAATTTCGGTGGAAAAAGTTTTTGATAACTTGCATAAAATCATAAGACTTTAATAAATCATAATTATTCGCAGATTCAAATAATAGCTTTCTATCGCCATGAAATAGTTTTTGTGGTGGCTGCAGAGTTCTTTTCTGATGCTGATCTCAACAGTTCAATTATTAGTTAGCTCAACTGGTAGCAGCATTATTTTATGACGAAGAAACTATAAAATAAAAGTTGATAAATTTCAAAGATGAAAATTGAAAGAATACTTTGCAGTTGTTAAAAATAAAGTTGTTTAACAAAATAATTGATATTTCTGTATGATACTAAATTTGTTTTCAAAAAAATGTTTCAATATATTCGGCAGTCTTTTTTATGTTGAAGAAAATAATTAAGAAAACATTTTAAAGAGTACAATTTGATAAGTAAATTGTTCAGCTAAATAATTGCAAATTTTGTTAGATACTGAAAGATATGAATCAATATATTCTACTTGATTAATGTCAACTTCACATAGATAAAATCAAAGCCAAATTGTAGTATTCACATGGAAAAAATTATGTACAGTTTAAAAGTGTATCAAAAATTTAAATAATAATATAGAAATATTTTATAAAATGTTTAACCTATAAAGTAGTCAAGACAACAGATTGCAAAACACTTTAAAATTAATGAAAATTTAATCATTGTTTTTAAAAATGATTTAATATTAAAGATAGCAAATTGTCGTAACTAAATATTTTTGTATATAAAAACATCTTTCTGCAATTCAGCAGCCGTTGCTAAAGTACTTTTTATATTGCCGTGTGGTTTGGTGTAGATGTTTAAAGATTGATGGAGATTGCTGTGAACACGCTTATCAGCTGAGTCATGAGAGAAGCTCAGTTGATTTGTTATCACACCGAGCTTAGGCCATAAACAATGCTTAAGGCTGTCAGCCAAAAACTGAAGTGGCAAAATTCTTCATCAAATATGCGAGCATGGCCCATAAATTTGGTTGCTTTCGTCTTCTACTCCCTCACCTCCTCAAAACACGTCCCATGAAAAACATTTTCGTTGAGTAACTTGCTCAGTAGATGAAGAAGAAGAAGCAGAAGTAGTTTGCACCGTCGAGTCGAGTCACTTCGAGTGCAATGTGCACTGTCAGCTACACCTATTGATGCTACTCTACAACGACAACGACAAGGAAAACGACACCAAGAACGAGACATGCTCATGTTCATCCTTATCCCACATGTTCATCCACATTTGAGAGCACCGCTCTCCCTCTCTTTATATGTCTCGCTCTGAGCTCTATCTAACTGCCAGTTTAGATTTGTGTCTAGTGACTTTGGCTTGTGGTAAACACTTGAGTTTAATGGTTTGTTGACTGCCTTCCCAATGACTGAGCCGATGCCAATGTTGAGCCTGCAAGAGACCTGAAGACGTTTCTATAATAAAATTCTCGTCTATTGCCGTGGCTATAAAAGCTGGCTAACGTAAACGAGCATTAAACTGCCACAACACACTTGAAGCTCTAGCCTAGCCTAGCTCTCAATTCTCAACTCAACTCAACTCGACCTCTCGACTATTTTATTATTTACTAACTATTTTATTTGATTTGATTTAATTTCGGCAGTTTTGCCATTGCCTTTTGGGCTCTAACTGCCATTTGGCTCTGGCACTTTTAAAGACCGCAAAGCCAATTTTTTGTGACAAGCCAAAGGCAGCTGGATTATCGAGAAAGCTCCGCAATAAAATGAATTCAATGTGAAAGGTTTTATTTCTTTTATTTTTGAGCAATAGTTTTAAGTGTTTTGTTTGTTGTGAAAATCTTTGCGCTTTTTCAAATTTAATAAGTTTAAGTTCTAAGCATATATTTAACGACTTCTTTTTTTTTGGTGTGCACTTAAGGTGTTTGTTCTCGTTGTTGTTTTGTGTGCTTTATTTGTGAGTGGATCAGCTGGCGAATAACACAACTCATCCGACTGCTTACAAAAGCACAGCCAACAACAAAGTCCAAGCTTCTTGCTTTTTGTCCTTTTTGCTGCCAGCTGCCGTTAAGCGCTGCTTGAGGGGCTTAGGCGACGCCTGCCTTCCATAAAACTGTCACAATGGAACAGGAGTTGGAGCTGGAGTAGAAGTGGGCGGTGGAGTGATGGCTGTAGCCACAAGCAATTAGCTATCATGCATATGGAGAGCAGCAGAGACCAAGGGAAAAGCAACAACACAACAGAGCACAACACAGAAAGAAAAAAAAAAGGAAGCCGCAAATCAAAAGCAGAAAAAACCAAAAGCAATTGTCAGCCAAATTGGCATTGGCATTGACTGTGCGTTGAGATTTGATTTATCAACATGTTTCACGTGCGACACACACACACATACACACAAACACATACAGAAATCTGGCTGGCATTGTCAGCATCCCCAGCTGAGGGACTAAGCAGTGGGAGTCAAGAAGAAGCAGAAGTGGAAGATGGAATGCGGAGTTGAGGCAATCACACAAATACGACGTTTTCGTTTTACGCGTCGCCGCATCGAAATGTGCGTGCCACACACACACACACAACTCAACTGACGCGTTTCCGTCAAGTGCAACAAGCTAAAGGGGGGACCAGGCGGAAGGGGAGAGACGGAAGGGGGAAGTCAGCGTGCGTAGGTTTATTAAAATTTTAATATCAACGGCAAAGTCGACAGGCAGCCAAGTAAAAAATGTGTGTGTGTGCGGCGTAAACTTTTTTTTTATTTTTTTCTCGTTTTTTTTTTCCTTGGCTGTTTTCGCTTTTGCGCCAGGACGAATGTCGACGCACAGAGGCAATCAACCCCAGCCAACAACCAGCATCCAGGATGCCAGCTGAAGCGCTTGAGTTGAGCGTTGAGAGCATTGAGCGCTTCAGCGTTTCAATGTTCAGTGTTCAGTGGCAGCGTTTCAGCGTTGAGCTGCTTCAATGTGTGCGTAAGAAAATAAGTCATTTTCCCTTAAGGGGAAAGCAAGGCAGCAAGGCAGCCTTGACTCTGAGCACCGCACTCTTCTGGCTCTGCAGAAATTCATCGATTGAATACAATACAAATATGTCAACGAGCCGCTTGAGATGTCGACGACGATGGCTAAAATCTCGGAGAGAGCGAAACTTTCCGATGGAGGCGCTTGTCTACGGGTTTTTAGCTCATTTCAATGTGCCCGCGGGGAGAAGTGCAAGAAGAAACGAAGAAGAAGAAGTGTGTGCGACAGACTTGAGTGAGGGAAAAGTGCGCGACGACTGACGACTGAGGACTGAGGACTGGCAAAACCAATCAGTCAGCGGAGTGGCTTCACAGCCGGGGTGTTGAATTACGGGTATTTTGTGTGTGTGAATTGAATTTGGCATGCCAAGAGATGAGAGAGAGGGAGAGGTGTGGGTGGGAATAAGAAAATGGCAAGAAAAACTTCTCCCACACCTTGCAAATTATTTGCAAACGCATTCCATTCGAGTTACTTACCAGGAAGCAGGCGCCAAGTGACAACCACCGGCGGCAATCAGAGCCAAGCTAGTTGAGAGTTGAGCCAGGGGGGAGAGAGAAAGGTTAAAGAATGTGTGAGAAGGAGGACGAGTTCTGGGAGTTCGAAATGGAGACTGAGGCTGCAGGCGGCGAATTGTTATTTTATGAAATTGCAAACACAATCAAGTTGACAAGCAGCCTTTGTCTTTATCTTTAGCTGAAGCTGCCTGCCTCCTCGTCATTGTCAGCATCATCATCGTCATCATCATCAGTGTTGTGTGTGTGAGTTGAGTGGGAGTTGAAGTAGAGTGTGGGAGGAAATATCGTCAGACAAATAAATTGCACTAATGGAGCTGTTAACGTTTTTGCAACTCGCAACTTATAACTAAGCCAAAAAAGAAGCTTGTAAAATATTTGAATTGAGTGCAGGAAACTAGAAAATTGCAAAAACTGCAGGAAAAACTACGCCCTTACTCCACTCTCCCTCTCTCTCTCTCGTATCGTATTGTAAAATGAAAATGCCAAAGCACTCGACAACAAGTCGGCCAAAAAGCAAAGTTGCAACCGAGCATCTTTTGCACAGCTTTGGTCAGACAACCATTGTTTTTTGTGCCCCGTGTGTGTATCTGTGTGTGTGTGTGTGTTCGGGACAAGCAAGTTATTAGATTCATTTCAAGTTGTACGGAAAAGTGCACTCGAAAACACTCTGAAGACTGTGGCAACTCTCTCTGCGTCTTGCGACTGTTGCAAAGTCAGTCAAAGTGAAATTTTGTGGCGGCTCTCGGGGAAAAAGTTCCCCCAAAGCGAGAGACGAACACACCGAAAAAAGAAAGAAATGGGGCTGCTGGCGTTGACAACACAACAGTTGATAATAGAGAGAAGGGTAGCGAAAGGTGGCAGGGGGAGGAGGAGGAGGAAAGGAGACAGGCGGAAGTGGAGGCTGCAAACAGAGACCGCAACACTATAAATGTGGGTAGTTGCCACCGAAAGCGAGCGTGCGGCACAAAAGAAACCGCAACATCAGCAAAAAGCAACGCTTTGAGAGAGCAGCTGCCATAAGGAGAAGCGGGGAGGAGTGGAGAGGGAGGGGGAGGCAGGCCTAGGCTGGGGCGGCACTTATTTCAAACAATTAACTTGATATTGTAACGGCTTTTGTAAAAAGGGAAACGACCGCCTCAGCTCTTCCCTTCTCCCCTGCTCTCCTCCCTCCGCTCAAGAAAGGTCAGCAACAAGAAGTAAGAGGGCAAGAGGGCAGCGCAGAGCTTTGCAAGTTGCCTCGTCAATGTAGTCAAATAACAAAGAAGCAGCAGCAGGCCAAAGCTGAGGCTGAGGCTGGGGCTAAACTTGGCTGGCAGCATGTGGCCCCAAAAAAGCGAGCAAGTACTAGGTGTGTGTGTGTGTGTGGTGCCAAAAGAAAAACATAATAAAATCAAACCAAGTGGAGAGCTGCCTTTGCCTCCCTCCTCTCCCCTCACTTGTAGTCGTCACACGAAAGTAAAATAAACTGAAAGAAAAACAAAAA
This sequence comes from Drosophila albomicans, assembly GCF_009650485.2. NCBI lineage: Eukaryota > Metazoa > Arthropoda > Insecta > Diptera > Drosophilidae > Drosophila > Drosophila albomicans. The sequence continues at coordinate 40,291,111 of NC_047629.2, read as the reverse complement.
CTCACGAAATGCGCGACGTTGTTGTCCATGGCTGAATCATCTCCTCTACAGCCAAAGCTACAGCTGCTGTTGTCTCTTGGAATTGCTATCAGTGTTACAGCTGGCGGCAGTGTTCTCCTCCTCCTTCCCCTCTTCTTCCTTCTAGTTGCTAGCAACACCAACAGCAAGAGCAAGAGCAGCAGCAGCAGGCGTCAACTCTTGTGCTACACAACTTGAACACGAAGTTCATCAACTAACGCGAAGCTACAGGAGGTGCCCACAAATGGCAGCGTCCAAAAGCGTTATTATATTTGTTGTAGTTGTTGTTGTAGTTGTTGCTGTAGTTGCTGCTGCGTGTTTGTTTGCCAGCAGAATGAATATTGCCCAAGTTGCTGTGGCCCGCCCTGAAGCTGTTTGGCTTGGCTTTCTCCTGGCTTTCGCCTGCTAACAACAGAGTAACAGAGAGCGAGAGAGACTATTCTGGCGAGAAAGAGATGCTGCTGCAGGCAACCACCTGTCCTGGCAGCAAGTTTCCTATACTTTTTTTTTTGTTGCTGTTGTTGCTGCTTGTTTGTTTGTCTTATAAATTTACTTACGCTTATTTGCGCTGGAAATGAGCTGGCCCCGGCAATCTTGGCCCCAAAGTGCAAAGTCGTCGTCGCGCTACTCCAAATAACAACAACGTGAACGACAACGGCAACGGCAACGAGAACAAAAACAAACAAGCGACAAAAGTTTTTTACGTTGACAAACACACGCGGCGTATGCGCAATAATTTACAATATTATTGTGCCAAATTGTTCACAAACGAGCCGAGGCCACAAAAGGTGCGACAGATTGACGCAAAAGTCGCAGCAAGCTTTCTATATGATTAGTTGACAGTGAGAGAGACAAACATTACGAAAACCAGAATGAAACGTGCTTGAAAATGCCCGAAAATTGGAAATTGTGAGGGAAATTTTGGCTGGCACTTGGCAAATATTTAATGCGCTTTTACTTTTGCCTTCGCCCTCGACCAAGCAGCAGAATTATGCATTAACAATGCATAAGCATAGCAAATAAAAAACAATTTGGATATCAAAATGCAAAGCAAAGTGAAATGAATCTTGCTGAAATTGAAATAAAAACTTATTGAAGAAATTGCTGAAATAATTTCAATTGCAAGAAATGGAATAAAGAGCACAGAGATACAAATTATTGAAGGGATAAGCCAAGATTTAGATTTAGTAGAGCTAAGAGCTAAGTTATTGTGACATTCAATATTAAATTAATAAAATTTGGATTAAAAAGACAGAATGAAAAATGATATAAAAATTAAAGTTAATCGCAGCAAACTTTAAACTAAGACATTTAGAGAAGCAGTTGAAATTACCTTAGAAACGAATAAATTGTTGAAGAAAGAAGTCAGAAAATCAAATAAAATAAGATTAAAGTTTATAATGACAAAAACTGTTGAATTTGACATTGAAAAACAAGACTAAAAAGTAACACGAAAATCAAAGAATTTATAAGAAAACAAGATTTAGAAAAACATTTGCAATTGCTTATATATATAATATATGATATCATTGAAAGTAGTAAAAGTAATGATGAAAACAGAATGCTCGCAAAGTTGCTCATAAATTCTGAGCCACTGTTAAATAAACTTAACAAAATTGTAACAGGCATAATTATTTTTTATCTGAAAATGTCACAAATTGTTTCGCATTTAACCTATAAAGTTCTAACAGTATCTTGCGCATTTGAAATAGTTTTCTGAATATAGAAATAATATTCAAAGCTTGGAATGTTTAAGTGGCAGTAAATGAAGTATAATGTAGGAATATTTAAAAGAGATTATCTAAATAACAAGTTTCGTTCTTATCTCAAAATGTCATAAATTGTTACGCTTTTTATCTATAAAGTTCTAGCAATTTCTTTCGCATTTAATCAATAACTTTTCGATTAACTTACTCCCCTTTGCCACGACTCCCCCAAAGTAGTTGTGAATAATAAGCGAACAATGTTGCCTAAAAATGTTTTATAAGTCGCACTGATGTTGCTGCTGTTGCTCTCCATTATGTCTCCTATGTCCATAAACATTTTTACTGACCTCACAGTTGACTATTGCCTATAAAAATCTGCCTGTGGAGCACTGTGCTGTTTATATGGGTAGCAAAAAGTGTCTCTGAGCTGCAGCAAAGTTTCAATTTTATGATTTTTCGTAATTTTAATAAACATTTGATGCGCATTCGCTTCCTTTTTTGTTCGTACATACATTTTCCTTTTTTTCGGTGTGTTGTTCTGGCAAATAAAAGTTGGCAATATTCAGCTGGAATTCTAATTTGATTGCAAGCTAAACAGACACACACACTTTGCTCGCACTTTGTTTCCTCTGTGCTTCCCATTTTGCTCCCTCTTTGCTCCCTCTTTACTCCTAGTTTGCTCCCTCTTTCTGTTGTCCTTCGGCGGAGCTTTCGTTTTAGTGCACTGTCAATTTTGTAGCTCAACCCTCAATCGTCCAATCAATGACTGCGAACTACGCGCATTTGACCGAAATCACCTCGTTGCCCTGCTTTCCCCCTCTGTTACCCTCTCTCCCTCTGCTCGTGCCCCTTTTTGTCATTTCCATTTGTGTACGAAGCAGCCCTCATCCTGCCACATCCTGCTTGGCCCGTTTTGTGCACAGGAAATGTTAAATGATAATGCGCGGCACGCATAAAATGCAGTTGCAGTCGCAGCAAGTTGCTGTTCGCTGTTCGCTGGGTGTGTGTGCGTCACACATTACGTATACGTAATTTTTATTGCGTATACGTAATGCATTTTGATTTCAGACAACACGCAAGGCAAACCCTGAGCGAGGGAGGATAGACGGAGGTAACAATTTAAATCGTTGGCGGTCATTTACGTGCACGCCATGCAAAATGCATGGCAAAAGTGAATGAGAATGAATACGAAAATACGCATGCGAATACAAATGTCTCTCTGTCTGTGTCTGCGTGTGTGTATGTGTGTGTGTGTTGTCTACTTTACGGCGCGTGGCCGTTATTTCCGCTTTACGCGTTGCCACTAATAAAAATCGTTTAAAAAACCGCATGACAGCAACAGCAGCAGCAGCAGCGACGTTAAATAATAACAATCATGTGTAAATTTTTGCAGCGCATCGCCCACGCAGCAAATTCCCTTCCTGTCCCTCTCCTCCCCCTCTCCCCCCTCTCAACGGCTGCCTGCTGCACCCACTCGACATAGCAAGCGAGAGAAAGAGCTTCACTCTTCTGACAGATTTATGTGGCCCGACAACTTCAAACTGCAACGCGGCGCAATAAATCTCAGCTACAAGAGGCAACAGCAGCAGCTTCCTCTTTCTTCTCCCTCCCTTTTCCCCTTCTCAACAACTTGCTCCCCATCTGCAGTTGGCTTCTTCACTTCTATCTGAACAGCTGCAACGCTGGCTAAGCTTATTTGTCTATCTGCCTGTCTCTGATTGTCTCGCTTGCTTCTTCGTCTCTTCTTGCTTTGTCTTCCATTACTAAAATTAAAATCGCGAGGCAAACGCGTTTTCTTCTGCGATTCTATTACCAAAAGTGACTCACACCCGAAAATCGAGCATAAAAAAAAAAAAAGACACAGAAATATTCTTCTTACTATTTGCTTTGTTGTTGTTACTTCTTGACGGCTTTTACACTTTTAAACGTCGCATTATTTCCGCCTCTGCTCTTGGCCATCTCCCCTCCGTCGGTTGTCTGGTCGTGTGCGATATTTCGTCTTGTCTTTTGGCAAACGAAAAATACGTTAAATTAAATTATGATTTCAGTGCTTGGCCCCCTCTTGGCTCATCTCAATTCGCTCGAGTCGAGTCTCTCTCTCTCACTCTCTCCACTCGTCTCTGGCATCAGCTGTCTGGCTGTCTGCCTCACTGTTTTCATATTCGTTAAATTCATTTTGGCGCGTTGCTGTTTTTTTTTTTCTTTATTTTATTTTTCATTTTTTTGCATTATTTTTTCTTTTTTTTCACTTTTTGGGTGCTTGTGCTAAAATATTTGCCTGCCTTGCGCACGTTCTGTGTCCCTTCCATTTCCCCTCTCTCCTCAGTCAGTCACTTAGTCAGTCAGTTAGTCAACAAGCGGCTGCCGCTCGGGACGACCGCAGTGTGCGTGCTTTTGGTGTCGGTGTCTCGGCATACGGAGAATCTGGGAATCTGTGAATCTGGCATCCCAAACGCATCCCCAATCCAACAATTTTGTTTTTTTTTTTTTTTTTTTTTTTGCTCTGTGCTCAGTCTCTGCGCAAATTTTGTTATGCGGCTGCAAATCTTCAACAATTGCCCTGATTTATAATTTCTGCTTAGCAATGCAAAATACTTGAGCCCGCAATAGGGAAGAGCAGGCTGGAGCAGGAGGAGCAGGAGCAGGGGGAGGACAACGGCTGGTCGAGAGGCGAGTGGCAGCTGCCAGCGTCGCATGTGTTGGCTTAGCATACAAATATTTTGCTGTTTGTTTGCTTTAGTGCGCATAAATGGCGAAGAGGAGGAAACTCACTGCACGAAGAAATGTGATGAGTACGTTGACAAGAGAGCTGCCTAACCGCTATGCACACTACCTACCACGCCCGTCCCCTCCCCCTCCCCCTCGTCCACCCCCGCACTGTCATGCATAATCCTGGCAGGCTGCTGCATCAGCCGTACGTCTCTGGCTCGTCATAATGTGGCTGGTAGTGCGCTTATGCATAATTTACCCGCTTGTCAGCCCACAAGAAAGAGACAGCCGCATTTCGCTGTAAGAGAGAAAACTCTAGAAGAGGGAGAGAGGGTGGGAGGAGGGGAGAAATATGTCAGAGCTGAAAAGCCTAGTAAAGTCAGAGACACATCACATCGCATCCGCATCGCTTTGACTTTCGTAAACTGCCAGGCAGACCTCAAGTCTCTTTCTCTCGCTTTCGTTCTTCAACTGTCACCACAGCAGCGAACTAAGTTCAGAGTTTGAATTTCTGAAAATATATTATTATCGTAGTGTAATTATAAAGCAAAATGCTATAGACACAAAGCGAGCAAACAAAGCTTGCAGAAGAAAAATATATATTATGTTTATTTTAAAGTGTAAAACAGCACAAGAAAATGAACAAAATAAAATGAAACAAAACTATATTGTAAAACATAATATATATGCATATAACGTAAATTAGTTTTTTTTATTTCTGAGAATTTAGTTGCAAACCGATACAAATAGTATATTTACCACCCAACGATTCAATTTTCTAAATAAAAATATGTGCAATGATTTTTGAAAAATGTATCTTCAACATATTTGTCATACTTTTAATTCGATAATGAAATATTCACCAACTGAAAGTCAAACAAATATTCAAAAGCAAAACAAAAAATTAAACTGAATAAATTGACTCGATTTAATTGAAAAGCAGAATTGCAGCATTTAGCTTAATATCTTCTCAGATAGATAGCTGCCTGCATGGCAAAAGCTGCTATTATTAGTTATTTATGCCTCACAATAAATCTAAGGATAGCTACGAAATGAAAGTCAAATTTAACTTGAGCTAAATTAAAAGTGATATATGACAGGCATACAAATGCTGGTCAGATATTATTCTATATGCTATATGAATGGCTTTCTAGCTCTGAATACAGCAAATATATATTTAGCTTTAATGAACGTTTAGTGAAAGCAATAAGTAAAATCAATATTGAAGTGCAAGCTGAAACAAATTTTCAAATATAATATTGACTATTTTCATAAGTTTTCGACTAACATTTGCCAATGAATAGGTTGTATATTAAAGTCTGCTTAATTTGTTGCTATAATTTTATACTTTATTTAAATAAAAATAAAGTGTATCTCAGTTTTCCCTAAGTCAACATTCTAATGATAGTTGAGATACATTTGTAAATATAACTTTTAAGTTTTATCTAAATCGACATTAAAATTAAAGCTGAAACAGATTTTCTAAATATGTAATAGTGACAGTTTAAATATAATATATATTTGGTATCACTTGCTTATGGACAACATTATTAGTTAGCTGTTAAAGACCGTTCCAAGTTTTGCTATATTCTCATTTCTGATATAATTCTATATGTTATTGAAAAATGCATTTGTGAAACTAATTTTTATCGAGATCTAATAAAAAACTCAATCAAATGTCTAAATATTAGATCAATTATTTTAATAACTTTTTACTACCACTCGCTGTTAAACAACTATATTAGTTAGCTCTTTGTCACATGCTAAAGCAGCCAAGGACTCTTTAAATTTTTGCGAGCGTTCTAAGCAGTTTTTTTTGTGTGCGTCTAAGTCAGAGTCTGAGTTGTCGTGTCTGTAAGTTATTAGCAAGCGAGTGAAGTATACAGAATTGTGAGCAGAGTTGAATTGAATTGGATGGCCAAAGAGATGGAAAAAGGAGGAAAGACAGGGTGAGAAAGAAAAACGCTGCTCCTGCTCATGTTGTTGACTGATTGCTTTGGCGGCGCCCAAGACAAGAACAAAACTCAGGATCAACCCAGGACGAGAAAAAGAGCGAACTAAACACAGAAATGCGTGCGCCATAAATTAAAGTAGTTTTAAGTTCTTTTTCTCTACAACATTTTCTTTGCTCTCTGCTCTTGTTGTTCTTGTTGTTGTTTTGTTTGTGGCCATTTCTTTGTTGTTGTTGTTGCTGTTGATGGTTTTGGGTTACGCTGTCATGAGGGGGGAGATGGAGAAGGTTGGAGTCAGAGTTGGAGTTGGGGGATTTTTAGCATTTCTGGTACCGCCCGCTGTTTGAGTTTGTGTTTTGTTTGGTTGGTTTTTACCCTAAAAATAGATACACAAATGTGTTTTAATGGTCGCTTTTTGCCTCGCGTTTTCGTTTGCTTTCGCTTCTGCGTTACGTTTGCGTTTGCGTTTGTGTTCGTCTTTCTGTCCTTCTTCTTCTTCTTCGTCCTTCTCCGTCTCCGTCTCCATCTCCAATCTCTGCCGCTTTGTTATGCCGTCTGTCGTTTTTCTATGTGACTGAATTTATTTGGTTATTCTCATGCTCCACGTTTTCTCATTCTCATTCTCTACTCCTGCTTTCTTTTTTTTGGCCACATTCTTCCTCATTTTCTCATTCAGCTAACGAATGTTGTATATATCTTTGTGCGTGTTTGCCAGCCATTCGCCAAAAGTTTCCTAGCCGCCTTTTTTGCCGACTCTCGACTCGACTCGACTCGACTCGACTCGAGTTGAGTCTTTGCTTCTATTGCTGCCGCTTGTGCTGCTTGCCACACGGGGTGGCAAATGGTTTTGATTTGATTAATGAATGTTCTAATTAAGCAAAACCGTCACCTAAACCCGCCTCAGCTGCCATTTGACCTTGGCCAAAAACAAAAATCTCCCCACAAAACCTGGCTACGAACCCAACTACAAAACTAAAGCGAGTTTTGTGGCGGATAAGAAGACAAATTATTTGGCCAAGTCAGGAATTACATTACATTTCAGTTCGTTGCGGTGCGGTGCGATGCGGTGCGGTTCGAAATCGCTCCACATTTCATTTCGATTTTGTGTTTTGCTTTGTTTCGTTACTGCAAGTGATTAGCGTTAAATGAAAGTCGAGTTCGTCGCTCGTTCAACACACTAAAACTTTATCGAAATTGACTCCAAATTGTTTTTTCTCTTCTCTGATTGTCTTGCGCCACAAATTTCAATTATATGCCCACCTCTCTTATATTTGTTGTTGTTGTTGGGCTTTGACTCTGGCTCTGTGATTGCGATAATTACGTAATGGCCACTGCCTAATGATGATTGGGGACGGCTCCAGAAGTTTATGAGCATAGTAATTGCCGTAAGTGTAAATGCCTTGCCTCGACTCGACTCAACTCAACTCGACATCAACTTCAACTGCGACTCCGACTCCGTCTTCAACTTCAACTCCTCTTTCTATACTCTGCTCTTTATCGCTGTTGTCTTCCTCTTCTGGGGGCGACGCTTGTGCACTCAGTTATGTAAATTTAAAACTTTAAGCACAAGTTGTTGCTGTCGCTTTGTCCTCGGTCCTTCGCTTGCTTGCTGTGTCCTGTGTGTATGTGTGTGTGTGTCTGCCATATAAATTTAAACAATGTTGAAAACATGCTGCGTTGGCACTTTTTAACCACGCGCCACACACACACATACACAGCCAGACACACTCTTGGCAGCATTTATGCTGTAGTCGCAAAAGTGTTGCATACGTTGAGGAGCAGCAGCCAGCACACACAATTTACATACTCTGGTGCTCTTCCAGCTTCCAGCTGCCACACATGTGCATAAGTATGTGTATGTCTCTGTGTCTGTGTGTGTGTATTTAATGTCGAAATTATGGACGACAATTTTAATGACAATTCAACTTAACATTAGAACGACAACAACAATGTCGACATGCGACCAGCAGCAGCAACAGCAACAGACTTTGCTGGTCGTTAGTCGCTGCTGCAATAACAACAACAACGAGTAACGACAACAACGATAGCAACAACAACGAAAAGCAACAACAAGCATGACTGGCTTGGCAGCATCAACGGCAGCAAAACAGTTTCCGCATCCGCCAGCCGCCATTGTGCCAGGATGCCAATGCCACACACACACACATACATACACTCATGCCACACACACACACACACGCATACATCTCGCTTACATGTTGCTGCTGCTGTCGACGACAATGCGTGTGAGTTAAATGTATGCGCATAAATTAATAATTAATTACACAGAATTACATTTCGGGCTTGTTGTATAATATTCATTATTGTTATGCATAAATAAGGAGATGCTTCTTCTCCTCCTCCTACTCCTTTTACTCTCTCAGCAGCTGTAGTCCAGCTTACATATATGTATGTGTGTGTGTGCCTTTGTGTGTGTCACTCAATTTGTGAATGAGCTGCGCACATTTTCGTTTTGTTAGTTTATGTTGCAGCTCATTAAAATGCCAGCAAAAGCAGCGCTCACCAGCTGCCACTTTATTTCCCCCCCTCTCTCTCTCTCTTTGAATTCAACTCTTTCTTTCTGCAGCACTTTGGCTCACATCAATCTTCAAATGTATTTATGCGGCGCTTGTAATATATTTCATTTGATTTACAAGCTACGACGGTCCGAGCAAAAAGCAGAGCAGAGCAGAGCAGACGGTCAGACAGGACACACGATTTGCATTCCTTTTGATGCGGGGCGCTTTTAGTCCCTCGGGCATATTCAAATGCTGATTTTGCTCCAAACACACACACAGAGAAAGACCGACAGCAACTATGGCAAAAGGAAGCCCATTATCCCTTGTCAGTGGCACAAACGTGTTTATTGGCTCTGCAAGGACACATTGCCGCATAAATATCAACGAAATTAAGGCGCAAAATATTTGCCAGGGCAATAAATCAACAGCGTGTGGCCCTCTGTCTCTCTTCATCTCTCTCTATGTGTGTTAGTGTGTGTGTGTGTTTGAAGGAAATTGACCAAAAAGTATTAGTAACGGAAATTGCACAAATTTTCGGTCAAGCAACTCGTAGGGATAACACACACACACATATACACCGACACACACATACATCATACGTAGTCAGGATGCGGATGCGGTGTGTGAGCTCAACACAAATGCTCCCTGGCTGTCTCGCTGTGTGGTCATTTTAATTGAAAGCAAGACAAAAGCACAATGGCATTGATGGAGCAGATCGAATATGCACAGACAACAACAACAGCAACAACGACATGATAAACACACACACACACAGAGTCAGAGAAACAGACAGACAGCTAAAGCTGAAGCTGGTGAAAACTATTTGTGTATGTGTTTTCCGTAGGCCTTTCGGCATTGTTCTGCATTACACTACCTTCTTCTCTTTATGTGTATGTGTGAGTGCTTGTGTGTGTGTTTTGTCAAAGTTTTCCTTGCCATTCAATTCTCATATTTCAAATGGCGCCTCGCGCTCATAAGTATGCAACACTTTTTCCCACGAGCCCCGGCAGCCATTTTGTAAAATTTGCATGGATAATTTGTCACTTTGAATGATGTTGAAGCTTTTTGAGTGGGTTAGACGAGCAAACTCACTCCCTTTCCTCCCTCCCCCTCCCCTCACCGCTTTCTACAACATGCAAAAATGCTTGCGGGAAGTGCGGCAAATGTTACAAATTGTTGTCGTTGCTTGACAGCCGTCGTAAGAGAGGAAGCTGGGAGGCATTGGCAGCCGTTGAGGGACGTTTGAAGGCGTAATGGAGTTGGTTGTGTAAATGCCTTGTGTCGCTTCCAAAATTTTGGGCGCACACACACACACATATAGAGAGCTAACACATATAATATAACATAATAGGAACATGAAGAGTTTTGTTGGGGCAAAAAACAAGTTTAATAAACCCGCCTTTTGCCGACTAATTTGACAATAAAAAGCAAATGTTTTTCGGGCACAGAACGCACATACCTATAAAAAATAAAAAGGGACATAGGGACATGCTTAGAGGTGAAGGGGAAGGAGGTAGAGGGGGGAGGGTGACTAGCCTACCCTTTTTTATGGCACACACATGCACGCTAACAGGTTTAAAAATTACATTTAATGACAATTGGCATTGCACACAAAAACCAGGCCAACCAAGTCCCTGGCCACAATCAGATATACAAATTCAAACAAGAGAGGGGGGCGAAGGTGAAAAGTGAGGAGAAAGGGGTGGGGAGGAACATGTGTAGCGAGTCAAAATGGCTGGCAAAAGTTGACTCGTTTGGCAATGGCAATGGCAATGGCATTCTCGACAGGTTCGCGCAATTTCCAGCCAAGTTGCTCCCATTAGCCACATAATTTTAAGTGTGTGCGTGGCGCGAATTGTGCGGCTGCAAAGGGTGGGTTAAAGTGCGGGACGGAGTGCGAGAAGCGGGAAGCGGGGGCAGAGCTCATTTAATATTAAAAGGATTTATGAGACATTTTCCTTTCATTTTGACAACGCCAAAAAGGACGCGGCCGGACGACTGAGGCTCTGGATGAATGGGGTACAACAAACGTGGCAGGGGGAAGAGGGAAAAGGGGGGTAGTGTGCACGTCGCTGAATGGCGAATGAAAATTCTCTCGTCGTCGTCGTCGTCGACGACGTTGATGAAATTTTCGCTTAACAGAATTTGTGACGCTTCGCGTGGCGCCGTTGCCTACGCTCGGTTAAAGGGTTTTACTTTTTAGTCTCAGTTCCACTTTAGCATATAACCGACCTTTCCCTCCACTTCCCCTCTCTTCTCTCCTGCCTTCACTTTTGCTATTGTTGTGTTGCTCGCAGCGTGGCAACTTTTGCGCTGGTTTAGCTTACGCCTGGGAATTATTTGAGTGCTTTTTGCCAGAACAGAGCCAAGCAGAACATCAGCCTCCTTCTGCTAAGCGTGTGAAAGTGCAGACGCCGACAACCGCTGAATGTATCAAATAAAAGCCTGCTCACAATGTGTACGTGTGTGTGTGTATATCTTTGCGTGTGTTTGTGTGAATTTTGACAGATTTGAAAATTATTATGCAAAATGAATAATTTAGTTGAAAGTGTTAAATTGATTTTACCCTTTCACTACACACACACACACACACACACACACACACACACAACCTACGTCGGAGATGATGGCAATACCGTCGCTTGATTGCCAGCGTTGATGGGCATTTCCTCGCTTGTTTTCTCTCCTCTCCGCCCCTGCACTCCACCTGAAGGGCCGTTAAAATGAGCTTAAGAGTGCCAAAAATGATATCAACTATATTTGAGTATTCTTCGAGCTAAACATTACGCACACACAAACTCCCACACAAAGGCATCTTAACGTCAAGCAATAAAGTTCCATAATATATGGACGAAGTGTGGGGAAAGGATGTAAAATTTTATAAAGCACTGTAAACCCATTTGATTTGATTGCTAATTTAAAGCTGCATACCAAGGATTGACATGCTTTTACGTTGATAAATTTCAAATAACCGAATTTCATAACAAATTTAATCGAGCGAATTAGTAAAAATAAAAAGACTTCAATGAAGTCTAGAATGTTATTTAAATTAAAAAAAAAATATGTATAACAAATTTGGTCAAGCAAATAAATAAATATAAAACGACTTCAATTAAAATTAGAGAATGAATTTGATTTTCATTCAAAATTTCTTGTGGAAAAAATGTGCTAAATGGTGCATTTAAATTTAGCTATTTAGTTATGTTTTGCCTCTTAAATTGTTGGCAAATTCACACATGAACAGTCAATGCAATAATACTATTTTTATTTATATCCACAAAACATTCGTGTTTGATTAAATTGAAAATGTTGAACATAAATCTAATAATTTTTATGCTTCGTAATAATGGATTTAATATTAATTTGTAAATCATTTCTTGGTATAAGTTAGAACAGAATAATTTATTGTTAAATCCAAGAAACAATTTACAAACAATTTTTTATTCAATTCTTAGAAATCCTAACAATAAAATATTATAAGTAAGAAGTCTCTTTGTTATAGTTCCCTTGAAAACTAAATTGTGAAATCATCAGAAGTATTTAATTATCTATTAAATAAGAAATAAATTTAAAAGTTTGTTTATTTATGCTTTTATCCAAAATTTGTTTCACCTTTCTGTTTTACACCTTTGAAATATTCCATTTAAAATTAGAATAAAACAAGAGAGAATAATCAGTTAGGCTTTTGACAAACATATTGTAAAATCAACAGAAATTATTTCCTAAATATAAAGCGAATTGTAATTCTTGTTTATTTATGCTTATACTAAAATCAGTTTTTTGATTTTTATTTTACATCCCACCTGAAACTCAACAAGAGATTAAAATAAAATAGAAGAGAATATTCAGTTGACCTGTTGACAAACAAATTGTGAAATCAGCAGAAACATTCGATTCTCTCTTAAATAAAAAACAAATTTGTTTCCTTTTTAGTTTGCATTTCTGAAATACTCAATTGCAGATTAAAATAAAATAGTAGCACACAAATAAGTAGAGAATATTCAATTGTCCTTTTGTCATTGTAAAATCAGTAAAAATATTCCAGTGCCTCTTGTAACGTTTGCAGATTTGTAATTCTGCTTTTACCAAAATCAATTTTTCCTTTCTGTTTTACAACTGTGAATTGTCTGCGAGTCTGTAAAGCAACTTAACCGATCAACCTTTGCATTCGTTCAAAAATCAAAGTCAGAAAATTGCACTGCAATTGATTTGAATTTTGCCACTCGTACTTTATAGCTGTTAAATAGCTGCAAAATCGATTTAGCAACATCAGCAACATCAACCTGTAAATGACTCTCTGGAGAATTGCATTTCAATTAACAACTTGAAGCATTTAAGGCTGTCAATCGTGTATAGCTTTATCGTAGCAGTGAAAGGAGCAGCTTGTGTCGAGCTATCGTTATCTCGTATGTGTGTGTGTGTGAGCAACACCTTTTTGTAATAAAACAAGTTTTAGCATGATGTAGCCAAAAATTGTAGTCAAATGTGGGCAACAACTTTTGGCTATCTCTGCTTGTTAGACTGTTAGACTGCAACCAAGTCGAAAGAGAGCTGACTCCTCCTCCAATCCTGACGTCATTTGTCAAAAATGTGTTGTTCTTGCTACACAAAGAAGGGTCGAGGCCAACCCAGTCTTTTAATCGTAGTCATAGTCGCTCTTTCTATCTCTCTTTCTCCTCTTGTGGCTAATATTGACATTCCTAATCTGTGCAGTGCTGTGGTCCCAGGCGGTGGTGGTGTTGGCCCCGTTAAAATGCCGTGTCACTTCGTTAGTATGCGTGTGTGGTGCCATTTGCTAAGGTCAGATCATAGAATTGGAATTGGAATAGGAGAGAGTATTAGGATTGCTTTTTTCGGGATGGAGGGAGAAGCTTTGCTTGTTATTTGTGGCTCGACTTCCTTGGGTGTGTTTTGTTTTTGATTCATGCCTCGCTATCAGCACTGGGCGTGTTTCACCGAGTCTCCCGCTGTCAGAGTTCTTGCTGTTGATGATGACATTGCGAAGCGTAGTCCAGTTTATTAGTTTAAGTAGCTGCCTCATTGGCAGTGATTAGCGGCAGCCAAACGCTGCCAACTGCCAACTGCCAACTCTATATATATTTTCAGATTGCTTTTTAACCACAATGCAATCTTAGACACTTTTTATACCCGCTACCATAGGGTTGAAGGGTATTATATTTTTGTGTGTGCAGGAAATGTATGGAAATGGTAGAAAGAGGCATCTAAAAGTATATATATTCTTGTATATATATTCTTGATCAGCGCGAACAGCCGAGACGATATAGCCTTGTACTTTTGTCCGTCTGTCTGTCTGTCTATCTTTAGAAACACCTAGATCTTAGAGACTATCAGAGATAGAGATGATTTTCTTCGGCAAGACTTCTTTTGTTTTTTTACTTTTCTTTCAAATTTTGGCCTCACCCCTCTTCCGACAAAAAACGAATCACAAGCGTAGTTTTGAAGTTCGATCCGGTTTTTTAACACACAATAACAACTGCAGTATTTATGCTTTCTGTATTGGTTGCGATCATACAAAAATTTTAGAAGTTATATTAGAAAAGTTTTGAATGCGCCTACTTACTACAGATTTTATTGCTTTGGCTGACAATCTGGTATATTTTAAATGCATTACTATATCAATATACCTAATATAGCCATTGGTATATATTAGTATTTTAGCGGTAGATTAATTTGGTATTTACCAAATGTAGCTTTTGGTATATTTCAGAATTTTTGTGCTATATTAATATGGTACATTTTAAAATGAATTTGCTCACATTAAAAATAGGTAGCGGGTATCTCCTAGTCAAGCCCACTCGACTGTAACTTTCCTACTTGTTTGGATATGTTTGTTGGACGTCATGTTGTTACCACTTTCTTGACGGCTTTTTCTAGTACAATTTTTTTTTTTTGCAAATTGTTAGTAGCACACCCGCAGCGAGACGCAAACACACATAGAACTAGAGAGACCCAGACCCAGACCTAGTTTGAGAAGCAGACTCCGACTCCGACTCAGACGCAGAGCAAGACCTCTGTGCTGTGTGTGTGTGTGTGTGTGTTTGCCCAACCTGTGTAAAGTGCAGTGCACAAAACACACACACACGAGAAGAAGAGAGAAGAAGAGAGGCGACTCTCGAGTCGAGTTAAGTTGAGGGAGAGTCGCTCGCAGTCAGGACACGGGCCAAAGCGATTTGCTTTGCCAAAAGCTGCATGACTAACTTTGTTGTAGTTGTACTTTTTGTTGTGCGTGAGTGTATGTGTGTGTGCGAGTGTGTGTATGTAAGCGACAGCACAAGTGTTTTAATTTTACGACATTGTATGAATTTTACTGCTGGCACAGCAGAAACATCAGCACCGCTGTTACATATCGTTAGCTTCCTTAACGGACGTATCCCACATCTTCTTCTTCTTCTGCTGCTGCTGCTGCTGCTACTTCATCCCTTCTTCGAATCCATCCCTCGTTTCACACAGTTGTCTGTGTCTGTGTAGTGTGCCATGCTCATAAATTGCAGCTTGCAAGCTTCAGTGCAATCAGCGTCATCAGCTTCATCCGGCCCCTGCAGCAGCCCAACCCAAAACTCTGAAGGACCATGGGCCAAAACAGACAGCCTGCGAGTGATGGAGGGTCGAGAGGGGAGAAGCGAAGAGCATTGCGTACCACAGCAATGCGGCTAAACGGTTTAAATATCCCAAACACAAAAAAAAAAATACGAATTGCTACACTAAAAAATTGCTTAACGAACCCAGTTAGTTCTGTTGATAAACGTTTCAGCTAAACCAATTGCAACTCCAACTCTCGCTCCTCATACAATGTCATATTGAATTAATGCCAAGAGAGGGCAAAAAAAAAATTGGAGTAGTGGGAACCAGTTGAACTGTCAAAGTAGTGTCAAAGCACGCTGAAATCGAACCAGTTACGAAAAATGAACTCAACTAGAAGTGACTGATTGAACTATGTCTAAATCAAGCTGCAAATGATTGATTGAAATATGCCATTGAGTGGTCATCAGAATTTGATTAATCGCAGCGGAAATTAAAACAGAAATCGAACTGTATCAATGCGAGATAGAAACGAGTTTTGCAACGAACGCATTGATCACATTTCGATGGATGTCAACTGCAACAAATATCAACGGAGACATTTTTAGAAACGTGCTTCTAAAAATAGTCTAACATCAAAAATATATGTAAAGATATAACTACACTATTTTCTGGAATCTTAGAGCTAATAAAAATTAGCTTAAAAATGATAATTATACAATAATTTTAAGAAGTTTATTAAGTAAACGAGTTCTTGAATTGAAATTTCAATGGGTTTAAGTGAAATAAATGTACCTAAAAACTGAAATATTATATTTACAAAATCTATAAATAAACTGAACGTTTTCCGAGTTTGGAATAACAAAGATAATAATTATAATACGTTTAAGAAGATTTGAAATATTTCAAATTTAAATTACATTTTTAATGAGCTTATATTTATTTTACTTTTTTTAATATAATGTTTTTTTATAATGTTAGATGAATACTATTAATATTAAATTTTTAATTCATTTGATAAACTTAAAACAATAAAAATAACTTTGAATTATAATGGGAGAATAATATTATTAAATTTAAATTCTTTATTCATTTATTTGACTTTTAACCAAAATATACCAAATGCTGTTGTAATTTTTAAAGTAGCTATTTCCACAAACTGAACTTTTGAGCTAACTAGTTAACTCTTTTGCGGAACCAGTTGTGCATTTCAGCAGTTTTGTAGCGAACGTGCGCAATTTTTTGTGGCCCACTGTCGCTTAACTGCCGTCACTTAACGTTAACAGTTTACGCTTGCCTGCGGGCTAAAAAGGCTGGCGTTGCAATACGCACACACTCACACATAGAGAAAGTGAGCACACACATGTGCTATAGTTGCCTGTGTGTGTGTGTGTGTTTGTCCTTCTGGCGTCTTTGCCTCGCCATCATTTTCGGTGCTGCTGCTGTTGCTGCTGCTGTGTTGCGCTAACTGCGTAAAGTTGGCACTTGAAACTGTCAGCTTAAATATGCCAGCTGCACACACACACACTCGTATACGATACACACTCACACACATGCGGCCACTACATAAAGTGCACAAAATGGTCGACGCATGGCGAAAGTTGGAACTGCTGTAAGTTACAGAAAACCCAGCTCAGCGCGACTCTTATGGCTCCTTGCAGTCTGGCGAGCCATAACTTTTGTGTGTTCCCCCCTTCACTGTCTCTTCCCTATGGCGTTCCCGCTCAGCGACTTAACATAAATGTATTTTTAAATGCCAAGCTACAGCTAAATTAAGCAGAGCGTTCATTTGTTGATACTTTACTTTACTTCCCAAATATATATTTTATATTAATTCACAACTCTCTCTCTCTCTTGTTCTGCTCTTCTTTCTAGATGGTGACGAGAACGAAGAAAATCTTTGTGGGCGGCCTCTCGGCGCCCACCACGCTGGAGGATGTCAAAAGCTACTTTGAACAGTTTGGTCCGGTAAGTGCTCGAAGCGCAAAAATTGCAAATCAAATCGCACCGAAATAACAATCGTACCTTTTTTTTATAAGCATTTCTGTCTGTACCAAACTTGCGAAATAATAATAATAATAATAATAATAATAAAAAGAAATCAGAGCGACAGTTGCCGAAACGAAACCAATCATGCAATCTATGCGCACTGCGCGTGTCATGTTCCCCCTTTCACTCTCTGCACCCCTCTCTCTAATCTGCTCCCCAGGTAAATGCTGCTGAGCAATGACACCTTCACTGACTGCCACTTGCAACGTTTTGTTTGATCAATAAAAACGCCAAAAAAAACACACACACACACACACAACTCAAAGAGTAAAAAAACTCTATCCAAAAAAAAGAAGAAAAGCAAAGGAATATACATATATATATTTTGTATGTATATCCGCAGCAAATTCAATCTTGACAAGTACTGCAAAGCGCAGACGATGGCCCGACACATCGATGCCCCCTCCTCCGGCACCCCTTTGGCAACCCCCTCTCATCATTTTACCCAATTTTTGCCACTGCTGCTGCTGCTGCCTATAGCTTCTCTATGTAGTACCTGCAGCCAAAGCAAACTCCACTTAAACAGCGGCTTACACACATGCAGATTGAGTATGACTGTGAGTGTGTGTGTGCGAGTGTACGAGTGTGTGTGTGTGTGTCTGTGTGTTTGCGGCTGAGTGCTGTTCGAGTGCTCTTTAAGTTCTCCATTCAGCCATGTTTGGCAGCGGCGGGAAACTCGTTGCCCCAGACTTGTTATAGCGCACAAAACAAATTTTTAGCACGAGAACAAAAAACAATTTTTGTGTGTTGTGTTCTTGATTACGATACTAAACGAAAATCGATTTGTTCAACGCGCTCGTCGCTTTTCGCTCTTCGATTTTAATGAGCGACTAGATCCTTCAGCCATCGCAAAAGAGGGGATTTCATTAACGATATGCAAAAAAAAAACACGACTGAAGTAAAATAAAAAGAATCTGGGAATAAAGCGTATACGCTCTCAAAGCATGCGGGCTTCTTCTATCGTAAATCTTTAATAAGTACTATGAGGGATAAGCAAAGTTTTCCTCTACTCAGCGTGTAAAAAAAGTTGTTCGAGTTATAAAAAAAACACACACACACAAAACAATGGAAGCAGTTTTAAGATTCACTTTAGATTTCAGTTCGTGGAATGGTGTTAAGCTGGGTTTATCGTATAACGTTTAGAAAGCATTTTTTTGGAGTTTCAACAAGTTGATTGAGGGCAAATACTGCGAGCAGTTCAGAGAAGCCATAGCTTCTTTTTGGAAATAATTATTATAAATTCTCCCAACTTCCATAAAAAATTTTTTTTTAAGGATCGCAATTTCATGCACCAATTATTTCGCTCAAATTTATTAGTTTGATTAAGATTCTGCTCGAATAAATGAAGCACTAAACTCTAAAATTTCTTTAGGACTTGTCTTTTTTTAGTGATAAGATTTAAGACGTCTTTAATGTACTAATAAAAAATCTAAAATATGTTATAGATTTGCAACAAAGTTTTTAGAGTTTATTGCCATCTAAAGCTAAGTGAGTTAAGTTAAAATGTAATCGAATACATCTTATCACAAACTAAATTTCAAATATAAACATTAAACACAATATGAGAGTTAAGATATTCTTTGATATAACTTTGAAATTTCTTTTGTAGTGTGCAGACTTTTTTAAAAGGTACAATATTCTCTAAAATACTTCTTTGAAATAACTTTAAAACTTACTTTTGTGGCTTAGCATATCACTATAATAAAAGTTGAAATAATCTTGTATAAAATTCTTTCAAGTTTGTTGGTCTTCTATATGCTCAATCCATTGTTAGTGCTAGTAACATTTTCTGAAAGCTTCTCTTTAATAAGATTACACCTTGACAACTTTCATCAATATTTGACTTGCATTTCACTACTCACAACTCAAGTGATGAGTTCTTAAATATTAGCAAAATGAAACATATACTTCGTTTGTTTCACACACATCTGCAGCTCAAATTACGGAGTAGAATAAGGGACGTAACTTTCAGCTTTTCACGTTTTTGGAGTGCAAATCCAGCTGTGTTCACACCTGTAGTGAGTAGAAGTCATCGCTATGTCATTTAATACTGCCCCACATTTTGCAATCTCTCAACGGATTTCGAAAAACTTCTCTCAACGACCAGCAAAGTGTGTTCCAGGTGTGAGACAAAGAGTGGTGGAGAGAGAGAGGAAGTGGAAGGGAGGGGCAGCCTCCTGATAATTGACACAAATTGGCGCAACTTTTTGTCAGCTCTTCAAACCGCCAGCACGTCAACTGGCATTTGCGATGCCTCATTGCGCCCGCGCCCACGACAGTCGATAATGCGAATATAATGACGACGCCATTCTATAGTCAGTCTCCCCTCTCCCTCTTCCTCCCTTCTCCACCTTCCCTCTTCTACAGCACTCAGTGCCAAAGCACATAAACGCCCATCAATCAAATCAGCGCTGTGTGCAAAATGCTTTTAAGTAATTTTCATCATAACTGCGAATGAAGCTGTCAAAATGTGTAACGATCAAATAGTAGTTGAAACACCTACCAATTGCCTAGGTGAGAGAGGAGGGAAAGCAGGGAAAGCTGAGGGAAAAGCACTTTCATTTGTTTCAGCAGTGGAGAAAACAAAAGGGGCAGCGAACTTAACCAAGCGCGAATTCCTAATGGCAAACTTTTCAATTAATCCGCATTTCGAAAGAAGAAAATTATAATAATAATAACTTGGCTACCGATAATGCACAGGAGAAGTGGATGGGGAGGGGAGGGAGAGGTCTGGGCAATAAGCTTTTGCAAAAGTTTCGACAGGCAAAACAACAGCCAGCAAATGCCTGACTGAGCTCTCTCTCTCTTGCTCGGACTCAGCCCCGTCTCCACATACATACTCGTCGTATACTTGGCCAAGTTATTGATTACAACTAATCCCCTTTTGGCTTTTGCCTGCCGCCTCATTGAGCAGCGCTTGCAAGAAGAGAGATTTACGTTTTGCCGGCCATAAACAAAATAGCAAAATGGCAAAAACTGCCCCACGGCAAATGGCGGCTTAGATGTTAGCTGGCCGTATCCGTGTCCCGGATCCGGATCAACAACAGCAGCAGCAGTTGAGCTACCGGGCCAGGTGGCCAGCGAGGCGTTAATGACTTTAACGGCCATTTTTCTTTCTCGTGCCCCAAAGATAGAAGAGAAAGATGGTCGATGGTAGAGATTGCCTTTGTCGTGAGTTGTGTCGATGTCGTTGTCATTGGAGAGCGAGAGAGAGAGACGATGGGCACACGGTAAAGATTGATTAGCCAGGATGACACAGTCAGGCACAGTTCCCCCTCCCCTCCCCACCCAACGACCACATTCAATATGATTAATAGTTGTTGCATGTTGCGTAGAATAGCGACAATCGCAACAACAAAAAAAGAAAGAATGGAAAGTACAGTACAATAGTCAGGGAATAGCGCAAACAACAGCGCGAGATTGTCTATATAGAAATTTATGACCCGAGCAACCAGCCAATTTCATGTTGCCACTACGAGAGAATTTTTTCCCCTCCACCTTCCACTCTCTCTCTCTTCTGGTTTTTTATGATTATTTTTCTCTTGTCGACGGCACATTTTATTTGCATTTCATTTTATGTTTTAAATGTTGCACTGCATTGTTTGCATTCTGTTTTATTCTCATTATCATTTTGCTTTTAAGGCTTTTGCACATCGCAAATCGCAAATGGGAGAAAAACGAAATATGAATGCTCTAGCAATAAAATATGTAAATATACATTGCCAAAAGGGAACAACTCGGCTTGTAGTTGTTAGGAATTTGATATTTATGTGTATCAAAACTGTTTACAAAATCAACTTTTCCATCAACTTTTCGACTCGCTTGTGGGAGCTCTTCAAAATTCTGCTATGGAAAGTTGTAGTACTTTATTGAAAGTGCGGCAAGGATTTAGCTTTAAAATTGCTAGAAAAGGAAATCACTTTTCTATTTATCGCAAAGCTGCATTTATTGCAAATAATCTGATTCAATGTTGTTTACAATTTCGTCTATGAAATATTTATTTGATTAACATAAAATCTTATAGATCCTTTTCGGCAACTCCGCTCGTCAATTTATGCGTGAGGCAGCGCTGTATAAATATTTTGTATATACTTAAGAGCTTAACTTTTGGGTGCGTTACTTGCTTAACAGCAAAGTTTTAATACCCCGCTGTGAAACTATAAAACAAGTATAGTATGTAGCATAGTCAGGCTCATTTGCAAACTGATACATTGAAGAGGTGGAGAGAGGGCAAACAGAAATATTCAAGCTGATGACCCCGCACATAAGCCCTCTGATAGTTTGCCACACCTTTTAAATGCAAATCAGAGAGAGAAATGTTTTCTGCCAAATGCGAGAAATGAGAGCAAAACTAAAGGCAAAGCCAAAACCAACAAAACAAATGGCAAATTTCAAATTTTCACTGTGCAAGTTTTTAGTGCAAATGCTTTACATTTAACTGCCACACACACACACACACAGACGGACACACGGACGCACGCACACACACATATAAATTTGGACCCCAAAAACTGACCTCAGCTGCTGCAACCTTTGCCACTGATTTTATTGCAACTGCTGCAGCTGCTGCTGCAAACACTGCGATAACAAAAATTTCACATGCACACCGAAGAAGAGAATGTAAAAGAGCGAGACAGAGAGAGAGAGATGGAGAAAAATAACAAAAATGCAAAGCTCTTTGGCTAAAAAATTGCAAATAAACTACACATTTTGCAAGGCCCCCTCCGACAACAGTTTCAGGCTACAGCCACAGCTTCAGTTTTAGCTGCAGCTCCAAACTCTTGCAGATCCTTCGTCCTTCCCCTGAGCCATGAGCTTGCTATGGAAATTTCGCAATGGCCAACTATCAGGCAGCCTGCAGACATCGCCCTGTGGCTTTTAAAGGTGTTTACGGTGTTTGCTTTTGCCCCGTCCTCAGCCCCTTCTCCCCGTGTCCCCCCAAGGGTTAGTTAATTTAAGCGCTTTTCATAAGCATTTTATAGTCGGGTCGAGAGAGAGTGGAGAGAGAGAGAGAGGGAAGCCAGGCCAAGTGGCAGCAGCAAGTGGCAAAAGTGCAGCCAAAGCTGCCAAATGTCCGACCAAACTAAAGATTCCTTTCCCCCCAGCTCCAGCTGCACCGCAAAGGCTAAGGACTTTGTGCTGTGGTGCTTGCTCCCTGGGGGCATTAATTATGACAAATCATGCAAAACAAATTGCAAAAAAAAAATTACAAAATGAAACGCAAGTTTTATTAAAAGCCAAATTAATTATTTAATAATGAGTTAATAGTGGCAAAGCATAAGCACCCAGTCCTTCAGCAGAGGGTAAGAGAAGTGAGTGATGTCCTTGGCTTTGCTATGCAAATAGCTGAAGAGAACCCTTTGAGTGTTTACATATGATTTGTTTTGCATTTCAATGGAACTTTTAGCATTTTAATTAGAAAATGTATAATATTTAATATAGTGAAGAACAGAGAGGAGATGATGTAAAGGATTGCTAATGTAAAGAAAAGTGCATTAAAAATTATAAAGGCTTGAAAGCTTATATGATTGTGAGCCAAAGCATTTAAGACCTCTACTATGTAGGCGTATAAGAAATAAGAAACAGCAATCAATATTAAAATACACTTAAATACTAATATAAAAATACAACTTTCTTATCTAGCAAATATTAATTAAATCCTAGAAAATAAACGTTTAATATTAACTGCATTTCAAAACAAATTAAAATTGCCTAAATTGAAGAGTTTTAAAAGCACTTTAGTTGATTTATAGTTCACCACATGAGCTATAAAATAATTACTTACACGCATATATTATATGCTGGCATTAGACAAAAAAAATTTAGTCGTTGATTAATGATGCCTTTTGAATTATGTTAATGTGCGGCTGCTGAGGTCAACTCGATTTTATTAAATCAATAAAAAAAAAAAAGAGAAAAAAGAAATGTGAACTTTGGAAGCTTAAATTCAAATTAGACACCGCAAAACCAACAGTTGGCGGTGGGATCAAGTTAAGTTATTATATTTGTACAAAATCATATATCATATCCTTAACGACGACTGTGGCGCATATCAAAAGTTTGCCACAAAAGGGTAGAGAATATATACATATGTGTGCTATATAGAGAGAACCTTTGTGTATGTATGTGTGTGTGTGCTGGCTTAGATAGAGTTTCAATTTTGTTTGTTTACCCACCTGCCCGACGGTATCAGGCAGTCAAGCAGTCAAACAGTCAGTCAGTCAGTCAGTTTAGGCAGTCTTTGGGGTTCCTGTTTGGGTGATGTTTGTGTTGTCCTTGCGTCCATCCTGCCTCTCTCTCTCACTCTCTTATTGTCTCTCTCTGACTGTGCCATAACTGTGGGCAATTTTTGAGGCATTGCGAATGAAGTGTCTCTTCCCAGTTGCATAAATTATGATGAAGCGCAAATCTTCAGTTAGCCGTATGTAAATGTAAATGAAGGCTTTGTGCCTACGTATTCCTCTGCGTATGTGTGCGAGTGTGTGTTTGTGTGTGTGTGCACGGTGAGTGGCAGATTTGCATAATCCTTAGCAAAAGGTTTCATGACAACGCTGCTGCTGCTCGACATGTCAATGGGAGCGAGATAGGAAGCAGCAACGCAGGTGCAGAGACGAGGTTTTGACAAGCCACAAATACTTCAGCACCTCCACCTAAGCTCGTAATTAACAGCAAATATGTATGTGCATATGCATGTGTTGTGTATTAGTGTGTGTTTGTGTGTGTATAGGGGCATATATGATACACACACACACACACTCAAAGCCTGCACTTTGCCAGCTGTCATTTACATAGCCAATTAGTTGTACATAAGCACAACACAACAACATTCTCAACTGGCAACTAGAAGAAGAACGACAAGTACTCAGTCCGTCTCTCTTTCTGTCTGTCTGTCTGACTAGCAAAATTTCTACCTTAATCCCCGCCTGGCCGCAACTAATTTAATTGTGTTCAATTTGGCATAAAGGCGTTTAATGGCCAACAGCAGGCGGCGCTCCGCATTTGAGCCATCGATGAGCCACAGTTCGCTTTACAATTTATGCATGTGGATTTTTCATATCACGCTCAAAGCGGAGCGAAGTGAAATGCAACAAAATATGAAAGAAAATCGGGAAAAAAAATGATAGACAAATAAATACTCAGCAATATCTATTTAAAATTACAACTAACACAATTCAGAGTTGAGAATTTTAGAGTTGTAAATTATAGATAAATATAGTAAATGATTCATTTTTACTATGGTATATTTTGAATGTATTACTATATCAATATACTGGTAAAAATGAAGCATGTACTATATTTATCTATAATTTACAACTAAAACAAACAGCAGCTGAATTCAACATACAAATTTTTAAAATTCATATATTTTTCTACAATAGCGGCTGAGTTGCCTCTTCCATCAAAGAAAAAGTAAAGAATTCACTTACCTTATTATTAATTTTAAAAGCTGCTTAAAATACTTAAAGAAAACACAACAGTCTTGAAGCTGCAGATGGAATGTTTCCACCAAAATCTCGCAACTAATTTATTTTAATGAGCTTTTCCTTGAAAGTCATAAGCAAAAAGGGTTGAACGTGTGTTGTGCATGCTAAACAGCCAAACATACATCAACATTTTGAAGATGCTAATTAATATAATCGCTGAGATCTGCGCATTTAAACAAGCAAAGGCAGCTACTGATCAGAAATATATTTTACATTGTGTGTTATATGCCTGTCTGATATCAGCTTCAAGCATTTGCACAGAGAGCTAAGCCACCCCTTTGATTGCCTCTTCTCAAATGGGCATATAAATGGGCGGGAGTGGGGGAAAAGGCGATGGCAAAATAACGAACCCAATGCAGACGAAGACGCTCAGCTCAGCTCGTTGTTAATGCTTTGATAGACACATTACTTCCGTCTCAGTGGTTAGGCACTGCAACACCAGCAACAAGAGAATCGCTAAACTTGAGAGAGAGAGAGAGAGAGATAGAGCGAGAAAAGTGATGTTAGAAGCAGCGGAGGCGGAGGAAGCACCACCAGAAATCTAATACGTCTTGCCAAAGCGAGGGATAACTGTTTGTTTACACAGCACCGACAAGCAACGACTATTTGCCCTGGCCCAAATGGCCTCAGCATAAAACCTGAGCCTTGCTTGTGCCACTGGGACCAGAAGGGATTGCTGCTGCACAAAAAAAAAAAAAAGAACGAAAAGAGAAACTGAACTGGGATTGCCACAGAATTGTGAGTCAGAGTCAGAGACAGAGTCAGAGTCTGGGTACTCGACTCGATTTTCATGCGTCTCATCGTCTCTCTCTCTTTCTGTGTGTGCATATCTGCTTCGTGTCTTGCATGGGCTTTGGCAAATTGCGCAAAAAACATTGCAAAAGCAGCAACAGCAGCAGCAGATTTCATGCACAACAAATTGTCATGCGGACAGGCAGGCAGCCCACACATATCCACAGACAGCCAACGCTGCGGTTGGTCTCAGCTAACCTCTGGTTCCCTCTCTCTCTCTCTCTCTCTCTCTCTAACTGTATCTCTTCCATCTCTCTCTCTGTTTGTGTAGCCCGCTTCAGTTGCTGCTCAAGCACATGAAATCCTTACCCAGGCGCAAGTCAAGCAAACAAACAAACCGCAATGACATGCAGGCAAAGCACAGGCTGCATCTCCTGCTGCTTGCCACTGCCTCCTCTCAACTGCTTGCCACAGCAACGGCATTGGCATTGCCACAGTTGTAACCGGAAACTGTCGCACTTATTTGGCTACGCGCTAGTTTCGCATATTTCACTGTCAACTTGCGGTAAATAGACTTTAAACAAATATGAAAATAACTTGCAAGCAGCTCACACACACACACACACTAACTCGCATGAGTCGGAAAAGTGGGCAAGAAAAATGCAAAAATCTGCAGAGAACGAGAAAAGAAAATTTGCAAGTAAACGGTGGGTAAGCAAATGGCAAGTTGTAAAGTCTGCGGCTTCTCGTATCCCTGTCAGCGCCAGCTCAACTTGCCTTCCTCTTTCTTTCTTTCTTCTCTTTCTCCTTCGATTACTGCCTTTGGAGTCTGGCCACGTACGTAATGGAAATCAATTGTTTACTTTATATGAGTTTTTCAAGTGCTTATTCAATATCATTAGATGAAGCGGAGGTAGCCAACCACGATGCCAGCTGTTCGTTCGAGTTGCGTCTAAGACTGAAACTAAAACAATCTTAGGTCAAAGCTAAGCAAATTAGTTTGCCAAGAGTCACAAACAAATCTTTAAATCGTATACAAACTATCTGCTGCAGCTTATGAGAAATGGGCGCAGTAAAGGCAAAGGCAAAGCCAAAGTAAAGTAAAGTTTTGTGTTGGCCAAAATCATTGGCCAAGAGTCGCTGGGCAAACAACTCTTCACTTCAGCTTTGCGTCTTGCGTCTTGCGTCTGAAACGTTGCCAAGAACCTCAACCTCAATGCGTTCCGTAACTTTTCTCATTTTCAACGAGAATGTGCTACGCGTGTGTGTGTGTGTGTTCTGTGTGTGTACTTTCGCTCCCCCTTCTTAAGTTGGTGTTGTTTTTTTTTTTTTTGTCAGATGCCAAGCGAAAATCTTAATTTAAAAGCCCAGCTGTTGAATCAAAGGTTAACCTTTCAGCTGCCAGCCCTTTCAGCAGGCAAAAAAGAGAAAACCCATTTTGTCAGCAGGCTGTGCGAGTGTGTGTGTGTGTGCCACACCTCAATCTGCGCCACACACACAACACACACACACTCACTCTCTCTTTTCTACCTTTTCCTCTCTTGTATGCTGTGTATCTTTGGGCAACTCGCGAGAGATGCAAATAAGCGAATATTCATTTGATGATACGACTCCGAGCATGAATAAGAAGAGTGCGAGTGTGAGTGTGCTGAGTATGTAAACGAATACGTATTCGTATTCAAGTGTGTGTGTGTGTTACACGTGCCTTTGCCAGGCGAGCGACAATTTAAAAGTACGTTTTTATCGCAGCAGCAGCCGCGGCACGACCAGGATACAGTCTGTCTGTCTGTCTGTCTGTCTCTCCGTCTGTCTGCCTGGGATCGACAGCTTGAGATAGTCACGTACACGCCTTTGTTTTTCTGGCTTTTTATTTCGTGCCAATTGTGCGCCTAATTAGCGTCGAAATCTCACAACGCCGCGGCATCTTTGCAATTAAAACGCACTTTTCATGACAGGGCACAAGCAGCAGCAGCAGCAGCCACAGCGGGAGTTGGAGGCACAAACACAGTGTCTGGCAAAAGAAAACAAACACATACACACATATACATATACATAAAATGGCGCA
The DNA here is from genome assembly GCF_009650485.2 of Drosophila albomicans. Taxonomy (NCBI): domain Eukaryota; kingdom Metazoa; phylum Arthropoda; class Insecta; order Diptera; family Drosophilidae; genus Drosophila; species Drosophila albomicans. The sequence continues at coordinate 40,263,337 of NC_047629.2, read as the reverse complement.
TGTTGCTGCCGCCTACAAAATTAATTTGATTTATGCTGTTTTCAGTTGCTTCGCTATGAGTGTGTGTGTGTGTGTGGCATGTTGTTTGCTTCAGTGTTTCCCAATTGCCATTGCTGTTATTGTTATTGTTGTCTGCTTCTGCTCGGAGGGTCAGGTAACGAAATTTGCTGCGCTAACACAGCGAAAATAAAAATAATATATTGCCCTGGCCCCAAAATGTAAAGTGTCGACTTTTACGTGGCATATGTGTTTCACGTCTTTGCAATAAAACAACAACGACGACAACACCAACACAACACAAGAGCAGCAACAACAGCGACAACAACGGCAGCAATATGACACACAACAATGGGCGCTGCTGCGTTTCGGGTTGTTGTTGATCTACTACGTTAGAGGGGCAGATCCACAACAAGCAACATAACATACAAGTGACAAGCTTGACATGCAACAGCAACAACCTATATAATAAATGTAGCCAAAACATAGGCAGCAGCAATGAGGCGACTAAGTTGTACTCTACAAAAATGAAAATATATAAATATTGAATAGTAGCTTAAGAACTATAGTAACAAAGAGCTATAAAAAGAAAATATATGTTGCCTTCAACTTAGGAAATATATAAAGAAAAAATATAAAGCTTGAGAGCTTTCATATGCACAAACTTATTAATGGGAATAATCTCAAAAACCTTTTGTAAGATTTTTTATGACAATACTTCTGCAATAACTTAAAAACACAATAAGCATTCTAAATTATACTAACTAGGGAAGATCATTTTTATTTCATTGTATATTATTTAATTTTGATATTGATACAATCCATTAAGCAAAAGATTCGAAGTATTAATGAATATAATGAATAATTTATTGAGTTCATGATTCACAGAAATGATATCAGAGTTATTTTGTTAGATTTTCTTTGGGAAAATTTTAAACAATTCACATAAAAACTATACTTTTGTGCAACAATCTCTTGCAAGCACCTAACAAAACTCAGAGAAGCAGTCAAAAGCACTTTTATAATTTTAAAACTTGGCAAAGACCACTTCAACAGTTAATAAAGGCATTTATTATAATTAACAACAAACTTTGTTTGCTTGCGAAAGCACATAAAAGCACCGCTCATGATTAACAAGCAATAAAGCAGCTTTAAAAAGTACATTTCTCTTCGTTCACGATTAATTATACTTAAGTCAAGAGAGAAGAGCCAAAGCAAGAGGCCGAAGCCACTCTCCACGTTCGATTTATACTCTACTTTCGCAGGCAGATTAATCTAATATTTAAAATTGACTTTGAGCGGAAGCGTATTTGCATTTGCAGCTTAATGAAGACTCATTGCGCCCCAAACAACAACGAAGAACGGAGAAGTGAAAGAATTTGGCTTTAAACAATTTGAATTTAAAATTGCCTTTCCCCCCAGGCAAATGTTGTGTTGTTGTTTCACACACACGGATGTGTGTGTGTTTGTGTATATGCCCAGGTAGAGAAATAAACAGAGGAGAGAACATGAGAGTTGCTGTTGTTGTGTTGTTGCGCCTCCATCGCTTCGCATCGCATCGCACAATGCAAATAAAAAGCCATAAACTTTCATTTAAGTTTAAAATGGCATTTAAATGAATGAGTGGCCCGCTGCCATGTTGCCATGTTGCGAGCTGTGCTGCCAGTTGCTGCTGCTGCTGTTGCTACTGTTGTTGTTGCTACTGTTGCTGCCACTTTATGCCAGTCGCATGTTTTTTGGTGGCTCACAACAATTGGCTTGCTGCTGCTGTGGGGTTGGCTTTAGCTGAAGTAACACATGTATCATAATTCATTGCCATGTTTTATTTCATTTTAACTGCAGTTTTTGGGCTGCTGTCGCACTCGTTTATTTGCTGTTGGCTGCCTGCGTGCAAACATAAATACATATCAAAACAACAGCTAACGGCTAACAACAACAACAACAACAACAAGAGCAACCACAACAACAATGCCAGCTACAACAACAAGTTCATCAAGCAAACAACATTCAAATACATGACATAAACGTACGTGGCAAATACTCAAAATGCCTTCAAATGTGTGTATATATGTACATATGTATGTATGTGTGTGTGTGTGCTTGTCTAATTTCCCAGCTCAAGCAATCAATGGCCAATTCACTAGATAGCTTTCATCTTCAGCAACACTGCGTATGCTTAATATGCATTGCTGCCAAAAATGTGTAGCATACTTTTGTGCGCACAAAATGTGCCACATTTAAATCGACTTAATACGCATGCTAGCTCGACTCCTAGCTTTGCCGCTGCGCTTATAAATATTAAATAAATTAAAAAGCAAGCTAATTGTTAATCTGTGCGGCTTGCGGCTTTGGCATATGCGCTTTTGTCAACAACGTTCTCTGCTCTCCTCCTCTTCTCTAGCGCCACTAACAAGCTCTGCTGTGCTCACCCAAACTAGTCTCTTGCTGGCGTGTTTTAAATGTAAAGCACTTGCTGTGGTCGCTTTGAGCGACCTAAAAGTTAATCTCTTCCAACCGCTGACCAGGCAAACTGAACTCACCCTCTACACAACTGCTCCCCTCTCGCTCTCTTCTCTCTTTCTGGCCTGGTTAGATATTTTGCTGTGTTTTCGCTCTCTCTTATTCTGATACGCTTTGCACAACCACAACTTACTTTTTTACAGAGTCGTTCGTGATGTTTGTTTGTTTGTTTGCTTGCTTATTTTGCTGCCACTTTTTATACGTTTCTCTAGTGTGTTAGTGTGTGTGGGAGTGAGTTTGATTTGTGCCAGGCAAGAAGTCAAGAAGCCAGTCCAAGATAAATCGCCTTTCAACGCAACTGCGGGCATAAAAAATCACACGATCAGTCATTACACACACACAGCCAGTTATAGCATAAGCACTTACGTGTATGTGTATTTGTGTGTTGCGTCCCTAAAGTCATTTTGCATCGTCCTTTTCCCCCCGTTTTTCATTTTTATCGCAAACGCTTTAAATTTTTTATGCAAGCTGCGCTGCTGATTTGGCGATAGTGTCGTCGTTTGGTGCAACTAAACCTCAGCCACATTCTCGGCGCTGCCATCCGCAACTCACATTCACATTCTCATTCACATCCTTTTCGACGTCGTCATCGTCGTCGTCGTCGTTGCGTTGCCTGCAGCACATAAGTCATTTTGCCAGCGCACTTGTAAGAATTCACACGAGCTTGCGTCCCATCCGTTGCAAGTGGAGACCCGCATCCTGCCTTCTGCGTCCTTCCTTTTGCCTGACTTGCCGCGTCACTTTAGCGTCTCAATAGTCTGTTACTAATACGTTTTTGCAGTGCTGTTGCCGTTGCCGTCGCTGTTGCCATTGCTGCTGCCATTTTAATGCCTTTTCATGCAGCAGCTTCTTTTTCGAGTGCATAAAAGGAGAGCGACGACGGCAAACGCTAAGGAGCTGCTTCAGCTGCTTCAGAGCTATCAGCTATTGCTTGCCGCTTGCCGCTGCGTCACTGTGTCAATGCGTCACAGGATATTACCGCCGTCATTCATGATGAGGCGAAGACAGAGAGAGAGAGACAGCTGAGCAGGATGCGTCGGTTGCCTCCCTTCTGGCAGTTTGGCACGCACATGTGCTGGACCGTATAGCTGCCAAAAGAGGGGGATAGGAGTGGAAAGTGGGAAGTGGGAATGTTGCGCTGTGGCGCCTCAATACTCTGACGCTTCCGGTATTTATGACGCAAGTAATCAAATTGAATGGCGCGTTGCAGTTTCTTCTTTTTGCCTTTTATTTGGCCAGGCTGCGGATGATGCCGCTGCTTACAGTGTGCAGTGATAAATACTTGCACTACACCTCGCCCCCACCTCCTCCACAGCATCCACAGCAAACTATCGCTCTTCTTTTTGCCTGCCATTATGCCATCCGTTGGCGCGGCGTAAAAAATTGTGCGAAACTTTCAGCTTTTCTACACATTTTCGCCGCTTATCAGGCGACGGCTGCCTGCAGTTTAACTCAAGTGGGAGAAAGAGAACGAGAAGAGAAGAAGAGCAAGGCAATGAATGATAATAATGAACGTGCATGAAAAATTGCAAGTTGACTGAAAGAACTTGGCACTTGGAACTTGGGCATTACCTAAGGCACAATAAATAATAAGTAACAGTAGCAGGCAGTGGAAGCTGGCAAGTGGAAAGTGGCTGCAACTTGCAGCTGCAACCTCAGACCTGAACAGAACAGAATGGGGCGCATAATGAACGACGTCTTGAGGCTCTGCTGAGCTGAGCTGACTTGCATAATGCTAAATTAGTGGCCATAAGAGAGACCCAGAGAGAGAAGGAAGCGGACGATCCCAAGCTCAAGTGATTTACACAGGATGCTGCAGTGATTAGGGACAGTTGACGTCGACGACGGCGACGACTGCGTTTCGAGTCGCAAACCAGTTGAAGCTGCTTTTCGAGAATATTGTATCATAAGCAGCTGCACACCGTCCACTAATGACGCTCACAAGTTTACCTTAATGTTAACAATTTTAGCACAAACCGTTTAAAGGTGGTTCAAGCTTGCAATTTCGAATGAACTCATAAAGTTTGCAATCACTTTTCAGCTGTGCTTCTAAGTGAATTGCATTTAAAGTGCATTTCATTTCATGGCAATGTTTAAATAAATATCGCTGCAAACAAATTTTTGGATTTAAATACGCTTTTAAAAGAAAATTAAGTTATTTTTTAAAGCTTTCATTTAAATTGGATTTTCTGCACTAAGAAAATTATTTAGTGGTCCTTTAGATAACAATAAATGCGTCAAAGAATATTCTAAAACACATATCAAAAGAACTTTGATTGAACTAACAGTTTATTATCTTATAATTTTCAAACAACACTTCTCATTTTTGTGGCAAATTCGTTTATGCAATTTACATATAAATTGAAGTGAAGTGACTAAAAGAAAATAAAGAAAATATTTAAAGCCATTTTAAGCAAGATAGCGATTGTTATAGATTATTTCAGCCTAGAATCGAGTGCTTCAAAGAATGACACAGAAAATAAATTTAATTCATATTTTCCACACTTTTCAATATACTTTGATATGTTTTTTTAACTGCTATTGAACCACGCTGCGTATGATTGCTTAATACAAGCAAAGCTGAACACTTATTTTTATAAGATATATCATAAAATTGTTCAGCCTAAAGTTGATTACATCTCAGAGTGTCACAATCAATTGTCACAATAATTAAATTATTCTATTACTACACTTTTTTAATATACTTAAATATGCGTATAACTAACATTAAAGTTGATCAGTTTTGTTCAAAACTTTTAACTGAAAATAATAATTAAATAAGTTTCCATTTCTCAGTTGACACTGGATTTAACTCCTTTGCACATTTCGCAATACTTTGTTAAATAACTTTACATAACTGAGCCACAGATTAAAGTTGCGCTTAATCTGCAGTGAATACTGCATGAAAGCACGTTATTATTAAGCACTAATGAAATCCTCTTTTGGATCAAGTGCTAGGCTGTCGCCACAGGGGGGAGCAAGGCAGTCATATTCGTATTCGTACTTGTGAATGGAATCAGTGGCAAAATCGTAGTCTTTTGGCGCTCTTCAGAAATGAAAAGAAAAAAAAAAATAAACGAACCTGAGCAGAAACATTGAACAATGCTTGGATGTATTTGGTTCGTTGGCAGGGGCAGTGCTTTAAAGCTTATGGCTTATGGCTCAGAATCCCTCGAACGGTTCCCATGGCCATTCACGTGGCCATTGCTATTGCCATTGCCAGGAAGCGGGCCATGAAAAATGCAGCTGCTGCTGAAAATTTTCGCTTTTGTCGGCGTTTGTTTTTCACGTTGGTCAGCGAAAAGAAGTAGGAAAATACAAAAAATAAAAATAAAACAAAAAAAACAGTCAAGAGAAGAGACGGAAAAATTATCCGACTTGCTTGATTTATGTTTTTGTTATTGTTTTTCATAATCCTGGGGCCAAAGACAGCAGCAATAACAACAACAACAACCTGAACAACAACAGCGACGACAACGTCAAGAATGTAAAGTGAGAAAAGCTGCAGAGCGAAAGAAAAGTTACACACAGCTGCCACTTGGAGATAACCCTAAAAAGTTAGCTCTAAGGACTCAATCAGCGTGGCTTCTAAGCAGCTTGCCAGCATGTCCTGCGTCCTGCGTCGAGTCCTGTGTCCTGCGTTCTGTGTCCTTCGTGCAATAAATGAACAAATTAATTAAGAAGTGGAAGCTTTGCCGTGAATTGTTGCACGAATTGCTCGGGGGCAAGGAATGTCAACGCAGGCGACATGTGACACAGCGACGCAGGACACGAGGACATGAAATTAATGCAGCGCTGCCAACAACAAACAACAACATCAACGACAACAAGTGAGGAGAACAGGACAAAGGCGAAACAAAACGTTAACGTTAACGCTTCACTGCATCCCCGAGGCAGTTATAGTAGAGTAGTTTTCCCAACCAGGTAGTAGCTCAATCTGTCTCCTCTCGCTCTCTCCCTCTCTCTCGTTATCTCTGTCTCTCTCTCCATCTATCTCTATTTGCCGGGACTGAGCTCAAAAGCAGCTTAGCCTGCAGGTGACGTCGACGTCGACGACGGCGCAAAATCAATCGAGAAATCCGATGGCCATGCATAGATGGGAGAACAGCGCTCTGCCTAAGCGGGAATATGCTCATCCATTCACCATTCGCCATTCGCCATTCTCTGTGATATTCTGTCGCTGCTGCTCCCGTTTGTCCGTTCAGGTTCAGGTTCCAGTGCAAGCACTGAAGCTTCATGTCCATGTGTGGGCACGTGCTGGTCAGCGCCAATAACGACGTAATCTGTTTATATCCCTTTTTCTACGTTTTTTTCTGCTGCTCTCCTCTTTTTCGGCCATTGTGTTGCGCACTTTTTCCATTTGTCGTCGTCGTCTTTCCACTTTCCTCATTCCTCGAACTCCTGCTCCTACTCCTGCTCCTGCTGCTGTCGTTTGCTAGAGCTGCTTCAATTTTCTGGCCGCCAGTTTTTGTCGCTTGTCCGCTTTGGCCGTGCCATTGGATTGAGTTGTTATTTTTCGCTTAGTGCAATTTATTTTGGCCAAGTGGCAGCCAACGGCCAACGGCCAGCACACACAGCACACAGAGCATAGCGCTTAATTTATTATACCAGCTACTCCCCAACCCCAATTTCTCCCTCTCTTCTATCTCTGGCAGCATCTCCTTCTCTTTGCTGCTGTTGCTGCTCATCACCCAAATTGTGCTGGCCATTGTTCAATGGCAGATAAAAGAAAAATTAAAGGCAAGCGAAATGAAAGTCGTCTACGACAGCGTCGTCGTCGTCGTCGTTCTCGTTGTCGTAGCAAAGCAGCAACACAAACTGAAGGCGAGCAACAACACAACGAACGAAGAACGAAAAAAAACGTTATTAATTTCAACTTTGAAAAATTGTGCAATGGCTGAGCCATCGAGGCATTCATTTATTAGCAACGTGATAAATACTTTCAATTTTCCTTTCAATAAATGATAACGTAATGCCCTCGCATTAAACTAGATCAATGGGCGATGCGCTGTCAATTCTCATCCTAACACATTTATTTCCGCACTGACAATAAATAAATTATCGCCATCGAAGAGCTAGTAAACTTAAAAAGGAAATTTACTAAAATAAATTTATAAATACACCGAGTGAAAAGCAATTTCAAAGTTCAATCTTTCGCATTTTATGAAATGCAAATTAACTTGACTTTCTGGCATAATGAGTTGTAATTGTTATGCCGTAGCAATATGCATAGAAAGGTCTTCTTTGAGTTGTAGTCAGCATAGTGTCAAGCTTTGAACTTTAAGTGAGATTAATTGAACTTGCCTTATGAAACTTGTAAATGAGCTTCAGCTGTCGAGCTGGCAACGTGATTAATCGCCTTTCGTTTCAGCTAAGAGCTTTAAAAGCTTCTCGGAAATACTTTCAGCAATCTGATTAAGCTAAAAAGCTCTGCAATACTTGTTATATTTATTGTTCTAATCCAATTCATGATTTCTACGCAGCACATTAATCATTGACAGCATTTGAAATCAATCGAGCACAACGAAAAGTTAACTAAAAACTCAAATTGAGATTAATTGCTTGTAATTGAAATGTTATTGTTGCCCTCAGAAAGAGCTTTAGTTAGCTACTTTCATTCATGCTTTGAGTAGCATCGTAAAGAAACAATTGATCAATCGAAAAGTTATCTCGAAACTTTAGTCATATTAAAGTCAAAATAAGTTTTGCATATAAACGAGTTAAGTTCATCATTGATTTTGGCCTGTTATGCTAATCAGGCAAACGATTTGATTCGTTTGAATGTGTGTGTTGTATGTGTGTCAAACCAACAAGCAAAGTGACTAAGTTAGTTATTATGTATACGACGAGTAGTGCACATAAAAAGAATATCAAATTGTGATTTCACTGTCGATTACGAGTATTGCGAAACATTTCGCATTATTATTTTGTGGGGCCGGACAAAAACTGCGGGCTTCGATTATTTTGACTTTGACTGAGTGACAAACTGACAGACGGACAGCAGGACTGACTGACTGAGTGAGTGAGTGAGTGAGTAAGTCGCATACGCGTCAATTGCTGTGATTAGCATGAAAATCATTACAAGCACAAAATGAATGGCAAATCACAAAAGCAACAAAACAACAACCAAGAGGGGGAGAAGGAAGAAAACAGAGAATAGAAACAGAGAGAAGGAACAAAAAAAAAAAAAAAAATGACAGGCTGAGGGTCCGAAAATAGAAAAATTCTCGGCCATTGCTTTGTCAAATGTGTTTTGGTGTTTTTGTCTCCCCATATCTGTGTGACAGTGTATCGTCGTTGTTGTTGCCATCTCAGATGTGTCAGAGACAGACAGGAGAGGAGTGGGGAGTGGGGGAGGGAGGCAGCTTGGAGGATCCCTGCGAGATGAAGGCAGTCAAGCAGACAAAAGGCAGCCAGTGAAAAATCGAGTTAGGCAAAACAAATAGCAAAATAGTTTCGACGGCGATGGCGACATTGACACAAACAATAACAACAACAGCAACAGCAACAAAAAAACAAGAAAACAAAAAGAAATAAAAGTAGCTAAAGCAGAGAGAGAAGAGGAGAAGGAGAAAGAGCAGATGGAAAGTGGAGTAGGAAGTTGAATGGTGACGGCCCTTTTGGGCCGTTGTAAAAGTCAAGCGAAATAATATTTTCCGGGTAACAGGGCAAAGGCAAAACCAGCCACAGCCACAGCAGCAACAGCAACAACACCAATTGGCTGTGCCCCTTCCCCGCACTCTCCTCTCTATCCTTTGCTCTGCTCTGCCAAATATCACTCGAAGCGTAACATTGAAAAAAAAGAAAGAAACGAGAGAGACCAACTGCAGCCAGGATGACGAAGAGTGGCGCAGGATGAACTTGTGGCCATCATTGTAGGCAATTTGCAAAAATAGCAACGATTTCTTGCCACACAGCTCCCTTCCCCCTCTCTCCACTCTGCACTGTTGTTTGTTGTGGCAGGCAGCAAAGTTAGTTTAAAGGAAATCAAAATAAAAATCATAAAAATGCACAACGTGCCGCGCGTTTGTTAAACTCCCAACTAGTAAAAGGGAGAGGGAAGCGGAGGGAAGAGAGAGAGGCAAAAGCGTCGCAGACAAAGACAAAAATGTTGCCTTGGCACAAAGATGAAAAGTTGTTGCTGTTTATGGCGGAAGTAGATAATGCCAAAGATGAACAAGGCGAAGGCGAAGATGCTGCTGTTACTTCGCCTTGGAAATGCCAGTCACACAGCAAGAGAGAGGCAGAGAGAGTGAGAGAAAGAGAGGAAGACCCGCTTCAGCTGGAGAAATGAAGCTTAAGGGTCGTCGCTTGGGTCTATAATTTTGCCATTACAAAACAATAGTAAAAACAAACTGCAACAAAGTTTACAGTCAGAGTTCTCAGGCAGCAGCAAAAGACAAGCGAAAAAGCAAAAACGAGAGAGAAAGAGAGTGTGTGAGTAAGGGAGAGAGGAAGAGAGCTTTGCTGCATGAGCACATTGTCGCATTATGTGCAATTATTGTCGCAATTATGGCCAGACAATTGTCAGTTTTGGCGCTAGTTTTGAGCCTTTGACTTGTGCGTCTCTCTTGTGTGTCGCATATTGTTGACATTTTTGGAGCACTGCCATTAATAACACGCACAACAGCAGAGTGATGGAGAGTGGAGTAGAGTGGGAAATATAGATGAGCTAATCAAGAATGTCAGACGCAGTCAACTAACTGCCTCACAGCTGAATCCCTTACGTGCGATAAGAACCGGCAGCTTCACACTCCCAACCCTTAAACTCAGCTTCCGATAAAGTCAACATGAAGCGTGACCAGGCCACAGCGAGGAGAGAGTGAAGAGAGGGGAGTGGAATGAGCGTTAGCGAGGCCTACGCAAAGTTCAGCTGTTTTGTCACTTATTCACAGCACATTAAACAATTTGCTTTTTACGCCGGCCAATAACAACAACAAGGTTGGCTATAACAGCCAGACCAGCTAGCTAGAACCCAGAGTCAATGCAAGAGGAGAGAGACAGGGTGTGGGGGAGGAAGTGGAGAGCTACCCTCGGGGGCTGTCTAGATGGCCTGCTGCCTAGCCAACCGCACATTTTAATTGTTCTCGTCATGAACATGTCATAAAGCAAATCAGATTAAATGCGTCACTTATTATTGTGCCAGTGTGCGTTAGTCGCAGAGTGTGTGTGTGTGCAGGGTCTATGATATGTTCTGTATGTGTGTGTGTGAACTTTGTTAACTGCGGTCAAATGTGGCGAGCATATCGCGTCGATTGCGGGGGCGGGGATGGAGCCAACATGGGTTGGCAGCATATCGCTTTTATTGCATATTACCTACTCCAAGCAGGCGCACAGTGACACAAAATTTAGACAAAATGAAGTAGAAATATTAGCATAAAATATTATGAAAGTATTTTCCCAACAACTAAATTTAGTTAAACAATAAATAGTGAGTCAATGCTATGGTTTTTTGCTTTAGAAATTATTGAAAATAGAAATTTCATTTTATATTTTACAAGCAAAAAATATTTAAAAAGAGACAACAACACATTCCACATACAACAGCCTTAACAAAATATTTAAAAACAAAATTTACAAAATGTGATTTAATGGTTTGGAAATCAAGTATTAGAAAAATAAATAAAAGGAACTATTCATAAAATTAGCTTGAATAAAATATAAATATATATGAAGGAAATTTCTAAGAGAAAGATAAAAAATTAAGTAACTTTCTGTACAAAATTTGATTTAATAGTTTGGGAATAAAATATTAAAAAAAAATAAATGAATTAAAAAATAAATAAGCTTGACTAAAATATTGATATAAATAAAGCAAATTCCTATTAGAAATGTAGAAAAATAAAATAAATGCCTTTTCATTAAACTTGCACCTACATAAATATCAGAAATGTATTTGAACAAAAGACGCCTTAAGGCCTTAGTTATTGTGACTCACTCTTTTGTATGTTAGAATGAAATTCAGAGTTCAAAATAAATATAAGTAAATAAATACAGTGAATGTCTAATAAATATACCTAGAATTCTCATTGCAATATGAATCCATATAGTGTTGCTTGCATTGCAATTGTTCCAGTATTAAATGATTCCCTGAATTCTGAAGCTTTCTCTAGCTTTGAATCTGCTCTCCCTATACAAAATGTAGCTGCAATTTGCCTGTGACTCAATTAACTAATCGTAAGCGAAACATTTCATTAGAACTTTGGCTAATTTCTCATAACAAAAATCGATTGGCAAACATATGACAAAGTTTTGTTCTTACGCAAAATTGGCAACTAGTTGAGGAAATTAGTTCAACGAAAGTCAGCCGGAGAAAAAGTTTGCCAAACATCAGTCGAGTAAGGAGAGAGATGTTAATTGATTGTTTAAGAACTGTGATAAGTATCTGAAGGCGTCATCTCTCCCACTTAATCGAGTGCTTTTGCCCCACTATGCAGGTTATTACATACGATACACCTTCCCTCGACGATTTGCCACTTTGCTGTTTTGCTGGTGTTAACTTGCATGTTAGATTGTGCGTGCTGCTTAATTAGTTGCAAACTGTTTCCAGAGAGCAGGCAGCAGCAGGACAACACAAGGGATGGGATCAAGGAGCTGGCTGAAGCACTTCATATTATGTTACTTCCTTTTTTGCCTCTCCCCAAACTCCAACTCATTTTGCTTTCAGCTGCATGTTAAGCACACGTTTTAGGCGCAAAGTGTCTGCAAGTTTTCGCGTCGCATTAAATAAATTGACATTGAAAGCGAGCAGGCGAGCGAACGACCGTTTCCGCTTCCGGTTATGTCCGTTGTGTTCCGGTTGCAGTTCCGGTTACAGTTCACTGCGAATACGGTTATCTGTCTTTTAATCGTTTGAGCAGCAAATATTGATTTCTAATATTGATGCAATTCCATTTTACAAATTTGCATACCAAATTCTGATTGCTCAGGGACTTGGAGACACAGCACACACACACACAACACACGCACACACACACACAAAACGTAACGTGTGTGTCTTGTGAGTTGTTGCTAAAAGTCATGAACATGTGTGTGTGTGTGCCTTTAGTTCTTTTTTGTTTGGCCATCACACACAATGAGAATCGACAGCGAGCGTTACAACGACTCGACTAAGAGGGCAGGTGGGCGTGGCTGTCAGGAGGCGGAGCTGTGCTGTGCTGTGCTGGCACTTGACGCGCGCCGGCAACAGTCGATTAGTTGCACAGACACCGAGAAGAGAGAAGAGGGAAGAGAAGAAGAACACAACACACACACTCGAATAGTCAGACACAGATACAAAGCGACAGACACACAGATACAGATACGATTATCGACAGATAGTGCTTTTTGTTCTGTGTAATCACAGCAACAACGTTGGCAATTTACAAAATGAAAACATAAAATAATAAATACGATTTGACAGCGAACTATTGTACAGAGATATATACGACGGATAGTCAAAAGTATTCCCTTAGACATATGTGTGTTTGTGTGTGCGAATGTTGGGCGCATTGAATGCCAAACCGGATGTGTGTCGGTGTGTGTGTGTGTGTAGAGTGAGCATCTACATAATCATATTATGCTTGACTGGCACGGCAAACCAAGCGCACAAATGTGGGTCCAACTGCATTCAGTTGGCAGCAGCAAAACAGAGAGCGAAGAGAGGCAAGGCAAAAGCAGAGATTCAAGTAATTTGACAGGCGACATACATTTCACGTGCTGCACACACACACACACAACGAGCAGAGCAGTAGCTGGACAGCTGGTAGAGCAAGGGGAGCTGAGGCAGAGATCGATGCAGAGTGCAGAGAAGGAAAAACAGCTGCGCAAATCTGTTAGCCCAGTCAGTGAATTGATGAGGGGCAGCTAGCGATAAAAAGGCTTGTGAATTGCCTGGCAAATGGGTTCAGTTCAGTTCAGTTCAGTTTTGCAGTTTTCTGCCATGGATATGGGCCTAGCAAACAGACGGAAAAGACAGCCAGGAGAGACAGACAGTCAGACGGAGAGACAGAGAGACAGACAGTCAGACAGTTGGAGCGACAGCGCCACCTGGCAGCTGCCAAAATTGCAAAATTGAAATTGAAATGCGAGTGCTGCTGTAATGTCAGACGTAGAGACAGAGAGACAGACAGACTGGGAGAGCGAGTGCAGCACACGCATGCATAATACGCATACGCAACGTATTGCACTTGGCTGCAGCAGCAGCAGCAGCAGCAACGGCAGCAACTACAACTGCGGCTGTGGCTGTCGCAAAGACAAGCCAAAGCAATTAATGTAATGAGCAGCAGCATGTCAGTTCACAATGTCGACGTCAACATTTTTGCACAAGAATTTTCAATCAGCAGCGGCATTCAAACTCACTCACTGAGTGTTCGAGTGAATATGTGTGTGTTCGAGTGGGTGTGAGTGCTTGTAATGTGCAAAGGCGTCCAATGTAATTGTTTAAAACCAAGCTACTTAAGTGCAAGCTTGTCTCTCTCTCTCCGCATCTCTCTGTCTTTCTCTGTGTGCGAACAAACAAAAAGTCCAATCAGGCTTGTATTAATGAGCAAAGGAGTGAAAAGACCGAAAGAGAGGAAGGGAAGGGTGGCTGGGCAACCCTTGTGTTTGGAGTGCTGTTCGCATTCATTTGCATTTATGTTTTGTGCCAACTAATTTGAAGCTGCTGTCAGCGAAACAAAACAAAATCAGCGACAAGCCTCAGCTTGACAAGACATGTTGCTACCTGTACGTGCCAACAGCCTCCCCTCTCTCCTTCCCCATCTCTCGAGCTACCCTCTGGAAGGCGTCCAAGTGCAAATGCAACAACAAAGGCACGCAGACGCTTCCTTTTTTTCGTGCCTGCTCGCTCGCCAGCTCACACATGCATACAATATGCATACTCATTAGTTTGGAGTGGTTCCGTCAACAGAAGACGCGCCTTCCCCCACCACCTTCCCCCGCCTTCCATCTGCTGCTTCTTGTTGTCGACTTGTCAGTCAGTCAGTCTTCATCATCGTCATCATCGCAGTCAGCTACATCCCATCTTCTATTTGTCTGTTTGTCTCGCTCCAAAATAAACAAACCCTTTTTTCTTGCTGTTGCTGTTGCTGTCTTGCGCCCATGCCACGCCTTTTAAGTTGCAGCCAATTGTTATTGCAGCATTTGCCGCGCACGAATTGAGAGAGTTGGGCGAGTTGAAGAAGCATTGCAACTTATGCAGCCTTTTTTCCAGCTCATAAATTTTTTTTCACAATCTTCTTCGCTTTTTCTTTTGCTTTCCACTTTTATGTTGTTGTTGGTTTTTTTTGCATCGGTCGCCATCGCGTTGGCGGCTTTCAATGTCAACTGGCGCGGCGCAGCGGCCTTTGTTTGACTTGGCTGTCGTGCTCTCGGTCTCATGAATAACTGATTAAAACCTTTTGGGTTTACGCCTGACATGGGCCATGGAGAAGTCTGCCTGCCTGCCTGCCTTGGCTGCCTTGCCGCTCTATGAATGCCCTAGCCTGTTAGCTGCGCCTTTGCTAGCTGCGCTTTCATTTATAAATGACTTGCCAGCGCCGGACAAGAGAGCGGGCATCAAAGGGGGAAGAGTAAAGAGAGCGGGGGAAGCAGTGTCACCAGCTGGTTTGGTTATTGTGGCTTTGCTGCAATGATAAATAGCCGCCGTATATACAGCGTATGGATGGCGAATGTTCAAACGTGAAACTAACATAAATGTCGCGACGGGCGGCTGCTTGATTATGCGGTTGTCAATTACCGCAAAGGCCACATAATGTTTGCAAAACTGTTATAAACTGTTATAAAGATGTAGCACAAAGTAGGAAAGTGGCTTCAAGTGTCAATGTAAGCAAATACTTTGTTTATAAATCTGTTATATAACTGTTATACAACTGTAATACAACTGTTATACAACTAATATACATTTCATTCACTATTTAGCAATGCTCTACACTTGATCTATACTTTTGGTATATACTTTACTAAATATACTATAGTTAAAACAATTATACTACAAGATACTTCACCAAGAAACTCAAAAATTAAGAAGAATCGAATGCAATTACGCTTTCAACTCAATTTTAGATAAAAACTTTTCACCCATAAAATCAAAATATGTTTCTGGCTATTATACGCCCGACACAAAAACGATTGTAAATGACAAACTCAATTGAAATTGCAACATTGAACTCATTTGACAAAGCGAAGGAAACAAGAATTGGGATTTTAAGTGCTCACAAAACTGTCATAAGCGTTCAAAAAGTATTTTACAAGTGCTTCATAAATTTAACATTCAATAAGTTGGCTCAGCTCTTTTTCGCTCTTGTTGCTGGCATTTTACGAGAGTTGAGGCACAAATCTATTAATCTTTAATACCTGCCATAAAAGCTGTTCTACGCCGTCGTCGTCGTCGTCATTGAACTGGCGCGCATTCTAATTGGTTTCGTGCAGCTGTTATACTGTGAACTTTTTATGCCTACTCGTAATTTCACAGTGCACTGTGAAGCTGCATAAATTGCACATTCAACAGTCATAACTTGCATCAATTCGCAACTATCATTGAATCCAATTCATGTGCTGCATAAACGCTGCATTGTTCGCTGTTCGTTGTTCGTTGTTCGTTTTTGCAGCTCATAAATACAACATTATTTTCACCGTGAATCGCAGCTCTAACATCGACATTCACGTCGATGTCTTCGTCTTAGTCTTGAGACTTGTCTGCTGCTGCTGCTGTTGCTGCTGCGCGGTGCGCGTCTCAATTCACTGAACATTTTGCAAATAACAATCGCATTTTTTGAATAATTCAAATCCACTTTGTTGCCTGCTGCCTGCCTGCTTGGTTGCCTGCTTGCCGACTGTCTGTCTGACTGCCTGTCTGACTGTCTGTCTAACTGTCTGACAGTCGGATTGTCCGTGCTGTAGTCCAATCCAGCTTTCGTTTTGTTCATTCTTTTGATTCAAGCAAAACGCTGTGCTGTGTGCTCTGTGGCATAAGAAAGGCAAGCGCAGCTTTTGCCGTATGTTTCAACTCGCTTTTGTTGTATGTGTGTTTGTGTGTGTGGGTGAAGGAGGTGGCATAAAAAATGTATAGCATAGTTTTCTGCGCTCGCAGCACCCTTGCACGCACACTGGCGCACAATTAGAGCTGGCACTATTATTAGGCAGGCAATGCATTCAAATATTTAAGCTTTGCATCATTCATGTGCTCGCTCAACTCTACTCGAAATTGCAGTTTTACGATTTAAATTTTATATTTAAATTTCGCGTTTCGAAATTAAAAAACCAAATTGCGCAATGGCTACGCTTTCGTTTCTTATTTTTTATTTTTATTTTTTGTGATTTCATTAAGTTGCTTCGCTAGAGAATGATTGAGCGGGAGTGTGGATAGGGACAGTAAATGGGAATAAGTATGGTGGGGGAAATGGGAGGATAGGGAAAGGCAACGGGCATCGAGAGAGCGTGCCCACAATTCAAAAATCAATTTTCATTTGCAAAACGATTACATTCACATTCATTCAATGTTCGTTGGTTCGCAGTTTGCTTTTTTCTGCTGCTGCTGCTGCTGCCATGTGTATGTGTTGTTGTTGCTGTTGTTGTTGTTGTGCTGGTGCGCTGCTATCGGTTCTCTTACACTCGAATGAACTTTTATTCAATTTGCAAAGCAACCACAAGCTGCACAATAGCCGTTTTAAACACTCAACCAACCATCCAACCAGCTACATAGCCAGCCAGCCAGCCAGCGAGATCGAGCGGCCATTTCGTCATTTCGTCCCTGCTCCACCAGGAGTACAACTTGTCCCGTCTCTTTCCGGGCTCTTCATCAAGCTACCTCAACCTCAACCTCATCAATATAACAGTAGCAGCCGCAGCCACAGAGTCAGAGCCACGTTTCTCATCCTGCTCGTCAACTGACATTTGCATGTCCAACTGTCTGCACTTTCTGTCCATGCTGTCTGACGTTCCGGCTTCGTTCATTTAAATGCGGCTTTGGAGGCTGCCACAGTCAACCGACTAAAATATTCTCCTACTCTCTGCGCAATTTTCGTGCGTTTTTGTCGAATTTCTTTCATTTTCTTCCCATCTAGTTTTCTTTTTTTTTTTGGGGTTTTTGGCAAATTTGAATGCATTTATTCATGCGCTTACTGTAATTTGCAATATTGACAGACTGTTATACAACTGGTATACGCAAACTGTTATATAACGAACTGTTATACATTTTGAGAAACTGTTATACATTGTGTAGCAAGCAAATATGCAAGCCAGAGCTTTTCATTTTAATACTGTCGCATACATCATGCTCACCTCCTCCAACCCCCGCTTATGACTCACAAAGCACGTAATGGGCCAACTAAAGACTGGCGCAGAGCAAAAAGAAAATGTAAGTATGTAAAAATGAAACAAATACATAATAAACAAAACAATGGCGAAGGGCAGCTGGCAACAAACAAAAGAATGCGCTCGTAAAACCGAGATTTAGGCCGTGCCACATTTGTGACCAAAAATACACACACATACAAAGAGAAAGCGAGAGAGACACAGACACAGGAGCAAAGCCCGTAGAATGGCACAGGAAGCGACAGGAAACAGGACAAAGCAAGCAGCAGAGGCTTGGTCCTGGGCCTGGGCCTGAGCTTGGGGTTCTGCTCATTTTATGCGCTAACTGAATCAGCCCGACAACCATTAACTGAGGCCATTTTATTCAATTTTGCTACCCTCCTGCTCCTGCTCCATCCTGTTGTAGCCCCCAATAACAGCAGCAACAACAAAAAAACGAAGCAGGACAACCCAACAAAAAGGACAACGCAAAAACGGAAAACGGAAGTGTGTACGCAGGTTAGACAGGAGTTTGAAGCTGCAGCCGCAATTGTAGCTGAAGCTGAAGCTGAAGTCGAGGCCGAAGCTGAAACTGAAGCTGTTGCTATTGCTGAAACTGAAGCTGGAGCTGGACTGTAGTGGATGCTACGTGTGACAATAATAAAAGTTTTTATTGCCGTCGCACACAGCTGCGACAGAGCCTGCCTGCCATTCTGCCTGCCATTTGCCGAGTAGATCTAGAAATTAGCCTTCGTCTGAGCCATTTCTCGTCATTGCGTCTCCTCCTTGCTCCTCGTCTCCTAGTCGTAGTCGTAGCACTCTGCACTCGCACATGGAATAATCTCAGTCGTAAATTTTGTGCAACAATGTTTTGAAAAATGCCAAATAGCCCAAACAAAATTCCAAACGTACTAACTCAACACTGCAGTGCATGCGGTTGCCCAACTCCCCTACAGAGAAAGAGAAATGGCTTTTTCCCCTAGCAGAGTTATACAACTCTAGCACTCGAACCCAAGATCAGAGAGCGGGACTCGCATTTCAACTTTGTGGTTTAAAGTCACAAAAGAAAAAGCAACTCTTCAAGCTGAAATCAAGAAGAATCTGTTAAAATTTACTTTGATAATCAAATCAGAGTGCCGAGATAATCAAATCAGCTCAGAGGTAGAATTTAGCCAGAAAGCTTACAATACCTTAACCATAAAAACGCTTCACTAGACGAGTAATTGCATATTAATTTACTTATTTACTGATGATCTGAATTTACGCGAACTAATTATTATGTGATAAACCAAAACTGAAATTCTGAATTATGAAATGAGCGTTACAAATAGATTATTACGGCACAAGCTAAAAAACAACTTAAGGTTTACAAGTCAGCAAGTCGAGATTTCTTTTTGGCCTAAAACTTCTTATGGCCGACAATCCCCAACGTTTCACAAGATATCTCTCGACCATGGGCCAAAGTATCTGATGATGTCGCCCCGTAATCGTGTGCAACAAGTGTCGCTTTCTATAAAAGCCGATCACCGGATTCATTTGCTTATCGAACGCCGAGAGGCGAGCCATCACCACCTTGGGACGATCGTCCGCCCGACGCTCTAAGCGTTCACCCGTCACATCATCCAAACCGGGCACCAAAGGCGCCTTAACACCCATATTGTAGACACGTCCCGATGGCACATGAACTAGACGAAACTTGAGCATCTCCATTATGGCCTCGTCGGGTATTTGCAGATTGATGACCATGTCCAAATTTGCCACATTCTCCAAGTGCTTAGCCTGGGTCACATTGCGCGGAAAACCGTCCAAGATCCAATTACGATTGCCGGCCTTATAGATGGCAGTCCCAATCACACCGAGGAGCAGAGCATCCGGCACCAGCAAACCCTTGCGTGTATATTTCTCCGCCTCCTTACCGAGCGGGGTGTGTTCATTGATGTGCTTCCGCAGAATATCGCCAGCTGCAATATGAACTGCTCCATACTTTTTTACAATCTTTTCAGAGATGTGGCCCTTGCCACTGCCGGGGGGACCCATGATGAGAGCACGGAAACCACGAAGTCGCATGCTTACAAACAAATTTGGAAATATGTTAAAAAAGCCAAAAATTAATTTAGAAAAAAATCATTCAGTGCTTAGACAAATAACGAAATGACATTTTTGCGCAGTGTAATTTGAAAATAGTTGAAGCGAAGTAGAAGTAGAATAGTTGATGACGCGAACAAATGATGGAAATTTGAGCGAGCATATTTTTTATTATGACCATGGCCGAGAGTCCGCATGCGTCTTCGTTTTGGTTGGTTTTGAACGAAGGACCCTCAAGTGGCCTACGTGTGTCACATGCACAATGGAGCACAGAGGCAAGCAAGCATTCAACTACAACTGTAGGCATTCATTCGCTCTCCTTCTCCCTTTGCCTCTGCCTCATGCCGCACCATTAGCTATCGTCTTTTGTTTTTGAAAAATTGTCTACTTCATTTGGGCCTCTGCAACACGAAAATGGCCATGAAATATAACAGTACTCATTATGTTGGGATTACGATGCAATCAACGCAGAAAAAAGTGTCAGTCAAATAAATCACTCGCCCCCGAAAAGCGAGGCATGAGGAATGGGCGGCACTCAACCGCCAGCCAACCACCACAGCCACCCACCACAGCACAGCTACCATCGCAATCTACACCCAAGAAGCATCCACCACACTCTGTGCACGCATTGCGACTTGACAGAAGCACACAAAATATATTCTTCTTTTTTTCATCGTTGTATTTTTCGGGCCTTTGCAGGCCTGGCAATGTCAACGTCAAGAGTGCCAACCGTTTGTCTGCCTTGTTGTGCGAGTGTGTGTGTGTCCAAAATGGGAGCATAGTTGAAGCTGACAGCAACGACGACATTGGAATCGGAGAAGGCGTCGACTCACTGCGTCTCTGCGGCTGCTGTCAGTCCACTTTGTGCGCCAAAATGAATGGCGATGGTTTGTTACAGTTTCACTCGAGGGAAGCTCAGGGTGGGGTGGTGATGGAAGAGGGAGAGGGGCAACACGCTTGCAGAGTGGCAAATTTTTTTAATTATGCACTTCAAGCATTATTCGTTTCGTTTCTCCCAAAATAAATGGTCAGCTAATCAGCGCTAAGTAATTTTCTTGTGATTTCCCACAGATTTGACATAATGAAAACTGATTGGAAATTTCAAGCGGGGGAGCGCGAACAACAAACCAAAAAAAACATACCGGGAATTGAGAAATAAGTATGCTAATTGCAACCCTTAATACGCGATTTTGGGAATTATAAGCCGCAAAGGCGTTAAATTTATGCAAAGGCATTTACAAGACTCGAAGACAGCATTCAATTAATTTAATTATATTCGTCGACAATGTGATTTGGGATTTCGAATTATGGTTAATTGTATGCGTTACGGGGAAATTTTGAGAAGGCAGTTGTGAATAATAAAAAAGAAATATAAAATTGGAAAAAATAAGCTAACGATTTAGTAAAGAATTTAAATTTGATATTCTTATTTATGGCAAACATTTTTAAGTTTCAATAAAATTCAACACTTATAAAAAGTATTTCCCATTTACCACTTTTTCATATAACAATTGTTAAAGTTAATTTCCGTGCTTAAATAATAATCTATATGAAATGTATAACAGTTCTTTATAATCAACTCTTTAGACTCTCTAAGTCACAGTTCTTCAGCACTTGTGTTAATTATTTGGAAATGATAGTTCTTTAGCTGGAAATCGACTTTTCTTTGCTCAATTATAAGATTTTCGCCCATTATTTTCGTAGTCGCAAAGTGTAAATCGTTCAGCAGAGAACAATTTTAGACTAGTGCAGAACTTGTGACAACAGCAGTGAATAGAGCAACAAATGAGCAAGTGATTTGCTCCTGCGGCGACTACCAGACACACACACACACACACATACACTTTCCCCTGGACATCCTGCGATCCCCTCTCCACAAATGTGGGCCCAGGCCAGCCATGAGTTGCACTAGCAGCAGCTTATCTCAGTTTCATTACAGTTATTGTCGTTGTCATCAGCTCTAGTGTGTTGCATGTGCCACAATGTTGACTAAAACTGTGCGCGAGCATAAAACTCCAAGTTGCCAGCAGACCCGGCGGGCAGACAACCTCACATCTCTCCCCCTTTCCTACTTACTTCTTAGCTGCAATTTCGTATATACACAACAACAGCAGCAGCAACCACAGCCATAGCATCAGCAAGGACAACAACAATAAGAGCAACACTTCCGTTAGCTGCTTGAAATAAAAACTTGATTCTATAGGGAGCGAGCGCGAGTAGCGAAGCAGATGGGAAAGGGGGGAAAGTGAAGTGTGGTTGGGCAAGCAATTCTAAGCACCGCAACAAAAGCTGAGCACAACATCAACATCTAAATGCAATGCCATACAGCAACAGCAGCAGCAACAACAAAAAGAATGCAAAAAACGCAGTTTCCGTGCGGCGAAACAAGCAAAAACAAAAAAATATATAAAGAAAGAGTGCTGCAACAACAGCAACAAAATAGAGGCAGAGAGAGAGAGGGAAAAAATGTGAAAGAAAAGAAAAAAAATACTTAAGCGCTTGCAGCGTCGATTTGTGCCGCCCACCAAAGACGCTGGGCGTTAGCAACGCCTGCTTTTGTTGGGGGGCGTGGCAGTGCCAGCTTCACACTTGAACACGTAGCAAGCCCGCGGCATTCACCAGTTCCCCTTCCCCCTCCTTCGTTACCCTCCTTAGCAACTCCTTTGCGTTTGGCTGCGTTTTAAGCACTGGCAGAGCTTAAAAGTATGCTACAAGTTTTTGCATTTGCTTAAAAGCCGTCCCCGCTCCCCTTTCTCCTCTTTTTTGGTCGTTTGGGGTGTCGTTCGAACCAATTTGGTCGAAAATGGCATTTAGCATATAAAATTTATGTTTTTGCCAAAATGCTTTTTCTATTTGCTACAGTACTGTGCATTGTTTTGCGTCGCTGTCGTTGCCGTTGTTTTGTGGTTGTTATTTTAGTCGATTTTAAACATTTTGATGCGTATTTCAAGCGTTTGCATAAATTGATTTATTTAGAATTGAAAATGCTGGCAACAGCTGCAACAATGTAGCTGTCTCTCGCTCTCTCGTTTCCAACCTCTCTCTCTCTCTCTCTTCGTCTCTTCATGCCATGTCTTGCTGTCTAACCATCTGCTTGGTTATTTGTCTGCTTTGTGTCTGATTTATTAGTTTCGTTTTAAACATTGCGGTTTGCCTCGACAAGGCTCTAACTCGCAATGCTTCGCATCGCATCGCTTTGCATCCTTTTGGTATTACCGAATACGTTAAATAATAAATAAACATAATGAAATATATGCAGAGATGCCCAGGCATGTTGTATCTTCATATGTTCAACTGTCCGATTGTACGCTCTTTTTCTCTTTCTCTCGATGTGTGGCTGCTGTCCAGTTGTGTCTGTTGGTTAGGCATAAACTCGTTTATCTGCAACGTATACGAAATATATATATTTTCTACCCACGTCAGCGTAGGTGCCAGAACAACAACAACAACTACAACTACAACGACAGCAGCCTTGGGGGTTGGGTCAACAGTTTCGGTAGCTGTTTGGCGGTGACGTTTTTGTATAATTAATTTTTCTTGTTCAGTGGTTTTGTACAATCAACATTCGATGTAAAAACACTGCAAACAAGTGCAACGCATACAAGCGCACTTAAAGTGCACACACACACACATATACACACACACACTCGCACACTCGCCTGCACACTCATGTGTGTGGATGCCACCGCAGGACTTAACACCGAACAACTACAACTCTAGAACGAAAGAGCTTGGCTGCTGGACAGCAGCATCCTTTGCTAGCGAGTGTGTATGTGTGTGTGTATGCTTTTTTGTGACTATGTGTGTGTGTGTGTGCGCTCTTGGGCTGCTTGCATATGCATGCGAAAATGTTAAAGCAAATAAGAAAGAGTGTGAAAACGAGCAGCTTGTCATGTAAACAAGTAAACCAATAAGTGCATCTGTGTGTAGTGTGTATGTCCCCCCTTTGTATGTGTGTGTGTGTGTGTGTAGAGAGTGAGAGTGTGACCAGGCTTTAAAAATGCCAAGTAGTCCTCTCTCTTGCTATGTGTGCTGTGGCAGCCACCTAAGAAGTTTACTTCAAAAATACGACGACAAACACATTTCCATATTTATTTGGCATAATACAATTATTTAAGCCAGCTTTATGACATTTCTTTTTCGGTCTCTGCTTCTTTTCAACTCGATTTTAACTTACTTTTCTCTCGAGAGAGCTTTTTGGTATTAAAGAGCAAGAGAGTAGAATGCTTTCTGCTTCTGTCTTGAAATTTCGTCTATGTTTCTTTACTAAAATATTCTTGGCTTTACAATTCGAGTCTTATTATAAACATATTAGTTAGATTTAAATATTTTGCTTTTTCTTTTATGCTTAGCATGCATTCTTTTATTACAAATTTGCTCAAATAAAGTCTGTAAGTCTGACTACAATTTGACATCAATATTTTCAACAAATGCACTTTTTTTATGGAATTGCAGAAATCAAATGAATATGTTGACTTTAAATACTTTCTTAATGTTGTTGGTATTGAATAGAATACTTTATTGTAAATCAACTCCACAACTTTCACTATACCTTTCGATAAAAGCTTTTCTTGGTTGGAGCATCACAAATGTGAATTAAATTTTGAAACTAAAATCATTGTTTCAACTGAAGAAGAAGTAAAATAGCTAGGGTCGAGTGTGCTGCAATAGATGCAAAACAGTCCGGTATTATTCTTAAATTATGCAGTATTAATATACCGCAAAAATACCCAAATATACTCAAAAGGCTATAATCTTATTCGGTTTTATCTGAAAATGAATGAAGAAACTTAATGAGCAACTGTCAAGATTAAAGATGACTCTTCTATAATTAAACACTGCAAAAATACTAAAATATACCAAGGACTATAATCACATTAATTAATCAAATTAATGTGCAAATTTTAAGAATAAAGCTTAATATTTTATATTAACATAAAATATCAATCTTGTGTTTTCATAATTTGTAGAAATCATCAAGTTTTTCTATAACTTTACACCTCCCAAATAAATCAAAAGATGCTGCAAAAAACACATTTATTCACTGCTCTTGATGTTAAAGCTTCCGCTACGATTGCAATTTAAATTCGAATACATAGATTTAAGAGTAACTATTTAAAAAAAAGAAAAGGAAATCTCCCACTTCGCTCTAGGGGATGCTATGAGCGCCTTGTTAGCTTTGCAACTTGAAACTCATTGCCGTTGGGTTGCCGCCTCTGGCCACGCCTACAGCCGCTCCCAGCATTCTTTTTTATTCTGTTCCTTTATTTTTTGGCAAATAAAAAATTGTTTAATGAATTACGCGCTTCACTTTTTCCAGCTTGTTCCTTTAGCTTTTTATTTTTATTGTAGTTGTTGTTCGCTGCTGTCTTTGCTGTTGTTGTTGGTTTCGTTGGCTGTTTATACAATTTGTTTACGCAACGCGTGACGCTTAAATGCTAAATAATGCAAATGTAAATGCGTCGCATTGTTTGGCTTTGTATTTGCCTCAATTGTTGTTTCTGTTTTTCTTTTAGCCTTTTACTTCTCGCTCTCTCTCTCTCTGTATGTGTGTTATTCTTGCAAACCCTTTTTAAAATGCCCTTTCAGGGGCTCAAAGCGTTGGCTTAGACAATCTAATTGATAGCTGCAGGCAAGCAAGTGACTTTAGGACTTAGCTTTAAGGATTTTATGTAAGTGCTAAATGCGCTCAGCAACAGAAAATGTGTCTTCAAGATAATAGTTGAAGTCGAAATGGAATGATAAAAGTCAAAAGAAATGGTTTAGAATTCAACACAAATAAAAATAAATGTTTGACAAAAATTGAGATAAAATTTAATAGTTAATAAAAGGCAGAGCATTTGCTGTTTCGATCTGCTTTGTTACTTTTGAATTTCGAATTCATTTTCTTACGCATCGGAAAACGCAATGAACATGCCAGAAATTAACATATTTTTTGTTGTTGTTGTTGTTGTGATCGATGAATGTGCGGGGGGCTAACAAGTGGACCCAACAAAATACAAAAAAAAAGGAAACGGGAAATTTTACAATTGGTCAAAAGACATTGGCCGAGGCATTTTAAAGGCGTTCCCTAAGGGCGGACAGGGCGACAGGCAGACGACACGAGGCCTCCAAGAAGACATCGCATAGAGTTTTCTGTGTGTGTGTGTGTGCGGGTTTTTTTGGGGGGCATTTTCTAACTTATGATTCGCGAAAAAATTACATTAGAATTGCAAATTGGCAGGCGGTGGCGGTGGCGGTGGCGGTGGCTAAATAAAAGTTGTGTCTTTTGCCACAGCAAACAGCAACAGAATTTGATTTAGCGAGTTTCGTTGGAAGGAGACCATAGAGAGAGAGGACAACGACAACAACAAAAGCAAAACAAACAAACTCAAACATTTATGACAATAACTTCTTAAATGCGTTCGTTGTTGCCGGTTGCGAGCTGTTGGTTTCTGCCTTACAGCGCAGGCATCTGCTTGCCCCAAGTTATGTAAGGATATGCAGGGGACACGCCTCCCTCCTCTCCTCTCTCTCTCTCTCTCTCTCTAGAGCACTTTCTCTCTCTGACTGCTGCTCTACGTCTCCGGGGCTGCCGTTGAATTGAATTACTTTTGCGCCAGTTGAAATTTCAATTGCCCGGGCGGGCCCAAGGAGGCGGTAGATGGTAGAGAGGGGGAAGAGGGGAGTGAAGGTGGAACAAAGTCAGCAAGCAGCACAAAAGGCGAAAGGCAAACGACAGCAAGGACGACGCACATGTGCAGCCATATGCAATGGCAGCGGCGGCATTGCACTGGCCGGAAACGGAAATGCATGCTGGCATTTTAGCATGGCACCCACACACACACATAGTTGTACACTCACATTGGCGTACACTCAATGGGCACATGCTGGGAGTTGGGGCATACAAATGAGGCGTTGAATAATTGAAGACATAAATTCGCACTTGCACACAAAAAAAAGCAATGGCATTTTTTCCACGCTCGCGCTACACTTTTCATTCTCTCTCTCTCTCTCTCTATCACATTCTCTCTCTTTCTCACTTTTGCGATTTGGCTGCTTTTTTTGTGTTATTATTATTCGCTCGTTCTTCTGCCGAGTTTTGGGGCATCGTCCAATGCTTCCGGTCAACCTACCGCCATTCGCTTTTTTATTCTTATATACAGCGATTCTCCCGCTCTCTCTCTCTCTCTGTCTTTCTCTTGCTATCTCAGCATGTTTAATTCACAATCTCGGGCACAGCGGTGCGACCCGGTGCCACCTTTGCACTCAAGTGCGCATTCAGAGAACAGTTTCGCCCACGCGCTTCCATCTCCAGCTTTCAGCTTTCAGCTTCGAGGTTCGAGCTCGTGACCCCCAACAGCGAGAGAGCTCTGCTGTGCTGGGCAGAGAGTTGCTCGTTTAACTTTCATGAAATTATAATTTGCTTTGTAATTCGAGCATCCTTAGCAGGCCGAGCAGGACCTGGGGGCCAAACGTAGACCAAACCGAACCGAACCAAGCCAAACCTAACCAGACCAGCAGCCCTAGCAAAGCATATAACTACACATTGAAAATATTTTAATTAACGAAAATTGTTCAGCAAGTTGTTTTCATATACCTACACTCACACACACACACATAACGTTGGATGTCGGACAAGTTTAGACGGCTGTCCGGGAGTTGTGAACCAGTCGGAAAAACCAATCCCATTAGAAATCTCAATTCCACTCGCAAGTCCAAGTCCTAGTCCTTGCGAAATATTGAGCAGCTGCTTTCGTTTGAATCAAAAACACACACACACGCATACACATGTACTTTATGTAGACATACTCTTAGTGAGATCTCATGTGGAATCGCACTCCACAAAGTACATATATCTTACTTATGCTCGCAAAGATTAAAAGTTTTTCACTGCCGAGGCATGCAAGTTCTTGCCTAAGCTGTAACATCTTTGTATGAACCCGTCTCCCATCTCCCATCTCCCGTTCTCGTTCCTCCTATTCACTTCCTCGTCGGGGTCGCTTTTTGTGCGCTCGTCTTCATTTTTTGTATATAACCCGCTCAAGTTGTTGGCCTGCCACAAAATCTGCCCCAATGTGTGTGCGTGTGTGTGTGTGTGTGTGTGTGTGGGCGCACAAAAGCCCGACCCCCAAGAGAAAGCAAACGCAGTTGGGAGGGGGAGAAGGGAGTGAACCTTTTCAAATCCGAAATCGATATTAATTAAATTTTAGTAGCTAACGCGAATCTGTGTGGACTTTGCGTGTAGCCATGCAAAAGCTTAAGAATCTTTTCAGCAAACGTTGCAGAAAAGGTGGCAAAACTTTCCGTTTTTTTTTCTTTTCTGTTGTTGCTGCTTCTTGTGGCCATCTCATTAAAAGTGATGACAAGTTGTAGGCTTTACAGTGGAGAGCTCTTTTCATTAGTATAAAATACATGTAATGGCCAGCTCAATAATAGCAGGCCATTACCCCCGGAATTGCTAACTTATCCCTAAGATTTGTATGGCCAAGCACGCAGATGATGGAAAATAATGTGCAAATCAGGCAAAATCGTGAAATCGACCCGAAAAAAAAACACACAGTTGGCAACTGAGTTGTTGCCACCCAAAAGTTATTTTAAGCAGCATTATCAATTGCTATTAAAGCTTAGCTGAGGCTATTAGTAAGGTAACTGATAGCTAGGTTAATCGCAACGGCGAGAATTACAGAGAGGCGTCACTCCGCACTTACAAAAAGGTTACTTATAGCATTACGAAACGACTAAAAGCGGAGAGAACCGCTGGCCTGATAGCTCTACTATAAGGATTATTCCTAACATTGTCAATAAAGCAGAAGAGTAGACAAACAGTGCTCTCAAAATCACAAAAACGCGCTACACCGCACTTATTTTGGAGAAACATTACTAACATTGAGAATCGAATAGAAGGGCAGCTAAATACTTGTATGTGAATCGCAATGAAACACCGCAATGATTTCATTGTCTTTTAGAAAAATAGCTACTCAATTCTATGAGTAACACGGAGAAGGCTTTTCTGAGAACAGCCGTACTGATAGTCTTTTCAAATGCTTAATCACAACATTGAGAATCGACTAGAATACCAGTCAAATCATTGAGAATCGACTAGAAGAGCAGCCAGAAACTTCTATGAGAACTTCAGCTAAGTGTGACACTGATTACATTTTGTTTCCAAACAGTCACATGAAGAATCGACCAGAACATCAGTTACAGTTACTGATATAAGAATCGCAGAAAAGAGTTGCTCTATTTAAAATAGGTTAAACGCAACATTGAAAATCGACTCGATGGGCAGTTACTTACTGATTTGTGAAGCATACAAAAAGGTGAAATGTAACATTGAGAATCGACTAGAAAATAGCTACTCAATACTATGGGAATTGCAAAGAATGTTGTGAATCGAACAGAAGAACAGCAATTCCCTGCTATGAAAGTCACATAGACGCATCCCACAAACAGCAGTGACAAGCTGCAAACATGTGTGGTAAGCAATGAAAACTGTCAACATTGCTGTGGTTGCTGCTACGAGGGGACTTTCTCAGTTATAAATAATAACAGGGGATTGGTTTTTTTCTCCATATGCGAAATCAAACAACTGTGGTTGGCAACGCAGCAACTGCTTATATCATCTTCATATTCAATTGAGAACCCAAATCAACCAACCGCATTAAAAACTCTACTTCATTTCCGTGACAAGCTGTACACAAACACAACAAGCACACACACACACACTCACACAAACACATACACACATTCATATGTAAATATTGTTTGTGCTCGCTTTGTGTTGTGTTGTGTGTGCTGTGACCTTTGGTAAGCTAAGGGCAGCTGTTGTGACCTCTCGCTTGCTCTTTACCTCGATTTGCTTGCCATAAAATTTCACTCTTTCTTCCATTAATAGTTGATCTACTAAGCCAAGGGCATAAACTATGCAAAAGCTTTTCCATCATTGCCATTTGCCATTCAGTGCAAGTTCTTCTCCCTCTCTCTCTCTCTCTCTCTCTCTCTCTCTCTCTCTCTCTCTCTCTCTCTCTCTCTCTCTCTCTCTCTCGTTCTCTGTCTGGTATTGCTGTCTCTGTTGCACTTAATTGCTCAAATTTCCATACACAATTTAATATTCATACTTGCGTTTCATTCGTGATGCTAATGTTGTGGGTCCTCAACGGACGCAACAAAACCAATGTTGCGGATTACAAATCTGAATCCTTTTTTAATTGAAATACACTCGCAGTCGTACTTAGTACATACATACATATATATGTATAAATCACCCGCTGTGCCATGCTGACTCCGCTCATTAATGCCGTCGTCGTCGTCGTCGTCGTCGTCGTTGTTGTTGCTGCTGCTGTTGTTGTTGTTGTTGTTGCTCTGCCAATTGATGCGTTTTTGATTGCAAATTTGTCACAAACATTTCGCTTGAGTGCACTGCGAGTCTCACAGCGACTTCACTCCACTTATATAAATGTAAGTATCTATGTGTGTGTGTGTGTGTGTGCGCATTACTCATACGTCGCGTTGGCCCCGGGCGGCTGTGAAGCAAAAAGCAACTTAAATTCTACTTACAGCCAAATATGTAATAAATACGAGCTTAAAAAAGTTTATCTATATTTCAACCGCACGCAGTCATGTGCTTACATACACACACACACATACAGTATATATACCATACATACATAGTATATGCCAGATATATGTGGCATATACTCGTTTAGCTACTGCTGCTGTTTTTTTGCTGTCGCCTCGCAAAGTTTTTGAAAGATGTTCCATTGCCTTTGCTCTTCCCTTCCCTTCCCCTTCCCTTCCCCTTCACCTCTCCCGCTTCAGCACTTAGACAACTCGCACGTCCAGCTACCAAAAAGTTCATTTCATCTACCGCCTCCTCTCGCACTTTTTTCTTTGCTTTTTCATCCAGAGCCAACACACCAAAAAAAAAAAAAGTCTAAATGAAAATAAGTAAGTGTAGTGCAGTGTAAGTACACTCCACTCCACTGTGGAGTGGCCAGTGAAACCAGCGTCTAGCTTTCATTAAATGCGACGACAGCTTTAAAATGTTCAGACTTTTCTTTTTTCTCAATACGCCTAAAATCCCTGGGAAATCGTAGCAATGCTCGCAATCAAGAGAGCGCTAAAAAAAACTCTCCGGGAATGTATAGAAGGAGCAGGAAAAAGGGCAGCCAGAAAGATGAATTACTGCAAATTATCCAGTTAGAACTTTTCAGGCGACATTCGGCATTCGTTTGGAGCGGTCAAATGTTGATGATTTAACGACTGTTGCAACAGGCAACAGCAACCAACAGTAGAAAGGTTTAATGAAATCAATTTCGTCGCGATTTTACGGCATTTTAAAAGGTTCTTTTTTTGAGGCAAGACTTGTAATGAATGTAACTAAGCAAAGCTAAGTACGTTTTTCAGAGTAGATGAATATGTAAATTTAACATTTTTGGGTCTAATTGTAAGGTGAATACCATGTTTAAAGCATGTCTAGAAATGTATTTAGTATTCATGATACTGCTATGTGGCCTTGGAAAAAATAAGGGGTAATACAGTTTTGTTGTTTTTGAAGCCACACAAATTATTGCTGAGCATTAATTGAAATTGTAAAGTAAAGTAGAAACACAACTTACAGAAGCTTCATAATTATTTCTCTCTCTACAAGTATATGGAAGCATTTCAAGTGAAGGCAAGTTTATTGTTTGGTCGCTCATTTTTTGATAATTATTAAGGGGTATAATTATTTTATGTTTATTAAAATGTTCACTGACAAAAGTCTATAAGCAAATAAATAGAGCAATAAATAAAAAGGCAATATTCAACCTCTCAAATATAGAAAACAGTTGTTTAGAATTCAAATGTTTATTAGGACATTAAATTTATTGTGGTTTTTTAAAATGTTTAATGAAAATTAGAAGAGCAAATATAGAAAATATTCGCTTACTTTGTTTCGGCCACATAAACAATTTAATAAATATACTAATGCAATCCTTGGCCTCATCAATTGATTGAGCTCAGTTTATCTTTCCACAACATTTCTTATAGCAAACTACAAACTGTAATAGTTGAAGCAGGCAAATAGCAAGTTTGTTGTATTGCAATTTGTTGTTGAAATTGCGGTGAAAGTGATTTTAGAGACACATGCCGCAGACGTGCCGCGCACTCACACAAACACACACACACACACACACACATGTGTGAGCAATTTATTATCGGTCGTCGTCGTCGCTTGTCGATGGCTGCTTTTAAGTTGTATTTTTCTTCATTTTTATTTTCGGCATTCGCCAGCGCATCTCTCATGTATGGCGCATAAATAAAAATCACCCGCAGCAGTTCTTTTTTTTTTTTTTGCTGTTGTATTCTTTCTTTTACTTTTCTTTCTTCTGCTCGGCAACATTCATTAATGTCAGGCACAGCAGCAACACAAGCAGCAGCAGCAGCGACTTCGTCTAGGACACAGCCACATTATGTGCCGCAGAACGCATAAAAACACACACACACACACACACACACACACACACACACACACACACACACACACACACACAGAGAGACAAGGAGACACTCTCACACACACACAGACTGTGAGAAGTGTCTGTCTTTGTCGCCATCGTCGTCGTCGTCGTCGTAGTCTACCCGCTGTTTTATATAACGATTACGATAATGAAGCGTCGGCGTTTCCAGCGGGCGCAGCATTTTTGTACACAAAATGAGCCAAATGAATGGCTGCCACTAACTGTGGCAGCAGCAGCAGCAGCAGCAACAGTGGAGGCAACTCGCCAAGCGGCAAGCGGCAACCAGAAGAGCAACAGAGCAACGTCTGTAGTTGATGGCTTTTTGAAGTTCTCATCGCAGGCGGCGCAATGATTGGGGGATTATGACGAATTAATGAATTCAGATTTAAATAAAATTACGCAGCGCCTGCTTGTTAGTGCCTCCCTCCACAGCTCATGCCACGCCCACTTTTTGGGAGCAAGCACATTTAACGTTTGCTAATAGAATTAAAGTTTGCGGTTTCGCCCCAGCCACAGCAGCAGCAACAGCAACAGCAGCAGGAGCGTAATGAGCCAACGCAGCGCTTAATTATGACAGAGGGAGAGAAGGCGTGGCAGGGGGCGTGGCTGTGGCATGAGGCAAGCTGTTGCTGATGCAACTATTGGCGCAGCTTAATGAACAACAACAATTGCAATTACAGGTGCAGTTTTGTGCCGAGCGTTGCAACATTTTGCGGCAGGTAATTTTTGTCTCATTTGACGCGGCGCTGTTGCAACCTTCAGTCGCTGCGGCAGTTGCAGTTGCAGCTGCACATTGTGTATTCGCATTGTTGCGGCATTGTTGTTGATTGTTAATTGAAAAACAATGTTGTACTTGCACTTAAAGAGCTGCGAACCAACAACAACATCAGCAACAACTCGAACTCGAGCTGTGGCATGAGGCTTAATTAATTTTTATAAGGCTGTTGTTATCGCCATCGCGCTGTCGTCGTCGCCATCTCGTTGCCGTTGTCGTTGTGCGTTGTAGTTGCTGCACTTTAATTACAATGCACAGAAGTTGCCTTAAGCCCATTGATTAAACTTAATCAATGGCCATAAGCAGAGAAGAGGACAGAGCACAGAACAGGATCGCATCAGCAGCAGGCAACAGGCAGTCAGGCAGTCAGGCCACAGAATGCAGGTTACCAATACAGTCGAGGCAAGGAGCAAGACAAGGAGCGAGAATAAATGGGTAGCCAGGCTGCAGGCAGCTCATTAATGTTCGCTCACAACTTTGACAGGCAAAGTGCAATTAGCGTCAGGGCCAAAGCGAAAAGTTGTCATATTAAAATATTGAATGGCAGCCCAAGATGAAAGCCCCATCGTCATCATCATCGACATCATGCACAACGCCATCACCAAGTTAAACACATGCACAAAGAAACTGAAAATTAAGCAAAAAACACACAGAAATAAAAGAAAAGTAAACTATGACTAAGTATATGCATTTCATAAAAGGGATAATGAAATGCTCAAACAGCTGACCGAACACTTGTGACGACAGCCAACGAGAAGTGCTCTTAATTTAATCAGCATTCGATACAAAAGATTCTTGAGCAAACTTGCTTGAGTAATTTGCACTTGCTCACAGCTCAATGGACTTGTCTCCTTTTGCAACTTGTGGCAAAATTAATCAGTATAGTAAAAATTGTTGATAAAAAAAATGGATTGAATTTATATACATATATCTTTCTTTTAATATTTTTCATTTTGGGTCAATCGATTTTGCTGATGAGTTGCGCGACGATTAACATCAAATTAATCCAAGTTTGCCGCAGAAATTTAATGATGAAAACCTTTCAATTATCGCAGTAAAATGAAACGAAGTCACTCTGACGTAACTTACTTCATTTGGCGTCAAGGCAGTTGGCCATGGCCAAGACCGATAATAGCCAACTCGAAAGTCGTCGTCGTCGTCGTCGTCGTTTAGTTAGTTGCATAGTTTGGCCGCTGTTTGACAGTCAACTATCATTATAAGTTGCCTTTTTGCCTCATAATGGCCGAAAAACTTTCCACTCACTCCGCGCGTGTTTCAAACTGTGAGTGTGTGTGTGTGTGAGAGACTGTGTGTGTGTGTTGGCCATTGTTTGCGTGTGCTGGTCGCTCATTTTTGCAATTAGCAACAGTTTTGTCTGCTCAGTGCTTTTATTCGTCCATTAATTGAGTTGAGCGCATTGAAAACTCGCAAGAGAAAGAAATAGAAGAGTGAAAGAGATAGAGAGAAAACGAGTATTTTTCCAGTTGACTAACAAAACAATTGTTTGTTATTTCTCTTTGCAGATCGAGGACGCCATGCTGATGTTTGACAAGCAGACCAATCGGCACAGAGGTGAGTTAACAATAACCATAACAACAACAACAACAACTGCAGCGATAACAATAAAGAACAACAATAAGAATGTTGAAACGAAATAATACTATTCTCGTTATAATAATAATAATAATAATACTTACACACTGTGTCGATATATATGCTGTGTGCTAGCTTCGTTTCCTGCCTTTAACGATGCAGAAGACGAAGCCGGAAGTGCGAGCATTTTGCGCAATGTTCTCTCGCTGTCAATGCATGACAGATACCGTTATAGATACGAGCACTCGCACTCGCAATCGCACAAACAGCTAATACAGTTTTAAACCCGTTAGCGGGCAGGATGCAGAAGGCAGACAAGGCCAGAGGGGAAGTAGTTTGATACACAGAGTGAGAGAGAGCGAGTGAGAGAGACCCGAAAAGATTACCTGGCAATGCAACCGGATATAACCAGACATACATACACACACACATAGACACGGACAAATGGATGGATGGGCTCAGCGGGTCGTAGCTTTCTGAGTGGGTGGCCAGCAGCAGCTGCTGTCCAGGCAAAAGGCTTAAATCTCCAGCGCACATCCGCTACACGAACTTGTGTAGCGCACGAGTGAGTCCATTGCTCATTGCAGACCTCCCTCCCCCCTCACCTCTCCCGCGCTCCTTTTCAGCATATCCTGCTGTATCCTGTGACCCGTTGCGTCGCCTTGTCCGTTGTCAATTTTGCTTATTAAAGTTTTAAATGACGCGCCGAAATTCGCATTGCGTCCAACGCTCCAATTGACATGTGACAAAAGAAAGAGCGAGATGAAGAGCGAGAGAGAGAGCAGAGTCTGTGCTACACCTGAGACAAGGCACATTAAGATTGATGTGCCCATTTTGCAGCTAAAGCCCCAACACACACTCACACTCAGAGCTGCAGTTGGCTAACAATGTTGCTGTCCAAAAGTAATTAGCTGCCCACACACAGACAGAGGAGCCCTCGAGTGTGTATGTGTGTGTGGCATGCATCAATAGTTGCCCCACACACACAGACAAGCAGACAAGCGGCATTGTTAACTTGGTCTGTCCAAGCAAATTACGCACACGGGAATAAGAAAACATGATTTTTGCTTGTATGCGGCCCATAAAAAAAATTGTTGCATACTTCGGGGCGCCGCGAACCCAATCCTCATTCTCCACCATCCAAGCTCATCGCGAGATAAGCAGCATGCGCGACCCACAGAACATTTCGTTTAATTGGACGCTGGAGTACTGAAAGCTGCATCATGATGCAGTCATATGAAAAACACCAACTCAACTCAGTTCAACTCAGCTCAGCTCAACGGCGGTGGCGAAGTCTGAAATTGCCAACAGTGCGAACAGCGAGACCTTTCGCAAATGGCAATAAAAACAAGCAGCGCCCCATTTAAAAATTATGTGATGCGCTCTGCAGTTGAAAGATGAGAGAGCGGAAAAAGCCAACGAAGCGCAACAACTGTTCAGTCTGTTCAGAGAGCGAGAGATAATACTACGCCAAAAAGATATAAAACTGCGAAATTGCCAGCATGTAGATTTATTCGAGAATATAAAAAAAATAAAATAAAATCACACGCTCATACACACAAAAAGGAAAACGGCAAAAAACACTTACATAACGCGCGTGCTTTGGGGCAATGATTATATTAATTTTTATTTATTTTTTTGCTTTTATTTTTAGTCTAAATGCCAAGAAAAATTCCCAGTTATACGCATTTAAATTAAATAAGCCAGAAAAGAGGATAAACGTTAAAATAGCAGCCCTAGAGCTAGGATAGGCAGCTCCTATAAAACAGGTTAACAATGTGCTTAACCTTGAGAGCAGATGGAAAGCTTAATTCACACGCTGATTGAATTTGAATAGCTTTGTATTAAAGTTAAGAGTTTCATTAATGTGCTGAAATACGATACAAAGTTTTATTTATTAATTATATAACAACATTGAACACTTTATAAAAACATGTAACGGGAGAATATTTTTAAAGAGAAAAAATAAGAGTTGGGATCTTTTCTACTGAAACAGAATAACTTCTATGCCTAAAGTCATATTTAGTATAACGATAAAGTACTACATTCGAAATATATCATAATTTGGTATTCATTCTCTTGACGTGATATATTTCCGACTTATTAGCTTGATATCGTTCTATTGATATCATTCACTTTTGCAATTTTGAACTTTGAATAATATCCAATTTGAAGACACTAACAACGACTTTAAAATTTAAATCTAAAAGCTATCTTAGCTTAACTAAGCTCTTTCAAATATGCTATAGATATCTTTTGTATTTCTTAGCCTACAATATATTCCAATATATGGTATAAATTCCAAAGATATCTTTAAAAATAAAAGATTCTTTAATCAAAGAATGCGTCTATCGAAATATAATTATAAAATACTCAAAATAGAAAAATCTTTTGCTTTCCGTGTTATTCTCAACTTGCATTTAAAAGCACCACAAAGAATGCTAATGAATATCACAATTGACAGAAATGTTAATTAAAATGATTACAAATTTCTTGTAGCCGCATACAAAATGAATGCAATAAATATTTAAAATGGAATTCGTTGCGAATGAATGTTTGTTGCCCACTTTTTGCGCACTGTGTCAATTACGATAATGCAACGCTGTGAGCTTTGATTGAACACAACACATCAAAATGCCGCAAAATGTATCTCGGAAATTGTAAATGTAACAAGGAAATCAATAAAATGCTGAAAATAACGCAAAATAAATGCAATCGCAAGGACATAAAAGGTATTTCATTCAGAGAGTCGAATTCGTTGCTTAGAATTTAATTCATTGATAAATTGTCGAATTTTGCTGTTTTGCTACTGAATTATGAATAATGAATTGATTGCAGAATCGATGTGAGGAAAGAGAAAGAGACTTTGATTGTAAGGCTTTAGCCTCGATTTTGTGATTTGCACATTAATATGACATGCAAGGCGTTTACTGTTATTGACATGGCTTCAGTTGCCAGCTCTGTCGGTGGGACACGTCAATTTTGCAAATTACAATTGCTTGGGTCGATCGAGAGTACATATAATGAAATATGCAGACGTTGTTAGTTAGCAGTCATTCAACAACAACAGCAACTGCAACTGAAACTGGAACAACAACAACAACAGCAAGTCAAGACCAACTGCCCAACTTCACAGGATAGGCAACTGCCCTTCCCCCACCTTTGTCTCTCCCCCCCTTTGTCGGAGCAACGATTTCGTTGCGAGTCAATAGAAAATGTGTGTCGTTAATCAAAGGGTATTAGTTGTAGCTGGTAGCCTTCATTGCCACGACGATGGCGATGGCGATGGCTATGGCGACCAGGCGACTTTTTGTACAGTTGGACGATGTACGACCTTTTGCCATGAGTTGGACTAACAGCCGCTCGAAGTAGCTCCTCCCCTCCCTCCCTTCGTTCGTTCGTTCGTTCTACCTCCTGCCTAGAGTCACTTGCGATATGCCTGTAATTGCATTTTATCGATCCAAGAGAGAAGGTTCCCAGCGTACATGTGGCAATTGCCAGCGTGTGCACACACACACACAGACACACATACAAAAAGGACACCAACTATAATAAAGAAAGGCGAAAAAAAGGCGAGCAAAGACGTCGCTGGTTGCTCAGGCTACACGGCAGCAAGTTTGTTACTCATTCATAAATCATGTGTGCAACGACAGACGGACAACAAGACAGACAAACAGACAAACAGACGAACGGACGGACAGACACAACACCAATACCAACACACACACACACACTTATACACAGATATAGTTACTGAAATGGCAGCCTGGTTGGTCACTGAAACTTGCAGCGACGTTTTTCCAACTAACGGCTGCAGTTGGCCCAAAAAACAAGCTGAAAAACAGAAAAAGTAAGCGAAGCATTTTATCTATACGGAGAAGGGAAAACTGGAAGGATTTACTGCAAAAGGAAAACTATATGAATATGCCATAAAACAATATAGGCTGGCATACTAACATCTGCAACAACAAAAACAACAACGACGAAAGCAATAACAATAACAAGCAACAACAATGGCGACAACAACAGCAGCAATAGAAGCAGCAACAGCAGTTGCAAGTGGTACAGTGTTGCCTGCATAAATGCAACACTCTAAGCTCAAACGAAATGAAAATGTAAATTGGCATTGGGAATTGTGCAGGCAGCTTTTCAAAATTGCAAGAAATGAAAATGCAATAGACACTTTTCAAATATGCAAATCACGCTATTGTGAAAAGGGGATTTTGTTTGAGCTTGGCGCGAAAGAAAATATCCAAAAGATGGATGGCATTAGTTATCAAAATGTTCCAAAAAAAACGATATAGTTGTTGCTCATAAATTTAAGTGAAAGATTGCAAACATTTCCATAAAGAATTTTGTCAATTTCATTTACATTTTATTTAAAAGATAATAAAATTAAATGTACAAATAGAACTAATACAATTATTATATGTTGATAGCACTTTCTAAGAAATTTGGTTTAATTTATTTATTTTATTTTATTATATTTTCATTATTATATGGAATCTCCTTTTAAAGACCCCAGGATGACATATCTAATGTGAACTTTTTCTTTCTGCCCTCTCTTCCACACAATTTTAAATTTATTTGTCCAGTTTCCAACATTGTCAGCGACAATTATTTGTTGTGTTTTAAGTTTCATAATGTTTATAATTGCCATTAGAGTGGGGAAAAGCACGAAACAATCAGCAACACAGCTAATCCTATGCGTAGTTCTCTGAATCTCTCTCTCGGTGGATATTGCACAATGTTGTCCTTCATTTCCGTTTTGTCCTTCTCGAAAGTACATTTCGCAAAAGTTATTTAAAATGAAATTAATTGTTAACTTTAGCAGCATGGCCAAAAACTTTGCTAAATGTTGAATTGTTGCGATTTCCACTGTACGCGACGCTGCAGATAGTTATACTACGTTATATATATATATGGTATATATAGATGGGATAGACGACAGCAGCGCCCTAAACTATGCTATGAATTTCATTTGGCAAGCCAAGGACATGCACAACGTGCGCCTAAACAGCCGCTGCGAGTCGAGTCTCTCTCGGAGTGGGAGTTGCCAAGGTGTTGCAAGTGTAGGAGGTGTAAGTAAGAAGAGGGGAAAGGAGAGGGAAGAGAGAAGCTCTTGCTGCTTGGCAGTTGGCGTCGCCAGCCGCCACTAATATTAAAATTGAAAATTTTGTAATTTTTCTTTTTTGGCAAGCCGGCGCAGCGCAGTCATAACAGCTGGCGGGCTAGCACCCATTCCTTCCTTCCTTCCTTTCTTCCTTCCTTTCTTCCTTTCTGACTGCCAGCCTTCCTTCGTTCCAAACACTGCTTGCTGTCTATATTGCGCTGTATATAGAGCCATATCTCTGTGCCCCTTACTTGGCAATAACATGCATGAGTGTGCAATTTCTGCAGTTGGCAGTTGGCAAAAGCATCGCTCTCTCCCCCCACCCTCACTCCCTTCGTCATCCTCTTGAGCTGTAGCTAAGGCTCCAGCAGCGTCGTTGTCGTCGTCCTGCGGGAAATTTTCGACAGGTAAAAATGGCAGCAAAGCAGCCGCAGAATTAACTAGCAAAGCGACTCGGGCCTGGGGCATTTTTCATGCTCTGCCTTACCGCATTCGCATTTGTAGCTACAGCTACAGCTCTGACTCTAGCTAGCTAGCTAGCAGATACATTTTTGATTGAGTTACATGTGGGTGCAAGTGGCTTGCAGTGGAAGAGCGAAGCAAAGTGCCGAAAAAGCGAAAAAAAAAGATATATAGAAATTGCTAGCTTCATTTGGTCGCCAGCAGCTCGGCACTCGGCTGATTTATGAGTGGCCAGAGGCAACTCCTGCAGCAACAGTAACAGCAACAGCAACCAAAGTGGCAACTACGTGCAGCTTGCAACTTGCAACGTGCGCTAATTTTATATAATTAAAACAAACACAAACAAGCAGCGACCAGAGAGCAAAACGAAGCCCGCACGTTGTCTCAAGGAGCTGCAAGTTTTCGATGGACTACAAGAGGGGGACGGGGGAAGTGGAGGGCAGGCGGAAGTTGCTGCTCGCTCGGCACATGTCGCTAATAAGCCTGCGTGTTTACTGTTACTTGTTTCAACTAATTTGTCAGCTACGCCCAACGCCCGCATGCCAAAGCAAACACAACCAGCGATAGCAAGACAACAAGAGAACTGTGGAGAACGAGAGAGAGAGAGAGAGAGAGAGGTGAAGAGCGGGGAGAGTTAATGTGTATGTGTGTGTGTGTATGTTCGCGTCAAAGGGGAGGCGTGGCATCAGGTGTCTGCACTTGGCCTTGCTAATTGCACAGCCCTTTTGGCCAGGCCAAATCTCAGACAATTGCGCTAATT
Source organism: Drosophila albomicans (assembly GCF_009650485.2). Taxonomy (NCBI): domain Eukaryota; kingdom Metazoa; phylum Arthropoda; class Insecta; order Diptera; family Drosophilidae; genus Drosophila; species Drosophila albomicans. Next base: position 40,222,277 of record NC_047629.2, on the reverse strand, counting down.
GAAAAACCTCGATAAGACCAAAAAGCGAAGGGCGAACGCGATGTGCGATACGATGTGGGAGGCAGAGGCAGTGGCGGAGGAGGAGGAGGCAAGGCAAACTCGTCGTCGCCCATTCGCCACTTGGCCAAATTGAGAGCGCAACTCGAGTAGTTGCTTCCTTCTGCTCATTTTCCCCAGATCCTACATATTGCTCTTTCCACATCCCACTTTCAGCTCCTTCTGCCCTTTCTACCTCCTTTTCCGCCTCACTAGTTTAATGCTTTCAGTACTCTTCTCTTCATTCCTTTCTCCTTTATTTTTTTCCTAGTTTCGGCTTCTTTTTTCCACCCTTCTCTTTAGTTAATTTTTTGGGTCTTTGTTGTCACTGCAATTCGCCGTTTGCCTGCCTTTAATAGGCAATACTAAACAAGCATTACCAGAACTGGAATCTATCTATATCAAGCATAGGTCTCTTTCATTAGCATTAAAAGTGCTCGAGAAAACGTTGGAAAACTTACAACATTTAGCAAGCAATGGTAATCAAATTTATAGCAACTATTCAGAATGTGATAACGTTTAAATTCTATAAAATTCTAGTAAATAATGTTATGATGCTGAGCTTCAGAAAATTCTAGTAAATAAATTATATAACATCTGTTGCAAAATTTGAATTCATGGTTTTAAACAACATTTAGCAAGCAATGGTAATCAAATTTATAGCAACTATTCAGAATGTTATAACGTTTAAATTCTATAAAATTCTAGTAAATAATGTTATGATGCTGAGCTCCAGAAAATTCTAGTAAATAAATTATATAACATCTGCAGCAAAATTTGAATTCATGGTTTTAAAATGATGCTGTCAATACATTAACTTTTAGAACTACGTCCAACCAATTTAACTGCTCTAATACTTATAGTATTTCTCAGGTCTAATATACTATACCTATACTTTATGTTACTTACCCTCACTGCGAATCCAGATGGGCATTCAAAATCAACTTGAACAAGCGTCTTAAAATAAAGCGTAGAGGGATTGCAAATATTGAAACTAATTTATCATATCCTTATCAACAGTGACCGCAATATATCATGATTTAATGATTATAATATATACTATAAAAAGTATATAATGATTATATAATATGATCTCCCTGTTCCTCACGCTATAAACAGTTTTAATATGCAGATCGATTAAAACTACAAAATTTGGGGAAAAGTGTTTGCGCTTCACTTTTCGCAACTTAAGAAGTTATGAGTGCCGCATATAATATATCAAGTTGAAAATTTTACGCAAAAATTAACAAAAATTGTGCAGTGTTGGACAATGTTATTGGTCAGGCAACTGGCGCCCAACGTGCGGCGTGCTGATCCAGCATTTCTATGCACTCGGCGTGGGGTTGATTCATTTTTTTTTTATACTTTTTGTTGGGAGGGAAAACTTCATGACAAACTTATTATGCACTCGACTGGGTTATTTCCAACGCTACGCTGGCAAAGTTTGCTATGTAAACTGAGGGAGAGCGGGAGAGTTGGGGGGGGGAGCGGACAGTGTTTGAATTACTCGAGCCCAGCCGGCACTTGAGTCCCTGCCGCATATTGAGGTCAGTTGTGGAACGGCGAAGAACCAGTGCAGTGGGGAGGTTGGACTGTCTGGGTTCGTCTCGGTCTCGACACTTGAGTAAATTATTTAGCCGCTCGCACAAAAGCATATTTCGTTCAATTTTTGCAGCTCTTAAACTTGTTTGCTCACTCTTTCCACAAAATTTCGCTGCATTCGGACTGTTTCGACGCTTTTTACATTTATATTCCACTTTCTTTTTTTTGTGCTTTACAGGTTTTGGCTTCGTTACATTTCAAAGCGAAGATGTGGTAGACAAAGTTTGTGAAATTCATTTCCATGAGATAAACAACAAAATGGTAAGTCAAGCGAAACCAGACGAAGACGAAGACGTTTGCATCCAAAAAACATTCTTCTTCCTCACTCTACAGGTCGAGTGCAAGAAGGCGCAACCGAAGGAGGTAATGCTGCCGGCAAATCTGGCCAAGACCCGTGCGGCCGGTCGCTCTGCTTACGGTGAGTTGGTAGTCTGGGGCAGCCACGCAAATCAAGCGGCCGCTGCAGCTGCTGCTGCGGCTGCGGCACCTGGCGCCGCTGCCCTCTTGCCCAGTAGTTTAGCCGCTGCTGCCAACGCGTTGCAACAACAACAACAGCAGCAGCAACAGCAATCACAACATCACCATCAACAACAACAACACCACCACCACCAACAACAACAACAACAACAGCAACAACAACACTCACATCACCATCACCATCATCATCAGCAGTTGCTCGGCGCCGCCGCCGCAGCTGCTTCGCTCCGCTACACTCCCTATCCGCTGCCCACTCACATTTCGGCTGCTGCCGTTGCAGCAGCAGCAGCTGCGGCCAATCAACAGCAACAGCAACAAGCTGTTGTCGTTGCCGCAGCTCAGCAGCAACAGCAGCAGCAACACCAACAGCATCAACAGCAGCAACAGCAATCGCTGGCTCATGCTGTGGCCGCTGCTGCCGGCGCTCCCTCTCTTCTTCCCCTCGCGAGTCCGGCTGCCGCTGCCGCTGGCCCTGCGTTGCTGCAATATGCCGCAGCTGCCAATGCCACGCAGAACAATGTGGCGCTAGCTAATTCGCTGTATGCCGATGCGGCTGCTGTGATGGGCTATAAGCGCTTGCTGGCCGCTGCCGCCGTCAGCAGTGGTCTTAGAGCCACGCCCACGTTGGGCGCCCTCACAGCAGCTGCGGCAGCCGGAGCGCCAGCAGCAGCCGCCGCCGCTGCGGCTGCCCAACAGGCGCAATTGCGTCAGAATGCGGCACTTGCGGCAGCGCATTATCCGCTCAGCGAGCTGCTCGCAATTCCCGGACCAAGTCTCGAGATGCCCGGAGCGGCGACTGCGGCGGCGGCTGCGGCGACACTCTATCAGTTGCCTGGCATCTGACCGCCAAGGCCGCAGTGAGTTGTCAAGCTGCAACACTGAAACACAAACACGCACACTATCAAAAACACACAATCTCACACATTGCTCATTCCGTCTCAAAGTCCAAAGCGCGAAACGTGTTCGCCAAATTTAACTCTTAGGTCATAGGATTACGTGTATGATTCTCCCTAGCCAAAGCATACATAACGTACTATATATATATGTACCCCATATGTACTTTACTTTACTTGTACTTGTACCATATACATACATACATATATAATCTATGTCTAATCAGCGTCAACGCGGCGTATGCGTTATTTACTTAACTAATTTATTTAGCGAAGCATTCGTTTCTTTTGCTTAGCACTTAAGAGATTTGGTTTAAGAACTAGGCTTAAACATTAAGAGCAGATCCTAGAGAGCTGCTTAGATTTATATTTTTGCTCATTTCGATTGATCGATTAACTAAGCGATGCAATCGAATACTTAGACAAATGAAACTAAGTAGTAAACTAAAGAAACAAGCAAAACTTAACAACGTTTTCTCATTGTAATAACGAACGTAATGCTCTAAGTCTTAGACAAACTGTGCAACAACATTCTTAGCAAATAAGCCCAAAATTTTGTATGTGTATCGAATATCCGAAAAATACTTACTATCGAAATTGTGAAAGTAAATGCGTTTTAGGTAAATGTCACATTTAACCTTTATTGTGTAATAATTAATATTTCATGCATAACTCATAACAACAACAACAATAGATGCTCCAATAACAACAACAAAACATAATAATAATTACAATTATTAATATTACTAAAAATAAGTAATAAGTACTTGCATACATATATATAACATATTTAGCAAAATGTAACGAATTAGCATTTAAGTTGAAGGCGGCGCATTTAAGTAGGCAACAAAAAGCTGAAAGCTCACAGAGCTTAGAAATGTCTTGCACACACACAGACACGCACGCACACACATACATTATGCATGCGTGTGCGTGAGTGTGCGTGTGTGTGTAAAACAATTTTGAAGTCGCATTTGTAGATGCCGTTGAATGTTTGAATTGGGAGCATTAGAGAATGGCAGCTGTCTGCTCGTTATTTTGTAAGTAAAACCAGACACTGGTTAATTGATAATGTCAATTAGAGACACTGGCTGAAGTCGAAGCCGAAGCCTTTACAAAATTACAACGTGGACAGTTGATGGCCCGAATAACAGGCCAGCCACTTAATTACTTAACTCAAACACACACACACATATACACACAGTGACATTTACATCATACGTTTGCATATAGCCATTAATATTTGACTAAACATGAACTTAGCTATTGATTATATACAACTACTACTTGCTCTCTACCTTACTTATAATTATACTTACTTAACGATAAGCGCATTAAGCGCTCCAAAATTTCTAGCCTGTACTTTGGCCTTTTGTAATCTAAGCAACACAGAGAATTATCAGCCAGCCAATTGATGCCAAAGATGAACGAATCAATCGATGTTGATGACGATGTTGACGATGGCCACACAGCATCAAGCAACAAACTAAAAAAAACTAAAATAAAATGCAAATGCAAATGGATCAAGCAACAAAATTAACAATTAATTAATTTCCTCAACAAGCAAATTAAATTCAAATTCAATTAGCTTTTAACTCTTTACGTTTTGATGCCCACATATTGAGTTGTAGTGTTTTTTATTAGCCAATTTAGTTATTGCCAATTTGTGAGTGTGTGTAAGCACTTTTCAGTTATTTGTTTAACTCTTTCTCTTTATCCATTTTTTATTATTATTAACCCTATGTGTAGTTTGCATCGATAGCAGGAGAAAAGCATTAGCTTCGCTTTTCCCTTTGTCGAAGCAGAACAAACAACAAATTACAAATAAAAAACTCAACACTTAGTACTTACATTTAGTCATAGTCTTTAAATGTTTAGCAATCAATATAACAAATGTCTACATGTAACGATTATATAAACATAACATAATAATATATACTACATATTTAATAAGTGTTCGTGTTTAGAATTGTGTCATATCTACAAAAAAAACTGAATGTAGCTCAACGAAAGGCTGTTTATCAAAAAGAATAGAATACTCAAAAGACACTTTGGCTGATCTTAACTCTAACTCTCTATAACTCTTTCGATTTGTAACACAGCCGTCTTAGCCATATAATCTTAATTATTATATATATAGTTAGCGAAATGAACGATCCAACCAGATCGTTTATTTCTTAGTTACACTTAACACAAAACAATTAGAGCGCTAAGTACACTAAATCAGATAATACGTATAACAACATATATATCGAACTTATATAACTAATTATAGTCTTTCAAACTATATATTCTTAGAGACTTATATATGCTTTTTTTTAATACAAGTACTTTTCTTAGATACATCTTTATATACATTAAATATGAAAATCGCACTTTATGAATGTTAGTAATTGATTTATGTTTTATGCCTTTCTTTTTTGTGCTCTCTCTTTGTTTCTCATGCGCCATTTTTAGATAACATCATGTGGGGTCTGGGGACATTGCCCGAAGGTAAGACTTAGTCGACATTAGCTTTAGTTTTAAGTTTTAATTGCAGTAATTTAATTGTGTACAATTTTCTTAATGTGTATTTCTCTCTTCTTTTCTTGGCAGGTTTTCCAGCAGCTGCGTATGCTGCTTATGCCGCTGGTCGCGGTTATTCGGGTTATCCCAGCTTTGGACTCCCTTATCCAACTGGTAAGTTCGCCTTGTAACTCCTTTTTTCTGTCTCTCTCTCGCTCGATTTGTGTGTCGCTCTGTCTCTGTCTTTCACACACACACACTCACACATATACAAAAGCATATATAGATATATCGTATGATTCCCCCCTGTGAACAAAAATTATTCGTTTGCTTGTGAGTGAGAGTGAGTGTACTCAAGCTGAATTTTGAGCAAGTTTTGTGACTACTTTTAACTAACTGAACCCTAGCCCGAAATTTCCTCAAAGAACACAACCACATTACAATCTGTGTGTAGTTGATATGACGAATCTAGTTGTTGTCTCGATAATCAGTATTTACTACTAACGACTACTTGTTCGCTTTAGTTTGCAAACAATTCGGCATACTTTTCTTTTTCTCTCTTTTTCTTTTTTTTTGTTTCTTTTCATTTAATTCGACAGCTGGTGTGATGGGCATTATGCCGGAGAATCGCGTACTGATCGGTGATTACATGGTTGGCCCAACGACCAGCACGGCCTAACAACGCTGCCTGTTCAATCAATCAATCAATCAATCTGAAAGTGACTGTTTATCGAGTATTACATGTTTCACCAAAGATATACAATAAATGCAAAAAAAAAATATCAACTCTAGCTGACATTTCAATCAATCAATCAATCAATCTGAATTTGACTATTTAACGAGTCTGACAAAGTAGATATACACAAAATGCAAAAAAAATAAATGCAAAACAAAAATAACTTTAACTGATTGATCAATCAATCAATCATGTACTACATTTTCTGTTAAATATATGAAACAAATGAAGTAGAAAAAAAATTAGTTTCCTCTAACAGATCAATCAATCAATCAATCAAACAATCTGGAGCTAATTGTTTACTGAAAACGTTTTACATATTTGGACAGAGACAAAAGTTAACTACCATATTGAGCAATCAATCAAATCAATCAGTCTATCAATCAAACATAAAGTATGAATGTTGTTAAGGATTTACAATAGATGTAAAACAAATAACAGTTCCAGTTGACTGATCAATCAATCAATTTATCAGTCAATCAACATGTATTTTGTCAAGGACTTGCAATAAATATAAAACAATAACAAATAACACTTGCAATTGACTGATCAATCAGTTAATCAATCAATTTCAAACTACTTATTTACCAAGAAGTGATCCAAAGGTTAACAATAAGTAAAAGCCAATATAAGAACTTAACTATAATGTTCATCAATCTATCAATCACGCAACTAAATTTGGCGAGTATTAAAAATGTATTAACATATATGATAAAGAGAGCATCGCTAACGTTCGTCATATCAATGCACAAGACATTTATTAACTCGACCCCATACCTAGGCATATTTAGACTCATGTTCTTATATTGATTTATGCAGCTTAATCTTGTGTTTATCATTTGCACCTGAACACCACACTTAAGACCACAGAACACCACTCAATAACCCACTCGTCCACCCAACTTACCAAACATTCATCCAAGAGATCAACTATTGTAGTAGGATTTTAACTAAACCTCCAACCACAGCCCGTCCTCGAGCTGTATTATTTTTGTATTTGTATTGTTTTGACATTTTTTGTATATTTTTTTTGTTGGCTAGGGTTGGAACGTTTGTCAACGAACTGCGATTGAAATCGAACAACAAATCCAACCAGAACAACAACAACAAAAAAAACAGCAACAAGAAAGAAAGAACTCTCTATGTAGCTTAGCAAAATGCAAAATCCAAAACGGGGTTTTGTGACACACACACACACACGAAAAATTGGTAAACAATAAAAACGAGTGCAAGTTTCAACGTTTGCGAATATGCAATATTCATATGCGCATTCGTCCCAACCCTAGCTAGAGTCACCAGCCTCTCTCTCTCTCTCTGTCTCTCTCTCTCGCTCTGTCGCTCTTTGTCAACTGTCTCTTTCTCTTTCTCTATACATGCAAATCTTGTGTCTCGTGTGATATTTTGTAGGCTTGACTATTTGTGGCATCGGTAGAAGTTATGGTACCACGTGTAGCACGAATACTGGCCGCAGCAGAGCCGCCACCACTGGTGGCCACCACCATGGCGGTGGCAACAACGCCGGTGGTGGTGGTCAAGCTGCTGCTGCTGCTGCTGTCCACAGTCAGCCCCAAACGGGATACCAACACCATCAGGCGGCGGCGTTGACTTTGCCGTTGGCCACAGCGCTGACAGCGCGCACGGCGGCAATCAAATCGCAATTTCTGGGCAACATAAATTTCTAAGAGAGAGCGCGGCAAAAGAAACCGAAACATGAATAAAAGAGAAAGCGAAAGCGAAAGCGAAAGGCCTGCAGAAATTGTATTTAATATTTTCATTGCTCGGTTTGTCTCTTTTTCTCGAGCAATGCGCAAGCCAAAAGTAAATCAAATTTGTACTAAGCCAAGTAGGTACAAGAACAACCACAACAACAACAAGAATAACAACAACAACACCATCAGCAACCAACACAACATCAACATTTAATAGTTTAGATTGTTTCGACGGTTGGAATGGTAACAAACAAAAACAAAAACAAAACAAAAAAACATTAAACAAAACTTATACTCGTTAGTTTGTTGATCTATTTCTCTCTAAAACCAAAAAAAAAACAAAATACGAATAACGAAACTTACATATATTTGTAATTGCAGACCCATGTAATCACATTTAGAGCTGCTGGCGCATACAAGTGTGTGTACAACACACCCACACACACACCTACACTCACACACACACACACACACTCACTCTGTATATGGCCTACTTATATAGCTGACACTTAGACTCTCTCCTTTTCTCTCTCTTACCCCAACACAAACATACTTGATATACACATGGATTATAAACGGCATTACTATATAGTTCTAGACGCGTTGAACTTTCCCCTTTTTGACACGATATTAGCGCAATCCCTAGCTATATACAATATATATACAATCTATATATCTCTATATTATAGAGCTGCACCCGTACTTAATTTAGCGCAGTTTCTTTAGCTTTGTATGCAAGTTGATCAACCATAATCGAAATACTATATATCTACTTACTATATATGTGTAGTGTTTAGGCCAACATAATCGCATAATCACAGACCCTAGAGGTATGACACAATATAACTTAGAAAAAATAACATTTGAAACAAAAACAAAAAAAACGACAACCGTAAAAAGTTTTTTCTTCTTTTTTCGTTGCCCTCATTAATTCTCATTATTGTCATTATAAAAACTAACTAGAAACTACTCTCATTTTGTAGCTGTTTTTTTGTTCTTTTTAGGTTTGTCAGAGGGACACAGAGAAATCTATTATTTATAAAACTATTTTGTACCGTTCGCATTTCATATGCAAATTTTTATTTGTAGTACATCTGCATAAATTAGTTGGACACGACACAGCGAATAAAAACAGCAAAACATTTAGATAACAGAACAACAACAAATTTCTACCCAGGCCTGTCATACTTCTATATGTACGCGTAGTATCATTATTATTATCCTTTAATTAATTTCCTGCATAATATAATTTGTTGCCACTCTCTCTCTCGCTCTTTGTCTGTGTGTTTTTTTCTCCCCTGAGTTTTAGATAATCAGCAGAAATGTGCAGAGATTTTGGTTCGTGCAATAATTAGCTGCGTTTTTGTATTTTCGCATTTCTGTTTAAAATGTAGTCACATACTTAATAATAATTGGGAATCCTTTAATTCTCGAATTAAAAACATATATCCATTTGAATCCAAAATCCGAAAAAAATAACTGAAACTATAGCCTGCAAAAAAATTCTTTCATCGGTGCATCTAAAACAACAACAAAAAAATGAATACAACAAATTTCTACCAAAAATGAGCGAAATTTTTATTGACATTTCTAAGTATATAAATTATACATGAACTATATATATACATATATATTTAATATACATAGTTATACAAGCTAAGTTTAAATATTCATTTTATACAACAGAAAAACCAAAAAAGAACAAAAAATATAAAAAAAAATCTATTTAATTTGTACAATAACGAATAATTAAATACGTATACAACAATTAATAACAACAAATTGAAAAGAAAACAAGAAATAATAATACAATATTAATGTCCATCCATTTTTGAAGCGCGACTTTAAGTTTATGAAAAATGCAATTTTTCTATGTCCTTTCCATTTACGCATAATTGTAAGTTCCACATTAGCTACCAAACAACAAAAAACAAACTTATACTATATATTGATATATAACTAAAATATTTATAATATATACACACACACATACACCAACACATATTCGTAATACGCAAAACATGGAAATTGATAAGCTGTTAATTAGTTAATTGAATTGCAGTTATCACAAATTTTTGGCAATTTAAATATATGAAATTTATAAACAAAAGGACAAAGGAAATGAAAAGTCGCAGCAACTGCTTCGAGGTGTATCAACGATAAAATATGCTTGCGAGTTATTTATATAGCATACTCACACACACACACATACACAGACACCTACACACACACACACGCATATCTATGTATTTTACACGTATATACTGTGATTTATAAGAAAACGCTTCAAACAACAACAAGAACAACAAAAAAACAAAAACAAAACAAACAAAATGCCAATGCAGAATTCAAATTGCTTACGCATAAAAATGAAAAGTTATTAACTAAATAAATGCACAAAAAAATAAACATAAACGGATGCAAAAGTCTTTTGTCCTTTTTCTGGCCGCAAGGCACAAGAGCTCTTGTTATTATTATTAGCGGACCAACGAGGCGTATGCGCAATATTCATTGACTGCAGCAGCGTAAACGAGATAAAGAGATGCGACGAATCGAGTGTCAACAAAGGTCAGCTAATGGTCGTCTTATTACTCAAAATGCATAATCCTACAACATATATCTGAAGTATACACTCTCTCTCTCTATATATAAATATATATCGTTATATATCTGTTAAAGCCGTTGACACACTTTATGATTAACCATTTCGAATTGAACGTAAAACGTAATCCGTTAGCTTACACTTTATAGCAAATACACTAGAGCAGCTCAATCGAAATCAAATAATAAATTGTAAACTGCCCCGAAGGCGGCAGTCGTAGTTCACACACATACTTACACACATCTACATACATAAATGTATATCTAATCTATATGTGTAGTGTTCTTATAACTTTAGATATGAAACTTTCTATGCGAGTCCATTAAATGCAAAACGTTGCCAATTGATGGTCGTTTAACTGGCATATTAAGTAGCTAAACACTAAACAACAAAAATATTCTCTACACACACAATACATACAAAAAAATACATTCATTAGTTGTAGCAAAAACAAAACATAAACTATGATTATAAACGCGTTCAAACTTTAACTTTAACTATAAAGACCAATTGATTATAAGCTAAATTATGTAGTTAATTTCCATATAAACTTAGTGTATAGTTCAATCGAATTTAATGTCACACAATAACAAACAATACCCTATAAATTGTGTAGTGTTGATAAACGACAAAATTGTTAAACTCTTATGTATAATTTTTGACAAATAATTGTACTAATTTTTTTTGTGTTACTAATTTAAGTAGCTGTTGAAAACGTTCTTTAAACTTTAGTGTAATTGTAAACCAGTGTTGTGAAGCGCTCATTGAATCATACTCAAAGGTTGTTTATGTGGCTAGAATATTCGCCAAAGTTGCCTTTCTTTATTTTACGCATAATTCAGAAACAATTCAATATCAATTGTGAAATTTGAACGAACAAGTCTGATTTTTCACTAAACTGTCTTAAAGTTTGTCGCTTGATAATTTATTTAGGATTAAAATAAAAGTTAAGGGTTCCCTTTTGTAATTTTAATGAAAAATTCGAAAAAGATCCTTTGTCAATTTGGAATTTGTGTTACTAACGAAAAAGACTGATTTTTCTCTAAGCTGACATAACATTTTAGGTTTTACAATCGATTTAGGATTCAATTCAAAAACTAGGGTTGTCATTATATGAATTTAAAAGACCAGTGTTGTCAAGCAGCCTTTCAATGCTTCATATTAAATTATTTGAACACTCAATTTAATTGTGATTTTTCACTAAACTGTCTTAAAATTGTATATTTTACAATCAATTTAGGATTAAATTAAGAGACCAGGGTTGTCATTTTATATTCCACAATCAATTTAAGATTCGATTAAAACACCAGTGTTGTTAAGCAGCCTTTTAATGCTTCACATGAAATCATTTGAACACACAATTTAATTGTGCTCCATTGCAAATATTTCATTTTTATTCGACACACAAAATGGAACTGCGAATAGTCATCGAGGGTTGGCAAGTTAACAATCAATAGATCAATCAGTTGTTGTAACCACTAAAAAGTTAGGTGCAGTTAGGAATTGTTGCAGTTGCCAGTTGTTGTCTCCCCCTTGCTTTTTGGCTTACTGACAGCGAAACGAAACGAAACGAAACGAAACAGCAATGAGGTTGTCACAAATGGGCAACGTTGACAACTCTGACGTGGCGTGTCGTTAAACAACACTGTGGTTTGACAAACAACAAAACCACAAGTCTGACAACTAAACTAACTAAAATTGCAGCTGCACCACCGCAAGCTCAACAACAACTATAACAACAACGCAAAAAGTGAAAAACTGAAAAACAAAAAAAAAAAAAGCGAAAATAGCAAAAGCAAAAGCATGCCGGAAACCCATTGCAACGAGAACGACAACTAAAAACTAAAAACCGAAAACTTATTTATTTAGAAAAAAGCAGTTACTGCTCTTCCTATGGCCAGCAGCAGCAGCAGCAGAAGAAGAAGAAGCAGAAGCAGCAGCAGCTTTTATAGTTGTTGCTGTTTGCTGTTGCTTCGCTGCTCGCTAATGAAAACAACATGGCGCACAGAGCTTTCCGAAAAGCGAAAACTAAACGTAAGCCAAAGTTGATTGGCGCCACACACACACACACACACACAGAGTGCTACACACGCACGCACACACACGCATAATGGGACAGACAATAAGCAAACGTCTGGCTAAGCCACGCCTCGTTACGTTACGTCACGTTACGTTACATCAATTTTTGTGTTTCCGCAGGAAATGCAACTGCTACAACACACACACATTCAGTTCTTGCTGTTGCTTTAGTTTGGAGTCGAAGCCGTTATCCGTAATCCGTTAGCCATAACCCGTCACTTCTTAACCGTCGTCGTCGTCCCTATCTCAATCCCTATTCCAATTCCAATCCCATTCGCATTCGCATTTTCCCCGCATTCTGTTGTCATTTCAATATTGGCCCCAGCGTATTTTTACTTGCTGCAGCAGCTGTGACCGAGCACAACGGCAATGATAACACAGAGCGAAAGCGCCAAAAGGAGACTGCTCCTCTCTCTCTCTCTCTCTCTCTCTCTATCTCTCTTCCCTCACATTGTTGTAACTGAGTTTCATTTGGGGTCTGGTTTGGTTTGGTTTGGTTTGGTTTTGTAAACGGAGCAAAAACGGCGACAACGCTCGTTTAATAACCAAGCGTGCAGCATTTTGTGTTTTCATAACCTGCGCTCTAGTTTAGCTCTATTTTTGTCGTAGTTACTCACACTCCAACACACACACAAACACACACACACATACACCCACATACCATACAATATAGTCTATATACCTTAGTTAGCTTTTTGGGCTTGGGCTTTACTTATAGCATTTTACTATATACTCTTGCATTAGTTAGTCTCGTATTTGTTTTCTCTCTCTTTTCTTTTCTAGTCGTATCTCGAGCTCCATAACTCATAACATTTATATACCTCAAATACTCTCTCACTACATACAACTATATATCTATTTTATACTAATCCTATAATCGACATATATGTATATGTACATCTATATGTTTATATATTCCACTTAGCGATCAGTCTTAATTATTTTGTCTTAGGTATTTTTAATGCCCATTATATAACTTTAACTCAACTTAGTTGCCTAGCGCATTGTCTTTGCCGTCATCTACTAAAATCACAACTCTTGCCACTCTTTTGCCACTTACAGTTGATCTAACCAATGGGCAGCTGACACCCAACAACAATACACCGCTGCTAACACAGGCGCTATCAGGTAAGAAATAAATCTGGTCATGCACTAGAAAGATACGATGATGAAAGTATTTTAAATCTTATCTTAAAATATGCTTCTAATATGAAAGTTTAAAGTTACTTTAAATATATCTTGTAGAAATTATAGTGCAGAACATTAAATATAGATAGAATATATTATATTTCAACCATAGTAAGATCCTCATTTCATAAATGTATTAAAGCTATGAAAGCATAATAACTGTTAATATCATACTCAGCTATTATCATGAAGCTTTGAAATTAAGTCAAGAACATGATGCAGTCAAGTATAGAAAGTAGAAATAATATAGGATCAACTAGAAATACTTAAAAATTAAAAGTTGTATAAATAGTAAACTGCATAAAAAGAATGAAAAAATAGAATATTCAAAGAATTCATTCAAGAATAGATTGGATAATTTGTTTTTTTTTTTAATTTTAAAAGTTTTTAAGCTCCTGAAATTTAAAAGACTTACACATTGAGTGATTACAATGTTCTTTTGGGTTTAGATTTCTTTTCAAAATTTAAGAAATCAAGAAATCATAAAAAAAGCAAAGATATTTTATAAAAATGTGTATATCCTTAAAACTTCCAAGACATGATCAAATTAATTTCGATTCTATAAGATTAACAAAACACTTATTCAGAGAAATTTTCAAGTAATTTCACATAAAGTGTATGTGTGTGTAGGAATGACTTTTTAGCAACTATATGATGATATATATATATAGATACATCTATCGTATTAATAGATATGACTTTTCAGCAATAATATGATATGTAGATAGATATATGATGGCAACTATATTATGATATATTATATGATGATATAGTTGCTGAAAAGTCATACCTATTGATATGATTGGTAACTCTATGTGTTCTGTATAATTCTATATCATATTGAATGCAATGACATAAAATCTAGAATACAAAAGATTCAACTCGTTGCTTCAGTTGAGCTATTGAATTGAATGTTCTGGTAGAGAACTAATCCTAGTCATAAGCTTTGCAGTATTATCATCACATAAGTAACACGTTTCCCCTCGCCCATCTCTCGTTCTGGCGGTCTTGCAGTGATGAACAACTACCAGGCGGCTGCGGCAGCTGCACACAGTTTTGGTCCGTCGGCCTCGCCACATGCAGCGGCTGCCACCACGGCCACACGGCAGGGCTTTCCGTCAACCAACTCGCCCGGACCAACCATTGACATGTACAGCTCGGCCGGAGCCGACAATGTGGGCTACGTCCAGGCAACCAGTCCGCAGCCATCGGGCTTTCCCATTGCCGTTAGCCGTGCCCCGTTAAACTACAGCCCGGTAAGTGAGCAACAGAAGTTGAGGGTTTCACTACCCTAAATAAAAAAGAATACTAAAAAAGAAAAGAAAAAAATAATAATAGTAGTGCATACTTCGTCTCGGTCTGTGGGGTGCTGCGCGTTATCTAGGCCCAGTCGTGGTCCGTTAACCAAAAAGAGAAGAAGAGAAGAGCAGAGAGCAGAGAAAGCATTTGAGCTATCATCATCTGAATCTCTCGCCTTACACACAGCTCAACCGACAAGACAAGTGTAGTAAAAGTAAAAATTAAAAAAATAAATAAAATATATCATCATCAAATATATTAGTTACATAGTTATATATTTTGCGACCTTCTATAAATATTGTACTATGTGTTTCTCTTTCATTTCGTACAGATTTATTCGTTGAACTTTGCGATGGCTAATATATAAAAAGACTGATAACCCAAAAAAAAAAATAACAAAAAATAAAGCAAAACAAACAAAAAAGCAAAAAGTATATACAAAAAAAAATACAAAAAATATACCATATATATATAAATCGAAATATATATATACATATATAACTAAAACAAAAGAAAAAAAAGAGAGAAAAAGAAAGTAATAAGAGTATATAACAAACGCAGTTGCACAAGGTAGGCACACCAACAAAACTACAGCGTGTTTTTTTCCAAATAACAATTTCAATTATTTATCAAAAAAATATTACAACAAAAAAAAAACAAATATAGTTCAAAAAATCAAGTAAAAATTATGTATGCACGTCACAAGCACAGTTTTCTAGGCCGTTTCAATTAATATATTAATAATATTACTATATTAAAACTCTTATGATTTATTTACAAATTCTATACAAACATTTTCTACTACATATGTATTATATAAATATTAAATCTAAGCGCAGCCACAATCATACATCACTCATTCATACATACATCATAAAGCCTTGGGCTGTGTTTTTTCGATGAAGAATGCGGAGACAATTCAATTAATTTGGCTTAGCATTGGATTAAGTGATTAAATATGAAAATTTGAATTTGACAATTTCTACATTCTTTATCGAAATACAAAACTACATACATACATACGACACATACAAATTACTGAATAATTTTTCTATCTCAATACTTTTTCACTTTACCTAAATATATAAATTAAATATATCTATATATATATATATATGTATGTATACCTATAAATGTTGACAAACTTTCTATATGTATGTGTGCATTAGAGATGCTTCACGGAAATTGTATTTTATTTGAATAATTTTGGTGTATTTGTTTTGTTCTACACGAAACGTTTATTTACAGGGACCACTAATTCCTGCGGCATTTACAAATGGATACCATTAAAAGGTGGCGCCGACAACCGCAATGACAACAACAACAAACAACAACAACAACAATATCAACAACAACAAGAACAAGAACAACAATAGCAACAGCAACAGCAACAACAACAAACGAGAACAAAAATAGAGCAGCACACAACAAAACTAAAAACTACAACAAAATGACAAGAGACACGAAAAGTAACTGTAATGCTGCAACCACACACACACACACACTGACACACACACATACACAGAACACAAATACAACATTAATTTAAAATAAAAAAAAATATACAGTTGGTATATACTAATATACTGACATATTATATACATATATTTCTACATTTTGCAATTTGCAAAATCTGTTAAGCAGCCAAGCAAAAATCCAATAAACCAAACGCAAACAAACCTACACACACACACACACATATTACAATTAATTAATTAAAGTATATACATATATATACAACAATATATATATATATAATAAATCTATATATAAAAACAAATGATAGAACGCAGCGCAAGCAAACAAAAAAAAAAAAAACACAAAAAAAAGATGCAGAAAAAAAATTAATTTTAATTTAATGACAACAACTACAAACAGCCAGCGGAAGAAGAAGCAGCATAACAACTACAACTACAACAACAATATTACCAAATAACCAACCACGGCAGCCGCAGCCACAACCCTGCCACCTACTCCCCCACTCCTCCCTCTCCCCATCGCAACTCCCTTCGTAGAGCCAACTGAAAAAGATGCAACGTGTGCAGCAAAAATCGTTTAAAATGCAAATTAAACGAAACTGCGTCAAGTGCAGCGATGGTGGAGGCAGAGGAGGAGGCGCAGAGGTAGGCGTGGCCCACACACCAACACTCACACACACACACACAGGCAAAGACAAACACACTGCAATATGAAGGCCAGCCTGGAGGAGAAACGATGACAACATTGTGCCAGGGGCCGAAGCGTCACCATTTTTAAGTAATGAGAAAACCAAAAAAAAACACACAAAAAATACAAAAAAAAAATACCAAAATGTAAACTATAAAAAGCTGAAGAAGAAGCAGCAGCAGGAGCAGCAAAAAGGCGAAAGGAGAAAGTTGAAAATACCAAAACAAAACAAAAGAAAACAAAAACAAAAAAATGTTGCAATAATAGCGAAAATGTTATTATTTAAATGCGTATTATTATTGAAAGCAAATGATTATTATTATCATTATTATTACAATTCTTAAATAATTAAGTTGTAACTTTTAAAGTTAAAGTCGATATATATATATACTTCTATATATATACAAATTATATATACATATTATATACATATACTTATAAAGAAAACTGCAATATATACAAAAGATAAAAATTACATAAATCAAAAAAGCAAACAAAACAAAAACAAAAAGCAAATAATAATAATAATAACACACAAAATTATTTGTTTTTTCAAACGAAGCACTTCATGAGATCCAAAATGTAATGTTTGCAATGTTATAAGTTTTTCTTTTGGGATGCGTTGGCAACCCTGTCGCATCGTATTGCATGTTTTCTGTTTTATTTTGTGTCAGTGGTAAGAAAATCAAAAGAAATCGAAAATTGTGCTAAACAATTAGATGCAAAAGTTATCATTATGAATTTATTTTAAAGTACAACAATCTCGTTTATTGGCCAAAATGAATAAGATGAGGAAACTTATGTAAAAAGCAAATCACATCGATAGCATCGATGGATAAAAACAAAATCTAATTAAATTAAATGTGTTAAATGTGTTGAAGTTCTGTATTATTTAAAAAAAGAAAAGAAAAATGCAAGAAATGAGGAAGGAAAAATTGCAACTCTTTTGTGTTCACATTGAAAGCAAATGAATAATGCTAAATAAACAATGGATAGTTAGACAAATATGTTAAAGCATTGCTGCATTCATTATCAAAACAATGAAAGCGAAAGCGAAAATCGAGAGTGTGGTTGAAATTTTTGCATAACTCTCGAGGCATAAATCAATTTATTTGCACACGATAAAGCAAAAATCTATGCATAAGTATATAAGAAGAAAGCATATAACACACACACACACATACACAACCAACACATATACACTTAAACACACCCATACAAACTGATGAATCAAAAGCAAAAAGAAAACAAACTTAAACAAATTACAATCTAAGCGCATATGCAAATATAACACAATGAACTATTATACATACAACAATATATTATATTTAAGTAAATAAAATATTTATAAAAAGAATTACCAAAAAAAACCAAAAAAGACAAATGCTGAGAAACGCAAATGTTTAAACAATTAACTAAATACTTATGTATGTAAACAAAAAAACAAAAAACAAAAAAAGCCAGAATTTGGATGGGTAATCAATGAAGGAATGCAAGAAAATGTTGAAAAGAAAAGCATATGAAAAGCAGGCCACGTTATGTGCAATTAATTTTTCTAGTCGCGCCGTCTCGCGTCCTTCATCGCAGGGATACGCAGCAGGACGATAGAAGGAGGGGTCAAGAGCAGTGGACTAGACGATGCTACTTGGGGGGCGTAATAGAAAAATATATTTATATACAACTATATGGAGTATTCAATTATTGGAACAAAACAAAAAAACAAGAAAAAAACCTAAAAAAAAAAAACTATCTGACAATTAAGTAAACACAACATTTGTTACACACAGCAAGTGGCAAAAGCAACCAACAAAACAAAAAAAGAAAAAACTAACAAAAAAAAATGATTAAATAAAAAAATGAAATGTATTGTTCTATAATTGACAGAACAATAACAAACAATAAGATGCGCTTTTTGTCTGTCTGAGATTTTTTGCACTAGGCGACATACACAACAACAACAACAACAACAACAAAAAGAAACAAATTTAAAGAAAAAACTAAAAGAAAAGCAGAAAAACAGAAGCAGATGCAGAAGCAGAAACACAGTGAAAATGTTCCTTTCATAACTTTTTTGCCAAATTGTCAAACCAACGCTCTCCAGGACTTTGCCGATGCAAAGTCTCGGACCAAAATAGAAAAGACAAAACCTATATAGGAATGAAGATGACAAAACAACAACAACAAAACAAACAGCATATATACGATTATACACGAATACCATACATATATAGTTATACAAATTACAAACAAAAAAAAAGAGAAAAACAAAATGAAAAAAAATAGAAATGCAGTGTAATATATAATAGCGTTTATAATGTTGACAAAGCAATTCTACGATTATAACCCAAGAGAAACCCAAACACTGAAAAAACGGATATGGAAAAATAACTTTACCAAAGCTTTATAGCCCGTAAAGATATTTAGCAAAGAAGCACTTGGGACAAAACATTTCATTAATTTCGAAATTTTTCACTTGTCATTTAACATTTCACTTGATTTCACCCACACACACACACACATACACACACAAAAATTCACTGAATTGGGGACATAATTAATAAATATATATAAATAATCAAAAAAAAAGAAAAGAGAAGAGAAAATAAAATGGAAAAATGAATGATGAATAAACACAACTTTTAGATAGGCGAAAGTAAGCTGCTAAATTACATATTTATATATACATATATTGTATATGAATCGGCTAGAGGCAATCCAGAATCTATATAGATTAACCGAGCATTGGTGATTGCTGATTGTCCAGCAAGGAAACAAAACAAAAACAAAAACAACAAACACATTTTACTTATGTATACGTATGTAGTCTCGCATACGGAGTGCATACTGTATCTGCAAGGGAGTCAAGGCAATGGTTACTTTAACGCTAACTAAACTATTTGTTAATAAAAAAAAAGTATATATATATATGAGAATAATATTACAGAATAAACAATAAAATCGCAGAGGGGCAAGTATTCGTAATCCAGGTAAAAAGGATGCGAGGAAAAGCGTTTGGATAAGCGAAAGAAAAACATGTTATATTTGCATAAAAAAATAAAAAAACACAATATATATATATATATATATGAAAGCGTAACTTGTAAGGCAATATACATACACATATATAAATTAAATAAATAAATCAATATATTTTTAAGACACGTTCTAAAAGCAATAATTGAAAACAACAACAACAGCAAGATGACAAGAAGAAGAAGAACAACAACAACAACAATTGCAGCTAATGTAAGTTTAATGGATGAATTAATGAGAAAATAAAGCAAATGGAATACATTAAATATACACCAATATATAAATATACATATAAATATATATACACCTAAAATTATATATATATACATACAAAATATATATATATATATATATGATAAATAAATATTAATAATTACGAGTGTAAAGCGACGAACGCATGAACTGCATTAAAAGTGGAAAAGCAAAGTTGGGAGAAGTTAATTCTCTCTCTCACTTACAACAAAATATGCATATTGTAAATTACTTGTAAACATTTTTTGACTGTCCTAGAACAAAATACGAAACTGAAAACAATTTAGAATCGGTCTCGCAGTGTCGTCTATATCCGACCCCTTTGAGACTGATGCATTCTTAAATGGCATCCGAATAAAAAAAAGTCTAGAAAACAATTCTCAGCAAAAAAAATACACACAAAATAAATCAAATCATTTCTGTGGGCAGCTCTAATGCCACATCTCGTATAGATCGTATGCTAAAACTTTGCTGGCCCAAAGTATTCACTACAGAAAGCTAGTTTAATTTTGTTTTATGTTGTAAGTAGAAAACCGAATGCCGAATGCCGAATTTCAACCGGAAATGGTCCGATGCGGAAACGGAAAAAGCGCAGCACGATGGCGTATCGGGTTTTTTTTCTTTATTCGGCAGCTGTGCGACCCAAAAAGCGAAAAGACACAAAACGGGATACATTTTTTTGTGAGGGACTGTTGTTTAAACCGGTTGAGCTGAGCAGTTGAATCGGTTATTAAAATAAACTTGTGAAAAACAAAAAACAAAAAGAAAAACAGCTTTAAGCGTACTGTTGAATTTTTTCTAGCATTTTTCCCCCTGTTAACACGTTCGTTATGTGTAGAAGAAGAAGAACATGCTTTATACAAGACAAACAACATATTATTTTGTAGTGCTCTATATTGTTAAACGAAAAAACAAAAACAGAAAAAAGAACTCAGCTACAAGAAGAACAACAACAGCAAATTATTGTAATAATATTGGTATACCGGATCAACAACAACAACAAAACCAACAACAACATTAACAACCAAAAGAAAATGCGTCCTTGTAACAAAATCAATTTCAGTCAATTAGATAAAACATAAAAGAAAAAACCAAAAAACAACAAAATGTTACAGCTACAAACACAAAGACAACAACAACAAACAAAATGAAAACACATTTAAGAAAGTAAAACAAAACAAAACGAAACAAAAGAAAACCAAAAACGACAATTTTTTCATTATTTTTCTACTGAAGGCGTCGTCGAAAAGGACAGTCATTAGAAAGAGATAGCAGCTAGAGTTAGGTGAAAAGAAGGAGGAATAGAGAGAGGGGAAGAAAGAGAAGGAATTTCGACGGCGCAGGCGCAAAAGCTTTAAATTGAACATAATAAAACAAAAAGATGTCTCTTTTTTATATAAATAGTGAGGAGACGAGGAAGAGAGGATGAAAAACGTGTATAAAAATAAATACATAAGTATGCCGTAAACAAAGATTTTTTAAAAAACACAAAGCGATATAAGAACACATACTTACTTTAAGCTAAATGCCGTTTTTTGAGTCGAAAAGTCAATTTGTGGTCGCGTTTTTTTCGGTGAGAATTCAGAATAGAATTGGATGGAGAGGACACGACGACGAGACGTATGAAGTGAGTGTAATACAAAACGTATGTAAAATAGTTTTAATGTGAGAAACCCAAAAAAGAAAATATTTGAACAAAAGAAAACAATTACGAAAAGACAGACAGCCAGACAAGGGTAAAAGAGTTTGGCGTGTAGTTACAACTTATATACGACTTACTTTCCGTTTAATTCTATTTATGATTATTACGATTACGATAACGATTACGATAACGATAACGTTTACGAATAACGATCACCATTATTATTACACTTATTGTCTTATATAAACATATCAGTTCTTATTATGTGTATGAGTAATTCGCCAACAATACGATTACGATTACGATTACGATTACGATTAACGATAAAGATAATTCAATAACAACAACAACAACAAATTAACAATTAACTAATCGAATATCGAAGGACGTGACGTTTCTTTTTATATATATACCAACAACACATGCAAACGCCCCTCCTCCTCACCACAACCCCCTTTGCAGCCTGGAACTACGATCCGAATCCCATTGAGGAGCGCATAGAGAGGCACGTTGGGACGACGCAATATTGTGAGCCTTGTACACACACACACACACTCAGACACACAGACATGCTTTTATATATGTATGGTAGCAATCAATTACTGACATCAGACAATTCTCTCTCTTCAGTTCTTTATATAGACACATATGTACATACACCACACCAACACACACACACCTATACACACACACTTGGTAAATGCATAGAACAAAGAAAAACAATGATGGGAATGGAAAAACAAAAACCTACATACAATACATACGAACGATCACTTGACTATTTTTGCTATAAGTAAGAAATTCCCCCCAGGAATGTGTCAGTTTGCAGTTGGTACTCCTACTGACAAAAACACCTTTACTATATTGACAATATCTCTTATATATTTTACACTATACTATATGGAAAAATTATATATTAATATATACAAGAATACAAATAAATAATAAATACAACAAGAAAACAAATGGATTAAGCTAAAAACAAAAAACCAAAAAAAAACAACAAAAAAAATACAAAAAATAAAGAAGACAAAGCGAAAGCGGATGAAACGCGAAGGCGACGTTAAAATTGTATTTACAAAAAAAAAAACAAAATGGGTAAACCAGCTAAATGAAATCATTTTAATACTTTATACACGATACAAGTCGAAGGAATCTTAACAAAAAAAAACGTAAACGTAAAGCTAAAAATTTAACAAGACAAAAAACCAGAGACAACAAATTGAAGATACATTTATAAAAACCCAAAAAAAAAATAAAATAAAAAAACAAAATGCGCAATATGAAAGCGTACAGTTTGTAAGTATTCTACTAAGTAAGTAAAAGTAATTAAGAGCGACAGGCGCAAGAGAATGAAAAGAAAAGGAAAGAGCTAATTCAATTAAGCACACACAGACACATATATTGCGTGGTATCTTTGAGTCGGTCAAGCACATGTTTTTTTGGATGAACGCGAATACTTTAAACGGAACTTTAATCCCAGCCAAACGCATTGGAACTTGGCATGAGAATCGCAGAGAAGAGTCGAAAGAAAGTGAGCGCAAAAGGAATGGAAATGGAAATAGAAATGGAAAGGCGTCGCCAATGTGTGTACATAAGCTCTATATACATATGTATGACAGTGTAATAGTTATGAGACAAACTGATGCAGTACTACACTTACAGCAAACTATACAAGGTAAATAAATAATAAACATGAAGGAGAAGAACAAAATGAAAAATTAAAAGACAACCGTGCGAAAGCCATACACATAAATAGAAGCATAACAAGAATTTAAAAGATACAAACAACAAAAATATTATTATAAAGATGAAGAAAAGGACAAAAACAACAAAATAATTACAAGAAAAACAACAATTTTTTCATTTCTATAAAGAAATCCGGTAACGAATTTGTATATTTACTATGAGAAATACCACAAAAACAAAAAACAAAAAGTAAAGAAAAACATATATATATATGATCAGCCCAAGAACTATTCATACGAACGCAAATATGCCCATATATACATACATATAAACACGGATATATATAAATATATATATATGTATACATATATATATATATATAAATAATAGTTATATAACCAAGAACAACAAATAAACATATAGTTAAATTCAATAATGTTAAGCATATGATGGATGGAACCGAACAGAAAAAGCGGACGGACAGACAGACAGACAGACGGACAGGCGGATGGTTAAAGTAATTCAATTATTTATAAGGACCCTTGGACAGCAGCAGAAGCAGAAAGGAAACATAATATGCGGCCACATCAAGTACATTGAAATTAACATTAACTGACAGAGAACACAACACACTCAGAAATGGCAATTATTGCCTTTTACACACTTCACACACACACACACCGACACACACACACACACTCGGACAAGAGCAAATTGTAAAAGTTTTTAACACACAACAATATCAACAAATAAGTATGCAAAACTTTAGCAACAAACATTTACAACTTACAACCTACCCCATTAACAGAAACTGAAACTGAAACTGAATCTGAAATTGAAATTGAAAAAAAAGGCGAAAAAAACGAGTGTAATGGGAAATTCAAAATGAAAGTTGAAGTGGAGAAATTGCAAGTTGAGGATTGATGATAATGAGTAATCACTTTATGTGTGTGCTGTGTGCATCAAGCATACTATATAAAGCATGTTGTAGGAACAAAAGTGTCAGAAAGAGAGAGAGAAAGAGAGCAATTGAGATAAAGTAAGCAGGGCAGGCCTAAAAAGCGAATTCCAATGAGCTGGTTATGAACAACAACAACAACAAACATCAATGTGCATGCAAATACATATAAATAAATATAAATATATATACATAAACTATAAAGAAACATGATTTTAAACCGAAAAAGAAGAAAAACACAAAAAACAAAAACAAAACAAATCCAAAAACCAAACAAAAACAATTAAATAATGGCATTATAAGTTAAGATAATGGTACATAAGTTTAAAAAACAATGGCAAAGAAATGCTCTAGAGCAACAAAAAAATATATAATACAAATTATAATGAAATAACTGAGAAATAAATAAATTAATTCATAATGATTAATAAACAAATATGAACATTGTTCAAAAACATAAAAACAAACAGAGTTTTTACTTTTATTGTGGGTTGGTTAAAGGGAATGAATCAAGGAAACAATTAAAATTTGGTAAGTATGAAAATAAAAATATTTAAGCTTGAAAAAAATTGTGATTTCGTCAAAAGAAAGGAAATATTCTACCCTCTTTATAGCGAAGTTGACATGCAGCCTATAATAATTTAATTTAATAAATTACAAACTTTTCAAATTTTAAAATGACGCCGAATCTTCATAGGAAATAAGATACGCTGTTTCTAAAGAGGTAAAAAAAAGTAGATGAATAATACTTACCTTGATTTTATTATGCGCCAGATTTTCAATAACAATCTTTATAAAATTTATTCTTATTTGTAAATAGACAAATATTTTTTATGTGACCAATTTTCAAAATCATTCTTTATAAAGTTGGTTTGGGAAATATTTGTATATTAAAAAGAAATAAGATACACTGCTTCTAAAAAAGTTGAAAATTGGGCGAATAATTGGTTTAATAGGACCAAATTTTCAAAATCAATCTTTATTAAACTGATTCTGGAAATATTTGTATTTTAAAGGAAAAAATGACACTGTGTTCAATTTTATTAGAAGCCAAATTATCACCAAAGAGATAATTTTAGAAAATTTTAAATTTGCAATATGCACTGCTTATAAAGTTGAAAGTATATTTGAATCTTATTACTTTCAAATTTTCATAAATATAAATATAATATAAATTTTCTACTGAAAATATATTTCTATTTAAAATAAATGTGATACGATGTTTAAAAAAAGAAATCAAAAGAATACTTTTATATCATTCTTTCTCAAATTTCTAAAATTACACAAATCTTCAAGCAGCTAATTCTGCAGATATATTTTATTCCGCCCACAAAGAATCAGGATTAACAATTAGATTACAAAACAATACCCACATTTATTACATTTTTCGCTAGAAAACAAAAACACAGATTACACTAACATAGAGTAGAGAGTAAAACGAGTATAACAGACTTTGGCCAGACATCCCTTGAGCTTATCTAGCTTTTTTCGACTTGTTGGTCTTCTGCTTCTCATCCCACCACTTGGCATACCATTTGGCACTCCGCTCGGCACTGATATCCGGATCGAAGAGCGGCATATAATCCATGTGAATGGAGGCGCGCAGACGATTGTACATCAGCATGGAGGAAGTGAACGAGGCGATGGAGCGCAGCGAGTAGGGCAAACGATATTTGGTATAGGGAAATGCCAGACGAACGATGAACTCGAGCAGAAAGGCGAGGAAGAAGAACAAAAAATGCGGCAAATACCACCAGCTGGTCTTGACCTTAAAGCGTTCGCCCATCAATGCCATTTTTTGCAAGAAACGCGACACATCGTTGATGCCGGTGTCGTCGGTGACAAAAACTGGCAGACCATTGACCGCTTTGGTGGACACCTTAAGCGCCTTATAGGCACAGATGTGACCCCAGGCCACATTGCCAGCGTAGACCAACTGCTGTTTGCCACCCACGCCAGCGATGCGGGGAAAAACCCAATCTCGTTTCGAGAGATACTCAAAAGTGTCGGTGACAAAGTGCGAATCGCATTCGCCGTACGTCAATGGAGCGCGTATTGCGCTGGTGGCCAAATAATCTAAACAAAGTAGACAAAAAAGATGTGAGTTGTTGATCTGAAACTAGAGAAGGAAGAACTCACCCAACTGGTTGAGCAGCGGTGCTCCATTCGAGTTGAGCACAATGTTCTCGGCTCGCAGTTTGCTCGAAGCGTAGCCCGCAATCAGGAACTCTTTGTCCTGCTCCCATAACTTCGAGCTGTCCAGCGTGGGCGTCTCTGTCTTGGATTCTGTCGAGTTGATGACCGCCGAGAAGGTGCTGCGTCCCTTGAAGGGCACAAAGTTAACCGAGGTGCAGCTGCTGTAGACCAAACGCTTCACATTGTTCTGTATGCAAAGATCCACAACGGCGCGGGTGCCTAAAATTATGAATTTTGTATTAATAATTTAGTATTTGCATGAATTACAAATAGTCAATGTAACAGTAATAAAACATTAAATAAAGTCTTAGCAATTTAAAAACAAATAAGAATACTACAATCGAGTGTGATCGACTGCGACACATCTGCTACACATTTGAAATAAAATCGAAACAGTACAGTCAAAATTTAGCTAATTAATATATTGCAAAAATAATGAAGCATATCAAAAGCTATGTTTTTGGTATATTGTTGTAGTACCATATATACCGTGGAGTGCCAAATTTACCAGATTATCAGCTAAAGCATCTAAGTCCCGCAATAAGAAGACGGTTTTCCCTACACAAAAGGGTTTCTTAAACAAATAAAAAAGCAACAATCGAATGTGCTCGACTGTTAGATACCCTCTACCAATTTTCGATAAAACCGTTATCTACAAATATACTAAATTAACATACCGAGAAAATATAATACACCAAAGGCTTTATTCGGTATAACGATATAGTACTACATTACTGAAAACATATTTTGAATCCAAAAAATTTTTACATAATAGGAAATTAACTTCTAGTCCCAAATTAGACCCACTTTAGATTTACTTTAAAAATAAGTTAACGAAACTAAATTATAACAAAACACGCATACTTGTATTTGAAAAAAGATTAATATTTATTACTTTCGAAGAGTTCATTATAATTTTAGAGCATTCTAATTTGTAAGTATGTTTTCAAAGGCCAAAGCAGCCAGCTCTAGTAAATTTACGCTAGGTTATAAATTAATTTATAGTCTATGCCTTTATTAAATAACTAAATAAATAAATAAGCATGCTTTCAATTTCGTATATACGTTGTATTTGTACTTTTCTTTATTACTCTCTCTATTACATTTTTAAATTGTTTCTACTTCTAGTGTATTTAGTTTTGTTAATTGTAATTTTTAAAATTTATGTTTTTAATATCTTTTGTTTATATTAAACAAACTTAAAGCAGTCTTTTGCAAAGCCATACACAACATAAACAAATTTGAGTCTACAATGTTGTTACTCAATTAAACAAATGCACAAAGGTTAAAAAAAAGTTATTATAATCTTTTTTACTTTTAACTTAAATGCTGTTCAACTTTAATAATCATTTCATTAGTTTTTCTATGCCATTTAACCTAAATGTGTATATTTGTTAGTTCTCAACTTGCTTTCAAACTCACCTTTAATGTTAACCCTTTCGAGTTCGGCATAATTGGGCGGATATGCAATGTCAACCAATGCGGCGCAGTGGAAGACGCTATCAACGCCAGCAAAGACTTTGTGCAAGCTCTCTAGATCACCTCCGATGTCGCCCTCAAAAGTGCGCAACAGCTTCGTCTCCTCGTGTCCAATGTTGTTCTTGTAGGGCACAATGTCCAGCGAGCGTATCTCTTTAATGTTGAGCTCCTTGCGCTGTTCGAGCAATAGCTTAATGATATGCTGACCTAGAAATCCACTGCCGCCCGTAACGAGCACCACATCGCCACCATCGTTGCTGCTCATTGTGTCTAATGTGTGTGGTGTGGTCGCTTTTAAATTGCTAAAATAAAAAGAGTCGAGAAAACACAGTGAGACAGTGGTAATAACAACGGCAAACTATCATCAAACTACCGCCAAACTACAAAGTGCAATGGCTATAAAACAAAACTCTGATGCGCAAGTTGGTCAAGTGAGGGCCATAAAGCATGCCGACGACTGTCGCAAGAGAAGAAGCCACGCTACTTGCCCCCAAACTTCCAACTTCCAACCAATCCAACCAGCAACTTCGTGTAGCCAAAGCAGCTTGCCATGGCGTGCAGAAACCTTCGACGGGGTCACTTTTCTGCTTGTGTCGAATGACTTGCCAGTTTTTATAGCGACTGGCTTACGTGCGGCTTTGTTTTGTTATTATGATAATGAAGACGACGGACGCGCGAAGATGCCCAGATCATCTATTGCTTTTTATGCTTCTTCTATATACATATACCCGATATCATAATAATACCAAGGTGTGATGACTTTGTGTTTAGCACAAATTTACAATTTAGACAGGAAACTTTAGAATCTTAATATGCACAAGTTTTTTACTAATCATCATCTGTTTCTATTTAATATACAGTAGAGACTGGCAAATTAGAACAGCTTTAAAAATGCAAATTTCTGGACAATATTTCTATTTGAAGTATCATTTGCCATGACTTCCATTTTTACTGTATTTTATTTGTTGTACGCGAAACTAAATATGACAATGCAACACACAAATCTTTTTTATATACTTCAATTTCTAAAAGATTCAAATTTCACAGTATTTTACATAATATCTAAGAGGGTATTAAATATTTATCTATGAAATATACCTTTATTTTTTCATTTATAGTAAAAAAACTTAACGCTCTCTAAAAGTATCGAATTTAACTTAAACATTCCTTTTCGAACGCTGACTAAACTTGATAGTTCATGGTGGTAATATTTACTAGAGCATAAATTAAGTATACGTCGTGGTAAATTTGCGTTGAGTACTCTTTGCGCACATTAAGTATACGCAGTAGTAAATTAGTTTTTTGCTACTCTTGGTATAATGATATTTAATTTTCTTATTAGTGACTATTTTCATTTTGAGTACTTGACCCCGACTTTTGTAATTGTTTATTAGTAATGTGCTAACGATTTTTGTATATTTGTAACCTCTGAAGAGGCCTACTAAATGCATTTTTAATGAGTTTCACTTTTAAAATCTTGACACTTTTATTTTTTTGAGACTAATGCTTTTGGATATAAATATAACTTTTACTGCCAAATATTAAGAGCATTAAAAAGAGTTTAGAGTTTAGTTTTCTTGCAGTTTTTAAAGCTTTGTTTTTTGTGTTTCACGAGGCCATGGCCAAATTATTCAACACCTTTTTAGTCGAAAAACACAAAATTCAATTCAAGCGACAAGAAAAAAAAAGAGTTACTGCGCTTGGCTTGACGTTGGGCTAGCTGTGATTACAACATCAACAACAGCAGCCACGGCACAGAGAAACAACAACGATGGCAAAACTAGCATCAGTATAATTACAAGCGAACTGGTTTCCGCGTCTATTACAACATCATCCAACATCAACAACAACAACATCAACATACGACACACGCGTCAAGTGGCTGAGCACTGTGAGTGCCTTTTGAGCTGTCCAATTGGACATTTTGCCATTGATTACTACTTTTGGTGCAATTGACCCGTGTACCGTTACACTACCAATTCGCGAATTATTCAACTCAGCTTACCACAACAAGTCGCGTTTTTCTTTTTGTATTTTCCGTGGCAAACAGTTTGTATTGCTTGCCGCTTTATAACTAACAAAACTGTCTCACGGCTTTGAAGGTTTGAGCGCAAACGAGCTACACAAACAAGCCACCAGCGTTGCCACCTGTCAAACAGTCGTAAATAGCTGCTGCTGGGACAATCGATAGTCGACTATCGTGATATCGATCGTGCACGCATAGCGCGCCTTTATTTGAATATGAAATATGCGCCGTTTTGGTAAAATTCAATTTTTATTCAACAACAATTAAATGAATATGGGCATTAAATAGGCTTAGAGATTACATAAATAGTTGTTTCATCTTAATTTTTTTTTTTGGGTTTTTCTTTTTATATTATCAATTGTGTTAATTACACAGACATTACAATATTTCAATAAGTACAATGGTAATTGTTTTCGTTGCATCCCGCCTCATAAATATATAGTATATATATATGTATACATTATATATATAAAGTAAACGAGAAGTAAAAGGCCGTTGATACAAATGACTTTGGATTAGATTAGGCGCGCTTAAACATTAACAACACATACATACATGGAATACAAAATGGTGTTTAGTACAATTAAAAATTCTGTTCACATTTCTGTTTGGTTTATTACAACATTATTCTGTAAATGTTAATGTTCATGCTCAGTTTACTCATTAGGTTTAATAATATATATATAAGTATGTATGTATGTATGTTTGTTTTGTATATCAATCTGCTTTTTTGTTAAGTACTAGTTGACTTCATGGGTTCCATCTTCATTCATGTGCAATATATAAACATAAATATGTGTAATGTTTAAGATTAATATGTACAACTTTCATATATGTGAAAGTCGCACAAAACTATAAATTAATAATAATTAATAATTATCTAGCAATTCATTTAGTTACAATATACAAAAAACACAGTAATTTTCATTTTATTCTATTGCATTTAGATGCATAATTGGAGTGACATGACGAAATGAAAAACAAATTCTATAATTATAAATTGTCGCGCTATGAACAATATGAATGTTTGATTGTATGTGTATGTGTGTTTATATTAAACTAGTTAGGTGTATATAGCTCTGTATACATACATAAATATGTATATGTATAGTATATATATATATTAATATAGTAGGTATTATGGTATGCTGTCTGTCACAAAGAGCAACTCTCTCAACTAACATTATTTACTTTAACTATTACAAGTACAATTTCATTATCAACTATTATTGTTGTTATTGTTTTGTGTGGTTGCCATATCAACAGACACATACTCTATATATATATAAGTACATATATATAGAATATATATATATCCATGCCATTCAGTACGATAATGCTGATGGTGAGCGTGAACCAACTGTAAAATCTTTATACACCGAAAATACCGAAATCTGCAAAAAATCGAACAAGCACAAAATTATTAAAAATAGTTCATAAATCATACAATTTCATATTCATAGTATAAGTGTTTGTATATAATATATGTAAATGAGATGAGTTGGCCAGTTTAATTGGCAAACTTGCGTCACAGTATAGAAACTGCATAATATGATGTGGGCAATTTGCCAACAACAAAATAAAAACTTGGCATCTATAGAACTTTTCGCTTTTCGCCCGCATGTAGCAGGCAATGTGAAGGGTGCTCAAGGAGCATTGGAATTGAATTGGATTGTTTTCAATGTCAGTAGCTTATCAGTTGAAGCACTCCGCATAACTTTACCTTGTCTTTCAGTTGCTGACACAGTTTCTGGCCATTCATCAGGAGCAGGAGCACATCGTTGAGCCATTGTACACCGATTTCCGCTTGACGTGAATCAAACTGCATTGTTCCCTGATTGTTCAACAGCTGATAGACGGCAATGATGAGCTTGTGGCTTTGCAGATAAAAACTAACAGCCAAATCCTCGGGCAGGTTAGGCACAAGTGATTTCATATTGCGACCTTTGATTAGCTCCTCAATTGGCTTCTTCTTCGGCACCAGCAGGCTATTGCGACCGCGCTGCAGGGCATCCAGAATGTTTCCTATCACATGGAGCACTTCATCCGAGGTTCTAAAGTGTTTGCAAAAATAAGCATTTATAAATAAACCCAATCAGAATCAACAAACGAAAATAACGAACTCACTTGAAGTGATAAGAGTCATCAACGTCGTCAATGTGATTGATTGCTGTTTGTAGATGATTGGCGGCATCCTGAACTTGCTGCAATTTCCAAGGCGAATCGTGGGTGATTGAGGTACGTTGCGTTTGACTTGGCGCCTTGCACAGCTTAAAGCTAATGTCCTGTATAAATAAGGGTATTTCATTAGCCTATATAATTTGAATATGTACATTGTATAGTCTTACCGCCTGCGTAATTGCATCGCCTGTTAGGGTAAGCACCGCTTTTAGCTGATCTGGCGAAACGCTGAGTATAAACTTTTCAGTCTTCTTGCCCTCGTTATCATAAAGCGGTACAGGGAATCTGTGGGCACACTCCTTGAAGTGCGAAGAGGGGGAGTTAGTTCAACATACTTGAGATTACATTGTAAGTACTTACAACCAGAATGGTTCGTAATTGCTTTAATATCGCATGTACTTCTTGTCTCAGCACCCACTCGAATTCAATTTGCTGTCAGCGTATGTGTGTGTTAGTGAATACCATTGGGATGTGGGTTTTGTAGATTGTGGATTGTGGATTGTGGGTTACGGGTTTTTGGGGGTGTGGAGCGTGTATGTGTGTGGGTTGTATTTTTATGTAGCGGAGGCAGCGCCATCCATAGTGTGCAGTATTTTTTTTGTTTTTTTGCGATAACGCCATCGTCGTCGACGTCGCAGCGTCAAACAAAGAGCAAAACGGCACGTTTCATGTACAAATCAATAATATCGGCGTTCGACGCAAGCGAGAGAGAGCAAGAGAGGGAGAGAAAAAGAACAAAACGATCAATAATCAATTGACTCTATGATTAATAGCATTGCATTGTTTTTTTCGGGGAGGATATTGACTGCTTTTAATTGCACACTTACCAAATTTAGAGCCTCCTCTCGCTCCGTGTCAACGACAAGCATTTTCATTGTGCTTTTGGCCTTCTTGCGCGCTGTTATGTATCTCCGTTTGTTTTTGTCACTAATTGCTGCAGCAGCGCTAGCAGCAGCAACGCCAGCAATGTGTAATGAGAGCGCTGTAATGTTATAACATTTGTTTTATATATTATTCTAATGCATTTGCACTATTTTAATGCCCTAGCCACTAACTTAGTAATATTTACTATGCGTTCACTGTTTGCTGTCAACTTTACACACACACGCACACTTACGCAGAGCCACAAACACTAGAGAATAACATTTTGCTGAAATGTTATTAACAGTGCGCACTCATTTTTTTCGGGGAAATCGCCGCTTGTCTTTGACGCAATCAGTGACCTCTTAAATATTGTATTTGCTTACTGTTTGTGGACTAATTTTTTAGGAGTTAAATCTTTGCTAAACAATTGATTTTGTTAGAGACAAGTTTAATAGAATAATAAAATCAGAAACATAAATTCAAATTTAACAGACAGCTCAGCCTAACAACATTTTAACAGTGCTGTAACAGCGCACTGCTGTAATAGACAGACAAATCGATTATCGTGCTACAACTTTGTGTAGCAAGCAAATCAGAATTGTAGTGTATGTCTTTTTGCGATTTATTAAAAAACTGCCCTAATTTGGTAAACAACATCAGAAAACTACATAATCATGTCAAAAGGGTCTATAAATTGATTTTTGCACTTTACATTGTGCAAACTTGCAGCCCTGGTTATCGAGTTATCGACAAGCATTTGATAAACTGCATGTGCGTTATCACGTGAATGACCAAAATCAAGGGCGCACTATATTCAAATTGATGATTGCTGATAGTGGGAAGTATACTTACGTTTGCGCAGGGGAGGAGGCGTTGTGAGCACAGCTGTCTCCGGCACCGAGTTGAGCACATGGTGCTGGAATTGACCGCTTCGTTGTCTGGATAGCGGATGGAATGACCAATTTGTTGTCGGGCTGCAAATTAATGACAAAATGTATACAAATAACACGTTGTTATTTTCTCAATCAATTTAACATTTGGTTTTTTTCTTTTATTGTTGTTGTACACCACAATTTTTCAAGTTTTGCCTTATCATTTTTTTGCGTGTTATTGTTGCTGTTTGATTTCGTCTTGATTTTGATTCAATGTGAAGTGCTAATTGCCATAATACTTTTTGTTGTTGTTGTTGTATTGGCCATTGTGCCGTTTCCCCGCCATGACTCATTTTGCCAGGCAGCGCTGACAGCGCAGTCAACTGCAGCGTCGGCAGCGCATGCTTAGTTTGGTTTTGGGTTACAACAGAATTATCAAAGCGAGATTCGCTTGAACTGCAGTAGCAGCAGTGTAATATGGGATTCCCACAGCCGACACGGGGCGCGTGTCTCAGCACTTTGATAGATAGAGATGGCCATAGTGATGGCATTGACTTTTCGGCTACAATTACAATAGCGCTTATCAAGCTATGCTGACGTTTTACACGCACACACACAAACAAACACGCGCACACACTATCAAACAGACACGCGCATAAATTTTCAAGCATTTATTAAGCTCTTTTGTTTTTGTGGTGGTGGTGTTTTTCATTTGATAAGCCAATGTCAAGAAAAATGAAATATGTACAAACAAACAAAAGTCCCATTTAAGAATTTATGTGACCATAAATTTTATTGGCACGCCAAAGCAGCGGCGGCGGCTTTTTAACACATTCTTGAGCTGCCATAATGCCAAAACAAACATGGCTTTATTGTTCCTATACAAATATGTATATATGCATTTATGTACAAATAACGCTACCTCTGCGGCATTTTGGTTAATAATATGTTACTGCTTTTGGTAGTTGTTGATTATTTTTCTTTTCTTTTTTTTTTTGTTTTTTGCTATTATCAATTGCAAACACTTCACAGACAAAACGCGTATCACGAGGCAAAGCCAAAGCCAAAGCACAACAACACAGCGAAGCACGAGCACGAAGACGAACACGAGCGAAGCGAAGCACGAGCACGAACGTTAGAAGGGTAGAGTGTAGTAGGGTAAAGAGGTGCGAGGTGCGAGGCAGAGGCGGAGGCAGAGTTGTTAGTGGGTGCACATGCGATCAGGTGTAGCTCCAAACTGACTGCCAGCTAGCTATATTATGAGTAACGGCAAGCGCACACAAAAGCCACAAGCAAGCAACTGAACCGACAACGCTAAGACAACGTCGCGCATTGGTCAATGGCAGCGGCAGCAACAACAATATAACACAGTAATGCTCGTAGCAACAGCGACGTAAGCGTCGACGTCGAGGCCAACGTCAGCGTCGCGCGTCGCTTTTTGTATGTAACATTAACGTAGTTAAAACTTGACGAGCTTTTTTTGTATTTTTTTTTTCGTCAGCTTTCTTCAGGTGCGCCCTCTTCACTGATAGCTGCCGCCGTCGTCGTCGTCGCTGTCGTAGCCGTTGTTGCTGCTGCTGCGCCGACGCCGTCGTCGTCAGCGCGTTGTTAGCGTCGTCATCAGCGTGGCGTTTATCAGCAGAGTGTGCGGTTGGCATTGACAGCATAGCATAACCATAATACGAAATTGTTGTAGACTTTTTCATTTAACGTTTTTTTTTATTTTTTGCATACACAGTAATTTGTTTTTGTTTTCATTTTTGGTATAAAAAAGTAGTACAAAAGTGTTTAATGCTATTATTTTTTTGTTGTGTTTCTCTCTCTCAATTTAAATACGTGGATTTGTTTACGACATGAAACAAATGTGCAAATATAAACAAATAAACGTGTGCCCAACAGGTGTGTGTGTGTGAGTGTGCATGTATGTGTGTCTCTGTGTGCGTGTCGCTGTGTGGGTATTTGTGTGAGAGTGTCTGTATGTGTGTGTGTGTGCCAGGTGTGTATGTCTGCTTATGTTTGTATATGTATGTGTGTGTGCGTGGGAGCTTTTGCGAGTATGTGTGTTTGTGTGTGTGTGTTTGTGGATCTTGGGACTGCGTTTTTATTTTATTTTATTTATTCGCCGGTCATCATCTCCATGAATTCTGTAAATGAAGC
Organism: Drosophila albomicans; assembly: GCF_009650485.2. Taxonomy (NCBI): domain Eukaryota; kingdom Metazoa; phylum Arthropoda; class Insecta; order Diptera; family Drosophilidae; genus Drosophila; species Drosophila albomicans. Next base: position 40,185,636 of record NC_047629.2, on the reverse strand, counting down.
AAAAATGACACGACATTAATGACAGAAAAGTGCATTTCAAAAATTATGCATAAAAATAAATTGTAGAAAGCTTTATATATATCTGTCAGATCGACTATTAAATACACTCTCCTAGACTAAAAACAAATTTAAATAGAATTTTAATGTTCTCGAAAATTGCAAGAAACTTATTTCAGGAAATCATTAAGTTTTCAACGCAATAAATTATAATCTTTGTTTGCTGTTTATTCCTAAATATATTTTGAATACTGTATCCGTAATGGAACTTACTTTGCGGGAAGTTAAAGCATGGGCCGAATCAGCCGGGCTCAGCATTAACGCGGATAAAACGGACCTTATCCTCTTCACGAAGAGGTATAAGGTACCTGCGTGGTACCCCCCAAAAATAGGCTGCACTATGCTAAAGCCGAGCCTAGCAGTAAAATACCTAGGTGTGGTCCTGGACAGCAAACTGACATGGAAGCTCAATGTGTTAGAAAGGGTGAAGAAGGCCACCGGAGCCTTGTACATGGCGAAAAAGATGCTTAGTTGCACTTGGGGCCTCTCTCCTAATCTAATGCGGTGGATTTACATCTCAGTTGTTCGCCCTATCCTCACCTACGGTGTTCTAGTGTGGTGGCAGGCCACTGAAAAAAGGACGTACCTATCCATCATGGAAAGGACACAGCGTCAAGCGCTACTGTGTATCACAGGCGCTCTCAGGTCGACGCCAACTAAAGCCCTCGAGGTTATAGCTGGTGTGGAACCATTACACCTATACGCGCAATCCATAGCCGCAAAATCGTCCCTACGGATTGCCGCAACTGGCAATTTGGGTCTGCTAGGCTATGGTCACAGCGCCATTGGTAGGGAGACTAATAGAGACTTGGACTATACTATCCCCCTTACCAGTACTGACCATATTAACACTATATTCTTGGAACCGGAGTGCTGGCGGGAAGGGTTATGCATTCCCGAAGCCCTCAACCTCTTCACCGACGGTTCGAAGATGGATGATGGTGTCGGAGCGGCCGTATACTGCCCGGACCCGGTCTCCAAACAATCCTATAAACTCCCAGACCATTGCAGCATCTTCCAGGCGGAAGTTTTTGCCATTGGGAAGGCTGCCGAATTGGCTCGGGGTTTACAGCGTGATCACACCTCTATTAACATCTTTGTTGACAGCCAGGCTGCAATAAGATCAATGCACTCTGATGTGGTCAAGTCCAAAGTTGTCCTGGACAGCAGAAGAGCAATAGAGTCGCTGAACGCATCTGCGGTCGTGCGAATCTATTGGATCCCAAGCCACCAGGGCATCGATGGCAACGAGATCGCAGACACTCTCGCCAAAGAGGGAGTGGGGCTCGATGTTGGCAACATGTGCAATGTTCCGATATCCCTGCGAACTCTAGGCAGTGAAATTGAGGTGCGCTCTAGACTTCAGTGGGACGCGAGCTGGCGTAATGCCAACTCGTGCAAAACTGCAAGGCTGATGTGTGCCTCTACTAACAAAAACTTAACCAAATTCGTCATGCAGCTTTCAAGGAAAGACTGCAGGCTAATGCTAGGCATTTTAACTGGCCACTGTATGTCAGCTGTCCATGCTGTAAAGATGGGCATCACGAACAGTGATCAGTGCAGGAAATGCAACGAACCCGGGGTTAAGGAAACACTTGAGCATCTTCTCTGTAGATGCCCAGCGTTATCCCGACTCCGGTTGAAATACCTTAATTCGCCGTGCCACAACGATCTTCGGGACGTCTCACGGCTATCTCCTAGGATGCTGCTGGCTTTTGCCAAAAATGCATCCATACTGCGCGATTTCTGAGACGTAGATAAGCTACCGGTTCAGCTACGGACCTCGACTGGTCTATGCTTTGCCCCGTACTGGGGCAGCCGGTCCTACCTAACCTAACCTTGCTGTTTATTCCTAAATATATTTTGAATACTGTATCAAAAATTCCAGTGGAGTTATTTTAAGAAACCTGCAAGTTTTTTACATATTTTAAAAATAATTATTTTTTAATGATCGTTGCTATGACATCATTGAATTATAGTAATGGGTTATTACGTCCGGTTCTGCTATAGTACGGCAAAAATAACTTTTATCGACAAGTTTTCTAAACATTCTTTAGAAATCTAGAAATTAGCTTGATGACTTAAGACTGACAGACAGAATGCTGATTTCCTGAAATATAATATATGTACTGGAATTTTTGACATACCTTAAATTTACTTATGAATGATCTTTCTTGTTGATTATAGATAAAAATTAAGTGTGTCAAAAATTCCAGTGGAAATATTTCAGGAAATTCTAGAGTGTCATTACTAATTATTATTTCATTTCGAATGATCATTTTATATTATTATTATTATATTATATTATATTATATTATTATATTATTAGAATAAAGTGTGCTTCCTCTATACTCCTCTAAATATTCATGAAATATATTCTTCCACACTACGTTTCATTCAGATCAATGAAAAACGAATAGTTCAATTAAAAATATGAATTAAAATAAACAAATCGCCTGAACACAAAATATTATAAATATCTTTGGCAATCAACTACGCCTCCGTGGTCATAAAATTAATGTACCCTTCAAAAGAGCATCAATTATAAAAAAAGAGTAAATACAAATAAATAAATATATGGACATATGTCCATCCATTAATAATCATATTTTTTTCTTTCGAAAATGTATGCCACGAAACGACGAAAATCGAGAGGAGAGTTCGTTTTTCTGTGTCGCACTCGATCGTCCTATAAATAGACTTCGATATGCTCCAAAATGATTGGGAGGTTGTCAAAAAATCGAGAACTCAAGATCAACAGAGCAACAGCAGTAGCGATGTCATATAGCCATCTTCTAGCTGATGTTTACAAAAAAGAACCAAAATTTATGAACACTACAAAACGTGGGTGGAAATCTGTCTAAATTGTGGGTGTGTGTGGGAGATTTTTAGCAAACTGCTAGAAAAGCGCCCCGAACACAAACATAAACATATACATGGAAAAGCTGATGGGGGGAGGGAGGAGGGGAAACTCACCATCGAAATCAACTGTACCGGAACCGTCACTATCGATTTCCTCAATCATAATGTCCAATTCCTGTTCGGTCAGCTGATCGTCGAGCTCCTTCAAGATCTCCTTCAAGCAGGTGGTGGGAATGAAACCGTTGCCCTGTTTGTCATACAAACGGAACGCCTCACGCAGCTCCTTCTGCATGGCCTCGGCATCCTCCTCCACAATGAATTTGGCAGCCAGTTGCACGAACTCACCGAATTCCAAGCGGCCAGACTCTGTTATTGGTGGTGGGAAAATAAAACATTTATACATTCCATAAATAAAATGCGAAACTGGCTGGAAATTTTGTTATATTAATAATTGCGCATGAAATATGGCAAATGGTCAGAATCGAAATTTATGGCACTATCAGAGTGAATTATTGCCCCTGGTCAATTGGCCAATCAATACACAATATCTATATAGTATAGCTGATAGACAATCTTTTTCTTTTTTTGTTGAACGTGGCTAATCTTAAGAAGCGGAAATTAAAATGATTACTTTGGAAACTAAAAATACTTACTGTCCTCATCGACCTCCTCGATCAGTTCCTCCAGGATCTTCTTGTCGAAGGGCTGACCTGAAAGATGAAATTCGGTTTTAAATTAAAGTTCTGGAGTTAGAAATTCCAGTTCCAGTTAAACTCACCCATCAAACGCAGAATATCGGCAACCATCTCGGTGGGAATGCTGCCAGTTTTTTGATGATCGAAGCTGTTGAATGCCTTCTGGAGCACGGCAATTTGCTCGGGGGTCAGATCTTCATCCTTTTTTATTTAAATTAATTTAATTAATCGACTCTTCATTGATATATTCCAAATATGTGATAACCTACCACGCTGCTCATGTTGCTGGTTGTTGTTAATACAAAAAATTAAATCGATCTGAATCTGACAGATTTCTTCTTACGAACCGATCACCTCGGAGTATTCGTGCCTACTACGAAGCAGCCGCGTTGCGTTTTCCAAAATATAGCGCAAAAAATTTCAGATCAACTGTCTCTGAACTTGCCACACAAACACACAGACAGAGAGAAGACGAACCCGAGACGTACAATTCGGAATATGTAGCACTTTTCCACACCGATGCCAGAATTTTATTGTTTTTTAGAAAGAACTGTAAAAGCGCGATCAAAAACAAAATTAAAACGATAGCAGCACACGTCCATCCAATACATTCACAATTTCGGAGCAGCCGAATGTGAGCCGTATAGTGGTTTTCCACACAGCAACATCAACAACATCAACAACAGCAGCAGCAGCAGCAGCAATCTCAGCGATCCAATCAGGGAGCAGGAAGGAGCAGGGAGACGAGGAAAGCGAGGCTGAAGCTGCATGAATCCGTCCATCTGCCAGTCAGCTAGCTATAATGCGATGCGTTGCGTTCTCCCAATATATACAAATGTATACATAGATACTCTCGCTATATGTATTACATCGCATACATGCATAGATGTGGATACATTTTATATATACACTGTATACAAGAGTTGCACGACAACAACAACATTGCGCGATATGGAGAAATGCCCCAGTGAAGCATGCCGAGCAGCTAGACAGCGCATAGAACAGGGCACGCTACCTCCCAAGCTGTGGGGTACTTCAGTTCAAAAAGTTCATAAAGGTGCCTAATTAGCTAGTGAATTTGTCTTTCATTCCTAAATGCAATAAATCTTAGGGTATTACAGTTCATCTCGAGTCATATAAATGACTAACTAGGAACAAATTTGTCCTGAAATCATGCATGGCATAAATTGGATTTCTTTCATAGATGGAATTTTTAAAATGTATACCATATATGTGATTCCATCATAAGATTAATGGGGAGTACTTCAGCTCAAATTTGTGATCATCTAGGTAATAATACTAACTTATCCTTATCCAAAATGTTAAAACATATATTGAAATTTTTAAGTGCATCATCTCTAAAATATTTACACTTGTACGCCACAATAATGTAAATTTTGCAATTCAATGTAAAGTTAAATTTTACAAAAACAGTGTGCCAGCGATCAAGTAACAAAAAGAAATATGCAAAAAAAAAAAAAAACATTATATTGTTCTGCTTCTGTCGCACTGCTATTTTAATGAACACAGCTATATATAGCTGTCTAATAAGCCAATTAGTTTATCTTGAAAAATTGCATTGTTGGATAGAAATGTATATGCATTAATATCATATAAATGTTAATAATACGTACTTCAGCTTAATCCTTAAGCCTTTTATTTTCACTGATGAAATTAGCTTAAGAATAGTAGATTTATTCTGTACTTATGACAGTTTTATATATTATATTTGTGTATAGACTCCAATAAAAATTAAATGTAGTGCTATCTACTATAGTTCAATATAGAATCATCTAACATATGTGATGTGCCTGATTAGTCTACTAATTTAATCAGCAAAAATTGATTCCACGAAATGCATCATCTAGTATAAAACCATTCAATATAATTACGGAACAGTGTCATAAAAATTTTGTGTAGCGTACAGCTGTAAATTCAGAACCATAGAGGTGATTAATTAGCTACGTAATGTAGTCTGTTTCTGAATAAATTTTAAGTTATTTCTACATGCTATTGGTGCATGAATACTATGAGTTTTATATCAATATCCTTTAGAACGTAAGGTGCATAAGTGCATTAATAGAATTTTTGGTATAATATGAAAATACTATGCCAAAGTTATTAAACTGTCGCTGAATACGATTTCACTGCATGATAATCTAACACTAAGTGTGCTATAAATTTCTTAATGTACTTAGCCAGCTGAAGAACCAGGCGATCAGAGATCATAAGCAGAATATTGTTTTCATCGAAGCCACTTTAAAATGGCAGAAGTGAAAACGTTTGATTGTGGCACTCTTTGAACTTTGCGCAATCTTTACAAGGTGAATATTATATTTTTAGCTATAAATTGCATATCTGAATTCGGCAATCAATTTTTTAGCTTGATCATAACACAAAAATAAAAACAATACTCTTTTGATATGAATTTTGCGTATACGTATACGAAAATATTGCGTATACGTATCAAATGTTTGATGATAATGATTTTTATTTGCCGAGAAGCCAAAGAACTTTGCACAAATATTGTAAAGCAAATTACCACAATTATTTATTCATGAATGATTTAAAGAAATTTAATTCTTTTAATGAAAAGATTTTAAAGTTTTTCTTTGCCTTTTTCCAAATGAAGTTTTAACTATGAGTTATGAGAATTTACTGCACATAAATTCTGTAACATCTCAACTAGTGCAAATTTGCACTTGCAAAATTTATTACTAACTCGTTTGGCTAATAATTAGTTTACAGCTTTTTGAAGCTGTAAATAATTTCGTTGAATATTTATGCACATTGCTATATTTTACATTTTACTTCCCTTTTTAACGCTAGCAAATAAAACTATGTGAAATGCAGTAGACACACTTTCATTTTGTACACTCAAAAAGGTTTACGTTTATTTTGTAAGTGAAAATGAAAGACTACACAGAGATCCAGCGATATGAGATGCGAGTATTGAGCAGCAAACTACTTAAAAACTAGTTATGAATATAATTATTAATTAACTTAACTAAAGACTGATTAATTGCGAAACTTGTTGCTGACGGGGGAAGCACTGGCCACACTTGTTCCTCCCTGATTGAGCAGAGCAGTGAGCGTGGCATGCGAAGAGCTGAGTGCCGAGCTGCTGGACATGCTTATCTTGGACTTCAGCGGATTCGTGGTACTGCTGCCCACGACGGTGCCTTGCAGACAAGGCGATGCGGAAGCTGAAGCGGAGGGCAGCTCCTTGGACAAAGCATCATCAACTATTGCTGAAGTTGTTGTCGATTGTTGCTGATTGGATTGTGTTGATTGTTGTGGAGCTGACACGCCTTGCAGCAAAGCATTGCGAAGATGACTATTGTTATTGCTATTGCTGCTGGCAAGTTGTTGTTGCTGTGGTTGCTGCTGCTGCTGTGGCTGCTGTTGATTGTTGGCCATGATAAAAGAGTTGGTAATCAGGCCGCGACTCTTGATATTCAAATCCACAAAGAACAACTTCATCTTCTGTATCATCGGCTCGGTGACCGTAAAAGTCAACATCATGCTCAGATCAATGTTGGCCTTGTGTCGATAGAGTTCATGGGTTTGTTGCAACCGACAGACTTCGTCGTAAATGAGAAACAGAAAGCGTGAACTGCGATTCTCGGCGGGAATAATTCCACGAGCTGACAACCATTCGCGATCCTCGGCATCGGGCAGATAGCGTATTATCTCCGGATGTTTGCTGGCCAAGCGAGCGCCACCCAACTCTTTGCCATCGATGCTGAAGCCGAAAGCAAGATTCGCTTGCACATCAAGCACAAATTTGGTGCTCGTCGTGATCTGTGCGGTGTTCCAGAAGATCTGTCGACGCACTGGCGTCGGGAGCGGTCCACTCATGATGTTCGTCCGTTGCAATTGCATCGATTGCGTTTGCTGTTGCTGTTGTAGCTGCAACTGTTGATGTTGCTGCTGTTGTAGTTGCTGCTGTGGTTGCAGCTGTTGTTGTTGCTGTTGCTGCAGCTGTTGTTGAGTTGATAATGCATTTGATGTGCCTGGCATTGGCTTGGCAGCAGCTGTTGTAAATCCCAAATTGCTGGCGAACAATTTGCTATTGTTGTTGGTGGTGAATTCATTTGGCTTTGCAGGTCGCTTGAGCGCCAGACGCTGTTGCTCGTTCACAACTGTTGTGGCAGCTGTGGCACGTTGTTGACGCACCACAAAGTTTGTGTACTGCGCCTTGGCATTCTCTAGAAGCGCACACGAAGACATCTTCTGGAGTGTTTCCTCATTGACAGCATGCTGGCCCAGATTCTCCTTGATGTTGCCAAAGGCGGGCTTGAAGTAGTTCTAAAATGAATGGAATATAGATAATATGTTAATGAATATATTTTTTTTATGATGATCACAAATTAAATATATATTTGATTGTTAAATTACAACCAATTGAAGTTATGGAATTTATATTAAACTCAATAAAATATAAGTTTTTCAACTGATTTCAAAGGTGCTTGAAAATAGATGAAAAAATAACCAAAATATAATTTCTTTCAATCTGTTTCAAGACTACAAAAGGTAGTAATTTAAATGATAAATAAAAATATTCAACTAATAGAACACAAAAGACTAATTTTCGTTGCATTAAAATCGATTGTACGGTGTCTAACAGACTTTGGCTTTTAGCCGATTAAATGGCATGTAAAGATCTCAACTAATTGGGATATTAAATACTAAATAGTTGGAAAAAAAAGTGTTTCCCTAAAAGCATGCAATCTCTAGCCCCTATATATAATATCTCTAGTTAACCTACGTTCATGTAGCGCTTGATGATGTCGTTGACCTCCGAGTCGAATGCTTGTTGCACGCTAATCCGCAACAGTTCTAACGCTCGCATCGCTGACTCGGCGCTGCCGCCGCTCTCGGTGTTGTGGACACCATTGTAGCGTTGCCTGATGCGCTGCAACATCGTCTCCGCCATCTCCGAAGTGGTCACATATTTCTGTTCAAAGCAGAGAAAAAGCCAAAAATGAAAATGTGTATCTAGCGATTGCTATCTGTAGTAGAGAATATTTACCACAGCAGAGTCTGTGCCATTTATAACCATGGGAATTGTTGGCTCCACTGTGGCCTCTGTTGGCTCCGTTTGCTTGGCGGGACTTGCGACACGCGTGTCCATCGAGTGTGTGGTCTGATTGGAGCAATCGGAGTCATCCGATGATGAGTTTGCTTGCAGTGTGGCAGGTGAACGTTGTGCCACATCGTTGCTGCCTCCTGCTGCTGTTGTTAGTTGTGATGTTGTTGCTGTTGTATTGTTGTTATTGCTGCTGTTATTGTTGTTTGCTGTGCTTGCCGCATCGCTGAGAATTTTCCAGCTACGCTGTATGACCATTTTTGTGTTTTTAATTATCTGCTTGAAGTGTGTGCATTAAATTTTCACTGTGACTGGGGAGGGGAGATGCTGCTGCTTTTTGCTGGCCAGGGACCAAAAAGCGTTTGTTTGACAAAGCGCATGCGCTTGGCAGCCACCACCAAGGAACTCCTCCCCCTCCAGCATCACAGCTCAGCAGCTGCTGCCAACAGCTGTTGATGCTGCAGATGTTGTTGCTACTGCTGGTGCTGCTGATGATGGTGGAGTGCAATCCATGTCCAGTTCACCTAGCTCCAAACGTCGCTGATGCTCCAGCAGACTACGCAGCTCCGCATACTCATCCAGTTCATCGTGCTGCTCCTGCTCTTGCTCCATGGCAGCAGCTGTTGAAACAGTTGCAGCCTCTTCTTTAGCTGCCTTGCCACGCTGCTTCTGCTGTTGTCGCTGCTGCAACAGCTGCTGATCAAAGGCATCCATATAAGCCAGCGCAGCGCTTGGCTGATAATCCTCTGGAGCCACATAGCTGCTATTAACAGGCAACTGCAGCACATCCGGTAGCATGAAGGCAAACAGCCAGCAGACCAAAGGCGTGCTGCCGCAGGTGTAGCTCGCTTCCTTGTGGTAGAAAAGTAGTCCATCCAGCTTCGGTTGATTAGCTTCCCACAGTGGATAACGCTGCAGCATCTCATGCACTACGTTGGCATCCTCAAAGTCATAGTAATCCAGCAGTTTAAAAGGTTTTTCATTCCTCTTCCCACGCTGTGCCAACTCGCCGCCTTGCTCATCGAAGCGTGATCGCAGCCAAAAGAAACGAAAGTTGGCATCACAATCCTGCAGCTGCTGTTGACCAAATGTCAAGGCATCCAGAACATAAAACGTGTCTGTCTCCTGCACATAAACACAGTCCAACACTGTCTTGCACTTTTGCATGACCGCGTCTCCTGGCAGCATTGTGCGCAGCTGCATGATTATGCGGCCCGCTTTGTTGTGCACCTTGGTGCGCCCGTGGGTGGCAATGACCATGCAACGCCGGCCCACGGGACAAGGCAACAGCAGCCAGTCGCTGAGATTCTCAGGTCGTTGACGCAGCCACTCTGACTGTTGTAGTTTAAAGTGTTGTTGGCCGCGCTTCGCTGCATTGTTATTGTTCTGCTGCTTCTTCTTGCGCTGTCTGTGCTGCGCTCTGCTGTGTGTTGGTGCCTCTTCTTCCTCCCCTTCTTCTTCAGAGTCTTGTACATGCCGCGCCGCATCTTGCTGCAATTGTCTTCGCAACTTTTGTTCGTCAAGTAGCTGCAATTGACGCAGCTTTTGCTGCTCGCCCAGATCCACGCTTCTTTTATACAAATCTTTGTGATTGTCGCTCATTTTGTTTTGCTATTTTTTTTTTTTTTTTTTTTTTTGTGTTTTAAGTTACCACCCGACCCATGGGCAGGGGGGAATTATTTGGCCGCTCCCTAAGCACCCGACCGAGAACTTGTTTTGCTATTTAATTTCACAAATTTATTACACAAACAAAAACAGCGGCAACTTTGCTGTTCATTCACCACTTTTTGTTATGTGCTGCGGTCACTCTAAAATAGTGCTGAGAATCGATACATTTCCGTTGTCCGTATATCGATAATCATCGGGCAACAGCTGCTTTGTTGTTTTTATTTTATATTTTAATTTTTTCATTTTAAGTAATTAAATATAAAAATAATTAAAATATATCAAAAATCTGCTACTTATTTGCTTGTTCTGTTTTATTTTTCGGTAACTCTAAAATAGTGTCGATAATCAGTTGGACTTGTGCTTCTCGATAAACATGGCTCAAACAGCTGTTTTGAAATTACTATTTGCGTATATCGGTAGCATTGGCTGAACAGCTGTTTTGCATTTACTATTTTACTTGCCGGTTATAATTTATTCGCTTTAAGTAATTTAATAAGTTAAATGAACACAAACTATGAATAAAGCATCGCGTCTTTTTTGGCCCACTTTGGTGACACCAAAAAATGCGGTGGTCAAGCAAACGGAACAGTTGTCGCGCAGTCAAAAGGTAAACAAAAAAATCTATTACGAAAGCAGCTGGTGCAAAGCAAGATTTGTTAATCTTTAATTTTGCAGTTATTAACAGAACTAGGTCTAGTGAAACCTGGCAGCAATGGCACTTATCAGATCATGCCCATTGCCCAGCGTGCCATCGACAAATGCATCCAACTGGTGCAGAGTAATATGCAAGCGGCGGGCGGCCAAAAGATCAGTTTGCCTGTCCTAACACCTGCTCAACTGTGGAAGAAGACGGGACGCTTGGAGGGCGACATTTCCGAATTCTATATGCTGCGTGATCGCAGCGGCAAACAGTTCTTAATGAGTCCAGTAAGTGAGTAAATTAATACTTAGAAAAACATACTAATTATCGCATCTACAATCCTTTCTAGACTCATGAGGAGGCGGTTACCGCAATGCTGGCAAGCACAGCGCCGATTTCGTATCGCCAGCTGCCGCTGCGTCTCTATCAAATTGGACCCAAATTTCGGGATGAGCTAAAGTCACGCTTTGGCCTTATGCGCGCCAAAGAATTCCTTATGAAGGACATGTATAGCTTTGATGTCTCAGCCGAAGAAGCTGCTCAAAGTTATGCAACTGTTACGGCTGCATACGAACGGTTCTTTAGGCAGCTAGAGGTGCCATTTGTGCAAGTCGAGGCAGCTACAGGCATGATGGGTGGCAGCCAATCGCATGAGTATCACTTCATTTCCCCCGTTGGCGAGGATACGTTGCTGCAGTGCAGCAATTGCAGCTATGCCGGCAATGTGGAAGTCTTTGGCAGCGACACTGACGCACCCAGCGCTTGTCCCAAATGCCAGAGTTCGCAGTTGAGCCGCGTGCGTGGCGTGGAAGTGGCACACACTTTTCTGCTGGGCGACAAGTATTCCAAACCTTTGGGCGCCACGTTCCTCAACACAACGGGCAAACCAGAGACGCTCATCATGGGCTGCTTTGGCATTGGCATAACGCGTGTCGTAGCCGCTGCGCTCGAGGTGCTGTCTACGGAACAGGAGCTGCGCTGGCCTAAGTTGCTGGCTCCCTACGATGTCTGTGTAATTGGCCCCAAGGCTGGCAGCAAAGAACAGGCGCCAGCGGAGCGCATAGAACACGAATTGCTACAACTGACGCAGATTTGTGGCGCTGAGCAGCTGCTGCATGACGAGCGCAAGGAGCTGACCATAGGCAAGCGTTTGCTAGACGCCAAGCGTCTGGGACATCCGCTCACAATTGTGGTGGGCGCCAAGGCGACACAGGCAGAAGCACCTAAGCTGGAGTTGCATACGAGTGGCGGTGAGAAACAAGAACTCGATGTGGCGCAAGTGCTGCAGCTGGTGGATAGCCATGAGCGACACAAGCAGCAGTTGCTAGAGGGAACAGAGCAAACAGACACAAAAAGAAGTCAACGAGTTGGTCATGTGCATTAGCTTTATGCAATAAAGATAACAATAACGCAAAACAGTAATATTTGATGTACACCAAACTAACAATCTAGTGCTCAGTGTAATCCGGCTCGGGTATCTGCGGATAGATCTGCACCTGCTGCTGTGGCTTTCTGGGTGGCGGTGGTGGCTTTGTGATCATGCTGGTGTATGACCAAGGCATCTGATTGCGCAGTTCCTCGCTGACGCGTGGATTACTTTGTGGCGCTGGATACATCTCCGAGTAGCGACTGTTGAGCGTTGATCCATGAGCCAGCTGTTGCACCGCTGGCGATGTGGGCGATACACGTGGCGATGTTGGATCAGCAACTGGATAATTGAGCTGATCGGGATGTGCATCCGTGTTGCGATAAGTGTTGTTTTCTGGCACCGGAGACAACGTCTGTGGCGTCTGCTGCTGCTGTTGAGGAGGCAACACGAGCACTGGCGACTGCACCGTGGTGCGATCCTGAACTGGATATGTTTCAGCTGGTATCACAAATGGTGCTGGTCGTGAACGATCCGGATATTGAGGTTCCAGTTGCACTGAGGGCGTGGCTGACTCAGCTGGCGCTGTGGGCTGCTGCTCCTCTCTCACCACGATCGCAGGTTGTGGCGTCTGTTGACGGGGCTGTATTGGGTTCGCGTATGGAGGCGGTGCCGAGTTTGCAGCCGCCTGATTTGCCAAGACATTGGCCAGCGACAAGCAGAACATGCCGCCAATCAGGTTCAACAGCCAGATGAGCACCACGCGACTGCTGATGCAGGTCATCACGACTGCCGGTGTGGAGAAGTAGACGCCAAAGGTTTCCAAACTCGACCAAACTTCGTTAGGCATTCCCGAAACAGTAGCACCTATAAAATCAAAGGTTTCTTGCAGTCCCTAAAAGAGCAGTCGAAGTAAATATACTTGAATTGGAATCTTTTACTCAATTAGACTTACCAAAGTCTCGCCTATGTCCATGCCGTGATAAACAGTGGCCACCACGTCCAAGATGCAGCCTGCCAGCACGGAGAGAAACCAGGGCCAGTAGATCATGCCGGAAATGAGTTTGGTGGTCTTGAAGCACAATGTTACTGTGGAGCACAATAAATGTTCAAGTTACACTACGTATACTTAATATTCAAAGCTGTCAAACTTACAAATGATCAAACACGAAGAAGCGATCCACAGACCACTGATCACCGCATACACAATCATGAAGATGTATTCGCGATTTGTCACCGCAAACGACTTGGGCCAGTCCATTGTCAGTTGGAAGGTGTAACCGCTAAACTCCAGTTCAGGCTGACCACAATCCTCATCTGAAAGCGATTTCTTATTGCTGTTGTTTGGGATTAATGTGTAACGTTTTCTTGCTTACCCACAAAGTAGATCAAGTCCATGGCGAACTTGAAAGGATCTTTGGCAATATCCGTTGTCGTCTGGCAATCCTTCAGTGTAATACCCCATATCGCAAGTCCCAGGTAGACTACGCCTTGTGCCTGTAATGGAAATTTAAATGGAAGTTTATATAGTATAATTAATTAATTATTATAAGAAATGAAGAAAAACATTGCTACAATATGAAGCGACCAAGATTAACTAATTTCATTTTATATAATTAAACTATGTACTTGAATGAAATTTTAAGGATATACCGAAAATAATCTTATTAAGCAAAAGTAAAGTCTTCGCTTTCATTTTGGATAATATTTATAGAACATTAAAGAAAATAATTAATAAATAAAGTACAAATAGTTCGTGGAAAGATAATGAAGTGACCTAGACATGCATTTAATCAGGTGCACTTTTTAAATAAATTAATTATATAAAAGAAGTAAGAAAGCTAGAGGGTTGAGTGTGATATATCCGATATCCATTGTGAATAAAAGCAAAAAAAAATGCGGTCTTATTTTAAAATATACAGAATTAATACTATGCCGCGAAAATAGTAAAAACATACCAAAGGCTATATTTGGTATGTTGATAAATATAGAATATATACCAGATTGTAGTAAGTAGGCGTATTTGCCCTTACAAAAGTATTTCTTTAATAACTTCCACATTAAATATTTGATCGCAATAAAATTCTCAGGAATCATAAGTACAATACTATAATTATTATTGTGTATATATTTCAAGGGGTCGGTGATGACTCCATCTGCCTGTTGCATGCATTTCCTTCAGGCACAAAGTTATAATGCTCTTCTACCCTATGGGTAGCGGGTATATAAAAATCTGATTAATACATTTTAATTTAAATCTAAAAATACAATGGAAAGATAATGCAGTGACATAGAAACAATAAATTAATCAGCTGCAGTTTTCTAATATGAAATTATTAAACTAAATGCATAAATATTTTGCTTTCAAAGTGCTTGCTTTAATTTGACACTATTATTAGCAGCAATTAAAGAAAATCATTGATAATAACTATGGAAATTTTAATGAAATGATTTAATCTGCTGCCAATTAATGTCTTGACTGATCAACATTTCGAAACATAACGAAATTCAAAATCTTAGCTTTAAATTTACACAATTAATTAGCTTGCTTACATTTTGTGGGCGCTTTAGAAAATATTGTGAAATTGCAAAATGAACTTGACGTACATGATAAATAAAGAAATATTGACAGCTGTAGCTTAAATAGTCTGAAAAGATCTAAATTGTTCTATGAACGAGCAGACAGTCGCGATTTTAGAGACTGTTCAGAGATTTATCCAACTGTCGTTTATTTTTGATTGTGTCAATTTACCCTTTGTGCTATATTTACATAAATTTGCTGACGTCAGACAAAATTTGTTATACTCAATATTAAATATTTATTTAGCTTATTACTTAAATAAATATTTTGTTGGTTCATTAGCAAAGGTTTATGAACTGAATTGTTCTGAATTGTTCTTTTGTAAGAGTTGACAATAGATTAAAGTACATTGATAAGCTGCACTGCTTTCCTTTTTTTAGAGAGGAAACAATAAAATAAAATGATTGTTTGATTACGCTGAAATTTCCGCTTTATCTATAGAAGTATGAGTAATGTCGACAATATTTTTTTTTTTTTTTGATTTTGCAATGATATGGACTAAAATAAACTGTAGAAATAAGATACAGAGAATGCATTTTGAGCGACTTACCAGAATGACAACAGCCATAAAGAGCATAAAGCATTTGGCGAATCCCACGCTGACACCAGCCATCGTTATGCAGGATCTATCGAAGTCCGCGTTTGCACTTGAAATTTGACCAAATAACTATGATCTATTACCAGGGTTTTTTGCTATTTCTTTTGAATTGGTGATAAGAGTTGGGCTCGCAATGGCTTTTTGGACTGGTGATAAATTCAATTAGAAATTACTATAGGAGATTGCCACACAACAGCGAAGTATCTAATCAGTTTAATGAGCAGCGAGGGGATTTTGAGGGACTCGATTTGAATTTGAATTTCCATCAAGGTTTCAAAACTTGAAGTATATAAGTTTATGTCACTATTCACTGCTGTTTTTTTTTATTATAATTTTTTGCACAATCACAAGAAGAGAGCGGGTGAGTCATGAATGAATTTACACGGCAATTCACAATAAATTAGAGTACAGACTCGAGACTTGAAAAAGCGATACGCATGTTGGAGTGTTGCGTTAGTTGGCCATAAAGAACACAACTGTGTTGGCCCGTGCCTGTTATCTCGCTTACCGTTAGAACTATTTGTTGTTTGTTATACTGTTAGCCTCGTTAACGCGTAGCGCATTCGATGGCTGCTTCTCTGCAACTAACTGTCTGGCTGGCCAAGAACAGCAGCAACCAACAATTGAATGGCCATCGACAACAGCAATTGCTGCTGCCAGTTGCTCTTCTTGGATTCTCTTGGCTGCTCTTTTTTCGGCCCGATAAGATAAACCCCATGAAGTTTTAAGGGTAACACTTGCTATCAACAAAAATTATTTAATCACAAAAACAACAACAACAATAAACATGACTAGGCCAGGGGCAGGCAGGCAGGCAAAGCTTAGGGAGCACTTATTCGAGTACTCATTCTCGCACTCACTCATTGTACTCGCATTAGCCGCTTATCAATAGGCCAACAAACGCCACTTATCTGACACTTCTTTAAACACACACATAATGCCGAGAATGTGCGAGTATTGCATTAAAAAAGCAAATAAATAATCGTAATATATTTACTTGTCGGCTTTCAATTTGCGTGCGCCCAAAAAAAATTGAATGTATATATTAATAGCAATATTTAGTGCTAATTTTAAATGATGAATCGCTGCTCTGCACTAAATTAATATTAATCAATTTTTTTTAAGTATAAATATTTGATTTACGTCGCGTATACTTAATGTGGTCATGTGGACTCTCTTCGCTACGCTTTTGCACTCTTTATTTGCACTCGTGTGTTCGTGTGTTTATCAATTTTCGATCGTGTTCTGATTGATATGGTTGCTCTTCATTCCCCCTCCTCCCTCCTTCCTCCCGGTTGAAGAATGGAGCACATGTACTGTTCAAGTACTTCTGGGTTATTCAGATTCAAATTGCGTGACTCAGACTCGACGCAAACACATGAGTTCTCTGACAAATCAATTCAGAGCAATGTGCGCAATAATTGCAGCACAAAAGTATCAATGGCTTTCTTGATAACCGGCAATTACTTTCAGATCTTAAGAATTCTCCAAAACAAACATTACACAAATTTTGTTATCAACATAATGCGGTAATTAGATATTTTCGGGTTTTTTTTTTATTTATTTATGCCCTTGGTTTTCTATAAATTACCCTAGAGTTTTGTTCAAGATCTAGATATCTATTTAAATCGATCGGTGAATCAGTATGCTAACTATTTCATTGGCTTCGGAAACACACATTTATGTTATTGATATACAATTGTTTGATTAGTTTACGCTTTTTTGCTATCTTTATGGTTCTATGAGAAGTTGTTACGGTGTGTGAAACCCCTTCGAGTTCTTAACTAAAACGAAAATAATTCGGGCTAAACTACAATTGTAATTATAATGAAATTAATTGATAAATGATATCACAACTTTAATGAGCGTAATCTAAAATAGAGGCATATGATCTCTGCTTGCATAGGGATTAGAAATCGAGAATTTAGATTTGATATGTGATAATAACACTACTTTTTTTAAAAACTAGAACTATTAGATAGTCTTAATTTCTTCTCGTTTTTTGAATACAGTCATTCCGGAATAAATTCAAACTAAACAATAAATGTTCCACACATCAATAAATGTTGCCACAATCAATAAAAAAAAAACGAGTCAAATATGTTTAATTTTTTTTATAATAATTAAGGCTTAAAATTAAATTCTAAAGCACAAAATGTGGCACAAATCTACTTAAAGTACTATATTTGAAATAAAGCCAAGAAATAGAAATTGATATTGAAAATATAAAAATTTAAACGTTTATGAAACTCCACTTGGCATAAAAGCAAAACAATACGGTATTATTTTTAAAATATACCAAATTAATATACCACAATAATACAAATATAATGAAAATATACTAATGGTTGTATTTGACATATTGATATAGTACTAAATAGTAGTGCGGTATTATCTTTAAAATATATATTTAAAAAAATATACCATACAGATATTAAAAATATACCACTGGTTTTATTTGACATATTAATATAGTACTAAACCAGATTGTCCGCCAAAGCAACTAAAAATATATTCTGTTATATGTGATACTCATCCCTTGATTTAAATTTAGAATCTGAAAAACCAATTCTAATCAGTGCAAATGAAAAACAAAACAAATGTCTAATTATAAAACACCGCTTTAGATTGATTAAACATTTTTTCCTATATCTACAGAAGCGACAACAATAGCAAATACTCAAGTCACGATTAAATACTATATATTAAACTTTAAAAGCTTTTTGCTTAAAAGCCTTTCTCTATGCATAATTTAACTGATGGCTTGATGCAATGATTACTCTTTCAATTTCTATTCAAATTATTGGCCTCATCAAATTAGCACTTCTTTCTTTTTTGTTATTTTGCCAGGCACACGAATATCACATGAATGCAAATTCGCAAAAAAAAAGAAATAAATAAATTGTGGTGTACAAAAAGTTGAGCAATATTTGAGTAACCCAATTGAAGTCTGAATCGTTGATAACAATGCTTTATAGTATAATATTTACTAAGCAGATTGAATGGCAAATATATAAATCGTAAAAGCTAGTTTCCCATTTTCACATTTTCTAATTTCCATATGCAATTTCCTCATGGCTGGGAAAATGCGGTTTGGACATGCTTCGATGAGTCGTTCATTCTATTTACTTTTTTTTTTTAGTTTTGTTGTGCGCAGTACGAAAATTCGCTACAAAAAAAAAAAAAGATCAGCTGTCAAGATGCTTATTTGTCTCAGCAATTAGAGCCTCGAATTTCGGGGCAAAAGCAAAAGATTGCAGTTCCAACGATGCGAAACGTTTTCGATCTTTTTTCTTTCGAGTGTGTGAATTTCAAATTTAAATAAAGCGGCGTCAGATTGCTGGGTTTTAGATCAAATCACATGACTTTAATTGAACTTGGCGTGACATAAATATGTATGTATGTGTGAGTGAGTATATGTGTGTGTGAGTGTGTGAGTTGGCTACGACTAGAGTCAAGAGGTTGTCTAAAGATCTAGACGCGAGCCGTGAGAATAACAGGCTCAGCCTCAACCTCAGCGACCTTCTCCTTGAGCTTCGTCACAATGGGCTGCTCCGAAGTGGTGCTCGAGGTGGAGGAGCTGGAGGTGCTCTCACTGGAGCTGCTTTCGCTGCTGCTGCTGGTCGCCTGCTCCGTCGTGATGCTGGAAGTAGCAATCTCTGGAACAACGCTGCTGCTCTGCGTCTCGATGCTCTCCACAGGTGCTGTCGATGTGATCGATGTCTTGGTGATGCTGATCTTGGTCTGTTTGCCATCGCTGCTGTCGTTGTTAGCATCCTCCACAATGGTGGCCGACGTGATCTTGGTGTGATGCACCTGGAATGTGGGAATCAAGGGCACCGACAGTCCATTATGTGGCTGCACCGATACATGATCGATGATCAAATGAGCTGGCACTCCATCCTCCGATGGCACCTTCTTGGTGGTCTGCACAAGAATCTTGCGCTCCTGTGGCTCATCAGCTGTTGAGGGCAACACAGTCACGACCTCATCAGCACGCTTGGTAATGCTGTGTTCAGCAGAATCATCCTGACCGGGCTGCACTTCATCCACAGTGCTGTCGGGTGCGCTGGCGCCGTGCAAACTCAACGCGGATTGGAACAAACTGTTCTCCAGATTGCCAATGAGTGTTTGGAACGAGATCTGCTTGAGTTCACTGTCGGGATTGACCACCACTTGACGCTTGACTACATCTTGGGTTGGTGCCAGCTGCTCCACGGGCGACAGACCTGAGAAAAGATCGTTGAGGTCCAAGGGAGCTGCGAAGCAATTGGAAGCAAAAGCTGCCAGCAGCTAAAGAAGATCATAAAAGAAATATTTTTTATTAGTTGCTTGTTCAAAGTTGAAGTTTTGCTGCCGCTCACAGTGAAGATCAATGTGTACTTCATGCTGCTGTTTTAACTTGACTTCTGTTGAGTTTCCAAAAAGAGAGAGAGAGCTTAAGTTAGTTGTTGCCACCACAAAGTCCAGATTGATAATAAGTTCGTTGGCGAGCTGCTCGCGACTTTTTAAGCTTAACGCCAGTCGGCGACAGAAAAAAAAGTTTCTGAGCTAAGCTTTTTCAGTTAGCACCCCCGAAACGTGGCCCGAACTTGTTTGCGCGTGCGATTCGCTTCGATTCGATACGATTTGATTCTGTGTTGAGTGCAGCAAGTTCTCCTTTTTAATTTACCCTTAATTGATTGATCTACGAAGCAGCAATGTTCTTAACAAATTAATGGTAATAGATATAACCTTCGTATCATGAAATTAGTTGGTATCTGACTCAAGGATCGACTTGATCGTTTTTATCTTCTTTTCCGTGTCTCTGTGTCAGATGAGTTGGCGAAAGAAATGACCAAGCGAGGTGAACTTCAACTTTTCATCTTTGATCATCGTCGTTGAATTCAATAAATTAACATAATTATCAACAGATTGTTAGATGTCTATTTATTGTTTATTTATTTCCACGAAAATGATTAAATCTTCATTTGTTTACCGGGACTTTTTGTTTATTGTCGTATATATGATTTCGTTTATTTTTTGTTATTTATACATCGCAGTGAAATTTTTGCGGAAAGAGCTTCGCAGTCTATTGTTCCTTAAACAGCCTCTAATGGGCTGATCACAGTTGCGGGGTTTGATTTGATTTTTGTTTATCAAGCCCGTCAACAGAACTCAAATTCGAGCTGAAGTTTCACTCTTCGACTACGTGTGATGACTAAAAGTTTGAAACTCCTTCTTGGCCAGGAAATTTTAGTCACTAATGTCACATAATTGAAAACTCAGTCAGCAGGAAACCAAAGTGCGAATTGCTTTTTGTAATTTTCCATGCCACTTTGAAAGAATGAACGCGTCTCGATCGACAATGAAATAAATTAAAAACCAATCCCCAGCTGGTCAGCTTCAAACTTCAAGCTGGCGATCATGAATGAAAAGTTGGGATCCGTCTGGTTCAATTGTGCCACAAAGCAGCTCGAAGCGGTTGCCACTTGTGTGAAATGGCTTTAAAAAGGCGGCATTGCCGGATGCTCCATTAATTAATAAATTAATGAAAATGTCATAATATAAGCTGAAAATTGTATTATTTATTTATGCACACAAAAATGTTGCTAATATATCGAGACATAAATAATCAATAAAACAGAAACAATAATTTTACAATAAGCAGATAATATAGCTAAAATTTCAAGGCATAAATAGTCAATAATTTTATCAACTTAAAGAAATAATCACAGAAATATACAGCTTATCTTTGTAGCCATTAAAAATCAATGATTTCTATACAATACAAATAAAAGACTTAAAAACATTTCTTGGAATAAATTAAGATTGGTTTTTCATTCGAATACATTTTATTATTATTTACTTTATTTATTTCAATATACTTCTCACTTCTCGTTAACCCCACTGCGTATGCGTAATATTTTTAATGGACTTTCAGCATTTGCTAGAAATTGCTGCAACAATTTCACAAGTTGTCCTAAAAATGATTTAAGAATTATTAACAACTATTATTGTTTACGTCAATTTACATGCGCATCGTTTTTTTGTGCTGCCCGCTGTCACACGGGGCGAATGCGTAATTTGCTCACACGATGGCGCGTGTCCAGATCGCGCATGCAGCAGCCGAATGCGTCAGCCGGCGGCGCAATGTTTATGAACCTATTTTTGGGGCCAACCGTCCAGGTAAACAACACAATAACTTGGCATCAACATAAACGTATTCAAACGTCTCAAATTGGCGGAGGAGGCAAAAAATGGAAAAATGAACGTTGCTGGGAGGCGATTTTACACCAAGCTGAGATTTACGTAGACGGCCTCAGTTTACTCGTATCGGGCACAATTAATTAGAGCCCACAGCCAGAAGTGTCGATAAAAACAATGCTAAACCCTCTCGTGCCCAACCCTGATCTTCGCCAGCCACAATCCGACTTAGAAACAGTCGCGTTGGAGGTGCGAAGAATGGCACGGAAAGCGGGAAGTCAACGGCAACGGCCAAAAGCGCAAAAACCTGTCAGTCAATTAACAGGTGTGAATAATTACGCGGAATCGGAGCGTTTGCCTATAAAAGCCGATGATCTGCACTAATTAGGTTCAAACACGCGAATACCACAGCAGGGATCAGAGCCAAACAGATCAGCTTCAGCTCAGCAGTCAGTTATTTGTTGCTCTCTTTTTCGCTCTCCTCCTGTCGACATGCAGCCACAACATGCGATACTTGGAGCCGCCGTGCTGGGCATGCTCTTGGCCTTCGGTTGCACGCTGCCCGTGCTGGATGCCACCTCTGGATTGGACAATGCGACCATTGAAGAGTTGCGCGCCAGCATCAATGATACGCCTAAGAATCTGTAAGTTAACAGAAGGAATCTTTTTCACCTCTTTCAAAACCTAATCATGAATTCTTTTACTTTTTAGCTACGTGGTCAAAGCGGTTGTCTATGAGATTGGCATCCTAACCGAGGTGGGCGACAATGAGACCGATTTCGAGAGTCAGGAGCGTGTCGATCTTACTTTCTACGATGCTCACACTAATCAGAGTCACATTGATCTGGGCAACATTCCGCTGCCCATTCAAACCAACGTTTCGGGTCAAGTGCTCACAGGCATTGCTCCAGTCAACATTGGCGCCTTCAGCAGTCCTCAAGAGCTGCTGCAAACGTTGCCACTCACAGGAAGCATCGTGAACATTACGCATAGTGACACCGCCTTCTATCAGCTGACCAAGTCGAACACAAGTGCCCACGAGAAGCCACAACTACTGAGCGAAGACGCGTTAGCCAAGCTAACCCATGCAGCTCAGCTCTTCCCCAGCTCGAGTGGCTACGGTGCATCCGCTGCCTCCAATGAGCTGGCAAACAATTAAACAAGAAGTTCCCTTTTCATCACAAAAGAATACAAAGACGTAATGCAGTGCGTTGTGCTCCCCACATAAAATAATACTTAGTAGACTTTAAGCTAAATAGTTAACTTAGTTATATCTACATATATCAGCATAAGACTGGATGAGGACGAGATCGTTAGACCCTTTAGAAAATACCAAGTTTAGTTAGTTGACATTGCCATTGCCATGGTCAAAATACAAAATCACAAGGTTGGAATTTCGCATTTTGTATACAACAACATATGTATAAAATATATCACATTAGTAATAGCACATTTGCTTGGACTTTGACTTTGGGGTTTGGCGTACTCATGTGATACCACAAATCGAATGCGACTGCTAAAAGCTTTCCTCTCTACAGCCACTTCTCACCTAAGTCAAGCTCGAAAACTTGGAACTTTCCTTTTAGCAGAACTCTTTTTATCGCACATTGTTATGAAATTAATCAAATGTTAGTCATAAATAAAAGTAATTTCTTTCTAAATACTTTCGGTTCTTCCCCTTCAATTCAATAAACACATTTTTGTATATTAACTAGTTTTTAATTTTTCTCATTTTCATTTGTTTGTTTGTTGTTGTGTTGTTTTTAGATTTTTAACTGTAGTACATGGTTTCTTACTGGCTAATAGATGATATATTTTATATTAATAGATATATGTAATATATATATAAATATAAGTTTAAACTTGTACACGGAAATTAAAATTTGTTGAACGTCTCAGATCAGATTAATTCCACTTCCCCCCCAAAACTCACAAATACGTATCCCCCATCCCAGGCCCCCCTGCTCCCTGACCCACAACTTCTTTTATCACCCCGCGCTCAACTCAAAACTGTATGCTGCAAAACTTTTCCCAGTTATGCTCTCCTATCTCTTTCATTCTTCCACTCGTCAAGTTACCACACGACGAGCTAATATACTATTCAAGGTGTGTTAGTGTGTGTGTGTCAGAGTCTTGTATATGTGTGAGATTGTGGACGTGTGTGTGTGTCTGTGTGTGTAATATGTACATACTGCAACGCACATTTAGATACTTGTATATAGTATAAATAATATTTAGTTTTTAACTAATTTACATAGTCATGTAGACGATGCGCTCTAGCGGCTTTTCTTTTACAATATATATCTCTATTTAATAAGTGTGTGTATATGTTTGCGTGTGTGTGTGCTCAATGTGTATGTGTGTGTTTTTATGTTATGGTAATTATTTATTAGTAGTAGCTACAATTTTCAACTTATGTGCACACTATAACGTAGATAAACTAAACCGTAACTAGAATCTGAATTCGTATCTGTATCTGTATCTGCATCTGCTTCTTGTGTAGCTCTGTTTGTATCGTAAATTGTCTGTATCTGAATCTGATCGGTGTTAGTCGGTAACCTTTTCTTAATGATCGATGTTATATATATATATATAATTTTAGGTTGCTTTGTGTATGTGTGTTTTCACTAAATTTCCGCTCGCTTTATACAGTTCTGGCTTAGTAACAAAAACTTTATGTACGCATGCATCGGGCGCAGCCTATAAAAAATCATTAAGACTAATCTTAACGCGCGGCCAAAATGCTGCGGCAAAAACTATGCGAGATTAGGTTTTTTGGTTCATCATCCCATGCGCCATTTAATCTATTTTGATAAAAGAAGAAGAATTTATTAGTAAAATAAACTTCAACTATTAAAAATGAATAAGTACTTACCTATAACATGACTCTCCATATTTGTGATGCGTGGCTTTGATGCGGGCTGTGGTATAATGGTGATCTCATCATTGATCTTCAGTGGCTTTAGCAGTGAATCGTTAGCAGCACCCAGCGAATTGCGTATCCCGCTGGCACTGCTACTGCTGCTGCTGGACTGTGCGCTATTCTTCTTGCTGTCCATCGCCTTGCGGGCCACAGTGCTGTGCGCCGTGTACACATGCGTCTCAAATTGTTTGTACATGCCAAAGGTGGCCGTGCACACGGTGCATTTGTAGGATAAATGTGCGGGCTTCAGGGTCATGTGATGATCGCGCGATACGTGATTCAATAGCTTCCATTGGTACATCTAAAAAAAAAAAGTCGGAATATAGACAATTAGTTGTAGGTCTAGTTTAAGTGCATAAAAAAGTAAACTTACTCTGCCACAGACAGGACAGCGACCGGCATCTTTGCCCTTGTTGGCAGCCTCTTGCATGGAGCTGGTGACCAAACCGTGTGAGCCGAGTAAATGCCTTTCCAGACCCTGATCCGTAAAGAATCGGAACTGGCACTTCTGGCAATTCAACGGTGGCCGATTGTAGATCATCTTGGGATGTATCTAAAAAGGAAAATATATAGAAGTTATTACAAATTCTTAAATGAATTGCAAATTGTACTTGCCTTCACTTTATGCATCCATTGCATGTGATTGCGCAGCTGCTCCAGATCCTTGATGTAACCATCGCAAATCTCGCAGATGACAAACTGCGCCTTGTTGTTGCCAGCGGTGGGACTCTGGCCGGGCTTAATGCCCGCTGCTGCCGCTGTTGGCACTTTGCTGGACGAAGCAGCGCCAGACGCACCGCTGCCGGCTGCACTTTGTCGAGGTAGTGGCGTTATTGAGATGCTCGGCTGGCCAGCGATGGGTTTCTTTGACGCTTGCTGCAATAAGAGAAATATACATTAACTTAGTAACAGAAAATTAAAATAGTTTTTCGACTTCTCTTACCTGCACAAGCTGTCCGGCTGCCAGTTGATAGCTGTTGGGCAACGACAGCGCCGCATTGGTGCCAATGGAGCCACGCACTGGCGCTGGATTCCTAACCAGACTATTGGCATTGGGCATCGCCTTGGGCAACTGTGGCGCTCGCTGTCGCATCTTGGCCGCATTCTGTGCTGCCAGCGCGGCTGCCTGCATATTTCTTGCCTGAGCTGCAGCCTGTTGCTGTTGAATGGTTGCCAACGCTGCCTTCTGCGCCGCCGCTTGAGCTGCCATCGCCTATAACAGAGAAAAGATTAGCAAAGGTTTGAAAAATGGAGAATAATTGTCTATTACCTGATAAGCGGTGGCTGTGCCCACAAGTCCGTGGCGTGGCTTGATGCGCGGTATCTTCGCTGGCGCTTCCCAATCGTTGGGAGGCGCTAGATTCAATTCTGGCCTAAACTTCTTCGCACAAACCGGCTGATGACGCGCCAACTTCGCCTTGCCATTGTCCTCAAATCCACAGTTCGGACACTGATGATAGGGCAAAGGTTTAATCAAGCGCGCCTTGATGTTGTGCACCGCCTCCATGTGATAGACAATCTCGGTGGCATTGCGTATCTCAAATGTACAAAAGTTGCACTTGTACAGCACTCCATTCATATGCGGCGTCTCGTAATGATTGGCCATCGACAGCGCCGACTCCGACTTGAAGTTGCAGAACTCGCAGCGTTTCATCGTGAACTTGAACGGAGCATTTTTCGTCTTGGACGCTTGCAGATTGCCGCTCAACGCATTGATGGCCATCTCAAAGTCCTTCGGGTCCCGTGAAAGTGATTTGCGCATCTTGCGCTTCTGTAATCGCAACAGATCCGCCTGCACATACTCCTGCACCAATCCAACGCCAATGTCCATAAAGAACTTGCCCAACGGACTCTCAAAGTAATTCTCCTGTCCCGGCTTCGCAGCCGTTGTCGATGGAACTCCTCCAGACGCGGCCAAAGCAGCTGCAGGCTTAATGGCGCCTTTCAACGCGGTTAGATCATCGTTGGCCTCTTTGATCAGCACCTTGGTGCGCACACCCGACTCTGAATCATCGTCATCATCCTCATCGTCGTCCTCATCGGATTGCTCCGACCACGATTCATCATCGCCCCGCTTCTTTTTCTTGTTATTCTTGTTCTGTGCATTCGCTTGATCGCCCTGACTCTGTTTGTCCTCCTTATTCTGTTCGGTCATCATGTCAAACTCATCCACCTTGTCGGCCACGGCCAGATCCTCGGCGGACAGCGCATACGTTGTCTCAATCGACTTGATGATCTCACGAATGTTGTCATTGGGCGGCTTCTCATAGATGTAGGGCACAATAAACGATGGCGCCTCCAGCACAAACATGTCGTCCGTCAGGCCAGGCAATAGATTCGCATTGTTCGTCATGCTGGGAAGTCCAGCGGCCGTCAGCGACAACGTTGGCGGATTCAACTGCACCGTGGTGCCTCCTCCAGACATGCCGCCCGTTACACCCGACATAGGCACCAGCTTGGGCGGTGCACTGCCCAGATTGGTGGCCACACCTGTCACAGCATTCGTTATGGTCACCGGATAGACAGCAGCAGCGCCTCCAGCACCCACTGTTGGTCCCGCTTCGTGTGGCATCAGTGAACGAGCATCCTTGATGGTCAATTGACCGAGGCCAATGCCACCCAAGGCACCACTCGCTGCCGCATTGAGCACGCCCATAGCCAGGCTGGATGGCGTCGAGCTGCGTTGTCGTTTGCTGCTCAGTTGCAGATCATCCATGTCGCTTTTGCGTTTGTTAAGCGCCGCCTGATCGCTGGGCGAACTGCTGGGCGGCGTATCATCCTCAATCACCACACAATCGTCGTCGTCGTCATCGTCATCGGGATGTTGAGCAGGCGGCGGTGGCGGTTGCGGCTGAGGTGTTGCCTTAACCTGAATAGCTGGCTTTTTGCTGGGCGGTGGAGGCGGTGCTGTTGTTGGGCCTGTTTCTGAATCCGAATCGGAGGCGATCAAGACCGCATCGTCAGAGGATTCAGCCTCGCTTGAAGCAGACGTCGTTGTTGCTGTTGTTGCTGCTGGCTTCGCTGTGTTTGTTGCTGTAGATTGAGGATTCGCAGTTGAATTCACAGCTGGCGGCGCCTTTTTCTCAGTCGTTTCTGGCATTTCCTCGTCGCTGTCGTCATCATCCAAATTAACCACTGCTCCAGCATCATCATCGGCGTTGTTGGTGCTGTTGCTTTTCGTTGCCTCCGCTGTGCTCGCCTGACCGTTGGCTTTGGCTTTAGCAGCATCAGCCTTGGGACTCTGATCAAAGCCATTTACAGATTTCTCCTTCGCCGCCTTCTTCTCGTCCAGCTCGTCTTCTTCCGTTTGCATTGCTTCGGGCTCAGAGTCGGTTACGGTTTTGGCTGTGCCACTTTGTTGGCTCGCCTCCTCCTCCTCTTCTGCCTCAGCCTCATCTAGATCTTCAATGCTCTTTTTCTCCTCTTCCTCCTCCTCGGGCTCCTCTGCATTAGTTTGTGTGGCGGCACCCAAAGGATCTTCGGCATCACAACTGTTCTCGGCTGTGCTGCCAATCTTCTCATGCTCATCCTCAGCATCCTCATGATCACCATTGGTGGTCACTTCTTCCTCCTCCTCTGGCTCCTCCTCATCAGCTTCGCCATCCAATTTTGGCTCTTTACTACTGCTGCCATTCTCTGTGGAGCTGGCGCTTGTGATTTGTGAATCGATGTCATCCACATCCATTGATTCCGCAGCGGGTTTTGCAGAGACGCCATCCTCTGTGGCAGCCTTGCAATCATCGTTGCTGTTACTGTTACTATCGAGTGGCAACTTGGCAGTTATCACTGCAGCACTATCAACATCATCATCATCGTCTGACTTTGTTGATTTCTGCTCCTTCTCAGATAGCAGCAGTTCTTTTTGAGATTTGGAGTTCTTTTGTTCATCAGCATGCTGTGTCTCTCCTTCGCTTTTCTTGTCCTTTGCCTCCTTCTCGATCTCTGTCTCGTCGTCTGCCGTCGCTTCTGTTGTTGTTGTTTTGGCAAGTAGTTTTGTTGTGGGCTCGGCAACGCCCTCCGGCAAGGCGACGTCGACTTCAGTCATTTGTTGTTGTTTTCTTCTCGATTTTTATAATTGTGGAATGTGCCTCTCTTGGTCGATAGATGTCGCTGCTGCACTACTGTGCTTGTTGGAGCTCTCGTTGTTGTTGTTGTTGTTGAGGATGCCTGCCCAAGAAAAGATCGATAAATTATATTGTATTAATCCGTTGTTGTAATTGGATGCAAATCGCAAATCGATAAATACTAAAGACGAGACTTTACAGCCGGGAAATATTTGGCACATAGAGAGAGGAGGCGGAAAAGAAAACTAAAGCGTAAATAGCAACGAAAGAGCAGACCAAAGAGAAATTGACAACAATAAAAAAGCGCAAAACTTGCAGAAAAATAATCAGCGAGAGCATAACACAAATGTTGTATTAACAATTGCCAAAAACCCAAAAAAGCAAAGAAAATTAAAATCTAGGTGAATTAAGCAGACTTCCAATCCATAACCCCCTCTCACCATCCTCCTCCACCCACCAATAACTAGGGGCAGCAACAAAAAGAGTTAATTGAGACAAAATGGCTGCCATATTGGATTAAAACTAAAATACAATTTAATATGTATGTATGTATTTATGGTATATATGTATGTAACTATGTATGTATGTAATATTGCAAGGCAGCTATGTATACCAATTTAAGTATGTATGTAATTACATAAAAACGTCATTGCGCGGGGCATGTAACGTTGTATGTATGTACACATGTATATATAACAACGTATGTATGTATCGTATATACAGTGTTGCATAAACAAACATACATACATACTTATATTGTTACATACATACATACAGACAGACAGACAGACGAGCAGTTACCGAGCACACAGCAACTGCACGATTGACATACATACAGACACACACACACACACACACATACATATACTCACACCTACATACATACATACAAAGCGCACCAACAAAACGAGCACACACACACAGATACGTACGTATCTATATATACATATATAATTATATATGTATGTATGTAGATACAAACGGACACGCAGACGCTGGGACGGCCAAAGCGACAAACAGACGGACGGCCGGTGAGACAACGACGACGTTGGCTTTGGCTCTGCGGTGTTGGTTGTTGGCTGTGCTCTGCTGCTGCTGCTGTGGCTGTAGCTGGCGGCGGCGGCGTGGAGTGGAGTACGGGTGGGTACAGGAGCGTGTTTTGCGCTTGTGTATGTGTGTGTGTGTACGTTGATAGAGTGGTGTGCGCGCGTGTGTTTGCCTTTGTATGAGTGTGTGTGTCTTTATGACTGTTTGTGTGTGTGAACAATGTGATATTTTTCTTTTTAGCTAATGCAAATTCTAATTCAATTTCGAGCATTTTTGTACTATGTGCAGTAGCAAACAATAACAAACTCCTTTAGCAATTTATTAAAAACACCCACAAAAACAAAAACTTACAAATTACATTTTACGTCACACTTCAATTGGCAGTGGCAGGTTGCTGTTGCAGTTGTTGTTTTTGTTATTCCTCTTCTTGTGGCAATTAAAACCGATAACATATAAACAATAACAAAATAAAGGTAAAAATGATCTTTTTGCCGAACGCACAACAAATACTTTTTGTATTTCTTGATTTTTGTGGAGCACAGCACACAGAGAGAGCGAAAGAAAAAGAACGCTATGGCAAAGCGCGACAAACGGACGATAGACGGGGGCAACAACAAGGCAAACTGGAAATGGAAGCGGAAAAAAGCAAAAACGTCGCTCGCAACCAACACCAACCAAACACAGAGTTGCACGAACGGCAACAGCCGGGCGCTAGAGCTCAGGGTTGCATATCCGATTCAAAAGTTACGCGCGCATCCAAGTTATCGGACAATCGATAAACTTGTAATTAATATTTATAGCATTTTACAGCTGCCTGCAACTTGCAGGTGCCCCATGCGATTTTATTAAATCCACTTATTTAAAGTGTTTAATTGAATTGCTTATTATTTTTTGACAGCAATGACGATCAGCAACAATTGGGAATTATTTTTCGGTATTTTGTTTTGTTGGCTTTGACAGAGCGCCAACATTGCAAACGTGCATGTGGCGCTCTATGCGAAGAGAGTGAGAAAGAGAGAGAGAGAGCAGGAGCAGTGTTACGCTCAAAAATAGCGAATGGCAATGTGAAGCGAAAGCCAACCGTTGTCACTGTGGCGTGTATGGGTGTGTGTGTGTACGTGTGCTTGTTGGTGGGCCATTGCTGCCGTAGTATTGGAGCGCGCCCATGTGAATGGATGGATGGGAGTAAAAAAAAACAAATTTGACAATTGTACGCGCGCCACGAACGAAATGAACAAAACAAAAATGAAACGGCATTGCTTCTGCTTTTGCTGCTTGCGTTGTCGTCGTCGGTGTCGTTGTCGCTGTTGCCGGCGTATTTGATGGATTTTTTACGATGATGATGATATTAGGCATTTATTTGTATCTGCGCGACGCGCGAAAAATTTGAAAATAGCGCGCGCAAAAATCGCAGCAGCATTTCTTTGATAATGCCTTATTACTGGTTATGGTTAGTTACAACTCTCTAAACCAGGCCAATATTGAATGCTCCCCCACACACACACTAATACATACAAATATAGATACATACATATGTATGTATGTATATATATATATTATAAGCATAGGCAAAGCGACGATTGCTGTATACTCATCACGATACTTCTGCTGGCGCTGCTGATGCTTCTTCTTCTTTCCCAACTTATTTCAGATTACGCTGCTTGCCTCTCTGTCGCTCTCGCATGCTATGGGCCAATATACACACACATATACATATAGACATCCACATACAAACAGACACGACATACAAACATACATAAGTATTTAGTATACATACATAAGTATATGTATGTATGTAAGCGTGTGCATATACGATGTTTGCAAGTATGCGTGCATGTATGAACGTCTGTGTGTCTGACAGTGAGCGTAAGTCTGTATGTGTGTGTGTGTGTGATTTGGTCTATATGCAAGTACAAATTTGAAAGTAACCCGCTTCTCACCCCCGTTGATCGGCAACTGGTAGAAGTCTGAATTCGCCTACCGCTCGCTACTATTGTTGTTGTCGTTGCTGTTGTTGTTGTTGCCGTTGCTGCTGCTTCGGGATTCATTAGGAGCCACAAACTATCGGAATAATAATATAATGGAACGATAACAAAAACTTTATGTTATACATACACGTGACCTTTTCTGTTTGCGTCGCCGTCTGTCGCGTCGGTTGTCAAGCAAATTTGGATACAACTTGAAAAGAACCTTGCGGATTTCTCTAGCAAATGCCAATTGAAATGTAATTTTCAGATTTTAAAATATTATTTGCTCAATATAATCTAGAATCAATTTTGCAAATCACTTTTCTTCACATTAAAAGATCTATTTTGCAACTAAGCAATAATTTATGACAAGTCGTTTGAGATTAAAATGAGCGAGTTTAGATAAAACTTAAAAGAATTTTGTTGAAAGTAATTTTCTGTTTCACAAATATTTCGGGTTAATATCTATTTTGCACTGATAAACAAGAAAAGTTAATATTGAAGAAGAAGGCATCTCAAAAAGAACCTTGCTGATTTCTACACTAAAAGTCAAGTGAATCATTGAGAGGAAATTTGAATGTAATTTTCCAATAAACATTTCTTATCAATCTTATCTTATCTAATTTGCCATCAACTTCTATATTTATCATTCTGCAAGATGAACTAAGTGTTAAAAGAACAATATATAAATATAAATCTAGATTAAAATAATTGGATAAAATTGATTATCACGTACTAAATGTTAAAGGAAACAATTTAAGACACTAAAAGATGAAATACGGGAATAAGAAAACAAATTACTTTCACTCAAATTATACAGAAAGATAAAAAAGTATTATTTCGAATCTCAACAAGTGCACAAAAAATATCTTATCGTTCAACAAATATTACATAGTTTCATCTATGTAATGTATGGCAACAAGAAGAAAAATATGTCTTAACAATATTATACATTTATGGAAACACTTGCTAAAGGGTCCTTGACCTAAATAAAGAGAAAGTGAAAGTACTCACTTCTAAATCATTTTTAGAATTAGGCTAAAATTGAAACATATTTTTATGATGACAAATCAAACAGTTTCTGAAATCGGCAAATGCTTTATCTTGCGAGTATATAAGTAGACATATATATAAGTACGCATACATACATATAAACGCTATTCATATCCAATTTCGAAGTAAAAACATGACTATAGCCCCTATGCTGAAATGCATGTGTGTGTCTTAGTCATTTATCTAAGCTTAAACGCCTTTGATAATTTGAATATATTTAAATAAGCTGAACAATTACAATATCCAGTGGACATCACATTAATCACGATAATCAATATACTAGATATGTCGTAAATATTAGACACATACATATATACATATAACGCATATTATACGCAAAATTTAAGTGCGCAGTTTAGATTTCGAAATATACATATACAAATACGTAACTTTATGCATACATGTTATGTACACATGTGTGTGTAAAAAGTTGTAGCGCTCACCTAAACATGCACTGTGGGCAACCCATACAAAGGGGCTGCTTGTTGGGATGATATTATGGCAAAAACTCGAAAGGGGAATTCGAGTAATATAACGTTCTCTCTCTATTCTCTATGTATGTGTGGTGTCTGTGTTTAATCCTCGCCTGCTTCGGCGTCTTCTTCGTCCTCGTTGAATGACAATTTGCTGGAGCTGCTGCTGGCCTTGGACTTTTTGCTTTTATCAGATTTCTTGGACTTCGAGTTGGATTTATTATCTGACGTTGAAGCTTCAATCTCAAGTTTGGTCTGCTTAACGCGTTTCTGGAATACAATTGGTTGGTTTAAATCCGCGGGCTTTTCAGCTTCCTCTGCAATGCAAAAAATCAACAATTAGTCAAATAAATAAATAAGTCTTTATAATAAATCATATTTAAATTCGATTTTATTTTTCATGTAATACTAAAGTCAATATGTCTAATTGTAAATGCAGTTTCCTTTTGCAGTTGCCGCCCCATAAAAGAAGAAGAATAAAAATAGCTCGAGGCGAGTATGCTTGACTGCGAAATACCCGTTAATCCATGCCAAATAATACAAGGCTTATTTTTAAGCTTATAAGCAGAGCACATGATTTTTGCCCTATTTATTGTGTACGTAAGTTCAAAGTCTAATTTCCGATCATTATGATATTCTTTCACTCTATATTATGTTTCTTGAAATAAGTTTCTTTATCTACAGTAATATATTATATGCTTAAGTAAGACAAGTTCTGCACTCCTATATTATTACTTAAATCATCAAATTATAAGAATAAGGAGTTCAACAATAAAAATTGATTCGACGGTCACCTGCATATATATATATACATACATATTTTCCACAGTGGTTGTTATTGTATTTAAGGAAGTTTTGTGTCTTTTAAGAAAAAGAAAATTAAAATTCAACTATGCTTCTGTAGTCTTCATTTTGAAATTATTGACTTGACAATATTCAGAGTTCCTGATTTAATGACATTAGTCTTTGATAGTATATCAATCATTTAAGTTGATCATGAGTTTTCATTGTCCTATATGGTATCAAAACAGTTTGGAAATTCGCCTAACAATAATACCGTTTAACCCTTTTGGGCAGCGCGGGTATCAAAATCACGCCCATTTGGGGCAACAACCGCCTGCTGCTGAGTTGCCTCAAAATGAGATGGAAAAGATTTTACTCATTTCGCCATAGTTTTTGCACACAGCTCACAGCATAGCACCCTCGACCCTCAACAGTTGCCCCTCCTCCTTCGTGCTTCATGCATTCCCCCCATCCCGAGAGAAAACTATACAGCTTTACAGCGTCTTGCAGTGCACCACCTTCGGTCGGACACGACGAAGACGAGTAGAGCAGAGGAGACTGTGTGAGACACAGTGGACATGACAGTGGCCACCATCCCATGGCTCCCCTTGCACATCGCCCCTTCCCCACCACCCCTTTACTCCAACGCAACGCAACGCAGCCCATCCATCGTCGTATCGTCGTCAAGCCACTTTGCCGTGTTCTCTCTTTTGTTCGCCTGTTTCGTTCATCATTGTCTCTCCCGTTTTGCTGCTTCGTTCATTCTTTCACACGTTTTCACCCGATTTTCTGCGCGCGATTCTTCCTCTTCTTCTTCTGCTTTAGCAGCAGCAGCAGCAACAACGACAGCAACAACAACAACAGCGGTGGCGGCGGGGCGATGACGATGACGACGATGGCAGCTGTTGTTGGTTTAGCGGCGGCAGCGACGGCGTCGGCTGTGGGTCGCCGTTATTTGTTAACTTCTCTTAGCCGGCTGCTTTAGCGTGCGCTCCGCTTTGGCTATGATTTTCATCACATGCTCCGCTTTAGCGGAGCCCCAATGAAAATGTCAGTGTGTATGCTTTGTGCCAGCCATCTGTGTGTGACTGACTGTATATGTGTGTGTGTTTGTGAGTCTGTCAATAAGTGAATTTGTGTGTGTGCATGAGGGTGCTCCGCTGGCAACGAGTGCCACACACTAATTGCAATAATCGAATCGAAGCCAAAGGAAAGGAATTGGCAGGCAAAGAACGTAAAAAGGAAGATTGGGGAAGGGAGGCTGCCATAGAGACGCCAAAATGGGCGTTGCGGGCGTGGCAACTTCTCAAAAAAAAAAAAAATTATATAGAACACTAATTTTCGAGGTTAGAATTGAAGTTAGCATGAGCACGAAATTTTCATTGAACTAAAAGAAAAACAAACGCAGCAAATTGCATGTAAATGCAACATATTTTTTTTCACACACCACAAAGACGCAGAAAATTGTGGAAAAAAACGAAACGAACAAAAAATACGTTGCGAGCCCGCAAAAATTCAAAATATGGAACGCGGCGGTTTTTGTTATTTTTGTTGCAGTTGCTTGTTAGTTTTTTGTTGTTGCACTTTTAGCGTATTTGATTAGCGTTTTGTTTATGTTTCATTAAAATTTTCAAAATTCAATTGCGAAAATCACACACACACACAACCAATTGCACACGTACGCGAGCAAAAAAACGCACACATAGACGCGAAAACATACAAACATACATATGTACAATACATACATACAGTGTGTAGTGTTGTAGTATAGGGCAGCGCACAGAATGAAGAAGAAGCAGCAGCAGTAGCAGCAGCAGCGTGAAAGAAGCGTGGAAGCGACCGACGCTCGATTCTGACTCAACTGAACTGAAAGCCAAACTGCCACAGCCGATAACTACATCCTACCTACGCACACACCGACACGCATACACTCACACATACAAGCGCAAAACATACATACATATACACTGAACACTGCACGTATATATGTAGTGGTGTGTGTGCATACCTTTTGCTATGCGCTGCTGCTCGAGGGCCACCTCGTCCGCCGTGAGATCCCCACGCGATAGCACCACAATTTGCGGCTTCTCGTCCTCGCGTTCCGGCCGCTCTTCACCAGAATTGTAGTCGTCGTCGTCGTTGTGGTCCTCGTCGAGTCTCTGTCGCTGTATTTTCAAATTGGAAGCTGAGCATGAGCGAAACACTTTGTTTTGAGCAGCTGCTACTGCTATTGCCTGCCGCAATAATATGTATTTTACCTTTGTGTCGATGTTTGGCCCTTCTTTGTAGCCAATTTCCGCTTTAAGTTTGGCCAAAAAACTGGGTTCCTGTGGCTTTACGTAGGTAATATTGTTGCGCTTGGACATAGCAGAAAACAATGCACGAGCATTAAAAGTTGTTTGCGTTTCGTACGCCGCTTGCCGTTTTTACTTGCGATTTTCTTTCTATTTTGATTGCCGACGTTCACTTGTCATTTGTGTGTGTCTCATCTCACGGGCAGTGTTGCGAAACGCGCCGTTATCGTTACTGAAGAATGCAATAATAATAATGTGAGCACACAATTCAAAATAAAGTAGTTAACTGTTGGGAAAGCTTTTGTTAAATTTATGATTATTTTTTAAATGTTTAGTATACCTAAATATATTTATTTTGCTTATCGACTACTTATATTTTGGTTAATCGTAAGTTTCTATCGATAAGAGTGGCATCGACTAACAGCTGATTTTGTAAACTGCCAATATTTGGCCGCCATCTTGACTTTAGAGTTGCATACAAATTTGAATTGTGTCTATTGTGAATGCATGAACTTTTTCTAGCGGTTACTTTTTGAATGTTGCCGCCATACTGGGGAATTTTGGATTGGGATCTGGATTATTATGCATCTGTTATAAGTTGTAGGTAATTAATTAGCATTGCAGCATTGTTTTTTTTATTTTAATTTAATTCAATATTCTTATAGGTTTTGTTTATTTAATATAAGAGTTTCTATTATTTAGCTAAATACTTATTCAAAGAGTATTTAAGCCTCAAGCTTTATTATGTCATCCATAAAATTACTTGGATAGCACACTTTCGAGAGCTCAGGGTTAGTCCACTTTATTGAATTGGTTTCGTCGTTTGTGTCACTTGCAATTACATTGCATTGACCTTTGTTGGCAATACATATTTTGTCGACTTGTTTCTCTGGTCAATCAGCTGCTGGAATTCCCAAAGCGAATCCCACACTGCTATGTATGCAGTCAATTTGCAGAATTTCGCTGTCAAATCACCGCTTCGCTATCTACAGCGAATGCTTCTCCTCACATAAAAAAGGTGGGAGGACACATAAAGCTGTCGCATAACTTGCAAATTTTCCACTTCACCTGCAATTCGACGGCGCCCGGAACGAATTTGGATCAAAAACCGACAACCAAACAATACACAGTGGCATTCATCAACGTCCGCTGATGTCGCATGCAGCAACGGCTGCCACTTGCCCCCTGCTCCTTCCACTTCGCGGATACCCACTTTGGCAACATAATAAATCATCTGTAAATTGATTTCAAAACTTTAACGGAAGCAAACAAAAAAATGAGAAAGGGGAAAAAAACGAGAACCGGAACACTCAAACATTATGAACTGCAGCACTCGGGATCATATGTTGCCTCCCCCTCAACAACAACAACAGCGAACAAAAAAAATTGGAGAACTTGGAGTGCAACAACAAATCGGCTGGATTTGTGCTGCATCCTGGCACGCGCTTAAATCTCACAAGCGTTCCCACAACGCGCTGTTCCCCGAACTAATATCAAATTGATAGCTTTTAAATTTGATTCCGCGTCTTATCACCAAAGCGACAACTTTGACAGGCCCAAATGGAGTGTGCACACACACTCAGCTCTCTCTTCCTCTTCCTTTTCACTCTTCGTCCACGCCTTCGCCATACATTTCTCCCTTGCTTCCTCCCCCAGTTAAGCTGTCTCGCTTTTTCTATCGTTTTCTCTATGTGTTGCATTAAAAATGAGCATCGCAGAACATTTTATGGGCTGCAGTGGCAGCAACTCTCGAGTGCAACATGGCGTATGCTGCTTTTTTTTCCTTTCAATATACCCTTTATGTAATAATAGATAGAGTAGGTGAATATTTATTTCTAAATTAAATTTGACATCTTTAAAAAATGGATTTGTCACATTCAAAATGCATTATAATGTATATTAATTTATTTAATTCATCGTAAGCATCTTTAAAATTTAATAGGTATTAGTTAGTCGTTCAAATGAACAGTATAATCAGCATACTTCATTGCTGATTGCCCTGTTCAAGCTATTTTAAGACCAATCGAAGGAGTTGCTTGTAACAAATTTTATCAATAGAAAGTTGATGTTTGTTGAACTTATTTAAATTGAAAAATATATGCGAATCTATTTACGTATATAAATGCTGTACGCAAGTATCTAATTCCTCTCAAATGTTTGTGTCGCAATAAATGTTAATTAAGTGGCTGATAATATATACAACTATTTCATAATATTCTTGGACAAATAAGTAAATACAGTTTAATGGCGACCATTGTACACCCAATTTTTCCTTTATATAATAATTAAAACTTTTTTTGTATTGCTTAATTTCTCCAAATAACTTAAATGTAAAATGTATTAATATTGAATTGTTAACATTTATTGTATAGAATTCAATGCAAATATGGTACTTTTAAATAATTTTCAACCATTTTTATCAACTAAAAAAAAATTAATTATATTATGTTTCTTTTATTGTATTATCTTAATTATTATTATTAGGGTCTGAATTCTTGTCTAGTTTCCCAAAAGTTTAAAAAGGTTAAAAAAGTTCATGTCTATTTGAATAAACAATAAATAAAGATCTATTAATTAATGCTGCAAAAAAAGAAATTTAACTATTTATAATATGTATTAAAAATGTACAGAGTATTGAGCAGTTCATCAGTTCAACAACAAAGAACTTCACTTCAGCCGAAGTCATTGTTATAGACGTTCTTATTTATTATGCAATAAATTCAATGGCAGTTGAATTGGCTGTAGGGTATTTGCTGGTCGTGCTAGTTTAATGTGAATAGCTACTCGAGTCGTTGTTGACATTTGTGTGCACATTTAAAACAAATCGAGTGGGCGAGTGGCAGTTGCTTTTACTTTTGTGGGTGAATGCTGGCGAGGATTTCGAGTGTTCGTCGCATGTAGAAGTCGGATGGCCTTGACTAAGCCGAGTTAAACGTGTTTAGTTTCATATCAGCTTATTGACAGCGGCTAAGCACGCACACACACTTACAGTCACACACACAGATAGTCTCCCTCACACACCCTTAAAATACATAGCCAAATCACAAGTTGCTTGAGGAAAATGTTATCACAAACTGCATCCGGCGGCGACGCTGCTTCAGTCAGCATCGACGCTGCTGCTGCGTCGCCGTTGCTTCGTTGCACTTCGGCTGCTGCTGTTGCTGCGTTTCGGCTCGCTTCGTGGTGTGTGCGGGAATCGGTTACAATTCAAAGTTTTTTCAGATGCTCGTCGGCATTTGGCGCGTGCAGTTGCGAATCGCGGCAAAACAGGCAACGACAAAATAAAATAAGACATTCAAAGTGAAGCGTAAACAACGAATTCGTAGATAAAAGCATATTCCAAAAAAAAAAATATACAGTTAGTTTTATCGAGTGTGTTTTTGTGATATTTTTGCGTGTTAAGTGCGTCGCACTTGCGCACTACAAATAACATTTCGAGTAATGTGCAGATAAAGTGAACAACATCACATGATCAAAGCAAACCAAGAGAAGTGAAACCTACTCCTCATAAAGTGTGTGGACTGACTATCTAGAAACTCTAGAAGTGGTCGGGCTTGGCCACAGCTATTTCCGCTTTGGGGCTTGATTATCGCGGCCGCCTTGACAACACTTTTGATTTCTTGAACGCAACAGTTTCAAGTGACGCTTTCGTTGGTTGGGTTCGTTTTACGGTTTCGGTTTCGTTTACGGTTTCAAGCAATTTGTATACCGAGGATGCGTTGGAAAGTTGGGCCACTCATCGTGCTGCTGCTGGTGGCCATCTGTCTGGTTGATGCCCAGTGGCAGCCATGTCCCAGCAGCTGCACTTGCTATGCGCGCACCGTGCGTTGCATGCGCGCTCGCCTCACAACCCTGCCGCCAGTGCCACGGGATACCCAAGTGCTGTAAGTACAACAAAAAGCGGGATTGCGGGCAGATTGCAGTTGGGATTGGAAAGACAGTGAGTTGGGAAGTGGTCTGCGGTGGCATTCTTCGTTTACATGCATAAATCATAGCAAGTTTTTGGCTTTTGGCAAATCCATAAATTAGTTTTTAATGTGCTCGCCGGCAGAGCAAACGATAGACAAGCGGAGACACAACGGAGTAGTCACACAGCAGGCAGCTGGAAAGATGGACAGACGAACTATATGCAGAATAATAGACAGGAAGACAAACAGACTGTAGACAGACTTACTTTTACAGTGAAATCTCTATTGGTCGCTCCAACTTTGGTGTCCGCTCAATAGAGTTTTCAGATAATTCTTATCAACAATGTATTTTGTTATACTATGGGCCGATTTTTTAATCTCCCCATAAAATGATCTACAGCTATTGTCTAAATAATATTATTATTATATCCATCGAAATTCAAATTTTCAAACTACCCATAAATTTTGTCATTAATGTAAATGTTTTTACTATACTATACACACATTACCTAACTTAAGAAACAAGAAAGAAAGCTGTAGTCATTACGACATTACATTACTTTTAAATCTGTCTAATTATCTAACCTACTCCAAATTGGGACTCGTTGGCGAGCTCTGTTCTTAAACAATTTGGAAAAAATGTCAATTTGCGGATGAGCTTTATGTCATTGGAAATGTTTTCTTTTGCCCGTTACGCACATAGCGAATCGCTATTAGCGATTTCGATAACCTTAAAACACACCTATTACTTATTACTTATGTTTAATAATTAAGTGTCCGCGTTCGTTTAAAAGTTAAATATAGTACGTATAAAAATAAAACAGAGTGAGCGAAGCAAAACAAAATGTTAGCCCGACGTATCAGCTATGGAAAGTTTCACTCTAGATGGACATATGGACAGACAATTGAAATGCAGGCGAACAGACGGACAGTCAGATGGACATACAGACAGACGGACAGTCAGACAGACAAGCTATAGACAGACAGACATATAGATGGGGATATAGACAGGAGGAGAAGCACTGCAACCAGACAAAAAGTCAGACAGTATATAGAATATGAGTGCGGGGGCGTTTGCAGTTAGCAGCGTTAATTTGATGTCTCTTCCTCACCCCCGCCCACGACCACGCCTCGTCTGTCTGTTTCTCTGTCTGTCTGTCTGCTGCATGCTGCGTGTTGACTCAATTAAACGATGTCTAACTGTGGCAGCAACGCGGGAATTTGTATATTTATCACTTCGCATCACATCGCAACAGCGATTTGTATGCATGCGAAATGCGAGTAGTGCCCCCGCTTTTCTCCTTCCGCTCCCCCAATCTGCTCCAGCTGCTGCTCATCGCATTCACTGACGCTGCATTTATTTCCAAATGTCAGCACTTTTCGCATGAAATTCGGCTA
The DNA here is from genome assembly GCF_009650485.2 of Drosophila albomicans. Lineage (NCBI taxonomy): Eukaryota > Metazoa > Arthropoda > Insecta > Diptera > Drosophilidae > Drosophila > Drosophila albomicans. The sequence goes on along the minus strand of NC_047629.2, from coordinate 40,143,981 downwards.
AAGTTTTGAGCAACGGGGAAATGTTGGGGTTTGGGTTGGGATTCTTTGCTTTGCATGCAACTTGGTAAATGTTTGTGGAACATATGCATATTTATGCGATAGGCCGCGCAACGCCTGAAGGATGCCGCGCAAGAAGGATTTGTGGATTTATGGCAGAGAGAGAGGAAGTGAGAGAGAGAGAGGAATTCAATTCAATTTGCGGCCTGAGTTGAGGCAAGTTGTGGCAGCCATGTGAAGAAGCGTGCGAGGCGCGTGACGGGCGTGGCAACTAAATGATCGGCATTTATTTAGATTGAGTTGAGCTGAGAAATGCAGCGAAATTGAGTTGGAACTTTTGGCAAATTGTGAAATAAATCGAAATTAATTTCCCTAGATATGCATTTGAAATTGCAGCACTAAATGCTTTTTCATTTTGTATTTAAATATAAATAGTTTCGATTTTGAAGACTGATATAAAGAGAACTACTACTACTATATGAAAATACCAATTCCAATACAATACAATAAAGTATTTTTTTAATTTAAAGAGTATTTTTTGCTATTCACAATGTTGAGCTTAAATAGGCAGCCATTTTCTTAAAAGAAACTCTGCAGCTCTGCCAACTTAACTAACTTTCTCTATTAAGCACTTATTCTGCATTTTTAAAAAGGTGGCAACGCTGTGTTGCATAGTTTCACATTTTAACTGTAGTTGCGGTAAACTGCAATTTAATTAAAGTAATTGAGAATTAACAAGCTTATATAAATATTGACTTTAAGTAATTGTTATTTTAGATAAATGGTTTTGTTATGTGAGCCGAGTATTTACATTACACGAGTTTAGTCAGTTGTAATTTATTGTTGCATTTTTGGCTATTTTCGTATCAATTAATTGTGTATTTTTCGGGCATTTCGGTTGAATGGTTGAAGCATTTGCAATTCGCCCACAAGCTGGCAACTTTTATATGCCAATCAATCTTAATATCAGATAAGGTGTGTCATGCATTATTTATCTTGTTTATTTTGCCCTCCTGTAAAAAATAACTAAATAACAATTGAAATTGCAGGCATAGCACACACACGCACACATGTTAGTTTTGGAACAAACACACACACACAAAGAGAGAGAATTGCATTTCAAAGTTAGATTCGCATTTCGCTTTTAATTTATTTTGTGGCACTTTTAATTAATTTGTTACATTTGCAGTTTAGTCTAAAGCTGTCGAAAACTTTTTTGTTTAGCTAAATGGCAAATGTGGCACATAAAACACAAAAATGCTCACAGTTCTCTCTCTTGAGTTTAGCCCATATAATACGACATATATATATGTATGTGTGAGCTATATATGTATGAGAGTATGAGTATTTTTGAATTTGTTTCCGTTTGTCGTCTCGTTATTTTTATGAAAACTCGGCATTCAACATTCAACACATGTCCATAAAGCTGCCGGCAGCCAAAAATGAAATAATACGGCACAAAAATGCAATTCCCCTTGACCAAGCAGATGCTTTTGGAAGGCACAAACACAAACACAGTACCTCACATATATACACATAGAACACACACACTCTAACGTATATACTCAGGTCATGATCTCTCTACCAGTTTGGACTATTTTTTATACCTAAACTTGGTCTTAGTTGAAAGGTGGTTTAGATGATAGTTTGTGCTTTCAAATAAAGTTTGATTTATTTTTTAGTATACCAAAATATTACTAAATATACTAGAATATACAGGCAATATTATACTTAATATATAATACAATACTATATACTATACCACTATCACCATCCTTGTGTCATTTACTATTAAATAACAATAATTAACACAACAATAACGTATACTTGGTACGATTGATTCTCAATTAAAAGAACTATAAAACAAGTTATAAAAATAGATTCTTAAATTTACATTTGTGAATCATAATTTTTAAAGTATTCAAATTAAATTACAAAATTTCATGACTTCAGTAATATGTTTTATTAACTTCCCTTTCAAGATTCAAGTTTCTTTATTCTGGTTGCCATAATTTTATATGAATGATACTTATTCAACGGAAAAATTTTAATTTAATATCTCACGTTAGCATTTTATTAAGTATAATAAACTTTGATATTTTTATTTAATGAAGATTGTTGTTATCTTTTATAAATAATAATTTATATTTTTAAATTACTATCATCTAAATTAACTCAAGGTATTTCAAGTCGTGTATTCCAGAATATTTTGCGTTCTTTCATCTGTTTGACTTAATTTTGTTAATGACACAGATTTGTTTACAGTTTTGGCTCATGCGACTTTGGGTGTTTCTTTAGCTTCACATATGTGAGAGAATGTGTGTATGTGTGTGTATAAATTTGTATAGTATGTGATGAAAAGGCGAATAATCATGACTGTGAGTCTGTATAGTAGATTATAGCAGGCAAAGAGGGAACAAACAGGGGCACACAGAAATCCAGAGAAAAATAAAAACAGAGAGAAAGAGAGAAAAGTCAACGCACAGATGGCAAATGCAAAAAGTCAGATCGTATTTTTGAGCTGGACACTGGAAATATGAAATGTGGGCCATGCATATGATAAACTACATACTATAAGTCAAACTGACATTCGACAGATAAAATAAAAGTGAACGGGCGGATACCCTAAAATGTAAACTATTTAAAAATTTAAATATTTATTTTTCTTTTTAATGGAAGAGTTCTTTAAAATACATTATAGATAACAAATTTTAGTAGTTGACACTCTATTAAAAATATTCAAATAGTTCGTCTAATTTTCAATTTTAAATAAATAAAATAATTTCGAGAACATTCTTACTTAGCCTTTAAAGTTTAGAAAGTAAAAAGCTTATAGATATTTGATTTTGAATACAAGATTTAAAAATAGATTTAAATAATTTAAGCTAATAAAAAATACACAAAGTTTTTGCCAAATTTTTTATTGTGTTTACAGAGTAGATAGAATATGAAGACTTTTTTAGCCAAATATATATTTTAGCCATAAAATTAATATCTGTCTTCATCAAAGATGTTTCCTTATATTCCTTAGCAATGTATAATATTTGCTGTTGTTTTATTCTATAGTATAAATAAAATGAATTTTACCATTGATCATACGGTAAAACTAATTTTTGTTTGTCATAAAAATGTTTTCGTTTATTTAGATATAAAGGACAAATTTAGAAGAACTTCTACTCTTCAAATTTCCATACAGGGTATAAAAATAACACATTTAACATAGTTAAGTTATTTTTTTCTTTTAATATAATTTGTAATTCTTTCGTAAACTTTAGCTTTGAGCTGTCTAAACTTTGGCGTGGAAAATGCCAAGGCCTATGCCATACAAATTTGTTGCTATTCAAATTGTCCATGCATCAACCTGGAGTAGAACTCTGCCACACAACCGTGGCAAGCAAGTCATGCATCACACACACACACACACATACAGACAAACGCAAGAGGCAAGTTCAAATGTTGCTGTGAATACAAAAGCGCAAACATTTTGACTTTTTGCTTGGCGCGTATTTAAACTTGCAACTAAATGCAAGGCAAACTCGAAGCGTGTGTGCAACATACGGGAAACGTTGCTGCCGCTGTTGCCTCCAGCATCATTCATCTTCCACGCCCACACACAGAGAGCGTGCCACATGGCGTTGGGGGCATGAACTGAAACTGAGACTGAGACTAAAGCCTGCTCTGCTTTTTTGCTACTCTCGCTAAATAAATGCACTTGATTTCATTTCATGATGATGCATTTTAGCTGGAATCGTGCATATATGCTTTATATACGATATGTATACAGATTGTGTATATAGTATATTATATATTCTATATATAGAGGTAGCTTAGAGCTGGAGCTTAGTGGTTCTTCTGGGTCTAAGGCATTTGGTTTGTCATTATGTGGGAAAACTGAAACTGAAGCTGCTGCATTTTGTGGCACTTTTGCATGCCACATAAAATGCAGATGGGGCAGGCACATGAGCTAAATATGATACGGTCTTCAGTCTGATTATATATACACATATAAGTATATACTATAGTCTTTATGGTTTCTGCTCTGCTTTGCTTTTCTGCTTCTGCTCGCATCTCATGTTGTGTTCGCTGTGTGATATCAAAACAAAAGTCGCCACACGTTGCACACACGCTCGGCATATTAAAAAGTTTGATTAGTGCCCAGCTGAGTGAGTGCCGCCCCCACCGCCCACTTTCCCCCTCTTTAGCCTCCTCTTCCTCTTTCTCTCCCTCAGTTTACTGGACAATGTTGAGACACGCCCACAATTTTGCAGCATATTTTGCTGTGTTCGAGCAAAACTATTTCACTGGCAAAAATACTTCGTTCCCTCTGCTCCACTTCCCTTCGTATTTAACCCCCCTTTTGTGCTCATATATTACGAAGCATTTATGCGTGAGAAATGCCTTGTTCATGCTTGTTCCTAGCTGCCTGCTGCTGCTCCTTTCTGGCCTTCCTGCCTGCACAAAATGTTGTATGTTATTATTAAATATGCATAAATTTCCTTTTTGTCGAGTGCCATTGTTGTTGTCGTTGTCGTTGTTTGTTGTTGATGCTTTTTGGAGTTTTGCATTTACATTTGCTGTTTATTTGGCCGTGCAAATATTGAAAATGTTATCCAAAAAAAAAGCTACCTCCCCGCCACTTGCCTCACGTGTTGACAGCTCACTGCGACATGTTGGAACTTGTTAAATGCAACTGAGAATGCACCGTGAGTGAGGTTAGGTATGCAACAAAGTGAGGTTAGGGTATGCTTCTATATATGTATGTGTGGGTGTGTGTTGTAATGCATATCATATGTTGCATGTGATATCCTTGTAGACCATTATTAAGCTGTGAAATACGAGAGAGCAAGGTGATTCATCCATCTATCTATCTATCTATCTATCGCTTGTTAAAATTGAATGTCATCAGTATGAGAACGAACAAAATATTATATACAACAGTTTGCTTGTACTTTATTTTATACATCGTGCAAGGACGAAACAAAGCGGGAAAATCATAAATTTCGTTGACAAGTTTCCGCTCGTGTTACGGGCAAAAACAAACTGTAGATTTGAAGTGGATAAATGGAGCTAAAGTGAATGAAGAAATGGGGAAGATAGATTAACTGCATTTACATGAATACTTAATAATAATAATGCAAAGACAAAACGAAATGCAATTCCTGCAAAATAATTGGCTTAAGGAGATTTATGATTATGATAACGCAGATGTTAATGCTGAGACTAATCATTTTGCGTTTGCAACTACATACTAATAACCATAAAGACTAAGAATAATGTGAACGAAGTTTATAGAGTTATGCTTAATGCTTATGTAAGAAATAATGAGATTACTAATGCGAATGCAAGTAACAAGGATTCAAAAGTAAAAGTTAATGTGAGCTGCAAATACTAATTTTGTTATATATTTCCCTAACAATGATAATACCAATGCTAATGTAATTTTAATGTGTATGTAGTGCTTATGATTAATTTTAATTATTTAATTATTTATTAAGTGACGAACCTGTACAACTTAATAAGTATCTGCTTATGATGAGTTTAATATAATTTCCGCTAAAATGTTAGCTATTTTCTCCAAAATCATATTAATGAAATTAGCAATACTTAATTCAATGCGTAAAGAATATATCCCTTTAATTTTGAATGTTAATATCAATGTCAAAACAAGTGTTTATATTATTAAGCTAATTGCAAAAGAACAATTTATTAGAGATATGAAAAATGCTTATGCTTCTGTTTTATTCTGATTCATTATTAATGCTTACTCTAATGTAAACATCAATATGAATATAACACTAATGCTGATTGCATATAAAAAGTTAATTATTGATGGAAATTTTGTTTTGTTTTGGCTCTCATTTGATTTGTATGCCTTTTTAAGACTATGGATGACAAAGTCGGCATACTTTCAATTAATGAAATGACCAATGTTAAGCACAAAGGCATTTATCGTAATCGCTTTGTCAACTCGACAATGCAACATTTAATATCAGCTCTTATTCAAGCAGAAAATTTCACTTAGCCGCTCTTTTATAGAGCATTGCAATTTTCGCATAATTTTCAGACACATTTCGACGAGTTTTTCACGTATGATATACGATATGGTTCATGACTTTTGTTATTACATCCCACGTTGAAATTTCCCTTCAGCCATTTTCCCTCCCTTGCGTATGAGCTCAGGTCTGACTTTTCAATTGTTGGAAATTCACATTTGCATAAAAACGAAATAAAATTGTTGCTTTTCAATAAATGCACGTGAGTGCGTGGCTGCCTGTGTCTGTGTGTGTGTGTAAAGGATGTGTATGTGGTTGGATTTAAGCATGTGTACGTGTGTGAGTGCGTGTGTGTGTTTGCTGACCACTTGGAAGTTCGAACAATGCAGCAACTGCCACTCAATTTGTAATATTATTTGTAATTATGCAAATGAGGCTGGCATCCAAGCCAGGCCAGAAATAAAATTGAAAATGTGCCACAAAATTAGTTAAAGTGGGGCATGCCACAAGCAGCTCAGCCGCAGCTGCAACACCACCAATCAGTCTTCCAAACAGAGAGAGAGAGGGTGAGAGAACTTATCTGTGATGAAACTCTTTCGCTTCAATCGCATGGTATGCATTTTTAATTCAGTCGAAAGTGTTGCAACTTGCAGCGTTGCCAGTGGCAGCAAGGAGGCAGCCTGCCAAGCGTTTCACTTTGACATAGAAAAATCTGCTATTGATTTCGCCTCGAAGCAGCAGCAGATGAAGTAACGAATCCAGTTTTTGTTTCTCTGTGTTTTCTCTCGTCACGCCGAGCAATTTGCATTTAAAGTTTTTTTTCTTTTTTTTTTGCTTTAATGCTGCAAACAAAAGTGGAAAGCCCTTCTTCCCCCTCTCAGCCCAGCCACACCCTCAAGCTTTGTCATTTCGCATGCTCGTTAGTGCGCAGAGCAGAGAATGCAAAGTAGTTGTTGCTGAGATAGTGCACAGTGCAAAGCAGCAGGCAACTCACAAACACATGCCACAATTTATAAGCAGAGTTACTATTTTTGTAGCAGTCAACAGGGTAACAAGCGGTGAAGGGGGGAAAAGGCAAGCCGAACATGTCAAAGTGGAGCAATCGGCATGAGCCGGACAAAGGGGGGCAAGGCGAGGAGGCAGCAACTGGTCAAGCATAAGAAACAAGCAGCCCATAAGTATGCTATGGCAACAGACAGACAGATGGAGAAACAGACAAAGCAGAAGGGAGAGAAGGAGAGAGAGAGAGCAATTGGAGCTGGGAGTTGAAGAGCAAAACGTTTGTAGCCAAAGCAAATGTGCGGCAATTGCAGCTGCTGCTGCTGCATCTGAAGAGTTGCACCGAGATGCCATCACGGCACAGGTAAAGTCAACAGCAGGCAGCCAGGCATCCAGGCAGGCAGAAGGAAATTGGAGGAGGCAGACAGAGCAGAGCAGAGCAGAGCTGCCTCAGTGAACCGTAGAGCAAAAATGCGCTGCTCGTCGAGGCGGCAAACTAAGTAACTAAGCCAAAGTGGCGCACCACGTAGCTGGCATTCCATGTTGAAATGTGATAGACAGACGCATAATAATGTTAATGTAGCAGCTCCTGGCAGCTGCCAAACGAAACGATTGCTGCGTGGTCACTGTACGAATACAGAGAAGATAGAGAAGCGAATAGCAATCTCCGATAGCTGACCAGCTGCTGGTTCAATACTGAGTTTCAGTTTTCAGCCAACTAACACACGGCGTATACGTCATATTATTAACGAGTTTTTTATGTGCGCCAAACCACATTACTATAAAAGGGGGGAGCGGGGACGGAGGCAGCACTGCACTGATAATGTGCTTAGCACTCGCTGACTAAGATTAAGTATCCGCCTGTGCACAAAGTTTATGGCTCAAATGGAATGCGGCAACATTGTGGAAATTTATACGGCAAATCAAATCAATGGCAAATATTGAGAACGAACTCCTTAAAGCAACTGCTGCACATGGGAACTCTTTACTTAGAGTATTTCTTCAACTTTAATAGTAAATTGTATTCAACACAATTGGATTAAGATTTCTGTTTGAGATGTCCTTTTAATTGATGTCAAATTACGAACAACACATTCATAAAGTGTACGACGCCTGAGGCAAAAATGCTTTTGTAGAGCAAAATTCCATTGTGCGCAATTAAATTTTGTCGATTGCAAATATTTATTGGTATTTATAGCAACTTCATAAATTGCAAGAGAAAATAGAGAGCAGACATTTTATGGCTTAAAACGAACAAGTGACAATTATTTAGAATTATGTTTATCGTTTTCAGAAAATATAAATAATAAACTGATTTAGCACACAACTGAATATTTCATGTTTAAGTAAAAGCATTCTTAAACTGAGAATAAGTTAAAAAGAAACAAAAAAAACAGCTTTTAAAGTATGTTTTATTATGCAAATTTATGTTTACTCTCAAAATATTTTATGATAGGCTAAAGCTGGTTAAATGTCAGAGAAGGACAATATTTATTGTCGACATATTTCATCTGCATCATTCTAGACATTGTCATAATTATATTTTAATTTATTGAAATATCTAGAGACAGATAGTAAATTAGCATTGGTTAAACTAAAAGCAAAATCTTGTTTTATTTATTATTGGCTAATCTGTATACACTATACAACACTTGAATTAAATTATGATGACAAAGTGTGTAATCGATGTTACTGTAACATTGCGAAAAACATTGAAACTTGCAGCGCACAAAAACTCTTCAAATTAAAATTACTAGAATAAATAAATGTGAATAGTTATCTTCTACAAAAAGTTAGACATCTCACAATACAATAGAACATGTTGCTATTTATTTTAAAAGTTACAATTTCATAGCGTTTTAAGTAATAAGCTTAAGCACCGGATGAAAACACTTTAAGTAATGTTCAGGATCAACTTGAGACAAAGAGCTTTCAAAGAACACTCATGGCACACACACACACGCTAAGGGAATTCCTCTCTCTCTCTCTCTCTCTGTCGATTCACTTTGGAAAGTGTCCAGCAGCAGTTGCGTCGAAGTGTAAACGATAAACGCAGCTCCTTTTGGCCACTGACCATGACCAGCAACAACAACAACAATGAAAACATTGAGCAATAAAGATAACAACAACAACAAGAGGAACGAAGAACGAGGAACAAGAAGTCGAAGAAGAGACCCAGCGTAACTACAACTCACATCAACAAGAAATTCCTGTCCTTTCACACGGAATTGATATGTCGTCGTGGTCGAGCACGTCGCCCTGCCACATGCTGCATTGTTGCACTTATCTGTGTTGTCGCTGTGGCTACGCATAAGTGGCCATAGTGCCCATTGTAGTTTCCCCCCTTTTCCCCCATTTCGCCCATTTTCCCTCCATTTGCGTGGAGCGTAAATTGTTATTTTCAGTAATTATGTCCAATAAGCGACGAAGCGTGAAGGGAAATGTGGCAAGCGAGGTACATGCAGCAGAAGACAGGAAGAGGGATGCAGAGGGAGGCTGCCATTGAGCTCCTGGCGCTGCTGACGTTGCATGGCGGAAGGAAAACGTTGTCGTTAATGTTGCCGTTATGTAAGCTAACCCAGTTTTAGCGGCGACATGGCATTTCCTTCCTGAATGCCTCAACGCACGCCCCCGCAACCCCGCAACCCCACCTCCGGCTCCGCTCTCTCCAAACTACAAGAGCTTGTGCGATAAATGCACCACTACGAAATTATAGAGCTGCAAATAAAAGCGGAGAAAAAAAATCTAAAACGAAAAAGAAAAGAAAATTGTGGCGCGGCTTCAATTGACTTGAGGTTAGAACGAAGCAATGAGGTTACGCTTTGGGGGCACAAATGGGAGCAGAAACAGGTTGGAGGGTCAAGACAAGAGTTGAGCAGGCAACGGTTTTTATTTTATTATTATTTATTAATTTGTACTAAGTGTATTTTTTGTAGTCTCATTATTATTTAATATGGTTTTCTGCTACTTATTTGACAAGTTATACATTAAATAGAAACAAAAATTCCAATTATTTAACTTAAGCATTAAATATTTTAGAAATATGTAAAAATTAACAATACAATTAAGCTTGTTATACTGTTAAATTTTACATATTTTTAGACTATTTCTTTATTATTGGAATTTAATCACAAATACATAGAATTTACTTTTCAAGAGAAATATTTTACTGCGTGGATTCTATACTAAGCAGATTGTATAATTCTGATTTCATACAACCATATTTTGAGTAAGTTCTTGATCAACTTATTGACAGCTTAACTAGTTATACTTTAAACAAATAATAGGACTATTTATAGCAACACAAAATATAATAATTAAAGGAACATAAACGGTTATCTAAACTAGTGCTCACTAAGCAATATTCTCCCCGCAGCTGCACCTGAAAATTCAGTGCTAACATTTTTGCAGTGAACTTTTTTGTTGCCTACTTTTTGGGGCCTGCCAGCTGAAGCCTGACAGCGAACTTAATAAAGGAAAAAGAACAGTGGAAGAAGCGAAAACCAGTCGAGCAAGCTCTTTCAAAACAGACTGTGTGTGTTTCCTGTTCCCTTCTCTAACTTTTTCTCTTGAGGTTGTCGAACATTGCATTGCTCTTATCGCTGGCGGCTCAGCGCCACTTTTCTGTTTTCTTAGCTGCCAATTTTTTTCTTTCTTTTTTTCGTTTTTCTGGCCCTTGCAATTGCCATCGACATTTCCACAGGTGTAAATGTCTACACACACAAAAGCATGTGTGTGTGTGGCACTAAGCTGCTTCTGCAGTGGCCAAGAGCAACTGTTTGGGCAACTCCTCCATAGTTTAAGCGACGCCCAAGCACAGATCTCGTTGTATTTTTTGGTTATAATTTTCACGTTTGCAAGCGCCACACGTGTCTCTCCATATGTATGTGTGTGTGTGTGTTGTATTTTTGTTGAAATAAATTTTATTTAAACTTTCGTCTCGTATTTTTGGCAATTTTCTCCCTTTCTTTTTTTTTAGTATTATTTGTGCTGTAGTGTAACGTGTGAAATTCAATTATATGGCAGGATTTATATGTCGAACATGGCGTCGTTTGCAGTTTCGAGTTGCAGTCAGCTGAAATTTTATTTGAAGAGCCAAAAAAAATACACATCCACCCACACACACAAATATTACAGACACATATTATATGTGTGAGTGCATGCATAAAAATAATATGAAAATGCTGCGAAATCAGCGCGCTATTCAATTGGAAACTGTTTAATATGCGTATAAAAGGCGAATATTATGCTCAGCTTTTATTATAAAATTGTTTTCATTTTTTTACCATCCCTTTCCCTCTCTCTTTTTCTGTCTCTCTTTCTTGCTCTCACTCTCTCCCTTGAGTAGTTTGTGATTGCATATTTGAAACGAGTTTTAAATTCATGGCCGACAATCTGTGAGTGGATAATTAAAGTGCAGCTTAGCAGCTGAATTAAGCTTTGGCCAGAGATTCCGCTTTCACTCAATTGAAATGTTTTTAATTTGGAAAAATGTCAAATGGTTTATAGCTGTCAATTAAGCATTTTAATGCACAAAAAATGAAGATGTTTCTCTACATTTTTCAGGTGCTTAAGTTATGTTTCGGGTTGAATGATATTTATATAAAAACAATAATTATTAGACACAAATTTACTTGACTTAAAAGGAAAACTAAATAAATAATTAAATATATAAAAGCATGAATGAAAACAAATAAAAAAATGTCAATCATTATTTTCAACAATTTGATCAAAGAATAAAAAAGCAATTTAACAAATTTTACTCGTTAATTACAATCAATCAATAATATCAATCAAATTCGACAATTTACTTTACAATCAAACGATTGATTTTTCTTGTTGCTGCCTTCTCTTTGCCCGCTTTTTTTGGCTTTATAAAGCTTAAAGAAATTAAATATATATATATTTTAGTAGAAACAATTTGAAAACTTTAACCACAAATATTGCGTTTGCAAATTGACTTTAATTTAACAGAAAAGGAAAACAATTAAATAAATATGTACAATAATAAAAAAAAGTTCAATTAATGTTTTTAAAATTTTATACACAATTTTATTCAAGTTGATTCGATTAAATTACGAAATATATTCTTATAATCAAATAATAAAATGATTTCTTTTTGTCTAATTAATTAAATATTTTTACTTATAAGAGTTGTATAATAAATCAAAACGACACAAAAATTGATTTTAGTGAAACATAAAAATCCAATAAAGTTAAAAGATACTCAATCGATGAAGTCCTTCAATAAAATAGTATCAAATTTAAAGCACCATCTTTCAATTCGATAATTATTCAGGTAAACATAGAAACAAGCTTTCTTGTTCTAAATGCATTGAATATTTACGAATTCCCCAAACACAAATTCTAAAAAAATTGCGTGTAATCCATGATGTCTGCCAGAGAGAGAAAGAGAAATCTCTCGAAATCAGTTGGAAGCTCACTTCAAAATAGTTTTGAGCTGCACTAATGTAGACTAAGCACTGACACACGCACACACACACACACACACATTCAGACAAGTTTTTGGCAGAGAGTACTTTGAGAGATGCCAGTTGTTGCATTAGGCAAACAAAGAAATGTTATGCATGCACCATATCCAGGGCAATTACGCAGAGTGCTCTTAAGTACCGCCCAAAAACAGGAGCAGCCAACACCGACACCAACAGCAGAACGAACACTAACTGGACACAATTACATTAACAGTTTAGCACACACATACACAGGTGGCAATAAAGTAAGCAAACAAACTAAATTAAACCCAAGCTGCAGCTCAAAATAAGCCCATGCACAGAGGTAGCTAGCCAGGCAACAATTTGGGGCAACAGCAAAAGGGGCCAACAAAATCCGCCTTACGGTTGTCAGACGTTGCAAAGGCAACTGGCCGAGTGACAAAGTGACAAAGTGACTGCATGACTGACAGCTGAACTTTTACGCAAGCTAACAAAACAGGTAAACAATGTCAAGCAGCATCAAGCAGCGAGCAAAGGAGAAAGCGCAAAAGCTTGGGTGTTGTGGCTTTTGTTTAATAATAATAAAACACCACTATAGCACACAGCATACAAAGCAACAAAACGAAAATTGTTTGGTTGCGAAAGCGCAAAGGAAACGCAGCGGGAGCAAAATGGCGGCTCTAGGCGGTGGGAATTACATTACCAAGTGTCTGACTGACTGACTGACGGACTGAATGCAACTGCAGCTTACTGCAAAAACCACACAGAGACAGAGTGAAGTCCTCACGCAGGGAGACCGAGAGAGAAAGGGACACCACTGACACAGCTGCAGTTGGCAATTGTCATGAGTATTCGTCTGACTATCGTCTGTCAGCCGGCAATCACCTGGGCAACCCAGCTTGCAGCTTGCACCATGCACCATGTGGCAAGCGAGGCATTTCCATCCGCATCTCCATCTCCATCCAGATCTCCATATACATCTGCATCTCCATCGCATGCCGAGCGAATTGCGAAATGCCTTTACTGTCGGCGTTATTATTATGGTTTGCTATTGGCTTTATATAACTTCATTCAAGGTATGCACGGCGTGGGATCAGCACATAACATCAGGCATAACACTTTATTAATGGTAATTGGTGTGCTTTGCAATATCATATTACATTTCTATGGTTAAAGTTCACTTACCAACTATTTGAATTCATTTTGAGTAGAGTCAGGATAAGGTATAAAGGTGATATAACTATACCAACATCTTTTAAGTTTTCATCAAAGATTTATGATAAAATACCCTAGTCTCTAATTTAAAATGTTTTGGATTGTAAAAGGCTTCAGATCTTTCATATTTTCATAATTTCTACGGATTCACATAGATGCATTTTGCTTACTTCAAAACTCTTTGCATTGAAAGATGAGTAAAAAAATTAATAAATTAATCTACAAAAAATGTCTAATGTCTTGAGTAATGAAAATATTTATATTATATTATTTGTGCTTTTTTAAACTTATCATCGTATATCAAATAGTCAAAATAACATCAATATTTGAAAATACTTTGATATATTGTATTAGAAAATTTGGTGTAGTTCTTAGTTCAATTATTTGTGGAAAATGTTAAAAATTTAACATTTTAGAGTTAGGTATTTTAAGCTTGAATAAAATTACTCAGCATTTTGTGGGATATATACAAAAATATGATTAGGTAAATTTATTTGTTAATAATAAAAATTTAAAAAGTTAGAAGAGATTAGTTTTAATTAGACTCTAGAGTCAAATTAATAACCATTTAGAATTGGTTTGTCCTTTAAATTGTCTTCCGAATATATTCCTGCATTTTTCCAGGGTATATAATCGTCTATCTGTCTGCTCGCCTGTTGCATTCTTGTTGATTTTGTTGTTATAGCTGTTGCTGCCGTTGCAGCTTGTTATTTGCGTGTTTGTAAGCCATGTTATGACAATAATGTGCGATGTGTTGAGTGTGTTGTACTCTCCGTGTATGTTGTGCCTGAGTGTGTGTGTGTGTGTGCATTACTGGAGCTGCTTGTCGTGTGCCGAGCCAAAGTTAAATCTTGTTTTTATTGTCACATTTGCCATAAAGGCAGCTGAGGGAGCTGTAGCCTGAAGAAGCAGCGTCATAAGATGCCGCCTAAGCTGCTACACAGGTGTGTGTGCATGTGAGTGTGTGTGCGAGTGTATGAGCTGTGTGTAAGCCAGACAAATCATAATCAGAGACAACAGCAAAGGCAGCTGCAACAGCAGCAGCAGCAGCAGCAGGGGCAAGCAACGACAACGACGACGACAACAAAATTCACCTTAACAACGAAACATGACTTTGCCTTTCGCTCGGGCTTAGCACGGCGAGTAATGTGGGCTACGTGCCACGCCCACCGGCCAGAGCACGGATCATACAGATAAGAGTACAACCATGTAGTTGATGATGGGAGAAAGGGGAAAAAGGAAATTATGCAATGTAGAAAGCGCTGCGCGTGCTCAGCCTTTGCAAATAAAAAGCGCATATTTATCGGTTTTTTATGTTGCATACTTCATGGCGCAGAAAGGCACAAGATAAATGTGAAACTGTATGTGTGTGTGTTTGTTTGTGTGCGAAGCAAACTAACAATAATGAAAGCCAAAGCTAATGATAGAAACTAACTGCAGCTGCAACTTACACAAACGCAATTTGCAAAAGGCAGTTGTTGAGTTTCTTCCGCTCTAATCTAAATGATGATGATGCTGCGCAAGAGTTGCGCTGTTGCTCAAGGCGTATACTTAATGTGATAGCTGTAGGCGTGGGTTGTTGTGGGCCAACTTCATTGCCATTCATGAAAGTTGTAATGCGCATAAATATAAGCCAGCATAAATTTTAGTTTTAAGGGTTTTAAGGAGAGCTCAATAAATGAATTTCACATTCAACAGCTTCATCATTTATTTACTCAACAATAAATTTTAGATTCAACCTTTTGATTCAACAGTTTCATCACTTATTAACTCAACAATAAATTTAAGTTTATGCAGTTTGAATATTTATTAATTCCAGAATATTTTGATTCAACAGTTTTACTCTTCACTGCCTATATGTTTAATTGTAATATACAACACGAACTTATTTGGTATTTAGTCCTAACATTCATGTAATATTTCGTGGTCTTCAAATAAAATCATAGATAGTCCTTATAAGTTTAATATCACACCAAAATTATCTTGAGTGATGTAATTTTCAAGTCAATTTCGTAAAAAAACGTAAAACCCTTTTGCACAATTGTTTTGATTTTATGCCTAACATTCTTTGAAATTTTTGTAGTCTTCAAATAAAATCATAAATGTGATTTAAATCACACAAAAATTCTCTTCACTAATTAAATTGTTAAATCAATTTCGGTACATAAATAAAGTAACATAAATATGTAACTCTTCAATCTGCAAAGGGAATATTTTATGAATGTTTAATTGACCCACAAATTTTCTTTTTGCTGCCTGTGTTCATGTTCCATATTATAATATGGAAGGGTATTATAACTTTATGCCGGCAGGAAATGTATGTAACAGGCAGAAAGAGATATCTCCGACCCCATAAACAGCGTGAACAACCGAGAAGGCCATGTACGTCTGTCCGTCTAAACACCTAGATCTCAGAGACTATAACAGATAGAGATATAATTATGTAAATTATGTTTGCACGCAGATTAAGATTATTTCACATTTATGCAAAGCAAAATCGCAAAGTGAAAAAATATAAATAATTTGTTGGTGCATACAATATCAAGTAAAGTTTTTATGATTCCTGAAAACTTGGCTGCGATTAGATAAAAATTTTAAAAGGTATTTAATAAATACTTTTGTATGGGCAAAAACTCTTATTTTCTTCGGTACTTAGTTGCTGACAATATGGTATATTTTGTACTCTTTGGTATATTTTATATTGATATGCCAAATATTGATTATTAATATTAATTTGGTATATTTTAAATAATACAGCATTGTTTCATTTTTATTCAAAATTGGTACCGGGTATAACAAAGTCAAGCACACTCGACAGTAGCTTTCGTACTTGTTTTTGTATGTTTAATTCACCCTCAAATTTTCAGATTATTCTTTTTGTTGTCCATGTTCATATTTCTTGTTATAATATAATGTTTTTTGTTGTGACAAAAGCATTTTTTTATACGTTGAACTCTTTGATATTTAAAAGAATTAATTAAATAACGAATGTAGTTTATTTTACCAAACAATATTTATTTGTAATTTAATTTGCCGCTTTTCATGAAATTAAAAATAAAAGTTCTGCTTTTTCAGCGCAACAATAAATAGTTATTTTTATGCGCACCCCTTGAGACCTTTTTGAAAACTCTTGCTTTGCCTTAATAAAAATCTTTTTATAACATAACTTCAAATGCTGAAAAAGGCAACAGGAAAGTCAACCGGACTTTAGCAGCAAACGGAAACAAAGCGAGGACTGAACTTGTTGAATCTTGAGCTCGACGCTTTCATAGTTTGCTTTCATTCAGCAACTCGACAGCTGCTTTAATTGAGCTCGAGTAGTCAAAAGCACACTTGCCTCACACTCTCTGCTTTCTCTCACTAATTTCACTCACTAATTTTCGTTGCTGTTGGCTGTGGCTGCGGTTGTGCTTCACTAATTTTGGCAACTAATTGAAATCAAATTTGTAAAGCCACTAAACAGTTTAACGCTCATTGCACACGCGACACATTTTGAATTGCCAGAGACGCCTTTTGCCTTGTCACCTTGCACAAAATTGATTGACAGCCACGCCCCCAATTGTTGGCTAACCGTTAGCTACACAATGATAATTGTTTTCATACAATTTACTGTTAGATTGTGGCCGAAATACACGATGCCATGCTTTAGTTGTTGGTCTAACCATAAATTCAACCCAACACGGACTTCAAAGCGTATACGTAATATTGTGTGCCTGTGTGTGTGTGTGTGCGGGAGTGCATGCATGCGTGAATAGACAAACATATTCGAGCTGGCTATGCTTTTGTCAATAATATGCATTAATTAAGTGCAGACATGTCTGTCGGACAGCTCACAGCAAGGGGGTTGCGTTGCTCAACATGGCGTATACGTGTTCTGTCCATGTATGCGTATAAATTTAATTGGAATTTTGATATCACAACAACAACATCTGCAGCTGGCATAGACAAAAAAAAACAAAAAGTCTCTCTCACTCCCCTAATGCGAATGTCATTATCGAAATCACTTTGCAGCCTGAGCTGAGCGGAAGCCAAAAGTGAAAGAAAGTCGTGCACAAAAAAATGCAATTTCCTAGCTGGCTAGGGAGTCTGTTGGGAAGCGTGCCAGCTGCGTACTGCGTTGAGGTGAGCTGCATTTTTGCCTGCTGCCTGCTGTCTGCTGATTGAAATGACCCAGCCAAGCGTTGAGGGCAGAGACTCTACTCTACTCCAGAGACTGCCACAGCAGGTGGAACATCGGCAAGAAAGGCTTCAGAGATGTTCTTTTTTCCCAGAGTATGTGTGTGTAGCTGATGCTCGACAAATAGTTGCGCAACTGACACGCAAACTATGCGGAAGGCCTGCAACTAGCACACACTCATAGCAGAGTTCTGTGGCAACATCAAGTGGGAGTGGAAGTGGAAGTTAAAGCCGTAGCTAAAGAAGCAGCAACGGCAGCTGCTTCGGACTAGGCTCAATGGCGTAGCTCGAACTATTTTGTGTGTGTGTACTTTGAGTGGACCATCGTTTGTCACACGTCAGGCTGGGGGACAGTTTCAGTTGCATTCCCACATTGCACAGTGGTTCTGCAGCATTTATTCACCCCCAAAAAAATGAGAATTGATTGAACATTTTGAAATCTCTGCGAAAAGTCAATTGACATATTGACACTTGAACTCTTTTTGTCAGAACGAATTGAGTAGGAAGAGCGTTGGTAATTGAATAAGATTCAATTAGAGTTGCATAAATAACACGCTGTTTGCGTATTGAGTTTGCGTCTTACTCAACTTCAAAATGGACAATCCAATTAAATAAATTATTAGTGAGTTGTGAATAGATTCAACAACAAATGATTTATTGATGTTGAGGAGAGAATCAAAATGGGAATTTAAAGCAAAGGTTAAAGCTTTATCTGTTTCTGAATAAATGCCAAAACTTTCAAATTTAATAATAAACCATCTTTTATGAAAGCAATTTAAAACAGCATCTCTGTATTCAATTAAAGTAAACCATTTATATGACTTTTGCTATTTTTTGCATATTTTTTACTCATTTGATACTTCAGTTGTATATTTTTTAATTTAAGATTTCTTAATTTACCAGTTTAAAACATATACGCAAAATATAACTAAAATGTATCAACACGATATTTAATTTTATTTGTGTTTTTGTTATAGACATGTATAGATATTAGTTTTGTTTTAAAACTTGTTCTTTAGCAATAGGCAAATTTGTATGAAAGCAACATAAAAATGTTCATACTATATGTAAATTTAACAAAGCTTAACTTATTGGACATATGGACCTTGATTTTTTTGTGACTTTATTTTTTTTTATAGTTATTCTGTTTTTAGATTATTACATTTACAAATAAACAATTGTTTATGACAGCAATTTACAACAGGTTCTATTGATACAACTGAAATTCCACATTTAATTTATTTCCTTTATACATTTGATTTTTATTGTGAGTTTACATATTTTTATTACACATTTGATATTTATATTGCTTTTCGAAATCCTGTAGTTTTTACTTTTATTTAAACCCGAATTTATTTGAAATTTATAGCTTTACTTTCTCCTTTACTTTGACAACTCTGAAATTTCATTTTGCATAGAAAATATTTTGAAATTTGCGTAAATCCTTTCAAACATAACTTTAGTAAGTATGTTTACTTGTTTGCACAATTATTTTTGCTTGAGATTTGTTGCTTTTCTTATATGAAATTTACAGTATTTTTTTTTATTATTTTCCATTTATTTTGCTTACATGATTACATTTTTGGTGCGTATACCAATATTAACTACAGTATTTATGAATGCTGAAAATGGTTACGATTCATTAAAAATTGTAGAAGTTATTTTTAAATATTTACTTGCTTTGGCTGACAATTTGGTATATTTTGCACTCTATCGAATTTTAAATGTAGTATATACCATTATACCAAATATAGCTTTCGGTGTATTCATTTGATATATTTATAGAATAGTTCCCTAATTTGTTTATTTTACAAGCTTTATTTATTTCGCTTCTCAGTAATACAAATTAACATTATCCACTCCCACTTTGCGTTACAACTCTTATTCCTTGATCTGCTTCAACTTGATCTATTGTTTGAGGTTATTTTGCCAGCGTAAATTGCGTAAAATTGGTGTGCTACGCTCTTTGAGGAGTGCGACGAGTATATCTCACTCAGCGAGCACTCACTTGTCTGTCACTCGGCTGTCTTGCGATTCTCAGTGGACCACACTGTGAGTTGTTGAGTTGAGATGGGTGTTGACTGACGCTCTGACACTCTGCTGAGGCTGGTGAGGTTGTGTTTGGGGCTAATGGAGTTTGCAAGAGAGCTCAAGGAACACAAAAACAGCAAAAATACAGAAAAATAAATGTGGATCAAGCTGCCGTATGCGCACAAAGGCAGCTGCTGCTGCTGCTGCTGCTGGATATGCAGAGCGAGCCAACTTACAAATCGTTGTCGTCGCTGCTGCAAAAAGGGGAAAACTACCTTTCCAGTCCACTCAACTAGCCTGTGTGTGTGGCACAAACAACAGTAGCTGCAGCTCCCTAACTCCCAGCCTAGTTTTCAGTCTTGCTGCCTGACTGTCCCTTGCCATATCCCTTGCCATGTCCCTTGCTTCTCTCTATGGCTTCTTCCTTCCTCCTCCTCTGCCTTGCTCTTTTCTCCTTGCTTTAGCTTACTCCTTTCTCCTCATCTCTATGCCTTGCTCCCTGTTCCCTGCTCTGTCTATGCTGCATGCCTCCGCTTGCCCGCAATGTGCATGTGGTTGCCACAAGTTGAAAGCGTCGCTGCTGCCGTTGCATGCACACACATAGAGTTGCCGCCCGAGGCTAGCAACCAAAACCCGGCCATGCCAGACCAAGACCAGAGAGCAGCGACGGCAACGGCGTCGACTGTGTGGCAGCAGCGGTTTTGTTTATATGCCAACATTTGGGCGCTCCCTCTATGTGTGTGTGTGATGTGTGTATGTTTGGTGAGTATTTCACTGACTGCAGGTTGTTGTCGCTCTGTCGCTCTCACACTCACTGTAGTTGTAGCCCTCAAGCTGTACGTGTGAGTGGTTTTAGTGTTGTTCTGGATTTTTAAGTTGTTTTCGTTGTCGTTCGTTTGTACGTTGCACGCTTCTGCGTTGTTGTTGTTTGTGTTTCCTTTTTTACTCGTCTTTAGTTGCAATTTGCACACACACACACACATACAACATATGCACTTAGCCAACACACACATACACACAGATACAGGTTGTTGTGGCATAGCCACGCACTGAATGCTGACACCAATTAGGGTTAGGCAATGCTCTCTGTTGTTCGTGCGTTGCATGTTTACAGTAGCCACAAAACATAATTTTTGTTTAGACAACTACCAAACAACGAGGACTAAACTGCATCTGCTCCAAACTCCCACTCTAACTCCAGTTACTGCCTTTGCCTTTGCTTCGTAATTATCGCCTGCAACAGCAGAAAAGAGAAAAGAGATGCTAGGCGAAGCCCGGTAACCGAATCTGGCCGGAGACGAACCAGCTGCCAGTTTGGCATAATTTTCACTTTTGCATTTTCCCACAAAGAAACTTTTTATGCGCTGCCGCTGCTGTTGCTGTCGATGCAAAAGAGTTCTCTGCATTGGAAATTAAATCCAAAAATTCCAATTAGTTGGCTCGACAACAAAAGTGAAGCATACTTATTGGCGCGTGTAGAAATTTTTCAATCCACTCATAATTATGCTACTTGAGAGCAGAGTTTGATTAGATTGTTATTGCATTATAAAGTTTGTATTAATTCAACAAATTTCTAAGTGCTTGAAAAGCATAATATGTGCATATTAATATGCAATTAATGCATACTTAACATTTTTCGACATATTTAAAAAGTTTTTTTCTTGAAGTTATTCCTATATTGCTTTTTTTTTATTCCTTTCCTTACTTTGCCTCTTATTCTAGTTTTAGTCATACCACAGTTATGTTTATCGGTATTGAAACTAAAAACATGTAAAAAGCCCTGCTTTTAATGTTAAAGCTATTCATTTTATTACTTAAACAAATATTGCAACTGCTCGTGTATTTAATATAAGAATGTTAATACTCAAATATAACACAAATTTATAAAAATAATACTCAGAATGATTACAAAAATTTTTACATATTAAATTGCAACCATTATTGTAACTCAGATTAAAACGATAAATGACAAATGTATTTTCATTACTACTATTGTGTTAGTATATAATACTAATCGCTTTAGTATATAATACTGTAATCGCATGCAACTCTGTAATTATTGTTATCGAAAACACTGCCTATCGATATGAGCCTATACTGTAATCGCATGCAACTCTGTAATTATTGTTATCGAAAACACTGCCACCGTCTGATCTTGGCAGCTATGGTATACACCATGATACAATTATACAAGGTAGTCTCGTCGGAAAAAATATTTCGTCAATGCGCATTCGTATTTCGACGCAAGAGGTTGTCTGCGGACGAAATTTTTAGCGCAATTAACCCTTATGCAAAATGACTTTTTGCCATGTATGCCGTAGACACGGATAGAATTAAAACATTTAGAGAATTCTCATATATATTATTAATATTGTTCATAAACAATTTACATTTTAAAAATATGTGAAGGAGACATTAACATTAGCTTCAAAATATGTAAATATTAATATCATCGTCTAAGGGTTAATGCGCATTTCATTGTCGTCTCGTTCACACTACCACGCTGTGCCTCTTTCACTCGCACTCATTGCTAACATAGACAGGGTACCAGCTTTTTTCCGACGAGACTACCTTGTATAATTGTATCATGGTATACACTGTGCAGACATGTACAGTTAAAATTAAACACAAATATTTCATAAACTAAAGCTGCATATTATTTGACAACAACTCCATTAGTTCTATTTAGTTCAATTTTTAATAGTTTTTGCAACTTACAGTAACTTAAAATTGCCCGTTTTCATATTTCGACGCTTTAATCTGCTTCTTATTTGAGTGTATCTATTAGTCGGTTAAGCCCCAGTTAATGTGCTGCACATTGTTGTAGCAGCCTTTTTTGAGTTTGCTTAGATGTTGCTGGCGCTGCATTGAATTTTCACCATAACGAGTTCTTGTTGTGGTTGTTTTTGTTGTTGTTATTCTGCCAGTTTCATGAGCTTTTCTTGTTTTTGTTTTTGTTGTCGTTATTTTCGCTGCCAACTCCAAGAGTTGATTAGAAAGTTTTTTCAACTTTTGCCACTGCTACTGCTCTTGCTGCTGTTGCCATCCTTGCTGCAGTTGCTGTTGTTGTTGTTGTCGTTGTTGCTGTGGCCTTTCGCTGCGTTGCTCACTTGTTTCCATTAGGCGGCGAGTTTTGCAGGTCGCGATTCGCGAGCATATGTGGGTGCCACCTCTGCCACCTCTCCATGCCCCCGTTTTCCAAAACATATGCAACTCATATCCTGCTGAAAGTACTCCAACATGTGTGTGTGTGTGTTTCCGTGTGTATGTGTGTGTGGCTTATCGCTTGGCTGCGCTGTCGCTTAGCATAAAAACTATGGCACACAACTTTTCCTAATTAATTTTTAATGTGTGCAAAATGTTTTGTAAATGAGTATTTACTTTAGTTTTACATAAACCAAGGTCTACTTAGAGTTTAGGACAGGCAAATTACTGTCTGACAGACATGAAATGTCAGCAGCAAAAGTAAAGAGAAGAGAACTGTTTGAGTTGATGCTGATTTGCAAGCAAAAATTGTTGAAGGAATTAAATCAGAATGCAGAAGGAGAAAAAATCAAACTATATACAGCTGTGAACTTTGAAATAGCAGTACTTCGAGATAAAATTTATGGTTGCTTATGTTATATTTTGTTTTTGTCGCACTGCTATTTCAAAGTTCAGAGCTGTATTCATTTTGAGTCTTATTGTCAAATCGATTTTATGTAAATTTATACAATTTTGTGTACTTGGTAATTAAAAAATATATACGCATTTTTAACACTTTTAAATAAAACGTAAATTCTGATGTGATGCTACACTTTTTAAGAAAACTTTCTCTGTTGAGTTTAAAGAATATTTCAATCTTGCTGCAGCTTTGCATATCGATTATGAATTGCTGTTGAATTACAAATGGTTTGCTGCAGCATTGCCACACACTTTCTAAATCCATGCCATATGCAAACGCGTTCAAAATATTTACCCTAGTTTTCCACATCCGGTCTCGCTCTCTCTCTCTCTCTCTCTCTCTCTACGCTTGAAGCTTAAACAAACGTACATGTTTTAGTTTTGAATTGAGTGCCAACTTGTTTGCCCCCCAGGAAGAAGAGAAGCGTTTTATGTGTGTTTTTTTTTAGAATTTACACAAAAAAAATGCGAAGGGGAAAGGCGACTTGACGTGAAGTGGTATTTGTGCCACGCCCTTAACTGTTGATTGCGTGCTCAAGTAACGCACTAATTGCATATGGCAATTGCTGGCCCCTAGTTACATGGATTCACACCCCACACACACACACACACACTAATACACACACAGAGAGACACACACGGATGCCTGCTGGACATGACACATGTCCAACAACTAGCAAATTGAGGAAAGCAAAATGAAAATGGCAAAAGAGAGTGAAAGAGAAATGCAAAGCACGCTCAGAACTTCGCTCCATTATGCTCTTTATAGAGCACAATCTACACACACACACACACGGACTGATATATATATAGATACTCTATAGTTCAGCATCCCCTTAACTAAACGTTTCTTTTTTTCCATTTTTACTTTTGTCTTGTGCAGAGATTTGCGATTCAATCACATTGAGAAGCTGCCGGCCAATGCATTCAATGGCCTCAGCCAACTGACGACACTCTTTCTCAACGACAACGAAATGGCATTTGTCGAGGAGGATGCCTTTAAGGATCTGCGGGCATTAAGGTTTCTCTATTTGAACAAGAATCGCCTAAGCCGCTTACCCGCCACCATCTTTCAGCAATTGAGCAGCTTAGAGGCACTGTAAGTACTTTCAACACACAACTGCATCCGGTTTCAATATCAAGTTTAATTAAAAATATCGCGCATTCGCCACGATTACCCAAAAACCACTTTTAGCTATCTCGATGGCAATGATATTTGGCAACTGCCTGTTGGACTTTTTGACAATTCGCCACGTTTGCAACGAATGTAAGTAGCATCCTCTCGCTCTCGCTCTCACACTCAACCTTGACTGAATATTTGGCTAACCATTTGTTTGGTTTTTATTTTGTGTTTTCTTGTTTTGTTTTCTGGCTTTTGGCTTTTGGCTTTTTCTGTGTGCAGCATTCTGAACAACAACAAGCTGACCAATCTGCCGCTGGAAATGTTCAACAAATTGCATAGTCTGAGGCAACTACGTTTGGATGGCAACCCGATTGATTGCAATTGCGGTGTCTATTCACTCTGGCGTCGTTGGCATTTGGACATCCCAACGCAAAGAGTCTCCATCTCATTGTCGTGTGCACAGCCCACAGCATTGCAGCGCCTCAGCTTCAGTCAGCTCAATGAGCGGCATTTCCAATGTGGTAAGTAGAGAGTGTTGATGACACTAGTCAAGCTTAGCACTCAATTTGCCATTTAAAACGGACAATATTAATGATGAACTTGGCAAATAAATGGGTATATAATATGTTATTTAAAGCGGAGCAGAATAGTCAACAGAGTCAACTATTTGATTGACTTTAAAATAACTAAATAATATAATTTAAATGCAAATGAAAATGTTGACTTTAAGAAGGATATATAATAAATGCAACTCTAATGACTTCATTACATTAAGTAAAGATTTGTATTTAAGTTTAATGATGCAGAAATATGTACAAGAATTGTTGATAAGCGAACAGAGAGAACATTCTTTTATTTTGACTGCATTTAGAGAATTTTATATATATGTACTACATGTTGAAAAATATACCAAAGCTAATTCATTTCCTTTTTAAGCTTATTATCTGTGATTTACATCTATTTACCAAGCTTTTGCGATGCAAATCAATTTAAAAAGCGCCAAAAAACATTTATTTACATATTTTGTGTTTATGCTTAGTGTTTTACATATACATATGTATGTTGGTAATTCTCAGGCGGAATTTGCCACATGCGACATATTTATAGTGAAAGACATAAACTAAACAATTTTGAAAATAAGTAAAAGTTAAGATTGATTTTAGAACCTATTTCTGTTTTACCATAAAATACAAAAATTCGTTCATTTATTGGTTTGCGTGCGAATTCAATCATTTTGGCAATTATCTTAAAACAGAAAAATAATTCCATAATCATTCTTAGCTCTAATTAAAGTGATAATCCAGAGCTATAGGAAAAAACTTTATATAGAATTTAAAAATGTTGTTTTCGAACGTGACATTTCCGCCAGAGAATTACCCATATACGTAAAATTTGTAAAAACATAAAAAATGTATTTTTGCTAGACTTACTTAAATGGAATTTATATTTAGGCTTACTTTTTGTAACTCTATTGCAATCTATTGCCTTTACAAACATATTTAAACAGTGGATGAAAGCTGTTATTTTTTCTACATTGAATGTTTTGCTTTCTTAACCCTTCATAAACAATTTTCTGTCAAGCGGCAATCTATTTACTTCAGTAGCTTATATTTTACCATAGGTTTTTAAACTAAAAATATAATTACGAATAAAAACATTTATGTTGCTTTAAATGCTGCAGTCAAACCATCTCTAAATACTTTTATCTAACGTATTATCTAGATAGCCATAATCCAGCAATTAAGTGCTGCTTTAAGCCAGTGCCATAATTTGTGTGCTTCCATTCCACAGTTAAGCCCGAATTGCTGGCGGGTCCACACGACATGCACGTGAACAGTGGCGAAACGGTGAGCATGCTCTGCGAGGTGGAAGGTCAACCCAAGCCCGAATTGATTTGGATGCAAAACACAAACGAGATCGGTGTGGAGCAGGCGCCACGCATGCAGGTGCTGCCCAGCGGAGCGCTGCTCATCAACGGTGTCGAATCGAATGACATTGGCATCTATGAGTGCATTGCGCGCAATGAAATGGGCGAGATCAAATCGCAGCCCGTACGCATGATGGTTCACGACGCTGACAGCGCACAGAACAGCCTCCACAACATCCACGACCACGACCACGTACATCTGGATGGCAATCAGGTGCGGGCTGGCGTCGCCGCGGTTGTGGAACCGACACCAATGCCACCGCATTTCACCCATCAGCCACATGACCAAATTGTTGCCCTCCACGGGTCCGGGCACGTGCTGCTCGATTGCGTTGCCATCGGCTGGCCACAGCCAGACATACAATGGTTCGTCAATGGCCGGCAACTGTCCCAGTCCACGTCCACACTGCAGCTGCAGGCCAACGGCAGTCTGGTGCTCCTCGAACCCAGCCAGTTGACAGCGGGCACGTATCGTTGCGAGGCCCACAACAGTCTGGGCTCTGTGCAGGCCACCGCCCGCATCGAAGTGAAGGGTGAGTGAAATGTTCTCTATACTCTGTCCAGATTGGGGCAGCGTTAATGTGCCCCATGCTCTCGCATGTCCGCTGAACAGTTGCTGCAGTTACAACTGTCGCGTTTAACACAATTTGCAGTCGATTTAATTTGTATAGAGTTAACCGTTTGCCAGTTTGCCAGTTGTCCGACCCGGCTTTATATTGTATATATATACCATTGGTAACTTCGTTATACGAACACAGTTTGTTCATTCCCAATTGAGCGTCCATGATTTAAGTCAACTTGCAATCGCCATCGCCATCGCTGAATTGAACTGTAGTGTATATTTTTATTGCAGGCAATTGGATTCACTCAAGGCTTAAGATTAATTGCTAGCAAAACAAGAGCAACGAGAAAAAGGAAGAGCGAGTTTCAAACAGCGATTTACGAGCGATTTCCAATTTATTGGCATAGTTTTTAATGTTTTTCCATTTTTGGGCAAAGCGCTTGCAGTCTATTTATAGCTGTTGCATTGCACAAATCGAAGTGAATTCTTGTTCAAGTTATGCGAAATGCGATTGCTTTAAATTTCATTTCAAATAATTGATTCTGAACTCTATGGTATATTTAAAATGTAGGAGTATATAAAAATTCTATATTGGTATATTTGAGTATTTTTTTAGTATATCCAATAGTGGAATTTTAACGAATATACCGTTTTTTCTACACTTGTTTTTTTGTTGGAAATACAGTCGTTATACCAAATATAGCTTTTGGTATATTTTAGTATTTTTTGGTATATTAAGTGTAACATTTTAAATATATTACCGTTTTTTTGTTATGTATATTGTATATATCGATACTATAAATATATTTTTTGGTATATTTAAGTATTTTTTCGGAATATTAAATTGTACAATTTTATCGAAAATATATTTTTTCCATACTTTTGCTGAAAATTTAAAAATATATCGAAATTCCAAATATATTGGTATATTTTAGTATTTTTTGGTATGTTAATCTCAAAATTTTCAAATATCTCAATGTCGATCAAACTCGACTGTAGCATTTTTACTTGCTTTGCATTTACTATCTTTTTTAACTACATATTTATTTATGTGCAGCGAGTCTAACAGCTGGAAATTAATTGCATTGAATATTGTTTTTGACTTTTTATATCAGTTAGCTAAAAAGTTATGTTTGATTGAAGTTCGTATTGATTTATTTTCCGTGGTACATTTTTCAAGAATTAAATGCTGATAAATGCCTGTGATTGATTTGTAAATAACAGACTGCATTTTAGCGCATCAAAAACAGAAACTGTAGGATATAAAATAATTGGTATTTAAATTTAAACCGCGGAATAATATGATAAAATGTTTTACGTGAACTGTTTTGCATTAAGTGTCTGCAAAAATTGATCATAGATAGTTTTTAACTTGAATTTATAATTAGTTTAATGACAAATTTGTAGTCACTTTTTATACATTTTAGCCATTAATAATAATTCTATTAAAATGTAATTAATGTTGGTAAACAACATACTAGACTATATCACTTTTTTTGGCCAAGCTCAATACTTTATAATTTAAACGAGGCAAGGCAACCAGCACGTAGTTGGCAATTAGCGAGAGTATTTAAATGTTTGCTTTAATATCTTTAATTGCTAAGCCAAAAAACCGTCGCGACGTGACTGTACTTTTAATGGCATTATTTAGGGAGTGGCCAAAAAAAAAGAAAAAAAAAAAACAGAAACAAAAAGTGTTCAGTCAGCGCCTTAATCACAATGGCTCATTATAATTTGTGGTCACAGCACAAAATGAAGTGCAAAATGTGCGCATTATTTTGCGCAAATTAAGTGCAAAAATTATAAACTATTATGAATGCAGCACGCACTTTTCAACCAGCAGGCGGGTGGTTTGCAGTGGTTGAGGGGCGTGGCAGTTCAAGCAGTCAAGCGTGGCATTTGGTCAGCATAATTAACCCCACAAACACACACACTCGAACACATAGACAGAAAAACATGGAGTGCAGTCGAGAGACAAACCAAAATGGCGAACAGCAGTTTGTTTGAGCCACGCCAAAAAGTATGCTATGAAAAATGTGTTTGCATTATGCATACGACCCGTGGGACGCAATAGGAAAACTGCGCCTCGCAGGAAGAAAACAGAAAATAAATTTAAAAAACCCCGCAAACAACAACAAGAAACGCATTGAAAAATGACCAGCAGCTGTTGAATTTCAGGATTTATATTTGGTTTTACTTTTCTCGTTTTTGTTTTTTCGTTTTTTGGCGTTTTCATTTTCTTCAATTTTGTTGGCCGGCTGCTATTTGGAGCGGGAGAAATTGCTCAAATCGCTCAATACGCCTCGTTGCATCTCTCGTTGCAGATTTACCCGAAATTTTAATGGCACCACAAAACCAAACAATCAAACTGGGCAAAGCCTTTGTGCTGGAATGCGATGCCGATGGCAATCCGTTGCCCAGCATAACCTGGCAATTCAATGGGCAACCACTCGAGGCCAGCGTTGACCTGCTGTTGGAGAACGAGAACACAGAGCTGGTGGTTAGCGTGGCCAAAGAGCACCATGCGGGTAAGTACTGCCATTCACTCTGGCACTCGCCATTCTGGCATTCAGCATTTATAATTTGCAGTCAACATTCGCAAAACGTTTTCAAACATTTTTCAGGTGTCTATCGCTGCATTGCGAGCAATGAGAACGGCGAAGTTAGCGCTTGGGCAGCGATTAAAGTGGAGCAATCGCAGCAACCGCCACGTTTGGCCATTGAGCCAAGCAATTTGGTGGCCATTACGGGCACCACGATTGAGTTGCCCTGTCAGGCAGAACAGCAGGAGGATGGACTTCAAGTAAGTTTCTGCTGACGAAAAGTTGCGACTACAAGTATTTGCCAGCCACTTGTTGACTTGTGGTCTTCTCCTCCTGTCTCTTGGTAGATTGTCTGGCGTCGCGACGGACGTTCCATCGATCCCAATGTGCAATTGACCGAGAAATATCAAATAAGCGGCACGGGCAGTTTGTTTGTCAAGAATGTGACCATCCTCGATGGCGGACGCTACGAATGCCAGCTAAAGAATCGATTCGGTCGTGCCACAGCCTCCGCACTCGTTACCATAAGGTGAGTTCTTTTTACTTTTACCCATCTGTATTGTGTTGGTAATAGCATAAAACTTACCTACTGTCTGCAATCAATGCGCTGCAAGTTGTGTTCAAAGGAAACAACTTTTCGATCCAGACGCCTCACTCAAAGCACTCAAAAGGCAGACAGTTCTTAAGTAGTAAGGGTTTTGCACTTAAATGCATTTAAGAACGCGCCAAACTTGCTTAATTAATTGAAAAATAGTTGTAGTGCTTGAGAGCAGCCAAAAAAGAAAACTGTATAATATAAGCACTTACTGCACAGTGGTGCAAGCACGCAGACTGTCTACATATACTGACTTCTTAAATGGTCAACTGGGAACGATTCTCTTCAAGTGTTTCGGGCATTTAACAATCACTACGGGTTGCGTTGCTCTTGTATGCAAAGCGAACACTATGCAACCCATGTAGGGCAATAAAACAAACCCTTAAAGTTTAAGTAAATGGCACACTGGTGAAAGTCAAATGAAAATGTTTTACAATAATTTAAAATCATATTCGAAAATGTATGAAGAAAAGATTATCTTGAAACATGTACATGTATTGAAGTTATTCAGAAATGAAGATTTTAAGAAAACCAACAAATAGAATAAGGGCTATTGCAGTCATCATTTTAATTTAGCTTTCTAAGATGTTGTCCATATACAAACAAATTTTATTTATATGCTTTCTTTTTATGTTTTCAATATAAAAAAAAAATTTTATAGAACCTTGCATTTAAAAGCTAAAAGCTAAAATGGTTCTATTAAGTTTGACGAATTCTCTGACTATTACAAAAAACAAATCAGCTTGAGGTATTATTAATCAGAAATAAATTTCAGTGATCAAGATTTTAGACCAACAAAATGAAAAGGGTCTATTGCAGTATTGAATTCCGTTTACCTTTAAATTTAAAAGACTTTTAAGTACGTAAATAATAAACACTTTTACAGGCACTTACTTCATAGCAAACTACCTTAAATTAATATATTTACATTTTGTCCCACTCTTGCCCCACTGTGCAGGTGACTTAATAGCATTTGAAGTAGCTTCTATTTTAGTTTAGCTGGCAAGTTAATAATCCCTTTAGGCAAATATCGTTTTTGAGTTCATAAACTTTGAGCAGTTGTTCGCCTGCTGTGGCCCCACTGTGCCGCTGGCTAAACTGCATATAAAATATGCACTAAAAGACATCAAAAAGCGGCGACGAAAGCACAAAAGTTGCTGTGCCAGTTGGCAGCTTTGTAAAACGTGCCAAGACAGGACAAGAAACGTGACAAACCGACAGAGCGACAGACAAAGTAAGAGCAAGAAAAGAAAAAGAGAACAGGGGCAGGGCAGGGCAGGGCAGGGCATGGGAGTCACAGTGGGACACTGACAAGTTGAGTGCATGGAATGAGAGAACCGCACAAGTTGTTCAAATTGCCCAAATTGAAATTGAGTTGACAAGTTGTTCATGGGACTGGAACCAGTTTCTGTTTCTTCAACTGGAGCCGCCGGGTCTAGGCTCCAACTTTGCAAAGATGATACCAAAAGGCCAAAAAATCGTTGAAGAATGGAAGGGGGCAGCATGCAGGCCGTAAATCAATTTGGGGCGCCCAAGCAAATGATAAAGCAAAAGCCGCACACAAAACGGTAAACCAAAGCAAGCCCACAAATCTCCCAGCAGTAGCAGAAGCAGCAAAGAAACTGAAGGCGTTTGCTTACGCAGCCATTTTTAAATGCATAATGCAGCAGGAGCAGCGGGAAGGGGGAGTGGGAGCGGGGCTGAAAGTAGACTTCTTCCGACTGGCATATGACCTGCTTCCCTCTATGAGATTGTGTGTGCTCTGTGCTGTATTCTGTTCTGTGTTCTGTGCTGTGCACGCATCATTTAGTTTCGCTTGCCAGCTGTGGGCGAAA
Organism: Drosophila albomicans; assembly: GCF_009650485.2. Classification (NCBI taxonomy): domain Eukaryota; kingdom Metazoa; phylum Arthropoda; class Insecta; order Diptera; family Drosophilidae; genus Drosophila; species Drosophila albomicans. The sequence goes on along the minus strand of NC_047629.2, from coordinate 40,111,869 downwards.
AAGTCTGCCAGGATGCAGGCTCAGTTGCAGGCTGCTTCTGCTGCTGTTGCAGTGGCAGCAACGGCTTACAGTTGTGCCAGCAGCATTAGAAACTTTACTCATTACGCTGTGTGCCAACCTCAGTCGCCAGACCGCAGCAAAGCGACGGCAGCTAGCTAACAACAAAATTGAAAAAAGGCAAAACGCTAAAAGTGAAAAACTCCTTCCCCAGCACTATTGCTGAGTCACAGACCAAGAACGACACAACAACAACAACACCAACAGTAAAAAAGTGCGAGCGAAAAACCGCTGAAAGCAGCGACAACAACAACAGCTGCAAAAGCAAAAGCAACTGAAATCCGCCTAAGTTGTGGGTAATGCTGGCGTAAAACAAAAGCTTATCCTGTTACTGGGCTGCTAATGGGGGGCAGAGTAAGCTCGCCACGGAAATACGTTGCCATTGCCACACAGCATGTGGTACACTCACACACACACACGCACTCACACTTGCACACAAACAGAAAGTTAAGCCAAGAAAAGACACACACTAGAAAAAGTCGCTTAAGCTGCAACAATCTGACTTAAGATATACACTTTAATTGCAGTGAAAACAAGCGCGCATAAGTTTATTAATGTAGCCAGAGGGATATTGATATTTTCTCATATAAAGTTGCTACACACTATAAGTGTACAGAACGAAAATGCTTTAAAAATATAATATAAATTTAAAACTAACTGAGTTGATCGAATAATCTGATTAGCAATAGCTTTTCCAAATTATTGCATAATTTATTTATAAAACAAAAATTTTATAAATAGAAATCATACATCAGTTAAATTTTAATTATTATCTTTTTATTTCTTATACAACGGTACAAGTTTACTTTTCAAAAATGTGAATTAGAATTAGAAAAATTTGTATTTTTTAGGTAGAAGATTACAACATGTTCAACGGCATTATTCAATAGTTGCAAAATGAAGCACAGTCACAGATATTTTCCAAATTCTATACATAATTTTAATTCATTTTTTCTATTTCTTCAAAGACGGTCTTCACATTTCTTAGAGTGCGATAAATAAGCAGAGAACTATATTGCTATCCATTTTCAAATGAACTTTAAATGAATCAACATCTTTTGGTTTGCCAAAGTTAAAGAAACTATATTTTTAATATGTTACAATACATGCGATCTAATAATATTATTGATACAATATTATGTCCAAATTATGTCTAATTTTATCGGCATTATATTAAAAATTATTAAATTTGTATATGAATAAATACTATTAAATATGTTTGATTTGCTTTGTTTGTCCTTTGTTAAACGCAGGCCTAAAATAATTTAACATTAGTGTAGTTTCATGTTTTACTTAATTTCTTGTTCTTTTTTTCTGTGTAATATTAGATCTCATAAACACATCTATAATATATAATATAATATAGTATATACTATATTATAATTTATATACATTTTTTTTAATAATCACGCTATTTTCGGATATACTTTTGATATTCTTTAAATTCGAATAAATACTCAAAGTAGCATCTGTGTTAATGCCAACAGCCTGACAATGTCAGAGAACCCTCAGCCAAGGAACTCACGAGTTAAGGTATTTACAAACGCTCGGGCGTGCCAGAAAAAGCGCAGCCACAGAAATGGCCATGTGGCAGCGGGAAAAATATGTAGTCTAGTGTAGTTGGCTGGCTGCATGGTTGGCAGTGGCTTGGCTGCTATTTGCTGGCTGGCTGGATGGTTGGATGGCTGGCAGGATGGCAGCTTGGCTGGCTCGCTAGCTGGATGGCTGGATAGTTGGCTCGGTAGCATTGCGATAGTTGATAGTGAGTGGTAAGCAGTGGTTGTGGTGCAACAGGGTGTATTATGGTCGTTAAGTTATTACCTACCACGCCGACAATGCCAAAGTTTACACAGCGAAAGTTTCCAAAAGGGAAATTCCTTTAACGTCGACAACGACGACGACGTCGACGCCAGTGAGAATGTGAGGCATGAATTGTTGTTAATGCCAATGCAGTTGTTGTAGTTGGTGTCCTTGTTGGTATAGAGCTGCGCGCTGGGCAGCGAGAGCTTGGCGCGGATTTCGCTTAACTGCAACAAAAAGTGTGGCATAATTTTGTGCGCGCTGCGAAGTCAGCAATTGCCAACGGCAACAAACCGAAAGGCGAGTCCTCCTTGCCAAGGACCAGCTCCAATGCAACATAAAACTATAAGAAAAAAAAGCATAACAAAAAGAAAAAAACTTTCGTTTTACTTGCGGATTTTTATTAGTCAACGGCCTTTTAAGGAACCTCCGACGCTGCCAACAATTAATTGCAATTAAAGTGCGAAAACTGTGAGAAGTCGCGCTATCTTAATATTAATTACTAAATTTTCGTTGCTGAAAGTTGGCAAAATACAAAAGCAAACATCAACATCGTAAATCACGAATGTTTTTCAACTTTTGCAATAAGCAGCCAGCTGTACGCAGCGTATACTTGATACAAGTACAATATTGATATTAAGTATACGTTGCATGAGCTAATAAATTTATGTATATATAACTTTTTCAACTTAAAATGGCTAAGCATACAAATTCTACACACATAAATCTATTAATTTAATTGATTTGACACTGAATATTTAGTATATCTTTAGTATATTAAGTATACGCCTTAGCATAGGCAGAAACTCAAGTGTGGTTAGATAGGTTATACAAATAAAATGGTTATTTAGGCGTAGACAAGACAATTTACAATCATCAAAATTTAATATAATATATTATATACCTAGGAGTTGCACTTTATGGTATATTTTGAATGTAGTACTTCATCGATATACCAAATATCACATTCGTTATATTTTAGTATTTTTGTGGTATATTATTTGGTATATTGTAAGAATACTACCGCACTGTTTTCCTTTTATTAAAATGCGTATCAAGTATCTTTTAATCGAGCACACTCGGCTATAGATTTCTTACTTGTTTTAAGTTGTAAGAAATTACAAATACTTTAATTTTAATATTATGATCTAAGGTGAAACTTATCTATTAAACTTTGTCTAATAAAAAATATTACATTGTTATACTTAAATAACTAACTTGGTCTCTCCTTCTATCCTTCCCAGAAACAATGTGGATCTCGCTCCCGGCGATCGTTATGTGCGCATTGCCTTCGCCGAGGCAGCCAAGGAGATCGATGTGGCCATCAACAACACACTGGACATGCTCTTCTCCAATCGCTCCAAGGGCACACCGCCCAACTTTGGTGAACTGCTGCGCGTCTTCCGCTTTCCCACTGGCCAGGCAAGACAGTTGGCACGCGCTGCCGAGATCTATGAGCGCACCTTGGTCAACATAAGGAAGCACGTGCAACGCGGCGAGAATCTGAGCATGGAGAGCGAACAGTACGAGTTCAGAGATCTGTTGTCACGCGAGCATTTGCATTTGGTGGCCGAGCTATCCGGTTGCATGGAGCATCGTGAGATGCCCAACTGCACGGACATGTGCTTCCATTCACGTTACCGCAGCATCGAGGGCACCTGCAACAATCTGATGCATCCCACTTGGGGTGCATCTCTTACTGCTTTCCGTCGCCTGGCGCCGCCAATTTACGAGAACGGTTTCAGCATGCCCGTGGGCTGGACCAAGGGACGCATGTATGCCGGACATCCGAAGCCAAGTGCACGTCTTGTGTCCACCTCATTGGTGTCCACCAAGGAAATAACACCCGATACGCGTATTACGCATATGGTCATGCAATGGGGACAGTTTCTCGATCACGATCTGGATCATGCTATACCTTCGGTGAGCTCGGAGAGTTGGGATGGCATCGACTGCAAGAAGACGTGTGAATTTGCCCCGCCGTGTTACCCCATCGAGGTGCCACCGAATGATCCGCGCGTGAAGAATCGTCGCTGCATCGATGTGGTGCGCTCCAGTGCCATTTGTGGCTCCGGCATGACGTCGCTCTTCTTCGATGGCGTGCAGCATCGCGAGCAAATCAATCAGCTAACCTCGTACATCGATGCCTCTCAGGTCTATGGCTACAGCACACCCTTTGCCCAGGAGCTGCGCAATCTAAGCTCCAATGAGGGACTGCTGCGTGTCGGCGTACATTTCCCCAACCAGAAGGATATGCTACCCTTTGCTGCGCCACAGGATGGAATGGACTGTCGTCGCAATTTGGATGAGAATCAAATGAACTGCTTTGTGTCGGGCGACATCAGAGTTAACGAGCAAGTTGGTCTGCTCGCCATGCACACGATCTGGATGCGAGAACACAATCGCATTGCGAGCAAATTGCGTGAGATTAATCCACACTGGGATGGCGACACTCTTTATCAGGAGGCACGCAAGGTAGTGGGCGCCCAGATGCAACACATCACTTACAAGCAGTGGCTGCCGTTGATTGTGGGCGAGAGTGGCATGGAAATGCTGGGCGAGTATCGTGGCTACGATCCACAAATCAATCCCAGCATCGCGAATGAGTTTGCCACCGCGGCGTTGCGCTTTGGCCACACCATCATCAATCCCATACTGCATCGTCTGAACTCCAGCTTCCAACCCATACCCCAGGGACATCTGCAGCTGCATAAGGCCTTCTTTGCACCCTGGCGTCTAGCCTACGAAGGTGGCGTTGATCCACTGATGCGTGGCATGCTCGCTGTGCCCGCCAAGCTCAAGTTGCCCGATCAGAACCTGAACACCGAGCTCACAGAGAAGCTCTTCCAGACAGCGCATGCGGTTGCACTCGATTTGGCTGCCATCAATGTACAACGTGGTCGAGATCACGGTATACCCGGCTACAATGTCTATCGCAAGTTTTGTAATCTGACTGTCGCCACGGACTTTGACGACTTGGCAGGCGAGATTACCAATGCGGACATCAGACAAAAGTTGCGTGAACTCTATGGTCATCCGGATAACATTGATGTCTGGCTGGGAGGCATTCTGGAGGATCAAGTGGAGGGCGGCAAGGTGGGAAAACTCTTCCAGTGTCTGCTCGTAGAGCAGTTCCGTCGTCTGCGCGATGGCGACCGCTTCTACTATGAGAATCCGGGCGTCTTTCTGCCCGAACAGCTCGTGCAGATCAAGCAGTCGAACTTGGGACGCGTCTTGTGCGATGTGGGCGACAATTTCGAAGAGATGACCGAGAATGTGTTCATACTGGCCAAGCATCAGGGTGGCTACAAGCAGTGCGAGGATATACCCGGCATCAATTTATATCTGTGGCAGGAATGCAGCAGATGCAACAGTCTGCCATCCATCTTTGACAAATATATCCCGCAGACTTACACCAAGCGTAGTCAGCGCAGCAAACGTAATGTGCAGCAACTGGAACAGGAGGTGCCCACTCCCGAGAGCTATGACAGCGCCTTGGAAGCACTGTACCAGGTGAATGAGGAACGTGTGAGCGGCTTGGAAGAGCTCATCGGTAGCTTCCAGAAGGAGCTGAAGAAGCTGCACAAGAAATTGCGCAAACTAGAGGAGGCCGAACCGGTGCCACAGATTGTTCAGCTAGCGCCCGCTGCCCAAGCTCCTGCGGCGGCTGTGAAGCCCAAGCGTAGCCACTGCGTCGATGACAATGGGACTACCCGGCTAAACAACGAAGTCTGGACGCCGGACGTGTGCACCAAGTGCAATTGTTTCCACGGCCAGGTCAATTGCTTGCGTCAACAGTGCGGCGAGGTCAGCTGCCCGCCTGGCATTGAGCCACTGACTCCTCCCGAAGCGTGTTGTCCACACTGCCCCATCATGCCCAGCGCAAAGAGTGCTGCCAAGCCGGTGGTGAATTGAGCGACGCCGGAACATTTTGCATATCGACTTAACGAAGTAATCAAACCAAAAAAAAAAAGAACAGCCCTTAATTCTTAGTAGCCACATTCAATTCCCAAATTGATGGATCAGTTTCTTCACAGAAGACATTACATTGGAACGCATCCGACTAATACTCCTAATCGATAACGCACACACACACTCACTCGAACACACAAAGCAAGAGCAAAAGCAATTAATTAATTAACAAATTAAACTTAACATTTACTGCTACACATGTAATAAATAAAGCACATTAAATAGCAACCTGTTTCAGTTCATGGGTTAGTGCGATAGTTTTGCGATATTTTCCCTGCCCATATCGTTTGCGAACTCGAATGCGATTATTATGCGATACTCCCGCCTCCTTGCTTGTTGGGTTGTCACAGAACTCACACACACATACTACTCAAAGTTCACGTATTTGGTGTGTGTGCCCTTGGCAATCACAGCGTTGTTTTTCTTATGTTTCAGCACGCAATCGATATACGCGAGATTCTTGCCAGCACGCAGCGTATTAGCCTCGATAACTACCTCGTCGCCAATGCGTGCTCCTTTCAAGTAACTGACATTGATGTCCACCGATACGCCTGGATGGCAGGGCTTTGACATCAGTGCATAGGTGGTCACCATGTCCACCAGTGTTGCCGTGTAGCCGCCGTGCAAACCGCCGCCCTTGTTAAGATGCTCCTTGTCTACAGTGAACTCTGCGGTGCAAACTCCATCGCCACCGCCAATAATTTTCACCTATCAACAAAAATTCATATTTATGAATGACAACCACATTTGGTTTATAATCAATTCGTACTTTTTCTAAGTGCTTTTCGAATCCTGTTGCCTTGGCTATAATTTCGCTGATGTGCTTGGCAAATTCCAGTCCCTTTTTGCGAGTTCCCATTTCGGAATTGTTACGAAACGCGTACACAACAGAGAAAACGCAAACACACTCAACAGCTGTCATTCGATAACTGAACTATCGATATGCGTGCATAGCATAATAAAGCAGATTACTTGTTGTATGTGACGTCAGTTGTGAAGATAAGAAAATCATAATAAAATAGTATTACTCTTGTCTATCTATTTATTCGAATACGATGACTAGCACTTTTAACTCATTTTTGTGTCCAAGTCCACGAATTTGGTTTGTCCACCCTTGGCAATGACTTTGCCAGTTGCCTTAATACGCAATTCACACTCAATGTACGCCATTTTGCGACCTGCGTGTATTGTATTGGCGTCTACTTCGACCACATCACCGGGTCTTGCGGCAGCCAGATAGCTTACATTGAGGCTGGAACTAACACCTGGGTGTGAACCCTTGGACATGAGGGCATAGGTAGTGACGTTATCTAGAATAGTAGCCGTTAAACCACCGTGCAAAGATCCCACGCGATTCAAATGCTCGGCTGCCACTGTGAATTCCCCCACAGCGCGTCCATCGCCGCCAGCCGTTATTTTCACCTGCAAAATTCAATTATGGCGCGTTATCGATAGGTCGAAACTTACATAATATCGATAAAGTTAGACAGCTGGTTTTGCGCGTCGTTTTGCGTATTTTACATTGTGTTTGTGTGCAACAAAAAACTTAAAACTTACCATTTGTGTCACCCGATCGAAGCTGGATCCTTTGGAAATAAATTCGGCCACTTGTTTGACCATTTCTACACCGCGTTTGGCTGCCATAGTGTTTGTTTTTGTATTGCCTCTTTTGACTATTTCACTAGCGGAGCAGAACTCTTCACGCCGAAATGAGAAAAACTACTGAGACAAGCACTGGCGATGAGAAAGGTGAGCGCAAGCGTTAAGCTATAATATATACTATATATGCTCGTAAATGTGAATGAATGGGTTATGAAATCTATGTACGAGACATCAAATAAATTGTCTAGACTTGGCCATGTGTAATTTTCGCCTTTTTGTTTTGCTCGCGCTGTCCGCGTCTGCGCCTGCCGGCAATTGTGCGGATTGTGATAATGAAACTGAATAAACACGGCAAAAATGGGGTTGTAAACGAGTCGCGATACCAAGGCTATTATGTTAATTGTTTACTCAACAAGTTAATACTAAACATATTATTACTAATCAGAACATTTGAGTGATACAAATCTAAGAGATATAAATATTACACCCATTAACTCTAGACTATGAGAACAATATTTCGCAGACATTACACTTATGATTAATTTTGAACTATCAAAAGCATTTATTTAAATGCATAATAAATTAGAATTAAAAATATAATAATATAGAAAATTAATTTTGCATTACTACTTTAATTTATTAACACATATGTATTTCTTACCCTATACAGTAGTCCATTGTCCTAAGTTCCGTATAGGAGGAGCTAAAATTGAGTTGTTGAGGAAGTAATATTAAATTTTACGTATGCTTTATGAATATAAAACAATTTCTAATTACTTGTGGCTTTCTCAGCCGATATTGTGCTGAAATTTCAGCAACTTGCCAGAGATGATCTACGACAGGATAATGCCCGGGACTTTATATGCCACACAACTGATGGCGATCGCATTGCGCTGATTGGCTCCAAGACGGAACTGATAACACTCGAGTTGATCGACAGAATAAACTATCAGATGCCATTGCCCTATGTAGTCGCTGGCTTCGAATTGAACACAAAAGCACGTCCACTGGATAAACTGGTGCAACAGGTGAATGTGGAGCACATTTACAACAGTTGCAATGCCTTGGAGGTGCAACAGTTGAGTCTGGATCCTTGTTATGGATCCGGCATCTCGACACAGGAAGTGGCCGACGCCACGCTGCTGGCTGCCAAGTGGTCGCCACAACCGCTGCCCAATGGCAACATGGTGTTGGCCTTTCTGAACAGCTATGGATCCCTAGAGCTGGTCACCAAGAAGGCACAACAACCATTCTGGCATTACTACGAACAACACGATATATCCGCCATCTTCCGAGATGAGCTGCAGCCGCCTTTCGAAGTGGCACCGGATAAAATCGATACATTTCGACGCTATCAGGCATTTATCGATCGCAGCTGGATTACAATGTTTGCCTGGCGTTCACTGGAGTCGGACAATGGGAATCACGTGCTGGTGCTGGGCACTGCGGTGGGCAGTTTGTGGACGCTCAGCTTGAGTGGCGATGCACAAACAGTGCAAGCATATCGTGAGCTGCACACGCTCCTGGATCGCATCTGCTATATGCATGTGTTTGAGGATTTGCTGCTGGTGGGCGACATCAGCGGCCAAGTGCATCTCTACAGATTTAACGAGAACGATGAGGGCGGCATGGAGTTAGTGAAACCACTGTGGCTGCGTCCCGATCAAATGGCACTGCAGCAGGCGGTGATAACGCGTTGCGATGAACGCAAATGCTACTACATTGCCTGCTGCAAGGGCGCACATCTGCTCGTCTGGTGCATGCCACAACTTCCAGGTGGAGAGAACTGGCTGGAGACACGATTCCTAGTGGGAGGCATTAAGATAACAGGTGAGTGTTTGGCCAGCTAACAAATTCCTAAATTAATTTGAATTATTTTCCCAGGTTTTTCAAGCATTGGCAACTCCAGCTATGTGCTGGGCACGGCACGTGGCCCGCTCTATCGCATTGAACTTCAACACAAGGCAGCTCAGCTAAGTGTGAGCAAGCAGCTGATTGAGATAGACGATGTGGAGAACTTTGGTGCCATGGGCATCTTCAATAGTCCGCACAGCAATCTGCTAACACTACTTTTTGTGCGCAACAAAGAATATATGCTTGACAACAAGTTGCTGCGTCGCGAGCTCACGGTCTACGTGGGCAAACTGAGCAAGGACGATTCCTTAGCAAAACTCACTGAATTGCTCTCAAACAACGAACCCATCAATCGCTACAAGGATCTGTTGAGCGATGTGCGTCTGCAGATTTTCAATCGTCACGACATGGAAAAGTTTATCAAATTTGGTTCCTGCGAGTCTCTTGTCGTCGGTGAGCTAGTCACGCTAATGCAACAGCAACAGCTGCAGCTGAAGTATCATGTCATGGATGCACTCCAACATGTGCAGCAATATCAGACGAAAGAGTATTGTGAAATGGAAATGAAGCTGCTGTTGTCCATATTGACTATAACTCATATCCGTTTGCGTCTACAGTATTTGACTGGTCTGACTAAGCTAACGCCTTTCCAAACCAAGGCATCCCAATGCCAGTTGCAAGAGATGCTGCGTATCAAGCAGCAGCTGGAGGAGCTGCTGGTGAAGGAACAGCCTATCAATACGACCATCAAACGTTTCTTAGATTTAATTGAGGTGCACTTTAGTGCGGTGCAGCAGAAGCTGGGAAAACCTCCTAAACTTGATGCGAATCAGGAGTCAAAACGCTGTTGCATTTCATTTGTGGAGGTAAGCGTAATTAAAAGCAAAGTATATCAGTTATATGCAATGTCAACGATGTCGAAGAAGTTTTTAAATATGTAGACAATGAGATGGATTCTGAACTGAATTGATGGTCGAGCACTTTAACAACCTTTTTACTTAAGTTAATAACTACATATGTGAATTCTTATTCCTTTTATAATATTTTGACTTTGTAAAGATCTTGTTTATCTTGAATTTTTGTGGCATTTCAACAATATTTGTCATAAGTCAATAATGGAATTTAAATAAGACATATTCTGCTAAAGAATTTTGGATAATCAGGCATCGAAACTCAAGCATAAAACCGATATTCACTGCATATAATTTAGTAATCTCAAAATGTTGCATCACTAATTTATTGTCTTTACCCTTATACAGCTTCTCCCCGAGTTGGAGACACATTACTGCACTCTCTGTGGTCGCCAGGCGTTGATGGAACAGCAACTGTTGCTGGAACTTTATGAGCCTGGCAGTCGGTTAGTTTGTCCCTACTGTCATGGAGCATTCATCATGGAGCTGTGTGATGCATAAACATGAGACAAGGCGAGTCCAAATTTCGATGCCAAAACAATTCCGCAAAAACAAAACTAACAACCCAATTTTTTATGCATTTTTCTACTGTGACTCAAACCTTTGCGGAATTGTTTAAGCAACGGAATTTAGCACACGCCTGTTTTCAATTTATTCAACTGAATTTTAGAGTGTAAACGTGTGTGTGTGAGAATGAATGTGTTTTTTATGTCTGCAAGTGCACTTAAATGTTTAAGCAATAATTAAGATTAGTACAGCGAAACATAAATAATGGGACTCGTTTCGAGCAACAGAATATCCTGCTCGAGCTGTCGGAGATCGCTCTCCAGTTTGCCCTTGCGTTGACGCTTGTTCTCGCTGTCGATGAGCAACGACATGGACTGATAGCTCTTGGTCATCTCGTTCAGATGTGCACGCAATCCCACCAGCAGCTCATTGCGTTCCGCTTGATCCATCACACGCATGCCGGGCATATCGGGTGGACCACTTTTGGCCGCCTGCGACTGTTGCAGCTTCTGAGCGGACAAGGATTTCGATGCCTTGAGACCACCGCAAAGTTCAGCGAGGCGACGCTGCTCCTTGCAGCAAACATCATGCGCCTCCGTCAGCATCTTCTTGGTCTTGTGTATGTAAACGGGTACCTGGCCAAAATCCTTACGGCACACGTACTGTGGCACCAGACCAGAGTTGAGCAGATTCTGACGCGTGCCACAAGGTGTGTCCACGTAACGTGGCGGCGGCGGACAACGCACAGTACTGCGAGCACAACGAATATTCCGGAGTACAAAGTTCGGCACCATATCGGACTTCTTCTCCTTCTTGTCGCATTCGGGCAGCGGTGGCATGTGGGCACCTTTGGGACAAACGTGAAGATTCTCGCGACGCCATTTGACGCCTTGATTCTTGCGCAGAAAGGCGCACGGTGGATCGAGTGGCACATTGGCACAGCCCATGGTGCGATGATGGGACTTCTTGGCATCCGTCAGCAGACGCACGCCATCCTTCAACATCACCACCGAATGCTTCTTGTACTCCACATTGAGACGGTCTCGCAGCTCCTTGGCGTAGCGAGCTGCCATCTCTTCTGTGTTGTGCTTGCCATCATCCTGTGTTGCCTGAGCCTGAGCCTGTGGGGCACGACCCTTTGCGTCCTGTGACTTTTCCGGCTCGCGTTCCACATTGAAGATGTTCTCGTTGTGATGTGTAATGTAGACCAGCGACATGGTTTCAGTCTTCCTTCAAAGCAGCCACCTAACTTTGATCTTTTTGTATGGAATTTTTGTGAGTTTTTATTTTATAAGTTTTGCTATGTAGTCTACCCGATTACAATATGTACGTATGGCATAGAAGACGCTGTTTTCGTTGCCAGGTTTCCAGGCATTTCGAAAATATGTTGCCATAATAATTAAGTTGCTGTTGCTTTAGCAACCTTTGAAATGTGAAATTCAGGTTTTGAACTATTCTTAAAGCTTAGCTTGTAATGAAGAAACATATTTTTTAAGCTGTCAAATGAATACTTAAGTTTAATATTTCGCTTTAGAGACGATAAACTCAAAATAAACTACTAATTTTTAATAAACCTTAAAGACCCAGTAATTATTATTTAGTTTTATTTCACAACACTGCAAGAAAACAAAGCATACATATAGTACAAAATTTAACACACTTTGAATATTTAAAACAAGTAAGAAAGCTACAGTCGAGTGTACTCGACTGTGAGATACCCGCTACCCATTTTGAATAAAAGCAATATATTTTGCGGTATATTTCTCAAAATATACCAAATATACTAAAAAAAATACTAAAAATATACCAAATGGTATATGTGGTATATCGATATAGTACCGCATTCAAAATATACCATAGACGGCACAATATACCAGATTGTCAGACAAAGTAACTAAGACCTCCAGTAAGTAGGCGTTTTTGCCCATACAAAAGAATTTCTTTAATAACTTCAACAATTTTTATCTGATCGCAACCAAATGTTCAGGAATCATAACTACTGTAGTAATTATTGTATATACCAAAATACGTAACTCTAGCTTTAAAATTACGCTTGTTATTCGATTTTTTTGATTTTCGGGGGCGGAAGTGGGCGTGGCAAAATTTGAAACAAACTTGATCTGCGTGCAAACATAACAAATGCTGTCGAAAAAAAATTATAGCTCTATCTCTTATAGTCTCTGAGATCTAGGTGTTCATACGGACAGACGGACAGACACACAGACGGACAGACGGACATGGCTATATCGTCTCGGCTGTTGACGCTGATCAAGAATATATATACTTTATAGGGTCGGAGATGCCTCCTTCAACCTGTTACATACATTTCCTGCCGGCACAAAGTTATAATACCCTTCTACCCTAGCGGTAGCGGGTATAAATAGTCAAATCGACATTCATTTGTGCAACAAGTTTTTAAAGGAAACTGTGTTAAGTAAAAGATATTTATTTTTAGCTTAGTAAGATCGTCGAAATTAATTATTTATCTAAAAAATAATTTTAAGTTAATAATGAATTACATAAATGGCAAAAACAGAATCACCCCATTTTTATTTCACTTTAATACAACATAATTTAACTTCACAGCTCGACGGTACGGATAGCATCTAAAATTGATTTTGCACTGTTGATGACAAATGGTGGTGTGTGTGTGTCTGCTGATTGTGTATGCTTAGATGAAAGAAATCAATAGCGAAAAACACCAAGCGAGCATAAAATTCAGTAAGTTGAAATTCAGCCAAGGCTCGCGCACTTTTCAATTCCTCAACTTTGAATGTGGCGCCCTCTACAATATTTCTGCTGGCTGCTGATTCCTGTTCGCCTGGTAGCAAAATAAACCGCTTAAAGAAAATACCATAGTATTTTATACTATGTGTGAACGTATTTAGTGGCAATTTCAAGTATTTTATTTTGCCTTACAGCAATATACTTCAATAAATGCTTTTTGCTTATAATTCAAATTTTGAAGAAAACTTTTAATTGCGCGTACTCCACAATAGATGGCGCCAAGTCATCTTTCACTGATTTGCACTAACTTGGAAAACATTTGTTCAAATAAAGACAAAAAAACACCAGCACAAATTTTGTAATGTTAAAAAAGATTTATTAAAGCACAATATCAAGCCACAGCTTGTGTCGCACACGAGTTACACTTACATAATAATTGTATATAATTCGTTAATGTAAAAAATTCGTGTTGTATATAAATAGTAGATTTTCGTGTGTTTGTTTGTTTTTTGTATGTGTACATAAAAAATAGCACTAAAAACGTTACAAGTTATTCGTATTTTGATTATGAATGCTTTATACTACTAATTAACTGTGTGTCCACATAGGGGAAGGGGAGGAGGAAATGTTGGAAGCACGCTGACAAAGGACAAAGACATCATCATCATCTCTAGAGAGACGACACAGCAGCATTTAAAAAGCACGCCAATTAGGCACAAAGACTCGGAACTTAATACAATCACTTAAATCTCTAGGTAAATATGTATATATATATATATGTATATGGATATGGATGTATATGAGGGGTTCATGAGTGTATTTGTAGACGTTTCAATATGAATACGAATACGTCAAAGCCACGTAGAATTTGCACTGTGTTGACAGCATTTATATAGGCACTACAAAAAAATAGATCCGAATGACGCTTATTATTGCACATTAATCATGTGAGTCATGTGGAAGATTCGGAAGCAGCTCGTTTGCTCATTACTTGTTGCCGCTGCCACTCTCGCTGCTCTCCTTGTTGCGCTCCTCGCGTATGCGCTTAAACGCCTCCGTCTTGACAAAGTCCACCGAGTTGTAGACAACGCTGCTCTTAACTGGGGCGCGCACAGCCGCCGCATCCGTTGCCCCCAGACGCACACCAGCACCGCCCACCGCTGTGCCGCCCTGCGTGTAGAGATTGCCCACACTCATGCTCTGGCGATTGAGCAGCGGCGGTTTGTTAGTCACATCCAGATCAAAGTACTGCAACTTGTGCTCCGACTGTTGCTGTTGACTTGTTGCCTGCTGCTGATGTTGTTGCTTCATCGCCGCGGCCGCTGCTGCAGCCGCAGCTGCTGCTGCCGAAGTGGATGTCATGGCTGCAGCGGCGGAGGCGGTGCGTTGATGTTGCACTGATTGACTACCCGGGCTGTTGGGATGCTGACGATGCTGTTGACGCGGCAGCGTGCGTGTCTCATGGAAATAGCCCGCAGCAGCTGGTGAATGCACATCCGTCTCATGGGGCAGCACCATCGATAGCGGAGCACCCGAGGAACGACGCATGGCCGCTGACATGGTTGCCGAAGAACCCATCTGAAAGGAAAGTAGAGAGATTAACAGAAGCCACATAAAATATGTGTTTATAATTTATAATCATTTATAGAAATATCAGGCTAACCCAATCGATTAAAATAAATTTCATAATGGTTTTAGCTTAATTTTTCTTTCAATGTATAAGCAAGAAATAATTGCTTTAAAACAATCATTGAATTTTCAGCTAAGAGCTTGGTTTAGCCAGCAAATTTTGTTAATCGTAGGTCGAAGACTTTAAATTCTTCTGAAGAGTCAAAGAACTTCTTGCAATTAAGTTATTTCTACTATAATGATGCTCGAATGCCATAATTAATTACTCGAATGCAATTATGTATGCGGTCACTTCATTAGCAATTAATAAATTTAGACTTAGTTGCAAACGTTCTCCATTATCTCTGTTGCTTATATCATTTCTTTCTCATCTGCTTACCTTATGTATTGGTTTGCACTTGCGATCCACGCTGGGAGGCGCTACGCCAGACTGCAGCTTTGTGGCACCCAATTTGCTGGTCAGCTGCTCCACGGAGCACACTGGCGGCTTGGCGGGAAACTCCTCCGGCGGCTTATCCTCCACGCTCGCCTTGTGCGTCAACTCGGCCGGCTTCGGCTTTAGTTTGCGATTAACAGGTGGACAATCGGTTTGCTCGATGAAATCATAACGAAACACATTGCCCTCCATGCGCGTGGGCGCTGCATTTGTATAACAATGTGGGCGTGGCAATGTGCGTGCACTTGTCGGTGAATTGGTAGCGGTGACAGTGTGCGATGTTGCCGGGCTGGGATTAACTAGCGCTGCAGCGCTGGCATCAGCCATGAGATTCGGTGTGGAGGCAGCAATGGGATTGGAATTGTGCGGACTGGTCACAGGACGCTCGCCCAGCAGCTGGCCCAAGTTGCAGTAGGGCAGCTGATGGGAACGTGGAATGTCATAGCTCTCTTCGATCAACGAGGAATTCGCATGGCGTGTGGCAACAATCGCAGGCGATGTGTTCTCCGTATCCGACAGCTGCGGCAAATCGCGCGTTAGTCTGTCAAGTAGAAAACATAATATGAAATGGAAAACTTCACAAGTCGTTGTTCAATGTATTTACTTTTCATTCTCCTTAAAGTCCAGTATGAGATTGTTTTTGTTCTTCAGCACCTTGGCCAGCTTCTCAAGCGTATGATGCTCGCCAGCGCCATCGGCAGCAGCTGTGGCATGGCTACCAATTAATTTACCATGCTTATCAACTGATGTGGTCGCCAAGGCAACGCCATCTTCAGGCATTTTGGAAAAGCGCTGCGAATACGTCAACACAAACGATTCGTTCTCAATGGAGCTGTCCGAAGGACGCGTGCTGCGATCTGTGAAAGCCAAAGCTTTAGTAAAAGCTAGTTAACATTTAAGAGTTTTGCTCTACTTACCAACATTCTCGCGCAGTGGCAAAGGATGTGCCCACTCGTCATCATCGGTGAAAACGCTCTCTGAATCCGAATCTGAGCGTTGACTGCGCTGCTTGTTGCTGTTGGCATTGGCCAATTGTTGCTGCAAAACAACATCAAAACGAATCAGTTAGTTGCCAAGTTCAAAGTCTTCTAAACACTTACCAAACTGCAATTGGTTATTTTGGGTGAGTAGGATTGATCGTTGGTCAGATTGAGACCAATGTTGTTGTGACTGCGCGGCGTATCATAGAATTTGGGATCCAAATTGTTCAGTGCACCCGCCAGCGCATGGCCATCCGGCAGCAGCTTGGGACTGCCCGTGAAGCATTCGCTAATCGGTATATAGGGCCCCGAGGCGGTGCTCAATGCCGGCGACGCTTGCACACTGCTATGCTGCTGTGCCATGGCCTCAGCCAACGTTTGCTGAGTGAGCACCAAATGCTCGGGCAGCTTCCTCACCACACCATTGGCATTGACAGCCAGGCGAGCAGCCTGTTGCTGCTGTTGGTCAGCAATTGCTGCCTGGGCTTGAGCCTGTATCAACGCACTCTGATTCAAATAGAGCGCCGTGGCGGGCGAAGGCGGCGGCTGTTGTTGGGCAGCCGAGAGCAACTGTTGCTGATCGAAGTGCGCGTCGCAGAGCAAGGTCTCGCGATTGTTGTAGTCCGTATTAACGTAGACCGAGTCGGAGTTGTTATTGTGCAGCTGCTGCAGGCTGCTCTGCGGCTGCTGATCGATGACCGCCGCCGATGGACGCTGACGCAGCAGCGAACTGGCCGACGAGTGCAGCGAGGTTGTTGTTGTGTTTTGCGTGGAGTTGCTCAAGGCGCCGCTGGAGCTTGTGTGTTGCTGTGCGCTGCGATTCTCATCGGCTGCAAATGCAAAAAGTTGTCAGTAATTTGTCAAGTGAAAGTGGTTGTACACTAAAACTTACCTGTTGGCGCTGTTGTTGTGGCTGCTGTGGGCATTGCTGTGGCTGTGGCACCCAGTGGCAGCTCATTGGACTGCTTGGTGTCATGCAGATGGCACACCTGACAGATGCAGTTCACCCAATCGCGCATGCTTGCCTCCGTCTCAGCGGCCAGATAATATGTGCGCTTTGGCGTCTTGATGTCAAACATGTACTGAAACTTTTGCTTGCGATTCTCGAGTCGCAGTCCACAGTCGACTTGCTCGCATTGATCCAGATCGATGACACCCTTCAGCTTACGGCAGTATTGATCCGTATAGTATTCAAGGCAAAACTGCTCCGGTATCTCGCCCTGTTTCAACGTGAACCAGCGGCGACGCCAGCGCTGCAATTTGTGTGATGGTTGCAAAAAAAATAGATAAAAACAAGTTATTATAAACACGATAAGCTCGAATATGGATGTGTATGTTGGATTCGAGTCGCAGTCACAGACTGACGGACTATCATCAGCAGCGACTGATGTGAGTAAGCAACGCTTAAGTCGCTGCCAACGTCGCTGTCGCTGCTGACGTCGACGTCGCTTTTCCGCGAATCGCTTTTACATTGACATTTTTCTTGTGTAATCAACAACGGCTCACACCCACCGCATTGCCAAACAACCAAGCAACCAACCTAACCCACTCGTCGGACACGAGTCGAGAGTCTATTGACTTTTTATCCGTCGTTCTCTTATCCAGGTCACATTGCGGTCTCTCTTGACAGCAGCAGCAGCTAAACAATTAGTTAATGCTGATAGTCTTCAATGGTGTTTCTTTACTTTTTTGACAGTTAATATCGCAGCAAATGCGTCGCAGAAAAACGTCGGAAGTTCGCTGGGTCACGATCTACTGATTTGCCAGATAAAAATAACAGCTACGTTTTCTTGAAAGAAAATATCAGCAGCAAGTCGTATGTACAAACAAAAGAAGAACGCAGCAAAAACTAAACGTGAAACAAGTCTCAAAGGTCAGACGGTCGACTAGAGAGTTTGGTAAACATTCAACAAATTATTAATATGCATACCCTGTATTCAAGTGCATAATAGGGTGTTATAGCTGATAAGTGCACACTACGGCTACCTCAAATATTTCAATCTGAAAAAGCTAAAGCTACAAAATTTACTTCAGAACTAAATAGAATAACTAATCTAACTTTAAATATACGAAAAATGCATATTGTAAAAAGTTTTCCTTCCAATATTTAAATAGCAAATCAAATTAAAATATTTTAAACACAAATCCGGAAGACTTCAGGTTTTTTTATTAAACAATTTAATTAAACTACAAATCGGAATTCGAAGACTGAGTTGAAATAAATGGAAAATGGAATGGATGAATTTTCAAATTGTATTTAAATAAACTTATTTTAGTATAAAAAATTAACAAATGAAAAGTAAAATAATAATCTATTCCGATGAATTTTCTAAATGTATTTCCATAAGCTTATTTTAGTAACACTTTGAGAATAAGCTTTTCTTTCAGAAAGTTAATAAATTCAAAATAATAAAATAATAATGAACTATTTCCAATATATCTTCAAATTGTATTTAACTTTATTAAGTAATTTTTTTTTATAATTTTATTTATATCGTAACATTCACTTATGAATATCACGTATGCCTTTTGGGGTACTTTGCAGTTTAGCTACCCAATAGTATTATAATTTTTACTCGCTTTTAAATGTAAATAAATTTCTAGATTAACGAGCAAATTTGCCTTGAAATAAACAAAGTTGCACTTTAGCCAATTGGCGATAAGTTAAAGACGTAAGTATGGAAATCTATACCGCGTGGAAATAAAGAAAACTAAACAAAATACTTGGAATAGTGTTTTGATGAAAAGCTGGAAATATGCCAACACAAATGTTGCTCTTTGGACTACAGCCATGAAGCATTCACTTCCTCGCCAATCAACAGGTCGATCTCTTGAAGGCGCGATCGGAAAATGACTCAAGAATTATGCGTAATTTAAAATGCATGCATGTGAAGCATAGGAATCATTTCTGAATCATAAGAAACAACTGACAAATACATTCTTCAGACAGATGACAATATACGAGAATTTTATTATCTATTATTATTATGATTATTCAGATTAATCAAAGGGTATGCGATAGCTCTTCAATGCTGGCTTGATTGCTGTTTTTTTTTTATTTTTTTGCCAGACAAATTTGCATTGTTGTCTGCACAGTTTCACGCTTAATTCAATTATAAACAATAAACATAATGCCACACACGCACTCACATACACACGCACACAGTGGCACCACATGGAGAAATTGGCACCCTGAGGCGAAGCAACAACAATAACAACAGCAACAACAATTATAGTACAACAAGAATGCTCAGCTAATTTTCTTTAAGCGTGTGGAATACCTAATGTTTAGCTGCGTATGTTTGGATGAATATTTGTTTACATATTTATTATACAGCCCCTATAAAAGGCTTGCCTGAACTGGGTAAGGAAGCATAAAAGAAAAATGTTTAAAAAGAGTTATAATTTTTGGATAGCCGACAGTTTAATACTCTTGCTGATTAGTTTACATATATGTAAATATTTACTGATTATTACAGTCAAAATATAATTTTAATGTCAAATAAAAGTAATACATTAAAAAAAAAACTCAATAATCTTTACGTGTTGAAATGAATGAATGCACCCAAGTGATCTTTTATATTTTTTAAATTATTTATATGTGTATTTACAAGATTATTAAGTATAAGTTTTTAGTATACACATAAACAGGAAAAAGGAATTGTTGAGACAGCTACAAATAAATAATGAATTTGTCAAAACCAATTTCAATATTTTGTAGTATAAAAAATATTAAAAAAAAAAAAACAATAATATTCCTAACTATATTGTGAATGAGTGCTGATAATTATTTTAAAGTTTTCTTTTAATGCCTTTAGATAACAACCAATATTTAAAAGAAGTTAGTCATTATAATTTATATTTTGTTTTCTCAAATTAACCACAAGTATTAAACTAATTATTTTAGGTGACTAAAATATTAAATTTAAAATTGGGAATCAAGATTTGGTTGGTACAAAAGGAATCATTTTCATTTTGAGCTAACGCTATTTCTAGAATATGATTTTTGTTTATATAAATAAAAATAAATAAACATTCTACTTGTTCCTTGCTCTAAGGTGATACGATATCCGTAGCAGATAAACTCTTGTTTATATTACAGTTCCAGACAGAAAAACGAACCTTTTTAGTAAAGAGTACTTCAACTTTATCAACATAGCCTCGCCTTACTCAAAAGCGTTACAGATGCATTGACAAAATGATAATGCTGCCAGACAGAGTATAACAATAACAACAACAAAAGCAACAACAACAACGACACAGAGCTGAGCGACAAGTGCGTCATTCTGCATGATGTGTGGCTTATCGTATAGACTCGGCATGAATGTATTTATGATGTACATAAAAAACAAAAAACAAAACAAAAAGAAATGAAAAACAAGGCATATGCTGCCTGCTTGTACGTGCCTCTTCTTCTTCTGCTTCATGCTGATCGCCTTGGGGCAGCACTTTCTACTTGGAAGTAAATTTGATTAAACGACGACGCTAACAGCAGCAACGTTGTTGTAATTTAATACGCAACAAAGCAAGCTGCCAAGCTAGCGGCGCTTAACGGTTAGCACAGGGTAAACATTTAATTAAGCGTAAACTTTTTTCAATTTTTCTTCTCTTCAGCTAGCGTCACAAAATGTTCCCACGCCAAAAAGCCAAACATAAACACGGCAGCAACGCAACAACAGTAAAATACGCCATAAACAGAGAAGCACACGCATACACTGACACACACACACACACACACATGCGCGAAGCTCTAGCGTAAATAGCTCATTCACAATTTGCAACTTGCGGTTTTTCGCTTGTTTGCATTTCAATCACTTCTCAAGCATTTCCCACTAAAGCCAAAGCTATGCAGCAACAACAAGAACAACAACAAACTCATATCGTCAGCCATGCAACCCATGCACAGCCAGTCAGCCGCTTATTAATGAATTAAAAATGATTATCGGACACAAAACAACAACAACAAACAAACAAATGATCGCATACGAACACACACACATACTGCCACACACACGCATACCATTACACACGCACACACTGAGATGATGTACACTGAACGTAATTGTATATAAAAAAAAAAACAGAAAAAAGAATGCCACTGCCTGTTGTGCGTTGCTTTGTATGACTCAGTGTAGAACAAGCGGAAAGAAAAGAGTTAAACATTGTTGTTGTTCATGCATTTTTCTCTCCCAACGTTTGCTGCGCTTGCAGATTGCACATTTGACTGACCATTTGGTATTTGTATGTGTTTGTGTTTTTGGGTCTAACAAGAAAAAATTGCTTTGTTGCCTCCTCTCGAATGCAGCAACATGCAATGGATATGTGGATATGAAGCACTTACAGCACGCCAAATGCGCTTTGTGGGCGGTGATTTGATAAGCCATCCCTCGTGGAATGTGCTATCCATTATTTATTTGTTCGACACGTTTGTTGTATTAGCGTTATATTTATTATGATTTTTCAGCTCGTTTTTTCACTCACTGTCCGCGCACACATCAACCGCGACCAGCGTGACCGCAATATGAAATTTAAAATATACCTCTGCCACTATAGCTTGCTTACAAACTTGTTGCAGAGTTGGTCACACAGCGATAGCCAGCATTGAAGATCTAAATTATCGATATTCGATGATTGCTGAATATGATTTAAGAATGTAAAAAAATCATTTTAAAGTGAGTCTGTTGGTAAATATTTGATTTGTTTGCTAGTAAATTAGTAAATCATAGCACATCCAGCAAATATGTCAAACATTTTTTAAATAACTTATTCAAAACCATAGCTCCCATAAATGTACTAAACTAAAAAATCAGTGTAGCCACATTATCGGCATTTAACTCAAATTTTGGAAATTTAGCCTGCGGTCACACCCAACAAACGTGTTGAGCACAACTGATATTTTGAACTTCAATATAAATGTATGAACTCATATAAAAATATTTTATTATTACCAGATTATCTATTTATATATACTCAAATATTTGAATTACTTTGCCCAACCAATGATGCCCATCAATGTTTATGTTTTGTGCAACTCTATGAGCAAACAAATCGGGAATGCCAATTAAGCTTTGACTATTCTATTAACCTTTTTGTTTTCAATAAAAACATTTGAAGCATATTTGTTTAGAAATAAATTTTATTCCGTCGTATGCTGATTAAAACATACATCTTTTTTTCCATACACATTAAGCCAAGCAGCGCAATAACAAACAGTATCATCACCACGCTGATCTCAGACGGAACCTGCTCCTCCTTAACTGTTAAGACGGCGCATTGTTTATTTGTCCTTGCTGTCTCCCTTGCCACCACGAATACGACCAGTACGACGGGCAGCAATAAGACCGACCTTGCGACCAGCAGATGTGCCACGCTTGACTGTCGAAGCCTTACCAATATGTTGATGGTTACCACCACCGTGGGGATGCTCCACAGGGTTCATGGCAACACCACGCACCTTAGGCCAGCTGTTGCGCTTCACCTTGTACTTGTGGTAGGCACGACCGGCCTTCAGGATGGGCTTGTCGATACGACCGCCGCCAGCAACGATGCCGACCATAGCGCGGTTAGCTGAAGGCACAACCTTCTTGGCGCCTGAGGGCAGCTTGACACGGGTCTTCTTGGTGTCGGGATTGTGGGCAATGACGGTGGCATAGTTGCCAGATGTGCGCGCCAAACGGCCGCGATCACCAGTCTTCTCCTCCAGGTTGCAGATGATGGTACCTTCGGGCATCTGGCTCAGAGGCATCACATTGCCAATCTGGAGAGTGGCCTTGCGACCGCAGTACACGAATTGGCCAGTGTGCATGCCCTCGGGGGCAATGAACAGTTCCTTGCGGATCTTGTAGCGATAGGGATCGCGGAAGTGGACGACGGCCAGGGGAGCGCCACGACCAGGATCGTGCACGATGTCCTATAATTTAAAATCATATCAATCAATAAGCAATTTGACTTCCAATCTCTTCCAATCAGAAACTTACCTTGACGACGCCGCGAATGTAGCCAGAGCGCTCGGCGAAGTCCAGAGAACGCAGCTTGGCGGCTCCCTTGCGCTTCTTGACGTGCGCCTTGAAGACGGAACCGGCGCCCTTACGTTGTGCACGAATTACACGACCCATTTCTGAAGAACAGATAATAGAGAGACCATCATTTAATTTATGTTAGTCATTACACATCACATATCACAAACATATTGTGCGTCATTTATAATCGCATTGTAATTGCACTTTTCCACAAATATTATATGCTCGCGCAAGTGGCACATTTATCTTGTACATATTGTTGATTATTTTTATTGGATGTTTTATTTTGTAATGGAAATTTTGCGATTATCATTTCAGCAGTCGACACCTACCGATGCTCGGGTAAAAAAGAAAAGAGAGAAGAGGAAGAGAGACGCAAATTGTCAAAGTTGTGACAGCTAGCGCTGCCAACTTCACGTTGTTTTCCGTCAGCTGTTTTCAACACATTTTTAGTGTTGTTCAACACATGCCACATATCGATGCCACACCGACTATAACCGCCACATATCGATTATAACCGCCCCAACTCATGCCGCAAGTTATCGAAAAAACAGAATTTGAATTGCAGTTGATTTTTTTGTTTATTTTTTTTTGTTTTTTAATTTTGAGATTATATATATAATAATTTTTTTTACGATTTAGATTTACATTCATTTCTTCATCATCAATTTTACTTGTTTTATTTTAGAAATAAAGTAAGCATTTTTTATTACTAATTCGGTTTTTAATTGCAGTTTAGTGCATTTTTGTTTTAAAGAACATTATTAAATATGGGGGACATTTTTTTTGGGGGGATAGGGGGTGTATACATTTATTTTCTTTTTATAACACAAAAACAAACAATATTTTAAATATTTAATTTTTTTAGATTTTAGATTGAGACGGGTAGTCGCGGGTATATTTGCTTTTCATTTTAGGGAGGGACGCACATATTGAGAAAACAACACAAAACAAGGAAGAATAATTCAATAATATTTAGCATTAACTGCCGCTCATCATAATAATTTGACATATGTATTGCAAGTGGTATTTGCAGTTGTTGTGTGCCGATTGATAATGAGAACATTAATGTATAATGTATATAGAATGTGTATATTGCAACGTAGCCATTTGAATTAATTAAGCAGCACACACGAATGTGATGAAAAACAAACTGAGGAAAGGAATATTCATTGAAATGCACAGCACACAAGCGGAGTTTTGTTATTTTTTTGTCATCATCATAATTAATTGAGTTTTTCATTTTAACATGCTAGCTTTGTTGATTTTTTTCGATTTTGTGTTTTTTGTTTTATAGAGAATTTCGTTTCATCATCATTTAGTTCTGTATAAAAGTTCAGTAAAAAATGCAGCTTAACTAGGTTCATCGAATTCTTCCCTCCAATCGTGTTTGTTTTTGTTTTTTTTTTATCAAGGTAAGTAGTTGTCCTCAAAAATGACATTATTATTTTCTTTTTGTGTAATTTGTAATTTGATGCATTCAATCAATTGTCTCATAAGTAGGTTTCAAATTTCGTTTAGCTTGCTTCATCTTAAATTTGTTAAGCATTTTGTTTTGTTTGTGTTGCTTTCTGCTTTTTTGTTTTGCTTTCTGTCTTATTTTACACATAAATCATCAATCATAATTGTTTCGGCTTATAACATTTTTTTCTTTATTTTTTCTGTATCGCTCAGCATTTCTATATTATTTATTTGCTTTTTATCACTTAGTTTTTACAATGGCGCTTTTTGTTTAATTTTTCTCATTTAACTTCATTTCTTTACTTTTCATTTTGTTTTCATAAAAATGAGCATACAGATACATTTAATTTATATATATTTATATAAATGTTAATGTTTTTGCTTTATTTGCTTTTGCACTAGCTCAAAACGCACAAATAAATACTAATAGATTGCTATCGAGAACAATGAAAAACTAATTGCATTTTTTTTTGCTCACAATTCGATCATTATTTTCGATATACGCACGTTTCTTTTTCGTCTTATCATGTTTTCTTCATATTTGTTTTGCTTTTCTCATTTTGCTGCGTTTCCTTTTGTTTTGTTTTATTATTTTTTTGCTTGCTTTTAACTTAAGTTTAACTTGTAGGCAAATTATGATAAGTAGAAGAGAGACAACATGAACACAATTCTAAAATGACATTTGAAATGAAATTGCTGTGTTGTGTATAAGTGTGTGTTCGTGTATCTGTGTGTGTGTGCATACAAATAAACTGCGATTTAGTTATGTAACTTCATTGTACATATGAATATACATATATGCATGTGTGTGTGTGTGTCCAAACAACATTTGATTTGTTGTTGTTCTCTATTCTTCTCTAATGAAAAAAACCTCGACGAGTGAGCTTTGAAAATGTCTCGCGCTTTTTTCTTAACTTTCTTCGATGGCGCTAATCAATTAATTCATTTATTAACGCTTTTTGCTTAAAAATTGTGCACTCTCAATATTTGCGAGTATTTAACTTTATAGCACATTTACTAATTGAAAAACGGTCTTCTTCATTCTGGTGATTTTTCATAAGCACAACGTTTACGTTCGCGTGTGTGTTGAGTGTGGTGAGTTTACGTGTGTGTGTGTGGTGTGTATTATGTATAGGATGGTCTCACTTATAAATTATGCACTTTTTTCACTTAAACGAGCTAAATGTTGTGTGTCAGCGTGTGTTTGATATTTCTTTTTTTTTGCGTTTTTTTTAGCTTGCTTTTTAAAAAATAAGAAAAAATTGTTGTTGTTATTTATATTGAATGTTGTTGGATCATCAGTTGCCAAGTTTTGCGGAAGGGTGCCAAGTGCCAGTTTCTTTTCCATTTCCGTTTATTTATTTTTGTTGTTGTTGGTAAGCTTGTTGAGGGGGGGAAAATTTACCAATTGGCCATGCCTGGCTTATTGAGCGTCATAAAGTAGATTTGACACGATGAAGCACCTTTGGCACTGCTGAAGAATACTTTGTCGTTGCGCTCGCAAAGGAATTTCAAGCGTTGCGCCTTCTTGTGCATAAACACACCATCCAAATGGCCGCTCTCAACGGAACGTATCTAAAGTGGAGAGAAATGAGAGTGTGGTGAATCAGTTTCAATAAGAAAACCGCAACTGAGTATAGACTGTGTGAGACCCTTTGAAGTCATTACATAGAAATTGACGTTGGGATTATATTTCATTATATTACTCACCTCTATTGCTTTGTTGCCCCAGCCCATAATTTGCCCAGTGCCTATGTAGGCCACAGAAGTGGGCATCTCACCCCACTGCGAAGGAATAAACGAAGAAAAAATTTCAGCAAACAAGATATTATTTCTTAGGGTTTATTAACTTGCCTGCAGCACAATATTCTTGGACACACGTCCGGCAGTGTTCACATAGACGCCCTCATTGTCATAGCACAGCAGCAGTTGCATACCATTTGAGTTTGGAAGCGCCACAATACAATGCGGAATGATAGCACCCTGAGTCTGTGTGTTGAATTTCACATTTACTGGGTATATCCAATCAGTATGGCAGGAGCC
This sequence comes from Drosophila albomicans, assembly GCF_009650485.2. NCBI lineage: Eukaryota > Metazoa > Arthropoda > Insecta > Diptera > Drosophilidae > Drosophila > Drosophila albomicans. The sequence continues at coordinate 40,084,871 of NC_047629.2, read as the reverse complement.
ACTTACATGCTTAGGAAGATAGATATCGTATACTTCAGCCGAGTCTAAATCAACCGCATGGAAACCCTCAGCAGAACCATAAATAACTTTCAGTCTCGACTGATCCTCAATTGTGAGATCGACCAAAAGGGGGCGATGTTCCAGTTCACCAAAATTCTACAGAAAATGAAAGAACAAATTTATGATATCCATTAAATTGAGTACACTTAATACTCACCTTAAATGCCATAAATTTGTGATATGGTTTGGGCGCCCAAGCATAAATTTCAATCGAGTCTTTTAATGCAATCACTAGGAACTTAATCCTCTCGTATTTGACAATCTTAAAATGTACAGCACCTTGTAGATCACCCACATTAATCCAGCCATTACGGCGTTCCACTTGCTACAGGAGAGAGAGGAAAGGTATTAAGTCAAAGTACGTTTTTTAAATGAAATTTTTGATATTCAAACTTACATCAGAGAGACCGTCGGTGCGCAAGATCTTGGACTTGAGCCAGGACAAGTAATAGACGCGCACGCGATTCTTTTTGCCCGATATGGTAACCAATATGTTTTGACCCTCCAGCACCTCCATTTGTTGGAAGCGGCGACGCGAGATGAGTTGATAGACCTGTCAAAGAAGTTAACCAGTTGAGTGTGAGGAATTTCCAAGGATTTAATCTCTCTTACCTTGCCCTGACCGGAACGATCGAGCAGCATGAGTCCATTCTCAGTGCCAATCAGTAAATTGACGCCCCAGAGTGCGGCACACAAGATCTCCGAGTTGAATCGCTTCTTATACTTACGTATCTCGGGCGTGTCGTTGGTCACATCGTGCGATGTGGGCGTCACATTCACATTGACGGTGGATTCACGACGTGTCGGACCCGAGCCGCCGGCACCGAAACCAAAGGTGAGAAAACTGCGTTGTTTCTGTTGCAGCGCATACGCGTGCGGTGGCAAGTGTGCGGGGGAAGAGTTGGCGGACGAGACGGAGGCAGCACCACCACCACCGGGCGTCAAATGGAGAATGTTCGCAGAGGAGGAAGAAGCAGATTTATGCAATAAATTAGTAATACTGCTGGAAGAGCGCGTTTTGCTTATCGAATTCTTTGGCGAATTTTGTCGTGAATTCGATGTGGACGATGAGGCAAGCGATATGGTTGACTGTGGTGAATTATTGCTGCTAATAATTACACCACCAACAACGCTGCCGCCGCCATGACCGTGGCCGCCGACGCCGACAGCGACGCTGCCGCCTCCGGCGACGTTGATGCTGCTGTTGCTGCTAGCGATAAACGATTTCGATGGCGTGGAATGCACGGATGAACTAATGGCCGCTTGATACTTTTATATCGATAACATTGATTGATTCGATTGATTTGTTTATAGGTTTTGTTTTTTGATATTTTTGTTTTTGGTTTTTGTTTTGTATTGTTGTTGTAATTAAAGAGAAAAAAGAAAATAGAAAAAGTGCAAGAAAAAAATTTGAATTAGTCTTCGAGTTTGGCAACAAAATAAATTCATTAATAAATTAAACATGCTTAGGGAAGGTTGGTAGAGTGTGTGTGTGTGTTGGTTGGTGTATATCTTTGTGTGTGTGTGTATGTGTAGGTGATTAAATATTGAGTGCTGCTTAAGCTAGCGACAAGTCAAATAAAGAAAACAATAGCCAAGAATACATATGTATTTGCATTAAAAGAACATAGAACTAGGAAGTGTTTTAAAATATTAACAGTTATAGAAAAGAACTACAAATAAAACAAAATGAAAAATGTGATTAGTCTTTCCCCACAGGCCAATGGTAAATAAAACATAAAATTTGGTTGGTTTTGTGTATATTTGTATTTAAATGTGTACGTGTGTGTGTGTGTGTGTGTGTGTGTAGAAAAACTATAAGAATGAGATTAGGATTTATAGAAAAGATTTACTTATGAAAACGGAAACGGAAATGCTCTAAAATTGTTATGGAGAAATCAAGTGCTGTTAATAACAGCAGCAGTAATGAAAAGACTGAATCTCTGTTAGGCTTACAGAGCGTTAACGGCAGTGCAGCATACGAAATGTTAGTGACAGTGACATGAAGCTGGTTGCTATGCAACGCAACAAGAATGGTGAATGTTGAGCACAGTGGAATGCAATGCATTAATTCGCGAGCAAAATTATATCACATATTTTTTTGCTTTATATACAAAAACGATAAACGTAAAAAAAACAGGCATTCCCATTGCAAAAAATTTATACAATTTGCTGAGTATTTTAAGAAGCCCTGCACACTTAGGAGTATGTACAATACACATGAAAAAATTGTTTGGAAAATAAAACTATACACAAAAGTATTCATACTGGATATGTTTGGTAGTTTTTGGGGATATTTAGAATTTTTATTTTAGAGAGAGTATTTTTGTGTTGGTGTTTTTGGAAACTATTTCTGTTTGTTGTTGTTTTTCATACTTACTATTGTAAAATTTGGTTTGTTTGTAATTGATTTGTATTTTGTAATTTGTTAGAATATATCGTAGTGGCCATCAGCTCAAACGTTGCGGAAAGACAAAGCACAATTAAGAAGAAGAAATTGTTTGTAACGTTTTTAATTTGGTTTTGGTTAAATTCAAATCGATTTCGTTTCATTTCGATTCAATTTAAAATTGAATTATTAATTCATGCACTTTTAAAAGCAGCGAATCGCATGCATCTTATATTTTATTTTAAATTCCATGTTTATCTAATTGTTGACCAATTGAATACGATGTTTTTTGATTTGTATGGATATTTGATATTTCGTTACGCGCTCTTCATAATGAACTTTGTTCCACGTCAAAGAAAAATGTTTATGCTAAGATATTTCTTTTGGATTAGTTACATTCAAGGGTTAGATAATTTCGAAAAATATCAGTATAATTTTGTTGTAAAGCACAAAACTAATAAAAAAAAAACATTTACGATAAAAATTAATTAGGGAAACATTTATAGTCTTAAAAAGAAGATTCGAATTAAATCACTTATTTTCTTGATACAATTGGCAAGTAGTGACCCACTGTGCGAATAACTCTGACATGTTAACTGAATGTTAAGGTGCTTTAAAAGCGACAATTTAGTGAAGTTTTCATTTATTGTAACCCAAAAAGTCAAATGAATTAAAAATGACACACAGACAATGGATGATTCGATTTGTTGGTTTCTTTTCGAGATGTATTACTTTTTTTTTCATTTTTTGATTATGCATGGGACAGACAACAAAGCAAAAAACTTGAGGGGGGCGTTTAAAAGTTATTATCACAGTAAAAAATAACAATAAAAATAAAACAGAAACGCTCAACTCGCAACTCGATAAAATAAAATAAAAAAAAAACAAAGAGTTGGAGTTGAGTTGAACGCACAAAACACACAATGAAAAATCGAGTCGATTGATAAATACGAGTCGAGTCGAAAGTATTAATGGGACTCGAACGCTACTCACCTCCTCACTGGATGATTTATCGTGACGCGGTGGCGTTGCCGGCGATGCCTGGCTGAGTAGATCGGGCAGAACGCTGCTGGTGCGGGTGCCCGGGGTGCCAAGGCCGCTGTTGTCCCCTCCAGCACCACTGGCTACACCACGATTCTGTTAGAGGGAGAGGCAAGAGAAAGAGTGAGAAAGAGCAAAAAACACACATGAGCAAAAAGTTTTAAATGGTGGCAATAAATTTTGAAAACAAACACTTTTTTGGGATATGAAATTAAAACGAGAAATGGGTTATAAATGCTTTTCAAAGAGTAACACAACAAAAAGTAATGAATAAAACAACAAAATCGAAAGAGTCGTAAATAGAGGAAGAGAAAGAGACAGAGTAAGAGTGGAACGATAGATAGAGAGAGCAAAGTGAATGCCAATGAGATACTTAAGGATACTCGAGATGTGCCCTTCAACAAGGCCTTCAACACAACATGTTCAACGTTTAACATTTATATAAAAGCTTACAAACTAAAACAATTAATATTTGTTTGTTGTTCTGGGGGAGAAGGAGGTCTTCAAAATTGTTTTAAAGCTGAGCCTCATAGACATAATAAAGTAAAGCACTTAAAATTAGTTTAGTTTTGTTTAGCGCAACTTTTTCGAAAGGTTTTCACAGCACTGCGCACGCAGCAGGCAAAAAACGTTGCTCAAATTGCAAACATCACAAAACTTGCTTTTTATTTGTTCCATGTTCTTTTAATTACCAATTTAACTTCACACTAACCAAACCAACAAAACTTTTCCAATTCCATATTTGCCATAAATAATAATAAAATAGAAATGTGATTTTTATACAAAGCTTTAAAACAATTTTGAGCAAAAAAGATATGAATTTTTGGCAAAGCTAAGCAAAGGCATAAATTTACATTTGCAATTTAATAAATATAAAGCTAGCATTTCTATATCAAAATTTTCCATATCTATTTAAAAACTGTTGAATCAAATCTGAATATTAGAACTTTTAAAAATTGTTGAATTTAAATTATAATACGAATTAATTCTTTGCATATCAAATTGAACTCGTCTAATATTTTGAAGATATTATACAAATGAATAATGTTGATATCAAACTAAGCTTAACTAATCTTAATTTATTATTTGTGTCTGAAATTCCGACATCTTAAGTTCTAAATTCAATTCTTTGTATTGTCTAAATCTTTTGTTTTTAGTCAAGTTCTACTAAATCTTTAATTAGTTATCACTAATTCCCACTTAAATCCTCTTAATTTCCATGCTTCCATACTGCCGAAAACTTTAAAATAAAACGATGAGATAATGACATTATTTACAGGTGTCATAAAAAGAAGCTTACGAGTTAAGCCTGCAAAATTTTGGAGCTTAATGCTATTTTATTTTATTTATTTTTTTGTTTAGCATCTCATTAGCATTCGACACTTTTGCTTTTTATTATGTGAATAGTAAAAATTATATACAGACGCCGGTAAGATACCGTTATTGATACTTAGATTTTGGCCGACTACCAATTAGAAAGCAACACCTTGGAATTTATGTATCTTATAATAAAATGTTATATCAAATCAAGCATTCCAATTGTCAATTAGTCACTATGAAAGGCTACTACTATATACAAGATAGTCTTAAGCCTTAAATACGATGTATTATAAATGTTATGGTTATGTTTTTTGCCTAATTCTTATTAGTTACTCTAGCTTTTGGATTATTTGCATGGTTCTCTTAAATTAAAACAAACAAAAATGCAGTCAAATAAAATAAACATGCTGGGGAAGGTCAAAGCAAAGTAGGAAAAGAAAAAAAGATACATAAATGATGAAAACGAATTTGCCTTTTGTTTTTGTTTTTCTTTCGCACTGTTATTTACGAGCTGTTAGTGCAATGTTATTAACAGTAATGGGGCGAATGTACACAGCTGTGTGGGCGAATGGGAAGAGAGGCGAGAACATAGACAAAGAGACAGAGAGTGAGTGCGTGAGACAGATGCAAGAGAGAGACAGGCGAGCGAGCGAGCGATGCTTGTGTGGGTGTGTGTTTGTATGTGTAGGCTGTAATTGTAGTTGTTGTAGTTGCGGTGAGTATGGAAATTCTAGCCAAATGGTAAATTTAATTTGCATTTCGCCTTTTTTTTGGTTTGTTTTGCTTTCGAGTAGTTTGGTTTGGTTTACGTTTCTGGCGCCAAGACAAAACACAATTAATGAACGATATTTGATTTTTTTTGTTTCTTCTGCTGTCCCTTTTAATGGTTTTTGTTGTTGTTGTTTTGGATGCGTGCGAGCTGAGAACGTTTACCTGCTGCTGCTGTTGTTGCAGTTGTTGTTGTTGCTGCTGTTGTTGTTGTTGATGTTGCTGCGCACGCGCTGCTGCATTCTGCAGCACAATGACAGACTCAGTCTTTTCGCGACGCGGACGCAAGAAATCTAAATTGGCCCAACTCGATTTTGTAGGCGCTGCACTTGGTTTAGCTGCCGCCGCAGTTGTTGTTGCTGCCGTTGCTGCTGCTGTGGTTGTTGTTGTTGGCACTTTGGTTCGAGGTGCAGCAGTTGGCACATCCTTACTGCTATAAATGCTGTTCCTTTGGTACATGGCACTGGCACGCTGCACCTGCGACGGCGACTGCAACTGTGCATTGCTGTTGTTGTTGCTGCTGCTGCCGCTCAACACCGCAGAATGGCGTTTCGTTAATGGAAAGAAATCGGAATTTTCACGTCGAAAGCCGCGCACAAAACTCGGCAGCTTCGAATCGGACTCTTGACGCTTGTGTTGCGGTTGCTGTTGCTGTGGCTGCTTCGACTGTGTTGCGTTGCTGCTACTGCTGCTGCTGCGATCTTTGGCAATGCTGGCTGCTGGCGAATAGCCGGCGCCCTTCAATGGCTGATAGCCTTTGGGCACATTCGTTGGGCCAATGGATTCGCGTTGCGGTCGCGTCTCCAGCTTCAGGGTGCTCCAGCTTGAGCCACGATTAAAGCTGGCCGTGGTGTTGGTGCTGCTGTTGCTGCCGCTGCTGCTGTTGCTAATTGTGGTGGCAACACCGCTGCCGCTGCCACCGCCGGCGGCGGCTTTCTTTGGGAAGAACTTATCAAAGTCCCAGTCACGCAACAGTTTCGCTTCGTCGCCTTTTCTAGGCGCGTGCGAAGTGGAAGCCGATTTTTGTAAGCGATTTATGTTTTGTTCTAATTTCTGTTTACAGTTTACAGTTGTAGTTGATGTTGTTGTTTGTTGTAGTTGTTGTTGTTGAATGTTTATTGTTGTTGTTGTAAGTAGCAACGCAAGAGAAGAATTGTTGTTAGGTTTTTATACGCTTGTTTTTTCTACAGACTAAATTGTTTCTTGCTCTTTCTACGCCCAGATAAAAAAAAATGTAAGCCCCGTTTATTATATTTTTTTTTTTATAGGTAAGTGTAGCATGGAAAGTTTTTCATGAATTCTCTCATTGCATTGCATTCCATATAATATTGATAAGATATTTATTTTTGGGTATTTTTGCTGGTATGCATGTGTGTAGTTGTGTTGCTTTTGTGAGAGAGAGATGGTGAAGAGAATGCACAGTGTGCAAAGGTGTTTACATACATTCACATTTACATTTACATTGTAAATATGTCTATATCATATATATCAGGTGACGCAGTCATATGATCTGAAACCAGTTTGGGGATGCACTTTATCGTCGCCCGCATTCGATATACAATTTTCTATATACAATTGATATGTTTGCTTTAGATGGGCTAGAGCTGGAATACTATCGGCTATATATCGATACACATTTTCATTTTCGTAAAAGATGGTTTCATACTATCGACAGTTAAAATAATTATTATTTATTCGAGAAACCAATAGTTTAAATTCAATATTCGTTTTTACATATTGATTATTATTTATACTATCGTCGATTAATCGATAAAATCTAAATGTCACATATTATTTGTATTTCCTAGTTAAATATTCAAAACATTCATAATTCCTTTTAAAATTTAAACCAATTTCAATTTCAATTTATTGTCACCAATCTAAAATATTTAAATTTTATCGATAGTTTTCCAGCTCTAAATTGTATGCATGGAAAGTGCCCGTGTAAACATTCTATGCACCAGTGCGTATCACAAAACTCGATGGGGGAGAAATTCCGAAAATTCGTCGAAAATAAATAAAAAAGATTAACCAAAACTCATACTCATATAGAGGGTGTTGTTTGGGTATATTACATAAAACTTTGTACAAAAGAAATTCACGAAAAAACGTTTCATACTGATATTGTTTTTGTTTGTTTGTTGAACGAAACATTCTAATTAAATTAAGTAATTATTTAGTATAGAAATAAGTAATGTAGTTGATAAAGTTTAAAAACTAGACTCAAAACAAAATGAACTTGTTCTGCAAATTGGTTAATCAAATAAATATTATAGTAATTGCTGTAAAATAGTTGTCTAAATAGAACCACAACCATCCAAATTGTTTTTGTTGTTGTTGTTGATTTAATTGACTAATATTAATATTTATTTTTTTGATATATTTGTTTTTGCTTTACTAATATTGAGTTATTTGTAGACCTTGAACCCTACAAAAGCTAATTACAATTTATACAGCTGCCTGAAAATTGACAAATTCCTAACTTAATGCCTCATACTGCTCAAAAGTATCTCAGTAGGAAAAATATCTCAAAGAAATAGAGCACAAACTAAAGACTAAACTTATAGGGAAATGTACTAAAAGAAAACTATAAGACTAGTTAAATTAGATGTTATTGATAGATGTAAAAAACATTGGATAACAACTTACGCGCTTCATGATCAGCGTACGATCTCCGGCTTGATCATCGTCATCCGGCGTCGGTGGCAAGGGTCGATTTGGTGGACCGCCGCTGCCATGGGTCAACGGTGTGGTCGTTGTTGTAGTTGAATCCTCCGAAACGGGTCCCAGGCCGGGTCTATATGAAAATTCGGGTCTGAACAAAACAAAATCCAACGCAAAACGAACGAAGAAGGAAAAAGAACACAAAACACCAAAACGCAACAAAACACGGGCGGCATTTTCAAGTTTGAAAATTCGTCATTTGTCAGAAAAATAATGTGAGGAAGTGAGGATAACGAAATTGGTGTATAACAAAAATAACGATAATAACGGGTGAGAAAATGTTAAGAATATGGTGAATTCAATTCTATGTCCAATTTTAAGTTCAAATTTCAATATTTGTGACAGTTTTTTGTGTTTCATATACAATTCTCAAAAATTTATTTTAAATTGTGAAATTTGATTTCTGAATTAAATGAGTTAACAAAACGTTGCCATTTTTACATTCCAAGCTGGGAACACCCCAAATAATATTTGCATTTTTAGTGACTAGTTGTTATTTGACTGTGATTCATATTGACTACAATATTAATCATTATTCATTATTCAAATATAAGTCGCTAACTGTGAAGTGATGACTACAATTTTGCTATTTTTAGCAAGTAATTTGAATTAAGTGCATTTTTAAGTTGACAATAGAATAACAAGAAAAAAACGGTGATTTATCAATGATAAAATTTAGTCAATAAGAGGTGAAATTTGGCTATTCATGATGCTTTAAAAATCATTAAAATTTCGTAATTAAATCTTACGTTTTTTTTTTCAAATTATATGTCATATGCCAAACATTTTGAAAATGAGGGCGAATAGGCTTTTTTTAAATAGGTTTTTTTTATTTTACGATCCTAATATTTGTAAAAATAAAATGAGAAATCAATGGAGATCTCTAACCAATTTGAACTAAAATGAAAAAAATCTTTAGCTTTCCTTTAATTAACGTTTCTTATAGTGTGATAATTTGTTTGTAACTATTTGTTTGTAACTAATGTTTGTCAACTTCTAAATATGTACTCGTAAAGTGCTGTGCACATTTTGCAGGCAATGTTCAATGCAAGTTCGTGTGACTTTTCCTTTGAAGCTGCCACGCCTTTTGTCTTTTTGTGTTGTTTCGCTTTCTGGGAGGAGACGACGACAATGGAAGGAGGGAAGAAAGGAAGGAAATACTTACAGCGGCTTGGGCGGATCGCTGGCGAGGAGTGTGCCATCGTTGCGTGCCCGATCATTGGGCTCATCCGGTTCGCTGTCGGAATCGCTGCTATCGAGTGGATCCAGCGGATTGACGGGCTGTCCCAGATGATTGTTCGACTGCTGCTGTGGCAACGAGGCCGCCGGCTTCGATGATGATGATGAGGCCGATACACAAATGGCCCCATTGCCGGTTGACGATGCGCCCGATTGTCGATTGTTGCGCGGAGGCGCCTCCGGCTGTGCCAATTGCTGCTGTTGCTGTCCACCAGCTGCTGTCTGTGGCTGCGGCTGTTGAGAGGAGACCACGCCCAATTCATTTAATTGTGCTGCTAACACATCTAAATGATCCTACAGGTTTTTGTATTTTACAATAGTTTGATTTTCGGGTCAAGTATTTCGAATATGCCACACGGAGGATTTTCATTTTCATGTTGTGTTGTGTGTAGTAGTGTGTGTGTTGCACGTGGTACCACAGTGTGTATGTGTGTGTGTGTTGTTGTAGTTGTAGTTGTAGTTGATTCAGTTTCAGATTTTGGGGGGGCAAATTCGATTGTATCGGGGTGGAACGAAAAGTAAGAGAGCATTAGACTGGTTTGCACCTTTCACTTCTTATAGATAAACACAACAAACAGGGCCAAACATTAGAGAAAGCTCGGTTAGTTATATATTATCTATTGGAACTTGCCGGGGTTAGTTCAATTTTGATTGTTTTTGGCATTACAAACGCATCAATCACAGCAACTCTTCTATATATAGAAACTTCTATTTTCGTGTTAGTTGCATATGGAAATTGAAAGTGTTTTTTTTTTGGTTTGCTGTGGGATTAGTGGGCACGTGCATTGGAAGTGGTTATAACGCAGTTACGAAGGTCTATTTAGTGTTTTTTCTTGTGGCATGTGTACCTCCATTAAATAGTACATTCTTTTCAAATTTTTTGTTTTTCTTTCCAAAAGTTGGAGGGGGCAATTACATTTAGATAGACTCGTAAATCAAGCATAAAATACAACATACATATAGGGATAGATTGATAGATAGTTAAAAAGTAAAAGAGAGAGACAGAAAGAGAGAGGAGCGAGCAGGCTACAACTGAAAAATGATTTTTTGTAAAAAAAACATACCTCAGGTCTCCTTGGTGGTAACTGTTTTTATGTTTTCATTTGTTGGTTGAGTGTTAAAGTGTGTTTTTGTTGTTATTGTGTTTTTTTTTTTTTTTGTCGGATCGGAGCAACGGGATGATGTACATAGAAATTTTTGTTTATATATTTATGCACACACATGAGCGAAATCATAAGGTCGATATAGAGTTATACAATATTATATGTTATGTTATGGTAGAGGCGCACAAAACATGAAAATAAAAGAAAGTTCAGAAATCATATATAAATATTTAAATCGTACACAATGTTCACAATTTTACGGGGTTAAATCATAAACTTTTATAGAGTTGTTAAAGAGCGGGGCTGGGCGGGAATTAAGCTACTTATCAGCAATAGTTCAACGGGTTAACTGAGGGATTTACAATACAGGTAGAGTTTGGGGGGCAAAGCTAATTTTACGTTCCTGGTTCTAATACAAAATAGTTAAAATTTATAGAGAAAATAAACTTCAAAGGAGTTGAATTTGAAATACTAAATAAAGGGTCTAACACAGCCGATACCTTGACTGTAATTCTGTATAGTTGATTATTTTTTCTGATTAAAGGGTCTAATACAGTCAATACTTTAACTGTTGTTTTATCTATATCTTTTTTTCCCTAAAAATGTAAGACCTTTTAAAGTATAGGGTCTCACACTATCTATTAATAAACTGTATATTCTTTTCTTCACATGTTTATGCAGTTTAAAGACTTTTCAATATAAACTAAAGAAGCTTTAAGGTCAATACATTGACAATAATTCTGCTTACTTAAATTTTCGTGAATTTTCAAGACATTTCAATATAAAGTAAAGGGTCTAGCTTTGTAGCTTTGTCTTTTCGAGTCTATTTTCAATTCTCTATTTCGATCAAACCAACTACAAATGTGAGCTACTATTAATTCATATAAACCTAATCTCCTTTCTTGAATTGACTCAATTGTCTTGGGTATCATTAACTACTTATCCGCTGCTTTGAGCAATAATTCAGCTATTTTGCTTTGTTTTTATCGCTCGCTACAATATCAGCTAGAGTCATTGCTCTGTTGGGGAAAGGAACAGAAAGAAACACTGAAGATTTCCCTTGGCTTTGGCCTTATCAGGCAGCAAATGTTAAAGACCATGATGAATGGTTGGGGGCCGGTTGCAATCGTAATCTCAATACGCGGCATACGCACCGATGGCTTGAAGTTGTTCTGCGAGCTGCGCTGCTGTTGCTGCTGCTGGGGCGGTGTTTGAGCCGCGGGCTCGCCGCACTTCGGTGTCGGTGGCAATGGCCGATTGGCATGCGGTGGATCTGGCACCACAATCAGACGCTGTGGCAACTGTGGGCGTGCCGGTGGACCGGGCTCCTCAATCTGCTGACGCTGCAAATTGACGGACATTAACGAAACTTGCAAACTGAAATTATAGAGCACTGCTCTCGTTGATCTCTCACTCACCGAAGGCGGTTTCTGTTGTCGATTCGCCTGCGGCTGTTGAGCCTGCGCCTGCTGTTGTGCCACCTGCGCCTGTTGCGCGGCATGCGCCGCTGCTGCCGCTGCGGCAGCCTGTTGTTGCTGCTGATGCAGTTGCGCCTGGGCCGCAGCATGAGCGGCGGCTGCTTGAGCCTGCGCCTGAGCGAGCAGCTGATGATGTTGCTGCTGTTCGGCAGCGAGGCGACCCTCTTGGATCTGCTGGAAGTTGCGACGCAATGTGTCGCCACCGGGCGCCTGAATGATGGAGCTGGGCTCGCCGGCCAGCTGCGGCTCGTCGTCGTCGTTGTCGGAGCCGGAGTAGCGATAGTCTTCGCGCTCCTTCTCCGCCTTGCGCTTCTTGCAGCGATCGATGTGATCCTTGAGCTGTATGCGCACCTGACGATCCGTTGGCTGGTCCTTGATGAAGGCATGCTTCAGCAGATTCTCGGTGTAAGGCCGCTGGTGATAGTCTTTCACTGTAAACAGAATTAATATGGATTAATTTAAGCTGCATTTGGGAGTGAAGCGTAGTTGTGACTCACCTAGCACCGTGTCAATGAAGCCGTGAAACTTCTTGGACCATTTCTTCGATTTGAGACGCGGTGGCGAATTGCGTGGAATCAAGAAGAGCGCACGCATCGGATGCAGATCGCAAAGCGGCGGCTGTGACTCAGCCATCTCCAACGCAGTGATGCCCAGAGACCAAAGATCCGACCGATTATCGTATGTGGCATCGGGATTCTCATCGCAGGCAATGACCTCGGGTGCCATCCAATAAGGTGTACCTGTTTCGCAAAAAGAAACCAGTTGAATACTCTGAGAAATGACTCATTAAAGTATTCTTGAGAACTCACCAATAAATGTGTTGCGTCTGCCTATCGTGCGATCCAGCTGCGCAGAGACACCAAAGTCAACCAGTTTAACCTCAGCATTATCTGTGAGCAGCACATTCTGGCCCTTAATGTCACGATGTATGACTTTGTTCGAATGCAAATAGCTTAGGCCACGCAATATCTCGCGGCAAATGTATGCTATCCATTCTTCTTTCAAACTCTGACCCTTGGTCGATTTCACCAGATCAGTGACGGAACCGGCGCCGCAATATTCCATCACCAGCCAGAGTTGATCATCTTTCCCTGGCGGTGATTTCTTAATGAATGCCCCATAATAGGTGGCAATGTTGCGATGATTTGAGTATTTCTTAAGCACATTGATTTCCAGCTTAATCTCCTCTTCCTCATCCTCGGTGACATCCATCACCTTTATGGCAGCCAACTGACCAGTTTTCGTGTGACGACCCTGTAAGAGGAGAGATAGAAAAAAGGAGTGAGTAAAATCATAGTTTACACTTGGTTTTTTGTTGATCAATTAACACGCGCTTAATTGGTGGAAATGCGGGGAAAATGCACTCGACATTGACAGATCTCTCGAATGCTCTCGAGAGTCACAGACACTTGAACTCGACAACAACAACAACAACTGCAACAACAAGAGCAACAATAAACCGCTTCAAGAGCATTAAGAAATGCTGACCATGAGGCAGACATTGGCGTTGGCGTTAACGACGACGACGACGACGTCAATAAACTACGTCGTGATCAAGTAAACAACAATCGAATGCAACTCAAACAATAGAACAGGAAGAAAACGTGCCGAGGAGCAGGAGCAAAGCACACTCTCCAGACACTCTCTCAAGTAGCCAACAACGCAACAATGTGTGAAAATTGGTTAACAACCATCCATGAGTAATCCCAGGGCGGAAGTCCATAAATGCATTTTGTGATTGAGAAGATTAACACATCAGAAACGAGCACAAATATATAGGGGAATTTCATCGAGCAATATATAAAACATTTCAGATTAAAACAGCATTTAATATAAAGCGAATTAATTATAAGTATTTGCTAAACAAACTGAAAGCCAAACTCTTTTATGTGTATAAAACTATTTTGTGATTAAGAAGTTTAGCAAAATTATATATAAGAAAATTTAATCAAGAAATATATATAAAATTCCACATAAAAACGGAATTCAATATATTGTGAATTAAAAACAAGTATTTGCTAAACAAAATGTACTTTTAACTTTTTTATATTTCAACATATGATTGAGAAGGTAATTACAACAGAAACTAGCGAATTTCATCGAACAATATACTATATGTATATAAAATTCCACAAATAAAATTATTTATACATTTTTAGATAAAAACAGAATTTAATATAATTCAAGTTTTCCCCATAAATGTATTTTCTCATTGAAAAGCTTAATTCATCAGAGTTAAGCTGGTAGAATTTCTTTAGTAAGAAGAATCTAATCAAGCGATTTATGTCATATAAAAGTCAGATTAAAACAAAATTAAATTAAAGCATTTGAAGAACAAATCGAAATCTCTTTTATGAGCACTCGTTTAATTGCTTGATTTGTCTAAGCAATTTTAATTTAATTAAATTGAAATAAATTCTGTTGTTGCACAAGCTTGTATAAAGGTGAAAGGAAAAATCTCATAAAATTCCATTCGGCGTATTAGATTTGGTATTGAATATGCATTTGAAATGCTATTAAAAGTATTTTAATAGCTCAAAGCTAAAATAATTGAGCATCATTGTTTACTTTTTCATTTCAAATTGTTTATTTTGTCTAGAGAAAAAATCAACGCAACATTTGAGTACAATTTTGCAATCGAATAACATTCTCAATTGAAGCATAAATCGAACAATAAAACGAGGAATTAAAATAAAAGCAAAGCAAATTGCAATTGATTTGAACAAATTCTCGCACTCAACACTTTATTTAGAGACATTTAGCCATAAAATTGACAACAAATTGCAGTTTAACTAAATTGATTATTATCTCTTAAAATGGCAATTTAAATTGTTTGCTTTTGCGATCCGGTTCAACTTTCTTAATGCTGTTGTGTGCATTAAGTAAGCAAAAAAGAATTGAAACATAACGTGACTTGAACGCCAATTATTCTCTCCTTGCGCTCCTCCCGTCTTATAGTCAGTCAATCAAGGCGTAAAAATGTATTTCAATTAGCTGTCAGTTTAATCAAAATCATAAATTGATTGAGTCTGTGCTTAAGATTAAGTTGTCCTGACCGGTTTTCGGTATTTCTTCTTTTTTTTTTTTTTCCTGGCATCGTTTCTGTGTCCTCACATCTTCGGTGTCTCTTTTAAATGTGGCATGAAAGTCATTTTACATTTAATACAGTTTTAATTGAAGAGTGCATCTATCTATCTAAGCAACAGCTTCCAGCGTATCTTTGGCCGTAATAAATCAAGTGCCTAACGAGAGATGATAACCATTTTCAAGTAGAGCAAAAACCATGACAACGACGATGACGATGACGATGTCGATTGGGAGGTTGGTGCTGAGAAGTTGTTGATAGTTGGGCCCCGTTTTGGTTTTATTGATTAGCCAGCGGGGCGTTTGTTGCTGCAGCTGCTGTGGCAGCTTCTATCAAAATGCTATTAAGCAACAATTTCAGAGTTCTTGGCCAGCAGCTGTGAAATTGTAGTATCATCATCGACGTCGAGAGACGTGGCTTTACTTGTCGTGCTTATGCTTGTCATATTCTAACGGTTGACTGTGAAAAATTGTGCAGATTTTATGCAAATTAATGACATGCACTAATGGATTTGAAAACTGCCTTTAAACAGAGAGAAAGAGATGTGAGTGAGCAAGCAAGTGAAATCGATTGACCATGGTTTCTAGGCAGGCAGGTGCAACCAGTTATGGATCATCATCGTGGATCGTATCCAGTTGCTCAGTTACTGACTTTGCAAACGTCGACGACGACGACGACAACGATTTCCAGCGAAATCAATTCAAAGCCCAACGGCGATTGCCGCAATAAAAATTGAAAGAAAAAGAAATACAAAGAAAAATATTTGTGAATCATTCACAGCACTCACGAGTCTCAGTCTCAGCCCCGTTTAGCTGTAGAGCAAATAGAGCTAAACAATCCAAGAAATAAATAAACAGACGACGACAAGCCTTTGGCCATATAAGAAGACAAAACTGCTGAATACGACAAATAATTGAACGAGCATATGATGAAAACAAAAACCAGAAAGCACAAAACAGAAAAAAAAATCGAAAACAGAAAACGAAACGAAAAAATGTTTTAAAGGTAAAGTCAACAATGGAAGCGCATCATGGAACAGCAGCTGTCCAATTGGGTTTGCCTACCTATGCAGAAGTTTTTTTTTTTTTTTTTTTGGTATTGTTTTTATTTTTATTTTCGTTTTCAAGTATTCAGTTGCAGTACAAGTATCCACACGTCTAGTGTTGTGTATCTGCCAGATACAGATACAAACACACACTCACACTCACACTCACTCTGCTCATTGCCCCAGGCGTGAAAAATAAATACACATCGAGAGTCTACTATATACATATATATTGTAAGAAAAAGCATCAAGCCGCACAATAAACTTGATGAAAAATGCAACGACAAAAACCCAAACAAAACAAAGTCGAAGAAAAAATCCACGCACATTGCACATTTTATGTAAACAGAGACAGATACAGATACGAAGTGCAGCAGCAGTTGTTTCAGAGTGCACTTTCAGATACAAGTCACATAGATACATATATAGACATTTATTATATATGTATCTGCATAATAAGTCCATTACGTGATGTCTGTCGTTGCTTTTTCCTGTCTCGACAATCATTTCTAGAAGAACATCCAAGGAATAGTTATGAATATTTCTCCCACGTCATCGCTGAAGCTTTAAAACTTCAGCAATGTTTGCCATAATTTAACAAGTAGCTGAAATAATGATTGCTTTCGAGAAAATAGCGAATTATACTCATTAATTTTATAGTTGCCCTGTTAATTTGTTATTCTATAATTTCTGCATAAATTTCTTGTAATGAAAGACTGGCTAATGTAAGAATATGAATAATGTAAAAGAATTCCAGCCTTATATAAAGATCTAATGACAAACTAATCGTTTGTTATTAATAAGTAATAATTATTCAAATGAAAATACAAAGAAATACTAATAAATGCAGCAAATAAGTAGAAAGAGGGAAAGAACCAACGGAAACAAATTAAAATAAGATGAATAATTGGTTTATATAGAAATACTATGCCAACATTTATTATATCCGCTACCCACTAAAGAATTTAATTCTTGATTGGAATTATAATAAATATAAAAAGAAAGCTACCCATTTTAATTAAAGCAAAGCATTGCAGCATTAAATAAAAAGTATATATCGATATAAATGACTGAAATATACCAAAGTAATATTTTGTATATTTTGATATTTAGTAACTGAAGTATTTTTGGTATATTTTGATATTTTTACGATAAACTATACAACAAAATATTGAATTATACCAAACCTACCCAGGTATATTTCAGTATTTTGGCATACTAATAAAATATACCTACCCTGACATATTTCAGTATTTTTCGATATATTTTTAATAGTTTTATGATAATACCGTAGCGTTTTGCTTTTATTAAAATGGGTAACTTTCTTTTAATTGTATTTATTACAAATTTGTATTATAAATGTAATATAGAATTGAATTCTACAGTATTATATTATTTATCGATAAATCAGGAAAAGTATTTCACATAGTATTTACATATTTCATAAGTATTATTTCTACATTTTGTTAAATTCCTTCACTAGAAATATTTTATAAAGTTGGTACTGAAAATCTTTTGCAGGGTATTTAAGAGTCGCATTCAAAGTCTTTTTTCTCTGCTCTGTTATGATAACGTCACTCGCATTTCGCATTTCTATGGCACCGCAGAAATGCAAAAATTACTAGCTGGAAACTCGCAAACTGGCGTTGGTTACATAAGCTCCTCTAAGAAGCGAGCGAGAGAAAAAAAATGCAGTCAAGTGTCTAAATACCCCTTGAGCTTCCCTCTCCTCATCCAGCATTCCCACGACATTATCGCTGGCACATAGTAAAAATGGCTAAAAAGATTAACTTGGACATGTTTTGAGCCAAGTGGAGGTTGAGTACGCAAATCGCCAAGCAAAAACACACACGAATAAAAAAAAAAACGATGGAAAAACTAAACTAAACTCGGAGGAAAAAGCAAAACAAGTGGCAGACAGCTGGTGGGCAATGTGTGTGTTTCCGATAAGACAAAAAAGAAAAAGTGAAACGCGTAGAATGAGGAAATGGATTAGATGATTTGACCAGATGGAGGAAAAGCTGGCTGAGAGAGAGAAAGAGAGAGAAACTCTAGGAATTTAGAAAATTAAGTTATTGAATTGAACAATGGCAGTTGTTAAACAAAGTTAAAGGCGACATCTCAAATATATGGTTACGGATACAAAGGCAAAAAGCGCGTGACAAATGTATTATGGTTTCTATTTCTCCATGCCAAACACATTCCAAATGCAGATCCATTTCTGCCTTTGCCACCTGACAATGGCTGTGTGTGTGTGTTGAGCAACAACCTCAGCAGCCGGCAACAGATCAAAAGCTCAATTCCAAAACCACATCTTCAACTCTCAAGCAGCAGCAGGCACAGACTTTAGTGCTAGCTCATTGAGCTTGCATATTTTAATTTGTGGCAACAATGGCAAAAGTTACAGATCTCTCTCACACACTCAACCCACCGCAGCTGCCACACGTGCAACACAGTGCAACCGCAATTGAATTTACAACAGAAATTGTGCCTCGCAAGTGGGAGCAAAGATCCCAAGACTGATGGAGACCATATATGTTACAGTAGAGGCGGGCAACAACAACCACGCCCCGTGCGATGCGTCAAGTAACCAAAGTGGGCCTGGCATTACTTACTATACTTGCTTGCTTGCTTTTGGCCCACTGGCCCACTGAATCTTGTGGCAACACAGCTGCTGCCTCCACTGCTGCTGTTGTTGTTGTTGCTGCTGTTGCGCAAGCTTTTAGTGCCCCCCATACTGCATCCAACAACACCTAGGCAAATGTGTGTGCAAATTTAATGTAGTTCCAAATACCACAAAAAAGTAACTAACAACTCAAAGTCGACTAAAAAGTTACCCTACTAAACTAAAAGAATATCGTTTATACACAGAGAAAATATAAACAAATTTTCCTTCAAAGAATTATAATTCTAGATTGGTATTTCTTGAATATTAAATTCTTATTTCAAGAATGGAAAAATGTCAAAATGTAACTCACAACAGCAGTTGCTCTGTCAACAAAATAGATTTTATAAATAGAGAAACTGTATTAAAATTGCACTAAGAAGATAAATTCTTAAATAAAGACCTACATTTTTTATTCTTTATTCCTTAAATGGGATTACTTAAACGTTAACAAAAACTTTCTTAATTGACGATTGGAAAAATGCTATTCTTAATTCAGGATTGAACTTATTTCAATATTGAATCTACAATGAAAAATCCTAATTAAAGATTTTTTTCAAAATCGAATAAATCTTCAAAGATTTAAAACTTATTTCAAGATCTTTAAAAGATTGAAAATTGGTTTCATATCTTTAAATAGAAATGTTCTCAAACTAATGAAATCTTAAGTTTGAATAATTTTATATTAAAAATAATTGGATATCAAGTTTTCAATCTTCAAAAAGAAGATAATTCTCAGAACGCAATTCTTCATTCTATAAGAATGCAAACAAAAACTGTGATTTGTTTAAAGAATGATCTCAAACTATATTAATTTAATAACATCCCCTTTTTCTCATCACAGAAACAATCTTATCACTAAGCATTACAATGACTAATTAATGCTTATAAAATTTCCCATTTTAATTGCAAAATGCTGATAAGCTGAAATACTAAAATGATAATAGCATAGTATTATTTATTAATCGTGGTATTCCCAATAGTTTTGGCAATGCACAAAGTTTCGATATGACTAATCTTATCACTTTTGGCAACAAAGTTTCAAAAGTCGCATGGTAGTAAAGCAACTTGAGACAAGGTATCAAAATGTTAGAAAAAAACGCGTTAACTGTGATTACTCACAATAATCTCTGAGGTAATAGGTGACTAAGGGGGGGCAGCGAAGTGGACTGCGCATCAATTACCAATTGTTGTAGTTAATTAACCCAGAAATCAAAGCTGTTTTTTTTTCTCTGCTGCTGCTGCACATTCGTTTTAAATGGCCACAACAATTGAACTTTGTTGCAATGTGTGTAAAGTTAAGTGAAGCCCCCTCAAAAAAACGCCTCTTCCCCACATCTATTTTCCCCGCCCCCTTGACATGCGTGCGGCTGGCACATAAAATGCAGCAACAATTTAAAAAAAAAAAAGAACAAAACATAAATGAATGCAATAAAAGTTGAAGCTATGCATGAAATAACCTTAAGAGCTGCGACGACGAGTGCAATGAATAAACGATGAATCATTGCAGAGCTGCTTAGTTCAAGTCTCCTTCTCCCGCTCCCGCTCCCCTTCTCTCTCTCTCTCACTCTATCTTCTACTCCCTCTCAGTTAGCTTTTAATAAACTGTTTTAGCACTTGCCTGCCACTTTTATTAAATCAAATTTAAATTGCCAGCATTAGAAGTGAGTGAAATGTGCTGGCTGCCAGTGTTCAAAGTGTTTTCAAATAGGCTTATTGGCTACTCACCCCCGCATTCAACCCCCTTTCCACCCTTCTCTCCTATCTGGCTTGTACCTGGTTAACCCAGTTAGCAAGTTTTGTTTGATGTTCTACTTTTCGAGCGGCAGTCAAAGGGCCAAATGTGTTTATAAACCTTTCAAAATGTTGTTACTCAACCCACAAAAAAAAGAGCCTTCAATTTATGCAATCTTAAACTTTGCACTCAAATATAATTTGCTTAAAATAATGTTAATATAATCTTGTGCTAATGAAAATACTAGCAAAACTAAACTTAATATTTGGAACTATAAAATTGAATAAAGTTCAGTTCACTTTCGCCTTTGATTCTTGCTCAGTTCAATTTGGTTTCATAGTTTGTTCTTTTTCAGTAGTTCCTTCTTGTTCCATGGTTTTTTTTTTTGCTTAGTAGTTCGTTTTTGTTCTTTTTCAGTAGTTTCCTACTGTTCTTTAGTTCATTCTGGTTCATTTGATTAAACATTCTTTTTCTGTTTTCTGGTTAAAACTATTGTAGCACGAGAAATTGCTACTGCCTAAAAATTCCTATTTTTTTAACTTATAATATGTACCAAAATTCAAAATTCGTAAACTCCAATTTGTACAATAAAATCAAAAGAACAACCAGAACAAACTAGTTCAAGAATCTTAAATAAACGAAAGAATCTTTATATAAATTTAACAATGTTTACACAACACTAATATAATCCCTAGCCTCGCAGTGCGTTCACATCAATTTAGTTTATAATATAAACAATAAATATGGCACATTTGTGCTTCAACATTTCGTGGAACTCGTTTAAAAAAAGCCATTGCTTTTTTAAGAGCCAACTCACAACACTTATAGATAAACAAATTTAGTCATCACAAACGCAATGAATGAATTAATTGCTTAAGCAACTATCATAAGTGATTGGGGGAGTTTTCTTAATGAAATTGAAATGACTTAGAAACGTAAAAATTCGAAGAAATATATTTAATGCAAATAAGTTATGAATTGAAATGCATAAAACTGTGGTTTCCTTTTAATGATTACTGATCAATTAATGCTCTTTTAAACGGTTCTAAATCTTATCTTCTAATTTAATTTCACAATATACGTATTGCATATAAGTCAATAATAATGCATTAATCATTGACTTAATCATGAGTGCCAAGAAATATTACGAATAAAAATCAATAATTATATTTGCCCTGAGGTATTTCTTATCGCGGAACAAAAACCTTTGACTCACGGCAGCTATTTTCAAAGTTGATGCCAATATTGTCAACATATACGAATATAGTATATAGTATACCTGAATATCTTTAGAAATACAAACAGTATATTATATGTATCTGGGTCTAGACATTTTGCAGGGATTTTCATTGTATATATTCAATGTTGTGGTGCGATAAGCGAACGAAATTTGTGTCAAAAGATAATTTGCAATATGGCTGTTTGTATTTGCTAAATATGAGAATGTATTTGTTTATTTTAGCGCCTTTTTGATATTGCTCAAGTTCAGAGAATTGAGTATTGAGTGTCACCTGATGACGTCACAAATTGAAGTAACTTCCGGTTTCGCTTGGGACTCACACCCCTAACAGAAAAACCCTCATAGGGATTATATACATTTAATTGAGAGTTAGCTCGCTCTATTTAATTAATTGAGAGCACACACAATTTCTCATGCACTTTCAAGTCTCAGGGGCTAAGCGAGAAATTGAAATTAAATGAATTAAATGTTGATTCGAAATGCAATCAAATGGTTAAGTGTTTGTTTTTCTTTTACTTTTTTTCTTTCTGTGTGTGTGTGTGTGGGGAAGCAACGATTTTGTCAACTGCGGGTCAACGGGTTCGCCATAGATTCCGGGAAAGTGAAGTATACGAATAAAATGAGCTCGTCATTGTCGCCCAATTACATGACACTCGACGAGTTTTATTATAATAATAAATACACTCATCCACAATAAAGCACATTATATTATGAGGCATTTGTCGTGGTTTGTTTGGTCGGTCGGTTGGTTGGTTGGTTGGTTGGGTATTGTAAACCAATATGCAGATAAGGGTCCAGCAGTTAGGTAAGCTTCAATCCTACCACTAACAAAGCCGACTCATTGTGAGCTCTCGTTTATTTATTAGGCATGCAAAAATATCAGAAAAATCAACTCGATATATATAGGAAAAAAAAAACACTTAAAACTTTCACTCATAAATTAATTGTTGTTCGAAATGGAAACAAAACTAAATGCCCCAAAGTGAGCGCGAGAGAGATAGAGAGAGAGAGAGAGAGGGAAAAACAATAAGCTATCATGAAATCAACGCTTTGCATTTATCTCTCTATCGCTATGAGTTTGCATACTTAATCAGCAAAAATTGCTTAAATATTTGAATAAGTTGTCTGCATGTTTACACATGCAATGGCAACCTTGGGGTGCATTAAACATTCAAGTCAAAGTCGATGACGATGAGTCTTAGCGATTGCGATGACGATGACAGATCAGCGAACTATTTGCGCATTTGCATTGCAGCCGTGTTGAGTTTCGTCATGTTATCGAGTCTCAAATTCACCTCGATGCTTGTGCGTTTCTCGTGGTGGGCGGCAATTTGGAGTTGAATTTGAATTTGTTTTTGATGTAAAGTGTGTGGCCTAAGTAGGTCAAGCAATGGGGGCCTGAAATGATGTTTGCCGATGAGTCACCACAAAATTGAAAGCATTTCCAGTGTGTGAGGGAGATAGAGAAATGACTGTAGCAAGTGAATTGATGGCTGCAAATGAAATTGATGAATGAAAGCAGAGAAAAAACACTCGAAACTCTCTCGATGATTTAACGTTGCTTTGCAATTCTAATTCACGCAGCTCCTGCTGAGTTCGCTTAACTTAAATGATGCGTTTAATGTGTTCCCCCAAAATAAAAGCGGTAACTTTCGCCCACGCAACAAACTCGCTGTTGGAATTAAAGAGTTCCATGTTAGACACCGAAATGAGGCCCCATATAATTAACATTCTCCCAGCATAGCTGTGAACTTTGACCCAATTACGCGCAATATACGCGACACACACAATTCATATTTACGAGAGCTGTGTGTGTGTGTGCGAGACATGATAATAAAGCATACGAAGCGCGAGAGTCGCGCATTGAAAACGTAGTGGAAGAAGAAGCAACAACAAAAGAACGCGTAGCGTGTAAAGCTTTTATTTACGACGACTGCATTTCGAGTGACGCAGGCGCGACCGCAGAACAAGACCAACGGACAGACGTGCAGACAAAGCGAAGAGAGTGAGGCGAGAGGGAGACACACGCAGTCAGAAAACTGCAGGCGCAGTCAATAAAACGCCACTTCGAAAGAAACATGCGAAACACATTAAAGGCAATAAACAAATCAAGCAGGAAATACAAGTA
Source organism: Drosophila albomicans (assembly GCF_009650485.2). Taxonomy (NCBI): domain Eukaryota; kingdom Metazoa; phylum Arthropoda; class Insecta; order Diptera; family Drosophilidae; genus Drosophila; species Drosophila albomicans. The sequence continues at coordinate 40,060,851 of NC_047629.2, read as the reverse complement.
CAACAACAGCAGCAACAACAAAGGCTGAAAAGAGACGGCAAAAGCAGCAGCCTCATAAAATGTTAAATTGAAATCAACAAAACTAAAGTTGCAATTAGACAGTGCTCAAGTACTCGGCACACACATACAACTTTGGCTTTTATGTGCTGCCCTCTTGCCTGCTCTTTCCCCCCCTTGGCGACCTATGTCAACAACAACTAAATGACACTAAAAACAGCAAAAAGTGCTAGGCACAAAGCGAGCAGCCAAAAACTAATTATTACGCAAATTTTTATTTGTTGTAGACAACATTTGAAAACATTAACAAAGAGTCATTGACACAAGAGCATAAAACATTGTAAACGACAGCTAGAGAGAGAGAGAGCGCATGTAAAGAGATAACAGCAAAATGTCGTTGTAGTTTGCCCTGTGCGTTCCTTTCTCTTTCACACAAAGCAAACATTGCAAATTATTTGACGCCTCACCGGCGCCGCTCTCTCGCACTCTCACTCACTACTCACACACGCTCTCTTTTTGCTCTCTTTGGGGCTTGACTGAATGTCGCCCGTCGCTGTCTCCCACTCTGTGCTCTGTTTTGTGCTATTTCATCGCATTGTATTTTTAGAGGTTCACTAACTTTGCTTTATAGATGTATTTATATGACTATACATGTGTATGTGCGTGTGTGTATGTGTGTATGCGTGAAGTTTGTTTTGTTGGCCGTCTCTGTTCGCTTAATTAAATCTCTAGCCCTGACACTTTTTTCATTGACAAGGCAACCTGTGTTGTGCCCCGAAAACTTCAACCAGCCGAAAATAGCCGAAAATGCCAAACAATAAATGCGATTTAGGTTTACGAGTACGTCTTGTGTATTTTCGCTGTGAATGCTTTCGCAAAAAATCAAAAATATATATATGTATGAACAGAAGAAAACTGAAAGAAAGGTTGAGGGGAAAAAAAACAGATATTTGCTAGCGCAAGCAAAACGACGTCGCTTCGTTGGGAAAGTCAATGCGCCGCCACGTAAAACGGAGGGAGAGAGAGGGGGCGACGGTGGACGACCTTGGGAAACGACGCGCTGAGTTTACAATGTTATTATTGTTGCTAAAGTTTGCCAAGTTATGCAGTTTATAATGTTGCTGTCTGCTGATGTTGTGTGGGTCGTTATTATTACTTTTTTTTTTTTTGGCATAAATTAAGTCGAAAGCTCAAAATTTATAACTTTCAAATGCGGCGTGTGAAATTTTTGCGGTAATCCTCCCCGAATATCAAAAGCCAAAGCCAAGCCAAGTCTGACCAAATTGCCGAAGGTCGCACAAAGTAACCGCAAATGTGTTTCGAGACTCTCTGTCTCTTTTTTTTTATGTTTTTATAAATACCTATTCACATGTGATCACTCGCAGCATGATGACTGTATTTCAAACAAGATTGCAGTTAGCCGCTTAATATAATGGCTGAAAGGTCAACCACAGGCTTAAACCCTGTAGCAGACATTCCAAAGCTGAGCGGCTAATAGATCAGTATGCATTTTGTTTTTAATAAATTTATATTTAGTTTATAAATTCATATTAAAAGACAATTTGGCTTTATTCCTTCACTTTAGTGTTAGTGTCCTCTAACGTATTTTTCCTGAATTTGCTATATTATTTCAAGAGAATATAATGATTAAAATATCTTGCAAATAAAATATTTAGAAATTTATTAAATGTTGCAACTTATTATGGTTTGTACGAATTTTTAAAATAAATAAGTACTCAAGTACTCTATTGATACATGTAATTCCCAAGGGCAATGTACTTAAAAGTTCTCTTAGTTGATAAAACCATAATGGATTCTAGTTAATCCTAAAACTTTTACGCCGGCAAAATTGTAATCTTTTAAAAGCGCTCTTAAAAGCCAAAGATTTTCTCAATGCATCAATACATCATTCTCAACACACCTCACACACACCCAAAAATTCTACCTTCTCAGTTTTATAAAACTCAAATTGTCATGTACTCATGTCTAAGCGCAACATTTCTAGATTCCACAAAGAGGAAAAAAAAATATAGAAACTTTAGATGACTCACGTTGCTCGTTCATCTGTTGATAAACAGCAATTAAAAAAAGCGCAGTAGCAATAAATTAAAAAAATATAAAATAACAAATAATAAAAAAAAGTTATCAACAAGCCGGAAGTGCAAACAACGTACGAGAAATTAGCTGATAAACCCAAATGACAAGACTACACACAAAGCAAATGGATGATGACAAAGAAGGGGGAAGAGAGAGTAAGGGAGGGAGGGGCCATTAATACGAACGGGGGAGGAGGCAAAACACTCGATGCATAAATCAAAGTCGCATTAAACGAAGCGAAACAAACGAAATTCGTAGAACTGTCGCCAGTGACGTCACAAATTGCAAAGAAATTAACTTAAAAAGCTGTTCCACATACGAAAGCTGCAAATCTCGGGGTCTGCCTAAATGGAAGCTTATTTTTTTCTATAACAATTTGCAAATTTATGACGCGACTAATTTTTGATAAGCAACTAAAAATGCGACACCAACGAGACAGAGAGAGAGAGAGAGAGAGGAAGAGCGAGAGAACGCGAATAAAACCGGTTAACTGTCGGTCAATAAAAACCAAAAGCCAGTAAATGCCTAAGAAATGACACAGAGACGAAACGCAAAGCGAACGAATTGAAGCCAACAACAAGTGGATAACAACGAGAACCACAAACCAACAACAACAACAAGAACAACGTCAACAACTTGTCCGTTACTCTCATAGTGCGTTCTAGCGACAAGTCACATGCAAGCGACAGCGACTCAAAAAGCATCTTTGCGTATTACTCATGCTAATTTCACACACACATACTCTCAGGAACACACACACACGCACACGCATACTCCCTGTGATTTGTCACTGTGTGCGTGGACAGTATAATGAACTACTTAATGCCCAAGCAACAGCAGCAGCAACAGTGACGGAAACAAGTTGTCGCACAGTGGGCAACTTTACTCACATACACGCTCATAATCTGGTGTTTCTGTTACCACGTGCCACTTGCAGCTTAAGCGTGGTAATACGACAATGAGGTCGCCCGTCAGCGACCCGCAGCAGCTACAACAACAACAGCAGGAGGCGTGGGATGACGTTTATTTCTTTTCATATTTTTATTTTTTTTCTTTTTTGCGAATTGGCCGCATTTCTAAGCCCAAAAATGCGAGACAAGTGAGCGCACAGTGACGCATGCAAAATTAAAGCGAAATCAACACAGAGATTGACACTTTTCGGAATGGATTTCACAAATTCAAATAAATATAAATAAATATGATTATAAAAACTCGTAAAAACGGATTAAGTACGCACAGATTATGACATTAGAGTGTGCCTTATAAGGCGGTTGAAATGGGCAATCGTTAATTGAAATGGCAATAAAAATAAATCGATTATAATTGATTGAAGCACTAACGTTTATCGATACTATAAATCCAGTATCGAAACTAATGGAAAATAATTACAAATTGACACTGTTGTCAGTTGTATATATAAACAGATTATTTAATAAACCATTTTAAAATTGGAGAGACAAAATAAATAGATTATTACTCGTATGTCATCAGAGTTGCCTGCTCAATATCAAGTGAAATTAAATAGGATAAAAACAAAGATTAATAATATTGGATCAGAAAAAATAAACAATATTAAAAAGACATATCTTCAGAAAAGTGATTTTACATTCAATTTATTATCCGTTGCGATGTTTTTCAACACTTTAAGTACCATCATTTAATGTTTAAAATTTTCTTTTAAATTAATTTAAAGATTTCAACTAAAATAAAAAACAATCTTTAAAAAGAATAGAGTATCACCGAAAACAAATCAATCACTATTCAATAAGTGTTGGCGAAATTAACTAAATAATGTAAACAAATCCAAAAATTAACCAAGAAGATGACTAAGCACTCTCTTCATTTAACGAATCCCATTTAATATAAATCGATTATCTCTATTAAAGCAGTGACAGTTATCGATACTTAGAATGCCAACACTGCTATTCGCTGCTAATGAATCGTTGTCCAAATCTATTAGCGCTTTACGCCAGCGACAGTTATCGATAGTCGGCATGCAATCGCTGCAGCGACGGCGACGGCGAGCTAAGCCCCCTACAAAGTGTGCGTGTGTAAGAATGTGTGAAGGGGAGGAGCAAGCAAAGGCAGAAGCAGACAGCAGAAGAACTTGCCGTTGGCCTCCCAAGCGCATAGCAGCAGCGCATGCCACAAGAGCAGAGCAGAGTAGAATAGCAACATAACCGAAGAAGAAGTGGAAGAAGAGTGTGGAGCGAGAGCCAGCAACAAATGCTAACGGTAATCCCCACAGTGTCTATTTTCGTAGCAGCTGCATTATGTAGTGTTGTTGCTTTTGTTGTTGTTGTTGTTTGTGTGGTGTTGGATCTTGCAGATACAATTTTAAACTTATAATTTAAATACAAAGTCTTGGCATTGTTTTGCCTTGGCTTCCAGATAAACAACCGGCAGACAGCCGCAGCATTTGGTTTAAATCTTTGATGTGATTATTATGACGATGTCGACGACGACGATGATCGTAATGATCATGATGATGATTGTTGCTCTTGTTGTTTTGCTTTGGAAAGCCCTAAGGCGAGTGTGCGAGCGAAATGTGTTAATGTGTGAGAAGCGCAGAGAAGAGAACTTTTTGGTGGCAAGGCAAGAGTTACGAGCATTTCTCATTTCTCGCCCGCCTAGCGGTTCGCAACTAATTAAGGCAACATCAACAGCAGCCGAAGCAGCAGCGGCAGCGGCAAATGACGCAGCTTGTTTTGAAATAGATAGACAGATAGACTCAACTAAAAGATACATTTGTATCTACGGCTACGTATGCATCCCAGTAGGCAAACAGCTAGAGAAAAAACCGCAACTACGGCGACGCATTCAAGCATAAAGTCTAATGATTGCTAATTACAAGACAACAACAATAGAAACAACAACAACGGCAAGAAACGCTCTGAAATTGTGAGATCATTGCGCCGTAACCAAATTGCCTCCTCAATTGAGCCTCTCGATAGAAAGCTTGCAGCAAATTTGGCCATAAAAAACCAAAAACTCGACATTCGAATGCAAAAAAAAACAGTCTCTTACTATATATGAAAAGTATCTTTTTCTGCTATGCATTTAAATGTCGAAAAAATGTATAATTTTTCATTCTTTCTTGATCGATTTTGCACTTACCTTGTAGACCTGGCCATAGGTGCCATTGCCAACGACCTCGATGAGTTCAAAGATGCCAGCTGGATCCTGCAAGGACAAAAGCAAAAGTCAAACATTAGTTTAGCAATTAAATACAATGAAGAACAACAGCAGGGGAAACGCCCAAAAAATCCTTTTTCAGCAACAATGAAATGAATCGAAACTCGGAAACTCAGGCAAGCAAAGAGATGAGATGAGTTCAGAGCTTAGGGCGGGGCTGCAGAGACACTTAACAAAAAGGCAACAAAACAACGAGAACCTCGACAACAACAACAACAACAATGACAGCAAGAACATCTCGAGCTGCAGCGTTGTTATTTTGGCTTCGTTGCTGTTTGTTTGTGTAAACAAATTATTAAGGCATAATAATACAAATAAGGAGGAATCCGGCCAACGTTCCAAAATAAAGCGGCATTTAATACAAATCCCAAATTCCCTCAAATACCCCCCAAGCCACCAATCTCATTCATTCTCTCTTCGCCCCTCCCCCTCCTCAGACCATGTCAAGCCATACAACAACAAATCGCATGCGAGTTCATTGACACGCAACTCACGAGGCAACACGAGTCTACAGACTCGATACATAACGACGTGACACGACCCACTAGACAGGTGAAGCAGACGAACAAGAGTGAGGAGGAAGAGAAAGGGAGAGGTTGTGTGGGGGAGAGAGAACTAGCGACAGCTAAGGCAAATGCCAATTAAAATAACAAGAAGTATAATAACAACAACAACAACAATTTCAACAGGTAACTGACTTCTTCTCTTGCTTTTTTTGACAGCAAAACAACAAAATGGGAGGCAGGGCAGTCAATGCTCTAAATTCTGTTTATGACAAGCCGAAAGGGGTTAAAGGGCAGACCAGGTAAATAACAAGAACAACAACCATGAGGGGAAAGGGGAAGTTGAGAAGACATGCAAGTTTAGCATAGGATAGGGTAAGGTGAATGCAGTTCACAAATGCGATAAGCTTGCCACGGATTAGGAAGAAACTAGTGCAGCGTATGCGATGAATTTCATAGAAGTTGTTTAGGGGAATTTTTGTCTTTTCTGTAAGAATTCCTAGATTAAAAAATTATGTATCTAAGTACTCTTGGTATGCAATATATAATTTATAATTTACATCAGTATATTATTAGTCCAACTACTTCTTTAATAGCGTATACGAAAAACTTTGTAGGAGTTGTTCAGGGAAATGATGTAGCACATTAAATAATTATGTCAAATCATTTATCAAGAGGTGAAACTATTTTTAGTAAACTTATTCTTTCGATTTTCCAAGTCACCTGCTGGCAGGAATTATAAATCTAGTTGAAGGAATAATATACGAAATATATTTCTAATATATATATAGATTTACTATTGTTACTACTAAATATACATTTTGATTTATAAAAATATTTCTATAGCTAGTGTTATTTATTTTAGTAATTAAATAGTAATAATGCCTTTAGTTTTAATTGTCCTACTCAATAATATCGTCCAAAATTCTTTAAAAAAAATAATAGAAGAATTTAGATAAACGATTACTATAGATTTTTTCTAAGAACAAATCCTGAGATTGCTTTATTCCCCATTATTAACAGCAAGCAAAAAAAAAAAACTATCTATAGCAACCGCACTTAAAATCTTAAAGCCGATTGCACACAAAATGCGGAACTTGAGCACTCTTTTTTTACAGCTGATTAGTTAGCACTTTAAATTCCTTCGTTAGCTTTTGCTTTGCGTTTGCATCTTAAGCGTTCTGCTTCATCGTCTTGCATTTCATGGGCAAAGAAAGAAAGGGGCGAGCACTTGTGACGACTTCAACGATACTCTTTAAAAGCTTCAGCTGCACATTCAAAAACAAAAATGGAAAAAAATAAGAGTAGAAGAAGCAGAGAACAAGAAAAGCCCCCTTCAGACAAAGGCTGAGCTGTGGCTGTGCTGCAATTTGCAGGCTGCTTTGCTGCTTGTTTGATGTGCTCAAGCAGCAACCGCACGAATTATAGAGCAGAAGACAAAGCGGCGCATTCGAAACCAAAATAAAAACGGAACAAAAACAAAGCAAATACAACGACAGTACAACAGTCAGACGGCCGGGCAGAGCGAGAAGGAACTATTGAAAGCTGCCTTAAGTAGATTTATGGCTGCCTTCAAATGAGCCATCGCTATCGTTCCCTCCTCCTCCTCTTTCTCCTTCCTACCAACACGGTGCTATTGTTTTGCTGGTGGTTCTTGCAAAGTGTGTCAAACACATGCAGCAGGCTGAGTGAGAGCGAGAAAGCTATACGGGAGATGGGGGGACGCGTCAGCAATTACTGCTATTTCTGGCTGATTACTTCACGTTGTAAAAATCAATTAAAAATGCACGAAAAAATGAGCCAAGTGTTGTTCTGCTCTCCCTTTGGAATTCAACACACACATCATGAGTCATTAGCAACGTTGACATGTTAACGAAATGCAAGTCAAATGGCAGCATGAGTGTGCGACCGAAACAGCAATAGAGTGTGAGTTTTAGTGACCGAGCTTAAGTTACAGTTATCAGTCAGTTGATGTTCTTGCATTCTCTGTCGCTCCTGCTAAATAAAGCTCTCCTGCTGTTGTATTTGTTGAAACGGGTGCGAGTGCAACTACAACAACAACTGCAGCTAAAACTAAACAACTCGCTAGTCGAAAACTCGCTGAGGCTGCTTTTTTTTTTTTGTATATTTACTGGGCACAGGCAAAACTGGATTTCTTTTTGGTCGCATTCGAGGCTTGGCCCAGTTAGAGCAGCAATGATACATGTACGCAACACAGCATATATGTATGTGTGAGTATGCATTAAGGAGACTCGCCAACAGGACTGACTACATATTGAACGCCCATGCAAAATAATAGCAGCAGCTTTTTCTTAGCATATGAATAAGTCTAGTTTATATGTGTATCGTGTGTGGGCTGTGACCAATTCGATTAGGAATGTAATACATATAAAATTACAGCGAGCTTTTTTATTTCTGGCAAATATGTGTGAAAGATAAAGTTACTATTTAAAGCGCCAAGTCACGCAAATATAGAATCAACTCCACCAAAAAAAAAAAAAAAAAAACATACAGGAGTGTATAATTATCCTAATGGATATAATAACACACACACATATACGCATATATGTAATGTATGTAAATAAAATTCATTGTGTGTACATCTGGTATTTGGAATATTTGGTAATTCGTTTTTCCCCGTGTATTTACCCAGCCAGCCATGTTGACTTAACCCACAATCAGACCAAACCCAAACATGTGTGTGATTTTTTTCCCTCTCTCTTTCTCTCTCTGTCTTTCTCTGGCTCTTTCAACTGCACAAATTGCAGCACTCAACTCAACATACACCAAATGTGGGCGAACACGTTTTTATCGCACAAAACCAAATGCAATAAACGTTGATTAAAATAAATACACAAACTCACACACATACATAGATACGCATAAAAGAAAAACAAAGACGCAGACAGAGAGCGCGCCTATGTGTGCGAGTATATGTGTGAGAAGCGTCGACATATGGCCATGCACAAAATAATGAAGGCAATCAGCAAAGCAAAGCAAAGACTGCGACGTCAGCAGTGACAGTGACTGCAACGAGTTTACGTTATCAACAACAGCGAGAAAGAAAAAGACAAAACAACAACAAGAAAAAACATCAAAACTGCATAGAAGAAGCATCGTAAAATAATTAATGAAAATGCGCTGATTAATGCATTTTCAGTGTGTATTTGCTTTGTGTTATCAGTTTCGACAAAAGAAATAGAATGGTAAGAGGAAGCTTAACCAGCACATGCCATTCGCCCCGCAACGACGTCAATGAGCCACAGCTTTAAGGACTGTGACCTTTTGTCAAGCTGCGCAGCAGCAGCGCAGCGCCTGGATGCTGCTGCTGCTGCGACATAGACAAACAACGCGTTTACTATTTCGGGGCACGTATTTTTCATTGTTTAATGACCTTTAAAAAGCCAACGCAGACGCGGCGCCCACGCGCCTGCTGCGAGAAGGCCAACAGCAAAAGCAGCAACATCAACAAAAAACAACAACAACTCATCATAAACCCCTGCCCAGTTTTTTTTTACTTCTTCAGTGCTTCATCATCATCATCATCTTCATCTTCATGTCGTCTGCACACATACACATTAACATGTGCATGTATTTACACACGCATGGAGTTGCTGCTGTTGCTGCTTTTAATAAAGTAAACTAAACAATTTTCATTCTTGTCTCGTTTTTGTCTCGTCTTCACTTCGACTATGCACACGCACACATGCACATGCCAGCACACATAAACTCACACAAGCATCCACCTTTTTACCCCAACTCTACACCCCACCAACCCACCCACCCAGCTACAAGACAGAGTCAACAAACGGACACTCACACACACGAACACGCACACACAGAGAGATACACAGGCGACACACAGACAGCAAACTCTACTCCTCAACACAAGGAAAAAAAACTTTACTTTCTGCTGCCGGCGCTGCTTTAGCCTCAGTGACGTCGGCATCGGCGTCGACTTCGACGCAGTGTGTGCCGGCCCATCGTGGGGCGGCAGTGGTGAGTTTAAGCGCTGTGGTGAATGTTTGCTGAAAGAGAAAGGCAACAACGCCGCCGCATAGGCGAAAAGGCAACGTGCGTGTTCATTGAGAAACGAAAAATAAGAAGAAAAAAAACAGAAACAGAAATGGCAACAACAACAGCGATAAACAAGAGACAGCGCACAAGACGCTGACACCGGCCGGTCACTGGCTGGCATGGTGGGTGTTGTTGCCGTTGGTGGTGGTGGTGGGTGGTGAGTTGAGGGTGGACTTTGCTTAGCTGCTTGCGGTTTCGGGGGGTTTTTGGGGTGGTGGATACGCAAAGAGAGCGGCGCGCATACTTAATAATTGGCCACGCAAAATGCAAAATGCCAATGTAAAACCTATTATTGTGATTATTGTGGTATGGTTAATTACTAAGTATTATTAGAGTAGGTGGAGAGTGGGCGTTGCCACAGTCATGCTTGCATATTTTTTACAATAACTATTTGCATATCGCTCTTGTTTTCTTTGTGCAGCGATCTCGCATAGTAAAGCAAATACAGTTCAATGACACAAAACAAAAAATTCTTATCAGATTGCAAAAGAAGTGTTGTTCAATCGACATGTTTGTACAATTGATAAGTCAAAGAATTGCAGTGCCATCGAAACTTGAAAGTGAATTCTGAGCAGTGTGCGAGCAAGACGACAAAACAGAAGTAATAAGAAGATTAGAGGGGCAGGTGGGGTGTGCAAGACGTTGGAGCTGCTGCAATGCGGAAATTGCTTAAAAAATAACAAAAAGTCATGCACACATGGCCACACCTTGCACGGCACATTTATTGTTGTATTGGTATTTGTTGCTGTTGGAAGTTAACAAACTTACCTTTAGTGACGTCAAATCGATATCATCCAATGAACAATTCACCGATTGTGCCAGTTGTTGTTGTTGGTGCGCCATTTTGATTTTGATTTGTGTTTTTTTTTTGTATTTGATTCTTTATTTTTTTTTTGTTATTTGCCTGCTGCGGCTGCTGCTGCGCTGCTACTTCACAAAAACACAACGCACATACAGACACACACTGCTATGCAGGCTATGCACACCAACGCACACACATATACATATATATGCTTAAGCACACACTACTCACTCGCGCTGAGAGTGAGAAGGAACCACTCGCCGTCACTTTATTTATCGTTGCTTGTTGTTGTTGTGTTTTCGATAATTTTAATTTTTGTGAACTATGGAAGACAATAATTTTTAATTACAATTCGCAATGAACAAAAGGGAAGAATATTTATTATATGCGGCAATTAACAAGACAACAACTATTTGGCTATCAATTTATTTTTTTGTTGTCTTGTATTTGTTGCTGCCCATACAACTTTTCTCTTTTGTCAGTATGCGAGTTGTGCGTGTGTGTGTGAGCGAGCAATTCTGCCGATGTGTTTGTGTGAGTGTGTGTGTGTAACGTTTGGCAAACGGGCGCGGCACGCACTTTTTGCACTGATTTTTTAAGCAAACACTAGACGAATTTATTATTTAAAGCCGAAACGATTCAATATTCTTATTCTTTACCGGATTATTCACACACACACATTCACAGCAATACTCTGTGCTCTTCGTTATACACAACACTCGCACATACACATACATAAAGCATACACCGAAGTATATGTATACGTATGTTTGTGTAGGTAGACAGGAAAAAATCTGCCACTCGCTTTTTTCTCTTTTCGCCGTTTCGAAAATGCAATTTTGTGCGGTGTTATTTTCTCACATACTTTTGACGCGCACGGCGATTAGATGTTTATGAATTTTGCATAACTGTTGGCACAATGTACAACTGACTTGCCCAATTCTTAGCAAGTTCCGGTTTGTGCAAGTCGATGGAAAAAATTAAATAAATTTCGCGAGCGACACGGACGCGACACACGTCCGAACTCCGACGCAACAACAACAGAAATGTTACTACCCAGCTGTCTGGTCACTCTGAGCACACACATATTCAACAACAAATCTGTACATGGCACTGTAATGTTATTAACAGTTACTTTGATTTATTTCAAATAAGCTAGTTTTCCAATTGTGATACACTTAACAAATTAAATATTTATTACAATATTATCAATGGTTAATAACTCAGCATTCTCTTTTGGCTAATGTTAATTAAATGTTAAACTGAAAACGGATAAGATTTAAATTTAACAGCTGCTAGACAGAATAAAAGGAGCTTAGCAGCGAGCAGGTCAATAGTAGAACTGTTATTAACCAGCTGTTATTATACTGTTATGAATCATTTGAACCGATATATAACATCGATAATGTTAAACTCGTTTGAAACAAACGAACTTGTACAAAATAGGTATGGATTTAATTATTGAAAGAAATTCCTAATATTTAAGGTTTTCACTAATGATTAAATTGAAAAAAATAAGAATTTCCGATATTCTAATAGCCTAAAATTCATATCGATTTTATTCTGAAAGACTCGAAAAGCACTGTTATTGCAAAGAACGTTAACTTTAAAAGATGTGACCGTGGTAACTCATCGCAGAAAAGACGAATAAGACATGCAGCCAACTTCAAGATGCCAGCTTTGCGTTTCGTATGTTAATTTGCGTCACGTAGCTCATTTTGCGTTCACGTTGTTGCAAAGTATCGATTAGCGCATTGTGCACGCTTTTTGAATTAAATAAGTTAATGTACATTTATTATTCGTTTTTAAAAAGTTACTGCTAAAAAAGCCACATTGGTGATTCGCTAATTCTTAATTAGGAAACTTATTGAAACTATAATTTTGCTTAGAATGCACTCTAATTTATAAAACAAAATAAAGTTACCCGATTTGTAGAAATTTTTTAAATATCTATGATTAATTGTTGGAAACCAATTTGCTTAATATATTTTGCTTTCAATGAGAAAATTTATCCAAGCTATGACTTAAATTCAAATGTAACGGCCATGTTTCGTTAAAATGAATTTGAGTTCATTCCGTTTTCAGATGAACGACTTGAGTGGCGAACAAGTTCCGCAGACAAGTTCCATCCGAACTTGTTCTCAACGAAGCGCGGCGACGACACGAGTCTACAACCATTGTGAAGCCAGATCGCGAGTTGGCAAGACGTGCGTGAAACGAGCGCGCAACAAATTAACGAGAAATTTCAATACCGCAAAAAGCAAAAGCAAAGCAAACCGAAAAGTGCCAACAACAACAAAAGTAATACATGAATAAAACGTCAAGCTCTGTGCAAAAAAAAAAAACAAATACAACTTAAAGATTAATAATAGAACACAAAACGTTAAGCCGTTTTTTTTTGTTTTAACTGTTCTCTCGATTTAGTTGTTATTGTGACTGCCTCTCGAATGTTGTTATTGTGACTGCCTGTTGCTGCTGTTGTTGTTGTTGTTTTTGTGCTAATTAGAAAGAGCAAGAGAGTTGTCGGCTGCTTGCTACGCCGGCGTTTTAGAACGCGGCTATCTAATTGTTGGCCCAAAAAAAAAAAAACAACACCACAACTAAGAAAAAAAAAGCGGCGAAGCTGGTTTTTTGCGCATCAATGTGTGTGTATGTGTGCGAGAGAGAGTGTGTGTGTGTGTGCATTGGAATTTGTTAAAACGCGATCCGTATTAAGGTCAAAAGCAACAAGTGACAACGCTACAGGAATGCCAAGCATAAATTAATGCAGCAATAAATTAAATAAAACAAAAAAACAAATATATAAAGCAGATAAGCCAAAAAACGCTGTTGCTGCTTAAATAATAAATATAAAATTCTCTTCAATTCAACATTTTTTTCGGGCTTTTTCTATTGACAAAAACAAGAACAACAGAAAAGCAACATCAACGGCAAAGAACATCGGGAATAACACAAATCTACAGTGCCCTCGCAATATAGTGAACATAAATTTCTGAAGAGTGACAAAATATACAAAAAATTTACAAAATGAACAAAACTAATTAATTAACTACTTTAACTTATTTCTCACACTTATTTAAAAGTAAAATTGAATTTAATTTAAAATAAATTGGCAAAACTTTTCATAATTTCTAATGCCGCTTTTTAATAGTTCAATAAATTTAGAAGTTCTTTAAAGTGTAGTTAACATGTATTAAGAGAAACACAATAAGAATTTATGAAATAGCATTTCTAGTAGTGTTTACTGTAGCGAGCGTTCCCTGTATAATCTCCGACAATAACAACAACAACTTTCCGGTTTTTCTCTGATCTCTGCATCGTTTTCTTCTTATTTTGTTACGTGTGTTTATCGATCTTCTTTTTCGTGGCTTACGCGTTTTTTCGAGAGAACGAAGCGAATAGAGAGAGCAGAACAGAGAGAGCGAAATAGAGAACGCGTTTTAAAGTCGTGTCTAGTGAAAAATCTGTAAAGCAAAATAAATCAATTTTAATTCAAATCGCAGCGCCACACAATCAACACTAATACACCAACAACAACATCAAGAACAACTGCGACTTCGACTGCGACGCTGCAGGATTGCGAAGCTAAAAGGATAGAAAGAGAAGGAACGCGAAGGAGAGATCACGCCGTCTTGTTTTGTGTGTGCGCTACTTTTGCTACAAGGCTGCTGCTGTAAAAGAGCGAGTGCGAGAGAGCGGAAGCCGAAAACAAAAACAAATCAGAAAAGAGAAGAATTTCTTTCCTTGAACAGGATTTGAAAATAAATCATTCACGCTGGATTTAGGATACTACGAGGCTGTCAAAGGTAAACAAAATACATACGGTATTTCTTTTTTATACTTTTTCGATTTTCGATTCGAAATCAAAATACAATGCAAACGCTTTTATGCAATAGAGTCGAAAGCAAAGCGTTAAATAGCAATAATAATAACAACAGCAAATAAATAACAATGCGTTTCCATTCATTTCCAATTCAATTAACAACGCCATAATAACATTTTTATGCAGTCAACGCACCTGAAGCCAAGCCGCGTTTATGGCGTCCAATAAGCCACACAGACTCGATAAAACTTGTTGCATAATCGCCAATTCGAATCCAGTTTGGAGTATGACGCGCACTCTCAAACTGTACAGTTTGAATGAAGGGCGTCATAAAATTGCAAGAAGCACTGTCAAAGTTTTTGTTTTTTGCTTTTTGTCTATTTAGCATAGGCGAGAACGAGACAGCATAAGTGAGAGCTGCTAGCCAGCAAGTGTGTGTGTGCAGCCAGTTTACAGGTGGTGGTCATTAAGCCTGGCTTGTCGACGGGGCCGTAAACTAGGCTAAATAGGGTCTCTAGCCAAAGCACGTTTTGGTCGCTCGCTCGCTTTGCTTTGCTTGTCTCTCTTGCTCTGCGGTCGTTTTGGCTTGGGCTTGGTTTATTTTTAAACCGCATTCCGCGTGGCATTTGCCACTTACCAACACACACACACATTCACAGATTTACATACATATTGCTATGCACATTACCGTTAACGTTAGCAGCGGTTTAAGAGGCATTGAGCAGACAACGGCGCCGCTTGCTGTGATTTACAAGACAATTGCAATGACCAACGAGAGAGACAGATAGAGAGAACGAGAGACAATTGCACTAAATTAAATTACGCTTAACGGGGGCAGCCAAAGGCCAACGACGTCCACGCATACAAGCGCACACGCACACGCACACAAAGAGAGTGTAAGATCAATGCATGCAGAAGTGCAGTGCGTCAGCGGCTGTCAAACTGTAACAAAACATTCCTATTGGCAATCCAAGTTGGTCCATTTGATTCTTTGCTCTGCTTTTGTTTTCATTCTTTGACTGCCGCGGTTGCTGTCGCTGTCGCTGCTGCTGCAGCTGGCCACGTGTGTGCTCTTTGTTGCTCCCATTGCCGTTCTTAGTGCTGCTCTCCTTCCACTGCTGTTGCTGCTGATGGAGTGCTGCATTTTGTTGTTGGCGTGGCATTCTTTGGCGTTTTGCGCAATTTGTGCGCTGTACTTTGTGTGTGTGTTTGCTTTTAATACCCGCTAGCCAAAGGGTGAAAGGGTATTTATAACTGAGTGAGATAGAGCATTCATTTTTCGATTCTTTTAAAGCAAAAGCTATTAAATTTGAATGAATATTTCTTATACTCTAAATTATTTTTGTTTCGTCTAAAAATAACTAGCGGGTATTTCACAGTCCAGCTCACCTTTTTTTCGTATTTCAACATTCACAATTGAAAGTTGGCCACACATAATCCGCAGCGTTATATTCCAGTTCCACGTTTCCAGTTTCAGTTCCATTCCTCATCAATCACAGCATATTTTATTTAACACTTGCAATCAATCAAAAAGCTGGAATAAAATTTTATATTTTTTTATGAGCGGCTTTTCTTATTGAACAACATAAAATGTTGTACAAGCTCCATTCCAATTCCAAAAAGTTCGCCCCATTTATGATAATGATAAACATTTTTAATGATAATTGCGCAAGTTGAGTGCCCCTCAAGTTCTAATTAATTGAAAGACCCTGCAAAGGGCGTAAGACCTCTTGAATTAGTCCAATTGGCAAGCGAGACTGAAATGTATGCAGGAAACTTTTGAAGAAAGAGACGGCTAGAGTTACAAGTCAGAAAGATGATGAATGCTTTTAATCGCATTACAGATCTATGGAGGTTATCAAGACCTTGGAGGACCACCCAGATCTTTTCTATGACAAATTCAGTTCAATGATTTTGCACTGTATATTTGTGTGTTTACTCATTACTGCTGCAATTGTTATCAGTGCGAAACGTAAAGTCCAAAACAGCAAAGTAATCTCATTTCATAAATATTCTATATAGTATAGAGATTTTTTACTATATATGTATATACTATGCCTTATGTCATGCGACATCGTGATAAGCATTTTAAAAACCCCTTCAAGTTGATTTTGAATGATGCGATCACTTTTTAAATGCTATTTTTGGGCAAACAAAAATCGTTGATTCTAGCTTGACATTGAAAGAGCATTCCAGTTTTTGTTTTTTTTTTTTTATCGCTGACAGGTGAATTCAATTATAGTATTTGCATTCTAGCAGTTCCACATTGCTAAACTGGGTTAGTGTTAGTGGTAGATAGTTCCAATTGGTTGGAGCTGGTTGCCAAGTGTGTCAAGCAATTAGAAATAGCCGTAAGTTAAAGTGCAAAGCGAGAGAGACAGGGAAAGAGAGAGTGTCAGAGTGAGAGGGAGTCGCGTGTCTTTTCACTTGTCTAACAGACAACAAATGCGGCCAAGTCTTTTTCGTTTTTTTTCGTTTTTGGGAACGCCTGAACTTCACTCTATGGCATTTTCATTTTTCCTTCAGCCATTCAACTCGTTTTGCCATACCCTGTACTTCAAGTTGTAGATGGCAAATGTTAGACTTGAAAGCGAATGTGTGAAATGTGTTCATGCTTAATGGAGGCCACTTGTGCTGTGGCTAGTTAAAAGCTTAATTATACGAGTGCACACTTCAACTCTGAACTGCACAAAGTAGTTGCATTTCAAGTTATTTATGCATTACAAATACGCAAGTTGAGTAGCTTGAAGTAAACTGTTGGCAATTATGATAAAGCAAGGAGTGCTATAATCTATTCTTACAGGCAGCTGTGTATGTAAATAAATTACCATGCTATGTTATTAACTGCATGTTATTAGCATCAGTGATTATAATATGCAAAAGTCGAACATTAAAATGTTGTGGAAAGCCATTAATAAAGGAGGTAACAGCGAAATGTTACTTAACATTAACTAAATGTTAACAGTTAACGGTTATTCTAAAGTAAGCATAAGAGAATATGATTTAATATGTAAAAGTATAACATTCAAATGTTATGAAAAGGCATGAATAATGTCGCTAACAGTGAAATGTTATTTAACATTAACTAACTTTTAACATTTAACAGTTATTCTAAAGTAAGCATAAGAGAATGCTTACAGTATGAACATTATTTTTGTTAACATGCTATGTTATAAGCTTTATTGTAACATTTCACTGCTAGGTAATCACCTGTTAAATATATAACATTATGATATCGACAATTATTAATCTGCATTAGCAGATGAATGTTATTTTACATTTACTAAATGTTATCATTAAACTGTTAAGTTTAATGCCTTTATTTTGGCTGTTGAATTGTTTTAAGCCGAACATTAAAATGTTATGGTCGACCGGCAATAATAACAGCGTTAGCAGATAAATGTTATTTTCAATGTTATCTTTAAACTTTAAACTGTTAACTCTTAAATGTTATGCATTTCTCTGACATTTCATTTGGTTGTTAAATTGTTTAAAGCATAGCAGCAAGTCGTTCAATTTAAAGCGAATTTCCTTGATTGTTGGTTGCCTTTTTTCCTTGCCTTTTTTCGCGCGCGCCAAAAACAGCGACTTAGTCAAAGAGCAACAATAAATGCACATTCAAGGCTACAACAGCAATAGCAACAGCAACAGCAACGGCAACAGCAACTGTTGCAGCTACAGCTACAATCACACTGCCAACAATAATAACAACTCGCTTCAGTCAAACTGGTTTCCACATCTTGTGGTTTGCTTTCTTTTTTTGTGTTGTGTCGTTTTTGTTGCTCTGCTGTCTTCCTCTCTGCACGTAGCCAAAAAATATGCTAAAGTCATATCACAACAACAACAAGAGGGCACAGGAAATGCAGATACAGACACAGAGAGAAAGAGAGAGGGAGATAGAGAAAGACATTGACTTTATAAACAATTTGCGCGAATTGCAGTTGCATTTTTTTTCATTGTTATTTTTACACTATGTGAAGGGTCGGTCAGTTTTTCGTTTCGTTTTCTGAGTTGTTTACTTGCCACTCAACACTCGGTTGCACTGTGTGGGATTTTGGCAGTCGCCAGACAACTCGAGAAAAAGGCTCCAACTTGAGTTGGAGCATCTTATTGATTTTAATCAATCAAGAAATGTGAAGGGCACAGGGCGAGAAATACTTAAACTTTTTAGAATCATCAGCAGCTTACGTAATGCTTTAAGTGAAAGCCAAGTTTCCATACAATGAGCTTTGTCAAAGTCTCTGTATGGAGCGAAAGTTCATCAAAATGTGCTTTTGAACGTTGATCTTTTTTTAATAGCTATAACTTTACCATTTCTGCTCACTTAATCCGATCTCCATACAACATCCTCTTCTACTACTTTATTTTTTTTTAGTTGTCATTTATGCCATTCCCCTTTTCAACTAGAAATAAATAAAATACGCAAAAAAAAAACATAACAAAAAGTCTGTTTCAACTCACGGTTCACCTGTTCCATTATCATAGAAAAATCGGCTGTGGCAACCTTGAAACTCGCCTCGCCTTCCGCTGACTGAGTGAAATTTCTCACTAAAAAAAGACGTCTCTCTCCCTCTCGTTTTTTGTTTTTGTTTTGCTTTTGCGTTTTTGGTTTTGATTTTTGTGTGTTTTTGCTTTTGCATTTTTGTGATTTTTTGTGTCTTTGTTTTCAAGTTTGGAGTCGCACCATAAAAACATTTTTGAGTCGCATTTTTTTTTGTTAAAACTTATTTATTATGTAGCTACTTTTGCCGTATTATGGAATTTGGCTAATCAAGTCAAGTGTTTTTTTTTTCTCTACGATTTTTTCGTCGAAATTCTTGTGCATTTTTTTGTTTGTGTAAATTATGTCAAATAATTTATGTAGAATTCCAAGCAATCAATGATAGTTGAGCGCTTAGTTCATAGATCATTTTACTCATTATTGAATGAATGATTCATAGACGTAGAAAGCTGACTCAGAATTCTTGAAAAATGTGCAAAGACAACTTTCATCTCTAATATCAAGATTTGTTTTGCGGAGGAAGTAATTATTCAAGTTATTAAAAGAAGATGAATAACGGTTGATTTAGAAGTTGATTAGAAAATAATGTGTAGAGAAATATTTTAGATTTTTGGTTGTTCCAGATTTCAAAGAATTTTACCCTTTTATATTGCTATGCGGAAATGTGACAAATATTTGTTAAAAAGTTATTAAAAGAAGATGATTAACGGTTGAGTTAGAAGTTGATTAGAAAATAATGTGTAGAGAAGTTTGTTGATTTTGATCGTTCCAGACTTGAAAGAATATTTCCCATTTATATTTTTTTACTAAGTTATTGCTATGCGGAAATGCGACAAATATTTGTTGAAGCTCGCATTCCTTGAATAAACTAGCTTGAGCTTATCAGCTGCCTGAAGCCTTCTAGACTCAGTAGGCGTGGCCTCAATTGCGGGGGGCACAAAAAAAAAAATCTAAAAAAGAAACAAAAGCAAAACTTATCGCAACCTTGACGTTGGCTTTAATTTTGGCAAATTGCTGGCAATCTGGAGCTGCCCAAAAACAACAAACGAACGAATGAAACGAAAATTTAATAACGTCTGCGAATAAATTGCGATGCCTGGTCATTGATGTTGCTCTTGATGTTGCTGCTTGTTGTTGTTCTTGCAGCAGCTTCGTCCGTGGGCCCAATCAAAATATTTAGCTTATTTAGTTGCAAAAAGTCAACAAACAGACGAAGCACAAAAAAAAATCACTAAAGATTCATCCACATCGTGAGAGTTGGAGGCAACAAAGTTTTCAATTTTTTCTCTTCTGTTTTTTGTTTTTTGCTGCGCCGACGCGAACGCGACTGCGGACGACGACTTCACATTAAGCATACGCCGCATGGGCCAAGCTGGTTGAACTGTGAGCTCGCCTCGGGCAATTAATTACATTTTGCGCACTTTGTTTCCGCTTTACACCGGGCGGTGGTAGAATTTCGTTGTAGTCGTCGCTCTTGCTGTAATTATTTTCCAAGTACTATGTATATGCCTCATTTTTCTTCATCAGCTTCAGCTTCATCTTTTCTTTTTTCTTTTTTTTTGCCTTTCCCGTTGCTCTCTGTGTGTGTTTGTTTGTTGCAGCTAACAGCCCAAAAGACTAAAGCGCAAAAACAAAAAGAATGAAAAGAAAGAAATGTAAAAGAATGAAGACACACAAAGATGAAGCCATAAAAATGCCGCTGCTTTTGCTTCTTTGCTACTCTTATTGTTGTTGTTGTTGCTGTTGGCTTTTGTATTTGTGCAGCTGCCTCGGAAGGTGTTGATGATATGGCCCCAATGCCTTTCCGCCGGAGGGGCATTGATTTTGTTGCAGCCACAGCCACAACAAACGGCAAACGGCAGCTGAAAACGAGCCGCAGATGCTCTCTAAGGGATAGCGGGATATAATAATGATTAGTCACAAATAAAACAAATAATATTCCATAAAACACATAATAGCGGGAGATAATAATGACAAGTGGAAAAGAAATTGAATAATAGAATAGGAATAACATTAAATAAAAATGCAAATGTAAGTTCAATATAAATAATAGAAAAAGAATACTAGTAACATTAAAATATATAATTTTATTTGGCAAAAAAAAATAAATTAAAGGGTTTATAAAAAGTTATAAATTACATTTGAATATTAGGGATCAGAAAATTAATTATCAACAATAATAGTAATTATAATAATAGGTAATAATAAAAATGGTAATAATAATAATAATAAATAATAAAAAAAAACAGATAATAATGATAAGTGAAAAAGAAGTTAAATAATATAAAAGCAAAAAAACAAGAAAGCGAGTATATTCCATTTTTAATGAGAATACTACCAAATTAATATACCGAAAAAGTACTGAAATATACCAAAGAGTCGAGTGTGCTCCATTTTCAATACCAAATTAATATAATGCAAAATACTCAAATATACCAAAGAGGCGAGTGCGCTTTATTTTCAATAAACATAATACCAAAGGCTGTATTTGGTATAATAATATACTATTACATTCAAAATATACCATAGAGGACAAAATATAAATTGTACAAAATTCTTTGTATTTAAAAAAATGGGTAATAAAAAATAATACTTAATTCAAATTGATAAAATTCATTCATATTTTAAAAATACTTAATTCAAAATGATTAAATTCATTAGTATTTTAAAATACTGAATTCAATTTAGTACTTTTTGCAACATTACTTAAAATGCCCAGACTAGATATCATTCGTTTTTTCATTGCTAATTCCTTATTTAGTTTTGTTCACAGCCTTTGTCATAGTTAATATGCCCGTAAAGAAAGTGTATTGCAGTGCGCAGCGAGCAAGAAGTCTGCGCATTTGTGCGCTACTCGTAAATTGTTGGCCCCCTTTTTTGCATACGCTTTCCACGTACTCGAACTGAGTACTCGCTTTCGTATTCGCATTCGTATTCGCTTTTGTATTCGTATTCTCGTTCTTGTATGTATGAATAAATTATGCCCTAAGCGTCGTCCGACCATCGATCGAAATCAAAAAGCGTAACAACAAAACAGAAATGCCAAAAAAATTCTTAGCTCTCTGCGCTCAGCTCAGCTGTGAAATGTGAGCCAAAAGACGAGTTCAAAATCAAAGCCCTGAGACTTACCTTAAAACTTACAAGCAACCACCTTTTTTTTGCCTTGCTGCTAGCTTTTGCTGTTTGACATTCTTAGGCGTATTTTGTTTGTATTACTCTCGTTCCACTTTTTTTTATACCTGCGATGGTCATAATGTACTCATATAAAGATGACAATTTCAGCCTATTTATGGAGTAAGCACGTTATCGGCGGAAGAGCTGAGTTAGGCTCAAGTGGCTTGGGCCAATTTATGAGTATTTATTTCCAGTTCTAATCGAGCACTGGACACATTAACTATCTATCTATGTGGATCGATAGATAGTGCCGACAATACCAACTGACTAACTGTCTTATCAATTGCAAACAGGTGTGATGATAAAATATTGCAAATATCAACTGCACAAAAGTGAGCACTGTGTATGCAATACAGGCCATGATGTCAGAGCCAAGTTGCGATCGTCTGACTCATATACTATATAGCGAGAATAGCTGTACAAACCAAAGACTAGTCTTGGGTGAGAGCTAACTGTGTAAGTCTTGTCTGTCTTGTCTGTTGAGACTTGTCTTGATTAATTAGCTGGGAACAACACACGCTCTCTTTAGTTCTCTCTCTCGCTCTCTCTCTTTATGATGATGATGATGCGAAATGACTATGAATGTTGTCTAGCAGTCATGACTAGAACTACTCAAGTCATCAACAATTAAATACACACATAAAACTCGACATTAAACAAATGTATTTTGCATTTGCATTCAATGTGCGCGCACACACAGAGCTTAAAAGTTACGATTCCCCTAACCTTGAGTTCCGACTCACCTACTCTCTTTTCTCTATCTCTATCTCTCTCGATTTCTACTGGAATATATTAAACTAACTGCAATAACAGAGTTCTCGCTCTAGAACTTGCATAAATGTATAAATATGACTTTGGTATTTGCTTTTCGCTGTTATTATTATTATTGTTGTTGAACATTCTTCAAGCTATTGACGACTGTTGACTTTTAAATTAAAAGCGAGGCGTAAAATATTGTTAACACTTTGTATTCGTGACACACTCACGGGGTTAAGAAATTGCGGTCATAATAGAGGTGTTATATTCTGAACAAAAATGACAATTAAACGTATGTTTAAAGAGCTTTGTTATTTTTAATGTATATTAACATTAACTGTTGTTTTATACTATAAGTAAGTATTCTACTGAAGTGTACTATACTATAGTATAACTTTATATATAGTATAAGTAAAGTTTTATAATGAAGTATAGTCTACTATAGTATAACTTATATTATATAACTTTACTTATAGTATACTATAGTATAACTTATAATATACTGAATATGGTCTACAACTTCAGTATAAAACTTTACTCATAGTATAAAACAACAGTGAATAAAAATTCAAAATAACAAATTGCACTTTTAAACATACGTTTAATTAAATTATCATAACTAATATTTTTCAGAAATATTTAGCATTAATAATATTAGAGTTGCAAATTTTAATAGGTTCCCGTTTCCGCATTTGCTTCCAGTTTAACTGGAATCTGCCTAAAGCATTAAACTTTTATTTTAGAGAATGAATATGAATTGTTTTGCATATATAACGGCAAATGGAAATACTTGTTTAAGCATTTATTTGCTGGCATTTTTAAATGTGAAAGATGACTTTCTTTCAATTGATTTATCTGTCAAACTGTACAAATGTTAAAGGTTACATACAGTCTGAACACATCACCTTGGATATAATATTACTCAAGTTGCTTTGTTAAAAGCAGCAGACAAACAAATTGTGAACAAGCCAGAAGAATTCTTGACTTGAGTTGACAACTCTTTCGGAGCGTAGCAAACAGTTTGTGAGAATCAGGGGTACCAGGTACGCGCAGGGTATAATTACACGGTTAAATAACAAAATATTTGCTTAAACGCTGACATCAACCAGTAATTGGCAGCTTGGCAGCGAACAGCACAGAGATAGAGCGAGAGAGATAAAGTAATAGAGCGAGATAGAAGCAAAGAAAGACCCCGAAAAAATACAGAAAACTCGTGCCCCGTTCGAGGAGCTGTTAACTACAAAGAAAAAAATAAAATGATGTGTGTTGAAGCTACAAATTTTGGTTGCTTCTCGAGAGATTCTTTACCGGTTTTATTTTTTGTCAAAAAAACTGTTGCGTCTGTTTAGCATTGTAGCGTGAAGTTAATTTTTAGAGTTTTTTTTTATTTTTGTTTGGCTTATTTATTTACGAATTTTTATTATGACGCTGCTGCGGCATCTCTTTATCAACGGTATCGAGACGGAGACAGTTCTCCACTCGACTCTGTCACACAATTTGCATATGCCGAAACGTGAAACACGTTTTGCATTTTTGGTTTTTATTTTTTTCGGCCCACCCGGCAACGAGGTAACATCGGAGGAGACGCCTCCAATCACTTGAGGCGACATCCAGTCGCAGCAAGGGGCGTGAAAAGTGTCAAGCTAAAAAAAAAACTAAAAATCTGCAGTCGAGTGTGCTCTACTGTGAGATACGATATAGCTACAAATGTACTAAAAATATGCCACAAAAATACTAAATATATACTACAAGATACTACAAATATACTACAAAATACTAAATATATGCCACACCATACTGAAACTGGGCCACAAAAATACTAAAAATATCCCACAGAAATACTTAAATTACACCAAAGACTTAATTTGGTATATTAATATACTACTACATTTAAAATATACCATATAGCACTAAACATTCCAGATTGTCAGTCAAAACAACTTTACGAATATACTAAAAATATACCATAAATGCTGAAATATACCAAAGGTTTTATTTGGTATATTGATAAAGTACTACATTCTGGTATATTTTGAAGAACTAAACATTGTCAGTCAAAACAACTACTGCCTATTAAACTTAATTTCTGCCAGCACAAAGTTATAATACCCTTTTACGCTATGGTTAACGGGTATAAGAAAGATATAGAAGACTACGAAGAATTGGCTAAGCAGCTTTAGATAATGAAAAGAAGCTCCCAGAAATATAAATGTGCAAAAGATAATTTTGTTTAGAGTAGAACCTAGTCAAGATTTGCTTTTATTACAAGATATATATTTAACATAAGCTACTGTATACAAACACTTTTGTAATTTATGCACCAAAAAAAAAAGACAACCGCAAAAGGTTGAAAAAATACTATAAAAAAATTCAACTCATATTTGTGGTTTTTTTGTTTTGTCAATAACGTCATCAAAAATGAATTTTATCATGTAATTTTAAACGGTTTTTTATTTTATTGTTGTCTCTTTGTTTTTGTGAATAAATTGTGAACATTGTGCTGTTTGCGCAACGTGCTTTCGACTTCAAAATGCAATTGGCAGTAGAAATGTGAATTATTGTTGTCTTCTTTGGGGTTTGGTTGTAATAACAAACCCATATCACAGTTCGTGTCTCATCAAAAACACATTGAAATCGTTTGAAATTCATTTAAAATCCATAACTTTTGGTTTAAAGCCTTATCACATGTTGTTAACAAATCTCCAAGGCTGGTGGTCCATTCAAAAATGAAGAGAGAGAGAGAGAACTTGAAATATATTTCCATTAATGGTATTTACAAATAAACGAGGCAATTAAAATGCTTGTCTATAAACGAAAAATATGAAAATAATATTATTATGATCAAGTCGACACTTGAATAAATATTGAAGAGGAGGAGGAGGCGGGGATGAGAGACATTTTCAGGGCTTAGCCAATTAAAAATTCAATGGACGATTGAAAACGCGCTTTACCCTATCACATGTTTACAATTACTCACATGAATTCGTCGAGGCATCTTCAAGATACAAGCTGCGACTATGTGACTATCTTTGTGCCTCTCTGCGCCTATTTCATATTTATTTTTGGGTCTCTTGGGTTACAAAATGAGCTGTCAAATGGAATTGAAATGTTCACTGACGATCTTCATTCCGATTGCCGTCGATTGCCTTGCTTGTTGTTCTGTTCAGTTCTCTGTGTGTGTGTTTTGGTACATTTTAATTAAAACTAAAGCGTTGCGAGGGCCGCCAAGTCGATAGCAGTCAACTCTATTCTCGATAACACTTTTATTTCTTTGCTCTTTTGCTTGGCAACTTCCTGCGAAACGCAAACGGAAATATCCATTGCGTTTATTTGCGTTTCTTTTTTGGGGTGTTAAACATCACTCATCGTAGTTGCGTAAATATTTACCCCTTTGGCTTTGGATTTGCTTCGGAAAAAAAAGCGTTTGTCATTAGCAAACACACAGTATATATCGGTATATAGTATATACGGCATGTGACTCATTTGCCGCTTGTTGTTGAGTTTCCCAATTTGGACGCACACGTGTTGAGAGCGGCGGCATATGCAAATCATTTCATTACGATCGCATCGCTTCGCATCGAACTTGAGCTTGATTAAGTCATACGCCGGTTTAAGAAGGAAATGATATTTGTGTTGTGCGCCTTGTGGGTTGTTCAAGCTTAGAGAGAGAGACAATGCTTATTAATTACAGATGTGTGTGACAGCAACTTCAAATGGTCACACGGCCCAGAAAACGGGTTGACTTCCAAGTTCCTTTCTTAAATAGAACTTGGAAATGAATATCTAATCTAGAAAAGAATTTCTACCTACCTAAGCGAGTGTGCTAATTTGAGCGATTCGGATATTTGTAGGCATTCAACTATGAACTATGAAATTAATATTTACGAACTTAGGGCTACTTTTTTGTAGCCGCTTCTCATGGGGTATTGAAACTTTGTGACTATGTAATGTATTTAATGGGATGAAAAATCTATCTTCGTCCTTATCAAGTACATATATTTTTTATCTGCCTTTCTTATATGTTATAATCATGTCCTTATTTCTGTCAGTTATTCTTGGAATAATTTTATATGGTTTGGTTGAAAAATCTGGTTTATTTTTATTGTATATTTTGAAGTTGGTATATTGATATACAAACATATATCTTAAGCATATTTATAATATATTTTGGAGTTAGTAGTATATTGAAAAATAATTAAGGTATATTTTATGGTATACTTTAAACGTAGTAGTATATTTTAGTACAAAATATAGCTTGAGGTATATTTTAGTATTTTTCGGTATACTAATTTGGTATATTTTGACGATAATACGGTGTTCGCTTTTTTTGTGGATTTCCTACTCGTTTTAATTACTTCGATTGTAATGAAATCTTTATAATACGTTATGGTTACTACTTCGTTAAATGTTTGACTTGTCTACCAGCAAAGCTTTGTAACCTCTACCCTTATCAAAGTTGTCGGAGTTTTTTTAATTAATAACTATAATTTCAACTTGTTCAAATCAGCGTGGAAATCTTTTAATTGTTTTACTTGTAGCGGCGATAGCCGCTTATGATAACTCGGTAAATTTGTGTGTATCTGAGCTTTAAAGTATTTACGACTCATTAACAATTTAATGACGACCCAAATTTGATGTAGCAATAACTCGATGACTGTTTGGTTACAAATGGAATCATAAAGTTATGCGACTCGCCTTATCTGTTCGAAACGTAAAAGAAATATATAAATCAAAATATCATTATTTATTGATGGATTTATAGCTTTAAGCTTGCGTGTGCAACTTTCCATTGTTTGTTTCGTTTTATGCAGGGGGAAAGTAGTCTGAACTTTATTGAAATATTGTAATGCAAGCACACCGAATTGTAATGCTCTACATACTGAGATCATTTAACTTTAATATGCCATGTACTAATTGTGTGGAACTTCCCCTTTCTAGAGGAAATCAATCAGTTATGAAAACCTGTCGAGTGATTTTTACACCTTCTTCTCAGATCGCTTACAAGAGAAGCGTGCAGATTAATGGGTATATATCCGGCATAACGAATCTTAATTACACATCAATTAAATGTAGACATTAAAACGCGTGCTGCAAAACTCTTTGGCACATAATTAATGAATATTGGCGCCTCTTCATCAGAGCCGTTGGCTATCCAGTCGACGAGGCTTTTATTAGATCGATTAAAGTCAGTGACGCCTTAGAAACTCGGAAATCAGTTTATTAATCGCAAACATAAAAATATGAATAGCAAATTTCACTTTTAATTGATTTTTATTGTGGCAAAAGAATGTGTGCTGAGTGAAATTTTCTGTTTATGCCGAGGACCCGCAGAATTTTGTTTGTGCTTTATTCATGTATTCTTTTATGCTTTCAAAGACCTCCAGCTGTTAAATGGCACAAGCTAAATAAATAGCCAAAAGCGTGGAGCAATTTTTTTTGATTCTCTTTCTCTCTATCTAATGATGTCATCACTTGGACATTTGGCAAACAAAAAAACACAAAAAAAAGAACGCACTCAAGCTTGTCACTTGACCCAAACAAATTTTCATACAACAAACACTTTTCCCAGCAAATTCGAATTCAAATTCGATTTGTAAGCTGTAAACTGTAATTGATTATTGAGAAACAAAAATACCGTTTTAATGCGCGCCCAAAAAATAATAATAACAAGAATTTCACTGTCAAACTCGTTGATGCGGCGCCCACTCGAATTCCATTTGCATGCCAAATGAGCGCATGTCACAGGCAGGCAAAAATACAAATAAACGAGAGAAAAAAAAACAAGCGCAGAGAAAAAATAAATAAATAAATACGGTAGCTGGTTGGGGCTGCGCGCATGCGCAGAACACGACCGCAAAGAATGAGTTCCAGCCACTGGCGTTGGCCCATGTATCTGTTAGATACTTAGATACAATCGCAACGCAGCTGCTGCCGATGGATGATGTCATGTTGGAGTTTGTTGTCTTGGTTGGTGTCTTGTGCGCATGTCTTCAACGAGGCAACGCGACGCGACGCGGGTGTAACGCCCCAGGGGGGCGTAACAAATGCCAAACACAACCACACACAATAGCCAAAATACAAAAACGAGGGGAAAAAATAGTAATTCATAATAAGAAAAGAAACCCGAAAGCATAAGTAATGGCAATAAGGAAGAAGGAAAGACGAGGGGCAGCAAAGCACACACACGCTGTCTATTGACTAATTTTTGCAAATAACTTTTGGAGCAGCTCAACAACAACTATAATAGTAATAAAGCAAAAGCCGCCATAAAAAATGAAGACAAGAAGACAACAACACCCAACCAACCGAATGCCATTTTGTAGTCATGACAATAATGAGCCAAAATGTTTGGTAATCATTTTTAAAGTGCCTCAACAACGAATTTGACTGCAGCTGACACAGAGATGATAGACGCTTGAAGGCAGCCTGAGTGTGTGTAGCCTGGGAATTAATAATAAAAAACAAAAGTAATTATAATGGCCAACCAGATTAGTTTAAACAAATAAATGTGCATGTTGCTTTGCTATGCAAATAATTCAATTGAAAGTGTCTGTGGCTCAATTTATACGGATTTGGTTTGAGTAAAGAGAATTTATTACTATTAAATTGCTCTTTTAAGACAGATTTAAAGATATATTTCAAATGGAAACAAAGTTAAATTTATGGGGCTTAAATTTAAAATTATTTTGGTAACAGTTTCATATATTAATTTATTGGAAACTTGAATTTAAGTTTGATTTAACAGTTTCTTATATTAATTTATTGGAAACTTTACTTAAAAATGAGTTCTACCAAATAAAAAAGCTACAGTCGAGTGTACTCGACTATGATATGCCCGCTACCTATAGTAATAAGTGAAAAACACAGAAATATGTATTACTAAAATATAAAATTGGCTATATTTGGTAAATCGACCGCATTCGAAATATAGCATAGAGGTCAAAATATACTAAATTGTCCGATTCTAGACAATATCTCTTTAGAACTCATTTCAAATTCAAGTTTTGAACATATTAATCTAAGAAACTGTTACCAAAATCAAATTTAAAACTAAAATATTATGCTGCATCTTGAACTGATCAACACCCAATATAAATATGCATGCTTCTAACAGTTTATTGCATTCCAAAGTTTACACAATAAATAGCTGCGATTGCATGATATCAAACTGTGTCGACAAGCTGCAGGTGGTGTGGATCACTGAGCTCCAATACGAGTATAAACTAACCTAACCCAAGGCTGAACACAGAAATTTATGACCTCGATTAACAGCATCTTTTTATATGAGAGAGAATTGACACTCCCTTTTTTTTTGTTTATTAACTGCTTTTCTTTTGCCAAAGTTATAAATTTTCACCCAAAGTTATTTACACGAGAGTTGTACTTATAAATAGAGATACTAGAGAATTCCCGTTAGGGTGCTGTCAAAAAGATAAAACGTTACCAATAAATACAAGGTTTACTACAAGGTTTACTTTTTGGTTTTTTTTTGGGCTGGGTGCTGTGTTTGCTCTGATCTCGCCCTCTATTTCAATGGGATTTTGGACGAGGGATTTTCTCTTTTTTTTTCTGTTGTTGTTTTGGAAATTGTTTAGCATGCGAGGCACAAACAAAAGAATTTACGAGTATAACATTGTGTTATTGTCTGACTGACTAACTGACTGACTGAGAGTGGCTCTGACGCATTTTGTTGTTGTAGTTGTTGTTGTTGTCATTGAAGTCAAAACTGAATTTTAATTTTCGGCAAGTGATGAGGTAATTTTATGCATGAATTTAGTAGAGACAACACAAAACAACAACATGAACAATTCCCAAATTTAGGCAAAACACAAAAAACAACCTTGCTACAGGTCTCATTATTTGATAGTTCTACAAGTTCAGTCGCGATGAGAGTCAAAGATTGGGAGGAGAGAAAGAGAGAAATTAGAAATTATCATAATATTTTTTCAGCGTTATCTCTTGACGATCGCCCCAATAATTAAATTCCAATGCCCGAAATGATAATGATTAGACACAACTCGAAATGATTTTGCATTTTTTTTTCTGCTCAGCAAAAAATTAAAAACCATACAGAATCATATATGAAAAAACGAAAGAAAGATGAAAATTGGCTTATGTTTATTGATTTATGCAAATCTCTCGAGGTTATTGCACGCCTAATCAGCGGGTAGTCCAAAAACTCTTCTCGATCTCTTCGGGGAGTGTTTTTTGGTATAAACACACAAAGAAGTTCGTCTTCTACTCTTGAACAATCTTCAGTGTGTTTTTGGGGGGCGGCGATGTATAAATATATCGAGACAGACACACAGAAATTTAAATAGCACCTCCTGGCTATATGTCGACACATGTGCGCCGCATGTTCCACTTCTCTTCCCCTCTCGCCAACAACTAAAACCAGCTGCTCTCAGTCCTTCAAATCTCTGCTCAATCCTTGTGCGCATGCGCAGAGTGTCGTGTCTCGTGTTTATTTTAGTTGCCTGTAAACAGGATGCTCTCGCTCAGTGCTCTCTCACACTCTCTTGAGCACAGTTGTTGTTGCTGCTGTTGTTGAGACGGTGTGTTTGTACTTTCCTGTTTTATGGCCCCGACTTCTTCTTCGTTGTGCTGCTATTACCGTTTGACACTAAAAATAGTCGGAGCATGTTACGATGCAGCTGCGAGGTGTTTGCCATATACCCTATAAAGTGGTCGAGTGCTTGAAGGGAGTTGTTCGATTGATGTAAAAGTAAGAGTTATGCTGAGGAACATTTAAAATTTAATAATGTGAATGGCTTAATAGTTTTTTAAACATGAAAATTGTGAAGTGAATAATTTTGTATTATATAGTATAGATCAAATAAATTTGTTTCTTACCTTGCGAATTAAATAAATATAAAACGAAAACTATAAAACAAAAATCTTTTATGTATTCAAATTGTTAAATTAAAGCTTGGTAGCATATTAAGTTGCAGCTGAAAGGAAAATTTGTTTGGGAAATTATTTATTAGGAAAGTCTTTTAAAAAACGATATAATTTATAGACTCAGATGCACATTGGCAACGAGTCAATTAAACAATTTTATTAAAGCATTAGGATTGTAATGAATATAAAGAGCTAAAACTTATGTTGGTTAACATTTACAAATATAGATTACAGTTATATTTGTTTAAAGAACTATTGATCAACAAAGTTCTTAACAAAGTATTTAAATTATTGATTCTCTGATTTGGGTTACGCATTAATTACATTTTAAAAGCATTACGATTGAATGAATTTCAAGTGCTAAAATCTTATTGCTTCATAAATAAGTGATCTATGTTAACTTAGATTGCTTAGTATACTAAAAGACTGATTAAAATAGAATTTTAAGAACTATTAATGAATCAAACCTTTAAGTAAACAATATAAATTATAGTTCGTAATTAGTGTTGTAAACAAATAAATCTAGTTGTTATTACCTTAAGATCGCAATGAACTGCAGTAACAGGGTATCTTTACGTCTTCGCCACTAGTCTTCTCTTGATCTGCTTCCTGGGGGTAATCGTGTCGTTTGGATAATATATGAAATGTGCTATGCACTTTGCTTTAATGACTTTTCGTGCTAAAGCCTAAAGTTATGCCTCAGTTTATGCTATGTGGATGTGGGTGCCGCCTCTTATTACACACACTTAGCCTACATACAACTAAACAAGCAAATGTGGAGAGTTTGGTATGTAAGTGCGAGTAAAGTTCGAGAGCAACAATTGAGCGTCAGAGATAACAAAGTTTACGGCGCACCGCACCTGTTATCGGTGTATATGGTAAAGTTTATTGTCACGCTGTTGTTGCTGATTTCATTGTTTGGTTTTCACCTCTTTTTAATTGATTTTTCACTTTATATGCCCACTTTACACATATTGTTTTCCCCGGCTTGTTTGCACAAGCCAACATCTATGAATGTCTTCTAGATGACCTCAGAGCAAACTCCCATAAAAAGGGGCGTCTCAAAGATTTACGATCATTAAATAATTATGGGCTTCTCTTCATTTCTTATTTGCATGATGTCATTGGCATGATCAATGAGTTTGTCCATTTTTGGCAAATGAATTCTCGAATGTGTTGTATCCTCTTGAATTTATGGCAATTGGGATTTTTGGGGGCTAAAAATATAACTCGGCCAGTTATTTGCACATTGTTGCGTGCATAATCTATAGGCCGACATATGTGCAAGGTATGCGCCGATAAGATAAGTCGATATACGCGTCCCTGACTAAACTGTGTTTCCCCCTTCCCTCCGCTGCTGCTTGTATTTTGTTTGCTTTGCTTCTCTGCGGTTTTTCAGCAGCAGCACAGTTACAATTCATGTGTTATGCTTAATTTTCGTATTCGCCTTATCGTTTTAAGCTTTAGTGCGGCAGATAACGATAAAAAAATGAAGGAATTCACCATACGCAGAAACCGACCGAAGAGACTTCGAAGAATTCGTTTTTTTGCCACTTTCGTTTTTTGGTTGTTTTTGTTGTATTTTTGTTAGAAGCTCTAACAAACATTTCAATTGCTTACGACTCGCGGTGCCGCTATCTGATAAATCAAAAGGGGTGAAAAACGCCGAAAAAAAGCTTTTGCTACGCCTGAAAAAGAAATATAGGCAACTCTCCAGTGACCAAACGGCGCGGGCAGAGCGAGCAACTGCCTTCGATTCAGCGTATTAACCGAAAAGAAAAAAGGAATAAAAAAACAAAAATACGATCTTAGTGTGCGCCGTTTAACACATCCGAAATTAATTAAGTTTAAGAACTAAATGGTTTTCCCCTAAAAACCATACGAAATTATCAGTTAATCGGGTGTGTGTGAGCGTGTGTGTGTGTAAGCCAGATTTAACAATGGAATACAACAGCATCTTACGCTCAAACTTCTCGCGCAATGAGTATAGACGATATATATCGTATGAGCGTCAGTCTTTGGGTAGGTTAAACTTGAACTTCCCCCAAAACCACACCACCCAAAATCGAATTACACAATAACCAACCGACCTCTGCCCTTATCTACTTTGTGATAAGCTTGTGAATTCTTTTCAAAATGTTGTTAATGGATCATCTGACATATCTACATTTCAAGAGTAATTTTGTGTGACACTAGAACTTGACAACTGCTTTTTTTAACTGCCTAAAAGTTACGTAATCCGAACGATCGCAAAGTTGATATAAAAAAGTAATCATTATTGGCATAAATTAAAGTGTGGCACAGCTGATACCCTGTAAAAGTGTTGTCCTACAGCTTATGTTTACTTTTATAAAAGTGAAAAGGTTTTTCTTATTTACTTTAGACCTATCTCAAGTGTTTGCTTAGATCAAAGATTGTTTTTATCTACGACAAATTTGAGTTGCAACTTGCAATAAATAAGTAAAGTGGTAGTTTTTTTGTATACTTTTTTAGCAACCAACAAGTTTTCTATCAATTAAATTCAGCATACCCGTCTTATCAATATTTTTTCTGAGCATGGTGAGAACTCATTTGGTAAAAATTTATTGCTGATAATAGCGGCCGGAATTACGACATAGCTCCAAATGTTTTTTTTTATTTTGGTAGCTTGGAATGTAGTTTTTTTGTCTTAATCTATATTACTAGCCGCTAGGTCGTATCATATCACAAAAATAAGCCATTGACTAATAGTCAGAGGTATTGAAACTACGTACGCTTCAAAATAGACATTACGTTTGACGAGAAACAAAAGCTCAAAGTGCTTTTCGGAAACGTGCTTTAGCTCGTCAAACTAGCTGTAGTTACTTATGGAGACAACAAAGTTTGCAATTGCTAGATTAAGCAGGGTATTGGAATAATCTATAATCGAAATGATGAATGATGTCATTTTTGAATGACATCTTTATAAATAACTTTGACAACTATTTGTAAGGCGTTATATGCTAATATTCTTCTTATGATCGTATTATCTTATTCTATTGTCATTCTTTATTGAAAGTTCTCTCAACCACGCAAGATATAAAAAGTCCCAAAAAAAAATATATTTAAAAAAGTAATTTAACTAATTGAAAAAATGCAAATTGTATATTATTATAATTCGATTGTTATATCTCTTAAAAAATTTCTCCATTATTAGGTAGTAAAAGTTCTAGAAAAATATTTTACGAAAATGCAAATTTTTTTATTGTTATATTTCCCTAAAAAGCTTCCTCATTTTTGGGTAATAAAAGTTATAAAAAAAATATTTGTAAAGTCGGGAATTTTAAGTTATTTGAAAAATTTTATCATTTCCCTGATAACTATCCATTGAAAAGGAAATAAGAATGGTATTTACACGTATTATGTTGAGGGCCTCTATCTGTACACAAGGGCAACCAATGAACCGTAATGTCTCTGTACAAATACCATATAGCGTGTATGTATATATAGCTAATGCCCATTAATTACTTTGACTTGCGATAAGTGGGCGCAAAAACAAAAAAAAGAAGCAGGCAATAACAATGCGACAGAAAATGTTATCGAGCCAATGCACTGAGCTGTTTGTCGAACTGTTAGAAACGATATAGCGATCTGCTATCTTTTTCTACGTGTAGCAGCGCCCTCTATTGATTGGGGGCGGTTCTACCTATTGTGTGTGTGGTAAATCAAAACAAATACTAAACGTTTTTTTGCACTTTTATGGCTTTGGTGCTAACAAGCTAATCCCAAGCATTTTTTCTCGACTTGTTTTCTTAAATTTTCTTTTTTTTTTTTATTTATTTTTTATGTTTTTTTTTGTTTTTTGTATTTTTTGTAGCATCACAATATGAGCCCGGTGGCTATTCAACGCTGCAGGCGTCGTCATCCAGCCGAGGCTCAACGAACAACATGACGCAGCGCGATGGCATTATCAAATTTGAGAATGAGCGCATCAAGACGCTGCAGGAGGAGCGTTTACACATCCAAAAGAAGACCTTTACAAAATGGATGAATTCGTTTCTGATCAAGGTAAGAGAGAGAGTGAGTGAGTGAAACACTTGCATTGATTTCATTGAATGATATTTCATTTATACATGTGTATTTCCCCGATAGGCCAAAATGGAGGTCGAAGACCTATTCACAGATCTAGCCGATGGCATAAAGCTGCTCAAGCTGCTGGAGATCATATCATCGGAGAAACTGGGCAAGCCGAACAGCGGACGCATGCGTGTACATAAAATCGAAAATGTCAACAAGAGTCTGGCATTCTTGCACACCAAGGTAGGTCTGACAACAAGAGAGAGCGAAAAAGAGAGAGAGAGAGTGTGTGCGTGTGAGAGAGAGCGCTGAAGAGTTGCCCACGCATTTGTAGAAAGTGCAAGTCTTGTGAGGCAGCTGCGCGTGGCCGTTGCGTGCTTTGTTTGCCACATTAGCCACGACACTTTAGATGCAAGACTGCAACTGCCACATAACAGCAACGCAACATACATAAAAAAAATATAGCAAATAAATGTACATTTCTGTATATACATATTTATTTAATTACTTTTTTGCTCAGGCGCAAAAAATTTCCTAAATATTTGCATACTTTCTAATGCACGCGTTGCATATTTTTACTTCTGATTATTATTATTATTATATTTTTTTTAAGTATTATTTCGTTTCGTGCTGGCTGGCACATTTCCGCACACTTTCTTTGCCTGAATTTGATTTTAATTGTGCAGGCGAGAGTCGCAAATGGAATCCGTAGAGCAGACAGACAGATATTCAGTCAGACAACAATCTGCAATCTTTTTCCTCTTCTCACTAAAGCTAGCGTGCGACATAGTTTCGCTTGAGGTCTAGTCTTCTAGCTAGCTGCTTTAAGCTTAATCTAATTAGAAACAATGGCGCTTTTAATGCACATTAAATGCATGTAATTTGTACCCATTGCAACAACTACAACTACAACAACGACACCTCACACACACATTCATACATACATATATTGTCTATAGTTGTTGCCTGTCGTTGCCACTTTTGTTTGACGCAGTGAAAGTTGTTGATTTTTCGTGTTGCTGTTGTGTGTTTGTTTTATTTCACTTTTTTTTGGGCTTGTCTTTTGGTTTCTGTGACATCGGCATTTATTGCATTTTAATTGGTTTTTCAGCTTGAAGAAGCAGCTGACTGAACAGTTAAGGATCTGGCACACAGCTCGTCGTTTGTCAATGAAGCAAATAACTTTTAATTCTTTGCATACCCGTTACTTAGAGATTGAAGAGGGTGTGATAAGTTAATGGCAGTATATGTGTTATAATATTGGTATATATTTCATTAGTATACAATGCATTCCGCATTTATAAGCACTCAGTTCCCACGAACTTAAAGCGATAGAGAAATTATAGGAGTTCAAAATTTTCTTTAGCCAAGACATATTATAAAGATGGTTTTAAAATTCCACCACATCTCTAAAATTTAAGTAAAAAGAAATATAGGATTAAATATTTTCTTTTAACTAAAACGCATCTTCAAGTTGTTTTAGAGTTTTATCACCCATCTAAAAGTTTAAGAAAAGGACATAGCTAAACATGTTGAAGATTCACTTAGTTTTTTTCAGAATTTTGTCTAAAAACGTAAAAAATAATTCAACTTATTGAACATTTTCCTGTATCCATAATACTTTTTTTTTTAGCACTTTTTATAAAAACTTAAGAAAAAGTTCAACCTGGTGAACAAAAGTTTTTTTTTAGAATACTACCTAAAACTTTAAGAAAAACATTTTTAAAAAGCGTTGATTCAAACTACATATTTTAGTTTATGAAAACTTAGTACAGTATTATTAAAATTTTAATTTCCTCTGAATTTATTTATTACGACACACATAATAGTCGAGCAGACTCAGCTGTGAATATCTATACTTTGTAGTAGTAGCGATTAATCAACTTGTAAGCGGATCAAATGCTCAGCTTTTAAGATAAAGATCAGTCGTAACTTATGCTTTCTTCGCCTATTTATCTTCGAGTGCCTACCTGACCTACTATTAATTCAAATGAACCTCAGAACGACCCAAAGACAGTCGGACGGACAGACAGACGGAGACGGACAGAGTGTCAGTCGGACATTGGGGGTCAAGCACCTGACAGCGAGGTATTCGCTCTGATAATGCGTGACTTGTTGGCTGGCCCCAAAGCCAGCTCCAGTTCCAGTTCTCTCTTTGGTTCACTTGTTTGCACCGCTTTGTTGTGTGGTGTCTTGTGAAACTTGGGTAACTCGATACGCGCAGCTTAGCGAAGCGTTGATAGACAGCTCCCCTCACTCCTCTCCCTGTATGGCAGCTAACTGAATGCAAATTGAATTGTTGGTGTGTATTGCAGGTACGCTTGGAGTCCATTGGTGCTGAGGATATTGTCGATGGCAATCCCAGATTGATCTTGGGTCTCATCTGGACCATCATTTTGCGCTTCCAAATTCAGGAAATCGTCATCGATGTGGTGAGTACACAATTAAGTATTACTTTGGGACTTTATAACTAATTTCTTTCCCTTTTTAGGATGAGGAAAACGAGTCGAGCGAGAAACGTTCTGCCAAAGATGCGTTGCTGTTGTGGTGTCAACGCAAGACACATGGTTATCCTGGCGTTAACATACAGGACTTTACATCCTCGTGGCGTTCCGGCTTGGGCTTCAATGCGCTCATCCATTCGCATCGCCCCGATCTGTTCGAGTACAGCACCATTGTCAATTCAAAGAATTCCAATTTGGATAACTTGAATCATGCCTTCGATACGGCTGCCAATGAATTGGGCATACCAAGGTAAAAACAATTGATAATGCATTGTTTATTGATTGAATGCAACATTGATAGCGCTATAAAGATATAGTAGTAGTTGTAGTAGAAGTAGATTGAGTGTCATTTATAAATAGCTTGCAACATAATTGCATTCAATGAGACAATTTATGTTAAGTAATCGCTACTCAAATTTATTAATAATATTGTGATTCTTAACGGTTTATTGCAAACATAACGGTTTATTGCAAAATTGTATATTAACTCTAAGAACACTTTCCTAAAATAATAGCAAAAAAATTTGTACTAGGGAACGTGTTTTACAGAGTACAGACTTTTTGAACTTTTCTACATAATGTTTAATGTAAAGAACATACTATAAGAAGTTAAAAAGGAATAAGTATTAACCAGCGGTTGTTTTTGCAAGCTAAGTAGATGCAAAGTAGATTTGAATTGCAATTAATTGTAGCAGATATCCAAGCAGATATCCAAGATTCTCTTTTATATTACTTATATTCATAATTGTAATATATCATATTTATCTCCACAGTTTGCTCGATGCTGAGGACATTGATTCGGCGCGACCGGATGAGAAGTCGATCTTGACCTATGTGGCCTCATATTATCACACCTTTGCCCGCATGAAGAACGAGCAGAAGAGCGGCAAACGTATTGCGAATGTGAGTAACACACCTGGATTTCCAATTTCAATTTGGAATTGGAATTCGAAATACGATTTGTAACTGGGTTTGGTGACACACAAGTAAAGTCAGGGTCGGGGGCAGACGTCGTCGGTCGCATCGTCTCATTTGCATGGGTGGGCGATGTGGCGCAGCTCTGCTGCAGCGTAACGAAGAGGCCAACAGAGAGTACAGCGTAGTAGTTAACGCTCTACTTCACATTGAATAGCCATCGCCACGATCGGGGTTGGGCCTTAGAAAGTTGTCTAAACTAGTCTCTCTCCCTTGTGTGTTTTTTTTAGATTGTGGGCCAGCTGATGGATGCCGATCGCAAGAAGATGCACTATGAACGCTTGACCACAAATCTGCTCAGCTGGATCAGACAGAAAACCATTGAGCTGGAGCAGCGTGATTTGCCCAACTCACTGGAGGGCATACAGCGTGAACTGTTGGCGTTCAAGGAGTATCGCACCATCGAGAAGCCACCCAAGTAAGTTTTGAAAAACAAAATTAAACTATCAATCGATCAAAATATTAACTTCTTTTCTTTCCCTTTAGATACAAGGAACGCAGCGAAATTGAAGCACTCTATTTCACGATCAACACGCTGCTCAAGGCGCTCAATCAGCCGCCGTATAATCCCCAGGATGGCCAGCTGGTCAACGACATTGAGAAGGCCTGGCAGATACTCGAGTATGCCGAGCACAATCGCGAGGTTGCGCTGCGCGAGGAGTTGTTGCGTCAGGAGAAACTCGAGCAGTTGAACTACAAGTTCGAAAAGAAATCGGTGCTGCGCGAGGGTTACCTAAAGGAAATGATTCAAGTGCTTTCCGATCCGCGCTACTTGCGTCAAGTGGATGCCACGCTGAAGAAGCACGAAGCCATCTCCGCTGATATCTTGGCCCGCGTTGAGCGCTTCAATGATCTGACGGCCATGGCCAATGAGCTGGAGAAGGAGAACTATCATGGCAAGGAGCGTGTGAAGCGTCGCGAACAGGAAGTGATGGACAAGTGGCGTAAGCTGCTCGAACTGCTGGAGAATCAACGCTTGAATCTGTCACAGATGAGCAATCTGATGAATTTGTTGCGTGAAATTGCCAGCACCACAGAATCGGTGCGTGAGCTGCAGCAACAGTTTGCCTCCGAGGATGTTGGCCCTCATTTGCTGGGTGTCGAGGAGTTGCTGCAGGCGCACTCGCTCCAGGAGCTGCAGGTTAATACTTACGGCGAAACGTTGAAGCGTTTCAATCGTCAGGCGCTGCCTTATAAGAACTCCGAGCACAAGGATGCTGCGCTGTTGGCTCAGCGTCTAGCACAGCTGGAGGAAGCGTATTCGCAGCTGCTGAAGCTGTCGGCACAGCGTCGTGCTCGTCTCGAAGAGGCGCGTAACTTCCATCACTTCATGGAGGACTATGACAATGAGGAGGGCTGGCTGGTAGACAAGCAACGCATCTGCAAAACGGGCATCACAGCCAAAGATTTGCGTGCCGTGCTCTCGCTGCAGCAGAAGCACAAAGCACTCGAAGACGAGATCAAATCGCGCAAACCGAAATCGTCGCAAATGTCCGAGGCGGGCAAGCGGTTGATCGGCGAACAGCATCCGCGCGCCAGCGAGATCAAGAGTCGCATCGACTCTCTAGCCGAGCATTGGCAAGCGCTCGAATCCCTGGTGGAGCTGCGTCGTCGCCAGCTCGAGGATGCGGCTGAAGCGTACCAGTTTTATACGGATGCCAACGAGGCGGAGTCCTGGCTGAATGAGAAAATGGCGCTGGTCAACTCGCGAGACTATGGCAACGATGAGCCCTCGGCTCAAGCGCTGCTGCAGCGTCATCGCGATCTGCAAGGCGAACTGAATGCCTACTCTGGCGATATACTCAACCTGAATCAGCAGGCAGACAAGCTAATCAAGGCTGGCATTTGCACCTTGGAGCTGACAGCTGCAGAGCCCGATTTGCCCGAAGTGGAGCAGGAGGAGTGGGTGAATGAGACGCGTCTGGTACCCAAGGAGGTCTGGGAGGACGAATGGGTGGAGAAGCTCGAGCACAAGAAGGTGACCGAAACCAAAATGCTGCCGCATGTACGTTCGCTGTTCCCCTTCGAGGGACAGGGCATGAAGATGGACAAGGGCGAGGTGATGCTGCTCAAGTCAAAGACCAACGACGATTGGTGGTGTGTGCGCAAGGATAACGGTCATGAAGGCTTTGTACCCGCCAACTATGTGCGCGAAATCGAAGCACGTCCCGTTGCTTGCATTGTGCCCAAGGCCGAGAAGGTCAAGAGCCTGCAGAAGGTGAAGAAGACCATTCTGGTGCGCCAGGTGGTGCCTGTGAAGCGCATCAAGCCGGTGAGCGTGGCGCCTAAGCCTTTGGTGCAGCGTCGCACCAGCAATCAGAGCATCAACGAGAATGCCGACAGTGTGGAGAAGCGTCAACAACGCATCAATGCCACCTACGATGAACTGCAGGAGATGGCACAAAAGCGTCATGCGCTGCTCGAGGATTCCATTCACCTCTTCGGCTTTTATCGCGAATGCGATGACTTTGAGAAGTGGATGAAGGAGAAGGAGCGCATGATCAAGACCGATGACGGCGATGGCGTTGACAATGCCAAGCGCAAGTTTGAGAAGTTCATCACTGATTTGTCCGCCGCTTCGAAGCGTGTCGAGGAAATCGATGGCGCTGTCGATACTTTCCGTCGTCAGGGACACTCGCAGCTGGACAAGATCATTGCCCGTCAGCGGCAGATTCATCAAATCTGGCAGCGTCTAAACAACGCGAAGGCGCAGCGTGAAAAGAGTCTGGAGGGTGCCTCGAGTGTTGAGCTCTTCAATCGCACCTGCGACGAGGCCAAGGTCTGGATGAGCGAGAAGATGCTGCAACTGGACACGGCTGTCATCACACCCGACTTGAAGACGGTGCAAGCGCTGCAACGTCGTCATCAAAATCTGGAGCGTGAGCTGGCTCCAGTGGAGGATAAGGTGAATCGTGTCACTTATCTGGGCAACTCTGTGAAGAACGCATATCCTGCCGAGCGGGATAATGTGAATGCCCGCCAGCAGGAAGTGCAAGACATGTGGCAACAGGTGCAACAACGCGGTAGCGAATTGCGCGCTCGCATCGAAAGCGAAGTGGGTCAGCAGATCTTCAACAACAGCGCCAAGACATTGTTGGCCTGGATTGATTCGGTTAAGGATCAACTCAATGCTGATGAGTCAGCTCGTGATGTGGAAACAGCAAACAATCTGCTGAAGAAACACAACGATCTGGGCGATGACATCAAGGCGCACGATAATGAATTCGTTGAGGTTATTCAGCTAGGCAAACAGTTGTCTGATGGTAAACCCAACATGGCTGAGACTGTGCAGCTGATCGAGCGACTCAAGGCCGAACAGGATGCTATCCACCGCGGCTGGGGCGAAAAGCAAAAGTGGCTGCTGCAGTGCGTCGAGCTGCAGATGTTCAACCGCGAGGCTGATAAAATCGATGCCACCACCAAGAGTCACGAGGCCTTCCTCGAGTACAACAATCTGGGCGTAAGTTGATGGGCAGCAAACTGAAGTTGAATTTAAATTTAATAATCTTTGGTTGCTTGCAGTCATCGCTGGATGAGGTGGAGGCTATACTGAAGCGTCATCTGGACTTTGAGAAGAGCCTCATGGCTCAGGATAAGATTCTCAAGGGCTTCTCCGACAATGCAGACAAGTTGATTGCTAACGATCACTACGATGCCAAGTAGTAAGTAGACTTAGGGGAAATAATAGTTCATTGAAGCATCTCATTTCAAATACTATAAGCGTTAAATCTACAAAATTTGTAGACAATTGTCTTCTAGTAGGTGCGCTTATTAGGCTGGTTTTAAATTGTTGGCACGCCTCCTGCCTCCTTTATACAATAGAAAAAACTAGTTATGAAAGATGCATACAAGCTTCAGTATCTCTGTACAACTTATCTAATAATTTTTCCTTCTCTTAGCATTGGCGAGCGTCGCAAGCAGGTGCTGGGCAAGCGCAAGGCCGTCAGGGATCGTGCCTTCGAGCGCAAGCGTTTGCTGCAAGCTTCCAAGGACTATCACAAGTTTGCCGCCGAGGCTGATGATCTGAAAGTTTGGCTGCAGGACAAGACCAAGATTGCCGGCGATGAGAGCTACAGGGATCTGAGCAATTTGCCACGCAAGCTGCAGAAGCACAAGGCCTTTGAGCGCGAACTGCGTGCGAATGAGGGACAGTTGCGCAATGTGAACAAGGATGGCGAAGCCTTGATTCAGGCCGAGAACCGTGTGCCCGAAGTGGAGCACCGTGTGCGTGACTTGAACAAGAAGTGGAAGGATCTGCTGGCACTGTCCGAGGACAAGGGCCGCAAGCTGGAGCAGGCAGCATCGCAGCGTGAGCACAATCGTGCCATTGAGGATGCCAAGAAGAAGGTCGATGAGTTGGATGGCGCCCTCAAGAGCAAGGATGTGGGCAACGATTTGCGCAGTTGCAAGGATCTGATCAACAAGCAGCAACTGCTCGAGTCGGAGATTACCATTTGGGATCAAAAGGTGGCCGAACTGGTGTCCACAGGCGATGACATGGCACATGAGGGACACTTTAATGCCAAGAATATTGAGGACGAGACCAAGGAGTTGCAACAACGCTTCAAGGATCTACGTGTCCCGACGCAAAGACGTCGCGAGAAACTCGAAGAGAGTCTCAACTTCCACAAGTTTGTGTTCGAACTTGATGCAGAGTTCCAATGGATCAACGATCACTTGCCCGCAGCCAAATCCAATGAGCTGGGCCAAAATCTGCATCAGGCACAATCGCTGTACAAGAAACACAAGAAACTCGAAGCAGAGATCAAGGGTCATCAGCCCATGATCAATAAGGCGCTGCAAGCCGGACAAGCTTTGGTTGCCCAACAGCATCCCGAGCAGAAGAATGTGGAGGCGTTGTGCGATCAACTGGAGCAGGCATGGCAGGATCTGGAGCTGCATTGCAACGAGCGAACGCGCAAACTGGAGATGTCACTGAAGGCACAGCAATATCTGTTTGATGCCGGCGAGATTGAGTCCTGGTTGGGTGAACGCAACAATGTGCTGCGATCCACGGAATATGGCCGCGATCGCGATTCAGCCGCCAAGTTGCTAACCAAACACAAGACCATCGAGCTGGAATTGGACACATATTCAAGCATTGTTACCGAAATGGGACACACATGTGCCGCCATGATTGCCGCCCAGCATCCCGATAGCAAAGTGCTGGCTGCCAAGCAGCAGCTCATCGAGAAGATGTTGAAATCGTTGCATAAATTGGCCTCACAGCGACAGATGCGTCTCATGGAGAGTCTGTCCAAGCACGAGTACTTCTTGGAGTCGGATGAGGTGGAGCAATGGATAAGGGAACAAGAGCAAACGGCTTCGTCCGAGGATTACGGTCAGGACTTTGAACATTTGCAGTTGCTGCAGAACAAGTTCGATGATCTGAAGCATCGCGTTGAGGTTGGCGCTGATCGTGTCGATCAGTGTGAACTGCTGGCCAAGAAGCTCATCGATTCGGAGAGCACCTATGCAAATGAGGTGGAGAAGAGACAGGAACAACTAAGGTGGGTACAAGTAGAAAGGGATTAGTTTAACTACTGTGT
Source organism: Drosophila albomicans (assembly GCF_009650485.2). Classification (NCBI taxonomy): domain Eukaryota; kingdom Metazoa; phylum Arthropoda; class Insecta; order Diptera; family Drosophilidae; genus Drosophila; species Drosophila albomicans. The sequence goes on along the minus strand of NC_047629.2, from coordinate 40,015,962 downwards.
AACAACAGTTTTTTTCTCCCTTCATAACTATTGCTATTAGTCTGAATTACTAAATAATCTCTTTTTCTTTTTAGAACGTCTTGGGAGAATCTACTGAAGCTGCTGAATCAACGCGAGCAGAAACTGCACGCCGCTGGCGAAATTCATCGTTTCCATCGCGATGTCGCCGAGGCTTTGTTCCGCATTCAAGACAAGAATGCAGCGCTTTCCTCGGAGCTGGGCAAGGACTTGAACTCTGCGCTCGCTTTGTTGCGCAAACACGAGGGCTTCGAGAACGATTTAGTTGCCCTTGAAGCACAATTGCAAGTGCTCGTCGAAGACTCTGTGCGTCTGCAAGCCAAATATCCCTCGAATGCCACTGCAATTGCCCAACAACAGGACAAAGTGGTTGCCGCTTGGAACGATCTGAAGGAACGTTCGACGGCACGTAGCGATCGCTTGGCTGCTAGCTCCGATCTGCAGACTTTCCTCACCGATGTGCGTGACATTGTCAGCTGGTCGGCTAATTTGCGTGCTGCACTCCAAGCCGAGGAGCACGTCAGCGATGCCGCTGGCGCCACAGCATTGAAAATACAACACGATGCCATCTATGGGGAAATCGAAGCACGTGAAGACAAATTCCGCTATCTCAATGAACTGAGCGATTCCATGGTGCAAACCGGACACTATGCGGCAGCTGATGTGGAAGAGAAATGCGCTGCCATGTTGGATGAGCGCCAGAAGCTGCACGCTGCATGGAACAAGAAGAAAATCATGCTGGAGCAAAAGATTGATTTGTTCTGCTTCCTGCGCGATGCCAAACAGATTGATAATCTGTCAAGCACACAGCAGGCGGCGCTGAGCAGTTCTGACTTCGGTCAGACTGTCGAGGATGTGCAGAATCAGATCAAGAAACATGATGAGTTCGAGCGTGTGATCCAAACCCAAGAGGAGAAGGTCGCTTTGCTGCAGGAGCATGGTCGCAAATTGATTGAGCAACGTCACTACGATAGCGCCAACATACAGACAATACTCCAGGGAGTGCTCGCACGTCGCCAGAAGGTCAAGGATCTGTGCGCCGTGCGTCGCTACAAACTGGAGGATGCTCTGCTCTATGCTAAGTTTGTGCGCGATTGCGCCGAAGCCGAATCCTGGATTAACGAAAAGCAAAAGAAACTGGAAGCAGATGCCGCCAGCTATGCTGAGGTTACCAATCTGGATGAGAAGATCAAGAAGCTGCAGAAACACCAAGCCTTCCAAGCCGAGGTCTCCGCCAATCAGGGACGCATCAAGGAGATTCAAGACACGGGCGTTATACTGCTCAGCAAACAGCACGAATCATCACCTGAGATCAAGCAGGCCATCGAACGTGTGCTTGCCGCCTGGCAGGGATTGCTCGATGAGCTGGATCAACGGGGTCGTGGTCTCGAGGAGGCACAAGACATACTCGAGTTCAACAATCAACTGGACAAGATCGAGGCTTGGATACGCGACAAGGAGATGATGGTGCAGGCCAGCGACACGGGACGCGATCTCGAGCATTGCAATGCGCTGATGCGCAAACTGGACGATGTCGATTCCGATATGCGTGTGGATGATCAGCGTGTGAAGCATATCAATCAGCTGGCCGACAAGTTGATCAATCAAGCTCAGCTGCCTGCGGATACGCAGAGCGTGGACAAGCGACGTCGCGACTTTAATCACAACTGGCGACAGCTGCAAGGAGCACTCAATGCTTATCGCGCGCTGCTGGGCGGCGCCAATGAGATTCACGTGTTCAATCGCGATGTGGACGACACCGCTGAACGCATTGCCGAGAAGGCGCTGGCCATGAGCTCAGCTGATACCGGACGCGATTTGGCTGCTGTGGAGGCTTTGATACGTCGCGAAGAGGCGCTGGAGCGTGACATGTCCGCGGTCAAGCAGAAGATCGATGAGCATGAGACGGCAGCAGAGTATTTGATACGCAAGTATCCGGAACGTGGTGCCCAAGTGATTGAGCGCAAGCTGCAGGAGCTGCACAAGTCCTGGGGCAATCTGCAAAGTCTCTCCGTGAAGCGACAGAGCGTGTTGAATGAAGCTTACCTTGTGCACAAGTTCGTGTCGGACGTGCGTGAGCTGGAGCTGTGGGTCAACGATATGGTCAAGAAGATGAATGCCGCACAGGCGCCATCGACAATCAATGACTGCGAAACACAACTGGAACTACATCAGGAGCGCAAAGTGGAGATCGAAGGTCGTGATCAGGCATTTACCCAGCTGAAGCAGCACGGCGAGCAGCTAAGCAGTCAGGCCAAGCAGCCAGAGAGCGTCAGACGTTATCTGAGTGCGCTGGAGGAGCTGCATCAAACGCTGCACGAAGCGTGGAGCGAACGTGCACGCGATTTAACCGAAGCCCATCAGCTGCAGTTGTTCAAGGCACAGGTTGAGCAAGTGGAGATCTGGCTGGCCAACAAGGAGGCGTTCCTCAACAACGACGATCTGGGTGATTCCTATACCGCAGTGGAGCGTCTGCTAAAGAAGCACGATGCATTCGAGAAGCTGCTGGATGCCACGCATGTGGATGATCTGCAAAAATTCGCTAACAGCATTCTGGAGGGTGACCCCAAGGATGCGGATTTGATTCGCGAGAAGCTCGCCTATGTGCTGCGTCGCAAACAAAAGCTGCAGGAGTTGTCCACGGAGCGCAAGCATCGTTTGATGCAATCGCTGCAACTGCAGGAATTCTTGCGCAGTCTCTACGAGATCGATCGCTGGCTAGTACAAAAACTCCAAGTGGCATTGGACGAGAACTATCGCGAGCCAAGCAATTTGCAGAGCAAAATCCAGAAGCACACCGCATTCGATGCCGAGCTGTTGAGCAACTCACCACGTGTCCAAGCCGTCATCAGCGAAGGTGAACGTTTGATTCGTGGCGAGCACTTTGCCAGGGATGAGATTGCCCAACAGGTGCAGCTACTTGAAGGCGATTGGCTCAAGCTGAAGGCCGCCTCCAAGGCGAAGAAGGAGAAACTGCAGCAGGCATACGACGCTTTGGCGTTCAATCGCAGCGTCGATGAGTTCAACAACTGGATGGACGATGTCGAGGTGCAGCTGTCTAGTGAGGACTATGGCAAGGATCTGGCCACTGTTAGCAATCTGCTGAAGAAACATGAACGTATCGAGGCCGATGTGGCACATCACAATGAACTGGCCGATCAACTGAAGGTGAAGGATGAACAATTCTTCCAGCTGGATCACTTCTTGAAGCACGACATCCATGAACGTGCGATGGCCACCATTAAGCGCTACAATACGCTGCACGAACCGATTGCCATCCGCCGGGAGAATCTCGAGGATTCGTTGAGTTTGCAGCAGTTCTTGCGCGATGCTGAGGATGAGTTGCAGTGGCTGGCCGAGAAGCAGCTGATTGCTGGCTCTCAGGATCTGGGCAGCAGTTTGTTGGCCGTCCAAGGACTGCAGAAGAAGCACAATGCTCTCGAAGCTGAGCTGACGTCACAGGAGCCGCTGATTCAGGCGCTGCTGCAGCGCGGACAGCAAATGATACGCGACAATCACTTTGCTAGCGAGCAGCTGCAATACAAATCCGAGTTGCTGCAGAAACAGCTCGTGCAGCTGCGTGATCTGGCCGCGATTCGCAGATTGCGTCTACTCGACGCCGTGGAGAGTCAACTGTTCTATGTTGAGGCCAACGAGGCAGATGCTTGGATGCGTGAGAAGCGTCCGATTTTGGCCAGCAGTGACTATGGACGCGATGAGATCTCGGTGCAGGCACATCAGAAGAAACTCGAGGTGCTGCAGCGTGAATTGACCGCCTTCAAACCCAGCATCGATAAGGTGAATAAGCTGGCCACGGGACTCGTGGAACGCAATCACTTTGACAGCGCTAACATTCAGGAGAAGAACGGCGCTGTCTCGCAGCAATATGCCGAGCTGTTGCGTCTGGCCAAGGATCGTGAACTGCGACTCACCGAGTGCAAGAAACTCTTCGAGTATCTGCGCGAAACCGAGGAGCTGCATGAATGGGTCGGAGATCAAATGGCTGTCACAGCCAGCGAAGATTACGGCGAGGATGTGGAGCACGTAGAACAATTGATGCTGGCATTTGAGTCGTTTGTGTCGAACCTAAATGCGAATGAGGCGCGTGTCGAAGCTTGTCTGGAGCGTGGCGATCGTCTCATCCAGGAGAATAATCCGTATCGCAGCTCGATCAAATCGAAGCGCGATGAGACCAAACAACTTTGGGATGAGCTCAAGGATCTGGTGAATGCACGCCAAGATGCGCTCGCTGGCGCCAAGCAGGTGCACGTCTACGATCGTGTGGCCGATGAAACCATTTCGCTGATTAACGAGAAGGATGCATCCCTTATCTCCGAGGATTACGGTCAAGATTTGGAGAGTATTCAAGCACTGGGACGCAAGCACTCTGTGTTTGAGGGTGAACTGATTGCCATCAAGGAGCAAGTCGATTCTGTGCTCGCCGAGGCTGTTAAGCTAGGTGAAATTTATCCCGATGCCAAGGAGCACATTGAGGTGAAACGCGATGAGACCGTCGAGGCGTGGACTGACCTGAAGGAAAAGACCAATGCACGCAAGAGCAAACTGAGTCAGGCGGAGCAGTTGCAATCGTACTTCGATGAGTATCGCGATCTGATTGCCTGGATCAACGAGATGCTGGCCAAGATTACGGCACCCGAGTTGGCCAACAGCGTTGCTGGCGCTGAACTATTGCTTGCCAGCATCAAGGATCATCATGCTGAGATTCGTGCACGTGATGAGACCTTCGCCAATTTCACTGCCAACGGACAGCAGTTGATCAAGGAGAAGCATTTCCTTGCCCACGAGGTGGAGGACAAGATCAAGGTGCTGAAGTCGCGTCACGAGCTGCTTGAGCACACATTGCAGCAGCGCAAGGAGATCTACGAGCTGAATCTGGACACACAGCTCTTCCTCAAGGATGCTGAGATTCTGGAGCAATGGATTAGCAGTCGCGAACCGCAGCTGAAGGATGCCAAGCTGGGTGACTCGATACCACAGGTAGAGGATCTGTTGCGTCGCCACGAGGACTTTGAGAAGACGGTGGCCGCCCAAGAGGAGAAGTTCCAGGCCATCAAACGTATAACGCTGTTGGAGCAACGTTTCCGCAAGCAGCTGGAGCACGAGAAGCTGGCCAAGCTGAAGGAGAAGGAGCGTCTGGAGAAGGAACGTCTCGAGCAGTTGAAGCAAAAGGAACTTCAGCGTTTGAATGACGAAAGACGTCGCGCGGAGAAGCAGCAGGAGCATCGCAACAATGCTGCTGCCCAGGAGAAGACGCCCATCTTCTCGTCGCCCATGGTCACAATCGGTGGTGGCAATGGCACCGCCAGCATGCCTGGCAGTGCCGCTCAATCGCCAGCCATCTCACAGACACAACTGCGTCCACAGTTCCCCGATCAGGATGAGCAATTGAGCCTGCAGAAGAGCAGCTCCAGTGGCATGTTTGGCGATCGCTTGCGACGCGGTTCCGCAGATGCCAATGTGAAGCGTGCCGAGAGCATGAAGGTGCAACCCAAGCAGCCAAAGCGTACTCCTTCGTTCACCACGAGACGTCGTGCGCAATCCTTCCGCAAGAACCAGAAGGGCGAAGGCTTTGATTTGCCACCAGTGGAGATCCAGGGAATGCTGGAGCGTAAGCACGGTTTGCAATCCGGTGGCAAGAAGGCGCCAGTGCGTTCATGGAAGCAATTCCATACCGTATTGTGTGGCCAGCTGGTTTGCTTCTTCAAGGACGAGAATGATTTCCTGCAGCAAAAGACAGCCACAGCGCCAGTGAATATTCTGGGCGCCAAGTGCGAGCGCGCCGATGATTACACAAAGAAGAAGTACGTGTTCCGGCTGAAGCTGCCTGACGGCTCAGAGTTCTTATTCGAAGCACCATCGCTGGACATCTTGAACGATTGGGTACGCAAGATTTCATTCCACGCTAGTCTGCCGCCAAATCTACAACTGTTGAGCTACGACGAGTCCATGAAGGTGAGTGTGAGCTTACAAAATTCTTAATATTCTCATATTTGAATTGTTATTTACATTTATTATTTGCAGCAACAATCGAGCAGCTCGCCGGACATTAAGGTGACCAGCAATGTGGAATCCCCCGTTAGTTCACGCAACTCCTCACCCGATTCACAGCGTCGCGCCAGCAGCGGCCAAAGTTTGGATGCCGCTGGCACAGCCACTCCCCAAATGGCCTTCCTGCAGCGTCAAATGCAACAGCAACAACAACAACAGCAGCTGCAACAGCAACAATCCTCGCAGCCCAGTTCACCCACATCGGGCTACGATCAGAAGCCACCGATTCCGCCACGCGGAGCGCCTCCTGTTGCCACAAACCGTCAGAGCCAAGAGAATCTGGTTGTCTTGCGCAATCGCCAAAGTTCCAGCAATGGTAAGTTACATTTTTATTGTAATCATTGATAATTTCTAAAGCTTTGCTTCGCTTGTAGATTTAACCGATGGACGCCTGCAACAATCGGCAACGCTGCCTGCACAGAATGGCAACAGCAGTCGGGATGACATTGCATTGAGACGCAACACGGAGGCCAGACAATCCGGTAAGTATTCAAACAGTAGTTCCCTTTCCCCTCTTTAGTTGTTGTTAGAGTCCTACAGCTATTTGTGTTTGTTCTACACACACACACACACGTACATTCACGCAACACTCACTCTCTTATCATCATTGTAAAAATGTGTCCCCCTCTCGAAACTCTCAATTCGATTCGATTCAATTTGATTCGATTAGATAATCCGCCACCATTGCCCACAACGATGCCGCCCTTGGGCAGCAGCGCCAGTAGTCATCATCCTCCCACGTCGCATAATCATCAATCGCCACATGCGGCGCAAGTGCAACAACGCATCAATGCGTTCAATGCGGCAGCCAGTCAACAGCAGCAACAACCGGACTACTACAACAACAACATACTGCGACAACAGCAGCAGCAACATCAACATCAGCAGCAGCAACAACATTTGGCATCACCACAGCGTGTGCCATCGTTGAACACTGGACGCATCGATTCGACGCGCAAGTTCATCGAGATGGAGGCGCATGCGCCCGGAAGCATTTACGGCAGCAACAGCAACAATAACAATGGACACAACAACAGCAGCACAACGACGACAAAGCGCACCATTAGCTACTCGAGCAGCGGTGCTAGCAGCAATGGCAATGGTAATATTACCACAACTACAACCACAACAACAACCACACAACAACAAATTGCGAGCAGCAGCCGCACGGTTTGGCATTTAACGAGCTCACCCACATCATCGACCAAATCATCATCGGGCTCCGCTGGGGAGCATAACAATGCCATCAGTAATCCAAGCTACATGGGTCTACATCTAAATAACAATAACGATGGAAACGGTGGTTAGCACACATCCAAAACAGATACATTATCTTCATATATGATATATCCTAACATATAAGACTTTACTCGATATACTTTTCATCTTCAATATTTGTTTTTATGCTTAGTTTGGAATGTATTATTTTAGACGGTTTACTTGCGAGTTGGCTATAAATTTAGCTTGGTTATTGGTTATGGTAGTTTCTAAGTCTACTTTTTAACTTTCTTCTCTCTTTGTTATGCATGCCTATATTATATATTATATCTGTGAAGGTTCTACTGTGAAATCGGTTAAACTAACGCGTCGCTCTTATCTTCGCACGAGTTTACAAAGTATTATAAGAATTATACTCAAATGTCTTTACTTTCCGCTCTCTACGCTGGGTCCCTGTTCTTCCCTGTTATCCTCTGTTACCTATTCCCTTTTCTCTTTGCTCCGGTCTTTTCTTCTTCTACTTTGCACTCACACTCTACATTTTATGTTTTTAATTCATTTGCTTTGCCTTTTAAGTTAAGCTGCATGCGCTTTTTATATACAACGCGCCTTGACTCCTATTATTATCAAACCATACTCACACCTCTCTTTACATTCACAGGTTGGGGCAACAGTCGCTTCGAGAGCAATCGTCCCGTCTCACTGCAGCCGGACTCCATCAGCTTTACCCGTGTGTCTGCCGAAAGTTCCAGCGAGAGCGAAGCCCAGTCCATTTCCTCTGTGTCCGGTGTGAAGGGCAGCAAGAGCAAAGATGAGCGACGCAGCGGCATGTTCCGCATCTTTGGTCGCAAGGGTGGCGACAAGGAGAAAGAGAAGGAAAAGGATAAACGTCGATCCAGTCAAACGCCGCCACAGTGAAAAACAAAACAAATAAACAATTTGCAAACAAATCGTTTCAGCTAAATTAACAAAAAATTGAGACAATTGCATTGAAATAATTGTTTTTGTATTTTTTATATAAATATATAAATAAAATAAATAATATATATTTAATTCGTAATCCAACCACACATTGCGAGCAGTGCAAGCAAACAAAAAAAAACTTAGAAATAAAAAGCGAAAATTACAAAAAAAAAAAACTAAATAAATAAAATGCGAAACAAAAAAAAAACACAATATTATTGATATGCAAAAAATATGTATTTTTAAAATGAGTCTTGAAGTGTAAAACAATTATTATATATAAAGTCAATGTTTTAATTGCATTACAAAATGTAACTGTAAGTTTGTTCGTTGTATGCTTATGCTTAAATATAATTTTCATAAAAACAAAAAGAGAAACAAAACGAAACACAAAAAAAATAAAAACAAACCAATAAAAATATTATATTACATGTGAACAAATTTGTTATGTATTCAAGATGGCGGCATGTGGACAAATGTGTTGTATATTCAAGATGGCGGCGCTTCCTCAGAGAAAGCAAACTTTGTTATGCTAGCACACAACAGATGGCGCTACTAAGGTTTCCATAGCAAAAACTTTAAATAATTTTCTCGCTGCATTTTGTATGCATTTTATTGCTGGCAAGTAAAACTGCGCTTAAATCTATGACATAACATGTCGATATGTATACATAAAAGATCAAAAATATATATATATGTATATATGCAGGTATGGTGAGGGCCCTTCCACCGATTCGGGGTATTCGTTTGCTAGTACTACGAGTAAAATACGAAATAAAAACACTTACAACTAATAACAAATGCAACGCAAACAAGAATAAAGAGTACTCGTTGTCAAGTATACAATTCCAGGTCTACAGCTACTTATATATCGAATGGTTCGCTTCAACTCTAACCATAGTTTTGATACTGCACCAGATTGCCATGAGTTTGTGCCGGCTGCTGATAGTAGGCAGCCTGATGATATAGCTGTGGCGAGGCGGGCTCATTCACCTGTATCTGATGGTAGTTGGTGATGGGCTCATGCTCGACCACCTCGCGCACCGTCTGGAACGGATGGTTGACCACAATGCGACGTTTGTGGAACGTTTCGCTGGTGGCAGCGGCATCGGTGGGTGCCGCAGTGGCGGAAATCACGCGCTCATTTGGCTGCAGGTGACGATTGAGGTGTCCGGCAGCGCCATTGCCCGCTACATCAACATCGAGATTGGGTTGAGCTGGCGTTGGTGTGGCCTGGGTGCTGGGCACTGGAGCTGGGGCTTCAACCAAGCGCTGGAATTGCTGTTGCTGCTGACGTGGTTGTGAGTAGCGTGCGGATTGCTGCTGTTCTTCCTCCACCTGCTGTTGCTGCTGCTGCTTATCGCAGTCGGGCTTCACAGGACTAATGGTTGCTGTGGCCACGATGGATTGATCACGATCGTTTTCATGAGGGATCTGCAAATGAATTTGCGCCTTAGCTGCCTCCTTGCTTTGCACCTTTTGCTCCTGCTTGGGCTGTTCTACCAGGCGACCCGACTCCGCATCGGGATCGTAACGCATTCGTGAATATGGTGCACTATATTCCAGTTCCTCAGCAAGTGGACTGCGCTGCTGCGACGTCTGCTGGCGATAGTAGGATCTGGGAGCAGCTGGACGCACTGCTGACTTGGCGTAGATCACTGTGGGACCCGCATGATTGCGCAAAAAGTTCTTCACTTCGGCAACATGGGCAATCTCTGGCTCAGAGATGCGACGCTCCTTTGGCGGTGGCTGGCGACTGCGACCCAAATAGATGTTGTGCTGCGATGGGGGCAAATGAATCTTATGCTCATGCTTGATGATTTGTGGACGTGGTGCTTCCTCGAGACGCGCTGGCTTCGATTCCACGTTGCCGGCATTGGCATTGGCCAAGAACTCGCCGCTGAAGTAGTCATCGTTGCTCTGGCTGGGATACGACTGGCGATTGAAGTTGTTGCCGCGCTGATAGCTGCGCTGTGGCGGATAACTGGCCTCACTGCGTCCGAAGTCGTAGTTCTGCGGCTCGGGCTCCTGGCGTGTCAGCATGCCGGGAGTGAGATGCTTACGATTGATCTGGAACGTATTGCCATTTCCATCGGTGGCTGTGATTGTGGAACTGGAGCCGGAGCTTGAGCTGGAGCTGGCGACGGGAGCGGGTGGAGCAACTGGAGCAACGGGCTGACGTTTGCCATCGGTGGCATCGCTACCTTGTTGCAGTTGCGCCTCCACAAACTCATCCTTAGGGGCCTGATCGTAACTGGGCATGGTGGTCACACTTGACCCCACGGTAGTCACTTGCGATTGCTCCTTGGCAGCTGGAGCTGGCTGCTCATAGTTTGGTCTGTACTCGTTTGCATTGCTGCTGAAGCCTTGTGTCTGCACCTGACCATTGTTGTTGTAGGCAGCAGCCACAGCGGGATGTGGATGACCCAGGGGCAACAAAGTCTCTCCACGGGGTATCTTGGCCACTGGATGATCCAGCTCAACAACCAATGTGCCAGCTGGCTTGATAACCACACGCTCCTCGATGTCGTAGAACTCCTTTTGAATGGCCGGATGACGTACCTCGTATTTCTTGGCCTTTAACGCCGGCTGCACAATCTGTATGGTCTTGGTGATCAGGGGCCGAGGAGGAGCTGGTTGCACATAGCCACGTTGTGGTGGTGGTGGCAAATAACCACCAACGCTGCCAGATTGATCGTAGTCATCATAACCGGAGTTCTCATCAACTGCTGGTGGATACTGATCCTGATAGTCATCCTGTGCATCATCATAGCTGTAGCCACCTTGATCGTAGCTGGGTCTGTTGTAGCTGGTGCCAGCATCAAAGGCGGGCTCATAGGAAGCAGGTTCATAGCTATTGCCACCTCCCAGCTTGGGATCGTTTGGAATGGCAGCGGGCAACGGAGCTTGAGCAGGTGCACTGGCAATGGGATTGACGCTGCTCGAGGAAGAGCTCGAGGAGCTGGAGCTGCTGCTCACGGGAGCAATGGAAGCGGTTTGGACAGTTTGTGCTGGCGGTGCGGGCTCATAGATGGGTTTGCTGTCCTGCTGCTGTTCCACATTGACACTTTGAGCTTGCTGAGGCGCAGGGGCGGCTACTTGGCGCTCAAACATGCGGAGTTGCTGGGATTTACCGCCACCAATGGATACAGCATCGTCGACAACAATGGGACTGGTATTTGAGATGGAGCTGGAGCTACTGCTGCTGGATTGTGTGTAGCGCTGAGGCGATGGACTAGAGGATTCAAAGACCTGGCGAGATGGTATATAGAGATTTATATTGTAAAGAAAGTTTATAACATATTGTAAAGAAGAGTCAAATAAGTGTAAATATAAGTATGTTAGAGAGTTAGAAATGATCAAATTATTTAAGTCAATTATCAGATAATCAGTTAACGTTGTAGTCAATTGTTAGAGAGTTTAGACTCGACAAATTTGGCAGATTTTCAGTCAACATTTCTTCTTTAATTAAAGTCCAAATTTATGACTTGGGTAGAGTCAATTGTAAATGAGCTATGAGTGAGCAACGAATCAACAGAATCTTTCACATTTTTACTTTAAACATCCATTCGGGTTGTAAGTAAATATGCAATAAGTATTTCAACTATATTCAATTTGTTATAAAAATTGAGTAACTTTTACTTTTTAGTTATGAACACAGTTCCAATTTATAGATATGCTTAAACATTGAGACGCGCTGTTAAATTCTTAAGCAACACTTAAGCATCATGCTATGAGTATGAGTAGCAAATTTTGTAGATGTATCATAAAGATACACCACACTTATGTAAGAAAACTTTTTCATACAGACGGATAGACGATAGAAGAACTTGTGATGTTGCCTACTTGTCACTAAGCTATGATATCCTATCACTCTTTAGGTATATGGTTAAATGTATAACAAAGCCATTATCTTATATCTCTTGTCTACTCACTGTTTCTACAGAAGGTCCATGACTGTGATACGACTGAATATACCGCTCGAATTCCTGATTTTGACGCAGCTGCTGGTTGCGCTGACGGAACTGTCCGCTGTGTGGTGGCTGTTGGTGCAAGGAAGGACGACGATTGTGGCCACGGCGCCGTGGCAGACGACCTTTGATGCCAGCTACCGCAGGAGTAGACTGCAAGCCCAAGCCCTGACGAGGCGACAGCGGTTGCTGTTGCTGTTGTGGTGGCGACTGTGATTGCGGCTGAGCCAGCGGCAACTGTTGCTGCTGCGACGACTGCGATTGCTGTTGTTGCTGCACCTGCTGTTGCTGCTGTTGCATCTGCTGCTGTGGTCGCTCCTGTAGACGTTCAAAGTGCGCGGGACCCGCACGCAGCTCGGCAGGCGCACGTCCATCGACAAATGTGACATCCGCTGGATTCGTAGCCGGCTGTTGGGCTATGGAAATGTTGACATGAGTCGCCGCTTGACTGGCAGCGACCAGCAGCAACAACACAAGCAGCTGACGGCACATTATCGCTCAACTGCAGCTAAAGATCCTCGCTAAACAATCAATCAATCTGTAGTTTATCTGTCTTTCCGGCTGCCTGATTGTTTGACTGAGCACTCGGCGAACGCTTCTCGTTGTGTGACAAACATTTGGCGCATGCGTCGCATATTTATACGGATTTACGCAACTGCGGGAGCTGCTCTCTAACGCTTTGTAGCTACTACTGCGAATTCAATCGATCAGTGTCAATGTCGGCAGAAGCGTGCAAATGTGGCTGAAAACACCCTGTTTAGGGATTGAGATGCTTGCCCCAGTTCTACAATTAAAGGCATTCGAATGATGCACATTGCAACTTAACACTTTTTTGTAGCAGCTTCAATTGTTATAGTTGCTACAGCAGCTACAAACTGATGTGTGGCACGCGCATTTCAATTGCCAAAAAGAAAAATTGCACCAGCTGCCAATGCGCCATAATTGGCAGCTTGCAACATTTTTCACGTAATTGTCGGAAGGTCAGTGCTGTGCGGCCATCGGGGCATCGCCTATGCGGCGTATGAGTGATGTGCGTTCGTTCGATTTGAACTTGAAATTGGCGCATTTAGCAGTCATCAGTTTTGTAAATGAGACGTTGAACTGCTTATTGGAATTTCGAGTTTTGATTTCGATTTTGATTTTGATTTCGTTTAAAAATTTTCGATAACATCGTCCCATGTGTGTTGTTACACATACGCCCCATTGAACATTTTTGGTTGGTCAGGCAAAGTTGCGCAACTGGAGTTGGCAAATAATGCACAGCACCATAAGTTATGCAAAAGATAAAGGTTAATGGCAACACATTTTGATTTTTTGCGAGGGTGTCGCCGGTCGTTCAGTAACTAACATAATAATAAAGCCAAGTAAAGTCATGAATGGCTAAACACACAATCAACAATCCACAAAAACCAACTCAAACAATGCACACTTTACAAATGAATTTCGCAGGTGCTGCTCTCATTCAAAGCCCATAACAATTGCCTTTCAGCTGCACTTTTCCAATCAAGAAATTGCAAATAGAATACGCCGAAGCATTTAATTCTTCTCGACGTCTATTTCATTCATACAGAAATATGAGTCTGTTCGACGTTGAAATTCAACGCAAAACTGGACGACTCGCTGACTGGCTGTTTGTTTTGTTGTGAGTTGTGAGCTGTGAGCTGCATGCGAAACGAGATTCGCAAAACGTGTGAGAGACGGAGACACAGAGAAATGTAACATGAATCTGAACTTGAATGGGACCATTTAAAGGGCGTTTAATTTGTTTTCATTGTGGACTATCAATAGAAGACAAGGGCAGTGAAAGGCACAATTTGCGGACGGCTTCGACTTGAATGTTTTAAAATGCAAAACTCACAAAGGACGCTGGGAAAATATTTGCTTGAAACATGTATCGCATATTTGTTGTCTGATGCAAATAGATAACAAAACTAAAAGCTTGTTGATTTTTTATGCTGTGTATTTGTAGCATACTATAAATGATTTATATTGAATTGACATTATTTCATAAAGATAAACAACACATTAAGGCTAAACTGAAAAGTTGTAATGTACAAAAAGTATTAAATAAAAATTAAATATAAATTTTAGATTGTATTTAAAGCTTAAATATTCATAAAATTCATTTTTTGGTATGGCCGCATTTTACTACTTTTTTTTTTAAATTCTAGTCACTATCGTAATAATTTGAATTTTTTTAAACATTTGTATTGGAAATACTTTGTGACTAACACTTTAAAAGACTTCTTATTAATACTATCCTCGTGATATTCTGAACATTGAATTTGAAATCAAGAGGCTTAAGCCGAATTACCGCCGAAATTAAACTATCTGACATGTGATATAATTACAAATCAAGAGATTATATAATTAACAAAATCTAAGATCTAAAATCTCTTTAAGTTTTCAAGAGTTCTCATGTTATCTGCAATTTCCATGCCATTCAAAAAGTGCAATAAGCAAAACCCTCTTCATTCATCATAAAATAGGCGCCTGCATTCCACATACATACTTTCCATGCCAAAAACTTGAATCTACTCAACACCTCAGTCATGCAGCTTAAAAATGCCAACTATTAATATTAAATTGTGCGAGCTCGAGAGCATTTCTATGCTGTACATTCGAGGAAGAACAACAAAAACTGTCAATGTGACTGGCAGCAGGACTAATAATAGAAGCAGCAACAGCTTATGGTGTATGTATGTATGTGTACGTGTATTTACGAACATATCTCGTACTCCTCAAATAAAGTTCCAGCATAGAAATAGAAGTACACGTCGAAGTGAGTGCTTAAATTAAACTCACTCGACTATGGAGTATGAGAGCGAGAGAGCTTGCTAAACTAATTGTAGAGCAACTACGCACTTGGCAGGACCAGAAGGACATGCGGATCTGTTGGGTAATGGCACAGCACACGTGGGAGCTGTGTGTATTGCATACATAAATAACAATTGGGCGACAAGCGTCGTAGGATCCGGGCGACAATAATAAAAATAAAGCTGAGAACAAATAGAGACTGAGACGCTGATATTTAAATCAGTTGCACGTGGGTGAGGACAACCAAAGGAAAGGCAGACGGAGTTAAGCTGGGGGGCGCCGACTGTTTACTATGCCTTGCCACACCTGATTAAAATCTATTGACACCATAGAGAAACTGGAGCAGCCCACAGGTTACACGCAAGTGGCTAACAAGCGACCGCATAACAAAAGGAAACGGAAATGGCCGCCGCCCTCTGCCACTTAATGAAACCCAATTACACGAGCCAGCATCGACGATGGCGATGGCGACGTCGGATGGCAAACAAAAACAGCTGCAGAGCCGATGGCGCAGCTGCCGCTACACCTGTTAACGCTATTTGCATTTTTCCTTGTATACATCGCACACACTCATACATACATATATTTTATTATTATCAACGCGCTGCCGATGTCGATGCCAATGCGACGCGACTCATCGTCCTCCCTCTGCCGTTTTATGCAAGGACATGCGCAAACAACACCCCGCCCACCTGTGCCGACACTCGGCCGCCACTCGGCCCAAGCCCAAGCCAAGACCCCAGTCACCCTCACACCCCAACTCCAGTCGAGTTTACCACCACATCCACTAACCCATCCGAGACCCCGCCGACTGCTCCTGTTGGGAGTATAAATAAGACGCAGCCTCGCGCACACAGCCTCAGTTGCTGGAACTGTGTGTTGCTCGTTGCTCGTGGCCTCCTGTTTCGTCCTGTTTTCTCGCGTTCCTGTTTCACAACTCAAGTGGTATCCTGTTATTATTGTGCTACGAGCTGCCGCTGCAAACTGTTGCAAGCTGATAAACGGAATTCTTACCGTCGGAAGTTATTGTTTTCATGTGTTTACCAATTGCCGGTCTAGGCATCATTTGATTACTTGCGGAGTGCTGAACTTGGTCAATTGTCAAGCAGGTAAGCTATCACTTTCATGAGCTGGACAGCGCCCATTCAGTGTTGAAATTAGATTAGGCATATTCTGGGATTTATATAAACAAGTGTGTTACTCGATTTGTTTACTATATAAATGAGGCAGGCAGTAATAAAAAAATATAAAAATTTTATTACATTTTCTATATTATTTTCAATCGTAAATGTACATAATTTGTATTTAAATGTGGTTCAAATTAATTTGGTTCATTCAGTGCTCAGCAGTTTAACTCTTTTGCCAAAGCAACAACAAACTACGACCTCATTACTGTTCGCAGTAATGTAAACAAGCGACGCTTTCCAACACTGCAGCCGTTATTGCAAGTGCAAGGCGCTTTCCCCATTTGAATGCAAGTGCTGCCAGACTACGCAAAACTGCAAGTTTGCATACAGCATAACGACTGACTAAAAGCGAATGTGATTTAAATACAGGTTGCAAGAAGTACACGTAGCAAACGCATATGAATCATATGGCATTAATACTGGCAAAATAAAAAGCACAAAACAGAAAGTAAAACAGAGAGAGAAAGCAGGAGAGCGAAAACCAACCCCTAAAAAGCATGAGTGCGATAAGCGACGTTAGCTTTTGTAAGGGTTCGTTTTTCAGTTGAATAGCAAACTTCGAGGCGTACGGTTCGCATTCGGTCGCGTTTCTCATTTCTCCAACAATTTTTAGCAAACTTCTCACACACACACTCTCTCACACACATTCGATAGGCCACCCAGCGTGTCGCAAAGCCAAAGCTAAAGCCAGACAGCAGATACCCCGCAACATTCGCATTCGCTCGCTCGTATAACGAAAGTGTTTGTTTTCTCTCTGTGTGTGTGTGAAACTAAACTTTTCGTGTCTGTGTGTCAGTGCGTGCGTTCGTGTGTGTGTGTGTTTTTCTCGACTTTGTCGACGTTCTGCCAAAAAAAAAGCCAAAATTACATACATTCATACTGTATAGTATATACTCAGTATATTGAGAGGAGAAAGTGCAAAGATGGCCGAAAATTGCCCAAAATGCAAGAAATCAATCAATTCGAAGGATGCAATCATCATTTGCAATTCGGATGACTGCCTTAAGAAGTTCCACCGTACGTGCGTTAACATCGATGATGCGATGTATGATTTGATACAGAAGAATCCAATGATATCATTTAACTGTGATGAGTGCCGCAATCAGACGCCAAAGGCATTGTCCGCCAAGCTGCACACCATCGAGGAGAAGGTGAACAAGGTGTGCAATGGCGTTAATCAAATCCAGGGCCGCATGTACCAGCAGTATTTCCAATTTGGCAACCAGCCCGTCAACAATCTCGATGGCAAAAAGCACCCGCAACAGAATAATCTCATCGTCGTCGGCAACAATTGCAATTCGGATCGATTGCAGGTCGTATGCGACTACGGACGTTGGGTGCAGGTGGGCAAATTTGCTACAAATACCAGCGAGGATGATATTATTGAGCATTTGGCCGAGGAGCTGAAGATCAACAAGAATCTGGTGAAGTGCACCAAACTGGTGAAGAACGATGCCAATTTGTCGCAGCTTTCATATTGTAAATTCAAAATATCCATTCCCGACTATCGTTTCAATGAGCTATTCAACGAGGCGATTTGGCCAAGTGGTGTTATGGTTAGCCCCTTCACGCCACGCTCTCAGCTGAATCAGAATCGCATATAAAACGGAAACGGCGGCGAGAGATGACGAAGAAACAGAGACGACAGAGCAAATGGGGAGAGAGCGCGCCTGCGCTTCACTTCACGTGGGGGCAGGGGGGTGCATTGCACCAAAAGAGAGGACGCGAGAGAATGAGAGAGAGCGCAAGGATGAGAGTGAGGGTTGCTTGCCGGTCGGACAGCGACAATAGCAACCAGAGCAACAACATCAGCAACATCAACAACAACAACAGCAGTTTTCATTCGATAATGTTTTTGCCGTCGCCGTCACTTTGTGGAGGTGTTCGGGGGGGTTGCCTCACACTGTATGCAAATTTTTTGACAACTGACAACACAACTCGAAAACTTTGCCCAAAAACAACTTTAAAAACTTATTCAGAATTAAACAAACAATACAATTAATTACTTAACGAATTAAATTTAAAAATGCATTTTCAAATGTTTAAGCATTGAGAAACCACAAACCAAAAAAAGTAAAGTAAAAAAGTTCGTAAATGCGAAGCAAAGTCAAAGTCAAATATTAGTCATTTATGCATAACTGTCGTATATTTAAATTACATTAAATTTAACGCAAGAAAAAAGTAAAAAACCAAACATAATGCAAATATTAAACCAAGCAGTCAGTATCTATTTAAATACCAAAACCAAATAAGTAAAAACAAAATGAATATTTAAAAGCATATTACAAATATTTAAACTATTTAAGCAAAGAGCACTTACAGCATTTTGTTTAATCAATTTCGTTTATTTTTTTCAGTTTTACTAATATTTTGTGTTCTATGGTCTTTTATGTGTACATCCCCGAAACAAGTTTTAAACCAAAGCATTAACTTAACAAATACTTAAACTTATCAAATATATTCAGCTATATTGTATTCATATGCGTAGTTTGAGGCATTTTCAAAGCTTGTTCTCAAAAATATTTAGAAATTTTGCGAACCAATGATAAAAATTGTAAAACCTATTCAAAACAAAATTATGTATGTATTTGTGTATTCCAAAAAAATAAAAAACAAAAAACAAATGAATATTGAAAAACCAAAAATACAAATAACAATATAAATTGCAAAAAAAAAATGCAATTGCAATTATAGAAACTTGTTCAACACAACTGTAAGCGGTTGAGGTTTGAGAATTCGTGAAAAAAACGCAGCTGGGCAAAAATTGTTGCAATAAACTCAACTCATGAATATAGAGAAAGTAATAAACAAATACTAAATATATATATTTATTTATATATATTTCATAATTGATGTATTTTTTTAAAGTGAAGCCCCGTTTCGCTAAACCACACACCACAAACACATCACAAAGCAAAACAATACAATATACAATACCAGAAATCAGTAATATTATATTTTCATTGATCGCAGCTCCCAGACACGTTAAGAGATATTGGATAATTGGGAGTCAATTGGGCAGGGAATGTGTCTGGGGTGAATGCATCGATAAAGCAAGGAACGACAGCAAAATGTAGAGAAACAAATAAAACACATATATTATATATTTAGTATACAACAATATGCATGCATGTATTTATGTCAAACTTTTTCAATAAATTCTACAAAAAAAATAAACTTAAATATTTGTAAAATTATTATATTTTGGGTTAGATGATTGATTGCAAAAGTGAGTAATACTTAACTTCACAAATTTTAATTTAAAGAATAAATTTAGCATGTTAACTGATCTCAAGATAGAATAAATAAATAATTGAATTTGGGACCAACTATTTCTGTAGCAGCTGAGAACAAAATTGTCTAACTCAAAATACCATGTGATGAGGTTATATGTATATTTGATATATCAAATACCTACACCTTTAATGGACTCTGCCTTTTGCTACTGTACGATATTATAAACCAATCTGCTATGTCAATATACAAAGCGACAGATATATAGTATAGATTCTGTAGTATAGATTCTATAATATAGATTCTATAGTTTCACTGAGATGCAGATATGAAATTGAAGTGGTAAGTTTCTTAGAAATATATAAAAATCAGGATTGACTTTTGGACATGCATTATTAAATAACTCTTTGCTAGGATATAAAAGTGAACAATGCTCTGAAATGGTATCAGGTGTTTTTATTGAAAACTCACATAAAATTCAAATCCATATTAAATACGATTATTTACAGCATTATGACCAACTCGAAGCGCAAGCAGCCCCCCACACCCAAAGCCTCAGATACTTCTTGCACAGACAGCAGCGAAAAATCTGCAGCCACAGATGAAGTGAGTTACACAACCGAATCACAGCAGGAGAACCAACCGGATAACGACAAGGAAGAGGAGCGGAAGCAAAGGGAAAAACAACTACCGGAGAGCACTCAAACAGCTCAACTGTTTAAAGTGTGTTTTGGACATGAGCTGCATAACTTTAAGAATCTGAATAGTTTTACGTGTTGGCTGCAACGTCCTGTCGACGGCGCCGCTCTGGGTGTATTTCGGATGCTGTACGGCGCCAGCATGTTGATTGACATTGCCGAGGAGCGTGGCGGGGGGCAGCTGGATGTGCGCTTCGGTGAGCCACAACACTGTCACTTCCCCCTTTTCAACGGCATGAGGGCATTGGAGTATCCACTGATGGGTTGCGTCTATCTGTGCATGTGGCTGGGCGCATTGGGAATTATGCTTGGTTATCGCTTTCGCTGGAGCTGCTTGACCTTCATCAGTTGTTATTGGTACATCTTTCTGCTGGACAAGCCGGCGTGGAATAATCACAGCTATCTATTTGGTCTGGTGGGCACGTTGCTGCTCTTCACCCAAGCACACAGTTACTGGTCGGTAATTGGTTTTGATTTTACCTTTTAACTGACTGAAAGCTCTTTTACACACTTGACTTTGCAGTTCCCTAGACAGCTGGCTGAAGCCAGAGCTGCGACAGCCCGTGCCGTATTGGAATTACTTCATCATTAAATTTCAGTTCTTCATACTCTACATGTATGCGGGACTGAAGAAGTTCTCGCTGGAGTGGCTGTCTGGCTATGCTATGTCCAGTCTCAGCGAGCATTGGGTATTTGCTCCTTTCCGACAACTGCTCGATGGGGAAATCATTGATCTGCTGATCATTCATTGGTTTACGGCAATATTTGATTTCTCCATTGCCTTCTTTATGACCTGCGAGCGTACACGTCTCTTTGCCACGCCTTTTATGATCAGTTTTCATCTGATGAACTCGCGTCTCTTTGTCATAGGTAAGTCGCGGTATGTTTACAATGTTTTCGTATCTAAATTTATCCTCTTTTATAGGCATGTTCCCTTGGGTCTGTCTGGCGGAAGTGCCGCTCTTCTTTGGCTTCAGCTGGCCTCGACGCATACGCTCCCTAGGCAAGTCAGTAAAGTTGCCATTCAATGAGAAACCAGATCAGCATAAAGCTGGCTTTAGAGCTCAATTACGTAGCTGTCTCATACTCTTCTATTGCGCGCTCCAATTGTTCCTGCCTTATTCGCACTTTATCACAAAGGGTTACAACAATTGGACCAATGGATTGTATGGTTATTCCTGGGACATGATGGTGCATTCCTACGACACGGTGCTGACCTCCATTAAGATTGTGGACAATGAAAATCAGCAGGTGCATCATTTAAATCCCTATGCATTCACCGAGTACGATCGCTGGACTAAATTTGCTGACATGGCTGTGCAGTATGCCAAATGCATAGAACGGAATATACACGAGGACTTGGCCAAGCATCCGCAGAACAGTCCGTTGACCAGTACCAACATATCCATTTACTTTGACATTTGGTGCTCGATGAACGGACGATTTCAGCAGCGCACCTTTGATCCACGCATGGATCTACTAAGGGCACCATGGTCGCCTTTCAAGAGCACGCCCTGGTCGCTACCGCTGCTCAACGAGCTGAATCATATGCGTCCGAAACTTAAGACGATTGCTAACGAAGTGCTTGCCTGGAATAACTATTCGGATGTCATATTTGTGGCTGATTTTCCAGGCCTAACACTGAGCAATTTTATCGCTCCAGCGCTGTACAATTGCACATTGACAATTCTGGAAGGTAATGTGCGCTACAAGAGTGCCAACGATGAGGAGTCATACTTTTTGACAGCTGGCAAGAGCATTGGCCTGGAGAGCAATTCCACGCATACTGTAACCACCATTGGCCAGAAGCCAGCCTCCTATTTGTACACATACGTCAATCGTACTATGCAGGAGGAGGAGAGCCTGTTGGATGAGCCCATTCCGCCCAAGGAGCGTCCAATATTGCCCATCTGGCGGGAGCTCAAGCAGCGAGTGGCCAACTACCAACAGTTCCTTATGCATCTGGCCAATTGTGTGCTCTACTTGGTGTACGATGTTCCCATTCCGATGTCCGTAAGAGAGAGAAATTAAGAATGAAGCAGCTGAGATCCTTTTCCATTTGCTACCATGCCTATTTCCTTGCCTATCCCTAAGTGTCACAATATTGTGTGGGTGATAAAACTGATAATAAATGTTTAATGTTATACAATCGAAAGTTGTTCAAGCCGAGGAAGAGAAGTTAGTTAGGTATACGCAAAGTATTACGTATACGCCATGAGTTGTTTTTAGAAGTAAAACGAAAAAATAAGAAGGGATATGCGTACCCTCTACGAATAACTGTATTTACAAACCGGACACAACATTACTTTCAGCCTAAATATATAACAAATCTCCACGTAGGAGCCTCTACTGCAAATCTGGTGGCTTCGTCAAAAAAAATGTGTAATTTAACAAACGTGTTACGACTTTTGACTGGCATGCTCCTTCTCCTCTACCAGGCGACTGGGATCGAATTGCTGTGTCTGCGTCTCCCAGAGGCGGGCATAAAGACCGTTCTGCTTCAGCAATTCCTGATGTGTTCCACGCTCTCCAAGGCTGCCATTCTCAAGCACAAGAATCTCATCGGCATCCTTGACAGTGGAGAGACGGTGGGCAATGCAAATGCTGGTGCGTCCCGAGGTGGCGCGTGACAGAGCTTGCAGTATGTTCTATAAAATCACAGACAAATTCAGAGAATGTTCCATATAAAAGTTAAGGCAATCTACTCACATGTTCTGTAATGGAATCCAGACTGCTGGTGGCTTCGTCAAAGACGAGGATGGGTGTGTTCTTTAGGATGGCGCGAGCAATAGCAACACGTTGCTTCTCGCCGCCGGACAACTTAAGGCCACGTTCACCCACTTGGGTGTTATACTGATTGGGCCAGCTCATGATAGCCTCATGCAGATCGGCCATGCGAGCGGCATTTTGCACTTCCTCGTGCGATTTGGTCAGATTGCCATAGTGTATGTTGTGCTCGATGGTATTGTGGAACAGCACCGAATCCTGCGGCACCACCGCAATGGATTTGCGCAGACTGTCCAGCTCAACGCCGCTAATATCCTGGCCTCCAATCAAAATGCGTCCCGAATTTGGCTCAAAGAAGCGGAACAACAGACGCACCATCGACGACTTGCCAGAGCCTGAACCGCCAACAATGGCCACATTTTTGCCAGCAGGTATGCTAAACGAAAGATTGCGGAAAATGGGTTTGCCCGTCTCATACTCAAAGTTCACATTCTGGAACTCAATGGACGAGTTGCTGGTATCCACAAACAGTGGCTGTGCATTGGGAGCCGACTGAATGCGACTGTCCACATTCATCAGCGTGAACATGGCCTGCATGTCCAGCAGCGCCTGACGCACCTCGCGATAAACACTGCCCAGAAAGCCCAGCGGTATGGACAGCTGGAAGAGCAAAGCATTCACCATCACCAAATCACCAACAGTCATGTTGCCCTGAGCAATTTCCTTGGCTGCCAGCACCATGATTATGCTAAGGGCACTGCTGAATATCGCATTCTGTCCGAAATTGAGCAACGCCAGACTGGAGCTGGTCTTTAAGCTGGCCGTTTCGTATTTTTTCAGCACTTCGTTGTAGCAGCCAGCCTCGTATTTCTCGTTGTTGAAATATTGACAGTTTCGTAGTTAATCAGCGAGTCAACTGCCTTGTTACCCGCCTCGTTCTCCGCTTGGTTCATGTAGACACGGAACTGTGTGCGCCACTGCGTCACACTTAGCGTGTACAACGCATAGACGCCAACACAACCCATGCTAACGCCAGCAAAAGCCAGACCACACTTGAAGCCCAGCAAGCTGGATACCAGCGCCAGCTCAAATATGGTAGGCACAATGTTGAACACCATCGCCGAGAGCACAAAATTGATGCCACGCGATCCACGATCGATTGTCTTGGACAGCGCTCCAGTCTGTTTGTTCAGATGGAAGGCCAAGTCGAGGTTGTGCAGATGCAGAAACACATTGGTGGCTATTTTGCGTATGGAATGATGCGCGACCTTGGCGAACACTGCATTTCGTAGTTCATTAAATCCAGCAGCACTAGCCCGAGCAATGCCATCTACAAGCAGGGGGAAAAGCAATTAATGTAATCAAATTATAACAAAGGTATTTTTTACTTACAGCCTAATATCATTGCCGTTGCGGCGGAAAGCACTGCGTCGGGTGCTGTGTCCATGTTCAGTGTCGACATTGTATCCACGGCTCCCTTGAATAAAAATGGCACACAGACTGTCAGTAGCTTGGAGCCGGCAAGTAGACCCAACGAAATGCCCACACTGCAAAGGTAAAGGGTTAGATGATAATACATACAGAATTTATGTACTAATACATGAGAACACCATTTAATAAAAAATCAAATTCAAATCAGAATTGAAAATAAAAAAGGAAAAAAATCCTAATTTAAGAAGAAAAGATTCTTTAAAATTATAATGATTTTATTTAAATAAGAATTTAAGTTTAAGAATAGAAAAAAGAGATAAATAAAATAAAGATAAAGATGATAAAATATTCAAGTTCCTCAAGAAACTCACCGCTTTCGCACTAGTGGATCCTCCTTGGGCCAAATATACGCCATCATGGCTCGCAACATGTCCTTGGAGGTCACCTCGGGGGCGTCTAGTTTGCCCAAGGCGGTGCCACCATCGCTGCCGCCTAAATGAATGTGACATTGTCTTGATTGTTGTTGTTGTTGTGGCAGTCGTTGTTGTTGTTGTTGTCGTTGCAGCACTGCTGATGCTACAGTTGAAGCTGCTGCTGCCGCTGTGGGTGCAACCGCATTCTTGAATTTACTTGAAGACAGCTAAATTCAAACAGGCGCCAACACAACAAACGAACAGACAAACTAACAAAACAAACAAGCATTTGTTTTTGAGGGGGTGTATATCTTTGGTTACAAGTGAGCTCAGATTACAATAAAAAATCAATTTGATAGTTAGTCAAAATCAAAAGCAAAAAACAATTAAAATTAATTGTAAACAAAGCGCAGTCGGCATAAGCTTGCAGTTAAATTATTGGTGTGGATTGCTTCAAACATCCGCAGATGTTTTTATTCATTTAATTGCTGCAAGGTCATGAAGTTATTTACAGCTTAAACCAATGTTTGGTTTCATGGAGGTTGCCGCACTCACCTTTTGCTTTCTTGGCAAAAACTCCGCCCAGCAGCTTATTGCCTGGCGTGGGCGTAAAAGGTGTAATCTTCTTGCCCTTGGCATTCTGCTTAGCATCATCGTTGGAACTGGCAAAAGTATTATATAGCTGCAAAAGCAAATCATTGAAAACAGTTATAGTCTTTCTATAAAAAAGTTGTACTTTATTTCACAAAAAATAACTAAAGTAAATTCATTCGTTGGATTGACAGTGTACAGAGGATTCAAAGTCACTGAGGTAACGCACACACTCCAGCAAATAAGAGCGTGCCACAACCCCGCTCTCTGTGAGTTGCGGCAGTTGATTTAGCGCTTTGACAAAGCCTTGATATTCGCTGATTTTATGTGCCACCAAATATGACAGCTCCGGCTGCACATCATCGAACTGTGCCACATCGCCAAAGGCAATTTGATTGAGCACATTGGGAAAGTATGCCTGCTGCTTGAAGATCAAGTGCAACACCACACGCAGATTGTGTGAGCAACCATCGTCGATGTGCACAAACATCTGATCGTAAAGATTGTGCTCTCTGATGAATTTGAAGATGTTCCGGTGATAAGTTTGTGCCGCAAGTTTCCTATTCTGCGCAATCAACTGTTCAATGTCCGACAATGAGAATTCGAAAAAGTCGTGTGCATTACGCTCCAGATAAAAGCCATAATCCGTTAGTAGCTTCAAATTGGGCAATGCCCCATAACTTATAAATAGTTGCTCATAAGGCTGTAGCTCCGATTTAGCAGCAGTATCCAGTGTAAGCACATAATCTTGTCCCTTGCCATTTGGTGACAACTCCGCCGTCGTTTGAACGCTGTCCGAGTGATTGAACAGATCGAGGAAGGGCGCCAAAGCCATGTTAGTATCGCCACTGAGCAGCGACTGGAAGTGACAACGTGCTGGCTTCAGTTGACGAGGATTGAGGTAGACGCTGCGTGAGTTGACCGCAAAGTATGCACGCTTATACTCCGCCAATGTCCAAATGTCCTGGCAATAGAGCTGGCCACAGCATTCGCAGTGTTGCGTGCCTACAAGCGTCTTAATAATCTGATAGTATTCACGTATCTGTCGATTTTGTCCCACTGTGCGTTCTAGCAAAGCCTCTGGCAAACACTGCAGCTCCGACATGGCACAAAAATAAGGCATTGTGTAGCTACGCGGCAGTGTATCCAGATAGGCTCCCAAAGTCGATTGCTGAGAGGTTTCGTGCAAGTGCTGCTGATGCATTAGATAGCAGGCAACAAGTGCTTGAAACGAAATGCGTGCATCCTTGTCGAACAAGTCCTTATTAAACAGCGCCCTGAATTGATCATCAGCTTCCAGGGTAGCTATGCTGATCAAGCAATTGGCAGGCAGGCGTATCAACTCATTTCCAGGCCGCAAACGTTGTCTCTTAGAGCACAAACCTCGTCCAGTTTGCGGAAAGTGCAACGCCGATAGTTGTGTTGTATTCCGCCAGCCCAAACAATTCAGATGAGCATAGAGCACGTGCAGCGAGTCCAACTCGTGATCAACTGGGTGAGTTGTGTCTTTTGGCGCGCGACGCTGTCGCAAACGCTGTGTACGTCCCATAATATGGTATACTGCCTGGAACTGCAACGACGTGTGTGCTGTTTTGGCGTCTCTGTTTTAAAGTAGTTTTTTTTAGTTTTTAGGCTTGCTGCAACGAAAGAAGCAAGTGCGTAGTTTGTGCGTTAGTTTCGAATCATCAAAACGCCCTACAACAAAAAAGGGGCCAAAACAACACACACGCTTTACTGTTGCCTGACCTCTTTATCTTTGTTTTTGTTCCCTATCCAATTACACTGTCATTCCAAATTTTTTGCTAATCATTGGTCTGAAATTATGAAATCTCGTAATCTAGCCAATTGTGCACGCATATCTTTTGAGTGTGGCCTTGAAACAAGTATGTACGTAGTATGTTGTCTATGGGAAATTCCATATTACTTACCACGCGGGCTTCCAGTCGCGTTCTAGATTGTTTGTAACATGTAATGTGATAAGTGTATTTAAGGGTATTTTTATTACTGCACAATTTACTTATGTGTAATAGCCCGGCCATAATAACTTTCTGCAAAAACAACACAAATTTCTGGTTGGTTGGTTGGAATATACAGTGTGACCGCAGACTATGTGTCGAAATGAACTAAAGGGTGCATATGCTGTAGTGGTTGTAAAATGTTATCGATAAGAGTCAAAAAATAACATACTTCTAATTATAACGCTTTTCAAAATATCTTATTTTGAAAATTAGGAAACTTCATAAATGTGCCAGACATAGAAATATACACTAAATAAATGAACATTTTTCAAAAATACAAATCCAAATTTTTTACTAATCAGCTGTTGAGACCGTAAACACTTGCAACAAAAGACAACGTCAGCTGATTGTTGCTTAGGCCAACTATCGATATGTCGCTAGCTCTAGTGCGACCAAATAAAATACTAAAATGTAACTGAACATGTAAGCGCTTTCCTGTGAATGCCCGTCAGTTGTATTTATTCTAGAAAAGACCATAACAACCTCAGAGATGTTTGGATTAATCTGCTCAGGAAGATTGGTAAGCTATAATTCGATATTTACATTAGATAGCACTGTTTAATAACAAACGTATGCACACAGCCACAAACGGACTTTGTTGCAGTCGATGAGAATAAACTACTGGTGAATGTGCCCGACATAGAAGCAGTAAATTATGTTGTAGTTTTCCTAACTGGCATCTCGCCACTGCCGCTGGGCACCGCAGCAGCCATCTACTTCAGTTGGCCCGATGCAAATGCAGCACCAACCTGGCAATACCTCGGACACATCAACAACAACAAGCCATCGGCGATATTTAAAATAGCGCAGCTAAAGAAAAGCCATGAGCTTGAAGCACATGCGAATGGAATGGTTTTTGGCGCGCAGGAGATTTCTCACATAGCACAAATTGGCGTATCTATTGAACCCGAGCTGACGGTGGCCCAACAAACGCCAGCTGTGGTAAGTCATTTAATTCTTTTATTTTTGACGAGTCTAGATTTTTATTTCACAATTTCTTTATTTTTAGTCCACTGCCAACGACAACAAACAATTTGGTCAGCGCATGCTGGAGAACTTTTTCAACTATGCGTCCAGTTTTTGTGTCAATGTGCCTGAAATTCCGCCTGCCTCCACTGAGGCATTTGTGCCTTTCTCAGTTGTACAGAATTGGTATACAAACTTTCAGCGGCGAATGGAACAGAACCCCAATTATTGGAAGCAATGTTGAAGCAGGCGGCAACTCATATGATAGTACTAATTTGCTTAAGTACACACAAATATATGTTATTAGCATTTATTTTTTAAAGTATTTGAATGTGAATGAAGATTTTGTAGTTACAATGAACATAGATTTAATACTTTCCAATCGGCTGTAATGTGTTACTTGTCTGGCTTGTCATCTTTACCGGGTTTCTTTGATTTTTGACTTGACTGTGGCTGATCATCTTTAGCTGGTTCCGCCTTACGTGACGGCTTCGGCTTGGCCGCAGGCGCCGATCTCATGCCCGCTGACTTCGGCGCCGGCGCAGCTTCATCGGCAGGCGAAGCGGCCTTTTTCATCTTCTTTTTGGCATCTTTAGCAGATTTACCAGATGCTGCTTTCATGGATTTTTCATCCTTTTTGGATTTAGAGTTCTTCTTGTCGTCAGCTCCTGACGCCTGCTTTGGTTTATCATCCTTTTTCTCAGCCTTCTTTACCTTTTCCTTCTTTGACTTGGAGTAACTAGCAGCGCTTTCCTTTAATGCGCGATCCTGCTGCGCTTTTATTTGGTCCGCCAATCGCTGTTTGTTAGCTTCGGTTAGCTTGCCAAAGATGCCGTTCATAATGTCATTGTATTCATTATAATGCTGCACCTTGTTGCCAGTCGATGACGCCGAGTTTGGTGGTCGTCCATGATAGGTAACGCAACGGCTGTGGATTAAAAAAAACAATAGATGAAGATGTCAGCAATTAAAGCACATTTCTGTTGGCTTAGTTATTTATGTGTCGCCTGCCGCAGAACAGCCGGCATAATTTGGCAAGGGATAGCAACATTTACATATATAGTAAATATATATTATTCGTATATGCTAAGCGTGTCCAACTACATATACATTGTTCCTATTTGAACAATAGCATTGTCGGACTGCTTGGCACGAGTGATTTTTTTAGTCTACTCTTTGGCTTGTTTTTCTCTTTCTTTCTACAAAAAAGCAATTTGGCA
The DNA here is from genome assembly GCF_009650485.2 of Drosophila albomicans. Lineage (NCBI taxonomy): Eukaryota > Metazoa > Arthropoda > Insecta > Diptera > Drosophilidae > Drosophila > Drosophila albomicans. The sequence goes on along the minus strand of NC_047629.2, from coordinate 39,986,421 downwards.
TGCTGGCACATTTATATACTACAAGTCTATAGAACCTATATAAGAGACCACAAATATATGTATGTGGTTTTATTATAGTATGCACTCCTCTAATTTATCTTCGACAACTCTATCACCTTATCGGCTAACATGAGGTATGCTTAATATGTGATTAAGCTTGCAGTGGGGCAATAGACACAAGATGGCGCCACTGTAGATTGGGTGAAAATTAAAGTGCATGCAATATTCGCATAGAAACGTTTTACATATAAAATTTATTGGCGAATATGTTTGTAGCAGAGAATTGCATTGATCTCATGGCATTTACATAAAATGCACGATGTTGCGAAAACCAACAAGGAAACATTTCTATGGCTGTTGAATGATTGCGCCAGTTTAGCTTGCAACGTGGTGTTGATTGCAGCAAAAAATTTACAGCGCGTGTTTTAATTAAAAATAAGAGTGGTCAAAATAGGTCAACAACAGAGTATAAGTTATAACGCGCGGGCGTTGACAAATTCAGGGCAAGAGCAGCAGCAACACCAACAATTGGCGCCGCCGTCGACAGCAGCTAATAATAATTCGCAAATCTTGTCTGACGGCATCATAAAACATAACTGTGAGTCAGCCATGTCAACAACAACAACAACAACAACAACGTCCGCGGAAATGCCAATTGATGGGCAGCGGTTTCCGCTGCAGCGACAACAGAGGGCGGCACTTGCATACAATCCACAACAACAATCGCAGCAGCAACATGTGAAGAAACATGTGATGTTTGTGCCAGGAAAATTTCCATTGGAACAGGCAGTGAAAGCTAATAGATTTCCCATGCAGCAACCACAACAACAACAACAACATCGACAGCAACAACTGAGCAACCTCAGCCAATGCCCAACCACACTGCGATTTCCCCTCGAAGTGAATCATTTGTCTGTGGGCCAAAGATTCCCACTGATGTGCCAATTACCCAAGAAGAATCTCAATTATTCGATTAAAATAACACGCGATTGTGGGTGCCGAACCCCCTTGGCTATGGCTATGTCAAGGACGCTCAAAGAATTTCCCACAATTAAAAAACAATTTGTCAGTTTTCCCAATAATCAGCAGACGCAATCGCAGCCGCAGCCACAGCCACAGCAAACCTGTAAGAGTTTGGCAAATGGCAAAGCTGTTGCCAATGCTGGGCATGGAAATTGTCAAGAGAAAGAGACACAAACGGATGTGGATGTAGATGTAGATGTGTGTGTGTTGGCCACACCAGCAACAATGACGCAGATGAGCCACAATCCGAATACCAAAATAGACATGGACCCGACACGGACAGTTGAGACTGAGAATGATGATGATGATGTGAATGTTGTTTCGTTTGATGTACATAAGGCGACGAGTGATAATGAACTTAGTGCTCATGAACAAACATTAAACTTGAACGTGGTAGAAGCAGAAACAGCAATAGCAGAACCCGAAACTGAAGGCGTTGGCGAGCGAAAGGAAATTGAGCATCAACAGGCGGAAAATTTTAATGACGCCTTTGGGCGGCGACACCACAACGAGAACGACAACGACAACAACAGCAACAACAACAATGACAACAGTGAGAAAAACAACGCCGACGATGGCAACGCAGGCGAAGGCGAAGGCAACGCCGACGACAACGACGCCATGAATGCTATTTCAGCCAAAAATAAACGCGAAATATGCGAGCAAAGCAAATTAGAGACGACGGCGGCAACTCATAATGAGCTAAATATGACTAAAGAGCAGCAGTCAATATGCTTAGCCAGTGAGCACGCCAGGCAAATTCAAACAATAGCCGACACAGAGCAGGCAACAACAGCTGCCTCCCACAATCGTCCGTCAGACGCGCGCGGATCGTCGTCAGAGCAAGTGGATGGTCAGCAACGGCAGCAAGAAATCAACGTTTGCCAGCCTGTCGTCAAATCCAACCCACCCATCACAATCGTAACCCAAAACGCTTCACAAGCAGCGTCGCCGTCGCCGCCGTCGTTGTTGCCATCGCCGTCGTCGGGGCATCCAAGTATAGAATTCTTCAAGTGTGCGGTACGCGAATTGTTAGAGGAAGGCGCCAGCAGTCGTGTTTCGCTTATAGATCACGATTTGTTTGATCTTCTTAGTGAGCTGGTGCAATTGCTTGCCACGCCTACAAATACGGGTCTGTTTTGGAGCGAGCCGTTGCTTGAGCAGGTGGTCAGTGAATGTGTGGACATGACTGTGAGCAAAGTGAGTGACGATAGTGAGACAACAACAGCCAACGTTGTTGATATTTATACCGAACAAATTGAGCAGCAGCCACTTGAGCTGGATGATAACCAAAACAACAATAGCAACAACAGCAATCAAACCGACATGAAGTACGAAGCTTTAAGGAGTAGTTCGCGTTTGCCGGAATCGCTTTCGAGTAGTCGTTTGTCCAGCGCAGCACCAGCAACATCAGTTACACCAACAGCAGCAGCAACTAGTCGTATACGTGATACAGCCTCTACTGCATCGAGTCGTATACGTGATACAGCTAGCGGAATCACTCCTGCAACGAGTCGTATACGTGATGTGACTACCCCAGGGAGTTCAACAGCAACGAGTCGTATACGTGATGCAACTGGACCAGCAATTTCAACTACCTCAAGTCGTATACGTGATACGACTACTCCAATTACTGCAGCCGCAACGAGTCGTCTACGCGATACAACACCCACATCGACTTCAGCTACAACGAGTCGTATACGTGATGTACCGACGGCAGCCACAACGCGTCCGCTTTTAAGCGAACTGAAGCGCAACTCGACCAGCCGCGATGATCTTTCCCTTGATCCTGACTCCGTATTGCCGGAACGCACTCGCTTGCGTCGCCAGCGTCGCATGCGTTCACAGGATTCGGTTGAGGAAAAACCCGAAGATGTCGTTGAACGCATAAACAAACTCAAGGCACGCATCTCAGCCTCACTGAGTGAGGTCAAGAACGTCATCAAACAGTACAGCACAGAGAGCGAGGCTGAGGCAGCTGGCGAGAAGTGGCTGGGACCACCAACAACAGCGGTGACCAAAGTGGAGACTGAACCGGTAGCCGAGCAGCCTGTGCAGTTTCGCTTTGTGAAGAAGGTGCGCAGACGCAGCTACTTCGATGAGGCAGAAGAGGAAAAAGAGCAAGCTATGGAGGTGGAGAAAAGCGATAAAGAAACCGTGCCACAATGCGAAGATAATAAGCTAACAAAAGAAAAGGAAGAAAATAAAATCAAAGAAGAGAAGCTGCTGGATAAATCAAAAGCAGCTAGTGAATTATCTAAAAGTCACGACGAACAGCAACATAAGAAACAAGCAGAGGTTTCAACACCAATTGAGCCAAAGGAAAAATGTAACAAAAATGTATCAAGTGAAGCTGCCGAACCAAAAATATCTGCCGATAAGGAAGAGCAGAACAAAATTCAAGAAACAGTCCAAGAGAAGCAAAAGAATCTTATAGAAATAAAGCACTCAAATAAATCTGAAAAAGAAGCGCAGCCAATAGCAAAGGAATCTACCGAAGCCATAGTAAAAGGAAAACAAAATGAATTAATCGATGTCAAAGAAGAGAAAAAGCCAAAGGCACCAACTAATGCAGAAGAAAAGAAGCCACAAACAACAGAGAGTAAACAATCAATTAACGTGCAGGAAGAGCAAAAGCAACCGACAACAGTAAAAGAGCAGGAGCAGGAATCTCAAAAGGCGCTAATCAATGGAGAGTTGCCAACGGAAAAGAGCAAAGATGAGGACAAAGTGCAGTCGAAAATTGAGTTCCTGGCAAAGGTGCAAAGCGAACTTAAAGCCAAACCAAAAACAAAAGAATTGTCCACTATTAAAGAGCAGCCTCAAGAAGCAACGGCTGAAGCAGCAGCAACAACAGACACAACACCAGCAATAACAGAGTCAAAAGCAGCAAAAACAAGTGTAGAAGTAACAGCAACAACCCCAGTAGTAGCAACAGCTACTACGACAGCTACATCTACAGCACCAACACCAATTACAGCAGCAGCAACAACTAAGCAACCCGTCGAAGCTGTTGAAGCTACGCCACAGACCGCAGCACTGCCTAAAGAATCGGCAACGCAACCTGCAAATTTAGAAGACAAAAAAGTACCAGCAACTAAAACCGAAGCACCCGCAACTGTTATACACAAAAAGAAAACCACTGTGAAAGTAAAAAATCCACGACGTGCATCGATTGCGGCCGTAGAGCAATCAAAGATTGTGCCAGAGGCCGTGCAGAGCGATGCACTGACACAAAGACGACCCTCTGATTCGGAAGCGATTGTCAAGCGCAAGAAGAAGCAGAAATTAACGAGCAGCGTGGCAAATGCGACAACTTCCGGCAGCAGCTACCAAACGCCCGCAGCAACATCAACAGCAAAAACGCCACAGTTGCAGCAACAGTCACAGCAGCAGCAGACAACGGCGACGGCAACAAATGAACAACTTGTAACTGCAAAGGTCGAGAGCCATGAAAGCACTGCCAAACGCGTAACAAAACCAACTGCCAAAAGCGTTGAAGGCGACGAACAGAAGACAGCAGCAGCAATCACAGCGCCAGCAGCAGCAGCAACTACAACAGAAACTACAATAGCAGCAACAATAGCAACCACAACAGCAACAGCAACCACAACAGCAGCAGCAACTACAACAGCAGCTGAAGCGACAACAGCAGCAGCAACCACAGCAGCAGCAAGTGAAGCGACAGCAGCAACAATAGCAACAGCAACTGAGGCGGCGCCAAAACAATTGCCAATCGATGTGATTGCCAATAAAGCGCCAACCAGCGGATCGAGCAGACGCGCCAGCCTGAAACTAGCGGAGTTAGTTGGTGAAACGGTGCTGGTGGTGCCCGCATCAGCAGCAGCAGCAACCACACAGGACTTGTACACAGCAACCACAACAGTAGCAGCAACAACAACAGCCACCACAACTGCAATTGCAACTGCAACCACAACAACAACAACAGCAACTGAAGCGATAATTGGCCAGTCCAAAGAACCCATTAATCAGTCAGAGATAATTATCCCGGCGACTGCGACGCCCAAACAGGTGGTCGTTGCCAGTGGTGACATTGAAGTCGCCCCCGTTGTGGATGTTGTTGTCGTTTCAGCGACGCCACAAATAGCAGCGACATTGAGCGAAGTGCGGCACAACGACGACGACGTCGAGAACGAGTCATCGCCACAAAAACATCACACGATCAAAAACAAACTGAACAACAACAAACTGTACAACAACAACAAGATCAAGAGCATTCACAACAACTAGTGGAAGCTACAAAAGACAACGCAGCGGATCAGACAGACGACAGTCTAGCCACCATGCCGGAGCTGAAAGTACTCGCCGGGCCCGTGCAGCCCGTTAAGATTGAAACCGTTGAGCAGCCACACGATGAATCCGACTTGTCGGTGGTCAAAAAGAAGTCACCGCATCTCAAGAAACTGGTGCGCAAAAGTTCCATTGACAAGGGCAAGGAAAAGGTACCAAGTGATCCGAGTAACAACAAGCTGAACAACATACTCAAGGATAAAAACAAGATCAGCAATCTAACCGATAGACTCGCGAAGCTAACGCCGCCTAAAAAACAAACCAAGCCCAAGGAACAGTCGTCAACAACAGTTGCAGACTCCACACAAGAACAACAGGAGAATGTTGAAATTCCCGAGCAAAAAGTAGAAAACGAAGTGGAAGCCGAAGCGGAGCCGGAACCGGAACCAGAGCCAGTTGTTGAACCCGCGCCTAAGCCAAAGAAACCGCGACAGATCAAAAAGAAAGTGATCATCAAGCGACAGCAGCGACGTCTCTCCATCGGCGACACATTCTTCATACAACAGGAACCCGAGGAGCCCAAGGTGCCCGAAATCGAGACCATCGAGAAGGCAATTGCCTATGTGACCGACGACGAAGAGGATCTTGAACCGCTGCCAGAACAAGAGCCAGCCAAGCCACTGAAATCCTGCCTACATGTGCGTGAATATAAGATTGGTGATTTGATACTCTATGCGGAGCGTTATCGTAAGACCCAAGTGCGCTGGAAACGTGGACGTGTTTTGGAGCGCATCACGAGCATTTCGTATAAGCTTGAGATCGAGGGCAAGGAAGTGCCGGCCCACATCAGCTACATTAAGAAGTACACGGGTCGCAAGGTCAAATTCGTGGGCAAAGAATATCTAGACATTGACTACGAGCAAGTAGTTGAGGAGGAGCGACGTGCACGCAGCTACAGCATATGGAATATGGTCTAAAATAAAAACGGACTCAACTTTAATCTGGAAAGTGTCTCCTCTGTGTACCCAAGAGAAATGTGATCGTCGCCCTTGAGTGGAATTAAAGAGTTCCATTGGTAAAATGTGAATTTTTTAAGGATCTCGAATAATGACATTCAGTTATTGTATAGTGTTTGTCTCTATAGCTAGTTAGTTACTATATAACAGATTATATAGTTGTACCACCTAATTTATGATTACCAAATCTGTGTAGTTTAGTTATCCTAGTGTTTAGATATATGTATATATTAGCTGTATGTATGTATGTACTTTGTAAAATTATTCCAAAGAATTCAGCAACTCGCTCGTTTTCGCTAAACACACAAAATAATGAGAACGAACTGTCGTTGCTCGCTGCTAAAGTGACGAGTAGAAGAAGTAACGAATTTGTTATAAAATTTCACGTTGCCTTTCGTTTTAACAGTTTAGTTTACATTCTAAGCAAATTAATTGTTAAATAAAGATTTGAAAATATTTCAAGAATGCGCCTTTCAAATACCTAACATCTTCGGATATTGGCACTTTCAGCACCTGATCCATCATCATAAACAATAAACAAGCAGGCGAGCACTTATAGACTGCGAAATACCTGGCACAAATTATGCTTATATTTGGGAAATATTTTTATTTAGTACTTGCTAGATGTGAGAATTTATGCGGACAATTACCCAGACAGACTTATTGCATTATTCGCTAATGTTTTTACGAATATTCTTTACAATCTCGAAGATACATTTTCTATTGTCACAACGTCATTATGCCCTTGCAGCTTATTCGTACCGGATAGAAAAAACACCCAAGAATAGCCAACAACGGCATGAATTCAATTTCAATTACTCATAAAATTTTTATAAATTTGTTTATTTCAAAGTTGTGCTTTATTTTTCGACGCTGTTCGATACATTTCCTTTGCCCCTTTCGCTGGCCTTTTTGTTGTTGGTCAGTTTTATTTATAAATCTGTGTGCTGTCTATAGCATCGTGTAGGAATGAATGAATAAAATCAAAACAGCCGACAACAACACAATAATTTCGCACTCTCTGACCCGCTCCCGATTCGGTTATAATTTGGCGCCAACACTTTCCTCCCTATCCCTCCCAGACATGGTGCGATATTATTAATAGACTGCGACTATATAGATCTTTGCCTAGTTCTGATATTGCTTATCTTAATATACTTATAATAAAAAAAAGTATTCATATAAAAAACATAAAACAAGCCAAAACAAAAACCAAAAAAAAAATAGCTAACATATATCAAGCGAATTTCCGCCCACTCTATCATCGTCCATATCCCTGAGATGTGCCACAAAAATGCGTGTCATTAATAAAACTTTGGCGCAATGCATTTCAAAAATTGAGCAAAAACAAACAAGAGCTAAACATTTTGCCTTGGGATCAACAAAATTCGGGCATTTCTCATAATTGATTGCCAAGGCGAAATCCCTCAAAATTATTGTTTTGCTTTACGTTGACAAAAACAACAAAGAAAATCCCATATAGTATGTACTTTTATGTGTATATACAATATGAGAATGTCTAGCAAATATGCTACATTCCTGGGATTTAACAGCGCGTCTTTGTGTGCAGGGTTTTTCATTCAATTTTCTTTGCTGGCAATGTGTATACGAAATGTATGTAGTCTTTAAACACAAAAAAAATGTGAAAAATTAAGAGAAACAATTTCATGCCGATTGAGAATCGCGTCTAGATATAAGCGAAAAGCGACAGGAAATTCCCATGTAGTTACCCATAACATAGAAATTAGAGAGCTTGTGGAATTTCCACTTCAAAAGCAAAAGAGTTGTGTTAAAACTTGAGATAAATATTTCGAAATTTTCAGATTGAATCTATTTTATATAGCCTATATACGAGACCTTCAAATGTTTAGGGAAGCAAAACTTTTGAGCACTTCTGAAACCAAAAATATTTCCATAAATCAGCGCACAAATCTAGCGAGCCACTTGTGCTATTAGCAGGACCATCGCATAATAGAATTCTATATGTCGCTACATTAAGTTTTATGTAGCAAAAGCACGAAGAAGAAATGGCTAACGTCGAGCGCTAAATTCAATATAAAACGGGGCAACTTATAGTATCTATAGTATAAATACCCAAATGATAGAGGCATTGGATAGGGGCAGGGTGGGGGGGCGGGGATAGAGACGTTGTTTAGTATCAATCGCCGACTAAAAACTGTGCCAAGTTCCTTGCACTAGTTTCATGCGACAGCGACATGGACATAGACATCGACATGGCTGTCTAGCAGCAAAATGTGCTCAAAGTGCGCTGAGCACACAAAACGGAGAGCAGAACGAGGTCGATGTCAGTGCGGGGATTTGCGGGGATGGTGATGATAGTGGTGGATCTGGTGGACTGGCTAATTACTAACAACGCAAAAAGCAAATTGAAAATAATTATTGGAGCCTTCAAATGGCTCGCTGGCTGGCCTGCCGCCGCAATTTATCGTAATCAAAATGACAGCAACATTCAAAGTTTCAGCATATTTCAGCGCTTACTCAGCGAAATCCAAGGAAAATACACACAAGATGACGAGACACGTGCTAACGCTCTATGAACTTTGGCAAGGTCAAAGAAAATCAAATCCAAATGTGCGCGACTCTTACAACTTTGTAGCGATCGCGTAGCAAACAAAAAAATAAAGGCCAAGACACATCAATTCGGGGTAAAATATATTATCAAAATGTTTACAAAATGCCCGCACTGGTTGTAAATCTAATGGGAGGGATCAACCTTCAACCGCTCTACGTATTTTTGTTCTTTTTTGTTGCCATTTTTTTTGGGGGCGACGCACGTTGCTTGGCACACGATACGCTCAGTGCGATTTTGAAAATCGATTTAAGTGAAAAATCGGAAAGCGACTTTTGGGTGACAAATGGCAGCAGCGACACCGCAACGCGTCGTCGATGGCAAAACGATATGGCGTCATGGCGAGGCGACGCCATTTTGAATCATGGCAAGCGCTTGCGAATGCGACGGCTAATTCGTCACAGTCAACGAAGATATTCGACATCGATTGACACTTTGAAGGCGCGTCGCACCTGAATCATTTTGTTGCGACATGGCAGTAGACCAAGGCCCACCTCACATTGCGCCTTGGCATTTAGAATGCGATTGCAGGCGGCACGTAGCGCAAAACCAAAATAAACACTAATATAAATTGTGCTATATCACAGGTGGCAACGCTGTCATAGAAGGCAAATGCAATGAAATTAAGCTAAGGCTGGGTGGCGCCATCTAGCGTGTGAACCGAAATGGAATTGGCAAAGCGAATAATAACTTGCGATCAGTTGGCAGCTCCACCGTTAGGAAATTCAAATTGGTTGAAGAAACATAACATATTAATTGACTTACGTATCCTTTTGGAAGTTTAAGATCGTGGTGTCAAAGCGCGCCTGCACATATGACCAAGCACCCTGGTTCTTGTGCTCCTCTTGCGCCCATATGAGTTCAGCATCCTTATACAATTCCAGCTGCTTCGTAATCAGATCATATGGGAATGGACAAATCTACGAAAAGACAAAACAATTACAATACACAAAATTTACAGTAGTTCCTCAATGCGGTTAACCTGTTCTATCCGCACAATGGCCACCGTATCGTTCTGTTCATGATCATCACGCTCCTTTATTAAATCGTAATAAACCTTTCCACTGCAGAACACCAACTTTTTGACGCACTCTGGTTTAAGCCCAGCCTCGCCCGTTTCAGGTATGATACGCTGAAAGGCGCTGCACTCGTTAAAGTCCCGGAAGGGACTGCGTGCCATCGGATGACGGAGCACAGATTTGGGCGCAAAATTGATCAATGGTTTGCGAAAGCCGCCGCTGACTTGACGGCGCAGCGCATGGAAAAGATTAGCTGGCGTCGTTAGATTCGTAACAATCCAGTTCGTAGCAATTAGTTGCCTCGCCACAAAGTCACAGTCTGAGGTGTCGGGATACACATCGGGATCATCGTCGCTCAGCTGCAAAAAGCGTTCAATACGCCCAGAGGAATGCTCGGGGCCCATGCCCTCCATGCTATGGGGCAACAAGACAACCAAGCCGGTTTGTCGCACCCATTTGGTTTCGCCGCTGCACAAAAATGTGTCAAATATTGGCTGCGCCGTGTTGGCAAAATCACCAAATTGAGCCTCCCAAATGACCAGAGTGTGAGGACTAGCCATCGAATAACCAAGATCGAAGCCCAACACACCGCACTCGGATAGCGAACTGTTGCAGATGTCGTACTTCGCCTGATCAGGATACAAGTACTGCAAAGGATTGTACTTCACTTTATCCTCCTTTTGATGATGTAGCACATGATGACGATGCGAGAAGGTGCCACGCTCCACATCCTGACCGGACACACGCACATGTATGCCATCCTTCAAGAGCGTTCCAAAGGCAAAGGCTTCGCCGAGCGACCAATCTGCTATGCGGTCTTTTAACATTTTTCTTCGTTGGCCCAGAATTCGAAGAATACCCCTAAATAGTTAATAATTAGTAGTTTGCATTTTATGGAAAGTTAATCAAAGGCTTAGCATACTTATGAACAGCGAAATTACGCTCTTCAGGTGGCGGTGCGCAATAAATATTGCCAATGTGCTCGAGGACTTTGACACTGACACCTGTGGGACACATTTTAAGACGATCGCGACCCTGGAAAAATCCTGGCCAGGGTGAATCCAGCCAATCCGAATACTAAGTAAAATAATTTAAGTAAAAACAGCTATTAAAATCATTAAAAAGTATTAAATTAAAATAAAATCAATCGTCAATGGAAAAAAAAGAGAAATACTTAATACATTTAAGAATTCTGTTAAATAATAAATCCGATACAGAACTCCTCGCCTAAACTCTTTGTAAAAATTTATAAGGCTAACTAAATTACCGAATTATACTGACCTTAAATGATTCATTCTTCTTTGATTCCTCAAAGGCTTCGTTGCAGATCTTCTCGTACCCGCTGACCATAGCAGTATAATCGTCCATCTTGATAACCCCTTCTCTGACGAGCTTCTCAGCATAAGTCACTGTAACAGGCTTAAGTTTTCGTATGCGTTGATACATCAGTGGTTGGGTGAACATTGGCTCGTCGGCTTCATTGTGACCGTTGCGACGATAGCCCACAAGATCAATGACCACATCCTTGTGGAATTTGGCACGCCATTTGGCGGCCACACGAGCACAATGAATACACGCCTCGGGATCATCGGCATTCACATGGAAAATGGGCGCATTCAGCACACGAGCGACATCGGTGCAATAACGGGAGGAGCGCGAGAAACGCGGATCTGTGGTAAAGCCAACCTGATTGTTGACCACAATGTGAATGGTGCCATATGTGGTGTAGGCTGGCAGCTCGGACATGTGAATGGACTCAAAGACGATGCCCTGGCCGCAGAAAGATGCATCGCCATGCAGTATAATGGGCAGCACCTTGTCACCGTTGATGTCGCCTCGCTGGAACATCTCGGCACGCGCCTTACCCAGCACCACGGGATTCACAAATTCCAAATGCGAGGGATTGGCCACGACGGTGATGCGTATACGTTTGTTTGACTGTCGATTCTGTCGATCGGTGAACACACCCAAATGATACTTGACATCGCCTGAGCCCGGATCCATGGCCTTAATCCCATGGAATTGTGTTAGAATATCTGCAATTGGCTTGCGGCAGACATTAGACAGCACATTGAGGCGTCCACGATGCGCCATTCCAATGAAAATGGATTCCACGCCCAAACGGCTGGATTCGTCGACGATCTCTTTCATGGCCGGTATCAGAATATCGCAACCCTCAATGCCGAAACGCTTCTCCGATATGAACTTCTTGGCCAAGAAGTTTTCAAAGCCCGTGGAGCGTGTGAGACGTTCTAATATCAGTTTTTTATCTTCTGGCTTGAAATCAATTGCACCCGGTTTCTCGAAATGCTGTCGAATCCAATGACACTTATATAACGACGTTATCATCATGTACTCCACACCAATGTGACCGCAATAAACTCGTTCCAAGCGATCTAGAATTTCTCTGTTGGAAATTTAGAAAGGAAAGAAAAAGAGTCAGAAGAGTTCAATTGTAAGGTCTATTGTAGAGCAAAGATAAAGGAGTAATCCTTTTTTTTGTCTATTACAGTTTCGGTTGCCATTAACGATTTGTTCGTTGGACAATCGACTACTTACTGCAGTGGCAGGAACTGCTCGTCTCCTCCAATCAATGTGGTATAAGGTAACTTGAACACAGCATTCAAATCATCTGCAAAAGAACACATTGAAGACAATTGTATGAATTGTAGAGGATTAAAGTGACTCACTAAAAGTGTAATAATAATGCTGCCGCAGCACAGCCTTAGTTGCCTGGACTTTCTTGTTTTCCGGAGACAGAGAGCTGCCAGTAGGTCCAACAATACCCAAGGGATCCAAATCTGCAGCCAAATGACCACGTGTTTGATACGCTCTGATAATGGCTTGCACCACCAGATGATCATCGATATACTTCCAGTCTGCATTCGGACCTTGAATAGTGGGAGCTTTTCCGCCGCCTGAACCACCGCCTAGTGATCCACCTTTTCCTCCTCCTCCTGATAGACTCTCTTCTAACGATTGGGATGATTTTCGACTTTTTGGCTGGGGCAAATTATGAGTTGAAGCTTTGCCGCCGAAATACGCATTCCAAGACTGTGAATATATATTGTTTAGTCGCCAATTAACTTGGCCTGGTTATGTAACTTACCGCATTAACTGAACCGGGATCCCTGCTCCATTTGGAGAAGAGTTTCTCTACGTACACAGCATTGCTGCCATTAACAACACTATCGCGTTTGTTCTTTTCGAACAAAGACTGATTCGACGACTTTGCAGCAAGCACTGCACCACCATGAAGTTTTTGGCGCGATCTGTTGATAAACATACAATTATTTCGGAAGCCATAAATGGGGTTAATTTTCATGTTGCCAAAGTCCCAAAAAAAAAAAATTTATTGCTTTGTAATTTGGATGAGAAATTTTATTTGTATAATTGTAAGAAATTTATTTTTTTTTTGGTGACTATATGCTGAGCATTTTGATGCTGTGACAACTGAAACTATAGTCTACTTATTCCGATATACACGACAACTATGAATACCGAACTTCAAGCCTATACTCAGTATCATTATTTTCGGATAGGTTCACTAGATTTCTTTGTCAATATGCCACCACTTGAATCTGTCTTCTTCGACTGCTTTGCCATTTCATTTTGTCCAGCACTGATTCGTTTTCGTTGTATGGCAGTTTTCACCTCTTTCATATTTGGGAAATGTTGAGTCTTCTTCATTACAGAACTCTTTGATTTTGGTTGATGTTCCATCAAATCTTTAATGCTCTTGGGCGCGCTTGGGGCGTCTTTGAATGGAGACAAGTTGATGTGGCCCACTATGGTGGGTTGTTCTGGTGTCAGTGGTGGTAAACTATTTGGACCATTGCTGCTCATATTAGTAGTGGGCTGCCGATTGGATTGCTGATTGGACGCTTGGATCCATTTCTGCATTTCTGCAATGGGTTCTGGATCAGTAGAATCATGCGCTTGGGTTAGATCATCTAAAACGACTTTAAACTCATTTGGGGTCTTTGGTTTGCTAACAATTTTCTTAGTTCCCACAAGATCATTAAAGTAGTAATTCCAAGACTGTCCAGAAATTATTATTTTTATAAATACCAATTTTTCTTATGATTATCTACCTTACCTTGTGTACTGAATTCACGTTCTTAACCCATTTGTAGAAAAGATATTCCATATACTTGGCACTTGCGCCGCTGGCAAAACAATCCTTATGAAATGCGCTTCTTGAACACTCATTTGTTTTGTCTATAATTTGTGCATTTTTGATCAACCGTTTATTGCGAAGTCGATTCTTCCTAATTTCGCCATCTTTTTGCACAGAACTATAACTTTGTATGCGTGGACTTATGGAAGAAAACCAAGTAGCAATTTTGAATTTTGTACAAAAAGCCATAGCGCTTTAATATTAACCAAATCTTGTACCCTGTGTTATTGAAATATGGCGAATATGCTTAAATGTATATTGAAGAAGCCTACTTTAAATTTTAAACTTTTTGTGTTTTAACGTTTGCTGCTGTAACTAGTGTTAGAAGACGCATGCACTAGTAGTGCTGTAAAATGTTATACTGTTTACCTAGTATTTTTTATTAATTTGAACGGATCTGGTCACATTATTATGTAGCAGCGACAGTGCTAGCAAACATCACAACTGGAATGGAACATTATCCAACACTAACAAACATTGCCATTGGGCGACACAAAAGTTCCACGCTAGGAAACAAATTTTTGTTTGGAAATTGTATAAATCATAGCAAGCAGATAGAACACCAATAATGAATCAATTTCACACGCCCTCATTCGGTGATGAAGTGTTCGAGATGAATGACACGCCAATGGAGCAAACGCCTAATCCGAATTCTGTAAGTCTGCTCTGCAAGCCCCAACACGAAAAGGTGGAACTCTGGGAATGGCAGAAAAAAAACAAAACAATACATATTTGCGTATTTCAAGCGTTTCATATTAGCCATCCGACATTGTGTAAGAAACATACATATAAAGTATTTTAATTCGTTTATTCGTCCTTTCAAATAAGAATCTATTGCAAGATGTGACGAACGCGCCTCAACAGAATCTAAATGCCGCCAACATCGCAACAGAATTCCAACTGAAGCTGTTGGAGAGCAAAATTGAAAGTCTAACCATACTCTCACTGTTTTCACAGCTGAGTACATGCACTAATTGGTGGGGTCTGTCTGCAAGTGGATATATATATCGTATCAGTTGTTAATCGTTTTATAATAGTTGAAAAGTTGTGCGCCCAAATTATAAACGGCGCAACTGGAGCTTTACTGCTGTAGAGTGTTTATATTTCGCGTGTGTATGTGTGTGCGTGTTTGTGTTCCCTTGGTATGTGTGAGTGGGTGTATGTATGTGTGCATAGCCCTAGATGATGGCATCAGTAAGCGCATGAGGGTTATCGATACAGAGCAACAACAACAATAAGCCGCAGCAGCAGCAAAGCGCTTATCAACAAACAACACGTACACACATGCAACAACGCAAACACAAACGCACACACACGTGCGTAGATGAGAGTGAGCTGGCCACACACACAACGAAAGCAGGACTGTGGCGCTCTGTGTTGCGTCTTCTCTCTAGCCCAGGCAGCCATATGTGTTGTTGCCGTCGTCGTTGTCGTCCAATAGCCGTATGTGTGTTATGCACAAAGCACATGTATAATAAACATATTACTCTACATACAAACGTCGTCATTGCTGGATTAATACTTTTAGTTTTTGGTTATACATTCAGTGATTTTGATTTACAACTCTCAACTTGCCGCGCGCATCTAAAACATGAAGAAGTTGCTAGTGAGCGTCTTTAATATACACACACATACATACACACCTACACCCATCTCTACACTGACGGACAATATACCAATACACACGTCTATTAGCAAAAACAAACAATAAATTAAAATCCCCCCAAAAAATTCGCTTGCTTTCTGTTGCAGTCTCGGCGCATTAGCAGGCTGAGCAGTCTGGATCACGTGGAAGACGCCTCTGGCGAGGAACATATGGACTATGAAACAAGTGTCACCGCCACCAACAGCTCTGTGGCGTCAACAAATCAAGCACAACCACAACAGCAACAGACGTCGCTGCCAGCTCCACAGTCGCTACAATCACAATCACAGCTGCCAGCTAAACCTCTGGCGCCCTTTGCGCTCTTCTTTCGCGACACAATGACTGCGATTAAGCAACAAAATCCCGCCTGTACACTGGAACAAATCACAGCCATCGTGCATAACATGTGGGACACCATGGAGGGGGCTGAGAAAGCGGTCTATGAGCGACGCCATGAGATGGAGAAACGCGATTACATGTTGAAGTTACGGGATCAACGCCTACAACAGTTGCAGGAAGTTACGCCACAACAGCAACCGACACTTGAAGAGTCTCAAACCGCTGCCGGTGTAGAACAGCAGCAGGAAACGACGGGCACAAGTCAAACAGCAACATTTGCAGTAGAAGATGTTGCGTCAACCGTAAACGCGCCAACAACGGCGACTGCTGTGACGCCTCAGCAACCAGAACAGATACAGCTGCTGAATGAAGCGGCAGCTGTGCAGAAATGTACGCGTGAGTTGTGCAATAAGCCAGCAATAATAAATCCGGATTGGGAGGACGAGTATTGCAGTAATGAATGCGTTGTTATACATTGTCGTAATGTGTTTAACGAATGGGCGCGCGCGTTACAGTATTCGCCACCGTAGTGCCAAACAGCATTGCTTATTGCTGGCCTCACTTCTACTAGGTATTAACTAAATATTTAGCCTAATAAAAAATATCGCATCGCAGAGCAGTTGGATCAACAGCAAAAAAAAGGCAAAAACAGCTGATTGGCTATCATACACAAATGCATCCACATTTATACATATGTACACGGCACGCACAGCGTTGCCATCTTACACAAAAAACAAAACGCAAATATACTGTTTTTATATATACCAAAAAAATGGAACATTGGGAATTGAAAACATTTTCATAGAGCGCGCGCATTTAAATAATTTTAAGCATACATGTTATCCATTTTAACACACACACATCCACAAAACCCAAAAGGAAAACAGTCAATTTTATGTTTGCAATTATAACTTTTAATAAATACACACATTTATTAAACTTGCACTTCATTATCAATTGTATCAATATATCAATGTCGGTTGCTTACAAAATAGTTTTTCTTTCTTTGTGTTTTTCTTGTTTTTATTCTCATATCAAATAATTAAAATGTATAAATTAAAGAAATTGGTTGCGCGCCCGATTCGCTGAACTATAAGTAAAAGTTCAAAATAAACAACAGTATAAAAAAACGTGCCTGACTTAAAAGTATTCCGAGGAGGGAGAATTATATATATTTAGAGAGAGTGCGTGTGGGAAGAGAGTAAGTATAAGCTGCAGCGCAGAGACTACTATATTATTATTTTTTGTTTACCATAAATGCAGCTGGCAAAAAGCACATTAAAGTTGGGTTATATTTTCCAGCGAAAATATCAAGAGATTTAAAGCAAGCGCACACTAAATAATATCACCGAATTTTGTTACATTTTTCTTTTCAATTGTTGACATTGTCTCGACTCGACTCGACTCCAGTTTTGCATTTCTCTAATAATATGTGGTAATAGTAATTAATATGTAGGTAATTTTGGGGGGAGGATTAACGACAATATTTATGTATATAACTGCTATCATATAAGTGGAGTTTGGAGTTTGTTGCTTCTTTTCGCTTCGTAGTAACATTTTTGATCTCTATTATTGATTATTGGTTTGTTATAGTTAGTGGTATTCCTGCGCCTGCTGCAACTACATGCTATTATTGACTAGAGTTGCCTTATGGGACGTGTATGGGTGTTTCGATTCGGCACATATTTAATATGACCTGCAAACAGAAGAGAATAAATTAATGCAAATTATTTTTAAGCGTTCAAAATGTGAGCTTACCTTTTTGTATAATTACTCGACAATTTGCAGCTCGCTGACATCCAGATCCAAGTCAGCGCTATCCTTGCAAAAGGTGCTGGAACGCTCCAGCTTGGACTCGACACGCTGATCACCATTGCCGCTGCTCTCCAGCTGCGCGTGATCAATGAGCAAATCCAGTTTCTGTTTAACCGCTTGTGCCGCCTTGGTGTATTGATGACCGTTCATGATGCCAATGCCGCCACCATTTGTGCTGTGCTTAACATTGCCATTAGTTGTTGTTGTGGTTGTTTTGCGCAACTGCAGCGTATTGGGACGTCGAGTGGGTATATTGGAGGGCAGACTGTTGCGCAGATTGTGCTGCAGCATGCTGCTAACGGCGGAATGTGATGAGGAGCGCAACGGACCAGCAGATGCTCTCAGTTGTTGGCTACTTCGCTCATCGCCAGAGCTGTGTTGCTGCTGATTTTGCTGTTGCTGCTGCTGTTGTTGTTGCTGTTGCAGCTTGTTCTTCTCGGCACGCTTGGCAAGTATCTCACGCGATTTGGCCGAGAGAAAACTGTGACGTCCTTTGGCCGGCACTTCACCGCCCGCCGGCACCGAAATGGAGCGCTGCTTGAAGAGCTCACGCGTAGAGAGCGTGCTGCTGACCGACGAGAGGCGACTGGTCGCTGACTTGGTAGTGTGCACCGAGCTGGGACTGGAGCCATTCGAAGCGCCTGTGGTTGCAGCATTGTGCTGTTGCTTTAGCTGCCGCGTCGACTTGTTGCCCACCGTCGAGCCGCGCTGTGTGCCCCTCAAGGGAGGCAATGCTGCTGTTGTTGCCGACTTGTTGCCGTGTCCATTGAGCTGCTGCACACGCGCCAACTTGGAGCTGCTGGACAGCGATTCGTGTGAGATCGTTTTGTTCGTAATCACCGAACTCTTCATGCTCTCAGCCAGCGAGTCCACATTGAGATCGGAAGAGTAGCGTTCACGTGAGCCGCTCTTGGCCAAACTATCCGATGACATGTTGCTCGACTTGTTGCCCAGCCGTGTGTTGCCATTCTGTTGGCCGCGTCGCAGCGCCGCTGGACTCGAGTTGCGTGAACTGTCGCTGGAAGAGATGTGCAGATTCTTGGCCTGCGCCTTGCTACGTGCTGTTGCCGGTATCGTCGAACTGGCGCTGCGTACGGGACCCGAAGTGTGGTTGCTGTTGCCATTTGTATTGCTAACGGCACGTGGCTTGCGTGGCTCCAAATAGCGAGCACGCACAACAGGCGCCGAGCTGCGATTTGTGGCCGCAACGACCTTGGCTTCGGCAACTGCAGCTGGTGGTTGTGCAGCCTTCTGAGCAGTCCTTTGCGTTGTGGCAGGCGGCGCCTCCGATTGCGTGCGTCGATGTGTGTTGAGGCTGTGGCGTTCGGTGGCCGTCTGTGAGCTGGAGCGCTGCGATTGCGACTGTGGCACATAAGCGCGAGAGTTGGACTTCAGCAATTTGCCTGCAAGGGAGAAAAAGCACATTAGTCAAAGGTTCATTGAGTATTTTAGAGTTCAATCCATTGCGAAGTTTTCTTCGTTATCTGCTGTACTTACTGTTGCCCTCGCGCAGATCGTGATTGGTCTGCGATTGCGCCTGCACTCCACGCTCCGTGGTGTGCACATCATAGTTGGTTTGCGTCGCCTTGTAGACATGAGTCTCCTGCGCCTGGGCGCGCTTCGATTGCGCTTGTATGGCCAGCTTGATTTGCACCAGATCCTGACTGCGTGTGCTGCCGCCAAAGGAGAACGCCTTGCTCACCGGCTTGCCACCGTTGCGTTTCATATCGAGTGGTTCGGTGAGGCGCGCCATAGTCTGTATCTTCTTGCGCAGCTCCAAATCCATGCGTTGCCATGCCGTCACACGCATAGCACGCGAACACTGCCTGATCAAACACTGTTCCACGGCATAGACCAAAGCGCTGACAAGCCTTATGTACTCAGGCTGCCAGTCGAGCTGTTCCTCCTGCAGTCCCTGCAACTCCTTGGCCAGTTCGCCTAGATTCACCGGCATCTGGATGAGCTTCGCTTGCAACACTGTATTCAAACGTGTCACTCGCTGATAGCTGCGACAAGCTTGCTCAGGAGTGAGCGCAGCTGCCGTTTGGAGCAGCAGCGACTCGAGTCGCGGTATATGACGACTGCGATCGTGGCCCAGCGACAGGAATGAATCGCTGGCAATCAGACTGGCAAAGTGATCGCCCACATAGGCGTAAGCAGCGTCGAGTATATCGCGCACCAGCTGCTCACACACATGACCCCAGCGATAGGCTGAGAGCTGTGCCAACAGATGATCGCAGTCGAGCACCGTATCGAGCACCGATTCGGAAGTCTGCAAAGAGATACGGGAGATCATAAGTAAGAAGTTGTACAACTGCTATAGATTGCTATACATTTAATGGGATTGCTTCAACATTGAAACTGAATCTAATTGCTATACATAATCGATTGCTAAACATACTACTATGCTCCGCATTCCTAGGGGCAACCGGCTCTACCTAAAACTGTAGTTGAACCGATTGTCGACCCAATTTCATATTTTTTAATTAGCTTTACAGTTTGGGCTCTTAATCTTTTCAAATATTCATTCAGCATCCCACAATTGCATTTCAAAGATTGAAATTGCTCTCATAATTTTGTTTGAATTGTTAAAGTTGCGGAGGAGAATTTTTATTGTGAAACAAACATAATGTAAAGCAACATTTACAAACAATTATGTAGCTCTAGTTTTTACTGCCAATGAAATAAGGCTATAAAACCAAGAGAATAGACGGATAAAGAAACTTAAGTGAACTGCACGGCATACAAAATGTTTTTAATTTTCGAAAAACGTTGTTAGGATTGTTGTTAACAAAGGTGATAGCTCTAATTCTAGTAACTGCTAAGTTCTAACTTTTTATATAAAGGGAAAAACAGAAGAGACACAACGCTCAGTTGAAGCCTCTTGAAGCCTCTAATAAATACGATTATTGCTAGCAAAATTTGTTGCTCTAGCTATGATAGCTTCTACATAAGATCAAGTTGTTTAGACATAACATAAATGAATATATACTTGTAGAATCAACTCTCTTGAAGCTGCCAGTTTCTTCGCTTTATGTCTCTTATTGTTCTTTTTTTCGTTATTAAACTTGCTGCCTCATTAATTGCAGCTTAGGCCTACCACTTATAGTAATTACACAGCGCAGTCGCATTTAGCATTTAACTCTCACTCACCAAATAGGCCACAATTTGTTGGCGACAACGGCCCAGAATGTCCGGCGGCAGCTGGGCAAACTGTCGCGTTGGCCAGACCTTCAGATAGTGTCGGCACGTCCAGCGCAAACACTTGCGATAGAGATCGTCGAGAGCATGATTCAACGCGACCGGCAGCACTTGAAGAATGCCATCGATGCAGCCCGAACACGGCTTATGGAAGTTGTGGCAGTAATTGGTCTTCAAAGCATGCGACGTCACCTCCTTCAGTCCCTCCAGACCCAGCAGATCAGCCAACGCCGCCAACTCCATCAGACTAATGCCATCCGGCGGATGCGAGGCACCCGAGTAAATGTGGCACAAGGCAAAGTGCACCGCAGCATAGGAATATCCCTGCAGCGAGACCACGCTCTGGGAGCCATGACCCGCCAGCATGGCAGCGAAATACTGACAACGACTGCGCAAGATGCACTTATGAGCACGAATACGGCGGCCATGCACCTCCACCAGCATATCAGTGGCGATCTCCTGCAGAAACATCTTGAGAAGATCCTCGCCGAGGCGTCGCGGTTGCCGGCAACTCAACGAGGACTCATCCATGCCAGAGCGACTGAAACTGGAAGCTAAACTAGAGTCCGCACTCAGATCCGTTTGTATGTAATCCAATTGCTGTTGTTGCTGCTGCTGTCCATTGTCCAGCGTCATGTCACCGGGCAACGAGTTGGAGAACTCTTTGCTAAAGTTGGGAAACAGACGCGACAAGCTGCGCAAATTGTCCACCGAGCTGGCAAACTGTTGAATATTGTTGCCTCCGTTGTTGCCACCGCCCGTGGAACGTGTCATTGCCCAGGAATGCGGACGTGCCACGCCTCCACGATGCTGCTCCTGCTGATCGCGATAGAAACGTTGGCTATTGCTGCGCTGATTATTGCCGGCACTTTTGCTCATCGCATCCGGTGATTGCAACTCATGCTTAGCCGCAGGTTTATCCATGTCCGACAGCTTAACAAAGCTCGACGGTTGCTCCGCATGCTCATTGACCGTCTCCAGCAGCTGTTTCTGCTTCTCAATCGTGGCATGCAACGTCTCCATAGTGTGTCCATTCGTTGCGGCTGTTGTATTCGGCTGCTTCTTGGGCGAAGCCGTCTCCTTGGCCTCAATGATCGTCTCCATGATCGAGGTGCGATTGCTGCTGCTGCTCAGCTGCAGCGGTAACGTTGTCGTCGCCAACTGTTGTTGCTGTTGCACCTCTCGCAATGCCAACTGCTCATCCTGCTGGAAGGTGAGATCGTCTGTGTCCGTATTCGAAGCCGGAGACATGTCCTTGGAGAGCACACCTTCGGTTAAAGCGGATGCAACGCTGCTGCTTTTGTCGTACGTCTCATTGAGTTGAGCATCGCGACGTCGCTTCTTCAGACGCGCCGCCTGCTGTTGCTCCTCATCGGAGCAGCTACTCAAGGCGCCCGCATTCGAGGCGCCACTGTAATCGTCATACGGAGACAGAGAGCTGTCCACCGACAGGGAAGATGCCTTTGAAATAATGGGCAGTTTGTCAATGATGCTCATCAAGCCAGCTCCCGACTGATCGCCGCCATTTGTGCTGAAGCTAATCGAACGCTTGCAATCGTTTGTTGGCGCTGAATCCTTGCTGCTGTTGTTGCTGCCCCAGCTGTGTCGCTTGCTCGGTTCCTGCATGCGACGCAAAGCAGCCACAGTCAATGGTTGCTGTTCCAGATTGCAGCGATAATCGAGTGATTTGCTTTCCTCTTTCAGTGGCAACTGTTGCAGTTGCTGCTGCAGCTGGGAGCCACTCTTGGCCATTAGCGTCTCTGTGGAACTGGCGCTGGACTTCATCACATCGTCGCCACGTCGCTGCGCTACACTCAGCGAGCTGGACAAACGCTGAGCTAGGTTGAAGGGCTCCTTGCGTCCGTTTTGTGCACGCGCCTTGGGCGGCTCACTAAAGTCTATAAACATGCTAAAGATATTGTTCTTCTTATCATTCTCCTGACCATTCGCCTGCTCTGGCTTCGCCTCTGGCGGTGGCTGCTGTTGTTGCTGCTCCTTGGCCTGGTAGTCGCTCTGCGAGAGATTCACAAAGAAATTGGCCGCCTTGGGCGCCGTATAGGATTTACTTAGAGACTGTTGTGGTTGCTGTGGCTGAGTCTGTGACGGCTTTGGCTTTCGGTCCATGTCATCCAGTGACACATAGAAACCGCAGCCGCTCTTGTGCGAACTGTTCGAATCGGAGCGCTCTCGGAACCGGGCCGGCGTCGAGGTGGCCGCTTCCAAGCTGGACGTAGAGCTGCTGCTCTTGCGTCGCTCCGGGCGACAATCGCTCATGTCAACCACCCAGGAAGCGATGCCAGGCAACGGTTTGCGTAGCTGTTGTGCGCTCGACTTGACGCGCAGCTCCACGCCCGCCAACTCAGCATCCTCCTGCGCCTCCTCATCATCATCTTCGTCATCGTCTTGTGGCCTCGTGGCCGCAAAGTCCAACGACACAAAACCACCAGAGACAATGGGACAATCAGCGGTGCGTCGCTTCAAGCTCGGACTATCGCAATGCTTTTGCCGGAAGTCTTCGATGGAAGCACCACCCGAAACAATCGGATTCGCTTCATCGAATTTAGAGCAACGTTTTGGAGTTCGCGGCAAAGGCAGCGGCGAATCGGTGGCATCGCTGCAATAGGCGCCCGAATCGCGATGATGCGACAATGATGAGCTCAACGTGTAATCCCGATGTATGGAGCTATTGTTGCTGCCCACCTGATGCCCATCAAGCACATGCACCATCGAATTGTGCGGCGTCTCGGTGGCCAGGGAAGGCAACGGCGCCGCAGTATGCTGCTGTTGTCGAGGCTGCGACTGTGGCTGCTGCTCGGATGACCAGACAATGCTGTGTCCCGGACTGCTCGAGGAGTAGTCTGTGGTGTAACTGAGATCGGGCGCATGATGCGAGGCAAACTTCGGGCTGCTGGCCAACGGATGCACGCTAAACTGTTGCGCATTGTGCTGAAAGTGATACGGCACTGCCATCGGTGCAGTTGCTTGCACTGTGGGCGCCACTCGTCGACGTCGCGCACTCAACGAGGAGTCTGAGGAATCGGCATCGGCGGGCAGCGAAACGCTGCTCGCTTCGGTGGCATCGGTGACGCCACCGCTGGCGGGCAACTGTTGCTCACGCTTCCACAGCTTCTCCTCGTCGGAGAGATTGTGTGTGGCGCTGTTTGAATCCGGTTGCGGTTCATCGTCCACATCGGAGCTGCAGTTCGATTGACTGCTGCGTGGCGGCGCCTTGCACTTGGCAAACGCTTTGTGGAATTGCTCTAGTTCCATTTCGGACTCGGGTTTAACATCAGCCTCATCATCATCAGCATCTGCATCTGCCTCATCATCGGGTGGCTCTGGTTCGTTGGCTTGCTGGCCATCGAGACTGGGAAAAGAGAGTACCTCATCCTCATCGCGTAGCGACGAGGCATCAATGAAGCAAGCACTGTGTCCCGATGTGCTCAACTGCTCGGCTCCACGCTTCTCGAATTCACGCAGCAAACAGCTGGCGGTAATCCCCTCAAGCGGCGCCTGTGATGGCGCAGGCAACGCATTCGGATAGACCGACTCCCAGGAGCCGGTCTCTGTGGAGACCGTCGACGTTTCCATGCACACAATCTCCTCGTTCTGTCGCTGCTTCTCCTCCTTCGACGGCGGCTTCAATTTACACTCGTAGCTCTTATTATCGCGCTCTCGTTCCCTCTCGCGCCCTCGACTTGTGCCCGCCGTAACAAGCGCAGCTACTGCTGCGCCGTTGCACTCGGGACTGGACACTGGCGAGAAGGTGTCGCGTTCCTCCGCGCCCACATCCAACTCACAGGTCTTGGCCGAACCGCTGCCGCTGCCCGAGTGTGAGACACGCTGTCGCTGCTGGCGTCGCAGATCTTCGCTATACTGCGGCGCCGACGAGGAGGAGGACGAGCTGTGGCTGGTGTCGCTGGCCACCGAAGGGCTGCTGGCGTTGCTGCTACTGTTGCTGCTGTTGGTGAGATTCGAGTAATGCGAGTGATTAGGTGAACCCACCACGGGCTCCTCCTGCTGATCCAATGAGCGTGGCGCTATCTGTGTGGCTGCTACTGTGGCCAATGCTTGTGTTGCTGTCGTTGCTGCGTCCATTGGAGCGGTAGTGAATTTGGTAGTGGAATATTCTTGTAATGGATGGATGGGTAGGGGGGATAGCTTATGCTTTGAAGGCCTAGCCCCTTTGAAAGACTCAAGTCATGGACACGACAACGCTTCCGGTGTGGCTGCTTGAATACCAAGTGTTACTGCCAAGTTGACAGGCAAGTGTTGAAGTTGCACTTGCCGCGACTTCACTTCAAGTTGCGCGTTGCAAGTGCTGTGTAGTTGTAGTTGTAGTTGCTGCTGCTGTTGTAGTTCTTGTTGCTTTGTCTGTGGCTGTTGCTGTTACTGCTGCTGCTGCTGCCTTTACATGGCCACATGCTGCATTCCTCGCAGACGCGTGGGCCAAAAAAATGTATCTCAAAATAGCCAAAGCGAAACCGAAACCGTCTTCTGCTTCTTGTTTAAATGATGCACTGCCTCGTGTCCCTCCGCTTATGCTAGATATTCTCTCGTTTTGTATTCTATTTCGTTTTTCTTTTTTGTTTTTTTATTCGTTTTTCCCCCTCTTCGTTTTGTGTTGTCTGCGAAAAGTTCAAGCGGCGTCTCTCTTAATGTTGCTGCTGCTGATTTATCGCCAATTGTGCCAATTGCAGCACTTGTTGTTGTACAATTAAACTGCAATGAAATAAACAAAAAAAAATACACAGTATTTAATATGATTGTTTAAACAAGTCGCTTTACACTCGCGAGTTTCTCGCACTTTAAACTTTATAAATAAACTGCAATTGTTTAGTCACTAAACTTCAGTTTGTTCGCGCAGTTAATTATTATTAAAAAAAAAAAAAAAACTTAACGAATTATAAGCCTCAACTCGTGGTGTTGACTCAACACACCAGGAAACCATGAAAACAATATATAAATACGTGTCAATGCTGTGATGGATCAGTTATCAAAGATTATAGATTGTAATAAACAAGTGTTGACAACAAAATCGCTGGCTGATTGTCAAGAATTCAATTAAATTTAATTGCATTTATCTCAATTATGTTTTTTAAGATGTTAGGCACTATTTCAATAGCGAATGTCATGTTAACATAATCCTCACCCTTTTTTATTATTCAAGATTTAGCCAAGTCCTAAAGAAGACTTATTTCCCAATTCATTATTTCATTTATTTTTCACTTACTTTAACCTTCAATTTATTTCTGCAATATTTTTGTGGTTAAAATATTATATTCTTCATTAATGTATATTTTACAGAATACTTAAGTTCAGCATAATATGTTATATTATTGCGTATTCATCCTTTTACACTAGCTTACAAATTTTTATGAAATTTATGCTTTAATAATAACAATAATAATATTCATCATAAAATTTCTTACTGTTGTTAAACTGTTTTTACTTGTTAAATTGCAGTATTTTTTTCTGATGATATTATATTTCAACACCTCAGTTCTTTCGATTATAGCTTAAGTTTAACTATTTAATTCCTTATTTCAAAAATATTGTATTGCATTCTACCTTTATTTCCCACTATTTCAACTTCTTCCGCAATAGTAATTGCAATTCAACAATTTAGTTTGTTATTTTAAACAATTGCCGTGTTAAACTGCAATTACGAACCAATCCCAAAATTAATTGTAAACCATATAAAAATGGTTTCTTAATTGCAAACGATTTAATTCAAGTTACGAGCTGCAAGAAGAAACACTAATTAAACATTTGCATAGAGCCCCCAATAAAATGCAAAATTTGCATTAAAATTTTATTGGTTTCAGCTCAAAAAAGCGAATTGCTTGCGATTCAATTAAATGCGCATTATAGCCACCGCTTATAAAGTACGCACTTAATCATAAAAAAACAGAAACGGTGGACTATAAAAATACAAGTAACAACTGAAAATGAGCGAAGGCGATAAAAATCTGCATATAAACTGAATGCAAGGTCAGTTTAGCAGATTATTCGCTTCATTTATGAGATAACATTTCATTATCAAGGAAAAGATCATTGTGCATAAAGCGATAAGCATTGAAATGAAATTTTTGTCAGCTCCATGAATGGATTATCTTTTAGTTATTTGTTTTTTTTTTTTAGTAATCCTTTCGGTATAGATTGTTGCGATAGAAACAGTATATTCATGCTTATTACCATTAATTTCAGTTATTTCCCAATTTTATATTAATATTAATTTAATTTACGTTAAGCTTATCTAAATTTCATACTAATGATCTACTTTTACATTTGCCTAATAGGAAACATTTAATAAAACACTCTGCTAATATTTTATCAAAAAAGCTTAAAATAAATTAAGCTAATAGAAATGAAACAACACTGCACAAATTCTTGAAATTAAGGTCTCAAATCGATT
Source organism: Drosophila albomicans (assembly GCF_009650485.2). NCBI lineage: Eukaryota > Metazoa > Arthropoda > Insecta > Diptera > Drosophilidae > Drosophila > Drosophila albomicans. Next base: position 39,958,924 of record NC_047629.2, on the reverse strand, counting down.
AGGTAAATAGTTTAAATATAATAATAATAATAAATGCAAATAAATTGCACAAATAGAAATCGATATTGAACACTACACAAAAATTCCCTATAATTTTCTATTATGCTCGATATATTGCCATCATTATCACACTCAGCGCAATCGATCGATAGTTCACAATTAAATGGCTTTTATTCACAATCGACTCTTGTGGCTTGACGTCAATGCGACGCACCCAAACCCAAGCCAAACCAAAGCCTCGACTCATCATTAGCCACCACTTCCCGTACCTCCCTCCATCCCCCTTCCTTCTCTCAACACTTTGCTAAACCACAATAACAAAAGCATTAACAGCTTGACCCTCGTCTGTTGTGATGGCACCCACAAGCGCTCCCTCTTCTGCCCCTCCCTCCAAATACGGTTTCCCGTTGCTTCCTTTATCGACGCCCGTAAGCGAGCAAACATCTAGAATTTCAATTCGTTATCTCGGAAGTGCAAGTGCAGGGAAATTTAAGAAATTGAATTGAGAATATGTTGAGACTTAAAGCCTTAAAAGCATTTTTCTACCCTCTGTTTGCCCACAAGTTCCGAGAGTTCTGACACCTTGAAATTTTAGCAAGCTTTCCGCGTAATCATGAATATTATATATTCGACGATATTACGGAGTGCTTTACCTCTTCCGCCCCCCTTTCCATTAACAGACTTGGTATAAATATTTAGTTAAGCAGTTCACTGAAATTTGAATAAGCAATAAAGGTTCCTTTAGAATGTCTGGCATTTTGAGAGCGGAACTCAACAACGTCGCAGATCCAACGCAAGTTTCGTTTCCAGACTTCAGACCCATTATTAATTATAGTAAATCGTATATGCAAGTAGTAAATGCTAATAATATTTTCTAGGCGACACATTTGCATACAAAGGCGCGACATTGACGTTAAAGCTAAAGCGTTAAACATGAAAATTAATACATACGTTCTACAAAGGAATCTAAAGAGTTAATCATGCAAATCGTGTCCATAATCAACGTCAATGACAACAACAACAACAAGTTCATAGTCGACAACAAAGAAAGAAAGAAAAATGGCAATAAATAAGAGTTCGAAAAGATCGATTGGTTTCTTGTTTCAATTTGTTATATGATATCGATGATCATTAATAAGAGATAAATGTAAAAATTAAAGATCGAATATTGAATGGAAATGGAAGCTATCGGTAGTAAGCAGATATCTTGGGTTAATGGACTCTTTAGAATATTAATAAGACAGTTTATGATGTGGTATAAATATTTCGAAAGAAAAGAATGGATTTTATTGCAAATCGGATATTTCTTTTGATAGGCTGAAAAGGTAATATACAATATTGATGTTCATAAATGTGATGTTGTAAATGTGATTTTTAAAACAGGTTAAAGACAAAGAAACTTATTTACAATTTTTAGGTTTTAATAATTTGTTATAGAGAATATATCGCATTAAGATTGAAATTGTTTCTAAATGAAATCATGGGAAAAATATAAATTTTTATATGATTTAAAGTAACCCTTTCACTTGCCATAAAACTTATCTTAAAATATAAATTAAAAAAAAAAGGCGCAACTGTTATCAGTTTTGGAGTAAAGATACCCTAGATTTATGAGTGTATTCAACCCGCGCAAGTTAACAAACCATAACCGAAACATAGGTCACAGAAAAAAGACAACAACAACAACAACAACTGCGACAACAGAAGTTGCAATATCAGTGGAGATAAACGAGCTGCAATTATGTAATTTATGACTTCTAGCACGATATGCATGCTAAGAGAGCAGACACAACAACACCAACAACAACAGTGACAAATGGAACAACAACAACAACTGCAAAGTCAACAAGATACCAACACAATAATCAGCACAACATAAAGAAAAAAACGAATACGAATAATGAATAAAAAACAACAACAAAAAGACATTCGTTTGTAACTCGATAATTGCACGTTCCGACCGGCAACTGAATTACTCGCATCGAAAGCCAATTTTCATGTATTTTATTTTATTTATTTATATTTTTGCAGTTGCTCAACTTTTAGAACTCGCCATCCGCACGAATTGCCATTTAAGGTAGCACTTCAGATAGTTTCCAAGTACACCACAAATTGTTAATTACAAAATGATAATAATTAATTCAATTCAATGATTAACTTTATGTTCGTGATGCTATTGAACGGATTTCCCCAACAATAAATGCACGAAAATTTAAGTTTTTTTGCAATTTAAGATATGTTAATCAAATTTATAAAGTTGAAAACTAAATTTCACATTGTTTCGACATTGTTAACTCATAAAACGAAGCTATGCATAACTGAAAATATTATAATATAGAAATGTTTAGAGAATTATATATTCCAAATCGTATTTTTATCTTTTAATTTTTATAAATTTGTATAATATGATAATTTTCAGCACTCTGAACAGATCTAAAGAATTTATTTACAACATGTTTAGATAATTATTCTTGATTGAAAAAACATTCCCACACACTTCTATTTAATTGCCTTAATCTTTTTCAATTTACAATAATTACACAAATAATTTTTGGGAGTTCTTCAATCCCAATCTTTGAATAGTTCCGAGGTTCGTAAACAACGATCAAATTTCCTTTTACATACTTTATAATGCATTGCCATGTTTTCCATTAATTGAACTGAACTTGGAACTCAGTTATTAGCATAAACAAACGAGTACAAGTATTTTATAGTGATGTTTGGAGGCAATTCACGACTCACTCGACTGCGAGACGCACATCTCTAACTGGGCAGCGCCTCGAGGCGCAATTGGTACTCAATTTGTACAGCAATTTGTATGCTCTGTGTGTGTGTTATATGTGTGTTGTGTGTGTGCGTTGTGTTTAGGCGTCGTTTCAAGTTGTCGCCGTTGTCAGGAGAAACTGGAGGCGGGACTGGACAGAGCTAAAGCCAGTCTCAGTCGCAGTATTGAAGCCGGAGCCTGACTCGCAGCTACTTTGACAATTTGCAAACTCATCGCGCGACGCATTCTTCTTTCTTTCTCTACACACACACACTTTATAAAATACTAAATATAGGAGAGGAGAGGCACCCATTATGATTATTATTATTATTACAATGTCTACATATGTATAATATTTGTGCTTTTATCTATCGATCGTCGTCGCTTGCCTTGCCGGCTTCAACAATGTAGTCGCATTAATAAACCCCATCATTTTGTCACTCCTTTCCCCAACTTCGTCTCCCTCACATTCTCTTTCTATCATCAAGCATTTCGCTATCTAAAGAGGGAACATGTTTCTCCCCCCTGTATTCTTGTGTCGTTGTTTTCGACTGGTTTTGGGTGGTTCAACAGATCCGCAGATCGTTGTATCGCTTCTTTGTTTATTTTTTTTTTCTTTTTTAGATTTTTTGCTTTTTTGACATTCAACACACGTTCCACGTCCATGTCGATGGAGGATGAGGGGTAAATTTGTGCTTAATATCATAAATTAGACACACACAAGCGACGCTGCTGTTCAGTTGATGGCTTTAACTATCATTCTCTATGGCACTCAACTTTCGCTTGCAATTAACTTGCCACTTCACCCTTCTCTTCACAATTAATGTTTTGACTTGAAACTTCAGATTAAATCAACCCACTTCACTTCCTCTTCCCTCTCTCGCAGCAGCAGCTTTTTACAATATTTTCCAACTTATACAATCTGAATTTACATGCTGATAGTCGAGACGTCGTCGTCATCGTCATCGACTTTGTAGTCGCGTCAACTTGTTACGCCCATATTTGGCAGCAAATTCAAATCTTACGTCTCTTTGATTGTTTTATCGACTGTTTACAATCTTCGATTCGACCGTCCGTCCGTCTGTCTGTCTGTCCACCCCTTCGTCTCTCGATTAATCGAGTTCTCTCTCTCGTTCTAACGCCGCATTACTCATTCCCCACACGACCTTTGTTTAATAACGTATACATAATATAAATATAAATATAATTCATTATACATACATCATATATACATGACAATAATACATAAAAAACGTTGGTTGTATCAATTCATATATGAAGATATATATTATTCGTATAACCAAATGGGTTGCATATGAAAATAGTTATGGGCTGCAAACAACAGATGGGAATGGGAAGCGCGCTTGAAATAAGCGTGTAGGATTTTCATTATTGACAAATAAACACTAGCATATAACTATAATTACAACTATTGTGTCGCTTAATCATCATAATAATCACAGCGAATTATTTTTTACGACTTGCAAATAAAGGTAATTCTATTTCAGAAATAAAATCAAGCTATGAGAAATGGGTTTACCTTGCTATATATAATAGAAAAGTATTTTTATGCTTTATGCGGTTAAAGTAATAGCTCGATATTTTTATACAAATCAGAAATAGGTGTCGATCTGAATATATTTCGTGATTTAGAGTTTTGTGTCACTACAACTTGCGATATCGAATCATTATATTCCCTACCTATAGGGTAGAAGGGTATTATAACTGTTTTGGCTGACAATCTGGTATATTTTCTATTCTATAGTATATTTTGAATGCAGTAGTAAATCCTTCGGTATATTTTAATATTTTTGCGGTATATAAACTTGGTACAATAACTGTACTACAGCTTTAAAATTTGGTTTCATTGAAAATGGGAAGCACGTATCTTACAGTCGAGCACACTCGACTCTAGCTTTCTTACTTGTTTGTACATTCATGACTGCACTTAATTGGCTCAACTATTTCTATTTATATTATAGCATTAAAGGTGCCATCATTATCAATCATATAACAAATATGAATCAGCACTAGTAATAATAAAGAATAGTCATAGTCTTACAGTTTCTATTAGGCAACATTTGTTGAACCTTATCCGATCGATTTTGAAATGATTATTCATGTAACTCTATAACTTAGGAAAATACCCACGTGTTTTTTAGGAATTTACGCAAATTGCAGAAAGTACTTTGGTTGGGTCAACTTAAGAGTTAAGTGCTTTGCTTTTTATGGCACTTGAACTTTACATTTCATTCTCGAAAGTGCTGACGTTTTATGAGCTGCAAGTTGCATTGCCACTTGCCAAAAAAAAAAGCACACACACAAATAAAAGAAATAAGTATAAAAGGGGTGAAAGAAAAGCAAAAGCAAGAGAAGAGTCAAGAAATTTGATGGCTTTCGTGCTTGCGGCGAGAGCCCGAAAACTAGAAATTCACTTTCGTCTGCTGCCCCAGAAACCAAGAAACCAATTGAGGCGTCGTCGTCGTCATCGTCGTTGTCGGACTGGTCACAAAGTGTCCAAAGTGGGCAAATGTTGCCAATGTGGGTCTTCATTGGGCATTTTGTATTTTGCTGTTGTTGTTGCAATGCAACAGCAAAGTGAAACAAGCATTTGCGAGGTCAGTAATGGGCCCTGATTTGTTCAGAGAGACGATGAGTAGGTGGATGGTGTGTTCTTGGGGTGGGTTCTTTAGGACCTTGTGACACGCAAATGGCACGGATTAAGATCTCGCATGTGAGTTTTGAGTTTAGAACTCGAGAACTACAAGCTCAATCGATGTGGCAAAGTGAAGAACAACGCATTATGGCAGACAACAACTCAACAACTAACTCGGCTAACTGATGGAACTGACCCTGACGATTGAGACTCGAAAATCGGCAATAACAAAGCACCTCAAAAAAAACGTGCTTCATAATAAATCAAAAAAATTTGTATTTTTCGTTGTACAAAAAAATTCAACTCAATCAGCCGGAACCTCAGCCCGAATGATAATTAAATCAACATTTATGAACTTTTATACGAAAAAATAAGTTGATTACGGCGTGTACAATAAAAAATACTGTTAATTTTACATCGCGATGCAATGAAGCGCTTATTATTAACGCATCTCGCGACCTCTTGGCATTGACTTTTGCTTTTGACCTTTGTCAACTGAGCTGGGAGAAAGACAAAGAGTCAAGACTCGACATGAACAATTGCAAAAGTGATGGGAAACTTGGCTTAATTCATAATTTAATATGTAAAGCGAACATCTTCTCCAGCTGTGCGAGGTGCCATACAATAGTTGTTAAAATAAACAATAATGAAGAGCAATAAATTAAAGTAAACAAATTGTGCTTATTCAACTAAATTTAAGTAAATAAATATTACAAAATTATACATACAATTGTTGACGTACTTTTCGGCTTTCGTTGATTCGATTGATTGTGTAAATGTGCTTTGCAATTTATTCTCACAGTTGAACTCGCGTTTTAGAATTATATAATCGTTAGATTTATCTATTTTGGAAGCAATTTAAATATATGATTGCGTTTCAACTCATTTTACACACTTTAGAAACTTTTAAAATCCATACGAGTTATAATAATTATTTAATATTTTAAAATCTTTCAGCCTTGAGCTTATTTAAACTTTTAGTAATTTTCCAAAATTAAAAAGTCGCCATAAATTCCACAATCTCGAGCTTTTAGTTCTGGTCCCACAGCTGTCAACACAATTATTTAAAGTTCAGCGCAGGTAAGTCATTAATCATTAAATACATTAAATTCTCAATTTGGTCAAAATTAACATTCAAAGTATACCGATTTCAACATTGTTTGAAGCCAAAAAGATGCACAAAATTATTATTCGATCATCGATTAAAAATTTGAGGTGTGACATAATGTTTGAAAAGTGTCAAACATGGCATGCTAATTAAGGTATTTTTTTGCCATATGAACAAAATCCATAATTGCAAATAGTTTTGAATTAACCCTCGCGCTCTTAATTATAACAAAGAGGAAGGGGGGATAGACAAGGGAATACAACTTGTAACTCAATCAGGCGTCAAAATGTGGAGGCCCTTGAAGTCAAATGAGACGCAGACGTAACCAAACAATATTCAAATCTCAAGTCAACTGTTAAATCATTGTGCACAGCTGTGTGTGGAATGTGGATCGTATTTGCATGTGGAGTGTATTCACACTTGTACTATTATGACGGTCTTGCTTTTTGCTTTAGTTTCCAACTGGAATTTGTTCACATAGTTAAAATGCGTGTACGGCCCACGCTTCGATAATTACACAGCATTTTTGCATTTATTATTACAAAAAACAATACATATGGCATATGTGTAGTATGTGTTTATTGTATTTAAACAAGCTCGCTTTTGTTATTGTTTATTTCAATTGTTACTTGTTGCTTAGCCATAAAAGTTGTGGCGGAAGTTTATACAAATCTGTCAATAGCCTTTTGAAATTCACTGTATTGGTCTCACAAAATTATTGAGAACAAAAAGCATTTTATTAGTGATTAAATTCCGCAAGTCGACCCACAAAATACATATCAAAAAACCGAAAGATAGTCTGTTAATCAAAGTTGCTGTATGGCTCGTGTCGCGATTTCGTGTCTGCTCAATTCGGCGAAATTTTCTATAAACTAAATATCAAATTAGAAACTAACAATCAAAGAGAGCCAACAAAGCGTGGCACAAATCAGCAACAAAGATTATTTATTAAACTCGACGTTATTTTCAAACAATCGAACTGCGATAGACGCGATCCGATGACGCGTCACAAAACGTCAAAACGCCCGAACGCAAGCGAAACTAAAATCAGACTAAGCTCGCGGCATCGACAGCAGCAACAACAGAGCCCCAACAGAGCAGCTGAGCGTATGAGAGAGAGAGAGCGAGAGTGGGAGAGCAAGTGCTCGCAATGATACTCAGCTGTGAGTGTGGGAGAGAGTGCTGCTGATAGGCAAGTGCATTGCTATTGAGAGTGGGTCGTCGTATGTGGGGAGTGGAGAGTATCGAGTTTGGAGTGAGTGTCTCCGTCTGTCTGCATGTCTTGTGTTTGTGTTAGTGTGTGTGTGCCGGCGTGTGAAACTTTATGCAAATTAGCCAGTGTATTTGTATATGCGGAAAAATAAGAATATAAGTTTATGTCAGTGTCTTTTGACAATAAAAACAAAACTGTCGCGCTGATATGGTACAATGAGTGTGTGATACGGCAAAGCAACCATATTAAACGGCCTAACAGCAGCCGCAGCAGTGGCAGCAACGGCAGCAGACGAGAACCTGCCTCAATTTGTAGCCGTCATCAAGTATATTTATGAGTGTATGTGTTTGTGAAAAAGTTCATTGCACGTTGATTACACGAAATAGCGAGCCTACCAACAGCAGCAACAGCAACAAAAATTTTACACTTTTATTACAAGCATAAACTAAACACATACACATTTTTATGGCTTTTCCACACAACTGTTTGGGCGGTAGATGCTTTTGGTACGTGCTTCTCTGTACGGTGATTAATCATTAAAAACGTCCAATGAGCACTAAATTAGTTACGCAAAAGTTTTTTGGGTGGCGGAAAGTTTAGCTTCCCTTCTTCTCATCCACTGCTGATGTCATCCACAGTGGAGATGACTGCAGGCGCATTGTGGATCCCAATTTTAGGCAAGGAAATGGAATGCATGCCAGACATCGAAAAAGAAGAAGACATTCGCATTGGCAATAAAAACGAAATTCAGTCGCAATATGCAAATTCTGCGGCAACTTGGCAAAAAATTATGTGTCGTCTTTTTTCTCTACATTTTGTAACGAAATTGAAATATTTATGGCCTCGGGGCGACAAAGTCACACAACAAAACGCATCTAACGCAATCGAAAAAAGAAAGACGCACAAAATAAATTGCACTCTTGTGCATTAAATTTTTAATGTCAGGTTCATAAAGCTGGCCTCTCCGACTCGTCTGTCTGGGTTATTTTGTTTGTGTGCGTGCCAAGAAATTTTTGTGGACTACATTCAAGCATGACAGCAAGAAAAAAGTGCGTGCAATTTTTCGATTAAAATGCAGAGAGAGACTAGCCGATTATTTCGTCTGCTGTGTAGTGTTGAGCAGCGTTCAAGGTCAGCGCACGATTGCGATCGCTTCAGGAGCTTTTTGAGTGTATTTTTTTTTCTTTTGACAGGCGACACAAAAAAGAAGCCAAAGCAAAAAGATTAATTAAAAGCGATACAAGACTGCGGGCTGGACAGAGACGGCGATAGCCAAAAAAAATATTAAGAGTACAATATCGACCCAAAGTGAACAGACAAAACGACTAGGAAATTACTCTATTAAAAATAACAAAATTATTCAGATTTTAAGGGTAAGCAACTGTGAATGCGATGATTCACTCAAACGTGCCATGCAGCTGCACAGTTTATATGCCCCATGACAATAGGGTATAAAAAACTTAATGTTTAAACAGCAGGCCACAAAAAATAACACACAAAAAAAGTAATTATTATAAATAATTATTAGAGCGAAGTGGCAGTTATACATACACATACTCTCATACAAAGTTGGCGTTGAAAAAAGCCATTGTTGTTATACATAATAATACTTTTCTAAATGTTATAGTTGTTGCTGGAGCGCTTAAAGCACATTGATAGTTGGAGAGATAGACCGCTCTCTTTCTCTCTCACTCCGCTACACTCTTTTGTAGCGCTAACTTTCCATATTGTAAATTTTCCATTGTTTATGATTAGAGTTGCGGCGTTTGGCGTTTGTTTCGCTTTTGTAAATGTTGTTGTTATTTGGTGTGCAGCACCTTTAGATGCAAAGTGCGCAGATAAGCCCGGCGTTCAAGCAAAAACAAAGCTCATTAGGCGGCTCCATCTCTCTCGCTCTCCCGGTGTTGTTTAGGGCCTCTCTTTGGTTTGATGCAGAGAATATTGCAGGCTGTTTGATGCTCAACAAGGAAATGTACAATAATTTTTGTGTATTTGACTGACAATGGGCGTGGCAGTCACATTTGCATATGAAAAACCAAAATAAAAGCAGCAGCAGAAACAGAAACAGAAGAAAAAAAGCGAACGTTGTTTGTTCATTTGTTAATCTTTTGCATTTTTTTTTTTTATGCGCCATCATTATTCAACACTGAATGCTCAGGTACCGTTACGTACATAAATCCAACAGCTAATGCTAACCAACTTTTGCGGTTGTTGGTCTGAGAGTCTCTGAGTCGTCTACCACACCATGTTGCCGTGTTGCCATCGTTGTTGTTATTTGCAGTTAGTTGTTGCTAGGCAAATGGGCAAAATGTTAATAAACTTTTATTGCGCAAAAAAAAAATGCCACTACATTTATTATAATTGCGCAAATGTTGTTTAATAGTTTTTGATATGCTTTGCAAATGATATGCACATATTAATACTATTGTGTGCTCTTTTCAAGTTAAAGTCATTTATGCACAAACGAAAGTTGTCATAATGAGCAAGCCTCGCCTGCTGATCAACGCTAATCAGCAAACAGCAAGTTGGCAGCGCTAACCTTTATTATGGCAGCGCGCGCGCACTGCCCACTCACACACATCAAATGAATAATTACATAGCACTGCGCCAAGTGCTCAAAAAGGAACCATAAAGTACAGCGCAAAGCGCCCACGCAGCAATGACGACATCGCGATGTCAGTTCTAATGCCGCCCCAAGGCGCAATGAGAGCGCTTACTAAATGGAGAGTGGAGACTGGAGAGAGCGAGAGAACGCAGCAGCAGCAGCAGCTTCAGCAGCTGTTTACAAAAGCTCACACACATTCACACACAATCTACACTCCCCTTTACATATGAGTAGTAAAAACAAAAACAAAATATACTGAGAGGTTAATGAACTTCTGAGCGCGCTCTTCGCAGTCATCGCGTCTCAGTGGCCAATTTTTATTGCCTACAAAAGTTGTGCTATACTTTTCAATTTGCTGTAATTGTGGCAAGTCAAGCTTTCAATTTGCCTCAGTTAAACGAAGCGTTGAATTGAAAGCGAACGGCGACCGGAGAATCCAAAAATAACAAACAAAAAAAACCGCCTTCATGTCCATACAGTAATAATTTGCTAATCACATTTTCAGCAAATTATGTTGTAAGCCGTCGCCTCAATTGTACAATCACACAAAAACGACTGAATGAGAGACAGGGACAGCGATAGAGACATCAAAAAGCGGTTGACAAATTTCCATGTCCAATTTGCCGAAACTGAAACTGATGTATGATGATGGCATGGGGCAAGCGCAAGCAAGAAAGCAAGAATGTCACGATACACGCAAGATAAAGACAACAACATGAACAACAGTTAGGAGCAAAGAACATATGGCGAGGCAGGGCAAGAAAACCAGGAAAGAAAAGTCGCGTGAATCATATGCAAAAAAAAAAGTAGCACAGCAAAAAAACAAAGAAAACTTAATGACGCGGCGTCATTTATGGCCAAACAGGCCAGAAGTACAACAACAGCAATAACAATAATGAAAATTTAGCAACAAACAATTAATCTTGATTTGTTCTGGGCCGAAGGCAGGTTATTGAAGTTTACACAACGCCACGATAGGTAAATGACCAAAGAGTCATCGTCATCGTCGTGCTGCGACGAAAATGGATTAATTGAGTGGCATTTTATTGATGGGTAACTTTGGTTTTAGGACATGGGCCCCAAAAATTTAGGCACGTTCACGTTCGTTCATGTCGTTTTATTTGTTTTGATTTATAAGTAACATGTAAACTCGCTATATATCAAATGCTTTTTCAATGCCCTTCAGGCGATTAGTCAGCTGCTGGTTATTAAAATGCGTTTTTAAAGAGTCATTCGATTTACGTTGCCTTATAAACAAAGTAATCAATTAATCCATGACTAATTATCAGCTTAAAGTTTATTTGTGCTGAGTGTTTACCAACATTGAATCGAGCTGATCACGATCACAGTGAATTTCAAACTTTTTATTGCCTGTAGTGCTTTCAGAACTTTACATAAGGATAAGTTTTCTTTCTCGCTTGCACACTCTAAAATACATGTATGTATTTTGTGGTTTGTGTCTGTGTATTTGCTGAGTCATGCAGTTTGGACCAGTGATGCCCAAATTTTGGTAGCAAAAGTAGCTACAATCAAAAAAAAAACTTCGAAAACAAAGTGAGGATTTAATTTTACTCAAAAATGTGTTTCTTCCAAATACAAAACATCTACTTTCAATTAAAATACAACTAACCAAAATTATTTAAAATTAAACTACTAAAGATTACTTAATTGAATAAAGATTTGCTGTTATTAGCGTTTTCAAAAAAAATAGCTATAAAATAGCCAAAGTGGCAACACTGATTCGTAATTTTGTTTTAAGAAGCCCCTCGCTATGAAGGGCGAACACAAAGATTTCCTCAGGCCTTTCGAAAACTCATGCAAGCAAATACTTGAGTGCTATGAATTTATTTTCGGTTCTTCGTCTTTTACCCACTTTTGAGGTTTTTGTTTTTTGCATATTGCAGTTAACGCTGCCAACGCCGCCAGCCTCAAAACTTTTGGCTGTTTGTCTCTAATTTGCATAATTTTGCACGCGAGAAACACTCGAAAAAGAAATCGCATGCAAATTGAAAATTGATTTTCGTCATATTTGTTGATTTCGGCGTTGCGCAAAATTTGTCGAGGTGTTGAAGGTTATTCATACTGCGAATAGTTGTAGTTGTTGTTGTTATTGTATTGTTGCTTTTGTTCTCTCTCGATTGCAGTAGTTTATGAATTGGCTTTTTTTTGGTTGGCGGGGCCATCATAAATCATATTTGATGCACAGTAAAACGTGTATGATAGCACATAAATTGAAATTAAATTATGAATGGTTAGAGTATAATTGTTGCTACACAAGTAATTCGATTCGTTTGTTACAATGTATTTATTATTTATGTAGTTTTATACTCAGATTAATTTTTCGAATCTCTTACAGGTTTCTGATTTTGTTTTTATTGAATTCTGAAGATGCATTTGTGTTTTCTTTTGTGAAATTTGGTTGCTTCAATTAATTTGCAACTACAAATTTTAAATATATATATTTATTGTTTTCCATTTTCTCAAATTTTGAGAAATTTAAAGAATTGCTATTTCATTTCATAGAGTATTTGAAAATACGCTGATAAAAAGAAATAAAATATATTTTCGTGTTTTGATTGGCCTAATTGGTTTTTCTCGCTTGATTTATGTGCTACGAATTGCCGATTTGAATGATTGATGAATTGTGTTGCCGACTGCCCAGTTTCTGTGGGCTTGCATAATGAAGCACTCAATTGAGTTCAATTGGGAATGGCAATAGAAATGTGCTGCTATAACACTGATGGCTGTGATGATGATGGTGATGATGATAAAGACAATGATGACGAACTGACCACAGTCAAGAGCTGAGATTAGCCGACAGTTGGGAGTAATTGAGGCCTACGCTTATTAGCGCCAAATATTTACAACTTCCGTGGAATGTGCACAAATATGGCAAATGGTTGTGCCAAATATAAATCAATGGCCATAAGCAGCTAGACCTACGCAAGGTAAATAGAGATGGATAGAAAACAAAAGCGTGCCCAAAAATAGCTGCATAGTTTTTGTTTGTCAGCCGATTAGCATCAGTAGGCAAATGCGTTGTGGAACGTGATGAGCTGCTGACTCCATCAGTTAAGCACTAGAGGCAGGTGTGCCCAGTTTGCGTGACTCTTTTGCACAAGCAGCCATCACTGGCCACACTGGCAGTCGACTCGGCTAATTGTTCACACCCGCCGCATGGGACACACCCAGCACCCAATGCCAGTGCTGCCCATAGTTGAAACTAATCTGTAAACAATTAAGACGCTTGTGTGAAAGTGTGAGTGTGCAGCGCTGTGTGTATGTGTGTGTGTGTGTGTGTGTGTGTTTGAGAGAAGATGGATATCGTTTAGCTGACATGTAATACATATTTCAAATTAATTTGCGACGTGTGCCATTAAACTAATTAGGTTTTAAATGGGCCAAGAGATATCCACGCCACAAGCTGATAAAATAATTAAAAATCATTAATTAGCAACGCGAAAGGGTAAACAATTAAGTTACACACTGAATTCGATATGCACTGAGCATGAAATAATCAAATCATCAGCACCTCTCTTTTGGTCTGCAGTGGAAAAGTACAAGTCCAAACGCACTACAACAAAAATATATACAAAGCGAGCGAGAGAGCTGATAACAGGAATGAAAAAAACGAAATGAAATCCACAACATAACAAAAGGGGGCGCATCGTCTGCATACACACCCACATACACAATACGTATAAACATGTGTGTAGCACACACACACATACACACGTATGTCCAAACTCATTTGACTCACTTTCACACAAACAGATAAGAGTTCAACAAACGTTTCAAATGCAAACAAAACGTAATCAAAAACTAATCTCTCCACATACTCTCCGTCTCTCCCATTCTCTCGCTCTCTTTTGTGAGTTACACACAAATTTATTTCGAGATCAAAGCATTTTATTAAAGCCAGTTTAACTTGTCAATTTCATTATTGTGCCCTGTGCTGCAAGTTCTTTGATCGAAGTTTTAATGCAACCGCAAGGCTAAACAAATAGTACATAACAACACACCTCACAAGTCTGTTGAGCTCAAAGTTACGCTGATATGACAGAAGCTTACATACTACAACAATACCATACAATACAATACACACTCGCTCTTGCCCATATAAAGAAAAGTCTGTTTAAGCTGAAAAAATTCTTCAATTTAATATGAAATTTTTGAGTTATGAATAAACAAATATACACATGTTTTGCATTTGTTATTTAATCTGGTTAACAGCATGTGGTACATAAAGAGAAATTGCTATCTAAGAGTGTAAAACATGTGTCTTGATTATGACTGCAATTTTGCTTTTGTCAAATGTCAGCTGTTGGCGCAATTGCCAAAGGGCAACTTACACACACACACACTCACATCGAAAGTTCATTGAGAGTATGACACGCAATATGGCGTCATTTCTTTGGCAGCCACCAAGAAGCGCAGTTTACCAATGAACGTGACAATTAAATAAGTGAACAATACACGGGCGAGAGCGAGACAGTCGACAAATTCTAGGTCAGCATTGGAGATGAGCGCGTGAGCAATAACACGAGTATAAACACGATTATTGTTTAAAGTAATGGCAAATTACACAATAGCAAGTAAAAACATTGCGCATCTCTAGTGTAAAAAATGCTAAGGAAAAGACATTCTCTTACCGTGGTGCGAAATGCTGGCGCCAGCACATAAATATTAGATAGTCTGAACCGAAACGCGACCTAAGCAAATAAATACATGCGTCTTGACAATTTAAGCACGCGTTTATTTCGTTTTTTTTTCGACAACAAATAGATAAGCGACGCCTTGTTAATGATGTCGCAAATGTTAAATATCGCATGCGATACAAAAAACATACATAAATCGCCAGACACACAACTGATCGATTGCCGGAAATTCAGCAGAAAAATGGCAACACAGATAAGTCTCCAATACATGTAGTTATATAAATAGCGTAATTTTTCACACCAGCTTTCTATAGAATTTTGTTTCGCTGGCACTTTAATTGAGAACAATCAACGAAAATATGATATCATGAGCGTAAAAAAGTTGTAGAAAAGCGGCCAAAGAAAATGCTTCAATTACTTCGATACTGTGCTATAATTGTTATACAGATTAGCTTGCAATTATGACGCTGCTTTTCGTTTTGTTGTTGCTGACGCATTCACACACTTGACTTTTGGCCAATTGGAATTGCCTCCTGCTGTTGCTGCGATTAGAAATGAATGCGAAAAGTTGAATAAATTTTTAAAATTAAACATTTCAAGTCACTTTGCCTAACACAAACGGGCTAAAACGACGCCGCATGAGTCACGCAACTTTTTTGCACAATTCTTAGTCGTTGTTATTATTTTTTTTTAATTTATTCGCAGTCATTGCTCGCGGCTTCTCTTCGTCTCTCATGTCATCTCACTCTCTCTGCTCTCTGTCTAATCTCTGACTATATTTGTTGTCTGCCATATTGAAATTGGGTTAATATGATATGTACACACTATTTATTTGTTGGGCTGACTTTTGCTTTCCAAACAGCAGTTAGCAGTTTTAATTTTTTTTTTTACCATTTTTATTGATTTTTCTGATGTGCATAAAGTGGGGGAAAATGCACGAAATGCTGCAAACAACTCAAGTGCATATACATACACGCACATGCATATTTATGTGTATGTGCTTATGAGTGAGCAGGAGAGCTAGAGTGCGCTGCGGCAGCCGCCAAAAATACTATGAGAAGAAATGTTGGCGGTTTTACATTGAGCGGCTTATTTGTTTAATGCGGCTTACACACGAAAATACAAATACACATGCGAACAACATGAAAGCATACACGAACACACACGAAAACTGTGCACTCGCTAGTAAGTTGTATGTATGTGTGCATGAGATTCCTACCCCAATTACGTCCTTTGGCTCCACGGCCCACGCATCATCACAACACAAACACACACATACACAGCTGCAGCGGCGCTGATTTATCGATTTTTCACTCTTCAACTCGCATTGAAGAATTCGGCAATTACATAAAATGTGCAGCAGATAGAGAGAGACAGAGAACGAGAGGTAAACAATCATAGTATTCAAATTAAAAATTAAAATTAGCATTGGCAATAGGCCACGGCCAGACAAAATTAGCAAATAAAATAGCAGCAGCAATAACAACAAAAACTAAACCACCTGTCCCGGGAGAGACGAAGCGTCGAGCTTTTTTCTTCTCTATTTATTTTGTATTTTCGCACAAGAACAAATCACACGTATAATTTCTAGCTGCCCTTGAGTTTTAGTTATCTATGTGTGCGTGCAGCTCTTCTACCTGCCTTTTGCGCACACATACAAACATACATAGGCGGCCGCCGCCTCTTTGACTGCAAAGACGAGACGCCAAAAACCCACTCACAGTTATTTATTTGCTTTTTTTGTATTTATTTTAAGGCTAGTGCAATGTAAGTTGTACTTACTTTTTAGTGTTGTAGATATATCTTATTGCAGCAAGAAATTCGCTTGAAATCGGCTTTTGGTCTGTTTTTTCAACAATTTTTTGTGGATCGTGAAGTTGTCATGGAAAATGTAACCTTGTCTGGCCATTTATTGTTGTTGGACTTGTTGTTGTTTTGTGCCCATATAATTAATAAGCGTTAAAACACTCACTTTAAACGAATCGCACAACACTTTCATTTAACATTTTTTCGCCATAAAATGTTGCTTTTTGCTCAACAAAAAGGAAACACTGCGCGACTTCGCATACATAACTGGTTTTCTTCTTTTTACTGGCACCTTGCTTTTCTTTTCTTTATTATTTTTTTTTTTGTTGAGTCGCACTTGGCTCTCCTTTTTTTGCTATGACGTTTTCAATTTTCACACCATTTGTTAGGGCATGCTGCCGCTTTTATATACTTTTTTGTTTATAAAATTATTAAAAATTAGTAACTGCTTTTGAAAATCGAATTCTCACCGAGCGAATTTTGATTATTTCACATTGCGCGTTCAACGCGAGGGAATAATGAGATTCTTAGGGTGCAGCGTGACCGCGCATCGATTTTTAAAATATACCACTATTTGCTGCCCGAAATATACACAAATATACCACTTTCAATATGTAGGTATACTTTAAAATGAAGGCCGGACTTCAATTTTATAATCCTTTGATGTCTGGTGTGTCCTTTATTAATTAATTTTAGCCAATTTAACTAACTATATTTACTTATATATTTTATGCCAAAGTAATGACAAAAAGGCAGCTACAATTAAATGGCATATCGATATCTTATTCGATTGGTAACTTCTATAGGTATAATCAAATATACTATTAATAGTGGGATAGCCATTATTTTAAAATTAATGCTGACTACGCATTTTACTACACAGCATCTTAGAAGAAAGCTCAATTAAACTTAAGCAGAAAATCTAAATGCAAATGAAATTCACAAATTGCATACCTACAGCGATTGTTTTCGTAGTTGCAAAGACTACGCAGCAGGCGGCACCTGCTGAAAATAATGGTAAATCGGTATTTACTTATGCAGCATGACATTTTGCAAATTTGCACACACGGTCACACTGTACAGACGTGTCATTTGACGAGGAGTGTAAATACATAAGTTTTTTAAATACACGGCGTTAAATTGTTATAATTGATCGCTGTGTACCAAACGATTACACTTCGTCAACGGCAATCTGCAAGTGAACTTTGCACGATTTGTTCATCAATTAAACCCAACGCGCGCAGTTCACAAACTGCCAGCGTGCCAAACATCAGCTGGGTTCAGCCGACTTTTTTTTGGGCAAAAAAAAAAAAAAAACGACCACACCAAACCAACAAAAAAGTCCAATCAACCAACCACTCGACGACGCGCTGTCTTTGTAAATAATTAGAGAAAAAGGAGCGGAGCCGGTTTTGCGGAAGCAACAACTGCAATGGCGGGTCAAAAGTTTCAATATGATGAAAGTGGCGGAACATTCTATTATTTTGTGTTATCATTCTTGGCTTTGGTATTGATACCAACGACGATTTATTATTGGCCACGTAAAAAGAAAGAAGGTTAGTAGTTGTTGTTGCTAGATTTTAATCACACACTCTCTCCCACCCGCTCTCACTAATCGCGAACGTCTTCAAGCGCATATGTGTATGTGTGTAATTGAGCTTTTCCCCATTTACAAACATGTGGTAAATGGACACGTTCCAATAAGTTATTCTAACAACGTTGACGAACTGAGCTCTTGTGTTGGTGAAAGCTACGAATGCAGCAGCGACAGCAACACCGATGTCTTAAGCCAGCTCACTTCACAAATGGGTCACACACATAGACACACTCATACGCAGGTGACTTGCTCTCGCGATCTTATTTGCGCTCTCACTCTTCCGCAAGCACATTGCTTGACCATGCTTGCATTCTAATCACTCACACAAACGTAAATAACAATGCTCTCGCGGACTTAGATTGTGCTCTCACACTCTCGTAACATAGCTGCATTCTAATCACACTCTCTCGTTTTATCATTTAGACCCCAGCAAGCGGAAGGAAGAGTGCCAATGTCCCGACTGTGTGAAAAAGAATTTCATTCTGGCCAATGCGGAGCCATATCGTCTGCTCAAATCGGTGGCCATTAAAGTGACCATTGTGCTTGGTTGGGCGTTGCTTCTCTTTCTCACCTATCGCGTCTCACAATTCGACTATGAGATGGCAAGCTTTGATCCCTTTGAGATTTTGAATGTGCCACCAACGGCGACACAGGCAGAAATCAAGAAGGCCTACTACCGACTGTCCAAGGTGTTGCATCCTGACAAGGAGACAGGTGACGAAAAATCCTTCATGATGCTGAGCAAAGCGTATCAGGCGCTTACCGACGATGTGGCCAAGGAGAACTATGAGAAATATGGCAATCCCGATGGACCAGGTGCCATGTCCTTTGGCATTGCGCTGCCCTCTTGGATTGTGGAGAAGGAAAACAGTGTATGGGTGCTGGGACTCTATGGATTGGTCTTTATGGTGGCCATGCCCTCGGCCGTGGGTGTCTGGTGGTATCGCTCCATACGTTTCAGTGGCGACAAAGTCTTGCTGGACACGACGCAGATGTATTTCTATTTCATCCACAAAACGCCGCATATGCTGCTCAAGCGTGCTCTCATGGTGCTGGCGGCAAGTCTGGAGTTTGATAAGCGCCACAATTCGCAGGTCATCGAGCGGCAGTCGGATAACGATGAAGTGCCTGCGGTAAGTAAACAAGCGCCTATCTTATCCGAAAATAGTATAAGAGTTAACAGCGGCTGTAAAATTTACAGCTGTTTAACAGTAATCTTAGCTGTGCAAATGTATTTGCAACATCCCAGAGTTAACATTAAGCTTACAGCGTTGGCTAAGAATAGCGTTTTAACAGAAAGGGGAGATCAGTTTTATTTCCGTTTATTTATTTTAGAATAGTTTATTTGGAATATATTTAAACTTCAATTAACAAAAAAGTGCAGGAAAAACTAAATTTATATTAAAAGCAATGTGAGAGCCTTATATAAAAAGGGGTACGTAGAAAAGAAATACCATTTAGATGACTTAAAAGGTTCTAATACAATACAATTCCAGAATTTATTAAGCATGACGTTACCTTAACTAACTTACAGTCACGCTTCAAATGAAATTTCCCAAGAAGTTGAGAAGAGCCCTGCTGTAATTTATATCTTGAAAAGATCTAGCGTGAATTGTTGACCTGACAACAGCGGGAATATCTAAATATAAATAGAAATAGGTTAAATATAGTATATAAAATAATAAGTATGTCTTATGCTAAGGTAGCTCACCTACTCCAGGGCTTTACGCCTGTTTAGGTCCATATCTATAGCATTTTAATACCTTACATGTGCTTTTAATATAGGACCTATTCAACTGTATTTAACATTCATTATTGATAACATTATTATTCTTACTATTCACAGCTCATTCGGCAGCTACCCAATCTGAATGAAAAGTGCAAGGAACATCCCTTATGTCGCATGTACTCGATCAAGGCACGTGCCATTCTCCATGCCCATCTCTCTCGCATTCCCCTCAACGCTGAGACACTGGAGCGCGATCGTCAGTTCATAGTGAAGAAGTGTCCGTATTTGGTGCAGGAGATGGTCAGCTGTGTGCATCAGCTAGTGATGATGGCCTATGCAAGACGTGTGCCTCGCCTGCCCAGCATCGAGACAATCGAGAACTGCATGAAGATGTCTCCAATGATCATTCAGGGACTGTGGGAATTCAAGTCGCCGCTACTGCAGTTGCCCCATCTGACCGAAGATCATTTATACTTTATGAACAAGAAACGTCATGTGAAGAATCTGCAACAGTTTGCTCAACTGAAGCCAGAGGAGAGTCGCATGCTGTTGAAGAATCTGTCGGACTTTGAGTACGAGAACATTATGCGTGTGCTGGGCAAGATGCCGTTGATTGATTTCTCCATACGCTGCGAGGTAATTGACGATGAGAACACCAATGTGGTGACAGCTGGTGCCATTGTCACCGTGACCGTGACATTGGAGCGGAAGGATATGCGTTCGTTGTTCGGCGACACGAAGGCGCCCGAAAAGCAAGGCATCAACGATGAACCCAACGAAGAGGCTGAGGATGAGGAGGGCGCTGGCGCAGCTGCTGCTACCGCTGTGCCCGCTAAGAAGGCTTCGGCCTGGGCTAAGCCACGCAAGGGCAAAGGAGGCAAGGGCGGCAAGAAGCCCGTGAACAATCAGAAGAAGAAGGCGGCACCACCCAAGCCGGCAGCTCCAGCTGCAGCAGCTGCGTCGACTGCGGCGGCATCCACAACGGATGATCAAACGGCAGCCAACTCGGAGGCGGAATCGGATGCCGGCGAGCACAGCGATGTGGAATCTGTGGCGGGATCAGGCAGTGAGGATGATGACAAGCAGGGCAGGAACAATTCCTCGCTTGATGATGATGACGATGAGGAATGGGAACGTCTGCAGGCGAAGCTCAATAAGCGCGAACGTCTTGAGGGCAAGTCGCGCATGTCGCATGCGGTGCATTGTCCCTACTTCCCCGAGGAGAAGCAGGAATATTGGTGGACATACATCTGCGATCGCAAGTCGCGCACCTTGCTCACAGCGCCGTATCATGTGACAAATCTGGTCGAGAAAGAGGAGATACAGCTGAAGTTTACGGCGCCGCGTTGGCCCGGCGTTTACACCTTTACGGTCTGCCTGCGATCGGGTGAGTTAACTAAGAATATTAGAAGTTTAGATAAATGAAGTACTTAAGAATTGTGTGACCGCAATTTGATTTTCCTATACTTTGAGGGAACAACTACAATAATCTCTCCTTTTCTTCAAGATTCGTATCTGGGCATGGATCAGCAGCAAGAGCTTAAATTGGATGTGCAGAAGGCGCCCGCACCACCGACAGATCATCCACAATGGGATCTCAGCGAATCGGAGCCGGAGCACAATGATCAACAGGAGAATCTGAGCGATTACACAACGGACTCCTCAGATGAGGAGGATAGCGGTTAGATAGCGCCCCAAACTCCCCAGAAGAATGCGTCTCATGACAAGCGCATCCAAAACCTCTTTTTCCCCAGCGAGTGAATGTTCTACCCGTCTCCTAACAAGAAAAAAAAAACAACTTGGATTTTGTTTTTTTTTTTTTATTCTTTTTTTTAGTAAATGATTTTGAGTTGCGAAATAATGAGGTTCGCACAGTCTCTTTTTTAACTAGTTTTTGTAACATGGATAAAGTTAAAAGATAATGGATAATAGAGCCCGAAACTAGAGCGTAAATAAATAAGTCAAGGAATATATAAACTTCATTTTTAAATGTCTGCGTACTAAACATAATTATAAATGTACTGTATATTTAATTATTTGGATACAAAACAAACAAAAAAAAAAAACAAAAACAACTCGAAACTATAAAAGTGAGAAACGTGACACTGAAAAACAAACAAAAAAATATATAAAACATTTTCAAAATAAAAATACAAAAAAAAGAAGTTTTCGTTTTTTAAGTGATTTATTTATCATTATAATAATATCATTAAATTGTTTAAGTGCCATAAGTCTACTGTGAGGTCGCTGCGCGTTCCGTGTCCAAGAGTTGGGCCGATGCCGAGTCCGAGGAAGAATTCTTCGCAGACGCTGGAAGAACAGCTGTCAATTCTTCTGTTGTTAACTGCTGTGGAAACAAAAGAATTATACAATAACGTGTGTTATCTTTGGCACAAGATCATAAACATGTTCATTACCCTCCACCAGCTGTATTATGATTAGTAAATTCTTTTCTTTTTGCATTTTATTTACAATTCTTGGTCATTATGTGCTAGTAGTTTGTGTGAGTGTGTGCGAGTTTGCTTCAATGTGTGTGTGTTTGAGGATGATGCAACTACAGGTGCGGTTCAGTTTATGAGTGGGGTGTGGAGAGTTCGGGGTTCAGGGTTTCGTCGTTTATTCGTTGGGTTTGTTGGCAGTTTATAGTTTACTCTTCTTCACTTTCTTCTTCCTCAGCAGAAGATTCCGCTGCGTCTTCTTTCGCTTCCGTTTTACCAGCTTCTTCCTTTGGAGCTGTTTCATCGACCTTTTCATCGTCGTTCTTCTCTTCATTCGTCTCTTTGGTTTCTTCTTCTTTCTTATCTTCTTCAGCATCTGTCTTGACTTCCTCGTCTTGCTTCTCGTCTACAGTTTCTTTTGATTCTTCTTTCTCTTCGTCGGCTTCCTTTGTTTCTTCTTCCTTTCTTTCCTCAGCTTCTGTTTCTTTCTTCTCTTCAGTTTCTTTTGTTTCTTCCTCATTCTTCTCTTCATCACTCTTTGATTCGTCGACTTCTTCTGTTGCTGCGGTCTCCTCATTCTTGCTTTCTTCGGTTGATTCTACCTCCGTTTTCTTTTCATCTTTCGTTTCTTCTGCCGCATCTTCTGATGCTTCTGCAGTTTTCTCTTCCGCTTCTGCCACTTGTTCTTCCGTTTTCTCCGCAGTCTCTTCTTTCTTTTCTGCGTCGGCCTCTTCTTCTTCATCGGCTTCTTCCTCTTCTTCAGATTCTTCCTTTTCGTCTGATTTTTCATCAGTTTTCTCATTTTCTTCGGTCTTTTCTTCATCTGTCGATTCTTTTACCTTTTCTTCGGAATCCTCTGACTTTTCTTCGGCGTCCTTTGGCTTCTCCTCTAAATCATCTTCAGTTTTTTTACCATCTTCATCTACGCTAGCCTCTTCTGTTTTACCTTCTTCAGCATCCGCGCCATCGCCTTCCTTTTCGGCCTTCTTTTCATCATCTGCTTTGTCTGTTGTCAGTGTCAGGAGAAAGTTAAGATCATATTCCACTCGTTGACTTCCTCTACTTTACCTGTAGACTCGGCACTGTCCTCTTTGGACTCGGATTCTTCTTTACCTTCTTCGGTGGCTTCCGTTTCAGTCTGATGGGGTATTAGGTGCAAATTGTGATTGTGTTGGTAGGATGTTAAGAGTGGAAGAATGTATGTAAAATCAGTAAGTATTTTCTAAAACTACTTTCTCTAACGGTACTTTAGCTTCTCTATTGCAGTCACATGCCGGATTAGCTTCTCGATCGCCTCTAGTCGAATAATGTTAAATTTTCTTCATCTTCTTTCATGCAGAATCTATACATTTGTACTGTAAAGTTACCTTTTCTTCACTACCCTCTTCTTTTTTCTCCGCGTCTTCACCTTCAGCACTCTCGGTTTTCTCCTTATCTTCGCTAGCTTCGTCTTCGCCCTTTGGAGTTGTTTAAAACGTTAGAACATTTTTGATTCTCGCTGTTACTTAACATGCGCTGTTAAAAAACTGTTAAGCGCTATACGCAGCTTGTGGTAAGTGTGGTAACTGTGGTAAGTTTGTGTGAGTAACAAAAGCTTACGGTTTTTTAGTTTTTAGTAAATACAAATATATTTCAATTTTATTTCATATGTTCTTATATATGTCCAGCGGATTTTTATGTTTTCGCATTAACATAACTCAGCCGCACAAAACTTTCAGGTTTTTATTTTATTTTTAGCTTACTACACTCTCAATTAGGTTTAGTTCACTTCATTTTAGGGTTAATTCAGTTGGAAGCTTAAGTAAACTTAAACTGTTTTTGAAAATTAATACAATTATTATGTTACATACATACAAAATGGGTGTGTGAGTGTGTCAGTTTTTTATAATAAATATAAATGTATTTTGATTAAAAAATTTAATTTCCTTCAGCGTGAACACAGTCGTATGTGTGTTGTGTGGTTGTGTGTGTGTAAGTGTAGTAGTATGCATGTCAAAGTATATATGTTTTTTTTAATATACTATATAAATATTGTAGCTTAGCTTAAAGAACCGCAGTCGTGGTGAATATAAGAGAGAAGCCCGAATTTGCTCGAATCTGGACAACAGGTTTTTTCTTTGCCGCAATGCTGTTAGATTACATTTTTATGTTATGTTATGTTTTGCTACTGTCAGTTAACATGGCTGTTTGCTGTTGTTGCTGGTTGTTGAGTACGTCGTTACGTTACGTTAGTAGTTGAAACTTGCTGTTAAATTTATTATAGTTATTCATATTATTATTATTATTATTGCTGTCTTTGTGGTTGCTTCTGTGCAGGCTTTTTGTTGTTGTCGTTTCGTAACAGTAAACAGAAAAGTACAAATTGCTTAAAAGCTCTCAAACCTCTGCCTTCTCCACCTCCGCCTCGCCTTCCGCTGGAGCCTTCTCTTCACCATCACCACCAGCCTCTTTTTCTTCCTCCTTTTCCTTCTCGCCCTCCTTAGCATCGCCATTCTCCTGCTTCAGTTCGATTTGAGCGCTGCTCACGGCCGTTGTGTCGGCTGGCGCCAACTTGAGGAACACCTCCAGCGTGTCAATCTCGTTGGCCATATCGAAGGCATCGTAGTCACCACAGTATTCCTCATCGTTGAAGATCTGCGGTGGCAATGGGTGCCGGGGCTCTGGATCGCTGACGGTGCCGCCATTGCTTGTGGATTTATTTTGCATCAGCTCCTTTTCGCTCTCCTTTCCTGGCTCTGTGATGTCAACGGTGTCGTATTGAATGCACTTGCTGTCCAGGATCATGAGCACGCGCTGTTGGCGTTTCTTCACCTAAAAAATACCGAAACAATTAACTTAACTCGATTTTGCTGCTTTGCCAGCCCTGGTATTAAGTTACCGGCAAGCCCAAACAAACACACACAGGCACCTTAAAAAAACACGCAAGCACCTAAAACGCACACAGACATTCACATGAACTCTCTCCCATAAACTAACAAATTGAACTGGTTTATTTGTACCTTAAATCATGCATTAGTCTATGTGTGTGTAGATAGTATAGTTATCAAAGCAGGCGTGTAATTAATTTCTGATAAAGGCCTTTATTTATTACCTAAGGTCTTTACACATGTTCATACATATATGCCATACATACATTCAACTTTTTTATATACGCTGACGCCTTGCTTTTGAACCCACAACAATAAACAACGGCACAGCACAAAGCACAGTCAAGCTCAATGCTCTCTTCCATTCTCGTATTTACTCTCTTCTCTCTCTTTCACTCTCTTTTATACTCACGCCCTCGTTGCACTGCACAATGAGCTTTGTTTAAAAGTCTTATTGGCAAATACGCGAATCAAACAAAGATGAGTGGAAAAAAAGAGTCATCGACATGAATCATACACACAGACAAGCGCAGACATAGTTAAGCTCGCTTACCCACGCAAACGGAAAACTGTGATCAATGAATATTCTTTTATGCTTTCCCACACTATTCCAAATAGGCTTATATGGAAATGTTTGCGGTCGTTGCGCTGCTTCTTGCCACCACCATCAAAAGCGCACGCACACAAACGCACAGCACACATGCACACGCCAATCAAAATACCCACTTGCTGTTCTGTTTTGTTGGGAGAGCGCGATGACGTTTCAACTGTACGTACTACATCATCATTCACACACACACGCACACACATATATAAATGCGTGTATTGTGTAGAGTACGCAAACAAACAAAGAATATGTGTAGACTATGCAATTGAGCAGTTCTTCTTTATCTACATACATATCTATCCTGCTAAACTGAACCATGCAAACATTCCATTAACATGACACTGACTCTCACAACTCAGTCATACAAAGCACACACTCACAGACACACTCATATAATTTGTCATTTTATGCCATTAGCCTGTCTTACCTCGCCCCACCCCGCTCCACACCTACGCAGCATTGACACTGCAGTATAAAACTTACCTCCTTGTTGCCGGACATGCCGCTGACGTACACTTTCAATACCATTTTTGCAATTTATTATTGTTGGATCTTTTTTAATTTAAAGCTTTATTTGTTGCGCGAAATTAAATATGCGACTTTCACGACGACGACGATCAAAATATTTTTAGAACTTTCTTTGCTCTGCTTTTTGATTGCTTTTGCTCTTGGCCCCTACCGCGATACGTAATGTTGATTATTAATATGCGCGCACTGGGCTATCGGCTGCAAAACACTAGTCGATTCGTATAAAAAACGCGTATAAAAAGTTGAAATCTACAAAAGGTGTAGAGATGTTTAAAATTAATAATTAAATTGCACAAATTCGCTGCCTTTTTATTCCTACTAGAGATGGAGAGACATCGATAGGTAGAGGTGGCCACACATCGATGACACTATCGATGCATCGACGTTTTCAAATTTATTTTAAAATCGATTTTTTGTAGCAAACTGGTTTTCGCAGCCAAATATTACAAGTCTCATTACATTTCAATAAATATTATTGTCTTAGATGATTTCAGATGTGGATTTATAAGTTTGTCAATGTACTCTACTTTGCCAAAACCTAAATAAACATACTAAGCGAGTGCGTTATTTTCTGTTTTCAGTGTGACCAATTTGTATATTACAATAATAATAATATCTAATTGGACTAAATAAAATATATTATAAAATTATGTTTCTTTTAGCATTTAATACATAAAAATAGATGCTGTGGCCGACAGCTAATTGTTTTACGAAATAATCTTAGAAAAACCAGCATACCAAGCGTGACTCAAATGAACTATGCTAGGGCTGCATTACTGACGCAATTAGGAAATGATTAATTTTGATATCTCTTCGTTTCTTAAATTCCAGGATTTTCTTCAACTTTAGCCGATCTATCTAATCCATGTTGCTTAGATGGCCCAAGTAATAAACATATAAGTAAACGGAAAAGCTGAATTCATCACATGTAAATGATTTGGCAATTCAACTAGTTCCCCCACCACCATCTAATTGTTCAAGTGCAAATAATAATAAAAAGTAAAAAATAATTTATATAATATATAACTTTTCTAATAAGCAATCTTTAGATTGATATTTGATACATATGGCTGATTTGACGGTTAATTTTTATGAAAATTGATAAAATACCAGATTGTAAATAAAAATGCGGAACGACTTGAGCGAACCGTTGCATTTACAAATGAGCTGAGCAAACTCAAGTGGCTCACTGCGATGACTCGGCCAGTTGAACTTGTTCTGAACGAGTGACCACAACCTCACGTCGTCACGCATGCATCGGTCGTCCATTTTTCGTAAGAATTCGACAGAAAAGTGAAAAATACATCGCAAAAAGGAAAAAATTTACAAAGAAAAGTACTTTAAAGCAAGTTGTAATCAACTTACACCACAGTGCATTTCAGTGGCCTTTCAAATACTGCTCAAAACAACTCAATAAGCAATAGCAATACATATATAGATTTACAATTTGAACTACCCGAAAAAAGTTCGTGTGCGTTTCTACAATACAATAAAAAAGTAAATAAAGCGCGTGTGAAGTGTGTGGTGCAGATATCGAAGCGGAAGAATAAAATACAAACTAACGTAAGTGTGGCAGGCAGAAAACATCTCAATGCTAGAGGCGTTGTTTCATTTATGCTATCTTCAGAGAAGAGTAAGCACTCTGATAATGATATGCGTTGCGACCATTTTTAAAATTTCATGAAATCAAAATTCCAACTCACAGCTGCAAGTGTGTGTGTAAGAGTGTGTGTGTGCGAGCGAGACAACCATTGAACACATAAGCTGCTGTCATTTTGTTTTTTTTTTGTCGTCGTCGCATTTGAAATGAATCTTTTTTATTTGGCATGGTGTTTGTCACGTAAAACAGCACTAATCATTTATTATTGAAAAAAAAACGAAAGAAATGTGTAAATTACGACAAAGCAGCAGCAGCCTGAAACTTAATGCTGATTGACTTTGAGTTCATTAACAGCAGCAAGTATGTGCTTGTGTGCGTGAGTGCAGCTTGTGGTTGAACTGTGTGTGTGTGTGTGTAAACAGCTGGTACAGCTCGAAGGATACGCGACGCGTTTTTATTGTTGTAGTTTGTAGTGCGTGTGTACGTTCCTGTATGTGTGTGTGTGTGTGTGAGCTAGTGGTTGGCTGCTTAGTTTTCTTTGCTGCTCGCGTGCATTGCTATGCATGTGTGTTGTTGCTGTTGCTTTACTGCGTCGTCTTCTTCTTGTAGCTGTAGTGGTGGGAAGTTGTATTGTCGGCCTGTGGCCAAACGAACACTCCCTTTAATTGCGCATCGCTAGCTACTTCGTTTTCTTTTTTAATGCCCTCTTCGCAGCAGCTGCCAGGCCATAAATCGCTGCACCATTTTCTTTTCTTTTGTATTCTACGTGCTTTGTCTGCGTGTGTGTGTCAGGTGAATCCTGTTTTCCTTGAAACCAGTTTTTGAAGCAAGTAGGCTCTTGTGTTTTTGCTCGACCCCGTCTGACTAATTCTCTCATCATACAAATTTTTTTCTCATTCGCAGACAAACGCTTCCAATCGACAGAACTGTGTGGCAATAAAAATAACTATTAGGCATAAAGAGAAAAAGAAGAAATTTATATTTATACATATATTGAAAGTTATTGAAACTCATTAATCATTGCAATGGCTTGTGCTACATTAAAACGCGCATTGGACTGGGAGTCGCTCAATCAGCGTCCCACAAAACGTCGACGTTGTGTTCCCTACGGACAATCTGCTGGCAATTCGCCATCACGCGGCGGCCAGCCGACGGTAGATGGCGCCACCAACAGCCCAAGCACCACAGGCATGCCAAGCAATCGCTTTGCCAAAGACAGCACTGAGCCGAGCCCATTCTCCGAATCCGCCTTGGCCAAGATGTCGCCAGGTAAGTAGAGAATATCTTCTATTTAAACGACGCAGCTAAATAAAACATCTCGAACTGTGGTACAGACAAAATGGCCGAGAATTTGTGCAATGAAATCAAAAGACTGCACAAACGCAAACAGTTGCCCATCACATCATCCGCTTTGGAGCGCATGCAGGACTCGGAATCGAGCGGTTCCGAAATGGGACCCGAGAGTCCATTGCGCCCGGACAGCCCACCGAGTCACATGATGCGCCATCACAACGAGAAGGCATTGTTCACGTTCAAGCAGGTGCAACTCATATGCGAGGGCATCGTGAAGGATCGCGAGGATCAACTGCGTGAGCGTTACGAATCGGTGCTGACCACCAAATTGGCTGAGCAATATGATGCCTTTGTGAAATTCACATATGATCAGATCCAGCGTCGCTACGAAGCAGCGCCCAGCTGTAAGTGATTTTTAATTTACCTAAAAATGGGGTAGACATTAATTTTTTCACTTATTTTTCAGATTTGTCGTAAGGCAGACGACTCTCTCAACAATTACGATCTTATGTGACGGTTTTCTGGCCGCAAATGCAGAAATAATGCAACTTCAAATGCAAGACAAAACATCAAGAAAAAGAAGAGAAGAAAAAAGAAAAAGTAATGAAAACAACATAGAAGCCCTCATTTAAATAAACAACTACATTTTTGTTTATATTATATATTTTGAAATATGAAAGTTATAGTTTAAACTAGAATTACATAAATTGTATTGAAAGCAAAATGAACGGGAGGAAATACTTTAAAAACACGGCCTAAAGCAAACAACAAAACAGCAACAAAAAACATAAGAAAAGCAACAACTTGTTACCATTTACGTTTTCACATAACGAAAATTCTAAATACAAATGACAAATATCTATATCGTACATATGGAAAACTATGTACACAGAACGCTAATATACAAAACAAAAACGAAATGAAAAGAAAAGAGAAAATATAAAAAACAACTTGCAAAAGGTGCAACACAGACACACGACAAACACACTTAATAAACAAAATACACACAATTCAATGAAACCTCAACAGTAGCTTCGTATATATATATATATAATTAACAGAAGAGAAATGCGAAAAACAGATTGGTTAATATATATGTTAGGTACATATAGCAATAAGGTATAATTGTAAAACGTATCAAAAAACACAACACACTATATATATATATATATATATATATTGTATTTCAAAATAGCAATGCGAGATGAGATCGAGATTGACAACTAAACAAACTGCAAGAAACAAAATATATATATGAAGATATAAAGCAGTATGCAACTAAGAAACTACTCATGAAATATCTTTTTCATAGTTTATTTTTGCATAATAATCATTAATTTTCCTAAGCGAGTGAATAGCATCTGTATAAAACAAAACAAAACAAAACTGAAAACGAAAATCAATTTTTGTTCTTTGCTCTTCTGATTTAATGATCGATTGTTACTTGTTTCTTCCTTTGATGTACATTTTGCAAAGTAATGAAAACACACAACACAACAATTTATTTCGTGTATGCAATGTTTCCTTTGCTTTAAACAATGTAAAACAAAAACAAAAAAACCTAAAAAAAAAAGAAGTTAAAACAATTTTTATTATTATTTAAGTCAAAACTTGAACGCTTTCATATTTACACATTATATACGCTTGGCAGACGACGTTTCATGGTTCACATTATACATATTTTTCACTTGATATATAAACATATATTTTTCAATTGCCGCGATCATACATACTTTACATTAGTAATTTAAACTTAATATTAGTAAAGAAATGCCATTTTTATATTAAAAAAAAAAACAAAATAAAAAGCGATGAATTGAAAATGCAAACTGATGAAATTTTGTTTTATTGCTATATTCTTAATGTCACTGCATCACTTAAGGTGAAGTGAAATGGCAAACTTTTAAAAAGTTTCGATTAGCGCCCAAGTTTTATAACATCGCGCTATCGAAAACATCGCAAAGCTAAGTTGGCTGCGCGACAATTTAAGCTAAAGCGACTCCGCAGTTAACATGGTGCTCCACAGTTAACAGAGAGTGTTATGGCAGTGTTACAAGAAAAAAAACACAAGCAGGCAGTCGCTGGAATTTCGAGAGCAACTAACAACAAAAAAGACAAAAATTGAACGTGTGTGTTTTGAAAAACAAATGTTAAAACGTAAAATTATGTGTCGCTGATAGGAGGCCAATGAGTAATCAGCTCGCCAGCGCTTAAAATGCTTCACTCGCGCATCCAGTTCGCCAACTTTACAAAACTTGTCAAAATTTGTTGATAATAGAGAATTTGTACAAACAAAAATTAACCATAAAAAACGCAAAAGAAGAAGAGAAAAGAAAGCTTTAAGCAATAATGTGCGACGATGACGGTGAAATTTGTGAGTCAGCGACACCGGCAACGCTGACTTCAAGTCCAACTTCAACGTCAACAGCTGATGGACATTATCTCAACTACAAGACACAACAACAAAGAAAACATAGCTTCAATTATAATAGCAATAACAAAGTGGAGCAAATTGAGCACTGGCAGCCGACGGATGTGATACAATGGCTGCGCAACAGCAAGGATCACTTCTCAAATCAACTCATCTCCTGTATCAACTCGGAGGCCATTGATGGTCAGGTGCTGCTCACATTAAGCGAATCGGATGTGCGTGATTTTCGCTATAGGCTTGGCTACTCTCAGGTGCCCTTTGGTGAGCTGAAGCGATTTTGGTTGCTCGTCAGTCAATTGCAGCAGCAATGGACGCACGAGCAGCGACAAAAGTATCAGCAGCTCCAGCCTCAGCACCAGTATCAGCTGCACGGTGTCCTAACAGATGCGATCCACACATCCTGTGTGCCGGGTGGCAACGCCACCGCCGCCACCATGACAAACGAAACGTGCCCCTCCCCCTCAACGTGCCAGGACTGTCCAGGCTACAATTGCAGCAGCAGCAATGGACAACGCGACTGCAGCAGCAGCAAGAGCAGTCAACGTTTGGTGGCACCCGAATATTTCAAGACGGCCATTAGCTTAGGTGAGAGCTTTTCGAAATGGGTTCACTTATCGGTCATTTGATCAATCATATGCAATAACCTTGATATTCGTAATCTACAAATGCATTTCTTCCGCTCACTCTATACCAAAGTTCAGCAGAGAGCGAGAGTGTCATAGTTTTGCGACGTCATTTGATTAATTATAAATTTAGTTACTGTCTTATTACGCCAATGACGCCAATGCGCGGCGTGCGTTACTGTTATTTATATTTTGGAGGTTAAACATACACACACATGTAAATACATGTGTCTCGCTCTCACTCCCACTCCCAGTCGCATTTGTTTTGTTTACTGCATGTAGTGGAATTTTTTTTTTGTTTTTTTTCTGTTGCGCTTTTGTGTAACATTTCGTGCACAAAATTTTTAAATGTATTTTAGGCATTATGCGAGCTAGAAAGAGAGCGCGAGATATGCCGTTTGCTTTGTCTAGCTCAAAGAGTTCAAATTTTTTTGATACCCTGCAAGAGATCAACATTAAAGCTTTGGTCAGCGAAAGCGCAGAGTAAGAAAAGAGAATAACAGTCATAGCATGTTGATATGTACATATGTGTGTAAATGCTTATGCACTTTTTTATGTAATTTTTTATCGTAGAATTAAGTGAGTGTAAGCAGAATTCGGTGTGGGGCTTAATTAATATCATTTGATTGCCATAAATAGAATAGCTTATAAGTAATTACTCGATAGTCACAATGTAGGACAAAGTCTAGAGAAGTCTTTTTCGACCTCTTTATGCATTATTTATGTGTTTAGTACTTTTAAACTTTTCGTCTAGGTTTATTTCTATCTCTGGAACTATTTGAGCTAGCGTCATCAAATTTGGTGACAACACTTCTTAGTGATAAACGTAGCTTAATATATATTTTTTAATTTAAGACACAAGGGCTTTCGGGTACTAAAATCAATCAAAGCTTATGAATGAGATAATTTTGTAGACATTTTATTGTGCTGTCTTAATACAAATGAATGCATATTATAGTTAAATATCCAAAAAAGTTTATTTAGTGTAATGAGGTATTATTTGTAGACCCTAAAAATAGTAAAAAATGTTTTTGTTTTATTTTTGAAAGTTTTACACATACATATTTAGCATAATTTAAAAACAAGTTACTAGGGTATCTGTTAGTCAAATACTTCCGAGAAGCATGTTCTGATTTATTTTGTTTTAAATCATGTGTAATAACACCACTTTCAATGGAATATCTGTTGCAGGCTATTCGTTTGTGGTGACATGGATAACTTCGTTTGTCATGGTCATCGTGCATGAACGAGTTCCCGATATGAAACGTTATCCACCGCTACCGGATATATTCCTCGACAATGTTCCCCACATTCCCTGGGCCTTCAATATGTGCGAAATAACGGGTTCTCTTTTATTTACCGTCTGGCTGATTGTGCTCATCTTTCACAAGTATCGAATGGTGTTGTTGCGTCGCTTCTTCGCATTGGCTGGCACCGTTTTTCTGCTGCGCTGCGTCACCATGCTGATCACATCACTGAGTGTGCCTGGTACGCATCTGCAGTGCAATCAGAAGGACTTTGCCATCGATGATCCCAACGTGGATATGATTGGTGCGTTGGTCATACGCATGACACGTGCCTATCGCATCTGGAGTGGATTGGGAATGTCCATCCAAGGGGTGCGCACGTGTGGCGATTACATGTTCAGTGGACACACTGTGGCATTGACCCTGCTCAATTTCTTTATTACCGAATGTAAGTAGAGGTGCTTGCGCTTGATCTCACTTGATCTTGATAAATTGATTCACTTTGTTTGCATTTCATTTAGATACGCCGCGTAATCTGTACTTCCTGCATACGATGACTTGGCTGTTGAACATGTTTGGCATATTCTTTATATTGGCTGCCCATGAGCACTACTCCATCGATGTGTTTGTGGCCTTTTACATAACGTCGCGACTCTTTCTTTATTACCACACGTTGGCCAATAATCGGGCAAGTGCATTATTCTCCTCCTAATGAAAATGAATCTAATTCGAATTTTATTTAACAGGCTTTGATGCAAAGCGATTCGACGCGCACTCGCGTCTGGTTTCCCATGTTCAGTTACTTTGAGAATCATGTGGATGGCATGATACCCAATGACTTTGATACGCCCGGTTCGCTCATCAGTTCAATGATCGATCAATTGTGCTGGCTCAAGGATCAACTGGTTTGGGTCTTGCAAGGCATCACATTGCCAAAGGCGGCGAAGTCCTTGCAAATGTTTAATAGCTCCGAATCGGAACTGTGCACACATCCAGCTGGCACACCTTTTCATAATTCACATCAATCTATGGGCAGTGGCATGAACAATGTGCGTCCCACATCCAACACAAGGCCCACGACACCGATTAAGTTGTCACCACAACCGGTTAGACGAACAATTCCTTTAGATATTCCTACGCCAGTTACATCTGTACCTCAAGTGGCAAAAAGAACAAATGCTACGACTCCGCAGCAGGTGAAACGTTCGTTGGTCGATGCCAGCGTAAGTCCGTATGTTAGCGATATGATTAAGAAGGATGCAAAGGACGCGACACAGCAAGCGACAAAGAAGCAGCTCTGATTCAGTCTTCCCACACTCTGCTGGCTTACATTTCTTATTTGTTTATCGTCGTTCCACGAAAAAATGGAAAAAAAAACAAACATTGCAAAAAAGCACCGACTGATAATTTTTACTTTAAAATTGTTTCTAATCCCCCTTTTTCTTCAATTTTTGCAGCAGCAGCACCTTTATTTGTATTATATACTCTATATACCAATTGTAGTGCCTTCCGATTAGTCCCAATTTCAGGCATCAAAACGATCTTCTCCTTATCTATATTAATAGATAACTTTTAGTTAACTAACTGGATCAAAAGTGTTGGCAATTCGCATGAAAATATTGCATAGAACTTGAAATGGCTTATTGATGATAATCCTCATTCCGTTCAGTTTAGTTATAATATTACGATTATTATTATTAGTAAATATCTCTAAGCATAAAATATATCTTTATTTAAGTTATTTAGTGATAAGTTAAAACGTTTTTGTTGAATGCACAAAATCCAAATAAATCAAATTTCAATATGAAGCGGAATTAATTAATGCTGGAAATTATTGAAAAAAATATGCGGTGTAAAAATTTCGCTTGCTTAAATTGAAATTCAAAACGGCAGATTTCTGTGTTCGTGATGGCCGAGAGGAAAATTTTAAATTTACGCGCTAATATTACTATAGTTTTATAACACTGAAATGAATTTATCGATAATCGATAGCTGAAAGCTATGCTATATTTTTACATTCTTTCAATGTCAAAGCAATCGTCTGTTAATTGAAGTTTTCACAATTTATATCAATTCATTGATAGGTAAGCCAAACAAGTCCATTTGATTATTGCAAATGTCTCAAGAAACCGTTAATAGTTCTAGTATTATTGCATATTGTGTGTTGACTTATGTAAATTAGTATATTTTGCAATTCAACATGTGGTCACGCTGCTTTTAGCGTCGGCGTCGTTTGTAGCGGGCAAAAAACGCGAACTTTATTCTCGTGCTGGAATTTGTAGATTTTATTTGATCTACCCAGAATATGAAGAAGAACAAACCACTATTGCACGACCATTTAATAACCAATCGTGTCAAGCAGGTAATTTCTTTCTGAATGCAGTTTCTGTTTTGTCTCGAAATGCACGTTTGCTGAAGTTGCCGGCAAGCAACGAACTGCAACGCAAAAAAAGACACGCGAAAGCAAGGTTAGTTTTTGATAAAACGAATGTAATAATAATTTTGGTGTTTTGTTTGTTTTATTGTTGTGCAGTACCTTGAGGAGCACATCGACGAGACGTATTTGGATGTGAAGCAGATGACCAAGGAGTTGATGCGCAAATATCCCGAATATTCGCGTCGCAAACTTGGACCATTCAGACAACTAGTGCATCAAGGTAAATAAATGTGAGGAAGTAAATAAAGGCAGCATTTGTGCGCATGACGACAACAAAAGTAACAAGTAAGAAAAACAGACATGATCGACTGCACGATACCCGTAATCGCAATAATAAGAAATAGGAATAACCGTTGTAACAAAAGGTTCCGAAGTTATGCAGCTGTTGCATTTGTCATGTGGTTGCCACCCATTTAGTAATGAAATTATTGAATGAAAAAGGCTTCCCATTAAATACCCTTTTTGTCAACAGATAGAGCGTATATCAATGCAATTTCAACTCATATTCTTTCATTGGATTTTGCAGCATTTTCCATCATTTCGGACAGCTATAATTTGGACAAAGCGAGCAGCTCCGACGACGAAGACGATTACGCATCAGACGAAGCACAAGCGACAACAGCAAAGAACAGTGTCATGAGCAATATGATGCATGGCCTGTACAGTAGCAACCATCAACAGCAACAGGCTAAGAAACCCCCGATTGCCACAAAACCTAGCAATGAACCCATTGACATTTCCAGTGGCGATGAGAACGATGATGATGTCTCAAATAGTCCACCAAATGGAGGTCCACCACCGAATGTCAATATTGCTGCCACTATAAAAGCATTGAAACGTCCCTTGGAGGAATCAGCTACACCGGCAGCTAATGTGCATGCCAAGAAAAGTGAGTAATCCTCTTGAAAGAATTGAATTGAACTAAAACATTTACACATATACATGTATTTGTGCCTTATCTACAGTCAAGCACGATTTAACTATAGCATCATTTGCAGGCACTCGACAGGAAGTGGGCGGCGGTGCCAACGCATCAGCTGTCAATCCCAAAAAGTGTGAGTACAAAAAGAAAATTTTAATATATTTACAGTGCAAATGACATTAGCTAGCTTACAAACATTGGGAATATTCGTGTGAGCAGCATAGCAATATATACAGTGTTGTGCAGTGTTCGCTGAAAGATCGAAGCTTATTTATCTATTAGCATTGAGCAACACTTTGTCAATCAGCTGTTGCAGCTTCAAAAGAAAAGCTGATTGTCCGAGAAATTCAAAATTAACTGCTAGTTTAGTTTAACATTTTATTTCTTGAAATTGAATACAAATTAACGTAATTTTGCATTGTTGAATTTAATCTTCAATTCAATATAGGCATGATATATTTTATTACATATTATATTAAAAAAATTGAGGAATTGTAATTGAATACTTTTAAATTGATAAGTCACAGTCTTAATAATAAAGATTGATAATATTTATTTATTCAAGTCGTTGCAGTTTCTGTAAACGCTTCTAAGGGCAACAATGATGCTGGCTCACGTAAGGAGCCCCATGGAGCAAGCTGCTCATCATATGATCAGTTCCAGCAGCGACAACCGACATCACGTGAATTCAACGAACGTGCACCGTCGCGAGTACGCAAATATAAAAAGGAAGTTGAGATCACTCGGTCAAATGAGAGCTTCCGTGATATTGGTGGCATGGATGGCACATTAAAGGAGCTATGCGAGATGCTTATACATATCAAATCACCAGAGTTTTACTTTCAACTGGGTTTGCTACCCTCGCGCGGCCTGCTGTTGCATGGTCCGCCTGGTTGTGGGAAAACCTATTTGGCACGAGCCATTGCAGGTGTAAGTAAAACTGTTGAAATAAATTTCAATGTTCATTAAACAATTTCTTCCGTTGTAGCAATTGAAAATGCCTTTGCTGGAGGTGCCTGCCACAGA
The DNA here is from genome assembly GCF_009650485.2 of Drosophila albomicans. NCBI lineage: Eukaryota > Metazoa > Arthropoda > Insecta > Diptera > Drosophilidae > Drosophila > Drosophila albomicans. The sequence goes on along the minus strand of NC_047629.2, from coordinate 39,920,769 downwards.
GCTGATAGGTGGCATTTCGGGTGAGTCGGAGGAGCGTATACGTGATATCTTTGAGCTGGCCATTGACAATTCGCCGTGTGTCTTGTTTATTGATGAAATCGATGCCATTGCCGGCAATCGTCAGTGGGCTGCCAAGGACATGGAGCGTCGCATTGTTTCGCAGCTCATAACCAGCTTGGATCAGCTGAAAAGCACTGAATTTGGTCAATCTGTAGTTGTCATCGGCGCTACCACACGACCGGATACCCTTGATCCGGGTCTACGTCGCATTGGGCGATTCGATCATGAGATTGCCATACACATACCGTCGCGAAAAGAGCGTCGGGAAATCTTGCGAATTCAGTGCGAGAGTCTGGCAATTGATCCCAAGTTTAACTATGATAAAGTTGCTGAGTTGACGCCCGGTTATGTGGGCGCCGATCTGCTTGCCTTGGTGTCACGTGCTGCAACAATTGCCGTCAAACGTCGATCGATGCAAAAGTTTCGTGAATTGCACGCTGCAAGTGAGCTCAATATGACCACTGTGACGTTGGATGATGATGAGCCTGGCGAGGATAAAGCAGATGATGAGGCCAAGGAGAAGACGCCAACAGACACGAAAACAGCTGAATCAGCTGCTACTGCAGATATCGAAAAGAAAGAAACAAATGGTGAAGAGGCCAACAAAGAGAGCGAAACTCCAATGGAAGTTGATAGTAAGACAGCAGATGATGCAACAACCCCAAGCCAAGAGAATGAGCAAAAGGAAAAGCCCACTGTTGAGCCAATTGCGGATGAGTTCTATGAGCCCACATTGGCCGAGTTGACCAACTTTCTGGACAATCCACCTGAAGAGTTCGTCTACAACAATTTCTGTTTGACGCTCGACGATTTCATTGCGGCCATTAAAGTAATGCAGCCATCGGCGAAACGTGAAGGTTTCATTACGGTGCCGGACATCACATGGGAAGATATTGGCTCGCTGCACGACATACGAGAAGAGCTCAAGCTGGCTGTGTTGGCACCTGTTAAATATCCCGAGATGTTGGTACGCTTGGGTCTGGAGGCGCCGTCTGGAGTGCTGCTCTGTGGACCACCTGGTTGCGGCAAAACTTTGCTGGCCAAGGCAATTGCCAACGAGGCAGGCATTAATTTCATTTCGGTCAAAGGTCCCGAATTGATGAATATGGTATGGTTTGAGTTACATCTTGCTTGCATTCCTTTTATTCATATAAAATGTGCTTTTGCTTGCAGTATGTGGGCGAAAGTGAGCGTGCTGTGCGCGCCTGCTTCCAGCGGGCTCGAAATTCGGCGCCCTGTGTCATCTTCTTCGATGAGTTCGATTCGTTGTGCCCCAAGCGTTCAGATGGCGGTGATGGCAACAATTCCGGCACACGCATTGTCAATCAGCTGCTGACTGAGATGGATGGTGTGGAGGAACGCAAAGGCGTTTATATACTGGCTGCTACCAATCGACCGGACATTATTGATCCGGCCATATTGCGTCCAGGTCGCCTGGATACCATACTCTATGTGGGATTGCCCGATGAGCAAGAACGCGCCGATATACTAAAAGCTACCACAAAGGTAAGCGTTGACAATTTGTTTGTTGAATTTAAATTTAATTTAATTTTGTAGAATGGCAAGCGACCAGTGTTGGCTGAGGATGTGGACCTCAATGAGTTGGCGGCTCAAACCGATGGTTATACTGGTGCTGATTTGGCTGGTTTGGTGAAGCAGGCTTCCATGTTTGCACTGCGTCAGGCGCTGAACAGTGATAATACCAATACCGATGATTTGTGTGTGCGCAAATTGAACTTTGAGGAAGCGCTGAAACAGCTACGTCCATCTGTTAGTGAGCAGGTAACAGTTGCTTATTTGGATGAGCAAAGTTTGTGTCACTAACAATGTTTATTTCTTCATCACAGGATCGCAAGGTTTATGAGAAGCTGCGACAGAAATACGCTGCGCCGCGTGTGCCGTTGCTGGAGCGCAAGTGAAAATCTCAGCTGTTGTCTTAATAATTAGTTTTAACAAAAAAAATTACACACACACACTACACTCGCACACACTTATTATGAACATTGCCATTGCGCCCATATTCCTTTATATTTTTGAATTGTACAAAAACCGCGTTGCGGAAAAATACAAAAATACCCAATTGCGATACAATAATTTTGGGGACCAAAGTCCAGCTCAAGTTTGTGAATTGTATTAGTTTATTGTTCACACATAGAAATACACACCTAATTCATTCAGTTAATCCTATCGTCCACTAATTGCTATTCGTCCAATTGCTTAAACTGTGTCTGAAGGCTCATCGCCTTGCCCAGCACGTCTGACCAAAGCTGGCGCCGTCAATGGTCGTCGTGGCAACATCATCGTCGCTGCCTTGTGTCGCTTCTGCATTTCGAGTATATCCGCATGCTGTGAGAGTATGGTGCGTTTGCTGCGCTTTCGCATGCGCACCTTCTTGGGTGTGGTTTTCTTCTCCTCACCGCTGCTGTTGGCTGCCGATGCACAGTCTCCGGCGCCTGCAGCACGCGGTGGTCTGGGAGCCACGGGCTCCTCGTCGCGATTGATGCGACGCCGCAAATCGAAAGCACTCTTGCACATCTCGCGTATGCCAAACCAGCTCTCGTGTCCAATCTGGCTGATCATCTCGACTGGCGGCTGAAAGCCCAGTTCTCGGGATGGCAACTCCATGACCAGCGCCATGGGCGCCTTCAGCACACCATAGACGTAGTCCACTACTGAGCCGGCAATGGTGCGTTTGGTCAGGCAGCTAATGGAGCCGGTGCGATACTCGCGACCATTGTACGTCTTGATGGCGGTGCGTCCGCAGGTGGCCAATGTGTGCAGCTCACGCCAGTGATAGGGCGGATCACGGCAATAGCCCCAGGGATACATGATGCTCTGGCCGTAGGAGTGTAGAGATAAGAAGAACAACAAATTGGGCGCCAGACTGTCGAGAATGTTGCGCATGGCACGCGTCTCGGGCTCGGAGAAGGGACGCTCACCCTTGTAGGTGTTGCGTTGCGTCTTGCTCGGACCGCTCTCCCAGTACACATCGTAATTGCGATTGCAGTCGGTGCCGACGAACTTGGTGCCCTTATGCGGTCGTCGATTTTTACGCCAGTTGCGATTCTAAGTGGGAGAAGGGGAATAAATGGAAGTGAAGTGGAAGTGAAAGTCTTGAATTGTCTCACCTTGGTGCGCGAGTATTCGTAGCCATCGGGATTGACCAAGGGCACAATGATGAAACGCAGATTGCGCAACACTTCAATGTTTCGGGTATAACGTTCCGTCAGCTGATAGATGCAATTGAGACTGGTGCTGACCGTAATCCATTCCCGAGCATGTGTGCCCGCCTCAATGAAGATAATGTTGCGATTCTTATCCCCGGGCAGCACCATGGGACCCTTGGCTCCGCTGCTCCTATACAGCTCCGCCTGCTTGGCAGCCTGCATGCGCAATGTGGTTGGCAGCTCGACATTGTCAGGATTCATCCAGTTGATCTCCAAAGCGCGCACTTCACGCTTCTCGTGTGTGATGCCCAGCGTATAGAGTTTGACAAAGTTCGAATAGCGATTTACTATATATTCCAGATACTGATTGATCTGGTTGTACTCTAGATACGTGTGGAGCACATCGGGACGCGGTATAACCAGGCGACGTATTGGCAACTTGGGCGTTGTAATGGCAATTAGCTTCTGGACCCGTGATTTGGTCTTCTTCACACGTTTCGTTTTGGTGGTTTGCATTTTCAATTTGTAACGGAAGAATTGTTTTACAAAATTATGGCAAATTTTACTTAAAATTTATAAATACTTGAGCACGCGACAAAAAAAAGATGTGAGTGAATTTGTTTAACGTTTGAAGAAGTTGCTCCTCAAACTCAAAGCTGCCTACTTGAAATTGTATTTGAATATCTTGGGCTCACCTGGGTCTCGATTTCGAGCAGCTGCTCGACGATGGCGAGACGTGCGAGCCCTTTGGGCCTGGCTGCCATTGTGCGAGCCAAATATTATCAACATTGCATTATAAAAAGAGCCGCTGCCAGCGGCAGACAGTAGCAGCTACTCACCCCAAATAAAAGTGGCACATTTGGGTTTGGGGTAGCATATCCATGGCGTGGGTTGGAAAGAGTTCGCATTCGCTAAATTGGGACAGCGACAACGTTTAATAAGTTGGGCACGGCAGCCAAGCAAAGCAAAGCAAACCAAAGCCAAGCACAACTAGCTGGCAAACAGGCAGCATGTAATGCGGAATTGGATTTGGCCCTCTCGACAACTGCAACTGCCACAGAACGCAAATATGCTAAATGTCAGATTCCAAACTGGGGTCGGGAAGCTAGTCAAAAGCGCAGGCACGAGCTATGCAAATACGAGTACGAACAGAGCAGAGCAGGCCAAGGAATAAGGAAGCGTACGCTCTGCTCCAAGCATTGGCGTGCCGTCCCGGAAACGGCATATAGAACAGTTCAGTTCGCTGGGCTCGACTCTCTCGTATAGCAGCCTTAAAGCTAGTATGTGCTCCAAAGAAAATCATGTTTGCAGATTGACTCTGAAAAACACTGTGCTGCGAGGTTAAAAAACCACGAGAATATATTAGGCAGAATAATATTGGTTATACATATTTACTCTTAAAAAATGTTAATAGTTTCTTAACAAATTATATCTTAAATAATTTTGGTACCCTATTTATTTTGAATTAAAATTAATAAACTTTATAGAATTATTATAGAATTACATTAAGAACTAAAATTGAAAAATGTCAAATTGGAATATTATTCAAAAATATATTAAATGTAATTATAAAATATATAACTAAAAATAAATAAAAAATGAATAGTAAATAAATCATAATCATAATCAGAACACCAGTTGGATCTTTTTTTGGAAATATTTACATACATATGTATGTACATATAAGATAAATTTAAAGCCTCGGTTTACAAATCAACAAAATATTACAACTATACATAATTTAATTATAACATTTCTTTAGAAAATAAATACATTTTAGAACTCCCAGTAAAATATAAAATATTAATACAAAATAAATTAATTAAAATATCTGAAAAATAAATAAATGTAATGAAACCTGGTCCAATATTCATATTTGTAGTGTAGTATGATATGGTGCCTAACAAACGTCATGTCAACGCAGAGTCAAAAGTCTGAACAGTCAGCACAGACATGTGTACTATAGTAATATGGTTTACTATGCATGCACATATATGTAGATCTTGTGTAAGGACAAACATATACATATGTATGTACATATATCTGCATACATCTACATATATCTATGCAGCCACATAAATACATACTATATCTATAGCTATGCTGTAGGAATACAATAATATTGCCCGCAACGCAACCAGTTGATTTATATGGAATAAGGTTCGTGTTGATTTTCATTTAACGGTCTTTTAGTCAACTTCCTGACACACTGACTGCCATATATTTACGTCTGACTATAACTACATTAAACGTCGCAATACCCTGTGGACACTTTGTGGGTGGGATATTGGTCTCTTGACAGTTTATGTAGCTGGAGTAGATAGGAAAAATTTATTGCAATCAGAATATTTCATTATAAGTATATGTAATTTTATAGTTTATTGCTCTTTAAAGATTACATGAATTTTAATTTTGCAAAATATGATCAACAGAAACAGCTTCTTTAAAGTAAATGTATATTAAAATGTGTATTGCTTTTTACATGATTTTTGTTTTAAAAAGAAATTATATTTTTATAGTAAACTTATATTAGAATTTAATTTCATTTTAACCATGGAAATTATACAATATACTATACATGTTTAGTATTTTGAAAGTTGTTGTTACTTTTCACAATTTTAAAAGTAAAGCATTTAATATATTTTAAATATACTTGTATCAAATTAAAGTTTCGGTACATTATTTTTAAGTCAATTCTTTAATTTTATTTTTTGAATAATCTTTGTTATTTCTGAAATTTAAACTATTTTGACAAATAAAAAATTTTCAAAAATTGATAATGGATTTTTGAGTTAGGGTAGTTTCAATTTCATTCAAACTATTTCGCGCATATTATACTTAAATGTAACTCTGTTTTTTTTACTGTTACATGGCAGAGACACGCAAAGGCCCAGACAGGTTGCCAGTTCGGAGCTGGCTGTTTCCTGTCGGTAGGGGGCGTTTCTGAAGTATGCACATTATGTCATTAGCATGTTGGCAAAAATAAAAGGGCTAAAACTTTGTTTTTCGGGGAATGCCAAATAAAAAGTCTGGGGCAAAAATGTTCCTCAGTTGTCCTTTGTCTCATTGCGTGGGTGAATGTGTGTGTGTGTGTATGTATGTGTGGCAATTTGATGACGAAATGTTTGGTGAAGTAAAACTGACTACAAATTAACGAAATTCCAGCAATTATGTTGGAACGACATAAACGAGCATTGGCAGCCTCAACCTGCCTCAATAAAGGACAACAAGGATATGAAAACAATTTGCCATGCCAGCATATTGTTTGGCATGCCAATTTAACTTTGTTATACAATTTGGCATAAAGTTATGCTGATTATATACACAGAGATATGACAGTCCCGTTAACAGACAATGCAGTCTGATTTAACCCACTGACACACTGCCTTCAGTCTCTGTGGCATGGCTAACAGGCTAACAGGTGAGTACTGTGATGACTATTATCGATTAATATATTCCCTTGTTTATTAAAGTTTTTTCGTTGGTTGTTAAGATGGGTAAGGAGTACTGCTTATATACTTTGTGTATAATCCTCAATACGAGGTACGAGAAATTATGTTGCGATACTAAGCGTTGGTTATGTGCAAAGTTAAAAAAGAAATACCACCAAGTCTGTAGTTATTTATACATATTTGGTGCACTTAAGGTAGAGTTTAAACATGTGTTCCATTCCGATAAGGATAAAGTGCGTTAAAAGACTTGAATATTAGCTATATAAGAACAAGGATTTTAAAATGGATTTGACCGAAATTGGTCCTACGAATATTTACTGCTTCTCAAAAAAAAAATATATATATATAGAATATTGTAACTATTGAAACTAAAAATCTTCAATTAACCTGTCAGTCAATACAATTCTTCTCAATTCTTCTTCTAAATTCTTCCCAATTATTTTCAAGAAATTGATATTACATATCAATTTTAATATAAAAACTTTTATTTCCATCACGTATCGATCTTCTTAATCGAAGGTATCATCATAATAATGACATTGATTTTTATTGTGTATGCACAAATAAATGTAAATTAAATATTACTACCTGAAACTTTACCATATCATGTATAATAAATTGAGGTTCATGTTTGTATTTTGTGGTGAAATAAATGAGAATACGGAATATTAAAAAAAAAAAAAATTATATTATGTATAATAATAGTGGGATTAATTAATTACAAGGATTTATTTGACATGTTAATAACATTAATAAAATTTTGTAAGATAAACTCCATTTATTCAAAATCGACGCCTCCTATAGCAGATCCCTTACGTTTCTTCTTCGGTTTATCATTAGATTTACCATTTTTTGAGCTTTTATGATTTTTTACCTTAACTTCAAGATCTTCAATGCGTTTTATCATATCGTTAATGTTATCCAATTGTTTACATTTCAGGGAACACTTATCAACTGTTGATTTAGATGCCTGAAGATCGTCAAGAGCTTCTTTTAGCTTTTTCTCCAACTCTTCTACGCGTTTCTGTAGCTCCTGAGTTTTGTTTATATTCTCGCTTAATTGGTTTTGCTCTTTTTCCAAACGATCCAAGCGATCAGCTTGATCGACTGGCTTCTCGGTATTGCCTTTAGAATTGAGATCATCAAAACGTATTTCTGCATTCTTTTCGAACTGTTTGATAGCATTTTTCTGAATTTCTAAACTGTTGGTTAGCTCCTTGAAGTTGTTATTCGATTGTTGCTGCACATTGTTTAGTTTATTTTCGTTAACAATGAGCGTGATTTGCAATTGATCCAGTTTCTTATTTATATCATCTAGTTCATTATTAAATTCCTGATTTTTACTCGTTTCTTTATTATTACCATTTCCGGTTTCTTCTGGATTCTTGGATTTTTCCAAAGCATCTTTAAGGCCATTCTGTAATTCTTTAATATCGTTGTTTAGCTGCGATAAATGCTCAATGTAGCTCGCATTCATCTGTTTAATGTTTTGCCGTAGTTCTTCATTATCTTTCCCCAATTTATCGATGTCCTTGCAGCAAACTTTCGCCTTTTCAATTTGTGACTGAAATTCAGCTTGATCTTTAATCCGCTTTTGTTCACAATTATCTGCACGCTTGCATTTTGTCATATTTTCAAGCATATTATTTAGTTTCTTATGGTTTTCTATAAGATTTTGAATCATTTGTTCCAAAGTATCCAATCTTCGCGAATCATCATTAACTCCAATATTTTCTTTGCTAGTTTTTCCATTTGTTTCATTTCCAGTTTGTTTATTTCCGCATCGCTTTTCGCAATTTTCCAATACTTTCTGCACATTCGCTGCTCGTTTCTTTAGCTCTTCTTCAATTTCTTTTATTTTAGTAACCTGCTCTTTTTGCTTATCAAGAAAATCTTGTAGTTCCTTATCGAGATCTGCTGTTTTGTTTCCAGTTTTTGCAGTTTCTACTTGGCTCTGCAATTCTTTTAGTTTTTGTTCTAATTCTTTGCAACAAGTTCCTTTTCCAGATATTTTTTCGTTTTCTAGCTGTTTCTTTTCAAGCTGCTCCATTCGTTCCTTTAATTGTTCTAATTTATTCTTTAGCTCAAGCTCTTTATCTTTAGATAAATTTTCTTTATTTTCTGGATCCTTATTTATTTTGTGTTTCAATTCTTCCAATTGTTTGACAAAGTCTGCTTCCAGTTCTTTGAGCTTGGTAGATAAATGATTGCAGCAACTTTTCATATCCTTGCCAACAAGTTGCTTAAGTCTCTCTAAAATGCGATCCAAATCCTGACCTATATCTCCAGTTGACTTCAGTGCAACTCCTCCATTAATATTATATTTCTCCGAAAGGATTGTTATATCCGCAAAAACTTTATCCATAGTATTATTCTCATAGAAGCAACAGTGAGCTTTCTCCGTAGTGTTATTTTCATTCACGTTATCCAGAATTTTTTGCAATTTTTGATTGAATTCTGTGAGTTTTGTATTTCTTGCAACTTGCTGGTTGATCCAATGAGTAATCTCTCCTTTTTGATTGCACTGATTCTCTATAGTTCTGCGTTGAACTGTTGGATGTGCATTGAAAGTACGACGACTTATTAAATGAGGTGTACTTCCACCATCATAGGCGTAGTATTTGTATGCCTCCATTCCCTGTATTGCTGATAAGATGAACAGCAAGTGCATCATCAACAGCTGTGGCGTCATTGATGGCTGTTCACGATTTTGTTTTTAAGTTTTTACGATCTATTTCATTCTTATACTGAAGGTACTTACCATTAACTTTACTTCTTGCGGTACACGTTGTATTGCCTTTAATAGATGCACTCAAACTGAAGAAACTTGATGACATTTTCTCTCTGATTCTACTCTCCACTCTAATTGATTTGCATGCCTTGATTTACACCACGCAAACTGTGCAATTGAACTAAGTAAAAAAGTAGGTCTAGCAGTCTATAGACACTCTTTTCTTTTAACATGTTATTTTTGAGATTATTTTTTAAAGACTTAAAAAAATACGGTATTAAATTTAAATATTCGTACACATACAAATCTACTTTTTCAATGGAAAATACAAAAAGTAAATATTTTAAGCTAAAAATAGCCTCTTTATTTAAATAAAAATTAATTGAAGTATAATGCAATAGTACATTTAAATGCATTTACCTTCAATGCTTCAATGCACCAATAATAGTTGGTATTGTTAGACAAGCTTTATGATGCGTGGGAAATGTTAGTAGAAGTTAATAATTTTTCTTTTTCAATTGTTAGTTATGTTACATTGGAAATATATTACTTATTATTAGTATTTTGTATTTTCAAAATAAAAACAATACACTTATTTGTTAAATTCATTTACATATCATATATTTGATTCATTTAGATTCTGTTAAGTTTATAATTCTCGTTTGGACTTAAGAAAAACAATTATAATGTAATATTTTTTTTTCGTTATGTTTGAATACTCCAACATTTTTGTATATCTTGTTAATTAATTTTCATGGGAAAAACGATTAAACTTATCAAAATTTATCAAAAAGATTCAAGTTTTCTAATCCATAACGCATAATATGTCAATTTTTTATGTTTTGAAGATGGTTTGCCCTTATTTAGCATTAATAAAGCCTCTGTTTACAAATCGACTTAGTCGAAAGACAAAAGCCTAGACATTAGATAGAGTGCGTGAAGATTATTTTAATGGTTAAGGTCGCAGAGACAAGATCTCGAGAGCACTCGGAGGGCTTTTTCATATGCTAATTATTGTACAACGCGCGCACAAAGAAGACAAATGCTGAGCAGACGCCTTGAGCGTTATGTGATATAGATCTATCTATACTATATATGTAAGTTAATGTGATTATTAAAACTGGGGGCTATTTCTTTTCGGATCAAGCGGTCAAGAGGAAAAGTTGAATGCCCTGAGAGTAGTTGAGTTAGAATCCCATTAGGCTGGCTTTTAAAATGATTTAGAACGTCAAGTTTTACGGGGTTTTCAGCTGCCTGAAACCACAATCTAAACTGAGTTGGTAGATTGTTAAAAATAAAAGAATTTAAAATGCAAATTATAGCCACCGGAAACATAAAGTCGATATTATTAAATAGTTTGGTGGCACAACGAGTGCCGTGATGTCTGCTAAAAACATCTCACGATCGAAGATCAAATGGATGATGATGAATTCATACATCATCGTTAGCTGTCGACGTTGGTCAAGCGGAAGTGCCGAAAGCGACAGTCAAGTGTCATAATTACGCATCAAAGCTAATGCTGAAGACTAACTCGAGATATAATTATGAATAATACGTATACGCATACGTATCTATCTCAAAAAACGAAAAAGACGTAGATTATGATAAGTGTCATGTTGATTTCGTTTTCGTGAATGGCTTCTGTTAGCCATGGACTCGGTATGTGTGCGTGTGTGTGTTTTTGGCTATTTACAGCTGCTATCTGCACTTAAGGTTTTAATGAACTCAATCCACGCATCTTCGGTTTAACTGTAATGAAGCATAAGTGCCTTCTTGTGGCTTAACATTTCCGGCTCTTGCTCGACAAATTGACCTTGCACGTCACCCATCAATATCGAAAGTTCAGTGTGCTCTGAGAATTGGCCAAAATTAGAATGGAGCGCATCTTACTCGTGTTTATCCGTTGTCTTGTTTTTGTTTTTGGGGCGTTCGTTGACTTTCGAAAGGTGATTTCATTAGAACAGGAATCTGTAGCCGATATACATATACCCCAAGGCGCAAACATGTCCGATTGTGTGACATTAGGAAGACAAAGCACATATTCAAACAGTTGGTCCATAGCAAAAGCACAGACAGACAGACATGAACAATACAAGTTCCTCTATAAAAACCAGTAAATAAACAAGTAACGGCTTCAGAATCGTTTCAAGACCCGCGACACGCGGATGCAAAAACGCATGAAAAGAGCAAAAATCGATGTAGACCCAAAAAAGAACCCACCACAACAATTGTGTGTCTAGCGATAACAAAGTGATCAAATTATCCAAAACAAGTTTCAACTCAACGAGAAAAAAGCTACTTATAAAACTGGAAGAAAAAAGCAAAACAAAAACAAAAACAACAAAAATAAACCACAGGAAAAAAAGTGCTTCATTAAAAAAACCATAAATGCTTCGAAAAATTAGCAAACTAGCATAAATTATGCAAAAAAAAGAATGATTGGAAAGAACTAAACTTATGCCGCGATCAACTAACTACATTATACCGTATGCTATAATAAATATAAAAATCGACGCGTGCCGACGCTTTCCGCATTTGATCTCGTGACGTGTTTACAATCGCCCACAAAATCGTTGGCTCTAAAGCTACCACCATCATCATCATCATCAGCATCGGCATCAGCATCGCTTATTGTTGGATACAAAACTGGACGGGGGACTGGACCGCGGCACACCTGACCTTGACACTCACTTTTCTAAAAGCGAACTGAAACCATATTTAGTTGGTTTTTTTCTGTCGGATCTGTTTTTTCGGGTTTTTGGCTTTGGCAACGTCTTCTTTCTCAGCCGCGATTCAAACAGCTCGACAGTCTTTGATCGAAACGGAGATGAAACGGATGAGTTCGGGCTGCGTTCATGCTATATAATCAACTCATGCAGTTGATCAAAGTTTTGTATACGAGTTATGCAATAACATTTTTCAAGTGCAAAGTGCAAAATAATAATTAATTTATATACTATACATAAAACAACACGAAAAAAAGTGAATTAAAAAAAAGCAAAACATTTTGCACAGCTCAGCTGCATATTTTAATACATAATTTGTAAGACAATCGGAGGAAGAGAGAGACTGTTGGAAGTTTTGGATACGATATTCATATAAACCGCAAAACAAAAAATGTGCTATAAAATCGTGTGCAGCTTGTTGCTGCTTTGTTTCATCGGCTTGGCGTGTTCCAGTAGCAGCAGCAGCAGTTCCAACAATCTGGCTGGCTATGCAGGGTAATTATCAAAAAAGAAAAAAAGTAGTTGTTTAAATTACAATTTACAGAAATTCATATAAACACCATCAATCAGTCGCTTCGCAGACATTAATTTCGCGTTGCTGTTTTTTTTTTTTTTTGCTACTAGTTGGTAAACTGGTTTAGGCATTTACTTAACTTAAAAGCTTCCAACTTACCATTGTCCAGATTTATGCGATACGTCGCTGATTAGCCTCCATGCAAGTGAGAACACCAAGTGCGACACTTGCGTACATGAGGCAGATATCGAAGGTACACAGCTTGTCGATTTGGCATTTAAATGTGAGATATGGTATGGTAAAAACAATTGACAACTGGGCACAGCGATAGCATTTATAAGTCCAGGCACAAACCGCTTCCTTGAGTGCTTCAAACATGTTCAGACTTTGATTTGAATAATGTGTATACTAGAATATCTTTAATTTTATGTTTAAAGCTTTAAATTAACTTAACTTTCAACAGAATTTGTATAATGAGTGGAAAGATTCTTTGATTGAGTTTTCTAAGAATCGTAGATGCTCAGAAAATAAAAAAATAAAATTAGTTTTAAGAATAGGCTTGGATTTTATTAAAACTTTTTTTTATTATTTTATGTTATTCTTATAAATATGTCTTTTAAATGAATATGAAGCATTCTTGCAATAATAAAATAAAATTAGTTAGAACAAATAGACTTCGATTTTATAAAACTTTTTTTATTATTGTTATTTTATTTTATTCTTCTGATACACTTTTAAATAAATGTAGAGTATTCAACTTGCATTTGTATGCCAAATAAATTCGCAAGACAGCTGCAAATTACAAATATTTGTTCAACTTGTTTGCATTAGTTCATTTGCATTTGCGAACTTGCGAAACAATTAATAAATATTTATGCTTGTTGTATATTTATAAACCCATTAAGTAATTGCTTAAATTAAAATTATATAAATCATCAATTGCTTTTGATAGTTATCTAAACTATCATTGTAGTCAAATTTGTAATGTTTTAACGAGCTCTAACTATAGACAGCAGTTAAAGCAATTAAAGAGAGAGAATTAACGAGTGTGAATGTCACTGCTTAGAAGTTGCCATTAATTGTAGTTAGTATTTATGCTAAACGTTCGTCGCTGTCTGGCATAAGATAAAGCTAAACAGCAGCTTCATTGAAGAAGATGTCAGCAGCTGTTTTGAAATGCAAATGCCAAGCAAATGTTTGCCAAAGAAGTCAGCAAATTGCACGGTGTCAGTGGCGCATGCGGCGTATGAGCGATGTATGCGGGCATCTGTTTTTGATTCATAACGAAAACGTAAAATGAATACAAAACTACAACAACTTGATATTTAATTAGTACGCAAAATGTTTGCTTCCTTCCCATGCTTTGTGTATTCGCCATGTGAGGCTGAGGCTTGTTGTGTAGTCGCCGTTGTTTCGACATAATACACGTTTTAATGTTCAAAAATAGATGCTTTATATGCATCCATCATCAAGTATGTTTTTTTTTTGGGGGGAAGGTCACTTGGCATGTAGCGCCCAACAATAGAGCTTCATTTGCTTATAATTTGACGAGAATTACAAACACAAAACTGAAAATTAAAATTGAAATTAAAATAATAAAACCAAACTAATCACATGTAAACAGTTGCTTTATGTAAAGACGTAAAACACAAAAATGAAAAATTAGCTGCATCATGCAGCCAGATAGAGAGAGATATCATCTTAAGCTTATAAGCACTGCTGGCGGGGTGTTTAATTAAATTAAATAACATTGTATGCCGCCGACTGCCACACGTGATTAGCCTCTTCTTTGTTTTCTGTCCGTTTCTCGCTTTGCTTTTGCCATTTCCTTCGCCTCCGCCTCCACATCTTCGTCGTTGTCGTTGTCTGTGCACAAGATGAATATGCATAGATTTTCAATATTTTGTTGGTTGTCTGTGGTCCGCTTTTTGTGGAATTTTTCGAAATGATAAATTGGCTACAAATTCATCGAGAGGTGGCAAAACGCCAATTGACGCCGGGGCGACGACATCCGAGAACGAGGCGTTCTGCATAAATTTGTGAATCAACAACTCATTTTGGGGCGCCACAATATTAATGTTGTTGTCCAATTAGCTTAAGACATACAGAAACGTGTGAAGCAATCACATTACAAATGCTTTGGGTTTTTCGTATTATTAATTGGATATCCATTTGCTCTGCACTTACCCAACAAACAGTCTCATGTCCATTCATTTAGTATGAATACGAATGCGAGTACTCATTCATCTGGTACTTGTTACTCTTGTGTAACTTTATGCTACATTTTCTCACACTTGAACAATATTAATCAATGCCGAAAATAGCTTACATAGTTTCTTAAAGATTTGCATCTTCAACAAAAATAAAGAGAAGAAAACATCAACAAAGTTAAGTGAGGAGTGTTTCGGCATGGTCATCATTATTAATTGCCACTTCAAAACATGCAGATATTATTTTAAATCCCATTGAAATTAGCAAAAAACAAATTAATGTTATGTGTTTAAAGTTGACTTAGTATATAAATCTATTAATTATGAGTTTCGCTTTCAAGTTCGTAAAAAAGTCGATATGCGATCATATTTTTTTTTTTTAATTTTTCTTTATTTTATTAATAAACTTGAGCTTATTAGTTTGCCTTTCATATTTAGAAAATAGAGAAATTAACACAGTGGGAGAAGAAATTTGTAGATTGCTTGAGTTATCGTTATGCATATTAACTTATTATTATTAATTATTTTTATACATGGTGATTATGTAATACAATTAAATTTCATTTTCAATTTCACACATTATTTTATTATTGGGTATTGAGAAGGGGCTTTAATAATTGTTCGTGAGTCAATAATATGTATTAGTTTATTACGTTGGCATTTTAATTATGCGTTAAAATAATTCGTATATTAAGTATACTTTAAATGAACTAGTATAGGTTATAGGATTGTAGTATTAAGTATATGTACATTGAATAAGTAAATTAAGCACACAAAATATAAGTATATTAAGTATAGAAAATAATTGGTATATTATATTAAGTGCATGTTTAAATAATTTCTATATTAAGTATACGTGAAAAGATATTGTATATTAAGTATACACTTAATTGATTTACATATTAAGTATACGTAAGAACGGAATTGCTATATTAAGCATACGTCCAATCAATTGGTATATTAACAGAAGCAGTATATTAAGTATACGTCAATTCGAGGAACGAATTGGTATATTAGGTATACGCTCAAAGAATTAGTGTATTAAGCATGCGTCCAATTGAATTGGTATATTAAGTATACATAGATACAATTTTCACAATTAAACAACAAAATTAGGTAGGTAATTGTACATATTACTAAGCATACGTATAAAGAATTTGTATATTAAGCATACATTGATAAAATTTTCAGAATTAACCAACAAAATTAATTAATTAATCAATCAAAAATTCATTATAAACTTAATATTCAAATGTTTTTATTATATTACTTACAGCTACACAAAGTACACTGTGCAGCATGGTGATGAGAACATCTTTCAGTACATGGTCGATCTGCAGACCAATGACTCCGATGTGGATTTCTGGCTGCTGACCAGGAACATGTCCGTGTTGACAGTGGGTCCCCAAAGGAAGCCACAGTTCGAGTCGCGTCTGGCTCAGCTGGGAGTCGACTACAAGACACAGCCGCTGATGGAACTGATGGCAGCTCTGGAAGCCAACAGCACCTATACCGATGGTGAAGATGAAGACTTTGAAGAATGCCAACCGGGAGCAGATTGTGATGCAGAGCGTCCGCATAGTCGCAAGCGTCGTCAGGCACGCGGTTTCTTCTCGCACTATCCACGCTACCATGAGATTCTAAACTTTATGAGCGGACTGGCAGCGCGTTATCCTCAATTCTGTCGCTATGAATCGCTGGGACGCTCTAACGAGGGTCGTCACATTGCTGGTCTGTCGATTTCACTGAACTCTCGAGTTCGTCCTCGTCGTGTTGCTTACATTCAAGCTGCTGCTCATGGTCGCGAATGGATCACTACACAGACTGTGTTGTATTTGGCCTATGAGTTGTTGAGCAATCTGCGTGCCTTCCAGCGTGTGCTGCAAGATGTGGAGGTGTTCCTGGTGCCGCTGGTCAATCCCGATGGCTACGAATACACACACACTTCGGTGAGTAGTTGAGTAATAAAACTGACTTTCATTTCTATAATATTTTGTGGGTGTTTTAGGATCGTTTCTGGCGCAAGAATCGTCATCATTATGGCGGCATCTCGTGTCACGGCGTGGACATCAATCGCAACTTTGGCAATCACTGGAACTATCAGGGAGCCAGTCAGAACGTAAGCAAAACCTGTTGAATGTGATTTGTATATACGTATATTTGACTTTGACCTTCAACTATCAAAAACAATTCGTTCAGCACTGCTCGGAGGTGTATTCGGGCACTGCGCCCAATTCGGAGCCGGAAACATCGGCGGTGGTGCGCTATTTGGAATTCAATCGTCATCGTGTGAAACTCAGCCTGGATGTGCACTCATTCGGCAAATTCATTTTTTATCCCTATGGCTATGCAAGGTGTGTATTGCGTTGGGCGTTGGGCTTCACTTTTATGCCCCCGAGAAGAAATTCAATTTACTTTTCAATTAATTGCTAAAAGCAATTAAAAGCGAAATATTTTCTGCCACTGCTGTGTATCTCCCAATTTTTAACATTTTCCACTTGTGGGCATTTCATTTCCCATCTCCAACTTCATCTCAATATAGAAATACTGTCCCACCCACTGTGAGCACACTGCGTTCGGTGGCATTGAGGGCCGCCAACCAAATCGGCAAATATCGCGGCACTCGGTATACAATTGGCACCTCTGCCTCCATTCTGTACGAGGCTTCTGGCAGTCTGGATGACTTTGCCTATGGCAGTCTGGGCATACCCTTGTCCTATACGCTTGAGCTACCCGGTGAGGAATTCCACGTGGCCTCCTCCGATATCATTCACGTCTGCAAGGAGACATTTGCCGGCTTTGTCGAGTTCATTCGGCATGTTAGTCTGTATTAAGATGACTCCCTTGTCTGGGAGTGTTTTTAGTCTTTAAGCAATTGAATTTATATTTGTTAATTAAACTAATTAGTGTCGTCGTTGTTAGGCATTAAAGTTCCAAATTTGAGAAAATCGTTACAAGTTGTTGCTTTTATTTTGGGGTAAATGCGGGAATTCTTGGGAATTTAAAATGAATTGTATTATATTATATAGAATTCCCTATTCAATTAGTGTATACCAAACATTTGAGCGTATACTTTATATACAATTATTTAAAAAAAATCTAATATACCAATTATTTTCATTCTTAATATTCCAATAACCTAAATACATTAATTATTGTATAAATGCATACTAAATAAAGTATGTAAATGTACTAAATTTGCAAAACGATGGAGAATGTTTAGGAAATTAAAAAGTCTCGATTATTTTTTAATTTTGGAAACTTAGCTTTAATTTTAAGCAATCGTAGTTTTTTATTTCTTTTAATTAAACGAATTAGTGTCATCGATGTTGGGTATTAAATTTGTAGTTGTTTCTTATGTTTCATGAAGAATTCTCAGTAATTTAAAATAGTTCAACTATAGTTGTGTTTCATGTTGACACTTTGGACACTTTGGACACTTTTTTTTTCAAAATTTAACACTATTTAATTATAACACTTTCATAGTTTCTCAACACTTAGAATTAAGGGTTGTATGTATACTAAAATATATATCGGATTATTTGTTATTTTCGATAAATAGAAAAAGCTTTATTGATCCATAATTATTTATATCCTAAATCAAGATAAATTACTAATATTAATGATTCATTATAATTAGTTTCTAATGCACGATAGAGTATAAATGATCGTAAATTGATATTCTAAATATGCTAAAATTCCCATTTAATGACAACATTTCATTCAGCGCTAGTCATTAATAAATCAATTTAATGATCTACTAATTAATGACTCTTTCAAACGATATTTGAGTTCTTTTCCATTGCAAGAACTGGTTCAGTTTAAGCATCGCTGCCTGGCTGCCTTCAATTAGTCTTAAGCCATAAACAGAAGCATATAAAATAATGATATCGTTGATATCGTCTCTGGTCTGAGTCGGCAGCAGTTCCAATTAAGTGATAAGTGCCTCGATTTTGGCGTGTATAACGCAACTTGAGCAGTAGTCTTATTTCAACTTTGCAAGCAATGTCATCGTATACACACTTGGGATTGTTGTTCCTCCCGCTGCTGCTGTTGCTGTTGCAGTCGGGTGAACTGTTGGCCTGGCAGGATTACAAGGATTACAGGGTCTTTGAGCTGCAGCCGCACAGTGAAGCACAACTGAAACTGTTGCAGCAACTGGCGCAAGCGAAACCACATTGGGAATTTCTGGGCTCACGTCGCAGTCATAATGAGACCGGATTGCGTGTTCTGGTGTCGCCCACACAAGCCGGAAGTTTGTTGACGCTGCTGAAACAGCATCAAGTGGAATATCAACTTATCTTGGATGACATCTCCGTAGTGCTGTGCCTGCAGCGGGAGGAGAATCAACGCAGCAAGTTACGTTTACAGTTGCCACAAATCGATGTGATGGGCGCATTTTATACACACGCCGAGATCAATGAGTATCTCGATAGTTTGCCACAACGTTATCCACAGCGTGCGTTGCTCAAAACGTTTGGCTGGAGCTACGAGCGGCGTCCGCTCAAGTTGCTAACTATCAACAATGGCGATGGACGCACAAATAAACCTGTGATCTTCATAGATGCTGCAATGCATGCCAGAGAATGGATTGCGCCCTCTTTCGCTTTGTATATCATTGAGGAGTTGTTGACTAAGCCCGAGGAACATGCAGAGCTACTCAAGGATTATGATTGGGTCATCATGCCAGTGGTGAATGCAGATGGTTATGAGTTTACTCACACGGACTCACGTTATTGGCGCAAGACGCGCAAACCCACTTGGGATCCCGAGAGCATTGGCACCGATCTGAATCGTAACTTTGGCTATATGTGGGGACGGGACGATGGTTCCTCGGCTGATCCTGCAGAAGAAATCTATCGCGGGGAGTACGCCTTTGATCAGCCTGAATCACAGGTGGTGCGCGATGTGCTGCTTCATTACAGCGATCGCTTGCATTTCTATCTCTCACTGCACTCCTATGGCAACTACTTGCTGCTGCCCTGGGGACATACTAGGTAAGTCAGAAAGTGAAAAAATAGCATACTTCTTCCAAAATGAGAAAAACGTTTTATTTATGGATATTAGATTTGGAGAGACTCTATAAAACCTAGAAATTCTAAATCAGTATTTAATATGAATTAACATCTAACACTTCGAGTTTATACGAGCAAGAACCTCACATTTAGTGACAATACTTCGGTTGTACTAAGACTAGCTTAAGTTTAGATTTTGAAGTTGATTCATCCACTTCTTCAATTTACATTGATAATAATTCTTTTAAAATTGAAAAGGATAATAACAAAATTTAAAATTAATGTTAAACGTTACAATAAAGTTACAAGTTATAATAGAATAGTCAGTTTCTCTATCTCTAGTGAACAAATTGTAAGAATGGGTTCTTAACATTGAACTTTTTGCTATTATCTTTACGCAATCTTATTAACTATTATATTACCCACATTAAGTGACGGAGCGTTGAAAACTCGAACTTTTATGTCCCAGTAGTATAAATGATATGTGTAAAAACACGAAATTAAAATACTAAAGGATTACTTAAATAAGTTAGTTAATAAGTTAAATAATAATAATGTAAATTGCACGTCAGTAAATTCATAGTTTATATGATTAATATTTAAATTATTATAAAGAACAATAACTCGTATATCACACACAGGCGTTTGACTTTATTATTCTTAACTTTTTTAACGGTTGCTCTATTTTTTTTGCAGCGACTTTCCTGCTAATTACTATGATATGCTCGAGGTGGCCGATGCGGGTGCCATGGCCATTGTCCATGCCACCAATGGCATTTACAGCTATGGCAGCGGCTATTACCTGATGTATGCCACCTCCGGAGACTCAACAGACTACGCTGTGGGCGTGGCGAATGCGAAAGTGGCCATGACCATGGAATTACCCGCTGGCGGTTGGACGGGCTTCGATCCGTGGGTGTCACATATAGAGGGCATAGTCACCGAGAGTTGGGTGGGAGTGCGTGCTATGGCCATGGAGGTGATAAGACGCTACGCTGAGCAATCGTAAATAAAGCAGGATTATTCCACAGAACTGTGCATTGATTTCATTTCGTACGTGATAGGAGCGGGGCTGATTTATAGATCAGCGTGTAACTTGGAGCAAAGATTAGATATCGAATTGGCTATTTAAGTGGCTAGAACTAAGGGCGCGTGTGTCTATAAGTTAGAAATGTCAGGTCTTGGCTGGTTAACGCTGCTGCTGGGCTTGGCCTTAGTGGCTGCCGATGCGGACTATCAGGGGTAAGTACTCGAAAGGATTAAAAGAAATGCGATGGAGCAACAACTTGTCTCACTTGCAGCTATCGCATCTATGAGGTCACTCCTGCAACTGTTGCACAAAGCGAAATCTTGCAGCGATTGAGCCAAGAGGGTTACGACTTCTTCAGCTTGGGTCGTGCCTTGGGTCATCCCGCTCGCCTGGTTGTAAGTCCCCAGCAGTTGGAGAGCTTTGAGGCTCTGCTCGCAGCTGAACAGCTGAATTATCGTCTGCTTAATGGCAATTTGGGTGCCACAATTGCTGAGGAGTTTGCACAGCGTCAAATGCAACGTCGCCTGCTGCCAATCACAGGTAAAGGACGTCTGGCCACAGATCGTTATTACTCGCATGGGGAGATCAACAACTACATCGATGATCTGGCTGCCAGATATCCAACGCGTGTTCTGGTCAAGACTGTCGGTTGGTCGTACGAGCGTCGTGAAATGAAGACCATTACGATCACCAATGGCGATGGACGAGCTAACAAGAAGGTTGTTTTCTTGGATGGCGGTTTCCATGCCCGTGAATGGATCTCCCCGGCAGCTGTGCTCTACATTATCGAACAGTTGGTGGAGGAGTTCGCTGAGAACGAATATCTGCTGAAGGACTACGATTGGGTTGTTTTGCCTGTGGTTAATCCCGATGGTTATGAGCACACTCAGACTGGCACTTATGCCCGTATTTTCCGCAAAACGCGTCAGCCTTACAGATTCCTGACTCAGACTTGCTATGGCGCTGATCCCAATCGTAATTTCGACTTCCATTGGAATGAGGAGGGCGCCTCATCCAATCCCTGCATGGACACATACGCTGGACCTTCAGCCTTCTCTGAGCCCGAGACAATTGTGGTTCGGGATCTGATGCATTCGCTGGCGGATCGTGGAATTATGTATCTGACCATGCACTCATATGGCAACTACTTGTTGTACCCTTGGGGCTGGACAAGGTAGGAAATGCATTGCAAATTAATTGATTGATTTTTAGTATATTAATATACTGCCTTTTTAGTGATTTGCCCGACACTGTTGATCAGCTGGATGCTGTAGCAAGTGCTGGTGGCGATGCCATCAAAGAAGCCACTGGAACCGTTTACACCGTCGGCAGCTCCACCAATGTTCTTTACATTGCAGCTGGCGCTAGCGATGATTATGCCTTCTATGCTGGCTTCAATATCTCCATCACCATGGAGCTCAGTGGCGGTGGCGTCACCGGATTCGATCCACCAGCCAGCAGCATCAATGAGTATGTTACCGAAACCTGGATTGGTGTTCGTGCCATGGCTGAAAAGCTCATTGAGTTGTTCTAAAAATCTGTCAATCTGTGTAATGCTAGTTTAATAAATACACTTCTCTTAAGTCAGAGCCTTAAGAGTAGGCAGTATTTCAAATATATTTTATACTATTATTTTCTTTTGCATTTATTAAAAGTCTCTTTAAAGAGCTGAAAGTATTTCTCTTAGCAGTTTTGTTCTCTTAAGATTTACCGGTAAACATGTTAGAGAGCATTACAGATTAGATTGCCAAGTGTGATATTTTATCTCAGATTATGTGCTTGTGTTACGATTTGTTGACCAACTTATTAAGTGTAGAACTTTTAATTGGACTCAATTATGGTGAGAAAATAGTTGCAGCTTATCGGACATTAGATTTTTAGGCATTGTTATTGTTAGATTAGTAATTATTGCCATTAAATTTTGTACTCTTTAACAGAACTAAAAAAGTGCAGGTGTTATTTTAGGTTAAACATGAGTTGTATGTTCCATAAATTATTTTATATTTAGCAGCACAAAGTAAACCTAAATTTATAAATTGCGAATTGGGTTTTCTAAAATGATAAATGCAATGGGATTTATGACAAGACATTTTTAAACATCAGTCTTCAAACATATTAGTCGCGATTATACAATGCTTTTTTTTTTGGAAGAACAGAATTATTTATGAGCACACACATTAAAAAGAAAAACAATATAATTCATTCTAAAAATACAGTATTATATAAGGATACTTGAGGAGCTAAACCAATCAATTCTACTACAAAAAAAATATTTTATTGCAATTAATTTTATAGTGCAGTGTAAACAATACTGATTGATAAATTAAATTAAGAAAAAATATATTTTATAAATAGAATAGATACTAATATTTGGGAAATATAACAATTCAAGTTCAACTTAAATAATAATTAAAATTTTATTATTTGTTTTGTGTATTTGTTAAATAGTGCAGTGCAAATAATGCTCTTAAGAAACCTTAAGAGTTTCTAACCTTTCTGTTATCACACCTCGTATTATATTATTTTACAACAGGTAACTACAGATTATTATCAGTGTATTGCTTGTTAATTATAATTATAACTGTTTATCATTTATCTTATACAAAGTTTTGATAAAATTTCACCTAGAAAATGACCAAAATACTCTTTTAAACGTCACTCTCTGCAACTATCAACGATTTTTAAATGATTTTACAAGCAATTTATTGATTAATTGGAGTGGGTTGCTAAACATGCCGTTATTTCGCCGATGATAACATATTTTGATTAGAAATCATAGGCTTGGGAATTTCTATAGACCTCTCAGTACTTTCCCACTTGTCGACGAGTCAAGATGCGATTGTTTTTGTTCACGTTGTGCAGTCTGCTCATAGCACAATCTCAAGGCAAAGGAAGTGTCTACGATGGGTGAGTATGGATGAATATTTCACTTGAATTTATTGAACTCATTTATCAATTTTTAATCAACTAGATTTAAAGTCTACGAGCTGTCTGCAAAGGGGCGCTCTGCAGACTTAGTTTTGGCCGAGTTGGTTAAGAATGAGTCATACTATGAGCTCTTCTCGAACAATGGAGCTAGTGCTCATGTTATGGTGCATCCAGATGCGCAGCCAGAATTTGTAGAACTGTTGGATGAACACACTCTGAACTATAAGATCGTAAATCGCGATGTGGGTTTGACGCTGCGACGTGAGTTTGAAATGAATCGCAATCTGCGCAACTGGTTTCCTTATCAGGGACGTTTGGGCACTGAGAGATTTTACACTCATGATGAAATCAATCAGTATCTCGACGATCTGGCTCAGCAGTATCCCAGTCGTGTTTTCGTTAAGACTGTGGGCAAGAGTTACGAAGGTCGTTGGCTGAAGACAATAAGGATAACAAATGGAGATGGACGTGCTAATAAAAATGTTATCCTTATGGATGGCGGCTTCCATGCTCGCGAATGGATTGCACATGCTTCGGTTGTTTATGCCATCGGTGAGCTGGTTGAGAATTACGAGGAGTATGCTCAACTGTTGCTGGATTACGATTGGGTCGTGCTGCCCGTGGTCAATGCCGATGGTTACGTTTATACTCATCTTTCGGCTGATACTCGATTTTGGCGCAAGACTCGTCAACCAAGTAGCGACACTTGCATTGGCACCGATCCCAATCGCAACTTTGACTTCCATTGGAATGAAACAGGCGCCTCTTCAAATCCTTGTGCAGAAACCTATGCCGGACCAAAGGCATTCTCCGAACCCGAAGCAGTTGTGGTGCGTGATCTCATTCACGAACTGGCAGCCCGTGGCAAAATGTATCTCACAATACATTCCTATGGCAACTATCTACTCCATCCTTGGGGCTATGTTGAGTGAGTCGAAATATAGTAGAAGAAGAAAGATGTTATTTAAATTCAAATTATTTATTGTAGCGCATTGCCAGACACTTGGCCGAATCTTGATGAAGTTGGACGCGCTGGTGCCGATGCCATCCAAGCGGCAACTGGCACAGTTTACGCTGTAGGTGGCTCAACGGCCTTATTGTATGCAGCAGCTGGCGCTAGTGATGATTACGCTTTTAATGCCGGTTTTCCCATATCATTCACCATGGAGCTGCCAGCAGGTGGCACAGGATTTGATCCACCTGCATCAGATATTGATAGATTGGTTAAGGAGACTTGGATCGGCATCGAGGCAATGGGCCGCAAAGTTGTCGAAAAATATCCCCTTAATGCCGGTTCGGGTGCTAGAAGAAATTGAATTATTTGAAAATAAAATGTGTTAAAATGCTTAAGTGCAGACGGTCTAAACTCTCAGATAATCCCAAGGGTTTTTTTTTTCTAACTTCAATAATGTGTGTGAAAATCGAAGAGCAAAAGTGTTGTTGGTTTTATACCTGCTACCTATAAATTTGTATATTTTTTATAATTCCCGAAAATTTGATTGCGATTGGATAAAAATTGAAGGAGTTATATAAGAAATACTATTGTATGGGCAAAAACGCCTACTTATAATGGGTTTTAGTTGATTTGACAAACAATCTAGTATATTTTGCACTATATATTATATTTTGAATTTAGTACTATATCATTATAACAAATATAGCACTTGGTAAATTTTTAGTATTTTTACCGTATATTAATTTGACATATTTTAAAATAAATATCGCACTATTTTGCTATTATTAAAAATGGGTAGTGAGTATCTCGCAGTCGAGCACACTCGACTGTAGCTTTCTTATTTGGTAAATAATACTTAGCTAAATGTGAATATTCTTAATTTATTGGAGGGGTTCCCAAACGTTGGCTAAAGCTTCATCTACATTCTGAATATAAGAAACCATCTTTGGATTTCTAGCTCTTGACTAAAATATGTGAGAATTTCCTCATTGAGCTTGCTTGACTATAAGATACTTCAAAGAATCTTTTAACTCGACTAAGAGAACAACAAAATATTTGTTTGTTTTCAAAAAAAAAAGTAATTGTAAGTTAAGGATGATAAATAAAGGCCCCGAAATATTTATCGTGAAGGCTTTACATAGATGTTAATTTGAATATAACAAATGAACTTGCTTGCTGAACATTGATTGACTGATACAAAGTAAATACACAGCTGGTTTTATTTTACATTTTTTAAACTTTTAAAATAATGTAATATAGAGTGCATTAGATACTTTGATCACAAATTGAACAACAACTGTACAATTTCAACAGCTGTAATTTTATAGAATACTTGCGAGCTACTATTTTCTTTATAACTTCTGGAAAACTGGATTGTTATACATATGTGTCATTGGCTGGTTATTCTATTCCTACATTCTTCGCAAATGTGCGCAGAATTCAACTTAACTGCGTTGAACACTTTCATTTTGTTGTTGATAAAGATTGTACTTAAATGCGCTTGAAAATGTGTAGTTCCGTAGTTTTAAACAAGTTGTCAACGAGTCAAGATGAAATTATTGTGGTACGCTATGTGCAGTCTGTTCATAGCGCAAACTGAAGTAAAAGGATGTATCTATGATGGGTAAGTATTAAAAAAGCAATAATTTATTTTTATACAATTTTGCTGATTTTATACTTTATGCAGCTTTAAAGTCTATGAATTAACTTCCAAGATACATTCTTCAGCCTTAGATTTGTATAGAATGGTGAAGAATGAATCCCAATATGTGTTGTTGTCTGGCAGAGGAACTATTGTAATGGTTCATCCAGAGGCTCAAGCTGAATTTTTGCATTTGTTGGAGAATAATCAATGGGAACATAGAGTTCTCAATCACGATGTGGGCTTGGATTTAAGTAATGCTTTTGAAACGAATCGCAATCTTACCAATCTATATCCCTATAAAGGACATGCTGGTACTGATAGATATTACACTTTTGATGAGATCAATCGGTATATCGAGGATCTGGCTCAGCAGTATCCAAGTCGTGTCTTTGTTAAGACTGTAGGAAAGAGTTACGAGGGTCGCACGATGAAGACAATAAGGATTACCAATGGAGATGGACGAGCCAAAAAGAATGTTATCCTTATGGATGGAGGAATACATGCTCGTGAGTGGATTGCTCATGCCGCTGTACTTTATGCCATCGGTGAACTGTCGAATAACTATCAGAAACATGCTCAATTGCTGCAGGATTATGATTGGGTCATTCTGCCTGTGGTTAATCCCGATGGTTATGAGTTCACTCAGTTATCAGCGGACAACAGATTTTGGCGCAAGACTCGTCAGCCGATTAACGAGAGTTGTATTGGCACCGATGGCAATCGCAATTTTGATTTTCATTGGAATGAAACTGGCGCTTACTGGGATCCTTGTAGTACCATATATCCCGGACCGAAAGCATTCTCTGAGCCAGAAACAATTGTGGTGCGTGACTTGATTCAGAGTCTAGCGGGTCGCGGCAAAATGTATCTGACATTGCATTCCTATGGCCAATATATACTTTATCCATATGGCTACACAAAGTAAGTGAACAACTGACATTAAAATATATTCAATTCTTATGAAATTTCCTACAGTGCTTTGCCTGTGACTTGGCGAGATCTTGAGGAAGTTGCTCGCGCTGGTGCTAATGCTATAATGGAGGCAACTGGCACGCGTTATAAAGTTGGCTGCTCCGGAAGTTCGATTTATCCCATAGCTGGAGCTAGTGATGATTATGCTTTCAATGCTGGATTTCCTATATCATTCACCATGGAGCTACCACCAGGTGGTGCTAACAAATTTGATCCACCTGCTTCGGATATTGATAGATTAGTTAAGGAGGCTTGGGTGGGCATCGAGGCAATGGCTCGCAAGGTCATACAAAAATATCCATTAAAAGACAGTACTGTATTATAACTAATATTCGTTTTAAATATTAACATAATATATTTATTTTGTAGTAAATGAAAAAATTAAAAATAATTATAAGTCGTACTGAATTACTGTGAGATACCCGCTATCAATTTTAAATAAAAGCAAAACAGTGCGGTATTATTATTAAATTATACCAAACTTATATACCGCAAAACTGTTAGATATACCGGCGGCTATGGTATAAAATATGTTGTAAATGTGTTTTATACAGTTCTACCATAGAGTACAAAATATTCCAGACTTAGTTCTGATTGCAGTCAGTCGAAACAAAGTGTTTAGGAAATATAAATGATATGGAATGGTATTTTTTTTAAATTATTTATTAGAAATGTGAAGAACTAGTAATAAGAATATAAAAATAATTGTTAAATATGAACTCTTACCTTAGTATTAATTTAACTTTTGATTTACTGGAAGCTAGCTCACACTGAAGAATATATAGAACAAATATACTATAGATCAGCTGACTCAGCGCTTTTAATGTATCGAAAGTATTTGCAATGCGCTCATCCCTATTATAAAATAAGCTGCTTAACCTGAAAAAATGCCATTGTTTCCCATTTAAAAGCGAAGTAAATAGCTGGCGATAATTTGAAGTGCAGACACTGCACAGCAGGCATTTGAACGCAATTGGATCAGAGCAAAGTATGTCATGTCAACCATTCAGTAGACAACTCCATGGGACACACTTATCGCTATCGAGTGAAACAGAAATGTGGAATGCAAGACGACGAGTGTGTGCTTCGATGTGTATAAAATATGTTGTATTTTATTTGCAAACAGTTCTGTTTAGTACTTGTCAATGACCTTCAGGGCCATGGCACGAATACCAGTCCAGGTCTCGGTGACGAAGGGCAGAATCTGAGCAGTTGTGGGATTGAAGCCAGTGCCACCAGCAGGCAATTCCATGGTGATGGAGATGGGGAAACCGGCAACACCAAAGGCATAATCATCACTACCGCCAGCGGCAGCGTACAACACATTCGTGGAGCTGCCCACAGAGTATCTGGTGCCAGTCGAGCTTCTGATGGCATCAGCACCTGCTTGAGCCACCTCATCGATGATTTTCCAGTCGCTGGGCAGAGCACTAACAAAGTGAATAAGAATACGAAATTAAGTATACGTATTGAATCATTTGCCTTTGATTGGGTTACTCACGAAGTCCAGCCCCATGGATAGAGCAGATAATTGCCATAAGAGTGCAGAGTCAGATAGAACTTGCCGCGGCCTGTCAAGCCGAGCAGCAAATCGCGCACAATTTGCGTTTCGGGCTCAGAGAAGGCAGTGACACCCTTGAAAGTATCGGCGCAGGAAGAAGAGGAGGCACCAACCTCACCCCAGTGGAAGTCAAAGTTGCGATTGGCATCGGTGCCAGAGCAAGTGCCAGCTGGCTTGCGAGTCTTGCGCCACAAGCGAGTTGTGGAGTGAGTGTATTCATAGCCATCGGGATTGACCACTGGCAAAATGACCCAATCGTAGTTCTTCAACAGATCAGCGTTGGCAGCAAAGTTTTCGGCCAGCTGGTGGATGACATACAGAGCACCAGCATGAGCGATCCATTCACGAGCATGAATACCAGCATCCAAGAAGACGACATTCTTGCCAGTCTTGCCATCACCGTTGGTGATGGTGATAGTCTTCAGATAGCGACCCTCGTAGGACTTGCCCACAGTCTGGACGGACACACGGCTGGGATAGGCCTTAGCCAGCTCATCCAAATAGGCATTGATCTCGGCAAAACGGTGGAAGGCAGTGAAGCCAACGCTGCGTGAGGTGGAACGTGCGGTCATCAGACGTTGGCTCTGATTCTCCAGCTGCTCCTTCTCAAGAGTGGCGCCAAAGTTCTCATCGACAATCGTGTAATCCAAATTGAAATGGCTCAGCATATCCTCGAAGCTGGACTGATCCTTGGGCTGCACCATGATACGTGTGGCAGCATCAGCTTCACGTGGCAGATCAAAGAAATCGTATTCTTCATTTTGAGACAGACGCAACATCAGCTGCTTCTCAAAGTTGTTACGTGCATTCACATCATAGATCTTGTAGCTAAATTGAGGACATTAGTTGACTCAGTAGCTGATGACAAATGCTATATTTATTCTCTACTCACCCATCGTAGTTGGTGGCAGACAGCGCCACAACGCCGCACAGTAGCAGCAACAAGCACGATTTCAGCAGCATTTTGTGATAACAACGCTTCGATCCGTTGGGTTCTGGCTCAGAGCGTCTATTAAATTGTACAATCACACGGAGCTTCCTTTTATACCAGCTGGAGTGTGCACCACTTGACGTATGCGTAATGTCAGCAACGCTTTCGAATTGATACAGAATGTGATCAGAAAAATCTTATCAGTCTTATCAACTGCAAACAGTTTTGTTTGTGTTATGTCAAAGTTTTTGATTTAATTCTTTGGAAAATCTCTCAAAATTTATTATGTGACTCGATCGTAGATTCAACTCGAGACATTACAAATTAAAACGCTTGATACGTATTACGGTTGGTATTCGGAAAATGGAACTTGATTGTGAAGATACCTTTAATTTTCCATCAATTGCTTACTACTTTAAATGGTATTTTTATTCTTGAAATTTATTTTAAATAGAAAATTGATTTATTGGGTTCTAATTTACTTTATTATTACTTATAAATGGAGTTCTCATTCTCGAGTATTGACTGTGTTATATCTATATATAGTAGCAGACATCTATTCAAAGTGCTGATGATTAAGAGGGAAATACCACAATGACATCATCAAATTGGAGACTTGCAGAGTATAAGGAGAAACTTCCTTAAAGTTTTTATAGTGTTGGGCATTTAATATGTGTGAGAATATAAATTAAAAATTAAAAGTACGATTGGTACTTGTGTACTAAAGCTAGTCATATTTTTATTAAAAATTTCATAATGACAACTTCATTCAACTTTTATCGTATACTATAGAAAATATAAAATTAAAAAAAGGATTGGAATTTTGGTTCTAAAGCTAGTCATATTTTTATTAAAAATTTCATCATGACAACTTCATTCATCATTTATAGTATAGTATTTCTGCACACATCGAAAACATTCTTTATTGTCATTTTCGATTTGTGCAATTCCGATTAGATCAGCACAATATGTCTTTGAAGAATCACGAGCCTCTCAGACTGTGTCTGCGATAGTCTTCTTCTATTCTTGTTTCCAATTTTTATTTGAGTCGCTCGTAAATTTGTCACTCGGCTTGCGCCATAACCGTTTTGATTTATACTGTCTTTAGTCAGTTTCAGTTTTGATTGTGTGCAGAGTGAAGCTTTATCAGTTGCTCGATTTCACTTGCTGACTTGCACTGCACCCTGACAATAACTAAAAAAAAAAAATGTAGAAGCAACTCTGCCATTCAAAACTATGGAAAGCCCGAACACGCGTTCGCAGTCAACAAAAGTGAAGAAAATTAAAACTGGGTATAGCCGAATTGTTTGTAATCTTCAATTTTTTACAGTAGAACAAGAAAGTTTTCGAGAATATGTATTTTAAAGTATGTTGAATAGAAATTTAAATCTTTTGTGAAATATTTTTATGTTTTACAAGCGTCTGATATAGTTAACTCTTCGTTCAACACTAATTCTATCTCTCTAATTTATTCATTCGAAAGTACAGAGTCTCACAAAAGAGAGGAGATAGTAATAATGAGAGCATAATCAAGAGACAGTTTTCGGAAACGAATATAACATTAAATGTACATATTTCTTTTACATTTAAGAGTATAGTTTTAATATTCATATTTATATCAGAAAAAAGAAAACCAATTAAACAAAAAGTTACAATACTTTGATGAAAAATATTTATTTAAAAATTCAATAAAAATATAAATTGAAAAAAAAGTTTTAATACAAAAAAAAAAAAATAAATACGTACTTTCATAATGCCTACAAAATTGACATTCCCAATACTTCAAAAGAGTAGTTAAAATAATCAAAATAAAACTTTTTTGCTTACGTCTTTTTGCTATTTTGGGCAGCACAGTGAAAATATATATTTGAAAATTTATTGCATTTCATGCGTTGGGCCATATTTGTCTGCATTTGTAGGCAGTTTTGGTCAACAACTTTTTGGCGGCTGCTGCACAAAAAACAACAACCAGAACAACAATAACAACCACATCAACAAACTGCACAGACAGCGCGACAACAATAAGAGAAATAGAGAGAAAAAGTTGCTTACTTGAAACTGACAATGAGCGCATGGAAATGACAAAAAAACACTGCGGAAACTGTTGGCTCGTAATTTTGAATGGCCCATTGGATGCGACAGGCAATGGACCTCTCTAGCCGAACACACCCCCTGGCCCATAACTAAGCCACAGTGCGGCAAACTTTTCATACCCTGTAATTGCTATTTGTGGTGTTTAAAATTATGGCAAAGAAAATTGGAATGAACTTGTTACATAATAGAAAAAAAACCACAAAACTTAAATAGGAAATTTTTTTGACATTCTTATTGTAAATAGATAAAAAGGATTTTTAATTTTAGAATAATCTATGTATTTATTTTTTAGAATGCTTTTATCTATAATAGAATGAAATGAGTTCAGGCAAACTTGTACTTTTTCAAGCAGATTGTAGAAAATTAAGACAACAATGTTAGGACCAGAAAATGTTAAATTAGATTTCAGAGGAACAAGTTGCTTACAACAAAAGCAAACAATTAACTCAATATATTTTAGTTTTGACTAGATAGCTTAAAATTATACTACACAAAAAGAAAGGAAAACAAACTAAGTTAATATACAAAATAAGAAACAAAATAAACTTATGCTTATAATCTAAATTTATACGAAATAAGTTTTAAATATGAAATTAAATTAGGTTAAATCATGGCTTTTTATTTATCTTGATTTATTTAAGGAGATTTAAGGAGTATCCTTTAGTTCATCATAGATACTTCCAACAGCAATGCGAAGTACACGTGACTGTCATGTGTGTGTGTGTGTTAGTGTGTGTGGACATTGGACTGTATTGCTGCTTTTTGTGTACTACTTTTTTTTTGCATTTTCTTTTTGGTTTTTGGTATTTGGAAAACTTTGGATAAAAGTTCCCCGTTTACAGTGCTTTTTCCATTGACAAAAGATAAAGCGGCATTGTTTGCAATTTGCTGTGAATTATGCAAAATTATTTACTAAACATTTTGATGGAGTAGGGGAACTTGGCGTTGACTCAGAACTGCGTTGTTTGGCTTTAAGTCATTCTTGGCTTTAATTGAAATTGATAGCAGCGAATGGGCAAAATGACTTGTAAGTAGTTTCCGAAAAATTCATTAGACACGTCATTTGCATAAATATTCGAGGGAAAACATTTGGAAAAGTTTTGCGGCATCGCTCTTTAATTTCCATTTTGCATAAATTAAATGTCGACAATGACTAAGCCCACATAAAAGGACTCGGCTATCCTTGGCTTGCCATGAACTTGCGGCTTTATTGCTCTATTAAGAGCCAAAACCCCTTTTTTCAAAGGGGGAGCAGAGGAAGTGGAGACCAGTCGCAAGTTGAGTGTCAAAAAAGCAAAGGCCACAACATAATGCGGGAGGCGGGGAAGGTGGGCGAAGATTTTAATTAAAATTCATCTTCACATTTAATCAAATCATGGCTGAGCTGGCAGTGCGCAGATCTGCCGCTGACATCGACACTGGCTTCTAATTAAGTGCGAAAAATCGTTAAATGTAAAATCAAATCGTGCAAAAAGTAATTGAAGAACTCTCTCGCCAAAGGGGTTGAGTCAGGGGGACGCCAACTCAGCGCCAGCCAAACTTGTAAATTGAGTCGAGTATTATGTATTGTTGTTGGCTTAAGGCCACAACAATAGCAACACCTTGGCGGGCTTTCGATGGGGTTGAGTGCGGCGGGTGTCAAATATTTACAATCTACGTCTATTACGAGCAAGTATTTGTTGCCACATAGCTAACATAACAGTTGAGGCCACTCGAATGGCTAATTAAAAGCAGCTGACTGTGGCCAATTTTCTTAATTGTTAGCTCGTCTTTGGATTTGGATTTTCGTACAAATTTATTTATTAATTGATGCGAAAAGTAGAGAGTAGAGTAGAGTACTAAAATCGAAAAGTGTGGCAGTTCACTTAGACAAATTTAAACAAATGAGAAACATTTCAGTGAATTTTCTAAGTATTCATATTTTCAATTTATTTAATTAATTAATATTTCTTACAACTTTATCATGCAATATTTCGCTGTTTATATTTGATATTAAATTGAATTATTTATCTTTTTTATTTATTAAATATTATATTTAATTGGACAATTATTATTCAAATATATCAATACACGATTATGGATTGTATTTATTTCGTGTTTTTTTATTTACCTATATACATAACATTTTCTAATATACTGAATATTTAATACTGAATGACAAATTTGTTTCTTTTTATTTTAGTCATAATGATGATTTTCGAATTTAATGTTAAAACGATGATTAATGTCAAAGTCAATTTCTTATCTTTCATTAGTTTTTATTAAATGTTATTCCTGCATCGATTCATTTGAACTAATCGTTTCTAATGTAGGATTTTACTAGTAAAAAACTAGCTCCGACTCCACTTTAAGCGTTAAGCTTTTGTAAGCAAAACTTGTTTCTCTAAATCGAACAAGCTTCCTTTGGGAAATTTATGAGTTGTGTAGCAAGGATTCAATCGTTTGTTGGCTTGCAGCTACAAAATGAAACACACTTACTTGCAGTTTTGCCTCTTTTGCATATGACACATTTTTCGCAGACTCCACCACTTCAGGCGTTGCATAAATCTAAGCAGCAGCATGTTACAGTGTCTGCATATAGTCAAACACAAACACACGGCATAAATTAAGCATTGCACACAAGCTACAGATACATTTTAATTGCGGACGCTTTTCATTTGGATTTATTGAACAGTCAACACACACACACACACACGCTTTTCCTGCGCACACACGACACAAAACTCAATTAGCTTGTTTGAACTCATTTGTAGCGGCAAATGTTATTTGAGAAATTAAGCTTTAATTAAGCCAAGCCCAAGCCAGAGGATTGCAGGTAAACCCGAACAAAAGCGGCTGCCACTGCGGCAGTAATAACATTAAAAAAAAGAGAGCACGACAA
Source organism: Drosophila albomicans (assembly GCF_009650485.2). NCBI lineage: Eukaryota > Metazoa > Arthropoda > Insecta > Diptera > Drosophilidae > Drosophila > Drosophila albomicans. The sequence goes on along the minus strand of NC_047629.2, from coordinate 39,885,897 downwards.
CAACAACAAGAACAACAAGGGGAAAAACAATGCTTGCTGAAAAATTAAAACAAATAAAATGCGAATGAAAAACCAGGGAATCAGAGAATCAACGAAAAGCAGCCAAAGCAAATGCCAAACAAGAGCGCAACTCATACGACAGTCGTCGGGCAGTGAAGAGAAGCAAGTAAGTCGTATTAAATTTAATTGGATTTGAGTGTTTACCAGCGGCACAAGCCGCCAGGCAAAGCCACAAGCACCAGCTGAACGTCTCCCAGTTCTGTTTCCCTTCCCAAAATGCGTGCGACCCACTTTTCTTTTTTCCTGTTGTTTTTTTTTTTTGTATTTTCCACTGCACACAATCGTGTGTAGTTGTTTGAGTGGCAGAAAAAATTTCATACATATCACAGGTAGCATGCAGCTTAAGCCGGATTTTATAGACTTGCCCGGGTGCGGTACAAAAAATAAAGAAAAGCTGAACAAAGCAAACATTGCGTATACGTCAAGGCGGCCCAGGCGTGGCCACGTGGTCAGTTGTTGTCAACGCGACGCTGTGTCTGCCATAGAAGTGAGACCAATTAGCGTTACAAAATGCCAGTTGACCAATGCCATATTTTTGGAGTGTACTTCGTACCACTTTTAAGCCAAATTAATTGTCATTTGTTGCTGCACAGCAACAACAACAACAATATTTTGCAAACAACAAACAATTAACAAAACAATGCAAAATATGTTAAAGTGCAGCGCGCGTTTTGCAAGCGTGAAAAGTGTTAGCAAATGCAAATATGATAAATCACCATCATTATTGGGCTATCAATCAAAATTATGTCGGATGTGTTTTCCATCTGTTTCCAAGTGTCTAATTGAATAACGAAGCGTGCAAATTGAGCTGATGCTTGTGTGTGTATGTGTGTGTGTGAGGGCATGTAGATGTCCATGCCTGTGTGTATGTGTGTGTGTCTGGTTGCTTGTCTATTGTGGAACCCTGTGCCTTGTCCTTGTCACAAAGAGGAAGAGGGGAAAGGGAAAGGGAAGAAAAAGCGTTAGCCCCGGCGGCAGTTAACGACACATCCGTTGAGATTTATAGAGACAGCGCTGCTCTGACGCTGCTCAATGTCTGCGGTTTGCCGTCGTGTATGTAACCCGAGGCAAAAACAAGTAGGAAAGCTACATTCGAGTGTACTCGACTGCGAGATATCCGCTACCTACTTTCAATAAAAGCAAAGTAATGCTGTATTATTCTTCAAATATACAATAAAATACTGGAAAATTCTAAAATAAACCGAATGCTATATTTGGTATATCAAGGACAAAATATGCTGGAGGTACAAAGTTATAATACACGCTACTCATTTTTACTTAAAGCAATGCGATGCGGTATTATTCTTAAAATTGGAATATTTTAATATTAAATTAAATACTTGAAAACACTAAAACATTCCGAATGCTATATTTGGTATATCAAAGATAATAAGTTTTAGATTGTCAATCAAATTAACTAAAATCCGAATGCAGCCAGTCTGTCATACAGACAGATCTATTGATCGAGTATATATATATATACTTTATGGGATCTGCCTCAAATACTAAAATACACCCAATATTATTTTTGGTAAATCGTGGATAAAATATGCCAGATTGTCAACCAAAGATTGTCAATCTTGTCAATCTGATAATATTATATTTACACTTTATGGGATCGGCATATATTCACTTATTTGCTGGGGGTACAAATTTATAAAACCCTTCTACTCCATCGATAGCGGGTATAAACCTTGCTTTCCCCAGCAAAACTTGCATTTAAATTCGCTTTAATTTCCGAGCTCTTTGGCTCACACATTAACATAGTTTTGAAATACTGGCGATACTGGCTATGCAAATGCCTTTAGAGGTTTACCAGGTTTTACAACAGCTCGCTTCGAATCTGCAGTCTGACACAAAGCCGCAGAGGAGAGCAGAGTAACCGTTACCCTGACTCGTTACACGTTACCAGTTAACACTTACACGTTTGCTTTTTAATCCCGTTGCATTTGATTGTATGCAGCTGGTACAAAAAAGTAATTTAGTTCGAGCAAAGCACTGTCTTTGTCTCTCTGTATCTGTGTGCGAGTGTGTGTAAGCTGCTGTTTAATTTGCAGCATGTCAAAAAAGCCGGCCACATGTGAGTGTGTGTGTGTCTTTGTATGCATATAATTATTGCATTTCTGGCACGTTCCGAGACTGAAACCGAAACGAAAACGAAACAAAAGCAGGAGCAGAAGCAGAAGCAGAAGAGCGAAGCCGAGTCGACACTCGAGTGTTTGTTTTGTAGTTGGCAAATGGCACATTTCCCTCGCTCGCTCGCTCGCTTTCATTATTTTCTTGTAGTAAGTATTTTTTAATGATACATAAACTAAAAAGATACACAACAACTATATGCATATGAGTTTGCATCCATGTGTTGGTGAGGAGGTTGGCAACTCGTCTAAATTATTTACACATCCGTTTTACATTTTCACTGTTTGTTTTTCCACGCATGCCCCGCCACTTCAACCATTTTCCCACTTTGCATTTTCCTTCCTCCCGTTTCGGTTGTCGTTGTTGTTGTTGTTGTTGCTGTTGCATTGTTTCCTCATTTGCAGCTCAACACTTTCTGTGTCATTGTGGTGTCTGCGTTGGCAACTAAACGCCGCAGGCTCTAGCCTTGTTTTCCGCTTTTTCCCCAGCTTTTGTGCCACTGCCACATAATGAATGCAATTTTTCAGTTCTCTTTTTTTTCTGTGTCCCATTGAGTGGGTCGCTTGCAAATAATACTTGTTTGCTTATATAAGCATCAGATACGTTGCATTAAAAAACAGAAATCAAACATTTACATGTGCTAATTAAACATATCTAAATGGAATTGCTCTGAGAGAGTTTTAGAACTTATTTGAGCAGATTTTGAAATTTTGTAACACTTTTAATTAATTAAGTAATACGTGCGCAAAGGAGAAGATATTAAACTGTTTTTAAAATGGTAGGGCTTAAAGTATTTTAAAATTTAAAATTATATTAGTTACATGCTTACAAGACTATGACAAGTATTTTATATTGAAAAAGCCATAATATTAAAATCTGTTTACTTTTACTATAAATAAATTAGTATAATTAGTTTTTCCATTTTATTTTTGTAATATTAACTACGTTAACTTATACAATTGTGTTCCCATTATCCCAAGTTCTTAATTTGAATTATAAGTTAACTTCGAACTCAATAAATAATAATCTTTTCTTCTTTAAATAGTTTTCTTTCAACCCTTATTCAATATATATAAAAATATGAAATAAATCAAATAGTATGCATTACTTAATTATGTTGTCAGCTCTATTCTTTCACAGCTATATTCCATGTCCTTCAGTTCTCTCTTTCTCTATTCGTTTCACTAAGCTAAAAAAAAATGTACCACATTCTCGTAGCACATTTTGATATTTTGCGATTAGGCTATGTCGACGAGTGTTTGACTAATTAAAATCGCTGCTAAGCTAGTAAAAATAGTAAGATACAAAGTTTAGATGCAAGTTGTTGTTTATGCAATTAGGGAGTAGCCGGAAGAAGGCCACACAATGATTTGTAGCACACTTTTAGGCTAACAAATTATTTTCGCAGGCGTATTTCAACTGTTTCAAGTTGTTGTTGTTATTGCAGTTGTTGTTGTTAGTGTTGCGGTTAGTTGCAGATAAAAAACGCGTCCGACTGGCAATTGTTACGTTAGGCGCACACAACTAACACCAAAGCAACGAACAGACAATGGCTTTAATTTAACTGTCGGAAGTGAAACACAATGCAAAATACGAGTTGAACTTACAAGCAATTTGCCTTATGCATTACCCGGACAAACTATATACATAGACATACATATATATATATATGTATGTAGTCAGAGGGTCTGCAAACACATACAATAAATCCTATGCCGACAAAAACGTGGCGCAGTTTCTGCACTGAATCCGAATCCCAAAACGAATTCAAGTCCGTTGCACGCACAGCAGAAAGCTGAGTTGGAGCTGAGTGAGAGAGTTGAGTTCAGCTGAGTTGTTGCCTTCGTTGGGGGTCAGAACCGAGTGAGGGGGCTGAAGGAGTTGGTTGCTGCTGTTGCTGTTGAGTTGCCTCGTCGTTTGGTTTTTTCCGCCGACTTTTGCTTTGGTATGTTCATTATTTTTATCTTTCGCAATGAATGCAAACTACGAAACGAAACGAATCGCACAAAAACAACAATAACAACGAGGCAAGCACTGAGATCTGAAGACAGTGCGAGGGATGGGAACAACTCCTGGCTCTCACACAAATATGCAAAACAGTTAAAGGATTCATGGCGCTCAAATCTAGGCGTAAAGTGTGAATAACGCGTAGCAATGTGAATGAGCTGACGGCGCTTTGAGGCGGTGAAACCCTGAACCGAATCACTAGCAGGGAGAAGTCCACGGGCCACGGGAATGCAATCAGCGGAATTGTAATTTAGCGTAAAAGGAAGTTGCGGTAGCGCAAATTGAGGTTTTTTCACAAGCTTCGCGTACACACACACACACACACAAACAAAAAAGCAGCTTGCGAGTAAACAACTTCCGCTAGATAATGGCAAATGCCAGACTGGCCAGCATTTCTCCACTCTTCTCCTACAATACTTTCCTCGTCCCTCTTTCCCGATCCCTGTTTTTCAGTCAGAGCCAGAAGCAGCACCAGACACGTCATGTTAAATGCGCTGCAAAATTGCATTAAATACGCACGCTTGTCACTTTTTGATAAGGGAATTAAATTTTGCGGTTTAACGCTGGCGGCACACAAGTCGCCACACCACATCCCGTTCCCTCCCCCATCCTTCGTTTCGCCTTTTTCCCAATGAGCTTCATATACATTCCGGCTTCAGCTCCCGGATATGCTGTGTGCCGTGTTTATGCCGCACGCTGTCAACGCTGCAAACCAAGCTGAGACGTCGCTGTCATCAGCATCCTCCCATTGTCATCATCATCATTATCGTCATCATCATTATTAGCATCGCCTGCTGTTTATTCAATTTGCGCTGTTTGATATTGCTGAAACAAAAAGGAAATCGTGCGGCTGCTTAGAGCCTTGTCAATCCTTGTCCTGCTTCTTAACCTAATAACAGTGTAACATCATTTTATTGCGACTTCAGTATCATGGACAGCCGCAACATACTATAATGCTTCATTTTTTTATATGGATAAATACTTGTATATAAAATAAAAGTGAGAGCTTCTTGTTTACCAATACTTTATGAGAATCCCTTTTTTTTGTTTTATTTTTTTTATTAACATAAAGAGTTCTATAAATTATAATAGCGAAAGTTTGTTGTTTACAAATATTATTTAAGAGTCGTATTTTTATACCCGCTACCTATAGGGTAGAAGGGTATTAGAACTTTTTGCCGACAGGATATGTATATAACAGGCAGAGATAGGGATGATTCCAGAAATTTTGGCTCAGATAAAAATCTTAGAAGTTTCGTCAAAAAATGGCTTTCCAAATAGCATTGTTTGACAATCTGACAATTAATATAGTATACACTATGGTATATATTTCGAAAATAGAGGGATTTATTATTTATACCAAATATACTATTTGGGGTATATAAGTGAAGAGTGTATTTAAGTATCGGATTTATTTATTTTGTATACTTCAGAAATACCGAATACGGGTAGAGGGTAATTTAAGCACACTCGTCTTCCTATCTTTGATAGTCGGACTTACAAGGGGAAAAATTTATTTTGAATGTAGTACTATATAAATATACGAACTAAATCCTTTGTGTTATATTAATTTGGTATATATTAATGCTGTGTTGCTGTTTTTCGAAATAGTCATCTCAGTTTTCATAGCTTTTTCACTTATTTTCATTTACCAACGTCTTTATTTATAAAAGACATTTTTCCTAGTTATTGTCACAAAAATAATACGATTGAAAACTTATTCATTTTTAAGGCCAGAGATAATACAAATTGACGTAATAAAACATAACGAATAACATAAATTCAAAAACTAAAAGATAATTGACTCTCCGCTATATCAGTGTGTTGGCATAAAGGCTACATCAGGAATGAGCTTCTGTTGATTCATTTTTGTGAAGATCATTAGGGCATCATCCATATTCCAATTCCAGTCGACGAGACACTTGTAACACCAATCTGGCTTCATATTTGTGATTTCCGAAAACATAGCCAGCCGACGCTCTATTTCAAATAAGAACATCTCGGTAAACAGCTCGAAGTATGAGATTGGCATCAACATCTCGCCTTCCAATGCGATTTTTTTACAACATGTTGTGTTGCCTGTATAAATATATTCATTCCAAATGCGAAAATCGGTGACAACATTAGGCAGCGGTACCAGGACGAAAGTACGGATAAAATAACGATAGCCGTCTGTTTTTTGTATGCCAGAGATATTGAAGCAAATGCGATCGGGTTTCAACACATTCAGATTGACTGTGATCGATGGCAATAAGTGCTTTGTGGTCTGCGGTAATTCTCTAAATCTAGCGAGGGCATCGTCCAAACCCATTTCGTGGAAGTCACTGAGAAGAACAAATTGATTAGTATATTAAATAAGGAAATGTTTAATGCTACTTGCTCTTTTTCATTCTCGAAGAATGCTACCATTGCCTTCTCATGATAGAACCATCTAAGTTGCTCTTGTTTATTGTCGAATGCGTTAAGATATGCATTAAGGAATAGTTGGAGATCATTGTGCGCTGCAATTCGTTGAGTGTTGGTATTTTGTGAACTTTGTTGCTTTACTGTATTAGTATTTTTATCACTTAGTATATCTTTTACTGCCATCGATGAATCCCTTTCGATTTTTCCCTTAGATATCGCTGAAATGATCGCATCATCGCTTAATGTTGTATTGACGTTTTTCATCGAGTCCTCCTCTTTAACAATTAGATTACTTAGACTACAAGAAATATTATTATAGTTCAAGTTAGTGCTAGCTTCTAGTGGAAGTTGTTCATAGTTCTTTCGATTTTGAAAACTTAATTTTTCAGTCGGTGAGACGACAGCAGTTCGTAAATTATCTCCGGATGGACTTAAGGTTGTTGGTATAGTTTTAGAATTAGTTGAATTTTCAGGATTTAAGCAGCACATATTTGGATCTAGAATGATAGATTTTAGTGTATCTAGATGATTTTTGTCTATTTCAGTTGGATGATTTTCAGTTACTGAACAGCTTTTAGCAATTGGTGATATGATAATATTTGTAGAGAGTTTAGTAGCTTGTGGATCTGATTTTAGTGGAGTTGAACAGTTGTCAATAGACGTTGCGATTTTAGTATCCAGTACACTGTCCATATCATTACAACTTTCTTTGAGAAGTCGTATATGATTTTTAGATACAATTTCTGTTCTGTGTAAACTTTCAGAACTTTCAGCAATTTTATCTGGAGTCTGTGTAGGTTGTGGAATGTTAGTATCTATTTTATTTTTGTTAGCAATGACGAGTTCTTGGGAACTATCAGCTGAACAGCTTTGAGTGATAGGTGATATTTCATTATCTGTGGAGAATTTAGTTACTTTACAACTTTTTGATTCATTCAAATATTCAGAAACTGAAAGTATTTCAGCAATTTGAACGGTTTCTGTATTTGGAAAAAACTTGATATCCAGTGCATTGTCCAAATCATTACTTATTGGTATATAACTATAAGACTTTTCACTTTGTAAATTTTCAGAATTTTCAACTGTAGCCCTTTTCCTATTTGGGTTTTTTGTTGGCTGTGCAACATCAATATCTATTTTATTTCCGTTAGCCACTGCGGTTGCTGAGACTGTTTGAGTGTTAGAAGAGCAATTACTATTTTGCAGCTTATCAGAAATGTTAGTACTAAGAGGAACTGAAAAACTGTCGATAGATGTGGTGATTAGAGCTTCAGGATGACTTTCTTTATGATCATTATTAAATATATTTTCAACACTGCAGCTTCTACTAGATGCTCTATTGATTTTCAGCATATTGTCTTTACTAGTTTCATTGGAATTACTTCGCTCTCTAGGACTTTCTGCCAATAGTCGTCGAATAGTTTTGCGTTGCACTGGTCTCCCATCAACGATTTTTAGATTGGGCAATAGTTTTGCCACATCCAATCGATAAGCATCCGTGGAGACTGGATTGCCTTCGAGTTCGAGTTCAACCAGTGGCAGTTTCTCAAAGATTTTTAAAGATTCCAGATTCTTCAATTGATTTCCTTTCAATAATATTGTTTTCAGTTCGGGCAAATGACTTTCGATACCTTCAAAGGCAGAGAGATCGCTAATGTAGTTGTTAGTCAGATCTAGACTGTGTAATCTAGGCATAAGTTCGCCAATTGCTTCAATGGCAGTATTCATGCAGTCCTTATTGCTTAGCGCACAAAAAATATCTCCCCAATGTTCATCTTCCCACAACTTTGACAAATCTACTCTCAATATATCCGGAGTAAGGCGCTTTAATATAATCTGACGTATTTTTAATTTAAATTCATCATCTATCTTGGGTGACGGTGTTTTCCGTTTGTTGTGTAACCATATCTTGGATTCTTTTGGTATACCTTTTATTGCCATTGCTTTACCATTTGTGCGCACATAGAAGCTAAATTTGGGATCTACATTTTCAGTCTCATCTCTTTCACCGCCTTCTTCTATATAGACGGGATTCCAGCTGATATAATGAGTCTTACAATGCTCTTCCAATATGCCTAACATCGCATCAATGCTCAGTTCTTCAGTGCTAACATTGCTATAGACGCTGAGGCAATACCAATTGCACTTGCTGGACAACATCTTAGAAAAATAAAATCTTAGTTATTTTTATGAATTTAATGTGAACAACTCGAAGGCATTCAGCACAATATTCCAAATATTTGAAATGAGCCTTAAAAGTCATACTCCATAAGCCTACTTTTCTCATCTACTTTTTTTTAAGATACTTAAAATTTTTCACTTTTTAGCAGTATTTGTCTGTTTAAAAAATTGAAGTTATGAAATTAGCTTTGGTTTACTGTGTGCGAATTCTTTTATTACTAATTATAATTTAAAAAGCTTTTTAAAGGAATTATTTATATATTAAGTTGTTTGTTTTTACTAAAAGATTTTTTTTTCTGATGCATCATCTTCTAGATTATATTTAACAAGAGAAATCTAGAATTTTAGAAAACAAGTATAAACTTTACAGTCTAGTGATCTCGATCATGAGATACCCACCACCCATTTTTAATAAAACCAAAACAGTGAGTTATTAAATTAAAAATATACCAAATTGATATACCACAAAAATACTAAAAATATACAAACTGATATATTTGGTCTATTGATATAGTCATATATTGAAAAAATGCCATAGAGTGAAAATATACCGGATTGTAGAAGTTATTTAAGAAATAGCTTTATATACAAAATACGACTACCTTTAGTTGTTTTGGCTGGCAATGTGGTATATTTTGATCTCTATGGTATATTTTAAATGTATGTCAATATACCAAATAAAACCTTCAGTATGTTAACCTACCGCATTTTTATGCTTATACTTAAAACCCACTCGACATTAGCTCTCTTGTTTGTTTTTTGTGCACTATTTTCCATATTATATTAAATAGAAGAAGTTTAGAATTTAAAAAAAAAAACAGTCAAATATATATTCATTAATATTGTTATGAGTTATATATCATATATTTTTTTTTACAATTTTCCACATTCCTTGTTTGATCTATAACTTGTTCGTAATACAGATAATAATCTCTGTTGCATAACACTGCCAACTGGCTTAGTGAACTTGTAGTTAGCGTAATATAATTAAATGAAATGAATATGCGGCATATTCCGACTAGTACTCGGCTTCTCAACAATCAAGCAACGAGTACATTTCTGCATTTGCATTTGCCGTCTATTTACATAGAAACACAATTGCACAGCTGGCAGTGCATAATTACCGCAATGAGGAGAAACCGCATAGTGGTTTCTCTAAGTGGGCCATAAAACAAAACTTTTTTACACACACAAAACATGTAGAGTAGAGTACTACTCGCTACTACTATATAACACACAGCGGAAAAGTTTTGTAGGCCTGCGGAATTAATGTGCATATGGCACGCACGAAAAATGTGCGAAGGACACAAGCGGAGATAGCGAGACAGCTGAAAAGCTGAAGCAAAAGGCGTTGCTGCAGTGCGCCAAAGTTTAATGAAAATTTGATTAATTTGATTAATTGGCTTGGCTCATAAATCATTAATTACATGCAGCATATTATTGGTGCCATTGATGAGCGAGAGAGAGAGAGACCGCCACAAAACATTAACCCAAGCCTAACCCAAGGAGAAATCTCTCCGCCCCGACGGTCGCAACACAACAACACACAGAGGCTTGACAAATGGCATTTTGTGGCCCGACGTGCCGCTGAGCTTGGGCTAAATATTTTCGTAATTACATTTCCACGTAGAGTAATTAATTTTGTCTCGCTTTGGTTTTGCTGCCTCCCTTTTGCTGCTGGCTGCTTGCTACTCGCTTCTTGCTTCTTGCTTCTTGCTGCTGCTGTTGACATTTGCCATTATGTGTTGCATACTTTCGTGCGCTTTTTGCTTTCGTTAAATGTCACAAAACGTTCGCTTGACGTCTGGATTAGTTGCAGGCAACCCGTATTCCATTTCTTATTATTATTATGTTTTATTATTTGATGAACACTTAGAAAGCAGCTAAGGCGACCGTTGGCTCACACTTTTCATCCACATATTTATATATTATTTCCTTGAACTAAATCTGTTTTATTGCCCTCTGCCGTCTGCTGCCTTTGGGGACCTCTCGCACACGTACTGCGGGATCCATAAAAACCTTTTTGCTTGGCTACTTAAGTCGTTGCCACTGTGACGCTCAGGTAGTCTGTGCCCCCCACAAAAATTGTGTTTGTAAATTATGCAGCTAGGTGGTCATTAAACAACGTTCATGGCATGTCAAATGGCAGCGTGGCGTATGTGTAATTAAGCCCATAACACAGATGCTACTTATAAGCCATTTAAAGCTGCAGCTCAGCTTTCAAAACCTCAAAATGTAGCATATTTACTAGATAATAAATACTCGTTAAACTGGCTCGAAGTTTTCACGTTAGGTGTTTGGTTGAGTTGAGAATAATGGCTGCTTAATTATGCAGTTGGGGTAATAATTTAATTCTAAGATCTGAAATGTCGAAAGTGTGCTGCTCGTCCTAAGAAATTTTTAGTTTGTAGATGAAAGCAGATAATGTGAAATTTTACTATTAACTAGTAAATATAAAGATGAATTCTGAAGACATCAATCTTTGTTATATTGAAAAATGAGTTGGAGTGTGTAGAAAAATTGGTTTTAAATGTTGTGCTTAAATACAATAATATAAATACACAGTTTGATATTAATGGAGGAATTTTAAGAATATGCTAAATACGAGGTTTACTCATCACTTACTAACTTTATATTACATAAGTTTTCCAGTTTTAAACTTGCATAAGACTAAGTGGAAAATTTAAATAGTTGTATTAGCTTAAGGTCTCTGTAGCTATTTGTGTAGATATTCCGATTCGAGCTCTAATTATAGCTTTTTACATTACATATAACTTAAGTAATATAAATAATTAAGAATCAACTTAAAATTTGTTTACTCTTCATGTTTTAAATAAAGTTGTACTTCAAATTCAAATGCAGTCCCATTGCAAATAAAAAATATGTAAATATTTTACTTTTTAAAATTTTAAACAAAAGAATTCCTTTCTATTTAGTTACAAGCTCTTCTTTAATGCAAGTAAATATACATTTTAATAATTTTGTCGGTTTTCTTTGGACATAATTTGATAATAATCCAGTAATCTTTATACTTTTAATAAAATTGTAGTTTGAATTCAAGTAAAGTTTCTTATCAAATGCAAACAATTCTTAAATTCTGTATTTTCTAAAATTGTTGAGCGAAGTATTCTATTCCATTTAATTGCAAACTCTTCCTGAATGCAAGTAAATATATATTTTAATTTTACTTTAATACAAAAGTAGTGTGCGGCGACTGATCTCGCCGGTTGCCTTTGGAGACTTTACACATTTCGCTGTCAGCTGGGCGACAACATAATTTGTTGTTAATGTACTCGGGACTTGCAACTGGCACTCGTCCAGTTGTTGACACTAACACACAGTGAACACACACGTGCTATATAAAGGTGCTCGTTGACATTTTTAAAGTCCAGGCGACACATAATTAACCCAATTAGAATTCATGCATGTGTAAGTGTGAGTGTGTGTGTGTGTGTGTGTCAACGCTAAGCTAAATTTATGTGAATTTTTAATTATTCTCGAAGCAAAGAACAAGAGGAGACAGCGACGCGTCGGTGCTATGACCGCATCCTTGCGTGGCCATTTCGTTGGCCCGACAACCGCAAACCAAACAGCAACAAAACAACAGCAGCCAGCAGTCACAACAACAACAATAACAATAACAAGAAGAAGAACAGTGAACAAGCTGAACAAGCGAGCTGAAACTGGTCCAACGCTGGGGTGTTGGTGTTGGTTAAATGAAAAACGTAGTAAACTGTGCGCAAAACACCTGAGGATTCACCCATGGCAACCGGGCAACCAGGCGACCAGGCGACCAACAATGAGTGGCCAAGTAGCGGCTGCTGTAGCTGCTGCTCCTATGGTTTGTTTGCCTTGGTTCTGTGCCTTGTGCCTTGACTTGGCTTGGCTTGGCTTGGTTGTTATAGTCAAGCAGCTTTGCCATTTCCGGGCGTGCCTTTTGTTGGCTCGTTTACCTTTTTCATTGTTTCTCTTGCTGTTGTTGTTGTTGTTGTTGGTTTAACTGCATTGTGACTTTTTGTGTGTGCTGCAGCCGCAAATAGAAAGCAAAGCTACAACCCAAGCGGAGAGATAGAGCAGCAAAAGTTTTAAGCAAAATGTTGCCAAGTGTTTAACATTTTGTACGGTGTCAGTAGCTTCCACTTCTACTTCCTCATCCTCTTCCTGTGTGTCTGCGTGTGTGACCACCTTAGGGACACTCACACACAGCATAGACACCTGTAAATGAACTTGCCTGGTAGGCTAAGCGTGCGGATAAATGTAAATTAAACAATGCTTAAGGGCCAGAGGCAGGGCAGGGCAGGGCAAGTGTCCGGACACTGAACAGGACGAAACAGGAGCAGTTAGAGCGGGCAGTTGCCAGTTGGCAGACGGCACACGTTTTAACTGGCGTTGATTTTTGACATACACCCAAGTGGCTCAGTGATTGGATGTGATGTGCGAGAGTGTGTGTGTGTGTGAGTAAGGGAACATCTAATGCGAGGGCTGCCTTAAATGTTACTCGAAATAAGCAACGTTGTAATAAGCAGTGCTCCTCTTAAGCCGGGAAAAAGATGCTTAGGTACCACATTAAACCTTAGCAGCATAATACGAGATAAGTTAATAGCTTTGTAAGTCTGATTAATGAATGCAATAACTTAAATAAGTCCGAAGCACAATAAAGTCAAAGCACAATTGAATTCAATGTTAATGCAATAATAGTTTGCAGTACAAAGAAACTATTAATCATTTGTATGTAAGCTAAAAAATTTCTTTGTATAGCTTTTATTTAATTCTAATTGCAGTATAATGATGGAAATTGTACAATCACCTTTTACACAAAAAACTGCAATTAAGTGCAAGGTATTATTAAATTAAAAACAAAACTATTTTTGAGTAAGTTAATTTATGCAATTATCTGGGATGCGCAACTGAATGTAACTGCAATGTACAAAATTGAATGAAGAAATTTTGTAAATGGATTTTTCCATTATAGTATAGTGTATTACTATTCTACAGAATATTATTATACTGTATTTCTTCTATAAATTTTATATATTTAATTTTAAAGAAGGGGTTGTCAAAAATTAAAGTTTATTATTATTATTATTATTATTACATTATTACAGTATATTATTATACTGCATTTTTTCTCAAAATTTAGCTAACACATCTTTTTTATTATCTAAGGTTATTTATTCATCAAGAACAAAAGAATTTTATATGTAAGCTAATAATATGTATATATTTTTACAAATAAAATGTATTGAATGATTTCCGTTGTTGGTCTTTTTTACCTTAAAATTAAATTCTAAAGCAGTAAGTAGTGTCACAGTCTTATGATAGATAAGTATTGTTGAATTAAAAATAAAATTCAAGTAGCTCAATTTTGTTTTTGTTAAACAAAGTGCCTCTATTCTCAGCTTTTAACTATATATTATTAATTGAAAAGTATTTTCTAAAGCTTTCATCTAATCTTTTTAATTCCAAACATGCATCCCGAACAGCTTAATCTGCCGTCGTTCGCTATGCGATTTGTTAGCAGCTTCCCAAAACGTTGTGCATTTTGTAGTGGCAACTTTAATAATTTATGCCACACGTTCAATTTTGTTGGTCCGCTGACAAATGTGAGCATATTTTAGGGTGTTGATTTTGATTGCCAGTTGTCTGTCGCCTCATTTATGGAATTTCATTATAAACCCTGTTGATGATGTGGATGGCCACAGAGCGCACAGTTGGGGGAACACTGTCCTTGTGTGAGTGTCCAGTTTAAAGCCTTAATCTGGGAGGGATGCTAACATTGCATAGCATGTGTAAGCCAAATTAAAAGCTTGTCTACGCACACACACACACACTCAGACGATGATATATAAAAATTTATGAGGCACATTTTTTGGCGAGGAGTAAAAGTCAAAGGACACAGCACCTCCATATTTTTTTCTTTTTTTGGGTGTAGCGAATATAAACACACGAATAGACAAAAGTCGGATGGTGTTTGGGGCGGAGTGCTGATGTTTTTTGGTTCAAGGATAATCATTCAACATCGCGTGCTGTGGAAATTCAAGGAGTGTGTATGTGATTTTTATCATGCAAACAGGCGGAAAATGACCGGACCCGCCCCTTGCCACCTCTCCCCCCAACGCATTCCCACACAAACAAAATAAAAAACGTGCTAAATGAGTAAGGTAAATGAAATTACCTGACCGAACACACCTCAAAGTGGACACACACACAAACACACACACCTCAACACACGCGGAGTTGTGCGTATGTGTGTGTGTGTGTTTTGTTTCCGTTGCTGTTTGACTGCGTTGCGTGTGTTGGTTGTTGGTTGAGTGTGTGCAAAGTTTTATTAAAGAACGGAAATTACAAATTTGTCCGGCACTAATGGATTTCCATTTCAATTTGCAGTGCTTTTCACCCCTTATCACATTTTCCAACAGTAGTAGCAGCAGCAAAACTGATTTTAAAGTGTGGCAAAATTCGTCTCGTGATTAGCTGCGAAATTTATGCGGCCTCTCAAAAATGTTGCGAAAATTAAATTCTTTGGGCTGCGTCGTCGTTGTCGTTGTCGTCCCTGCCACAGAACGCTAACGACTACAAAATTGCAAGAAAATTACCCGTTAATGTCCAACATTTATGGCTGCAAGACGCCGCCGCAGAGTCGAAGTGGAAGCCACCATGTCTGGCTTTCACGGACTCCCAACTTTTGCCTTGCCAAGAAGTAATCGCGGCCAGAGAATACTTACTTCTTCTTCTCTCTATATATATAGGAATAACTGGCGAAACTATTATGGCCCTTGTGCTTATTACTTGCTGACATGCAAACACTTGCGCTCTCTTTCTTTTCGACTATCTCTATCTCAGCTGCATGTTGTCTGCCTGCTGCCTGCTTGCCAAGGACAAGGACAATGTGGTAAGAAGCCTCACATTTGGAGCTTTAACTCACGTGTGCTTTAAGCACATTAAATATTTAACATATTTATTTATTTTTTGTTTGGCATTTAATTTGCAACACAATAAATAATAAGATGACATATACGCTTATCGAGACGTTGGTAATTTATAAGCGCACCCAACAACACAACACAACTCGAGAAAAAGTAAATAAAATTGCTTTTCAACGAAAACTTAGCCCGAAACCTGACACACATGTCGTGAAGTCATTAATAATGTAGGTGGTTGCCGGATGCCACAGTCAAGTGGCAACTGCAACCATAACATCACAATGGGAGAATTCGACAGTCAACCCCCGAAAATCGAAACGAATCGGAATCGGAGTCGAAATCGTCGTCGTTGTCGTCGTCGAACTTTGAATCGTATCTTGCCCCGCAACACAATACCGAAGGGGAATGTCAAACGTGCCGCTTGCCACTGTCAAAGTAAATTTATGCACCCATGTCTCTTGCCTCCTTCCACTCGGAAAAAAGGAATTCCTGACAACAACTAAAAGTATTTTGTAGTTACTCGCATCTCAACAGCACACAACTTTTGTGGTGCCTGCAACTAATTTCAATATCATCAAAAATTAATTTCACTAATTCGATTAGAGAGCATGTGTGTGTTAAAGCTGAACCACTTCCTCAATGCTCGAAGGTGGTTCAATGGCTTGGATGCGAGTGCGTGGCCAGCAGTCACTTTCTGGCCTCGCTTTGAATTCATTAATTTAAGTCAGCTGCCACAAATTGTCTTGGTCAAAATACATTTCACGCTAAGCATACGATGTGCCAATGGCGTGTGTTCCCTTCCTAATGCTCAGTTATAGCCCCATAATATGTGAGCATTAGTTCAATGTTGTTGTTGAGCTCGTTGCGAGCAAAGATAATTG
Source organism: Drosophila albomicans (assembly GCF_009650485.2). Taxonomy (NCBI): domain Eukaryota; kingdom Metazoa; phylum Arthropoda; class Insecta; order Diptera; family Drosophilidae; genus Drosophila; species Drosophila albomicans. The sequence goes on along the minus strand of NC_047629.2, from coordinate 39,869,303 downwards.
CATAAGAGCTGCGGCTTAAGCTTATTTTCTGCTTAATATTTCGTGGAGCACATTTTTGGAATTTAATTGATACGAAGCTGATGAGCTTAGCGAAGGAAATTTGGAAGAAACTAATTGCATTATTGCAATATCATAAAATATATCTTGAAATATTTTGGATATTGTTGAATCAATAAAATAAATATTTTTTGGAAAAATAATCATTTATTAATAGAGTAATAAGAGGAATAAGAGTTTGATTATGACTTCAATAAATGAACAAAGTGTTCAAAGGCAAAAACATTTTTTTGGCAAATATCGTTTAATCTTCGCCAAATAAGTGTAGTGCTCTACAATTAAAATAATGATCAATGATAAAATTAATTAAAAACAAGTAAGAAAGCTATCCATTTCGAATAAAAAAAATGATGTGTAATTTACATAATTTTATAAAGTGTATGCAGTAGTTTGATAAAAAGATATATATAAATATTGTACATCGTTTTAAATAAAAACAAGTAAGAAAACTACAGTCGAGTGTACTCGACTGTGAGATACCCGCTACCCATTTTGAATAAAAGAAATATATATATATATATATATATATATATATCGACGGCACAATATACCAGATTGTTAGCCAAAGCAACTAAGACGCCTAGTAAGGAATCATAACTACTATAGTAATTATAATATATACCAAAATTCGCAACTCTAGCTTTGAAATTACGCTTTTTATTCGATTTTTTTGATTTGCGGGGGCGGAAGTGGGCGTGGCAAAAATTTGAAACAAACTTGATCTGCGTGCAAACATAACAAATGCTGTCGAAAAAAAATTTTAACTCTATCTCTTATAGTCTCTGAGATCTAGGTGTTCATACGGACAGACGGACAGACGGACAGATACACAGACGGACAGACGGACATGGCTAGATCGTCTCGGCTGTTGACGCTGATCAAGAATATATATACTTTATAGGGTCGGAGATGCCTCGTTCTACCTGTTACATATGTACATTTCCTGCCGGCACAAAGTTATAATACCCTTCTACCCTATGGGTAGCGGGTATATTTAACTTTATTGTAATATAATAAGTAATGAAATGTCTAAATATTTATAAAGCTAAATAAATCAAAAGTTAATTTTTAATTTTAGCTACAATTCGACACAAGAAAACATCTTCTTTATTCACATTCCAGCTTTTCCGATTCAAGAATTAATTTTCTAAATAAGTTCATCCCCTGCTCAGACTAAACAGAAGACCTGCTCTCCCATTTATCAAATCTCACAAGTCCGCAATTACGTTTTAAAGCCTCTTCAAAAGCTGTCATCGTCGTCGTCGTTCCCCAAGTTGTGCATTTAATTAGGTCTCCGGCATAAACGCGATATGAAAAGCGAAAAAACCCCAAACCCCAAAAGCTAAACCCAAATGGCGAATTACACACAACATTTGAGAAACATTTGCGTATTCATTTACCAAAAAAAAAAAAAAACATGTACTCGCAAATGAAATCCCGCGTCAAAGACAAGAAGGATACGAGCGAGTCCTTGCGACGTTCTACTCTACAATGTGTTGTATGCAATGGCTGCGTTTCCCTTTTTTGCTTTTCCACAATTCCCTTTTTCTTTACATTTCATTTTTTATTTTATTTAATTTGGCTTTATGGGCGCTGCCGCACCTTATTTCATTTGGAAGCAAGCAAAATAAAAATGAAAGAAATGCTCATGTGTGTGAAAAGGCATTTGAAGCTGAAAGCTGAAGTTGAAGCTGAATGGTAAAAACTCAAAAGCGAGCGCCAAAAGTCACGAAGTAGAGCAGAGCACAGCTAGTGGCATCCACATTGGGATGTACTCCTGTCACCCCCCATTTCCTCACCACCCGTGCACCCCATGGAGAGAGAGAGAGAGAGAAAGGCAAACGTGCGCTTGGCTTTCACTAATTGTCTTTGCCGTGCGTGCGTGCACGCTGTAAAGCTGCCAAAGGGGGGGTGGCAGGATGTAAATGGGTGAGTTGAGGGATGAGGCATGAGTGCTGCATATATTTTACGGTTGTTTAGCTTCACGTATGCGGCAGTTGCCTTTTATGACGCCTCTAAATGGCTGCCTCTCGTTCAGCCGCAAAAGAATTTACTTCAAAATTCCAAACGAAATTTCGAAATGTTTTCATCTTAAATTTTTGTTTTCTTTTTGGTCTTGTGCTTATTGTGTTGCACACCTGGCCAATTATGCAATCTAATAATAGGTCAATGAAATCACATTACTCACTTAATGACCAAAAAATATATTTTAATAAAATGCAGTCAAGGTAGCGAAAATCAGACACACTTCCGTTCGGTGCAGTCAACAGATTAGACGCAAATATATACACCAGTTATGCGGTACAGTGAAACGTGTGTAAGACAAACCACACTCTGAAACATGATTAACACATTTATAGATTTGGATAACTTTATGTTCAGCAGCCGCATTCACAGCGGGTATTTTTATCGTGCTGCACTTAGCAGCTGTCAATCAAATGTCTCCCACTGTTCGTTGCGCCACAGGACCTCAGTTTATGAGTCGTCACACAGTGTTTTTGTTTGTCTGTCATTCTTTTTTTTTTTCTTTTTGGTTTTTGCTTCGTCTGGCAAATTCCCAGTGCCAATTAAATGTCGCTTTTAGATTGTCATGCCTCGACCAGCCAGCCGAGGGCAAAGACATTCATATGACAATGCCGCAATGGTAATGAGCCACAGCAGCTATGAGTATATCCCATCTATCCACCATCCACCTACCCATCGAAGTCAAGTTGAGAGAACAAGTCACTCTGCGTCAGGAACTGCTCAGCGTGTGCTCGCATGTCCTGCCAAAGTAAATTAATTGCAGACCTCCCTCACTCACTCACTGGGACCTGTTCCCATTTTGGCTTCCTACTGACTTCAGTTTGAGCTTGAGCTCACCCCTCGAAGTGCAAATTAACATTACCATCAACAACAAGCAGCAATAAGAATGAGTGCTCGGGTCATGCACTAAACTTTGCGTAGATTAATCGACCTGATTAACCGCACGCAGTTCAGGTCCTTTCCCTCTGTCCGATCCTGACAGTGATCCCACCTCAGTTAGCGCTCGCATCCGACTTGCCTATTCATTATGCAATTATTTTGAATGACTCTCGTAAGTGATATTTCCGAGACATTTCAATGTGTATATTTCATGCGGTCTTGTTAGTTGGAATGCGTTTTCGTTTAAGACGCAAACTTTTCGGGGCACTTTCATTCACAATGCTAAATTGAGGTTAATGCCAAATTGCTGTCTTGGCCTCAGTTGGCCTAACTAAAATTATACATTATTATTAGTGTGCAATTGAAATGGGAATAGTTTCAGCATTTATTTGGTTCAATTTCCAAATTTGATTTTTAGCAGAAACTTTTGTTGCTTATAAAGCTAGAGCTATTACTTTCATTATTCTTTATTTATCTTTATAAATTCAAACATAATTACAGAGTCTTTTAAAACTTTTATGAGAAATATCGCAGTTAATAAGTTGTAATTTAGTATTAAGTTATTTAAGCAATGATTGTAGATGTAACTTTATTGAAATTTTCGTATTAAAAATGTAAAAAAAGAGGATCATAAAAATAGATAAGAAATATAAAAAATATTGAGTCAAAAAAGCGAATCAAGGAATTTGTTCAAAATTCAAAATTACTTAAATTACCAAAAATGTTAAACTTCTGTACAGAAAAGATCTTAACTACTTTAATGTTCGTCTTTTAATTCCACCTATTTCTATTTTTTCTCTAAAAAGTTACTCAAAAGGATAAAAATTTAAATATAATTGTTTAAAACAAAAACGGAAATGTTTATTTAGTTTTAATATTTTATTAAATTTATTAAATTTTTGATATGTAGATATTGATATTTTTAAAAGATTTTCAAACAAAACGGTAACGAGCTTGCCGTAATATTTTAAGATCTTAACAACATTACGCGATCTGGTAACACTTCTGGATTCCACCAGTTTCGCGTTTTTCTTTCAAAGTTGCTCAACAGGTTTACAATATACAATTTTTTGATGTAAAAACAAAACCAAATGTAAATTTAGCCTTTAAAATGTTATTCTATAATGATATGGCTACCTCAAAGAGAATAACAGTCTATTCCGTTATTTTATATATCTTATCGATCTTTTATATCGATGTGCTATCGTCTAAATTCAGTGCTGCGTAACGCTGATTTCTAGTGCTAAGCAAGCCAGCCGGCAAAACAGCTGTCTGATTGTTTGGAACAACATTTGATATCTAATCTATTAGTCACTTGTGTTTCTATTATTGAAAACACCTCTACATGAGTAAGCACAGTCGTAAAGCGAAACTAGAAGCTGAAATAAGTGAAAAATATGGAGTTAAACATATTAGATCTAAACGATTATTGTCTCGGTTCAGTATTGAAGTATCTGGAACTAGAAGATCATGTTCGATTTGCACAGACTTGCAAGCGATTTGAAGAAGTGCTCCGAGATTGGTCACCTGTACTTTATCCAGACTTTCGAGTTAAGAGAAGTCATGATACGGATCCCGAGGAAGTGAAATGGCAATATCAATTATTGTGCATACTACGAGACATCATTAAGCGACTGTATCTGGATATCCATCAAGAAGATGGCGAAGCACCGCTTTCCATCGATGATCTCGTTGGTCAGATTAAAGATATGGATAGTCTGGAGTATATTGCAATAAACGAAGGAAGCATGTTTGGTGGATTGATGCTTAAGTCGAGCACACCTCGTCAACAACTGATCCAAAAGGTATTGGATGCTTTAGAATTTATTCCCAACATAAAAAGTGTTAGCGTTAGCAGCAAAACTGACATGTGAGTAAGCAATTACCTTATAAGGTGAATTTTTGTTTAATGAAATTTATTTTTAGTTATACCGCGTGCAGTTTGAAACGAATGAATTGCTTGGAGAAAATATCAATCGATAATAAAATATCCGTTGACGATTTGATCGAAATCTGTAAATCAAATACGAATCTGCGAGTTTTGTGGATAAGAGAAGTTGTCGGCGAACTTTCGGACATTGTGCCCCATTGCCAGAACTTGGAAGAAATCTCCTTTCCCATGTTTGCCAGTCATAAATCTTACGCTCGCCTTGCAGATCTTCCCAAGCTACGCAAAGTTATTATAAAAAGCACAAACTCCACTTCGCCTTGCGCTAAATTAATCGAATTATTCGATGCATTTGCTGGGAAGAAGCAACAAACTGCTTTGGAAAGTCTAATGTTATTCTCCTTCTTGGACTTTGACGAGACGAGCAAACTAATTCAATTGACCTCTCTGAAAGAACTGCGTTGTGCTTTCGATGATGCCAGATGCATTGAACTCTTGACTGATTTAACCGAGCTAGAGGGACTTTATATTATGCTGGGTCGTTCAGCTGCCGGCTCCAAAGAGTGCTTGAACATACTGCGATCATGTCAAAAACTGCAACGTTTGCACATCAATTCGAATCTATCAGTCGAATTTACAGGCAAAGCGCTGGAAGTCTTGCGGAATGTACGCATACCTGAAAAGCAAAAACCTCTGCAATTGTATTCCACGGGAGTTATGCATTTGTGCAATGACGAAGATGTAAGTGTTGAACAAGCAATTCCCATTTTGGACATTTCTTTCAATAACCTTATCTTTCCAGGAAAAGTTGATTGATAACGCCTTCTGCATAGTAGTGAATCAGTCCGAATATTTACGCGCTTTACCCTGGCGATTACCAAACTAGGATCGAGAGTGACTTTGCTTCTTTTATTATCAATGCACTTATGACATATATGTACCTTATTTATAACAAATGAGTGTGCTCGACTGTGAGATACCCGCTAATCATCAATAAAAACATATTCTAGAAATAATATACTGAAATGATTAATTTTATTTATTATTTTAATTTATTCTGAAATATACCAATGGATATATTTGGTATATCGGTATAGTACTACAATCTAAATATACCATAGAGTACAAAATATACCAGAATACCAGTTGACGTTTTTTACTATAAAAAATATTTCATAACTTCTACGATTGTTATATATTTATTTGATGTGTCGCAAATAGAGGCTCTAGCCTCCGATTTGTGATGTTATGCAAACCTGTCGGCAAAACAGTTATGCCCGATTGTTTGAAACTACATTTGATTTCTAATCTGTTAGTCTTTTGTGTTTCTTTTATTGAAAGCACCTCTACATGAGTACGCACAGTCGTGAAGCAAAACTAGAAGCTGAAATAAGTGTAAAATATGGAGTTAAATATATTGGATCTAAATGATTATTGTCTCGGTTCAGTATTGAAGTATCTGGAACTAGAAGATCATGTTCGATTTGCACAGACTTGTAAGCGATTTGAAGAAGTGCTCAGAGATTGGTCACCTGTACTTTATCCAGATTTGAAAATAGAAAGAAGTTATAATACTAGCTCTAATGAAGTGAAATTGCAATTTCAAATTTTATACATACTGCGAGACGTGATTAAGCGACTGTATCTGGAATTCCATGAAAAGGATGGCAAAGCACGGCTTTCCATCGATGATCTCGTTAGTCAGATTAAATATATGGATAGTCTCGAGTATATTAAAATAAAAGAAGGGCGCATCCGTAGTCTATTAAACAGGTCGAAAACACGTCAACAACTGATCGAAAAGGTATTGAATGCTCTTGAATTTTTACCCAATATAAAAAGCGTTAGCACTAGCTGCGGGACAGATACGTAAGTATATATGAACTATAAAAAATAATAATATATAATATAAATACATTTATTTTTAGTTATACCGTGAACAGTTTGAAACGTTTGAATTGCTTGGAGAAAATATCAATCGATAATAAAATATCCGTTGACGATTTGATCGAAATCTGTCAATCAAATACGAATCTGCGAGTTTTGTGGATAAGAGAAGTTGTCGGCGAACTTTCGGATATTGTGTCCTATTGCCAAAACTTGGAAGAAATCTTTTTCCCCATGCTTGACGGTCATAAATCTTACGCTCGACTCACAGATCTTCCGAAGCTTCGCAATGTTTTTATAAAAAGCATAAACCCAACTTCGCCTTGTGCTAAATTAATCGAATTGTTCGATGCATTTGCCGAGAAGAAGCATCAAACAGCATTGGAAAGTCTAATGCTATTCTTTTTTTTGAGCTTTGACGAGACGAGCAAACTTATACAATTGACGACTCTGAAGGAATTGCGTTGTGCCTTCGTTGAAACCAGATACATTGATCTCTTGACTGATTTAACCGAGCTCGAGGGACTTTATATAATGTTAGATCGTTCAGCTGGCGGATGCAAGGAGTGCTTAAATATATTGCGATCGTGTCAAAAATTGCAGCATCTGCACATCAACTCGACTGTGTCAGTCGAATTTACAGGCAAGGCGCTGGAAGTCTTGCGGCAAGTGCGCAAACCTGAAAAGCAAAAACCTCTGCGATTTTATTCAACGGGAGTTAAGCATTTGTGCAATGACAAAGGTGTAAGTGTAGCCCAAGCAATTCAATTTTTTTATATTTCTTTCAACAATCTTATCTTTTCAGGAGGAGGAGATTGATAATGAATACTGTGTAGTGGTGAATAGGTCCGAAGATTTGCGTGCTTCACCATGGCGATCAGAATTATACCAATTATTATACTAAGGCATTGTGCGAAGCGAAGAGATCAGCCGGTGGTGTGCTTTTTCAAAACGAAACAATTAAGTCTTGAAAATGCCGCGAATATTTCTGCGGTGATATGAAATATAGGCGAGTGAATTACGACCAATTCTCTCGACATAAATCTGCATGAAATAATGCAACATTAAAAATAAAAACAACTGGCAGTCGTCCCATCGTTAAGTAGCAAAATAAATGCAATGAAAATGTATTTATTAAATTTAAAATGAAAATTGCAGTAGTTGCAGTTGAAAATTGTGCGAGTCGCTGATACTTTGTATATACATAGATGACACGACAAACTGGACCTGAGCTACTTCTTCTAATGCTACTCTGATTGGTCTTTGGCTGTGCGCCAGATATGTGTGCTGCTGTCGGTTTTTTGTGTGCCCCAAGCATAATGTAATTAGTTGCAACAGCCCAACAACAAACAAGTGGGGAGAACAACAACAACAACAACAACAACAACAACAACTATAGCAAAAACAAAAACAAAACCGAACTAAATAAATTCTTAAGAACGTGCATAAAAAATTATTTGCTCATACGCATGAACGCTTGCCCAATGAAGAATTATATATTTTTTGTTTATACCACGCAGAAAAGAGTAGAATAGTCGAAGTCAGCCAGACGATGAACTGTCTGATCTAATTAGCAATTTACATACCATATATTCTGTCATTCTAAATATGACGATAAAAGAGTGATTTTGTATATTGGATTTTCATTCAAGAATGTCGCAATATTCAAATTAATCTTAACTTTTCTTTACACCCTTAAAATAATCTGAATTTTTCCATAGAGTGTAGTATCTTAAAGTTCACCCTAACTTTGCCTTTAACCAATTTCTATTGTTTTTGTATTTTTTCGAAAATTTGGCAATGAACCAAAAAACGCGGCCACTGCTACAACAAAAACAACTGATTTGTACAGGTGCGAAAACTCTGTGATCTGTACACGTCGGAAAACCCAAGCCTATATACAAATTTGACTTTATTTAATGCCTGTTTCTGTGTGTGTTTTTGTGTGTGTGTGTGTGACTGTTTGGCCCTGGGTCAATTCTCGTACCCAAAGATCGTGCCCTTAATGGCGATTGATGCTTAATAGCTGCCATCTGCATTTGGGCCTTATTCACTTTTATTGCACAGATCGCGACAGGTCGGTCCTCATTTCGTATACTTATTTATATTTTCTTCATTGAGTATTGTATTGTATTTTTTGCTTTGTTTTATTCTTGTTGCCTTTTGGCTTTTGTAGCACAATGATAGTATCGTTTGTTTATTTGCCAAGCATCTTATGATTTTCCTTGGTGTGTTTTTCATTTTTCTTATTTGCTTTTGTGTTCTTCGCTTGTGAATTGTATTTTTAGTGCCAAATGTGGCAGTTGCTGGTTGCCTGTTCATTTGCTTAGCTCTGTTCAGTTTAAATTGGCTAATTGAGTATTGGCTGCGAGACTTAATTGTATTCTTAAATAAATAAAATTTATTGAGTATGAAATTGAAATAAAGTGTATGTATGATAGAATAACGGATAACTGAATCGATCGACAGAGGACAAATTTTTCTATACTACAACTAAGAACATAAATTGAAAATTTATAAAAAAATGAAATTTGTAAACATATCATATATATTTGTTTAATAAATTAGTAAAATAAAATGTTAACAACATTTATTGGGCAAACTAATTTAAAACAATTTAATGAGTTTAACCAAAATATATTAAAAATGATTTATTGCATTACGTTATGACGTAACACTTTAAAAAATTTGTTTTTCAATAAATAAGCATTTAATTGATTTTGCTATAATTTTCTATTTATTAAAAAATTTAAAAAGAATATCTATTTCATCAATTGCATGTGCCGAAAGCTTCAATCAAATTGTTGATCATTGTGGCCTTTAAAAGTTCAAAAGTCAACGTTAAACAGATTGCCCAACGAACGCATCGCTTGGCCACGCCCACAGTGTGTCAAACACGCTAATTTACTGTTACATTATTTACATATAAACACACATACACACACACACAGTGTAGCAGCGATAAAACTGAAAGGTTGTCACTTTGGAGGCGTTAGGCGGTCGCTCGTCGTTTTGTGGTGTTGCCGAGGGAGACACATAATAAGAAAAACAACGAAGAATGCCACCACACAACGAGAAGGAGGAGGCATGGCAAACAGGGCGCATGAGCAATATCTGTGCTGCTAGCAACATGCAAAGAATGTTGCCAAGCCAAAACACTTGCCACTATAATATCCTTAGAAAACACCATAAATATGCATTTTTTATGATGCAAACACTTGGCAGGCTTTTGATACTTGTGGCATAAACAATAGTGTATGGAGTGTGTTTAATTAATAAGCGAGGCTGCCATAAAATACACAAAATGTTGCTAAACTCTGCTGAGTCAACACGAATAGCATCCACAAAGTTTCCCGCCAATTGCAGGCCAAGCCGAAGTGTATACAAACAAACACACACACACATACGCGCACACACACATATACACACATACTGACGCACACTCTAGCAACCCCGAAAAGCCGCAACGCAAACAGGGCGTGTTGGGCATGGAGAAGTCGTGTAGTGTCAAGAGTGGGTTGCGTTGCCTTGGGTTGAGTTAGTCGTGAGTCGTCCTCTGCAACGGCAGAAAGCGTAAAATCTGCAAAGCTCAAATTGAAACCAAAAGCCGGTTAGCAGTGCTCCCCGCGCCTCTCCTCTCGCTCCACAAACACTCTACAGCATAATCTACAGCGCTGTTATTTACATTTTGTTTTGCCGGCTTTTCTGTTTCGTTTATGCGCGACCCGAACGAAAGCCGAACGCTTGCCGACAGCCCTTCGGCTGTGCTTTCGTTTGACGACGTGCACGACGATTCCGAATCCGTTTTGAATATCGCGTCAGTTGGCAACGGCCTGCACTCTGAAACGGACGTGTTTTCTGCTCGAAATTTTCACATGAATTTTCTGAATAAGCATTTTTGAGTGGTGTGTGTTTTGTGTGTGTTGGTTGTTGTCTTGGTGTCTTATTTTGAGTTATCGCGATTTGCGTCTAAAAGTGCAATTAGTGTCGCAAAAATTGTGTGCAATGAATTGAGAAATTGCCCTGGGACACAATCCCAAAACCTCAAGAGATCAGCCAACAAAAAGTGCATCAAAATAGTGTTGAAGTAAAACATTTGAAAAATTTCATTGAATTGAATTGTGAATGCTCCAGTGATCGCTGCTATATAAAGGTAAAAACCTCTATACATTCTTTAGGACTCAATCATTGAAAAAATGTCACGAAACAAAATAGAAAAGAAGAGAAATGTGTCACCAAAACTGAATCGAAACCAAAGCGTGCATGTTAATTAAAGACAGGCGCACACACAGAAAGAATTTTCCAACAACAGCACGAAAAAAAAAAAAGAAAAGTATGAGAGATGTTATTGCGGGTGCCATGGCCAATCCATCCATCACTCAATTGCCAGTACAGAATTTTGGACTTGCTGCTCGTTTTTTTTTTTTGTATTAGTTGTTGGATTGGTTCTTGCTTTATTTCAGCTGCGACATGAGTTTCTAGCCGTTTTCTTTTTTTCTTCTCTTTTTGCTAACGCCCCATAACAACTGTGCATTAAATTTAATTTGGAAATTTAAATTGAGAGCATAACAAACAGCAGAATGCACATGTGTTTTTTCCTGCTGCTTCCTCCAAATTGCGTCACTCTGGCACCCAATATACAATCCAAATACTCAATAGTCGCCACCAATAACCAATGGGCTCGTTCCAGACCCCGGGCCAAAAGCATTCGTCTGGCTGGTTGTTAACGATAAATAATCAGCAGACTTTTGCCAGCCGCTTTGATTTTCAGCCATAAATATTTATGCAATTGGACGCACTTGTTTAAACAGACAAACAGACACTTTATAAGCGGAATGGATCATCATTGTGAGTCTGAGAAAACAGTTGGCATATCATAAACGTGAATTGTTTATGACTTATGCAATTTGCCAGGCCACGCCTCTCAATTAAAACTTGCCTGGTGAATGTGAAATTATCCCTCATTGTTTTGATGTTATCAGCTGAGCGCTTCCTTTCTGCTTCTCTCTCTCTATCTCTCTGTTTGATTTTCCTGCGGCCTGTTTGTTGCATGTTGGCTAACAAAATAATTGACAAAACAAATCATTTACGTGGCAAAAGTTTCAGGCCCAAAAACCGACCAGGCGCACGGCGGCAAAACACGCAACATGTACGATTATTTGACGACAACAGCGGCCAAAAACAAAAACTAAATCAAAAACACACAAAAAAGAAAACCAAGAAAAACAAAACAAACAAAAAAAGCAGGCAGTACTTTGCTCAAATATAAATATAAATAACAGCATAATAATGAGAGACGAAACAATACGAAATTCCAATGTTGCAACATTGTGCGGCATGCGGCATGTGGCAGGGGTGGCAGATAGCTTTCAGCTGCATGCAATGACATTTTGTAAACAATCAAATTAAATAGCTTAAATTTATATGCACACTGTCAAAGCTTTTAATAACATTTGTGTAATTAGCTAAATCGGATTTGCTGCAAATAACATTTTGTTGGCAACTACTTGAGAAAAAATAAATTTGATTTACCATTTAATAATTAAGGATTTACTTTAAATATTATTGTTTCTTTAATGCCACTACTCGAGAAATAAATTCATTAAATTTTTAAATAAACAAGTGGCTTCGAAGACTTTCACATGAATTGATTGTTTATTTTTTAATAACAAACACAAATCAAATATTACACATACGCCGCGTATATTTGCGTAATGGTTAATAAATTCAATTGCGTGATTTATATGAGCTCTTCAATTCATTTTTATGGTACTTTCCGGCTAAAAAACGTGTTAAACTTTTTAATTCCAACGAAGAGATTTGTTGAGCAGCTGCTGCGTAGCTTTGTTCTATGAAAACGTTTCAATGCTCTTTCTTGATTTGATTTCTAACACATCGCCTAATTAAATCAACTAATTAGCTCGAAATTTAATACCTTTTGGTGCCATTTGGACAACTGATGCCGTCTGGGGTATTATGCTGATGCCGATTCGAAAATTCGAAATGTAATCGAATAAAATGCAAACAGCATTTAACCGCTGTTTAAATCATATTATGGTCCGCAAACCGCAAATTTGCCGCCTGTGGCTGGGAAATGTCAAGGGTGTTTATTTGGTTTGTGGCTCACAGTCGATTGCCTGATTTACAAACACACACACACACACATACAGAGAGCACGGGCTGCAACAGTCAACATGTTAACAAGTTGTTAAACACACACATTGTGTATGATGATGGGGGAGTAAGCGTCATTTTTACTGCCTATTTTCTGGGTAAAAATCCCCACATTTATGGCTATTAGTTTTTGGTTATTGGCAGCCGCGTTCACATGATGTTTGGGTGTCCATCGCAGTTTGAGTCCCTAGAATATACCACACTGAAAAAATATCAAGTTCTAAAATCAAGAACATTCGACTTACTAATTGTAATAAGATTACTTTAAAAAACAGATTCTTAAAGGAAAGAACTTTAGTCGAAATTCCTATATAGTTTTTATCTATATTAGAGTGTTTTCGTTCATAGTTAGTCATTCATTAGTTAAACTATCGAAAACTATTTTTCAATGCAGTCAAATGCTGTGCGAATCGCTGATAAACATTTCTCGAGTAAAATTGATCAACATACAACTGAATTATTGAATACATAATTAAATGTATAATTGTATTTTTTTATGCTATTAATAAGAAGACAAAAAATCTTATTATAAGATCAAAAAATATTATTTTATATACATATATATTTTTCTTGTATTTATTTAATATTATTATTATCATGTTATGATTTATTTGGTCTTATATTATTATTGGTTCTTGACGGACTTTTGAGACTAAAATTCTTAGTACTAAGACCAAAATCTTGATTTAAGAACTCGTTTTTTTCAGTGTAGTTCCCTGTTGGCCATGTGGCGAATGGTTTTATGTTGAACAAATTGCGCCTAGGCCTGACAAATGTCGGCTCAAGTGTCTGCCTCTGACTCTGGCTGGTTTATTAAAATCGAATTGCGACTTATTGGCAGGCACGCTAGGCAATGCGCCTAACAGCAGGCAATAGTTTTTATTGCAACTCCATTGCGACGACAATATAATGAGCATAATGCCCATGGAAATGATTGTATGAGCGCAATTTACATTGTAATAAACTTGTCGTATTCGTTGTTAAGTACGATATAAAATATGTGTTGAGTATGACAGGAAAATTTTTTGGTGTAAAGGTATTTCGAATGCTACAAATTATGAGCTGTTATATAAATATTTAAAATGAAATCATTCGCATATGTAATAATGTTAACGAGAAGAAGTTGATAAGCATTTATATTCATTATATTTATGTAATAATTTTATTGAGGAGAAGTTGATAAGCATTTATATAAAGTAAAGTAATCATCAATTGATATATTTATAATGCATTTTGAATTAAATTAAAAACAATAATGAATTAATTAAACAAAAATATATATTGCTCATTTAAATCTCTGTTAACGCTATATTACCATAGAAAAATATTTGTAGATTTAATCGAAATTACTTTTATTATTTTATTATAATTATTAGTTATTATAATAATTATGATTTTCATAATTATTTTATTAAAATTATTATTTATTATCATATGATTATCATATCTATTTCATCAAAACCAAGTTTCTGATACTCGGAAGTTAAGGCACAATCAGAAAAAGACGAATTGATTGTATAGTTGCTAAATATTCTTTTCTTGCATAAAATGGGAATAACTATATTTAGGCATTATTGTAAGAATATTGAAACATTTTTAATACTTTGTTATGCATAATTATTTCAAATGCTTTCAACACTCATATAAAAAATTATATTATTACTCTTAATGAAGAGTTCCATATGTCAATTTAAACCATTATTTTAAAAAAATATATATAAAGGAAGGAAATTTTAAATGATTTAAACAAATGTACTTAATCTGAAGTTTATATGTAACAGATAAAATAGTAAAGTAGATTCGTATAAAAACTAACACCTAAAGAAGATTCTTTTTTTTTTATGTTTGTGCTGTAGTCTTGATTATATTCTTCATCACCTCAGTTGATTTTGCGTTTCTTTTTTATCCTTGAGAGCAACTTGTTATGCGACGTTTCGACAAATAAATAGAATTAAGCATATAGTTTATGCTTCTTTCTGGCAAATACAAATCGTACTTAAGCGCGAAGAATTTTATGGCATTTTAATTGTTGCCAGTTGCAGTTGCTCTTTGAATTCGATTCAGGGCAACATCAAGTTGAGTCACTTTTGGCCATAATCAAATTCTCCTCGCCACTTTTCCGGTATTTTATGTGCGCTGTTTATTTATGTGCGCTTAATTTATATTTTTGTAGTCTGGTTAGCAGACTTTTGCGATCCGAATTGTAACGATAATAAAGTATAAAAATTTCAACGGCTTTGTCATCGTCGCCCCATCGGACGCTATAATTACCCCGAAAAACCAAAAATTGTACATAGATCTGAATCACAATTCTCCACCTTGGAATTACCTGTGTGCATATTTGTGTAGTTACAGCATCAATTTCCTCTGCGATCGCATCGGCATCAAAGCAGTCGTCGTATTAACTTTTCATCTCTTCTGGGGCTAAAACTGCAGCTATTAAAATCGCCAAATATCCAAATTGTATATTTTTTTGGTATGAGGACGTGAGATGAGAGCGAATTGCAAAAGTGCAAGTGCGGAGGTTGAATGATGCGAAATTCCAAAGCATATCAAAACCATTTGGGCCACAATCGCAATCGCGAATCGCAATTGCAAGCGGAATTGCAGATGCAGATTCAGATGCAGATGCAATTCACAGGTGGCGAGATACTTGCTAATTTATGAGCTGTGCATTGTGGGTTAATGTAACCGTAAATTGCCAGTTTGAATTTAACAAGATGCCCACAATCCACCCACAAGAATCCACCCAAAAGCAAAACAGAAGCGCACAGAACAAAGCCTCAATAAGCTGCATGCTCCAATTGCCGTCAATGCCGGGAGAATGGGCATCAAAAGATTGCAAATTGGCAGCTAGTTAACAAAGAGTTTAAAAGGGTTAAGTAAACAAAATGGCGAAATTACAGCGAAAAATAATGAGCGAATTAGTAATTTCCTTTAAAGAATTTTTTAAAGTATTTTAAAAATAATTTCTGTATGAAAAAACTATTCAACAATTCTTAAAAAATTTTCAAATATTTAATTCCTATTTTTGGTTTGAAAATAAAACAACAAAAGTAAATCACAGATTTCAAATTGGCAACCAATTAACACTTCATAAAAAAGGTTAATTTTACCATTTAAAATTATAACGAAAATAATGACCGATTCGATTATTTGCCGTCAAGAATTTTCAATGTATTCAAAATATTATTTTTACAAATTAACACAGAGTTAATAGCATTTTATAAAAAAGGTTAAATAAAACAAATGGCAAAATTATAATGAAAAATAATGAGCAACTAAAAGATTTGGTGTAAAGAACTTTGAATGTATTAAAAATGTTATTTTTACCTAAAAAAGTATTCCAAATATTTCTATTTTTATGAAACAATGCCAATTAATATTTATTTCTATTTTTGGCATTCAAGGAAAGTGGAAAAAAAATTTATTTCGGAGTACTCAGCAATTGTGCATTCTAAACGTCTGAGACATCGATAGATTGTTTATTGAGTGTTTGATTTATTTCTGGAATTCCATTCTATATAATTGCATTTATTTGGTTTGGCGAGTCTTTCTTTATTTACATTACTGAGTTCTGAGGAATTTTTATTTCCAAATAATTAAGCAGTCACACGAATTGAACTAAAGAAAAAATCTTTGAAAATGTATACATATATCGTTATAAGTATGTGTGTATATTTTATAAACTATTTTATCTTGACGTTTTTTGTCTTCATTAACATCAATAGAATGTTTATTGAGTGTCTGATTCATTTGTGGATTTCCATTTCAAATAATTGCATTTCTCTGGCGTTGGGTTTGCTCAATTACTTGTATAATGTGGAAATAAAAATTTCTCAGAATTAAGTAAAATAAAAAAAAAAATAAAAAGTCTAAATTTTTTATTTGTTCTTTATTTATATTATTTAACTCTGAGGTATCGTTATTTTCAAATTATACAATTTCAGGAATCTCATTGCTTGTTTGTTTAATACACTTCGAACGAATTGAAGTTTTTATATACAAAAAAAAAAATCATCTATAAAAATAAATATGTTTTGTAAACTATTCAATATTGACGTATTTTCGTTTTCATGTAATAACCAAATATAGAAATAACATAAGGCATATATGTATGTACGTGCAGTGTGTTGATATTAACTGATTGATGTTTTCCTGTCAGGAAATCATTTGGAAATGGCGTGAAAAATACTCTCACTACATTTGTCAGTTGTTGTTCTTGCCATTTCCCATTTCCCATGCACATTTTGACCTTTTGTGTCGGCTGGGTTTACGTGTCTCAATGGTTTCATGTGCGAAGGATTTTGGATCGAATTTGCTTTTTGCTTTTTTGCTTTATTGATTCCGAGTGTGAGCCACTCGAATGAAATTGAAGCGAAGCGAAATAATTAGCAGTTACCCATAACTCTCTTTGTGTTGGATCATAAATTCAAGTCAGACATTTCATGTCAAGGCTCAGCGGCGAATCGATTGATAAATTAATCCAAATTAGGCCTTGAAAGTGCATAATAAATATTTATAAGTTGTACTTGGTATTTTTCTCCTTTTCTGTTGTTGTATTCTCACTACTCGTATAAGAAAATCCATAGTTGTTAGCTCTGGCGTGTTGTTTGGATGGGAAAATTTTCAATTTCAATTGCAATTTAAACGTCCATCAATAACCTGGCTGACACACAGTGAGACAAGCGGAGTGTTCCGAGTGGGCAAATCGCCAGCAAAACGTTAAAGCACAGATTAAATTGTGTGCTACGTTTCTGTGTTGTGTGTGTGTGCCATAATAATTCATGCCCAAGAAATGAACTCAGTCTGACAACGAAGCCACTTAAGCCAAGCAGATCCTCAATCCGTATTCTGTATTCCGTAGTCCCAGTTCCGGACTCGGGCACCACCAACAACAACAACAACAACAACGAGTGGGTGCGACTGACAAATGAAGAGTGACAGTTACAAAACAGCTAAAAAACAAAAACCAAATCATTCCTCGTGCAACTTGTCGCGACAGTTGAGTTTTTAAAAGCAACTTGTTGTCATAAGGCCGAGTCGCGAGTTCTTTCCTTCCTTTTCCCCTCTGCTCTCCTCTTTTACTTTCTATTTTGTATGCTGCAGTTTTTTTTTCTGCGGGTCTTGTTCAAGTCAAACGTCGGAGTTTGTTTGGATCTGGAATGGGGGAGTGTTGTATTCTGTTGTGTTGCTCTCTGAGTACGTGAAAGATTTAAAATAAAACCACTTAGCGACAGATTCATTTTTTGACAATTCCTAAAGCCGCGGCTGGGTGTGATAAAGTGTCCTTGGGGATTTAACAGAATTGTAACACTTCCCTATTTAAGCATTAAATATGTGCTATGAAATGAAGCAATATTTAAAATGTGGAAAAATGTTTAACACAAAATAATACTAACATAAATTTGGAATAGGAAATTAATTCATTATAAATAAACTAATATTGAAGTATCTAATACAAATAATTTACTTCTTTTTTATAACAATTAGACTTAATGAAGAAGTAGTTAAATACCAACTTAATACAAACTACGTAGAAAAGTATTTACATCCTGTTACATTATTTAAATAGGAATTTTAACTAATATTAGGAAATCTAATTATTGGATAACAAAGAAAGAAAGAAAAGTAAAAATGTACTTCTTATTATACCTAAGAATCTGTTCTCTTTATATGTATATATATGTAAATATATATGCAAAGAATAAATATAATTCACAAAACTCTTTAGGGTGCGAAATGAATTAATGTTAGAATAATACTGTAATGTGATATTAAAAACACATTGATTACTAAAATTAGAAATGATATATCTAAAAATCTGTTTTATATATACATATATATAAAGTATAGAGACGTAATTAATAAAATGTGTACCTGGGTGTAATTAATTCGTTTATTCATATGTAATTAAAAATGTTTCTCTACTAATCAAATGTTTTTCACATGAAAGCACTTTTCTTTTAATTAAGTCTAGATTTCCGACTTTTGCAATAACATATTTACTGAACATTTAACTTTGGATTTGTTTATTTTGCGTGCAATTTAAACAATTAATGTCAATCTGCGAGTTGGCTAAATAATTGGGTTATTCGATGTGGATGCGAGCGAATATTTATGTTAGAATTCTAGCTAATCAAATTAAATGAATTTCACATCTCATTGGCGCTGTGAATTTCTGATTCCCATTCCCATTTCCCTTTCCCTTTGCCATTTTCATTTCGATTAAGATTACGCAGCAATTTTAGCTGTGTTTATACAAGTATTTATTGTGTGTGTGTTTTGGTTTACTTGAGCTGCATTTATAATAAAATAAAACGCAGTGCTTGCGAAATGTCTGGCAAGCATAACTACATATATTTAAATAAAGAAGAAGCCAAATATCACAAGCCACATGAACTGTAAAATTACAACAACTCAACACTCGGCGGGGGAGGCAACCAAAATAGCTAAAAACTAAATCAATTGTATATACACAGAAAGAAGAAAGTGCTAAAGTCAAGAATAAAATCTTGAATGAAGATTGTATGGCAAAATTGAACCAAGAAGGTTTTTTTCTTAAATCAAAATAGAAAATCTACAAGAATCTAGATTGCCAAACTCAAAATTCAAGGTTATAGGCAAAATCTGAAGAAACACGAACAGAATTATTTTCCTATAAAATCGAAAAGATCTTTTATCAAGATTTGGAATCTACTTTACAATCTATACTAAAAACTTATTGAATCAAAATTTGAATCTTAAAATAAGATACTTTAATCTTAAACTGCAAATGTAGCATACAAATCTTGTTTTAAAATTGTTTCAACCTAAAAATTTTATTTCAAGATAATTTTTTTAAAGATAAAAAATCTTAAATCAAGATTTATTCAATATAGATTATATCTCTCTGTGTATTTTTTGTTTAAAGTGCATTTGCTGTTGCTCACCTGCGGTGCGCACTCAAGTGCCTCAGTTGACTGCCACAACACGATGATTATTAGAATAATATTGATAATGATGTTGATGCTGATGATGATGATGATGATCATTATTGTCTTCTGGTAGCTGTCCATTTCAATAGAATTTATTTGTATTTTTAGCGCACTTTTCATTATTAACTAAAAACTGTCAGTTTGACGTAAACACACACACACATGTTGCACACACAACTGCACACACCTGAACACACACACACATTCACACTTGTACACCAACAGTGTGGCGCTGATTTGAATGTCAGGCTGGCAGGCATTCAGCTTGAGGCAGTGTCTGCGGGAGAGCGGAAATTTTGCGAACATGTTGAAAGTTGTCAACATTTCAAAACGCTGAATGGGGCGCAACAAGTTGCTTGCAACAAAATGGCGGAAACGTGACTCAGTCTGCTGCTGTTGCCAGATACTTGAATCAAAGTCGAGGGGCGCAACTAAATTTATGAAATGAATTTTTAAACGCAACTTTAAACTTTTTTATTGCTTTGAGAGTTGCAGCTGGAACTAGACGCAGCCGTTGCAGGCAGCATCCTAATTGTGGCAAACTTTCGCACACGCTTCATATCCTGGCCCAGGACTCGCTCCCAGCCAGACTATCTGTCTGTGTTTGGTGAGCCGCCTGTCGCACTGTCCCTTTACTCTCTTTTGCCTGTCGCTGTTCATTGACTTTGGCAGCAACAACAGGCAACGACAACGTTGTGAATGTTACAGCTACATAGCACACTCATATGTTCAAAGAGGGGGAAAGAGAGACGAAGAGTCGAACGCACTGTGACTTTGTTTTTAATACACTCCAGTGGGCGCTCCATCGATCGACAGGACAAACAAGTCGCCTGTCGTTGTCTGCCAGCCGCAGTTCATTACTCCTCGAGCATGTCCTGTGGCCAGCCAGTTTTGTGCACTGACTTTTCATGCTCATATTTTGCCACGCCACGCAATGCAACGCAACGCAACGTAACTCCTTATTATCCTTGGACTCGACGTCAACTCATGGCAAAGATAATCAGTTGAGACCAGTTCAGAAGCCAAAAGACAAGCTGAGCTTGCTGCTTTTTGACTGCAACGGATATTGGTTATATTTGGAGGCGTGTCCGCCGCCTTAATCCACTATACACTATTCACCATTCACATCAATATCAATTGCAAACGCCGAGTCACTTTTTGTTGATATCAAAACAATATCGCAGATTAAAGTTTAAATTGTTGTCGAGCAACTCCTTTTGGTTTTACTCACGAAAAGAAGAGATTGTATTGTATTCTAGCAAGAATTAGGAAAAATAGGTGTTATATTCATTTAAAGTTTATCTATTTTTACTTATATACTCCAATATGTACAATTTAAATTGTTAGTCTGTATATTGTTTATTTTATATTAATCTTTACAATTTTGAGATGATTTTCCGAAGAGGAAAAGATATTTTTACAAGTAAACGCGTTTTAAATTACAATTACAACAAAAAGTCATTAGACTATAGAAATATTTATAAGAAGAAGTATTAAAACATTTCTATAAAAACTTTTAAGTATTTATATTGTAATATTTATTAGGAGATCGATTTATCAATTATAATGAATTTGAATCTTCTAATTCGCTATTAAAACTAATAGTCTTGATTAAATTATTTTGAATATACATGTTTTAGAAAAATATAATCTCTAACAATTTATTTTGGATCCGATGCTAAAATAATTTAAATAACTACATATTTGCTACTTATTTTAAAACCTGCAAAAACAACCCGCTGACATAACTTGTTTGTTGCATGCAGTGTGACAATGTTGTGGCAACTTTTGTGTGGCAAGAGCATAGAATAGAGGAGAGTCGGGCGTCTGTTTTATGTTATGGCCTGTAGAGGATTTGGACTTTGGCAACGCACAAACATACGCGTATTCGTGAATGAGTGTGCGTGTGTGTGTGCATGGGATGTTTGGCATTTTGGCCGCATCATCATAATTTGTGAAAGGCGCCGGCAGGAAGTTGCCACGCTGCAAATACGTGTACTACACTAGAATGTTCATATGTTGAAACAAGTAGCCAGCCGACTCGAGTCGAGGGGCAACCTTGTCATATCCTGTTGACGTCGCTGACAGACGCGTTACCTTTGCCACCTGCCACCTGCCACGTGCCCCTTCCTGTGGCTGCGGCTGCTGGCAGTATCATCATCAGTAGTTGTTGCTCGGCGGAAGTGTGAAATATTTGTAGAGTACACTTTTTTTTTTTGGTTTTTCGGCTACCTTCTTCGAATGGAATTTTTCGTTGAAGCGTATTTTATTGGCATTTTGCAAGAAAATTTGTGTGGTTTTTGCGTTCCACTCAAAATTCGTTTTAAATTCTTTGCGATGCGCCAAAAATGTTCGTGGAAATCTCAATTAAGCTGAAAACCCCTTTTCGTTCATTTTGTGTGCGCAGTGCGTATAATTGATTTAGCCAAATTGTTAAACGAATCAAACGTTGGCAAATTACGCGTGCGACTAATGTGCTCTCTAGTTGTGTCCATGGTGGTCCTCTTGCCTGCCACAACGGACTTCTAAAGGACTCCTAAAGGACACCACCACCGCCCAGTGATTGTGACAGGCTTTTTGGGCCTTTTCATTTTACGCACACGTTGCATAAATTGTTGGCATGTTGCATAATTATGCGACAGTTGTCAATGAATTTGCATGCGATTGCAATTGCATTTTGCAGCAACATTTTTGACCAAGTTTACACCAGAGATTTCTCTCTACTCAATTCATGGAAAATTTCGCTAAAATTCGCACAAATTAAACCGAATTCAATTACTAATTAGAAATGCCTAAAAGATCGCAATTACTACCATATTGACAGCCGATTTATTTATGCAGTGAATTCGGAAAATAGTTTTAGCCTGAAAAATGATTGAGAAATCATAATTATTGTTATTGTTGAGAATCGGGAAAACTTCTGTTGAAAGTATTTCAATTTATTTGTGTAAAGAATATTTTTGAGATAAATTATTTATCTAAATTCTGAACTGATAAAAATTTTATAATGGTTTATAACTAGTATTATAAACATAATCATGCTCAACATTTTCATTTTTTTTGTTTCGGTTGCAACAAATATTTATACAACACTTTCGACTTACAACTACTGCAACAAATTAAGAGCACTAAGTTGCTATAAATGCCACAGCTGTCAACAGAAACACAATTCAACCGCATTCTGTGAGGTGCAACTGCAAGCTGCCAAAGGTGCATGTTTTAGTTTTTGCGACGTTGTTCTTTAGCTAATTAAATGAACTAAAAGCAGTCTGAGAAAAACGCTAGATACAAACTGCAATTGCATATTGCATTTTGAGTTCTGATTTTTGGGGTGAACAAATGAACAAACGCCTCCCTCGCTGTGCTATAGTTGTTTGAAATTTGGGTCAATTATGCGATTTGTCGCGCCACAGACACAACACGACAGCAACAGCAACAGCGACTCCGATGATGACGATGACGATGATGACTGCGAAGCACACACATCCATCAGTCCCCGTATGTCACTGGCATTGAATTGCTTTCACAGAGAGATGAGAAGCCGGGAGGCGGAGACTATTTTTGGGGGCGGAATGCTATACTGTCCTGTCTTTGGCAGACACAGAGCATAGAGCACAACACACAGCAGGTTGCTTTGCGTAATTATTTGTCAAATTCACACACAGGCCACTAACGAGCAACAGGCAGTCTAATATTCAGGTGGCTGGCATTCATTCTCCTGCCCTGCTGCCCCCACGCACTTGTCAATTTGGCAATCAATCAAGAGCTCAGGCACAAATAAATTCATATATATTGTTTATGATTAGGCTGGCCTATGGACTATCACAACATCCGTTGCCGTAACGGAAGTAATTATCAAACATTTTGTGACGAATAGTCGTAATAACCTTTCGATAACCAGATAAGATTAAAGCTGGACGCGCGCATATGAAAAATTTGTATGTAATTCCAGTGCCGCCCAAAAGTATGCAACACAATTTTGTGTGCGTGTTTTTTTTTTTTACTTTTTTCGCCAAGCCCATTGTCAATGCTGTCGACGCGTCCATTAGGCCAATAAATATTTGTTTGGCATTATATGCGACATAATTCACATAAAATCACACATCATTTGCTTTTGTTATTATTTATTTACAATTTTTTTCTGTTTATTTCTTTCGTTTCTTTTATTACATGTATTAACAGTAGTAAATTATGTGTTAATATAAATAAATTGTATTTTCTCCATTGTAATACAGTTTAAAATATATGAGTGTCTATCTATTATTATTAAATACAATAAACACGAAAACACATTTTGGCAAAGGTTGATGCATTAAATTAGCGTTTGTCATATTTAGTTGCTTAATATGTAAAACATTAAAGTCATTAAATAAATTATAAAATCTAAGCACATTTAAGGCGACCAAAAAAGAAAAATGCAGTCAAAGGCATTATTCTTTTTCTTCTTCTTCTTTTTATTTTCGTTTATTGCACTTTGCACATGTGGAAGACGATTAAAGTGTAAATTGTAATATTAAAAAAAAAAACAATAAAAAATAATTGCTTTTTGTCTGTTTCTCTAAAGATGTTTAGCCTGCGTGAATCGGATTTCTATTTATAGGTGTGTGCAATAAATTTGTTTTAATCGATAAGCGATTGAAAGCGATCGGATGGCGCCTAGACTTTCGTTCTTATCAGTGTTCATACAATATAAATTTGAAATCATCTAGATTTATTTACAATTAATTATAACATTTTATTTGTATTTCCATAGAAATTCTAAACGCATTTGTCATATAATTTTTTCTTGCCTGCGCCCTGTATATCTATCAACATACAGCCACGCATACATTTCAATATGTATGCGTGAGTGCATGCGTGTGTGTGTGCGTGTATCTTTGTTTTTATTTTTATTTATATATATATTTTTTTGTATTCATATCAACTCGTCGTTGACTGGTGGCCCCCCTCTAATAACGCGCGCTGCGCTTACAAATTTAATGCGTTGCCCCCCCACACACTCACGCACACACATATGTATAACAAGAACAACAACAAAAAAGAATACTTTGCTCTTGTGCGTAATGCTCTGACTCTGACTGTCTCTCTCTCTCTCTCTTGCACACACTGAAACTACATCATCAACACAGAGCTTAAGCTGTAACTGTAACTAAAGCGAATTCATTTTTGCAAACTTTCAGCGCTTTGTTCTCTGCCTTCCTTCCGTCTCTCTCTTTCTCCCGCTCTCTTTGAAAACATTGAATATTTTTTAGCAAGCTTTTCCACCCTAGAGCAGCACGCACTTGCGCTTGCGTGAGTGACGTATTGGGGGACAAAGCACCGATCTTATGGCCTCATCAAAGACCGTCTTGAGACCCTTTTGGGGTCAGAGCTGAACATTCCAGATACTTGACAGCTGCAATTTCCTTGGCCATGGCCAAGCCCTGGGGATAAGTGATGGGCGTGAGCTTTTTATCCTTGAGTTTTTCAATCGTCTGCTTGTCGTCGCGTAAATCGAGCTTTGTACCCACCAGAATAATGGGCACATTGTTGCAATGATGACGAACCTCGGGAAACCATTTGGCGCGCACGTTCTCAAACGAGGCGGGATTCACCAGCGAGAAGCAGATGAGAAAGACGTCAGTCTGTGGATACGATAGCGGACGCAAGCGATCGTAATCCTCCTGTCCGGCTGTATCCCAAAGTCCCAGATTGATGGGCTTGGCATCGACCATCACATTGGCCGAGTAGTTGTCGAAGACGGTGGGAATATATTCCCCCGGGAAGGCGTTCGTTGTATAGCTGATCAGCAGGCAAGTCTTGCCCACGGCGCCGTCGCCAACAACAACACATTTGATTGCTTGCATGACGTCGTCGTATTCGTCTCCGTCTCCGTTGTTGCTTTAGTTTCTTTGTGTATCTTTTATAGGTAGTTTATTAATTTACACTCACACAGCAGCAAGCAGCAGTTGCTGTTGTAGTAGTTGAACAAGTGTGAGGGAGGCAGCGAGTTCAACAAGTTTTTGGCGATTATACAACTCAGTTCAGTTTTTTTTTCTTCACACACACTTGACCACTTTAATATGCAATGTTTGCAGTTGTTAATTTTTAGCTGTGGTGCTTGTTTTTATTTTTATATTTATCGATTTGATTATTATCGTCTGTGCAGTGTTGCCCTTTTTACCACTTGTTTGTAATTAAACTCTGAGCCCACATAGAGAAATTTTTGCACGAACCGCAATATTTAAAACACACCCAAACGCTGTGAAATCGACGCTATTACTGAGCGCAGAGAGCGTAAAACTGAAAAATTTGTCGGCCCAACTGCGCTCAACAGCTGCGGCGACACACTGGCCATCTCGCTTTCACTCACAGGCATTGAGTGGCCTGCGCAAAGTATGCCGCGCACGCTCCCACACAAAACATCAGCAGCGAACGAGAGAGAGCAGAGGACAACAGTGGCGTCGATCGCATTAGGCAGAGTTAGAAAACGCTGTGTGACTCATCTGGTTTTGTTGTTGCTTTCTGCTGATGACGTTTCATCATCTCGACGTAAAGAGAGCGAGTGCGCGAGAGAAAAGAGAGCGTGAGAGACGCGCTCTTCGGATGGCGCGTTCACTTGACCTTGCTTTGGTCTTTTTTGACGAGTTTTTATTTATTTTTCTATATTTGTCTGGCGTTTCCATGAAAATTTTCTTTGCCAACATCGAGCGAGATAGTTTTTACAAAATAAGCCACATACTATGTATGTGTATATGTATGTATGTGCGTTTGCTATGCACATAAATGCATTGCACGTTGTTATTGCTTCTGTTGACCGTTTTAATGGACCACAAAAATGCAAGCGATGGCAAAACAAATCGACGGATGGGCAGCAACGGTTTTGTTGTGTGGTCGCTAACACCGAAACTGAAACCGTAACCGAGACCAAAACCCAAAACCCAAAACCGACATCGAATCGAAGAGAAAGAGAACGAGAGGCAAAAACCAAAATCCGCATCCGCGACTGACAAAAGCGATAGCCCAAAAATTCGCTATTGCTGCATGTTTCCGCCTACGCCTCCCTTCTATCTATCCTATTCCACCAGCCACGCCCACTACACTATGCACAGACCACAATACAATTTTTGCATATGAAAATTTGTTGAAGCCGAACGAACGCAATTTCAACAACAACTTCAGCATTAAACTGACGAAATATTTCACGCATTTTTCAGTTAATTTCTTTTGGTGGCAAGTAATTGGATAATTGAATAGGCGCTCAAAATTGTTGTTTATAATAAATTTACATAAATGTATTAAGTGGATAACGCAATTGTGGGAGAATCTACAGCAATTAAATCAGCAATGCAATTGTTCAAGTGACAGACAGGAATGCCTGAGTTTCCAATTATCGTAATCGTTATCGTTATCGTCATCGTCATCGTTAAAGGGTCATAAAAGATAAATCTATAGCAAATAGTGCTGTGAATGTTTTATTTTAATTATAGATTTCGAATGGTTTCAAGTGCATGCAAATTTTTACATATCAATTCCTAGAATTTGTCATTAAGCTATTTAAAAATATTGCGTATCATAATCGTAAAGTGCAAAAATAAAAATTACTGTCGACGTGTTATCACACTAGCCTGAAGATCTTTATTGGCCCAACAAATAACTTTCTAATTTTTGCAAACAACTGCACAGAATAAAACGGTTAACAGTAAGACTGCTATATAAAAAAAGAGTTAGCAATAGCAGTTCTTTATATTTTGGGGCTTAAGATAGTTTTTTTTTTATTTACAGTACAACTTTTAACGACTTTGTCGAGTCCATAAAATTCAGCAAAACATTTCCTGGAACATAACTTAATAAAAACTATTTGGAAAATATATATTCCAAAGAATTTGAATTCGAGTGAAGAAAAAAATAGTTTAATCATTCTAACTAAAAGCAAATTATTTGAAAGATAAAAAATTTCGGGCTCTGTAAAATTATTACTTTAATTTTTTCGATAATAATTTAAAGGAAGGAAAATTAAATCATAAAGAATGATTACAATTTCCAACATTAATTTAATTTGAAGTGCAAAATTTGAAAATTTGATAAAAGGAAAAAAATATATTTATTTGATTCTAACTTTAATCTTGAGTACTTTTTCACTGAGAATTGATATATGCCTTTATTTTTGCCAAACATGTTCATTACAAAAAGTGGAGCACTGTGCAAATAATTAAAGTAAAAGCGTGAAATATATGACAGAAAATGCAACAATTATTTGATTACTGTCGCAGTCGTTGGCTGGTAATTGGCGAAGTGAAATATATACGCAAACAAGAGTACCCCACAGGAAAAGCCTCTATCACGCCCACATGTGGCACTGCTTGGGCCATTAAGTGAGTGAGACAGAGAGAGTGAGAGAGAGAGGGAGGGATATGGGAGTGAGTGAGAGGAAGAGTTATTCATAATTGTTGTTGCAACAAAAGTGGCAGAGAAATGCATAACAAACTGAAAAATATGCACGCCATTTTTATTGCCACACCAGACACATCAACCCACACAAACACACATTTACACACACACATGCTCTTACACTCACACTTACACTCATACTATTGTTTGACTATAATGAATGAATGCACAGCTAAAGAACCGCAGCCTGAACCGATGCTACTCCTCTCTCTCTCTCACTCTTTGTCTCTCTCCCTCTCTCTCCCTACCTTTTGCTACTGTTTCTCTTTCTGGCTCTGTCGATGTCGACCCAAAAACAAATATAAGCCGCCTGACTGCTGACCAACAATAAATTTAACACTTTAACTGCTGTGTAAACAAGTGAATGAAATCCGAGCTGCTAACGGTAATGTGCCTACTGCGAATGTTCTCAAAGCTGTAATCTCCTGAAATGCAGCGAATTCAATTATTTGCAACTGTGCAAGCAACTGCTTAAAATAAACGAAGCGAATCGTATTAAAGTACTTGCATTTCATTTAAAAAAATTACTTTTCTTTATTTTAAAATATAACAAAACTCGTTTCACATTTATATTAATTTCACATTTTATTTTACTTAAAATAAGTGAAATAATTTACTAAAAATGACTTAAATTTATTTCATATTTTACTTTTTTTTTTAAATCTGTAATGATTTACTAAAAATGACTAGGAAAAAGTATTAAAATAGTTAGGAAATTGTATATGCCCATCACTTATGTGTTAATATTGAATTAAAATTATACTATATATAATATAATTTATTCCTTAATTAAAATTGACTCGAACATCAACGCAATCTGAAGT
The DNA here is from genome assembly GCF_009650485.2 of Drosophila albomicans. Classification (NCBI taxonomy): domain Eukaryota; kingdom Metazoa; phylum Arthropoda; class Insecta; order Diptera; family Drosophilidae; genus Drosophila; species Drosophila albomicans. The sequence continues at coordinate 39,840,162 of NC_047629.2, read as the reverse complement.
TAGAGCTTAAGCTTGCAGCTTGACTGTCCGCTGTGCTGACAGTTCTTTTGTTTTGTTATTATTTACAAATGAACGCAGTTGAATTGTTTAATTCAAAACTTAATCCCAATAATGCAAAAACAGTTCTCTGTCGCTTTTGCTGAGTTTCCTTCTGTTTGCTGCAAATTAAATTTGTTTAATGAGTAGCGCAATAAAACGCATTTACTGTCAAGTGATAAAATGTCATTTCACTTTGCTTGCCTGCAGTTTTATTATTTCCATATATATGAAAAGTGAGAGAGTATTCTGTATATTTTTCATTTATATGCCACATGTCGCCATCCGCCCTTCCCCTTTCGCTTCCCCCGCACCGAGTGGCTGCCGCCTGTTGACATGCAGCAATTATTAACTTTTATGCGGCTGCTGCCATGGCGCCGTGTGTTTGTTATTAATTTCTTGTTATTTATGCAAATAGTTGGCACTTAATACGCTTGTAAATTCAATTTTTTTCTCTCTCTGTGTGTGTGTGTTGCAAATTGCTTTGCGCATTACAATAAATTAACAGCATAAACGAACTGCAATTGCAATAACAACAACAACAACGAAAACAACATCAACAACAACAGCAACAGTAAATTCGCAACACGTTTCGTGCTTATCGACAACGTTCCAAGTTTTGTTCGAGCGAGCGCTTAACTGGAATTTAAAAACTATGTTGCATACCACAAGGCGCTTGGTTCTCAGCTCTCGACTCTCTGTTCTTTCGCTTCTATAAACTCAACTGAGTTATCGCTCGCAGACGTGAAGTCATCTCGGAATGTTGACCATATAAATTCCATTCAGCTTCGACAGCAGCATCAGCAGGATACTTTCAGCATCTGTTTGGTTTGCTGAGGTCACGTCTGTCCGTCTGTCTCCGTCTGAATGCTTATGAATAAAGTTGTTGGCCATTCTGTCAATACACATATGCCTGCGCATCATCATCATCATCATCATCAACATCAACATCGTCATGAGCAACCCCTCCATTCAATTGGGGTTATTTGTCGCTCTATCTAGCACAACGCGCTGTGTTCTCCCCGCTTTGTTGACTTTTTGGCTTTCAATGGCCCCAACGTCTATTCAATATTTTTTTGTGTGTGCGCCGCTATTAGAGTCAAACACCCTAACCACAAAGCCAACACTCTCATACACATATTCACCCCTCAAGCAATTTGAAATGAAAAGTTGTCTGCCACATAAACACACATACGAGAAATATAAATAGAGAGAAGACCGAAAAAAAATAAGACAGCAAAAAAACAAGGAAACAAGCGAAGGAAACAAAAATGATATGTTCCGCCCATATTTGTAGGCAGTAAATAGCAACACATCGCACGCTGACGAAATGTGTCCTTTGACATTTGATGCCTGATAATTCCAGTCAACAGACAACAACAACAACAACAGTATCTGAGTCGACTTTTCAACAGCTTTTTGGGGGACTCGCTTAATGGCCTGCTGCATTATTTAGCACGTCGCAAGCCAATAAAATGGCTTTAAAATACAGTCCGTTAACTTGTTGACTTTAAGCCGTAGACAATGCAGCGCATTAAGCATCCAGCTGGCTGCTCAAAATGCCGGCAGTCAACGCGGTAATTACACTTCACATGCCAACAGCAATAAGCACTTTTTTATGTAGTCTGCATCAGAGCAGTAAGGAAGTTGGTTAAACGCATATATAAATGTGGGCTTTATTTTGATATTTAGGTAAGGAACTTTTATTTATTTATAAAGTGTAGAATTCGCAACATAAGATAATAGTACGTTGCAGCTTTAAAATCATATTAATGAACTTAACCGCTAACTATGAGGCAAAGCGAAACGATCTCTAAGAAAAGTGTTGCAAAACTTTATTGCATACTTTTAAGCGCAACCAAATATTGTTTAATGAAGAAATTGTTTTGCTGTTATTTCAATGCTTTATTATTCTAATGGACATTAAAATAAAATTTAAATTTGATAGAATTTTAATTTTGCTATGCTTTATTAATATATTTATAATTGAAGTTCGACTATTATCAATATTATTTTGCTATGGAAATTTTATCTAGAGTCAAATTACAATTATAAACAGGAGCTTCGTGTGTAGATGAAAAAATTAAACAAATTAAAAGAAAAAGTTCACTAAAGATTTTTTGTTTTAAGCATTGATGAGTTATCATGAAATATTGTTGAATATTAGATTCTCTCAATAATGAAATAGCAGCCAAAAGGCCTTTATTGCTTTGTACTATAAAATGTAAGCAAGCAAGCGATAATTTTAATAAATTAATAAATAAATATTGAAATTTTGTTTATTGATCTGAAATATTCAACTAAGGCGTAGCAAATAGAGTTGAGATTAGAACTTATTATAAATTTTAAGAGTTTCATGTTAATCAAATTACTTTGATAATGAATCGAAAGAGCATTCAATGTTCTTTATAGCTTCCTGTGTTCAATTTAGTTCGCACTCAATTACACTGGGCGCACATGTGTCCTGAACTGGGGAGGCTGCTGGATTGGCGCTTTTCAAGTTTATCCGCGACGACTTTTACTTGCGACGACGGCATCTTAATTTACTTTTGCACTCAGGCAGCTGGAAAAACGAAGCCTAAGTAGAGTAGAGAGTTGAGAAGAATTACAGCAATTTCCTGCACAATTTCTTGTGGTTGAACTTGCTGCAGCAAGTTGTATGTGCACACACACGAAAAGAAGCTAAAGCTGCCGCTCAGCAGTGCAGTTAATTATAATTAAGAGACGAGTTAACTAACCACTTGTAAGGCACTTGAGTAGGGTTTTTGCTTGAAGGAGTTGTGAGGGGAGAAGAAGAAGGACACCTTTTGTGTGTGTGCGGCGTGTAAATTTGTCAGCGTCGAGCGCTGTTGTTGTTATTTCAACACTTTAATTAAAGCCGTGGCAAGTTCATTAAAACGGCTTTGCAGGCAACCGAAAAACTAGGCCACAAAAAGTGTTGCATATTCAAATGTGTCGCGGCGTTGGATTTTATTCAATACGAGCTCGGGATTTGTTCTGGCTATAGGCCTACAACCGCTGTGTTGTTCTGTGTGTGTATGTGCAACAATGGGGCATGTTAGACGTCAAGGAAGCTGCGAGCTGTTATGCAACAACCCGCCAGCGGCGACGTTTCTTCATTTGCAAGGACAATGCGACACAATGGCAAAACCACAACGAGGGCGATAACAAAACAACAGATGAGAGAAAAAATAGCAGTAGAAGCAGAAGCAGAAGCTGAGAGTATTGAGTGTTGAATGAATGAAGCTGGCTGACTGAATGCAGCCCGTGACGATGATGACAGGCGGCAGGAATGCTATTATAATAAATAAAAGCGCCTTTCACTCATCACTAACTGGCGCACACAATGAATATATCCCTTGTCTACAATTGTATTTCTATCTCTCTGTGTGTGTGTTTGATTAAAGCGTTTTGCAAACAATGCAAAAGTCTTTTTAATAAAGCTGATGGCTGAACGTCTTCCTTCGATCGATGACTTTAATCAGCTGGCGACGACTTAAGGTGCGACTCACAGCAATTAAAAGCAAATGCTGCGCCCATAAATATGCAATAAATATAGACAAACACACACACTCAAGACGCACACACATAGAAGTCTAGGCAGACATGTTCAGGCATGCCTGAGGCTATTGCATAAAAATTACATTAACAATTTGCTACAACAAGAGTATTTTATTTTTATTGCTGCATGTTTTATTTTTATTTCATGCGGCGCGCCACCTTTTGTGCTATGCAAAGCACACACACAAATAGTCACACACTCATACAGTCACACCCACTCTCACACACATTGAGTGCACATGTTGCCAGGAAGCAGTCGCTGGTTGCTGGATCTGTGTTGCGTTGTGTTGTTGCCATCGAAAAGCGCAATAAAAACGCTTAATTTTTCACTTTTACACGAACCAGAAAAACGCTTCCTTCTTTTTCTTTTCATTGTTGCTCCTTTTCTCTCGTTATTGTTGTTGTTGTTGTTATGGAGAGGTGTTGACTGCGAGAGTGCGCTGTCGCTTCTGTGTAAGCCATTTAAAAGTTATTTAATTTAATAACACGCACAAAACATGTTCCAAGTAAAAGCAAACGAACATACTCGTAAATATGAGACACACTCTCCTCAAGCGTACCAACAACTGGCCCTCGCTTTGCCCCCTCCGATTACGTCCTCCTTCACTCTGGCTGCCACAGCTGCCACTTGCCTTGAGCTCTGCTCGAGCATGTCTTGAAGCTTGCTACTCCTCCAACTTCTCTCACTCCCTTTTCACACATTTGTGGCAGCTACTCAAGTGGTCTGCTTGGCATATATTTTATAGCAGCACGCACTTAGTATTGATTTTTATTTAAACAATAAATATTTGCAAAAATAATATGTGGCACTCGAGATCACATAAAATCAGCAGCTTGTAAAACATAAAATAAAAAATGTATATAAAGTAGATTTCAAAGTAAATTTAAAACGATTAATTAATTTAGGATAAACCAAAAATATTTTATAAGAGAAAAATAATTGATTTGTTGATGCTTCTTTAAAAATAAAAAATATATCCATATTCGCAAAAATATTGAACTGGCCAAATTACAAAAAATATTTTATTATTAAAAATTAAATACATTACAACTAAAATGTTATCAAAGTTGTGTTTATAATAGTAATTTAAAGTTTTACGTGTAGGTTTAAAGCACTGTTATTCTTATTTCAGAATATTTTAGAAATAATAATTGCATAGGGTTTGAAGCGTAATTAAATTATCAATTTATTTTTGCAAACATTAAAAGTTTGATACATCATTTTTCGGATTTAAAATTCATAAATCGATCAGTTTATCTAGGCATCCCTCTTTTGGAGTTATTAATTGTGTTACTTCATACGATATTATAAAAATGTCTTAAGATAATAATATGTTTTAAAAAACAAGGTGTTCGATTTCTCATTTATTATTTATTTATAAATCTTTGAAATAGTTAATAAATGGAATCAACACTTCGTAGTTAAAACTTCTTAGTTAAAGGCTTAAAGAGTTTGCGCGACTTTTGACGGAAACGAAAAAATGGGCTTTTAATTAAAAAGGCATTGCGGGATTTTAATTGCGTGGCGATAAGATTAAATTTGCAAAAACAAACAATGCTCGGTATAAATGAAATATAAATACGTAGACGTCAAACGATATGAGCCGCTCTCTCTCTCTCTCTTTCGATACCCATTGAAATTTAAGCCGCAACAACACAAACAACAGCAAAAACAAAATGCAAACTGTGCAACAGCAAACAGTAAACAGAAACACACAACAGCTACAACCAAAAAAAAAAAAAATTGTGATTGTCAATTTGTATTTATGCCGTCTGTGTGTCGTTTGCTCTTATTTTTACAGATTTAACAACCGAGCCGACCGCTCACAGATTTGGATTCGTTAAAAATTGAAAAATCAGCAGAGCAGATCAGATCAAAGAGGGAGTTGGGGTTACAAACAGGACAAGGACAAGCCCAAATCCGCGCCCCAAATCCGTGCCCGACCCCAGGACAAATGCAATAAGCTGCAGCGACGCAGCGCAACCAAAACCCAAAAGTCCATAAACAAAGCGACAGTCTAAGCCCCAGGCAAAAGGGAGAGAGAGGAGAAAGGGGAGAAAGCAAAGAACAAACAACAACAAAGTTGGTTGTCAGCAGCCGGCAGAATTGCTTTCTTGTACTTTGGACACACGTGCGCCGCGGCTGCGCCGTTGACGTCGTCGCCGTCGCCGTGCCGTTTCCCAGTGTCCTTGCCGACGTCATCGTCATCGTCGTCGTCGTTGTCCGTTGCATCCGCATCCAGCGCATTGCCAGCGGCTCTGGCGGCCACAATGAAGCTGTCAAAACTGTCCAACCAGACGAACTCGCAGGATCCGCAGGCGGTTAACTCGCGCATCTTTGTCGGCAATCTGAATACATTTCAATGCTCCAAAACGGACGTGGAGCGCATGTTTCAAATCTACGGTCGACTGGCAGGTGAGTTCCCAGCTCCCAGCTCCCAGTTCCCAGTTCGTGTTCTTCTTTGCTAAACTTGATTCTTCCTCAGGCATCTCAATGCACAAGGGCTACGCCTTTGTGCAGTTCACAAATCCATTCGATGCTCGCAACGCTTGTCACGGCGAGGATGGCAAGACGGTGCTCAGCCAGACCTTGGGTACGTTTTTTTTCTTCTTCTTTATCTGCCTTACTTTTTTACTATGAATATGTTTCGGCGACAGCTGGTGATGTCTTTGTTTAGCCCACTGGTATTTAAGAATATTATCAAGAAATTAGAATATCAAACAGGCATTAAAGAACATTTCTAATAGTAATTATTAGTTCCATGCTTTGATTATCTTGCGATTCTTTAACATATTTTAATAACATACTATAATTCTTCGGAACTTTTAATATTAAATGATACATTTAATTAGTATTTTAATTATTTAAACAAAATTGACAATAGGCTGAACATTCATATAACTCGAAAAGTAGATTAAAGGTTTTCCGGAAAAAATTACTTGTGTTGCAATATTTTTATTAATTTGAATTTATTAATTTTGAACTCTGAGTTTAAATTAAAGCTGCCGTAAAATTAGCCAATGCAACTGAAAATATATTTAATGTTGTAGTTCTTGAGACTCTAAAAACTTGATTTAAGAATACATTTATTTGTTGAATTTCTTCTTATTAAAAATCTTTAATAATAAAGTAATCCTTCGCTCACTTTAAATACAAACTTGTAGTTAGCTTTATTACAAAGTTAGCCAATTGTTTCCTACATGAGCTATTTCCTTTCTAGACAACTCCTAGTAGGGGAAGTATCAAAGAACTTGAAATTCTTTGTGGAGCATATTGCATATTTTGCCAGATATAAAGTTGTTAGCTGCCTGCAAGTGTTGGAGCGTTGGAGTGTGTGTGTTCAGTTGAGTTGAGTTGTTGTTTTGCATAGACATAGACACATTTGCAGACCTTAACCCTCGCCCAGTTGCATGTGGCTCGATGTCGATGTGGTTGAGGAGTCGCCAGGTTAATGGCCGCCAGGCAGCCAGCGAGCCGCCAGTTGCGGAAGTGCAGCACTAAAATCGAACAAACGCGCGAAAAAAGGCAAAACGCGGAACAAATCGTGAGGTCGTCGTCGTCGGCGGCCAGTTTAAGGAAGGCAACTGGGAAGAAGAACTGAGAATTGAGCTCCTTGTGTGTGCTCCTTGGCATGTGTAGTGGCCATATCTTAGCACAGCGACTGTCTGCGTATTTTGTGGAAAAGCGGAAGTCGTTGCAGGCCGCAACTTAAAGTGCGGCAAACATAAATCGCAGTGCGATACTTTAATGAAATTTCAATGTTGTGTCAGGCAGCAACCTCAACCGACTTCACTACCTGACAACTGACTGTTTGTCGATTTAATTTAAAATGCTTAATGAAATTTCAGGCGTCGTCGCGCGTCACTTGCAGCTGCAAAATGCACTGCCAAACGAACAGACAGAGAGACGGAAACAGGAAAGCGATGCCTTGGTATTCTTTCATGCGTATCTCTCGCTCGTGTGAAGAACAACTTAATGCACTTAGCGCGCTATGTCACTGACAACGCTGCGTATACGTATTCCGCTGTCATATCCATACGCCCCGTTGGCGCGCAATGAAAACTTTACAGCGCTCATAAAAAGCTCTTCTTTTTCCAAAGACAGAGCGATGCTTATGTAAATGTAGCATGCTAATTTCACTGATTATAGAAAGAAGAACCAAAACCAAAGTAATGCAAGGCAGAGCATAGCTTCATCTTTCTCTTTCTCCGAGCTGAGCTCTTCTTGTAGCTCTCGAGTTGAGTGGTCGCTGTAATATTTCATTGCTACGCGCCATTGACTTTTGGCTCAACGGAATGCGGACTGTGGTCTGGCCAACGTTAAACCGATTTGCCTGGAACTGGACTGCAAAACTTAACTGGAAATCCTTCTTATGCTTTTATCCTTAATCTTAATTATAGCCTGCCAGCAGCCAGAAGCTAAAGGCGAGCCCAGACAAACAGAGAAGAGAAATGCAAACGCTTTCACACACACACCCCTCCACGTCCAGTAATTTGTAGTTATAGCAACTGCCTTTCCCTTCGAATGGGGCGGATTTGTCTTTTTTTTTGGGGCGCGTGTCTTTTTGTTTTTTTATTATTTACTTTTTTTGTGTCCACCCTGCGGCGCAGCCGTCACACTTCAAACTTTGTCATGAATTATGATGAACGAGCGCGTTTGCCGAACTTCCCACAAACATAAAAAAAATCCCCCATAAAAAACTGGCCCAAACGTCGCACCCTTTTCATTGAGGAATGAAATGTTTAACGCACGCAGAATGGGAATTTCCGCAATTTTAATGCTCTACTATAGACAATGAGATGAGGTATAGCATAATTATGTTCTTAAGCTAGAGACTTCATCAGCTGATTGCAAACATTTTCGTAGAATTCTTCTTGAGACGATTTTCAAACAAAACATATTCTACTACAAAAATGGTCTATATTGAGAAACTATAATAATTACAATTTTGATAAGATTTTATTTTATTTTTTAAATAATTCTTGTAAAATCTTTAGATTTTATAAGTTTTAATATGTAATATGTATCTATACTTTTACTTTATTGTATTTTGATTATAATTTATTTTATCCCTCGAAATCTTCAGATTTTATAAGTATTAATAAGCAATAATTATTTTCCTTTTTAGATTTTCATTATAATTTGTTTTATCCTGTAAAATCTTTAAGTTTTTTATGTATTCATTTAACAACAATTTTCCTTTAGTTTATTCATTTTTTTATATAATTGGTTTTATTAAACTTCAAAATATTTTAGAGCATTCACACTTCGTTTTTAACGCGCGTTAAACATACGTTGCTTTTATCTTATGCAAAATCTGACAATGTCTTTTGCCGCTGTTAACTTTGTGTTGTGTTATTTATTAAGATTAATGATTGCAAAGTCGGATTAAATTATTATCGTAATGCAGTCGGACAACAAAATGCACAGAGTGTGAGACACTTTAGCGCACTTTTAATCAGCACAAGCTCTACGAGAGCATTTGCATAATGAAAAATCAACACACAAAATAAGAAACAAAAAAACAAAAATAATAATGTCTAAGCCGAAGAATAATGGAAAGCCAAAATTCCATTGTCTATTGTGCATTACTTTGCAGTCACTTCAAAAGGAAGGTTTTTTTCTATTTTTTGTTTTTCGACAGGAGTCAGAAGTATTCGTATTATGAACAGCTTTGCTTTTGTTGCCTTGATTAACAGCCGACTTATTTATCTCTTTGCTTTGCTTTTTTTTATTCATTGCAGATGTCAACATGGTGGCGGAGCCGAAGGCGCATCAAATTGGCCGAAAACGGCAAAACGTTAGCAAAACTGGCAACGATTGGTAAGGAAAGAACTCAATTTCATGCTTGAAATTTTAATTTAAATAAAATGCCAACATTTAGGCAGTTAGGCGCAAGTTTTGTGCACAATTTAACAACGCCAACTGACGCTCATTTCGAAAAGTTTATTTACATATCATTTAACGGCTTGGCTCAGTCCTGTGACAGAAATGTGGGCTGAGCAAATTGGGGGAGTGGAGTGGAGAGAAGCGACAGCCACACACAAATAAATAAATAAATACGGCACAATCCATCAGGGCATGGACATGAACATGGACGAATGTTCGCATTCGCATTCGTATTCGTATCCTTTGTTTCACATAAAGTATTTTGACTGTCAGGTCTATGCGATTTTCGTTTGCCACTTCCTGAGTTTCGACATCGTCTCCGTCTCTGTCTCCGTAGCTGTCTCTGTCTTTTTATACCCGCTACCCATAGGGAAGAAGGGTATACCCTACCGTATACTTTCGTGAAATGTATTTAACAGGCAGAAGGAAATATCAGTGACTCTTTAATATTCTTGATTAACAGCGGATATATAGTCATGGCCGCCTGTCTGTCTGTCCGTCCGTATTAACACCTAGATCTCAGAGATTATAAGAGATAGAGCTTTAATTTATTTTAAGCACTTGTTATGTTTAAGTTTGTTAGTTATATATTAAATACTGTACGGGCAAAAACGTCTACTTACTACGGGTTTGAGTGACAATCTGGTATACTTTGTACTGTATTTTGAATGTAGTACTATTTCGATATACCAAATATTGCTTTTGATGAATTGTTAGTATTTTTGCGGTATATTAAGTTGGTATATTTTTAAATAAGTACCGTACTGTTTTGCTTCCACTCAAAATGTGTAGTGGGTATCTCATAGTCAAGCACACACGGCTGTAGTTTTCTTACTTGTTTTCTCTCGGTCTGTGTCTGGGTCAGTTGTGTGTGCTTTTTTCGAGTGCTTCGTCAACACACAACAACTCGGTCTCGCTGAACAAAAAATAGCTGCCTGCCTGTGTTTGGGGTCTGTGAGGAGGAACTGTGACTGACAGTTGCAATGTATGCTATAATATCCTGGTTCTTGGTCGCTGGCGTTGACATGTGCACTTGTTTGTCCCTGGTGCGGCCTTAATGATGACTGAGCGAACCGAACGCCAGCAACATTCACAATTTATTTTTTGGGGACGTTGTCGTCGCCATCGCCATCACCGTCTCCGTCAACGACTTGCCACTCGTGTGGAAATATTTAATTTAAGCTTAATGACGCCGAAAGGCGATGTGCGTTAACGCTTTAAAAAGGTGAAACAGTAAGGTACAAGATGTGTGTGGGAGTTGATTGTAATTAAAACACAAACATTTTCAGGTGGGTTTCATGGTTCTGTTTGTCATTTAAATGCCCATTGACCGCACACGCACACAGAAACGTTGACCAAAAAAGCCACAATTGTCGCCGCACGTTGGGCGCCAAACGATATGAAAACTGCCTCAATATTTGACCACAAATGGCTGGTGAGTCTGGCATTTGTATCAATCACAGGCAGACAGACAGACAGACAGACAGACAGAAAAGGACTTCGGCACTATTAAAGGGGGATGATAATTGGCAAATGACAATTGAATGCGGCGTGATAGCGACAACCGGAGTGAGTCCTAAACAAATATTGACTGTTTGGCACACAAAATGGGCAACAGTTGAATTGCTCTCTTTTATTTCGGGAGGGCAAACATTGACACTTCAATTACAAGCATTTACCGCATCTAATGAGCTGTCACTCCTTGATACCTTTCACAGGGATTACTTCTACGACAGCTACTGCTCCTCGGCTTTGTTGCGCGGCGGTGGCGGTGGAGGGGCCAACGGGGTGCGTCCCAAGAAGCGCAAGCGTCTGATGACCAACAACAACAGCTTGGCCGCAGCTGTACAACAGCAGCAGCAACAACATGGTTCGCATCATCATAGCGCTGCAGCTGTGGCTGCTGCTGCCGCGGCTGCTGCAGTGCATCATCAGCAGCAGCAACAGGCGCAAGCGGCACAGCAGCACCAACAACATCAGCAGCAACAGCAGCAGCAGCAACATCATCATCAGCAGCAAGTGGCGGCCGTTGCCATGGCGGCGATGGCAAATTTGTTGCCACAGCAGCAATTGTTGCTGCATCAGCAGAATCTGTTGTCGAATGCCGCGGCCGCTGTGGCCACTACGGCGGCAACAACAGCGGCGCCAGCTGCTTTGCACTGGTCGCAATTCAAACAGGAGCAGCAGCAGCAGCAGCATAATCAACAACAACAACAGCAGCAGCAACAGCAACAGCAGCAACAATTTGCGGCTGCTGCCACGGGTTTCCAGTTGAAGAGCGTCATCGCTGGACAGTCAACGACATCGCCGCAGAATACAAAGTCAGCAATAATTGCTAATCAAACAGCGCTCGTGGAGCCATACGGTGCCTTCTCCCAGCAGCCGTCGCATCACCAGCAGCAGCAACAGCAACAACAGCAGCAGCAACAGCAGCAACAACAACAGTTGGGATGCTTGTTGCAACCGTTGACTTTGGCATTGTCCCCACAGCAACCGCAGCCGCTACAATTGCACAGCCAATTGATGCAGCATCAACAACAGCAACATCAGCAACAGCAACAACAACATCACCACCAGCATCAGCATCAGCAACAACATCAGCAGCAGCACCAGCAGCATCAGCAACACCAACAACAACAACAGATAGCACAGGAGCAATTAAGTTTGCATCAACATTGGGGACCATTCAAAGTCTACAGTGAGTATTGACTGCATTTGTTTTCTCCCATTCTCCTTCCAGACGTGCCAACAATTGTTTGGCTATTTCATTTGATTTGCTCCGCTATTAAATTGTGGTTCTAGACACAGTTTAAACATTTAGTGAGCTTGTGATGGCTACGAGAAATTGGTCATGAAATTGAGATATATAAGAATGAAATTTGTAGGAACAAATTCTTGTGTAAAATATTAAGAGAAATTTGAAATTTGTTATTTCATCATATAAATGATTTAATATAGTAGTATAAAGTTAATGAAATATAAGTAGCTTTTAATCTACTAAACGCATATTAAAAGATTATTATAAAATTGACAAAATATAAAAGTCAAAATGATTTTACAAGCGAAATGCTAATACGTATTTTACAACATTTTATTTTAAATGTTAATCTAAGAACACATTATTTTACAACTTGCTCAGAATTCTTTTTTGAAATTATTTAATTTTAAAGCTATTTTAAGACGATCTCCAAACTAGTTCTTTAAAGTAAATTTTAAAATCTCTCATATTAAACAACTACAATATTAATTGGTATAAATCATCTTTCAAGAAAGTTTTACATTGCTTTTGATAAACATAATTAAGTTAGCTAAGGCTAATAAGTTCACATCGGCACCCTCTAAAGAGGTAGAACGTAGATAAATAGAGGTCCTTAGCTGTACCGCAGATATAATCATGTTAGCTTACCTGATAGTTTAAATAATTGTAATCAACATCATCATTAATACTTTTGCTAGCATTTTAATTTATTGTGATCGTTCTGTTTTTGTTAAACTTGTCAAGGAGAGAGACGCTTACAATGAATCGCTTGGCGTTTCTAAATATGAGAAATGTATCAGCGTCAAAGTCTTGGCGCTAATTCAACTCATTTCTTCATTATCTTGTTACTCATACTGCAAGTCTTTCATATCTCAGAATCTCAGTCGCAAGTGCAGCCACAGTTTGTTTCAAGCTCTTCATTGGAGGCGTTTCAATCCAAGCAGAAAATGCCGCCAGCTTATGTGAATGGTTTGCTTAGTTTGAAGGGAAGTCTGTTGACCAACAACTTTCAGCTAAAGCCAATTGTGAACAGCAACATTGGAAATCGGGAACTTGGCTCTCATTTAGACTTCAAAATGTCGCCACAAACAGACGAGGCAAAGCAGCTGCTAGCTGAAGCAAAATACAATTTTCGTGAGCTCAACTCAAATATTGCAAAGTCACCACAAAAGCAAGAGGATTCCAAGCAATTGCTGGCACTGCAAGAACGCAATATGGATAAGGATAAACTGCATCAGCAACTCGATCAGCTGCAATTAGAGCTGCGGAAACAGGACGATCAGCTGAGCAAACAGGATATGGAGTTGGCTGCTCAAGTCTCGGCAACTTCAGCGCCATTGCAGCAAATGCCTGGACCAGTTCATCCGCCAATCGAGCAGCTTGCTGAGCAGTCGCAAGGCCCCCAACCCGTGTTACAGTCTTCTTCACAGTTGCTGGATTTGCCACAATCAACAGCTGAGCGGGATACAACTCCTTTGGTGCAAGCGGATGGTGAATCCAATTGCTATGCCAAGATGCAGCTGCTTCAACAGCTGGCCGAGCACTTCGGACAGAGCCAGCCACAACAACTGCAGCAGCAATCGCAACAGCAGCAGCTGCAACAACAAGCACAACAGCAGCAACAGCCACAGCAACTGCGTTCGAACTTAGCGCAGTTATCAGCGGATGCAGAGGAAGATGATGAAGAACAGTATTTTGAGAAGGCAAACACAACGGAGCAATGCGATGAGACAACCAGAAAACCCAAATCCACCACTACTAAAAAACCCACAGCACGCACAACACACAAGTTGCCTTGTTGCAGCAAAAAACCAAAGCATAAGAAGCCAAAACAAAGCGTTAAGAAAGATAAAGAAGGAACGCAACTGAAGCGATCTCATCGACACACAACCATGAAGCCTAATCTGCGTATCGATGCCATTGCTACATTAATACGATATCGCAATAAGCAGAACGATCCAAATGCAGCTCAGCTGAATGAACCTCAACGTCCATTGCATGCGCAGCTTGGCAAGAATCGGAGGAAGCAAAAATCCAGGTGGAGAACGAGCCTGAAGAGCAAAACTCGCAAAGAACGTGGTGTTGTCACCAGAAAGCAGCTTTTGCAGGCTGAAATCAAACTGTGGCCCATCAAAATAGCACACTGATTAGATCACTTTTGTTTTTGCTTAAATATATATTTTATAATTTATGTGGTCATTAATATTTAATTTAGAGTAATTGATAGCACGTATTTTTGTAAATTTTAGAATTAGAGAACTGACACTTAATGTTTACTAGCTGACTTTTGCATAATTAGTATTTCAATAAGGCGATGTTTTTGGAATACATAGATGACAAGTTTTATAAATACTCATTTCAATAATAAGGATGGTTGTAAGTTTGAGCTTATATACATATCTCTGATAGTTTATAAAGATTTGCACTACTATGAAGATATCATACACTTCTACCCTTTAAGGCTCAATATATTTGTTTCGCTTAAGACCGAAGCTAGGCTACAATGTGTATGTAATTTATTGGAGTATTTAATATTGCTGTTGCTACTCACTTAATTGCATTAGTATCCATATTTCATGCGTGTGTGTGTGTGTGTGTGTTTTGTGTTCTTGCAGGCAATCCGGATACATTAATCTGCGGCAATTGCAGGGAATGCTTCAGCGAGCTGTCTGAGTTATTGGACCACAAGAAAAGTTACTGCAAGCTGAGGTTCACATGCAAGTGCCAGGACGTGGCCTTTGCAGCAAGTAAGTCATCGTAGTAAAATGGGGCGTGGCTGGTTTTGTTTGTTTGTTGTTGCTGTTTTTGTCGGCAATTAATTTATGATTGTTAAACACTTTTCTGCCAAGCAACGTCGTATGCTATATGTGTGCGTGGGAGTGTGTGTTTGTCTAAGGCAGATGGAGGAGGAATCCTTGTTTGCAGCCAGTCAGCAACATCTGTCTGTCTCTCGGTGTGGATGTCCTGCGCCTTGCGGCTGCCTGCAAATTCATTTAAAATTGAGTTATTTATGCGACTAAGCCATGCCCCCATGCCATGACTATCTCGGCAAATTCCAACTTAAATAACTAATTAATTCTTGCATGTTTCGCACACACTCTCTCTCTCTCTTACTCACATGTTTAGAGTCGCCGCCAACGAGCGCCAAATTGCTTTGCGCCGTTTGCAAGGATGCATTCGCCAATCCCTGGGACTTGATGGTGCACGCACAGGCCGCACACATGGTTAACATTTACGAGCTGGGTGATGAGGCCAGCGCCATCGCCGCCATCAATGGCAATGGCAACACCAACAACAACAGCAACATCCAGAGCAACGGCAATCCCAGCCCCAGCAACAATGCAAACGATGCAACGGCAATTGCAACAAATGGACATGGCATCGCAACGCCAACGTCAACGGCCGTTGTTGCCACTGTGGCAGCTTCGGCTGCCGCTGCTGCTGCTGCTGCTGCTGATGAGGCAGCAGCCATAACAAAGCACATGCCAACGTCAGCAGCACTTAACAAGGAGCCAAATAACAATAACAAAATTAGCAACAATAACAACAGCATCAATGGACACTTGTCTCCCACAGTCGACAACATCCCCATCCCCACAGTTGCAACATCCCTTGCAACAAATGGCATTGATGTTGCCGCTGACGTTGCTGTTGCTGCTGCCGCTGTTGCTGGCGTTGCCGACGTTGCAGTTACAGGAGCCAACGATGGTCATGTCAGCAGCGACACTGAGACGCACTCCATGGACATCAAGTTTGCCATCTGTGGCAGCCCTAAGGAGGTGCGTTTGCCGCTTGTTGCATGTTGCAAAAAGTGTCACTTATAACTGAAAGAATTCGTTTCTTTTGTGTTTGCAGGATCAGCAACGCGATGATCTGTCGCTCGATGGACGCCTCTCGAGCAGCTCGCAAACACATCACTCCGATGACATCAACATGAGCATCAAGCTCCTCAATGGTTCCGTTTCCTCGCGTGGCAGCTCTCCTGGCCTGGAATCGGATGAGCCGCCGGCAACACGAGCCTGCATTGTGCGCACTCTGAGCATTGTGAGTATGAGCAGACAATTCATTTACTATTTAATTTCAATGAGTTAAAATTCATCAGAGGTTTTAAAATCCCAATTTCATGATAACGATTTTTTCGAAATAGTTCTAATTTGATAAACACACATTGAATAACTTGTTTTAGAATTTTAATATATGATTAGTAAATAATATTACTAACAATATGAAAGGAAAATGCTTTTAAATGAAAAATGGAGGTCTTTGGGTATTCTTCGGAATAATATTCTTAGACAATTTTAATATTTTCAGAAGTCTTGAATACTTGTTTTATTTTGAATTAGTTAAAAAAATATATGTCTTTGGCATTTGTTAATAATCTCATCGATGCAATAGTAGCTTATTCTATTGAGTATTAGTATCTTTGAATACACAGTGTCAATAGTCGACATTTGTATACAATATTAGTTTTGCACAATTTCAGTCAAATCATTTTTTTTTTGCTTAAACTTTTTACATTTTTGAATAAATTCATATAGTGAACCGTAAAGACAAAATGTTTATAGTACAAAATTTGATTTTTTTTTATCCCTTTTTCATACCCCAAATTTTTGTTTTGATTTGCTGTAACAATTTGGTATATATTGTACTATGTGGTATATTTAGTATGCAGTGGTATATCGTCATTTCAAGTATAACATTAGGTATATTTGCGTATCCCTTCGAAATATTTATTTGGTATTTTTTTTCAATAATACCTCCTCCTCATTGTTTTACCTTTAATAAAATTGGGTAGTGGGTATTTCACAGTCAAACACACTCGACTGTAGCTTTCGGTAGTTGCTATAGAATTAGTAACTATTAGAATTGCTATAGATTCAAGACACGGTTTTAATTGGAACACTTTTTATTTACATACACTTGATATCTCCAATTATTAACGTTATACTTTTTTTTTATATTTTCAGGAGGCAGCTGGATCTTCATCTTCGCCCACTGGGAATCCTTTGAGCCTGATGTCGAATGGCCTCAGTTTGGCGCTGGCACCACAATAAGCCAACAAATAGTCTAAGGACATTAGAGTGGATCTAAACTGAAAGTATATACACAATTTAGAGGATATCGTTGTATGACAGGAATAGAAGAGCGATTAGCGTGCAGCTGCAGATGAAGTATTCAAAATACTTGTATTGCTTTGGGCTTTTGTGTATTTGGGGAGTGTTATATGTAATCATGGTGGTGGCTGATGCAAGTGCAATTTATTCAGTATTTTTGTACTAGACTTAAGCTGATGATGAATGCGTGAAAATCAGTTTAAACAAAAAGGAATGAACGTAAATTACAGCAAAACATATCATTTTAAAATAGTAATTAGATATTATTGTAGCTATAACAATTACAAACTAATTACAAAATACGAGTACGTGTAACTAATTATATGTATGTATCTTGTATCTTTGTTTGTACTGTCTTTGTTATTGTGTTCAGCGAAAAGTATTTTGGGTTTCAAACTGCATATGAGAACAAAAAGGTAAAATAATGAAAATGAAATGAAAATATTGAAAAGTAAAGTTCATGGATTACGAGTATAATTACGAGGCATTATGTAGAACAAAATGAGCTTTGTAAATAGACAAAATGAAGTTGATGAAGTGAAGGAAATAAACAGAGAAAGTCAAGTAATTATTGCCCAAGAAACTTATATTTTATATATAATAATTTATTTAATAAATATATATTATATATTAAACTATTAACAAGCCAACAACAATTATTATTATTATTATTCAATATACGTAAAAGGTATATCAAGTGTAGCATAGTGTGACAACAGGTGTTTCAAAAACCACAACAAAAACAACCAGAATAACATCAAATAGCCCCAAAGAATTATCTAAAAGGCTTAAACATATTATTACATAAACGCAACGTATTAATATTTAAAATACAATTATTATATCTAAATATATATAAAACTTATGAATAACTTACATAAAGTCATTATGTACTTATATCAAAACTAGCAGCTATGTAAATAGATTAGTTAATACCAAAAATGGCAAACAAAAAAAAAAAGGAAATATTGTAAACAATAACAGCATTCAATTCAGTGTCCTCCAGCTAAACATGTAAACAGGCAGAAAAATGTATTAAATAAAAGAAACTTATAAAAAAAAATGGTGGAATTTATTACTATTGTTATTGATATTTATATTTTTTTGTGCGGTGTTTCAGTTCAGTCAAAGGAAGTAAGTACTAATGAAGAGACAGATGGGAAGCATATTTTTTTGTTTTGTTGTAAGCAAGCAACCAGAAATTCAGTCTTAACTCCAAAAATAAATTTACACATTTAAATGAAATTTAATGGACTTACAATTAGAGAAAGAAAGTATCTGAATATTGCTAAATTTAATGAAGAATTTATTTCACAATCTTATCATCATATTTTTTCAAATTTCAATTAACATTTTCTGAAAATCTTTTCAAAGCTTTCTAAATGAACATTTAACATTTGCAATGTTTCGTCACTCTCAGGAGAGTGAAAGTATTACTTTCAAGTTTTGACTGTTGTGCGTCTTCCTCAAATTCAAGTTTCGGAACATATTAGAAATTCTATTTGGAAGCTCATTAAAATAAATGATGATCAACTGCACACGACGCGACGTAGTCTGTAAACAGAGCAATGGCAAAAGGCAACAACGAGCAACGAGTAACTGCAGGACAATAACAAGGACATTGCAAACATTGTTGAAAGCAAAGCGTACGATAATGAAAACGCCAACAAAAGGTGAGTGCAGTTGGGCAGACAAAAAGGGGGGGGTAGCCTACGAGTACACACTTCTCTACTCCCTCTGCCTACTCTCCAACTCTTTTCAGCTTACCTGAAAGTTTTGGACACAATGCCAAAATGCAGTTAACTTTATTAAAATGCGCAACGTAAATGGCTCGCGTCGTGTTGTGTTGCTGTTTGTTGTTGTTGTTGTCCTTTTTGTTGTTGTTGTTATGCACGTCCTTGCCGCTGGCTTCTGTGGCTGCTTCCAAACATTTTTATTGTCGCTGTTGCCGGTGTCTGCAACTGCGTCTGCTACCTGAACGTCTGCTCGTTGTGCCGGCCGTTTAGTTTCTGTTTCGAGGTCGAGTTAAGCGCCTGCGGTTAAGTCGAGTCCAGGATTTAAAATGCATAAGCAAAAGGCCAATGGCTGCGCAAGTGACAATGAAAGGGGAAGGTGAACAGGAGTCAGGGGTCGGGAGTCAGGTGACATAGACACTGCAGCAGCCGCTATTCAATTTGGCCACACTTTATAAGCTCGGGGCTGGGCAACCTTAAAGTGCGCTGCGGCTAATTAGAATGCCTCGCCCTGTGGTGTGCACCAAAGGTAACATTTAGACACCAGAAATTACGAGTAACCAACTGGGGACCTTGTCCAACATGGCGCACACAAATTACCGCGAGCTTCGCCAATGAAGTAATTGAAATGACACCGAAAAACTAGTTAATTTCACACACATTTCTCACCTGGCGTATGCGTGATGCGACGGCATCTGCGTGCAGCGTTGAAAGAACCCACGCCATCGTCGATCCCTAGAGGAAGAAACATTCCTCATTCCCGAGTTCACACTGTGCACTATAAAAGGCAACTTCCTAGCCGCATTTCGCCTGACTAAGTCAAAGCAGTTCAAGCTCGCCGGATCGCAAAAGCGCGTTGTGTGTCGTCGTCGTTGTCGTCGTCGCAATGTCATCGTACAGCACGGAGCCACAGATGCCCATCGTGGATCTGGAGGTGCCACCCAAGCAATTCAATCCCGTCTCGTTGGCCACCTCGAATCAATGGAAGCGAGCCGCGCTAATGGCCAAATCGGCTTCGGCCTGCCGCGAATCGGATGACAGCGAGGATGAAGTGGATACCAAGCAGCAGATCAAGTATGGCAGCGGCTTCCAGGCAGCCATGGCCATCATCCATGAGTACTGTGACTACAGCACTATTCATGGTATACGTTATCTTGGCGAGAAGAAACGTCCGTGGTTGGAGCGTTTATTCTGGGTCAGCGTTTTTTTGCTTTCCATTTGCACGTGCTTCAAGCTGACGATGAACATTTGGGACAAGTGGAACAACAATCCGGTGATTGTCAGTTTCGCCGAGAAGTCCACACCAGTGTGGGAGATTCCTTTTCCCTCGGTCACAGTCTGCTCGGAGACTAAGTCCAGACAGCGTGCGTTTAATTTCACCGACAAATACTGGCAGATTCGAGATTTTATGAACAATGTCACTGGAGTTATAAATTTTACTGACGAGGAGTAAGTCAATCAAAATATATGATTTCTTCAGAAACTTAAGCTTAATGCTTAGTTAAGAAACCAAGCAATTAAACCTTTATTCAGCTTAATTCCCTCTCTAACTTCATATTATAATATGCACTTTTCTGAAAAACTTAAAAAAAGAAAAACAAAAAATCTTGCTTAGAACCCAGAAAATATATTTTAAAATCAAGATCAAATTTCTTTAATAATAATAGCATGCAATAATGTTAAAATATATCACTATCGAAGTACCGTTTCAATCTTGAAATTGGAAATCTTGTCTCCACATTTTTTTTTTAATCAAAAATTTTTTGATGTCAATTTTATTTTATAATTTTTAGGGCTTTATAATAAGACATAATAATTTCTTTATATGTATATTTATATTAAATTAACACATTTAGAGAAGTATATCAGTTAAATTTGGCTTTCGACTCTATGTAATCATTATTATTCTTTCAATGTGAATCATGATAACAAAACATGAAACAACTAGGAAATATTTTAGGGTTGTTTTAACTAGAAACCAATGCTAATATTTTAGTATCTCTTTAGCAATCTTTTATACAAATGGTCTTAAAATTTTAAGATCTTATTAGCAAGACAAATTCGTTTTATAATTCTCTTCACCTTCCCAGAAAAGCCACCTTTGGATCAGTGACTCAAGTGTGCGATGCTCACTTGCACGACATGAAATATGGCTTCGATTTAAGACGAGGTATTGAAATTATCGATGAACTGAGCGCATTAGCGCCTAGTTTCGAAGAGAGTTTTCTGGACTGCAAGTGGCGCAATAATCCCATCAAGTGTAACGAAATCTTTCACAAATATGTCACAGACGAAGGAGTTTGCTACAGCTTCAATTCACTAAGTCCAGCTGAAATATTTCGTGCCGAAGGGTGAGCTTAAGTTATTCACATTTCAAACATAAATAAACATAGAATTACCTTGTCAGCATTATACCCGATATTATATTCCGTGAGGACAATCGCATGAACTCCGAATGGTCTGTGGAGAGTGGCTACAACATTAATGCCAAGACTGAAACTTATCCGAATCGTGTGCTGGGTCCTGGTGCCAAGGCCGGTTTATATTTGTTCCTGGGTGGCATGGAACTGGATTTCGATGATATGTGCCGTGGTCCAGTGCAGGGCTTTAAAGTGAGCCATATTTAATTAATATAGTTGCATTGATCTGAAAGCTAAACTCTTATTTAGATATTGCTGCACACACCGGGTGAAGTGCCGCAGGTGGCCAAACAATACTTCCGCATACCCTTCGATCAGGAAGTGCTGATCTCCATAAGACCAAAGATTATCACCACCTCAGATGGCTTGAAGTACTACGAGCCACAAAGGCGTCAATGCTACTTCCAGGATGAGCGACATTTGCGCTACTTTAACATCTACTCGCAGAGCAACTGTGAGCTGGAATGTTTAGCCAACTATACACTAAAAGTCTGCGAATGTGTCAAGTTCTCCATGCCACGTGAGTGTAGATACAGCTTAGCTGTTGATAGTTAACATTGTTATTTTTATACACGTCTGTACTTACTAATATAACTACAATATTTATGATTCCTGAAAATTTGATTGCGATCAGATTCAAATTCTTAAGGGTTATTTAAAATTCTTAAGGTCTTAATTGCTTTTCTTGACAATCTGGTATATTATGTATTCCACGCTATATTTTGAATGTTAAAATAATAAAAATCGTATAAATCTTTTGTACTTCATGGTATATTCTGTATTAATATACCAAACATTCATTTTGGTTTATTTCAGTATTTTAATTTGTATTAATTTGGTATATTTTAACGATAATACCGTTCTGTTTTGCTTTTATTGAAATGGATGTAGGATATCTCATAATCGAGCACACTCGACTTTTGTTTTCTTACGGGTTTATTTCCTTGCAGGCAACATGAACGCCCCGGTTTGCGGAGCTGGTAGATTGCAGTGCTACAACGATGCAGAGGACGAGCTACTGCTCAAGGAATTCCAACAGGGTATGTCTCAAGATGGCGAGAATACGCGTGCCGAAACCGATTGCAATTGTTTGCCTTCATGCACCTCGATTGCTTATGAGGCAGAAATATCTCAGGCTGATTTCGACTACAAGACAGTGGCGAGACAGAATCCGAATGGACAACAGCAGCAGCAAAAGCAAGAGGGGTACGTTAGGTTTATTTACAATTAAATATAATACTGATTTCATTCTCTCATTTGCAGTATGAAAATGTCGCGGGTATCAATCTCCTTTAAGGAGGCACAATTTCTTACCTCACGCCGCTCGGAACTTTATGGCACCACCGACTTTCTGGCCAATTGTGGCGGTCTGTTGGGTCTCTTCATGGGTGTCTCCACATTGAGTATTGTGGAGCTAGTTTATTTCTGCACAGTGCGTTTGATATCCAATTTGCGTATGCGTCGCAAGACACGCAGAGAATTGTCTCTGGCCGCCAACAAGGAGGCTTAACTATGCCAAAAAAAAAAAAGAAAAGAAAAAGAAACTGGAAAACGAAGACTGCCGCTTTATCAATTAACAATCAGTGGCAAATGAAAAGGATTCTCAGTCTTTAGTGTACTCTAAATATGCAATGTTTAAACTGCAAACAATGAAAATAAATGTGTGTGTACTCTCGCTCTCTCTGTATCGCACAGCACATTCAGCAATTGGAGACGTTCAGTAAGGAAGAGTAAGGAAATTGATAGGATAAAGCCCGCATCGTATTGCTGGCAAAGTCAAACGTTGTGGTTTTGGGCTTTAGCTTTGGCTTTGTTGTGTGTGCATTTCAAATGGAATCAATTATTTTATTGTGTGATTTGCTGCTGCAATTCAATTCGATTGCCAAAAGTCAACAGACGTCGCAAGTCGCCGCCCCGGCAGACTCATCTTCAGCCTCATATGTTATGCAGGGACACAGGCCTTTGATTTCGACTGCCAATTGACTCGTCGTCTCCTGATGCAACTAGACGTTGGCTGATGCGGGTTCGCCTCCGTACCTTTAGCTGTGCAAATAACTCAACTCAACTCAACTCGACTCGACTCTTAGCTCGACTCGACTTGAAGTGGAGTTGTGTGCGTCTCTAATGGAAATCCAATTGAATTAAGTTAATTATGTTGGCAAATATTTAAACAATAGCAGCAATTTATGCAGACCACTCACCCACACTCTAAACTGGCAGCTTTAAACTCTCGAGTTGTCAGTTGTCATTTAGTTGAATTCAATTTGCATGCACGGCTCGCGGTCCCATTATTAGAATATAATTTGCATTTGCCGGCACGCAACAACAACTGCTGAACTGTTGTGCAACAGTTGTGTGTGCAACGATTGAAATATGCATGACACATACACAGAGAGAGAAAAGCGGCAGAGTTCGCGATGTTGAGTTCATTATGGCAACAAGTGTCGAAATGTGTCGAAATATTGCAAATAAAGTTGACACATTTGCATACCTAATAACATTTTCCATGCACATGTGGAAAAGTTGCTGCCAGCTACCGGAGTTGTGCTCCCCACGTTGGGCGCCATGCAGCGATACCTACTCCATAATGTACGTATGTGTGTGCTTTGGCACTTTCCACTTCAACGATGCATTCGTGCACGCCATAAATTCGCATGTGGAATAAGTACAAATGAAATTTATGACAATTTTATATTGATGTCTGACTCTGACGCGGCTGTCTGGTGTGCTTTATTGATGGTTGATGGTTGCGTTGCGTGGTTAGCTGCTAAAAATCATAGAACTTCATTTAAAACCAAATTTATTTAATTGGTGTCGAATTAGCTAAAATTGCATATTTAGTATTTATAGAAATTTAAATTAAATTACACATTTTATGCGCAACTGTTAATTCAACTGCTAAAAATCATAAGAAATGTTTAAACTATTGATAGTTGCTTATTTAATGTTGAATTAGTAAAAATTGTATATTTAATATTTTAAGCTACTAACAAAATTGATGCCCAACTTCTAAAGATGTATTGTACAGTATAGTTTTAGATGGGTTTTAATTTGCTAGGCAATAGCATTTGTACATAATTTACCTTTATATTTTTTATTTTCTTAGCTCTAAATACTCTTTAGATTGCAGAGATGGTCACCATCAATTAAGATCGAATTTCTGTATTACTATAACCAGTTTTAATAACAAAATTAATTAGTTAAGTTTGCAGCCCAACCAATTGAAAAGCATGTGTTGAAAATAAAGTATATAAATAATTGCAATACTTTATTTTCGACACATATTCTTCAATTGGATAGGCTGTATTTTGTATCCAAACTTTATTAATTAAAACTCATCAACAATTACGCCATAATATAATTATGATGCATTTGCCATATACACATCCCAAGTATTTTTAAAATATTTAAATTGCTTTCTCTGAACAAAAGTCATTGAACAACTCTCGCCACTTGTGTTTGTGTGTTGCATTCGCCGTCGCTGATGCGCATAATGTGACATTGGCTATTAAGGACTGAAAGCAACTCGTCAACTTTAGCCGATGTCAGTAATCAATTTGCATTTAAAAGCCAGACAGCAGACTGCAGACAGCAGAACGAAGAGAGAGAGCTTATAAACTTCGGGATAACATGACATTTGACATTGGCAACACAGCAACAGCAACGGCAACGGCAACGCGAGCAACAAGCAACAACAAGGCAGGTTCACGACGGGCCAACTCCATAACAATATCAATAAAAAAAAAGTTGTTTTGCACCTTTGTCAGAGCAATTGCAAGAAATTGCAAAAGGAATTGTAATTAAACTTTTGCACAAATGCAGCGCGTGCAGAGCGAGAGAGAGAGAGAGACAGCTGTCCGCAGTGTCTGGCAGCGGCAACAGCAGCAAAAACAACAATCAAAATGCCTGGCAACAAAAACGAACAACAAACAAACGCGGCTGCATTGGCCAGCATTCGCTTCATTTGCTTGGCATGGCTTTAAATTT
This sequence comes from Drosophila albomicans, assembly GCF_009650485.2. Classification (NCBI taxonomy): domain Eukaryota; kingdom Metazoa; phylum Arthropoda; class Insecta; order Diptera; family Drosophilidae; genus Drosophila; species Drosophila albomicans. The sequence goes on along the minus strand of NC_047629.2, from coordinate 39,814,663 downwards.
CCGGTTTCCGGTTTTAGGCGGCGCATACACCAACACACACACACACACACAAACATAGATAGACGTCGCTATTGGCGGCCATGTTTGTTTGTATTTAAGTCGGTTTCTGAGCAACATTTTGCGGCATTCAACAGCACAGCGCGCTGTCATGTCAGGCGACTCAACTGCACACGGGGAGCAGTTGGCTCGGCTGCTTAAGCGGAAATGACTTGAATGCTTTTGCTATCGTCGACACGAGGCAACGTCACACGTGGCGTATGTGGAATTTCGCACTCGATTGCCTGGCCCAGAGTGAGGGCAAAAGTTTTGTGTAACGCGATTAGCGGTTTGCGTTTTGCTTTGTTTTGTTTTGTTGTGTCTGGCCTGGAAAGTCGTTTTGCATACTGCCAAAAGACAGGTGAACTGCAACTCGCTGCAGTAATTGCAGGTTTAGAGACTCCGAGCCGAAGTTTTCGAAAAGTCATTAAAAAGTTGTGAGCGCGAGCGCGCGAAAACTTTAAATGCGAATTGCGAAATTTTTGATTAAATCGTTTGACGGCGCATTTCCGCATTTCTCCAGATCACTGCGACAAGACAATTAATGAAAAATGCATATAGTACTCAAAATGGTAAATCAATGTATATCGTGACATCAATTGCGAATTGCCTCGAACAAGTATTGAGAATATAGTCTCACATTGTCACGCACTCACAGAGTATGGCTTAAGGAATTTGTATGCAAACCGCGCACTAAATTAGATTCTTTTTACTGCATTGGCATCGCCTGTTGATGATGACAACGCCATCAACGCAGCTGCGGATATCCATGAAGCAGAAGCAGCAGCAGGAGCCACCCACAACAGAAGCTCGGGTGATAAAATGCGTAAAGCTCGTTAAAATTGCAGGCATCGCTCCTTTTATAATACGGAGTAATGATAGACTGATGGCAGCCGGGTCATTGGCTGGGTTTGGGGGGGTGTGAGGGGTGGCTATTGATTTGACTTTGGCGTGGCGCGACTTCGGGTAATGCATAGCGAAATGTTTGATTTTGATTGAGACTGGGAGCGTGGGGACTTCGCATAAAATTGCCTGATGAGCGTGTCAAATGCCTGTTAAGTGAGGGTCTTGGCATTAATTTTGGCTTCTTTACAAATTATAAGATATAACATATGTGCAAGACACGGTTGCATCACAACTTTTTAGTCGGATCTTAGTAGAAAAGGAATACAGCGATTTAATAAATTACAAATAAATCTCTTACATTCTTGTTAATTTTATTATAAATTGATTCAAATCAAAAGTAATATTTAGTTGAATATAGTTCACAAGAAATTTACTCAGTGTGGCAAACAAAAGTTGTCAACGATTGAATCAGATATTAAAGATAGAGAATTTTAAGTTATGGGTATAGAACACAATTGTTACAATTGTAGTTTCTCATCATAATACTCAATAAATAAAGTCAATTAAATATTTATTTATCACATTTTGATATACCAAGTAGAATAGTCTTCTAATATTATAATTAATATACAAAAATTTTATTAAAATAAATAAATGAATATAACTGTTAAGCTTTACATTTAATACTATGAATCTTGATGTTGATAAATTATATAACAATTTGGTAGAAATTAATCTGACTAATAAATTGATCTTTATATTTGTATTAATAACTAACATATATTACACTTTGGAAGAAATTAATAGGACTGATAAACTTTAAATATTCCACAACTGATCTTTACTCTCATATTGATAAATCTCTGTACTAAGTTCCACAAATATTTGCCAGCTGAAATCTGTGGAAGAATGACTGCATAACATAAATTAAATACACTCGCAAGCACACAAACAAAATACTCGTACTTATTATGCATTACCTAATGAAAACTGGGCTGTGTGTATGTGTGTGTGTGTTGGTCTGCCCAAGAATTCAGCCGGAGAAGTCTCAATGGCAATGGCAGAAAGAGCAAGAGACTTAAGCGGAGGGTGTAAGCAAATAATAAATAAATAAATAAACGAAAAGCGCAAATAACATTTGAGCGCCAGATTTAATTTCTAACGTTGAGTGCGCATATTAAAACAGGCAAAAGGACGAAGGACGAGTGCGCGGCTGCGAAGGAGAAGAGAGGACAGAGGCAGGCAACATGGCTGCGAGCAACAAACAAAGATGATGCGGATATCACTGCGTCTGGTGTTAGTGGAAGTGCAACGGAAATGCGGGATTCCTGCCAAAGGGGGGTGAAGGAATTGAAGTTGGGGGGAAAGATGGAGCTTGAAGCTGTTGCTGGAAGCGAGTCGGGATTCCAAAAAATAAACAATAAAATGTGCCTGCAGAGGGGGGAGGACGAAAGCTGGCAAATGCTGAAAATTAAACACGCCAAGTGGCGTGGGGGAGGCGTGAGGGGGCGTGTCGGAAGGCGTAATAGAAGTTAGCGCGGGTAAACAATGAATTACGGAATCATGAAAGCAAATTGACTTTAATGCAAAAATCAAATATTTACACAGCGCGAGCTCAGCTCAAGGCAATTGCAATTGCAATGCGAGCTGCGAAAGCTGAGGGGAAACAAAGACAGTAGCGACAAGGAGTGAGAGAGAGATAGCGACAGACATACAGCATACAGTTAGATAAAGGCAAACAAACACACTCACAAATTGAGGTTATGTTAGACGTAGCGCTTGCCCCAAAAACTCGTTTCGGCACTTAAATGCCAATGCACACACACTCGCACACCACCACACTCTCGCTCACACACACACACCCTTACATTCAATGCCATATCTAAGTGATGTCTGAGCTCAGATATGAGCAAAGCAGAATGCGGGCCAAGGGATTGCTGAAAGAAAAGAAAGAGAAGGAGGGGAAATTTGAGAGTGCTTGAAGAGGGGAGAGAGCGTAGGGGAAGGGAGGGTCTGCGGCGTATCCGGTTTTTGAGTGTATGTTATTAGCTCCGGCTCCGGCTCCGGCTGCTGTGGCTGCGGCTGTCCGGCGTGCCAGAATTTTACGATTTCATTCATTTTTGTGGCTGCCATTTGACGCCGCAAAATATGCAACAAAATTTTATTTCCAAATGCAGCCTGCACTGCACACTCTGGTAAATAAAAATAAGCAAAAGCAACTACAAAACAAAAACAAAACCACAACAAAAATGTGCAAATAAAAATAAAAACTATTAGCAAACGCGTTGCAAACTCAATTCCGCATCAACTTTATGAGACTTTACACAGTTTGCGCTAAGAATTTCGCAATTAGATTGCCAACAAACGAACATTACAAAACAAAAGAAAAGATAAAAAGAAAACAACAAAAACTAGACCATAGAGGATGCATTGCACAAATCAGAAAGCCATAAAAGTGTCGCTTTCAATTCCCGAACTCAAACCCCAAACAAGCGACAGGCGACAATCGAAGCCAACAAGTGAAATTGAAACATTGCACGGACTACAAATTGATGATGAAGTGTTGTGTGCTTCGAGTCCTGTGGGACTGGATTGCTGCTTCTTCCTTCTTGTTTTTTTTTTTTTTTTTTGGTTGGTGCCAGCGCCAAGCGCGTTTATTGCTAAACAACGGGTGAACTGAGTTCGTGAGCAGATTTGTTATTCGTTGGAGAGAGATTATTAATTGGAAGGAAATGGAAATTTGGGAATTTAAATTTACTCTTAAATGGCAAATTACTTGTGAGATTATTGTTTTAATTTATACACTAAAAACCGTTATGTATAGCCAAGAAATTTTATATTTAATTGTAAAGAAACCAAATCAAAATTAAATCCAGACGATAAATTTTAAATTCAAGAGCTTAATTCTAGAATAATGCTAAATTCACCAAATAAAAAGTTTCCTTTGTTTGTTTTCTAACACTAATTTAACAAGAACTGCGATTTATTGAACAAAAATGCTATATTTACATAATAAGAAAACTCAGGACTATTAATAGATAATTAAAAAAAAAATTAAAAGAATTTAAGCAAAATATTTTAATAACAATATTCTATATTTACACTGAAGTGTATTCAGCATTCCATCAGCCGATTTTTGAATCACTTTTTACTTTTTTTATTGTCGCACTGTTCCATATTACTTTTTATTGCGATGCCTGGCGATGATTGACACCTCGTCTGGCAATAAATTTTTAATTTTCAAAGCGCTGTGATAAACTGGCTGACTTTCTGAGGGCATCCTCACTGCCTTCCTCGTTGTCTGTCTGTCCGTCTGTCTGTTTGGCTGACTGAGTGACTGACTGAGGACACGCATTCGCTCTCGATGCGGAGCTTGTTAAATTCAAATTAGAGTCTTGTTCTTGCTTCCAAGTTGCGTTCATAGACTTGCCTTTGCCGCTGACAGCGAAGATAAATGACAGTGCGCTCTATGCGATCGCACAACAAATTAACCTTATTAAGGGGCTGTGCAGCAGCCAGCAGCCAACAGCCAGCAACAGTTACAAGTGTATGTAATTTTTTATCGTCTCCAAAGCAGACACTACCTCGAGTCTGACTGACTTATGAATGGCGTGTGGCAGTTTTGGGTGGGCGGGTTTTGTGTTTCAGTTGACTCCAGTTCAACAACGCTCTCTGCATCGATAAATCAGTTTGTATATCAAATTGAATTCACGAGCGTGCACTTGACACCAGCACACGCACATTTATCAGCCGCCTTCCGACTTCCTTTCCTCAAGCAAGCAAGTTTGCATGCAGCGAAAGCAAAAACGAAGAAAAAAAGAGCAAGCGGCAAATCTTTATACCGCACGCAGCATGAAAAGAAAGCCACAAAATTTTAATTTCAACTAAGAGCGAAGGCTAAACATCAGCGTTTTGCATTATAAATTATTCATTACATTGGACCAGACCACGCCCACTCCCCCTCCCAACGCAGCCGCTGACGGCAGCTCGTTTGCACCTAATTTGATTTTTAGTTGTGCTGAATGCTGGCTGCCTTCCTCTCTGCTTACTGAATTTCAGTGGTTCCCTATCCTGGATATCCTATTCTATGCAGTGAGTGCTCGCTGGCTGAACTGCGGTTGCCCCGTGGCATTCTTTTTGTTGTTGCCGCACATGAGCATTGGCCACGCCTTGCTTTAGCTTGCCTCAGCTTGGCGCTTTATTTCTCTCCTTTTTGTTCGTTGCCATCTTCGGGGTTTCATTCATTGCGACTCCCGTCGAAAAAATGTCTGTTATGTGGCTGCCAGAATTTTGCAGTAATTAATGGCAACTGTTTGATTAAAAAATTCCATAGACTCTCCTCTCGTATGTATGTATAAGTGAGTGTGTATAGCTCAACGCGTTGAACTGGCCAAGAGTCAACCCCAAGCACTAGCTGCAAATCTATGCAAAATTCCAGAAATTGCTTTAATCTCGACACTTATTTTAATCACAGTTCTTGCCATAAAAGAGATACTAACATAGCTGCGGCAGTTGTCCAGGATGTAAATTCTGATTCAAAACTTGTTTCATATACATATGTTGTTGGATATTGCCTAAGAAAATTTACATTTTGTGCTTGGCATTAATTAATATTTTTAATACATTTAATTGCACAGAAATTAAAGTGATAAAGTCCAAGATAAAAACAAGAATGAATCAAGATGTTTGAAATATTGAAGCAAGAAGAAAAGTTCTTAAATCAAGTTCAAAATTCTACAAAATTTACTATTATTATAATTCTTAATCAATTCTTTATTGTTGTGTTATTAAATTTTTATTAAAAATGTGTTGGCAAAAAAGCCAACTAACTAGTTGCTTTGGCTGACAATCTGGTATATTTTGTGTGGTATAGTTTCAATATACCAAAAATAGCCGTTGGTATACGAGTATATGTATGTATATATTTTTTAGTACTTCTGAGGTATATTAAGTTGGTTAATTTTTAAATTAATACCGCAATGTTTTGCTTTTATTTACAATGGGCTATCTGACAGTCGAGCACATTCGACTGTAGCTTTCTTACTTGTTTATCATGACTTCTTAAGTGTCACAATCAAATTTATTGAGTTCATAAGTAAGCTGTACATTACTTTTCAGTTAGGAAACCTAAATTTGCTAAGATGACTGATTCTGAGCAAGAAGTGCAGCACCAAGAATCCGAAAGCAAATTGATTGCGCTCCGATGTGCACTGCTTGTATTGTTCTTTGTTTGTTTCGTGAGTAATTACAATTTATAAACTATATCTGTACTACATCGATAGTTTTTCCAACAGGCTTCCAATTTATACAACTGTGTTTACCACGTTCAAGTGATCGTTCATTATTCAGAATTCCCGGCTTGTGAATTTACCTCATATGAATCTTTGGTGCTGACAGTAGCAATTTTAATGCAGTTCATGCTTGTGATTGGAGTTTATTTGGTGCTCACCCAAAAGATACGTGACCTGCGTGTGGTAAGTAAACCATATTCCTCTTCGATGTAAGTGATATAAGAAATTATTGCAGTTCATCATGTTATTTTTCCTCGCCGGATGGCTGCAAATGTTGCTCATCTTGGTGCTGACTCAACGTTATCCCATTGCGCATGATGTGCACTTCAGGTGGCAAGAACATCGAAGTCTCGCACACTTCGAAGATTGGGTAAGTAGCTCAAGATCATAAATTATATAGCATTCATATTGATTGGCAAATTTGAATTGCAGTTTGGTTGTTGTGGTGTGCTTGGACCTGACGATTATCTGCTCTCAACTGGCCAATTGCCGAGCAGCTGCTTCGACAATCACAGCAATTTGACTAAAGATCTTCACTACAACGGCTGCCTTAACAAAGAGAACGGAAATTCTGCTATACTGCGGTACGAGTTCCTCACGAGTCTGTTTCAGGTAGATATAATATAATGACTTTTTATACGACTTTTTATATCGGTAACCCATTAAGTTGACGTTAAAGGTAGTTCAAACTCAGTGCCAATTCAAAATGCTACCAGCAGTTAGAATATTAGTATGTTGGTATATAATCTATGAATACATAAAGGAGTTTATATTACTTACTATATTACCATATTCTTTATTAGCAGCTTCAACAGATGAAGTGATAGTAATGTAATATAGTAATATAGTTATATAGTAATATTGTAATATAGAATAGTCTGTTGTGAATTGTAGCTAAATATTTTATCAAATTGAAAATTTTCAAATTGTTTCAAAATTGGAATTGTTTGTGTGATTGGATACTTTACTTGGAAGAAAACAATTCTAAAATTTTCACTTTGTTTTGCAGATTTTTACTAATTGGTCTTTTTCATTTAGTTTTCTGTTCTAGAGTATCGTAAATTTGATTTTTGGGTAAATATTTTGACTGAATTCAGAATACCTTTTGTTTCTTTGCATTTTATTTTTTTTAAGAATTTTTTTCATGCTATATTTTTTAAATATATGTATTTATTGAAATGTTGCTGAATGCTATAACTTATATAAATCCTCTTCTATATTCTATATTTCTTTTAAAATAACCATAAGTATTGACAGTATTTCCAGTTTAAATCTCTCCACTGTAACATTATTTTCCATTTGTAGCTGATTTTGCTGGTTTTCTTGATAATGTTTTATTTGCATCTGAAGAAAATTAAGGCGCCAAAGCGTAACTTGCACAGCGTGTGGAAATCGCGCATTGTTCTCTAGTTGTACACAAATCGCAATTGTATTTACATTTGCATTTGCATTTGGATTTGCTTTTGTGTTTGTGATGCAAGACAAATTGGATAAAGAAATTGGCATTGGCAAAGGAAGACTTACACTTCTCATATTTCACAAGCTGCAATCAATAACGATAAACACTCGAGTGTCTATCTTGGTTCTTGTCTTCAGTCGTGTCTGGCCAAAAAGGATTCCAAAAGCATCGAATGTCCACTATGCATATGCATGAGCCAATAAAGAAATCAACAAAGAATAGCCAAGGATAAAGCAGTCAGACACGGAACATCGAACATTGAAGTTGAGCTCTCATTCTCTGGCTCTCTCCAGATGCAATCGAGCAGCAAGGTATAAGCCGCATGCCACATGCCACACGCCGCACACGCCACCCATGGCTCAAGGACAATCTCGATGTGTTTCGCCTTTGGACAATTTCGTTTTTTATTTGTGTACATAAATTTTATTGTTGTCGACATTAAATTTTGGCATCTCGTGAAAAACAATTTTCCAGCATTTTGAAATGCATAAAATATGCATACAAAATGCTCGAACAGAACGACCAACTTTATGGCTAAATAGTTTGCCAGTCCAAACGTTCTTCCTCTCCTCGCTCTCTATCGGAGTTAATGCTTTTTTACGCCCTTATCTGAGTTGGAGTCGAAATCGGAGACGGAGACAGAGACGAAGCCAGAGGCGGAGCTGCTGATCTCCCCAAACGATTTGGGCTAACTTTTTCGCCACCGAGCCATAACCATAACAATAACAACAACACTTTGGTCAAGCGAAGCTGTCGGAGCTGCCGAGTTTATAGCGGAGCAAAAGGCAAAGGCAACGGGCAAGTGAAAAACTGCTAACCAAAAGGGGTCATGTGGCTCATTAAACTTTGGCCAACAATTTTTTGCGCCCCAACAAAGACAAACAAAAAGTTTTGCACTAAATATTTGCACCCTTTTTTTTGTTTTACTCCCCCACTCAACAATAACAGCAACAACAACAAAAAATGGACTAAAGTAGAATAAAGTAAGTAACGACTGATGAGCATGAACTTGGGTGCGAGGCATAAAATTATGGCACACATACGCCCCATTAAACGACAAATGCGAGGAACAACAACAGTTTTCGGGGGATTAGGCGATTCCCATAAGTAGAGCTAAAGTGTTTCTGGTCAGCTGCAACTGAGCATATGAATTTGCTATGAAATATGATTGGAATTAGATTGCGATAGCAGCTTAGATAGTTTTATAGGAAATATGCTATGAAAATCATAATTTCATTGATTACTGATAAGATCTTAAAGAATATCTTAGAGTTCTCATTTTTAAATTTATAATAGACGTTTATAGATTCGTCCAGTTAATAAAGATCAGAAAAAGTCTTTAGAGGAAATATTGTTGTCTATTTTTCTCTTAATATTATAATTTCATTGATCAGAAATATGAATTGAAACGTAAATTAAATTACAATATTTTGAAGCGAAAAATGCACATATTCTAGATTTTCAATATACAATTAATAAACCGTAAGCACACATCCTATAGAAACATAGGTTAGTTAAAATCAATCTTTAAATCCGTTAAAAAAAACACTGTCAACGTTTTTATATTTTCATTGATGAGACATGAGCCTAAAAACCAATTGAAAACTTACATTTATTTAATATAAATATTCTAGTAACATTATATGCTTAAGGTTCTCAGATTATAATTGTGAAATTGATTAAATGCGAAACGATTTAATTATCACATAAAAATATTAGACAACTTAAATTCAGTTTCTTAAGTGCTTTAGTGGAAAAATATTATTGACTGACATGATTGCAATTTAATAATAAAGAAAATCAATTTTTTTTTCAACAAATATAAAGCAGTTCTCACTCCATTCAAGAACTTGCTTCTTCATGAGTATAGTTAAACTAATTTAAATAGAAAATAAATAAGCAGTTATCATATTTTATTCATTTAGCAATACCTCCCATAAGTAAAAAAGTCGTAAATTATATTCAACTAAAAGATTATTTTATTTCTCGTCTAAAAAATCAACAGTTGTAACAAAGTTCGAAGGGAAAGAGAACAGCTTGGCTGTTTAGTATCCCCAGTGAGAGCCGAATCCATCGAAGCTAACGTGAGCAGCGCCGATAGCGGGCGAAAACTTGACGAAGGCAGCTGGAGCAGCAACTGGAGCAGAGTAGACGGCAGGAGCAGCATAAGTCTTGGCGATTACGGGAGCAGCAACTGGAGCAGAGTAGACAGCTGGGGCGGCATAGGTCTTAGCAATCACGGGAGCAGCGACCACTGGAGCAGGAGCAGCATAGACAGTCTTGGCCACAACTGGAGCAGGAGCAGCATAGACGGTCTTAGCAACAACTGGAGCTGGGGCAGCATAGTGAACAGCAGGAGCAGCATAGGCAACTGGAGCTGGGGCAGCAGCAGCGTAGACGGACTTGGTCACCACAGCGGCAGGGGCGCTGTAGACAGTCTTGGGTGTGTAGACGTTGTTGGTGATGCGGGAATCGATCTTGCTGACACTGGAGTAAGGAGTGACCACGTTCTTGGAGTAGGTGGACACAGTGCCGCCGAAGGAGCGAACCACGTTCTGCTGGGTGGTGCCCACGGCATCGTAATGTGGCTGAGCCAGCTTGGCAACCACTGGTGAAGCCACATAGGTGGCAGGAGCCAGGAGACCAGCGTTGGCAGCGCTGAGGAGAGCGCAGAGCGAGAGAAGGACGTACTTGAATGCCATGACTATGAAGCTTGGTTGTTGGTTAACTGCAACTGGAATGGTTACTGATGCTGAACTGGGGCAAATGCTTGGCTTAAATAGCCCGCAAAAAAAAAGAGTATTTGGCCAAACATTTCACGGTCGCAATGTGTGACAGATAGACTTAGGCCTAAGCCCTCGAAAAAGCACTCAGAAAACTGGTTCAATTCAATTCAATGCGATGAATGACGGGGCGTGTATTCGCGTATTCGATTTCTCGTATTTCGAACTGCCGGCAAAGTGAATTATTTTGAATACTATCAGCAGCTCATAAATTTTCCAAAAACTTTGTGTTTTGTTTTGTTGCTCGGCGTATTTTTCCATTAAATTGAGTTCAACTCAAGCAGCAAATGTGGCACGAAACATCCTCCACCAAAAGAACAGAAAAAATATGCTCAAGGACTTGTCAACTTCTCTCTACAGGGGGTGTATTTCTCATTCGCATTCTCATCCCCCATCCCCATTGTTTATGATTTTTGTGCAAGTTTTTCCCCTGCCGCAGTTGTTGCTGCTGTTTTTGTTAGCTCACGGGGCGCATGATGAATATTTATTGAAATTACCAAAGTTGCCGCTGCTTCAAATTGAATTGTGTTGCCAACTTGGGATGCTTGCACTCGCTCTCACAGTCACACCCACACTTCCACATTCCCCTCTCTTCTGTCAGTGCCTTCAGTTGTGTGTTTTTTGGCAAATTGTTATTAATTTTACACGTGGGTCAAAAGCAACACTCGCTCTCTAAACCTAATTACCACGTTTAATTTATGTGCGCAAATTGGCTTTCAAATGTTTTGCCCCAATCACAAAGACAAACAGATAGACAGACAGACAGATAGAGAGCTAGAGCTCCATTCAGAGTCAGTCATTCAGCGAAATTCGCATCTCATTGTGGGCAGCTTCGATTACCGCAAAATGCCGTTTGGCACGCGTCAATTGCGTATAAAAGCCACAACATTTCCATCCAAACAGCAACAGTCGCAGCTCAGTCACAGCCTGCCAAACACAGCTTCAATTTCAATTTCAATCGTCATGGCTTTCCGTTACCTCATCTCTCTGTGCGCTTTGGTCGCTTATGCCAACGCTGGTCTCATTGCCAGCCATGTGGCTATAGCTAATCCTGCCGTGGATGCCATCGCCTCCACCCAACAGAATGTGGTGCGCTCCTTTGCCGGAACTGTGTCCAGCTACTCCAAGGCTGTGGATACGCCTTACTCCAGCGTGCGCAAGTCGGATACTCGCATCCAGAACAATGTCTACCAGCCCGCGATTGCTCATGCTGCTCCGCTCTACACTCAGGCCACGCCTATTGTGGAGAAGACTGTCTACGCTGCTCCAGCTCCAGTTGTGGCTAAGACCGTGTATGCTGCTCCAGCTCCAGTTGTAGCCAAGACTGTCTACGCTGATCCTGCTCCTGTGGTTGCTAAGACTGTCGCCTATGCTGCTCCAGTTGTGGCCAAGACTGTCTCCTATGCTGCTCCTGCTGTTCACTACTCTGCTCCCGCTCCAGTTGTTGCCAAGACTGTGTACGCCGCCCCAGCTCCAGTTGTCGCCAAGACTGTGTATGCTGCTCCCGCCCCAGTTGTTGCTGCTCCCGTGATTGCCAAGACCTATGCCGCTCCAGCTGTTGCCTACGCCGCTCCTCTGGCCACCACCAATGTGAACCATGGACCCGCTGCCACCACCTACACACACAACGCACCTGCTCTGGGCGTGTCCAGCTATGGCAGCTCACAGACCGTTCACTACTCGCCCGCTGAGAGCGTGTCTCACATGAGCTTCGATGGCTTTGGCACTCACTGGGGCTTCTAAGTAGCATCGATTGCGATCAATTGTTACAGCTTTTCTTGTTAATGTTTGTTTGCTCACAGCAACAATAAAATTCACAATTCACACAAAAACCTTGACTTGGCTTCCGTTTTTATTTTTCGCCGCAATCATCTCTAGGCGGGCTAAGCAAAATCGCAGCCTAACAAGCAATAAACGGAGCAATTGTTCAAGCTCCAAAAAAAAAAAAAAAAAATACAAACAAACAAAAAAGAAAGAAGTTATGTTCAATGGTTATATCAGCGAGCCGGTTTTTTCGCGACGTCATCGTTGGTTTTTGTTGGCCACGGCCTTCGGCGGTTGTTAAGCGGCTTTTCGGGGCGCTTAACTCGTGGCGGGGGCGTGTCCAGCTATTATATGTGCCATTAATTGGATTTAATATTTTTGCACAGATAATTTAAGCTGCCCTCAGGCGACCGCTGTTGATCTATGAAATTGAAATTGAAATCGAAATCGAAATTGCAAATAACAACTAAGAAAGTGACAGTCGAGGGAGCTCGACTGTGAGATACCTGATACACATTGTTAATAACTGCAAAACAAATATACCAAATTAATATACCACAAAAGTACCAATGATATACTAAAGACTATATTTAGTATATTGATATAGTACTACTTTCAAGCAAGCAAGAAAGCTACATTTGAGTATGCTCGATTTATCAAATAATAAACCGCAATACATTCCAAATATACCATAGAGTGCAAAATATATAAAAATTATTGTACAGCCTGACATACAGCTAACAGATAGACGGACATGGCTATATCGTCTCAACTGTTGATGCTGATCAATTATATATACTCTTTATAAGTTCGGATATGCCTTCTTCTGCTGTTACATACGTTTCCTGAAGGCACAAAATTATAATACCCTATGGGTAGCTGGTATAAAAATGAACTTCATTGCCATTCAATTTACAATTGTGACCCGGTTACATATAGATATTTTAGCACTTGTTATAATTATTGTCCGATAATTAACGGCGATTTCAGCTGATATAACATCGAAAACAATGCAAGTAAAATACATTTCTCCTTTTTGGGCCAGTTTGTTTGCCCTGCTAATGGCAACCAATAGATTTATCAGTGACAGACGACAGTTCAATAGTCTATGAAAAGCACACGTACTTCACATTAATTATGTCTATTCAAGGCAAATTGTTATAAACAATTGTCTAGTTTACTCAAGGGTTAACGCTCTTCGGCTTGCTCTTGAAGTCGAATTGGCAACAAAAGACAAGGCCTAGAATACAAATGTATTTGTGACACTAATTGATTTGTAATTAGTTTAAATTGCAATTGATTTGCAGAGGATGAAATATGGCAAATAGTTATTAAATAGAATAAGCAACTCAAACCTGACATTTATGGAGCAGCTGTTTAAAAGTGAGTGAAGCACACTTTATTTAAACTTTGAATGGTATCAGTGCCTCATACCCAAGCAAAATCTTGATCAAAAGTGACATTGATGAGGCCTGCTTGAGATACAATCACGAGATTGGCATCAATTCCCCAGCTGAAGCAGACATAAACAATCAAATTAAACGCAGACGAAGTATGGGGAGCACTCACACGTTTTTCTTTGTCAAATTAGCTGCAGTTGTGATTGCGTATACGCCATGTGTGCACACTCTCATACTTCCATACTCAGCCGTGTCTTGTCTTGTCTGCCTTGACAATTAGTCAATAATTTATTTCAATTTCATTTGGCATGCCAAGCACACAAAATACCTTGTAGAGTGAGTTGTCCTAAGTGCAGTTTAATTACATTTGCATTTGCATTGCATTTGTCGGACTCGTAACTTTGGTTGTTTTTGTGTGCCGGAACAAAAAGCAGAAACTGCTTGCGCATGCAGCCTGAGCGCAAACAATTGTTGCAATCCAATTTGCGTAAGCGAATTTTGCACATGATTTAAATAGCAGAGAGCATTATGCTTTATTATTTTCTGGGGGGAACAAAAACTGCAGCAATTCCCATTTCCACATTCCCATTTCCATTTCCAAATTCGACACTCGCATTCTTCGTGAAGCGATGTTGTTGCTGTTGTCTCTTTTGTGTTGTGTCTGTTGAGCCGTGTCCTGGTATAATTAAATTATGAAAGGACATAAGACGCATAATAAGTCATAAATCAAATTTACCTATCCCACGGGTCTTTCCCAGCAGCAACAGCAGCAACCAGACAGACAGCAAACTTCGACTCGGATTCGCCACAGCAGACTACGATGACGACGACGACGTCATTCAGGACATTCAGGACAAGAACAAACAGGACACACGTTGGAGGACCGACACACACAATATTGTGGCTTGAGAATCGAGCTGGGGCCAGGCAATAATTTGATGGACATTATGACGACTCTGTCTCGACAAACAATTAGACAATTGATGCATCTGTGGCTATCTATTTGGCTATTTGGCTTTTGCCATTGCCATTTTGTGTATTTGTTGTGTTGTTGGACATTTTGCGCACAGCAACTCGAACTCGAAAAGGGCCGAACCCCAAAACATTGCTGCAACTGACCCGGCCAGCTGTGACTGCATTTTATGTTGTCCACGTCATGCCCAGACGCTGTTTCAAGTGTGCAATTGAAAAATATCCACAAAACGGCAAATTTTCTACTATTACAATTGCAATGTCACATTTCTGGTCCACATTTCGTCTGTTTTCGCTGTTTACGCATCTTGGGCTGGATTTTGCTCAAACGCATTTACACAATTTACATTTCAGTTATTACACATGGATATGAAAAGGATTTGTAGCGAAGAAGCAAGTGCAGAATATAATGTTAGAATTTATAGAACATTTTCTAACTATGCTATAAAAACAAAAAATGAATTTTAAATAATGTAACTACTTCTGGTGTTATGTTTTGATACTTTTTACAGTATAAAATTGTATACGAGTATTTTGTTATTTTCTTTAAATTAATCGGTTTAAGTGGATAAGCCAAATTAGACTATACTCTCTTTCTTTTGTAATATACAACACACACAGCGAGATTCTTTCCTATTAATTAATAATAATGGAATACAAGTAATTAGAAAGATAATATTTGCTTGAATATAAGCACAACTTTGAATTGTAATTATTTATTTATTAATATATGTACATACGTAACTTTCCATGCTTAGAGCCGATTTTTAAATGTACTAATAAAGTGATATAAAGCTTTAGTATAAATAAAATTATTTGCTGAAATTCATTAGGTACACATAAAGAAATGTAGAACTTTAAGAATACAATTTTAGGGTAAAAAGTATAGTGAGAGAAAGTTCAGTCTTTAGTATTCAGCATAATTGTCCTATCAAAAAGTTTGTATCACATAAAAATTATAAAGCAAGTATAAATTACACTGTTACTAATGAATATACAAATGTAGTATATAGTAACATTTTAATTAACAGATATAAATTGCTAATTTCCATTTAATTTAAAAAAATCTTTCGCCATATTAAAAAACCAATAAATGTATAGTAGACAATTCTCTGCACAACAAATTAATGGAGCGCAACAATACAAATAAATTTTATAAGAAATTAGTAAACTTTAGCTGTCTACGAATTTGTATTTGAAAGCGCGCTATCAACAACAAATTTAAACAAATTTAAGCATGTTTTAACATGAATGCGAATGCAAAAGCCAGACGAACTGAAGCAGAAGTAGAAAAGAAATGGGAGAAAGAAAAGGAAAAGACCTCAGACGATGACTTTCATCGCGATATGTCATAGCGACAGACAAAGGGCAGGCCCCCAAGTCAAGGCAGGGTCATGAACAGACAGAAAGGGGATGGCAGAGACAGAGGTATAGAATAAGAGGAAGGAAGGTTAACATAGCTACTGCAGAAACCTCGACTAACTGATATGGATCATTGTTTTCGGCCCGTGGGCTACACTCTAGATTAAAATTTAATTTTTAATTTAAAGACTGTTTGCATTTTATTTGTGCCTTGTTGTGCAGATAAATAAAAGACGAAGCGCAGGCGAAGCTGCTTTTGCTTTTGCTGTTGATTTATCATTATTCTATGTAAATTTGCCACTCACCTTTTAGCGTTCTTATCTGGCTGTGTGGCAAGTTTTGGCCATTTGTAGCATTTTATCTGGCCACGTGCAATGTCAATGCCAAGCGATTAACATTCAATTAGCTTTTGGCTTCATCAATGATTTTATCACAGCCATTAGAAGAGGGATGACATGGGGAGAGGTTGGAGGCTGCGGCTGCTTTGAGTGTAAATTGTGGCAAATTATCATTAGCTTGTGGTTGTTGTTGTTGTTCCTGTTTGTGTGTGTGTGCCTCGAGAACGACATCTTCACATCTTCAAAAGGTTTTTATGACATCAACAGCTGTCGTTGACAGATTATTGTGGCGATTATTTTAGCAGACAGAGTTGGGCCACGACACAAAGCAAAAGGCAGACAACAAGCAACAGCAACAGGACAGAGAGGATGGGAAGAGAGGGGAAAGGGGGGACAGCTGACAGGCAATGGCATCCTAGCTGTGGGCCACAAGGAGACGATGCTCGGCTTTTGTGCGTTCAACTGGAAATTGTCAACAATGTTGTCATTGCTTTTGGCCCTATTCAAGTTCCTCCTCCAATGTGCTCTTCTTGTTGTTTTTGTTGTCGCACATGTGGCCTGGGCACTTAAACATCTTGTGGGTTAGCACTTGTAAATAACTATGTTTCACTTGAAATACTTGTCATTGAATTTAACACTTCACACACACTGACACACATGTACTTATTTCGCAAAATCATCGGTAATGTGGAAGATTTCTACGCGCACTCTTCGAATTATCAATGCAATTTTGTTGACATTACTTATCGTAAGTTGAAATAATTCAAAAATATATATATATAATAAACCGCCTGATAATCGGCATCTTTTAGCACTTCTGCGCAATCGAAATCTATCTAGATCTTGATCATGGAATTTATGAGAAATTTAACAAGACATTTTTGATATTTTCCAGTGCCGTAACGACTCTCTTGATGATATGCGTCTCCTTTTACGGATACTTTGTGTTATTCACTAATAATGCTCAAAAGTTGCGTTTGGTAAACTAAATTGTGGACGTTCATTTTATCAAATGTATTTTTAAATTTTGTTGATATTCAGCTGGCATTTCTCTTGGTCATATTTGTCATTGCCAAGACCATTATCGCAATCATCTACTGGATTTTAATTGATGATTCAGATCGAAACTTGGCTCTATGGTTGCACTTGACAATTATATGGGCAGTAAGTTCATCTACTTAATGTAAGACATTTGTTTAATTCTTTGCGTTTTCATTAAAGATTATATGTTTTATTGGGGTCGTCGTGCAAATTAGAAAACCAATTAGACAACAAACCATCTCGATTTAGTAACCATTTCCTAGATTTCAGAGAAATATCAAGAACTTTCCACAACAACATACAATTAAAATGTGTTTTCTAGGTTGTAAAACACTCAAGATCAATTCGCTCATTTCAGCAGTTTTCCTTATGGTAAGTTTAATGTGCTTGTTGAAAATACCAGGTTATTATTTGGCACAAGCAATGTAATAAAGGCTGGTCACACCTATAGCCTGTTATAAACGATCATCGTGAAGAATAAATAAAATTCTGAATAAACATTACAATTATTTTAATTTTACTTACATATGTTTATTTCGTCATCACGCATAACTGAAAATCTAAACAATATTAAATGATTATCTGGTTTTTAAAATTTAATTCTTTTATTTTAGGGATGTAATATTGTTGAAACTGGTGTGGGTATTGAGCATCTTCGAAGAGCTGTAAAAGGTGCTAGCTTTTTAATCACATCAATAATGCTAAATTTATATACCGTGTCTGTTATTGCTCTTGGCATGTACGGAGTAATTATCACCAATCTCAAAATACTACGTATAGTTAGTACCACAAATTACTGCGTTTTTCTTATACTAATTTTATTTTGTTACAGTTTATGGTCACATTGGTTGTATACTTTCTTGGCAAATTATTCCTTTCGGTAATCGTCGATCATCTGGAACAGCAAGAATATAAGCAAATTCTTACTCCATTCTATACCATTGATGCCATCTTCTGTGTAAGTTCTGAATTCGTGTACAATTCTCTATTAATATTTATTTTTAATTAAAAACAGTTGGTTGAATTGAGCTTTCTGGGATTTTATTACAGCGCTGTAAAAAGTACTGAGAAGCCAGAAATTGATATTAATGTAAATAAGTATGTAGAGAATAATTGTAAAGCATTTAAAACTGATAAATTACTTTAAGAAGTGACAAAAACATATATTTTTTAATAACTTCTATGATAGAAAATGATAAAAAAAAAAAAAAATAGAATATATTTTGGAAGGAAATAATGTGTTTTTTTTTATTTGGAGCTGTTTTTAATATGATAAATGTTTAGTAGACTTGAATAAATAGAACGTGATTTAAACTTGATTTATTTACGAATTTATTTGAAGTTGCTTAAACCCTACTCACATATTATTTTATCAGCAGCCACTTATTTCTAAAGTTTTGAAGTTAAGTTAAGCATTTAATTTTGAACTTGATTAGCAGCAACCTTCATGCGATTATAATAAAAAGCGACAAACACAAAAGTGATAAACTAAAAGGATTAATTAAAGTATTACAATCTAACAAGCCAAAGAGATCTTATTACTTACACCAACTATGGTATTCAATTGAAAATATTGTGTGACTATCAATTTATGATGCTTCTTAGCATACTTCTCTGTCAAACCATATACTAGAAGCTTGCCAATCACAAAACTTAAAAGTGTCACCAAATACTGTGGAAGGAATGTTCGTATAGCACATTTTTTTAATAAACAATGTCAGACTTACAATCATTAGAATGCGGAAATATCGTCTAACTGCGCCAATAATGCCAACTGCAATAACAAGGCACACAAAAAAGTTCAAACCTATAGAAACACTTATTAAAATTTTAACATTTTCGCTTGTTTTCGCAATTAGTCCAAAGGCAGCAATTAAGTCTAGAATATTGCATACCTAAGTATCGATAAATTGTTATATTATTTAATAATATATAAAATTTAATTGTAAACTATTTACCATATGAGCAACAACCAGCAATAAAATTCGTATGGGAAGCGGTAAAAAACACATTTATATTTTAAATTTGTATTATTTGTATTCACTTAATTTTAGTTGAAGCTAGCCCAAAACTATATTTGATATGAGATCAGATATTTTATTATTTATTTGTCAATGTAGTAACACGATTTAGTTTCACAAATTTTTACACTTTTAACAAAGGAAAATGTGCTTTTTGGGCTTCACTGTACTCAGATTCCTTACCTTCATTTTTTCTTCGCTTCTCTCAGTGAGTATTTGCGTTGTTGACTTATATGTCCGTAATATATTGTATAATATTTTATTCTCTTTTCAGATATGCATCATGGCAGGAATTTGTGCATCGATCAATAATCTTGATCATTATAATCAGAAAATTCAGATTATTTTATGCTTTACGCTAGCCTTTGATTTGCTCATGAACGTGGCTATATTTTTAGGACTCTATGGCGTAATACGTCGTATTTTAAAAAATATTTATCTGGTAAGTATTACAAATAAAGAAAACAAATATGTACTAAAAATATTACGTATTAACAATATTGAATTATTCTCTTTAGTATATTTGCGCTTTGGTTTGCTTCTTTGTTGTCAAGATCACAGTTTCTAAGGCCATACAGAATTTCGATAAAAAGGAAACTGATATTATCATCACTTTTTGGTATCAATTGGACGTAGTCCTGGCTGTAAGTAATAAAATATAAAAGATTAAAGATTAAAATGAAAGGCAAAAATTAGATATAAAGTAAACAACTCTTAATTTAATTTTTGTATTTTATTTATTCATTCTACAGGGCTTTTGCTTGATGACTGCCACGCCATTCTCTTTGAAGTTGTCGGAGAAACAAGATGATATCGTATAAATTGAAGTTTGTGGCGTTTAAATTTTAAGTTAATAGTGTAAAGGATATTTTCTGTGACAGTCGATTAACAGCTGTAATCCTTATTTAAGTTTGTATATCATTTAAATCGAGCTTAACTACACAATTGTCCAACTGCGAAGGCTGATGAGAGTTTCGATTTGGCATTGCAGATAGCTGAAATGTGTGAGTTTGTGTGGGCAATCAAATTACATGCGGAATTATGGACACACAACACACCCGCAGGATGACAACACAACAACAGCCATAGCAATGGAAGCCAATAAAGATGACGATGACAAGATAAACGAAAAGTTGTGACTGTGAAGAGAGCTGGGGGTCAATGACTGTGTCTGCTTTAAATGAAATTTAACGATGCACACAAATAATGGCACTTTGCATTTTAAAACACTTTCGGCGACTGCGAACTGCGAACTGCAAAGTGTCGAGGCGGTCAAAAGTCAAACCAAGTGCGGATGCGACATTGACATTCAATTGGACGACGCACAAACGAAGCGACGAAGTCCCTTGCTCTCTGAGCTCTCCGATGCTCATTATACGCATTTCATTTGACACTTTTATTGGCCCAGCTGTCCATGGAGCTGATATTTCACACTTTGCCACACCAAGAGTGGCGGAGGAGAAAATGGTGCAAATTAAATGTGTAATGCTGGGCTCCATTTATGCGGGTCATTTTATAGCCAGAAACGGATGTGAATGCGGTTACGGATATACCGATAAGGCCATTAAATATCTGCAGCACTTTTGCTGGCCATAAACTCCGGCCCCCCTCAAAACCGTCCACATCACTCAGCCATCTCCAATGCCATCTCTTTAACGCCAACGCCAACGCCATCAGCACTCAGCCAATTACGCAAATAAAAAATACAGCACAGCGCAGAAAAAAAAAACAAACGAGTGTACTTTCTACTTATATGGAAACGTGTCAAAGTGCTGAAAAATGCAACAGCTTTTCCACGGTAAAGGAGTGTAAAATGTGTGAGTGTGTGTATGTGTGTGTGTGGGAGGACTTTTCCGCTGAGTGGCTCATTAGGCGCTGAGGCTGCCCCCAAGGTGTTGCTGGTAAATTGCGTGGAAAAAATTGCACTCACCGAGTGTGCTGCACACCTTAAGTGGAAAAGCATTCAAGCATGCTAGATACTCGCATTACTAACAGATATGTAAGTATATGAATAATTTTCTCTTTCTACTTTTACAATTGCTTAATTAAAGCTCAGCGCCGTGGGCGATTTTCATCAGCTGGCCAAAACTGAATGGCGAAGAAATTTCAATTGTCGCCAAAGCGCACAAGGCACAGCAGCTGTTTTTGGAAGGCAGCGATAGCTTTGCCCAAAACAGAGCAGAACAGCCGAACAGCATGTCGTCGCCATCCTGGCCCATGTCCTGGGGCTGATTAAAATCTATTAGAGTCAAAGAGATGTAAGACACTGAGCTGGACCCCGAACAGCGGTCCAGGCGATTCGACTGGGTGTAGAGTGGGGAACAGGGCAAAGAATGCTTGACAGCTGCGGGGTTGCAGTGGGGTGTTATGTCTGCTTTTGGCCAATGACTTGGCATGTAAATGTCGACGCAATTGAAATGCATGCGGCGGAAACTTCCAACTTGCTATAACTAGAGCAACACAAAAGCGCGGGCATTATTGTTTTCTCATTAAGTTTAGTACGCTAAAGAAATTTTAATTCTGTTTAAAGTGGCATCTTTTATAAATAGTATTGAATATTCTAAAAGAAAGTACATTTTACTTGATATGTTAATAGACGATTGAGGTAGTGTACATTATGAATAATATTGAATTGAATGTTCTGCCCAACATAGTAAATACATTCCTTAACATTTTAAACTATTTTTTTTTGTCTGTGGAAATGAAACTCGTAAATACAATTTCGTTAAAAGCTAAACTCGTGTTGCTACATTGACAAATAAAAAATATAAAATATGTGATCTCATATTTTCGAATCAAATACCTTAAGACATAATATTGTATATTGTCGTGGTTATAATTTTTGTAAGTTTTTATTTAAAAAATAATATTTCCAAATTTCTACAATTTTCTGCAAATATATAAAATTATATTAGACGTGGAAAGCATGTTAACTATTCGAATGTACTTAATTCATGTACTACATATTACACTGAAATTTAGAAAAAAATTCTCCTTGCTTATTAGAGCATACGCGCTCGGTTTGTTGTCGCCATTGTGACACAGTCGAAAGTCGCACACAAAAACTTTGAGCGCAAAGTTTTCAACGGAAATTGTGCAGCTGTTTTGTGTGCGACGACAACGTTTGTGGTGTCATTGGCTGGGAGGGGGAAACAAAAAAGAAGGGGCAGCAACAATAAGTACTACTAGATGAGGGATGGGAACCAAAAAGAGCACTTGTTGGCCCTCTAACACACAAAGATATAGATATATATATACATATATTTATATGTCGAAAAGAAAACTTGTGGACAGCAGTCGAAGGAGGCCTTGCAAAAATTTGTTGAAGTTTCAATTCAATGGCAAGGCTGCAAGGAAGTGCTGCATACGTTTATGCTACTTTTATTTAATGTATGGATGTATGCATGGAGTAAACTTATTATATAAGAGCACTGCTCGTTGATATCGTTATGGGGAGCAGCCGAAGAGCAGCCACTCAATATGAATTTTCATGATTAAAGCGCGTGTCGCACTCGTCTGCTGCTTTTTTATCGCCAAAAGACAGCATCGAGAGTGTCGCATCGATGCAGAGAAAGAGTGAAAGAGAGAGAGGAGAATGGAGAATTTTCTTATAAATTATCGTTTGGTAACAAATGTGTCCACACAGCCATTGGCACGCATGCATAATAAAGTGATTTTAAAGGGCCACTTTTCATGGGTTTGCGTAAAATTTCCATTTGGGGGAGAAAGGCACTCAACTTTATTGGAATTGAAAGTTATCGAGTGAAGAGTGGAGTGTGGAGGGAGAAGAGAATGTTCTCTGATAATGCTGTTGTTTGATTGCGACTCATGTGTGTGCTTGCCTGGCTAATGTGTGTCTTGGCTTTAACAATTCATTAAAATTTCATATAAATGTTCAGTAGACAACGCAGCATCAACACGCTACAAATAAAGACGCATAATCCACTTAGTTATTAACTGCTATTTACAAATGTTGCTGCTGCTGGCAGTGTCATCCAACAAAATATATTAAATGCAGCGCAAAAGCGTCAAGTCATAAACTGCTCATCAGTCTTGGCCAACTCTTCTCTCTTTCGCTGCTGGCGCCTTTGGCTGTAATTATGCGCGTAGCTGTTGCAAAAACTTTACTATCACTATCACAACTCATTCCCCCATTTTCACATTTTCCCATTGCCACTCTCGTTGTCATTGTCTCGACGCGCAGGAAGTGCCAAAGCGCCGCCGGCTCCCAGCTTCAGCTCCTGTTCCTGCTCTAGCTACTGTTTCAGCTCCTTTTGACGCTGATAATGCAATTTCCGCGTTACACGCTGCCTCTGTAATTTACTGTTATGCAATGTTTCATTTTATTTCTACCCTCTGACTTTTCCACAGCCATTTCTTTTTAAAGCGCTGCTGCTAGTTGTTGCTATTTATCTACATAAAGTTAATTGAAAACATTCAAATGCCTCACAGTCTGACGATGGACTCGGACTCGGACTCGGATTCTGGTTGTGGTCTGGTTCTTGCCACGCTGCTGCGTGATGTGTCAACATCTTTCGAATGCCACATAATCCTCAGCATGCAGCATGTTCTGCTTTTATGTCCTTCTCATTCGTAGTCTTTATTACAAATTGGTTTTCTGCACTCGCACACTCGCATGTTTCGTGCGCAATTTGCAGCCCCGAAACCAAATGAATATGGAAGCCGCAGGCCAACCAAAAAAGCAGCAGAATCTGAAAAAAAATAAAGAACAAAAAACAAAATCAAACTGCAACCGGCAAACGCTGTGAATGTGTGTGTGGTAAATCCAGGAAAAAAACTCCGAGGCATTGTCGAGAAACGTGTTCACTTTGCACGTTAACGAACTGAAATCGAAAGTTTGTCTCTGCGGTCAACGTTGCCATTGTCATTCTGTCCGTCCATCCGTCCGGGCATTCGTGTTTGTCTCCCACAGTTGGCTGTCAGATTGAATGGTTTATGTGTGACACCTTTGACCGGTCGGGTCGAATTTGCCAGCGATATAAATTAAACTTGCCTGCAAGTTGAACAACTTTAAGTCATATCCGCAAATTGCTGCAACGAAATCAAATCCACCTTTTGTCTTAAGCGTTAAAGTGGCAAAGCAAGCAATTGACTACAAAAAAAACACTTTAATTGAATGCACTTCAAGCACTTGGCTGCAGTCTTAATTGTGAATTGATTTAAGTTGTTGAAAACTCCTTGGGATTCTTCAAGATAAAGCCAATTAATTAAACTAATTTATAAACGCACCTTTAGTGGTTGAAGTTTATTCTTATTATTGTCAGCGGGCAGACAAAACATAAAATTCTTTGCTCTGATAAATAACATAAATTTCTGCTCAAAAATCTTTATGAGTTTATACAATAACGATGCTTTAATAAGCTTATTAGCTGTGTCCCATAATTTGATTAATTTTTGGCTTTCTTTTAGCATAAAAAATGTTTCGCTTCAGCTGCAATTTGCTTCCCATCGCAGATTCTTCGCTTGGCTTTTATTCAGCAGTATTTGCCCAGCAAAAGTCACGTGGCATTCATAATTCTTAAAACGACGCCATCTGAAATTATGTAGCAATGCTAAGTGCACCCAAACAGCGACAGCTGCCCCATCGTCCGATAGCATTCCCTTTCCCTCTCTCTCTTTCTCTTTTCCGATGAATGTACGTGACCAGCATTTGTCGCGCTGGAAAGTATGCTATGGTTTTTGGTCGCTTGAACAATGGGGAATTGATTTCGCCTTATGGCCAAGTGCAAGCGAGCTGATTATGGAATTAAAACATATTTTTGTGCTAGCGTAGAACTTAAAACTTTAAGTGGCAAAGGTTGTTGCCGTACGTGACAATCTGCAGCTTGCCAGAGTTTATCACATGACAAGTTTTTCACACTCACACACGCAATGCGTTTCATTTCCATTATGTGTGTTTGCTGCATAAGGAAGCGAAACTACAAAGAAGTTAACTCACAAAAGCGTACTGTGAAAGTGAACTTGGGTTACAAAGGCGGTGTGCGATGTGGAAAAGGTTTCAGAAAAACGCAGATAAATAACATTGAATGCGAAAACACAGAGAGCGGGAAAGAAAAAAAATAAACAATACGCCTTTTGAAATGCTAAACGTGGCACACACACTCAGACTCATCGTTCGTTCTCACACTCACAATCACACATGAGCATCTCCAACACTGTCGCAGCCCGAGGCGCTCTTCACACTTCACACGCTGCCAGGACGCGCACAGGACTCGTGTATTTTTATTAGCACTCCCCGCTTTCACCTCTCTCTCTATCTCTCTCTCGTTTGGTTTATCTTGTTACTTGGCGTGTGCCAAAAAAGGAAGAACAAAAAAAAGAGAAAAAGTGAAAAGAAAACATTTATCTTGTCGTATTTATTTTGTAGCACATTAATTTCGCTTCATGTTTAAAATGGGAATTGACTTATTTGCATTCTCTTTTAATTTGTCTGGCCATCAATGAAGGATAAACAAAGGAGGCTGTTTGCTTTTTTTATCCTAAGCTGCCAAAGGGAGTGGGCAGCAGCCACAGGTGGTGTAAGTGTCAAATTTGTGATTGATGGAAGAGCTGAGGCAACAAAAAATTATGAGATTTGTGTATCAGAAAAGCTGCAAGAGTGATTGGTTTACAGTAAATCAGTGAATTTTTTAAAAAGGTTTTAGATATGAGCGTGCTTTTAAAATTTATAAGAGAAAAGAAGAATTTATCATAATAAAAATGCAGTCAAATGTATATTATTTAAAAAACTAAAAAACTATTTAGTAAATATGCTACAGGAATAAATTAACGTTTTTATAAAAAGCATTAAAAAATGTATCATTAAAGAAATATACTTCTAAAATTAAATTAAAGAATAATTTAATCAAATTTACTGTATTTAATAAACTGTTTAGTAAATATTCTTTAGCAATTAGGTATGATAATTTTAAAAGTCTATAAAAATAAAGAATTCATCAATGAAAACATACATGGTTTAAATTAAAAAAGGCAAAGCCATATTTAATTAATTTAAAAATAGGCTTCGCAAATAAATTCATCTTTACAGTTGACAAAAAAAGAAGAATTTATCAATGGAAATATTTATTTTTAATATTTATAAAACAGAAGAATTGATCAGTGAAGAAATGAAGTCGAAATTGTGTTTGTTTAGAAATAAAATAACTAAATTTTGACTATAGTTTAAAAAGTAATAGCTGCATTGAAAGTTCTTCTAGTCGTTAATTTAGTTGATTAAACTAGCTTTCTAATAACCACTTTATGAGGCCGCAATCTCTTTACTACCTTTAGCCCGTCTATATCAATAAACTTACCTACAAACTAGGCAGTCAATGTTTTATATTCGACTCTTGCATTCAAATGCCAGTTCGTAGCTTCATTTGACAGGACAAAATGAAAGCGTAACATTAACATGGCAATACAAAATGAAGTTATTTTGCCCATGTAGTAACAGACGAATGCATTTTTCATAAGGCAGACAGCGATAGATTGCAAAACACACACACACACAAACACACGGCAGAAGAGAGAGCAAAGAGTTGAGTTAAGCGAACTGAGATGGGGCATTTATTGTCCTGGCTAACCTGGAGGACATCGACAAGGGGCAACAGCCGGCAACAGACACACTGACAATGACCAAAAGCGAACAATGTCAACTGAAATTGCGATTGCGTTAAAACTCTATAAATACCAAAGTAACATGCAGCAGCAACAACAACAACATGGACAACAAGGACAGCAAGGACATGCTGATATTCCAACAACACAATCTAATCCGGTTATTGCATTTTAAATGTGCTGCAAGCTCTCATTTTGTTGGCCCCTCGGCGACGTCAGACAAACGCGTCGAACGCCACTGGATATGAAATGATTTTTAGCCGACCGCAATTATGACACAATGACACTAGGTGAAAGTGAAAAATGCTTAGTGAAAAGCTATGAGCAAGCAAATAAATGCAATCAAGGTTAAATTAATATTGGGTTTATGATAAAAACAGCAATTTTATTTATTTTATTTTAAATGCAATAATTTCAACGTTTGTATTATAACTTTAACTATATTTTTAATAAATTTATATGAAATAATAAACAAATAACACGAACAGAAATTAAAGAACAAAGCTATAGTCGAGTGTGCTCGACTGTGAGATACCCGTTACTGAATTTGAGTAATACCATATTCTAAACATACCTATGTATATTAAATTAATATACTGAAAGTATATTAAACATGCTGGAGGTTATATTTGGTATATCTAAATATACAATTGACTACAAAATACTTAAAACCCTGAATGACATATTTGATATTTCGATACAGTTTTATATTCAATATATACCATAGAGTGCAAAATATACCATATTGTCAGCCATAGCTCATTAATTAACCATTAGTAATCTTATAATATTAGTAGCTTACAAATAAATATAATTAAAAGCTCATAAAATTGTCATGAGTAGTTTAAAGTGAAATTAATTAAACGTTTTAAGAATTTTCACACATTAAAAATAATATTTCTTAAGAAAAATCCTCATTCTTCCCTTCACAATGTAAGCTAATATCATTGAGGCTTAATTAAACAACATTTTGAAGCCCATTTTATAAGTGATTTTAAAGCGCAAATAAAAAGAACAACGAAAACATTGCACACATGCTCAGCCTCGCCTGAGGCGAAGAGTTTAGTTCTAATGCTAATACTAATGTGCTTATCTGCAGCCTGTAAATGGCAACAGGCAGGAGGCAAGTGCCACAAGGCAACAGCCACGAACAGCAGGACACAAGAGGCAACAGTTTTGAGAGAGAGGCAAACAACCTAACCGCAAGCCAACTCTTTTCAAAATTTAATGCAATTTCACAGCATATTAAACAGCTGGAGTCTGTGCCGCAATGTGAATATTGCTGGTGTTTGCGTGTGTGTGGCAAGGTGGCAAGTGCAACAGTTGTTGGTGTGTGTTGCCACCGCAAATCGCAAACAAATTTCTAGCAAACTTTTGCCGGATGAAGATACCAAAGAGCAGATGGAGCAGCAGCAGCTGCTTCACTCATAAGTGAGTGAGTGAATGAGTGTGAATAGTGCGATAGTAAGTGAGTGGTGCACTCGTTACCTGTGTGAATACTCATGAACTGGCAGAATGGCTAATCAATTGCGCGCACTTTGAGCACAAATCAAATTACAAACTTGCCACCTTCGACTTCTCTCTCTTTCTTTTGAACGTTTGCACAAAACTTTTGCTCTAACTTCAACTTTTGCTCAATTTGATTTTTCAACAAAAGACGCAAAGAAGCAAAATGGATAAAATGGATGAAAACAAGAAAAAAAGAGAAAACCTGGAAGTGAGAAGAACTTTTGACTTTTTACCTGCGTTTTGCCATTCTGTTCTTTGGCCTGTCGTTAAACAAACTTATCCAATAAAAGTTTGTCAACATTGATTTAAAGCTGAGACGAACGCATATATCAAACACACAAAATCAGACCAGATGTCTGTTTGTTTTTATCATACATATATAGCAAAATATGCTAAGAAGATGCTGCATTAAGTTGTCACAATGCTAGTCGGCATATATTTTGAATGTGATTTACGAGACGATTTATTGGATTATCCTTGAATATTGTTTTCAACATTTATTCTCGAATGTAAGCTAAAAAGTTTGAAAGTGTACAAAGAGCTTCTTAAGATATACTATAATTATTGTGAAGAGAGTTTCCAACGCATATCTTATCAATTTTTAATTATTTTATTCCTTTAGCTTTAATATGATTAACAATTTCATTAGCTGAAACAAATCGAACTCCATTTCCGACGCCATAGTTGACCTTTACATTTTCTATGCAATATTATTCTCATTTAGTTAAATATTAGCTGAATATCATACTAATAAAATTTATATTTTAATTTTGTTATTTTGTGCAATTAGTTTCTCAATTACATTTTATTTCAGTAGCTAAAACAAATAGCAATTCAAAATAATAAAATGTATATTTACCAACAATGCTTTTAGGTAAGTTTTAAGTGTGCTTATTTAATAATTAAAATATTACGTATACCACCCGGATTTCAGCACTCCACAAGCACACTCGCTTAGCTAAATTCACCGCATATTATACACTTAAGCCCGGCTTTCGTATCATCCTGCATAACAAAAAGTGTTAAGCATGGCGCATAAGTAGAAACACAGACCAGGAAAGAGAAGCGAGAAGATAGCTGGCAGCCAATGGACAAAAAGTTTCCATTGCACTAAAAACACCGTTGTTGGAAATGCATTCGGTGAGAGGGACAGTTGAAAGTGAGCCAGAAAGAGAGAAGGAGCTTAAGCTGTTGCTGCAGTAAGCAGGCAGCTTCTTGGTCCACATCTACTTAATACTTTAATAGTTGCAAAAGTTTGCCCAGCGTTCGCTTAAGTAGCTGTTACTTTAGCTTGTTTCAACTGTTTGTTTCTTCTCTCTTTGTTTGTATTTTGGTATCTGTGTTGCGTGAAGAAGAAGAACTCTGTCTTTAGGTAGTGCTTAAAATAACTGTAAAACTGCCAACATAAATCTAGCCACAACATCTTTTATGTTCGCACTAGCAAGAAGTTAATGTTAATGCCATTTACTCAACTCCAATGCCGTGAGCACGTGATCTTTAGCTACTCGAAACCGATGGCTGCTGTCAGCTTTAAGTTAAGATTAAAAAGTTGAGGAAAGACACAGCAAATAGCAAATTGACGCGCGTATCTTTTGCATATTGAATTGAATAAGTCAAATTGTGTTTGGCATATTAAACGAGAATCATTCGGAAAATCGAAAGCAAATCTCCACTCAAACTTTTCCCGCTTTCCACACAGACGAAAAGTGATTTTTCTTGTCGGACTTTCGGCTTAACGACGCAGCAAATTCCCTCAGATTGCGACGTCTGCAGTTTTCATAATAAGTTCGAACGGAGGGCGGAAAGTCAGTTCGATTGATCGGATACTTGTGTAAAGCAGAGGCCATTGTTATTATTCAATGTTTGTGCGCAAGTTAAAGGGCAAGAGAATCGTTTAAAATCAATGCGAATTTAACTACCAATTGATTGCTAAACTTGCTCTAAGGCTTACTTTACAAATTGAATAACAATTACACTTTTATTAAATTTACAATTGTTTGCCCAAGCTTTGTTTTTCTTTTTGCCATTTAATACTGTTGACATTCAATTATTATTGCAAAGAACTCATATAACAAATATTTTAAATAAATATTTTAACCCCTTTCGTAAAATGAGCTGCAGTAATTCAGGCTTATGCATTCATTGTTGGCAACAACGCAAACCACAATATTTTGTCAAATGCCAAATGCTCTCTACTCCACGAGAGTTTCAATTACAATGGTGAAAATATGAGCGTGAATTATTATGCGAGCCACTTTAAAAGTATTTCACATTGTTCTCCAACTATTGTATATGTATATTTAACATTTATTTTATATAGTTTATAAACAAAATAGTTAATCCTATCGCAGTCGGTAGGATTCGAACCTACGCTCCCAGAGGGAATCTGATTTCTAGTCAGACGCCTTAACCGCTCGGCCACGACTGCTATATAAATAAATCAAAAATAATGCAAATTAATAATAAGAAGCGACAAAAATAATTCGTAACCTATCATAGATATTCATTTAAATATAAGATAATTTAATATGATTTTTAGATTTGTAAAATAATAATTAAATCTGATTTCTAGTCAGACGACCTCTCCTAGAACCACTTGCCTTCTATTGTAGACATCAGCTGAAAAATAAAATAGTTTGTGATATAAGCAAAATAAAAATAAAACTTTTCGTAGTTAGTTGACGTTGAATTTCATTTCAAGTTTAACTCCTTGACCTGAATAACAATAAAACACATTTACAATTCATTAACTGTCATAGATATTCCTTAGAAATTAAAAGTATTTTTTATATTATTTTTCAATACTAGCAACAAAAAACTTTTAGTCCTTTCGCAGTCGGTAGGATTCGAACCTACGCTCCCAGAGGGAATCTGATTTCTAGTCAGACGCCTTAACCGCTCGGCCACGACTGCCATGCAGACATCGCGGAAACAGTCTGTATAAATAATAAAAGACAACAACAATTTTCTCGTAGCAGGTGTTTATTTATAGATGATCGAACAGCTTGTTTATGCGCTGAGTGTATAAATAATGTATGAGATATATTTAATCAGTCTGGAAATGAGATAGTAAATTTTACTTATAGCCATATCTCTGCTACCTCTTTGATTAAGCTATAATTAGCTACACAGTTTATTTATTGTAGAATTGTGCAGCTGATAAATATAACTATTAACTTGAAGTATATATTCACCCATATTTTAGAGCAGAAAACTATCTACAATATATTTTTAATTTTAAAATCTAGCTATACTTTTAAAGAACAAAACTATCTACACATTTATTTTGAGTCATACATAATGCTTTACATTAACTTCTTTAATAACTTCCCACTTTATTTATTGAACAATTGTATAACTGATAAATATATCTATTAATTTGAAGTTTACATTCTACTATACTTTAAAATACAATACTATTAACACATTTATTTTGAATTATACATTAGGCTATACTTTTACCTCTTTAATAAAGCTATAATTTACTTGGCAGTTTATTTATAGTTAAATTATCTAGCTGATTAAAATAACTCTTGATTTAAAGAATAGCTTTTGTTGTACTTTTATAGCACATAACTATCTACAAAATATATTTTGAAATATACATTTAGCTAAACTCTTAAATCGCAATACTATCTACACATTTATTTTTAAGTATTTGTCTATACTTTGACCTCTTTAATAAAGCTTTAATTAACTTTATTTATCAAATTCTATCTACACATTTATTTTAGATTTACATTTATCTATACTTTTAGAGCATAAAACTATCAACACATTTATTATGAATTATCTAATTTAATGATACGTTTATAACACAAAACTATCTAGACATTTTATGAGTTATACATTAAGCCTACTTTTGGAGCGCACCTCGCTGTCAGCTCGTTATGTGCATAACTATAAATTTTATTAATTTGCAGCATAGGCACACACAATTTCAGAAGTGTCCATCGAATTTGCCGCTGCTAATGAGCCAAACGCAATGCAAATTGATAGCACTTTTTGTGGCTGCTGCCCCCGCCAAACCCCTTTTCGTACTCCCGCCCCCACACAGCTGACAGTTGAAATGGGGCGGGGATGGTTTGGTTGGCTTAAGGGATTAGCATCATTATGCGCAGTTTATTTGTTTACATGCCTGCTATATACATTTGTATGTACATACTTAAATGCGCTTGTATATAATTTGTGGTGTAAAATGTAATTTCATGTAATTGTTTTTAATTTTCATGCATTTATTATTCAACACTCGCGCTGCGTTTAGCGTCGCGGCTCTTGAGTGTCATGAAAAGCTCATTTACTTTGTGCGCCTCTCCACTCACACACACATACATATAAATTAACAAACGGCCACCCGCTGAGTTTTTCCACCTTTAGGTTATGAGCGTCGAGTGGCCGAGCGTCGAGTGTTGTCTACTTCAAAGCTAACGCGGCGTATGCGCAATGCGCTAATGAGGCGACTTTTTCGGCTGGGCCCCAATGGCAGCTCCCTTCTGTAATTATGCAAATTTTTAATGAGTGTGAAAATTGTATTTGAGAGAGCAGCAAAAGCAACACGTGCTGCCCACGGCTACCAAGAGTAAATGTGAGTGTTTTTTTTTTTTTTTTTTTTTTTTGTGTGTGCCACTGACTGAGCCATCATTGACTGCGGCTAATTCCATTTAGCAGCTTTGGCTGTCACTTCCATCACAGAGTAAACTGAATTTGCTGCTCCATCGCCATCTCTCGCAGCTCCTTTTCCCAAAGCCGGCTCATGTGCCTGAAAGAGAGCCAGTTAACTGACTGCTGACTACTGACTGTTGCTTGTTACGGTATTTGCTCTTTAGATTTATACGGATTTTGTCAAACAAAACATGAATCTGCACTTTTATGTATGCGAGCTGCTGAAAGCCGATTTCCATGAAAGCAAATGCGCGCATTCGCTTTCTGCTCTCATTGCCTATTACAGTGGCTAAAGGCTTTGCGGGGTAAGCACTTACAACAGACAGTGGCCCACATATGTTAACGTTCTTCTATTGTAGCTGCCATAGAACAGGTTGCATGCACAGTCGAGGCATTAGTTGCGTGTCTAGAATAAAACAATTAAACATCAGTTGCGTTTTTTTTATGCTAAGAGATTACTTTCAACACGTGATGATGTAAAACGAGTATTCAAAACAAATAAATGCAGATGTCACTCTAATTGTTATACAATCTATTCTAAAGATTAATGTAACCAATAAAAAATGAGTATTATTCTATAATTAACTTAACAATTGAGCTTCAGTTAAGAAATATATTTCTTATACTACTTCTTTTTGTGGTTTGTATTCTACAATGAATTAAACAATACTACAAATTTCTTATTGAGTAAAATTCAAACAATACATTGCACCAAGCTTCAATTAAAATCTTCAAATTTCAATTTATTTTATTCAATTTATTCTTTTAATTTGAATGTTAAATCCGCCCCTTTCAATTATCTTTACACTCACACAGTTTTTTTATTATTCATAATTTGTACCTTTTTAACGAAGTAATAAATGTTTACAAAACCATTAAATACAAATGTATGAATAGTGATTTTCAATATAGTTATCACTTTACATTAAGTTCAGATTCAGTTAACAAATAAGTTGTTCATAGTTACCTTATCACTATTTTTTATGCTCCGTTCAAACTTGTATACAATTTATTCTAATTTTAAATATTTTTCAATTATTTAAATGTGGCACTAAATGTTTGAAAAATCATTAAATTAAATGTAAATAATTAAAGTGTTTTTCAATATATTTATTACTGCTTCGTAGTTTGCGTTAATTTTAGCTTCAGTTACTGAATCTATCATATTTCGCCTTCTCTCTGTAAAATCACATAAAGAAATGCATAAACTCAATAACGATTTTCTTTAAATGAAATCGATATAAATATATATCAATTGAAGCAGACAATGCTGAACTTTTACTTAAATTGAATTACGAATAATTGCAAATTAATTTTTCACTTTTGCCGTTTTGCTGCGCTGTTTAAATCGTGCCAATAATTATCATGGCATCGTAGCTTAGTTTATTAACCACACTGCCAATAAATACTTATGAATAGTGCAAAAGCTTTTTTGTTAATTTGCATAAAAATCAATTGGATTTTGTTACGTTTTTCGGCTAACGAATAATTGACTGCGCTATGCATGAGTATGTGTGTTTGTGTGTGTGTGTATTGCAACTGTCTTTTTCAATTAATACAAATGCCACACACACACTAACAAACACACACTCAGGCAGTCACACACACTCTGGCGTGAATTTATATGCAGTTACAGCGTTTCACTTCGCTTTAAATGCAAATGCAGATTTTTAAGCCTTGCGGCAGCTTTTCGCAAACAGATTGTAAACAAATAAATGCCGCCAGCAGATACAACAAGTAGGAATGCTACATTCGAGTGAGCTCGACTGTGAGATACCCGCTACCCCTTTTGAGTGTAAAGCGAGTGTAATTGCGGTATTAATTTTAGAACATACAAAATTAATAGACCGCAAAAATACTAAGAATACAATATATTAAGGGATATATCAAAGGGATCAAAGTAATTAAAACTCGTAGTAAGTATGCGTATTTCCCCATACAAAAGTACTTCTGAAATAACTTCTGCGATTTTATCTAATCTAAACCAAATTTTCAAGAATCTTAGGAAGTATAGTTATTATTGTATTAATCGCGAATACAGCTTAAAATTTACGTTTGTTATTTAATTTTTATCAATTTGCGGAGGCGGAAGCGGGCGTGGCAAAAATTTGAAACAAACTTGATTTGCGTGCCAAAATTACAAGTGTTGTCTAAAAAAAAGTTATAGGTTTGTCTTTTGGAGACTCTGAGATCTAGGTGTTCATATAGACGGACAGACAGACCGCCGGACATGTCTATATCGACTCGACTGTTGGCGCTGATCAAGAATATATATACTTTATGGGGTCGGATATGCCTTCTTCTGCCTGTTAAAGACATTTTATGAAAGCACAAAGCTATAATACCCTTCTACGCTATGGGTGTGTGGGTATATACACACACAGATACACTCACACATTCACACACACGGACAGTGATAGCTGTACCCTTTGCCAGTAGCCCATTGAGTGGTCAACACTGTGGCAATTTACAGAGTTGGCAGCCAAATGTCGCTGGGGGCCGCATTGCAAGGCAGCATCGAATTGTAAATCGCATGGCGTTTGCCTTTCCATATTTTATTATGCCATACATCAGAAATGTATATATGTATGCTCATATATGTACATTTATATATATAACGGTAACGCATGCATATGCATAGTGAAGTCTCCGGCAACGTTTTTCACACTTAAGTGGTTAAATTGGCTGTGATAAATTGTCGCACAGTCGAAAGTTGTTGCCACAGTTTGCGCCGCGGGGCACCTTCAAGTCGCAAGAGTCGCCCACATGGGTTAAGGATATGAGTGAGTGTTCTGAGTGCTCTGAGTGCTGCTTATTCATATAGTGTCTCGAGTATTTGAGTCTGCCTGCTGCTGACAGTAATCATAACGCACGCATCGCATCGTCATCAGCTTGTATTATTAGTGCTCTGCCTGACAGATGACATCTGGGAATTAATATGGGCCAAAAAAGTAGAACTGGAGACAAAAGTCAATGTCATAATGGTATATGGGCGTGGCTCAGATGTGTCTGCCTGTGACTGATGGCAACCTTTTAGCCGCACAACCAAATTAAATGTCTAGCCAAGCGTCGACTTACAGTTTGTCTTGATTAGCTGACAGCAGCCATCCTCCGAGCTAGCTACGAATATTTATTATTAATCTGAACTTGCCTCAATTAGTGACTAGTCAACTTGACAACAGTCGCAGCCAAAGTCACACAGCCAACATCAGAGCAGTGTGAACACAGCCACAACACAACACACAGCACGAAGTTAGCAAATTTTCGCGCTTATCGCACCATTGATATCAGACAGTGTTGATGTGCATATCATCTTTATGGGCATTTCATGCAAAATGCTTCCTGTCCCCAACGGCAACAACACCGCAATTGCTGCCTGTCTGCCTGACGTATATGACACTCAGTTGACGGCTGCAGCGACTGCTGTGTACGCTACGATGAAATAATATTTGAAAGCGATTAAATGTATGGAAGATGAGAACTTTATACAAATTATTTCATTTAATATATCAAATTAAATTAATTAAGAATGTAAATTAGTTAGTTGGTTATAGTATCAAATTAGTTTAGTTTAAAAACTATTTAAATTGCACTAATACATAAATAAATATTATAATTGTTATTTACTCTTTATTAAGTTATAGTAAGCTCTCAACTTCCTCAATTTTCTTGCCTAAGTAAAGTGAGCGCTATGAGGATGAGAAATTTCTTAGTTACTCATCTAATTTTTATACCATATCCTTAATACAAATCTATTAAGTTCGAGTCGCCGTAAAACAATATAAATTAATAGTAATTGATGACAGGCATAATGTAATTTCAATAATAGATAAAATTCAATTTTAAATATACTTCAAAACTTCGAATAAACCGCTAAAGATAATTGTAAACTTCTAGTGTCGGTGACAGCTTATACAATTACATAATAATAATAAGAACTACAATTATTAAAAGCGAAAAATGTTTAAGTATAGTGATAAATTAGTTGTTATTTATTAATAATTAACAGAAAAAATTAATTTCGATCTTTTAATTTATCATCTATATAAACCAACAAATCTAATAAGAATTTTAAATTAAGAATTGTTAAGAATATACTTAGAGTCAACAAGGTACCTTAAGGTACTTAAGGTACCATTAAAGCACTTATAATAGCAATATATCACAAATTGTTCTGAATAACAAGTAAATATTTACATTAAGTTAAATACATTAAGCTATTATAGTAAACTTTTGTCACAAAATTGTGTTCAAAATATATTTTTGAATTTAAGCGTGTATTTCAAAGAACACAGCTGTATATGTGCTTTAAGAGCTTTCTTATAAACAAGTTAATTACTTAAGCTGACAAATTAATGTCATCTTGATTAAGAACTCAACTAGCAAAAGTGCAGCGCATTACAAAGTGCGTTGTCAGCCAAACCATTTGTTAGGTGAATTCCAATGTCTCTTTTGTGTTGTGTGCGAGTTGTTGTCGCTTGTGTTGTGTGTCTTTTGCTGTCTCTAACTTGCCGGCTGACCGACTGCATTTGCAATTTATAAGCATAGAGGAGTGTGTAACACGTATGCGAGTGTGTGTTTGTGTGTGTGTGTGTCTGTGACTTTTTTGTACACTTGTTGTTTGTTGTTATTCGTTTTTTTTAAAGCTCTCTGCTGTTGTTGTTGTTGTTGTTGTTGGTGATGTGTGTGTGATATGGTTGCTGACAAAAAGGAAACAATGGAAATGTAAATTGTTTTTATGTCTTTGTTTTTAATTTTTGCATTCGGCAGGCCTGTGAAAAGGATTTGTGTTCTGCCGTTGCCCGTTGCCGTTGCCGTTGCCATTGCCGTTTGTCGCTTTCCGTTTGCCGCTGGTTTTTCTGCATTTTCCAAGAAGAACAATAAGAATGGTCAGACTTTTGGCTTTGTGCTGTTCGCTTAGTTTTCATTGTCGCCATTGCAGTTGCAGTTTTTTGTTAATTTGCATACGATGGCGACTTTCAAGAGACGTTGCACCCAGCAAACACTCGTTGAACACCCCATAACAACCTGTATGGATGCCACATCCAATATCATTTCAGCTTGCTCCTGACATTGACGTATGAATTTCAATGCAACCGAAGGGACAGTTATGAAAGGGTTCAACAAACCCGATGGACGCCATAAAAAAAGGACCTTCATTAGCTGCCATTAGAATGTGAAATGTGATGCACATTTCACACGATATTAAATTGGTCGAGTATCTCGATTTTGGTTTAAATTGTTGCCAAGCTCTTGAGCTCGTGTGGAGTGCGTGTTTGTGTCATTAAAGTTTCATCATTGGCCGCAAAATGAAAATAACAGTAGAGCTAAGAGCAATGGTAAAAACCTCTCAAATCCCAAAGCCCCCGCGGGCAAAACCTGGCCACAACCGAGAGGCGAGAGTCGAGAATCCAGTGTCCTCAGAAACATTCCCAAAACGGAGGAGGGGAAGCAGGATATTGTCATTACATGCTTTAAGGATATTTCTGTGGCGTAACCAAGGCAAATGTACTTTTGACAGTTGGACTCTTCAAAAGGGTTAACCAAAAATCCCACACACACACACAAGCCGAGAGAAAACTTTGCAAAAGATTCAAACAGATTGTTGTCCTGAATCGCAACAGCTGCTCTTTGGGAGGAGGTGGGAAAGCCCTAAAAGCCATTCAAATTGCTTGGATTTGCTTCGTAATAGTTGCAAAATGATTTTGCAGCAAACAAGCAAACGCAACTAAATGTTAGTTAAGTGTTTAAATATTTATCAACGTGGCCAAGCCAATAACTGAATGTATCCGTATCTATTGCCCTGTATTTGTATTTGTATCTGTATCTCCCGCTGGGACGCAACTCCCACTGCCGCGTGTATTGGCAACTAGCGTCTTAGCCAATCAAGTCAGCTGCCAACGCGCATTGTATACAGAGAAAGTGGATATAAATTCAGGGCAACATGCCACAGCTTTTACCAGCTTCCCTTGGCATACTGCAAAATAAACAACACTTGTTTATGATATTAATTCAGAGTTGCATTTATTTTGCTT
Organism: Drosophila albomicans; assembly: GCF_009650485.2. Lineage (NCBI taxonomy): Eukaryota > Metazoa > Arthropoda > Insecta > Diptera > Drosophilidae > Drosophila > Drosophila albomicans. The sequence continues at coordinate 39,775,527 of NC_047629.2, read as the reverse complement.
AAACAAATAACAAGATTTATGCGAGTTTGTTTGCTCATTTATTTAATTGTTTATTTATTTCATTTAATGCACTATTTTTCATCCTCAGTTTAATACTTGACTAAGTTACTTAGGCTAATTGAAATGTTGCCAACGAGCAGCTAAAATGTTGCTGGCAACATGTTGCTAACAACTTTTTGTGGAATGCATCTGAATTCAAATGCTAAACGAATTGTTTGACTATTACTATTTGTAGATTAGAATTCACTAAATATAAATACTTGCGACAGCATTCAAAATGTTCACTAATTATTTCTCTTGATGGTGTGTTTAGAGTTGATTCATTTATTAGTAACTTTACTGTATCATAGATAGATTGATTAAATCATTTCTTATTTAGAAAATTCTTTTGTATAAAAGTTATTAATAAAATAAATGATTTATTTACAAGCAAGCATTTGGTATCTGATCTATGTAAGTATAACCAGTTTCTTCACACTTCAAATCAAACAATATTTAAATAACAATCAAGTTGAATCATAGTTATTAATAAATATAATTATCTCACATACTCTTAGAACCCAATGTCATTAAAAAACATCTTAACAACTTATCTACAAAATATCTGGGTTCATCTTTTGGTATAAAATAAAACAATTAAGAAAGCTACAGTCGAATATGCTCGACTATGAGATACCCGCTACCCATTTTTAATAGGAGCTAAACAGTGTCACATAAAATTTAAAATTTAACAAATTAATATACCACAGAAATACTACAAATATACCAACGACTATATTTGGTATAGGTATAGTAATACACTCAAAATATACCATAAAGTGCAAAAAATACCATATTGTAGGCGTTTTTGCCCATACAAAAGTACTTCTTATATATCTTCAACAATTTGTATCCAATCGTAACCTAATTTTCAGAAATCATTAAAACTATAGGTTTTATGGCCTCTACCAAAGTGTGTGCTATGGGTAGCGGATATAAATATCACGTATTTTATTTTCGATATATGTTAGATAAGTATTTATAACCAGCTACTTTATACTTCAAATTCCTAATCTAATCAATCGTTTTATTAATAACATTTTAATGACGATCGAGTGGAATCGTTAACTATTATATTTCCACGGCTTTTTTGTTTACAAATACCTCAAGTTTATTGACTTTCATATGAGCGTCATTGCATCGTAAAGCACTCGACTTTACCAGTGCAAGCTTCTGGCTCTAATCGCCGGCTAATCAGTGTGATTAGCATAGCCGCCAGTATCGCCAGGGGGTCGTCGATTTAGTTGGCAATATGATCTTGGCTAGTATATTTGTTTGCTTTTGCCTGGCTTCGGCCTTTAATTATTATCGCACGCGACGGCAACGCAAATTTGTGGCGAATCTCAAAGGACCTTTCACCTGGCCACTTGTTGGTTCCATGCACAAGATTGTGCTGCTCACACAAAAGAGTAAGTAGAGTGTAAAATTTTAATCCAACTATGGCGTCTTAGTTCTGCAGACTTCTTTCAGCACAGCTCCAAATATCTTGCCAAATATGGAATTCTGTCACGTTGTTGGATCTTTCATCGACTTTTCATACCAGTTGCTGATCTTGAATTGGCGAAACAACTACTGCAAAGTGAATCCCATCAGCAGACTGGCCACGAATTGATGAAAGATTGGCTGGGCAACAGTTTACTCTGCTGTCCGCCAGAGCAATGGGCTCAAAGGCATCAAAGATTGGCCACATTCTTTCAAACGGATAACAAGTTGCAGCTTCTGAAGTTACTTCAGGAAAAAGCTGAACAACCTTTCGCAGATTTGTCAGTATTTGCAGAATCCCGAGAAGTGTTCGATGCCTGGCAAATTATGTCACCCAAAGTGCTGGACCTCATCTTGGCTGTGAATTGTGGCTTTCGTCCAAGCGATCAATATAAACAGACATTTGCAGAGTAAGCATTACAAGTATTATATGTTAATCTGTGAGCTTTAGTGCCGAACATTGAAAGCTTTCAAAGCGCATGCAAAGTGCAGTTAATCTATAAAAAGCTCGCAGCAGTTTATGTGCTTAATCAGTTCAAGATTTTCTAAGATAAATGCTCGATTACTTTAGCTGATACCTTTTACTATACTCTAAAGCTTTCAAATCCCAAAATGAAAAAAAGTGTACTGAAGCTTAATTGAATAACTTAAAGATTAGTATTCAAATAAAGTGAAATATGTTGAGCCTCTCAAAACATAATTTAAATTTTAATTACATATATGATAAATGCTTCAGCTTCATACTCTTTTAGTTAAATAATATTTACGAATTTCAGTGAATCAGAGTATAATACAAAAATATTAATATATTAAAGCTTTATTTAATAAACTTAAAGCTTAGTGCATAGGTAATGCTGAAATAAGTTAAACTTTCCACAAGCTTATATTCCAAATTAATCTTAAAGATCACATCAAAGGTACAACTTTATAAGCTTTTAATGCTGTTTATAAGTATAACTTTAATAAACTGTATAGATAAATATGAGCCCAATATCGCATAAAAGCTTCACCCTAATTAAATTATTATTTAAATAATATTATAGAAGTAAACAGAAGCGAAACTTTCCATAAACTTCAATATCACATAACATAAAATATCAATCTGAATAAACATTAAGCTATACAAATTTCTAAAAACTCTGTCAATATTAAATTAAATATTAAATCTTAATTTAAAAACTTAATGCTTAGTGAAGTGCAAACATTAATTTCAACTTTTCTTAAATTTTAAACATAAATGAAACTTTAATATTACACGAAATCTTGATATTAAATAACACTTTTCATTAATATATTTAAACATAATAATACAATACTCCAATAAACGATTAATGACTTAATTATGTACATTACTTTCCAGCTTGACTGAGCTTTATCGCCAACGCTTTCTGGGCCTCAAGTCAGCCAATCGCTTTACTTTCTGGCTTGGCTCTCCATTTGTGCGCCGACGACAACTGCGCTTGATCAAGCGCATTAATAATGAGAACAAGCTGGTTTTGAATCAATGTCGCCAACAGCAGCAAGTTAAGAATGACAGCATTGCAATAAAAGTTGATCACATTGAGGCGCCTATAAAACTCGATCATCAAGCTCTGATCGATGTGTTGGCTGCAAGTGAAAATCTAAACAATGAACAGCTGCTCGCTGAGTTAAATACTTGCAACTACTTGGGTTATTTGCTGTGCAGCACAACTCTTTGCTTTGCTCTGGTGCAGATTGCTCGGTATCCATCAGTGCAGCAAAGATGTTACGAAGAATTAAGGAAGGAAAAAGAAATCAATCTCCATGAATTGCCTTATCTAGAAGCTGTGCTAAAAGAGACGCTTCGCCTGCAGCCACCGCAATTAATTGTGCAACGACAGCTCAGTCAAGACTTTGCATACAGTGAGTAATAAAAAGATGACTTAATTTGAAAATAAATTTAAAATGAATTCACACTTAATTTGCAGCTCATTCTAAAGTTGGCGACGCTGCTTTGCCAATTGGAGCCGAAGTCTACATCAATCTCTATGAGCTTCAACGCTCTGAGTTGACTCAACACTTTGATCCAGAACGCTTTTTAGACCCAGCTGCAGAGCTGCTCAGCTTTGGTTTAGGACCACGACAATGTCCTGCTCAGCAGTTTAGTTTGCTGCTGTTGAAGTCTTTGCTAGCTCCGCTTTTGCTGCAGTTTGAGCTGCTGCCCTTTGGCGATGCACTGCGTCCAAATCTACGCTTAGCTCCAGGCTCACGCAATGGCTTTCAATTGTCCGTAAAATTAAGATAATATTTAATCATAAATTAAAGTAAAATATTGGGTTGGCAACTGTCTTCTGCCTTAACTTATTTCTATATGGACAGGTTGCGCCTGCGCATCCCAAGCTGAAATCCGTTGTCGGACCGCAGCACAATATTGACCACCATCTCAATTGGTTCACCCAGCGGCAATAGTTCGAACTCCCGCACAATCTTGGCCAGCAACATTTTCATCTCCAGCTGCGCAAACTTCTGACCAATGCAGTTTCTTGGCCCAGCACTGAAAGGCACATAAGCATAGCTCGATGTGCGTTCTTCGTGATCGTGACGATCTGGCCGAAAGACTTCGGGCTCTGGGAAATACTTCTCCTGATGATGCATGCCAATCAGACCCATGATAACCTCCGACCCAGCTGGTATAACGCCATCGCCAAGCGTGGAATGAGCTGCAAAAATAGAGGCAATTTTTTAGTTGATTGCATATTTTCTGTATTTTTTAATGCTCTTCTTTTAAGTTTGGGAATTAGTTGAGTGTTATCAATAATTTCTTTTAATATACATTCTCATTTAAAATTTAGTTCAATTAGGATAATAGATGATAGAATTCTGTTTAAACTTAATACGAGATACTATTTCAAAAATGATTAAACTAATTAGATTTATAAATATTTAAATTGAATATTGTAATAGAGCAATTAACTCAGGATTCGATTTATTATTCTAAAATGTATCCAAGATCTAATCTTTATTTTAGAAATTTGTATATCAATTTTTGACTCAAGTTAGAGATTATCTAAATTTTATCTATTTTCATGATTTCATTTTTATTTATTTTGAAATTTTTTATTTATTTCTTAATTTGCCTAAAGCTAAAAATCGTTTAAAATATTAATCTGTATTCAATTACTTTTTTAATTTAGAATTTTTCTCTCCACTTACTGTATTTAAAGTCGTTTTTGAGAGTGCGTCCTAGAACAGGAACCGGAGGATGCATGCGTAGAGATTCCTTCATGACGCATTCCATGTACTTTAGCTCGTTGAGATCACGTATGTTGATCGATCGATTGCGATCTGTGCCCAACACTTGAAGAATCTCCGCCAGCATTTTCTGCTGCACCTCAGGATTTCTTGAGATCTGCCAAAGGCAGAAGGAAATAGCGCTAGTTGTTGTATCATGACCCTCAAACATAAAAGTATCGACTTCCTCGCGTATTTCGTCGTTTCTTAAAGGACGACCTTCAACGCTGGCCTGCAGCAGGACATCCAACAAAGCCATGCGACGCTTCTTGCCCAGAACTTGCTCAGATTCAACAGTCGAATCTTCCGACTGCTGCTTCTTTTCCAGAGTCTGACGACGCTGCTCAATCACTTTGGTGGTAAATTCGTGCATTATGCGAATAAGTTTCGACTGGCGCAACTTCAAGAGTGGATGCAACAAGGTGAAGAGCAGCTCATTCTGTGCATAAACAGACATGAAACGCCAGGCAAAGAGAGCAGTGCATCTTGAAAGAGAATGAGAAAAGTTTTTATTAGCATTATTATTACTACAAGTTGAGATTAGATAAGAAAAAGCTATTTTATTGTAAATATTTTTGAGACATTTCTAATTTATTTAACAATCTCCAAGTCGAAGAGGAGAATCTTAACTACACAGAAAGAAAAACGTGCTAAAATCATGAATAAAATCAATGATAAACGAAAGTTTGATGTAAGATATTTTCAACCCAAAAATATTGTTTTTGAAGCAAGATTTTAATCTTATAATAATAATAGATTTTTCAACTTAAAAATCTGGTTTAAAGATTACTTCTTTTAAATCGAAAAGTTCCTTGAACTCTATTTTGCAATCTAGATTCTTTTCTTTCTCTTTGTGTTCAAATAGATTCTAGAAAAATAATCTTTACTCACTCATTAACCGCATTGACATAAGGCGTCATCTGATCTGCCATCTGGGCATTCACTTTGGTGCCCATCGCTGTCTCCGCAATGATGTCCAACGTTGCCAGGCAGATAAAAGGATACACATCGAAGATGCTGCTCCCATCAGCCTTTTGCTGCAATCGCTGCACGCAAATGTTCGACTGCTGATCAAATACTTCCACAAATTGCTCGAGTATCGCAAAGTGAAATGTGGGCGTTATAATCTTGCGTCGCTGATGCCACGCCTTGCCATCACTCAGCAGCAAACCATTTCCAAGCCATTGACCCAGCACCATGTAAGCAGGCAACTTGACCAAGTGCTCCTGGCTAGCCAACAGTTGCTCATTGAACTCCACATCGCAGGACACAATGAGCAGGCGATTTAGAACCCAAGCTCGCTGCAATGTTCCCAGTTTTTTCACCTGCTCGTGACTTGTTTTTATGAATGCTGCACGAAACGGAAAACAACAACTGATTAGCACTAAAAATAAATTGACTCTGATAAAGCGAACACTTGTACTCTTTTCGAATTCCTCAATGAACTAAAATTAAATAATCTTAAACAGGCGATGCTATTTAAAACCCAATTAAATTGGTTTGTTTACCATTAGAAACCCCTGCGTTGAGCATGATAGTGCACTTCTAAATTCTTTACCCACTTTTTACACTGCGCAGAAAAAGTTTAGTTTAGCAATTACTCGATAATTATAAAATTATTGACTTAACTAAAGTGAAGCAAATTTATTATTTACTGCGTCAATAGCATTAATAACAATGTTATCTATTAAAATGTACTTCTTCTGCAACACATATTAAGCTTCAGTTTCAATAGTATAATAAGATCAATGACATCGATATAACACCAACAAAACGTCATAGCCTATTTTACAGATTACATTTTTATTATATTAAGGAATAACTAAATTATACATATAAAAACAACATACTTTTTGGAATATTCATTACAAGAACCACTATAATCAAAAAAAAAAAATATAAAAAAAAAAATTAAAATTGAACATCTGTAAATTGTATATTATGAAATGAGGAAGTGATCTCTTATTTGTTTTTTTTTATATTGCTAATAAACATACTGATTTCATTTTATCAAATTACCCCTTTGTAAAATGCATATATTAGCATTTTCATGATAGTGTAATTGATATTGGTTTATTGGTGTGAAAACTGGGGCTTAATCAGCATGCGATACTCCCTTTATCCCCTTGCTTATGAACACATAAAATGCCTCCATAAAGAAGATTATAAGTCTACAACTATAGATTATGGTTTATTGAAGAATTAAGGTAAATGAAATTGAAAAATTTGAAATAGTCACGTTCTTCTTAAACTTCCTTAATTTTTACACAGAACAAAGGAATCATATTACATTATTTGCATTATATAATTATATAATATTCAATTTATGAATGCGAAATCCGCAGCTGCTCAACTACGTCTCTGACTATTTATATTTGTCACTGATATGAGCGAATACTACACAAGGTGAATGACAGTTTATTAATATTAACATAAATGGGGCCACTTATTAACTCAGAATAATATATGTACAGTATATATATATATATATATAGTCGAACTCCCCTACGATGAATTCGCACGCGATCATCAATGATTACACTGATTTGTAAACTATAGTAAGATTATAGTGTATGGTATATGGTATATTATACGCACAATTAAAGTTGTTATGTTAGGTCGATAATGTCGTGTATAATTTACATTTAGAATACATTTCTTGAAATAAATGCATCTTATTGGAAAAATTTGGTAATGACGTATTTTTATAATAGATACCTAAACGGTTAGGTATTAATATTGCGATTATCCTTTCAAAGCTTTCATACTTTCATAATACTCAAAATAAACACTTTCAAGAATGCAGAAAAATCAAAAAAATCAAAACACTAGTAATTTAAAAAAAAAGCGTTATTCGCTTACTTTTTGGATTCAATTTGCACATCAACTGCACTGCTCCAAGGACTGGAAAACAATAAGGACCTGGTAGATTGGCGACTGCCGCACGCCGAGCGCGTTGTCCCCAATGGAAGAGGAAACCGGCTGTGAGTAAGAACACAACTATTGCGATCAACAGCATTTTACACAATGAAAACTACAAACTGAGCGAGCTGAGCGTTAATCCAAACAAAGCCAAAGCCAAAGCAACAAGTAAGAAAGCTGCAGTGGGGTGTGCTCGACTGTGCGATACCCAGTTTCAAATAATGTAAAACAGTGCTAAAGCAGTATTATTTCTAAAATTTGCAATATACCGAAAATATGCCGGAATATACCAAAAGCTATATTTGGTAAAACTATAAACCCCACAGTTGCACCCGGTTTCATATACATATATCTATATATTCAATTCATCTTTACAAATTATACTGAAAAAATTTTAAAACGCACCAAAAGCTATATTTAGTAAAACAATAGACCTGAAAATGTAAAAAATGTAAAGTATATCAAACTATTATACCATAAACATACTAAAATATACCAATAGCTGTATTTAGTATAACGATAGACCTCCCAATTGCAGCCTTGTTTTTATATATTTTGCTTAACAATGTAAAATAATGCGAAAATGGTGTAATTGTTGAAGTATACCAAATCATTACACTAAAAACATTCGAAAATATACCAAAAGCTATATTTATCCTAAAGACAGACCCGACAGTTGCAGTAGAGTTTGTTTTATATTTCTAAATAATGAACAGGAATGCAAAATCAGTATAATTGTTAAAGTATACCAAACACTTGTATTGAGAACACACTCAAATAAACCAAAAGCTATATTTTGTATAACGATTGAACTCACAATTGCAACCGGTATTTTATATATATATTTTCAAATAATGTAAAGAATTTTATATACAATATTGCATGCCGAGTGACATGTCTATCGTCTCGGCTGTTCAACCCTATAACTAGCGCATATAAAAACACGAACAATAACAACAAATCATAATGTAAGTTGCCGACGATTATCTTATCACATATGTGTCGCTATTCGCGAGCTGAGTAGTTGTGGCAGTTACAGTGACAAAGGGTGGAGGCGGTTCAGCAAATTCAGCTCAGCTGTGGACGGGAAAACACTTGTGTGTTTAATCAGCGATTAGCATTGAACATTGAGTATTTGTTTCTATTTTATGTGCTCTGGTCGAAGTGCATTGCGCCGAACAAAAGAGTATGTTAATTATTTGAAATTGTGCTGTGAGTCAAGCATCGCAATTATAACTGGGTGAACTTTCTGTTCCTTTCTTTTCTTTTTTTTTTTTTTTTTGAGGTAATTTCCGTTAGAGACACTCGAGCGGAAATTAAAACATTTGCGAATGCTCGCCAGCTGAACTCGCTGGATGGATGGCTGGCTGACAAGCCAAGGCCCCCCAAAAAAAAGGAAAAAAAGTCCTTGTGCAGTGTCCTGCTGGACACGAGTTGCCCTCGAAAAAACTAATTAACAGTTGCTTCCTGTTGCCCCTTAACTTTGACTTTGTAATGGCATTTTATTATATTATAATTATTATTTTAAATGGCAAAACGTTTTCAGTCGCATAAACAACTGCAGATAACTATAATATATGCTTCAACTTGCAGTCGAAAAGGGAGAGAGAGGGGGTGAGAGATGAAGAGAGAGGGTGTGAGTGAGAGATAAAGCGTGTTTTTAATTGTGCCAGCAAATGTGCATTTTCAATTTTCGCAATGACTGTGATAAATAAAACGATGGGTGGCTAAGTGTTTCAGTTTTTTATTTCGATTTGCTCATTTTTTTGGGTTGCCCTGACGCCGGCCCAAAGCGAGAAAAAAAGATTTTCCACATTAATTTCTGCATATTAAAAATGCAATTTGTTGCGTTAATTGCAGCATGCGAAATGTATCAGACAATGCGACTGATAGCACAGAGCACAGAGCGAAGAGAGACCGAGACCAGTGACCAGAGACCGCCCAGAGACCCAAAACGCGGCATCAATATCAGAAACAGCAACCAGCAACCATGATGATGCCGAGTCGAGTCGAGTCGAGTGAGTCTCCCAAGTCACGTTGATAGTCATTGCGAACAACGCGGCGTATGCGTAATGCGAGTGTCTGATTGTCTGCTTCGCTTTCTGCGTGGGTGTGCGTGGTGTGGATGAGTGTGCCATTGTTTGTGGGTGTGTGTTTGTGTGTGTATGGTGTGTGGTGTTTCGCTCTGTGCAACCACGTGACCAAATGCATCCAACAGAGTTTCATCTCATTCCATCATGCTGTGCGAATTTATTTAAAATATTTTTAAAATTCGAGACAGCCGATATTTTTGGTGAAGGCAACAACCAAACAGAAATTGATATAAATGACGTAACGAATGCGAAACAGACAGCCAGACAAATGTATCTCAAGAGCGGCTTATTGCTGGCTTAAAGCGAGAGCAAATGGGATATAGATTAAAATAGGCATTGAACTTATAAAACAACGGTTATAGAATGAGATACAACAATTAAAAAAGAAATTCAAATATTTAAAGAAAATCGTAGTTGTCAAAAACTTATAAAAATTTAAAAGTTATAGAAATAATACGTACCGAAATTAAAAATAAAACTACTTTAGAGATGGATAAAGAAACACTATTTTGTATGCATAGCATATGTATATTAATAACCAAACTTTTTCTAATTGTGTCTCGATTTTAGTAGACAAATAATATAATATGTAACAAAAACTGAAAACACCACTTTATACACAAGCAAAGTTAACCATCTCATCAAATTCATAAAGATCTTAGAAATATGTCATTAAATACATTTTTTCTTTTTCTTTAAATATTATTGTGACTAAATGCTACTCAGCATACAAATAAACTTGCAATTTTACAAGACAATAAATTTAATGTATTGTATATTTTTCCATTTCAACTTAAAATAATTTTGGATTTTAGTAAATAAATATTAAAATAATAAAATAATCTCAACAAATTTGTAAACATTTTAAAGAGAGATAAATAATCTAAGATGTTTCATTCTGACTGCTTACTTTGATTAAATTAGCTTCAAACTTTTTAATTATTATTATTGACAATACAATATATAGGAATAAATAAAAATGTTAAATATAGTAACATATAACTTAAATATTACAAACCCAGTTTACAAGGCACATTTAATCTACATTCATTTCTAAGTCGTATAATTGATATGTTAATTTCTGACTCTTTAGAGTGAATGAACCTTAATATTAATTTCAATGGTCAGTTGACATTTGATTATTTAGCACACTTAATTGTAGTTCAACTACATGTTACACTATTTTTAACTTAGCCTGACAAAAGTGTAATTAAGCTTAACAGTAAAAGTACTTTCAGGACGTTGCTTAAGTCATAAGCATTTGTGATACTGGTTTGATTAATTGGATAGTATTCGATGGCCTTAACAGCCATGGCTCTGATGCCCAACCACGATTCATCGGCTAGATCTTTAAGCAAATTCGTTGGTGGCCAAAAGCTAAAGACATTTTCGCCACGCACTCCCGACAGCTCCAAGGCGTAGGAAAGTGGAAAGCCAATAGAGTAGGCATAATCCAGACTTGTGCCGCCAAAAGGATCCTCTGCGCCAGCCTGTTCATAGGTGAACGGTGTGCCCGCCGCACTTTGCATAGCCTCAGCGCCAATTTTGGCAATTTCACGCAATTGCTTGACATTTGCAGCGGGAGTTCTAAGGGAGATAATAGGAGAGTTATATAGAAGAAGTAATGCTTTATGATCTACTTACTTCTTGTGCACCCAAGGATAGTAAACACATCTGTGCCTCGAATGGAGAGTTAGATACATCACTCCTCTGCCCGACTTTACCAAATCCTGCATTATATCACGCACAGCTTGAGTTTCGACCTCCGAGAAGGGTTTACTGCCAGCATAATGCTCGTGACACGGATCCGTTTGAGCCGCATAGCCAGTGAGCCAGCCAATATCGTAGTTGCGATTGAGATTGGTGCCAAATCAGTTGCCGCCATTCGGTGAACGATTGTTGCGCCACTCTTTATCCGTGCTGCGTGAATACTCGTAACCATCGGGATTAACCATGGGCATCACAATCCAATCGTAATCCTCCAGCAAATGTGCATTTGCAGTAACATTGAGCACGAGTTGTACCACTGTGTATAAAGCAGCAACTGGCGTCAACCACTCACGAGCATGTGCAGCGGCTATGAGAAGAATCACTTTCTTTCCAGCTCTGCCATCTCCATTTGTTATCGTAATAGTTCGCAGTGTGCGATTCTCGTAAGTTGTTCCCACATCGTTTGTCGACAAACGCTCAGGAAAAGCCGCTGTCAACTCATCCAAATACTGCAGCATGCCATCGTAACTGTAATAATCATCGGTATTCAAAGCGGGCACTATATCACCTCGTGACACGTTAAATGCAGCAGTTCGATTAAAATTTGTTATTGATAACAGTATTACAAGCAGCGTGGACCTTAAAGTGCCATTACTGAACAACATTATGCAGAGAAACACGTCGTCGAACTGTGTTCAACTCGAAATTATGAATGAATCAGCGATTCATTGGCACTTGCAACACTCGCTAATCGTTTTGCAATTCATTACGTGTCTTTATTTATGCATATATGTATGTATAATGTATTGTTGATATCTCTTGCACAAAGTGTTTGTTTAATTCAACTGTTCCCTCGCGTGAGCAAAATGCAACTGAAGAGTCTTCAGTGAAGACTCCAATAGTGTGTCGATTTTGCCGGTGTGTTTACATTTGAGCTTGATCAAATAATCGCTCTTCCACTCTCTATCGCTCTCTTCATTTCTCAACCTCTCTCCCTCTCTCATTGTTGTTTTTGAGAATGCCACGTTACCGAGCTAACGCAATAATATAGTAATTTCTCTTTCTTATCAGGTATAGATAAGCTAATGGTTTTTTTTATATATCAATCAAATATGAATATATTTTATCATTGTCGTTTTTGTTAGGCGCCACGTCATAGATACTTTTGTTATGAACTGAGATACTTTCAGCTGATTGCTAGCAATTATTTCAAAGATGCATCTCGTTTAGTGATCACTCGCTGTTGATCACTTTTTCCCGCTTACATTCTCTCAGAAAAAAAGAAAAACTTTTCGATGCAGTAAATTAAATATTTATAGATTCTCATTTTAATGACTGAATCATTAAGTAGCTACGAATGGCAATGTGCAAAAATCTTGCTTGCATTAGTTTTCGCTTCTTTTATACCCTGTAGAAAGTAAGAAAACTGCAGTCAAGTGTGCTCCACTGTGCAATACCCGCTACTCATTTATAATAAAAGCAAAACAGTGCCGTATTAATTTTAAAATATACCCAATAATACATCACGAAAATACTATATTTATATAGTATAACTATATTTAGTATATTGGAATAGTATTACATTCAAAATATACCATAAAGTGCAAAATATACCAGATTTTAATCGATTTGCGGGTCCGAAAGTAGGCGTGACAAAAATTTGAAATTAACTTTATCTGTGTGCAAACACAACAAGTGCTGTGGAAAAAAAATATATCTTATAATCTCTGAGATTTATTTCGTCTCGGTTATTGACGCTGATCAAAAATATATATACCTTATAGAGTCAGATACATTTTGCATACATTTCATAGAGACACAAATATAGTCTAACCTATTGGTAGCAAGTATGAAATTATGTATATATTTTATAAAAAAAAATTATTCTTAATATAAATTTCAATTACTACACCTTTTATTTAACTAATTTAATTATCTCTCTCCAAAAGCATATCTATAAAATATAAAGAAAAAGTATTGTAATCCATTATAACTTAATAATATAAATCCAATTCCATCGCAATTACAATGCCTTGTGCTAAGCCTTGCTTTATTCTCTGATTTGTCTAATTGAGTTAAAGTTGCCCATCCGCTGACATTCCTCACACAACACAGAACGCTAAGAAGCTGAATTCAGAAGGGTGAGGAAAAGTAGTGAAAGCAGAAAGAAAGAAGACTGATGATGATGATGATAAGTCCACTAACCGCTATTGCTTCTACTTTTATGCTCTAGTCGTACTTTTATCTCAGTTTACGGCTTTTGCCATTTTGCGGTTTAAAAAGCCATTAAAAAATGTAATTATGTTGATAAATACGTCTTACTGGGCATTTTGCATTTTTATTTCGCTAACTTCCTTTTGACGGCATTCTGAGAATGAGGCGACGAGGACGAGGATGCAGGCTAAGGACGAGGCTGCAGGCAGCTGCAAGGCTGTTGCCACTCAACTTTGGCCGCAACAGCAAAACAACACAAATAATAAAAACAAGAACAGCTCGTCCTTTCTTCGGTTTCTCCTCCATTTTTTTTTTGCCGCCAACTTTTTACCAACAATTTACTTGGTTCGGCGAGGCAAATATTTTATCATTGCGCCTTTTTCGCGCAGTCAAGTGGCGAGCCAGCGGCTGCAAAACAGGACTTCAACAAGGATCTAGGAAGCAGCTGAGCCGAGTAGCTCACAAACCACCGACTGTTGCATTTAAGAGCTGTTTATGACCACATTTTCTGTTGTTTTTTTTTCTTCTCTGAACGCTTTGCAAATTGTTGCAACTGATGCCAAAAGACTCTTTCAATTCGCCTAAAATTTCTGCACAAAGTTGAAAATTGGTTGGAATTATTTTTTTTATCTTTAGCCTGAAGAGGATTCCACAAAATTTTTGGGCATCCATTCAGCTGATTGCCATCTAATGGAGCTATCATTTATGTAAACTGATGAGCTAAAAAACTTTCAAGCTTCAATTGACGTTTATTTTTTTACTTGCTACTTGCAAAATTAATGAGGTAGCAAAAATCAGATTTCAATTTATAGATTATGACCCTCTCAATTGGCAGTGTGCATAATTTATAACGAGCGAGATGCAGCAGAGTAAAAAAAAAAAAGAAAACGTTGAAAGGGGAAAAAATCAAGTGAAAATCCGATTAGTTCCGTTGATGTCGTGTCCTTTTGGCTTTTCCTTTTGCTGCTGCTTTCCTTTCGCAATTGGCAATGCGAGTCACGTAGCTGGCAATGTCCGATTTTTAAGTTTGCACTGCACAAATCACGTAACCAAGCCAAACCCCTTGCTAAGTGGCTTGTGAGACAACAACTTAATGTCCTGCTTCAGCTCCAGCTCGAGGCTTTTTGTAGTGCACTTTGTGTGGATTTTTATTTTATGATTTGTTTATACACCACACAGCTGAAACGTGAGCAAAATAAACTCCGTCTAAGTAATATATGTTACGCATATTATAAAAACAAAATAAGCAATGATTATGTTAGTTTGACGGTGACATAAAATATGTAATAATACCTATTATATTAATAATTTAATAATAAATAATTAAAAACACATTTATTATAAATTTATTCATTTACCATTGCATGATATATTATAAAGAGAGAGTAGAGTACTCTATATACTATAATATAATTATTAAAAAATATGGATAATTATCTGACGAAAAAAAATAATTTTGGAATTAGTTTTATGTTTTAAGATAATTGCATAAACGAACGAACTTGTACGCAATCCAAAATATGAACATTTGATCGTCAACAAAAGAAAATCCTAATATCAATCTTAGCTGTAAATATACTGCTAATCCAGAGCTATAAGAATAACCATTACTTATTTTTAAAATGCTTTCAGTTTATGTTTATTTAACTGTAAATAGTGTCACAGGTGACAAACTCTGCCACAGAATTATTCATATATATTTGATTGTAATTAATTAGAAACAAGTTTCGTACATAATAAACTCACTACTCATTATTAATCGTAATCGTATGAAATAAAGAATAAATAATTTCCTATAAATATATTCTTTTTAATATATATTTTTTTAATTTAACAAATACTTGATATGCGAATGTGTTATGCTGTATTATTGTTTAAAATAATATAGAAAAGTTTCATTCTCAAAAATATTATGTATACGCAATGCATGGCATTCGCCTTTGAGCTCAACAAATATATGAAATATATACATTTATTTTAAAATTTTACAAATATTTGAATTTCAAAAATATTTTATGTTGTTTTGTTTTATAAATAATTGAGAAACATTTCACTCTTAAAAATATTATATAGTATATACGCTTATATTGCCTCCTGTGTTGCCTCTGCGTTTGAGCTAAAAATAGTCAACTTATAATTAGTTTACAATTTGTATAATGATTATATATATAATAAATATATTATACTCGTACTCAATATAAAAATAAGTTCATCTGAAAAATGTCACGATATATTGTATTTTATTATTAGACAATATAACTGTTTGTATAATATAATATTATTAATATTAAGTATACGCAATATTTTGGCTTGTTCTGAGAATCTTATGAGCACAAGCAGTTTAAAATTTGATTCGAATTAAGCAAATTATATAAACTAACCTATAAAAATGTCTTTATTATATATTTGAATATTTTACCTAAAATGCAAAATCATTTTTTTTTTTACATATTGCTAATATTATGTATAAGTAATTTGCTAAGTAAGCATGAAACATGAAGTACATTTCAAAAAGATAGAGAAAAGAGAAGCTTACATCATAATGTACATAATTATGTATGTACATTTGTCATTGTTAATTTCCCAGTTCAAGACTCTTTTGTTTATAAGTATCAAACAGGTTTTGACAGTTTATGATTGACACCTCAAGCTGGACAAAAAGTTGATTCAATTATTAGGCTGTGGATTGACTTTTGACACCTATACAAATGAAAGTGTTCAGAAGAAACTTCTTCCCATCAAATTTGCATTTTAGTTTTATATTACTCTTTTTATTTCTTAAAATTTTGAGCATAGAGTTAACAAGAACAATAAAGATCCAAATTTTCAAATACTAAACTGTGGTCTGTCTTTTGACTCCCATTTAAATCAATGAATTCAGAAGAACTTCTCCCTATTTTGCCCATTAGCTTTACATTATTTTATAAATCACTTTAATATTTCTTAATATCTTCAAGAATTATAAGCAAGAAGCAACTTAACCTTATTCATTACTTCAATATAACAATTTTTATTTTATAAAACAATTTACTACAATTCTGAAAATCTTAAGCATTCAGTTACTAATAACAATTAAGAACCCAATCTTTAATTATTAAACTTCCACTTAAATCAAAGAGTTCAGGCAGTTCTCGTTATTCTTCCCTTCAACATAACAATTATGTTTTATAAAACAATTTATTTAATTCTCAAAATCTTAAGCATAGAGTTAACAAGAGCAATACAGAACACAATCTGCTTAGAAGCCCCAGTGGGTGCCGAAGCCATCGAAGCTCATGTGGGAAACGGTCTCCGCTGGCGAATAGTGAATCACAGTCTGAGGTTGGTGGCTGGCATAAGTCACGGGAGCCGAGGGAATGGGCTGCTGATGCTGATAAACTGGAGCAGCGGCGGCAACTGGAGCTGAATGAGTGTAGACAGCAGGCTGTTGCGGGGTGTAAACTTGAGCTGGAGCTGGCTGATGGGACGTGTAAACTTGAGCTGGAGCGGCATAAGTCACGGTCTTGGCAATGGTCGGCTGATAGACGTTGTTGCTGATGCGTGTGTCCTGCTTGTGCACCTGGGAATAAGGCGTGGCCACCGATTTGGCATAGTGCGAGACGGTGCCATCGAAGCTCCTCACCACATTTTGTTGGGTGTGCGCCACAGCGTGTTCATCGCCCACATAGCTGAGACTCGGTTGGGCGATGATGCCAGCCCAGGCAGGAGCCAAAAGCAGGAGAAGAGCTGAGGTGAATGCCAGGAAAGTTGTTGTTTGGGCCATGTTCAAGCTGTAGGGAAATGCGATCAACTGTTGCTGTTTGAAGTCGCAGCCAAGGCTTATAAATGTCTCGAGTCTTGAGTCTTGGAGTCTAGGCCAGGCCAATTACTCATATGTTGGCCCAGTTACACGTTGTTATTGCTGTTGTTGTTGTTTCGGCTAATGCGATTGGCTTGTGCGTGACTTTCATAAATCCATTTCTATCTCGAGATCGTGGCAAATCAATTTACAACGACAGCCAATGTAGAGGGCGTGTCACCGTCTCCCACTTAAAGTCATTGCATAACAAAACAATTGCTCAGTGTTTCTTTATTTGTTTTTCGGTTCGAACTCAACTGAACTGGTCATGAGGTCGCCGCACTTGCTCCACATATTGTGGATGCCTCTGAAGTGCCCTCAAGCGCACGTTATGCCCAAAAATTTAACAGCAACCAGCACAATTTATGACCCATCGGAGATGCATTAAAGATGGCCAAGATGGCAAATTGTTAATGCACTCCGACAGTTTCAATTCATCTACTTACAACCTATGTCGAGTGAATGTAATGCGACTCACCTGGTTAAACACTCAACTGTCTTCTACGCATGATCACAGCGGATTTGTAACAAGTATTTGTGGTGCTTGAGAGCTGACAAAGTTTTGTGTAATGTGGAAAATAATCTACGTTTGATATGCTCAAATTCAAGTGCAAAAACAAATTGTTTATCATTGCAGCGATGGTTAAATAAAAAAATATTTTAATCGAAGGTTAGTATTTCATTTCTTCAGTCAATTATTCAGATAACAAAATAGAAAATATAGTCACATACACTTTGAAGTCTCAAAGCTGAAAAGAACTCCATTAAATCATTTAATGTAGAATTCATGTATATATTTATTTAAAAACAATACAAAAATATAGAGGAAATTATATATTTCAATGAATTCGTAAATAAGAAATCTATATATAATATATAACAAAAATGTGTATTTCTCTATAAATGCCTATAAATATTAAAAAAGTGAGTCAAATTTTGGTTGTTTTTTTATAAATATTAAAATTCAGATTTAAATTTAAAATTATTAATTATAAATTAAGCCTAATTTATTTGAATGTAATTTTAGAACATTGTTTATCCGTAATTAAAATAAATTGTATTTCTTTTATTTTCAGTTAACTAAAACTATAAATTTGGGAACTAACTTTATTACAAAAATGTATTACATAAAATAATAAATATTTAAAATTAGTATTAATACATTAAATATTAAATTCAATACTTGGATTATTCATTCATTCTTTAATTTCATATTCTACAAAAGTTTATTTAAAAACATCAGTTATATCTAGTTTATCAATTCAACAGTAATATTTAAATGATTTAGCGTTTGGTATAGCATTGTAATAAAACTCTATACAACTATATATTATTGTAGTTGATTTTATTGAAATATTACCAATGGCAACACTTGAAAAGCAGTTGCTTTGAAGTTGTGTTTGTTGCATTTGTAACGTTCTCAATTGCCGCAACACTCGAAGTGAAGGAGGAAGGACTCAAGTCGAGTCGATATATAGCCATAAAAATCGCTCAGCTACAATTGAGTTATAATGCAATTGGCAAACGTAAAGCAAATGTTGTTAACTTGCAGCAAACGAAAACGAAGATAGAGAAACGACGCACATATAAAGAAACTGAATGTGTGAGGGAGAGAGGGAGTCAGGAAGTGGAGGAGGAAGCGGAAGTCCGATTGAGGACATTGTTGCCTTGACCGTCTGCAAAAAGTTGTGCGCAATGAAAATGACACATAAATAGCATCAACATTTTCAGCATCTCTCCAGGAAAACACAAATGTGATTACGATTACTCGAGACTCTGTTTCTTCTTCTCCCACTTTTTCTTCTTCTTGTGCATGTGGAAGTCACCTTTGTTTGTTGATGACTTTTGCTTGATTTGTGTTTGTGTGCACGTGTGTGCGCATGTATGTATGTATGTGGAAGTGTGTGTGTGGCTCCATTATGGCTCTTATGAAATTTGGCACATAAATTGTATTATTGCATTTATGCTTGATTTTATTTCCCTTTGCCTTACAATCGTCATGTGATTGTGTGGGTGCTTAACTGCTTCAATGTATGTGTGCGTGTGTGTGTGTTCTTCTCTCTCTTGCTTACTTTGTGCCTTTATATTGACTGTTAAATTGGCTTTCGCTTAAGTGAATTTGCAGTGAATTCGTCTTAAGTCTTCTTCTTTTGCTTTTAAGTTGCCTTTTATATTTTCGCCTGACCACGCACACACACACGAGTAACTCAATAACTGAGTGTTGTGGTGTGTGTGCTTACATTTCAACGGTTTCCTGGCTAAGCGCCCAGTACAATTTGAACTTCAATTAGCTGCATTGGCCTGGCTAATAAACGTTCTACTTACCTAACCTCACTCTCTCACTCGCACTCTCTTTCGCTCTTCCTTATTGCTGAGTATACAATTACAAATGACGCGCCAGCGCCAGGCCGAAAGTCAATTAACGGAACTCGCATAAAAGCTCCACGCGCCTCGTCTGCTAATTGGAATTGAAACATAAATTAAAAGTCAAAAGAGAAGATGTAGACGACGACGACGAAGACGAAGATGAAAACGAAACGAAATGCAACTAAAACTTTACGACTTCTTCTTCGCCTTGCACATGTGTGGGCGTGTGTGCGTGTGTGTTCCTGTGTTTGTGTTTAGGTCAATTCGTAACGTAATACAACAATACAACACTCACATACGTAACGTTGTGCAATTTTACGTTTTGTCGTAATGCACAGCAATTACGCTAGTTGTTCTAGTTGTTGTTGGCATTGCAGACATTCACATTGACAGCTTAGATTAAGTGTGCACTATAAATTTAGTTTGGGTTTTCTTTTTAGTTGCCGTCGAAAATTCGCGGCACACTAACGATATTTATGGGGTCAGTGCAATTGCCACTGGTAAGTGCAAATTATTTACTAACAATTACAAGTGTGACCTGTAAAACCATTTGCAGCAGCCACTCACACGCACACACACTTGCGCACTTACAGCTGCAGCGGTTGCTTATTAACCTCAATTTAACCCTTGTGTGTACTTTGTGCACTATTATTGACGCCAAATAATTGTGTTTAATTATAAAAGTTACAAAATAAGGGAAATTATTATTATTAATATTTATCCACTTAAGAAATATAATAAAATTATATTTTATATTCTGAAATTTAGTTTTTAATTCAAAACAAATATTTATACATTACATATTAAAACATAAAGCAAAATCCAAGTTATAATTTTTTTTTTAAATATTTTGTTAGCATCTTCAAACTCAAAGCAGCAACTAAGGGTTAAGCCCGCTATTCTTCAGGGTGTTAGATTGCCAATCAGCTGCTGTCTCTCTTTGTCTTACACTCATGCAACCCCAACTCCTAACACACTTTCTTACATATTCCTTCCCCCTTCCACTCACACTCACTCCAATTGCCTTGCCCTTGTCTGTGTGCTTCTATGAGATATGTGCGTATGTGTGTGTGTGTGTATTTCCTGGCCCTGGTTTATGGTACAAAGGGGACTTGGCTTCAATTTTCTTTATATTATGGCTTGATTTAATTTGACGTGAGACTTTGGAGCAGCCCTTGACCGTCACGTGAAATGAGAAAAGCAACAAAAATAACAAAAAAAACAAGTCTTGTGAAATTGCGTAAAGTTAGCCAAGAAATGATTACAACTTACATTTCGTAAGCAGAAATATTCAAATTTTCTAATGAAAATATTAACAATAAAAGCAAGAAAAGTAAAAGTCATTTTCCAGCTGCCAAAAGCAGTGGGAAAAAATTACAATAGCCACTCGCAGGGTGGTTAGCTGATCTGCCCGATTGATATAATTTCATTAAGCGCCAAGCAATTATTGTTGTTGTTGTATTCCAAATGGAATGTCAGCTAAGACGTCACGCCCACGAAGCACGCCCACTTCTGGCAAGGGCGCCACAAGAAAAGGCACAAAAAAAAAGAATACAAGCAATAACAAATTGGAAAAGCAAGTCAAAAAAAATGAGATGATAATGAAAATGTAAATGCATAAACGCAAGAGTGAAAGAGAGAGGAGAGAGATGACGTGCGAGAGAGAAAGAGAGAGAGAGAGAGAGAGAGAGAGAGAGAGTGATGTTGGTATGCCTGCTTAGGGGGCGCGTAGAGTGTCGAAAACTCATTAAAACTTTTTTACAGCCCATTTAAAAGCAATTTGTAAATTGCGCGCGAAGTGCGAAGCAAACTTAAATAATTATTATTTATTCCAAAATATACAAAAATGCGAAATGTAAATAAATTCGTATAAGCTGAATTATTAAAAGTGTTTTATTTTTTTAGGTTGATAAAATAAAATAAAATAAAATAAAAAATGCGTTTCTCTACGAAATAGAATTTAAGAAATGACAATAAATTAACAATTTGAAATTTATTATAAATTCATAATTGCAATATTTAAAGTGAGAAATATGAAATGATGTGTTATATTTCAAAACATAAAATATTCTATTTTGCTTATAAAATTCTAGTTATTATAATTTGTATTATTATTACCTATAAAATTAAAAAAGATAATTTAAAAAGATATAAATTTTAAAAACTAGTATTATAATTATGTTGAATTTAGTTAAAAACTAAATAAAAGTTTAAAGCAAATATCTTTAAGGATTATAATATATAATAATACATAAATAATTAAAAAATGAATTCTTTATTATTTATATCTTTATATATTATATCTTTATTATTATCAAACCCTTTAATCCCTGGCCAATTATATAAAGAAATTGTTTTATACAAATTGTTATTATTAAATTTGGCTGCCTTAAATGCCTGAGAATTTACTGCATAAATCCCTTTGATTCGGCAATCATTTTGAGCCCTTGCAAAGGACTCACAATCGCTGGCATTAAATCACATTTCCGCACATTTCTTGGGGTATAAGAAAAATTGTGTTAGCTGCGGTTGCCTTGCAATGCTTCGTCCCCCCCTTCCATGTTTCTTCTTCTGCTCCTGCCACTTAAATATTCAAAGCGAAAAGTTCTTCTACACCTTTGCTGCAGCGTTGGCTTTTCCTGGTTTATTTCTTATTATTCATACGGCGCTTGTTTTCTTATTTCCTTTTTCTTTTTTTTTTTGTGTGTGTGCAGCGCCCAAAATTCCCACAGGATGCAACTCAAAGCGAACGTCGTGGAAGGTTACCTTAGGCTTTGTGGAGGGAGTTGAATGCCACCCCATAACAGTTAGTTGCCCTAATATATGCGGCATGCACGTCAAGTGTTTTTATGTGGACACGCAGTCAACACTTATTTACGGTCCCACGTAACCCAAATTTGCAGAATATCTTAATGACAATAAAACCTTTATATAAACAATATTAATATACTCCTAAATTTTTTTCCATTCACAGCATACAATTTCAATTGAGAAATAAGAATAGCAGATTTAAAAAAAGCCGCCTAATTCGCCAGGGCTGCCATATCTTGGCGGCCTTGCCAGACTGCTTAAGTAAGAACGACCACTAACCTATCAATAATATATCATATTTTATAAGTTCTTAATTTTACATAAATAGAAGTGTTTTTCTGATTTAAAAAAAAGCATACTAACTAATGTTAATCTTGCTTTATTTATTAACGTTTAAAAATATTTCAGTATTTTTATACCACCATTAGAACTCGCGCTTGCTATAATTTCTTCTTTTCAGTGTTGTAAAATTGCTTACATAACAGCTGTAGAAGATAGCGATAGATACCATTAATCGGTTGCGTGCCAGGGATGGAACTTATTTATAAAATCTTATTAGCCATCACAACAACGGATAAAGCTTATCATAACTCATTTTTGCAAAATAACCGTTACTATATTTTTTATTTCTGCTTCTTCAATATACATGTTATTTTTTAAGAAATGTTCTAGCAATTTTAGGGGAACAATCAAAAAGTAATACCAGAAAACCATTACTTCATACTCAAAAATAGCTGTTAAAAAGTTGTGCTTTTTTTAAATACTAGTATTACTGGTATAATATGGTATATGACGTAAAATAGTGAATATTGAAGTTAAACTTGCGGTCACGCTGGTGCCAGCATTGCCGGAACGAAAATAATAAAATAATAAATTAATAAAAAACAATTCACAACGAATAAGAACAAATTAATACAAGTTGTGCATAATAATTGTGTAACGCAACGTAGACACAAATTGTATAAAATACATGAAATCTATAGTAAAAAACGAAAACTGTGCATTCTCCGCCTCAACCGCCAGCTTAATTTTTTTGCAAACAACTTTTGTCAAAATTATCCGGATATATAGAAATTATTTTAACATTTCCGATTTCAAATAGTTTAGGCGCCTTCGTTGATGTGTTGAAGCGATAAAAGCGTCTTTGAATTTCGCCACAGACCAATTGTACGTTATTCGATTTTGCAAAATAGATCAAAACTATAGTGAAGACCGGAGTGTAAAAGGCAACGCGATTAGACGGTGAGCGAAAGAGAGAGAACGACACAGTGTGAGTGCGTGCTTGTGTGTGTGTGCAAAGAGAGCGGCAAACGATTGCGATTCGATTGGCAAAAAAAAAACGACCACAACGAAAACGATATATCGCGACATCGACACCGATTTTCTTCCCCTCCCCAAACAGAACAGCGCCGTCTGTTTTAGTTTTAATTTATATTGCAGTGATAAAAAGCTAACGAAATTAATAGATTTGTGCAGCGCAATTACGCCAATAAGCGACGGCCGTTAAAATGTTAATAAACCTAAAGGTGAAAACTTTAGATGCGCGCACACACGAATTCAGCATCGACAATGAGGTAAGTATGTGTGTGTGTGTGGGAATTTTTTTCTATGCATTTGATGAGTGTTTTTGCCTTTTTTGAGGTTGTGTTGTGCTAAACCGCTTTTGCCATTTTTCTTGTAGATAACCATACGACAGTTCAAGGATCAGATAGCGGAAAAGACAAATATTGCCGCGGAAAATCAACGCATCATTTACCAGGGACGCGTGTTGGCCGATGATAAGCAGGTGAAAGAATACGGTGAGTCACACAACAGTAAATTCCCAACAAATTGCATTTATTTACCTTCTCTCCACTCTCTACACACACACACAGATGTTGATGGCAAGGTGCTGCATGTGGCCGAGCGACCGCCGTTCTCGCAACGCGGCGCCAACGCCACCAACAACGATGAACCGCAACGCAGCGGCTTTCGCAATTTATCCGGTCGACCGGCGCCACGTAATATGCGCAATTCACCGTATTTTCGAGCACTCGACGGCATGCTCGTGGGCACTATGGCCATACCCGTCAATAATGGCGCCTTGAACACCGCGGGCGTAAGCTTAAATTTCTACACTCCTAAGTTAGTCACTAAACTCTCCACTTTTCTTTGTAGACACGTACGCCACCCAATCGCTTTCCCAACTCATCGTCGTTCTGCATTAATCGCATCACCGTGGCGCTTCACATGATCGACTGTGCCAACAATATTGCCGCCTATCTGGAGAATCCCGAAGTGGGTCTGAATAATCAATCGTTGGATATCTTACAACGCGGTCGCTGGACCATGGAATCCACTGTGGTCGAGGTGGGCGTCTCATCCACCGATAATCCACGCAACAACAATATCATCGACATGGTGCAAGATGCTGTCAATGCAGCACTGTCACGCAACACACCTGGACGCAACTACACAGTTGTCCAGCTGCCCACCGTCTATACGAATGAGGCAGGCGGCGATCCGCAGCAGGCGGCAAATGATGCTGCTGCAGGCGGTGCTGGCAGCGATGTTGGTGAGGAGCCCACAGCAGCAGCTGCTGTGATCATAGAGGACGTGATTGTGTCGGATGACGAGGCAGCCGATGATATTATGCCCATTCTGGGAGATGATGATGAAGAAGGTGCCGCAGCGGCTGCAACGCAAGCAACTGGCGCTGGTGCATCAACAGCAGCAACTGGCGATGCTGCCAATGCGGCTGGCTATGATGCCAACGGCGCCAATGGCTCGAATGTGGCTGTCACTGGCATTGGACCGCGTCGTCGCACACGTCCCCAGGTGCTGGCGAATGTGATACAACGATATCGCACGGTGCAAACGCGTTTGGCGCCCTTTGTCGATCGCTACTACGAGATACTCGAACAGGATCCCGCATTTGAGGAAGCAGAAGGCGGCGAGGAGGCAGGCCAGGGCGAGAATACGGCACGCGACAATGCACAGCGGATCTTCGATCGCGTCTCGGAGGCATTCCATTATCTTTCGCATGCCCAGCATGCCATCTCCGATTTGATGTTGGATCTGTCGCAGCCTGGGCCCCGGGTGCTCACCTGTCGTCCCATTCTCGTCGAGCAGAGTGGCTACATACGCTCGAACAATATGTTTGCGGCCAATCTGCCGGACATGGCTTCACCACATACGCATCCACATCCCCATCAGCATCCGCATGCTGCGACAGCAACTGGCTCTGTGGTCGCCATTCCCATCAATTCGCCACCGAATGTCGCAAATGCAACGGCGGATGCCCTAAGGAATGCTGCACAGGATGCTTTATCTGCCGCCGCTGCTGCTGGTGGACAGGCGAATGCTGCTGGTGGTTTCTGGGAATTGAGTCCCAACTTTGTCGAGGATCCCGTGGATCCACCAAATCAGCAACCATCGCCCTCCGATTTGGGTGAGTTTCCCTTTGTCACTTCACTTTACTTCCCACTGTCATCACTGTTTCCCTTCTGCTTTCCTCACTTGATTTTGTTTTGATTTGTATGGCCATATTCTAGATGAGCACGAGGAGCGAGCAATGTCAGTGTCTGGCGATGAGGCAGCCACGCCCAGGTTGCGCCTCTATATGCCCGTGCCTTTGCCACCGCCTAGTAGGTTTCGTTTCCCCACTTTTACTCCGCTCGAATGTTAAATCCCGCGCTCAATTGCTAATCCTAATCCAGTTTAATGAAGCGCCTTTTAATTGCTAACAACAGCACATTCCATTTTTCTATATAAATGCGCATTTCATCAGATCTAATGAGTTAGGTATAGCTGAGAAGTAATGAGCGATTTTTAATTGCTAAAAACACCTCATAAAATTCTACTGGGTAGTTAAAATATCTTCTGAGAGCTTAATTCCACTATAGAAGATTTAAAATTTTCATAAATTTTATGACTTTGTTATTGTTCTTTAATGTTTAATTAAAAAGTTGCTTGCAATTAATTTTAAAATAGTTTCAGCTTCATTTTTAAAGCTCTAACCAAAATAGATTTTAAAAAGAAATTTTGTATTTCAACATAATATTCCCTGCAATGAAAAATAATAATGCTTTCTCGGTTGATTAATGCTTTTAAGTAGAGCAAGAAAATGATGAGAAATAACTGGACAAGATCTAATCAGATATATAAATAGGACTAAAAATAAGTCAAGGAAATCTATTTAGATAGTTCGTCTGTCCAATTGGACACTATTCATAATCTTAGTTCTACGATATTAATATTATATTTCAACTAATGCGTTTAGTTCCTCGTTCTTGTTTACTCCAAGCTCCTCTCAAAACGTTCGAGCTCAGCTTTGCAATTCATTTTAATACATTTGTTTATTTCTTTACCCAATAACCACATCAATTCCTTACTAAACCCACTGCAAATTGAATGTGCTAATCAATTGTGTTACTCTTGTCACAGATCCTTGGCGGCGCATGGTGGGTCTGCTCAACATGGCAGTAGGTGGACATGCACAGGCAGCAGCTGGAACTGACGGAGCAGCTGGAACAGGAACAGGCGATGCAGCTACCGCCCAGTCTGGTGCAGCAAATGCTGCAGCCGGAGCTGGCGGGGCAGGCGGAGGCGCCGCAGCGACACTTGTGCCCAACATCATCTCGATCAATTTGCCAGTGCATCTGATGGCCACCGCAATGCATCCACAGGGACGCCAAGCACCTGCTGCTGATGCTGGTGGCAATGCAACAGCTGCAACAGCAACGGCAGCATCTGCAACGGCAACGGGAACGGGAACAAGTGAAGCAACTGCCGGAGCGGCATCCACATCGGGTGGCACACGCAGCGGAGGCGAACAACGGGCCAACACTTTGCCCACAACGGCAACACAGACAAGGTCGACAGCTCGGCCGCAGATACAGATTGGTGGCAACAACAATTGGGCTGGCAGAATTGCGCCCACACATACCGCCTTCGATCGCTTCTTGCCCTGCAACAGTCATCACATTCGCGAGCCTGCCCCCTTGCCCCAGAACAACAACAACAACATGAGCAACAACAACAGCAACGCAAATACGAATGCCAACAGCGCCAGAAGCAATCGCAGAGCCGGCGACATCGATGCGGCTTCCATTGGTAAGTGAACGTAGTTGCATAAGTTTGATCAGTAAGCATTTGATGCATCGCGGTTGTGCTAGTTGCGGGTCACGTAGTTTGCTTTTACTATACTATCATCCCATCAACCAACCCATTCATTCACCAGAGATGCAAACCTGCCTCTTCTTTGAAGAGACAAAGTTTAAGGCTTTTTTAGATTTTTGATAACTAGAAAAGTCCAACAATTTGAATGTTAGTAAGCTACGGTTATCTCTTTTTTGAGTCATTTCTTCAGAGAGTTTAAATTGCAAAGTTTAGGTTCTTAATTTTTTTAAGCTAAACTCTAAAGGCTGAAATTTCAAATATATACACTTCACCTATATGACTGATGTTTTTAATTAGAGACAGCTGATACTCTTAGAATAGCTAGGAAATAAATTAGTGATGTACACTAAAAAATCTGAGAGCTTTATAGTTATAGAATACTACTAAGTCTTCAGGGTCTGATAATGATAGCTTTCAATATTTTGTGAAGATAATACAATAAATATTATTTAGCTTTAGGACGCCAACATATTTACTTGTTTACTTGTGTACCAATTACTCAAAAAGAAGTTTTTGTTTTTAAAGTAAATTCTCATAATTTAATGTAATAAATACCAAAGGTTACATTTGCTATTTCCATATAGTACAATAATCAAAAAATGTATATACTTTATAAAGACGGAGATGCCTTCTTCTGTCTATTAAATATATTTCCTTGAGGCACAAAGTTATAATACCCTTCTATCCTATAGAAAAAATCAGACAGGCAAATAATAGGAATTTTTGTTAGTTATGATATTTTTCTTTAATTCGAGTGATGTATCCTATCAAGAGTAAAATGCTCGTGTACAATATGAAAATGAAAATAATATGAAGGGAATCAGTTCATCTTTAAATTGGAAGTTTGTCATTGACGACGTACGAATTAAATCTTCGAAATTAAAAAAGCTTAACTTACACACATTGATAGCTACATAGTTTGTCTGCAGCTGGGTTTGCATCTCTGGTCATTTAGTCTGCCTTTGCATTGGCTTTGCATGCGTGTTCATCGTTCATCCGTTCATCATCCCATGTATAGTCATCTCACGCTTGCCACGTGGCCAGAGCGGCGGCACCTTGGATGTGTCGCGTGCGGCGCGACGTCGTGCCAGCAACAGCAGCAGCAGTAGCAACCGAGCTCGGAGCTTGCCGAGATTGATGGCAAGCGGCGGTGTTGGTGGTTTTGGTGGTGGTGCTCGTGCTTTCGAGAGGAATGTTCCTGCTGCTGGTGCGAATACAAATACAAATGCGAATGCGAATGCGAGTAATCCACCTCGGTACAGTAGACGGGCTAGATTGATAGAAGCTTTGTCCATGTTTGACAATATGTTGGTAACTAATTTGACAAATCGTGCGCATGCAGCTTTGGGTGGCATCGCTGACGTGGCCGTCACCGTCACAGCCAGTGTCCCTGGTGCCAATGCCAGCTCCACCTCTTCCCCCTCCTCCTCCTCATCCTCAGCCTCCTCCTCATCCACAGGAGCCACAACAGCCGCCGGAGCAGACGCTGCTGCTGCTTCCGCCTCTGCCTCCAGCTCCAGGTCCACAACCCAACCAACAACAGGAGCAACCACAATCAATTCGAGCAATCTGCGTGCTCAGCTCCGCCGGTTCCTCCATCACAGCATCTTCGAGGAATTGCCCATCAATGAGGAGACGATGTCCACGGCGCTGGATCGTGCCCTCGAGTGGTTCAACGACAGTTTGCTGTATCTGCCGCAGTACGAACGGCCGGAGTACAACTCCCGCGATTCTGTGTGCAACACTTTGCGTCAGAGCCTGCGTCTGGCCATCGAGCTGTGCAGCACCAACTGCGAAGCGGATGCACAGTTCGAGCAGCGTCTCACACAGATTCGCGAACAGTTCCGCAAGCGGCTCTACAGCGTGCTCATCCTGTGCCTGGGCAGCGCCAATGCCGAGCTCTATTGGCGTCAGCTGATGAGGCTGCTCTTCGTGCCGCTGCGATCGAGTAAGTATATTTAATATACTATTTGTTAATTACAGTATTTATCGGTTATAAGCGATAGTAATATTTTCAAACGTTTTTAGTAATGATTAGCTTCAATGTTGGTTCGATTTTCACAAATTATCTGATGGTCAGCAATATTTTAGCTATAATTATTCATTTTTTCTTCAACATGAATAGCAATGAAAATGCGAAAAGAAATTTTTTAAATAATAGCAATTTTTATATACCATAATATCGTCTAGATAAAAAGTTTGAAGCATTTTTAGGCAGGTGATGTGCAATGGATAGTGCTCAACTATGAAAAACCCGCAATTCGTTTTTAAAAATATACGAAAATAATATACCAAAAATACTAAAATGTACCCAAGACTATATATGGAATGTAGATATAATTCCAAAAAATATACCAGATTAAAGCCGATTAAAAATATTATAATTACAGCGAAATTAATAAATATGAGTTAATAAACCCATATTCTAAAAATATACCAAATAAATGTACAGAAAATACTAAAATATACTGCAGTCTTTATCTGGAATATCGATATAGTTCTACAAAATATTCCATAGAGTACTAAACATTCCAGATTAAAAGCGATTACAAATGTAAAGTAATTTTATAATTATGATGAAAAAATTAAATAGAAAAATAATATGGAAATAATTACATTAAAAAGGCAATTAACTGCGTTTCCACCTAGTTGAATAATCTAGTTTTCTTAGATTTAGATTGTAATTCAGTATCTCGCATTTTGTTAAACAACTATTATAGTCCAAAATTTTCGTAATTTTGTAACCGATATTCACTGTAACATAATTGTAGTAGTTTATACCTTAAAGTTTCGATTTTGTTTCCGCCCGCAGATTTGCGCAATGAAGCCTTGCAGTTCCTGTGCAGTGTGATTGATCCCGAGATTCCAACGCACACGGACACCGCCGATGCCCAACAGTTCCTGGTGCTGCGCAATGCGCAGTCCACAACACCAGCCGATGCAGCTGTAAGTAAAAATGCAAAATGCAATTGCTTAGCAAGAGCTTAGCTAAAGCGCGACTAATAGCAACCATTCGTTGCACCTCCACCGCTTGCCTTTCCCGCACAGCAGCAGCAATCGCAGTCACAGACGCCGCTCGATAACGATGTGGAGATGGCCGACGTGGCCAGCAGCAGCAACAGCAGCAGTGCCACCGAGCTGGACAAACCGCTGCCAGATGTCACCGTCGGCTCACAGCCGTGGCACAATAATTTCCCCAATGATTGGTTGCCCGTGATCACGCGTGACCTGCAAACCCAAACGGAAGTAAGTTTCTCAATTCTTTCGCAATTTCTCTACGAGTTAAACTAACATTTCGTGACACTTGCAGCAGAATCACCCGCAACCGCCTTACTCCGATGCCTACATATCTGGGATGTCAGCCAAGCGACGCAAAATCATTCAGACCGAGAAGCCATCGTCGAGCGTCGAATGCCTGATTGCCAGCGGTGTGCAACGTGCCATTCAAAGCACCGGATTGTCGGCACCCAATGGACCAGGTGGCGGTGGAGTGCCTGTCGTTAATCCCGATCTTGTGATTGGCGCAATTGCGCATGATGCTGCTGTCCAGGCCGCGTATACGGATGCGGTGCGAACGAATGCCCGCGAAAGGATCAAGCAGGACAACGATTATAAGCCAAGCAAATATCCGCAGATCGCTAAGTTCACAGAGCAAAAGTAGGCGAGAGTTGTGTAGAGATCTAGTAGTGCTTAGTGCTTAATGTAAATTTTTACTTTAATGAAATATTGTATTTAATTTAGTTAATGGATAAGTTCTGTTTTTCAAATCGACGCTCACTGAAGGAGGCGACGATTTTCATTTTGTGGAAGATGTTAATGAGAGATGAGATGGTCACAAGAAAAGTGCTTGGCAGTGCATGCTTCATAATACATAATAATAATTATATACAACAAATTGATACACACCCCACAAACACACACACACACTTACTATATATAAACAATAATTATTAACTGCAAAACAAAAAAACTACACGAAATTGAAGGTCAAATATTTTGAGGACAAAACTGCATCAAAAAGAAACCCCAAATAAAAGTACATAAACACACAGAATACTATAAAACTCTCAACTAATCTTTAATCTGCTGATCTGCCATGATCGCCTATTTGGCGACCCCCTGGCGGATGACGCAGTGGTCAGAAGAAAAAAGCTATGACGACAGTCAAATTCCAGCCAAATATTTTAGACATTTTCTGCCCCATTGACGTGATCAGCGGAATTGACGCCGCCTGATCATTTCCGTTCAATAAATGAATGGATCTGGATCTGGAATATTCGCGGTAATCTCGAGTGGCCCGGCGAACAAAATTGTGTGGAATGCCAATTCAATTGGCCATTTACAACAATAGCAACTATCTTCGAAATAGACAAACAACCAAAATTAATTTTCACATGACTTGGCATCTGGAGAGAAAATTGAGAATCTTAAATGCGTTCGTGATATATTAAAAAAAAAAAACAAAAAGGAAGAAACACGAAAATTTGTCACATAAAAATGTTGAGATAATTTATGCATAATTCTCCGAAAATAAGCTATGTGAAGTATTAATAAATAATAATTAATATTTCAAATGTCTTGTTTTTTTTTTATTTGTTTTTTTTCAAAAGTATTTTTTACGCGGGCCATGATTGGACTTTAAAAATAGCCCAGCTACGTAATCATTGTATATTTTTAAGTCGATTTATCGATTATACTATAGTTTGTCAACAGCGTTTGTTGTGTTGGGAAGGGGGAAGGTGGGCGTGTAACGGTCACACTAAAAATAACCGTGTGCAGATTGGGGGGCGTGTTTTGTGGTTTGTGTCATCATCAAGCCGAGTTTCGAGCTGCTGCAGGCTATAAGAAAATTGCCACTTGCCGGCTACCAAATGATTAATTGCAACATCAACATCAACTCGAGCAGCACCAGCAACACAACTTGAGTCAGCCAATAAGGGAAGGGTGGCAGGGGGGGCATGGCAAGGGCAAAAGGCGAAGCGGGGCGGGGCAGTTGGCACGCGCATTGCATTGCGGTATTCGTGAGGAATTCGCGACAGACGGAATTCTTAAATGGGGGACTTTCGTTAATTATGCATGCACTGTGTGGTGTGTGTGTTTGTATGTGTGTATGCCCAGCAAATGGCAACGGCAACACAGCAGCGGCCAGAACTTCAAAATAAATTAAGGCTGCGGACTTTGATGCATGGTGCATGCTACAAGCTGCATACTACATGCAGCATGCTCCTCGCAACTTGATGTGGCGCCTGGCAAAACTGCAATAAGGCGGCGCCAGCAGTTGCCACTGGTTTTGTAATGGGTAAGTTTGAGGAAGAAGCGTAATTATGCTTGATTTATTAGGCAGACCGGTGAAATTTCGTATTTCGGGGTTGCCATCTACTGCAAAACATTGCGTATAAATACTAAACTAAAATACTAACTGCAGTCTATCGACAATCGATAGCCAAGTTTCAGCTAGATAAGCTAACGGTGAATTTGCTTGGAATGAAGTGCGTGCTTTGAAATACCCTAGCGGCCATTTTGAATTTCGATTTCGAATTTCTATGTACATGAATTGAAAACGTCATTGTTGTTGACATTCTTTTCATAACAACAAATATTTTGTGAAAACAATTTAACCTGTTGAATTTGAACAAATTCTTTACTTTAATCATCATGAATTAGAAAATTGTAGTTATGCTATTATAGTTTGAAAGTCTTTTAATAAAATGTACTACTTTGTTAAGGAAAAAATGTTTAACTGTTGAAAACGTATAAAGTTACTTAAATCGTAAATAACCCTTGTACTTCTGTAAAAACATCCGTAGTGGATTATATTGTATGAAATATTTATTATAATTTGAAATTCTTTTAATAAAAACTAATATTTGGTTAGAACAAAACAATTTAATTTGCTAAGTACAAACAAATTCTTTACTTCAATTATTATGTATTAAAAGGTTGCAGTTTAAACTTCTCTAGTGGATATTATTGTATAGTATAGGTTTTATAGTTAGCAATTCTTTAAATAAAAACTAATACTTTGTTAAAAAAAAAGTAATATATTATACATGTGAAATAATCAAATTGATGCAGCTGCAGAACACACAGTTACAGGGTATCAAATTAGGCTGCCAGATGTATGCAATCGTTACGCACGATTGTCAACACCAGCAACAACAACAACAGGAGCACAACAACAACACAACAGCGGCAACAATAAATCACAACAAGCCGGCTCATTCAGTTGATGTGCTCTCCATGCCACTGCGAGATTATTTTGTGTAATTGAAAACATTTTCTCGAAGATGCCAAGATAAAGATATTTTGTTTACATGTGCAGCAAAACGCATGTGGCAACATGTGTGTGAGTAACTGTGTGTTTGTGTGTGTGTGTGTGTGTGTGTGTAAGGACAATTTATCAGCAGTGCGTAAGAGAAGCAGCAGCAATCGAAGATAAACAACAACAAGCTGTAAACACACACACACATCATAATGATAATGCTGCTGAAGATGCTGACGATGATGATAATGATGATGATGATGCCCCCATACATAGATTGAGCGCACCAATGCATAGTTCCTAGGTTCCTAAGAAACGAGCCCAAGTCGCAATTCAACTCAACTCAACTCAACTGACAAGCATGCCACATGTGGCAGCAGCAACTGCAGTAGCAGCAACAACTGAGCTCAAAGGGGGCATCTAAAACACGCACAGACAGCGGCGCCGGCGCCGAGATTCAGTTGCAGATTGAGATTGAGATTGACGCCTGGCGCCTTGGCAAAAACAACAAAACAAAAAACGAGAAGAGAAGCATGCACAGGAACAGATGTAATTGAGTGTTGGCGCTGGACAATTACATAGGTAACAACTGTAGTAGCAACAGTTGCAGCTAGCAGCTAGAAGCTTGTGCACTTGTTTTCTTTTGTGGCCAATATCACGAATGCGTTTTTGCATTCAAAAACGCGCTCAAACACACACAGCAAGAGCATCCGCAGCAGCAGCAGCAGCAACTGCGAAGTTGTCGTCAGAGCAACAGCAACAGCAATAATAACGACAGCAGCAGCAGAAACAGCAACAGCAGCAACGACAGCAGCAGCGACGTCGCGCAGCCAGCATACGGATCCTCAGCGCTCAGTCACAAGCCGACCGTATAGACGTGAAGACGTGAACATCGGGTCTACAAATCGATAGTGCTACTTCTCAATCAATATATACATATATATAAAATAGATTTTGAAAAACCACTCAATAATACTCGCGTATTAAATACAAGAAAAAATAATAAAAAACAAAAAAGAATTCGACTACGAATTAATGAATTAATAATAAAAAGAAATTCAAGAAGAAATATGAAAACAAAATAATAATACGAAATACGGATTTCACTTAATGTTTTTTTTTTGGTCTTAGAGATTAATGTATCAACAGTGTCAGAGGTCGTCAATCAGTGTGTGAGTAAAAGAGAGTGTACCATCAGTGAGTGATACAGAGAGAGGGAGAGGGAGAGAGAGCAAAAGCGAGTGCAGCCCACAGGCACCACAGAACATATGTACGACAATCTGCATTTTCGAATCGAATTTTTGTTGTTTTTGAAGCGCGTTTTTGAGTGAAATTCGACGCCGCCATCCTCCAGCTGAAAAGTGAATACAATTTTCAAAAGAAACGCGCAGAGAGCACACAACGTTCACCAAAATAAAGAAAATTCCAAAACGAGAAAAGAAAAGAAAAACCATAAGTATGGAAACTCCAGCACAACACATGTTCAAAAACGAGTAGTTCGGGAAAACTAAAAACGAAACATTTCCAAACACACAAAACAATCAAATACTCAGCGAAGCAATCGGAGTTTGTAAGAACAAAGTTTTAGTGCACAAAAAAAAAACGAAAAGAAATCTTAACGGTTTGGTAAAGTAATCGAGACTGTTACCAAAATGACTTCCTTAATGTACGCAGTGTTTCACATTGCGACAATGCAATGTTCCGTTAGGCCGGAAATATCGCCGTGCACATGCGAAACGGGCAAAGCACCGAATCATGTGGAATTGGCCTGCGAGAAATTGGAATCGTTTAATGCGGTGGTCGATAGTTTG
Organism: Drosophila albomicans; assembly: GCF_009650485.2. Taxonomy (NCBI): domain Eukaryota; kingdom Metazoa; phylum Arthropoda; class Insecta; order Diptera; family Drosophilidae; genus Drosophila; species Drosophila albomicans. Next base: position 39,739,566 of record NC_047629.2, on the reverse strand, counting down.
GCCAATAAGCTGAACCCTGATGTTAGCATTGATCTGAAAATAACTTACTCTCAACTGGATGATTTGGAGATGCGTTCGTTTCGGGACATGAACTTTAATCTATACAAATTACGCATGCAATGGAACCGCCTAAGGTGAGTTCTTCTTTACCCAAAGAAAAAGCCATCAACATCATTTCACACATCTATATCTAGGTACAATGTCTATGGCATTGTTTCAAGGCCGGGGAATTGCCATCGTATCGCCACAGAATTTTCCGCTTGCTTTTGCTATCAATTTAGGTTCCTTAAACCCAATCAAAAATACGAAAAACAACAACAAAATATATAGATAAACACGGAATGTAAATGCACGAAAAATGCGCTGCAACTCATCAATTTCCATGTAAATAGATACTAAACAAAAAAATAAAAAGTAAAGATATTATTATGATAAAGACAACCGACAACAGTCAGTCATTATCAACTAGCTCAATTGATGCTCAATTGAAAATTTGTGCTAATTATGAGCTGGTAAATGATTTAATTTTTCAATTAGCAAAAGTCCCCTTGCAATTGAGACAAATTATAACAAGTAGTTTCGGTCATTGCGACACTCTTTGACAGTTGCAAGAGGCAATATTAGATGAGAAAGATGAGAAAACTTAAGCACAAAACAAATTCATCGAACGAGCCAAACAAACGCTTGCTTCTTCTTGCTTCGATTTTTGTTTTTGTTTTTGTTAACTCAATGCTGATAAGGTTTCAGCATCTCTCTCTCAAAGTCTTTAGCTCTCTCTCTTACGCATACACAGCTGTTAATGAGCTTATGTGTTTAATCAATGCGGCGTATACTTAATCTCTATAAGATGCACAATATAGAAGCTGATAACTGCAATTTATTGGCTTCTGAGAGCTGCTTTGCAACGTCTTCTGCACGTTTTCAATGAATTTCACATTTCAACTTGTTATTATTAAAAATAGCATATATCAAATATAAATACATTTATTTGTTTCGTTTCATTATTTACACAAATACGCAAAAAACAATTGTTGAGGGCTATTTCATAAGCGAAGTTCATTGATATTTGACATTAGTTTTCAATTGTTTTTTTACAGCAAATATTCTCTTTAAATTTTGTTTAATTTCCCAATCATTCGGGGTTATACAATTCGCTGATTCGATTTGCTTTATCAGGCTGAAGAATCATTTGTCAAACGTCATTTGTCATCAGTTGCAATTTGTATATGTAAAACTGAATGATTTAATTACTCAAACTTAATCGAATCAGTGTTATATATTCTATGCAATATAAAAGTATATATATTTTACTGTACATATGTTAGATTCGATTCCCGCAACGAGCGCGTGCTGCTTTTGCTGCTGTTGCTTCTGACCAGTGAAAACATTTTTACATTGATGTCAATTTATAATAATTGACCTATTGCCTTAATATCGCGCTCTGACCAAATCATGCCAGGCCAGGCCACCGCCACCGCCACCGCACACTTCAAATCAGCGAGGAAAATACCCATACCAAAGTTGGCGATCGAGTGTTTGTATGATGAGAGAGTGATATGCTCATGAATCGTCTGCCAAAATCGTATCAACAACGCGTGGCGCTTAAATCGCTCTCCGTGATCAAAATTTCCATGCTTACGAAATTATTAACACGTTTTTTTAATTTCGCAATTTCATTGCAAAATGTTAATCTTCTTGAAGTCTTCAAATAATCTTACATAAAACAGCGGTAATAGATATCTGTCAAGAAGAACACTGAGATTAAATACATTTTTAATATTAAAAAATTTAATTTAGAATTTCGAATTCATTTACATTGAATTATTATATTTTCTACAATTTATATCCGATTTTATTGATAAATATATCTTCACTTAATTTAACATATGTTTTTTGGGAGTAAAATGTTTTCTATTTATAAAGTTTTAAAAACCAATATTAAACCCTTAATGAAATGTGAAAAAAGTGAATGAATCCCATGAATAATAATTGAATGTAAATCACAACGCTTCTTAACAACGATGTGCACTAAAATAATATTAAAATAAAAGAAATAACGATCAGTATAAGCTAGAGCTGGAGAGCTCGACGAGTGAATGAATATGATACATATATAAATTCTATATTCGTACATATATTCTCTATATACACAGAAATAAGAGCGAGAGTGAGTAAATGTTAGTATTTGATAATAGCGTATCAAGTGGCGCCAAAGCATTTTTTACGATCAGTTTAACGATCGATTTGACCAAAATTAATCTTGTGTTGCCATTTGTGTGTTTTTTAAATGAATAAAAACATATATCACGATTAAAGACTGTACTATACAGTCTTTAAGGCAAAACAAAAAAGGAGAATATTCAAATTTCATAAAATTGCATGTGCAATATTAAACGATGATGGCGCCATCGATTTGTCATTCTTCTTGTTTTTCTCAGGCTGATAAGAATATGCTTTTCACTCGCATTTAACATATGGTTTAATCATTGAAAAGTGAGTAAAGTGCTAAGAGAGACTCGAGTCTCAGAGTCAGACTTTGTGTCGCAGTTGATCTGCAGTTGACAATTAATTAAGTATGTATGATAACTACATAATTTATTATTGATGGAATATTCCCAGCCAGAGTGATAACAGATTAGCCAAAGAGCAAAAACTATGCGGTGAAAGAAAGTAAACAATAAACAAAAGAGTTTTTTTTTTACAATTTGTTTGCTTTGCATTATTCGCTTTAATTTTTGTTGTTTATTATTATTTATTTTTTATTTATTTATTGTTTTTTCGGACCCACACCTCCTAATGAAATGGAATGTTCCGTTCTTTCTCTTTTGTTATTGTTATTGTTTTCTTGTTATTATTATTGTTTTTGTCTGCCTGCTTGGGGTCAGCACAGCACAACAGAGAGAGAGAGAGGGTGAATCCCAAGAGTGGGAGTGAGAGAGAGGGAGGGAGAAACAAAGAGTGAAAGAGAGGCACCCAATTGAATTTCTTCATTACGTTCAATCAATGATCAAGAGGCCAGTTTAGGTCGTGTGACAATTATATTGGCTGACGTTAAGGAATTGTCTCTTCGTTCATGTATCTTCCAAACACATATATATAAATATCGTGTATATATATGTATATGGTAGTTATCGTGCTGCCACGACATGTGCTCAAGTTCAACGCGCGCGAGCTGCGTCAACTTCAACTCATTATAGATACAATGCGAGTATCTCATATCGCGTATCTCGTATCTATTGCCCAGCTATTCATCATCCTTGCATCTGTCGACTGCTGCTGCGCTTTTCCTCATTACATAATCAATGCAACGCGCCACTCACCAGGCGCTGCTGCATAGACACTACATACTACTTCACTTGGGCAATCAATCAAGATCAAGTGTCTCGACGCAGGCGCATCTAAAAATAGATATGAAATCGCCTCGCAATCAGCCTGATGAGCTGTGATGCCAATAACGGCGCCAAGGATGTTGCCCACTGGGCAATTTGCTGACCATTTTACTCCAGTCTCCAGTCTCCAGGGCCCAGTTCCCATCATCATGAATAATGCGATAGATTTGGCGCCGCGACGGCGACAACTTAATAGCCGACTGCAGTCATCGATTAAGATACAACAAGGGGGGATAAATATGCTGCCACAGATACAATTACAGATATACAGCTTTCAGATATCTCTGTCTCTCTGATAAGCTGCGTCATCTAATTACCGTGCAAGATTTATTTATAAGAATAAATATTAGTCATCATTATACTACACGCTTTTCTCGCAGTTGTTCCTTTGAAATTTAAAACGAAAACAAACAAATTTACGCATAAAATATGTATAGTGAAATGTTGTTCTTCACCGCTATTAATCTTGTAAATGATTCGCACGAATCGGGGAAAACTTAATGAAAATTAAATTGAATTTATTATGGAAAATTCTCAGAATGTTGATTTCTAAACAAATAATGATTAAATGTAATTAAGCATCTTTATTTTTGATTCAGATTCTTTATTCAGATTCATAACACTTAATTGAATTTGTGTCTATAATTGAATGGGTTATTTATTTCTATAATGTTGAATTCAACAGAATTGAGATCGGTATTTTTATTTATTGACTTATTCTATCAAGTCTTTTCTTTGGAAATATGTATATGCATTTTAATAGGTCTGCACGTTTTTAAAAATGATCCTGGCTAATTTTGAAAATGTCTTGACTATTTGATATATTTTTAGACCCTTCGATTAAAAGCAAATTATTAGAGTTCATAAAGTTTGTTTAAATTATATTTCACATATTTTGTTTCATTTCGAATAACTTTTTTGTTAATTTTTGTTTATCTCTTTATTTAATTTAATAAGAGATTGAATCTGTAAAGCAAAAAGTACAATAACAAGAAAGTTTCTGTTTATATATTCAAGCCCATCTTATAAAGATTTAATCCTTAATATTAAATTTAATAATGATACAATACGAAAAACTTTAGTTTTAATTTCGTATGTATATTATTTTCGATTGAGATTTCCACACGCCAAAAAATATGCAACGGAAAACGCATAATTTCTGGGGGAAGGCCTTCCCCCTTCGAAGGTTTTGAGATTCTATTTCTAAGAAATTAATTGTTATAGTACTTGTTGTTGTGCATACATACAGACACTATCTCTTATTAAATACGGAAAGAACAAAGTACAGGAAAACATGATTCTATATTATCATTTTCTTATTTATTTTGTTTTGGCAAGAGGTAAAACCAAATTTTATACTATATTTCTCAATTATTTCGATGTTATTTTGTTTTACCAATTTTAACAAAAATAACTAAGAAAGCTACAGTTGAGTGTTATCGACTGTGAGATACTGATAAAAGGTAAACAGTGCGGTATTATTAAAAATAAATATAATCCAAAGGCTATATTTCGAATATTGATATTCACTTTACTTTACAGTTTACATATTTATTATTATTACATACATTTCCAGCAGGCAAAAAGCAAACAGGATTTTATATTAAATTTTTTTTTTTTTGTTTTGGCAAGAAGTAAAGCAAAAGTTAATTTTATATTATTATTTAGTTCATTTGTACCATAAATTAAAATTTAATGAAAAGTATAACTAAGCGTCACTTTGTATTATAATTTAATTCTTTATTTGGTTTAGTTCTTTTTTATTGGTTACTTGTCGAAGTAAAGCCAAACATCACTTTATATTATCATTAGCTCCATTTTTTATTTTGACTTGAACAATGGAGTTTAGCGTTCTAATTTGATGCAAAATGTAATGCGAATGTTTTTGTTCTATTTTGTGGATGCTATTTTTAGATCGCTGCCAGAGCTTCCATTTCGCGGGTTATCGAATGTCACCTACTTAAGTGTCGGTGACAACGAACTCGACGAGATTCCGAAGCACGTCTTGAACCACATGCCCAAGCTGCAGACACTCGACATAGGGAGATGCAACATACGAGCGGTGCAACAGGACGATCTCAAGGGGATACAAATGGTGACGAATCTGATATTGCCGAGCAACAACATAACACGACTCGATCGAGGCGCATTTCCGTTGAGTTTAATCATCTTGCATTTGGGGCGAAATCAAATCGATTCGTTAAATGGTTCTCTGCATGATTTGGCCATGTTGCAATCGCTGTTCATAAATGCGAACAACATCAGCGATCTCGATGACGAGTTGCCCGATGGCAGCAAGTTGCGATTGCTGATGGCGCACAACAATCGATTGGAGAGACTTCCTGCTAATATGGTTGGGATGGATGATCTGGAGACGATTCATTTGCACTTTAATCGTCTGCGATCGTTTGATCGCGTTTTACGGAATGCTCAGTATCTGAATGAGTTGCTGGCGAATAACAACGAATTGGAGTTTTTGGCCCAAGATGAATTTCAAGCTTGTGGACAAATGGAAACTTTGAATTTGGCTTGCAATCACATTCGTTCGTTGAACTCCTCTCTGCATCCCATGTCCAAGCTGAAGATCGGTAACTTTTCGTTCAACGACATCGATGAGTTCTCCATGGAAGAGCTGCAGGGATTGCGTTCACTGAAGGTCTTAGATTTATCCTACAATCGCATACAACGTTTGTTGCCCGCTCAGAAAGTGTTGTTGGAGCTGCCTCTGATGGATCTGCGACTCGATCACAATCAGATCTTTACACTAGATGGCGCTCTTGCCGGTTTGGGCAATCTTCGCATTCTCAGTCTGCCGGAGAATCAAATTGAGCATCTTTTACCGGGAGATTTTAGTGGCATGCATCGTCTCGAGATACTCGACTTGACTTCCAATCAATTGTTGGATCTAAAACCACTTGAAACGGTAAATTAAGTGTGCTTAATTTATTAAGTATTGTTAACTATTTGTTGGTCTCTTCCTTTGCAGACAATGCTCCCGAATCTGAAGATCCTTAAGGTGGCCTACAACAATATTAGCAAACTGGAGCACGATTTCTTTGGCCTCCCGGTTTTGTGTCAAGTCAATTTGACCAACAACCAAATCTCGAGCATCTCTGGCGAACTCGTCACCAAGACGCGCTGCAGGAATCACAATGTCGCTGGCAAACTGGAGATTCATTTAGATCGTGAGTAGCTTCTGTTTTTCTAAACTTAAATGTATACATTTTCTATAAATTTAAAATTACAAAAATAGAAAAAATTACTCACAAAAAAGGTGTTCTAAGCGTATCTTTTTCAAAACCTAATACTTAAATGTTTTCATAATATAGTTATCAAATTTTATCATCACAATTTGAATATTAAAAACCTATGGTTCAGTTTCAGATAAATAGAAGTTTAACATCATGTCTGATGTTTACTTCTAAACTTCTAAAACTTAAAAAGTACATCTCATTGCTTGCATAAGATAAGCAATTTATATTACATAGTTGGTTTCATTATTTATTCTAAGCATTTTTATTTATATTAGTTTCAAAGATTTATAAATTTAAATAATGACAAATCTCTTCTGAATAAGTATTTTATCAATTAACCTTTTGCGTATATTGATTTATATAATTTTTATTTACGGCTGATAATTATTCTGACTAATATGTTATTTTAATATATGGATTAATTACACTATCTCAGTATTTCTCTAAATACATTAGTTTGTATTCATACTATTATGGTATTTTAATATATAGACATTTTACATTATCTCAGTATTTTTATACCCGCTACCCATAGGGTAGAAGGGTATTATAACTTTGTGCCGACAGGAAATGTATGTAACAGGTATAAGGAGGCATCTCCGACCCTATAAAGTATATATATTCTTGATCAGCGTCAACAGCCGAGACGATATAGCCATGTCCGTCTGTCCTTCCGTCCGTATGAACACCTAGATCTCAGAGACTATAAGAGATAGACCTATAATTTTTTTCCGACAGCATTTGTTATGTTTGCACGCAGATCAAGTTTGTTTCAAATTTTTGCCACGCCCACTTCCGCCCCCGCAAATCAAAAACTGTAGTAGTTATGATTCCTGAAAATTTGGTTGCGATCAGATAAAAATTGTGGAAGTTATTAAAGAAATACTTTTGTATGGGCAAAAACGCCTACTTACTAGGGCTCTTAGTTGCTTTGGCCGACAATCTGGTACATTGTGCCGTCTATGGTATATTTTGAATGGTGTGCTGTATCGATATACCAAACATACCATTTGGTATATTTTTAGTATTTTTTTAGTATTTTCGGTATATTTTGAAAATGATAGCGCAATATTTTGCCTTTATTAATAATGGGAAGCGGGTATCTCACAGTCGAGCACACTCGACTGTAACTTTCTTACTTGTTTTAAATACTTTATTGTATAAGTTTGTATTCTGACTATAATGGTATTTTAAAATATGGATTAATTGCATTATCTCAGTATTTTTCTAATTCCTTTTTGGCATTCATTTCTAAGATTTTTCTAATTTTTTTTTATATTTCATATTTATTTTCTATATTAATTTATTCTCTTATGTTTGTAAATTAAGTATCTTCTATATAATACATTTCTTAATTATTTAAAATATATAAATTTCTTATCCTATTTCTTTATTTTTTTTTAAGTATCTTCTATATTCTCGATTTCTTAAATATTTAATGTATTTCGTCTTATATTTATTTTCATGTTATATTGCAAATTTCATTATTTTAACCTATTTATTTTAATCCTCAGAGAATCCCATCATGTGCGATGTGCACCTCAATGAGCTGTGCCCCTTGATGCATGCGCAGG